>NC_047034.1:123332907-128332907 GCF_011762595.2 Tursiops truncatus
CTGTTTCTCTGGAGAATTCTGACTAATAAAATGGTAGTTACTTGCTGCTCACCAGAAGCTCAGGCAATGGATAGACCATATATAAAAATAGACCTTTGACCTACCATCTGCAGCAAGCTCCCCAGAAAACCAACTCCTTATCTACAATAAATAACCCAGGAAGCCAGCTGCTATAAGTCAGATGTGTAGGAAATTTGATTACTGCCTCTAGTGACAATCCAGGAAGCTAAACAGTAACTTCTGTAATAATCAGCCCCAAATGGTTAGGACTTGATTAATAACTGACAGCTTCCTTAATTTTTGTCCCTGCTTTTGACTGAGGACCAAACCTAGAAAACGAAATATGCTCCCCTACCCAATCACACAGGATCCCCACTTCAAGTCAACCTGCCCACCGCTTCCCTAGGCCAACAGCCTCTAATCGGGGCATACTTGAAGACTTCTCTTTTTACACTACAAAGCTTTTTCATTCTTCTGTCTGCCTTTGTTTTTCTTAGCTTTTTTTTTTTTTTTTAACATTTATGACAGTGATTTAATGTTATTCATTTAAAAGTCATCTAACAGTTTTAAATTCGGAAATTTTTGTTTCTCATCCACATTAACAGGCATTAAAATTTCTGCAATTCCTATGCTCTGCCTTCCTTTGAGTCTGCCAAAAAACAAGTGACAGTAGCTGACTCCCTTGTAAGCTTAGAATAAATAGCCTTTTCTTTTCTTATTCAAATGGTCATTTGTTTATCCCTACAGCCTTAAGGTACAGAAATGGCAAGAAATCAAGTCTTCCAGAAACCACAGTGGGATATAACCAGCCTCAAAATGCTGCTACCGGGCTTCCCTGGTGGCGCAGTGGTTGAGAGTCCGCCTGCCGATGCAGGGGACACGGGTTCGTGCCCCGGTCCGGGAAGATTCCACATGCCGCGGAGCGGCTGGGCCCGTGAGCCATGGCCGCTGAGCCTGCACGTCCGGAGCCTGTGCTCCGCAACGGGAGAGGCCACAACAGTGAGAGGCCCGCGTACGGAAAAAAAAAAAAAAAAAAAAAAATGCTGCTACCTACAGAGACAGAATTTCCAGGGTCCCTACACATAATTCAGAAATGCACAATACATAAGAATATGTATTTGTATGTATTCTCCTCCTACCCAGCACTATTATTAATCGAGTTCAATGATAGGCTCCCCCACCCCAGCCATGCCCTTGGGCATGCAGGATCTTAGTTCCCCAAACAGGGATCAAACCATGCCCCCTGAAATGGAAGCATGGAGTCTTAACCACTGGACCACCAGGGAAGTCCCAATGATAGGATTTTTTAAAACTGAAACAAATGGTGATAGCAAATGTGACTGAAAGTCTTTAGTACAAACAATTTAAAAAATCCAATTATTTTGACTTACGACATAGTGACAATAACTTGCTGATTATGCTTCTAGCTATGAAACTATTTCTTCCTTTAGCCTCAACAAATTTACTCTTTCAGATGAAAATATAAGAAGTAATATTTCTCTATAAAAGTGGCTTTTGACCTGCCCCGTACAGATTTTATAACTAACGTGCAAACACTAAGATTTGACCATGATAATTACACAATTGAATTTATAAAAATTAAGAAGCTGAGACCTCTAAGAGTTGGGAATTAAAAGGGCCCAGGAATACAATTTAATGCCACATAGTACAGAAATATCACAATGGGATA
Source organism: Tursiops truncatus (assembly GCF_011762595.2). Taxonomy (NCBI): domain Eukaryota; kingdom Metazoa; phylum Chordata; class Mammalia; order Artiodactyla; family Delphinidae; genus Tursiops; species Tursiops truncatus. The sequence goes on from NC_047034.1 coordinate 123,334,598, forward strand.
CATTTGATAATTAGATTTATTTTTTAAAAAAATAGTAAGTACAACCTTAAATCAGTAAAATTTCACAGACTTTTCAGATATTTGATTTTTGGCTTATGGTAATTAAGTGTAAACCATTGCTTTGAGTGCAATTTTCAACAATATACAAAATCACCCTTGATTTAAGAACATTCATTTAATAATTTAAATTCCTCAGAAAACATGAAAAATGAAATGCCATTATATTGTAAACATGATCAATATAAATCTTAAGCTTGAAAAAAAGAACACAATCCCCAATAGCAGCACAAATCTCACCTCCTTCAGAGGCAAATGTATATCCAAATTAACAAAAAGATCTTAACAGAATTGACTTGTCAATTACAATATGGGAAAGAGGAAACTTTTTAACAGGAATGATACCAGGAAGATTACAGTTGTGAAAGGTAATAAAGTCCCTTAAAATTTTCACTTGAAAACTCTGCAAAGGCTCATTAATGGTCCATTCAATTATTCAGAAGTTTTGATCTTTTTGCAGGAAGCAACCTCTAATAGCAGTTCTGGAATGCTACTTGTGACTTGCATTTGGAGAGTGCTGTATTAACAGTGCACAAGAAAAATATGTTATTAAACCTTCAGGCAAAGACTTCACCTCCTCCAAGAATTCTTTTCTGAAGACTACATTCTTTTAAATCTGCATTTCGACTGATTTCCCTATACATTTATACACCCTGTATATTGTAATAAGAAAAGAGAAAACATTTACAGTCCACTCTATAAACATAGTGAGGCCACTCTATAAACATAGTGACCCGCCGCTCCCAAGATTAAGCATGTGCGCGCGCGCGCACACACACACACACACACACACACACACACACACACACACACACACTAAAATAAAACTTACTGCTGCCTTCAAAGCTTGATCTAGATCATCCAGTAGGTCTTGTTTATCCTCTAAGCCCACAGAGAGTCGAATCAGTGTGTCACTAATTCCAAGGACTTCTCTGTCGCTCTTAGGCACTGAAGCATGGGTCATGATTGCCCTGAAAGAAAGAACGAGCAAAATTTTGATCACTATATTGTAGCAGGGGATGCATGTTTCTATCTCATAAATTGCAACTATTTTCAAAATTTTTCTACTCTAAATATCAAATGCTTCATACACCTACAATGTTTCGCAGGCAAAAAATTAAGGAATTGTGCAAATTATCATTTCTAGTCATGATTTTAAATGAACACAAAGATCTTTTATTGTTTTCATACCATCAGTAAGGTATACTCAATCGGACACTGAAGGTGCCAGTCAAACACCCCCATGCAGGAGGGGAAGACATAGCCTCCAGTGTGTGGATTTTAACACCAACCTGAATGAGGCCTTGGCCAGAAGTCATACACCCCATGACCAACCAGCTGCACTTATAAGAGGCCTCTTGGATCAAGAGCTGGTCAGAATTAATTCCATCTGGATCAAAGGATCAATCCAGAACTGGACCTTCTGAGGCAGATCAGGGAAAGACAACCTACGATCACTGGTAGCAATCACTAAGCATTAGGAATTAATTCCAACACATAACTCATGACACAGAGGCCTCAGAGGATGTTCAAGATCACGTAGCAACTCATCGTCATCGTCAGCATGGGTAAGGGTAGAGCACCTACTATGGTTCAGGCTCTATAGTAAGAATTGGGAAACCAAGAAGAATGAGATATTTTCTTTAGGTAACAAAGCAGGAGCTAAAGACTATGACAATTCACAAAACAGAACAGTCTACAGCAAATACCAAACAAGTATGGACAATAAGAACTGCCGGAGATCAGAGGAGGGAGAATCTCTGCGGGCTGAGACATCACAGAGGGGAGGCTTATATAGTCTTAGGGAGCGCTTAGATGTACACTGCCCCCAACATTCCACCATCCCCTTCCACCACACGCAGAAGGAATCACTTTCTCCTATCCACTTCAGGCCCATGGAAAGAAAATCTGAGTTGTGTCCAAAGTAAATGAATATCTTCTTTGATCACTCTAATGAAGTTTTACATGCAAACCTCCTCCTTAAAATGTTCTGCCTTTTTAGGCTCTTAATTCCTTAAAAGAGAGTGAATGTGTAGAAATAAGAACTTAGGCTTCTGGGACCAATAGACTTGGGTATGATTCTCAGCCCCTCCACATACTGGCTGTGTTGGGCTTGTAAAAGTTACCTGGCCTCAGTCAATTTCCTTATCTCAGTACACTTTTATCCACATTTTACAATCGAGAAAACTGAAATTGAGAGTGGATAAGTAAGTTTTCTAAGGTCACCAAGTTAACACACGTTGTTAGGCTGGGAGACCAACCCAGTACATGTTGGCTCAGCTTCCTCCCCGCTGACTGCAATGCTGCACTGGTTGCAGCGTTGTTGGGAGACACAGAATGAGGGTGATAAAACAGACAAGCTCTGACCTAAATTTATGCTTCCACTGGCACTGGGGTTAGCGCTTAGCTGGAGCTCCTGAGGGCCAAGCAACTTTAAACCACATCCCTAAATAAATCAAGCAAGGTCTACTTTTAAGAGAGCCTTAAAGTAATATACATTGCATTACTACGAAAAATAAACCAATTTCATATGCTGAGTGTGCCCTCTTGTGCATCCAGACTTATTAGCAAGCATTTTCCTGAAAGACTAACAAAAACCTCTATGGCTTATTTTAATTATTTGAATCATTATTTGGGTTTCATTTTTTTTTTTTTAAAGATTATGAAATTGCCTGACTCTCCGCATGAACTATAAACTACTAAACCAGGGCAGGAAATGTGCCTAAATTTTAGTAATCCCTGACATTCCTCTGCACATAGTTATTTCAGAAATGTTCATGAAGGGCTTCCCTGGTGGCGCAGTGGTTGAGAGTCCGCCTGCCGATGCAGGGGACGCGGGTTCGTGCCCCGGTCCGGGAAGATCCCACATGCCGCGGAGCCTGCGCGTCTGGAGCCTGTGCTCCGCAGCGGGAGAGGCCACAGCGGTGGGAGGCCCGCGTACCGCAAAAAAAAAAAAAAAAAAAAAAAAAAAAAGAAATGTTCATGAAAATTAAAACATAGAAATATACCATGCATTTAATACAGTTGAAAATTAATAGGTAATGATATTAATTTATCTCTGTAATAATTATAATTATTGGTCATAGAAACGTAAAAAGAAAAACAGGATGTAGCTCAGGAATGCTTGCTGGGACAGATAATCATTAAATAATAATCATTATTTTAATTATTAATACTATTTTATGGATGAAAAGACTGAAGCACAAAGGTTAAGTGATTGATGTTCTCAAATCCAGATCAAGGCTGCTTTAAACTCTCCGCTCACAGTTTCTGACACAAAGCCTCAAGAGTGAAGTTGCTAACATATTCCTGTGTGACATTTGATTCATCAGCAAAACTTTCTGAACCGTTGTTTCCTTGTCTGTAATATAAGCTGTTGGACTCCCTGATCTTAGGCTGTTTTGTGTTCTATTATCCTCTGGTGCTTTGATAAAATTAGATGAATTGGTTGGGTCAGTTAATGAAGGGTCAGGAATACAGTTGAATTTTGGGTTTATGTCACAGATGACACAGAGCCATTTACCCCACAGAAAACAGAAAACAAACAGACTTGATGGTAACTAGCTGGGCTCTCCTCTGATAAATAAGAGTATGGAGGATTTTTTTTATCAGAAACACATTGTCAATTTCCCCTGGAGTCTTAAAATCAGCCCTTCTGGTACAAAGTCTCCAACCTCCCTTCCAGAGCAGAGTGGAGTAGAACAAGTGGCCCTGGTTCGGAGGTCAGAGAATTACCCCTGGAATCTCCTTCAGGCAAATAGGAAAAAAGCAAAATTTGGGAGGACGCAGCTTACTGTTTAGTAGCCCCCATTAGATTTTTATCAGGGTCTCCATTCTATGGAGTTAGAGTCCATTCCAACTAGATAGTGCCATGCTGCTCTTATTGCTAAATATCTTGAATGATCCCCGATTTTATCCTACTCCTTTTCCAAACAATCATTACAGCTGAAATCAAAGTTAAAATACTGAGAAAAACAGAAATACTTACGGAAGCTCAGCAAGACTTTCATATCCTCCCAAGCTCTCAGCCAGCGTAAATAGCTGTGGCAAAGAAAATATTAATATAGATCTTCTACTAAAATAAAAATACTAAAATCTAAAAATAAATGTTGTTGATAAAATGGCCTCGGGACGGGGGATGGAAAATGGTGCAATTATGAATAAACTACAAATTGGATAAAAACTTGGAGAAAAAATCAGAATAAAATCCATAACAATGATTTCACCAGACTAAATTAATTAATTTATTTATTTTACTTATTTTGGCTGCATTGGGTTTTTGTTGCTGCGCCCGGGCTTTCTCTAGCTGCGCCGAGCGGGAGCTACTCTTCATTGCAGTGCACAGGCTTCTCATCGTGGTGGCTTCTCTTGCTGTGGAGCACGGGCTCTAGACACATGGGCTTCAGTAGTTGTGGCTCGCGGGCTCTAGAGCACAGGCTTAGTAGTTGTGGCGCACGGCCTTAGTTGCTCCACGGCATGTGGTATCTTCCCAGCCTAGGGCTCGAACCTGTGTCCCCTGCATTGGCAGGCAGATTCTTAACCACTGCGCCACCAGGGACGCCCCAATTAGACATATTATGTGTTAATTTTTAAAACATTAAAAGTTGATCGGTGGGCTTCCCTGGTGGCGCAGTGGTTGAGAGTCCGCCTGCCGATGCAGGGGACACGGGTTCGTGCCCCGGTCTGGGAGGATCCCACATGCCGCGGAGCGACTGGGTCCGTGAGCCATGGCCACAGAGCCTGCGCGTCCAGAGCCTGTGCTCAGCAACGGGTGAGGCCCCAACAGTGAGAGGCCCGCGTACCACAAAAAAAAAAAAAAAAAAAAAAAAAGTTGATCGGTACTTCCCTGGTAGCACAGTGGTTAAGACTCCACGCTCCCAATGCAGGGGGCCCAGGTTCGATCCCTGGCCAGGGAACTAGATCCCACATGCATGCCACAACTAAGAGTTCATGTGCCACAACTAAGGAGATGGTGAGCCGCAACTAAGGAGCCCACATGCTGCAACTAAGGAGCAGACAAAGATCAACTAAGGAGCCCTTGAGCTGCAAAGAAGGAGCCCGCCTGCCACAACTAATAAAAGGAGCCCACGTGCCGCAACTAAGGAGCCAATGAGGCACAACTAAGGAGCCCTTCAGCTGCAACTAAGACCCAGCACAATAACATGAGCTCTAAAACCTCAGAATTATTACACTTGAGACATAGCTCTGTGGTTAACCTTTAAATAAAAATCTCTAAATGTCTATCAAGTTATACAAACTTACTCATTAATATGTATCACTCACTAAATTAATACATCTATTTAACCCCTTCCTAGGGAAGAAGGGAAAAAAACTTGGTTGTTGTATTTAGTGTTAAAGTGTCATAGAATTTCACAACATGTTAAAAATTCTTCTCACAACTGTGTTAAATCAAATGTGCACTACTATATTTCTGATTTTAGAAGTGGACAAATTTTAGAACCAATAGAACTTTGACTAATCCAGAAGCATCCTTTTCTTTAGATCTGTAGTATTTAAAACTCAGTCTTAAATACATTACTGCATGAGCTCAAAGTATGGAGTTACACAGGTCTCTCTCCCAGGGCCCCTGAGAGCCTTCTGCCTCTGTGAACATTAGGCAAAGGCCTCCCTTCCGTCACTCCAGGCAGATGCAACCTGGGTGGTGCAGGGTTTAGAAAGCCATTCCTAGGCTGGATTTCAGAACAGTCTTTCGTCATTGCAGTGACCACACACTACTGCGGTTTCATATAATACTTCATTTGAAAAGACGGTTCACTTTAAATTTAAAAACCAATGGATTAGAACATTCTGTCTCTCTCAAATGGACGGCAGTGTGCAGAGTTAAATAAGTTAAGTAAGCAGATTCATATATCTGCTACTGCAACACTCTTGTTTCAAGTGATTTTCCAACCCAAAGCATTTCATGACAAAGAGGCTTGTGGGTGTGAACTCCAGGTACAACAACATTAATATGAGTCAGGTGGAAGTGAGAAATAATGACTATAATAATGTTATAAGAAGGTCTTAACGTCTACAGTTTAAAAAACTAGTTTGAAAGTTTACCTTTAGGTTCTTGAGGAAAGTCTCAGCATGTTGAAGGGAGCCCTTGATATAAAAGGTGATCATCCCTGGGCAACCTGTGCACTGACGCTTTGCCAGCTCATGCTGAGGATGAGAGGGCAGTCCTGTAGTCATAAGGTATAACGAATGTCTTATTTTAGAGTCAAACATGTAATTTCAGAACAACAACAAAATCACCATTTGCTTAAGTCAACTGCAAATAAGCCTAATAATGAGCTTTATGCCATGTTGACATCTGACCTCTTGTTCTGGTCCCTGTCTATCTCTCTAGCTTCATTTTGACCTATCTTTTCTGGTCTCTCCTTGCTCTAGCCATGCCAGCTTTCTTTACACCAGTGGCATCACACTCTTTTTCATCTTGGGACTTTTGCATATGCTGTCCCTTTAACCTGGAACATTCTCTCCACTGACTGCCCCCTTCCCTCTGTTAATTATATCCTCTGTAATTTTTTTGCTTAATGTCTGTCTTATCCACCAGACTAACTCCATGAGGAGAAAGCTATTTCTTTTATTAATAATTGGATCCTAGTTCCGAGTGCAAGGCCTGGCCCATGGTTGGCTTTAATAAACACTTATGGAAAAAATCTGAAATGTCTTGTCCATGACCTTTTAACAAATGCTACCCACTCCTCAGGGCACAGCCCAAAACTTTTCTCCCTTCCTCCATTCAAAATGCACACCAGTCAACAGCTCTATACCTAGTGTACATATTAGGGCATTTAATCTCATACGTATTTCTGCCTTGCCTTATCTAAATTCCTTAAGGGCAGGGATCAAGCCTAATTCTCCTTTACACCCAAGACTACATGGATGCACACCTCAAAAGGGTTTAAAAGAACTATTTACTTAAGACGACCAGACCACAATTAAAAAGTCTGGTAAAATAAATCCAAAGAGTAACATGTAAGTCTGCTAACTCACATGAGCATTTCTAGATGTTGTAAAGGTGAAGAAATTCCAAAAAAATGTAATAGAATTTCGGGGGAGTTTTGGTACCAAGTATCAAGTCTCAATCTATATGAGATAAAAGTTAGAGCTAATGCGGAATATCAGACTGATAAGATTACCAGCAAATTACTGGAAAGTACAAGGTTGCAATCCTGGAACAGGTATACACAAACCTTCAAGCTAAAGACAGGAGCATCAAATATGTAAGATTAATTTTTTAACATCCAAGCAACCACTAGACTATAGACAACACTAGGCCAGAGATCATGTCCATCTTCTTTACCATCAGACCCACCAAAAAGCCTGACACACAGACACACAAAAAGCTCAATAAGTGAACAACATAAAAATACATGAAAGCACCTAACTTACAAACAAATGTTACATAAACAGGATGCATAGGATGACACTTAAAATCCTAGTGTAAGCATATGTGCTTAGAAAGCAGATTAACATACCGGGATAAATAACCTTTTCTACCCAAGGATTCGACTCCAAAAACTGAGCAACTGCCATTCCATTTTCGAAATGCTTCTCCATGCGGATTTGTAGAGTCTTCAGACCTCGATTGCAGAGGTAACAGTCAATAGGAGATGGAACTGCTCCAAGAGCTGCAAAATGAACATGTCCTGGATTAGTCTGAAGGTGAGGAGGCACCCAGAAAATCCTCTCACTGCTCTTTTTCATTATAGTGACTCTGAGAAGTTAGCTACAAAGACCAATGTTTGAGTTTTAGTGGGAAAAATTAATATATCAAATTAGAAACATGAGAATGAAGCATAAAACATGCTTAGTGAAATGGGCTTTAAAATGAGAGGGGAGGGCTTCCCTGGTGGCACAGTGGTTAAGAATCCACCTGCCAATCCAGAGGACACGGGTTCGAGCCCTGGTCTGGGAAGATCCCACATGCCGTGGAGCAACTAAGCCCGTGAGCCACAACTACTGAGCCGGAGTGCCACAACTACTGAAGCCCACGTGCCTAGAACCCGTGCTCTGCAACAAGAGAAGCCACTGCAATTAGAAGTCCACACACCGCTACAAAGCGTAGCCCCTGCTCACCGCAACTAGAGAAAGCCCACGCGCAGCAACTAAGAGCCAACGCAGCCAAAAATAAATAAATAAATTTATTTTTAAAAAAATGAGAGGGAAAATGAATTATCCTGAAAATTAAGTACAAATACAATGATATGAACTTTTCAAATATGAGCATCAAGTCTTTTCTATGATTTTAATGAAAGGACATAGTTTAATCTTGTATTTCTTTGACAGAGTATTATAATACACAGAGAAAATAGCAGTTCAGCTCCTATTATTTCTGAGTGTTCTACCAATATTCTATTTAGCTTTTGTCTAAAGCAGCCTGTGATTTCCCATGCCTCCAGGATACGTGCCTCAGTCCTTTTTTTTTTTTTTTTGTAAATGAAAGGAATTTATCAAGCAATAAATTTTGGTTTCCTTCCTCAGTGCCCCCTTTTGCTACCCAACATGTATTCCCTGGAAGGGGATTTTTATTCCTAATTATGTTTGTATTTTATCTTTCTGTCAAATCACAGTGGTTAAATCAAGTCTCTTCCAATAAACCCTTCTCCATACCTGAGATAAGAAAACAATCTAAACAGAAAACAGACGTTTAGACACCTGTTGAAAAATATAAGTTTATATGTTAAGTGCCATTTAAAAGTTATCATCATTTCAGATATAAAAGGTATAGTATAAGAAAGCCATCATTCCAAATGTTTAAAAAAAGAGACAAAAGAATCCATTAAGTCATAAAACTAAAAATTCACTTGAGGAACTTCCTTGGTGGTCCAGTGGTTAAGACTCCACACTTCCAATGCAAGGAGAGCGGGTTTGATCCCTGGTCAGGGAACTAAGATCCTACGTGATGCTCGGTGGGACAGAAAAAAACAAAAATTTACTTGAGCTTTACCAAATTATGATCAAAATTAACATGGCTTTGAAAAATAACAAAACGTATCTCTTGGTCATGTTGTAAAGCCCTATTATGTTATAACTGTATTTTTATAACCCAATTTCTCTTTCCTCTAAAAAATCAGAATTTTTCCCACTATTTCTCATTTCTTCCTAAATTAGTGGAATGCTATCACTTCACAGCACTTAGTGGAAATACAAATATCAAATGTAGTCACTTTGAGAGCATAAGGGGAAATTTGGGTTTTTTAATACTTACAATTTTGCAAGAATCGGAGCCTATCATGAAGCCTCTCAGAATTAAGTGACACTAAGCCCATCACAACATCACTGTGGCCTAAAAAAAACAAAACAAAACCAAAAAACTTTAAATTAAAAACAACATATGTTTATTCCTCAGCTTATAATTTCTAAAATGTGACTTTCACTTGAAAAAACTCTGGGAAAAATCGCTATAGAGTCAGTTTAAATAAACTTTAGCAAAAGCTATACCTTAAACAATAAAATTAAAATAATGTAAAAATTAAATGTTTCTTTTTAAGCTATCAGCAGGATAAAAATATAACATTTATAGTAAATTTTAATCCTCTGCTGTTAAATCATGAGCATAGTTTTGTCTGCTATAAATGAAGTCCTATATTTAATCAAAGTATTTTCTTACTTTCTACATGAGTCACAGAGAAAACCTGAATAATAGAAGTAAAGGGATAAAAGGATAAAGTCTTATGCTACTTTCATCTATTGATGGAAAAGAACATTCTAAGTGAAGACTGTCTTACCATTCATATATTTTGTTGCTGAATACATACAAATATCAGCTCCCAGAGCCAAAGGCCGCTGAAAAGAATAAAAGGTTTTTATTCCAGATGGGAAATCACTTGAAAATATGCTTCATTGCCTGCCTATTTATTATTGTAAATTCCATTCCTATTCTAACTTTTAAAAATACGCACATCTTAAAATTTCCAGGAACTCTGGTATTATCTTTCCCTTTCCTCCCTCACACCAAATAAAAATACAAAGTATTAGAACCAGTATTAAATCCAAAGGCACAAATTTTCTGGAAATAGCAGATAAACTCAGGTCAACAGGTCTTCTGAACTTGTTTCTTTACAGCAGTTGCTGACTAGCCCCTAAATTTATTACCTTTAGCAGAGATGTTGGCATTTTATGACTCAGTAAACACGGAATAGTTGACACATTTAGCAATTGTTCTGTCAAGTAAGTATAAAAGTGATTTGCTTAGGTTTTTAATCATTAAAACCTTACAATGTATGCTGTGGTTATTTATTGATTTGCCATGATCTTGACTCTTAATTACTCTTTTATTATACTAGTTTTGTCAAGTGTAAAATCACTTATAAGGAAATTTGTTTAGATTGTTTTCCCTCACTGAACTTTCCTGCAAAGTAATTCTTTAGTCTTAGATGTCTTTGTTTGCGGTGAAAATTAAACTAATAATCAACTTATTCACTAAATAATGTAATATCAACATCTTTCCATTTAAATTTCCTTTAAAATAAAGTGTGTGTATGCGTGTGTGTGCGTACGTGCGCGCGCGCATGTGTGTGTGTGTGTGTTTAACCTCCCTAGCTGGGGGCTATGGGACTTTTCATTTAGGGTTTCAAAAATAGGACATTTTAAGTGTGGTATTCCTCAAAGCACTCTCTATATATGTGTTTGCTCATCTCTAAAGTGATGAGTCAAACTAGATGTTGTGTGAGGCCTCTTCCAGTGCTAACATTCTGTAAACTCTATGGTCAAAAGGAAAAATTAAAACCAATAACTAACAACTGTTGATGCCATTATGCTCCAAGAATCATGAGTTACTTTACATAACCCAGTGAAGCACTTTACATAACCCAGTGAAGCATTGTTCAAAATACTTTATCTAACTCAATAAAATCAGTATGTTTATGACTAATTGTACAGATGGGGAAAAGGGACTAAGAAAAATAAAATAGATCATTCAGATTTAAAAAATTGGTAGAGACAGGACTCAGACTACCGGAATTCAGAGGTTCTACGTGGAAACTTTATGCTTGTATGTCCATTTTGCCTTTTGTGAGACTTATAAAAGATCAAGAAGACAAAAGACAGGAAAGACAGAACATACCCACTTTTCATGAGTGTAAAATAATGAGAGGATCTTTTCGGAAGATTTGCTTTGTGGAACCAAATGTGGTTCCACATTTGGTTTGTGGTTGCCTAGGGACACTGTGATTCTTATTAATTCAACTGGAATGAATCCAGACTGAAATGAAGCAAATTGCAGTCCCTGGCATGAGGAATATGATGTGGGCTTCAGAAAGGTGGAAAAACTGGACCTATTTTAGTGACAACAATAGGAGAAAAAGGGCCAGGCCTGATGAGTAACCTGGGCAGGCCCAGCTAAAATGATTCATGCGATCTCTTTGGGAATATACAGGACTCATGATGACTCAGCTAGAGCAATCCTATGCTATAATAACTGCCCTACTGTAAGTGGTAGATGGGGTAAGGAGTTGGGATAAAGACTCCAAGAGTGAAAATCACCTGGGACAAATAGATGATGCCAGGAGATTTTCACTTGGAAACAGACTGCCTTACTTGATATAAGAATCAGCTGGGGCTTCCCTGGTGGCACAGTGGTTGAGAGTCCGCCTGCCGATTCAGGGGACACGGGTTCGTGCCCCGGTCCGGGAAGATCCCACATGCCATGGAGCGGCTGGGCCCGTGAGCCATGGCCGCTGAGCCTGCGCGTCCAGAGCCTGTGCTCCGCGAGGGGAGAGGCCACAACAGTGAGAGGCCCGCGTACCAAAAAAAAAGAATCAGCTGAAGCTATATCATGAGCCAAAGGTAGATGACACATGAAGCCATCTGAACACATTGTAGCCAGGAAATGTGTTTCAGGAAAGGAAGGTAAAACATGGTAGTGCCTTCCGAATAAAATGGAGTAAGGTGAAGAACAGCTTTGTGCAGACTCCTAGGGAGTCAGCCAACTTCAGGGACCCAGAACAGAGGCAGGGAATATAAACAATTGAGCTTGTAAACATCTGCCTAATTGAAGAGTTGGAGAAAATGAGCTTGGGTTTCAGGAGCTCTGCAGAATAAAGGTGAACTACAGGAGGTGTAATAAGAATGACCACAGGATACAGACAAAAAGGAAATAGCAGGGAGATGGTAACTCCTAATAAAGAAAGGAAACAGAGTTAGGTTACTCAGAGGAAACAAAAGGAGAACGTGTGGGGAAAAGGCAGACAACCAGTCAATTATAGAGAGATCCCAAGATGATCTACCAAAAGGAGCAAAGCAGAAAAGAAGAATCTGGAAAAATGTACAAGAAAAGAAAGAAAGGAATTGCAGATGAATGGGAGGGTTTGAGTGGGGAAGAGATGTATGTAGAGGACAGGCAGGAAAAGAGAGAGTCTAAAAGGAGCACTGTAAAGGAGCTGTACTCACAGATACAAGGTGAAACATGGAGTAGAAATTCATGATACAAATAAGGTAAAGATATAGAGGGCAGGGCATGGTCTTCGAAGCACTGAGGGAAGACAAACTAGAAAGAGGGAAGACAAATGGAGAAATAATGTGTGATGTACACTGAGATGTCATTGAGTATAGCTTTTCTCTTCCTTTTATTTGAAAAGTTAGCCAGGTTTAAATATATATAAAATAATATAACTGACCTGGAACCAAAACATAAACATTGAAACCCCTACTATGTGTAAGGCACTGACATATACAATCATATAATACGGCCAGGTCTTCAAAGAGTTTACACAGAGAACTTAAAAGCTTTAATTAAGAAACATTTAAAACACACAAAGTCCCACAGAACATATTAACGTAGTGTTGAAAAGATATTAACTAATGGTAGGAAAGATCCAATTTTAATTCTTTGTCTAATCAATAATTATAAGCAGATTTCATGTAATTTAATGTAAACAAGTCCTTCCTCTCCTAATTACAGGTACCTGTGTAATCTACTAATCATTTACCTGGAAATATGCCGACATAAAAGTGTTATCCACGACCAAAATAATGTCTCCATGTTTATGGACAGTATGTGCACAGGCTTCAATGTCAATCATCTTCAAGATAGGGTTTGTGGGAGTTTCAATCCAAACAAGCTAAAACAATTCAGTAAATGACAATAGTTTGTAAAAACACACTGCCAAACATCTATCTCATATACTGTAACCATCTGGGAGGCTACATTGGAAGACCATAGATGATGAAGTTTAAAGGTTTGAATCTGAATCCCAGCCCCATGAATTTCTAAGAAGTCATCATAGGTAAGTAACTAACCCTCTACGTTCTTCCAATTTTTTATCTATACAATAGGATTGATAATATTTACCTTATACAGTTGTTGTAAGGCTCAAATGAGATAGTGTACATATAAGCAGAAAAGCATTCAAGTTAATTATTGTAATTATTTTCCATTAAAAAGAGGATGAATTCCAAAGAGATAGTTCAATGTCTGGGAATTTTGTTCTCAAAAATAAATAACATAGGTTGTCTAAGTTTACATTCTGGAATTTTCAGTAAAGAGAACTATCTCTATGACGCCAAAAATATCCTGAATAGTAACTTAACGCCAGATGCACTAGAACCTACAAAATAAGTCCCCAGAACTTGAAGAAGAGAATGGGTTTTAGAGTGAGGAAGAAAAGTGACACACACAACAGAAAACCTGGCCACAGCTCACTTAAGAGACAGTATCATATTTATCTGTCTATTCAAAACCCAAGCACAATCCAGGCACATCAAGGATGTTTGATAGTTATAGAAAAGACCAAAGAAAAGAATTCTGTTTGTTAAACAAGCTGCCACTGTATTGATTGACATTATCTACAGCTTTCTTTTTAAAAGGATTAATGGTTCTTTTTTCTATGTAAATGGACAAGTTGTCTGGTTTAACTCTCTTCCTACTCTAGAGTTTTACTGTAGAAAAGACATGGTAGTTAAAATAATGCCTATTCTACAAGAACAGAATTATTTAAGAACATATAAAATTTTATTTCTGGGTAAGAATTTATTATTCTCATTCATAATAAAAATTAATTAAAATAAAAATAAGTAAATAAATACAAAATAGATTTTATGTAGACTTAAAAAATCTACTTCAAATGATGGGGCAGACATTTCAGGGGGAAAAATGTATTATTTCAAGTTGGTAAAGAGGCACTATATAAAGTTCTATTGACAAGAATTAATATACACACAATATGCTTTCCTCCCTTAGAAAGACTCAAACCAGCTATTTTAATAAGAATCTTTTCTCCCAAGCAAGAAAACAAACAAAAAACAACAACAACAACAACAAAAAGTTCCTTTACAAACAAGCCTTAATCACTCAAGCTCACCCTGGTGTTAATCTTCAAAGTAACTTGTGTGAGAAAAGTTTTTCATTTTTTAGCATTCACTGCAACATAATCTTGAGTACAATTCAAACCTTTTAATCATTAGCAAAAAGTTGGAAAAGGCTGATACTTATAAAAGGCACTGGTCCTTCTTTTCCCCATGCAGAATTTCAATGAAGTCCCAAGAAAGAATATCACATATGCCATTCATTCCAGCACAAAACACCTTCCGGTGGCATACAAGCTTCCCAGGATGGAAGCTAAAGACTGCTTGTGGCTCATTCTCTGTTTCTATCATTTTGCTGAAGTATCCCTTAGAACCCTTAAAACTATGCTTAGGGTTTGGGGGCTTCCTTACAAACTTCCTTTTCTGTAACCCAAACTCTGTGGTGACTTTTGTTACCAATACTAGCTTGGTAATGCAGTTAAGAATTGTCTGCTTTTGCTAACAAATTTTTTAACAGTCATCATGTATTGGGTACTGTAATAATCATTTCATACGCCTTATCTCATTTAGTTCACACAATCACCTTTCAATAAGGCAGGTACAATTGTCCCCATTTTGCAAATGAAAAAAAATGAGACTTTGGTTAAATAATTTGCCCATGATAATACACCAACCATGATACAGAATTAGAATTTGAATCCCAATACAGAATGCACGCACCTAACCATTATGCTATACTACACAGAAGTCAGACCTATCCTAATCTTGATGGTTTCCAATGGCTTCCAGTAAAATTTGTTATTCAGATTTAAATTATTTCCTCAAGCAAACAGAAATGATGAAAACAAAACATCACAAGGAAAACAAACAAACTGAAAACTGAGTTACCTTGGTTTCTGGAGTAATAGCTGCCTCTAACAATTTGGTTTTTGAACAATCAACAAAAGAAATCTTTAATCCAAATTCAGTTGCCACCTGCCTGAAGTACCTGTTTGTACCTGAGGCAGAAGAGAGTCAGATAAAATGAAAAGAAAACTGTATTAGGAAATATTAATTCCTTAAAAGTATAAACACTTAAAAAATATAAGGAAGTGTCAATCACCAATAAAGAAACAACTAAAAGCAATTCTACTTTGTTTGAATAGTTTGACCTTCTCATATACTAAAGAATATAAGACTTAAATTTTAAACTAAAAATCAGAGTCAAATAAAATACACTTGATACCCACACCAAGTTGTGTGAAGCAGAAAATGTTTCTTAAAATATACAATCTCTACTCTTCAAACATGAAGTGGCATGCTTCCTGAAATATCAATATCTTTCTAAAACAATTCCTTCCTACTACTCAAATCTAAAATAAATGAACTGGGACTTCCCTGGTGGTCCAGTGGTTAAGACCCCAGGCTCCTAATACAGGGGGCCCAGGTTCGATCACTGGTCAAAGAACTAGATCCCACATGCCACAACTAAGACCCAGCGCCACTAAATAAATAAATAAATAAAATTAAAAAAAATAAATGAATCAATGCCAATGAAATATTCAAAATAAAATTTCAAACTGATTATACTTTGGTAAGAGAAAAGAATTGGTTTTTATCCTTTGTTCTTTCTCAATCTTTTTCTTATGCGGTTCTGAAAGCTTTAGTAGACAAATGAGACAATGTAAATCAAACTACTAGAGTTTTACAGTGAAAGAAGATAAATCATTCAACTTAGAATGGCTTCTTTTAAAAATACGGTTCTGGATTTGATGTATATATATGCAAATTTAAAGAAAAATTTGCTGTTATTGATAGTGAACCAAAAAAGAAAAAAAAAATTATCATCAAAGATATACTGGAGGGACTTCCCTGGTGGTGCAGTGGTTGAGAGTCCGCCTGCTGATGCAGGGGACACGGGTTCATGCCCCAGTCTGGGAGGATACCATATGCCGCAGAGCGGCTGGGTCCGTGAGCCATGGCTGCTGGGCCTGCGTGTCCGGAGCCTGTGCTCCGCAACGGAAGAGGCCACAACAGTGAGAGGGCTGTGTACCACAAAAAAAAAAAAGATATACTGGAGGGACTTCCCTGGTGGTGCAGTGGTTAAGAATCTGCCTGCCAATGCAGGGGACAAGGGTTTGATTCCTGGTCCGGGAAGATCCCACATGCTGTGGAGAAACTAAGCCCATGCGCCGCAACTACTGAGCCTGTGCTCTAGAGCCTGCGTGCTTCAGCTACTGAAGCCTGTGTACCTAGAGCCCGTGCTCCGCAACAAGAAGCCACGGCAGTGAGAAGCCCGCGCACAGCAACAGAGAATAGCCCCTGCTCTCCTCAACTAGAGAAAGCCCATAGGCAGCAACGAAGACCCAATGCAGCCAATAAATAAATAAATACATTTATTTTTTAAAAAAAGATATACTGGACTTTTGGTAGACTGATCCTAGGTAATATAAGATAGAAAAAGAATGTAAAGAATTGTTAAAAAATCAACAGCAATTTTCAAGATTTTGTACCTATGTTTACCAAAAGGTTTTTATAATACATTATAATAGTAATGAAAAATTTGATTTTTCTATAATTTCAATTCATCAGACTATCATAGGGTACTATGATAAAATATAAAGCATTTTGCAAATTTCTGAGAGGGATAAAATGATTACTAAGAGTAAGTCTCTTCCTTCAAAGAACTTACAGATTTAACTTTTTGTTCAAATAGGAGATAGATAAAATGATAATAATATTCCATAAATCACATTTTAATTATTTGGAAGCATTTGGTATATATGTATAATATACTTACAAAATTTTTTGCTGTTGTTTTGAACACAAAAATCAGTCTTACTTAAAGGTAAGGGCAACTTGTCTTCCTTACCTTCCCACTTACCACTTTATATAACTAGCATTTAAACAATTTGGAATGAAAGTTCTTAAATTTGTATCCATGGATAGGTTTCAAGGGGTAAGGGTCCTTGGAGAGGAGCCTTATCATTTTAAAATTAAAATGATAAACGTTGGGTATAGTCTTAAGCGCATTTTTTGGAAAGAGGTCTATAGCTTTCAACAGCTTTTCAGAAGCTTCCCTAAAAAAAAAAATGCAGGGGGTGGGGTGGTTAAGGGTTGGGTAGAGTTAAGCCCTTTGAGAATGACTTAGGTTATAGACCATCTTCACTGGAGGTAAAAATTTTTAATTACACTAGAACACTCTCTCTTTAAACACTATCTTCTCTAGAGTAGAATATATCTGGGATAAGCTCATTCCAGCTGCTTAAATAAAATTATTATTAAACAATCTCTCTTATAAGCAAGTTCTGGAGCATAGACCCTAAGTGTTTATGCTCCTCCTTTATCAAGTGTGAACCAGCATAGAGTTGTTCATCATATTTTGAAAAGATAATCAATAGTCAATAATCCTGGTAGCACTGTTAATATAATTCAGGACCCATTTTATTGTCTTTCAAATATCAGCTGAAACAACATGAATGAGAGAGGTCACCTACCTCCATACACATCATCCATACAAATAATTTGGTCTCCTGCTTTTAAGAGATGGGTAACAGTCACAGTGGCTGCTAAACCTGAAGCAAAGGCCAAACCTAAGGTAAAAACCAAGTTAGAGTAAACCAAAATGTCAGAACTATAGGTTAAAAACACCTACAGTATTTAGTTGCATTACTTTATATCCCTCTCTCTGCTGACTGAAAGACAACCGTCACTACTGAGTCACCAGAAATCCCCTGATTAATACCATTACAAAATCCCCCTTTCTATTTCAAAAATAAAATATCTTTAAAATAAAAATACTTAATTCTGCTTTGGTTATAACATTTCTCTGAAAAGCTTCAAAGAAATAATTCTTTACAAAATTCGGAGACAAAAGACCAATTGCCAATTAAATTACACTTTAGAAGTATCAAACTCTAAAGAAATTTCAAACTTGAGGAACAGAGCTAAGATATGATTCATCCATTAACTATATGGATATGCAGTTGAGAAAATATTTTAACAAAACTCACAATCAGACCTGATAAATTTAATAAATTTTATTTTTTTAATTTTTTAATGTGGATTCTCTTTAAACACATGTGATCCTGAATCTCATATTGAACAAAAATAGTGAAACTGAATAATAAAAAAATAACTGGCATTGTACACATTAAACACTGTAAAGAAAAATATCCTGATAAAATATCAGTGTATCACCTTGATGATAAAAATCACTTGTGACCAGTAGATGGGATATCCAATTAACTTGGAAAATGTAATTTTTGCAAAGTTTTTTCAGAAAAGTTGAGGTTGACATTGCAGTTCTCTACTAAGCAGATCTGTGGTCCAACAATGAATTCATACAGAAAGCTAACCTTTAAATCCCATTCAAAACAACCGTGTTTTCTGGAGCCCACCTGAAAAAAGTGTCTGGCATATGAACCCTCAGCCTTTATAATTTCTGTGGGAAATAATATTCCCCACACATTACTAAATTTAAGAAATTTAGTGTTTAAAAAACTCCCCCTCTCACCCAAAACAAAAGAAACTCCCCCAATCCCAAACAAACACCAAAGCTCATATTAACATTTCTGATTCCTACACTCTTGCTGTGAGAAAACTCCTAAGACTCTCCTTTTTTAAATTCACGATTCTGCCCTCATTTAGTATCATTTGTATAGAAAGTACAAAGATGATTTAACAGCCGTCCACTCCCTTCACGGAAGAAATTCAAGTTTTGAGGAGTTAATCCCTAATCTCCCAAAGCACAGTATCAAGGGTACCTGGCTATTGCAAATGTTCCTTGGTGCTACTCTCAGGCACAAAATAGCAGGTGAATGAACCAGAGTATAAGAAAGCTTATATTCTCATAGGTGGTATTATAAAACTTAGTTAATTTGTATCTATTTATACTGACAGCTTCAGACGAAGAGTACGTTTACATGAATTCTAAGTGGCAAATTCTGCCATTTTGCCTCTCTTCATATTTATTTTCACCTTATAATTACACATATACATATGAAGTCAGCTGTGGGACCTCAAGCAAATAATTCAATGTCATAAAAAAATAAGAGTTTTCAACTAGCTAATCCTTATTTCTTTCCAATTCTACATTCTGTGCCTCTATAATTTTTTCTATACAAATAAGAATGGATTCTAGATTTTACAAACTTTGAAATGAAAATCACTTACTGTACTTAGCCCCATCCAGTGCTGCCACTGCTTTTTCCAAGCAATTCCTGGTGGGATTTCCAGAACGGCTGTACTCAAAACCCTGAAGGAAAGAAGTTAGAGTTCATCCTAAGGGATTTAAATTTATTATCAGGGTCTTAACATAGACATTTCCTCAACTACAGGTCCATCCTGCCATGCCTTTCTGTTATTTATCTATTACATGTCTTGCCATTAGACAGAAGCATCACTGTTGTGGCCGTAGTGGTATGGAGAGGCCCTGAAGTCAGCCAAACTGGGTTAGAATTCTGTGTCTGCCACTTATGAGCTACATGCCAATAGGTTAGTTACTTAATATTTCCCAGAGTCAATCTCCATACCTTTAAAATGGGAATAAAATACAGATATCTACTTCATAAAATTGATGTGAAGATAAAATGAGATAAGTTCTCTGCATGATGCCTGGCATGTGCTAACCACTAGATAAATGGTGGTTTTTATGTTACAGTCACCTCTACCCATTAATCTAGGGATATTAGGAAACAGGAACCACCTGAACCAACAGAGTAAACCTATTTCTAACCTGCACTTCATTTCCTAAAAAAATAAGTGTTGTGAGCTCTGTTTAGCATCCAACAGGAAGCTATGAACAGATCTTACAAATGCTCGAAGTTCAGATCTTAGCTCTACAAAAGCAACTCAAAAAAGAGAGTAATTCTCGGCAAAACAGCTCTATACAACCCCTTTTTAAATTTTGCATTATATTCCTTTTACATGTATGACACTATACTACCTGAATTCATCCAGTCATTTTATTTGATTTATTTAGTTTTATTGAGGTATAGTTGATGTACAATATTACATAAGTTTCATGTGTACAGCATAATGATTCACAATTTTTAGAGGTTATATTCCATTTGTAGTCATTATAAAATACTGGCTATATTCCCTGTGCCGTACTATATATTCTTGTAGCTTATTTATTTCATATAGTAGTTTGTACCTCTTAATCCCCTACCTTAACCTCCCTCCCCCCTTCCCTCTCCCCACTAGTAACCACTAGTTTTTTCTCTGTATCTGTGAGTCTGTTTTTTTGTTGTTGTTGTTATATTCACTAGTTACTTTTATTTCTTAGATTCCACATATAAGTGATATCATACAGTATTTGTCAGTCTCTCTCTGTATCCAGTCATTTTATTTAATCCTCACAATCTGCTCTAAAGAAAGTAAAGCCAAATGTTACAGGGAATGTCAGTGCCAGAATTCAAAGCCAGGACTTAAACACTCACTAAAAATCCTATACATACTTTTCTCCTCCTGCCCCACATAGCACATAACAAAACACAACCACTCTTACACCTGTTTCTGATTCAGGAGCTCCCAGTATTAGAGATAGATATAGATATGGCTATAGATATAGATATTTAAGTTTTGTTGCCTTTTTTGTCTCCTTGTTTTTGACAAACTGGGTAGACATTTTATAGGGCTCCAGGATATCCTCATTACTGGCCACCATCACCTCCTTGATGTGACCTGCAGCTGTACTCCAGACAGAAAAAAAAGTTTAGATTCATGTGGCTATTGCCATGGAAAGGTAGTCCATGTCTCCCTAAATATTCACTGCAGAGATTTAACTTTGTGGTTGGGGAGGGGGGTGGGGGGAGAAGCATATTTCAGTGCCAATTCTCACGCTCATTCATTCAATGACTTTCCAGATGGAAGTGGAGAATTAGATGCTTCTCATTCAGCTCCTCAAATTCTCTTTAGTGCTCTTAACTGACATTTTAAAGATATTAAGAGGAGTTTGTGGATTTTACCACCCCTGCTGCCTCTCTGAAAACATTTAATTGTTAATATCACAGATAAATTATTAACTTTTGCACTAAATGCTAAAGCTTGGGCAGCTACACATTCACAAAGCCCTACACGAGGAAGAAACTTGGAAGACAGGTTGTGTACACAATTTGATTACAAAATATAGTAGCTAGAAGTATCCTAAACCAGTTGTAGAAATGCCCTTAGAACTCTACTTCACAAAACAAAGGGCCACGTCTAAAAGAATTTTCCTCAACTTATATAACATAACACACTAAAGAGGTGTTTGAAGTATAATCAAGGTTTTGGATCTACAAAGTGTATTCAATTACAGTTGACACTTGAAGAACTCCCAGGCTAGGGCACCGACCCCCTGCTCAGTGGAAAATCCATGTACAACTTATAGTCAGACCTCCATATCCGAGGTTCCTCCATATCTGTGGTTTATGTCCCCAGATTCAAACAACTGCAGATTATTCAGCACTGTAGTATTTACTATTGAAAAAAATCAACATATAAGTGGACCTGCACAGTTCAAACCCCTGTTGTTCAAGGGTCAACTGTAATTTCTTCTGGACCTCAGCAACTTTTAAATACTCCAAGATCCATCAAGTATACTACCAAAAAAGGAAAAGCTATGTAATGAACACAGAGGCCTATCTCATCTATGACTCTGGGTAGGTTCCTTTTCTATAAAAAGTACATAATATCTGTCTTGCTCTCTAACCTGGTTGTTGTCCAGATCAAACAGAAAAAGTGCAAATATGAACACCATGAAATAGCAAACTACTGAGCAGTTATAATGTACAATGCAGCTTAACATACATATCAACAACTTATGTGGTAGGTACTATTATTAACCCATTTACACAGGATCAACCTGAGGCTTAAGATAAGTCAAGTAACTTGCTCAAGACCAACTGGCTAAAAAGAGGTGGTGTCAGAATTCAAACCTAGGTCCTCTGACTACATGATTTAAGCTCTTAATTACTAAACCACAATGATGCAATGGGTTAGACTATTGCTAGCATTACTGTAGTATAGCACAGGATAGACTAATGCCCAAGAGTGGGTGGGGTTCCAGAGCAGTACTGCATTGGAATCCCGGCTCTACTGCTTACTAGCCAGGTGGCCTTTGCATT
The DNA here is from genome assembly GCF_011762595.2 of Tursiops truncatus. Taxonomy (NCBI): domain Eukaryota; kingdom Metazoa; phylum Chordata; class Mammalia; order Artiodactyla; family Delphinidae; genus Tursiops; species Tursiops truncatus. The sequence goes on from NC_047034.1 coordinate 123,357,001, forward strand.
GATACTTATCCCCAAATCTCAGGTTTTTCATGAGGGAAATAAGAACCTAGTTCATACTAGAATTGCTGTAAGAATTATCTGAGGCAATATATGTAATACACATGATAGAATGTAACTATGAATCTGGCTCAATGGCTATTAATAACTACTGGAATAATATTGGGAGTTAATAGCTACTGGGAATAATCTTGATTCCAGGTGAGTTATGAGACTCTTAATTTTTTTCTTAGTTGACTCCTTACTATATCTTTACAATTTTTGTTGCTAAAGGTAACTTAAGGAAGTTATGACACTCAGTTTTGAACTGCAAATTTGCCAAAATCACATGAATATCAGTCCAAATCTATAGGGCATGTTGGACAAACTGTTCCTTCCAGTCCTGCTTATCAAAAGAAATGCTTATCAAAAGAAATATGATCATTGAACCATTCAATACAAAGCTTTATTACAAGGAGGTTTACAGGTGTAGCAAACATCATTCCTGATATACACAAATTAAACCTCACAAATTACTTGCGTGCCTTCTTAATTTATAAGCCATCTCTCTTTTACCGCCCAACACTGGACCGCCCCAGACAGACCCAGCTCACCAAGTGCCGGCCAGGAGCCCCTTGCTTGAACGTGGTGGACAGTGAGATGGGAGGCACTACAGCGTGGGAAGTCCATTGCTCTGGTTCCTGGCCCACATGGATGGCCTGCGTAGCGAAATGTTGGAACCTAGGCAGGAAACCGTGTGGGGAGGCGTCTTTTTCCTGCATGCTGATCTGCGAAGGAAGGTGAGAGTTAAAGGGCAAGGAAGATAAAACTGTGAAACTGGTGAGTCGGGGCTTGAAAAAGACACGGAAGAATTAGGCGAAAGAGAGGTAAAGGTATGCCCAGCAGGGTGACCAGCGGCGAGCGCACAAAAGCCGGACTGTAGCTGAGACTCTATTAGCGGGCCGGCAGCTTTGCTTCACCTCGGGGCGGAACCACCGCGACCCAATGAGCGCAGGCCCCTACGCGGTCCCTGCTCCTCATTGGCCGGCAGCGGAGGCGTCGCCCGGAGCGTCGCCGCCAACCCTCCGGCACAGGACTTGGAGTGAAGCCGGGGTCCCTGGGCCCCTTGGTTGGTCCCTGCTGGTGAAATTCCTGAGTCCCGGCCCAAGGGAAGCTTCATTGCTGGCTCCTGTGAGCCACCCAGGCGTCTGTGTGACCTCAGACCGGAGGTTCGCCAGAGATGTGCAAATAAACTGCCTTGACACTGAAACCGAGTAACCTGTAAACAGGCCACGCAAATATCCTCCTCTTACCGTAGCCCTTGCCCCAACCCCTCCCACCTCCACCAACCGCCCTTTGTCCTGAGGGCGGTTCTGACAGACGAAGCAACAAAGTGGAGATCGGTGACGAAAACGGTGGCCCAAGCTGCCAAATGTGCAGCTTGGATTCTCATTAACTGAGGGCAGCCTGCCTTTGAAACAACGCTGAATTCTGTAATGACCCAGTAATTATGTTGATTGAAACAGGAGTGAGGGTCATATTTTTCTTAGGTAATAGTAGAGCTACTGTGATAAGGATCTCTAAGCAGGATTCCAGCAGCTTCCTAAGAGCTATTCAAACGACTTTTTTCAAGCATCATTATCTTCTTTTGAAGTACCCAGAGAGACTCTCCCTGATGAAAAAAAAATATATATATAGTATGTGTGTCTTTGAAAAACTTATTGGAGCCTCAAATCCTTACACAAAATGCCTTCATTGTTACGCAGTTGACAGCAACATCCCCGTAGGAAAAAGGAAGCAGTCCCGTGTCACAATTTATTCACCTGTATCCAGAGCCCTACTCTCACAAGGAGCACTCCTTTAAAACAGACAACAAAAATCTCCTTGTTCCCTAAACAATACAGACTTGACCTATTTACTATTGTGACTATTTTCTAGGACTAGGGTTAGGAATACTTCTGTTCCTGCAGAGTGTTAACTAAATATCTGAAAATTTATTAAACCATTTAAGAAAGAAGAGAATACAGAATAAACGGCTCTTAAAATTACACGACTGAGGCAACTGACTTTTCAAATTAACTACCAGGACACAGCCATTAAGCACTAGGACAACAGAGCCTAAGGACCTGCAAACTTTTAGAAACCTAGCAAAATTTTTAGCCCTGTGGGGAAAATGGATGGACTCCAAGACACTAATAGATATTACTGTATATTTAATTAATATTTTCTGTTAAAAAATAACATATCGGTCTTCCCTGGTGGCGCAGTGGTTGAGAGTCTGCCTGCCGATGCAGGGGACACGGGTTCGTGCCCTGGTCCGGGAAGATGCCACATGCCACGGAGCGGCTAGGCCCGTGAGCCATGGCCGCTGAGCCTGCGCGTCCGGAGCCTGTGCTCCGCAACAGGAGGGACCACAGCAGTGAGAGGCCCGCGTACCGCGAAAAAAAACAAAAAACAAAAAGCAAAAACATATCAACTGCAACTCCTCTCAAGATATATATATATAGCTGTACATGGGTATGTTTTTATATGATATGGTGCTTAGGGACCCAGAGGGTCTAAAACAGTCCTAATTAGTTTATCTCCTAATATTTGTGAGCAAACACTGAGTTGCATGAATAGGGATATTTTATTTAGTATTACCATAACAAAAGATTCTCTAAAAAATGACACTGGACTTCCCTGGTGGCACAGTGGTTAAGAATCCACCTGCTAATGCAGGGGACATGGGTTCGATCCCTGGCCGGGAAGATCCCACATGCCATGGAGCAACTAAGCCCATGCACCACAACTACTGAGCCTGTGCTCTACAGTCCATGAGCCACAACTACTGAGCCCGGGTGCCACGACTACTGAAGCCCATGCGCCTAGAGCCCGTGCTCTGCAACAAAAGAAGCCACTGCAATGAGAAGCCCACTCACCGCAACGAAGAGTAGTCCCTGCTCTCCACAACTAGAGAGAAAACCCGCACGCAGCAATGAAGACCCAACGCAGACAAAAATAAATAAATGAATAATAAATAAAAATAACACTAATATAAATGCTCTAAATCGAGCCTTTTTCACGCTCGTAAATTGAGAAAACTCTATTAGGTGGCAGCTCACTATTAGGTATCAAGGATTCCTATGATTTAGTAACTTGTAGGAATTGATCCTTCAAATGTATTCCTGTATGTGTGTGAGGATGAATAATGGTGTTTTTTGTACCTATTTTCGCTCTTTTTAATAACAGAAGAATGAAAAACAGCTTAGTTATCCATCCATAGGAGACTGGTCAGTGTGTTATTGATACAGTTCTGTGATGGCTACAGTATAGCTGAGAAGCAGCTGAGATTGATCTGAGTTGGTATGTCATGATTGCTAATTTCTGGGACAGCAAAGCAAGGTGCAAAGCAATGCATATGTTATGCTCCTACTTTTTCAAAAGAGTATATACCATGTTGTGTTATTTTTAGAGGAACACATATGATTTAATGTGTATAAAAATCATTCTGGGGGACTTCCCGGGTGGTCCAGTGGGTGAGACACTGCGCTCCCAATGCAGGGAGCATGGGTTCGATCCCTGGTTGGGTAACTAGATCCCACACGCATGCCACAACTAAAGATCCCGCGTGCTGCAGCTAAGGCGCAGCACAGCCAAAATAAATAAATAAATAAATATATATATACATATTTTTATACAGCAGGCTCTTATTAGTTATCTATTTTATACATATTAGTGTATACACGTCAATCCCAACCTCCCAATTCATCCCACCACCACCACCACTTTCCCCCCTTGGTGTTCATATGTTTCTTCTCTACATCTGTGTCTCTATTTCTGCCCTGCAAACTGGTTCATCTGTACCATTTCTCTAGGATCCACATATATGCGTTAATATTTTGTTTTTCTCTTTCTGACTTACTTCACTCTGTATGACAGTCTCTAGATGCATCCACATCTCCACAAATGACCCAATTTCATTCCTTTTTATGGCTGAGTAATATTCAATTGTATATATGTACCACATCTTTATCCATTCGTCTATCAATGGGCATTTCGGTTGCTTCCATGTCCTGGCTCTTGTAAATAGTGCTGCAATGACCATTGGGGTGCATGTGTCCTTTTGATTTATGGCTTTCTCTGGGTATATGCCCAGTAGTGGGATAGCTGGGTCATATGGTAATTCTATTTTTAGTTTTTTAAGGAACCTCCATAGTGGCTGTATCAATTTACATTCCCACCAAGAGTGCAAGAGTGTTCCCCTTTCTCCACACCTTCTCCAGCATTCGTTGTTTGTAGATTTTCTGAATGCCCATTCTAACTGGTGTGAGGTGATACCTCATTGTAGATTTCATTTGCATTTCTCTAATAATTAGTGATGTTGAGCAGCTTTTCATGTGCTTCTTGACCATTTGTATGTCTTCTTTGTAGAAATGTCTATTTAGGTCTTCTGCCCATTTTTGGATTAGGTTGTTTGTTTTTTTAATATTGAACTGCAAGAGCTGTTTATATATTTTGGAGATTAATCCTTTGTCCATTGATTCATTTGAAAATATTTTCTCCCATTCAGAGGGTTGTCTTTTCATCTTGTTTGTAGTTTCCTTTCATTTACAAAGCTTTTAAGTTTCAGTAGGTCCATTTGTTTATTTTTGCTTTTATTTCCATTACTCTAGGAGGTGGACCAAAAAAGATCTTGCTGTGATTTATATCAAAGAGTGTTCTTCCTATGTTTTCCTCTAAAAGTTTTATAGTGTCCGATCTTACATTTAGTCTCTAATCCATTTTGAGTTTATTTTTGTGTCTGGTGTTAGGGAGTGTTCTAATTTCATTCTTTTACATGTAGCTGTCCAGTTTTCCCAGCACCACTTATTGAAGAGGCTGTCTTTTCTCCATTGTATATCCTTCCTCCTTTGTCATATGTTAGTTGACCATAAGTGCATGGGTTTGTCTCTGGGCTTTCTATCCTGTTCCATTGATCTACATTTCTGTTTTTGTGCCAGTACCATATTGTCTTGATTACTGTAGCTTTGTAGTATAGTCTGAAGTCAGGGAGTCTGATTCCTCCAGCTCTGCTTTTTTCCCTCATGACTGCTTTGGCTATTTGGGGTCTTTTTTGTCTCCATACAAATTTTAAGATGTTTTGTTCTAGTTCTGTAAAAAATGCCACTGGTAATTTGATAAAGATTGCATTGAATCTGTAGATTGCTTTGGGTAATATAGTCATTTTCACAATGTTGATTCTTCCAATCCAAGAACATGGTATATCTCTCCATCTGTTTGTGTCATCTTTGATTTCTTTCAACAGTGTCTTATAGTTTTTTAAACACAGGTCTTTTACCTCCTGAGGTAGGTTTATTCCTAGATATTTTATTCTTTTTGTTGCAATGCTGAATGGGATTGTTTCCTTAAGTTATCTTTCTGATCTTTCATTGTTAGTGTATAGGAATGCAAGAGATATCTGTCCATTAATTTTGTATCCTGCAACTTTACCAAATTCATTGATTAACTCTAATAGTTTTCTGGTGGCATCTTTAGAATTCTCTACGTATAGTATCATGTCATCTGCAAACAGTGACAGTTTTACTTCTTCTTTTCCAATTTGTATTCCTTTTATTTCTTTTTCTACTCCAATTGCCATGGCTAGGACTTCCAATACTATGTTGAATAATAGTGGTGAGAGTGGACATCCTTGTCTTGTACCTGATCTTAGAGGAAATGCTTTCAGTTTTTCACCATTGAGAATGATGTTTGCTATGGGTTTGTCATATATGGCCTTTATTATGTTGAGGTAGGTTCTCTCTCCCAATTTATTTATTATGTTGAGGTAGGTTCTCTCTCCCAATTTATTTATTATGTTGAGGTAGGTTCTCTCTCCCAATTTATTTATTATGTTGAGGTAGGTTCTCTCTCCCAATTTCTGGAGAGCTTTTATCATAAATGGGTGTTGAATTTTGTCAAAAGCTTTTTCTGTATCTATTGAGATGATCGTATGGTTTTTCTTCTTTAATTTGTTAATATGGTGTATCACATTGATTGATTTGCATATATTGAAAATCCTTGCATCCCTGGGATAAATCTCACTTCATCATGGTGTATGGTCCTTTGAATGTGTTGTTGGATTCTGTTTGCTAGTATTTTGCTGAGGATTTTTACACCTACATTCATCAGTGATATTGGTCTGTAGTTTTTTGTTTTTTGTTTTGTTTTGTTTTGTTTTTTTTGTAGTATCTTTGCCTGGTTTTTGTATCAGGGTGATGATGGCCTCATAGAATGAGTTTGGGAGTGTTCCTTCCTCCGTAATTTTTTTGGAAGAGTTTGAGAAGTATGAGCGTTAGCTCTTCTCTAAATGTTTGATAGAATTCACCTGTGAAGCCATCTGGTCCTGGACTTTTGTTTGTTGGAAGGTTTTTAGTCACAGTTTCAATTTCATTACTTGTGATTGGTTTGTTCATATTTTCTACTTCTTCCTGTTTCAGTCTTGGAAGGTTATACCTTTCTAAGAATTTGTCCATTTCTTCCATGTTGTCCATTTTATTGGCATAGAGTTGCTTGTTGTAGTTCTTAGGATGCTTTGTATTTCTGCAGTGTTGTAACGTCTCCTTTTTCATTTCTAATTTTATTGATTTGAGTCCTCTCCCTCCTTTTCTTGATGAGTCTGGCTAAAGGTTTCTCATTTTTGTTTATCTTCTCAAATAACCAGCTTTTAGTTTTATTGATCTGTGCTATTGTTTTCTTTGTTTCTATTTCATTTGTTTCTGCTCTGATTTTATGATTTCTTTCCTTCTACTAACTTTGGGTTTTGTTCATTCTTCTTTCTCTAGTTCCTTTAGGTGTAAATTTAGATTGTTTATTTGAGATTTTTCTTGTTTCTTGAAGTAGGCTTGTATTGCTATAAACTTCCCTCTTAGACCTGCTTTTGCTGCACCCCATAGGTTTTGGATCGTTGTGTTTCCATTGTAATTTGTCTCTAGGTATTTTTTTTTATTTCCTCTTTGATTTCTTCAGTGACCTCTTGCTTATTTAGTAACATATTGTTTAGCCTCCATGTTTTTGTGTTCTTTACATTTTTTTCCCTGTAATTGATTTCTAATCTCATAGCTCTGTGGTCAGAAGAGATGCTTGAAATGATTTCTATTTTCTTAAATTTTCCGAGGCTTGATTTGTGACCCAAGATGTGATCTATCCTGGAGAATGTTTCATGTTCACTTGAGAAGAAAGTGTAATCTGCTGTTTTCAGATGGAATGTCCTATAAATATCAATTAAATCTATCTGGTCTATTGTGTCACTTAAAGCTTGTGTTTCCTTATTACTTTTCTGTCTGGATGATCTGTCCATTTGTGTAAGTGAGGTGTTAAATTCCCCCACTATTTTTGTGCTACTGTCGATTTCCTCTTTTATAGCTCTTTGCTGTTGCCTTATGTATTGAGGTGCTCCTATGTTGGGTGCATATATATTTATAATTGTTATATCTTCTTCTTGGATTGATCCCTTGATCATTGTGTAGTGTCCTTCCTTGTCTCTTGCAACATTCTTTATTTTAAACTCTATTTTATTTGATATGAGTATTGCTACTCCAGCTTTCTTTTGATTTCCGTTTGCATGGAATATCTTTTTCCATCCCCTCACTCTCAGTCTGTATGTGTCCTTAGGTCTGAAGTGGGTCTCTTGTAGACAGCATATATATGGGTCCTGTTTTTGTACTCATTCAGCAAGCCTGTGTCTTTCGGTTGGAGCATTTAATCCATTCATGTTTAAGGTAATTATCAATATGTATGTTCCTATTACCATTTTCTTAGCTGTTACAGTTTTGTTTTTGTAGGTCCTTTTCTTCTCTTGTGTTTCCCACTTAGAGAAGTTCATTTAGCATTTGTTGTAGAGCTGGTTTGGTGGTGCTGAATTCTCTTAGCTTTTGCTTGTCTGTAAAGCTTTTGATTTCTCCATCAAATCTGAATGAGATCTTTGCTGAGTAGAGTAATCTTGGTTGTATGTTCTTCCCTTTCAACACTTTAAGTATATCCTGCCACTCCCTTCTCGCTTGTAGAGTTTCTGCTGAGAAATCAGCTGTTAATCTTATGGGAGTTCCCTTGTATATTATTTGTCATATTTCCCTTGTTGCTTTCAATAATTTTTCTTTGTCTTTAATTTTCTCAGTTTGATTATTATGTGTCTCAGTGTGTTTCTCCTTGGGTTTACCCTATATGGGACTCTCTGCACTTCCTGGACTTGGGTGGCTCTTTCCTTTCCCATGTTAGGGAATTTTTCAACTATAATCTCTTCAAATATTTTTGCGGGTCATTTCTCTCTCTCTTCTCCTTCTGGGACCCCTATAATGTGAATGTTGTTGCATTTAATGTTGTCCCAGAGGTCTCTTAGGCTGTTTTTGTTTCTTTTCATTCTTTTTCCTTTATTTTGTTCTGCAGCTGTGAATTCCACCATTCTGTCTTCCAGGTCACTTATCCATTCTTCTGCCTCAGTTATTCTGCTATTGATTCCTTCTAGTGTAGTTTTCATTTCAGTTATTGTATTGTTCATCTCTGTTTGTTCTTTAATTCTTCTAGGTCTTTGTTAAACATTTCTTGCATCTTCTTGATCTTTGCCTCCATTCTTTTTCTGAGGTCCTGGATCATCTTCACTATCATTATTCTGAATTCTTTTTCTGGAAAGTTGCCTATCTCCACTTCATTTAGTTGTTTTTCTGGGGTTTTACCTTGTTCCTTCATCTGGTGCAAAGTCCTCTGCCTTTTCATTTTGTCTATCTTTCTGTGAATGTGGTTTTGTTTTCACAGGCTGCAGAATTGTAGTTCTTCTTGCTTCTGCTGTCTGCCCTCCAGTGGATGAGTCTATCTAAGAGCTAAATACATATTTTTTAAAAAAATCATTCTGGTAGTTTGAAGCATGGATCTGCAGTAGAAAGACAAATTTTTTACATTTTATTTGCTTTTGTGTTCAAGTTTTATACCATATGTTACCTTCTAACAATAAAATTAATACCAGCTATCCTAATTTTAAAATGTCAGTTAAGCAAGTTATTTATAAATAAAATTTTTTTTTTTTTTTTTTTTTTTTTTTTTTTTTGCAGTACACGGGCCTTTCACTCTTGTGACCTCTCCCATTGCAGAACACAGGCTCTGGACGCACAGGCTCAGCAGCCATGGCTCACGGGCCTAGCCGTTCTGTGACATGTGGGATCTTCCCGGACTGGGGCACAAACCCGTGTCCCCTGCATTGGCAGGCAGACTCTCAACCACTGCGCCACCAGGGAAGCCCTAGAAAGAAACTTTTTAAGTGAATAGAAGACAGCTACTTTAAATATAATAAACGCTATATAGTTTGGAGTGTGTGGTAATTTTTCATGTAAATTAGCTTGTAAACAACAAAACAGCATTATCTTAACACTTACTGAAAAAAGATTAATTCCTCTTGGTAATGGGATTCTTCATGGGCATATATTTTAGAGGAAATGGGGTACTTCTTACTTTTTACATTTCTTTCATAACACAAAGTTAATTAATATTTTTATAATAAATACTTTTTACACACTATGTAAACAGCATTGTCATTAAAGTCAAGCTATGGATAGAGATATTGTGACTGAACAGAGAAAACAGTAGGGACCTTGGTGAGATGTTCCTATAATATGTTATTATTGTAAAGCATAAATATAGGCAGTGATTAGATCTGCTTTGTTTTACCTCAGAGGGGGAAAAAATTGCTCTTCCTTGGCTTTTGACAATCAAATTTATGAGAAGGCAGGAAATTTGAAGCTCAGGGAGAGGAGAAAGACTTTACAACACAAGTCCTTAATTTGGGTTTTGTAGATCACTACAGTGAGCCAAAGCCCTGAGGATATCACTTATGAACCTACTTTCATTTGCCTGTAAAAATAGTTTTTTAAATAATAAGAAAAAAACCCTGAATCTGGTTTTGTTATGACATAATTGAAAGTGATAAATCTTGAGCATAAAAGTCTAAACACTGTTGATGGAATTATTAAATTTAATATCAAGAGAGACACCAGAGATTGAGTTTCTAGCACAATTGCTTTGTTTTAGTGATGAGATTAAAAAAGTTGTGGCTTGCTCATGCTGGCATATAATCTGATGAGCATATAATCTGATAATAAACAGAGTTCAGATATTTGGGATAATAAAGTATCCCAGAAATCATTAAGATGCATTCCACAGTGGTACAAATGTAGCCTAGTATGACTGAAAAATGTAATGAAGTACCAACCGGGGTATTTTTGAGTAGCAGTGAAGCTGCTGAGTTTTGGAGTCAGAATGCTTGGGTTCGAAGCTCAACTCTAGCACCTGCAACCTCTGTGACCTTGAGAAGTCAATTTACTGAACCTTTGTAAATCTCAGTATCCTCCTCTGTAAAAATGAGAAAAATAATAATACTTGACAGTTTTCAAAAATAGGTCCTTAGAAGCTCATGGCAGGCCAGGGATAAGATACGGGGCAAGGGATAGGATATGGGGCAGGGATAGAATATGGGACAGGGATAGAATACAGGGCAAGTAGACAGAGTGGGCAACACTTAGGTCAGAAAACTACTTTTTGATGTTTTTGATATTTCAGCATCTTTGCAGAGGTATACTCTACATAGGCCACGTGGTGTAATGGAGAAAGCTGTGCCTTTTTGCACAGCCCATAAACCACCACAAAGATAAGATATAAGAGTGGTAGATAACTTGAACTATTCAGATGCGAAGAAGTCTTGTTCAACTGGTAATACAACAATTGAAAAGCTCTTGACTTACTTGCTGACAATTTTATATCATAGGGAAAATGTATTAATTCTCCAAGTTTCAGGACTGGCTGGCTCACTGCAGAGCAGTTAACTTCCCTGGTGGACAATGACACAGCCCTACATATTTCCACAGATTTCCGAATGTGGAAAGACCAATCCCAGTTGAGAACCATGACTAGAGGAACTAAGGGACTGCTCTGAATTTAATCTTACCAACAGGAGAATGGATAGGTAATGAAGGCACATGGAGAACTTTGGGAGAAAATTACCTTATCTTGAAGATTCTGGTATCTCAGAAAAGGAAAGCAAGACATATAAGACATACTAGACAAAACCTCTCCGAACTGTGTCCCTAGGAATTTCTGTACAAAACAAACAGCCTGCGGTCAAAAAGGTTTAGGAAACACTACACAGTTAATCAGTCATCTTTAGAGTTACAACGCCTACTATTACCATGATAAGGGTCAGAGAAGTCTTAGAACAAGAAACCAAGTGTCAAATATTTCAAAAGGGAAGACTCTTCTCCATAGACCTGTGCTCTCTTCTTCTGACTCATCTCCCATTTCTACTGTAACATTTTTCTCTTAACAGCAATTTAAAAAGATAAAAAGATAAAATTAAAATAAATTAATTAATTAATTAAAAGAGCTTCTCTGGACAGGCTTTAAAATACAGACATACCTCAGAGATATTGTGGGTTCAGTTCTAGACCACCACAACAATAATGTGAATATCACAATAAGGTAAGTCACACAAATTTTTTGGTTTCCTAGTGCATATAAAATTTTACTTACACTATAATGTAATCTATTAAGTGTGCAATAGCATTATATCTAAAAACCAATGTATGTACTTTAATTTAAAAATACCTTATTGCTAAAAAATGCTGATCATCATCTGAACCTTCAGTGGGATATAATCTTTTTGGTGGAAGAGGATCTTGACTCAATGTTGATGGCTGCCAGCTAGTCATGGTGGTGATTGCTGAAGTTAGGATGGCTGTGGCAATTTCTTAAAATAAGAGAACAATGACGTTTGCTGCATCAATTGACCCTTCCTTTCATGAATGGTTTCTCTGGAGCATGCAATGCTATTTGATAGCATCTTACCCACAGTAGAACTTCCTTCACAATTGGAGCCAATCCTCTCTAACTCTGAACAAACTCAAAGTCAACCATGAGGGTTGGAGTCAACTTCTTTCAAACTCCTGTTACTGTTGGTATTTTGACCGCTTCCCATGAATCATCAATGTTCGTAATGACATTCATTCTATATACAATAGTTTGCATCTGCTAAGCCCAAACTCCCAGTCCATCCCTCCCCCACCCACACTCCCCCTTGGCAACCACAAGTCTGTTCTCTATGTCTTTGAGTCTGTTTCTGTTTCTTAAATAAAAAGACTTGAAAGTCAAAATTACTCCTTGATCCATGGGCTGCAGAATGGATGTTGCGTTAGCAGGCACAAAACAACATTAATCTCACTGTATATCTCCATCACGGTTCTTGGATTACCAGGTGCATTGTCTATGAACAGTAATATTTTGAAAGGAATCTTTTTTTCCTAATCAATAGATCTCAAAAGTGGGCTTAAAATATCCAGTAAACTATGTCATAAACAGATGTGCTATCAATCCAGGCTTTGTTGTTCCATTTATAGAGCACTGGCAGAGAAGATTTAGCATAATTCTTATGGGCCTAGGATTTTTGGTAAACAAGCATTGGCTTCAACTTACTTTCACCGGCTGCATTAGCCCCTAACAGGAAAGTCAGTCTGTCCTATGAAGCTTTGAAGCCAGGCACTGACTTCTCCTCTCTAGCTATGAAAAGGTCCAGATGGCAACTTCTTTCAATATAGGCTGTTTCAATCTACATTGAAATATAAGACTGTTTCATTTACATTGAAAATCTGTTGTTTAGTGTAACCAACTTTATTAATTATTTTAGCTAGGTCTTCCGGATAACTTGCTGCAGCTTCTACATCAGCACTTGCTGCTTCCCTTTGCACTTCAAAAAATTTTTTTTAATTAATTAATTTATTTATTTGGTTGTACTGGGTCTTAATTACAACAACCAGGCTCCTGAGTTGTGGCAGGCAAACTCTTAGTTGCAACATGCATGTGGGATCGAACCTGGGCCCCCTGCATTGGGAGCACAGAGTCTTATCCACTTCACCACCAGGGAAGTCCCCTGCTTTTATGTTATGGAGGTGGCTTCTTTCCTTAAATCTAATGAACCAACCTCTGCAAGCTCAAACTTTTCCTCTGCAGCTTCCTCACCTCTCTCAGCCTTCATAGAATTGAAGAGAGTTAGGACCTTTCTCTGGATTAGGCTTTGGTTTAAGGGAATGTTTTAGCTGGTTTGATCTTCTATCCAGACCACTGAAACTTTCTGTATATCAGCAATAAGGCTGCTTCACTTTCTTATTATTCATTTGTTCACTGGAAAGTAGCACTTTTAGTTTCCTACTTTTCCTTTGCATTCACAGCTTGGCTAACTGCTGCAAGAAGCCCAGCTATCTGCCTGTCTCAGCTTTCAACTTGGTCTCCTAACTAAGCTTAATTTCTAGCTTTTGATTTAAAGTGACTCTTCCTTTCACTTGAACCATTAGGGGCCATTTGTAGAGTTATTAATCAGCCTAATTTCAATATTGTTGCATCTGAGGGAATAGGGAGGCCGAAGGAGAGGGAGAGAGAAGGGGGACAGCTTGTTGGTGGAGCAGTCAGACCAAACACAAAATTTATCAGTTAAGTTCACTGTCCTATATGGGTGTGGTTTGTGGCACCCCAAAACAATGACAATAGTAACATCAAATATCACTGATGACAGATCACCATAATACATATAATAATAATGAAAAAGTTTGAAATATTGTGAGAATTACCAAAATGTGACACATAAAAATGAAGTGAGCAAATGCTGTTGGAAAATTCCCACCAATAGACTTGCTCGACACAGGGTGGCCACTAACCTTTAATTTGTCAAAAACCCAATATTTGCAAAGTGCAATTAAAGTGAACCACAATAAAATGAGGTAGGCCTGTATTTAAGAAAAAAATATAAAATAATTCTAGCATCGGAGAAGATGTCATTAAATAGTAAAGAGTAATTCCAACCCTTCCACTAATGTTTTTATATGTGAAAGAAATGGGCAGTACTTTAAGGTTCTCTCCTCTGATCCTTCAACCAATCAGAAATTCTTTTGAATGTCCACACCTGGTTAATTTCTTCTCTGAATGGCCACTATAGCTACTGTAAGCTTTCATCACTCTCTTCCATCACCCTCCTTCTCTTTTAACACTTTCACAGAAAAATAGGTGTGAATTCACTAAATTTTCCCTTCTGCTCCCCCCAACTTTACTCCACCTCTTTATTGTCTTTTCTCTGAAAGTCACACCCTTACAATAATAATAATAGCTATAACAACTACCTTTTGTTGAGTGCCTACTTATTCTAAGGGATCTACATAATTATTTTCTAATTCTTAGAACAATTCCAAAGGATAGAAATTATCTGAATTTTATAAATGAGTAAACTAAAATTCAAAGAGTTTATGTAACTTGTTCCAGTCACAGGGCCAGTGAATGGAGACTCTAAATTCCTGATCCCATCCTGTGCCTTTCCTACATTTTTATTATGTTCTCCCACACAACTCCCTCCTCTCAGGCTACAACCATGCTCAAGCCTCTCCTGTAAATAAAACCAACAGGACTTCCCTGGTGGTGCAGTCGTTAAGAATCTGCCTGCCAATGCAGGGGACACGGGTTCAAGCCCTGGTCCGGGAAGATCCCACATGCTGCAGAGCAACTAAGCCTGTGCGCCACAATTACTCAGCCTGCTTTCTAGAGCCCGCGAGCCACAACTACTGAGCTCGCATGCTGCAAGTACTAAAGCCCGCGTGCCTAGAGCCTGTGCTCCGCAACAAGAGAAGCCACGACAATGAGAAGCCCGCGCACTGCAACAAAGGGTAGTCCCTGCTCACCACAACGAGAGAAAGCCCTCATGCAGCAACGAAGACCCAATGCAGCCAAAAATAAATAAATTTATAAAACAAAACAAAAAAATTCCTTAAACAGTTCATCATTCTCTAGCAATGACTCTAATTATCTTCTTCTTTTTAAAAATTCTTATTTTATTGAAGTATAGTTGATTTACAATGTTGTGTTAATTTCTGCTGTACAGCAAAGTGATTCAGTTATACATACATACATATACATTCTTTTTCACATTCTTTTCCATTATGGTTTACCAGAGGATATTGAATATAGTTCCGTGTGCTATACAGTAATATCTTCTTCTTTCTATAATCAATGTATCTTTTAAATATATCCTCTCTTCTTCACGCCCATTGCAGCATCCTTGATCAGGTACTACCATGTGCTCCTGCCTGTTCCCTTTTCAGTTCACCTTGTACTTTACAGGCAGAATAATTCCTCTAAAGTGCAGGGTTTTTGTTTGTTTGTTTGTTTGTTTTGGCTGTGCCGGGTCTTAGTTGCAGCATGCTGGATCTTTAGGTGCTGCATACGGACTTCTTAGTTGCAGCAAGTGGACTCTTAGTTGAGGTATGCATGCAGGATCTAGCTCCCCGACCAGGGAGTGAACCCAGGCCCCCTGCACTAGAAGCACAGAGTCTTACTCACTGGACCACCAAGGAAGTCCTTAAAGTGCAATTTTGATCACGTTGGCTCCCTCAAGTCCCTCTTCTCAAGAAAGGACTCCTATTTGTACTTTGTTCCTAAAGCTGTACATGCGTGTGTGACAATGACCAACACTGAGCTATATTCATTATTAATTTATTCATTCAACAAACAACCACTCATTGCCAATTATGTGTAAGCATAATGGTTTGTCTTGGCTCAAGTCTCTTATTATATGTTACCTGGACTATTTATTCTATCCATTCTAGCTGGAAGAACTTTGAAAATGAAGGTGCAAAACTGATTACAGTATGCCCTGCCCAGAAAACGTTTAAATTCCTTCACCTGGCATCCAAAACCCTTGGTTATCTTGCTGGTCCCTACCCCTCTCCAGCCATACGAAGCTACATCCAGTTCCTTGGATGTGCCAATATCCTTTCATGATTATGGGTCTTTATACATATTGTTGTGCTGGAATTCTCTTCCCCCTTTTTCACCAGATGAGCTAACTGCTATAGGTTCTGTATATCTCAGATCAAGCTTTTCCTCTTCTGGCAAGATTTATCTGAAGTTACTATCTCCAGAGTTGCTTTCCCTCCCACAGATGTGAGTTCCATACAATCCTTATTGTTTTTATTTGAAACTGCTTGTTTAAATGTCTTTTGCTAGGTTATATGTTCCTGGAAGGAAGGCAGCAGTATCTTCGTGTCACCAGCACCTAGGTTTGTAGTTGGCATACAGAAAACACTCAATAAATATTTGTTAAATGACTGAATAAATGTTAGGCAATCGAGGGAATAGCAAGACTTCATTCTTCTCCTCAAGAAGTCTAAAAAGTAAGCAGTGGAAACACATCAGTATTGTCATACTATTTACTGCGCTGTGTATTTGCTTTAAATGAAGCTAACTTCTTTATAAAAGAAATTTTTTCCCAGATGAATTATTAACCAGTGTATTATAAGAAATCTATAGGGGCTTCCCTGGTGGCACAGTGGTTGAAAGTCCGCCTGCCGATGCAGGGGACACGGGTTCGCGCCCCGGTCCGGGAAGATCCCACGTGCCGCGGAGCGGCTGCGTCCGTGAGCCATGGCCACTGGGCCTGCGCATCCGGAGCCTGTGCTCCACAACGGGAGAGGCCACAACAGTGAGAGGCCCGCGTACCACCAAAAAAAAAAAAAAAAAAAAGAAATCTATAGATATATACACAAACCTCTTGATGCCTATTGGAGTGGTTTTTCTGAAGTACAAATCGGACCATAGAAAGAAATGAATATGAAAATGGAGGGGTAGTTGTTAAGAAGGGAAAATGGCAGAGTAGGAAAAGTAAGTTAGCAGGTTAAACTGTTCTTCCTATGGTTGTAGTTCAAGAAAAGGAGGAGAAAAGCATAATAGTTGCTGCTGCTCCTAAGTCTTCTATATTCAGATTTTTACTCATGAACAAGAAATACTTTGTCTTCTACATGACTACCTTATCTAATCATCAAAAAACCAAATTATTCAAGCTTCAAGATGATTGGATAAATATATCCAATTATACATTATACTTAGGCACTGCTGAGCTCCTAGCATAATAGTTTTTATTAGAAACAGGCCTGAAAGTCATGTTCTCTCACTTATAATTTCGTGGTTATTTATTTAAAAGTCCTTCAATCTTTACAAAAAATGTTCAACACTAGATACATCCTTTGAGATATTTCTTCCATAAGCAGAAATTACAAGTCCATTTATTTGTCTCTTGCTAAATTTTCACTTATTAACAGAGCCTCAAGCAAAAGTTTTGAGTCACAACCATTAGGATGAATAACATCACCATCTAGTCATTCATTGAATATTATTTATTGAATGCCAGCTGTGTCAAGCACTGTGCTAGATGCTGGTTACATTAATAGATCAGTAACAAACAAGACACACACATTTTCAAATAAGAGAATTGGTCTCCACTTGTAGCAAAGACAGAGTAACTGCTACCTGACTTCCTCTCTCGACACACACAACTAAAAAACTGAACAAAATATGATTTTTAAAAAACTATTATCAGACAACAGGCAATGCAGAAGTATTTTATCTTAGAGAAGGAAACAAACAAGGTGAGCTGTATTGTCATCCCAACAGGAAAACTGGAGTAACTTTCTGGATCAGAGAGAGAGGGATCTCAAGCAGAACATGTTGGCCCAATGCAGGGGGCCCAGGTTCGATTCCTGGTCAGGGAACTAGATCCCACTTGCCACAACCAAGGATTTGCCTGCTGCAACTAAGAGTTAGCATGCTGCAACTAAAGATCCCACATGCTGCAACTAAAGAGCCCACATGCTGCTACGAAGATCCCATGTGCCACAACTAAGACCTGGGACGGCCAAATAAATATATATATATATATATATATATTTTTTTTTTTTTTAAAACGGACATGATGGCCTCATTTAGCTGAGAAGACAGAGATCAGAGTTCAGAGGATTGAGGTAAAATGTCAGAGAGGGAAATTATCTAGGGAAAAGCTCTAGGAATCTGTATAAGGCATTTCCTTGTGTCTTTGGATGAAAACTAAGCTACAAGTGCATAAGTGAAATTCCACAAGCCTGGGAAAAGAACAACTACTGGGTAGCTGAAAGCTGAACAATTCCCAGAGTTCACCCAAGGCAGGGAGACATATGAGTTAGAACCACAGGGTAAGACCTCAGACTTCTGAGACATTCAATAGTGACTCTGTAAGTGCAGCATCTCAGTTGTAGGCTAAACCAGCCACAAAGTAAAGGATACTTTATGACCAACCTAACAAAGCTTAAAAATAAGCCTTTAAAGGGGCAAGCTGATAGAGGTAATTTCACCACTTCCACAATAAACTTCAACATTCTTTAAAGGAAACAAAATCCGGACACTCAGCCACATCAAAGTCCACAATACTCAGAATCCAAGCCAACACCTCTAGACAGGCAGAGAAGATAATTGTACAAGGAATTGGAAGGACAATAGTTACTACAATAACTGTTTAAAATAACTTTTTTACTATAGATTTCCTGGAAGCCAGAGAAAATAAAAATCAATATAAAAGCGCCCTGTAGCTCTTCATATCAGTTGAAATGAAACGTGTATTCCTTTCAATAGAAAAGCTTTATTCTAGGCATGAATTCTGGGAGGTATTTATCCTATAGATTGTTTCATGTGAGCTACTAAGTATCACGTTAAAAGTATACAGCTTCAGAACATAAGATTTTGAGAATTTAAAACTTTCATTTTAAGTTTAAAATAGTTATTATTAGTTTCATAGTCGACTCCTAATTTCTCCACAGCTCCTTAGGGAGATGTCCTAGAAATCTGTGGCAAGATATGGTAAGAATCAATGTGCTACAACAGCAGTTGTAATAATAACAAAACAAAAACTACAGTAACATGTACATCCATGTATTTAAAAAATCAACTCTTCAGGGGCTTCCCTGGTGGTGCAGTGGTTAAGAATCCGCCTGCCAACACAGGGGACACAGGTTTGAGCCCTGGTCTGGGAAGATCCTACATGCCACAGAGCAGCTAAGCCTGTGCACCACAGCTACTGAGCCTGTGCTCTACAGCCTGTGAGCCACAACTACTGAGCCCACGTGCCACAACTACTGAAGCCTGCGTGCTTAGAGTCTGTGCTCCACAACAAGAGAAGCCATGACAATGAGGAACTCAAGCACCACAATGAAGAGCAGCCCCTGCTCACTGCAACTAGAGAAAGCTTGTGCACAGCAACAAAGACCCAATGCAGCCAAAAATAAAAACAAATTAATTAATTAATTAAAAAAAAATCAACTCTTCAATCTCCCCCTCCCCTCTTCCTGTGCATCATTTTCCTTTCTCTTCCAAATTTCAGAGAACTTCCATATGAACATTTTATAATAAACATTAAAGGACATAATTTAATTAAAATATCTGACATCTGAAAAGTTTTTGATTACTTGTGTTGAAAGAATTTAAAAAATTAAACTGAGTAAGATCTTGGAAATCTGTTGACCTGAATGAGATTTCTTGACCTCCACTTCTGAGTCCCATTCATATGCCTCTCCCGAGCCAAATGGTGACATGGGGCTTATGGGAAGCTAGAAGTAAGACAGGAGTCAACATCAGCCCCAGGTGGGAAGTCCTGGTCCTCCAGACCTCTCTGTCCTGTGATAGGGAAAGTATGGAGAGATTGGGGACCATGGAGGAAGTAAGGCCTCACAGTTACCCAAAAATCTGGGTTTACCTCTTGGTGGGTGTTGAGCCAAAATGAGACAGGGCAGGGGGAGGGGCAGGACACGACCTTTAAAAAAATGACACAGCTATTGAGGAGACAACAAAAACTAGTTAGAACCAACTAGCCCCAAGATGGTGGAAGATTTGACTTCCCATAGACCTTGAGCCTCATTGTAATACTCAGCATGGCAAATGACACACCCAAAGGCACCATGACTGTTCCAAGGCTGATCATAAAAAGTCAAAACTTTGGTGGTGGCCCAATTCCTGGAAATCTCCACCCTTTCCCCAAAATAATTGAATAATCCTCCCACTTGTTAGCCTGTGAAATTACCCCGCCCCATACTCTGGGGTGACTCGCACCTTCTGAGACGGTCCCCATTCTGCCTCTGGAATGTGTATCTTTCTAAATAAACTTGCTTTCACTTTACTACGGCACACTCTTGGATTCTTTCCTGCGTGAAACCAAGGACCCAAACTTGGCAGCCCACCCCAGGGACTAACCCAAGACCTGGGATGTGACCATGTTCTCACTTCCCCATTCTCCTGCAACAAAAAGATACAACCAAGGCAAAAAGCGGGAGAAGGAAGGATTTATTACTTGCAGCAAGTAAGGAGAACATGGGAATCTTTCCTAAAACAGTCTCCCCAAACAGCAAAAGTGGGGAAGTTTTAGAAGTGGGGTACACACATATTCATGAAGGGGCTTGAGCAGAGAAGAATTCAGCATGGAATTGGGGCAAAGGTTGACAGAGTCCTATCTTTAGTTGATTAAAGTCAGGAGGGTCAACATCATTCTTCCATCCTACACCTGGGTGAGGGCCTCAGGTCCTGCAGAACTCAAAGAAACATATCAGATTGTTACATATAACCCTTCAGGAAGAACTAGGACTATTTTATCACTGAACTATTGTTTGTTTGTTTTTTTGAATTTTTATTTTATTTTATTTTATTATTTTTTGCTGTGTTGGGTCTTCATTGCTGCGCGTGGGCTTTCTCTAGTTGCAGCGAGCCGGGGCTACTCTTCGTTGTGGTGCGTGGGCTTCTTATTGTGGTGGCCTCTCTTGTTGTGGAGCACGGACTCTAGGTGTGTGGGCTTCAGTAGTTGTGGCACGGTGGCTCAGTAGTTGTGGCTCGTGGACTCTAGAGCACAGGCTCAGTAGTTGTGGTGCACGGGGTTAGTTGCTTTGTGGCATGTGGGATCTTCCTGGACCAGGGCTTGAAACCCTCTCCCTTGCATTGGCAGGAGGATTCTTAACCACTGTGTCACCAGGGAAGCCCTGAACTATTGTTTCTTTTTTTAAAAAAAATTAATTAATTTATTTATTTATTTTGGGCTATGTTGGGTCTTCGTTTCTGTGCGAGGGCTGTCTCTAGTTGTGGCAAGCGGGGGCCACTCTTCATCGCGGTGTGCGGGCCTCTCACTATCGCGGCCTCTCTTGTTGCGGAGCACAGGCTCCAGACGCGCAGGCTCAGTAGTTGTGGCTCATGGGCCTAGTTGCTCTGCGGCATGTGGGATCCTCCCAGACCAGGGCTTACACCCGTGTCCCCTGCATTAGCAGGCAGATTCTCAACCACTGCGTCACCAGGGACCCCGATAAAGTTAATTTTACATAATGAAAATTAATTTAAATAGCCACATGTGGCTAGCAGCCATTGTATTGGAGAGTACAATTTTAGAATTGTCAGTGAAACCATGTTCCACAATTATTTAAAACTTCAGAATTTGGAATCAATCCTGGTTACAAATTTGGTCTTGCTATTGATTGTCTGAGTGAAATTAAGCAAGTTATTTTACTGAGCCAAGCCTCAGTTTTTGTTTTCAGCAGAAAAGTAGAAATAATAATCCATATTTTGTATAGGATAGTGCTACTACTCAAAGTGTGGTCTTCGTGTCAGTGTCCATCAATAGTCTCTTTGCTGCAGGTTAGAAATGAAGAATGAGTGACTTCCCTGGTGGTCCAGTGGGTAAGAATCCATGCTCCCAATGCAGGGGGCCCGGGTTCGATCCCTGGTCTGGGAACTAGATCCCACATTCATGCCACAACTAAGAGTCCGCATGCAGGTTTCTAAGAGTCTGCAGGCTGCAACTAAGAAGCCCACATGCTGCAACAAAGATTCCTCGTGCTGTAACTAAGACCCAGCGCAGCCAAAATAAATATAAATAAATAAATAATTTTTTTAAAAAATGAAGAGTGAGCAATAGAAAATTTTATAAAAATTTGACAGAGTAATTTTATATCTTTTGACTGTAATAAAAATTTTATGACATTTAAATTTTTCTAGCTATTTGTTTTTGTTGTATTTTACAAAATATTAGTCTGCAATAGACTGTGAATAAAACAGAGCTGGTACTTTATCACAGGTGGCTTGAGAGAAACTGTCAGAGATTCACTGCAAAGATGGGAGTAAAGGTTGTAGAATGGTACCTGTTATGTAGCAAGTAATTGATGAATGGCTATTATTAAGAATGTCAGTCTTGTAATTTCTCAGTCTCTAAGGTAATAAAAACAATTTCTCTCCTTTGGACTGCTCAGAATAGAATCCCATTGGTTTATTCTGTGTCTGGCTAACTATGTCCAGGACTATAAGTCTTTATTTCTTTGAACAGCCGTAAGGTACAATAGAGTCACTATGAGTTAATAGCAATATACTCATTCTAATGACTGATTGTGCTTTTGATTGAAAAATGTGTAAAAAATGTATGTAAGGAATAAAGTTTGTTACTCCAAGTGTTTAATGAAAATTTGTATTTGGGTGACTAAAAAGAGTATTGCAATTGAAGTGAAGCACAGAGGAGTTTTAGAGCAGTGAAAACAGTCTGTATGGTACTATATTGATGCCATGCATTTGTCCAAACCCATAGAATGTACAACACCAAGAGTGAATCCTGGGGAAAGCGGGGGTGGGGAGGGTGGGGGAGGTGTGGGGTGGTGGTGGGATGAACTGGGAGACTGGGACTGACATATATACACTAATATGTATAAAATAGATAACTAATATGAAACTGCTGTTTAAAAAATAAATAAAGTAAAATAAACTTCAAAATAAAATAAAATGGTAAAAGCAGCTGTACTTACTCAAATCTTATTTGACTGGTAATCATCTTGAGGGTTTAAAAAAATTTTTTTTTTAAAAAAAGAGTGACTCATAATGTAAAACATGGGCTTCGAGTGAGTATGATGTGTCAATGCAAGTTCACTAATCATAACAAATGCACACCCCTGGTGAGGGATTTTGATAATGCCGTGCGTGTATAGGGCAGGAGGTAAGTGGGATATCTCTGCATCTTCCTCTTAATTTTGTGGTGGCTTTACTGCATTTGGAATTTATATGGTTATTTGGTAATATTGTTTAAGAACTACTAGGTCTTCATGCAATCCTGCGTATTGCATAAGAATATAATTTATGCTATGATTTTTTTAAAAGACAGATTTATTACTAGGAACCACAAAGACCAATCATCATTAATTTTTTACTGTGTTTTATTTGATAAATGTGTGCAGCTGTTATACTGAAAAGACTGTGACAGTTTAAAATACAGCAAATAAACAATATTAAAATTTTTTTGTCCACACTTGTATACTGTGTATGCAAAATGCCTTAATTACTAATAAGCCAATGTGTTATGATACCAATAAAAATATTATTGTAATTGTATAAATGAAACATACCCAATCAAAAGGTTTTAATTACAAAATGGTCACTCAGAGAACATATATGCTGGATAAAATGCTTGAAGAAAGAATCTTGGAAAATAAGGAGTTGCTGAAGTAACATAAATTAGACAATTAAAAAAATAGGTGTAGGGCTTCCCTGGTGGCGCAGTGATTAAGAATCCATCTGCCAATGCAGGAGACATGGGTTCAAGCCCTGGTCCAGGAAGATCCCACAGGCTGTGGAGGAACTAAGCCCGTGCACCACAACTACTGAGCCTGTGCTCTAGAGCCCGTGAGCCACAACTACTGAACTCACGTGCCACAACTACCGAAGCCCATGTGCCTAAAGCCCGTGCTCCGCAACAAGAGAAGCCACCACAATGAGAAGCCTGCGCACCTCAACAAAGAGTAGCCCCTGCTAGCCACAACTAGAGAAAGCTCACGCGCAGCAACAAAGACACAACACAGCCAAAAATAAAAAAATAAATTAAAAAAAAATAGGTGTAGCAAAAGAACACAAATATTGAATAGCCATAGCATTGAGCAAATTGAAATTGCATTCAAAAGGAAATAATATTTTTACAATGAACAATAGAGTATCGAAGGAAACAAGAGCATATATCTAGGACTAATTGAAAATTTAGGAACACAGAGTAATAGTAAATGCCTGTAGTACGAAAGAGCATTTGGAAAAGTTGGTGTTTTAAAATTTAGATGGTGTTTAAAAATTAGAGACTGATCAAAATGAAGCTGTACATATGTTATAATGTCTTGTTTAAAATTAATCTGGATGAGTTTCTTTTTCTCCTTCCACTTCCCTTCCTCTTCTTTTCTTCTCTGTCCTCCTCCTCCACCTCCAGTTCCTCCTCCTTTTAAAATTTATCTATGGTTATTTAAAAACAAATTAGAAAAGCTTTAAGAACTAAGAATAATTGTCCTATATTGTGTGTGTATGCACACACATGCAGAAGGGTAGTTTAAAAAGTCTAACAAATATTTCAATTGGTAGATCACATCCATTAGTAATATCCCTAATCCTTACTTCCTGAGATGAAACATTCAAAATATTTTGCTTTTATTTTATGTGTTAACTGTATATAGACACCACAGTGAGGAGCCTCCCCCCAGAAGAAAAATAACGGTTACAAGTAAGCAGACTTATTTGAAAGTAAAAATTTGAAATGATCACATAGTGAATTTGAGTAGAGATGTACAAAGTCATCTAAAACAACATAATGGCTTCCTGGGTCATACTTGACAATGACCACACAGAATGTTTTAATATATCTAAAGAAAAAAGTAACAAGTAGATGTATATGAGATAAGGGGATAGGAGTGTAAGTCATCCAGGAATTCAAAGAAAAAGGAATCACAGAGGCACAAGTTGGCACTGGCCATCCGAGCACGGTGTGCTGGTGAGGCGTGGGCTGGTGCTCCTCAGGTCTTGTAAATCTCCATCTGCCTCACAGACAGAAATTTCACTCCTGTGGAACAGGGCACATCAGGCTCACAAAACACAATGCTGTTAAACATTAGAATCAAAAAACTGGCTCCTCTTATTCTGATTCCATGCTCACCAAGCAGCATTCTGCTTATTTGGCTTTGTATGTAGTTTGTCTACAGGGGGATGTGCTAATGAGTAATTCTAGTCCACTTGGTCATTAAATTTAGATTGAAATTCACATATATCAGTCTTTTATCCTTGGCTATGTTAAGTTCATCCCTGGAAAATAGACTCACTCTCAATAAGCTGACAGTTATATTTCTTCACGTGTCATACTGGGGACCAACTCATGGACTATGGTGAATCCATCACAGCAAGTTCCACTATAGAAGGCTCTTGACTGTCAGCCAACATTCTCCAAATGGTAGCTCTTTGCATTCCCTGGGCCAAATGTTCATAACAGTCAGGGAACCATGGTAGGTTACATTTTAGCAATGGGGGTCCTCAATAATTATATGATCGCTTGACTTATTTTTCTTCTCTTGATATTGCCTCAAAATGATCCAGATGATATTATTTTAGAAATTGCAGAAGTAGAATGTGAGGATAAGACTAAACTGAGAGCTGAAATTATAAAGTTTGAGAAGTGGAAATAAATAAAGAGAGTGCATTTGGAGTAAAGATGGCATCCTGTTGATACCTGTCTCACATACTGTTTTTCCCTATGCAAACTGCTCCAGCCTCAACGCTTTCCCAATATCCGCCTTTATTTTTCTATTAATGAGAATGGGGAAATCCTGAGGAGCAAAGACTCTATGAAGGATCTTAAAATCAGAATTGAAGGAAGAGTGCTGGTAAAATTTATAGTGGTATCAAGAAAACAAATAACAGGAGAGAGAAAACTCAAGAAGGCAAATCTGCATAGTAAAGGAAAGTTGTATTATTTCATTAAGGTAATAATTTATTGATTTTTTACATATGGGGTTAGGAGCTGTTAGTAAATCACAATTTTAGTTAGCACATGGACTTTAAAGGAAATGAAGGAAAAAGGCAGACTGAGCAGAAAACATAGGCAACAACAAAATTTGTATTAGATTCAATAAATGCAAGTGGTGAGTAACGATACCTAATACCTGCTGTATAATAAAATAATACCTACTATATTCATCAAATTTGAATGCAGAAATATAAAAAGCAATTTTCAGAAACATCACCTATGCTTAAGTGTTGTTTGTAGAAGCTGATGAGTGCTTAGGATGTGCTAATCCTAAACAGCAAAAGAAGACCTAGTTTAGGTGACAGTTGATATTGAAACCAAACTTTGCAATATGAATGATAGAAGAGAACTTTATTCCAGGTAATGATTCCAATCTTCACACTACGAAGTGGTAAGATTTTATGATTCCGTCTAAATACTGATTATAAATCAGGATTCATATTCAAAGTAAATTTATAGCATGCCTTAAGAATGTTAAATAAACCAGCTCATCATTAATTAATTCTTACCACAAATATTTATTGAGGACCCATTAATGGGGCAGGGGCTATGGATATTAGGGTAAATGCAACATAGTCTATACTTTTAGAGTTTATGTTCTAATGGTATACTGATACAGAGAAGTAAGTCAGCAGTTACACTATTGTGCAAATAGATGGTAAGTAATGGTGAAAGTACTCAGTGCTCTGGAAGTCCATAGAATGACCTAACCCAGACATGGATAAGGTGCCAGAGAAGTTTTCCTGAAGATATTGACAATTAATTTGAGACTTAATGGCAAGAAGAGGAGGGTGGGGCTGAGTTCTTGAGAGAGGAAATAGTGTAGACAAAGGCTTGGACATCTTTTGAGAAAAATTGTTCAGCATGACCAGACTGTTGTGTACAAGCTGGACATGGTACAATTAGAGAGGTAAACAGGATCAGTGAACCCATGAAAGTGTTTGTAATCCATGTTCTGTTCTTTGGACTTCATCTAGAGGGTTGTTAAGCTTTTAAAAATAGTTATTATAAATATTTGAGACACACAAAACAGCATAGGAATATAAAAAAATCTATTTGTGCCACTAAGCTTAAGAAATGAAACATAAATCCCCTTAGAGAAAACTCCAAAAAGCAAAAATTAAAAAAAAGTACTTAATAGGGCTTCCCTCATGGCACAGTGGTTAAGAATCCGCCTGTCAATGCAGAGGACTTGGGCTCGAGCCCTGGTTCGGGAAGATCCCACATGCCGTAGTGCAACTAAGCCTGTGTGCCACAACTACTGAGTCTGCGCTCTAGAGCCCGCGAGCCACAACTACTGAGCCCACGTGCTTAGAGAAGCCACCTCAGTGAGAAGCCTGCGCACCGCAATGAAGAGTAGCCCCCGCTCACCGCAAGCAGAGAAAGCCCTCGCGCAGCAACGAAGACCCAACGCAGCCAGAAATAAATAAATTAAATAAATAAATTTAATAAATAAATAAATTAAATTAAATTTTAAAAAACATACTTAATACAAGCACATATATGTTGGAATTTCCTTCTCTATCCCTAACTGATGACATTTCCCCGTTCATATTCCATAGAAATCACTCTCTTGAATTTGGTGTTACTATTCCTGTACATTTGGTTTTGTACTTTAACTACATATGTAACTCTAAATAATACAAACAAATGGTTGAGAGGTTAGTAAGATAAAATACAAGTTGACCAGTTAAGTTTGAATTTCAGATTAAAAAAATAATGTTTTAGTATAAGTATGTCCCACATATTGAATGAATATTTGTAATACTTGCAATATTGTCCCATGCAATATGTGGGACATACTTATACTAAAAATTATTTTTTTATCTGAAGTCCAAATTTAACTGGGTATCTTGTAATTTTTTTCGATAAATCTGGCAATCCAAGTGGTGAGAGTATGTGGAGTTCTGTGTATGTGTGCATGCAGGAGTGGGAACTGGGAGCCAGAGACAAAAGAGTTTGTGGACAGTTTCAAGTGCCAGTGGCCTGAAGCCAAGTTGGCCAGTGTAAAGTTGAGAGAAATAGTTCAATTTTAGAGCTATATGGGAGATAGAAAAGTCAAGATTTAGTGACTGGTTGACTGTGTGAGTAAAGGAGAGGGAGGAGTTGAGAATAATAAAAGTGATGTACAGGTCTGGCTAGTGGGATTGCTGACAGAGATAAGTTCTATTTTGAACATGTTGAATTAGATGTTCTCTTGAGGAATATTTAGTCTAATCAATACAGCACGTAATTGGATGTACCTTGGGGCAATTAAGTAATTTAAAATAAAGCAGAACTAGGAAGCCATGGACACTAGTACACTCACCCTGATCCATCTGCTCCATTTAATTTCTTACATATATACCTATCGTGTCTTAACCTCTTCTTTTACTAAAATTCCTATTCATATCTTTGTATCTCTTGCTCCAAGCCTCTGTTGGTGATCTAAAAATAATCTCATTTACATATGTTGCAATTTATCTTTTCCTCTTCATTTCATATTGACTTGCCCTCTCATTAAGGTCCTGGCATATTTCCTCCCCCACCAAAGAAAAAAAAGTCTGTGTGTTTTATCTTTCTCAGAGGAATTGCTTCCTTCAGGAACTTCTACAGCTATCTGCTCTGGTTTCCTTGGCAACCCCTGCCTCTCTTATTCTTTCTGATTACTTAAGAGAAATCTGACTAAATCACTAATAATCACTGATCATAAATAGTAGAAGGAATTAAAAGTGCTCAGCATACCTTCTGAGAAAAGGAGTAGGCAAATTTGGAGGAAATAAAAATACGGAGACCTAAGGAGATGGATGTAAAACGTGTGAAGGTATTGATTTACAAAGTTTGTTATTTTCATTTGTCAGTGCACTGTTTGGAGTGTTGTCAGGGTTGATGAAGACAATACCTCATTAGCTAGGCAGCTGTATCATCTATCCAAGCAAAATTCTCCTAGGCCTATCTCAACAAATATGGAGTGTAGGAAATCATATTCTAGATTATTGTGAAAGTATGAAATACAAACCTTGAGAGAAGGAGAATAAAGGATGTAGACTAAACTTGCTCTAATGTTTACATTAGAAACATATTGGTATACAACATAAAAAGGACTGCATAAGATTAGTAACTACCGATCTTCTATTAATTAATTAATTAGGCTGCGTTGGGTCTTTGTTGCTGCACGCAGGCTTTCTCTAGTTGTGAGAGCGGGGGCTATTCTTGTTGCGGTGCGCGGGCTTCTCATTGCGGTGGCTTCTCTTGTTGCGGAGCGAGGGCTCTAGGCCTGCTGGCTTTACTAGCTGCAGCACGTGGGCTCAGTAGTTGCGGTGCATGATCTCTAGGGCATGTGGGCTTCAGTAGTTGTGGCATGTGGGCTCAGTATTTGTGGCACATGGGCTTAGTTGCTCCGCGGCATGTGGGATCTTCCCAGACCAGGGATCGAACCCATGTCCCCTGCATTGGCAGGCAGATTCTTAACATTTGTATCACCAGGGAAGTCCATAACTACCAATCTTAGTCTGTTGAAGCATTTATAAATTATAACAGTGGGATTTTATTATTTTTACAGTGCATTCCATATTTCATATTGTGATACTACTGCTTTTATTAAATAAAGACACCAGTATGGGGATTAGGTGTTTGTCTAAATCTAATACAGGTACATACATTTCACCTAAAATTCAGAAATATTCATTCTTAGAACCATGCTTAATCCTCCAGTTATTGTTGGGTGATAGTGAACAGTAAGGCATCTAACAAAATTTTCATTAGAAAAAGTTGGGACTCCACTTATCAGAAAGTACTTCCTCCTGCTATTGAAGGCAAATTGACCATTATTTGGATTCTTAGCCATACCAAGAGGGGAATTAAGAAGTGCTAGTCTGTAAGACCAGAGTAAATATAGTATATTGAAAAGTTGTTATATAGTTGAGTTGTTGGATTGAATTCTATCTCTGTAACATTTGAATAAAATGTAAATATGTTGTTTGATGGTGAAGTTATTCACTCATTACTTATTGATATAATTGATAACCAACATATTTCATCATATTTAGTCTTGACACTGTGATAACAGGCCAGTTCTTCCCGCACCACCCCCCACAAGGAAAATCCTACTTTAAGTCATTGGATGTAGTTCTTTTCATGGCTGCTCTTGCGTTTGTCTCCCTGTCGTCTTTTCCACCTCATTCTCATTATGAAATAGTTTTGCAGTTTTGGAGTGCTTGGCCCCACCCCACCCTGCTCAGAGATGAGTTGTGATTGGGCAAACCTGATAAGGGTAATCTCTTCTGCCACAGGGATTTGTTCAGGTAGCCCAGGCCTGAGCCAATCAACACTCTCCCAGACGCAGATATTGGACAGGATCATCTTATGAATGTCGAGCAGCAGACTTGTGGGGTCTTGGGCCCTCCTTCTGGACCTGAAGGAGGAAGCTCCAGGCCCCTGTTACTGCTGGCAGCCATCTTGTATCCTTGAGAGAAGTTGGCCTTCGGAGAATGTTCTGAACAGGGAGAAGGTGCTCTGAGTCACAGAGAACCTGATATGTGGTTTGGAGGGGCCCCTCTTGAAGACGTATCTCTGTACTGTTCTGTATGTGAGTCAATAAATCCCTTTAATATAAGACCGTTTCAGTTGAATTTACTGTTATTTGTTAAAAAAAAAAATCCAAAGTGATATATATTTACTCTTGGGCCTCACTTAAGAATACAAGAAACTAGTAGTTAGCTAAAGTATAGTCAGATTGGGATTACTTAGTAAGTTTACTTAACATCTCATCACTTAGTTTACAGTTCTCTTGGTACATTTTAGATACTTTGGGGTCTTATGTTATAGGTGATCGATTCAACAACTGTTTATTATTAATATTAAGCATTCACTATTTCACTCTGTAAGGCACTGTGCATACAACAGGGATAAACATAGTTCAGTACTGAGAAATCTCAAAGATCTAGTTGAAGAGGTGGACAAGAATATCAAAGAGGCACGCAAAAGTTAAAATCAGAAAAGGCAAATCAGAAAGATTTGGGAAAGAAAGGGAAATCAGAAGAAGGCAAAGAAGGGACGCATATTCAGAATGGTGGGGTGTTGGAGAGGAGACAAGGAGAGGAAGGGCAGGTGTCATTAGAGACTCCTAAGAAGGGGTTACTAACTTCTGTTTTTGTGCCACCGACCTCTTTGGCAGTATGGTGAAGTCTAGGAACCCATTTTCAGAACAATGTTTTTAAGTGTGTAAAATACTTTGGATTATGAAGGAAATTTAGAGTATTGAAAGAGCTATCAAAATACTTGAAAAAACAAATTTGTGATATAGCAGTATATGTGCTTCTTTATTAACTCATAGAAGAACAAGATTTATCAGTGAGCATAATTATTAACATAATTTTGAGGTAGTAATGAATTTAAATGATATTTTGAGTTATCTGCAGCAACTGTAATGTGATATGAAAATATCTGTGGTTTCTTTTGGTTGCAGAGGCACAGGTACCTCTAATATTATTGTGGTTTGTGGTCTACATTCATAATAGAAGGATGTGCTAAATTTTATTTAGTGGTTTCATTCAATGTAATTTTCTGGACCCCTGAATTGTATGCCAAGTTAAAAAAAAAAAAAAACCCTGTGTGAAGAAGAGATAAAATTTGAACTAATTCTTGATAGATTGAATGAGGTATCTAGGTAAGTGAAATAGAAATGAATTCAGGATGTATGGAATCACATGTACAAAGGCATGGTGGCATGAGAGCGGATAAGGGACTGTCAGCAGATTGCTTTGGTTAGAGTGAAGAATGAATCTGGCATTGTGCGAGGAGGTTAAGCTGGAAAGATTGGCAAAATCTCATATCCTTGGGGTATTGGTTGCTTGTACATTATAGTATTAAATGTGATTCTGTCTTTAATGTGTTTGGAATCCTTTGCAGACTCTCTACTGCCTAGCATATATAGCCCAAGTTTCATACAGTTGCTCCTGTAATCAAGTCCCAGCTTTCCTTTCTAGTCTCATTTACCACCACTTTTCCTGCCACATACCATGCTCTGATAATTCTCAACTATCATGCTATATTTATACATACTATTCTTCTTATCCCTATTCATCATTTGGATGATCACTTCCTGTGCCTCAGTTGTCTCATCTGTAAAATAGGGACAGAAAGTACCTCATAGAATTGTTGTGGGGATTAAATCAAATAGTTATTGAAACTTGCTTGGAACAATGCCTAATATGGGTAAGCTCTCAATAAATTATAGCTATTATCATTATTGTAATTTTTATTCTTACCTATAATATCTTTTTCCCCTTGCCCAACTGGCTAACTCCTATACATTCTTTAAAACCCAGTCTGGACAACCTCCTCCAGAAAGATTTTCTGATCACCCAACTTTCATCTCCTCCAGATAGAATTAATAACCTCCTCTTCTGTAGTATATCAGGATCTCATATAATTTCAATTCTTGTATTTTCCACAATGTACTATAAACTTATATTTCTATATCATTTTTCCCTATTTTACTGTGGAGCTCCTAAAAGTAAGGGCTGAATATTATTTTTGATGTTTGTAGTGTTTGATTTTACTGAGGGGACGCTTAGGAGTTTCCATATCTGTCCATGGGTGGCAGCCACTAATAAGGTACTTTTAAATTCTAAATCCAGTGGTAACACAGATATAATGGTAGACAATTTGGTATAAGTTTAAAAAAAAATTTTTTTTTTATTAATAGGATTCTGGCCACTCTTCCTGTACACATCCCTTATATATTGGTGTTTTCAAGGTTTTGTTCTAGACTGGACCTTAATTTCTCACTCTACACAATCTTCCTTGGGAAACTCAATGACTTCTGTGGCATCAATTACTGTGTAATGATAACTTCTGAATCTTAACCCAGATTTCTGTTTCCTAAGGTTCATTTCCAAATACCAA
The DNA here is from genome assembly GCF_011762595.2 of Tursiops truncatus. NCBI lineage: Eukaryota > Metazoa > Chordata > Mammalia > Artiodactyla > Delphinidae > Tursiops > Tursiops truncatus. Next base: position 123,389,543 of record NC_047034.1, read on the forward strand.
AATATTTGCCATCTAACTCCTTATGGTGAGCAACACGAACATTCAATTCAATATGCCAAAACTGAACTCAGTTTTTTCTAAACTCTTAAACCGTCTCCAGCCTAACTCTTACTAACTTGGTTTATACTCTCATAATCTCTCACCTCCTGAATCGCATACTTCTTCTAAAAATTAATTTATTATTTTTTCTGATTAATAAAAAGGAATACTTTCTCTTTGTAAAAAGAAATTCAAGCAATGAAGGGAATATGTGATTTAGCAATCTTATCTTCCGGAGTGAACTACTGTTCCCCGTGTGTGACATATATTCTACCAGACTTTTACGTGCATATTTTTACACACATTTTTATTTGATTTATGCAGGAGTCTCTCCGTTTCCTTGTCTCTATAGTAGCCCCCTTGTAATCTATTCTGGATACATACTTTTCTAAGGTATGGGTGACTGGGTGACTTTTCTAAAAGGCAAATCACATCATGCTATTCCCCTGTTTTGATTTTGTTCTTTTTTGCTTTGTGTGTGTGTGTGTGTGTTTACTATTCTCCTGTTTAACATCCCTAAAAGGCTATCCATTTCTTGTAGGATAATGTCTAAACTTTTGAGATAACATACAAAATCCTACACGATCTGGCCCCTTCCTATTTCTCTAGCCCTGGAGTTACACTTGACTGTGCTACATTCCACCTTTGATGCATTGGGAAGTTTTTCCAACTGTCAAATGAAGATTAAAAATAATACTTATCACAAGGAAATAGCATATAAAGTGCTGAGCCTACCACCTGTTTCAGAGGCTATTGTGGAAGAAGAAAATGTTTTTGTACATAGGTGTCCAGTCCCTCTTGCTTTCTGAGTAGGAGGATCCTTTGAGGTGCAGATTGCCCATGCAATGCTTGAACAGAATTGGAACACCTCCCCACCCCCAGCCCCCGGCCTCCCCCACCTCCCAGACACACACACAAGAAAGAAAAGGAAGAAGGGAAGAATGACATTAATTTGAATAGATTTGAAAGACGATGGAAGGTGAAACCTGAGTAGCAGGGAAGGACGAAGAGAGGACAGTTCCCACAGGAGTTTTTATTTGGAGGGGTGGTGTTATGGAGGTAGGGATAAAGTTGGTTTAAGAAAGAAGAGTTTTGAGAGAAGCAGCTGTCAGAGTAAATGGGATTTAGGAGAGATAAACAGGTTAGTATCTTTCGGACATTGCTAACTCCTCTGCCCTCCAGTTCCCAACAGCTTTAGTTATTTTGTCAAGGTCAGATTTATGTTCTTCAGAATTTGACGCTAGGTCGAGGCTGGCCATGAACTAGTCCAGCGATATTCCGGTTACACAATTATTGTTTGCCATCCTTCAGGGTCCACTCCCCATGCTTTAACTCTGACGCCTGCCCGAAATTCATTCATCCGACAAATATTTGAGTGACCTCCCCTCTCCCAGTCTGCTGAATAGCCTGTTATCCAGGATCAGTCCCTAAACTTCGGTGGTGGCTTTTCTGACACTCCGACACTAAAATTTGCCTCCCCCCCTCCCTTTTTTTTTCGTGCAACCCAGCACTCCGCATCCACTTCATTCGCAGTTACATTTTGTACTCAATTGCTTGACTATCTTTCCTCCTCTAACGAGCACCTTGGAGCCAGGAGTGGTGTTTTATAAATCTACTAGCAGAGTGTACGGCACGAAGTAGATGCTTAGCGAAAGTTTATTGAATGAGCGTCCTGTGCATTTCAGTGACATCATATCCTGTGTGCCTTGGCGTCAGTCAGCACTCCTGAGGGAGGCCCAGAGGTCGCAGGGTTTGTCATTGTTTATAACGTGCATCGAATATCTCAAACGCAGGCTAAGGTTTCAGACGGCCCACAAGAAGCGCGGCCATCCGGACGCTGGATCCCGGTCTTTTAGTTCAGAGACTGCAGCTTGGGGCGGGAACTCACTGCCTGGGAAGCGCCGGCATTCTGCAACCCTGGGAACAGAACCTGCGAGGGAGGGAGCAGGCAGCTCACTTATCGCGGTGTTTCCTCCCTCCTCCCTCCCAGGGGAGTTATCGCGAGAGAAGCCAGGGGAAGATGGCCGTCCCCTGTTTTTCGGTGTGAAGCAGTGGCGGCGGCTGCGGCGGTGGAGACGGGGATTCTGGTGTCGTGGGCACCTGAACTCTAGCTCCCCCCAGCGAGCGCGCGTCCCTTCGTGCCTAGGCGAGAGCCGGCTCTTCTTCCTCCGGGAGATGCGTTTGTCCCGGGCTCAGGGGCGCTCTGGGAGTTCATGCTGCGCTGGAGTATCCTGGCCACCGCTCTAATCGCCTTGTGCGGCCGCAGCGCAAGCTTCGTCGCCAGGGGTGAACCTCCTGGATCCCCTCTCTGCCCCTGGCGGCGATGACCGGGGAGAAGATCCGCTCATTGCGGAGGGACCACAAGCCCAGCAAAGAAGAGGGGGACCTGCTGGAGCCCGGGGATGAGGAAGCGGCGGCTGCCCTCGGCGGCACCTTTACCGGAGGCAGGATTGGCACAGGCAGCAGCAGCAAGGGCGGTAGAGCCTGTCATAAGATCTTCAGTAACCATCACCACCGGCTACAACTGAAGACAGCTCCGGCCTCCTCCAATCCCCCCGGCGCCCCGGCCCTGCCGCTGCACAATTCCTCCGTGACTACCACCTCCCAGTCCCCGGCTCTTTTAGCGGGCACCAACCCCGTTGCTGTCGTCGCAGGTGGAGGCAGTTGCCCCGCACACTACCCGGTGCACGAGTGCGTCTTCAAGGGGGATGTGAGGAGACTGTCCTCTCTCATCCGCACGCACAATATCGGGCAGAAAGATAATCACGGTGAGGAGTGCTCGCCCCTGTCCACCTCTCCTTCCCAAAGCCTAGGTTGTGCCTCCCCAGGCCTCTGAAATCCTAACAGACCCTTCTTTCCTCTCTTTTGCCCACCATTCCAAGCCAAATGCCCGTAAATCTTGTAATAGCATGCCAGTGGTTTCGGGATTGGTTCTTGTGGGTGCGAAGGAATGTTTCTTCCCTGGCTACTTCAAACTCTTAGAAGCTGTTTGGTTTATGTTTGAGACAGGGCTTCAGTGTGTTGATTCTTGACCATAAGAAATTTTAGATTGCCTCTCATCCAACCTGGTTTTCATCCATTGTTTACTGAACTGTATCTTTTCTTCTTCAACCCCCCTGCCCCCTTGGGATCTTGAATTTTGAACATATAAATTACCCAACTCCCTTCATTGCCGAGGTACAAATCCCAACCTGACTGCAACTGGTTGTGATTTCTACGTGCCATCAGGTTGTCTGTTTCTTTTCTTTCTTTTTTCTTCTACTTCTAGGAAGCTTAGTTTGGTACAAAGTGTTTACACTTTGCAAATGCTTTGATTTCTGAAAGCCACAGTACAAATTTGTTGGCATTTGATACCTGGAGCATGTAAAATGACTTCTGAGTGGCTAAGATTTTGTTGAAGTAGAGCTTAGAGTTTTTTGCTTGTTTTAGATAGATAATTGCTAATAGTAATGTTTTATCTTGATGATCTGTGACTAAAAATAGTACTATGATTTTTCATAGTAACCTCATCATATCCTACATGACAACATATAGTGTCATTTGTTATTCAAGGACTGTATTTCTACTTTTTGCTTTAATTTATTAGCTGAATTTTTTTCTGTTTCTTCTAAAAACATAATGTGACTGAGCTGACATTTAAGCCACAGTAAATTAATGAAAACTATTGTCAACACTGATATTTTCAACATTTGATAGGCCGTTTTAAACTGGGTAGTTGGCAAATATTTTTAATAGCTCGGCTTTTAACTGAACGTGAGTATTGTATACATTCAGTTAGAACACACTCAACTCTGCTCAAAATAGTGCAACACATTAATGAAATACTTGCCTGTGGAATAACCTCCCTTAATTCTGTTGGACTCTAGGCTTCTTATGTACAATTAGGGCAAAAATTGACATTAAGAAAAAAAAGTAAGATTTCTGTTGGTTGTATAATTCTCTAACAACTGCATTTGTATTCTGAATTTACAATATTGTAAGAATTACTACCTCTCATTTATCAAAAATCAAATCCTCCAGAGTGTTCCTAAAAGCTGCACCCAGTTTTTCATTCCTACATTTAATTTACTTAATTACTTTACTGTTGTTGCAACGACATAATATTGTTCGTTCATGGTAATTATTTTCTAACCCTTTGGGAAACAGTTTTTAGTGGGAGATCTGTTGTAGCTTCGGGTTGCTTAGTTATTAGGACATTTTTCAGATTTGGTCTTCATAGTAGAGAGAGATATATATATATATATATATATATATATAGTTTATCTTATGGCCATTGCCTTTAAATTGTAGATTTCCATTACATTGAAATGTGCCTGAAAACAGATAAAACTTTGTTTTTGAGAGTTGATTCCCTTTGAAAGAAGAAAGAGGTGACTATGACAAAGTATGATAGTATAGTATTTTAGAACTGATTTTCTTGACTGATCACAGAAGGTACTGAATTGCAGGATTATTGGGCTTGCATATGTCATCTAGCATTTACGAGTTGGTTTGTTAAAGTACAAATTCTGTTCAAAGTAATTAGAATCCTGAATATCCTTGAACTCTTCCTTAGCCCACTGAAATTCTCTTTCTAAGTCATCTTGATATACTAAATGCTTGCATTGTACTTAGCTGCCCTTACATTGTTGATTTTATTTTTTTTTATTGACGTATAGTTGACTTACAATGTTTCAGGTGTACAGCAAAGCAATTCAGTTTTATATATATATGTATTTTAGATTTTTTCAGATTCTTTTCCATTATAGGTTATTGCAAGATATTGAGTATAGTTCCCTGTACTATACAGTAGGTCCTTGTTGTTTATCTGTTTTATATATAGTAGTGTGTATCTGTTAATCCCAAATTCCCAATTTATCACCCCCCTCCCTTTCCCCTTTGGTAATCATAAATTTGTTTTTTATGTCTGTGAGTCTATTTCTGTTTTGAAAATAAGTTCATTTGTATCATTTTTTTAGATTTCACATATAAGTGATATAAGATATTTGTCTTTCTCTGATTTACTTAGTCTGATAATCTAGGTCAATCTATATTGCTGCAAATGGCAATTATTTCATTCTTTTTTATGGCCGAGTAGTATTCCATTGTCTATATATACCACATCTTCTTTATCCATTCATCTATCCGTGGACATTTAGATTACATCCATGTCTTGGCTATGTACATTGGTGTGCATGTATCTTTTCGAATTAGAGTTTTCATCTTTTCTAGATATATGCCCAGGAGTGGGATTGATGGATCATATGGTAACTCTATCTTTAGTTTTTTAAGGAACCTCCATACTGTTCTTAAAGGCTGCACCAGATTACATTCTGTTACATTGTTGATATTTTTGATGAATGTAACCAATGGTTCACATACCTGTGGAAAATGTAATTGTTTTGCCTGCAATTTACATTCTCATCTCCTGCAGTGAAGACTCCTAAGGAAGAGTGGCTTCTATTTAATGTGCTACTTCTTTAATCTCCTTTTCCCCTGTAGCTGCATAATTTCCCTGCTATATTACATTACTTTTACTCATGAAATTTTACTAACCTGGATACTTTAGTCTTTTTAGATTATTTTTCCTTTCAAATTGCAAAAGATAAATGTGTTCTGAGTCACCCAACAAAAACAGGCTCTTTGTTATATTTGGATTGTTATAGCATGATGAGTACATAGCAGAATCATACACTCATACAGGTGCATAGCAGAGCCATACAATTATATCACATCATATGACATAGTTTTATATTCACTAGATGTTCCTTCCATAATGTAATGATGATGATGATCATCATCAAAGATAATAGTTTATTAAATACATCAGTGCTATGCTAAGTGTTTACATACATTATTACATTTAATTCTCACAATAACCCTGCTATAAAGGGTAGCTTTATCCTTGTTTTAAAGGTGAGGAAAGTGAAGCCTGGAGAGGCAAGGAAACTTTGCCAAAGTTGCATACTTAGTAAATAAGCTCCAAAGCTGGGAACTGAACTGACAGTAGGAACTCCAAAGCACATGATCAGCCTGTTTGTAAATATTTCTGTTGATCGGGATGCACTATTTTGCAAAGAAGTCAATTTTAATAATGTGTATGTGGCAATTTATGGCAAAGTTTTTTAATATATATTTCTCATTTAGTACTTGTAGAGAGAGAATGCCACTGAACAGTTCACAGAGATTTTCTGTAGAGCCCAAATCTCTCACTGTTGTTATTTTTCTTTTTATGTAATGGCACGGATAAATAGGCTACTTTGTCCACATGATAGCCCTTTAGGTATTTGACAAGCAAGAGCTATCATGTTCTCCTTATCTTCAGGTTAAACATTCCTAACTTCCGTATCCATTCTTCATATGACATGGTTTATAAAATTTTAAGAATGGTTCCTGAAACACAGTAAATGCTATAGAGGTGTATTAAAAAAGTAAATGAAAATCTTAGTCATCTTCTTTTAGTGAAACTCTGGTTTGTTAGTTCTTTCCTTTGAGGATGGTGCCCAGAACTAGCCTTAGTGTTGAAGCTATAGTAGCCTCTTCAGCAAAGACAGAGACTATATTTATTGCTCTAAGGAATACACATTTAGTAATGTATATTAGTAAAGAGCATACATTAAATAATATAGTACAAGAGTATGTAGATTTTTTAATACTGTTTATTCTCAAGTAAGTGGCTGTCTTTCTGTTCTGTCCTTTCTTGTCCTTATTTTTTTTTTTTTAACCTCAAAACAGGACTTTACATTTATTAGTTTTTATCTTGTTAATCTTGATCCTTTATTCTACCTACCTGGAAAGCTTATTGAATCCTAATTTGGTCACTATTTAGCTCACTGTTCATTAGCTCTTTCAGTTTGCAGTGATCTCTGAATTGAAAAACTTTTTTTTGGTGTGTGTGTATGTATGTGTATTTACAAATTATTGTCAAATTGAGTAGGAGCAAGGATAGAGCTTTTTCTTTTATGGAAAAATGTTAGTTGAGTTTGAATTGCTTTTTCTAAGCCATCAATTATATTAAGGAATATTGTATTTGGATCCAAACATATCTCTTGAAATATAAGTTAAATACAGTAACAGCCATAATATCATATATATACTGTGTTCAAATATGCCAGTGATTTTGACACATGGTATATTTAATAACAGCTCTTCTCGGGTGGGGAAAAAGATACATTAAGTGTACAAAAATTACTTAAACCTTATATCATTAGTATATCTTTAGTTATATACCCCCCCTTTTTTTTTTTTAGTATAGGGTTAAAGTTTAAGTCTAGGCTTTTTTTCACATTGAGTGTGAAGATTTTTCTGAATCCTTTTTTGCCATTGGTAGTTAAACAAAGCATCATGATAACATGCTATTTTTTTTATAGTTGATGCTAATGATTTTTACTTCTTCCCCTTTAGAACTGAGAATGCTTATGAAGTTTATAGAAGACTTTCTTGATTTTGACTGCATCCTATTTGTTAAACTTGTAATTTTGTTTTTTCCCTTAATTGAGTCAAATATCTTTGGAAATTAAGCACCTTATCTTGGACATTAGTCAGAAGCTTTTAGGGGCCAGAGTGACAAAAGTCCTTGATATATGAATTGCTCAAACCAGCGTTTCCTAGCTGTGAAAAATTTCTGATCTATTCTGAGAGGTTTGGCAGTTTCTACGGCCTTTAATTACATCGTCTGGCATGTGACAAGCCATCTTCTCTATACACAGTTAATTTTCATTTTTACTGAATTGTAGTGTAATCTTCTTGAAGCTATTTTACATAGTGATTAGAAATTTCAAATTTAAAATAAAAGTCAGTTTGAGAATATTCCTGCCAATGCAGGTAACTCAATGAAGTGATAAAGAAATGGTTAACTTGTGTCTGGTGGCTGACAGATTTCTTCAGACAGAGATTTTAAAACATCTTACGTTCAGAAAATTTAAAAATGTACATTTGAGAATGGAGGCGATAGGAAATCTTTTTTGTGCCCATACAATGTGTTTATTTTGGCTTTTTCTATATGAATTGATCTTTCTTTTGATATCATTTTCTCTGCTTCGTTTTTGTCCCTAACCTTCATGATGGGTGATACAAGAGAATAAAGCACAATATGTCCGTTTGAGAAAAGGCGACTATAAAGGTAAACTTTGCATGGAAAAAAAAATCTTGAAGTCTCAGGTGAACAATTTTAGTCAAGAGGCACATCTTTAAAAGAACACTAGTAGTTTTGTATCTGTCCTCCTCGTATTTTGTAGTCTTTTCTGAATTTTGTTTTTGGAAGGCATACTTCATTTTCCCTTAGGAAAAAAAGTGGTTTCTGGAGGCCCAAGATAATCCATTAAAGTTTTATGTACTGTCACTGGGTATGAGGGTGATTTGTCTGTGAAATCTGTCACTCCACTGATCCTGTGGGGTTGATTCAGTTATCTCCATGACTGTATGAATAGAACCTTCTTCCTTTCACCTTTTCCTGCATGTGCATCTCCAACAGAATAGGACTGTCCTGGTGTTAAATGAGTTTCCTGATGCCATCATCATTAGCACTATAGAACATGAACTGCTACTTGAAATTGTGATATGAACACATCTGCAGAGCTACCTCTGAAGAGCTGCCTTCACTGAACCACAGTAGAAGTAGGAAGTCTGACCTTCAAACTTTGGCAAAAAAGGAAGCAGAAATGAGCAATTACTGATGATATTGTGTCCTGGGCATCGGCAATGAGGCAGGAGAATTCTGGAGGACTTATTGGAGAACTGAATATGTCTGTCCCAAGTTAATGGCATTCATAAGTCATAGAAATCTAAATGAAGAGTACAAGGTAATTGTCAGGATGCTTTGTGTTCTAGAAAAGGAGTGTAGATTCTCAAAAATTGGATAGGGGCTGGAAAGACAAACGGTATATTCCTGTTCATATACCATTTATTTCACTGGGGAGCGGTAGAAGATCAGTTTTAGAGCAAGACAGAAGCATGTCAAATGAGGGTAGGAAAAAGGGAAAAGGTCTCTTTTCTAACTGTTTAAAGATTATGAATGGTGTTAGTTATCAGGATATGTGAGGTTTAACTGTGTGGTTGCATTTCATCTGTTCTTAAGCCTGTTAGTCTTGTTGGTATCCCAAAGATCATCTGTAAAACTAGAAGGCTTTTTCTATATATGGAATCAGATCTGAGTTGGAGACCATGCTTCTCTACAAACTGGTTTTTATGTAATTATACTATTTATTTAACTGCTGAAATAAGTCGATATAATAATATCTATCTCTTGGGGCATTATAGTCTTAAATGGGAGACCACACTTGAAAATATTTTAATGATGAAGGCTCATATCATAGTAATATCCATTAATATCAATATCTTGCTCTACTTTTGCTGTGACGTGCCTTTCAGTAGAGGACATTCTAGTTTTTGAGGTTTAGTTAGGACTTCATTCAATTGAGGTTTTATCTGCTTCTTGAATTTATACTGCCTATCAGTTTGCTAAAAGGTTTATTTGACTCTCCTGTCAGTCATCTTTCGTCTACTACTGGTGCAACTTGATTCAGAACATTTGGATTCTTGGCTGTAGATATCTGTCAGGTGTGTTAATTTATCCTCTCTTAATCAGCATTGCGCTGATTTCTATAAAGCCACCTGTGCTGTGTTGCATATCCTCTTGGATATTGGTTGGCTTTCATAGAGAATTGTGTGGACACCTGCATTGTCCTGAGGTAAAATGCTTTTTGGAGAGTAAAAATAGATTTTAACACTATTCTAATGGTTCTTCATAGTTTTTTTCCCCCTTTTTTTGTTCATTCATTCCTTCACTTAACAGATATATACTGAACTCCTGATATGTGATAAACAGTGTTTTAGGTGCTGGGGTTACAGCAGTGAACAAAATGAACAAAGTCATCCCTGCTGTCAGGGAGCTTACATTCTAATGGGGGAAGATAAATAATAAACAAACTAATAAAAATATAGTAAAGAGAATATGGCAGAAAAGAGTTTTAGGCAGAGAATTGCAAACACAAAGGTACCATGTTTAAAGAATAGTGTGGCTGGAACAGGCAGAGAGTGGTAGGATATGGGAGATTTTGAGACCGGGGTATAAACATGTAGAACTTTTGTAGGTCATTGTTAAGGATTTTGACTTTTACTTTGAATAACATAGGAAGCTATTTGAGGGTTTTGAATAGCCAGGTAACATGATCTGATTTTAAAAGGCTCTTTCTGGCTACTATATGAGGCAGAAAAGAAACTTTGGTGGGGGGCATGGGTCAATTTAACATCTTATTATTATAAGTGGGGGTAACTGGAAATAATGAGAAGGTAGAGCTGGTTAGGAGTCAATGATAGATTGAAAGTAATGTGTGTGTGTGTGTGAGTTTTAGTACTATAGTACCATTTATGAGAGAAAGCACAAAAATTCTCCCTTTTTATTGCTTGCTTGGATGAGACTTGAAGATGTCTGTGGAAGCTGGAGCTGTGTTGGTTCTAGGACCTGTAATTTCCTGCTTTGCTCCCTCGTTAGGGGGCACATGAAGTCAAAACTATTTTTGTAATAACCCAAAGTCATTGTTTGCCTTTTTCACAGCGCTGACATTTTCACTGATGGTACAAAAGCAGTGGTGGGTAAAATTGTTGGAACATTAGCATGAATCAAGGCACCAAACTGCTAGTAGTCATTGTATTATTCACTGCCGTGTACTTGAAGTAGGAAAAAAAAAAAAGCCAGTTTCACAATGTCTTTGACGAAGGTGTAGAAATTGTTAATTTTTAAAGTCTTAATCTTGAGTACATACTTTTTTATTCTTTGTGACATAATGTGAATTATGCATAATACTTTTCTGCTGCATACTGAAGAAAAAAAAGGGAGAACATTTGTGCAATTGAGTTGTAAGCCAAACTAGCTGCTTTTGTCATGGAACACCATTTTTATTTGAAAGAACAGCTTACACACAAACTATGGTTACCACAATTTGGATATTTGGCATACATTTTCTGGAAATTGGATGAAGTGAACCTGTGACCTCAAGGAAAACAGTTGACAATATTTGTTGCCAATTAAAAAATTCAAGCTTTGAAATGAAATTTACAATTTGGAAAACTTGTCTCTGTCACTGTAAGCTTGACAGCTTCCTAGTATTTAAAGACCGTTCTGGTCAGATTGGTGATATTACTAAATGTGATTTAAAAATTTTTGTATACTGAAATGTGTTGACATTTGGAAGATCTGCATAACTCAGTAAATCAGTATTTTTTAGACTGATCAACGCCTGATGTTACAAAACCATGCATCAGTAAAAGATCCATTCAAAGTGTAAGAGAAACCAATGAATTTCAGTGTACCACAGTACAAAAAATTTATTGATATGGTTTGAGATCTCACATGACAACAAACCTTAAAGAAATAACCACTTACTAAGTTTTGGTGTAGTATCAAAGGATACCGCCAATTATTTGGAAAGGCTGTTAAAATACTCCTCTTTTTTTTCAAGTGCATATCGTCTGAATCTGGATTTTCTTCATATACTTCCCAACAGCATTTACACCTGACTGAATGCAGAACCAGTTATAAAAACCCAGCTGTATTCTATTAGGCCAGACATTAAATTTGTTTTTATTTTTAATTAAAGAATTTAAAATAGTACCACTCTTGTCATTCTTTTTGTTTTGTTTTGGAAAATTGCAATTTTTTTCATAAAAAAATTATATTAACATGTAACGGTTTTAACAATTTTAATTTCTAATGTAAATAGCAATAGATTTATTCATATAAGAGATTTTTGGGATCTTCAATAATTCTTAAGAGTCTAATGGGGTCTTGAAACCAGAAAGTTTGAAATCTGTTGGTATAGTAAAAAGAATACTGATTTTAGAGTCATGACTCCCACAATTTCTGGATATGTAATTTTAGGAAATTACTTAACCATTTTTAGATGTATTTTTCTTATGACATGTGAAATAGGAATAATCTTTGTCTCACAGGGTTAGGGAGCAAATTAAATAAGATATCTAAAGTATACAGCATAGTGCTGGGCACATAGTATATAATATATGCCCTGTAAATGCCAGCCATTTGGTTGATAATTTGCATACTTTGACTATAGTGGTCTTAATATTACTGGAATGTTTTTTACTCATTTAACGAAACAGAGTTCAGTTTTGTTTACCAAGTTAAAACCAAGGCATCCAATTTCAGATTTAAAAGTATATTTTGAAAAGTTAACGGAGAAAGTTATTTTAAGTTTTTAGTGTCCTTTGTGTAACAAATTAGTTTAAGCAGTAGGTTGAGGACTTAGAAAACTGAGGGGATAGTAGGTGATGGGTCAAACGAGGATACTTGAGCACTTAGTTTCATGATACATTTAGTCAGTAAAGTAAATGTGGTATTGGGTAGATAATGATGTTGATAAAGATTATTTTGCATTTAAAATATTGAAATCATAGCATGACATTTGGCATCCTTGATTGTAAGTAGTATGTATTTCTGATTATGTTCTTACCTTAAAGTGAGAGGGACTGGATCGTTGAGCTCAAAGTCATTTCTAGTTCATAAATCTTTTGAAATCGTGATTAATTTGGACTTGTAATGGAAGTTTCATTTGTAACTTAAGTAGGTGCTGAGGCTTTTACCTTTTCATCTATATGTTCTTGGAGGGTTTAAGAAAACAAAGAGTACTTATCTAGGTGCATAAATGCCTTGATTTCTTCACCTGTATGCTCTAGAGTGTAAGTTTTTGAATAGTTACTATGTTCACATGCTACAAAAGTATAAAAAGATATAAAAGGATATGATGTAAAAATAAAATTTCTCTCCCACCTGTCTTTATCCACCCAGTTATCCTCTTTGACAGCAGCTAGTGTTATCAGTTCCTTGTTTTCTTTTTCTGCTACCATTTAGAACATGGTACTTTTTTTTTTCTCCTGAAAGATAGGGAAGTGAAGAAAGAACTATTACAACCTTTCCTACTATTAGGACAAAAATGGATATTCAGAAATTTATATGTTTGATTTTAAATGTCTTTCTCTTTTCTTATTTTTAAATTTATATCTCCAGCCTCGACTTCTCCTTGGAGTTCCAGATTTTATAATTATCTCCACTTGGGAATCTCAGAGATATTTCAAAATTTATTTGTCCAAAATGGAGTTATCATTTTCCACTTCCCACCTGGCCATCTAGTAAATCACATCATTTAGTTATCCAGTTCTCAAGTGTCAATCACTGGGATCATTCTTTGTCTTACCCCCTCTTTTTACCCATACATGTCTAATTAACAAGTTATTTTGAATCAGTCTACTTTCTGTCTCCACTGCTACCACTTTGAGACCAACCAATTTTTATTATCTTTTCCCTGGAATACTGCACCAGACTCATAACTAGTCTCCCTATGTCCCCTTCCATTCCATTCTCTGTATGTTAAGAATAGTGATCTTAAAATGTAATTTGTATCATGTCATGTCCCTACTCAAGGTCCTTTAATGCCTTCTCCACTTAAAAGTAAGTTCATATTTTTTACCATATGTTATAGAACCCTGCATGATCTAGCCCTTTCTTACTTCTCTGATATAATCTTTTACCAATCCCTCCTTTTTTTCTATGTCTGGCCGTACTTATTTTCTTTCAGTTCCTTGAACATGCCAGGTTATTTCTGGCCTCTGTCTGGAAAGCATTTCTTCTTATTCTTTGATTTCATAGTTCTTACTTAGCGTTTAGATCTCATTTTAGAGAGATTTTCCTGACTTAAATATTAAAAAGTATGTCTGTCCTTATTATTTTCAGCCTTAGCCTTTTATTTTTCTCAACACTTATAATCTATTTTGTTTTATTTTATATTTCTCTTTCTTTATGAATATAAACTCCACGAGGGCAAGAATTATTTCTAGCTTATTAATGGTTGAATCTCTAGTGTCTAGCACTATGCCTAGCACATAGTGATCCTCAGTAAATATTTATTGAATGGAAATGAATGGATTTTCCTTCTGGGTAAAATGTTGGAGAAATAACAGAACCTATGAACTCCTTCTAACTTTGTATTAAAATACAATGATAACTCTAGAATCAAGTAAACTAGATAATGAGAGAAATTTTTAATAATAGTAATGTAGTATGATTAAATATAGAAATTATATTGATGAATGACAGGTGTTCTTTCCTGTCACCTGTAATGTGACATGAAACCCTTAGTGATTAGAGCATTGGTCTACAAACATTTCATTAAAGGGCAAGATAGTGAATATTATAGGCTTGCAGGCCTACCATTTGTTGCATGAAAGTAGCCATAGACAATTCATAAACAATCAGCATGTGGCTGTGTTCCAGTAATACTTTACATCATGTCCCTGAATTAGAGGATGAAGAAGTTTCTAATATGGAAAACAGATGGCAGGAGCAAGTATGTGCTCGACAGCAAGCTTACCCTTTCTTCTTGCCTTCATTTATTGTTATCATTAAGACTTATAACAGTAGAAAAAAAATAAAACTTTTTCTGGTACCTTATTTTGAATAGAGAAATTCACACTAAAGAAGCAAGTGGGCAAGAGAGCTTATTTTAGTTGAGAGCTAGACTAACCTTGGTGATGGTTGTTAAGGAACAATGAATCCAGTGAAAAGGCCTTTTTAAGGAAGACTTTTTCTTTTAAAATTATTAGGAGAGTGAATAAGTTTTTACTTATCGGCCACCTATCTCTTATTTATCTTTAAACAGCTTTATTCTGATATAATTCCTATAGCATGCAGTTGGACCATTTAAAGTGTACAATGAAATGGTTTTTGGTATTTTTAGAGTTGTGCAACCATTACCACAATCACTTTGAGAACATTTTTATCAACTTAAAAAGAAATCATGTATTTTTTTTTACCTTTCACTGGCCCCCACTCCATTTCCTCCAGCCCTAGACAATCTCTAATCTACTTTCTGTCTCTTTAGATTTTATTATTCTAGGCACTTCACGTAAATGGAAATCACACAATCTGTGGTCTTTCACTTAGCACACTGGTTTTTAAGGTTCATTCGTGTTGTAGCATGTATCACTATTTCATTCCTTTTTATTGCCGATTAAGATTACATTGTATGGATGTACCTCATTTTGTTTGCACATTCATCAATTAATGGACATCTGAGTTGTTTCTACTTTTTGGCTATTATGAGTAATGCTGCTATGAACACTTGTATATAAGTTTTTGTGTGGGCATGTTTTCATTTTCTTGGGTATATATCTTTTGCTGGGTCATGTGATAAGTCTGTGTTTACCATTTTGAGGAACTACCAAACTGTTTTGCAAAGTGGTTGCACTATTTTACTGGCCCAACAGCAGGGTTTGAGGATTTCAGTTTTTCCTCCTTTCCAACACTTGTTATAGCCATCCTAGTGAGCATAAAGTTGTGTCTCCTTATGGTTTTGATTTGTATTTTCTTAATGGCTAATGATTTTGAGCATCTTTTCATGTGCTTTTTGGCCATTTGTATATCTTCTTTGGAGAAATGGCTATTCATATATTCCCATTTTTAAATTGGGTTGTCTTTTTTTTTTTTTTTTTTTTTTTTTGCGGTACGCGGGCCTCTCACCGCTGCGGCTTCTTCCGTTGCGGAGCACAGGCTCCGGACGCACAGGCTTAGCGGCCATGGCTCACGGGCCCAGCCACTCCGCGGCACGTGGGATCCTCCCGGACCGGGGCACGAACCCGTGTCCCCTGCATCGGCAGGCGGACTCTCAACCACTGCGCCACCAGGGAAGCCCGGGTTGTCTTTTTATTATTTAGTTTTAAGAGTTTATTTAGAGTATTAGAGTCTCATAGGAAAGTGCTTAAATATCAGCTTGTTCTTTTAGCTTCAGAGTGTAGAGGAGTTTCTGCTATTTATTCTCTTGAATGTTGAGAGGATAATGAGGGCAATATGCTTGTCCTTTCCCATATTAGATCTGAATAAATCATTTCAGGATGGATGAGCAGAAAAAGAAAATCCATTTGAGAGTCTTTGGAAAACAGTTATTATAAAGGAAGCATCATTATAAGTATCCTGAAGATACTGTTAGGAATACTATAAGAAATAAAAGAAAAGTTTAGAAAATAATTGCCTTGTTTTTCAGTAACACATAAAACAGTTTGTTTCTTTAAAACTGTTAAATAGTGATGTGAAGAAAACAGTCCAAATTATGAAGATACTATGGAAATTTTAAAAAATATAATCACTGCATTAAAATGATCTAAATTGAGTATAGAAAGTAAAGTTTTGACAGTAAAGAAAATTGAATGAGTGATGTACAAAAATAATTTGAAAACAAAGACTGTAGAGGAAAAGGAGACAGATTAAAAGAATGAAGGACAAGTTATAAATATGGACTTTACATGTGTAGATTGTATTCTATGAATAATATGAATTTCCAGAGAATAAAACAGAAGAAGTGGATCAGAGGCAACATCCAAAGCTATAAATAAAGAAGAAAACATTTTTTTATCTAAACTTTGTTCTGATTCCAAAGTTAGAGCTCATAATTTGTTCCAGGGAAAATTAATGAAAAGAGATCTGCATGTCTTCACACTATTTTTTTTTTTTTTTTTTAATTGCCCAAGCAGCGTGGCTTGTGGGATCTTAGTTCCCCCGACCAGGGATTAGACCCGGGCCCTCGGCAGTGAAAGTGCAGAGTCCTAACCACTGGACTGCCAGGGAATTCCCTCTTGGTGCTATTTTAAAATTGAATGAATCCTACATATATACAAGTAAAAAGCACAGATTACTATAATATTGAACTAAAATGTATATCAATTTGGCCTCAGACCTCGCAAATGTTAGAACATACTTGATACACCATCTGCCAACTGTAGAATTCTTTCTAGCCAAATATTCATTTGTGAAAGCAATAGTAACATTCTAGAAAATAGACCAACCATCATGATATCATTCCTGAAAAATATTATTCAAAGAAGTATCTCAGATTGGAAGGGTTAAATGACTAACCCAAGAAAGGAGACATGTGTCCAAAAAGGACTGATAATGAATTTTAAACCAGTTAAATATACCATAGATCAGTCTAATAATTAAAGCAAATATGATTATAATCCTGAGAGCAAATTTCCAACCCCCTCCCAAATAAAACCCCAAAAAAACACTTTTGCTTCAAATTTTGAAAGACATGTAATCTATAATGGGTAAGGAAATGGTTTATAACCACTGATTAAATTAGTGAAACAAAAATGGAGCTAGAGGAGACATAAAAGTACTGAACTCTTTATAATTGCATCAAAAAGAATAAAATACCTAGGAATAAACATACTTAAAGAGGTTAAAGACCTGTACTAGGAAAGCTATAAGACACTGATGAAAGAAATGGAAGACGACACAGATGGAAAGATATACCATGTTCATGGATTGGAAGAATTAATATTGCTGAAATGGCTATACCACCCAAAGCAGTCTACAGACTCAGTGCAATCCCTATCAAAATACTAAGGACATTTTTCACAGGGCTAGAATGAATAATTCTAAAATTTGTATGGAAACACAAAAGACCCTGATTAGCAAAGGCAATCTTGAGAAAGAAGAACAGAGCTGGAGGGATCATGCTCCCTGACTTCAGACTGTACTACAAAGCTACAGTAACCAAAACAGTATGGTACTGGCACAAAAACAGACACGTAGATCAATGGAAGAGAATAGAGGGCCCAGAAATAAACCCACGAACATATGGTCAATTAATCTATGACTTTGTCATAGGAGGCAAGAATATACAATGGAGAAAAGAGAGTCTCTTTAATAATTGCTGCTGGGAAAACTGGACAGCTACATGTCAAAGAATGAAATTAGAACATTCTCTAATACCATATACAAAAATAAACTCAAAATGGATTAAAGACATAAATGTAAGACCAGAAATCATAAAGCTTCTCAGAAGAAAACATAGGCAAACACTCTTTGACATAAATAGTAGCAAATTTTTTTTGGATCTGTCTCCTAAAGCAAAGGAAAAAAAAGCAAAAATAAACAAACAGGACCCAATTAAACCTGAAAGCATTTGCATAGCAAAGGAAACCACCGACAAAAATGAAACGGCAACCTATAGAATGGGAGAAAATATTTGCAAATGATCTGATCAACAAGGGGTTAATATCCAAAATATATAAACAACTCATATAACTCAACGTCAAAAAAAAAAAAACCCAGTTGAAAAATGAATAGACAGTTTTCCAAAGAAGACATACAGATTATTAACAGGCACATGAAAAGATGTTCAACATTGTTTAATCATCAGAGAAATGCAAATTAAAATCACAATGAGATATCACCTCACACAGAGTCAGAATGGCTGTCATCAAAAGGAACACAAATAATAAAACAATTATACTCCAATAAAAATTAATTAAAAAAAAACACAAATAACAAATGTTGACGAGGATATGGAGAAAAGGGAACCCTAGTACCCAGTTGGTAGGAATGCAAATTGGTGCAGCCACCATGGAAAACAGTATGGAGTTTTCTCAAAAAACTAAAAATACAACTACCATATGACCCAGCAATTCCTCTCTTGGGTATTTATCTGTAAAAAGCTGAAAACACTAATTCAAAAAGATACGTGCACCCCAATGTTCATAGCAACATTCTTTACAATTGCCAAGATATGGAAGCGACCCAAGTGTCCATCAGCAGATGAATGGATAAAGAAGATGTGGTTTACATACAATGGAGTATTACTCAGCCATAAAAAGATGGAATTTTGCCATTTGTAACAACATTGATGAACTTGGAGGGTATTGTGCTAAGTGAAATAAGTCAGACAGAGAAAGACAAATACTATATGGTATTACTTATATGTGGAATATAAAAAGTAAAATAGACTAGTGAATATAACAAAAAAGAAACAGTCACAGATATACAGAAGAGTTGCAGATACAGATATGGGGAGAGGGAAAGGGAGACAAGAAGAGGGTAGTGGATTAAAAGGTACAGACTACCATGTATAAAATAAATAGGCTACAAGGATAATAATACAGGGAATATAGCCAATATTTTTTAATAACTATAAATGGAATATAACCTTTAAAATTGTGAATCATTGTGTTATACACCAACTATACCTCAGTAAAAAAGAAAAAGTCCAGACCTCTTCATTTGTTGTAATGGGAATCAAAAGTATAGTTTACTTTTTTACTTTGAGTGTTAGATAAGCATGAGTTTAAAAATGTGTTCTAGGACTTCCCTGGTGGCACAGTGGTTAAGAATCCGCCTGCCAATGCAGGGGACACGGGTTCGGGCCCTGGTCTGGGAAGATCCCACATGCCGCGGAGCAACTAAGCCCGTGCGCCACATCTACTGAGCCTGCGCTCTAGAGCCCGTGAGCCACAACTGCTGAGCCCACGTGCCACAACTACTGAAGCCCGCACGCCTAGAGCCCGTGCTCCAAAACAAAGAGAAATCACCACAATGAGAAGCCCGTGCACCACAACGAAGAGTAGCCCCTGCTCACTGAAAATACAGAAAGTCCGCACGCATCAACGAAGACCCAGTGCAGCCAAAAATAAATAAATAAATTTATTTAAAAATAAAAGGTGGTTCTAAAAAGTGTTAGTTTGCTATAAATAGAATTTAAAATCTATCTATAATCTGTTATTGTGGAAGATGAATTTTAAAAGTCCAAATTAAAAAAAAAAAGTAGAAAAGCAAAGCCACAGGACTTAAAAAACAGAAATCTCCAAAAGTATGATTGTGTCAAATAAAGCTTTATATTCCCATATTGTGTTAGTAATGATTCTTGGATTTACAAGTGATAGAAACTCATTGCAAACTAGCTTAAGCCCCAAAGTATTTATTGATTCATATAACTGAAGATGATAGGGTAGGAGACAATAGTGACATGATTGTATCCAGATTTTCTGCAGTATCATCAGGACTTTTGTTGGCGGCGGGGCGGGTATTGTACAATTTGTTAGATCTGGTGTTATGTAGAATTTAATTCTTCCCTCTTGTAGTTGGGCTTTCTTCTATGTCAGAGTTCTTCAACCTCTACACTTGACATTTTGTGCTGGATGATTCTGTGTGGTGGAAACCTATCCTGTGCACTATAGGTATTTAGTAGCATCCCTGGCCTCTACCTTCTAGATGCCATTAGCACCCCCCACTCCCCAGTTTTGACAACCAAAAATGTGCCAGACATTGCCACGTATCCTCTGGGGGATAAAATTGTCCCTGATTCAGACCCGCTAATCTATATGGTAGAGAATATGCAGTCTCATACTCAGAACCTTAAAGTACTAAGGTTCCAATGGCAAGAGACAGTTTTCCTCACTGGCTCAAGTACAAAAAAGAAAAAAATGCAGAAAAGAACCTTGACCCAGGTGGGAATTGTGCCCTTCCCTGAAACTATTTTCTAATTAGGTATCAGACTAGTTGGGTTTGTGTCATGTGTCTTCCCTGGTTCATGTACTTAAGGTATGGCATTTGTTACTAAGAGAAAGGAGTAGTGAAGAAATTCCAAAAGTAACAACGATGACATCTACTAACTAAAAGGGAAGAAAAGGACTTTCACACATACTTGAAGGAGAATAGTGAAAAATGGAGATTTTATTGTTGAGTCAATGGTAAAGAAAAGAAAGCTATGAATCCTCAAGATTAATTGCTGATAAAATTGAATTTGAGGTAAAAATGATTTAAAAGTGCTAAGAGAGTAATTATATTTTGATAGAAGTTATGATCATTAGCACTCATAAAAGTATTGCATCTTTATGCACTAATCAAAAGAGTATAAAAAAATAGAAAGCAAATTATTAACGAAGATGGAGAAAAGTTAACACATAAAATCAAAGTAGAACTTCTGCCTCTAGTAATGATGAACTAGATAATGAGGACAACTCTTCTTTAGAAGGCAATAAGAATAAAATATTCTACTTTAAGGACATTGGAGAGCTAATGAGGTAGGAAGGGATACTGGGCCAAGATCTGGCAGAAGATGGAAATCCAAAGATGCAAACCTAACATTTGAGGTTACTTTTCCCCAGCAGCTTTTGTGAATCCAGAAGAAGCAGTTAAGAGGCTGAGCAGTACTTAGACAGCCTTGGTGAGCTAAGAGGACAAAAGATGGAGGTCAGGGCCCACCAGGTGTGGGGTATCTCTTAAACATGCTGCTTTTGGGGATGGAAACTTGAAGAGCTGCTTAGGAATAAGGTTGAACTGCAGGTAAATCAGCTCTGATATAGGTTGAAGCATAGCTTTGAGTCATTTGTGAGGGCCGGAAAAAAAATGTCAATCCCTGGATTAGTCTAGTACCCCCAGCCACATGTCAGAAGCAAATAAAAGTCTCTGTAGAATTTGTTTCTTAGGCTTCAAGATTTTTGCAGAAGGAGTTAATTAAATATGTTCAGCATACAATTCAAGATGACCAGCATTATAGGGAAACTAGACAACATGAATGAGAACCAGAGAGAAGCAATAAGAGAAACAGAGCCATCAGAGCTTCATTTATTGTAATTATTACTAGACAGACTTTATTTTTTATTTATTTACTTACTTAATAGAGGTATAGTTGATTTACAATGTTGTGTTAGTTTCTGGTGTACAGCAAAGTGATTCAGTTATACATATATATATTCCTTTTCAGATTTTTTTCCATTGTAGTTTATTACAAGATATTGAGTATAGCTCTCTGTGCTATACAGTAGGACCTTGTTGTTTATCTATTTTATATATAGTAGTTTGTATGGACAGAGACTTTAAATAACAATGTTTATTATGTTCTTGGGGGATGAGAGACAAGTTTGAATATTTTAGTGGAGAACTGGAAATTATGAAAATTGAAGTAACATATTTGGAAAATAATTCAATAGAAATTCTCAAATGGAAATATATAATAACTGAATTAAAAACTAAATAAATGGGCTTAATACAGTTTAGATCCTGAAGAAGACAGAACTCATGATCTTGGAAATATGTCAGGAGAAAATATCTACAATGAAAAAGGGAAAGAAATTTTTTAAAAATTAAAAATGGTAAGAGTAGTTCTATGTTAATTGAACCCCAGGAGAGAAGAGAGAGAATATGGGGCTAAAGCAATATTTGAGGAGACAGTTGCTGAGAATTTTCCAAAATTGATGAAAGACACCAATTCAGAGATTTAACAACCCAAGTCCAACCCAAGTAAAATAAAAAAAGGATTCCACATTGGAGTGAAATGGCTGAAAAAACAATCTTAAATGCAGCCAGAGAAGTCACATTACTTTAAAAGGATCAGTAGAAATTCCTACAGCTGACTTCTCAACAAAAAAGAAAACCATAAGACTACATAGAATACTGAAGAAAATAACAGCCAATCAAGAATTATATATCCTGTACAATATCCTCAGAAGTTGAATAAACATTTACAATCAAAAACCTAAGAGAATTCACTTATCAGACCACCACTAAAAGAAATACTGAAGGATGTGTTTCAGATAGAAGAAAAATGATTCTAATGGAAGGCTAGAGAGGTAGGAAGGAATGAAGAGCAACAAAAGTGGTAAGAAATCTTAAATGAATATTGATTCTATAAGGTTCAAATAAAGACTCATGGCACTAGATAACAGCATATAAATTTGGATGGAGGGAATGAAGTTAGTGTTCTAAGGTCAATGACTTGCTCTCAAGAAGGGAATGTGCCATTTAACATTAGACTTTGATAAATCAAGGATGCATATTGTAAACTCTAGAGCTGTGCTGTCTAATAGAAAGCCAATGCAAGCCACATTTATAACTAAGTTTTTTAATAGCCACATAAAATAGAAGTAGGTGAAATTAATTTTAATACTACATTTTATTTAACCCAAAATATCCAAAACATTATTTTAACATGATGATCAATATAAAACATTATTGAGATATTTTACATTCTTGTTTTTCATACTAAGTCTTCAAAATCCCACTTATGGCACATCTCAGTTCAGACTAGCCACATTTCAAATACTCGGTAACCACATGTAGCTACCATATGGGACAGTGCATCTCTAGGATAACTACTAAAAGAATAGTAAAATAAATAAAATATATACCTTCCATCCACAGATAAAAAACCAAAATGGAATAATGAAAATAATCAATTTAGAAGAAGGTAAGAAAGATGAGAAAAAGGAACATGGAACCAGCAGGACAAATAGAAAGCACAAAGCTGGATGGTAGATTTAAACTCCAATAATATCAGTAAGTATAACGTATGAGGCTGGATTAAATGCTCTGGTTAAAAGACAAATATTAGCTTACTGTATGAAAAAACACCCAACTACATACAGTTGGAAACACATCTGAAATATAACAATATTGAAAGTGAGAGGAGTGAAAAATGTATTCCATGTAAATATCAATCAAAAATTTTGGAATAGTTATATTAACATAATAGTAGGTTTTAAAGCAGAAAACATCTGAGATAAAGAGAGGTGCTTCAAGATGAAAATCATTTGTTGAACTAGGAAAGTATGAGGATTTGATTTGTACTTAGTAACATAGCTGAAAATATATCAAGCAAAGTTGCTAGAAGTACAAGAAGACATAGAAACCCCCAATTACAGTGGGATATTTTTAACATTCCTCTTTCTTTAACACGCTGACAAAAAACCAGTAAGGATGTAAAAGATATGAACAACACAAACTGGATCTAGTAGGTTTATATGAAATGCTGTACCCAAAACCCTTAAGATACATGTTCTTTTCAAGGTTACAGAAAACATTTACAAAAATTGACCAAACTTGACCATAAAGCAACTCTCAACATGTTTCATTGAGATTATACTGAGTCTGTTCTCTGATCACAGTGTAAGTAAACTAGAAATTATTAATAAAAAGGTAAATATACTAGGAAATGGTAAAAAAAATCAAACATTTAAGAATCTATTTCAAGAAATTAGAAAAAGAACAACTTAACTTGCTTTATTTCCCAAGTTGAGTCTATTTTACCCAAATAACATAGAAGAAAAGAAGTAATAAAAGAGCAAGAATTATTGAATTAAAACAGACATTAAGTAGCAACATGCCAAAACTTTGTTCTTTAAAAAAGTGCATAAAATTAATAAACCTCAGACTGATCAAAGAAAAAACACAAGTAACAAATATGAATGAAAAGTGGGGCATCTGCATAAATTTTAATGTCATTAAAAAATCATGGATATTGTGAACAAAATGTATGACAATAGGTGGCAATTTATATGACATGGACAGAATCCCTGAAAAATTTAATTTGTCAAAATGCACACAAAAAGGAATTAGAAAACATAAGTACTCTTGTTATTATTAAAGACAATGAATCCGTAATAAAAATGTTCACTCAAAGGAAACTCCAAGGCTAGATGGTTTTACAAGTGTATTCGTGTAAACATTTAGGAAAAATAACACCAAAAGTTTTACAATTACATTACTTAATTATGGAAACATTTGAGTTTGCAACCCTTGCCTAAGGTAATGCCTGTCGCGTTTTAGTGATCAGGTTTCTGTAACTATTTGATATTTTTAAGGTTTGTCTCTATAGTCAGAACTTTTTCTTATGCCTTCATTCACGAATGCTTATTGACTATTTTGAATGTTAGATGTGTATTGGAAGCATTTCATATACATAAATGAACAAAATATGTATCTAGTTATCCTGAGGTTAATGTCTAATGAAGGAGACAGATGTTTACACAAAAAATTTAAAGTACAGTTTAGTGTGAAAAGTGCTGCAATAAAAAGATGGGTATAGAGAGCTTTGGGAGCAGTGCAGAGGAACATCTGATTGTCTAGAGAAGACTTCAGTGAATAGGTGATGTTTGAGCTAAGCCCTAAAAGGTGAGTATTAACTTGCCAGGCAGATCGGGAAGGAATATTTAGGAAGGATTAATAAAATGTGTGAATATCGAGAACCTGGCTTATTGGAGAATTTATTGTATGCAGTTCAGGTGAAATACAGGGTAAAGAAGAAAATAGGAGAAGAAAGGAAGGTAAGGACATATCTCAAGAACCTTTTATGCCATTTTAAGGATAAAATATGGACCACTTCCAGCCTTTTAAGTGTAACATGGTCAAGTTTTTGTTTTAAAATTATTATTCCAATATAGAGAGGAGATTGAAATGGGGCAAAACTTGAGGCAGGGAGACTTGAAGGTTGTTGCAGTAGATATTCAGGTAAGGTGATGAGAACTTAAACTAGAAAAGAGGTGGGAATTAGGAATGATAATCCAAAGTAAAGGTTTTGGTTTTGGCATAGTGTTGAGCTTTTGTTTCTGGCACCAATTTGTCAACAAGTTTGTTTACTTTTTATGACTGCTTTTTGGTTTTGATAAATTGTCATAGAATGTGAATGCAAACTTATGAAAATAGTTCAATATTTAGAAAAGGTGGAAGATGATCTTATTCTAGACCAATAAAATTGGAAATTGATACTTATACATGTGGATTTCTTTTCTTTTTTTCTGGAGCTGATCAGAAACAAAATAAATGTTTAGATTAACAAGGTACTGTTTTTAGTAAAACAGAAAATGTGTATCTTCTACAGACCCACCTAGGATTTAGCATTTTGAGACAGAAGAAATTGTTTATCTTTGCAATATACTTTTTTTTTTAAGTTGAAGTATAATTGTCATACAACACTTTATTACTTTCAAGTGTATAACAATGATTTCATGTTTGTATATAGTGAAATGATTACCACAAGAAGTCTGGTTAATATCCATCACCATACATAATTCAAAATATTTTTTTTTCTTGTGATGAGAACTTCTAAGATCTACTCTTAGCAACTTTCTAACATGCAGTATAATAATAGTCATGCTGTATATTACATCCCTGTGGCATTTTTTTGACTGAAAGTTTGTACCTTTTGATTCTCTTCACCCATTTCGCCTACCCTCCCATTCTCCACCTTTGGCAACCACCAGTTCATTCTCAGTATATATATATATATTCATATATATTTAAAAGATTCCACATATAAATGAGATAATACAATATTTGTCTTTATCTGACTTATTTCACTGAGCATAATGCCCTCAGGGTCCATCTCTGTTGTTACAGATGGCAAGATGTTATTCTTTTTTTTAATGGCTGAATAATATTCCACTGTGTGTGTGTGTGTGTGTGTGTGTGTGTGTGTACACACACACACACACACACACTGATTTGCTTTATCCATTCATCTGTTGATGGACACTTTGGTTGTTTCCGTATCTTGGCTGTTGTAAATAACGCTGCAATGAACATGGGGGGGTGCATATATTTTTTCCAGTTAGTGTTTTCATTTTATTTATTAAAACTTGAGGACTGGGATTGGGACTTATTGATATTTATGAGCAAGGATGAGTATATATATAGTAAGGTACTTAAATTGTGTGATGAATGAACAAAGATTGATATAACAGAGAAATTAGCAGCAAAGGAATCTGACATCTGTTTGGAGAAGAAATCCCAAAAGCAAAATGGAAACCTTTTACGGGAGGTGGGGGGAAGAGGAGTAAGATACCTTGTGTTTAGAAAGCATGGCATCCTCTGACCCTCACTTTGCCACATAAGCAGGATCATTTTGTGGTCACATTATTTTTGCTTAAAATTTGTCAGTGAAATTTCTGAAGGAGCTGAAACCACCTTAAAATAATTTTTCTGATGTTTCTACACTAATTTAATTTATTTTTGCTTTTGTTTTAGGAAATACTCCTTTACATCTTGCTGTGATGTTAGGAAATAAAGGTTAGTAAATATGTTCTTTTTTTGTTTAACTTCACTCATGTATAGTCAGTTTAAATATTTTAAGATGAGTTTTACGTTTTGAGTTTTAAAAAATTTGCCTGATTATTTGATGTGCTAATTGAGTTTAGGATTCAGTATATTAAAAAACACAAATACTTTCTCATTTTTCATAGCACTTTTTTCAAAGAATTAGTGGAAGTCTTATACTAATCTTTATGCCTTTTGAAGCTTTTTTTTTTTTCTTGTTTGGTTATTTTATCAAGGAAGTATAATTTCAGGAGACTCTTGTTTCCAAATATTAAGTTTTATTAATTATTGTAATACTTTTAATATTCAAAGAGTTTTATAAGATTCTTTAATATGGACTATTTTATATATCTAAACTCATAAGTCTAGATTTTTTATGGTAGATGATAATAAAAAGTTAGTACTTATTTATTCTCCAAAAAGAAAAAAGGAAAGCAACAACTCATAGACAGGTGATTTAAAAGATCTACTTTTTAAGGCTATTCCTAGATGCAATAAGTCTTAGTTATCTGGATTCCCAGTAACCCTGGAAAGTGAGGATTCCAGATAGCTGATTGGCAACCTTTTGAGTGCTAGATTTTTAAATTTTGGATGTGTTTGATAAAAATCTTTGGAAAACATATACTCTTGAATTTTTAAACAGGCTAATTTTTGTTAACACTTTTCTGATGATCTAGCTGTATCATTATGAACATCTATTATTGTTATATAGTGTGATGTGGCTGTTGCTGTAAACATTTGATCTGAATGTATGATGATCTGAAGGATGTTACTAGAACTTGCTTTGTTGAAAAAAAATTCTTTTGTTGGTTTGGTTTTATTAAGTTCTTGTGCTTAGGTGAAGCATATGATTTGTAGGAAATTTAATACTACATAAATTGGGGGCTCAAATCTTTATTTCTTTATTTAGTTATGTTATTTTTTTTCTCCTTCTTACAAGGAAGAGACTCAATCAAGTAACCTTTTTTTTTTTTGCGGTACGCGGGCCTCTCCCGCTGCGGAGCACAGGCCCCGGACACGCAGGCCCAGCGGCCACGGCTCACGGGCCCAGCCGCTCCGCGACACGCGGGACCCCCCCGGACCGGGGCACGAACCCGCGCCCCCTGCAGCAGCAGGCGGACTCCCAACCACTGCGCCACCAGGGAAGCCCAGTCAAGTAACTTTTAAGTAAAGAGAGATTCATTAAGGTGCTACATATTATAGAAATTCAAGCTATGGGGACTAGCTATGTCTCAGGAAGAGTAGTAACCAAGACAGTCTGGGAGATCAGCGATCCTTTCTCCCTTCCTCCCTCCCCCTGTCCTTCCTCCCTTCCTTCCTCTCTGTCTCCCTCCTTCCCTCCTTCCCCCGCCCCCACCCCCACCCCCGCAACCTTCCTCCTTCCTTCCCTTCGGATATGTATATCCATCTATTTGTCCAACTATCAATCATCTATCATCTGTCTGTCTCTTATGGTGCATCTGCTGTTCTTTCTTTATATATATATGTGTGTGTGTGTGTGTGTGTGTGTGTGTGTGTGTGTATACACACACATATATATATATATATATATATATATATATATAAAATATTCTCCCTTTTCTTGATTGACTTTTCTGTTTAGTGAAATTGACCATGACCCAAAATAACTGTTCTAGGTTCCTAAACCTTCAAGGCTTTGATTTCAGTGTTCTCCACCAAGTAGTTCAGTTTCTTAGGTTCCTGAATTTCTGAACAAAAAGTTTGATTGGTCTAGTTCATGTCGAGCCAAGTCACAGTGATGAGTGACTGGCAATCTCATGAATTGACTTTGGGATATATATTTACTCCTGTGAAGTTAGCTTTAGCTTGGCTGGCTTTGGGTGAGAGTTGGGAGTAGAAGAGGAAATCAGGAATACAGAGGAAGAATGTTTATCAGGAATATTGGCAGGGCAGACAATGATAGTCATCTTTAGTATAGATACCTTGGTGAAAAGATATCAGATATAGTTAGCTAAATTTGAGCAGTTAAAACTTATGCTTTCTTTCAAAGAACATTCGATCAGAACTTTAGAAAATAACTGGAATGTATTCATTTACAATATGCTAGATGCTTTTTTTAGGGCTTTATGTATGTTTACTCATTTAACACAACAACCATGTGAGGAAGATACTATTATTATCCCTATTTTACAGATGAAAAAGTTAGCTCTGAGAAGTTAAGCAACTTTCCCAGGGTAAAGTAGCAGAGTTTTGACTTGAACTTGGAGTATCTTGTTCCAGAGCCTGGATTCCTGATTATTATGGTGAATTGCCTTGCTCTCTTTTCACTGTGAACCATTCAAAAAGGAAATGGTCTAAATCAAAGTTAGCTAACATGCATCGTGCTTCCCTCCTGTTTTTGTGGAAAATATAGTTAATTTGATGCCAAGTCTGATTGCTATTCTAAATTTAGCACTTTAATAGTAAATATGGATTTGCCAGGATTCGAATATGAAATTAAACATATCTACCATCCTAGGTCTAAGTGTTCTAATTTTCAGTAGCGGTATTGTTAGATTTCATCATAGGATTGTATCAGCCTATCCAAAATGTGTTTCACAGAATTAGTTTCATTGGATATTGATAAGTTTTTAGAGGAAAATAGTGCTTCCAGGTCAAATTGATTCTGAAAATAGTGAGTTAAGTTTTAAGCAGTTTTGTTTATTGTGGACCTTCTTAGAACTTTTGATATGCTAATATTCATTGTGACCTTCTGAATTGGAGCCTTCTGTTGGATATAGAGTCATTGTTCCAATAGTTATTTGGTATTTTCTCTTTTTCACAAGTATCTTGAGAAACTAGAGTTCTGTGGAACATATTTTGGGAAAAACTTGGTTAGATGATTCAGGATCTGCAAATAATGTCAGTATTTGCTCTTCCTGAGTCTTTTTCATGTAGAGTAGGTACAGCCATTAATATACTGATCAATTTATAATTTTCCATTTACATTTTTCCAGTTGAATACTCTTTTTTGCTTTTTTTTTTGACCTTTTAATATTTTTGATATTTGGTTGCATAGGAGTGAGATTGAAATATGTAGTGGAAGATAAAACATCTACCTTATACTTAATTCTGTAAAGCAATTTTACATTATACCATTGTTCAATCTGTGCCACTTTTATCTTCTCCTTTAGAGATATACTATGCCTTTAGTGACTTCACTGTTGAAGGGCACTTTCTGTTTGTATACTTGTTTGTAAACATAGTAAAAATTCCCAGGGTATTCAAATATTTGTTGATTGAATTAAAGAGAGATACCCTATGACCTATACACCTTTATTTACTTCTCTCAGTCATCTTAACCTACTGAATAACCTTATTTTTCACCATTGAAGTCTGATTTTTTCTGAATTTCTGAGTCTATTGACCATGTTTGCCATGTTGGCTGGCAAGTTTTTCAACTATGGATTTGAATTGAAATGGAGAAAAACATTATACTTAAAAGATTTCAGGAATCTTTAGGAGGTGAACTAGAAGACTAACCTTTAATTCTTATTCTTTTGGTTAGACATCAGAAAAAATTCTTCAAACCAGTTGCTGCAACTTTTAATTTATTATCAGTATTTTTTGGAACTGCAGTTTTCCATTTTTTTTCTGAAATAAGTCTAGAGTTAGTTTGATTTTTCATCTTCATAAGGGTCTCTCTGAATATTCTGTTTTGTTCCCAGTTGTCCTATTTATCCCATTCACTCTCTTTATATTTTGTCACCTGTATAGCTCTGGTATATTTATATGTGATTTCTGTTTATCATAATTTCATTTTGTTTAGACTCCTCAAGTCATAACTTCTTTGTGGCGCATTTGTGCATTTTTAAGCCTTACTGCCTGATTGTTAACTGCCTTTTTTTCTTATTATTCATTGTTACAGTTGCTGAGAGAAGGCATTTGATTGTTCCAGTTTTTTTTTTTTTTTTTTTAATGTATGAGACTAGGTCAGAGATCATGGCATATCTATGATTTTCTGGCTTTTCGTTAGTTGCTCATTTCTACATCAGTTGAGTTGTGATGTGAGCAAAAGGCCTGTGGCAAGGTCTGTGGCGTATGAGAAAACGGTTGACATCTTTAATGTATATATAAATCATACCAGTTATATACCTTAGTTTATGCAATTGGTATATTGCTTTAGATACTGTTGTGCATCTTCCTTTTCAATATTTTTAAACTAATATTTTTTCTTTAATGATTTTATGTTATTAATACATGCTTGATGAAACAATTGAAATAATACAGTATACAGATGTATATAAAAAGCATCATCTCTCCTACATTTTTTCTGATGTAATTAACATTAATAGCCTAGTGGGCATCCTTGCACACCTTCCTCCTTGTAATACAGGGGCTTAGTTTGTTTTTACTTAAGTTGAATCACTGCATCTAGTACTTTGCCATGTTTTTCCTTTCACTCAAAAGTTTATCATGAAATACAAAGTCTGTAGATATCTATCCATGTTCATGTTCCCCTACTTCTTTATTTATGCACACAAACACATATTTACATAAAACCCCCTGGTAGGTTTCTTTAGGAGAGTGTCCATTTTATTTATTTATGTATTTATTTATTTATTTACTTTTGATTCTTTTCTTTGGGGGGGAGTATAATTGCCTTACAGTGTTGTGTTAGTTCCTGCTGTACAACAAAGTGAATCAGCTATACGTATACATATATCCCCATATCTCCTCCCTCTTGAGCCTCCCTCCCACCCCGCACCCCCCCAACCCCCACCGTCACACCCCTCTAGGTCATCACAGAGCACTGAGCTGAGCTCCCTGTGCTGTACAGCAGCTTCCTACTAGCTGTTTTACACATGGTAGTGTATATATGCCAATGCTACTCTCTCAATTCGTTCCACCCTCCCTTTCTCCCTCTGTGTCCACAAGTCTGTTCTCTACTTCTGCACCTCTTTTCCTGTTCTGCAAATAGGTTCATCAGTACCATTTTTCTAGATTCCATATATATGCGCTAATATACGATATTTGTTTCTCTCTTTCTGACTTACTTCACTCTGTATGACAGACTCTAGGTTTATCCACATCACTACAAATGACCCAATTCCGTTCCTTTTTATGGCTGAGTAATATTCCATTGTATATATGTGCCACATCTTCTTTATCCATTCATCTGTCGATGGACATTTAGGTTGCTGCCATGTCCTGGCTATTGTAGATAGTGCTGCAGTGAACATTGGGGTGCATGTGTCTTTTTGAATTATGGTTTTCTCAGGGTATATGCCCAGTAGTGGGTTTGCTGGGTCATATGGTAGTTCTATTTTTAGTTTTTTAAGGAACCTCCATACAGTTCTCCATAGTGGCTGTATCAATTTACATTCCCACCAACAGTGCAAAAGGGCCCCCTTTTCTCCACACCCTCTCCAGCATTTATGGTTTGTAGATTTTTTGATGATGGCCATTCTGACCGGTGTGAGGTGATACCTCATTGTGGTTTTGATTTGCATTTCTCTAATAATTACTGATGTTAATTTTTTCATGTGTTTTTTGGCCATCTGTATGTCTTCTTTGGAGAAATGTCTATTTAGGTCTTCTAGAGGGTCCATTTTATTTATTTATATATTAAAAAAATTCTTTTTAGCTGGTCTCTCTATCATCTTCTCTCCTTATTAACCCCCTTCTCCCATTAAACATGGTAATCCGTGTTAACAGCCTGCTAGGTATTCTTCCATACTGTTCTCCATGCTTATTATTATATACAAATATGTGTGTATGTATCTAAACACACATTCATATGTGTAGTTTTTATTTATTCCTTTATAAAAACATGTGATCATAATATACTTCTCCATTGAGCAGATATATGATTTAGCAGTGCAATGTAGACATTTCTTTCAGTCTATTGGGATGACTTAAATTCATTCTTGTTTTTAATATTTGTCTTTTTTATTCCTTTTTTTCTTTCAATGCTTTATTATGAATAATTTCAGATATACAGATAAACTGAAGGATCATCACTATGAGCATTCAAATACTCTCTACCTAGCTTCAATAATTGTTCACATTTTATCATTTGCTGTATTTTTCTCTTTATCTTAGTGTTTTATATGTGTGTATGTATATATATATATATATTTTTTTTTTTTTTACTATTTTTGCTGTAACATTTGAAAACTAGATGTAAGCATCATGACATTTTACCACCAAATACTTCAGCATGCATCTCTAAGAATAAGGACATTGTCTATCATGACCAAAATATCATTATCACACCTAAGAAAGATAATAATATTGTTATAATATCTGATATCCAATCCATATTTAAATTTCTCCAGTTGTTCGAAAAATGTCTTTTATCGGTGTTTTATATTGAATCAAGATCTGATTGGGATTCATTCATTACATTTGGTTGTTTGTTTCAGATAATCTAGAAAAGTTTGCCCACCTTTTTTCCCCCTTCCTTTGTACCTGACTTTTTGAAGTGTCTTCCCCAGTTAATTTGTAGAATGTCTCCCATCTCAGTTTTGCCTGATTATTTTCTCATAATGTTATTTAACTTGTTCCTTATACTCTGTTTTTTCTATGAATCAAAAATTAAGTATCGATGCTTTATTAGATTCAGGTTAAACATTTCTGGAAAGAATACTGCAGAGGCTTATGAACTTTATATTGTATCACATTAGGAAACATAATTTTAAGTTATCCCACTATTACTGCCACTAAGTTTTTTTTTTTTTTTTTTGCGGTATGCGGGCCTCTCACTGTTGTGGCCTCTCCCATTGCAGAGCGCAGGCTCAGCGGGCATGGCTCACGGGCCCAGCCGCTCCGCGGCATGTGGGATCCTCCCGGACCGGCACACGAACCCGTGTTCCCTGCATCAGCAGGCGGACTCTCAACCACTGCGCCACCAGGGAAGCCCTGCCACTAAGTTTTGATCACTTGTTTGAGATGATGATCTTCAGCTATCTCTACTGTAAAGGAACACTTTTCATTTTATTAAGTAATCTTGGGATGATACTTTAAGTAAATATCTTATTTCCCAGCACATAGCCTTTTACCTAGTGACTTTAGCATTCATTGGGGTCCTTTGCCTGTATCAGTTATTACATTGTTGTTATTGCTGATTTTCTAGTTTTATCATTTCTTCTACATTTATTAGCAGTCATTCTTCTATAAAGGAGAACTCATTGTCCTCTCATTTTTTGATGTCATTATGGGCCTATCAGTTTTTTTTTGTTTAATGTGTTGTAACTAGTCATTATTCTTTTTGATGCTCAGTTTCTCAAATTTGGCCAATGGCTGACCATTCAGGTGGCTCCTTTGTCCTTTTGACTCTATTCTTTAAAAATGCCTGCATGTTATTAGTCCAGGGATATAGAAGCATCATGCTTTAGTCAGTCATTCTCCCATGATGGATATTCATATTTGCATTATAAATAATCCTAAAATAAATGTTCATGTACATATATTCTTATATATTACTAGCAGACTTTCTTAAACACCTTTGTGGAATTTCTGTATTTATTTTACTTTATTCTGATATAATTTCCTGCTAATGTAGATGTTCCTTCTGTTACTAGGAATAGTGCTAAAACAGTGCCATTCTTCCTCCACCTCAGCTCACTTGTATTACATTACAACTGTCATAACACCTTTATTTCCTTCAGAGCACTTATCATTAGCTTTTTTTATTTATTAGTTTACTTAATTATATTTTAATATTGGAGCTCTCTGATAGCAAGATCTTATCTTTCTTCTCACTAATCTTTCTTCTCACTACTTATATCCAGGACCTAGTACTTAGAATTGGCATATAATAGGCACTTGGTAAATATTTGCTAAAAGACTGATTGAATGAATGAATCATTCATTTAGGGAATTTAGGTTGGATAGCCATCCTAAATTTCCCATGAGCCTTGGTTTCAAATGTTTTTCTGCCTGTTAATATGCTTTTTATTTTGAATTAAAAACAAATTTCCTCAATGTATACAAGTGTCTATACCTTAGACTTTTTTTCTTCTGTAGGAAACTTTTATTCATGTTGTCATATATTATGTTCTTATTTTAAGACTCAGTTCAGATTACCTGTGTTAAATGTTGGATATGCCCCAGCCACTGGAGTTGGGAACAGTAAATACTATATAAACAAAACAATTGAAACCACACAATCCATTGATGAAGTACTATGTACATTAATTTTCCCATGAATAACTGGAAACGTTGAGAGCAATGATTTATACCCACCACCCCTGAACTTATCAGCCAAGATCCAAGAGGCCAGAGATCCCTCGGTGCTTCCTAAAATATCCAGTGTTGGGAATTCCCTGGCAGTCCAGTGGTTAGGACTCCATGCTTCCACTGCAGGGGGCATGGGTTCGATCCCTGATCCCTGGTCCGGGAACTAATATCCTGCATGCCTCAGGACATGGCCCCCCACCCCCCAAAAAAAGGAAGAGATAAAAGAAAAATCCAGTGGTTTGGGAACTGTGTCCTGAGCATAGATTTTTCTTTTATGTAATTATTCTGTCACTTGTGGCACAGTCTTCAGTGTTCCCCTTAAGTTTCAGTGGGTGACTGTGCCTGGGCTGGATGGTGAGCTTAGTATACCTTAGACTTTGTTTGATTACTAGAAGGACTGTCTGGATTTGTCCTTGTAGTCATAAACAAGTTTTTGTCCCTTTTGGGTGTTTTTCTGAAATAAACGAATTGTAAAATTTGAAAAATAAGGGTTTGTGGAAACGTTAGTGATTCTTTTTGAAAATACTTTTTTTCCCCCTGAAATAAATAATGAGCTTTCCATTTGACCTTGCAGATGTAAGGTCTTATTAGATAGTGAAATTTTTAGGTAAATTACTCTTGAGTTTCTTGGGCTGTCTTTTATAGTATGGAAACATTCTCAAAATACCCTTGGGAACAATTATTAGGGAATATAATAGTTTCTTTGCAGAGAGATCCAATTTATTTTTAGGTAATAGAATAGATACTTCTTGAATCTAAGGATCTGAAATAACCTGGTTTAGATACAGAGGAATTTTAAAAATTATTTAATTCTCTATAGTATAGTGCTTATATCATAGATCTATTATATTAACTTGATTTCTTGAATTTTTACATGAGTTTTTAATTTAGAGATTCTGAAAATTGCATGATGTTTGACGTTATCACCATTTTATGTTTCAGAATGTGCCCATTTACTTTTGGCTCACAATGCTCCAGTAAAGGTGAAAAATGCTCAGGGATGGAGCCCGCTGGCGGAAGCCATCAGTTATGGAGATAGACAGATGAGTAAGCAATATAAATTACTATTGTTGATATGTATTCTAAAACTATGAAGTGATGCATTTGAGATATTTGTCATTCAGCATAACTTTCCATACTATGAGAAGTTTGCAGTTACTTACAAACTTATATATGAATTATTCATGACTTTATATATATATAATTACTATCTATATTATATATAAATGTACCTAAGTAAAAATATATATAGACATACATTATATTCGTTTCAGTAGTACAACATATTGATTATTTGTATGTATTGTGAAATGATCACCACAATAAATCTAGTTAACATCTATCACCATACATAGTTACAGTACTTCTGTTTTTCTTGTGATGAGAACTTTTAAGATATACTCTTTTACAACTTTCATATATGCAGTACAGTGTTGTTAACTATAGTCAACACGCTGTACGTTGCATCCACATGACTTATTTCTTTTATAACTAGAAGTTGGTACCTTTTGACTCCCTTTATCTGTCTGTTCCCTGCACCCCATCCCTGACCGTTGGTGGCTCCAGTTCTTATCTATACTGAGACCTAGCTGTCTTTTGTCTCTCCAGGACTTACTCATAGTTTATACAGATTTTCATTGTGGTATATTTATGTTAGGGTAGTTTTAGGAATTCTATCAGACTCGGTCTTATTTTTGTAGCACATCAAAAGTTACTTTGGAGGGAAAGAGACAGCAGTCTTTGTTGGTTTGCAGTCTTACCAGGAACTGGCAGTCTTCTTCATTTGGGTCTCAACTTTATATTTCTTTTCCCAACTCGTTAAGTAGATTAACTTCTCTTATATGTTTTCAAAGTGGTCCATTATTTTCCTTTGCAGCACTCAGCACACTTCTAAATAACTGTTCAATGTCTTTTCCCTACACTGTATCCTGATGGTATAATCTTTGTGAGGACTCAAGTCATGAATATGTTTTCTTATTCATCCTTTCATTTCTGGCTCCTAGAACAAAGAAAATTAAAACTGCAAAGAAAATTTGAGATTAATGGAGAATTAACATTTTTCTGAAAAGTATTATATTAAGATTTTTATTTACTATAACTCTATAGTAACTCTTTTAAACTATAAAGTTTAAAAAAACTTTAAAATATTTTTTTCTTTTAAGAAAGTAATAACATTTGTTGTAGAAAATTAGGAAATTATTGAAGAACAAAAGGAAATAATTTCACCCAGAGAGTTATTATATTTTCTTCTAGTTTCTTTTTCTAGTCATGTTACTTTCCTATTTAAAACCCTTTAAAAATTCTTATTCTTAAGATGAAGACGAATATCTCTAACTTGGTTTATAAGATCTAGTATGATAATGTCAGTTTTTAATCTCCATCCTTATCTTGTTCTTTCCACATGGTTTCTGTATGTCAGCTCTGCTGGCTTTTCAGTTTCTTATATTCACACATCCTTCCCCTTCTGCCCCAGCTCCTCATAATTCTTCAGATCTCAGTTCAAGTACAAGGAAGCTTTCTCTGCCCGTATACTATGCCAGAATTCTACCTGTCACTTTCATTAGGCAGTAAGCTTCATTTAGAGTAGGGATTGTCTGTTTGTCTCTTAAGTACATATCAGGTGCATTGGAAACATAGTAGGAATGTGCAATTAGCTTTGACATTGAGGAACTCATCTTAGTTGGGGGAGAGAAACCAATGAATATTCTGCAGTATTCTGAAGTATTCACAAAGTATAGAGGAAAAAAGATGAGGGAGAAAGTAATTTCAGTTTTGGCAAGGTGTTTGGTTTATTTAAGCTGAGTCTCAAAGGATTTTAGGAGTTAATAATTAGGTGGGTAAGGACATTCTAGCCTATGACAGCAGAATATATATAAAGCATGGAAATGTAAAGAACAAGGCACGTTTTAGGGAACAATGTATATTTCAGTGTGGCTCCCTAAATTAGGCTACACGGCAACCATGGGTGAAGGGGTGAAGTGTAGTTTTGAGAGATGAAGTTTGATGGTAAAGGAGCCACACTGACTGAGATGTGCTTTTCAAGGTTTTAATCTCAACCTCCAGTCACTGTAAAACCTCAGAAGACTTTAAAGCAGGAATTGACATTATTAGATAAGCCTGAAGACTGTTTAATTGAGTAGGGAGGCAAGAGATTTTTAGAAAAATAATCTTTAGAACAACTATGGTAAACTTGACTTAAAGAAGAGACAGTGTGTTTAGAAAAGTAAGGGATAGATTAGAAAGATAAATGAAGGAATCTACAGTGGTTGATTATCTCTTGGATACTGGTAGTAATGGAAGGATTCAGAGTAATTCCAAAGCCTTTATCATGGATTAATGACTATCTCATTAATTAATTGATATACAGAAAATAGGAAAAAGAACAGTATGTATTTTAATTGATTTGGTGTTAGGTTTGTTGAGTTTGAGTTTTCTGTAGTATATGCAGGTGGAACTGTACAAGTAAGAAGTAGGAGATAATTAGACTGGAGCACAGAAGGAAGTGGAAGGCAGAAGATACACATTTAAGTAATACTTGGAGCAGTAGGGCATAGCTCCAAAAACTTTAGACACAAAAAACTGAAAACTTTACAAGTACTCTATATGGGAGAAGAAGGAAAGAGAAAGTTAAGTTAGTTGTGTTTTTTTGGAGCTCTTCATTTGAGTCTTTGTATGAATTCTGCCTAATATCATCCAAATCCTCTAAAGCTGATTTTATTTTCATTATCAATCACTGTTAATAAGATCCTTACAGTATGGGAGTACAAATATTGACCCTCCCCCCAAATATGATGGTAATTTTGTCTGATTGTGTTTTTTTATATAAATTTATTTATTTTATTTTATTTATTTTTGCCTGCTGTGGGTCTTAGTTGCTGCGGGCAGGCTTTTTCTAGTCGCGGTGACCAGGGGCGACTCTTCGTTGCGGTGCACGGGCTTATTATTGCGGTGGCTTCTCTTGTTGCGGAGCATGGGCTCGAGTCGCGTGGGTTCAGTAGTTGTGGCACACAGGCTCAGTAGTTGTGGCTCGCGGACTCTAGAGTGCAGGCTCAGTAGTTGTGGCGCATGGGCTTAGTTGCTCTGCGGCATGTGGGATCTTCCCGGACCAGCGATCGAACCCATGTCCCCTGCATTGGCAGGTGGATTCTTTTTTTTTTTTTTTACGGTACGCGGGCCTCTCACTGTTGTGACCTCTCCTGTTGCGGAGCACAGGCTCCGAATGCGCAGGCTCAGCGGCCATGGCTCATGGGCCTAGTCACTCTGCGGCATGTGGGATCTTCCCGGACCGGGGCACGAACCCGTGTCCCTTGCATCGGCAGGTGGACTTTCAACCACTGCGCCACCAGGCAAGCCTGGCAGGCGGATTCTTAACCACTGCACTACCAGGGAAGTCCCTGTCTAATTGTGTTCTGAGTGTTCGTTTCTGCTTCCACAAGTGACGTTATTTTTAATGTGAAGTCTCATAGAACAGGAATTTCTTTGCATACATTACTATGCTATATACAGTTGTTGTCACTACGTTTTTAATAATGTTTGGTCATTTTAACATAATTTTCTATTTACTAAATGTCTTCAGTCAATTACAGTATATTTAGTTAATGGAAACTATGTGACTTCTGCTTTTCATTGATATCTTTTCTATTTAGGAAATTAATTCTTTTTGTTCTTTATGTCAACAGGGGTCTGTTTGAATTTGAAGGCAAGGTAGATTGAATAAACATTTATTAAAGTATTTGCCTTTATAGTGGAGAAGAATTATAAAAAGAATTCTACTACATTTAGGTAATATCGCTTTGATATTAAAGTTAAATTATAATGAACATGAAGGTTAACCAGATTCATATAAATTTGAATCTGTAAAGAACCCTAATGTTTATATAGGTCATTGGTTCTCACACTATTTGGATTTTATAGACCAGAAAAGAATTTTATTAAAGGATTGTTGTAGAGTAGCCGACTTTTTCACTTTAGCATATAAGAACTTTAAAAGTACTTTCTTCTGCGATCACAATTTCATTAAAAAAATAAAAGACACTTTGAAACCAAAAATGAAAGAATAGTCCTTAAATTTTAAAAAAGTGTATAATGTATAAAGAAAAAGAAATCCACCCTGGTACCCAGTTTTTTCATTTGGCTGCATATCACTGGAAACTTGAACAGTTGGCCACTGAAATGTAGACTTGTGTTTGGGAACTGCTGACCGAGATCACAGGTAGTGTGTAACTGAAACTAGGTCCCGTGTTCCCTGACTTTTAGGTCTCATCCTCTTCTGTCCCAAAAGACCTTTAGTAATTTAAACATTGCTCTTTGACTTTTGGCTTTTAAAAATACATTGGGATTAAAGTTAGACCTGTGGTTAAAAATAAGTGTAGATTCTACTATTTCTCATATTCTTCCCTGAGCTTTTCCTTTTGGCCTTTGTGGACAAAACAAATCTGATTTAATAAGCTTTTATTACTGTCTTCTTTCCACATTATTTTTCCCCCAACCTTATACTTTCCTTATACTTCTGTATTCCATATAAGACGTTAAGTAGTTTATAAGAGTGCATACTGTAAAATAGTAAAAATAATAGTATTTTTATTTGTTTGTATGTATACATATGTATATGAAAACAGGACCAGGAGGAAATCAGCATGTAATTGATGTATACATTTTACCCCCCTCTGTACATTTTTTCATCTTATTTCATTCAAGGCTAATATTTTCCCTTATTTCAATAAATGTTAGGGATTGATTGATTTTGCTAGTTAATTTTAGACCTTTATTCTAATAAACAAAACTTATACTTACCTACTTGCAGGCACAGTAGTAAGCAATTTATATAGAGCCTCTATAGTAACTCCATGTAGCAGATTTCACTTTATTCTTAATTGACATATGAAAAAAAGAAACTGAAGTTTAGGGAAATTAAGTAAGTGTTCCATGCTTATACAGCTAATAAGTAGTAATGCTGTGGTTTGCGCTTAGGCAGTTTGTCTAAATCTCCATCTCTTAACTGTTGAGAAGACGCTCTGGGGGGTTTCAGGTTTTATTAGAGTCAAAAGTTCTTTTCACAGATAGAGTAGGATTCATTTTAGTATTTTTTATGCTATGTTGGTGGTATGTGAGAGTACAGCCTCAAGTGAAAGAAGAACAGATGCAACTGGTAACAATTGCAGATAATTACATTTTTAGAAAAATAATGTCCAGTGGGATTTTTGAGATCTATCTTTGAGATCATCTTTTAGATCAGTGTTGACAACAGGACACTGCATCATCTGACTGAGATTGGTAATCTTGACTCAGTCAGATAAAGCCTACTGATGATTAAAAACTAGCAAAACTAGTATGAATAAGTTGATGTCGAGGTATCTGTTTTCAATTTTCCTTGAGGATCTTAACAGTTTTGCTAAAGGTATTTTCTAACTTATTCACAATATCTATATTATATCTCTGTGTAATAAGCCAGTGGTGTTTCCTAGCATGGTGAAATTGTTTTTCATAAATTTTTTATTGAGGCGTAATTGGCAAACTAGCATGGTGAAATTTATTTTAAATTAAAAAATTTTTTTTAATTTAAATTTTAGTTACAGCTCTTTTAAGGAAGCTTAAGCAGCAATCCAGGGAAAGTGTTGAAGAAAAACGACCTCGATTATTAAAAGCCCTGAAAGAGGTAGGCTAAATTTCTTTGCTGATTTTGCCCTAAAGGGTAATTGCAAGTATACTTCTAAGCATTTTAAAAATACAGTTTAATTTCTCACTAATTATTAAGGGTCAAGAAATGGTAAAAATCCTGCTTCAATTAAGCAATAATGACATTACAAAATACTCTGATTATGATGTGTAATCTTATGGGAAGCATTATTTGCTTTGATCTTAGAAGGCAGATAAAGAATTATTGCGTTCAGTAAATTAGGTAAGAGCTCTAAGAAAAATGGAGGTAAGTCATAATTAATGGCAGTAGTTTTCCTTTGTCCTTTGGATTGAAAGATTTTCTATGAGCTGAAGTGCTACTGCCTTAGGAGCAGTTTGCATTTTCTTTATGTAACAAAACTCTTTTTGTCTGTCCTACTTCATGATGGTAAGAGCTGGGTGTGCTGGCACAGAAAGGGAGAGAGTTTTGTTTTCTGTTGTTTTTTCCTCTGTATTTTGGATGCGTGAAAGAACTGTGGGAGAAAGATATATCATCATGACTATGTCTTCTTTTAGGTATGCTTTGTTTTTGAAATCTCAAGGGATAAATTTTTTTGACAATATTTGATTAATAGTTCCTTGAACAGTTATAGTCTTTGATGTTTAGCTTCTAATTTGTGAAATAAAAACGTTCTCTATAGATCTCATATGATGACATATTATTTCAAATTTAGTAAACCTATCACTTTATAGAAAAAAAGTTTGTATTGCAGTGGGTGATTTTATTAGACCATTATGAGCCTACACAATAATCATTTTGGAAGTTACTATTTTTTTTTATAACACTTCTAAAGTTATTAAGTATTTTTACAATACTACTTATTGTTATGCGAAATGGAATATTTATTGATGCAAATTTAAATGCCTGTCAGTTTCAGATATGTTCTTATGTGATTAAAACGTTCTTGTAAAATCTAGAGTGGTGTGAGTTTTCCTTTGTAGATATGTGTAGTAATGTCTGCTATTGTAATGTAATTTTAAGTAATAACCATATATATTTTTTGGTTCTTTCTCCAACTCCATACATTGAAATTATTTCCTATTCCTGTCTATAGACCTTTAATGATAACAGATTTTTTTAAAGCAAAATATTAAGTAGGTATAAGGGCTGTTAATGAAGGTGTGCATTCAATAATTATTCATATTTCATTTCTCAGCTAGGTGACTTTTATTTAGAACTTCACTGGGATTTTCAAAGCTGGGGTAAGAGTGTGCTATATTTTACTTTAAAATATGTACATATGCAGAAATGCAAGTGCAAAAATAACTATTATATAGAAATGTTAACATAACAAATATTACCCTAAGGAAATTAAAATATTTTTCATCATGTTGAATGTAATGGTTATAAAGCCCTATAGTAATACTTAATTATCCTAACCTGATTAGTAACTTTCATAATTATTATTTTTAAGATTAAAAATTCTCTTTTTTTTAAATAAAATGCTGGTTCAAATATTATAATAATTTAATATAAGGAATTTTCAGAGGGAAGAGAAGAATAATTATGGGATTATTAGATTACTGAATTTAGGGAAGTTTGACATATAGTATTTAGATCCCTGAATGTGAAGAATTTGGTTAACATTAATTGATTTTGTATGTTTTGTCATCTTTCAATCACATTTGCTGCTTTTATTGCATACTTTATAGCCACTGTTTTAACATACTATTTGGTTGCACACTCTTCCACTTATTTATGAAAGACGTTAATTCCTAGATATTTTACAGTCATTTATTGATTTACCTTGGCAAGGTAAGTTTTCTCTCCTCCCCATTTTAAACATGAGTCTACTTAGGGAGAAAACTTTGGTGTCCAAATAGGAAGTTTGATCCTAGTGACCTTTACTTTACTAAGTAAACAACTATCCAAACCACTAACTTTTGGGTTAAATATTTTTTTAATGTAATCTATATATAGGTTTGAATATAGTATGCTTATGTGTGTTTTTTAAAGCATCTTAATTAATCTTTATGATATTAAGGATATTTGAATGCTTATTATCACCAAAATAATCATAAAAATAGATCATAATCATAAAAATAAATCAGATATTGATAACTCTAGAAACCACTGTTAATGTTTCATATGAATATTTCAAACTCTTTTCAATGCTTACAAACGTGTGTGTATGTACATATATATAAATATAAATGTATATGTGTATATGTATCCTCAGCATTAGTTTTTTTTAATGGGATCATACTATTATATCATTATGCATTTTGTCACGTTTACTTAATATATCATAGGTATCTCACATTTTAGTTCATGAGGAAGTACTTCATTTTTTTTTTAACAGCTGCATAATACTGTACAGCATGGGTGATTAAGGTTTTTCTAGTGTTTAATCTCTAAATGTAAAATTTTAATCCCTAAATATAATCAGTTTTTTCTAACATTGTTAACAACTGTAGTTCATCAGGCTAGTTTTGGCTCCATCAAAATCACACATGAGGGAGTTCCCTGGTGGCCTAGTGGTTAGGACTCTGGACTTTCACTGCTGTGTCCTGGGTTCAATCCCTGACTGGGGAACTGAGATCCTACAAGCCTCATGTCACAGCCAAAAAAAAAAGATCACACATGATTTTGTTTTGTTAACTCTCGTAGTCCTTTATGCTCTATAAATTATTCAGAAGTCCCAGTGTTCTAGAATACTGAGAGAAAAAAAGGTTTGTAATAGCACTGTATAATAAAAGAGGTCTAAGTTAGATTGGTCTAAAGCCTGAGTACTGTTTTTTCACACGGTTTTTTTCTGTCTGTAAAGACCCCAGTCATTCTTGGCGATCCTAAACTGAGGTTGTCCCTTGAGTGTACTGGCTCTTTAATTGATTGTCTTAGTAGTTGTTAGTGGTTTGAATTCTAAGATAGTCACTTTATGTTGCTGAGCAAAATGTTCTAAAATATTTTAAAAGTGACATTTCAGTTACATGAAGAAATAGAAATGGATGTAATTACTCCAGAAATTGTGCATATGATCTGTAGTTATAAACACATTATAAATGTTGCATAATCAAGTTCATTATGCAACCACTGAGGTACTTGTTTAAAGTATTGCTTCTTTGAGAACTTGACTTTGATGCAAAAAAATCAGCCCATCTGTTTCATTGTTGATAAAGGTTTTTACTGATTTCATGTCAAATTATTAGCACCTGATGGTTAGATGTCATCTATAATTTTAAAAACTAAACTCATTGGCTAGATTTAGCTTAGACACTTTGGATTAAAAAAATTGGATAATCTCTATTATTAGATTTGATTATCAAGCTTTTTTCCAGAGTTTAGGCATGGTTCCTCCCCTTGTTAAAGCCCCTAATATTTAAAAAAAAAAAAAAAGCAACCTAGAAATAAGAGGAAGTTAAGAAATATTGAGGTCCGGCGTTAAGTTTAATTTAGAGGTTGTGGAGCTCACAAACTCTACT
Organism: Tursiops truncatus; assembly: GCF_011762595.2. Classification (NCBI taxonomy): domain Eukaryota; kingdom Metazoa; phylum Chordata; class Mammalia; order Artiodactyla; family Delphinidae; genus Tursiops; species Tursiops truncatus. The sequence goes on from NC_047034.1 coordinate 123,434,496, forward strand.
CTTTCTCCTTCAGTATTTGGCTGAAAATAGCCTCAGACTTGGTTAATAGCAAGTCTGGAGGTGACTGAATTATTCCAGCTTGAGTTTTTAGGTATGGAAAAGCTTTAAATTGGAATCAGAAGTACTGGCTCCTAACTGTTTGACATGGCAAATCACATAACTTTCCTGAGTTTCAGTTTCTTCATTTTAAAAATGGGGATAATAATAACTGCCCCACCTATTTCAAGCCTTTGTTTTGGTGTAGATGAAATGAAATCATGTTTTTGAAGGAAGCCCTTCAGATACTGTAAAGTGTTAAATAATTTTATAATCACTACAAATTTAACATTATGTGTATATAGCATGTTTCAACAGAAAAACTAATAGTTTTTTTTCTTTATCTCATAATCTACAGAATATCCATCTTGTATTTGGGACTGTTTTTTGCATATTATAGATGGAAAACATTCAACCTAGGAACTCTTCTTAAAATCAGGGAGTAAGTGATAGCAAAACCAAAATTAAAATTTTGAGACTTTCCATTTTTCAGTTCAGAGGATTATGCTGCCTTTGGAGTACTGTGTTAGACTCTCAGATTATGCTGAGGTAACTTAAGATACAGACAGCCTAATTGTTCAGTTTACATTGGGGAAGAAAAAGTCATCACAGAATTGGGAAAATGAAAATTGCTTTATTTTTGGAATGCATTAAAATCTTTTTTTCTCAATGATATCTTTTTTTTTTTAACTTTTGCTTTTCAAACCCTAAGCTTCTTAATTTTTTTCTACATTCCCCTCTTCCTCCTTTTCTGATTTTTGATAAATGGGTATTGGTATGTGATTCTAAGTTTTGTTTTTATAGGTTACCGTACTACTTCAAAAGATGTAATAAGTTAAATTCAAATTGTTAGGATGCTGTCTTCTTGTAATCGTCTTTTTCATGCTACACCAAATATTTAAGGACAGAAAAACTGGATCTCAATAAGCATGAAAGAGGCGCTTTGATCATTTACGTAGATTTATGCCATTATTAATCTTCTTAACTTCTGTTGTTTCATATAAGGAAAAGTTTTATTGGAAAATGATTTCTTATGTTCTTTGACCAGGGTAACTCTTAGTTGATATTCCCTCTGGGCAGTAAAATTTTCTTGCTTTTATAAAATAAGTCTAGAAAACTGTCTTCAATGCTGGAAATCATTTTGGATTAAATGACCTCTAAGGATTTAAAAAAGACATTTTTATATTTGGTATACCTTTAATGTTAGTGAGCAAATATTGATGCTTTTGAAAAAGTTAACTAAAAAACTAGCCCTTAATTTTCTCCAAAGTCTTTGTTTCTTTCTAACCCAGGTTGATTTATCACCCATTTTTAAAACACAGAGTTTTGTAAAATATACATATAATATATCTTACATAGATACACACACCCACGTACATACACATGTACATGTGATGTAATCTTTAATTTCAAGAATTTTGAGTTTCACATTTTTTTCTTTTTTTGGTATGTGGTAGTTTAATTATATAGCCTGTTATGTAGATTTATTTATCCATAGAATAACTTATATTTCCTCAAAATATAGCCGATAATAAATAATAAAAAAACTATGAGAATATAGCTTGTGATATGAATGTAAGCAACACTGGAATGTAGAAATCTATAAGTCAATAGTATGATTGCATTTTATGGATTTTGAAACTGAGCTACAGTGAGCTTAAGTAACCAACATATTTGGGATTCAGACTCAAATTCGACTATCTAGCTCTAAAAGTGTCTTTTTCTATTACACATATTACTTTTCTGATATTTAATCCAATTATATTTAGAGGATCAGATGGAATCCAGGCTTATCTGGTTACCCATTCAGGAGGGTTTAGTTACCACAGGGCATCGTTTTCTAACTTACAGTAATATCCTACAATATATACCCAAGAGTGGCATTATATCAACTCTGCTACTCTTACATGTGTTTGGTGGGTGGTGGTGGTGAACTATACAGCAATTACAATTAAATAGTAGGTATTTGAAGTTCCTCAAAATTGCTTTGTATATTATTTTTAAGTGGAAAATACTATTTTAAAGGAAATTATTACCATTTTGGTGAAATAGTAAAATGTTTACATTACTCTTCTTCTAATTAAAAAAATTTGTAATCTCTCTGAACTTCAGGTGGTTATTTTTTGCCTTTTCTTTTTACAAATACAGTGCCTTTACTTTCCCGAATTCTGCCTTCTGATGCATGTAAAATATACAAACAAGGTATCAATATCAGGTAAGGTGATTTGATTTTTTTCTGAGTAACAGATAATTGAGATTTAGAGATAGCTTTTCTTTTTGTAGTAATAGCTTATACTTGGATGTAGTATTTTATAATATGTTGTAATATATTCACAATATTTTATCTCCTTTGAGATACTACAGATAAGGAACCAAAGGCATAAAATCTTGACTAAAACAAAGGTATTATTATTTAACTACAGACTATCTGGAAGGCAAGTAGAGTGAAGATCATGATATAACACTAAGAAGATTTAAGATGGTTATTTCCCTCTTCCTAGCTTTGTAGGGAATAAGGGACACATAAGGAGGACATAACTATTGTCCTGTTTTTCCTCCATCCCTCTCCAACCCTTCCCTCCCCTGTCTACCCATCCATGCTTCTAGCCATTCATCTGTTCAGTCATCTATCAATTCTAGTGAACACTTTAAGGCTAATTTTAATTTTCTTCTGTTTCCTTTTAAAACTAAGATTGATGTTTGGATCTCACAGGGAATCTATTTATTTTATTTCAGGATTTTATCATTATCTCTTTAGCTTTCTGTTAATATAGGTATATTTACAAGTTATATATATCTAAGCTATATATAATGCTGGTGAATATGCCAACTTTTTAGTATATTCATACCTATTAGTATATTTATATATACATAAAATTTTACATGTCTGTATCTTATAAAAATCCAGAATATTAATTTGAATATGTAAGGGTCTAGAACTAGAGATGTCTTAAAAGGTTATCTCATATAAACTCTTCATTTTATAGATTAGAACATTCTGACAAGTGAAGTGATTTTTATGAGCATATTGCAAATTAATCACTGAGCCAGGACCTCTCTGACTTCCTGTCAGATCATATCATGTCACAAGGCAGAAATTTTAAAAAATCAACTCTTTATGAGATTTATTGTTCAATATGTTGAATTATAATGAAGAGATAACCTTTAGATGGAAGTAAGTTCTAGGGTCATTATTCTCCAGCAAAATTCTATTAAGGTAGAAGTTTCTGTGATTTTGTTTTTAAAAATAACCTCCTCAGATGTTTCTGATGATGAAAGTGTTCATGCACATTAAATTCATGGTCATTATAGAAACCTTGGAAAATACAGAAAAGTATAGATTAGAAAACTAGGAAAGGATTTGATAATGATGTAGATTTAATTCAGTAGCCTATTGTTAGCAATATATTATGGTTATTAAAAAATTATCAGTTTAAAAATGCTTAATATAGGTGCTTGCCAAAGTTAGTACATAACTTGGGAGAATAGTATTATCTTCCATGTGCTACTTTAACTAAAGGTTAGTTTTAGTTCTGTTTGATTCTTAAACTTAGGAGAAAAGGAGCTTCTTTCTTTTAAAAAATTGTTTCACATTTATATATGACTTTTAAAAGTAAATGACATGATGCATATTACCTAATAAATATAGATGATAAAAAAACACAAAATGGTTAAGATAGAGACATGAGAATAAGAGGTTGAGAGAGAATAATTGTGTCAAAGAATGTAGTTTAAGGGAAGCTACTGCAGTTTAGCAAGACTGAAACCTGGGACTTACTAGCAGCCGAGGTTGAGGGAGAAATGTGACAGGTTCAAAGTGCTAGTTATCAAACAAAGTTTACTAGATTAATGGAGAAGCTGCATTTTAGGATGTATGACAAAGGTTTTTTGCATAGATGAAGAATTATTTTAAAGAAAAAGAAGTTTGTTAACATTAAATAAAAACTTTCAAATTTAAACATCAGGAGATGATTAGTTCTTTTAAACATCACTTCAAATGAATTTTACTTGTATCTCCTGACAGTTATGTGATAATTTAAAGTATCTTCTTTGGGAATTCCTTGGTGTTCCAGTGGTTAGGACTCCACGCATTCACTGCCAAGGGCACGGGTTCCATCCCTGGTCGGGAAACTAAGATTCTGCAGGCCGTGTGGCCAAAAAAAAAAAAGTATCTTCTTTGTTGTCAAAGAGAAATTAATACTTTAGTAGAAATAGGAAAGTGTGGGCAACTTTATTGTTGAGAATACTAACAAATATTTTCACTGTTAATAATTTTGAGGTTACATATAACCACTGACTAAAATAATCATTGCAAACTTTCCAGTCAGGCTCTTCCTATTTTGAGTAGGCCCTATTTCCTTTTCACTGTTACTTGGGCATTTTTCAAGTTTTTATCTGAAACAGAACGTGTTCTACTCAAATCTTTGCATTTGTATAAAGAATTTTTTGTTCTTCATGGTGAATTACATGGCAAAATTAAAAGTATTTAGGCTTATAAGCTGAAAGCCAAGGACTAGTTAATACATTAAAATATCATTGTGATAAATTATATAAAAAATTATATTATAAATTATATCATTATGATAAATTAGATTTAAGGGCTCAAATGTTGCCAGTGTCAGTCTGTCTTTGTCTCTCTGTACATCTCTTCTCTCACATTTCCTATCCCCACCCCTTGCAACCCACTACTACTCTCACCCAGGATGGGCAAGAAGGGAATGGAGGCAAAAGACTGTTCTGGCCCTTTTCTTCTTTTTTTGGTGGGGTATAGAGTTCCCTGGTAGCTGAAGCTTGGAGTCCAAATAGGCCATGCATGTAAAATGATCTGTTCCTTTTTTGAGACTTCAGTAGCCTGCATCTTATAGAGGTGGAGGATAAGCCCCTTTTACTGGCATTATTTTCTCTTACGCCACATGTACAAGCAATAACAGGATATGTTTAGTAGTACAGGCACCAGTAGTACAGTAGCAGGCTACTGGAAGTGGACCAGGGGCTAGAATTCAACTGTAAAGCAGCAGGTAGTGTTCACTCATATAGGAGTTGGTGACTTGGTTTTCTTTTTAGGACTTCTTATTCGGTTCTGAGGGGTGTGTATATTTTATATGGCTCAGAAAAGAGCCTCTTATACATAGGATAACCATATTTCCCTGTTCACCTCTGTTGTCCTGGTAAAATTATTAACAGTATCACCTTCACCTTTAAAAACTACTAGTTTTGGTGATAAATTATATGTAACCCTAGTTATTCTTTTGCATGCGAAATATGCTCCATTTTTCAGCTTCTCCTACAAAGCCTTGTGCAAGATTGAAGCACTTCAGGGTACTTGTGAACTTTTCCATTCCATTATTCTCCCAAATTTCAGCAAGTAGTGATTTGTAGATTTTATTTGAGACCAACCCACTGGGTCGACCATGCCAGGTCTTAGTTATAATGAGCACAACAAACATACAAGTGTGTGAGTCCATGAATATTTGCCATAGGAACGATCCATAATGTTTTCAGGCTGTGGAGATGTTGGAAAAGAAAATGCTGGGAAAAAGAATGCTAATCTGAATCTGGGAAGTCAAGCAGAAAGGCCAAGAATTTAGAGTAAGTTAAATGGTTTATCGAGTTGAAGGATGAAGCAAGGTTTGGTACCAAGCATAAGCATAGATGCAGATCATAAGGACAAGACTGTGGACACACAGTCCTTAGTCTAAGAATGTGGTCTGTCCATGGCTATACCTCTCTTATATACAGTTGACCTTTGAACAATACCGTTTTGAACTACTTGGGCCCACTTATACGTAGATCTTTTTCAAGAAATACGTACTACAGTACTACATGATCCAAGGTTGGTTGAATCTGAGGATGTGGAGATGTGCATATGGAGGGCCGACTGTAAAGTTACATGTGGAGGGGATGTGGGTCAGCTCCCCAAACCCTGGTGTTCAAGGGTCAGCTGTACTCTGCCGAGCTAGCAACTTGGTCTTGAAAGTATCAGAGAATGTTAGACAGGTCTGCTTTCCTTTTCTGCCCTTCCCCCTTGAAGTAACTTTTATGGAGTAGCTACAGTATAGGAAATGGTAGAGAATAAGGGTACAGTTAGAGAAATGCATCAACAATGGGGAAACAACCTTTTTCTTGCTGGATTAATGAAGTATATATTCAGAAAAATGAAATATAGATAAAATTGAATATATATTTAAATATTCTTTTGGTGTTTTTTAATGAGATATTTTAAATTTAGCTTTTATCTATAAATTTGATTTTGAAATATGGTATTAGCATCTTGGTTTGAGTTTAGAAGGAGCAAAACTTGTTTAATTAATATGAAGTTTTATTGAAATTTTATTTGTCAGAATTTCTCATCTATCCATCTTTCACAGGCTTGACACTACTCTCATAGACTTTACTGACATGAAGTGCCAACGAGGGGATTTAAGCTTCATTTTCAATGGGGATGCGGCACCCTCTGAATCTTTTGTAGTATTAGACAATGAACAAAAAGTTTATCAGCGAATACACCATGAGGTGAGCATGTTGTCTTATCAGTATTCCTGTAAATGGTTTAAAAATGTCTGTGTAGGGATTTCCCCTGTGGTCCAGTGGTTAAGATTCCGCCTTCCAATGCAAGGGGTGAGGGTTCGATCCCTAGTTGGGGAACTAAGATCCCACATGCCACGGGGTGCGGCTAAAAAAATAAAAGAAGTCTGTGTATGCAACCAAGCCTCGGTGTAATTGTTTTAAAAGGCGTAAGGCATAATTGAGATGGTTCATTCCTAAAGCTTTGATTTTCTTACCTCTTGCTTTTTAAAAAAGTTTTATCATCTGTTCTCTATCCTGACTAATCCACTGAGTCTGTTTGCTCTTAATTCACTGATGATCTCCTAGTTAAATAAACCCTAACTTCTCATAGTTCTCATTTGTTGAACCTGTTCTGGCCCTGTCCCCATTTATCTTCCTATCTTAGTTTCTTTTATTGTTGTGAACCATCTCTACCTCTTTAATATGAACACCTCTCTTGGCTTTCTGTCTGTACCGCTTTACTTTTCCCAACTCTTTGGCCACCTTTCTTTTCTCCGTCTTTTCACTCTTAAAGTACAAAATTATACCCCTTCTAAACACCATATCTAAACACCATGTGAATTGCCTTCACAACGACCTTTGAGAGACCATATTCACCATCATCTTATATCTGTTGTTCCCTGAATGCTTATAAACCAAAGAAAAAGCTTTTCTAGTATCTGTATATATCACTGATAGCCTTACAAATGTTTTTAGGTCAATATTTTGTTTTGTCACTGTGGCTTTTATTTTTCACCATTTCCTTTCCTTACGTTTACCACATCTTGTGACCCCTTCCTCAACATCTCTTAGATTAGACCCTCCTACTGTCATATCTGTTGATATTTAGTTACCTTGTATGTGTACTATTGAAATAAATAGTTTCCTAACTGGCACTGAGCAAGGAAGAGTTGGATTCGAAGAGAAGAAAAAAAGACATTCCTTGTGGGGGAAACAGGATGAGTAAAGTCAGGAAAGTAGGACTAAGAATGGTTTATTTGGGAAACAGAAAAGCAATCTATCTGACTGCAGTGAAGGTTTCTCTTACTGAGCATAGGAACATGATTTATGGAAGGCCTTAACAGCCAGATAAAATAATTTAGGATCTGTTATAGTTGGCAATAGAGAGTTATAGATTCTTAAACAAGGGATTGATTTAATCAAAAAGTAATTTAAATGAATTAATCTTATATATAATAGTTTTTTGACTTTTCCTCCTTCCCTCTCTTCCTCAAACATTTTATCAAGGACCTAATAAATGCTAGACACTGCTAGGTGCTATGGATAGTGGCATTGTATTAATAGTATACAGTTTGTCTCCTGGTATCTGCGGGGATTGATTCTAGGAATCCCCAAGGATACCAAAATCCACAGATGCTCAAGTCCCTTATATAAAATGGTGTAGTATTTGCATATAAGCTACACACATCCTCCAATATACTTTAATTCATCTCTAGATTACTTATAATACTTAATACAATGTAAAGCCTAGGTAAATAGTTGTAAATACAGTGTAAATACCTTGTAACTAGTTGCCTGTGTGGCAAATTTAAGTTTTGCTTTCTGGAACTTTCTGGAATTTTTTTTTCTCCAAATATTTTTGATCCCTGGTTGGTTGAATCTGCAGATGCGGAACCTGCAGTTATGGAGGGCAAACTGTATATCAATTACTATCATATATTAAGCATTAAATGCCAGCATACTGGAACTATAAATACTTTAAAGCTCTTTTATTAAATCCTTAAAATAACCTGTCTAAATAGTACCATCTCTATTTTATAGATGAAAATATTGAGGCTTATAAATGTTAAAAGATATCGCTAAGATCACACAGCTAGTATGCAAGATGGATTGGAAAAGGGAGAGAATGGAAGGGGGGAAAATATGTGTTTTTATGGTTATAGGCATACTTCGCTTCATTGCACGTCACAGATATTGCGTTTTTTACAAATTGAAGGTCTGTGGCAACCCTGTGTTGAGCAAGTCTATTGGTGCCATTTTTCCAACAGCATTTGCTTACTTTGTGTCTCTGTGTCACATTTTGGTAATTCTGGAAATATTTTGACTCCTCTACCAGCAAACAGATTATGACTTGCTGAAGGTTCAGATGATGATTAGCATTTTTTAGCAATAAAGTTTTGTGTTTTTTTTTAAATTTATTTTTTGGCTGCTTTGGGTCTTCGTTGCTGTGTGTGGGCTTTCTCTAGTTGCGGCAAGCCAGGGCTACTCTTTGTTGCCAGTGCATGGGCTTCTCATTGCAGTGACTTCTCTTGTTGTGGAGTGCGGTCTCTAGGCGCACGAGCTTCAGTAGTTGTGGCACACGGGCTCAGTAGTTGTGGCTCAACGGGTCTAGAGCACAGGCTCAGTAGTTGTGGCGCACGGGCTTGGTTGCTCTGCAGCATGTGGCATCTTCCTGGACCAGGGATCAAACCTGTGTCCCCTGCATTGGCAGGCAGATCTTAACCACTGTGCCACCAGGGAAGTCCCAGCAATAAAGTATTTTTAAATTAAGGTATGTACCTTGTTTTTTTAAGCATGATGCTATTGCACACTGAACAGACTACAATACAGAGTAAATGATGGTGGTGCCACAGATAGAATTGGGGCATTTGGAAAAGGAAACAGGTTTGGGGTTTTAGATGACCTTCGTATTGGATCTGTTGCTAAAATCAGTGTATTTGTTTCAACCTTCTCTTTATATAGACTTCTCTGAAGTATTTGCTATTATCGGTAACTCAGTTCTTAAAATTTGCATTTCCTTGTGACTTGACCTTGATCATTAGATGTTCTTTTCCCATATCTCCTTCTTACTCTCTTTTGCCTGTTTCCTTTTCTCTGCTCACTTCTTGAATATTGATATGCGCTTGATGTTCTCATTTTTACAAATTGCCAGAATAATCTCTTCCATTCCCACAGCTCTCACTACTTCTTATCAGTTGATAGTTCACAAGTATATATTTGTAACTCAGATCTTCTGAGTGGGGACCTATCTATTTAAATGCCTAATGGATAGCCTGTGTGTCTCCTAGGTACCTCAAAACTTAGCTTATTTAAGACTTAACTCATTATTTTCCCTTTAAGGTGCCCGTTCTCCCATTTTCTTTCCTTTGGTGATTGATATCATTCTCTGTTCAGTGAGAAAAATTGGAGGTTTTTTTTGACATCTTTTCTTGTATTCTCACGTTTCCTAATTAGAGAACGTGTGTGGTTATTCTTGTCTCCCTCATGTCTTATAATTATCCCTTTTTTATTCATGCTGTTATTGCCATAATTTAGGTATTCATTATGTCAACTGGACTGTCACAAAAGTCTCATAAATGATCTTCCTGGCCCCCTTCTTGTCTGCTTTTAAATTATTTCACATATTGGAGATAGGTTGAACATTGAAAACAAATTCATGACATTTGTCTTCCTTAAAGACACTTTAAAAGTTCCCTATTGCCTGAAGAATGAAATCCAAGTTCCTTAGCATGCCATGGTTCCTTCTGTGACCTGGCTTTTGTTCATTTTTCCAGCCTTTTTCTTACCCTGTTATCATAGATACCTTCATGCTGAACTCTTTGCAATTTTTCCCAGGCTATTTAGTGTTTCATTCCTTTGTTCATATTGTTTCCAATTCTGGGGATACCCTTCTTCTTGTACCCTCACCCTGGTGGGGCACCTACTTAGTGTTACTTCCTCATCTGCCAAGTGACCATTGTTTTGATGTTCTCACTAATGTGGTACCATAGAGCTTCTAATGCTGTTTTTGTCTATATGGCTTTCTTCTTTCTTGGGGCTAAGCTTCTCAGAGGTTTGGGGTTCTTTTAGTTGTAGTCTCTGGTACCTAATACAGCATCAGTACATTCTAGTTAGAGTTTGGCAGAATCTTTCTGTAAAGGGAGAGAGTCAGTATTTTAGATATTTAAATATATTTGCAGGTCATATGGTCTCTGTCACAACTGCTCACCTCTGCTGTTATTAACATAAAAGCCACCAGAGACAATATATAAATGAATGAGTATGGCTGTATTCTAATAAAATTTTACTTGAAAAACAGATGGTGGACTGGATTTGACTGCTGGCCACAGTCTGCTGACCCTTATTCTAGACTCTCATATATGTACTAAATAATTCGAATTCTTATGTTTTAAATAACAACAGGATAGCTAACTGGGCAATAGATGAGTTGGAAAGATAGTACTAAAAGAGAAGCCAGAGATTAAGGCTAGTAGTGTAAGTATTAGCTGATGTTATAGTATCAATGAGATCACCAGTGGTCTGGTATTTAGGGTATATGTGTGTGTATTTTATGTCTAAAAGAATACAGAAATGCTAGATTTTGAGCAATAATCCTCAGGGCAGGGAATACTTGTTTTTTATCCTAATATGTATACATAAGTAATAATTGTTCATTAAATGTTTGTTGAGTGAATGTAATTAACAACAGGTCTTTTTCAATGATGTGGTTAGGAGATAGTCTATGATTTACAGAAGAGTTATGTTTCAAAAGTTTATTTGAAATTGGGATGTTTGAAACTTAAGGCAAATTTCTTCATAGGTAGTGTTGTATATAGTGTTGTTCCCAAGCTAGTACATAAAATCCTAATTGATTTGTAATATATTTACATCATGATGGTTAACAGTTCTGTACAGTCTATGCCAGTCAAAATTTCTCTTTAGGAAATTGTGTTCAGAATTAGTTTGGGTTACCAGGAATACATTTTCACCTGTTACAGCCTTAGCATTAATGTCAAGATTTTCTATCCCTCACTTGTAAGGGTGAAGGAAATGGGCTATATCTGGGTGAAAGTTTGTGGTGATGAATAGAAAATGGGCCTCCTGGGAATCTAGAAATCAGGAGGTAGGGAAAATAGAGCCTCTACTTATTGGAAACCTTATGGATGGTTCTCATTCTCCAGTCAACTCTCTAGGTTCTGCCTTTTTTCTCCCTCTTTTCTTCGGATTCTGGGGTCCTAAATATCAGAGAATCTCTCTTGGCCTATTATATTTAGAATAGAGCCTCATCTAATGCCTACTCATTTACTCTTCTGTACCTGGTCTCTTAGTTTTCTGTCCCTGAAACAAGCACAAAGCTTTCTCTTTTAAAAAATAATTATCGATCAATTATTTTATGCCAGCACTGGGGAATATGTTGAAGCAAGGCTGCTAATTGAGTTTGGAAATTATGAGTTGATATTTATGGATTTCTTTTCTTTCTATAAGGTGTATAGAGAAGATCCCATGTGGCCTCCTTTCCTTTTTTCCTTCCTTATCACCTCTCTCCTTTCCTCCTTCCCTTCCTTCCTTCCACTTAAAACTATTGGGAAAGAAAGGCTCATAGTGGTGGGTCTTTAGATTAAAAAGAACTAAAGTAAGATTCATCTATACTTAAAGAAAACAAAACCTTCTTACAGGCATTTTGTCTCAGACGTGTCTACTTAATTCTTAAAGTAATCTTTTACAATTACTCTGCATACTTTGTACTTCTGTAATGGGTAATCTAGTATTGTTTCCATTACATATCTGGAAGAGTGTGAGTACCCTTTTTATGTGTCCTGTATTTTTAGATTCATAATTAGTTATAATTCTAACTTATTTAGTTATATGAAGTTTACACTTCTGTAATTGTTTTTAGAGTAACTAGCACTTCACATTTTTTTAGAATTGGTCCTTTTTGTTTTTTGAAATCTGTAACGTTTTAATTGTTGACATTTTCATGTGTGGCGCTAAAAACCTCTGAAAACCTAGATTCTTATATTTACCTTTTGCCCCCACCCCAGGAATCAGAGATGGAAACAGAAGAAGAGGTTGACATTTTAATGAGTAGTGATATTTACTCTGCAACTTTATCAACCAAATCAATTTCTTTCACGCGTGCCCAAACAGGATGGCTTTTTCGGGAAGATAAAACAGTATGTGCAAATCGAGATTTTTACACTTTAAAAATTGTTTAATATTTAATGTTGTCAAAATAATGTGATGGAAATACAGGTAGAAAGAAGTATCTTACTTACTTGTTTTCAAGTAGTTTATTCTCTTCTCTTTGAACCCAAATAGGGAATTATATTGGTTGGTTACAGAGTTGGAAGATAGGAGAAGCCAGGAGAGAAAGTTTAGTTCATTTGAATTTTATGTTGAAAAATATTCTTGTTGTTTGTTGCCTTGTTATTATACAGGGAACAATGTCTTCACATGGTTCCATTATATTTCTAATGCTTTTTTTCTTAGGAAGACCACAAAGAAGCATATACTTTTAAATTCATTTCTCTGGACCTTTTTTCTTTCTTCTTTTAGAATTTTAAACTATTTACTTACCCAGTATCTGTCCCTCAGTATTCCATATATTTGACTAAAATTAAATAAGCTTACATTTCTACAACACTGTAATTAAATTAAATCTCAGTGGCAGTTTCCCCATTAGTGAATTGTAAATTCTTTCCATAATTCCCATTTCATCTGTCAGCAAGAGGTTATATAATATATAATATTTCAAATATAATATGTTCAAAATATATTCAAACAGTTTTTAGTTGCATGTATGAAGAAGCATCTTATAAAATTTTAAAGTCAAGAATAAGTAACACATTAGGTAAGGGACAAGATTTTAAGAATTCTATTTATCTTTTATTACACACAGTAGAAATGAATATATCCTCATTAGAAAGACAAAAATAGCCTGTAATAGTCAGGGTTCTTTGAGAAACAAAATCAGTAGGAGTTCTGTATCTCTCTGTGTATGTGTATATATCTGCATATAGATGTATATGTACCTATAGACAGAAGGAGAGAAGGGTGAGGGAGAGATTGATTTATTTTAAGGAATTAGCTTGTGTGAATGTAGAGGCTGGTAAGTCTGAAATTTTTAGAGCAGTCTAGCAGCTGGAAATTCAGGGGAGAGTTGATATGGTCTTGAGTTTGAAATCTGCAGGCTAGAATCTCAGGCAGGGTTTCTGTGTTGCAGTCTTGAGGCAGAATTGCTTTTCCTTTGGGAAACCTTAGTCTTTGCTCTTAAGGCCTACATTTGATTGGATATGGCCTTTCCATATTATGGAGGGTAATCTGCTTTACTTCAAGTCTGCTGATGTAAATTTTAATTAATCTAAAAAATGCCTTCATGGAATTCCCTGGTGGTCCAGTGGTTAGGACTCAGTGCTTTCACCACTGTGGCCTGGGTTCAATCCCTCGTTGGGGAACTAAGATCCTGCAAGCTGTACAGCACAGCCAAAAAAAAGAAAAAGCCTTTGTAGCAACATCTAGACTGGTGTTTGATTGAACAGTTGGACATCATAGTCTAGGCAAACTGACATAAAATTAACCACCACACAGTCTTACACATAAAGCTGAAAAATCTCCCTTGACCACTACTCACAATCCCAGAGTCCTTTGCAGAAGGTTATCCAGCTGTATACCCCCCAGACCTTTCTTTATGCTTTATGTACATAAATATCTATTTATGATTGATAGGTTTATTTTTCATAAAGTGTCATTTTATCTATTGTTTTGCAACTTTTTTTCCCCCAATGTCTTAGAAGTGTTTTCAGTAGTATTACTTCATTCTTTTTATCAACTGCATAGTATTCCATAGTATGGATATGTTGTAATTTATTTATCCAGTCTCTTATTTTTGGACATTTAGATGGACACACATTTGTGTCCAGTTTTCTTCCACTATAAAAGATGTTATGTTTACTATCCTTTTACATGCCTTTGCATTGTCTTTTATAGATAGCAAGAAATGGAATGGCTGGATTATGGGGAATATACATTTAAATTTTTTTATTGATATGATTTATTTTTAATAAATGCTTTTTCATTATAAGATTTCAAAAATTGATCATTATCACTTGAGTGTTTCCCAACCACAGAAAAATTCTCACTGTGAGATCTAGGTTCATCAATTTTCCTCTCTAAGCCTATTTGGCAACAAGTACCATGATAGGATTCCCAGTTGTGAGATCCTACATTGCAATCCATTTGTTGGCTTGAAGTCTTATTTGTTTGTACTCTGTTCTTCTGGACAGCATTAGAAGGATCACTTCAAGAGAAGATAAAAATTGAAGCTGCTGTTCATCTAGTGCTACTGCTAAGCAGCTCAAAGCTCTTGAAGAGTGTCTAGGTGATCTTCTTAAGTCTTTGACAGGTAAGGAGGGAGTCAGTAATGCTTATGGTTCCCATTTTGTAGGTAGAAACAGGTACAGAATGCCTTGCTTTCTAATGACTGGTAAGGAAGCCACCAAAAGCAAGGTGGAAATGGAAACAACAATAAACACTTAGTTTTGGAATGCCAGAAAACAGCAGCAAGAGGAGAGCAAGTGATCTGCATGCAGGTAGAAATGGGAAGCTTATTTTCAGTAGTTACTGATCATGTTTTCTGAGGTAAGTTATTTCAAACTCTGACCACCTGTGGGTCTGGAAAAAGGTGAAGGTTAATGTTGAAGGAGCCCTCTTTTCTTGATGTCCTTTTAATCCATTTGAGTTTCCCTATCCCCAATCCATAATATAAATACATAATTATATTGATGAGCAAAACTACTTGGTTGTTCTCCCACTGTTGAAAGAAGCAAGCAACTGTAATTTGAAGTTTGGGCCTGTTAGAGAATACTGGAACAGGTAATTAATTTTAGTTGTACTAGAAATTTTTATTTCTTTTTATTCCATTTTTTTCTATCTATAAAATGGGAACATTAATTATCCCTGACCCCTCCTTGTAACTCATGATATTTGACTATTAGCTAAATTAAGTTGTCAGATAGTTTTGTGCTACTTGGGAGTAGATTCTAAAGGAATACTATGTGTTGTTTTTACTTACACTTAATTCATTTGCAGATTAACTACCATACATCTTGTGTGTTTTAAATTTTCCTTTACAAATTTGAAATGTGTAATTTTATGTATTTTTTAGCTTAATAGAATGTATAAGATAATTTGATAATTTCAAGTACCAGAGGAATATTTTATTTACATCTAAATGTTATATGTTTATGAAGAAACTGTGTATTACTTCAAAATTTTAAAAAAATCTAAGATAAACTTTATTATTTTGAAATATTTGATTTTGCTTTAGGAAAGGGTAGGAAACTTTTTGGCCGACTTTTATCTGGTGAATGGACTTGTTTTAGAATCAAGAAAAAGAAGAGAACATCTCAGTGAAGAAGATATTCTTCGAAATAAAGCCATTATGGAGAGTTTGAGTAAAGGTGGAAACATAATGGAGCAGAATTTTGAGGTATAACTTTTACTTTTCTTAATTTATAATGTTCTAAAGAGAGAGGGGGTAGACTTCATTCCTGGCATTCAGTGAGTTTATATAAGTATGCTCATAGGTTTTGTTTACCATGTATCACCTTTTATTTTTCTGTGATACAGTCTTTGGTGATTTTTTGTGAACCTGTTCTTGATCTTTGAGTCTTCACTAATAAATAGATTAAAATAGTTTTGTAAGCATAAAACCTGGTGTTAATTTTTAATCCATGTCCCTTTGCATATATATATATATTTTTTTTTTTTCCTACTTCACCAACTGAAATCTGCTGCTGCTGTGAAGACCTGGCTAAAAATCTACCTACTTTATGAAGTCATTTCTAGCCTATACCTTCCCATAATTTTTTTATTCAGCATGTATTTATTGAAAACATGGTACATGCAAAGAATTGTGTGACAGTAGGAAAAGGGGAGGGAAATCATGGAACTACATAGCTATATGAGACAAGGTAACTTGGCTCTATAATCTTATTTCCCTAGTAAGATGAATTGGAGGGTTTCTTAAATTTTTTTTTATTTTAACAATTTTAGACTTTAAAACCAGAAAAAAAATGATTCCCAAATGTTAACATTTTACTACATTTTTTATAGCAGTGTTTTCTAGGATTGGGACCCTTTAGTGGATTATGAATTCAATTTGTGGGCTGTGACCCCCACTTTTTTTTTTTTGAAGTAGAATCTAAATTCAGATAATAAGGAAAAACTAGAGCACATAGTATGGGTCCTTATTACTTTATGAAACAATAGTGTTGGGGTGTATGTTGTGTCTACTTGCATATGTGTGACTGCTGGGTTATAGTGTAAAATGTGAGTCACAGTCAGAAAAAGATGAAAGGCTACTATGTGGAGACTTGCATTCCTTGAATGTTTAGCCTCTCCCCTATGGTATTGTGCCAGATTGCATTTTCAGGATAGACAAACTTTTCAGAATAGTATGCCAGGTCTCAACTAATTCATGGTGATACCGTGTGTGCCAGCAAATTTATCTTAATGTTTAGAAAGTTTATGTGTTGAGTGAATCAACCATAGTTTAGTTAAGTGAGTATAGGATGTAAAGTGCTTAAGAAGCCACATTAAATGTTTAAGTTAAAATTGTGATCCAGTTTAGTGTGATCGTGTCCCCTTCCTGCCAGATCCTCTTTGCAGTCCTCATTTTTCTTTTGTCCTTGGGTTAGAGCCTCACTAGACTTTATTTTCCAGAAGCCTCCTGGTATTTGCTGATCTCTCCATCAGTAGGAGGTAATAGGATGTGATATGCTCAGGAAATAGAAATGGAGATGGATTGAAGAGAGGGAATGATGAGCCTAATCTTTTGACAAAGCTGTTACCCTTTCCCATTGTTAACCAGACATAAAGAACATTTCTTTGGACTATAATGTGATTTAAATTTTATAACAGTTCTTTTTTAAAAAATGATTTTGTTGTGGTGGTGCTTATTGCTACCTTTGTTTAATTTTGGCAGCAAACCATTTTGGGATGAGTACACAAATTTATTTTCTTTAGGGCAGAGGTTGTAACTTGATGCACTTGAATTGGTAAAGGGGTCTTTAAATGACATTTTAATCACGTATAGTTTGGCATGTTGAAATTAAAACATAGTTTAATCCCAGATGTCTATATAATAAAACAAAATAATATGAATTAAATAATTAAGCTTCTGACTTCTGATCAGATCAAAGGAAATAGTTCCTGGGCATTGTGTGAAGTATTTTTTCATATATCATCTCATTTAATTTTTAATTATCACAATGACCTAATGAGATAACTATCATTGCCCAATTGTATAGAAAGGAAAATGAGGTTTAAAGAAATTAATATATCTGAAGTCACAAAGCTATAAGTAGCAAAGATGGGTTTTGATTCTTGGACCCTTACCCCAAGTTCTTCTTGTTCTTGGGCTAAGTATATTGCTTCCCAGATTGCCTTTGTTAAAGTCTCATCTTTGTGTGTAACCAGATTTTCAACACGTCTTAGCAATTCTTACAAAATATTGTGAAGTTGAAGTTGTAAAAGGAATGAGAGAACGTTGCTATTGGTAAAAGTAGTCAAAATCAGTATTGTGGTGTTTTTTTTAATGATGTATAGAGAACACATTAGTAAAAAGCATGTTTTTGGCTTTGGAACATTATTGAAAATTTCAGGAACTTAGAAAATATGTATGACTATTATGATTGTTTTCAAAAGACATGAAAATATTATATATATATACATATATATATATGTACATATATATATATATTTTTGGCCATGTTGTGTGGCTTGTGGGATCTTAGTTCCCCAACCAGGGATTGAACCTGCACCCTTGGCAGTGAAAGCGTGGAATCCTAACTACTGGACCGCCAGGGAATTCCTGAAAATACTATATTTTAAAGCCACATTTTAATAGAATTTCAGTTCTTAAAAATGTATGTCCTTTTCAGAATGCATTTATGTTCTTTATTCTAAATGAATAGCTTTTGAGTTTCTTTTTTTTTTCAGACAAATATTTGTTTTAATTTCTATAAGAAATAGCTTATAGGTAACACTTGGAAGTAATTATTTGCCTTTTAACTAGTTTTGCCATTTCTACTCCTTCTTTTCCCTCTCCTTTCCAGACAGTTCTAATATTTAGTATATATTTTTGACAATATTTTTTATAGTAAAATTTAAGTGCTCAGAAATTCTTAAGTTATGGACACTTGCTCCTCCACTTTTGGTGCTTTTTTCCACTTTGTTCTAACCACTTATTGTTGGAGGGGGGAGTAATGCCCCATTTATACCTTAGACAGTCATTGATAAAAGCATTAATTGTATGCAAGCTATACATACAGAATATTGAGTTAAACTCTATTAGTGATTATGTACTTTTTTAATATATAAAATCAAAATAAGAATATATAGATATAAAATACATGAATGTGTTAAACTTCCAGAAAATTTTGCCATATAAAATATTAGAATTCAGCAAATCTAGCAATAAATCAAAACTATTTCTTATATGCTTCAAGAAAAACAGGCATTAAAAGTTTGCATTTAATTATGTAGGAAAGGTTTGATTTCATTTTAGTTACAGAGCCTACTGACTTAGGGAAATAAACTTAGAAAGCCATCTGGTGTCCTGTGGCAGCATTCATGTCTTCCTGTTTCATTAGATAGTTATGGGAACAGTATAGTGGGAACACTGATGGGTTCAGCTGTGAGTATCAGTATATAACAAAGGATCAATTAGAATAAACATAAACTAAGAAAGACCTTATTAAAATATAATAACTGATATTCATAATGATGAAGTAAAGTGCTCAGTGGAAGGTTAAATTAGATTCATTACAGTCTCTACTAAGATGGGGAATGTGTAATGTATAGTTTAGAAAGAATTCTATTGGCAATAGTACAAACTGCTTAGAGAATTTTATTACCTGGAAAAATATACTTATATGACATGCCGCATTATCTAATCATGCCAGGAAAATGAGTCTTTACTATGATAATATATATATTATATATATATATGATAATATATATGTGATTTAATATATATATAATTTAATATATATTTTATATATATATATAAACACTCAGTTATAGCCAAATGTATATACAGGTATTAAATATATATAGGTATTAAATAGACTGGAAGCAAGAGTAGACAAAAGAGTAGACAATTTTAAGCAGTGCTCTGAAAGAGAAATTGACCACGATCTGCTTAGTTAGATAGAGATTTGGGTGGAGGTGTGATTAACCTTTCTGGGTTGGAGCATCAGTGGTAAATTTTTTCAGTCATTTCTTCTGTTTGTTACAGCTTCTATTAGCTTGTCTGCCTTCTGCAGGATCACAAGACACTGTTTTACCTAATGTTTTGCCACAATATTTATGACAGTCACTACCTATTAAGCCCATTTGTCATTCTGTTAATAGCCATTGCCACATGCCATACTATTGTGTGTAGTGTCACATTTTATATATCGTATTTGGTATTGGTTATGATATAATTTTGGCTGATTATAACAGTAACTTAAACAAGACAGGAGTTTATTTTTCTCTCATGGAAAAATCTGAGTTTATATGGTTTCTTTGTTCTGTGAGTTAATCTCAGACCTAGCCTTTTTTTTTTTTTTTGGTCTTATTTCTCTACCATTTCTAGGATCTGGCCCTCATTCACATGGTATACGATGTTTTATTACCTGTTTAGCATTCCAACCATTAGGAATGATAATTGCTAATAGTAATTAGGAAAGAGAGGACATGCCTGTTCTGTTTGAGTACCCAGTCAGAAGTTGCATACATCACTGCTCAAATCCCATTGGTTAGAACTTAGGTGTAACTAATTTAGCTAGCTGTAAAGATATCTAGAAGTCTTTACTCTAGGAAGTCATGTGTCCAGCCAAAAATTGGTAGGGAGGTTCTTTTACAACAAAGAACAGGAGATAGATTATTGATTGAGTAGACAATTAGTATTCTCTAATGTCTCATTGTTAGATACATACCTGATGCTTCAGTTACCACATAAACTAGTAACTGTCACCCAATATATACCTTCAATTCTGACCTGTCTCTTAATCACCAGATCTATAGTATTTTGCCTACCTCCACTTGGATAAACATAGGTATCTAAGATTTAGTATGTTTAAATCTGATCAGTTTTTTCATTCTTCTTCTTTTCTCTGTCTTGAGTGGTAACACCATTATCTACTACCATTACCCAAACCAGCAATCTGAAATTTGTCCTTGGACTTCTTAGCTTTCTTTAACCTCTGTGTCTAATCGATTACAAAATCCTAAAGATCTCATGAATCTATTTCTCTTCTTCCATTTTGAAATAGCTTATCATTTCTCATTTGGATTACTGAGATAGCTTCCTAACTTACTCACTGCTACCAGAATGACCTCTCTGAAATAGATTGAACTATGTAAAGCCTCAATAACTAAAATGTATAGAATATTTACTATGTGTCAGGCACTATTTTAAGTATTTTATGTTAACAAGCCAGTTTTATCCTTACAACGACCCTCTGAGGTTATGTAGTTGACTAAACTGAGACAAAAGAGGTTAAATAATTTGTCCAAAGTCAGCTAGTAATTGGCAAAGCCAGGATTTGGTCAGTCTGGCTCCAACGTTTGTGTTCTAAAACATTATATTGCTCAAAATATTCGTCCATTGCTTTCTGAGTAAAATACAATCTACTTAGTGCACAAAACGCTTTCAAACTACTTTTTCTCTTCTGTGTCTTGCCCTCTTACCTTGTATCTTGCTATTTTTCCTTCATGTATGCTACACATGAAGGGAAAAATAGCACCACACTTGTAGTTTCCCAGTACAGCATGCTTTTTCTCACCATTGTACTTTTCTCAATGTCCTTCATTTGGTTATTTTGTTCTCTTTCTCTTAGACTTCTCCACCAGGAACCACCATTGCTGGCACATCTTTTTGGCTACCCCTATCTGGGTCAGAGAAACCTCTTCTCAGTGCTTTTATGCCATCCTCTTGATCCCTCTATCATAGCACACCCATCCTGGATTATAATTATCTACTTCCTGTGTGTCTCTTTGTAAACTTCTCAAGGGCAGAACGTCATCTTTCATATTGCCTGATGCTCAAAAACTGTTAGTTTCCCTTCTTCCCCTATTCTTCTGTTGCTACTCAGAGATCATCAATGATTTCTAACCAACAAAATCTGTGGCCTTCTTTTCAGGCTTCTTTCCCTTTAAAGTCTTTGTCATGATATTGAAACAGCCTTTTCACTTCCATGATACTTGTCTTGCATCTTGTCATGATACTTGATACTTGTCTTGTATCTTGTCATGATACTTGATGCTATGTTTTTTTCTTTTCCCTTATTGATTAATATCTGGCTCCCTTCTGTCCTCTCCGCCCTCCCCCCTGGCAAATCTGTGTAGTTTTTAGGACTCAGTCATTAGTCCTCTGTTTTATTACTTTTCATTTAGTTAGTCAGAGAATTCTTAAACCATTATCTCTAAATATGATTTCTCTCCTTTTCTTTTTGTAACTGCCCTCTAGGAACTTCCAAGTATAAAATAGTTACTATTATTTACTGAATCCTTTATACTGTGCTAGGCACTAAGATTTTCCATACACTGTCTCCTTGAATTCTTAACTATGAGTTGGGTGGTCATATTCCCATTTTGAAGGTGAATTAAATGGACAATAATATAAATAACATGCCCCAATTCACACAACTACCAGGTAGTGGAGCTGGGTGGGATTCCAGTTCATTTTTGTGTCTTCAAAATCCTTGATTTTAACAACTCTAATATGCTGCCTATTAACATCTTAAACTCATTATATCCAAAACTATACTTCTCTGAATGGAATCCTCTCCCAGTGTTACTGTTCATTTTGTTATTTATGTGTCTTTCACTTATTGCCCTTTTGCTCTACAGTTTGTGGTTTTTCCTTAGCAATTTTCGATTTCTACTGCCACTCCCTTAGTTCTTTATTGCCAATTCATCCTATTGTGATCCAAGCTCTTAGTTAACAAAGATGAGGTGTAAGTTTTAAATCTGATATGACCTTTACCACTGTTGTTGATCTCCCTTTTGAACTTTCCTCCCTAGTTCAAATCAATCTAGTGTTTTCACTGTTAATTCTCTCTGTCCAAAATATTCTTTTTATTTTCTTTTCATTTAAATTTGAGCCTCAATCCCCTAGTCTCGATTTATTGTCTATAGAAAACTGCTCTCTTTTCTGAACCCCTGTATTACTCAGTTTTTTGTAAGCTCATTTGATCTTTAATCATTTAATACTTTGTATTCCTGATTAGCTATTCATGTTTGTATGTGTTTTTTCTTTCCAACTTTGAATTGTAAACTCTGTGAAGTCAGGATTAGTTTTTATACTTCTCTGTAGTTCCCACGTTCAGCATCTAGCATAATGCCAAGGACATTTTAGATGATTAAAACATCGAATGGGGCTTCCCTGGTGGTGCAGTGGTTAAGAATCCGCCTGACAATGCAGGGGACACAGGCCATGCTCCACAACAAGAGAAGCCACCGTGGTGAGAGCCCGCGCACCGCAATGAAGAGTAGCCCCTGCTCGCTGCAACTAGAGAAAGCCCATGCACAGCAATGAAGACCCAACACAGCCAAAAATAAATAAATTAAAAACAAAACAAAACAAAAACAAAAAAATAGACATTGAATGAATGGATTTTACTACTTTGACACTTTTCTTTTTATTTGAGGTTTAAAAAATGATAATAAATATTATTGGACCTTACATCACCATGGAAGTATCTCAGAATAACCTCTTAAAGCATTATATTGAAGAGATTAAGTAGATTATAGTTTATTGTATGTTTTAATTTTATATTTTAAAAAATATAATTTTCTTTTCTCCCTCCCTCTTTGTCTCTGTCTCTGTATCTCTCTTTCTTTCTCTCTCTCTCCCCCTCTCTGTTTGTTATTTTTTGGCAGCCAATTCGAAGACAGTCCCTTACCCCTCCTCCTCAGAACACTATTACATGGGAAGAATATATATCTTCTGAAAATGGAAAGTAAGTGTTGTTTTGTTTGTTTATATATTCTTTGGTTTTTAGAAAAATTTGTAAAAACATGAATATTTAGGCATAAAATTTTTTTTACAGAGAATCACTAGTATAGTTTCATCTGAAGCAGTTCTTTTTCCTTTTAAAAATGTGGATGAAGGGGCTTCCCTGGTGGCACAGTGGTTGAGAGTCCGCCTGCTGATGCAGGGGACACAGGTTCGTGCCCCGGTCCAGGAAGATCCCACATACCGCAGAGCGGCTGGGCCTGTGAGCCATGGCCGCTGAGCCTGCGCGTCCGGAGCCTGTGCTCCACAACAGGAGAGGCCACAACAGTGAGAGGCCCGCGTACCACAAAAAAAAAATATATATATATATGGATGAAGCATGATGAGGGAGAAGCATCCCCAGTTACATCCTCTTTTTGAATAAGTTGTAGAGCCTTCTTTTTACATCCCTCTTGCCAATTTATATACACCAAAAAACCTATAGGACATTGTTCTAAGGAAATATGAGGACTTGCCCAATACAGTTGCTTATTTGAGTTTTTGCACTGTATGATGAACTTTATATTCTGTTATTATCCAGAGTCTTTTGCAAGGTATGTAAGGCTACTCATTGTTTATCTACTTTTTGCCATTCCAAGCTCATCTCCTGTCATGATCTCTTTGTTTCAGCCTGTGCCAGACTACTTCTTACTATGCTTACCCAAGATGTTTGCTTAATGTTATATTGCTAATACTTAGTAGAGTACCTATTACATAGTTTTTGTATCCAGTAAGTACTTATTGAATAAAAGAATGATGAATGAATGGTTTATTTTGAATGAATAAATAAATAAGAATTTTTTTCTGGCTGCCCATGTCAAAGAAAATACAGTCCTTTGTAGAAAATATTCTTTTGGTGGAGAATAAAATATTACCTACCCTCATGCTTAGTAAGAAGTTGTCTTTTTTTTTTTTATGTTGAAAGGTTTATTGTTATACTTTTTCTAACTTCTCTAAAATGTTTCCATCTTATAATATTCTACAAGTAATGTAAAATTCTGTATTCTTTATATCACTTCTTATTGATCAGTGCTGAGAACCATAGACAGTAAGAGGTTGAATTGAATAAGTGATTTAAAAGATACAAAATATTTTTAAAGGTTGTTTTTTTCTATGGATTTGCTTTGTTATTAAAAATAGTGATTATTAAAATTCAATATGAAATTTTCTGGGTTTTGATCATATTCTTCTGAACTTCTATGCTTTGCTATTTTCTTTTTCTTGTTACCCTTGCCTCATTTATTATACGTTTCATTCCCTTTTAGCATAATTTTATTTCTATCAGAGTAAGAAAAGTTGAAATACTAATGAATGTCATTGGAAGATGACAGATTCTTCTTGGGAAGATGACAGCATGTGGAAAAAATTTCCTAATATTTTCTTTCTTTCTTTCTTTCTTTCTTTTTTCCTTTTTCATTTTAGAGCTCCTCATCTGGGTAGAGAACTGGTGTGCAAAGAGAGTAAGAAAACGTTTAAAGCCACAATAGCCATGAGCCAGGAATTTCCCTTGGGAATTGAGTCGTAAGTTTGTTATTAACTGCACAAGTTTATGAAAGAAGCTATTGAACTCTAAATGCTATAATAATGTTGGCATCTGAGTGGTGCATTTGAGGCCTTTGAAATGTAAAAGCAAACAGCCATTGCTTTGACAGTGTGTCGTGCTCCCTTCTAGAAATTTTCCAGCTCACAAAATATTAACATTTTAATTATTTTAACCAGATAAATTTTTGAATAATTATTTTTTAATTACAAAAGTAATACATGAATACATGCTTATTGTAAAAAGTAACAGTTGGGAAGTTTATAGAATAAAAATGGCAGTTTTCTTTCACCTCAGGTAAATAACTGCTGTATTTTTGTCTAGATTTTTTCTGTGTTTTTTTAGAATTTTTTATAAAAATGGGGGAACAGTCTACAATTTGTTCTGTTAGTTCCTTTTTTTCTTTTAAAAGTGAGTTATCATGGAGTTCTTACAATAAGTACATTATTATCTATCTTTTTCTTCTTTCCTTGATATATTGTAGTATTGATATACTGCCATTTATTTTATCATCCCCCTACTGATAAACATTTTAATTATTTGTAGTTTGTCACCCTTATAAACAGTACTCCTGGAGTACTTGAATATATCCTTCCAAACCTGTATTCATCAGATGCTCATTAAAAAAAATTGATTTGGAGAGATGGATGGAATGTGAGGTGGGTAGCTAGAGCCGATTCTGACAGAATTGTACCTTTAGGCTTCTCACTAAAGTAGGGGATGAATTGAAGTCCTAGGCTTTCCTTTGTAGATCCTTCCACTTTCAGTCTGGGCTATTACATTAAAAAAAAAAATTCTCACGGAAGAGAGCAGGACCCTTCTTTTCTATAAATTCTGTGCACATCTCATACTCCTCAATAGCCAGGCTTTGGAAGAGTAGATAGAATTTGGTATACAGTCCTCAAGTTATTGATCAAAGAGGGAAATAAATAGTTCTCAGAAGATGCGGGAAGGGAATTAGCCATACATACAAATCTGCATAATTTATCATATCTTGGACCCAAATGACTCCAAGATGCACCAGATATATACTCTAATGAAGAAGAATAATGTGGCAAATTATAAGATGCTCTCAATTTTAGGAGTTATCCCAATTTCAGAGATGTTAATATGTGAAAAAAAAATGGGTATTTTAGAATTTATAAAATGTGGAATTATAGCCATTCCCCCTGCAAAAAGTAAAATAAGGAATATAGATAGTATGTAAAAGCCAGAAAAAGAACTCATTCTAGAAT
Source organism: Tursiops truncatus (assembly GCF_011762595.2). Classification (NCBI taxonomy): domain Eukaryota; kingdom Metazoa; phylum Chordata; class Mammalia; order Artiodactyla; family Delphinidae; genus Tursiops; species Tursiops truncatus. The sequence continues at coordinate 123,460,621 of NC_047034.1, forward strand.
AAAATATAAGTCAAAGAAAATTTCTTGTAAGTACTATAGGAAAACATAAAAAGAACATGAAATTGGTAAACTAGATCACTCTAAGATGAGATGATAAGACAACAGAATGAAATGAAAAGGAGATTGTAAAGCTAAGGAAATAAATTAAGCACTGAATAGCACTATTGCAAAACAAATACAGTAGAAACAACAATGAACAGGATAGATGTGACCAAAAATTAAATTTTTATAGCTTATAGTGAATCCAGTGAAAGAAGAGGTTAAAGAAGTTTGAGAAGTAATATTTATGGAGGAGAGTGGTTCAATATAAGGATCATTGCTGTTCCATTTAAATAGAAAGCCTCCAAAATGTAAACAAAATAGTATTCAAAATATGATAGAAGAAAATTTCTCTGTATGGAAGAACTAATTCTGTAACCTAACATTAGGCTCCAAGAAAAATTGATAGAGAAGGATTAGTAACAATTATTATATTGGTTAAACTATTGTATTTCAATTGTTAATAGAGAGTTCTAAAGGCATTCAGGTGAAAGGGTAAAAAACAGCCTGGCCTTACGTTTTTTTTACATCTTGATATTGCTGAGGCAAAGAAAGTGTGATCTGATAGTATATCTAGGTAAGATGTCATTTACATATCAAGGCAATTGAAAAGGACACAGAAGAATTCAATAAATATACCAGCCATGGGCCTTTTTTGAAAGAAAAATACTACTACTTGAAAATGAAATTCATCCAACCAAAGGATAAAAGAAGTTAAGAGACCTCATGAAATTGTAGTTAAGAGGGAAGGATTATAAACTGAAGTTTTATGCCAGTTGGATTTCTCTTTAGTATGTAAAAAAGAAACACTCAGTTATCAAATCTATAAGAAATCAAGGAATAATAAGTACGTAAGAGCCCTTCACACACACAAAATTGACAGTGAAATTCAGGCGTCCAAACAGTGAGGCTAATTAAAGAACTTGGGAATTTGTAGACTTCAGGAAGAAGACTAGTGTAAGCCTTGAATCTGCTGAAATATAGATCTGAAATCAACAACTGTGGGAATTATGGCTGCCCAATAAAATGTGAAAGTTATAAACTTTGACACAGTGAAAAGAATAATAAAACAAAAAAACAGGAGGTGGAAGGAGGTGTCATTTTCTCATCTTTAATATCTGGAAGTCAGTAATACTGTGTAAGTTTGAAGCATGTAGTTATAAAACAACATAAAGACACAATGAAATCAATTTGAAAAATGTTTTTCTCCTTCCATTTTTCAGATTATTGAATGTTTTGGAAGTAATAGCTCCCTTCAAGCACTTTAATAAGCTTAGAGAATTTGTTCAGATGAAGCTTCCTCCAGGCTTTCCTGTAAAACTAGGTAAGAGAAAAATTTTCATGTAAGTTCAGTGTCTGTTAGAAATATGGAGCTGTTTACTAACATTTAAGAAGAAGAAATATGCTTTGAAGGAAAATGGATTTCCTAGTTTAAATTTTTATATGGTTTTTCTGTAATTACATGCATTGATATTCATGTTTTGTCAAATATATAAAGTTCCTGATGAAAACTCTAATTCTACTTAAGTCAAATGTAAGGGATATGCAAATATTTCATTCAAGAGGGTGTGGGTGAACTTATGATGCACTGTGATAATGTTTTAATATGAAATATAGGGAGACTGGATTTTAGCCCAAATTTTCAGCAGACTTTGAGTTTCTGAATAGTGGGAATGTTTCTGTTGTCAACAGTCATTATTCAGGGATACAGTAATACTCCTTACATTTTATTTTTCAGTCTTAAATGTGTAAACTTAATTTTATTTTAAACAATGATCTTTCAAAACAGTAAACTTTCATTTTCGTATATATTTATCTTCTTAACTGTATTAGAAAACTGGGAGCAAGACACTATTTACAGGTTCTTTAGGAGTTGAGGTTTAGATTTAGAATTGATTTAATCTCCAGGAGGGCCTTCAATACCATCCACTGATCCAGCCTCCAAATATTTAATCAGTGCCTGCTGTGTACTGGACCCTTTTCTATGGGGGGGATGAGAGACAGCAAAAAGCCCCTGCCCTTTTGGTGTTTACATTATGTATGGGGTAGGGGGATATTATATAATAATATAATTTTTATATAATTCCTCTGATATATTTTATCTTGTTTTACTCAATATTACTGAAACCACATCTCAGAATAATTAGGCCAAAATGCTTTAATCCCAGAAGTAATGCTTTTATTGCTAAAATTAAACTCGACCTTCTCAACTTTCCAAATTTGGGAATACATTTTGTGAATTAAAATTGATTTTAAAACATATTCTAACTATGTCATTCTAGATTCCCTTTGTGATGTAAAAGCACTGGGAACCCAGTGTCTACTTGAGTAAACCAGTGATAAGATTCTAGGCAGAAACTGTTAGAAAACTAAAGCTGAGAGTTTGAGCTGTGGATCATTACATGAGTATTTCTGCAGAAGCTTCAAATCCCACTGTAATTGTCTGTAGCCAGAAAATAGTTCAAGCATTGGACTCTCTTCTATATACTGTATTTAAGGGGCACAGTGACAAACTAGAATAGAGGGTAGGGATTAAATATATGAAACTATTACTGTATTCACATTTTTTAAAGTCCCAAGCACAAATCAAACCTCACAATACAAGTTTTTTTTATGAAAAAGAAATACTTTATATAGAAAGGAAAAAAATCTACAATACTTTTTTGCAGGCATTTCTCTGATATAGAGCCATATTAACAAGGGATTTATAATTTTTTGCTTGTATACTTATTGGAATTTGCTTACCTCTGTCTCTCTTGTCTCTTTGTCCTTCTTTCAAAATGACCATATAAAACTCCAGTCCTACGTCAGTTTAATCTTCAGTCATTTCTGTTTCTATATTTAGGCTAGAAGGTACAATTGAGGGGAAAAATTTGGGTATTGTTAACACAATTACATGTTTTCAAAAGCAGCCAGAGCTTTAAATGCTGATTTTGAATGATCTTTTCTCTGATTTGCTGCTTCCCTCATTCTGCTTTCAAAGGTTAAATTTGAACCTCCTTCAACAGTCCCCATCCCCACCCCCCACTACTTCCTCCCACAGTCTAAGCAGATGAATTTTGTTTTCTTAGTTACAAAAAAAGGCCATCAGAAATGAGACCTCCCTCATTACTCCCAACTTCTCACACAGACTTTTCTGCCCCAAGCCCTATCTTTTCCTCCATCTTTTCTATCTCAGTAGAAGTGGTGTCCCTTTTCTTAGCTTGATTATTCTCTTCATTTGTACTGTGGATCTGTTCTCCTCCCTGCTTTTTTAAAAAGCTTGCTCTATCAGTTTCCCCATATTTCTCCTTTATCTTCCAACTCCTGTACAGCCTTTTTCTTCTTAGCCGTTAGGCTTTGTTCAGGTCTTTCTCCTTTTAAAGTTAAACCAATTAAAGGTCTTTCTCCTTTTAAAATTCAGCCGATCTAGGGAGTTCCTTGGTGGCCTAGTGGTTAGGATTGTGGGCTTTCACTGCCGTGGCCCGGGTTCAGTCCCTGGTTGGGGAACTGAGATCCTTCAAGCTGCAGGGTATGGCCCAAAAAAAGAAAAGTCAGGCACAGGGAGGTGAGGGGAAGATGGCCAAACTTCAGAAATAAAATTCAACCAATCTAATGAAACAATCCCTTTAGCTCCACCCTACCCAGCACTTGCCTTTAATCTTTGCTTTTCATAGCCAAGTTGCTTGAAAGTCTACTTTTATCTCTCCATTCTTTCTTTCTATTTATAGTTATATTATAAATGGGGGAAGGTGAAAGGAGATAAAGAGAGGTAAAATTTTTCTACTTCACTTGAATTGCTAAAGTGATGACACCAGGGGCCTATGATAAATTAGTTATATATAATGTATACCTAGAGCAACCACTAAAGAAGGTGTACAAAGAGATATACTCAAAAACACTATAGATAAATAAAAATAAAATTCTAAAAAGTAGTCATGTTGGGACTTCCCCGGGTGGTCCGGTGGTTAACACTCTGCACTTCCACTGCAGGGGGCACAGGTTTGATCCCTGGTTAGGGACGTTCCACATGCTGTGTGGTGCAGCTAAATAAATAAATAAATAAATAAATAAATAAATAAATAAATAGTAGTCATGTAACCTACAGGAAGGCAAGAAAAAGAAAAATATATGAAAAAAGACAACAAGCAAAAAAACAAAAAATGAAACAGCAGACTTAAGTCTTAAGTATATAAATAATTCCATTAAGTATAAATAGTCTAAATAAAACATTTAAAAGATATAGATTGGAAAAACAGATTAAAGAAACATGACTCTACTACATGCTATCTTCAAGAAACCCTTCAAATATGATATTGGCAAGTTGAAAGTGAAAGGATGGAAAAAGATATATCATGCAAACATTAATCAAATGATAACAGGACTAGCTATATTAATATTAGATAAAGTAGATTTCAGAGCAAAGAAAACTACCGGGGTACGGGGGGGGCATTATATAATGATAAAGGAGTCGATCCATGAAGAAGAATAGCAATCTTAAATGTGTATACCAAACAACAGAGCTGCAGGATAAGTGAAGCAAAATCTGAAAGAAATGAAAGGAAAAATAGATTTTCAATTATAGTGAGAGTCTTCAGCACCCTTCTCTCAACAGATGATACAACAACTTGAACGAAAATCAGCAAGGATATTATAGAACATCTCTACAACACCATAAACCAAAGCACCTAATTGGCATTTATAGAACAGTTTACCCAACATCAGCAGAATACACATATTTTTCAAGTACTCATGGAACATATACCAAGATAGGCCATATCCTGGGCTATAAAACAAACCTTAATAATTGAAAAACAATCACAGTAGAATCCAACTAGAAATTAATAATAGAAAGATAACGAGACTCTCCAGTTTGTGATATTTTGTTATGCACTCTTCTAAATAATTTATAGGTCAATGGTGAAATCTCAAGGGAAAATAATATATTGAGCTGGATGAAAGTAAAATTACAAATATCAAAATTTGTATAATATAGCTAAAGTCATGCTGAGAGGGAAATTCATAGCACTAAATGCATACATTACGAAAAGAGAAGTCTTAAATCAATAATCTAAGCTCCTACTTCAAGAAGTTAGAAGAACATATAAACCCAAAGCAAGCAGAAGGAAGGAAATAATAAAGAGTAGAAATAAATGAAAGAGAAAACAGAATAAATAGAGAAAGTCAGTGATGCAAAGAGCTGGTCCTTTGAAAAGAGTGATAAAATCAACACATCTGTAGCAAGACAGATAAAAAACAGAGAATGAAACAGGATAGCATGACAGATCCTGCAGAAATCAAAAGGGGATAGTAAGTGTAATAATGAATGAAAGGGAAAAAAAAGGCATTCAGAGTAGAAAAAGGAAGAAATAAAATCTTCTCTATTTGCAAATGACACGATTCTATGAGTTGAATCCCAAAGGTTCTAGAAACAAACTAGAGTTAATGCATTCTGCAAGATGGCAGGATAAAAGTTAAACATACAAGAATCAGTAATATTTCTGTATATTAGCATTGAACACACTGACACCAAAACTAAATATTTTTTATGATTGCAAAAAAAAGGAAATAGATGTAAATTTAACAAAACATTTACAGTACTTGTATGCAGAAAATTATACAACACTGATGAAAGAAATAAAAGAAGATCTAAACAAAAGTAGAGACATACGATGCGCATGGATTGGAAGATTCAACATAGGAAAGATGTTAATTCTTCCCAAAGAGATACATGGGTTTAACACAATTCTTATCACAATCCCAGCCATATTTTTTTTGTAGATTGAGAAAAGATTATTTTAAAATTTACATGGGATGGCAAAGAAACTAGAATATCTATATTTTCGAGGGCTGCATAACAGAATACCACAAACTGTGAGTGGCTTAAACAATAGAAATTTATTGTCTCAGTTCTGGAGATTAGAAATCTGAGATCAGGGTGTCAGCTGGGTTAGCTCCTTCTGCAGGCTATGAGAGGAAATCTGTTTCATGGCCCTCCTCTAACTTCTGGTGATGTTTTTTGGCTTGTAGAAGCATCACTCCACAATCTTTGCCTTCATCTTCACATGGTGTCCTTTTCCTGTACGTGTGTCTTCGAATTTCCCCTTTTTGTAAGGACACTAGCCATTGGGTTAGGGACCACTCTAATGATTCTTAATTTGATTACTTCTGCAAAGACCCTGTCTCAAAAAACAGTCACATTCTTAGGTTCTGGGGGTTAGGACTGGAATAGATCTTTTTGGAGGGGAAAGAATTTGACTCAGAACAAGAGCCAAAACAACTTTGAAAAAGAATGAGTGTGAGTAATCAGTCTACTCCATTTCAATATTTACTGTATAGCTATAGTAATCAAGACTGTATGGTATTGGTTGAGATATAAACATATAAGTCAACATAAGAAAAGAGAATTCAAACATAGATCCTTATAAATACGCTCAACTTATTTTTGATAAAGGTACAAAAGTAGTTCAGTGGAGGAAAGATAGCCTTTTCAACAAATGATGCTGGAGCAATTAGACATGCAAAGGTAAAAAAATGAAACTCCACCTTAATCCTACAGCTTATACAAGAATTAACTGAAAATGAATCATAGACTTAAATTTAAAAGTAAAATAAAACAATAAAACTTAGGAAATAAATGTAGAAGAAATTCTTAGGGATCTAGGTTTAAGCAAAGAGTTCTTAGACTTCACACCACAGCATGACCCATAAGAGAAAAAAAATCAATGAATTGGACTTCTTCAAAAGTAAAAAAGCTCTGCTCTGTGAAAGACCCAGTTAAGAGTAAAAAAACCACAAGAATGCTTAAAACTCATCAGTAACAAAATAAACAAGCCAGTTAGAAAAGAGCAAAAGACACAAAAAGACATTTCACATAAGAGGATATATAAATGGAAAATAGGCACAAAAACAGTGTTGAGAATCATTAGCCATTAGGGAAGTGCAAATTAAAACCACAGTGAGATATCATTATATACACCTAACAGAATGGCTAAAATAAAACATGGTGACAACTCCAAATGTTTGTGCAGATGTGGAAAAACTGGATTGCTCATACATTGCTGGTGGTTATGTAACATGGTACAGCCACCCTGGAAAACGTTTTAGCCATTTCTTAAAAAACAAACAAACAACTAACCACCCAACTTCCATGGGATCAGTCAGTTGCACTCCTAGGCATTTATCCCAGAAAAATAAAGATATGTTCACACAAAAACCTGTATACAAAAATAAGTTTGTAATAGCCTCAAGCTAGAAATAACCCAGCTGCTCGGTGCAGATTCTCTTCATCTCTTCCACTCTGTGTTTGTTATTGATGTTCATACCGTTAAGTCTGCTGGACACTTTTCTGTTATCTGACTTAACCTCTCAAGATTTCATTCTTTTTGTGGAGTCCTTGTCCCAGTGAAAGCTGGTAGTTTCTCTTCAGATTTCCTCCCACTTTTTGGATAGAGTTCTCTCTTGATCTTCTTCCTGCCTCTCTGACTGCTCCTTCTGGAGCACATCCCTCCTATTACTTTTGTCACCCTACATTATATTCTCATTACATCTGCCTAAACTTAAGCCAGAACATGTTACTGCTATGCTCACAACCATCCACTGGCTTTCCATCTCATCCAGAGTAGAAGCCGCAGACTTTTTCTTGACCTAAACCCCGCTTGATCTGGCTGCCTATATCTTCTCAAACCTCATCTTCTGCTAATCTTTCCCGTACTCATTTGGCTGTAGCCACACTGATCTCCTAGCTGTTCCCAGAATAAACCATACACTTTCATTTTAGGGCTTTTTTACTTATTCCCTCTACTTGGAATTTCCTTCCTCTAGGCAACTGTGTAGTTATCTCAGGTGTTTGCTGAAAGGCCACTTTATTGAGGTTTTCCTTTGAACCCTAATCAAGAACTCTTACCCTCAACACTGAAACTCCCTATCCCCCTACTTGCTTTATTTTTGCCTACATACTTAGTCACAATTATTTTTTACCTGTTTGTGGTTTGTATCTCCCAACCAGAATGTAATCTCCATAAATGCATGATTTGTTTTCTACTGTTTCCTGGTGTATATCCAATGCCTAGAACAGGGGTCATCAAGGTCATCAAACTTCTTCTGAAAGATAGTAAATATTTTAGACTTTACAGGCCATATGGTTTCTGTCACAACTATTCAACTCTTGTTGGAGAATGAAAACAGCCATAGAGAATAAGTAAACCACATATTCCAATAAAACTTTACTCTGGACAGTGAAGTTTGAATTTCATGTAATTTTATCTGCGTGAAACATTATTCTTTGTGTTTTTTAAAAAACTACTAAATTATGTAAAATGTTTTCTTAGCCCACAGGCCTTACAAAAAAAGGCCAGGCAACAGGCCTTACTTAGTTCGCTGACCTCTGAATTAGAACAGCATCTTTACTTAATAAGCACAAATGAATGATCTTTTCCACCAGAAATAACTGGAAACTCTGTAATCCTTATGTTGATTTCTTTAAGTTTTTTTTTTTTTTTTTTAAATGAGAATATTACTTTCTGCAATAGAATACTAGGCTTGTAACAGTCAGCCTTAGTTTATGGCATGCCTTTATCCTAGGCATTCAACTTAGCTTTCACAGAATCATTTCAGAGTTTTAAGTAACCTTTAGAGTTTATTTTGTAGATGAAATCCTTGAGCCTCATAAATTAAATGATTTGTAGGAATCAGAATCTAGGTTTTATAATTTGTGTTCTTTCCAGTAAATCGTATTAGGAATAAAACTGCAGAGTGATTAAAGTATTTGGCCATTTTTGATGTCACATTTCACTCATAATTTCAGCTAGAAATGTATTTTATTTAGAAGAATATTAGGCTGTGGTGGTATGATATTACTCCAATTCTGATGAGATTATTTTTATACCATATATTAAAGTGATGGATTGTTTTTTAGTGTTTTAAAACTTTAAAAAAGGATGAATGTATTTCATTTGTATTAAATGAAAAAAAAATCAGCTCAGATTCAGAGTATATACACTACAATCTGAAGAAAAGATATCAGAATGCAAAAAGTACAAATGTAGCCATCCCTTTGCCCCAAGAAAAAATAGTCTAGTGGAATCTGCCATCATAGTGCTAAGACTGGGAAGCAGTGGGACCTTGAGTTTTTGATGTAATTCTTGATGCTTTGGTGTCTGTCTCTCCTCACAAGTAGCCAAACTCTTCCTGCAAACACCCATACTCAATATTAGATGTATATTAGGATTTGTCTGGTCCTTGAATAACACTTTTTTACATTTTAAGGAGTATAGATATCTCTAATAGTATTTCATAGTCTATAAATAGGTTACCCTTTCATTTTACAGTGTTATCATTGATTGTCCTCTCTAGATATACCCGTGTTTCCTACGATCACAGCCACTGTGACTTTTCAGGAGTTTCGATATGATGAATTTGATGGCTCCATTTTTACCATACCTGAAGACTACAAGGAAGACCCAAGCCGTTTTCCTGATCTTTAACTGACACAGAAAATGATGCCATTCAACCAAGGAAAGCTAGAGAATGCAGAGACCCCAGAAGTGAATTCAAATAGAAGGGACAAATGTTTTCATTGAAGAAAAGGGAATTATGTTGGATCGACACATCAGTGATATATAATGAAATGGGCCTCTAATAAGAATTCCAGCAAGTTTCCTGATGTGCCATTTTCAGTCTTTTTAAAAATATACATATTATAAGTATAATAGTTTGACAGCTTAATGACCCCAAGTCCTTCTTATGTAAAACAGCTATGAGTGCTGTGATTTGTTTTTAAAAATTTTTACACTTCTTGTTGAAATATATATGCATATAAATATATCTATATCTATATCTAAAACACTCCTGGACCATTAACATAAATTAAATGTCTTAAGAGATATGAAGCCCTTTTAAACTTGTCATCTTATATTCAAGGTGACCTTTATAAATATTCCTTCAAGCTTTGTTTTCATAAAATGTAAAGTATGTAACATTATGTATAGTTCAGTAATTTGAATGTTTGTTCAATATAATGAACTAGAAGGAATGCAGTTTTCTGTAGCTGAATGAACCAAATGGTAACCATTAAACAATTGCATTTATATGTTGCAATACACTTCAGAAGGAGCATTCTCTCTGCAGGGAATAAGGTACCTCCTTTAGCACCTTAGTGCAATTCATTGTGGTGCTATTTGTTTTTACCTGAATTCTTTCTTCAATGGAAAATGTTTGTTAATAATCTTCCTTTCATAGAAACTTTTTTTTTTTCTAAACTTGAGTTTAAAAGTCCTTTTTGTGTTCATGATGAGCATGCTTAAAGATATTCTTCTTCCAAATCTGAGCACTTTAAAAAAATTCCAAATTTTTAAACTTGCTTCCTAATAAGTGCACATCATTCTGATTATTTTGTTTTTAGTGGAATATGGATGCATTTGTGTCAGTTTTAAAAACAATCCACATATTTTGGGCATCCCTACATATTTAATGCTTTCAAAATAAGGTAAAAACATTTTATATGCTAATAGAATATATTTGTTACAAGTTAAATTCCAGAAACATACACAAGATTGACAATTCCTACTGTTTATTTTTTTAAGTAAGTCACAAGAAAATATTTATTGATTTTAATTATCTCCAAAGTGTTAAAATCATGCATTATTCATTTTTGCACATAAAAATTTTTCATACTTATTCCAAGATGGTTTGAAGGTCCAACAATGACAATAAATTAGGGAGAATAATGTATAACAGTCATAAAATGTTATGTTGTATTAAAGAGCTTAGCTAAGGAAATGTTTTTTAAATGTATCTTGAAAAATGTGTCAGAATGCATCTGTCAAGTTTTTTAGAGTGACCAGTAACTTTTTTCAGGATTTTAAATAATTTGAATGAGTTTAGAGACCTTTATTGAAGAGATGGCTTAAAAATCCGAAGCATCAACCATAAGAAAAATTTTGTAATAAACATCTTTAAAGCTGCATCTTCCATGCTGGTACATACTACATTGCATATGTTGACATTTTATTAAATACATTTTATAATGGAGAAAAATAATCATAGTTAAAAATTCAAAGACCAGTTTCTACCTTACGTGGGTCTGTTGAATTTTGTGGAAAGGGTGGGTAAACCCAGACTAGTTTTGTTAAATAGAAGTTGATCCCTATTATTTTGGGAATGTTTGTTGGACTTAGAGATTCTATTATCCTGTCACTGATTATATGAGGTTTGAGATACTGAAAGGCAATGATCACTGTTGCTTTTAGGCTCCCTTGCTTTGTGGGAATATGGTATACTTTCAAGAATATACTGCAGACTTTTTTTGTAATTCATTGGGGAAAAAACATGGTAAATTGCAGCTTGGGATTTATCAATTTCCTAAAAGCTGTGACTGTTTTGCTGGGATACACTGGAGGTAGGAAGACTACTGAAAACTTTTGCACTTGAAGTTTGTTTTTAACTTTTTCTTTCATAAAGAATAGGACAGATTATCCATTCCAAAATGTCTTTTATCTGATCACAAAGGACAAGCAAATGTCAGTATCTCTTATGATGGTAAAAATAGGAGTTATTTAATGCAAATAAACTTTTCACAGTATTAGACTTTTCAAAATGTGCCTTTTAATCCAGCTAATGAATGAAGCTATATGCCGTGTTTCAAGTAAGTAGATAAAAACGCTATATATTTTGATACTCTTACGTGGTAATCTAGATTTTGTAATGTAGGTTCATAAAATTCTCTTTGCCTTCCATTTGTGACTGAAAAAATTGTTTAAAATTGGGGGGCTATAAAATGGTTACCTTAAATGGCCGTTTAGAAATGTTCAGTATATCCTGCCACCAGTATGGTTTCAAAAGAATATAGGATTCTTTAAGAAAATTCCCTAGAGACAGTTTGCCTGTCTAGACATTCATGTACAGAAAATTATCAAGCTTCATAAAAAGGGAGGCATAAAGCTGATGCTCTGATTATTGTGAGTATAGCTACATACAATTGTCTAGACACAAACACATTTCAGAGAAGCTGATAGCCAACAGAAGCTGAAAAAACTATTCAGTTTTTCTCCTGTTTAGAACTGGTATTGAGCCCCACTCACACTAATAAAAATGTGTTTTCATAGTGTTATTCATGCACAGCTTATCATTCACATCTTGGGGAAGGGTGGTGAATAATGAGTGCGTAAGTGAAATTTCTCCCTAGTTTTCACTAAGCCTAAAGCAGACAAAGAGCTTGTTTCGAGGCCACAAAAGGACTAAAGAAAATACTGAGTTGCTTTTGCTCTTAACTTTTATTTGTCACAATATGGTTGAGAAAAAGTTGTAGAAAACGGGGTGAGTTCAAAGTCCTACTTGTAGTATGCTAGCCTCTGAAACTGAGCAAATTACTTAGTATGGACACACTATGCCTGTGCTTAACTCCAGCAAAAGGTATCTTAACTGTGTTTTCCAAAATTGACAAAATGAATCCTTACCAAAGTTGCTATACTTGGGAACTTTCAAAGACAACTGACAGTGAAACCTAGATAAATGGACAGGAGGTATTAAATCACTTGTAAAGACATTAAACTCAGTAAAAGCCCATCCTTTGTATATTATGAATGAGCAAAAACTGCTTTTGTAAAGCATTTTATATCAGAAATCTGGGCCAATAGTATCTTAGAATGCCATCTAAAAATGTCATAGAATGCCATCTAAAAATGTCATCTCAGTAGCGTGCACACACACACACACATATTTTTTTGTGGTACACGGGCCTCTCACTGTTGTGGCCTCTCCTGTTGTGGAGCACAGGCTCCGGACGCGCAGGCTCAGCGGCCATGGCTCACAGGCCCAGCCGCTCTGCGGTATGTGGGATCTTCCTGGACCGGGGCACGAACCCGTGTCCCCTGCATCGGCAGGCAGACTCCCAACTACTGCGCCACCAGGGAAGCCCAATAGCACACTTTTCAGATCATGTGATTATCTTTGTAGTACTACCTAGTGATGAACTTTAAAAAAACTGTTACAGCTCATTTTAGGAATAGTACTTCTGGCCATAATGGCACATATGGTACATGGAATTAGAATTTTCCTTTTGCCACAGCACCTAAAAAAACTGAAGGAAATTTCCTGTGTTTTAAAGAAAGGTATTTGGCAATCATTCCTGAATTTGCTCATGTTTTGCAGGTGAAAATAATTAGCCTAAAGCAGAAACTGTGTAGTATAAAAACACAAAAATAAGACGCACCTGTACCTCCCATAGAATTCTTGGTCACTGAAGAAGGCTGACAGTGACTGGCGGGGATGTTTAAGTAATGAACATGGGTAGCGTAGGAATTCTGAAGAAGTGAAGCAGAAATTATGTAGTTCATACACGTTGTGGCTTATCTGCTTGGTCCTGCAGTTTCAGCCCATTCTTGTGGGTTCCAGCTTATGGTTCCAACTTATTCTTACCCCTCTCAACTATCCGTCTTTTCTTGACTGCCTGTGGGCTTTAGTCTTCAGCATCAGATGCACAGCATAGACAACTTTGAGACTATTAAACCAACTCCCACAATTAAGGTCAAATCTCTGTCAACAAATCTTTTTGGGTCATTTGGCTCCCTGGATTGAATGCTGACTGATTGATAAGAACAAAATTACATGATGCTAACCTACAGGATGCTTGTCTTCCTTAACTTGATATTTAACACCTACTATAACCTTTAAGTATATTCTTAAGAATATTCCCACTAGCAAAGGATTAGCATGGTTCACACGTTATTTTGCTGAAGAATGTCTTTATGAATTTTACATATACTTTGATATTATAAAGTGAAAATGGGAAAATAAAACTAAGTAAAACAGACTCAAAATCAACAACTCCAGAATTAGTCTCATTTAAAAACTACCTCTGCTAATAAACACTTAGTAACATATTCTGATGCTCTTTGAAAGTATCAGTAGAGTTTCCATATTTAAACACAACTACATGTATTTGATTAGAGAAAATATTTTAGATAGGAGTGAAATGCACTAGCTAGATTTGAGACAAAAGGAACAGAAATCACAATTCCAGTTTAAAAGATGTCTGTCGATCTTCAAACAGCACAGACCACTTAATCTGGTGCCCAAGTGAAGAAAGTGGTATTGTTTTGCCAGAGGAAAAGTAGGCTTGTACAGGCTATATGACACTAAGAGCAGAACATCAGTTTTAAGATGCAACTCCAAGGTGAATGTAAAATTAGTTTTCACTGTTCTAGTAGAAGCCCAGTTTGTCTTTCTTCCCTAAATAACTAATATTCTTCTACCTTCCACATAGAATCACTACAGGGAGCTTATTATCCAAAACCTATATTCACAAAAATGTAAAGGGAAATATAGCCGTATCTGCACGCAATTTATCTTAGTGCTTTTGCTAAAACGTTACCCCAAACTGAATTTTCATATAGTTTTGAAAAGCTCCATAATTAAATAGCAGGTACCGTTTACTGACCCAGGCACACAGGGCTACATTTTTTTCTACCAACTACTTTACAAGGTAGATATCACTCCCATTTTACAGACAGGAAAATGAAGGTAGGAAACACAGGTCTCCCCAGCTGTAAATGAAGCTGAAATTCATGACTGGGCTCTTAAATAGCTACTACCTCATTCACTCATGAAGAATTTAAGCAAATAAATAGCACAAACATTTTTCTAACAAAACCACTTTTATTTTTTAATCATTTTCACTACCAAATACAGAACAAAATTCAGTGTGGAGGCAGTGTTCACTTGATTTCGACTGGTTATGTGTTAAAGGCTTCTGTCCCGTGCAACCCTACCTTTGTGCATAAATGTTCACTGAAAAATAACCTAAGTATAGACTCCCTTCACGACAGCATCTTAAGTCAGTGGTACTATTTTAAAGCCCAAAATTTCTTAATCCCTTTTTAGAAATCAGCATACTATATATTCAAAGACTACAAGTGAGGGAATAAAATTTGAGTAATATTAGGCTTAACCAAGTGAAACCACCAATATCTTACTTGTTTTTGACTTACAAAACCGACAATATCATATGGTTCAATCTTTAAATGTTTTTCTACTAAATTTTTTTGTAAGTTTAAAGAATGTCATTTGCGTTCAACTTCATGTTTAAAAATGCAGTGATTTTTAGGACCATTACTAGAATGTCTTACTACAGACAAAATTCCCTTCCATAAAATCTTTAAAAAGTTACTACAAACTGTAAAAACAATGCTGGCTTATCTATACGGCATTTCAATTCTAAAAGTTAAAAAAAAAAAAATTATACTCCAATTTGGATAAAAGCTACAATTCCGGCTCATTTCCCCCTTAATCCCAGCCACTCAAACACTACTCATTTCATAAATGAATAAATATACTATTTAGTATTGTACAGTAGATACATACCATTGAGTTTCTATACTATTCCAGAAAAGTATGTTTATATTCACCAAAAATATAAATTTACTAGATATAGGTGGGATCATTTATCCTAAAGTTCATTGCTTTACTCAACCCAAGTCCTACACCCAAAATATAAGAAAGAAAATTACACTTAGAAAAAGACTGTTTTAGATAGAAATTAAACTAATTCTGACAATTCTAATGGCAACTAATCACTACAGTGATGGATTCCATCTTACTACTATATTAAAATATGTGGACTGAAAGGAAAAAGAACTTGATATGTAAAATGAATGAGGTAAATGCCATACATTCAACAACGTAAATAAATACAAATACAGTTTTACAGGAACATAAACATAAGTTTAAGGGTTTTATTATCAAAGTCTTGTAAAACAATTTCAGAAACTGTACATCAACATGGCACAGACTGTAGCCTACTTTTGTTTTTACTGCACAAAAGTGAAGCTTGGAAACTCCTGTAAGAAAACAGTTGCCTAACTACTTTGCATTTAACATGGAATCACTGTGTGCATAAGATTACTACTGCAGTAACAGTAACACAAAATTTATTGGTTTTATACAACTTGAGATCAAATAAAAAGTACATTATCAAGTAGATCTGTCTTATTTTTAAAAGCATATGAAGGTCAATTTAAAATGCACTATCCCCCTTTTCCAACAACGAGATTAAAACAAATTAATAAAAGAGTGGACAATTGAAAATCAGGACAAGAGATAACTTTCTTTTACAGATGGACTTCAGGATAGGCAGATAACTTTCACTGATGTAGATGTTCAATAAATTATTTTAGGAAAAAAAATTCCCAAACACCTTATGAAAAAGTATACAACTCTACTCCAAAATATGCTATTTACTTACTGCCAAAGACAGTTTCATTGAAATCTTGTTTCTGTAATTAAAGCCTAATTATAGCCATCAAAAAAGGTTAGTGCATATATAACCCTTCAAAGTTAAACAAAAGCCACAAAAATTTAGCCACAAGGCTTAAAGGATTATCTATTTCAAATGCTCATTTCCAGATGTAACTATAAGAATGTTAATTTGTCATGTCAACAAACAAGACCATAAGTAGATCCATCATGTTGGAGGATTTGAATGACATTTAGGATATTCCTGCCACAATTAACATGCAATCAGTGCATTCCCTACATGGCTCTATTACGGCAATGAATCAAATTCTAGAAATACTATAAGTGAACTTAATAAAGGAGATCATACAACATAAACAATCCATGCCTGCTGTAGATGCATGCAGCTTTTCATTTTTGTTATGAAGCAGCACCAGAATAGTAAAACTGCTTGTTTACTCAATCAGATTTCAACCTGTCAATAACTGGTTACCCATGTATCATTTTTCTAAAAGCTTTTGGATGTAAATAACAAATATCAACATCAAGAGCTTTATAACCATTTATGACTCAGAGCTGTATACATCTAGATTTGAGATGAACAAATACAGCATTAAGGAATCACACAGAGGAATGACACTGATGCACGTATACAGTTGGATTCCCACAGAGGCAATATTCAGTCACTCATATCCATGTCTTCTTCATGATGATCATCGCCATTCACTTTGGATTCTCTTAGTGAGTCACCAGTTCCCTTTTCCACAGAACACTCTTTTGCTTTAGGAGAAGCTGGCTCTGTCAGTTTCTTCTCCTCTTTCTTCTCTTTCTCGCTGTCATACCCCTGCTCCTCTTCATCATAGTCCCGTGTAACCTGCTTTGCCAAGGAAAATAATAAAAGTAAACGTCTTCACAGGAAAATCACTTCTTTAAAGTACCAGCATCACCCAAAACACCAAAATAAATTAGTTTGTAAACATACTTTTACATCTTTATCACTCTCTGATTTTCTTTCCCGTTCCTTTTCCTTATCTTTACTTTTCTTCTTCTTGCTTGTGGATCGTTCTCTTTCATCTCTGCTTCTTTCCTTGTCTTTATCTTTCTTCTTCTCCTTTTTATGTCTAGGATGACAGTAAAATGCTGACAAGATGCTTGAAACGAACTGCTCAAGAACTTTCACCATTAATTAAATAGGAGTAAGTTTAAACTTGTTTTAGATGGCAAACTTGACAACCCAAGTTCACTTGCTATAAAGAGGACAGCAAAGATCCAATTTCAAGTCACTGGATACAAGCTGTATATAAGTAATATAGGGAAGAAGACTATAACTTGATTACAGATCGAAAATGCCCAATCCTAAACAGTGTTTATTATAACACAGCCTCAAGTCATGAAGAGAGTGTATCAGCACATTCTTAAGCATTTTAATTCCTGAAAAGGAAGATAAACTCTAGTACAGTTCCTGAAAAACAGGATAGATTTAATAAAAGATTAATATTCTTACCTCCTAGGGGATGGTGAGCGAGACAATTTTCTTTTGGGAGACCTAGGCTTTTTAGGAGATCTTGTGCCACTTCTGCTTCTTCGTCGTCGTCTCTCTCTAGAACCACAAATGTGCAAACTAGACTTTAAAATACAGTATTATCCAAAAAATGCAGACACATCATAGCAGATGTGTCTATGATGGAGCTCCACTAGAAAGAGGATTCTGACAACGAAAGACCTATTTTCAAATACTGTTCTGAGCCTAAGAAACAAATGAATACTAAAAAACTGCAATTCTTTTTTTTGTAAACTATGTGCCTTTCCTTTAATGTCCTCAAGAAAACCCTAATTTTAGCAATACTTCTTAAAGACATTATGTCATCAAAACACTAGAAATGTTAAACTTGGGGGAAAACTGATTAACAAAAGTTCTAACTCAAGGAAAAACAGTCTGAAGTAAATTATTATTTATGGAATCAGTTTTAGATTCATTCAGTGGCCAAAACGTGTATAGGATAATATGCTGTGTTACGGAAGGCAGTTGCTAATAAAATCCAAAATTACTTCTAAATCACTAGGTAAAAACCAGAAAACCAGAGTTAGTGGTAACACAGATCAAACTGACTTCCTGTTGTCTAGCAAACCATGCCCAATTCACGCCCTGCTTTGAGCAATTAGCTTTTTAAGGTGTACCTCTCCTCTCTTTCAATTTTGACTTAAAAAAAATTCTGTGTCTACAACACAAACAGATGGGAAGGAAAGTCCTGCCCTATTCTTGGACTGGAAGAATCAATATTGTTAAAATGACCATACTACCCAAGGCAATCTAGATATTCAATGCAATCTTTATCAAAATACCAATGGCATTTTCGTAGAACTAGAATAATTTTAAAATTTGTATGGAAACACAAAAGACCCTGAATAGTCAAAACAATCTTGATAAAGAAAAACAGAGATGGAGGAATCATACTCTATGTCTTCAGACTGTACTACCAAGCTACAGCAATCAAAACTGTATGGTACTGGCACAAAAACAGACACACAGATCAATGGAACAGCATAGAGAGTCCAGAAATAAACCCACACACTTATGGTCAATTAATCTATGACAAAGGAGGCAAGAATATACAATGGAGTAAAGACAGTCCCTTTAGTAAGTGGTGCTGGGAAAACTGGACAGCTACATGCAAAAGAGGGGCAGAACATTCTCTAACACCCTATCCAAAAATAAACTCGAAATGGGTTAAAGACCTAAATGTAAGACCAGATACTATAAAACTAGGGGAAAAGTAGCAAGTGCTTTGACATAAATCACAGCAATATTTTTTTGGATCCATCTCCTAAAGTAAAGGAAATAAAAGCAAAAATGAACTAATGAGACCTAATTAAACTTACAAGCTTTTGCATAGCAAAGGAAACCATAAACAAAACAAAAAGACAACCTACAGAATAGGAGAAAATACTTCCAAACAATGAGACTGACAAAGGGTTAATCTCCAAAATATACAAACATCTCAATATCAAAAAAACAACCCAATCAAAAAAATGGGCAGAAGACCTACACAAACATTTCTCCAAAGAATACACACAGATGGCCAACAAACACATGAAAGGATGCTCAACATCACTAGTCATTGGAGAAATGCAAATCAAAACAACTGAGGTATCTGTCACCTCACACTGGTCAGAATGGCCATCATCAAAAGGTCTAAAAATAATAAATGCTGGAGAGCATGTGGAGAAAAGGGAACCCTCCTATACTGTTGGTGGAAATGTAAATTGGTGTAGCCACTGTGGAAAACAGTAAGGACGTTTCAAAAACAACTAAAAATGGAACTACCATATGACCCAAATTCCACTCCTGGGTACACATCCAAAAAAAACCCCACAAAAAAAACAAAAGATAAAAACAAACCCACAAACAAACCAAACCCCACACAATTTTGAAAAGGTACATGCACCCCAACGTTCACAGAAGCATTTTTAACAACTGCCAAGATATGGAAGCTATGTTAAGTGTTCATCAACAGAAGAATGGATAAAGAAAATGTGCTGTATCTATACAACAGGATACTAGTAAGCTATAAAAGAATGAAATTTTGCCATTTGCAGCAACATGGATGGACATGAGGGCATTTAAGCTAAGTGCAATAAGTCAGACAGACAAAGGATTAATCTCCAAAACATACAAGCAACTCATGCAGCTCAATATCAAAAAAAACAAACAACCCAATCCAAAAACGGGCAGAAGACCTAAACAGACATTTCTCCAAAGAAGATATACAGATTGCCCAACAAACACATGAAAGAATGCTCAACATCGTTAATCATTAGAGAAATGCAAATCAAAACTATGAGATATCATCTCACACCGGTCAGAATAACCATCATCAAAAAATCTACGAACAATAAATGCTGGAGAGGGTGTGGAGAAAAGGGAACCCTCTTGCACTGTTGGTGGGAATTTAAATTGATACAGCCACTATGGAGAACAGTATAGAGGTACCTTAAAAACCTAAAGAGAATTTTTTTTTTTTTAGAACCATACGACCCAGCAGTCCCACTACTGGGCATATACCCTGAGAAAACCATAATTCAAAAAGAGTCATGTACCATAATGTTCACTGCAGCTCTGTTTACAATAGCCAGGTCATGGAAGCAACCTACATGTCCATCAACAGATGAATGGATAAAGAAGATGTGGCACATATATACAATGGAATATTACTCAGCCATAAAAAGGAACGAAACTGAATTATTTGTAGTGAGGTGGATGGACCTAGAGACTGTCATACAGAGTGAAGTAAGTTAGAAAGAGAAAAACAAATACCATATACTAACACATATATATGGACTCTAAAAAAAAAAAAGGTCAGGGCTTTCCTGGTGGCGCAGTGGTTGAGAGTCCACCAGCTGATTTAGGAGACACGGGTTCGTGCCCTGGTCCCGGAAGATCCCACATGCTGCGGAGCGGCTGGGCCCATAAGCCATGGCCACTGGGCCTGCGCGTCCGAAGCCTGTGCTCCGCAACGGGAGAGGTCACAACAGTGAGGAGGCCCGCGTACCGCCAAAAAAAAAAAAGGTCAGAAGAACCTAGGGGCAAGATGGGAATAAAGATGCAGACCTACTAGAGAATGGATTTGAGGATATGGGAAGGGGGAAGGGTAAGCTGGGACAAAGTGAGAGAGTGGCATGGACATATATACACTACCAAACGTAAAATAGCTAGCTAGTGGGAAGCAGCCGCATAGCACAGGGAGATCAGCTCGGTGCTTTGTGACCACCTAGAGGGGTGGGATAGGGAGGGTGGGAGGAAGGGAGATGCAAGAGGGAAGAGATATGGGGACATATGTATAACTGATTCACTTTGTTATAAAGCAGAAACTAACACACCGTTGTAAAGCAATTATACTCCAATAAAGTAGTTAAGAAAGAAATAGGTCAGACAGAGAAAGACAAATACTGTTATGACATAACTTATACATGGATCTAACAAATACAACAAACTAGTGAATATAACAAAAAAGAAGCAGACTCACAGATATAGAGAACAAACTAGAGGTTACCAGTGGGAAGAGGGAAGGCAGGGGGTAATATATGTGTAAAGGATTAAGAGGCACAAACTATTAGGTATAAAATAAGCTATAAGAATACATTGTACAACACAGGGAATATAGCCAATGTTTTATAATAAGTATAAACGGAGCATAATGTTTAAAAATTGTGTATCGCTATACTGTACAGCAACTAAATTAAAAACAAAAAAACAACAAACAAATCCCACCTAACGGCAGCAAACTATTGGGTGTAAGACAGGCTCAAGTATGTACTGTACAACATGGGGAATACAGTCAATATTCTGTAGTAACTGTAAGGGGATAGTAACCTTTAAAAATTGTATAAAAATTTTAAAAAATTAATTAAATGAGAAAAGTTATAGGACTTTGAAGATGACCATTATATGATTCAGGCACAAACAAAATAATCAAAAAAATAATAAAGCCCTATACCTTCAGTTGTCTTCATTTCAGCTTCCAAATTAAGCTTTAAATAACAAAAACCACCTTACAAGTCATCTGTGACCCCTGTCCTGGAAGCATTACACAGAACTTTCCCTTCATCAAATATTTAAGTTTGTCACGGTTGTATACCTTACACTTTCTTGTACTGCTTTGTGTAACTAATATTCCAAATTCCTTAGAAGGAAAAGATGTTTTTTATATTGTATTTCTGTGCCCTATGATAGACTGTAGTACGGCTGCAAACAATAAAAATGTATAGAATATGCCACAATTTAAGAATGATTCAATAGTTAAATAGGATAAGATGCTTATGAATAAATCCATTAAAGAAACAGGCAAACGATATGCCTCCAGTTTTTAAGGTAAGAAAATACATATTGCACATCCCATCTTTTATGCCCCTTTGCCACCTCAGACCTACTATGGCATTTCCTTGAGCACTTATATCTGGTTTAACTTTCTGTTTTAATATATTTATATGTGTCTTTTTAAAGAAAATATTCAGCACCTTGAAAAGAAACCCCATATCCTTTAGCTATCACACTCTAACCACTAATCTACTTCGTCGTTATAGATTTATCCATTCTGGACATTTCATATGAATGAAATCATACAACATGTGGTCTTTTGTGTCTAGCTTCTTTCACCTGGCATGTTTTCAAGGCTCATGCATATTATAACATGTAACAGTACTTTGGTTCCTTTTTACTGCTGAATAATAATCTATTGTATGGAATGTACAACTGTTTACCCATGTTAGTGGATATTTGGGTTGACTTTTTGGTTTTGAATAATGCTGCCAAGAATATCCAATCCATGTACAAGTTTTTGTGCAGACATGTTTTTGTTTCTCTTGGGCATATCACTGGGAGCAAAACTGCTGTCAAAAAACTCTCCCTGTTTAATTTCTTTAGGAATTGCCAAACTGTTTTCCAATGCAGTTGCACAAGTCTACATTCTTTCTAAGACTGAGCTGTAACAGTTTTTTATATACTCTAGATACAAGTCCATTATTGGAAACATTATTTTTCTAGCACTCTGACAGCTGTCTTTATATTCTGAGTGTTCTTTGAAACAAAGTGTTTTTGTTTTTTTAATTTATTTTACTTAGTTATTTATGGCTGCGTTGGGTCTTCGTTGCTGCGTGCAGGCTTTCTCTGGTTGCGGGGAGCGGGGCCTACTCTTCGTTGCAGTGCGTGGGCTTCTCATTGCGGTGGCTTCTCTTGTTGCGGAGCATAGGCTCTAGGCACGCAGGCTTTGGTAGCCGTGGCACGTGGGCTCAGTAGTTGTGGCGCACGGGCTTAGTTGCTCCGCGGCATGTGGAATCTTCCCGGACCAGGGCTCGAACCCGTGTCCCCTGCACTAGCAGGCGGATTCTCAACCACTGCACCACCAGGGAAGTCCTCCAAAGAAGTTTTTAGTTTTCATTATCCGCAACTTATCTATTTCTCTTTTGGTGCTTATGCTTTTTGTCATATCTAAGGAATCACTGCCAAATACAAGGTCATGAAAGTTAACTTACATATTTTCTTCTAATAGGATTTTACTTTTGGCTTGTAAGTCTTTTATCCATTTTGAGTTAATATTTATATACAATGTGAGCCTCCTAAGTGAATTTAATCAAGATTAAGAAAACACTGTAGTAAAATGTGTAAACAAGATTGGAAGAAAATGATTTGCTGAGAAATTCAACAGCTTTAAATTTTGAGAGAACTAAGCCTCATCTGTGTCTGTGGTAAAAGATTTAAGGATTCTTAGCAATGCTAGGAGTCCTAACATTTGAAGGAGAATTATTTCCTTACTGTTTTAAAAAAGTACAATGACCCTTTACTTTTGCTTAATAGAAAATGAACAATGTCAACAAAATGTTACTGGGACTGACAGATACACACTACCATATATAAAATAGGTAAGTAATAAGAACCTACTGTACAGCACAAGGAACTCTAGTCACTACTCTGTAATGGCCTATATGGGGAAAGAATCTAAAAAAAGAGTGGATATGTGTATATGTATAACTGATTCACTTTGCTGTACACCCTGAAACTAACACAACATTGTAAATCAACTATACTCCAATAAAATTTTTAAAATAAAAGTAAAAAACAAAAAATTGGAAGAAAATGGAATTAAGCCCTTACTACTATCATATGAATTCCATGTTAAATGTGAAAAATATATTTTCTGAGGAGAAAGTTTCCAACACTGAATTTTCACTACAGCAGGTTAAAGACAGAATTACCACTCTAAGAATGACACAAATCAGAACTTGCATTGCCTCCAATTATTTTATCAATGAACCACTATGTATGGGGAAAAAATTATTTTCAGCACTAACATGTAGATATTTTAAATATAACTTACTATGATAAAATGAATTTAATGTGATAATGCAGTATACATTAGCCATTAAAACGTAGACGTTTACGGGGAAAAAACCCACACAAACAATTCAAATTATGATGTGAAATGCATATAGCAAACATAAAAACTGACCTCTGCTGAATTCCCACACTATTTTAAATACACTCTACACCATAAAACATTAAGTGAAAAGAAAAATGAACTTTAGGTTATTCTTCACAAATTGCCTTTAAAAAAAACTTCACCACGGGTTTCCCTGGTGGCGCAGTGGTTGAGAGTCCACCTGCCAATGCAGGGGACACGGGTTCGTGCCCCGGTCCAGGAAGATCCCATATGCCGCGGAGCGGCTGGGCCCGTGAGTCATGGCCGCTGAGCCTGCACATCCGGAGCCTGTGCTACGCAACGGGAGAGGCCCACGTACCGCAAAAAAAAAACCCAGAAGACTTCACCACTGAAGTATGTAGCTATGTACTCGAAAACATTTCATGTTCACCGTCTATTGACAGTCTTGCAAACAAAGCTTAAAAAAATGAAAGCTTAGGAGAGGAGGAAGATAAGATGGCGGAAGAGTAAGATGCGGAGATCACCTTCCTCCCCACAGATTCATCAGAAATACATCTAAACATGGAACAACTCCTACAGAACACCTACTGAACACCGGCGGAAGACCTCAGACCTCCCAAAAGGCAAGAAACTCCCCCACGTACCTGGGTAGGGAAAAAGAAAAAATAATAAACAGAGACAAAAGAATAGGGACAGGACTTGCACCAGTGGAGGGAGCTGTGAAGGTGGAAAGGTTTCCACACACCAGAAACCCCTTCGTGGGCGGAAACTGCGGGTGGCGGTGGGGGGGAGCTTCGGAACCACGGAAAGCGCAGCAACAGGGGTGCAGAGGGCAAAGCAGAGAGATTCCCGCACAGAGGATCGGTGCCCACCAGCACTCACCAGCCTGAGAGGCTTCTCTGCTCACCGGCCAGGGCTGGAAGGGCTGGGAGCTGAGACTCAGGCTTCCATGGAGCTCAGGGAGAGTACTGGCAGTAAGAAAACAGCCTGAAGAGGTTACCGCACCACTACCTGGGAGGGACTCAGGGAAAAAGTCTGGACCTGCCAAGAGACTTTTTCTTCCCTCTTTGTTTCCTGGTGCAAGACGAGAGGGGAGGGGATTAAGAGCACTGCTTAAAGGAGCTCCAGAGACCAGCGCGAGCCGTGGCTAACAGCGCAGACCCCAGAGACGGGCATGAGACGCTAAGGCTGCTGCTGCCGCCACCAAGAAGCCTGTGTGAGAGCACAGGTCACTGTCCACAACCCCCTTCCTGGGAGCCTGTGCAGCCCGCCATTGCCAGGGTCCAGGGATCGAGGGACAACTTCCCTGGGAGAACGCACGGTGCGCCTCAAGCTGGTGCAACGTCACGCCGGCCTCTGGCACGCCCACACTCCGTACCCCTCACTCCCCCAGGCCCGAGTGAGCCAGAGCCCCCAAATCAGCGGATCCTTTAACCCTGTCCTGTCTGAGCGAAGAAGAGACGCCCTCCGGTAACCTACACGCGGAGGTGGGCCCAAATCCAAAGCTGAACTACGGGAGCTGTGCAAACAAAGAAGAGAAAGGGAAATCTCTCCCAGCAGCCTCAGGAACAGCGGATTAAAGCTCCACAATCAACTTGATGTACCCTGCATCTGTGGAATACATGAATAGACAATGAATCATCCCAAATTGAGGAGGTGGACTTTGAAAGCAAAATTTATTTTTTTTCCCCCTTTTCCTCTTTTTGTGAGTGTGTATGTGTATGCTTCTGTGTGAGGTTTTCTCTGTATAGCTTTGCTTTCACCATTTGTCCTAGGGGTCTATCTGTCTGTTTTTTTTTACTTAAAAATTTTTTTTCTTATTATTTTTTAATTTTAATGACTTTTTAATTTTACCTTATTTTATTTTAATTTCTTTTATCCTCTTTCTTTCTTTCTCCTTTTTCTCCCTTTTATTCAGAGCCGGGTGGATGAAAGGCTCTTGGTGCTGCAGCCAGGAGTCAGTGCTGTGCCTCTGAGGTAAGAGAGCCAACTTCAGGACACTGGTCCACAAGACACCTCCCAGCTCCACGTAAAATCAAACGGCAAAAATCTCCAAGAGATCTCCATCTCAACACCAACATCAGCTTCACTCAATGACCAGCAAGCTACAGTGCTGGACACCCTATGCCAAATAACTAGCAAGGCAGGAACACAGCCCCATCCATTAGCAGAGAGGTTGCCTAAAATCACAGTAAGTCCACAGACACCCCAAAACACACCACCAGACGTGGACCTGCCCACCAGAAAGACAAGATCCAGCCTCATCCACCAGAACACAGGCACTAGTCCCCTCCCCCAGGAAGCCTACACAACCCACTGAACCAACCTTAGCCACTGGAGACAGACACCAAAAACAACGGGAGCTACGAACCTGCAGCCTGCAAAAAGGAGACCCCAAACACAGTAAGATAAGCAAAATGAGAAGACAGAAAAACACATAGCAGATGAAGGAGCAAGATAAAACCCCATCAGACCAAACAAATGAAGAGGAAATAGGCAGTCTACCTGAAAAAGAATTCAGAATGATAGTAAAGATGATCCAAAATCTTGGAAACAGAATAGACAAAATGCAAGAAACATTTAACAACGACCTAGAAGAACTAAAGATGAAACAAGCAACGATGAACAACACAATAAATGAAATTAAAAATACTCTAGAAGGGATCAACAGAAGAATAACTGAGGCAGAGGAATGGATAAGTGACCTGGAAGATAGAATAGTGGAAATAACTACTGCAGAGCAGAATAAAGAAAAAAGAATAACAAGAACTGAGGACAGTCTCAGAGACCTCTGGGACAACATTAAACACACCAACATTCGAATTATAGCGGTTCCAGAAGAAGAGAAAATGAAAGGGACTGATAAAATATTTGAAGAGATTATAGTTGAAAACTTCCCTAATTTGGGAAAGGAAATAGTTAATCAAGTCCAGGAAGCACAGAGTCCCATACAGGATAAATCCAAGGAGAAACAGGCCAAGATACATATTAATCAAACTGTCAAAAATTAAATACAAAGAAAACATATTAAAAGCACCAAGTGAAAACCAACAAATAACACACAAGGGAATCCCCATAAGGTTAACAGCTGATCTTTTAGCAGAAACTCTGCAAGCCAGAAGGGACTGGCAGGACATATTTAAAGTGATGAAGGAGAAAAACCTACAACCAAGATTACCCAGCAAGGATCTCATTCAGATTTGATGGAGAAATTAAAACTTTTACAGACAAGCAACAGCTGAGAGAGTTCAGCACCACCAAACCAGCTTTACAACAACTGCTAAAGGATCTTCTCTAGGCAAGAAACAAAACAGAAGGAAGACACCTACAATAACAAACCCAAAACAATTAAGAAAATGGGAACAGGAACATAAATATTGATAATTACCTTAAATGTAAATGGATTAAATGCTCTCACCAAAAGACACAGACTGGCTGAATGGATATAAAAACAAGACCCATACATATGCTGTCTACAAGAGACCCACTTCAGACCTAGAGACACAAACAGATGGAAAGTAAGGAGATGGAAAAAGATATTCCATGCAAATGGAAACCAAAAGAAAGCTGGAGTAGCAATTCTCATATCATTCAAAATAGACTTTAAAATAAAGAATGTTACAAGAGACAAGGAAGGACACTATATAATGATCAAGGGATCAATCCAAGAAGAAGATATAACAATTGTAAATATTTATGCACCCAACATAGGAGCACCTCAATATATAAGGCAAATACTAACAGCCATAAAAGGGGAAATCAACAGTAACACATTCATAGTAGGGGACTTTAACACCCCACTTTCACCAATGGACAGATCATCCAAAATGAAAATAAATAAGGAAACACAAGCTTTAAATGATACATTAAACAAGTTGGACTTAATTGATATTTATAGGACATTCCATCCAAAAACAACAGAATACACATTCTTCTCAAGTGCTCATGGAACACTCTCCAGGACAGATCATATCTTGGGTCACAAATCAAGCCTTGGTAAATTTAAGAAAACTGAAATTGTATCAAGTATCTTTTCCGACCACAATGCTATGAAGCTAGATATCAATTACAGGAAAAGATCTGTAAAAAATACAAACACAAGGAGGCTACACAATACACTACTTAATAATGAAGTGATCACTGAAGAAATAAAAGAGGAACCCAAAAAATACCTAAAAACAAATGACAATGGGGACACGATGACCCAAAACCTATGGGATGCAGCAAAAGCAGTTCTAAGAGGGAAGTTTATAGCAATACAATCCTACCTTAAGAAACAGGAAACATCTCGAATAAACAACCTAACCTTGCACCTAAAGCAATTACAGAAAGAAGAACAACAAAAACCCAAAGTTAGCAGAAGGAGAGAAATCATAAAGATCAGATCAGAAATAAATGAAAAATAAATGAAGGAAACAATAGCCAAAGATCAACAAAACTAAAAGATGGTTCTTTGAGAAGATAAACAAAATTGATAAACCATTAGCCACACTAATCAAGAAAAAAGGGAGAAGACTCAAATCAATAGAATTAGAAATGAAAAAGGAGAAGTAACAACTGACACTGCAGAAATACAAAAGATCATGAGAGACTACTACAAGCAACTCTATGCCAAAAAAAATGGACAACCTGGAAGAAATGGACAAATTCTTAGAAATGCACAACCTGCCAAGACTGAATCAGGAAGAAATAGAAAATATGAACAGACCATTCACAAGCACTGAAATTGAAACTGTGATTAAAAATCTTCCAACAAACAAAAGCCCAGGACCAGATGGCTTCACAGGCGAATTCTATCAAACATTTAGAGAAGAGCTAACACCTATCCTTCTCAAACTCTTCCAAAATATAGCAGAGAGAGAAACACTCCCAAACTCATTCTACAAGGCCACCATCACCCTGATACCAAAACTAGACAAAGATGTCACAAAGAAAGAAAACTACAAGACAATATCACTGATGAACATAGATGCAAAAATCCTCAACAAAATACCAGCAAACAGAATCCAACAGCACATTAAGAGGATCATACACCCTGATCAAGTGGGGTTGATTCCAGGAATGCAAGGATTCTTCAATATAAGCAAATCAATCAATGTGATACACCATATTAACAAATTGAAGGAGAAAAACCACATGGTCATCTCAACAGATGCAAATGAAAGCTTTTGACAAAATTCAACAACCATTTATGATAAAGACCCTCCAGGAAGTAGGTATAGAGGGAACTTTCCTCAACATAATAAAGGCCATATATGACAAACCCACAGCCAACATCATCCTCAATGGTGAAAAACTGAAACCATTTCTACTAAGATCAGGAACAAGACAAGGTTGCCCACTCTCACCACTCTTCTTCAACATAGTTTTGGAAGTTTTAGCCACAGCAATCAGAGAAGAAAAAGAAGTAAAAGGAATCCAAATTAGAAAAGAAGAAGCAAAGCTGTCACTGTTAGTAGATGACATGATACTATACATAGAGAATCCTAAAAATGCTACCAGAAAACTACTAGAGCTAATCAATGAATTCGGTAAAGTAGCAGGATACAAAAGTAATGCACAGAAATCTCTGGCATTCCTATACACTGATGATGAAAAATCTGAAAGTGAAATCAAGAAAACACTCCCATTTACTATTGCAACAAAAAGAATAAAATATCTTGGAATAAACCTACCTAAGGAAACAAAAGACCTGTATGCAGAAAATTATAAGACACTGATGAAAGAAATTAAAGATGATACAAAGAGATGGAGAGATATACCATGTTCTTGGATTGGAAGAATCAACATTGTGAAAATGACTCTACTACCCAAAGCAATCTACAAATTCAATGCAGTCCCTATCAGACTACCACTGGCATTTTTCACAGAATAGAACAAAAAATTTCACAATTTGTATGGAAACACAAAAGACCCCGAGTAGCCAAAGCAATCTTGAGAACAAAAAAACGGAGCTGGAGCAATCAGGCTCCCTGACTTCAGACTATACTACAAAGCTACAGTAATCAAGGCAGTATGGTATGCGCACATAAACAGAAATATAGATCAATGGAACAGGGTAGAAAGCCCAGAGATAAACCCAGGCACATATGGTCACCTTATCTTTGATAAAGGAGGCAGGAATGTACAGTGGAGAAAGGACAGCCTCTTCAATAAGTGGTGCTGGGAAAACTGGACAGCTACATGTAAAAGTATGAGCTTAGATCACTCCCTAACACCATACACAAAAATAAGCTCAAAATGGATTAAAGACCTAAATGTAAGGCCAGAAACTATCAAACTCTTAGAGGAAAACATAGGCAGAACACTGTATGACATAAATCACAGCAAGATCCTTTCTGACCCACCTCCTAGAGAAATGGAAATAAAAACAGAAATAAACAAATGGGACCTAATGAAACTTCAAAGCTTAGGCACAGCAAAGGAAACCATAAACAAGACAAAAAGACAACCCTCAGAATGGGAGAAAATATTTGCAAATGAAGCAACTGACAAAGGATTAATCTCCAAAATTTACAAGCTGCTCAATAACAAAAAAATCAAACAACCCAATGCAAAAATAGGCAGAGGACCTAAATAGACATTTCTGCAAAGAAGATATACAGACTGCCAACAAACACATGAAAGAATGCTCAACATCATTAATCATTAGAGAAATGCAAATCAAAACTACAATGAGATATCATCTCACACCAGTCAGAATGGCCATCATCAAAAAGTCTAGAAACAATAAATTCTGGAGAGAGTGTGGAGAAAAGGGAACACTCTTGCACTGCTGGTGGGAATGTGAATTGCTTCAGCCACTATGGAGAACAGTATGGAGGTTCCTTAAAAAACTACAAACAGAACTACCACATGACCCAGCAATCCCACTACTGGGCATATACCCTGAGAAAACCAAAATTCAAAAAGAGTCATGTACCAAAATGTTCATTGTAGCTCTATTTACAATAGCCCGGAGATGGAAACAACCTAAGTGCCCATCATCGGATGAATGGATAAAGAAGATGTGGCACATATATACAATGGAATATTACTCAGCCATAAAAGAAACGAAGTTGAACTATTTGTAATGAGGTGGATGGACCTAGAGTCCGTCATACAGAGTGAAGTTAAGTCAGAAAGAGAAAGACAAATACCGTATGCTAACACATATATATGGAATTTAAGGGAAAAAAATGTCATGAAGAACCTAGGGTAAGACAGGAATAAAGACACAGACCTAGTAGAGAATGGACTTGAGGATATGGGGAGGGGGAAGGGTAAGCTGTGACAAAGCGAGAGAGTGGCATGGACATATATACACTACCAAATGTAAGGTAGATAGCTAGTGGGAAGCAGCCGCATAGCACAGGGAGATCAGCTCGGTGCTTTGTGACCACCTAGAGGGGTGGGATAGGGAGGGTGGGAGGGAAGAGATATGGGGACATATGTATATGTATAACTGATTCACTTTGTTATAAAGCAGAAACTAACACACCATTGTAAAGCAATTATACTCCAATAAAGATGTAAAAAAATAAAAATAAAAAATGAACGCTTAAAAAAATGCCGAGAATTCATAATGCCACCGTACCTGCTTGCACTTCTGGAACGTCTGGCTGTGCTGTAACTTTTTGGTGGTGTTTTGGAACGTTTCTTTTCTTTGTCTTCTTTCTTTTTGTCTCTAATAAATGAAAACAATTTATGAATGTATTGGAAGGTTCAACTAATATATATTTCTATCAAACTACAAATAAAAACAGATGTACAGTGAAATCTAATGTTATTCTTTAATGTTACTATACAAACTTACAAACTTTTATTATACAAACTTAATGTTATTATACAAACTTACAAACTTAAAAATAATAGTAACTCAAGCGGCGTATTTGTGGTAAACAAATTTTAAAAATCCTATTTTCCTGGTATTCCACATAAAACTTCTCTCCAAGAGCAAAGCAGAGTATGTGGCAAGAAAACAAGGATGTTGGCCAGTTTCTTAGTGTGTCTGGCGATAAACGGTAATAGTTTAAATAATTTTCTCTAGGCTCTTCAACACTCTGTTTTTCTCTCAGCTAAGTAAGTAGCAGTTTCCCAACCGACCCTGGCTCTAAATCCTCTACTGACAGGCCAAAACCCCATCGCTATTGTAAGTTCTTCTTTCAAAGCACACACCCGATGTAACCTCTTCATGGATGAAGCCAACCTTGTAACTTTTTCCCAGCTGCTATATATTCTGGGCTATTCAATGCTTTTAGGAAAAAAACATCAAAATGGAGTGTTACTACAACCAGGCCTCAACACTAAAATCTTTCTACAGATTCTTCCACGTTTACTTTTATTCCCCACAGCATTTTTTCGCCCCAAGATTCTAGGCAAAAGGTAAAATATATACATATTTATAATATATATATGTCCCTTATATTCTTATAAACACACACCTATTTTCAACTGTTCTACAGTTTTAGAGATTAAAGTATCTCTTCGGTTGTTCTAGGCTAGTCCCACCCTATATCCTGTGCTTCATTCCCTCCCATCTTTGCTCATCCTGCTCCATTAGTTATCCTCTCTATTCATTCGAGTCTTTATCATCGAATTCCTAGATTACTTTAATAGTCCCTTAAGGGGCCCCAGTTTTCCACAAATTGATGCTATACCCCCTATCAGAAATCTTTCGAAGTACAAACTTGAAAATATTAATTCCCTGTTCATCACTTTTCAATTCATTCCTGTTGCCTCCTGATCAGCCGCAAACTCCTTAGTGTGAACAAAAAAGCCTTCTATGGTGATCTGTCTCCTTAACTTTCCTGACCTCATTTCCTGGTCCTTCTATACCAAAATACTTGCTATTTCAAGAATTCATGCTAACTTTGTAAACATTCTCTACCTGAAACCATGGCCCCCGAGTCCAGTCAAATCTATCAGAATTCAATACTCAAGAGTCACCTCTCAATAAATCTCTTCCGACATCCCTAACAATGTCCCTTCCTTTGTAATTACATTCACCTCTCTCCTAGTATAAAGAAAGTTCCTTGAGGGAAGGAATGCCTAATTGCTTTGTATAAGAGATGTTTCATTAAGTAAGCTTGTTTGTTTGACTGATTGAATTAAAAGATGACTAACTGTAAAACATGAGTAAAAGCCTCGTTAGAGGCTGAACACTCAGTAAAGCTATCCCAGAACCTCTGTCCCCACTTGAGTTATATGCTTACCAAGAGTAAATTTTGTTGCCCCCTCCCTGTGATCCTTACTATTTTAATTACATAATTAAATATATAAATGGGTAAAGTAGTATAAAATATAGGGCTGCTTCTAGAAAATTAAGGCAAATATTTTAGAAAGAGATAAAGGACATTTGTTAAAAATTAAGTGTTGTGAAATTGTATTGTGTGACAACTAAAAATGGGGGGAAAAATCAAGATATTTCCAAGTAACAGAGTTCTCAACACTTTTAAAGGTGGTTTAAATGAAAAGAAAGTGATTTGGTATGTATTATTCAAGACTACGCCTAATTTCAAACAGTGTGGCCCTATATGAAAAAAACAAATTATTGAATGCATGTTTAAGTTGAAATACAATGTTAAGGTGGGGATGTCTGTTTTTTAATGAATCCTCACTTTAATTCTCTACTGGTCCCCAAACCATGGGATAAGCCTGTTAAGTATGGTTCAGTCTCTGGAATATAGCAATACTGAATTCATATTTACAAAGGTGCTCACAATGAGGTATATAAAGATGAATTAGGAAGGCATGATTGTCTGCCATAAACTCTTTGGCATACCAAGAGATGTGGCTGGTAACACTACATCCTTAGTAATGGTTGAATAGAAAAGAGGAAATGAAAAAAGGCAGTAGAAACAGCTAAGAATTTTTACTACAAAGAAATTTTATCTAGGCCTTCAGCTGTAAATAGAAATCTCAAGTTTATGAAGGAGCACAAGAAAACAATGTCAGCCTCCTCCAACAGTTTCTTCCCATCTCCTATCATAACCTCTTGTCATTAAAGCAGCAATATTTGGGGGTGTTGGAACTCTAAAATTTGTCTTCCCACTCAGTGTTTGTTAATAGTTTTTTACTGTACCTGTTTTTTGATGTGCTCCTTGACCTTCT
This sequence comes from Tursiops truncatus, assembly GCF_011762595.2. Lineage (NCBI taxonomy): Eukaryota > Metazoa > Chordata > Mammalia > Artiodactyla > Delphinidae > Tursiops > Tursiops truncatus. The sequence continues at coordinate 123,494,895 of NC_047034.1, forward strand.
ACCCCTCTCTCTGGAATGAGATCTTCTCCGTCTTGGACTTTTGGATCGTCGTCTACTCCTTGACTTAGAATGTGATCGCCTTCTTGATCTGCTTCTTGACCGCCTTATAATGTAAAAGGAAGCAAACACATGTATGTAAATGGAAAAAGACTAGCTCTGTTTCTGACTATTTCATATAAGCATCAGACAAAAGATTCAGACATGTGGACTAGCCATCAGTGAGGGTAATTTCCTGCCATTACTTATTTACTCTACACAACAACATCTTTGATATCCTAGAAATTAGTAAATACCTTTTAACCCCTGGAATTCCTCACCTTTTAATCTTTTGCTCAACCTGTCAAACCAATCCTACTTTGCCCATTGAAACTACAACTCCAAACTTAAAAATACTGCTAGAGAATGAAGAAAAACAAAAAATATCTGACTCATTTGCATCATTTCACAATTACATAGCATTTTTGCAAGTACACTTTATTTGATTCCTCACTATTGCAAGTTAAACCCATTTACTACTTATTGAATACTTATTTATGCCCACTACATGCTTTACAAATACTAAGTCACTTACCCTCATAATAAACCTAATAAAGTATGTACCATTATTATTCCCATTTTAAAAATGGAAACCATATAGGGTGTTGCCTTCTATGATTTCCAGTTGTTGTTCTCTGAAATATATTCCACTTCTTCGATTTGCAGTTTAAGAGAAATCCAAGTAATGCAAGCATGATACAGATATATACAACTCAGTACAAACTGCCTTTTCTACTCTTAAGTGTCCTCAACATTACATCATCATCTCTTTCCTGCCACGTAAGAGATGTTTCTCCCTGTGCCTACTGCATACCACCCTGCTCCCCATACTTTCTCTAAAAGGGTAAGTGCAATTAACCTTTTGATGTTCTTTGATCCTCCTTCCTATTTTATTCCTTTCTATTTTAAGAATAATTGAAAATAAATTGCAGTTCTTTGCTTAGACTTGGTCATTTAATTTCTAGTGGACCATTCAACCTCTTTTCATGGAAAACTTCAAATACAATTTAAACTTTTTGCTTTTACTTTTTCAAAGTGCCAAAGGACGGACATTTTCGTAATGTAGAAGATATGTGTTCAAATCTCATTTATAAGTCAGTTAACTGAGAGCATTCATTATTTAACCTCTTTGAGCCTATTACTTCAGCAAAGAAAAATAGCACCTCCATCACAGAATAGCTGAAATTATAAAGCCCAGCTCAGTGCCTTACTGTAGACACATATATTATATACTGACTCCCTCTTCTCTTACTAATGTGCTAACATAGTACTGCCATCATTCTCTAGAGCAGCTGTTTCAAAACCCATCAGTAGCAGTGTCTCATCGAATTCAATAACTTTATATTTTGCTCATTTCTTACTTTTGACCATATTTGAAACTATCTACTAAAGCAATCCCTCTCAATAACATGTCTATATCCTAGGAAATTTTCATGTAATGCTTACCTACCTTTTTCTAAGCTCCATAAGGACAAGTGGTATATTATGTCTATACCACTGTACCCTTGAGCAACGACTACAGTGTCTGACTAGTAAACGGTACTACTAATATATTTTGAGTGAAATATTGACCCTATAAAATATCAGAACCATCACTTTCTTATTAAGAATTTTTTAAAATTCTGGAAAACCAAAATTGATGCTATTAGAATTAAGTATTATTCATATTTTGAGAATTCTGGCTTTAACAAAAATTTAAGTCAACAATCATCTTAGCAAAACCGTTACACATTTATCCTACCTCTAATGTATATAGAAAAAAACATAGTTGCAGGAAAAAATCGTAAGTACATTGTTGTAGGTTTCCTTCTAAACAAAGTGATTAATAATATAAAATAGTGCTCGCTTCGGCAGCACATATACTAAAACTGGAACGATAAAGATTAGCATGGCCCCTGCGCAAGGATGACACGCAAATTCGTGAAGCGTTCCATATTTTTTCTTACTTTTCATGGAAAAAAGAAGTCACTTACAAAAGAAAAAAAATTGTTGTATTATTAGTTGAAACTTAACTAAGTCTGTGTCAAGGTAGAACTGAGTTGTTCAATACAGTAGCCACTAGTCACATATGACTATTTAAATCTAACTTTTAATAATTAAAAAAAATATATAAAATAGTTTAAAAAGTCTAATAAGCAGAGGTATTACATCAATCAATTTATTATAAGGTGCTGAAACAGTTATTTTTCAACAGCATTGCACTGCAGAGCCACTTCAACACAGTTTACATAAGCTTTTAAAAATTAGAAAAATAAAAATTATCGTATTATGTATCTAAATACGTAAAAAGCTTATTGAAAGTAATGGTCATTTTATATACCAAGATGCTAAAAATACAACAACTCATAATCTTTATCTTTCTGTTATGAGGCATTACTACAAGTGTTCAAAAGCACTTTGTTCAGGGAAATAAATGTTTCACTGTTATTTCCCATTGGTCATAATTAAAATTAGTATTTGAAAGCCTTAGCATGTCCCTGTTATGTACAAAGGAAAAAGATATAGGTTCTCCTTTTTAAGTCTTTTTAAGTGTTAAACTAAGCTATGAGAGCACCAGTTCTGGAAGGTTAGGATTCTAAGTACAGGCACAGCTCAGAGATACTATGAGTTTGTTCCCAGATCACTGCAATAAACTTAGTATCACAAAAAAGTGAGTCACAATGAATTTCTGGTTTCCCAGTGCATATAAAAGTTATGTTTATACTATACTGTAGTCTGTGAAGTGTGCAATAGCATTATGTCTAAAAAACAGTGTACGTAATTTAATTAAAAACGTGGCTAAAGACTGCTAAACATTACCTGAGCTTTCAGTGAGCCGTAATCTTTTTGCAATAGTAACAACATCAAAGATCACTAATCACAGATCACCATAACAAATATAATAATGAGGTTAGCTATTCTGGAGTGGCAATTGACACGTGTAGAAAGATTAAACCAAGATGAATAGTAAAGATCCTTGAACACCATTCTAAGGTTTTATGTGTCAACTTATTAAGACAATAAGGAGCTTCTAAAGGTTTCATAGAGCTGTGACATGTTCTAGATTTGGTTTTTGAAAGACATCTTTAAGAATGAGATGGGCTGGGTGACAGACACACCAGACAAAACTACCCTGTAACATTCTGCTACAGACTGAATGTTTGTGTCCTCCCAAAATTCTTATGCAAAACCGAATACCCAATGTTATGACATTATGAGGTAGCGGCCTTTGGGAGGTGACGTTATGAAGGTGCAGCTTTCATCAATACGATTAATGCCCATATGAAAGAAGTCTCAGAAGACCCCTTGGTCCATTCCCCTATGTGAGGACACAGTGAAGAGACAGCAAACTATAAATGAGGAAGCAGGTCCTCACCAGACACCAAATTTGCTGACACCTTGATCTTGAACTTCCCAGCTTCCAACACTGTGAGAAGTAAATTTCTATTGTTTATAAGCCACCCAGTCTATGGTATTGTTATAGCAGCCGAATGGACTAAGACACAGTCTAAGAAATGACTGAACAATGTTATGGGGTCCATCAATTTTTTTTTTTCCCAAAATAATAACAAGATATTTTTTGCCTTTTCCACTGTGACATTTGCACTAATAGTGCAAAAGCAATGGTGGTGTACAAGTGCTGGCATCTCCTTATTACAAATCAAGGTAGTGGCAACTGAACCTCCCTATTATCTACTGTATTCTTCACTGGCATTTGTAGTATGCACTTGCAGTAAAAAGAAAGAAAAAAAAAGAAACCCTGCCTAAGGATGTCTTTGATAAAGCCAGTAAAAACTATTAAATTTATTAAATCTAGTCCCTTGAGTAATATTAGAGTAATATTATTGACTAGTAATATTAAATCTAGTCCCTTCAGCAATATTCTGTGCAACAAAATGGGCAGTATGCATAAATCACTTCTGATACTTTATAGTTCAATGACTGTGTCAAGGAAGACACCTGTGTGATTGAGTGTGAGCTCACCTAATTGCTTTTGCCATGAAACATCATCTTTACCTGAAAGAACAAGTGACAAACCATGGTTGTTCAGACTTGGGTATTTGGTAGAACACTTTCATGGAAAATGAGTAAGGTTTATCACTTCAAGGAAAACAAATTTGTTGCCAATAATAAAATTTGAGCTTTCAAGAGAAAATTAAATTTTGGAAAACCTGAACACACCATTGTGAACCTGACAGCTTCCTAACGCTTTAAAAGGGTTTACCGATGAGATGTGTGGCGATATTACCAAGTCATTTTTTGATCTTGTGTAACAAAATGTGTCAACATTTGAAAACTTGCATAATGCAATAAATCAATCATTTTCCAAACCACCAATGCATAACTGTACAAAAGCATGCCTGGGAAAAAGATCCATCAAGGTGTAAGAAAGATCAACAGATTTTAAAGTAGCAAAATATAAAAGGTTCACTATTATGGTTTCAGATTCCATATTACTACTACCTTTTAAGAAAGTACTCTTGTTAAGTCTGGTATTATATCAAAGAATACTATTCCCAATTACCTGAAAAGACTATAAAATTACTTTTCCTTCTTCTCACTATATATTTGTGTAAGCTTTTCTATATATATTAACTAAAATATATTGCAATAAGTTGAATGCAGAATCCTGTACACGTCTTCTAGTAAGCCAAAGGTTAAAGAGATTTGCAAAGGTTTAAAACAAAGCGATTCTTTTAATTTTTCTGGAAAAGTTTTGTTTCAAAGCTAAGTTAATACAAATGGGTTTACTACTGTTATTTCAGATGATGGTTTCAAATTTTATTACGGCCAACACTGATAGATATAACCCACATAAACAAAAGCTCATCGGAGTACTCAAATTTTCTACAAGTATAGAGGTCTTAATACCAGCAAGTTTGAGAGCCACTGGGCTAGAGAGACCCTTACAAACTTATACAGGAATGTCATGTGAAAAAAAAAATACACTGGTCCTTTTAAATTGCCTAGTCTTACTCTAGGTAGGATAAAGAATAATTGGTACTATCATGTGGTTTGTCCAATAATACAAAGAACAATCTCATAAAAGGTAACAAGTTGTCATCTGCAAATATTCAAGCTTTAGATGGCAATCTGCAGGCTGCATGATGACATTCCATGTTCAAACTCTCAGGAGTCCGGTGAAAAGTCAGAACTAGAATTCAAGTTAAAAGTTTCAAGTCCAGTGTTCTTTCCATAGTACTAATTCATTTCAGTGCTCAAATCCCAGTGGCTTCCTCCTAAGCCTGGATTTTTGGGGGTTTTAAAGTATCAATCATCCATGTCTTTTCTTCATTTATATATGTGTGAACACTTATTCTCATACTCTGCTAATAGCAGTAGTTACCAAAACCACTTTAACCAGGAGCTAATTAGGTTAAGAGATAAGCAGATGTGATAGAGAAATTATCTTTGTCTAAGCTACAACTTACTACCAAAAAGCAATCAATCTAATAACCTGTGCCTAGAAGATGAGGGAGTCCTCCTCCTCCTAGAACGTGATCTTGATCTCGAGTGCCTTCGTTTTTCTTCCTTCTTATCTGGATTTAAAAGAAAAGGAATTTGGCTTTAGACATCGTCAAGCAGGAAGATTATTCCCATTCAGGAGTTATTCTTAGAATTTATTACCTTAATTTTCAGCTTTAATACAAAATTCTTAAATTCAGGCAGCTAAAGGTTCCTTTGACTATTTCATTTGCCAGACTTAGGAGGCTGTCAAGTGTCATCCATAAAACAATCTATGAAAATCATTACCTTTCTCATTCTTTACCCTTTAGAGATTTCTAAATCATGAGTCCCTTTTTCCATTCCTAGGTTCTACTTCCCCAAATATAGCTACCATTCACCCAGATTAAAACGCTAATCTTTACATGTTTATGTATTAATAGCATCTCCCCAACCAGTACATAAGTGTAAAATATGTTTAAAAAATACGTTTACAATAAAAATATAAACATTTAAAATTGTTGGTCCAGCAAAATGTTCCTTCTTTCATTCATCACTTAGCTCTATGCTCCTTTCCTAAGAAGTGTCTCATTCATTAACTCTCTTCACTATACTGCTGGGACAGAACTGGATTTTACTAATCTAGCTCTTTTTTAAATCTGTCTGTCCTTCTTCTTCCTCACTCATTTTCAACTGTGTAAGTGCAGAGAGCAGAGCTAGAAACATCTGTCATCATTTCCTAGTTTTAAAATAACACATAAACTCCTTAACTTACTCCTTTAACTTAGGACATAATGAAAGAGAAATCCAGCCATTGCATTCTTCGTATATGGACTATCAAAGTGAGACTGAGTTCCTCTTTTACATTTAGATCATTTCATTAATAGGATTCAATTTATTGTGAATGTCATTATTAATAAATTAACAAAAATCTTGGGGCAAAAAAAAAAATTCATAAAGAAACCAATTTTAGTCATTTCAGTTATGAGTTTTCAATGAAAACAGAAATGGTGTTCTGGCTTTGGAGTCGTACAGGTCCAGTTGTCTATCAAAATTTCCTACTGCTTGCCATGTGACCTTGGGCTAATTGTTTAATAATTTGTTGATTAAATGAGATAATACACATAAAGCATCTGGTATTAATTTATCCATTATACTTAACAATTATTTGCCTAATACTATATATAATAAAAACCATCCCATTTATTAAGAAATAGAGTGAAAAAATAAATAAAACATTGTTTTTAATGGGAAAAAAAAAAATCAGGACCAAAGATCAAAATACATGCAGGAAGCCGGGCTTCCCTGGTGGCGCAGTGGTTGAGAGTCCGCCTGCCGATGCAGGGGACACAGGTTCGTGCCCCAATTAGGGAAGATCCCACATGCCGCGGAGCGGCTGGGCCCGTGAGCCATGGCCGCTGAGCCTGCGCGTCCGTAGCCTGTGCTCCGCAACGGGAGAGGCCACAACAGTGAGAGGCCCGCGTACCGCAAAAAAAAAAAAAAAAAAATACATGCAGGAAAACAATGGGACAACCATTCATTTCATCTCAAAAAGACAATCTGCAAAGAATAATACATTTGCTTTTCTTTAAACAAATGGCATAAACAGAAGATCTTTAGTAGGTTTTCTTGGTCAAATAAAAGACTGAAATCAATTAGGCTACCCCAACTTATGCAAACATAAATGATTAAAAAACCACCAAAAAAAAAAACCTCATAAATTAAAAACCACCAAAATATCACATGAAGCATTAGGTAATCCTAGGCACTAATGTTTCCGAATGAGGAATTCTTTGTTTAGCGAGTGGGAGGTGCTTGTACACTGTAGGATGTTTAGTATACCCCTGGCCCTCTGCCTACCGGATGCAGCTGGTACCAGCATGACAACTAAGTGTCTCCAGGTATTTCCAAATATGCCTGGGTAACAACTCTTACCCATACCACCCACCCACTCCCAAATGAGAATCACTGCACTAAATGATCTTTTATCAAAATATGGGAAATAAAATTTAAAAAATGACTGAAGTATTATTCAACTAATTTCCAAACATAACTGCATAAACCTATTTTACCTGGTTCTATAGCAGCAGAAATTAGGGACTGTGCTTCTCGTACTCTCTTCATGGCTTCCTCTATTTCTTTACTAGAGGTATCTGATTTCAGACTTGGTGAAACAAGACCAGCAGCTACATGATTCAACCTGGAACAGAACCAAGAATTGCATCTGAAATATTTAAAAATGTACAACAGCATTTCAAATAAACACATGTTCCTATCTTCATTTTAGTAAGATACTCCTTGAAAAAAAGGAGGGGGAACTCCACAATTTTGATAAAATTATATGTAATATATATATATAGTATAGTAAGCTTTGGATATTTACAATGGCACCTGCATTTTAAAAGACTCAGAGATATGTGGAATAAGAAAAAAAAATCTATTTAATTTTGCTCAACATCCATGAACCTTCTATACACATTTTGGCAAATGTTAGTACATGGGAATATGCTGATGCTAAAGATTTTTGATTAACAGAATCTTCCTTAATATGATTTAAAAACTTTCTAAATCATAATTTTGTTGGGGAAGAGAATTACTTTTAAGCTTGCAGATGGGGAGAAACTGAGGCAGAAGCCAATGGCACACCAAAATTACTTACGAAATTCCTGAATAGAAAGGCTAAAGATACACCTTAAGGGTTTATAAAAGTAAAAAAATACTGTAGACACCAAGTTGAGGCTGGTAGTTATTTGTGGGTAGAGTGGGAAATGTAAACAAGAATAAGTACACAGGGAGTTTTTAGAAACTGTATTAGTGTTTGGTTTTTTTTGCAGTAGGCGGGCCTCTCACTGTTGTGGCCTCTCCCATTGCGGAGCACAGGCTCCGGACACACAGGCTCAGCGGCCATGGCTCATGGGCCCAGCCGCTCCGCGGCATGTGGGATCCTCCCAGACCGGGGCACGAACCAGTGTCCCCTGCATTGGCAGGCAGACTCTCAACCACTGCACCACCAGGGAAGCCCCTAAAAACTGTGTTAGTGATATTTTTATAAGCAGGGTGGTAGACACTTGGATTTTATCTGGTAATTTTTAAGAAAAAAATGCCACTAACTACTATAATCAAATGAGTCTGTCCTGCCTCCCCCACATGCTCTCCCACTTATTGACAGTGACTTTCACCAAGTTAAGAAGAAGAAGCATTAAGCTCAGATTTGATATACTAAGAAATTACCAATGAAAATATCTCATGAATTTGTGATATATCAAGTAGGAAATATAAGTTACAGCATGAAGAAAACTTTTCAAAGCCCCTAAAAAGACGTTGACTATTATTATGTGACATGTATTACTCCTTTACTCTGGGCTAGTGTTTCCCTCACTTCTGTCTTCCTCTTATTCATCCCCTAGGGCAGTGGTCCCCAACCTTCCTGGCCCCAGGGACCAGTTCTGTGGAAGACAATTTTTCCATGGACGGACAGGGGTATGTGCGTGTGGGGGGATGGTCCAGGCGTAATGCGAGTGATGGGGAGCAGCAGATGAAGCTTCACTCGCTCACCTGCCACTCACCTCCTGCTGTGCGGCCCGGTTCCTAACAGGCTGCTGTGGACCGGTATGGGCCGCAGCCTGGGGGTTGGGGACCCTTGCCCTAGGGCTTAGCCTCTCTGATCTTTGAACTAAGTTCTCCTCCTTGTAATAAGTTCCCATAGCACCTCTGTACTTCCTTTAGTTGGATGCACATGCTTTACTATAGTTAAATAGTGTCTCCCTTTCTGAGTATAGTAGTAGTCAGTGTAATTTTTTAAATGAATCAACTAAAGACAACACTCAGCTCTTTACTTGTCATCCTGGTTTAACCTATTTACAATGATTTTCAAAGACCAATAATTATTCCAAAACAAAACCCTTTATAGATGGGCTTACCTCTGGATTTTTTCTCCTTGTTTCTAGAAAACAGGATTACATATTGCATGCCTTGAGAAAACTTTCTTTTAGCTATCAAAAATAAAATACCTGTTCTCTAGATATTAGTATATCTCTATCACCAATGGAAACAGAAGAAAAAAATCCTTACTTGGGATCAACAGTACTCATAAGTTTCAGCAACTGATCTGCTGCAAGAGACTGGAAAAACAAAAAAATAGCAATGAGAACACACAGAACAATAAATGATTACTATTTTAATTTTTTTAGTATGTTGAAATGTCCTAGAACAATCTGGCAATCCTACAGAAACTAACATATCCCAAGCACAACAATGACCAATAGAAATATAATGCCAGCCAAATATGTCATATTAAGTTTTCTAGTCACAACATTAAAAAAGTAAACAGGTGACATTAGTGACTGTAGTACTGGATACCCAGAGCTGCTTTATCAGGTAAATAATGAAATTATGAAGCTGAACAGTCCAGATTTTACAGAATAATGACCTCCTCCTTATTTTAAGACTTTCTAAGGGAAAGTAACATTTTAAGGAAACATGTAAAACAAAACTCAATGTGCTTAGTCAGTATAATAATCAAAAGAATTCCATAAAGGACTTCAGGAAAAAGTTTAGCCAAATTGCAATGAGGGAATACAAAAATTTCCAAGTGAGTAGATGACAAGAGAATAAATTATGAACACACATTCCTATCATTTCATGACTTTATTTTGACTTCATAACATATTGATGTGGTGTTGGCTTCCTGTGAAACTCATCTACTTTGAACTTTATCAAATGAGAAATTCTTTGATGGGCAAGGGGCCAATAATGCAGTGACCTTTTAAATCTCTCATTAACAAGTTTACATAAGAAAAAATTACTACAATATATAAGTCAGTTAACTCCTGCTCTTGAAATGCAAAGTAACATTTAATGAAGTAATTTTTTTAATTACAAAAATGAGTTCAGAGTTGAAGGGTATTAAGTTATACCTGAGAGTTCAAGTTTGCTCCAGGAAGCCCAAGTGCAGCAAGGGCAGGATCAAGAGTAGGAGCTCCCAAAGCAGCCAATGGAACAGCGCCAATCTGTGAAATTTCAAATTTTATTTATTTAAAATCTTGTTTCTGTTTCTTATACTGTGGGGGTTGGGGGAGTGTGTCAATTTTTATTTCCTCTAAAGGCCAGATAATAACTAGTTTAAGTCTGTAGGCTGTGTGGACTCCAGTGCAACTACTTAACTATGCCGTTGTAGATCAAAAACAGTCAGAGACAATACATAAATAAGTGGCCATAATTGTGTTCCAATAAAAATTAACAGATAACGGGGGTCTGGCCCAAGAGCTATAGCTTGCCTACCCCTGCTATAACATGATGGCCTCATTTTTCACTCATCACAGCACATTTATCTCTAAAATCAGAATTTAGAAAAAATGCAAAGATTTTCACACATTCTTGTGCCATTTATAAATATTTACTGCTTCTTAGCTCCAAATCCATTGTTTGTTGTCCTACTGCGTGATACTGAAGGCAGCACCCTTATAAGCATTTCTCCTTTGACAGCTGGCACGATGTTAAGCTTTACTTTTAGGGGGAGCTGGAAATACCTTTAGGGGGAGCTGGAAGGGCACTGACTGTGGAAGGGATTCTTTATAGTTCTTTTGTCTCCTTTCTGATTCTTATTGCAGTGCCACATGGGACACTCAGTGGCCTTCACCTCAGTGAGTTTCAGTGCCATCCTCTTAGGCAGCTTCCTAGCAAGTTCCGTGGTACTCCAGAGAACTTTCTACTGTATCTAACTTTTTGAAGGAGGTCTGAATCTTAGCCTTGAGGGGGAAGATGCGCCCCCTCACCTACATGTGTTTCTTTCTTGTGTTTTCTTCCTTAGCTTAGAAGTAGAGGTTGCTTCCTATACCTGCGATTCTGGTACTCATTAGAGTTCCCTTAGTAATCTCCTGTTACTAATTAGTAATTCCTTATACTAGAACTTTTCTCCTTCGAATTACGGTATGGTTCTGTCTCCTGCCTGACATAATTCTGATTAGTCAGTTTAATGCACACAAACCAAGCAAAATCTTATAACTTTGGAGGCCGCTGACCTTCTCTACAAGCACTGTGCTGAAATTTCTCCTAGTTTCATTATTATTTAGTAAAAATAAGTTACCAAGCTTCCTGCACTGTAACTGTTTACTGAGTTAAAACACTGTTAATACAGTTGATCCTTGAACAACATGGGGGCTAGGGGTGCTGACTCCTCATGCAGTCGAAAATACACCTGTAACTTTACAGTGAGCCCTCCATATCTGCTGGTCCACATACTTGGATCATGCAGTACTATAATATGTATTAGTAGAAAAAAATCCTTATTTTTATATATATATATATATATATATATATATATATATATATATATAAAAATGGACCAAACAGTTCAAACTCATGTTGTTCGAGGTTCAACTGTACTATTATAAAAATGGTTTAGTTAATACACAATTTTGTACATCAAAGGCATCTACAAATTACCCAGATCTTTGAATTCATCTTTATTTTAAGCCACCTACTTAACTTAAAGCCCAAGAGCAAGATAACAGCACATGAAGAAAAAAAAAAAAGTCTGAACTTCACCTTAATTTTCTTTTGTAGTTCAAATGAACATACTATTTTAAACAACATGTGTAACAGAAATCTTATGCCTCCTGACTTACGGGCTATTTTGAGAGCCAGTGACAAAACGATACAAGATATTTACAATTCTCAGAATGTTCTTAAAACGCAAACTACCACTTTAATATTTTTGATTACAATACAATACTACAGCCTTCTACAATGCTCTGACCACGTGATAACAGTATACGAACCAGAATCACAACAGCACTCAAAAAGCACAAATATATTTCCATTCTTTAAGAATTCAACAGAACTAATACCTGGGTAAGTGGGTTAGGAGTAGGCAGGAGTCCACCACCAGGCAGAAGACCTGCCACTGCGTTAGCTGGTGCCAACAGAGACAAAGCCTTAGTCTCATCAGGAATAACTCCTGCAGAGAAACATCCATGCATTAGAACACACTCTTTTGCAAGACAGAAAACACACAAAAACACCCAGAAAATGTCTCCCTGATACACCACCTGAGTTTGTTGAAAGTATTTATGTTCGCTAAAATATAAAGCTTGATTTCTATGATTATTTATCATTAATTTTATGTCAGAATGAAACTTCAATGTGTGAAAATCTGTATCCTTTTTCTCTACAAATGGTTAAGTTTCTAGAGTAAAAAAAAAATAGCACAATACACACTACTTTTTTGTTAACACTGCCAAGATTTCATCACCTGTACTCGATTTTTAAGTCATGAACCAAACGTAAGCAAGCACAGTCGGTTCTCCAGGGGTGTGCTCTCAACTTTCAAAAGCTGTTTTATGAACAACGACTCGTGTCGGCTGCTTCACTATAAAGCACACAGAAAAATCAAGATACACAAGACAAAAAAAGTTTGATTTAGGGGTTAATAATATGGTACAGTTACTATGATTTTCTTTTACACCTACCATACAAATTTTGTAAAAATTAAGAGAAGAAAAGTATGTAAAGGAAATATTCTGTTGGAATCAAGCGTAGGGCTTTTGCTGACTCATGAAAATGAATGTTTCTGAAGGTCTCTGAATACACACAGGATGTGTGTGTGGGAGTGAGTGAGAGAGAAAGAGAGAGAGAATAAGTAAAACAACATGGCACATTCCTTACCTGTATAGTAAAATGCCTTATGTTCCAACATGTGCCATGCTAACCATACCAAAAATGCTGCTACATAGTGTCAGTTGAAAAGCTAGCTTAGCCAAACTCCTAAAGCCAAAAACAACATGTATGTCTGTTTTTAAAGCCTAATCTGTGTATTCAGATAAAATCTAAGGGCCCTAAGACAAATATTTATGTAGACAATTTAAATTCTATCCAACAGCAAAAGCCCTATACAGATGGATTAATCTGTTAATGTGCCCAAGCCCCCAAAATGAGAGTTCAATAATACAATTAAACTACATATTTGCAAATACCAGTAGTATTTCTGTAATACATATTAAGAAACTGCATCTCATCATAAAACATACAATATGTACAGGGCACTTAAGAGAAACTGGATAAGCTGCAGAAGAAAACTGTTGGGTGGTATTTTCAGCAGGGCCTGGTATATAGTTCAGGCTGAACCAGGGAAAAGAACTGTAAAACACAACAACAAAAAAGAAAAACCACTGTTAAATAAAGGTAATGGTTCCTTCCACCTAAACTGAGAAGTGCCGATAATATAAACAAATGTATACTACACAGCACTGTTATCTTGCTTGTGTCAGAGCTGTCATCAATTTAGATACCAAGAGTTATGGAGGGGGGAGGGGGGGAGAAGATCATTTAGATATAGGGCATTAATGCATCATTATTAACAAACCTACAAAGATTATGGGATAATTTTGCATGCAAAATTATGTCTCAAGAGGATAATATTAAGTATCAACATCTTACTAAAATTAGTGCATTTGCAACATTTCTGGCAAACTAAAATCCTCTTGAATTTATTGTGAGACACCTGATAGAAGATCTGCATCCATTAAAAAAAAAGTCATGCATCTGATCCTCTGATTAAAAAAAGACTATTTAAAAATAAAACTACAATTTAAAAATAGCAATGAGGCCCCTCACCAGTTAATTTTCATGCGTCAAGAGTATTTTTTTTTACTGCTGCTTTGATAGAACCATGAAATACTGCATGAATGTGTAGAAACGAAAGAAAAAGAAACAGACAAAAGAAACAAACATTAACCAAGGAACCTAAATAATCCCCAAATCCATTACTATTAAGAGTTCCTTCCAAATCCAGCTATCTCAGTTTTACCAGTTAAGACTATTCCTTACCGTAGACTTTGTGTCTATTGTTCTAAAACACTGACCAAGAACCAACACCAAAGCTTAAGAGCTAAAACCAGGGTGAATGGTGACAAAGGGATTGAGTACATCAGATATTTAGTGGACATAACATTAATACAGCATACCATACCAAAAATTACAGTAATACACTAATAGATTCTGGAACTAAATATTTCTGTAATTCTATATATGTACTCTCTAAATATTTCACTTTCAAAACAGATCCAGAAAAATTATTATGGTCTAAAAATATTTATGAAAGCCAGTTATATGATATACTGTATTATGTTCAGGGCTTGGGAACTATAATACTTAGCCAATAAGAATTCTTTAAATTAAAAGGCTAACTAATGTTTTGTAAATTACTCACATGATTTGACCCTTGTTCCAAAAGCTATGTTCTACATTTTACTTATCCTAAATTTGAATTCTGTAAATTTTCTCTTGGTGATAAGTCTTATCCTACAACAGGCACACTGATATAAAAGAAAATGCTTAATCAAAACATACTAACTCATAAGTTTATCAGCATATATATATTTTAAAACCTTAGAATTGGGCTCATACACTTTAATATCACGGACATAGATTTACTGTTATTATATAGCATGCCTTAACCCAACTATGAATGCAATTTAATTTCTTTAGAAAACCACAGAGGCAATTTTTCTAAGTTTTAAGGACTAGACATTTCACAACTTTTACAAGGAATGGTGTAAATGTTCACATCGGTATTCAAAGATCTAAGATAGCATCTAAAGTTAACAATATCAAGATTCTGCTTCCACTGACCAGTTCACTAAGGAAAGGGGAAAGCATTTATATCCCGGTCAGCATATATGTTAATAAAATCCAGTAGTTGTAACATATTTCAGTGACTTCTTTGACTCAAATTTATAGTTACCAAAAAGCAAATAAAGTAGCAGTACATTGGGAACAAACTAATATATGTCTTAGAAAATTTTACAAAATGGAATTAATAGAGTGCTGTCTTGTCACAGTGGCTTTTTTAGATCCAAAAACCCTGCTCATTATTTTTCTGCCAAATTACTTTAACAGCCTAAAATGTAAAAAGAGAGAAAAATGTAGTTAACAAATGGTTACACCAGGAAAACACCTGGGGGACTTGAGTGCTTGCTGGCCTTTAGTTAATGTCTAGAATCCCCTGTAGCTGCAGAGGACCCACTGTTTTTCAGTCATCTGGAAGAGTTTTGCATTTGCCTTCTCCACTACAAAAATCACACACACAAATAACAGAGAGAAGAATTTATTATTTAGAGATATTCTAGAAAATATAGCAAGAATGAACAAGAAAATCTGGCATAAAAACAAAACACCCAGTGCCCATCTGGCACCTAAGCTATAGGAAATCTTGAACTTTCATAAAAACCAAAATCATTGCGACCCTTGGTATACTGAAATTCAATGTGGGATATATTTTTTAAAGTTATCAGTGAGAAGAATCACTAAGAGGAATCGCTAAGGAATAAAACCAACCTGGTCACATTTATTCAAAACAGAAACAACATCATGCATTTATTTGAAGGTTTCTGTGTAAATGTGCATGGCGTGAACTGTTCACCTTCAGGACATTTTCATAAAACAACATTAAATTAACTAAGTAGATATTAGGGATATGGTTTTAATGAACTTAAAAATACTTTAAAATAATGCAAAAGGTTAAATATCTTATAAAAACAGACCTGATTTTGAGTTTTTAAGTTAAAAAGAAAGCCTTCAAGTAAAAATATGGACCACAGTATAACAAGGGTTTCAAAATGTTAATAGCTTAGATTTTTAACATGCTACTAATGCTCACTCTAAAACTACACTGAGGTAGATGGTCATCATAGGATGCCCACATAGGTAGTTAAACAAAGCACAAACCTTCTGCATATGGTACGACTATCAAAGCTCTGTCAACGAATACAGTGTTTGTCAGATGCTGTGCCACAACTGCTGAGTCCGGATCATGGAACTTAACAAAGCAGACTCGGGATGAGACTGGCAAAGGCGAATCACTAAAAAATAAACAGATAACATAAAAGAAGAGAAAAATATCAGCTAAAACAGAAATGAATGATTCACAAATGACACTTGCATTCCAAAAGTAAAAGAGGCAGATAAAAATACATAACTGCACACATATTAGTTAACCAGTTCAAAAATACATGACATTTCCAATAAAGTACTACCCACAGAACTGACCGTAGCAAACTGCACCTAGACAAAAACAATCACTGTTTAAATTTACAATGCATCAAGTTACAAACAGCTTGAAACTATAAAGTCTCAGAGTTTGAACAGGTCACAAAAATGTCAACATTTATTTCATAATAACAATACCAGCCATTTAAAAATACAGGTAACAAATTAGTTTTGGCTTAGACAAAACTTTTTCATTATGGCTACCTTTTCAGAGTTAAAAACAAAACCATTCCATTTTAGGGACATACGAATATTGTGGTAAAGTACACCTATTTGACAATGAGTTTTCTTGATCTGCTACTAAATGCCCTGTCCTCCTAAACCTACAGCATATTAAAACTCCCAGGCATTATAAATAGTTAAGGCTCTCCCACTAGAGCACTTTCACAGAGAAAAAGAAAATTAAGCACACATGGGAATAATACTACACCCCGCCCCCCAATTAGGCAAAATTTCAGTAAGCAAAGTGTCACTCCCCTCGGCAATTGCGTTCTTATATAAAACAAAAACAAGTTGCTACAGTGCAAGCAATGGTAGCTTAAAGATAAGATTAGAAAAAGAGCAGAGTTTTTGCTGTTTTTTAAAAATATAAGATGGTTAAATTTCAGCCACTAAACTCTCTGTGAAAGGGAAAGATTAAATAAACAAAGGCAGGGGTTGCCTTAACACCAAACCAAAAGCTATTTGAAAATCAATACCGTAAGGCAGTAGTAATCATGTCATCCCTGGTTTATATTAGAATCATGGCGGGAGTTGGCGGGGGGTTGCAGAACTACAATTACATCAAGATCTCTGATGAATGAAGAACTGAGTGCTGCCTTCTTTAATTCTCCCTGACAATTTTAATATGCACCCAGGGTTCAAAGCAAAGCTGTCAATGTATGTATCACAGATATCAAAATGGACTTAAGCCATCTTGTTACAGAAGTTTACTGCAAAATGTTTTTGAAAGGATACAATGTTTTTTCAGTGTAAAGCATCACTGGTCTAAATTAACAATGTTGCACCCAGTATACTGAAAAGAATGCTGTTTCATTAGTTTTAGTACTAAAGCTATATAGCTCTTCGTATTTCTTCCCTGACATCCACATTCTTACCACTAAATTAAAAAGCTCTTTAAACGCTATCATTTTATGTTCTTAACATCTAACACAATGCCTTGGCAGGTAGTGAGCACTTAAATTTCTTAAAAAGTGACCTCTACCATTTCTTTGATACCATCTATTGTCATTTAACTAAAAGAAAAAGATAATGACTATCAAATATTAGGTTTTTAAAGAATATAAACATAACACTTCTTTTAAAAAAATTAGGGGGCTTCCCTGGTGGCGCAGTGGTTAAAAATCCACCTGCCAATGCAGGGGACACGGGTTCAAGCCCTGATCCGGGGAAGATCCCACATGCCACAGAGCAACTAAGCCTGTGTGCCACAACTGCTGAGCCTGTGCTCTAGAGCCCATGAGTCATAACTACTGAAGCTTGGGCGCCTAAAGCCCGTGTTCCGCAACAAGAGAAGCCACCGCAATGAGAAGCCTGTGCACTGCAACAAAGAGTAGCCCCCGCTCGCCGCAACTAGAGAAGGCCCGTGCGCAGCAACAGAGACCCAACACAGCCAAAAAATAAAATTTTTTTAAAAAAAATAGGAAAGTATGCCTACATTCTCCCAATGTATTTCTATTTACTTGGCGATCTTAAATAATTCACATTTTTTCTACCCACTCATGTCTGTGCAACATTAGTTGGCTATATCAAACCTGTAAGTGGTGGTGAAGTAAAGATAAAATACAAACAATTTAAATATCATGGAAAAGAGAGTCACAGTAAGACAACTCAGAAGGACAAATAATTAATTTCTCTCCACTTTAAATGGTCTTGTTTAAAACCATTGCTATTTGGTCCCACAAGTATACTGTCATACTTTCTCAGTTAAAATTAATAAAAGAGATGCTAAGATAAAGAATTGATACTGGAAATTAATTTTCATACCCTAGAATTTTGTGCAAGTACCACTGCTACAAATAAGACTGTCTTTACTCCTTATCTTGAAAAATTAATATAGAAGAGAGTGCAGCTGAAAAGAACTGAGGAGCAAGACTGGTGGTGATACTGTCTCTACTTTCTTAAGAGTGACCTCTAAGGGTTTTTTCAGAATCTTCTGGGATGCACACATAAAATTCAGATTACTCTTCTCCATCTCAAGCCCACTGAATCTGAGAATCCCTTTTTTTTACGGGAAGGCTCTGATTCTTAACAAGATCCGCAGCTTATACTCGTGCCTGCTAAAGTAGAACTGCTGGTTTGGGTCAGATGTTCTTTCAACCCCCAACTTAATACTGAGCTAACCATTTCTGAGCAGAGAATTTTGAGCTTATAAACAATGCATCTCCTAAACCCTGCAAAACAGCAAGTGTGTGGCAAAGCTAACAACTCTGTTGACCTCATATGCCCTTTCCATCATGTGCTCTTATTCAGTTCTAAAGAAATACAGTAAATTGCTGCATTTATTTAAAAAAATTTTAAAGGTAAACTATGTTCTTTCCCTTACCTAACTATACTAAGTTACTTATATGATCATTAAAGTATCTCTTTTTGGTCGCTGAAAAGTTAGTAATGAATTTATCTGCAGTGTTATAAGTAGCCTTCAGTTACTGCATAACTGGCATATGCATCTCAAGGATCATTACCTGATAAGGACCCCTGTTACATTCTCCACTCTGAAATCCCACTAAAATCAAACATTTGAAGAATACCTACCAGGCGTAAAAGAATGATTCCACTCACAAGTTGTTTGGCTAAATCAAGGAAATTCTGATCAAATGGCAAAAAAGAATCAAAACATTGGGGTTTGAATAATAGTTCTGACACTAGTAGAGGGGCTTGCGTATATAGAACCTATGTGAATTTCAGTTCACTCATTTGTAAAACGGTAAAATACCTTCTTATTCTGAATATGAAAGGACTGAGCAAGATAAAATCGGAAAGCATTTAGCATACAAAAGACAAACCATGTTGAATTTTCAATATGCATTTTAAGAAAAACCAGAATCAAAGTAACCTTTTCTTTTAAAAAGGAAGAATGAGGGAACACTGACATGCTTTCAGATAGCTGTAGGTAGGGCTATCATACTGAAGAGAGGGATAGGATACTATTTCCTGTGAAGATTGTATTATCACTGGGTGAAATTATAAGCCAGCAATTTCTGGCTTAAAGGAACCAAGATATAGATGGTTCAATAATGAAACAAAGGGAGACACCTTCTTGAGGAGGTTGTCAGTGAAATGTCTGGCATAATCCCAGATCCCAGGAATTTTCCCCCCAAACAGGCATGTAGAACTGAAATTAGTTTCAGCAGGTATGTGTTGGGGCTCAGTCATGTAAGTTCTTTAAAAATGCCCCTAGAGGGCTTCCCTGGTGGCGCAGTGGTTGAGAGTCCGCCTGCCGATGCAGGGAACGCGGGTTCATGCCCTGGTCCGGGAAGATCCCACATGCCGGGGAGCGGCTGGGCCCGTGAGCCATGGCCGCTGAGCCTGAGCGTCCGGAGCCTGTGCTCCGCAGCGGGAGAGGCCACAGCAGTGAGAGGCCCGCGTACCGCAAAAAAAAAAAAAAAAATTTAAAAAATTAAAAAAATAAATGCCCCTAGAGTGATGTTGATGACCCCAAGGGATCTCATTCTAGAAGAAGGGGGGAAGTCAAACTTCTAAGTTGGTGAATGGTGCTACACAGAAAAAGCAGTTAAATGAATAGAGAAGGCAGGGAGCAGGGGTGTTGTATTTTTATATAGTGTGATTAGGTGACATTTGAGCAACAAAAGAAAGCAAGTCCGTCACGGGCATATCTAGGATAAGAGTTCCAGGTGGATAAGAATACCTTTTGGGAGAAATACACACATACCCATTAAAAGAAAAAAAAAAAAAATCAAACACCAAATGTGTTTACAATCAATAGAATTTTAAGTGATCCGAGTTAATTCAATCTTATTCTACGAATAAGAGTAAATTTTTGGAGTATTTTTGGAATGATGAACCCCTTTTAGACTGCTAGGGATTCCATAGCACATTATCCCCAGCAAACTGTTGAAAACTGTAGTGAGCTTTAAAGAAATTGTCAATAAAGTATTTCCAAATTGTGCAGGTCAGATTAGCTACTGAGGCTTAAATTAGTTAAAAAAACAACAAAAACAACAAAGTTAAAATGAACAAAAGCATCTACATTCACACTATTCAAACTGGAAAGGCCACTAGCAGTGTAACATTCACTATATTGTTACCTTATGCATTTTCAGAAGAGAAAATGATCTGTATGTGGGAGCATATATGAAGGAGTCAAAGAGAAAAAGTGTGTCAATATTTATCTATTCCTCCCAATATAGGGGAAAGAATCCTCTTAATGCATAGCACCCCAGATCATGTTACCTGGTGCACAAAACTCTCCTGGTTATAATGGAACCACTCCTTTGACTACAAATCAAAAGCCAGACTCTGTTCCATCATGACTCCCTCTAAGATATGGACCATGTGTTAGGTAAAAGATCCAGTAAACTTCCCACACTTCTTTGTCATCTTTTTATAAAAGTATCATAAAAAGAACACTTTCGAAATAAAAGCATTTTACAGTCAGCACCTATAAAGAAGTTCTTAATGACCTGCTGGACCAGAAATAATTTTTTCATAAATAAATCCAGTATCTCACATACTTTGAGAAACAACATGATTACAATCAAGTCATCGATAATAATCAGATGTGTCACTTTTATTTTCTGCCATTTTACTGTTTATTAATTTCACTAATAATTTAACAAAGGGTATGTTGTGAGAAGATAACAGCAAAACATCTGTAAGTTTCTATTATGAAAGCTATTTGTCCTTCATTGTCAAAGCAAATTTCTGTTCAAAATAACTGTAACAAAAACATGTTTGTTCCCAGACTTCTACACTTCATGTAAATTACTCTGAAATCTCCGTCCACATGTATATTCCCTCAAAATTAAAGACAACACAACACTTGCAAACAATAATCATCTGAAAATACTTCAAGTAGAAAGTGATGAAATACAGTAATACTTAAATACCGCAGTATGATCAACTTCCATTAATTATTTGAGAAGTGTACAGAGGTTAACGATTTATTACATCCACAACGGTGGCTTCCTTGAGGATTCCAATTTCCTGTTTAGAACTTAAGTGACATCATAAAACTTTTACGGTACAGCGGGTACTGAGTACCCACTGACAGTAAAATCTGAATTTTCACTTTTCCCAAAGAGCACTGGACTGTTTTATTATTTCAAATTTTTGCTCTAATATTTATCACATTTTGTCATAGCTTAATTTTTTTCTTTACAATTACTGCACTCATTCAATACTTTTGTGATACAAATAAGAAATGACAGTAGGATAAAAACAAAAACCACATACCCCAAATTAAAAAGTTTAACGTTCTACAGAATTCCTTCTGAAGAACAATTCTGAAATATAAATATGTACATTATTTAAACAAAGGAAAACCCAAGGTTTCAGCTATAACTCATTCTCTCATTTTAAAAACTACTCAGGCTCACTGAATTAACTGTCCAAACGAGTATTAACTCTGAATTATGTTCACTGGGTCAGAATCACTGAACAATATTTAGCATTAAGTGAACAACAGCCTATAAAGTTCAATATCAAATTAACAGAGATGAATATTTTTGTTACTTTCCAAACATTTGTTTTTTATAAAGAAATTAACCTATATACAAAATACATCCAGTGGGCAGTTTGTCTTGATTTAAGTGCCCAAAGAACGACCACGCTGGCACAATTTAAGGAAAAAGGAAAAAAAAAAAGATTAGAAGCGTCTCCTAATCCCCCAAAACCCTGGCCCTGCCTCTCTGCATTATTAATAGGCCTAATGCACAGATTGCTTGCATAAGTAAACGCAATAGCCAACCTCAACTAAAGCAGACCAGCCCAGGGAAGCATGAACAAGGGCCTGCAGGAAATGCTGTGCGTTAGGCCCAGGATGAGGAGGAGTTAGCAAAAACCGTGATGGTGGACGATACTCACTCAGGCGGGAAGAGGCGCAGTTCGTCGATCTTCCCTAGGAAACCGAAGAGGGTCCGCATCTGCTCAGAGCTAGCGCTCGGGGAGACATTAGTCACCTGGATTACCTCGGTGCCGCCGCCTCCGCCGCCGCCGCCGCCGCCCCCCGGCCCGCCGCTGGGGCCCGGGCCCGCAGTGCTGGGGACGATGGTAGTGTTGCTCATGGCGCTGCTCGCGTACTCGCTCCTGCTTTAACACATCAAACACACAACAAACAGTGAGAGGGAGGGGGAAGAGGAACCGGTTCGCCGGAGAGGGGACAGGACGGTGTCCGAAGCTGCAGCCGCTGCTGCCGTCGCCGCCGTTTCTCCGCCCCGCCGGTCGCCGCGGGGAACGAAGAGGCCGCGCGATCTCGACACCACGAGAAAACAAACGGCCTCCCCCACCTCGTTCCAACCACCTTACTCTCGGCCCGAGCTCCCCACAATGCCTTGCGGCGCAAGGGCGCGTCACCCTCGGCTCCGCCCCGTGCCGGCCCAGCAAGCCTCACTCACAGCAGGAGAAACTCGAGGGCCCGCGGTCTCGTGAAAGGAGTCATCTCCATCCCTCTCTGCTCCCTTTTTTTTTTAAAGACAAGAAAAGTGGAAGGCGTTAACTTTTTTTTTTTTAAAGCAAGCCTCCACTCCCCGGCAAAAAACTGCATGCACACTTTAGCAACTATTCTTATTAAAAATGCCCACGATATTTATTTCTTTGTACAGAGTATCTTCTACAGATCTGTCCAGTTACTAATGAAATTTACACCCTAGCTATCAAGATTTTCCTCCCTACCACTATAAAATTTTCTAAATCTTTACACACACCTTTGTAACACTGAATTTGTGACGAATTTGCTTTCCCACTAAAATCTTAAAATATATTTTAATGTTACACTCACTAGTGCTTTATAAGCTAATTTCACAAATTCACTCTTTTACACTTGATCTTAGTCAAAAGGCCTAGAAGCGATACAAATTCATTTTAAAGAACATTTTACAGTACCTAAATATGTACAAGTATGTGATCTAAAATTTCTACAGAAAAACCTGCTTTACATGCATATTCTTGCTTAAAATAATTTTGAAGCTTTTGATCATAAAAAGATCCTTGCCTAATTTTTCAACCTCATGTGAATTATTCTCCCACTTTCATCCAGTGTTATCCAATGACTTGCAGTTCCCAAACCTGACAAAATCTTTTATTTCACAGTGCCTTTACACAAATTATTAATGACCTCCCTCATTTTATCTAACTGCTATCCCCCATAGGGCCTTCCTTGCCTCACTGACACAACTGCAAGCAGAGTTAGGGTTTCCTTCTTGCCACTCAACAACAGAGATACATATATTTGTTATACTGACATGTCCCCCACAAAGCCCTGAGTTTTCTGGGTCAGTTTAGGACCTAGCACAATGTCTGTCACATAGTCAATGCCCAATAAATGTGCTGAACACATGCACAAATATGTCTTAATGACTGTCATTTATTCTAAGACAACTGTTAAAAAATTTACTTGATCCTAAATATTTCTGGAGGCCAAAACCTGAGGACGTATACAATATTTTCTTTAGTAAATACTTCTATGGAATAATGTAACTGAGAGTGTAATTTGTTAGAGATTAGAAACTAAAGTTACTGAGAGCCAATTGGCTAGGTTTTCTTACTAGTTACATCATTTCTGCTAGTTCTCATACAAAGGGATGGGTAGGTTGAATATACACCTAGCAAAATTACAAATTACAATTAACTGCATGTCATTCATAAATGTGTACCTGTGAATATAAAAGATGCCAGATAATTAATTTTCTTATTTTGAATCAGACATATGTCACTGTCAAATACAGATTCTTAACAGTTTGATAAAGTTAATTAGTATATCAGTACCCACAAAATGAAGGCCTCCACAGTAGCCCAGCCCACGTAACAAATCTAAACCTAAGTCAGCCAGCACTTACAGGAAACACCTGTCAAGGAAACCTAACAGCAAATCGCAATCTTCCAACTCAGTTTTAGCTAGATTACCGTGCCCTAGAATATAGGACCTGCTAGCCTTATGAAGAAATTCTCCACCTCTTGGCCAATGCTTCTTCTAATTCTTTATAAAACTCCCTCTTGCCCAAAATCCCTTGTGAAGAGTGCTCCATGCTTGCCAGGCACTGTACTCTCCCAATCCATGGATTGTTTTCCTTTGAATAAATGGCATCAAACATCTTACTAAATTGTTTCAGTTTTGTCACTTGATACGTTTAACTCTTATTAGAAGTGGCTATGATGTTCTATGACAAAAGGGCAAATAATACAGGGGCAGGGTTCATGCCTGTCTTTTTTTTTTTTTTAATGTTAACATCTTTTTATTCTCTGTGGTGGATACACAGAAATCTTTTCTATTATTCCACACTTTTCTGTATGTTTGACATATTACATAATTAAAATTACAAATTCAAGCCAAAGAAAAACATAGTTCTGTGATAAGATAAATCTTTTAAGTCCTCAGAAACCAGGTTATACATAAAAACTTACTGAACACACAAATAGATGGTGCTTCCATATGGAGAAACAGTGGCAAAAAAAAAATCGTTCTAATAAGGAGGATTTCTGAATATTTTACTTTCAAATCATCTAGCAGCTAAAAAAAAATACTGGACTTACAGCCAGAAGACTGGCTTAAAATAAAATACTACCTTGTTATTAATTAAGTGTGATTTGAGGAAATTTCACTTCACTTCTAAGAACCTACTTCAGTCAAAAGCTGAGTGAGGAGCTGAATCATAATTTTGAAGATCCTTTTAGGTCTAATAAATAGATTAAATAACTAGGTACCTACCTTGTGTTATTATTGTCTGTTTCCCATAGAAATGAAATAGCTAAAGGCAAATAACTAATATATGAAAGCAAATAAATGTATCCAATCTATACTAGTATTAAATCACTTTAGGTTTATTTAGGCTCCCAGTTGAACAAGACTATAAAAAGTACAGAACCTAGACACAAGTATCATGCCTGTCTTATTTACTTTAACCCCAGTATCATGAAAATGTTAAAAAAAAAAAAAGCCTCACAAATTCCTTCAAATATTATTATGCCCCTGCTATGTTTCAGGATTTTCCTAGCCCCTAGAAATACAGCAGAGAAAAAAGATAGGCAATGTTCTGATCTCATGAAACGCCAGGTTCGGTATGGCAAACTCTCAATACAAAAACAAAGACGTAAGGGAGTAATGTGCTGTGATGAAAATAAACCAGGATAGGAAATGGGGGAGAAGGTGTTATCTGAGCTGAAACTTTATTAAAAGGAGGAAGCAAAGCAATCCAAGCAGAGGAAATAGCCAATTAGAAAGGTACTCAGGGTGAGAATAAGTTTGAAGCTTTCAAGGAAAGTAGGAAGACCATTTTCTTTGTTGATTAAAAGCTTTACAGTTTATATTTCAGAGAGAGACTTATAAGAAAATCCTGTATCATGTGGAAAGTGAAGTGAAAGAAGCATGCACAGGGAAGAGCCACCTGCTTATTTTTGGGAGTGGGTTTGGGAAGGCTTCCAGTTATATTTGAATGAAAATTATTACCAACCTCACTAATGGTTGATGCTATTTCCAAAGCAAAAAGTAACCTGTCATTTTGGCCTCTTTAGTCATATTATGGCCTATTAGTCATGTTTGGCCTATACATGCATATTATAGTGCATAATTTCTGATAGGCTTTTGAAATATGAAAAATAAGATTCCCGATAGTAGTGCCCTATTGCTAACAGGTGGGGAACTGCTACTACCACCACACTTCTAAGAAAAATTTAAAGAGGTGCTTGATATTGGAAAGAAAGTCTCTCAAAGAATATTAGAGAATACTACTTTATGCAAATCCTCAAAACAGTACCAATCCTATCAGTTATAATGAACAAGCTTTAGTTCTTTCCAGTATCAAGGTTCTAAAAGATCTCATGTATAAAAGAATGAAACTACACCCCTATCTTATACCACTCACAAAAATTAATTTGAAATGGACTAAAGACTTAAATGTAACACCTGAAACAATAAAACTCCTAGAAGAAAACATAGGAAAAACGTTCCCTGATGTAGGACTTGGGAACGATATTTTGAAAGTCGAAAGCATAAGCAACAAAATTAAAAATAAACAAGTGGGACTACATCAAACTAAAAAGCTTCTGTACAGCAAAGAAAACCATCAACAAAATGAAAAGACAACCTATGGAATAGGAGAAAATATGTACAAACCATATATCTGATAAGGGGTTAATAACTAAAATATACAGGGAACTCCAAAACACCTCACATCTGTTTGAATGACTAGCATTAAAAAGGCAAGAGATAACAAAAGTTGAGGAGGACGTGGAGAAAAGGGAACCCTTGGGCACTACTGGTAGGAATGTAAATTGGTGCAGCCACTATGGAAACAGAAACACCATGTTGAGATGTCTGTATCCCCATGTTCATAGCAGCATTATATACAATAGCCAAGACATGGAAAGTGTCCATCGATGGATGAATAAAGAAGTTATATCTAAAAAACAAATAAACAAACAAAACTAAACTCACAGAAAAAGAGATCAGATATGTGGTTATCAGAGGTGGGGGTGAAGGGAGGGAGAATGAGAAGAAGGTGTTCAAGTGGTACAAACTTCCAGTTATAAGATAAATAAGTACTTGTGATATAATGTATGACATAAGTATACTTAACAATGCTGGATGATATATATGAAAGTTTCTGAGAGAATAAATTCTAAGCATTCTCATCACAAGGAAAAAGGTTTTTTTTCTTTTTCTTTTATTTTCTATCTATATGTGATGATGGATATTAACTAATTTTGTTGTAATCATTTCAAGATATAGGTAATTAAAATTGTGATGCTGTACACTTAAAACTTATACAGTGCTGTATGTCAATTATATCTCAATAAAACTGGGAAAAAGAACAATTGCAATAAAGATATTTCTAAGGAAAAGAAAAAGACCTCATGTATTTAAATGGAAATTCTTTAATTAAAAGATAGAATAGCCACAGGTATGTACAATAACTCTACCCACTGGACACCATGTTCCCAGTTGGGTAAGTCAACTTACCTGTTACTGTTAGCCACCTTTGTTCACACTACTGGAAAAGATTGTAGAGTCCTCTACATCAGGGGTTCCCAATCCCCTGGCCACACGGCTACGGGTTCATGGCCTCTTAGGAACCAGGTCGCACAGCAGGAGGTGAGCAGCAGGCAAGGGAGCGAAGCTTCATCTGTATTTACAGCCGCTCCCCGTTGTTGTTCGCATCACCACCTGAGCCCCGTCTCCTGTCAGATCAGCAACGGCATTAGATTCTCATAGGAGTGCAAACCCTACTGTGAACTGCGCATGCGAAGGATCTAGGTTGCATGTTCCTTATGAGAATCTAATGCCTGATGATCTGAGGTGGAGCTGAGGCAGTGATGCTAGCACTGGGGAGTGGCTGCAAATACAGATTATCATTAGCAGAGAGGTTTGACTGCACAGAGACCATAATAAGTCAATTGCTTGCATACTCATATCAAAACCCTATCAGTCAGTGGCAAGTGACAATTAAGCTGCATCTTACAGAGTAGACTGGACATAAGCAACACACTTCAGGTGTCACTGTCTCCCACTACCCCCAGATGGGACCACCTAGTTGCAGGAAAACAAGCTCAGGGGTCCTGAGCTCAGGGGTCCTGATTCTGCATTATGGTGAGTTGTATAATTATTTCCTTATATATTACAATGTAATAATAATAAAGTGCACAATAAATGTAGTGTGCTTGAATCATCCCGAAACCACCCCTCCCCCCCCACCCCCCAACCCCTGGTCTGTGGAAAAATTGTCTTCCATGAAACCGGTCCCTGATGCCAAAAAGGTTGGGGACCGCTGCCGTAAATTGACATAATTTTGCAAATCTGCACAAGCAACAGGTCTTTTACCAAATTAGTTGTTAAGCAGCTCTTTCCCTCTACCAAATATACTCTTTGAGGACAGGGAAGGCAATGTATTCATCTCTGTGTTTCTGATATCCAACAATATTTTACTGGAACAAAGTAAGCATTTGACAAAAACTTACTTACTGAGTATCATCTGTGTGCTAGAAGCTTTACAAATGCCTTACACAATCTACTCAACAAAGGCTTGGTGAATGAAGGCAGGAATGCATTTGTTAGATTTACAAGGAAGTTTGGTTGAGAAACTCTCAAAGTATTTGGCTATACATTTTCCCCCCATAGCTATAGAAAGCAGTAAGAAAAACATGGGAAATAAATCACTGCTTACAAACCATAACTTAAAAAAAACAAACTTACCTGCAGATCTGTTTTGTTTTTCTACTTCTACAAATTAGGTAATTGTATTTCTCTTCTATTTCTATTAATTGGATGATTCTATAATGATTAGTATCTACTTCAAAATCATAATTATAAATCCCACACTCCCTTTTCTGCTCCATCTAAAACGAAGGGGAGAGACTAAAGGATAAGTCAGCATTAGGGGGCTAATGGACAGAATGATGGACAGACACACACCAGAACAGAAAAAGTCTACTTACTTCCAAATACTTGTTTTGTTAACTTATATTGTCTGTCAATAGCAGAAATTCTATATCTACATTTTAAAATTGACAGCACAGGGTCTGTGAACACCTTGAAACTGTGGGCAAAAATCTGTATTTTTCAAAGTTTGTTTTTATGATTAACATAGAGAGAAAAGGAGTTAGAGCATTAGGATACTATTGCCTAAAGCCACATGCACAGTACTCTCAGCTGTGGTCCATACAACCACAATCAATTTATTTGTAACAGATTTATTGGCGTTTGGATTGAATAGGGTCAACAGAAATATTTGGAGGGGAAAGCTCCAGGTACTGACTACTCACTACCTATCCTCTGTTATATGAGAATTTTTTACTCTCAACTGAGAAAAGGCCATTTGAGGGACTGCTTCATAATCTTAAAAAAAAAGTGAAAAAAAATCCAGTACTTATATGTATCTTTATTCTAAGTAAATAGTTTCAAGCATTTTAATACTAGAGAGTTTTCCCTGATCAAGGAATTAGACATCTGTACAATTTGAGCTCTTTTTCCCCTTACGCTATAAAATTAACTTTCTCATCATGAAGGAAAATTATTTCTAAAGAGTCTTATGAAACTGGTAAAACCGAAAGTGTACTCAACTCAGTAATTTGAGGATCTACATTAACTGAATGCTTTTAAAATGTGCTTTAATCCTCACAACACTTAAAAGGTGCTACAGTGATTAAGAATGCAGGCCTAGAGTCAAACCAAAGGGGCTCTGCCACAATTAAGGTACTTGCAATCTTTGGCTCATTACTTTGTGCTTCAATTTCCTCATTTGAACAATGAGGATAATAATAATTTCCAACTCACTGGGTTCTTTTCTGGATGAAGTGAGAATACAAATGCTTAGAAAACATAAATATCAACTACTATTATTATCCCTAATCTACAATTTAAAAACTTTCAGTTTGAAAAATGTTTACCTCAACTGTGTTCCACTTTATACCATCACTCTATTTTAGGCTAGTATCTTGGACTATTACTACTTCATCATTTACATGAAAGATATGAATCAAGAGTTAATTTATACAGTGAGAGGAGTTTCTTAAGATCCCACATTTTAATATAGGCTTTTGGTGGCATATATTTTTTTAAAAAGATTATAAAATAATAAATGCAAAATGTAAAATATTAAAACTATATGTGTAAAAAAGTAGAAGTCCCTCATTCCCATTCCCCATGCATGTTCTCAACTACTGTTAACAGGCAATGTGAACTCAATTTCCTTACGTGAAAAATGGAGATAATGATACCACTTAAAGTTTTTAAGATTAGAAACATTATGGATATGAAACACCTAGCACAGTGCCGAAGACATAGGTACTCAACAAATGCTTTATACCATTACAAGAAAGTCTGTGTTCCACTTCCTCTTCTCTTCAACAGGTGAATAATAACAATAATACTTCTGGTCTAACCTTAGAGCATTACCGTCAAATGTGAAAATACTTCGTAAGTGGTAGTAAACATGTGAAGTATACTATTATTAGATGCTCTTTCTCCTTTAAGAGGCTGCTGCAATGGAAACATGATGACAGATTTCAGATTTTCATATTCATTTTGTTCCTAAAGCAGCACTTTACCAATAGCACGTGTAGATAGATGACAGCTAAACAAAACATTCCTTTTTTGATAAAACACAAATGCTTCATGGAAAACTCTTGCTAGGAAGGCTTCAATTACTTTTCCATATTTTTAGAGCAAGATTGCTATTCTAATTTTCAAAAGACAAACAACTCCACATATGCTTGATCAATCTTAAAAGTACTGTGAAAAAAAAAAAAGTACTGTGACATGGGTTGGAGCAACAGACTATCAAATAACCCAAGCACCGATTAAAAAAAAAAGCAAAATATTAGTAAATACACAAAACAATCTGAATTTTTGATACACGCTAAAGCGAAAGGCCACAATGCTTTTTTCCTTCAATTTCCATTTCAGCCACTTTTAACTATGAACTGCAGTTAGTTTCAAGCCACAATTAGCTCATGGTGAAGTCTAAAGCACGTGGAGACACTGATCAAATAATTATTTTGAAGGAAGGAAGAGATAGTGGAAAGGTAACTTTTTAGGAAACGAGGAATCAAAAGAGAAGCAAAAAAGTCAGGAGCTCTATAATGGAAAAATATCAAAGCTTTATTAACGGCAGATAAATTTAGTGATGAGTGCAAAACATGTATCTCTACAAAGATGAAGAGCAAAAGCTCTTGGTTCACAGATTTGCACTGTGGAGACCAAGTATTTAAATGTTCACTAGTATTTCAACCCCCCCAATAATAGTACCCAAATCACCTAAGTATATGTAACTGTGATATTTTAAAGGATGGAAAAAAAAAATGATGTAGAAAAAAAGTAGTGGACACTCTTGAAGGTAATTTGAAAGTTAAGCTAATATTTTTCTTAATTGCGAGTATAAATACTCCACCTCCAAATTTAACAAATTTTTAAATAAAAATCTATCAATTGTGAATGTCAACAAACTATCAAATTATTACTATTTCCCCCGTATCAACTTCAGTTGGTACTAAGAATAAAGTCTCAGGGGCCATATCTTGTCTCATTAAAACTGTTGGGGACGTTTGCTTATAAAGAACTTTTACCATGTATAATTATTTAATGTCTCTTTTTGAAGTATTGAGCAAATGGAGTTGCAAGCCAAATCCGTTTGAATAAAAATGTTGGCAGGGGTGATATAAAGTCAAATTTTAAAATAGTGGATTTTGATTAAAATGATTTTTCTTTAAACAGATTTATTTGGTACTGGTTTTGTATCTGTTAACACAAAGAAAGGATAGTATTATGAAGTACATTCTCAGATTTGGTGCCCTAATTTTATCTCTGTATAACTTTACTACTTTAAACAAATTCATAAAACCTATACAATTGATGTTAAAATTAAGACTTGAAATCACATAACACATTAATCTTGGAAAAACGATCAAGAAAACAGCTATTAAATGTTAGAAGTAAGAATCACTAGGGATAATGGGAAATATTTTCAGCTGATTTTAGAAAAAGAAATAATACCATAAGTGCTTTTTATTTAGTGACATAAGCGACTGCTTTATAACCACCACCTGTGTTTTAGCTTTTTTTAACAGACTATAAACAAACAAAAAAACTAAAAGTAATTAAGATAAAAAAACTTTAAAAAAAACTACTTCTTCCACTTCATGTGAAAAACATTAGCAATGTAAAAGCCTTTTTGTAAGAGGAAAGTAAAAATATTTTCCTAAAGCTAGTGGACTGTAATCCTTTTACACTGAAAGTAGAGAGAAACAGAAGACAACATTTATATCAAATATTAAACCTCCTAGAGCAAGCTCACTGCTTCCTAATTCAAAAGTAAGAAAGGGAAGCACAGGGAACATGCAAAGGATGTACAAATGAATAATCTAAAATAAAATGCACCGTCTCCAGAAAAAATTACCACACAAAGTTCCAATGACAACAAAATACAATTCAAAGCCACATTTGAAACTATGAATAAATAGACAAAATATGTACTACCTTCAAGGAAACAGCATGTTTTCTACTGACTACTTTTAAGTTGGCAGTTATAAGCCTAAATGGAAATCAAATGGGCAAAATGCAATTTTCAAAGGAAACTAAAGATGTGTAACAAGCACCATTAAAGTTGAATATTTAAAACACGACGAGTCCATGTGCAATATAATTTTGCTCTCAATTTTGATAATTCAAACCAACTTATTTACAGAGTAAGGACAAACACAGAAAGAAAACTTTGAATAATAAGCATATAAGAATGTAAAAAATTCAACTCAAAGAATACTTAATAAGCAATATATGTTAGGTCCAACAGCTCCAGTCAATAATGACAGTGTTAAAAAGTAGAATGTTCTCTCAATAAATAACGTTAGCATAAAACAGCAGTTCTCACAGATAAGGCAATGTTCTGAAAGGTGAACATTATACTGATTCAGTATAGGCTAAATCTAAATCTCCTATTTTACAGAAAAAGAAAACTTCCTAGAGATGTCTGCAATCAAATTCACTTTGCTCCTGATGACATTAAAAAAAATTGTGCTCAAAAATTTGCACAAATTAATACCATTTTCCTTTGCCACAATTTCTCAATTTGCCTCAATAAATTCATCTTACCAATTGTAGCTTTCAATTTTGAAAATATTTAACATGTGGCAATGTTCATAATAACACAGCCATGTTTTAAAATGTCTTATTAAATTTTAATGGTAGTGATAAGCTGCTCTATCTTACTTTGATAAGTCATACTTTCCGTTATGAAACAGAACAGCATTCTTTGGCCGATAAAATTCTTAGGGTCAATGTATTTTTGGTTTCTTCACTTTCTGTTTTCATTTAGCAAATCTAGAAGAGTGAAACCTTCCATACTTTAATAAAATGAATATAATAAACAGTAGCTAGGCAAATTCTGTTACAAATGGCAGCTATGCAGTAGTCTCCAGCCCCTACACAGGAGATATCCGTTTCATATTATTTTAATAATCCATCTTTTTTTTAAAAGAAACAAATACTTTAGCTTCATTGCTCATGTTGAAAAAGGTTCGGATCTTTTGTTTTAATGCATTCTTTCGAAAGTAATACAATGAATATACAGTGTTAATTCCCACGAATATAACTATATATAATTACACTTTCTCATAAAGAAGCTCAATTAAGTTGATAAGCTTTCAGTTTGCATGAGTTTGAGATGAAACATGATTTTCCTGATTGCATGAGGTAATAATTTTCACCCTCACTTGTTCAATCTGCACTTGCTACAGAGGTACAATACACAGTGTAATACAGATATATACTTGTAAAATTTTTATACATGTCAGTTTGTTATCTATTGAAGTTTACCACAAGAGTGCAGTCACTTGGATTTTTCAGAATTACTCTGCCATTAATCAGGACATGCTTCTCTTATACAAAATGCAACAATGTTTCAACATAATACTATAATTAAATGTCAATAATGAAATATTTAACTTCAAGTAGAAGCACAATAAATCAAAAAACTGTATCTTCCTTATAATTAAAAAAAAATTGAACTAAAGAAGAATCTATTGTAGGGGGAGAGGTGGCTACTGTAAAATTTTACACTTGAGTAAATAATCCTCCAAAGGTAGGCTGCTACATCCTACAAAAGAGAAAAAGGGTTTTCTCTAGTAAATAATTACCTCCTAAAACATAATTGAAGTCTCCCTAAAAATGGTTCGAAGACAAATGTTGAAAATGGTGAAATAAAAGCCACTAGGGAAATCATAATGATTAATAAGAAAGGTTTTAGAGAGAGAGATCCATCTAGGTTCAAAGGCCTGGTCATACCACTTATAGAAACTTATGACTTTTGGCAAGTTTCTTAATCCTTTTTAGCCTTAATTTCTTCACCTGTAAAATTGATCCTTGTGCTAAATAAGAGATAGTAAAAGAGGTATTATCAGCACTGAGCCTGATACTTAGGGCCCAATAAGGTAACTATAATGATTATTGTCAAGACAAACTTGGGTCGGGGGGTGTTTATTAGCGACCTTGCAAAAACTGCTATGTTCCTTGCTTTAAAACCCACTCTGTTTGATAGTGTAATTACTGGTAGTTTTCTGCTGTTCACTTTCAATGCAAAGGACTCCATAGAATTAAGAAGAAAAATAATCGAGGGGGTCAGGGTTTAGAAACCTAATTTTACGGCTGGCAAGAACGTGGACTCAGGCAAATCCGTGTGCGCTGCAGAATTTGTTAGCTGGCCGTCATATTACCTTTTAATTATCCTAATGATCCCCAGCCGAGCTGATGGGGAGTTAAAAGGATATCTCCAGGGGAAGGCTTTTTAAAACAAAATTACTTTAGGCAAAACAAAAGTCTAGCACCCAGGACAATACTAAAGAGGATGAGTTATTAATTACTTATTGAATGACTCACTAAAGCTGTATATTTCAGGCAGAAACTAACTGTCCAAGATATACGACTTACTGCACAAAATTTTCATTTTCCATTCTGAACTGGATGGAATCCGTTTCCTCACCAAGCTCTCAATATTTAAAACTTCATCTTTGCTTAATTATTTCAAAAAACCCGAATGAGATAGGAAATGATTAACCCTACATTAATGAAAAAGGAGTGAGCTTTAAAAGCTGTCAAGTAAACTGTCTAAAGTTACACAGTTTGTAAGCTACAGAAGGACCTGGGATTCGAACTCGTAGCTCTCGGGCTCCGAAATCTAAGCTTTTCTCGCTACACTCAAGCTTGCGCTTCCACTTGGCTTCCCTAAACCGTCCGGTAGAGAGAACGTTCATTATGAAGCTTTTTTTTTCTTTTTTCTTTTTTTGTGTTTCCTTCTCTGTTGCCAACCCTTCCATTTCACACTACCTCCTATGTTGGGCTACGAATTCCATACAACAACAATCGAGGTGCACTAAGGCTAGGAGTCGGAGTATAGACCCAAAGAACAGAAATTGGTTTTACTTCCTACGCGGAATGGAGGTCTGGCGCCAGCACCAAAAGCGACAAACAGGCAGGGGTCCAGAGAGGCTGCAGACCGCGCCCAGGTCTCAAGTTTTAGTCAAGGCCCACGTTCCGGCCAGGCGAGGGGAGCAGAGAAGGTTATTCTTTCTTGACACCCTCGCCGCCGCGGGAGCACAGAAGAGTAGGTTGGAGTCTCAGTAATAGTGCCCACAATAAATTCAAACCCCCTCTTCAGCCCGTTAAACGCACTTACTTGAGCGAAGTAATTTCCAAGACACAAGGCCGGCACCGGCAACGGGAAGGGCCCCTCGGTCCTCCTGCCCCAGACGCTGGCGGTGACGACAGCCGAGCCGCGCCGCCGAGAGCGAAGGCCCAGCGCACGGAGCGCGCGCTCCCGACAGGGGCTGGGCGGCTCCGCGGCGCCACCTTTAAGCGTCACTGGTGGGGCTCTGCTTCTGAACACCCGGGTTCGAACATGTCGCGGCTGAAGGGAGTAGCTGGGCGGGATCCCCGAGCGGGGTTCCGAGCTGAGAGGAGAGACCGCGGTGCCTCCGTACCCCAGGGGCTATTAAAGGCGGCGAGGAAGAGCGGGCAGTTAAACCTGTCGGGCCGCAACCTCAGTGAAGGTAAGATCCAGAGGTACGACCTGATTGTGCGACCTCGCAGAAAGCACTTGCCCCACGTAGCCTCCCTTTCCTCTGGCCTGGGTTTGGCCGCCTTTTGCCCAGGCTCCTAGCCAGGATCCCGGTGCTCGAATTCAGGCACTCATAACATTTCCACTGGTTCGGTCAGCTCTTTCGGTTCCTCCTTTCGCTCCAGGAGTGTCTGGTGCAGGGAATGTGCTGGGAATACGGTCAAAATTTAAACGGGTTGCTTTCTGGGATTCCTGCATTCTATGGAATAACAACATAATGTTTGACTAAATTAGCTATCAAGTGATGGGCACATGCTTTGTTTCTTTGGCCCTCTGTTCCTCCTGTTAATTTAATCACTTAGGGCAGTTATCAGCGCTAAAATTCTGTATTTTATCTGCTCCTTTGTGAACTAAGAGTGAATGTCACTGTTCTCTATCAAGACCATTTTCTGTGTGCAACTGGACAGGAGGAAATACAAGGAATAATGAACATTATCCTAAATTGAAGATCAAGATGGATGCCATACTGAGTGAATTTGGGGCCATCCTGAAAATCTGGTAAAGATAAAAAGCACAAATCTGGACACCATGAACGAATAATAGCCAGATGCTCTTCTGATTTTCTGTTGTATACGGGAGGGAGTGGGAAGTGGGGAGAGAGAGATTATGGCATTCCTCCTGTTTTCCTCTACTTATATTTAGGTTTAAGGCTACCTGGGATTAAAAGCTTCCATTTCCTTGTAATGATTGCTTTTTTTATTGTGCCATGTATAGAGTTGACCATGAAAGCAAATACTTGCTGAATGAATGAAAGGGTATATGACAAAATCTCTGCTCTACCTAGAAAAGCTTTTAATCAATGGGGACATTAGTATTCTAAAACTACAGGTGTGCATATACACTTGCTTTTTCCAAAGCCTGGAACTTTCTACATGATACCTGACTAGGGTTCACTCTGCTTCCTGTAGGACTCTGCTCAGATAGGCCCTTCCTAACTACCCTATCTAAATACCATTGCTAACGTGTATTCTCTGTTTTTTAATAGCATTTATTACTATCAGAATTTATATTATATATTTGTTTATTGTCTTCTATCCTCTGCTAGAGTATTAGTTGTATGTGGTCAAGAAGCTTTGTTTTATTAATTGTTGTGTCCCTAACACTCAAAATAGTGCTTAGTACATAGTAGATTCTTATTAAACATTTGTGGAAGGAATAAGTAAATGAATGAGTACTCCCAAATACTAAGTGTGTGCTGGAATGTACTTATTGATTGGATCCAGATGGTTTAGTCTATTAAAGTTTCAGGGAGCAAATGAATTTTGACTCCTAGCTTCATGATGACATGGATCAGGGCTGTTTAGGTCATTATTGTATAAACAGAGCCTAACATAATATCTGGCACATACTAGGTACTCAGCAAATTATGTTGAAGGTACAATATTTCATAGGAGACAAAAGATGTAAATGGGAGAGGCACATGGTATCTATAGCTTATATATAAAAAAGGAATTCTTGTTATCATAATATAAAAGGTTTTTCTTTATCTAGTTGTAGCCTTCAACTTCTTCTCTTGTCTTTCAGCCTTTGATATCCAAACTGCGGTAATTCTGAACTATTTGTAGTCCAGTATGGGGCCATGCTTCTTATTTCCATATCTTTGCTCATGTAACTTTGAGATGCTTAATCTCCCGGTGTTTTATTTTCTCATTTATAATGTGATAGTAGGAATAGGACCTACTAAGGTTTAAATGAGATAATACCCATAAAAGGCCTGGTACATAAAAAGTACATGGTAAAAATTGGCCATTGCTATTATTATTGCAATAGCCTCCTAAATGGTTTCCTGAATTTCTTGTTTTAAATCTCACCCTCTAAATCAGTGCCATTACCAAGAATTATCTTTCCAAAACAAAGATCTTACTATGTCATTCACATTTAATGACTCCCAGTAGCCCACAAGATTCAGCATAAAGTTCTTAGTACAACAAACAAAAAAAGTCTTTTGAAATCTGGCCCCTAAGCGTCTACAATAAAGCCTCCTGTCTCTTTTCGGAATCCTATACTTTAACAACAACGACAATAGCAAATCGTTTTTCACCCGAACAACCATACTTTAAGGTTTTTTTAGAACAGTTTTAGGATTCCAGAAAGTTGAACAGACAGTACAGAGAGTTCTCGTATACCCTCTCTCCCCAGCTCATAGTTTCCCCTATTATTAGCATCTTGCATTATGTAGTACATTTGTCACAATTGGTCAGCCAATATTGATATATCATTATTAAAGTCCATTATTTACATACTGTTCACTCTTAGTCTTATACAGTTCTATGAGTTTTGACAAATGCATGATGTCATGTATCTACCATTCCAGTATCATATAGAATATTTTCACTGCCCTAAAAATCACCTGAGCCCTACCTGTTTATTCCTTACCCTGCTTCTCTAGAAGCCCTGGCAGCCACTCATCTTTTTTTTTTTTTAATAAATTTATTTATTTATTTATTTTTGAGTGTGTTGGGTCTTCGATGCTGTACGCGGGCTTTCTCTAGTTGTGGAGAGCGGGGGATACTCTTCGTTGTGATGTGAGGGCTTCTGATCGCGGTGGCTTCTCTTGTTGTGGAGCATAGGCTCTAGGTGCGTGGGCTTCAGTAGTTGTGGCTCGCAGGCTCTATAGCTGAGGCTCAGTAGTTGTGGTGCATGGGCTTAGTTGCTCCGCGGCATGTGGGCTCTTCCTGGGCAGGGCTCGAACCCGTATCCCCTGCATTGGCAGGCGGATTCTTAACCACTGCGCCACCAGGGAAGTCCCAGCCCCTCATCTTTTTACTCTTTCTATGGTTTTGCCTTTTCCAACACGTCATATAATTGGAATCATACAGTATGTAGCTTTTTCAGACTGCCCTTTTTCACTAAGTAATGTGCATTTAGGGTTCCTCCATGTCTTTCCATGGCTTGATAGCTCATTTCATTTAACACTGAATGATATTCTATGGTACGGATGTACCATTTTATTTATCCATTCACCTTTCTAAGGACATTTTGGTTGCTTCCAGTTTTTGGCAATTATGAATGAAGCTGCTGTTTGTGTTCAGGTTTTTGCGTGGACATAAATTTTCAATTCATTTGGGTAAAAACCTAGGAGTGCCTTTCTTTTGATTTTTGGAGCTTTCTGGATTTTTTTTTCCTTGAATATTTTTGGTCTGCTGTTGGTTGAATATGCACATGCGGAACCCAAGGATACAGAGGGCGGATTGTATACTCCAGGTCTTTCTTTCGTCCTTTATATTTATATGATTATATAAATGTATTTGTAAAGTGCAGTCATGTCCATTGTTTCTAAATTGGAAAAATAGAACCTAGCCTTTAATTTTGCTGTATATAACAAAAAGCAGTTAAAATTCTGTTGATTCTTTTTTTTTAAGAGCAAATGTGGATTTTTATTTTGAAAGAAATCATAATACATTTTTTAAAAATTTAAAGCTAACAAAAAATTTAAAGCTAACGAATAACAAAAACATTCCAATTTTCAGAAAGAACAATATATATTTTTTACTAACTACCTAACAGCTATATACAGTGAATGATTTCTATAATGCTTTATTTCCTACATTTTTTTACATCTTTATTGGAGTATAATTGCTTTACAATGGTGTATTAGTTTCTGCTTTATAACAAAGTGAATCAGTTATACATATACATATGTTCCGATATCCCTTCCCTCTTGCGTCTCCCTCCCTCCCACCCTCACTATCCCACCCCTCTAGGTGGTCACAAAGCACCGAGCTGATCTCCCTGTGCTATGCGGCTGCTTCCCACTAGCTATCTACCTTACATTTGGTAGTGTATATATGTCCATGCCACTCTCTCGCTTTGTCACAGCTTACCCTTCCCCCTCCCCATATCCTCAAGTCCATTCTCTACTAGGTCTGTGTCTTTATTCCTGTCTTACCCCTAGGTTCTTCGTGACATTTTTTTTCCTTAGATTCCATATATATGTGTTAGTATACGGTATTTGTCTTTCTCTTTCTGACTTACTTCACTCTGTATGACAAACTGTAGGTCCATCCACCTCATTACAAATAGCTCAATTTCGTTTCTTTTTATGGCTGAGTAATATTCGATTGTATATATGTGCCACATCTTCTTTATCCATTCATCCAATGATGGACACTTAGGTTGTTTCCATCTCCGGGCTATTGTAAATAGAGCTGCAATGAACATTTTGGTACATGACTCTTTTTGAATTTTGGTTTTCTCAGGGTATATGCCCAGTAGTGGGATTGCTGGGTCATATGGTAGTTCTATTTGTAGTTTTTTAAGGAACCTCAATACTGTTCTCCATAGTGGCTGTACCAATTCACATTCCCACCAGCAGTGCAAGAGTGTTCCCTTTTCTCCACACCCTCTCCAGCATTTATTGTTTCTAGATTTTTTGATGATGGCCATTCTGACTGGTGTGAGATGATATCTCATTGTAGTTTTGATTTGCATTTCTCTAATGATTAATGATGTTGACCATTCTTTCATGTGTTTGTTGGAAGTCTGTATATCTTCTTTGGAGAAATGTCTATTTAGGTCTTCTGCCCATTTTTGTATTGGGTTGTTTGTTTTTTTGTTATTGAACTGCATGAGCTGCTTATAAATTTTGGAGATTTATCAATTGTCACTTGCTTCATTTGCAAATATTTTCTCCCATTCTGAGGGTTGTTTTTTGGTCTTGTTTATGGTTTCCTTTGCTGTGCAAAAGCTTTGAAGTTTCATTAGGTCCCATTTGTTTATTTTTGTTTTTGTTTCCATTTCTCTAGGAGGTGGGTCAAAAAGGATCTTGCTGTGATTGATGTCATAGAGTGTTCTGCCTATGTTTTCCTCTAAGAGTTTGATAGTTTCTGGCCTTACATTTAGGTCTTTAATCCATTTTGAGCTTATTTTTGTGTATGGTGTTAGGGAGTGATCTAATCTCATACTTTTACATGTAGCTGTCCAGTTTTCCCAGCGCCACTTATTGAAGAGGCTGTCCTTTCTCCACTGTACATTCCTGCCTCCTTTATCAAAGATAAGGTGACCATATGTGCGTGGGTTTATCTCTGAGCTTCCTATCCTGTTCCATTGATCTATCTTTCTGTTTTTGTGCCAGTACCATACTGTCTTGATTACTATAGCTTTGTAGTATAGTCTGAACTCAGGGAGCCTGATTCCTCCATCTCCGTTTTTCATTCTCAAGATTGCTTTGGGTATTCGGGGTCTTTTGTGTTTCTATACAAATTGTGAAATTTTTTGTTCTAGTTCTGTGAAAAATGCCAGTGGTAATTTGGTAGGGATTGCATTGAATCTGTAGATTGCTTTGGGTAGTAGAGTCATTTTCACAATGTTGATTCTTCCAATCCAAGAACATGGTATATCTCTCCAGCTATTTGTGTCATCCTTAATTTCTTTCATCAGTGTCTTATAATTTTCTGCATACAGGTCTCCTTTGGTAGGTTTATTCCTAGATATTTTATTCTTTTTGGTGCAATGGTAAATGGGAGTGTTTTCTTGATTTCACTTTCAGATTTTTCATCATTAGTGTATAGGAATGCCAGAGATTTCTGT
Organism: Tursiops truncatus; assembly: GCF_011762595.2. NCBI lineage: Eukaryota > Metazoa > Chordata > Mammalia > Artiodactyla > Delphinidae > Tursiops > Tursiops truncatus. The sequence continues at coordinate 123,536,705 of NC_047034.1, forward strand.
GCATTACTTTTGTATCCTGCTACTTAACCAAATTCATTGATTAGCTCTAGTAGTTTTTTGGTAGCATCTTTAGGATTCTCTATGTATAGTATCATGTCATCTGCAAACAGTGACAGCTTTACATCTTTTTTTCCGATTTGGGTTCCTTTTATTTCCTTTACTTCTCTGATTGCTGTGGCTAAAACTTCCAAAACGATGTTGAATAAGAGTGGTGAGAGTGGGCAACCTTGTCTTGTTCCTGATCTTAGAGGAAATGCTTTCAGTTTTTCACCATTGAGGACGATGTTGGCTGTGGGTTTGTCATATATGGCCTTTATTATGTTGAGGTAAGTTCCCTCTATGCCTACTTTCTGCAGGGTTTTTATCATAAATGGGTGTTGAATTTTGTCAAAAGCTTTCTCTGCATCTATTGAGATGATCATATGGTTTTTCTCCTTCAATTTTTTAATATGGTGTATCACATTGATTGATTTGCGTATATTGAAGAATCCTTGCATTCCTGGAATAAACCCCACTTGATCATGGTGTATGATCCTTTTAATGTGCTGTTGGATTCTGTTTGCTAGTATTTTATTGAGGATTTTTGCATCTATGTTCATCAGTGATATTGGCCTGTAGTTTTCTTTCTTTGTGACATCCTTGTCTGGTTTTGGTATCAAGGTGATGGTGGCCTCGTAGAATGAGTTTGGGAGTGTTCCTCCCTCTGCTATATTTTGGAAGAGTTTGAGAAGAATAGGTGTTAACTCTTCTCTAAATGTTTGACAGAATTCGCGTGTGAAGCCATCTGGTCCTGGGCTTTTGTTTGTTGGAAGATTTTTAATCACAGTTTCAATTTCAGTGCTACAGTGCTTGTGATTGGTCTGTTCATATTTTCTATTTCTTCCTCATTCAGTCTTGGCAGGTTGTGCATTTCTAAGAATTTGTCCATTTCTTCCAGGTTGTCCATTTTATTGGCATAGAGTTGCTTGTAGTAATCTCTCATGATCTCTTATTTCTGCAGTGTCAGTTGTTACTTCTCCTTTTTCATTTCTAATTCTATTGATTTGAATCTTCTCCCTTTTTTTCTTGATGAGACTGGCTAATGATTTATCAATTTTGTTTATCTTCTCAAAGAACCAGCTTTTAGTTTTATTGGTCTTTGCTATTGTTTCCTTCATTTCTTTTTCATTTATTTCTGATCTGATTTTTATGATCTCTTTCCTTCTGCTAACTTTTGAGTTTTTTTGTTCTTCTTTCTCTAATTGCTTTAGGTGCAAGGTTAGGTTGTTTATTCTAGATGTTTCCTGTTTCTTAAGATAGGATTGTATTGCTATAAACTTCCCTCTTAGAACTGCTTTTGCTGCATCCCGTAGATTTTGGGTCGTCATTTGTTTGTCATTTGTTTCTAGGTACTTTTTAATTTCCTCTTTGATTTCTTCAGTGATCACTTCATTATTAAGTAGTGTATTGTTTAGCCTCCATGTGTTTGTATTTTTTATAGATCTTTTCCTGTAATTGATATCTAGTCTCATGGTGTTGTGGTCGGAAAAGACACTTGATACAATTTCAATTTTCTTAAATTTACCAAGGCTTGATTTGTGACCCAAGATATGATCTATCCTGGAGAATGTTCCCTGAGCATTTGAGAAAAATGTGTATTCTGTTGTTTTTGGATGGAATGTCCTCTAAATATCAATTAAGTCCATGTTGTTTAATGTATTATTTAAAGCTTGTGTTTCCTTATTTATTTTCATTGTGGATGATCTGTCCATTGGTGAAAGTGGGGTGTTAAAATCCCCTACTATGAATGTGTTACTGTCGATTTCCCCTTTTATGGCTGTTAGTATTTGCCTTATGTATTGAGGTGCTCCTATGTTGGGTGCGTAAGTATTTACAATTGTTATATCTTCTTCTTGGATCGATCCCTTGATCATTATGTAGTGTCCTTCTTTGTCTCTTCTAATAGTCTTTATTTTAAAGTCCATTTTGTCTGACATGAGAATTGCTACACCAGCTTTCTTTTGGTTTCCATTTTCATGAAATACCTTTTCCATCCCCTTAGTTTCAGTCTGTATGTGCCTTTAGGTCTGAAGTGCGTCTCTTGTAGACAACATATATATGGGTCTTGTTTTTGTATCCATTCAGCCAAGCTGTGTCTTTTGGTGGGAGCATTTAATCCATTTACATTTAAGGTAATTATCAATATGTATGTTCCTATTCCCATTTTCTTAATTATTTTGGGATCGTTATTGTAGGTCTTTTCCTTCTCTTGTGTTTCTTGCCTAGAGAAATTCCTTTAGCAGTTGTTGTAAAGCTGGTATGATGGTGCTGAACTCTCTCAGCTTTTGCTTGTCTGTAAAGGTTTTAATTTCTCCATCAAATCTGCATGAGATCCTTGCTGGGTAGAGTAATCTTGGTTGCAGGTTTTTCTCCTTCATCACTTTAAATATGTGCTGCCAATCCCTTCTGGCTTGCAGAGTTTCTGCTGAAAGATCAGCTCTTAACCTTATGGGGATTCCCTTGTGTGTTATTTGTTGTTTTTCCCTTGCTGCTTTTAATATGTTTTCTTTGTATTTAATTTTTGACAGTTTGATTAATATGTGTCTTCGCATATTTCTCCTTGGATTTATCCTGTATGGGACTCTCTTTGCTTCCTGGACTTGATTAACTATTTCCTTGCTCATATTAGGGAAGTTTTCAACTATAATCTCTTCAAATATTTTTTCACTCCCTTTCTTTTTCTCTTCTTCTTCTGCAACCCCTATAATTTGAATGTTGGTGCATTTAATGTTGTCCCAGAGGTCTCTGAGACTGTCCTCAGTTCTTGTCATTCTTTTTTCTTTGTTCTGACCTGCAGTAGTTATTTCCACTATTCTATCTTCCAGGTCACTTATCCGTTCTTCTGCCTCAGTTATTCTGCTATTGAACCCTTCTAGAGTATTTTTAATTTCATTTATTGTGTTGTTCATCGTTGCTTGTTTCATCTTTAGTTCTTCTAGGTCCTTGTTAAATGTTTCTTGCATCTTGTCTATTCTATTTCCAAGATTTTGGATCATCTTTACTATCATTATTCTGAATTCTTTTTCAGGTAGACTGCCTATTTCCTCTTCATTTGTTAGGTCTGGTGGGTTTTTATCTTGCTCCTTCATCTGCTGTGTGTTTTTCTGTCTTCTCATTTTGCTTATCTTACTGTGTTTGGGGTCTCCTTTTTGCAGGCTGCAGGTTCGTAGTTCCGATTGTTTTTGGTGTCTGTCCCCAGTGGCTAAGGTTGGTTCAGTGGGTTGTGTAGGCTTCCTGGTGGAGGGGACTAGTGCCTGTGTTCTGGTGGATGAGGCTGGATCGTGTCTTTCTGGTGGGCAGGTACACGTCTGGTGGTGTGTTTTGGGGTGTCTGTGGACTTACTATGATTTTAGGCAACCTCTCTGCTAATGGATGGGGCTGTGTTCCTGCCTTGCTAGTTGTTTGGCATAGGGTGTCCAGTACTGTAGCTTGCTGGTCGTTGAGTGAAGCTGGGTTCTGGTGTTGAGATGGAAATCTCTGGGAAATTTTCGCCGTTTGATTTGGAGCTGGGAGGTCTCTTGTGGACCAGTGTCCTGAAGTTGGCTCTCCTACCTCAGAGGCACAGCACTGACTCCTGGCTGCAGCAACAAGAGCCTCAATATCATTTTCTGTTTTAAGAATGGAAAGGTAATTCAGCCCTTCCTGTAGCATGGTTGCTATAATCTGTTTTTCTTCAATCACAGCATTTAATCTGTTTACATTTAATATAATTATTGATACATTTGAGTTTAAATCTATATTATTTTATTTTCATTCTTTCCATTTTGTTACTTTTTTCTTGTTTTATTTTGGTTTAATTTTTTTAAAAATTTTTATTGGAGTATAGTTTATTTACAATGTTGTGTTAGTTTCAGGTGTACAGCAAAGTGAATCTGTTATACATATACATATATCGACTCTTATTTTAGATTTTTATCCCATATAGGCTATTACAGAGTACTGAGTAGAGTTCCCTGTGCTATGCAGTAGGTCCTTATTATTTAGTTATCTATTTTATATATAGTAGTGTGTATATGTCAATCCCAGTCTTCCAATTTATCCCTCCCCCCAAAAATTCTATTGATTCTTATTCTTAAGTGGTGGCCTCCTGAAATGGATTCTTCTTAATGAGGTCACTTGTTAGAGCTGTGAGGCATTTTACTAACTAGATGGGGTTGTTAACTGGTATCTGTACAGTGCAGATAAATATTTACCTGTAACTGAAATCTGTGTACTCTTAAGGGTTTTTAGATACGCTTTCTTTTCTAGTTCCTTTGCGAAAGAACTAGGTCCTAGTTCTTTTGTAAAAATACTATTTATTATTTTCCTCTTTATATAACCAATATGTCTACTATAGAAAAAGTAGAATCTATATACAGCATAAAAAATGAAATTAACCATCTACGGTTATCACTGTTGATATTTTGGAGGTTTTTCTTTTATAATTTTGTGTGTGTGTGTGTGTGAATATATTTAATTTACTTTCTGTTTTTTTTATTTTTAACAAATTTGGAATTGTACTGAGTTCTGCTTTTATGACTTCTATTTGTACATTTTTCAGGAACACTTGAAAAATAGAGTCATTAAAATAATCAGATAATAGTCTGTCTTATGAATATTGTGATTAATTTAAATATCCAAATATTGTTGGCAGTTTTAGAGTCATCATTCTGAGTGTCAGTTCTATAAGTTACTTAGAAAGGTATACCCAAACAAAATAACTAATAACCAACTTCAAAGAAGCACATTAGAAATATCCTGGAAATTTTAAGTGACAGCTCTTTTTATGAGCAGCAGTGTGGGAATATATTATCTTTCAACCAAAATTAATTATCTTTTGTTCAGTATAGATATTGCAGCTCTTTTTCATTGGACCAGATAAAATGAAAGTAGAATTGTAAAGGAGGTATTGATTGTTGCCTTGTGCTTGCATGACCATGGCAGAACAGTAGTGTAGGAATGTTTTTGAGTGACTCAAAAACTCAATGAAAGTAAGAGGGGCCAGTGTTTGGAACAAAAGAATGCTGTAAACTCTAAAGGAAACCACACTATTGAACTGACAAGAACATTGGTAAGTGGATAATTTATTAAATAAGCCAATTAAATTAGTTTGGAAACCATATTATTTGAGAGAGAAATATGGGTGTAAGGCTATCATTCCTTATCTTGAAGAGAGCAGTTTGGTTAGTTTCTGTTTGTGGAATTAAGTAAATAGGTCTAGGGCTTCTAGGCCACAAGATGTCATGTTGTCTGTTTTAGGGTAATGAAAATTTGCCATGTTCAGTTTGTACAGTTTGTTGTGACACGACAAAAAGTGTAACACAAACCATATGTTTACTAAGATTTTAAATAACCATCCTTAAATCTGTATTAACCATGTTCTGCTTTACTATTTAGCTTAACTCTGTATTTTGACTCCTGATTGTCTTAATGGAATTTACTGTTATATTCTAAAAAGCTAATGAGAATTAACCAAACTATCCAGATTTTATAACAAATAATTCCAGAAAGAAACTACGCTTCCAGGTGAATAGATCATCAAAACAAGCTAATTCTTAAACAATTCTTAGAAATGAAAACACGAGGAAAGTGCCTTAATCCATATGTAATGGCAAAATCTGAGGTGAACATTTAATTTTTAGTATACTGAAATCCAGGGAAGTCTACTTGTTTAGATTATAAAACAAGGACCTTGATAGTTAATTGAAAATCCCATTCCTATTTCTTGATCTGTTGATATATTTCTAAATGTTAGTATTTTAACCTGTTGGGATGTGTATCCCAAGTTATCGCCAAGGCCAAAGTTTATTTAATAAATTAGTGCAGATTTAAACTTACCCCTATATTAATATCATGTTCACTCACTTGCATTTTAATATGTTTTCTTGAGTAGAAGAGAAAAAATACAGGCTGGGAAGAATGGAATTATAGTTTCAGTGAAGCTTGTCTTCACTATAAAACTGAATGTACCCTCAAGTTAATGTAATAAATTCAAGCATGTTTTTCTCTTAAAGTGATTAGTAAACATGTTTTCCTTTTCATATGTTTAACATTGTTTCACTCTTTTCTTACAGTATCCTGGACTTCAGCAAAGAAGTGTTGTCTTCATGCATTCTAAAATAACAGTGGTTCAGGTGTTCTAAACCACAAAGATATATTCCTTTGAATCAACCTAAAGCTGCAACTGAGTTAATGCCTTCCATATAACTTTTTGAGTTAATGCCTTCCATATAACTTTTTAATTTTACTTTGGGGGGTGTGTGTGTGTGTGTGTGTGTGTGTGTGTGTGTGTGTGTGTTAAACTTTAAAGATAGCCTCAAAGTGACACTATAATATTATGGTTTATCAATTTGGAATTCTTTATTTAATGTAATGAGGCCATTGGTGGCCATACATAAACTACTGTGGAGAAAATTGGAATGTTTATCAATGAGCTTTCCCGGATTCTTTACAGAGTGACTTGATCTATTGGTTTATTCTTTTAAAGTGCTCATAATTGGGTAGACAGTTTAGTAAATGGCATTTGTAAGATAAACTATTATCCGAATATTACCCTGCATCTAGCAAAAGCCTTTTTGTACTGCTGTTACTGTATTCTAGCATTTAAGTGACAGTAGGGCCCTCTCATTTAATCAACGAGGAAACTGGGGACCAGAAATACTAGGTTACTGGCCGGTTTGATTAGTTATACAGTTTAAACCAGAGCCTTAGGTCCCTGACTCTTTGGTCAGTGTATGTCCATGATGCTATACTGTGTATCATAGTTGAATATATTTACAGTCTTTTAGAAGATGGTAATCAATCTAGACTAGATCTAGACTTTAATGGGTATGATTTTCTGCCTTAAGTAAACAGTTATTATTGTATACTATGCATGATCATTATATTTATGAAACTGTCCAAAGGAGTCAAAAAAATTTTTTTAATCTCATGATTTATTGCTCCTATAGTTTACTTGCTACACATTCTTTTATTCATCCATGTAAACACCATTTTAGACATGTTTTTTTATTTCTTCTCTGTTTCTTCACCTACCCACTTGTATCTTCCTCAAATTAGACAGTTCTCTGCTGTCAACCCATTTGTGACTCCCTATTTCTGTAATTAGCTGTTGTCAATGGAAGAAAGAATGAATTGCCCAAAAATACATGTAAAGAAATCTTTTTGCAGTGTTTGTTAAGGATCATGCCATCCCTTGTGGAAGTCTCTAGTCACATATGGCTATTTAAATTTTATTAACCAAAATTAAATAAAATTAAAAATCAAGTTCTTCAGTCACTTTGGCCACATTATAAGTGCTCATTGGCCATATGCAGCTAGTGGCTACCATATGAAATAGGGCAGATACAGGATATTTCCATCATTGCAGAAAGTTCTGTTGGGTAGTGCTGCTTAAGGGTATTATCTACCCTGTGAGAAACATATATATGTGTATATGTATATATATACACACATATACACACTTTATTTTTTTATTCATTCACATATATACATATGTGTACATATGCATTCATAAGATTGTCTTGATATATTACATCATCTATATTTAAAAAAATTCTCTCTTTATCTTTAGTTATCTTTATTGGGGTATAATTTACAAACAGTATGTACATTCATTTTAAGTGTACAGTTTAATGAGTTTTGACAAATATATACAGTTGTGTAACTTCTACCAAAATCAAGATAAAGAACATTTCCAGTACTTGAAACGTTCCCCTTGCTGTCAGTCTACCCCCACTGCTAGCTCCATGGAACCAGTGGTCTGCTTTTTGTCAATATAAATTAGCCTCTTCTAGAATTTAATTCAAATAGAATTATACATTTACAATTTTTCCGTGTTAGGCTTCTTTTGCTTAGTATAATGTTTTTTGAGGGTCATCCATATTGTTTACAAAAGTAGTTCCTTTTTACTGTTGAACAGTAATAGTCCATTGTATGTATGTATTTCAGTTTGTTTATCCATTTACCTGTTGAGTTGTGTTTAGCTTTTGGCTATTATGAATAAAACTGCTTATGAGTTTTCAAGTACAGTCTTTGTGTAGACATATGTTATCATTTCTGTTGAGTTAAATACCTGAGCGTGGAATCGCTGGACATATAATAATAAGTGCATACTTAACTTTATAAGAATTCACCAAACTGTTTGTCCCTAGTAATATGAGAGATTCAGTTGCCACACATCATTACCAACACTTTGTATTGTCGTTATTTTTAACATTAGCCATTCTTGTGGTTGTGTTACAGTATCTCCTTATGGTTTTATTTACATTTCCTTGATGGTTAATGATGTTGAGTATCTTTTCAACTGCTCATTCGTTTTTTGTATATCTTTTGCCAAGTGTTCAGATTTTTTGTCTATTTTTAATTGGGCTGTTTGTCTTCCTGAGTTATAAGACTTTTTATATTCTGGGGATGCAAGTCCTCAGATATATTGTATATCTATATTGGTATCTATCTAATATATTCTCCCAGTCTGTGGCTTGCCTAATTTTCTGAACAATTTCTTTAGAAAAACATAAGAGTTTTTAATTTTGATGAAGTCCAATTTATCAATTTTTTTCTTTTATGATTGTACTTTTTCTATACTGAGAAATTTTATCCATCCCAAGGCTGTGAAGATTTTCTCCCTTGCTTTCTTATAGAATTTTTATAGTTTTATCTTTTACATTTAAGTCTGTGCTCTACTTGGCATTAATTTTAGAGCATGTCACAAGGTAAAAGTTGAGGTTCATTTTTTATCTATACGAACATTTGTTTAAAAGACTATTCCTTTCTTACTAAATTATTTTGGCAACTTTGTTGAATATTAACTGACATTATTTTATTGCCTGGAATATTTTCTGAGCTCATTTTTTTTTTTTTCCCTGTTGGTCTATATGTCTGTCCTTATATAAGCTTTATGGTAAAAATTAAAATCAAGTACTGTTAAGTCCTATCGCTTTCTTCTGTTTCAAAATTGTTTAATATATTTTAGTTCTTTTGCATTTCAGTATACATTTTAGAATTAGCTTGTTAGTTTCTACAGAAATGCCTTCTGGAATTTTGATTAGGATTGTACTGAATCTATAAGTCACTTTGAGAAGTGACATCTTAAAAATATTGAGTCTTCAAGCTGTAACTTGGTATATTTCTCTACTTATCTAGACCTTCTTTAAGTTTTCACAGCAAAAAACACAGGTCTTTCATATATTTTGTATTTTCATACCATAGGTTTTGCATATATTTGTTAAATTTAACACTCAGTATTTCATGGTTTTAGATGTTATGTCTTGTAAATCTTTAAGCATTTAAGAATGTTTTCAGTTACTGATTGCTAATATGTAGAAACACAATCGATTTTTGTATATTAAGCTTGAAGTCTGTGACCTTTCTAAACTCATTACATTTAATTTTTTTGGTAGCTTTCTTAGGATTTTCTATATAGATCTTCATGTCTGCTAATAGAGACAGTTTTACTTCTTCCTTTTCAGTCTGAGTGGCTTTTATTTATTTTTCTTGCCTTGTTGCATTAGTCAGAACTGCTAGTAAAATATTGACACAGTAAGAATGGGCATCCTCACTTTGTACCCAATTTTAGAGAGTAAGCCCTGAGTTTTTCACCATTAAGTATATTGTTAGCTGTAGATTTTTCAAAGATACCCTTTATCCGGTTGAATGAGTTCCCTTTCATACCTAGTTTTTTGAGAGTTTTTATCTTGAATGATTGTTGAATTTTGTCAGATGCTTTTTTTTTTTTTCATTCCTTGACAGTCATATTGTGTTACTCTTTTTCTGTTAATATGGTCAACTGCATTGATTCATTTTCAAATGTTAAAGTATCCTTGCATTCCTCATATAAATCACTTGGTCATGGTGTTTAGATTTGGTTTTTGGTTTTTGGCTTTTTTTCCCCCCCCTTTTAATGTCTTTGATTTTGATATCAGAGTAGTGCTGGCTTTATAAAATGAGCTGGGAATTTTTCTTTCCTCTATTTTCTGAAACAGTCTGTAGAATCAGTATCATTTCTACTCTAAATGTCTGTAGAATTCACCAGTGAAGTCATCTGGGCCTGGAGTTTTCTTTGTGGGAATGTTTTAAATAGCAAGTTTAATTTCTTTGGTAGATACTATGTGCTTTATTGTGATTTATAAGAAATATATATATTTGGTCATTCAGATGACCAAAATATATTTCTCAGAGATATTTGGTCCATAGTTCCTGGCCCACAGCTCCCAAAACCCTTGGAATTTCCTGAATAATAAGAGCAATGGGAGCATCCTTTGTTATAATATTTGGTTTCTTGTCCTCAGTTCCCGAAAAACAAAAACAAAACCCCCAAAAAACTGCTTCAGAGCCATAAAAGTTAAATGGTGTCTTGTTAACAAGCCTTTAGTACCACAAGTGAGTTTATGTTAATGAAAGTGACTTGCAAAAAACACCTAAGGGTGGAGGCTGGTTGCCAGGAGAACTAACCACAGATAGAATCAGAACCAGAAACCCTGATTCTGGGGAGGAGAGAGGGGATAGAGGTTGAATCAATCACCAATGGCAAATGAGTTAATCAATCATGCCTATGTAATGAAGCCTCTGTAAAAACCAAAAAAGGAGAGGGTTCTGAGAGCTTCCACATTAGGGAACCAGTATGCTCCCATGTGCCATTGTGCCGGACCACGAGCTCTACAAGGATGGAAGCTCCCTTTTTCAGACCTTGCCCTATGTATCTCTTCATCTGGTTGTTGGTTCGTATCCTTTAATATTGTTCGTAATAAATCTGTCACTAGTGAGTAAATGGGTTTTCCTGAGTTCTGTGGGCCATTCTAGCAAATTAACTGAACCCAAGGAGGGAGTCGTGGGAACCTCTGATTTATAGCCAATTGATGAGAAGTACTGGTAATAAGCTGGGCTTGTGACTGGCCTCTGAAGTGGAAGGCAGTTTTGTGGGACTGAGCCCTTTACTTGTTGAATCTGATTCTATATCCCCTAGTAGTGTCAGAGTTGAGACACCAGGAGGGTGTCTGAGAATTGATTGTATGGGGAACAATATGCACACTGGAATTGGGTCTAGGAACCCTTTCAAAAGGCTACTCAGATTTCCTATTGCTGTTGTGCTTTTTTTTTCCCCCTTTGAGGGAATTTCTCCATATCCTCTAAGTTGTTGAATGTATGGATATAAAGTTGTTCATCATATTCCCTTATACTTTTTTTAAAAAATAAATTTATTTATTTATTTTTAGGGTCTTTGTTGCTGCACGCGGGCTTTCTCTAGTTGCAGTGAGCGGGGTGGGGGGGATACTCTTCATTGTGCACGGGCTTCTCACTGTGGTGGCTTCTCTTGTTGCGGAGCATGGATTCTAGGCACGGGCTTCAGTAGTTGTGGAACACAGGCTCATTAGTTGTGGCTCACGGGCTCAGTGTTGTAGCTCACGGGCTCTAGAGCGCAGGCTCAGTAGTTGTGCACAGGCTTAGTTGCTCCATGGCATGTGGGATCTTCCCGGACCAGGGCTCAAATCCATGTACCCTGTACTGGCAGGTGGATTCTTCACCACTGTGCCACCAGGGAAGCCCCTTCCCTTATCTTCTTAACATTTGTAAGATTGGTAGTGATATTCCCACTTTCAAAGAACTGGGTATTGGTTTTATTGCTTTTTATCTGTTACCGTATTTGTTTTCGATGTCATTGATTTCTACTCTTTTTTTGTTTACTTTGGGTTTACTTTGTTCTTTTCTATCTTCCTAAGATTGTAGTTTAGATCATTGTGATATGGGATTATATATGAGCAAGATTGGCCATGAGTTGATAACTGTTAAATGTGGGCGGTGGGTACGTGGAGCATTATTTCATTATACTATTTGTTAATTTATGTATATATTTGACATATTATATAACTTTAAAAATTACATAAAGCAAATAAATCTAACTCCATAGTAAATTTTTTTCACATTTATATGCCTATTGACATTTATTTTTTACCTGGTAGTTTCTGTTTTGTGAATTGGTAAGCTACTTTTAGGATGGCTCCACTGAATTCCTCAATAATTAGGACAATATACCTTTCAGTGGTTCTTCATATTTGTGGGGAGGGAAGAAAAGTGACATGAATCTTGGTGCTATAAACTCTTGAAGAAATTGAGATATTTCACAAACAATGGGGAAAAGAATGAGCAGTAAGTCAATGTTTATGGAAAAGCAAATTGATACATATTTAATAACAGCAGTATAGTATCAACAATTATGCATCCCGTGATAGTTCCTACAAAGACAAATTTGGTTAACCAAAATATCTGAAGTAATAATGATAAAATTGTAACATTCATTTAGTGTAGTTCATGGGTAACAGATATTTTTGTTGTGTTGTATACAAATTTCTTGTGTTCTCCACCTTCCTCCTTACAAAAAAAGATATTTTCCATTACATTGCCTTTTAAGTATAATCGTCTTAATGTACCTATGTACGTGTAGGTGTTAAGAGAAAAATATATGCACAATGCTCTACATATTTTCTTTAGGAGTAGACTTGTGCATCTCACATAGCTTCTTCCATACATTTTTTTTTAATGTTTTGTATTGTTTTGTCTTGCCTTGTTTTTTTTTTTTTTTGTCGTTCTTATACTGGAGCTTTTTGTTGGTGACCCAAACTGGTATGGCACATTTGTAACTTGTTTTTGCTTAAGGGTAACATTGATTTTTAGTCAAATACATAAATGTACCCATTTTTATTGACTCATTTGGTGTCAGTAACTTCACATGCTAGTGCTGGGCTGATGTGTGTTTCTCATTCCCACTCAGTCATCCATATCTACCCACCAAAATAATAATAACAACAGTGAAGGTACATTTTATGCTGCTTTTGTACTCAAAGAGTTGGAAAGAGTGGCTTTTGTTTCTTTGCTTTGCTTTAAAAATAAACCTCTGTGCATAAACATGGGTGGATTTTCATTCTGTTTTATTCCCATTTGCTGGGGATTCATTGATAGAAGAGTAGAGAAATGCAGATTGCTTAGGCAGAGAGAAGGGTAGGAAAGGGATCTTATAATTTATTCTAATACAAGTATAGGTACCTCATTTTTTTTGAGTGAATGGATTTCAGGAACTTTGCTTTGCTTCTGTAAAACCATTGTATTGCATTGCTTGATCTGATTGTGTCCTGAACTTGAAACTTTGACCACACCTTTCCATTTAATGTCATTTTAAAATGATAGTCAGTAACTGTAAGGCATAACCAATGGTTGCCTTGATTAATATTAGCTAAAGTTCTAGATCATACCCATATATCGTCCTACTGGTATCAAGGAATGAAGGACTATTTAAAATAGTTCTGCTATAGCACTAGAGCAAGTTAATATTTTCTGGAGCTTCAAGTGTTATAGTGATAAACCTGGACTCTTTCTGTTTAACTTGAACAGTCTTATTTGCAGTGTCAAAGGAATTGCTGTATATGCTGCAACAGAAGTAATACAATGTTGTGTGATGGGATAAGAAATAAAATTGTACGTCAGATAAAATAGAGAGCAGCTACCAGAGTCAGATATACCTTACAAATATTCACTGAGAAGCAAGACAATTTAGTTTTTCCAGGGTTTAAATCCCGTTTAGCTATATAACCCTGGGTAAATGATACATTCTCTGTGCCCCATTTTTCTCATCTGTAAAGTGAGAATAACACCTACCTTACGGAGTTGCTATGAGATATAAATGAGTTAGTTTAAATGTTGATTTCCATACGTTCTCTGTTATGGTTGCCTAATGGTAGAGTCCATTCTTTATTTGTCTTGTATATCTAACCACTATGTGCTGTGCAGGGAATGTATATAGTAAATATAGTTGAATGAAGATAAGAGTGAGATCTAATATGAAAAATACATATCCAATATTCTGTTTTGGAATAAAATCAACTTCCATTGTAATGTAGTTGGAATTCATTGCTATTTGTTTGATTTATTTGAAAGTGTTTTTTTAGTGTTTCAGAAACTTCTTTTCAGTAGATAAGCAGAATAGCTGTTATAAACATGTGTACTTAGTATCTCACCTCTTTCCCTTCTTTTTTTTTTTTGGTTTGGTGGTGGTGGAAATAGTGCCTCAGTGTGTTTGGAGAATAAATGTGGATATCCCTGAAGAAGCTAATCAGAATCTTTCATTCAGTGCTACTGAGCGATGGTGGGAACAGACAGATTTGACCAAACTAATCATATCAAACAATAAACTTCAGTCACTTACTGATGACCTCCGACTCCTTCCTGCACTGACTGTTCTTGATGTAAGTTGACTGATTATAAATATGGATCTTCGTCTGAAGAGACTCTAAAGCTAAATTTAGGCTTTGAGTAATAGAAGACCCATGTTCAATCGGTAGAGTGCAAGGAAGAATAACAAATTACTGTGTTCGGCATAGCATAATGGTTGAGTGCAGAGTCAGAACATCAGGCTTCAAATTTTGACTCTGCCACTTGATAGCTGTGTGATCTCGGGAAGGTTACCTCTTTGTGCTTCAGTTTCCATGTTTATAAACCGAGACTGGTACTACTACCTGTTTTTAAAAATTGTTCTTTGAATTAAATGAGTTAATGCATACAGACAGAATTGGTATTTAACAAGTGGTTGCTGCTGCTCGTCTTTTTTTTAATTGCTATTATTATATATATATATATATATTTTTTTTCCTGCGGTAAGCGGGCCTCTCACTGTTGTGGCCTCTCCCGTTGCGGAGGCTCCGGACGCGCAGGCTCAGCGGCCATGGCTCACGGGCCCAGCTGCTCCGTGGCATGTGGGATCTTCCCGGACCGGGGCACTAACCCGTGTCCCCTGCATTGGCAGGTGGACTCCCAACCACTGCGCCACCAGGGAAGCCCTATTGCTATTATTTTTATCATCATTATTATTGTCGGTGTTAAAGCAAGTATTTAATATTGTTTTGTTTTTTGGGTTTTTTTTTTTGTTACTTTGGGGGGTTTTTTTGGTAACTTATCTCCAATACTGACTTGAATTATTGGGCTTAAATTTTTGTGTGTTTATTCAGGGACTATGTTGTGTTTTTTTTGTTTTTTGTTTTTTGTTTTTTTGTGGTACGCAGGCCTCTCACTGATGTGGCCTCTCCCGTTGCGGAGCACAGGCTCCAGACGCGCAGGCTCAGCGGCCACGGCCCACAGGCCCAGCCGCTCCGCGGCACGTGGGATCCTCCCAGACCGGGGCACGAACGCGCGTCCCCTAGCATCGGCAGGCGGACTCTCAACCACTGCGCCACCAGGGAAGCCCAGGGACTATGTTTTTAATCCCTAGTTGCCATGTCATGAGTAGTTTATTTCATAATCTACAGACTTCTGATATACTTTACTTAGGATCATCAAAAATCTTCCATTTCATGTCTGAAAAAGTTAGATGTAGTGAGATTTCTAAAGAAGTTTTTATATTCTTCATTTGTTAAATGAATGAATTGGCATAAGTGTTCTCTTAAAGGTTCCTTGTACCTTAAAAGCATATGATTCTGTAAGAACATGAGAGAAGTCTCCCTCATTTATTTTTTGTAAATGTTGACATTAATCATACGATCAGAGGGCTGTTAGTTTCTGACCTTGTCATCTCTCATTTGAGATTGAAGTTCCACTCAGTGAGGGGAAGTTTTTTGTTTTTTTTTTAACTGTAGTATTTTAAAATTGATCTCTTATCACTTCATGATTTATTAGCAGCAGTTTGGTCAATTTCAAACTCCTTTTTCTTTTCTATACTCAAAACAAATTACCAATAGCCCAGCTATGCTTTTGAGCTAGAATAACGAGACTGTCATCAGAGAATATTGTACAATAGCAAAGCTCATGGTTAATTGTAAGACTAAGATATTGACTGTGTCTTTTAATAACTTTTAGATACATGATAATCAGCTGACATCCCTTCCTTCTGCTATAAGAGAATTAGAAAATCTTCAGAAACTTAATGTCAGGTAAAATTTAAACTTATTTCAGTATTGCTAGTATAAGGGTGTAAATCTAACATTCTTTAAAAATTTTTTCAAATACTTTTTCTAGCATGTAAAAAATGTTTTGTATTATCTCAGAAAGTGATTAAGCAGAATAATAATTTTAAGTTTTATTTCTCAGATTATTTTGTTTTAGAATTGCCTGCATGTTTTCTGGTTTTACAAATTTAAGGCCAGTTGATTTTTTTTTAAATACTTTTTATTTTTATGAAATAATTTTTAGTGGTTATAATGAGGAAAATTTCATGTTTTCGATATCAGTAGTTTTTAAACTTTTCTGAGGACTCCTGGAATTCCATGGGTATGCGTCTGGTACTCACTGATAGGTACATGGGAAGCCAGGTGGCTAAGGCCCTAGCTAACTCTGTTTGCCCTTCAGTACACACTCAGACTTTCAAGAAAAATAACTGCCTTTTATGTTATATATACACAGGGGGAAAGGGATTAGGGAAGATTTAATTTAGGAGAAAAAAATGAAAAAGTTTAAGTGTTCAAAACATAGTTTGAAAAACTGGGGCTTATAAAATAGATATAAATCTATCTATCACAGCATGATAAAGTTGCAGTTTTCTGGAGTTAACTGGTTTGAGGGAGAACAACAGTTCCTCAAGTAACAGTCCTTATTTGGTGAAAAATAAGACTGGAGTTGCATATTGCATTCATCTGGACATGCCAGGCCCTCAAACAGAAATAGCTATTTTTGTCTTGAGTGCTACGTTGAAACCTAATCCCCATGTAAAATGTGACTTCATTGTAGTGTATGTATGTGCACATCTTTGTCAAAATTCTAAGCCTCATATGCAGTGTAAAAATTATAGCCCAATGTTTTCATTTATATGTAAAATCAAGTTGATTAAAAGGAACCAATCAAAAGTTCACAAATTATATGTTTGGTTAAAAATCTTTATTTCTTTGAAACTCTCAATTTGATTACATTAGATTACTGTCATTTTAATGGGTGTGTACTTTTAGGATGTAAAGTTTGTAAGTACTTAAAATTAGTAACCTTACTTCATTTTTTTTAATGAGCCCAGGTAGTCGATTAGCAAAAATGCCTTTATAAATATTTATTGTGTTGTCACGAAATTGTTCAGCATTTGTTTTATCAATCAATAGCCATAACAATCTGAAAATGCTCCCTGAAGAAATTACAAATCTAAGAAACCTGAAGGGCCTATATCTCCAGCATAATGAACTAACTTGCATACCAAGGGGATTTGAACAACTTTCCAACTTAGAAGATTTAGTAAGTTTTGATTTTGCAATATTTATATAATTTGGGGCTGGTGGGATTTTTTATTAGGCTGAAAAATTGGATGTATGATTGAAATCATGGTTACATGGGCAGCTGATTGTATGACTAGATTATCAGAAACAGTGAATTACAATTAGAATGCTAACTTAGTAATTGTAAATTTGATTTTCTTATGTTTTTCTTATGAAGGAAATCACCTTAGATTTTAATTTAGGAATAGAGTTTGGGAAAGGAGCCATTGAGGATGACTTTGTTATTCAGAGGCTTTTATGGCTTAGTAAAATAGAGGAAAGGTGTTTTTAGTGTATACCAATTCCCTTTTTTATCTCCATTTTCATTTCCTCCTCTGTAGCCCTTATGGCTCTTTTGTCCTCTGAGTGTCCAGATAATGCCTTCAGGGCCTGTTTTTTCTACCCTATTTTTCAAAATGGCCATATTTCTTGGTAAAAATTTTTATTCTATCCATTTCACATCTTAAATAGAGATAACCATAAAGCAATGCAAATATTATTTTAGTCATATTGTTAAGAATAATACAAACAATAGGCACTTTGCTATACCTATAGCATATTACTATATTTGCTATACATATAGTAGATTACATATTACTTTGCTATACACATAGCAAAGTAGATAGTTTTATCCCCATTACTGATAAGAAACTAAGACTTGTAAAAAAAAAAAAAAAGTAACTCATCCAAAGTCATATAACTAATATGTAAGGAATTTAGGAATTTAACATAAAATAATCTGACTTCAGAGTGTATCCTTTTTTTTGTTCCCCCACTTTACCACGGAAGAAGTAAGGCTCTACTGTAAGGTATCCTATCTGAAAGACTTCAGTTGTATTCGATCAGATGTTCTAATATAAATCTCTACTCCACATAGTTATTTCATGTTACATTCTTGTTCTAGTCACAATTACATGTTTTGAAAAACTCATTAGTCATTTTAGCCTTAAAGTTTATTTTTTGTTCAAGGAAAAATTGCTTCTTTTACTTATTTTTTCTTGATATTTCACCCATCTGCACCAGTGTTTGAAATCAAAATACATACTCTCTTCAACCATTTCTTCAGTAGCTCTTTGTTTTTCAATCTGATCAGATTGGAAATAAGGTTTGGAAAGTAAAAGGCATAGGTAGGTGAAATGAGTGGTAAAGGAAGGAGCCATCAGATTTCCTTATAAAATTTGCTGGTAAAAGATAGCAATTGATTTAAAAAGAAAAAAAAACAAAAGCCTAGTAGAAAGCTTAAAGGAAACCTAATAAACTTTCTTTATGGGTTCCCAGATAGTCACTGCATAATGAAAGGATGCTTCAGCTGAGAACTGTGTTCTTAAGGACTCATTAGCAAATAAATCATAAATTGAGCAACAATATATTAAAACATTAAAAGTATAAGATCTATAATAATTTAAGCCAATAATATTTCTTAAAGTTATATAAAAACTGCTTAACACAATGGTACTAAATAAATAATGAAGAAATGACTTAGCATAAATAATGATTAATTTATATGCACTGTACTTATTTTGTATCTAATTTAGTCATTAACTGCAGTAATTAAATATTTATTAGCAATTCTGTTGTTCTGGGTTCTTTAAAACTTATTAAGAATTTGTGAATCTTTTCTTTATCAGAAACTTTTTTTTATTTTTACCTTTTGATATTGGAATAATTTTAGATTTACAGAAAAGTTGTAAAGATAGTACAGAGAGATCCCATATACCCTTCAGCCACCTTAATGGGCGAACATTTTTTTTTTTTTTTTTTTTTTTTTTTTTTTGCGGTACGCGGGCCTCTCACTGCTGTGGCCTCTCCCATTGTGGAGCGCAGGCTCAGCAGCCATGGCCCACGGGCCCAGCCGCTCCGCGGCATGTGGGATCTTCCCGGACCGGGGGATGAACCCGTGTCCCCTGCATCGGCAGGCGGACTCTCAACCACTGCGCCACCAGGGAAGCCCTAATGGGCGAACATTTTACTTAACTATGGGATATTTGTAAAAACTAAGAAATTAACATTTGTACAATATTGCTAACTAAACTACAGATTTTATATTTTCCCAGTTTTTCCACTAATGTCCTTTTTTTTTGTTCCAGGATCCAATCCAGAATACTACATTGCATTTAGTGTCAGTAACTTTTGATATTACTAAATATTTATTTATTAGTAATCTGTTGATTCTTAGACCTTAGAGTATTTGGGTTGTATATTATTATATTGATGTTGTAGATTATGATAATATGTTATTTTATGTTATTATAATAACAGTATGTTTTAAAAAATACACTGATCTAGCATTTTTCCTTTTTCTATCTTAATTTATTTGGAGTTACAGTTGTTTAACGTTAGACTAAATCATAGTCTTCAGAGAACAGTTCCTCTAAGTCATTTTTTTCTTATTCATTGTTGCCACTTGCCTTACCTAACAGTTTGATGATAGCTGGTGTAGTACTTATATCTGATTTGAATGTTGTAAGAAGAATACCTGATTCATAACATTGTCTTTTAAAGGAAGTTTCAAAAAAATATTCTGTCATAAAAGACAAAACAGAAACAAAGACTTAAAGCAACATCAAGGTATAGAGATTAATTAGGCAAGCTTGAATGAGTGAAAACTAGAGAGTAGAGTAGACTTCTGTACTTAAAGCAGACTTGCTGAGGTCAGCAGAACCAAGAGGGAATATTTTTTTCCTCCCAAATTAAAATGGCCATTTTTTTTCAGCTTACTTTTTTTTCCTTCCAAGAATTTTTCTTTCTTGCAAAGATGTTTTTCATTTCATATTACAATTTAACGATACAGTTTGCCTGATTTATCATAGGTACTCAACAAATATTGGATGAAAAAATAGATTTTTTTTTTAAAAACATGATAACATGGTACAGCATGACTTAATATTAACAGAAACCTTTGTGTAAAATATTTTTGAAGTCAGAATTCATTTTAATTCCTCTCTGCTACATTATTAGGCACATAGTAGGCCCACAGAGTATATTGAGGTAATGAATGATGATCTGTGAAATTGTCAGTGAATGAGAGTTACAAAACATATCATCTGTAAATAGTTTTTTTAATGTTGCAATGCCCTCAAAATTCTGAAACTCCCCTTAGGGATACTTTCTTTTTTTATTTACTTGTTCATTCATTCACTTTGTCTTTCTCTTTCTAAAGGATCTTTCGAACAATCGTCTTACAACTGTTCCTGCTAGTTTTGCATCTCTGTCCAGCTTGCTGCAACTCAATCTTTCCAGTAATCAACTGAAGAGTTTGCCTGCAGAAATAAGTGGAATGAAAAGTAAATCTTCTCTATTTTAAAAAATAAAAAAATTTGAAGTTGGTGCAACTTACATTTAAAAAAATATTTCTTTTTATAGTTAGTTACAGAGAAGCAAAATAATAGATTTTATGGTGGTAAATGCAAATAATAACAACTAGTCAGATTTTCTCCAGGCCATTGTAGTCTAGCAACTTTGTAAAGAATTACCACCAGGGGACTTCCCTGATGGTTCAGTGGGTAAGACTCTGTGCTCCCAATGCAGGGGGCCCGGGTTCAATCCCTGGTCGGGGACCTAGATCCCGCATGCATGCCGCAACTAAGAGTTCACATGCCGCAACTAAGAAGTCCGCATGCTGCAACTAAGAGTCTGCATGCCACAACTAAGATCCTGTGTGCCACAACTAAGACTCGGTGCAGCCTAAATAAATACATAAATAAATAAATAATAAAACAAAACAATAAAAAAAAAGAATTACTGCCAAAACAATACTTTGGCATATCAAAAGGAGAAAAAGAAAATAAGATTATAAATTGTGGTAATATTGTATACCTGAGAAATTGATTAAAGTTTTGAGCTATTCTATCTCTTCATTCATTTTATTCAACATTTACGAAGAGGTCATTCCCCTTTCCTAGGTGATGCCACCGATGATACATGGTTATATTATTACTGTATCCTCCTTGAGGTCCATAAGTAATAATGTCAAGAGATAGTCTAGTTTTGCCCAAATTGTCAATTGTTTTTAAAAAAAAAGTTAAAATTTAGTGGTTCCATTAAAGTTTACCATTGAACCATTATGTTTGGTGTATTGTAGAACTAATATTAAGGGATAAAAAAACTGAAGGTACGTTTCAGTACCTTTTAAGTAAGTATACTTAATCATGTTAGAATTCTTGATTTAGAGTCCAAAATCTTCATAGTGATTTTTTTTTTTTTTTGTCTAAAGGCAAACTATTATTATTTCTTAGTTGATGACCACACTGTGTCAGCTATAGACCTTACTACTCTTTTTTGCTAATCATATATGAGTCTTTTCATTTTTTTAAAACTCCCTTTTGTGGAGGAAGTCATAGATGTGATTTCGTACAGTTGATTACAGATTATTTTGCAGTGAACTTGTACAATTGTGCTGTTTGACTTTTTAAAAAATTAATGTATAATTGACTAACAATATTATATTATTTCAGGTGTATAAGATAGTGATATTTTTATACATTACAAAATGATCACTGCTGTTTTACTTTAGATTAATGGTTATTTGTAATTTATAACAGGAATGCATAAATTAAATCTGCCATAAATTGAATTGACATTTCAGGGGAGCCTTTAGTTGTGATACCAGTAGTTGACTCTGCTTGCCTTCGCCATTTTCAATAAAGGTATCAGAAAGTAGAGCTAAACATAAAATATGATATCTGGAGTGCATATGTAAGCATTTTTTTTTCACAAATTGAGTAGAAATATTGAGAGAGAGAAGCAAATATTGAAGTCAATAGAAAAATACTTTGAACTTACAGCAGTTTTTCTAATATACTATATAATTATGCTCAGATGCTTTCTGTCCTTCAGCCATGACAATGCTACTTTTAAGCTATCACCAGTAGGACATTTAGTTATTATTTCACTATTCATGATGAGATTCCAAGAACAGTATCTAACATTTGCATGGTTCTTTGTAACTCAGAATACTTTTAAATATATTATTTTGCTGCCACAATAGTTCTACAAGTTAGTATGGATGCATATTATTTACATTTTAAAGATTCAGAAAAAAAAAGATTCAGAAACCTAGGCTTAGAAATTATGTAGTAAATTGTAGAGCCAGCGTTTGCATCTTCTTACTCCATCCCCATTGCTCTTTTTCACTTTTACTGTTCATATTTTTAAATTTTTTATTGAAGTATCATTGATTTACAATGTTGTGTTAATTTCTGCTGTACAGCAAAGTGATTCAGTTATACATATATAAACAATCTATTTTTTTTAAATAGATCTTTACTGGAGTATAATTGCTTCACAATACTGTGTTAGTTTCTGTTGTACACCAAAGTGAATCAGCCATATGCATACATATGTCCCCATATCCCCTCCCTCCCATCCTCCCTATTCCACCCCTCTAGGTCATCGCAGAGCACGAAGCTGATCTCCCTGTGCCATGCTACTGCTTCCCACCAGCTAACTATTTTACATTTGGTAGTGTATATAAGTCGATGCTACTCTCACTTCACCCCAGCTTCCCCCTCCCACCCCGTGTCCTCAAGTCCATTCTCTATGTCTATGTCTTTATTCCTGCCCTGCAACTAGGTTCATCAGAACCAATTTTTTTTTTTTTTTAGATTCCATATATATGCGTTAGCATACAGTATTTGTTTTTATCTTTCTGACTTACTTCACTCTGTAGGACAGAGTCCATCCACCTCCCTTTCTTCTATGTACTGCTTCTATTCTCAATCACACTCTTAGATGGAAACACTTGTGAAAGCTAGTTTCTAAATTTAAAACAAACTTGCTTTATAGAATTTATTGGATCTAGGGTAGATCAGATTGTGACATTTTTCTCAGTGATCTAGCCAAATAATACATAAATTATTATAAGTTGAAAGTAGTACTATTAAATTTGTTTTGGAAAGCAGTTAACGTCTTTAAACAATGAAAGAAGTAGTCTAAGGCAGTACATCAATTCAGTCTTGAATTATGTTAAAATTGACAGGCTCAAAGTACAGGGAAAAAAAGTTGTAAAATGCATATTGTCTATTCAAACTATAGGGTTGAGAATATATAGTGGAAAATATATGGTGGCCATTGTAAGTGGAAGAATCTGTAGTATGGATTAGGGAGAAAACTGCTTATTAAAGTCTTAAGAGAAAGAAGACCTTTACTTTTTTTCCATTTTTGTTTTCTGTTCTGCCTTTTAAGAAAGATCCAGGAGGTGAGAGAGATGCTACAAGTGAAAACATTCTTCTTGAGCTATCTTATACCTTCTTATCAAGAGTGTTAGCTAAGGTGTTAGCAAAAGAATGTAACTTAAAAAAATTAGAAGAAGAAAGGAAGGAAAGAAGACAGGGGGAGAGGCAGTATGAGTAGATGAAAGAATAAGAGGGAATACATAGAAATCCATGGGTTTTTGACAGAACATCAGTTGCCTATTTTAAATACAGATGTGTCTAAGCTACCACTGGCCAGAGTTACTTGACATTCTTTCATACGAGTAGTATGCTTGTATGTTTACCTTAAACTTTTTCTTTTTAAAGATGTATAGTTACTGAGGGAAATAATCTCATAGTATATAGTTTATATATTTTAGCATACTTTAAAGGAGTACTAGAGTACTTTGTTTTTTAAATCTTTACAAAGATGACCTGAACTATTATTAAACATTGATTTTAATATCATTGTTTCTCTTTAATTATAACTAAATAAAAACATTTTTAGTTTACATTTATGTAATTCAATGGTATTCTAGGATTCTTGATTATTATAGCAGTATAGAACATCACAGGTTTGTAAGTCCTCATGATTACTTACACATTCTTTGAATGTATATACAATTATAAACCAGTATTTTTTCTCTATTAAAATATCTTTGTGTTTCACTAAATATATATTACAGGATTAAAGCATTTGGATTGTAATTCAAATCTCTTGGAAACTATACCTTCTGAGTTGGCTAGCATGGAATCACTAGAATTGCTTTATTTGCGGAGGAATAAATTACGTTTTCTACCGGAATTTTCTTCTTGTAAATTATTAAAGGTACTATTTAGTTGATTATTAAATACCTATACATTTTCTGAAAGTTAATCCTGAAAATGAAATTTTAAATGTATTTTACATTGAGAATATGTATTAGTTATGTGTTATTTTTTCCTGTATTCCTGTTTTTCGGAATTTTAATGACTAAATATATTAATGGTATTGTTAATAATAGATTTTTTTAAAAAAAAGCAGTAATCAATTTTAAAAATAAGAATTTGTCCATTTCATCTGCAGAGTAGTTTATAACTGGAGAAGTAGTAGATGATGAGGCTTACAGAGTAAGTTGGGACCATAGTGCAGGAAACCTGGAATACCAGGAATGAATACGTATCTAATTCTATAAGTTGCCAGCTCATGTTTACCTCATCATAAAGTCTGTTTAAAATTAATTACTTTTTTTGGTATTAAGTATATAGCATTAACATTGTATTTAAATTTGCTATGCTTTGCTTTTCTGTATGTATACTTTTATGCACTAGTGTTGAGTTTGTTTTGTTTTTTGTTTGTTTCTCTGAGTATAGTTGCTTTACAATGTTGTGTTCCTTTCTGCTGTACAGCGAAGTGAGTCAGCTATATGTGTGCATATATCTGCTCCCTCTTGGACCTCTCTCCCAGCCCCCCCACCCCGTCACACCCATCTAGGTCATCACAGAGCACCAAGCTGAGCTCCCTGTGCTATACAGCAGGTTCCCACTAGCTATCAGTTTTACACATGGTACTGTGTATATGTCAATACTAATATCCCAATTTGTCCCCCCATCCCCCTCTGTCCACACGTCCATTTTCTATGTCTGCGTCTCTATTCCTGCCCTGCAAATAGGTTCATCTCTACCATTTTTCTAGATTCCACACACATGCGTTAATATACAATACTTGTTTTTTTCTTCTTGACTTACTTCACTCTGTATGACAGACTCTAGGTCCATCCACCTCACTACAAATAACTCAGTTTCATTCCTTTTTATGGCTGAGTAATATTCCATTGTATATATGTACCACATCTTCTTTATCCATTCATCTGTTGATGGACATTTAGGTTGCTTCCATGTCCTGGCTATTGTAAATAGTGCTGCAGTGAATATT
The DNA here is from genome assembly GCF_011762595.2 of Tursiops truncatus. Taxonomy (NCBI): domain Eukaryota; kingdom Metazoa; phylum Chordata; class Mammalia; order Artiodactyla; family Delphinidae; genus Tursiops; species Tursiops truncatus. The sequence goes on from NC_047034.1 coordinate 123,562,042, forward strand.
GGGGTACATGTGTCTTTTTGAATTATGGTTTTCTCAGGGTATATGCCCAGTAGTGGGATTGCTGGGTCATATAGTAGTTCAATTTTTATTTTTTTAAGGAATCTCTCCATACTGTTCTCCATAGTGGCTGTATCAATTTACATTCCCACCAACAGTGCAAGAGGGTTCCCTTTTCACCACACCCTCTCCAGCGTTTATTGTTTGTAGATTTTTTTTGATGATCGCCATTCTGACCTGCGTGAGATGATACCTCATTGTAGTTTTGATTTGCATTTCTCTAATAATTAGTGACGTTGAGCATCTTTTCATGTGCCTCTTGGCCATCTATCTGTATGTCTTCTTTGGAGAAGCGTCTATTTAGGTCTTCCGCCCATTCTTTGATTAGGTTGTTTGTTTTTTTAATATTGAGCTGCATGAGCTGTTTGTATATTTTGGAGATTAATCCTTTGTCAGTTACTTTGTTTGCAAATACTTTCTCCCTTTCTGAGGGTTGTCTTTTCGTCTTATTTATTGTTTCCTTTGCTGTGCAAAAGCTTTTAAATTTAACATCATACACAAAAATAAACTCAAAATGAATTAAAGACCTAAATGTAAGACTGAACACTATAAAACTCTTGGAGGAAAAAATAGGCAAAACACTCTTTGACATAAATCACAAAAAGATCTTTTTTGACCCACCGTCTAGAGTAATGAAAATAAAACAAAAATAAACATATGAGACCTAATTAAACTTAAAATCTTTCGCACATAAACAAGAGTTACTTTTAAACAGAATGGTGACAATGATATAAATAACTGAAAAAGTTATCATTTAATAAGATTAATTATCTGATAATCTTAGATTCTGCTAGTGAGAAATCAGTATATATAATAATCACTAATAAAAATGTTGAGTAACAAACATTTATTATAATATAAATAACTTTTTAAATTTGTACTGATTTGTTTTAAAACTTTAATTTTTTATCAGTATAGTTCTTGGATTTGTGTTTTTATTAATTCTATAAATGTAACTACTAAATCATTTCTCTGCTTTGGTTTTATAAACTTTGAACTTTCTTCCAGTTTAAACCTTTAATTAATTTTTAAATTACTAGGAAATTTTTGAAAATTTTCCTTTTTGTCATTTTTCTTTAACTGTAAGATTACTTAAATATAATTAAAAATTTAAGCATCTTAGTAATTAGAAAATTTTCCATGTATTTTTCAATGATTTGAAATCAAGATTTCAATTTTATTTTCATTATCTAGTATAAAGTTGAGTACAGAAATACACATGATTGATCTTTGCTTTTGTAGGAATTACATGTAGGTGAAAACCAGATTGAAATGTTAGGGGCAGAACACCTTAAGCATCTGAATTCTATCCTTGTGCTAGACCTGCGAGATAACAAGTTAAAATCTGTTCCAGATGAAATTACACTCCTGCAATCTTTGGAAAGGCTTGACCTAAGCAACAATGATATTAGTAGGTAAGTTTAAAGTTGGAATGAATAAGAAATCATGTCTGTATTTGGTTGTAATTCATAAGTTACAAAAGCATGTAGAGATCTCTTTTGTAAATCAAATTCAATAACTGTTTATTGAGTAGGTATCATGTGTAGACCTACAAAGATTTTGTTCTTGGCAGCAAGCTTAATATGCTAATGGAATCAGTTACTCCAACTCGCTGGGACACAAACTCTACGAATAACTCCTAGATCAGTGCCTGGGTACATAGAAGCTGCCTGATAAATATTTGTTGAATTTGTTAAATGACGTAAAGCCGTGGGAGAGATACGAAATACTTTGGGGGTTTAAAGGAGATACAGGAATCACAATTTATTGAGAAGAATCAGGGCAGACTTTGTGGAAGAAGTAAAATTTTTAGATGATATTATAGAACTGGGACCAGGGTGAAGCAAGTTAATTGCCTAGAGCACAAAATTTAAATGTACTCACAGGGTCATGCCTCATTATAGTCCTATCATGTGATCTCTGAAGGATGACCACTATTTTCAAGTGCATGCATAAGGTGGTCATTTGGCTGGAGCAAACTGCACAAACAAAGCTCTGAAAGTTTAGAAAATAAATTGTAAGTATGTATAGAAAGAACAGCAAGGAATCGAGTTGAGATGGTAGGGTGCACGAAAGGAGATTGTGAGAATTTAGGTCTTGAAAGATAAGTTGAGGCCATGTGAAAGAGGTCCTTAAAATGCCTGTGAAGAGCCAGTTTTCATTAATTAAGAGGTGGGGAGATTAAGAACAAAACCAACTTGATTGTAATCTCATTAAAAATAAATTGGTGATAGTGGGTCAGATACTTCGGATAGGAGTGGTTTTGTAGATGGGAATTCTAAAAAATTCTATTAATCTAATAATGGTCACTAGGGAGCACTTGATATATCCAATTTACTGAGTTGACAACTTTGTAGATTTCTCTCATGTAATAAGGACCTAAACTGTAGTGACAATGGGAATAGAAAGAAGAGGAAAGATGTGAAAGGTGTGATGAGTTAGAATAAGTAGTATTTAGCAATTGATTGTGTTGGAGCTGCAGAGGAAGAGGGTAGTGAGCAAAGAATCATAAGGAGTTATAAAGTCATAATATTTAGAGATGGAATTATTTTACAGATACATTAAAAAAAGACTCAGACTCACCTAGGATTGTATGCCAGTTAGGTGTCTGAAGTTTTATGTTTGGATGTCAGACACATGGTTCGCTCTTCACAGAAGGAGAAAGGTTAAGCAAGGTAGACTTTCTTCTATGTGTATATTTCAATAACTTTTTAAAAATCAAAATTGTTTTCACAATGTACATATGGCATATGGTACATCTTTTTATTTTATTTTATTTATTGTTTCTGGCTGCATTGGGTCTTCGTTTCTGTGTGCGGGCTTTTCTCTAGTTGCGGTGAGTGGGGGCTACTCTTGGTTGCAGTGCGTGGGCTTCTCATTGTGGTGGTGTCTCTTGTTGTGGAGCATGGGCTCTAGGCGTGTGGGCTTCAATAATTGTGGCTCGCAGGTTCTAGAGTGCAGGCTCAGTAGTTGTGGTGCATTGGCTTAGTTGCTCCATGGCATGTGCATGTGGGATCTTCCTGGACCAGGGCTTGAACCCATCTCCCCTGCATTGGCAGGCGGATTCTTAACCACTGCGCCACCAGGGAAGCCCCATATGGTACATCTTGACCATAGATTTGAATGCTTGGACAGTGACCATTCTTTCCACTCACTTCTCTTTATGACAGAATTAATAAGTGACCTGGATATTCCTAAAAGTACTTATAACTAATGAATGAAATAATCGCTTGCCTCATAAGTATTGACACATACATTTTTCCCCATAACGGTCTTATTTTGGCTACTACGTGAAAGCAGCAGAAAGCAAATATTTAAAACCAAAACAATGACAAATAATATTAAATAAATAGAGTAATGGGTACAAATATTTCTGATATATATGTTTCTCTTTCTCCAGAGCTCTGGATATAAAGTGTGTATATATCACAGGGCCTAGAACATAATGAAACTTATAAGTATTTTCCTTCCTTTCATCTGATCTCATACTTCCTAGATATTAGACCATTCTATGCATTTTTTACCCCTCCAAAATCTCCTCTAACTAAAATATTGATTCCTTGCAATGCTACCAGAGTAATTTTTATAAAGTACAAATTATCAGGTTGTTCTTCTACTAAAAAACTTTGATGATTCTCCATTCTTACAGCACTGTTTCCCAAATATGGCTATGTATCAGAACCCCATGAGAAGCTTTAAGAAAAAATGCAGATACTGAGGCAACAATGAATCAGAATTTTTAACAATGGAACCTTAGAATTGTTTTGGGTTTTATTTTTAAAAATTCCTAGGAGATTTTGATGCGTCTGGTTTTCCATCCAGCAGTTGGGAATCACTGTCTTGAAAGATAACGTCCAGAATTTTTAGTGTAACAGCCAAGTACATCTCACAGTCAGACTTCATTCATTCTCTTTGTCATCTTTCACTCCCACAGGTATCCTACTCTGACAACACTGAACTGCAAATGTACTGACTTTTTCTTCATTTTCTTTACCTTAGAATGCCCTTTTCCTGCCTGACTGCCTGATGGAATTCCATTCTTTTTAAGCCCAAATCCAGGCTTTGCTATTCCCTTCTCCCTCTACTCCCCTTGCTAATTTCTACTTCTGTACTCTCAGAGCAACTTCACTTGTTTAGCACTTGCTTTATTACATATATATATATATATATATATATATATAAATATATTCATTTGTTGATGTATAATCTACATACAGTAAAATCTACCAATTAAAATATACAATTTGATGATTTTTGACAAATGTATGTAATTGTATAACCATTGTTACAGTCATGAAGAACATTTCTGTTTCCCTAAATTCTCCTCGTACCCTTTGCAGTCAATCCCCTTTTCATATCCCCAACCCCTAGCAACCAGTGATGTGCTCTGTCACTGTAGTTATGCCTTTTAAAAATATCATATAAATGAAATCATAGCATATAGTTTTTGTGTCTGTCTTTTTTCTTGTAGTATAAAGCTTTTGTGATTCATTCATGTGATTTTGTGTATCAATAGTTTATTCATTTTTATTGCTGAGTGTTATTTCATTATACAGATATACCACAATTTATTCATCTCTTCACTAGTTAGTTGATGGATGTTTGGATTACTTTCAGTTTTCTAACTATTGTGAATATTCATGTAAGTCTTTGGTTGGACATTATTTTCATTTTTCCTGGGTAAATATGTAGGAGTGGGATTGCTTAGTTGTATGGTGAGTGTATGTTTAACTTGAAAAAACTCCACTTTCTCGAGTGGCTGTGCTATTTTATATGCTCACCAGCAACATAAGATAATTTCTATATTTTGGTTAGCCATACATGTGTCCTTTTCCTTTGTTCAACTAAAAATTTTTTAAGGGAAAGTTCTTGAAATCCCTATACCAATGCCTAGTATATTATAGATGCTTAATAGATTTTGAGATTTAATATTTACGTGTATAAACTGGTTATCTTTTTGTGTACCAAAGATAAAAATTACTTTCCTTACTGAATGAAAATATGAATTATGCAATTGAAAATTATTCTTTCTCATTTTTTTCAATTAGGAAATATTTTATTTGCTTACATTTACTTTTTGACACTGGATACAATTTAGCAAATGTTTTATAGCTCACATTCTTTTTTTAGTAATCACAATATGATAGTATCGAAACAAATCTCTCTCTTTTTTTTCTTTTTAAACATGTTTGGCGTCTATTTTGAGAGGAAATATTTTAGGTCTAAATTACTTAGGCTTTCTTTGACACTATTTTATGGTGTATAGTTTGTCATATGTTAGTTTTATAATCTACTTATAATCTGGTTGAATTATACTTACCCTTAATGTCTTCCTTGAAATCAATTTAATCTTTTGTAGTCTGCCCTGTTCATTGGGAGAACTTCATTTGAAATTCCTGGCACTAGAAGGAAATCCTTTGAGAACGATTCGAAGAGAAATTATAAATGTAAGCATATTTAGAATTCAGTGCTGGTTTTTAAATTTTATATTGAAACATACACGTTGATCTATAAAACTGCAATGTATGTCTTGGTGAATATGTCTTTCTCCCCACATTTTCAGAAAGGAACCCAAGAAATCTTAAAATATCTACGAAGCAAGATTAAAGGTACTTTTCTATTTTCTCCCATATTTTGAAGGATAACATGAAAAGTGGTAAAGAGTTAATAGTATATAAATTTATATGTATTTTTGGTATAAATATTTAGAGAAAATGCTCCCTGGCAGGTGTGGCTCTAATTCTGAATCCACTAGGCCATAAATATGCTGAAATTATTTAAAAAATCATTAAATTCACAATAATACTGTTCTATCCTTAATCTCTTTGAGTTGTGTTATACTGTAGCAATTAGAAAATATAAAAAAAGATTCTGTAAGCACCTAATGCTTTACCTTTGAAAAAAGAGCAAAACTTGACTATTATGGTATAATATAAGGGTTCTGTTGACTGGGAAGTATATTAACAGGCATTTGAATATATGCTGCATTCATAGTTTTGGTAAGTTCTGACAAAAATAAAGACAAAACACATTTTTTAGGATATGCTAATTTAGCACAAACATGCACCAAAATAAAAATTACCATAAATTTAATTTTTAATGTTTCACTAAAATTGTGATTTATTCCAGTTTTTATTTCATGTATGTTATTGTAGCACACACTACATTTAGAACATTAAGAAAAAAATTTTTTGTGCCAGTGTAATGCTGCATAACAAAGCACTCCAAAACGTAGTGGCTAAATACAGTAGCTATTAATTTAGCTCACAACTCTTGGTTATGCACAGCCTAGTCTAGCACCATATTGTCAGTCAGTAGATGTTAAATAAATAAGATAGTTGTATACTTAAGTAATTTATATTTTCCACTTTGCCCTTCAAATAAATTGACATAATTTTCTAAGACTCTCATTTTCTGACAATCAGAGAGTGTCCTTTTTTCTCCAGATATACTTTCTCCTCAAGAAAGATTGATTATTCTGATATAAATCAGTTAGAAGTCATGTCAGAATAATTAGAAAAAATTTTAAAGCCTTTTTTTTAGACTAGTTTAAGGTTTACAACAAAATTGAGAGGAAGGTACAGAGATTTCCCATATGTCCTCTGCCTGCACACATATACCCTCCCCCAGTATCAGCAACACTCACCAGAATAGTACATTTTTTACAAAGGATGAGCCTACATTGACACATCAAAATCACCCCAGGTGCATAGGTACCTTAGGGTTCACTCTTGGTGTTGTACATTCTATGGGTTTGAACAAATGTATAATGCCATGTATTCATCATTGTAATATACAAAGTATTTTCACTGCTGTAAAAATCCTCTGTGATCTGCCTATTAATCCGCCCTCCCCCCGACAATCCCTGCCATCCCTGACAACCACTGATCTTTTTCTTGTCTCTATATTTATGTCTTTTCCAGAATGTCGAATAATTGGAATCATACAGTCTGTTACCTTTTCAGATTGACTTCTTTCACTTAGTATTATGCATTTAAGCTTCCCTCACGTCTTTTTAAGGCTTGATAGCTTATTTCCTTTTAGCACTGAATGATATTTCACTGTCTGTACATACCACAGTTTATCTACTCACCCACCTACTGCAAGACGTCACGGTTGCTTCGAAGTTTTGACAGTTATGAATAAAGCTGCTATTGTTTTTTGGGTTTTGTGGGGTTTTTTTGCAGTACGCGGGCCTCTCACTGTTGTGGCCTCTCCCGTTGCGGAGCACAGGCTCCGGATGCACAGGCTCAGCGGCCATGGTTCAAGGGCCCAGCCGCTCCTCGGCATGTGGGATCTTCCCTAACCAGGGCACGAACCCGTGTGCCCTGAATTGGCAGGTGGACTCTCAACCACTGCGCCACGAGGGAAACCCAAAGCTGCTATTTTGCATATGGATGTCCCATTGTTTCAGCATCATTGTGAAAAAGACTATCTTTGCCTTTGTATATTCCATTGTATTACCTTTGCTCCTTTGTCAAAGATCAGCTGACTACATTTATGGCGGTCTCTTTATGGATTGTCTATTCTGTTCATTGATCTCTTTGTTCTTTTACCGTATCACACTGTCTTGATTACTGTCTTTAAGTTGGATAGCATCAGTCTTCCAATTTTGTTCTTCTCTTTCAATACTATGTTTCCTATTCTGGCTCTTTTGCCTCTCCATATAAACCTTAGAATCAATTTGTTGATACTGACAAAATAACTTGCTGGGTTTTTGATTGGAATTACATTGAATATATAGATCAAATAGGGAAGAAATGACATCTTGACAGTATTGGATCTTTCTATCCATGAATATGGGATATCTCTCCATTTATTTAGATCTTCTTTGATTTCATTCATCAAAGTTTTGTAGTTTTCCTCATAGAGTTCTTATTCACATTTATTAGATTTATACCTGAGTATTTCAGTTTTGGATGCTAATGTAAATGGTACTGTGTTTTTAATTTCAAACTCTACTTGTTTATTGTTGATATAGAGGAAAACAATTTACTTTTATACATTAACCTAATATCCTGCAGCCTTACTATAGTATAATCACTTATTAGTTCCAGGAGGTTATTTTTGGATTTTCTAACAATATGATTGTGCCATCTGTGAACAAAGACAGTTTTATGTCCTCCTTCCCAATCTGTGTACCTTTTATCTCTTTTCTTGTCTTATTGCATTAGCAAGAACTTCTTCCAGTGCAGTGCTGAAGAGGAGTGAGTGGAGAGAGGGAACATCCTTGCCTTGTACCTGATCTTAGGGGGAAAGCTTCAAGTTTCTCAACATTAATTATGACAGCTGTAGGGCTGTTATAGTCTTTATTAAATTGAGAAAGTTCTCTTGTTTCTGTTTTACTGAGTTTTTATCATAAATGCCTGTTGGATTTTATCAAACACATTTTATACATCTATTGATATGACCATGTAATTTTTCTTTTTTAGCCTGTTGATATGAAGGATTACATTAGTTGATTTTTTGAATGCTGAACTAGCCTTGCATACCTGGGTTAAATCCCAGTTGGTTATGGTGTATAATTCTTTTTATACTTTTTTTAGATTTGATTTGCAAGTATTTTGTTGAGGATTTTTACATGTATGTTCATGAGAGATTTTGCTTTCTAGTTTTATTTTCTTGCAATTTCTTTGTCTGGTTTTGGTATTAGGGTAGTACTGACCTCATGGAATGAGGAAGTATTCCCTCTGCTTCATTCCTTGGAAAAAGATTGTAGAGTATTGGTATAATTTCTTCCTTAAATGTTTGGTAGAATTCACCAGTCATACTGTCTGGGCCTGGTGCTTTCTGTTTTGGAAGGTTATTAATTATTGATTTGATTTCTTTAATAGGTAATAGGCCTATTCAGATTGTCTGGTTTTTCTTGTGTGAGTTTTGGAAGATTGTGTATTTCTAGGAATTCACCCATTTCATCTAGGTTATCAAAATTGTGGACATAGAATTGTTCTTAGTATTCTTTCATTATCCTTTTTTGTGTGCATGGAACCTGCAGTGATGTCTTCTCTTTCATTTCTGATATTAGTCATTTGTGTCCTCTCTCCTTTTTTCTTAGTTAGCCTGGCATAGAGGCATACTAATGTTATTGACCTTTTCAAATAACTAGCTTTTGGTCTTATTGATTTTTCTCTATTGATCTCCTGTTTTCAATTTCATCAATTTCTACTCTAGTTCTTATTTCTTTTCTTCTTAATTTGGATTTAATTATCTCTTCTTTTTCTAATTTCCTAAGGTAGAAACTTAGATTGGCGATTTTAGATCTTTCTTTTTTTCTAGTATATGCAGTGAATGCTGTGAGTTTCCCTCTAAACACTGCTTTCACTGCCTACAACAGATTTTAATAAGTTGTGGTTTTATTTTTATGTAGTTAAAAATATTGTAGAATTTCTCTTTAGATTTCTTTTTTGAGCTATGTGTTATTTAGAAATGTGTTGTTTAATAATCACATATTTTGAGAATTTCCAGTTATCTTTCTGTTGATTTCTAGTTTAATTTCATTGTCCTCTGAGAGTAGACATTGTATGATTTCTATACTTTAAAAAGGTATGTTTTATGGCATTATAAGGTACAAGGTCAATTAAATATATTAGGATATATATTAAGCTGTTGTATTGTACATGACTTCTTCTCATATGCCATTGGTCAGAACTTATATTGCGGCCACTCATGTAAGGGGAGCTGTAAAATACAGCTTTTTTTTTTTTTTTAAATAAGAAGCAGCTTTATTGTCATGTAATTCACATGCCATACAATTCTTCCATTAGAATTGTACAACTACATGTTTTTTTGCTATATTAACAGGTAAGTACAACCAATGCCATAGTCAGTTTTAAACATTTTCATCACCTCAAAAAGAATTGCAGTACCTTTTGGCTATTATGGATAATGCAGTGATAAACATTTATTTACAAGTTTCAGTGTGAACGTGTTTTCATTTCTCTTGCATATATATCTAGGAGTGGAATTGCTGGGTCGTATGGTAATTTTATATTAAGTCATTTGAGAACTGCCAGACTGTTTTTCACAAAGCAGCTACACCAGTTTACATTCTCATTAGTATTGTATTAAGGTTCTGATTCTTCCACATCCTCACTAACACTTGTTTTCTGACTTTCTGATTCTAGCCATTCTAGTGGGTATGAAGTGGTATCTCATTGTAGATATGATTTGCATTTCCCTGATGAATAATAATGTTGAACATCATGTGCTTATTAGCCATTTGTATATCTTTGGAGAAATACATTGCCCAATTGAGATACATTGCCCAATTTTTAATTATTTTTATTATTGAGATGTAATAATTCTTTATGTAGTCTAGATATAAGTCTCTTGTCAGATATATGATTTTCAGATATTTTCTAGGCTTCTGTGGGTTTGTCTTTTCATTTTCTTGATAGGGTCCTTTGAAACAAGTTTTCTTTGAATTTTGATGGAATCATTTTCTTTCTTTTTTTGCTTATGTGTTTGGTTTCATATCTAAAAGTCCTTTGCAAAATCCTGTTTTATGAAGATTTTCTCCTATTTTTCCTTCTATGAGTTTTATACTTTTGCTCTTACATTCATGTCTTTGATCCACTTTGAGTTAATTTTTATATATAGTATGAGATAAGGGTATAATTTCATTCTTTTGCTTGTGACTATCCAGTTTCTGTGTACCATTTGTTGAAAAGAATTCTTTTCTCACTGAATGGTCTTGGCATTTTTTGTTGAATATCACTTAACTATAAATGTAGGATTTATTCTGGACTCTCAATTTTATTCCATTGATCTGTATGTCTATCCTGTGCCAGTACTACACTATCTTGATTACCATTGCTTTGTACTAAGTTCTGAAATTGGGAAGTGTAAGTTCTACTTTATTCTTCTTTCTTGGGTTTGTCTTGGCTATTCTGGGTTTCTTGCAATCGCATACAAATTTTAGAATCAGCTTGTTAATTTCTACAAAGAAGTCAGCTGGGTTTCTGATAGGGATTACATTGAATCTAGATCAGTTTATGGAATATCGCCATCTTAGTTTTTTTAATCAAAAAGTCAATAAATGTAGATGGTAAAAAAAAATCAAGCAATATATAAGAACATACAATGAAAAATATATCTATTTGTCACAGTAGTCCCCTCCCAAGAGACATCAGCCTCTCTCTTTACAGTCTCCTTGATGCTGATTATTAAAAGTAGCTCTTTGGAAAGTGTTGAGAATATTCTATTTCAATATGTAATCATGCTAATATACATGTATATTTAAAAAATAATGCTGGGTTTTGTTGCTGGTTTAATATGTCTCTCTGCTGATGTAATTTGGCAATATATATTACATATTTTTTAAAGTGACATAACCAAATCGCTAGGGAACTTCTAAATACCAAAGCATTTCACTTGGTATTAATATTTCTCTCGGTGTCTTTTATTTCTATTTGATATTCTGTCATTTATTCTGTGCTACTTCTGTAAATAAAATATTTATATGATATGTATTTGTGTGGAAAATAATCACTTAATAATTATTGATTAATGAATAACTGATGAGCTTAATGCAAGAGAAATACACTTGGTATTATTCAACAAATGTTCACTAAATGCCTACCGGGTTGAAGCAAGATCAAGGATACTACTGATTTTTTTTTTTTTTTTTTAATGTTCTTTTGGCAAGCCTCTGCTCTTAACATATGAATACTAGGACCGTTTTATCGTTTTTGCATCGCTGAAAATTAATAGTCTTATTTTATTTCTGTCTAGATTGCTGAAGTCTCTTTTGCCAAAAAATCACAAAGCTCTCTCTTTTAAATGTGTATGATTTTTGTTTGTTTTGTTTTTTATGCCATATTATGACAGTGTGAAACATTAAACAGTCTCTGGAGATTAGTGAAAGGGTTGATTGTATGTAAATGTGTAAGTAGGTATGCATGTTAGGAAATATCTATTTAAAATAAAGTCTTAATTTGCTAAGAAAGATCTTAATGTGAGTAATGTACCAAAAGCTTACTTGACTCTGCAAATTGCCAGATTTTAAATGATTGGGGATAATCAGCTTCATAGTATCCTAAACTGAAAAGATAGGCAGATGCCTATTTGGTAGAAATTTTTGGGAAATAATACTTTTCCTTTGTTAACAAATTCCTTCATTAGAAGTAATACCATATTATTCTTGCTTAAGAGGAAGGATTGCTTGTCATTGTTTCTTCTGAGACATTGTAGTTATTCTTTATTCTTTCCTACTCCTAAATTTTCTTATGGTAGGATTTATTAAAATATTTTGAACTTTATTTCTATTAAATAAAGATTAAATTCTAGATCTAGATTTGAGATATTGGAAATAAAGCATATGAAAAGATATTTTTACCAGTAATATCTATCAATAGAAATCATATAAACTATTTTTAAATATTTTTATGAATTTTAAAAATGACTTTGCAGTATAAATATTGGTTTTTATATAACTTTTCTTTTGCCAGATGATGGACCTAGCCAAAGTGATTCTGTTACTGAGACTGCCATGACACTACCAAGTGAATCTAGAGTCAATGTACACGCCATCATCACATTAAAAATATTAGACTATAGGTATGTAATTCATTTTTTTAAATGTTGCAAAACACATAGGAAACTTTTAGAAATAATCCTTCAGAAAAATTGGTGAAGAATTCATCAGAGTGCATTAGTACTTAGAATAATAGCAATTGCAAAAACAGTGATGAGATAAAAGCATATTAAAAGTACAGTGAACTTAAATGCCCATTCCTTAGGTGATTTGTGTTGATTAGGCTTAAGAGATAGATAAACGGTTGTTAATAGTAAAATTTTTATAATAAAGAACATTTTATTATTATAAAAAATAAGAGTGACAGTATTCATTGGTAATAAAATTTTCTGACTCAGTTACCAACATCCAGAGAGAATTTTATATTGGAGGGGCTCCTATATTGGTAACTAAAAAATAAGTATCATTTATTTAATGAACACCTCAAACAGGCAAAGCGTGAGAGGTTGTACTCTGTTTATATATTTGAATACAAGTCAAATAATATGTCATAATAATGTGCTCTGGTAGCACATATGATAAACCTGAAATAATTACAATGTTGGTATATAAACTGAGGCAGAAGTCTAATAATTTTTATATATTATGGGTGTGTGTTCGATTGGAGAAAGAAGATACCTATGCAGAGATTGGAAGTGGTTGTCAAGTATTCTTCAGTACTATCTAAGGCAACAGTGATAAAAACCAATACTGTCAAAACTCTTGCAGTGATTAGCTCATGTCTGGGTATTGTAATGAAAATAAAAAAGAATACAGACTCAAGTTAGATAGTGACTGGGTTTGTTCAGTTACCCACACAGCCAGCATTAATTTCTGGCCTCTCTTCCTTAATGTATCAGTAGGTACCACCTGCTGAGTGGTTAAGATTCAGTCTCTGTTTCAGATTTGTTATGTTCCATTCACATAGAAATCACTACCCTAAACCACCTTCCTTCTTTGACACTGTAACACAGGGTAGTACTCTTCCCTACTTGTAGTTGTGTCCTTAGCATAACATAGCAATTTAGCATGTCTTATCTTACGCATAATATATCCATTTATTCAGTAGGTATTTTTGGAGTCTACTAGGTATGTATCAAATTCTATGCTAGGTGTTGTAATACACTGAATGATCAGACAGACTTGATTCCTGCCTTGGAATTTCTTAGCTTAAAATTCCTTTTATCTCTGGGTTCCATTCTCTCCACCCTGCATGGATATGATTTATTGAGTTTCTATTCAGTGCTGGACATTGTACTAGGTACTTCACATATGCTCTTGCTTTTAATCATTTAAAAAATCTATAAAGTAGTATTGATACAACTTTTTTTTGGTGGGGTGTAATCATTCCCATCCTTTAAAGGTACAGATGTCACAAAAGCATAATGAAGATAGTGCTTAAGACCATACATCTTAAATTGTTTTGATTTGAAATTTATTGTAATTTGTTTTCCTTGGAGTCTTTAATTGGACAGGAGTATTCTATTTAAAATATAAATTATTTCCCAATCTTAAAGCATAAATGCTTTCAACTAAAGTTTTAAACATAGCGTAAATCTTCAAAGTTTAATTTGAATAAATCAGTTTCCCATGACTTGAGCATTTCTGATGGAAAAGATAGAAGTGCTCCATCTGCACAGCAGAAAATGGGTCCTGAAAGCAAAAGTGGAAGGCATAATAACAGTGAAATCTAGGCTTTTTATCATTTTTTTTTACCTTTTATCTTTCTGTATACTGTATGCTTTTCTTATACAGTTCTCCCATAACACACATTATATGTAATATTGTTTTCTTGCTCATACAGTCATTCGACACTCCATTGAAGATTCTTTTAAGTGGATGAGGTTAGGCATTAAAAATTGTAAAAGAATAACATAAGCATAACAGCTAATTATAACATAAAATTGTTAAATCTGCAAATGTCAGAGTTCTACTATACTTTCATTTAAGATTAAATTTATATTTTATTGAAAATATAACTGAAAATTTTAATGAAAAGGAAATGTATTTATGTTTATATTTGCAAAAAATCTGACATAAATAACAATGACTAATTCTTCAGATTCTAATTTCATAGAACTGAGGTTTAAGGAAGGTAAATTACAAAGCTTATTTTATTAATGGAAGAACCAGGAATAGTTTAATCCAAGGCCACTACCCTGTGTACCTTTTCACATGCTAAATGAGAGAGAAATTGGTTTAGGTTATGAGAAAACTAGTTTAGTACAGTGTTGAACTTTTAAAAATGATTGTTGTCTTATAGTTAACTATATACCCAAAGAAAGTTGAGAGCTAACCTGTGTTAGAGATTTTTAAGAAAAGGGGTGAGAACAGTTCTTTAAATTATACATTTAGTTTTACTCTGAGGTAGAGGAATCTATTTACTGTTCCTTTACTGTATGACTTTTGGACATCTTAGGCTCTGAAGATATTTGTTTTTATTCCCATTGAGTATATGACTACACAGAAGGTGTGGCACAAAGCGTTATGACACAATATGTTGTCTGAATTCCTAACAGTTAACATTTTGTGGGTTGGCAGGTTTTTTTAGCATTTTTTACAGAACTTCATAATCAACTACCTTGAAAAATCTCCTTATGAAATCTTTAAAGGCCTTTAAAATGAAAAGCAATAATCATATCTTTCCAGATTGCTAAGAATGATGCATTTTAAACCATTTTTCATTTAGTGATAAACAAACAACTTTGATTCCTGATGAAGTGTTTGATGCAGTAAAAAGTAACATTATCACTTCTGTTAACTTCAGTAAGAATCAGCTATGTGAAATTCCCAAAAGGTAAGAACTGTTCGTGATGCTATTTCTGTTAAGTTGTGAATCATTCTCAGTTGTACTTGCATCTTAGTTGCAAGAATAATTATTTTTCATAGTTTTTTAATTTAAAAGTATATGTAAAATTTCTTACATTGTTAATATTTGAGGGATTTGGTAAAATTTACTTAAGTATTCCCTGAGACACTTTTAACATTGGTTCTGAGAGATAGATAGGTTAAAACTTTCTTTTTCATTTACATTTTAAACTTGGAAAATAGGTATTAGAATTATTAAAAATATTACTTTTTTCCTATATAGTGAAATATCAGAGGAAAGTTTTAAGAGATCATCTAAAGCCAATTTCATGTAGATTAATAGGAATTTGGGGCTTTATGTTAATGAATTGCCAAGCCAGTGAATTTTTCCACTGATAGTAAAAGCAAAATTGACAACTCTGTTAACGTTTTTCTCCTAGAAAAGGATTCTTCATTTACAAACATTAGAAATCATTTGCATTGTACTTTGTACTGTTTAATACATCTCTCTGGATGTTAATTATAGCACAATCTTTAGGTTTTGAGAGAATATTAGTTTAGTATAGTGTTGAACTTCTAAAAATGATTGTTATCTTGCCATTAACTATATACCCAAAGAAAGTTGACAAATAGCCTTGCAATTAAAACAGCACTATGGGAGACAGGATAGGGTAATCATAAAGAATTTGGGCAATAGAGTCAGTTGCTTGTATCTATATCCCAGATCTATGAGCTTTGTGGCTTTGGGCAGGTTTAACTAGCTTCTCTTAGTTTCCTCAGTTGTGAAGTAGAGATAATAATAGACCTATTTATAAGAGTTAAATTAAATGACATATCCACTTAAAGCATTTAACCAGTGCCTAGCACTTAATAAATACTTAAGTACTTAAAAAAAAAAGAAAAAGAAAGAAAAGATGATGTATTGGGGAAATTTCATCTGACTGCCCAAAATTTTTTTAGATGGCTTAAAATTTTTAAAAAGTCAGACAAACTATTACTTGCATTCTATTTACAGAGAATAGTTTGAGGAATGTAGATCTTGAAAGGTGATAACTTTAAGAGATTCTACTGAGAAAGGGGATCTAGTTCATCTTCTTTTTCTCTCTTGTTTAAAGTGTTCAGAAAGTATTTGATAGAATAGTTGAGCATTTAGATTGGCTCTTAGATATGACAAGTTTGCCTTGGGGATCCTAGATCAAACAAGGTGATTGGGGATGAAGATGGAAGGAGTTAAAAGATATTATGTTATTGCTTACTTTCTCATATTATTCCACAGTCTGATTATTTTTATGCAAAACAGTATGCTATTCTGTTACCACAGTTATTTTGTCATGTTTTTTTTCACAAGTCACAAAATTGATTGCAAAAATAATACTTATTTATAAAATATTGGACTAAATGAAGAGACAAGTAATTTATCGTCTCATCACTGATTTATTCTATTGACTTCCTGGCATATTTTATTTCAAGCTGCTACCCATTTAGAATTATACATATAATTCGTATCTTGAGTGGTTTATTTGTCATAAACATTTTCCCATGTTGTAAACAATACTTTAAACATGTATTTATCTATATACCATAAGCTTGATTGTAAATAAAACAAAACATTGTATCTCTAAACCAAATTTTCAGAAGAATTACTAAATCAGAGTATGGCTCTTGATACATAAGTCCAAAAGCTTTCCAAAAAAGTTTTATCAGTTACATATCCAGACTCATGGTATCTTTCATGATGGTTTCTTTCACTTTTAATCTTCTTTAGCACAGCATTTGATATTCTTTCTTTCTTTTTTTTTCTTTGCTAATATGATAGACAAAAATGATTTACAGTTTAACTTTTGTTTTTTGGCAAATCATATGTAACATCTCTTGTTCTTAAATTAGTATCATACTTTCAAACTACTAAGTTTGATCAGGTTTACTTAGAAGTATTTAATTCTTCCTCTCTAAGTATTTGGCTTAAGTTGCTTAGTAGTAACACTTAGCAAACCTAGGAATTAACTTACTGTTTTCTTGCAATCATGATTAAATGATAATTTGGATAAGAGATACTATACTTTTAAAATGTTGCCATATCTAAAAAGCATTTTGATGTATCAGATACTTCTGGTACTTAGATGGTTTTATATTATGGAGTCTAAAACAATAACTACGATGTTACAGAATATATGTCTGACAATTTATTTTATGGATTCAAGTCACAGATATACTATAAACATTGCCTAGATTGAATTTTTTTTGTCCATAATTGGTTTAACTATAAACTGAATGGTTTCTTAAACTTCAATCTACATTTAAGGTCAAATAGAAATTCTTGGACAGATAATATTATGGCTATTTTTCAAAACCTATTTTTATCAGTTACACATCCAAACTGATTGCAATTTTTATGAGAAAAGTAACAGTTACAGAAAATCTTAATTAGCAAAAATAATGTAAGATTTTTTTCCTCTATAGTCTGCTTGTAGTTTTGAAGTTCTGACAGTGAATTCAAATAGTATTAACATTTAAAAATTATTTTTGTTTCAGGATTGTGGAACTGAAGGAAATGGTTTCTGATGTCAATCTCAGTTTTAATAAGCTTTCCTTTATATCCTTGGAATTATGTATGCTTCAAAAATTAACCTTTATAGATCTCAGGTATTTATTGATACTGTTGCTTCCCTTTTTAAAAAATTATTTATTATTTATTTATTTTATTTATTTATTTTTGGCTGCATTGGGTCTTCATTGCTGTGTGTGGGCTTTCTCTAGTTGTGGCGAGTGGGGGCTACTCTTTGTTACGGTGCGTGGGCTTCTCATTGCGGTGGCTTCTTGTTGTGGAGACAGGCATGTGGGCTTCAATAGTTGTGACTGGTGAGCTCTAGAGTGCAGGCTCAGTAGTGTGACCCACGGGCTTAGTTGCTCTGCGGCATGTGGGATCTTCCCGAACCTGGACTTTACCTGGTTTACCCTGTTAAATCTATTATTAAAGAGTTAACTGCAGTATCAGTTGGTTGCACATTGCCATTAGGATTTGGCAAATTAATCAAATACTTGAAGCAGCTGACCGATTCAGAATTCTCAGGACACAGCCTTAATGAAATCAAGAATTGACAAACTGAGCTGCATAAATTTTTGTCTGGTCAACATTTTAATTATAAACTAAAGTTGTACAGATTTTCAAACTTTGTAAATCATCTTTTTTCTCTCTAATTTAGGAATAATTTTTTAAATTCTTTGCCTGAAGAAATGGAATCATTGATAAGACTACAAACAATCAACCTTTCCTTTAATAGGTAAGAAACAGAACAGACAAATCTGAATAACAATTTTCTGTGGAAAATTTGTAGGTCTTACTAGAGAATACAACTAAAAGAACCAAATAAACAAAAAGGCCCTATATGTTTTCTTTATTTAAATATCCAGGTTTGTTTTCACTTAGTTCTACTTAGAATTAAAAGTGATGTTGCTTTTTTAGAATTTTCACAACTGATGTCTAGTAGATTTTTTGTTTCTTTTAGCCATTTTAAGAAACCTGTAAGCTAGTAGCAAGACAAATATGCAAATAAATAATTCTAATCACTGTAGTGGAAGCACAGTGCATAGACATAAGTGTTTCCAGAGATTACGTGAAGGTAGAGGAGGTAGCTCTGAAACTGAGGCTTGGAAAATAGACATTTGCCAGACACACAGGGATATGGCATCCCATGTAGAGCAAATAGCATATACTAAGGCACAAGGATGTGAGAAAATGATGGGACACGTCAAGAAGTTCAATATGGCTTGGACCACAAAGTGGGAAAGTAGAAGAGTGGAAGTCACAAATGAAGTTGGGTGTGTAAGCAGTAGCCAGCCCTTTAAGAGCTTTTTATACCCAGTGAAATTTAGATTTTATTCTGTAAACACTATGAAGATACTACTAATAATTAAGAATAGCTAGTATTTATTGGGAGCTCATTTATTAATATTTATTATCTGCTGACTCCGGACCAAGTACTTTACATGTATTACCTCATTTAATCCTCACAAAAGCCCTACATGGTAGGTTCTGTTATTATGTCCATTTAGAAATCGAGGATTAGGAATTAAGTAACTCACTTAAGGTTCACATAGATTATAGAGCTGGAGTTTGAGCCCAGGTGTTTTGACTCTAGAAGTTGGGCTCTTAACAACTATGTCATATTGTTTCCTATGGTGAAAGTTGATTCTGGTAAAAGTTAATATAAATATTAGTAGCTATCATTTAATATATTACAGATACTATACCAAGGTCTTCAAGTATATAAGTTTAGTACTATTATTATTCCTCATTTACAGATGAGGAATCTAAGGCACAGTGATGTTAAAATATTGCCTATTTAAGTTTTTGTTCCGTCTACTCTATTATTTGTGTTTTCTCATGTGTAGGTTATACCACTGTTGTCATTATTTAAAAATATATGCACTTCTCAGATTTCTTCTAATTTTTATTTTTGAATTGAACTATCGATTCTCTATTGAGCTATCAATTGCATTGTTAATTAATGTCTTTTGGGGAGCTGGCAAAACCTAACCGTAACTTCTGTGTTAACTGGTGAGCTACATCTTTTTTAATTACCTTATTTATGGGTTGTGCAGGAGAAAAAGAGGAGATACTATTTAGGGTGGTTTGGTCCATCTGTACTCCTTGTTATTGATTCTCCGATCCCTCTAATTACAAAGGTGCCTTGAGTTTACTGTTCATTATTGCTTTTTTTTTTTTTTTTTAAACATCAAGGCAGCAAAGGAAGGGCAGTATGGGGAAGTGAAAAGGCCAACTGTAAAGCTTTCTTTCAGCTCATCCTTGTCTTTTCTAGTTGAGGCAGCAGTTTGCCTCACACTAAAACCAAACTAGCTTCTGTCCCCCAAAAGATCCTCAGGGATTTTGTGTTAATTACTGAGAATTGCTCTGAGAGCCATAAGCTTTCCCATCTCTCTTGTGGCATCTTCAGGGCTGCTTTGGGTGAGAAAGCCAGCAGCCTATAGTAGTTTTGTCATTTTTTCAAAAACCAAAATGAGTGTATTTTTAGTTGTTGAAAAAATGACAAAACTAGTCAGTTTCGAAGCTTAAGTCAAAGCGAAGTATAAATCTCTAACTTTTACTTAAGATATTGGCAGTGATTCTCTTTCATAAGAAGTAAAAGTGAACTAAGGAAGAATACCTACATGGAGACATTATACTGAGAGCATTTCAGGAAGATTTCCTTGTCTCCTGAATGAGAAAAGAAAAACATAGGAGAATTTACTCCAAACCTTTGTTTGATTTTATACATTAAATAGAAACTGTTACAAGTGTGTCCACTTAACATATATTTCAAGGTTTCCAGAATTAATCCAGTTTTAAAAATTTTTCTGAAAAATTTAAATGCAGAACTTATACCAAATATTAAAAACTTACATTAAGAAAACTTTATCTCTATTTGAGATAAACTTTATCTCTATTTGAAGGAATGATTTTGCTTCTGATTCTAATATATTTAGGTGTTCTCTTCATATTCTTATAGGTTCAAAATACTACCTGAAGTTCTGTATCGAATTCCCACACTTGAAACAATTTTGATTAGTAATAATCAGGTTGGATCTGTGGACCCTCAGAAAATGAAGACAATGGAAAATCTGATTACATTGGACCTTCAAAATAATGACCTCCTACAAATTCCACCAGAGCTCGGTAATTGTGTGAACTTAAGGTAAATGCACCATTCTACTAAGTTTTTCCATTCGATTTGTTGAAGTGTTATTTTTTTGTTTTGTTTTGTTTTTGTTTTTTGAGGTACTCTTGCAGGCAAGTTGAAATAAAAAATTTAATGTCCCATTAAAAATAACAGGTAACAAAACTCCGAATCCCAATTCTGTTTTTCAAATGTTACCAAATATATTTTTTAGTTTTTTTTATACAGTATGTATATGTGTAAATACAGCAATTGATTGTTCCTAGTGATACTTTTCTCATCACTATGTATGTATATAATCTGAAACTCTACTGCATAAAAATGTCAAGGAAATATAAATTCCTTAGCTGTGCATATAAGTTTTTTCAATATCTGATTACAGACTACTACCATTTTTTCAAGGCCAGCATGGTCTTTCTTACTCTGTGTTTGCTGTTACCTCAGCCTCAAGTGCCTTTACCCTGCTTTTATCAGTAATCAACCTAATTATCACCTTTGAAAACCTTTCCGATATTCCAGGCAGAGTTAGTCCCTTCTCTGATTTCCCATCCTGCTTTATTTGGACTCATTTATACCATTTCTTTGTCCTCCTTTGGAAGAGTTACCCCAGTGCCTAGACCATAGTAAGCACCTAATAAGTGCTTGTTAAGTGAATATAAAGGGAATTTGAGACATGAACAGAAAGCCCAGTAGTTATCAGAATGTGTCAGAAAAATTTAATTATTGAAAACTGCATATGATGGTTTAGCATATTTTACTTTACTAGAGTGGCACTAGTATCTTTCTCTGGTACCTCACAATACTGAATTATAGAAGACAAGTAAGTTGATTATTGTTATGTGCAATAGTTGTATTCTATAAAGTCTCCATGAACACCAAATTAGTAAATACTTAAACCATTGCTCCCTAGGGGAAATAACAGAGTTAGGCTCTTTCAAGCCTCTGGTCATGTTTTCATCAGCCAGTCAACATATAACCTTGTGTTATGTGTGTTTCTGTATTAAGATGCCTTATTTAATATTGTTAAATCATTAATATTGAGCTATGGCCAAACAGGACTGTGATTTATGCCTGAATGAAGCTTATCTAACATACGTATCTTCTGTGTAAGATACATGACATCCTTCTTGTGCTTAGAAAAACTAGACATCACTTCAGCATTACGCTTGCAGGCCATATTAAACAGTGAAATCACCAAGAAAAGGTACAATAATACAAAAAATGTTGCACTAAATAGACCATGGAAGGAACATTTGTTTACAGTATGGGAGCTGAAACAAAAAAGGCAGAGTGTCACCTTGTTTGAGCTCAGTTGGGAATGTGCCTGTCAAGTGACTCAAATTTTTTGCTGCTCGTCCAAAATGACCTTCAAAATGCCACATGTATTGATTTGGGGGTTACGGGTAAATTTTAGTGAATAAGCAAATTTGGAGTCTGAGTAATGAAGATTGACTGTAATTAACTTTTTTTCTATAAATTAAGAAAGTCATTCTTTAAAATAATTCCCAAGGTACAGGAATATTTGAAGATATAATTTAGATCTATGGTATAATATGTTGTGAATCCTTTGACTTTTATTTACATAAACACTTAAAGTTATTGAAAATTAATATAAAAGTCTCTATCTTATAATTTAAGATATTTCATTAATTAAATAAAGAAACAAATCAACCAGCACTTAGATCTTAAACTGAACCTCATTTCAGAACATTTAAAATAGATTTTATATATTGTGTCTGGTCAAGGGAAGGAGTATGAAGGCAGACATGTTAATGTTCCCAGTGTGGAAAAGGATATATCGACTATGTTATAGTCTTTGGTATGAGTATTTGTCAGTTTGCTCATTCTAACACTTGTATAAATATAATTCACCCATTTAGTATATGGTCATTATAGGATTGAGAAGGTGATGGGTAAAATGATGGTTCATATCGCAGCTCTTCTGTTTAATAGCTGTGTGATCTTGGACAAGCCTTTCTTACCTTCCTGAACTTGTGTTTCATTATCTATAAAATAGAAATATTAATGGTGCCTACATCCCAGGGTTGTTAAGATAATTAAGAGAGTCAGTGAATGTAAGTTACTTAGAACAATACCTTTCACATAATAAGTATTCATTTAATGTTGTTTCAGTCATTATTGTAGTTACAATTCCAATTGTTTTAATGCTTAGATTTGAAAAGGGACAAATTCTTAAAAACACACAAATTTTACTTATAAAATAGCAAATGAAATTAGAAGAAAAGCCTCCCTAATAGAAAATGTTTTAAATTCTTAATTTCTCTCCTTTGTTTAGGACATTGCTACTAGATGGAAATCCGTTCCGCGTTCCTCGAGCAGCCATATTAATGAAAGGAACAGCTGCTATTCTGGAATATTTGAGAGACCGAATTCCTACTTAAGTTGGAGTTGTTACATAATCTTGGTCATGTTAATTCTTAGAG
Organism: Tursiops truncatus; assembly: GCF_011762595.2. Classification (NCBI taxonomy): domain Eukaryota; kingdom Metazoa; phylum Chordata; class Mammalia; order Artiodactyla; family Delphinidae; genus Tursiops; species Tursiops truncatus. The sequence continues at coordinate 123,585,540 of NC_047034.1, forward strand.
TTCTTAGATTGATAACTAACATATTTCTAAGGTATCATGTACATTTATAATGGTGTAACTACATATAGTGTTCATACATTTGCTCTGAATGTTTTGCATAAGATTTATCCTCACTTTCATTCCCTTATAACACAGCAAACGGTTTCTTCAGAAGTGAATTTTTATTTATCACAGTTTAATATTTTTATAATGACAAAGCATTGTTGTAGAGGTGGGGTTTTTTTTCCCATTTCTGTTTGTGTTACGTATATTATGACCAATTGACTTGAATATGACCATCCAGTTTCTACCTTTTTATTGGATATAAAATTGAATTGAATTTTGTTTAATACTGTTCTTTGGCATTTAAAAAAATAAGACTTTTCATTATCCATAATAGGACTTTTATGATGTGGTTGGTGTCAGTATAAGTTTCAAATTAATATTTACTGGATTGTTTTTGTTTATATAGTTGAAATGTTTTTTCCTAGCCTTTTTTACATGTTTCATGAAATCATTTTGTCGGGGTTTCTAATGTCACAGAAATGCTACATAAGATATGGTTATTGGTGGAGAAAATAGTAAAAGTGTTGTTATAATTGCTCTCACAATTCTGAATTTAAAACTTGACTGGGTTTTGTTTTTTTTTTTAAGATGTCTTAGTGTTAAGTTTCGATACAGTAATCTAGTACTTCTAGATTCAACAAATTTAAAGGAACTGGATCTGCATATTTTTCCCTCAGAGTGTGAGCATTTAAAAAATACCTTTTGTTCTTTTAAAAAAAAGTACTGAAATTTTATTAATTTTTATGGATAACAGCAACAGAAAATAATAGCATATACTACATAGAAATCTTGAAATGTATTTTGTTTAAATACTTACTAAGCAGGTATTTGTATATATAATTACTCTGTTGATGTGTTCTAATCCATCCTTGTGCCTTTTTTTTATTTCCAGGGTCTTAATTTTTAAATTTGCTTGTAGTCATGTGGTAATTTTCTAAAAGGGAATTTGTTATATTTGATAAAAATCAAATATAAACATTTATACCAAAAATATCAGAAGTAAGTAGGCTAGTCAGTCATTATAAAACATACTATGTGATTCTATTAAGTAACTAATCAATAGAATGTATATTAGTTTATATAAATAGTTGGATGGATAGGTACGTAGGTAGGTAGATAGATAGACAGGTGGATGGATGGATAGATAGCTTTTGGATGATTGAGACATGCTCATATTATGAAAAAAAATCATTGCTAATAAAGATAAATACTACGTGTTCATTAAAAAGTTACATTTTTCAAATATTGATTACAATGTTTATGTTTTTGGTTTAAAAGAAACATGCCCTTTTCATACAACAACTCTGTGGCTGCCTAAGAAATCTGCTTCGGTATTAAACAAAAGACATTTTACAATAAGGTGACATTTTATTATTTATACAATAAAGAGACTTTTATGTTATTCAAAACACTTTTTTAAATACTGAAAAAGTTGAGTACACCAAAGCCGAAAAATGGCTCTGCTATACACTGCACAGCATTATTTTAGTCCCTGTATTTTGTATCTGTACAGAAAGCATCTTCAAAATGCATTCTAATCACATTGTACACCTTTACTGATAAGTGTCAATACGTAAAATAAAACTGGAGAATACAGCTTGCATTTGCAAATTAACTGACAACGTAATTTCACTGATTCAGTAAATTTAAAATATAGATTCATAGGACTTCTTTGCACATAAAATGAAGCAGCTTTCAAGGTTGTCATGGTCTCATACTGCAAAAAAACCATTAACTACATTCACAATCTATGTTAATAAAGTAGTAAATATGTCTTCATTCAGTTTTTATTTACATCAATATGTAATTCAACTAAAAAGTACTGTTAATTGTGATACAGTAATTTCTTTTTTAACACATACAAAAATGACAATTTTTATATATAATTTGAGCTCAAAATCACGATTATCTCAAAATATTAATTACAATACAGCCATTTCAATTAACATGTCATGATTTAACTTTTTATAAAATGGTAAAATTTGTTATTAAAGTAAGCAATTTGTTTTGAATTGGCTAGAGTTCACCCACGTAGAAAACCTTAAATGGTAAGAGGTGTTTCCAGCCCCCTCCCACCCGAATTTGTATACAGCCACCTAAGCTAGCAAAGAGACAGAAAAGGCCCCAATTTATAAAGATTAAGCCTCTTTTGCTATACCGCTGTGGCTTGTTGTTTCTTCCATAAAAGCTTTACAAGGGTAGTGTCAATAAACTATGCAGTGAAATGCATGCATTAATATACAGTATGTCTGTAAAATGTTAGTGTTTACTCTAGTGCACATTAAAATGTTCACAAAGACTGCAAAAGAAGTCATAAATAAAGAAGCATTTACAAAGATCTACCAATTGCAAATTGTAAACTTGAAAATTACTTGATAATATAATGGAATTTCTTTGAAAACAGATCCCAATTCAAGTTCTTTCTCTGGCTAAAGGAGCTCTAGTTACTTGGCCTTAAGATGTCACTGTTTAGCTGCACATATGGTAGAGAAGTCAGATGTCATAAAAGAATATGAGTCTAGAGACTGTCTTCATTTTACTGAAATAGTGGCCCAATGTTGCATCACTGCTTAGGATTTTTTTTTTAAACTTACAGAAGAGTGAAATATTTCACTAACTGAATTATATGACCTCAAATGAAAAATGGAAAATTTGTGTGTGTGTGCATGTGTTTAGCATATGGAAAAATATTAATATAAATAGGTGGAATTAGAGCTTCATTATACAGTAATAAAAGGATTATGCCCCAAAATAACTGAGGTCAAAAGAAATCAATTATCCAATAGTTTAGGAATGAGAGAATTTTCATGGATACTTAAAAATCCTAAAAACATAGTATCTAGTTTCTTTTTAATTCTTAACAAACCAATTAAAATTTAATCAATATCTTTGTTTAGAATTACTGTTGCTAATTTAATATTTCTTCTCTGAATCAAAAGAGGCCATAGTTCATATTTATGGTTTACTTATATACAGCTGGGTGGGGTCATGCCCTTGGCTGGTTATAAGGTGGGAAAAATGAAAATACAGTACCTGCAAACCTTACTTTTTGCAAGGTTGTTTTTGATGGTCTTTGAAATTTACAAACAGAATTCAGTAGATTTTTACCTCTGATGTTTCAACTAGGAAAAAATTCCTCTTTCATATGAAGACAGTGTCATTGTCCTTAAGCTTCCTTTAGTCCCTTCTATACACTGAGTACAGAGAGAAACTTGATTGGCTCTTGACACAAAAATATCTGGTTTATCTATCAATTATCTTTCTCATGAATACTAAGGCTTGCATTTTTGAGGAGGAAAACGTCGTTGAGGATGTTAAAGGGAAATGCCTAAACACCATAAAGCAGTATTAAACATTTATTGCATTCCATTGACACTAGGTGTCATCAAAGCTAAAACCAAATTTTCTAGAGTAAAAATTAACATAAAACATTCCTTTCTGCCCTGAACAGATGCCTTTCCACATTCAAGACCAATAAGAGTCCTCTTGAGTGGAAAGACTGCAAGTATTGAAAATAACATTTATTTTAGCAGTACATTCTGAAAATAAATTACCATAGCAAATATGGGAACTGCTTTATGTTCCATCTGCCTGAGAGTTTCATCTTGGTTTTCCTGTGGGCTATTCAAAAAATTACATAAGATCTCCTGACTAAATAAGGGAAGGGGATTAGGGAGAGAAAGATACAAAGAAATATAATGTGATTTTTTTTTTCCCATTCATCAAATCCTTTCACTAATCTAGCTATCATAAAGGTCAGTTGACCTGCATACCTGGGCATTATTTAACCTCATTACTTTACATGTGCAAAACAAGTGTGCAAAGAAAAACACCTATGTATGTCTATACAGAGACATAAAACCTGAGTCACAATAAAAAGTTTTTAATATAAGAAAACATTTCTTAATGTAGGAAAATAATTTCTAAAGGGCCAAAAATACCTTTATACAATATAATCTGCTAACTTTAAAACTCAGTGTGCATAAGCATCACATATTTTTTAAGACCCAACAAAAAAAGAAATCATTTACAGTTTTCTTAACTATAGCTTAGATACCTATATTTCAATTTCTAACATCTATTTTCATTCCCCTGAATTCATTAACTTTTCTAAAAGAAAAAAAAGCACATTCAAATATGAGGACTGTTTAATTTCTGATGAACAGTTCCTGCTTTTTTCTAAATATTGAGGACATAGGAGATTTGGGGTTGCTAGGCATATAACTTAATGTCAAGCCACAAAGGAATTCTAAAATTCAAAAGAAAATATGTAATAAACATTACTTGGAAAAATATTTTGTGGATAGAGTTGGGCCAAAGTCTGCATGAAGCCATTCTTATTTGCAGGCTCCCTTTCTGCAGATGATTCACTCTTAAAAACTCCTTTCCCTACACACCCATTTCCTTAGCTTTCATTTTATTTCATTTCCTTAGATTTCCATACTTAAACCCTGGAACTGTGCCGACTGAAGCTCCATGGTTCACATTCAGCCACAAGGTACAATGTCTTCTTCACTTAACTAAATCTTTATCTCTTCCTCTTCAGGAGCTCAGTTTTCTGGGCTGACTCCCTGGCCCGCTCTCACGTACCGCTTTACTTATTAGGAAAAAAAATCTGTTTAAGTGTCCCTACTGTCTTATCACTAGACACTGATTTAAGGATAATTCAAGACATACTTATCTCCTGGGCTGTATACATCTCAGATGCATACTGAGAAAATTTTATAGAAAAATGAGGGCAAGTTGCTTCTCCATCTGCCCCCAGATGACATTGTCATTAATTATGCATTTATGTCAAGTAAGTCACTGACAGAACAGGAAGCCATCTGAACCCAAAGGTTCAATCCTTGCTTGCCTCTGTAGTTGGATATAGGGCCCTGGCCCTTTCAGTACTTGTATGGACAGGTGAAGGGATTCTGGACAGTGTCCTTGAATGCTGACTTTCCTCTCTGGGGTCAGCAGGCCTGGTTTGGGGAATAGGGTGGGAAGTGCATGTGGTAGTGTAAGGGATTAGAGGCATTAACCTAGGGAACTGTACTCTTGCTGCCTTTTTGTATGACACTTGCCTGAGGGTCACTGGAAGGATTTTGTATTGTGCAGAAGGCTAAAAGCAGAGTCACACTTTCTCTGCCAACAGACTTGTTACCATGGGAACCAATGCAGAAAAATGAAAAAATGACAAGAAGCTGAGAATTAAATGTGGAGAAAATTGATAGTTGGTTTCAACATGGCAATTTGAGCACTTGAGATTTAAACAGGATGTTCCTTGTGTGGCCAGACCAATGAAAATGGACAAAATGACGTGCTGGTCTCTGGTCCTGGAGGCTATCTGGGGAATGCAGGAAGAAAGCAGTAAGCGTGCTGTAGTTTGGATAAGGGGGACTCTGTAAAATTCAGATCCATCTCTGGTGATGTTGAGCTCTTCAGCCCAAATGTTAAATTAACCATACGATCAAAGGTGCCCTTCAAAAGGCATGTCCATGCTTAGCTTGATAAATGAAAGCAGCCTGCTGTAACAATTCTCACCTTTCCAAAGCCAACACACACTACCTGACAAGAGTATAGCATACCTAATATGTTATTGCTTGAAAATCTTCCCAAATATTAAAAAACAAAAACCAAAAAGACACAGCTTTCAAATCTGTGGTCCCTCTCCCCCCTCCCCCCAACAAGGCAGCTAATTAACACAGAATTTAAATTAGTTTTCTTTAGGAAACAATTATTTCACTTTACCTGATACAAGTACTCTTGTGTACCCTCCCTTGTTATTCTGGAGTGGATAATAAACTGATCAAACCAGATGAGGATTCCAAGACAATTTGTAACAAGGACTTGGAGTTTCAGCCTAATCTGAGAAAGCAGACCTACATATTGCACTTTTTGGAGGCTCCAGGGAGACACCTGTCCTGTCCTCTAGCTTCCCAAAAGGCTACTTTCTGAAATCCTATGATTAATGCCTCATTTCCTGTGACCAGCCTTTGGCCCATATTTAAATGTAATTCCCCTGAGGAGATGAGGGAAGGTCACACTATAGAGGACTTGATTTCACCCTTCCTGGAGAGCTAGTTTTCAAGTAGTAGTGAAACCCTTCACCTGATCCACCCTCCTAACAATTAAAAGCTAAAAGCAACATCACCCGGGAAGTAGGAGACAAGCCATTATTGTATAGTTGTCTTTGGGGTATGTCTAACTTCAAATGGTCTGAATAAAATACGCTGTTTGTATGGTTTAAAGTCCACTGGCCATAGATTTCACCAGAGATGCTTTTTTCTTTCTCACTAGTGACTTGCTGTTCTAGTTAGAATTCCTTACTGAATCCTTTGACAGTCTTAACAATGAGTTCTTGAAATGCTAGAAGCCCATTACATTTCTGTTTTTCCAAGAGTGCATACAGAGTTCTGAAATGCAGTAAAACACCTTATTTTCTACTACTTGCAGAGTTTGGAGGCAAACTTGATAGTAAACAGAAATTTGAGTACAGTGTTCTTGCTTATGCTAAAATAACTTCTTATATCAATATTTCAGTGAGTTTCAGGATTTGAGACATCTATGTTTCTGAAGGTAGGAAGCCTTTAGAATAACCTGATGCAGGACTAATCTTTAAAGCTACATGAAGCACTAAGGACAGTTCAGCAGATCTCTTTCTGAAATAGGCAAATAAAATATAATAGGATCTTCACAAGCAGTAATGCCTTTGAATTTGACATATGATAAATAAGAGACTGCTTCTTTTAATTTCTTTTATCTCTAAAATCAGGCAGCAGATGCTTGGAGGAAGACTAAATGGTCTGCCTTAAACTAAAGAATGATTATCTTTTTCTGTGATTTTTTTTTAATACTAATTCTCTCACTGGTAGATCATACTTTGGACAAACTTGAGCTCTCCACCAGGCCAAGAGGCCACCTGACACTAATATATTTAATAGTTCTACAACATCCCTTCATTCTTCAGACAAGAATTTGAAACAGTTATAATACATCACATGATATATTGAGAATTTAAATTTGATTCCTTCATTTTTTTAAACAATTGATTTCCCTTCTCAATTTTTTTGAGGTTGTGTGATTCCCTGCTGTATCATGTACCATAAAGAGTTACAGACATAATTTTTACATAGTTTTCTCTAGTTTATCATACAGTTCAGCATATAGTTCACAAATAGCCAGTCTTGCCAATATTAGGACATTTATTGCTTTCAGCTACCACAAGTATTTGGAAATCAAAAAAGCTTAGTGGAATGATGATCTCTGCATGGAAGGCATATGATGAATAGGTCTAGAGATCTAATATGCATGATGACTATAGTTAACAATATTGTATTGAATACTGGAAATTTGTTAAAAGAGTAGATTTCAGATGCTCTCACCACACACAAAATGGTAACTATGTAAGGGGATGAGATGTTAAATAGATCGACTGTAGTTATCATTTCACTATGTATTTGTATATCAAATCATGTTGTACACCTTAAATATATGTAATTTTTATTAAAAAACTTAAAACAAAAGGGGGAGGCATCACACTCGATAGCTGTCCTTTCTGGATTAAGGTGAGGTGTTGACTAAATAAAAAGTTCAATTTAACAGAGCAGAAAAAGAAAAAAAAAAGGCCTGTCAAACTGACCACTGACCATACATATATATGTAGATACTGGGCTTTTTTCAATACCTTTCAAACTTGATCTTAAGAAATATGCCCAAAGTGATATCTGTAGGTCAGAATCCCTCTGGTTAAGAATTTAAGAAGCATGATCTCATTTTCAAATTCAAGCGTGCTACACAGTCCATTGCAAATAGTTTTAATAAACTCCCATTTTCTAAGTTGCCGCACAAAGACACTAAATTGCTTCAAGGTTAAACCCACCGCTTCATCACCAAATGGCAGCTAATTTTCCAGACCATGGTCAAACTCATATACTTTTTGAAACCCCCTTTGTTATACAGTTGCTGTCCCATCTCTAGGCTAATCCTAACCTGAGTTTGACAATCCTTGATTTTAACCTCAAAGAGCAAGTAAAAACTCAGGGGTTTTGTTGCATATAAAACCATATCTGCTATTTCTCTTCAGAATCTCCTTCAGAATAACTTGTGGGAATTTAGATGGCTTCCACTTCTTAGTGCTTAAGAGATGTTGCCAGGGCAGCTGCCAGGGTCAACACTTAGAGAAGGGTGCGGGCATTGGCCACATAGGTATTTCAGCTGTCCATCTAAATGGTATGTGTGAGAGTTGGTCTGTATCTGCATAGTTCTAGGCACTCTTTAGTTTTCTACTTTCTAGAAAATTTTATCATAGGTACTGCTCAAGTTGCATTTTTAACTGAACTCTAATGGGTCCTCTTCTGTTCTTAAACACAAAGAAAGCATCTTCCTAACATGAGGGTGTTTATTAATAGTCAAGAGTGTGATCTTTTCCTTATATATAGGTACATAAGTATTTAGAATATGCAAGTCCACTAAAAGTATGTACATTTGTTAAGGTGTTTAAAATACAAATTATTTTAAAGCAAAGATTTCAAGAGATGCTAAAGGTTAACTGTTCTATTCTCTCCTTTCCTGAGATCAATCTCTTCAAGTGGAGCAGTAGGCCTTTGTTATCAGGCTTTGGTGCCCTCCCTCCAGGAAGGAAGAGATGCCCTTGATTTCTGACTTTGACTCCTAAGGGGCAGCCCCTAGGAAGGACAAAGACAGATGAAAGAGGAAAGCGAGAATTTAGCTAGCTTAGTGACCATCCCTCCCAGATATGATTTGTTCTAGACCATACTGCAGAGATTTACATTCTCACTGTCGCCTGAAACTTTGTCCTTTTTGGAAAAGAACATATATGAGGGATAGAAGCCTGCCTTCCTAAGGGAATAGAAAAAGATTCCTCATCCACATTAGAAAAACTTAATAAAGCTGAAAGGAAGCATTTGCCATTTTATTATGAGACAGAAAGTGATAATACACTGTTCTCCCCTTATATTTTGTACCTACACAGTAGCATTTATTAGACTTTTTATGTGTCTGTCTCTCCATTAGATTGTGTTTCTTGAGGGGGGGGACCATGGCTTATTTATATTTCCCTCTGTTCTCAAAATCTTTTGCTCATTAAATATGTTTATTAAATTGAATGCACAGGAAGAAAAAGATAAATTGTTTTAATCACTGATAATTTTTCTTAAAGGATAAACACATAGATTGGCTACAGGACAAATCTTAGGATAGTTCAGAGGAAGACTTAGGAGGGAATTACTTAACCACCTCTCCAAGCTATAGATCTATTCAAACTTACATACAGGTCTGGATGAATATTCTAAATATGAGTGTATATTGTTGTGGGAGTGTAGGTGAATGTGCCGGGAATATTTATGGAAAGTTTAAAAAGAAAAGAAGACATAGTCCCTTACCCTTCAGTAGTTTATGATGATCTAGGTCCCCAGGTCACCGGGATAGTAACTATCATTTTGGGGAAATATGTGAAAACCTAAAAAAAATAGTACCCGATATTTGTGTGTGTGTGTGTGTGTATGAGAGAGAGAGAGAGTCTTGAGTTTGAATTTTTCTGAGAAATGGTCACAAACAGATTTGTAACATTTGCTAGCAACATTCATGGTTTTATAAAGAACACAGAGTGATGGCCTGCTAGAGAATCTGTCTTGATCAACTTAGCAATAAGTATTTTGCACATCAAGTGCAAAATACTTATTGCTAAGTTGAATGACACCACAAGTAAGGCTGAAGATTTATGTCCAAAGACTTGCTATAAAAGATGGATAATTTAAAACAAACAGAAGGACAGCAAGTAAAATGTTACAAGTCAGGAACATAATGATAAAATAAAGGAAAAATCAAATTTGGAGATTGAGACTTGCCCACGACTTAACAACCTTTTCTTTTACAGGTGATTTCTGGCTTAATGAACATCACTAGAAGTAAGTGGAGTCTTGAATATGTCCATCATTCACTTACTTTACAGGGAGGTGACACAACTGGATAATCAGCATTCTGTTGGGAGGGGGGAGGCATGCAAGGAGTGTTGCAAAGGAATGCAGGCATTTTAAGCAATGGTTCCTCACAGCTTTCTTCTTCCCTCAGCTGCTTAGGGCTCCACACCCCAACCCAACCTTGGTGGTTTTCTCATTTGTTGTACCTAAAAACAGGGCTTCCCAACCTCTTTACATCATGGCACAGATAGAAAACGATCGTGTTTGTTCTGAATAATGGGGTATAGGTGTGTAAAATAAATAAGGCCGCTCCAAGCCCCAAGTGAAAGCAATAAGTTACAAGCCCCTGTGCTCTGAGGGGATCGATATCTCAGTACTTGTGGGAACTAAGCTGGCTGCTGAATGGAAAGCACTGACCTAGAAATTGCTCCCAGGAATACAAAATTAAGACTCTTCATACATGATAAAAAATAATACTTTAGGTACTAGTTGATACCAAAAATCTAGAGATAGTCCAGTACCACAAGCATTAATAAACAAAGAAACAAACAAAAAACCACTATTGGAGTATAGAAATAGCTTTCAAGTAACTCTTCTCTCATTCTCAGTACAAATTCTTCCCAATTTACATTCTAATATTTAGTTCCAGATTCTACAACCAAACCTATCATGTAAAGCTTTTGGAAGTCTGAGAAGGGATGAAAAAGATGATGAAATAGAAAATAAGGCAAATAAAGCAAGCCAAAAGCTGTATTCAAAAGAATGAAACCATGGTGGACACCTTCTATATTTGCTTTAGAATGTGTGGCCATGTTTGTTTAGAAAATATTTTTTTCTTCTGAAAAGAGAAGAAGCGTACTTTGTAAGCAAACCCAAGATGGTGCCCTAAAATTGGCACATTTGAGGTCATAGAGAAGTTATAAAGCACCAACCGCCAAAGAAGGTTGACTGAATTTGCTAAGAACATACTGTGTTAGTAGTGGGTGATCATGTGGCCAGAGGAAACTGTTTCCTTTGGAGGAAAACACCAGAGGATTTAAATAGCTTTACCTAGTCTTCGGGAAAGAACACTGTGTTTTCTTTCTACTTTTGCTTGGGTTTAAAAGAAGCAAAGATTAAATGATTGGCAGAGAAACACCATGAATAAGTAGGCCTTTGGTGGAATTAGTAAAGGGGAGGCTCAAACAAGGATGATGGCTAAGCTCTGAGAGTGAGGGTATAATTAGCTTAAAGAGGTAAACAGAAAATTTTGGTTTTTTAAAACAATGCTCTAGCCAGTAGAGGCCCTGAAGTTCCAAATGCCTAGGAACTAAAATAGCTTGAGGCCACAGGTCACCAGAGCTGCTCTGGGCTCTGTGCCAATACCCAGACATTCTGACTGAAAGAAGGGAGGTTGGGGGACATTTTAAACTACCCCTTAACTCTGATTATCACTTTATGAGACATAGTTTGAAATATATTCCATATTCACTTTACAATAAAGTAAAATCTGATTATAATATTAAGCTAATTATTTGTGCACATAGATAAAATGAAAAATTAGGAGTTTATGCTAGATAACTTGTTACTGCCTGATGTCAGCTAGAAATAAAGCTGTATACAGATATACACATATTCAGATGTGGACTAGTGTTAGAACTATATAGTCAAGGCTATATGCTAGGCACACTTAATTCCTGATGTTTAAGTTTTGGAGAGCTCATTTAAAAATACATATTTTAAATAATTTGTGGCAAATATCTTCCCACATATTTGGAATGAGCATATTTGAAGGAAACTCATTAAAATAATGGCAGATAAGGCACAAAATATTTGGAAAACTGAAGCTAATTAGACGATTAAACTGGCAGATGTCATAATTAAACTGAACAAATGGAACATCAGAATTTTAAATCACACATTCACCTGAGGCTGAGAGGGAGAGAGCAGTCTCTCTCTGTGATTGGGTACTAGGTGGTTGATACAACTGAGAGGTTTAGTCAAAAATTATAGAAACTGCTTAAAATAAACTCAAAGCTTTTAATTGTTTTTCTAGTATTGTTTAAATTTAGAGCTTTATTTCAAATTAATTCTCTCAAAAGAGTATGGAAAGGGGTGTTAAAAGTTTTATCAACAGTTTATTAATATTTTTTTATGAACAGTTATATCAGTACAACAGGTATAAAAATGGACTGTCCAGAGCGTGTGGTCATCCAAGCTACAGACTTGCTGACTTAGATATATAATATAGATATAAGGGCTCCACCTTGTGGCAGCTCTTCCAAACTGCAGACATGTTCCTAAAAAGTATGGATCAGTCCTTCTACGTACGAGGATACTATTGATATGCTAGACTTGAATCCAGTAATTTAAACAGAGGGTCTTATTGGGATGAAACATATGATTTGTTGCTTTATTAGGGTGGGTTACTGAGGGAAGCGGTAGCCTCTTCTCTGGAGGTTTAATTCCCTGAAGGTTAATAGATGAACCAGATCCTCTCAAGGTCCTTTTCTGTCTTATGATAGAACAATAATTTTCCTCATTTTCTCGCAGAACTTTTACCTATGGCTATATTGTTTGATATTGGCCTTTATTTCAGAAAAGTCCTATGGTAATTTTTTTTTTATGAGCTAAGTTTTCGTGATTTTCGTGATTCCCTTTACTGAGAAGTTACATGACTAAAAAAAATTACCCACTATATTACAAAAATATTTTCTGGCATAAATAATGATTAAATGAAAGATATTTCTAATATATGCCTTATTTTTCATTTTGAATTCTTCTTTCTACTTCTGGAAGAGTATCAGGGAGGTCAGCTACCAAGAAGAGCTGAAAGATCACTCTTCCTGCCAGGAGGGGAGGGAGAGGAAGGGAATTCTGGGGCTGGCTGAAGGAGGGGTGTGGTCACCGGGAGACCAGAGGGTGTGTCTGAATTGGGGTCTGATCTCTGCCGTCCAGTTTCTTTCATTCCTCTCTACCAGCCTTTTGTCTCCATTCTTTTCCCTTTCTCATTCTTACCCCCTTAATGACTTAATTTCTCCCCTTCATCCAGCCTGTTCTTACTCTTCCTCACTTTTCTAAAATACTCTTACTGAACATACTTAAAGAACTACTATTCTAAAATACTCTTACCCACTTATTACTCACTTGTTACTCTCTCAATTAATATTAGCCTTTTCATTTTCACTTCATTTTTGTTCAAACAGAAATCGGCATTGTTTTCCTCATGTAAATATATAGACACTGGGCTATAAAACCAAGGTGTAGGCTTCTGGGCAGTTCGAGGCACCCTACTATCAAAGAAAATGAAGGAAGTTTCCATCAAGATATACTTAACGGCTCCTAGATACAAAATTTCATGAAAAGAAGCCCTAATCAGCCTGGTAGCAAGTTCTCCTCATATAAAGAAATTAAAAGGCAGAGGCAGATGGAGTAATTAGTATTTAGTATTATTATTAGTAGTATAAACTAAACAGTAAATGAGAAATGGATTTAATGTTTGAGACGATTTCACTCAATTCTGTATTCAATTTTCTATGAAACCCAAATAGAAAAATATGGAAAATACCATTGAGAGAAAGCTAAGAAAGAAACGCTTTATTTCCAAGGAAAGCAAGATACTATGAGGTAATAAAGAAACTCTGGTTAGGAGGTTACCAACCTAGTGTTCTTCTCCCTTAGACACTTTGTTTTTATTTCAGGGACTGAATTATATTATTTTTGCCTCTAATGAAGGCAATGTATCTAATAAAGCCAATACCAATGGCAGTATAAATAGTTTTCTTTCTACTTTGAGATCAATAGGCCAGATTTTGACCTCTATAAAAGTTTGGGAGGGGGAGTGCGGTTTTATCAAGGTAACCAAATTTTCTGTGATCTATGTAAATAGTTCATCATGTTAATTTTAAAGCTTTTGCAGTGGCCTGAGAATTCTGGCTGGAGTGTATGACATTTCACTTTAAGGATGAATATGGTGGAATCTGTCCATGAAATGATCCAAAATGCAGTGTGAAAATATTGTTATGCTGAACTATGGCCAAAGGCCTGTGGACAGACTTTTCTTATTCTAGAACAGGCAGCATGAGGCAGTGGTTTCATTAAATTTTAGAGCTAAAATAGGATTGGAGATTCCCTCTTCTAACTACCTTTCCCTAGCCCCATCCCTATCACAACTTCCTTTACTATTGCCCACATCTCCAAATTTTAAATATAGCCTTGGCAAAGTAATCTACCAAGTCACAGTGTACAGGTGGAAGAACCTTAAGTATGGACCTAAAACCAGATCTAACGATGTACTTTGTCTCCTTAGTTCACAGCGTTGCTTCACCTCTCCAGGCCTCGGGCCTCTGGTAAAATGAGGGAACTGGGCTTAATTATCTCTAAGCTGCCTGTAAGACCAAGACCATGGCACTAAAAGTTCAACCTTATGCACTCATTTCTCTGAGTGCATATTTCTGGCATCAATCTGCATGACTCCTTCGAAGAAAAGAAGACCCAAACAAATCAAAAGGATAGATATGATGTACTCCAATTCAGTGAACAAAAGCCATTTCTTAAACTTTTTGGACAGTGTTAAGGTCCTTAGAACACATAAAAGGGAAATTCAATACAGCTGTTGAAACACAGCACAGTAACCTAAAAGGTCTTAGAAGAAATGCTAAGGAGGAGAGGAGGATTGGGTTAAAAGGGAGAAGTGAAGAAAGAAAAATTAGGAATGAACTGAGAAAATGAAAGTTTCGTGGTTTAAATTTATTATGTAAATTGAACATCAACTTCCTGTTAATTCAGTATTTATTAAATGTGTTTATGTGCCAGGCCTATCATCCACTTAATCATTGTACAAATATTTATTGAGCATCTACTATGCATCTGACACTATGACAGGCACTAAGGATACATACTAAAGAAAACCAGATGTGCCCTCTCAAAGCAGTTCTGTCTAGAATGCCTCTTTTAAGTATTGTCTGGTCCTCTCAAGGAGCACACAGGTGATAGGAGAGGAAAGAGCAAATATATATCAAACCTCTATGACTGTTGATAGAATGTGGTAAGTACTGTAAAGCATACAAAAAATAATATGATGGTATTAATATGAGGGAGAGAAATTTCTTCCAATTAAGATTAGGGAAAGTTTCATGGTGGTAATGTTTGAGCTGGACCCTGAAGGCTGCATATAATTTTGATAATGTAGAAAGAGAATGGGGAGAGGAAGACATTCCAGTAGAGGGATCATTATGGGCAAAGGTTGAGATTAGAAAGTACTCAGTGAAAGGAAGGATTTTTAGGTGTCTAAAACACTGAGTATGTATAGATTGGGTGAAGAAAAACAAGCAATTCCTAGATTCAGGTAATCAGACTTTCCTTGGAAGAATAAATAGATGTCTATGATATGTGAATATGTGTGATCCTACCTCATGCAAACAGTATTTTCATGGGCTGGGCTGAACAGCGCACAGTGAAAATACTCTTCACCACACTGAAGGAACTGAAGTAAATAAACATGAAGTGCAGCCAGATGAATGAATATTCAACTCATTGCATTTCTGAGGAGGTGACTCTAATATCCGACCCTATGGACTCACATGCTTCCTGACAGTCTATAAGAGGCAGTGGTCATAGGGGGGACTCTTTGGGGGCATTCAACATAGAAGAATCTCTTCAATCAAACATGCCAAGCCTTTTAAAATACTGACTTCTATCTCTTTCCTCCATCATGTCAGAGGGACACAGTGCTGAGTCAGGTTGAGGGACATCATTTTTTCTAATAGTCTCTCTCTTCTTTGGAGAGAACAATTTGGCAAAATTCTCTTTCACAGATTTGAAGGATTATAGCTGCTCTTTATCTCGTCCAGTAAGGCATCCACTCTTGCCACTTCTAGCCTGTCAAATATTGTCCTAAGTCTTGGAAAACATTCATATGGCCTCCCAAAGGCCATAGGACCCAGTGGGGAGACCTATCTGTAGCTCCAAATGGAGAAACCATGCTCAAACCCAAAAGAGATTTGACTAGATAAAGATGCTGCTTCCTTTTGCAATACATGGGCTGAGGGCAGGGACAAAGGAACTCACCATATGGCCTTGCATTGTCTTTGATCTGGAAGTTCTCTCATCTTTCCACTTAATTGTGAGATTTCTGTGCAGAGGACACCATGTTACAGCCCTTGCAGTGCCTGGTATGTAGTAGATGCTCAACGAATATTTATTAACATTGCATTTAATGTTTTATATTCTTCAATAAAATGTCCCCAAATGTTTTGAATTTATGAATGACATACCTTAGGCATCTAAGATTCAGCTACAGTAACTGTTTTCCTATGGAGGAATTGTGGAGATTGGTGATGAAAATAAGTCTCTGTACTAAGATATTTTACTCTAGGTACAGAGATACTTGACTCTTTGTAGGCTGCTTACTCATCATGTTATTTTAAAGCAGGAAAAAAACTGGCACAAATAATACAATTTGTGTTTGTGCAACAGTGATAGTTTTAAGAAAAAAATATTTGTATTTTCAAAAGTAGAGAAAGGTTGGATGATTCATTTAACTTTTTTTCTCAACACCCTTTCCTACACACGTTGAAAATTATGCTAGCTTAAAGAATGAAACATTTTAAAATCTCCCTCCCCCCTCCCCAAAAAAAGGGCAAGGCCTACAACCTCAAGAGTCACAGGATTTCAGTGCTTTCTACATAAACACTGCTTGAATTTCACAATCTTCCACTCTGAGGTGCTGCTATTAACAAAAACAAAATTAGGCAAAAAAGTGAGTTTTGCAGCCCAGGCTAATTTGGGGAGATATTTGTGTGGCTGAAGAGATACCCTTCCCATTTGTGCCTGCCTTACATCCAGGTCCACTTCTTATCTTGTTCAGTGCTCAATGGGTTGTTACAAAGCATGAGCTGACTGTTACACAGCAAAATCCAACAGGGGAAACACTACCAGATAAAGTAATGCTTATAAAGTTGGAGCCAGTGAATTATTTTCCTCTCTTTACTTCCCATGGAACTGCTCTCAGGGAAGATTATGATAATCACATAGTTAAAAGCCCAAAGGCTTCAATATTCCTAGGTTTTCATTTACTCTTTTTAATCAAAACTTAGAGTGGACTTTTCCCCTCCATTTATCAGAAATCTCGGAATTCTCCAAAGTAAAAGTTGTACAATTTATACCCTCACAGGATAGTGTTTCCAAACCATTCTCTTGCAGACAGTGTCAAAGGTGAAGACGATTGCAACCTGTCCCCATAACAATCAGCTGGGAGCCTCAGAGAGAGTCCTCAATACCGTAAAGTTCAACATTTTAAAAACAGAAGTGGAAACAGTTCTACTAAGGCATTGCCACCTTCACGCTTGTATACAAGCTTTGTTCGATGTTGTCAGACACATAAGTGCTTTCACCTTTGAGCCTTTGTTAATGCTACTATTCCAAGTTCCTTGATCACCCAAGAAAGTTCCTCCCAAACTGGGAGCTGGAACCATTAGCTGATACTCAGGGGTCTCCAAACAGAACTCTAAGGGGGCCTCTTATTCTTGTGTCAGCAGGATAGAAGAAGTCATTTACTGCCTTTGGAACATCATGGGGAGTTGAAGGAATGGATGTACAGCAGCAGCAGCAGTGAGGAAGAGAGGTCAGTTTTGCATACTAGAAACACAAATGCCCCCCAGAACGTTCAGAATATAACTAGAAAATTTGATTGTATCTGCCTTAGTTTTATACAGTGGGGTGTTTCAAAAAATATTCTCTGAATAGTTTAGATCAAATGAAGCTGAAAGATTGCATAGGAGAGCTGATACACAGGATCTCCTATAATATTGCCCTACATGCTTTCTTTGGTGCACATTTATTTTTCCACAGCCCACATTCTATTTTCTTGCTATAATGTACACTTGGGGGATGGTTTTGCTGAGCAATGGGGGAAATACTCTGGGCCAAGTCAGGATGCTTTTCTTAATGGAAGGTGTATTGCTAAGGAAAAAGTTCATGCAAGTGATTTTGAATCTGAAGATTTCCCCCCAATTCCCAGATGATCAGGTAACTACAACCATAAGAGAGGGCACATCACCAACCCAGTGTCTGAACATTTTATTAAGCCTCAGAATGATTTAGCATTTCTGTGAGAGGAACTTTACTGGACACTCAGCCCTACTTTTCTTGATACTACATGAACGACTCATCTTCTTAACTTACTAGGTTTCATTATTTGCATAACTTTTTACTGACCCAGTATTTCAATAAACCTGCTGTTTGGTCAGTATATCAGGAATCAGTTGAATATGTTGTCTGATTGAATTTACCAAAGATTTACAGTGGTGGTCTTATGCCAACGCGGCTTTTTATCTGGTTATGTTGTATTGCCCTTTGATAAGAGGGTATTCGTCAGAATACACCTTCTTGATCTGTGTGCCAGTGAGGGGCAGAAATTTACTGAGGACAGCATTAAAAGCCAATGGAAAGACAAGTTGGCAAACACACTATATTTTCCAAAGCTTTAAATTGTGGTGGAGATATTAAATCAATTTTATGAATAAAAGTAAAATGTTTTTCTGGCTTCATCAATTATTTTGCCAAATTCAGATACTTTTCACCTAATATATGAATATATAAGACTAATTTCTTCAAAGCCTTCCTCCCTTTGAATATTCCCTCTCTTTAGCTCTCCCAGTAAAAGGTATTTCAGTCCTGCTTTTAGAAAGTAATTATATTAGTGATATATGTGTAATCATCTTTAAGATTAAGAACAAATTAATGCTGATTTGTCACCCTCTCTTTAAAACTGCTTTCCATCCCCAAAACACAATCCAACATAAGGCCCCAAAACAACCAGGGCTGTTTGACATCTATGTAATTACAATTCTTATTAACTGGAACACATATATTTTATAGATTTCAATGAACAATAAATTAGCATGATATACATATTTGTATGTTATATTGACTTTCAAAATGCCTTGTCAAAAGTACCCTTTTATTTTAAAATTGTTATGTTTGTTTAGGTAGCTTGTGTTGTCTGGCAGGCTGGAATTATCATAATAGAGCTTTTGTGACAATGTATGATAAGCCATGTAAATAGTTTTAAAAACTGTCCACTAATGCCAATTTGGCTTGCAAAATCTGCAGCAATTCTAATAATAATTTTTAGTGCTTATTCTTTCCACCTCTGATTTTTCTCATTCCCCTCTGTTAGGTACAGGACAGCTTCCTCAGCAGAAAGATTCCAATAAAAATCAAAGACCAAGGTGAGTCTATTGGAGTCATCATGAATTCCACTCCTTTTTTGTGGTTGTTGTTTTTTTCTTTTTTTTAAAGGCACACCCTTAACTTTTGTTTGTTTGTTTTTGTTAACATAAACCAGATTCTAATTTCAGAAAGTAAAGCCAATTATCCGAAAAAGGCAATACTCAGAAATCAGTGTATTATTGGTTTTGGTCACCCATGGAATCAATTAGACTTTTTTCCCCTGTAAGTGATCAGTGATTTTTTTCAGTCCACCTAAAAAAAAAAAATACCTCTTTTCAATATTACCTGCCTTTTTTCAGTATGCAGCATGGCAGTACAATTGACAATGAGGTGCTTTGGCACATCAGATTTCTTTTCCAGTTGGTCAGGGATCCCTTTTCTCTTTTCCTCATTTCCTGAGAACAGGAAGGATTAAAGCATGGCCCAAGACAATGTTGTCACATTAGGAGTGTAGAGGTGTTTACTAGGATTATGAGCGTCTCAGCTTGGCCTCAGAAGCATCTCCTGAAGCCCTGGGTTTGATGTGGAAACCTGACATAAGAAAAAAGACTTGGGAGGTCCTTTATCTGGCTCTTCTCCCACCTCTCCCATAAAAGATTAAACAAAACTAATGGGATGATTGGAGGTGCTTCATTGCCACTGAACTACTCCCATGGGTTTGCTTTTCCTTTAAGTGATCTTGCGAGGCCAGTGAGGGCCTCTATCTTGATTATCCAGTGGCTGGATATGGTGGTTTGGTGTGAGGTTTTGACAAAGAAAAAATTAGGCTCTGAAAGACATTTCTCATCAGAAACTGTCAATATATTAAAATGCATTTAAAAGTTACTTCTGGGAAGCATATTAAAGAGGCCAATCATTTAATCATTTGCTAAATGTCAAAGCCTACAAAATCATAGTATAATGTCACTCTGACATAAAGCAACATCAAAATTAGTGCCTCATCTATAAAGTGAAGTATCATTTGCCTTCAAGTGACAAATTCTATTGCCAAAAAAATACCACTGTACTTCTAATAAGTGACACTCATTTTAATAGACCCTACAAAAATACAATATTTTCAATGTCCCCATAAAACAGTAACTTACAAATATTACTCTCAGAGCTTTGGTGACATCAATATGTGACACTTGTGAAAATCCTAACAAAATACTTGGAACACTAGCATGTAAAGTAAATCCATTATATATATTTTAAAAAAGAGAGCTATGTGAAAATATGAGAGAGAATGCATATAACCAACTCTGGGAAATTGTTCTGGAATTTCAAATTAATATTTTAATCAAATTAATGACTAATATATAAAAGAAATATTTTAAAGGATTATAAAATGAATTTTGATCATTTATAGAGAAAAACATTTCCAATGTAAACATAACTAATTCTATACTAATTATGCTAATCTTTGTTTTCAGTGAGACAATTTAGAACTGTATATACTTTGAAACTTTGGGGGAAAAAAGGTATTTTCTCTATTTCTGCCCTCAAAAGCAGACACAGAAATTAATAATACAGGTAGACCAAGGCTCTGAGAACTTATATTTGAAGTTTCATATTTAATTACCAAAGGTTTTTATCACCCACCATAACTTTCTAACAATAGTCTTTCTTAATGATAAATTTTATCAATACCCCAAACTCATTTTAAATGATTTAAAAGTAGCAAATTGGATAAAGCAACACACAAATAAATTCCACATTTACAAGTAAAGAAATCACAGGGGCTACAGTTTATAATCAACATAAACTTGAAAGAAATAAAGCAACACCTTTCCTGCCACCCATCATTCACTGCTTACATTTGGGGTGAAAAAGATTTATCTACAATGACCTTTAGTCTGTTTCTTAACTCTGCATGTTTTGTAATTAGCTAAAGGCATTGAACAAATTAGTTTGTCCTATTTTTATTCAGGTCCCAGAGATTAATGGCTAATTTATGAAATATTTCACTCTGTGTTATGAGAATTTAGCAAATGAATATGGAACCAAATATAAACACTTTATACCATATGTACAGTTGCTTTCATAAGGCATTATCTTGTAATTTTTATTGAAAAAGGTTCAATATAGTAAAGTCTTATTTTAAGATATATTTTCTTTCTCAATCCGAGATGTTTAGTTTATGAAAATATTGTTTTTTCTCTATATTCTTTTTGTATATATGCCAACATGTACCTTGTGCTAGAAATATTTTATGGGAATTACAATTCTTTATATTTGTATTTTCTATATAAAGGCATATACAACTTTGAGGCAGTGTTTCTGATGGAGAGCAGAATTCGTAAAGAGCTTGTGTGTGCTTCCGTGCTCCGAAATTATATGAAATCCACTTCAAGAAGAAACTTATTTGATTAAAAAAAAAAAAACAAAACCAAAACCAAAACTGCACCAATGCACAGCCAGAGGCTGACAGTTAAAATAATACATAACCACATGAACATCATATTTATATAGTTAACATTTTTAAGGATGACCAGTGCTAACATATAGTATTATACATTTGGCACTAATGTTTGCCATTGGTCCAGCAATTGGCAAAATTTGTTTCTATGTATAAATTTATTTTTGAACATTAGGTCTGGCTAGACGTATCTTCACTATTTATAAAAAATATTTAGACAGTAAGCTCACGTTGAATAACTAGGTCTACTGTGTTCTGGAAACTCTTCAGTAGTAATACAGCTTTTTCATGTTCCATATGTACAAAACTATGTCCATTTGCCTGTAAACACACAAATAAAACAGGGCAATCAATGTAAGATACTTATTTATCATATATCATTGTTTCTAACAATAAAATTCAAGGGAGTATTGAGCAACCAAGTCATGTGTTTTTAAAATTCACAGCAGAATTGCAATTATGGGAACAACTAATTTCACCCAGCTTCAACTCAATTTATTAATTCAACAAATATTTATCAAGTATCTAGTATATCCTACTTAGGATTGTCCTAGTATAGTCCTAGTCACTGTGCTAATCATAGAGATATACTGGTCAGTAACAGACAGATACATTTGAAATATGATAGTTGTTTTGTTGTTGTTCTGATTTGTTTGCAGGAACTTAGTTGAGATGGTTCGGAAGTGTTCATAGGACCACTGCCTTTTTGTTGCATAATCACTGATATAAACCCATCAACACGGTCAAATGTTTCACTCATGCAAACCATATAGTATAGTTAGATCTTATTTTGATCCACTGAAAAGTCCTTAATTTACATGTTTTTATATTAAAAAGATAATTTGTATTTCCCTCATTGTTGAATGCAAATATATTCATTATTTATAGCAGTGGTTCTCAATCCCATCCAGAAATGAATTAATTTCTGTGTGATCTAGATTCATCTTGTTATTTTATAAATGAAAGAGCTACACCTCAGAGAGGCCAAGCAACATGACTAAGGTCACACAGCTAAGCTAGGGCTGAGTCATCTGATACCATAATATTCTTACTATTTCTCTCAATACTTTACTGACATAATAACACTGCAATTGTTTCTAGTGATTTGAACTGATATTTCATTGATCATGATAAAATAATCAACATTTTCCCTTTAAAATTGTTGCTATATCACCTCCTACCATAATTTTTTTCGTTACAGTGTTAGCAAAAGCTGTAATTCTCATTCAGATTCCTAACAGGTTTAATTTAACTTATTCTAGTACTGGTAAAAATAACATTTAGTCCTAAATTTGGATCTACCAAAATGCTAAATCTCTCATTCTTATAGTTTTAACTCTGGCTTAATTGTGTTGTTGTAGTTACATGTGAACTATCTCAAAAGTAGAAAGACTAAGTCAGACTATCTGCCTGGGCAATGAGACTTGAGAGGAAATAAAAAGGAGAAAACTTTTAGGGTAGAATCAATAGATTTGGTATCTGATTGGACAAGGGTATGAAAACAAACAAGAATCAAACTGTGATGCCATTAACAGAAAATGGAAACCTTGGAGGAGCAGCAGGCTTAGTTGGGAAGACAACGGAGTTTGTGGTACTGACGACACATGCAAGGAAAATGTTGCACATATATTTAGAAATAAGAGACTGGAGTTCAGGAAGGAGGTCAGGGTGGCAGCATTAGAAACAGAAGTTAGGTTTTTACCACACTCTGGTATTTACCACATGGAATGCTGAGAGAATTATCAGAGAATAAGTTTAAAAGGGAGCATTGTGAAAGAAGGGAAATCTAACTAGGGGAGCAGGATGGAGCCATGGCTTTGGATGTGTAGAATAGAACTTAAAGACAGTGTTTGCTGTTGACCTGAGCATCTAGGTAAATTTGTCTGAAGTGAGGGAGGGAAAGGTGAAACAGGGCCCAATCCTTTTTGCTAGAGGATGGCAGAAAGCAGATGCTAGCCTAATGGCTGAACTAAAGAACGAGGATACCAATGCATTGAGGGGAGCGAACAGGAAAACTGGCAGGAGGAGAACTGGAAAGGGGATCCTGAAGGGGATCAAGGTAGAGGGCTCATAAAGGTAGCAGGAAATCCACGAGGATCAGGTATTTCCTAGAGGCTTCAATTAACCCTAGTTTTCTGAGGCACAGAGGAAAGAGCAGAGAAAGAGCATAGCTTGATTAATTCTGTCCTGGAATCTGGGTCTGTTTCCAAGAAACAAGGCTTCAAGATGTTCAGACCCACAGTCCAGGTTCTGATTCAAGCTAGGGAGACTCCTTGTATAAATTAGCTTTTAATATTGCTTTAAAGCATTGGCTTTTAGTTGTCATGCTTTGTAAGTACAAATGATAGTTATATAGTTGGAAACACAAAGAGTTGATTTCCCAGAAGGAAATAAGCAGGTTGATAAATTAGACCACTGTGTCAAATAAACATTAGGACTCTACCTGTAATTCTAGTCCCCAGAAATGTTTTGGCTCTAAGCCAGAACTTGGGTGAATCTCAAGAGGCTTATTTAAAAGACCACAACTAGGGACTGCCTGGGAATGGCTTCAAATTACCGAAAGGATTCTGGAAGATCAGAAAGCAAATTATTTTAGAAAGTTTATTAAAGATTAAATGAGTTAATATATGTTAACTGCTTAGGACAAGGCCTGGAACACTGTAAACGATCAATAAATGTTAGCTACTACTATTAATATTACTTCACTATTACTTTCTTGAATTTAAGAAATACAATTTTCATTAAGCCATAAGAGTAGAAGGACGAAATGTCAGAGGAAGGAACTGTTTAGTTAACCTTAACTTTTTTTTAAAGATGAAAATGTGAGGATCAGAGAGTTACATGAAGTATCCAAGCTCACACAGCTAGTGGCTAGATGAGAATTTATGTCACAACTCTGTATCTTGACACAATTCGTTTCATTGGTGTTGTGAGGTTGAAACAAATGTTTTAGGTTCATTAAATTAATTCACTTGTTAAGATTAATTGCCCTATTTCTTTTTTTTATTTTGCGGTACGCAGGCCTCTTGCTGTTGTGGCCTCTCCCGTTGCGGAGCACAGGCCTGGGACGCGCAGGCTCAGTGGCCATGGCTCACGGGCCCAGCTGCCGCTCCGCGGCATGTGGGATCTTCCCAGACCGGGGCACGAACCCGTGTCCCTTGCATCGACAGGCGGACTCTCAAACACTGTGCCACCAGGGAAGCCCAATTGCCCTATTTCTTGATATGGAACATTATGGTAGGCCTGATACCAGGGGAGGTAATGACAGAGGGGTTTGAATGGAAGGAGAAGATAGAATCTCAGTTCTAGAGAACTTTCATTTATATTCTTAGGACAGAAGAGCCAAGAGAATTTACATTGTATTTGTTCAAATGAATATGGCTATCTGGCTTACATCTTAGATGGTTCAGACAGGGAATCAGACAATTATGTTACTACATGTGTGCAGGGCTTTTCCAATTAACATGAAGTTCAGAAAAATCACAATATTTCAACTAGAAAGGTTTCATGGTTGTTTCATGTGTGTGAATAGAAGAGCTTAGGAAATAAAGGAGGATACTATTTAATATTAATTGCAGAGTATAAATCTGATGAAGCTTTGAAACGTAAATGCATATAATATACATTTATGCATTTGACATTTTGAATATGTATATAATATAAATACAAAAGATGATTTGAAGAACAAATGTTAAATTAATAAAGTTTTAAAATATGTTGCCACATTTGGCTACATATGTTTTATATAAACACACAGACTATCATGGATTATAATAAAATGTGTGCAATTTTGAGGAAATTGCAACTTCAGTGAATGGCTTAAGTCAAAATGAAGTTAATAAGAAAACAATCTATGAAAGAAAAGATATTCTAAAAATTTTATGCTTCAAGAATGTATAATTAATGTATTTCTGGCTTTAGCTGATTTGAAGTATAAGGTTCATTTTACAATAGTTTTTATGTTTTTTCCAGAAGGTATCCTTCCTTGTTTTAATTCCACTTGACATCTGTGCCACAAAAGGTTTTTTAATTGCCCCTTTGCATGATTTAGACATGACAAGATGGAAGGTTAATGAAAATAACATTTACAATTCTAACAAAAAGTACAGCTTTGTGATTACAGCTCATCAATTTACTGTAAAACGTACTCAGTTTCTGGATTTCATCCTCTTATTCCTTCCTGAATTTATCTTTGATTTTCTTCTGCAAATATTTTGTTAAGTGGATAAATTATGGATGTTTATATCACAGAAATTCTCCAGAGGATGTTGTAATTCTCCCAGGAATTCTGTTGTATTCTTATTATTCCAAGCTCTAAATTTAAAAACTAGTTTCTGAGAAGGCTTGGCCACAAAATGGTGGGATTATCCAATAAGAAGGACAGCACGATTCTTTTAAGAATCCGAAAGAGAAATGGGATTAGAGACTTGGTGTATGATTTTGAATTGATTTAAACTAACCCTCAAGGGACAAACATTTAAAGGGCCAGTATACATGTATTTTGTATGTTAGATACAAAGGCAGTCCTTTGACTGCCTATAGCTCTTGCGATGAGGGAAAATGAAAATATACAGCAACCATCTTAGAGTTATAGGGCAAGCCTTCATGTTGTCTAATCCTGACAGCCAGAAATTATGAGACCAAACAGTGGGAATCTTAGGTAATTATATTTATGTTTCCCATTAACTACCTGGAATTATTTCCCATTGCAAAATTTTAATCTGCTAGAGTGGTCTCATTAAATATTAGGATATATTTAGGGCTGAGTATACTGTATAAGCAGTACTACAATAACTATATGCCAAGTCATTTGAAAAATTTTCCTATCAAAAAATCTGACCTACAGACCTTAAATTCTTAGAGAGTTCCAATGAAAAATTTACACTGCACTTTTAAATGTGAGGAAGTTTGAAGTCTCAAGTGGCTTTTACAGTAGTATTAAAAGAAATTCATGGCAATAGAATTAGAAAAGAAAAAGGAGAAGTAACAACTGACACTGCAGAAATACAAAGGATCATGAGAGATTACTACAAGCAACTATATGCCAATAAAATGGACAACCTGGAAGAAATGGACAAATTCTTAGAAATGCACAACCTTCGGAGACTGAAGCAGGAAGAAACAGAAAATATGAACAGACCAATCAAAAGCACTGAAATTGAAACTGTGATTAAAAATCTTCCAACAAACAAAAAAGCCCAGGACCAGATGGCTACACAGGCGAATTCTATCAAACATTTAGAGAAGAGCTAACACCTATCCTCTCAAACTCTTCCAAAATATAGCAGAGGGAGGAACACTCCCAAACTCATTCTACAAGGCCACCATCACCCTGATACCAAAACCAGAGAAAGATGTCACAAAGAAAGAAAACTACAGGCAAGTATCACTGATGAACATAGATGCAAAAATCCTCAATAAAATACTAGCAAACAGAATCCAACAGCACATTAAAAGGATCATACACCATGATCAAGTGGGGTTTATCCCAAGAATGCAAGGATTCGTCAATATATGCAAATCAATCAATGTGATACACCATATTAACAAATTGAAGGAGAAAAACCATATGATCATCTCAATAGAGGCAGAGAAAGCTTTCAACAAAATTCAACACCCATTTATGATAAAAACCCTCCAGAAAGTAGGCATAGAGGGAAATTACCTCAACATAACAAAGGCCATATATGACAAACCCACAGCCAACATCGTCCTCAATGGTGAAAAACTGAAACCATTTCCACTAAGATCAGGAACAAGACAAGGTTGCCCATACTCACCACTGTTATTCAACATACTTTTGGAAGTTTTAGCCAAAGCAGTCAAAGAAGAAAAAGAAATAAAAGGAATCCAAATCGGAAGAGAAGAAGTAAAGCTGTCACTGTTTGCAGATGACATGATACTATACATAGAGAATCCTAAGGATGCAACCAGAAAACTACTAGAGCTAATCAATGAATTTGGTAAAGTTGCAGGATACAAAATTAATGCACAGAAATCTCTTGCATTTGTATACACTGAAAATGAAAAATCTGAAAGTGAAATTAAGAAAACACTCCCATTTACCACTGCAACAAAAAAGAATAAAATATCTAGGAATAAACCTATCTAAGGAGACAAAAGACCTGTATGCAGAAAATTATAAGACACTGATGAAAGAAATTAAAGATGGTGCAAACAGTTGGAGAGATATACCATGTTCTTGGATTGGAAGAATCAACATTGTGAAAATGTCTATACTACCCAAAGCAATCTACAGATTCAATGCAATCCCTATCAAACTACCAACGGCATTTTTCACAGAACTAGAGCAAAACATTTCACAATTTGTGTGGAAACACAAAAGACCCTGAATAGACAAAGCAATCTTGGGAAAGAAAAATGGAGCTGGAGGAATCAGGCTCCCTGACTTCAGACTATACTGCAAAGCTACAGTAATCAAGACAGTATGGTACTGGCACAAAAACAGAAATATAGATCAATGGAACAGGATAGAAAGCCCAGAGATAAACCCACGCACACATGATCACCTTATCTTTGATAAAGGAGGCAAGAATATACAGTGGAGGAAAGACAGCCTCTTCAATAAGTGGTGCTGGGAAAACTGGACAGCTACAGGTAAAAGAATGAAATTAGAACACTCCCTAACACCATACACAAAAATAAACTCAAAATGGATTAAAGACCTAAATGTAAGGCCAGACATTATCAAACACTTAGAGGAAAACATAGGCAGAACACTCTATGACATAAATCACAGCAAGATCCTTTTTGACCCACCTCCTAGAGTAATGGAAATAAAAACAAAAATAAACAAATGGGACCTAATGAAATTGCAAAGCTTTTGCACAACAAAGGAAACCATAAACAAGACCAAAAGACAACCCTCAGAATGGGAGAAAATATTTGCAAATGAAGCAACTGACAAAGAATTAATCTCCAAAATTTACAAGCAGCTCATGGAGCTCAATATCAAAAAATCAAACAACCCAATCCAAAAATGGGCAGAAGACCTAAATAAACATTTCTCCAAAGATGATATACAGATTGCCAACAAACACATGAAAGAATGCTCAACATCATTAATCATTAGAGAAATGCAAATCAAAACTACAATGAGATATCATCTCCCACCGGTTAGAATGGCCATCGTCAAAAAATCTACAAACAATAAATGCTGGAGAGGGTGTGGAGAAAAGGGAGACCTTTTGCACTGTTGGTGAGAATGTAAACTGATACAGCCACTATGGAGAACAGTATGGAGGTTCCTTAAAAACTAAAAATAGAACTACCATACGACCCAGCAATCCCACTACTGGGCATATACCCTGAGGAAACCATAATTCAAAAAGAGCCATGTACCAAAATGTTCATTGCAGCTCTATTTACAATAGCCAGTACATGGAAGCAACCTAAGTGTCCATCAACAGATGAATGGATAAAGAAGATGTGGCACATATATACAAGGGAATATTACCTAGCCATAAAAGAAATGAAATTGAGTTATTTGTAGTGAGGTGGATGGACCTAGAGTCTGTCATACACAGTGAAGTAAGTCAGAAAGAGAAAAACAAATACCGTATGCTAACACATATATATGGAAAATAAAAAAAAAGAAAAGAAAAAAAAATCGTCATGCAGAACCTAGGGGTAAGACAGGAATAAAGACACAGACCTAGTAGAGAATGGACTTGAGGATACAGTGAGGAGGAAGGGTAAGCTGGGACAAAGTGAGAGAGTGGCATGGACATATATACACTACCAAATGTAAAACAGATAGCTGGTGGGAAGCAGCTGCATAGCACAGGGAGATCAGCTCGGTGCTTTGTTACCACCTAGAGGGGTGGGATAGGGAGGGTGGGAGGGAGGGAGACGCAAGCGGGATGAGATATGGGGACATATGTATATGTATAACTGATTCACTTTGTTATAAAGCAGAAACTAACACACCATTGTAAAGCAATTATACTTCAATAAAGGTTAAAATAATATTCATGGAATAAAACATAAATAAGAATTTCTCTTCTGTCTTAAATGCACACATGTACTGCAGCTTGAATGTTTCATGAATTCAGGCTCAAAAAAAGACATGGCAAAATAGAAAAGACTCAACTGAAGACTTTGTTCATTATTTGTATAGAAAGTCAGGCATGGAAATGGTAATAAATAGTAATCCTGAGGATATTTACTTGTTTATCTGCTTTGGCTTTAGAATGCCTGTTTTCTTCAAAACCAGCATGTGGAATGAGCATCTCTAAAAAATGACTTCCCTATCTTGGTTTGCAAGCAGTTCCCCAACTAGCTGCACTTTATTTCTGTACTTTACCACAAAAGGAACTGCAAAATCAGCCTCTCATTTTCAGGGAACTCTTTGTAGCCAGGTTGGTCTCTGTTTTGGTGGAGAGCTTGCTGTTAAGAGAAAACAGACTGGGAGTTGATTTTGTTGCGTGTTTGAAGTCAGCTTTTTCCTGTCTCTCTTCCTCCATTTTCTGCTCTGTGTAATTTTGGGCACGTCTACTTCCTGGGCTAGGTGTGTAAAGGTAGAACTTTAGTTCTATTTCCTTGTTGCAGTGTTCACGTGGCTTGGCATCACACTTTGTACATTGTGGGCATTTAATGCATATTTGCCAAATCAGGGAATGGAAAATGTCATGCTAGCAGTAAAATTTGCTCCAGGAGAATCAGTGTTGTATAATGGAAAAGGCTCAAATGAACTATTTAACCTCTGTCAACAACAGATACCTTGCAGGGTTGTTGTGTGTTCTAAATGACACAAGATGGGTGCTTAATTGATGTTATTTTTATTTCAGCCAAATTATGGAAGTTAGAGCCAGCTTAATGAACTTAATTTGTCTTTATTGTTTTTCATGTTTCACTTAGTACCTAAATATTATTTTTTTGATTTGCAAAAAGTATTTACTCCGTCTCTAATTAGTTATCTGTGCTGAACTTTATACACTATGAACAAACCAAATGGATAAAGGTGTGCAGTGAAACTGGCATATAAAATCATACACATTTAAAAAACTATTTTTGGTTATCTTCTAACCAAATGCTATTTAAAAATATTTGCACATGTATTTTATCATTATAAGCAATAATTTCTCTGAACATTAAGAGTTACATGATGCTGAACCCACCCAACCCCCTACCCCCCCCACCTACCCCCCAACCCACCTTTCCCCAAACCTCTCCAATGTTTTTGATTTTAAACCACCAAATAAGATCAACAATAGAAAATTGTTAACTTATTTAGCCTTGTTAGGAAATGCTTTAGTGAAATTTCCAAATACTTTATTTCTTTAAGGGTCCCACACTTCATTTTAACCATAACACAAATTTCTCCTCTTTACTTTTTGTAGTCTTTTTTGGGGGGAAATTTTAAAGAATTCAGAGAAATAAATGTACTCTAACCCATTCTTAGTGACTCATGATATTAATTATGAACATGAACACTCTCTGGAATGAAGCCGTGGACCCAGTTAGTTGCTTCTACTAGAGGTATTCCCCTAAGTGTGTTCTGTGGAAGTGGCTAATTGACGTTGTTGGTCAAGAGGGCTGCATGGTTAAATATGTTGGGATATATCATTTTGTACGATTTTTCAGGTTCTTAATGTGCTTACAATGTAGAGCCCCTGCTCTGCAACAAGAGAAGCCACCGCAATGAGAAGCCCGCACACCACAACGAAGAGTAGCCCCATTCACCGCAACTAGAGAAAAGTCCATGCCCAGCAACAAAAACCCAACTCAGTCAAAAATAAATAAATAAAATAAATAAATTTATTTAAAAAAAGGCGCAACATATCAGGTTTGTTCGAATTATCATCTCTTTGATTATTCTATTTTGGTATCTTCGAGATATAGCCATAGACCAGGAATATACTTTGGATTACAAATTCCAAACTCTTAAAATTATTGCAAAGTAGAACTGGATGTCATAAACTAATTATAAATAATATAATTTCTCTTTTGTCAAAGTTAGGCTCTTGTCTTGGGAAGGGGTGGGGGCAGGTAAATGAAGAGGATAGGTATTGACTATCATGATAGACTAGAATACAATATACTTACAGGTGAGCTGTAGGCTATAACTGTGAGTCATGTTAACTATCAAGTACAATATATCCTTTTTTTCCAGTCTATTCATCTTTTCAACAGAGTAACTATAATTAATAGATATTCTATATTTAAATATACTTTAAATTGTAAAATGTATAATGAATTAGACTGAATTTTTTAACTGCAAAGAACATTAGAATAAAGAAACTATGATGTTAAATCAACAAAACTGCCACTTCAAAAATGGTCAGATATCGGCAAATTTACACGGCTCAATTGAATAACATTTTTTATGCTCCATGTGCTTTCCCTGGTTCTCTCTCACTCTTCTGTAATTCGACTTGACAGAAGGTAAGGCTGTGAGGGGTCAGTTGCCCTAGCACAGTGCTCTTTCCTCATGCCACACTGTCTTAAACCAAAATGACTTGCTAAGCACAGCAAGTCATTTGAATATGCACATGAATTACAGTATCTATTCTAGGAAAATGAATAGTAAAATGACAGAATAATCATGTGAATATGTTTTAATTAACATCACCCTTTAATACACACATCTTCATGTAACTCAAATAACATGCTCATAATACCATAGCAGAATAAGAAGAGAATAGTGGGTAAAAAGATTTACAGAAAAAAAAAAAAGAGATAGCTCTTATATAACAAATTCTGGGTTTGGGGGAAATTTGGGAAAGGTATATCTCTTGCTATTTTATATCTCTTTTGCTACTTGCTATTGGGTTAGATCAAACCCAATAACTGCCATCACTTAAAGGGGGAGCTCATTCGTTGTTTTTGTTTTTTCCTTTTACCTTGATTTTCCAGGTAGTATGCTTTCACAAAGGTTTGTAAATAAATTTGCTCCAGTGAGGAGATATTCTAATGATCTTGTAAGTGACAGATAACTCAAGGTGATAAACTCATTTTTTCCAGCGTTCTTTAAACTAAGAGCCACAGTATTATAGACAAATATATAATTTCCTTTCTTAGCATCTGATGTTGGCAATGATTTCAGTTTAGAATTAGCCATTTTTATTTCCTTCAGAAAATATAATTGGCCACTTGTGCTTTTTAACTAGTATGAATGAAACTGTAAATACAGCAATTTATTTGATTAAGGTCTATGGGCATTTTTCTTTTACTGAAAATGGACTTTGATTTTATTATACTAGATACAAAAAACTTCTATAGCAAAAATAAAATGTTACATCCTTGATAGTCATTTGTGGAGAGAAGAGAAAACCCAGGTGCAGCTCTTCTGCAGTTTTTGTGACTTTTAACTGATTTGGCTTATAATTCCTTCCTACTTCTTGCACTGGGAATTCATTTCTCTGTGCACTTTGCTGTTTCTGTATACATCTCAGGGACTAGAAATACTAAACCCTCATTTTCCCACATATAACCCTTCTAGAATTTCACAGCCAGAAGTGTATTCTAACCCTGCAACTAGATATTACCTTAATTCTCATTTCCTTCTGCAGGATGTCTATATCTATATCTGTAGATTTCTATCTATATAACATTTTTATACCATTTAAATATTTCTGAATTTGGAAGGAAAAGTCTTTCTTTTGCTCCCTCTGTCATGGATGAAGGCAAAGTCTCCAAACTTGTTTCAAGCTATGGAAGGCTTCTCTACCCAGCTTGGCATTCTAATAGATCAGAGATCTCAGATGAACTGGCTTCATTTTTTACAGACTCTGAGATTCAAAATAATTTCTTTGAAATTCAGTAGAGAAAAAAACTAGCCACTTCCTTTCCTAAACAACAGCATGTACCAAGTGTTAGGGAGTTACGCTGTCAGTTTATTCTTAGCCATTTTCCGTGGAAATTGATAAAATTATTGAACAGTTGAATTTTTGAGCTGGGAGACCTTAGCTGTAGTATAAACTCATTTTACATATAATGAATGTGAGTTCTCTAGACATGATATAAAATGCTTAAGATCAATGGGCTAGCTAGGCAATTAAAAAATATAGAACTTCAATAATAAAGTGGTTAAAGAAAATATTTAGATTTTATGTGTCTTTTTTTTTTGTTTCAATGTTTTAACTCAAAAGACCAGCTGCTGGTTTGGTCTTCTGCTTGCATGGAATTGACTTGGACCTTTTGGATGGTACTTCTCCTGTGACATTGCCAAAGGTTGGAGCAACCCGCAGTCTTTTCAGATAATTATCATTTTTGAAAACTTGAGTTTTCATGATCTTGTTAGTTAGTTTAAAATATGTGTGAGAATAAAATGCTAAGACAATTTATCTATATAGGGTTTCTACTTTTCTGGGATCTTTGAGAGAGTTCAATAAATAGAAGGTAGAAGATCTCCTCAGAGCTGAGTTGAGTGGGGCCCTTGCATTCTGGTAACTATCTGCATAGCCAATCTGACCAGAAGGCTCCTGTGTTCTCAGTGTCCCTAAGTCTTCAATTTATTATGTTGAACCATTTTATAATTTCTCCAAATGATCGAATCTCTGCAATGTTAGATAGTTCCATCCAGTTACACAGTGGAAAATTTCTGGGGTCATAAGTCAAAATATTGAATCTTAAATAAATTGATGATACTTAAGAGCCTTGCCCTGTGATGTAGGAAATGATTAAGTGGAAGTGAATTAAGAGAGAAGGACGAAGAAAGCAAAATGGATGAGGTTATACCAAGCATGTACTTAACTGTTTATTGGAGGGATCCTTTTTTGATATGCAGAGCTTTAAGTTAGGGAAATGTCTTTTTCCATCACACAATACATTTTAAAAAGTCACCTTGTATACAGCTAAACTTTTGTTCAAACATGTCAGCAGGGAGAGTAGAGAGATATAACCAGGTGTTTCATATTATTCAAACAGTAATAAGCTTACTGTTGAGAAATTAAACATGGACAGTCTCTTCTCCCTCATCTAAAGTCACATAGATACCCTATTTGGGTACTTCATATTCTTACTTACACTTGATACTTATGCACAGATTCCTGTATGTATCAATTCTTCTTTCATTCCCAAAATTCATTTAAACAAAAATATTTGGAACACCTGCCATGTGCCAGGTAATGGGGATATAGGGTTCTATAGGTCTGAAATGGTTTCTGACCTGCCTCTCAACCCCAGAACAATAAAGGCAAATAAGAAATGTAACAGGAACTTATGCTCAATCACTTAATTCAAGTCATTCAGCTTAATAACTTGGGTACATATTTGTTTCAGTGTTGGCCTTAGAAAGCATTGCTTTTTATGTCTTACCTGAAGGATCTTATCACCAGGCTGCAGCAGGTTGGATGCTGGTCCATCAGGCTGAACCCTAGTAACAAAGATACCCTATAAGTCAGAAGTAACAGAGGTTAGGATTCTATTTTCAAGAACTAGATCTACTTAAAAACTTTTTCATTCACATAGAAAACAGTGAAAACAGATTAAAAACACTTTACACATGTGAGGTTAAAATATTATTATAGTATTTTAAGCAAGGCACCACCCTCTAAATCAAGTTTAAGAAAAGCAACATTTTTACTTGCACAAAACGCTCATATTGTTTGTTTTGTTTTGTTTTGCGGTACGCGGGCCTCTCACTGTTGTGGCTTCTCCCGTTGCGGAGCACAGGCTCCGGACGCGCAGGCTCAGCGGCCATGGCTCACGGGCCCAGCCACTCCGCGGCATGTGGAATCTTCCCAGACCGGGGCACGAACCCGTGTACCCTGCATCTGCAGGAGGCCTCTCAACCACTGCGCCACCAGGGAAGCACTCATATTGTTTTTAAAGTGCACTTATGATTTATAAATTAATTTCATGGCATAGTCTTAATTTCTTTCTTAAATAATTTGATGTATGGTTCTAAACCATCTTTTGTGTAACTTTTGTATAACTTCTGAAGTTGTCTTAAAGTATTCCTCATTGAAAATGTCTCCTATCTGATAGGTTGTAAATTCAACGTACACTTTAAAAACCTTACTAGAATCACATATAAGACTGGTTTATTTTAATGAGTATTACTTTATATGTTACTGAGAATTTTAAAGTAAAATGAACAAAGAAAACATAAGAAAATTCCAACGTACAAAGTTTGCAGCTATATAGTTACAAAATTCCTAAATTGATTTAGTTTATAAAAATGCCAAATTAATTTTACTGATCATGTACACAAAGCAAACACTTGTTGAATGTCTACCATATGCTAGGCCTTGATTGCTGGTGTTATAGAGATATACAGAATATAATTTTTGCCTTCGATGAGCTCACTATATAGTAGAAGAAAAGTCAAGAAAACCGACTATAAAACAGTGTGAGAAATGTTATGATAGAGGTAATCAATATAATAGATTATTTAAAATGTTGCATCCAGCTTAACCTTAATGTGTTGGAGCTTCTAAGAAGAGGAAATATCTGGCACGGAATCATAAAGGACAAGTAAAAGTTACCCACACAGATAAGGAAAGATATTCTACGTGGAAGGGATAGCACATACAAAAGTGAGAGTGCCTGTTACATTCAGGAAGCTGCAAGTAGTTCTATTATGACTGCAGTGGTTGTGGAAGGGTTCGAGTGGATGTGGTTGGGAACATGGGAGAAAATCATATCAATCCCCCAAAGTAGGTAAGGACCAGATCAAGATGGGTCTTTAATGGACATCTTTATCAGTTTGGGGAGCTACTGAAGTACTTTAAACATGATGGTGACAAGATTTCGATTAATATACTAAGAATGAACTGATGAGTGGATAAACAAAATGTGCATATCTATTCAGTGGAATATTATTTGGCAATAGAAAAGAATGAAGTACTGACAACACTGATGAACCTTGAAAACATTATGCTAAATGAAAGAAACTAGTCACAAAAAACCACATATTGTATGATTCCATTTATATGAAATGTCAAGAAGAGGCAAATGCATAAAAATGGAAAGCAGATTAGTGTTTGCTAGGGGCTGGGAAGCAAGGGGAGTGACTGTTAATGTGTACAGATTTCTTTTTAAGGTTATAAAAGGGTTCTGGAATTAGATAGTGGTGACGGTTGCACAACTCTGTGAATATACTAAAAGCCACCTAACTGTACACTTTAAAAGGGTGAATTTTATGGTATGTGAATTATATATCAATTCAGCTCTTATTGTTTTTAATTCTTGAGTATTCATAGAAGATAATATTTTAATGGCTTTGCCTGCTATTTAGAAAATTATCTCATTTACTGATCTGTAAACTTAATAACTCTCACTTAAACCCATAAATTTATGTGTGTATGTCTTTGTAAATGGTTTAACAAACAGACCCTAGTTAAAATATTTCTATGTGTTTTAATTTAGCATTTTAGATCTTTATGAAACATTAATTTAAGGATTTTGAATGATTTTTATCTTTCTGATTTTAACCTGTTATCTTTCCCATTCAAAGATGAAACTACAGTAAGTATTAAAATATTAGAAAACTGCATAACTTTAACCAGTAATTCGACTTCTAGAACTTATGTTAGGGAAATAACTGGATAAGTATGCAACATGTATTTACTAATATGTTCATCACGGTATTATTTGTAATAATAAAAATTACAAATCACATGTAAATGTCTAATAACAGGGGATTGATTAAATAAATAAATTATGGTAAATCTATACAATAGAACGATATGTGGTCATTAAAAATGGAGTCCTAGATGACAGCTATAGAAGGACACTGGTGCTTAGAGAAACAAGCAAGTTATAAAACATTATGTGTGGCATAATACTATTTTTGCTGAAACATGTTTAAATGTATATTTGTGTGGGAAAATATCTGGAAGAATATACTCCTAAACATTAGCAGTGGTTGTACTGGGTAATGAGACATAATATATATGTATATTTTTTTCTTTCTTTTTGCTTTTCTGTGTTTTCTAATATTTCTACAATGATTAGGCACTAATAGCATTAAGAAAATAGTAATAAAAACTTAAACAATCTTTTAGGTTAATGGTGTCACAATTTGGTGTGATGTTCAAACAGCTAGTTACTTTGGTCAGTTCAGTTGTACAAATGGTCAGTTCAGAAGGAAAAAGAAAACTGGTTGTTTGAAAGGGACAGTTAAATAAGGCACAATGACTAATCCACCAGACCAGTGAATGGCACTGGTTGTGAGAACACATATAATCCTCACAGTCATTTTCATACTGGGCACATAACTCTCCTACTCCATCAATCCAGGAGACTATATGAGTACTCAGTTCCCCTGGTGGTCCCTCTTTTATGCTGTTGCGGTCTCTGTAAAACAGGCAGAATGACACTGCATCTCTGGATGCTGAAGGCAAAGTTGTTTTGACTATTATTTTATCCCAGCAGTCAAAGTCTGTGCTACCTAGTTAATTTTGATTGCCGTTCTTCAGCTTATTGAACGAGAACAGTTTTAATAATTTTTGTATGAATCCAGACCATAGGAACTGAATTGTGGCCATCATATTGCAATGCTGAGAGGAACTGGCAACACTCCACAGCCTGACTGCTGAAAGAATACCAAAGCCATGTCTCTAGCAGGTTTAATTTCAATCATCACAAAGCTCTGTGGGGTTCAACCACTGTTCTGGAGACTTGCTTTGAAGCTTTCTCTTATGGTGGCCTGAGTCTTCCTAAGCATTTATTGCTGTTTTCTAAAGCATTAATATTTCTTTTCAATCAATAAGTTTTACCAACTAAGAAATTGCTACTGCCCATTGGCATAGTTTCTCTTTCTCTCTGTCTCTTTCTCTCTCTCTATATATATATCCTATCAGCCAGCATATTGCCACATTAGTCAAAACAGATAGCAATGAGTGTTATGTTTGATAATGGTCTATAGCATTCATTATTTTTGGAGGTGGAATGCTTCCCCAAAGACTGCCTGAAAAGCCCAGTGCCCTGAGTTTTCACTGTATTTATGTATTACATATAAACACTGTCATATGAAAGAGACCAAATAACTCTGAACTCATTTTTGTGGTCTCTGTTATGATGAAATATTGATGAGAAATATGAAAACTTTGACACTGTTTTCAAAAAGTTCATTGTAGCAGTGTGTGTGGCACTCAGTATAGGGTCTATAAATGTTATTATAATTACTGAAAGTCTGAAGGTTGAGCTACAATCCAGGGTCTTTCTTTCCAGCAAAGCCTGCAATAAGAGATTTCAGAGTCTCCCAACTGTACCAGATTTACTGTCAGAAAATTCTTCATTACTCTTAGTCTTAGAGTACATTGAAAGGCCGACATTTATTATCTTTACCTTGAATTCCCAACAGGTAAGAGGATTTGCATCTTTGATTTAGGGAAGGGGAAGGGAAAAGGGCTGGAAAGTCTCTCCTGTATCATCTGTGGTTTCCTAGTGGTGGCTGTCAGTGATAATGGCTCCAATTACTATTTACTTTCAATAATGAACATGGGTCCCAACAAGAGGGCTTTCTGATGGTTCTTAATACCTTTTAGAGGCTACTTCCTTTGGTAGCTCCAAGCCAACATCAGCTCTGTAACAATGGCTGCTAGAGTCTAGTTACTGGCTTATGGCATTTCTGAGTGTGTTTCTCTAATGTTTTGCACCTCATCACCAGCTCTCATGTTCCTTAGTGGCTTGACAGCACAGTGGTTTTCCCTTAGCACCACCTCTAGAGGGCATCTCACAACAGAGCTAAGTATTGCAGTCCTTTCCAAAGAACGCAAGTCTTTTCTCCTATCAGACACCAGTAACTGGGTGTGCTTGAGACAGACACAGACACAATGGACTCATGTATCACAGAGGGACCCCCATAGGTTTGAACCAAAGCTAATGTGGAGAGCACTGGCCGGATGCTACAAATAGGCTTGACCTTTTGCCATTTCACGTTTCTTCCCCAGTTTTTAAACCAGTCTTCATATAAGTCATAAATGAAGTTTTTCCAAAAGTACCCATAATGGGTTTTTAAAAAGTTTTACTTTTCGCAAGTAATTTTGAAAATGGATGAGTATAGAAGGTTTTTCACAGTGTTAAAATCTGACCTGGTCTTATTGGTTACCTAGTCTCTGCACCTCTGGACATAAACCTTGAAGGACTCAAGATTCCTTGAAAGTTAGTCTACAAGGCCAACATTTCACATTCTAACTTTAGAGGAGAAAGGAACTTTATATGGCTTTTTAATGATGAAGGTGAATGACTGTGACAGTCTCAGCTATTGTAAAGGTAGACACCAAAATAGAACTTGTCTTAAGGGAATTACAACTTCAATTTGTGAAATATGCTTTTCTTTAAAATTCTGAAAAAACTCGGCTCTAGCTGATGCTAAGAAATTGGTTTCTAGGAAGGCCATATCTCAGATAAAAATTGCATACAATTACAATTCAGAACACATTGGTTATATATTATAGAATATGGTATCATATGCTTTCATATAATTATAAAAGTTCAAAGAGCGTTTCTGGAGAAAAAAATGACCCATAAAGCTAGCAAACACAGCCATAGATTCAATAGCTTGCAAGGGGAAACTTTTTTTTTTTGGTCAAATATTGGCAAATAATTTCTTTTCATGAATTGAGCAAGGTTAATATTAAGCTATGATGCAGCTCACAGAAGCAGCATTACACATACACAGTAGACTGTGTTTACTTAATCCCTGTGATTATTAGAAGACACATCAAGAATAAAGGTGTTTCAATAGCTTTACTCTCTATGAGTCAAAGTGTGAAAACAAAATAATTTAAGGTTAATTGCTGAGAGACAAATCTTGAGCTTTGAACAATTTGCTACCTTAAAAACAGGAATTTATATGCAGCAAATGAAGAGATTTATCCCATGACCATTAGAAACTAAAGGAGAGGGGAGAGGAAGGAAAGGAGAGAAAGAGAAAAAAAGGAGGGCATTGGCAGCTACATATGATGATTCAGTGTATGACTGAACTTTAGCTGACAAAACAATGAAATGTAAAATCCATAAAAAATGAACAGAAAGAAGAATTGTTTTAGAAACCTGAAAAAGTTGAGCCTCAAAAGACAGAGATACAAATTATACAACTGACCAAAGTTCTCTAAAAATTTCACAAAAATCTTATGCACAGATGTTTAAAGGAATTGAAAATTCTCTTTCATTAATTTTAAAATAAAGAAATATTAAAACAAAAATCACTTGGTTGCATTTGTAAAAAATAGAACTACCATATGACCCAGCAATCCCACTACTGGGCATATACCTTGAGAAAACCATAATTCAAAAAGGGATGTACCACAATGTTCATTGTGGCACTATTTACGACAGCCAGGACATGGAAGCAATCTAAATGTCCATCGACAGATGAATGGATAAAGAAGATGTGGCACATATACACAATGGAATATTACTCAGCCATAAAAAGAAACAAAATTGAGTTATTTGTAGTGAGGTGGATGGACCTAGAGTTTGTCATACGGAGTAAGTCAGAAAGAGAAAAACAAATACCATATGCTAACACATATATATGGAATCTTAAAAAAATAATGGTACTGATGAACCTAGTGGCAGGGCAGGAATAAAGACATAGACATAGAGAATGGACTTGAGGACACAGCGAGGTGGAGAGGGGGAAGCTGGGGTGAAGTGAGAGTAGCATCGACTTATATACACTACCTAATGTAAAATAGTTAGCTAGTGGGAAGCAGCAGCATAGCACAGGGAGATCAGCTTGGGACTTTGCAATGACCTAGAGGGGTGGGATAGGGAGGATGGGAGGGAGACACAAGAGGGAGGGGATATGGGGATATATGTATGCATATGACTGATTCACTTTGTTGTACAACAGAAACACAGTATTGTGAAGCAATTATACTCCAATAAGGATCTATTAAAAAAATAATGCATTGGAGCAACAGGAGACTATTTAAACCCATAGAAATTGGCTATGTGATTACAAATATCTTAGTAACAACGTAATGGTGTGATTC
Source organism: Tursiops truncatus (assembly GCF_011762595.2). NCBI lineage: Eukaryota > Metazoa > Chordata > Mammalia > Artiodactyla > Delphinidae > Tursiops > Tursiops truncatus. The sequence continues at coordinate 123,627,035 of NC_047034.1, forward strand.
TAACAGAAAAAATACACTTGCACCATTCTTTTATGTCATTGTAAAGCTTTGTTTAGTAGCCAAAAAGAAAAATGTATATAAACATATAGTTTTCAAGATACTGCCCTTATGACTTGATAAAAACAACCAAGAAGTAAGCAGTTTATTTCCTTTTATCTGAGATTCCTGTTAGAAATGACAAATTGACTACAAAAAATTGATCTTCTTTTTTTTAATAGTTTGGTGCTGATCACCAGGCACTACTCTCTTTTGGGGAATTTGAATATAAGAGTTGAAATTATGTTTGGCTTTGATTACTTTATACAGGCGTACCTTGTTTCACTGTGCTTCACTTTATTGCACTTTGCAGGCAATGTAGTTTTAAAATTGAAGGTTTGTGGCAACTCTCTGTCAAGCAAGTCTATCACCGCCATTTTTCCAACAACGTTTGCTCACTTCATGTTTCTGTGTCACATTTTGGTGACTCTTGCAATATTTCAAACTTTTTCATTATTATTCTATTTGTTATGGTGGTCTGTGATCAGTGATCTTTGATGTTATTACTACGACTCGCTGAAGACTTAGATGATGGTTAGCATTTTTAGCAATAAAGTATTTTTGAATTAAGGTATCTACATTTTTTTAGACATAATGCTATTGCACACTTAACAGACTACAATATAGTGTAAACATAAGTTTTAAATGCACTGGGAAACCAAAAATTTCGAGGGACTTGCTTTATTGCAATATTCATCCTATTGCAGTGGCCTGGAAACAAACCCCAATATCTCTGAGGTATTCCTGTTAGGAATTATAATTGTAATTTTCCTTTTATTGATTGCTTCAGTATTGCAATTATTCCTTAACAGTTAAAAATCTCTGGGAGTCTGTGTATTGTTGACTGAACGTACATTTTCTTCCTGTTTATTTCTTGGTAAAATTCTTAAGCTTAAAAAAAGAATTTTCTTTCATTTGATTTTCATATTTTCATTTAAAAGTAAATGATCACACTCTTCCACATAATGTCTTTCCAGATTTCTTGCCTCTTTGGGAAAAATAGGTGAAATATTTTTCATTTCTTTTACTTTATGAATTCTTTAAAGCCTGTATTTAATATAAGACCTCAACTGGTGGTCAATATATGGATTGCTGAACTTCATACAGTTTACTGATTTGATCAGAGTTCCTACTGGCTTTTCGTCTCAGCTTTTTTTTTCTTCTTTTAAATTAATTTTTGGCTGAGTTGGGTCTTTGTTGCTGTGCGCAAGCTTTTCTCTAGTTGTGGTGCGCAGGCTTCTAATTACGGTGGCTTCTCTTGTTGTGGAGCATGGGCTCTAGGTACGCGGGCTCAGTAGTTACGGCTCGCGGGCTCTAGAGCACAGGCTCAGTAGTTGCACGGGCTTAGTTGCTCCATGGCATGTGGAATCTTCCCAGACCAGGGATTGAACCCGTGTCCCCTGCATTGGCGGGCAGATTCTTAACCACTGCGCCACCAGGGAAGTCCTCTTCTCAGCTTTATACATAGCATAAAATAGTAGACGCCATTAAAAAAAGAGTGGGTAACTGTAGGTGGCTGTGGCGTCTCCTTCCTAGGTACTACTAAAATAGTATCAGTAATCAGCTTTCTGATTATCATCCCTGCAGTCTTCCTCAAAGCCCCTTCAGCTGTCAAATTTTTTGACACTATCTACAACACTTCAAAATAATGGATTGAAAAGTGAAGAATTCAGTCAAAGCTTTTTTGTCACTTATGCTAAAATAAGGTTTTTAAAGTGAAAAATTATTGTATTGTAAACTACATTCAGTCAAACTATGATTCTTTTAGATAAAATATGGTTTTATGTAGAGTAGACCATACTAGAAGTATTGCTTAGGGCTGGCGGTGAAATCAGGAGGTCAAAAAGGCCAGTGACAAATGTCCAGAGGACACTCTAGTTGTGGATTCCTGACACATTGACTGACAAAGTGGCTCTTAGGCCACGGCTGTGCATTGGCAGTGTGGGGTAGAGTGAAAAGGGAGGTTTTCTTCCCTCACTTTTTAGTCTCTGTATTTCTATATTATTTGAATTTTTATAGTGAGAGTGTTTTCATTTCTTACCTGTATAATTTTTTAAGAGATATAAGTTAAAGAAAAAAGACGTTGCAGTTGTACATATGCGAGACTAAGAACATATTATGATTTTAAAGGATGATTATGTCGATTATGTTGAGAATGCCCTAGTTCACAATCAGTAGGAGGTACCTAAGTAAAAGTGGTTCTCGATTCTTTGTCTCTTTCACCACTCTCACATTATGGCTCAGAGATGGACACCTTCAGAGAACTGAAACCGCCCCAGCTGATGTGTGCAAATCATACAAAACCCAACATATTGTAGGGTCTTCTTGCAGTATAGGAATAAGCAAATCTTGTACCTTAGTCTACATATCCTACTAAATTAGTCACAGAGTCAAGGTGGAAACATTTTTTTTGAAGTAGAGAATAGGATGAATGTATGATTTTTCTCTCTCAATAAACACACAGACCTTGGTATACCTCAATAAACAAAGAGAAACACAAATTTAAGATATGATTTTTCTTTAATCACTTTACTGTTTACTCCAACACTTCCTATTTTCTATTAATAAATGTTCTTGGAGGTTAAATGATAGTGCCTTGTTATGGGAATGTGGTTTGTGTATGGTGATGGGGTTTGATCCAGTAGGTTTCAAAAATGGGAAATAATTTCTACTGCATTATACTTAAAAAATAGAATTGGTTACTAAGATCATGTATCGCTATGTTAATTATATTGTAAGGATGATTGCAATTAAACAAATGCATATTTATAATTTTGTACCTTATACAGTAATCGTAAACTGTTACTACTTGTTTACTGCTTAATGTAACTCTGAATTTATTAACAATATATATTTAAAAAATACACACACACACACACACACACACACATATATATATATATATATATATATATATATACATTTTAAAATAACACAGTCTAAATTCTGATCTAGTAGTCCAACTTTCCAGCATAGTTCTAACACCTTCAGGTTAACTTGGTGTCTGGAAATCTATTCTCATCTCTTTATGGTTTTCCTTCAACTCATTCAAAGGATCTTAGGGAGGATTTAAGGATTTAAGTTGGAACTTACAGAAGTTGAGAATAAACTCTTTGAGTTCTCATGATTTCCTTCACACACCCAAAAGAGAAAAATGACACAATAAAAGTGTTTTGCAGTTACTTGGGTTTCCTTCTCAGTTGTCTTTGATTTCTCCGATCTTACCTATTGTTACCTAAAATTTTTTCCCATCTAAGTGTGTTGCCTCCAAACTTCCCGCTCCTTCTGATCAACATCATTTTCTAAACCACTTTCTTTCACTGCCAAAGAACATAGATTTGGCTCAATTAGTGATTACTATCTCTTAGAGAGACTAAGACTATATTTGTAGAATATAGCAGTCCTTTTTTTTAAAGAAAAAACTTAATCAGAAAAATTACAAGTATTTAAAAGCAGATTTAATGGGTCTCATTGAAAAAACTATGACACAGCAAATTTCAGGATCCACACTGAAGTATCAGTTGCTTTGGCAATCCCTCTCAGTTAGATGCCATGGTTGAAAGCACTCAGGCAGTACTTCTCATAGAGGAGCATATCAGAATTGCTGGTACTAAAGTACTTTTAGTTTGAAAGATGAAGAACATCCATTGTTTTCATAGTTGCATAATGGACACTTTTGGGGACCTGCCCAGATTCCCTTCATCAGATTGGTGCTCTCATCCTGCAGGTGCTGCTGACAGCTCACATCTAACCCATCTTTTGAAAATTACTCTGACTGGAACCTCCTTTCTGGGAAATGCTGGGAAGGTTATGCTCCTTCCCATGTAGTTAATGACTGATACCAGGGTACAAAAAGCTGTTACCCTCCTCAAGGTGAGACAACTCTGTGGTACCATTCATGCTCCAGAGCACCCTGTACCCTGTACCATCCAGTTTCCACTAAGTCCACATCTTTGTGGATTTCCACTTTCTTCACCTGCCCTATCCTGCATCCCTTATTCTCACATAGATTTCACCGGACAGCAATTCTTCAATTAACTACTTGCACAAAAGTCTTCATCTCTGGTTCTGCATTTTGGGGAGCTGGCTTTAGACAAATATAAACTATAAAAATTAAAGCTCTGCAGTATCTTCTTGCCTGGAAGGGATACGTAGATTCTATATTTTGCTTACTAGCGATTCTTTGGAACCCAGTACCAGGAGATAAAATGCACCTCTGCTCCCCAAGCATAGAGCAACTTTGGGGGTAGATTGGAGGAAAAATGGATAATATTGTTATTAAATATGTATTATTGAGATACATCTCAAATGTTATATAGATAAATTTTAAAAAAGCTAAACAATACTGCTACAGGCAGAGACATGGAAGTTATTACTTTTTAATTTATTTTTGTTTTATTTCTATTAATCTGGATTCACAATATTTTCAAGAATTCTACTTGGTTATAACATTTTCAAGCAGAAACTAGAAATACTACGGAGGTCCCTGCAATACCACTTAAAACTTGTGGTAGTAACTTTATAAATGGAATATGAAAGATTTCACAGGTTTCCCAAAGATCTTTTGGACCCTCAGTAATTAACTTTCTCTCATTGTTGGATCTGTCAATTCTTGTTAGTTATTACCTAAAATATTATTTATGAACTAATTTTAAGTGCTTTCACATTTTGATTAAGAAGTCTCTGACATTTTTCCATCAAATAGTAACAAACTTTAAAAGTCCCAAATCCTTTCCCACACCATTTTCTGTCTCCTTATTTAGCTTATTTTGTTCCATGCTAAATGGCTGAAATGATGCAGCAGAGAGAACATAGATAATATTTAACTCTAGCAACTAATATATCTGGCTATGTACTTGGACTTTAATTTTATTGAAAATTGTTTTACTGATTGTTAAAAATATCACAAAGTGATAGCAATCTCAATTCTAGTGACTTTCTAAATATATTGTTGAATAAAAATGTCCCAATCAATGTTCTTATTTAAAATGGTACTTTTAAATCGCCTTATTTTTTCATATGTATGATGGACTGATATTTTCTTAAAGAACCAAGTCTGTGTTGAGTTATATTTTATTATATCTTTTCACAAGCTGAAATCTTATATGTCTTCTTTATAATATAATGTCTTGATACTGAAATTATCCAATTGGCTAAAGCACACTGCCATGCCTTCTTAAAAGGCCTCATATAGGTGGTCATACCTATAGGAATCCTATTAATAGGAGATTGCAAAGACTGCATTTCTATCAATATTTCTGAAGAGATTCAGGTATTTTTCTACATACAAGACAGAACAGAACAGGCAAAAATGCATTTTTCATTAAAAAAATTCTTGCTTTTAAAGTTCTCAAACAACCAAGTGGCATTCTGAACCTCAAACTGCAGTGTGACTAAGATGCAGCTGAAGTAATTGTGTTGTAAAATAATTTATTTATTTTTAAAAATCCAGTTTTATATGTAAATTATATACATTTATATTATATCTATTCCTTGCTCCTGAATGTTACTTTCACATAACTAATAGATTCTCCAAATTATTTTGCATTACATAATCGCTTGAAGTAGAATTAAAGATGGGACAGATATATAAATTATATTATAAAATTAATTTAGAAATATATAAAATAAATCACTTTTGTCTAGGAGTTGTATAAAATGAAGGAAATATTATATGTAGTTTAATGTTTATGTAGTAAATATAAATCATATGCTGTGTGGAGTTCTAGACAAATGTGTTTGCTATTCCTGATTTTTATATCCATGGAGATTACATGATGAGGTATAGACATAGGGTATGCAACTTTTTCATAAGTCAAGAGCATATCTTTTGCAACTTTTTATTTATGAATCACCCAGTGTCATGAGGCTGAACAAACCCAGAAAATTATTCTTGTGCATTTTCGAATTTGCTACTGCCAAGCATGCCTCTGGGTATTGCTATTCCCAGGTAAAGATGTCAAATAAATGCTTTGGATCTGCACATCTAACCTTTCTTCTCTTTGTAATATTAATCATATAAAAACTTTTATTTGATGCAATACTCGTCTCCACACAAATTTTCTTCTAGGGGTGGAAGGTGGGATGTAAATAGGAGGGAGGATGTTTGGCATCTGGAATCAATTTTTTAGAATTTATATAGAATTAGATATAGTAATTTATTCTGAAATTCCAGAACATTTATTGGTGATTATAGTATTTTACATTTGCCATGCCTATAATATTCTTCCTTGGCTTGGAATTTTACCTGTACCATGGGCAAATTAAGGCATTAAAAAAAAAAAAGGATTGTTTCTTCTATCATTTATGTGTGTACATGCCAATTGCCCAAATCAGTGGAAATATGGGTAGGCTCTCTGGCCTCTGCTCAGCATGAGTGTTTATGATAAAACTGTGGAGAATAAGTGATTCTTTGGTCCCAATGTCCTAGTATGTATATTTCCTGATCTCAAGTGATTTGAGGATATTCATAATACAGCTTCCATTTTGATCCTGTGACTAGGTGATTGTTCATGTAATTGTTCAGTGCTGTACCTTTACAGTATATAGAGAAAGAGGCTATGAGTTCTTGTTAATATCTTTAAACTCCAGAAGCTTAGTCCTTCCTTCTAAAATGAGGCAAGGAGGGATATCAGTCCCTGAATGATGAACTGTGTGAATACATCATTAAAAATTCATTTATTTTCAGAGTCTCGGGCTGCCTTATGAAGTCACACAACATGATATCAGTCATCCATTAATCCAGTCTCTTCTTCCTAACAACATCTCGTGGAAACTGTATTGGTATATTACTTAAATTTTGTAATCATGAATTATTATTTTATGAACATTTAAATATAGGGAAAGATTATTGTGGTTTGTTCCATTGGCAGGATCTCCACTGTAGTAATACCTTAGTCCAAAAGTTATACAAATGCTTAGCAATCTAAGGTATACAGTATGCTTCTAATTATCTAAGTTCAATAGAGAATACATGCTGACTTCCAAGGACTTGAAGCAAATATCTAGACTATAACTAACTACAGTGTTCTGTAACACTTTCAGTATTAGATTATTATGTTAGTCTCAACTCTACAGGGTATAAATTTGTCATGTGGCTCTTCGGCTAAGTGGTATTTGCAGATAGAGGTATGTATCATAGTGCTTGTTAAGAGAAAAGGATTTGGAATCAGATCAATTTGGGTTCAAATCTTATCTGCCACAGGTCAGCTAAATGACCTTGGGCAAGTTAATTAACCACTCCGGGCCTCAACAAAATGGGGAATAATAATACTCAACTAACACAAGTTGCTAAGGAGAAAAGTTCATGTATATAAAGAGCCTAATACAGTGACCAGCACATTACAGATACTCAGTAAAAGTCTATACTTTTATTATTATCATCAGATTTGTTGGATCAAAATCTTTTATCTCTCTGGAGCATCATGCCATCTTGACAGCAATGTTTTTCTATAATAATAAACCAGATAATGGCTCCATCCACTTCACAGGGAGGGCAAAGGCAAGCATTATATGACGGCTTTTTCATCTGGTTTTCTACAGTTTTCTCTTTCCAAGTATGTAAAAGCAGTTTTCACCTGGCAGTGAACCCAAAATAATGAACTCCATGATGAGTGAGTTGGGTTGTTCAACTACTAAACACTGTTCTGACAATGATATGAACTGCAGGACTAATTGTGCTCCATCCATTTAACCTAAGGAGACCATAATCAGACTACCTTGGCGTCTTCGAGAAGAGTTAAATTTGCAAGACCAGATGATGTTCTAAGCTCTCAAAGTCTGGTACAAAACAGTCTTTATATCTTAATCCTCAATTCTCCCTAAAGCCTCAGTTAACTTTTGGGCTGTACCAAGAGTTTTTCTGCAATAGTCTCACACTACCGCAGAACCTAAATTGGAACTTCTGCCAGACTGAACAACACAACTCACTTTTGTCCCAGTTTCATACTCTCAGCCCTTAGGGATGACTGCTTCATGCTTTTCCTATCTGGCTGTAAACCAGGTAATCAGTTTGGATGCTATTTCACTTTAGTCCTTGGCATTTGGCTGAAACAGTGGCTCCTAACAATCATAATGAAAAGAATGGAACAAATCTACTGACTATTTTAGTACAGAAAGTCTTCAATGACTCTAAGACATTCAGATATCTTGGATACTTAGAATTTTGAGTGTCATTACAAAACACTTAAACATTAATAAACAGTAGGTAAAATAATATAGTATGCTCGAAAGACTGCTTCTAACCCATGACTTGTTTATTGGAAGGGGATATGTATCATATTAAAGTTTAAGATTTTGCATGACTAGAACTCCTTATAAAGAAAGCATCAACCTCTGACCCAGGTTGAATTAAAACATCTGTTTATTTTGGTTCTCCTCACCCCTCCTCACAGCTGTAAATTAGCCAATTTATGATAAAATTGTCCTTCAACATTGGAGAGAAGAGTATTTTTAAAGTTCATTTTCATTTTCTTACTGTTTGATATTTTTAGGTTGATATAGGCACTGGATCCCACTCTAAATTTTATGCAACCTCTACAAGAATGGGGCACTGGGGATAAAAAAATGCAACTGAATTTCCTCGAGATTAATCCCTTTCCTTGTGAGTGGATTAAATTCTTATAGAAATTGTCAAAGCCAATGTCTTTAGATCTCCTCAACACTTTTAACTAAGTATCTACCATATGTTTGGTGTGGTCAATAAATTAAGAGCAGTCTGAGTCTTCTGTAGATTTGGAACTTTTAATTACTCTGATCAATTTTGCTGTAATAGAGATTCACTTTTCAGATTTTAAGTGTTTTAGAAAGTAATCAGGCAAAGAAAAGTGCTTTTGAGGGGAATATTTCAATGGGTAGATTATATAATTCAAGCTCTATATCTGTGGCATTTAACCAAAAGAGAAATTATAAGATCATAGAAATAGTTCAGTCTCACTAGAGTCATCAAAATGTTACAATGAAAAATTAAATGAATAGTTATAAAGTGTTCATATTTCATCACAGTGGAAGAATTACAGGCAATGATTTGAAAGCCTCACACCTGCTATCCCCTTCAGTTGAAAATAAAAGCAGAAAAGTAACAGCATTCAGACATCTTGACTATTTAGCAACTTGTGCATCTTTAATTGAAAAATATCTATTACCCTGTGCCTTCCAAAAATATAGTGAAAAGATATATCTGCTGGTGAGATAAGAGAGGAAAACATGTCTTTTGAATTTCAACTATCTTATGAATGATAAGTTTGTTACCTTTTCATTGAAAGAACTTATGGAAGAGATGTAAAACCAGAGACAAAAAGAGGAGTCAAGATGAATAAGACAATAATTTGAGGCTTTTAAAAATACCATCATATGTTTCTGATAATTTTGACTTTTCATGCTTTTTGTCTTAAGATATATTAATAATTTATTAAAATTCAGTAAACACTTGGTCCTACTAAGCCATGAATATTTAAATTCTACTAAATCAATGATTATCCTCAACATCATTTCAAAAAGGAAATGTAGTAGTTACTTATACACAGACATTTCTAACTGGAATTTCCCTAATTATATAGGGTTGCTTCATATACATTCCTTATATATGAATACCTGCTCCAATCAGTTAACCAAATAAATTCTTATCTATGGCAACTGGGGATTCCTTTCTACTCCTTTCCATCCAAATAGTCCAACCTCTTTCTTTCTTCTTCTTCAGAAAGGAAAGGAAGAAGGCATAACTAATGGTAGGAAACAAAAAGATTGGGAAGAAGTAGAGGAAAATAAGGGATTAAAGGCTATGGAAATCTCCAAAGTAGGGGCATCCAAATTTTTTCAGAAATAGGTCTTTAATCAGAAACTGATGTGTGGGTGATTTTTACAATAGTGGTAAATTGAAAGGATCCGCACCACTTTGTGACTCAAAGGTTAAGTCGAGAGCCTGAGGAGGTTTTATTCATATCTAATTTCTGTCTTTCTTCATCATCCCAAAGTTTTATGATGTCACTTAATGCAATTAAATTTGATGCGGTCAAAAGCAGACAGTTTCAATGATCATCAAATTATAATCACTAATTGTTTAAAAGCTGAGAGTATTAAACCCTGATGGCAGAAGGCAGGTTACATAGCTCAGGGTACATTTTTTTGCTTAAAAAAGTCAAGTGGTCCACAATGGGATCAGACAGGCCAGATGTGAACATATGCAGCATGGTGGATATTCAGCAACGTTTGAGGTTAGAGTTGGGGATGGTGGTGAACCATTACCCATGATTTGACAGACAGGGGTGAGCATAAGAGGAGGACCTGATTCCTCTGCTGTGGCTAACACTGATTTTCTCACAGAATATTTGTTTCCCATGGTCTTTCATTTCTACAATTCTATTAGTGAAATACTTTACAAACATGATGGATTAAAGAGATGGCAATCAGCTGGCCCTGGCGTTGAATCATTATTTATTCATTCTGTTACTATGAGAAAACTTTTTCCCAAATCAGTGATCCACAAATAAAATTTTGGAAAAAACTTGTTAGAAATTGCCTATATAGCTTCCTTTACAAATATATACAACTGTGAACAAAACAAAAAGCAAAAACAAGCCACTTCCTATTCAAAGAGAATGCTTAAATTTATTTTTTCTCATTCATAGGATTTGTCAAGCACTGTAGTGAATTCTTTTTTCCCTTTGCTGAAAAAGTTTCTAATTGGTTTCATAGTTAGCCAGCCTATTAAAGTACAGTAAAACCAAAAAATTGAAAAAAAAAAAATTTTTGCTGCTGTAGAATATAGTGTTTTTCTAGTTAAAATTGCCAATAAGAAATTCAGTTCTTACCTTGTCAGAAGGTTTAAATGGATTTCCTTGTCCACTAATTCCACCACTGATACTAAATCCAAGGCCAGGATTCTTTTCTATTCTCACACAAAACTATGCAAAAAAGATATAAAAAGGTAATCAAATACATATGAAAGCTAAATATCTTCAAATAACTGTATCCCAATAGAAAATAATCACATTTCACTTAAGTTCTCAGGGTTAGCCTATGTTAACTTGGTATATAAAAGACAGTATAAATACTGACAAAATAGTGTTTCTATAAGCATCAGTTATAATTGGAACTAACAAAATTACCTGAACAAGCAGACATGAGTAAATATTTATTCGTTACCTGTGCAGGACTAAATTTTGATTAGCAGTTTTTAAAACTTAGAAAACCCCTTAAAAAAAAAGATTGTACATTATTTTAATTATCTACTTTAAACGTACATTTAGTCTGACTAATTAGAAAGGACTGTATGAATAAGTGAAAGAAAATTTGCAAATGTAGAGTGAGGGAAAAGATGGCTATTTGATTAATTAGTTGATTAATTATTTACACATCTTTATTGGAGTATAATTGCTTTACATGTTGTGTTAGTTTCTGCTGTATAACAAAGTGAATCAGCTATACGTATACATATATCCCCATATCCCCTCCCTCTTCCGTCTCCCTCCCACTCTCCCTAGCCCACTCCTCTAGGGGGTCACAAAGCACTGAGCTGATCTCCCTGTGCTATGCAGCTGCTTCCCATTAGCTAGTTTCCCATTAGCTAACTATTTTACATATGGTAATGTATATATGTCAATGCTACTCTCACACTTCGCTCCAGCTTACCCTTCCCGCTCCTTGTGTCCTCAAGTCCATTGTCTATGTTTGCATCTTTACTCCTGTCCTGCCCCTAGGTTCGTCAGAACTAATTTTTTTTTTTAGATTCCATATGTATGTGTTAGCATACGGTATTTGTTTTTCTCTTCCTGACTTACTTCACTCTGTATGACAGACTCTAGGTCCATCCACCTCACTACAAATAACTCAATTTCGTTTATTTTTATGGCTGAGTAATATTCCGTTGAATACATGTGCCACATCTTCTTTACCCATTCATTTGTTGATGGACACTTAGGTTTCTTCCATGTCCTGGCTATTGTAAATCGTGCTGCAATGAACATTGTGGTACATATGGTTTTCTCTGGGTATATGTCCAGTAGTGGGATTGCTGGGTCATATGGTAGTTCTAATTTTAGTTTTGTAAGGAACCTCCATACTGTTGTCCATAGTGGCTGTATTGATTTACATTCCCACCAATAGTGCAAGAGTGTTCCCTTTTCTCCACACCCTCTCCAGCATTTATTGTTTGTAGATTTTTTGATGATGGCCATTATGACTGGTGTCAGGTGATACCTCATTGTAGTTTTGATTTGCATTTCCCTAATGATTAATGATGTTGAGCTTCCGTTCATGTGTTTGTTGGCAATCTGTATATTTTCTTTGGAGAAATGTCGATTTAGGTCTTCTGTTCATTTTTGGATTGGGTTGTTTTTTTGAAATTGAGCTGCATGAGCTGCTTGTAAATTTTGGAGATTAATCCTTTGTCAGGTGCTTCATTTGCAAATATTTTCTCCCATTCTGAGGGTTGTCTTTTGGTCATGTTTATGGTTTCCTTTGCTGTGCAAAAGCTTTTAAGTTTCATTAGGTCCCATTGTTTATTTTTGTTTTTATTTCCATTTCTCTAGGAGGTGGTCAAAAAGGATGTTGCTGTGATTTATGTCATAGAGTGTTCTGCCTCTGTTTTCCTCTAAGAGTTTGACAGTGTCTGGCCTTACATTTAGGTCTTTAATCCATTTTGAGTTTATTTTTGTGTATAGTGTTAGGAAGTGTTCTAATTTCATTCTTTTACATGTAGCTGCCAAGTTTTCCCAGCACCACTTATTGAAGAGGCTGTCTTTTCTCCACTGTATATTCTTGCCTCCTTTATCAAAGACAAGGTGACCATATGTGTGTGGGTTTATCTCTGGGCATTCTACCCTTTTCCATTGATCTATATTTCTGTTTTTGTGCCAGTACCATACTGTCTTGATTACTGTGCTTTGTAGTATAGTCTGAAGTCTGGGAGTCTGATTCCTCCAGCTCCATTTTTCTTTCCCAAGATTGCTTCAGCTATTCGGGGTCTTTTTTGTTTCCACACAAATTGTGAAATTTTTTGCTCTAGTTCTGTGAAAAATGACATTGGTAGTTTGATAGGAATTGCATTGAACCTGTAGATTGCTTTGGGTAGTATAGTCATTTTCACAATATTGATTCTTCCAGTCCAAGAACATGGTATATCTCTCCATCTGTTTGTATCATCTTTAATTTCTTTCATCAGTGTCTTATAGTTTTCTGCATACAGGTCTTTTGCCTCCTTAGGTAGGTTTACTCCTAGGTATTTTATTCTTTTTATTGCAGTGGTAAATGGGAGTGTTTCCTTAGTTTCTCTTTCAGATTTTTCATCATTAGTGTAGAGGAATGCAAGAGATTTCTTTTTTTATATATATAAATTTATTTATTTATTTTTAAATTTTTGGCTGTGTTGGGTCTTTGTTGCTGTGTGTGGGCTTTCTCTAGTTGTGGTGAGCAGGGCTACTCTTTGTTGCAGTGTGCAGGCTTCTCATTGTCATGGCTGCTCTTGTTGTGCAGCACGGGCTCTAGGCACACAGGCTTCAATAGCTGTGGCCCATGGGCTCAGTAGTTGTGGCTTGCGGGCCCTAGAGCTCAAGCTCAGTAGTTGTGGCGCACGGGCTTATTTGCTCCATGGCATGTGGGAATTCCTGGGCCAGGGCTCGAATCTGTGTCCTGTGCATTGGTAGGCAGATTCTAAACCACTGCACCACCAGAGAAGCCCAAATGTAAGAGATTTCTGTGCATTAATTTTGTATCCTGCTGCTTTACCAAATTCATTGATTAACTCTGTAGCTTTCTGGTAGCATCTTTAGGATTCTCTATGTATAGTATCATATCTTCTTCAAATAGTGACAGCTTTACTTCTTCTCTTCTGATTTGGATTCCTTTTATTTCTTCTTCTTCTCTGATTGCCATGGCTAAAACCTCTGAAACTATGTTGAATAATAGTGGTGAGAGTGGGCAACCTTGTCTTGTTCCTGATCTTAGTGGAAATGGTTTCAGTTTTTCACCATTCAGAAAGATGTTGGCTGTGGGTTTGTCATATATGGCCTTTATTATGTTCAGGTAATTTCCCTCTATGCCTACTTTCTGGAGAGTTTTTATCATAAATAGGTGTTGAATTTTGTCGAAAGCTTTCTCTGCATCTGTTGAGATTATTCTATGGCTTTTATCCTTCAGTTTGTTAATATGGTGTATCACATTGATTGATTTGCATATATTGAAGAATCTTTGCATTCCTGGGATAAACCCCATTGATCACAGTGTTTGATCCTTTTAATGTGCTGTTGGATTCCGTTTGCTAGTATTTCGTTGAGGAGTTTTGCATCTATGTTCATCAGAGATATTGGCCTGTAGTTTTCTTTTTTTTTTTTTTTGCGGTACGCGGGCCTCTCACCGCTCTGGCCTCTCCCGTTGCGGAGCACAGGCTCTGGACGCACAGGCTCAGTGGCCATGGCTCATGGGCCCAGCCACTCCGCGGCATGTGGGATCTTCCTGGACCAGAGCACGAACCCGTGTCCCCTGCATCGGCAGGCGGACTCTCAACCACTGCGCCACCAGGGAAGCCTATATAGTTTTCTTTTTTTATGACATATTTGTTTGGTTTTGGCATCAGGGTGACGGTGGCCTTGTAGAATGAGTTTGGCGGTGTTCCCCCCTCTGCTAATATTTTGGAAGAGTTTGAGAAGGATAGGTGTTAGCTCTTCTCTAAATGATAGAATTTGCCTGTGAAGCCATCTGGTCCTAGGGTTTTGTTTGTTGGAAGATTTTTAATCACAGTTTTAATTTCAGTGCTTGTGATTGCTCTGTTTATATTTTCTATTTCTTCTTGGTTCAGTCTTGGAAGGTTGTTTTTTTCTAAGAATTTGTCCATTTCTTCCAGGTTGTCCATTGTATTGGCATAGAGTTGCTTGTAGTAATCTCTCACGATCCTTTGTATTTCTGCAGTGCCAGTTGTTACTTCTCCATTTTTATTTCTAATTCCGTTGATTTGCGTCTTCTCACTTTTTTTCTTGATGAGTCTGGCTAATGGTTCATCAATTTTCTTTATCTTCTCAAAGAACCAGCTATTATTTTTATTGATCTTTGTTATCATTTCCTTCTTTTCTTTTTCATATATTTCTGACCTGATCTTTATGATTTCTTTCCTTCTGCTAATTTTGGGGTTTTTTTTGTTCTTCGTTCTCTAATTGCTTTAGGTGTAAGTTAGGTTGTTTATTTGAGATGTTTTTTGTTTCTTGAGGTAGGAATGTATTGCTATAAACTTCCCTCTTAGAACTGCTTCTGCTGCACCCCATAGGTTTTGGGTAGTCGTGTTTTCATTGTCATTTTTTTTTAGGTATTTTTTGATTTCCTCTTTGATTTCTTCAGTGATTCCTTGGTTATTTAGTAGCATATTAGTGTTTGTATTTTTTACAGTTTTTTTTTTTCCTATAATTAGTATCTAGTCTCCATAGCATTGTGGTCAGAAAAGATACTTTATATGATTTCAATTTTAGTAAATTTACCAAGGCTTGATTTGTGACCCGAGATATCATCTATCCTGGAGAATGCTCCATGAGCACTTGAGATGAAAGTGTATTCTGTTGTTTTTGGATGGAATGTCCTATAAATATCAATTAAGTCCATCTTGTCAATTAAGTCCATCTTGTCATTTAAAGCTTGTGTTTCCTTATTTATTTTCATTTTGGATGATCTGTCCATTGGTGAAAGTGGAGTGTTAAAGTCCCCTACTATGATTGTGTTACTGTCGATTTCCCCTTTTATGGCTGTTAGCATTTGACTTATGTATTGAGATGCTTCTATGTTGGGTGCATGTTTACAATTGTTATATCTTCTTCCTGGATTGATCCCTTGATCATTATGTAGTATAGTTCTTTGTCTCTTGTAATAGTCTTTATTTTAAAGTCTATTTTTTTCTGATATGAGAATTGCTACTCCAGCTTTCTTTTGATTTCTATTTTCATGGAATATTTTTTCCATCCCCTCATTTTCAGTCTGTATGTGTCCCTAGGTCTGAAGTGGGTCTCTTGTACACAGCATATATATGGGTCTTGTTTTTGTATCCATTCAGCCAGTCTATGTCTTTTGGTTGGAGCATTTAATCCATTTACATTTAAGGTAATTATCAATATGTATGTTCCTATTACCATTTTCTTAATTGTTTTGGGTTTGTTATTGTAGGTCTTTTCCTTCTCTTGTGTTTCCTGCCTAGAGAAGCTCCTTTAGCATTTGTTGTAAAGCTGGTTTGGTGGTGCTGAATTCTCTTAACTTATGCTTGTCTGTAAAGCTTTTAATTTCTCTCTTGAATCTGAATGAGATCCTTGCTGGGTAGAGCAATCTTGGTTGTAGGTTTTTCCCTTTCATCACTTTAAATATGTCCTGCCACTCCCTTCTGGTTTGCAGAGTTTCTGCTGAAAGGTCAGCTGTTAACCTTACGGGGATTTCCTTGTATGTTATTTGTTGCTTTTCCCTTGCTGCTTTTAAATTTTTTTCTTTGTATTTAATTTTTTATAGTTTGATTAATGTGTCTTGGTGTGTTTCTCCTTGGATTTATCCTGTATGGGACTCTGCGCTTCCTGGACTTGACTATTTCCTTTCCCATGTTAGGGAAGTTTTCAACTATAATCTCCTCAAATATTTTCTCAGAAACTTTCTTTTCCTCTTCTTCTTCTGGGACCTCTATAATTCGAATGTTGGTGCATTTATGGTAGTTATTTCCACTATTTTTTCTTCCAGGTCACTTATCCTTTCTTCTGCTTCAGTTATTCTGCTATTGATTCCTTCTAGAGAGTTTTTAATTTCATTTATTTTGTTGTTCATCATTGTTTGTTGGCTCTTTAGTTCTTCTAGGTCCTTCTTAATCATTTCTTGTATTTTCTCCATTCTATTTCCAAGACTTTGGATCATCTTTACTATCATTACTCTGATTTTTTTTCAGGTAGACTGTCTATTTCCTCTTCATTTGTTTGGTCTGGTGGGGTTTTACCTTGTTCCTTCATCTGCTGCATGTTTCTCTGTCTTCTCATTTTGTTTAACTTACTGTGTTTGGGACCTCCTTTTTGCAGGCTGCAAGTTCGTATTTCCCATTGTTTTTGGTGTCTGCCCCCAGTGGGTGAGGTTTGGTTCAGTGACTTGTGTAGGATTCCTGGTGGAGGGGACTGGTGCCTGTGTTCAGGTGGGTGGGGCTGGATCATGTCTTTCTGGTGGGTAGGGCTGCATCTGGTGGTGTGTTTTGGGGTGTCTGTGAACTTAGTATCATTTTTTTTTGAACTTAGTATCATTTTAGGCAGCCTTTTCTGCTAATGGGTGGGGTTGTGTTCCTGTCTTGCCAGTTGTTTGGCATGGGGCATCCAGCACTGGAGCTTGCTGGCCATTGGGTGGAGCTGGGTCTTAACGTTGAGACAGAGATCTCTGGGAGTGCTCTTGCCGATTGATATTACATGGGGCTGGGAGGTCTCTGGTGGTCCAATGTCCTGAACTTGGCTCTCCCATCTTAGAGGCTCGGGCCTGACATCTGGCCAGAGCACCAAGACCCTGTCAGCCACATGGCTAGGTACATGGGGATTTTCTTGCCTTTTGGGAAGTCTGAGGTCTTCTGCCAGTGGTCAGTAGGTGTTCTGTAGGAGTTGTTCCACATGTAGATGTATTTTTGATGTGTTTGTGGGAAGGAGGGTGATCTCCACCTCTTACTCCTCTGACATCTTGAAGGTCCCCTGATGGCTATTTAATTTAAATCAGTTGTTACTGCTTTCTAGGAAAGTAGAATATTTCATCTTCTCGGTAGATAATTCTATTATTTAGACATAGCAGGGGTTTTATTGGGTTGGCCAAAAAGTTCATTTGGTTTTTCCGTAAGATCTTAACAGAAAAACCCAAATGAACTTTTTGGACAGCCCAATAGTTTGAGAAAGGGGAGAAGTTTTATCCACAGTTAGAGTGAAGGTGAAACAAAAGAAGAAAGAAATACTCAGTAAAAAGAGTTTTGGGTTTTGGCAGCAGCTCCTCAAGAGGAAGTTAAAAGTGTTAGAGGAAAGAGGAAAACACTGTGAGAAAGAGAGAGGACAAAAATATGGAGAAATTGTGACAGAGAAGAGTCAATAAATATTTAGGACTGTGAAGGCTAATATTCCAGTATTCTGTGCTCTATTACCTCCCCAAACCCCAAATCATCAATGAAATCTGTTAAACGTCAGAGCCTTATGCTTTGCAGTACTGTTGGGAAATGATGGCATTAGGAGTAGGTCCACCTTGGGGTAAGGTTGGAGTAAAGATAACAGCAATTATAAGAATTGATACAGGGACTTCCCTGGTGGTCCAGTGGTTGGGACTCTGTGCTTCCACTGCAGGGGGCACAGGTTTGATCCCTGGTTGGGGAACTAGGATCCTGGATGCCACATGGCGTGGCCAAAAAAAAAAAAGAACTGATACAAGGAACGTAGATCAAAAATTCAGCAGAAGGGAAATCAGTGTCAGGAATGACTTAGAGAAACTATAATAAACCTAGGAATTCTTGATGATCCTGAGCTGGGGATGTGAATGTGTGGGCTGTGGGGAAAATGCTAGTTTTCCATGTAAAGTGGGACGGGGTGACCCCAGATAACTGAAAGACTTGGCACCCCAGAGGTAGCATGCACTTTGGTTACACAAAGGGAAAAAAACAACTTTTATAACTTTTAATTAAAGAATGAGTATTGGAACTAGGGTGAACCAAGTATTACCAGAGATTAGCAGGCAAAAGATTATCAATAAAGAGTTAAGAAAAAAGTCTAAAGAAATACATTAGCATATATTTTGTATTTATATAAATATATATTGGAAATGTTCTTAAAGATGATTGGAAACATTTGCTTTTTTAAGTAGCTCAATGTTTTCCCCAGCAACATTGCTTAGCCTATTAATTTGCTTGTGGGAAAATGCAAACGCCCCAAATGTTCTCTACATCTTTATTTTTAAGGTACCTTCAATACTTACCTCTTAGATAGTTCAAGGCAAACTTGAGTCCTATTCCTGACTTAATTAGCATATATTGTGAGTCGATGGGAGCTGGATCAATTAAGTTTGGCCATTTAATAGGACTATCCTTAATTCAGTCATATTCTTTAATAGTAAACATAATGTTTATTACATAGTTCACTTGCAACACAAGGACCAAAAATTATCCACTAATGTGATTTTTATGATAGACTCATTAATGAAGAGTTTCTAAATGATGAGTAACTGCAAATACCATAAATACTCTCCTATATTTTTATTTTAAAGATTGGTTTAATTACAACTTTTCCTTTCATTGATCTAGATTTGTTAAAACTAGTTATCATAGGGTGGTAGAAACTACAGTTTCTAATAGTTTTGTATTTATATGGCTCACAGTCTGTGGATCTGAACATATAATAGCTTGATTAGCTCGAAGGAATACTTTAGCTTTATTCATCACACGAGTTCACCTTGTAGTCCTTTTTTTGTTATTAGTGGTTAATTAGAAAATGAGAAGAAAGGAACTAATACTATTTAAACATTTTACTTTTGTTTTTCCCATATATCTGTGCATTTCCAATTAAATTATTTAAAATTTGGGCTATACCTTTCTAATGTGAAAATTTTATATTGTATAACATAATATGTGGAAGGTGTACACTTTGGGCTTTCTCCAGGCCACTATAAAAACTGAAAGGAAACATATGCAACAGATTTTATTTACCAAGTAAATTGCTGAGGGTACTTTCTAGTCATTCTCTTTCAAGGTAGTGACTATATCTATTTTATATTATTGTCAATCTGGAAGGCACTAGAAAATCTTAGGAAAACAAATTTCATATGTGCCAAGTATCTGAAGAACTGCTTCAATATATTTTTTAATAATAGAAATAATAAAGATGACACTATGGTTTTATAAATATGACAAACAACCACAAATTCTGATCTGAAGCTAGGCTCCCCTTGGGCACACTATGGTATGGCTAATAGGTTGTGTTGGGACTGCTATGTTCCATAAAGCATGTCAGACAGAGTATTCATCTCACATAGAAGGAGTTCCACCTGTCTGCTAAGGCCCAAAGGGGCCATAAAATGTGAGAGGAAGGAATGCCTCACAGCCAAGAAACAGTCTGAAACTAAAAGGGTTTAGCAAAGAGGAAACGCAGTGTTCTAGAAAAAGGTCAGATCTAGGAGGCTAATAAATAGCTTATTCAATGAAAATCAGCTTTTCTATTTTTTATTAAGTTATTGATATCAATGAGTGAAATTGCTGGCTGAAGATAACAGCAACAGTTTGGCAGGAAATGGTGCATTTGCTTCTTTCAGAGTCTGCTTCCATCATTTGACTACTTGATATATCTGGTTTGTGTTAATCTTGCTCTGATTAAAATACTGGGTCATAACTTGGAGAAGCCCATGAAAAAATGGATTGTAATGTAGCAGTGAGGCTCTGTGAAGTCGTAATGTATAATCTCTGGAAGGCAGTGATCTCATTTGGTCTTGCAATGCTCTAAAACCTAGTAGCAAGAACAAAGGAAATACGTGTGTGTGGGTGGGCACATGTGCGTGAGGTGTAATTCAGGATTAGAGAATTGCATTGCAGAAAGATACCTGGTGATGCTGTAATTAACGTGCTTCGTATGCTTTGTCCTAGTGACCATTCTCTTTCCTAGCAGTATGTATTATGAAGCTTTTAGTGGATACCTGCTGTTTTTGCTGCTCAAGATCCATTCATTCTTTGTCTGGCAGTTATAACCTCAAATTCTCTTTGAAAACCACCCACTTCTTTATTCTCAGCCTGTATGCTCTCAGTGAATCATGTTATCTAGACCTAAAGCAAAGCACTGGATCCCCTAAAAATATGATTTATTATAGGATGAGCAGGTCACTTGATCAACTAGGAGTAATGAGATGGCTATTAGGATTTTCAGGAAAGAGAATCTTGCTCTTTCTTGCTTGTTTTACGTCTGAGAGAGTCTGAAGCTCTTGAGCTATCTTTCTATCACAAGGAGAAAGCCTTTTTGGCACAGGAACCAGCCCACAGAGAGAGAAGTCATGATTTCCTCTGAGCCTAGCATTAAGCCTTATCTGAAGCTTCCTCCATCTCTGGAGTTCCAGCTGATATGAGTTTAAACATTCTCCTTTGGCTTAAGTCTTATTAGGTTGAGTCACTCATAATCAAGAGGCATAGCTGACTAAATAAATTGAGAAGAAACTTGCTTATTTGTAGACATAAAAGAATTGATTTATCTTAAAAGAAAAAAATTATACACTTGTTAGAAAATTCTTTTGGGAAATGAAGTGAGCAGAATTTCAAATATTCTGTACTGTAAGAAATTCAAGGTAAATTTTTGATCTATTTAAGGACTGTTAATTGCTGAAGCATCAAGAAAGGACTTTGTAACTAAAAATGTTTCACCTCTGAGGCCATTTCCAGCTTTGAACCCTGAGAGTATTAACATAGAGAAGGTCTGGTGAAGAGACATCCACATTCCGCATGGAGTTTTAATCAAGTAGGACATCTGAATCACCTCTGAATGTCTATTATGTTATCTCTTCATTGACTATCTACAACAGTGGCTGGCACATCGTTAACACTCAATTAACTTTTGGTTGAATAAATAAATTGGTAATATGCATGTGTGACAAAAGATACTCTCAATTATTCACTGTCAAAAGTATATGATGACTCTTTCTTAAAACATGTGATGAGTTTTTCGAAGATATGCCAGTTATTCAAAGAAGTGCTCCAATTATATTGTTAACTGCTTGGAAAAACCGCTGTAACTTTGAAAATGAAAATGGTTGTACAAATCATGATTCATGTCTTTATGCCACAAATATTTATCGATTTTCTACTAAGTGCTAGGCACCTTATCAGACAGACAAAAAATCCTTGCCCTCATGGAACTTACATTCTAATGGGGAAGACAGATAGTAAACATGTGAACAGGAAGTAATTTCAGATAGTGATATGAGCTGTGCAAAAAAATAAAGCAGGAAAGTAAGTACAGTTTGACGGAACAGGAGTGAGGAGCTATTTTAGTTGGAGTAGCTAAGAAAGGCCTCTCTGAGGATGTGACATTTGAGCAGAAATGTGAATGAGATAAAGGATCAAGCAACAGACAATAAGAAAAATGGGAAAACTATTCCAGGCAGGGAGAACAGCAATTTTAAATGCCCTGAAGACAGATGGATCTTTGTAAAGTCAAAGGACAACAAGACGGCATATGGACAGACATATAGATCAGTGAAATAGAACGGAGAATCAAGATATAAACCCTAACATTTGTGGTCATTTGATTTTCAACAAAAGGTCTAAGATAATTCAATGAGGAAAGAATAATTTTTTAAACAAATGGTATAGGGACAACTGGATATCTACATGAAAAATAATGATTTTTACCTGTACCTCATACCATGCACAAAAATTAATGCAAAATAAATCAGGGACTGAAGTGCA
Source organism: Tursiops truncatus (assembly GCF_011762595.2). Lineage (NCBI taxonomy): Eukaryota > Metazoa > Chordata > Mammalia > Artiodactyla > Delphinidae > Tursiops > Tursiops truncatus. Next base: position 123,649,464 of record NC_047034.1, read on the forward strand.
AGAGCTAAAACTATAAACCTTTAGGAAGAAAATACAAGTAAATCTCCGTCATCTTGAGTTAAGCAATGATTTCTTAGATATGAAACCAAATGTTATAAAGGAGATGACTGACTTTATCAAAATTAAAAACTTTGGTGCCTTAAAGAGACCATCAAGAAAGTGAAAAGACAACCTAAAGAATGGGAGAAAATATTTTGTATCTGGAATATATGAACGACAGTTACAGTTCAAATAACCTAATTAAAAAATGGGCAAAGAATTTTAATAGACATTTACCCAAAGAAGATATATGAATGACTAATAAACACACGAAAAGCTACTCAACATCATTAGTTATTGGAGAAATGTAGATTAAAAACACAATGAGAGGGGCTTCCCTGGTGGTGCAGCGGTTGAGAGTCCGCCTGCCGATGCAGGGGACACGGGTTCGTGCCCCGGTCCGGGAAGATCCCACATGCCGCGGAGCGGCTGGGCCTGTGGGCCATGGCCGCTGAGCCTGCGCGTCCGGAGCCTGTGCTCCGCAACGGGAGAGGCCACAACAGTGAGAGGTCCGCGTACCGCAAAAAAAAACCCACAAAATATCCCAAAAAACCCCACAATGAGATACTATCAATACTTCACAAGATGGCTATAATAAAAAAAGAAAGACAATAACAAATATTGGTGAGGATGTGGAGAAATTAGAACACTCACATTGCTGGTGGGAGTAAAATGTGGCAGACACTTTAGAAAAGAGTTTAGAAGCTCCTTAAAATTGATAAACATAATTACCATATAACCCAGCAAGTTCATTCCTAGGTAACTACCCAAGCACAATAAAAATGTACCTTCACACACAAATTTGTACATGAATGTTCAAAAAGTGGAAAGAACGCAAATGTCTGTCACCTGATGAATGCATAAGCAATATATGTTATAGTCATATAATGGAATATTATTTGGCAGTAAAAAGGAATAAATTACTGATATGTGCTACACTAAGCACATTATGCTAATTAAAATTAGCCAGTCACAAAAAACTTCATATGTCCTATGATCTCATTTATATGAAATGTCCAGAATAGACAAATGTATAGAGATACAATGTAGATGAATGATTGTCTAGGGCTGGGGGCAGAATAGAGGGCAGGGAGTATGGAAGATGACCGCTAATGGGTATAAGGTTTCTTTTTGGAATTATGAAAATGTTTAAAAATTAGATTATGGTGATGGTGGTACAACTGTATAAATATACTAAAAAACACTGAATTGTTCAATTTAAACAGGTGAACTTTACCGTGTGTAAACTATATCAATAAGGCTGTTAAAATCAGCAACAACAACATGATCAGCATGACGAGAGAGAAAATGGCTAAGGAGAGAGTAGAAGGAGAGGAGGCAGGGTCCAGGTCTGTAGGGACTTCATGCCATAGGGAGGATTTATAAGGGTTCAGAAGTTTTCAAGCCACTAGGGAGTTTTAAGCAGAAGACTGACATGATCTGATTCATGTTTTAAAGAGATAACTCTGGCAGTGGAAAACAGACTGGAGAAAAGCAACCAGCAAAAGAGAAAACAATTAGGGAGCTACTGAAGTAGATAGGAGTGAGGTGATGGCTGATAAGATGGTAGCAGTGCAGGTGATGAAAAGTGGTGAATTCAGAATATATTTTAATGGAATTGCTGTGACTTGTACGTGGGCTGTGAGAAAGGGAAGTCAAGGATCTTTGGCCATAGCAACAAGATAAATAGAAGAGCCATTAACTAAAATGGGGAAATCTAGAAGAGAAGCAGGTTTGGTAGGGGCAGGGCTGGGAAACAAGAGTTTCTTTTGACTATGCTAAGTTTAAGAAATTCATTGGACATCCAGGTTGAGATATCAACAAGTGGGTAATTGAATATAAACATCTGGAGTACAGGGGAGAGGCCAGAGCTGGAGATATATAAATCTTGGACTCATCCATCCTGGAAGTGAATGAAATCATACAGGTGTGAGTATGGATACAAAAGAGAAGGGGGTCAAGGTTTGAGCACTGGATCACTCTATCATTTAAAGGTCAGGAACAGAAAAGGAGTCAATAAAGAAATCAGGAAAGAATGGCTAGTGTGGAAAGAGGGAAAGCGGTAGAATAGTGATAGCCAAGTGAAGAAAATTTAAAGAAAGAGTTCAGTCAAGCCACTTGCTGAGAGATCAAATGAGATGATGACGGAGATTTGATTATGGGACTTGACAGAAGTAGAGAGAATGCTTCATGGTACTGAAATTAAACTGGAAATTAAATTTGCTGCTACTTTCACTTTTAGTTCCTGGTCTTATAGGTTATTATATAACAGTGCTTGTACAATAAAGAGTGCTATGCAATGATAAGGTATTATAATTTTTGTTGTGATTTACACTATGTGTATTGCACAGCCACACAAAATCTACATAAAACTTCTCTGCATTCCCAAAATTTCTAACAAGGCTGTGTCATAGACTAAAAAAGGTAATAATTATAAAAATATATACATGTTAATATTAAAAATTTTTTTTGATACTTCTATTTTCATATCTTTTTCTGTTGTGTATCAGAGATGCAAGTCCAACTAAAAGTGCTAATTAAATCTTTTGAAGAAACATACTAATAGGTTGATGAATAAAATCCTTTGAGTAGCATTTTCTAGATCTTTCAGAAAAAAATAGCCAACTCTGTACATAACTAGAAAGTAGAAATTCAAATGTTCTTTCGTCTGTAAATGCATTTTAAAGGTTATTCACTTCATTTCCTTCATTTTAAACTTGAGGAAACCAAGAAGACCATACATATATTTAGTGGAACACTGAAAGAGGCTTCTGATTCCTACTGTAGTGTTTACTGAATCCTACAATTTGACTAAACATAATTCATAAAGTCAATTTGTAGAATTTGTGGTGTTGAGTTAGACATTATTTGTGTCAAAGTATGAATTTAGAGTTGCAGTATTACTTTGGTTACTGGAGAATAAAATTCTATGGGGAAAATATGCATAAATAGCAGTAATTTAAGTAGAGCAGGATGAGGTATGGGATGTCCCTGAAATCATTTGAGTAAATAATATACATTAAAACCATCTTAATATCTATTTTCTAACCATCTTTATTAAATTATTGCCTTTTAATTTTAAAATTCATGATTAAAAAACCCAAATATTTCCAAGTTTTTCTTCTTATATCAAACACTTAGGATAATGTATTTTTCTTCACTTGGTTCCGAGTGAACCTCACCTGGAACCTCACCTGGATGAGGTGAGGTTAGATGAAGCCTCACCTGGAACCCTTGTGAGCCCTTCAGGCAACTGATCAGAGCATCTAAAGAGATGTCTGAAATCATGTCTTAGCCAAAAGCTTCATGTACTCCACATATTATTAAGTATCAAAATGATTTCTTCCAGGGTACACTATAGCATCTCCTTCAAGGAGGGTTTCAGAGCTTTGTTTTTATTTCCCCTTGAATACGATGGGTGTGAGCTGCTTTGTATAACTCACAAGGCTTATTCTAATGTAATTCTAATGTAATGTTACAAGTTCTCTTTTAGGCACAAACTTTAGTTCAAATGTATACTCACAGGAACTGGCAGGAAACAGCTATGGAGCTCTGGCCCTCCTGATATGTTAGGTTCATTAGCGGGTATGTCCTCTTGTCTGGGGCAGACATGGACTTGAGGGTGCACTTTTCTATTTTTATTCTTCCAGTGTGGGCTTACTCTTGACCTCTATGTTTGGCTAGAGTGCAGCAGGCTGTAGCATTATGTGGTAGACTCATGAAATTGGATTCTAATTCTAGCTCGACTTCTCTGAATCTTAGATTTTTAGTCAGTAAAACAGGAACTGCTCTATCCACCACAGCATTATTGGTTAGATTAAATCAGTTAATATATGAAAGGATTTTGAGACATTTGAAGCATCATGCTGATGTTTTTCCTTCCTAGTTCTGCTTTGGGGTCTATATGTTCCACATATACAGATATGCTTTGCCTTGGATTATACATTTGCAAAACAGAAAAACCAAGTTTATGTTAGTTTCTATAAAGACTATCCAACAAGTTATGGATGACTTGTGTATACTTCTAAATAGTGTTAATAACACTATGCTATTCAGCTGGCAAATTGCTGAGTTATAGAATATCTCGATATCAGTTCTCAACCTTGGCTACACAATAGAATCACCTGGGGAATTTCAAAAATTCCCATTACCCAGCTCACATCCAGGCTAATGAAATCAGTTTATTTGGGGATGAGGCCAGGGCATGAGTATTTTTCAAAGTTCCTGAGCAGCCTCCATCGGGCATCATGGAATTTCCTCAAAAAACTAAAGTAGAACTACCATATGATCCAGTAATTTGACTCCTGGGTATATATCCAGAAAAAACGAAAACACTAATTTGAAAAGATATATGCACCCCAATGTTCATAGAAGCACTGTTTACAATATCCAAGACATGGAAATAACCCAAGTGCCCATAAATAGACAAATGGATAAAGAAGACATAGTATATATACACAATAGAATATTACTCAGCCATAAAAAAAGGATGAAATTTTTCCATTTGCAACAACATGGATGAACTTGGAGTGTATTATGCTAAATGAAATAAGTCAGACAGAGAAAGATAAATACTGTATGATATCACTTATAAGTGGAATCTAAAAAATAGTACAAATGAATATATGCAACACAGAAACAGACTCATAGACATAGAAAACAACCTTGTGGTTACCAAAGGGAAAGGGTTGGGGGAGGGACAAATTAGGGATATGGGATTAACAGATACAAACCATTATGTATAAAATAAACAACAAGAATATATTGTATAGCACAGGGAATTATAGCCATTATCTTGTAGTAACTTATAATGGAATATAATCTGCAAAAATACTGAATCACTATGCTGTATACCTAAAATTAATATGATATTGTTAATCAACTATACATCAATTAAAAAAAAAGCTGAGCAGATTCTAATGTACAGCTGAGGTTGAGAATATCTGATATAAAGTAATACTTTATTGTGAAGGGGAGGATAAGCTGAATAGTCATTTGGATTGGGAAACAAAGGGAAGAGCTAAGAGAATGGATATGATGGCTAAGAGTTTTCATGTGGAATGGGAAGGAGTCAAATCTTACTTTCTGGCTTTCTTCAGCTCACTGTTTAGTACAACTCTATTAGTCTCTATTATGTTCATCAATAATCAAAAAGGTTTATGCATTATAATACCTTTTCTAAGTAAAATTCCCTGATAATGAACTTCAAGTGACATGCACGTGATTTTGTTGTAGATAATTTGTTAAAAAGAATATTCATTATTACACATCAGATTTCTAGTCTATGGAAATTAATACCTTGAATCTGGGTCGCACATTATGGTTTAAAAATCACTTCCATATATTTTATGCCATTTAATCCTAGAGTAGAAAACAGATGATACTTAACGTCTATGAAAAATAGATATGTAAAAGTAAGTGTATTAAATTAGAATTCTTAGATATTTTGCCTTGTTTTATTGTGATGGGTAGTTTGAAAGTTGAGATGGTTTCATCATTCAGGTGGAACATCAAAGTTTACTAAGTACTTCTTTATGGCTAAAAAAGGCTAAGTGTGCAGGTTAGGTAAAATATGACATTCATTTAAATTCATTCAACTTCATTAGTGGTAGCATTTATTATATATGTTCATTGCTATATGGAACTTATTTTAATCAGATTAGAAATTCATTAGTTCTTTAGGTCACATTAAGAGATACAGAGGTATACTTTTTCTAATAATAAAACTTTCCATTTGTTGAGTATTTTTGCTTTTCAAAGAATTGGAAGTGTTCATGTGAGTTCCAGTCAGCATACCATCTGTATAAGGCAGTTCTATAACTCTGAATTGTAGCTGAAACACGTTTAACTAATATTATTTGACAGAAAGGGACACTGAGGCCACAGCAATCGTCTGGATCATGTGGTTAATTTAATGGTAAGACTGGTACACAGAACTTGGGTTCTGGGTTAGATCTGGATTAAAATTCCAGCTTGACCAATTATACCGCTCACAAGTAGCTTGACCAATTATACCTCTTACAAGTTACTTATTTTCTCTGTGCCTTGGTTTCTTCATTTATAAAAAGGAAATAAGATTATTGTGAGGATTAAATGAAATAGCGTGTGTAAGCAGGACCAACTATGTAATTAGTGGGGCCTGATGCAAAATGAAAATGTGAGGCTCTTTGTTGAATGATTTTTAAGAATTACAAGCTGGTGACAGCAGAGCATTAAACCAAGTGTGGGGCACTTCCAAATGCAGGACTTTGTGCAGCTGCACAGTTCACACACCATGAAGCCAGGCCTGTGTGTAAGATACATGGTATTTATAGCATAAATACACTTTATATAGTATAAATAGCATAGTAGGCACTCAATGTACGGCAACTGTTGTCTTTTCTTTTCCTACTTTCATTCAGACTTCTCTTCCCTGAATTAAAAAAATGTAGATTCGTTGTAATCGGTTGTTTTTCACCTGTAGCATTCCAATAAGTGATTACTTTTTTAAAGTAAAATCTCCAAGCTTTAGTAGAAATTATTGTGCTTTATCATGCTGCACACAGCATGTTTATTTGTACTATGTTTATTTTTTATTTACTTATTTTTTAACATCTTTATTGGAGTATAATTGCTTTACAATGTTGTGTTAGTTTCTGATGTATAACAAAGTGAATCAGCTATACGTATACATATGTCCCCATATCCCCTCCCTATTGTGCTCCCTCCCACCCTCCCTATCCCACCCCTTTAGGTGGTCACAAAGCACAGAGCTGATCTCCCTGAGCTATGCGGCTGCTTCTCACTAGCTATCTGTTTTACATTTGGTAGTGTATATATATCAATGCAACTCTCTCACTTCATCCCAGCTTACCCTTCTGTACTATGTTTATGATGTCTCCTTGCACTTAAAAATTATGAATGACTTAGATTTTTTCCATATTGTACTTGACCAAATTTAACATTGTTTTTGTAGTAATCATTTAAGAAAACTCTGTTTTCTCTTAATGGCCCTTTTAATGCACCACTAGAAATGCCTTATGAAAATAAAGTAACTTGATTTACATGCCTGAAACCCATATTAGAATTTTCAGTTACCTCCTTGGTCTTTGCACTTCAATTGCTACTCTATAATTTTCGTGTGAAATTATACAGTTCTTAAATGTTTTAAATATTTTCCTCCTTTTTTTTTCTTGTTAAATATGGAAAAAGTCTTGCTTTAAAGGGCACACACACATATTAGAGAGGTCTGAGTTTTCAAAAGAAAAATGAGTTAGGAAGGTAAAAAATACATAAAATATTTTTATTATGAGAGTGAATTACATAACCTCCTTCAGCCTCTTTCTGTTTGTTTGTTTGTTTTCTATCTATAGACTAGGGAGGTTGGACTGATATTCATTAAGTGCCCTCCAGTATTTGAATTCTTAAAATCTTGAATTTTATTTCTTCTGTTTCCTATTTCTTTACTCTCAGGGCCAGGCTTACTTTGTGTGCATGTGTGTACATGTAGAATTGTATCATTGGACTCTCTCAAAAACTTTTTGAATGTTGTTGGTGGGTGGTAATGTTCTCATTTTATAAGGAGAAAAACAGAACCTCAGGAAAGAGTTAATGACTTGTCCAGATTCACACACTTTAATAAAAGTTAACATGGAACTCAAACTCCAAATTCTGAAACCTATTCCTAGTATTCTCTTTCCTGAATGCTATAGAGCTAAACAAAGAAGTGGAGAGGTTTAGAAAAAGAAAAAGAGATGAAAGAAAACAGTGTAGTAGTTGTGGTGTGCTGGAGAATGTTTAAGAGCTGGCTGGGGGAAGGGGAGGGCCCTGGTTTGTAGTATTTGCTCATTTCCCTGGTGTAATTATCCCCACAATTTCAACCTATCAGTGTGGTGTCCCTGAAGGTAGAGTTGGGAAGATATGCACACAGTAATGAGCCAGGATGAGTATGCTCCAGCATGCCACTGGTAGTGGATAAATATTACACTGAATCATGAAAAAGGTTTTGAGAAACTGTCTCCAGATTTATAACTCAGGGGAGGGGGGAGCATAGTTTGGGGACTAGTACTATTGGTTTAAATGCTCCTTAGGCTTTCTCGTGGTCACTCCAAAGTTTTCATCTCAGCATTCCAAACCATTTCAGCCTGAAACCAAGGCAGAAAAAACCAGGAATTCAAAAGGAATTACACTTAAGTACTTTCCTTAATATAACCATTGAATGTTTAAGTTTTTATCTCTCAGTTTGAAAGACACCTGATGTTGTTAGAGCTACAAATCAAAACACTTACAATGACTATAAATACATTCTTTGAAAGAATCATGATATTTTAAGTTTGATAAGCATGTAAACTAAAACTTAATAATCCTCTCATTAAGTCAAGCTATATAATTTATGTATTTTTTGAGAAATAATGTAAAAAAGACCTTTAAATTTAGAGTGTTAAGAATAACTGTATGTTAATACTAACCCTACTATTCAAAGTAGGGGAAACAGAGGGCATTGATCTCAGTGGATTTTAAATGTGCTGATTCTGGGAGAAAAAAATTTTGTAATAACTTATCTTATTAATTATTCCTGTTAACAGGAATCATTAAATCAGAGAACTGGATTGAAGTTATGATATTTGTGGGGGAGAGGATATATGAACAATTTTTAACCTAAGCTGCCTGCGGTAAAGAATAATTTAAAAGTTTATTAACTTTTTAGAATTAAAAACCTCACCTCATTACCTGATTAAAGACACCTGTCTGATTTATTTTACCTTAAATCCAACATTTGGCCTAGATCAAGGCAGGATAGGAAGAAGATTATCTTAAAAAACCCTATCTCAGGGCTTCCCTGGTGGCGCAGTGGTTGGGAGTCCGCCTGCTGATGCAGGGGACACGGGTTCGTGCCCTGGTCCCGGAAGATCCCACATGCCGCGGAGTGGCTGGGCCCGTGAACCATGGCCGCTGAGCCTGCGCCTCCGGAGCCTGTGCTCCGCAGCGGGAGAGGCCCCAACAATGAGAGGCCCGCGTACCGCCAAAAAAACCCCCCCAAAAACCCTATCTCAGCTTCAAGAAGGGTATTAAGAAACTCAGGAGATGTCAGGAGCAGCTGGGATCCAAATAATAAATGACCCAACGGCATAAAGGAAAAAACTGGAGAATGAAGATAATCTTATCTGATATGTTTAGGAAATAAGGACGGTGATACGTGAAGCTTTGAATAAGCAATAATAAAGTGAAACCTTTATAAACCATATTAAGGGGTTAGAGAAGTCAGTGGGAGCTTTGCCTAATTATCTAAAGAATGAAATAAGAGAAATTAATTTTAATTAAATTAATTAAATTAATTTCTCTTACTAATTAATAAGAGAAATTAATTTTCTGAGAGTATTAATATCTTGATGTCTTACTTTCTAACCTTAATATGACTCAACAAATGAGATCTTATTCAGTGTTCTGGCCTTAAGAAAGGAAAGCAGAGTCTACAATGGAAAACCAGATCCTAATTTAAATAGGTCAGAGGAGGAGCAATTCTTTTTTTACTACATGGCACTTATCAATAGCTTTTGGAGCGTTTCATAAATGTTTCCTTCCTAACTGCTCTTTATCATTTTGTTCATAGCAAAGCTTTATCTCTGTATTACTCAAAAATCAGAAGATAAAACTTTTAAAAAATGTTCCCACAAATCGAGGGGAATATACAGTTCAGTTTTTACACTGTCGATTTCACCAAAGGCCTTGGTAAATATACCTAATCCATTGAAGCTCTTTGTAACATTCAAAAGCTGTGCTGCAGAGCTAAATTGGAGTTGGGAGTGGGCAGAAGGAGGTGCAGGATAAACCAGAAAAAAACTATTCCAATTCATCAATTTTTCTTTATGTGAAATGGGCATTTTACCAAGCATCAATTACTCTATGTTGTAGTTCTTAACCAATGAAAATAATGATAAAATCCCTACAAAGAGTGCTCTACTCCATTCAACATGGTGACAGCATTAATGTGTCGCAAACTACATTAATGAGGGAAGGCAAACCACGGATTTATGGGACTTTCCCCAAATATTTCCTGAAAATTTGTCAATTATAAAAACTCTACTCACCTGCTCTGGATAGCCATCCATACTCCTTTGCCCTTTAGTTTGAATTAAGCACCGTCCAGGCTGAGGTCCCCGGGTGGCCTGTGAAGAGGGGATCTGAATAGGCAATGGTGACTGAAACTGCTGGATGGTCACTTTGTTTATGTTTCCCTCATATGGCTGCTGCTCCCGGCTACGATGTTGAAGGCTCTGGGACCCCATCAAGGTCTGGATGTGGCTGCCTGCCTGTGGAGAAGATAATCTGTCAGAAGGTTTGTGGTGTTGAAAGGATGTGATTAAATTAGAAAAAAGAAAGTACAGAATACTTCTCCAGTAAGTAAAGTGGCATAATTTGGGCTTTCAGCCATGGCTAGGAAGGATAATGAAAAAACAGTAAGGGTCTGCCTGCTGTGGTTTGTGAAAATGCTAATATCGGAGCAAGGTCACGTTAAATACACTTGTCATCTGATGGCTTGCCAAAGCTTATTTTAGCCCCCATTTTAAGGAAACAAAGTTCAGTTTGGAAAATCTCAAGAAGAAAAAAAAGTCACAACTTAAAAAATAAAGTGGAGTTCTATCTGGCATTTCATTTAGAATAATAGCAAGGAGAGAGATGTAATATATGAAACATCAGGGAGAAAATTATAGAAGCTACTTTCTAATTCTGCAGCAAAAGAACTGAATTGCATATTTGCCTTTATGCCACACACATGTATAGGAAGCTTGTTCAGGTGAGTATAATCAATATTTATTAATTTTCTGCAATATTAAATCAAGAGTATGGTTTTTGCAATCTTTAAGTTCCATTAAAAATTAATCATGTGATAAATTCCTGCGAATATCTGTAGCCTGTAGAAGCACTAGATATGGAAAGGTCTTTAAAGTGAACTCTGCATGCAGATCATCTTCACATGAGCTTTCAGAGAGACTTAACAGTACCTCATTTAAAACAACAATGATCATTTATCAGCCCTTGAGGGTGGTTGCTAGAGGAGAAAGGGCATGCTTACTTTGGTCTCCCATCTTTAAATGACTGGTGCCTAATCCTGTTTCTCGTTCATTCCGATTTTCTTACCTTCATTCTAGCATGGGCTCCTTGAGTCATTCTACCTGATATCTTTTCTGTCAAGCAAGCAGTTCTGTTTGTGAGCTGATAACCTAGAACATGCCATTTGTTTATTTATTTAGCCATGCCTCGCAGCTTGTGGGGCTCTTAATTCCCCGACCAGGGATCAAACCTGTGCCCCCTGCAGTGGAAGGGCAGAGTCCTAACCACTGGACTGCCAGGGAAGTCCCCTAGAACGTGCCTTTTAAAATTAAGTATGGTTTAACATGGAGGTCTAACATGGGAAGTGAATGCTTATCTTTAATACTTTTAAACCTATGTTTTAATGCTGTGCTTGGTACTTCACCCAATGGATTACTTCCTGAATCCATTGTCTTTCTTTTGACCTTTTAAGGGTAGGTAATTTGGAATTTAAAAGTAAATTTCACCTTAGAATTCATTAGTTAGGAAAGTTTGTGAATTTTCCTGACTAATCAAGATTTTTAATTACTATGAAAAAGTCAGATTGGAGGTATAAAGGAAAAATTATTAAACAAGTATTCAAGGAAAAGATGAATTTTAATTATTTTAAAGTTCTTAAAGAAGAGCAACATAAGAGACATAGGAGATGACAGTGATCACGCAAAATCATTTAGAGAGGGAAGGCATGTTTTTTGATTCCAAACAAGAGGTAATTTCAGTGAAGAAAATATTCAAAATTATTATTTAGCAATATGCAAGGGAAAGAAAAAAATCATTTGATTATATTTTAGATATCCAACTGATTGTCTTATCATGTACAACTTTTTACATTCAAAAACAGTAAAGATATTTCAGTCATGAGAAACTGGAGGAAAAGATGCAAAATAAAGTTTCAGGCTATAACAGCACAATAACAAAACAATTATCAATCTAATACTGTCTAATGCAACCAGGGATCAGAAAATTACGACAGCATAAACACAACTAAGATAACCTCATAAAGGGCAAATGTGTATTTCTCTAATGTATCTATTTCCTTCTCAGAAATCTAAATGAAAGATGTCACAACTTTCTCAGCCATTCTAGAAGACTGAACACCCTTCTGGTCGAGTTTTTCCTTGTTGTAAATTCAATTCTCTCCTACCTCCTTGGAATTTCATGTTCTCTTGTTTGGTAGGCAAGGAAAGCCATGATAAACCCAGTATCACATTTGGGGCTGCTGTACTCTGAATGAAGTCACTGGCCCGATGAGTTATTTAGTTAGAGAAAATGATTTCCTGGAGCTAGAGGAACTGGGGGTGTAGGTGGACTAAGGCTGACTGGCCTGGCTACTGAACAAGCAATTGATTTTACATTTATATCTGCTTCTCACATCCACTGGTATAATACTCATGGGTCTTCAGTTAGTCCTTGAGCCAATGGGAAAGAGGAAGACTGGTTGTTTAATTGAAAGTGACAGACAAGCAAATAATTTTTATACCCAGAAAAACTTAGAGAGCTCCAGAACATAGCTTTAGTCCCACAATGCATAATCCATTAGAAAGTCAATAATGACTGCTTAATAATAATTTCATTGATTACAATATTCTGGTAATGGTCTATCTAAGGGTAAAAAAACATAGATATTATAGAACCATAATACCCTTTAGACTTATTTTTATGGTTTATTTTTTCCTTCTGATGGGACAGTTTAAACTTTAATTATGCTTTGATTTGAAACTCTTTGAGGGCAAGCACCACATCTTACTTACCATCTTTAATAACCGGCACAGTAACTGGCACTTAAGAAGCAATGGCTACTATTCAAATACTAGGTGCTAGATAATGTACTAAAACTTACCTTATACATATTGCCTCCTTTAATCCTTACAATAGCATTAAGGGATAATTATTATTAGTTATTATTACTTAATTTTACTGAGGAGGAAACTAAGGCTTGGAGAGGTTAAGTAACTTTCCCCAGTAATTTGCACAACTGGTAAACTGGCCGGACTGGGATTTGAACCAAGGCTGTCTGGCAATCAGAGTTCATGCTCTTAAACATAAAATTACATTGCAACCACCATTCCCCAGAATTGTCTCTCTTCCTACAATAGTTGAACTATGAAATGAAAAGAAACCACAGAAAGGAACAGAAGGATCTGATTGTTAAGGAAGGATATATTAAATTTCTTTAGCAGCTCTTCAATGTGCCAAAGGGCCATTCCTACTTATTGAATTAGGTCTATTATCTATTTTAGATCCTACGTATTTGACTTAGAACTTTATACTTGAGCAATTAGGAGGATACTCTGTGTATTTAGTAATCTTTCCATGATTATGAAATAATGACACTCATGTTCACAGGTGGCTTGGCAAAGCATAAAGTGGGCATGGAAGGAACATTCTGTAAAATGATTCTGTTCACATCAGTAGCAGTTTTTTCACTCTTTATTGGGGCTACCGGGTGCAATAAATGAGGATGGGGAATGACAGCTATAGAAAGCAAAGAATTAACACTAAATTCTTTGTGAAGGTAAGCAAATATGAATGACACAAGACATCTAAAGGGACAATTACGGTGTGGAGGGACTGTAAAGAGTAAGTTATTTTGACTGGCACAGAGGCTTAAGAAAGGTAATAAGGATGCTCATGATGAAGTACAAAGGACTGATGAAAATGTAGGAAATATCGAGACTGGATTCGTTCAGATAGAGGGTTAGCTATGAGGACACTGACTCATACTGAAGGAGAATTTGAACATGAAGTTTTCTAAAAAGGCTGAGGTACACATTTTGAATGATAAAAAGAAATAGAGATTTGACATTTGTTTTGAACTTTCAATGGGAGGTTGGATAAAATAACATGTATTTGAGAATAGTGATGGAATATGATGTTTTCAAGTTGACCCAAAACCATACTGTCAAAGTTTATGGGGAAAACTTCAATATCCATAGGACCCAAGGAAATATTTATGTCAAAGCCACAGAAAAGAAATGTGATTTGATACCAAATGGCACTGTTCATACGCAATTCATCTCACAGCTCATCAGGCTTATTATGTGGAAATTTGAAGTGTTTGGGAGGTTTTGTATGGTATAAAATAAATGACTTTTTCACTACAACAAAGTTTTGGTTCACACTATTTTCTTAGAAAAGAGTGTTAGACTGAGAAGTTTATTACTCAATTTGGTTGTCACTTTTACTACCCATCTTTGCTCTTGGACCACTTGTGGTGCTCCCAAAAATCAAACACAGCCTCAAAGGATGACAGTTTATGCCACTGAGAATATTCAAATGGGTACAACTCATTCTCTAAAATTAAGTTCAAAAGAGTTCTAAAGATGTTTGGGGTCAGCGTCAACAATACAGAATTACATACAGAGGATAATTAAGTAACTGATTTCAAGGAAACATCAGCACTCATTTAAATGAGTCAGTTTCAGTAATTTTGTAAAACAACAACAAAACAGTCCTATCACTTTCTATCTGCACCATGTACTCTGCAGTGTTTCTCCTCCCTTTGTTTTTTTTAACATGCACTTTTGGTTTTAGAAATTGAGACAGTAGGATTTCTGCTTCTGGTATGTGGAGTAGGTATACTGTTCCCTATTCCCTCCATTAAGAACAATGAAAAACTCTGGACATTGTACATAAACAAATATAGGAAAACTCTGGGAAGTAGACTGAAGAAGCCAAGGACCAAGTAACAAGATGGTGGTAAATTTCTCAGGTTTTATTTTTGTGTCATATATCCCAGACTAGGAGTTGAAAAAGTGGGCATCCCCTAAAATGCCAGCCAGTGCAGACAACAAAAGCCCCAACAAAAGCCTACTCTCTCTAGCCAAAGAACCAGGAAAAAAGGGCATCCAAGCAAGACAGAAAACTTTCAGATTGCTCTACTACAGCCAAACAACATGGAAAGAACTGTGGTCCCATCTCAACAATGCCAGCAAAGGCCAAGTGGGAAGCTGATACTTCTACCCTTATAGGGATTTAACAAGGCACAACACTCCTGCTGGGGTGGTGTCAGAGAAGGCCAAGTAAGGTGTCACTGCATTCATCCCCACTGGCCAGCAGTAAACCACTCCTCACCCAGTGGTGTTAATGGAGACCACATAAGGAGCACGAACTTACACTCTGACCCAGGAGTAATGAGGCACTCCTCTACCTTCCCATTAGGGTGGTTAGAGGAGGTCTTAGTAGAGAGTCAGGATTTTCTCCATCACCCAGTTATAATGAGGCTACTCCCACTGAGGTATCAGTGGGGCCATCTGGGAGCTGGAACTTCAATCCCCACCTAGCAATAACAAGGAGACTTTGCCTCAAGTGTCACTGGATGCTAAATGGAAAAATTGGACTTGTACCTCCACTTGGCCAAAATGAGGTGCTCCACCATTCCCCAAATGGAGTGGTGTCAGAGAAGGTCAGCTGCAACAGATGGTTAAATACAATCCAGAGTTTTATAACATATTATGAAAATGTCTAGGTTTTAATCATACCAAGAACAAGGAAGATCTCAAACAATGAAAAAAAGACCACCAATAGAGGCCAACATTGAGAAGACAGAAATTAGAATTACCTGACAAAGATTTTTAAGACAACAATTAAAAAAGTGCTTCAATGACCAATTACACAAATGCTTGAAAAAAACTACAAAATAGAAAATTCTGAAGAAATATAATGTCTTAGATAAGAAACAGAAGATGTAAAGAAGAAACAAATAGAAATTTTAGAGCTGGAAAATACAATAACTGAAAAGCTCTGTGAGTAGACTTAACATCAGAATGTAGAGAACAGAGGAAAGAAACAATAACCTGAAAGATAAGACAGTAGAAATTATCTAATCTGTAACGGAGAGAAAACACATTGAAAAAAAACCAAACAGTCTCAGAGACTCTGTTCAAAAGTTCCAACAGTAATATCAAAAAAGAGGAGAAAGAAAGTGGAGCTGAAAAATTAAAAGAAGAAATAATGGCTGAAAAATTCTGAAATTTGGCAAATCTTATAGATTTAAGAAGCAGAGAGAATACCACACAGGGTAAACCCAAAGAAATCCATGCACAAACACATGATAATCAAACTTGTGAAAACTAAAGACAAAGGAGAAATCTTAAAAGCAGCTGGAGAAAAATGACGTCTTACCTATAGAGGAAAAACAATTTGAATGACAGTGGATATCTCAACCCAGTGGTGGCCCAGTGGTTGAGAGTCCGCCTGCCGATGCAGGGGACACGGGTTTGTGCCTGGTCCGGGAAGATCCCACATGTCGCGGAGTGGCTGTGCCTGTGAGCCATGGCCGCTGAGCCTGCGCGTCCAGAGCCTGCGCTCCGCAATGGGAGAGGCCACAACAGTGAGAGGCCCTTGTACCGCAAAAAAAACAACAAAAAAACCCCATGGAGGACAGAGGAAGTGACACAATATTTTTCAAGTGCTGAAGGAAAAGAATTGTCACCCCAACGTCCTATACTTGTCAAAATATTCTTCAGTAATTAAAGAGAAATTGAAACATTCTCAGATGAAGGAAAATGAAGAGTATCTGTCACCACTAGACTTATCCTAAAATAATAGCTAAAGGAATTTCTCTAAATCAAAAGAAAATGATAAAAGAAGAAAATTTGGAACATTAGGAAAGGAGAAAGAACATGGCAAGCAAATATATGGGTAAAAAAAAAAAAGCTCTCTTTTTCCTCTTGAATTTTCAAAATTATGTTTGATGATTGAAGTAAAATTATGTTACTGTCTGAGGTGATTCTAAATGTATATACACTGAGGAGGGTGAAGGGACATAAAAGAAGGTAAGGTTTCTATACTTCAGTTGAACTGCTAAGTGATGATGCTAGTAGATTCTTATAAGTTATGTATATGTAATGCAATACCAGGAACAATAACTAAAAAAGCTACACAAAAAGATATACTAGAAACACTGTAGATAAATCAAAATTAAATTCTAAAAAGAATTCAAACACCTCAGAAGAAGCAGGAAAAAGAAATTAGAGAAGCAAAAAAAGAGACAAACAGAAAAAAAGAACTTAAATTAAGACCTAAACCTTAATGTGTCAAATTAAATTAAATGCATAGAGATTAAATACACAAATTAAAAGACAGATCTTGGTAGGCTGGATTAAAGAACATTATTCAACTATATGCAGACTATAAGAAGTCACTTCAACTATAACGAGCTAGGCAGGTAGATATTAAAAGAATCAAAAATAAATATCATGCAAATATGAATTAAAGGAAATGATAGGTGGCTACATTAATACTAGATAAAGTAGATTTCAGAGCAAAGAAAATGTACTAGGAATAAAGAGGAATTTTATAGGATGAAGAAGAGTCAATCCACCAAGAAGACATAGCAATCCTAAATGTATACACAACAAACAACAAAGGTGCAAATGTGTAAAGCAAAATTGATAGAACTAAGAAAAAAATAGACAAGTTCGTTATTGTTATAGTTGGAGATTTCAACACCCTTCTCTAAACAACTGATAGAAGAACTAGACTGAAAATTAGCAAGAAAAAGAAGAATTCAACAATACCATCAACCCACCAGATCTAATTATCACTTACAGAACATTCTATCTGACAGCAGCAGGATACACATTCTCTTCAAGTTCCTACAGAATATTTACTAAGACTATATCCTGATTTGGAAAACAAATCTCAACAAATTTTAAAGAACTGAAATCACACAGAATGTGTTCTCCAGCCACAATAAATCAAACTAGGAATGAATGATAGAAAAATAAAAGGAAAATATTCAAACACTTGGGAGCTAAACAATGTAGTTCTAAATAATTCATGGATCAGAGAGGAAGTCTCAAGGGAAATAAAACAATACATTGAACTGAATGTAAATGCAAATTTGCAAAATACAGCTAAAGTAGTGCATATACTAGAAAAGAAGACACCTCAAATCAGTAATTAAGATACTACCTCAATAGCTTAGAAAAATAGGAGTCAAATAAACCAAAAGCAAGGGAAGGTAGGAAATAATAAAAAAGTTCAGAAATTGATGAAACAAAATGAATTACAGATAAAATGAATAAAACAAAGAGCTGGTTCTTTGAAAAGATCAATAAAATTGACATACTTCTAGCAAGACTGAAAAAGAAAAAGAAAGACACAAATTACCAAAATCAAGAGTGAAGGGGATATCAATAAAGGCCCTGCAGACATCATAAGGATAATAAGGTATAATACTACAAATAACTCTACATAAGTAAATTTGACAACTCATATGAAATGATTCATTTCCTCAAAAAACACAAACTACTATAACTCACACAATATGAACTAGGTAATTTGAATAGTCCTGAAACTATCAAGGTTGGATATAATTTAAAAACTTCCAGGAAAAAAACCTCTGGGCCCAGATGGTTACACTGGAGAATTCTATCAAACGTTTAAATAAGAGTCAACAGTAATTCTGCACATACATACTTTTCCAGATAATAGATGAGGCAGAAAAGCTTCTCAATTTGTGAATAAAACCACATAAGGACAGTACAAAAAAAAAAAAAAAGAGAAAGAAAGAAAGAAAAAGAAAATTACAGACTAATATCCTTTAGAATACTGATGCTAAAGTCCTTAACAAAATATTGGCAAATAGCATTCAGCAATATATAAAAAGAAACATCAATGGCTGAGTGGGGGTTACTTGAATAATACAAAGCTTTTTCAATATTTGAAAATCAACCAATGCAATGCCTTGTATTAATGGGCTACAGAAGAAAAATCATGTGATCATATCAAACGAAGCAGAATAATGTTGTCTTGAAGATAAGAGTGTATTTATGTCAAGCACCTTAGTACAATGCCTAATATGTATTGTAGATACTGTTTTATGATTATGACAACCAAACTGTTAAGCTTTATTTTTTTCCTCTTGTGGTGTTTGTATTCAGCTAGGGCAATTTTGATGCCAAAAATCTATGTTCTCCCATTTGGACATTAGAGGACACACTTTTACAAATACATGAAAGGGAGCTCTGAAGCTTGAAGGAGAGGGGGTAGGAAGTTGCTGTTTCTCTTGCCCTAGGGACTTGGTGACAGTGCATTCTGCTGGCACAGTGCAGTATTGGGGGAGGGGATTCAAATTATTTGCTGATCTTAAATTTTTTAGAGCCAAATACTGGTAATATACTCCAGTGCTTCAAATGACAGATAAAAAAGTGAGGCAATAGGGCCTTTCCCTTCAGTGCATATGCCTTAGGATGGCAGCTGGCTGATATGTGCAGGCAGTCATTTGTGGCTTAGTGTATCTCTATAAGCAAATTTTTCTGTGATTAAATGTCAACTTATAAAACATAGCTCTGGAATTGGAAATTATTAATCAAAATGAATAAAACAACAGAGGATCCATAATAGAAAAAATGGTGAAATTAGAGCTAAATCTACACATTCCACCTACAGTTTGTTGTGTGATGATGCTGACTTTTACATTCCTGAAATAAAATGAAAAGGAAGATGTTAGCACTAACAATAAAAGTTTGACAATTACTTATTTTGCCCTTAAGATTTCTAGGAACCTAAAGGTAGTGGAGTAAGTCAGATAAAAATCAAGTGTCAAGAAATGGCACCTTATCATTTTGACATCCTCTATTTGGCAGCAATCCTTGATCATCTGCCAGTTGTCATGTGGTTTAGGTCTTCAAATTACATACTCAGTCACGGGCATTTTCATTACAATGGATTAATTTCACATTTTATTTTTGCTTTTATATTTCTTCTGAAATGAAGATAGTATAAATGTTATTGAGTTAGTTCCATTTTCTGAAGTCGAATAGTCATTTGTGTTAAGGAACACCTATGTTAAGAATTGATGAAGTAAGTAGTTTTAATCTGCCACTGTTTTCTATTGCTTTGATCTGTGGCAAGATTTTTTTTTTCCTCTTACTTAATAGCCATTTGATAGACACTCTTTGGGTTTGCACTTTTATTAAGGAAATAATTTAGAGTCAGTCTGGATAAGAACAATCTCCTGATTTTATGACAGTAATGTCCCACACTACTGGAGATAGCTATATTGTTGCACTGGTATTAGGAGATAAAATAATGTGCTTTGTGAATTAAAGAATTAATGTTGTATTAAGTACGAAAATCCAATACAAAAGTGACTGTGAAACTAAACAATATTCAGCTGTCGTTCTTGCTGTAAGTTAGGGAAGAATTTTCCATTCACATTTCTACAACTTCCTACCTGAACTATTTTTTAGAACAAATTTAATTACATAATAGGAATAGATTAAGTTTTAAAAATACCTATGAATTAAATAATACTAAAATCAACTGATTAAAATATATCATCCTGGCTGTTTAGATCAACAAAAGGAATATTTGAAATGGATCATTAAATACAGAAAATTATTTCATTGATTTTTTTCAAAAGCTTCTTCCTGATTTAGCCACTAAGTGCATGGAACTGCCTCTGAAGGATCCCATTTTCGTGAAATTTTTGACTTCCTACTGGCCATGTACTCTTGCTTTGGCAATTAATTCTTGTTTAGCAAGCAAGTCTTTATATATTTTCAGCCTTCTCTCTCTTATATAAATAATTTCCAATTATAGGGAGATTTGAATCCAATTGGATGTATTCATTCTTATTTCTCTAGTATAGCAAAAGGCATGGCTTCATGGGCACACTGGAAAAGGTAACACAGTCATCAATCAATAAGCTTTGTTTTAAAAAGAGTACATTTAGTTCATCTGAATAACAGTTCTGATACTGGTAAACCCAAAAGAAGTGCAATATGAAAGTCTCAAGACTAGATTTGAACCCTTAGCTTACAATTCCTGTAATTGTTCTTTGGAATGTTCTATATATTTTAACTTGTATAACCCCAAACAGTGCATTTTTATCCTATTCTAGAACAATGACATATCTATTCCATAAAGACCATGCTGAGGCTAGTGTGGTAGAGACAGAGCATGTATTTGTTAGGGAGGGAAATTAGTGTCTGTCTTAATATAGACACTAAATATAAGCATCAAAAATTTCAATGAGCCTTCAATACGCGTTTGATAGATGCCTAAAAATGTCATCAATAGTTGATCCTTAATCACAGAAGTCCCCTAAGATATAATTTTCATCTACTTACTTTATTCCTAATCCTTCCTAACCTGGAGTGATATTTATGACAGTGGGTATGTTCACCTCTCAGGCAACTGGTGTGATTGGAACTGTTGCTTAAAACTCCCTTTTCAACCTAAGGGTGAAATTAAGGTGTGGATACTTACTATTCACACAAATATTCAGTTCCAGATTATTTCTGAATACCGAAACTCAAAGGAAAGTGGAGTTGCATTATCATTGATCTAGAGAGTCAAAGTTCTGCTAGGGTTAGAGGTTCTTTTTCATTTGGACACATTTGGTGTTTTCCCACAGTTCCGCTTTCCTTTTTAAACTTATGTCCCTTGAAAAAAGTGGCTTTTGGTCAAAAGAAAAACTCAATATATTTGTCTAAGAAATGTCTCTCTGGGGGCAACAGATAGTGCTAAAAGTTTTGTTTATTTGTTTTTGATAATTAAAAAATCTGTAATTGTATGACTTCATCAATCTACCCTTTCACTGACTCACTTCTCATTTTGGGGGCAAAGCTCACTGATAGCAAATGCATTTGACTGCTATTTATTTCTTCTTGAAGTCCAGCAGCCTCAGTAGAAGTGACACCAACATGAGTGAGGGTAATAGGAAGAGGATGGTTGAGGGAAGCAAGGAGAATCTCAACCTACCAACTGACTCAAAAAGATCTCTTTTCCTAATGTTTATAAAAATGTTTGGAGTTCAAAATGACTCTATATGCAGGATTCCGGACGCGCAGGCTCAGCGGCCATGGCTCACGGGCCCAGCCGCTCCACAGCATGTGGGATCTTCCCAGACTGGGTCACGAACCCGTGTCCCCTGCATTGGCAGGCGGACTCTCAACCACTGTGCCACCAGGAAAGCCCTCCAGTCTGTTTTTGAGTTTCAGTGATGACCCAGTCTACCAGAAGAAAAATTTACTGCAACCAGTGCAAAATTTCCTCCTATCAGAGGAGAAAAATGAGGCTTGGGAAAGAGAATCAGAAAAGAGGGAGCCAGGATTGTGCTTGGCATTACTCACAGTAATACAGAATATTGGTTTTGTTTGCTTATGAACTGATGAAGTCGAGGCATTACTCCTGGGCATTCTTCACTGTTAATAACGCATATTGCTTTAGGAGGGAAAAAATACAAAGCCTCAGGTGAAACTTACACTACTTGACCTATTTCTTTCTGTACAAAAAGAGAGTTTAGCTACAGCATTGATATTCACTAAAGTTTAAAATGCATTTTTTTAGAATTTCAATATTACTTAAACTAGAGCAGATATGCTTGACTTTTATGTTATTGATGGAAATAGGAAACATTTCTATTTCCTGTCTCTTATCTATCATATGTTAAGGTTTACCCAGTTGATTTTCATATCTGCTTCATCCACACCTTGACTTGCTCTCTTATAGCCTCAGGATTTGTTCTACTTGTTGCCATTCCTATGTTTTCTAATATTTAAATCTTCACCTATCTTTCTTGTTTATTCCAGACCTTCCTCTATTTCTGTGTAAGTGAGTTACATCCGCCTTCCGCCCCTGCCCCACCTCCCGTCCCCTGTCTTTGATATAAGGGATTCCAACAGCAATAATGTCCATTCTCAGTTAAATATAAAAGCCAATAATTGTAGTTACATTTATTTCAGCTGTACATGTATAGAGTACTGATAGCAATATTTGTTTTTAAAGGCAGTAATTTTGGAGAAAATTACTTTTCAATGACTACAACTTAAAGATTATATATTTTAGATAAGATTTTTTATAGCATAATAAAATGATTTTATTTAAATTACTAAATGTATAGCTTGATTTTTCTTAAGTTGATTTTCTTTTAAACATCTACTTATTTAAAAATGACATAAATTTATTCTTATCCTGTGAAAAATTCTACAACAGACTGATTTTTGTTACCAAGTGAAAAATCAATCCCAGTAGTAGTTTGACTCAGTTGTTTTAAACACAAATGATGGTGTGGTTGTATAGTCAATAGCAAAACAATTTAAGATTTTCAAAAGATATTTTAGACTTGATCTTTCTATATATGTATAAAAAGAAACAGTAAAATGCATTATACTAAGAAACATGACAAATGGCAAAATTATAATAAGGAATGAATATTAATAAATTAAAAAAAAATTTAATACGTCATATGGTCTGAAAAAGCAAAACTTTCGATTTGGGGGCCTGTGAAAGAAAGAATTAAAAGAACATAAAAATGATCAAACCCCACATAATTTCTTTTAGTTTCTGCTAATGAGTTCCTGGGCATGCCTCAGAGATGACGAGCATCTGGAAATCCTGAAGCTCTTAATGGCTGAGCTTGCAATGGCTGGCATTGTAGACGTGAGAAAATCATGGGCAAGTTCAGCATAAGGGGCATGTCTGTGAGCCAAGACTAAATTAGCTACATTTTTATACCTTTTTCTTCAACTATGTACATCCTGATGTTGACCCTTGATACCCACCTTTATTATTCTAACTACCAAGTCATTATGCACTTAACCTAGAATAACAGACACTTGAGGAGGGAAGGGTCACTAATGCTGAAAGAGACCTTTGAATGTCTAGTCTTTACATATTAAAGAATTTTCAGATTTAATATCACTGGAATTTTAAAGTTTCTTGGTTACTCTTTCAAGAAGAGAAATGTTTTAAGTTTCATTAGTTTTAATATGTCACTTCAGCCTTTTTGCTGCAATGTTTTCCTGCTCCAGCATTTTAACATACCCTTACAGGTATTGTCCTTCAATTTAAAATCTTCTCAGGGATATTAAAGCTTTTTAAGACTCTCAATACTTTTAACAGAGTTTGTCATTTCAGATTTAGAGAAAAACAGCCTTGTCATCCTTATGGAGAATGCTACCAAATCAGAGTACAATGTCTGACTTTAAAATGAAAATGGTTTTCGTTTATATTTTACATTATGACCTTCATACTATATTCGGTTACATTTAGGAGAGTCATCTAAAATATTTAGTCACCCATGTGATCTTGGCAAGTAACCTAACCTCAACTCCAAGTCTCTAACTGAGAAAGTCTAAATTCAGTTTCTTCTTTCATTAAAGTGGACAAAAATAATAGTGTTTACCTCATATGATTGTTGTGAAGATAAGACGAACAAATACATGAAAGAATTTAGCACAATGCCTGATACAGGGTAGTATTTAATGCATGGTACCTCATAGTTCTTACAATGGTGACTGTGACTTAATCCAATAGACTGAAGCAATAAAAGCAATGATGTGATACGACTCTAAAATGCAGATACTCCTTCTGAGCACTTTTGTTAAAAACTAAAGTTTTTAACAGCAATTCTCAAAGTGCTCAAGCAGTACTGTCTGGAATTTGAGGGTGTGAGGGTGGATTTACCTTACTGTGACATGCTCTTCTAGCAGTGATTCCCAGACTTTTTGAATTAATGGACACCAGAATTTGAGATTTTGGAGACTGACATAGCACGGGAAAATTTAAAAACTACCTCCTACTATTATGCTACTGAAAAAAGAGGCTAGGATTTAACACCCTCAACACTTTGCCATATATTAGCCACTCTCAGGTACATAGAACAATGATGGTGGACACAGGAGCAAAATTCTTTCTGATAGATGAACACATTTTGTTTATGTTATATATCTAAACCTCTGGATCCACAGGTTGGAGGGTACCCATATTTGTTCTCCTGTAATGCTTGGAGTACTGCTAGGCATAGCCATAGGTATTACCAATATTAGTTCAAAAGATACAACAACTAGAACAGAGAGCCACAAGTTCAATCATAGTCTTTCTAAAATGGATTTCCCACGGAATCTCTGCAGCATCACAGTACTTTCTGATCACAGTAGTATCACAGTACTAGAACTACACAGTAGTATTATCCTAGTAGTAGCATCATAGTAGTATCCCTTGGCATAGAGATAAGATTTAAAAAATCTTCGGCAGAGACTTTGAGAAGCAGACTCAAATGGGGTACTGACTAAGACTTCTTCACCACTTATTATCCTTGATTCCGCATTCCATTTGTAGTTTAATTTCTGATTTTTCATTCTCATCCTATCTAGCCTAATGACTACTTACTTCAGGACAATGGCAAAACCAACACTGACTTAAAAAAAAATTGATTGTAGAATAAAATATAAACTCAAAGAATAATAGTACAACGTTCACCCCTATTTTGGTAAATCCAGCAGCCCAGGCTAATAATCCATTACCATTTTAATTTCCTTAGGTTGATTCTCACTAGAATTTTAACTTGATATCCTCAATTAATATATAATAAAAAACTAAAATTGAATATTTAAAGCATTCTTTATTCTCTTTACTCTGTGACGTAATAGGTAAACATATCCATTATTACGTTCTAAAGTCTCAGATTTTAGGCAAAAGTGTTATAACGTAGGGTAGTCAGAAAATGCTTATGATAGTAGGAAGAAGCTATAAGTGAGTTTACACATGAAAGACATGGTAAAATTTTAAATACATATTACATTATTTCACATTTGACAAGACGTATAAAAGGCTACTGAAATTTTCAGATAGATTAAACAATTATTTTAGCCGTTAACAAGAATAACTAGCTCACAAATGTTTAATCAATACAGAATTGCATGGGGTTCTCAAAGCAAGTAGAGAAGCAAGCAAATGATCATCATGATTTGTACTGATGATATGATTAAACATAATATTATGGACTTTGAAAATAGATTTTATGTAAAATGGATGCATGAATGGATAATGTAAATACCTGTTAATTCCATTTAGAGTAATAAATGAATAAAGCTTTTCCTTTTATGGGAAAATTATAGTAGCCCTTTGCAACTAAGTATGTGATTACGGTTCTCTCCTTGGTTAGGTTATGTAAGGGTCCCTTGGCTCTGATAGGTACTCCTTCAATTTCCTACCATCACATTCACAATCTCCTCTTTTTTCATAAAGAAGCAGATTTCCCTACTTCCCTGAGATTTCCAACTTCCTCTTCACCAATCGCTTCTCATCAGCCTTTAAATGTAATCATCTTAAATATTCCTTCTGTCTTCCTCATGTCCCCTTCCAGATTCTACCGTAATTCTCTTTCCTTTTAAAAGGAAACTCCTTTCTTGAGTTTTTTTTAAAGTTTCTCTATTTCTTAATGTAGGTTCCTATGGATTCTGCCCCGTCAGTTAAGTAAATTACTTTTTGTCGCTAAAGCCAAGGAGCCTTTACTCACTTACCTTGCTTGATTTTTTTTTGCACCATGTGATACTGTTGACCTTTCCCTCCTTTAAACATTTTTTTCTACTTGATTTCTAAGGTGCCACTTTTCCTTGTTTTTCCTTCTACAGTTTTTTAGTGGTCATTGGAGTTGAAAGCACATCTGTTCTATTCCAATAGATTAGTCAAGGCCAATCATATAATTCCATTCATCTTGCTAGGGGTGAGAAGTCCTTAGCTGTTTTGGATCAATGAGATGTAAAAAGAGGCTTGTGGGGGGATTTAGGGAAAAAAGGTTTTGCTTGTAAGAGACAGCTATGGGAAACTTGGTTCTCTCTCCTGATGGATTGGAAGGAGGAAGCTTGTTATCTTCAGTTGCCATAGGTAGCCATCTGATAATTATGAAAGGAACCAAGTTTAGGATAAAGCCAACAATATGAATGGAAAAGTGGAGAGGGAAAAAAAAACTAAGTATTTAAAATTATCTAACTGAAGACTAATCAGAGCCTAGATCTTGTCTACTTCTTATGTTAGCTAAATATTTTAGTGTTCAAGCCTGGAATTTTCTATAACTTGTGGTAGAAAGAAACTTATTGACAAAATCGATGGTCATTTCTTCTCTGTTCTTGTTTCTAAGGACATGCCTTAAACGTTGGTGTTCTGTGGAGTTCTGTGTCGTCTATCTGTCTCACTCACGACTCAATTATGACTTATGTTTTAATTGCTAAATTTGTATCGCCAGCTAAGATTTCTCTCCTGAATGTCAGAAAACTATATCTAAATATCCACTAAAAATTTCCACTCAGATTTCCTAAAGGTACCTCAAATCTACATCTTAAAATTTAAACTTCCCTCCCCTCCTCCACTTACACCTATTACTCTTTTGCTTTCCCATCTCAGTGAATGGCACATCATGACTCATACAAATTAGAAACCTGGGGATTAGTCTTGGAACTCTTAGCTGTCTCTTAGGCCCTATGTCCAGTCAATCAGAAGATCACGTTGGCTCTACCTTTTAAGAATATAGTGGATCTTTGCATTTTCTCTCTACCACCCGTTGCTTCCATCTACTCTCCCTTGGATTACAAGAGAAGCTTTGTAACTCATTCCATGGCCTCTAGTTTTTCTGCTCCCCAATTCATTCTCTGAAAAGCTGTCAGAGTGCTCTTTAGACAAAAATTTAATGATGTCTCTTCCCTGTTTAAAACACTTCTTCCCATTTCTTTCAGGATAAAGCCCAGCATAATCTGGTTTATGCTTATCCTCCTAGCTTTCTTTTAAGCCACTCTTCTCTCTTAACTTTCTTTAATTTCTTTACTAAACTTGTGTCCTCTCCAGGTGCTCTCCTAACCATCTTCACAGGAGTATATCTGCAGTGCTGGATATTGCTCAATAGGCAGATTAATAACGTGTATAACACCTGCAAATCAGAATATTAACAATTATTTGGGGTAAAATAATTTGATATTTAATATATCCTTTTAAAAAAGCACTGAAGGGCTTCCCTGGTGGTGCAGCGGTTGAGAGTCCGCCTGCCGGTTCAGGGGACGCGGGTTTGTGCCCCGGTCCAGGAAGATCCCACATGCCGCGGAGCGGCTGGACCCGTGAGCCATGGCCGCTGAGCCTGCGTGTCCGGAGCCTGTGCTCCGCAGCAGGAGAGGCCACAACAGTGAGAGGCCCGCGTACAGCAAAACAAACAAACAAACATACAGAAAAAACACTGAAGTATTTATCAAGGGAAAAAATCACCACTTATGTTACAAAGAAAGTATGGGATTATGTAGTGTATATGTTATGAAGCACAGTTATAAAATGAACATTTATGAGCTTAAGAACTAGAGTGTAAGAATCACAATTCAGCTTAAGAAACAGAACAGTACTAAAACTAATATTAGCTTCCTCCCTGATTCTACCCCCAGCCTCCCCTTTAGAGATAACCATAATCTTAAAGTTATATTAACCATTCCCTTATAAAAAGTTTTTTCTCACTCATATACTTATGCCTAAATAATATATTTTTAGTTTTGCTTGTTTTTGAGATTTATAAATATGGAACTCTTGATGTGTGCCATCTTCTGAAACTTGTTTTTCACTCAAACTATGCTTCTAAAGTTTATACACATTATCCTAATTATAGCTAACAAATGTTCATTGCTGTAAAGTATTCCCTTGTGTGAATATTTTTTATCACATTTCTTGTGATAGACATTTAGGCTTAATCAGTATTCTACCATTGTACATGTTGGTATCTTGAATGACATACACAAGAGTTCTTCTAGGATATCTTAGGAGGCCAATTATTGGAATGTTGGGTATATGCATATTCAGCTTTAAAAGAGAATTTGTTGCCAGTGTGATTGTGATTTATACTCCCACAAGAAGTATAGAGATTACATTGCTCTTATACTTGCAGAGAATTTATATTTTCATACTTCTTAATTTTTGTAAGTCCAGTAGGTATAAAATAGCATTTTTTCTGTATTTCCCTGATTGATAAAAAGGTTCAGTTTTATTTTAATGTTAATTTACTCTCCTGATGCCCTTGTATTTTACCATACTTTTGGTACTGTGTTATATGACTTTTCATATTGATTTGTAGGAGTTTTAAAAAATATATTCTGGAATATAAATCTCTTGTCCCTCATATATGTTGCAATTATCTTCTCGGTTATAGCTTTCTTTTTGCTCCCTTTATGGTGATTTAACATGACGTATTACAATTACCTACTCATCACTGAACCTACCTCACCAGACTAATAGGTACTAGAGGTAAGACACCATACCATATTTTATTCATTTTTGTTCCCTAACATCTAGCAAGTACTCAACACATAGTAGTGCTGCTTAGCACATACAGTTGCTCACTAAGTGTCTGATGAATGAATGACAGGATGAATGAGTTGCTATGACTTTAGAAATGGTGAATCAATTTTTTGTGGTCAAATTTCATTTTATGCAAATTGGCTACACCATACTGCTGAATCCAACAGAGTCAGAAAGTATACATTACACAATTTCCGGTAGTTGCACTTCACAGGTGGGTGTCAGACACAAATAAGAGGTGACAGATCTTCAGATAGGTGGCAGGATGTCGTTTATAAAAATTCATTACCAGCTCTGAGCATTTGGCAATGTTCACTTTTCATTCTTTTCAATGCACTTACAGTTAACCAGACTCCCTATTGTGGGATAGTATTTAGCCTAAATTTATCACAAAGTTAGAAATGATGTTAAGATACAAGATATGGATTACATATTACAATGGATATGCAAGATTCATGGTTTGTGTCATTAATTTGAAATTGGTTACCTTTTTAGTAATGGTGTCCGGAGGTACATCCCGCCTCCCAAGAGGATAAGGATTCCACTGGCCACTAGGAGATACATCTTCTTGTCCATTGTCTAAAATGTTGCTTTGCTGGGACGGGGTCTATTGCAAAAATGGTATGGCATTCTTTAGTGATGTAATAGAAGTTTATCATAGTTTTCTGAAAAGAGTCCCTCATGATTATGGTAAAATTAATTTTGTTTAATCACAGAAAAACATATATCCTAAACTGGAGGTATTATTATATACTATTTACGTGGTAAGAACTGTAAATTAATAGCTTTTTGGAAGCAGTGAGAAATTCAATTAAAATAACCATCTTATAGTTATTTACTGAATTTTAAAGAGAAGTTTAAATTTACAGTACTGGAATAAAAATAATCATTATAAAATTAACCAATTGTTAAAAACTACAACATTTAAAAGTTGCTTCATTTGTTTCTTTAGTGTGATCTTACCACTTGGAATATAAACTGAAACCATATAATACATAGTATGTAACTTCCAATATTCCAAACCATAACCTAAAACAAATTTTATAAGGCTGTATTGATTCGGGGAGAATGTGTCTTGCACTAATCCAAAATGGTATTAACACTAGCATAGTGCTAGATTCATGGCACTATGACATTATCTACAGATCGCTTAGAGGAAAGATTAACACATCAAAAAATATTGTGCTGTTAGAATTTCAGTGTAAATAAATCATAATTGTTTTGATTCCAAATTGATTTATATAGACCATTTATGCATTAAAGTTTACACTCTTCATATATATTTTATTTTTGGCTGATTTACTGCTTATTATTTTTAACAAATAATAATACTCCTGTATTTATTGTTATTACTACTAGATATTTTGGGAGGCTTCCGTAGTCTGACCTGAGTAACAGAAAATAATCATACATCATCAGAAAGATGGCATCCCGTGTTGGGATACAGTAATGGGATATTTTTCCTGTCGAAGCCGATTAACTTTTTCCATAGGCTTTCTCCTCCTCTAACCTACAGGATATACAAGTACTGCTTGATTTCCTGGGGAATTCTTATGTGGTGAGATATTATACTCAATGTTTCCTATGCCATTTTCTCCACATGTTTTGGAGGATCCCTATGGATAAAGAAAGCCTGGTTAGAGAGTGTATGTGCAACTCTTTGTGTGAAGAATGGTCCTCCAACCCTGGAATGAGGGAACTGGGCCATTCTCTTCATAACATGGCACAGACCGACTGCTTGCCAGGCTTCATCCAGTTATATGGAGTGCTCCTTCCTAATTGTTCTCCTTTAGAAAACAATTATATAACCACCCTATCTGCATTTTGACTACATGCATTTTTAAAAAGCATTGCTTGGAACTATTTAAAAATAATATTTATTATGACAAGATTAATTAAACAAAATTAGATGAAATTTTCCTGGGGTCTAGTGGATATAGTGAAAAGTAAGGAAATAATTCAATTTTCTTCTTTGGCTTTGGCCGTGTGAATTCCTTTTTCATGAGCATATCAGCAAGTATGAAAAAAGAGAAAAAAGGTACTGAATTGAGGCTCCTGGGTTAGTTAGGAATGAATTTACATGTGTTTGTTTGAAAATCAAATAGAGGTAACATATTTAAAGTATATATTACTTGAAAATAACCAGACAGCTATTCAATGACCATCTGTCTGATTTCAAGCATTAATTTTCTAATCTTTATCTTTTAGAGATTAATGTTTGCATATGCCCACACACGATTTTTCTAGCATATGATAAATCAAACTGTTAAAATTAAGCAGTTAAAATATAATTATGCAGGCAGACACTACTGGACAGTTTTCTTTTTGAATTTTTAGTACTCATGTCTTTTCTGGTTTGGTTTCTTTGCCAATGAAGTGGGATAATAAATATATTCAACTAGGTGGGTCTGTGGAACACAGATTTTTGAGAAGTGGTCAGAATTCAACACATATAATCTTTTTTTCCTCCATATCATCTTCATCTCCATCTCTATTTCCTCCACTAAACTCCCTTCAGCTGCCCAGACATGACTCCTACTCAGAGAGCAACTGAGAATTGCAAGATTTTTTTCAATGCAAAAGAAGGCTAAAACCCTTAGTCAAAATCCTAATATCATGATAATGAGATTCTTCATTAATTTAGCAATTAATCTCTCTCTTTTTAAAATTAGAATTAACAACCGCACTAATTCCTTTATGTTACAGGGCCCAAAGAGAACATAAACATGCAGACACGTGAAAAAAATACTTTGACTAGACACCAAAATTAAAGGAATTTCCTGAAAGCAATTTCCTTTATTAATTTCAAGAATGCTCTGGCCTCTTTGTTTTTCTGAAGTGAGACACCCTAGGGGTGACTTAAGTTTGCAAAAAATAGACTGTGAAAACAGTTTAATGTTTGGGAAGGAAGAACCCAAAAGAGAATTATGTAGTGGGTTCACATTCTTTCTCAAAAGGAGTGAGTATAGCTAGTTACAAAAAAATGAACCTCTGATAAAGTGCTCCTGAGCTTTACATAAATACAGTTACTTAGTTGTTAAAATTCTATGAAAAGTTACAAGGAGCAACTGTCACTATTGAATTTTATTATTTCAAAGAAAATAAGCAAATTGAGGTTCAATTATCTTTTGTACCACATTCTATTTATTTTCTTTAGATACTTCAAAAGATTAAGAATTAGTCTTTTCCTCACCACATATGACCAATTAAATATAAAATACGTGGAAAATCATCACAATATACCATTTCTTCAGCTTCTAAATTCTGTAGATCCTTAATATTTCAAAATAAAAGAAAAACTCATCAATGTGATTTAGTGAAAAGTCAGAAATTATATTTGTTAAGAAATTCGGTAATGCTAGTAGAAGTTTTGCTGAACAGATGCTAATCCCAAAGACGACTGTGGACATTTGTAGATTTAACGTTTATGATTTTGACTACTGTGAATGATCACAAGCATCTATTGGAAGGAAGAAGTAATTTCTAATTTGTTGAGACATAAAAGTGCATGAATATGTATCTCTATGTATATGTGTATGCATGAGCATGTATATGAGTGTATGCATGCAGGTATGCATATGTGTGCCCATATGTGAGGATATATGGATGTAGAGGATTCACATATATGAGTAAATGAGCTTAGTTGATCCAGTAGCTTTGCTCTTGACTGTTAATTGATGGGTGCACTGAAAGCTTGGGAAATTCACTTATGGCATTTGGTTGGAGGAATTATATGAGAGTGGTATTAGAATTTGGCACTGTGCAAAGGTCTTGGGATATATTCCTTAAGAACTCAAGGATCTATTTTGCTTAGTCATTGGCACATGGTTCACAGAGGGCATGACCACAGCTTCAAAAAAATGTGTGAAAACAACTTTCCCCAAAGTATTTTCAGTGAAATTATTCTTTTTCTGCATATTTTTTGAAAAAAGTAGGTTATAAAGACAAATATACACCAAGTTTGGATCTTAATTATTATGATTTCACAGTGTTCAATCTGAAGATGGTAATGTAATGTCCAGATTATTTTAAAGTTAGTATTTCATTATATTGGTGGGGAAGCATCTGTATGAGTACTAAGCTTATTTTGGTAATTTTAATCATTGTCTATGAGGATTTATGTGGATTTACAGGCTGAAGGTTTTTTTCATAATTAGAAAGATAAGTGAATCCTTCTTAAGCAATAGGTAGCAAAATCAGTAGAAACTATAGGCATAAGTCACCCCAAAGTGCTGCAGAAATATTGCTTTGCTTTCAGCAAACAAAACAAAACAAAATAAAGCAAAACAAAACTGGAATTAAGTAAGTAACCTTTGGAACTAGGGTGAACGAATGCATATCAGATATTGTTACTATTTGATCCTGAGTCACTTGCATAGGTCTATAAGAAAGGACATTAGAAATTTGAAAAGAATTTAGGTGCAAACATTGCTATCTAAACTCTAATTCAAAAGACGGTGGAATAAGTATCAACTAATAAAACAGATACTGAGGCCATCTTCTTCCAGGCAAAATTATATGAAAAGATCATTGAATACATATATTTCCATAATTTCAACTTCCCTTCCTCTGAAATTGTAATTTATATTAGTGTCTGTTTCAATAAGCCAAAAAGCAGTAGGTACTATGGCGTAATATTATGTTGGTAAAAGTTAAAAAAAAAAAAAAAGGAAAAAAATTATCAATTTCTCCAGTGTAGAAGAGACCACACTACTTATATTGGCAGCTGGACACCTGCAGATGGGGAGTTAGAAAAGGCCAGGGATTTCTTTCCCAGCCTTGCATGTCTCTGGAGCAGGATTATTATGGATGATTAAGTCGTGATTTTCTTAGGTTCAAAACCTTTGATCTTTTCCTGCTACCAAACATATTTCTTGGTGTTACTGAGTGCTCAGGAAATGCAAGTGGATCTTAAAGAGGGCAAGGTAACTACTAGCATTTATTAAGCTCAGCTAAATAAGAGAGCACTGTATCTGTAGCACATAGGGGATGATTTGGGTCATGATGTATTTTAGATTAGTTATTATGTTCTACTTGTGTATTCTTTTCTCTGTCCCATAAGATCTACTTTTCTGGATTGTTGTGAAGATAATATAATTATGTATATGAAAGAGCTTTATCAAATATTATGAATTACAGTCAATGAAAATGTCCGATTTTATAAACATTTGAGAAGACATCATCATATACAAGAAATAGGGACTTGAGTGCTAAGCAGAGTCGGATTCAAATTCTACTACCATGCTAGGTGTAGTGGTTACAACAGTAAAACAGTGAAAATATAGTTCAGTTCTTTTATGTAACACATGAGTCTCAGTTTCTTCTTCTATACAATGGTGAGAAATAATTCCATTCAGGATTTTTGTGAGGGTTGTGCAAAAAAAAAAAAAAAAATTAAAGTATCTCATGGTACTATGTACATAGTAGATTTCCAATAAATCCTAGTCTTTATTCTTCTCCTATCAAAATATTTATTTTTTCTACCATTAATCTGGATAATAAAAATGACAGTTTGAACTGACATTTTACAATATTATATTTCTCTTTGATAACATAAAATTTCAAGACAGTAGCTAAGCTCAATTACAACAGAACACATCCAAAGAAGCACATTGAACCATCAATAACGTCATAGAAAGTTGTCTTAAATGCTTTTTGGAGAGGCAGTGAATAAATGACAAATGAATAAATGAATGAATGAATGAATGAATAAGTAAATAGATAGAGAATACTAATAATTTATAATTTAATAGCTGACTTATATGTCTTAGATGTTCTATTTATAAATACTATTAAATTTTTTATTAAACTAGAGTAAGCATCAAAAGATGAAAATATTAAAGGAAATTAAATTTATTAAACTAATTTTGTGGTTTTCTTGATTTGCATTCTGTTAATATCAAAACAGGTTCTGTAGAATTACCATAGAAAATATAATTTACTAACTATAATACAGAAAGACTATATTTAGCTTGTAGTCCATGAAAAATGTACAGTACTCGACCTGGAATATAATAAATATGAAAAAATAGAAATATTCAAAACACATAGCAAAATCTGGGAGAGTCTTTTCTTTTTATCCACATAAATATTCGCTGTGTAAATACTTCAAGTTCAGAGTTCTTCAATCTTTATTCAAAAATAGTTATATCTTTTACGTAGTTTATTACAAATTTGTTTAAAAGAAAATTGAGAAAAAATTATTAGATATGTTTTGGTAGTCTAAAAAAAAAAAAAAGATCCAAACCGAAAAACAAATAATTTGCTCAGTCAGGACCTCAGGTAGTGCCCTTTTGTCAATTACCATAATGGAAGGATGGGGAGGTAGGAATCACAAAAAGGTGCCCTCTCTGGGTACATAACTTGCAAGAAGACAATCTCAGTGTAATAGAGAAAATACAAAGAGATGCTCCTTTCTTCTAATTGCAAGAGGTTAAGTCTTGCCAGCAGAGGGTGTGGGGAAAGGGTCTGGATTTCAACCCCTGAATGTTCCCTGGGGAGGGCACCACCTATACAAAAGTATGCTGCAACTCCATACCCAGTTCTTAACTGGTAATACGTGAAAACATTCATTTAGATTCCTTAGGACACTTCATTTATTCTTTCTAGGACAGCCCAAAGTCATTTACCACAGTACTTAACTAGAGATAGCCAGTGTTATCATTCAGCAATTTTATGAATAAAAAGATAGCTCCAGGATTTTCACAGGAGAATGAACAGTTTTTGTCAATTTTATCTACTGAAATATTTTTATTTTGATCTTACTCTATATTTTAGTGCAATTCTCATGGCTAACAATCATTTAGAGGCTGTAATGATATCTTAAATAGCTGATACTAATTTTTATTATCTTAAGTGGCAAGATGAAAGTGCTGTAATAGGTTTTTATGTATTTGTAAATCAAAGGAAAATAATTTTTGCCTATCTCCTCTCCTGGTGAGAAGGGCTCCAGGAAACTGAGCCTCAATCATAGGACCGGTTATCAACGGTTAGTGGAGAATCTGAAAGGCTGCCCCTTAAGAGAGGTTGATCCTAAAGTTTGGCAGAAAAACCAAACAAATTTTCAAATTAAGGAGCTCTGCAGAAGAGATATACCTGAGCACAAAGGCAAAAGGGCAGAGACTTAGATTGGAATCCATGAAAGGAAGTAGAGCATGGAGTAGTCTTGAAAGTGATTAAACATCCAGTAACCACACCTGATAATGTTCCTGCACTAGCAACAAGGTAGCAAAGTTGTCCAGATGCTGAAATGTCTACAGTTTACAGGGCTTAAACTCATCATTTGGGTCATAAAATCTTTTGAGGGCAATGGAGTAGTTGCCCTGACTGTTTATTTCCATCCCTTGCTTTCTTTCTTCTCCCTTTTATTTATTTATTTTTTGGTGTGTATAATAAAGTATTGATGATAATTCATTTTGAGATAGACTATTTCAATACTTGAATTACTCTTTTTTAGGGGGGCCTGGATGGCAGCTTATTTATTTGTTTTTATTGAAGTATACTTGATTTACAATATTGTGTTAGTTTCAGTTGTATGCAAAGTGATTCAGTTCTATATATATGTGTGTGTGTATATATACTGAAATGTATATATATTATTTTATATATATTCGTTTTCAGTTTCTTTTCCATACTTGAATTATTCTTGGTTTGCAATTTAAGGTAGTTTCCAAAAAGAATTCCTTTAGGTCATCTCTGTGCCCAACTGAGTAAGGTTGCAATGTCTCCAAATATAACTCTGCAGTATTTCTGTTACAGATCATCTTAGAGCTATAGTAATAGTTAATGAATCCATTCTATAGGGTACCCTCCCAAACATCAGAAAATTAATATAGCAACACAGAGGTACCTAATTTATATCTGGAGAATAATTTATACATTGAGAAACAGTGCTTCAAGTGTATTACCATTTTTCAGACACTGAATATATCTATATTATCCCATAGATTGATGAGAAAATAGGGCTAAAAACTAAGCAAAATAAGGGGTTATCCATATGATATAATTTCAAGGGGTTCAAGCAATAGCTTCTTTCATACCAAGATCTCTCAAATCTGCTCACTGTATTTTGAAATTCTATGATTGTAGTTTAAGGGTTTGATTTCTGTTTAATTACCAAGCTCTCCAGAAAAGGTGTCTATTTAAGTTGTGATGGCTCATCTGTTCCTTAGTGCAAATAAGTTTCAAGATCTTTTTGAACACTGGTTTTGTTAGGGCAGAAGATGAAAGCCCTGGGCATCTAAGAGGACATGAAGAACAGACTAGAGGCTCCTGTGAAAAGGGTCTCACTGACGGTAGTGTGCTGGAGCCGACTTGTACTAGCTCATGAGAGCTGACTATTCTCAGTCCCAATTCTGAGTTCAGTGATGTCAAGTTACTACTTTGAAATTGGCCAGAGAGGGAGTGTTTTATCACTGACATAGGTAAACACCATAAATCAGTCATTTTTCTCCCTGGAGAGAGTTACCTACACAATACTGGTCCTGTAACAGGAGACTGAGGACAAGGAAAATAATTTTCAAAAGTTCTCAATTAAGTTAGCTTTTTTTCTTTTCCCCAAAGTGATCATGGGTGACAAAAAAGCTGTGAATTTAAATGTCTCTTTAATTTTATTACTCTCCTCAGAGTAGGAAGCAAGCTATATAGAGCTAGGGCCTGTTATTAAGGCTAATTTGACAATAAAACATGAGTTTGTGGTCTTATAACACTCACTTTCCTGGGATGGGAGTTTGCTTCGTATGTTCATCAATTTGATTAAGAGAAGAGTGTTTGGAGGCTACCATCATTTTGTTATCCTTACTTTTCCATTGTTTTTTTTTGTAAAAACTTACTAGGTTAATGACTACATTAATAATATAGTCATAATGACATATTGTGTGAAAATGACTCATTAGTTTCCATCGAAAGGTAACTAAGAGTGCATTAGTCAATTTAAACAGGTAAAATGTGTATTCTCTGTTTTGCCTGAATAAAACAAGCAGAAACGGTCCTTTGACAATGGAAATGTTTCCTCTTACAGTATATTCTCTTTCAAATAAGCCTACATTTTCATTTAAAATCATGTGAACTTTCCACTTTTCCATTAACCCAGGATGAGTAAAAATTTGCTAGCTAAGTTACAAATTTGTTTCTCATGTTTTACTTCTGTATAATATTTCCTACAAAAAAAAAATGGGCTAAAGAAGTATTTAGAAGTGCCAACCACTTAATTTTCATTCTAATTTAGGACTCTATGTCTTTTCCAAAGGAATCAGCTGAAATCCAATAATAATTTCTTTGTGTGTGTGTGTGTGTCTCTTTGTTTTGTTCTTTTATTTTTATTATTTCTTTCACTTCATGAGGATTAAAACTGTAGTTCACATCCATTCTCTATCTCAGCTCTTGTACTCAACCAGCATTTATTTAATCTTTTCTTCTGAGAATTCCTTACTTATAGCTAGTTCATTGGTACATTTAAGACTTAGATTAATTGACCATAACTGTGTGGGTTTATTTCTTAGCTGTCTGTTGCGTTCCATTGATCTATGTGTCTGTTTTTATGCCAGTGCCATCCAGTAATAATTTCTAGTTCTGTTCTCAGAATGCATCAGCAAGAGAATATAGGGTGGTCTCCAAAAAAGTAAAAAAAAAAAAAAAAAAAAAAGGGAGGTATATATCAATACATACATATACACACACAAAAGAAAGAGAAGCAAAGAATAAAAGAAAAAGAAAATGAATAATAAGAAAAAAAATGAGTCTTAAAGCAACACAAAAAGCCATGTACCTGCTCAATCCAAAAAGCAAAGCTGTTAAGCAGGAACCTGATAATCAATCTAGCTATAAATATTCATTTAGCAGCTAAGAGTTTGGGCTCTACATTGTTTGCCCTTGTGCTTATTGGACTCCTGAGAGTCTATAAGCAGGGCTGTATGTACAGCCTAAACACATTACGTGAACAAACAACATTAATTGGCTTTGGTATGCTGACACATGTAGGGCAGTCCATACTTACTTTCTGAAGAGGTAGTTCTTGTAGATCAAATTTAGACTTAGTCTGCAAGTTTAAAGTCATGCTTCTGCCTGCATGCATTGCTGAAATACCTCCATAGGGCAGCATGCCAAGGTTAACTGTGCTGTGTTTGTAAGCAGCATTCTGAGTAGAGGAAATAATCATGTGACAGGATGTGAACACATGCTCAACAAACTGATTATTACACGAACATGTTTAAATTTATAACATTTAACTTAAAGCAGGCAAACAGTAACTTTCTTTTTTAAACATGCACTTGATCAGACAGAAGCATACAGTAAACAGTGTTAGTTATGCACATAATGAGTACCATCCAAAACTACAGAAAAGACAAAAAGCAAAGATAACATTTGTTTTACATTTGCTGCTAACTCAAAGGCATAAAATCTATCTCTTATATATCATGATTGTAGTGACTTTGGACAAATGTTCATCAGTGGCGGTCTATTAATTCAAAAATTTCAAACAGCGAGGTCTTAATCAAATTTTGTCAGCTGCAAATCTCATGGTCTCTTTCACATTGTAAGATTAGCACATACAAATTAGCTTAGCTTATAATTCTGCCTTAAAACTAATACACTGAAAAGTTAAAGCCAAAATCAGTTGCTTTTATTTCTCTGTCTATAGGCATAATTATGGCAACTCAGAAAAAAGAGCTGGTCAAAAAATTCAGTCAATCTGACCAGTGGATGATTGAATTTGCTTATTAGTTTAGTTAAACCAGTCAACTTGTATGTGAATCCAAATATTCTAACTTTTTTGTTGTTTCTTAATTACATTTTAAACTGGAAAAATTTCATAATGAAACTAAAGGAACTATGATTTGAACTATTAATGCTGTTTATCTGATATACCTAAATACCTATAGAACATTCTAGTGATACTTGCATTGTAGCTACCCTTCAGTAGGTTCATCTAAAGTTATTCCAAGTGTCTGATATGTAGTTTGTTTTTTTCTACAGAACTTCATTTAAAAATTAAAACATTTTGTATACCCTGTCATCAAATAGTTTCCATCAGTACAATCTCTACTTTCCACCTATCATGGACATGTAATAATTGACAGCATTTGGCCCTTTTAAGTAATTCTCTTAATTTGGAAAAAAAAATCTACAGAAGTTAACTTAGTACACTTTTTAAAACTGGATATTATTGAACATTAACAGCAGGCAGCTATTCTATTCTGAGGGCATTTTTGCAAAGAAATGATTTTTAGCACCAGAATTCCATCAACTGAAAGACTATTAAACTCCTGATGGTGTGCTGTCTACTAATCATATTTGTTATGGATCCCTGATTATTTCATCCAGAGATTTTTTTTCATTGTCGCCATGCCAAAACTGAAAAGGACACTGAACATTTCAATCTAGCACTTGAATGACTCCTTAAGGGTTAAAATGACTCCAGTCTAGTGCTCTCTCAGCTCTTATGGAAGAGTAGCAGTCTTAGACATATGGGTTCATGTTTTCATTTCTCCCAGTCAGATGGGGCTCTATAGTGGAAGCATGAGCCTTGAGATAAAACCAAAGGAGAAAACAAGCATCTTTAATCTAGGGTAGTACTTGGAGCTGCCTCTCCAAGGTCAACACCGAGCAAGATCTTTAACCAACATTATGTAGAACACTTAAGCTTATCCAATGTCCAGGCTTCTAGGCAGTTCTCTTGTATGAGGAATGGACAAAGATCTTGTAGTTTCTAATGTAACTATTTGATTTCCAGGGTTCAAATCACTCAACTAAATTTCACTGAAAGGAAGCACACTGTGTCTGGGGCAATCTGACTTTGGGCAGAATGTTAAGAACAACAGTACAGAACTATTTTTACATAGCAACTCTGTGTTCCAGCACCCTGAATTTATCTTGTTTTAAGTTTTAAGTTAGATACAGCCTGAATAGCTCAGCAACTCAATTTAGCGAGGGAAAGAAAAGTTACTTGGAGAAAAGAGGAAGAGCTTTCAGGATTTGATAGCTTGAAGCAATATTCTAAGGTAATTTAATTTCATGGAATTAAATGAGAAACTATTAAATATACATTGAAATTGCTCTGAAAAATGGAAGACAGACTGAGGGAATTATAAAGACAGAGGATATGTGAAGACTAACTAAAAAGGGAGGTATTGTCACAGTAATGGAAAAATACATACAAATTTACTTTTAGTT
The DNA here is from genome assembly GCF_011762595.2 of Tursiops truncatus. Classification (NCBI taxonomy): domain Eukaryota; kingdom Metazoa; phylum Chordata; class Mammalia; order Artiodactyla; family Delphinidae; genus Tursiops; species Tursiops truncatus. The sequence goes on from NC_047034.1 coordinate 123,690,807, forward strand.
ATCTGGATCTGGGACAGGCAGGACCTCCAGACTTCTGCTGATCCAAATCCCCCTTCCCCAGTCCTATTTTCCTCTCTCCAAATTCCTGCTCCAACTAGAGGAGTCACCTACTTTTCAGTAGCTCTGATCAAAGGAAAGGAACCATTTATTTGGGAAACCAGTAAATAAATGATGGTACCAAGTGCTTAAAATTTTGTCTTTTCTTTTTCATGCTTTGTTTTCACTCACTCCTCTGTTGCCTCAAATTACTAGTCATTGTATATATGCTCCAAAAAGCTTCTTATAACCTTTCTTGGCTAGTTCATCTTACCCTGTTACGTATGGTCGTGTCTACACGAGGCCAGAGTTCCCAAACTGTACTGTTTTATTTGGCCCCAAATATTTTCGCCCTCCAAGTTATCTGTCTACATGGAGGGTATAACTTGAGGTAAGGCATGGTGACAACCGACCAGGTGTCTCCCACTGACAGCCAGTCATGAGGCTTTGATGAGGCTCCCTTCAATGGGACTGAGCACACCTATTTGAAACAGACATTCTGATGAAATATTTTGCAAGGCAGAACCAGTTTCCACATTGAGAAACTAATACCCACACCCACATTTATTAGTTCACTCTTTCCCTATAAATAATCGTTTTCTTGTCATGTAGACACGACCTACAAACAATATAATTATTTTAAAAGAGTACACCTGAAAACATAAAATTCAGCATTAAGAAAATATATAATAAATGCAGTGACCTGTGCTTTTAGCAGGACACCAAATGAAATAAAATTATTGAGTGAAACATTCTAATGGTATATTATTACCCAGATCCCCAATTTACACTGAGCATTTAAATCTAGAAATAGAGAACAAAAGGCCCTATTTTCACAAAAAGGACTTTTAAGATTCTAAGGTCAATGCAGAGTACACAAAGCCCTCTACACCAAAGCCGCAAAGTATCAATACACTCAGTGGTGATGGTCAATTGATCATAGTTCTAGAAAATGCAGACTTCTCTTAGAGAGATACAAACAACAACAAAAAGTAATTCTAGGTCTTATACAAGTTTTTTTTTTTTTTGCTCTCCTCAATTGCTATGCATTTCATGATTTGCTGTGATTCAATTTTTAACTGCATTAGGATTAATGTCCCCCCCCTTTTTTTCTGCAATATACACACTAATTTGTACGTTTGTAGTCTTTATAAAGACATCATCTATTTTTGTTGTCTGTAGTATGATTTGAATTTAACCATTTCTTTCTATAGGAAAAGCAACATTCTAAATGGCAGGATTTTCATTGAATAAAATAATGTGTAGGAGGGCATTCAATCTCTGCTTATTTTATTTTTCTGTTTCTTGCTGAGATTATTGCTCATTAGAAGTAATAACTTTAGTAGTCCCATAGCAGTAACTATATGCAAATTGTATAAACAAATTAGGTCTGATTTTAATATAAGTGAGTGTGTGCAGAAAGGATTAGAATACTCACTTTTTATAGATTCGATAAAAATCATACTCTTTAGGTCACTAGAGAACAGTTTTGTGTCCTAGGAGATGCATTTTGCCTTAATGGCTAGAAAGCAATTGAAGCACTATCCCATATAACAGAGTCGAATTCTTTCTTACTAACCATATTTAGGATAGTTCTGACAAATAATTCACCTATACATTATGAACTCTCAAAGAGCATCAAACAGTATCCATGAAAAACTATTATGATCAATTTCCCCACAATATAAAGATAAATAAAATGCTGATCATCTATTCATTCATGTAGTTCATGCTTCACTACATGTACTTAGAAATGCCAATAAAGTAAAACTAAAGGCAGGAGGGATATTCTTACAGAGAAATGCCAAACATACCCTGTCTAACCTTCTAGCTTCTATATGTCTAAGCAGCTGTTGTCTCCAGTCTGCAGGCATTTTACCACAGCTCTCCTCTCCCTTCACAGGAGTAGGCCTCGTCTTTATATCACTGTTATCTGATGGCTTGTCACCATAGTTACCCAAGTTATAGTCAGATGGTATTTTTTCCAAAAGAGCTGCCATAGTAGGCCTAGCTGAAACTGGCCTGGTTTGGGAGGCACCATAACTCTCTGTACTGTAGCTTCTTGCAGACAATGGCCTCCTTTGGGTAAGGTTTTTAACTGGAAAACTTCCCGCCTGAGCTTTCACTTCTTGATATGAAGGGTGTTCATCTTCATACCTGCCATTCCTTTTCAGGAACTGGGACTCAGTCACTGAAACGCTGCTTTGGCGATCCAGACCTGCCCTATATGGAGGTCTGCCGTACCTATCATTCGGAGGCAGCTCGTGAGGTTCACTGACCCTTCTAAACATGGCCATTTCTGTGGAACTCGCCAGGGAGTCAGCTCTTCTCAAGAAGCCTGCCCTGGCACCTTGGCTTGCAAACTGGGCATTTACCACAGCATCCTCATTAACAGATGGCTGAGAAAATGAAAATATTTGCTCAATCGGTGGGTATCCTCTGTAAGCTCTAGGACTAACCAAATCCTTGGTGATGTTTTTGCCCGGCTGTTGCACGTACTCAGAATTGTGTTGAAAGGGGGGCGGTATCCTCTTTTCAGCTTTAACCTCCACTGCTCCTTGGGGATTGAAGCTTTGGTCAAATTGATAGACTTTTTTTGTCATGGAAGCTTTTTGTTGTTGTGGCCCTTTACAACTTCCGTAAGTGAGCATCTCGTCATCCAGCATCGGGACTGACTGGCTTCGAGACATACTGGACATACCGTGCTCTGGTCCTAACATTTTGTCAGGTCGTTCGTGACTTCCTAAGTGATCACTCCCAGAAGCATAGTTTTCTAATGGTATATTATAAACCTTGTATGTACCAACGTCAATCTCATCGATACTCTGTGACTTCTTGAATTTATTGGACTTGATGTCTTTCATTAGTGGGGAAAGCCTCTCTGTGCTTTTGCTAATTGAAATAACACCTTTAGAAGATTCTGGGCGGCAGTGGATTTGAGAAAAGACATTACTGAGACTCCTGTTGGGATTAGAATCATGATACTCCCATGGTACTCCTGGAGAAAAAGGACTAGGTATTTCAGCAGATTCTTTTATATGTTCTTTCCTTTCAGGCAATGGGCTGGTGGTAGGGGTTGTCTCTAATTTGGAAGGGAAAGCAGTCCTGTCTTCAAAAGGACTAGGGGTTCTGGTCCAATTCTGCCAAGGATTGGAAGGAGGCACTTCTGTTTCTGGTGTGTGTCTGTGTGTAGACTGCTCAAGTTCCAGGGGAACACCAACAATCCTGTCCTGCCTAATCAAAGGCCTGCGTCCATGAGAAGATGTGCTTCTAGATTTTGAACTCAGGAGAGGATTATTGTTGGCATTCTCGCCTGTGGTTTCCTCTGCAACAAACCCGGTGTTATCATAATGTGAGCCATCAGTCCAGTTGTCAGTGAAAGTGTCACTCAATGGCAGCCGGTCAGGACGCTGTGGTAGATTCCCTGGGGGGACAGCCTCCCGCTGGCTGAGCAATGGCTTTGCATCAAGAGGCTGTGGGAAAGATTGTGCAATCCTGTGAACACAATGGGAAGAAGAAACCTGAAAATGAGGAAGATCTGGGTCTTTGCCAGAAAGAACACCCGGCCAGAATACCACCATCCTTTGTTCAACTGATCATTCATCCACACGTCAATTATGATTAACAATAGCATTATTATTCCATGTCCAAAAAGAGTCACCCCTTTACCCTGCTCTAAATTTTATTTCTTCTCAGTTATCATTACCTTCTAATATACACAGTTTACTTACCTGTTATATGTCTTGTGTCCTCTGCTAGAATGTAAACTCATGAGGGCAGAGGTTTTTTTCTCTTCAGGCTTAGCATAGTGCATGGCACATAGTAGGTACTAAGTACATATTTGTTGAATGAATGAATGAATGAATAAATGAGTGAATGAAAGAAATATAGATATTTTTAGTAATGGTCCTGAAACCTGTCTGATAATTAGAGCTACCTGATTCCTGGTCCCCATGAATTTCTGATTCAGTACATTTCCAAACTATTAGTTGAGAGTACATTTCTTATCAATGCTTCTTATATCTAATGAACCCAAGTTGTCTTCAAATAACATATTTGAGGGCCAGGTATTAGAAGACATTAAATCCATTGTATAGTGTATGCATTCACATATCTTTTTCTAGAATGTAAATTAAATTAAATTAAATAATTAAATTAAATTAAATTGTGAGTTCTGGTCATTGGCATGTTTATTCTGGTGACCACAGTATCTCTACAAGATGCTCATTTTTCTAAGTTTATTCTAAACCATTTGCACACTAATGATATTGAATTATATATCTTTTATTAAAGATTTTTAAGGGCTTTTGCTAATTGAAAAAAAGTGCATTTAGAAGGCATCTTCCAAAAGTACCTAAATCAGTCTCAGCTTACATAACAAATAATAAATTTAGAAACTGAAAGAGTTAAGATTTTTATCATGGGCATCAATGAGTAGAAATAGTTATTCATCAATTACCAAAGAATATATTGTTAACAGTATTGACATTAGCAGTAAAATCTGAGTGAAAGTCATTGACTACCTATATCATATGAAAATTTTTATTTGCTATTTGTTACAACATGTTACAAAACAACATGTTACAAAACAAGGGAATCAGCACTGGGTAAATGCTACTTCATTGAGTCACTTTATTGACCTCCATAGCTTTTGATTTTAATATATCTGTAAAATGGAAGTAATATAGAGTAGGAGCCATTTTGGAAGGATTAAATACTTTTACTTACATTCTAACTTTTCCAGGTGGTGATAAAATGATGATGATGAAGATGCTGATGAAAAATTTATTGAATGTTTACTCTGTACTTGGCACATTAGTGCTTTCCATGAATCTTTCTTTAATTCATAACACCATTTTGGATGGTGAATGCCCAAATGTGTCACAATTATGTACTGAGGCAAACACAATTTTTGATTTTCGATTAAAAATTTTTTGGGTTCTATCATCTCAACCTGTTAATGTACCCTCACTCATTGTTTACTACCCTCACTCCGTAAACAATGGTTTTGCTGTGTAAAATGGATTTATCCACTCTTGGAAATCCCAGGGGGACTACATTTGCTTACCTGCCCCTCTGTCTTCTATGCCACTCATGTGCTGAATACAATCCCCAAATTAAGAAGATTCCATTTTTTTAAAATGTTGCTGAAAATAAGCATTTGGGGACAGAAAAGAGGGAATTCTAAACACACCTGTTACCCCACAAAGAATTATGTACTGCCTCTTTAGCTGTTGTCTGCAAGGACCCCACTTTAACCCGGGTGTTAGAGGATCCTGAGGAAGCCTGGGAAGGCGAGTAGTCTGAGTAAGTGCCTGAGGAAACACTGTTATTCAGACAGTGAGTTTTGTCAACTTCAGACTCATCTGTTGATTCTGAAATGTAAACAGGAAATTATTATAATGCTGTGAACATTGACAAGTATAAACACAGAAAGGCAAGTATGAAAAACAGCATACCAATGAATGTTAGAGATACATATTTATAAAATATTTCTATAGACTATGGTATATCATAATTTACAACTGGTGATTCATCATGCACATGCATTTGTGGCATATTTTCCACATCAGGTTCACAATGTTACCTTTTTTGTCCTTCCCTAGCAGAACAAGTTTGGGTGGGTACAGAGGGGTCTCAGCTAATGAAGGGTGAAGTTCCCCAATCCTCATTTCATTAGCTGGATGAACAAAAGAATCCTGAGAGATATAATAATACAGGACAAGGAAAGTAAACATTTAAGCATTGGTTAACCAAGATGGCAATATCTTTATTTGGCTCAGATACAAGATGCGACTCCAGAATTTAATTCACCGTGGCGCACTAGGAGAAGTGAATCATATGTATCTCTGAGGTAAGCACTAAAATGTTTTGTTTTTCTAATTTAAATGAGTCCACTTATTCATCAGACATTTTTTGAAAGCTGTTTTTATGCCTGGCACTGTGCAAAGAACTGTGGAGTTTCCAAAGAAAGACAAAATGCCACCAATGCCCTGGGGGAGTTTACAGTCTAGTTAGGGAGATAGATACAACTCATAAAACAGGACTGAATTATAATAAGTCATATATAAGTAATACAATACATAATCTATAACATATAAACGTGTAAGAGTTCTAAGGAATGAACTCTTTTAAGAGTTCTAAGAGGAATATACTACTGACCAACTAGTTTTTTTTTTCAAATATTAACAAAGTTAATGCACAATTGGGCCCTATAAATACTGCTTTTACTGTCAATCTCCCTCTTAATTCCTACTGTTTCCCAAGTGATCTTCTCAGTTTCTTTAGTTTTACCATGCCTTCTTCCAAAGGTTTCTAGTTTTCTCATGATCAATCTAGCCCGCTAAATCTTCACTCTACATCCTTTCACTCAGTATAATGAGCAACATTGGTATAAGAATATAACTTTATGACAAATAAACATATTTAAAAAAAACGATGAATTTTAAACTTCTGTAATTCAAATTATTATTCCCGGTTAACCAGGTAGTGGGAGGACATTAGGGAAAGCAAAATTCTCACTTCCTTCTAGATATAAAAATGGCTTATTTACACTCAGGAGTAAGTAGTGATATAAATTTGTGCACAGCAGTTATCTTTCTGTCTTTTCCCCTTAAGCTCAATTTGAATTTAAAGAAGAATTTTCAGTTTTTTTCATTCATTAGTACTTGTTTGTTTGAACATTAATGTAATACATTTAGAAGTATTTTGTTAAACTGGAGAAAGAATACACTTGAGGACAAAATATAATAATGAAATGGTTCCTGCTTTATAACTAATTGGTTGGTAATATCAGATAGAAACTCTTACTATACATTTTGCTTACCCCCGCCCGCCACCGCAAACCTGGGTATATCTGACACTTTTTTAAAAAAATAATATTTCAGTGGGAGAAAACTGGACGATCATCTAGTCCAATCCTTTCATTTCCTAGAGGTGGATTCTGAGACTCAGTGAGGCCCAGGCTTACATAGATAAGTAGACAAAGATCCAGCATGGAGGTAGGATTCCTTTGGGCTCTAGTCGGATGATTATCCCTTACATTGCCGCCTCCTGGTTAGCTCAGCTTGAGCATATTAGAGACTTAACATGCAGTATTGTATATATTTGAAGAGGAATGGAAAAGAGAATGGGATTGATGGAAATTCTGGAGATGAATAGGAAAATCTGTGTTTTCATGGATTTTGAAAATTATTTCAAAAGTTTAGCATAAGAGACTTTGGATATAGTTTTGAGTTGAGAGAATAGAGTAAAAGCCTTCACACATCTTTAGAGACATGTATTAAGTAGAAGCAGATGCAAGTCTGAGAAATGGTACTATGAAAGGCATAAAATATGTTAAGACTTTCAAAAATTTTTCAGTTACAAAGTGGCATATTTCTGTTTTATTCCTGCTTTACCACTTATTAATCAGGTTGCCTCGAGCAAGTCACTGTAACTCTCTGGATCTTATTCAATTTATCAATAAAATGAGGATAATAGATAATAAGAATTGGTGCAAATTTCTTTCTAATACTAACATTCTGTAAATATCAATATAACTTATTTGTTGAAATAATATTTTAAAAAGGAAATATTCTTATGACATTTTAATATAGAAGTATAAGCATTTTGTTTTAGTCAAAAACAAATAAACAAAATAGTTGTATAAGCCCAGAAATGTAAATATAGTTAAGGATTTCACTACTTTTTTTTCCCCTTATGCCTTACACATTCGGTACTCAATTTATCTTTTATGTATAGATCAAACATTTACACTTGTATCTCACAATTGTGACTGGAGCTCTGCATGGCAGCTATAGTTTGACTTAAATTCTAGTCTCTGACGCTGCTCAAGAATTTCTATTTTGAATCAAAAAAGAGCCCTCATGACTGGGAAGAATGATATCAGCTAATCATGAACTTGCATCTCTTCTCTAGAATTCTGTGGCCCTCCACCTAGGTAGAGGACTACTATTGAAGCAAGAGTAATGGATTTACACTGACCCAGTTAGATTCTCTTATCTTTATGAGCAAAATAATGATGATGATGATGATGATGGTGGTCATCAGTTAAGAAAAATCTATTACCTGTCTACTATTGTGTTACTATGCTAAACACTATATTTTATCCCTGTTGATTATTTAAATGATAATCTTATTTTTATTGTTATTTATTATTTTAAGTTGTTTATTATTATCACCTTTGTTTTACAAATAAAGAAATGGAAGTTCAGAGAGGTAAGCAAATAATTCCAAGTCACAAGCTTAATAGGTGGTAGAGCTGGGATTTGAACTGGAATCTGTTCTTCTTGAAGGTCTTCTATGGGATACTGTATATGCTATATTGTCTATCCTAAGAAAAGCTCACTTCTCAAATGGGCTTCACATAACAAAGTTAACTATCCAACAAAGGAAATTAATAATTGGCTTTGCCTCTATAAAGTCTTTTATAAATAGCTGGAAGAATCAAGTTCATGTTGGAAAAGTGGGTGAAGCTTTTGGGACTACTTCTTTGGGTGAAGATAGTGGAAGTTACTAGTAGGGAATCAAACTTAGTGGAGTTCCCATTATAAGTAAATTGAGCCATATTTTTTTCTGGTGAGGGGACAGAGATTGAGGGGAAAGAAAAGGTAAAAAAATTTTTTTTTTTTAACCCCATTGCCCTTCCACTAGTCAAACTAAATCTTGGCTGATACTGCTGTAGTGAAAGGGAGCCTAAAGCCTAAGGTAGAAGTCAAAGGGGGAAGAAAGCTTATGCCTGAGCTTTCGAGTCAAAATAAATAAACGCATTAATAAAAGCATTTAAGGAAACTTTCAAGGGTAATTGACTATTCTCTTTTTCCTGGAGAAAGATGTGATTCCTCTACAGAGAGAAATTGGACTGAGTCTCCTAAGAAATGGAAAAGTGCCTTCCTTTATGAAAGTGGTTAATGCAAGCTAGCGACTCACAGAAGTATTAAAGGAGAATGTGGCAGGGTCTCCTGCTCTTGTGGATGGGAAAGGAATGGTCATTTACTGCAGCTTTCCTCTGTGCCACGATCTGTGCTCAGAACTGTTATAAATATTTTCATCTGATTTCATCTCTGCAAAATCTCTGAAAGACTGTTATTATTATCTGTATTTTTAAAGATAAGAAACCAAGGCTCAGAAAGGTTTCAGTGACTTGTCAAGGTCATACAATTGGTAACAAGGTGGAGTCAAACTTTGAATTCATGTCTTCTACACTTTCCCCTGTTCCTTTCCCCCGTTCTGAAAACTGTGCTCTTGAGGCACTCACAGTGCTGTTGCTAATTCACAGGGACACATGGGTTACTTTAAATATTTGAGGGGAAAAAAGCAATACTTGACAGTATCTCACAGATACTGTGAGAACTGCTACCTTGAGGTAGCTCTCAGTTTCAACATTAGATTGCACACTTCTTTTGATTAATAGTCTGTGTGAATCTGGGTTTTTGGTGGTTGCTGTGATAAAAAATAATCAAGTGCCACTGGAAAATCAATGTGAAACAGAAATTAGAGTTGTAGTACCCAATATGATTCCAAGGTTTGAGAAGGTAGGTGGTGTCCAACAGGTGCACACATTCCATGAGTAAGTAGTTTTGGTTATTTAAGAATGAACTAAAACTATTATTTTCTCTTTCAATTTATGTGTATTGTTTTTTTCAAATAACCACTAAGTGGGGCATAAGTATTTACTAAGTTGTTCAGACCTAACAATAATAATTGGAACTGTTAGGTATTTCTTGGCTATCACTGCATATTAACCCCTGATACTTTTGAGCCTTTGAAATTTTGATTTTAAGTCTCATAGGCTTTGATTTTTACATATAAATAAAATCTGGCTCCTTAAAAACTGTTTCTAAGTCACCCAGTCTATGGTTTTCTGTTATAGCCATCCAAATGGACTGATACTGGGGGAAAAACAAATGTAATCTCCACAAGGCATGTATGAAGGAAAATGGGAGCAGAGGAGAACCTTCATATCTCTCTGACCTCCTTGTTCTTATGGCCCTCTTGGCCATATTCTCTATGTTAAAACTCTTGGCATAGGGTTGCAAATAGAAAGTGATCAATAAATGATATATCTTTCCTTTTCCCTCTTTCTCTGCTGCATTTGTAACCTATTTACCTTGCTTCTTCTTTCTGTTTTCTGCTTTTGCTTCTGCTTACCTCTGTTTGTTTTTTCTTGGTTTTCCATATTTAACAACATGGATAAATATGTCATACAGTGTGTGACACCCTCTTTCACCTTCTTGGTAGCATGATCTAAATAATGATGACCCAAAAATGGCAGGCACAGGTAAAACATATAATAAAAATGCATAGTATACACTGATCAGCTAGACACTTAGTTATTTGTATTTATTATATCTGGAAGTAGAATAGAATTAGGGCCCCTTAATTTGGATGCAGTAATGAGAAGGAAGGATGATACAGAAAAGGACATCTCCTAGCCCTAGGATGGCTAAAAGTTGGGCATAGAAGATCTAACATCTCAATTTTAGAAAAAATATTGATATTATCAGTGAAATTTCTATTCAAGTGGAAAAGGCTAGTAGATGAAGAAAACTAAGAAAGAGTGGAGTGAATCATAGAAATAAATATGAAGCTGAAAGTTGAGCTTCAATCTTACTTAGCTTGGCTACTTTAGCAAATTAAGAAGATTAGATAGGCAATACAAAGTCACTATAGTGTTTTTTTTAAGGAGGACAAGATTAGATGTGTGTTTAAAAAGATCATTAGCAAGGCAATGGGGGGCTTGGGACAAGGTAAGCCAAGAAATTGACAGTTTTTACAGAAATGCAGGACAGAGTTGAGGACCTGAAGAGATAGAGGAGATACACTAGATGAAAATGTATAGGAGTTAGTGATTGGAAGGGGCAGGGAGTGGGGAGCAAAAAGGAAGAAGAAATCAAGATGCCTCCCAAATTTCTAGCTTGAGTGAACCGGTAGATAATGGTGCCAGCTGAGATCAAGACCAATTATACTGAAGCAGAAGGAGGTTTGAGGAGGAAACATTAAAATTAATTTGGATTTGTTAAGTTTGAAGTGCTTGTGGGACAATTTTAAGATTTTTTTTACTATTGAGATATTATTAAATTCATGACCAAAGCCATCTTTTCTTTGTCTCATCTCTCCCATCCCTGTATTAAGCAATTCTAGGATCTACGTATTTTGCAGTAGTTATTCAGTTTGTGGGTTATCATGACCTTACAGTTATCTTGATGTTAAACTGTGATGACATGAGATATAAATATAAAGTGTATGTGTATTTAGGGTGTACCCACTAAATGTTAGTTTTCCTCCTTTTTATATTATTGCAGTATCTTAGAGATAAAAGAAAAGTATGTTGCTTTGCTATAGTATATCTGTAATGTTTTAGAGATGAAAAAGTACAATAATATGAGTTTTATAAGCAAAATGAAAAAAGCAATGAAAATAAATATTTACTTAAATTTTCTTCCCTAGATATCCAGCTATATTCCTCTCTTTTGGGTCAGGCTTGTACTTCCACTGGCAGATATGCACACCACGCTTATTTTTGCTTAAGCTTTCTTTTCTCTTCGCCTAGAATGCCTTCTTCTCTTTTTGACTTTAAAAGAATCACCTAATCTTTAATATGCAGTTCAATCTTAAGCATTTCACATAACTTTTAAAGTGATTGGCAGTGACTGCTTATCACTCCATTTTCTTAGAGTATTATATTCTCCATCACACAACCAAGGATGTTATCATGTTTTATATAATACATTCTCTAATGGCTTCATCTGTGTTAAGTTTACCTGGCTAGGCTCTCAATTATTTGGAGACTATTCACACATTTCATATTTCTTTACTCTCTCTCACAGTGTTTAGCACAGTGCGAAATATACAGTTGGTGTTTAATGCAAAAAACTGATGCTTTGAACGCAGATTTGTAAAAGAGTTTTGTCAACCTAGATTTTTGAGCAGTAGGTATAGGAACTTCTAGATGTACTCATATCAATTATGTTTCTAATGAAGATTAAAAGATGATAACCAAATTAGCTGAAGAGTAGATGAAATAGTACAGAGGTGGCATAAATGTAGTTGAATTCTTTTCAGACCACACAAATTGATAAGGATAAATATCTAATTCATTCTAAAATATAGAAACTAAGCTTCATATTAGATTCTGTAAAGCTAAATTTCAAAGTTATTGCCCCTTTTTATATAGTAGTGTTTCCTATAAAGGGTGTAACCCAAACACAAAAACATTTTTAAAAATTGGCTCTAAATCTGATCAAGAATTTTACTGATATTTGCATAATAATAATAAAACTTCATTTAGGTTTTTCTAATGACTCATACAATAAAAGTTTGGGGTAGTCAAAGGAATATCAAGAAAATGATTTAATGCACTTACTGGCCAGGCCTAACTTGGTGAGCGAATTATTCCTTCTGTGTGTATTGGAACTTTTGGAGCTGTATTAATGATTTTACACCATGAAGGTGCATTTATTAAATGCAACCCTCATAGTTTGGAAGAGTAGAGAGACTCATTTATACATTAGGAAAAAATGCACTTATCAAGGAAGATTTGTTCAGTTAAAAAAACATATCATTTAGTAATTCCAAAAAATCCAAACCACACTGGCAATTACCAATAACCTTGAAATACCTCCACTGTAATCTCCTTTGGGGCTACAGGCCACTTGTGTTCGTATTTTTCTTTCACAGTTTGCTCCGTGTTAGCAGTTGGATTTGAATTCTCAACACGCACTCCATGGCTTGGCTTACCCACCAGATTTTGAACAGATTTTACCATATTCTTTAAATCCTCTGGGTAAGGAGTTGGATATCGTTTTAGGTTTATTTCAACCTAGAAGTTTGTAAAAAGAAATTTAACATAAAAATACCTTCAGCAAGCATGTTCACAAAACTACTCCATTTTATGTGCAGTAGTATAACCAAATGCAATATAGTGAGTGTTGAGCTGGCTGAAAAACTGTGTTGTAGAGTAGAACACATAGTGTTCTTTTCACATTCTGCCTCCTGGACTTCTCCCCACCCCTGGCCACCTTTCTAGATTAAAAACAATTTTTGGATTATATCTTATGTTTAGGTCTACTCTATAGATGGTTGAAATAGCAGTAGGTCAAACACTTAAGTGATTGGTAATCTCTGAAAAATTTAATCAAGTTACTATCAGCTGCTTTTATACTTTAGAGGCTGTTCCCTTACTTATCTTAATTATTTAAAAAGAATCATTTTGACATTAAAAATATCTTTGGAATATCAATGCAGGTGATGGGAAAAGACCCCAAAAGATTTACAAGTGAGTTATCATGTATTAAAAAATGGGGAGTTGACAGTATCTGATCAAATATGCACCAGCTCTGTGTTAATTAGCATGTTACATCAAAAGGTAGGGTAGCTAATTCTTGTTAATAACTAAAAAAAAAAAAAATCCTTCAAGGAGGCTTTTATATTTAGTTTTTACCATAATAAAGTAACATGCTTTATAGGTTACATCTTACAATAAAGAGAAATAAAAAATTGAGAACATTGTCTAGGATATTCTAGGTAAATATGTAAATTTGGGCTTATACTTATCCAGAGACTTATTTCTATTCTTTTTTTTTTTTTTTTTTTTTTTTTGCGGTACGCGGGCTTCTCACTGTTGTGGCCTCTCCCGTTGCGGAGCACAGGCTCTGGACGCCCAGGCTCAGCAGCCATGGCTCATGGGCCCAGCGGCTCTGCGGCATGTGGGATCTTCCCGGACCGGGGCACGAACCCATGTGCCATGCATCGGCAGGCGGACTCTCAACCACTGCGCCACCAGGGAAGCCCTATTTCTATTCTTCAATTCATTTTTGGTGTCTCAATCTGACTTAGGGAATATATATATATATATATTACTATTCTTCACATTTAATTCAGAGAGAGAAAATATGAGACATTCCATACAGAATATCCCACCTTCAGAGTACTTAAAATATACTTAAAATGGAATAGATACAAATTATCCAGGCTGATTAAAATGGAGTGGGAGGAAAAATAAGGGGCATATTTACTTGGCTTGGTTTATTCCAATAGTTATGTCTTTTTGAATCTGAGTAGAACCAACTTTACAAAATGGAATGATTTATGTGATCGTGGTGAGTATGTGTTGGGGAAAGTGTATGTGAGGGTGCGTTGGGGGAGGGCAGAGGTGGAAGAGAAGCTGAAAGGGGAAGAAGAAAGAGGGGGATGAGAGATAAAAAGAGAAAGAGGATGGGGCACACACATACCCACCCCCTCCACACCTATGTAACACATGGGATGTAAGAAAATATGATAGTGATATAGATCTGAGGATTATAAATATGAATTCAAACACTTTTGCTCATCTGCAGTTTTAGCAAATCCACCAACTTTGTTATTCTAGTATTTCATCTTCCTGTGGCTCTCTGTCCATGTCAAATACTGAGATTGGACTTCACTAGATGATTTTTAACATTCCTTTCAGAACTAAAGTTACAAAATTATTTTTCCAATAAATGTTTGGGAAGCTGGTGAAAAACCAGATAAATTTGTTAGTGTAAATCTCATTGAAATGTAATTTAATCTTTAATACGCTGAAACAAATAGGATGAAGTTAATAATATATAGAAACAAAGCTACAAAAATATAACCCAAGAAAAAAAGACTACCAAAAAACAAAAGTATAAGTTGTTAGAGTGTAATATAAGTATATCTCAGGGTACTTTATAATGCATTCTTAAATAAACATAAAAAGAATGATAGCCATGCTAGACAAAATCCATTGGGATGAATGCATTCTTGGATCTGCTGTTTAAATTGGTATTAGAAATATTAATCACAAATTTGATCTAAGTTTAAAAATTATATTGTTGAACTTGTTTAAAAGTCCTTGATATCAAAGGACTTAAAAGTCAAAAAACTACATTTAAAAAATGTAAATTGTAGAATGGTGTGACTATTATGCCAATTAAGAACATCTTTTAATTTTTAATATGAATGAAAAATAACTTTCAAATAGGTCCTTAAATTAAAATTCTACACACCTTAAACAATCCTCAATATTAAAACTACACTTCTAAATTGAATCAAAGGCAAAAAATGGGACGTGTTCTTTTTTTTTTTTTTATAAATTTATTTATTTATTTATTTTTCGCTGTGTTGGGTCTTGGTTGCTGCACATGGGCTTTCTCTAGTTGCGGTGAGTGGGGGCTACTCTTTGTTGTGGTGCGCGGGCTTCTCATTGCGGTGGCTTCTCTCATGGCAGAGCACGGGCCCTAGGTGCATGGGCTTCAGTAGTTGTGGCTCGCGGGCTCTAGAGCACAGGCCCAGTAGTTGTGGCGCACGGGCTTAGTTGCTCCGCGGCATGTGGGATCTTCCCGGACCAGGGCTCGAACCCATGTCCCGTGCATTGGCAGGTGGATTCTTAACCACTGCACAACCAGGGAAGCCCCCTGGGACGTGTTCTTTCTTAGAATTAAATACATCAAGTAATGTAATCTAATTTTTGTAGATGCTGTGTCCCTTCTGACACAGAGGGCTATTTGCTAATGGCCATGGTACCAATATTTTTTGGTTATATTATAAGGAAGTTAATGTTATATTTTGGTCACATCATGAGGATGTATTTGGGCACTTTATCTCTGTAAAAATATTTAAATGTAGAAATAAAAGTGGATTTGCCATTAAGCTAATGAAGCTTAAGCTTTAGGGTCTGTCACCTGCATGGGCTCTTTCCAAAGCCTTGTGAGGGGCCCTGCTTATGTATTTACATGGTTATTTTATATTCTTTTCCTTAAAGAGGCTCCTTTCCAAATTGTGGAAGCTGAATTCAGGTCTCATAAAACTTGGATTTGTTCCACCTATACAATAAGCTACTTGCTTCCCATTCACTAGTCTACTAGCAGAATTTACTGGACTTAGAGTCAGAAGACCCAAATTAAAGCCACAGATTTACACCCAACTAGCTATCAGCCACAATCTTTCTGTCCAGTTTCTACTCATGTAAAATGGGAATGATAATATCTTGGGTTAATCTAGAGCTCGAATGAGATAATAAATGTGAAGTCCCTTGAAAATGTATAATTTCTATGCAGAGATTAGATACTATTTCTAATATCAGATTCTTCTCATGTATTTTTTGAATCTGGAGTCTTTGGCAATCTAGTTTTATTATATATATGTCTAACTATAATACCTGTAACTGGATTTTTTTCAGGTTGTATGCAGCAATAACTATCATTTACTCATTATCTGCCATGTGATAGGCACCATGCAAAGTGTTTTATAAGAATATATAAAACTAATTATTGTTAGTTATTTATATAATAAACAATACTTATTTTATTATTTACCATATGGATTTAATTATAAATGAATAATAAATAGTTATAATTAATAATATTAATTAAAATCTATAATTAATTATAATTAAATCTCATTTTAATTTCACAACCCATTTGTAGCATCTGTTACCATTTTACAGAAGGAAAACACGGGCTCAGATGGTGTAAGTTACTTGAAGGTGATACAGCTACAGGAATCAATGCCCATATTCAACCTCAGGTCTAACTCCAAAGCTTATGCTTCGCAAGTGTTACTTGGCTCAGAGCTATTCTCTGGTATAGGTGCAGCATATATTTGTACAATCTTATGGAAGAAATAGTGTAAATCTAAAGTGTGAATTTTATTGAGTTAAATAAGATAATTTCAATTTTTAAAACATAAAGTTATCATAATATTTTATAATTAAAAAAATGAAAGTATAGTATTTTATAATTCTGTTATGTTCGTAAGCTCTCTAAAAGCATATTTTATACACTTTTACAGATTGTTTTGCCTCTCTATTTTTCAATGCATGTGTGAAGTGCTTCAGAAATGAATAACTATGATCATAAACACAATTATATTAATAGTCCAGTAATGCCCAGTTAGTTTCTTTATATTGCTAAATATATAGGCTATAAATATTCCCTTATTCTAATACAGGATATATGTAATAGGTGGGAAAAATTTGTCAATTATGTTCTTACCAAAATGTTGTGTTTATCACTCACCATAAAGTATTTGCTCATTTTACAGGTACATTTTATTAAAGTCCAATATTTTTACTGAAATGTTATTTTATTTTGGAAAATAGAAGTGTTTCACAACATTCTATATATCTCAGATCTTAAGAAAGTGCAGTAAATGCAAATAGTAGCTGCAAGATGTTGGAGACTCCCAAAGATTT
Source organism: Tursiops truncatus (assembly GCF_011762595.2). Classification (NCBI taxonomy): domain Eukaryota; kingdom Metazoa; phylum Chordata; class Mammalia; order Artiodactyla; family Delphinidae; genus Tursiops; species Tursiops truncatus. The sequence goes on from NC_047034.1 coordinate 123,708,040, forward strand.
AGCAATGAAGAAAGAAGTAATGTTAATAGTTAGGGCATTTAGAAGTGATACCTTGAATTCACAAAGAACTATGCTTTTCTTATATAATGATTAAATTATCATTTGATTTGATTGTAAATTCCAGTAAGAGAAATAATAGTTAATGCTTTGGTTATTAATTGTTAAATATCTTATTCTAGGAATTAATTGGAACATTTTACATAGAAAGGAAACCTATAGCAGTTTTAGTTAGGATTCTCAACTTGCCATATATTGTAGAAAGAATATACACACAGAATAAGAATGTAGTCCATTACATGTGGATAAGCTTTACAAAATATGTAGTGTTCTTCCACATCCCATTAAGATTTTTTTTCATTAAACTCTTCAGTACCCCACCCACTGAGATAAGGAAGCCCTATCTGCCAGAATTCCCGGGCCAATCTTCTCTTACAGGAATTCTCATCATCTGTGCCTTCAAATTAAAAGGAAATTGATGCTTTTCAACAGATGTCCATCTTTGTGCTCAAAGTCCACTCTCAGCAAATTTCAATTCAAATCTCATGCTGTTTTAGAATCAAGTTTTAGTTATTTAATCTCCCTCAGAATTGATATTACAAAAAAATGTGTGTATGTCTGGGGACAATTTAGATTGCATCAGTAGTGTCATCAACATTCTGCCCGACTATTGGTATTCCCACACTTTAAATAAAAATCTTGAAAAATAAAAACATAAATAAAAATGAAGCACCCAACTTAAAAACCATGCCAGATATCCCACCAGTAGGCACATCATATCGATGTTCCCTCCCCCTCTGGCTCAGTTCTCCCCACCCCATTGCCAATGTCAATGAGTAGAAAATTAAACTGGGATCAAACACTGGCAATTGAAAGATTTCTATATGATCAACATTTCTTACCCCAAATCATGCAGAACATACCCCATAAACCACTGTTCCAAGGTTGCCTCTACGTAAGGGATTCTCCTACCCCAAACACCTAGGCCTACCTGTCTGCCACTTAGAGAGGGAAGAGTGGTGGATTGTGCTGCAACTGGCAATGGAGTACACATGCTCCTTTCCTGCTGGAGGCCACTTATACAACCCCATGCCAGCTGTGGGTCATTCTGGGGGACGGGCATATCTTGGATCTGCTGATCACACCTGGCCCATGGTGTGCAGCAATCGCCAGACAGTCTGGCAGGTTGGAGAGTAATCCCACGCTGGCCCCTTTCCCAGGGGGCTTGGCAGGAGTGATCCTGTGGGAGAAGGAATCTCCATTTTCTGGGAGAAAGAGGAGCACTGTAGCAAAACTTTCACTTTATCATTTTTCTATTCTTGATATATATTTTTTTCATTCTGGGTAATGCATTTAAAACAACCATCAGAAAATTAGTTTTAATTCTATGTAATAAAACAGTACCAATATCATATGAAGCTAAAGGGTCACAATTTCTTCACACAATGCAGCTTTCATACTAAACTAAACTAAACTAAACTTTCATACTTTCATACACTGAACACATTATAAGTAGGGCATTATACTCTAGTCTATTTGGAAGTTGATGCAATAGGTCAGTGGTTCCCTTTAAAATTTTATGTAAATTAAAGGTAAAATGGTACTAAATTTAATGTACATGTAATGAGCCAGAAAAGTATAATTAATTTAGTGCAAGATTTCAGCATATTCCATTCATCATCATACTTCCATGATGATTTATTTAGACATTTGTTTGTGTTCTAATTTGTCCAATAGCCAATGGCATTGGAAATACTCAAATTGGTCAAAACCAAGTAGTTTGAGACTTTGGAAACACATATTATTTCACCAATATATAAAATAAATCAAATATAAATAAACATAGAGAAAATGTACTCTAAAGTATAATGAACCTACTCTAATTATAATCAAACTTGATCACATAACACACAAACAGGGCTTCTAAATGTCTGTTTGCATTTGCTATATTTTATGCTTTCAATGACACATATACCAGTATTAAATGCACTCTTTTCTTCTTGGAGCCTTTGAATATAGGTTTCTTTTTAGGAAGAAGTATGTAGTTTTTGACATTCAATGAAGTAAAAGAATGAATCAGAGGTCCAGTATAGAATGCATCATCCATTGGTTCTGGATTTAACATATAAAATCCTTACAAGAAGAACTGAAATGTTCTAAAGATCTTTTTTTGTTTATTTTTAGTTAAAAAATGTCTCTTTGGTTATTAGATAGCACTAATCAACCATTTAGAAACATTTTTTTAAGTCCAAATCTTTAACAAAATTGTCATTTTGATTTGGGAATCCATTTTGGTTTCTCCACAATGAAATAGGTAGGCTTTGTCAATTACCTTACTAATTCCAGTAAGGTTCTAGAGTATGCTGGTTTAAGAAAAAAGTTTAGAAAATGTGGGAATGAGGGGATAGAAAAGAACACATCACACAATCCAGATCTATTAATAGGATGCATATACAATTACTTATGTAATTAGTCACTAAGGGTGAGAGCTGTTAGTATCCATGATGGAAAAAGTGCAAAAATAATACCATAAAAAATTGATGAGAGATTCAAGATGTTGCCATGATGATAACATGAAGACCTGATGTTGATATAATCCATATAAATTCTGTTATTTTCAAATTTATATAATGTAAAAATACAGATTTTAAAATTCTGACCTTGTTACTTGACTTAGATTAGTGCCAATAAAGCATTTTTAAAAATATGCTTTAAGGTGAAAAATTTTAAGTAATTTTCCCTAAGGGACATCACCTACTCTTAGGCTCTTACCTTCATTAAAACTTGTCCTCACACTTAAGAAAACTCATAAAGTCTTTTCAAATATTCCAGAGACATAGAATCTTTCTGAGATTTTAATGCCAATGTAATATATTAATCCATTGGTTCTTTCATAAATGTGTATTTTGGCTTCACACAGTCTGCATGATGCCTTGCCTTGATCAGTGATTTTAAAAAAACACATTTCAGTGTTTCAAAGAGGTAATAAGGTGAAGCCCATCACCCAGACTTTTGTGTTTGATTTTTAGGTTTTTTTTTTTTTTGGCTTTCTCTCAGCTTGAATCTCTTTCATGTTGCTATTCTGTAAGATGGGGTGGCATATGAAATTTGCTCAGTCAGGATGTTAGTCTCATTCCGAAGCACAAAAGTGCTTCCAAAATCATCATCCTGCTATAATGAAAGGTATCACCATGAGACTTTAAGATGTATCTGACCTTCTAGCAGAGGTCAGTCAATTAGTCCCAAAGGCTATTTGAATAATAACAATGAACAAATAAAAATAATGAGAAGAAAGAGGAAACAAAAATTAAAAGGTTCACCTTAACTTTCCCAGCATTTTCATCATCTTCCTTTTTTTCTTCAAATTCAAAGGCAACAGTCATGCGTTGTTGTCTCTGTTCTTCCCACAGTGTAGGGTTAAAGCTGTCACTGTCTGACTGGAAATCTACAGTTAGATTCCAAAGTGTTATTGCTTTTTTTAAAAAACATAAATTGTTATTTAACAGAGCTTAGTACGCTATACGAAAAATGGTGATAGGTACTAAAAACAAATACAAAGAGAAAAAAAGAAAAGGAAAAATAAAGAAACAGAAAGAAAGAAAGAAGTAAAGAGGGAAAGAAAGAAAGAGAAAGAAGGAAAGAAAGAAAAAGAGGGAAAATATTCCCCTCATATTTGTTACATAGTCTTTTAACATCTTAACTCACATTCAGCTTTCTTAAGTATACATTAATTATATATTGGGGTAGAGAAGTTTTCCAGTGTAGAGAATGAGCTCTCCATAACCTAATTATGATAATAGAGCTGAATTAGGTATTTTAAACCATTATCTCTTTTAATCTTCAAAACAGCACCATGGTAGAAGTAATATAATCCTCAATTTAATAATGAGAAAACTATAGCTGAGTTTTAAGAAACTTGTTCAAAGCCATGAAGCTTCTCCACGGACAATGCAGGATTCTATACCATGACTGTGTGATTATAGAGTCCATAACTGTAACCACTAAATGCTATTAGGATGTTATAAAAGGTACTACATAACTTTGGTTTTGCAATAAACTGTCCAAGATTGCAACCTTTCTTGTTGTTGTTCTTTTGTGTGTCTGGTAGGGGGCAATGTAGTGGTGCTTGGTTTTATGGTAAAAAAACATTTGGAAAATAGTCTTTAACATTCAGGTCTCAATTAATCTAAATGTGTCTCAAATTAACAGGGAAAGGAAATGGCTTATCAATCTTTAATTTACATGTTGGTTAATGGTAATATCTTCTTTGCAACAATCCTGTGAAGATCACATGAAAATGCAATAAAAGCACTTCCCAAAGGATAACCTTTATTATATAAAACTTTGTGTGTTGCAAGGATTTCTGCAAATTCACTCATTACACTTCTGCTTGAAAAACCAAAGGGTGACTTGTTTAAATTTCAAGAAAACTTTTCTGTTACCAACTCTGCTTTCCTCAAAGGAAAACAAAGTGAAACAAACTAGGCTAATTCCTTAACATCACATCTTACCTAACTAGATCTACCTCATTCCATGGAACAATTTAGGGATTTAATCTGTCAGACTAGATCTCAGAAATGGCCAGAAAATATGAGACACTTTTCATTTTCCCCTATAGCCTTTCAAAATGAAATATTTTGTTAATCTAGGGATATTAAAATGAAAATGTAAGTAAAGTTGCATGAATAAAACATAATCCTTATTTAAGACTCTTGTTATACCCTATGTAAACACAGTGGCATTTCTTTCATAAATTCAAAAGATCAATTTTACTGAAGCCTGAAAAATATATATGATCTTTCCTTTTTCTACTTCTGTAAGTCAAAATTTGAATGAAAATATCCTAAAACATTTCAAAATGATTCATTTCCCTTTTTAAGTAAAAAAACCTAAAGACATTTATTATAATTATCCTGAAAATAAGAACTACATAAGCAAATAGTTTCTTTTAAAAGTTGGTCTCTTTTAAAAGGGTTGGGTGGATTTAACCCATGGGTGGATTAAAGTGGGTTTACTCTTTCAAGAATTACTATTACTGTTAGACTGTGGTAAATGTTCATGACAGCCTGTGCTGGCTTGAGCTAAGGGGCCTGTGCTGAATTTCAAATGGTAAAGGATAAAGCTCCTTTGAAAATTTTATGAGTAATGTGATCATAGAAGAGAAAATTTTATTATTGAAAAAGGTTTAAGTTTTTCAAAAATTATTCCTATCATAATTGCTGACATTGTTTAGGAAAACTCAACTTGAAAAATTAGTCGTTTGCAAGTCATCTCTTTACGGTTGACTCTTAACATGAAATAATTTGGGGCCTGAGATCAGGACTAAATGTTTAAATTGTGTTCATAAAATTAGTGAATGCAGGAAATAAACCAACTTATCTTCCTTAAGATCTGACTCTTCTTAGCTCATTTCAACTGGCTAGGTATCACCTTCAGTTAACTAGTCCTGGGTTTTGCAATCCACCAAGAAAAGATGTCGCTCCTAAAAGTCAACATTATTTTCATGACAGATATAAAAATGAAGAGTTATGTTTTTGAAATCTTACTTAGAATATTACAGTATGGAAGATAATTAGAGTTGCTTAGAGTTAACCCCCAAATGATTTATGTGTGTCATGTAATTATGTGTCTTGCCCATGTGCCACTATTGGCCAGAGATTAGAATAAAATTAATCCCTTTTATTCATAATCATACAAGCATAGGAGAAATTTCTACTGACTGTTTACCTTCATCACCACGAGGTTGCTGTGGAAACATGTAGTTAGTCAATACTCTTTGCTTTGTTTCTGGATGGGCTTCAGTTTGTAAAGGGATAAGGGCTTTGGACTGGAAGCAAAGGACATAAATTAGATTAATAAGATTGGAAGTATAAAGAATATTTCTTTTATATAGCATAAAGGTCAATAGTCTGGACGCACTGTGCTGAATGAACAGTTAAAGAAAAGTAAGGAAAAAGGTAATGAAATAAGAAAGTATAACATAAAATAAGACTATTGTAGAGGAATATTTTGAAATTCTAAGGTTTTCATAATGAGATTTTCTTTTTCTTTAGTACATTCTTTTACAAGACCTATTCATCTTCATTGAGTAATGCCAGTTTTGATCTTGAAGAGACCAAAATATGTCAAACTGTTTCAACTAAGTAAACTTTTGGTATAGTCCTATATTTTCATGAACTGTTGCCCTAAAATATAAATGGAATTTGCTATCAAATTTATACTATACAAGATCATCTATGAATTTAATTAGGTTAAAACATAAGCATTTATTTTAAAGAAATTTTTGTAACCAAAGACAGGGTCCACATACACATAAGCAACAATCCTTGTATTTGATATATCACAATATATTTACCTATGGATGGTAACATTTAATTCTCTATTATTAATTTTATTTCAGAAATACTATTTATGAAGGTATTTTTTAGAACTTTTATGTTATATGCTATTTTTATAAAACATATTGGAAATAATCATATTATTTAATGTTTTAAAATACACTTATTTCATGACATTTATTAATAAGAGTGAAGCACAAAGGGGATTTGGGATACCAACTTGTCTCATGAAACTAAGTCAGAAACACATTAAATCGCTGTTCTAAATAAAAGCTAAATGGTGCAGCCACTGCTCTGTTCATTCTCCCACAAGAATAATAAATCATGACATTAGGGGATGTTTTTTTACAATGCAAGACTGTAGAAAATACTGTTCCATTAGCATAGTTCACGTTGATTCCAGAAATGATTTATTTATAATGATATATTGATGCTTTGAAAAATCTACAGTCCATTGGTAAGACTTGAATTTGAATGACAATCTAATTTTTTTTAGTAGATGGAAGAAAGTGCTGTAATGACTGTAGGAATACAAACATTATTCTCACACTTATATTTCACATTTTGTAGAAGTTTATTTTAATTTTTTACAAAAGTAGCTCAATACCTATGTCTGAACAATTCATTTACCAGTAATGCTGTTTTTATGCTCAGAAAATAATCATAACAAACTAAAACCAAGATGATTTGTTTTCACTTGGTAATTCATATTTTGGGATAGGATGTTTTAAAATTTTAGGATTACAAGAAAAAAGTAAAAAGAAGAAAAATAAACTATGTCAAAATCATCTATCACCAGTTTTTCTGATGGCAAATCAGATGTCTTCAACTATTTCTTTTTATTTTCCAGTTAATAAAATTATTCATTAACACTCAATTACTAATTCTATTATAATCTATTTTCATAAGTATAAGAGTTAATATCAAAACAATTTCACAGAAGATACTGGTAATAGCAACAAAAGACATCACAAATTTTTTGAATAAAGTTTTAGAATTAAGTTGATTATAATTAAAAACACACACACACACACACACACACACACACACACACACACACACAAAAGGAACATGGAGGATAATAATTCCCTCTTGTGGGAATTGTGGTAATGATTTCTTATTCTTTACCTTCAGAGGCATAATTAAAGTACATCCTCTGAGGACATGTATATACCACCTAGAAAAATGATCATTTTGTGTATTAGGTCTCTGAGAATGAAGTAGAAGCTAGATTGAAGCATTTAAAAGGGGTGAGAACTATAGTACTGTTTGTCCACAGCAATGAAATACTTATTTGAATTATTACCTTTACAAAAATCTCTCCTCCAGGGGATAAAGAATCTATATTTTGCAGTGATTGTCAAAGGTACCTATTGGGAATAAGTTAGCAATTCAAAGTTTCAACTGTAGTTCATTTGAATAAACAAAATAAATCAGGTAATAAAAATTTTTACCTGATTGTCAGAAAGCCACAAAGCTGCAAGCTCCTTAAGTTTGGTAAATGAGAATGGTAAATTCTTCAATCTGCAAAAATAAGAAAAGTCTAATAGCATGGGTGAAGATGGATAAATTTCATTTTTATGAAGAATTTTTTAAAATACTGTAACTTATTTGTTTCATTCTTCTCTCTACTTCTTTCTCCATTGAGTAGCCTGAGCAAGCTTTTAAAAGTGAAAATCTCGAGTTTACAACTCTTCAAATGCTAGGATAAAACTGAAAATTGTTAACATGCCTTGTCAGACCTTATAAGATCTGGTCCTCCAAAACCTCTCCAGAGCTTCTTTGTTACTCTTTTCCTGACAGTCCCATTAGTTCCACTGGCCTTCTATCAGCCTACTCTGAGGATTAGCCAAGCTCTTTTCTTCTGTCTGGAATATTCTTTCTTCCATACTTCACTTAACTAAAATTCCACATATTCTTTAGCTCTCAGCTTAAATGTCAGTTCCTCAAAGCTTTTCTTGACTCTTCATTTAAATTTCTTTCACCAGTTTAGTCTCAAAGCACTTTCATGGAACATATCACAGTTTGTAATTTTTTGTTTAGTTTTGTGGTTATTTTTTTACTGTCTGTTATCCCCATAAAATTGTAGGCTCTATGAGGGCAAGAGGCCATTTCCACCTTACCTCGAAAGGAATTTACAGCTCCTGAAAGCATGTCCTTTTGTTCTTTCACCCTTCATATATTGTGTAATAGATATTCAAAGAGGGAATCTTTAAAAATAGCATTTTGAGATAAGTAAAGTTGGCATCAGCCTTGGTATTCAATCAAAATTATCTATTTAGGTTTGGCTTCAGCCTGTGGAGGGCCAAATCACCAACTGCCTGCTTCAACATACTGTATGATATCCCTGAAATTGTGTATGATCAATATATTGTCATTACTTGGGTTATCACCATAGCTAGTCAACAGAGTGAATAATACAAACAAGGCACACCAATGAATTTATTGTTATTTTCTGCATGTTCACTTTTGAATACAAATATTTTAGATATGACTTGGAATGATAATTTCTTTGAAATTCTTTAATATGTTGGAATTCAATCAGTCAAATGATGAATAAATATATTTTGAGAACAGAAGTGGAAAATGTTATAATAATTAATAAGGATTGTGGAAGCAGTTAATTGTATATGCAAAAGCAATTAAGCACTATCAAATAATTTAATAAATATGAAAAGATATTGACAAGCCAAGAAACATATCAACAGAGTGTATTAGCTAGGTAAGTTTAGGAAGGATATAATAACCTTTCTGAGCTAACAGAAACTTGTAAAACATAAATAAGTATATAAAGAATAACAGGGATTAAATTATATCACAATTATTTTTAATATAATTATTTTTATACTAGCATTTATAACATTAAACCAAACTGTCCATTAAAGTTTTCTAATTTTTTAGTTATTTAATTTAAGTCAGAAATTATGAAGTAATGTGTTATGAGGAGAAGTTTTTACATCATGTGGAGATGAATTAAAAGTAGAATATCAATTCTGCCACATAAAAATTACATGAGGGGAAAACTGTCCAGAATCATATACAATATCCATGATAAATCATCAGTCAAATCATAAATGTAGAGTATGGAAAGAAACTGTCAGAAAAGGATGTTACCTTCATTTTTCCTTGTTCTTCCAGTGACCACCATTGAAAGTGAGCATTTATTTAGTATCATAACTGTGTGGTGTATTGATCACAGGAGCAATCTTACAGTTGACAGTGTAAAAGGATCATTGTTCCTGAACTATAATGACGAACTTCTAAAATTTATTACATTTTAAATATAAAATTGGAATAATCATGACTTTTGGATAACATTTAATATTTAATCTTTTATGCAAGCAGTTTTTTCTCTGACAGTGATGTTCAACTTTAGCCTCAGCTTTGACTGAATGTTGATTTTAATCTCAGGTTAAGATTCATTGATTAATTCATCAATTTAAAAATATTAATTTGGCTCTATACTATGTTCCAATCACTGTATTAGAAGACAAACTAGCTTATATTTCTGGCCAGATGAAGTATTTTAAACTCCTACTATTATGAGATTCTCAATGTCTTATTAAAATCTTTTGCATTGGCATTTAGCAATGTGTTGTCCTATGGTACATACTCACATGTGCTATATTTGTTGGATAAATAACTCCATTAGGAGTCCTAACTATGGGTCATTTAAAAATATTTTGTAAGCATATTTTCCATATCATCATGTAAAGTATTAATGTATAAAATTTGAGCAGACGAAGTATTTAGGAGAGACTTCCAGCTCACCATGAAAACCCTCCCTCCAGGTTGACAATAATGAAGCTTGGTTCCACTGGGGACTGTAATTGAATCCACTAGAATCCATCTCTTATGGTATCTCTACGACCATGTTTCTAATCTTATTCACAAGAATATAATTAGAAAATTCTGAAAAATGTCTTACTGAAAGTTGGGCACAACATTTAATGCATTTCCTTCATTATCTTGTAGGTTAAGAGTCAAAACAAGAAATGGGGTTGATTTGACATGAATTACTCTTGATGCACCAAGCTATGAAGCTTCCATGTCACCTTGATTTAAAAAAAAAAAAAAATTCCAAAGCCTTTAAAAAAAGATTTTATTTCTTACATGGAATATTTTAAGCTACTAAGTGAATGGTTTTTGAAATTCACATTAGTAGTTTTTTCTTAGACAAACCAACAAACAAATGACAACTCCCACACTTAGTGAAACCTTAGAATCTGAACATTCTCTGTGATTCCATAAAAGCTAATCTTTGTTAGTTTTGTTGCAGTCTCATATTATCATTTATCTGACTGAAACTTAATGAAAACAAAGAGTTCAAGTAGTCTATTCTAATCCACAATCACTTTATCTTCTTAGAAGTTATTTTTAGTCAGTATTGATTTTATCCTTTCCTATTTGAGGACGACTGTGGTAGAAATAAAGATGAACAGCATTTTCACCCATTCACCAATATAACAACTTTGTCACAAGAAGAGGACCTATCCTTTCTTTGTTCATCCTTTTCAGAACATGATTAAATAGCCATTTGGTTGTCTTTACTATAATGTGCAAACCTCATGACTTTTGAGTACTAGCTTCTTGGCAATATTCTCACCAGTGTTCTGGTGGTGTGGACAGTATATACATAGCTCAGTTAATTTACTGGAGACATAAATATATACATGAAAACATATATGTATGCATACATAACTGTGGACATATTTTTATTAATAAATTTTGTAGACTTTCACTACAATTATTTTTCCATGTTTTCATAATATTATGCTTTCTGCATATGGGAGGGTTTTGGTACATAAATTTGGGTGTATAAATTTTACATAAGTTTAATATACAATATATGTTTCTATATAATCAAACAATAAAAGTTTGAAGTATCAGTTTAAAAACCATTTAGCTTCTGCCATTTTCTAAATGGATATTTGCATACTTATATAAATATTTGCATTCCATATACTTTATAAGATACAGAAAAAAATTTCAAAATTATTGATAAGAAACAATAATTTGCTTTTAGAAAATAACTAATATGTGATTGTGAAATATTGCAGAAATACCTGTTGTCACTCAGATTTAAGACTCTTAGTTTCTGCATCTGTCCAATCTCTTCAGGAAGAAATTCCAGTTTATTGGAGCGTAGAGACATAACTGTTACATTCTTACAGCTTCCAATCTATGGGTAACAAAAGAAAAAAAAAGTAAAGAATCACAGTGTAAACTATTTTTATACTAACATTTATAATTTATAAAGTAATTTAATTAATTTACAAATTTCTTTATCACTTTAAAGACTATCAATATGTGTATTGTTTTATTTTTTATAATCTCACACTCTAAAATATGTCTATAATACATATATTCCTTTAGATATTAAGACTGTGTATCTCATATTTTTTTACATATTATGAAGGAAAAATTTTCTTTTTAATTTTGTGATTAGAATACTTGTTAGCTTCATTGTTTTCATAAATCACATTGTTTTTGTCTATCCGAGTAAGTACTAATAAGTTATGTTTATAATAGATCATATATACTCAAAAATGAAATATTGTTGATATTTCCTTTGAAAAGTTAGTTTTATTTAATGTTACAATGGTATTTTTATTCATAACTTTTGCCTCTAAATAATGATATATGAATTATTGTTCCTGTATTATGAAAGCATTTAATAGAAAATGTTAAATTGAAAATATATTTCACAGTTTTTTCTTGACATGAATACATGGAAGTCCCATTTAGAGATGAATGCTAATGGACCATTTTGGTGGATCCTGAAGTTAAAACAATTATGCAACATGATACTTTAAACAACTTATTTATATTAAAAACTTTCACTTAGAACTGGAAGTATAGTTACCTCAAAATTTATTTATTGTTTTTAAAAGCAAAATATATAAGTTGGATTAGTTAAAATTGTATTCCTTAGCATGAACTAATTTATAATATTTTATTACTATTTTTGGCAAGCAGTGTTTAAATCAAATGTATTTCCTGGGTCAAATATAAGAACTTATAACTTGCCATTTAAAAAAGAATGATTAACAAATAAATAATTCCTGTATACATTCACAGCTCAACTCGTAAGCTACACTGCTACTGAACCTGTTAAGATTTAATCCCCAAACAGATTCATTAAAAGAAATTAATAGAAACAAGTTTATTCCTCACTTCTCTGGGTAATTCTGGAAGGAAATTCTCATCGACTGCTAACGTTCGAAGACTGTGAAGGTAGCCAATAGTAGAAGGTAGTGACTCCAGTTCATTACAGCTACAGTCAAATTCTTCTAATAAAGATAAACTGAAAATTAAATACATTAGTTAGACATTTTAAAAGGTCATGTGGCACAAAAGTTTTGGAAAAGCCATATATTCAAATTCACCAACCAAATTATTTAGCTAGTGACTACGTAATATTATATAAGTTAATTTATCTATTCAACCAAATGTTCAATACCATTTAATAAGTGGTTCAATTTGCTGAAATAAATGTAGTTCATTTTTCTCCTTTCTTAATTCACCTGTCATTTAAATGAGCCATTGAGAATGACAAAAGATTTTGTTTGTTTTTATACAACTTAGGTGTCACATATAGTCAGAGGCTCATAATGTATATCCTTGGAATGAGTGCATATAACTGGCGTGGGCAGGTAGAAGGGTATAGAGGGCAGGTCCAAGAAAGGGAAGATAAGGGGGGCAAAATATTAACAACAAAAACACTGATTAAATGCTAGGTATTTTACTAAGCATTTTAGAGATAAAAATAACTACTCTTTTCTTTAAAATAACTCTAGCAGATATCTATTATTTTAAATCCATTTTACACATAAGGAAATTGAGGCATAAAGAGGCTAAGTAACTTGTCCAAGGCCACACGAAGTAGGAAAACTAGTACCTAAATGCAGACAATATGGCTCCACTCTATTTTCCTGCCTCTCAGCCTGTGCATCAGTAGCAGAGGCTATGGACAGGGCTCATTTCAGCCTGCAGATGTGTTTTGGTTGGTTTACATAGTATTTTAAAAAGTGGTAAACTCTACATAATGAGCCAGACTTTTGGTGCCTTTTGAAAAAGAAGATCTGCAAATACTGGGCCTTTATTCTTGCATGACAATAATGGAAACAGAGTAATGGCTGCTGTCTTCAAATGAGCAAAGTTCTCCAGTTTGCCACAATCTCCACCACTCCAAACTTAGCCTGCTTTACCCCAAATCTACAGAAAGGAATTGTATGCGTACACTTTCAAGCTATCACAAGGGAACAAGACATTTTATTGTCTGGCTTGAGATAGCTGGGAAAGAAAGAGTGCCTGGCACAGAGTAAGCGCTAGCTATATTTAAGCTGTCATTGATGTTAATATTATTACACTGCTATTACCATTCATATCATTGTTTTACTGTAATAGGAAGGAACCCTCAAGGATGATGATCTCACCATTGTAAAGGGAAGACTGAATTAGAATTAGCTGGAGTAATATTGTAGAATCAACTTCCCTTTTTTATATCTTGGAACTAGCTGGCTTGAATGCAATTTATTCCCATAATTTAGTTAACAAGTGAACACAGAAATTAAGCATTTGGGTTTTAAGTTAGTCAGAATGGATTTGTGTCCCAGTCTTGTCACTTATTAGACATATTATCTTGGGTATCAAAAAATAAAACAAGGGGCTTCCCTGGTGGCGCAGTGGTTGAGAGTCCGCTTGCTGATGCAGGGGACATGGGTTTGTGCCCCGGTCCAGGAAGATCCCACATGCCGCGGAGCGGCTGGGCCCGTGAGCCATGGCCACTGAGCCTGCGCGTCCGGAGACTGTGCTCTGCAACGGGAGAGGCCCGCGTACCGCAAAAAAAAAAAAAAAATAATAATAATAAAAAATTAAAAAAATAAAACAAGGATCAGAGCTCAAAAATCAAAGCTGATTTTATTTACTGCCAGGAAAGGGAACACTCCCTGTTCACACTCAGAAGAAATTCACTTAGCACTGCACGGCGGGGGGAAAAGTCAGTGCCAAAAGGGGGTGGTGACAGGAGGTCATGATGATCATGCTCATTAAAGATGAAAAAATTGCATTATGGAGAGATTGGAATAAGTTCACAAGTCTGTGTACAAGTAGGTAAATCAAGTCCCGTCATTCATGGGTCAGGGAAGAATCTAATTCAGTCAAGTTCAGTCTGACCCTGATCAGGGTAACTCATGATTTATGGTCCTTAACAGCTTCAAGTGGTTAAAACCCAGAAGTGGTGAGACACAGTATTCAGCTGTGAATAATAGCTCTTAGGCAAATGCTTTTCCTTTTGCATAGACAAGTCATATTACTTTTCCACAGGCCTTAGTTTCTTTGTATTTGCAGTGACGATACTAGTAATTCCTGCCTCATGCAGTTTCTCTGAGTAGTTCATGAAATACTGTATGTAAAGAACTTAGCACAATACCTGCCATAAAATACACACTCAGGAAATATTTTCTCTTTTCATTAGTGAACCCTGAGAAATTAATTTCTAAATCCTTTGAGACCCGCACATTCAGGGGTGGTCATGTCAATGGGTACCAGACATACATGGCTGTGTGACTCTGTATGTATGCATTGGTGGTGGCAGAAATCAATGTATGTGGAAAACCCAGTAACAGATTATTTGTTTCTTAAAAAAAGTCTAGCACAGTGTCATACACATATAATACACTAAGAAAATTTGGTAGAATTGAATGAAAGAGGTTTCTATCTATGGTTTGTGGTCATGTACTCAGCAAGTGGTCATGAAAGTACGAGTGAGTTTTAAAAATAAAAACTAGTGAGACAGTGGCATGTACATATATACACTACCAAATGTAAAACTGATAGCTAGTGGGAAGCAGCTGCATAGCACAGGGAGATCAGCTCGGTGCTTTGTGACCACCTAGAGGGGTGGGATAGGGAGGGTGGGAGGGAGGCACAAGAGGGAAGAGATATGGGGACATATGTATATGTATAACTGATTCACTTTGTTATAAAGCAGAAACTAACACATGATTGTAAAGCAATTATACTCCAACAAAGATGTTACAAAAGTAAAACTTCAGATATATGCTCAGAGGTAGAAGTCAAAGAATTAAACAATTAAATAATACAATTAAGTTTTCTTATTTTTCTTTCTTTTATGAAAACATTTTTGAAGTTAGTCTTGAATCATAGTAAGGCACTCCTTACTTTGCACAGATTTCAGTTATCATGGTTTCCTTAAATAACATTAGTCCCCCAACAACATGGCTCAAATTTCAATTGCCTCAGTATATTAACTGTGAGTAACTGCATAAAGTACAAACTTTGCTGCTAACACTTCAGTCCACAAATCGCTGTGTAAATAACAGATGTACATCATGATCAGTGACTAGTCATATTACTTTTTTGAGTCTGTCAGTGATCAGCCTCTGCACATCCACTATTCAGTTCACACACGGACAGTAAGTCTTGTAGTTACGTTGCCTTCTTGTCAATCGGCTATAGAGAGATACTATAGGCACCATAATTTAACATTTAAAACACTACTCCTGTTGGATAATGCTCTTCGTCATCTTATTTCTCTTGGAGATTTGGATGAAAATGTGAAAATTTGCTTTTTATCACCAAGAACAACTTCATTAATCCAACCAGTGGACCAAGGAGTTATTTCAACTTTGAAGGCCTGTTATCTTACACAGACTTCTGAAGAGGCTATTGATGCTACACCTGGAGATCATACAGTTTCTTTAGCTGAGTTTTGGAAGAAATATGACATAAAGCATTCAATTGAAAATATTCAAACATCATGGCAGGAAATAACAGCAAGTAATACTCATGCATTGTAGCAGAAACTTTTAGCATACTGTGCAAATAATTTGGCAGGATTTGAACTGAACATACATGGAATTATAGAAGAAACAGCTGACTGTGGGAATGCTGCCTGCCACTGTTTGAGAGCCTGTAGATCTGCTGCCAGAGGAACTTAGTGAAGGAAAACTTGTTGACATCAATGAGGAAAGTGGTTGTAATGAAAGGATGAAGATGTCTCAGAGGAAGTGACCCTGGCAATAAACTTTACATTAAAGGAACTCTCAGAGATATTTCATGATATTGAAAGCACAAAGGATAAAAGTTTGGAAGCTGATCCAAGCTTAAAAGGAGGATGACAATTCACTGGCTCATAGAAAAGATGTTCACTCTGAATTACAACTTACACAATGAAAAGAAGGCAAGCACTGTTCAAACTAATTTTGATAAGCTTTTTTTTTTAAAAAAAAACACTTTAATTCTTGATGTTCCTAATGTTTACAATGACTGTGTATTAAATCCAGGTTGATTTATTATTTTTCCATTTCTCTATACATTTATAACCAACAGCAACAGTATTTAATGTTTGAAAAGGTTTAAAGATCTTTCGTCAGAACAATCAGAATTTCCTCCATTGATTCTTAAGACTATTTTGCATAGTTTCAGTGTGCATGGTTGTTTTCATAGTCCCCACTACTGTGCAAAGTGAGGACTTCCTACAATAAAAAGACAACATTTTTACTGCATCATGGACTATACTGAATTAATAATTTATAGCCTGAAAGTATTTTACAGTTTTGGGTTACAAAGAAAATCTATTATGTGCAAAACACACATTCTTCAATGATCTCTGAATTCAAAGGATTCAAACTCAAAATCTAACATTCCAACTGACTTTATTGATGGTTATCTTGTTATAAATCACCTAAGGTATTTTAATACAGGATCCTATATGAATACAGTTGTACCACATTTACTCAAATTATCACTGGCATTCAAAAGATAGACCAAAATAAGTGAAATAAATCTGACAGAGAAAGACAAACATCACACAATTTCACTTATATGTGGAATCTAAAAACAAAAATACAAAAAAGTAAAAAAAACCCCACAACCAAGCTCATATATACAGTGAACAGTTTGGTGGTTGCCAGGAGTAGGGGATAGGGGGTAGAAAAAAATGGGTGAAGGTGACTAAAAGGGATCAACTCCCCATTATAAAATAAATAAGTCATGGGGATGTAATGTACAGCATCGTATAGTTAACAATACTGTACTTGAAAGTTGCTAAGAGAGTAGATCTTAAAAGTTCTCATCACAAGAAAAAGGTAACTATGTATGGTGAAAAATGTTAACTAGATTTATTGTGGTGATCATTTTTCAATACATACAAATATGGAATCATCCTGCTGTACATATGAAAGTACATTACCCTTTGTACAAAAAAAAGGATAGACCAAAAGCTACCTTTTTTAAAATTTTTCTCTATAGTCTATAATAGTACACATTAAAAGTGAAAACTAGCTGCAAAGGAAGTATAAAGTACTTCAAAGCAGTGCTTCCCAAACTTTAGCGTGCATATGGATCACCAGCAGAACTCGCTAAAATGCAGATTCAGATTCAGTGATTTGGGGTTGGGCCCAGATTCTGCATTTGAAACAAGCTAGTGGGTGATGTAGAAGCTCTTGGTCCTGGGACCACACATTTTTAAATAAAGTACTTGCAAATATGGCAAGAGTAACATTAAAATACACACACACACAGATGGAGAGATATACCATGTTCTTGGATTGGAAGATTCAACATTGTGAAAATGACTATACTATCCAAAGCAATCTACAGAATCAATGAAATCCCTATCAAACTACCAATGGCATTTTTCACAGAACTAGAAAAAAAAATTCTCAATTTGTATGGAAAGACAAAAGACCCCAAATAGCCAAAGCAATCTTGAGAAAGAAAAACAGAGCTGGAGGAATCAAGCTCCTGGACTTCAGACTATACTACAAAGCTACAGTAATCAAGACAGTATGGTACTGGCACAAAAACAGAAATATAGATTAATGGAACAGGATAGAAAGCCCAGAGATAAACACATGCACATATGGTCACTTTGTCTTTGATAAAGGAGGCAAGAATATACAATGGAGAAAAGACAGCCTCTTCAATAAGTGGTGCTGGGAAAACTGGACAGCTACATGTAAAAGAATGAAATTAGAACATTCCCTAACACCACACATGAAAATAAACTCAAAATTGATTAAAGACCTAAATATAAGGCCAGACACTATCAAACTCTTAGGGAAAAACATAGGCAGAACACTCTATGACATAAATCACAGCAAGATCCTTTTTGACCCACCTCCTAGAGAAATGGAAAAAAAAAACAAAAATAAACAAATGGGACCTAATGAAACTTAAAAGCTTTTGCACAGCAAAGGAAACCATAAACAAGATGAAAAGACCACCTTCAGAATGGGAGAAAATATTTGCAAGCAAAGCAACTGACAAAGGATTACTCTCCAAAATATACAAGCAGCTCATGCAACTCAATATCAAAAAACCAAACAACCCAATCCAAAAATGGGTGGAAGACCTAAATTGACATTTCTCCAAAGAAGATATACAGATTGCCAACAAACACATGAAAGGATGCTCAACATCACTAATCATTAGAGAAATGCAAATCAAAACTACAATGAGGTATCACTTCACACCACTCAGAATAGCCGTCATCAAAAAATCTACAAACAATAAATGCTGGAGAGGGTGTGGAGAAAAGGGAACCCTCTTGCACTGTTGGTGGGAATGTAAATTGATACAGCAATTATGGAGAACAGTATGGAGGTTCCTTTAAAAACTTAAAATTAGAACTACCATATGACACAGCAATCCCACTGCTGGGCGTATACCCAGAGAAAACCATAATTCAAAAAGACACATGTACCACAATGTTCATTGCAGCACTATTTACAATAGCCAGGACATGGAAGCAACCTAAGTGTCCATTGACAGATGAATGGATAAAGAAGATGTGGCATACATATACAATGGAATATTACTCAGCCATAAAAAGAAATGAAATTGAGTTATTTGTAGTAAAGTGGATGGACCTAGATTCTATCATACAGAATGAAGTAAGTCAGAAAGAGAAAAACAAATACCGTATGCTAACACACATATATGGAATCTAAAAAAAAAAAAAAATGGTTCTGAACAACCCAGGGGCAGTACAGGAATAAAGATGCAGACATAGAGAATGGGCTTGAGGACACAGGGAGGGGGCAGGGTAAGCTGGGACGATGTGAGAGAGTGGCATGGACATATATACACTACCAAATGTAAAATATATAGCTAGTGGGAAGCAGCTGCATAGCACAGGGAGATCAGCTCCGTGCTTTGTGAACACCTAGAGGGGTGGGGTATGGAGGGTGGGAGGGAGACGCAAGAGGGTGGGGATATGGTGATATATATGTATACGTATAGCTGATTCAATTTGTTATACAGCAGAAACTAACACAAAACTGTAAAGGAATTATACTCCAATAAAGATATTAAACACATACACACACACACACACACACACACACACACACACACACACACACAAGATATGTCAATGATGGCTAAAATTCATGTATAAATATTATAAGAGTTGTGTTTGGTAAGGTTTTACCTTAGATCACATATCAGTACAAGCAACACTACTCAAGGTAGTAATGCTTGACATTAAACAACAGCAACAATATTGACTTAATTTTCTAAAAACATTCTCCACATTTTTCTCTACTTTAGTTTGGTCTCCATGAATCAGTCTTGGATGAGAACATATTACTGTATCATTAACCCTCAATTACCTAGCTAATGGGGAAGAGGGATTGTGAATATACTACACAGATAATCTATGATTAAACTTTAACATCATTTATGACCATTAGAAACCATTAGATACCATTAAATATTCTATTAATGTAGATGCTAATAAACATAAAAATAAATGACTTTGGGCTTCATTTTCTTAGTTCACTTTTAACTCTTAACAGAAGTAATGTAATTCCGTGGAAAATGTTCAGACAGGCTTGGGTTCCAATTCTAGTGTGGTCACTTAATATCTGAGTGAACTTTATCTACTTATTAATCCCTGTTTTTTAATCTATAAAATTGGTTGATAATGCCTGATATGTAGAGTATCAGTGAGGATTCAATGTATGCTACCTTACTAGCACATTGATCTTGGACTTCCCAGCTTCTAGAACTCTGAGAAATAAACTTCTGCTGTTTTAGTCACCCAGTCTATGCTACTTTGTTATGGCAGCCTGAGCAGAATAAGACAATACATTATTATCATATTTGTATCTTTCATTCATGTTATATTACTAATCCTTACACAGATGAACATAAGCAAGGATCAATAAATAAATGGTTTTTTGCTTATTATTATTGATGACTATTATAATTTATTGAAGGCTATCTAACACTAAGTCTCACAATAAACTCAGAGATGTATTATTATTTCCATTTTACAGATGAGAAAACTACAGCTCTGAGATGTGAAATGATGTGTCCAAGGTCAATTAGTTAATGAGTGGAGAAGCCGGTCTAGTTCCAAGGCTTGCAAATATTCCCCTGTGCCATACTGCCTAGGTACGATGAAGAGATTAAACATGTTCAAGACATGATACCAACCTTTAAGGAGCCCATATACTAGTTGGGAGGGCATGACATTATAATTTAAAGGTAAATGATGATACAAAAGATAAATAAGAGACTTATTGGTGGGAATGTAAATTGATACAGCCACTATGGAGAATAGTATGGAGGTTCCTTAAAAAACTACAAATAGAACTGCCATATGACCCAGCAATCCCACTACTGGGCATATACCCTGAGAAAACCATAATTCAAAATAGAGTCATGTACCAAAATGTTCATTGAAGCTCTATTTATGATAGCCCGGAGATGGAGACAACATAAGTGCCCATTGACAGATGAATGGATAAAGAAGATGTGGCACATACATACAATGGAATATTACTCAGCCATAAAAAGAAATGAAATTGAGTTATTTGTAGTGAGGTGGATGGACCTAGATTTTATCATACAGAATGAAGTAAGTCAGAAAGAGAAAAACAAATACCGTATGCTAACACACATATATGGAATCTAAAAAATAAAATAAAATAAATGGTTCTGAACAACCTAGGGGCAGGACAGGAATAAAGACACAGACGTAGAGAATGGACTTGAGGACACAGGGAGGGGGAAGGGTAAGCTGGGATGAAGTGAGAGAGTGGCATGGACATATATACACTATGAAACATAAAATAAATAGCTAGTGGGAAGCAGCCACATAGCACGGGGAGATCAGCTCAGTGCTTTGTGACCACCTAGAGGGGTGGGATAGGGAGAGTAGGAGGGAGATGCAAGAGGGAGGGGATATGGGCATATATGTATATGTATAGCTGATTCAATTTGTTATACAGCAGAAACTAACACAACATTATAAAGCAATTATACTCCAATAAAGATGTTTTAAAAAAAGATAAATAAGAGACATATAAGAAATGGAAAAATATCACGCTAGAGTGTTCCCTAACTTGTATAAAGAGTTCACAAAACTTATTTGTCCACAAAACTTATCTTTATGTCATACCTATTAAAATCTCAAGTAATGATTATTTTGAGGAATATAACTTAGGAAATGCTGGTTTAGTTAGTAGGTGTACTGAGCTTTTAATTTAAAGGAGGAAGCTGCAGTGGTCTGGGTAGACAGAGGGAAAAGAATTAAGTTGTAAAAACAAGTAAGCATATTTTTGAATCCAAATACCCCCAATCTGATTTAAGTCAATAACTCTTTACCTTACTGGACTTCATTTTTATAAAACATTTATTAAATGTGTGAGCACTTTCCATGTATTAACACATTTAATCCTCACAACATTCTTATGAGGTAGGCATTATTACTATGATTTCCATTTTACTGAGGAGGAATCTAAGGCTCTACCCAATAACACATCGAAGAGCCAGGTTTCGGACCCAGAAGGTCTGGCTCCAAAGCCAAAGCAACCAACTGCTGTGGTAAACTTCTCTCAGGGAGCTTTGTTTTAAACCAGCATCTCGGACTTCCCTGGTGGCGCAGTGGTTGAGAGTCTGCCTGCCGATGCAGGGGACACGGGTTCGTGCCCCAGTCCGGGAAGATCCCACATGCCACGGAGCGGCTGGACCCATGAGCCATGGCCGCTGAGCCTGCGCGTCCTGAGCCTGTGCTCCGCAATGGGAGAGGCCACAACAGTGAGAGGCCCTAGTACCGCAAAAAAAATAAATAAATAAACCAGCATCTCGGGTAATTCTGATGCAGGCACAATGGAATAGGGTTTGAGAAGACAGTTATCTGATAGGTGTATAAGTAAGCTGAATCCAGTTAGTGGTTCTTAAACTTTAGCATGCGTCAGAATCCCTGGAAGGGTTTGTTAATACACAGATTGCTGGTCCAATGCCCAGAGTTTCTGATTCAGTAAACCTGGGATTGTCTCTGAGAATTTGCACTTCAACACGTTCCCAGTTGAAGCTGATGCTGCTGATCAGGGGACCACATGTTGAGAACCACCAGTCTAGACTAGAATATGGAAAAACTTGAATATTAGTGTGAAGAAATTTGGGTTTTATCCAATGCAGGCTGTGTGTGTGTGCGTGTGCACACACACTTTGTTTTTAATTTTTTGACGAGAATAACATTACATGATACAAAATTCAAAAAGTACAAAAGGTATACGATAAAAGCAAGTCTCCCTATATACTCTATTGCCCAGCCCCCAAATTCTCCTCCCCAAAGCCATACATTTCCAGTTTCTTGTGTATCCTTCCATGCTTAGGGAATAGAGGGAAGCGCAGTTTTTAGCATTCAGATACCTAGAATGCTTATTTTCTTGTTATTATAGCAGTCTAGTAAGCAGACTACTGGAATTTACCATCTAGGGTATTGATATCATATAAACTAAACATCTGGATCAAAGAATTAGAATTTTAGACATAGGTGGAAATTACAAATGAAGAAACTAAGCCACTGAGAGTTTAAGTAATTTGTCCAAGTTCACACAGTAAGTGGCGTAGCCAGGGTTCACACCCATGCTATTTGACTCCAAAGCCAGTGCTCCTTGCATTATTCCTCAGGAGTTTGAGGCCCATAGGAAAGAAGGCATTTACCCAGCTTTGCATAGTTACGTAGACTCTCTGATTCTAGTCAGCAGTCTTTCTCATTGACCATACTCTATGATGGAATGACTTTTTAAAATATCCATTCAAATTTTTGAGATTTTATTGCCTTTCTCCAAAGCTACGAAGCTAAGAGAGAGTAGGTTTAGTGTATGGTTCCTCTTCCTATGGGAGATCTTTTGCCTTTAGAGCAATGGGGCTCTTAAATGACCTAATATTACAAAATGTGTGACTCAACTATAACACATATTAAGAAGCATCATAGGACCCAGCAATCCCACTACTGGGCATATACCCTGAGAAAACCATAATTCAAAAAGACACATGCACCCCAGTGTTCATTGCAGCACTATTTACAATAGCCAGGTCATGGAAGTAACCTAAATGCCCATCAACAGATGAATGGATAAAGAAGATATGGTACATATATACAATGGAACATTACTCAGCCATAAAAAGGAATGAAATTGGGTCATTTGTAGAGACGTGGATGGACCTAGAGACTGTCACACACAGTGAAGTAAGCCAGAAAGAGAAAATCAACTACCATATATTAATGCATATATCTGGAATCTAGAAAAATGGTACACATGAACCAGTTTGCAAGGCAGAAATAGAGACGCAGATGTAGAGAACAAATGTATGGACACCAAGGGGGGAAAGCGGGGATGGGGCGTGGTGGTGGTGGGATGAATTGGGAGATTGAGATTGACATGTGTACACTAATATGTATAAAATAGATAACTAATAAGAACCTGCTGCATAATAAATAAATAAATAAATTAAATTAAATTAAAAAAACAGAAGCAACATAGGTCAATTAGCAGCTTAGCTTTGAAATCTGATAACTTCTCTCAGCCTCTGTTTCTGCATCTGTTGATGGGGAGATAATAATACACACTGAATAGTGTTGATGGGGCCTTTAAATAAGAATACATGTAAAGCACCAAACATGGTATCTGGCACAATATGAGCACACACAAAAAGTTGTTTGTTACTATTTTCATTGCACATTCAATTATTAGAGTGGCTGGAACTCTTAGGCACAACTTAAGATTCAACAAAAAAAATAACCAATTTTACAAGTCATGTGGCACAAAAGTCATGGAATCCATTTCAACTGTGAAAGATGTTGAAAAATGAATTCTTTCAGCAATTTTTACTAGTTGGACTATTAAAAATTACCAAAGATAAGTCTAACCTATTGAAACATTCAATGTGCAGAATGAGAATATTTTTGGTCACTGCAGCTGATCTGAACATTTTGGTGCACAGAGTTCTAGGTAGAATGTCTCATAATAAAATAAAGACTATTTCACTACTTACAGAACACTTTCTGCATGTGATCTGGTGTGCCATTAAATAGGATTCTAATCAAATTTTATCTCTAGCCTTGAGCTAAATCTCTGATCTATCAGTTCTGAATTCCCTAAAGAAAGCAAAGCCATTATATCATTATTATTATTTTTACTTCATACAGATTGTTTATTAAGGTATACTATAAAATTTTAGAAATTTAGTTTATTTTTTGCCACAAGTGCTACCTTGAAGTGAGAACATGTTAGACAATGGCTGTCACAATTTTACCATCCAAGACATGATGTATTATAGAACTGAAATCTTCAAACTTTTTCATTTTAGGACCTCTTTACACTCTTAAAAATCATTGGTAATCTTAAAGTACTTTTTAAAATATGGCTTATACCTATTGGTATCTATAATATTATAAATTAAAAGAGGCATTTAAAAATAGTTATTTATTATTCATTCTTAAATAACAATAATAAACCCATGACATGTTAATGTAGGTAGCACATTTTTATAAAAGTAAGTATACTTTCCAAAACAAAAAACTTTAGTGAGAAGAGTGACATTTTTATTTCTGTGAATCTCTTCAGTGTTTAGCTTAATAGAAGGCAACTGGATTCTCATATCTGCTTTGTATTCAATTTATTGTGGTATATTGTTTTGATTAAGTTATATATAAAAAAGTCCAAACTCACACAGATAGGTAGTTGGAAAAGGGAAAAGTATTTTCATGGTCTTTTTGGATAATTGTGATTATTCTTTGATACTACACCCAAACTCAACAAATGGCACTCTTTATAGGGGATACAGTAATTGCAATGTAGAATCTGAAATACATCAATGAACTTTTCTTACTTTTCATACCAATACATTAAAATCAACTAATCTTTTTGCACTTTGAATGGGTCTATTTCTCATGTGTGATTTTGTAGCTCATGCAGCGGTCATTTGGAAAGTGTTGCTTCACTGAGTTGAACAGATTTTCCAAATGTTGACACATTTCATATTACAATATCAACAAATCACATTCATTATATTACACCAGTGATATCACACCAGTCTTATCAGAAAAGGCTTTAAATATTGGGAAGCTGTCAAACTCACAGTGGCAGATACAAATTTTCCAAAATTCTAATTTTTACTTGATAGCTCAAATTTCACTGTTGGCAACAAATTCTGTCAGTTGTTTTCCTTGAAGTGACAAGCTCACTTTGTTCATTTTTGACAAAATGTCTGCCAAATACTCAAGTCTGAGTAACCACAGTTTGTCAGTCATTCTTCCTCTTTTTAAAATAGACTTTATTTTTATAGCCGTTTTAGGTTCACAGCAAAACTGAGCAGAAGGTAGAGATTTCGCATATACTTCCTACTGTTTTTTTATTCTGCCTTTTTTTATTGTAATAAAATATAGTCATATAGTCCATTTCTTTAACACTTCCCTTCATGGCTTTATATGAATGTCAAAACATCAAATTGTAGACTTTAAATATATGCAGTTTATTGTACATCAATTATAGCTAATAAATCTGTTTTTTTAAAAAAAAGCTAGGCTTTCTCCCCACCATCCCAAGTACACCCAAATCTGTTAAATTATGGATTTATATAATTCTTCACATGAAATGTGGGGCAAGATTCCTGTAAAATGGCCTTACAAAATGTTAGAATAAAGACAGCTTATTGATTTCTCACTTTACACAAGTTGTAAACAAAAGAACTTCAGTGCAACACTGATAATAACATACATGTTTCTTAAAGAACTGTAAATCAAACATTAATGGCAACATAAAATTAGAAATAAATCCCTATCAAACACATGGAATATATTTTGTCCTTAAAAGGCAATGATGACCTTTCACCTTGCAGCTTTTTAAAATGCAAGCTAAAACAGATGCTTATCTCCTTAAAGTCTAAAAATACATTAAGTTTCCACAAATATCAAATTTTACTAACAGTGTAATGGTAACATATACATAATGCAGATCTTATAAAAGTTGATTTGATTTTGTAAGATATAAGTGTATTTAGAGCTGCTACTCAGTCAAAAACATCAAATTAATAGTATCTGGAAAATTACAGGCAATGGCATAATTGAAGGTCTGGTAATCACTTTGCTTATGAAAGAGTGATGGTTAAGTATTTCTTATGATATTATCAATATATAGTTGGGTGTCAATGCAGTGTCTAAATATAAAACTAAATTAAGATAAATTATATACAAATATATAACTAAATAAAATGTGGTCTAAAATGAGTTTACATATGAACAAAATTATTGATATCTCTAGCAGAAAATGTGTGAAAGTAGAAAACTCAATACATTCTTTTGTTTCTGGCTTTAGAGAGACTGACTGGTATGAAACTTTGTCACTTACTTTCCGATTGTATTGGGTAGGATTGTAAGTTGATTGTCATCTACTTTCAGAGTAGTTAGTTTTTTCAACAAACCTAAAACAGAGAAGAAGATATATTAATGTATAAGAATAGATTTCTGATAAAAAATACAATATGAAAGGAATCGCTTTTTATGAGTTATAATCCTGATCAAACTACTGTCCCTGTCCACCAGTGGAGCCAGAGGAGGGCTGACAGTCTCAACATCACTTGATTGGGTGATGAGTGTTTGTCATGCTAATTGGCTGCACTCTGCTTATATCAACCTACAAATTGATATTCGTGTGTCTAGTTTTTTTTTTTTTTTCGTGTGTCTAGTTTTAACCTTCCAGTTACAAAAAATTTACTTACATCAATGAGAGTTCAAGTACATTGGTGGAGACAATAAACAAAACACAGGGCTCCATAGAAACCTGAGTTGGCAGTACTACTACCACATTTCCCTTTTCTGTTATGCAGCAAATGGACCCGATGAAACTTTTCAAGCCAACTGTGTTCGGTATTTTATTAACTCATAAGCACTAATAACTAACATTCCTGTTGTGATACAAATTGAAAACAAATCTGAATGAAGCCTAATAATCAACAAATGGGTACTGAAGTACTGCAGTGTAGTGGTTATAATTATCGACTTGGAAAATTACAACGTATGACTTCATACTCTTTCTGTTACCATAAATCCTTGACTTGGATCAGCAGTAAGCACAAAAACTTGTAGCTTTTAATCTATCAAGTAGAACTGGCCAAGAATTGATGTTCCAACTATTTATATTTCACTGTCTGATTTATGCCCTCCATACCTTTACTGCTTGATCTACTCCTACTCCCAGGGTTTTAAAGAGCAAAAACCACAGAGTAATTGAAGAACAGCTTCCTTTACCCGGCCGTAACAGAACCCATTGTATCAATATGGCTTAAATAGCTAAAATCCAAGACAAAGCATTAACAGTGGCTAATTTTTGTTTTACATTGGAATATAGATATACACTATAGACGACTTGTTTTGCAGAAAACTTGTTCTGATGGATATAGTAGGTTCCATAGTTGAATGTGTTTGGGAAATCTAAATTAAACAAAATCAACCAGATTTCTTTAATGAAGTTTTTCTAGGAATTTTTAATATGCTAATGTAACAGGGTGACGCTAAAGTTATTGGGCAACTTGTGTGTATGCACAGAGTATCTTGTATAGTGGTGTTTTGCGAACATGCTCTCAGAAGCACTGCTATAGCTCATGCCTACCCACCTCAAGTATTTTGAGCATACCTTAAAGGCAAAAAGTAAGTCACAAGAAGTCTGAAATAAAGCCATTGTTGCACTTTAAGTTTCACTATGCTCAGTTACGTATTCTGCAGAAGCACTCAGAATTTCTGCTCTAGTTGAGAGAAATGTTATCACTATCAGACTGCTGTGAGAAAATACCTACAATATTTGGAGATTAATACATCAGCTTGTGCTGTTAGGATACATGGCTGAAAACAGTAGCACCTGAGAAAGAAAACAATTCTCACTGGGGTAATTTATCTCTGAAATTTGAATACCCACTGCCATATTCATCTATGCTCAAAGGGTGACTGAATCACTTTAGCTTCTCTGATGTATGTGTAAGAAACTATAGACCTTGGAAATATAAAAGAACTCCTGAGCTTGTTCATCAATTGTGAAAAGACAACAGGGGACTATGAATTACAGCTAAATGAGTTGTAGTCCTGATCAAACTACTGTCCCTGCCCACCAGTGGAGCCAGAGGAGGGTTGACAGTCTCAACATTGCTTGATTTGGTCACGAGAAATTTTGGGCTGGGTTACAGATGGCTCTGCAAACATGAAACCAGGTTGCAAAGCAGTCTTTAAGAGAATCACAGTTCCTAGGTCTGAAGTAGTGGTGAGAAAATTTCGAGGCAGGATAGGGATTAAGGCCAAAAGACTGATGCAACAGATTTTTTTTGAAGAATGGAGTAGTGGCTCTGACAATTGACAGAAGCTTCTATAGCTTTAAAGGTTGAAGTGAGTTAGGGCTCCCTTCTTAGTTCCACGTCTGTGGACTTAAGGGAACTTCACTCATTTGTGGCGTGGCTGCTTTGTCACTCACATATTCCATCCAAGGGTGTGCCCTTTGGACACATTCTGGAGCTTCAGTAGGAATCTAGTTGTCCTTGGAGTGGAAAAAGGCCAACAGCCTCAGCTCTGTTGCTCATGACTTCCTCTTGCAGATAAATACTACATAGCTATATCATATCTGCTTGGAATCTCTTCTACCCTCAGGCACCAAAGGTACTTTATCCTATTTCTTCCTCAATTTCCCACCTCTTTATCCTATATTCCCAACTCAGATATACTGAAGAGAAAGAAAAAGGAGGCTTTTTTTGCTATGATTTTAGCTACTTATATATAAATATATAATAAGCAGCAATGTATTAAACATTAATATCAAAAATAGCTAATATTTACATGGCATTTACCCTAGATAATGGAATTTTGAAAGCCAAACGGCTGTGCACTCATTGTATCTAAGATTATAATAATTATTATCTTATTATAGTACCTAACATTGATTGAACATTTACTATGTGCCAGGTACTGTTCTAAGCAATGCTACATATATTAATTCATTTATTTCTCAAAATAATCCCCTGATGCAAGTACTATTACTTCCCCACTTAAAAGATGATAAAACTGAGGCACAGAGAGATTAAGTAGCTAGTGTAAAGTCACACATTTAGTAAGGTAGAAAAGCCAGACTTTGAACTCGGGTAGCTTGACTACAAAACCTGTGTCTTTAACCACTAAGTGAATAAGATAAATTATTTTGGAAAGTAAAAAAATTATATTCTCCTTTACTGAGTTTCTCTGCTATCCAAAGAAGCTGATTATTAAAGCTCTAACTTGAAAATGTAAAGAGCCCCCTTCATTTTCCCTGCAACCAGCACAAGGAAAGGGACTCAGCATACAGGGTTCATTGTTGAATATATCACTCCATTCAAATAGCCCACAACTGCAGAATTAAAATAGGTGTAAAGATTTTATTTTAGTTGCTATTTCCCTTTATTAATACTGTGACGTTTCTTGTCTTTTATTCTTTTAAATGTTGGTAGTTCAATAGACGATCCATGCTCAAATAAAGAAGAAGAGATGCAATTTACCATCCAATCAGAATCAACAAATTATTTTAGGACTTTTGAACAGAGTTCCCAGGTATTTCTCTTGACCAAGAAGGAAATTCTTAGAGGAAAGTTAGCCATTCTACGTGTATAATCAGGTACTCTGGCAACTCTGCAGATGTATAAATGCAATTTTCCCTAAAAGGTCAATAGGGTCCAAAGATAGTTCCAGGAGTAAGCTACTAACAAGTTACTTTCTTAATCTGAGAACCACTCAGATTCTAAGTGAAGGTGTTAAATATGTTATACCACCTGCCTGTGCTGGTCTGTTTTATCATCCCAGGATCTAATCTGATATTTTCTATCATCTATACATGCTGCCTTCCCCAGACCAGAAGGCTAATTCCCTAGTCTGCTTTCTTAATGGAAGATATTTTAAACAAATAATCATATCATCTTTTATTTCACTATGTGACATTTTCATTTCCAGAATTTCTAATTGGTTCTTTTTATAACCACCTGTTCTTAGTCATAGCTCCTGTTTTTGTTTTATAAGTTATTTTTATTTTTACAAATGTTATTCTTCCTTTTATCTATTTGAGGATCTGCACATACTTAAAATTTTTTTTTTTAACATTGCTTGATAATTTTGGTTTCCCTTGGGGTAAATTTTCCTATTGTTTGAGTTTTGGGTTGTTGTAACATTAGTTTTCCTTTAAAATTTTTGTTTTCATGCCCATTTGTAAGGGTGAATATTTTTTCCTTACCTATGCTCACCCCTCCCTGCCTGGCACTCTTATGGTTACCTCCACCTGACCCCCAAGTTTCTGGAGTTCAGAACCAGGTCTTATATTAGCAACATGGTACTCTCATTTGATGTGGATATTGCAGATTCAGTCCAAACCAGCTTGTGACGAGCCATAATTTTCAGCAGTGAATCTGTATCTGTTCTCTCCTTCCACCCTAGCTCTACATATTAGTTGCAGGTTTTTTCAAGTCTCTCTTTGCAGAAAAGGGTCCCTTCCCTGCCTCAGTCCCTGTAAGTCTGTATTCTTCTGTTACGCTTAAGGTCTTTTTTTTTTTTTTACTGCAGGAACAATTTATCAGTCAGGCCTAGGGTCATTGCTGTGTTTCCATTATGTCTCAAATCCAGGTATATGTTCATTCTTCTTAAGCAGGGCAAAATTATTTTATTTACTAAATACTTAAGGAGCACTTACCATACACCAGGCATAATTCTTTGTACAGAAGAGGCAGTAATGAACAAAAATACATTCTTCTAATATAGTTTTTCCATTCTCATTGTGTCTTTGAAGAGGCATGGAGTGGTGATTGAGTAGGAGAGTAAGATATGTATCTTGACCATATGGTTATCTTGACCAGATGACCATCTCTATCATCTTGACTAGAGGATGCTCTTTTAAACTATTATATTTCCTTACCTTCTACAACACTAAATAATATTTTCTAAGCTTATCTGATCATAAGTTTCATCTAGGGTATTTAACAAGAATACAGAACAGAGGGCTTATTACACATTTATTGAATCAGACTTTTCACAGAACAAGCCTGGAAATGTGGAACTGTTTAATAAAGTTCTCAGATAAGTCCTATGGTAGAATAAGTTGGAGAAACACTGTTATAAAAATATATAATTATATAAATAAAAAAGTCATCAAGTCTACAAAGAAAGAAAAGCCAGCCTGTTCTGTTAAAACTAGTATTCTCTATTAGACTGAAAGAATAGTGAAAATGGAAGCAATAAAATATTGAAGAAAAATTTGGGAAACTGTTTTGTCTTCTAGCTTCCCTTCAATCAGGCTACCTAGGTTGTGACTCAATTTTTAGAAGCATTAATAAGTTCCAGACATATGATACATCTAAATCAGAGTGTTAAAAACTACATTCCAAAGTTAAGTAGTTTGATGATTACTCTCCTAGCTGTTTCCTCTCATAAATAATAATAATAAGATATACATACAAAAGGTTTACTCATATTTAAATTAGATTCTTTCATTATTTTACTCAGATAAAAAGTTATGACAAAAATAGATTGAGTGGTTAATATATACTAACAGACAAAATATCTGGTCTTATGAATCTTAAATATAAAGGTGAGATGTCTTTTTTGAATAATAGAAATATGAAGATATTTCATATTTATTGTTATTCCTAATTACAGTGATGTTACAATAATAGTAAAAATAGAATATAGCCACGCTGTGGATAGAAGCTACTGTAATTCTATAGTAATAAAAGGAGACATACATGTTTATCAAAGTACTTAAATCTAAGATATATACTCCTTTTAATAACATTTTACAACTTAGGAGATCTAAAATTATTTAAAATATATCAATTTAGTAGGATCACTTTACTAGGAGAGTCTTCTTGAGTTTGACAACTATAGTTACCATTTCATTTTAAGATATTGGTAAAATATTTTATCACCTTGAATAATGATCATGCTAATTTATTAATATCATGCTAAGAGTATATACCCTACATCTGCGAACAAACTATAGAAAACAGTATATTTGACATAAACATTCGTGAAGAGATATTACATTCTCACCTATAGAGTCAGGCAACTGTTGCAACATATTGGATGACAGTAAGAGGTCCTCCAGGGCTTCACATCCAGAAATGTCCAAGTCAACTGTTTCTATTCTGTTTTTTGACATATCCAGGTATACCAACATCTTTAACTTCCCTATAGACTTGATGACATTGCATAAACTCAGGGTTAGTTGAGAAACTTTCAGGAAATATTTTAAAGTTGTAAAAACCACAACACTATAAATTAATTTTAAAAGCAAATTCAACGATAACAAGTTTTGGCGAGAATGTGGAGAAACCATAACCCTCATACATTTCTAGGAGGAATGTAAAATTATACAGCCACTTTGGAAAACAGTTTGGCCATTCTTCAAAATATTAAACATAGAGTTTCCATATGACCCAGAAATCCCTAGGTACATACTCAAGAATGAAATATACATCCACAAAGAAACACAAATATTCAAAGCAGTGTTATTCACAACAGGCAAAAAGTGGAAACAACCCAATGTCCATCAAATGATGAACAGTTAAACAAAATGTGGTATATCCATAAGCTGCAGTATTATTTAGCAATAAAAAGCAATAAAGTAGCAATACATGCTACAAAATGGATGAACCTTGAAACATGCAGTGAAAGATGCCAGTCACAAAAGACCACCTATTGTATGATTCCATTTATATGAATTGTCCAGAATAGGCAAATCTATGGAGTCAGAAAGTAGATAAGGATTGCTAGAGGCTGAAAGGTCAAGAGGAAGGGAGTAACTGCTAATGTTTCTTTCAGTGGTGATGGAAATGTTCAAAATTAGATTGTGGTGATGCCTGTTCAATTATGTGAGTATTTTGAAAACCATTGAACTGTATACTTTAAATGGGTGAATTTTATGATATGTGAATATATCTCCCAACAGAGATAATATGTTAAAAGATAGCAGCAATAATCTCAAAGTTGCTGTAGAATTAAGTAAATTGAAAGAAAGAAAGAAAAACGAAGGAAGGAAAAGAAAGGAAAAAAGTTGCCACATAAACAACATATGCTGACATTCTGATTCTTACAATTTCAAATGCATAAGAAAGGTATTAAATCGTGATTTGGACTTCATCCTACTACACAGAATCAATTTGTTCATTCAACAGTTCTTTTGAGGATCTACTATGTACCAGGACTTTTGTTATATACTGGAGAACAATCATGAATAAGTCAGCTATGTGAGGGAAGAGACTTGTCATGATATAGATAAAGTCTTTAAGGTGCTCATAGCAGTGAAGGAAACTGTCAAATAAATAACTATAATACCCTATGATATGTACAATAAAAAAAGCATGTAGAGAATGCCCTAGAAACAAAGGGATGCAAATTGCCTGGAAGGCACTGCTGTCAAGAAAAGGAGAAACTGTACCTGGAGTAGAGAACAGCACAGAGAAGTGTGAGGAAGTGTGGTGTGTTTGAGGGAGAGTGGGAGATTCAACGTCACTGAATACAGTGATGAAATTAAGCATCATAAGAAGCCAGCTGTTAAATGGCCTTGCCTGTCATGTGAGGATTACGTGATCTCTATCTTATAGGCAAGGAGAGCTATTCAAAGCTTTTAAGATGGTGAATGACAAAATCAGATTTGTGTTTTGAAATAATGACCTCAGGGAAATGTGAAGGGAAGATTCATGACTGGGGTTAGAGTAGATCTGAAAGGATTAGAAGGATTTGGAAGCAGTTTAGCTGAGGAGATGAAAGGGACCTGAGTTAAGGCAGCAGAAGCGAGGATGCAGAGGGGATGGCTCGAGAAAAATTTAAATGTGAAATGATTGGATTAGTAACTGATTACTGAGGACAGGGGAGGAATCAGGTCATACATTGGGCAGGGAGTGAATAGTGATTGTTTAGCTTGGACATGTACTATGGGAATTAGAGCAAGATAAAATCCTTCATTTTCCTTTTCTTTAAGGGCATGAGTTGCAAATAAATGTCCCACATATATCTGTGTTCAGTGGGTCATCTGCTTGTTGGTCTACCTGTATACAATTTACTATGCTGTCTCTACTTATTTGACAGAGTATAAACACATAAATATTACATAAACAAATTTATTACTCAAGCACACACTTGGCACTGTGTTAAGTACTTTATACATATTACTTGACATAATACTTCATATTCTTGCTGCTCAGAATGTGTTTTACACAGCAGCAGCATTAGTACAACCTGGGAGTTTGTCAGAAATGTGGAATCCAGACCCACTCCAGACCTATTGAATCAGAATCTGCACTTGGACACACATTAAATAAAGCTTAGAGGTTAAGTAATGTCACACGCTGGTTTTCCTGAGAATTGGAGACAAAGAGAAATTTATGAGAGAGATTCTTGGGATTAATACCAGGGGAAAGAAAGAGGGAAGGAAGGAAGCAGGATTGGACAGATGACGGTGGGCTATGATGAAGTTTTGAGGAATTCCTCAGCTGACCCTTCAAATAGTATTGAAGTAGCAGGGAAGGGGCCAGGCCTTCAGAGTCTTATTTGATTGATCATTGGATGCAGGTCTCCTGGAATAGGGGTGTAACCCTGCATGAGAAAGTTCTCTCAGCTGAGGCAATTCCTGAAGAGGGTGGAGAGCTGCAAGCAGCATGCCCAGA
Source organism: Tursiops truncatus (assembly GCF_011762595.2). Lineage (NCBI taxonomy): Eukaryota > Metazoa > Chordata > Mammalia > Artiodactyla > Delphinidae > Tursiops > Tursiops truncatus. Next base: position 123,743,361 of record NC_047034.1, read on the forward strand.
AGCTGGGGAGTTCATCCAGGAGGATGATGCACGACAGGATATACTACAAGTAACATTCCAAAGTTGCTCCATTAATAAGGGGTGGAGCTAAAATTCAAACTCGTTTTTACCGGAATTCAGACTGCAAAGCCTACCGATTATATTAGCACTTTCTGACTGATGCCTTAATTAACTCAGCTCATATCTCTAGCCCTGCTCCTCCAGTTCCCCATGTGGGCAGAGGGTGAACACAGTCTTAGAACAGGTGAATAGTTGCTAGGCTCGGAACTGGGTACTCTGGGTGAGTCAGGCCATGGGGCTGAGTTTCTCCTCATGCCTAGAAATATGTTCCTTGGAAAAATACTGTCACTTTACTTATATCTCTCCACCCCAAGGAACTATTATGTTACCTTAGCTCATCTCTTCTAATGAGCATAGAAAGAATAATATATATGATTGTGTCTATGTGTGTGTATATTTCTTTTTTTGTTTCATTACGATGAGAAAATTTCTTTTCTCTTTGAAGCTTCCTGAATTGCTATCTCCAGCAAACTCAATAAATATTTTGGTGTGAAGTTTCTAAATATCTTTTTTTTGGAAGCAAAATAACAATTTGGTGTTTATTTTTATCTTTCTAAAGCCTTACTTTCAAACATCTTATAAAAGCAATAGTAGCCTGGAGTGATAAAGGCCTTTGAGGCCCAATGTCTCAGAGTTCTTGAGGATGCTGAATGTTGCTCCAACATCTCTCTGAACATAGAGGGGTCTACAGGTGAGTGGTGGGCAACAAATAAAATGTCGAAGCCATCACAAGGAAAAGAAGATATTGGAGTTTGCTGTTTAGTCATATTTTGGTTGATTGATCTTAGAGTGATGGCCACAAGACAGAGCTCTGTAGCAAACTAATGTTTGATCATTATCTATTTGCTTCTCTGATTTATGAAAAACAGTGGAAAAATGAAAGCCCAGGCTTCCAAAAGTATTTAAAAAGTATATTAGCTTAATGTATTTTGGTACATGAACTAAAAATAAAAAGGAACATGCTTTTTTTCCCTGTGTCTTATGACAGCAGTCCCCAACCATTTTGGCACCAGGGATTCGTTTCGTGGAAGACAATTTTTCCACAGACCGGGGAGGGGGAGGGGGGGATGGTTTTGGGATGATTCAAGAGCATTACATTTATTGTGTACTTTATTTCTATTATTATTACATTGTAATAAATAATGAAACAATTATACAACTCACCATAATGCAGAATCAGTGGGAGCCCTGAGCTTGTTTTCACTTGCCACTCACTGACTGGGTTTTGATATGAGTCTGCAAGCAATCGATTTATTATGATCTCTGTGCAGTCAAACCTCTCTGCTAATGATAATCTGTATTTGCAGCTGCTCCCCAGTGCCAGCATCACTGCCTCAGCTCCACCTCAGATCATCAGGCATTAGATTCTCAACCTGGATCTCTCGCATGCACAGTTCACAGTAGGGTTCGTGCCCCTGTGAGAATCTAATGTCGCTGCTGATCTGACAGGAGGCGGAGCTCAGGCGGTAATGCCAGCCATGGGGAGCAGCTGTAAATACAGATGAAGCTTCGCTCGCTCACCCACTGCTCACCTCCTGCTGTGTGGCTTGGTTCCTAACAGGCCACTGACTGGTACCGGTCCATGGCCCAGGGGTTGGGGACCTCTGTCTTATAACACTAAATATTTAGGATTAATTATCCTGTGAAACTGTCAGACATGGGCTGAAGAATGCATTCAAGATTAGCCTTTCAAAGTCAAGCATGTCTAGGTAATTGCATAACAACTAACTGCCAGCACTGGACATCCAGGAAACCATGTCTGTTTAGGGCAGGGAGGTGTGGGGTATTCCCACAAGAAGCATCACAAAATGTGGAATTCAAGTGTACTAACTAAAGTGGGAAATCCACTTAAACTTGGCAGTATGTAATAAAAAATCTACTTTTGAAGGAGAAAAAATTAGGCAGCACTGTTTTACAGAAAATTTAATCACTACTTTTCCATTTAAATAATACACTAACTAAGGGATTAGAGGTCTGAGTTGATTTCCAAGGTTGGATTTGGGGAATGGAGTAACTGTGAAAAGTAAGATGAGCCTAATTCTCATTTATACCTTCTATTGATTCTATAGCAACAGAATTTTGGAGCATCAGAGGAACAAAAGCCTCTGGAGCTGGTATGAATTACAGACCCACCATTTACTGGCTGTGTGACCTTGGCCCAGTTACTTATTCTTTCTGTTTCAGTTTCCTCATCTATAACATGGGGTTGGTAATAAATCTGCTTCACAGGGTTGCTGTGAGAATTTGGTGAGTCATTTGTAAAATAGCTAGATAGTGCCTAGCCCATGATGTTTTTGAATACATGAATACATTGAAGAAGCAGGTATAAACTTTTCCAACTAGACATACATTCTGATTCCTCAGTATTTGCATAAGGGATTGATCACTGTCTTACTTGTTGCCCCAGGGTTAGTACATACCTTGAATATGATACAAATCAGTCTCTGCTATGTGTAGTGGAATACAGATTTGTCTCTCATGTTATATGTGAGCCCCTCAAACAAATATATTCAAGGTCATTGAGTATATTATTTTTGTAACCCTGACATTAACATGGTTTCTAGTTCATAGAGGTATATTTGTGGTTTCAAATGGTTTTTGAATAAATCAATAAATAGAAAACATGCATGCTTTTCTGTTTTGCATTTGTGATGATAGTAGAAATGTATTCCTTTGGTGAGAGGAGAAAGTATTTTTTCCCTAATCTTTTGTCATATTTTCTTCTTTATGTGGTCCCATGCTTGTTCAAAAGAGAATAAGCTTCCTGTTCTTGTTGCTTTTGCAATCATTTAAAAAAATTTAAATGTTAATTCAAACAAGGAATAAGTTTGACTTTGGGAATATACATCTAAATCTCAGTGGCTGAAGAATTATTACACAACCAGCTGCCCTGGCTTCTTAGCCCAATGCAAGGAGTTTAGAGTTGGCTTTCACCAGAGACCGTTGTTGTGGTTGTTGTTGGTGGTGGTGGTGGTGCGTGTGTGTGTGTGTGTGTGTGTGTGTACATGCTTATATTCAAGTGCATGTGTTATGAGTGGTAAGAAGCAGTGTTTTATGGAAAGCCATTCTCTCACTGGATGAAAAAGGAATGAATAGTCACACTCAATGAGTTGACTGATAAACCTACTTTTCAGGAGGTATTATTGGATGTTCTGTTAGTTGAGAAGAAAAATCGATTCTAGTTTAACTTTCTATTTTTAACAATTTATGCTCCTTGCCTTTTTCAAAAACTCAAATATGTTCTATTGGAAATCACCTGAACCAAGAGAGAGAGATTTGTATTGTGCAAGAGCTCTAACAATATGAGCAGAAACCATTATCTAGTTACCTACAAGAAGGTTGCTTTTGTAAAACTAAGACTTGGTATTATGTAAAGCATTGTTTTTCATTTAACAATATGAACGTTTCAGCTTTTGAAAAACAGTAAATAGGGAAGGAGATGAAAAATATACACCTAAGAGAACACTAAAAATTTTCATACATTTTACACACCTATAACACTCATAAAAGTTATATGAAATATTAAAAAAAACAAATTAGTGAAAAACACTTGATGATGGAACACTCCTAACAAATGTTTAACTTTGAAATGAAAACACTGGGATTTAAGATGTAAGATTAATCATTATCAGTTACAATTAATATACAACATAGATGCTAGACAACATGGCATAATAAAAACTTACATACCCCAGGTAGCACTTGCAATGCATTATTATCCATCCACAGCTCCCTTAAATTTTGTATTTGATCCAGAACTTCAGGCTAGGAGAGGAGTAGGGAGAAAAGAGAGAGGAGAAGAAAACTAAATTAGTCTTTTCTTGTCACAATTCAAGATGTAATTTCTTGGATCTGGAACTTTGATTTGGGAATCTAGTGTTAATCCTATAAGAAATTCCAAGTTTAACAGACCTCTTCCAGCACAACTGGTAATCCCTGAGGTAGCCAACCTAGAATTTATGTGGAAACAATCAGAACAACAATAATAAAAGTTAAAATCTATTACTCTCCCTTAACACCCTACAATTATCCTTTGTAGTATTTATTATGCTCTACTCTGTCTTCTTCACTAGAGTATAACTTTTTGAAGGGCAGAGTAATGTTTGGTTTTTAATCACTGTATCCTCATATCCCCATTGTTTGCCATGATACTTGGTAAATAGTAGGTTTTTATCATATGTGTGTATTAACACCATACACAAAAACATCTCCCTCCCCTCACCCAGCTCCCAGGCATTACATTACCATGATGTGTTAATAGTATAAACCCACTCTAAGAAAGATAAGAAATCTTTTCATTTACTCAACAAATAATTAGTTGTTGAATAGTGAGGATGCCTACTACGAGAAACACACAGTGCAGGATCCACAGTTATTCAAACTCAGTTCCTGCCTGGAAGTAGCTGATGATCTAATTGGGGAGACAAATGCATATAAATAACTAAAACACAAGGCATCATATGGGAGAAAAGAATAGTGTAGAGAAGTCCAGAGAAAAAAGAGAGAGAATATAATCAAGGTGTAACCTACAGTGCATAATGAAACACTTTAACTCCCTAACTAGAAGCTGTCTCTAGCTTCTATCTCCTGGGCTGCAGACTATATATAGAAGATAGAGGTTGTTATTGCTGCCAGCATCATTTCTTGATTTATGATGACCTCTTGTTGTTTTCTTTTCAGAAATCATCCCCTCCCTCGCCCTAAGGCCACCTGCTTCCCTTGAAGTTGAATCCTTTTTACCACTTCAGGGAACTGACAAAGGCCTAAGCTAATTAGTGCATTATCTTCACCTGGACACAGGGTTTGGCTCAAGGATCCATTCAGAGTAGATAAGAAGAAATGGTTCTCTGACTGGGACTTCTGGGGAAAAGACTTGCTCTTGCCTGCTGGATTTGAAACTGGAAGGGTGCAGTCCTGTGGGCTTCAGGCATGAGGAAAGGGGCAAAGCCTGTTTGAGTTAAAAGATGGATCCTGATGACATCATATAAGTCTAGAATTAAGCCATACCTGAAGTCAGATTTTTTTGTCTCTTCCAACTGAAAAAATTATCACTGAAAGAAGATACAACCATAGTTTAATAAAATTTGAGACCTAATTAGGAAAGCCAGTGTATTTGATAGAATACTTGTGGAAAAGAATGGAATTGTATCAATGTTACTATTAGACTATTGATAATTGTGGGTCAGTACAATACACTTCAGAGACTTCCAGGACTACTTTGGCAATAGTCTCTGATACTTTGAGCCTGCAATTGCAGTGGAACGTGGTACTATTCCTGGGAAAAGTTTCATTTATAACAAGCATCAAAACTTAAAGTTATGACAGGGAAAAAAAGGGCTGCATGAGTAAGTGCGGGGGGATACTTTGTGTAGGAAATATTCCACTGTCACTTACATCATAGGAAACAGGTAGTGAACTACTCCATCTCTGTACTGGAAAACATCGGTCACATGATGCAGTTTTTCTAAGCCCAGGCATCATGCAGACTTTAGGAGAAGAGAAAGAGTTGCATACCTGATAAGTTCAACACAACTTTATGTATGTAATAAGATAGAGATTAGTGTATAAACTTGAAACAATGAGCCTTATTCAGGATGGACTAGATTATGCTGTGGTAACAAATTAATCCTGAAATCTCAGTGTCTTAACACAACAGGATTACTTCTTACCCCATGATCTTGTGTTACCTGCAAATCAAGACTTCCAGAAGAGCCAAAGCAGGAACGACTATGGAAAACTAGCCACTGCTTTTAAAGATCTCAGGCTGGAAGTGACACTTATCGCTTCTACTTATAGCTCATTGTCCAGAACTGTTTATATGGCTAGGACCTACGTTTAGGGAAGGCTGGGAAATGTAGGAGGAATTCATGGAATATTTGGTGAACACTACTGCCTCTGCCACACAGTGACACCATATGAGAAAAAGAATGACAAGAAGGAATATATAGTACTTTCATAATTTAGTTATCCCTTCATTCAGTAAGTGCTTATTAAACAGCTTCTAAGTTCCAGGCACTGCACTAGAGTCATAATGCATGGTATGGTCTCTGCCTTCAAGAAACCCATGGTCTATTTCTTGAGCAAACATACAAAGAACAAATACATGACATTATGGGAATATAAAGAAGGGGGTACCTATATGCTTTAGTATTGAGGGAAACCAGACATGGATTCATGGAGCTGAGATATGAAGGAGCTGGTCAGAAGAGAGGAGAGGAGAGGAAACACATTTTAGCCAGAAGCAGAGTGGTGAGAAACAGCATGGTGTAGGAATGGTAACAACAGGCAGTTTGCTTTACACGATTGTCAAGTTTACAAAGGAGTAAGTAGCAGAAAATGAGGCTAACAAAAGAAGGTGCCGGTCTGTGAAGACCTCATGTTTTGTTAGGGAGGTGGGACTTTACCTTATGGTCTAGAAGCATAAAAACTTTCTAAAGGAAAGTGATTTTGGCAGATCAATGTTTTATATGTATCACTCTATCCTGGTGGAAAAAAGAAACAAAGAAACCAGAAAAGCTTATTAGGACTAGTAATAAAAGAGATAATGAGGAATAAAGATAAGTTGGATTCAGAAAACGCTTAGAAGATACATGGCCCCCAGTTTCCCAGTACTTAGTAGTGCCACCAATGGAGGTGCAGAATTTGGAGGTAGGAGCAGATTTATGAAAGAGACTGAATTTAGTTTTGATCATGATTAGCTTTAGGTTCCTGTGAGACACAGGTGGAGATGTCCAGAAATCAGGTGGCTATTAAAATCTGAAGCTTAAGGAATAGGTCTGTGCTAAGGTTGTACAACTTAGGCATTTTGTGGAAATAGAAACCCATGTGGATGAGCTCCCTACGGGGAATGTGAAGGGACTCAGAGGTGCAGGTGACCGAGGAAGGAGCCCTGTGGAACACTAACACTTGAAAGTTGAAAACAGGAAGTGCTGCTGTCAAAGCCCATTAACAATTCCCAAGAAATAAAAATAGGATCTTGGTAATAAAATAAGTTCTAACCTTTTTTTCCTTTGTACTTCGTCTAGTTTCACTTGCTCATAGGGTGTCGGGTGAAGAGGCCTTGCCCCCCGCACTTCAGACTAGAGTTCCTCGTGCAAAATAGCTGAGCCCAACACCTCAGCTCTAGGCCGTGTGCAGAAGTGCTGTGCATGATACCGAAATCCAAGATGGCGGCAGTGGGCCATGTGCAGAGACGCTGTACCCAGCACTGCGATCTGGAGTGACTGCCGGAAGCAGCACAGCTGCACCAGACCCAGGAGAACGCTGCCCCTGCCCTGTTGAGGAGACCCCTATGAAGCAGCCCAGCCCATAGTCCGTAGGGGAGAACTTGTGCTCTAGGGCACGAGCTTGCACCTCTCCATTCTCTGATCAAAGAATAAAGCTTTCCTTTGCTTCGGAACCGAACTCAGTCTCATTCTATTGGCACAAGCAACACCAAGCAGAAGGACCCTTGTTGGGGCCCGACTCGAAAGGGTCAGTAACAGAAGGGCAAACTACAGAAGAAGGCAAGAAGAAACGGAGTCCAGAGGAGTTTAAAGGGTTATTAAAGTCCAATGAACAGAATTGTGTTAAGAATAAGTAAGTGAACAAGAGTAACATACACTGGAGAAGTGTCCAGTAAAATAAGAGATGAAGATGTCCGCTCAATTTTGGAAATAGCAGCATGCTGGTAACCTTACTGATAGCCATTTCATGTGATAACTGTATTATAGTGGGTTGAAGATAAATGAGGCAAATAAATGCGGACAATACAGATAGAGTATTCTTTGTAAAGTTTGGATGAGAGGTGAGGAGAGAAGTTGTGGGACTAGGTAGAAATTGAGGAAGTTGAGAAAAAAGAAAGCTGATAGGAAGACACTAGCAAAGAGGAACAGATTAAGGACAGACAAAATGCTATAAAATTAATGGAGTAAATTCCAAGAGGTGACAAAAAAGATGGGACTGATAGCACAAAAAGAGGGTCTGCCCTTGAATAGAAGTGAGACACCTCATTCACTGAGACTCAAGGGAAGGTAGTAAGGTTGATGTGGTTGTAGGTGGGCATGGTGGGGGAAGGCTGGAAGTTGAGAGGGAGCATGTCTGAAGGTCTCAAATTCTCTTAATGAAGTAAGGAGCAAGGTAATCTGTTGAGCTGGCAGGGCAAGAATTTTCTATACGAAGAGCATTTTGGGAGAATGGTTCATACTGGAATCGTTGGAGGGGAATCAAAGAGGAAATTAAGGGCAATCAAAAGAGCTCTATCGGGCTTTCCTGGTGGCGCAGTGGTTGAGAGTCCGCCTGCCGATGGCAGGGGACACGGATTCGTGCCCCGGTCCGGGAGGATCCCACATGCCGCGGAGCAGCTGGGCCCGTGAGCCATGGCCGCTGAGCCTGTGCGTCCGGAGCCTGTGCTCCGCAACGCGAGAGGCCACAACAGTAAGAGGCCCGCGTACCGCAAAACAAACAAACAAAAAGAAGCTCTATCAATGGTAACTATTTTAACTTTGGGGGGAGCCAGGTGGGAAACTGACAGTCTAGGAAAAAACAGAAGAAATAGGAGGTTTCAGGTTTCCATGAGGTCAAAGAGGAGTATAGTAAGAGTGACAGATTGAGAGAAGTAGAAGGATAAAAAATTAGAATGAGAGAGCAAAAGTTTAGAGTTTAAGATTTCTGAAGTAGTTCCAGGCAATGAAAAAATTCAAGCTTGTAACCCTGGGTAGTATGACATCTTGGTGTGTGTGGGCAGGGGAGGACGCTGTGGGAACATAAGGTCTTGCATGATCTCTGAGGATTTGGGTAACCTTTGGTGGACTGCATAGTTTGCTCCCTTGGCTGTGTTACAGAAAGTGGCAGATAAAACTGATCAATTATACCTCTAAAATACCTCTCACAACGGGTTCTACTGGGGACCCTAGACATCTAAGACAACTAGGAGAGAGATTACTGCTGCTAACCTATATTTCTACTTTATTTCAAAAGTTCTCATTTAATTTATTTAATAATATAATAAGGTAATAAGAGTCCTACTTTACAGATGAAGAATCTGATAATCATTTTCTGGGGAAAATGAGAATAGTTTGATGAGGGTTGCATAACTGCAGCTGGGATTATTACTCAAGTCTCCTGGCTCCAAAAATGACATCATCTTACAGCTTAAGACTGAAATTCTGAAATAATGAAGAATGCTTGTGATCACAAATGCCCAATAAAGAAAGTAAAGCATATGCTGGATTTCTAAAAAAAGATAATATTTTTATTACTGGATGTTATAATAAAATATGTCACAGAGGAAATTTCAGCAACTTTCTAATAAAAACAGAGACAAAATGTATTCAGCAGATCAATACATAACCTTGCTGAAACAACATGAAGATGCAATGACGTCTCATGACCAATAGACAGTTTTAAAGTGGATCTCGGAGCTAAACTAAATGGCTTACACCCAACCAAACACATAAATTGCCTTTTTTCATACCGCTTAATTTCATTCTCAAAGTCAATTGTTTGGATTAAAAATGAGTGAATTAAATCAAGAATGGCTTGGCATATTCAATGCTGATGAAGGTGCTGTGAGCTGGGCACTCACGTAAACTGCTTTGATGATTATAAATTCGTTTGGTCTTTTAGGAAAACATTTTCAAATATGTATCAGTTCTCAAAAGTGTTCACATTTGCTTCGGGGCAACTATCTTACTGAAATCATCTGAAATATGGAAAAATCTTATTGCAGAAAAATTTCATTGTAGAATAATTAATAATATTAAAAAGTTGGTCACGCTTTAAATAAACTACAGCATAAGGAAAGAGATAATCAAATTATGATAAAATATGTTGGTATAGCATACAAAAATGAAAATGAATTATCTATATTTTTATGTAAGATATACCCTGCAAATAAGAGCGAATGAAAAACAAGTTTAGAAAATTTGTATAGCACAAATCAATTGAACATAAATTTTAAAAAGTTATATATTTATGAATACATAAACATACAGTAAAAATAGGAATATATAGAATAGATGCACACCAAATTAAAAACAGTAATTGTTCTGGGATTGGAGTAAGAGTAGGAAGGAGAATATAAAAGATTTCTACTTGATCTACAGTGTTTTATTTCTTTACAAAAGAAATCTAACTCAAATACAAAAAATAGTTAACATTTGTTCCTTTTGGTTGGCAGGTGTTTAATATATTACTTTAAAATTTTTATATTTGTTTTCATTTTTAAAACATTAGAAAAATTATGATGGAATAATGATTAATTTTTTTCTTCATTTGCATTCCTTCTGTATTTTCCAAATTTCCTACAGTATATAGGCATTAATTTAATAAAACATTAGAGAACATTTCAGTGTCTTGTCTTACATTTACACTTACCTAAACCACTGTAGAATTATCTTTGAAGTGATCTTATTTTTATTAGCTGAAATGAGCTAAGAAAAGGGTTACATCAGTTTTAACAAAAATAGAACATATATTTTCCATGACTACAACAAATTCAAATAACTCCTGTCATGTATATGCAGTTTTATTCTGTTCTCTTGATATGACTATATGTGTTACTTTTATTCCACTAATTTCGATAATAGAATTTGATTATATTTATCTATACACCTATTAAATTTTTTCTTCCAATAAGGTTAAGAGAAATGTTCACTGAAAAACATAACATCTGACATTTATCTAATTTTATCAAAATTAAACTAGGAAACTTTAAAATTTAAAAAGAGAACTTTACATTTGAAATGTCTTAAAATTGTTGAGATTACCTGGCAGATACTGTAATAACAAAACTTTGTTATTCCCAGAAACTATGCAGAACTGGAAGGCAACAGTATGGAACCTGCTTCAAAATGCTGACAAATACACTAGAAAGTGGTTTCTCAAATCAATAAGCGTAAAATAACCAACGCAAATTTAAAAAATTATATTCTCCAATCAAAATGACCCAATTATGATATTTCATTGAGATGTTTCAGTTATTATAGTTTTTCTAAATTTTGAGATCAATACTTTAAAGTATTATTATTTTTTTTTTACTTTTACCATTTTTGTTTGATAACGTTAGAGTTTGCAATTTGCCGAGGAAACATGACTACATTTTAAGAAAATTTCCCTCATTTTCCTTCAATTTTTTATTTAATAATACACTTAGCTTATTACCAGCTCTATGGCTCTCACAACTGGGAAATCTTTTATTTATGAATTCCATGGTGCACTGTGGAAACTCTTTCTGATACACAAAATAACTAAAACTGTTCAGCTCTTGATGACAAGCCTACTTGTTCATTCTCTCAATTGTTCTGTCCTACATGCCTTTAGACTGTTTAACTTCTTCAGTTAATTTCTTTGGAGATAAAAACGTTAGCTCCGTTACGGAGATTACATTCTGGTGTTTCACGTTTCCTAGGCTGGGTCCTACAAAATGTTATTAACAACTGGACAAGGGAAGCAATTCTGGTTTCATGGTTTCCAATTTAATGTACTACCCTCTACCTAGATTGCAAACTTTGATGACCTTGTCTCAATCTAAATTTAAGGGTGAAAACTGTATAGCAAATACATTCTTGTTTCATAATTTGAATTGGTCTTCTTGCCTTTCTTCTCCAAAGAACTGCAGCTACTTCCTTCCTCCACCCTCTGTCTACACTGCAGCCAGTAGGCCATTTCACTATGTCCATTCTTGCTTGAAACAGTTTTTCCATTATCCAAAGAATACAAGGCCCACATACCTTGACCATATCAGACAAAATGACCCTCATCTGACCTTTGTTTACTTCTCAGCCTTTTCTTTCACAGCACCCTCAGTTAAATGTGAGCCTCAAGGAAAACCCAACTGTTTGCTGTTCTCAAAGGCATCAAGTTTTATCTTGCAGTCTGGTCTTTGCGAATGTTGTTCTTAAAGCCTGTTCACCTGATCCCTGACTGGGTTAAGAATCCTTCCTCCTGTGTTGGTGTCCCTACTGTAGCACTTTGCAAATTACATTGTAAGATCTTTGAAACAGGAAACTGAATCTTGTTCACCTCTGCATCTCCAATTCCTTCCATGGTAATTTGTGCATGCTAGTGCTTCAAAATTTCCATCTGAATTGAACAGAACAATCTATATTCATAATCAGTCTTTTCCTCTACATTATCTCAGTAACTCCCTCCCAAGTTCCCACTTAAAGTTTGTCATCACAAGTATATGTATCACTTTTGAAGTCTCAATTGCAAATATACCACTGGCCGACCATAATCTCCTATATTTCCAGTTCACTTACTCCAGTACCCTAGAACTCCCTAGCAGAAGTTATTGATATGATATATCACTGATATGCTAAATTTACCTTTATTTGCCTATCTTTCTTTCCTTACCACACGGAGATTCATGATAAACATTCCATCATTATAAACAGTTTCCCTCAAACATCTCTCAGCAGATGTGTCCTCTTTCCTTCTGTCACATTTGCCTAGATGAACTTAGTGTTTGTTGAATCCAACTTTCCGCCTTTTCTGCTACTGCACCAGGATTAGTTGAAGAAAATCACACTTTGTTTGACTGGTTTTACTGTAAATTCATGACAAGTACCTGAAATGTGGACTGAATACTGACAGGCGACCCTATTACTTTTCCCTGAGAAGTTACTTTTCAACTCTCTGAGACTATTATAGTTCTTCAATCTTGAATCCTCCTCTTAGCCCAGCTTATAACTTAGCCTATAGTTCTCTGAAACAAATGAACAAGCAAACACACCATCTGAGGTGGATTTATTCCAAAGGTAATGAAGCTTAAGTTTCAGGTCTCCCACACACATGGCTAGAAAAATTTGCAGAGGAATATATTTTAAAAACAATTAGTTAAGATTCCTGTTGTTTGCTACATTGACTTTCCCTCCATCATAGTTCCTTGGGTGCAATGTGGCACAATTGGAATTGTGTTTAGTTGAAGCTGAGTTGGGGATACACTTAGTTTGGATTTAGTGCATTATGTTTATGTGTTTTGTAGTCACTTCTGGAGTTTTCTTTCACTAAGCACCTCTGGCCCTCCCAAATTTGTATCCCCTTTTGTCCATTTGAGATCTGGATCATATCTCTTCCATCTTTTCTTGTCTTTGCAGGGATCCAGGCCGGGAGTAATCTTTTTTCCAACACACATCAATCTCTGTCTCTACTAGGTCGCCTCCAGCCACATTCAAACATGCTTTAGTTTGTCTCATTGCCTGTATAATCCCTTCCAGCTACTTTTCCATTTGTTTGCTCTTCTTCGCAGAGACACTTTAGAAAAAGTTTGGCCACGATTTACCTTTGCTTTCTTATGTCCCATTTACCCTTCAAGCCACTCTGATGTGTCCCTGAAAACTGCTCTTGTGCAGTTTTAGGGCTGGGGTCCCTAAAATACGGCTACATGAGTCAGACTTTCAGCTGCTAAAGTCAGACAATAAAGGATAAGTAGCAAATCAGGGGAAAAAAAAATCTTAAATGTAAAAATGAAAAACTTATATTAAAGACTGATTAAAGAAAATTTTATAGTTATAAGTATTTTCAGGATACAGAAAAATATTTGCAGTTGCCAGTGCAATTTTAAATTCTAGAATTGTTAGGTGATATATGGATGTTCATTAGTGAAAATTATAATTATGGTAAACTATAATTTCTATGTTATACCTATTTTCTCTCTCTCTTATTAATGTTTGAAATGTTGAAAATACAGACATATACTTTTAGATACACCATATTCTATAATTTACAATTCCTATGAGCTAATCTATGAAAATATCTAAAATTGTTTTATTTCCTCTGTATCAGATAAATATTTTTTCCAATATAGTTATTTTACTGAATGAAAAACAAACCTGAGTCACTATTTTTTTTATTTATTGCTGTTAGTCAAGCCCACCCCATAATGTGGATTAATTTATAATAGCAGTGAGAAATATTTTTTAATGAAACTGCTAAGATGTACATAAGAATCTATGTATAGCATTAGTTCTATTTTTTATAGATACTGGAAAAATTCTTTTTATTTTACTACTTGATGATAACATTATTGGATTTTATTTATTTAATACAGTGAAAGTTAGTTTATCTGGCAAACCAATAACCTGAAATCTCTTTAAACTCTTAGTTCCACACTCATTACTGTAAGCCTCTGGAGCAGGGCTTACATCCCTGAATCCCTAACACTTAGCAGTGCACTTGTTGCAAAAATGTCAGCAATGAGCCTTGAAGGTCAAACAGATGTACTGCAAAACTGATTTACTTTCTGAATCATAAAAGACTACTTCTATTCAGAGTGATTTCAATGTAATTCAGAATTTAAATGCTTTGAAAATCAGTAATCAATATCTGGTGTATAAGTAATTAGTTTTCTATTAAGTATATAATGCCCAATTACTTGAACAAAAAATAACAGAGAAATTATGTCACCAATCTGTTTAACAGTAAGAAATGCAGCAAATAAGAAACTGGATTGTCAAGTATGCATACATATCTTTTCTGCTTGAAACCCAGTAAATGATAAGGCAGATCATTATGCCTTACATCAGTGGAAGTTAGAACCTATATTAAAAATTGTAAATCTTTCAATGTGAAGATCATTTTGTTAAGTGTTTGGTAGCAAGAGTAGCTCATTAGAGGTAGGCAAGAACAGAGTCAAGACAAGACCCATTCATATTTGGGTTCCAAAGTCATCCTGTCTTCAATTTGTAGAAATTAGGAAATGCTAAAAATGAGTCAACACCATTATATCCCTACCACTTAGCTTTATGCTTAATAAATACGTGTTAACTGAAAAAAAGAAAAAAAAATAGTATTATCTATCAGTAGAAGCCTTTAACCATGCTGCATTTTAGTGTTCCCATTAGAGAAGTGGAAACACTTGTATCAATACTTATCCTACTTTACTTCACTACATAGTAATGGCATTTATATCAATAAAATCTTGTGTTACACATCACAAGCTTTTAAACTGTATTGTGAGAAATATAAATACTTTAAAACATTATTAGAGCTCCATGGGTTATTTTAAATAGAATTTTAGTTATTAAGTGTGCATATTTTAATTTTATTACCCTTAACATATTATAGTTTGTTTTATTTATTACTCCTGAATATGTCATCCTCTACATTTACAATACATTCTAATATTTACTATTCACTTATACATTTATTCTCAATTAAAAATCAGATCAGAACACAAGAGATATAAATATTGCTGCATATTTACTATGTTTGTTTGACCATATCTCACATAAAACAATATGAACTGGTAAAGAAAATTTATATCATTCTACAACATCTATCCCTAAACTTGTTTACTCTAATACTTATAATCTTAATAATAATAATAAACAACTAAATCTAGCAACTTATAATACTTCTCATTATTAGTATTAAAACTTGGAATATTTATTTGTAAGTATTCTAACTGGCCGTTTCTGAACATTTAACAAGTACTTACTGAGCACCAAGCTCATGTCTAGTACTCTGTTATGGGATATAGGTGCATGTGCAAGTGCAGAAGGGAAAACTCAAGAGTATTGTGATATGATTTTAACATCTCATTGTTTCTACATTTGCTTTAAAACACTTTAAAAGTCTTGGTTTTATTTTTTTCTGCACAAATTCTATCATGTGAACTATACCAATACATTTTATATTTTTTAATAGTTTCACATAACAGTTGAATGAGCTGTTCGCCAGGGTATATATCTGTCAATAGGGTTCTACATCAATATACCCAAATTATTCTTATGGTACTGTGCTGATTTCTTTATTAATTCCCATTTGAGAGCTAATTACTGCTATGTAATTTAGTAAAATTATACTATTTATTGGTGCAATCTACAAGGATCAAGGTTATGTAATTTGAAATTACATGCTCGATTATTTTGCTTGTCACTATAAAAAATATGGTACATTTTATCAGACAAATCTTTCTTTTATATTGCAAATGAGCAATGAGGTTATAACTCAAATCAATTTGTACTGTATCAACTTTAAATGAGAAATTTCCTTACCTATGTAATCTTGCCTACTATTTATATTCTAGAACTCCCTGAGCTATCATCACATACTTACACCTTACCTACCTAGCTTTCCACCCTCACTCTTGTTACTCCCTCTCAATCTATATTGCAGTCACTCATCATGTTCTTTTCTACTATCCCTTCTGCCCAAAGTGCTTTTCCTCCTTTTCTTTGCCTGGCTAATTTCCACTCATCCTTTAGATTTCAGTTCAAGATCACTCCTTGAGGAAAGTCTTTGTATGGCCAAACTCCATTAGATGATCCTCAACACTTGTCATGGCTGGAATTTTACATTTCTGAATGCATTTGATTAATATTTGCTTTCTTCACTAGACTATCAACTCCACAAGGGCAGGAACTATCTCTGTTTTCACTTTATTTTGGATACTGGGAGTCTGACAGAGTGATCAGTAAATATATTCATCCAACAGATTTGACTGACCACTTAACATACTTCAAGCACTGTGCTTAGCGTGGGGGATATGACGGAGAATAAAACAAAGTCATAGAGCTACATTCATTCATCCAAGAATGAAAGAATGAATGAATGAATAACTTGTTGATACTAATTTTCCCATATCAACCTCTCTTCCATGTAAGAATGAACCTTTCAATTTGTGTCATGCACATTGTGCTTTACCATTAACATTTTATGTACAGTGCTTTGCAAGTAGTAGATTGCTAATAACCATTTGCCAACTTGATGAATAAACTCGTGTCCCACTGGATTAATTGCAGATGTATAGGTCAAGGCTGGCTATGTCACAGGGACAAAGGAATATATTTTAACTGCAAATTTATTATCTTTTTTGTAACAAGTTATTCTTTTCTTCATGTGTGAACAGAATGATTTCTTAAATTTTTGCCTATCATTATTATGGTTATTTAATGTTCAAATTCATATTAGTGAGTCAATAAGGAATACTGCTAAAACATGAATTCCTACAAACATGATGTGAAAAAAAGTTTCTCAGGTTTCCACTTGTAACATATGCTATGGTCTATTTTTTTCTTTTTCATATGGAGTTGTGAACAGATGTTTGGGCAGGTTAATTCTGTACTAAATCTTGTACTTCTATATGTGCCGTGCTGGCCAAGTCAGCACTGTAGCTCTCTCGTTGGTCATTAATCACCTCAAAACCACTTATTTTTGCTATTATTAAATTAAAATGAAAATGAGAGTTCTGCTAACAAAAGCTTATTTTATACAGTGGGGAAGCAGCCTCATCTCTCATTCCTCTGCCATGAGAACGTTTACTCTTGTTACACTAATCTAATAATAAACCCTCAGCACGCTTGTGTTTCCTCATCTCTATCTATTCTTGTGATGATATCAATCTCTTGGCCAGGATGCTCTCACCCCTCCCCACCCATCCAAAACCAGCTCATTCTTCATGGCCCAGCAACTTCTGTGCCTCAGGGAAAGCTAAAATTACATCAGTCATCCCATTAACATACGTCAGCTCCACAGCGTTTGAGTTTCTATGTTCAAACAGCTAGGCCATATACTTAGGGAAAATACAAAGATTAGGTAGTCACGTCTTTCCCTTATGATGTTATAGTTTAAGAGAGAAAAAAGGTCAGTATTCACTCAATAAATACTTATTAACTTGTGACCATTTTAAAATTTGCTGTGGATAAGAATCATCTGAAGAGTTTGATAAAATGTAGATTCTTGGGCTCCTTATGAAACCCACTGAATCAGAATTTCTGAGAGTGTGACCCAGAAGTCAAAAATTTTAACAAGTGTTGATGGTAATTTGAACATGCTTCTCTACTATACATGGCTTGCATAGGGCGGTTACTAAGATGAATGAACAGATTCTCTGCCCTCAAGGAGCTCACATCCTAGTTAGGGCAGGTGGTTAATCACAATGCAAATGAAATATTATGTAATTATTACATTAAAAACTAGAATAGGCTTGTAAGCCAGTTTCAGGGACCATAGGGGATGGAAAGAATCAATAGTACTGGATGCACTGAAACTACAAGTTAGCCTCACTGGGTTCTGAGGAATTAAAATCCCTTTAAGACAATATTCATCAGGAAGTAGAGGAGGTAGAAGGAAAGGTTGTTCTCTGTGACCATGCATCTACATGGATAGGGACAAGTATGACATAAGAAAGAAAGTCATGGGGGCAGTGGAGGTCTCCTTAGAGAGGCATTTATAGGAGGGAAAGATTATTTCTAGCTAGTAACATAAGGACATTTTTGAGGAGGTGCTGCATTGGAGCTGGGTCTTGAGGAAGGGTAAGGTGTACAAACTATAATATAGACATGAGCATGAAGGAAAGCAAGGATATTCCAGAAGGAAGAATTAGTACAAGCAGGGACACAGAAGAAGGAAAGCAAGCTGAAGGCAGGGAGAATAGCAAGCAGTTTAATTTGGCTTAGAAAAGGGTATGAGAAGGATAACTTTCTCATAGTTGTGGATTTAGGGAAACACTCTAGGAAGGTAAACCAGACCAATCTTAGGGAACCTTGAGTACTAGACCTCAGAGTAGCATTTACTCTTTGGACAACTTATTTGACACAATATATTTACTTTTTATACCTTGTCTCCCCAAGAAGCCTATATTTTCCTTGAAGGCATGGGCATGTTTCACGTTTCCTTCAAAATCCCTCAGAATGTAGCACAACGTCTAGCATACAGCAGGAGTTCAAAAAATTTGTGTTGACTGATTAGGAGAGATTGTTTTTGTTCTCAGAAGGAGAGCTTTCATAGCATGCAGGAGGGCTATGTACCACTGGGGTTTTCTTCACTCTGTTGGTACCATGTTAAGCATATGAGAAGACTGTCACCGTTGACAATCACAGAGGTCATGCTGTATGTGGAGGTGTCTAAAAATGAATAATGCAAGTTTAGCCCATTGGGAACTTTACTACAGATGCATGTTCTTTTTCATTTTCTGCACATTAACTGAAAGTATTTTCTTAAATTTGTAAAAATGTGTACTTGGAATGGAAATAAAGAGTAATGACTACCCTGTAAAACAACTGTTGGAATATTTAAAAAGTAATGACGGTTGTTTTGGGCTACACATTTAAGGAAGAAACCTTTTATATTGTTTTGTTTTGTTGGGCTTTGTTTTGTTCTTTAGAGTTAAAGAACTGGCTCTCAAATTCTTCATGGACTATATGGCTGTTGAAGAGGGTTGTGAGATGTTTCTTCAGGAAAAGTCACGATAGCTAATCCACCCCCATAACAAATCCATATGGCCAAGACATTCAGTAAATACACCCAGACAAAAGATAAATATTTAGTGAAAACCTACTACATGTTTGAAAATGGTCTAGGTTCTGGTATATGCTGGTGAACAAGGGGAACAAATTCCCTAATTTTGTGAAACAAATTCTAATAAGATCTAGTAGTTTGGTGCAATTGTTCCAACAGCAACAATAGCAATAATTAGCTATATTATACAATATTTTAAAGTTTGTAAAACTTTTACATATCTGTTGTGTTATTTTTCACAACTCTCTTCCTTTCTGATTTTCCATACAATTTTCTTCTATTTTTATCTATTTCCATAGGATCTATTATGCCAATGATTCTCAAATCTCTATTGCTAGCTCAGACACCTTTACTAAATTCCAGATCTATATTTCTAACTATGTTTTAGACATTTTCACCTATGTTTTCCAAAGGTTATTCAAACTCAATGTGTTCAGAACTTCCATCTTCTCGTATTCAACCTCCTCTCTTCCTGTGTTCCTTTTATATCAATTAATAACAGCATTACCCACCAAATCATCGTTATTACAACTAGAAGCAACAGATCTGATTCTTTCTCCCTTTTATCCACCTTCCCCTTTCTGTCATTTCTTTATTTTCTTGAATCCATGGATTTTTTTCTTCATTTCTTCTGTCTTCACATCTTAGTTCTGGTTATATAATTCGTTTCCTAAACTATTATAGTAATTTTCACTTATCACTGTGCTTAATCTGTTCTTATTAAAGTTCTAGCTCCTATCACAATTTCTAACACAGAGTAGGTTATAAATTTTAAAAAATTGTTGATTTAGTGATTAATTTGTCCTTCAGATCAGGGATAAATTTTAAAATGTAGGCTTAAACATATTATTCTCCTACATAAAAATTTTCAGGCTGTCATTCATGAAATAATACCAAATTCTTAGCATGACATTCAAAGACTCTAGTGTTTTTACTTCAGTTCATTTTTCTAATCTTGCCTCCTTTTATCCTACAAAAGTACCTGTATGCCAACCATATCTAACCACTTAAAGTTCTCTAAGCCTACTCTTCTGTTTCATCCATCTGTAACTTCCATGAGCTGTTCTCTCTCCCCTACTTACCTTTCAAGTCTTTACCTTGAACCTCTGTCTTTCACTCTGAAAGTCACTCTTCAGTTCTCCTGTCTTATTTTCTATCTATCTATGCATGTCTCTTAATTGTGTTGCTATCATTTGCATTTCTCTTATTAGGCTTGAATTTCTGAAAGGTAAAGTTTATGTCTTTTCATCTTTGTATCCTCAGTGCTTGCAGAGTACCTGCATAAACGTAGTGTAAATGTATGGTGAATGAATAAACAGCAAGTTGATTCAGATGTCAAAATGGGTTTATCTCTCATCTTTCCTGAAGTTTCACCGAAGCAAAAAAAACAGAAACAAAACTGAAAACAAATAAAGGGGAAAAAATGCTGCTGCTAGTAAACAGGAAATGGTAAAACTAAGAAGCCAGAAACTTAGAGAATTTTGTAGAAGATACAAAGTAAATCCAATTATGTTTAAAAAATCCAGTGCCAATCACCTGTGACTTAATACAAACCAAAAGGAGTCCCTCTGGGAAGTCAGAATTACTTGGTTTCTCTAACAAGTTCTAAAAGTTTGTGTAAATTAGTACTGGTTTTGAGAGGGGAAACTTGCAGCATCTATTAAAATTAAATATGCATAGCTAGTGATACGGCATTTCTGTCTCTAAGAATCCATTCTTTGCAAGTATTTGCATTTGTATGTGAAGAGTTGGTCACTGCATAATTAAAATAGCAAGATATTGGAAACAACATACATGTCCATCAATGGGTTACAGATTAAATAAATAATGTGACACCCACCATAGGAAACCACATATAACTTTTAGAGAAGAATAAAAGATGTGCAATGCCCATGATACATTCTTCAAGTGAAAAAAATGCATATGCGTGTGCATGTGCACATTTGTAAATGCACAGAAAAAAAGTGGGATGACAGACATTGAATTTTATCTACCTCTGGGGAGTGCTAAGGGGGATTTTTCTCTTTTTCCTTTTTCACTTCTATATTACAATCACTTTTATAACTAAAGAGAAATGTAAACAGTTTAACAATTTAAACAAAAAAAATTTTCAGACATGGAATAGGAGGGGCTGAGAGCAAAACCGGCCATAGTTAGTCCATAAGGAACAAGGACTTCTAGGTGGTCAGGATTAGTACTTAGAGCTATTTCACTATCTAGGACTGCTCATTACAGATCTGGCCCATTGCCTTCTAATATGTATAGTAGGGTCAGTTAGAGAAGGAGGCAGTATTCCAGCTAACTTCAGGTTGGCACGACAAAAGCAGCAGTGAAGTTCCACTATGTGTTTATCCTCATTAGTAATTCTTCCTCCACATCTTGCCAGCAAGGACAGCTTTAGGCCCTAGGAATCCCCTAACAATGGCTAGAAGAGATGGTGGGTTAAGAGAACTCAACTAGAGCACCTCACAACAGGTAGCTGACCACAGCATTGATCATTCAGGCATGGACTGTGCGTTGGACATTTGTCACCTAAAGAAGGGCCCTCTGCTGCCATCCACCTTTCCTGAAGGACCCAAATGATATCTACTTGTTTGTCTACCTGCTTGCTCACTCACCAGAGCCAGTATATAGTATCCTGCTTGAGGAGAGTGAAGTAGGGGAAGGGAACCAGAACCATATGAGACAGAATTATTTTATAGTTGGAGAGGTTCAGTGCTGTGCTTATCTCTGGGGCCTATAAGTCTGACACCGACTCTTGGCTGAGATAAGGGCAGTGGGATAATTAATGATTTATAATGCACTAAAGTTTGAAACTGCCCTGGTGGTACCCACTGCTGGTTTATTAGGACTTATGCCTGGCATTACAAGTCAGATAGTCTGGCTTGGCTATGTGTACAGAAAGCCATGAAAGACACTACTGGAGACTTTTAGGATGCCTCCTGAAACTAAGATTTATCATACAAATCTTGGTGATTTTATCCAGAGAGGCAGCATGTCGTGTGTGAAGAATGACTTTGGGAAGCTGTACTTGGAAGGCTCTTGGGCCCCTGATGTTTGCCTGCATTCTGTTTCTACTGCTTTACTGTATAATTTACATTTATTGAAAACCTTATGTGAGAATTCTCTGTGGAGTCTCACAAATCCTTTCAATTATCTGTGTTGTAATTTTTGCAAGAACCTTGAATAAGATATAGCTGTAGTAGTTTTTTAATGCTGCATAACAAATTACTGAAAATGTAGCTGCTTAAACCAACACTCACTTATTAATTCAAGTAGGTCAGAAATCAGGGCATGATGTAGTTGTGTTCTCTGCTTAGGGTCTCAAAAGGCTAAGATGGTGGTATTGGCTAGACTGCATTATCATCTGGAGCTTGGCATCCTCTTGCAAACTTACATAGATGTGGCAGGATTCAGTTCTTTGGGGTTGTATGAAGGACGTCCCTGTTTCCTTGCTTTTTGTCATCTACTTTCTTGTTGGGGTAGCTCTCAGGCCTAGAGAGGCCTATATTCCTTGACTATGGCTCCTTTCAAGGGCCCTCTCACACTTTCAATCTCTTTAATTAAGAAGAGTCCATTCCCTTTTAAAGGATAACCTAATTAGGTCAGAGTCATGCAGGATAATCTCTCTATTTAAGGCCATCTGATTTGGTATTTTAATTATATCTGCAAAATCCCAGTAGCACTTATATTAGTGTTTGATTGAATAACTGAGAGAAGACCTCTGTATTCCAGAGGGTGCAGATCTTGGGGGCCATCTTAGAATTCTGCCTTCCTCAACTGCTCCCAATTGTTAATTGAGTTTATTAATACAGACCATAGCATTGTGTTCCATGGAGCCACAGGAAGTAGAAGAAGACTCTTGGGTATGAGAGCACTCCTTTATTTTACCAGGACAATCCTACTTGTATCTATTGTACAAAATTACAGTCTGTAGAAATTACAGCTATTATATTTTGTTCATACTTTTTCTTTTGGTAATCACATCTAGCCTCATAATTTTAAATTGTACATGTATACTTGTATTTCTTTCTTTCTTTCTTTTTTTATGGCCTCACTGCACAGCTTGCAGGATCTTAGTTCCCCAACCAGGGATTGAACCTGGACCTCAGCAGTGAAAGCACAGAGTCCTAACAACTGGACGTCCAGGGAATTCCCTATATTGGTATTTCTTTTTTTTTTTTTTATGTGGCAGACAGCATTTTTATTTTATTTATTTATTATTTTTTAAAATTTTTTTGCAGTACGTGGGCCTCTCACTGCTGTGGCCTTTCCCGTTGCGGAGCACAGGCTCCGGACGCGCAGGCTCAGTGGCCACGGCTCACGGGCCTAGCCGCTCCGCGGCATGTGGGATCTTCCCGGGCCGGGGCACGAACCCGCGTCCCCTGCATCGGCAGGCAGACTCTCAACCACTGCACCACCAGGGAAGACCCTATACTGGTATTTCTTAAATGTATTGATCTGGCCTGAACTTCTGCCCAGACTCATAGTTAACAGCCTTCTTGACATCTCCATTTGGATACATAATAGGCATATCAAACTTAAGATTTCCAGAATAAAACTGATATTTCCCTCTAAAATTACATCTCTTGTCCTTCGAATATCTAGTTGGCTGATTGGTAAAGGTCCTCCCCTATACAAAGCTAGTCTGTACAAAATGGGAAACGTAGGTGTTTTTCAAATGTGCAGACACCAAAATCAAGTGTCATAGAACATTAAGAAACATGGAATGGCCCAAAGAAAGGAACAAAATAAATCTCCAAAAACCAACACTAAAGAAGTAGAGACACATGGATTACCTGATAAAGAATTAAAAATACCCATCATAAAAATGTTCAACAAACTTAGGAAAATGATACATGAAAAAACGAGTAGAAAATTAATTTAAAAACCCAGAAACTTTTGAGGTGAAAAACACGGTAGCTGAACTGGAAAATTCACTAGGATTATTCAACAGCTGACTTGATCAAGCAGAAAAAAAGATGAGACATTTGAAATTATGCAATCAGAGGAGAAAAAGGAAAAAAAAATAAAAAAAGTGAAGAAAGCTTAAGGGACTTATGGAATACTGTAAAATGTATCAATATATGCATTATGAAAATTCTAGAAGAAGAAGAGAGAGACAAGGGCAGAAAGCTTTTTTAAAGAAATAATGGTTGAAAACTTCCCAAATCTGGTGAAGGAAGTGCACATTCAAATTCAAGAAGCCTATAGTTAAAAACACTGTACTGAACACTTAAAAATTTGTTAAGAGGTTAAATCTCATGTTTGCACTTTTTTTTGCCACAGTCAAACAAGCAAACAAACAAAACCCCTGCATCTTGTATAGTATTCTACTCAGAAGTAGAAATGTCATCTTTCAGTTGCTTAGTCTCAAATCTTAAACTCATCCTTAACTACTCTCCCTCTCATCCCTGACATCCCATCTGTCAACAAATCCTATTGCTTCTACTGAGGCAGGTTTCCTCTAAACTTAATGAAGTTCAAACTTTCAAGCCCCTTACTTGCATGAACTCCATTCCAGATCCTGGGAGGCAGCCTGGCAAAGTGTTCACGTGGCCATATGTTTTTGTGCAATTTGCACAAATCTTTTTTAAGGTTAAAAAATTAAAACATAATTCACATATGATACATTTTACCCTTTTAGAATATAAAACTGAGTGATTTTTAGAGTATTTACAAAGTTGTTTGACTACCATAACTATATAATTCTAGATCATTTTCATCACCCCCTCTTCCAAAAAAACCCATACTCATTCTTTCCATTCTTCCCTCCTCCCCAGACCCTGCAACTACTAATCTACTTTCTGTCTCTGTGAATTTGTCTATTCTGAACAGTTCATATAGCTGTAATCATACAACACATGGCTTTTGTTTCTAGCTTCTTTCATTTAGCATGATGTTTTCAAAGTTCATCTGTATCAGTCCTTAATTCTTTGTTATTTCCAAATATTATTCCATTGTATGGATATACTGCATCATGTTTATTCATTTATCAGTTAATGGACATTTGGATTTTCTTTCTTTTTGGCTATTAAGAATATGCTGCTATGAATATTCATGTACAAGATTTTTTGTGGATATATGTTTTATTTTATTTTTATTTATTTATTTTTGCAGTACTTGGGCCTCTCACTGTTGTGGCCTCTCCCGTTGCAGAGCACAGGCTCCAGACGCGCAGGCTCAGCGGCCATGGCTCACGGGCCTTGCCGCTCCGCGGCATGTGGGATCTTCCCACACCGGGGCACAAACCCGTGTCCCTGCATCGGCAGGTGGACTCTCAACCACTGCGCCACCAGGAAAGCCCCGGATATATGTTTTAAATTCTCTTGGATAGTGTGGTTGGATGAATATTGTGTTGGCTCCCCACAGATATGCACATCCTACTCCCTAGGGCCTGTGAATATATTACCTTACATGGACAAAGAGACTTTGCAGATATGATTAATTTAAGGGTCTTGAGATGGAGAGATTATCTGAGTGTCCCAATGTAATCATAAGTGTCCTTATAAGAGGAAGGTAAGAAGTTCAGAGAAGGCAGAGAAGGAGATGTCATAACAGAAGAGAAGTTGAAGTGATGCAAAGAAGGGGCTGTGAGCAGAGGAATGCAAGTGGCTTCTAGAAGCTGATAAAGGAGAGAAAATGGATACTTCTCTAGAGCCTCCAGAAAGAACACAGCCCTGATGACACCTACAGAACTTTAAAATAATAATTTTGTGTTGTGTTGTGTTATACGTATTGTTTTAAGCCTCCAAATTTGTCATAATTTGTTACAGTTCAATCATAGGAATCGTATTTTGGAACTTGGAAGTGGGTTACTCCTGCAACAAATACCTAAAAATGCAGAAGTGGCTTTGGAACTGGGTAGTGAACAGAGCTGGAAAAATTCTAGCTAAAAATGCATGATCGAAAAAGCCTAAATTGCCTTGAACATACTGTTAGTAGAAATATGGATGGTAATGAGTCCTCCTTATCTCTACTAAGGAGGACTCAGAATGAAGTGAAGAGCATGGTACAGAAAATCTGTATCTTCTTAGAGAACACCTAAATGATCATGAAAAGACTGCTCGTAGCAATGTGGACTCTAAGCCCTCACTACTAATGAGGGCTCGGAAGGAAATGAGGAACATGTTAACATGGAAAATGGAGTAAAGGGGATCTTTGTTATACAGTAGCTGAATTGTATCATACACTTATGTGGAAAGCATAACTTGTATGAGGTAAATTTGATATTTAGCTGAAGAGATTTCCAAGCAAAATTTTGACGGTATGGCCTGATTTCTACTTGCGGTTTGTAGTAAAATACAAGAGGAAAGGGTAAATTGAAAGAACTATTAAGCAAAAAGAAACCAGGACTTGACTTGGGAAATATTCATCCTATTCAGACTACAAAAAAATGCTAAAATTAGGAGATTCACTACCAGGAAAGTGTGCTCTGGAAATAAAGTCAGGGTGTGCTGGGGCAAACCTTTCTAAGGATTAAAGTGACTTGTAAGGATCAAAGTGCTTAGGTAGGTGTTTCATGGAACCTGTTAGACATCTTAGAAGAAGCCAGGAATAGACATGAGATTATCCAGGAAAGATCCGTGAGGAACCCCTTGTGCAGTGGAGAAATCTTCAAGATATAAATGGGAGACCCACAAGGCTCTTTAGACTGTTGTATCAACAGAAACACTGCCAGCATGGACTGAAAGGAATAGAGAGAGGACAAAAGAAGACTGCCAGACTCCTAAAATTCTATAAGCAGGAAACAGGCTGATAAATCTACTCAGCTGTAAACCTTGCTTTCCTACCAGGAAAAGGAAGAATGATGCAGAGGGTAAAGCCAAAGGCACAGAGCAATGGGTCTTGAGCCACAGAGTTTATTCCCTGGCCTTGAAACCTCATGGAGTTTGCGTGGGTGAATTTTGATATTGGTTTTGAGTGTAGACTACTTTTGTCCTTCCATTTTTTTTTCCCGTTCTGCATGGGAATCTCTGTAACTGTTATCCTATGCCTATTGCAAAATCATATTTTGGAAGCAGATTGACTGTTTTCTAGTTTTACAGGTCTACAGATGGAAGGTGATTTGGACCCAGGATAGACTGTACACAGAACCTTACCTATGCCTAACTTAGATGCTTTACATGATGAAATTTGGGACTTTTGAGCTGATGAGATTTAGATGAGACTTTTATACATGAGTTGATTTTGTAATGAGTGAGAATTTTGGAGAACTTGAGTTGGGGTGGATGCATTTTCAAGTGGTTAGACATGAATCTTTGGGGACAGGGACCTTACTGGTAGGCTAAACAATGGGCTTTCAAAGATGTCCACGTCCTGACCCCTGAACCTGTGAATATTCTACCTTACAGGATAAAAGAGAATCTGCAGATATGATTAATTTAAAGATATTGAGAAAGAGAGATTATCCTGGATTATGTCAGTGGTCTCAAAGTAATCACAAAGGTACTTACATGAGGGAGACAGGGGAGTTGGAGAAGACAGAGAAAGAGTTGCAATGATAGAAATAAAATCAAAGTAGGAGACATAATGACAGACACAGAGATTGAAGTAATGTGAGAAAGGGGTCACTAGCCAAGGAATGAGGTAGCCTCTAGGAGCTGGAAAACGTAAGGAACAGATTCTCTCATGAAGTCTCTAGAAGGATTAAAGCCCTGATGACACTTTGATTTTAGGACTTCTGACTTCCAAGACTGTGAGATGATAAATCTGTATTGTTTTAAGCCACTAAGTCTGTGGTCATTTGCTACAGATCAGCAATAAGAAAGGAGTACAGGTATGTGCCTAGGCCTGAAATGCTAGGTAAAATTAAGATCTTTTAACTATAATTTCTACCCTGACTTCCACTATGTTGCAATTTCTCTCATGTCATGTGGTGATGGAATGGCCACAGGCATTTTGGGGAGACAGATAAAAGGGAGTTACATGGGAATACCTTTAGTATAGATTTAATGGAATATATTTATATGGTTTGCAATCATGTCTCCACGTAGTTAACCTATTGTTAGCCATCTAGAGTAGAAATGGCTTCCAGAAATACTTTGTTCATTGTGTCACTTCCCCTGACCCTCATGACATGAAGGTACAGGGCCAAGGAAAGTATTGGGACATGAATATGTCCTTTGGTTCTCAGTGTGTAGGTGGAGGAAGAGAAACAAGGCTTGAAATGTAGGGAGTCAGAGGTTTTCCCAAATTTGACAATCCTAGAATTTTACAAGCTGTATCAATGAAAAATTGTAAAGATGAAACAGATGTTTCCAAATTATCAGGAATAAAAACCATGGTAGAGGAATGCCTGGATTATTTTTCTATTATCGCCGTAGAAAATGATATTACAAAATATTTGTCATATGAACACACTGTCAAAGAGCATGAGGCCAATATGTAGGGGGAAAAAAGAGTATCACAGATGTGTGCTATTATGTTATTTTTCTGGATTTAATGATGTTTACAACATTTGTCAGCTTTTCAAATTGTATTCTATTAATTTTAATTTGTAATTTAAAATTCATAGTTTTTTTTTTCATCTTAAGTAAACATTCACTTTTGTACTTAATTACGTATTCCTAATTTTGTATTATATTTTGAAAGAAGGTGTCCCTAATTTACAAGTTCAGATCCTACTTCTGGCTATATCTTTAATATTTACCCAGAAATCAGTCCTTACCACCTCCACTGCTACTACCCCATCCCCGGACACTACCATTTCTTGCCTATATTATTGCAATAACTTCCTAACTGGTCTCTTTGACTCCACTTTGACCCACTTTCCATTCATCCTCAGCACAGTATTCAAACTGATCCTGGTAATGCCATGTAATGCAGTGTAATTAAGGTAACATACTACAACCAAATGTAGTGTAATGTAACATAACAATGTAAGTCAGACCATGGGTTCTACCTGTTCAAAACCTTCCAGAGGGCTTCCACTTTACTCAGAGTGAAAGCCCAAATCCTTGAAATGTCTTACAGGATTCTACCTCTCCCTGTGCAACTACCTCCAAACTCCCCAAATTAACTTATCACCTACTCTTCTCACTTACCCTCCTCCAGACCTTCTAGTCTTCTTGCTGTCCACAAGTCAGGCTTGCTTTCATGTCAGGTGCTTATACTGCCTGTTCCCTCTGTTTAGAACGATCTTCCACCCAGATATTAGCATGATTTGCTCCCTCGCCTTCTTTAGGTTTTTTCTAAAATGTCACCTGCTGAGTAAAGCTTCCCTGGCCACCCTAACAATTACACTCTCCATACATGCATATACACCCCCCCCCACACACACACACACTGTCTCTCTCTCTTTCTCTCCATCTCCCTTTCTTTATATTTCTCCTTAGCATTTTCATTGTCTTCTGGGTTTGGTTTGTTGTGAAACCTGAAATCAAATAAATTTTTTATTGATTCAATTTCAGATAATATATCCAGATAGTATACATTTCAGCATTTCAATGAGGAAGATGTCATTTTGAATTTGATTACTTTAAATACAGTTTTTGTTAGTTTTTGGATGATTCACAATCCCTATTCACAACTCAAGAATATTCTTGGGTTTACTCCATGATTGCATAATACACTTATTTTCCTTGTAAAGTGTTGGTTATAAATTTGTACTCTTATTTCACATAATTTTCCCTGGTTCAATCAGAGAGCATTTCTTTTAACTTCTCTTGTTGACACTATTGACAGAATCACCAAGGCACTTGACTACATTGAGATATATGCCATTCTTAGAAAAATCTATTTATGGAAAGGGAAACGGAGCTAATTAATTTCATTTATAGTACCCAGTCTTATTGCAATAATAAGAAATGGCAATGAGAGAAAAACTGCTTCCTTTGAAAACAGAGGCCAAGATAACTTATTTTATTGCTAGGAAAAGGAAAGTTTAAAAGCAAAGAAATGAGGTTTTATTTTATTTATTTATTTTTTTGTATGTGCAACATTGGAAATTGCTTTTTAAAGCCCTCGGTCAACAGATGTTGCACCTATAAAAGTGGAGACCCCAGTTTGATCCTCCTATCTAAAAAAACTCCATAATTATTTTCAGACATAAAACACCTTTTAATTGAATGATTCATCAAGGATTCCTTTCAAATTCCAGAGTTGGTGGAAATACAGTTTTATTTATTGGTCACAGTTCTCAATTTTGTACTTTAAAGTTTCATGGAGAAACTCATTTAGAAGTATGTTTTAAAGTGAATTGAAATTGATTCCTAAAAGGATAGCTTATTATGGAATGATTGTTTTTCATATAAACTAAAGCATTTCCTCCACCTCTATTATTGCTTAGTTTGAATCAAAAATTTTCAATTTATGTAGGCACGATTCTGATGAAGATAATTGATTTAACTGTTCACTTTTAAAGTCAAATGATTCATTCATTCATTAGAAACAATTATCACGAGCCAGTTGGGAGTTGGTACTCTGCTAGAGGCTGGGAAAACTTTCTGGAGAAAATGATGCCAAAATTGAGTTGGCAAAAAAAAACAGTTGTTTTATTTTAAATGTTTAAGCTATTGTCTTTTAGCTGTGGCCCACTTTTCTAATATTCTACTTCGTAATTCTGAGGTTAACTACATTTCTTTTTTTTTTTTTTTTCGGTACGCGGGCCTCTCACTGTTGTGGCCTCTCCTGTTGCGGGGCCCAGCCGCTCCGCGGCATGTGGGATCTTCCTGGATCGGGGCACGAACCCGTGTCCCCTACATTGGCAGGTGGACTCTCAACCACTGCGCCACCAGGGAAGCCCTACTTTTCTTTTTTGATATGTGACTCTGCATCAGGCCCTGATGACTGGGTGTACTGGAGAGGGCTGGAAGGTTAGAGAAGGCAGAAGGGACTTGCTCATTCTACTTACTTCCTGGGAATTTAGTATCTCAACAGCAGCACTGCTCCTTGCAGTGACACTAAACTCCAGCAACAGCAGTTGTTTTCAGCTTGTATTTTTTCCACACAATTAGAACTAGCCTTATTAGATCCTTGAAGACATCAGCTGACTGGTGCCCCTATTTAGAGGTCTGAGTGGCAGCTTCAAGTTTTCATAATTCCTTATATTACCATCTTCCATTTGTCCCCTAAGCTAGAGGTGGTAGCTGCTTCCTAGAGTTATTACATCTGTGGTCCTTCAGAGTCCCCTTTCTGTCTTTCCAGTTTTCTAGTACATGATTGTCCATTCCTTATATTAAACTTTCTTTGTTACATACTTGATATAGTTTCTACCCCCTGCCTGGACCTTGGCTGATACAGAAACTGATGTGTCTCCAATCATTTTAAAAATTAGTTTCATTTCTCAAGTTTCTCTTGATATATCGATAACCTCTGGCAATGTCTGTGATCTATATAAATTCTACATGTGTATACACGCACACAATCTATGGCCTCAGTAGTTTTACAAATGCAGGAAATGGAAGCGTTACTAATTAGGATGCTTTAAATATCTTCCCTGAAAATGGAATGGCCTGTTATAAGATGACAAATTGTATTTTTATTACTCTGCTTTTTCTTATAAGCTTTACTTGAAGAATAATTAACAAAATTTTATTAGTAAGTGTGGCAAACCTACACTGTAATTATCTATAAAGGAAATTACCAGATATGTAAATATAACACTTGCCCCAGGTATACATGCATCCTAGGTAATTAAGGATGAGCACACCTTGGGCAAACTAGGGAGTTGAAATCATTGGCTGTTATGCTACTGGTAAAGTTTAATTTAATTCTAATCAATTTAAATTACAAGTTAAAACAGCACTCAGCTGTTTCAAATTTCTATGAAAACACATTCATATTATTTATAAAACCAAACAGATAGTCTATACAACGACTGGCATTTCTTCTCCGTTATTTTGCTCAGAGTGACTCCATTCTTTATTTGATTTATCCATTTGAAATTTTTGTTTGATTCTATGAAATAAAGTGAAAAAAGTCAACAGAAACAAATTCAGTTTGAATATTGAGATTAGAAATTCTTGCTTAGTGTGATCTGCAGCCTTATTAAGCATTTAAAATAGTGACTTGTAGAGTGCAGACTATTTTTTAAGCTTTTCTATAAAAAAGCTTTATAGAATATAAATCCTCTAATACAGTCCATGGATAGCTGAATTTATGAAATCTTTTTATAAAGATGGCTTGACATACTGTTTCAAATATTAGAGAGTTAAAACGATGTTACTGGGACTTCCCTGGTGGACCAGTGGTTAAAAATCAGCCTTCCAGTGCAGGGGACTTGGGTTCGATCCCTGGTCTGGGAAGATCCCACATGCTGTGGAGCAACTAAGCCCATGTGCCACAATTACTGAACCTGTGCTCTAGAGCCCGCATACCACAACTACTGAGTCCATGTGCTGCAACTACTGAAGCCCGCGTGCCTAGAGCCCGTGCTCTGCAACAAGAAGCCACCGCAATGAGAAGCCTGTGCACCACAAGGAAGAGTAGCCCTCGCTTGCCGCAACTCGAGAAAATTAGCTCACAGCAACAAAGATCCAACGCAGCCAAAAATAAAAACAAAACAAAACAAAACAAAAATGATGCTACTCATTTCCTGATGAATTCTCTGAACTTTTAAATTCAATCCATCTTTACATGTGTTTAAAAAATGTTTTTTTATCACAGAAAAATATATATTTTTTACTCTTTAAATATTTTTGTTGCTGTCATTTAGGTGTTTTGTTTTTTAAAATCCATGTTTTGTTCTTTAATCCAGAATTTGAATGGTCTGTAGTTTAGAAATATCTCTGTCAGTAACTGGACACATTAAATAGCTCAAAGAGTTGAAAATACTCTTAAAATGATCTCATCATGATGCCTCAAACTCTGGAGAATGAATCCTGGCTAATTTTAGGTGCAGAGGCAGGAAGACTTTCTTTAAGGACATGAAATAGATATTTAAAAATTACCCTTTATCTGATTACTTTTCCAGAAAAAACTTACAAAATATTAATAAGATGGTATTTCAAAATCACTTATTTCAAAATCACTCATATTCATATTTAATCCAAATTCCAGCAGGAGAGACAGAAGATACAGTTAAAAGGCAACATTTGAGGAGATAAGGACTGTTAATTTTTCAAAACTGATGAAAAACAGGAACCCATGGATAAAGTACACAAGAATAATGTATACCAACCTCATGCATGAGCACAGATGTAAAAAATATCCCTGACAGGATGGAACTGAATATAGTTTATATAGAAGGTCATGATCATCGTTATATCACGACCATGGACTCTGAGGCATACACAGACCATTTCCCAGTCTGCTTTTAGCCTCCTCTGAGCTGAGCAATTTTCTCTTTCTGGCTTGCCTTAAAGCTTTCTTATTTTGCTTCTTATGACTGACTCTTTTGATGAATGTTCCCATAGCAGAGTTTTTGGGAGCTTTAAGTGACATTTTCCTGTATGCCACAGTCCTCTCCTTTTGAGGGAAGGGGGGATGAAGAAAGGAAGTAAAGGAGCTTGGAAGCTAGAGCTAGTTTTGGGGGATGGTCAACCATGACCTCATACTATTACTGGATCCATCCTATCTCCTCGGGGCTCTGCTACTCAATCTGCTCCATTTTCCAGTATTCTGGCTCATGGTGATTTGCTTTGGGGCTCCATTATTTCCTGCACCAGTTCAGGACAAATAGCAATTCTTAGTTCATTGGATAAATATATCTATACCTGAAATATAATCCTACCATACAGCTTTTGGGCCCCATGATAATCACTGAATCTGTTTTAGGGTCCCTGACCATTCCATGACATTGGGATGACATTACTAATTATTATAACAGTGCGAAGAATGTACTACATAGAGTGTACAGAGGATTTTTAAGGATTGATGCTATCCAACTCCACACATCAACCTACTAGTGTCCCATCTCTGACCAGGCTCCAAATAATGCTCATTTGACCTCATTAAAAGAAAATGAGGGAAGGAAGAAAGAATATACCAAAAATATTAATAATGATTATATATGGGGATGAGGTCACAGATTACTTTTACTATCGTCTTTATGCTTCTTTTAACTTTCTAATAATTTTAAATGAACACTTATTAATTTTATATTGATAAAAAAGCCATGAAAGAAACACACATAAAAAAAGTTTTAAGAATCTATTATGTTCCCAGAACTTTGTCTAGTATCTTCTAGTGGTTATTCCTGTAGAAACATAAGATAATTTCTTTTGTTTACAATTTTTTATTGTTACCATAAGTAGCATCCATAAGTAGATATTTCTACTTCAGACCTTATTTGGGATATGTACCTTGCTTCTCTAGCAAGCAGACTTCTGTTTTCTTCATTAGGTTTTCTCATTCTCATTCTCATTTTTTTTTTTTTTTTACTTACTGCCATCTCTTCACATCTGTCTCTTTACCATGACACACAAAATGAATCATCTAACAGTAATCTCCTAGGTGTCAATATCTAGCTACAGATTGGAATTTAATTCCCTTTCCTCCATATGCTCTTGTTTCTAGAAGCCTCTTATCAGAGCAAATTCTCTTATTTTCACATTAAAAATTGTTACTGTCAGAGAAATAACAGCTAGTCCCACACATATGATGAATAAAATTCAAATATTTGATTAAAAGTAAATAACATTAGAAATGTGAAGTTCCAGAAATATACTCCCCCCAACCCCGTCAAATAACTATTATCAAATAAAGCACCCCAGTAGAAATGCAAAAAAAAATTAAGAGACTTAACTTTGTGACAGGCATAAAATATTGGGAGTTCAAAAGTAAAAAATGTTTTTACTCAGATGATGATTTCTTAGACATCAGAAGCATAAGTCAAAATATGTGTATTTAAAATTTACCTTTAGTAAGCTTATTTTCAAAAAATAAACATGCCCTATTCAACTATATTTACTATATTTACTATATACTATTTACTATAAATATGCAAATATTTATAGTAAAATATTGATTCACAAAGTATCCATACAAAAGGCTTGCAAAATTATATACCTGACAGAACTGAAATTCATTTGAACATGCATTGTTTATTATAGATTCTCTTGCATGAAATTCTTTCAAAAAGTCTGTGAGATATATGGGTTTGATACCCTTATTTTATTGAAGAGGAAGCTGAGGATAGGGAGTGAGCTATAGACCCAAAGGTACCCAGCTAACCAGTGATGGAGTTGAAAGTTAAACCTCAGTCGTCTGAATCCATTGTCCATGTTCTTTCAACTACTAGGCCAAGCTACATGTCTTCATGGAATCATGGGTAGATCCTAACTTCTTAACAACTAATTTAAAAAACTACCAATAGTTTTGCCACTGTTATTCACCACCTTTACGTCTCTCTCTACCTGCACTAATAAATATCTCCTTTAAAAATGCCAGAGGTGCATTAAACTATGTACTGGGTCATTTTGCTCTACTGTGTTGAGGCCACCTTGCCAGCTGCCCTATAACACAGTTGGGTGTATCCAAAGCAGAGCAAGCTTGGCGGTGTGATGCAGCAGGCAGAAGGAAGCTCTGAAGTTTGTTTTTAGTGGACCTCTTTCAGTTTGCATATCATTTGGACTCTCAGAGCCTGTAGACTTGCTATGGGGTCACTATTAAGGTTATGGTTGGTGAGGTTCCTTCACAACAGAAATCGGGGATGAACTTCCAAGCATGGTGCTGGAGGGAAGACAGGACAGAGACTTATGCATGTATATGCAATGATAACTGGGTGATGGCACTGCCAGCAAGAGGAAGACGACTAATGCTCCCAGGGGGTATTGCCTGAGCCCAAAGAACCAACTGGCAGGTTCAGAATTGCAGATTTAACACAGGAGGCAGTATCAGCTGCAAACATCAGCCCAGAGGCCAGCACTTCTGAAATCCAGCCTGAGGACAGGGGGTCTCTTTTCCTCATGTCAGAAAGATATGTACCTTCCTTCGCACTCACTCAGATTCCATGTTAAGGAGACAAGCAGGGGAAGGCAAGAGGTTACAGAGAATTTCTATGCAGGGAAGATGAACACAACCTAAAGGGACCATGTAACTTCTAAAATTAGATTTAACTTCTAATCATAGAAAAATAGAAGTCAGTTTTTACCCTCAATAAAGAGCTGATAGAGGCTGGGACAATGATCAAATTAGTTACGGTCAAAGTAAAACAAGTTAATTTTTTTGCACATTCAAGTTGTAGTGTGAATTATACCCTATCACCCCTATACATTGGCATTTACTGGGAATCACTTTTCCAGGCCCTGTACATTTTTTAACTTAATTCTCCTACAAACCTTGGATGGGAGGAACCATTATAATCTCCATTTTATAGAAAAGGAAAATGAGGGTTAGAGAGGTTAAGTCATTTTCACAAGGTCATGTAGCTAGTAACATGGCTGCAAAAGAAAAGCTGATTACACTCTTAAATGTTTCAATTTAAAAATAGTTAAAATACAATTTAGGTGAATTGATTTTTGAAATTTAAAGATGTTCAAGTGGAAGACCTCTGAGTAAAACAGGCTGCGTCTGCTGGTAAAAGAGTATTTTCTTTCTAATTTGCATTTGAGATTTTGGTTTTCAGGAACATTTAAAGAAAACTTAAGCCTAAAAGGAGTAGTCAAAATTCTGTCAATTTTGCTGGCAGTGAGGTCATAACATATGTTCACTAGAAAGACACTTTCAGTACAATTGGAAATAAAAGGCCATTGACCACTCCTCTCATGCTATGCCCATTAAGCAGCCAAAGCAGAAGTCTTCAAGGTATGGACTTTGAGTTAATCAAGTCTTGGTTTAATTCCTGTTCAACCACATAAAAGCTATGTAAGTCAGTGACCACCTTGAGCTTGTTTCCATGTTGCATGGCAACATGGCAAATCAGGATTAAATAAGGCAACATATATAACACTCTGAACATGGTGCCTGCTATATAGGTGGTGCTCAAAACTGACACTTTGCATCTGCCTATCCGTACCCCTGCTTTTAAAGTTAATCCTAATATTATTCAATTCCCTGTAGCTTACTATACAGATAAACAATCACTTTAATTCCAGATTTTATTTCATTTAGCAAATGTAAATGTGCACCTGATGATTTAATGCCTGGGGTTATCAAGACAGAGCAAAAGAAATAATCCCCTGGGATATATTTATCAAATTTAGAAAATGCATTTGCTTACCAGCTCACTGAATTCATTATTGCCTAGGTCAAGTCTTTCCAACTGGGCCAGTTTGTGCATTGACCTATAACAGATGGAGAAAAATATTATTGTGAGGCAGTGCATGACACATTGCTCCAAAAGACATTCCACCCACCTCCCTATCAGATTTACCTGGGTGTATAGTGCACAGATACGGGGGTATTTTTTAAGGAGAAGTAAGTTGCAAATATACAGTAACATATGCAAACTGCTGCCTGAAAACCTTTAGTAGCTTACCATGTTTCCAAATGCCAGTCTATGGATGGAGTTCTGGCCTGGATGCTTAATGAAAATCTGGGAAGCTTGTTAAAAATCTATACCAATAGGAGGTACCAATTGGGGCTCCAAAATCCATATTTTTAAGAATCCCCACAGGTTTTGGAAACCAACGGATAAACCCAATTCTTAGTAAAGCGTTCTAAAATTTCACAATATGGCCACAAATTCATCATTAATTTTGTCATTTTTCACTTCCTTAAATGAAATTCTGTTATAGAAAAACTTTTTTATCTTCTTTTATTGAGATATAGTTGATTTATAATATTATGTAAGCTTCAGATGTACAACATAGTGATTCACAATTTTTAAAGGTTATATTCCATTTATAATTATTATAAAATACTGGCTATATTCCTTGTGCTGTACTTTATATCCTTGTAGCTCATTTATTTTATACATAGTAGTTTGTACCTCTTAATCCCCTACCCCCAACTTTTGTACTCATTGTCTCCTAAACATATTGGCTTGAATGATGCTGCAGCTTTGAACAACCTTAAACCTCGGGCAAGAGTTGGTGCCAAAGATTAGACGTATCTTAGCACATGCCATGTGTAATCAGCATTTACCAAACCATTCTCAAGTATAACATACAACATAAGAGAAGAGAGCATTTTTCTGATTTTCAAGTTTTTTATCTCCCTACTAACCAGAATGCTGTCTCCAACTTTTGACTATACAGAAATTCTGGAGGCATTGTTGACTCAAATCTCAAAAAATTTTCATTCGTTCATCTTTAAAATTCATGTAGTAATTATCTTATAGGGCTTTTATGAGTAGCAAATGAAATACTACTGTAATTCAGACTCTGGCAGGCACTCATAAATGCAAAAAAATGTGTGTACTCTTTCTTCACTCAGCAACTGTTACTGAAAGATTATTATGAGTTAGACAATCTTCTGGGGTCTGGGGAATAGCACTGGATGAAAAGAAACAAAAATTCCTCCTCAAAAGTACTTTACATTTCAGTGGAGATGATAATGACAATAAATAAAACAATTAAGTAAAATAAAATAATATACTAGAAGGTTATAAGTGCTATGAAGAACACTTAAGAAGAGGAGGAAGATAGGAAGAATTCATATAACATGACTGCAATTTTTAATAGGGTAATCAGGTCTCACTGAGAAGAAATATGAGCCAATGCTTAAAGGAAATGAAGGAGCACCCTAGTGCCTAGACTCTGAAGCAGGGACACGTTGCTTGCTTGAAGACATCCTAGGTAACCAGTGTGGCTGAAGTAGACTGAGGGACAGGAGAAGTAAAGACATGATAATGGGGAGTTAGAAAATATGGGGTCTTATAACCCAAGACTTTGGCTTTGATTTTGAGTAAAATGGAGGGTCACTGAAAGGCTTTGATCAAAGGTATATTGAAGTGACTTGTTTTAAAAGGATACCTATGATTTCAGGCTTGTAGACAGACCGAGGAGGACGAAGGTGGAAGCTGGGAGATCAAACAGGCAGTTAATGGAAAATGCCAAATGAGAGGTGACAGTGGTTTGGTCAGGTTGGTGGCAGCGGACGGGGTGAGAAGTGGCTGGATTCTGGACATACTTAACATTAGATTCAAATGTTTTGTTGATGAAATGATTGTGGGGAGTAAGAGAAAGTAGAGTCAAATGTGATTAAAAGTGTGTTTTGGTCTGAACAACTAGAAGGATGAAGTGTAATTGACTGATGGAGAAGACAGGGTGAGCAGGGTTTTGGGTTCATCAAAAGCTTGGTTTTAAATGTTCTCACCCCTGTCCATCCCCCCTCAAATTTCCTCCTCAAAAGATAAATATGTGAAGTGATGGATGGGTTAATTAATTAGATGAGAAGAATCCTTTCATAATGTATACTTCCATTAAATCATCACAATGTACTTTAAATATCCTACAATTTTATTTATCAGTTATACCTCACCTCATAAGGTTGAAAAAAAAAGAAATGCTAAATTAGAAATTTCTATTGTAAAGCCAACTAGAGATGTCAAGCAGGAAGTTATATACACAAGTCTGGAGTTCAGGGAAGAAGTCCAGGCAAAATAGATCATTAGAGCATGGTCAGCATACAGACGGTATCAAGCCTTGAGCATGTGAGGTCACCAAAGGAATGAGTGTAGATGAGAAGATAATAGGTCTAAGAAGACATGAGGATGAGCCAGGAAAGAAGACAGAGAAGCTATTAGGATCACAAGAGAAAAGCCAGAAGAGTGTGAAGAACTGGAAGTCAAGTAAAGATGGCGTTTCAAGTTGGAAGAAATAACAAATTGTTAGAAAACTTGATGATATACCTGAGAAATGACCACTTGATTGAACAACACGTAGATTAGTGATGACTTTGAGAAGATCAGTTTTCTGTTTTAAGCTTTTGCTAATGCTCTTTTTCTCCCGTTCAATATGCCTTTATCCATACATCTTCAATACTCTTTATTCAATAACATAAACATATTGATTTCCTACTATCTCTCAACTTTTAAGGTTATCAAGATGAAAGGTGTTTTTCCTATTACCAGGTAGCTCATAATCTTGAAAGAAAATGGTTAAGACAATGGGCCATGTTTACCCAATAGACTAAATGCCATAGAAAATATATGTGTAGGATTCAAAAGAAGTGCTTTTTCAGCGTTGGAGAGTGGGAGTAAAAAATAGGAGACTCGGGCTTCGCTGGTGGCGCAGTGGTTGAGAGTCTGCCTGCCGATGCAGGGGCGAGGGTTCGTGCCCCAGTCCAGGAAGATCCCGCATGCCGCGGAGCGGCTGGGCCCGTGAGCCATGGCCGCTGAGCCTGCACGTCTGGAGCCTGTGCTCTGCAACGGGAGAGGCCACAACAGTGAGAGGCCCGCGTACCACAAAAAAAAAAAAAAAAAAAAAGAAGAGACTCTACTGACCCTTCACTTTGTAGCAGTTGATCAGGCTACAGAATCAGAAGAGATGGATGTTTTTTGGAAGAGACATCAAAGGGGGGCATTGAAAGAGATCAAAGCCCATTTAAGAAACTGCAGGTTAGTAAGAATGGTAAATAAGAAACATAGTAAGAAATAAGAAATAATATGTAGACAAGGGCCAGATCATGAGATCATCCATGTTAAACAAAGAAGTTTGAGTTTTAGCTTGAAGGCAATGGAAGCTTTAAGATTTAGATAGGGAAGATATATCAAATTTTTATTTTAGAAAGATCACTTTGGCAGCTTGGAGTGGTGTGGGAAATGTGGAGATGTGCTAGCAAAAAGGTCAAATAAAAGACTGTCCTGAAATCTATGTGGGATATAATTGTGGCCAGAAATAGGACAATGGCAGTATGGATGATATGGCGGGAACTATGAGGGATGCACTGGTGAAGACATACTTGGTAATGATGATAGTTGGTTGGATGTGGAAGGTAAAGAAGAGGAAGGAATTGAAGCTAGTTTCTGGATTGAGTAGCACTGTGGGAATGTTGCAAAGGAATAAATCTAAGGTGGAGAGAGCTGGATGTAGTGAATACTTTTTTAACTACTATAGAGAATTTGAGGTGAATGTGTGAGTCCTATGTTAGGAGAAAATTGTGTGTGTGCACGCATGGTCACACACGTGCACATGTGCGCCTGTGTAAGACTGGAGCTCAGGTAAAAGGTCTTGACTAGAAATAAATATTTGAAAAATAAATAAGTGATGTTTCTTGTCTACTCCACCACAAAGTTATCTCTCCTTTTAAGCTCACATACTATCTGCTTTCTTTTCCATGATTTATTTGGCATTGGTCACTAACTTTCTTGAATTGTTAGTTTTTTCATATATATATATATATATATATATATATATATATATATGTCTCCTTTAGACTTCAAGATGCCCAGAAGGGTCTGTGTGGGACCACTAGCAGTCCAAAGATGGTTGTGAAACATTGGCCAGCATTGTAAGAACATCTGACTCACCTCTTGCCAAACCTATACCACTGAATAGGTGCTTCTAGTGGAAGGGGCAGTAGTGGCTGTGCTCCATGAAGAGAGAATTAGATTTTCTTCTGAGCCTGGGAATACTGAGGAGTGGCAGATTCTCTCAAGCTTTGTTTCTAGACCACATTGTCGTCCAACAAACAATGAGCACCAAAACTTTGGGAACCAAGGTGAAGGACCAAGTGACCAAGCATGGCAATGAATGAAAAATGACCACAGGAGTAGTAAAGCCACCTGCATTTGACTTGACCATGTAGCCTTAGGCAAAAAGTATTCTAGTGAGAACCATCATGAGCTGAAGACCAGAAGCCTTTCCACAACTTCCTGAACTCTAGGAACTCTGTAGTTCTCACTGATCTCCAAGATGCGTATCACATAAACCTGAGAATATACATTTTTTCTAGCCATGGTGGTTAAAGAGAAAGACACAATTATTTTTATTAAATGAAGACATGAGTGATGTCTTGTACTTGAGTGTCCTAAAGTAAATTTTATTAGTTCTGGGACTTACCTCTTTTTTCTAGGTTAAATATTGGTGATCTTTTAAATCATTTCTTACATGATGGGGTTTCCAGAAACCTAAACACCCTGATCATCTTTATCAAAGCTTCTCTTCCAAACAGGATGAGATACAAACCTGGCACTTTTATTTTTATAGATAAAGCTTTACTGGAACATAGTCATGCCCATTTGTTAACATATAATCTATGGCTCTTTTGCACTGCAATGGCAGAATTGAGTAGTGAGACAGACCATATGGACCACAGAATCTGAAACATTTCTATCTCTGAAGGCCAACTGGCACTCAGAATTAAACACTG
Organism: Tursiops truncatus; assembly: GCF_011762595.2. Lineage (NCBI taxonomy): Eukaryota > Metazoa > Chordata > Mammalia > Artiodactyla > Delphinidae > Tursiops > Tursiops truncatus. The sequence goes on from NC_047034.1 coordinate 123,785,784, forward strand.
TTCTTTAGACGTGGGCTGACCAAGACAATGTATAAATGTATCTATTATGTCTTATGTTTCTATTAGTGTAGTTTGCTTGATTCCTTTTGTATGGGGATAGGTAGCCTCTCTGCCACCTCTAAGACCTTTTCTTTTCCCATCCTAGTTTTAGGCTATTGCTTTTGAAATATTTGACTCATAAATTCATACATAAAACTATATTTTAAGTTTATAACATAGCTTCCTACGATTCCTTTGCCATTCTTTTGAATGAGCAACAATTTTCCTTTTGTTTGCTCCGGAACAACAATGACAAAAGGCTTTCCCATGAGGTTCTCTAAACTATTTCCTGAAGCTTATTTAAGTTCTGTTTTTTAAAATTTTATTTTATTTTTTTAAATTTTTTTGCGGTATGTGGGCCTCTCACTGTTGGGGCCTCTCACTGTTGTGGCCTCTCCTGTCGCCCAGCACAGGCTCTGGACACGCAGGCTCAGTGGCCATGGCTCACGGGCCCAGCCACTCCGTGGCATGTGGGATCTTCCCGAACTGGGGCACGAATCCGTGTCCCCTGCATCAGCAGGCGGACTCTCAACCACTGTGCCACCAGGGAAGCCCAGTCTGTTGTTTAAAATATCTTTTCTTCTATTTTAATTTTATCTTATTTTATTTTCTTGATCTTAGTTTCCATTAATTACTATCACCAAAGTTTCATTCTATCATTACATTCTTACTTCCATTTTTTTTTTTTTTTTTATTATTTATTTTTTTGCGGTACGCGGACCTCTCACTGTTGTGTCCTCTTCCGCTGCGGAGCACAGGCTCCGGATGCGCACTCCCAACGGCCATGGCCCAGCCGCTCCGCGGCACGCGGAATATTCCCGTACCAGGACACGAACCCGCGTCCTTACTTCCATTTTTAAAGTTACTTTCCAATATGATTTCTTACATATCTTTAAAATTTTACACTCTTATTTCTGCTTTTTGAAAATGTCATTCTATATTATTTCTTACATTTTACACCTTTCAAAATGACTGTCTTTACCCACAAGATTTTAGACAGTCTATAATGCAGCCTGTTGCTTTTCTTGTTCGTGTGCTAGTTACTAAACTATAATCATTGTCAAATTGTCCAAAAAAAGTTCCTTTCAGATGAAATATGTAATAGGTTTTTAATTTAATTAGGACACAAACAAGTAAGGCTTTGTCAGAAAAATAAAATAGAACTCATGGTATTTTTATGTTAGTAGTGTTTGTGAGCATTTATTCATTCACTTTGTGCTTCCTTATGGCAGGTGCCACGTGGACATTGAAGTTACAAAGATTTCTGGGATGCAGGGTTTCTCAACCTTGGCACTATTGACATTTTGGGCCAGTTAATTCTTTGATATAGGGGACTACTTTGTGCACTGTAGGATGTTTAGCACATCTTACATAGTCTCTACCCAGAAAGACCTATTTTTAAAATGGGAATGACCTTTCAATGAATAATTACTTCACAGGGTGATAAATGCTAGGATAAAAGTATGTATAGATTGCCATAGGAGCTCAGAAGAAGGAACATTTGACAGTTTGGTAATTATGGAAAACTTTATGAAAAGGTGAAGTTTGAGCTGGGTTTTGGAGAACGTTGCTATATGAGTCATATATGTGAAAAGAAAGAATGAAAATGCTAAAAGAGTACATCTGAAGCTGAAGTTTTTCTGTGATTATAGCTTAAGTCCACAATACTAACATGTATCCTTAAAGAATGTAAGAGATTTTCGTCCAAAGTGAAGAAATTCTAAAAATTCCCATTGCACGAATCCCTGTCATTCTATCCTCATGGCTGGATAAGGGGATATCTGGGATGCAGCTATCTTGTGCATTGTAGGATGTTTAGCAGCATCCAAGGCCTCTACCTACCTACTATCAGTAGTAATCTCTGCAGTTTTCAGATGTCTCCAGACATTGTCAAATGTTCCCAGGGTAGAGGTTAGGGGGGCAAAATTACTTCTAGTTGAGATCCACTGTGCTAGAGGAATATTCCAGGCTTTTGTCTCCTCTCCTTGCTGATTCCTTGGAGGGTGAGCCTCTTATATCCATTTGTTTACCTCCTTACTCTACTAGGTGGGGTCCCACGTGGCCTGTTCTTATGCACTTCAAGCAGTCTACTTGATTACGTACTCATTTGACTGTACTCCTTTGTCCTTACAGTAAACACATGGGCCTGGGGCCTACCTCTATGTCCCAACACAGGAATCTGACTGGTGTGACTTCCCCTTACAAATGGCTTGAAGGCATGATCACTGCCATAGGTTAGGGAGAAAATATCAGGACTTGTTACAATTTGGGTCACATTCTCTATCAGTTATGCCTACAATTTGATCATCTCCTGTCTGAACCAAATATCTTTCTGATTATTTAGACTCATTTGTAAAGTTCACCTAGTTATCTGAATGAGCAAGTTCTAATGAAATTGGTTGTATTAAATGATGTTTACCAACCTATGTTCATATTATACATGTAAAAATTGTAGAAATGTATAAAGTTTCCATGATTGTTACATTTATCATTGCTGCTTCTCTTGCCTGTAATGTTCTAACTCGTAAATCTTCTCATAGCTGGCTCCTTTTCAACTCAGCTCATATTTTTCCTCCTCATATCCCCTTTACCCAAAATTAAATCTCTTTCCCATCTTCATGTTATATATTGCCCTGTTCCATTTTCTTCTTAACACTTACCACTGAAAATATTTAATTTAATTTTTTAGGTTAATTTTATATTTTAATATTTAATACTGAAAATTAAAACTTGTTTACTTGCTAATTATTTTCCCCCTACTAGACTGAAGCTTCATGAGAACAAGTAAGTTGTTGATCTTACAAATAGCTTCTCAAACAGTTTGTTTAATGAAGATATTCATATATGCGTGAATGAATAACTCTTTACCAGTGAGCTGTTTGAATTCTAGAATATTTACAAAGAAAAACCACTCAATTTTTATCAGACATCTACAGTTAACTAACAGTTGCCAAGGAGGCAGCTATAATTAATTAACAGTTGCCAAGGAGATATCCTGATAGGCCTGTTTTAATGAATATTGTAATGAATATACATTAGCTTACTTATTGTAAACTATGCTTGATGATAAAGGCAGATAAGGCTGAGATTCATCCGTCCCAGGATATCTGCATCTTGTGTTAAGTTGACTTCCTGACATTTTCAATAGTAGGTTTTAAAAAATCCAAATAATAAAAAATACTAAGTGAAATATTTAGGTGAGTTTTTCATTTGTTTGGATATCTGAAATATAGCAACAAAACTCTAAATGGAGAGTAGTTTAGGGCATAGACTCTGAATTCAGACAACCTGGGTATAAATCCTGATTCTACCACTCACTTAGCTGTTTGACTTTAAACCAGTAAGAACATCTTTGCACCTCAGTTTTCTCATCTGTAATATGGGAATGATAATAAGAATCCTTACATCATAAGGTTATTTTGATGATTAAAATAGTTAATACAGGTAAAGCACATAAATTGTGATTGACATATGGTAGGTGTTCTTTAAGAGTTAGGTATTGAAATACTTACAGAAGAATTTCAGAGTTGGAAATATTTTGAGAGATTATTGAGGTCAGAGTTTCTTGAAGTTTTCCTAAGGACTTATAAATGTTGCATGATTTAAAAAAAATTTCAGATGGTCAGTACATTTTGGCAAATCTTGCTTAAAAAATGTTAAATAGATTTCTTATCAGTAGGACTTCTTATAAAACATACAAATGTTCATTGTGATTATTTAACAGATTCAATTAGTTTAGACAATTTCCTGTTTATGTGACCAAAAACATTTTTCTTTTCTTTCCCACAGGACATTTCTTAGACCAGGAGAACACTGTAAATACTTTTTTGCAGATGATGAAATTGAGTTCTTGTCCATCCCAGTCCATGGAATCATGGACATACTTAGTCCACGAAAACACAGGCATGTGTGTTTCCCTATAATGAATATAGGATTTAAATTTGATCGAATCATCCTCTTTTGTCTTCTTGAAACTCTGACCTGTCAGGCCCTGCATCTTAACTCCCAATATTCACTTCAGGCTCTTCTTGCATTTATGACTGTTTTGGACATGCTTCCCTGGTTTGACTTTCACATTCTCCTTAAAAGACCATATTGATTTTTGCCATTTGGCCTTATGCACAGCAACCTCAGGAAAAAGAAGTGCTCCCTTCTTACTAGAGGAGACTTGGTGACTTGTTCAACGTCACACAGAAAGTTAATGACAGAGCTGGCACAGGATCTCTTTTCACAGCAGTGGCCAATCATCTAAACCTGGCCTGGACTGTTTGGCTTGACCATTGTTTAAATATTAATGTTTTTTGAAAAGAATATTTTCTAGAGCTCACTGTAGTCTATGCCAGGGGTCAAGAAACTTTTTCTATTAAAGGCTAGACAAGAAGGGTTTCATGCTCTATAGGCCATATGGTCTCTGTCTCAACTACCCAGTTCTGCCATTGTAGTGCAATGGACATGGCTGTGTTCCAATAAAGCTTTATTTATAAAAAAGGGGCCACCAAATTTGGACCATAAGCTATAGTTTTCCAACCCCTGGTCTACATCAGTCCTTAAGATCTTACATGTAGATAGCTCCGTGGGTTTATGATATAAGCTTGGTCCCTAAGAATATTTAAGTTTTTAAAACCTGATACAATAGATAAATTAAGGACTGGAAATATTTATTATGAGGTAATTGCCACTAGATAACTATATTTATATAATATTTGAAATTCTCATTTCTTAGGGTACATGTTACTGGAATCTAGGGACATTTATTCTTAATACTGTCCTTTGGTTGCATTTATGAAAATTAAGTCCTTACTAGCATGCTATTACTTTATAGCATTTATCCAATTGCAAATCTGGTAAAAGATTCCAATTGGAGCAATGACGGGAAATAACACAATATCTTGGTGCATCTGTCACTCTGATAAAATTATACAGTCTATGATTTGCTTTTTATCAGATTCAGAGGTTTTATCTATTCAAGTGTACAATTACTTCTGAAGCCACATAAAGTTGGCAGAATTTTGTTTCTCCATAAATTCCCAGTGCAATAACATGGGTTTGCTGACTCTCACAAGATTCTGCAAATTTTTGGCATGGGCTTATTCATTCCATCTTTTAACTTGTCTTTCAAATGTTCTCAAACACTCTCTAATTAGTGGCTATTCATGTCACAAGGATAGGAAAACTCCCCTCAGTTGCTACTGTCCAATGTTTCTCTCGTATTGGAACTTAGGGAAAGAATATACTATCTTTCCACTTAATCCATGTCCTATGTTAAATGGACATTTACATTTTATACTTTGGACCTACTGATTCTACCATGTTCTCTTGTTCACAATCTTTCTTTAAATGAACTTTGTATTATACATTTTTTTTTTTTTTTTTTTTTCGGTACGCCGGCCTCTCACTGTTGTGGCCTCTCCTGTTGCAGAGCACAGGCTCCGGATGTGCAGGCTCAGCGGCCATGGCTCACGGGCCTAGCCGCCCCGCCACATGTGGGATCTTCCCGGACCGGGGCATGAACCCCTGTCCCCTGAATCGGCAGGCGGACTCTCAACCACTGCACCGCCAGGGAAGCCTTGTATTATACATTTTGAAGTAAATCATTCCTTACAACACAAGTACTAAAGACAAGAAGGCCCAGGAATTGATATTCTTTAAAAATGCAAGTAGCAGCATACCTCATGTTGAAGAAACATAAACTTATTATATTTACACACAAGGAAAAATTTAAAATCCATTGTCCAGTAACATAATATAATTTCTCTGATAAAATGTTTTCTATAAAGATTCTCCCTTAATGGCCTACATGAGAAAATAATCTTAAAAAAAAGAGTGGATATATGTATATGTATAACTGATTTGCTGTACACCTGAAACTGATACAACATTGTAAATCAACTATACTCCAATAAAAATTTAAAAAAAAATCTTCCTCGATTATTACTATATCTTAAGCCAATGTCACAGCTACAATATTTATGTACTCTCCATCATTTCAATTCAACTTTCCCCTAAGAACAGCAACAAAAAGCTAAACTGGCTTCTTGGATCTCCCAGAAGGATATGTAACCAAACTAAACATCTATTATTCTGTCAAAGAATATTGGGAAGACAATTTTTTAGAATTTGTCTAATTAAGCAATTTGTGAATGCTTCTAATTAACATGTTTCTCCTTGCAGTATTTAAATTTTTAGAATAAATATTTAAAATATATAATTTACATCAAGCTGTCACATTATTTTGAGTATTTCCTTGGGAAATATTTTTTCCTTTTAAATATTCAACATTTAAAAGTTTAAGCTGATTTCATGATGTCTTATTAGAAAACTTTTCTTTCCTATAACTATGTATCTTTAATTTAATGCATAACATGAAAAAAATTCTGTATGAAGAAATAAACTTACAAGTAACCTCTCAAGAATAGCTTTAGTTTATATAGTAAGATAAACTTCTCCAGTGAAATAGATTAAAGTATAAAATAGAACCTTATGAACAGCAACCAGCTGTAAGACAAATTCTGCACTACTCTAATTAGATTGAGGAGAAGACTGAATTTCATTCCTCTCTCTCTAGTCTTCTTGGGTTTATGACCAGAACCAGTCATTCATTCACTCTGAACGTGAGTTTTCCCACTGGCCAAAAATTATTGTGCATTCCTAACTCATGACAATGCAGTAAAGATAAAATTGTAAGACTTTTTGAACTCTTTCTGGAGAAACGGTGCCATATGAGCAGAAACCATGACAATTATCTCTGTGTATGGTCACACTTCAGGAACTGAAGCTCCTGGCTTGCACTGAAGCAGTCTAATCAAGAGGTTATGGGAAACATAATCAGCTATGAAGATGCTCATTTTCACTAGAATATGCTGCAACCTACATTATAAGCTCATGAAGAGATTTCAAACGCTACTGAAAAACTACTCAGGCACAGTTAAGCTATTTTAAAACTCATAGATAACTGAGCAGGGAAAAACAAGTTTCTTTCCTAAGAGACTCTTCACACACACACACACACACACACACACACACACACAGGCTCATTGTTTCAGGCTCATTATTTCTTCCTATTATTCAATGAAAAAATTACAACTTGTCACTTTGGGCTTTGTAAATATTAATTCATGTACTTTTATGTAAATCTGGCCTTAGATTGTTGATACCCTGACTAATGTAAAATACAGAAACAACCTGTGACTAAGATGTCGGAGAATTTGACCTTTAGCAGATAAAGGCCTTTGAAAATAATCTGCCAAGGTAGCCATGGCTGGTTTCCCAGGCAACTGTCATTTCCTTTCCCTTTCTTCCTTGCCAGTGGTATCTGCCCTGCATCAGAGACTGGAAATCCCAAATAGTCATGAGGCAAACCTCCTCTGCAGCTAGGATATGAGCATATGACTCAGTTCTGGCCACTAGAACAGGAAGAGGAGGAGAAGAGATTCTGAGGGAGATCCTGAGAAAGATTTTTCCCCTTGGTTTAAAAGAGGGAGAGAGGCATGAGAACTTTTTTACCTGTCCCTCTTTTTCCTCTTTTTTTCATGGTTGAATGAGAATGTGATGTCTGGAGTTGCAGCAGACACTATGAAACCATGAGGTAACAAGTTCAAGGATGAAAGCCAACATGCTGGGAATAGCAGTGTAGAAAAATCGAAAAAGACTGAGCCTTTGGTAAAATCATTAAGCTACTGAAACAAACCCTGGAACTGCTTATCTTGAGACTTTGTTATGGACAACAAGGTACCTATTATTTAAAAAGTCACTTTTACTCAGAATTCTGTTTCTTATTGCCAAAAGCATACTTCTAAATACACTCATTCTACTGAACTATTAGGTACCTAAAAGAGCATCACATGGTTTGTTGGTGGCAGACCTAAAGTAAAAATAGAGGTCTTTTAAGGCCCAGAGGTGTCTGATACACCACACATTAAAAAAATTCCTTATTTATTAATTTGAGTTTTAGTAGATTTTAGGCAAAAAATATAAAAGAAATAGTTTTAAAACTTTTGTTCTTGATTAGAAAAAAACTTTTTGATAATACTAAGCTAGCAAAGAAATGAATATATTACTACTTAATTAAATTAAGTACAAAGGTGCTTTTGGGATCATGAGAGATAATGTGCATTGACATCTATACACTAATATGTATAAAATAGATAATAAGAACATGCTGTATAAAATATTAAATTAAATTTAAAAAACAGAAAATATGTATAAAAGTATTTGCATAGCCTTTGCAGCTTTAATTGATTTTATTTTTTTCCACTTTTATTGAGCTATAACTGAAATATAGCACTGTATAAGTTTAAGGTATACAGCATGATGATTTGACTTATATATATCATGAAGTGATTACCACAATAAGTTTAGTCAACATCCATCATCTCATGTAGATACAAAATAAAAGAAAAAGGAAAAATATTTTTTCCTGTGATGAGAACTCTTGGTATTTACTCTCTTAACAACTTTCCTATATAACATACAGCAGTGTTCATTATGTTAATCATGTTATGCACTACATCCCTAGTACTTATTTACCTTATAACTGGAAATTTGTATCTTTTAATCACCTTCATTCAATTCCCCCTCCTTGTCCCCTCATCTTTGGTAACCACAAATCTGATCTCTTTTTCTATGAGCTTGTTTGTTTTCTTGTATGTTTTTGAAGTAGAACTGACCTACAACACAATGTTAGTTCCTGGTGCACAACATAGTGATTTGACATGTCTATACATTACAAATTGATCACCATGATGTCTAGTTACCATCTGTCACCACACAAAGTTAAAACATTATTATTGACTCTATTCCCCATGCTGTACATTTCATCCTTGTTACTCATTTATTTTGTAACTAGAAGTTTGTACTACTTTCCCTCACCTATTTCACTCATCCTCCTGATCGTTTTTCCCTCTGGCAACCATCTGTTCTCTGTGTCTATGACTCTTTCTGTTTTGTTTTGTTTGTTCATGTGTTTTGTTTTTCAGACTCCACATGTAAGTGAAATCATATAGTATTTGTCTTTCTCTGTCTGACTTATTTTATTTAGCATAATACCTTCTAGGTCCAACAATGTTCAAAGTAGTTTAAGTTTTTTCCTTCCTGCATTTGACTTATCAATATTCTAGTTTTCCATTTTGACAATTTCTCTTTCATAAATTATTCTGTGGGTTTTTGTATGATTTCTGATGTTTATAATTTCAACTTTTCAGAAACCATGACTGTGATTCTATATATATTCTGTTTCTTTTATTTTTTATTACTTTATAGTTTTGAAAATATGGTAAAGATGTTAATATTTTTCAAGTTTGTATGCCTCTTCACTTTTATGTTTATTATATCTTCAAAGAAAATTACTCCACAAATCTTTTCTTCTAAATTCAGTTAATTAGAAAAATTATTTTTTATTATGATTATAAATTAAAATTATTAATTTTTCTTAATTTCCTAAATTAAGTTTCTTAAAATAATATTTGCCTCAGACTCAACTAGATATTTTTTCTTCTATGTATTTATTACTAGAGATTCTTCCCTTAGTATTTGAATGCTAAAACCTACATTACTGGTATATTTTTTCATAGTGTCTATCAATACATAGAAATAAAATTAGCTTTTATTTAATAATTGGAATGATATGTGCTTTTAGCTGCATATGTTCACTTAAAATAGCAATTTAGGAATAAATTTCACTTAGGATAACTTTTTGATTGGTCTTAACCAGGACTAATTTTTTCCCCATGGATATAAATTGGCATAAAGATTATCATTCTAAAATATGATTATAACAATCAGTACTTAGAAGTTGTGAAATAAAATATAATAGGATAGCAATCAGAAATAACGGACTGTACAATAGAAACCAAATAGAACAATGGGTAAGAAATCAACTCTAGATGAGACCATTGTGAAATGTGCCTCATAATGAAAGCTCATTTCAATCAAAGAACTGTAAAAGACACTGAATTCTAATAGCATTATTTCTTATGGGTAATTATATTTATATAAAGGCAATCTTGATTTAAAAAAGTCATAAGTTCAGCCATTGATTCTCAACATGCTGTCAAAAAAATGATATTTCTGAACCTGAATTTTACACTTAGCTAACTGCCCAAAAAGGAAGAAAGGTCTGATTCTTCATATCATCATTATCATTGTAGACAAAATAACAAGTTGACTGTCTTACTTTGGTACTACCCTGATACTTCATTTTACAAATTCCTTGTAAATTATGCCTTTTAAATTCATTAACCAAACAATTCTTTCTTTACTATAACAAACATCTCTTGAGCACATATCAGATGGCTAGGCTAAGGGCTGGCACTAAGATGTGGTCACTTCCTTCAGGTACCTCACAACTTAGTGAAGTGGACATAAAAACCTACAATTAACAATAATAATGGATAATATGAAATTTTTATTATGTGTTTAATAGTAATTCAAGGATTTACATAACAAAACACAGTCCCTGCCCTGATGGAGCTTATATTCTATGAGAAAATTAAGAAATTAAGTAATTTTGAAATTAATGTGTTAATGTATTATGCCTGGGATTCATGCTACCTAGCAGATGTCGTGTTTTGAGAACGTGTAATTCAGGAACTGACCCAGAGATGGCTTCATATCAGATAATATTGACATTAGGGGTTATGAGATGAAGAGTTCACCAGATGGAGAAGGCAGAAAGGGATTTTCAAGCAAAGAAAATGACACAAGCATCAGCATTCTCCTAGGTATTAAAGTATTCGACATGTTCGGGAAATAGAAAAGTATTTTCTCAGTAAAATTCTCAGCAACATGAAGGGACTCAGAGGACTTCTTTATTTCCTTAGTGTTAAAGCCCAAAGAAGACAGAAAGTTCTTTCTCAAAGCAGTTCACTCTTGGAGAAGACCGGTTCAGAGAATTATTCCCCTGTCAGGCCACAGTGGGTTATGTTCCCAGGACAAGTTGGACCTTCACACTGTGAGCAGAGCTCACAGGTCTTGCGAATGGAGAACCATCAGTGCCAAAATAAGAAGATGGAGCCCAAGTCCCTTTAAGGAAAGGAAGGATTGATTGTCCCAATAAAGCAATGGTAGAAAGAACTTGCCTCTTACTTCTCTATTTCCTATTTTGATGAATGTTACCACTACTTCCCTTGTAGCCTAAAATAGAAACTTGGAAGCTATTCTAAACTTGTTTTTTCTCTATCACCTTCCAAATTAGTCAATTACAAGCACCTGTTTATTCTACCTCTGTTATATGTCTTGAATATATGTTCTCTTTTCATCCTCTCTGCCTGACCCAAAGAAGGCTTCATATCAAATAATACTAGAATTAGGGTTTAAGAGATGAAGAGTCCCTTAGCTCCTCTCACTTGTTAGTTTCCTTACTTTTTGGTTTAACCTCTTTTACTTCTTGGACTATGGTGACCCAGGACTTGTAACAGCCTCTTTGCTAGTCTGCCTGCCTCCAGTTTCAGCTTCTTCCAATCCATACTTATCATTGTCACAAGAGCAATCCCCCAAATAATTTGGTCATGTCATTTCTGGGCTCAGAAACCAAATTATTTCAGGAAAAGGTCCAAATTCCTCAACATTGCATTCAAGGAAATTATAATTTGACACCAGTTTACTTTTCTGGTTTTATTGACTGCAACACCCCTACACATATTATAATCTACAGACATTTATAGTGTCCTAAATGAGCTAGGTTGTCTAATGGGAGCCATTCTCTGGTAGATTTATCTTTGGAGGATGTGAGACTAAATTTAGCTCTTTTAAATATACCTCAGAAGACTTCTCAGATTAAAAAATACAATTGAGAATAATTGAATTTTTATGAGGAGCAATTACTGGGGAAAATATTTGTTATGGTTTTGCCTCTTGAAAAGTATTAGGTTATCAAAATAATATATCATCAAATAAGCTGTTATACTTTTTATAGATCAAAAAAATACCAAAGCTTTTGGTTTGTATGCAACTAATATGAAGTCTCTCCTGCGAAGCTGAGCAATAGAAAATAATATTTAAAAATCTATGTAAGGGATGTAATGTACAACATGATGACTATAGGTAACACTGCTGTATGATATATATGAAAGTTGTTGAGAGGAAATCCTAAGTGTTCTCATCATAAGAAAACAAATTTCTTTTTCTTTTTTACTTTTTATTTTTATTGCATCTAAATGAGATAATGGTTGCTAATTAAACTTATTGCAGTAATCACTTCACTATATATATATATATATATATATATATATATATATATATCTCAAACCATTATGTTGTATACTTTAAACTTATACAGTGATGCACTTCAATTATATCTTGATAAAATTGGGAAAAAATGAAAAAAACTAACTGTAAATGAGTCATAATGTATCCAAATAAAAGGAAATAAAAAAATTCTATGTAAAGAAGCTTTCCTAGAACATCAGTGAAGTAGTAGGTAGAGTCTGTCACTATCTCCTAATTTAAGAACTATTAAAATAGACATTGATTCTGAGATTTACAATAAGGACCCAGAAGTAATAGAACCTCTATTACGGTGACTTCTAATTCCACGTGATGTGTTCTTTTGAACTAATCAACACCACTGGATCTTCTCTCTTCATATCAGTTCACAGGCAACCAACTCATCAATAATATCACTTCTTAGTTAGAGCAGGGGTTTTCAGACTATGGCCTGCAGGCCAAATCTGGTCCACTGCTTGTTGTTATATAGTCTACAAATTAGGAATAGTTTTTATATTTTTAAATAGTTGAAAAAAATCAAAAGAAGAATAATATTTCATGACATGAAAATGATATGAAATTCAAATTTTTCAGTGTCTATAAATAAAGTTTGGAACACAGCCATGCTTGTTTGTTTACATACTGTCTTTGGCTGCTTTTGTGCTACAATGACTGAGAAGTTGTGATGGAGACCCTATGGCCTACAAAACTTAAATATTTGCTATTTGGCCTATTGCAGGAAAAAGTTTGCTGATCTCTGATTTAAAGTGACACGTCTTATGGAAATGTTTGTGTCCCCTCAAAATTCATATGCTGAAGTCCCAACCCTCAAGGCAACGGTATTTGGGGGTGGGCCCTTTGGGAGGTAATCAGATTTAGATGAGGTCATAAGGATGGAACCTCACTTACCGCAATTGGATTAGTGTCCTTATGAGAAGAGGAAGAGAGACCAGAGCTCCCTCTTTCCCTGCCATGTGAGGATACAGCAAAAAGGCATACTCTTCTAGCCAGGAAAAGGGCCGTGTCTGGGGGACAGAATCAGCCAACACCTTGATCTTAGGCCTCCAGCTTCCAGAAATAATTTCCTGCTGTTTAAACCACTCAGTCAAGGCAATCTGAGCTGACTAATACAATACCTAATATTTGGAAATTATAGGCTTGGTAATATTTTAATTGGCTGCCCAGCATCTGGCATTTTGGTCATTTCCACTTTAGGAAACTTGGTAGGATGAAAAGCTTACCTACTGAAAAGGGAAGAGCAGCCCTGACAGCTGACAGCTGGTAGCTAGCCTGGTTGCTACCACCAAACCATAGTATTTCTCTGCTGATCATAAGCAATTACACAAAATTATCAGTTGAGAACTCTTCAGATGATGATGGAATAAAAAAAACAAGTCAACTACAAAATCAGACCTGGATAGAGACAAAAGCAGACCTTGTGCTTCTATTACTATAAGGAATTACTACTTCTTCTCCAATGGCAACTCCAGCTACTCTCCATTCCCCTGGTCTCAAAGGTTAAAAAATGCCCAAATCTCCAATAACCAAATGCCCCACTTTCAGAGAATACCTGATCTAGAAAAATAACCACATTCTTAAACCTTCTCCAAAATCACCTAAAATACCTCCTAACTCCCTCTTACTGAGGTGCTCCGTGGTTTTCCAGGGTATGCAGCCTCCCTTGCAGCAGCAATTAATAAACCTAATGTTGGTGACTAAGTGTACATGGTGGTTTTTGGCTGCTGGGGATCAACATCCTTTTTAGAAGCCACATACCTGGTTTTCAAGTCTCTCTGGCATCAGTGAATTGGGGACAGGGGCTCTACAAGTCAGACACATACTCCCTTCTCGCCACAGAAGCTAACTGTGGAGAATTCATTATGGCTTGAGCAACAGCAGCAGCAGCAGCAGCGAGAGTAATACGTTGCAGGGTGATGGTGCGTAACAGTGGTCAGTACCCAGTGCTTGCAGGGTGCCGGTGCAAACTGTGGCATTCAGCATTCAGTGGTGGCAATGATGGTATGACACCACACTGTTCTTTGAAAAATTGCTTTTGCCTTTTTTCTAAGTTTCACTTGTTGTCTTATAGCCCATTCTTTCATTTATTCAATGTTCTATCACTAAAGTCTCTTTCAACTTAAATCATGCAGAATTGGTTATCGTGTGTCTAGTTAAGAACCTGTTGATACTGGAACAACATTCTACATAGTATCCCCCTAAGCAACTTCAAGCATTTGATGACCGAAATATAACTCTTTAGTCACAGATGCTCTTCTAAGTTCCAGGTCTAATTTTTTTTTTATTGCTTACTGAACAGTTTTGAATATACCATATGAACTTCCAATTTATCATGTTGGAAACAAAATTAGTCATCTTCCCAGACCTCCTCTATTTCCTGCCTGTGAGTTGATACTACCTAAATCAGAAACCCATGACTAATTATTCACAAGTTCTATGGATTCTACTCTCTTTGAAATCTATTTCTTCTCATCTCTATGGTCATTGTCATAGCTCTAGTTCAAAGTTTTGTTTCTCCCATGAATTACTTCCATGGCCTCGATAACTGGTTACTGTGTCTTCCATTGTGTCCTCTATAACACACTCTCCACTTCAGAGCCACAGATATCTTTTAAAAATGTAAATTATATGACGACAAATAAAATTTCATTTGCCAGAACAAAGTTGCTTCTAGAATAAAAATTCACATGATACTGGCATGTTCAGAAATGCTCTTGAGTTACTACTTCCAGGATATGTTCAACTGGAATGTGTAATGGTGTCTGTGTTTCTGTCCAATAGAGATCCTTTTTGGTCACTATTGTAAGCAAGAAGTGACTCTGCTAAAGGGAGTTTTAAAAACCTCTGCCAACCCTGTAGCACCAAAGTGTCACAGTGTAAGTTGATTCTATGAAGCATTTATTTGTTCATTTAACAAATATTTATTAAGCATCTACTATGTATTAGGCTTTATTCTAAGATATAACACTGTAGATAAAAGTAAAACAGATAAAACCTCTGCCCTTGTAGAGCTACCATTTTAGTGGGAGAGATGTATGAGAAGGAAATAAACATAAATGTACAATATAGCATGTGGTGAAATGCGCTATGAAGAAAATAAAGCAGGGTGAGAACGAGTGAGATCATCTGGAGAGCTTCTATTTCATATAAAGTGGTCAGAGAGAGCCATTGTTGAAAGTTAACATTTTATCCAAGTTCTGAAGGAAATGAAGAAATGTTATGACATAATGTAGTGTATATAAACACAGAAGACTATACTGTATAAAATCATGACTTACATAGTTAGACTGTCTGGGATTAAATATGAACTCTGTCACTTACAAGACCTTATAACCTTGGGCAAGATATTTAACATTCCTGTGCCTCAGTTTCTCCATAAAATGGGAACAATATGAGTATCTACATTGTTGGATGGTGCATCTTAAATAAGTTAGTAGATGTAAAGTGCTCAGAGCCCATGGTAAACACTCAAAAATAGAAGTTATTATTAGTTTGAAAAATGTATGGTAAAACAAAGAACTGAAGTTAGGAGGAAAAACTTTTAATATCACACAATATAATCCATAATTTGTAGACAGTAGGGGAAGCAAAACCTTCAGTAGAAAACAAATAATGAAGACTCAGTGGCTAAACTTGGAGCAGGTACACAAGAAACCAGAAAGAAAAATTATGTATCATTCATCCAAGTATTCGTTGAATACCTACTATGTACCAAGAACAGTGCCAGACAATGGACATGGAGGTGAGAAAGTTAGATGTTACCTTCTTTTACAGAAATTTTATAATTTGACAAGAAAGACATACAGTAAAATAGTAATTACAGCAAAAGGTGTAAATGTAATGGTATAGAATGTACAAGGAGGATATTATAGGAGTATAAAACTGGAATATTAATAAGAGCTATGAAATAAAAAGCATACATGCCAGATAACATATAGAAAATTATCTAGACTGAACCAAATTATTTCACTTTTACTTTAGCTGTTTAGCCTCACTTTTACTTTAACTGTTAATCAAAGTGTAAGATACCTATAGAAGAGTACGTAGCAGAAGTGTAATGCTCACTGAATTTTCATATACTGAACTGGTTACCCATGTAATCAATATCAAGATGAAGAAACAAAATGCTTTCAGAGTCCAAAAGCAGTCTCCCTCATGCACCCTTTTAGTCACTAATTACCTCCCAAAAGATAACCACTATTATAATTTCTGGTAAGATAGACTAGTTTTGCCCCACATTATATTCTACATAAATGAAAACATATATATTCCTTGTGCCTGACTTCTTTCCTTAAACATTCATACAGAGACTTGCACATGACCGTTCAGAGCAGCCAACTCGTAACAGAGAAAAACTGGAAAAAAACTTTCAACTCAGATATCCATCAAGAGGGGAAAAGGTAAAGAAATTGTGCTATATTTATACAGTGGAATACTATTCAGCAATAAAAATTGATAACCATTATAACATAGACAAATAAAATAATAATGCTCATTGAAAAAAGCCATATTCCCCCCAAAAAGATAATATACTCTAAGATAATATTTATGTAAAATTCTGGAAACTAATTCTTCAAACTAATCTGTAGTGATAGAAAGCAGAATAGTATTTGCCTGGGTGGGGAGTGAGTAAGCAGTGCCATGAGGAAACGTTTTTGGGCGATGGATATGTTCATTATCTTTTCTGTGGTAATGCTTTTGGTGGTGTATATATGTTTCAAAACTTATCAAATTGTTACTTTCAATATGTGCAATTTATTAGATATCAATTATACTTAAATAAAGCTGTTTTTTTTAAAAAAAAGAAGAGTTGGATACTTTACTAACAAATGTTTCCAAAACTTTCCCAAATTCAATATGTATTCAAATCTCTAAAAAAAGATATCATCACATATCCTTAAAACTTCAGTCCAGTTTGAGTGAACTCTACCTTGCTGTGCCATGGTTATTAAGAACAAGGCTTCTGAGTCAGGCTGCCAGGGTTAGAATCCTTCCACCTCACCTTACCAACTTTGTGACATTGGGTAAGTAATTTCTTTATGTTTCAGTGTCCTTACTTATAAAATAAGGATGGTACTAATACCTACTTCAGAGAGTTAATGTAAGGGCTATATGAGTTAATATATGTAAAGAGTTTAGAACTCAATAAATATTAGCAATTATATGACCTATAAGAGTTAAATTCTAGTGCCTATATTAGGTAAAATTAAATGGCCAGTATTCCTTGCAAAATTCACTGAATTAGGCTTATTTCTCTTTATTGATCTAACCATTATACTGGCATACAAAACACTACTCCAATAGGCTTTTCTCTACTTTTCAAACCCCATCTCTTTTTATGCACAAGCCAATACATACAACACAAATGAATCTCCTAGTACTTTGCATAATTCATCAGTTTCCATTCATCTCTCTGCTTTTGCACATGATTTTCCTTGGCTAGACTATCTCTTCCACAGAACCAAAAACTCAGTGAAAGGGCTCAATATATCTTTGAAATTCTCAACACATAGTACAGTGCTCAATTGTAAGTTTTCAATAAATGTTGGGCAAGTTTTCCTTGATTCTAATTTTCATTCTCTTATTGAGTTTTCCGTCACTGTGTTAAATACATTTATTTCTTGTGCCCTAAGCTTGGTATTAAAGGAATATACTGTTTTGCTCTTCTGTTAAAATTACTAAATGACAAAACTAGGACAACAGTTTATAGATTGCCATCTCAGTGTATCCATATTTACTGCTGTTTTTTAATCCTCTTTATTTCCAAGTCTTTTTTTTTTAACAATTTTAGATGCCCATATAAACCTGTTGATCCAGAGAGAAGACTGATGAGAATTACATTCTTCTGCTTTTTCCTAAAAATTTTCCAGTTTCTATTTGTTTTCCTAAAGAGTAAAATGTATATCAATTATGTACACAGAAAAAAAAGTTTGATTTCAAGCATGATCAATTTTATATTAAAAAGCAAATTTAGAAATATCTTAGAGTAACAAATGCTTTGACGTTAGAAGCTACGTAATTTCTATATTTACTTATATCAAAAATACCGAAAGCACATTGTTCAGTAATTACTATAGAAACATCCTGAACTACTTAACTGTATTTTGTGGTAATTACCATAGAAAAAAATTATATTTCAAAGTTTTACCAGTTTTTGTGAAATCCTTCTGCAAAGCATCAACTTAAAATGAAAATTGCAATTCTAAACATTTGTCCTCAAGAAAAAATATAACATAGAATTAATGTACACCAATAAATAACATAAGCTGACACAAAAATCAGTGCATTGTCTGCGGGGCTAAGAATATTATTTATATAGTGGCAAATAACATTAAAGTTCTTATTACCTGAATGGAAAATATCTTTTATGCCTTCCTTACTAGGTTAATGTGCAGATCAAAAAATTACTATTGAAAGCTTTGAAAAATGTAATACACGTTCGCTGTATAAGGTATTGGTACCTTTACAATCTTGTATGTTAGGAAATGCTAAAGAAGAAATCACCTTGATTTTAAAAGGTTGGAAAGATAAAACTGATAGTTAAAGAACTCAGCCATAAATTAAAGGCAGGAACAAAACCTTACATTATCACAAATAAACTGACACTCATAACCTTATGAAACTCATTGATCATCTCCTTAATTTATCACTATGAGGACTGAATGGTTAATCTGTGATTCCAGAACCCCAAACATACCCTGATGTATTTTTTTTAATGGAAAACACCTCAAAAGGATAAGCAATTCTTGCCATATGTGACAAATATCTATAATCTAGAAGAGGCATTTATAGGATTTGATTCCTAATCAAGTACCTTGGAGATAAATCAATCAAGAACAAAATCAGCATAAATAATTTGAAGTTGCTAAAAATATCATTTAAGCAGGACTACAATCTGTACGTAAAACAGTGAAGTCAGTACATTATGGAGCACAGGAGAGAGAAATGGGCTTGAATCCAGGTTCTGCCACTTTCTACTCTGCTTAATTTCTGAGACTCAGTTTCCTCGTCAGTTAAAAAAAGTGACAAGCCATACCTTACACTGTTATAAGGTTTAATAAAATAAGGTTCGTGGATAAAGAGCCTAGTATATCTACTAAATAAATATTTGTTCCCTTTCACTGTCAAGGAATTCAAGACCACTTATGCGCTAAAACAATTTTGTCTAGATTACTGTTTTACTGGAGGGGAAGACAAAGACTGAGATGTAGTGCATATGACTTCATCTATCTTCAGTGCCAGCCACTCACAAGAGACTGAAAAAATGTGTACTGCACTGTGTATTTGCTTTATTTATGAAATGTTGCTGTAACATTTATTTTCTCTTTTTTGAGTTTTTAACTGCTGCCTTGAATGCCAAATCTTCCTTATTACTCATGTAGTCAAAAATTTTTAGCAGCTGTCAGTTAGCCAGGACCACCTCAATCCACCTTTCAACTTTTACTTCCACTGCTCATTTTAACTTATCCAACCGTCAGCAAAATCAGGGCATTCCGTAACTATGCCCTGTACGTTCTTACATCCTTCATTTCCTCTGTAAGTATACTGCTGCTTTCTTCCCAATAGTTGAAATATAACTTCCCCTTTAAAACCTAGATCACATGTTCTCAAATATGTCCTCCTTACCTCTCCCTGGAAGTAATCTTATTTTCTTTAAGTATTTGGGGGGATTACTTTTCTTCCTTTCTTTTCTTTTTTCTTCATTAGCTATGCATACTATTTGCAAGCCACCATTCTAGGTATTCTGGAGAATGAATAAAACAGCCTACCTTGTCCTCAAGAAATCTACAATTTAGAAGAATGTAAAAGGCAAGTACATAAATAAATAAGACAGAAAGATAGATGTATAGGCCTGATACATTGGAAGATTAAAGGATGGATAGTAAGAAACCAGTCAAGTAGGTGAAGAGAGAAGAGAAAGGGCAGGATCATTACCTTACTTAAAAGATATCTGGTAAATTTTAGAATGATGGACTAAAACTATATTTTAGTAATTCAAATAAAAGTGACACCTATACAAGTACTCAACAATATTCTAGTAGCCTGAGTAATTGAGACCTCTGGTTTTCTGCCAATAAATACATATAAATTATCAGTCTTTATCCAATTTATACTGATTGCTGTAGCAGAAGCAAATAATATAAAACTGAAAACACCTAATATAACTTTGTTATGTTTTGTTTATGACTAAAAATTTGTAAAATAATCATATTCTTTTGTGACAAAATTTAGATCTCCAGGAAAAGTTGACTCGATTTAAAAGAAAATAAAAATGGCAGAAATCGTAGTTGGTAAAATTTGATATGAACAAAAAAATAGGGATGGGAGAGTATATGAAATTCTTAATAAACATGCAGGAACCTGTAATTTCTGAGAAACATAGGGAGATGTATTCTATTTTCTAAGACGCTGCTAAGAGCTATAAAAGTTGCCTTCTCTTCATGAGATGTAAATAAGATGTTGAAAGGCAATTCAATATGTTGCTCAAATGGTGGCCCAGGTTCCCAGGAGGGACACTTATCTTACAAAGAAGGAAGGGTTTCTGTTGTAATACTTGGTATCCTGGAGAATGGGTAAGCACCTATTGTGCTGCCTTCTTCTTAAGAGTTATTTTTGTTTTAGTTATTATTGTAGATTTAGTCAAATTCTGGTTTAATATCCATATTCCACTACCCATGAATGTATAAGCAATAGAATATATTTCTAAAAGATAGCTCAATAGGAGATTACTGTTATTTCAATAATAACAAATGTACATAAACACATCTTATCCTTTTACCAGTTTATCTAGTTTAAAAAAATATAGAGAGAAAGGCTAAAAATTATGTAACTTTATGAAATGAACACATTTAATATTTTTGTTAAATTGGTATATGTGACTCCTCTTAGCATAAAAGATTAGAGTGCCATAAACATTGTGAAGGAATTTATAATCACTTCCACTTGTTGGAACACTACAGTGACATAGCATGAACAGTGGGCAAAAATGAATTAAGTATCATATTCAGTGGTATTTGATTTAATTTTTTACTTTTGTAATCACTTCTGTTGATGCGGTTTTAAACCATTCCAACTCGATAACAATTATTTGTTACTTGTTAATGTCTTTTCCTTAAGAAAAGTTTCCTTTATCCTATATATACCAGGTCTCAATTGTAATGTTATCATAAGACCAGGAATGCAGCATGGTTTACTGCAGTTAGGTCACGCCACCAAAATAATTATCAAACAGAACTACTGCACTATGCTGCAGATTTTAACTGCAGCTCTGTAAGACTTTTAAAATTTAACAGTGGAAAATCCAGTTCCTTACTTGGAACATGATAGAGGAAGAAGTATTTCTTAAATACTTTAAAGCTACTTTCATGCAGAATGTTTTAAGTAATCTTGAAAATGGCATTTGAAGGACATGATGAGAGCACATTATAAAACTATACTAAAATAGCACAATTTGTTTTAAAGCAGAGTCAGAGATTTACTTTTGTGTTCTTAGAAGAGCAACATACCTTTCAATATACAGTTTCTAGAGACATATGCAATATATTGTGAAAATGACAGAAGTAAATGAGTATATGACACACAGGTAAAAACTATGTTGTACAAACTCAATTAAGTAGTTTTATGAATTTTTACATAAGATCTTTATAAGTACTCACGGAAAAATCAGTGTTTACACAATTTTAACTAAGAAAACAACATCCACTTTCAAATATATATGTACTTTTTACAAAGGTCTATGCATTTAGGGCCATTATTTTATAAATTCATATAATTAAAATACATTAAGACAGAATGGAAATATTCAGAAAAGTACATTTCAACTCCGTAGTGTAGATTTGGCAAAAAATAACAATTTGTAATTTCATAAATAAGGAAATAAAACAGAAAAAAACAAAAAAATAAAAATACTATTAAGGTCAATGTATCTATCCTGCTCATATCTGGTTTATGCAAAGAATGTTCAAATTATATTTAATCAAGCAATAGTTCCAATAGAACTAGTATAAATTCTTTATATCGTGCCTTGTTCCAAAAAGGAGTGAAGATGGGGTGAAGAATGAATTTGTTGTACTGCACCAAGATGAAGATCTCTGGATGCTGAATTTCAAACTCTTCAAAATTTCAGTATGAAATATAACCTACTTTTCTAAGTCAAATGTATAACATGTTAAAAGCAAATGCACCCATTGTGTCAATTTTTATTTATTTTGCAAAGACATCATTACAGAGGTTCATTCTACATGCAAATTGAAATGTTATAAGTCATTGAACTGTATAGATAAGGCCAATGTGGTTAATTAACAAATGTGTTTTATAGCTACAAAATAACTATTTCACATTAAATTACATAAAATGAAAGGATATATAAAACCAATCAATCACTGGCCTTTCATATTTTGACTGGGACCATCTGGGAATAATCTTTCACTTTGCAAAATAAGTTCACAATGGAATATCACTAGGCGGTCCACACAGAAAACCTGGGCAACCCTATTCAGTCTCTGAAGTATATAACTGACTAGAGAAATTCTCTTATTTACTTCATTAGGATGTCTTTTAAAATGATGGTTTATTCTGATCTAGTCAAAAAAATTTATACAAAAATTATATGTGACAGCAGCTTTATATAAACTAAGAGTGAAATAAACTGGACAAAGATATGAGTATTAATGTTTTTCTAGACTGATAAAATTTCACGTTAATTGAAAGTTAAGGCAACTGAACACACTTGGAAAAAAAATCAGGTTGCTCTATATTAGTCAGAAATGTTATTGTTAAGCTTTAACAAAGACCAAACATTTTGCATAACACTAGGCAATAAGAAGGCAGCCCCCGTCAGCAGGTAGCACACCAAAAATGTTTGGTTTCATAATACAGTTTGGGAGAACTACCTCTACAAAGTCTATTCGTGCTGATGCTCCTGATGCTGCCATTTCTGGTGCCCGAAAGCTGCTGCCTCCACATCCTCTGTTGTAGGTGTCACTGTATAGTCTCAGGCGATTGGGCAAGGGGCACACTCTGGATCTTCAGATGCTAAGATGAGAAAAATCAATTTCAATGCCCAAAAGATGGAACTCCTAATGCAGAAGGCGACTAAAATAGTTACCAATTGGTCCACAGCACAGGGACGTGAAATTTTTGTTTGTTTTCATATAATTCTATATAAATAGGTTATAAACAAGATTTTCATAAAGTGGTACAGTTCTAGGATTAGACAAGTACTAGATAGGATAGAAACAGAAAATCAGACTGAGTGGTATTTGACAAGATGACTAAAAACATGCATACTTCCTAAAAGAAGGAAGCAAAATATTCATATAAAAATCATTGCATAATAAACCAGTCTCATGAAAATAACTTGCTTAAACTTTTATTTCCAAGGTTATTTCTACTCATTTAAATTAACTCTACAATAACAAGCACTATTGATGTCTGCTGTTTAAGGCAGAACACAAATGAGTCCATTGGTATTTTACTCTGAGTTTGTGTCCCTTTTTCTCTTTGAAAATAACAAAATTTGGTTTATGAATGTCCTCTGTTAAATAAAATTTTCTTTTCAAATTTATCAGTTCCCATCATATGTAGAATAATTCAGCTTAATCTATAGTGTTTAACAAAAGCTCTTATATGAGATAACAACACTGAAGAAATCAGTGAGATACAGAAGGGAACATACTGTAAAAAAGTACATTTTATTATATTAAAAGAATTTTGAGTGGAAGAATGTTTTGGGTTGTAAAAAATAATCATTCCTTCTATTTATTTTTTACTAAATATTTAAAAAACAACTTTTGCCCAGTATCTTCATGTTTTAATAAAAACATGTGAAATTTGTATCTTGAAACATATTTTTAAAAAATAATTGATTTGATTTTTTAAATGATATATGCATATATGAGAACAAAATCATTTACAAAGTATTTACCATCTCTGGAAACACAGCAATAGCTCAAATTAATATACAATGAGTTTTGAATTAAATCAGTAAAATAACCATCATTTTTATTTTAAAAATTGGCATTTTTATGACAGTCATTTATACAGCTTGTGCACGTGAATCCACTGTATATGATATACTGTAAAGTGACAAATGATCACAAATTATAATGACAAACTCTTACTGAACATAATTTTTCATCAGGAGCCATCCTGAATCAATTAATCATGCTATTACTCTACCTTAATTTTTCTCTCCTTTATTTCCAGAAAAGCCACCAATCGCATATTTTAATTAATGACTTATACATATTTCACTTACAACTTTGATGTACATTTTATTCAAATTAATTAAATGCTACAATTTTACTAACATATGATTTAAAAATTGGATATGCATAAATAACAAAACAAAGCAAATTATGTTTTCCCAGATAAATGCAATTATGGTTATACATAATATTAAATGATGACTGAATAGTTTATCTGCATTAGAAATTTCTCTTTGCTCCAGTTAGACTTACATTTTCAATTAAAAAATAAAAACATATTCTTACATTACAATATTTTTTCATACAACTGAAATTAATGCACATTAATCTTAAAGCATTTTCATAGTAGAAAGAAAGAACTAGAGTCTTCAAATCCATATGATTATTAATTACATTGTAACTTGGCAAATGTTCTAAAAGTTGAACAATTCAATGCTTACATTAGGTAGATTAAAAATGCACATAGACTGAGCAAAAATTACCTATCTGTAAGTTTAATTGACAGGCAATACATATACAGATTATTTGTGAGGATATTTTGTCTCAGATTCTGCTAGACTTTTAGTTTTATTTTTGTATTTTTAGGTATAATATTAAACAGTTATTTAAAGAGGTGTTTAAGGACAAATTGATATAGCTATTTCACATTATCTTAACTCTCCCAATATATGTTTATTAAGTTCACATTCTTAATTTAGTGATAGAAGGAAAATATCAACATATGCCAAGTGTTACAAAGATGTTATATTTCCTATTTCATATATACCAGTATGTTTTATAAATTAGATGAGGATAATTCTATATAGCTCAAGTTCAAGCTCAAGTTGAATATAATTGTGCACTTTGTGTATTTTTCTTAGATAATTTGAAATATGCAACTGGATATCTGCCAAACTCAAAACAATGAAATCTTAGTGTTTTGTTTCAGATCTTTCTGCCTTATCATTTGACCTTCCCATAAGGCATATAGATTATTCAAGAATGAATTTGTTTCACAGAATAGTAATATAGCAGTCAGTAATCTCATCCCACTATTGAACCAGCCAAAATTCAACACTAGCTGAAAGCTTAAAGTATTACAGCACACAATTTGGCTTTAAAGATAGTGAAGCTAGGGCACAAGTACAAATCATTTTCTTTAAACATCACAGTGATCAAAAGATAAATCTTTATAATGGCAAGTGACATTTTATTCTTTAAATACATTGCATAAAATTTTCCAACCTATGTGTCATTTTCAGTATGAGATTATTAAAACTCAATGGATTAAGAATGTGCTTTTGTTACAAAATGCAGTCATCTAACAGAATAGTCTTTAGCTGACTAGTAAGAAAATTTAAAACATATATTATTATATATATAAAAGTTGAATTTTATATATATATATAAAAATTGAATTTATATATATAAAAGTTGAATAAATAAAATTGTGTCCAAGCTAAATCAGCTTATGAAATTCCTTTGCTTTAAAATATTCCATATAACACTTTGAAATATTTTGTTGATATGCTAAGGTATTTCAAAGGCACTTAATAAATAAATGTAAGAGTGTTTTCTCTACGGCCTCCAAGTCACTACAGGATTGCATTAAGAGATAGAAAAGAGAGGAAGTGACAGATTCTGTTTGGAGAATTGAATAAATAATTCTAAGAGATAATCTGTGATCTAAGTCTTTATGTTGCAATAAAAGATTACCATACAGTGAAAAAGAGGGAAATCTAGGCACAGGGCATTACATGTATGAATTTATTAAAATTTAAAGCAAATAACTTATTGGAAATGGCGAGATATTCTTTCCTGAAGAAGCTTAATATGGAGAGGATTGTTAAAAGATGAAGCAACTTGTCAAGTGTCCTTACATACTTATTTTTATACTTCACTTTTTTTGTTCAACTGTAAAGAAGGTGTTTCGGGTGAAATTCTTACTTGTGGTCTTGATCCTGAACCCTAGTAACATTTTCTAGGAAGCACCTGGCTTAAGTTTTCTTCTCTTTCTTCTTCAGTGTTATCCTCTCCACTTTTTCCCCCCTTTGGGCTGCATGCAATCTACATCTCTGCTGCCTCCTCTTCCATGTACACCTTATGCCTAGCTCATGTCCACATTTATTTCTTGTTCATTGAACTAAAATTTATTGAGCATCTACTGTATTCCAGGCAATGTACTAAACAAAGGAGAGCAAGATGGGTTGGTCTCTGTCCTACTTTCTTCTCTTCTGAAAAGGGTAGTCTATTTTACCTCCTCACCATTCACTCACCAACCCACAGCTCTCTGGAATTCTAGTCCTTCCAAGTTAATAAAACTGCCTCACTTTTAGGGAGTTAGTATTACTAGTGGTTAATCATGCCAGTTTTGGTGACAGAAAGAAGTCTAGAGCTGACTTCCACTGATCTGCTGCTGTCTGTTGATCTTGAGATAGTACTTTGACTTTCCTGAGCCATTGTTTTCTTAATCTGTAAAACAGACATAATAACCCTTCTCTCAGTCTTAAGTGAAGCTCAAAATGAAATATAATTATATGTTTTATAATGCTTCGCCCAGTGTCTAGCACATAGAAGTTCAAGGAATTGTCAAGTATCCACGTCCAAAAGTCCGTCTAATTCCAAATCCAACTAACATTTCTCAGTTTTTGTCTTTAGGATCTCAAAGCTCTCTTTGACTATTGATTATTCCCTTCATCAAAACTCTCTACTTCCTTAGATTCTATGATGAGGCACTCTTCTGCTTTACCTCACGTTTTCATATCTCCTTCATGGGCTCATTCTCTGCCTGATCTGTAAATTTTGGTTTTCTGTTCTAAGTCCATTGCTCTCATCACTCAGATACACTGATCTGCTCCCACTGTTTCAAATAGCATATGTACTAATGATGCCCAAATCCAGAATTCCATCCCAACAATCTGTCTTTGAGCTCCAGATTCCTATATCTAACTCTATACTAGGTATAGAATTGAATTTTCCCAAATTGAATTCATTATTTCCCCTCTAACCTAGCTGTTCTCTCTGGAATTATTATGATTACATGTGTTTTACATTCATTGATTTATATACATTCACTGTTCTAAACAACATAATGATTTCTTGCCTACATTATTAAAACAGCCTGTTCATCCATCTTTTCTCCCTCAAATCCATATTCCACATGGTTAACAAAGGAAATTTAACCATATCACTCTCTGTTATGTGCTGAATTGTGTCTCCCCTTCCTCCAAATTCGTATGTTGAAGTCTTAACCCCTGGTAACTCAGAATAGGACTGTATTTTTAAATAGGTCTTTAAAGAGGTCATTAACTTAAAATGAGGTCACTAGGGTGGACCTTAATGTAATAAGGACACCAGTTATTGGTGTTCTTATAAGAAGAGGATATATAGACACAGATTCATGGAGGGAAGACCATGTGAAGACATAGAGAGAAGTCGGCTCTGTGCAAGTCAAGGTGAGAGACCTAAGAAGAAACCAGCCCTGCTGACACCTTGATATTAGACTGCTAACCTCCAAAATTGTGAGAAAATAAATTTCTCTTGTTTGAACCAGTCTGTGTTACTCTGCCGTGGTGACCCTAGCAAATTAATACACTACCCTGTGTATATATGCCTTTAACAGATGCTCAGAGTACACTGGATAGAATCTCAACATAACAAGCTGTCATAGGGCTAACATACCTTCCTATCTAACTTCCTTTCTGACCACTCTCTGACATCATGAATGTTTCAACAACCCTCAACTGCTTACAGATCCCTGTGCACACTGTATTCCTCACTTATGTACCTCTATTACTATTATCCTCTTCATCTGGTTAATTTCTATCTAGACCTTTAAGGTCAGCTTAATCATTATCTTTCCAGGAAGCCAACCCTTACACTAAATTAATTTTTGAGTAATGCACATAGAAAACTTACAAAATATAAATAAATAGAAAGATGGGGAAAAGTCACCATAAATGTTTAACCCTAGTAGGACCAATATAACTCTAATGCTTTTCTTTCTAGCCTTTTAAGGCCAATTTTTACACAATTGACATTTTACTGCACAAGCAATTTTGTTTTCTGTTTTTATTTGATAGGATATTACTATTTGAGCATTTTCTTATTAAAAACATAATTTTAATGACTTCATAAAATATCTCACCATGTTGACTTATCTCAATTAATCTAATCATTCTAGTAGAACTAGAAATTCAGCCCTGATTGCTCTGGGCTTAATAATGAATTTTATGGTATTATTCTCAAACTTCTAATTCTAGATTTCTCTCCTGGTCTTTGGATCTGTGTATCAGTTGGACCTCTTCATCAGAGCATTTCACTAAAACTTAAATCAGTCCCAAACGAAACTCAATATTTCTAACTAGTATCTGTCCTACCCCTTCTATCTCTCCCAAACCTTCTTATATGTCTGTTTATAGCACAATAATTCACCAAGTTTTCCAAACTGGCAACCAGTGGTTCATCCTGATGTCTCTTTTCCTTCAATCTTTCCCAACTCAAATTCAATCATTTACTAAAGTGTTTTTGACTCTGTATTTTAAACTATATCTTGTGTCTTTCCTCTCCACTCCATTGTTATTCATTTAAACTGGTCCACATGATCTTTAAGCTATTGAAATGTTCTCTAACTCCATCTCTCTGTCTCCAGACACCCCAATTCCTTCCTCCATAAATTTGCTTCATAACTGTCAATGTAACTGTTAAAGATTCAAAGTGATCATGTCACTCCTTAGCTTAATATTCTTCAGTGGATCATTGAATATTTCAACACCATGTTGTGACCCTTTAAATGGCTCTGTACTTAAGGTTTTATATGTTTTATTCAATCCTTCTTGCACTCCTCTGAGGGAATCAGCTGACTTCTCCATTCTTAAAGAACTTCTCTTAAAGAACTTTCTTGTGACTCTTTACTTATGTATCTGTTCTCAGACTGGGAACTTGCAAGAACAAGTTATAAAACTAAAAAAAATTGCTAACAGATCTAAATATCTATGTTGACAAAAATCTTCACTGTAGGTTCACGGTAGGAAGGATATTAAAAGAGAAAGAGGAGACTAAAAACTAAGCAACTTGTAATAAAATCACAACCAGAAACAAAATAAAAATATTTTTTATATTTCTAAGTTCCTTTGGCATGGAAACGTATGATAATTTTGTAATAGAGCCTTCACTAAACTAATGTATTTATACCAGTGTCCCTAAGGGCCTGAAAAAATATGACGTAGTACTCCAACTGTGAGTTTAAATATATATGTACACTTTTCAAGCTTTACTAGATTCACAATATGGAAAAACTAAACATATTGCTAAAAATATGATTATTCTAAGAATAACTCAATAAATCACAAGCAGTAATCAATAGAGGTACACATTCATCATTTCAAGCATGGAATCTTAATGGAGCCTTGACAGTAAGCAATAATTACCAGAGGAGTACTAATGCAGAATTGATATTCAGTGCTAAGAAATTAATTTTGAAGCTAATTGAAAAGAAACTTTGGTTTGAATAACACCACTATAAGTAATGGTTATTGTTATGATTTTTATTATGAATTTTAAGAATGTTCTGATGTATACCTTATATGGGACACCTGGTAATACATATATTCTTAAGGCAGAATTATAGTAAGATGTTTTACAAATAGA
The DNA here is from genome assembly GCF_011762595.2 of Tursiops truncatus. Lineage (NCBI taxonomy): Eukaryota > Metazoa > Chordata > Mammalia > Artiodactyla > Delphinidae > Tursiops > Tursiops truncatus. The sequence continues at coordinate 123,815,879 of NC_047034.1, forward strand.
AAATGGTAAGTAACCCTTGAAGTCAGAAGGTCTGTGTCTAAAAAGTCTGGATGCCATCAGATCCCAACCTTTAAAAGTTCTTTAAATTTACTTTGGGAGGATGAAAGGACACACCGTTCTACCATCCAGCCTGCTGCCGTGGGCCACACATTGCTGGTTCTTCAGATTCTCTTTAGCTTTATGGCTATACTTCCAGACCCTGCAGCCACCCCAAGCCTGACACAGCAACCCTGTCTCCCTTGAAAACCACATCTCCCATAAAAAAACCCCAAACATTAGCTTTAGTGGAGAGGAAGTAGGAAGACGACTCCACTTTCTCTCATTTTTACTATCTATTCTTTTCTTTTCAGACCTAGTGACTTACACACACACACACACACACACACACACACACCCCAAATCTCCTTTTTCCATTAGAAGACTCACTGACCTTCCTTTCCAATATTTGAGTGTTAGAAATGATAACAGACTTATAGAAAAAGCATCTTGTTGAATTTATCTTAGGTTTCATTCCTTTGTCATTTGAGAATTTGCCACCTTGACAAATGCAAATCAACTCATGATCAAGTGTTAGATAAGATATATTTAGACACAGTTATTCCTTTCCAAATATTCCGTATACCCCAAAATGTTCTTTTCCTTTTAGCAGTAGCACCTAGGAGTTATGTCTTCACTCATTACTGTTGGTGGATCTGAAGTTATCCTGTTCACAGGTTGATTTTTCAGATAATTCCTGAGGTGACTGGTACTTTGTTCAGATACTCTGCCTCTCTGTCATCTATATAAAAAGAACTGTCATCAGTGGCTCACTTATTCTGAGACTCTTAAGGACCTTACTTCTTTGGCTGCTGGAATCTAATCTAATTGGCTATTAGTGTTGACTCCTAAAATTTCACTATTGCTCCATTCTATCAGCCACCCTTAGTTCTTCCTCCTAATAATTAGGGTTCGTGTAGCCTAATGCTTGATATAGCTGGTACTTAATGAATATCTGCTGAATATTGGATGGGTGTTTTACAGATGATCAACTGACACCTCTACTAGGACCATAGCTGGTATAATAAGTGCCTGCACTAGTAATTAGCTTACCCTTTTTGGACAAGGGAAGTTATTTTCTCTAGATTTGTTGTGGGTAATGTGAAAGTAGTTCCCCTCTGCTAGGATGTTCTCCAGTAGAATAACTAGAATCACCCTATTTTTATACTGGGTTGGCCAAAATGTTCGTTCAGGCTTTTCTGTAATATGTTACAGAACACCCGAACGAACTTTTTGGCCAACCCAATACTTTCTGTTCAATACTCATTCTGTCCCTAATGGCTAACTGCAGCAAACAACTTTCTGCTTGCAAACATGCTGAGAGTTTCTCAAGGACCAGCTTATCTTTGTGCCCTCATGTTCCTCTTCATTAGAAAAAAATAGTCAACTTCCCTAGCAGAGCAGTTGTTGTCATATACTAATTAGTAAGTCTAAGCCTGCACTATATTTTATTTGTCTAAATATTCAAATTTCTCTAACATATGGTATTGCTCCCATGATTCCATGTATCTAGTGAAAAAAGATTGTCACCATACCTTTTTCTTCTTTGGTTACAGAGTTCCTACTGAAGATTAGAGGTTTTTAATACCCTTTGTTTTCAGGGTTAATATACTTTGTTTAAGTCTGTGTTTCATCAATGGTAGAAATCTTGCAAACTGTCCTTCAATCTGATAATATGATTGCTATGTTGCCTTACCTTCTAACATTTCAAACATAGGGCTATGGATAGTTAATGTTTTTTCCTTAACAACAAACATGGAATATATTTAGTGAACTTATTACTGAGTGCTACCCTCTATAGTGCTTGGAAGATTTAAATGTCTTCACTACCCTTCTGTTCTGGCCAGTATATTTTTTCCACACTTTTTTTTTTAAACATCTTTATTGGAGAATAATTGCTTTACAATGGTGTGCTAGTTTCTGCTGTATAACAAAGTGAGTCAGCTATACATAAACATATATCATCATAGCTCCTCCCTCTTGGGTCTCCCTTCCACCTTCCCTATCCCACCCCTCTAGGTGGTCACAAAGCACTGAGCTGATCTCCCTGTGCTATGTGGCTGCTTCCCACTAGCTATCTACTTTACATTTCATAGTGTATATAGGTCCATGCCATTCTCTCACTTTGTCCCAGCTTACACTTCCCCCTCCCCCTGTCCTCAAGTCCATTCTCTATGTCTGTGTCTTTATTCCTGTCCTACCCCTAGGTTCTTCAGAACCGTTTTTTTTTTTTTTTAGATTCCATATATATGTGTTAGAATATGGTATTTGTTTATTCTTTCTGACTTACTTCACTCTGTATGACAGTCTCTAGGTCCATTCACCTTACTACAAATAACTCAATTTCGTTTCTTTATATGGCTGAGTAATATTCCATTGTATATATGTGCCACATCCTCTTTCTCCATTCATCTGTTGATGGACACTTAGGTTGCTTCCATGTCCTAGCTATTGTAAATAGAACTGCAATGAACATTGGGGTACATGACTCTTTTTGAATTATGGTTTTCTCAGGGTATATGCCCAGTAGTGGGATTGCTGGGTCGTATGGTAGTTCTATTTTTAGTATTTTAAGAAACCTTCAAACTACTCTCCAAAGTGGCTGCATCAATTTACATTCCCACCAACAGTGCAAGAGGGTTCCCTTTTCTCCACACCCTCTCCAGCATTTGTTGTTTGTAGGTTTTTTGATGATGGCCATTCTGACTGGTGTGAGGTGATATCTCATTGTAGTTTTGATTTACATTTCTCTAATGATTAGTGATGTTGAGCATCTTTTCATGTGTTTGTTGGCAATCTGTATATCTTCTTTGGAGAGATGTCTATTTAGATATTCTGCCTATTCTTGGATTGGGTTGTTGTATTTTTAAATATTGAGCTATAGGAGCTGCCTGTATATTTGGGAGATTAATCCTTTGTCAGTTGCTTCATTTGCAAATATTTTCTCCCATTCTGAGGGTTGACTTTTTGTCTTGTTTATGGTTTCCTTTGCTGTGCAAAAGCTTTTAAGTTTCATTAGGTCCCATTTGTTTTTGTTTTTATTTCCATTTCTCTAGGAGGTGGGTGAAAAAGGATCTTCTTATGTATGTCATAGAGTGTTCTGCCTATGTTTTCCTCTAAGAGTTTGATAGTGTCTGGCCTTACATCTAGGTCTTTAATCCATTTTGAGTTTATTTTTGTGTATGGTGTTAGGGAGTGTTCTAATTTCATTCTTTTACATGTAGCTGTCCAGTTTTCCCAGCACCACTTATTCAAGAGGCTGTCTTTTCTCCATTGTATATTCTTGCCTCCTTCGTCATACTGTCTTCATTAGTGTAGCTTTGTAGTATAGTGTGAAGTCAGGGAGCCTGATTCCTCCAGCCCCATTTTTTTTTTTTTTTTTTTTTTTTGCGGTATGCGGGCCTCTCCCGTTGCGGAGCACAGGCTCCGGACGCGCAGGCTCAGCGGCCATGGCTCACGGGCCCAGCCGCTCCGCGGCATATGGGATCCTCCCGGACCGGGGCGCGAACCCGCGTCCCCTGCATCGGCAGGCGGACTCCCAACCACTGCGCCACCAGGGAAGCCCCCTCCAGCCCCATTTTTCTTTCTCAACATTGTTTTGACTATTGGGGGTCTTTGTGTTTCCATACAAATTGTGAATTTTTTTTTGTTCTACGTCTGTGAAAAATGCCATTGGTAGTTTGATAGGGATTGCATTTAATCTGTAGGTTGTTTTGGGTAGTATAGTCATTTTCACAATGTTGATTCTTCCAATCTAAGAACATGGTATATCTATCCATCTGTTTGTATCATCTTTAATTTCTTTCATCAGTGTCTTATAGTTTTCTGCATACAGGTCTTTTTTCTCCTTAGGTAGTTTTATTCCGTTTATTCTTTTTGTTGCAGTGGTAAAAGGGAGTGTTTCCTTAATTTATCTTTCAGATTTTTCCTCATTAGTGTATAGGGATGCCGGAGATTTCTGTGCATTAATTTTATATCCTGCTACTTTACCAAATTCATTGATTAGCTCTAGTAGTTTTCTGATAGCATCTTTGGGATTCTTTATGTATAGTATCATGTCATTTGCAAACAGTGACAGTTTTACTTCTTCTTTTCCAATTTGGATTCCTTTTATTTCTTTTTCTTCTCTGATTGCTGTGGCTAAAACTTCCAAACCTATGTTGAATAATAGTGGTGAGAGTGGGCAACCTTGTCTTGTTCCTGATCTTAGTGGAAATGGTTTCAGTTTTTCACCATTGAAAACGATGTTGGCTGTGGGTTCACCACTGAGAATGATGCTGGCTGTGGGATATATGGCCTCTGTTATGTTGAGGTAAGTTCCCTCTTTGCCTACTTTCTGGAGAGTTTTTATCATAAATATGTGTTGAATTTTGTCAAAAGCTTTTCTGCATCTATTGAGAGGATCCTATGGTTTTTCTTCATCAATTTGTTAATATGGGTTATCACATTGTTTGATAATGAAGAATCCTTGCATTCCTGGGTTAAACCCCACTTGATCATGGTGTATGATCCTTTAATGCGCTGTTGGATTCTGTTTGCTAGTATTTTGTTGAGGATTTTTGCATCTATGTTCATCAGTGATATTGGTCTGTAGTTTTCTTTTTTTTGTGACATCTTTGTCTGGTTTTGGTATCAGGGTGATGGTGGCCTCTAAGAATGAGTTGGGGAGTGTTCCTCCCTCTGCTGTATTTTGGAAGAGCTTGTGAAGGATAGGTGTTAGCACTTCTCTAAATGTTTGATAGAATTCGCCTGTGAAGCCATCTGGTCCTGGACTTATGTTTGTAGGAAGATATTTAATCACAGTTTCAATTTCAGTGCTTGTGACTGGTCTGTTTATATTTTCTATTTCTTCCTGATCCAGCCTCAGGAGATTGTGCTTTTCAAAGAATTTATCCATCTCTTCCAGGTTGTCCATCTTATTGGCATATAGTTGTTTGTAGTAATCTCTCATGATTCTTTGTATTTCTGCAGTGTCAGTTGTTACTTCTCCTTTTTCATTTCTAATTCTATTGATTTGAGTCTTCTCCCTTTTTTTCTTGATGAGGCTCTCTAGTGTTTTATCAATTTTGTTTATCTTCTCAAAGAACCAGGTTTTAGTTTTATTGATCTTAACTATTGTTTCCTTCATTTCTTTTGCATTTATTTCTGATCTGAACTTTCTGATTTCTTTCCTTCAGCTAACTTTGATTTTTTTTTCTGTTCTTTCTCTAATTGCTTTAGGTGTAAGGTTAGGTTGTTTATTTGAGATGCTTCTTGTTTCTTGAGGTAGGATTGCATTGCTTTAAGCTTCCCTCTTAGAACTGCTTTTGCTGCATCGCATAGGTTTTGGGTCATTATGTTTTCATTGTCATTCATTTCTAGGTATTTTTTGAGTTTCTTTGATTTCTTCAGTGATCTCTTGGTTATTTATTAGTGTATTGTTTAGCCTCCATTTGTTTGTATTTTTTACAGTTTTTTTTCCCTGTAATTGATAGCTAGTCTCAGTGTTACGGTTGGAAAAGATAATTGATACAATTTCAATTTTCTTAAATTTACCAAGGCTTGATTTGTGACCCAAGATATGATTGGAAAAGATAATTGATATGATTTCAATTTTCTTAAATTTACCAAGGCTTGATTTGTGACCCAAGATACGACCTATCCTGGAAAATGTTCCATGAGCATTTGAGAAGAAAGTGTATTCTGTTTTTTTTTGGATGGAACGTCCTATGAATACCAATTAAGTCCATCTTGTTTAATGTATCGTTTAAAGCTTGTGTTTCCTTGTTTATATTCATTCTGGATGATCTGTCCATTGGTGGAAGTGGGGTGTAGAGTCCTCTACTATGGTTGTGTTACTGTCGATTTCCCCTTTTATGGCTGTTAGCATTTGCCTTAAGTACTGAGGTGCTCCTATGTTGGGTGCATAAATATTACAGTTGTTATATCTTCTTCTTGGATTGATCAATGATCCCTTGATCATTATGTCATGTCCTTCTTTTTCTCTTGTAATAGTCTTTATTTTAAGTCTACTTTGTCTGATATGAGAATTGCTACCTCAGCTTTCTTTTGATTTCCATTTGAATGAAGTATCTTTTTCCATCCCCTCACTTTCAGTCTGTATGTCTCCCTATGTCTGAAGTGGGTCTCTTGTCGACAGCATATAGATGGGTCTTGTTTTTGTATCCATTCAGCCAGTCTATGTCTTTTGGTTGGAGCATTTAATCCATTTACATTTAAGGTAGTTTTGATATGTATGTTCCTATTACAGTTTTCTTAATTGTTTTGGGTTTGTTATTGTTGGTCTTTTCCTTCTCCTGTGGTTCCTGCCTAGAGAAGTTCCTTTAGCATTTTTTGTAAAGCTGGTTTTGTTGTGCTGAATTTTCTTAGCTTTTGCTTGTCTGGAGAGATTGTAACTTCTCCGTTGAATCTGAATGAGATCCTTGCTGGGTAGAGTAATCTTGGTTGTAGGTTTTTCTATTTCATCACTTTAAATATGTCCTGCCATTCCCTTCTGGCTTGCAGAGTTTCTACTGAAAGATCAGTATCAGGGGATTCCCTTGTATGTTATTTGTTACTTTTCCCTTGCTGCTTTTAATATTTTTTCTTTGTATTTAATTTTTGATAGTTTGATTAATATGTGTCTTGGCGTGTTTTTCCTTGGATTTATCCTGTATGGGACTCTCTGTGCTTCCTGGATTTGATTGGCTCTTTCCATTCCCATATTAGGGAAGTTTTCAACTATAACCTCTTCAAATATTTTCTCAGAAACTTTTTTTTCTCTTCTTCTTCTAGGACCCCTATATTTCAAATGTTGGTGTGCTTAATGCTGTCCCAGAGGTCTCTGAGGCTGTTCTCAATTCTTTTCATTCTTTTTTCTTTCTTCTGCTCTGCAGTAGTTATTTTCACTATTTTATCTTCCAGGTCGCTTATCAATTCTTCTGCCTCAGTTATTCTGCTATTGATTCATTGTAGAGAATTTTAAATTTCATTTATTGTGTTGTTCATCATTGTTCACTTGCTCTTTAGTTCTTCTAGGTCCTTGTTAAACATTTCTTGTATTTTCTCCTTTCTATTTCCAAGATTTTGGATCATCTTTACTATCATTACTCTGAATTCTTTTTCAGGTAGACTGCCTTTTTCTTCTTCATTTGTTTGGTCTGGTGGGTTTTTATCTTGCTCCTTCATCTGCTGTGTATTTCTCTGTCTTCTCATTTTGCTTAGCTTACTGTTTACACATATTCTTAATAGTACATGTTTGAAGCGGTGTTGAATATTACCTTAGACTTTAATTTTTAATTTTGTCAAGGGAATTCATCCATCCATTCATCCATCCAGCCATCTTTCCATCTATTCTACATACTTACTACTGCTCTAGGCAAAGGAGATAGAAATATTAAAGACACTCTGCCACAAAGGAAATCGTTGGCCTGCAAGGGAAACAAGCAAGTAAATAAACAGTTATAGCACAACAAGATAACCTTTCTTTTGCTAAGAGAACACAGAAAAGGGATGGCTGGGCCAGGCTGAGTGAGCTCAGAAAGGGCTCTCTGGGGGAGTTCATCTCCACTGAATTATAAGTAAGTGAATCACTTAATCAAAGAGTAGGAACATATGTACAGGGCAGAAGGAACAACATACATAAAGGTCAAGAGATAAGAGTGTAATTCAGGGGTGACTGGAGCATAGAGTGTGAGGAGGAGAAGAAGAGATAGTTGAAGGGTAGGTCATAAATGGCCATTATCTTAAAGCATTTAGATATTTGTTCTTGAAGGCCATTGAAGTTATTAATGATTTTAATGTAGAAAATGAGTTAATATTTGCACTTTAGTTTTGGAAAAACATAGTGGAGGGTGCAAGAGTGGAGGCAGGGAAATAGATGATTTTAATAGCTGAGTCATGAGGCAATGATAACCTAAACTAAAGCAATGGTGATGGAGATAAAGAGAAGGGAAAACAGATGAAAGTCACTACTTATAGTTGTAATTTTAGATTTATTTATGTGATTATTTGATTAATATATATCTCTTTTATTAAATATAAGATCCATGAGTACAAAGGTAGGGTTCGTTTCAGCCTACCATTGTATCTCCTATGCCTAACACAGTGCCTGGCACACAAGTGCTTAATAAGGATTTGTTGAGTGAATTTGATAATGAATGAATTTAAAATGTACATTCATGTTAAATGCATACTATGAACTGAACAGTGTACAAGGCAGCGAAGATTCAGTGCTGAATAAGCTATGCAAGATTCCTGCCCTCAAGGAGAAATTTTAGAAAGGGGAGAAACAAGTAATAAGTGAGAGAATTTGCGATAGTAATCAGTGTTACAAAGAAATTAAAATAGGGTTTTTGGGAAGTTCTGGGGTGGGAGAGGCTACTTTAGATGGAAGGGTCATCAAAGAATTCTAGGGCAAGTGACATTTGATTTAAGATATGGATGATAAGAGAGGAGTCAGCCATGGGTGGCTCTGGGAGCAGACAGTTCCAGACAGAAGGAAATGAATAAGCAAATTAGACAGATTTGACAGAACTTGTTGACTTATTGGAAGAAATAGGCCTAGGATGATTCATAGGATCTAGAAAATGTTATTTCTATTCTTTCTAAATGAGCTTGGGAATACTGGAAAAAGTACTGGCAGTGATGGAAACATGAAGTTCAGCACTGGAACTGTGGACTTTAAGGTACTTGTGATGCACTGAAATAGTAGATGGTAATTCATCTCCAAGAGACGTTCTTTCTAAAAACAGAAAGGATACAGGCCACAACTCTAAAAGATTGTTACAACAGTGTTCTCCAGATGAAACTTTTTAGCTGACAATATCTTCAGTTGACTACGTTTCTTGAAAGTCTTCCTAATACCTCCTACAATTCAGGGCCAGTAGACTGTGTTCTGTCTGGAATTCTCTAATATCATGGTCACCAAAACATAACATGACTATTAGTAATTGGTAGGCTTTAGACAGGACTAATTATTTCCAGGCAGAAATCTGGAAATCTAGACTCTTTTACTGAACTCTTCACTACAGTGCTTTAATACTGTTTTAATTTTTGCTTTCCTATAAAAATAGTTTCACTTATGTTGAAAGAGGCCCAATGTTTGGGGGATCTCATCCATTATTTTTGCCTATATGTCATATGTAAAAACTTACTACCATTTTTTTTCCTGTTCAACCTAGTCTTGGGGATTGGGTTCAGATCTGTGTGGTGTACTGCAAATATGTTTCAATACTATCTTGGGCCATAGATCCCTTTAGGCCATTGATGAGAAGGGAGAAAATAAAACTTCTTTACTGAGGATACTTTTGTGGTTAACTCTGTAAGGTGTTATACAGACTAATGACCATCCAAGGTAGAAAGTGACCTTTGTGTGCAGACAAACCAGAGACTATCCTGCTACATACACAGCTACTGAAACTTCACAATGAAATATTATCTCAATAGAGAAGGCTCAACTATAAGGAATTTGACCTGATAAACCTGTCCTATTTGTCAGATAATTTTAAAAAAGTGCCAGAAAGCTAGACTTCAGCAACTGATTTTATCAAGTGCGGGTAGGACCTGACAGCCTCTTGTCTTTGAACTACTAAAACCTATGATTTCTAGCTGTACCACACATTGACACTGCATGATATAAGGCATAAAGCAAAGAGCCTCTGGTCTAGAATTAAGATTCTTGATTAATTTCTTCTGCCATCCCTATATGAGTTGGACACTTCCACTGATAGCTGGATACTGGCTGCATTTTTTAGTTCTAGGCTACCAGTTTTACATTTCCTTCCCTTGAGCTTGATTTTCTGCCTTCTTGGACGTACTTAGCTTTTATCAAACCTTTTGCTAGGCTCCTCCTCTTTAGTCTGATTTCTACTCTTAGCTCTCTGTAAGCTAGATTGGATAAATTGCTTCTCATGTTCAGCAGGACTCATAAAGTAGATTTAATCTGTTACATTTTAGGAGTCAAAATCCAGTAAAGAGGATTTGCAAATTCTCATGTTCCCACTGCTAGATTTTTGCTGACACTCATTTTTCTAAAGCAATATGTTGATACAAGGTCATATTAAGCTGTGCCCATTGAATATTGTTTAAGAATCCCATTTACTGAATTTATTCAAAGAACATTATGTATGAACATAGAGAAATATCAACGCTGTTGAAGATGTGGCAGATTATAACGCAGAGACATAAATTGCTGATAACAAGTGAAGTAATTAATTTGTAGTTCTTTTCAACTTCTTTTATATTTGAAAATGCTTTATTTATACGTTAAAATAAGCTATCACTAATAAATTCATAAATGTGATTGTCATATATGCTTTTTTCAGTGCAGTTTTAATTATTATTTTTTTTTAATTTTGGTGTCTTTTCCCCCTTTCCCTTCCACTCTTATTTACTTCTCATCCTGAATCCAGCCTCAAGTGACCCAAATATATAATCTAGTACATAGCCTATTATATTTTTCTTGATGCTTATAAAATTATACACAAATACACACAAATATAAGAAGTGCTGGCATTGTTTGTTTTATAAAAATTAAATTATACTGTATGCCAGCTTCTGAATCTTTCTTCCCCCATCAATAATAACTTGTAGAAATCATTATTTTAGTGGCTTTATCATGTCTCTGCACCATTATTTAGTCAGACTGCATTCTGTTAATTTTTATTTTTCCAACTTTTTTTTTTACTCCAAACAATACTGCCATAACCTTGTAAGTTAAGTAATCACCGACAGTTTTTATATGCTGTATAGATACAGTCTAGCTCCATTTTATTTTAAATGAATCATCAATTGCACCAATAGCATTTATTAGGTAATATACCCTTTTCCACTGCTTTAAAATACATTTTGTTATATTTAAAACTATTATAGATACTAAGATTTATTTCTGATTTTGTGTTTATTCCATTGACTTACTTTTTATCTATGACAATATTTATTTGATAAGAATAGTTAATATTATATTCCAATATTTGACAAGGTAAGTCCTTCTGTCATTAATACTTTTTGTTATACATTCTTGACTGCTATCCATAATTTTTTTTCTCATACAAATTTTAAGATTATTTTATCCAATTAAAAATTTTTGGATTTAGAAGATGGGTTAAATAAGTATTGAATTTCATTAATAATAATTTGTGAGAATAAATTTTTATATTAAAGTTCCCATTTAAAAATGATTTGTCTTACCATTCATTCAGATCTTTTTTTTTTTTTTTACATCTTTATTGGAGTATAATTGCTTTACAATGGTGTGCTAGTTTCTGCTTTATAACAAAGTGAATCAGTTATACATATACATATGTCCCCATATCTCATCCCGCTTGTGTCTCCCTCCTTCCCACCCACCCTATCCCACCCCTCTAGGTGGTCACAAAGCACAAAGCTGATCTCCTGTGCTATGCGACTGCTTCCCACTAGCTATCTATTTTATGTTTAGTAGTCTATATACGTCCATGCCACTCTCTCGCTTTGTCACAGCTTACCCTTCTCCTTCCCCATATCCTCAAGTCCATTCTCTAGTAGGTCTGTGTCTTTATTCCTGTCTCACCCCTAGGTTCTTCATGACATTTTTTTTTTCTTAAATTCCATATATATGTGTTAGCATACGGTATTTGTCTTTCTCTTTCTGACTTACTTCACTCTGTATGACAGACTCTAGGTCCATCCACCTCATTACAAATAGCTCAATTTCGTTTCTTTTTATGGCTGAGTAATATTCCATTGTATATATGTGCCACATCTTCTTTATCCATTCATCTGATGATGGACACTTAGGTTGTTTCCATCTCCTGGCTATTGTAAACAGAGCTGCAATGAACATTTTGGTACATGACTCTTTTTGAATTATGGTTTTCTCAGGGTATATGCCCAGTAGTGGGATTGCTGGGTCATATGGTAGATCTATTTGTAGTTTTTTAAGGAACCTCCATGCTGTTCTCCATAGTGGCTGTACCAATTCACATTCCCACCAGCAGTGCAAGAGTGTTCCCTTTTCTCCACACCCTCTCCAGCATTTATTGTTTCTAGATTTTTTGATGATGGCTATTCTGACTGGTGTGAAGTGATACCTCATTGTAGTTTTGATTTGCATTTCTCTAATGATTAATAATGTTGAGCATTCTTTCATGTGTTTGTTGGCAATCTGTATATCTTCTTTGGAGAAATGTCTATTTAGGTCTTCTGCCCTTTTTTGGATTGAGTTGTTTGTTTTTTGTTATTGAGCTGCTTGTAAATTTTGGAGATTAATCCTTTGTCAGTTGCTTCATTTGCAAATATTTTCTCCCATTCTGAGGTTGTCTTTTCGTCTTGTTTATGGTTTCCTTTGCTGTGCAAAAGTTTTAAGTTTCATTAGGTCCCATTTGTTTATTTTTGTTTTTATTTCCATTTCTCTGGGAGGTGGGTCAAAAAGGATCTTGCTGTGATTTATGTCATAGAGTGTTCTGCCTATGCTTTCAGATCTTCTTTTATGTCTTTCAATAAGAATTTATATTTTTCTTTCATAAGCATTATGCCTTTCTTGTTACATTCATTCCTGAATATTACTTCATTTCTGTTTCTATTGGGAATGGAATATATATTTGTTTCTTTCATCAGTGTTTATTCTAGAATGGAAAAAAAAAACTATTCTATACTTACTTTTTTCTCTAATCATCTTGCAAATACCTTTATTCTTTTTTGTAGTGTATTAGGGCTCAGATCTGCTAAATGTACAGAAGTATGACTATATGGTAAGCAAATAATATAACTGTTACTGTCAGTTATTTCTACACAGATTTATGTCGGCAGATCTACCTTTGAAATCCTAATCTATCTTTGAGAGTTTTGCAATATTGGGCAAGTTGTTCAACCTCCTTAAGTCTTCTTTTCCTCATCTATAAACTGGAAACTGATAATGGTACCTATATTATAGTGATCACATGTGGATTAAATATATTGACAAAAATAAAACACTTTAGTACAGTGCCTGGCAGATATAAGACATTGGGAAATGATGGCTACTATTATTACTACAGCTGCTGAAGAATTCATAGACAAAAACCAGTTTAAGTAGTAAAAGTAAATTTTCCAGCAGCATTGTTTCTTAATTTTTAAATGACAAATAGATATAAGATGTTAAATAGGTAAACTTAAAGAGCTTGGATTCTTCTGAGTGCCAGGAGATTCTCCAGATAATATGGAACAAAGAATGACCCAAACAGGAAATACAATGATAGTTGAGTATTTTGTAAAATAAAATCCAACGAAGAATATGCATTTCATCTAATAAGGCTTTTAAAGTTTAAGAAACAACAATTAAAAAAACACTTATCAGGAAATTAATGTTTGCATAAACAAAGAAAAATAATGGAGAACTAGAATGGTAACTTAAACTGTGTGAATTGTGGGAACCATTGGAAAAAAAGATAATTGAGCTCATAAGTTGACTGTAGTAGAAATGGATACATCCCATATAAATGTCTACTCACATCATTTAGTTCAATGTAACTTATTAATAAAGGAAGATTAGTGCAGTTTTTTTCAAATATTAATACATCTTATTAAAATCTAACTAATTGGTGTAAGTTCTCTAGGAAAGTTTTTTGTTGATTTAAAAAACAGGTCAAAATGAACATATATTTGGTCAGTTTAAAGAAACTTTTTCCAGTTTTAGATTTCTTACTCCTTTCTCAACTTTGCTAGTTCTTAACAAAGGCATTATATGTAGAGAAAAAAATTAAGTTTTTGTAAAAAAAACTTAAATTTTTATAATTTAGCTAAGAAAAGCTCCCCAAAAGTGATTAATTTACACTTGTCAAAAGAAAGAGACTTGGGACTTCCCTGGTGGTGCAGTGGTTAAGAATCCACCTGCCAATGCAGGGACACGGGTTAGATTCCTGGTCCGGGAGGATCCCACATGCTGCAGAGCAAATAAGCCCATGCACCACAACTACTGAGCCTGCGCTCTAGAGCCCAAGAGACACAATTATTGAGCCTGCGTGCCACAACTGCCGAAGCCCGTGCTCCTGGAGCTCGTGCTCCAAACAAGAGAAGCCACTGCAATGAGAAGCCCGTGCACCGCAACAAAGCATAGCCCCCACTCGCCTCAACTAGAGAAAGCCTGCATGCAGCAATGAAGACCCAACACAGCCAAAAATAAAAATAAATAAATAAATAAAAAAGAGGCTTAGTAGCAGAATTCATTAACCCTAGCTGCCACCAGAACAAAATCAAAGGGAATAAAAATTTTGACTCAGCTTATAATAAAAGCCTTTTAACCAAAAAGAAAATACTGGATATTCAGATTAGCTGTCTGTCAATAGCGTGTTGAAATTGGGGATCATAATTGATATAATAATAATAGTTTTGATAACATATATATATTAAATCTACTATATAGGTATGTGATACTAATATAATATGTTAGAAAAGCTATTGAATAATCTGAATAATGAAAGACTAATAATATATGTTTTTATTGTCTGAAAATATAAAAAACTGTCTTCATCTAGTTGCTGGAAATTATCAAAACTCTCAGTTCTTATACATTTACTAATGTGATCCTTATGTACACAGATGGTACAAACTGAGCCACTCTCAGCAGAAGCATGCAATAATATGGGTTGTATGTGAAGCAATGGATTTGTGTATGGGTTGATCTGGGAAAACTCTTTTGGCGGAAGAAGGGGAGCTTATTTTTGTTTGTGAATAACGACATTCATTTCCTGATCAGTTACCTAGGGTTAAGAGTGGCAATTTATCATTGTAAAACCTATTTCCTTCAACTTAACCCTTTCCAGATCTTTACAGAAAGTTTGTCCTTGATTGCCTCATTAGTCCCATTTTTTTAAATTAAACACCTGATTGGAATATGAATACAATCCAAATTTTACCGTTCTTATTTGTGTATAAAGAGGCTTTTCGTTGTATGCCAACACAGAAGCTCAACTAAACTGTGTTTTGTGCATGTCTTGATTGAAAAAAGTTATAGTCTTCTTATAAAAAACAACAGTAAGTTATCTTGACTCTTTAAAGAAAGCTATGTGCAGCAGGATCATTATTCAAATGACGCTATTTTTTTTTTTTTTTTTTTTTTTTTTGCTGTACGCGGGCCTCTCACTGTTGTGGTCTCTCCCGTTGCGGAGCACAGGCTCCACACGCGCAGGCCCAGCAGCCATGGCTCACGGGCCTCGCCGCTCCACAGCATGTGGGATCTTCCCGGACCGGGGCACGAACCCGTGTCCCCTGCATTGGCAGGCGGACTCTCAACCACTGCGCCACCAGGGAAGCCCGACTCTATTCTTTGTATGTCACAGAATCAGTAAGAAGAACCTTTGCTAAATATTTTCCTCACCACCAGTGATTATCTATTGCCCTTGCTTAACAGGAAGAATCACGAAGAAAACAGGTGCATTAGGGAAGAATTGGATTATTAAAACAAGTCAAACATATAAAAATACTTCCTAAGTTTTCATAAATTCAAGTGGGTTGTTTTAGGCAGAAATTCTCACATTTTTGTGTGTTCTCTGTAGGTTTTCTCATACTGTGAGTTGCGGTGGCATGTTTTGAATGCATTAAAAGATTCATGGCAACATTAAACAAATCAGCACTGATTCAATGCAATAGCTATGAGAGTATAACAATATTATACAATATTTATGAAAGCATCCAGAATGTTAAATTATTCCTGTTCATCCTTATATACGATTTGGCTGTTTGAATAATACTGCTCACTGCCTTTACCTGAACTGGAACTTGTTATAGCAGGTCATGGACCTGAACAAGGCAAAGCAAAAACAACATTTAAATGTTAATTGGAATTTGGCATGTATGTGAAGTGTTGATGGGGTTCTCATGTACCACAGCATTCTGGTTAAGAACAACTTTTCTAAATTGGCTGGAAATAATTCTAAGGATTTTGAATTTATCTTTATATGATCTTCATGGATATTCAGGAAATTGTATTGTTTTTATCTAAGACAAGAACATTTTGAAAACATAACAGATCTTAACCTATTTACTATCAAGTAAGTATGGAAATAAAAAAGAAAGGTGAATACTTGACTTTAAAATTGTAAAATGTATATAAATATCAGCAAATAACAAAATATACATCTTTTCATTATCCACTATGTGAACAAAAGATAATAATTTGATGTGTTTCTAAGATTGTTTCTATAAATAAACATCTTTCTTCAGTCACATTAATGATCAAGGCTTTGATTAATTGTTTTGACTTGAGTAAATCTGCCAGATTTCAGCATATGAATATGGGACACATAATGTCTGATTTGGAGTGTGGTGTACAGTAGTGCACATACAATATTGCCGGGTTGCAATTATGCTGTAGGTGTATTGCCTTCTGGTTATGCCGTCTGATTCCAAGATAAATATGAATTCTCTGAAAACAAATGACATTTATTTCTTCATTTATTCAACAATAATTGACTGATTGTTTACCTTTGTGCAAGGTAGGATGCTAGGCATTGAGGAGGTTACTATGATAAATAAGGTAAAAGGACTCAGAGGACAGTTCTCAGGAACTAGAGGTCAGAGAAAACAGGAAATGCAAAACGGGCACTTTTGCCATGGCAATTTAGTGCAAATATGTTATGACTCATGGTTTAGTGGGCCAGAGTGGGTGATTCTAATACCAGTATTTTGGCTTCCTGAGCAGTGGCTATCTGGATCCTGCTGTGTAACTGCCAGCGTGAGGTACAGCAGACAAAGCAGGAACAGAACTAGTAAACTTGGAACCCAGAGGCACTCTCAAAATTCCCAATTCAAAGGGTGAAAGAAAAAGGAGAAAAGAGAACATCCGGAGAGCCCATCTAGAATGGTAATACTGTGTAGCCCGCATGGGTATAGCCCCCTTCTCTATGAATTTCTTTTTATCTTGAGCAAGGACTGCTGAATATTTGAGTCCCTCTGAGAAGCTTCTCTTGGCTTCCTTTTTGTTCCCTCCCTCTGCAAGCTTAAGAACCATTTATTATGCATCCACTGCAGGTAAACATTATTTGGTATAATATATATGTAGTATTATCTACAGTGCCTAAGTACATGATATATGTGGGAAACTGAAGTTGAAAGAAGATAAGTCACTTGCTCTAAGGCACACAGTACTAAGGTGTGAAAGAGATTTCAATTCATGTTTGTCCTGTAGAGCCCAAGACCCCTTCTCTTGGCCATGATGGTTTCCTTCTCTTGATGAAGGCAGGGAAACACAGGTTGAGTTAAGAAAAAATATTCCAGATTTTATTCTGTAAACCCCCAAACAATCACCAATTGAATTTTTGATTTTTAAAGCATATTGGTATATTCTGGAAATTTGAATTAGATTTTAAAAGAATATTTTTAATTTAACTATTAACCTGTTGGAACAGCTCATCTAACAGTTGTTTTTTTCAAAGCAATACTTATTTTTTATTACATAATTTTCAAGCAGTAACTTCATTATGTGTGAGATTAATAAAGATTTCTGGATTCCCTTTGCATCAGGCCACCCCAAGTATGATGATTAAAAAACAGTTTATGATGTACCAAAAATTCTGTTCTTATTTAATCTTACTTGTTTAGTAGTCACAGAGGGAAAATCAGTATGAATTTTTGTTTGAAAATGCAAATAGAGAAAAGTAACAGAAAAATACTTTTTCAGAAGAAATTTTCGGGAAGTTAATTATCCTTGTTATAATTACATTCAAGGTTTCAACTTAAAAATAAGCCAGATTTACCTATTTAATACTTCTCAGGTAGAATAAGAATAGCAAACACAATCAAATTGTTTAACAGGATTTTGTATCATCTATCCAAAACCTTATAAATGGAATGTCTGCCAGAGTTTATAAGGGGGTAAATTTTATTCATGAACCAATATTGAATGTTAGCCATTATAGTTGATAGAAAACATACAAAATATTATATAAGTTACTGAACTACACCTGAAACAAGAATTTCAGGTTTCCCACTGTTACTATAAAAGGTAACATCTATCCCTTGCCCAAATCAATTGAATTCATATTTCTCATCTATTTTCTCCCACAGTTTGCTGAGTTTCAGTTTTGCTTTCATCTTGGATTGGACTTTTTCAACATACTTCTTCCTATGATAGTCCAAATACTTTTAAATGCAAAATTTCTTGTCAGGAATTTTATCTAAAAGGAAAAAATAAAAGGTGCTAATTTCTTAATGATAATTCAAGGAGAACAGAATTCCATTAAAATGTGGCTTATCTTAAAATTTCAGATAGATCACAGACCACCAAATAATGGTTCCTTCACTACAACGATCACACTGTGTATCATCTATTAGTGTTCTTTCTTTGTTGTGCTTTATTGTTCATAATAGCAGTCTCATCAAGGGGGTGTGTAGTAGCTGTATGTGGGTATCAGGGATGATTTAAAGATTTTGTAAACATTTCCAAGCAAAATGCATTTGATAAGCTACAGAAACTTTGGTAAACTACGTCTATAGAAAATTATAATTACTTTATGGATATTCTGGTACAAAGTGTTTTAAATGGTTTGCTTCCCAAGCAACAACATTTGGCCACCTAGAAGAGGTCATATTGCCTCACAGTACACTGTACCTTCATTATCTCTTTCTTTAGAACACATTTTCATTTTATATAATGCCATGGAAATTCATTCCATATAAAGAGTACTATAATAAATTTTCTTATAAAGAAACATAATCAAAGAATATACCCAGAGATGATATTTATTTTTTAAATTAAAGTAGATAACACATTGATTAACTAATCCAAGAAAGTAAATAAAGTCCATGTGTAACTAACAGTGTCAGTTTAAGCCATACCTTTATATTGCTAACATTTTTTCATTAACGTATAGTTGATTTACAATGTTGTGTTAATTTCTGCTGTACAGCAAAGTGATTCAGTTATACATACATATACATTCTTATACATTCATATACATTCTGTGGGATGTTAGTTCCCTGGCCAGGGATTGAACCCACACCCTCAGCAGTGAAAGTGTGGAGTCGTAACCACTGGACCACCAGGGAATTGCCCTACATTTTTTTTATATTGTTCTCCATTATGGTTTATCACAGGATATTGAATATAGTTCCCTGTGCTATACAGTAGGACCTTGCTATTTATCCGTTCTATATAATAGTTCGCATCTGTTAACCCCAAACTCCCATTCCATCCCTCCCCAACCACACCCGCCCCCTTGGCAGCTACATTGCTAATATTTTCTTAAAGACAAAGTATAGCAACACCAACTTGACATCTGTAGTGTACTCTCTTCAAGGGTAAGGATGAGTGGGATGACTAAAATGTATGCGAGTGAAATAAAAAGAAAGAAAAACAATGAGCCTTATGCGTGACTTAATTTTTCAATAATCAAGAGCCAGCTGCAGTGGACAAATTATTTAATGAGAAAATATCACAGAGTTTAACTTTCTATTAATTTCTGGTTCTTACAATCAATCAGCTATACACCAGGTGCCCACTGAATGCTTGGCAATGTTTGAGGAACTAAAACACTTCTTTCCATGTTACACTGCCTGCCTTCATTCATCAAATGTTGTCTGAAAACCTTCCTTATGCTCCGCTTTGTTGCCAATAGAAAGATAAATAAGTTATAGTTCTTTCCTTTAAAAGCTTACAGTCTTCTTGGGGATATACTCATAGGCAACAAATCCAATATAACGTAATAAAGGCTATCGTAGAGACATGTACAAAATGCTGTGGTAGCAAAGTGGAAGGAATAATTACTTGTGCCTGCAGTGTCAGGAGACACTTTATAGAGAAAGTGGCATTTGCACTGTACTTTAAAGATTCATAGTATATCAAAAAAGAGAGAAGGGCAAATAAGACATTTCTTCTGACCCTTTAATATCCTCAGTTACTTCCATCCTCCATCTTGGATTCTGTAGCCCCAGATACCAGCCACTCTTCTGTAAACACGTTCCCTTGCCCCTCTCCTCCATCTGGCATGCCTGGTAAACCAAGCCAGCTGTCTCCTTCTAAAACTGCAGCAACGTAACCGACTTTCTGAAGTCTGCTCAACTTTCCTGAATGGACTTCTTTCCCATATATAACCTTAAATTTCAAATGGACAGTCAACACTGCCAGATGATTCTATGACACTGCCTTAGTGTATTCGCTTTCCCATTCTCTAAGAGACTTATCTTTCACACTTTCTCTCACCTCCTCAAATCTCCATTATTCCCTACTCCATCTCAGGTGATGACTCTTCTTCATGCCTCATAGAGAAAATCAAAGCAATTGGTTGAGAATGTTCTTTCCACTCCCAAGCCATCAATCTATCTATATTTATATCTATTTTCTCTAGGATCCTTATGTTTCCATGTGAGAAGCATCCTTGCTTCTACGGCCACTTCCTCCACTTGTGCTCTGCATCCCATTCCCTCACTTCCTCAAGCATTTGGTCTTGTAGTTATTTTCCTTCTCTCCTGCATTATTAATTCTTTTGTTTCTACTGAATCATTCCCGTCATCTTGCAAATATGCTTTAACATTATCCTTTTTAACAAATCCTTTTCCTGACACCATACTCCCATCCAGTAACTGCTACCTTTTCACTGTTCATTCTGCAACTAAACTCCTTGAAGGAGCCATCTGTACTTGTTATCTTCTTTTGCTAATCCCTACTCTCTCCTCAACCACTCCAGTGAGGCTGCACATAATGTATTACTGAAATAGCTCTTACCAAGCTCTCATCAATGACCTAGATCTTGCTAATGCCAATGCTCAGTTTTCTGTTCCCATCATACTAGTGTTTGATACAATTGACTCCTCCCTCCCTCTTTTTTCTAGACTTCTGTGGCACTTCCTACATGTGGTTTCCTTCTTAACTCTCTGGGTGTTCACTCTGAGGATCTTCTGTAGAATCCCCTTCCATACTTAAACTATGAATATTAAAGTGTCCTAGGCTTAATTCTGGGTCCTCAATTCTTCTCTATTTATACTCTCAATTGGTTAACTCGACCAATGTCTTATTTTTAAATATCATCTATAGTGTGATAACTCTTAAATTTACATCCCTATCTTCCTGAGCATATGGTTTATGTATTCCACTGCCTACACTTGATGTTCTAATAGGCATCTCCAACTTTTCTTTGCCGAGATCAAACTTCCGATTCCCCACATCTGCTCCTCTTCAAATTTTCTCTACAAGAGGAAATTATGCCACCAGTCACCTTGTTAGTCAAACCCAATCTTTGGGAATGCTCCTTAATTCCTCCTTAAATACTTAACTTTTCCTATCACCACAGATTCTTTTCATCAGCAAGGTTCCACTTCCAAATGGATCCCAAATCTGACCACTTACCACTTCCAGAGTACAATCCTAGACAAAGCTACTGTCATTTCTTTTCTACACTATGGCAATCATCTCCTAATTGGTGTCTTTTCAGTTTTGTCCACCTAGAACCTCTTCTCTGCAGAGTGGCCAGACAGATCTTTGTAAAGGTTTGGTCAAATCACACTTCTCCCTTGCTCAAATGCTCAATGGGCTTTTCATTACAATTAGAAAATAGTCTTAATTTCCAAACATAGTTCACAAGGCACGTCATCATTTTGCCCCACCTGTCTCTCCAACCTCGTCTCATACTCCTTCACTTTGTGCTCTTTATGTTCTGGATACACTGGCCTTTTTGCTCCTGACACATCAGGCTTGCTCCCATCACAAGTGTTTTTACACCTGCTGTTCCTTGTTGTTGCTTTTGCTCTTCCTCTAGAACTTCGTATTACTCTCATCATTTAAATCGTGCAAAGCCCACCTTTTCATAAAGGTCTTTTCTGACCAGCCTAGCCAAAAAACAAAGAATTAAAAAAATCCAAAAACCAACACTCAACCAATTAAGCAAAAATACCCCCCAAATCCAATCACTTCCTATAACATCATCCTGTTTTCGTTATAGCAATTGCTTGTCTTATTCACTTATTTGTTTATGTGTTTGTCGTCTGTCTCCCTTAATTAGACTTGAAAGTCTTTGAAGAAAAGAGAATCTGTCTTTATTGTTCATTGTCATATTGTCATATCCTCTAGCACGTACAATAGTGTCCGACACATGTTAGGTACATACTCAATTAAAGTTTAAACTGACTTGTTCATTATATGAAGTGAGAATTTATTGGTAAGTGTACAGAGGCACAAACCTGCAAGTCATATTTAGGGGATTAAGTGGGGAGTAATTGGAGGGAACTTGGGGGTCAACCTGTGAAGGGTCTTGAATGCCATGTTTAGTGGTTTGGACATTATTGTAAAGGAATGGGAAGCCAAAGATTTTAAATTTTGTCTTAAATAAAACCTTGAGTTATGAGATCTTCCTTTTATAAAACTAAAGTATGTTAAGTATATTTCAAAATGTATTTCTACTTAGTTGGATGTAATATTTAAAGAGATGCCCTTTAAGATTCTATTTAGTATAAGAAATGTTTTAACTTTTGCTTTTAAAATTTCATGAGATACTTAATCAAAATAAAGCTTTTGCCTCTAGGAATCTGTTTAATTTAGAAATGTTTTATCATAATCAGAAGAGTCAATAGCTTTAATGTAACTTAAACACACAATTTATTTATCTAAGTTGCTATTGAACATTTCTTAATAGAGATGTGTTATTCTTACTTTTTAACCACTTCATGTAGCATATTTTCTACCCCATCTTTATAGAACAAACATAAATCTGAACAGCTAATTCTTGATAAGAGTCACAGTGCTTTAATCTGATTAATTTTATTTCTAATCTTACTTATAAAATTATACAGCATTTACTTTATAACTAGAAAAATTGTTATTATGTACTAAATGTTAACAGAAGTACTTTTAATGTACTGAATTAAGTTTAACTATAAAGAGAAAATGAATAGAAATACAGTGTAGTTAGGTAAAAGTTTGGGATAATTTTGAATATAGATAATGTAAAACTAAACATAATGGAATAGGAAGTTTGGCAAGGAAGAATTCACAGTTTTTTAAAGCCATAAAAGGGCAAACTAAAATCTCATATTACTAAAAGGAAATGCAAAATATACATTCAAGGAAATTAATGTCAGGAAGTTAGTATCTTATGTGAATGTTTATTTTTAATATTGCTCAGGTATTGATCTTAAATGTCACAGAAACTGTGGAAAACTATAGCAACTTAGAAATATTTCTCTTTCGTCTGTTCAGCAGGAAATCAAGCTTTTTTAGGATGTATTTTGCATATTGAAAGACCTGAATTAACCCTGCCTTGAATAGCAAGAAGAGCAGAGGAACGAAGAAAGCAGAAAATCTATGGAGAGTTAGATATATTTCACTTGTTTTCATGTGTCCTATTGAGGCAATTATGAGTAATAGTTTGTTGTTTACTCATCAAGAGTCTTTTAAAAGTGAAAATCAAAACAGGTGGCAGGGAAAGCTTTTCAAATGCTGAAATAAAACATATCTCCTAATGATTAGTTTTTTCATGCACTTTCTAAAATACCAGAGAAGGACCCTAGTGAAAATCAATTCACCATTTCCTCTTGAGTGTCCACTGTTGCTGAAACTGTTCCATCCCAAAATTAGTAATTGGAAAGAAAAAAGCATGCTGCTCAGCAGTTGCTTCCTTGGGAGTTGGACTGTGGGGTTGGAGCTTCAAATAACATAGTCAATATGACAAAAAAAAATCTCTCACAAAATGAAGCTTATTAGATTCCTGAGTCAAACTATAATCAGATCAAAATTCCTGCAAAACTCTGCCTTGAAAACACTCTAGCAGAGTTTCTAAGCTACCACTCTGAAAGCAGAATCCATGGCTAATTTCACAGCAAAAGTGATGGGAAAATTAAGGGATGATTTGAAGTTTTTCAGAGAGAAAAAGGGAAGGTTCTAAGAAAGATGCTTGGAGATACAAAGGTGCATTGTATACTGCATATAGCAGAGACACCCTGTGGGATGGTGAATGTTGAAAGATAATGACACTGGAAATGTTGACTCTAAGCTGTGAAGTGTCTTGACATGTTTGTCTTCTGCAAGCTGTGGGCAGTCATTGTTTTTACATTGACATGTGTCATGGTGTATTTTAGTAAGAAAGCTCACTCTGACAAGAATAAGGAGACAGATTCCAATGGAGGAGATAGGAAGAATGAGTTACTGCAGGCTAAGACAGGTAATATTAAAGACCTCAAGTAGGGCAATGACAGAAAGTAGAGAAGAGTGTTTAGATGTGGCATAAGTTGATGGACAGAGGATTTGGGGGTAGTAGGAGAGGAAAATAGAATTGAGATTTCTAATTTCTGTAATTAGGTGGATGGTACTGTCACTAGGCTGCATATAATAAGATGCCTGGGATTTCTGTTTGGTTTGGTTTGGTTTGATTTGTTTTTTCTTGGAGTGGTGAGTGGAGAAGAGAGATGAAGGAGATTTCAGGTTTGATATGTGGTGAATAGTCCATCTGAGTTCTGGCTATTGGAATATGGAATTTGAAATCAAGTAAATGTGTGCAATTCACCATATCTGAGACCACAGGAGTAGTCTGTTAGCTAGGTCCTTTGTGTCTTTGTATATTTTTACAAGACTCTGAGACCAAGATCAACACTAATGTAAAGTTCAGAATATATTATATCTTTAGTAAAGATACTACATTTTTTCATAGAGGGGAGAGCAACCATCCACATTACATTGTTTGAATTTGGAAATCTGCAAATGTTGAATATGTTCCTCTCAGTTCTTGTTGAGAGTTTTTATTTATTTTTTTATCATGTCTTTTACGATCTGAGTTCAATTCACCCAAAGAAACTACAAACCTTAAAAAGAAAAAAAAATAGTCTTTAAGAATTGATTAGTAGCTTCATTTGTAAATATTTTCTCCCATTCTGAGGGTTGTCTTTTCGTCTCATTTATGCTAATCTTTCCTTGAATGCTTTTAAGTTGTCTAAGTACCTAGAACACACTTTTGTTTAAATGCTTTTCTGGTTCTAAATAATCATGACTCATTTTTATCAACTATTATGCAAAATATATTTCACAGTTTAAAGAAGGCAATGACCACCCAATATTCTTTTAAAATAAAGACACTGAAGTTCAAAGAAGTTAAATAATTCATAAACAAGAAGCAAGGGCCTGAATACAAGTCCAGGTTTGTCTGACTGCAAAGTATACCCTCATTCAAGTACATTCTGGCTCTTCTTAGGTGAAATAGAACTAAGTATAGGCTAATTGTTCCATGAGAGACTAAGCCTTGAGAGCTTATGAAACTGAAGTCATAGCACTTTCAATCTCGCTATTATACCAGGTCGTTTTCATCTTTTGGTAAATTTAATCATCAGGGATCAGAGTGGCTATTGATTGAAGTATTCTGAAAAGAGCGATTTGATCCCATGGTTTTATGTGGTTTTTGTGCCCTTCCCCTAACTCCTCACTGCATCGACACAACCTTAGCTAATCATAATATTCTCAATCTTAATTTTATGTTGAAAATACAAGGATAAAAAGAAATATAATTAGCTCACATGTTAGGGAGCTCACACTCTTTTGTGAATCCTTGGAAAGCATATGTTTGATCATTTAAAAGGGAATCTAATAATTATATTGTTAGAATGCATTATAATTGTTGAATGCTTTTAAATATAACATGTCATAATTATCACTTATTTCAGTTGAATTTAAAATATAAGACCCTGTGAGAAGAAGTGAAAAAAAATCCTAGTTCTAAGTGCAATTCTCTAATCCACTAATAAGGTTACCCTTGATTAGCTAGCTTGTCACATTATCACCTTCGATAAAGAAAACCCAGAATGGGAGGGTACCGTGGGTGTAACAAAATATCATACCTTGTAAATTGATATTCATTCGTAAAAGCGTAAGGTAGTACCATTATAAAAACACACAGTATTCAGTTATGTATTACAGTCACAAAAACAGTTAATAGAAACATCAAAAAGCTATTCTGTAAGCTGTGCCTGACAAAGGAATTTTTTGTTACAATAGCACTAAGGAAACTATTGATGTATTTCATTGTAGTAACCAGTACAGTAATGCCAAATGAGATAAATTCATTAATAGGACACTGAAATGAGAATAGAAAATGACTTAGTCACAGCTGTCCAGTTTAGAATACATATTACTTTATGACTTTTTCTTCATTATGCTGACAATGATAACTGGTAGGAAAATAGATAATAAAGGAAGAGAGGTTTTAAAAAAGAAAACATGACAAATACATTATATTTTTGTAAGTCTGCCTAAAGAGTAATCTTATTTAAAAATATATAAATGAACTTATATGAAAACTAAAGACATGTTATTTGCAAATAAACAGAAATTTGAGTGGAAATTATGAATATGGAGTATTTATTGCCATTCAGGTTAGGAAAAAATCCACAATATATATATTATTCACATATATAAAACCTCTATCACTGAAATTCTCATTTTTATAAATAGTTAAGCATTTTAGCACATAAATACATACTCTCCCCTGCCCCTCTATATCTACAAGCATTTCGGACATAAAGCTGAAAATTTCCTCAGTGTTAATAGTGTTTATTTTTAAATGTTTAAAGAATTTTTGTATGAAAATAGCTTTTTAAAATAAGTTTTTATGTTGAAACAATGTAAAAAATTATAAAAAGCTTCAAAGTACTATACAAATAACTTTTCTGAACTACTCGATGGTAAATTGCAAACCTGGTGTCCCATCATTCCCCAGTACTTTAGTGTGTATTTGTTACAAACAAGAACATTCTCCTACCAAACCAAAGCAACCATCCAAATTAGGAAATTAACATTGATACATTGCTACCATCTAATCATCAGACCCTACCCAAGTTTTGCCAGGTGTCCCAATAATTTTTTTTTTTTTAATAGCAGAAGAACCAATTCAGAAACACTGCTTTTAGTTATAATGCCTCTTTAGTCTTCAGTCTGAAACATTCCCTCCGTCTTTTCTTAACTTTCATGATCTAGCATCTCTCATTAACAGTGCTTTAATGTACCTCTGGTTTCAATTTATATTTATAATTCAAGGGGATCTTTTTCTTAGAGTATTTCCAGATAACATACTATGCTTCTGCGCCTTCTGTGAATATATGTGTGTTGTGTGTGTGTCTTTAGACATTCACAGAGGGGGAATACTGTAGAGTTTCTGAACCTTTGTCTTTGGGTGGGGGGGAACACAATAAAAGCAATGATGCTCAAGGAATAAAATCATGTAAATAATAGATACATCATTTACTAGTTTTCAAGCTTACATAGCCTAGAAGTTTCAAAGTATCATTCATGCTTATACTTGGAAAGTCTTCCTTTCAGTTATTCCTTAATGATTTTTTTCTATAGAGAGTCCAAAAATTGTCATAGATGATAGTGAAATAGAATTCAATTAACAACCCCAAAGAAAATTTGCTCAATAAAATGTTATATTTTGAGTGAATATACTAGAAACAGTTATATGATTAAAATAATCCACTCAACAAATTTGGTTCTTTAAAATTGAGAGGGCCCTCTATTTGGTGCTCTGTCATAGTATACTAGGTATTTTGACAAGGCTTATTTTACATAAAAAGCCAAATCTACTTCTAGGTGAAAATAAAAATGTGAAAACTCACAATGGGCTATGAATATATTGGAAATAGAGACAATTCGGATTTTACAATTAATATGTTTCTGGATTCCATAGCTTTTTCCAGCTTCACAAACAGTCTAGGATCTAAAAGAAGTCGTTGCTACTTCAGACTTATCATTCCTCTAATTGAATCCCTTCTTCTAACAACTCTTAGAGTTCCTTATCCACCAAGTTCATCCATTTTTCCCTTTTTGGATTTGTTCACCAGGGTTTACTTACTTATTGATATTTCCCCAGCAATTCCACTGCAACATGTTTGAAATTTTCCTCTCTTAGTTATTCTATTATGACAGCGGATCGAGGAATCACATTTCATGCCTTGTGTTCCCAGGTGGCAGGGCAAATATAAACATTAATATTAGCTTAACCTGTGTTTCCTTTCTTCATATTATTTCATATTTTTATAATTATCACAGACAAATTTACACAACATCATATTTTGGCTCAATTTGAAACAAAGTCACAGTCATAACGTTATCAACGGACAGGCCATATTTTAACTTTAAGGTTTCAGAAAAATTCTCATAAAAATGGAAAATGTTTATTTAAAGATAAAACCCACCATTATTACTAACCATTTGTATGTTGTTACATTACCTCCATGGAAATGGTTCCTCAATTTCATTTTAAAATATTATCTTATCCCTTTATTTTCATCTTGACATATGTTTCTTAACTAAATGTATCACTTTTTAATGACAAAGTCAAAGAAATAAGTCATAATACTTTTGGACTTTCTTTAGTTGTTATAAATATTAATTGCGTTAATTTGAAATTATTTTCTTCCATTGTCATGACTTGGTTATTATATGTAACTTGAAACCACCTGAAGAAGAGAGACAGAGAGAGAGAGAGAGAGAGAGAGAGAGAGAGAGTGTGTGTGTGTGTGTGTGTGTGTAGGTTTAAAATTCAGGGCTCAGGTATCAGCCATTGAGAATCCACTAACCATTTATTCTTTTTGCCTTCATGATGCTCACCAAAGACTCATCTTATTTTAATATTTTGTATCTTATATTATTTTCTATGGGAAAAAATAATCAAGTGACACAAAATGTCCAGGTCACATGACAGATATTTCTCATTGTGAATCAATATATCAGCATTCTTGTTTATTTATTGAGTACTCCCCTATATGCTGGGCACTGCTTTAGGCATGGGAGATTCAGCAGTGACAAAACAGAAAAAATTCCTTTTCTGAACAGAACTTATGTTCTCCTGAGGAGATCATCTCCAAGCAAACAAAAAGTCAATACAATTTAGAGAACCATAAGTGTGAAAAATCAAACGGAAGGGTGAAATGGTATAAAGGCTAAGGGGGAGCAACCTTATATGATGTGATCGGGGAAAGCCTCCAAGGAGGCACCATTTGAAGAAAGATAGGAATCCTAAGGAAGCTGTAGCCTGAAAAGATTTGAGGTAAGAGAATTCCAGAGAGAAACAGATAGTGCAAAAGCTCCAAAATGGGAACAAACTCATTTTTGGACTACCCTTCAAAATTAATTAAGAGGATAATTCTGCTATGAGGACAAATTTTATCATAGAAGTGAAAGGGTTTTTCTTTTTGGTTATCTAGTTTTTTCCAGATATTCAATGTCCTCAATTATTACACACAATCAAGAATGACTGTGTCAATGAGTTTTAAGCAAATGTGTACCTTAGGAAAGGAACAGTGTGAAAAAATTGATAATACTAAGTTCTATTTAATAACAGAAAGAATTTGTCCTAGAATCTGCACATATCAAAATGTCTCTATCAGTTTACTTTAAAGAGACATTTTAATGTGTTATATCATAATTCTTCACATTTTTACATTTTTCATAGCTTGCCAGGCATTTAGACTTTAAGACAGAAGATGAAAAGAAGAGAAAATCCCTGAAGACCTGATAAAGATTTGACATCTTGTTTGTGTCCATGAGGAAATCATGAGCTACCTCTTCTTGGAGTAATTATTAAAAAGTTAAATTGTTTTTCATAAAACTATCTTTCTTCCTTTATTTTCATTAGAAGTGTAAAAATAAAGGAAGTAGAAAGCTCTCATATGTCTATTACAGGTCTAGATTGGTGATCAGAAGGTACTACATATAATACATAGTAAAAACAGAGTTTATCTTTATTCACGACAGAACTTTCTGCAATTCTCATTTTTATAGACATCAAAACTAGGATAAAGTTCACCATACAAATGCATGCCCTTGGTTCTTCTGATTTTTGTCTATAAGGTAAAAAATAAGCATACTAGATTGAAAATAATTTTTCAGATTTTTTAAATGTAAAAACTGTAACAGCTATACAAATTGTACAAATATAACAGTCTACCAAGGAGACCCCGTGTCATTTCCACACATCTTTACAAATATTTTTAAAAATGCCAAACAAGGTAAATGCATATTATTCTACTTATTTGAATTCTGTTTGATACTGGGCCACTGTCTCACAGCCTACAGAATACCCATTCACCAATTATGAGCACTGTTACTCATTACTCTGAACTGTTCACACATCTATCTCATATAAAGTCCATATTACCCATCTATGGTCAGGCTTTATATTTAAAATTTATATTTTAAAAATACATATTTAAAAACCTAACAACCTGTATCAGATTTATTTTTTATTTCCTATCAAAACTGTTATTTAAGAGCAGAGGGGAAAGGATTCTCCTCCACACAATCAATATTTTCTCTTTGACCCAAATGTTCATGTTTAGGTGAAGGAGACAATTGCTCTTTCACCATAGTTTAGTGTGTAATTAGCCTTGTTTTCACTCTACTTTAAATGTAGACATTTAAAATATGGGGGATGGAAATGCATCTGCAGTAGATTAATGCTGAACAAGTAACACTTTCAACCATATTCGCATTTCTGTTTGTGCCCCCAATGTGGAAGAGGTGCCTTCCAAGACTATGCATAGTGCTTTGGCTTAGAGAAAGACCACTCAAAAGTGCAGGGTATCCAGATGTGGTGACATTCCTCCTTTTCACTTTCTTTCCTTGTCTTCCACTTATGGAGGAATGAATAGATGTTTTATCTATATATTTAAATTAAATCTGTATAATTATTGAAAGCTTTATGTTGCCCTGACAGAATTTTTGTACATATCTATGTAACAAAATGTACTTGAGAGTATTGTATTGATATAAAAAAATCAATGAAATTCAGTGTAGTTTTCTTAGAGAAGGAATATAAAAAGAAAAAAATAAAATTAAGTTTTGGTTCAGCAGACGAATATAAATATATATATGTATATATATACATATATATATATGTATAAATATAAAATATAAAATCTTGTGAAGGGGATGAGAAGTGTTCACAGTTTCTGTTGCTTGCATAACATTTGTAATTAGAAATGCATTTCACATTTAAGTATTTGTTAGTGTTTGCAATCTGGGACATGCTATTGTTACTAATGCCTATACTGAACTTTAAAATGTACTCAGTTGAGGCTACTTTAGGACAAATATTAATTGAATTATCCAAATCCTTAGGTCTCTAAATCCTGCTGATATGTTTCAAAAATTAATCACTGTACTCAATATTTTTCAGCAATACTGCAGGAGGGTTAAAATAGCAACATAGTACTTTCAATATTTTAACTGTAGCATATACAAGTCATAATTATTTAGAGTAAAAAAATCCCCACTTTAAATAATTTTTGAGTTTCAAAGATATTTTTTTCTGTACAGCACAAAATTCTATCATTAGACATAAATAAAGCAAAGAAGGATGAAACAAGTTTATTAAACTAAACATTGAATAAAATGTTGGAGATTAGTTTTGACATAAAAATATTCTGTATTTTTATGTAAACCAGATTTTGAACAGACTATTAAAAAGGTACAGTTTGAAAGAATGTATAAATATAAAATTTCTGCCAAATCATTTTAGGATCTCTAAGAACATTTTAATCATTTTTATGAAATATTTTTGTGTATTTTTGATTTAAAAACTGAAAATTATCTCAAACCATAAATTAACTTGAAATGTTAAACATTCTATTAGGTTGAACCTTTTGAAACTGTTGATTGTTTGGGGGCTATAAAAATGTCAGTTTCTTAAGTTTCAATGCAGTAACTTCCTGGTGTTTATGTTTAAGAAGAATCTTAAATGGACTCTTCCCACCTTCACTTGTAATTACACAGTTTTATAAAGCAGATACATTCTTAATATGAATCCCTTATAATACACTGTACATTTTAGCCTCTAGAAAAAAATTGTAGAAAAATTAACTCAATCATAATGACAAAGCATAGCCAAGATAAAAATAGCTTTTTTTTTCCCTACTAGTGAAAAATCACAATTCAAATTTAGAAAATACTCAGCCACTTACTTTGGTAGAGTTTTCAAGTGATTTTCTCTTAACTCCAATATCCGCAATTTGGCAAGTCTGTAGAAATAAATTTAAAAATTGCTTCTTAATATTTCTCTATAAAACAATATTCTTATGGTAAAGTAAACTGTTACTTTATTATCCAAACAACTATGTCCAAACATTACATACCATGGTTACAGATTTTTAAGAATTATGCAAATTGGTTATGAGTAGGGTTGCATCAACATTGGAGAATAACAAATATCCCTTTCCTAAAAATGAAGTTCTTTCAAAGATATCATTGAGACCAAGTCATCTAAGTCTCTTATGTTTTATAAAATTATATTCACTGTTGTTTGACTGTATGCATTCAACAGATTATTGAATATCTACTAAATACTAGATGCTGCATTCACTGAAACATGGTGATACTTCCACTCAAGAGACAATAAATGAATTTTTAACACAAATAATATAGCATAGAGGTTAAAAGCTTGAGCTTTGTGATCAGACAGATCTGGGTAATATTCAGACTCTTTCATATCCTATCTGTTTTTTGCCGTGTAACACTGGGCAAATTAATTAACTCCTCATAACTCCAGTTTCCTCATCTATAATGAGTATGTGATAATAGTACAAAATTTATAGGGTTTTGAATATTAAATGATGTCATGTAAAGCATAATGCCTGGCACACCATAAGTTCTAGTATGTGTTAGGTTATTACTATTCTTTAATTGAAAAATGGGAAAAGTGCTATAATATACCATATTTAATTGACTCTGAGATTAACATCTGAACATTTCAAGTGGATGCACATTTAAAAATGTATAGTATCATCTATCGTATGACAGTACTGGAATAATCTTGTGAAGGGGATGAGAAGTGTTCACAGTTTCTGTTGCTTGCATAACATTTGTAATTAGAAATGCATTTCACATTTAAGTATTTGTTAGTGTTTGCAATCTGGGACATGCTATTGTTACTAATGCCTATACTGAACTTTAAAATGTACTCAGTTGAGGCTACTTTAGGACAAATATTAATTGAATTATCCAAATCCTTAGTGATGTGGGAATATTTCACTATTTGAACTATACAATTCACCTACAAGGTCCCATATTTACTGTGCTTTTAAATATTCAACTAGTTCTCTTCTCCTTTCCTTTGTGTTTTGAGTTCCACCAAATTTCCAATTTAATTTTAATCTTATAACTCAATCTTTATTTGAAATAAAGTAATTTAGTTCTTCAGAGCATGGGTATATCACTAGTTAAAGAAGTTTCTTAAACATTTATATATCTCAAATCTTCATATTTGTACTGTTGTAATAATATTTTATGACTTAGTTTGGCCTTTAGGGGCACTAAATCTCAGGTTTTGGAAAGTATCTTAAAACATTCTTTGTTAAATTATCCAGCTGAAAGTTATAGAGCTTTTTAGATTACAATAATAAAATAGAGCATTTTTTTGGCAGACAATTCACATAAAATTTAATTCTAATTTCTAAGTGGTTTGGGTTTTGATATTATGTTATCTGATTGCCCAAATTTCTTCCCCTATATTAGGACTAGTAAAAAAGAACGGACAAAATGTAAAAGTGTGTCTTAGGGAGATAAACATTTCCTGATTTAATAAACCAAAGGTATATTTGTAGTGTTATCATCAGTACCGGAAGGAAAATCTACTTTATGTGGACAAATGGTGAAGTATCAATTCATTTAGAAACGAGACAAATGCTCTTTTGAATATCTGTGAATTTTCAGAACTTCCCAAGTGTATGGTATTCATAGGTATTGTGAAATCATGATCTACAAAAGTAAGGGAATTTGGAAGAAACTTTCGAGGTTATTTCTGTATGCAAATGGAGGCTGCTACCTGTTAAGGGACTTCATTATTCCACTGGGTTCTTCTTAATGTCATACATTAGCTTCTGCCAACAGATTGGTGTCGAGTTACACTCAGTCAGTTATTTGAACAATTTTAAAGATGATCATTTAGAAAAATGCAGTTAACAATAAACTTAAAATGTCTTAACTTTCAAGATATATCTTTTATATTTAAACTAGCTAAGACATGGAAAGAAAGTTTCCATTGACAGATAAATGGATAAAGAAAATATGTGCATATATATGTATGCATGTGTGTGTGTGTGTATATATATATATATATATATATATATATATATATATATATATATATAAAGCCATAAAAAAGAAGAAAATCCTGCCATTTGCAACAACATGGTTGGACCTTGAGGGCATTATGCTGAGTGAAATAAGTTGGGCAGAGAAAGACAAATACTGCATGATCTCGCTTACATGTGAAATCTAAAAAGAAAAAGAAACCTCATAGAAAAAGAGATCAGATTTGTGGTTACTAGAGGTGGGGGTGGGGTGGGGAAACTGGGTGAAGGTAGTCAAAAGACACAACTTTACAGTTATAAGATAAATAAGTACTAGGGATGTAATGCACAACAGTATTACTATAGTTAACACTGCTGTATGGCACATGGTATATTTGAAAGCTCCTAAGAGAGTAAATTCTAAAAATTTTCACAAGGCAAAAAACTTTTTCTTTGTAATTATATGAGGTAATGGATGTTAACTAAATTTATTGTCCTAATCATTTTGTAATAAATTTGTCATTACTATGTTATATACTTTAAACTCATATAGTGCTGTGTCAATTATACCTCAATAAAACTGAAAGAAAAAAATTCACTCTAGAACATCTAGAAAACATTGAAAATATAAAGATGAAAATAAAAATCATCCATAATTTCACTTCCAAGGAAATAGTCTTTTATTTCATGTACATTCATATTAGTATGGAAAACACAGTTTATATATAGCTATGATATGTTTTGAACATAACATCATAGGAATTAATAGATATTCCTCTAGGCAAGATTATAAATTGCTACATAGTATTGTCATTTGGATGTACCATAATATATTCAACCAATCTCCTAGATGTATGTGTGCTTCCATATTTTTCATATTGTAAATAATGATAAACATCCTTGTCCATAAATCCTAGTGTGATACATGATGATATGATACATTTCTAGAAATGAATTACAAAGGCAGTGGTTGTAAATATTTTCAAATCTTTTAAAGCACACTGCCCTGCAAGGAGTATATAACATTCTGCCGTTTCATCAGCAGTGTGAGGTTATCTCTTTCCTCATGGTCTATAAATAACTTTACACTTTTTATAACATGCTAGAGCACAAAGCCCCTTTGTTGTCATATTAATTTGTACTATTTTTATTATTTATGATGATAAACATTTTTTGTGTTGCCAATTTGTACATTTATTATGAACTGCCAGTATGTGTCATTTACCCATTTTTTTCTAATGAGAACTTTAACTTCATACTCATTTGTAAGAATTCTTTATAAGTTAAGGATATAATTTACTTTCCATAGTCAGTGGAAATATTTTCCTATTTATTGTTTTACCTTAATTTAAAAACTATTTTCTAATATTATTTTATTTTAAAAGCATTTTACGAATTCAAATCTATCCATTTATGATATTTTCTTTTGTTTCTATGCTATAAAGGCATTTTCCAACCCAAGAGTCAAAAATATCCATGTGCATATTTTTCCAGATCATTTCTGATTTTATTTTTTTATATTTAACTCTTTAATTCATCTGGAATTTGATTATTAATGACATGTAAAGACCTAACTTTATTTTTTGCAAAATGTTTCATTAATTGACATGGTCTCATTTACTGGACAAGAATGAGGGTGTCTTTAATTCCAATGGTCACTTTTGAAGCCTCACCTACTGGTGCTGGTACAGTACTTATCTAAAGTGAAAGACAATGTATCGTTTAAACTTCTATTCTTACCTTCCAAAATTGGCTGGAAGAAATTCAAGAAAGGCATCATTCAGGTAGAGCTGGGTCAGGTTTAGAAGCTGTGTGAAGCCATCAGGGAGTCTAGAAAGGAGTTAAAGGTTTAGTCATTGCATAGATGTTGCCATAGAAACAGAACAAAAAATATATCTCTAAGGAGAAAAAATAGAAGTGTAATACATTTTCAACTCTCCTTCAGTATCACAGTAATGGAAGAATTTACTGAGCATGTTGTTACAGCTTGAAAATTTTGCCTGTTATTTAAATAAATTGGCATTCACCCACCTCCACACTGCTTTCCTATGCTGAGATTTATGTCATTGCCAAAGTCAGAGACATCATTTCTTACTGTTGCCCTAACCTTATACACACCAGTGAGATATTTTTATGGAAATTTCAAGTTGTATGACATGTTTTGTAATTTTAAATTTAATGTTCTTTCTCAATAGCATATTCACATATATAGTCAGGCAATGCTATCTACTCATTCAGTTAATCATTAAAATTTGTCTACAGTTTGTGACAATGATGACTAAAGCTGCCCAACATGAAAAGGGAAGGAGTATTTTGTCCCTTTAACTGATAATTTCTTTAACGCAGGCCCAACATACATGTACATTATAATTCAAATTGATCCAATTCATGTGCATTGAATAAAAACATTGTCACAGTAATTAAACCGAATCCTAAAGACTTTAAGAAGCACTAAAAGAGTTGAGAAAATATCCTATGGGAAAATCTTACTACTTAGATAAAACAATTATTTGAAATGTTTAAGTAAGTTTTACCAAAAAGATTTAACTCCAGGATTTTTCTTAAAAGGATATTATTTTTTAATAATTAAATTTCTACTTAAAAATTTTAATGTCTTTATCTAGGCTTTAGACAAGACCATATTCTTTCACAAAATACTTCTAAATACTGTTCATATCTGCTTTCCCCTAAAATTCCAACCTATCTCCTTCCTTGAATTTACTGACAAAATTATTTAAAGAGCTGCCTCTACTCACTATTTTTTACTTTACTCTGCAAGCTATTGTTTTCTGGCATCTACCCTAACTCTATTACTGAAACTGCACTCACCAAAGGCTCTTAAGCCCTAATTCCATTAACTTCATTTCATTTCGTAACCCACATTGCCTAGCAACAGTTGCCATCACTGATTGTTCTCTCCTTCTGGACTTCTAATATACTCTACCTGCTCTTCCCCCTACTCCTGGAAAACTATATCTGAGTTTCATTGCATGGTTTCTCTTCCTCTGACCAGTCTTTGGTTATGAAATGTTTTATGTATATAAAAGAGTATAGCAGAACACTCTATACATAAATCACAGCAAGTTCCTTTTTGACCCACCCCCTGGAGAAATGGAGATAAAATCAAAAATAAACAAATGGGACCTAATGAAACTTAAAAGCTTTTGCACAGCAAAGGAAACCATAAACAAGATGAAAAGACAACCCTCAGAATGGGAGAAAATATTTGCAAATGAAGCAACTGACAAAGGAGTAACCTCCAAAATTTACAAGCAGCTCATGCAACTCCATATCAAAAAAAACAAACAACCCAATCCAAAAATGGGCAGAAGACCTAAACAGACATTTCTCCAAAGAAGATATACAGATTGCCAACAAACACACAAAAGAATGCTCAACATCACTAATCATTAGAGAAATGCAAGTCAAAACTACAATGAGGTATCATCTCTCACCAGTCAGAATGGCCATCATCTAAAAATCTACAAACAATAAATGCTGGAGAGGGTGTGGAGAAAAGGGAACCCTCTTGCACTGTTGGTGGGAATGTAAATTGATACAGCCACTATGGAGAATAGTATGGAGGTTCCTTAAAAAAACTACAAATAGATCTACCATATGACCCAGCAATCCTACCACTGGGCATATACCCTGAGAAAACCATAATTCAAAAAGAGTCATGTACCCCAATGTTCATTGCAGTTCTATTTACAATAGCTAGGACATGGAAGCAACCTAAATGTCCATCGACAGATGAATGGATAAAGAAGATGTGGCACATATGTACAATGGAATATTACTCAGCCATAAAAAGAAACGAAATTGAGTTATTTGTAGTGAGGTGGATGGATCTAGAGTCTGTCATTCAGAGTGAAGTAAGTCAGAAAGAGAAAAACAAATACAGTATGCTAACACATATATATGGAATCTAAAAAAAAAAAAAGTTTCTGAAGAACCTTAGGGTTAGGACAGGATTAAAGATGCAGACATAGAGAATGTACTTGAGGACACAGGGAGGGGGAAGGGTAAGCTGGGACAAAGTGAGATAGTGGCATGGACTCATATATACTACCAAGTGTAAAATAGATAGCTAGTGGGAAGCTGCCGCATAGCACAGGGAGATCAGCTCCATGCTTTGTGACCACCTAGAGGAGTGGGATAGGGAGGAAGGGTGGGAGGGAGATGCAAGAGGGAGGAGATATGGAGATATATGTATATGTATAGCTGATTCACTTTGTTATAAAGCAGAAACTAACACACCATTGTAAAGCAATTATACTCCAATAAAGATGTTAAAGAAAATAAAAGAGTATATATGTACCCACAGTATAATTTAATAAATAGAATCAGTACCTTTAACACCCTCTAGGTGTCCCTCCCTGACTACATCTATTTGCTCCACAAATTCCTGAATGATGTTTACTTTTCTGCTTTTTAAGGAGTTTTACCACACCTATTTAAATCCCTAAAAAAAGAAAAACAGTCACATGGTTTTGCATGTTTTTGGACATTATGTTGCATGTTTTTGAACATTGCATGTTTTGAACATCAAATCATACTATGAATATTTTTCTGAGACTTTTAATAATTCATATTATTAAATAATTCACTGATTAGTTAAATGAAATTCATTCATTTTGAGGTAGGTGACTGATCACCATAGCATAGTATTCCACTGTATGAATATACCACTATTTATTTATCATTCTCTATCTAATTGAACATTACAGCTGCTTCTAGTTTTTTGTTTGTATTTCTGTTATATGTTCTATTTATTTTTAACATATATTCTGGTGTACAAGAGTTTACTTAAGTTATATTTCTGGTTACAAGAGATTAATATCCCTATGAATAGGTCTCAGCTAATGACTAGAAGGAGTATAAATACCTCAGCTCCCTCACCCATTGTGCTTAACAAGTCTGTGATATATGTTTAAACTGTTTCCCAGCGTTTCCCACAAAGATTAAGGTCCAGTGGTCCATACTAGTAAATAGCTTGATAACATATCTTTAACTGGTATTTTCTTAGATTATTTTCTAAATATATTGCTTGAATTACTTTCTAAACTTTTCTGCTGGGGGACCCAAACTAAACACAATTAATATTTGTATATCAATTTGGTAGGAATTCTTTATACACTCTTAAGACACTGATCTTATATGTATAATTTTTGCTACAAATATCTTGGTTCAA
Organism: Tursiops truncatus; assembly: GCF_011762595.2. NCBI lineage: Eukaryota > Metazoa > Chordata > Mammalia > Artiodactyla > Delphinidae > Tursiops > Tursiops truncatus. The sequence goes on from NC_047034.1 coordinate 123,855,081, forward strand.
TTTGTATTTTGGAGTTGGATTGTTTGTATCTGGCTTCATAGAGGATGTTTCCATAAATTTGCTCCCAAAGGGAGGTAGGATTCATAAAAACAGAAAAGAGAGAGAAAGGAGGCAGGGGAGGAGTGAGGGGTTCTATAACATAGAGGTAAGAATTCACCTGAGATGGGTGACAAAGAGAAGATGAGTTCTAGAGGGAATACTTTATGTATAAGACTATTAGAAATTAAGATTTGAGAATATTAGTAGGGGACAGGATTTATAGGATACTTAATGCTTGAGGCAAAGTTTTGAACTTTATCCTATAAGATTAAAAAGAATTTATTGTAGATCTTTGTTTTTCTCTATTTTTTGCTTTCTATAATACATTAGAGCTCATATGCTGATAGTAAAATAGTTTTTATGATAATGGCACAGATGTCCAATAGATTACAATTCAATTTAACGACTATCTTACTTTGATGTCCTTTTGGTTTCTATAGTCATTTGAGAAAATAAATCATTTATGACTTTTCAAAAAAGAAGATTAAAATGTGTAAAATGAGAAGAATGTTAAAACTTTTTATCTAATAATTTATTTTAACATTGTAACTATTAATAAATAAAAATCCTTTAAAAACACCAATTTTCTAGTTATAGGGACAGTTTGAACTACTCAGCTTACCTTAATCTATTTTTCCACACATGTATGCACTAAATGGTATTATATTGTACTACTTCTTTTGATAAAAAATATATTTCTTTAGGTTGCTTCTCTGGCAAAGTTAATCATGTAAGAAAAACTAGCTCTTACATGGAACACTTCTCTAAGGATTTAAGAATTGACTACACTGGGCAGATTCCAACTGCAAAATTGGACTGCCAAAAATAAGTTATATGAAAAAACCAGAATACAAAGTAAGACAGTTGTTTCAGTCTGCTTATAAACAAAGATGTGTTGACACTGTATATCGAATCTTTCTGTTCTAAAAATGTAGAATTAAAAGGTATATTTATACAGTATGTCTTGTTTAATAGCATGTGTATTTTTTATTTCAATTTACTTAAATAAGAATTTGTTGAATGGTTACTCTGCACTGAGATTCAAAATTAATGCTTTCTTCCTCATCTTCTCCACAGCATTATATTCATAGGTTTAGCAAAATGCTTATAACAATTATATTTTATACAAGTTTTGGGAATTTTTTATTCCTGGAATAGATTATACATTCTTTGAGGACAAGGAATTTTTTTAATCTCTGCAATAATCTAGTATTGTATTTTGAAAACATATTATTTGAAAATATATATTCAGTAGGTCTGCTAAACAGATATTCAACTTTATTCATTATTAATTTTATGGTATGATTTTGTAGCTTTAATAGTGACAGTGGTCCCACTTGTCAACATCACAACTTCCAGAGGAACATACAAGGACCTGCAAGGAAGAAGATATTCCTTAGCAAGCTAGATAAACTCGATGAAGATGAAAGTCATGGGCTGTCTTTATCCTCCTCCAAGATAATCAATGAAATCCAACATTTTACACTAAGTAAGGGAACTCTAATGAAAGGTTTTCACATTCCTAAAGGCTTTCACATTCCTAAAGTAACTGTGGTTTTCCACATTTGACTGATTTATTAAAAAATTCAAAGTATTTTTAAAAATATATACTGGTAAACAATTCTCTCTCTAAGGAAACATTTTCATTTTATTAATGGCTGAAATTAAAAGTGGAGAAAAGGGAACATTCTTACACTGTTGGTGGGAATGTAAATTGGTACAGCCACTAAGGAGAACAGTATGGAGGTTCCTTAAAAAACTAAGAACTACCATATGACCCAGCAATTCCACTACTGGGCATATACCCAGAGAAAACCAGAATTTGAAAAGATACATGCACCCCAATGTTCATTTCAGCACTATTTACGATAGCCAGGAGATAGAAGCAACCTAAATGTCCATCAACAGAGGAATGGATAGAGAAGTGGTACATATATACAATGGAATAGTACTCAGCCATAAAAAATAACAAAATAATGCCATGTGAAGCAACATGGATGGACCTAGACATTGTCATACTGAGTAAAATAAGTCAGACACAGAAAGACAAGTATCACATGATATCGCTTACATGTGGAAACTAAAAAAAAGGGTACAAATGGATTTATTTACAAAACGTAAGTAGAGTCACAGAGGTAGAAAACAAACTTATGGTTACCAGGGGATAAGGTGGGGGGAGGGATAAATTGGGAGATTGGGATTGACATATACACACTACTAAATATAAAATAGCTAACTAATAAGAACCTGCTGTACAGCACAGGGAACTCTACTCAATACTCTGTAATGGCCGATATGGGAAAAGTATCTAAAAAAAAAAAAGAGGGGTATATGTATATGTATAACTGATTCACTTTGCTGTACACCTGAAACTAACACAAACTGTAAATCAACTATACGCCAATAAAATTTTTTTAATTAGCATATTCAAATTGCAATAAAGAAAGCACACTAGAATCAGACACCTAAAATGTTTAGTGCTTGAGCACATGGGCATTGATGTCAGAAGACCTAAGTTTGAATCACAGTTCTTTCAATTATTTATCTCTGTAACTTTTACAGATCACTTAATCTTTGTAAGACTCAGTTTCCTTCTTTATAAAATGATCATACTAATATCCACTTCCAGAGTTGCTCCAATGAGTAAATGATTACCCACCCCATATTAAGAACTCACTAAACTGGAGCAATTTTATTACTTTTCCTTGGTATTGTTTTTATTCTGATCTTTCAAAATTAACTAGAATACTAATTTAAATACTTTTATCAGTGCTAATTTTATTGTTGGAATAGGCAGATTAAGATTGGCTGCAGACATCCTTGTTTCAACATTTTTCTTTTCTAATTGCATTTACTTTAGAAATTTAATGAAAACTTATTACAGGCATTTGACCTCCATTAGAACAGTTAAACAAAATTAAAATACAGGTAATATAAGTTTTGATTAAGGAGCCAATGTCAAATCTCCTACTCTAATTGGAAAGATATTTTACATCTAAATATTTTAATTTATAACCTTAAAGTTATAAAATTAACCTAACATTATCAGAGAACATTTAGAAAATAAAGAGAAAAGAAAAATGTTGCTCATAATTCCACCTCCTTAACACAACTATTATTACCATTTCATGTATTTAATTTTGATCTAATTTCCAATTAATTATTTTAACATCACTGCAAACTTGTATCATGATTTCTCCCTTTACTTTGTAATTATCTTTCAATTTTGCTGCATAACCAGAGTGACTACATAATCTATCATTCAAACTAGGACACTTTGAAGTGTTAAAAGGGAACTATTATTAATCATGCCACATCAAGAGGTATAAACTGGGATGACTTGAGCAAACAGAGACATATGATCACCCTATAAATAATCTTTATAACCATCCAGTAGATGTACCATAATTTATTAGCGATTTCCTTATTGTTGAGCATTAAGAATGTACAGATTTTTCAAATTGTATCTTTTAATTTAAACCAAAATCAAAATGTTTCTTCAGGATTTGTGAAATATAATAAAAGGAGCCCAGGAATTTAAATACTATCTTTATGCATTTCCATATGTAAAAAGTTACATAGGTAATATTTATCTACTTCATAATTGCCGTGAAGATGAAAATGAAATAATCTAAAAGCCTGAGACATTCTAGGTTCTCAATAAATGTCGGTCCTTACTTTCTCATTGAGAAGTTGTTATTTCAATTTTATTGTAATAATTTTCACCAGTGACTTGGTTAAGGCATTCAGACTATACTATAAAGTTCACATCTAAAACTAAAACTAGTACGCTAACACTTAAAACTATAACTTTCATATTCTAGGGTTTTCATGACTTAACTACTTTGTAGATTTCTTGTATCTAAGAAGATAAACAGAAAAGCTATAAAGAAAAGTAAATGAAACCTAAGTCTATTTTTTAATAGAGCAAATTGATAATCTCTGGTATAACTGATCAAGTAAGAAAAGAAAGAAGACAAAAATTATTGATACCAGGAATGAAACAGAGAGCATCACTAGAGATATTATAGATATTAAAGGGCTAATAAAAAAAATTATGAAAAATGAGGTACCAATAAGTTTGAAAACATATGAAATGTACACATTCTTGAAAAACACAAACTACCAGAAATCACTCAAGAAAAAATAGGCAACTTGAATAGTACTATACAGGAAAAAAAAATTCAGACTAATATGCGTCATGAATATAGATGGGAAAATCCTTACAAAATATTATCAAATCAGAGGCATTAATTTATAAAAAGTGTAATACTTCATGACCAGGTAGGGTTTATTTATATCATCATGTCAATAGATATTTTTTTAAGAAAAACTTTGACAAAATTCAATGTCTATTGACAGGGAAAAGTCTCAGCAAAACAGATTTCAAAGATTTGGCAGATTCTAAGGTGGACCCCATAATCTTTGCTTTCAGAAGTTCATGCCCTGGTAAAATCTTCTCTTCTTGAGTATTGGTAGGACTTGTGACTTGCTTCTAATCAATGAAATGTGGCAAATAGGATATGATGTCATTCTCATAACTATATTACATTATGTGACTCCATCTTGCTATGATACTCACTCTACTCTGCTGTTGGCCTCGAAGAAACAAGATGCTATGTTGTGAACTGCCTATGGAGAGGGTCACCTGGCTGGGAACTGCACCAGCCTTTAGGAGGCAAAAGAGGCCTCTAGCTGTCAGTCAGCAAAATGCTGGGGCTCACAGGTGTATAACAGCAAGAAAATGAATTCTGCCAATAATTTGAATGAGCTTGAAAATGTATTTCTCTCCAGTTGAGCCTCCAGATGAGACTGCAGTTTGATCCCTTGATGGTAGCCTGGTGAAACTCTCAAACAGGGAACCCAGCTACAGCATGACCAGATTTCTGACCCACAGAAACTTAGAGATAGTAAATATGTGTTGTTGTAAGCCACAAAGTATGTGGTAATGTCTTACACAGCATTATAAAACTAACACAGATTTTGGTATCTGGTATTGGGATTCTGCTGTAATAAATTCCTAAAAAACGTGGAGTGGTTTTGGAACCAGGAAGTGGTCAGAGATTGCATGACTGTTCAAGAGCATCATAGAGAAAGCCTTGATTTTCTTGAAAAGTTTGAAAGTAGAAATCTAAACTCTGACAGCTCTGCTGGTAAAAGCTCAAAAGGAAGTGAGAAATGTATTATTTTAAATTCCCTCAGCCTGATAAAGGGAATGTATTAAAAAAAAAAAGTAACAATCATATATAATGGTGAAAGTCTGAATGCTTTCTCCGTAAGATTGGGAACAAGGCAATAATATCTGTTTTCATCTCTTCTATTCAACATTATACAGGAGGTCCTAGCCAGGTCAATAAGGCTAAATAAATAAATAAAAGAAGTACAGATTGAAAAGGATGAAATAAAACTGTCTTTATTCACAGGTAACATGATAGTCTACATAGAAAATCACATCCCTTCCCCCACAAAGCTACAAAGTATTTACTAGTACTAATAAGTGAATCTAATAAAGTTGCAGGATATAAGGTCAATATACAATAATCAATTATATTTCTATGATAGGAAAATTATTTGTAATTGTCCCCAAAACATGAAATACTTGAAATAAGATGAACAAAACTTGCACAATATTTGTAAACTTAAATCTACAAAACATTGATAAAAATTTTTAAAAGATCTAAATAAGTATAGAGATATATTATGTTCAGAAAAAGGAATACTCAATATTTTTGACATGTCAATTCTGCCCAAATTGGTCTACAGATTCAATAAATCCTTATCAAAATTCCATATTTTTTAGCAAGCTGATTATAAAAATTATATGGAAAAGCAAAGGGCACAGAAGAGTCCAAATAATTTTGATAAAGAAGAACAAAGTTGAAGGACTCACATTCCCTGACTGTGTGAATTACTACAAAGCTACAGTAATTAAGATAGTATAAAACTGGTGTTAGGAGAGGCATATAGATTAACATAAAAAATAGAGAATTCAGAAATGGATCCAAACACATATGATCAATTGATTTACAAAACAGGTACTCTGATAATTTTATAAAGAAAGGATAGGGCTTCCCTGGTGGCGCAGTTGTTGACAGCCCGCCTGCCGATGCAGGGGACACGGGTTTGTGCCCCAGTCCGGGAAGATCCCACATGCCGCGAAGCAGCTGGGCCTGTGAGCCATGCCCACTGAGCCTGCGTGTCCGGAGCCTGTGCTCCACAACGGGAGAGGCCACAACAGTGAGAGGCCCGTGTACCGCAAAAAAAAAAAAAAAAAAAGGATAATCTTGGAACTGGAACAGTTGGATATCTATATGCAATAAATAAATAAAAAAGAGAACCACAACCCTCACACCTTACATATATTTACAAAAATCAACTTTAAATGGATCATAGACCTAAATGTAAAACCAAAACTACAAAAGTTCCAGAGGAAAATCTTTATGACTATGAATTTAGTAATGATCTCCTAGACAGGGACAAGAAGAATAAACTATAAAATAATTATAAATAGGGCTTCATGAAAATGAAAATCTTTTTATATTTGAAAGTCACTATTTAGGAAGTGAAAAGATAAGTCATAAGAGCAAACAAATATCTGATTTTTAGCCAGAATTTATAAAGAATTCTTATAATTCAATAATAAAAAGACAAGTCAATAAATATGAACAAAAAATCTGAACTTTTAACAAAGAAGCAATACAGATTGTAAATAAATACAAGGAAAGATTCTAATTTGACATTTAAACTATAAATTAAAACTACAATGAGATATGACAATGAGATAATATATCTACTAGACTGGCTAAAATAGAAAAAAAAAAACCTGACAGTACCAAATGCTGACAATAATGAGGAACAATGGAAACTCAGATTGCTGCTTGGAATGCACAATGAAATAGTTATTTTGGAAAACAGTTTGGAAATTTCTTAAAAGGTTATGCATACATGTACCATACTCCAGAGAAAACTACTCCTAGGTGTTTACCCAACAGAAGTGAAAACAGATGCTTACACAAACACCTGTACAGAAAGGTTTATATCCACTTTATTCATAAGAGCCCCAAACTGGAAACAACTTAAAATTCTATCAACTGAGGAAGAGATAAACAAATTGTGTTACATTCATACAATGGAATTCTACCTAGAAATAAATGGGAATGTAGTACCAATTCTTGAAATGTCAGGAATAAACCTCAAAATCAGTGTTAAGAAAAAAACCACAAAGTATGACACCATTTATATGATATTTTGGAAAAGGCAAAACCATGGGGACAGAAATCAGATCAATGGATGACTGGGCTGAGGGAACTTTTTGGGATGATGGAAATAGTCTATATATTAATGATTATGGTGATTCCGTAACTATATACATTTGTCAAAATTCACTGAGCCATACACCTAAAAGAGTGAATTTTACTGTATGTGAATTATTGGGTTGGCCAAAAAGTTCGTTTGGGTTTTTCCATACATCTTAGGGAAAAATACAAATGAACTTTTTGGCCAACCCAATATATCTTAAAAAAAAAACGCTGACTTTAAAATTGATATACTATTTAAATTGACTCTTTTTTGAGTAATATTTTAATGAATTCCCAAACTTTCTTTTAGTGTTAGACATTTTTTGATGAAATCAGTTATATTCATTTATCTTTTAAAAAGTTAAATATATGAAAAGAATCCAGAGGCATAGCCAACAAAACTATAGATTTTAAGCTTTTTAATATGTAATTTATCATCTGACTTCTACCCTCAAAGACCTGACCACGATTCCTAAATACAATGAGCTATTAGAATTAAAGAGCTAGAAATCAAAATAATTCATCATCTGCCCTAGATTATGACTTAAGTCAAGGACATGTCTATAGTCCTGTTGTGATAAGTTACCAATATTTATTTCTTTTATGAGAAAGTTGCATTTTGGTCTAAGTGTTTTGGAGAATACTTTTCACGTTTTTCTTTCCCCTCACCATATTCTACATTTGAGGTAGAATATGGTTTATTCAAACATAGTTTATTCCTTGATGTTCCACACTTTCTACTAAAGGCCTCAAATTATTTCACAAACCATTCACTGTAAAGAGCCTCATCTAAACTTCTACCTCATTCTTTTACATTCTATTTCATTTCTAGTTTCACCTACATCCTCTTCTCATGATCCATAGAGAAACCATCCTCACTACTCCCTCTCCTCAACCCTATTGGTGAAAATTTTCCCTTTAAATTCCCTTTGATAAACTTCCTTTTGTCTTTTACTGGAAACACTAGATTCATTCAATGCCTTTCCTATGAACTTCAGTTTCTCCCAGTCTCCCCATCTTCACGTGGACAAAGGACTGAGGGATTTTGCTCAAATCCTGTCAGTGTTTGTATTATTAAAATGCCAGTCTTACTTTGCAACTCATTATCTGCATCCCAATACCACTGATTAATTTCATCCACTTCCAAATGTTACTACAACTTTCAATAGACTTTCTAGATTTTACATCCACTTCCACAGATAAGTGACTTTAACATTCAGGTCCAGGGCTTACCCAATCCATTCACTTCATGGTTTCTTCACCTATTTGATTCCACAATACACACTATCACTATGGCATATCATAATTTGAAACATGGTCACATGCTGGGTTTCACTTTCCCTTGGCATTTCTCTACTAACAGATCATGACACACAAATACCCTATTTCTGATCACAGTATTTTTACCATCCATGTTTTCCATTAGGCTATCCTCACAGAATTGTCTTTTTGCTCTTCCTGTGATATCTGGTACCTAAATACAGTACTCCCTTTTTCTGATCATACTTAATTCATTTTCCACCTTGAATCGCATGACAGCTATTTGCATGCACCTTATACATTTGCACTCTCTTGAACTTTCATCAGAACCTTGATGCTAATTTTCCAGCATGACCATAACTAATAACTGTTTTCTTAGTTTTGGCGCTCTTCCATGGAATGTTGCTTGAGAACCACAAAAAATGATGACACGGTTTCCGTCAAAGTAATGCCATCTTGTGTCAATTAGGCCTTCATTTTTACTCAGCAATGCTTTTACTCATCTTTTATTGAACTATCCTGATTTGATTATTCCTTTCCCATCATTCTATTAAACTGAATTTTAAATACAGCATTTAAAATTCATTTACTATGTGAGTTTCCTTTATCTTGGTACATTATTATCCAATGGAAATATAAAGATAAATAAAATGTAATCACTCATACTCACTTAGAAATGGGATTGACACTGGCTTCAATAATTGTTAAACACTTACAGCACTTTATGTTTTCTGGAAATTCTTGTACACCTAAAATTAAGAAAATAGTACATAAAATATACTAAACAATAGTTTTAATATTAAGAATAATTAATTAAATACACAGTGTAAACACCATATGGGTAATCACATGTAAGAATAATAACTTATTAATATAATACATTAGTGTTATATAATATACATACATTTAAAAAATATGAGTGTTAAATAATATTTTATGATAGTAATAATTGGAAATTAGATATAAAATTGAGGACAATTTAGCATAGGATATACCTTGGCTGTTTACTAATCTAAAGAAATAAAAATAGTTGGGATTATTTAGTTATTATAGTGCTGCTACAAAAGAAAGGGGAAATCAGCAGATATAAGAAAACAGAAAATAAAATCTTTACTCCCTTCATTTTGTAAGATTGAGAAGATTGAACATGTACAATGTAAATACCTAAGGAGAATTCACAAAACCAATAGATATTCCCAAACTATTAAGAAGCTCTAACACATTTGGTGCACCTCTTTCTTGTTGGCACAGAGTGCAGCTCTACATCTGCCTGAAAGGGTGACAAGGTGAGCAATCCTTCCTGGGATCCTCTCTGGAGTCTCTGAGGTAGCCAGCCTGGCTGACTGCCCTTGGAGAACTGCTCATCTGCTGTCACAGCTGTGCTGTTGGCTATGTGACAGAAAAACACAAGTTTTTCTTACTGGAAATCAGTAAGCCAAAACCCAATCCATAAATTAGGATTTTATTCAGAGGAATAAAAGATGTGGAGGATGCCTCAATCCATTGATACAAATGAATTAAATATATAGTTGGCCCTCCATATCCACAATTTCCACATCCACAGATTCAACAAAGCGCAGGTAGAAAATATTAAAAAAAAAACTCAGAAAGTTCCAGAAAGCAAAACTTGAATTTGCTACACACTGGCAACTATTAACATAGCATTTGCATTTCATTAAGTATTATAAATAATCTAGAGGTGATTTAAAGTATACAGATGGGTGTGCATAGGTTATATGTAAATACTACGCCATTTTATATAAGGAACTTGAGCACCTGCGGATTTTGGTATCTGCAGGGAGCCAACCAATTTTGGTATTTTCTGGAACCAATCTCCCACAGATACTGCGGGATGACTGAAATAAGCCCTACAAAAATTAGAAGGGAAAACAGCTATATGAAGCCATTCCTATATCCCTGCAGTACTGCTTGCTCTCAATTTTTGAAACTATTGTTAAGTGTTTAAAAAAATGTCTATGAAGTACTAGTCCTGCCAGGTGCTTCATATAAGACAGAAGGATAAGGAACACTTTGTGGTAGGATTTAGTTGAACTTTTTGATGATAGATAATCAAGAAAGAAAATCCTCCACCTTCCTAGATTCTGTTGACATAGACCACCATGTCCATAGGATTTGAAGGTCCAGAGAAGCAGCAGGAGGAGAGCCAAACCAAACAAGTCATTTACCAATGCAAAGTGAGGGTATGAAAGATGGTGTGGAGGCATTTCTCATGCCACTTCTCTCTATGTGAAGATTCACCAGAAACTGTGCTGTCCTAAAATTATTGCTGAAGGATTTTGCCTTCTTAACAAAATCCTAAGGAAGTTTAGGAGCACCATTACGTATGAATTGAATGAGAAAAACAATTACCCTTTTTGGAAAGGTCATAACACCTAGAGCTGCCCTTATTAACTAGAGGTTAACAAAATGGCACAGAAGTCAATAACATAACCCTTAGCTATCCTCAACTTTTCCCCTGAGCATTCATAGTCACTTCGGATATCTGCAACCAACAGGAGTATAAGGCTTTTACTTTTCTCCCTTTAGCTTTTTCTGCCCGGTTACCAATCTGGGCTCATTACAAGCCAGTGTGCCTGATGCCTTATCTCCACAGGTGCCTGCCTTAGGATGATATTTCCTGAAATTATATGTAAACCAAGACATGGAAGGAGAAGCAAATTAAAGTACGATTTTAAGGAAAAGACTGTAGTGTATCTCTTTATCTTCTGCTGAAAATGGAATTCCCTGCTGTGGTGAAAATGCTACCACATTATTTGTTAAAAAAAAAAACTCATATTATGTTGTTTACAGTTAAACTTAAAATTGTTCAGAGCAGAGTCCATTGGATTAAAATGGAATCCCAACGTTATAATTTACCGTTTGGGTAACCCTAGGCAAGTCATTTAAATGTTCGATGTCTTAGTTTCCTACTCTGAAATATGATTATTATATAAATGGTTTCATCAGAGAGTTGCAGAGAGGATTGACGGAGATAAAGCAAGTAAAGTAATTGGCACAAAGTGCTGAATATCTGTTATCTATAATTATTAGAAACAAATAGAAGCAGAGGGTGTCCATCAATAAAGGAACCAACAATCATGTCGAGATGAGCTGGCTAGTATAAACTTGTAAAATTTATCTACCTAAGAGAACAACAAAGAGGTAGGAATTAGTGTGCTGAAAAGAATATCTCAATATCTTATCAATATAATAGCTGCAATAAATGCTCTTGCAGATGGGAAGTAAATAATAAACATATTTATAAATAAATATTTGTATGTTATAATGTAAACATATATAACTAGTCTATGCTGAGCAATATTTTTGTATTTTTGTAGAGGTTTTTATAGCTGCTTAATGTGCTTATGAAAGTCAGAACACATTTGGAAAAATAGGTTGCCAGGGGAACTTTACCATATATACTAATATATGGACCTTAGATTTTAGGAAAAGTTCTTAGAGCATATCTTTAACTTATAGTTCAGTCTAAACATGGAGAGGTACTAAAGCATAGTAGTTAAAAGCATGGGTTGGAAGGATGACCTAATCTCAGTATTGTCACTTAACTAGCTATGTAATCTTAGTCAGACATTTTAATATTTGAATGTCACTTTCTCATTTCTTGCCTAATTCAAAGGGCTGTTCCAATTATTAGATAGCATGTTGTAAAGCACTTACTATCATGTCAGCCACTTAATAAGTATCTAATAAATACTAGGTAAAATTCATGTATTAATAAGAGGAAAGTTAACTTACATTCCTTTATGCCACTGTGTAAAATAATTTAATTTTCTTAATAATCCTTTGAGGAAGATATATTAGGCAATATTATTTTCATCTTATGGATGAAGAATCACGCATTCACAAAGATTAGGTAACTTATTTAAATACCTAATGGATGTTTATAGATGGGAACGAATATAGGTGGGATTTATTTAATATTTTTTAACACCATGTCTATTGTTCCTCTTTATTACGTTACTTTATTACATTACTTATTAAAATTGTTTATTGTTCCTCTTTATTACGTTATTATATTAAAAATGTAGAGCCGACATTTTTTTTTAAGCATCTTGCTTCTTTTCCTTTTTTTTTTTTTTAAATTTATTTTTGGCCTTACCAACCAGCTTGCAGGATCTTAGTTCCCGGACCAGGGATCAAACCTGCGCCCTCGGCAGTGCAATCATGGAGCCTAACCACTGGACCGCCAGGGAATTCCCCGTAGAGCTCACATTTTTATTAACCAATTTTTGAGACTGGTCTGTCTGGTCCTCTGAAACACAGTGTGTTTGATTTTTTAAAAAGTTATAAATACATATATTTATACACATATATATTGTTGTAATATATATAAATGTACACACACTATTCAATTCTAAAAAAGTTCATACACACTTTTTTTTTTTTTTTTTTTTTGCGATACGCGGGGCTCTCACTGTGTGGCCTCTCCCGTTGCAGAGCACAGGCTCCGGACGCGCAGGCTCAGCGGCCATGGCTCACGGGCCCAGCCGCTCTGCGGCATGTGGGATCTTCCCAGACCGGGGCACGAACCCGTGTCCCCTGTATCGGCAGGCGGACTCTCAACCACTGCGCCACCTGGGAAGCCCATGACCTTCTTTTCTTAAGACTAGCATTTTAGATTGTATTATTTCTGAAATTTACACTGAAAAATAATGAGACACAATATATGGTTATAAATTGAGGAATTATTGCTTTATCATCTTGTCTTATGTGGTTCCCTGATATTTTAATTATAAGGTCCCTAAAAGGGAAAGTCAACATTCAACAAATATTTATTGAGTGTTTACTCTGTGTTAGGAATTGTATTAAACATTGGTGATACAGTGTAAGAAAAATGGATACATTCTCTTTATTTGTGGAGCTTATATTCTGGCAAAGTAACACATACAATAAACCATAGAGAATTAGCATACACATGAAATACATTAAATAGTATTTAATTTTTGAGACATGCTATGGAAAATGTAATTAGAGCACAATAATGATAGATCAGAAATGCCTGAAGATTTCAAACTTAACTACAGTGATTAGGGTAAGCCTTATTAATTGGAAAGGTGGCAGTTGAGAAAAGACTTGAAGAAAGTGAGAGAGATAGGAATACAGATATCTGGAAACTGAAGATGGACAGTAGGAGAATTTTAGACAGAGTGAACAGACATGAAGATTAATCATTCCTGGTGTATTCTAGGAATAGCTAGGAGGCCAGTGTGACTGCAACACAGTGAGGAAGAGAAGAGTAGCAAAGAATTAGGTTAGAGAAGTAATAAGGGGTGTATGATGGGGAGACGGGGGTGTTGACTCATGTAGGGGCTCTCGGGCCATTACAAGAATCGTTTTTACTCTGAATGAAATAGAGAGACATTGAAGGATGTGTTATACAGTCTGATTTATAATTCGAGAGGATCTCTCTGGCTCCTGAGTAGAGTGGTCTTTCTGAAAGGGAGGTCAATTAAGTGTTATTGTAATAAACCATAAGGAGAATTGATGATGGCTTACATCAGGGTGGGAGCAATGGAGGGTGAAGGAAGTGAGTGGAATCTGGATGAATTTTGAACATAAGACCAATAGGACAGCATGATGGATTGGACGAAGAGTATGAAAGAAAAAAGGAAATCAAGGACAACTCCAGGTTCTTTGTCCTAAGCAACTTGAATAAAGGAGTTATCTTGAACTTAGATGGGAAAAACAATATGTGAAATAGGTTTTGGAAAGAAGAATAATAGTTCACTTTTGGACATGTGTAATTCGAGATGTCTGTAAGACTTCTAAGAGAGGTTGTCAGATGGGTTTAGGAGAGAGGTCTAGACTGTAGATTTCAAGATGTAGGATTCATTATCATTTAGATCAGGGATCCCCAACCCCTGGGCCATAGACCAGTATCGGTCTGTGGCCTGTTAGGAACCAGGTCGCACAGCAGGAGGTGAGCAGCGGGCAAGCGAGCGAAGCTTCATCTGTATTTACAGCCGCTCCCCATTGCTGGCATTACCACCTGAGCTCCACCTCCTGTCAGATCAGCCATGGCATTAGATTCTCATAGGAACGCAAACCCTACTGTGAACTGCGCATGCAAGGGATCTAGGTTGTACGTTCCTTATGAGAATCTAATGCCTGATGATCTGAGGTGGAGCTGAGGCAGTGATGCTAGCGCTGGGGAGTGGCTGCAAATACAGATCATCATTAGCAGAGAGGTTTGACTGCACAGAGACCGTAATAAATCAATTGCTTGGAGACATATCAAAACCCTATCAGTGAGTGGCAAGTGACAAGCTGCATCTGATGGCAGGCTTTATAGTGGCAAGTGAGTTGATGTACCTCAATTGTACAGCTGCATCTGGTGACAGGCTTTAAGTCAGAATCCGACACTTATTTTTGTCCGTGTGTGGCTCGTCCATTATTTTATTTACCACTTACATCCACGCCTCTCCGCACTGCACACTTGTCTCAGTCACAGTTTTGGTAAGCCCACAAGCTAACCCTAGCCAAAATGAGTAAAAATCAAACATCGCTGGAGAGCTTCTTTGAAAAGGGGGAAAGACCCAATGATGAGATAGCAGAAGACTCTACGACTGCCAACAAAAAGAAAGCTGCATTTAAAAGAAAATACCAAGAGTTCTACTTAAATTACGGGTTCATTGCAACAGCTGATTCACATTCTCCAAGCCCGTGTTGTATAGTATGTGGCAACTGGCTATCCAACGAAGCCATGAAACCTTCAAAATTGCTTTGTCACATGGAGACCAAGCACTCTGCATTAAAAGACAAACCTTTGGAGTTTTTCAAAAGAAGAAAAACATGAACGTGAAGAATGGAAGCAATTATTGAAGACCACTACTTCATCAAATGTGTCTGCACTGAGAGCATCATCCTTAGTGGCTAACCACATTGCTAAAGCTAAGAAGCCCTTTACTATTGGTGAAGAGTTGATCCTGCCTGCTGTTAAGGACAT
This sequence comes from Tursiops truncatus, assembly GCF_011762595.2. Classification (NCBI taxonomy): domain Eukaryota; kingdom Metazoa; phylum Chordata; class Mammalia; order Artiodactyla; family Delphinidae; genus Tursiops; species Tursiops truncatus. The sequence continues at coordinate 123,870,645 of NC_047034.1, forward strand.
CTTTTAGGATGAACTTTTAGGAGAGGCTGCAGTTCAAAAGATGGCACGTGTTTCACTATCGTCTAGCACCATAACTAGACAAATTGATGAAATAGAGGATATTGAGGCACAATTGTTAGAGAGGATTAATGAGTCACCGTGGTACGCAATCCAGGTTGACAACTCTACCGATGTTGATGACAAGGCAACAATGCATGTTTTTGTGCCATATATTTTTCAGGAGGATGCACATGAGGATACGTTATGTACACTTTTGTTGCCAACCAACGCCACAGCTGCAAAACTATTCAAGTCTTTGAATGATTACATGTCAGGAAAACTGAATTGGTCATTCTGTGTTGGTATATGCACGGACAGAGAGGCTGCCATGACTGGACAGCTTTCTGGTTTCACTACTCGGGTCGAAGAGGTCGCTTCTGAATGTGAGTCTACACACTGTGTCATCCATAGAGAAATGCTGGCTATCTGAAAAATGTCACCTGAACTTAAAGACGTTTTGCAGGATGTGATTAAAATTATCAACCACATTAAAGTACATGCCCTTAACTCACATCTGTTCATGCAGCTCTGTGAGGAGATGGACGCAGAGCACACGTCTTCTCTTATACACAGAAGTGAGATGGCTTTCTAAAGGCAGATCACCGGTCAGAGTTTTTGAGTTATGAGAGCCACTCCAGAGATTCCTTTTAGAAAAACAGTCACCACTGGCAGCACATTTCAGTGACACAGAATGGGTTGCAAATCTTGCTTACTTGTGTGACATATTCAACCTGCTCAATGAGCTCAATCTGTCATTTCAGGGGAGAACGACAAGTGTGTTCAAGTCGGCAGATAATGTGGCTGCATTCAAAGCCAAACTGGAAATATGGGGGCGACGACTGAACATTGGGATTTTTGACAAGTTTCAAACATTAGCAGAGATTTTGAAAGAGATAGAGCCAGGGCCTTCTTTCTCCCAGCTGGCGTATGATCACTTATCTCAGCTTTCAAAAGAATTTGAGCATTATTTCCCAACCACAAAAGACCTCCGAACTGGGAAGGAATGGATCCATGACCCATTTGTGCATAAGCCAGGTGAATTGACTTTCTCTGTGCTATAGAAGAGGATCAACTCCTTGATATCGTAAATGATGGTGGCCTTAAAAGTATGTTTGAGACAACTTCAAATCTCCATACATTCTGGATTAAAGTCAAGGCGGAATAAATTGAGATTGCCATAAAAGCACTGAAAAACCTGCTTCCATTTCCAACATCCTATCTTTGTGAAGCAGTGTTTTCTGCAGTGACAGCAACCAAAATGAGATTACTGAGTAGACTGGACATAGCAACACACTTCGGGTATCACTGTCTCCCATCACCCCCAGATGGAACCATCTAGTTGCAGGAAAACAAGCTCAGGGCTCCCACTGATTCTGCATTCTGGTGAGTTGTATAATTATTTCATTATATATTACAATGTAATAATAATAGGAATAAAGTGCACAGTAAATGTAATGTGCTTGAATCATCCTGAAACCATCCCCCCCCACCCCGGTTTGTGGAAAAATTGTCTTCCATGAAACCGGTCCCTGGTACCAAAAAGGTTGGGAACCGCTGATTTAGACAGTATTTAAACCATGAGACAAAATGTGAGCACCAGTGATGTAAATGTAGATAATGAAGAAACAAGGACAAGGGGCTGAACCATGAAATACTCCAAAATGAGGTTGGGGAGAAGAGGAAGAATCAACATAGGAGCCTGAACAAGATCAATCAGTGAGATAGGGGGAAAAATAAGAGTATTGAATCCTAGAAATCAAATAAAGAAAATGTGCAAAGTAGGAAGAAGCATTTAACTGTTTCAAATGATGTTGCTAAGTCAAGTAACATGATGACCAAATATTGCCTTTGGATTTAGTAATGAGGAGATCTGTATGACCTCATTTGGAATTGTTTTGGAGTGGAGGGCTTAAAGACTGGGGTGGGTTTAAGAGAGGATGAGAGGAAAGAATCGTAGATAAAGGGTATAGACAACTCCATCTAGAGCTTTTGCTGCAAGGGGGTGAGGGATATTAAGGGAAGAAAATCCAAGAAATTTTCTTTAGAACAGAAGAAATAATAGCAAGTGGGTATACTGATTAGAATAAACAAGTAGAGAGGAAAATCTTGATGATGTGGTAGAGACTGAGGAGAATTTCTACAGTGATATCCATGGGTCGGCAAGAGGGGATGGTTAACCAGTGGAGAGACTGGTTTTAGAGAGAAACAGGAGTAGTTTACCTGTACTAATTTGGCAGAAATGAGAGAATATGGGTGCAGATGCTGGTAGATGAATTGATAGGATGGTGACAGTCTGGAAATCATCCTTCGAGAGTTTTGATTTTCTCAGTGGAGTAGGATAAATAACCATGAACATGGGACAGGAGATGTGGGAGTTTGAAGACAGAAGAGAACATGTGAAATAGTCACCAGAAGAGAATGAGAGTCAATAGAGGAAGGAAGTACAACATGATTGTTGGGAAGCATTAAGTCTCCACTTCAGAACTGCAATCATGAACTTAAAGTCATATCAATCAGTGTGACTGTTTTCTTCCGGATCTTTTCAGCCATAGGTAGAGAGCTGGATTCAGTCAGGGTTGTAATTTTACTGAGCATACGTAGATATATAAAAAAGAAGCAAAGGTATCAAGGGGATCATTTGATGACTGACCATAAAATTCAAACCATGCAAAAAGGGCAGAGCAAACCTTGAGAGAGGGTGAGAGAATTCATGAAAAGGTGGTGGTACTAATAGATTGGTGGTTCTGATGGGGTCAAAGGAGGGTTGGAGTGGTATAAGAGGGAGTGTTCTGGAAAGATAGGAGGATGGAGTCAGTTGACATTCAATTTCTTGATATTCCTGACAGTACCTAGATCAGACCTAGGAAAACAACAGAAACTGAGCAAGTGTCTATTAAATTGGATTTAATTATATTTTTGCATCAATATCCTGAAGCAATGAACTAAAACAGTACAAACATGGAAAGAAACACATGATCTTAAGCACAGACGCTTTAGATTGAAATTACCTTTTCTAAGATGAAACAGGTAACTCTCTTTTCATACAAAAATAATATAAAGGACTTCCTACAAATACCAAATTTTAAATGATTTAGAGTTCTCTCAAATGCATTAAAGTTTATGTTTATTACTTTAAAAATTTTTATTTAAACCTGTATATATGATGATAGTTATAGATAGTGCATTTTGAAATGCTTCTCTGAATTCTCTGAAATTCAGAGGTATCATCAGCCTAAATGGTCTACCCCATGATGTAAGTGCCGTAGGCTGAAAAAGGATTAAAATCTTAATTTTAACAAAGGAGGGATATATATTGATAACACTTTAATATTTTCATCTGATATTTTAAACGTGATACCAATTTTTATATATTTTTTTTCAATTTTGAGAAAGCAGGCAGGTTTTTGGATATCTAGTAAATTGGATTAGATTTAGGAGCAGAAAGAATGGAATTTATTGAGGAAACATAAGCACTTTGCTTTAGTTCATCTTCACAACAATTTTATAAGATGATGTATTATTGCTATTTAAACTAATGAAGAAACTGAGGCTCGGAGGTTTTGAAACCAGGCCAAGCTTATTCCAAACACACATTATATGTTTATTAAGCTGCCTCCATCAAATCCAGGATTTAAACTATTTGGAGGTATACATTTTAGCTACTCAAAATTGACAACGCAACATTCATAATAGAGCACAATATATTGGATGTGCTCCATATATACTCTCCAGGTCAAATACAAACAGCCCCAACTTTCTAGAACTCTGAGTTTAATGCATACTCAAGATTGACCATGTGGCATTCTTATAGGGGCACTGTAAACTGTATTTGTTCTATAATTACCTTTGGTCAAATTTCAGATAGTACTATTAACTTTCTGGAACATTGAGATTGAGTGCATTGCTCAGGTCATAATGTTCTTTTTTTTTTTTTTTCGGTACGCGGGCCTCTCACTGTTGTGGCCTCTCCCGTTGCGGAGCACAGGCTCCGGACGCGCAGGCTCAGCGGCCATGGCTCACGGGCCCAGCCGCTCCGCGGCATGTGGGATCTTCCCGGACTGGGGCACGAACCCTTGTCCCCTGCATCGGCAGGCGGACTCTCAACCACTGCGCCACCAGGGAAGCCCATGTTCTTTATTTCTTAATTTAATATACTGACAAGTACTATAAGCTTAGTTCCAAATCTATGTCCTCTTTATATATAGTTCAACCAATAGCTATTAGAAGGAACAAATAAGAAGAGAGGGCTACTCAAAATAGGCAGAATGTCAATATGAAGACTTGATAACTCATGGTCTGATAATAAAGGAGGTGATGGGAAAAACTACAAAGTTAACACCAGAACTCTTAAAGCCTACCATTCTTATTTTGTGTAGAGGCAAGCATCTACACATACTAAAATAATTTAATAACACAAACCATAATGAACTCAAGTCAACCTGGAAAGGTTCAATTGCATTCATTATACTCATTGAAAGAAAATAATGTGATATGAAACATTTTTGGAATAATTGCCATTCAGAATGATTCAAATAAAATTTTAAAATTAGGTGTAAAAGGATAAACTGTAATTTTTTTGGAAAATTATTTTGTGTATAAACCCACATTCCCTAAGGATATTTGGTAAATGAGGCAATACTCTATTAAGTAGGAAGTACTGATTAGAGTTAGATTTCAGAGACACAATCTATTATATGGGAGAAAGCAAAAGCATCCAGCAGTTAGGTTAGTAAATTTGGGAGACAATGTACAGGCCAGTCATATATTAAAGACGGAGAGAGAGAGCGAGAGTGAGAGCGAGAGAGAGAGAGAGAGAGAGAGAGAGAGAGAGAGAGAAGAACAAACAGACTGGAATGATTTGCTTGACCTCCAACCCTTCAAATGAAGGGAGCCAAGAACTCAGTAGGAACTCAAGCAAGAAGAGTTAAAGGTCTCCTATAAGACTCTGCCTATTTTAGTGGCATTATAAAGAGAAAAGCCAAATGCAGGTAAAGTAATCAATACTTTGAGGCAATCATGCAACTGATTCTGCCTTTAGGACATGTCTGTCTGGAGAAAATTTTAAGAAATCTTTATGACCTTGACCAACAAGCTCTTTCATAGAGGAATGAATAAGACTTCGTCAAAAGGAGTTAAAATGACACCTGCCCTCCCCACCTTCTCTCTGCTTCAACCACAAATATATTGAGTCACTACTATATTAAATGGACCTATTTAATAATCTTACCTCATTTTTGGCTAATGATTTTTTTTTATTCATTATCAGTCAACTGCTTTATTGAGCATTTACTATGCCTGCACTTTGATAGTGGCTGTTGTGAGTCTAGAAACAGTGCAAGGTGCAGCAGTTCTTTTCAGGAGTTTATCCTGAAGCTGCGAGGGGGTATGGCCTAGTAGAGAGAGGACTCACAACGCTTCACTGCCAGTCCAATTCTATTATTTTACAAATTCTAGGAATTACAGGGGCACACGAAGACAGGTTAATCAATCAGCTCAGGAAAGACTCTGCTGACTCTAGGTGACAGAGCCCAACACAGACGTCAGAAGGATGATGGGATGGGAACAGTTCCTTTCTCCCTTATATTTAAATATATTACCAGATTGGAAGCTCTATCTCCCATGGAGTAAGTGCTGGCAACACACATAAAAATTATATGTTGTTTTTATTTCCTCATGAAGACATTAGAAAGAGTTAAAAATCCTGGTATCTAGCTAAGAAGGTGGCAGGAGAACAGACCTGGTTTTTGTTGCCATCATACTCCTCTATGGAAATAGAGGAGTCAATCCTCTATTTTAACACTATAATCTTGGGCAGAAGTAGACTCTGTAGAAAGGAAAGTAGTCTTACAGTGAGGGAAGTGCTAGTGATTTTCAGATAAATAGCACATTAAGAGCGTTGGAAGTGAGGTATTTAATAGGACAAAATAATAAGCTTTACTCTAAACAAATGGCCTAATGATTTGCCAAACATCAAAGAGCATATTTATTGCTAATTGAAAACAACTGCAGGGTAATATTTTCTCCCCAACCCACATAAGGCATCCCAAAATAGACTTCCTTAAGAATTTATATATACACTGCTAGAGTCTCTATTCTTTTCTGAATATGCTCAAAATTTTAAAGATTTTCATCATTTAACTGGTTACTTATATCTTCTTTCTCTGGTGTGTTTGAGAGAAACTCCTCCTCTTCACTGAAAGCTGAAGACATTATTTGTCTTCAGTGTTTTTGATGCATTTGGCGAAGGGGTAGAATAATTGGCAAGTCAGTAAAACACATAATAATACCTTCAACTCTGATCGCCTTTCATTATAACTAACAACAGTGATTTGGCCCACTATGATGCTGTTCAAATTCATTCTTGTATAGAAATAAGTTTTAGAGGATGAGAGAAAAATCACTTAATTGCTGCAGAATTAGGAAGCATTTTCACATTACTTCATTTTCATTAAAGTCCTTAAATTAGAGTGTCATAGTCTCTCTGAAGCTATGACAAATCAACAATCAGACTTAAAACAGAATCACTGCCCAATTAAACCTTATCATTCATTATCTTGCTTTATCATATAAAACAATTTACTCCATTAAGACCATGTATCAACTCTGCAAACAGGAATAGACTATTTATTCAGATACCACACTATCATAAAATGCAGTTATCTCTGATGGACATAAGATCATAGTTTTACTGTTGGATTAAGATTCTGAGGAAGAAAGGATAAAAGATCCATTAGCATGGAAAGCCAATGATTTACCCATGGATTGCTGTATGTAATTTTTGGGAATTTTCCTTAGAGAGGAAGGGTGATTTACATGCAGCATGAATATTTATTTACATCTCTCTCTCTCTCTCTCTCTCAAGAAAGATAAAGGTTAATGTACTTATTCTTAAAAAGAAAGACTAGAATCTTTATTGAACACAAGAGGTTGAAATCTGCTTTCAATGTTCAAGCATATAGAAATCACTAAGATACAGTATTTGTCCTAGAAAAGCCTATAATGTAGGGAAGAATAAAGAATATTATTAGATGATCCCTAGCCTGTTCTCAATAATCTTGAGAATATGTGTTTTTATCATAAGCAACCAAGAATATTTTAAAAATTGACCATATCCTAGGCCACAATGTGAAAGTCAATGAATAAAGAGAAATAATCCAGACTATGTAGTCTGTAACATATTTCAATAAAAATAATATAACTAAAAAAGCTGCAAGTTTATTGGAATACTAAAAACAATTGAGTAAACTGTAAAAAGTAGGAGGGGCATAATAAAAAAGCTGCAGTATAAAGTAGAAAAATAGAAATTAATGATTGGAGGAAAAGCCAGCCAACCAACCAGTATTGAGACAAATAAGTCAAAAAAGTATTATTTGAAAGATTAGCAAAGTAGAAAAACCTCTGGCCATATTGGAGATAAAAACATAGAAGACAGATGGAACAATTAAAAAACGTTAAGAATACAAAGAAAGAGACAGCCATGGATATGGTAGAGATTTATAAAACGTGTAAAAGAAGTCTATGGACAATGTTTTACAATAAAATTGAACGTCTGGATGATGGAATAGATTATTTCCCAGGAAATTATAACTTATAAAAAAGTGATCAAGAAGATATAAAGGGATGTGGATGGACGTAGAGACTGTCATACAGAGTGAAGTAAATCAGAAAGAGAAAAACAAATATCGTATATTAACGCATGTATGTGAAATCTAGAAAAATGGTACAGATGAACCGGTTTGCAGGGTAGAAATAGAAACACAGATGTAGAGAACAAACGTATGAACACCAAAGGGGGAAGTGGGTTGGGGGTGATGGTAGGATGAATTGGGAGATTGAGATTGACATATATACACTAATATGTATATAAGAACCTGCTGTATAAAAATAAATAAATAAAATTGGAATAAAAAAGAAGATATAAAGGTATAAGGATGGGAAAGAAAATAAAATTGTCACATGCAGATGATATGATTTTATACACAATGATTCAAAAGAATCTACTGGTTATATATTAGAATTTATATTTCAGCACCATGGCTGATTGTAAGATCAAACTATCAAAATTAGCAATGTTTCTATATAGGATCAACTAAAATTTACTTGAAATTTCTAAAAGGAATACATGAATTCCATGGCGGTACAGTGGTTAGGACTCCGTCCACTACAGGGGACATGGGTTCGATCTCTGGTCAGAGAACTAAGATCCCACATACCGTGCAGCATGGCTGGAAAAAATAAATAAATAAAAATAGAAGGAATACAATGTATAAAACTAGAAACTTAAACTACTCAGAGATAACTCTAATGAAATGTGTGCAGCTCTTTCTTGAAAGAAAACAACTTTATTGAAAGACACAAAATAAGATCTAAATAAAGGTAAGTACCATGTTCACAGACTACAATACTGACTATCACAAAGATAACAATTCATCCCAAATGAATCTTTAAATTCAAGCCAATTAAAAAAATTCTAATAGATTGTTTGTGAACTTCAACAAGTTAACCTAAAATTTATATAAAGAACTGAGTACCAAGAACAGCGAGACACATTTTAAAAAGAAAGAAGACCTCTATTATCAAATATTAAAACTTAATATTAAGTTATAATGCTTAGAACAACGTGATATTGGTACAAGAATAGGCAAGTAAGCTGATGGAGCAAGACAAAGAGTTTGGATAAATGTCTTTTATATGTAAAATAGGTATATTTATAAGTTAGTGAGAAAAAAAGAGACTAACAAATGTTGATGGAACAATTAATCATCTATTCATATGGAAAAAATAAATTTTGATAATATATAGCACAAAAGATAAATTGCAAATGAATTAAAGGCCTAAATGGGAAAAGAAAACTAATAGTTTTGGAAGAAAATGTAGACAAACATCTTTATGATATTAGTATATGAAAGAATTTCTTAAATAAGCTGTAAAACTACAGCCCAAAAGAGAAGAGTGATAAATTTTAGTATATTAAAATTGGCAACTTCTCTACAACAAATGGCATCCTGAGCAAAGCAAAAAGACAAACCACAAACTGGGAGGTGATATTTGTAACCTATTTAACCAATAAGGGATTAGTGTTCACAGTATGTAAATCTTTCAAATCACTAAGAACCTAACAAACAATCCAAAATAAAAATGGACCAAAAAGTCAATTTGCAGAGAAAGATACTCTACACTTGCTAATAAAAAGAAATGAAAAAATGCCAACTTCACTGGTGATTGATGAAATATAAATTAAAATACTGAGCCATCCTTATATATCCATCTGACTGGACAACATTTAAAATATCGAATAACCCCAGGTATTAGCAAGGATATGGAGCGGTGGGAACTTTGGTACTATGCTGGTGCAATCATATTCACATTGATCATTAAGGACAAATTTTAGAAACGTAATGTAGAATGAAAACTTGCAGAATAACATACACAATGTGTTAGCACTTCATTGAAATTTTAAACACACTAACTCAGAGGAAGGAAAAAGGGATGGAGATGAGAATTTACAAGTTTCATTTAAAAAAAGCTAGAGTGTTTTATCTATAATAAATGCCATCACTTTAATCTACATGGTGGTCACACTACTGTCTCATATTATTTTCTTCATGCTTAAAGTGTTTACCATTAAAAAATTAAAGGTACATAATTTTCTTTTTGCCTGTGTTGGGTCTTCGTTGCTGCGCATTGGCTTTTTCTAGTTGCGGCAAGCTGGGGCTACTCTTCCTTGCTGTGCGTGGGCTTCTCATTGCAGTGGCTTCTCTTGTGGAGCACGGGTCTAGGTGCGTGGGCTTCAGTAGTTGCAACAGGCGGGCTCAGTAATTGTGGCTCACGGGCTCTAGAGCACAGGCTTAGTAGTTGTGGCGCACGGGCTTAGTTGCTGCGTGGCATGTGGGATCTTCCTGGACAAGGGATAGAACCCATGTCCCCTGCACTGGCAGGCAGATTCTTAACCACTGCACCACAAGGCAAGTCCCTACCTAAATATTTTAATATAACCAAGTGTCAAGTGTTTTCAATACTAAATTGAGCTTTGAATGATAAGTAAGTTTTAACCAGTGGAAAAGAGGTGTGAAAGGTGATTTAGGCAGAGGAAATTATATAAATAGAGTCACAGAGTTATTGCAACAGCATTAAACATTTGAGGCAGCTCTTCAATATCTAGACCATAAAGTTAAAAAGTACAAATTGTCTTTGTGAGATGAGCAGATGGAATGGAAGTGTAGGTGGTCAATTGTGGGAACTTTTAATGCTGTGTTAGGGAGCCTATGCTCTATCCTTGATCAACTGAAGTATCTTAAGAAGGAGAGCCACCTAGTCATATTTACAATTTAGAAAGTGCTGAAGCTACTTTGTGGAGGATAGGTTTGGGAATGGTGGTGGCGATAATGGGAGGGAGAGACCAATTAGAAGGCTATGTTAACCAGTCTGGAAACAGACAAGACACTAAATTAACATGGTAACAATGGGAATGGTAAGAAAGAAACAGACTAGACATACATTTAGGAGGTAAAATTGGTAGAATTTGGTGACTTAATGCATATGGGAGTCAGAAGAAAGAATGGATTTTTGCATTGAATATCTGTGTGGATAATAGTAACATTAACAGAAAACTGGATATAATGGAGGAAAAGCAGATTAGGGTGGATGATGAGCTTCGTTTTAAATACGTTATGTTAGGAGGTGTTTATGGAACATATTGTAACTATGTCCAGCCTGCAGTTGGCTATACCAGTCTAAAACTCAAGGGAAAGGTCAAAACTTGACATGAAGTAGTCATTCTCCCAAGAACAAGAATATTAAATATATTTCTATATGGAAGGTTGGAGCTGATTTTAGTGGTTACTCATCACTTATTGCAGCATCATTTCTGTCTTTTCCAGCACTCAGTTACATATTTAACAGACCCTAGTATAAGAGGTGGGGACCCTATACTATGCAGGATCCCTAATGTAATATAATATAAAAATATATATTTTAAAAGAATGCTAAAGTATAATGTTTATTTACCTACCAGACATTTACTGAGCACCTGCCATGTATAGGTATTGTGTTAGTAGCTCCAAATAGAGAAATGAATAAGATAGTTTCTGACTTCAAGGGTTTTACAATCTTGTCAAATACATAGGGATATATAGAAATTAAATTACAGTACACCTAAAACTAACACAACATTGTAAATCAACTATACTCCAGTAAAAAGTTTAAAAAAAAATTAAAAAGGGAACTGTGATATGATCCAGCTATTTCACTTCTGGGTATTTTTCCAAAGAAAACAAAAACACTAATACAAAAAGATATATGCACCCCAATGTTCATTGCAGCATTATTTACAATACCAAAGATATGGAAGCAACTGAAATGTCCATCCACAGATGATTGGATAAAGATGTGTCATACATATAGAATGGAGTATTACTCAGCCTTAAAAAACTCTGAAACTGCAACAAAATGAATAGATCTAGAGGGTAGTATGCTAAGTGAAATAGAGAAAGACAAACACCGAACGATCTCACGTTTAGAATCTAGAAAACAAAGCAAAATGAAAACAAACTCAGAGATACAGAGAAAAAAATGGGTGATTGCCAGAGGGGAGGGCATGGGGACTGGGGGAAATAGGTGAAGGGGAATAAGAGGTAAAAACCTACAGTTATAAAATAAATAAGCCACAAGGTTGTAATATACAGCATAAGGAATATGATCAATAATACTCTAATAACTTTGTATGGGGACAGATTGTTCCTAGACATCTTGGTGATCATTTCTTAATGTATGCAAACGTCAAATCACTATGTAGTACACCTGAAACTAACATAATATTGTATCAATTATATTTCAATAATAAAAATTGTGTCTTTTAAACAGCCAAAACATTTGAAAATATCAATAAAATAAAATTTACCTTTTGAAATATTAAAAAAATAAATTACAAAGTGAGATGGAAGTATAAAGATATACAGAGGAAGAAGCAATTAATTCTCTTTGCGTATAGGATGTCAGGAAAGTTTCCCAGAATACATAACATCAGAGATGTCTTTTTAAAGGTGAAGAGGACTCTGGTTGATGAGGGACAACAGTGGGAGAAAGAAATATTTTGGGCAGAGAAAATAGTATCATTTCTTATGTCACAGTAACCAGCCTGATGCATTTGAGAATGATAATTTGGCATTACCTGGGGATGAAATGGGTTAGTTGGCAGTGTGATTAGAGAGGTAGTGAAAGCTATTCACAAAAAAAATTTCTAGATACCTTTCTGCCCACAATAGTTCACTTATCTAAAGGTTTTAATATAAAGTAGTATTTTTAAATTATGGAAGGAGAAATGGTGAATTAGGATAAGTGGAAGAATTAGACATGACAAGTAAAGATTGGAGGCACAGGCACAACCAAGATCAGATTTAACCTCAGCCTCCAATTGAATTAATTTCATAAAGGGTCACTCATCAAATTCCAACACAAGTCAGGCAAATGTTTGCCTAGATTGACTAGCAATTGCATGAGTCCCTGCCTCCAAATAAACATTCATTTTCTGTCCCTAAATCCCAATACTGATTATATTGTCTCATGTCTTGACTCTTTTCCACTGGGGCTATTCTAACCTTGTCAAACTGTGATGCTGACACTGCATTTACTTTCTGCTATCTGCTCTTTCTTCACTTGACAGATTCCCAAAGGATGTATTATGCTCCTTAAGTAACTGTCTAGGTCTCTGCCACAGAACTCAGTGACAGCTTTTTAGGTATGATTTTGTGAAAGGACTGATGTGTTGAAATCTTTTACTGTTTGTGTCACTTCTAGCAATGGCTGATATGTCATCATGTTCATTAAACCTTTAGTACTATACTAACCTTGCAGAATGATTTGCCATGCTTTGCTTTGTCTTTTTCCACAATATAGCAATCATAAGCATAGCTAAAAGTCTAAAAGTCCCTAAATACTACTTACTAGGACTTCTAATGTTGCTCACAAACTTACTTCTAAGTAGGAGTATAACCTGCAGTTTACATACTGACAACACAAATTTCTTGATGCAAGAGGACCGCTGGGAGATGATTATAATGCTCATAAAAATGTCATATTTCTTAGGAGTTTTGTGTTTATATTTGGTGATGAATTTTCTTCTGATTCTCTTTAAGAACAAGATAGCTTTTTTTATTTACATGAACTATCCAGCCAAACCTGCATGAAGGCCAAGGGATGTGTTATATTTGGCCATATGACATTTCTCAGAAATTGTAATTTGAAAATAGAATTTGATGTGTGAATGTATATAAATAGCATTATTTGTTATTAAAGTACAGAACTATCAATTCATAATAATATGTGACCTGTAAATCTATTTTTAAAAGAATAAATGTAGGCCTTTATGTCATCTTTCAATGGGCCTAAATCTAGTTGCTGTTCTCTCTAAATTGGCAAATGGTCCTTTTAGGATTGGCTTCCTGAAAACGCTCTAAGTGGTAAATAAAGTTGGTATAGAAAGATGTGTGTGTCCCCCATTTGCACTCCATTTGAAAATTTTATTTATTTATTTATTTTTGGCTGCAACACACAGCATGCGGGATCTCAAGTTTCCCGACCAGGGCTTGAACCCGTGCCCCCTGCAGTGGAAGTGCAGAGTCTTAACTATTGGACTGCCAAGGAAGTCCCAGGCACTCTATCTGTTTCCTTCAAATGAAATGCTCTCTATTCAAATGCTACTGTGCTTCATGGAATTCCTCAAGCCATATGCATTACTTGAACTCTGATGATCATTGATTATTTGTAGGTGTTAGTCTTCTTTCCCCCGTGATACTGTAAACTTTTCTACGACTCTCATATACTTGAATTGAAGAAATCACTAGCCACTTAAACTGGTACATTTCAACAAATGTTCAATGTTCCAGAAGGACCATTCATTCGTGAGTTCATTCAATATATTTTGTTGAACTCCTACAATGTGCCACACACTGTTTTAGGCAGCAGAGATGTATCAGTGACCAAGACAACAATAAAAAATTAGAACATCACTGAATTTTAATTTTAGTTAGGGGAATTTAGACAATAAATAAACAAGTTAAAAATATAGTATGTCAGTTTCTCATAAAGACTATTAAGAAAATAAAACAGGGAAGGGACATAGGGTATGCTTCTAGTGTATAATAAGATCAGTTATTTTGAAGTGCACAATATTGTATTGTTAACTATGTTGGGTTGGATGGCAGATCTCTAGAATTTATTCAACCAGCACAAATGAAACTTTATACCCATTGACTAACAACTCTTATTTGTCCTGTCTGGGCTTGGTTATCATTTCTTAGGGTAACTTTACTTAACTACACTGACTGGATTATGTCCTACTAGTATGCATATCCTTCACCTCCAATGTATCTTCACATTCAATTGTTTATTTAATCATCCATAATTATTTGTTTAATGTCTAACACATGTACTAGAATGTAAGTTTCATGAGGGCAGGGATCTGTTTTGTTGATTCCTGTTCCTTTGGCACCAAGCATATTGCCTGAAGTTACCAAAGCAATACATACATACACACACAAAGTTTAACCGACTAGCTTAATGATGAAGGGGTCATGTTTTATATCCTCATAGTGCCTATACATAACTCTTTTTGACTGATCCTTGCTTTATTGTAATAAAACAGTTAGCCAAGTTTTCATGGAAGGAAATGAGGATTTAATGAACGTATTAGGACACAGGAGACTCCCACAAACATTTAGAAGAAAAGATCGTCAACATGAATATCAATAAAATCACCAGACATAACAAGTTTGGCCAAAAATATAACAAATACTACTGAGCACTTATTATTCATCAGGCATTGCTCTAAATGTTTGAGATATATTAGTGACCAAAACAGAGTAAAATCCCTCCTGCCACATAATGGAGTTTGCATTTTGGGGCAGGAGAAGACAGACAAGACCATAAAAAAATCAGTAAATCATATATACTGAGAAGATGGTCAGTGTTACAGGAAAAAATGGAGCAGAGTAAAGGAAACTGGGAATTCAATTCCAAGAAGGGTTAATGGGTAGGCCTCATTGAGCAGGTGATACTTGAGACATGTTGGAAAAAATTTTACCCTGAGAATGAGGAAAATAAGCAGTGTAAAGTCAGTAAAATTGTCTAGAAAAGATTAAATCACACATCTGAATGCAGAGGGAAATAAGGCCCAAGTGAGTCAGGGACATTAGTAAGAGGGGAGAGAAGTTTTCTGTCTTCAATTTATAATTCAGGATTTAGCTTTTCAACAAAAATTAAATTAGAGTTGCAACAAAATCAAAGAAAAAGTGTATATCATTTGCTAAGAGAAAACATTAAAACATATTTTCAGTTAAAAATTCAAGCTGTTTAGAGATGAAATGAGAATCTTACCATTTTTACTGATGTCGAGTTCTTTAAGGTTAACTAAACTAGCAATAGTGGTTGGCAGATTTGAAAGGTCATTGTCAGGAATACTTAGTTTTCTTAGAGCTTGACAGTTGAACAATTGCTGTAAAAAGAAAATAATATTTTATTAGATCTCAATTTGGTTAAATCCATTCATATATAAACTTAGTAACAAAATTCAATTCACCATCTTTACAAATGTGATAGTAAAAGGGCCCAACCCCAAAAGGCTCAGTTTCTTCCACACCCATCTTCTGGATTCTCCTGAGTTTTTTCACATTCCATCATCATGTTAGTACCTCCCTACTCTCTGCTATCCACATTCGCCACTCAAGGTATTCTACTTTTCCCCTTCTGTTTAACATTAGTGTTCAATTTGCCACTGAACCAATCAATTTATTTTTTTCTTTGAAATAACTTCTGGAGTAACCCCTTCCTTTTTATTCTCACAGCTACCAGGATTACCTCAATTCTCTTTCTCCACAACCACAAATTACTTCCATTTAATCATGTTGAACACTTGTTTATCTGACATGCAAGAACTGCAATACAGTTGAATACATGAGCTCACATTTCTTTTGTGTCCCCACACTGCTTCATAAATATCTATCAAATGAAACATTTAATCTCTGACACTTGGTGAAAAATAACCACTAGTGGTTGGTTCACTTCTGCCACCAATCCTAAAGTACTAGATGGGGAAGAGTCAAGTGTTAATGCAATGGTTCTCAAATCCAGCATGGTTTTAATCATTGGTGGGTGGAGGTGCTTGGTTAAAATGTGGGTCCTTGAGTTTTACCCAAAGAAGTACTGATATGGTGGGTCTGGGATGAAGATCAAAATCTTCATTTTTAACTAACACTCTAGTGATCTGGTTATTTTTATGTAGGTGTTTCCAGTATTACATTTCTGGAAACAATATGGTTAGATTTTTTAGCTATGTCCATCTCATCTTGACTACTCAAGATTTGAACAGCTGGGTCAGAATTTTTGATTCATTTCTGGAAGAATTATCTTAATGAGATCTTTTCTGTTTGACATTTCTAATTCTGTTTTGCTAAATTTCCACAGATTAAGTCTCTGGTATCCATGACTATGCAATTGGCCCACAGTACATTTAACTGCTGCTTGTTCTTAAATGTAATTCATAATTTATAGGCAAAACAATGTAGTATGTGGTTGTTATTTCTTAACTCATTACCTTTTAAAAAATAGATTGTGCTGGTTATTACTTAAGATAAAATATGTAGTTTCTTGCTTTTGGCTGACTTGCTTTTGGCTCCTTACAAAGATTATTTGCAATACTTCATGTAGTACTAGGATTTCAATATTCTCCATAGAGATGTTGCTACTTCTTTTTATAAAGTCTAAAAAAAGAGAACTTTGATGGATAGTTTCCACTAACTACTAATTTTCTCTTTAAAAATAGAAAAAAAAATATGTCTACACTCATGGCCAAAGTTAATTTAAGTTCTTGTCCAGTCTGCATCATTCTGTTAGGAACATTACACTACATGCAATGTGGTTAGTTATAGATGCATAGATTTAAAAAAATCAATTGCCTCTTGGCTGATACTGGTAAGATGTATTAACTACTTTTTAGTCTGATTATTATAACCATTTTATGTAAAATTCAGACAAATTATTTTCAAAACTGTTTTTTGCTTTGTAATTTCAAGCCTCATCTCAAGTAAATACTCAGTTTATCTCAAGAATTAATAGAGGTCCCTATATTCTTCTTCAATTTTAAATGAAGCCACATCAGGAACAAAAGATTTGGGCACTCCTGAACACCCTATTACATAAAATAATCCAAGATCCTAAGATCTTGAGAGAGGCTAAGAGCATGGCATTTGGAATCAGATTCATGTAGATTTAATCCCCACTTATCTACTCACTTGCTGTGTAATCTTGGGAAAGTTACCTAATATCTCTGAATTCTATCAATTTCCTCATCTGTAAAATGGGGACAATAACATTGCCTAAGTTGAAGGATTGTTGAGAGGATTAAATGAGTTACTATATGTCATCAGTTCTAAGTCTTGCACTTTCTCATGTATTAACATCTTTGCTGTTTGGGATTCATCTTCCAATCAACATTGTTATATCTGTAAACAGTGTTTCTTTTTCCTTAGTGGTACTACAATGACGGTAATGGTGTTTCTTAAAATCAATGGCCTTGGATTTGATGAAAGGAATTACTTGTAAAAGTGTAAAACTGTGTTTGGCATATAGTAAGAGCTTGATAACTGTTAGCAATTACTAATATTTATATGTTAATACAGAAACAGAAATATACCTATATAATCTATTTCTTACTTTTCTAGATGATGAGGTCACTGAAGGCAGGAGTCATGTCTGATTCATCTTGGTGTCAACCTGTTTCACCTTTGTATATATTAAAGTGACTAGCACAGTGTCTTTTACATAGTGTATGTTGCATAAATATCTTTGAAAGTATACTTAGATAAGTAAAGAGAAAATAAAGACAGTGCTAAGCTCCAGCTGAGTGGTACTTCACTGGTTTGGAAGTTTCAGATAGATAAACAATCTCAGTGGAATCTAAATTTAATAAACAAGCAGTGAATTCTTGAATATGAGTCATGATGTCTATAAAGTGGCAAAGAAATTAAGAAGGCATTTTAATGATTTTTTCAATATTCAATTTTTTTTTTTTTTTTTTGCGGTACAGAGACCTCTCACTGTTGTGGCCTCTCCCGCTGTGGAGCACAGGCTCCAGACGCGCAGGCTCAGCAGCCATGGCTCACGGGCCCAGCTGCTCCGCGGCATGTGGGATCCTCCCGGACCGGGGCGCGAACCCATGTCCCCTGCATCGGCAGGCGGACTCCCAACACTGCGCCACCAGGGAAGCCCAATACTCAAGTTTTGAATGAAAATGATGTAAAGAATGATCATGAAATAGCTGTAATTCTTCAATATAGTATAAAACAGCAACTCTAATAGCTAATGAAAGTAAGACTCTTAATGACTATGCCAAGGTAAATATCAGATATAATGAAAATACACTGGTAGAGTATCTGTCCTAAGTTATGTTGATGATGGTGACAAGGTTGACTCATGAAAGTATTTCTGGAAGAGGTAATAAGAAATGGATCACCTAAGAGCGAGCACAAATTAGCCAGATGAAGGCTAAAGAGGGATAATGTTGTATTTGTAGCATCTAAACATACTCCAAATTCAAAGACTGTGTAACTCAAACTAGCTTCAAATATTTGCTTGACAGCATGAGGCTATTTGGATCATGGAGTGAAATCTCTGCATCCACAACATCTACATGCATTTAAAATATATTTATTGAATACCTATTATATAGTATGGTCTATGTTCAGCACTGAGGGTAAGGATGTGAAAAGATACCCGTCAATGTCTATTTTCAGCAGTATGGTGGACTAAATATTCAAAGAAAAACTTTTTAGTACAGCAAAATCATACACACACACACACACACACACACACACATTCCTTTAATGCGTAGGTGAGCTATGGCTGTAAAAGTATAGCTATGGCTATACTGGAATTTCTAAAATTCCAGAAAAACAAGAAAATGCTAATACACCGAGTTAAGTGGGTCTGTATTTAGCTTTTGCTTTGGTGGTATCTGTTGTTTTCTGGTGGCTGAAGACTGAGAGTTTTTTTTTGTTGTTGTTGTTTGTTTGTTTGTTTTGCAACTGGAAGAATAGAAGACTGCTTGGGATTTGAACAGAGGTTGGAGATTGGCTTAAAGGCCACTCCATACATAGTTGGGTTCTCCTGAGGGTGATACCATCAGTGAGTGAAGTTAAAAAAACAAACTGGGTCCTGCAAAATGAGTCAGTGGTGAATGCATGACTTTCTCAGTTTTGTGTCAGAGTGAAGCGAGAAGGAAGGAAGGAAGGAAGGAAGGAAGGAAGGAAGGAAGGGAGAGAAAGAGAGAGAGAGAGAGAAAGAAAGAGAGAGAGAGAGAAAGAAAGAAAGAAAGAAAGAAAGAAAGAAAAAAAGAAAGAGGGAGGGAAGGAGGGAAGAGGAAGAAAGGGAAGGAGAAAGGAAGGAGGGAGGGAAGGAAAGTAGGAAGGAAGGAAGGAAGGAAGGGAAAAAGAGAGAGTGAGGGAGGGAGCGAGAAAAAAGAAGATAGGGAGAAAAAGAGAGAGAGAGAACAAATAAAACAAAAACAAAATGTCTAATTGTGGGATTAAAAAGTCAGTGTAAGTCAAAACAGAAAGCAGTATGGTAGTGGCATAAAAATAGATATACAGATCAATGGAGCAGAACTGAGAGCGCAGAAATAAACCCACTCATGTATGGTCAACAAATGTTTGACAAGAGAGCCAGAAAGATGCAATGGGAAAAGGATAGTCTCTTCAATAAATGGTGTTGGGAAAACTGGATAACCATAAGCAGAAAATGAAATTGGACACCTATCTTATACCACTCACAAAAAAAAACCTCAAAATGGATTGAAGACTTAAATGTAAGACCTGAAACTGTAGAATTCCTAGAAGAAAACATAGGAAGAAAAATCTCCTTGACATTGGTTTTGGCAAAGATTTTTGTGTATGATACCAAAAGCAAAGTCAACAAAAGCAAAAATGAACAAGTAGGACTACATCAAACTAAAAAGTTTGTGCAGAGCAAAAGAAACAATCAGCAAAAATAAAAAGGTAACCTCTGGAATGGGAGAAAATACCTGCAAACCATTTATCTGAAAAGGGGTTAATATCCAAAATACACATGAAACTCATACAACTCAATAGTAAAAAAAAAATCTAATTAAAAAAATGGGCAAAATATTTGAATAGACACTTTTCCAAAGAAGACATACAGATAGCCAATAGGTATATGAAAAGATGCTTGTCATCACCAGTCATCAGGGAAATGCAAATCAATATCACAATGAGATAAGAACTCACACCTGCTGTCATCAAAAAGACCAGAAACAACAAGTGTTGGCAAGGGTGTGGAGGAAAGGGAACCTGTGTACATTACTGGTGGGAATGTAATTGGCACAGCCATCATGAAAAACAGCATGGAGATTCCTCAAAATATTGAAAATAGAACCACCATATGATACAGTAATCCCACTTCTGCATGTATATCCAAAAGAAATAAAAACACTATCTCAAAGACATATCTGCACCCCCATTTCACTGCAGACAAGACATGGAAACAACCTAAGGGCCCATCAATAGATAAATGGATAAAGATGTGAGATCTATACATACGTATATATATATGCACTACACTATCCATGAATGGTTGAATTCTCAGATATGGAACCATGGATCTGGAGAGCCAACTATGGGACTTGAGCATCCACAGATTTTGGTATCCGTGGCAGGTCCTAAAGCCAATCCCTCACAGATACTGAGGGAAGACTATATACAGATTTACAGCTGTCTGGGGGTTTACGCCTCTAACTCCCATGTTGTTCAAGAGTCAACTGTATATACAATGAGATATTATTCATCCATAAAAAACATAAAAATTCTGTCTTTTATCACAAAATTGATGGACCTTGAAGGCATTATGCTAAATGAAAGAAATCAGATAAAGACAAATATTTACTGTATGATCTCTCTTATATGTGGAATCTGAAAAAGCTGAACTCATAGAAATAGAGAGTAGGATGGTGATTGTCAGAAGCTGGGGGGTGGGAGAAATGGGAAAATGTTGGTTAAAGGGCACAAATTCCCAGCTATAAGATAAATAAGATCTTGGGAGCTAATGCACAGCGTAGTGACTATAATTATCAACACTGTATTATATACTTGAAAGTTTTTAAGAAAGTAGATCTTAAATGTTATCAGCACACACACACAAACTGTAATTATGTGAAGGGATTGAGATGTGGTACCCTATTGGTAACTTACTACCTTATTGTGGTAATCATTTTGCAATATATACGTGTATCTAATCATCACATTGTACACTTTAAACTTACGTATATTACATGTCAATAATATCTCAGTAAAGCTGGGGAGAATCAACGTAGAACTAAAATTCTGAACAACAGAGGCCTATGTATCAGAAAAAAGGAAAACAAAAACATTCTTAGATTTTTGCATAGTTTGGGAGGAGGGTAAAGACACTAATTAACTTTAGATTAAAATTAAATATGCATGTTAAAATTTCTAGGGTAACAATTAAAGAAATAGAAATAAGGTGTATGATTTCCTAGTGGGTAGAAACAAAATAAATGGAATGAGATAGAGAAAAAAAGATCTTTAATACACATACGTAAATATTTACATACAATAATCTTTAATACATATAAGTAAATACTTCGAAGAAATAAGACAGATAAAAATGAAGAGTAGAATGGGATAAATTAATACAAATATACCAATAGCTACCATTAATAAATATGAATTAATCTCTCCAATTAAAAAAACAACTATCAGAGTGGACTAAAATTAAACATAATCAAGTTATATCCTATTACCAGTGATACACCCAAAACTTGATGGAAGAATGATAAAACTGGCAAAATTAACCAAAAGAAAGCTAATGCAGCAATACTGATTTAAAGCAAAATGCATTAATAGAGATATAGTGACTTTATGTTAGTAAACACTTCAGCTCACCAGGAATATATAATTCTAAACTTGTATGCACCTAGTATCATAGCTTTAAAATAGTTAAAGAAAAATTTGACATATCTACAAGGAGATATTGCAAATATGCTATCATAATAGGGTATTTTAACACATATCTCTCAGTAATTAATTTAAAACAGATAAAAATAAAAGAAAAGGTACAGAAGAATTGATGGCCACTAGCTTGTCCTAGTGGACACGTATAGAACATTAAGCTCAACTACTATAGAGTACTTTTTTAAAAAGCACATATGAAAACCTTGTGATTAGCCATGTACTAGATATACATAAAGGAAGGCTCAAAAAACTTAAAAGAATTAGTAATAAAAAGATCAAAATCTTGGACCATAATGCAATTGTTATAAATGATTAACCAAAAGATAGCTTTAAAAGCTTCTATATTTGTATATATATAAAGTTAAATTTAATAATCCCGGGTCAGAGAAGAAATCACACTGGAAATTACAAAATATGAGCAAATAATAACAAAATATTAGCAAATAATAACAAAATATTACCTGTCTAAAATGGCAGAATATAGCTAGAGTAATTGGCAGTAAATTGTAGCCTGAAATGCTTACATTAGGAGAGATAATCAGGTGAAAATGAATGAGTTAAGCATGCAGCTTAAGAAGACAGAAAAAATGTTAACAGAATGTAGAAGGGAAGCAACAATAAAGAAGAGTCCCTTGCAACTCACAGTGGTCTATGAAGTAGAAAAGCTAGAGATTCTGAAACAAGCCCCAGATTGGGAGCTTCTCAAACAGAGGAAACACGTCTTTTCCAGGTCACTGCATGTATCTTATGATAGTTTTTGTCTTTTTAACTTTTTTTACTGTGAAATCTAAATACACAAGAGTGTATATAATATGTATTTTTTAAAATTATGATGATAAAATAAAGAGCCATACTCCTCAATCCAGTTTAAGAAAGCTACTTTATTCTCCTCCCAATCATGTCCCTTTGTCACCTACCTGATCCACCAAAAAACAACCAATTTCTCATTCTCTCACTTTTTACCACAGTTCTAGTAATCCTCAATATAGATACTGTTTACATTTGTCTGTTATTTTTTAAAATATCAAAATTTGATATTTTCAGACTATTTTTCCAATCTGTGGTATGTAAAATGGTAACATATTTTATCTATTACTAAAAAAATTGAACACCTTTCCGTGTTTTATTCATTTGAAAGAGTTCATCACATATTCTGAATATGAATTTTTGGACAGTTCTCTCAATATATGGCTCATCATTCCATTCTTTTTATGGTAGTTTTGATAAAAAGACATTTACAATAGTCAAATTTATCTCTCAGTTTGAATGTGTGCAGATGGTCTCCTATTTTTTCCCTACCTAAAAGTTTTAATGCTTTGATTTGCCTCATTTGGAATTTATTTTTGAGAATGATGTGAAGCAAAGATCCATTCTTTTCTCTTTACAGATGACCAGTTGTTCCATTTTAAAAATAGGTCATTAATTTGTCCACTGATTTGCAAGACAAGTTCTGTTGGATTTCCACATAAGTACGGGTCAGTCTTTGGACTTTCTATTTCTAGTCCACCGGTCTATTTGTCTATCTCTCATTCCAGCTGGGTCACCAGAAATCTAAGACTCTGATTTGTGTTTGTGCCAGAGAAGAATGGGGAAGGAATATAGAGAATTCCTGGAGAAGGAAGAAACAGTCCATCTAGGCTTTGAGAGAGAAGTTCTATAAGCAGAAGGTAGGGTGGGGAAGTAGGGGTAGATTGGGAAGCACAGAGCAGTTCAGGAAGCTGTAAGAGGAGGAAAGGACCAGAGGTATGTTAGGAATGGCAAAAAATTAAAAGTGACTCTAAGCTTTGTGGAGGGGGATAGAAAATGCAGATTTCACCCAGAAAGTGAAAGGGTTTCAGAGTCAGGGCTTTATCCCACAGGAGGTGTTCAGATGGTGATTTTTAATCATTTTTGAGTCAACCTTACTGATACTCTCTCCAGAAACACGCACACACACACACACACACACACACACACACACACACACACACACACACATTTGCAGCCAATTTCAAGGAGCCTGCAAATCACTGGAAGCCCATGCATGGTTCTGTGGACCAGGTTAAGGACCTCTGTGATAGGTCATGCCATGTGACTTCTAAAAAGGCAAATGTGATCAGGTCCATCTCCTGCTTATACTTTTTCAGTGGCTTTCTCCTCTCTTCAGGACAAAGTCCAAGTTTCTTAATATGGCTTTCAATGTCCTTTACCTCTACAGAGTCTTATCTTGTTATTCCCCTGTCTCTTGTCTTTTTCTCACACCTTCCCAACTACCATCCTGCATGACCACATATCCAGACACACTGAGCAGCTGCCAGTTTCTGTATCCACCATGCTCTGCTTTGCCTTTGTAAATGCCAGGTCTCCAGCTGAAGCTTTTTTCCACCTCGCCCTATCTCACCTCCCTTCTACCGTCTTTTCCAAGCTCAGGCCCTCTCACCTTTCTGGTCACAGCTTAAGACTGGTTTACATGCTCCATTTGTGTACTTTCATAACATTCTGTATTTATCTCTATTGAAGCCTGGATGCCCCTGTTTTGGGATTACTAGACCGTAAGCTTCTTTAGTTTCTGCAGCATCTGCTGTGTATAATGTAACGCCTGACACGTTGTACTTTCTCAGTATATAGTTTTTCTTTCATGAAAATTCTTAGGCAGGGGAGTGGCAAATAATAAGATAGTGCCATTTCTTAAGTGCCTATTATATAGGTGCAAGGCACTAACCTAGGTTTTATAGTATATGATCTACTTCTTGTGACAATGTTGTAAGGAAGGTATTATTATTTCTACTTTGCAGATGCGAAAACTCAGGAGGTTAACTTTTACAAGGTCATATATGTAGGAAGTGCCAGAACCAGCATTCAAATTCAGTTTTGTCTGGTACAAAGCCATTTCTACTTCAGTGCATTGTTCCCTCTGTACCATCAGATCTGTGCTTGGGAGAGACAATAGTGATGACTGACAACAGCTGGTGGCTGTCTGGGAGGGGAAAGTGAATGAGATAGGGGGAGTCTTCCGCCCATAATAATGGTCCTACGGGGGTTAGAGGAGAAGACTCAGATGCAGTGACTATCTTTTGACAGCAAAAATCTAAATTAGAGTAAATCTGAGTATATGTTATAGCACTTTGCTAACCCTGAAGTGCTACATAAATGCAAAGTATTATAATTTGGATTAGCATTTTATTATCACCTTTACACTCAGGCTTGGAAAATTAAGGACACAATTACGACATCATGAATGTGAATGACTGGATCTCAAAACATAGTTCCTTAGAAAAAATAAGATAGGGTGTTTATTTTTTCCACTACAAATTTAAAAAGCATTAGTTGCTTGTGAATTGTAAAGAGACAAACCCTTTTCCTGAGAAGTTTCATGTAAGATTATAAATATTCAATGAGACTGTTATTGATGCCCTATGTTGGCACAAGTGGATTCCACCGGGGAAAAGAACTAATTGTCTAATGAGTTGGCATTACTGAATGGCTGGTTTCTTAGAAGTTCTTCCTTTGAATTCCTTTAAAATTATTCAGGCTACAGTGTTTCCAAATTCATTTGAAAGCTGTTTCAAAGAAATAATTATTTTGTACACATTACAATAAAATGTTTAAAAATTCTTTAGTTTAATACAAATGTTAATAATTATCTTTAGTTAGAAAAGAGCCAACTCAAAAATAATAGAATAAAAATAGTTTTAATGTATGCACTTGGTGAAATTGTAGGCTTCTAAATATGACATTCATTCACTTCTTTCTTTACTTCCTCCCTCTTTCCTTCCTTCCTCCCTTCCCTCTCTCCTTCCTTTTCTTCCTTTCTTCTTCCTTTCTTTCCTGCCCATTTCCCTTCCTTCCCGACTGCTTATATTCAGTGAGCACTTCTTGAACATCTACTTAGTGACAGACACAGCACCAGGACCCAAAGAAGAATAACAAAGTATCCACTTCCTCAAGAATACAGTCACCTAGCGGTTATAAATATACACAAAAAATAAGAGGCAATGTAGTAAATACTAGGTAAATACTACAACAGAGAGAGGGCTTTGCAAAGTGCATATTATTCCAAAAGAAACATTCCTAGACTTTGCCCTTAACCTAGAGAATTTGGATGCTTGGATTTGTGTGCCTTTTCAACGATTCTACACTGCTCTCTCACGTTATCATCCACCTTGTAGAGGTTCATAAGCAGGAAAGGGACTGACTCAGATTTTTGTTTTTGAGAAACTGGCACCTGTGACCAGAAGGAGGCAGAAGAACAATGAGAAAACATCTAGGTGAAAAATAATGAGAATATTAGTTAAGGCACTGTCAGGAAGAGTGAGGCACTCTGGGAGGAGAAATCATTAAGACTTGGTGCCAGTAATACATGGGCAGTCAAAGGAGGGAGGATTTTGTGGTCCAACAACACTTTAAGGTCACCAGTAGTAGTGGAGTTGTGGGCTGGTGTGGGAGGTATGGAGCTGGACAAATGCTGGTAGCATCAAATAAGATTGAGGCTGTAGGGGAAGGGAACACTTATAATCCCTTCTAGTGCATTTTAGCAATATTGGATGTGTTGCAGAGACAAGATCTTTTCTTCCCTGGAGAAAGATGGCAACTACAATAAATACTCAGGCATTTTATCCCAGAAAACAATAAATATTATTGCCGCTGTTTTAAAAATACAGTTCTTTTCAGCAACAATTTGCCCATTGGTGGTGTTGAATCATTTCTCCCTTTGGAACAGCAAGTTTATTTTACCATTTTTCAGTGTCTTAGAAGGAAGGGAATATATCTGTTTTATTGGAATAAGAGCTATCTGTTTGAATATATAAGACATAGCACCTTGCCTTACCCATTCTGCTTGATACCAATTTTCATTTAAAATTTTTTAAATGAATATATTTTTTAATTTACATATTAAAGATTACTTCACTTGATGATACAAGCTTATAAAACCAGGAAAGAAATAGGAAGAGTGAAAAGCTGGATATAAAAGTTCTATAAATGTTCTTAATTTTGACATAGCTTAATGGCTGCTAAGAGTTTGGGGTAAAATCTTGTTATCTCTATAGTACTTAAGACAAATGATGTGTGTCCTTTGGGATTTTCTTTTGTTGCTTTTTAAATAACTACTAGTTGGTAAAAAAAATTTTGGTTAATTAACATTTATAAAAGTATTGGCTTTGTCTTTAGAGAGTAATCAATATGGTGTGTGAACAACTGGGTTGAATGGCATTAATTTGACCTTCATATTAGTATAAGCTGATATATATGTATATATACATATATAGATATTAGTGTAAGCTGGTATATATATATATATTTAAAAGTTTTTAATGTCTATGCCCTAATCAGTTCTAGGTACTAAAAACCTAACCTGTGCTGACTAGCTCTGCCTAGGTCAGTAAGCCAAAGAGAAGATGGCTAATGGTATAGCTGCAGTCTCTTTTTCACTTATAGTCATAATGAAAAGGTTATAAACTTTGGAAGCAAACAGACCTAGATTTGAATTCTGATTTCATGGTTAACAGGTGACATGCTATTGAGCAAGTTCCATACATTTTCTCCAAGGATCAATTTATCATTTAAAAAGCCCAACTAGACTGTGCCCTAATCTTATCTTTAAAAATGTGTTTCTGCCAAGCCGACTTCCTTGACCCTCCAGCATAACAAGATGAGCTATCTCTCTACTGTGGTTGTGTATAATCTTGTGGACATATTTCTACAATCCACTTTTGCAAAATCAAATTCTTTATGCAACAAATATTCAGTGAGATCTAACTTTGAACCAAACATTGTGTTTCCTGTCGAAACAAAGATTAAATAGACATAGTCCCATATTTTAGTGTCTTTCTTCTTCAATCTTATTTCCCCAGAGTAGAGTAGGTATTCAGCAAATATATATTGAATGAATAACTACAACAGGTTTGGTGAGTGGAATTGTAGAATTGTACACATGGTAATACGTAGGCACAGAGGAGAGTTAAATAACCATGCCAGCAAGTGAAGCATGAAGATTGTAGGAGAAGGTGACAACTGAGATGAACCTTGAAGTAGCATGTGAGGCAGAGAAAACAGGATGAGCTTAGAGGCAAGAAAGAGCTTTGTGTTTCAGGAACACTTCCTGTGAGAGCAAGAGTAAGAGATTGGAGAGGCAAGTTGTAGCTGGACCATGGGAGGCCTCCTATTAGCATTACATGCTCAGTTGTGTGTTTTTTTTTTCCTGCAAGTTAGAGAGGAGACAGGGAATGGGCTTAACCTTGGGGGTAGCCTGGTCATATTTACATTTGGATCTACCACTGTTGGCTGTGTGAAGAATAAATTGGGATAAAGAAAATCAGGTTTAAGACACATCATCAATAAGGAGACTGTTTCATTAGTCTGTTGAGAGATGATGAGGGCCTGACAAAGCCTCTGTTCATAGGGTGGAGAGAGCAGATTTAGGAAATATTTAGGTGGCAAAGGTGATAGGACTTGGCCACTGATGTGATGTGGAAGGTGAGTAAGTAGGAAGAGTAAAAAATGACAGGGTCCTGGCACTGGGACTGAATGGATAGTCACCAACTGAAACAGACTATAGGACAGGAGACAGCTTTCCAGGGGGAAATCAGAAGTGCTGAGTGTGAATATTCAAGTAGGCCCAGAACACACATTTAATCTGAGGACTGAGGGGTAGGGCTGAGCTGCCACAAGAGATTTGTGAGTCTTCAGTACAGTGGCTGAAAACGTGAGGATGGATGAGTGCGATAATCTAAAGAAAACAAGAAGCTCCTTCCTCCTCTCCCTTGAAGTTGTTATTGTAAAAGTCACAAATGAAACTTCATTGCCCCGTTTAATGGATTATCTAGTTTTTGCCTTACTTGGCCTCCCTATTCCATTTGACCATGTCATCACTCCTTCCTTAGAAGCCTTCACTCCCTCAGTTCCGTGACTATGCTTCTAAACAGAGTTCCCACTTCTGTCTGCCAGCACCTCCCCACGTCCCGCCCTGCTGGCCTTGGTTCTGCTCCAGTTCTCGGGAGGCAGTTTCCCTGCAGGCTGATGGCAGCATTTCACGGGCAGTGAAGAAGCAGCCACCATGAATGTTAATGAGTAAATTCACGTGGTGAACATATATGCAAGCGTTTATGCAGTCAGTTCTTAATTATTTAGAACAAAGAAAGAGAAACTTTATTCCTATCAAAGGCCACTGCCACACAGAAAAGAGATAACTGAGAGCCATGGGACTTAAATTCAACACAATTAACCTTTTTTGCCACCTCAAAAAAAAAAAAAAAAGAGAACAAACGTTTATCATCCACTTCAAATTTAAAGAAAACAGAAAACTCTCTAGGTAGTCAAGTAGCATGCACACATGCCAAAATGAAAAATCAACAGCAAGGCTACATTGTTATCAGGAAATCAAGAAGCAGCAAAAAGGTTCTAAAGAGAGAGAGATACTATTGTCATTTTCTGGAATCTCTGGTCAAGATTCAACTCATGTATTGCTGTTTTGGGTTCATTACAGAAACAGCAAACCATCTCTTTGTATAGAAAGGATAAAATCTCTAGGATTTTGTTAAAATTAATTTTCACATAAATTTTGAAAGAAAAGATATCTGCAAAAGATTTTCTCTCTTTTTATATCACTATTAATTTAGAAAAGAAAATAACTTCCTTTCTGCAAAGTGATACTATCATTTCTCATTTTATAGAAGAAAGTCAAGTTTTTGGTTTTCTTTATGGTATTACAGCTCATAAAAATCACCAACATTTGTTGAAGATTTTATGCTTTGCCAGGCCCCATACTCACTTCACGTACGTTATGTTATTTAATCTATAACAATGAAGAAAAATTACCACAAGGTCAGTAGTTAACAAAAATAAGATGTAGGTAAAACAGTCCGACAAGGTAGATGGTATCTCCTAGATGGGGGAGAAACTGAGATTGAAAACCTTCCCCAAACTCAAATTCAAATTTAAATCTGCCTGATTCTAAACCTCTACAGCTTTCCACTACACCAGATATTTCACTGCTAATTGCTCTTCATCTCAGCAACTAGAGTTCTAGTGAAATTTTGGAGCTGACCTTTGAAGTTAAATATACCATCCAGCAGGCAAAAACTGTGAGCTTACATTATTCATATCCTTGGCTTCTCTTCTTTTCCATCAGCACTCAGCACCTGACTGTTCACTATCTATGGAGTCTAGTCAAGGGCCTCTTCACCACCTACATCAGCACCTCTAACAACAGAATACAACCAAAACAATTTTTTATCTTCATAATTCAGATGAATTTTGTGTTTGATTCCATAACATATTCACTTTTCTCTCTTAGAAATCTTTTACTTAATTGTCAACCTAGAAAAATGTACTACATGTATGCTATAGTAGATGCTAACATATCTGTACTAATTTTTGGAAGCAAATGTTCACATGTTGATTTTTACATATTACTATAGGTCAGTTTTATGTTAGGTCAACTTCATTGTAATCACACTGACATAATCCCATGTTTCTGTATCAAGTTGAGAATAGCCTGACTTCCCAGGAGTCCCTGGTCAAGAATTGGATCATGAAATTTTTCTAAGCCTCATAAACACTCTAGAGAAATTATTTCTCTAGAAATTTAGAGGATCAATATATAGAAAACCAAGCAAATAAAAAATGAAGGAAATTTAGGAAAAAAATACACTAGAGAAATAATCCTCCATCAATTTCCTAAAGGCTGATTTCATTCTGGGAGTCCAAATTGCTGCATTAGTAGAATGCTCTCTCTGATTTAGAACCACTTCATATACTAAGGACGTAGCTGGGAAATGAATAATACTAAAACCTGTATTAATCAGTTAACTATTATAAGAACAATTGAAAAGAATAGATAGCAGATACTGACCCTCCTTTATAAATTTACGTTTTCATTTTTTATGTCATTTAATTTGCTCAAATCATACCTTATAATTTACTTGAGCATCAGACATTCACATTTACCAATGTGTCTTATGGATCATTTTCAAAAGAAAGTACCATAATATGGTCAGATTTGGTCAATGCTACCAAAAGGTTAACCCCTGGTGCTTCTTCTATTCCAGCTCAATTCTCTTATTTTTCTTTTTATTATTTTGAAATTAATTTTTATTTTTATAAAAGCATTATATCAATTCATTGCATCTTATCGTTTGCATCTTATCATTCCTCCTCTAAAGGTAGTTGCTTTAAACTGTTTAAGATACTATTTCTTGTATTTTCATCTATATTTCTAGAGAACACAATGTGTTTTTACTTCTTGTTTATCAATTGCAGACATTGCCTATTTATTTCATATATTGCAGTTGAAAAGTCATATCACTTTGCACCACCACAACCACCATCACTCTCTTTTTCTTCATCTTCTCATTATACTTACATCTGAATTTTTGGTTAAATCAGTAATGTTTGTTTGCACATTGTGTTTGTTTTTTACTCATACTTTTTTTTTTCCCCTGAAGTTTCTTCACTTTTTATTTGCTTGGTTTTCTATGCATATATCTTTAATTGTTTCCAAATGCTCCAGCAGCTCTGACAAATGCCCAACAGTAATATTTCAAAATGCTAAAGCTCATCAGATTTTGCTAGGCCCACATTTTATTCTGGAGGACTTTACTCCTGCACCCAGTATAGCCAGCTCCAGTATGGGCAGATAGCTCTGTCACTGTGATGCACACATGGCTTCCACAGATACTCATTTGCTACTCCACTGAATTGGGCTCTGGTTTCCTGGATCTCATACCTTCCTTCTTTTGGTTCACTTTCACATCCTCTAGTAGAAAACTGGGAGTCACCTGTGACTCATTTTTCTCCTTACCCAGAAATCAAGATATCAAACAGATGACCAAACCCAGTAAATTCTGCCTCCCCAAATCCTCTCCAATATGTGTCCATTGTGTAATCTTTAGGGTCACTACCCTGGGCCAGGCCACCATCACCTCTCAGATTTCTACAAGCTCTGCCTAACTGGTCTCCTTGCCTCTGGGCTTAACCTTTTATGTCTATTCTTAGTGCAGCTAGAACTATCTTTCTAAAATATATATCTGATCTTGCTGCTACCCAGGTAAAACTTTAAATGAATTTCCACAAATCTCAGTATAAAATTCAAACTCTGTATCTTAGCATGGAAGGCCTTTACAATTTCTCCAGCCTCATTTCTCCCATTGTCTCTTTTGCACTACATTTTTAAGCAATACTTAACCTACAGTTTCTTACTTATCTGTGTCTTAGTTGCAATGATATTCCTCAAGGGGAACTCCACTGAATGTTTCCAAAACACCCATTGTGTCCCACCCATCATAGTAGACAGCATGAAACATACTTGATGCAATTACTTGTTCAATGTCTGTTTTTCTTGCTAAAGAGTACCTAAATCCATTCAGTCATTATTTTCCCAGTGACTAGCAAGTATCTGGCACAGAGTAAGTATTTTTTCATGAAGAAATTAATGAATATACATACTCGGTTGCAAACTCAATTTCCTATAGGACCTAGATGGGTAACTTCATTGTTGGGGGCAGCCTGAGTGGGATCTGTGGCAAACTAGATCTGCTCCATCAAAAGAGCCTATTGATATGAGACACTAAGTCCCACCTAACTGCTACCAACTAAGCATATGGACACCTCCAGATCTTCCTTTTTTTTTTTTTTTTTTTTAAATAGAGGCCAGGAATCTGGACTTTTTTGGTAAAAGTTGGTATTTTACAAGTTGGCTACAGCTCATTTTCAAAAATAGGCCAAACAAAACATGGCTGCTTATTTCTGATCTCTGGTTGAAAGATAGTTTTGTATTGCCAGCCTTGCTCCGATGAGGCTCAGTTTGAGATCTCTCAGCATCTTTTGGGGTCTTTGTGAGAATGCTCGTCTGATAGCTCACATTTTGCATCTAAAGCAGAATTTGTCATGTTTTTGTACACAATAGCCCCTTCCAATATATTTTTAATAATATCATTTTTAATATCATTTTAATTGTATCAGTTCTCTAACTTGAAAATTATATCATCCTTGATTCCTCCTTCTTGTTTATCCTCCAGTCTAGACAAATGCTAAATTCTAGAAGGAAGGTCTTCTTTCAGATTAGTCAAGCGGAAAGGACATGGAATTTGGAGTAACATTCTATTGCTAGTCCATAGTTTCTATTCTATGGACTTTGCCATTTTCTAGTTGTATAACATTTGGTAAATTCTTTTAAACTCATTGTGCTTCAGTGTCCTTGGACTTAAAATTAGGATAATGAAACTTATTTGTCAGAGTTGCTCTAAGGACAAAAGAGCTACTTCATATGAAGTGCCTAGCACAGAGTAGATGCTCAATAAATGTTGAATTTCCTGTCTTATGCTCTTTTCTTACCTCTTCCATCTGTCTTCTTTTCCTTTTCTACTGCTAATACACTGGTCCAGGCATGTGAGCTAATATGAGTTTAGAGGAACTTGGCTTTTGCATCTCTTTCTCAACTACCTGCCACTTCAAGGAAAAACTTCACAAAATATAGGTAATTTATATACTTAGGAACCTTAATTCCTTTGTAAATTATATTCCTCTGTAACCCTAAGCTTCACATACCTCATTCTCCTATGCTCTCAGCTCACAGTAGGATTGCCACTTGTCATCTTCTTGGTTCACTGATTCCAGTATTTCTTTAACATATTGAAACCACTATCATTTGAATTAAATTTCAATATCCATCATGTCCCTTAAGTCCTACCAACCATCATCATCTGTACCCATATTTTCTTTCTTCTCTCTTATTAAAATGGATGAAATGTGCCTGTTCCTCTCAAAGGCAACCCCTTCATGCATTCTGTGTATCCTGTGTCCTTTTGCCTTCAGGACTTTGCTCATATAATTATCCCATCAATTTCCTTCATTTAGTTTCTCCCCCCTTTCTTCTAATTTATTCTTACTAGTGTACAAATGTGCTTTAATGTCATTGATCTTAAAAAACAAATAAACAAAGCTTATTTTGACCTCAAACTTCTCTCTAGCTTGTCTCATTTCTCTGCTTTCTCTCAACAAAACCTCTTAAGAGAGATGTATATATCATATACATATATACATATATACATATACATCCACCATTGTCTCTTCAACCCACTTCATTGGGTTTCCACCCAACTAATCCTATCAAGGTCACCAATTACTTCTATACTAGCAAGTACAATGGTACCTCTTCTGATCTAAGTCAATTTCTTCTCTTAAAACATCTCTGTTCTTAGCTTCCATGACAACAGCACATGGGTTCCTCCAATATCCATAGCAACTCTTTATCTCCTTGCTTTCCTAATTTATCAATGGAAACTCTTTCTAAATCCCTTTTCAGGCTTTAATCTCCTATCTCCCAAATCCATTCTAATAGCAAATCCTATTAACTTTACCTACAGAGCATGCTTCTATTTTCTTCACTACCACCAATCTAGTTGAAACTACCAACTTCTCACCCATATAACTACTGTAGCCTCTAATCTCCTTGCTTCCACTCTTAACTTACCACAATGTATTCCCACATTGCATCCAAAGTGGCATTTAAAAATATATATATATGTTATTTAAGATCACCATTAAAAAAATTCTTCAGTGGCCCCCTATCTCACTTTGGATAAAATCTTAAGCCCTTTCCTCGCTTGCTTGAACTTACAGGATTTAGCTCCACTGTCTATCTACATCTCCTGCTGCACCTTATACAGCTTTCTCCTCACTCATTACACATCCATCTTCTTTCTGTTCTTTGAACATGCCTCATATATTCCTACCCTAGAGTATTTCCTCTGCCTGGAATGCTCTTTCTCAGATCTGCATGGTTCACTCCCCCTGTCATCCAAAGCACAACATAAAGGGTCACTCCTTAGAGAGGCATCTACTGTCCTCTCAACCTAAAGCAGTCTCTCAGCAATTTCCTTGCTTTAATTTCATCATGATACTTGCCATTATCTAACATTTTCTCTTAAATATTATTTTCATTCCTTCTTTGCAGGAATGTAACTTTTGTGAGAACAGGAAGTTGTTGGTCTTGCTCAATAATGTATCTCCAGCTCTAGAAGAGTTGTCTACACATATTTGATACTCAGGAAAGGTTTGCTGAATGAATGAACAAATCAATGGATATATTTTACCTAAAATTTGTTTTCTATATAATTTCCAAAAAACTGGCAGTAAAAATCAGCAAATGAGTTTCATTCTCATTGAAATTTCAGTGAGATTTGATATTTGGGTAAAGGTTAGCAATAAATGATGGGATGAGTAAGTCTTTAGTTGGAAGATAAACCAGTTCAAAAACTGACTGGGCTACTACAGAAGTCCCAGTTTCTCACTGACACACATAATAAAGAGTTGTTGGTACTATCAACTTTTGAAACAATAAAACATTGTAAACAAAAATAGAAATCTGAGTAAGAAAAAAATATCTAAAGTTTTCCACATATAAACAATGTTTTTTATAAATTTGTCCTACATCTTACTTTCCTTTGGGCCCCTAGAGAGTCCATCTACATTATTTATTGAAAAAAAAAACAAACCTACACATTTGAATGCCAAAATGATTGCAATAAAAGAACAGATTTGGATAAAGACGTTCCAGGCAAGAGATTAAACAGTTAGATTTTTATTATTTATGCATCACTCACGTGACAATTTTATTTTGGACATGGTTTTTTTCATATTCAGATGAATTCTATACCTTTGGTGCTGGAGGACAAAGTAAATTCACACTATGCACACTGAACACCTTTGAGGGAGTAAGAGAGTTGGAAAAGGCCATTCTTTTCACCTTTATTGGATCTTCAGAGAGCCCTCCATAGCTATATGTGGAGCTACTTACGTAACATTTCATGGTTATAGACAATTCTATGTTTCTACAAGACAAACACTTAAGGAATTACCTGTTAATGTGAAATTTGTTTTTAAAAATGAGGCAACTTTATTAAAGAAGTGGCAGCTTTTATATTCTGCATTTGAAAATTTAGCCCATGTTTAATCTAGAGCAAATCTTTTCATATTTTTTACACATGACAATTGTTTAATCAGCAACTATAGTGATTCAAGTAGTTTCTTTTACTTTGAAAGATTCCTCTTGAGTAGAAGAAAAAAATAATCAATGATCATTCAAGCTTTGATAAACAAATCATAATTACCAACAAGCAACTCAGAATTTGTCCCCCTAAAACATTTCTTCTCTGGCTCCTTTGATGTCATTAGACTTCTCACAAAATAAGCAAGTGCCCTTGATTTCAAACAATTTTATTTAAAGGTGTAAGAAAAACATGGCTTCAGGCTCCCAAATTCTAAGTATCAGACATCAGTGAATTAAAAGAAGAAAGAATCAATAAAATTGCAGATATATGATGTGTAGAATACTGGAGGACACTTTGGTTTTTTTTGGCTTATCTGGAATCCATTTCCCTTTTTCCATTAGAACATCAACCTTCTTTTTAAGAGCATCCTTAATTGTATAATAATATTTTGGGAGGCATCTGGAATTTGAATCTTGAATAAATGTCATGGTTACATGGGGGTGTTTGGAGGTACACTCCTCACAAGAGCAGCAGTGTGTGGTCCGTACTGTCATTGTGCTGTGAATTCTGTGCAGCAACTCAGAGCTCTCTTGGTTTCTACCCTTTTTTTTCATGTAAAGGTCTTCAGGCTCCTATTGATTTTGAGCCTGAGATATATTTTGAATAAATGTTCATCTTTACCATACCTTTTTATGGCCTATAATAAAAAAATAAATAAAATAAAATAAAAAACTGACACAACTGTAAATCCATATTAAATAGTAAATCATAGCCATTTGTTGACCAATTAACATTTTCTTGTTATTGTAGTACTGTATTTGTCTAAATTTATGTTAAAGAAGCCAATCAACTTCATTAAACATATGCCCTTTCTTATCAAAATAAACTATTTCTCTTAGCTCAAGAGTTATATATCACTTTGCCGTTTTTATAGGGCTTTCATGTACTTTATATTATTTGGTGCTCATGGCGATCCTAGGAGATGGGCAGAAATAAATTTGTTAGCATCTAATGCAGAAGAGGAAACTAAGGTTCAAAGGGGTTAAGTAAGATGTCTAAAGTCACGTGATGAGCTCATTTCAGAACTTGTGTTAAACCTAGGTCTTCTCTCTTCAGAATTTACATTTACTGTAGTACTTCTGTGATAATAACCAGTAACTACAGTCACTACTCTGTTTGTCAGAATACTTCCTTATATTGTTCATCATTTTTATCTATTTAAAATGAATCTCAGATGAGTGAATCACAAAATGTTAATTGTGAAAGGAATTTTAGAGGGCTTTTTTCACCCTCTACTACCATCATGTAAAAGTATATTCTTTGACATCCCTCCTTTGACTGCTTCTAGAGTCAAAGAGCACATTTCTTAACTTGGGAAAATATTATGTCGAAGCTCTATTTTATATGGATAAAGTACTTAGAGTTTGGGAGTAAGAAAAAATGCAGAGTGTACTATATTAAGTAGTGGATTATGGAGGAGCCACAAAAATTATCTCACCTCACTTCAACCCCAAGAATCAGCATCAAAAGTTAAGAAAAGGAAAAAAAAAACAAATTAAATGAGAGAGTTTGATTTTCTCTGTTCTCTGCAGATATGTGCCCACATTTCCTGTCCTTCCCTACCTCTGGCCACTGTCAGAGGTCTTACTCTGCAAAATAATACACACTGTTTCAGAGGGAGTTATGCCGATGTTTTATAACAATGAAAACTTATTTCGCAGTATCTTACTACTGGTTAACACTATTGAATTGTACTCGAAATCTTCTAGAGATATAATTGAGCCTAAAGTTTTGTTGGGGAAGTGAGTGACAGTGGTGGGCATTGTTATTTTGTGTAAGATAATGGGTAAAGCTTCTCTAGGAAGGTGATACTTGAGCAAAGACCTGAAGGAAATGAAGCAGCAGGCCATGTGGAAGAGCACTAGCAGAGGAAAGAGTGGGGACCAAATCTCTGAGTGGAGAGCTTGCTTGGCTTTTATGTATAGGCTCGGTACAAACAACTCCAACATAGTTGTCAGAACCCGTTCATTGGTCATTAACTTGGAGCTCTATTTTACCTGCTGGATGCTGGCAAATGATTCAGGTACATTTTTGTTGCTTATTTATTTTCTTAAAAGTCCGTGGGGATTTCTTCCATTTCATGGCCAATGACTGGATCCAAGCCATGACAAAATTTTCACCAGTCTAAAATATCCCTCTTTGATAAAGTTTTCTCTGTTTTATAGTGGATGATCAATGTCTTAGCTATACAGCCCTGCATGAGTGGTCAACACAGAATCGTGAGCACCATGCAAGTGTTTTTCGGTAGCCCTTGCCTGGCACCTGGCTTCTCAATGTCTGTTTTCTTCCCAGAAGAAGC
The DNA here is from genome assembly GCF_011762595.2 of Tursiops truncatus. Lineage (NCBI taxonomy): Eukaryota > Metazoa > Chordata > Mammalia > Artiodactyla > Delphinidae > Tursiops > Tursiops truncatus. Next base: position 123,909,047 of record NC_047034.1, read on the forward strand.
AACTGCCGATATGGAGGTGCTTGTTTTTTCTAGCATCTCTTAGCTCACTGACAATATTCTACACTAGACGTAATATTGTTAAGATGATGAAGCATCTGGGAAGCATGTCCTTGAAAAGCGGTCTAAGGAACTTGGAAACTTGTCTTGGAAAACAGAACTCTAAGGCAAAACAGAACTCTAAGGGACTCTATGAATTCCTTTAAAATATTTTAAGGATCAAGGCAGTAATGCCAGAAGCATAATTCCTCATCCAGGGAAGGCAGGCCTTAATAATCTTAGTAGCACTCTGAGTGCCCAGCCAAGTTTTAGATGGATAGATAGGTGAATGGATCTACACCATTAATATACTGCAGAACTTTCTAACAATCAGAACTTTCCAATAATACAATGGTCTACTTCTTAATTGAGTGACTTCTTCCATAATAGAAAGGTTCATGAAGAGGTTGGATGACTATTATAATAGAAATAAGAGGTAGACATTTCTGCACTGGGGGCACAGTTGGACTAGTTACTAGCTATAGGTTCTTGGAAAGCAGTGGTCCCTGGCAACACTCATGGGGCACAAAGCCAAACTTTAGAGATACATTTTGACTTGTTACCGTAGCATAATCTCTTCTATCCTAACTAACACATAGTCTTTGGTTTTAGTTTTGGATAGGAATTTAATATCCCATGTGGCCTAAGATAAGTTAATTAACTTTTCTGGCCTTGATTTGCTTATTATAATAATTGAGGGCTTAAATAAAATAACTTCCAAAGTTGCATTTACTCAAAAATGACATAACGTGATTCTGTGACTCAAGGAAATTCTCTGGGGAAGTGGTGGTATTAGCCCTCACAAATGTGCAGGTGTAGCTATTTGGGTCAATAACCTATCACCCAACATGGGAAGAGGATTGTTTTTCTAGAAGCTGTCTTTGGAGATTTCAGTTAGAAATGACATCATGCCACAACATTTTTTGAGAGAGTCAATACCCAGAACTATCTTGAAATGTTACAAAATCTTACTATTGTACCCAGGGTAATTAACATGGAAAATTTCCTTTATCTATGGGAGGAGAATGATAAATACCAATTATTGATTTTTTTCTATTCCAGGTACTCCACAAACATTATCACACCAAGTACCCTACCCTCCTATGTATCTACCTATGTATGTATGTATGTGTGTATGTATGTATCTATCTATCTGTATAATCCCAGGAGTTGATGATATTATTTTCCCAGCTAAACAGTTTCTCCCAGTTTCTGAAGAAACTGAGGCTTTCAGAAAATAAAATACCTTCCCAACCAATTAGCAGTGCTAGGATCTAATCCCAGGTTTGTCTGAGTCCAAATCCTAAATTCTTAATCTCTAAAATACTTCTGGGTAGTTTATATGGGGAAAACTTTGTAAGTACAGTACTGCAGATTTAGTCCCGTTCTCTTTTATACATGGATAAATTAACCTCTTCTACCAATTTCACTCTGTGTCTTTCAATTTTCGTCACATATTGACTTTACCAAAATTATTTCTTTAATCTTTTTTAAAGTTCCTCTTCAGTTTCAAGAAGTTTCTCTGTAGGTTTTCTCTTTATTGCTCTTTTTTTTCACATTTGTCTTCCCACTCTATTACTTCATATATAATATACATATGTGATCGTCTCTTACTCTGTCTATAATTTTAAGTTTCCAGTTCCAAATAACAAGCAAAGAAGTACTAAATTATAAGCTGTGTGGGTTTCTATCACTGTGTGAAAGGCATGCTATTTTGTATTTTTACCTTTCACTACAAAAAATTAAGCAGCACAGATTGAACTATTCCTAATCAAAACACTACCTGTTCTTTCATATCTATTTTTTGCATCTTTTCTGACACACTCTTGACATTCTTTTCCTAATGCCATTAACCTTGACTCTGTTCCCTACCTGCTTTATAAGAATGTACAGTACAGACTCTTGGCCAGCTAGAACATTCTCAGTATAAAATATCTGAATGAAAATAATTTTTAAAATGTATAAAAGGTAATTCTTGCCGTAATATAATATTAAGAATACAAATAGTTATCTCATTACTCAATAAATCTCAAATCACAATGGTAATAACATCAAAATAATACCAAGAAAACAGTAAAATAAGATGGCAGACAAAAAATACTTCATTTAATCTAACTTTGAAAGGTTTAAATCCCCTAAGGGCTCAATACTTTGCCTACAAGTCCTTACAAACTTTGATTAAGAGGAACTTTTCCTCGCAAAACAGCGATTTTATAGCATTTTGTTTGTAGTGTACATTGTGGTAATCTCTCCAACAGTTCTTCCACCTCATTTCCTTGTGTTGCTGCCAGTAAGCACAACTCTACAGAGGTGGCCCATCATTGTTTAACCCAATTAGAGTAATTTCATTTTTCTTGACATGGTGGATCCCATAGCAAATGGACTGGATCAACAACGAACATGTGACACAATTAAGGTCAATGAGACCTAAGGACAAGTTAACTGAAGAATTCTGGGGGAGACACTTCTCGTCCTTCTCAGAAAAAGAAAAAGTTTTCAGAGGCCAAAAATTTCTAATTTGGGATGCTGTGGATGTGAACACTAGAACAGTTCTAGCCATTCTGCCCCATGAGGGAAAGCCAGCCTCAGAATAAAGCTGATCCCACACAAAGCAAATAGAAACATACCAAGTCTGGAGCTTGTTCTGAGATGCATTTTCCACTTATGTGAGCCAATCAAGCCTATTTCTTGTTTAAATCAGTTTGGATTGGTTTTTGTATTACTTGAAACACATATAATGAGCCCTAATTGATATGTCAGTCCTTTTGTTTCTTAATTTACCTATTTTTCTAATAATGCACAAATATATCCATGTATTATTGTAATCAAATCTCAAGTCAGATAATTTAGATCATATCTCAATATCAGATACTTTAGAAAAAAGGAACTTACAGGGCTGTTTTAGGAAACTAATAATATTGAACTTTGGGAGTCAAAGAAACCTTGAGAGATTATGTGAAAGGTCTTTGAAATACATAAATCATACCAATAACAAAAGATAACCATTTCTCCTGAATTCTAATACATTGCAAAAGTGTTATCAAATCCTTGATTCACTTGTATTATTTTTATTTATTGTTAATCCAAGCTCTCTTCATTAAGCCCCTAGTGACTGACTTGATATGTAAAACTCTCCAATGGCATTTTCTGCCTGATGCATCAAGTCAAACAATGCTGTGTAACTCTCAAGACCTTTCATAATCTGGGTTCCCTCTGCTCTCCCTACTCTACCTACATATGTCAGCACTTGCCCACTTGCACCTGCAGCTGCAGACTCTTCACAGCTTTGCTGCTCCTCTCCTCTCCCTCTACATATATTCCATCTTAGTTTTTGCATCTGTGCTTTTTGGTCAGGCCCTTCCCCATCCCCTCGAAGAATGGAACTCTTCTCTATACACAAGCTCTACCACAGGATTTGGTTCTTTGGCCCTGATTATACTTTATTGTGTATTCACCTCTAACGCTTCAGTTTTCTCTGTGATTAGGTTGTCAGATCCTTGAGAACAAGGGTTGAGATTTATTTCTATTATAGCCCCCCTAAAGCTTCAAATACTGTGTAGCAGAGTAGATATTAAATGAGTATGTACTTGATTAATTAACCATATTTTTACTATTTGTCTTACAGACTCTGTTGCATGCATCTAGAAAAAGATTTTAAATGGCTGGATTGCCCTAGGGCTGCCAGATTTAGTAAATAAAAGTATAAAATGCCCAGTTAAATTTTAATTTCAAAGAAATAACAAACTGTTTTGTGTTTTAGTATAAGTATACCCAATGCAATATTTGGGATAGAATTATACTGAAAAATGGCCTGTGTTTTAGTTTAAAAGTTAAACTCTACTGGATGTCCTTTATTTCATCTGGCAATTCTAGATTGACCTGACCTAAAAAAAACAAAACTTTGTGCTTAATTTCTTAAATTAGAGCTAAATGCCACATTTATGAATTGCTTAACTTTATATAGTCTTACTAATCAAGTCCTATAGTACATGAAGTTCTCTGCATTGTTTCATCTAGCAGCAACAACACATAGATTGAGTATCCATTATGTGAAGGTCACCATGTATCCTCCTGTACAGGGAGGCAAGGATGAAGAATGAAAGATTCATCTAAGATGAATAAGATCTTTCCCTCTACCCTCAAGTAGTTCATAGCCTGGTGGAAGCCACAGCCCATTTCAGTCCAGCCTCCACTTATGTGCAATCTGGATGTTAATCCATATGGCCAAAATGTTTTAGGTCTGATTCAGCCCTCCTGGGCAAAGATTCAAGATGACACCATACACACAGGTGGTCAAAAATGAAGGATATTGGTTTTGAAGTACACATTAAATAGTTCCTGTCTCTGAAGTGTTATATAAACACTGTAATCCATTATCCTAAATGAAAACAATCATTCAAAAATCCTTTTGATCAGAGCATTTTACTCTGCTTTTGATATTAACTTAGTTTTTATGATGGGACATTTTTTTTTCTGGTTCTTGGATATGTAACATGCATTTTTTTTAGCATAAGCAATGGAAATGTATTGCATGATATTTTCCCCCTCTTAGCCATTAAGTTCTTCACGGGTGAATGCCATTCCAGCTACTTAACCTGAGTCACTTATTTAGGTGAACAATAGGATCCAATGATTTAGATTTTGAACCTTCTGCTGTGTGGCCTTAGTCTGCTGTAACTAATCTCTCCAGTGTTTTCTGGTCATAGGAGACATTTTCTTTGCCTAGCACAAGATCATAATGGCAGTGCGTATGTATGTGTGTGTAAAGTTTGACATTAGTTAAAAAATTTTAGCTACACTATATGTATAAGTTGTATGCCATATAAATTCAGTGATGTTTGTAATAACCAAAAATTTCAAATTCTAGAAATAACAGCATGTTTTTCATAATAGTATACTTGACTCTTTGTGTGTGTGTGTGTGTGTGTGTGTGTGTGTGTGTGTGTGTATGTATGTAAAAGCATTTCTTAGACTTGTAACATAATTCAAGGCTTTAAAACAATGTCACCTTAACATACAACATACAAATTTTCAGTTCTGGAATAAAGAGTACCATATTTTCCCTTTCTTTTCTAAACATAAGCTATTGATCTCAACCTACCAACCTGTTATTTTCTTGGAGATCATCTTCAGTTAAAATAAAAAGGCATATTACATAAAATGATGATTTCAATGGAGTTCAATTGGTTATTGGCATCTTACATGAAGTTGCAAATGGAGTCACATTAAAAGGTAATGAGAATATTGGGAAAAGTTATATTAATTTGAATGATTTGTCAATTACCTAGATAGAAGGCTGTAGTTAGCATTATCATTATGTCAAGTCTCTGGAGTTATGAAATACTCATTTGAAGTACATATTTTAGGTTATCAAAAATTACCTTTGGTAGCTCTTCAATTTGATTGGCATCTAGGTAAAGTTCCTCTAATGTCCGTTCAAAGTTAAAGACCTCCTTTGGCACCTGCTGAAGGCTGCAGTGGGAGTAATCTAAAACTGAGATGATTTCTTCTTCACCTCGGAAACATCGGCACGGCACCAGACGGCCGATGATTTTCCGCTTGGTGGTCATCTCCAGGCACTGCACTAGAGAAAAACAGAAAAAAAAACAACTGCTTAACTACCTGCCTTTGGAAGGCATTCTTATAATATTTAAAGCTTAGAAATTTACTTATGTTGTATATTTTATAATTATATAATGCCTTAAAGAAGTTTACATAAGACATGCACATGCAATAGATCATTTAATCCTTAAACAGCTCTCCAAGGTATGTAAAGACATGTTCTTATTCCCATTTAACAAATAAAGAAATGGATTCAGAAAGGGTCAGAATCCCATTATCACACAGTTTTGGAATGGCAGAACTGGGCCAGAATACAATCCTGACTTAGCACAATGCTTACATTCACACTTGAAACATGGAACTATAATATGTTTTTTTTTAAATTTTATACAAATTGCAGTGCAGAACAGAAACCTCCAGAATTTGTTGGAGAAAAACACATTTCTCTCATTTCTGCAAAATAGTCAAGTTTTACCCATAAGGTTTATGATATCCTCTTTTTGACTCAAATTTATTCCATTAATCAATAATTATTTATTGGGCTTCCCTGGTGGCGCAGTGGTTGAGAGTCTGCCTGCCGATGCAGGGGACACGGGTTTGTGTCCCGGTCCAGGAAGATCCCACATGCTGTGGAGCGGCTGGGCCCGTGAGCCATGGCTGCTGAGCCTGCGCGTCCTGAGCCTGTGCTCCGCAATGGGAGAGGCCACAACAGTGAGAGGCCCACGTACAGCAAAAAAAAATAAAAATAAAAATAATAATTTATTAAATAACTAATATGTTCCAAGCATTGAACTAGGTACTGGGGATAGAGATGAACTGAACAAAGCTCCTATTGGAGATACAGTTATTCGCTTCAGGATAAGAATCTGTTCCTATGGATCCTTTTATTTTAATGGGACAGAACAATCATGGCAGAAATTTCTGACATCCTGGCATGTCTTTCTCTAGGTTAAAATGACCAAATGTCATGAAATCTTGCACAAAATTGATATCATGGCATCTATAACACTTTATTAAAGTTACTGTTTTTCATGTCATTCTTTCCCTAGACTGCAAGGCTATTGAGGGTAGTAACTGTGTTTTGTTCATTTTTACATTTGTATTGGTTCTTGACATATAGTAGATATTCAATAACAAATGTAAAATGAACAAATCAGTTCATGAATGAATAGATGGATACATTTGGGACTCTCTCCCCAACCACCAACAGATACTGATAATTTGCTTGAAAAATTTCTCATTCTAACTAAAATGTCACTATCTCTGTGAATGTCTCCCCAGGATAAATGAATAGTGTCTTCCTCTGAGCTCCCAGGGCACTAATCACATTGCTTCCTAATTATGTGTACTATTTCCTTGTGTACTGGGTGAGTTCTTGAAGGAGAGGATCTTGTCTTATTCATCTTTGAATTCACAATAACAGTACACAGTTTGCCATCTGCAGAAATAGTACTGAATGAGCATCAATTTGAAACTCGCATTTTATTCATTGATTTATTTTTACTTATCAGCATAAACTTATTTCTGAAACAGAAAGTAGTGATAGTTCACAAAGATAATATAGCATTTTGTTTTGAAATGGCTTAGATTAAATCAAATTTGGAGGCAAATGAATACAATATGCTTGAGAGATGTTGAAAGTGCAGCCCAAAGCCATTTTTATTCCTCCTTTTACTTATGAAATTAATAAAATTATATTTTGGGACAGGTTCATGAGTCAGCTCTTATAGAAGGTTATAAGAACATAGTAATCTTTAGAAGGTTTAACTAAAAACATTAAAAAAAGATGGTCTTTCCTCTCCATTACTTTCTATCTCTTGAACTCCTACACTTCTCATTTCTGGGAGCTTGAATCACAAGGTTTTGTAACTTTTATTTTACTCGACTTTCCTTGAAAGCCCTGATTGTAGGTTGATCTCTACATGGGATCTAGCACATATCAAGCAGCCAGTAAATGCATCTAGTAAATATATGACATATATTAGGTACCTAGTTCATATTTGTTGAGGTTATTGCAGTTGTAAAGGTAAGTGATGATGGCTCAGGCTATGATAGTGGCAGTAAGGATGGGGAGAAGTGATAGACTGGAAAGGTATTTAAGAAGCAGAATCCAAAGTGTGGGTAATGGATTAGATGAGAGGTGGAAGGGGTGCTGTGGAGAGAGGGAGAAGTCTTGAAAAATTCCCAGGTTTTTAATTTATCACTAGTAGCCACATTGACTACCCAGCTGTGATGCCGTCAAGCTGACTCAAGGTGTGTATCCTGTCTGTCTCTATGACTCACAGGTGAGGAATCAATTGTTCATATTTTGTTTTTGCCCAGTTCCTTGCACTCACCCTTTTGTGCTGAACCTTGTAGCTATTTCTTGATACCCATCTGTTGCTGCAATTGCAAATTTTTTATAATGAAGAGAAAAAAGAGAATATCCAGGCCTGGACCTGAACCATTTGGCCAGAGAATCCACTGTCCACTAAGACTTTTGCAATTTAATTCACTTAGGACTGCTTTCCCTTTTGTTGATCAAAAATGTAGGCTCTTCTGGTCCTTTTTTCGGTCCCTTGTCTCATTATTACAATGTGCTGAGCTTTCCCCCTGACCCAACTTCTCTTTCCTTCAATCCCACTAAACTCTGAAATTGTGCCTTATGTCATGATCAATAACTTCATTGATCCTCTCCACTGAAGGCTTCCTCCCCTTCATAGTCTCAACTAAAACATGGTTCACTTACAGCCTTTAAAAGTGGAGCATGCTGATTTTCTCATACCTTAAACACACTTCAAGGTTGGAAAGTGGAATTGATATCCTCCCTTTCTCTCTAAAAATTATTAATCTTCTCTCATCCTAAAAAATGTCCTGCTCCTCTGATGGTCTCATTACCTGGTAGTAACATCTTTCTACTCTTTTTCATATCATTCATTACCACCTCTAGAACCCATTGATGACTTTGGTATCTGATTCATGGACTATCTCTCAATCGGAACTCCTTCCATTCCTGATTTATGCTCCCTACACGTTATAGCTTTCAACTTTTTTTCCATCTTAAATTTCTAAGTAACTTGATTGTAGTGCTACTCCATTAATTTTTCCCTTGCAGATATCTAGGTAGTTTACCTTTCTTCTAACAAAGTTTCAATGAACTTCTAACCAACCAAAATATATATAGCAATTTTGTTTTAAATTAATAGTACTTATTTTATTATAGCTATAAATATCACTGTAATTCAGTCACATTTTATTTCTTCTGCATCTTATTCTTTAAAAATTGCTTTTTTTTCTTTGGTTTGTCTATGTGTCTTTTTTTTTTTTTTTAATTTTATTTATTTATTTATTTATCTATTTTTGACTGTGTTGGGTCTTCGTTTCTGTGTGAGGGCTTTCTCTAGTTGCGGCGAGTGGGGGCCACTCTTCATCACGGTGCGTGGGCCTCTCACTGTCGCGGGCTCTCTTGCGGAGCACAACCTCCAGACACGCAGGCTCAGTAGCTGTGGCTCACAGGCCTAGTTGCTCCACGGCATGTGGGATCTTCCCAGACCAGGGCTCGAACCTGTGTCCCCTGCATTGGCAGGCAGACTCTCAACCACTGCGCCACCAGGGAAGCCCTATGTGTCTTTCATTAATTCAATTTCCTATCTCTTCTTCTCTTGATATAGTGAAAAACATGTAATCTGTCTTATTTCCCCCTGGAATAATCTTTTAGGAGCACTATATCTTCCTGCTTCAGTCTGGAGTGGTCACTTTACTTTTCTAGACCTGATGTGTGTGTGTGTGTGTGATCCTGGAATTTCTCTTCACTGTCATTCTGTGAATTTTATATTTCCTTCCATTTTATTCCTACTTCCTGAACCCCATGTCTTTTCTTTCTAGACTTATTGGACTATAACATCCAATGGTGAAATATAACATCCAGTAACTTACTGAGAAAGAATCTACTGTAGGAACATTTTTGAGACCTCTGCATATACAAACATGATTTCATTTCACCCACAAACAATTGAAAGTTTGGCTGGATATATACTTCTAGGTCAGAAATAATTTTCTTTATAAATTCGAAGGCATTTTTAAAGTATTATTTTCTAGCTTTTAAGGTTGCTGTCAGGAAATCCAGCTCTATTACTATTCAAAATCCTGTTTTACGCCCACCTTCCCCTCTCCCAAAATATTTTAGAACTTTTATTCTTAGTCTTCTGAAATTTCATGACAATGTACTTTGATGTGTTTTTATCCATTGTACTGGGTACTAAATGGGCCCTTTCACGTTGGAAGCATTTATTGTTAAATTATGTTAAATTTTCTGTTATTATTTAATTGATGATTTCCTCCTGCTCTTCATTGTTTCTATTTTCTTTTTCTGTAATCCTGATTAGTTGAATGTAGGAAATGTCTAGTAATTTAATTATTTTTTCTCTTGTAATTTCCATGTCTTTGTTTTTTTATTTTATTTTCTGGAAGATTTTCTCAACTTCATCTTCTAAATACATCTCCTGTATTATCTTTTATTAGATAACATATTTTTATTGTCCAAAAATTAGTTGTTGCTTCCTAAATGCATGTTCCTTTTTAACAGTATCATGATTGTATTTCAGGGCGCTATATCATTTCATTTCTCTAAGAAGATACTAGCTATAGACTTTTTTTTTGCCTTTTCCCCCTGCTCTGCATTTTTTTCTGAGTTCCATTTTCTGTTTGTTTCGTTTCATCTTTATTTTTCATGATAGGGGTCTTCCACAAATATCTGGTGATCCCTGGCTGTCCTTCAATATTGAAGAGTGACTCTCTAAAGAACTAATTGGAAGCTTTGTATGCATAATAGGTATCACTGCAGGATGACTGGCAGCAAGCCAAAGAATATTCTGGTCTTCAGCCTGAGGCATAGCTATGAAACAGGAGGGAAGGAGGCAGGGCACAACCTTTAAAAGAATGACATAGCCATAGTACATGATGAAAACTAGTGAGAACCAACTAGGTACAAGATGGCGGAAGATTCAACTTCCAGTGGACCTTGAGCATAATTACTCACATATTGTAATACATTAGCATGCTAAATGACACTCCCACAGGTGCCATGACAGTTTCAAGGCTGACCATAAAAGGCCAAAAAGTGGGTGGTAGCCGAATTCCTGGAAATCTCTGCCCATTCCCCAAAATAATTGGAATAATCCTCCCACTCATTAGCTTCTGAAATATGCAGCCCATAAAAACTAACCATGCCATATTTCGAGGCCTCTTGCCTCTTGCCTTCCAAGATTGCTCACACTCTGTCTGTGGAGTGTGTTTCTATCTAAATAAATCTGATTCTTACCTATCACTTCGTCTCTGAATTCTTTGGTGATGAAGAAAGACCTTAAATTCACTGGGAAGAGCTATGCAGTTTTGTAAATAAGGATTTAAGTCGATTTTTCTATTTTCAGTACTAAGTCTCCTCAGTTCTTTGTCTGGTACCTGTTGTCTCCAAGACTCTAAGGAGGACTATGAAGCAAATCAATTTCTACAACCCTTTGTGGGTGCTCTATAATGTAACTGACAATGTACTTTTTATATACGTGAATATAAACTACATCTTCTTTCCCTGTCTTCTTAAAATTTGTTGAAATCTCTTATCTCCTAGTGTCTTCTTTTCAATTTTCACTCTCCTTGTGAGTATATGCATTTTAAAATTTCTTTTAGTTTAGTGCAATTTTGGTTGTAAGTATAGGTCAATAAGGAAGGTGGGAGATTAACTTCCATGTTTAAAAGAAAGTTTTCCTTTAAGCCCTTTCATACTTTTAATCCCTTCTTACTTGACCTATTAGGAGCATTGGACAGAGAATTATATTTTTCTTTCAGAAACACTCTCTTCCTTTGGCTCCCCTGACTTCACAATCTTCTGACATTTATCCTTCCACTTTGGTTCCTCAATTTCAATCTTTTAAGAAGATCCATCTTCTCTACCAAATATTGACATTTATAGTATTAGAGAGTTATTCCCTGGCTAGGCTTGTTGCCCTTCTAATTGTACGCTCTCTCCCTTTCAATCTTTACAGTCTCACTCACCTTTCCCAACTCTTTTCATTTAACTTTGATGAGTGATAGCTATAAATCTTTTCAAATTTCTACTCAAATTTATTTCCCTCATCAATTCCACTTTGTGTTTTATGAGCATCTCAAACATAACATGTTAAAAATTGAAGTGATGCTCTTCAAAGGTATGGAGTCCATCATCGTAGTCAAGACCTTGGACACTGAAGCCAACTCCCTGGCTGTGTGACTCTCAGCACATATTTAACCTCTATCAATTTAGTCATCTCTAAGATAACAGAGTACATACCAAGCTCATAGAATTGTGTCTTCAAGTTTTAAGTATTCACTAAGTGTTGGCAATTACTGTTCTGCCCAAACCTCCTCCTCCTCCTCCTGTGCTCTCAGTCTCAGTGAATGGCAATACAGTTCACCTAGTTTCTCAAGATGGAAAGCTTGGCAATGTTCTTGACTCCTCTCATTCCCTCACTTCCCACATCCAACAATCACCAAGTCCTAATCCTTCAATAGCCTAAACATATCCTGATTCAGGTCTGTTTTTATTAATTTCAACTGCCTAACAACATAGTTCAAACTATTTTCTCTTGCATATGTACCTGTCTCTCTATTGTTCTCCCATCACAGTGAACCTGGGGTGACCTTTAAAAACACAAACATTATTATGTCACCTTCCTGTTTCAAATACTTCAATGATTCCTCTCTGCCCTCCAGACAGTCTCAAGTCTTTATTGCGGCTTAAAATAATGGTACTCTGGCCTGACTGCTGTCTTCCACACTCACACCCAGCTCTCTGTGCAGCCTGGCCAGGTACCACGCTTATTGTTTTCTTTGCTCTTCTTATTCATGGCTTCTTTTGCATTTCTAGGACTACATGATCTTTCTTCTACTAGGGCCTTCAGAAATAGGGCTGCCTTTGCACAGGGTACATTTCCTTGCTCTTTAAAAAAAAAATAGATTAGAAGGGAAAGTAGCCTCTCTTTATTCAATATGTTCCAACTCTGTATGTCCTCATCTCTATATGTTTCAATTATATGCTTCCATACCCTTTGATCACATTTTAATTACATATTCAAATCAATCTTGTTCACTAGATTGAAACTTCTGTGAGGACAGGGACCATGTCTAGCCTTTAAACACTGTATATTTCCAGTAACTTTAGTATCTAGTTCAGAGTAGATACTTTAAAAACATTAACTGTATTAATAAATGAATATGGTAAGTAAAGATGATTATAATGACTTTTATTTGTATAGTCCTTGCAAAATTTCAAAACAATTTACAATTTATCACCTTTTTTTCTTGATGAATAAGCATTCATATATTATTTTCTATATTTCACTAATAAACTAATTAAGGTTTAGTGAGTCTGTAATGTGCATAAGGTCACACACAGAGTGATTAGTAGAATTGAGGTTAGATCTCATTTTTCTTGACCCCAAAGTTATCATTTTTTCCCATTAGCAGACCCTGCATTACATTTACAGGGATACACATAGATCAGCATATGAGAATTTATCAAACATGAGTTTACTAGTTGTTCTATACCAAACACACACACACACACACACACACACACACACACACACACACACTTGATAGTTATTTACACATAGACTACTTCATAGGTGCAAACAGAATGATGGGGTAGCAGTGAGGGAAATAACATTGTTCTTTTATCTGGTGATAAGAGTTTAAACATTTTTTTGCATGTCAAAAGTATGAAAATACAGTAGGGTAGAATAAGTAGAGCATAACATACAAGAAAGCACATAAATGTTACATACATAATATATAGAAGCAACTTTTGCTTTTTCCTGAAACATAACCATTTCCCAGTATACCGTAGAAGCATGTGGCTTCACATCTAGTGTATGGACTTTGACTCAGAAGCAACCAGACTTCCTGTTTTACTACTATCCTTAGCAAACACCCAAAAGAGGAATTCTTAGATTTTCAGTTTTTCAAAGGGATTTAAAAAGGCAAGAGGAAAACAAGTTTTCATCTCTTCCTGTTAAAGTCCTTCCAATAAATTCCTTAAGTCAAAGATAAGAGTATTATCTTTTTTGGATTCTCACTGCATGGATTCTCTTCTCTCTTGAATCATATATATATATATATATATATATATATATATATATATATATATATATATATATTTTAAAATCTGAATTGAATAACTAAAGGGATTTTTCTTTTTCTATAGCCACAGCATACAGTCAACAGTCTCCCTTTCAACACTCTCCCTGAGTCAAATATATTTAAGTAGCAGGGCTCGCTAACATGGCCTAACATAGGTGAAACAGCAAAAAGACTTATCTTGCTACAGTCATCAGGTCCTTCTCTATTCATAATTTAAACCAAAGAGAATTTCAATCACTTGAGAATTATGCCTACAGTAGTTGACCCAAGCAATAAGAATATATGTATCAAAACACCTGATTTCCAGTACCACTGCATTCTCTAGGATTTTAGACCCATGTATGCCAATGTTACCCTTGCCTAATATTTCATCCCTGGAAAGTTAAAGGGATAAGGGAAAGTTCAATCTTTCCAAGATTTCTTGTGATAAATACTCTGGCTGTCCTCATTAGTTGGCACAGTCTTACATTTTTCAAATGACAAATGTTTCTAATTTATTCACTGAGAAACCCTTTGCTTCACTAAATGTGCCACAGGGATATGGAAACCTGCCAAACTCTCTCCATGTCCTACTTCAAGAAACATCTTTAAAACCATTACCTAATCTGAAGTAGTCTCTAAAACTCCCTTATCAAGACAACATACATGGTGATTCTTGGACTTCAAGTGGAGCATCTGAGGTTTGTTTGTTTTTTGATTGTTGAAATGTTCACATTTCAAAAATACTCATATTTCATGGGTTTGTTTTCATCTTATCATTATAATATCTGAAAGCCTGAAATTGTTATCCATAATTTGATTTGATATCATTACAAGGAAACCAGTTTGTCTTCACGAAGATCAATGGACTGTTATTAAGATAAACACATTAGTGGTCTTTAATGCTGATATTATCACATCAGCAATCAAAACAAGAAATCAAGAAGGAAAGCATGGTGTCTGGTACCAAGAAAAAGCTTTTCTAATAGTTCTAATTCTGCCTTTAGACAAGTGAGTTCTTTTAAGAATAGCAATGTTTCCATTCTCCTTCCTCACATATTTCCCAGGAATTTTCATCCACTGACTTCAGAAAGTCTCTTTCTATGAATGATTCCTAATATAAACCATCATCCCTGATTTAGTTTCTAACTGCTTGATGAGCCACCTATCTTTAAATAAAACTCAACTTGTCTAAAGGAGAACGTGAAAAATATTTACTAAGTTCCTACTCTGTACCAGACACTGTGCTTTCCCTCTTGATTTCTTGCTTTGATTAGTTGTGTTTTAATTCTCTTAATGCTGTACCTTGGAGTCATCTTTTACTACTCCTTTCTTTCCTTCTGTATTAGACATTCAATGTC
Organism: Tursiops truncatus; assembly: GCF_011762595.2. Taxonomy (NCBI): domain Eukaryota; kingdom Metazoa; phylum Chordata; class Mammalia; order Artiodactyla; family Delphinidae; genus Tursiops; species Tursiops truncatus. Next base: position 123,924,139 of record NC_047034.1, read on the forward strand.
TTCCCTTTCCTTTCCTTACCATTCAATCTAGTTCAGATCCATACCATCTCCTAGTAGTACTGCCCAAAGTAATACAGTACGAAAGTATACTATTTCCAGACATCTTTCTTTTACAATCATTTATGCAGCAAATATTTATTAAGTGTCTACAATGTGCTGGGTACTGGGTTATATGGTGGGAAAAAACAGTGGGTAAAAGAGCTACGTTCCCTGCTCTAATAAATTTCCTGGATAGTGAGGGAGATAAATATTGAACAAAAAATTAAGCAAATAAATCCATACTTGTACATTGTAATAATTGCTTTAAAAGAAAATATTAGAGTTTTATCCATTTTATATATTTACACATTAAGTATCTTGATTAATCCCCTAAAATGCATGTCCATTCCCCAGTTCTAAAAGCTTCACTGTGTCTACATTTTCAATAGCATTATTTCCCAGTCCATGTCCCTGGGTCGTATCTCTTCTAAGAAGTAAGCACTGTGCATTAGCAAATTAAGGGCTCAGAGAGGTTTTGTGACAAAGAAATATGCTTATTTTTGTTCAAACTAGTGTTTCCTAAACCACTTAAAATTTAAAACATGTAAAATGTTATAGTTTATCACCATAATCAGGAATTAGTCTTCTGAATCATACATTTTAGGAAAGCCTGGTCTATAAGATTCTTTAGCTTGACAATCAAGCTCTCTATAATCTACTTTTCAGCTGTTTTATCTAGTACTTCCAAGTCTGTGCTCTACCTTAAACCACTCCCAATACTTAATGTCCCTGATCCACTTTCTTCATCTATACAATCCTGCCAAACTATGGTAATACCATTACATCTTTATAAATCATGTTGAGTAATTTTATTTATTGGTTATTATAATTTGTTCGCAGGTATTAAAACATCACAGTAGCTGATGTTAAAGAAGCTTGTGTTTTGGAACTTCTGGGAATGACAAATAGAATTCTTTGTTTTACTCTTTAATTTATTTAAGTCCTTGTCTACTAGTCACAGTGTGCTCCAGTAGAAAAGAGATCCACAGAATCTGAGTTTGGATCACTTATTGAAGCTCAAATTCTTCTTTTTAAAGTCTTCTCTAACTGTTCCAGACTATAAATAATGCTGCTCTCCTTGTCTTCCTCCTCTTCCTTACTATTATTATTGTCATATTAACACTAATTACTCTAAAGAACATCAACATAAGGCTTATAGAATCAATCTGAAAAAAACCTCGAGAGAAGATTTGTACTGAGTAGTAGAATTTACGATCTTACTAAAAAATCTTTCCTTATTTTTACATAGGTGAAAAACAATATTTTAATCTCTTGTCCTTCTTTCTCCACACATCCTCTCCTAGATTTTTTATCTACTGACTTACTTAAATATGCAAACATGACTGTAGAGGACAGTAGAAAGCAAACTTCAAGCTTAGCTTTAAAATGGCTCAAGTTCAGGAAAAAGTTCTAATTCTATAATAAAATGTTATAGCTATGTTTCTTGAAGAATTTTGCTTTTAGGCAAGTTGTGAACCTGAGCCATGAGCAGTATGAAGAAACAAATTTCTAAGTATTAGGGTATTCTCAAAGATCTAACTTTCAAAATGTGGTAACCTAAAGTAATGAGTCTCTGGAATAATATCTGAAGACTTGTTTATACAGAGGTACAGAATAAGAAAATAGAAGAGAAGTAGTCAGATATAGGCAATTTAATTAATAGTATCTTAGGTTTGTTTGGAACCTTAGTCTAATCACTTGTCTCATCCTTGAATAAATTACTCAGATGATGGTCTTATACCTTAATATCTCTTGACATATTTTTATTTTGAGATATAAGGTAATGATTTATGTTCTTAATGATGACTGAGTTATTATGAAAAAGATCAATTATTCAGCATGATTTATTGAGAAGCCAGAGATATGTATAGTACATTTAGAGGTAGTTTAATTAAATATTTTATTTAATAAAACTTGCAGTATATGATGGTTAATATTTAGTTTTGTAAAAATTTCACCTTATGTGAAACACTTTACTCCACACTTTATTCAAAAGATTTGAGTAGGAGTTTCAGTAGGAGCCAGTAAGAAAGCATTTTCCATGCAGTTGTCTCAGCTCAGGGATCCTTGCCTTTTGTGATGTGACACAATGTCAATATGGTGCCCTTCACAAGACACGATGAAAGACCCATGTTTTCAATCTGATATAAACAACTTAGAGAAAACATTTTTAAATGGCATTTCATGCAGCTTTATATTCATTCTTCAATCATAAGTACAGATAACTTCTGATATTATCTCTGTTTATTAATATTTTAATTAATTCTGATGATGATGGTACTTGTGCTTTCAGGATAGTTAGAGCAAATGTTGCAATTTTGAAACTCAACTAAATAAACAGGACTTCTGGAGATAATCTTTTAATCAATTAAGTTTCTTTGGGTATAAATCTAGGCAATTACTTTATAATTGGAAAGATTTTAAGAGATTCATGAAAGATAAACACCTGCTTGAGGTCACACTCGGGCTGAAAGAAGAGTTAAAAATAAAAGAAAAATTAATTTAAAAAGCTTTCTGCAAGGAAGTTAAAGGCATGTGAGAATGCACTCATAGATTTAATAGTAGTTAAATGAAAAGTTCATGAAAGCTTAACATGGAAGAATCAGAGGCTCATTTTAAAATTGAAATATTTTGTTATGATTCTAAATGTTTTCATTGTTAGTCTCTCATATGAGATTAAAAGAATAATTTCAAACAAGAATTTAAAACATCCTGAGTATTTAAATACTTATCTTTATTAATTTTGTAAGTACTATATGTTATATATGGAATTTTTTGGTTTATATTCTTACTGAATTTAGGAGATGATGAAAGGCAACAGGATTTGAGAGAATTAAGAGAATAAAATCAGGAGCAAAAGTTTTGCAAAGAGAATTGGAAAAGGCCTAAAGAAGGCAGGTGGGCTCTTCGAATGAAAAGAGCATGCCGAACTAACAGGGTCCCGCTGGTAGAAGGAATGTACTTCAAAAAGACCACATGTTACCAGAATAATCATTTCTAAAATTCAAATCTGAACATGTGTAAAACTCTTCACAGGCTCTCTGCTACCTCACCATGAATCCTGCACTCGCAAGCCAGATGTATAATCCTCTGCCAAGACTTCAGTCTCCCCGTGGACCACACTCACACCTTACCTTCCAGGCCTTCTTGCCTTTGCATTTCCTGTTCTCATGAACCATCTTGCTTGCTCATCTCTCCTGAGTTACTCTTCCTTATCCTTTTCAATGAATTCAAGGATTACCCTTGTAGGAAAATGTGCCTCTACTCTCCCTGTTACAAGTGAATTGTGTCCTCCCCAAATTCATGTGCTGAAGTTCTAACCTTTAGTACCTCAGAATGTGACTTTATTTGAAAATAGGGTTGCTGCAGGTGTAATTAGTTAAAATGAGGTCCTACCATTGTAGGGTAGGGCGCTACTCCAGTATGACTAGTATTCTTAGAAAAAGAATGCATGTGAAGAGAAAGACACACATAGAGGGAAAATGGAGAGAGACATGGAGAAGATGGCCATCTGTAAGCCCAGGGGAGAGTCCTGGAACTGATCCTTCTCACAGTCCTCAGAAGGAACAAACACGTTGATTTAGTACTCCTAGTCTACAGCATTATGAGACAATGATTCCTGTTGGGTGAGCCACCTAGTTTGTGGTCTTTGTTACAGCAGCCTTAGCAAACTAATACAACCCCCTCTGCAGCTTCCAAGCAAAAGTTAGGTGGCTCTTCTACAACATCTATAGAACCCGGGACCCAGTCTGGCACAGACTTATTCAAATTGTTTCCTTGTGAATCTCTTGAGGGAGCATTAATTAGACCATGAACATTCTTTTTTTCTGTTTGTTCTCTTAGTCTAAGGCAGACAGGCATTGTGAAATTCTCTTTTGTACAGATTAATGAAAAAAGGGAGCAATGGAAATTTTGTTTGGCCTTAGATTCACCAACCTGTTGAAGAAGATTTAAAACTGCAATTTCAGATGCAAGTAAAATTGTACAACAAAAGTATAAAGTTAGATATTCTAAAGAACAACATGTGTGATATCACAGAATGAACAAAATGTATAGGTAACCCCTTTCATTCTCAGAAATAAACATCCTGGAAAATAAGTGACTCTCAATGTCTTTAATCAGCACACTTAGGGAATATAATAAACTACTTGAACCTAAAAATTTAACACAAAGAGTTAAATAAAGATTTCAGAAGTATCTTGAAAAATTGATATGATGGTTCTCACATGGAAACGATGGGCATATCTTGTTTAGAAGAAGTGGTTCTAACAGACAAAAGAGAGCACTCTATGTCAATATGGATCTATTAAATGGATAGTGGAAGGAAATTGAAGAACATTTGGGAGAGGATAAAAATAGAAATTATATTACCTTAGAAAATACACTATTAACCTCCAGATCATGTGAAATATATATGAATGATGCTTTTCTAATGAACATTATCACATTGGCATGAAGAGAAAAAATAGGAGTAATGAGAGAAGAGCTCTTTAGACATTTTGGACACATAATTCTGCTCAATCAAAATTTTGCTATTTAAAATTCATTTGTTATTTTCTTCAAAACATAAAAGCAGTGTCTATTTATTATGAAGAATTTGGAAAATATAGAAAAGTATAATAGGAAAATAAAATTTGCCATACTTCTATCATCCAGAAATAAAGCACTATTAACACAGTGGAGTATTTTCTATCATTCATTTAAGGTTGCACTGAATACACACATACAGACACACACACATATACAACACACACATATATTACTAAGATTAAACATAATGTTTTGTGTCATACTTTTCTACTTAGCATTATACTATAAACATTTTCTCATATCATTAAACATTCCTTAAAATATACTTTTTGAAGACTATGAAATATTGTTGTGAATATGTCTACCAATTTATTTGACCAATCTTCTTCTTATCCTAGAAATTTATATAGCTTATTATTTTCCCAAATTATAACAAATGCCTTGATAAAACAACCTCAAATATAAGTTCTTATGCATTTACTAGGTGAAAAGAATTTGAATTTTTATTCTTCTTGATAAATATTGAAAAATTGTTCAATTATTTGTACCAACTGATATTGCCCGGAGTATTATATATGAATATCCATTTCCTTGCACCAGTGCCAGCAGATGTTATCAGTTTATTTTCAATCTTTGTCAGTTTGATAGTGTTTAATTTGAGGTGTTTCTAATCTCTTCCTTTATTTGTTCTTCCTTTAATTTATGCTTATAAAATCAGTTTGCTGAATGCACTTGACTCAATGGATTATAAATAGGAAACACTTTATTTTTTATCAGTCACTGCCTTTAAACATCATCTTTGGGAACTCTCTTCTCACCTCCTGGACAAGAACTTTTGTCAATCCCATACTTTTCTAAATTTTCAGTTAAAGGAACAATCTCACTTAGATAATTGTATAGTTCCAATACAGTGTGTGAATAATCCAAATTTGGAAGTTTTCTATTGACCATGGTTTTTGAGCAGGTGTGTCCATTATAAGAGAACCAAGTAAATGATTATATAAAGGGTACATCTTTATATGTGAAAGGTTAATAGAATTTAATCTCTCACTTGGTTGTGTGTTTTAGGTTGTGTGTTTACAGTACCATGAATAAATGGGGAAAATATTTCTAAGATTTTGTTCTCCATTGTCACTAATGGACTCTTTCAAATGGAAATGCCTCTTGATAGCACTTCTGCTGACTGACCTTGAAATCTAAATATTCTAAGCCTTAAATCAAGAATATTTATTTTTCTTACTGACACAGGATGTCACAGACCAAATAATTATTTTACTAATATAAATTTAATGTTTTACTTTGTTTATAAACCCAGTTAGAGCTCAATCTGCCTCTAGCAATTATAGTGAGATTAGCATATGAATGCTGTCAGAACAAATCTTTCTAATTCACATTTTCTAGATATACATAGAACAAAACAAGATACAGAAATGAGCACCAATGGAGACAAAATGCACCTGGTTTCTCATTAAGTAGCAACAACTGTCTCCTTAGACTGGCTCTGAACCAAGGGCTATATCTAATCTGAAGCAGAAAAGTAACGTAATTTCATCATTCTCCTGGACCATCTGCTTAGTTCTTAAGGATGGTAGAAAACGGTTCATTAAAAGGGTTTATATGCATTGCGCTAGTGTATTTGTATGTGTGCATTGGAGCTGAGAGCATGCTGTGTCAAAGTAGGGGAAAAGTTGAACACTTTGAGATGAGTGAATATACCAGATAATTAGAGGAAACTTTTTTAGCTTTTTAGATTAAGCATTTAATTTATATTGTAAAAATGTGTTTTCCATAATAAAGGGAATATACATATTTAGAATAATTTTTTTCTGCCCCCTCAGAGTTATCAGGAGTACTGGTGGTCTGTTTTGCAAAGATTATAATAGATGTAATTGGGTAGAGTATAGAAGCTAAAGGGAATTTTATCAAATTTTTAAAAAACATTTTTCACTGAGAAATAGGGTAAATATTTAGTCATACAACCAAGATATCAAAGAGGCAAAAGATTTTTTTTCTTGTTAAAAGTTTATACTTCAGGTGAGTCTCTCAGATTGTTTTCCCCAGTGAATTTCTCCCCTGTACAGATTCTCTTATTTACTACTACTCTCACTGTTCTTTAAAGTGACAACAATGTTTAACACATGCTCCCATTATTTTCTCCCCCAAATATGACTTTAAGGTATTGCCATCTTTGAGTTAATAGGGCAACACTCATCCAGTCTCCTAAGCTACACCTTTGGAACCATCCTCCACTCTATATTTTCTGTCATTATACATTTTCAATAACACAGATGAGTCAGAGCTTTCATATGCACCCCTCGGCCCCCACCCCACCCTGTAATCATTGTTGGAATGTTAGATCCTTTTGCTTTTACTTCCTCTGGCTTCTTAAATAGCTTTCTAGTTGGTTTCCACATAGCCTATCCTGTGAATGCCGTCAACTTCTTCCACCAGGCATACATCTAAAATGCCTGCCTCTGCATTCTGCCATGCTTTCACAAAAGCATTTCTCTGCCAGTAATGATCTTCACTCTTTTTTTAACTTGGAGAGATCTTATGCATCCTGAATACAGCTCAAATGACACTCCTTCTGCAAATCTTTTCCATCTTCCTCAGCGTGTAAGTTATATCCCTTCTTTTGCCCTTTGACTTTCTAGCATTTATTCTGGTAAATTGTCAAAGCTCATTCTGTGGATTATCATGACCCTAACTTGCTCATCCGTGACCAAGACAGACAATTCCAGAATTATTTACTTTAAAAGTATCCATTCTTAGCCAGCTGAGGATTCAAATTTCTTTTCTAAATTTCAAAAGAAAGTCAAAGCACTTTCATGTTTTACTATACATTACATATGGGTGACATCTGAATGATGTATCGTCTTCCTTATGAAATGTCTTCTACAGTCACATTTGTGTTCTAAATAACAACTTGGTAGGTTATAATAAACATAACCAGATGCCAACTCTGTTTTCTTTCACAATAAATTTTTTTTTTTTCCTTTAGTAAATCTATGGCTCAGAAATGCTAGTCTGCTTCTAGTACGAAATAATATGTATCAACTTTTAAAAATTATTTGTTAGTTATAGATTACAATTATGCTCTTTAAACAATAATAAAATTATTGACAATGTTGAAAGCACTAATATAATTATATTTTCAATCATGAAGATTTAAGATAATGAAGGTCTATCTATGGCATATCTCTGTGAAATAAGTCACCCTATTTTCCTGCTTTAATCTGAAAATGACTGATCATGCCAGTGCAGAATTTCATAAACATTATTAAATAAATGGGTCTCATAACCCCAAATTGTTCACAGCAATTGCTGAGATATCTCACAATATTTATACACATACACATAAATATATACACACACATATATAAATATCTTCTAATGCCATATAATCTGAAGACACTAAACATACCTAAAATAAAATGTATAAGATAATACAAAATTATTTTACTCATAAAAATATTTTTCCTCTAAAATTACTATGGTTTGGAAATCTTTTCATTGGAAATATTTTACCAGTTGATTATATATAACTTATACAAAGCAGCATGGTTATAAGTATACTATATCAAGATATCAAGAAACCTGTATCATAATCCTAATTTTGATACAAACCTATAAGTGTTTTAAACTATTTGATGGTCAGTTTTTCATAGGCAAATAATAATTTTAGACTGAAATAGCTCAGATCTTTACCAAAAGTAATACCTTATGATTCGAATTATTTCACATATTTAGCACTGCTTTATTCAACTTGGAATATATGAGGATTTTAGGCAGTTTTCCTTCTGAGTTTTTGGTTTTGTTTCTGAGTTTTTATGTTACATAATTTGCATAAACACACACATACACAAATATAGTTCTGTTCTTGTTCTTTCAAAATTATGTTCAAATCTTCATCACTTTTTAAATTTATCATCACTGTCTGAATAATTTTTGTTGGCTTAAACAAATAAATGTTCATCTTGAAATGTCCTGAGGGTTCTAAATGGGGAAAAGATCTGATCAGATCTGCATTTGTATCTTACTCCTCACTGAAGAATAGTTGGAAGAAGGCTCAGAAACCAATCAGGAGGTTCTTGAGGAAGTTGTGGCCAGCAAGGAGGTAGAGATGTGAGAAGTAAACACAGTAAAATATTTAGTAAATAAATAAATTAAAGTTACAATCAGCAAGACTGGTGATAGGCTAGTCATGGTTGGTAAGTCTCCATTAGCTTGTTTCTATACTGAATACCTTTGGAGGCTGGTAGAATTTGGTTATTTTTTCCATCTCCTCCTCATGCATGTCTCTGTCCTTTATTTTTACCACTAATCATTGTCAAATGTCTGCTTCTCACCACTGGTTCTCGTCTACATTGCATTTTGGTGATCTCTACCTTCACTACTGGTGTCTAGCATTTTTCTCTTGTCTGAGGTTCTCTTCTTTTCTTTTCCTTTCTTTTGGTTTCCTATTCTTTTCCTGCTCTTACTCATTCCCTCAGGCCTTAGGTTACATGTCACCTTTGTGGAGTTTTCCTGATCATATAGTAGATACTTAATAAACATATATCTTGTGTAAATTTATGAATGGATACTTCCACTAATCTGCTCTGTTTTGGGGGTTGGCAACTGTTATGGACTGAATTGTATCTCCCCAAAATTCATAAGTTGAAGCCCTAATCCCCAACGTGACTGAGAGGGCCTTTATAGAGATAATTAAGGTTAAATGAAGTCAAAAGGGTAGGCCCCAATCCAATAGGACTGTTGTCTGTTTAAGAAGAGGAAGACATACTGGGGATGTGCACACACAAAGAAAAGGCCTATGTGACAGCAAGAAGGCGCTGTCTGCAAGCCAAGGAGGGAGACCTCAGCAGAAACCAACTCTGCCAGCACCTTGATCTTGGACTTCCAGCCTCCAGAACTGTCAGAAAATTAATTTCTGTTGTTTAGTCTGTGATATTTTGTTTTTAGCTCAAGTAGAATAATACAGCAATCCTTGATGTGTATGGCTATCATAAATAAATATATTTCTTCCTTTTAATTTAGAAAACAGACCAATCATACAATAGAGCCCATAAGCTCTCATCTCTTGCTTATTTTCTCCATTTGTTTGTTCATTATCTTAGAGGTATTTTTTTGATGTTACTCATAGGTGAATGCTGGACAGTTATGAAAGCAGATTCTGACTAATAGATGACAAAGGCATTTTTTTTTTCCTGTAAACTTTATACGTGAATTTAGTTTGACTAATGATAGCTCTTTGTTTAATAGCTTATACCAGCATCCAGTTTCTTCTCTGGTGATTGACATCTTGAAAATTCAGATTTATAGCCACCATTATATACAAATTAAACCTGTTTTTGGCAAAGTATGACTTTATATCTTTAATAACTAACTCTCCATTAAATTAAATGTAAATTATCTAGCATAGTTAACCAGTGAGTTGCCCATTTAACCAATAAATAGCCTGCTTTTCCTTTGATAATAAAAATGTAAATATTCAGAGCAATTAAAAAAAAAAAAAGAACACAAAGGTCTACAGTCAAATCACTTAACTTCTAAAAGTGTGCTCCCAATCTTATTTTAATCTTGTGCTCTCTCATTCTGTATTCAATCTGAGACTGTCCAGTTTAAATACCCTGTAGCTGCTAAGCAGTCTTGGTGGTAGGACGATAAGCTCAAGCCATCCCGATCCTTGGTGGGTTGGAAGCATTCCTCCTATATTCCTGGGTTTACAGTGGACCTGCTGAAAGCCCATGGCTGTCCCCCACTGTGACTAACACCTTTAATTACCATGCTTACCCTTATCTCAGCCTGCCTTCGCTAGATCCAACAAGGCCAAGGGAAACTATATAACTTATATTATGATACTTCCTAGCTAGTGCTTATCACTCTACCTTTTCTTTTCCAAGTCAGAAAGGAATAGATGGAAAAAAGCAACTTGATTTTCTTTCTCTATGGCCTTTATATATAAGCTCAACCTTATCTTAACAGTGTTCTTTCCCAATGACATCACTTCACCTCTGTTACCACAGTGACCAGCTACTGCTATCTTGCTTTTAGTCAGGTCTCTCAAACCCACTTTATTTTTCAATATAGGAATTTTGCATTAGACTCAGTAACCTAAAAACCGCTGTTTGGGGTATAATTATAGTCCGTTTCTTCTCTCTAAGGAATTTCTCACTTGGCCGTCTTTTTCTAGGTCCTATTTGTTTCCAAGCTATTAAGAGTCCTCCAAGAGCTTACTCCTGCATACCTACTTTCTACTATCTCTCCAGGGTTCACTTAAGTTTTTTTTCAAAGCTGCCGAGAAATAGTCAAATTGGTAATTCCTGATAGTTTATTAAGTAAATCAGTTTAGCTCTTTCTGTGTCTTATTTCTTTCACATAAACTACCCCTGGGGGGTGGGGGGGCTTGCCTTTTACAACTAACAGATCCATCACTGTGTTATTTTTGAATAAAAACAGCCTTTTTTTCTCTCTTTCTCAAAGGGGTACTATTCAATATTTCTAAGCAACTGGCTCAAACAGCAGCCTACTGATAAACTAACACTAAGCATAATAAGAAAAACACATAAAGGCAATTTTTTTAAAGTAGGCCTTTTGTTTTAAAGAGTTCCAGATTTCAATTTTATAAGATATTCAATGAACTGACTATGGAGAAAAATAAAGAAGTAAAAACTGGCAGAAAAAAATGTCTTAAATAGGTTTGTATCATACATAGTTCCTATAAAATACTCAATTACAGATTAGTACCAGCTCTGGGGTAGGTAAAGCGGAATGATGAGAGGGTAAAACCTATGAAATTACAAGATCAAGGTTCAAATTTCAGCTCTACTCATTACTAGCACCACCATCCCAGTTACCTTCCAAATGAAATAGTAATGTTCCCTTCTAAATAGGACCGAGTGAAGTAATCAATGAAAAATTTCTCATTAGATCTCAGTACATTTTTCTTCTCCTGTGGTCTCAGTGAGACAAAGATGGCCTTCTTCAAGCAATTCAGCTCTCACTTGGCACCCAAAATAGTTGTCAGTAAGCCCAAACAAGATAAGCTTTCCCTCTGGAATAAAATAAGGCAGTTTCTGCCCAAAACAGTCAGATTTCTTTGTTGGACATGTGCAATGTGAGCCCACAATCAAATTCCCTGGTTTGAGGTTGTGAAATAAATGCATCAAAAGCCCCTTCTTCCCCTTCTTTCTTGTCACAAAAAGAAGCAGAGAGTAAATTCCAGCCATGATATTTATTAAAAGACTCAGCTTCTTAGTCTTTAATCCAAAACTCGAGTATAAGACTGGTAAGTTTAAGGATACCAGGTCTGATCAAGGGAAAGACACAACCACAAGACGGCAGTATTTCACAACAAGCGCTATAGGTGGCACTTGGACAAGTTTGCAAGCTTGGGGAAGTGCTTGCTTCACAGTGGGAGACCTTCTGGAGACAGTGGTGCGGGACTACTGCCCAGGAGGAGACTAGGACAAGAGAAAGGAATTGGAGAAGGGGCTTATATATCAAGATGATGTTGTTCATTAGCAGCAAGATGGGGAGACTCTGAGTTGGAGAACTGCAAAGGGTAGCAGCCTCTTCTGTAGCCTTAGGGTTTGTCTTATCCATGGCTAGCATATATTGGGTGCAGTTTTGTGAGGCGTGCAAAGCAGGCAGGCTCCAAATGGCTGATATTATGCTTTGGGGGCTCTATTTAAAGCAATCGGATGTGTAAGAATTTGAGTTCGGCTCTGGCAGGCTTTAAGCTAGCAGTCTTAGCCTGCTGTGAAGACAAACTGTAGGGGCTAATACACAGGTCATGCTTGTAGAACTTTGGTTTACAACTTTATTGTCTCCAATAAATTCAAGGGCTCATAAGTATCAAAGGCAATGTAAAGATAATGATGGTGATAATAATAATCATGATGGCTACATTTAATTAGGTGAGGGCCTACCCTGAATCTCATAACAAGGAGAAAAACCTGGCAGTTTTATTCCCCTTATACAGATAAGGAGACTAAATACCAAAGTGGTGAATACATTGAGATTCAATCACAGGACAGTTTAACTTAAAAACTATATTTATCCTCTATACAAGCTCCCTTCTTATAACGAGAATAGACTTTTGTATTAAAATTAACCGAAATTTTCTGGAACTTTCTAGATATAAATTTTCATCTTTCAGAAGATGTTCTCTTCCTCTGAAAGAGAATAATTACTTAACTTATTCACAAACACTGATGAGATATTTTTGAAAATCAATTTTTGATGACCTAAAGTGTCTCACTGTTATTCAAATACTATTGGATTATGTTAAAGAATGAAGAAAATATTCAGCAATTTTTATTTCTATAAAAAACTAAAAATAAAAAAAAAAAAACCCTAGTAATTATAAAGTTCCTTGTTTTTTTCTCAGAGGTGAAGATACAGCAAAGTGACTTAGCAAGTGTTTGCATATTAAACATTGCAGAGTTGCTGAATAAATTAATAATTGCCTATTCTTAGTCAATCAGTCAAAAATAGTAATTAGAGGCTTCTGGGAAGATGGCGGAAGAGTAAGATGCGGAGATCACCTTCCTCCCCTCAGATACACCAGAAATACATCTACACGTGGAACAACTCCTACAGAACACCTACTGAATGCTGGCAGAAGACCTCAGACCTCCCAAAAGGCAAGAAACCCCCCACGTACCTGGGTAGGGCAAAAGAAAAAAGAAAAAACAGAGACAAAAGAATAGGGACGGGACCTGCACCAGTGGGAGGGAGCTGTGAAGGAGTAAAGGTTTCCACACACCAGGAAGCCCCTTGGTGGGCGGAGACTGCGGGTGGCGGAGTGGGGGAAGCTTCGGAGCCGCAGAGGAGAGCACAGCAACAGGGGTGCAGAGGACAAAGAGGGGAGATTCCCGCACAGAGGATCAGTGCCGACCGGCACTCACCAGCCCGAGAGGCTTGTCTGCTCACCCATCAGGGCGGGCGGGGCTGGGAGTTGAGGCTCGGGCTTCGGTCGGAGCGCAGGGAGAGGACTGGGGTTGGCGGCGTGAACAGAGCCTGCAGGGAGTTAGTGCGCCACGGCTAGCTGGGAGGGAGTCCGGGAAAAAGTCTGGACCTGCCGAAGAGGCAAGAGACTTTTTCTTCTCTCTTTGTTTCCTGGTGCGCGAGGAGAGGGGTTTAAGAGTGCTGCTTAAAGGAGCTCCAGAGACGGGCGCGAAAGCGCAGTCCCCAGAGACGGGCATGAGACACTAAGGCTACTGTTGCCGCCCCCAAGAAGCCTGTGTGGGAGCACAGGTCATATCCACAACCCCCTTCCGGGGAGCCTGTGCAGCCCGCCACTGCCAGGGTCCCGGGATCCAGGGACAACTCCCCCGAGAGAACGCACGGCGTGCCTCAGTCTGGTGCAATGTTATGCCGGCCTCTGCTGCCGCAGGCTAGCCCCACACTCCGTGCTCCTCCCTCCCCCCGGCCTGAGTGAGCCAGAGCCCCCGAATCAGCGGCTCCTTTAACCCCGTCCTGTCTGAGCGAAGAACAGACGCCCTCCGGTGACCTACACGCAGAGGCGGGGCCCAATCCAAAGCTGAGCCCCAGGGAGCTGTGAGAACAAAGAAGAGAAAGGAAATCTCTCCCAGCAGCCTCAGAAGCAGCGAATTAAAGCTCCACAATCAATTTGATGTACCCTGCATCTGTGGAACACATGAATAGACAACGAATCATCCTGAATTAAGGAGGTGGACTTTGAAAACAAGACTTATGATTCTTTCCCCTTTTCCTCTTTTTGCAAGTGTGTATGTGTATGCTTCTGTGTGAGATTTTGTTTGTATAGCTCTGCTTCCACCATTTGTCCTAGCATCCTACCCGTCCGTTTTTTGGGGTTTTTTTTTTTTTTGCTTAATAATTATTTTTTATTTTAATAACTTTATTTTATTTTACTTTATCTTCTTTCTTTCTTTCCCTCTTTCCCTCCTTTAGACAACGAATCATCCCAAATTGAGGAGGTGGACTTTGAGAACAAGATTTATGATTTTTTCCCCTTTTCCTCTTTTTGTGAGTGTGTATGTGTATGCTTCTCTGTGAGATTTTGTCTGTATAGCTTTGCTTCCACCGTTTGTCCTAGGATTCTATCCATCCGTTTTTTTTTGGTTTGTTTTAATTTTTTTTACTTTGTTTTTCTCTTAATAATTATGTTTTTATTTTAATAACTTTATTATATTTTATCTTACTTTATTTTATTTTACTTTATCTTCTTTCTTTTTTTCCTTCCTTCCCTCCTTCCTGCCTTCCTTCCTCCCTCCCTCCCTCATTTCTTTCTTTCCTTCTTTCTTTCTCTCCTTCTTTCTTTCTACTTCTACTAATTCTTATTTTCTACTTTTTCTCCCTTTTATTCTGAGCTATGTGGATGAAAGAATCTTGGTGCTCCAGCCAGGAGTCAGTACTGTGCCTCTGAGGTGGGAGAGCCAACTTCAGAACACTGGTCCACAAGAGACCTCCCAGCTCCAAATAATATCAAACAGCGAAAATCTCCCAGAGATCTCCATCTCAACACCAGCACCCAGCTTCACTCAGCGACCAGCAAGCTACAGTGCTGGACATCCTATGACAAACAACTAGCAAGACAGGAACACAACCCCACCCATTAGCAGAGAGGCTGCCTAAAATCATAATAAGTCCACAGACACCCCAAAACACACCACCAGACATGGACCTGCCCACCAGAAAGACAAGATCTAGCCTCATCCACCAGAACACAGGCACTAGTCCCCTCCACGAGGAAGCCTACACAAACCACTGAACCAACCTTAGCCACTGGGGACAGACACCAAAAACAACGGGAACTACGAGCCTGCAGCCTGCAAAAAGAAGACCCCAAACACAGTAAGATAAGCAAAATGAGAAGACAGAAAAAAACACAGCAGATGAAGGAGCAAGATAAAAACCCACCAGACCTAACAAATGAAGAGGAAACAGGCAGTCTACCTGAGAAAGAATTCAGAATAATGATAGTAAAGATGATCCAAAATCTTGGAAATGGAATAGACAAGATGCAAGAAACATTTAACAAGGACCTAGAAGAACTAAAGATGAAACAAACAACGATGAACAACACAATAAATGAAATTAAAAATACTCTAGAAGGGATCAATAGCAGAATAACTGAGGCAGAAGAACAGATAAGTGACCTGGAAGATAAAATAGTGGAAATAACTACTGCAGAGCAGAATAAAGAAAAAAGAATGAAAAGAACTGAGGACAGTCTCAGAGACCTCTGGGACAACATTAAATGCACCATTTGAATTATAGGGGTTCCAGAAGAAGAAGAGAAAAAGAAAGGGACTGAGAAAATATTTGAAGAGATTATAGTTGAAAACTTCCCTAATATGGGCAAGGAAATAGTTAATCAAGTCCAGGAAGCAAAGAGAGTCCCATACAGGATAAATCCAAGGAGAAATATGCGAAGACACATATTAATCAAACTGTCAAAAATTAAATACAAAGAAAACATATTAAAAGCAGCAAGGGAAAAACAACAAATAACACACAAGGGAATCCCCATAAGGTTAAGAGCTGATCTTTCAGCAGAAACTCTGCAAGCCAGAAGGGATTGGCAGCACATATTTAAAGTGATGAAGGAGAAAAACCTGCAACCAAGATTACTCTACCCAGCAAGAAACTCATGCAGATTTGATGGAGAAATTAAAACCTTTACAGACAAGCAAAAGCTGAGAGAGTTCAGCACCATCATACCAGCTTTACAACAACTGCTAAAGGAATTTTTCTAGGCAAGAAACACAAGAGAAGGAAAAGACCTACAATAACGAACCCAAAATAATTAAGACAATGGGAATAGGAACATACATATTGATAATTACCTTAAATGTAAATGGATTAAATGCTCCCACCAAAAGACACAGCTTGGCTGAATGGATACAAAAACAAGACCCATATATATGTTGTCTACAAGAGACGCACTTCAGACCTAAAGGCACATACAGACTGAAACTAAGGGGATGGAAAAGGTATTTCATGAAAATGGAAACCAAAAGAAAGCTGGAATAGCAATTCTCATGTCAGACAAAATGGACTTTAAAATAAAGACTATTAGAAGAGACAAAGAAGGACACTACATAATGATCAAGGGATTGATCCAAGAAGAAGATATAACAATTGTAAATACTTACGCACCCAACATAGGAGCACCTCAATACATAAGGCAAATACTAACAGCCATAAAAGGGGAAATCGACAGTAACACATTCATAGTAGGGGACTTTAACACCCCACTTTTACCAATGGACAGATCATCCAAAATGAAAATAAATAAGGAAACACAAGCTTTAAATAATACATTAAACAAGATGGACTTAATTGATATTTAGAGGACATTCCATTCAAAAACAACAGAATACACATTTTTCTCAAATGCTCAGGGAACATTCTCCAGGATAGATCATATCTTGGGTCACAAATCAAGCCTTGGTAAATTTAAGAAAATTGAAATTGTATCAAGTGTCTTTTCCGACCACAACACCATGAGACTAGATATCAATTACAGGAAAAGATCTATAAAAAATACAAACACATGGAGGCTAAACAATACACTACTTAATAACGAAGTGATCACTGAAGAAATCAAAGAGGAAATTAAAAAGTACCTAGAAACAAATGACAAACAAATGACGACCCAAAATCTACGGGATGCAGCAAAAGCAGTTCTAAGAGGGAAGTTTATAGCAATACAACCCTATCTTAAGAAACAGGAAACATCTAGAATAAACAACCTAACCTTGCACCTAAAGCAATTAGAGAAAGAAGAACAAAAAAACTCAAAAGTTAGCAGAAGGAAAGAGATCATAAAAATCAGATCAGAAATAAATGAAAAAGAAATGAAGGAAACAATAGCAAAGATCAATAAAACTAAAAGCTGGTTCTTTGAGAAGATAAACAAAATTGATAAATCATTAGCCAGTCTCATCAAGAAAAAAAGGGAGAAGACTCAAATCAATAGAATTAGAAATGAAAAAGGAGAAGTAACAACTGACACTGCAGAAATAAGAGATCATGAGAGATTACTACAAGCAACTCTATGCCAATAAAATGGACAACCTGGAAGAAATGGACAAATTCTTAGAAATGCACAACCTGCCAAGACTGAATGAGGAAGAAATAGAAAATATGAACAGACCAATCACAAGCACTGTAGCACTGAAATTGAAACTGTGATTAAAAATCTTCCAACAAACAAAAGCCCAGGACCAGATGGCTTCACACGCGAATTCTGTCAAACATTTAGAGAAGAGTTAACACCTATTCTTCTCAAACTCTTCCAAAATATAGCAGAGGGAGGAACACTCCCAAACTCATTCTACGAGGCCACCATCACCTTGATACCAAAACCAGACAAGGATGTCACAAAGAAAGAAAACTACAGGCCAATATCACTGATGAACATAGATGCAAAAATCCTCAATAAAATACTAGCAAACAGAATCCAACAGCACATTAAAAGGATCATACACCATGATCAAGTGGGGTTTATTCCAGGAATGCAAGGATTCTTCAATATACGCAAATCAATCAATGTGATACACCATATTAATAAACTGAAGGAGAAAAACCATATGATCATCTCAATAGATGCAGAGAAAGCTTTTGACAAAATTCAACACCCATTTATGATAAAAACCCTGCAGAAAGTAGGCATAGAGGGAACTTACCTCAACATAATAAAGGCCATATATGACAAACCCACAGCCAACATCGTTCTCAATGGTGAAAAACTGAAAGCATTTCCTCTAAGATCAGGAACAAGACAAGGTTGCCCACTCTCACCACTCTTATTCAACATCATTTTGGAAGTTTTAGCCACAGCAATCAGAGAAGTAAAGGAAATAAAAGGAACCCAAATCGGAAAAAAAGACGTAAAGCTGTCACTGTTTGCAGATGACATGATCCTATACATAGAGAATCCTAAAGATGCTACCAAAAAACTACTAGAGCTAATCAATGAATTTGGTTAAGTAGCAGGATACAAAAGTAATGCACAGAAATCTCTGGCATTCCTATACACTAATGATGAAAAATCTGAAAGTGAAATCAAGAAAACACTCCCATTTACCATTGCACCAAAAAGAATAAAATATCTAGGAATAAACCTACCAAAGGAGACCTGTATGCAGAAAATTATAAGACGCTGATGAAAGAAATTAAGGATGACACAAATAGCTGGAGAGATATACCATGTTCTTGGATTGGAAGAATCAACATTGTGAAAATGACTCTACTACCCAAAGCAATCTACAGATTCAATGCAATCCCTACCAAATTACCACTGACATTTTTCACAGAACTAGAGCAAAAAATTTCACAATTTGTATAGAAACACAAAAGACCCCGAATAGCCAAAGCAATCTTGAGAATGAAAAACAGAGCTGGAGGAATCAGGCTCCCTGAGTTCAGACTATACTGCAAAGCTATAGTAATCAAGACAGTATGGTACTGGCACAAAAACAGAAAGATAGATCAATGGAACAGGATAGGAAGCTCAGAGATAAACCCACGCACATATGGTCACCTTATCTTTGATAAAGGAGGCAGGAATGTACAGTGGAGAAAGGACAGCCTCTTCAATAAGTGGCGCTGGGAAAACTGGACAGCTACATGTAAAAGTATGAGATTAGATCACTCCCTAACACCATACACAAAAATAAGCTCAAAATGGATTAAAGACCTAAATGTAAGGCCAGACACTATCAAACTCTTAGAGGAAAACATAGGCAGAACACTCCATGACATAAATCACAGCAAGATCCTTTTTGACCCACCTCCTAGAGAAATGGAAATAAAAACAAAAATAAACAAATGGGACCTAATGAAACTTCAAAGCTTTTGCACAGCAAAGGAAACCATAAACAAGACCAAAAACCAACCCTCAGAATGGGAGAAAATATTTGCAAATGAAGCAAGTGACAATTGATAAATCTCCAAAATTTATAAGCAGCTCATGCAGTTCAATAACAAAAAAACAAACAACCCAATCCAAAAATGGGCAGAAGACCTAAATAGACATTTCTCCAAAGAAGATATACAGACTTCCAACAAACACATGAAAGAATGCTCAACATCATTAATCATTAGAGAAATGCAAATCAAAACTACAATGAGATATCATGTCACAACAGTCAGAATGGCCATCATCAAAAAATCTAGAAACAATAAATGCTGGAGAGGGTGTGGAGAAAAGCGAACCCTCTTGCACTGTTGGTGGGAATGTAAATTGATACAGCCACTGTGGAGAACCGTATGGAGTTTCCTTAAAAAAACTACAAATAGAGCTACCATATGACCCAGCAATCCCACTACTGGTCATATACCCTGAGTCATGTACCAAAATGTTCAAAAAGAGTCATGTACCAAAATGTTCATTGCAGCTCTATTTACAATAGCCCAGAGATGGAAACAACCTAAGTGTCCATCATCAGATGAATGGATAAAGAAGATGTGGCACATATATACAATGGAATATTACTCAGCCATAAAAAGAAATGAAATTGAGCCATTTGTAATGAGGTGGATAGACCTAGAGTCTGTCATACAGAGTGAAGTAAGTCAGAAAGAGAAAGACAAATACCGTATGCTAACACATATATATGGAATTTAAGAAAAAAAAATGTCATGGAGAACCTAGGGGTAAGACAGGAATAAAGACACAGACCTACTAGAGAATGGACTTGAGGATATGGGGAGGGGGAAGGGTAAGCTGTGATAAAGCGAGAGAGAGGCATGGACATATATACACTACCAAACCTAAGGTAGATAACTAGTGGGAAGCAGACGCATAGCACAGGGAGATCAGCTCTGTGCTTTGTGACCACCTGGAGGGGTGGGATAGGGAGGGTGGGAGTGAGGGAGACGCAAGAGGGAAGAGATATGGGAACATATGTATATGTATAACTGATTCACTTTGTTATAAAGCAGAAACTAACACACCGTTGTAAAGCAATTATACTCCAATAAAGATGTAAAAAAATGGTATTTAAATCTTATAGGAATTTAAAAAGCAAGCTCTTTAACACTTTTTCTTCAGTGCTTAGTCTTGCAAATTCCAAATGTCACTTTTGGAAATAGAAAATTGTGAAATAATTTCAACGTATGTCATGGAGACTTGCAGAAAAGCAGAAAAATTATTATTTTAAAAATAATGGAGCAATGTTAGTGTTACTAAATATATACATTTTCCCAAGCACCAAATTCTGAGCATTTTTATAAGCCAAAGTGAACTAGACTGACAATTAAATCTCTATTGCTTTCCTTGAATTAAACAAAAATATTTGGGCTAAAAACAAATTCATGAGTAGTCCACAATGCTGAGAGACTGAAAGAGAAAGAAAAAGAGAGAGAGATAAAAAGGAAACTTCTTGAAATAATATTAATACAGTGTATGAAAATGATACAATATGCTCATTTTGCAATCCCTAACGGCAATTCAGTAAAGGGCCATCAATGGACACTAAGACTGCTGGGTAAAAAGTTATTGGAGTCAGGATATTCACATACTTTCAAAACCCACACATTATTTACCAATTACAAAGGAGAAAATATACAATGGAGGGATTTGGCACCACCTCAATTAAGTGGTCAAATTTAGTATCATCAATTGAGGGACAAACTGACATTATATACTTTCTGATGTGATAAGAAGCAATCAGTACCAACAATCTAATAGTTTGTGCAATGAGGCTATGATTAACAAATCTAGTATCTTGGACATTTTAAAAGATGACTGGCCAAGACTTTTTAAAAATTTAATGTCATGTAAATGTTATTAGTACTAAAGGGATATAATGACCAAAATGTATGAACATTGATTGGATCCAAAACAAAAAAGTCATAAATGGCATTTGGGGGACAATCTGAGAAATTTAAATGTGGACCACATATTGGATGATATTCTGGAGTAATTTTAAATATCTTAGACCTGACAATGGCACTGTAGTTGTGGAAAAGACTGCCCTTATTTTAGGAGCTATAGAGTACAATCTTTAAAGGTAAAGTATCACAATGTCTGTGACTTACAGAGAAAGAGATAAAGCTAATGTGGCTAAATGCTGACAATTGGTGAATCTAAGAAGAGGCTATAAAGGCACTTCTTTGTCTATTTTTTTATAGATATAAAGATTTCTGAAAATTTGGAAAAGAGTTTTATTGTTTCATGATATTTCTTTGCATGTTACCATTGGATAAGAAGGCTGTTTATCCACACAAGTTTTAAAAATTATTTACCAGCCATTTTGTCCATAGTGCACTAAAACTGAATTTAAAAAACAAAAATAAATAAAGAATTACCAGCTGGAATAGGAAGTCAAGGAATAAGAAGTGAAGAGTTCAAAACTCTTATTCAGAAATTTTATTTGAACAGTAATTCTATCCATAAAAAATGTACCCAAAATTGAATGTGTAGAAAGACATGCATAATTGCTCATAAAAGCAAAGAAAATTTTAAATAACTTAAAATATAGCCATAAAGGATTAGTTAAATAAATATAGAATGTACTCATAGTAGAATACTGTGAAATCTTTAAAAATGATGCAGATGAATAATGTTTACATTGGTAATATACCCTACTCTGGTTCATATAGCTCTCATTCATTCAGAGATAATATTAATGTAAAATCCACATACTACTTTTTAATTCAAAATTGATTATATTAATGAGAAAATCTTTGCCATATATTGCTCAGAGCAAAAAACCTTAACAAGTTACATATTCAGAATTATTCCTTTTCGTGTGTGTGCATGTAAGTGTGTTCAGATAAAAGTACCCGGAACTTAATAGCTTCTCTGATGGCTTATGGACACTTCCAATTTTCTTTGTTTTGACTGTATGTATTTTATAATTTTTCTACAATCACTGTATTTTGCCCCAGTAATAAGGTAAAACATTAATTTAAAATAAAATAAAATAAAATAAATTAAGCAGGATCTTGGATTCTTGACAAATATATGTGACACTCTCAATCTGATATTCATGCTATTTTACATGAGGCTCTAACTTTTGCAACATACCTCATACCAAATAAGAGTACATCATCAACTCATACTCCTATTTATGACCACCTGAAGACTGCAACAGGAGACAGTAAGTCTAGCTGAGTTGCTTATGGTAGATTAGCACAGTTAACAATGATAAGAAAGCATGAAGGATGATTTCTAAGATGGAAAACTTCTGCTTGTATAGATGCATAATCGGAAGTTAAATGCCTTTAAAAAATTACAATTTTATCAGAGACACGATTTCTCTGCATAAAACAGTTGCTGTGTTGAGAAATCAGTGAAAGAAGTTTTTAATGCTAGCAAAGAATGGTTTGCTAGCTTAAAGAAGTGAAAAGTTGAGCACGACATATAACTACCAAAATTCAGGAGAGACATGCAAGAATTGATGTGGGAGGGCCTAATTTACGACACATTTCCTACCATTATTCAGAAATAAAATTAAAAATAAATTGGGAGTCACTTGAACCTAGATGAGTCAGGTGCTCAGTTAATGCAAATAAGGAAACGTAAGCAGAAAATAACAAATAATCAAATCATGTTATTATCCTTGTTTTCTGGATAATTTAAATAAAATTACTTCACTGACTTAATTTTCACACTCTCTTCTCTGTCCCTGGGTGAATAATGTGTCCTCTCACAGAATCTGAAGAAAGGCATGTTCACAGAGAAGCGGAACAAGGACCAATTATAAGCTTAATTGCTTGTCTAACAGGGAACATCAAGTATCCTCAAGAATCTTGCCAGAATTCCACTAAAGGGCGTTGGATTAAGAGTCAGGAAACCTGAATGCTAGTCCCAGTTCTGCCATTAAGCAGCCACATGATTTGAGTCAAATTATCTTTTTTTCCCCTGCTACAGTGTTCTAGAGTATATGGGGACCCATTTCTATGATTCTCTAACCTTACCATGTCTTAAATAGATAAGAAAATACAGGCTCCATGCATTTTTTTCTTTAATTATGTTTTATACCAAAACCCAGTTAGATCTTTTCCTACACTGGGATCTCCCCTAGGAATTAGATATTCTTTTCACATCTAGCCAGTACAGAGCATCTGGATGGACTCCTGAGCTGTTGATGAACTCCTACTGTTTCAGAAATGTATGGAGGCCCTACTAACTATAAAATGCTTTATGTCTAAGGTGTAAAAGTGGTTTACTATGAAAGTATGTTTTGGCAAAGGTATGTTCAAAGGAGCATGTAGGTTACAATCCAGTCTGCATTCACATCTAATTTTTTAGTTCAATGAAAATAAAGCATTTTGTTTCCAAAAAGGAGATAGAGCCAACTCTTCATTCACTTTGTCAAAATTTAGGGTCAAAATATTCCAAGTACATATTAAGTCCAATTGAACACTGCAGAAATTATATCTTCTTCAGTAGAGGGGCTCCATTATTTACTGAAATTGAATTTTTCTCTAGATTTTTGTCCCTGTCTGTCAATATGAAATAATCTTTATTTCAATCCCTCACAACAGAATATTAACACATAGAACATTAAAATAATTACTATTTTACAGTTCCTAAATTTGGACAAGATGTTTAGAGTCTTTATTTCTAAACTTTTAGGTAACATTTTTAATTGAATAGAGCTTTTTGAATTTCTCAGTGATTGCATATTTTAGTCATAATTGTGTGCATCTTCTTTTGGACAATTAGCTACATACATGTTTCCTATTTTTCCTTAGATTGTAAAACACTGTCCAATTTTCTAAAACTATGAAAAATCTTTAAAATTTTTATCTACCATAGTGTTAAATGTTTCCTTCATTAAAAAATACCCACTTTTGGGCTTCCCTGGTGGCGCAGTGGTTGGGAGTCCGCCTGCCGATGCAGGGGACACGGGTTCGTGCCCCGGTCCGGGAGGATCCCACATGCCGTGAAGCGGCTGGGCCCGTGAGCCATGGCCGCTGAGTCTGCGTGTCCGGAGCCTGTGCTCCGCAACGGGAGAGGCCACAACAGTGAGAGACCCGTGTATCATAAAAAAAAAAAAAAAAAAAAAAAAAAAAAAAAAACCCACTTTTTCTTCAAGTTATGTTTCAGATCTTTTTAACAAAAGTCAGTATTTTTAAAATTAGCTGATTATGATTACTACTAAATTGGAATTACTTTTGCAACTTGTAATACATTTTTATTGAGAAACTGTTTTTCTATTTTATTATATTTTCTAGGAACTAAGTGGTTTGAAGAATAGTTCCATAGTTTGTGTAAAACGAAACAAGTAAAATACTGTCTAGTGTTTTCAAATAAATTATCTAGTTAGCCATCAAAATGTCATGTTTTTCCTATAAAGTGAGTAAACTTAGGACAATATAAAGGACATTTTCTCGTTTTACCTGGAAATACCAAACAATAACTTATTGCTAATAAGCAAGATTTTTTTAACATTATCACTCCTTTCTCAGAAGCACTTATAAACTGCTGAGAACATCTGATGTTATTCTCTCACCCTCAAAATGCATCAACAGAGAATCCTTGGATAGCTTTGCTAACATTTGCAGATGGAGACTACTTTCAATAAGTTTAGCATTGAACATTTTGTTTCAGATAAATGTTTTCCGCTTTGATATTTGACAGAGAAGTGAACACCTTTCAAAATTACAATCTGAGCAAAAATGTACTTTGGAAAAGGACATCTAAATGTTTTGTCTTTTTTTTTTTCAGCAGGTTAAGTTAGATGCAATTTATTTTCTGTTAGCTACTCCAAATGAATCTTATTTTCTTGTGTTGCTTCCACATTTTGATAAAACAATAGAGAATTTATATAATTGCCCAATAGCTAGTCTATCAGCATACCCTTTAGAAATTTGTTCCTTTCCTTTAGGCATAGCTGCAAAACTGTAAAGCAAACTTCACTTCTTTCACTTGCCAAATTGGTAATAATATTAATGGAATGGCAGTCTCCTTGATTGCAAAAAAAGTTGTGGGATTTATTTTCCTAGTTGAAAAAGTTGATCTGCTTTCTTAAAGTGAAAGGAAGTGTAATTAATTTTCACATTTCCTTGGCTAATGATCATGGAAAGAGCTGGAATTTGGAGTCCAGTGTTCCCTTTCCAATTCTCTTACTCTCCACAATGGCAGATATTTTGATGTAGCAATAACTACCCAATCTGTCTTGTTCACAAGGAGAGCTCTGCACAGTAGGTGAAGCCAATGAACTGCAGGATGGCTTTATCCTTCTTTCCCTTGCTGCATATTTTATGGCCTTTAATGTAGCTTCATTCCTTGTTAAATGCATTCTCCAGGCAATTTGACAGATGGGACTGATTTTCTTTTCTTTTTTTTTTTTTTGGTGTTTATATGGTATTTTCAAAGCAAGGACAAATCTTCCTTTTTCAGACAGTCTTCAGTTAGAACTCCATAAAGCTGTACATAATTCAGGGTTTTTTTAGGGGGGTGGTTATATGGGGATTTAGTATATTACAACTTCACAGTTTCCAAAAGAACCCTGCCAATACATCTTAAATATTAAACTATTCTATTGATAATTTAAAAAAAGAAATAAAAATATGGTCCTATATATTCTATAAAAAGTAATAAAACTGCCAGTAAATACACATCCCCGGTAACTGCTACAGACAGTTGATGTTGCATTAAGCACCTACAGGAAGCATAAGGATGCAGGGTGATAAAAGTGGTTGACATGATGATATAAGTGCATATCGACTCAAATCCCTCCTGGGAACTATTTTTACACTATCCTCACACTCAGAGCTGCCATAAATTAATAATCACTAAAATGATGAACAGCTTTTATTTAACCTTCTTCTATATTCATGAGCATGTGATTATGGTAAGATTTCATATTTGTAATTGTACAGCCTGTTTACTTAGTGTCTTCTTCTAAGGAAATGGAAAGCCCCACATGAAATATGTAAAACTAGACTGCTCAATGTAGTCACAGCCTTGCAGTGATACACCAAGTCTTGGTTTGTAATTTCTAAGTTCCTTAACCTAGAGCTCCCATGGAAAGCCTCTTTTCTGTTGGTAATTGATTTAGGAAAAGCAATTCTATAAATTATGGTTATTTTTCACATAACACATATTAATGGCAGTGGCCATGGAAATCCACTTAGGCTCACATCTGCCCATATGGTACAAGATAAGCTAAGAGTAACAATTAATGAAGAACAGTGAAGGAAAAGAGAGCTACCTAACTGGAGGCCATGTAAGTAAATGAAGTATCTAGCTAAGAAGAAAATCTGGCAGTAAAGGAGTTAGCTGGCAAGAAGATGGTGGTGGGAAAGAATTTGGAAGAGATGATTATTGGCTGCAATAATAATATCTCTTACAGCAAAGTATTTAAGATGTTAGCCTAGTCCTTTACAGTCATTTTTTCCACTCTCTCCTGGGGTGCTGTGAGGAGCTGCCAAACCTAGATCCCCTTGTAGGATGGAACCATTCATTCTTCCAGCTGCTGGAAGGTTGACTACCAATGGCTCAAAGGTGCATCCCTCTCTGGGCACTGCCTGTTTCTGAAGGCAATTACCTTCCTGGTAACACTCCTCCAAAGACTGCCTGATGCTTGTTTAAAAGCCCAGATACCTTGCTTCACTTTGGCATAATTCTAAAGGGCTTCCCCAGTGCCAGTGCTATCTGTAGGGTCTCTTGAGTCCTCTTGTTGCAGTGTCATCATAGTTTAATTTCTCTCTCTACCCAGCACTTCTAAATAATCCTTATCTTTATCTTGGAGCCTGTTTCAAGGAAACCCAAAATAATAAGATACTAATCTTTATCTCAGAGCCTGTTTCCAAGGAACTCAACTGAAGACACACTTAGTTCTTTACCCTATACTATTATGAATTTCTTCTACAGTTCCCTTACAATACCTTAACCATCAGATTCCATGAACCCTTAAGTTTCTTTGCAGCTTTTGTTTAACTCTGTTGACCAGTTTTTTCCCCTTAGCACACGCCTTTTTTGCTTCCATAAACCTGCTTAACCCTGATACTCTCCCTACCTCTCTAAATGCTTTTGTTATTGTTTTGGTTTTTGTCTTTTTTTTAACCCAAGTTTTGCTCTTGGTTCTCTTCTGTAGGAGTTGTTCCACGTGTAGATGTATTTCTGATGTATCTGTGGGGAGGAAGGTGATCTCCACGTCTTACTCTTCCTTCACCTTCCCCCCAAATCTCTGGTTCTCTTCCTATTTTGCTCTTAACTTTAGTTTTCACTTCATGGTAAAACCTCCTGAATCCACATTTTTAGCTCAGATCTGTCCTATGTTTCAAAAACCTACTTGGGGGCTTCCCTGGTGGCGTAGTGATTGAGAGTCCGCCTGCCGATGCAGGGGATACGGGTTCGTGCCCCGGTCCGGGAAGATACCACATGCCGCGGAGCGGCTGGGCCCGTGAGCCATGGCCGCTGAGCCTGCGCGTCTGAAGCCTGTGCTCCGCAACAGGAGAGGCCACAACAGTGAGAGGTCCGCGTACCGCAAACAACAACAACAACAACAACAACAACAACAAACCTACTTGGTATTATTCCCTGAATGGCTGCTCCTCACAGCCATTCTGCCTGTCTCCTGCCATGGTCTTCATAAATCTACCCTCTATCCTGTGGTCAGAGGTGCCATGCTCAATGCATCAATACTGACAGCTATTTTCATTGTTCCATTTTTGTTGCTTTAAGAAGGCTTTGTTCCATTTCTATTTCATAAACATATGACTCTAGAGTTTTATAATTCTGGTAAAATTTTATGATGTTCTCTCCACCCAATTTTTCTCACGCAAGCTCTTTTCTCCTGGCAATACGGTAGAAAGAGAATGGTCCTTTGAGTCATATAGAAATAGATTGTAATACTGATTTTCCCTTTAGTAGCTGTAGTGACCATGGAAAAACCTTCTCTGCAGCTCAGTTTCTCATCTCTCTTATAGAGATATTATGAGGGCTAGAAAGCGAGAAAATGTGTGTATAAATGAACTTGGCCTACATAAAAGTTATTCAATAAGTGTTAATTTCACTCCCTTCTGTCCTTTCTTTCCTCTCCAGGTTTTTGGTTCCAGCTATGATTTAAAGAACTATCAGTTCCTAAATTCCAGCTAGAAAGTTCTCAACCAGATCACAGGTAGGAACTGGGCTCTTTCTTCAGCACAGATAGGAATAAAATCAGACGTGACAGCATCAGGAGCTCATTCACCTGGCATCAGAATACCTCAGGACACAGAAGCCAGGATACTGGCTCATGCAGAGATCTCCAAAGCCGCACAGGTCTGGCCAGGAGCCTGGAGTGTGCAGCTGGTAGTAGTCTTTCTCTGCCCATCATGGCTTGAGAGTCAAGTACAGTCTGTGTCAACTTTCCTCCTAACATCCAGCTTCCCTCTCATATGATCACTACTTTGTGGCTCACCCACAATTACTTTCTTTTCTATCATAATATTTATAACCTTTAGACATCTAAGTTGTATATTGGCATTACAGGATCTGAAGAATCACGTCATCAATTTCATTCTTTAAATTTTGAATTTCTGTCCGTATAGATGCCATATGTAACCTGTAACAACTGGCTATCAATTTTAGGTTATTCATGGACAATATTATATTATTTTTATTTCTCTCTGAGTGTCTAGGAACACAATGACTGTTGCACACTCAGTGGAATATACACTTGGAGGTTTTGGGTTTTTTTTAAGTAGTAGTATAGGCTTATCTCACTTTAAGGAGTAAATAGATAATTATTTGTAATAACAGTTGAAGAGGATTTATTTAAAAATAGCAAGTTCCCGTAGTACACTGAAATTATTTTATTTACAGAAATTCAGTAATCACACAATTGTGCAATTTTTGTGGCTTTCTCTGTCATTCACAAGTACAGGTCTCCGTGACTTTTCATCCTAAAAGAAGATAGCCTCCTGACTGATTTCTACATCTCCTGCTTCTCCCTATTCCAGTACATTTCATAAGTGATTATCAGGATTCATTTTCCAAATTCATAGCCCTATCACTCTTCTGTGCAAAACACACGCACACACTCATGAGAGTGTGGATTTCTTCTGTTTGTTTTATTTACTGCTGTATGCTAGCACCTAGAACAGGGGTTAGCATAAAGTAGATGCTCAATAAATATTGGTTGAATAAATAAATCCTAGTATAAAAATAGCACAAATTTGTCCTTCTTTTGGGTATAATTTTCCAATTTTATATTCTTCTTTACAAACTATGAAAGAATATTTTTTTTCAAAAAAGTTTAGAAGAGGTTCATAAGTTATAAATACTAATTATGCTCTAAATATACTTTCTTTTGAAATAAATTTGTCCAATTTGATTTGTATTTCTTGATTCTTAAAAAAATTATTATAAGTAATGTTTATTGTGTGCTCACTATGTGCCATGTGTCCTGTTGCTTCTTATTCCAATCCATTTCTCATACTGTTCTCAGATTCGTATTTCATATGAATAGCCCAATAACATTTATGAAGGTGTGAGTTTTGTCATTTCTGTTTGCTGCTTTATTCCCAACACCTAGACAATCTCATAAGACAAGTACAATGAGCCCCATTTTACAGATGAGGAACACAAAGGCAATGAAAAGTTAAGGAATATACTCAATTTTACACAGCCTTAAACAGTAAAGCTGGATTTCAAACTAGATGATTCAACTCCAGAACGTGCATTTTAACCACTGACTCTGATCTCATGATTTACATATCTTTGCTACCCTTCATACCCAACTAACACTGTAACTTGTAAAGAAGAAAGGCTCTCTAACCATCACATGAGCTGAATAGTAATAGAAGTAAAAGTTTTAATTTCCACATACTCTTCCAAATAATTTGTGGCAATTATCCAGTAAAACATGGAGGTAAGAAATAACCCAAGAGGACTTCTGGCAACTTTTTTAACATCAAAAAAACCCACCAAAACCAAAACCAAAAAAAAAAAAAAAAACCAGTATTCTTCTCCCCTTCCTGGCATTTTGAGATCACTTTTTTTCTCTTAACCCAGTAAGTCTAAAACAAGGTTTACTATCTCTTGTTTACTGACATTTCTTCTTTAGGAAATAACATTTTCAGGATAGCTGCATAAAAGTGTGAAGGCATCTCTGAATTTCACATTAAATATAAAACATTCCATAATTGTATAAACTGACTCTTCCACAATCATAAATGAATTAAGATTAAGGTAATGAGATAATTTAGGAAGACAGACTTCCTGTCATCATAATCTATGAGAACTACACAACTCCTTCCAGAGAATTAATTACCATTATAAATTATATAGAGGGATTATAGCAAAAGCAAGTTAATTTTATTACAACAAGAAAAGATGTATTTTGCATCATATAGCTAAAAAATGACAAAAAGTAACATATACAAAATCAAATTTTAGCTAGGAAAAATATTTGTAATGTATTTGAAAGAGGGTTGATATATATATAATATACAAAGTGTAGTCACAAAGTGATAAGAAGAAGACAACAATAAAAAAGTAGGCAATAATATACAATTTACAGAAGAGCATATGACAAATAAAGAACAATGCTGAATTTCTGTAGTAGTCAAGAAAATGCAACTTGAAGGAATTCAGATATTACTATATATTCAGCACAACGAGAAGAATAAGAAAAGAGTGATTACAACCTACTTCTGGGTGGCAGTGTAAGGACAGGATATTTACATATAATCCTGTAGCAATCTAAACCATCACAGCTTTTGAGTACAATACCAATCGATTAAATTTAGCAAGTCATATGCTTCACATTATAGATAATGGTAAAAATTGGAACGAAGTCTATGCAGGAGAATTTTACAAACTCTACCAAAATTGCTAAAAGGCATACCATTATATATAACAATTCAATTTCTCCTATAATATGCTTGCATGGATGCAAAGTAATCTATGTATGCAAAGACTGGAAATGACATAAATCCACACAATGTACTATTAAGGAGTTGTAAAAAAAATTAAAATTAAAGTTAAATAAGAAAATTCTTTACAAACAGATATCAAATTATCTCCTATATTTTCTAGTATGTGGAAAAAGCAAGTTTATCAAACAGTGTCTAAAATGCTATGTGTCCGTAGGCTTATGAAAAATATCTCTGGAAATTTATATAAGAAACTGATAATAGCAGTTACCTCCCTCTAAAGAGGGAAATTGGTTGGCTGGGGATAGAATTGAAAAAGACTTTTTTCAGTTTATATCATTTGGAAGGCATGATTTTTGAACTATATAACATTACCTATTAACTAATAATAATAATAATGCTTTGGTATAATAATGTTAATGTACTTACTGTCACTGAATTGTATGCTTAAAATGGTAAATTTTATTTTATGCATATTTTACCATAATAAAATGATTTTTAATTATATATGTGTGTATATGTATATATACATTTAAAGTATATTTATGTCCCAATAAGCCTGTACCTGGGTGTGTATCCCTTGGAAACAAATATAAATAAATAAGTATATATTCAGGCTCATATACCTTTATATTAGGTGGTAAAAAAATTGGAAATTGTCCCTAAGTAGGAGATTGTTTAATAAAACTTATCCATATATTATAGACTCTAATGAAGCTGTTAAAAAGAATACATTTATGAATGGATAAATAAACTGTGCTACATCCAGACTATGGAATATTATTCAGTGCTAGAAAAATAAGTTATCAAGCCATGAAAAGATATGGAGGAAACTTAAATGAGTATAACTAAGTGAAAGAAGCCAAACTAAAAAGGCTACTTTTTGATTCCAATTACGTGACATTCTGGAAAAGACAAAACTATAGACAATGAAAAGATCAGTGTTGCCAGGAATTAGGGAACATGGAAGACAGAGGATTTTTAAGGCAGTGAAACTGTTCTGTGGGATACTATAATGATGGATGTCATCATACATTTGTTCAAACCCATAGAATGTACTACACCAAGAATGAGCCCTAATGTGAACCATGGGCTTTGAGTGAAAATGATATCGATGTATGTCATCAATTGTAACAAAAGTATCACTCTGGTGAGGGATGTTGATCGTGGGGAGGGCTATGTATGTGTCCAGTCAGGTGATATGTGAGAAATATCTGTACTTTCTGCTGAATTTTGCTGTGAATCTAAAACTGTTCTAAAAGCAGTTTATTTTAAAAAGAATTCTAATGAGAGAGAAAAAACAGAAAAGAAAAAATACATTAGTCTATTTTAGTTGACATGTAAACGTTTCTATTCTACTGGAAAACAATGCATAAAAAGTGGTTTTGGCAGCACCAATTCTCCTAGAGAGAGAAACTGGAAAAGCCACACAAACATCTGCTTTCATGCGTCAGACAGTTGATGAAGCTACAAAGCTAGTTGCTAAGTTTTCAGAGTGGGGAGAAACAAAGAGAGATGAGCTGAATGTCAGAAGCTCCTTTTTCTGTAGACATTTGCCAATTCTATGACAGAAAACAGAGTCTGAGAATCTGGTTTTATTATAGTTTGATCAGAAAGCCACAACTAGGGAAAGATAAGTAAGAGTGGCTTTGGGTGATCTTGTGAGCCTAATGTGAAAATTAAAGAATTGAGAAAACTTAGATTTATATTTGATCTCTCCTTTGAGTGATTTGCTGTACTTTGATGCTTCATGACAGAGAAAACTGGAGTTTTATTTAAATACCTCTGAAACACAGGGCAGAATGTGCTGCCTTACTGACAAAGATTCATGAGGGGGCAACTATCACGATGAACTCACCAAGATTTCAGTTGAAAATCTTAGAGGGCTACATGTTAAAAACAGAGATCAAGCAGAGATAGACTGACACCTAGCCTGTACTCACCTCTGTCCCTGAAAAAAAATTAGGTGGAACACTTTTTCTACTTTATTTGCCTAAATATTATCCCCTACAGACTCTAAAATTTTGTATACTCAACATCTGGCATTCAATAAAAAAATTACTTAAATAGATGAGTTCATAATGACCAAAATATATGGGAATAAACAGGCACTAAAAAATAGATGCAAAGGTAATCAAGATATTACAGTTATTAGACAAGACTTTAGAGTAACTGTGATTGACAGGTTCAAGAAAATAGTAGAAAAGATGTACACAATAGGTCAGATGAAAATAAATAGACTTTCACCAGATAATTAGAATATGTATAAAAGGATCAAATAGATATTTTATAACTGAAAAATATAGACTCTGAAATTCAGAACTCAATAAATGAATTTAAAATCAGATTAGAAATTGGACTAGTGAACTGGAAGACAGAGGAGTAGGTACTATCCAATTAAAGTAAGACAGAAAAAGGATATGCAATAAAGAATAGAATATAAGTAAAATGTGGGGCACACAGTGGAAAGATCTAACATATATGTAGTTGAAGTCCCAGAAAGAAGAAAGAAGGGGTTGAAACAGTACTTGCAAAGATGATGGCTAAGAACATTCCAAAATTGATAAAAAGCTTTAACCTAGAAATTCAAGAAAATTTACAAACTCCAAGCAAAATAACTGGAAAGAAAACCACACCCAAGCTTATCATAATCAAAGCACTGAAAATAAAGAGAAGATCTTAAAAGGAATGTAAACAAAACTGCAAAAACAACACAGTTAAAAAATAAGCAAAGGACTTGCACAGACATTTTTCCAAAGAAGATAAAGGGCAATGAGCAATGAAAAGGTGTTCAACATCACTGATTACTAAGGAAATGCAAATGAAAACCACAATGAGATATCGTCTCATGCCCATTAGGATGGCTGCTATTAAAAACAACCCACAAAATAATGAGTGTTGGCTAGGATATGGAAAAATTGGTTTGCTTGTGGCTTGTGCACTGTTGGTGGGAATATAAAATTTTGCAACCGCTACAGAAAACATCATGGTAATTCCTCAGAAAACTACAAAGAAAATTATCATGTGATCCAGGAATTTCATTTCTGGATATATACACAAAATAATTGAAAGCAGAGATCTGAAGAGATATTTGTACACCCATGTTCATAGTAGCATTATTCACAATAGGCAAAAGGTGGAAGCATATTTATTTATTTCTAGCACATTGGCATTAAAAGAAATACTAAATAGTGTCCTTCAGATATAAGGAAAATATTCCCAAATGGAAACACAGACATGCAAGAAGAAATGAAAGACAGTGGAAAGGGTAAACATGCAGGTAAATATAGATCGATATTGATTCTACAAAACAATAATAGAAACCTCTTAATTGAGGGTTAGGATATCTGTAGAAAAACATATCACAATAATAAAGTCTTCTAAGATTCTATCAGTATCAGAGAACTGTTGAAAGTTACTATTTGTATTAAGCAGTCATATGTCAAGGATGAATGTTGACATCTCTAGAGTAACCACTATAATATCACTACAAGTATCTATTTAATACAAAATCTGAAAGAATGCAATAAAGGAGAAAAAAGGAACCTGATCAGTGAGTTAAAGAGAAAATAAATAGTGACATGGTAGATATAACCTAACTATATTAAGAATTATATAAATGTAAAAGGACTAAATACTCCAAGTAAAAGATCAATATTATCATACTAGATTTTTTAAAGGCTAATATATTATGCTTACAAGAAACCATAGATATAAGAACACAAGAAGGTTAGAAGCAGAAGGATGCAAAAAGAAATACCATGCAAATATTAACTAAAAGAAAGCTGGCGGTATTGTACTAAAAGCAAAAAGAGTAGATTTTTAAAGCAAGAATCATCATTAAAGGCAAAAAAAAGTCATATCATAATGATAAAGTTGTAAGTCTATAAGGAATATAAATGTTAATTGTGCTGATATCACTTGGGTAGCTTTTCAAGTAATTTTTACTTTCTTCATCATACTTTCATGTATTGTTTGAATTTTTTACAATGAGCATGGATTATTTATATAATATGACATAAAAAATAAAGCTATTTTTATTGTGGACAAAGAAAGAAATAAAACAATACAAAGATTTAAGAGTAATCTGTTTTCCCTATTAAAACTTTAGAAAGATTTGATGGCTGTTATGCCCTAATGACAACTATAAAAATTAAGCCTATAGTAACAGAGCAAAAAATATTAAAATAGCACTGAGGAGAATCAGGTAGAAAATCTCACACAAAAGTGTTACATAATCTCATTTCCCTTAGTTTTATTTGTTTATTTAAGGATTTGAAGACAGTCACATAAGTCTGAGTGCATTTTCTGAAAGAAGAGGATAGTAATACTTAGAAAAGAATGTGGGAATAATCCAAAGGGAGAAAAGCACTGATTCATTTGTTCATTCAATAACTACTTATAAGTAATTATAATTAAGTACTATGTGCCAGGTATTAATTGAAACTATTACTTATGATGCTGCAAAATAATAATATATATTATTATTATATAATTTTATATATATATATAAAAATATATATATATGTCTCTGCCCCCAGTCCTTGACACAGGGCTCCTGAAACCCTTTAGAAGTTTCTAAGTGATAAGAGCACTAGGTACATCTCTTGTTCTAATATTTGGTCTTTGACCCTGGTTCCTGACACCCTGATCCTAAGTCCCTTGGAGTTTCCTGGGCGATAAGAGCGTCTTTTATTCTAATAAGGCAACTTTGAGTGGGCTCCTGGATGGCTCCTGGGTTGGGGCTGGTCCCCAGAAAGACCATGATTAGAAGCTTGGAATTTTCAGGCTCATCTCCCATTCTCCAGAAAGGGGAGAGGGGCTGAAAATGGAGTCAATAATTGATCATGCCTACATGAGGACGCTTCCATAAAATCTCAATAGTGTGGGGTTTGGAGTGCACATCCACATACTGGGAGGGTGACACACTCCAACTCCACAGGGACAGAAGCTCCTGCTCTTGGGACCTTCCCAGACCTTGCTCTATGTATCTTTTCACCTGGCTGTTCATCTGTATCCTTCATCATACCCTTTAATAAACTGGTAAATGTTAAGTGTTTTCCTGAGTTCTGTAAGCTATTCTATCAAATAATAGAGTCCAAAGGCAAGCCAAAAGTCTTGGGACACTACGATTTGTAGCCTAGTCAGACAGAAGCTGTGGATAACCCGGGGACCTACTGCTTGCAGTTGTAATCTAAAGTGTGTGTGTCGGGGGGCAGTCTTTGGGACTGAGCCCTTAACCTGTGGGATCTGACAGTATCTTCAGGTAAAGAGTGTCATAATTGACTTAAATTATGACACCCAGCTGGTATCACAGAAAATTGCTTGTTGTGGGAAAAACTCTCCATACATTGGTGTCAGAAGTGTTGTGAGTGTGATAGTAGTGTGAGAGGAGAGACACAGGAGGACTGGGTTTTTCTCAACCCAGCAAATAGAGTATTTGTCAGCCTACTGTGGAAAATCATTTATGAGGTTACTAAATGAAATAATAGTAGGCCATTTATATTTGGTACAATTACCCAGCAACAAAGATTTCCTTAACCAAAGTATATTAAATTGAATTAGTTCTTCAAATTATCTGAGTTTTAGGGTGTTTTTAACTGAATTATACTCTGAGATTAAGTAAATCTGAATTAAGAAAATTAAACTACCCGAAGATAAATCTGAAAAACATAATTCTATTATTGTGATTGACATAGGAAGGAGATAAGGTAGAGAATAAAGGCACTGTACTGAAAAGGATTCATAAATCCATCTGGTTTCCAAAGTTGGATTATTTCCACTAGGGCTTCCAATGACTGACTAATTGTGATATCCAAAAGCTTTTTCTCCCTCAGTCATCCTCCTTCTAGGCTTTTCAGCAGCATTTAACACAGTTAACCTTTTTGGATCTCTCTGCTTCTTTGGTTCTTTTAAAACAAAACAAAAACACTGAAAGCCAGTTTTCCTCTTACTTGTGACTACTGCCCTGTTATTGTTGTCAATTCCTCTTCCTCCAAACAGAATTTTTATGACTAAATATTGATGATCCCAGGAATTATACTACGGTAATGTTCCCTTTTCACTCTGTACGTTTTCTGCCTGGTTAAATTCTGGTGGCTTCAACCATCATCCCTACTCAGATAAAAGCCAATGTAATCTAGTTCTAGAGCTCCAGATCTGCATTTCCACCAACCCCATGCTATCCCCATTTTACTATGCTAGAGGCACATGAATTTCACATTAAAACTAAAGTTACCATTTCAACATCCTTTACTAAAAGTAAACTGCTCTTCTTTTAATGTTCCAGATCTCAAATAACGGAATAACTATTCATCCAAACCAGGCTCCTGTAGAAACCAGTGAAGAAGATATTTCTTTCAAATCGAAATCCTTCTATCTCTACTGCCACCATTTAGTTTGGCTCCTAAAATTTCCCGCCTGGGTTACTGCAAGCATCAATTTCTTTGTGTCCAGACTCTCTCCCAGCAGTCCACCAGATGATTTTTTCCTTTGTAAGTTCTTCAATACCTTCAAAGTTATGGTCCTCTTCATTTCTTTCTGAGCTAAATTTGATGCTATTACAAATGTATTTCTAAACATATTTTCATAACGTTCTCTCCTTTAGTACCAAGGTAGCCTAACAGAACTATTTAAAAAAGAATCTGAAGAAAATATATATAACTGAATCACTTTGCTGTACACCTGAATCTAACAGAACACCGTATATCAACTATACTTCAATTTTTAAAAAGTCATTGAATTTTGAAGGTGCTTTCCTTTCTAGTGCCTTATAGTGTAAGCTTGTATCACTGTATGACAATCCAAGATAAAAAGTCCAAATTTATAAACCAAATATATTAAGGACTAATAATTTACATTATAATGAGGCCTTTCATCTCTATTGAGTTATTGCTTAGCATTGTTCTTTTCAAAATGAGTGGCTTAAATTGTATAAATAATTGATAGAGTTTAAAGGCAAGGTGTTTATCATCCATGACTTGTCATTTATAAAGCCTTAAAAGAAGATTGAAAGGGAAGAAACTTCTGTTGGTTTATATAATTATTTAGGAATGTGTAATGTTAAAACACAATTTTAAACATTTTTTTATAATTATAGAAATTTCTCTACTATAGGATTTTAAACAAAAATATTTATGGACAATTTCTAAAATATTTTGATTGTGGATACTGTCATTATTACATATATATTTATCTTTGCAAATATATTTTAATCACCATTACCATAGAAAATACCTGTTGAATTAATAACTGTATTAATTTTATCTTAAAATATATGTATATTATGTATATATGTGCATATAAAGGTATTTATGTGTATATATGTATAATTTTAACATGTAAAATCAGTTTCTACTTGCAAACTTAGTTCCTTAATCCATACCAATGAAAGAGTTGATGTAAATACTTTCTAAAATCCTTTTAGCTTTAACATTTTCTGATTCTATTACAACCTTCAAGATACATTTAAGGAGAAAGAATCAACTCCATCCACTTTAATATGGAACAGTGAGATTTTCAAAGATTCTTCTTGCCATTGAAATAATCTTATTTACCCTTTCCACATTCTTTAAGTCCTTTTTGTATTCATTCATCCAAACATTGTATGTTTTTATCATTGAACCTCCTATTTCATTTCTTGCAAATGTCAGTGAGTACTAATAAATGGAAAGCTCCTGCTTTGTGCCTGGATTTTATTTGATATAACCTTGAAATTTTGAAATGTAACCTTCAAAAGTGAATGTAATTTTGCTCTAGTTCTTAAAAGCATGATTATAATATAATTTCTGTTAATGGTTTAGGAGAGGAATTAATACATTTATATAGCAGTTAAATATGTCACAAGGCAAAGGGAGATCTTATTCTTAGATTGTTGAATTAGGGTTCTGAAAATAAGACCTGAGAGAGAATACAACATTTAAATTCATCTTTCTGTCCAAAATAATTTCATTATTATTGACAGAAAATTAATTTCCTGAAATCCACAGTTATCATTTTTCTTCCTAGCTATTTTTGTGATGTAATATACTTAACACAAATAATACTAAGTATAAATTTAAAATTATAAGACTATTTGGTCATTATAGAGGAAAATTCCCAGAATACTACTTAATTCTATATACTTAAGCATAGTAAAATAACATAGTATCTACTTGCTAGTTATTCTGTCTCTGCGGACTTCTAGGTTGTGACCACTTTGACTTGCATTTTTTTCATGTAGCGGGCTCCTTTAAAAAAAAAAAGAAAATGTAAAAAATTTTAATTAACTGCTCTTATAAATTGACAAATGCATCTAAATAAACATAAAAAGCAAGAATGGGTTGTGAAGAGTTTAATCAGATGCTTTTCTAATAGTCAGTTTACACATCCTATTAGCATATTTCCACAAATGCTATCACTTTAGGTATTTGAGCTGTGAATATATAAATTCAGTGTGGAACAAAAGGATGATACTGTTGTCTAATATTCCTTCTTAAAGTAACACTTCAATA
The DNA here is from genome assembly GCF_011762595.2 of Tursiops truncatus. Classification (NCBI taxonomy): domain Eukaryota; kingdom Metazoa; phylum Chordata; class Mammalia; order Artiodactyla; family Delphinidae; genus Tursiops; species Tursiops truncatus. Next base: position 123,964,020 of record NC_047034.1, read on the forward strand.
GCTGCAAGGAAAATTCTTTCAATAGTGATTTTCCTCCTTGCCTGTTTTATACCTAATAACTAAATAAATGTGCAACGTATCTCCTTTGTTTTTAAAAATTATAAAAACAAAATTTCTCATAAAATATTTCATAATTTAGATTCTTACAGGTCAGAGTTGCCTTTTACTCTAGTTATTCTGAATGAATAAAGTTTTAAGATCTTACTGTTAAACTTTAAACCCTGATTTGGTAATTCCCAGTAATCATTAAAGTAAAGTGCTTATTATATGTGTATATATTCATAGCTTAATGTGTTCTATATAATTACAATAATTGAGCCTAAAATACTCATATGCATTTGTAATAATCAAGTATTTTAGAAAAGTGACCTCCACGAGATTTATTTTTTTTGACTTCCACAAGATTAATGCAGATATACATTTATTTAGTTTTATAGTTTTCACTCTGATACATATACAACCCATGGATGATATGGGAAATTAAGAAAACAATGATAGCTTGAAATTATTTATTTGAATACTTAATGTAAAACCTTTATGTTTATAAAGCCCAAGAATCTCTATAAATGTGTGAGTCAGGACTTTATGGAACCTCCATTTATTTGTAGAACAGAGAAGTATCTAGTCCATGCACAGAGTCAGGCAGAGCCTGATGTGTTTCAAAAGTCATAAAGGGAAGATTTCTTGTTATTATTTAGTGCAATTTTCTAATCAAAAATTTAAAAAGGGGAGTGAAAGAACCAAGAAAATATTCAAGATAGGCTTAATAAAGTCAATTGTACACAGTAAGATTTAGATATTAAAAAAATCTCTTCTTGAAGTTAGGACTTTACAGGATCTTCTGGAAAAGAGTAACTGTAGTGAAAATATATAAATAGCAGTCAAAATGCTGGAGATTATGTTTATTTAATTAATGTAATTCTTTATTTGTATAAAATACAAAATAAAGTGGTAAATAAAATTTAGCAAACCATGTGTTTAGGCTGAAGTAATTTTCTGATTACAAATGCATTATTAAAATAAAATAGAAATTAACAAATTTTATAGTTATAATTATTGTTAATAATTGTATCTTTTAACTTTTATATGAAAATTAAAAGTGATTTACACACCACCATTACAGTGTTACATTATGAAATGCTTACAGTCTGCAATATATTATCTTGAATTTTATAGAAACAAAAATATATAGTCTGATTAAATACTATTTATAATAGTCTAGGCCTACAGATTAAAAAACTGGAATCATCTATTTTAACTTCTCTACCTGTAAAATGGCAATCATAATTAACCTTAAGGGTCCCATAAAGATTTCTTTTTTTAATTATATAAATTCTTAATAGTTAAGCACTCTCCTTAGGAAGAAGGTATTTATTATTATTTTATTATAACAAGTAAAATTATAAGCCTAAAATATATTATTCCAGTATCCAGGAAAGTGATATATACTTAAAAATAAATTATTATATTCTTGTTTTCTGTTATCTTGTTTCTACCTGAAGACAAAAACTGCGTCTCCACTTTTCAGGCAGATTCACTATTCACTATAATGAGAGAAATATATGTCTGAATTAGAACACTAAATTATTATTACTATATTGTTATACTATATGATACTGTACTGTAGTACAATATACTATTATAATAACAATTATATTATTATTATAGTTATAATATTGTACTATAATATATAGTTATGTTATTTTAAGGATAGATGCTTTTGTTCTCTGTAAATCAATGGAACTGGGCCCTGCCACAGCTGGTGTAAATATACACACTTCAGAGAAGTTTATTAGAATATGAGGAAGATACATACTCTTAAACACAGTATTTTAATTTTGCAAGAGACCTAATATTCTTAGTTACAGGTAACATCACAGTTTTAAGGCCAATGTTGAAGGGGAAGAAAAAGAACCTTTTGGTTATAATAGAGACCAGCATACCAGTCTTGATGGTTTCTTTTTACTAAATAACTTAAAATAATATCTTAAAAAAATAATAAATTTTCTAGTTTTCTTTTTTATTTTTCAGTGCTATCACTGTCCTGGTTGGTCCAGGGTATGCCTGGCTAAGTGCCTGAGCCTCTAGGTTAAAGTCCATTTTAAAAGACTTAATGGGTTTATATATGGAAGCATTGTTTGAAAGCCTTTTGAAAGTCTCCTTGCTTTGGGCTAAACTCTTTCTGTGTATTTCTGGCTTCCAGTGTTTAGTCAAAATTTTTGAAATATAACCTCATTCAGTGCCTTAATTGTATTTAAATGATGAGACAAAAAAAAAAAAACACAAAACCATTCACTGTGTGCAATAGGTGGATGCTAATTCTCACTAGCTTGTGCTCATTACACAGCCCTTTCCTTCCCGCACTTTCTATAGTTTTTGATGTCCTGAGCTGCATTTAACCCCTGTTTGAGCTGCCTCTTTGTCCTGCTACTCAAAAGTAGAAAGTACACATGAAAAGTCCTTAGCATATAAGTTCTTACTTAAAATATGGTCTCCCGTGGACAAGGCCTTTTTCAGTTACACTCCTAACCAGTGTTTATTACTCTTTATTATAGATGCTGCAATACTTAGCAAGTGTTGCTATGGCACTTGGCCTATGCCTGAAGTAAATAGGCCAGATTTGGATGCCAAGCACTACAACTCTCAGCTTCACATTTCAATTATATTTAAATGAGATTGCCTAATGCAAGGGTTTATATGTTCATTAAAATTAACCTTTCAAATTCAGAGTGCCAGTGGGCACTCTTGATAACACTAAAGTTTTAGACTTAGGTTTCCAACCACTACTGCATAAATGAAAAATTCAGGGGGTTTGAAATGTCAAGGATGCTTTGAAATAGATATTGAATTGGCTAAGAACTTTAACTCTGTCTCACGTTCTCTTAGTGTTTTGTGATGTGATTACTAATAGTCACTGACTATTTAATGCAATAATGTTCTTGGAGCTAATGAAGAACAGGCACTGCACATCAAAGAAATTTGATAATAGTAACCCAAGCAAGAATTATGGTAGAGAATATGTTGAATTACTAGCTTGAAAGACATTTTAAATCGTCATAATTTGTTAATTATTTGGGGAGGAATTTCAGCACAGCCATCCTTAACAAGTGAGAATCCACTGTACTTTGAAGGTCACCAGTACCTTCAGAAAATTCATGTGCTGTCAAATCTTGCAGGTTTCAACTTATGAGAATTAAGAGTCAGGACGTGAGACTATACACTCAACATTAGATTTGTGAGATTTGGGTAAAGCGAAGGATGTCTTGGCAGTAAGTAGCACTGTAAGTCACTTGAATTTAAAGGCAGAGCTTTGAAGTCCAGATATCAAGCCCCTTCAGAAACTAGAGCAGGGACTTCCCTGGCAGTCCGGTGGTTAAGATTCCCTCTCCAATGCAGGGGGTGTGTGTTCGATCATCCCTGGTCGGGGAGCTAAGATCCCACATGCCTCACGGCCAAAAAACCAAAAGATAAAACAGAAACAATATTGTAACAAATTCAATAAAGACTTTAAGAAAATGGTCTACATCAAAAAAAAAAAAAAGGAAAACAGAAACTAGAGGACAAAACAAAATTATTAATATAAGACTAAGGTCTTTGTGGGCTCTGGGATAAATTATGAATAAACCCCCTAGATGAGCTTATCAGTGAGAGACAATGATGCAAAGCAGATTGAAATATAATGAGATGTGATATGACAGAAGTGTGCACATTGTACTGTGGAAGCCTGGAGAAGGGACACTCACACAATCTTGGGGTTCATGGAAGGCTTCTGACTCAGTTATCAGTCAGGGCCGAGGATGCCCCAAGCATTTTATACATTTTATTAAATTTTAATTGAACATCAGTCAACAAAACCAAGATTCCTTTAGTTTCTTCCATGTGTATGTTTTACCTTAAGGCCAGTAAAAAAGACAGGAAAAAATGGCAGATTCTCATGAATCACTATAAGGCTTTCATTTTTCCTTTTTCATTTATTCCCCTCTCCAAATTCCTTCAACTCTACAGGGATGGAGACAAGTATAGAACTGCTTGACCTGGATAGTGCTGTCAAGGAAACCCTGTAGCTCTACAAAAGACTCTGTGCTAGATGGCATCACCCTTCCTGCCTGTTTCTGCTTTAAGTCTCCTGTCTTGACCTTTTTTTAGAACATATTCTCTCGACTATTATCTTAAGAAATGAAACTTAAAGTCTTGCTTCATCTATCCACATACATATTTGCATACATCAATAATTTTTCCTCATTTTATCACAAACAATAATCCATACACAATAACAATATTCCTTAAGCATTTTTGAAACAGAAGTGAAGTCATAAACTAAGTTAGACCCCCCCATAGAAAATGCATCTCTCCATAAAACAACTCCCTGTCATAGAGATTATTTCTTTACTCCTTATAATGAATCTGTTAGGTAAGTGTTATTATTCTCCATTCATAAATGAAAAAACTTGACTTCAGAGTTGGTTCATTATTGTAATCGATAATTCATTCACTTAACAAGTGACGAGCTTCTACTTGCCAGGCTTTATGGTACCAGAGACACATCTTGCCATCAAAGACCTCACAATCTTAGCAGAAACAAAGCTGTACGTTCATCACACCATTTTATTTTCCTGAATAGCAAGAAGGCTGGATTTCTCTGCCCCTTACCTCCCACTACAGCTGGATTGGGGCCACATAATTGAGTTTTGGCCAATGGTGGGTAAAAGTAATAGAAGCCATTTCTTAGCCTGGCCCTGGAAAGAATCGTCTCATTTGGTCTTTTGGCCCTCTCTTCCCCTGGGTGGGCTCAGGTGACATAGCTACAAGGCAGCAGTGCCTCTCAATTTGCATTTAACTGTGACATGAGGGAGAAATAAACTTTTATTGTGTTAAACTGCTGATATTTGGGGTTTAATTTGTTACCACAGTATAGTCTATTTTTTCTTTCTTGATTAATACAAAGTTTCAAGGGGGAGACAGACATTAGACAATTGAACACCAAAACCAAAATTGCATGGAAGGGAATAAAATGAGTACTCTGAACTGGAATAACAAAGGAGATCTTTTTTAGTAAATTGGATCATGGTTCAGAAGTATTCCCTTCCCACTCCCCATATTTCCAAGGGAAGAGTCTACCACTGATGTTGGGTTAGGCTCTATGACTTGCTTTGGCCAACAGAATAGGGAAGTAACAGTGGACCAGTTGTGAGTCTAGGACTTAAAAGGCCTTGTATGTTTCTGTTCATACTGTTCCACCTCTGCCATGGGTAAAGGTTATGAAATGAACAGGTTCAGATTAGCCCACTGGTCCTGGGAAGAAACTGAGAGATGTATGGAGCAGGCACCCTAAAGGAACAGACTGCTTCCTCACTGGTCTTTCAGACTCTAACTTTAGCTACCTCCAATACTATAATATAGTCTAGAGATAACTTCCTAAAACATTTCATCATATGTGTTTGACCCAGGGGGACACGGGTGAGGAAAAGGAGAGCTAACATTTACTGGGTGCATATGTTATTCTAGGTATTATCCTAGGTGATTAGAGATGATATTTCTTTCAGACTGGTTTCCCCTGGCAGCAGACTCTGCCTAAGACAACGATTTGAGAATAAATACTTTATTTGGGAAGCAATCTTAGAAAACACCAGTAGAAAAGGAGTGAAACAGGGAAGGGAAGGAAGCCAGTAATGGGTGTGTAATGAAGCAACTGACACTCTGGGTCGCTAAGGCTCATCCATGGGGAATATATCTCAGGGTAAGCCATCAGAAGGTGAGGAACGTGGGCTATTTATTCTCCAACTCTCATCTGTGAATGACTGAAGGCTGAACCTGGAGCCATTAACCCCTCTGTACTTCCAGGCTGCAGTGGACACAAGCTGAAAGAAGGGTCTCAATAAAATTTGACAGTGCTTGCACTTAGATGCCATGAGCACATAGTAGAGTGTTAATAGTCAGGAGGACATGGGAGGGCCCCCGACAGCAGAACCTTCTTTTCATTTATTCCTCATAAATGTCACCATTTTAGAGAGGTTTTTCCCTGATCACTTAATTTAAAGACACATACCCCTTAAAGACACATACCCCAGTTTTCTATCACTTGTCCTTTCCTTCTGAGCCCTTATCAGAATTGATCACTATTAATTTGCTTCTTTTCTTGTATATTTTCTATATTTGTTCCTAGACTGTGAACATAATGAGGTCAAGAACTGAGTTTATTTTGTTCAACAACACCTAGTACAAAGTAGAAACCCAGTATTTGTTGAATCAAGTATTGAATGACAGCCCTATAAGCTAGGTAGTGTAATCTTCATTACTGGATGGGAATACTAAGGCCATATTAGTGGTGACAGAATTCCAATCCAGGAAGGTCTGACATAAAATCCCATACTTTTACCACACTGCGATAATGATACCATGCTCTTTTCCTATTTCCTGTCTCAGAAAACTCAATTATTTCCTATTTCTTACATCATTAAATCTAAATTCCTCTGCCTGACTTTCAGTTCCTTCTATAATCTGGCTAGTTAGACCAGTCGTGCTGCATCTTAAAAAAAATTAGTGCACAAATACACTATGGGATGAATGAAATGTTGTTTAAAACCATATGAGAAAATGACTTGCAGGTTGCTTTTTGTCAAAAATTAGTGTAATATGAAAAAACAGTGTGATCCGCCTTCTAAAAAGTCCAATGAAAAGGCTAAATGAATGTAAATGTAATTTCTAGAGCAGTCAGAGGGGTGGGTGTTAATGATGGTGCATGTAAGACTCCGTTTCTGAGGACAAAATGACTGGAACTCAGAAAAACTGACAACAGAACAGCAAAATTCCTTTTATCCATGCATGATAAGTGATTTTGCTTTAGGCTTTAGGCCTGAACAAAAAACACGCTACCACACAAGCAAAATGGAACCAGGAAAAATGAAGAAGGAAACAAGAGAGGAAGAAAACAATGTGTTTCTACTTATATTTGCTAACAATGTGTAGATGCTTTCATTTACATTATTTCATTTAAGCCTTAGGACCAGGTCATTAGCATGACTGTAGGGCCTGACAAAAGCATGAAATAATTTAGCATTCAGTCACGCAGTAACAAAATTACTGAAAATAAGAGAGTTACAGCTTGAGTACCAGGGTGAAAATTCACATAAAAAACACTAGGTAATAATACGACCTTTTTTTTTTTTTTTCCATTTTTTTGGGAGGAAAGAATGTATTGATTGATTAAAACTATTTGAAGCATTCCCATACTACCGCTCCTCTTTATGGGTGCTTCTTCCATGGGAGGATAGTACTCCCTGTCCCAATGATATTAGCCTAGGCCAAGTGAGTTGCTTAGGTTAATGGAATACCAGCCAAGGGGAAGCTTTAAGCCAGCCTACATTCTCTGTCCTTTGTGGCAAATCTTAGCCACGGGCTCCATTTTCTTTCTAGACTTTGGAACAAAGAGATGATGGAGCAGAGTCCCAGTCAATATGCAGCCAACATGTAATAGTAATGAAAAATAAACCTTTGTTCTTGTAAACACTAAGGTTTAAGGTTTTTTATTATTATAATGGTAAAAGCTGTGTATGAATAAGTAGGTAAAAGTGCCTTTCTAATTCTGGGAAAGTTTACAAATCAAAAATTGAGATCTTGAAGAAAACCACTTTCCATTCATAACTTTAAAAGTTTAACGCAAGAAAAATTTATAAATGTTGTTTATAATATTTAAAAAACTTTGACATGTTAGGGCATATGGGCACATGATTCCAAATGAAATGAGAAATACATTATTTACTGAGTTGTGACATTGAGTTCAAATATGCAGGAGAATTTTATTTAGTTGGTTTATAATAGTATTGTAATGCTTACAAAAACTTGAAATTTACTATGTTTATACATTAATTGATTAGATTTGTAAGAGTGGTTTAAGTCTTTGGGAAGGTTTTACTTGTTACCTCAGTGTTTGAAATAATAAAGAAGAGAAAATTTATTAGATTTATGAAGAAAAAAATATTTAACAATTTTAAGTAAAAGTTTTAAAGCGATTGTTAAAACTTACCTGATTTATAAATAGAATAAGATTTGTATGTTCAGTCTCAAAAAAATACTGAAAAACTAGGTTTAAGTTAAAAACTTTAACTTTTATAAAATGAAAATTAAAAATTGCAAATAAATAATAATTTGTTAATTAAATAAATAATCTTTACTGTGCACAAAAGTCATCCTATAACATTAAAAACTCACAGCAACAAAAGTCACTATGAAGTAGTAAAGTATTTTCCATTTTATAAATAAGGAAATGAAGACTCAGAGAAATTAAAGTTGACCCAAACCAAAATTATGGTAATTCTACAATTTTTTAATTCTACAATTTGTAAAATGACTTTCAAATGTGTCATAAAATGTACTTTATTCTCTTTTTTTGCATTTAAAATGTTAATGCATGTTCATTTATAAAAGCTTTCTAAATCATCACTTATAAATAAAGTCTTAGCTATTATAGATACTTGTATATTGAAAAAAATTATTCTCTGGCTGATTTTTCTTTTGAAATTTTTTTTGCTTCCTCAACTGGATGGATTATTCCTGAAGAAGAGAAGAGATTTATTCTACCCCAAGTGACCAATAAAAAAAAAAAAAAAGTGCACATAGCAAGTTCTTGGTAAGTGCTCACTGAACTAATGAATAAAATGCACACAAAAAAAGCATTTTATTTATTATCCTTTTGTTTCTTTTCTTTATCTCCTTCATAAAAGAATCTGAGGAGGCTTATAATAAAAGATAGATACAAACTAGTTTTAAGTAAAATAAAAAAAATTAGAACCATAAAAATGAAAAGAAAGAAAAAATCTTATTATAAGACTAACATTTACTGTGACTTAGCATGGAATGTATCTGTTTGCTTCCCTGGAAGACAGGCAACAGGGCAAAAGTAGAGGCTATACATGTTCTTAATCTGTTTCAAGGAATCACATTAATTCTGATGCAGAATTCTTAAAGGTGTTTAATTTGTTGATTCACATAACATACAACCTAAAATACCTGTAAATAATAACATTGACCAAATCCTTAACTTTTTCAAGTTTAGAAAAGAACCAAAAGACCTTTCAATAATGTAAAGAATAGTGATTAAGTCAAATGCATGAAACATCTGTCCATCTATCTATATATCCTTTTATGTTAATAGCTTTTACTATGAAGTATTTTTATGTTAGTTAAAAGGCAAGCCTCAAAATTAAGCTAATATGCATTAACTCACACATTATATACATGATATATATGTGTACATACGCACACAAACGTATCTGTGCAATTTTGGGAATTTGAAGCAACAATATATATAATCTGTTGGATTCCTATAGATAAGAGATTTAAATTTCTTCTTGGAATAGATATGTAGATATGTAACTAGTGGTATATCTTAAAGGATTTTAAAGTTACACCACCCTTGGATAAACTAGAGTCAGCACAATTTAAGATTAAAATATAACCTCCTTCTAAATTCGCTTAGTCCTACCTAAAAATTTATGGAAAACATTTAGAATTGACATTGAAATAGAAAAATTGAGCACTGACTTTATGAAACAAAGTGAAGTAAGATTTGTTTTTGTCTTAAAGCATTAAACTATTAGAGAAAGTAATCTATTTTTTAACCACTTATAATCTTCATAAATAATGACATAGAGACTCATTTCCATGAGATTTTTCAAGATAAAGTAAATCAGGACAAGGTAAAAGTGAAATGTGGTTTGTAAATTGGAGGTAAGATTCCTCTAAAACTTTTGGTGTTTTCAGACTCTTTTAGGTTATCACATTAAGTAATTGAAAAAGCATTGAAAAGCATTAAGTAATTGAAGGCTGGAGTCTATGCAGATGCATCAATGAGCTCATGAACAGGCCGCCTCATGAACTTTCTTAATGATGGTGTGGAAAATACATGGCACCAGAAATATAAGTTATGTTTATGTAATAAACATTGCAGTTGATCCTTGGAGAGGAAAACTTGTCTGGATAATGGCTAGTTGTAAAGCTGCTCACCCTTTGCTGACTGTCATCAAAAAATCATTTCTGATTTTTTTTAAACACAAAAAGTCATTATGGCTATTAAGTACATATTATAGTATGCCTAGAATATTGTCTACATTTCATATATCATCAGAAATATTCATCTCATTAATATGCTTTCTAAGTGCTATAATTATCTATTCAATCAAAACTCATTTTTGCATCCTTTATATTTTTTAAGTTCACCTCTCAATCACACTCAGCCTTGACTGTACCTTCAGTATTCATTGTGGCTCTTAAAAGTTAGCAAATACAGCCTTTGAGTCCAGAATTAAAGAGTGAGCCTTTAATAGTCTCTTTTCCCTTAGTTCCCCTTCCCAATTAATTTTATAACAAGTTTAGTTAAGCGTTTGGCCTAAAGGGGAAAAAATCTGAAAAACAAAAAAGCCTCAGAAAAAGCTTAGAAATCATTTTGTGGTTGATGATGCAGGAACGATCGCCCCACCATGGATTATTCCTGGTAATACTAGCCAAAGTATTATTAATAACAGGATGCCAGCAAAAATGCTTATCACAAAAGCTGTCATGTTTACTGTCATCTGTAGTGCTTGACTTTAAAAGACAGCAATAAGAACTGATGGACTTTATGATGTGCTCTATCTTGCCTGACAGTAAACTGATAGGCATGTGACACATCAAACGCTACAAGTGAAAATACATTCTTGATTAAACATGGTGCGTGAGGACCTGTGAGCAGAGAGGTAACATTATTCACTCTTCACCCATGCAACCAAATGGCACAAAAAGTCATATATAGTTTGCTTTCATAATTAAAGAGGAAGTATCTAGCTTTGGTCTTGATGACAGGAGATTCAAATTCACACAAAATAAAACAAAACAATGCCTGGTTTTCAAATATTTTTTATAAAAAAATGTAAATTAATTAAAAACAGAATGTAGAAAATATTGATGCAAAGACTTTCTTGCCTTTATACCATATGGACACACCATCAATTCAAACAAACTTGTAAAATGTAATCTTTTCTTTGGCCTATACAACACTGGAGATACCATTTAAAAATCTTTGAGTACAAATATCCTTTGTGCAGTAGTTTGAAAATAAATTAAGCCAACTCTTTCTAAAATAGCGTGCTCCAATTAAATAGTTAAGTTTTCTTTAAACTTATAAAACCAGAGAATCTTCCAAGGGGGCTAGAATACATTCATTGCTTTCAGGACTTTTATTTCATAGGAACACTTACTTATTCTGTATATAGAACAGTCTCACATGGATCAGAGTTTTAGTTGTGTGGGGGCCCAGGGCAGGCCACCCCAAAATATGCCTCAATGACATATTGATTATTTTGAATTAAAGTTACTTAAGAAATGGCCAATACAAGAGGGACACTTTGAGCCTCCTCTGTCTCCCTAAAAGCAGTAAAGAAAAACTTCCCATGTGAAAAATCCGCCTCTAGTAGTAGAAGGACCCCCCTTATCTCCAGAGATAAGGAATTAGGGGCAGAGAAGCCTATATAAACAAACCTTGTTATTTTAATTTACTATCCAAGCCCAAACTCTCTTTAGATTCTTCACAAATTGAGTCCCCAGAACCTAAGTTTCCTTGTCCTGTCAACTCCTCTCAAATATATTGTTTCTTTATTTAAAAAGTATAAAAGCTGCCTGCTTTGGCCACTTCTTAGATCCTATTTCTATGAGATTTCCGTGCATGTGAATTAAAATTCGTTTCCTTTTCTCCTGTTAATCTGTCTTGTGTCGATTTTATTATTAGTGTAGCTAAAGGAACTCAAAAGGGGTCAAGGGGGAAATGTCTCCCTCCCCGATAGTTGATATTGAGTCCAGCTGTAAATTCCAAGGAATGTGAATTCATAAATATACCACTACCTTTACTATGTTATCAGTGTAATGACTTTTTGTTTCATTTAATATGAGCAATTAAACAATAAAACTTGAAGTGTATATTTTTTTTAATGAAGATGTATTCTGCTATTCATTAATTATTTCATTCATTGAGCAAGTATTTACCAAGCATCTCCATGTGCCTGGCATTGGGCTCAGCATAGGTAATGCAGGTAGAACAGAGGTCCAGTCCCTGTCTCCACAAGGCTGACTCTAGTGAAGCAAAATTCCAAACATGACATTCTACTAATAGTGTTACTGTTTTGGGGGATATTTTATGCTAACTTTATTCAAATAAGCCTGAAACATTTGAAATGCATTGATTTTCTAACTAATATGTTGTTGGTCTTTTAATATACTTAGTTTCTTTATATGTAACATATGATTTGACAATTTAGAGAGAAAGTTTCTTGAGGCTTGGTCTGTATCATCCATCATTTTAAAGCCACAAGTATAGTTTTATCTAGCACAACTAAAAAAATAACTTGATCTTAAAACAAATCACCGTGGTTTTGCAGCTAGAGCTGCAGCAGGTCAAAGTCAAGATTGCCAGAGGTTAACAAGAGAAAGGTACTCACAGTGGGGCACAGAAGGGTCATGGGCTCCAAACTAAGGTGGACATCTCCAGGGAAGTTGTCAGGCCAACAAGGATTCCTTCTTTCTGGGAATGGCCTTAATATAAAACACAATATTACCCTGGACTTGGGCATAGAGAAGTGACTCAAACTGGGCTGATCAAATTCTCTCTTTGCTGAGAAATAAAACTTGAAATGCAGAGGTAGTGATTTTGAATCTTTGGAACTGAATCACATTAATTATTTTTTATGTTTTTTTCTCTTTGAGAGAGAACAGCCACGAACTTCTATTGCTGAGTTCCCTAGAATTTTCTAGGTTCCTGTCCCTTTTCTCCTCTTTTGCTCCTCTCTTCCCCCTTGGCTTGAATGAGGAAGTTGAATGTGTCTCCCAGCTCCTAGATAATTTTTTTCAGGAGCTAGCATTGCTATTCTATGAAGTAATGGAACCAGCCTCACCAGAGGTGGAAATAGCTCATGGCCTCATGGTTATTCTGGCTTCCCATCCAGTACTGTAAGGATGGACAGGAAGGTGCCAGGTTAATTTGTTGTTTTTTGCTAGGCCAGCAGAAGAACTAGATGGACTCATAATTATAATGGGTTGTTCAAACATAGACTTCAGTAGAGGCAGCAAGATACTACAGAGGTGATATTCCAAAGCCAGACTGATGTATGTGGAATTTACGAAGTAATAATAATAGCAAGTAATTATATAGAGCCAGAAATTGTTCTAAAAGCTTTACATATATTAGCTAATTTAATCTTCCCTATTGTTTTCAATGAATAAGCTGAGGCACAGAGAGATTAAGTAACTTGCCTACATCACACAGCTGGTAGGTAGTAAAGTTGTTACTCAGATGCCAGTGGCTTGGCTCCAGGATCTGTGCTCTGAACTACTCCTAGCTGGTCTATACTAGCTAAGTTCAGGTTCTACTGTTTTGGACCCCAGATCAATGATTTAAAAGGGATCAGATTATTGAAAGAGAAGGAGACTTTGTGAAGGAATTTCGCTGGAGTAGCTATTTCCATGGTATGAGTACCCTTTCCACCTAGGGGTAAGGAAGCTCTCTTGGCTGGTCTTTCATTCTGCAACAGGAGTTCTAGACATCGATGTGCAGTCACATCATGGCAGACAGGAGCTATAAGGACTTCTGCCAGAATTGGTTCCTGGTTGTGAGTGCCACAGGAGTGCTGGAGGTGGGGTCAGACATGTTGCCTGCTTCTCAGGATTCCACAAGGAGGCATTTTCCCTACCCTTCCTGGGCTCTTGCCCCATTTTCTCTTTTCCAGGGATGCTGAAGGAGTTATGCAATTGGTGAGTTCTGAAGAAGAACTGAGAGTAGATGCTGCACTCAGAACCCCTCCCCTCCCTCCTCTGGATCCTGCCTGGGACATCTGGTTTTACCCTGCAAGTTTCTAGCTGTACAGCACTAGGCCCCGTGGAATGAAGCTACATGAGCTAATTCTTAGGAAGATCATGGTAGTCAGGCACTTGAGCTACATCCTCAAGCATCAGTGTTATCAGTAATAAAAACAAATAGGCAAAAAGTAAATTTTGGTGAGGTAAATAGCACCTGGAGAAGTTTTTGATGGGGCCAGGACATGGAGCTATGGGCTTTCAGTTTTAGCAAGTAGGCCATGCAAGATTTGATTGGGGGTTTATTACAGTTCACAGCAGTTTTATTCCTAGGCAAACGGTTGTTTTTGCACAGACAGGGCTGTTTTATCAACACTGTATTGGCCTTGCTGATCTTAGTGTGCATTGGCCAGTGTTTAAGCTGCTGTAGTTTGACCTTGAGCTTCGGGCTTGATACACACACAAGCCCTGTCCATGGCCTTATAAGTTAGAGAACTCTCATTGTGGATGTCCCCACAGAAGAGTAGTGAATTTGATTAATAAACAAATGAAAAGTAACAGGGAGCCCTTTTAATGAAGAGAATCTGCCCTCTTCTAGGTGGAATTGAAAAAGATAACAAACATGTCACTGAAACGATTGCATACATAAAGGTCACAAAAAGAAATAATAAAGTCTGTTTGGAGCACTTGGTCTTTAAGAATTGAGTTTGTTAAGGTATCAAGGAGGAATTGAAATGGTATGAAAAGAAGAATGCTTCAGTTTTACTATCAGAACAGAAGCAGCAGAAGAATAGAAACAAAATAAAGGAAAACTGGCTAACTTTATTGGAGGAAAAGAGAACTTTCCTTAGGAGAAATATTGAGATTTTATAGGATATATTAGACAGATATGAAATAGAAAATGGGAACTTCCAGGCCAAGAGAAACAAATATTAAAAGGAAATGGATAGACTCAGCTCTGATGAATCTTAAAGAAGAAAGTCGAAAAGCAAAAGATGTTTCAGCTGTACCAAGTCAAACAATTATGACAGAAGCCTAAAGAAATCTAACCAAAACAGAGAGACAGAATTTTAGAGAGTGATCTGGAACTAATCCCCAAGAGATGGCAGGGTCTGGGAAACTACTGAGGATGTGGCCTTTCAAAGCTGTAGATAAAGCGTCCAGAATGACAGCAATTGGGAACCACAACTTGAAGAACAGGGACATGATACCAAAGCATCACAAAACCTGGACAAATTTAAGGATAGGAAAAAATATATTTAAAGCATTATTAGGGGAGTTTCAAAGTGATAAAATCATTATAGATGAGGGTACAGGTATTGCCTTGCCCTAAGGAAACCCTCCAGAAATTTATAAAGTTAGCATTTTAAAGGAAGATCCAGCAAAGATAAAGCATATTAAAGGAGACATATTACAGGAAAAGGCATGCAGAACAATAAGAGATCAAGTCTAGGCCTGGATTTTGATCCTGACTTCATGGGAAATTTCTTCCTCAGTGGGATTATCCAACCCAGACAGGTGAGGATGGATACGATTTATTTGAATAGTGAAGTCTATTGAAAGACTCATAATTTACTGATTTCATATTTCTCATATGAGAGACCTCATGAGACAAAGTTTAGAAAAATATGTTATAAAAAATATGAGTCCAAAAGCAGTGAAAATCTAAAAAACAAAGTACTAGGAAATAGTACTAGTTTTACACTATTAAAGAAAGAAATAGATCACCTATAGGAACAATATAAACTCTTAGAAACTCAGTTCAGACCCCTGAAATAGAGTTGCCAGATTTAATGAATAAAAATAAGACACTGTAATGGTTAGTTTTATGTGTCAAATTGATTGGGACACAATGCCTGGATATGTGGTCAAACATTATTCTGGATGCTTCTGTGAGTGTGTTTTTGGATGAAATTGACATTTGAATCAGTAGATTTTGAGTAAAACAGATTGCCCTCCATACAGTGGGTGGGCCTCGTCCAATCAGTTGAAAGTCTTTATAGAAAAAGACTGACTTCCCTGGAGAAAGAAGGAATTCTGCTAGCAGATGGACTTTGGATTTGTATTGATGTATCAGCTTCTTCCTGACTCTTCAGCCTGCAGATTTTGGACTTGCCAGCCACAATAATCATATGAACAAATTCTTTAAAAATATATAAATACACACACACACACACACACACACACACATATATATATATGCTATTGTTTTTGTTTTTCTGTAGAATCCAAATACAAACACCCTTACCTGAGTTTCAGATAAGGAATGAATAATATTTTCATTTTAAATGTGCCCTAAATCTTGTATGAGATGTACTTACAGTAAAAAATTATTTGTTGCTTATCTGAATTCAAATTTAATCAGGTGTCTTATATTTTATCTGGCAACATTACCCTAAAATCAGTAGAACAATAGAGGGAGATAAAACACTATGGGCCTATTTCACTTCTGTGAAAAAGATATTCGGAAAGAGATTCTACTCAAGGCCTGCCTGGAATAGCCCAATGTTGAAAAAAGCAAGTTTCTTGAAAGAGCAGACGCTTAGCCTCATTAGGTCCCTAGAGGCACACATTTCTGAAGTAACAACAGCTGCTTTAGGCCAGGAACATGCTGCGGTTAATTCTCCAGATGAAACAGATAACAATGACAGCAGCTACATAGGCCTCAGCAATTCCATAGCAGTACATATGGCAAAGGGCACTAGGGTTCCAGGACTAAAGACATTTGCTCACCCGGCTTTTAGAAACCATGCTATTAGACAGACCCACATTCAGCCCATCTCTGGCACTCAAAGAGGCAACAATTTTCAAAGGTTTGAAAATATTGCCTGGGGAAAAAGGCACTGCAAACAAGCTGAACTAGGGTATTCAGCATTGCAAGCTTCTAAACTTTGCAAAAAGGCAAAGTGTCTTAATAGCTTCTCTCTGAGAGAGGAAACAGTATGTATAGGTAACTATTCCCCCATATATCACCTATGCATCATGCCAAAATTAACCTATGGATGGGAGAGTTCTTCCAGTTAAATTTAAATGCAGAAGTCATAGAGTTTACAGTTTGTAAACTAGTGTGGCTAAGTCCTTCATCTCCTTGTACATATGCCATCTTTTGTAAAAGTTCTACATATTCTAGTCTCCCTACTTGAAATTGCCCTCAAATCTCTCTCTAATCCTAAACCCCCATAACTTTGCACTTTTATCCACAGTATGAATCGCCTTCTAATGAATTATAACTCATTTATTTTGTTTAATGTCTGCTTTCCCCAACAAGAGCATGACTGTTGAGACTGGAAATGTTTGCCTTTTTTGGTTTGATTTTTAAATCTTTTCTCACAATGTATCACAAACACCCAGAACAGGGAGAGAGGCACATGGTAGGCACTCAAACAGTAGATATTTATTGAATAAATGAATGTAATTTAATCATATTGCAGAAGCCTTGCTAACCATGCAGGACATTATTTGGGATAACAGGTAGAACATGAAGTGTCACGACTTTGGTTTACAGTGGTCTTGGAGTTAAATCTACCCTGCTCCTCCTCTCTGCCCCCAATGATACCAGAAGAGTCCATGAAAGAATAGCAGTTTATATCTGGCAAAGACTGCCCTAATAAATTCCCCACTAGTTGTCTAAGGGCTTAATGTTTAAGCTCAGTAGTTTAAGAGATAAAAATTCTAAGGAACATTGCAAGTGGAGATGCTTCTTATCCACTCACTTATTTTCTGTGTGGAGAGATTTCCCCAACACTATTGACCTCTTATCTCATTTCTAACTCTTATTAGGAAATGCAATTTTTTTTTTTTTTTTTTTTGAGGTATGTGGGCCTCTCACTGCTGCAGCCTCTCCTGTCGCGGAGCACAGGCTCCGGATGCGCAGGCTCAGCGGCCATGGCTCACGGGCGCAGCCGCTCCGCGGCATGCGGGATCTTCCCGGACCGGGGGATGAACCCATGTCCCCTGCATCGGCAGGCGGACTCGCAACTACTGCGCCACCAGTGAAGCCCCAGGCAATGCAATTATTTACCAATTATTTGAAGAACTTGACATGCGTAGCCCAACACTTTCCTCCATCTTTCTTTGGGGTGAAGCTGCTTCAGGACAGATACAGTACACTGGTCTGTTTCTCACTGCTATAAATTTTATAGGAAGACTTCCCCACATGAGGAGGCCTGTGGCTTTTCTGTACTGCTGTGGCTGAGTCAGTTAAGTATGCATATATCTGAGTACAGTATGAAGATGTCCATTGTTGCCAAACATCACAGCTATGTCCTCCAATCTAGCTTTTAAAAGTAATAAAGTTGATGATTGATCTCTAACTTCCTGCCATCTTGTCAATATCTTAATTGGTTCCAAAATTGGTCTGGAATATGGAAATTATTTATTGGATGCCTTTAAACTCCAATAAGTATCATGGCATGAATCAAGTTGTATCTTTTATAGTTCATTTGTTTTTGGTAAACTTCTATTAGAGTGATACTTATATATCAAATATTGTACTTAATGCTAGTGGTAGACAAATGATAAGATGTATCTGCCTGCCCTTAAGCAACTAACAACCCAACGGGGAAAAAATAGACATGAAAGCAAAGGATAAAATACTGTGTTGTAAGTACTGCATTAATAATCTGTGCAAAGTGTTTCAGGGACTAATAGGAGGGAGGTCTTGCCCTCTGCCAAGGAGAGAAGGAGAACTTTTCATAAAGAAGGAATAAATTAGTAGAGTGGTAACTACTGAAATATACGGAAAGATATAGAAAGGGCTGAAATTTTATTTGAAGAAGTCTTTCACCAGATAAGAGAACCAACGCTTAGCAAAAACATGTAGCAAGTGAATTTGTTTTTCAAACTCCTCACCTATATAACGATTTTTTGACCTTTCCTTTCTCTTCCTGGACATCCAAACATCTCTTGAGATTTGATTCCTTGTAATTACTGAGATTAGTGAGCTAAAATCACTTTTATGATAGTCTTAAGATTTGACTAGTATTACCCTCAAAGGAATTTGCATTTTAAAAGAAGTCCAGGGATTTCCCTGGTGGCACAGTGGTTGAGAATCTGCCTGCCAATTCAGGGGACACAGGTTCGAGCCCTGATCTGGGAATATCCCACATGCCGCAGAGCAACAAAGCCCGTATGCCACTACTACTGAGCCTGCACTCTAGAGCCTGCAAGCCACAACTACTGAGCCCACGTGTCACAACTACTGAAGCCCACGCACCTAAAGCCTGAGCTCTGCAGCAAGAGAAGCCACCGCAATGAGAAGCCTGTGCACCGCAACGAAGACCCAACAACGAAGACACCATGCAGCAAAAAAAAAATAATTAATTAATTTAAACAAACAAAAGGAGAAGTCCAGTGAAGAGTCAAGCCCTAACTCAAGCAAATGGTTTGCTAAGCCAGAGGTGTTAGGAAAATTAGTTCTAGTGGATCTTTTCTAAAATTATATCCTAAATAGAATCTTGGGAGAAATATGGCTGCAGATAGCTAAGGAAGCTGGTTTAAACCTGGAGATATTCCAGAGAAGAGTTTAAGACATATTTTTGCCTGAATTTCTATTATTACCTTGAATGGAAAAACTGTCTAAAATACATCAACTTTGTATAAAGTTTGCATGAGCCATGAGCCTGATTTCAATTTTCTAATTGGTCTAAGAAGGTTCAGGCTGTAAGTCTAATTTAATCTAACCTCCCTTTAATCTTATTTTTACCTCATGCCAAAATTATTAGTAAGCAACATGTAATAATTTCAGGTGTGCTGATAAAATTCAAGTTGAAAATGTAACATTATTTTTTGTTATGACACTGTATAGTCACAATCTAAGCTATTAATAAAGTCAAACAAGAGTAAGATTTTCTAGCTAATGAGAAAACACTGACCACTTGTTTCTCTTGAGCCCTCTTGTACTAAAACCATGTATATTATTCCTTTGGCTTTGTTGTAGGAATTAAGAAAGGGTCACCTAAAGAAAGACCTAAGAAATGAGGAGTGGGAAAGACTAGTCTCCTAGAATGGATATGCTAACTAAAACGATAAGCAGAGCTGGATAGGAATGTGTAATTCAGCAACCCTGATGTTTTAGACACATGACTGTTAATTTATAATTCTTTAAGCTATATACACATTATATACATTTCTTTGTATGATAGTTTATGTTTAAAAATTCAGAAAATGAATCATGGAAAGCTAAAATGAGGACACAGAATACTGTAGTGTAGGTATATAGCATGGAACAGTAGGAACAAGGTAGCTTCTGGAGTCAAACAACGTTTGCGTCCCAGCTTTGGCACTTACTAGCTGTGTGACGTTGCATAAATTATTTAACATGTCTGAGATCCTATAGCTTCATCTATACAATATGACTAATAATAGTTCAAATTTGAAAGAAAGAAGGGCTGGCTCTAGAATGGAAGGGAGATGTAGGGGAAATGGGTCTCATTCCAAACCAGAAGGAACTGTATTTTAAAGAAAGTTAAAGGAGCAGTTGAAGATAATGGACACATAACTGCCCACAAATTGTAGGGCTTAGATAGGAAAAGAGGGCTCTGAATGATATATAGAGGCCTGGAAGTCACTTTAATATCAGTGCCCAGATTCCTGATCTCCCAAGTACCACTTCTTCTGTTCCTTGTCCCCATTCCCATCCCTAAAGTATTTTGGGATAGCTAAGTATATACAGACAAATATACAATACAAACAATAGTATAGGATACAGTGTTGAATAACCTTACCTGTTCCATTACGCTAGGTCAAATGGCAAATACATCATCTTACTTTCATTTCCTTAACTTATCTAGGATTATTTTTAATACCAAACCAGTTCTTGAACCTGATTGGTCCAGTATAACAGGCTTAAGCCAGTGAGTGCATAGCATTCTTATGGTGTATAGTAATGGTACAGGAATAGGAATACATCCCAATTTAGGCTAGTGAAATGATAGGGAACATTTTCTAGGATCATCTAGGAGGTTTCCTAGCATAAAGAGAAGCCCGAGAAAAGATAGTAACTCTTCTGCATACTGACATTGTTATGCACGTGTGTGAGGTCTATAACTACACAGCATGGTGTTACCATCCTGAGGATTACTTCAAATTTCCTTAGCAGATATGAGCCCTTCCCCACACCCACTGCATAAGCCCCCAGACCAAGTGAGTGAGATGACAGTAACACCCGGTCATCAACATCATACTTGAGTCATTAATACATAGTTTGAAATAGGAACCTGGTAAAGAATACAAGTATCTGGGGATTCACCACAAAATTGAGATGAAATCCACGAGAAGAAGGGTAGCCTTAGGATCTTTTAAATTAATGCACTCCACTTCTTACACTGCATTTAGTGTTCCCTACTCCTTTATCCTATTTACCATAAATCATCCAAGGCTTGAGTGCCTTTCAATCCTTGATTCATTGACACATATTTAATATAAACTTCTTAATAAGGATGGTGCATCAGCTCTCTGAAGGAGAAAACTAAAATGGGAAACAGAATGCCAAAAGAATGGGTAACTAAAAAGCAAGAACAATCACAGCAGAAGTGAAAGATGACAACTTGATTTGGAGGGATGTCCAGATGGAATTATAGGCAGTAATGGGTATTTATAAAACTGTCCTTGAATCATTAGGGAAAGGTTAAATCATGTTCAGTAACTTCTAATATGAAGGCAGGAACCTGACTAATTATCATGATTTTCACCAAACTGGTTAATACAAGAATATTTTGACATTTGGAAAGGTAGCATTTAGTTATTTGAAAACAAAATAATTTTAAATGTTATCTCCTGATAATATAAAACAGATTGTTTATATTAAGGAAAAGTAAAATATCAATGCTATAAGGATAGAATTATGTTATTAGGAATTTAAATTTTATGATGGTAAAAGAAAGAAAGAAAAACTCTTCAGTTAATTTTTCTTATTATTCAGAAACTGAACAGAAAGCCTCTGTGGAATTTTAGTTCACACAGTACAGACTCAGGGAAATTTTGAGGAAAAATTATACCTTCATAGATATTTCTCTATATGAAAACAATTGTATTGTTTTTTTTTTTCTTTTAAACAGGCCACAATCACAACTATGCTACCAAGAATTACTTAGCTATTGAAAACTAAATTGGACTGAGTAAAAATTTTAAAAAAGACAACATAGCAAAGCTATTGAAACAAAGTTTAAGAAAATATAAATTTATAAAAAATAAATTGAAGTCATAAACATTTAGGATTGTTTAGGACTGTTATATCCTCTTGATGAACTGACCCCTTTATCATTATGAAATTATCTTCTTTATTATGTTTTACTCTGGACTTACTTTTTTCTGATATAAATATAGTCACTCAAGCTTTCATTTAAATACTTTTTCTATCCTTTTATATATAACCTTTTCATATTTTTACATTTAAAAGGCATTTTGTATAGCAACTTTTTCTTTTTTCTTTTTTTTTTTAACCAATCTAACAGGCTCTCTCTTTTAATTGAGGTATTTACACCATTTACACTTAATGTAATTATTGATCTGTTAAGGCTTATGTCTCCATTTTATTATTTGTTTTCTGTTTGTTCCCCTGGTTTCTAATTCCTCTATTTTTTTTCTCTTGCCTTCCTGTGGGTTACTTGAATATTTTTTAGTTCAACTTTTATTTATTTATGTTTTTTAGTATAAATAATGAAGTAAGCAGCCATACTGATATATCAAGGAACTGCAGGAGATCTCTAGACCCTAAAGGTGGCCCTCAGCTGGAAGTCAGCAAAAAGCGGGGCTCTTGGTCATAGAACGACAAGAAAGTGAATTCACAAGAAAGTGAATTCAAGCCTAAGTAAGCTTGGAAGTAGGTTCTTCCCCAGTTGAGTTCATGATGAAACTTCAGCCTGGTGAGACCCTGAGGTAGAGAACCTAGACAAGCCCTACCTGGATTCTTGACCCAAAGAAACTGTGAGATAAACTGTTTTAAGCCAGTAAGTTTGTGGTAATTTATTACATAGCAATATAAAACTAATATAGCATCATAAAGAGATTATTAGTGGTCTGAATGAAAGCCATCTCAGCAGAGTGATTGGGTAGGAGCCAGACTACATTGATTTGGAGGAATGAGTCAGGGGTAAGTAAATGGAGTGAGTATAGATAACTCCTTTGAGAGGTTTGCCTGAGAACAGTCTGGGAATGTAGGGCTGTAGCTGAATGGTTCTTTGGTTTTGAGGACAAAGTTTTTATTTTTATTTTTTAATGGTAAGTAACTTGAGCATATTTAAAAGCCTGTCTTTTACAAGAATCAATTTTTACTGAAAGTTTGCTTGGCTATGTTAAATGCAATATAGCTAGATATAATTCACATGAAATAATTGGTTAAGAGCTATGTCTCGTGTCCTAATGTTGATATTAATATTGATAATATTGTAAAAAGTATAAAAGATTATAAAAGACAGCAGTATGAATTCTGTTATTTAGCAAAACCCTCTTATTTGCAATATCTCCAAATGCAAGAGGGCTCACCTTGCATCTGGAGGATCCTATTGTCTGAGTCAAGTTCCACTATTCTTTCAATTCTCAGTAAAACAAAACCACTATCATTTGGCTTTCTAAGTTGGCAGCTTTCCATGAGAGCTGACCAGTAAGTCTTGGTCTAGATCCCATGTTGAATTTGTAGAATCATAGGGAAAGAACTGTGTGAGACAAATTACTATCTAACACGAATTACTATCAAACATTGCTGCAAGAATTCCAGCTTTATGTCATTTGTTTACAACCTGTTCCTTGCTTTATATTATTATTTCTAAAAATAGTGGTTATAATTTCTGTAGATTTTTATTTCTATGATCAAAACATGCTTTCTATCCTCAAATGGTTAGTTTGAAAAAAGAACAATAATAATAAATGAAGAAGAAGAGAGAGAGGAGGAAAAAAATTTGCCAAGTCCCAAGTTCTATACCAGGTACTTAAAAAAATCTTCCTTAATTCTCCAAATAACCCTTCAAGGTAGGCTCTTTAATTAATCTTATTTTTTAAATAAGTAAACTGAGTCTTGGATTAAGGAAATAATACCCAGGGTCCTGCAGCTGTTCATTAAGTGTCACATTAGAACACCCTTATGGTGACTTTAAAGTTAATGTCTTAATTAACTACTATATTCCTCCCATTCTAAAAAAGAGGATTCTTTCTTAGGGAATTAACAGTGGTCTGTACAGGACAAGAAGGACTGTTCATTAAACTAACAAGGGATAATGAAGACCTCTCTGGCAGGGAATAATACTTTACATGTTTCTCATTTCTCATTATGTCCTTCCATGTTCAATAACACAGTCAATCCAGCTGAGCTCCTGTAGTGATATTTCAAAAATTGTCCTGACTGCCACGATTCAATTGTTGAGGACTTGCTTGTTACAACACAGGAAACAGTTATATTATGTACCTTACATTATAGAACAATAAGACTTAACTCTGAAATATGTCTATCATTATTAGTCTTTTGTATCCATGGTGATTTAATGTCATCTTGCCGCCAGTCATTTGACTTAGGCTAGTGGTTTTCAGAGTGGAGCTTGCATCAGAATCTCCTGTAGGGCTTCTTCGAAACACACAGATTACTGGATCCGACTCTCAGACATTTGGATTCAGTAGTTGTGGGTTGTAGACCTTAAAATTTGTGTTTCTAACAAGTTCCCAGATGCTGCTAATGCTGCTGCTGGTCTGAAGACCACACTTTGAGAACCACTGGCCCAGACCAGGGTTTTAAAACCTTTTTCTGTAAAGAATCAGGTAAATACTTTTGGCTTTGTGGACCATATAGTCTCTGTCACAACTGCTTAACTCTTCCTTTGCCATGGAAAGCAGCCATACACAATACCTAAATAAGTAGGAGATGGCTGTTTCAATAAAATTTTATTTACAGAAACAGGTGTCAGGATGAATTTGGTAAATGGACCATAGGTAGTCAACCTCTGGCACAGACCAACTCAGTATAAGAGGCCTGAAAAATAACTTTGTATATATTAAATATACTCTGTGACTCCATGAGAATCAACTATAGAATTATCCACAAAAACCCTTTCTAAGTTTCTAAATAAAATCTGCAGAACTATAAAAGAGACTAAGCTGATTGTCTTAAACCAGCACAGAGGAGAAATCCCAAAGCTTCCCTATGAACCCAATAATAAAGCAATAGTTTTATGCACGAGTCTGCATCTTATAAACAGTTTTTGTTCTAACATGCCCATGAACTATACCTTCATTTTCAAATTTTAGTTTTAATTGGATATTGTTTATAATGCTAGAAACTATAAATATACCAAATAAAAGAAAACTAACACTGTATTAAATGACATAGATGCCAACCCAATCAGATTATCTATTGACTTTATAATAAAATGAAACAAAACAAAGATACTCTACTTGCCATGAGTGTGCCCAGATTTAATACATTTGGTCTTTACCTGGAATGGTGTACTCCAAACTAATTTAAAATGCCAATATAACCTTAAAAATCTACTAAACTATATATGCCAGTGAACCCACTGCATTAGCTCTATCCTTACAAAATGTAAACTCCTGTAAAAAGGCATCATTCAGAAATTTTTTTCTGAATTTTTGTCATAATGGATTGTGATTTAGTACCCTGAAAATAATTAGATGCAAGTGACATGAGGAAAGCTAGTATTATGGGTCATCTTATAAACTTAAAATGCAAGTATTATGTTAAACATCTCCAACAATGCTATATTTAGATGCAATATTTAGATAAAATCTCTACAATTATATATTGTAACATTTTGATAATTTTAAGATGGATTAAAATGGCCTTCTGAGGGGATACATGACTTCTTTCAAAATCTTTTCCTAAATTCGATTAAATCAAATGTTTCATTTTGATCAATGGATTTAGATTTGCTACTAGACATTTACTCTTTAGCCTAATGAAGTTGTTTTCAAAGAGTCCTCAGTTTTAAAAAAAAAAGGTTGAAAGAGAATTGTGGTCAAATGACACTGGAAAATGTTCACTTTAAACACACTTTAAAAGTTTTTTGTTTTGTTTTTGTTTTTTTGTTTTTTTTTTTTACTTCAGGACTCGTTGGAAATAATATTCATGGTACAGATATCTAAGAAAGATGTGGTAAATCATGTAGCTTTTTCCAATCTCATTTGAACATGGAACCAAGTTATTAGTAGAGCATTCTGAAGTACAAGAGAAACACTTAAGAAAACAATGTTCTTAGTGCCTGTATCCAGGTACCATATGATATTTTTAAAAAAAAATAAATTCAATTAGAATCAACAAGTATTTGTTAAGTACCTCTGTTATTTGACTTATCAGTTAAAGGTTAATGTTTTACTTTTACTATGCCACTCACCTAAGTCTACCTAGAATGTAGTTAAACCTATTAAACATACTTACACTCCTCTTCAGGCCTCTTCCGAAGGGCTGCACGAACTTCTTTACAAGGACTTCTCTGATATTGTGGGGGATTCCTTCCCCTTATTAGGTTCTCCATCCTACAGGAGGGAATTAACAGAATATTTTAATACCAAAATCTTGATAAATTTTAACAAGTTAAATGGTTTAAATCAAAAGTCAACAATTCAGGTAGACCACACCATTAAGAGTATCTAGCAAGGAGTAAGACAGTAGGGAGTGGCAGTGACTCTGGTAAACTGGAGAGTGCTTGACTTTTCTTAGGCATTCCAATGTTAAAAATATAAAAACACGTGGATGAAACTCATATAAACATTCTCCAGTTAAAGACTGTTATGGACTAAATGTTTGTGTCCCCACCCCCTCCACTCCTCCAACCCTTTCCCTCCACACCCCCATTCATATGTTGAAACTCTAATCCCCAGGGTAATGGTATTTGGATGTGGAACCCTTGATAGGTAACTAGGTTTAGTTGAGGTCATGAGGGTGGGACACGCATGATGGAATTAGTATTTTTATAAGATAAGGAAGAGAGACCAGAGCTCATTCTCCCCTGCCACATGAGGACACAGTGAGAAGGTAGTCATCTACAAACCAGGAAGAGGGCTCGCACCAGGAACTGAATCTGCTGGTGCCTTGATAGTAGACTTCTAAGACTCCAAAACTGTTAGAAATAAATGTCTATTGTTTCAGCCACCCAGTCTGTGGCATTTTGTTATAGCAGTCCAAGCTAAGTCAGAGACCCATTAACTAAAGAATGATTACTTATAAAGCAAACACATTTATCAAAAATCACGTTGCCCTTTAGAAAGAAAGATCATATCTTTCACAACATTCTGAATACCAGTTTTCAGGAGTTTTAATTTCTGCTTTCCTCTGTGCTAATGATTAAATTGGGAGGGGTTTTCTAATTCTAATCATTGTGACTTCTTAAAAATATGGTCAATATAAAGTGCACTTCTCAGTTACTTCTAATGCTGACAACCAGAAAATAATAATAAATGGGCCAAATGCAACTTGGGTTGGCATATTAAACAGCAAATACTCTGTGGTTAGTATTTTCTGGTTTTAGTAAACCTTACAGTTTTGTGCCAGCAATGCACACTCTGCTTATTTTGAAAACATTAAACAACTCTTGAGTGTTTAGGATTTGGAAATTCAGAACAAAACAATGATATTTATCATTTAAAAATATAAACATAGCTTTTAACATCTACATAATTATTCTAATGGGATATCACTTGTTTTAACAAACATGCTGGCAGATAGCATGTAATGGTGTGGTTGTTATGGGTTATGGTGGTAGAAAGTCTCCTAGGGTGCGTAGTACAGAGAATTATATTTCTAGTGTCTAGAGAGGAAATTGGGAAAGGATAATCCAATAAAAACAATATGTAAAATGGTGTGAAATATGAGATAAATAACCTTTTGTACTGGAAGAGTAACATAACACTATTTCTAAGAGAAGCTGTCACTGGTTCTTAGAAATACTTTTCCAAATATATTTCCTTAAATCAAACCATTCATAGGTAGGGACTACTTTATATGTGTGTGTATGCTCACTCATATGCCCATGCTTGTGTATGTAAAGTACAAGAAAACATTTCTCAATGTGTGATGATAACTTGAAATTTAGTTTCACTTGAAGATCATTTCAAGTGAGAAAAAGAGTTCAAGGTTATGATAATACAATGACAGGAAATCAAGTGAAAACCTCAAGAGTTTAAGACATAATTTGCTTTAATACTATATATGGGGGCAAAATTAAGCTTCCAGGACCATCCCTGCAGTTTCAGTATGAGGATTAGCCATGTAAATTATATAAAATGTTCTAGATTCTGACTCGAATTAATTCAGTGCACTATTTTGATTACATGTTTCAGAAAATACATGAATTTTCATGATGATATAATAACAATTTAAGTGAACTTTAGTTAATCACTAGTATTTACAAGCTCAAGATAGTAAAATACAACAAACATAACCTACAAATGCAAGTATCTACATAAAATTGTGATTTAATTTTAAAAAACAATTAGTCATCGTGATTATACAGATGAGGGATGACAACTTACCCTGGTTGGAAATCTACATAAACCAGTCTCTTAGATAGGCTATTACTTTTCCTTTTATGTATCTGACTATCGAGAATGTGAAAACGAAAATGGTCTAGTTGATTTTGACGTAATTATATTTGAGGGTATGTCAGAAAAACTGAAATACAAGTTAGAAAGTACTGCCAAAGGCTCTAGGAAAGTTTCACTTACATGGTTGCTATTGGCATCAAAGATCACCAAGAATCATTGTGCCCAAATGTTGCATTATGGGAATGCTCACAAGCAGATATGCAAGAGATTATGCAGTGTTAGCAATGCCGCATAGTTTAATTTTAAGGAGCCTAGGTTCTGGAATAGACTGCCTGGGCTAAACTCCCATTCTGTCTCTTAAAGGATGATTTTAGGGAAAGATACTTAGCTACTTTATACCTTAATTTTCTCAGCAATAAATGGGGATAACATTAGCTACCTCATAGGATTGTTGTGAGGATTAAATACATTAATAGTGTACATGTGCTTACACTGTGTCCACCACAATACAAGAGCTCAGCAAATGTAGTTATTATTAATCATAATTATCCCAAATAAAAATGAAATCATATACTAAAATTTTAAATGTCTGGTATGTTAGGAGAAATATGAAAACTAGCCTTTATTTAATAAAGAAAAAGAACAGATGACACTGTTGAGAAAAAAATTCTGGCTAAACAAATGTTCTGGTTATTGGAAAAATACAAAACATCCATGCACATAAATTGCCAATTTTCAAAATGAAGAACTTAATAAACTATATTTCATTTTATTCAGTAAGATTTAAAGGATCACTATATGACAATCTTCCAAGGATACTCACATGGATAAAAGTGGGCTGGTAACCTCATGAATTAATTAAAATGCTAAATAACTTATTCTTTCTTAGAGAATTCAGAAGATGTTACAAAACTGTATAGTGGCCTTTGACCTTAGCAAGAACAATGAATATATCTTACAATGTATTACCATTTATCATTTATTCCATCTAATCCTTACAACAACCTTCTGAAAGAACATTTTGAAGATGAGGAAGCTAATGTTCAGAAATGTTCAGTGAACTGATCCTGGCCACACAGGAAGTAAGAGGTGCAACTGAGATTTAATCAAGATTTTCTGATTTTTTAAAAATCTTTTCCTAGTTGCTTTTTAACCCACTATTTCCATGAGTCTATGATTAGCTATAGATAATTTCACTAGCAGACTGAATACTTGAGATTCTACTATGTCGTGCAAATTTAATTTTGATGTAATTCTTATTGAACATAATATTAATATTTAGATTAGTATATACTCATATACAAATAGTATATAGTACATTAAATATACTACACAAATATATACACATTTGTAAAAATGTTTATCTTCTAATTACATATTGAGGTTTTTTTTATCATTTATCTATTTTCATTGAAATGTTTGCTTCTATTAGTGATATTTTAAGTTTTTAGAACCACGAAAAAGATAACTGGGGAAGGGACTAAGGGAAGATGGCGGAAGAGTAAGATGCGGAGATCACCTTCCTCCCCTCAGATACACCAGAAATACATCTACACGTGGAACAACTCCTACAGAACACCTACTGAACACTGGCAGAAGACCTCAGACCCCCCCAAGAGGCAAGAAACTCCCCACGTACCTGGGTAGGGCAAAAGAAAAAAGAAAAAAACAGAGACAAAAGAATAGGGACGGGACCTGCACCAGTGGGAGGGAGCTGTGAAGGAGGAAAGGTTTCCACACATTAGGAAGCCCCTTCGCGGGCAGAGACTGCGGGTGGCAGAGGGGGAAGCTTTGGAGCCACGGAGGAGAGCACAGCAACAGGGCTGCGGAGGGCAAAGCGGGGAGATTCCCACACAGAGGATCAGGGCCAACAGGCACTCAGCAGCCCGAGAGGCTTGTCTGCTCACCTGGCAGGGCGGGCGGGGCTGCGAGCTGAGGATCGGGCTTCGGTCGGAGCGCAGGGAGAGGACTGGGGTTGGCGGCGTGAACACAGCCAGAAAAGGTTAGTGCACCACGGCTAGCCGGGAGGGAGTCCAGGAAAAGGTCTGGAGCTTCCGAAGAGGCAAGAGACTTTTTCTTCCCTCTTTGTTTCCTGGTGCGCGAGGAGAGGGGATTAAGAGCGCTGCTTAAAGGAGCTCCAGAGGCGGGTGCGAGCCGCGGCTAAAAGCGCGGACCCCAGAAACAGGCAGGAGATGCTAAGGCTGCTGCTGCTGCCACCAACAAGCCTGTGTGCGAGCACAGGTCACTATCCACACCCCCCTTCCGGGGAGCCTGCACAGCCCGCCACTGCCAGGGTCCCGGGATCCAGGGACAACTACCCTGGGAGAACGCACGGCGCGCCTCAGGCTGGTGCAACGTCACGCTGGCCTCTGCCGCTGCAGGCTCGCCCCGCATCCACGCCCCTCCCTACCCCTGGACTGAGTGAGCCAGAGCCCCCAAATCAGCGGCTCCTTTAACCCCGTCCTGTCTGAGGGAATAACAGACGCCCTCCGGCGACCTACACACAGAGGCAGGGCCAAATCCAAAGCTGAGCCCCGGGAGCTGTGAGCACAAAGAAGAGAAAGGGAAATCTCTCCCAGCAGCCTCAGAAGCAGCAGATTAAAGCTCCGCAATCAACTTGATGTACCCTGCATGTGTGGAATACATGAATAGACAACGAATCATCCCAAATTGAGGAGGTAGACTTTGAGAGGAAAATTTTTGATTTTTTCCCCTTTTCCTCTTTTTGTGAGTGTGAATGTGTATGCTTCTGTGTGAGATTTTGTCTGTATAGCTTTGCTTCCACCATTTCTCCTAGGGTTCTATCTGTCTGTTTTGTTTTGTTTTGTTTTTTAAATTTTTTTCTTAATAATTATTTTTTATTTTAATAACTATTTTATTTTACTTCATCTTCTTCTTTCTTTCTTTCTTTCTTTCCTTCCTTCCTTCCTTCCTTCCCTCCTTTAGACAACAAATCATCCAAAATTGAGGAGGTGGACTTTGAGAGCAAGATTTATGATTTTTCCCCCTTTTCCTCTTTTTGTGAGTGTGTATGCTTCTGTGTGAGATTTTGTCTGTATAGCTTTGCTTCCACCATTTGTCCTAGCATTGTCTTTTTTTTTTCTTTTTTAAATTTTTTTCTTAATAATTATTTTTTTATTTTAATAACTTTATTATATTTTACTTTATTTTATTTTACTTTATCTTCTTTCTTTCTTTCTTTTTTCCTTCCTTCTGTCCTTCCTTCCTTCCTTCCTTCCTCCCTCCATCTCTCCCTCCCTCCTTTCTTTCTTTCCTTCTTTTCTTCTTTCTTTCTTTCTTTCTCTCTTTCTTTATTTCTTTCTTTCTTTCTTTCTTTCTTTCTTTCTTCCTTCCTTCCTTGCTTCCTCTCTTTCTTTCTTTCTTTCTTTCTTTCTTTCTTCTTCTACTAATTCTTTCTTTCCACTTTTTCTCCCATTCATTCTGAGCTGTGTGGATGAAAGGCTCTTGGTGCTGCAGCCAGGAGTCAGTGCTGTGCCTCTGAGGTACGAGAGCCAACTTCAGGACACTGGTCAACAAGAGTCCTCCCAGCTCCAAATAATATCAAACAGCAAAAATCTCCCAGAGATCTCCATCTCAACGCCAGCACCCAGCTTCACTCAACGACCAGCAAGCTACAGTGCTGGACACCCTATGCCAAACAACTAGCAAGACAGGAACACAACCCCACCCATTAGCAGAGAGGCTGCCTAAAATCATAATAAGTCCACAGACACCCCAAAACACACCACCAGACATGGACCTGCCTACCAGAAAGACAAGATCCAGCCTCATCCACCAGAACACAGACACTATTCCCCTCCACAAGGAAGCCTACACAAACCACTGAACCAACCTTAGCCACTGGGGACAGACACCAAAAACAACGGGAACTACGAACCTGCAGCCTGCAAAAAAAAAAGACCCCAAACACAGTAAGATAAGCAAATGAGAAGACAGAAAAACACACTGCAGAAGAAGGAGCAAGATAAAAACCCACCAGACCTAACAAATGAAGAGGAAATAGGCAGTCTACCTGAAAAAGAATTCAGAATAATGATAGTAAAGATGATCCAAACTCTTGGAAATAGAACAGACAAAATGCAAGAAACATTTAACAAGGACTTAGAAGAACTAAAGATGAAACAAATAACAATGAACAACACAATAAGTGAAATTAAAAGTACTCTAGATGGGATCAATAGCAGAATAACTGAGGCAGAAGAACAGATAAGTGACTTGGAAGATAAAAGTGGAAATAAATACTGCAGAGCAGAATAAAGAAAAAAGAATGAAAATAACTGAGGACAGTATCAGAGACCTCTGGGACAACATTAAACGCACCAACATTTGAATTATAGGGGTTCCAGAAGAAGAAGAGAAAAAGAAAGGGACTGAGAAAATATTTGAAGAGATTACAGTTGAAAACTTCCCTAATATGGGCAAGGAAATAGTTAATCAAGTCCAGGAAGCACAGAGAGTCCCATACAGGATAAATCCAAGGAGAAATACACCAAGAAACATATTAATCAAACTGTCAAAAATTAAATACAAAGAAAACATATTAAAAGCAGCAAGGGAAAACAACAAATAACACACAAGGGAATCCCCATAAGGTTAACAGCTGACCTTTCAGCAGAAACAGAAGAGACTGGCAGGACATATTTAAACTGATGAAGGAGAAAAACCTACAACCAAAATTACTCTACCCAGCAAGGATCTCACTCAGATTTGATGGAGAAATTAAAACCTTTACAGACAAGCAAAAGCTGAGAGAGTTCAGCACCACCAAACCAGGTTTACAACAAATGCTAAAGGAACTTCTCTAGGCAAGAAACACAAGAGAAGGAAAGACCTACGAACCCAAAATAATTTAGAAAATGGGAATAGGAACATACATATCGATAGTTACCTTAAATGTAAATGGATTAAATGCTCCCACCAAAAGACACAGCTTGGCTGAATGGATACAAAAACAAGACCCAAATATATATGCTGTCTAAGAGACCCATTTCAGACCTAGAGACACATACAGACTGAAAGTAAGGGGATGGAAAAAGATATTCCATGCAAATGGAAACCAAAAGAAAGCTGGAGTAGCAATTCTCATATCAGACAAAATAGACTTTAAAGACTATTAGAAGAGACAAAGAAGGACCCTACATAATGATCAAGAGATCGATCCAAGAAGAAGATATAACAGTTGTAAATACATATGCACCCAACATAGGAGCACCTCAATACATAAGGCAAATACTAACAGCCATAAAAGGGGAAATCGACAGTAACACATTCATAGTAGGGGACTTTAACACCCCATTTTCACCAATGGATGGATCATCCAAAATGAAAAGAAATAAGGAAACACAAGCTTTAAATGATACATTAAACAAGATGGATTTAATTGATATTTATAGGACATTCCATCCAAAAACAAGAGAATACACATTTTTCTCAAGTGCTCATGGAACATTCTCCAGGATAGATCATATCTTGGGTCACAAATCAAGCCTTGGTAAATTTAAGAAAATTGAAATTGTATCAAGTATCTTTTCCGACCACAACGCCATGAGACTAGATATCAATTACAGGAAAAGATCTGTAAAAAATACAAACACATGGAGGCTAAACAATACACTACTTAATAATGAAGTGATCACTGAAGAAATCAAAGAGGAAATCAAAAAAATACCTAGAAACAAATGACAATGGAAACACAACGACCCAAAATCTATGGGATGCAGCAAAAGCAGTTTTAAGAGGGAAGTTTATAGCAATACAATCCTACCTTAAAAAACAGGAAACATCTTGAATAAACAACCTAACCTTGCACGTAAAGCAATTACAGAAAGAAGAACAACAAAAACCCAAAGTTAGCAGAAGGAAAGAGATCATAAAAATCAGATCAGAAAAAGATGAAAAAGAAATGAGGGAAACGATAGCAAAGATCAATAAAACTAAAAGCTGGTTCTTTGAGAAGATAAACAAAATTGATAAACAATTAGCCAGGCTCATCAAGAAAAAAAGGGAGAAGACTCAAATCAATAGAATTAGAAATGAAAAAGGAGAAGTAACAACTGACACTGCAGAAATACAAAAGATCATGAGAGATTACTACAAGCAATTCTATGCCAATAAAATGGACAACCTGGAAGAAATGGACAAATTCTTAGAAATGCACAACCTGCCAAGACTGAATGAGGAAGAAATAGAAAATATGAACAGACCAATCACAAGCACTGTAGCACTGAAATTGAAACTGTGATTAAAAATCTTCCAACAAACAAAAGCCCAGGACCAGATGGCTTC
Organism: Tursiops truncatus; assembly: GCF_011762595.2. Classification (NCBI taxonomy): domain Eukaryota; kingdom Metazoa; phylum Chordata; class Mammalia; order Artiodactyla; family Delphinidae; genus Tursiops; species Tursiops truncatus. The sequence goes on from NC_047034.1 coordinate 123,998,625, forward strand.
ACACGCGAATTCTGTCAAACATTTAGAGAAGAGCTAACACCTATTCTTCTCAAACTCTTCCAAAATATAGCAGAGGGAGGAACACTCCCAAATTCATTCTACGAGGCCACCATCACCTTGATACCAAAACCATACAAGGATGTCACAAAGAAAGAAAACTACAGGCCAATATCACTGATGAACATAGATGCAAAAATCCTCAACAAAATACTAGCAAACAGAATCCAGCAGCACATTAAAAGGATCATACACCATGATCAAGTGGGGTTTATTCCAGGAATGCAAGGATTCTTCAATATACGCAAATCAATCAATGTGATACACCATATTAAAAAACTGAAGGAGAAAAACCATATGATCATCTCAATAGATGCAGAGAAAGCTTTCGACAAAATTCAATACTCATTTATGATAAAAACCCTGCAGAAAGTAGGCATAGAGGGAACTTTCCTCAACATAATAAAGGCCATATATTTCAAACCCACAGCCAACATCATCCTAAATGGTGAAAAACTGAAAGCATTTCCACTAAGATCAGGAAAAAGACAAGGTTGCCCACTCTCACCACTCTTATTCAACATAGTTTTGGAAGTTTTAGCCACAGCAATCAGAGAAGAAAAGGAAATAAAAGGAATCCAAATTGGAAAAGAAGTAAAGCTGTCACTGTTTGCAGATGACATGATACTACACAAAGAGAAACCTAAAGATGCTAACAGAAAACTACTAGTGCTAATCAATGAATTTCGTAAAGTTGCAGGATACAAAATTAATGCACAGAAATCTCTGGCATTCCTATATACTAATGATGAAAAATATGAAACTGAAGTCAAGAAAACACTCCTATTTACCATTGCAACAAAAAGAATAAAATATCTAGGAATAAACCTACTGAAGGAGACCTGTATGCAGAAAATTATAAGATGCTGATGAAAGAAATTAAAGATGACACAAATAGTTGGAGAGATATACCACGTTCTTGGATTGGAAGAATCAACATTGTGAAAATGACTCTACTACCCAAAGCAATCTACAGATTCAATGCAATCCCTACTAAACTACCACTGGTATTTTTCACAGAACTAGAACAAAAAAATTCACAATTTGTATGGAAACACAAAAGACCCCGAATACCCAAAGCAATCTTGAGAATGAAAAACGGAGCTGGAGGAATCAGGCTCCCTGAGTTCAGACTATACTACAAAGCTATAGTAATCAAGACAGTATGGTACTGGCACAAAAACAAATACAGATCAATGGAACAGGACAGAAAGCCCAGAGATAAACCTATGCAGATATGGTCACTTTATCTTTGATAAAGGAGGCAGGAATGTAAAGTGGAGAAAGGACAGCCTCTTCAATAAGTGGTGCTGGGAAAACTGGACAGCTACATGTAAAAGTATGAGATTAGATCACTCCCTAACACCATACACAAAAATAAGCTCAAAATGGATTAAAGACCTAAATGTAAGGCCAGACACTATCAAACTCTTAGAGGAAAACATAGGCAGAACACTCCATGACATAAATCACAGCAAGATCCTTTTTGACCCACCTCCTAGAGAAATGGAAATAAAAACAAAAATAAACAAATGGGACCTAATGAAACTTCAAAGCTTTTGCACAGCAAAGGAAACCATAAACAAGACCAAAAGACAACCCTCAGAATGGGAGAAAATATTTGCAAATGAAGCAACTGACAAAGGATTAATCTCCAAAATTTACAAGCAGCTCATGCAGCTCAATAACAAAAAAACAAACAACCCAATCTAAAATGGGCAGAAGACCTAAATAGACATTTCTCCAAAGAAAATATACAGATTGCCAACAAACACATGAAAGAATGCTCAACGTCATTAGTCATTAGAGAAATGCAAATCAAAACTACAATGAGATATCATCTTACACCGGTCCGAATGGCCATCATCAAAAAATCTAGAAACAATAAATGCTGGAGATGGTGTGGAAAAAAGGGAACACTCTTGCACTGCTGGTGGAAATGTGAATTGGTACAGCCACTATGGAGAACAGTATGGAGGTTCCTTAAAAAACTACAAATAGAACTACCATATGACCCAGCAATCCCACTACTGGTCATATACCCTGAGAAAACCATGATTCAAAAAGAGTCATGTACCAAAATGTTCATTGCAGCTCTATTTACAATAGCCCGGAGATGGAAACAACTTAAGTGTCCATCATTGGATGAATGGATAAAGATGTGTCACATATATACAATGGAATATTACTCAGCCATAATAAGAAACGAAATTGGGCTATTTGTAATGAGGTGGATAGCCCTAGAGTCTGTCATACAGAGTGAAGTTAAATCAGAAAGAGAAAGACAAATACCGTATGCTAACACATATATATGGATTTTAAGAAAAAAAATGTCATGAAAAACCTAGGGGTAAGACAGAAATAAAGACACAGACCTACTAGAGAATGGACATGAGGATATGGGGAGGGGGAAGGGTAAGCTGTGCCAAAGCGAAAGAGAGACATGGACATATATACACTACCAAACGTAAGGTAGATAGCTAGTGGGAAGCAGCCGCATAGCATAGGAAGATCAGCTTGGTGCTTTGTGACCGCCTGGAGGGGTGGGATAGGGAGGGTGGGAGGGAAAGAAGACACAAGAGGGAAGAGATATGGGAACATATGTATATGTATAACTGATTCAATTTGTTATAAAGCAGAAACTAACGTACCATTGTAAAGCAATTATACTCCAATAAAGATGTAATATATATAGATAGATAGATAGATAGATAGATAGATAGATAGATAGATAGATTGATAGATAGATAGGTAGGTAGGTAGATAGATGATAGATAGATAAACAGATATGAAAGGAGGGCTCTTGCTTAATAGAATGCTGAGGGCAAACTGGTAAATGCTGGAGTCGGGATATTAGCATCATGGTAAAGATTGGGTCAGTTAAGAATCCTCAATGGATATTAAATTTAGCAGAAAATTTTGATGACAAATGGTAAGCTGTCTCCCCACAAACTTCTTACTAGTTGCAGCGGAGGGGGGAAATGGTAATTAATAGTGGAGAAAGCAGGTAACACCTTGACTGGACAAACAAAATTAAGATCACCTGCGAGGGACAGATGGACATTACATGCCTCCAGATGTGATACCCCAAGAAGTATACATCATCACCTACGTTGTATTGTTACTGAGAATGCATAACCCCACTCTAATCATAAAGAAACATCACACAAACACAAAATGAGAAACATCCTATTTTAAAAATGGAGCACTGTATTCTTCAATAATATCAATATCGTATAAGACAAAGGAAAGGCTGTGGGAATGTTTCAGATTAAAGGAGGCTAAAGAGACATGAAATCAAAATGCTATACCTGACCCTAGACTGGATCGTACACTGGAGCAAAAACTTCTCTTATTAGATCAAGTGAAAAAATTATAATATGGCTGATAGTTTAGATAATGTAAATCAATCAAGTTGATAACTCTACTGTGGTATGTAAGAGAATATTCCTATTAGGAAATATACACTGAAGTGTTTAGGGATAAAGAGCTCTGATGTATATAACTTATTGCAATGTTCAGAAGAAATGATGTATAAACATATATAACTGTATGAGAGAGAAAATACATCATAAAGTAGATGGGGTAAACTGTAAACAATAGGTAAATCTGGATACAGTGTATATAGATGTTCTTTGTGTGATTTTTAGTTTTGCAACTTTTTTTGAGTTTCCAATTCTTCCCAAATAAAATGCTTAAAAATGAAAACAAAAAAAGATAACTGGGGTCAAGGAAACTCACTGTAAGCTACATATACAACACAGTAATAGATGAATAAAAATTAAAATAGCACTAAAAGTCGTTGGAATGCTAAATGTTATACCCAGTGGAAAATACACTTTGAATCAAATTAAATGTTTTACACAGCAATGTTCATGTCCAAACTATTATATAACTTTGAGACTTCCATCCTCTTAAGATTACACTTCTGACTACTTACTTGAACTCTTCCACCAGTGTCAGCTATGATCTACAGTTTGCATTAAATGGTCAGACAAAATGACCAAGAATGAAGTCTTAGAGCACAGCTGGGACACAACAAAGATGCTATTCTAGCTACTCTCAAGCTTGGCATGTCACTATAGGGAGTGTGTTAGTAGTTCCAGCAAGGAGAAATTAAGAGTGATGACCACAGGCAAGACAGATGCTCTAACAACTCATTGAAGAGCTCTGAAAAGTGCAGCCTACATGTCAACTGCTGGGAAGAAATAGGGGCAGCCAGATTAATATCAAGCAGCATGAAAAAGCAATCAGAGGCTATAAGCAACAGTATCCACAACTCTCTTGGTGGTGTCTCCAAAACTTAGGTCACAAAATCATCTGCAGATCTTTACAACTACAGATTCCCCCATTTCCAGTACTAAAGATTTCCATTCAGTAGACTGGGGTCAGGCCCAGGTAGATATATTTTTCAACATTAACCAAGTACTTCTAAAGTAGACTTACAATGGTCCCAATACTGGCATTGGGAACCCCTGTAAATAAAAATATATATACTTGAAGAGGTAGGAAAGGGAAGTTCAGTGAATTCATTCTGCTGATATAGAGGTGAGGTGAGGGCCTGGTGAGGAGACTGCAGTTAGGATAGATACTATCAAAAATGAAAAGAGTAGCCAAAGCAAAAGATTCAAAGGCTGGCCAAGTTGGCTGGAGATCAACTAGATGAACCTGGAGGCTGACCATTTATAATGCTGATCATCTCAACAGTGAATTGATTTCCTCTACCAAGCTTTGGCAGACTCAGCTGGATCAGAGAATAAGTCTGGATTGATCTAGAATTGTGGATTGGGTTGACGGTGTGGCCAGTGAATAAAGCAAGGGAAGCATGGGTGAAAATATGGATGAAGTGGATTTGCTCAATATGGAGGAGGAAGAGGAAGAATGATTGAGTGCCTGGAGGAAAAGAGAGTTGGACTAAGAAAATAGAGGTATCAGGTATTGGTATTTCTAAATGTCTACTACGTGCCAGGTGAGTTATTGGGTTCTTTATATATATTACTCATGCTATTCTTATTTTTTTCATGGCTAATCTGAGGCTCAGAGATGTTAAATAACTTGCTTAGGATCACACAGCAAGTGCAAAAATTAGAATTTAAATCCAGATCTGACTCCAGAGCCCATGGGGTTAACTACTATGTGGACTATGTAACAGAAATTTCTTTAATGATGCTAATGCTCAGTATCTGCACTGTCCAATAGAGTAGCTGCTAGACATATACACAGTATATTCCCACTTGGAATGTGGCCAGTGTGACCAAGGAGCTGAATTTGTAATTTCTAAAATTTGATCGAATTTTAGTTTATTTAAATTTAAATTTCAATATGACAAATTTCAATAGATAGCACTGCATATATAGAAGGCCCTATTAACTTAGCACATGACTGGTGAAAATCCAGTTCTCCACTGAAGACCTCTAAATTAAAGTCAACATGAGCAGAAAAGTAAAGTTATGGAAAAGTATTCTGTATGAGGATCTTTTGGAGACAAATGAACAATTTAACTCCTCACTGTAGAACAGGCTTATAGTAACCCCCTAGGAGCTTCCTTGCAAAAACACACTTTTCATGCAACTATGGTTTTCAATTACGGAGCTCTCCTCCTAGCACATTGAAGTACCTTGGATACTCACTTGAAACTTCTTCCTATCTCAGGGCCTTCTTACATGCTGCTTCCTTTGCCTCAAATGATCTTCCTCCTATTCCTATCTAAATAACTCCTAATCACCGTTCCAGTCTTCACTATAACATGACTTTTTAAGAGAGTTTTCTTTAACTCCTTCATCTAATTAGATCTCCAAATATGGTTCTACCCTGCAGCCTAGAGTTTTCTATCATAGCACTTATCACATATTGCAATTACATATCAGACTTCTGGATTTCTGTTTAATGCCTGCCTTTCTCCTGAACTGTAAGTTCCATGGAGGCAGAGACAATGTCAGTTTTATTCTCCATTCTATTGGAGAATTTAGTACGGTGCTTCATATTCATACTCGTTGCTTGAATGAATGAATGAATCTATCTCTCCTAATCTTGCCATAAGGGAAAATATATGATGCTGGGATCATTCTGTGTGATCCAGGTGGTCAACCTAGTGAGTGGCCTTCCAAATACTGTGGCTATCATCCCTTTACTGCCAACTCATGTGCTTCCTCTCAGTCATTCATTGGCACCCCTAACGCTTTCCTAGTAGGCCATCACCTTGCACTGAACAGCATCCCACTCTTCACCATCCCACTCTTCACCAGCTGACAAGCATGAACAGACATTGGAAAGCAGGTTAAACCACCCCAGGTTCCCTTTGCTGCAAGACCAAGGGGTTAAGAGGGGGAGGAGGAGACAAGATAGATAGAACATCAGGAGCTGCTCTCCTCGGGGTGATGCATCCCTGTGTGGGGACTTTCTCCAGCAGAACCAGGGGAATTCCCTGTGCTCCCACAGGTACATTATGGGGGATTATGATTAAGGAAAAGAGATTTTATCATGACATCAAAAACTCGATTAAAAAACAAAATCAACTTGTTTTGCTTACAAGATGCCAACGATATGGAGGCTATTTTTCACCCTCATTGAACTTATTACTATACTTGCTGCTTTGTGAGCACAACCCAAACTGGAAGTTTGTAGTGCTTAATGGGTCTATTTGATAATTAGACAACTTAGATAAGCCCCTAAATGACGTTCAGTGCACAAGTAATGAATTGAGTATTTGCAAACCCCTTTGCTTTGTGGTCTGTAGGCATCCTAAGACTCCTTAAGGAATTAAAAAAAAATTGTAAACTAGATATAAAATAAATTACAAAGAGTAAATATCCTTGACATTACTTTCTAAGAAAGTAAGAATTCCAATTTTGTGTTAATAATTATCTTTAATTAAACAATCTTAAATAAATGCAGACATTTTTCAAAAAATTAGACTGGCATTTCATTGAGCATTTATTTAACTTGATTATAAGCAGAATTGAACACAATAAGCTACACACCTATAAATAAACACAATCTTTTATATTTAGAGTGACAATCTACATGAGTAGGAAGCTTAGTAAGATCTATAATAAAATATGGTAGCATTTGTTGCCTTCAAACTTGACAATGAATGTACAGGAGCATTTCTGTTAAAGTACAAAGGCATACAATATTGACTACAATCTGAAATTTCATCCAATTAGTTCTGGGGTAAAAAGGGTACTACCTTTCAATTAGTCGGAGTCCAAAGTTTAAAGTGTCTATCATGTGACACAAGTCAAACATCTTTTTCTTTCCATAGCTACTCCATCTTTCTTGGTATTCCTTAGCACAGTGCCTAGACTATGGTAAATGCTCCATAAATATTTAATTAATGATTTAATGGATGGGTGAATGAAGTCTGCTCCTTTCTGGCAGGACCATTTAGAAGATTTTCATTTTTCATTCCAAATTTTACCCATCCTTGAAGATATATTTTTAAGTTCCAATTCTACTCAGAAACAAATCCAACCACTTCAAATATACTCAGTGCTTGTCTTCTGAATTTTCTATATGATATTTATTAAATGTTTGGAAGTGTAACTGGTGATTTTCTAGCTAGTATTTTTCTTCATTTCAATGTTTGAAATGAAGAATTACTCATCTGTATTACTCATATAGATTCTAGACCATTTGAGGGCTTTGACATAACACACTACAGTTGTTGAAATACTTCCATATAATTTATTTTGTTTCATTTTCTTGACAATTCTGAAGTAGGTATCAGTGCATCACTATTTATAGATGAGACAACAGGAAGTCTGAGAAATTAAGTGACATATGCAGAGTAACACAGGAGGGCCAGAGGAAGGACTTGAACTCTGGTCCTTGGACTCCTAAAATGCAATCTTCATTTCATAATGCTGAGAAAATATTATCAGTCTTTTGTTTTTTCTAATGTCTAGTGGATCATAAAGCAGTTCTCTTACTGAGTTGTAGGTGTTCACTAAATCTTAAAATATGGAATATTTATAAGTTATTGTGATTTTGACTTACACGTCTACAAGTCTAAAAACTAAACAGAAATAATTAATGGAAAATTAAAGTAAATAAAAATAGATAAATAAATACAAATAATAAGAATTTAAAAAATGAAAATGTGCTTAAGCCTGCATATAGGAAAAGGAAAAATAAGATTGCTATATTATTTTTAGAAATAATAATTAGTAGTCTGTTCTGCCCAGGGAAAGAGAATAATAAGGGGCAGCATGCTGTGACCATCCATCTTTACAAAGTTATAAAGCCAAGTAACCCACCCCCCCACCCCCAGCATTTCAGAATTCCTTCGTTGGCTTTGAATTCAAGAAAAAAGAGGAAAGAGTTGAAAAAGCAGTGGGCTGCTGTTTCTTTTTTTTTTTTTTTTTGCTTTTTTTTTCCTTTTTATGGAAAGTTGAGTCTGAATTCAGCACAGTGAAACAATCTCCAAACCAACCTGGAACCAAACTAGAACTATGCATGCATATTAAGTATAAGGTAGCCATTAAAAAATCTCAAGTGTTTACAAAGATCCAATTTGAACTGCAAATGACAGTGCAAAAATAATCGATACCCAATTATCTCAGTCAAATATTTTGACTTGATATTTAATAAGGACAAACTGGATGAAATTAAACAGCAAGATTGTTGCAGGAAAAAAATAAATCACATCTTAACTACACTTAAACTGCTTGGAAACAGAGTGAAATGCCTAACATAACAAAATGACAGGTAAAGCACTGTCCACTTGGAAAAGAGCCAGATGCCTGATTTTTAATGCCAGTGATGATTTACCAAATATTCAAGGGATCATCAATAGTCTCAAAGGAGAAAATTCTTTTTACGTTGCCATGTCACACATTTACGGGATGACAAATATAACAGTATTATTTTCACCGTTTTTCAAGAAAATAGAATTCAAAATAGATGGGTATCATTATGGGCTTGAAAATGTAGATTCTACCTTTTCTAAACAACAAATCAAAAGTGGAATGTGAATGGTATATAATTTACTCTATAGAGGTTGTAGCAAACAACTGTTCCATGAAAAATCTATGAAATTGAGAAGAGCATGGGTAGCAATGGGAAAAAAAAAAGTCCTCCTCCTCATAAATTCAGGAAGCACACTATTACAAAACTCTAGTTCAAATTGATTACTTTCCTCCTATTTAAAAGAAAAAAAATTCTTTGTATTTTTTATCCACACACAAAGTAGTACTATATCAGAAGTCTGTTAGCTTTATGAAGGTATTTTATTAACAAATTGAATTGATACAAGGAATAACAATCTTCCCTCAGTGAAGCTCCTTACAGAAATAAGTGAGTTACATGAAATATTTAGGAATATGTTCATTGCACACACACACACACACACACAAACACATACACAAAACATAAAGTTCACTAAAATCAGAGTTATTCAGAAAATAAATCCCTTAAAGCTATGTATATCAAGTGGGTGAATTAATAAAATATTTGCCTATAAAAAGGAATGACATTCACAGGATGAAAAAAAATGTAAAGAAGCCATAATAAGAAATAATACATTCAAAATATTCAAAACATGTTTATTTTACTCTTAAAAGCAAAAACAGAGCTGGCAATGTAGAAGAAATATATCTAATTAAAAATGGTGAGAAATAGGAACATACATATTGATAATTACCTTAAATGTAAATGGATTAAATGCTCCCACCAAAAGACAAAGACTGGCTGAATAGATACAAAAACAAGAGCCATATATATGCTGTCTACAAGAGACCCACTTCAGACCTAGAGACACATACAGACTGAAAGTGAGGGGATGGAAAAATGGTGAGAATTCTTGAAAAAGTTCTAATGTTGAATCAACATAATTACTTAAAGATAAAATTGATGCTAAAAAATACAGAAAAATGCTAGCTGCTTTAATAAGATTATTAACAATCAGGTTATAATACTATTACCAAAATTATACCTGAACTGTCCATCACTTTTAAAATTTAAGAGCATATGGAAACTATTTAAAATTTTGTATTTTGAATTGCATGAAATACAGAGATACAATATAATTACCTACCATCTAGAAATTAATACAATATAATACATATTTATAAGCCCAGTCAGATTCCTTTTCTCCATTCTTTCTTTCCTTCCCCCACACATTTTGACTCTAAAGATTGAGGAAAATACCTGTGTCAACGTTTGGGTTTCATGGTTTTCGGTCAACATTTATGAAATGAGAATACTAATGCCACCAGAATATAGAATCATCTCTCCTCTGGAAAGTCTTCTGTGATTTCACCCACCTTCCCAACTATCTTCTGTCTCTCTGTCCTATTATGGGATCCTACACATACGTCTTACTGCCTCAGCCTCCACTAAAAATCCCTGAGGACAGAAGTTGTATCATTCCTGAGGATCTAGCACAATTCACTGAACATAGAAGAAATTATATATTCGTTTTAAGTGATTGAATGAATGAGTGGTGTGAGGAATAAATGTACATCCTGTACTGCTCTAATGTGATCTACAGTTATACAACCTCTTTATATATATGATTTATTCCTCATAAAGAGACTATGGGCTTAATAGTTTACAGATGAAGAAATTGAGACTCACTTGCCCAAGGTCAGCAGCAAAGCCAGACTAACGTCTAGACTTTCTGATTCCTGCTGACCTTTGTACCTGAGCACAGCTGCCTAAATGAAGGAACGGCTTTGATCATTTCCAGGTGATTCCACTTTCACCTGGAGCCTCATTAAGTCTCAGAGGAGGGACTATTACCATATATGGCAGTTGTTTAGATGCAGGAAAAAAATGTGTGGAAGGGGCTTCCCTGGTGGCTCAGTGGTTGAGAATCTGCCTGCTAATGCAGGGGACACGGGTTCGAGCTCTTGTCTGGGAGAATCCCACATGGCGCGGAGCAACTAGGCCTGTGAACCACAACTACTGAGCCTGCATGTCTGGAGCCTGTGCTCTGCAACAAGAGAGGCTGCCATAGTGAGAGGCCCACACACTGGGGGCCACAACTAGAGAAAGCCCTCGCACAGAAACGAAGATGCAACACAGCAAAAATAAATTAATAAATTAATAAACTCCTACCCCCAACATCTTCTAAAAAAAAAATGTGTACGGAAGGACTTAATTATTTCTCAAGAAAAGCATATACTCCTTTCTCTAAGTGAAATAGGGAGAGTTGGTAAATATGAAGTAATATTATCTTCCAAATGTGCATAAATATCTAAACATATACTATAATGTATAATGCAAATGACATCATAATCTTTTAATCAGGCATGTAAAGATCAAGTTCTTCCCTGGAGTTCTGCCTTCAGCCTGTTCTCCTGCATCCTATCTCTGAGTAACATCTTTTTGGTAGTTATAGCCCACAGGCCAATGGCTCTGTCACTGGACTGAGATTTTTGAATGTTAGGACAATGTTGCCCTAGTAAATTCTGTAGAATTGTGACATGGCACAGAGACACAGAAGATACTCAGCATTTTTATGACAGTACTGGGTTTGATGGCTATCATTCTTATTGATGAGAAAAAAGAAAACTTCATAATCAGAACCATATTTATAATTTCTAGGATGTTTTAAAGCACAAATACTTTCAATCTCTTACTATTTTATACTAAGATGAGAAAAAATGGGACATCTTGTATCTTTTACTAGGGAAAGAATGGTCAAATGACTCATCTATTCAGGAAGATAGGCTTCTGGGAAAAACCCAATTTAGTTTCTATTTGAGACTGAGTGAGTACCTGAACAGCCTGAACCACTCAGATGGACATCACATAATTATGTGCTAATTCTAGGAGCATTTAGAAACACCTTTTGGCATTTTATAAAAATTTATGGGGTCACAACAAAGAATCACATCCCATGGAGCATAGCAATTTCACCTTGTAAGTCCTCACCTGGCATTTCCTTTCTCAGTTCCTTCCCTCTGCATGGCCAGAAGCATTTGCTTTTCTTTGTTTCCTTTTGCTTATCTTCTACTGGCTTCTTTTGTGGGTAAGTAAATACATTATCCACCAAAGGAATGTTAGAGCATATATTCACAGCCTCTGTCATACAACCTTTGCTTCCCTATGGTCTACTATCAATTCAGCAGCCAGGGAGTCTTTTAAAATCATGAGTCAGATTGTGTCACTGTGTTGAGCCCAGCAAGCTGAGGATTTCCCTTCTACTCAGAGCAAAAGCCAAAGTCCTTTACAATGGCCCATGAAGCCCTTTGTGTTCTGCTGCCTGTAACCTCTCCTCACATCCTCTCCTTCCCCTCTTAATCAGTTCCAATAGTTCATTCCTCCACTAACACTCTTGATCTTCTTTGTCCTGTTCTGTTTTCTTTACCCCGGGCCTATCAACTTCTAACATAATCTTTTAATCTACTTATTTACAGAGTTTATTGTTTATTGACTGTAAAAGTCTATATGTGCTTTGAAAAGAATGTATATGATCCAAATGTTGTTGATTTTTGTTTCTGTTATATCCATTAATTAGTAAGAGATGTGTCAGTACCTTCCCCAATATAATGATGAATTTATTTCTCCTTGTACTTCTGTTATTTTTTGTTTTATATAATTTGATACTATCTTATTGTGTATATAGAAGCTATAACATCCTGATGAATTGACCCTTCTATCATTATGTAGTGAACTTAAGATCTAATAAGACTGTTTGCTTTACAATCTGTTTATCTGTTAATAATATAGTTTGCAAGAGCTCTCATGGATAGCAATTGCCTGGAATATCATTTTCCATACTTTAGATTTAGCCTGTTTTGGTCCTCTGTTTAAGGTATGTCTGTTGGAAAGAAAATATTGTGCATTTTAAATCCAGCTTTTAAAAAATTCAGTATGTACTCAGATTTTTTTGTAGTAAGAATATTTATTTGCATTATCTTATTTTACTACTAATAATTTAGATTTATTTCTGCTATCTTATTTTGTGCTTTCTCTTTATATAGATTTTCTATTTTCCTTTTCTACCCTTCTTTTAAATTAAGAGTTATTTTCCCTGTTTTCACTCTGTGTTTTTCTTCTACTTTGGAAATTATGATTTCTATGTTTAGATATATCCACATATTTAATATTTGTTTACTCTTCTTTATTGTATCTCAGACCTTCTACCTTTGATCACTTTCCTTCTTCCTGAAGTTCATCCTTTAAAATTGTCTTTAAAGTGAGTCAGATTTTAGACCTCTCAGTTGTTCATTTGAAAATGTCTACATCTTATACTTCTTCTTAAGAGACAGCTTCACAAGATGAAGAATTAAATGTGGACAGATACTGCTAGCTCATTGAAGGTGTTATTTCCAGTTTACAACCCCGTTGTGGTTGAGAAATCAGTTATGACTTCTTTTGTAGCTAATCCTTCTTTTCTAGCTGGTTTAAGATATTTTCATTTTCTTTGGTGTTTTTCAGTTTCACTATGATATTGTCTATTTGTGAATTTCTTTTTACACTGGGTTTGCTTTTTGACCTGAGATGTACTGTCTTTCAGGGATTCTGAAAAATTATCATCCATTTTACCTTTGAACATTTGCTTCCCCCTGCCCTTTTTTTTTCTTTTTATAACTCTGTTTAGATGTAAGTTAGGCCTTTGCACTCTATCCTCAAAATCCCTTATTCTCTTGTGCTGGGAATTCTCTCTTTGCCCCTGTAATCCTCTCTTCTCCATTCTGCTCTGTGTCCTGGCACATTAACCTCTATGTCATGTATCACCAAAGTTCCCTTGCCCCTGGCATCCCGGTGTGTTTGGTCAGTGAAAGCTACCAGCGGGATATTGGGTGTGGGAGGTGAGAGGTAGGGGTATTTATTTCTCCACCTGCATCCTTAGTGTGTTGTGGGTCTTCTACCAAAGCTGCAGTTCCTCTCAGGTAACTCTTTGCTATAGCTACAATTACAGCTCTCTCCAGTCTTACAATCTCCTTTTCTGTGCTCCTTTACACATAGGCGTGAAAACGATTCCCTGATATTATTAGTCCCTGGATGCTTCATCATACCTTTCTGGCTTCTTTCATTCTGCCTATCCTGTTTTTATAAATCTACCTGGTTATTTTTATAGACTCATGTTCTTTTCTCACATTTCCATTCCTTAATTCTTAAAGCTCATACATTTGAAAATTCCAATAACTGAAGACTTTGTAATCTGATTATTCTGGTTCTTGTTTCTGCTGACTCTGATTTACGGTGCCATGCTTCTTATGGTTTCTGGTTTCTTTATGTGTTTTGTGATTTTATATGATGAACTCATTTTCCTTGGAAATTTAATCTTTGAGGATTCTTTGAGGTCCTGATTGAAATGTATTAACTCCAGAGAATATCTAAGTTTTATTTCCTGACTGCCTGGACATTTCCAGACACTAAAACAGAAGTTCAAGATTTCTAGAGTTTAACAGATGCCCTTAGAACAAAATCCAGCTTTAATTCTTACCCATCTTCCAAGGTTTCTCCTTGATTTAGCTTTTGCATACTTCCTTATTTTCTAGCCAGCTCAGCAATTCACTTAAAGAAATGTAATTTACATTTTATCCAGATTTTTAAGTTGTTTTCATGGGAATGTACTTTCAGCGTATTTAGTGTTTCATGCTGAAAAGTAACAGAAGTTACATTTCTTTCAAAAAAACCCACCAAATTCAATTGTCATGATAATATATTTCACAAGGAATAAAAACAAACTAATAGGAATTACTTAAAATATTGCCAGTGTATTCAACATATGAGGAAATTGAGCCTTAGAAATGCTAGGTATGTAAGCTGCAGAATAAGAAGTAGGGAAGATAGGATTCAAAGTTACATTTCTCTAATTTCAGAATCTCTATGCTATAAGAGCTCTGTTAACGCTGGCATCTTTGTATATATGCTAAGAATATATAAAATTACTTTAGGCTCAAGTAAGAGCCATTAAATGCCCATGCTATCAGTATAAAAGTGATGAGTTAAAAAACAGCTGCTATAAGGTACACTAGAGAGAGTCAATAAAATGGTATACAGATTTTAATAGATTCCCTCATTTTCAATATTAATAAACCAAATGAATTTATCTCACTTGGAAGAAATGTTCTGTGAAGAAGAATGGAGGATAAATAAATCCATGTATTCTTGGTGAAGAACTTGAAATAAATGGATGGCCTAAAAGACAACATGATAAAAATAGGTGATTTCATCAGGACTATTCTAGACAACATTTTTAAACAGGAAAAAATTCAACCGCATGAACGCTCAAATTTCTTTTTGTTCATTTTCCTCATTTCCCATGCTTACTCTGCTTTTATTCTACCTAGTTTCTCTGAAGATCTGGGTAAGTCAATAACATCTTATGGTGGATTCATTCAATATTACCCCTTACGATATTTTATATGTAGAAGATACATAAGGCAAAAAATAATATGAATGCATTTTACTTATAGTGGTTCAGATGCATAGCACCTGGGTGAAGGGGAGCCTTGGGAGCACTTTTCAAATGGGACAATATAGGTAACCTTGTAATCTGATTCTACCTATGGTTCTATCGTTAGTCTGAAGTAATTCTACCTACAAGAAATATTTTGAAGTGCTGGCAATCCTTTACATAAAATCATCTATTTAAAAGACAGTGGATTAAGATTTCAATAAACTGTTGTTTTAAACAAATAATTATAATGTTCTTGACTAGTTATTATACTATAAAATATTATTATGTTTTTGGTATTTCAGATTAATCATAGAGTAACAATGTTTCAGGAATGGTTCTCACTATTCGAAACATACAAGTGCTGGTGAAAAACTAGGTCAGTGTGAATATGGGTCAGTTACCAGTACTTCCTCACACACAGAGACTCACAATGCAAGTACCTAATTCGGGGTCTACAACTGACTATGGATTTTTATGCCTTAATGAATCACCATGATTTTGCTTTTAATTGAATATTTATGTCTCCTACTTTTCTTTTCTTCCCTTATTTTTTATAACTGTAATATAGTGAAGGATTATAGTAGTTATTTCTTGATGCTTTCCATTTTATTGTCACTAAAATGATTTATCTCTAGTATCATTAATATCATAGACATTTATCAGCAGTTAATCAATCTTTAGGACCTAAAGGTTCTAATTAATGGAAACATCCTTTCGAAATTCTACATTTTATATTGAGAGAAAGGTTTGTGCTACAAGATATTTTAAATAACCTAGAGAATCTTGTTAGGAAACTAAAGCCACGAGTGGATGACTTCACAATTTTTTAAAAGTAATATTCTTTCTCATTTATCTACTACTATATACAAAATAAGCTAAATGTCATTCTTTCAAATGTTACACGGGAACAATCCTTTTTGATATTTTAATTAGAAAATGAGTAACAGGTTGAGAAGTGATGTACTACTCCACACACAGGTCTTTAATTAGTCCTCTTGATATTTACTGCCTCTCTCTCTATTCTGTTTTCTGGATTAGTGGTTCTCAAATTTTGTACTGTGGATGACAAAATTTTCACTGGGGAAATGAGAAAAATAAGCAATGTTTTGAGGTTTGCTTTAAGCAATCTTTTTGGCACTAAAATGTTCTTTCTCATAAATTGATAGTGATAATCAATGGTAAATCTGTCCTTATTATTCTAATAAAATGTCCCAAGTAAAAAAAATAGCATTGCTCTGTGAAATTCCAATGTCTGGGGACCACTGAATTACATGATTTTGGGGAGGATCATGGCATTCTTGACCAACTTGATAAGTTGGAGGTTGATGATACCTTTTCTTAGAGAAAATACAAAAAGCAAGGGGAGGTGCTTAGCACTGTTCCTGGCACACAGCAGGCATTCCAAAAATAGTAGCTGAGTGAATGTTAAGTGAATGAATGTACAATTGTAAATATGGACAGATATATTTGAATATGTGTTGCCCGGTCAGAAGTTTTGCACACTGAATTGATTTTGAGGGCTATCTGCCTGGCAGCACTCTAACAATAAGCAGTATAATATGCACCAGTGAAATACAGAACCAAACAAATACCAATAACTGATCCACATCATAAATACCCTTAACCAAAATCTATCTGAAGACCTAGGAGAGAAACAAAAAATTATTTTCCTTTGTAAATCTGGCTTAATTCCAGGAGAAAACTCAGGGGATAAAAATATCAACAGATAAAACGATCTTTCTTGAATGTACCTTCCTTTACATGGAAATTTATTTTCTCATTCTTTTAGCAATCTTATTTTACATAGGAATCTCTAAACATGATTATAGCTATATTTGCTAGTATTGAATGATACAGTTCCTAAATCTTTGACCTAGAGTGGCATTTTCTTCTACACTGGCTAGCATTATTTAAATAGGCATTGGTTATTTTTACCAAAGTTAGATAAACAGATGCATTAATCAGATATTATATGTCTATTTTATGATCTATTTTGAAATAACTACCATCACTAAAACTAAGATTTTATTAGATGTTTTTCTCTATGCTTATTAAAATAACAAACACATTCTTGATCAGAAAATCATGATGTATTACTACAACATGAAAAAAATACATCATTTCATATTACTGATTTGTTTTGTGCATTTTAGCTGAAGTTTAATGTCTAGTAACCAGAAGGTATGGAAGAAAAGTGATCTCTAAATTGATTGTGTTATGGGCTGAACTGTGTCCCTCCCCAAATTCATATGTTAAAGTCCTAACTCTCCGTACTTCAGAATGTAGCTATACTTGGAAATAGGGCCTTTAAAGAGATGACTAAGTTGAAATCAGGCTGTTAGGGTGGGCATTAGTCCAAAATGACTGATGTCCCTATAAAAAGAGGAGATTTGGACACACAAAGAGATACCAGGGGTATGCACACAGAGAAAAGACCATGTGAGGACATAGTGCAAAGTGGCTGCCTGCAAAGGAAGGAGAGAAGGCTCAGAAGAAATCAAACCCACTGCTACCTTGATCTTGGACTTCTAGCCTCCAGAACCTTAAGAAAATAAATTTCTGTTATTTAAGCCATCTAGTCTGTGATATTTTGTCATGGCATTCCTAGCAAATAATAAGGTCTTTTGTGCTAAAGGTTAATTGATTATTTTATTAACTAAGGTTTTAGATCTGATTACTGCCAAATGAGGAACTCTCTCCTGAGCTTGCCTTGGTCACTTTGGATTGAGATGGGAGAGAGACTGACTCTATGGTATGGGTGTAAGTCAACATTTAAAAAAATTAGAATCTTGTTTTAATATAAAAGCTTAACTCTTCAGTGATCTCTCCTATAGTTTTGGAATTTTATATTAATATTAAATAGTTTTCTTCAGATGGGATTTTTTTAAATAAAGTATTGCCTGGTCAATCATAATTTTTTCAAACACCAAGAGCAATAACTCTTAATAGGGGGTAAGTTAAATAGCTACAGTTGGTGTGGGAGTAGAGATAACTTTCCAGGTCAGAATCACAGCTACCCTTTCTATTGGGCAAAATAAAAAGACAATCTTTTTTATCTTGGAAAAAAATTGAGAAACATTGATCTAGAATGCTACTGTGAGTTTAACAGTGTTCATTGCAAAGTACTAAAAATATTCATGTTTACCTATCTTGTATTCAGTTATCGAGAAGCCTCAACTATCTGAATTATAGCTGAGACTATGCAAGGAAGCCAATAACAAAACAAAAATAAAACCTCTAAATCTTAATAACAACAAATTTTGTTCTGAGATTCAAATGAGATTATACATGTGAAACACTTACAGGAGTACTTGGTGCTCAGTAAGCAATCAATAAATTCAAGCTAATTTTATTGTAGCAAAATATCAATATTTGTAATAATGGTACTTAAACATGAGGAAAAGTTTAAACTATATTTACTCTATTTTATTGACAAAAGCAAAGAAAAATGTACACAACAGTTAGAAAAATGTCCATCAAATACTGTTCAACAAAATGGATGCTGAGGCTTAATAATGCAGGTTCAGTGAATAAGCTGATAACCAAAATGTATTGAGAATGTATGATTCCAGGAATTACATAACTCATTTTCTCCTCTCAGTAACCCTATGAGGTCAGCATTTCATGGAGGAGGACATAACATTGTTCAAGGTCATTCACAGCTAGAAAGTGGTGGAGCCAGAATTTGAATTCAGGCCATTTGGCTGTAGAGACCAAACTATTAACCAAGAGAATTGGACAACGTTTCTTTTAAAACTAAAATTTATTGTACCTATGTAATGCCTATATGTTTTTATTTAACTTTCCAAACACCATTATCCAGTAACATTTTTCCCCTTGAGAAAGATATCATTTCCTAATTATGCTGGAAAAGTGAAAAGTTATTGTAATACACAAGTGGTTTACCTGGAGCCTTCTCATTATAACCACCTGGGGAGGCATCTTTCACTTAGAATACAATGTTAATGGTGGCCTGTGGAATTGTCGATCCTGGCAACCATGGGTTACCATAGGCATTCACTAGACCAGACTATCAACTCCGGAAAGCGGAAACTGAGCCATGTTCACTACCAGCCTCAATGTCAATCAAAGTGGTTAGGATAAAGAAGTACTCAATTTGATGAATCCTTAGAGCAACGTTTGAGGGTAAAATTTCAAAACTTAACAAGTAAGCAGGAATGCTTCCATTTTGGTGGTTATTGTACTGTGAATTCTTTAAATTCTTAGAAGCATTCTAGTAGATGCCCTTTTGCCCTTTTTTCCCCTTTTTTACTAATACAGCCCCAATTTTTCTTGAGGTAGTAGGTCTCAAACTCCTTTGACTCTAGGGGTGGCAATGTGACCCAGTCCAGGCTGAAGTTCTGTAAGCCAAGGTCACTAGGGGCTTCTGGGAAAGCTCTTTAAAAGAGACAGACTCTGTTGGGCTTTGTCTCTGTGTTTTTCCCCTTTGCCCTTTCTCTTCCTCTTGATTGTAACATGGGTATGACGGTAGAGGTGGCCCATGCAAACGTGCAGGCAGTAAGCAGGGCAAAAACCAAATGTCTGGATAGACAGCTGGAAAAAGCTGGGGTTTCCACTGGCAACTCCAAGCTATTTCACTGGCCTGATCTTACTACTTATAGTGGAGGAAAGTATAGAAAAATAAAACACATGCTGGTTTAAGTCACTGTTGGGGCGACTTATATTACCAGTAATTAAATGTAATTCATAACTTATACAAATGTCTTTTAGTAATAAATGTATTTAGGCATACATATAAAATTTGTGAATTCTTTTATTTAATTCTATTATTTAGCGAGTAGAAATTTATCACAGAAATCTGAGCAAATCATAGCTTTCTCAACGTGCCTAACTTGCTCCAGGGATTCATTTGCTTATTGGCTTGATGAGACCAGTTAGCTGTGAGATATGGAATATTGCACCATCTTAGAAGAAAACCTCGATTATGATGAATGGCAACAGGGTACACAAACTGAAGCCAATCTGTTTGAAATACTGGCCAGCATATCTGGTATGAGTAATTCTGACAGTTTATCACCAAATTGTGTATTTTTTTATTAATTTCATTTCTGAGAAGCACAGCCCATTTATGTTATTAAAACAATTTATCACTTATTAATAGTGAATAAATGGCAGGCAAGCTGCCATATTTACTATTAACTTTTCTCTCACTTGTTTGCAGAAGACAATTAAGTGCAGCTTCTCTTGTAGTCTAATAGCAGCTATCATCTATTTAAAAATGAACCTATAATGCATAGAAGAAGTATACTGGGCAAGGGTTCAGAAATGACTTTTTAAAATTGAAAAGCTAGATTCTCTGTGTTAGAATGGTAACTTTGCTTTTTTGCCTAGCATCGCTACAATAGTGCACTGTTGGGAGGCATCTTAAGGTCTATCTGACACGTACTCTGTGAGAAGTTTGGCAATTTAAATAAAGGTTGTTGTTTCTTCTTAACACAACTCTTATTTTGGAAGCAAGTATCTCTTAGGAATTTATATCGGAATAACCACAATTAAGATATATCTTTTTTCATCTGGATTTGTTTAAGTAAAAGGTAAAGAGATCAGCAGTTTCCATTTTAATATTTCACCCAAAACTGTGTTTTGAATTTTATACATACAGTTTTTTGTGGTTGTTGTTAAGATGAAGAAGGAGATGCACTAAAAGAGAAGTGAATTAACAACCTAACTAAACCAGTGACATAAATTTAAAACTTCCACATTTGGGGGGTATTTTTCTGAAGTTTCTTATACTGCTGTATTTTGATATTTTTGTCCCATTTCTAAGATAAATATAGGGTTCTTAGTGTCATGTCTTTGCTTTTCCCACTGCGCTTTTGACTTTTAAATAAATTACCAAGTTTATTTTATCTGCTGCTGCCTTTTAAAATGGCTCTAATAGATACGAGGTAAAATGGTCTTTGCACTGACAGATGTTCTTGGATATCTGAATTTCCATTATGACCAAAAAAGATGCATAATTTGGTCTCAACTACAAAGAAAGTTAGAGGTAAGTTTCTTTCAAACTTTAATTTTTTTTCCTAAATCACTATTATAGTTAATTTCTAAACTAGGTTAAACTTGCCTGGAAAACAATTTTATTTATTTATTTATTTATTTATTATTTTTATTTCTTTAAATAGATTTACACATGTGAAACTATATATGAACAATATGAATAAAATATTAAAAAGTTATTATTTATGTCTAATTTATGTCTAATTTCATTCCAAAACTTAGTTATATTCAGGTGGTACCTCTGGCTTGTCAACTAATTAGAAAGAGTTGACATTCGTCACTTATTTTTATGAACCTAGACGTGCCAAACTGTCTTGGTGGATGATTTAGCTGGAGGCCTCAGTCCATAATTCTTGAATTGACATCTATACTTGTCAACACTGCTGTAACTTTCATAGGAGGATAGCATGCCTATCTGTGGCAGCTATAATCGAATGAAAAATGTGCTAAAATATACCCATTAAATTAGGTAAGCTATTGACGGTGCCAAAGAAAAGATGCTTGCAAATTGCTTCCAAATTCTGCCAAAGTATGTCTTCAAATTTGAAACACTCAAAGTGCATTTAAAAAGAATTAAAATTTTCAGATTATAAGAAATTGCACATTACATTTTATTCAGAAGGTGTGGTTTAGAAACACTAATTGAATACAAACCTTACAGGCATGCAAGTATCAAACAAAGACTTCACAGACAGCCCACAATGGGTGCTTAATGAATATTTGCTATATATATATGAAAGGATGTATTCATTTGTAACAAATGACATAGACGCTCAGGCTTTTTATTAGAAAGTTTTTTGAGAATACGCCAAAGCATTTTTTAAAACATAAATTCGCTCTTTTTTTATGAGGAAGAAATAGAACTAATAGTGAGGTAAGAGGGAAAGAATTTGCCTTGAAGGAAAAAAAAACACAAAACAAATAAAGAAGTAACATTTTTACTACTGTGCTATATCCTTGAGTTTCATTAGCAGAAAGTCACACTGACTTTAACATTTTGTTTGGGAATATTGATAGATTTTCTTACTGTACCTTGTAATCTTTTACTGCATGCTTGTCTGTTATCATTCGCAAAGGATTCATATTGGTACTGAGGTTAAACCTCCTTGAGGATTGAGCCTCATCTCCACATGACTGTCATTGAAGCCTAAGAATTAGCCTATGAGGGAGTCTCTTGAAATCCACCTTATTCCTTAAGTCATTCTTACCAGCCTTTCTCAGGCCCTAGGACAAGTCTAGGGCTGCTTGCAGTGTAAACTGGCTGTTTGTTAATTGCATAAAGGCCTTCAGGTTAGGAAGTCTGTTCACCAAACCTTACGCTCCTGCATGGAGCTGCACCTGCACGGAGGAAGGGATGTCACATGGCTCACAAAGGTGCTAGAGGGATAGATAGTGTCTTTGCTGACATCTGTCCTAGAGGGTTTCTAGAGCTTTGTGAATTCCTCCCAGTTTCCATTCCTACCTTCCTCCAATTCCATTATCCAAAGGTATCAGAGATTATTTTCTTAAAAAGATAATTATAAAAAGATGAATATAACTATCTCTCTAACAGTTTTATGGTTCCTCATATTCCAAATAATTAATGAAATTTTATATCTCATACAAGGTCCTTCAAAATCTGAAGCCTATCAACCTTTCCAGCATTCACTTCCATTCTTCCATAGCCCTGCAAGTCTGCTTAGGGTCTAGGTTAGGCAAAGCAAAGGGATCATTCCTCACTTCCCAGAGCTAAAAATAGTGTTTTCTCCTTCAAAATTGGGAAATAATAGTAACAGCTAACAATTTTGGAGCATCCATTGTGTCTAGGCACCATTCTAAGCACTTTACAAGGTAAAGTAGTTATTATTATTATTTCCATTTTACAGGTGAGTAAACTGAGGCACAGAGAAGTAAAGTAACTTACACAGCATCATGTAACTAATAAGTGGTGTAGCCAGGATTTGAAGACTACAGAGAGTAAGACACAGAATCCAAGACTATCTGTAAGTTCGTATTCCCATGAAAAACAACCTCTTAGAAAACTGAAAATCTTGAAAAACTGCAACTCAAGATCATTCATAAATTTTTACTTCTGTGTCAGCACACTATTATTTTTTTCAAAATAATAATAATATATTCTCAACGTTTTCTGGTGGTTTTCCATACCATAGAAACAGTATATATACTTCAAATATATACTTTGTGCTGTCTAGAACGTCTCATCACCTATTTTTACCTGGTGTCTCAAAAAACCAAAAACCACTTCAAATGCTTATAACAGAGAACTGAATGCACAGACATTGGTGACACAGGAGGTGGAGGAGCTGAGAAGCCCAACAGGGGACAGAGATTAGCAACAGCAGGAAATCACTATCAATACTATTTTGTAGAAACAGAGGGAGAAGGCGTGTTTCTGAAGCCTGGGTGTGGATTCACCTGGCAGAAACTGAACCACAGTAGGCTTGTCTGGGAGGAGCCAGCACCCCGGGGAGATGGAGCCTTTGCAAGCTCAGCCCTTTGCAGCAAAGAAGTGGGAGAGAACTACTCTGTCTTCTCTCTTTCTTCTTTCTCTCTTCTTCAAACAGAATCTTCCACCACTAGTTCCAGCCAGAAACCAGCTAACAGGTCACCACCACAGGGAGCATCGGCAAGGCAGAGGAAGGGCAAGGCTTGGCCCTGAGGCACAGAGTCTCAAGCCCTGTACATCTGGTGAATGCCTCATTCTTAGGCCTTCCTCACGAAGATCTCCCTGCTCCTCTTAGATTCTCCCACAGAACCGTACAATTCACTTCTTTTAACACCTGAGTATTACACAAATGAACTTATCTACAAAACAGAAACAGATCACAGACTTAGAAAAGGAACTTATGGTTACCAGGGGGGAAGGGTGAGGAGAGAGATAGATTGGGAGTTTGGGATTGACACGTACACACTGCTATATTTAAACCAGACAAGCAACAAGGACCTACTGTATAGCACAGGGAACTCTGCTCAACACTCTGCAATAACCTAAATGGGAAAATAATTTGGAAAAGAATAGATACATGTATATGTATAATTGAATCACTGTGCTGTACACCTGAAACTAACACAACATTGTTAATTAACTATAGGTCTGCAAACTAACGAATGGCGCAATTTCACTCCACAAGAGTGATAGATAATAGAAGCTGTAGAATGAAACATTTTTCAGTGTTCAAAGATATAAAGGAATAAATACATTCCAGAAAGCAAGGATCTGTTTGTGTATCTAAAATATATCTAGTTAACTAGCTAGCTATGTCAGGTGAATTTGGAAATGAGGCAAGTACAAATTAAATATATAATCTCTGAAATAAATAAAGCATCAGTGGAAAGGTTAAACAGCAGAATAAAACCAACAGAAGAAAAAACTAGTTTATTATAAGGTTGTCCTGAAAAAGCACCCCATATGCAGCATGCAGACTAAAGTAGATGAGAAATATGAGGGAAATATTAAAATGCATGAATGATTATGTATAGTCAAGGCACATATAATGGGATTTTAGAAAGGAAAGAATGAGGTAGAAGAAATATTCAAATAATTGACAGAAATTTTTCCAGAAGTAAATAAATATATAAATTTCAAATGGAAGGAGATCACAAGATTTGAGCAAAATAAATGAAAACAAATCTACACCTAAATAAATTGTAGTGTGAATACAAAACATTAAACAAAATGTTAAGGTCTTAAAAGAGATAGAATGGTAGCAGACTTCTCATGTGTAAAAGTGGTAGCCAGAATTAAAATACCTTCAGTGTTGAAAAAAGTATGTGAAAACTTAAAATTTCACTTTATGTACAACTATCTTTATACTCAAGACTGACAGCAAAAATAAAGATGTTTCATTAAAAAGTTGAGATACTTCTGCTTCACAGAATCTTTAAAGAACGTATTATAAGAAGAAAGCTAAATGTGGTAGGGGATGTAGGAAGGAAAAGTCACTGGTCAGCAAAGAAATTAGTAAAATATATTGATAAATCTAAATTCGTATTGACCTTAAAAATTAAATAAGACTAAAATTGATAGCCTTTAAAGTTAATAATGGAACTAAAATGCTAGACAGTAGCAAAATGGGAAATTAGACAACAATTATTCTATTGTTTTTCATCTCATCCAAATCCTACCCTATAGCTCTCTTCCTCCATTCTTACAGGCCACAACTCTTCATTCAGTATTTGCCAAACATTTCTATCT
Organism: Tursiops truncatus; assembly: GCF_011762595.2. Classification (NCBI taxonomy): domain Eukaryota; kingdom Metazoa; phylum Chordata; class Mammalia; order Artiodactyla; family Delphinidae; genus Tursiops; species Tursiops truncatus. Next base: position 124,024,256 of record NC_047034.1, read on the forward strand.
CATGTTTCAGTCTTTCTTTGTCTTCATAGCTAATTTTTCATATGCTTCAGGAGACTGCATCAAGGACTACTAGCTAGATTAGAAAATGCTGACATTCAAATCGGAACTCAAAATTTAACTTGCATTATGCTAGGAAACTACAAAGCTAAATGTGGGTAATTCTCTAATATCTTGTTTTTATATGAGTGCTATTCTGAATGTCATATATGTACCACATGCTATTACAACTGTTTGAATTATACTGGATTAGCTAATTTACACTATTTTATTGCTTTACTACAAAAAGATGATGAAAATTTTGAAATAATGGCTTAAGTGAAAATCTATGCAAAAATACTCATCAGACCCTCAAATCGTTTTAAGAAAAGAATAAAGTAAAATAAATATTAGAGGCTCTAGCACTTTAATAGCAATTCTAAGTTATTGTTATAGCCACAAAAATGAAATAAAAAAGGTATGGCATGTATCATCCATACTTCTCCATTTTAAAAAAGGGAGTAGAGCTGCCAGCTTAATTTTAAGTATGCTGTCCAATTAGCCATTGTGTATATTTTTAATCATTCATATAAGTAATATACTGTCCATAATATTTGAATGTCAGTGATGCATCATTCATAACAAACTATTATAAATTCTCCACTATAAATTATGAAACTTAACATGGCCTCTGACCTTCAGGATTTTGCAATCTGGGACAAGAAGAAAAATCCCCATTAGATTTTATTTTAAATGTTTACTGGAAAAATCTTTTGGGCACCAAGATATCACAGTTCTAAATTAAAAGCAGTTGGGACCTTTTATAGTATGATTCCTATAAAACCTTATCTTTAATTACAGCATTATAAATGCATAGTAATATCTTTTTCTAATTTATTGTTTTTAAGACATATTTCTTCATTAAACATCAAGTTATTTATTACAAACATATTTTCTAAAAGAGGTAGTAGAGTGTAATGGCTAAGATCCTGTGCTCTGGAGTCACATGACTGGCTTTCAAATAGCAGTTCAAACCCTGATTAGCTGAATGATCTGGGAATGATTCTTTTTTCTTTTTTTTTTCTTTTTCTGGATGATTACTTGTGCTCTGTGCCTCTCTTTCCTAATCTATACAAAAAGAAGGATGATGGGAAACATGAAGACAATTTCCTAAAGTTGAACAAGTAGAGAAAAGAAAATTAGAGATATCAATTTTGAGTGTTAAGTATCTTAACATTAAAATTCCAAGAACACAAAAATGGAGAAAAATTATGGAAAGACAAGGCTATTTTCCAGAACTGAAGGCCTAAGCCTCTATGTTGTGAAGGCCCACCATATGACTAAATATTTTTTGATGTTTAATGCTATATATAGTAAATGCAATTAAAAATTCATTTTGGAAAGGTTTGTTGCTATTATATAGAAGTGCAATAGATTTTTCCATATTGAATTTACATATTTTGAATTTGCTAACTTTACTTAGTCCTAGTTGTTATTTTATGGATTCCTTTGGGTTTTCCATGAAATCAATCATGTTGTCTGAGAATAAAAAAAGGGTTTTACTTCTTCTTTTCCAAACTTTATGCCTTACTTTACTGAGGAGCTAGAACCTCCAGTACAATGTCAAATATAAGTCATGGGAGTAGATATTCTTGCTTTGTTCCCTATCTTAGGGAAATACTTTCAATTAATTAAGTAAAATATTAGCTGTGGATTTTCATGTGTACTCTTATTAGATGGAGAAAGTTATTTTCTATTCCAGAAATTGCTAAGGATTTTTATGATTAAAGGGTATTGCATTTTGTCAAACACTTTTTCTGCACCTATTGTGATGGTCATGAGTTCTCTTCTTTATTCTGTTAATATGGTGATTTACATTAATTTGTGAATGTTAACCCTCAGATAAACCCCACTCATTCATGATGTATTCTCACTTTTATATATTGCCAGATTAAATTTGCTAGCATTTTGTTATCAATAAGAATATGGAAGACCGGAATATCACTCTTAATCACCTTAATCTTATTGACATTTATTGAATACTATACCCAATGACTGCAGAATACATATTTTTTTCAGGTTCACATGAGACATACTCCAAGATAACCAAATACAAAGCAATGAACAAATTAAATATTTTAAATTTAAAAAACTTGCTCTAAACACTACTTTAGCTGCATCCCATTAATTTGGGTATATCTTTTTTTTTTAATTCAGTTTGAAATATTTTCTAAAGTTTGTGATATCTTTTTCACCCAAGGGTTACTTTTAAATGTGTGTGGGGTTTTTATTTCAAATATTTAGCTATTTTCTAGTTTTTTGAAAAATCAATTTCTAATTTAATTCCACTGTAATCAGAGAACATAACCCATGAGTCAGCAAAGGTGTTACATGGCATTCTTCCTAAACCAAGCAAGGGAGGAAGTTCTAAAACAATTACACAATTTTGAGATTTCTGTAAACTGTTTGTATTAATCTGACATTAATCCTTCCACCTGTTGAGTAAAGCAATAATTTGAGAGTAACAGAAGAACAGAGAGAGAGTTTGGGGTAATTGAGATGCACCCACCACTTGGCCTAGTAAGGAACAAGCTATGGTCAATCAATCATAAGACAAATTGTTTATCATTAAGAAAGAGAACTTGAACTGCAAAAGAATGTGGGCTGTACCTTTGAGAAAACAGCTAAAGGAAGCTGGAGGAGGAAGAGCTGGACAGGAATTTCTATTATACAAGAGTAGAGGCATGAAGGACCCACCTCTACAGGATCCTTTGCAGTTATTAGTACCTAAGCCCTAAAAGAAATGTAGCAATGAGCATCCTCCACCCAGAAAGCACTGACAGAAGATGACATGTGGTAGTAGTCAACTCAGGTCTTTGACAGGGGCCAGATCAGCAAGAGGCACTTGTCCTTCATCTCTCTCTTTCGGGACCAACACATAAGAGGAGAAACTGTTTTAGAAGAGGTGGAGGAGGAGAAGGGAAGGAGCAGATCATTCCCCTCACCTACTGAACTGATGACTTGCCTGGCTCATTCTAGCAGAAGGGAGAGAAGGATTTGTCTTGTGGTTGAAATTTTAAACTAAGTTGAAAATTTAAATATTAGAAACCGATCAGAAAATTATGGAATCTGCCTAAAATGTTTTAAGGGGAAGCAAAGGCAGAGTGTTGTTGAAGATAGTGGTCAATGGGGGAAAAAACCCTCAAAACTGATGTTTGAATGCCACTGAATTAAGAAAGTTTATAAGTAGGATTAATTATAAAACAGAGTTTAATATAAAAGCCATGAAAAGGTGTAGGAAAATGGTATGGGAATACAAAAAAAGAAAAGATCAATTTCCACTTTGAGAGATAGGAAAATAATGTATATGATTATAAACACATAATTACATGACCCATTGAGAAGAGAAATAGCTAAATCATCCCTGCTATACAAGCCATCTCACTGGAATTTTACAGATATTCTCCCATGTAATTTTCAGCAGCCTTGTTTTACCCATTTAGCAGATGAAGAAATGAAAGCTCAGAAAGCTGAAGTAATGAAGTAATTATGCCTTAAATTGGAAATGGCAAAACTGAGATTTGAACGCTCATGTGACAGATTTTACTCTGTGCCTCTTGTCATTGTATATTATTTCTATACATAATTTAGAAAGACATGTTTTAAATTAAATTTAATATGTCATTAACCACTCAGTTATTTAGTTTGTGGCTATTTCTAGGATATAGAATTAACCAAGGTAGACGTTGTGTCTTATACAGAAGATTTTCCTTTTTTTTTTATCTTATAGAGATTATGTATATGATACATAGCTCTCTACTTTGAGGACTGATTTAACATCATGTCACCCTCAAGGCCACTAACTGAATTGGCAGCTCACCATGTAAGGGCTATCTCGAACAGTCAGTCAGTTTAAAATGACACTTCTCCTGAGGGCTCATTCTGCAGTGGTGTTAAGAGGCATAGGACTAACCTAGGATAAGTGGTAGCACTGTTGGTTCAGCATACCAATTAGTGGCAGACTGCTAAGCATGTAAGCAGGCCAAACTCTCTAGTGAATTATTATCACTGCTATTAACAAAATAAATCTAATGTGGTCTACTGTGAAAGGCACTGCACCATTTATCATCTCATATATCAGGTTCTTGATTCATAGGCTGAGACTTGCCACTTAAAATATACATTTTAAATAATTAAAAAACATTTAAAGTATTAACTTCATACTATGTTGAACTTAGAGAATATATTTTTTCTTTGAAAAAGTATGTAATTCATGCGACAGTGAATAATTTTCCTTGCTAACAGAAGAAATGATACAGACAATTCAAAAGTCATTGAGATTTAAATTAAGATTACATTAAATTTTCTTTTAACAGACTTGTCTTCTAATGTTAATATACTTACATTAATGTTAAGAATAAAAAACAACATGATTTTCTATCTCTGTGTTTAACAATTCTGGGTGCAAGCATCTCTTTCTGTCCCAGGTTTAAACAACACTGAAAACAACAGCAATAACTTGTTACAGGAAATAGTTGACATTGTAAGATGAGACTGTGAACTAACTAAAACTGAAATAGTTTGCTAAAGTTAAATAGTAAACTAAAATAGTTTATATGTCAAGCTTATCAGCTTACTCATCAAGATACACTTTCCTAGCTGTGCTCAACCATTCGAAGCTATTGTCATAAACTATCCAAAACCCAACCAGTTCTCTACCTTGCAAGATCCACCTTAAAATCATCCAACTCAGCCCCTAAAATCCTATAAATTTTTCCTCAGACCTCTCCATTCTATACTATTAAAACTGTGTCAGAATGATCTTCTCTAACTATTGTACTAGGTTGACTACACTAAGCTTTGTTTAATCGAGTCTTTGGGGTGCTCCACTGAGAAGTGGACAGTAGACAATTTTTGGAAGTCCCACTGAGATCCAGTCAGGATATCCTAAAGGCTATGGCTCAAAACCCTTGGCATGGAAGAGGCTCTCCCTTGTATTTCCTTGGATCTCCTACTCAGGGGTGTCTCCAATTGTGATAGTGAGGAAGGTTCTTCATTGGATTTGAGCTCCAATTTCTTTTTAAAAGCTTCCAAATGCTAAATTTCTTTTGGTCTAGGAATCTTTTGACTATCTCTTCAGATTTAAAAATGGTTATCTCTGGTGGAAAAGATAACACAACTAACAATACAACCAATGGTTTCTTTATCTATCCTTGGCACTTTCCATGGTGAGTCTCTAAAATACAGTCAATTGAAAGAAAATGATTATAAGTTTGATAAGCCCAGCCTAAGTCTGTTCTAGAGCTTCAAAACAGACAAGTTTAGAGGGATTGTCAGACTAGCTGCTTTTGAAATTACTCTGCCTTGTTTTGCACTGTTACAACATGTTCTTCTCCCACTGCAGTCATGGATTACATCTTTAAAACTTAATTGTCTGCTGTAAATAAATAAATGATTTCAATCTCTACTATTATGATAACATTTCTGGAGATTTCATCAACTGGAAAAATATCAGAAAAAACTCTCCATTAAGACAATGAAAGGACAGTATCATATACTATATTTTTAAATAATTTTTTTATAGATTTATTTATTTTTGGCTGCATTGGGTTTTCATTGCTGAGCATGGGCCCTCTCTAGTTGCGGCGAGTGGGGGCTACTCTTTGTAGCGGTGCGCATGCTTCTCATTGCAGTGGCTTCTTTTGCTGTGGATCACGGGCTCTAGGCACACCGGCTTCAGTAGTTGTGGCTTGCGGGCTCAGTAGTTGTGGCGCATGGGCTTAGGTGCCCCGCGGCATGTGGGATCTTCCCAGACCAGGGCTCGAACCCGTGTCGCCTGCACTGGCAGGTGGATTCTTAACCACTGAACCACCAGGGAAGTCCTATCGAATACTGTTAATAATGAATATAACTGTAAAAGGCTAGAGTGTTGTTCCTCACATCTATATCCTTCTGAAGACCTCAAGTTGAAGGCTTTAAGGAATCCTCAAGAAGCAGACAAACTGAGAGCATGATAAAGTGTTTGCCTAGAACTTCAGAGCAAGTAGACAACTCTACAAAGTAGACAGCTCCCACCAAACACCTTCTGATAAAGATGGCAACTGCATGAAACAGACAGGCTCCACCCAAAACCCACAGAGCAAAATCCACATATCTAGAGTCACAGACTCACAGTCTTACCTGGATCTGCATGCTTTTGGGTTTTCTTCATTTTTCATAGCTATTTTATTTCCTTTTCACAGTTTTGAAATTCTGTATTATTAACAGATATTTTTCACCTGGTAATTATGATACCTCAAAGTCCCTATATTTAATATTGCTTTTTGCATTTTTAGGCCTTGGTGTAAGTCAAATATCAGGCAACAATTAACCTGCTTGTGTTAGACTAAAACATACAACCAAACCAGCTGTTGGGTTTGTATTCATTTTATTTCAGTTCCATCCAGTTTCCTAAGATATCAATTTAAAATCATCAGTAAGTTGGTCTCCTGGGTAGTTGGACTGAACTACTAAGGCATTTGTAGAGGGCAAACAACGCAACAAAACAGAAAGTCAGATATCTAAAATTGCTTTAAGGATGCACCTATATGGGAAGGTTCTTATCTTCACAGAAATAACACCCTGAGTCCTTTCACAGGGGCTTATTTTGGTAGTAAAATTTTCAAAGAAATAGAGCCTTGCAAAAAAGCTTAATAAGTACTGGTATGTATTCTGAGGTTGTTTGACTTTTACAGAAGTGATAAGAAAACCATACCATTTAGACTCAAATCTAAACTCTTGCTTTGTGTCTATCAGTTGATCTCTACATTAGACATGTCATTGTCTGGTGCATTGGTAATTACTGATGAATGATGGCAGACAATTAAATGCTATTCAACAATACCATTTGATTATTCAACTGAAAGAGATCATTGACAGGCCTCTAAAAACTATTATTGAATTTGGGACACAAAAGCCTATTGGTTACTATCTACAATTTAGATAGGATCTTCTACCTCAATAAACTAATACTTGCAATCAATATGGTCTCCAGTATTATCCAGAGTCCAGTTTGGACCATTAATTTTCCCCCTTTGAAGGAAAATAGACAATTTGATCCAGGAAGGATAAAAGAGGGTCTCAGTCTGAGTTCAAAACTTTAATTTTTATTTGACTTACACCACGGCTTAAGAATGAAAAATTTTATATTGATTTCTTCATCCTCCAAGCTTATTTATTTCACATTGTATAAGAGACCTGAAAACTTGGTGGACACCTACCTGCTTTAGAACAGGGAATAGTAGGATAACAAGACAGTAGGCCATAGAACTTCTCACCCAAGAAATCCATAAAGTTGGACAGGTGATGGTTCAAAGTACAGCTCCTTTAGATATTATAATTCTGACAACTTTAGGTGGAACATGTGTTTTCTCAGGTGAAGAATGTTGTACTTATATTCTGACAGACCTCTGTGGTTCCAGAAAAAAAACAAAATAATTCCAGAAAAGAAATAAATAATACAATTAGGTGATTTCTCTAATGTCTCCATATCGGTTCTGCAGATTCTTTTTTTTTTTTTTTTTTTTTTGCGGTATGCGGGCCTCTTACTGTTGTGGCCTCTCCCGTTGCGGAGCACAGGCTCCAGACGCGCAGGCTCAGCGGCCATGGCCCACGGGCCCAGCCGCTCCGCGGCACGCGGGATCTTCCCGGACTGGGGCACGAACCCGTGTCCCCTGCATCGGCAGGCAGACTCTCAACCACTGCTCCACCAGGGAAGCCCTCTGCAGATTCTTTAGAGTGTGGATGGGTGCTGGTCTCTTGACTTAATTTATGCTCTTAATTTGGAAGTAGACTGCAAACTCTTTTTTTTTTTAACATCTTTATTGGAGTATAATTGCTTTACAATGTTGTGTTAGTTTCTGCTGTACAACAAAGTGAATCAGCTATATGTATACATACATCCCCATATCCCCTCCCTCTTGCGTTTGCCTCCCATCCTCCCTATCCCACCCCTCTAGGTGGTCACAAAGCACCGAGCTAATCTCCCCGTGCAATGCAGCTGCTTCCCACTAGCTATTTTACATTTTATAGTGTATATATGTCAATGCTACTCTCTCACTTCATCCCAACTTACCCTTCCCCTCCCATGTCAAGTCCACTCTCTACATCTGCATCTTTATTTCTGTCCTGCCCCTAAGTTCATCAGAAACATTTTTTTTTTTTTTTAGATTCCATATATATGTTAGCATCTGGTATTTGTTTTTCTCTTTCTGACTTACTTCACTCTATATGACAGACTCTAGGTCCATCCACCTCACTACAGGTGACTCCATTCACCTCACTACAGGTAACTCAATTTCATTTCTTTTTATGGCTGAGTAATATTCCATTGTATATATGTGCCACATCTTTATCCATTCATCTTAGACGCAAACTCTGATTATAATACTTCTGTTTTTATATGTGTTGCAGGGATCAAATTTGGATTTCCAGAGTTTTAAATGCTGTCACACAGTGACTGTTTCACCTCATCAAATGATACAACAAATAATCTCCCAACAAAAAGAACAAGAATATATGCCACTTACAAAAACTGGAATGACTGCCATCAGAAGATGTACACATGATCATGACATATTAAACAGAATTATAGATCTGTATTAATCATTACTAGACCATAATGGTCTATATCACAGTTTAGGATTAGAAATGACCAAAAGAATGTGACTGAAAACTGCAATAAATGTACATCCTTGACACTGTGTTAAACAATAATGAGAGCAGGATTTCTTTCCTGTACCTAAATTAAGCAATACTGAGACAGTGCATGATTCCCTGCCCAGTGTTACTATTCAGAACAAACAAAATAAACCTGGTTATAGTTCTAGGAAATACTTGCTTCTGAAAGATAATTCTGTGAAGTAACCAAAAATTGTATTTGCCAAGGTTAATATATTATTTACCAAAACTTACTTCATTATACCCTCCAATCCCAACCTACTCCTCTGCTTGCAAAGCCTGCCTTAAAATCTCAGGCAAGACTCAAACCCTAAAAAATCCTACCCTGACCTCCCTATTCTGAGACACTAATAAGATCCTCTCAAGGCTGTGTTTTATCTTATTGCACTGAGCTTAAGAAACTTAGCTTTGTTCCATCAATATGCTTCTTTGATTATCTTTTAAGAAATTCTTTGTTATTCTTTTAGAAAATCAACTGTTGGCATATAAAACTTATTCTATATAATTAAATATGGATCACACAAGAAGAAGTAAATATATCAGGAAATATGTTAGCTATAGGGAGAGGGATTACATGAGGTAAAGAAATCACTAAAGGTAATTCACAGAATAGATATCTACAAATAGTCATAAAAGGGAAGAGAGAGAGAGAAAGAGAACTAACATATATCAGGAAACCCCTCTTGAGAAGATGTTTGATATTTTACATATACTATCTCATTTAATTATCAAAACAACCCTATCGATTTCCCAAAATTTTAGGCAAGGAAATAGAATTGATGAGATAAAACATTTTGCCTAAGCCACCATGTATACTTAATGACAGAGATGTGATAAGAAATCAGGTCTTCTAACTACCAGTCCTGTATTACTATTTTCCTGCTCAGTTCTGCAATTCTGAATTATTTACTTAGAAATAACCTCAAGACTATGAACAATATTAGTCTTTTAAATTTAAAATGTAAAAGAAATGACCATTTTATTGGAAAATATAAACAACTGCAGCAGACTCAAGGAAGAATTAGAAAATCTAAATTTATTTAGGACTATTAAAGATATTTATCCAGTAATCTAAAACCTACTCCCATCACACAAAATCAAACAGACACCACCACAAAACCTCCACTGAGTCTAAATGGTTTGGGTAATCTAAATCTACCTTATACAAACTATTCTAGAGAAATGAGAAAAAGGGAAAGAAAGGGAGAGAAAATAGAAAATGGTAAGGAAAGTGGAAGGTAAACAGGGGAGAGGAAGGAAGAGAAAAGAGAATGTTCTCCAAGTAATATGAAGTCACTGTAACCTTTATGTCAAAGAATAAGACAAGGGCAATATGAGAGAAGAAAATTAGAGTCTAATTTCATTCATAAACATAGTTGAAATATCATGAATAAAATATTAGCAAGCTAAATCCAGTCAGTATAAATATTTATATCTTTCATGATCAATATACATTAATTCCAAGAACGCATGGTTGGTTTAACTTTAATCATTCTCTTATTGTAATTCCCCCAGTGAACTTATTAAAGGAGAAAAACCATATGACTACTTCAGTAGGTGCAAAAATGAATTTCAACTCTTAGTTTTTCATGTCAACAAACTAGTTTAAATACCAAAATTTATTTAACCTGAAAAAGTTACCTACCCAATACCTTCAGCAGACATCATACTTAATAGTAAACATCAGAAATATTTTCTCTATATTCAGAGAGAAACAAAAAATACATCCACTATCAACGTTTGTATCTGACATTGTATTGGAGCACCTAAGAAGCTCATAATAAGAAAACAAATAATTAAAAGATCCTAGAAGTTCTTTAGTTAATCACATCCTTTCTTCCTCCTACAAAATTTACCTCTGATATATAGACATTTATGTACATTTATATACATATGTATATTTATATGTGTGTACATGTTCATGTATAAAATTCTTTGGATCTGTAGGGATGTTAGATTTCATTTATTTAGTTAGTTGAGGAGAAGATATCCTAAAGTTTAACTGGACTTTACTCTTTCCTTTTGCCTCTGAAAATCAATGCAAGCTTCCTACCAGAAAAACTGTCATATACTAGGAACAGAAAAAGTATTCAATGGATTCAGAGTATAAAATAATTAAATAGAATCGTATATGTTGTTGCATGGCCTGAAAACATGAAGCTGACCATTTTTTTCCCAAGAAATGCATAACGCTACAACTTTTCCTAGGTAGCATTGAATTGATGCACAGTAGGTTCTTTCAAACCAGGAATTAAGTTCAGCATTCATTAATTTATTCAATCACTCAATAAATATGTCCTAAACAAAGCCTACCACTTAAAATGATGAATTAATCCCACATATTAAGGGAACTTGTTTTAATCTACTTTATAATGTCTATTCTCTAACATTGGCATGGTTTGTGGTTATACACTGCACTGTGCTCATTTTTACTAATTTAGTACCCTATATGGGATTATTTCATATGTTGTCAATATTGACATATTTTTAATTGAGATATAATTCACACATAACATTGTGTAAGTTTAAGGTATACGACATATTTATTTGATACATTTATAGATGTATCAAACATTATATTTTTTCCCTGGGTTATTATTTTAAAAATCCAGAAGTGGGGCTTCCCTGGTGGCGCTGTGGTTGAGAGTCCGCCTGCTGATGCAGGGGACACGGGTTCCTGCCCCGGTCCGGGAAGATCCCACATGCCACGGAACGGCTGGGCCCGTGAGCCATGGCCGCTGAGCCTGTGCGTCCGGAGCCTGTGCTCCGCAACGGGAGAGGCCACAACAGTGAGAGGCCCGCGTACCGCAAAAAAAAAAAAAGAAAAAAAAAAATCCAGAAGTGGAAAAAGAAAAGATTACATTACAATGTTGCCTGTAAAATAAATTCCAGTAGAAAAATTCCAATTATTTTCATTACACAAGTATTTCAGGTGGACAAAAAGATAAAAAATTCTGTCACCTTTTTTTTTTTTGTCAAAACTACAAAGTTATTTAATTTAAAAAAATACTAAGTTACATTACTTGGTTACCCATACCATATAAGCTATTAGCTCTGATTTCTACTTTTTTGATCTTATCTTTATTATCTGTTTTAGATTCCTATAATTACTACTTTGCCTCATTGACTCAATACACCAAAATTATTATTTTCATAATAGATTCCATAATTATTTAAAAGTAGTTTTAATATCATTTTCTTCCTTTTAGTCTTTAGTAATTAAAGATTAATCACATTCACTAAGCTTAAAGCAAACACTAAAGTTATTTTAAATACTTGAATGTCAGACACTTCCCACTCCTCATTCCTCAATTTTTCTTCTCAAGTCAGATTTCCTTTTATACTTACTTCAATCTTCAGTGAAGTGTCTGCCTATACTGTTAGATCTATTGGCCTCCTGTGACCATCCTTAAGCTTAAAAACCATAACCTGTCATGTTTCCAGGGGCTATGTCAGTGGCTGCATTGTAACAATTCTGAAGTATCCTAAAAGAGGTGGTCACAGGCACTGTGGCCATACAGCCATAAAGTTAAGAGAGGAAAGGGTAATTTGGATTCTATGGACACAAAGGAGTAAGAATGTACAGCTGATTAGTGGAATTCTTAGGTTGGCAGAGAGTGAGCCTTGCCTTCATCCTTCACCCAGAAAACATAAAATGATACAAAGTTTCAACAGAACCACAAATTAGGCATGTAGAACAATGTTACTCCAGAATCGAGAGCTAATTTTATGATTCAGAGCATAGATGAAAACTATAATAAAACAGCTGAACTACATGGAAAAACATGTATTTGCAACAACTTGAAATGACTACCTCAAAGATCTTTGTAGACCACACAATGAGTATGTAAGGTACTATCTAAAGTTTTCAAAATCAACATAAAACTAGATGGCAATAAAGTTTGGTGGGTAAAGCAGGCTCTACAGCCAGACTGCTTAGGTACACTTCCTGGCTCTTCTGCTTTTTATCCCTGTAACCATAGTAAGTCACTTAGGATTTCTTTGTGCCTCAGTTTTCAGATTTGTAAAATGTGTATATTAGTACCACTGACCTGATTGGGCTGTTATAAGAATTAAATGTGTTACTAGATAAAAGTATTTAAAATAGTACATGACACACTGTAAGTACCTCTATTATGAACATTAGCTTTTACGTCACTAAGTATAAATGAGTTAAATCCTCTTATACTGCAAAGACTCTCAGACTTGATCATTAAACAAAGTCCAAATGTAAGTTAATTCATAAGAATTGCACTCAAAAAAATAACAGAAAAGGTTAAAAGTAAAGTATTAGTCATAACTATACCAGCAAACATGAACTAAATAAAATATCAAATATTAAGAAGATACTAAAAAAAATTTTTTTTTTAATTTTTTGGCCATGCAGCTTGCAGGATCTTAGTTCCCTGCAGTGGAAGCAGAGTCCTAACCAGTGGACCACCAGGGAATTCCCCTAAAAAGCAATTTTTTTAGCACTTGTATTGGAGTATAATTATTTCACAATGGTGTGTTAGTTTCTGCTTTATAACAAAGTGAATCAGCTATACAGATACATACATCCCCCTATCTCTTCCCTCTTGCATCTCCCTCCCACCATCCCTACCCCACCCTAGGTGGTCTCAAAGCACTGAGCTGATCTCCCTGTGCTATGTGGCTGCTTCCCACTAGCTATCATTTTACATTTGGTAGTGTATGTATGTCCATGCCACTCTCTCACTTCGTCCCAGTTTATCCATCCCCTTCTCCGTGTCCTAAAGTCCATTCTCTACGTCTGTGTCTTTTTCTTTTTTTTTTGCGGTACGCGGGACTCTCACTGCTGTGGCCTCTCCCGTTGTGGAGCACAGGCTCCGGACGCGCAGGCTCAGCGGCCGTGGCTCACGGGCCTAGCCTCTCCGAGGCATGTGGGATCTTCCTGGACCGGGGCAGGAACCCGTGTACCCTGCATCGGCAGGTGGACTCTCAACCACTGCACCACCAGGGAAGCCCTCTACATCTGTGTCTTTATTCCTGTCCTGCCCCTAGGTTCTTCAGAACCATTTTTTTTTCTTTTTTTAGATTCCATATATATGTGTTAGCATACGGTATTTGTTTTTCTCTTTCTGACTTACTTCACTCTGTATGACAGACTCTAGGTTCATCTACCTCACTACAAATAACTCAATTTTGTTTCTTTTTATGGCTGAGTAATATTCCGTTGTATATATGTGCCACATCTTCTTTATCCATTCATCTGTTGATGGACATTGGAAAGATATGGTTATTTAACTTTGAAAAAATGTATAATGCATAATCATGAATGCTTATGTAATAAATAATAGGGTATTAAAATATAATCTACAGAATTGTAAAAACACAAAAAATAAAATAATGGATAATGATTGAAAATGCAACTCATTTTTTAGAATTTTTTTTTCCAAAATAAGTATGCAAAAGAAAAAAATAAGTAATGAGATTTGGATACTATATTCTTGTTGATTTAGTATTTGCAAGTAGAACTTGGTAAAATATGGAAACTTCTTAGTTAAGTAATGATGAAAGATTAAAAACACTATCAGATATTATTATCCCACAAAGGAAACCCCAACAAATTATCAAAACAACAAATTGTAAATGCTCTATTTTTGTGATTTCATTGCATGAAAATTGTAAAGTAATAATACAAATAAAAAAAAGAAAGAAAAAACTCTCTATTTGGAAATTATAAAAATATCCTACTTAACTCTTAGGCTAGAGAGAACATTAAAACAAGAACTTGAAACCATTTAACAAAATTATAGCCTTAAAATTAAGTATTTATTCATTAATCTCATATCACTGAGTTTCCAGTGATGAACAAGGCAAACACAGTCCTTGCTTAGTTGGCTTACAGTTTTGTTGGGGAAGGGATAGAAACACTTACTCATTAATTCATTCACTCACCCTTACACTCAATAAACCATTAAGTTATCAAATAATCAAAGTGGGGAAAACCCTGAGAAAAGCAAGAACAAAATGTAATAATAAATAAAACAGTGATTTGGAGTGCCAAAAGTTATAAAAGAGAAAAATAAATGTAAAACAGTTTCTTGAAAAAAATTAGTAGGGTGAGATTTTATATAGTAATATGTAAAAAGATTAATCAAAAGTATGCAAAATTAAGAATGAAAGATATAGAAAATTTAAAATGGTATAAGGGAATACTTGGCACTCAATCATTAATTCAACAAATATTTATAGATCATATAATACATCCCAGGTACTGTGCTAGATGTTGAGGATAAAATGGTGAGCAAAACTGTCTTCTTTCCTCACATAGTTCAAAGTCTAGTGTGGGGTCTACAAAAAAGTATCCAGGGAAGTAAAATATAATGTGATAAGTACTGGAGGGTTGGAGCCATGCAATAGGCTATGGGCACACCTAAGAATGGCCACTTACCCTGTCTTTGAAATTCAAGGAAGTGTTATAAGAAGAAATGCATGAGGTTCTGCCAGAGGGAATAGCTTGCAAAAAAGTCTGTAAGGTTAGAGAGAATACATTTTATTAGATAATCTAAACAAGATTAAGACTGCCTGGTGCAGAGAGAAGAAAAATATTGAGAAAGAAAAAAGAGGCTGTATTGAAAAAAGAGGTTAATCAAAAAGTCTTTGGAAGCCACAATAAAGGTTTTGAATTTTAACCTTAGGTCAACAGGGAATCTTTGGAGTGACTTGAGTAAGAGTAGGCATGATCAGATTTAAGATTAAGATACACAGGTTAGCTACAGAGTCGAAAATAGATTGTGAACACACTGAGAATGCTGATTATTGGGTTGAGTATCTTTATCAAGCAGCTAGCCAGAGTGTAGTAAGATAACAAAAGTAAAGATTGGGGTTTTAGGGAAAAGTAGTGGCAGAAGTCTAAATGACACACTATTACCTAATTTAACAGAGTTCTTTTTTGAGGGTTATCTGAAACCAGCCAAGCTTTGATAATAAAATGGCATCTTCCCTCCCCTTTCTGGCTATTGCTTTTGGTCAAAAGCTATTTCAGGGCTTTATCGAGAGAGGAAAGAAGGGAGAATGGTAGGCAGGCCCCTGGTATTCCTTAGTCCCTGGTCACAATGATATCAAATAGACCAGAAGATCACTCTATCCCAAAATTATCAAAATTACATCAAACTCAGAGATGATTATTATTGTTACAAGACACACTGCGTGTAAAATGAAAAGAGATGAGATTCTATGGCAAAACTTGGAGGGATATCAACAATTAAGAAATTTGAGTTAAAGGGGTGTAAAGACTGAGAGGTAGTCAGAAAGCAAGGAGCAAACAAAATGAGTAGGGTATGGTATCATGTAAAACAGCAGAAAAGAGGATTTCATGGAAGTTGTGGTCACTATGGCCATTAGCGGCCTTGGCAAGAGCAAGTTCAGTGCAGTGATGAAGACTGAAATCACACTGCAGTAGATTAAGTTGTGTAACAGGGTTTTGAGAAGTGAAGGCAGTCAATGTAGACAATTTCCCCAGAGGGAGTCATTTTTGAAGCATGTGACCCAGGAGCTGGAAAGAAAAAGAGTAACAGATTTGGCTACATAACTATCAAGCAATTTATACAACAAATGGGAAAATATTTATAATACATGTTAGTAAATTTATAAATAGCTCCTAGAAATATAAAGACAAAAGGTTAAAAGGATACAAACCAGCAATTAGTAGAAAAAGAAATAGCCAATGAATATTTGAGAAGGTGCCAATATTATTGCTGAAAAATAATTAAAGCAATGAAGTACAATATTCAACTTTTAGATTAT
Source organism: Tursiops truncatus (assembly GCF_011762595.2). NCBI lineage: Eukaryota > Metazoa > Chordata > Mammalia > Artiodactyla > Delphinidae > Tursiops > Tursiops truncatus. Next base: position 124,040,720 of record NC_047034.1, read on the forward strand.
CCAAAATTAATCATACATAGTAAAGGTGGCAAGTATAGGTAAATGGAACTGTGGATGGGTTGGTAATTGTTACACACATTTTTGTAAGGTAATTTGGCAGTAACTATCGAGCTTTAAATACTGAAATCTCATGACATATCAGTAACAATCTTGTAAATCTACCCTACAGAAATACATGCTAATTTCACTATAGTCTGGAATAGCACAATACTGAAAAGTCCTCTATAGCAAAGAGACAACCCTTTTAAGGAGGTTTGTTGTGAACTGAAGGAAAGAAATGGATGGTAGAGAGGGGAAACAGGAGATGAAGTAGTGGAGGGCAAGTTGATTGTTTGTAATGGGAGATAGTTGTGGAAGATTAAATGAGAAAGGGAAGAAACAAGTAAAAGGAGAGATGTTAAAATACAGAGACAGTGGATAATGGATGGATGGAGGTAGAAACAATGTAATCCCAAGCAGTGGATAAGAACTGTGATAAAGGAGAGGAGAAAAGAGGACCAGTACACACGCCAGTATGATTATAGATTTGGTCACAGATATTTAAATATTTAAATCACATATAATTAATATAAAATATTTATACAGAATAGTTAAAGACATTCTGCTAATAAATAAGAAAAGGAAGAGCTGAAAAATAATACATGTGAGTCTTAAACAGGAATTTCATAAATAATCATATCCAAATGACTAATATGCATATAAAAGGTGTTCAACATTAGTCAACATTAGTCATCAGGAGAATGTTATTTAAACCACAATGAGATTCTACTACATGCCCGCTGGAATGGCTAAAAGTAAAAACTACTGACAATACTGTTGATAGGGGCTGATGTGTAATAACAGGAACTCTGCTGAAGTGACTAAATGAACATGGATAAACTGAATCTCATAAATACAATATTCAGCGAAAGAAGAAGACAAAAGCAAAGTGAAAGAAGTTTTTTAAATGATAATTAAAATTTAATTTTCAAAAAATTTTGAAGTCTTGATTCTTACAGTAAGGAGGTTTAAATTTATACCTGATCATTGCACTGTTAGAAAAAAAAATACTGCTATGGGTTTTTATAAAGTCCTAGCTCTTGGGACATATTTCAGTATGGTAAAGCAGATGATTAAACTGAGAAATTAAATATTTAGTCACATAAACCTGTTGTTTCTTTTAGCAAAGATACCTATCTTTGGAATTTGGTTAGAAATGTTAGTATTCTCTCAGTTGACTGAGATTATTCTATGCCAATAGATAATCTCTCCATTTCCAAATCACTGAGGACTGAAGAAAATATATCTTTTGCCTTATGATGTCAGTTAAAACTCTATAACCCAGAAATATTGATTTAAGCCAACTGAATTTTAAATTAATTGTCCTTCAGAAGGTGTCTAAGACCATGTCCCTGTGGTTGGGCCTGGGGTTCCCCTGAAGGAGTGTCCATTTCCACTGTCAGTTGTACTGGGAAGAATTTTATCTTCAGATTGGATTAGAAGTCACGGTAAGGATAACAAGCACTTCTTCCTTTCTCAAAGCTCCAAGCGGTAGCAAACCTGGACTCTGATTTATAAAAAATGCTCTGAGCACTTCCAGGAACGCCAGACAAGTTTGTTCCTGCCCAGAGGAGGCTGACCAGGAACCAAGACGTAGCTTGAGGCCAGTCCCAAGCCTGTCATCTATTAAGAGCAGTCACCTCTAATAAAGTTGTAAGCTTCTAACTCATGAGTATACTTAGTATCTTTAATTTTTACTTGCTAAATTGAATAATAGTCTAATCTCTAACATGTTTCAGATAATTTTTTTTTTTTTTTCCGTATGTGAGCCTCTCACTGTTGTGGCCTCTCCCGTTGCGGAGCACAGGCTCCGGACGCACAGGCTCAGCGGCCATGGCCCACGGGCCCAGCCGTTCCGTGGCATGTGGGATCTTCCCGGACCGGGGCACGAACCCATGTCCCCTGCATCGGCAGGCGGACTCTCAACCGCTGCGCCACCAGGGAAACCCTCAGATAATTATTGGGAAGATCTTTCCTACACTTGAAAAAGCATATGATTAGGACACGGTACTGTTCTCCTGAGACACTGAGCCTCCTAAAAAATCCACTATAGCTCTTTGTACCACCTCCACTTCAAGATGAGTTTCTATACAGTTCTCTTCGTTCTGAACATTATGTCAGGTATTGGGTTTCAATTAAGTCAGTATTTCCTAAGAGTTGGATATTGATGTATAAAGTCCATCATCACTTCTTTTGGTTATAGAAAAACCAAGAATTCCATAATCAGAGATGCTAAGGACAGACAAAATAATGGAGTATCGTCAAGTTATAAGAAAAAGGACAATTTTTGGTTTTTCCATGACCTTGTTGAATAGACTGGTATGTAAGAAATGGACCTGAACTAGGTGAATAGCCATATCTAGACAAAAGTCATTTGGATAGTAACTGTAATGAAAGTATGTTATACACATGGACAAGAAAGTATCTGTCCCAAAACTAGTGCCAAGGCAATAGTGATTTAGAAAATCAGCTACTTTCTATGTGACATTTATTCTCATAGAATTTTCCAACGATATTGAACAATTAGTAACCTTAGAAGGGTAGAAATCATTTTCATCTAGTTATACAGAATGAGCTACCATCATATATAAGACAGTATTGAGATAGAAGATGAGCATGGCAGGATGTCTTTGTTTAAGGAAGTTATGAGTTTAATTTCAAAGTAAGCCAAATAATGTACACAAATAATGTAAAATAAAGTATAATAGAGGCTCTAGGAAAGATACAAATAGAAAACTGAGAGTTCAGAGAAGGAAAATATTATATATAATAATCTGGTAAAGCTTTGGAAAAAGGTCAGGATTCAGAGAGACACTGAAGAATCAAAAGCACTTAATTAGGCATAAATAGGATGAAGAGAACATTACTGATGAAAGAAAAGGCATGGGCAGGTAAAAGGCTGAGACAGTGCAACACAAGTTAGAAAAAAAGTGGTCCAGTCCAATAAGGGCTTGGAGAAACTACATGGCAGTAAGGAAAGAAATGCCAAGGCATAGAAAGAGGCTTTGAATACATTCCAAGTTGGAATTTTTACTTAATTCAGGAGACACTTGAGGGCATTGAATGAAGGAACTATGGAAGTGGTTCCATCAGTTAATAATGAATAGGAATATTTGAAATGAGGCAGATAGAAAAAAGATGAAAAGCAGGTGAATAATGTAGCCTATATATTGTAACAGTTCTAGAAGAGGGTGGTGAGATACTTAACAGGCAGAATGACAGAAAAAAAAGGAGAGTAGTGGTAAATTTACCTCTTCCAGAGACTGAACTTGCTAGAGCAGTTGCTACTAGACTAGTTAGGAAGTCTGGTATGGACATAACTTTACAAATGAAAATGGTAGAACCTGACAAGGCAATCTGCAAGCTAACACTTCGAGAGTAGAAAAATAAACATATTTTAGTAAAGAGATTGAGTATGATTACTAAAGAGCTATGATATTTCAGCCAGGAAATTTTCTAGTGAGAGAAAATCTTTCATATGCATCTGAGACTAGAACATAATCTAAATTCAGTTCTAGAGATTTCCCTAAAACACTAAGATTCCAAACAGTCTGAGTTAGAGTAGAGAATCTATGAAAACTAATAAAATCTGTAGAAAATCAGATGGCCAGGCTTTGATTTGGGACAATCATTTTTTTTTTATAACAGAGTATTAAAAAAAAAAAAGGAAGGGATAGGGAATATGGAGTTGGATAAATCTAGGTTTGAATTCCAGTTCCAGAAGATGTTGTATAAGTTACCTCACTATCTTGCACCTAGGTTTTCTCTTCTGTAAAGTGGAGATAACAATGCTACCTCATGGGATTTTTAATGAGTATTACTTCAAATTTAAAAGTAAAGTACCTTGTCCAATTCATAGTGAGGGCTCAATAAATGGTAATTACAAAAAAAAAAAAAAAAGAGAGACACATATTTACAAAACAAGAAGGAAATATCAAGTAGAAATGAACATGAAAAGATGAGAACAATCCTTGGAAGAAATACTGTCAAGGACTTTCCATTTTATTTCCATTAAAATAGCTATAATTTCAAAACAAAAGCAAAAAATTAGTGAGAAGAGTAGCATTATTTACATTATTGAACATTTCTTTAATGTTGGTTTAATGTAAGTAACTGGATTTTTGTATCTGCTTCTGCATAGGAAGAAAATTTAGCCTCACATAGATAATTAGTTGGAAAAGGGAGAAGTATTTTAAAATGATTTTGGATACTCTTCTTTGATGCTACATGAAAGCTCCTTGTTTCTTAAAGCCTCATTGCAATATGGAATCTGAAATCATATCAACAAACCTTTAATCTTCTATTACATTAAAATCCATGGCTCTTTCATTTTCAATGGATAGTTTACCAATATATGATTTTGTAATATAAAGCATTGATCATTTGGACAACACTAGAGCACTAAGTTATCTTCCAAATGCTGACACATGTCATTATACAATATCATAGTACTGCCAACCTCATCAGAAAAGCCTCCGAACACTGGGAAGCCTTCAAGGTCATAGTGGCACAAACAAGTTTTTCAAAATTCTAATTTTCACTTGAAACCTTGAATTTTACCATTTACCACCACAATTTTTGTCCTTGAAATAATTGGCTCACTTTGTTAACTCTTAAGGAAATTTCTGTCAAATATCCAAGTTTGAATTGTCTGTTCTTTCAAGCAGGAATAGTATACTAAGGAAAAAAAAGAAAAGACAAGTTCAGTTTGAAACTCAAACAATAGAACGAGGGCTTTTCCATGAGACAACCATTGGACTTTGGTATGCAGCAGAAATACCCTATGCGTAATTCCCATTACTTCATGCAGAATAGAAAAAGATTTTCACTCAAAAGTTAGGATTTATTAAAATAATTAATCTTCCTTCATCAAGGATATTGTTAAAATAAACTGATGATATTTTGATTACAAGTGAGTGGCAATGAAGAAGATAGTACTATTTCAGTTTGATTCATGTGAAGGCACAAGCAGCTTTACTCACCATTGCTTTTTTACCATCAGTGCAAATGTCAACACACTGAAAAAGACACATAATTTTCATTACTTACTAAGAAAAAGTTTGACCTTACTGGCCTCCCTGACCCAAAGGTCCACGGACCACACTTTGAGAACTGCTGAACTAGAAGTAGTCACAGATGAATTGGACAGGGGTCTTTGAAGCACTACAGCAGAGCCTGCACACATGTCAACCCCTCCATCAAACAGAGAGTTATATTGGACTGTGACATGAGTAAGAAATGAACTTGCATTGCTCAAGCCACTCGAGGTGGAGGTTGTTTATTGCAGCAAAAAGCATCTCTAATTTAGAAAGTTATACCCTGGAATTTGGTGTTACCATGACAAAAACTAAAATATGGGCATTAAGCTAATGCTAGATGTTTGGGCTATAGATGGCAAGGAGACAGAAGTTATAAGGCTGGAAAACCCTATTCTGCTTTTTCAAATATTTGGTGAAAATATCACTAGTGAAAGCTCGGAAGCAGGCACCTGCTCACGGAGCCTGTAGCTCTAGAGGAAAGAATGAACACGATCATGTGTATCAGATGCTACTGCTGTTTTTCCGTAGAATATTATAAGAAAGAGATGAACTTAAACGAGAATTGGCAGATTTGTTAGCAGAAATGACAGGGAAGAGAGAGCCCATAAACTTGAGGCCTTCAAGGAATACTAGAGGCAACAACTTCTAGGTGCCAAACCATAGGAAATAAGACCCCCAAAATTTGCCTCTGAGAGTCAAAGTTCTACTAAGTTTTAGCCATCATAGCAAAGGTCAGATTCAGGATATAGCCTCTCCAGCCATGTCTGAAGGCCTAAGGTAGCTACCATTAAGTAGAGTCAGACTGGCATACACAGGAAAGAACTTAGGGTATAGTTACTGACACAGAGTTGACTTGAATCACATAGATCAAAAACCTACTACGCCCTTCTCTTTCCCAGCTTTATGTACATATATATATATATATATCAATAGAACCTTGTTCGTATTAAAAAAAAAAGCCTACTACGTTTTTAAGAAAATTTTATGGCCAAAGAAATCAGGATCCTGAACTTACTTGATATTTAAAATGACTCTCTGGCCCCAATATTTGCATGTGCCAGAAATAAGTTGTGAATATTGGGCATCCACCAAGATAGACATACCCACCAATTCTCACATCAGATCTGGTTATGAAGGCTAATAGAAAAGAAAGAACTTCCCAGACAGAGCCTGGAGCCAGGGAACTTTAAAAAAATGGATGAATGTGTTCTTCTTATTAGAATTGGAGTCTAATTAAGAAACATCCCTCCCATCACCCTCACAGCAGGCATCTTCACATCCTGTCTAGTTATGTTTCATAATTGTTATGGCCCAGTGTCTTCCATTCTTCCTCTATCTAAAAACAAGTTTCTATTATTTTTTCTATTATGCTCCATCATTGCACATTATTGTTATGCATGAGGTTGTGGATTACTTTTTCTTTTAGTTCTTAGGCTGTTGGCCCACACAGAACCACACTTAGGTCTCATGAAGAAGACTGCCTATCACCCAAGTAGTGTCCCTACACTTTGACATGGATCCAGGGACTAAATGGGATTTTGGGTTGCCTTTCTGGAGGGGAAATGAATCTGTCCTATACATGGGAAAAAGAGTAAAACAAGTATGTGATGTTCTGAAGAGTGGATTGTAAAAGTGTGAGTACTCACCAGTTTCCATGTTCTCTCCTTCTTCCTGAGCAAAAAAGAGTACATTTTCCACACCCCTTTGGGTGGCCTTCTGACTTATTTTTGGACAATGGAATGTGAGTGGAAGTGATGCATGGCAATTTATGAGTACGTTTATACCTCATTCTCTTCCCTCATCTTCTGGCTGATGATGAAAATTCCAAAGATTTAAAGGAACTAAATGCAAAAAAATAAAAGAAGTCCAGATCTCTGGACAGTTGCTTATATAGAGTGTACTCTGTTGACCTGCACTGGACTTTGAAAAAAAAAATGTGAAGTAAGCCTTTTATTACAATTGTTTACTGAGATTTAGTTTTTTGTTTGTTTGTTTGTTTTATACCAATCAGCTACCTTGACCTGAAGGGTTGAGATGCTGAGTCCTGCAGACAAAATCATTTCCTCCACTTGCAGACCCAAGTCCCACAAGCAATATGAGTATTTCTGAGTTTTGACTCTAAATATATAACATACTCTTCAGCTCACAAAGATTTTTGCACAACACTCTATCCTTGCTGCTAATGTGTTCTTATAAATAACACTCCCAAGATAATTCTGACCTTTGTTTTTAAACTGGAGATTTGATAACTATTGACTGGGAACCTACTATGTGTCAGACATTGTAGTAGATGCTGGTGATACAGTGATAAGCAAATCAGATGTGATCCCTCACCGCATATTAATAATGTGCTTGCTTCTGTTGACTCATTTGCATTTGACTTATATCCTCTTGATTTATGTTAGATGCCATCCTAGTCCTGCCTAGAGATGAATTCTAATCTCTAGCTGCTGCCACCCATATTCCAAGGTAATTGGGACATCCATTCAACGATCACAGCTGTGAGTAAAATGTATGAAAAAGAGAAAGGCAATAATGAAACTGGCCACCAGACAATTGCTGGTTTTGTTACTGCTTAGAAATTTAATGTCTTTGTCATGTAACTTGGGACAAATAGATGTAGCATTAAAAGTGCAAATGCAGTATGGAAATTAAATTCTCCTCAAGGAACAATGAATGACCTTGGCTTCCAACATTTAGAGTTAGGCACAAGTTTTGACAGCATTTTTTCAAGAACACATGTTCCTCTCATTTTCCTGCAGTATTGTCTAAACATGGAAGTTTCCTTGGGTTGGAGAAGTACTTCATTATGGAACAATTAGTCAATTAACTCCATTGTTCCTACTCTGGTCTATCCTTTGCCATTATGAATGTATCCCTTCCACTTTGAAATACAGGGTGTTTAATTTCTCTGGAAACCTGGTAAAGCTAACATTTTTGACAACATATCTTTAAGGTAGAATCCAAGCTAACCTTGGTCATTCATTAGCAAGGGCCTTAAGTAAAATTTATTTTTCAATTAGTCTTTCTAGGCTTCAGATTATTATTTTCCCTCATCATAAAGTCCATGAATATATCAAATCATTAAAGCTTTGGAAAAGAGTTTCCCATTAAGTTTTCCACATTATAATAATGATAAATTTAAATAAAATATTGCTGAATTAATTGAGGAAGCAAACACACATGACTTGAAGGCTTCATTTTTATTTTACTAAACATCTGATTATGAGAGTTCTGTGCATATATGGTACAGTACTACTAAATATTTTTATTATAACAGAATTATTGACCTATTAATATTTTAGAATGTAAGTACAAAAAAGTTAGGCATACATTTCTATAGTAACCAAAAGAATCTGGATTTTACTAATAAAAATTCACTTTCTAAACACATGAAAGAATGCTCAACATCATTAATCATTAGAGAAATGCAAATCAAAACTACAATGAGATATCATCTCACACCAGTCAGAATGGCCATCATCAAAAAATCTAGAAACAGTAAATGCTGGAGAGGGTGTGGAGAAAAGGGAACACTCTTGCACTGCCGGTGGGAATGTGAATTGGTTCAGCCACTATGGAGAACAGTATGGAGGTTCCTTAAAAAACTACAAATAGAACTACCATATGACCCAGTAATCCCACTACTGGGAATATACCCTGAGAAAACCAAAATTCAAAAAGAGTCATGCACCAAAATGTTCATTGCAGCTCTATTTTCAATAGCCCGGAGATAGAAACAACCTAAGTGCCCATCATCGGATGAATGGATAAAGAAGATGTGGCACATATATACAATGGAATATTACTCAGCCAGAAAAAGAAACGAAATTGAGCTATTTGTAATGAGGTGGATAGACCTAGAGTCTGTCATACAGAGTGAAGTAAGTCAGAAAGAAAAAGAAAAATACCATATACTAACACATATATATGGAATTTAAGAAGAAAAAAAAATGTCATGAAGAACCTAGGGGTAAGACAGGAATAAAGACACAGACCTACTACAGAATGGACTTGAGGATATGGGGAGGGGGAAGGGTAAGCTGTGACAGAGCAAGAGAGAGTCACGGACATATACACACTAACAAACGTAAGGTAGATAGCTAGTGGGAAGCAGCCGCATGGCACAGGGATATCGGCTCGGTGCTATGTGACCGCCTGGAGGGGTGGGATAGGGAGGGTGGGAGGGAGGGAGATGCAAGAGGGAAGAGATATGGGAACATATGTATATGGATAACTGATTCACTTTGTTATAAAGCAGAAACTAACACACCATTGTAAAGCAATTATATCCCAATAAAGATGTTAAAAAAAAATTTAATGAGGAGTAAGACTGAGCAGTCCTCTATGAGTTGAAAGTGACCACTTTGATATTCTTATGTTCACATACAATGGGTGCTTTTAAAGTGCTTTCAAGCACTTAGTTCCTTGAAGAAATAGAAAAATTCTTCCTCGTTAAAAAAAAAAAAAATTCACTTTCTAGATATCTAAAATAGACATTAAATTTTATTTGCTGCACCATGATTACAAGCCTAAAGGTTTTAGAAAATATACTCACTGTTTCTTGTAAGCTTCTTGTAAGAGGCTGATATTAAGAATCATACTTTTTTCTATACCTTGCAGTGCTAGCACAACACTGCTTTCAAAAATGCACTTGAGAAATATTTACTGAATTCCTTTGACAATCACATTTAAATTTTGCTTTATCTTTTAAATTACAGTAAATTAATAATTTCATTAAACTTGGTAATACGTACTTGGTGATTAAGTACCATCCTCTAGCCCACCCCCCTCCCCAAGGGAGCTAAAAATTCTTGTCTTCTCTGTGTTGAGGGTGTTGGAGGAGGGTTGGGGGGCTAATGTTAGGAAGTGACTGCTTCCTGCTCATTGGGGATTTTCTCAATTCAGTGTGTGCTTATAACATTATAATTTTTTTAAATTATTTACAATTATACTAATTTTGCAAAAATAATGTTTTTCATTAACCTCATAGTAATGTGAACCTGCATTTCATACAATGGATTTTTTTGTATCCCCCCAAATTTCTTACTTCATTAACATATGTATATACATATATATACAATATATATACAATTGCATGTATATCTATAGTCTCTTACCTTGTCTCAGCTTAACCACTTACAGAGGCTTATTTTTCCTCACGTTATTAGAATTCTGAAAGTAGGAAGCTGTTGGCACTGATTTAATAGCTCAACAAAGTCATCTCCTTGTTCTTTTTATTATTTTGGCCTTTTCCTCAAGATAGCTACTGCAGATTTCTTTCAACTTGATAAGCCTCTGTTTCCTTTACTAGAAAAGCAAAACCGTTTCAAGAACACCCCAGTAGTCTTCCGCTAAAATTTCACTGACTGGAACTATTGTTACAAGGCCAAGCCTAGCTGCAAGAGAGGCTGGGGAAATGAGGAATTATTCTTTTAGCTCCTATAGATGCAAGTGGCAAGGGAGAAGGAAACTGAGTTTTTGGCACAAAAGCATTTATAAGTTCTTTATAAAAGGGATTAAATAGTTGATAAAATCTAACAAGTTATTTTAAAGTAGGAAGAGTAATTACATGGATCTACAGTCCAGCATATTTATATTTAATCTGAATATCTTATACTAAATATTTGGCTAAAAGTAAAGAAAAGAAGAAGAAAACTACCCCAGGCTCTTGTAAAGACAGAAATACAGTAGACCTAAACTAGTTTTTATCCTATGCAGTGGGATACATTGTGGAGATATCTATATGTTACACTGAGAAAGATTTGATATAACCTGTGTCTTGCCTCCAAATTTGTGGTAAATTGTTTCTAGTCATTCAAGTAATTATAGTTGCCTGGTGTTATTACAAATTCCACACATTGCCACAGTAAGTAGATTAGTTGCATTTTACAAATGAGATAGATCACACAAGTTGTTAAATTCTGTATCCCTCAGGTCACACAGAAGTTAATAGGAGGGCCAAGGTAAGCAATCAGTGCCAGGAAAGGGAACATGAATGAGACAATGAAAGTTGCCTAAGGGTGATTTAAATTGCTCCTGTTCCTTCTTACACAAAAGAACAGCCCAAATTGGTGTTTGGTCAGTGATATCAACATGCCATAGAGGCCAGGACAAATAAAGCTTTATCTGCCTACAGCACTGATAGGTAAAAATGAACACATCCCTAGCTGATTTGCATTCAGTTTTAGTGGCATAGAAAAGTGTGATACACAGTTGTCACATACTCCAGGGTTGTATTCCAATTGTATTTAATATTGCTTGAAATATGTTGACAATGGGATTGGGTATGGAAATTGTTATAATGAACAGTTTATTATTATGCTCCTGAGTGTTTGTCTTAACAATAAAGTTCTCTGAGAAGAGAACCTGTGTCTGTCAGATTCATTTTACACTGGTGTCCCTCCCATGTGCCACTGCAAGCACAAACGTGATTAGCAAATGCTCTTGATAATGTAAATAAACCAATAAATTTTTCCAGTGGAGAGTTTGTGTATGTATAGGATGTATACATGAATATATCTTAATATGAAAAAAAAAGTGAACTGGTTTGTCAAGAACAGAGCTATTAGATGTAAAATTAGATGAATGGTTTCCAATTGCTGAAATTTTATGAATGATAATATTGTGTTCTCACAATTATATGCTAGATAAATATTCTTATATTTTTCTCATTAGTCCTTACTCTTTTTCAGGCTATTAATGAAAATCCATAATTGTTTTTCATTATCCATTCCTCTTGGATATATGTTTTTTTCTGCCATTTATCCTGTGAGTGTAATTAATGACACATCTTTCCAGAATAATTCTTCTTCTCCAGCTTCCTCATGTAAGTGGGGTTTCAGGAAGTTCTCACCTCATAAGTTATCAAAATGCTTACATTTGCCAAATCTAGAAACATGTTGCTTTGCTCAACATTTGTAAATGTACGTTCACTTAAGCAGCAAATATTTCAAATCAAATGGTCTTACTGTACACTAGTCAGTGTGCTAGGGGCTGAGAATACAACAGTGAACAAGACATACCCCCTGATCTCACTCATTGTACATACAAGCAAAAAATGCAGCAAAGATAATACATTGTGGTCCACATCAACAAGGATGCACTGAGTGTTCACACACTGAGGTCACTGAGACACACCTCATGAGGACTGGAAGATGATGCCTGGTGTGAAAACCGAAGGCTGAGTGAAAGTTCATCGTGTGAAGATGGTGTGGGAAGGTAAGATTGTTTCAGGAAGAAGAACTAGCATATGGAAAGGCCAAGAAGTGAGAAAAATAGGCCAAATTAGAGAACCTGAAGTTGTTTAATGTACCTAGAGCTTACAGTGCAAAGAGTGAAAAGATGAGTCTTGCTTTAGTACTTACTTGTTATGTGATCTTGGGCAAGTTACTTGAGTTGGATAAGTTATTTAAACCCCTGGATCTCAGTATCCTCATTTGCATAGGAGAGATAGTGATATCTTTAACGTAGAGTGGTAAAAATGACAATATGTGTACATATATTTAATTTACAAAATTAAGTTAAAAACATTAGAGATGTTTTAGGTAAATTACATTACCTAGTATAAAATACACAGACTAATTTAAGGAAATAGTCCCTCACACCAATGCTCTAAAATCCCTGATGTGTTCCTTCACCACTATGGGTATTCCCTCAAGTCAAAATAAAGCTTCTATGTCAGTGACAAGAGTTTCAGAATAAACCTATTCTTGTCATTAAGAATATTTCATAACAATTTATTTTGAAGTCAGGCTGTGGCTACTTTCTATTAATTAAATGCTGTGTATCAAATCTTATAGCAGAATGCCCAATAACCTAATTCTTAAACTTCTCACAAATTTAATTTACATGTATTTAAATGTATTAGAATATTTTACATGTATTTAAATGTATTAGAATATTAACTCCAACAAAACAGTAAAGAAAATTACATAAAATAACACTTATTGATTGGAAAAAAGCATGAGTGGTGATTATTTTTTAATCTTAGATCAAGTTTTGATCTTGAAGTGACTTGATCTTAAATCAAGTCACTTCAACTTTTAAGTTCTTAAAAATCTATAGTATATTATTTTATTGCAGAAAAGACTGGTTTGGCATATTATTTTAATTTCAGATTGCTAAAATAAATGTATTTACTTTTAATGCAATATAGGGCAATAACATTAGACCAAAACAGGAATTATTCAAAGACATCATTAAAACATAGATGACACAGAAAAGAATCAAAAGTCAATCCTCATTATATGAAGATTCTGAATTTATGAAGTTGCCTTTTCAAAACAATTTTATTTGTAAACTGCAATCCAATACTTCCAGCACTTTTGTGGTCATGTGTGGCCATGTGCATGCATAGAGTGGCAAAGACTTTAGTTGTTCTATGTGCACATTTTCAGATGAGGCTGAACAAGGTTTGCCTACTTTGCCTACTTATTTCATCTTTCATACCTCAAAGTCTTCAGTGCCTCGTTTTTGCATTCTTATACTTTTTGTTGGTGGTTTTGCTCTTAAAGTGTTCCCCAAGCATGGTAATGAAGTGCTATGTAGTGTTCCTAAGCACAAGAAGGCTGTCAAGCACCTTATGGAAGAAATACATTGATAAGCTTTGTTCAGGCATGAGTTATAGTGCTATTTGGCCATGAGTTCGTTGTTAATGAATCAACAATATATATTAAAGAAGGTGCCTTCAAACAGAACACACATAAAACAAGGTTATGTATTCTTTGGTTAATAAAAGCCTTGTGACCAGAGGCCTGCAGGAACCTAACCCTGTATCTCTTCTAGGAACAATGATTTGCTAATTCAGTATTAGCAGAACTTTATAAGAACATAATTACCATGAATAACCAAAGTCAATCTCTTGACATACTTTACCTCATAACATTTTTTAAATGCTACAAATCTAAAATAAGGTCAATACAGTGAAAGGTAAATAGCAACCTAGGAAAAATATTTGCAGCACTTAGGACAGCAAAGGGTTAGTATCAATAATATATGAGAAAACAAACAGAAAAAGATGTGAAAATAGAATATATTAAGAGCCAATTGACTTTAATTCTACTTTGGTTAAAATTGTAGTTAAAATCATTGGTCACAAATTTGAAAAGTATTAATGAAAAATGTGAAGTAAAAAAAGCTCTTGACGTAGTGTTTTGTAAATAAAAGTACTAAGTTATTCATTACCTTTTCTCGGAAGAAAATTTAGCCAATATTTATGTACAGTTGCCATAATACTTTAATTAAATTTGTACCTAGTCTGTATCTTTTCATCATAAAGTTGAATTTCTTGACTTAAAGTGTATTTAATAAGAGTAATGATCTTTCTTATAAATAGTCAGATTTAATTAAAAATTCAAGAAGTGTTTTTGTGTAACTGTGATCTTGAAGGTGTCTGTTATAAAAAACTGCATTTGGTAAAATATTCTGTGTAGAAAACTGTGTTTTTCCTTAAATTTCTGAATTATTTTTTCTTGGAGATTAAATATACTCACCAGTCTTGTAAGAGTTTAACCACCATGTGTAAATGAATTTCCTTGTTAGATTAGGAAGTTTTTTTAAAGGACTGTCTCTTAAAAATATGCCATGTAAAAAATCAAACATATCCCTAATCTAATTACATTAAAATACAAAAAAAAAAAAAGAACCCCAAAGACCTTGTACATTCTTCCACAGGGGCAAATAGTGGAAACAAAAGACAAAGAGGCAATTTGCTAAGGCACTTCAAACGGCCAATAAGCATGTTGAAAAAATCAAAATCACTAGTAATCATGGAAATGGAAAACAAAAATGAGTTACCAATTCAGGATATCAGACTGGAAAAGATTTAGAAAGAAGGAGGGGAAGAGAAGTAAAGAAAGAAGGAAGATAGACTAAAGGATATGTGCCTGAACCCAGCGACAATCTTGTCATCATTGAAAATGGGGCAACGTGAAATTGTATGCTTCATGATATGGTATATAACACCACCCATAAAGAATTTTTGTAAAAAAAAAGAAAGAACTTGAATCCCATCAAGCCTTTAGATATAACCACCAGTTTATATGAAGAACAAAAAAAGAAAAAAAAAAAAAAGAGGGAAAAAAGAACAGGTTAAACAACACCACAACTGATT
Source organism: Tursiops truncatus (assembly GCF_011762595.2). NCBI lineage: Eukaryota > Metazoa > Chordata > Mammalia > Artiodactyla > Delphinidae > Tursiops > Tursiops truncatus. The sequence continues at coordinate 124,055,912 of NC_047034.1, forward strand.
AGTCAAATCTAGATCATGGAAAATTGTTGAGGAAAAATGACCCTATTTCTTCAACATATAAATTGAAAAAAAAAAGAAAAACAGGAAATCATTACAGAGTTCAATTCTTATCTATTAGAGATATGCACTGAAGCACTTATGGGTAAAATGATATATGGATTTTCTTTACAATATTATAGTAAACAAAATAAATATCAGCATAGATGAAACAGAAGCAGTAAAATAATGATCATTGTTGAAGATGGCTGATGGGATATATTGGGGTTCATTTCTACTTTTTTGTGTATTTGAAAAAAACATGGGAAATAATTCTGGAAGGTCGTTTGTAAAATGCCAGTGGTACAAGTCCTCATTGTTATATATATTATTCTATATAAACAGTAGTCAAGAATGTTCAGTGTTTATTGTAGCATTGTATAAGAAAAAACTATGAAACAACCTGAATATCCAAAAATGGAGTATTAGTTAAATAAAATACACATATATCACTCATTAGAAATCATAACTTACAAGAACAATTATTCACTTTGGCTAAAAACAGGGCTTTCAAGTTAAGTAGACAGGTTCAAATCACATCTATGTCACCTACCAGCTGGGCACCATTGTATGTTACCTAACCCATGTAAACCTCAACTTCTTCATCCATAAAATGGTAAGTGTAACAGTACTTATATTAATGAGGTGTTTTCAGGGTTAAGTGTTATTAATTTCTGGGTAGTGGGATCATTGTTGATTTTTCCTTCCTTACAGTTTTAGGTTTTTCTACTATCTCTGTCTATCTCTCTCTCTCTCTCTCTCTCTCTCTGTGTATAAACGTCTCCCTCTCTCTGTATGTATAAATGTAAAAAATTAACTCACAATTTTTATAGACTCATAAATTTATCTAACGTTTTGATTTCATATAGTAAAATTTTTTTGTTCAGCTAAGAATAGAAAAATGTAAATATTAACATATTGAATCATCCTCTACTATTGTTCTAATTAATCATCTTTATGAATATGTAGAAGTGGGTTAGATTTGAATATTCAGAGGTTAAAACATCATGTTATCAGGATGAATGCACGGATTAAAAGTAACATTCTAAGCATTGTAAGAAAACAAGGCTGGCCCAAGTTCAAATTGTGAAGCCCACAGTCTCCCTCCATTCTCCTTTCTCTGATTTTACAGACTAGTTCTTTCCCTTCCCAACTAAAAAGCTTAATGTTTTCATGCTGCCTCTGCTAATTGTCAAAAATCCTATTATCTTGAAATATTTCCTATGGAGAAATACCAATTTTATAAATATCGTGTTGTATGAGACTACATGAACACGTTTTCTGCTATGTATCATTAAGTTAAAGATATATATGGCAACTTAGGGGAAATTCCAGTTCCTATTTTAAAGGTATTTGGGTAAGATATTTGGTAGAATATAAGATCTCTGAGGGCAGAGTTCTCACAGGTCTTGTTTGCTTCTGTATCTCTACCACCTAACAAAATGTCCAGTATGTTGAAACACTTAACAAATATTTACTAAATTTGTTGAAGAAACTGAAAAGAAATTAAGTTAGGGACTGAATGTGGCCAGGTGACTGTTCTGTCATATTTTTAAAGTTATTTTAAGGGGTTGTGAAAGCTGCCTGGCAGAGCAGGACTCTACCTGAGTGCCTGGCAGAGCCATCACATTACATGACCACCTCCAGACAGCCAATGGGTGAGTGCAGCAGAGAGTTTCAACTGTGGTCTCAGAAGTCTCAGGCGGCAGGGGATGATGCCACAGTCTTTGGGGTTGAGGGTCATGCCAACAGCTTTGCAGAGCCTTGGAATGTGAGGAGGAGGGCTCTGGCAGAGGCAGGGGCCAAAGCCGAAGATGACCAAAGAAATGTGCCTTGAAGAGTCCTTTCAAGTTAGTCTTGAAGGCACAAAGAAACAGAAGAGAAAAGGAATAAAAACTTGGTAGAAATTGGCAAAAGCCAAGTCATTTGTAGTTGGGCCATGCCAAATGATCACCAGCATTTCTACACTGTTGAAAAATTACCTGGACTATAATAAAATATTAGTGTTAGACTTGGGCAATGAAAAATCCAAAATGAGAAAGCCCAAGATATCATCCTAAGGTCAGAAAAGAATGTTACTACCTTGAATGTCAGCTATTTCCTTTGAAAGAAAAATATACTTCAGAACAAAGAGAAGAACCTGCTCAAAACCAGTAGGTATGTCCCTTTAGCATGAACTCCAACAGTAATGATGACTCCATTATTAACATAAATTATTATGTTAAAATGAATTATTAACACAAAAGAAGATATTTTTGAGCCTAAATTTGAACAAACTACACCTAACCTTAGAGATTCACACGAAAGAAAAAGATAAAAGAAAAGCTAACGTAAAAAGAAAATCAAATTGTGTATTAAGGTATAGAGGGAGAAAAAAAAAATGAAAATTAAACAGCAACCAAAAAAATCTGTCCCTAAAAATATTTGGATGGCTCTGTCAGTTTCAGTAATGCTTACAATCTTATTTTGGTATTATGTTACTCCTTTCTGACAAAATAAAAAGAAATGATTCTAAAAGAGAAGAAAGTAACGAGTCTGAAATGGGCACTAGTGAATCATGTCTAGGAGATGACAATGATGACTTTTATTTGCCTTCCAAAACACTTGGCTAGTACACTCAAAATCTTGTCAACCAATGAGACAGGAGCCCCATCACCAGGTCTCCATTAAAAGCACTAAAACATACTGAGGATCCCAAACCAACACAAACTCTTATCAATGCACCACCTGAAAGTCTTCAGTCAACTCATCTTATTCTGAAGGATATCACCAATGTCAATTTGTCTCCTGTTGTGAAAAAGCAGAAAATCAAATCCTTTTCCAAAAAAGAATAAAGAATAAAGAAAGCCCAGCCTTGAACTTGCCTAAGTGTAGGTGTGCAGTCAGAGTGAACTATCATGCTCTGATTCATTTTGAAACTAAAAAGAGCCGACCTTTATAGATTTGTGTTTCTTGAAATCTCCCATTTCCAACAATACAAAAAAAACACAACTCAAAAAAATATCAATCAAATATAATGACGCTTTTGTTGGATGGATGTTGTTGAAATTGTCCCACACCCCTCTCCTTCCTTTGCTCAAAGAGAGAATCTGTAAGATAGTATATACCCGGGTCAAACTGCCATGGCTATTTCTTCAAAACTATTCTGAAAATATGACGTTTTACCTTAAGCCTTTAAAAAATTTAGGCTGATTTTTTTTCTTTTAAACATAAATAGCTATAATTGAATACTAAAATAGTGTAGATTTCTTACACTGTCTAAAACCTTAATTATAATCAAAATATATATTATACTTACTTTATTAGAAACCAATAGGATGTTTTAATTATGTTTTGGGAACTTCGTGTTTTTTTTTTTTTTTTTTTGCGGTACGCGGGCCTCTCACTGTTGTGGCCTCTCCCGTTGTGGCGCCCAGGCTCCGGACGCGCAGGCTCAGCGGCCATGGCTCACGGGCCCAGCCGCTCCGCGGCATGTGGGATCTTCCCGGACCGGGGCACGAATCCGTGTCCCCTGCATCGGCAGGCGGACTCTCAACCACTGCGCCACCAGGGAAGCCCAACTTCGTCTTTTTAAAGTCAGTGATATGATAGTGAGTGATTTTTGAAGATGGATGGAGGAGCTTTTGAAACTCCTTACTACAGTATTTCAGTAAAGTAACTCCTTGATATTCAGAGTAGGATACATCCTAAGTTGCTTGTGAACCCCTTATACCACTGTTGTATTTAATTTCTCAAACACAGTTGACCCTTGAACAACATGGGGGTTAATCAGCCTATAATTTATAGTCTACCCTCTTTATCCAGAGTTCCTCCACACCCACAGATTTAACCAAGCACGATCAGTGTAGTACTATAGTATTTACTACTGAAAAATATCAGCATAGAAGTGGACCAGTGCAGTTCAAACCCACCTTGTTCAAGGATCAACTGTAAAGTCTGTTTGAGATCACGACAAGAGAATTGATGGTTTCTTAAGATCAGGGACTAGATAAATGACTAGATCTGAATGTGCTCTAAAGTATACTATTTAAAGTAATGCCTCAGTAAAATCACAAGTGTTAAATGTGTGAATTCCAAGGGTATTTCGTACTTGCTTTATATAAAGTTTTCCATCAACCACATGAGAGGGAATTATTCAGTTCAGAAAGTTTGAGACATATATAGACACATATGTATATGTATATATATCTTTCAGGTTTTAAAGCAACTGTAGTTTATCCCTTTAAAAATAAAATTCTTTATAAGATAAAATAGTAACTTTGAGTTTGATTTTCAATTTAGTATTTAGGGATTATTACTCTAGCCTTTTGGTTTAGCACTGGGATCATTCTCTACATCCTACATCTTGGCACACTTATTTTTCCAGCCATAATTCTCAATGAGGCCTATGTTCTAGCAAAGTCAATTTTCATTCTAAATAAATAAATAAGAAGAACTCATGCCCTCCTACTTGTTATGTGTGTTTTTCCATACCACATCTTTACCTTATCTCAGACTATTGAAATCCTTTTTATCTTTCAAGACCCACAACGAATATAACCTTTTCTAGGAACTGTCCTCCAGTACCTAGAGTCAGGGACCAATTGATGTCCCTATCTAAATGGAACTACAGTTATATGGCAACTAAACCACGTATCTCAATTGCAATTATCCGTATACACATTCCATCCCCCTAATAGACCTAATGACTTCTAAGGAAGACATTTTGTACTATTATTTCTGGCATCCTCTACAGCATATAGTCAAGCACCTTGCACAAAGCAAGTTGTCAATAGCTTTGTTGAATGCATTCTATATATTTAATAGAAGAGTCCAGTTCTGTCAGGACAATCATCTTCACTAAGGTGAGAAGATACCTGCCTAGCCAACCAATCACTCTGAGGTCCAATGGGATGCCATATGTCAAAACCAGATTGCTCTCACACATTTGCTGAATGACTGATTTTTAATATTTTTCTTACATATACATGATGTGTCTTTTTACCTCATTGGCATAACACCATGAGTAGTAAATAGTTTAATTTTCTTTTACAGAGTAGATACTATTTAATTTGTATTATTTTATCTCTGTAACCCTACCATGGCAGGAAGTTTCTCAGAGCCACCCAAATACATGTTACCTCACCTAATGCCAGCAAACCCAGGGGATTGTGATAAAAATGGTAGATTCACATCTACTTATAAAATAATTACAACAAAGCCCATAAAACAATAAGAAGTGATGTTAAGACATCATAGTTCTTCACCAGAACCTAATCTATCATGCATATTATTCTCTTGGGGTCCTGCTCTCTGCTAGAGCTAATCCAGTAAACCAAATCATTAAATCAAGTTAAGGTATTAATGAGTTAATGTTTTTCTAGTTCCAAATAGCATCTTAATCTTACTGAAGGACTTCTGTAACCCATCTGCCTCTCACTAATAGCGAGGATTATTTGGGGATTTTACAAGTTGTAAATTATTCTAAAGGGCCAATACAAAATATCCCATTATTTTTTATAGACACTTATTTAAAATGAAAAATGATTTTGTTATGAAGGGCAAAAATTAAATTGTGGTATTTAGCTCTGTGGCCTAGGATCAAATCTGGAATGACTACTAAATAAAATAAAATTAGTAAACTGTATAATTTTTGAGAGGCTTGGAATTTTAGACTTTGAAAATAGCATATCTACCTATGTAAAACCCTAGAAATAGCAACATGGAAGTCATAACTTGTCTTCTAAAAAAGTCCCAGATATACACTTTTTCTCCCTGGGTCCAAAGAAAAGGAAAAAACAAATCTTAAAATATTCAAGAACTTGATAAGGCAAAAAAAAAAAAAAAGCAATTTATAAAGCTGATGTAAATAAATTAAAATTTTATACTGTTCATATGTTTGAAAAGTGATTCATTTATTTTCTAACCAAGATTTTGAAAGTTAAATCAAACTAATAAGGATACAGGAAGAAAAAGGCACAAGCAGAACAACTACAGGGAGACTGGTTACTATTCTTCCTAACTTGTCATCCACATTCTGGTATCCCAAAGAATATACAATAAATTTAAATATAAACATAATCAGAAATTTGGAGATTATTAAAGACATACTGCATAAGAATAAAAGGATTTTAGAGTTGTATGATACAAAACATCTAGCCCCTAGGATGAAAAAGCAATAAATGAAACCAAAATTTCTACTTATTTTTTGCTTAAAAATCTGTTTCCATTAGATATTGGAGTGATGCATGTATAAACCAAAGATTGCTAAGGGCTGCCTAAGCTTAAGTGATCAGAATCTAGAAGAGAGGCAATGGGACAGACTGATTTTTCCCTCTGAGCCTCCAGAAGGAATCAACCCTGCTAACACCTTGATTTCCGACTTCTGGTTTCCAAAATTATGAGGGAATATGTTTCTGTCGTTTTAAATCACCCAGTTTGCAGTAATTTGTTACAGTAGTCCTAGGAAACTAATATAATACAATAGAACAAGGGGGTAAAAATATAAAGAAATTCAATAATTTAAAAATTAATTTTAATTTGCTTTACCAAAATCCATTTCATGTGAAATTTTCCATTTTCAGGCTTTGTAAAATTCAGATATATAATAAAATATGTACCATAACATCTAGCTATATGCCACTTTTAAGAATCACTGGTCTATTTCAAAGAACATTTACTCTCTTGTAGTTTACTTTGTGTACAGTATTCTAATCATTAAGCATTATGGTCAATCTTGCACTGCTGATTAGAAATATTCTTTTGTCATTAGTACTATCAAGTAATTATGAAAATATAAAAACAAATGTATTAGAGTGAATCTATTTGGAGATGGAAAAAAAATGCTGTCAAAATTATAACTGAACAGGGAGACAGAAGATCTCGGTTCTGTTCCTTGCTCGGGCATTTTAAAGTAAGATGGGCATGGGACTAACTAAATCTCAATTTATTTGCAAAGTAAAACTGACAAAATTTGCCCATCTATCTCCTTAAGATTCTTTTTGAAAAAAGATGAAAAAAAATGAAAATGTTTTATACATTATTGGTGTTAGATACTTCAAAGTTTTCTTGAAAGTAATGTTTTTTAATCATAAAACTGCAAAGAAAATATATGTGTGAACCGGTATAAGTACCTTTACAAAACTATACAGCTATCAAAAGCAGCAGCTTCTTAAAAAGAAAAAAAAAAAAAATAGCAGCAGCTTCTTCTAAAGGTGAAGAAGAAAAATTTGATTAACAATTTTTAAATTTGAATATCATTTGGGCCTCAAATAAATGTATATTCTCCTTATTCTTGTTAATAAATGAAAAAGAAGAAATTAGGAAAAGTTTGGAGCATTACATGATGTTTTTTATTTTATCTTGTTGATCTGGCAAAAGTTTTATATGTTGATATTTTTTTAAAGTATTATCTTTAACAATTTGAAGATTATGCTGTTATGCTAAAAATTACTATATTGGCAGGGGAAAAGGGTGTTAACCTAAGTAACTCTAAATAAAAGGAGTCCACTAAAGGCAAAAATAACTGCACATAAGTACTGTTCTCTAGCTGATAAGTTGTTTCCCACAAGAAAATGATTTAACAATTCTGAAACCACTATACATATATAGTGGGACTGAACAACTAAGCAAATGGATAGCAAAAGGTGGAAAGTAGGTTCTTACTATTGGGATAGGTGGTTACAGAGAAATAAGAAGAGGTGGGTAGAATGATCCAGGTGGTAATGGATTAGAGTTGGAGAGAGAAGGAACTCATGTTTGGCTTAACATAGATACAGAGAGTTACATATAGAAATATTTTGGGGCATATATATACACAGGTTAGTATGCACACATATATTTTCTTGTTCTGTCAGCTGAGAGGGCCTGGAGGCAATGATACCTCAGTAGCAATAACACACCTAGTGCCTTGATTTTGGTTTCTAAAACCATTCTTTAATAAAAGATTCCAGAGCTCCTTGGAGAGATGGCTGATTCTAAGACTGGGATAGGAAATATGCAAGATGATCCAGGAGCATCTTGTAGCACCACAAAGTAAGGAAGTGATACAAAACTATGGGTGTGTGTCAAAGGAACTCAGAAATCAAATAATAGAGCATTAATAATGGTTAAAACTGGAACAATCTGAGCAATAAAATAAAGTTGTATTGGACTATAACCCAAAGTATAAAATAAACACCTATGAGTCACTATTGGCACTTTATCACTGTGTTCTTCCTCCCCAAATCCTATAGCCCCAGTCTAATTATAAGTAAAACATAACACAAGTCTCAATAGAGGGATATTCTAAAAAATATCTGACCAGTATGCCTCAAAACTAACAGGTCATCAAAAACAAGGAAAATCTGAAAAACTAACACAGTCAAGAGGAGTCCAGGGAGACATGATGACTGAATGCAATGTCATACCCTGGATGATAGAGACAGAAAAGGACATTAGGTAAAAACTAAGAAAACATGAATAAAGTATGGACTTTAATGAATAACAATGCATCACTATTTGCTAATTAATGGTGACAAATGTACCATACTAATGTAAGATAATAAACAGGAAAGTTGGCATGGGGGTATATGGGAGCTCCCTGTAACATCTTGTAATTTTTCTATAAATGTAAATACCTGTATTACTTCTAAAAAAGTTTTTAAAAATGATTATAGTCATGGAATTCTACAGAAAGAAGAAGCCTATTCCCCCATTCCAATGACTTCACCTTATATGTGAAACTAAGACACATACTTGCTCATGGTCACAAAAGTTATTGAATGAACTAAACTGAAATTTGTACTTAGTTCAATGTATTGTCCTCTGTACTATAATATCAATTACTGAAGACAAATGTAAAACTCATGGTTTTATATTTCTGTTACTTGTTGATGATGCCATTTCAGTAGACCCTTTACATAATTCAGTAATACTTTATATGGTATTAGTTCACAGTAATTTGCTACTAGTAGCTTTAACTAAAAGATACTAAGTAGCACGTATAGAATATTACATTGTACATTTTACTTTTTAAATTAACAAAATATACTGAATATGACCTTTTCTAAACATCATGTATGTGCTTTTCTATAATAGAGTGATTCCCTAAGTTGAGTTCAGATGTGTATCTTTGTTTGCCTTACAGTTCTAAACTTGGCCCTTGCAGTCACTTTGTGGAGCTCATCTATCTCTTCCTCCATGACCGTATTTCTAGTTTTTACTTTGTTATACACTTTGCAAGTGTTTAGCAGCCAGTTCCCTTCTTCAGTTCTGTTACTTCTGAGAAGTCTGCTATGTTGTATAAAAGAGAGCACCAAAAACACAGAAGTCTTGGGTTTTGCTACTTTTTACCAATGTAATTTGAAGTAAATCTGTAATCTTTGTGAGCTTTTAAGGATTGTATAAAGATGCAATGAGATATATGCTACAGTCTATATATGTCTTAATTTTGTTTTCTATAGGAAATGAAAGTAGGTAACTAAGCTTATAATAAGATTTTTGAAACAAAAATAGTTACAGTAGAAATAAATAGCACCAATAACCAATAAACATATATTGAGAATTAACCTTTAGAGCTTCTAAGATGTCCTGCACTATACTACTTTACACCCATTATTATATTAAATCTCTATGTAGTATATTTATTACCATTTCCATTGACAGTTAAGGAAATTAAACCCCAGAGAGGTTAAATGACTAGTCCACATGAGTTTTAGTGCTGAAATTTGGGGGGCATTATTTTTCCAACTTGGAGTAGTTTGTTTTATTTTATTCTTGCTAAATTTTAATTTTTCTAGTATGCATACAAAGCAGCAAAAACAAAAATATAAACCCAGAAAAAAAACAAGGCTCATAGAATCACCACAAATAAGGTGCTGCTTTTTCTTCATTGAAAGTAAATTGTATCATTAGAATGTATTTGGCTGAAAGTAATAGAAAACCTGGCTTACAGTGGCTTAAACAATAAAAAAAAATATTGTTTTCGCTTGACGTATGAGGTAAAGTATAATGGTAGAGTGGCTATAGACTTAGTCTGATCTGTGTCTCAAAAGGGTCACCATGGAACTGGGGAGCTTCCCTCCCTATTCTGCCAACTCCTGAATCAGATTCATTCTAAGACTGGCTAATTTTGTGGTCAAATATAAATGCATTGATTTCAGGTATAATATAAATAAGAAAATATGCATAGGAACAAAAGGAGCAGTTTAATTTCTCTGTATTTTCTTAGGAGTGAGGAAACTTTTGCAAACCTCCTTTCATGTTTCATTGGCCAGAACTGGGTCTAAACCAACCACTGGCAAAGGATTGGAATGGCCATGATCAGGCTAGACCAGTCATGATTTACCCTGCAGCTGGAAATAGATACATCCTTCCCTGAGACTTGTGGGGGAGAGAGATATCCAAATAAAATTAGGGTTCTGCCAGCAAGCAAGAAAAAGGGACTGGATGGCAAGTAGCTAACTAGTCATGTCTGCTGCCATCCCACAATCAAGTAAATGAAGGGGCCAAGGCTAAAAAACTCCAGGATCCTACACCCACTACTTTTCATTTATATTATGTTGTTTCTGGTTTATCAAATGTGACTTTCTGATGAATGGAATATTATTTTCCAAAGCTTATATAATTAAAGGTCTTGTTATAGTTTTATTGTACTGAGTTAAAAAAAAAATAAAACCTGACAACTTATGACATGGCTTAGAATGTAAAGACTGGAGTTCATCCTATATTAGGTCTAGTTTCCTATTATAATTTACATAAATTATTTCTTGAGACTGGAAGGTCCCAAGCAATGTATGGAAGTTCCCAGTGAATATTTATCCTGCATATATGCTCACAGAGTAAAGAAGAACTTGTAACAAGATAAATGATCAAGAAAGCTGCCAGTCTGCTTCCTCAGGTACCTAAAAGAATCCTTGGTAAATGTAGCAAAATGAAAAAACCAGGTACACCAAAAAGAAGTTGATGTGAACACCATCTGCACTCCATTTTATTTGTGTGATTCTAGGTCTATTACTTACCCTCTCTGGTCCTTTGATTCTTCATTTGTATACTGAAATCATTTCTTCTTCACCCTTATGTGGTACACATTAGCTAAATGTAGGAGATGAGTAATGCACACTGTTTTTCCTTTTTATACTTCCCCTGTAGAGATTCTTCCTAGAGCTTGAGACACGTTTGAGGCAATTACTGTGCTTCATTTGCCATGTCAAGTCAGGTAAGAAAACTGTGTGGACAAAATATATGAAATCTATGGTGACTCTGAAAAGTCTGAAGAACATGTATATAAAAGAAAGAGAGCAAAAGGCTCAAGTGGGACCAAAGTTAATAATGTTCAGTAGAAATACCTGGAATGTGAAATCTATAGAATGTTGGATCACTGACTTTGCTAATGGTATCCATGTCTTAACTAATTTTGTCCAAAATCCCTTTGTGCATTTTGGCTAGAAACACCTTGCTATGTGTTATGGTTAATTTTATGTGTGAACTTGTCTGGGCTACAGTGCCCAGATATTTGGTCAAACATCATTCTGGATGTTTCTATAAAGGTGTTTTTTTGGATGAGATTAACATTTAAACTGGTAGACTTTGAAAAAGCAGATTACCTTCTGTAATGTGGACAGACCTCTTTCAATAGTTGAAGACCTTAATAGAAAAAGACTGACCTTCCTTCCCCTCTCCCTGCACCTCCCTGCCACACATACACACACACACACACACACACACACACACACACACACACACACACACAAAGCAAGAGTGAATTCTGCCAGAAACTCCCTTTGGACTAGAACTGAAACTTCTATGAGTCTCCAGCTTGCTGACCTGCCCCACGTGATTTGGGAGTCATCAAACCCGAATCATGTGAGCCAATTCCCCAATTCCTTAAAAAAAAACCCTGTGTGTGTGTGTGTGTGTGTGTGTGTGTGTGTATGTGCGTGTGTGTGTGCGTGTGTATGTGTGTAGATATAGATTATATATATATATATATATAATATATATATACACACACATATATATATCCCATTGGTTCTGTTTCTATGCAGAACTCTGACTAATAGAGTATGTATCCTGGGCCTGACTTAAACATTTCACAATGTAGTGGGAAGACACATATAATAGGAACAGAAGACTTGCTTTCAGATGGAGTCTGCCATTTCCTAATTCTTGGTAAGTTTCCTTGGTTGTTTCTTATTTGTTCTATCCGTAATGGGCTTCTATTTTCTTTATTTACTATATGGCGATAATCACATCTACCTTACAAGGTAGCTATGAATGTCAATATATGTGAAAGGTATTTTCTAATTACAAAGTATAATATCGGCTACCATAGTTATTCTTACCATGTTAAGCATCATTATTCACATTGCTTGCTAGAAAAAGACCAGTTGTTCAATGGAGACAAAGGGACTTTTCCCTAGGAAAGCATAGCCTATGCCTCAAAAATCTAAACCTGGCTTTTGGAGAATTCTTAGGAAAAAATTCTAATGTAAGGAAATATCTCATAAATTCTAACAATAACAATGAGCCTGCCCCCATGTCAACTATACACCCATTTACTGTTCAAGAAGGCCTTTACAAAGATTACCAGCCCAGAATTGTACTGCGTGTGCTTAAGATATTGCCATCACTACATATTTTAACTTATTTAAACTGGATCAAAACATGCTCCCTGAGATTCCCCATAGATTACATTCCTGAATGTTTAGTCTCTGGATTGCAGGTAAATTAAGTTTAGTAACCTGACACTCAATAGAAACAGAGTAGGAAGAACTCACACTTTGTTTTTAACTTTTTAGCTACAATTTAGTTAACTGTGACCAAACGCATCTTTCCCGGTATGCATTAGTAGAAGGGACAACACATTTGTATTTAAATTTATTCAAGTGATACAACAGAATTTTGCTCCTTAAATCAATTTACCTCACACAGAAAAATTCCATTTGGTGGATGGGAACAGTCCCTCACCCGCATAGAATATTCTATTGTGATTTTTTTTTTCTGTCAAGTCTTCCTTGCTTATTCTCTCCCTATTTCTATGATTGTGATTTAAATGAAAGCACTGAGTCAACAAAAGTATTTGCAAAGGTGCAAACTACAAAGAAAGTGACCATATAGTTGTATGTTAATATGTGATATTGTTTAAATTAATATCCTAGTAGTTTATGTTGAAGTTAGAGGTAAATGGACATAATCAGAAATAGGTTAGTCAGTCTAGCAGACTGTCCCTCAGATATCTCTTCTTAGTATCATCCCACACTCCCTCTAAAACCTGGCCACTTGGAGGTTTCAAGTCCATAAACTTACTTCAGTCAACAGCAATATTGAACATTTACTATGGGTCAGGCATTTTCCTAGATGCCGGAGACACCTTGCTTGATGCTGTGATTCAAATTAAATCTTGAAGATCTATTATTTAAATTACACCTATTGGAACCAGTCTAATTTAAGGAACATTTTTATTTATAATATATGGTGAAAGGAGACAAAGGCTAGAGGAGGTGGGAAAGGCAGTAACTTGTTTTTCCTTCTAAAGACTCAGAGAACTCAAACCCTTTAGTTTAGAAAATCAGTTGTACTCTTTGTAGTCTCTGGACCTTTGTACATGAAATTATTTTTAGTTTTAAACTTTAAAAAATATTTATTTTTTAATCTATTGACTGTGTCTCTCTCCAGCGTCTTCCCCTTCTCTTCCCAAGATGTAAATGTCATTTTCACCCAGCAGTTCTCCTGTCTTTCTGTGTCTAGGTTTGATGACTACTTTCCTCTCTCATATCATCATGTATTTTCCCAGTCATAGAATTAGAATGCTAGCCTTGGTTTTGTTTTGTCTTTTCCACAAAACTATTAACATTCTGACACCCTGCATTTCTTTATTGATATTTATCTTTAGGGCACACAGTATGCACTCAAAATATATTTGTCAAATAAATAAATAAATGGATCAGTTAAGCCACAATCAGTACAGAAATTCCAGACCCTTTCCCTAAATCTAATGATCTTCATATCTCTACCCCATTCATTCTTTCATTTTTTCATTCACAATTATGTATTAAGACTCTACATCTGTATTTTGAAATCAGAATTAAATATGCAGCATGTTCTGCTTAAGAAAATATATCTGGATATGAATTAGCTAATTAACAAGGTGATCAGTAGCTGATATTGAAATACATATTATTTTCAATATACTCTATAAATTACTTAGTTTTTACTTATCACATATCACCTATTTCCCTCCCCCTCCTCCGCTAGAGTATAAGCCCCTTGAGGACAGGGATTTCTGACAATTTTGTTCAGTGCTTTACCCTAAGTTCTTGGAATAGGCCTGGTACACAACAATTACTCAATACATATTTGTTGCATTAATAAAATAATGAATATACAGGAGAAAGAACTCTGGTTTGCAAGCTAAAGCCCTGGATTCAAGTCTTGGCTGGGAAATTCTGATAGTACCAACTCCACAGAGTTTTGTGAAGATTAAATAAAATAATGTTTGTAAAAGCAAATTGGGAAACACTGACCAAGTGTAAGGAATTATCGGTAATATTGAATCAGGAATACATCCTCTTATAATAAGACTGATAAAAGATAACAGTAGTATTTATTGGGTTTTATTTTTCAGTTTTATAAGATAGTCAATGAAAATTTAAATAATTTCTGAAATTAATCTGCCTGCCCCACCAACACACGAGACTGATACCAGACTGTTGTTCCCAATCAACACGCTGTAACTAGCTCTGTGTAGATCCTACGTAGCTCTTACACCAATGAGAGAGGGGAAGGAGAGGGAACACTGCTCACAGACTAAGCACACGCGCCACAACTGAATCCAAAGATGCATTTGTGGGTGAACTCCCTTTCTGTTACCAAAATAGGTATGAGGAAAAAATTTTCAAATAAGTTGTAATTCCAAATGAGAAAAAGACACTACTCCAACTGACTTCCCCAAATCTATCAGGAGAAACAGCCACCCGGACTGGGGAAGACTAATATTCTTCACACCACCAAACCTATATAAACTTGCACCATTGTTTCCTTCTATTTTCAGTGGAGAAAGCATCTCTCTACCTTTCAATGACTCCACAATTAGATTTCTTTCCTTCTTGCTTTTCAACAGCCTTCGTCTTTGGCTAGTCACTCTCTACTGCATCATTGAAAGAATATATATATATATATATATATATATATATTCTTTTAATTATTTTTAGATGTATATATATATTCTTTTAATTATTTTTAGATGTATATATATATATTCTTTTAATTATTTTTAGATGTATATATATATTCTTTTAATTATTTTTAGATGTATATATATATTCTTTTAATTATTTTTAGATGTATATATATATTCTTTTAATTATTTTTAGATGTATATATATATTCTTTTAATTATTTTTAGATGTATATATATATATATATATATATATATATATATATATATATATATATAAAACTGAATCACTTTGCTGTACACCCAAAACTAACACAACTTGTAAATCAACTATATTTCAAAAAAAAAAAAAAGAAAACTCTTTGCTTCTCTAGTGGATCTTTCCAAACAAACAAACAAACAAAAAAATGAGAATATAAGTGGTTCCGCTTTTAGCTAAACCTGGTAACAAATTTCCCCACAAATCCAAAAGACTGACTTCCTATTCATTTGAGATGAAAGAAGAAGGTTTGTTCCAATTAAAGTTGAAAATGTATGTATAGCCACCATTTAGTTATGAAACAGGTTATCTTTCTCAGACACTTTAATAGATCCTATCATTTTCATCCATGGTTTTATCTCCAGTGGTTAACAGTAAGGGCTCTAGAATCAAGTGGCCTGCATTTTTGTTCTGTTTTCACCATATAATATGCTATGTGGTCTTGAGCAAGTTACTTAATCTCTCTGCTTTTTTTTTAATCCAGAAATTATAATAACACTAGGGTTGTGAAGAGTAAAGACAGTAATCCCAATAAAGTAGTTAGAATAATGCTTGACACAAATGAAGTGCTCTTATTATGAAGAAGGACTTGTCTCAGAAGAGAAAACAAAAAGTCTTTGCCTTAAAGTACCTGGATAGTCCTTCTCCTATAGACACAGACCCATAGGTATCATTGTTCAGTTACGTGTAATTGAGGATAATTACTTAGAAGAGTCAAGTAAAAGGTAATTAAATTACATAATCTACTCTATATGAGACAGTTTAATAGCCTGAGTAGGCAATCACTTACTGAATATATTATTAAATATATATTTTAAGTAAAAATATGTGCTTTATTATAAAAGCTGAGCAAGTTAAAGAATATTTACTGGAAACTTAAATGGCATAATTGTAGTTAAATATTTTCAAAAGGGGCAAATGATGGGATATTTGTACAGATTTCTTAATATATCAAATATATTATTAAAGTGCCATCTGGCAGAGTTAATTGCTGTTGGAATGAGTAACGTTATATATCATTTCACCACACTTGACATGGAGTAAAACCAGCACAGGTTAAACTTTACTATGTGTGGTAGTGCCTATTGCACCATTAGAGCAAGAAAACTAAGGTAAGGAAAATAATGTTGTAAGGGTAGCAGTTGCAGTGGAGTAATTTCTATTGAAAAAAAAATATGAATTACCAGGTAGCTTTTGGTCCAGTAGTGGTTAAAAGTCAGACTTCCCAGGTTTGAAATCCAGCACTATTCATTACCAGCTGGTAGACCTTGGTAAGTTAGTCAACTTTCTTGTGCCTTACTTTCTTCATTGGCAAAATGGACACTATGATAGTACCTCTTTCCTAAGACAGTTGTGAGGTTTAAATGAATTAATTCGTGGGACATGTTTAAAATAGTGCCTGATATATGGTAAATACTCAAAAAGTGACAACAATCATTTTTACAAAACTCTTTTTATGTACAGTGATATCATCTTCTACATATGTCAATATTAAAAGGGAATGATATGACTCCTTTTCACGCTTTAGGATAGTTTAGGTAACACTTCCTCCATGTTGAGTAGGAGTTAGCCAGGTATATGGGTAACAAAAGCATCGAAGAGAGAAGCAACGCAAGGAATGGAAAGTAAATGCAGGATTTGACCAGATCTAGGTTTTGAAAAGATACCTGTTGCCACCAGAGACTATGACTCAGAGGGCTAAAATATGGGTGGCAGAGAGACCAGTTAAAATACCATTGGAATAGTTCAGGCCAGAGATTTTGAGGATGAGGACTAAGGCATTGATAACAAGAAGAGAAGATCACAGGTGAGCATGAAAGTCTGTGTAAATAGAGTATGGACAGGACTTAGCAATGAATAAGATACAAAAAGCTAAGAAAAGGGAGAATTCAACAACAAGCTCTGAGGAGCATGTTATAAAAGTAATTCCAAAGGCATTTTAGAACCGTTAGGAGCCATAATAGAACTGTTAGCATCAGAACAGAGCTTTCCTGGAGTGATTTTGAGGAAGAGAGTACAATTGCACTTATATTACTATTTATATTCTGGAATGCTTTCCAAATAAAATTGGTCACAGTAAGCACAAACACTACTACTATAATCCTTTTGGAAAATAACTTCATGGTATGCATAAAGAGGCATAAAACTGTTTACAATCAATCATACAAGAATTTTACTTCTAATAGATGATTCCAATGTGTTTAGTAAGTAAGGGGATAAAGAGGTATATACACAAAAATGTTGATAATTTTGATAATTATTGATAATAGGAAAAATGTCTGCAGAGCCTGAATGACCTTCAGGAGAAGGCTAGTTATGTAGTATATCAACTTCATAGAACATTATACAGACAATAAGAATTACACATTTTAATAACTCCTACCACTTACTGAGTTCACTGTACTAGACACTTTATAGATTATTTCATGTAACCATCATAATTCTCAACAGTAAGTATTGTTATCCCCATTTTACAAGGAAAAAATTAGACTGCAGAGAAATTAAGACAATTTCCCAAGGTCACCCAGCTAATGAATGGCAAAGGGACTGAAGATGTTGCCTGTGGATAGGTTGTGTTAAGGGATGATCAGTTTGAGGGTTCACAGATGTAAGAAGTTCCCAGCCTCTGTTTCCACAGCTGGGAAATAGCAGAACAAAGATTTAAGCTCAGATCAGGTTCATCTGACTACAAAGCCTGTTCTCTGAACACCAGCTTAGCAAGTCACGTTTAAACGAGGAGAGCTGAACATCTATGGTTTCAAATGTGAAATGTATACACCAAAAAGGTAAAGAAAAGAAGGCTACAGGACAAATGAGAACTGTTGTGTTGTGAAAGTTTAAAAAATTTCCTTAGATATTGTTTCAGTTTTGTTTCACAAAGAAATGACATTTAAAAACAAGTAGGTATTTAATTTTTAAAAATCTTTTATAGTATATTTCACACACCCAAGACTCTTGCTGATATCTTAAATTGTCAGTATATTTTTAAAATCAAAGAATATTTATTGAATATCTACTATTTGCTTAAAAATAAATGTGAAACATTGCTATAACCACATGTGAATTGGTTCAAAAAGCAAAACAATATAAAAAAGTATAAAGCATGTGTTAGATGTTCAAATATAGTTTTATTATTATTAAGACCACTTGGATTCTACTGTGGGTTTTTCATGAACTTACATTATTTTTTAATTAATTTGCTTATAATAGAATGTGATTCCTTTCTCAATTATTCCAAGAATAATCAAATTTCTAAGTACAGAATTTTAATTTTATATGCTCCATTACTCACCCTCCCTTCCGTGCTACATACTGCAAAGTCCAACAAATTTAATTCACTTAAAAAAATGGATTCTTTGAAAACACTGTATACAAAATAAAACAATGTATTAATTAGAAATATCTATGTAAAAATTAAAAAAAAACTAAAACTTTTATGAGGCATTAAAAGGTAGCATTTAAATGTCAGGATTTCTAGGTTTGGATCCTAGCTCTGTCTCTTAAGACCTTGAGAAAAATCACTCATCCTTTTCAATCACACCTTATGCTTTCCTTATTTGTAAAATTAAGAAGATAAAATTTCCTTTCTCCCAGAGATGTTGTGAAGCTTAAATACATGTCAGACATTTATAAAAGTATTCCTGATACATGAAAATATTAGCTGTTATCAATAAATCTAAAAGTAAGATGCTTGCCATTTCTACTCCCAATATAAGTTCTTAAATTTCCACAGTGCCCCCTAAATGATCAGTTATGCTTTAGCCAAAATCTTAGTAGAGGAAACACTGCCAGAAATTTAGTCCTGACCTCAAATCAGGCAATCTTCGCCCTCCAGATAGAAAATTTATATCGGCATTTGGCTAGCATTAGGTATTTTATAAATGACCTAAAACTCAAAAGTTATGAAAATGTTCAAGTGCTTCCAAAAAGTCAGCTTTTTTTTTGAGAAAAAAAATTGTGCTCTCTCTCCTTTTTTTTTTCCTTTTTATTCTTTTGTTAGGAATAAAATACAATTTCTGTGAATTTTTCATTCTTGATCCCTTTCAGGTGATGTCTTTATGTTCTTTTGAATCAGCAGATTTTAAATCATGATTTAATTTCATTTAAAACTTTTATTAAATTGGAATATCTGCTCCTTTTTACAGACCGAAGGGATAAGGGATGTGTGTGTTGGCTTGTGTGGGTGTGGGTGTGGGTGTGTATGTGTGTGTCTGTGTGTGGAAGGGACAGGAAAGAGGAAAAAGAATATGAGATAGGCAAGATAACCTACACTACTGTATTGTAGCATGTGGCACAAAGTAATTTCCTTTATTCCCCTCTAGACTATAAAGTGTTTAATGGTAGGAATTAAGTCCATGCCTAGCACTTCACATAGTGCCTTGCATATACGGAACATAATTAGATTAATATAATTTTTAATAAGTGTTTACAGGGCAAGAAGGAGAAAAAAATTAAAAAGGAAATAAATGGAGGAATGAAAATACTGAGGGAGATGAGAAAAGTTTTTGTATAACTGAGGTAAAATGGTAGATCTGCCTTAAAGAGCTATTATACAGACAGATGTGTCAAATTTGCTAATGTTTTACTAATAAGAATTTTAAAATGCCCATTTTTTGGTTGATCTGATTCCTGTTTATTCTAATTAGATGAAGAAATGGACAGTTAATTACCCACTTGATCATCAATCCTGAATCACAGATTAGATTTCTGATGAATTTGTAGATAGTACAGAAAAAGAAATATTTATCTTGGTGATATTGGGTTATGAAAAATTGTGGAATCAGAGGAAGTTGTCAAAATACTAAAGATCAGATTTATAAATGTGCATAGAATGGAAATCTATCATGGAAGCTATTATTTTTATTATGTTTTTCTATAGGGAGATTATTTGAGGATCATATGGCTTTACTTCAAAGCATGTATAATTGATGCCTGCTAGGCAGAGAGATTTTTCCTCTTGACATCTATGAGGAGCCACTATTCTGTCAAATAGCTCCTTACTCCCCACCCTTTTTATGAAGTGGCAACATAAAGCATTCCCAACAATATTAGAAACTGGTGTGAACAAATGGAACCAAATGTATGTGAAGTGGAAGCCCTTTCATGGTAATTGAACGACTCATTTTTGGAGCACTGATTATTGAACATTTTATTTCTGCTTGTTTATTTTGAGGCAATCTTTGGAAAGTTTCAAGGAGTAAAGCAAATGAACCCCTATAACTGCTGGGTACAGCATCTTCCTCTGGTACACTATCCCGAATCAGTGATCAGTGATTGTACCCTGCTATTTTCATAGGATTTCCTAGAGTTTACTTTCCCATTTCAAGTAATCATTTTCATCCTCATCTAACAAAAATTAAACTTCAATTAATGTATAGCTAAGATCTCCTGTATTTAAGCAAAATAGCTATACTTTCTAACCACCACTTCTTAATGTAACAATATTAATAAATGATTATCAATGATATTTTATAGCATCTTATATATTAAAAAGTGTTTTCAGATTTATTTTCTTTCAATTCTTACATCTCTGTGAAACTAACAGAATTCAGGGACTTTCTACAGAGGTCATACACTGTATGTATTTGTTTTATTTTATTGAAGTATAGTTGATTTACAATGTTGTATTAATTTCTGCTATGCAGCAAAGTGATTCCATTATACATGTATATTCTTTTTCATATTTTTTCATTATGTTTTATCACAGAATATTGATTATAGTTCCTTGTGCTATACAGTAGAACCTTGTTGTCACTTTATGCATTTTTGATATCTATAGCTTAAATGTAATATTAAGCCTGGGCTAATGAACTGGCTAGAATTGGACATGGTTAGCTGAACAGCAAATCTGTGACCAGATGCAACTAGGCCATGGTTGTCATTGTCAGGATTAATTGGACACACCATCACATAAGAAACCTGGAACATGTATATATTTCTACTACCTCCTTAATGCTCCAAAGACATGTATTCACCTGACATTCTAGTCAATTTTCTATTAGTGTATCACTAGTTGAGGCAGAGATTTCTAAAAAAGGCTTACCAATCCCCACTGTTGCTGACATTTTTGGAATACAATAGGCTCCCTTTGTGCAGAATAGTATATATTTTTAGGCTTCTGCAAAGGTTGCAAAAGTTCATGGCTGATAAAGCAATAATTGTTAGCTGTTGCATTTATTGTTAATATTATTAGACTTTGCTGATTCTGATTGCCAACCAACTCTGTTAAGAATGATGGAAGAATACAACATAACTTTATTGAGTACCTATATATGCTAGGAATTTACTGGGTGCTCTATTTACATTATCATATTTAATACTCACAAAGATTAATGAGATATTAGCCCCTGTTTGTAGATAAAGACACTTAAGCATAGCTTTTGTCTGCAATTTATACTCTGAGGATATGGAACATACAGAATAAACAATCAAATTTGTTACCTATCTTTTTGGGGGAAATTTTAGGATATAATCTTAAAAAACAATAGAATCTCTAAATCGCAGAAACTAATAATAAGACCATATATTTGGATATATTTCATGGATAATATTCATTCCTACATTTTATTCCCACCCTCTTAAACTGTGGAGACGGTGATCTTCACTGCAGAGAGAGAGGATGAACACAGTTAAGAACAAAGAAGTTATTGTTCAGCCTTGAATTTCAAAATAGAGTATTTAAGAACAATAGGCGGAAATCCAGACACTTGTTGAGAAAGAGGTTTTTCTTGGAATTTCAAAAGCTGGACATTAAGTATCAGAGATCAAGCTAGAAAAAAAAAGTGGTACAGATTGTGACTATCAGCCACAGAGTACAAACAAGTGCTTGGTGACTTAATATCTGACTTCCGACCCCAAAAGAAACACGCATTTCACCGTATAGGAAGAGGAAATGATTCAAAGTGAACGGAACTAGAGTATGGATACGGTGGGTGCCTAATGATTGGCTCACTGTTAGGATTAAAACCTCAGGGTGAGTGTGACAGAAATATCCAAATGGCTCTAATGGCATCTCTTCAGGGCTTGTGCTTCTCTTCCCAAAACATAACCCTCGAAGTCTACAAGCCTCTTAAAACACCTCAGATCCACAATTGGTATCTGGGCAACAGCCCAGGGAGGTTTCTATAGACATGGGCCCAAGGACCACCTCATAGAGTTCTTTGTATCCCAGTGATACCTGAAAGTTTCTAAACTAAATGTTTCTGAGGTGAGCATGAAGTGCTGAAGGGACAGATGTATATAAAGAGATGGGGAGGTGAGATAAGAACATAAAATACAGACACCTGAGTGATCGATGGTCCAGGTGGGTTATACAGAAATGTTAAGGGCAGCTGTAGTGTGGACTGGGTTGACCCTCTACTTCAGTAGAGGCCAGAGAGCAAAAGAAGAGGGGGTCATGGGGGATAGGTACCCCTCCCCCAGGATGTCTCTCTCTCACACACACACACACACACACACACACACACACACGTACCAGCAGTAGCAGCAGCATGAAAAAGAAGGAGAAGAATATACTGTTTTAGATAAAAAGTGACTTGGTAAATTTGTCAGGAAAATATAAATTTAACAAGTACCAACTGAGAACTTTTGTGAGATACTTTGATATAGGTTATAAGTAGATTTTAAGAGTTGTATTTTGGAACATCAGAGTTTGTGACTCTAAGTTTAAACCTACTAAAATATTAAATTAATATTTTAATAGTATTTAGTAGCTTACAGAACATTTCCATCTATTCATCTTTAACACTTTACAAAACATTTCCATCTATCTTACTTGATTCTCATGGCCAAATGGTGAGGTAAATATAAATATTATTATTTTCTTTACACAGATGCAAAAAACCAACCCTTAGAAAAATTATGCAGCCTGTTCCAAATTTCTTAGTTATTACTTGGTAAAGCTAGAGCCCAAATCCAGCTTTGATAATGCCAAAGCTTAGAGTTTCTCCACTTTTTTGTATTGTCTTTATTTAATGTTGATATACTCAATTTGGAAAATTAAATGTTTAGAATCTTCTTTCATCTGCATCTAACAAGAAGAAGAAACAGACAATTTAGAGTATAGGCCTGATCACATTATCCTTGATGGATCTATATGTATATACAGGTTCGTTGTCAATTTTTTGTTGTTCATTTATTCCCTTGTTATTCATTTATCCCTGCAATATTTATTGACTAGGTACTGCATGATAAGAGCTGGGTGTACAAAAAAGAATAAGGTGCTATTTCTGATATCATAATGCTCATCCTAGCAGAAAAGACACATAAACAATTAAAATATAATTAGACTTCTGGTAGAGGTATATGCAAATTACTTTCAAAAAGCAGAGGAAAAGCCACTAACTTTCTCTGGACTAGAAGGAGGAGAAAAGCTATAGAAAGGCTTCATGGAGAAAGTGATATTTGTAACTAAGAGTTATAGAATGAGTAAAAGTTTGCCAGTATTTCCGGCAGAGAACATGGCTTGGAGCAAGGCAGGGTACATTTTTGGAGCTTCTAGTAGTGCGATATGGCTAGAATATTAAAGGGATCTAGGAGGGGAAGTTAGAGCAGAAGTCACTGTGCATATATGTAATCCATGTCAAAGAGTTTGAACACAGGGAGTCAAGGATGATTTTGAATCAGGAGAGCTATCATAAGTAGAACTCCTGAATTTCACGAACTCTCAAGGCCAGAGAGCCCCACGGAGGTTGGATTGGAGGAAGAAGAGTCCAGAGGGAATAAGGGCCAGAGGCCACTGCAGTAGGGCAGAGGAGACATAAAGACGTCCTGAACAGAAAGAGCAGTAGTGAGACCAATGAGGGTAAAGGGATTTGAAAATATTTGAGAATTAGAGCTCACAGAACTAGAAGAAAAAGCCTATGTTGATAAGGGAGGGAAGAAGTGAGAGATTTTAAATTTGGGTGATTGAGTAAGAAATATAAGCAATAATCAAAGAGAAGTGATTTAAGAAGGAAGACACTTTCTAACAGTAAAGTACTCTATGATATTATACCATATTTCAACACATGCATACTTAAAAATACCCCAATAGACATCTAAGTATACAAACATGTACAATATATTTCTTCAGGTAAATATACTAAAGGCAAGAAAATAGTACCTCGTACAAATGACATTGTTTGGATACAGCTGTGAAAAGGGCATGAACATGTTAGGAGTTACTAGAATCGCTTGGATTCTGTTGTGTTCCTCAGAATTCAGAAAACAGTAATTCCAAGGTTTAACAATAAATGGGATTCCTTAGAATCTTTGATTTTGTTGCTTAGTAATGGACAAAAAAGACAGTATTTTGGAGAAATAACAAGTATTTAAGTAATACCCATTAAATTCTTAAATAACACTTGAAATGCCAAAAATAAAGTCAGCTAAAAATGCCTTTTTTAAAAAATTGGGGTATAGTTGCTTTACAATGTTGTGTAAGTTTCTGCTGTACAACAAAGTGAATCAGCTATATGTATACATATATGCCCTCCCTCTTGGACCTCCCTCCCACCGCCCCCCCATCCCACCCAGCTCCCTGCGCTGTACAGCAGGTTCCCACTAGCTATCTGTTTTACACCTGGCAGTTCACATGCATCAATCCCAATCTCCCAATTCATCCCCCCACCGCCATATCCACACTGCCATTCTCTATGCCTGCATCTCTATTCCTGCCCTGCAAATAGGTTCTTCTGTACCATTTTTCATATATACAATGGAATATTACTCAGCCATAAAAAGGAACGAAATTGGGTCACTCATAGAGACGTGGATGGACCTAGAGTCTGTCATACAGAGTGAAGTAAGTCAGGAAGAGAAAAACAAATATTGTATATTAATGCATATATGTGGAATCTAGAAAAATGGTAAAAATGCCTTTTTAAAATTAATAGTTTGATTTAAAAAATCTTCATTGCCATTTACTAAACTGAAAAGACTTATTTTTCAATTAAAATAAAAATAAATAACATTTATCAAGAGTTATTGGAATTATTTTAGTTACTGGCATGCATTAGCTCATCTAAACCACCCCCCCCCCGCCCCAATACCCTATCAGAACAGGATTACTTGGCATATTTTACACATCAGAACCCAAGGCTCAGGAAGACTAATCTGTCCACGGTCTCACAGCTGGAAAAAGGCAGCATTAGGGCCTGTTCCAGACCAGCTGAAGCTAAAGACCTTGCTCCTGACCAAAAATGCTACATGATCTCCCTTCATGTTTTGTCTTTGTAATCAACAGAACATATACTTCACTGTGACCTTGGGCAATTCATTGGTACTTTTAGGGGAACTATGAACTCAATATGGCAAGTGGTATAAGGAGCAGCATTTATTAAGCCTCAACTAGCAGTGTTAGGCTCTTGTTGATTTGTATCTATTATCCTATGTAATCTTCAAAACACTCCTTTGAGGGAGCTTATAGTTATTATTTCAATTGTCCCCATTTTACAGAGGGGTAAACTGAAGATCAGAGGGGAATAGAGGAAGCGTTAGGCATACAAGACATACAGCTTACTGGTAAAGAGGGTAAAGAGTATGGAAATCCACAGAACTCCTCAACCACTTCATCACAATGCCTCCTCCTTGAAGGCATATACAAGGTCTCTTTGGAGACCTCAGCTCAGCTTAAACTGAGAGGAATATAAATAAAAAGAAGGAGCAGAGAATAAGTTTAAGAAAGTTGTAAGTGAAATTTGAAAGCTTGTGGACTTCAGCTTAAGAAATTGAGACATTTTATAAGCAGTGGGGAATTACTGGAGATCTCTCAGAAGGAAAATTAATTTTGTATGGAAGGCCTTCACAAAGATTAATTTGACAGATGGGTGATGGAGATTAAAGTCAGAAAAACTAATTAAAATAATATATTAAATTCTTACATATAGGGAAAGAGATAGGAGGAAATAAAACATTTTTAAATGGGTCAATATTTTAAATTGACAAAAATTGAAATTAAATTTATTTTGAAATTTTGGCTTATCCTGTAATATAACTGGAGAGAGTAAGCTTGACTGAGTGTCAGACCAGCTCTTGCTACCCCCGCTTTTTAACAATAGTAGATTTAATTCTGCAAAAACCTTCTGTTCTCTATAGATTCATACTAGCATCCATAATCCTTCCATTTTAAGAAACATTTTTGTAAGCAAAGATTTGTATTTAGTTGATATTCACCATTTTTGTTATATAAAGGAACCAAAGGCACTACCTTATAAAATATATAAGGTAAACAATGGAACAGTTTGCTAATTAAAAATTCTAGAAAGATATATATTTTGGTAATAGTTCATGTAGTTCTTCCTGAATTCACTGGTGGCTGAAGGTGTCATTCTGACAAGGTCAGTGGCCCTCATTTAACTGGCTGCAAGTGTTTTATCACATATTGCACTTCTAAGAATGTTAACTGTGATTGCCCACAATTTATTCTTGACATCTGCAGGCTTTTCCAAAGCCTCTCTTTTTTGTGTTTATGGTGCAGATGAGTATCAACATCATAGACATTTCCATGTGTGATGGGAATTATCTTCATAATAGTGACTTAATTTACAAATATATAAATTATGTTTAAGATATAGACTATCATCTTTTCAAAGGCTTTATATTTCGTCTAGCCTGATCTATGCAAATGGTAAATATATCCCTGGAAAAAAAAGAACTACAACATTCTACAACGTGAACTTTTCCTTATGCAATAAAACTTCCTGTTTCTATCTTTTCAACAAAAGAGAAAATTACTTTTTAGTCTATAAATTGTTCATGCTTCCCTTTCTCCTCTTAATTTGGCACAAAGACCTTTAATTAATATATATGTAATATAATATTACATATTATTTTATTTTTTCCTAAAAATCATATTTGCTCACAGAGTCAGTGAGCATTACATGAGGAAAAAAATTATAGCATGCCTAGATGAGTTCCTGAAATGACAGTAGGTCTTTAATAAATGTTAGCTTTCTTCTTCTCCTTTTACTCCATTTGTACGTGTATTCATTTTGAAGCATTTTTATAAACGTCCAAGATAAAACAGTTTGAAGGATAAGAAAGATAAAACTGTACATGAGTATAGCAGTTCCCACTCAATAAACATGTATGGAACACTTTGTATGGCATTGTGCAGTGCCGAAAGAGAATGTCGTGGCAGAGGTTTTCCACCGGAAGTGAACACTCATTTGAAAGAGAAAAGTAGACTAGGAGTTAACCAGGTGAAGAGAGCAGTTAATGAGAACAGCATAGGAAAAGACCCTAAGGTTGTAGGAAACAGGCCTGTTCGAGGCACTGAAAGAGGACCAACATTTTTGGACACGTAGGAAGTCAAGTTGGAGTGTGGATAACAGGCAGACTTGAGGGACTTGCAGAAAAAACTTTGGATTTTGGTCTTTGTCCCAAAACAAATGGCAAATTAATAAACTGTTTTCACTGGAGAGGAGATAAGGTGACTTGATTTGCATGACCAAAATATTACTAAGGCAACACTGTGCTTGATACTTTTTCTTACATAAATTATTTAATCATCACAACAGTTATGTGAAATGAGTAGTATTATGTTTGTTTCAAGGGTGAGTAAATTATGACGTGAGAATTAAAAATAACTTTCCTAAGTTTTTACCCAGCAAAAAAGTAACAGAAAAATGTTTAAACCCATATATTTGATTTGACTGCAATTCAACTACTCATATCACTAAACCACAGAGGGCAGCAAAATAAAATTTTGACAGACATTTGATAAAATAAAAATTTAAGGCCAGGACGGCAGAAGGCAAGAGAGTAATATAGGTTAGCCAACAAAGGTAATAAGAATTCCATGTCTTATAAAATAGAAGAGCCCCAAAATACCCTCAAATATTTCTGTCATATAGGATAGTAGAGAAATGAAATTCTGAGGAAATAATCATTCTGTCCCCCTTTGCCTCTGAAGCTTTTTTTTGCTGATCTGCTTGGAGTTCACTTTCATAAAAACTATAACAAGTCACAACAGGATATTTAGGATAAGGGAATTAAGTGATCCCAAGCTCTGACAAAATCTAAAACCAAAGCCAAAGCCAAAACTAATGCCAAAACCAAAGAGCTATATTCAGCAAAATGAGTAAGTCTTTCCAACTGCCTCAGATTATCCTGGAGTCGTGTTTTCTCAACTATTTTGCTTATTTAGCTGAGCACAGAAGACACTCATTAAGAGGTAACGCTGGCAGTCCCAAATACCTTCCTGTCCTGCAGAGGCCTCGAATATACACTGATAATTTGGTGTGATAAAGTGAAACCCTCTGGGAGTTACCCCTCTGTCAATCGAAGGAAAAAAAAAAAAGGAAGAGCTAATGCAATGCAATCCTGGACCATAAGACAGTTCAAATGACTTTGCTGAACTCTAATTCTGTCGGTAACCTGTAACTGAAAATAAATAATGTCTATATTTTCTTAAAATTTCCCCAGTTGGGGGTAAAATGTTTTTCTGTTAAAATAGAAAGTGAGAAACTATAAAATAATTATATTTTAGCATGATAATTCTTGAATATAAAACATAGTGATTTTCAAACACAGCAACCTTACTTGCCTCTGTTTTATGCATTGGAGTTTTTTGTACTGTTTCACTTGATAAAAACGTTTCATGGGCTTCCCTGGTGGCGCAGTGGTTAAGAATCCACCTGCCAACGCAGGGGACACAGGTTTGAGCCCTGGTCTGGGAAGGTCCCACATGCCGCGCAGCAACTAAGCCCGTGCACCACATCTACTGAAGCCCATGCACCCTAGAGCCCGTGCTCTGCAACAAGAGAAGCCACCACAATGAGAAGCCCGTGCACCACAACGAAGAGTAGCCCCTGATCGTCACAACTAGAGAAAGCTGTGCACAGCAATGAAGTCAGGTGGTTTCAAAAGAACACCAAAGAAGTTTAAACATAAATGCTCTTACATATTTACTTTTGAATAATTTATTTTAATTATAAATACATCCAATTTTAAGGATTCCATCTAACAGAAAAAAATAAAACTTTCTTTGTGAAAATACGATTCATGAAATAAATAATGGTCACAAACCACAGTGCTAGATAAAGTAGGCCTGAATAAAAATAAAATATATAAGGTTTTGAACATTAAAAGGAATTTCAGATTATAGCTTTATCAGTTGATAGTTAACTATCAGTTATCTGAGAGTTCCAAAGTACTATTCTTAAAATCTAAATCACTCCACAGATCCTCCAGACTTTCATAAAAGAATAAAATTTTACTTCATAACTAAGCTTCAGTGTTTGAAAACATAAATTCTGTTCCCCTAAGCTAAAACTGAGTTATTATTTATCTAAATTTCAAGATGAATGTTATTTTTTCAAAGTGCCCCATGGTAGGATAATAGCTATGCTAGGGAAATAGCAGGGCATAGTCCAAGTAATTTATTTGAGAAATTTATAAAATACATTTGAACTCAAAGAAAAAAAAATCAAAATATATACACAAGTAGTACTGTATTAAACAGATCTGCATGCTGGCCAGGATAAAAGGGGGAAAAAACAAAAGCAAAAACAAAGAAGAGAACTAAGAGAACTCACAGTTGATATCCACTGCCTCTATTATCTTTGGTGCCAATCCACTTGAAGGCAGTTCTGTTATGGTAGGAAAACTCTTTTCAAGCATAAATGCTAAGAATGCTACCCAAGCCATAAGCAATGATTTGAAAAGACTCCCTAACAGCATCACTGAGCCTTGATTATAGTTATATGATTTGTTTTAGCCAATGGAATGTGAATGGACATAAAATACGCTCTGTGTGAGCAGAAGCTTTCACTGAACTTGAGTGGGTCGGTTTGGCCTCTTGTTCCTGTCCTCTACCAGAAGAACAACACGTCCCAGGTAACGGTACTCCTTCAGCCTGGACTGGAGTGAGAAGACTGGGTGAACAGAGCAATGCAGAGTTGCTGCTGTAAGTGAGAAATAAATGTTTGTGGTTGTAAGCCACTGAAATGTTTTGGTATCTTTAGTTACCACTGCAAATGCTAACTGGAAGAAGGGGTAAAATAATATTTTACTCAGTTAGGCCACAAATTGTTGGTTACTTGCAGCTGAACATATTCCTAAATAATATATCCATAATATGTACATAAATAAAAGATTATCACTTTACTTATATATGCACTCTCTGGGCAGCAATTTACAATGTGTCTGAACTGACAGAACTTAGCATCAGAAAATTATAAATGTGAAGGCCTAAAGGAAAGGGACCACACAGGGGATAACTTGCAAATGTGTGTGGCCTTGCCCAGAGAAGTATGCAGCATGGATACCAGGGTAGTTACAGGGCTACAAGAGGATAGGAAGTACGTGAGATGGGCTGCTTAAAACAAACTATACCAACAGTTAGCAGCCTTCTGTTCATCTCAGGCAACCAAATGTAAAAGGACCAGAAGTAAATTGCTCTTTCCAAACTTTAAAGCATAACAGAAAGAGGTAGAAGAAATTAGTATTTGAAAGGAATGGATACACATTCATGTTTTCTTTTCATGCCAGAGAATAATTAGAAGAAAAGCAAGAGAGCAATATCAAGTGAGTCACTCTAATGCATACTCAATTATCATTTATTTGAAAACTTTTTTTCTTAAAAAGAGGCTTTAATTATTTTCCCCACAAAAGTATTCGCTACATTTCCAGTAATTTTATATAGGGATGTTTAGCTTTATAAGCTGATGCTCTGATTCATGCTTCCTCAATATCTCAGTCAGTTGCTCAGTTTCCTTAATATTAGTGTCAATGTTCTAGTTACGCTTGAATAGATTAGCTCCCTATCCAGGATTCTTCAGACAATAAATTGTACCTCCATGTGTCCAGTTGTTCCTGTCAGAAATCTTGAAATAATCCTTGATACCATACTTATTATCTCTAGCCCTTTCCCACTATCAATTCAGCAAAGAATACAAGAGGTTCTACAAGGCATACCCACTTCTATCCACCTGTGCATTTCCATGACCAAAATCCTAGCACAAGATACCTTAATATCTTGCCCAACCTACTGTAAACATCTCCTAATTTAAAAATCCCTACTTCCTCTCTGACCTTCTGGTAATGCATTTTAAACAAAGCAGCTCAAGTGATCACTTAAAAATATCAATCAGTTCACACCACTCTTCTGTTTAAAAATACTTAATGACTTCACATAGGATGTAGAATAAAAATCTTATATTCTTAACTGGGTCAATAAATTCTGAGATGATCTGGTTCATGCCTGTCTCATATTAATGCCAGTCTCTCCTTGCTCCCTAATATTCAGCCACACTGGCCTCTTTCCAACTACACTGCCCTCCAATGCACCACCTTTTTCTGATTTAGAGTCTTTGCGTACACCATTTGCCCAGCCTGGAATTCTCTTTCTCCCTCTCTTTGCCTGGCTAACTCCTATCATCTAAGATGTCTTACTTAAATATTAGTTCATCAGAGATGCTACTTCTCCTGCTCAGATCCGTATTACATTCACTCTCAGTACCTTGGTCTTTTCCTTCGTAGCTCTTATCATAACTTGAAGTTTTATATTCCTAGAGGGATTAGTTGTTTAATGTCTGCCTACCCCGTTAGGCTATAAGTGCCATGAAAACAGGGGTCACATGTGTAATCAGCCTTGTCTAGCACAGGGCATGGCACAGAGTAACAGCACAATAAATATTCAAAATGGATGAATGAATTAATGCATGAACATGAGTAAAATGTATTAAACTGAGAAAATGTTGCAGATTCTAGTAGATTTGGTAGAGTTTTTTATTATAAGTATTGTCCCAACAAGCTACAGAACGATAAAATATGTATCTCGCTGGTTTCTTCAATTTGTTCACAAATCAGAGGAGCTGCTTCTGTGTGGTATGTACAAGAACGATGGCAGAGTTCTTAGACTTTAGGTGTATCAAAATATGTGTGAACACACAATTATAAACTAAGAAAGTCAAAGTGCTTCAAACATATAAAATTTTCTCAATTAGACTGATCTTTGTCTCTTTTAAATATAGCTTTTTAAATTACTAAAATTTTAATTACACATAAAACAGAATACATTTTTTTATACAACAGGTTCTTATTAATTACCTATTTTATACATATTAGTGTATATATGTCAAGCCCAATCTCCCAGTTTATCCCACCACCACTCCCCACCCCTCGACAACCGCTTTCCCCCCCACTTGGTGTCCATATGTTTGTTCTCTACATCTGTGTCTATATTTCTGCCTTGCAAACTGGTTCATCTGTACCATTTTTCTAGATTCCACATATATGCATTAATATATAATATTTGTTTTTCTCTTTCTGACTTACTTCACTCTGTATGCGGTGTCTAGGTCCATCCACGTCTCTACAAATGACCCAATTTCATTCCTTTTTATGGCTGAGTAATATTCCATTGTATATATGTGCTATATCTTCTTTATCCATTCATCTCTCGATGAACATTTAGGTTGGTTCCATGTCCGGGCTATTGTATATAGTGCTGCAATGAACATTGGGGTGCATGTGCCTGTTTGAATGACAGTCTTCTCTGGGTATATGCCCAGTAGTGGGATTGCTGGGTCATATGGTAATTCTATTCTTAGTTTTTTAAGAAACCTCCATATGGTTCTCCATAATGGCTGTATCAATTTACATTCCCACCAACAGTGCAAGAGGGTTGCTTTTCTCCACACCCTCTCCACCATTTGTTGTTTGTAGATTTTCTGATAATGGTCATTCTGACTGGTGTGAGGTGATACCTCATTGTAGTTGTGATTTGCATTTCTCTAATAATTAGTGATGTTGAGCATATTTTCATGTGCCTCTTGGCCATCTGTATGTCTTCTCTGGATAGATGTCTATTTAGGACTTCTGCCCATTTTTTGATTGGGTTGTTTGTTTTGTTAACATTCAGCTGCATGAGCTGTTTATATATTTTGGAGATTAATCCTTTGTCCATTGATTAATTTGCAAATATTTTCTCCCATTCTCAGGGATGTCTTTTCATCTTGTTTATAGTTTCTTTTGCTGTGCAAAAGCTTTTAAGTTTTATTAGGTCCCATTTGATTATTTTTGTTTTTATTTCCATTACTCTAGGAAGTAGGTCAAAAAAGATCTTGCTGTGATTTATGTCAAAGAGTGTTCTTCCTGTGTTTTCCTCTAAGAGTTTTATAGTATCTGGTCTTACAATTAGATCTTTAATCCATTTGGAATTTATTTTTGTTTATGGTGTTAGGGAGTGTTCTAATTTCATTCTTTTACATGTAGCTGTCCAGTTTTCCCAGCACCACTTATTGAAAAGACTATCTTTTCTCCATTGTATATCCTTGCCTCCTTTGTCATAGATTAGTTGACCATAGGTGCATGGGTGTATCTCTGGGCTTTCTATCCCATTCCATTGATCTATATTTCTGTTTTTGTGCCAATACCATAGTGTCTTTATTACTGTAGCTTTGTAGTATAGTCTGAAGTCAGGGAGTCTGATTCCTCCAGCTCCGTTTTTTTACCCTCAAGATTGCTTTGGCTATTCAGGGTCATTTGTGTCTCCATGCAAATTTTAAGAATTTTTGTTCTAGTTCTGTAAAAAATGCCATTGGTAATTTGATAGGGAGTGCACTGAATCTGTAGATTGCTTTGTGTAGTATAGTCATTTTAACAATATTGATTCATCCAATCCAAGAACATGGTATATCTCTCCATTTGTGTCATCTTTGATTTCTTTCATCAGTGTCTTATACTTTTCTGAGTACAGGTCTTTTACCTACTTAGTTGGGTTTATTCCTAGTTATTGTTTTCTTTTTGTTGCAATGGTGAATGGGATTGTTTCCTTAATTTCTCTTTCTGATTTTTTGTTGTTAGTGTATAGGAATATAAGAGATTTCTGTGCATTAATTTTGTATCCTGCAACTTTCCAAATTCATTGATTAGCTCTAATAGTTTTCTGGTAGCATCTTTAGGATTCTCTATGTATGGTAGCATGTCATCTGCAAACAGTGACAGTTTTACTTCTTCTTTTCCCATTTGTATTCCTTTTATTTCTTCTTCTCTGATTGCTGTGGCTAGGACTTCCAAAAGTATGCTGAATGATGGTGGCAAGAGTGGATATCCTTGTCTTCTTCCTGATCTTAGAGGAAATGCTTTCAGTTTTTCACCATTGAGAATGATGTTTGCTGTGGGCCTTTATTGTCATATATGGCCTTTATTATGTTGAGGTGGGTTCCCTCTATGCCCACTTTCTGGAGAGTTTTTATCATAAATGGATGTTGAATTTTGTCAAAAGCTTTTTCTGCATCTATTGAGATGATCATATGATTTTTATTCTTCAATTTGTTAATATGGTCTATCACATAGATCAATTTGTGTATAGTGAAGAATCCTTGCATCCCTGGGATAAATCCCACTTGAGCATGGTGTATGATCCTTTTAATGTGTTATTGGATTCTGTTTGCTAGTATTTTGTTGAGGATTTTTGCATCTATATTCATCAGTGATATTAGTCTGTAGTTTTCTTTTTTACAGAAATGTAGATCAATGGAAAAGGACAGAAAGCCCAGGGTGATGGTGGCCTAGTAGAATGAGTTTGGGAGTGTTCCTTCCTCTGAAATTTTTTGGAAGAGTTTGAGAAGGATGGGTGTTAGCTCTTCTCTAAATGTTTGATAGAAGCCATCTGGTGCTGGACTTTTGTGAAGTTGGAAGATTTTTAATCACAGTTTCAATTTCATTAGTTGTGATTGGTCTGTTCATATTTTCCATTTCTTCCTGCTTCAGTTTTGGAAGGTTATATCTTTCTAAGAGTTTGTCCATTTCTTCCAGGTTGTCCATTTTATTGGCATAGAGTTGCTTGTAGTAGCATCTCTTATGATGCTTTGTATTTCTGTAGTAGCATCTCTTATGATGCTTTGTATTTCTGTAGTAGCATCTCTTATGATGCTTTGTATTTCTGCAGTGTCCATTGCAACTTCTCCTTTTTCATTTCTAATTTTATTGATTTGAGTCCTCTCCCTCTTTTTTCTTGATGAGTCTGGCTAAAGGTTTATCAATTTTTTTAAACTTCTCAAAGAACCAGCTTTTAGTTTTATTGATCTTTGCTATTGTTTTCTTCATTTCTATTTCATTTATTTCTGCTCTGATTTTTATGATTTCTTTCCTTCTACTAACTTGGGGTTTTGTTTGTTTTTCTTTCTGTAGTTCCTTTAGGTGTAAGGTTAAATTTTTCTTATTTCTTGAGGTAGGATTGTATTGCTATAAACTTCCCTCTTAGAACTGCTTTTGCTACATCCCATAGGTTTTGGATCATCGTGTTTTCATTGTCATTTGTCTCTAGGTATTTTTTATTTCATTTTTGATTTCTTCAGTGATTTCTTGGGTATTTAGGAATTATTCTTTAGCCTCCATGTGTTTGTGTTTTTTACATTTTTTTCCCTGTAATTGATTTTTAATTTCATAGCGTTGTGGTCGGGAAAGATGCTTTATATGATTTCAATTTTCTTAAATTTACCAAGGCTTGATTTGTGACCCAAGATGTGATCCATCCTGGAGAATCTTCTGTGTGTACTTGAGAAGGAGGTGTAATCTGCTGTTTTCGGATGGAATGTCCTATATCTCAATTAAATCTATCTGGTCTATTGTGTCATCTAAAGCTTGTGTTTCCTTATTAATTTTCTGTTTGGATGATCTGTCCATTGGTGTAAGTGAGGTGTTAAAGTCCCCCAGTATTATTGTGTTACTGTCGATTTCCTCTTTTATAGCTGTTAGCATTTGCCTTATGTATTGAGGTACTCCTATGTTAGGTACATATATATTTTTAATTGTTATATCTTCTCCTTGGATTGATCCATTGATCATTATGTAGTGTCCTTCCTTGTCTCTTGTAACTGTCTTATTTTAAAGTCTTTTATCTGATATGAGTATTGCTACCCCAGCTTTCTTTTGATTTCCATTTGCATGGAATCTCTTTTTCCATCCCCTCACTTTCAGTTTGTATGTGTCCCTAGGTCTGAAGTGGGTCTCTTGTAGACAGAATATAAATGGGAATTGAATACAATTTTATATTAAACTGTAAACTAGAGGTATGTCCATATAACAGCCCTGTAATTGTGACACCATAAACTGGACATCAGGATTCTTTCACTAGAATTTCACTCAGTGAATTTGAAAGGAAGGAAAGTCTAGGTTACCTTGAGTAACAAACACTCCCCCAAATCTTAACACAATAATACATTCACTCTTGCTCATGCTACATGTTGAAAGAGATGACTTTATTTAATGTAATTGTTCAGGGGTCAGGCTGATGGAGGCCCCATCATGACAAATATGTCTGTAATTGCTGTATCAGGAGAAGAGCAAATAGTGCACTAGGTCATAAATACTTCTACTCAAGAGATACTCATCACTTTTAGCTCCTATTGCATTGGCCAAATTAAGTCACATGTCAGCCTAACTGCGAAGAGGGACTGGGGACCTAAATCCTATGACGTTCTCAAAAAGGAAAGAGAAGAAGAAATCCAGAGGAACCACACTAAAAGCTGCCAGAGTCAGAGACATTCAGAGGCATAAATGAAACCATTCATTCATACAACATGCATTTTTTCTGCACTATGCTGTGAACTAGTATGCTAGGAATAAAAATCAAGTGAGCCACTATACATGTGGAGACAACCACTTAAACAATTATTTAAGGATGCTAAGAATGATACATATTCACATTTTGAAGAATCCCCAGAAGACCAACTTACAGTGATCTTGGGTGATCACACAAATCACACAATTTAAAGCTTTGATCTTTTTAAAAAATATAATCAAAGCACTCTAAAGTTTCATTAAAGTATATTAATAGTTATATATATTTCATTTAACTAAGCAGTCTAAAAAGAATGTACCAACTTAACAGTGATCTTTACTCAGCTTAAGGGTAAATTTCTTACATGTCTCAGATCCAGAGGAGAGTGTAAAACTTTTCAAGTAACATCATAGGGTTTTTTGTTGCCTTCCTTCTCAGTGTAAATACTGGAAGCTATTATATTACTTTTTATAATGTGAGTCCATCTGACTATAATTCTTGACTCTCAATAAAATGTCCTACTTTTTATACCAAAAATATACTATTTTATCCATTGTTAAACAAAAATATTAAAATTTTAAGGACATTTAAGACAAGAAAATATTCATCCATATTTCCAGAATCCAAATTCAATTTTCTTTTTTCTGCATTCCTATCTATCTTTCACACATTATCATACAAAGAAATTCTACTTGGAAAAAGGAGAAGAAGATCAAGAATATATTCCATTCTAAAAATTGTGGTTAACTTTACACATGCAAAGAAGACATGTACTCTTGAGCTTTGGGGCTGTCCTTGTCACATGCAGAGCCAAAAGGGGTGACAAGTGCATCCCCAAGACTGTGTGCAAAGAGACTGATGTTATTCCACTAGCAGTCACTATTACACCATGTATTCACAGCTGAATTTATGCTAATTAACAAAGAGTAGAGAAGATATATACCTTGCCAACTGTTCCAGGAGACAAGGGCCCTTGGCCTGGCTCAGAGGGTGTATTTAGGATAGGATGCATAGAGAATGTACCCAGGACTAAGAGCTTGACATATATACAATTATATTTAGGAAAAGCAGACATTAAACACTGTTTGTACAAACCATGCTTTAACATTTTACTCACCAGCACATTTTAGACTTTAAGATAAATGCATTCTCAATTACCCATCTTCCTAGTTTTTCCAATATATTTTCGTAAATGAGCATGTACCCCATCTGTTAATTCATATATTTATTAACTATTAATAACTATATTTAGTAACTATACTAATAACTATATTTACTAATAAAGCTTATTTTCTTCATAATTTTTATATAGAAAATACATATACATTGCAGTTCTAGTAGTTTCTGTACCAAGGTACAAAGAATACATCACCTTTGCACCTTTCCCCTTGTTCATATCCCACTTTGGTATCCACTATGTTTGAGTTTCAGCAGCTTGCTTTTATTCTGCAGGAAGTAAACCTTAGTTATATCGAGATAGAAAAAGCAAGTAAGCAAGTAAATAAGCAAGCTAGCAAGCAAGGAATCAAATGCAAAAAATCCCTTACTCCTTGTAGTACCTGTCTAAATAACGTCTCTTTAAATAGCATTAGATCATTTGAAAGACAAAACAAGCATTATTATGGAGGTAATTCAAACCCTGGACGGGTAAAGGTTGACATCTTGTCTTACCTTTAACACCTAGTCTTAGGACATTCAGATTTTGTCATATAAAATGGTATGTGGGATTATATTCACAGATACAGAAATATGTTCCATTCTATCACACCCACGAGTCCCAGAACAGTACACTGAAAGCTGACATGAATAAGAACCATTCCACAAATGAAAAGCAGAGCTAACGTTCTGATATGTAATGAACTAATTTAGTCACCATATTTTTTTCTTCAATTTTAAACATTAATGCTACACTAAGAAGTATTCATTTTTCCTTTAAAAATGGTTATGATATGTGGCTATGCAGGTAGTCTTGTTAAGTAGATATTTCTGTATGCCATTATTTATAAGCCAAATACATATTTTA
The DNA here is from genome assembly GCF_011762595.2 of Tursiops truncatus. NCBI lineage: Eukaryota > Metazoa > Chordata > Mammalia > Artiodactyla > Delphinidae > Tursiops > Tursiops truncatus. The sequence continues at coordinate 124,094,859 of NC_047034.1, forward strand.
AGAGATGTACATCATCATTTCAAAAATGTTTTATAATTGTTGCTAATATGTTTTGGTAGTAGGTTAGAAAACATCTTAAGTTTCCCAGTAACTGAAGATTCTAGATAAAATGTATTCAGAATTTTAGTATTAGAGAAAACATTAAATGAGAAACATTTGTTTCAATTTGTCTCATGAAAGAACAGAGAATTCCCTTCTTTAAAGTTGTAACAGTCATAACATAACAGATAAGTAAGTAGATATTTAGCAGTAAGAGGAAATTTATTATTTCAAAGTTTCCTCCAAATATAACTTTGTATGTATATACAAACTTTGTATATATATACAAAATATAACTTTGTAATGCAAAAAAAAATTAACAGAAATGAGTATGTTTTTAGAAATTTCAACTATATCATATTTTATTTTCCTGATAAAAATGTTTTCCTAATCAATATTCAAGGCAATATTTTATAGAAAGGTCTAACCTCACTTTAAATAATTCTTGTTTTCTGGTAAGAAAAATCATTGATTATCCTTAATGAAATTAGCAAATTCAGAAGAAAATTCATTTATTTAAAAGGAATTGAACTTTTCTCCATCATCTAATATTTAGTTGGCATTATTCTAAATAGATCAATAATTTAAAAGACCATTTTAATTTTCATTAAAAAGGCTGTAGTATCCAAACTTAGAATACTTTAATATTAGTGAAATTAATTCCATATTTCTTAAATAATGGTACCTTTGTAAAAATAGAATACTTAACAGATGGTAAATTTATAGAATTAAACTGCCTAGATAGTCAAATCAAAGTGGAAAGATAAGGCAATTGTCCAAAAATCTTAGGCTAAATAAAAACTCAGGCCAAAATTCAAGCCAAAAATGAAATGAGAAAGAAATGTATTTTGGGTGGGTCATCATGTTGGCTGACTTCATTAACTGAATTTTAGTAGACGAAGATTTTCATCCTTATTTCCCTTTGCTAAGGTGTAAAATTTCCAGAAGTTCCAAGGGTGTGGTTTTAGTGGCCGAGGTTGGAAGCCAAGAGATCTGGTTCTATTTATGTTTCTCTCACTAACAGATGTGTGACCTTGTACAAGAAAGCACACTTATCTGGGCTTAGTTTCCTCTTTTGTAAAATAAGACCCTCTAAAGTCTTTTAACTCTCAGAAATGTTATGAACTCATGAAATAGTAAGATGACAGCTATGTGAGAGTATGTATTATAAAACAGAGCAATTACAGCTGTATGTGTATGTGTGTGGTATGCTCAATGTTCAACAATATGGTATTACCCTAAGGATATTGCTAATATTTAACAATCACTCGAAGTTTAAATAGGTATTTGATTTAATTATAATAGCTTTTATAATTGTCTTAAGAAATTAATCACACTTGAAGTAGGAAAGAAACTTTTTTTCATGTCTTGTGTTACACCAACTCAGAATAACACCGGAATAAATATTCAATGTGATGCCAGTGCTAAGAATATGTGGTCGGAGGTACATCTCCATTCTAATGACTCTGTAAGATGCCTACTCATGGTAAGAACTGCAATGGTGAATGCATTAGATGCAGAAAACCTAATAAGTTAATATTCAAGAAGTCTAATTATTTGCACTTTTAAATTATTTTAGTTACACCATTTGTGTCATATTAATTCTTCAAATTCAGCTGACACATTTTAGCTTTGTATCCATTACTCACCTTTTTAGTACAGCAAAGGTCTTCATAACATTTAGGCACTATCTCAGTAAGGTTCATTTCTTGCCTCTCCTTCCATTACCACATAATTTGATAATGCAGACAGCCATCTATAAAATATTTTGCCACTATACAAACCAATATTTATCTCTTTTAGTATAATAATAACATAAAAGCCTGTAATTTTTTTTTCTTGGGGAATTAAATCAAATGCTCTCTTAGACTGTTTTACCCATCTTTTCCTCTGCTAGCTCTGTATTCCACAGTACCACCTCCTTTTCTTTCTCCCTGTGAAAATCTCATAATAATAGTACTTACACTATTAGTATTTTTCTTTTCAGGTCACCTACCTCTTTTGTTTAACTGAAACCTACAGCATCTCACTTGTTCTCATACTATTTTACCTCTTGAAGAGCACAAAATTTAATTCTCTCCATCTGAACATACACACACACACACACACACACACACACACACACCCCACACACTTACACATATATCCTGCCATTCTCTTGCTCTTAACAAATTTGTTATGCTACCACCTTGGGCCTGGGATCACCATCACCTCAACCTACTGAACTTCATGTAGAGTAAAAGTACCCTGGCACAACTGAAGAAACTGCATCTTTAAGAAGCCAGTAAATGAAGTCTTTAAACAATGTTAAGCATCTACGCTAGTGTTAAAATATTTAAATAGATCATGTCAATGCTAATATAAATTTCACTACTTCATCTCTGGTAACTACTATTGCTTTCATGTTTATTAAAGTGAAATAATATTTTTCTACAGAGATTTTAAGTAATTTATCAAGCAGTGAACAGTACAGTGAAAGTGAGTATATGCAGGAAATCCTTTGGGTTATTAAATTTATTTAATAATTTTTCCATGTGTCATTGAATGACAAATGATAATTTTTCTGTTATGGTTAATAATTTACATAGCATATATGATACCTCTCCAGAGGTTTATATATCAAATCACAATTTCAAAGTAGATATGACAGCTATTGACTCAAAATTGCTTTACTGAAAACTTCCTTACTGTACTTTTATATGACAAATTCTAATAGTTTATTAAATGTTTCTGTCATGAATTAATTATGCCAGGAAGATAAGCAGCAGTATCTTCTGTACCAATATTAAACGGTGGTCACAAAAGTAATATGGTGCATTATTGCCAAATATGTTGATCACTTTGAAAAGTTGTTTCAAAATATTAAGTTTTTTTAATTCATTAGGAAATAATTCAATGATCTACAGATTTCTGTCATCTAACAAGCACAATTTTTGCCTGTGAAGGAGAAGGCATAGGATGGAGAAAATGGTACAGAAGCCAAATCTGGGTTTAAATCATCACCTTGTAGCTATGTGACATGGACGTATTACTTCTGTCTTTGAACCTAAATTTTCTAATCTTTCAAATGGTGAGAATAATGCTTCTTAAAGGATTATTTTGAAATAAGGCACTTATGGTAGGTCTTTAGGAGCTGGTAGCTGTTACTATAATTATGCACTATGGTAAGAGAAGCCAGATGACAAGGGATGGTTCCTGACCACAAAAGGTCAAGAATTTTAAGCATATCACTTAATTCCAAGATAGGAAATAAACATATTTAACTATTTAAATGGCATACCTTAAAAACATACTATGCCATCACGACATATAACCACACACACACACACACACACACACACACACACACACACACACACACACATTACTATAGAAAACCTCATTTGTACCAAAAAGTTTATGTTGCACTCTTCTAAAATGTACCATTTTGTCTTATTATTTGCTATGTACTAGAATTATAAATTAGCAATTATTACTACTTCTATTTTATAGCATTAAAAGAGGCTGGTTTGTATTACCAGGATCACATGTTAATTCTGGAAGTACCTATGGTTTTCTTAATCCTCTTTCACTACCTCAGGATAATTCACTAGAGTATTTTCTATAAAAACATGGATATTTCTAATGATTCAAGCCCTATTCACAAAACCTGGCTAAAAACTTCATAAAGGAAAAATATTACTGTTTTGTGGCCATCATTTTTCAAACATTGTTGATTTATAGTACCACTTTGAAATTTGAGTTTTCATTGATAATTCACGAATCAGTATTTTAACATATATACAAAACCTACCATCTAGGCATCTCCTTTCTGATTTTGTGGTTCCTCAGAGTAGAATTTAATAGCTACACTATATGGTCAAATTGCTATTTTAATCTTAAAATTCCAATTTTTAATCCTGAGACATTAAAAACCCTCCACTGAATACTGATGTAGTAAACAGCTTCAAAGTAAAAATGTCAAGGTTCTCAGAAGATCCTAGAATCATCTTCTATATGTCCTTCCTTGAAGATATGAATTACTTAATGGTCACTTGGCTTGGCACAAACTAAAGGTCTGTTCTGTGTCACAGATGTGAATTAACATTTCCCCCAAAGCCATCTTGCCAATTCACGTGACTGACTAGACCCAGCCAAAACAGAATATGGATGATACTCTACAAAGCAGCCATTCTTACTGGAGAGACCAAAGTACTCCAAGTAATGTCTTTTATTGGTTATGTGGTTGTTATAATTATTATACTCAGTGAATAGCATATATTCTCTAATGAAGAATTTTCCAAAAATTATGAAATAATTTATGTGAAGGAAAAAGAATGGAATATGGATCCAGAAATAACTCAGATGGTAATTTATCAATAGTTGGTTACTCTTTGTGCACTCTGTTAATTTGGATATGAAATGAAATTATAATATCATGGAATGAGGGATCCAGCCTTACACTGGGACAACAGTCATCAGAAGATAAAATTATAGTAAAAATAGGTGTAATTTTGATACATCAATGAAAACATACCTTATCTTCAAATTTTCAACTGTTTTATTTATTTTTTCAACTATTTTTAAAGGGTGGACATTTTAAGTCATGATTAAAGAAACTAGGTTTTCATATCAAGTATTACCATGTACTATGAACTGCAAATGAGAGAGATCTAAGAAATACCCCTGAGAATTAACACCATGTGGATAATACAGTCACTTAATGATTTCATAATTGATAAAAATTCATAGTGATATTAATCTGTATCTTTGCATTTTTTTTAAATCGAAAACACACAAAAATACAGATGCACAAAAGCACTTTAAGCTATTTTCTATATTTTATAGAGGAAGCAGAAAAATTAAAAGCTTACAAACAAAAGTGGAATGAGATTTTAATTAAGAAAATTTTAATGCCAGACTAAAGCAGCACTAAAATTCGGAATAAAACATGGCTACTGTAACTGAAGCAGGTTTATTTCTTTAAGAAGTGCTTTCTAATTCTGAAGCTGCATATGTGCAGGCACACGTGATGGGGAATGTAAGGGTTGCCATGGTAAGTACACATCTTTTCTTGGGCAGTCAAGTATTTTTAAAACTGTATAAAGAACTCTCACTTCATAATATGTCATGGAAATTGACTCTGCTTTCCTTACCAACACATATTAGTATGATGCAATGCAGCACAGGACAGAAATAGCCCACATTTCTAAAAACTTCAGCCCATTAAGATCGCTTATAAAACATGGAGTGAAAATGAAATAAGAAATCTCCAAGTCAGGGAACTAATTAAATGGTGGGTCTAGAACAAGTTCTACCTCCATTAAATTAATAAATAATCACACCCCAGGACATTCCACATGCCTGATACACTCCCCGGGAGTCCAAAACGCAAACAGCGCTAAACACCACCCTCAATATACTTTAGTCATATGACTTACTTTTAAGGAAAATTAAAATTATTCCTACAGCCCTACTTTCTCATTCTTCCCCGCGGCGATCAATGGTTTCCAAGAAGCAGGGATGTGACTCTTATCTACTGTCTTTTGCACAAAATCTCGTGGTGCTTCTCTTAAGAGTCTGTGAAGTCAGTTCAAGACGCCTGGATGGAGGCGTGACACTTGGACTGGGGAGGTGGCAGAATCTTTTGAGAAACGCAGCAGGTTCTGAGGCGCTAGAGAACCCACGTGTGCAGGGGCTGGAGAACTTTTCCGCCACGTCTCCCGGAAGGAATGCCTCACTTTTAAATAGGGTCTAGCTGGGGCGAGGGGCGGGGGTGGGTGGAGGGTGGGCAGTAAAAGAGGAGAGGTGGGCGGCAGAGCAGAAGGTTCAAACCCTTCACAGGTATCTACTCGTGCTTCTCCACATTCTATTCTCGCCCCCTTCAACTTTATTATTTTTCCTTCTTAAAGGAGGACTTAAGCAACAGGGATGCCGAGCATCTCATAGGCTCAGCCTGGAACAAAGAAAATCGAGTTCCTAATACTGTATCGCTCCTGTTGGAGATCACGTGTCCTGCTTTCACTGGAATGCACTCTTCTCGCCCACGCTATAAATTCTCTACTGTGCTTAGAAATTTTACCCAGGTTAAAATATGCTCACATACAAATTGCTTTTCATCTACCAAGAGAACCACATTTCAATGTAAACAGGTACACATCTTTACGTGGTGACCCAGTTACCACTGCAGGTAAATTCAGAAGTGTATTGGGAAAGTAATGGGAAAGAGCAGGTGGAGGACCTTTTATATCTCACTGAGCGTACCCCCCCTTACCCCCCATACACACACCTTTTCTAATTTCTTTTGAAGGACAACTTCGAAAGGAACGTGGGAGTCGTGGGAGTCTCAGATGGTTCCTTCCTGAAGCCGATTCCCGGGAGTTGTGAAAGTGACCCTTCCCTTCTCTGCCTGGCGCTGCGCCCTCTCGCCCAGCCCGCTCGCTTTGTGACTTGATGGGGAGGAGACAGTGAGGGAGAGGGCGGAGGCGGGTCCTTTATGCAGCCCTGATGGGCAAGAAGTAGTATAATGAAGCAATTCTGCAGCCATCTCCGTTATTATTAAGTCACATTCTTTTTAAAGGCATTCTGTACAAGCCGCATTCCCTCACCCCCATTCTTGACTCTGCAAACTGTAAGGCAGGACACCCTGTGGCAGCCAATTGAGTTGTCCGTGAGCTAAGGTGCTATGGTTATCGTAATGTTAATGTGCTTCCCTCCCTCTTTCCACGTAGGATCTGAAACTAGTCCTGCATCATTAATGACTCTAAGAGGAGGATGCTAGATGTTGAAGGGGGCTCAGCACTGGGATTGGGAATAGAGCTGGCTCACCAGCTTCGCCGTGCAACACAAAGAAGATGTGTGGGTAGGAGTTGTCTAGCTTAGTGGGAAGGAGACAACGCTTTTCCTGACTCCCAGGGAGAAAGCTTTCGCTCCATCGCTCCCCCAGTTCTTTCGGTCTTCCAGTCTCTCATACTCCTTCTTCCCTTTCATCCCCTCCCCAAAACCCCACCCGTTCCCTTTAATCCCCAAAGGCATAAAGATTTTCTAATTGTATTTTTCAAACAAATAGACATCAAACAGGAATACTACAGCTTCTAAGATAAAGGGACAAACGCGACCTGCCACAAGTGTGTGTGTGTGTGGGGGGGGGGGGAGAGGGAGAGAGAGAGAGAATATCAAACGAGCGCTTCATCCTTCAGACACCTCCAGGAAAAAACTGACTGGAGATACCCAAGATAATAAAGAACTAAGATCAACCTCAGCTCAACCAACGGTCCCAGCACCAGGACCCCAATCTAGCTCTTTACCTTTCCTTTTTGCAATATGTAACCCTTTAAGTTCAGCCCAGGCCGCTCGGCGCTCCCCTGCACCCGCACAGCTAGCACCCCATTCTAAATGCCCCGCAACCTACCACCTCCCCGCCGCCTCCGCGGGCCACCGCGCAAGCAGCTCCCAGAGGGCGCTGAAGGCTCCGGTCCTCCCACCCCCGCCCCCGTCGGCCACCCGGGTCCCACACCTCGGGCGCTGTGGCTGTCGCGGCGAGGCCCCCGCAACCCCCTTGGCCACAGAGCGATAGTGTCCTACTCACATCGCCGGCGGGAGAAACTGCCCATGAGGTTCCGGAGAGAGTGAATCGTGCAGCTGCCAAGGGTTATTCCTTAAAGTGTTCGGGGGTCCGCAGTGGAGTGGGCACGAGGTTCCTCGGAGGAGAGGAGCGGTGAAGGAGGAGAAGAGGAGAAAGAGGGGATTCCAGGCAGGTGCCACGTTAGACCATGATGCCCGTGCCCTTCAGGTGGACACCTGGAGAGGTTCCGGCGGGAAGCAGCCGAGGGGAAGCCCGAAGCGCTGGCGGGGGAGGCAGGAGCGCATCCACTGCCCAGCTTCCGCCTGCCCTGCGCGCCGCGCTAGCGACCGCAGCAGAAGAGGCAGCGGCGGTGGCGGAGGCGCAGCTCCCTCCCCACCCCCAGAAGGCTCCACAGACAATGAATCCTGGGCGGAGAAGATCCGAGCAGAAAAGGCGAATCTTGCACCCAACTCCGTAACACCCCCTGCCCGCTGCCGCGCCTCTCCTGGGCGAGGATCCCCGGGGACCGGGGCGCAGCGGGCGGTTCGGAGGGGCAGTGCGCTCCCGCGGCTGCAGGCGGCGGCCGAGTGGGCGGTTGCAGGTCCCTCCGGCGAGAACCCGCTGCCCAGGGGCTGAGTGTCCGTAGCTTCGAGCCCAGGGTTCGCCCGGAGTGGGGTCCTCCTCGGTGCAGTGGCTCGGTGAACAGGTGCCAGGATTGGCAGGCGAGGAGGCGCTGCTCCTGGCTCTTGGCTGTGTCTCCGTGCTCTCCCCCCCCCCTCTCTTTTTTCCCACCCCCTTTTCCGACGACACCAGCTGCAGCTGCTTCAAAGTGTAAAAAATGTCAAGGAGATTTTCCAGCAATAGGGGAGGGGGTGACCACGTTCACAGCCCTCGGCCTCTTTTTGAGATCCTCGCCTGCCCCTCTGACCTCCACTCGGGCTTCCCCAAATTGTGAGAAGAAAAATCCCAGTCCGGCGGCGAATTGAAATGGTCGCCTTCTCCCGGCTCCGGCACAGGCTGTTGTTAGAGAACGGGACAACAGGCCGAGCTCTCTGGGTTCTTTCAGTCGCCCGCCGTGCGCCAGGCAGGTGCCCGAGGCACGGCGCCGGGCAGCGCTGGGCCGCCGGTTCCTCCCGTTGCCGGACCGGCCCGTGGCGCTCGGGCGGCGCGGCGTCCTGCAGCGCGGGCGACTCCGCCGCACCAGCGCCCCCGGGCCTCTGCGCCTTCCAGAGCTCCCCTGCACCCGCACCGGCTCGGTGACGCTGCGCTCGTGGCTCCGCAGGCTGCCGCTCCTGCTATCTCAGCAAAGAGGCGGCTGGGAGCGCCTCCTCGGGGTTTCCTCCCCCGCCCGCCTTTCCCGCTGCAGGTTGTTGTCTGCCAAGGAGAAAAGTCTCTGCTAGCGGGTCGGTCGCTTCACGTCAGTCAAGGCAACGACCTTTGTGCCTGCTCTCACGTTCCCTTCTCTTTCTGGGGCCAGGGTTGCTGCCCTGGGAGTGCGCAAAATAAGAAGGGGTTTTCTAACTCTCCTTCGTGTTTTCACCGCCACGCCTCCTGCCATGAACACACACTCTCACACTCACACACACTCATATGCTTCCTCACGTAAAAGCACACACAGACACTTTATTCTCTCACACTTGTCTTTAAACTCTCATAAGCAGCAATATGTTAAGAAACATATTGACGAAGCTGGTACTATATTTAGACTTCTCTTTTATTCTCTAAACCCATTGGGTCAATTCTCTCTTTAAAATAAGATTTATTATCCTGGAATCACCTACTTTTTTTCTTTTCCTGGAATATAGGCTATACGCTTTTTGTTTCCTCATTATAAGAAAGGATTTCCCTTTAGTTCTCTACATCGCTAATACAGGCAGATGTCATGGTATTCATTTACCACTCTGGGGTGGATGCAAACTCACAGTTTACTAAAAAGAAAATGCATTTGCTCATATTCTTGGATTTGCAATGCTAAAATCATCAAGGTCAAAAATCATCTTTTCTGGCTGTTAAGGATTGTCTAGGAAGAGACTTTGGAGATTGACACCTAATCTGCAGAGTACCAAGAATTATTATTTTCCACTTTACCTGGGCCATGAAAGTGGGCTGACTTTTAAGGATAACTTCCCAGTATATCATATTATTTGCATGTAAAAGGAAAGAGGAATGAGAGCATATTTTGAAAATCCAGATCATTTTAAAAGTGTGTTATAAAACACCACTGAGAATGGGTTCTGAAACGGCAAGGAGATGAAAAAAAATTTTTTTAAGGACAAATTTTGAATTGACCTCTGTGGAGCTCTATTTTTTTCACCCATGGTTTTGTCCTTGTAAACATTTGCCACATCTTAGTGTCTCAGCTGGATGGAGTGATATGAAAAATTTTAGGTACTGATTGAAAATCTAAAAAAAGCATAACCTCGCACAACAGTTATACAATTGTAGCAATTCTTTACAGGCCTCCAATTCTTTTGGATACAGTTTACACAGAACTTTCACATATATTATTTTATTTAATCCTTTCCTAAAACTATTTGGTGGGTAACGTTTTCCACACTTATAGGAAGGGCACAAGGCTCATCTCAGAAACGTACCCAATTGCCGTGTACTTGAACTCAGAATTTCTTATTTTAACTCCAGGATTCATTCCCTTTTACCAAAATATTTGACCAAAAAAAAAAATTGTATGTAAAATCACAGCCAATTATGAGGAAACTGCAGATCATTGCAAACAGGTAACATACCTACCAATGAACTTACATCTCAGGTGTTCAGTGGAACTTTCCTAAATGAAAACAAAATTGTTCCCTTCTAATGGAGAGAAAGATATTTTTTTGGAACCCCAAATTAAAAATTGATGATGCCCCTGTAATATATTTCAAATCATACGCCCTCCTTTCCTCTTTGTCATATCCTAGAACCTTGATTTCAGACTATATAGGTTCAAATAGATAAAATATTTTAAATATGTGCAGGTGTGATGCAGTGCCTATGGGTTTTTAACAAACATGATTTTAGCATGAAAAAAATAAGAAGGAAGTATTCTCTGTAGAATGGGCTTTGGATACAATGCCCCAATTTTTTTCTAAGGTTTATGAATCTTGAACAAATTTTGGCCACCTTCACTATTTAAACAATGAAGCATACTGAAGAGATTTCAATGGTTTCATAGAATTAAGGATCTATTGAAATGAAAATAAAGATGCTGTCTTTAAACTCCAAGTTGCCCTCTCATCAACCCTCTGGAAATGCAGATGACTGTCCGCAAATTGGAGAAAGATGAATGTAGAATATCCTTAGGCTGTCACTCAAGCAGAGGTCCAACACCAAAAACAGTAACAACTCAAAATTAGGTCAAGGCAGTTTTAACAGTTTAGCTGTTCAGATTACATCTAAGAATGGTTAGACATTGAATCCATAAAATTTTGTAAACTGTTAATCAATTCCTTTGACTCACACTACTAAAATTTTTGAAAGGATAAGCTGTTTCCAGGATAAGCAGGACTAACCTTGTTTGAAAATAAAAGACATATGGTGATATTAGACAATCAGGCACCAACTATCTTTCTAATATTTTTCTTTGGAAGCCTGGTATGTCACACTTGTCTTAAAAAGATTTCCTCTTCGGCAATTCCTGATTTTAAAAAACCCACTTATAGAAAGCACAATACTTTCAGTTTTACCAACCATTAAAGTCTTAACAGGATTATCTTAATTAGATATTGGTCCTTGGGGAAATAAAAAAAACTTTGTTAAATTTTGATTTATGGGGATATAGATCTGAAGAGCTCGGAGCTGGTAGAGCTTGGTAGGACAGGATCAGTATCAGTGGGGTACCATAAGAGTATGGAGTACTGTTAGCTTTTGAAAAACAGGGAGAAACTCTGAAAAGGAAGTGGGAGTCATTAGATTCTTCTTCAAGTTAATCTGTTAGACAGCCTTTACTGTGAAACTAATCTCTCAGATTAACAATCTAGTCTAGCTAAAGAGAATGGTTATTGTTATATTGAATTCATTTGGATAATTATTTTCTATTTTTAAACATTAATTTGCATATTTATGATATACAAAATACAATGAACACTAATGTACACATCATGCATCTCTTTTAAGAAGAAAAATATGATTGATAAGATTGAAGCTTCCAGGACTTCCCTGGTGGTCCAGTGGTTGAGACTTCACCTTCCAATGCAGGGGGTGTGGGTTCAATCCCTGGTCAGGGAGCTAAGATCCCACATGCCTTGTGGCCAAAAAACCAAAACATAAAACAGAAGCAATATTGTAACAAATTCAATAAGGACTTTAAAAAACATGATCCACGTTAAAAAAAAAAATCTTAAAAAAAAAAAGGATTGAAGCTTCCTCTCCCATTCCTCTATTTCTTCTCCCCTTACCCCACAGAGGTAACCTCATTCCTAAACTTTTGTATTTATTTGTACATTTGTACATTACTAAATTTCATGCCCTTTTACTGCTAACAACATGTTTATATTGCTTTGCAAATTTTACTCTTACAAAAGTGATATAATGCAGTATGTATTCTTTTACAACTTGCTTTTATTTTTGAAAGAAAACGGCATTATGTCTATGAGTGTGAATTGTCTTGATATGTGACACTCTGGTTCACTAATTTTTACTGCCGCATGATACTTGACTTTATGAATTTGTCATTTTCACCTTCTGATGACAATTTTTACTTTAGTAATGCTGTTATAAACATGTTTGTTTATATCTCTTTATGTATATGGATGAGAGTTTTTCTATTTTATATACCATCTAGGAGTGGATTTCCTGGGTTGTGGAGTATATTCGATATTCAATTGTTTTCAAACAATTTACATTCCTGCTATCATTTATAAGAGTTTTCTTTGATCCATATCCTGGCAGTACTTGGTATTATCAGATACTCTCACATTGTCCAGTCCAGTCCAAGGGGTGTAAAATGGTATTTCATTATGGTTTAAATGTGTATCTTCCTGCTTAATTATAAGATTGAGAACCTTTTTATATTTATTAACACTCCACATTTCCAATATGAATTGGTTAGTTTATATATTTCATGCATTTTTCTATTGGGTTTTCTTGGTGTGTGTGTGTGTGTTTGTGTGTGTGTGTATCCTGGATTCTATTCCTTTGTCAGATCTCATCTTTGATTTTCACTCTTAAGATGATGTATTTTTATGAAAAGAAGTTTTAATTTAATACTGTCAACTTTATCAGTACTTTCCTTTATGATATGTGCTTTGTATCTAGTTTAAGAAACACTTTACTATCCCAAGATTATATATTTTCCTATATCGTATGCTAAAATCTTTAGAATTTGAATTTTTTACCTTTCAGACTTTAAACTATCTGACATTGACTAGATAGAATAAGGTCTTGTGATTTCACGAGATCAGTGGCATGAGAAAAATTAAAGAAGCTATCATGGATTTACCCTGTACTTAAGAATTAATAGTCCAAAAAGAAAGGATAAAGAAAAGTCAAAGAAAAAGAATAAGATGAGGTGCCTTGCTTTCCTTGTCAATATTGATTGTGAAACTACAGTAATTTAGGACAGTTTTCAATTGAAACAGTTTAAAGAGATAGGTGAAACCAAATACAAAGGCCAAAAATTGAGCAATGAGCTTTTATACAACAGAGGAGGCAGAAGGCAATCAGCTACCTCGTGAGGAATAAAATGAAAACTTAAACAAAAATTAATACCTTACCTCACACTATAGACAGAACAAAATCATATTGGCGGTTTTCTCTCACAAGCAGTTCAGACAAAATTTAATATACCAGTACTCCAACAGGAAGGTTATCTTAAATGAAATATAAGTAAAAAGACCAGCTCTGAGGAATTTAATATATTTTTTTAAAAACATAATATAGGTGAGTTCACTAACACATTATGGTATAAACATTTTCTGAGAATGTCTTTGCTATCTCTGGGTAGTTTCCTATCTATATAAAATTTTAAATACATTTTCTTCAACCAGAAGTTCTTTCTGATTATAAAATTACATTATCCCATGATCTTAAATTTTAATACAGTATATTATTATTAATTTGAGTAGATAGGAATTATAAAAAACAGGTAAGGAATTGATGATTTTACTAGCAAAGGTTTTTTTTTTAACAACAACTATAAACTGCTGAAGAATTTTCAGTGGTCTGCAAATATAGGAATTCAAACTGCATAACTAACCAGAGTTCAGGAGGTTTCATGCACACAAAATCCAGAACATATACAACATTCACCTTCCCTTAGATAACATAATCCTTTAACCCAAGAATCTGTACGTTGCTGATATTAAGTTGTTTCTATGCTAAATCAGTCAGTAAGGAAACCAATTATCTTTCCTTAGAAGTTAAGGTAAACTAATATTTGTGGCTTTTTTTCTGCTTTGTACTTTGTCATACCTTAGCTGAGATAGGCTGAAAGCTAGGCATCTTGCACCAGTTAGCCAAGTTGTGAACGCAAAGGAAGAGTTCTTGAATGAAATTAAAAATGCTACTCCAGCGAACACACATATGATAAGAAAGCAAAACAGCCTTATTGAAAAGAAAACTTTTAGTGGTCTGGATAGAAGATCAAACCAACCACAACATTCCTTAAGCCAAAGCCTAATTCAGAGCAAGGCCATTACTCTCTTTAATTCTATGAAGCCTGAGAGAAGTGAGGAAGCTACAGAAGAAAAGTTTGAAGCTAGCAGAAGTTGGTTCATTAGGTTTAAGAAAAGAAGCCATTTCCATAAAATAAGAGTGTCAAGTGAAGCAGGAAGTGCTGATGTAGAAGCTGAAGCAAGTTATCCAACAGATCTAGCTAAGATAGTTAATGAAGATGGCTACACTAAACAATAGATTTTCAATGTAGCGAAACAGCCTTCTATTGGAAGAAGATGCCACCTAGGACTTTCATAGCCAGAGAAGAGAAGTCAATGCCTGGCTTCAAAGCTTCAAAGGACAGACTGACTCTCTTGTTATGGGCTAACACAACTGGTGACTTTAAGTTGAGGCCAATGCTTGTTAACCTTTCCAAAAATCCTAGGGCCCTTATGAATCATGCTAAATCTACTCTGCCTGTGCTCTATAAACCGAACAACAAAGCCTGGATGACAGCACATCTGTTTACAACGTGGTTTACTGAATATTTTAAGCCCACTGTTGAAATCTGCTGCTCAGAAGAAGACTCCTTTCAAAATATTACTGCTCATTGACAGTGCATCTAGTTACCCAAGAGCTCTGATGGAGATGTACAATGAGATTAATGTTGTTTTCATGCCTGCTAACACAATATCTATCTATTTCACGCCTGCTAACACAATATCAATTCTATAAATAATACAATATCTATTCTGCAGTCCATAGATCAAGGAGTCATTTTGATTTTCAAGTCTTATTATTTAAGAAATACATTTTTTAAGGCTATAGCTGCCATAGGTAGTGATTCCTTTGATGGACCTAGGCAAAATAAATTGAAAACCTTCTGTAAAGTGTTTACCTTTCTAGATGTCTTTAGGAACATTTGTGATTCATGGGAAGAGGTCAAAATATCAACATTAGCTGGAGTTTGGTAGAAGTTGATTCCAACTCTCATGGATGATTTTGAGGGGTTCAGGACTTCAGTGGATGAAGTAACTGCAGTTGTGGTGGAAATAGCAAGCGAACTTTAGAAGTGGAGCCTAAAAATATGACTGAATTGCTGCAATCGCAGGATAAAACTTTAAAGGATGAGGAGTTACTTTTTATGGCTGAGCAAAGAAAGTTGTTTCTTGAGATGGAATCTAGTCCTGGTGAAGATGATGTGATGATTGTTGAAATGATAACAAAGGATTTAGAATACTACATAAAGTTATTTGATAAATCAGTGGCAGGTTTTGAGAGGATTGGCTCCAGTTTTGAAAGAAGTTCTACTGTGGACAAAATGCTATCAAACAGTATTGCATGCTTCAGAGAAACTTTTCATGAAAGGAAGAGTCAATTGATACGGAAAACTTTAATGTTGTCTTAGTTCTGAAAAACTGCCAAAGTAACCCCAGCCTTCAGCAATCACCAACCTGATTAGTCCAGCAGCTATCAACTTTGAGGCAAGAACCTCAACCAGCAAAACCATTATGACTTGCCAAAGGCTCGGATAATGGTTAGCGTTTTTTAGCAATCAATTATTTTTAAATTAAGGTATGTACATTGCTTTTATAGACATAATGCTATTACAAACTTAATAGACTATTGTAAACATAATTTTATATGCACTTGGAAATCAAAATATTTGTGTAACTTGCTTTATTGTGATGTTCACTTTATTGTAGTGGTCTGGAACTGAACCCACAATATCTCCAAGGTATGGCTATAATTGTTTTCTTGTATAACACAAGTCTTGGGACCTCAATTATAGTGTCAGGAATTTGCTTTGTTCTAGAAAGAGAATTCTTAGGAAAGAAAGTCTTTCCATTCAAAGATGGGAAAATAGACATAGCCAGAAAAATAATATTTATCCTATGTTTTTGCTTATTATGTGAGACCACATCTAAAACCTAAATGGAAATGATGGAGGAAAGTATAAGTTGAACACAATTCTAATTTAATTATAAGGCAAGATATACTAAGCTGTGATGATTTTGTCTATTTGCCTGACAGAAAATAGTCAAATAGTGGTGCCAGACACAGTAAGTTCAGCAATTTGAGGTTTTAAAAATTACTTATTTTTAGTAAAAGCAGGAGCAGTTTGGACATATGTAGTCAGGACCCCAGAACTTTTTGTTTAGGTCTCACTGTTATGCTTACTTCAAGATGAAAGAAATGGCTTTGAGTATATAAATCATACTGGAATATTTTAATATGTTCCAGAATGGTAATATTTAGCATAGAATCTAATCATAGTTCAGCGTGGAGACTTCATACTATTGACTATTAAGAATAACTGATATAAAGTTACACAGCTTGCTATTATCCAATTTTATTTATGTTTTCAACTCTATCATTAGAAAAAATGTTTGTTAACAGGAAACAAGTAGAGATTCATTTAGATCCAGGATAACATTTTATTTCAGTGAATTGTTTCTTCTCAACAGTTTACACTTAATACTTTATCATCTAAAATTATAAAACCCCACAGTTTCAAAATTTTAGGTTAGATGAAAATGTCTTTTTTTACACTTTACTCTTGAATAATAATTTAGTTGGTATATAATTCAAAGTTGACAGTTACTATTCCTTAGTACTTTGAAGATATTATTCCATGGGTTTTGGTCTTCACTGTTACTGTTAAAATATCTGCTCTCAGTCTAATTGTCATTTCTCTGTAGACAATCGTTCCTTTCATTCTTGCTGTCATTGAGATATTCTCTTTTTGGCTTTGTACACTGATGTATTTAGGCATCAATTTCCTTCCATTTTATTTTCTAGTTTTTAAAATTTTATTTCTCTTATTTATTTCTATTTTTGCTGTTATAGATTAATTTTTTTTAACTATTCAGCTTTTATCTCTTAAAATACTGTCTCTCTTCCATTCCCTATATTGTCGCTTTCTTATTTTATCTTCCATATCACTAACTACTCTGTAACATTTTTCTCTCTTCTGTCTCTCTGTGCTACATTTTCTGTAATTAGTGGCCTTTATCTTTCAGTTAATTGATTCTTTTTCAACTATCTAATGTAATGTTTAACCTACCATTGAATTTTGAATCTCACTAATTATATTTATAATTTCAACAAGTTATTTTGTTATAAGATTTTCTGATCTGTTCCGAAAGCATATTTCTTGCTCATGTTTTTGATTCACTCTTTTATTTTGCATGCTGATTTAATAATTTTAATATCTGAAATTCAAGAAGTCTAATTTGGGGTGCTGATTTATTTTCTCTTGACTCTTGCTAATAGTGGTATATTTCCTTGGATTCGGAGCTCATTTTCAGTTGGATGTTACATGTGGGAATAATGTGAACCCTTGGTTAAAGATGTTTCCCTGCAATAAGGATTTGTATTTGTTTTTTTTTCCGATGACCCAAGGAGCTAGCTACCCAAATCATTTTAATTTTTAGCTGTGGGTTTCCCAGATTATCAAATAAGTCCCAAGTGCTGAAAAGACCATGCCTGTGATTACAAGGAAAAGACTTTCTTCCCAACCCAAAGACAAGGTTGAAGCAGACAATGTGCTGTTTCTGTTTTCCAGAAACAGAAAAAATTCCTGTTTTCCAGGGGTAAATATTTTTAAATTAAACTTAGTGAAAATGTAGGCCTTCAAGGGTTCCATCTTTAAGTTAATTCCCACCTTTTCTAGGCTAAAGGTCTAGTGTCCTATTCAGCTGCCTGTTAATAGGGAGATTCTGTTATAGATTACTTATTGGCAAATGCCTTCAGAGGAGTTGTATATTTAATGCTTCTTACCACTATGGTTTCCTATTTTATCAATTGTTTGGCTTTCAAGAATTAATCTTCTTTCTTGAAAGTTAATTGTCCACAAAACAATGACAAAAAATGCATAGTTTTTAAATTTTTATCCAGTTTTTCTAGATGTTTTGTCCTAGAAGTATTTTGATGATATTCAGACTGCCATGTTTTGGAAGTGGAACTAATTTATCTATTACATCACAATTTTTGAGGTGATATTTTTCAGTGTCAAAATGTTGAAGTTACTTAGGTTAAATAGTATTTGTATATTTCCTTTCTATGAAGCATGCTGTTAGAGGAGACAGTAGAAATGAGGCTTGCCACCAAGATGTTGTTACAAAGGACTTTATGGACTGATAGCTTCTAAGTGAAGCAAACAGAAACATACTTGGTTATTATTTTTGATGACCCTAATCTATTTTCAGGATCAGTGTAAGCAAAAGTCTCTTTTAATACCGGTTATCACCATCAGATAATAAACACGTTCCTCTAAGTGAGTTATTTTTTTATTATAGGACACACTAATAGATAGCATTAATGATTATTATTCGATTAAAATCTACTCTCCCGATAACAGTATGCACAAACAACTTGAGTCATGAATGATGTTCCAAACATTCATCTAACAATTGAGAATTTATATCTGAGACATAAAAGGTAGAAAACCAATCAAATTTAGCTCCTTTTGAAATAGGTGGATTCTTTGATAAACATATAAGGGAATTCAATAATCTAGAAAATTATGAAAGAAGAAAAAGACTAGTAGCAATATAACATTGTTAAAGAAAAGGGTATATTAAAAATTACCAAAATGTTTCTCTGATATTTTTAATATTTTATTTTTTTTCTTATCACAGAATTGTTATGCTTATTGTTAAAATCTCAAGCAGTACAGATTTTATAAAGTAAAATATGAAAGTACTCTATAAATTTTTCCCTTTAAATAACCATAGTTATTAGTGTGGTGTACTCTTCTGAATTTATCTCAACATATAGTAACATAAAGTTACATACATTCTTACATTTACCCCTCAGAAATATATTGTTTATATGTATGCATATTGCCTTATTACTTGCTTTTGCTGAACAATATATGGTGAAATATCCTTCTGTTTCAGTTCTAATATAGTAAGATATCCTGTCCCTTTTTATAGCTTTATAGAATCCCATTGCATGGATATACCATAATTTATGTAACCTCTTTTCTATTAATGGCTGTTTGGTTAATTTTAATTTATTTCACCATTGCAACAATTTTGCAATGAATTTCCTTGTATATATGTCCTTGCATTCTTATGCATAACTTTTATAGCATATATTTTTAGAAATATAATTAGAAAACTGTATATTTTATATAATATTAATCCAATATATTAATAATTATTGTAATATAATATAGCAATATGATTACATAAAATAATTCTAGTATTATTGAAAACTATACATATACAAAACTTTAATAGATAGTACCAAAATCCCTCCCAAAATGTTAAACTAATTTATGTTGTCACCAGCTGTTCATCAAAATTTTTGTTTTTCACCTACTGTTGACCTTAGGTACCAATCATCTTTTAAACCTTTCCAATCTAATAAACAAGTACATCTCATGATTTAATTTGTATATCTGCAATAGTTATTAAATTGAGGTTAAGCTTTATGCCTTTTATGAAAGTTTGAAATGTGATGGTCTTGTTTCATCATATTTTTTATCTGTGGCAAGAAAATAAGCAGAAATGAGGCAACAATATAGAAATCAAAATCTTCCCTATAGAAAATTAGTTTTTAGGTAAGTCTGATGAGAGTTTAGTAGTAAAAGGAATAGGTGTTGAAGTTTTCTCAGTTCATTACATACCCCTAAAATCCCACCCCCTAGCTTCTTCTCATTTCTTTACCAAGAAAAAGGTCACAGATCTGAGCATCTCTGATGTCCTCTTGCATTTAAACCACATCAGTAAAAAAAACTTCACCCAGTTGATTTAAAGGAATGTTTTACTGTTTGGACAGGAATTTGGCACCACATGGATATAGCCAAAGATTTTTTGATAACCTATTCTTCCCGTGAGACACTAACAGTTCACATTATGTAATCTTCAACCTCACTAACACTTGCTTAGTTTCATTGCTTGAAAATGACACAGACCAGTATCTCTGAGCTTGGGTTACTTAGTGTATTTATTCCTGCATAAGAAAATGAAATTAAATACAGTTCACTGTCAGTCATTTTGTTTTAAGCTTGATATTTGGTTTGAAATAAAAACAAATAGTATTTCTTTCTTTACAGGGGTTTCTCTATGCACTACGAAGCATTTTAAAATAATAAGTAAGAATCTAGGAGTGTTGAGAATGAATAGACAATATGTAAATCATTATGAATGCAATTTATTCAAAGTATTAAAACAGTGGAGGTGGTTTTTACTTTCATCATATGAATAGACACTGGATCAGGATGCAGACATTATCTTTTAAATCTAACAAGGTGTTTTATAATGTTAAATGCATATCTAAAATAACTGGGAAGATTTTACCATTGCTATTTAACCCTTATGTATTGTACATCTCTAAACATGTCAAGATATATTCCTGTTTCTCTAAAGTACACACTCGGATAATTTAAGAATTCTATGCTTATACTAACATTAAATTTAAAGAGATTATTTTACTTCTCTGGAAATAAATCAAAATTTTATATAGGTAGCAGAGTAATTACATAAAAAATTGAATTTAAAATTGAGCTGCCTGCTTATATTACCCACAGTGTGTTTAAATATCTTTATGACTGTAAGCTATACCAAAATGATTTAAGTAAAAATTCATTTTTATTTATACTTTACCACTGTTTTTGCTATGCCCATTAATATGACTGATTTTTGGAAATTATATGCCATTAGCTGATTTCCCTAAAAATGACTACAAAACTTAAGACTTTTTGAGTTCTGTTTTCAAATTCTACTTCTACTGAATATATGGTTAATTGTATAAAATGAGGTTCAATATATTTAATGAATACCTACTATGTGTAAAACACTTCCATTGAAAAGAAGAATATAAATTACACTGACTGATTTCCAGTTACCAGTGGGGGTAACTAAAGCTTTTAGAGAATAGAAAGAAGGTCAAAAACTCCATTCACTTGATGAGATTTATTCAGCAATTTATAAAGTTGATGCTAATGTCTGTTACTTTGCCCCACTGTGATGTTGAGAATTTCTTTGCATCTAGAAGTAGACTCCCTTTTAAAATATTTTTTCTAAGAGGGAATCCAAAATTTCAACCCCCAGAAGGCTACTTTCTGTTGTACCCTTTTTATACAACTGTACTCTGTTGATGTATCTATCAATTCCTGCCTATAAATTCCCATGAACTTCCACAGTGAAGATGAAATAGATCAAGTCTCTGTCTTACAGGAGCTTAAAGTCAAGTGAGCTCACATAAGTATTGTTTGGAAAACTCCTAACAAAAATGGGCTACTGGATTCTCTCCTTCCAGTAACATAAAATTCAACTATACATACTATTCAAGAAATGTTGGAGATAAGGAAATATTCCTTTTGTTAATTCACTTTCCTAGATGGCCTGTTCTATAAATAAACCAAATAACATATAGTAGAGCATTTACCTAGTGCAGAGAACTATGGGTGACATAGAGAAGTGAGGTGCAATCCCTTGAAGTAAGTTCAATCTAGTGAGAGGTGTAAAATATATACATATCTTTGAAAATTATTTATACCTTTTATTGTTTTCTAGAATGTGATGATTCTTAGTAGCTGGATGAGTTTATTATTTTATTTTATTTTTCTGAGGATTGGAATGGGCATGGGTATGAAAGCTGAGGGTAGAAGCTGATACTGGATACATTATTCAGCAAAATCAAGTGGGCAGTGGTAGTGTTAACAGCTGACATGAACAAGAAATCAAAGAGGAAGGTAGAGGCTACAAACCTGGGCACTATTTGGTGCAGAATTATTGAAGAGATCCCAGAGAAGGACATAGTTTGAGGAAGAAAAACCGATGATGAGATTATGGGAGGCAAATGCCACAATGTGATTCAGCTCAACTCCATCAAATCTGTACAGAAGGGACTAAACTGAGGAAATTCTGATTGTGTTTAGATTTCTTATAGTAAGCAGTAAAGGAACAGCAACCACAAACCAGCTTCTGGAGGATGAACAAAATCACCACATGAGGATGATCAGCTTACAGTGGGTCATATATATATATATATATAAAGGTAAATAATAATTTACGGTATAACACAACTGATTTTGAATAAATACATCAACAGGAAGTATTTTATAAGTTCAAAAGAAGATTGGTGAGGAAAATTTGTTATAAAGAGATTTTGCCAATTTATGTCGAAAAAACACCCACTGTCAAACAGGAACCCAAGCAGCAGTTTTCTCTATACCTCACAAAGTTCCAAAGGATGGCATGCACCTGGGGAGGATACTCATATCAGAATATGAGTTTGTGTTCCAGAGAATGTGAGAATATGCTCCAGCCCTGTACTTATCCTGGCAGTTAGAGATTAGATTATAGTTGTTGTCCATGGGGACAAAGTACCTATCAGAGAAATCAGTATTAACCTCCGCTTAAAACTCTGATACAAAAGCATTTCCCTTAAAGATTTTGGCAGTTCTCTGTTTACATCACTGGACAGAGGAGCAAACTCAGCCTTTTTTTTTTTTTTTTAATGGGAATTCTCAAAAAGACATGCTGTCAACTTAAGACATGGTATCTTAAAATTACATTCTTGTAATTAATCCAAGCAACCATGAAGTGCTTATAAAGGAGTATACAAAAAGCCTTGAAAAAACAGCTAATTAGAATAATTAGGTATTACTTTCACTGAATATTAATATCCTTGGACTATCCTACCTTTGAGTAGTCCTAAGTCCTACTTATACTCTTTACTGTCTTTTGAACTATGATCATTCATCTACTCATTTTCAATATTATGTCAAATAATATAACTTGGATATACAAGGACATTAAAAACATTATGGGGAAACTAAAATACGATGAGTCCTGAAGAACCTGTACTTCTCCCTGACATAAAACATTAAATACAAAACTCCAGATGATGCACTAAAGAGGTAACCATTGGAAGTACACTAGTTATGAAGTTAAGAACAAGGTGTCAAATCTACATTCAAATCCCAGTTCTGCTAAACACTGTCCAAATCTTGGCAATTTCATTTTTGAATTTAATTTTAGTTATTTTTTTATACAGCAGGTTCTTATTAGTCATCCATTTTATACACATCAGTGTATACATGTCAATCCCAGTCTCCCAATTAATCATACCACCACCCCCACCCCCCGTTGCTTCCCCCCTTGGTGTCCATACATTTGTTCTCTACATCCGTGTCTCTATTTCTGACCTGCAAACTGGTTCATCTGTACCATTTTTCTAGGTTCCACATATATGCGTTAATATACGATATTTGTTTTTCTCTTTCTGACTTACTTCACTCTGTATGATAGTCTCTAGATCCATCCACGTCTCAACAAATGATACAATTTTGTTCCTTTTTATGGCTGAGTAATATTCCATTGTATATATGTACCACATCTTCTTTATCCATTTGTCTGTCGATGGGCATTTAGGTTGCTTCCATGACCTGGCTATTGTAAATAGTGCTGCAATGAACATTGGGGTGCATGTGTCTTTTTGAATTATGGTTTTCTCTGGGTATATGCCCAGTAGTGGTGTTGCTGGGTCATATGGTAATTCTATTTTTAGTTTTTTAAGGAACCTCCATAGTGGCTGTATCAATTTACATTCCCACCAACAGTGCAAGAGGGTTCCCTTTTCTCCACACCCTCTGCAGCATTTGTTGCTTGTAGATTTTCTGATAATGCCCATTCTAACTGGTGTGAGGTAATACCTCATTATAGTTTTGGTTTGTATTTCTCTAATAATTAGTGATGTTGAGCAGCTTTTCATGTGCTTCTTGGCCATCTGTATGTCTTCTTCGGAGAAATGTCTATTTAGGTCTTCTGCTCATTTTTGGATTGGGTTGTTTGTTTCTTTAATATTGAGCTGTATGAGCTGTTTATATATTTTGGAGATTAATCCTTTGTCCAAATATTTGTTTGCAAATATTTTCTCCCATTTTGAGGATTGTCTTTTCATCTTGTTTATGGTTTCCTTTGCTGTGCAAAAGCTTTTAAGTTTCATTAGGTCCCATTTGTTTATTTTTGTTTTTATTTCCATTTCTCTAGGAGGTGGGTCAAAAAGGATCTTGCTGTGATTTATGTCATAGAGTGTTCTGCCTATATTTTCCTCTAAGAGTTTTATAGTGCTTGGTCTAACATTTAGGTCTCTAATCCATTTTGAGTTTATTTTTGTGTATGGTGTTAAGGAGTGTTCTAATCTCCTTATTTTACATGTAGCTGTCCAGTTTTCCCAGCATCACTTATTGAAGAGACTGTCTTTTCTCCATTGTATATCCTTGCCTCCTTTGTCATAGATTAGTTGACCATAGGTGCATGGGTTTATCTCTGGGATTTCTATCTTATTCCACTGATCTATGTTTCTGTTTTTGTGGCAGTACCATATTGTCTTTATTACTGTAGCTTTGTAGTATAGTCTGAAGTCAGGGAGTCTGATTCCTCCAGCTCCATTTTTTTTTTCCTCAAGACTGCTTTGGCTACTCGGGGTCTTCTGTGTCTCCATACGAATTTTAAGATTTTTTGTTCTAGCTCCATAAAAAATGCCATTGGTAATTTGATAGGAATTACATTGAATCTGTAGATTGCTTTGGGTAGTATAGTCATTTTCAAAATATTGATTCTTCCAATCCAAGAACATGGTATATCTCTCCATCTGTTTGTATCATCTTTAATTTCTTTCATCAGTGTCTTATAGTTTTCTGCGTACAGGTCTTCTGTCTCCCTAGGTAGGTTTATTCCTAGGTGTTTTATTCTTTTTGTTGCAATGGTAAATGGGAGTGTTTCCTTGATTTCTCTTTAAGATTTTTCATCATTAGTGTATAGGAATGCAAGAGCAAATCTTGGCAATTTTTGAAAAACCTGTCAGTGTCTCAGTGTTTTAATCTGTAAAATAGAAATATCTACTTATCTAGATTGTAAAAATGTTAAATTAAAACCTAAAAAAGTGCTTAACATGTGCTTGACACATAGTAAGGGCTCTGTAAATGATAGATACTATTTACCACTAACTGTCATACTTAAATGTTAATTTAGTCTATAAACAAAACCAATCACTTTCAGAAGCATTGCAACTACAAATAATGACTATCTTTCCCACCAGAGTATAAGCTTTATTCAAGCAGGAATAATGTCTATCATATTCAACAACCATTCCCATAAGCCTTGTCACATGGATGTTGTTGAATTGTATTTGTTGACTTATTGAATGAATATGCATCGTCTGGGGAATTTTTACAGAACATTAATGATCCCAAATAAATTTGAAAGACTACATATCTACCCAGGGTCAATCAGATAGTTGAACTATGTCTAAAAAAAAAAAAAAATAGTCAGTTTCACCAAATTCTACTTTGGCTGATGTGAAGGTGGAGCCAAGTTTGTAGTCATTCGTTTATGATAAAAATGCCAATAAAGGTCAACACAGTTACTTAGATTTTATTCTCATATTTTTGTGGTCAGCAATTCTCTTCAGGTAATGTTGTAAGGTACAAAATGATAAATAGTGTTTAATCTCAGAATCTAATAGAGAAGAAAAGCCATGGATACAAGGAAAAGAATGATAAGGACAATTAAGGGAGTACTATTAAAAAGCACTGAGTGCTCAAGTAGGAAAATATTTATTTATTGTTAATTATAAAAACTAACTACTAATAACTAATTAATATATTTGATAACAAAATCCTTATATGATCAATGTTCTCTCATCATTTTTGACTTCATTCTCTACTTACTACTCCCACTTCCTCTAGCTATACAGGTCCCTTCACTGTTCCTCCAACCTTCTAAACATAATTCCTTTCCAGAAATTTTTGTATTTTCTCTTCCCTCTGCTTAGACTGATTCTTTACCAGAGTTTCATAGAACTCAGCCTCTTACTTACAGATTAGTAATCAAAACTTGCTTTCTCAATGAGACCTTCCTTTCTCTGAAAATTTTAGCCACATACACAAGCTTCATATCACTCTTTTCTGTTTATTTTTTTTCTCCTGAGCACTTAACGTTAAGTATGATATATCTTATCTTGTTTATTGTTGGTTTTATCCTATTATAAAGTAAACTTCATGAGAGATTTTTGCCTTCTTCTTAACTTGTCCATGTCCAGTGCCTGGAAGAATGCTGGCACATTACAGGTGATCAATATATTTTTCATGGATTAAAGAATGAATAAACTAATGATTGTTTGAGCCTTTATGGTTCAGAAGGAGCACTCACACACATTTGTTCTTTTGCTCTTCCTAATGATTCTGTGCAGTAGATACTATTACCTTTAGCAGAGGAATCACTTGAAGACTTCTTAGAATGGATGGCATTTGATAAGACCTTGAAGCTTGAGAAGGAGATTTGGAAAATAATATTAAAAATATTACATTTCCAAATTTAAAAAAAAATTAAGAATTCTTATTGGTCCTACCATTTGATTAAAAATAAATATTATCTTTGTGACTGTGATTAATATTTTAAATTCAGATGTGTTTTTTATGCACATGTGCTTACAATTCCCCAACTTACGCACCATGGGCACCTGACATCACAAATGGCCCTGATCATCCTTTGCATGACTTTTTCCTTTTCCAAACTTTCCCCTCCAGCTTCTTTATTATCTGCCTGTCTTTTTAATAGAGCTTTGATTTAAAAAGAAAGCAATTTCATTATGTTCAAATTGTGTTTAAAATACTCAAAGAAAAATATTGTCTGGAGAGTAGTATGAGTGAGTAATCTGCCATGTTAGGCACCAACGTTGCCTGTTAAAAAATCAGAATCAAGTTTTCAAATGTGATAAAATAGATTTCACTGTATTGTGAGCTCCTTGAGATCACAAGCTTTATCTCTCCATTTCCAGGCATGTAGCATGTGCTTATTCAATTTTTGTTTAATGGATATTTGCTGCATTAATATAAATCATTCACTGATTAGTCGAGAGTGGAGAAGTTGAATAGGGTTATGAATTTATTTACTTATTTCTTCAACAAAAACTGAGTAAGTTCTAACAATGTTTAAGGAACTATTCCTGGTACTGGAGATGTAATGAACTAGCAGGTTTTGACAGTGCCTTCAAGGAGACTGCAAGATAGTAGGAAAGACAGACATCAAGCTATAATTTAATTCTTCTTGTGGTAAGTGTTATGAAGGAGAAAGCGCTATGAGAGTAAATAGCAAGAGATGGTTCCTGATTGTAACGCTGCCACTATAACTTAAAAAAAAAATTTAAGTTTTTCTCCTAAAAATTGAGCAGACACGTGGAGTAAATAGTACAAAGGACCTAAACAGGAAAATTAAGATGAAAAGGTCCTTCTTTTTTTTTTTTTTTTTTTTGCGGTACGCGGGCCTCTCACTGTTGTGGCCTCTCCCGTTGCGGAGCACAGGCTCCAGACGCGCAGGCTCAGTGGCCATGGCTCACGGGCCCCGCCGCTCCGCGGCATGTGGGATCCTCCCAGACCGGGGCGCGAACCCGTGTCGCCTACATCGGCAGGCGGACTCTCAACCGCTACGCCACCAGGGAAGCCCGAAAAGGTCATTCTTTTCTCTGATAAGTTTTAAACAAGATGTTTTAATGCTTTGGAAACCTAAAGAAACAGAGTTGGGGAATGAGGAGGGTAACTGACAGAATGGATCTGGTTCTATACATCACCATATTCTTAAATCGCTATGTTTTACACACAGTATAAGCTCAATAAGTGTTACTCGACTTAATTAATTAATTAATTAATTTATGAAAGCAACACAAGATAATGGGCTAAAAGATACTTAGACTTAAGAGGCTATAAAAGTAGAATTATTTTAATTGGGGACCGGAAGTAAAATTTAGAGAGAAATTATATGGACTTGTACAAATGGATTTGAATTCCTTTTAAATCTTCTTCTTCAGTGCCTCAGTTTGTTTCAACATTACTTCTAATGTGTCCTTAGCTTGCTTACATGGTTGTGCTAAGAATCAGTGCTGATCCAGAGGAATATTAAAAAAGTTAAAAAGTCTATCTATCTACCTACTATCTGTCTATATATCTATCTGTCTGTATCTATCTGTCTATCAATGTAGGTTACAACTGTACCACTCTTCATTAAAACTCTCATTTTGAGATTATGCCATTTCTAATTTTTAAAGTTGAAATATTCTTCTAAGAAATATATAATATTTGTTAAATCACAAGGTGTTAAGTGAACTGGATTAGGTCATCTTTTCTATCACAGGTGACTGATTTGTAGAGACACTGATGTCCATATTAGTCCTTCCTCTCTCACCTTGGTTTGCACTAACCACCTGCTTATCTTCTGAGGTAAGTAAAAACAACTGATTATCCAAAGTGGTAAGTGGTAGACTTTGGTGGGAGTAGAGTTGTTTAGAAGAAACAGGGTTAAATTACATCTTATACAAGAGATGGTAAGGGACAGATATTGTTGGTTGCATATGCTCAGCCATTATCGTCTTCTTACTTATCAACAGAACCCAAATTTTGTTCAGATATTGAGCACTGATATGATAAAGGAAAAAAGGCCAATGTATTATGAAAACACTTTACCCATGCTTGGTTTGCGTTTGCCATAATTTGGGAGGAATAGTGTGCTGTGATTTTTCTGGGGGATTATCTTCCTTTCTGATAAAAAAGAAAGAGAAATATAGAAAAATCTTGTCCCTGCCCTTGCTTCTGACTTTGAATGGTATGAGCTAAGGCAGTCAGGTGGAACTGTGGCAGTCATCTTCAGACCGTGAAGAAAAGACAAGAGAACCACTGATAGGCTGACCCAGCACCCTGAATTTGTTCACCTGTTGAACTGATCCTGGGCCCACCTACTTTCAGACATTTTGTTATTATGGAAAGTCAAACTATTTTAAACCACTTTTAGTTGTGCATTCTCTAATATAAAATCAAAATCATTATAACTGATTCATGGGAAGTTTGTGTGAATCTAAAAGAAATCAGCTATGTGGTTAGTTTATATCTTAATTTATTGACATAGTATTTTGATCACAAGTGAAAATTATATACAAAATATACATAGTATGCATTCTGAATAAAATAGTAACATCCTTGGATAGTCATCAGTGAAACACTTGGTTTAGTATACTATTACTCTCAAGTAAAGTTCTCAAAAGTGCTGAAAAGATAAGAATGCATTGGTTAAAGCACTAGCAATTGTAGTTAAACAACATATCTGTAAGTGCAGCATCATAAATTTTTATTGCTATGAAAAATATAAAGCCAAAGTTTTAAAAGACCTTACCTGAGGCCTGAATCAATAAGTCAAATGCTGGGGAGGGTGTTCTAGACAAATGGAAGAGCATGGACACCAGTTGCCCTGAAAATGCCACCAATGAGGGTCCAAAGCCTATAAAATTCTACTCAGTGAGAAGGCTGAGAATAAAAAGTAACTTTCTTACAGTATTTAGGATGCTTTTGGCTACAGAGATCAGAAAATAGGACTCTGATGTATAAGGAGTATATATCAGAAAGCCATTGGCTTAAATAATATGAACTCTAGACAGAGAGAAGTTCTCAGAGGTGGTTGGCCTAGCACCTCAACAGCGTCATCAGAGACCCAGGTTCCTTCAGTGCCCTTACTCACAGGCACCCTAAGCGATTGGGTGGTTGCTAGTAGTAATTGAAGCCATGTTCTTTCTCATTCATATACAAACACATGGCGTGAGAGGAAGAAAGGCTTTTCATGACTCTCTTTTAAATGTTAGAAACAATTTTTTTCTAGAAGCTTCTACCAAACTCTCTCATTCTTACTGGCTGGAAGTGAATCACTTGTCCATTCTTCCATCAGTTCCAGACAAGGAGGAATGGGACTCTTAAAACAATGAGAACTATTCCAAAGCTAAGAGGTGGGGGCATTTTTCCTGAGCCATGTGAGCTGCATGAGAAGTGCAATTATACCTGAATAAAATTGAGGTTCTGATAAGAAGATAGAAGAAATAGATGGATGAGAATAAACAACAAAAGAAGCCGATTGCTTCTTATTCACCAAGAGCCTACTATATTCAGATTTGGTAGTGATAACTCTTATGTATTAAATTATGTAATTATCATATTGCCTACACAAGATAGTGAATATCGTAGTAGACACTACTAGTGACCTAGTGTATCTATCAAATTTGCTGGGTTATGCTGAGGGGATAACCCGCAAACCTCAGTGTCTTACAAAACCAGTGCTTCATTTCTTGCTTATGTTACATGGCCCAAGCAGCTTTGCTCCGTGTTTTCCTCTTTCCAGGACCTGGGTTGAAGTCATACCTTTGCATGAGACCTGCGGGCCTTTGTGGGAAAGGGAAAAGGATGATGTCAGAACTTCATGATGCAGTGAAAACTTCTGGTCAGAATTGGTTTATGTCACTTTCTACTCACACTTAATTAAGTAAAATAAATTTCATGGCCAATCCTGATGTCATTGAGTCAAGGAAGTCAAATCTTCTCACAGGCAACTAATAGTTGGGAACAATAATACACTAATACACTGTACCGCCCCTAAGTAGGACATTCAGTTCCTCCTCCTTCTTCACTCCTGATGTGCCTAAGTGGTGTGGCCAGGATTTGAACATTGGTCTGCCTACTTCTGTGCACCTTTTCTAACTAGTGGTCTAAGGGACCATACGAGGATATAGAATAAATTACTTTTAGATGTATTTTAAAATAAATATTTGAACTATTTTACCAATTTAGGAATTGGTGGTATTCTTAAAAATAATTCTATGTCAGTGTTTGCAGCTTAAGATACATGTCACTACAGCCATAGTCCATGAACAATTTGGTCTCAGGGCCTCTTTACACTCTTAAAAATTGTTGAGGACCATAGAGTTCTTATAATGTGAGTTATTCCTACTCTCCGTATTTACCATAATAGAATTTAAAATTAAAAAAAAAATTAAAACTAATTTATTAATTCCTTTAAAATTAACAACATTAGGCTCATTACATATTAACATAAATCATGTATTTTGTTAAAATAATTTATATCTCAAATTTTAAAAAGTGAGAAGAGAGGCATTTTTATGTGCACTATTGCAAATTTATTTAATGTTTGATTTAATAGAAGACAGGTTATTTTATACGCTAGATCTGTGATATATGTTTTTTTGTTTGAAGTACATGAAGAAAGTTCTTACATAGATAATAGGGAGAAAAAGGAGGAGTATTTTTAGACAATTTTGGATATTCTTCTTTGATACTACACTAAAGCTTGACAAGTGACAGCTTCTTAAAAGTTAGTTTCAAACAGAATCTGAAACCATATCAATAAACTTTCTGTATTCTGTTACAAAAAAATCCTTTGGTTTCTTCTGCATTTTGAATGGATCTTTTAACCATGCCTGATTTTGTACCATAAAGCACATTAATTTGAAAATATTGGTTCACTAATTTATGCAGATCTTTCTGCATAATTATGTTGCAAAAATATGTTGATGCATTTCATCATACAATAAAAATTATATTTATTAGTATTGACACTGATCTCATCAGAAAAGTTTTTAAGTATTGGGAAGCTGTCAAGCTCAAGATGGCTGACATAAGTTTTCTAAAGTTCTAATTTTTGCTTAAAAGCTCAAATTTTATCACTGGCAACAGTACTGTCAGTGTTGTCTTTGAAATGGCAGGCTCACTTTGTTGATTTTTGAAAAAATGTTTGCAAAATAGTCAAATAGTTTGCCTACTTGTCATTCTTTCAAATAAAAATGGTGTTTTGTGGAAAAAAGTGATTATTTCAGCTTGCATCTTAAACAATTACACAAGTGCTTTTCTTGATTCAGATACATTTTTTTGTGTTATTCAGAAATGTTGTGGCATACTTCCCATTTTTGTCACAAGGAATATATTAAAAAGAAATGCATTCAGAGGTAGAGTTTTAATAGAATTAATAATTTTTATTTATTCATCAACATTCTTAAGTGAAAATGGCAATTTTATTATTTTGTTATTATTATTTTTCATGAAAGTGTGTGGTGAAATACAGTATAGATAGGTGCCA
This sequence comes from Tursiops truncatus, assembly GCF_011762595.2. Classification (NCBI taxonomy): domain Eukaryota; kingdom Metazoa; phylum Chordata; class Mammalia; order Artiodactyla; family Delphinidae; genus Tursiops; species Tursiops truncatus. The sequence goes on from NC_047034.1 coordinate 124,126,956, forward strand.
CTGCCTTGATTTTTGTTAAGAAGCCAGCAATCTAACCTACCATTTCTTTTGTACTATCAGTATAAATTTCAACATAGTGAATAAAGCAAATAATGTCTTGGTATTATAATGAAAATAGTTTTGGCCTTGTGGATTCCTTGTAAGTGCTTTGAGTTTATCCAGGGTTCCACACACCAGTCTGAGAACTACTGCTCTATAAAACCCTTGTAAAGTGTAGCCAATTTAACTTATATATTCAGCTTAGTTTAACAAAAAATTGCAAGCTCGTTCTCTTCTTGTCACTCTGAGAGGTGATAGAGTTAAAAAGATGTATAATAATGTTCATGTTTTCAAGAAACAAGAGCACTCAAGAAATATTACTCAGCCATAATAAAGAATGAAATAATGCCATTTGCAGCAACGTGGATGGATTTAGAGATTATCATGCTAAGTCAGACAGAGAAAGAAAAATATCATATGATATCATTTATATGTAGAATCTAAAAAAAATGATACAAATCAACTTATTTACAAAACAGAAACAGACTCACAGACTTAGATAAAAAACTTATGGTTAGGGCTTCCCTGGTGGCGCAGTGGTTGAGAGTCCGCCTGCCGATGCAGGGGACATGGGTTCGTGACCGGGTCTGGGAAGATCCCACATGCTGCGGAGCCTCTGGGCTCGTGAGTCATGGCCGGTGAGCCTGCGCGTCCGGAGCCTGTGCTCCGCAACGGGAGAGGCCCGCGTACCGAAAACAAAAAACAAAAAACTTATGGTTACCAAAGGGGAAATGTGTGGGGAGGGATAAATTAGGAGGTTGGGATTAACATATACACACTACTATATATAAAATAATCAACAAGGACATACTGTATACCACAAGGAACTCACTCAATACTCTGTAATAACCTATGTGGGAAAAGAATCTGAAAAAGAATATATATATATATATATATATATATATATATATACAACAAAATCACTTTGCTGTACACCTGAAACTAACACAACATCATAAATCAACTATGCTCCAATATAAAGTAAAAATTTTTAAAAATAAATAAAAGTCCCAATAGGAAAAAAATAAATAACCAGCAAGGACCTACTTAATAGCACAGGGAACTATACTCAGGATCTTGTAATAACCTGCAATGGAAAAGAATGTAAAAAAAGAATACACACACACACACACACACACGTATATAACTGAATCACTTTGCTGTACATCTGAAACTAACACAACATTGTAAATCTACTATACTTCAATAAATATTAAAAAAAATCATTCTAGGCCCAGGAGTAGAACTGTGAACAGATAACTGCCTTACAGTGTCATAAGTGTTCTGATGGAGAGGCAGAGGGAATGATTGGAACAGAGAGTGACCCTAGTTTAGTCTCCGGTTTAGGTAACAATATCCAGAGCTGAAAGGAGTTTAGCCAGGTGAATAAATGGGTGCTAGGAGAGTGTTCTGGCCAAAAAAAAAAACCTCTGAAAAAAAGGTATGGAGGCGTAAGACTTATATGTAGTTTAATATCTCAAAAGGTGAAGTTAGGAACAAGAAAATTGAGGTAAGTTTTAGATCGCTTAAGTCTTTGTGTGTCTAGCTAATGGTTAAGACTTTAAAATGCTGGGATTAAATCAGCAAAACAAGGGAATAGTTAGGCATAAGTAATGTTGAAATAAGATTTTGGGGAGGTGATGTGTGGGAAAGGGGCAACTGTAAAAGTTTAATTTGGAAGCTCTTGAGTTTGTGTTCATGAGACACCAAATGAATTGGTGCTGCTAGAATATGAAGCTTAAAGGTGATATAAGTAGGGATATAAATTTGCTTCATTAGTGTAGAGATGGCACATGAAATTGTGACTGGATGAGATTACTAAAAGAACGAAGAAAGAACGTAGTGAACCAAGAATGGATCTTTTGGGAAATGGGTTTTAGCAGGGGAAAAAAGAACCTATGAAGGACATTGCAAGCAAAAAGGTAGAGAGAAGGGTGGGAAGCTGTTTTTGGATGAGATCAACACTTAAATCTATGAACTTTGAGTAAGCTGATTGTTCTCCACAATGTTGGTGGGCCTCGCCCAATCAGTTGAAGGTCTAAATAGCATAAAAAGTCAGCTTCTTCCAGCAAGAGTGTTTCTCCAGCAGCCTGCTTTTGGACTTCATCTGCACCATCAGCTCTCTGGGGTCTCCGCCTGCCAGCCACACTGCAGATTTGGACTTGGAATTCTCCATAATTGCTTGAGACAATTTTTTATAATAAATCATATACATATATGATTATATATATGAAATTTATATATAGTATTGATATTTATATATGTATGCCTATCTGCATCTATATCTACCTATAGCTATATCATTATCTCTCTGTATATCTCCTATTGGTTCTGTTTCTCTGGAGAGTCTTAAGAAATATAGAAACAGTAAAGGTATAGTATCATGAGAACAAAGTTGTAGAGCAGAGAGTAACCAAATATGTTCCTCAGGATATCTTTTCTGCGCATGCTAATGGGTACAAAAAATAGTTTTGTTGTAATTATATCTGGGAATTTCTTGGTGCCTTTTAAAATACACTCACAGTACAACCCACAAAATTGTAAAATGTGTAACTTTTTAATATTTCAAATCTAATTTTTCTCATTCATCATCACTCTTCTGGGTAGTCAGGAGGTTGTTTTCTGTTTTTTACAAAACTACTTTAAATTTTAAAAGATTACCTAGTTGTAATAGTTTTCAGTTTAAGTTAGTCCTTTATTGGTAAAGGCTCTGTTTCTCAGAGTTTTACACTCTCCCTCTGTTCTTCACTCAAATGTCATTTAGATTTCTGAGGGAAATTACTGTGTCCTTGTTGGGGCTACCAGTGATAGCAAAGTCACTTAGTATCCATGGGGTCATAAGGTGTCTTTTTGGACTCTGTACGGATTATTCCCTTGTCCATTTGGTCATTGCTCTTGCAGCTGACATTTGGTGCCCAAGTTGGCAGCTCGTGAGCATATGATATTTTTCCTGAGCTTGGCCAAGGGCCTTTTGTCCTCCCTGATGACTTGGCTCCACCTTGGTCCTCACCAGCACTTGAAGTTTGGATACACGCTAATTGAGACATAACCTGTAGCTAGAGTTACATTCCCCTGACCCAGCACTCTCTCTAGTAAACTCTTTAGCCAGATGCTTTCTGTACCCACTATAGGGCACGTGGGAAGGTCTGGACACCTGCCAAACCACAGGGCACCCCGATATTGACACTGTTGGCAAGTAACTCCGGTTAGCCTCTGTCCAAACACACGATGCCACCACCTGTACTTTGTTTAATATGGTTGCCTCTGGTTGTGCAGAATCATTCTGCAGGGGGCTCACCTCACCAATACTAGTGAGGGGATAGCCTTTCTGCTCCAGAATTGCCCCCCATCTACATAGCAAACAGCCCTTCCTTAAGGCTGAAGATGAAAGGTTAGAACACACACATCCCCTCAAAACCTAATTCTTCTACTTCGGGATTTCTTCATATTCCCAACATTCATCAACATTGTCAGAAAAGGCAAAATTTCCCCTTTCCCCCATTTTGTTTTCCTTTCCTCTCTTGATCTGAAGTTTATATACTACACACATTCTTTAAGTAAATACTTGACTCAATGAAGTTTATTCTTATTACATATTTCTGGCTTACTCCAGAAAACTACACGGACTTTGAAACATTAAATCTCCCCTTCCCATCTCTATCTGATGTCCAGTATTTTAGGTTCAACCTGATTATACACTGAAATTAGTCACTATCATCATTATTGTTTTATACAATTGATGCTTATTTAGATTTGCCAATACCAATTACTATGCTAATCATATTTCTTATACCACATTCTTTCTGGATTTAAAAATCTCCATACCAAAATGCAGAATTTAGTGGCTATTTCAAACAGTCTATGAACCACAAACCCTCTTAAGCTTTGTCTAAAATGTGTTTGCTTTCACTCCTGATTCACAATTTATATGAGAATAGAATTTTAGATTGATGTCATTTTTCTGTAGCATTTTGAAGAAGATATTCTAACATTTTTCTATCCCCATGACTGTTCTATTATTGCTGTCTGTCTAAATATAATTCTTTCTAGGCAAACTGTCTTTTGTTTTAAGCTTTTTTTATGTTATACATGCAATTTTTAAAATAAGTAACAATGCATATAAAGCGAATAGAACAGAGCATGGCACATAGTAAGTACAGAATAAATCTTAACCACTGCTATTGCTGTTACTTTAAACATACATATTTTTCTCTTGCAAGTTTCTTTATTTCAAGTTCTTAAGTTGCTGATTCTTTTGTATGTATTTTCTGCTAACTCTCCCTCATCATGTATCGGTTCCTTACATGGTAGTGGTTTGTCACGTTTTGTGTGTGTGTTTGTTTTTGTGTTTTTGTCTTTGGTAGGGAGGGGTGTGATTATAGCCATTTCCCTGAGGGAGCTCCCAGAACTGGTTGGTTTTTTGCTTTGTTTTGTTTTACTTTTTATTGCGTTATATTTGACATACAACATTCTGTTGTTTAAGATGTACAACATATTGATCTGATGCATTTATGTTGCAATATGACTGTCATAGCAGCCTTAGGTAATACCTCTATCATGTCACATAGTTATCATTTCTTCTAGTGTTGGAGACAATAAAATATTGTCTCTTAGCAAATTCAATGTTTATTATAAAGTGTTATTGTGTGTAATCACTATACTGTGTATTAGGTCTCCAGGATTTATTTATCTACTAATTGTAAGTATATACTCTAAAACAACATTTTTCCCATTCCCTCACCACCAGCTGCTGGTAACCATCATTTTACTCTCTGCTTTTATGATCTCAGTTTTTTTAGATTCCACGTATAAGAGATCTCATACAGTATTTGTCTTTGTCTGACTTATCTCACTCTACATAATGTCCTCAAGAATTATCCATGTTGTTGCAAATGGCAGGATTCTCTTCTTTCTCATGGCTGAATAATGTTCAATTATGTACATACACCTCTTCTTTATCCATTCATCTGTCAGTAGATACTTAGGTTGCTTCCATATCTTGGCTATTGTGAATAATACTGCAGTAAACATGGGAGTGCATATGTCTCTTCAGTACCCTGTTTTCATTTCCTTTGGGTATAACTTAGAAGTAGAATTGACATATTGTATGGTAGTTCTATTTTTAAGTTTTTAAGGAAACTCCACACTGCTCTCCATTGTGAGTGGCTGAACCAGTTTAAAATCCCACCAACAGTGAACAAAGGTTCTTTTTTCTCCACATACTCACCAACTTTATCTCTTGTCTTCTTGAAGACAACCATTCTAACAGGTGTGAGGGGATATCTCATCATGGTTTTAATTTGCACTTCCCTGATGATTAGTGATGTTGAGCACCTTTTCATGTACCTGCTGGCTGTTCAGATGTCTTCTTTGGAAAATTTCTATTTAGTTCCCTTTCCCATTTTTTAATTGAATTGTTTGGGTTTTTTTTTTTTTGTTATTGAGTTTGAGTTCTTTATAAATGTTGGATATTAACCCCTTACCAGATATGTGGTTTGCAAAATTTTCTCCCATTCTGTAGGTTGCCTTTGTATTTTGTTGATTGTTTCTTTTGCTGTGCAGAATTTTTTAAGTTTGATGTAGTCCCACATTTGATTTTTTTCTTTTGTTGTTTGTGCTTTTGGTGTCATATCCAAAAAATCATTGCTAAGATTTAGGTCAAGGAGCTTCTTCCAAATTTTTTCTTCTACGAGTTTATGTTTCCAGGTCTTATGTTTAAGTCTTTCATCCATTTTCAGTTAAGTTTTGTGAGTGGTAAGACAAAGATCCAATTTTGTGGTTTATCAGTTTCTCTGTCCTAACCTCCTGTGGAGATTTTTATTTGTTTTGTTTGTTTGTTTGTTTTCTTTCCTATGAGTACCCCTTGAGTCCTGGGTTCTGAAACTTTCCATAATGCAAAATTTTAATTTTGGTTGGGCTCCCTAGAATTTTGCTAATCTTGAATCAACTTTTATATTTTACTCTTGAAACTCTAATTCTACATAAGTATTGTCAACATGAACCCTGAACCACAAAAGACCCAGGGTAAAAGGGGAACCATTCTTTTTCTCATTTTAGAGTAGAAATGAGCTCTTCCAGGATATCACCTTAAGGAAGGCACCTGGGTTTCTCTCTAATGTCTCTCTAAATCTCCGCAGCATCAACTAATGTCATTATTGAAATGGCATTAGGTTACTTCTTTTCTGTCACTTAGAGTTTTTCATCTCTTTCATTTGAGGTTAATTATATATTTTTAAATTGCTGTTGCTTAAAATATTTCTACATATTTGTATGGGAGGCTGTTCCATGCCAACTCAATTTGCCATAATTTTGGAAATCTATTTGTTTTTTATATTGACACATAATAAGTGCTCATTACCACCAGTTTTTTTTTTTAACCTCTGTATGGGAGTATAATTGTTTACAATGGTGTGTTAGTTTCTGCTGTATAACAAAGTGAATCAGCTATACATATACATATATCCCCATATCTCCTTCCTCTTGCATCTCCCTCCCACCCTCCTTATCGTACCCCTCTAGGTGGACACAAAGCACCGAGCTGATCTCCCTGTGCTATGAGGTTGCTTCCCACTAGCTATCTGTTTTGCATTTGGTGGTGTATATATGTCAATGCTACTCTCTCACTTCGTCCCAGCTTACCCTTCCCCCTCCCTGTGTCCTCCAGTCCATTCTGTACGTCTGCATCTTTATTCCTGTCCAGCCTCTAGGCTCTTCAGAACCATTTTTTTCCTCTAGATTCCATACATATGTGTTAGCATACAGTATTTGTTTTCCTCTTCCTGACTTATTTCACTCTGTATGACAGACTCTAGGTCCATCCACCTCACTACAAATAACTCAATTTTATTTCTTTTTATGGCTGAGTAATATTCCATTGTATATATGTGCCACATCTTCTTTATCCATTCATCTGTTGATAGACACTTACGTTGCTTCCATGTCCTGGCTATCATAAATAGAGCTGCAATGAATATCGTGGTACATGACTCTTTTTGAATTATAGTTTTCTCAGGGTATGCCCAGTAGTGGGATTCCTGGGTCATAGGCTAGTTCTATTTTCAGTTTTTTAAAGACCCTCCATATTGTCCTCCATAGTGGCTGTATCAACTTACATTCCCACCAACAGTGCAAGAGGGTTCCCTTTTCTCCACACCCTCTCCAGCATTTATTCTTTGTAGATTTTTTGATGACGGCCATTCTGACCGGTGTGAGGTGATACCTCATTGTAGTTTTGATTTGCATTTCTCTAATGATTAGTGATGTTGAGCATCCTTTCATGTGTTTGTTGGCAATCTGTATATGTTTGGAGAAATGTCTATTTAGGTCTTCTGCCCATTTTTGAATTGGGTTGTTTGATTTTTTTTGTATTGAGCTGCATAAACTGCTTATGTATTTTGGAGATTAATCCTTTGTCAGTTGCTTCATTTGCAAATATTTTCTCCCATTCTAAGGGTTGTCTTTTCATCTTCTCTATGGTTTCCTTTGCTGTGCAAAAGCTTTTAAGTTTCATTAGGTCCCATTTGTTTATTTTTGGTTTTATTTCCATTTCTCCAGGAGGTGGGTCAAAAAGGATCTTGCTGTGATTTATGTCATAGAGTGTTCTGCCTGTTTTCCTCTAAGACTTTTATAGTGTCTGGTCTTACATTTAGGTATTTAATGCATTTTGAGTTTATTTTTGTGTATGGTGTTAGGGAGTGTTCTAATATCATTCTTTTATATGTAGCTGTCCAGTTTTCCCAGCACCACTTATTGAAGAGGTTGTCTTTTCTCCATTGGATATTCTTGCCTCCTTTATCAAAAATAAGGTGACAGTATGTCCGTTGGTTTATCTCTGGGCTTTCTGTCCTGTTCCATTGATCTATATTTCTGTTTTTGTGCCAGTACCATACTGCCTTGATTACTGTAACTTTGTAGTATAGTCTGAAGTCAGGGAGCCTGATTCCTCCAGCTTCATTTTTCTTTCTCAAGACTGCTTTGACTATTCAGGGTCTTTTGTGTTTCCATACAAATTATGAAATTTTTTTGTTCCAGTTCTATGAAAAATGCAACTGGTATTTTGATAGGGATTACATTGCATCTGTGGATTGCTTTCAGTAGTATAGTCATTTAGAAAATGTGGATTCTTCCAAGCCAGGATCATGGTATATCTCTCCATCTGTTTGTATCTTCTTTAATTTCTTTTATCAGTGTCTTATAGTTTTCTGCATACAGGTCTTTTGTCTCCTTAGATAGGTTTATTCCTAGGTATTTTATTCTTTTTGTTGCAATAGTAAATGGGATTGTTTTCTTAATTTCTCTTTCAGATTTCCCATCATTAGTGTAGAGGAATACAAGAGATTTCTGTGCATTAATTTTGTATCCTGCTACTTAACCAAATTCATTGATTAGCTCTAGTAGTTTTCTGGTAGCATCTTTAGGATTCTCTATGTATAGTATCATATCACATGCAAACACTGACAGTTTTACTTCTTTTCTGGTTTGGATTCCTTTTATTCCTTTTTCTTCTCTGATTGCTGTGGTTAAAACTTCCAAAACTATGTTGAACAATAGTGGTGAGAGTGGGCAACCTTGTCCTGTTCCTGATCTTAGTGGAAATGGCTTCAGTTTTTCACCATTGAGAACAATGTTGGGTGTGGGTTTGTCATACTTGGCCTTTATTATGTTGAGGTAAGTTCCCTCTGTGCCAACTTTCTGGAGGGTTTTTATCATAAATGTGTGTTGAATTTTGTCGAAATATTTTTCTGCATCTATTGAGATGACCATATGATTTTACTCCCTCAACTTGTTATTATGGTGTATCACATTGATTGATTTGCTTATATTGAAGAATTCCTGCATTCCTGGGATAAACCCCACTTGATCATGATATATAATCCTTTTAACGTGTTATTGGATTCTGTTTGCTAGTATTTTATTGAGGATTTTTGAATCTATGTTCATCAGTGATATTGGCCTGTAGTTTTTCTTTTTTGTGTCATCTTTGTCTGGTTTTGTTCAGGGTGATGGTGACCTCATAGAATGAGTTTGGGATTGTTCCTCCCTCTGCTATATTTTGGAAGAGTTTGAGAAGGATAGGTGTTAGCTCTTCTCTAAATGTTTGATAGAATTCACCTGTAAGGCCATCTCATCCTGGACTTTTGTTTGTTGGAAGATTTTTAATCACAGTTTCAATTTCAGTACTTGTGTTTGGTCTGTTCATATTTTCTATTTCTTCCTGGCTCAGTCTTGGAAGGTTGTGCTTTTCTAAGAATTTGTCCATTTCTTCCAGGTTGTCCATTTTACTGGCATATAGTTGCTTGTAGTAATCTCTCATGATCCTTTGTATTTCTGCAGTGTCAGTTGTTACTTCTCCTTTTTCATTTCTAATTCTGTTGATTTGAGTCTTCTCCCTTTTTTTCTTGATGAGTCTGGCTAATGGTTTATCAACTTTATTTATCTTCTCAAAAAAACAGCTTTAAGTTTTATTGATTATTGCTATTGGTTCCTTCATTTCTTTTTCATTTATTTCTGATCTGATCTTTATGATTTCTTTTCTTCTGTTAACTTTTGGGTTTTCTGTTCTTCTTTCTCTAATTGCTTAGGTGTAAGGTTAGGTTGTTTATTTGAGATGTTTCTTGAGGTAGGATTTTATTTCTGTAAACTTCACTCTTACAACTGGTTTTGCTGCATCCCATAGGTTTTGGGGCATCGTTCTTTCATTGTCATTTGTTTCTAGGTATTTTTTTGATTTCCTCTTTGATTTATTCAGTGATCTCTCAATTTTTTAGTAGTGTATTGTTTAGCCTCTATGTGTTTATATTTTTTACAGATTTTTTTCCTGTAATTGATATCTAGTCTCATAGCATTGTGGCCGGAAAAGATACTTGATATGATTTCAACTTCCTTAAATTTACCAAGGTTTGTTTTGTGACCCAAGGTATGATCTATTCTGGAGAATGTTCCATGAGCACTTGAGAAGAAAGTGTATTCTGTTGTTTTTGGATGGAATATCCTGTAAATACCAATTAAGTCCATCTTGCCCAATGTATCATTTAAAGCTTGTGTTTCCTTATTTATATTCATTTTGAATGATATATCCATTGGTGAAAGTGGGGTGTTAAATTCCCCTACTATTATTGTGTTACTGTCAATTTCCCCTTTTATGGCTGTTAACTTTTGCCTTATGTATTCAGGTATTCCTATGTCGGGTGCATAAATGTTTACAATTGTTATATCTTCTTCTTGGATTGATCCTTTGATCATTATGTAGTGTTCTTCTTTGTCTCTTGTAACAGTCTTTATTTTCAAATCTATTTTGTCTGATATGAGTATTGCTACTTCAGCTATCTTTTGATTTCCATTTGCATGAAATAAATTTTACCATCACCTCACTTTCAGCCTGTATGTGTCCCTAGGTCTGAAGTGGGTCTCTTGTAAACAGCATATGTACGGATGTTGTTTTTGTATCCATTCAGCCAGTCTATGTCTTTTGGTTGGAGCATTTAAGCCATTTACATTTAAGGTAGTTATCGATATGTATGTTCTTATTACCATTTTGTTAATTATTTTGGGTTTGTAATTGTAGGTCTTTTCCTTCTGTTGTGTTTCCTGCCTAGAGAAGTTCCTTTAGCATTTGTTGTAAAGCTGGTTTGGTGGTGCTGAATTCTCTTAGCTTTTGCTTGTCTGTAAAGGTTTTAATTTCTCCATCAATCTGAATGAGATCCTTGCTGGGTTGAGTAATCTTGGTTGTAGGTTTTTCCCTTTCATTACTTTAAATATGTCTGCCACTCCCTTCTGGCTTGCAGAGTTTCTGCTGAAAGATCAGCTGTTAACCTTATGGTGATTCCCTTGTATGTTATTTGTTGCATTTCCCTTGTTGATTTTAATATTTTTTCTTTGTATTTAATTTTCAATAGTTTGATTAATATGCCTCTTGGTGTGTTTCTCCTTGGATTTATCCTGTCTGGGACTCTGTTTCCTGGACTTGATTGACTATTTCCTCTCCAATGTTAGGCAAGTTTTCAACTATAATCTCTTCAAATATTTTCTCAGTCCCTTTGTTTTTCTCTTCTTCTGGGAACCCTATAATTTGAAATTTGGTGTGTTTAATGTTGTCCCAGATGTCTCTGAGACTGTCCTCAGTTCTTTTTATTCTTTTCTCTTTATTCTGTTCTGTGGTAGTTATTTCCACTATTTTATCTTCCAGATAAATTATCTGTTCTTCTGCCTCAGTTATTCTGCTATTGATTCCTTCTAGAAAATTTTTACTTTCATTTATTTTGTGGTTCATCATTGTTTGTTTGCTCCTTAGTTCTTCCTGGTCCTTCTTAAATGTTTCTTGTATTTTCCCTATTCTATTTCCAAGATTTTGGATCATCTTTAATATCATTACTCTGAATTCTTTTTCATGTAGACTGCCTATTTCCTCTTCATTTGTTTGGTCTGGTGGGTTTTTACCTTGCTCCTTCATCTGCTACATATTTCTCTCTTTTCATTTTGCTTAACTTACTGTGTTTGGGGTATCCTTTTCACAGGCTGCAGTTTCGTAGTTCCTGTTGTTTTTGGTGTCTGCCCCCAGTGGGTGAGGTTTGTTCAGTGGCTTGTGTAGGCTTTCTGGTGGAGGGGACTGGTGCCTGTGTTCTGCTGATGAGGCTGGATCTTGTTTTTCTGGTGGGTGGGATCACATCTGGTGGTGTGTTTTGCGGTGTCTGTGAACTTATTATGATTGTAGGCAGCCTCTCTGCTAATGGGTGGGGTTGTGTTCCTGTTTTGTTAGTTGTTTGGTATGGGGTGTCCGGCACTGGAGCTTGCTGATCATTGAGTGGGGCTGGGTCTTAGCGTTGAGATGGAGATCTCTGGGAGAGCTCTTGCCGCTTGATATTACGTGGGGCTGCGAGGTCTCTGGTGGTCCAGTGTCCTGAAGTCAGCTCTCCCACCTCAGAGACTGAGGCCTGAGACCCGGCTGGAGCACCAAGACCCTGTGAGCCACATGGCTCAGAAGAAAAGGGAGAGGAAGAAAAAGAAAGAAAGAAAGAAAGAAAGAAAGAAAGAAAGAAAGAAAGAAAGAAAGAAAGAAAGAAAGAAAGAAAGAAAGAAAGAAAGAAAGAAAGAAAGAAAGAAAGAAAGAAAGAAAGAAAGAAAGAAAGAAAGAAAGAAAGAAAGAAAGGAAGGAAGGAAGGAAGAGAGAGCAACCAAACCAAAAAACAAATCCACCAATGATAAGAAGTGCTAAAAACTATACTAAAAATAAACAGACAGACAGAACCCTAGGACAAATGGTAAAAGCAAAGCTATACAGACAACATCACACAAAGAAGCATACACATACACACAAGCAAAAAGAGAAAAAGGAAAAATATATATATATATATTTTTAAAAAAAGGAAGAGAGCAACCAAATCAATAAACAAATCTACCAATGCTAATAAACTCTAAACTAATAAATACTAAACTAAGATAAACATAAAACCAGAAACAAATTAAATGCAGAAAGCAAACCCCAAGTCTACAGGTGCTCCAGAAGTCCACCGCCTCAATTTTGGGATAATTTGTTGTCTATTCAGGTATTCCACAGATGCAGGGTACATCAAGGTGATTGTGGAGATTTAATCCGCTGCTCCTGAGGCTGCTGGGAGAGATTTCCCTTTCTTTTCTTTGTTCACACAGCTCCTGGGGTTCAGCTTTGGATTTGTCCCCTCCTCTGCATGTAGGTCGCCGGAGGGCGTCTGTTCTTCACTCAGACAGGACGGGGGTAAAGGAGCATCTGATTCGGGGGCTCTGGCTCACTCAGGCCGTGGGGAGGGAGGGGTACGGAATACGAGGTGAGCCTGCTGTGACAGAGGCCAGCGTGACGTTGCAACAGGCTGCGGCACGCCGTGTGTTCTTCCGGGGAAGTTGTCCCTGTGTCACGGGACCTGGCAGTGGCAGGCTGCACAGGCTCCTGGGAGGGGAGGTGTGGATAGTGACCTGTGCTTGAACACAGGCTTCTTGGTGGCGGCAGCAACAGCCTTAGCGTTTCATGTCCATCTCTGGGGTCCGCGCTGATAGCCGGGGCTTGCTCCCGTCTCTGGAGCTCATTTAGGCGGTGCTCTGAATCCCCTCTCCTCCCACACCCCTAAACAATGGTCTCTTGCCTCTTAGGCAGTTCCAGACTTTTTCCCGGACTCCCTCCCAGCTAGCTGTGGTGCACTAGTCCCCTTCAGGCTGTGTTCACACCGCCAACCCCAGTCCTCTCCCTGGGATCCAACCTCCGAAGCCCGAGCCTCAACTCCCAGACCCCGCCTGCACCGGCGGGTGAGCAGACAAGCCTCTTGGGCTGGTGAGCGCCGGTCGGCACCGATTCTCTATGCGGGAATCTCTCCGCTTTGCCCTCCACACCCCTGTTGCTGAGCTCTCCTCCGTCGCTCCCAAGCTTCTCCCCTGCCCACCCCCGGTATCCGCCAGTGAAGGGGCTTCCTAGTGTGTGGAAATTTTTCCTCCTTCACAGCTCCCTCCCAGAGCTGTACGTCCCATCCCTGTTCTTTTGTCTCTGTTTATTCTTTTTTCTTTTGCACTACCCAGGTATGTGGGGAGTTTCTTGCCTTTTGGGAAGTCTGAGGTCTTCTGCCAGGATTCAGTAGGTGTTCTGTAGGAGTTGTTCCACGTGTAGATGTATTTCTGATGTATTTGTGGGGAGTGAGGTGAACTCCATGTTTTACTCCTCTGCCATCTTGAAGGTCCCTCCCAGTTTTTGGTTTTATTATTGCACATCTGGGTGGATATAGAGATCCAGTGCTTAAGAAAGAGATCCGTAGTCATTTACTGTACTCATTTACTAAGAAGATCATACAATTTTAGCTTGTTGGAGACTTCATGACAGCATCATTCTCATTGTTTGGTAAGCAGCATCCTAATTCTCTTTTTACAAGTAAGGAAACCAAAGATGAGATTAAATTAATTACCCTCAGGCAACAGATACAACCAGGATGATTATCCAAGACATTAATTCCAAATATGGAGTTCTTTCCTCTGTAAGTTTGCTTATAAGTTTAGGTGAAAATCTCCAGACAACGTGAATATTATTGTATGTAATGAAGGTTTAACTCCTTACCCTCAGTAAGTATTATTATAAAGTATCAAAGGCATACAGAAATAAGTCAGAATTCCTGTCAGCGTTTTGTGTGCTGTGTCTATTTTACCTGCCCTGAAATCTAAAATGTGGCCAAAGCCCTTGGGTCAAGGGTAGTATATGACAAGCAACTACTTTCATAAGAATTATGTAGGTAAAAATGGAAAATTAATGTGTGATGATTTTGTGTTCAATGTCAAAATGTTAAAGTTACTTTTTCTTTTAAACTGACTTGATTCAAAGAAGGGCATCAAAATTGGGATTTAAAACCATACAACTATCTTATTTCTTTTTAAAATACTAATAAAACTATCCATGTTTTTATCAGATTTACTCCAAGCTTGCCTATGGAAATTTAGTCTGCAGTCATTTGTTTCAGATAGAGAAGTTTATTTGTTTAATTAATACATTATCTAAAACTGTGTATGTGTGAATGGACTCACACCTAGATACACATACATTATATTTATAAATGTTTTAGTGTAAAAATTCAGATGACTTTGGACTTTATAGTATAATTACTTTAACTATATATGGCATGAAACTGTAGGAAATACATTTTATAGGTAAAATATAAGATATTTTATCAGTTTTCTATCTATGAATATAAAAGCTAGAAGCAAAGTTAGAGATAAACTAATTCTCCCTTTGCATTTCAAAGATGAAATAACATCAAATCATAGAACCAAGATTAAAATCCTAGTTTTTGCACCTTTCAATATGTTATGATTCTTCTGAATATATTAAAATATAAAGGGTAAAGTCATGAAATTTAACAAAGTTAAATGCTTACTTTATTTATTTTAAATTGGGGTGTATAAAATATTTAATGAGATTCATTTATTCTGTATTTTCCCAGAACAAGCTACATCTATTTAGACAACAGAATTGATTTGATAATTCATAGTTTTTAATGTGGCTGCTTTACATGGTGAAATCAATTGAGTCAATGACACAACGCTCACATTAAAATATTTTTTTAAATGTTAGAGCTAGCAGTTTTGCTTTAATGTTTGTCACTAGATTTGAAATCAGACACCATCAATATTGACTTCTTCCAATAATAACTCTCTTGAAATAAAGAACAGTAATAATAAAATAGGTAACAGTTTTCCACTGGCATAGCAATTTTTCATTTATGAACTGTCTGGATTCAATACTGGGCCAGTTACTTAACCTTTCTGTGCCTGTGTTTCATCTGAAGAATGGGGATCATGATACCATTGTGAGAATGAAATGTGTTAAATACGTAGAGCACCTAAGGCTTCCCTGGTGGTGCAGTGGTTGAGAATCTGCCTGCTAATGCAGGGGACACGGGTTCGAGCCCTGGTTCTGGGAAGATCCCACATGCCGTGGAACAACTGGGCCCGTGAGCCACAACTACTGAGCCTGCACATCTGGAGCCTGTGCTCCGCAATAAGAGAGGCCGCGATAGTGAAAGGCCCGCGCACCGCGATGAAGAGTGACCCCCGCTTGCCACAACTGAGAAAGCCCTCGCACAGAAACGAAGACCCAACACAGCCAAAAGTAAATAAATAAATTTTAAAAAAAAGTAACAAATGTTCAAGTGCAATTGGTGTCTTTAAAAAAAAAAAGATACTATGCTGTCTCTCAAATAATATGTATAAAAAAATATGTAAAGCATCTAGAAGAATGGCTGTTGCATAGTTAATAGTGAATGAGTCAGCTATTACTGTTTTTGTTGTTGGTGGTATTATTTTTGATTTATTTATTTTATTGTTAGGCGCACTTAACATGAGATCTACTCTCTTAACAAATTTCAAAATGTTCAATACATTATTGTTGACTATAGTTACAGTGCTGTTCAGTAGCTCCTTAGAGCTTAGTCATTTTGCATAGCTGAAACTTTAAGCCCATTGATAAGTAACTCTTTGTTTCCTCCTGCCGCCAGTTCCTGGCAGCCACCGTTCTACTCTTGGAACCTAAGATTTTGACTATTCGTTGTTATTACCACTATAATAACCCTGACAGTTGGGAGTCTTCAAAAGAGCTTAGACCACCTGATAAACTGAAGTAGAAAAATGTACTGATATCTTTAATTGTTTAGGTCATTAAGATTTATAGGGTAATTAAATTATTATAGAATTTAATTACACTAACCAAATGTGCTGTTTCCAGGTAGATATTTAGTCCTGGTCAAGAACAGCACTGTAATAGTGTGATTCCAGAAGATCTAAATCTTTTTTCATTTTCTGGATTTGTGTTAAGCATGGTTCTCAACATCTTAAAGAGGGCTAAAATAATTAAAGATAATATTAATATTTCAGATCACTGGTAAACTTGAGTACTTAGTAAGGCCAAAGTTGAACAGTACAATCAAAGGTTATTAATTCAAAGATAGTATAACTAGGATAGACTGAGATTTACTAAGGCAGCCTTCTCTGAGGTATTGCCTAATTCATCTGTTAAGTATGAATGATAAACTCTTTATTTAAAATATTAGATCAGATTAGATCTTCTTATCTTCTTTTCTATTTTTTCCATATGTGGTCCTGTGTGCCCAGCAAAGGATAAAGACATTCATAATTGGCAGTTGAAAGATTAGCAACTCTCCTGATGTTTATCTATTTTTTCTCACTTCAAAACATTGTAATGAATTATATTGTGATGCTTTGGCTTATATTTGATCATATTTACTAATGAAGTCATAGGTTTAAGGTTGAAAACAACTTTTAGACTGCAGAGTTGTATTTGTAATAGATACTGTGTTTGTCTTGCCAGTATCTATATTACCTCTTTCCCATTTTGTAGCCACCATTGTGGAATTTTGACCACACCATGAGCAACAGTTGAGTTGAAGCAATCAAGGAAGTTCTGCATTTCTTGCTACAGTTAATGGTTTAGGGATGGGCATATAGCTTAAGCCAGGCTTAAGCCATCTGGTACAAGATATTCTCTTGGTTACAGTGAATGTAACCTAAGTTATTTCATTCAGAGGGGATCTTAGGACATTATTAGCAATGGTTGGAGAAAGAGAAGCCCCTTTTCTCCTGGATGTTATCAAGGAAGCATTAAACAGTTGTTTTTCTGCCATGAGAAAAGCAATCTGAAGATGCAGCTAGTCCATAATGATGGCAGAATTGAGAGAATCAAAAACATGTAGCTGCAAAGACATGTAGATGCATTTTTGAAGATATCTGCTCTTTAAAGAAAAAATTTCCCAGCAAATCCTTTGACTCTGTATTTAAAACACATTCAGGATCTGACCAGCTTGCACATTTACTGCTATGCCCTTGTCCAAGACACCTTATCTCTTGCTTGCCTTATTGCAATAGCCTTCAAAATGGTCTCCCTGCTTCTATGCTTGTCCCCATTTAGTCTATTCTCAGCACAGCAGCCAAGTAACTTGTTGAAGTGTGTGACCTTGCCACTTCTCAGTATCCCCTAATAGCTCCCCATCTTATTCAGAGTCAAATCTAAGGTTCTTATAATAGTCTATAGAGTTCTATGTGCTCTGAACAGTATTTCCTCTCTTGACCTATCTTTCTCCACCTTCACTCTCCCTGACTCTGCTCAGACCTAAGTGACTTCCTTTCTGCTTCTTAACATTCCAGGCAAACCCCTACTTCTTTCACTATTAATTCTCTCTGCCTGGAATGCTTTACCCCAAGATTTTCTCATGGACCACTCCTTCATTGCATCAAGGTCTTTATTCATATGTTACTTTTTCAGTGAGACCTTTCAAGATCAAACTATTCATATAAGCACCAACCCCTTATACGCACACATGCACACACATATCCCAACTCTACTTGATTCCTTCTCAGCTTTATTTTTTCTTTAGAGTCCTTATCATCATCTAATTATTATTTTACTTATTACTTTTACTTATTTTGTCTTCTCTTTATTGAATACAAGTTCCAGGAATGTTTCTGTTTGATTTGCTGTTATATCTCCAAAACATTTCCTGGCACAGAGTTGGCACTTAATAAAAGCTTGTTGAATGCCTCATGAATCTCTGGATGAAATTATTCCTAAAGTCAATCTCTCTTTGAATTTTCAATTTACATAAAGAATACATTCCTTTTATTATTGAAGTCAATTTAAGTTGAACTATCTTTTCCTTGCAACTAAAAGCACTGTAACTGAGACAGTAAGTAAATATCTGATGGACAGAATGAGCTTGCCAGAAACAAAACTTAGGATGAGAATTCATGTGAAAGTGATTTATTAGGAAAAACTTTGTTATGGGTTGAACTGTGTCCCGTGAAAAGATGTTCAAGTCCTAACCCCCCCTCCCCATACCTGAGAACGTGACCTAATTTGGAAGTAAGGTCATTGAATATGTAATTAGTTAAGATGAGGTCATACTGGAGCTCTTAATCCAATATGACTGGTGTCCTTATAGAAAGGGGAAATTTAGACATAGCCATGAACCCAAGGAGAAGGCCATGTGAGCATGAAGGCCAAGTATAGATGATGCTTCTACAAGTTAAACAACTACAAAGTCTGCCAGCAGCCCACTAGAAGCTAGGTCAGAAGCATGAGACAGATCCTCACAGCCCTCAGATGGAAGTAACGCTGCTGACACCTTGATCTCAAGCTTCTAGCCTCCAGAACTGTGAGACAACTCCAACCCACTTGTTTGTTATGGCAACCCTAGGAAATAAATACTGACTGCTAGGGGATTTCGGAAATGGGACTGTGACAGGAAGAAAAGCAAGCAAAGGGGCAAAGCTCTACAAAAGGTAACTTTTTTTCAATCTCACAGAACTCTATGAACCGTATAGGTACCACTTCTGAGTTGTCCTTGTCATGGCCAAGAGAGCAGAAGCTTTAGAACTTCAGTCCAGAGCAGCCATTGGTTAGGGGTGCCCACTTGGTCTGTGTGGATAGAAGAGGTTCTTCAGGGTTTCCCTGTGCTCAGACAAAGCTTGTTCCAGAAGCCAGAGACCAGCCTTCGAAAATGATCCATGAGTGCTTACTGCCAGCTCTTGGGAGGAAAAGAACAGTGGTGAATTTTATGAGGAAAATTGGCAAAGGGCTGGAGGATGTGGGTAAAGCACTGAGAGCATCTGCCACAATGGGTTGGGAAGCAATAAGGGACACTGAATAGCTGGAGAAAAGGGGGATGTAAATCATATATACAATCCATTGTTTTTCTGTCTAGTTAGGCTCTGGTGGTTATATTTATCTACATTATTTGAGTTAATAAAAGACCCCTATTGTAAACATAAGATGTGTGCTGAGTATCTATGAATAATTCCTAGTGTTTAAAATCATATTTGATTTGAGAAAAACAAAAATGGGAACAAATGAGAAAGTAAAATACTGACATAAAAATTTAAAAATGTATGAAGGTCACAACTGTCTTTTAAAAAATGTGTGTGTGAAGAGAGAATTGGAGGAATTCATATTTGTCTGCAGAGCCGTAGAAATACAGGAAAAGCAAAAAAGGACCTAATAATTGGCATTCTTTTAATCAAATATACTTGTTGTTGGTTCCCAGGTACAGAGGCAGTTTCATTTTGAGATATTTTCTTGCTTGCCTGCAGCCGAGAGACAGAGGGACTGGTTTCTAAAAGTTAGACAAGAAACACCTGATTCCACTGTTTATTAAAAAAGAATGTGCCTGTATGTTTACCTAGCTCCAGTAAGGTTAAAGAATTGTAGCAATAAAAGATATTGTCACCAACTGTATGGTTGACCTTTTCTGTGCAGGAATACACTGTCTTTCCTACAACACATAGGTCAAGATTGCATTTTAGTTTTCATTTGTGACTTTTCTTTAAAAGGCTTTTCATTTCTTACAGGTCATTATTTTTGATACATTTGATTGAATCCTTGCACTGCCTGATGCAGGATTGATTCTGACCCTAATATTTATAAAAAGTAAGGTTTTGTAGTCATAGATCATTGCATTGTCTTTTTTTTTTTTTTGTATTGTAAGGTATCTTGTATATAATGGGCATGTCTTTTATTTTGGAAGACTTTTTCAGTGGCTTAACCAACAGCCTTTTATTACTTCCTCTTGTTAATAAAACCATAATTTCATTCAAGAAACTATGTGTCTGGCCACATCAATATTTGTCAAAGCCCATCATAACTTGAACATTTCCATTCATCCTAGTCAGTTACTGTTTTGACCAATGGAACGCAAACATCTGTGAAAGGACTTCTGGGAAATATTTTTCTTCCTGGTAAAGATCCACAAAAGGGAGAAAGAACTCTTCCCTCTCTTCCTCATTTAGACACTTGTGACCTTGAGGAAACATGCCAGAGGGAAAAAGCCAGCAAGATGCACTTGCCCAAGAGGAAGGATTGAAAAACACCTGGTATCTTAACAATGTTGTTGAGTTGCTAGAAACAAACTTGGGACCATCAACTTCTAGTTTTGTTAATAAACACAAAGTATCTGTAGAGTATAAGCTACTATCATTCACGTCTGTCTCCTTTTATTTGGTACTGAATGCAACCTAGCTGAGACACTTATCTTTTGCATACTTATTATGTGTTTGCCTAAAGTATTTCTTTATTTTTGATATCTGAACATGAAGCTGTGCACTTGTGTTTGTTATTTCCCAATACTCTGCTGTGAGTTATTCCTTAATGTCACACATTTGTGATGTGTGTGATCATCATATCATTTTTTTCCAGTCTCTCTGTTTTAGCTCATCTTCTACCTATGGTGTTTTATTGATCTTAATTCAGCATGGTACTATAATGTAGGGTCCTTGCATTACACAAAGTTTAGTTCAAGCTCCTATTGTGCCATTTAACATCTGTGTCAAGTTAATCAAGGTACTTAACCTCTCTGAGGCTTCAATTTTCTCATCTGTAAAATGAAGAAACCAATGTATCTTCATTATCTTTTATTATGAGGATTAAATAAATGCTTAGTAAGTAACCAGCAGTGATGCTTATAAAGATAATGCTTCTGCCCTAAACATTTGCATTATTCATAATCTAGTGTGTTGGCTTGTTTGCCAATGAACTCAGTTCCATTAATACAGGGGTTTTGTTTGTTCTGTTTATTTTCACTACTGTATCTCTAGTGCCTTGAATAGTGCCTGGAACAGTGTAGGCACTTGATAAATATTTGTTAAATTATTGAATGGATTGAGTTACTGACCTTGGTTTTGGTGACCCTGTAGTCTAGGGCTCATAGTCTTAGAGAAAATTGCACAGTATTATAGGAAATAATTCATCTATTTAACAGTGTTTACATAAACAGGTACTTTGCAAAGAAATCTGAAGATCAGGGGTTGCCTACAGGCTGGATCTGGCTGACAGAGAAGTTTTGTTTGTCTTAAAAATGTTTCAATATTTTTTCAATTAGTTGTCAAACAAATTTTTCTAAAAAAGAAACTCTACATAAAATTAGTTTCTCTTTGCCACTGGAAGATGTTAAATCATTGCATGGCAATCATCTGAAACTGTTTAGTAGCTGCCTGCTTTAGATTGTGCAGGTTCTCAGAATCCCTGCCCTCACTCCCATTTGCTGACACTGGTTGCTACCACTCAGTACACTTGCACTATAGTTTTGGTTTTGTTTTTTAATTTTCAGCTTTATTGAGGTACAAGTAACAAATGAAATTGTAAGATATTTCAAGTGTACATTGTGGTATCTTGGTTATTTGATATATATAAACATTGTGAAAGGATTCCCCCATCAGTCAATTAACACATCTTTGTCTCACATATTTACTTATTTTATTTCTTTATTTTTTTGTGAGAATTGCATGATAGTTTTTGTTAGGGTTACCCTACTTCATATGTGACTATTATCTGTCTGGTTCTTGTGGGCATTTGAGTTTGTGATTTTTGCAGATCTGACCCTTGAATTTTACCTGAAGCTTGCTGCTTTATGATGACCTGTATCATACCCAAGTCTTCCTTTATCAAGAAATTTGACAAAAAAGACTCAGGATTATGAACTATTATTTAACTTATACTGTGGGGTCTCATTACTTTAGAAAAATTAACCTTCATTTTTAGTTCAAATAAAAAATGCACATAGTTCAAAAAATAGTACCAAAAAACTAATGCAGCAGGATAATAAAATGGAATCTCTTTTTCAGTTTCATCTGATGCCCAAAGGCCAAGAACAAAACAATTGCTACCAAACACCCCTATATTCTGAAACTGGGTGCTTATAGACCTGTGTTGTACAGACTAGCCAATCGTGGAACTGATTCTCCCAGCTTTGATGATCCTCCACATCCTGCAATAATAGGGGAGGCTGAAGAATTGGAAGAGAGGATTCCTGCAGAGTTTTGTCATGTGCTGTGTGATTTTCACCTCTATGAGGTGGTGGGGGAGGGATGCCTCCCTCTCATCTCAAGATGCATGAGAGGACCCTTGAAAAGATCACTCTGATAATTTGCATATATCTCTTGGATTTTCATAAGTGCTGGTAGCTGACTCACATCTGGGAAGGCTAAAGGTGAACAGTAATAAGTGGAGTCGCTTGCCTGGCAGCAGAGCAAACAGATGAGGTTTTTCCAATTTTTTCCTTCCTTGGAAGGAAGCTGCATTTCCATTTTGTCTGGCAGGAATGTGAGACTTTCCTAGGAGCCCTGTGGACCCATAAGATGTACATGATCTGGAGCCAAGTTAAAACAGTATATTTTAAAGGCTGAAAGTGTTATTTGATACAGAAACTGATTGTACCATCCTAAGAGAACAAGTAACCAGTGGAGAACCGTTACTGTTCACAGCAAAAAAGTTTAGGGGAGCCCCAGAAAAAACACCCCTGAGAAACTCACAGAAGTGCCACTACCCACAAGAGGAAAAATCAGAGGGTGAAGGAAAAAGAAAAGCATTAATTAGAGAAGAAAGCTTCTATTCTCTCCCATCATCACTCCCAACATTCACTGAAGTCTCCCAGCCTAGAATAATCCTGAGGATTGGGGAAAGGTTTTAAAATGGGCAAAACTGTGGAGCTCTGCAATTATGACCTGAGTTTGGATTATGTAGTTACTATGCTTAGATCTAAAAATGACCAGAGGACATTTTACTGTCTCAGAATGATCTGAAATACTAATTGTACCTGCTAGAAATTTTACCCAGGGGGTAGCGAAAAAGAGACTGCAGATTGTATTTGAAAGACTAGTGGAGGCATCAATTAATTTTCTACTTGCACCTTATTGAATCCTGCCCATATAATAAAATAGTTGCCATTATATTAAAAAATATCTTTATCCAGCACAGCCTCTCCATTGTTATGCTTCCCAGAGGCAGACACTTTGGAAATTTTTAGCTGTTCCTTTTAGTATTTACATCCGTATTTCCATATACTATGCATACTCAGATTTCTCTTGATTGATGAATTTGGACAGAATCTATTAAGCTTTTTATTATAGCAGTTAAGAGTTCGGATGAGCTAACAATTCTTCCTCTTATCTTCTCAATATAATTATATCATAATTCTTGGTAAAATCATTAGTATTTACATTACTAGGATTATGCAAATTACTGAGCCATGTAGTATACTATGAATACATTTCTTTAAAAAAAATTAATTTTACCTAGAGCTAATTATTGTCTCACTTTTATCCATTTGCTTAGTGTTACATGTACCAATTGCTATTATTTTTCTAAATACTCTAACAGGCCTGCCAATTCTTTACACTAATGTTCACAAATACTGCCAAACATCAGATGATTTATCATTTCCATGCTTTTATTTTCATCTCCTTTCTCTTCATCTCCCTCCCCACTCCAGTTTTTCTTCATCTTTTTTTCCTTATTTCTGATGAATAAGCTGTCACCCAGGGACTTCCTTCACTTTTATTTTAGAAATTCCCTTTGCTTATCTTCCATGTTGCTCAGATTTTTCTTTCTTTGTTTATCTCCTTGTTTTGCTGAGATATATCATTTGTTGGTCTCCTAAGAAGGTGCATGAGATGTAATTGTTTTACTCTTTACATGTAAGAAAACTTTGTCCTCACAAGTGATTGAGAATTTGATTAAATATACTATTTTAATTTGGAACTCATTTTTTCTAACTATATTGAAGACATTGCTGACTGTTTTCTAGTAGCTGAAGTTGCTGTTGAGAAGTCCAATGCCATATTTTCTTCTTATTCCTCTGACTTGTTTTTCCTGTTGGAAGGTTTTTAGGGTCTTCTTTGTAACCACAGTGCTCTGATATTTTATAATGATGCTTTGGTATGGATCACTTTTATTCAATGTGTTAGATCCTTGCTGGCTCTTATCAATGCAAAATTCAAGTACTTTGGTAATGGAAAATCTTTTTAAATTAATTCTTTGGAAATATTTCTCTTCTTTTTCTCTAGTTTTTCAAAAACTTCTATTATTCAGATATGTGACCCCCTACACTGACTTTAATTTTCTCTCTTTCCTTCCTATTTTTGATATCTTTGTCTTTTTATTTTCTTCCTAGATGATGCTATTTCCAACACTTTGAATTTTTCTTGAGTATTTTTATTTTAGCCATCATATTTCTTATTTTAAAGAACTCATTCTTCTCTGTTTCATTTTTATAGAATTCTGTTTTATCAATGCAATGTTTTATATTTCTGATAATATCAATTATGGTTTTTCATTGCTTTTTTCAAAACAAACTGGTCAGGAGATGTGACTTAGGAGTGATTTCACAGTCATCATTTCTTGACTGCTATACTTTAATTTTAAGGATTTTATTTAAAAAAAATAAAACTTACCTGATTATTAAAAAGACTACTTCTTTCATTCTATTATTTTTATTTAACTATAAGACTATTTATTATTATATAGACAATGTAAGTAATACAAAATAACAGTTATTTACACCACTTTACACACTAGAAATTATTTCTTCCATATGTATTTATAATGTTTGTGGATGATACCTTTGATATTCTGGTCACAAAACTACTATTCTAATAAGTCAAAAATGACATTTAAGTTTCATTCAAAATCTATATTTTGGTGTCATTGATAATGCAGGAAAAAATATTTTGCAGATTAGTATATGTGTACAATTATTGAAATAAATGTTCCATTTATAAAAAAAAATTACAAGTGTTGTAATAAATAGTACTTGGTTTTTGTGTTTTGTTTCAGTACACACTAATTTGGGGGCCATATTTTCACAAAAAAATATGCAGTAGTTTCCCCTTGGATAGAAGAACAGCATATATTTACTATTTGCTGCAGTCTGCTGAAAGTCTGCAGCAGTTTGTGCCAAATGCATTGCAGATGCTGCAGCAGCAATAATGTATTCATGATATGTTCAACTACATTTTGACAGAAGCAGTTTCTAGATGTGTTTAGTCAACTCCTGGCCTTTGCAAGGAACATAAATATAGATTGTTTCATATTCTATGCATATCCATCAAATTTGAAATAGAATGGACCCTTATAAATGGTAATATAAAAATCCATGAAGGTGATGAAGAATAAAGTAATAAAAATTTCATTCAATATAATTTGGAATCTGACAGGTAACCTATGAAGTATTTGTTGTTTGGATGTACAGTGTCTACTTAATTCATGCTATAATCTATGAGCCAAGTAATTGAACAAGTCAAAGAATATTCCACATAATACCTAAAACTAAATATAATGAAAGGTGGAGTTAGCACCACTCAAAGATGAATATGATTCTTTAGATGGTTAGTGTAATTGAAGTTTATATATCAGTAAAGCTTTAAACTGTGCTATAATTGATAGATTTTTGTGATTAGAATTATGAATATTTTCTTTTTAGAAAATGTGGTATAGATTTCTCATTTTCCATCACACTTTGTCTTCCCTCTTCCAGAGAAATAGATTTTAGCTAAGTAGAATGCAACTCACAATAAAGATTACATTTCCAAACCTCCATGTGCAGCTAAGTTGCCCACGTGACTAAATGTTTGACCAACAAAAGGTAAGTAAAAGTGATATGTGTAATTTTCATGTCTTTCCCTTATTGGGAAGAGATAATGTCTTTTCCTTCCCTTTCCTCTTTCTACTAGCTGCAATATCAACATAGTGGGAGATTTACTACTCAGACAAAAGCAACACTTTACAAATGATGGCGACTTTATGAAGTCATGTGGCAGGGTCAGCAAACAAACTCACACTTTTACATAAACAAGAAATAAATCCCTTCCTTTAAAGTCTTTCACAGAATCGTGCCTAATCCACCATGTCAGAATTAATCTCTTCCACCTGTATATTTACTTAGCATGTAATTAGAACCCTTGTATTTTCATCTTATCCTGTTTTGGATTGTTGTTGGTTTTATAAAATTTATTTATTTATTTTTGGCTGCATTGGGTCTTCGTTGCTGTGAGTGGGCTTTCTTTAGTTGCGGCGAGCAGGGGCTACTCTTCATTGCAGTGCATGGGCTTCTCATTGTGGTGGCTCCTATACTTGCGGAGCAGGGGCCCTAGGCTCTTGGACTTCAGTAGTTGTGACACACGGGCTCAGTAGTTGTGGCTCCCAGGCCTAGTTGTTCCGTGACATGTGGCATCTTTCCGGACCAGGGCTCAAACCTGTATCCTCTGCATTGTCAGGCGGATTCTTAACACTTCGCCACCAGAGAAGTCCTCTATTGCTTTTTATGTGTGTGTATTTGTTACTCTCATAACACCATGACACAGTGATGGTTTTTCCTATCTCAATTCCACCAAAAAGCAACTAGCATGCTATACTCCGGTCCCACTGGATTCTTTGAACGGTTTAAAAACAATTTTCTCTCAGAGTCTTCACACTTGCTATTCCCACTACCTGGAATACTAGTCTCACTGACATGTTATATAATATTATATAAGATAATATGACTTCTTTTGTTCAAGTCTCTATTGAAATGTCACCTCTCCCAGATGTCTTCCCGCATCCTATTTCACTTTCTTTACTCTGTTGATATGCAATCAGCAGAAATCTTGAGGAATTGCTGAGACAGAAAGTACGAAATATCGGGAAAGATTCCTGAAGTGATGCGAGTGATTTTGGGAAACTGAGCTGAGAGAACACAGGTAGAAGTAGAAGGAAGGAGAATTTTAGGGTCATCTCTTGGTGAGCTGCATTTGGAGCAGTTGAGGGATTGTCCCTTTCTTTTCTTATGGTTGGCTGAATGGTGAGTAGTCAGAGTATTTGCCCACAGGTTTTAAGGAATAAAAGTGTACATTGAAACCTGGTAAACAGAGTACCCACATTAGCAAATAACACAAACTGGAGTTTGGCATCCAACTTGCTTGCCAAACCCAACTGATTTGGCACCTAAACTCCGAAGATAAGTCCAGCCATCCCAGTGTCCCATCACAAGCACCACAGGCAGAGAGATAAAGAGAATAACCAAGAAACATTGACTGTTCAAGAAAAACTGACACCATGAAAGAGACACAAAACTCTACAAAAATATTAAAACAAACAGAAAAAGAAGTAACTATGAGTTTTTCTGAGCCTACTGTGTGTAATTTAAAAACTAGAAACACTAGAAATCAGAGAGAAGGCAGATAATGACTAGAACAAAAAAGTCATTGCTCAGTTTTGAGTTTCAAAGGAGAGATTTAAATTCCAAGACTGAGACAATGGTTTGAAAACCAAACATATTTGACTTTAGTTGAAAGGAAAGGTTGTCCTTGTTTTCATAAGTTGAGTTGTAACTATAAAAAGCAAAGCATGGAGGACTGAAACAAAGATTGCCATAGAACAAAACCATAGAAAGAGGAAGCTCAGAGGTGAGAAGCCTGGTGCTTTTTAGCTGGTAAGTTCCTAAGAAGCGGCTATCTCTACATTACCTTCTGCAAATCAAATCTTGATGTGCATGCATGTGTGTATGTGGGTGAATGTGTATTCGATAAAGATGACCTTTCTCTCAGAGACCTGCCAAAACATACTTATACAGAGTAGCAGGGATTTGGCTTCACACTTCCAAATCCAGAGAGCCTGCAAACTTCTTACAGATGCCCACTAGGGTTGAAGGATATGGGAAGGAATGTGTCTAGACCGATAACCTGAAGACAACTGCTACTAGGTGAAGGCAAACAGCTAAGAAGTTCAGAACTCCCCACCCCTACCCCCTTTACCATCAGCAGTGTTGGAGGGGCAAAGATACTGAGAGGGCAAAGGAAGAGGATGTAGAGTCTGTGGACCATGGAACAAGAGTTCAAGTGACACCAGATAAGAGCAGCTGATGCTAGTGCAGAGTGAGATTCAAGACTAGGTGTAATCATATATGTGGAGATCAGTAGGAGAGAGGAGAGAGGCTGGCATTCACAGCAGATTGCTCTTTCCTGACATCAGGATTATACATGCCTAGGTAACAGTTTTCACTTGTATAACAGAACTCCTCGAGCTAGTTTAAGCAGAAGATTAAATTGCATTCACATTCAGTTTTACAGCCACAATTGTGATAGATATTCATATTTACTTCTGAATTTAAATGCAATTATGAATAAATACTTTGTGAGTAAAATACATGTAACATTTCTTAAACTAATATTTTATTTTATCAGTCTTTTATTTTTATGATGTTACTATGAAAATTCTTTGATTCATCTTTCATTTGACTGGATTACTTCAAACAAAAATTTTAAAGTGATACATGGGTAATATATTTGAAAATGTCTTTTTATTGTCAACACATGTGAATGATGATCTGGATGGGTAAAGGTTTTTGATTTGTACTCTTATCCCTCAGCTTTGGACACTGCTCCACTGTCAACAGCTAAAGTTGCCAAAGAGAATTGGGAGGTAAACCCATTGCTTATTTGTTTTCCTTTATAGGAGACCTAGTTCTTTTAGCTGAATGTTTCTTAGATAAGCTAAGTATTAATATAAAATTTGTGACAAATAAAATTGTCAATCTTTGCTATTTGTTTTTTGCTTGCTTGTTTTTTATTTTTCTGACAAGCAGACCTCAGTGAATCCTTTGGAGATGCAGATTTATGTAGTCTTTCATTTCAGGAAAATTTTCGTTCATTAATATTTGAATTTGGTTTTGTTCTTATTTACTAGCTCTGTTGTATTCTCTAGGCATAACAATAATCTTTGTGTTAGATAGTTGTTTTTTCCTTCTATTACCTTTTTAAAACTGTTTTCCAATGTATTATGTATAATTTTCTGAAATCTCTGCCTCATGCCATTGATTTGACCCTCTGAAATGTGGACTGCATTCTTTCTTTTCTTTGTCTTGTTCGTAAGTTTTACTCTATCTTTACTTTTAAATTTATTTTCTTATTCTGCTACTGTCTCTTTCATTTAATTTATTATCATAACTTCTATTTCATAAAAGTTGTTTTCCTCAATGTCCTTAATTGTAATAAAAATATTTCTCTTTTTTATCTTTTGTCAAATTTTTGCTGAAGTTCTATTTTTTTCTGTTTACTTATGTTTATGTAGGATAAATTCTATTTTAAGTCCATGTGTCACAGAGTACTATAAGTAGAATCACCTCAACTCTCTTTATGTTCATCTGTGCAGTCAATGCACATATATTTATGGAGTCTCTGCTCTGCACCAGGCACTATTTTTGGCCCTGGACAAAAATAAAAGTTAACAAGACAGACAACCGACCAGCTCTCTAGTAGGTTACACTCTAGTGTGGAAACGTAGGCCATGATATATACATATGATACTGTTAAACATCTGTAAGCACTATGGAGAAAGTGACAAGTGGGAATGCAGCAAAGCATGATTTTAGGGCTGATGCATATTTAACTACTATTAGGCTATCCTGAGGCTGCTAGAAACTAAAGTTATAAATTCAGTGTTTAGCACCATGGTTGCTGAATGGGGGCGCAAAGAACTGGGACCCTGAGCAATGCAATCTAAGTTATCCTCTTTTTTTAATCATATTTTTTCCATTAGACTAGGAATATGTTTTGCCCCATTGATGGTGTTTCCTTAGAGTTCAGTTTCTTCTATTTTGAGTGAAACAGTTATCTTGCTGAAAATTTATGTTAGCTGCCACATAATTACTAAAGCATTTTATATCACAGCCCAAATATTCTTTATCTCTATATGGTTGTTTCTGATAAGTTAGCCTCTAACTCTCACTTTTTCTCATGAGAAGTTCAGGTTAGATGATAAATGTTCTAGTTCTGCCTATACTGATGACTTGAAGAAGTATGTCTTTTACATTTTGCCACAGAGCTGCCTACTTTTATTTTTAACCTTTATCTATCAGAACCTAGACAAACCAGTAGAACTTCCTGACTATATCTCATACAACTGTACTATACATTGGTTAACAGTGTCCTTCCTTAAGGTGGCCTAGAATTGTTTGTATCAGAAGAGTTTTCACCAGAATCTCTGGTAGGAGGTTGAGCTCTCTGGTTTTGGATTAAATAATATTTTTGTCTTTATTTGGACTTTTTGTTGTTGTTAAATTCCTTTGTTTTAAAAGGGGATTATTTGCTGATGTACTTATTCTAAAAATTTCACCATATTTGTTGGATGTTCTACTTCTTAGTGTTCTTCATTGTGCAGTTAAAATATTTGTTATTACTTTGCCATTATTTTGTCCTTTATATACAAAACATTATTTCTAACATTTACTTATCAAAGTAAATCTACTGGTCATATAAGAAGAAATGCAACACAACATTGTCCTGTCTTTATGAAACCCTCCAGATTTATTTGTTCTGACCCATTTCATAAACTACAGAAAAAATAAACAGAAGACAGAAACATTTTATGGTAATGTATTTAGTTAAGTGAGTCCCTATCATCTTTCAGTAGTACTGAATATTAAAATATACATACATGCATGCATACCATGAACAACTTACAGATATCAATCACTAAATAGTTTGCAAGGAGATATAATGATGATAGTATAAGGGGAGATTGGTTAGGAGAAAATAAAAAAGTGCATTTTGGTTTACTGCACTCTTAGCACTATAGAACTTATCACACATATTTTAAAAATAATGAGCAAACCCAAGATTCCTCACATTTCTCTTGCCTCCAGAAACTGGTTAAGTTTTCACTATTAATAATACAAAAACTATTCTCTAGAGAATCATGGTACTCTCTGACTAACACTGTGAGACTATATCACCTATGTTATTTAGTTATTTCAGGCCAATGATCTAAGGGCAAAAAAAATGAACACAAAATTCATACTGAAACAAAAGGAAAAAAATCCTTTAATAACTTCCCTTTGTTTACAAAAGCCGTCGTAAAACTGCCAGTGCTTGTGTCCTAGGGGTATGCAAGATGATCCACTGTGGTGTAGATATAAAATTTTAAATTCCTCATTATATTTACCTTTATCTTATACTTTAAAATTGTTTATAATTTGCATATGCTTTTCAGAGTAAGTACAGTAAAACACATCTAAATTATAAACAAATTAGTCTACAAATCTTGGAGGTGCAAAGTCAGACTTTTTTTTTTACTAATAAAGTACATAATAAAGAAAAAAATGAATGTCACTGGATGTAGACAAAAGTTCCCCTCATCATCCATTGAATTACTTTTGCACCTTCATCAGAAATCAATTTGCTGTATTTGCATGGGTGTATTTCTAGATTTTCTAACTGTTCCATTGATACAGGTGTCCATCTCTTCACTAATATCACATTGTCCTGATTAGTGTAACTATATAGTGGACCTTAATATCAAAAAGAGGTGCGTCGGTGACTTAGACCTCCTGGTCAATGGGAGCATGGGGCTGAGCTGCCCATGCCACCGTCAAGTTGCTAACATGATTATGCAGATCTATCAGACACAGGGAAAAAATTCAGCTACCTCACCCAGATTCTGCAATCCCTATGAGGCTGCAGCTGAAATACTGAAGAACTGTGTGGCTGACAGGGTCTTTGTGCTATGGCCTCATGTCAGACCTGAGCCTCTGAGGTGGGAGAGCCAAGTTTAGGACATTGGACCACGCAGAGACCTCCCAGCCCAACGTAATATCAATCAGCGAGAGCTTTCCCAGAGATCTCCGTCTCAATGCTAAGACCCAGTTCCACCAAACGGCCAGCAAGTGCCAGTGCTTGATGCCCAATGTCAAACAACAAGCAAGACAGGAACACACCCCACCCATTAACAGAGAGGCTGCCTAAAATCATAATAAGTTCATGGACACCGCAAAACACACCACCGGACTCAGTCCTGCTCACCAGAAAGAAAAGATCCAGCCCCACCTACCAGAAAACAGGCACCAGTCCCCTCCAGCAGGAAGCCTACACAAACCACTGAACAAACCTCATCCACTGGGAGCAGACACCAAAATCAACGGAAACTATGAACCTGCAGCCTGCAAAAAGGAGACACCAAACACAGTAAGTTAAACAAAATGAGAAGACAGAGAAATATGCAGCAGATGAAGGAGCAAGGTAAAAATCCACCAGACCAAACAAATGAAGAGGAAATAGACAGTCTACCTGAAAAAGAATTCAGAGTATTGATAGTAAAGATGATCCAAAATCTTGGAAGTAGAATGGAGAAAATACAAGAAACGTTTAAGAAGGACCAGAAAGAACTAAAGAGCAAACAAACAATGATGAACCACACAATAAATGAAATTAAAATTTTCTAGAAGGAATCTATAACAGAATAACTGAGGCAGAAGAATGGATAAATGACCTGGAAGATAAAATAGTGGAAATAACTGCCACAGAGCAGAATAAAGAAAATAGAATGAAAAGAATTGAGGACAGTCTCAGAGACCTCTGGGACAACATTAAATGCAGCAACATTCGAATTATAGGGGTCTCAGAAGAAGAAGAGAAAAAGAAAGGTCTGAGAAAATATTTGAAGAGATTATAGTTGAAAACTTCCCTAACATGGGAAGGAAATAGTCAATCAAGTCCACAAAGCACAGAGAGGCCCATACAGGATAAATCCAAGGAGAAACACACCAAGACACATATTAATCAAACTATCAAAAATTAAATACAAAGAAAAAATATTAAAATCAGCAAGGGAAATGCAACAAATAACATACAAGGGAATCACCATAAAATTCACAGCTGTTCTTTCAGCAGAAATTCTGCAGGCCAGAAGGGGGTGGCAGGACATACTTAAAGTGATGAAAGGGAGAAACCTACAAACAAGATTACTCTACCGAGCAAGAATCTCATTCAGATTCGATGGAAAAATTAAAACCTTTACAGACAAGCAAAAGTTAAGAGAATTCAGCACCACTAAACCAGCTCTACAACAAATGCTAAAGGAACTTCTCTAGGCAGGAAACACAAGAGAAGGAAAAGATCTACAAAAACAAACTCAAAACTATTAAGAAAAATGGTAATAGGAACATACATACCTGTAACTACCTTAAATGTAAATGAATTAAATGTTTCAGCCAAAAGACATAGACTGGCTAAATGCATACAAAAACAAGACCCATATATATGCTGTCTACAAGAGACCCACTTCAGACCTAGGGACACATATAGACTGAAAGTGAGGGGATGGAAAAAGATATTCCACGCATGCAAATGGAAATCAAAAGAAAGCTGGAGTAGCGATTCTCATATCAGACAAAATAGACTTTAAAATAAAGACTATTACAGAGACAAAGAAGGATACTACATAATGATCAAGGGATCAATCCAAGACAAAGATATAACAATTGTAAATATTTATGCATCCAACATAGGAGCACCTCAATACATAAGGCAAACGCTAACAGCTATAAAAGGGAAATCAACAGTAATAAAATAATAGTTGGGGACTTTAACACCCCACTTTCACCAATGGACAGGTCATCCAAAGTAAAAATAAATAAGGAAACACAAGCTTTAAATGACACATTAAATTAGAACAAAAAATTTTACAGTTTGTATGGAAACACAACAGACCCCGAATAGCCAAAGCAATCTTGAGAGAGAAAAACGGACCTGGAAGAATCAGGCTCCTTGATTTCAGACTATACTACAAAGCAACAGTAAACAAGACAGTATGGTATTGGCACAAAAACAGAAATATAAATCAATGGAACAGGATAGAAAGCCCATAAATAAACCCATGCACATATGGTCACCTTATCTTTGATAAAGGAGGCAAGAATATACAATGAAGAAAAGACAGTGTCTTCAGTAAGTGGTGCTAGGAAAACCAGATAGCTACATGTAAAAGAATGTAGTTAGAACCCTCCCTAACACCGTATACAAAAATAAACTCAAAATGGATTAGAGACCTAAATGTAAGGCCATGCACTATAAAACTCTTAGAGGAAAACAGAACGCTCTATGACATAAATCACAGCAAGATCCTTTTTGACCCACCTCCTGGAGAAATGGAAATAAAAACAAAAATAAACAAATGGGACCTAATTAAACTTAAAAGCTTTTGCACAGCAAAGGAAACCATAAACAAGACAAAAAGACAACCCTCAAAATGGGAGAAAATATTTGCAAACAAATCAATGGACAAAGGATTAATCTCCAAAATATGCAAGCAGCTCATGCAGCTCAATATCAAAAAAAAACAAACAACCGAATCCAAAAACAGGCAGAAGACCTAAATAGACATATCTCCAAAGAAGATATACAGACTGCCAACAAACGCATGAAAGGATGCTCAACATCACTAATCATTAGAGAAATGTAAATTGAAACTACAATGAAGTATCACCTCACACCAGTCAGAATGGCCATTGTCAAAAAATCTACAAACAATAAATGCTGGAGAGGGTGTGGAGAAGAGGGAACCCTCTTGCACTGCTGATTGGAATGTAAATTGATACAGCTACTATGGAGAACAGTATGGAGGTTCCTTAGAAAACTGAAAATAGAGCTACCATATGACCCAGCAATCCCTCTACTGGACATATAACCTGAGAAAACCATATTCAAAATGAGTTATGTACCCCAATGTTCATTGCAGCACTATTTACAATAGCCAGGTTACAGAAACAACCTAAGTGTCCATCAACAGATGAATGGATAAAGAAGATGTAGCACATATATACAATAGAATATTAATCAGCCATAAAAAAGAATGAAATTGAGTTATTTGTAGTGAGGTGGGTGAACTTAGAGTCTGTCACACAGAGTGAAGTAAGTCAGAAAGAGAAAAACAAATACCTTTGCTAACACATATATATGGAATCCAACAACAACAACAAAAAGTTTCTGATGAACCTAGGGGCAGGACAGAAATAAAGACGTAGACATAGAGAATGGACTTGAGGATACAGGGATGGGGAAGTGTAAGCTGGGATATAGTGAGAGAGTAGCATTGACATAAATACACTACCAAATGTAAAATAGATAGCTAGTGGGAATCAGCTGCATAGCACAGGGAGATCTGCTCGATGCTTTGGGACCACCTACAGGGGTTGAATAGGGAGTGTAGGAGGGAGATGCAAGAGGGAGGGGAGGTGGAGATATATGTATACACATAGATGATTCACTTTGTTATACAGCAGGAACTAACACAACACTGTAAAGAAATTATACTTCAATAAAGATGTTAAAAAAAAAAACCCAAAAAGAATATCAAAGCTAGTGATTTCACCCACTTTGTTATACATTGTCAATATTAGATTAGCTATTCTAGAGCATGTATCTTTCCATAGTAATTTTAGAATAAGCTCCTATATGTATACAAAAAAAACCTAGCACGATTTTGATAAAAATTGCATTAACCTATAGAACAACTTGGAAAGAATTGGCATTTTTAATATGTTAAGCTTTCCAATTCTTGAACATGGGATTAATCCTTTTTCCCCTCAAAAAGTTTCTGTGAATATCATTTAAATAATATACTGAAATAATATGAATATTATTCAGGTAATATGGTAACAAACAGAAACTTGGTCTTAGTAATTTAGATTTCTATTTCTCTTTTTTCCCATAACCACTTTTTGCATAATTTCTCCTGTGAGTTGCACTGTTATTGTATTGGTTTTTTTAACCACTTTATTGAGGTGTAATTGTCATACAAAAAGCTGTACAGTTTTAATGAATACCATTTAATAAGTTCAGAGATGTTTATACTCATGAAAGCATCACCACAATCAATGCCATAAATATATCCATCCTCTCCAAAAGTTTCTGTCCATTTTTTATTTATTACTATTATTATTTTGTGATAATAACACTTACTATAAGATACACTCTCTTGAAATTTTAAAGTATATAATATAGTATTTTTCACTATAGGGGCTATGCTGTATAGCAGATATCCAGGATTATTCATTTTGTGTCACTGAAACTTTGTACATTTGGGATATCACTCTCCATTCTGTCTTACTTCCAGCCTCTGGAAACCACCGTTTTACTCTCAGCTTCTATGAATCTGACTTTTCCGAATCCTCATATAAGTGATATCATCTAATATTTGTCTTTCTGTATCAGGCTTATATCACTTAGCATAATCTCCTCCAGGTTTATCCATGTTGTCATAAATAACAGTATTTCCTTCTTTTTTAAGGCTGAATAATATAAAGTTGTATGCATATACCACCTTTTCTTTCTTTATTCATCCACCAATGGACAGTTAGGTTTCTTCCACATCTTGACAATTGTGAATAATGCTGCAATGAACATGAGAGTAGAGATATCTCTTTGAAATCCTTACTTCAGTTCGATTGGGCATTTAGTACTCAGAAGTGGGATTGCTCAACCACATGGTAGTTTTATTTTTAATTTTTTGAGAAATCTCCATACTGTTTTTCATAGTAACTGCTCCAAATTACATTCTCACCAACAGTGTCCAAGGGTTCCCTTTTCTCTATATCTTTGTCAATACAAATTTTTTTTTTTAATAATAGCCATTCCAACAGGTGAGAGATGATATCTTATTTTGGTTTTGATTTCCATTTGCCTAATGATAAGTGATGTTGAACACCTTTTCAAATATTTGTTGGCCATTTGTATGCCTTCTTTGAAGAAATGTCTATTTAGTTCCTTTGAACATTTAAAAATTAGGATTATTTGTTGTTTTGTTTGCTATTGAGTTGTAGAAGTTCCTTATAGCTTTTGGATACTACCCCTTTATCATATATATGGGTTGCAAATACTTTATTCCATTTTGCAGGTTGCCTTTGATTTTGTTCATTGTTTCCTTCACTGTGGTGAAGATTTTCAGTTTCATGTAATCCCACTAGTCTATTTTTACTTTTGTTACCTATAATTTTGGTGTTCTTTCCAAGAAATCATTGCCATAGCCAACGTCAAAAAGGTTTATCCCTATGTTTTCTTCAAGGAGTTTTGAAGTTTTAGGTCTTACATTTAAGATTTTAATCCATGTTGAGTTGACTTTTGTGAATAGTGTACAATAAAGATCCATTTTCATTCTTTTGCATGTAGATATCCAGTTTTCCCAGCATCATTTATTGAAGAGACTATGCTTTCTCCATTGTGTATTCTTTGCAGTCTTGTTGAAAATCAGTTGACTGTATACTTTTTACTTCTTTTTCTTGTCTTATTGCTGTGACTATTCCTAATTTTCTGAGGGTTTTTATTACGAATGAGTGTAAGATTTTGTGAAATGTTTTTTCTGCACCAATTGATATCACCATATGACATTTCTTCTTTCATCTGTTGATATGATCAATTAAATGACTGATTTATTTTCAAATATTGAACCAGACTTGCATACTTGGAATAAAAACTACTTGGTCATGGTATATAGTTCTTTTTTTATACATTGTTGGAATCTTCTTGCTAACACTTTGAGCATTTTTGCACCTTGTCCATGAGCAACATTAGTCTGTAGTTTTCTTTGTTGTACTCTCTTTTTCTAGTTTTGGTATCAGGATGATGCTAGTTTCATAATATGAATTGAGAAATTTTCCTTCCTAATCTATTTTCTGGAAGAAATTGTGTAAAATTGGTGTTAGTTCTTCTTTAAAAGTTTGATAGAATTCTCCAGTAAAACCATTTTGACCTGAAGATTTATTCTTTGGAAACTTTAAAATTATATTTAAATTTCTTTAATTTCTTAAACTTAAATTTCTTTAATGATCATAGGACTATTCAGGTCTCTTTCATCTTGGTTGAATTTTGGTTGTTCATAGTATTCTCTAGTATGTGTAGTGATATCCCTAGTTTCATTTCTGAAGTTGGTGATTTGTATCTCCTGTTTATTTTTGCCAGCCTTCCTATTACTTGATCAATTTTATTGATTTTTAAAAAATAATCAGTTCTTCATTTCATTAATTTTCTCTATTTTTTCCTGTTCCAATTTCATTGAGTTTTTTTTCTCTTAACTTTATTGTTTCCTTTCTTCTGCTTGCTTTGGGCTTATTTTGCTCTTCTTTTTCTAATTATTTGACAGAAAGAAATAAAATGAGGTGTTGATCAATGCTGTGCTGCCTTATCTAAGGCTGTGCCCATAGAATAACACCAAATAAAAGTAAAACACATATTTCATTTATATTCAAAATTGAAATCTCCCATCTGAATTTTGGTAAACAGCTGGATGAACTAGAACAACTGTATAGTTAGTGTCCTGAAATATGAGAAGTTGTGGGAAAACTCACTTTCTTTCATGAAAAATATGCTAAAGTTGAATTGTTGATTTGGAGTGGTATTTGCAATGTCCCCAGCTGATCCAAATTAACTGAATGTTTGACCTCAATCTGGATGTATGACAGAGCCTAAGTGGAATGAATGCTGCTTGATTATGATAAAATCAAAGCAGTGAGCAAGGGTTTTTTTGGTATCTTTTTTAGACAACATTTTAACTAAAACAAATATAACCGATTATAAAATATACGAAACTTTTGGTCTGCAAGTGTACCAGCAATAACCAAACAAGTATCTTTATATTGGATCAGAGAACCTTACATTAAAACAAATCTTTGATAAAGATACAAATTTTAGGCAGATACAAAATGTAATACTATAACTTTAATATTTTCAATTAATTTCTTTGAAAATACTGCATTTTACTCTGGGTTAAATCTTAAAATAATAATAAAATCTTTAAATGATTCTTGAGAAGAGTGACCATGAAGCACAGAGTAGGTGTTTCATATAAGATTTTTAATGACTGGATAATTTTTTAATAAAAGTTCTAAAAACTTTTGGTAACTGTGTACACTTTACTTTCATATGGATGACCTTTAAGATTTTATAACCCTTAAAACTCAACTTGCTCATAATTAATTAAAATCCTTTTCACCTTTTTCATTTTCTTTTAAAATCCTGTTTACCTTCATTTCACTTTCTTACTTTTTTTCTTTAATGCCCTCTTAACTTCCAAGTATTAATCTAGCCTAATAATTCCAGGTTTTTAAAAATATCTTTTCCTGTCACCACATCTCCACTTAATTCAGTTTATCACCTGTCACCCACAACATTGCAGTTGTCTTCAATTTCCCTGCCACTAGTCCTGCCCCCAACCAAAGCAACTTCTATCCATTGCTTCTAAAAGTAGGGGCCATTCACCAGATCACTGGAATCATATAAAGCTTTCTTCACCTGGCTTTACAAAAGGATAGATGTAGAAGTAGAACATGCCTTCCAAACACCAGAATGCCTTGAGATAAATGAAAGAAATTTCCTGTGAATTATCAAAGTGCCAAGCCTTAGAAATAGCCCAATTTAAATTATATGTATATATTTTTATGTGAGTGATATATATTCTATATCATGATATAAATGATATTCATATATATGATTTTACATATATTTTATGAATATCATAATTATGGCATCATTGCAAGTTGCCCTGAGGGGACAGGATGAGCATTACAGTGCAGTTTGGCTACTCTGAATGCTAATCTTTAAACTTGGTGTTTGTATGTTTTCTTTTTGCCATTTTTCTTTAAACTCATTGCTTGACTCAACACTTAGAGCTCTTAAGCTCATACTCTGCCTCTAAGAAAATAATAAATATTATTTCTCTCAAGGAGAAATAGCATACTGTAGTACAGTAAAAATTTTAGCTTGGGAGTCAGTCAGAAAGTAATGCAGACTTCTCAGAACCCAGTGCAGAGCTCCTTCACTGTCCGCTGTCTACACACTTAGCTTCAGGTCTGCCCAATTTGGGCTCCTTTTCCCTCTTCTCTTTTCCCTTTACAGAGATGGAGGCAGCTAGATTTTCAGAACAAAATCTACTTAGTAATAAAAAGCAGTGGTCTCTGGAACAATACCATGTGAAAAACAATAGGAGCCAGAATGTATGAGAAAACAATTATTATCTTTCTTTCTCAACCCACCCAGGATACAGAATATCAACCAACTCCCTGCCTAGACGTGGGATGCAGTTTTTAATCATTCTGAAAACAGCAGTATCTGCTTAGGTATTGGTGCAGAGCAAGGTACAAAAAAAAAAGGCAGGTTTTAAATTCTAAATCTTTCATTCCACTTAGATTTTCAAGTTACCTGAAATCTTTAAACCTTAGTTTGTCTTCTATACAACTG
The DNA here is from genome assembly GCF_011762595.2 of Tursiops truncatus. NCBI lineage: Eukaryota > Metazoa > Chordata > Mammalia > Artiodactyla > Delphinidae > Tursiops > Tursiops truncatus. The sequence continues at coordinate 124,167,315 of NC_047034.1, forward strand.
GACTTAGAATACCTTCAGTTTCAGAAGTAATTATTAATAACAACAGTAATAACTGATTTATTTACTGTTTACTCTGGTATCAGGATAATCTAAGTGCTTTGCATGCATTACTTCATCATCCAGTAACACTGCTGAGTGGCTTTTGTAATTATCAAAATGAGGAAATTTAGGCTTACTTTGCTTAAGGTGACTTACACAAAAATTACCAAACAGGCAATTCAAATCTAGGACCGCCTGATTCTGGAGCATGATTTTCAACCATCATACAATACTGCATTGGATTAAATGAAAATATGTATGTAAATGAAACTGATACATAATATGTGCTAACTAACTACATGTCAGTTTCTTTCTCTATTTATGTTTATAATAATGTTAGCATCTGAACAATGAAATCATAAAAATATTGGTTTTGCTTTACAGATTCATATATCAACAAGTCTTTGAAGTTTTAAAATAATTTTACAGTATTAAAAATAAACATAAAAGTATAGGAATAATCAAGAAAAATCTCTTGGAGAAGGTAAAATATAAAATGACTTTAAAGAGATGGTACATATTGACCAAAAGGAGGGAAGTGAGAAGGTGCTTTGCCCTATACATAAATATATATATATATACTTTTGTTTTAAATAGAATTAGTTGTATTTTTTTATAGATTTCAAAAAGTCCCTGTTACAAAGTTCTTCATTTGCCAGTAGAAGTTAAGAGTTTTACTTCCCCAATAAAATTGACTTTGAGTTGTAATGAACTATTTTAGTTGTATGAGCCATATCCTGGGAACTCTTTAAATGTGAGTGTACTCAGTTCTTCATTAACATCCTGACTTACATGTCCCTAAGTGCTGCTACAGCTGCTTAATTCAGCATAGGATCATTGTTGCAAATGCTTTGATTGAATCAGAGGCAAATGTTCTCTTGCTTCACTGAATGTATTCTGAACAACCAGATGTATTCATAAGCCAAAAAAAAAAAGCTTAAAAAATAAAACAGAGGTAAAAAAACTAGACAGTCACAGATTTTTTTTTGCAGAGATAATATATGTCTGTGAGGCTATTTACCAAATTAAGTGAATAGAACTTGATTTATGGTCATTTTTATTAACTTGCTACTTATGAGTAGTTTTACTTGGGCTGGGTCCACATACATAAATTTGTTGCACTTGGTCGAATAATAGATTAAGTTCCACCCATATCCATACATAAGTGTTTGAGTGTAGATTCCAAATTAAATTCTCCATATACTTAGACTATGTGGTATGCTGCCATCTTGTTACAGGAATAACTCAGTAAAACACCAGGTTAAACACTTGTACTTACAGAGTGTTCCTGAAATGTTGGTAGAGATATGTTAATAATCATCAAGGGATCCAATTTTATTATATATTTATAAATAAAAATCCAATGTGTTTGCACTTAAAAGTCAATAAAGTTTATAAAGAATGAATGAAGGTATTCCTGAAAAGGATAATTAATGGAACTAATGATTAATAATAATATGGACCAAGTATTATGGTAGGTGCTGTGATGGAGATTACAACTCTCTTCCAGCATCCATTTTCCTCTTATTTATTTTGGTATTAGACCCCAAACCTCCAAATTTAAGGCTGAGGAACAGGATGGTCTGCTAGAGACTACATGGTCCATGTAGAAATAAAAATAACGTACAACATATTTCAAATTCTTGAAGACAAGCTGTCTGCCCTAGACTTCCTCTCTTTCTTGCTCCCAAAACAGGAATGCAGACATGAGATCAGCCAGCTTCAACCACAAGTGCAACCATGCCATAGGTCTTAATAAACCATTAAGATGGCCAATATAAGTCCCTGGATGGCTTTGTGAAGCAGGGCTCACCTACCCACCCTGGTCTGTTAGGTGGCAGAGAAACACATTTTTTTTTTGAAGTAGCTATAATTTTAGGTCTTTTTGTTGTAGTGTCTTAGCCAACACCCAGTATAATAAATGGACTTTACATATTTCTCTTCATTTAATCTTTAAAACAACTGGATGAGGGGCTTCCCTGGTGGCGCAGTGGTTGGGGGTCCGCCTGCCAATGCAGGGGACGCGGGTTCGTGTCCCGGTCTGGGAGGATTCCGCATGCCATGGAGCGGCTAGGCCCATGAGCCATGGCCGCTGAGCCTGCGCGTCCAGAGCCTGTGCTCGGCAGTGGGAGAGGCCACAGCAGTGAGAGACCCCCATACTGCAAAATAAATAAATTAATTAATTAAATTAAAAAAACCCAACTGGATGGCATGGGTCCTATTATTCCTATGTTAATGTTCAAGAAACTGGTCTATGTAACAATCGAGTCTCCAGGTCATATACAGGTTTGAATACAGAACTCATACCTTTTTAACAACCATATGACTTTTGTTCTAAATTCATATCCCCCTTCCATTCACATATGTTTGCTACTGAATGTCTTTCTCTCCTCTTCTCCTAGGTGTCTAGCTCCTCTATGACTTCCCTGGTGTTGTCTTGCTTCATCAACAGCTAATCTCAATCATTTCTGGATTCAGCATTTCCCAGAATTGCAGTGATAAGTTGTTTTGGTTTGTAATGCATACGTTTTCAGGGTACATAATTGAAAAATCATATTGAAAAAGTTCCATTTTTCACAAGATCACGTAAACCAAAGAGAAATATATCTGATTGCATTAAAAAGAACAGTTCAATGAAATAAATATACTGTATTCCTTGTAGGTGTAGTGACTGAAATCTGGTTTATTTATTTATTTTTGAAATATGAGATATAGGCTCTGCACTTTACCTTCCCTGTAACTAGAAATATCGTCCTGTAGTTTTCTGGTAGCATCTTTAGGATTCTCTATGTATAGTATCATGTCATCTGCAAACAGTGACAGCTTTACTTCTTCTTTTCCAAATTGGATTCCTTTTATTTCCTTTTCTTCTCTGATTGCTGTGGCTACAACTTCCAAAACTATGTTGAATAAGAGTGGTGAGAGTGGGCAACCTTGTCTTGTTCCTGATCTTAGTGGAAATGCTTTCAGTTTTTCACCATTGAGGACGATGTTGGCTGTCGGTTTGTCATATATGGCCTTTATTATGTTGAGGAAAGTTCCCTCTATGCCTACTTTCTGGAGGGTTTTTATCATAAATGGGTGTTGAATTTTGTCAAAAGTTTTCTCTGCATCTATTGAGATGATCATATGGTTTTTCTCCTTCAATTTGTTAATATGGTGTATCACTCAGAATGGGAGAAAATATTTGCAAGTGAAGCAACTGACAAAGGATTAATCTCCAAAATTTATAAGCAGCTCATGCAGCTCAATAACAAAAAAACAAAAAACCCAATCCAAAAATGGGCAGAAGACCTAAATAGACATTTTTCCTAAGAAGATATACAGACTGCCAACAAACACATGAAAGAATGCTCAACATCATTAATCACTAGAGAAATGCAAATCAAAACTACAATGAGATATCATCTCACACCAGTCAGAATGGCCATCATCAAAAAATCTAGAAACAATAAATGCTGGAGAGGGTGTGGAGAAAAGGGAACACTCTTGCACTGCTGATGGGAATGTGAATTGGTACAGCCACTATGGAGAACAGTGTGGAGGTTCCTTAAAAAACTACAAATAGAACTACCATATGACCCAGCAATCCCACTACTGGGCATATACCCTGAGAAAACCATAATTCAAAAAGAGTCATGTACCAAAATGTTCATTGCAGCTCTATTTACAATAGCCCAGAGATGGAAACAACCTAAGTGTCCATCATCAGACGAATGGATAAAGAAGATGTGGCACATATATACAATGGAATATTACTCAGCCATAAAAAGAAATGAAATTGCGCTATTTGTAATGAGGTGGATGGACCTAGAGTCTGTCATACAGAGTGAAGTAAGTCAGAAAGAGAAAGACAAATACCGTATGCTAACACATATATATGGAATTTAAGAAAAAAAAAATGTCATGAAGAACCTAGGGGTAAGACAGGAATAAAGACACAGACCTACTAGAGAATGGACTTGAGGATATGGGGAGGGGGAAGGGTAAGCTGTGAGAAAGCGAGAAAGAGGCATGGACATATATACACTACCAAACGTAAGGTAGATAGCTAGTGGGAAGCAGCCGCATAGCACAGGGAGATCAGCTTGGTGCTTTGTGACCACCTAGAAGGGTGGGATTGGGAGGGTGGGAGGGAGGGAGACGCAAGAGGGAAGAGATATGGGAACATATGTATATGGATAACTGATTCACTTTGTTATAAAGCAGAAACTAGCACACCATTGTTAAGCAATTATACTCCAATAAAGATTAAAAAAAAAAAAAGAACCATCTTCCTGGACTTTCTTTAAATCTGGCTTATCATATTTTAGATTTAAGTTTAAATATCTGTGGAAGCACCTTTTTTCTATTTGTTAATTTCTGGTAAAAAAATTTAGCAGGATTCTTTTGTTGTTGCTGTTTTTGCTAATGCACATCAGTCTGTCCGTGTTACCTCACCTCCATGGTGTACAGCATTTAATATAGGAAGTATTATAGAATTTGCTCTGTTTTCAAAATAATTGACTCGGAGAAGTGCTAATGAAGAGAAGATTTTATGGACAATTTCTTTGATAATAAAACTTCAGCATAGTTATTCAAGGTGAAAATTAATGCAAAGGTTTTTTGTTTTGTTTTTTCTTATTATTCAGGTCACAGTCAAGTTGCTGCAGTTTGTGCTTAGCTGTGAAATAGCAACAAAAGCCAGTCTGTCTATGGTTTGCATACTACTCTTAGATACTGTACTGAGCTGTTTATCTATTCATTACAATTTCTCACTCTGGATTTAATCCTGCAAAGAACCCTAGGGAACGGGATTAAAGCCAATATGGATTAAGGTCCTTAGAAAACTATTCATGACACAGAGTGCATAATCGAGTGTGTATTCAGTTCAAAACAGTCAAAAATTCAATTTGATTGATAATATGTTACTGAATGTTATATTGGGATGGTGCTGCTCTTGCAATAGTAATTAAAAGTCTGTCTGGCTTTTATAAAACCTTTATAGAAGGTTGAAAAGAACTGTCTAAAGGTGAAACTGGACTCAGCAGGACTGTAATTTTATTTCACTACCTTTCAAAAATACAGTCAGCTTTTGTTTAAAAGTGTAAATAACATAGACATTACTCAAAGGTTATCTTTAACTAAAGGAGTCTTGCTCAAATTTAGGTGTATCTTTGTATAGTGATACCTGCCTTCAAATGTTTAGAATTACTCATTCCTACTGAAGCTGGTTATGAGTAAGCCATACATCATAAGTTACCTAGAGACTTCATGTACCTCCCCTCTTAACTTTTCTCCGATTTCTACCTTATAAGACCCTCATGTCTTTGAAAGAAATTCTCTGAATTCCATTCTTTACTGGCTCTGATATATACTATCTACTAATTCAACATTAAATAATAAAAATATTGTCATCATATTTAATTGCCTTTAATCACAGGTTCTACTCAAGGGTCATTTTTACAATGCTGTTTTGAAAAAAACAGTTTCTGTAATTTGATTTTCTCTTTTTGAAAGAGCAATGCTAAATGGCTAACCTTAAATAACATAATGTAAATTTTAACTGGAACATAAAAACAGCTTTTATTCCTTTTATTTGTGAATGTACTAATATGTGTAAAAATTTAAATTCTAAAATGTTTGTGGTATATACCTATACTAATCAACAGTGAATGCCTGCTGAATTCTAAACCTTGTGGTAAGTTGGGAAGCCACACACAATTGTAAAAACAATCATAGCAACAATTACAGATGACCACAAAAACCTTTTATATCCTTCCTATTGAGTATTCTGCGTGGCATAAATAACTGCTTTCATTGGCAGAATAAGGTAGAAATGATGTTGTACCAATTTCTGAATACATACCCCCAAACTGACCCAACCATTGTGCCACTTGCCACTTCCTGTATTGTGGTTGCCTTGCATTTTCTTTCTCTTGAGACTTTTTCACCATGCTGTGAGGAAGCCCAAATAGTCTTATGTGGAAGCCCAGGTAACAGCCAATGCCAATGTGTCAGCTGTGGTAGTCAACCTCTAAAGTGGCCCGCAATGATCCCTGCCTTCTGGTATCATGACCGTGCAGTCCCCTCCCACACTAAATAAAACTGAACTGTGTGACCAATAGGATACTGCAGAAACAGCAGTATGTGACTTCTTAGGCTAAGTATAAAAAGCCATTGCAATTTCTGTTTTGCTCTCGCTTGGATTACTCAGGGGAAAGACAGCTGCCATTTAATAGGGTCATAGAAGCAGTTCTGTGGAGAGGTCCAAAAGGTGAGGAACTGGTCTTCTGCCGATAGCCAGTACCAAATCATCTTCCATCTGAGTGAACCATCTTGGAAGCAGATTCTACAGCTTCAGTCAAGCCTTCATATGACTGCAGCCCTAGTTAGTGTCTTGGCTGTAGTGTCATGAAAGACCCTGCACAGAACCACTCAGCTAATTCTCAAACTCCTGACCCACAGAAATTATGTGAACAAAGCCAAATGTTTATTGCTGATAAATTTACAATAAGTGATAAATTTGAGTTAAATTGCTATGCAGTAATAGATAACAAAGACACCAGCCATTGAATGAAGCCATCTTGGAAATAGATTTTCTAGTCCCAGTTCAGCTACCACACTGCTATTGTGTAGGACAAAGACAAACCATCCTTGCTAAGTCCTGTCTGAATGGCAGATTTGTGAACAAAATAAATGATGGTTGTTTCAAGCCACAAATTTTTGGAGTCATTTGTGTGCAGCAATCAATAACTGGAATGTATCATGATCAAGTAATATATGTTTCTACTACCAGAGAGTTTACCATACAGAGGCAGATAAATAAATTCACCAAAGTATATAATGGGGAGATAAATCAGGCCATCAGTGTACAGAGGAGGAGTGCCTAACCTAGACAAAACGGTAGGGATTCTGAGAAGGCTTCCTAGAGTAAAAGATATCTGAGTCTTGTAAGATAAGATTTTATTGTGATGTTTGGAAATATGGTACACCCATATGAATGAGTATTATTTACTTTACTCCTCACTGCCCTTGGAAATGCAGTTTATAGTCTTCTATAAATATTGATAAATAATAACTATCTTAACACAAATACTATTCTAAAATTGGTCATTATTATTGTCTTACAAAAATCAAAGCCAGTGCTTGATAGGAACAAGCACATTTAATATCTCTGATTAAATTAAGATTTGTGTTCTAGCTCTGATTAACCATCATCATATCTGTGGAGAGAACAGTTAGTCCCACCATCATCTAAATAAAAACATTTTATGCTGATTACAGATCTGGTTTCAGAATGTTTGTTTTTGGAATATTTATTGAACCATTAAGGTTTTCTTATTAAACTATTAAGGTTTTTCCCTCTCTGTCTTGCTCCCTCTGCTTCTTCTGGGCCATTCCAATCCTCCTGGTTGCTAGGATAAGTGTGTGGAAACAATCTAAGCATCAAGTTTCTACAATCATTCTGCAGCTTACATTGCTCATCAAGAAAAAGAACTTACACCACTTTCAGATAACGAGTTCTTCAAGACAGTGATACCAAGAGCAGAACTGGTGATATGTGGGTATGCAATTACATACTTCCTATATACTCTTAGCAAAATCATAGAGAAAAACAGGTGTGCCATTCACAAAAGATTTTTTAAGCACAGGTTCACATTAAGCATTGGTGATACAATTAAAATTCTTTCACTCAGGACCTTAGATTTTGTTGTTGGCACAAATACCTGGACCTACTTATTCTAAAATGGTGCTAATTAGGCAATGTGTGGCTGGTTTTATTTCTAATTTACTTCATTGGCATACAGTGTTATTCACCGTAATGGCATTAGTGTAGAGAAGGAGCCCTCCTTTGGGGGAAATCAGGAGGAGGAAATATGCAAACTATACTTGGGAAAACATCCACTTTGTTGTTTATTTGCTTAATGTTTGTGATTTGAGAACATATAAACTTTGGCCAATTTTCCTCTTCTTTTTTTGTCTATTTCTTACAACACTTTGGTGAAGTATGCCCTTGCTAAAATATTCCAAAACCAAACTATTTTATTTCATCTGATTGCCTTTGATGCTTTTCCTTCCTCCTATTAGCAGAATCTCCTTCTCATCAATGCTGTCTATGCTTGTTAAAATACCTTTTTGGTTGTTCTAACAAAGACAAACTAACACTGGTTTAAATAAAATAGAAATTTCATGCAAGGATACAAGTATAAACAGTCTAGATCTTAAATGGAGGGTCCATAACATCAGAGACTGCCATCATCATAGTGTGACTACTATATCATAATCTAAGATGATTGTTATTATAATGACTACATTCCAGCCAATGGGAAAGAGACAAAGGGGAGTAGAGAGCATGCTTTTTCACTTGAAAGCACCAACCTGGAAGTTTCACATATCACTTTCATTCAAAACTAGAACCAGTCATATAAACCTACTTAGCTGCAAGGGATACTGAGGGATACAGAATTTTATTGGACACACGGCATACTAAAACTTGGGAGTTCTACTACTAAATAGAAAGAAAGAAATGGCAATGGATTCTGTGAGGAAGAATTACAGAAATGTTGTACACTATTTGTAATTATGGCTTCTGAGGAGATTTTTGTATATGCTGAATAAATATTGTTGCACAGCTATGTAGAATCTATGTTTAAGGATATGATAACATTAGAAATCATAATTATTCTTTCTTTGGAGGCAGAGCCTCCTGAAACTCTTAAGATTCTTCTGGTATCAAGGAACAGAAAACTATTCAAGGATCTCATGGATCTTAGAGAGGAAAAACTAGAAGTGGGAATTTCAAGTGGAAAATTATAGATGGTTCCTTGCCTCTCTCAGGCACTGTGTAATCTCTCTGTACTCTGCTGCTCTCCTGAGTTGGCTGCATTTATCTCTACAAAAAACCCTCAACCCACTCCGACTTAATCAATTTCCACATATACATATATTCAGAAAATGGCCACCAACTTCAACTTAATGTCATGACCTCCCAACTATAGTACATTCTATTAACAAAGTTAATTTAGATCCCAAATTCCTGGAATTGGAATCAGACTGAGCCAATTTCTATTTAACCACAATTCCATAGTCACTGACCAGCCTATGTGTGTTTTCTCTGAGTCTTCACTCTTAACGTAATCATCACTGCCAGGTATCATTTTGTTTGCTTGTCTCACTTAGGGAAAAAAATTAAAACAAAACGTTAAAGATCATTTTATACTAAAACGAGAGAGGATACGGCGGGGCAGTGGTAAATGCCAGAAGTCCACTCTGTACGTCATTTGCCAGCATCATCATCATCATTATCATTCTTTTTTTTTTTTTTGCGGTACATGGGCCTCTCGCCATTGTGGCGTCTCCCGTTGCGGAGCACAGGCTCTCCAGACGCGCAGGCCCAGCGGCCATGGCTCACGGACCCAGCCGCTCTGCGGCATGTGGGATCCTCCCGGACCGGGGCACGAACCCGTGTCCCCTGCATCGGCAGGTGGACTCTCAACCACTGCACCACCAGGGAAACCCCATTATCATTCTTATACGTCTATGATTATCTTCACGTTTTGTAGGGGGAACATATCATGTGATAGACATTTAAATAGAATTTTTGAGATAGATATCAATGCAAATAGCAAAACAAATGAGTTTAAAATCACTGAAAAGCTGGAAAACTGCTTAGTTTCTTTTTTTTAAATTAATTTTTATTGATGCATAGTTGCTTTACAATGTTGTGTTAGTTTCTACTGTACCGCAAAGTGAATCAGCTATATGTATGCATATATCCCCTCTTTTTTTGGATTCCCTTCCCATTTAGGTCACCACAGAGCATTGAGTAGAGTTCCCTGTGCTACACAGTAGGTTCTCATTAGTTATCTATTTTATACATAGTATCAATAGTGTATATATGTCAATCCCAATCTCCCAGTTCATCCCACCCCCCTTTCCCCCCCTGCCTTGGTATCCATACGTTTGTTCTCTATGTCTGTGTCTAGTTTCAAATGCTTATTGAAGGACTAAATAATACTACAGGAGATGGGGAAGGGCAATATTAAGCCTAAATCACTGTAAAGAAAAATATAGAAATGAGAAATGTAAAAAAGAGAGGATAGTAAAAGTAAAGAAAGACATAGAAAGAAGAAAGGAACATATAATAAAGAAAATAGAAATTCACATATTTGCATTAAGAATTGGGTGCAGGGGCTTCCCTGGTGGCGCAGTGGTTGAGAGTCCGCCTGCCGATGCAGGGAACACGGGTTCGTGCCCCTGTCTGGGAAGATCCCACATGCCGCGGAGCAGCTGGACCCGTGAGCCATGGCCGCTGGGCCTGCACGTCTGGAGCCTGTGCTCTGCAACGGGAGAGGCCACAACAGTGAGAGGCCCGCGTACCGCAAAAAAAAAAAAAATTTCAGAAATTAGTTCAAGCACCACTCAGTGATGTCAGAAACACAAAGCCCAGGCTAAATGATTTTTTAAAAAATGTTTAAGGAATTTATGTAATAACTGACATCACAGTTTTGATATTTTTAGCTTATGCTATCTCAGGAAGCAAGGAGGAATGCATGCTACTCACAGCCAACTTCTATTCATATATTCCATACATATTTATTGAATGCCCAGTATGTGCCAAGTACAATTGGCCTTCAAGTTGAGATTCTTAATCAACAGCTCCTTCAGCAAACTGGTCTTGCATGTATGTCAATATTAGTAAATGTTGCAGGTGCTTTGAATGTAGAGTTATCTAGAGGAAGGGGAACATTTCTCAGAATAGTGGACTCTCACACCCCCTTTCTATGGTTATTAATCAAACACATAATTCTGTAGCACGTGTTGAGCAAATTTATTGACTACTGAGTAAATGCCAAAGATGTGTATGCCTGAAATGCTGATACTGATATGAGCTGTGACAAATTTATTATTTATTGAATGGTTGTACACAGGCAAAGGAATAATTTATATTTAGGAGGACTTCTTTAACAATGTTTTTATGATTTTGGAAAACAAGATTATATTTTAAAAATCAATGGATTATATAAATACTGTGATGGTTGATTTTATATGTCAACTTGGCTGGGCCATGTTGGCCAAATATGTGGTCAAACATTATTCTGGATGTTTCTGTGAGGGTGTTTTTAAATAAGATTAGCATTCAAATCAGTAGACTTTGCATAAAGTGAATTGCTCTCCATATTGTGGGTGGGCCTCATCCAATCAGTTGAAGAGCTTGATAGAAAAAGGTTGTCTCTCCCAAGAGAGAAAGAATGTTACCAGAAACTGCAACATTGGCTTTTTTCCTGGTTCTCCAGCTTGCTGGCCTTTGGACTTGAACTGTACTATCAACTCTTCCTGGGTCTCTAGCCTGCTGACCCACCTTAGGTTTTAGACTTTCCAGCCTCCATAATCACACAGTCAATTGTTTAAAATAAAGCTCTTTACACACACACACACACACACACACACACAAACACACACATCCCTTATGGTTCTGTTTCTCTGGAGAATCCTGACTAATATGATAAAAATACACTTTCTATTAATATTTTCATCTCATTCATATGACATGTTTGAAAAAATGACCAATTTAAGCTTAAACATGCATTTCAAGTGTCTTCATTTCTGAGGCATTATTTTCAGTTTGTCTAAAGAATTTTTTTCTGATACCATCTCCAAAAGAAGGCATTTTGTCTTCTCATTGAATATCACACAAAATTTTGTAGGATAACAAATGATGACTATTTATCCTTGGAGAAAAGACGGAAGTGTTTTTATGTACCTTTCCGAAGGAGATAGTTTTGGCAAAATTCCTGTGAAGCTAAACTGATATGGACCAGAGACAGATCTACGTGTCAGAACTAGTACTTGTGCCTCAGTTTGGCAGATCTTTATCTTGTGCTGTCAGAATTAAGTAAAACAGTGCTATGTTTACAAATTCATATAATCTTCACTGCAGAGATGTATGTATTTTCATTTTCTTCTGCTTTTAGCCTTACTGCTACTGTTAATTTCTTTCTTTAAGAAATGCATCCTCCCAACTTCCCCACCCCAGGACCCAGCTTCACCCACCAGCAGCCTGCACCAGCCCTGGGACCCTCTCCCTGCCCACCCCTCCCCATCCACCAGTAGGCCAACACCAGTTCCAGGACCCCTGGCCTACATACATATATTTGTATGGTAATGGATGGTAACTAAAATCACAGTGATAATTTTGCAATGTAGAGAAATATTGAATCCAATTTTGCAATGTAGAGAATTATTGAATCCCTATGTTGTGCACCAGGAACTAACAGTGTCTGTAGGTCAATTATACTTCAAAAACAAAGAAACTTACAGAGAAGGAGATCAGATTTGCGATAATCAGAGGTGGGGGTGGAGGGTGAGGGAACTGGGTGAAGATAGCCAAAAGGTACAAACTTCCAGTTAGAAGATAATTAGTAGAGATGAAATGTACAACGTGATAAATATAATTAACACTGCTTTATTTCATATATGAAAGTTGTTAAAAGAGTAATGCATAAGAGCTTTCATCACAAGAAAAACAATGTTTTATCTTTTACTTTTCTTTTGAATCTATATGAGATGATGAATATTCACTAATCTTATTGTGGTAATCATCTCATGATGTATATTAGTCAAATAATTATAATGTACACCTTAAACTTATACAAGGTTGTTTGTCAATTATATTTCAATAAAACTGGAAGTGAAAAAAGAAATACTTTCTCCTCCATGTGCATCCCTGACTAGTTTTTAGATGTATTTAGTGTTTGTGTGTATTTGTGTGTATATATTTGTGTGGCTCTTGCATCCATGCCATTTATGGATTGTATGGATAATAGGAATACCTTGAAAAAGCGTATTTGGCTCCAAGTTAAACCGAGTGAAAACATGAGATGCAAGTCCCTTGACCATCTGGCAGTGTCTTTGGTAAAGAGCCTCCTTGTTCACCGTTTCTGTGACATTTATCATTCTTCCTCATGAGCTAGAAGTGTCACTGTTATTCCTCTAGCCTGTAAGGGTGATCTAAACTGCCTAAAGTCCCATGTGAGTCTGAGTCTTCTTAAAATTCTACTGCCGTCCATCTCCTTCATATTTAGGGCCTTCAAAAGACCTCACTACTTCAGTATTTTGTCATATCACCATATCCTCTACTAGAGTATCAGAAAACCAGGCAGTAGGCTCCCAGTTTTCTTCCATTATCCTTTTCTCTAGGTCTCTGAGGCAAATTCCAATCAAGCTAACACAAAGTATATTTGAATGACACCACTCAATATCCTGTTAATAAATGTCCTTTGCTACCACGCAAACGAACTCTCAAAATGTGTTATGTGTGCTTAAACTCTCTGAGTTTTAGATAAATGGCTGTGTATCCACACTGGCAATAGCCCTTTATTTTCCATTTTTTTGAATTTTAATGCTGGTGTCCTGGAACCCAACATCTTTACTTCTGGAGCCCATTTTCAAACAGTAATACTCCTTTGGGCTGCTGGATTTCCGTAGATGGAAAATTTCTTTCAAGAGGCTTTATTCTCCACTGCCTTAGACAAGCTACTGATGTTAGTTACACAAGATCTTTGTTAACTTCAAATCATCAGGGTCTCACAGGACCTTTCAAGCTCTCAAAACACTCCTACCATTAAGTGAAGATCAAATGTCACCGGTTTTGTCAGTTCTCAATCCCATTGCTTCCTATCACTCCACATTAATATTATGGTTCAGTAAGATTTTGGTAGCCCCTCAGGTTAGTCCATATTTTCTTCTCCTTTGATATTGTTGCGTGTCACAAGAGATGCCTAACAAACTGTGATCTGAGGCACAAAGAGGTTAAGTAGCTAGCCCATGCACTGGGTTAAATATTGTAATTGAGAGATTATGTTCCCACCTCATCATGCTGGCTGTATGCATGGTCCCAGACTAGTTCTTAGATATATGTAGGCAGAAAAGTTAGAATTGAATATCTCCACAAAGACACAAAGCATAATTAATCCATATACATATAAGTACATATATATATATATATATATATATATATATATATATATATATATGTTACGCACACTCACACAAAAGCAGCAACAATATGCTCCTTCACTTTGATGGATAATGATAAGACATTTTAAGACTTACTGGGAGATTGTCTCTAGTCAGACAGATAATAATATAGGCCATGAATGGTTTATAACCAAGGAAAAATAAATTGGAAAGTAAAGAATACTCTTCACTCTTGTCATTTCTGGTGAAAATGGTGGACTACTTACTGAGTGTAGTCTGTCAACTTAATGAGAAAAATATAGATGGCTAGTTAGTGGTTTAGAAAAGAATATTCCAATTGCTTGCCCTTTTTTGGAAGTAAAATTATAATTGGTATCTTGGTTAACATTTATCATTAGGTTAATTAAGCAAATAATGAAAAAGTTGATTTAAAATCCATTATTGAATGATACATTTCCTCCAGGTAAGATACAGACCTAAGCAAATTAATTATCACTAGATCAATGTGCTCCAAATTTTAAAAAATCATTAATGTTACTCACTATTGATTACTTTCACACTGATTGAATAATTCTGGTACTATGACATAATATTACGTAGTTTGTGCTATTTTTTAAGTAACAAACTTTATGTTTCAAGGTAGTTTTAAGTTCACAGGAAAATCGAGTGTTCCCATATAATCATCCTCGTATGTATACAACCTCTCCCACTATTGACTTCCTCATCACAGTGGTACAGTTATTACAATTGATGAACCTACATTGACACACCAATATCAGCTAAATTCCATGGTTTATTAGGGTTCATCAAGGTGTTGTATATTTGATAGCTTTGGGCAAATGTAAAATGACATGCATCCATCATATACAGAATAGTCTCACTGCCCTAAGTGGTCAAAGTGTATGGCCATGAAGTTGTATACCTTGCTTTCCAGTAGAAAAAACAGAGACCAATCACATGTTGCTTCCTGATAAGCTCAAGGAAAGTGACTAAGCCTGTTCTGCCTATGTTTGTTAGGTATATGTATATGGGTTGATTAGTTCTTTTGTATTTAAAGTACCTTGGTGACAATCTCTGGTCAATAAGGGTCACTTTCCATGCTCTGGGAAAATATCAGGAAATCAAAATGAATTTCCTGGGATTTACCAGGTCTTTGTAGCAAAATCAGCCTTTGGCAGGGTGCCTTAGTAGGTTTCCAATAAATAATTAAGAATTTGATTTAAGCAGATAGAAAAATCTAGAATACAGTTGAGTCCACATTAGAATCATTTGCTAAGCTTTTAAAACTGTAGATGCCTGGGCTCTACCTGATTAAAATTTCTGATTATGTTGATTTGTAGTATAACTTAGATATATGGACTTCAAGAAATCTAAGCAAATAATATGGAAGCAGATGAACTAGGCCAAATTGACGGGATAGAACGCAGATGCCATCTATTTGGGCAGCTTTCTGTCCTGCTCAGAGACTACTACCTGTATTGCTCAGTAATGACATGGACTATGTAAAGACAGAATCACAATTTACATGTCTTATTGATAATGTGACACAATGGAATTAGTAAAGGCTTTAAAATCGGTTTGACCTGGACTTTAACCCTGGCTCGGCTATTTATTTGAGTCAGTTTCCTCCTTTATAAAAAGCAAATACAAATACCTACTGGGTTCCTGTAATGATTAAAGAGTCATGTAATGAAACTGACCCAACACCTGAGAAAGAGTTAGTGCTAAGTAAATATTTCTCTCATACAATACCCCATCTCTGAACATGCCACACTCACAATATGACACATGTGACTGAACACAACTGAGAATGGTGGGCCCACCACATAGACATGCTAATTCAACTGCTCATATCTATAGAAGCAGACTTGCCCAGATTTATAAAGAGAAATTGGTTGTATTATTTTAATTAAAATGGGTGGTCCCTAGATTGCTATTAATAGATTATACCTCAGGAAAAGAGTATGCTTTGGTTTTAAAATTCTCCTTTGTCAACATCTGTTACTTTACTGCATTAAAAAAGTAAATAATGCATGTATTTGTGGGTATAAAAGTGGGACGATCTTATGCAGAGAGATGACGGTACATTTTTCTCCTTAATCTAGGTGGAGGATGTCCTGGTGCAGACATCATTTTCCTTTACCCTTGTTCTTTTATTTTCTGAACTTCATTCTGTCTTGAACCTGGTTGTGAAGTTTTACTAAATTTTCCCTGTGAGAAAATGATTTTGAACTTGTCAATCCATCAGGCATGATCACTGGGAAATATTTGTACAAAATGTACTTACCAGGAAGCTGAAACTATAAAGGTGTGTTTTCTACTTGTCACTGTAAAAGAGCATGACGAATTCATTGTTATTCTGACTTCACAGTTGTCAGCTATTCTACATACAGTGGTCACATAAGCGCTATGATTGTCACAAGCAGTAGAACTGGATGTATCTTTACAAAAATATCAAACATCACTGCACTACTAGGGACATGCCCATTATTCCTAGTAAGACAAGGGATATCAAAAGGTCTTTGATTAGTTCACTGTGTCACTATGTGGTTGGATAACTTTGGCAGTGAGCTAATTGTGGGGTTTTTTTTTGTTTTTTGGCTTTTTTTTTGTGGTACGCGGCCCTCTCACTGTTGTGGCCTCTCCCGTTGCGGAGCACAGGCTCCAGACGTGCAGGCTCAGCGGCCATGGCTCACGGGCCTACCCGCTCCGCAGCATGTGGGATCTTCCCGGACCGGGTCATGAACCCGTGTCCCCTGCATTGGCAGGCAGACTCTCAACCACTGTGCCACCAGGAAAGCCCCTAATCGTGTTGTTTTAATAGGTATTGGGGGAAGGTAGGTTTGTTACTTTTAGCTTTCAACCCACTTTCTAGCTGGTTTTTCTATAAATGTATGCAGTTGCTCATTTAAAAAAATCATATTAAAGCACATTTATCAATTATCAAAGTAAAAGACAAAAAAAACAAAATTTTCAGGGTGACTACCACGTTCTAGACATTGTGTAAAATGCTAGGGATACATGGGTGGCTACATAAGATCCTCATTTTCAAAATACAGTTGACCCTTGACGTAGGTTTGAACAACACAGGTCCACTTGTACGTGGACTTTTTTTCAATAAATTGCTGGAAAATTTTCCTTGAGAGTTGCAACAATTTGAAAAAAAACTTGTCGATGAACTACATAGTCTAGAAATATTGAAAAAAATTAAGAAAAATTAAAGTATGTAATGAATGCATAAAATATATGTAGATACTAGTCTATTTTATCATTTGCTACCATAAAATATACACAAATCTATTATAAAAAGTTAAAATTTATCAACACTTACCCACACAAACATTCACAGATCATACATGGTGCTAGAGAAATGTAAACAAATGTAAAGATGCAGTATTAAATCATAACTGCATAAAGTTAACTGCATGAAGTTAATATACTGTACCACTGTAATAATTTCATAGCCACCTCCTGTTGCTATTTTGGTGAGCTCAAGAGTTTCATGTCTCTGCTTAAAATGCCCTGGGACACTAATCATCTCCCAGTGAGCAGTTCTTCTATAAATTGCATATCGGAGTAAAAAGTGATCTTTTATGGTTCTCCCCTGTTTTGCGTGGTGCTTAACCCAATCCTGTAAACCTTGAATCCTACCAGGGATCCATACGAAGTGCCACTAGTGATGCTGGAAGTGCTCCAAAGAAGAAGAGAAAAGTCATGACATTACAAGAAAAAGTTGAATTGCTTGATATGTACCCTAGATTGAGGTCTGCAGCTGGGTTTTCCCACCATTTCAAGAGAAATGAATCCAGCATAAAGACGATTATAAAAACAGAAAAGGAAATTCGTGAAGCTGTCCCTCTAGCTATGCCAGCAGTCATGAACACCTTGCACTTTTTGCAAAATACCTTTTTATCTTGTATTGAATATGCAGTTTTTTTATGTGGGTTCAGGGTTGCTGTAAGAAAGGCATACCTATAGTCTAATATGAGTTGAGAAAAAGCAAAGTCATTATGTGACAACTTAAAGCAAAAGGAAGATGAAGGATCTAAAACTGGAGAATTTAATGCTAGCAAAGGATGGTTTGATAATTTCAGAAAGCGATTTGGGTTAAAACTTGTCTCTGAAGTTAGAAGTTCCAACTAGTATAGGGACTACCTTTTGAAGTTCTTTTGATATTGGATAATGCCCCTGGCCATCCAGAACCCCATGAGTTAAGTTTTGGGGGTGTCAAAACTTACATGCAGATTTTCGACTGCGGAGGGTGATGGTTAATGCCCCTCACCCCCTAGTTGTTCAAGGGTCACTCACAATCTATGGGAGGGCAAAATAAAGGCTTCTATATAAGTGTGACTTGTGCTGGGGTGGAGCTGCACACAGAGTGCTGTGGTAGCATAGAGATGGGCTGCAGTTAGGGGAGGCTTATTTGATGAGATTATAACTCTTGGTGTATATAATGCAGGAGAAAGATGGTAGAAAAGGGCATTTTAGGCAAAGGGAGTTGCTGGCACAAAGCCGCAGAGGCAAGAATGAGTGTGGGGCTTTGGGGAGCTGGCGGTTCAATGTGGTTGGAGTTTTGAGTGGGGGTAGTCATGACAACAGATAATGCAGATAAGTCAGAAAGTAACCAGATCAGAAAGGTTCTCAGTGCCACAAAGAAGACTATATTTTACCCCCAAGTTTACAAGACACCAGTGTAAATGCAATGAACATATTTGCAGAGAAGTTCTGTAACAGCATGGAAAATAGATAGGATGGGAATAATATTAGAATTAAATTAAATCCCTTTGGTTAAGTGCTGTTAATACTGTTACTCAGCTTTTATTCTCCCGGAGTGATTCCTACAAATGCTGCAAAAGGAGGATGTTAAATTACACAGAACAGATCATCACTATTTCTGCAACCAGGGACAAAAAATACAACTCTCAAAAGCAAGCATGATTCATGTCTGCCTCCAGGGACACTTCTCATTAGATAAGGGCAGCACTGTTACAGCACTCCATAGGACAGAAGATCAGGCTGCACAGGAGGACTCGTGGTGGAAATGCATTTTCAGCAGTTAGAGAACAGAGTACACCTTCAGCCATTTGATCCAGGAATGCAGTCCCAAATTCTGCCAAGAAAAGTCTTCCGACATTCTGTGGGTAAGGCCTCTGATTACTGCTTCTTACTTCAAAGATGTCCACCATTATCTGAAGCTCACATATCTGCTTGAATTCAGACAAAATCAAGAAGTAAACTAATTCATTAAATTGTAAAAATTGCCCTCAATATGTTCAAGGGTTTGGGTTGTAGAAGTTCCCAAAAATGAAAGAATGTGACAGGAAGATATTTAGAAACTGCTAATAGGATTCTAACATTTTTACTTCAATAATACTTATAGGCCATGAAAAGGAGAATAGACTTATTCCACAGGGTTCTAAAAGACTCTTTAAAAGAGTATGTGGGGGGAAATGATAGAAAAATTGACTTTATTTCAAAATAATAAAAGTATTTCTGAAAATTCAGAGCTTCCTCATTTTAAAAAGCACTGAGTTTTCTGTGGCTGGAGGTGTCGAGATGTATGTTAGTCTAAGAACTGTCTTTAGTCCGCAAAGTTTTTTTTTTTTTAATTTTAAATAATTTTTGTTTTATTGAGGCAAAGTGAACACATCCATGTGACTAATACTCAGCTTGGGAATAAAATATTATGTAATGAAGATAAAAGTGAAAAAACATTGTAATGACTTTTCTACAAGGTTAAATGTGTCTAGTGAAAAGCCTATCTTATCTTGAGCTTATGTCTTTCTTTTCTTTTTTCTTTCTTTTTTTTTTTTGGTGTTTAGATACACTTTCTACTGGGAAATGATACGTGTAGATCTTAGACTTTCCTGGTCAATGTTTTTACTGTCTTTAACTTGACAAAATAAAGTTATTAAGGCAACACTGGCTTCCCTCGTTACTTATTGAAATGCCTGTCTTTCATCAGCTATTAAACCTAGAGTGTAGATAACTACCTATAAGAGATGATGGAAAGGATATTTACTCATTGTATAGATGAGGAATAGAATATCTTTAAAAGTTTTTTTTTTTTTCCAAACTGGAAATCAAACCAATTAAATAAAATTTTATTTCAAGAGTTAAAGGACTGGGCTTCCCTGGTGGCGCAGTGGTTGAGAGTCTGCCTGCCAATGCAGGGGACACAGGTTCATGCCCCGGTCCGGGAGGAACCCACATGCCGTGGAGCGGCTGGGCCCGTGAGCCATGGCCACTGAGCCTGCACGTCCAGAGCCTGTGCTCTGCAACAGGAGAGGCCACAACAGTGAGAGGCCCATGTACAGCAAAAAAAAAAAAAAAAAAAAAAAAAAAGTTAAAGGACTTTTTTTGCATTTCTTTGGCTCATTTGAAAAATTGTTCTTTTCTACCTGTTTGTTTCTCTGAAAGTGAGTAGATCTAAGCAATGTATTTGCTTTTTGTTTTTTTAAAAGATTTTTTTGATGTGGACCATTTTTTTAAATTAATTAATTAATTTATATTTATTTTTGGCTGTGTTGGGTCTTCGTTTCTGTGCAAGGGCTTTCTCCAGTTGTAGCGAGCGGGGGCCACTCTTCATCGCGGTGCGTGGCTCTCTCACTGTCGCGGCCTCTCCCGTTGCGGAGCACAGGCTCCAGACGCGCAGGCTCAGTAGTTGTGGCTCACGGGCTTAGTTGCTCCGTGGCATGTGGGATCTTCCCAGACCAGGGCTCGAACCCGTGTCCCCTGCATTGGCAGGCAGACTCTTAACCACTGCGCCACCAGGGAAGCCCACTTTTTGTTTTTTTTAACAAATGTGTTTTCTTGTTTTCACAAATTTTAGCCTACTTCTCAATAGCTCAAGAAATGCTAGAATCCTTAATGGTAAGTACCTTATGATTTCACATTTAAAAAAAGAAACAACTACAAGCAAATTCGTTAGGACATTTTTAATTGTTCTTGAATAAACTATACTTCTAAATTTAATATAGCAAACATAGTGATTTTTATGAAAAAAATCAAAACATATATTTTATGCTTTTAAATTATTTTAGAGCTATAAAACATTTTAAATAGCATTGTATACTTTAATGTGAAATTTTTTCCTGAAAATATTATTAACAACAATAAACTGCTTTGTTATAATTTAAACTTGCCCAGAAATTTTTCAAACTACAAGAAAGCGTCATTGCAAATTGCTACTCCCAGAGAAGCAACTCAAAACCACATTACTGCTGACATGTTAGCTGAATTAACTTTGCTTGCTGAAAGATAGGAGTTTAGAGAATGATGGCTGAGCAGAACTGACTGTTTTTCCAATCAAAACTCTGGCTGACATGCTTTATCTAGTAGCTTTGAGTAATGTCCTCATTTTTTAAAACTCTGTTATTATGTATCTGCTAAAGTCCAGAAATACAGTTATGTCCCCTTTGCCAGTTTGCTACAGATAAAAAGAAAAATCTACCAATATAAGTCTAGATAACAGATATATAACTTATGAATCTATTATTTCTCATGATGGTAAAATAGATCAGAATGAGACATCCATGAAAGGAGGGTATTGGACATATGGTAAGTGGTTTAAACAGAGAAGACACAATTTTGCACCAGGTCCAACCACAGCCTCTGCAGTATTATTTGAAGAGTGTTTATAATTACTGAAAAATGAAAGAAACAGTTATATTTAATTTAATCAATGTTTAATGAGTATATTCTATATCTTGGATATTATATAAAATTCTGAAGAGAATACAAAGTATACCACAAACTACTGGAGAAATGGACTAATTTATTGTTATAATTATGAAAATTTACCTAGTGGCTCAATTGACATGCAGTCTTTAAAATTACTCATTCCCAAATATAACACAATTTTTAATTTCGTAAGTGATCAAAGTTAATTCAAATTGAAATAAGAAGTATCATTTATAATTATTAATTCAAAATTAAATATTTTAAAATTCTTCAACACTGGAAAACTTGTAATAAAACTACAGCAATTATGTATTGTAAGTGGTATTGTAGATTGGCACAAATATGTTTTAAAGACTATCAAGAAATGTCTTTAATGAGTGGCACATTGTTCATATCTTTTGAAATATTAATGGACCATTTGTTCCTGAGAATTAATTTTGAAAACATAACTCTTTGGGGAAAAAACTATATGAATTTGG
This sequence comes from Tursiops truncatus, assembly GCF_011762595.2. Taxonomy (NCBI): domain Eukaryota; kingdom Metazoa; phylum Chordata; class Mammalia; order Artiodactyla; family Delphinidae; genus Tursiops; species Tursiops truncatus. The sequence goes on from NC_047034.1 coordinate 124,189,478, forward strand.
ATGCTCATTGCAAAAAAATTTTAAATGAGATCATTGCTAATGTTGTGAAATAGAAAGATACTGAGGAAGTTACAGAACACCAGTTCAATTAAATATAATGTGATCATAAACATTTGTTATAAAAATAATTTAGCATATTTCTAGAATGATTTTTATGTCAGGAAAAAAAAATCTCCACAGAAATCATGATGAAAATATTAGAGTTTCTAGGGTAGCCAGAACTTGAGGGACCAGATGAAAAGAAGGGAAATTCATCAAGGTGTGCTCAACTTTCTACATGCTGTTTTTTCCTCTTAAGACATTTGCTCATTTTCAGTAAAAGTCAGGAGGCCAAAAGGCCAAGAAGCTTGCCAGAACAGATGCTGCCAAAGAAGCTAGTGAAGTTTCAAGGCAATCTCTTTAGGCTGGGAAGATAAAATTTGAGTCTGAGATGGCCAAAACAGCTACATGTGAAAGTTCAAGATCTCAGTGAGAAGAAAAGTGAAAATAAGTCACCCTGACACATGTTTAACTCACAAAACTTTTGCTATTTCAGCTGCACATGACAAAAAAAGGTAAGGAATCAAGCAGAAAGTTACTGTGAAGCAGAGTAGAACTTTTGACAGTTCTCTGGTGCTGAAAAAAATGGAGTTCAGTAGTTACCAAGAATGAGGGCTTTAAAATATAACCCAGGCTGTCAGTGGGGACTCCAGGAACATAGGCAAAAAAGAGGAAGCTGGAGTCTAATAGAGACTGAAAACCAGCCTCAAGTCTTTTCTGTCCGTGATTAGATTGAGGTGATGTACCTATCAGAGTACAGTGTACACTATCTCTAAAGGGAGATAGCATTATGCCAAGCCCACAGATTTTCAGATGTAACATCTGGCATTAAAAATATATATTCTTGACACACAAGGAAACAAGATTAAAGGGAAGAACAGGCAATCCAAACAAATCCAAACTCTTCAGGAGACTGTAAGAGAATCCAGAGTTGCAAACATAACATTCACAATATCTACAATGTTAAAAAAAAAAAAAAGCATAGGAAAATATGACCCATTCTCAAGAGAAAAGACAAAATGGAGGCCATCCCCAAGAAGACCTATATTTGGAATTAATCTCAAAGGATTTATAATAAATGTAGAACTGTGCTCAATGGTGAAAAAGAAAATCACTGATTTCTCATTAAAAACTATGTAGTCAAGAAGATAAGGAAATAACATTTTTAAAGTGTTAAAAGTAAATTTTAACCCAGAATTCTATATACAATGAAAATATTCTGTAATATAGGAGGCAAAATGAAGATATTTTGAAATAAAAGATAACTAAGAGAATTCATTGGTGGCAGACCTATACTTCAAGGATTGCTAAAGAAAAGTCCTTCAGATTGAACAGAAATGATACCAGATAGGAATTTGGCACTTTAGGAGAAAATAAATAACATCAACATTTGTTAAATATCTGGATGATTGTAAATATCTTCTTCTAATTTCTTTAAAATACATATACTATTTAAAGCAAAATTATTAGTTTGTTATGTATATTAGATATGTTACATAACTATAACATAAAGAATGGAGGGAGATAAATGGACTTATATGGTGGCAGGGTTTCTAATTTTTTTTGTTAAATAGTACAATATTACCTCTAACTAGACTGTTAAACATTATGGACATATATTGAAATATCTTGAGAAACAAGCAAAAAAAAAAAAAAAAAAAGACAAAAAGTATAACTAAAACACCAGTAAAGAAATTAAAATGGAATCTAAAACTATTCACATAATCAAAAAGAAGTCAAGAAAGGAGGAATAGAAAGCAAAAACACAGACTGAGGGGCAGTGTCAAACAGCAAATGAATAATAAAAACATCAGGTCTAAATTCAACCTAAAATTATCAACCATATTAATAATTGTATTAAAGTTTCATGTAGCAAACATTAAAGTCAGAGACTGTCAGATTCAAAAGAGGAAGACCAAACTATTTGTTGTAATAAGGGGTGTACTTTAAATACAAAGACAAAAGGAAGTTGAAAACAAATAGAAAAAATATACTACACAAACAGCAAGCATAGGAAATTGAGAATCATTATATTAATATCAGATAAAACAGAATTCAAAATAAAGGATCTTACCAGAGATAGAGAAGAACACTTCTAAATGATAAAAAAAGTCAAAACATAAGAATGAACTAAAAATCATATGTGTGTATGTACCTAATGTCAAAATCTCAAAGTAGGTAACACAAAAATCAGTAAGATTAAAGAGAGAAATAGATAATTCCACATAGTCAAAGACTTTTTCTTTTCTCTTTTGACAATTAATAGAACAATTAGAAACAAAACTCAGTAAAGACATAGATGATCTGAACAGCACTGTCAGCCCTTTTGACCTAATTAATATTTATACAATCCTACATCCAGCAATCTTAGAATATACATTTTCAAGTGCACATTGTATGTCCATCAATACAGACTATATGTTAAACTATAAAACAAATCTAAATAAATTTTTCAAAATTCAAATCATACAGTGTACATTCTCTGACCACAATGGAATTAAATTAGAAACTAGGAGCTATTAGATAATAGTAAGATATTAGGAAAGCATAAAATACTTGAAAACTAAATTACAAACTACTAAATAATTCATAGTTCAGAGAAGAAGCTATAAGGGAAATTATTAAACATTTCCAACTAAATGATAAGGAAAATTTAGCTCACTAAAAAGTATGGGATGAAACTAAACCAGTGCTTAGAGGGAAATGTATAGCTTTAAATAGATATATTAGGAAAGAAAGAGATTTAAAATTAATGACCTAGGTTTCCATCTTAAAAAGATAGAAAAATAGAACAAATTAAAGTCAGAATAGGTAACAAGGACGAAATAAGAAATATAATAATGGAACTCAATGGAAAACAAACAATGGAGAAAATTTTAAAAACTAGGCTTAGCAATATTGATGAAATATAAAACAGAGAAAACAGACTCCCAATATCAAGAATAAAAGAGAGATTATCATTTTGAATTCCACAGATATTAAAAGGATAATAAGGTAATTTTATGACCAAGTTTATGCCTAGAAATTTTTCAACTTAGATGAAAAAATTAATATTTAAAAAATACACCTAGTCCAAATTGATACAAGATAAAACAGAAAAATCTGTTTAGCCCTACATATATTAAAGTTAATGAACTTCTTATCCAAAATCTATAGGCACTCCAGACTCACATGGTCTTTCTCAAAAACTTCTCTCAAATATTTAAGGAAGAAATATCACCAGTCTTAAGCTTAGTGAAAAAAGAGTAGGGAAGAATTAGCAAGTTATTGTTACAAAACCAGCATAATCCTAATATTAAAATCTTACAAGGAGAGTACAAAAAAAATTCCAGCCCCCCAAATCCTCTTTACTATTGGTAAAGATACTACCAAAATACTAGCCAAATACAGCAGTATATCAAGAGGATATCAAGTATATCAAGATTAAGTAAGGTTAATATAGAAAAATAAATTTTATTTTTATATGTCAGTAGCAAAAAATTAGAAAATGAAATTTAAAAAACAATTCACTTTACCATAGCAACAAAAGCCACAAACTAAGTAGTAAATTAAACAAAAGATGTGTAAGACTTCCACCCTGAAAACTGAAAAAGTGAGAAAATATTAAGAAGATCTAAATAGACAGATAATTCATATATTCTACTGATTGGAAATGTTTAATTTTATACAGAAATGAAAAGGGCTTAGAATCTCCAAAGCTAGATTGAAAAAGTACAAAATAGAAGACTTACACTATCTGATTTCCAGACATACTGTAAATCAAAACGGTGTGGAACTGTGTAAGGGTTGATAGAATAAGGAGCTCCCAAATAGATCCTCACTTTCAACAAAGGTGCCAAATCCAATGGAGAAAGGAAAACCTTTTTAACTAATGATTCAGTTTTATATATATGTTTCAACTATATATATATATATATATATATATATATATATATATATATATGTTTTCAGATTATTTTCCATTATAGGTTATTACAAGATATTGAATATGGTTCCCTGTGCTATACAGTAAACCCTTGTTTTTACCTATTTTATGTATAGTAGTTTATATCTATTAATCCCATACTCCTACTTTATTCCCCCCCTTCCCCCTTGGTAACCATAATTTTGTTTCTATGTCTGTGAATCTGTTTCTGTTTATTTATATAGATTCATTTGTATTCTTTTTAGATTCCACTCATAAGTGATATCATATAATACTTGTCTTTCTCTGCCTGACTTCACTTAGTATGATATTCTCTGGGTCCATCCATGTTGCTGCAAATGGCAATAATTCATTCTTGTTTAGGGCTGAGTAATATTCCATTATATATAATGGAATATTAATACATATATTCTAAATAGTGCTGTTATGAACATTGGGGTGCATGTATCTTTTCAAATTAGAGTTTTCATCTTTTCTGGATATATGCCCAGGAATGGGATTGCTGGATCTTATGGTAGCTCTATTTTCAGTTTTTAAGGAACCTCCATACTGTTTTCCATAGTGGCTACAACAATTTACATTCCCACCAACAGTGTAAGAAAATATATACATTTACTTTTCTTAATCTCAATTTCTTCTTCTGTAAAATATTTATAAAGATTAATTAATTATAAACTATAATTACATACCATATACAAATATTTATTAATTACCAATATAAAGGAATATTATGAAGTTTACATGAGATAATGAATACAGTCTACACACTGTGTATTGTAAATGGTAGATTCTATTACTGCTACAATTATATTAAAAATCACATTTAAACTGCAAGGGTCAAAGCCACAGCTTGAAAAATCTGTTATGCCGTGAAAGGATTTTAGATTTCATATGTGGTAGAAAATGGAACGTCACTGAATAATTTTATCCAGAATAGTACCATGATACAGTTTGCATTAAAGAGATCATACTTCTTGCAATATAGAGGTGAATTGGAGGACACAATAAGGAAAACAGATATAAGACTATTTCAGTGGTCCATGAGAGAAATAATAAAGGTTTGAACCAAGTCAACCACAGAAACAGAGAAAAATGTATAAGTATGAGATTATAAAAGGCTGGAAATAATGGAGCATGGTTACCAATATAATGTTGCAACATGAAAAAGGAAGGAATCAAGAATGACATCCAGGCTCCAGAAGGATGATGACTTCATCAAGATAGCAAATCCAACAGGAAATACAGGTAGGAAGGTAGGTGGTAGGAGGGTAGGACTAGATTAATAAGATAAGGTTGGTTTTGAAGAAGTAGAGTTTGAGTTGTCTATAGTACATAAAAGCACAGGGATCTATCACACAATTCGGTTATGTTGGCTTCAACTTGGAGTTTAGGACACTTGTGGGTTTCCTACATATAATACTTAGATGAAGTTATGAGACCATATGTGACTGCTTATAGAGATTAGAGTGATAAAAAGAGAGCTAAGGATTAAACTTTGGAAAACATAAATATATGAAACATAGGTAGAAGAAATAGAACTCAAAAATGGAGGCCGAGAAGACACATCCATGTAGTACAAGGGAAATCAGGAGATACTCATGCTGAGGAAGCCAAGGTGGAAGTGTAACAAGAAGGAAGCAGTCAACCTTACCAAATGCTACAGGTAAGTAAACTAAGATTAGGAGAGAAGAAATACCATATGATTTAACAATCATTGGGTGGTTTGTGATGTTTATAGAGGAGTTTCATTGCAATGGTGGAGGCTATAATCAGACTATAGAAGGTTGAAGTATGAATGAACCATTCAGTAGACTGTTTTTGTTTTTGTTTTCCAAAACTAAGCACAGCAATGTTTTGGGTCCCAAGTCTTCTTCCAGAATTTTGCTACACCCTATCAAAGGTGAAGTCTATTTCTTATTTCCTTGAGCTGGAATAGGACTTTGTGACTGTCTCAATGAACAAACTATAGCAGTGTGACTTCCAAGTTTAGATCATAAAGGAAATAAAGATTTTGCCTCTCTCTCTCTCTCTGTCTCTCTTCTTTCTCTCCTTCTCTCCCTCTATCTCTCATTGCTGGTTCTTGAAACTTACATGTTGTGAGGAAGCCTAGGTCACATGGAGATTCTACATATAGGTATTCTGGCCGAAGGACCCAGCTAACTTCTCAGTGCTAACACCAGCACCAACTTCTAGAGTGAGCAATTCTTTGAATGATTTTAGTCCTTATCTTTTGAGCTGCTCCAGCTGAGACATCTGAAGCAGAGATGGGCTATCCCCATTAAGTCATTCTCAAATGGTAGATTACATATCCTAGATGCTTTAGGCCACTAGGTTTTCGACAATATTTTATAACCACAGTAAACAGCACAGATGCAAAGGAAAAGAAACCATAAATGTAAATTATTCTTTGGAAGTCCTTAGCACTGAAGAATTACAGGAGAAAATGAAATTAATATCCAGATGAAGACAGAAGGTAAAGAATGTTTGGGAGTTTTTAATTTTGTTATCAAAACAGGGTCATCATAAGAGGAATCAACATGGTGGAGTAGGAGGACCTGGAACTCACCTCCCCCGTGAATGCATCAAAAATACATCTGCATGGGGCTTCCCTGGTGGCGCAGTGGTTGAGGGTCCGCCTGCCGATGCAGGGGACATGGGTTCGTGCCCTGGTCCGGGAAGATCCCACACGCCATGGAGCTGCTGGGCCTGTGAGCCATGGCCGCTGAGCCTGCGCGTCCGGAGCCTGTGCTCCGCAACGGGAGAGGCCACAGCAGTGAGAGGCCCGCGTACCGCAAAGAAAAAAAGAAAAAAATCTGCATGTAGAAAAATTCTCACTGAAAACTAAATGGAGGCTAGCAGAAAGACTCCTATACAACCAAGGCTGTAAGAATGGGAAGAGAAGCGATCAGGTTGGGACCTGTGCCCCTGGGAGGGAACTCAGAGGAAAAGCAGAATTGCATGGGCAGAGACCCTCTATGTGGAGTGAGCAGCTGGAGCCACATATTGGGCACCCCAGCCCCAGGGTCCAACAAATGGAAGACAAGCCCCCTTCTCTTGTTGGAGGGCTGATGGGACCAACAAGAGGGCTATGGGAAGCCCAGACTCTCCTCATGAGGAGTGTGTGAATGCTTGCTTGTTCCCAAAGCAGGGTGAAGAGGCTGGATTGAAATTAAAACTGCAAGGTGGCTGACTCATTTCCCACAACCACCCTAGCATGCACCTAACATAAGCTGGCTGCTTGTGTCCTGTAGCAGCTCCACCCAGGAGCAAGCGGGGCTGCCGTGACCAAGGAAACTACTTGGCCAGCCATGAAACCCTGAGGCAGCTCAAACCCTAAGTCACATCTGAATAGGAAGGTGGTAGTTATGACTGGTGATTGCACAGGCTATGCATCAGAGGCAGTCCAGACTAGTGACAGTGACCAGACCGCCACAGCCTGCACCACAGCCCTTGTCAAATACTAACACCTGCCCCTCTTGTTCCAAGCACTGCTCCTCTCTGGGGCAAGGTAAGCCAGTGCCTGGAGGGGGAACTGAGCTAGCTCAGAATCAACCCTCAGGACGCCTGCTCCAGCAACTTGAGACCTGACCCTGCCCTCAATAAGACAGTGACAGCAACCGAGCAGAAGGGAAGCCCTGCTTCACACCTGGCTCCAGGCCTAACCCCTCCTTATCCAGCCCCACCTCTATCAAAGTAATAGCTGCCAGCACACTCTGAGAAAAGACATGACTTCTGTTCACATGAAAACCAGCTGCCCCATCAAAGACAACCGGACAGCAAAAAGAAAAAAACAATTTAAATTTAAAAAAAGGAAAACCATTGAAGGGATATTTGGGATAACATCAAGCATACCAACGTTCACATTATAGGGATCCCCAGAAGGAGAAAGGATAGAGAAGGGGGTCAAAAATGTATTTAAGGGCTTCCCTGGTGGCGCAGTGGTTAAGAGTCCACCTGCCGATGCAGGGGACACGGGTTCGTGCCCTGGTCTGGGAAGATCTCACATGCCGCGGAGCAGCTGGGCCCGTGAGCCATGGCCGCTGAGCCTGCGCATCCGGAGCCTGTGCTCCACAACGGGAAAGGCCACAACAGTGAGAGGCCCGCATACCACACACACACAAAAAAAAATGTATTTAATGAAATTATGACTAAAAATTTCCCAAGCCTTAAAGAAGGAAACAGATATCCAGGTACAGAAAGCACAGAGGGTCCCAAAGAAGATGACCCAAACAGACCCACACCAAGACATGTAATAATTAAAATGACAAAAGTTAAAGAGAGAATTCTAGTGGCAACAATAGAAAAACAAAGAATCATACACAAAGGAACACCCATAAGGTTATCAGATGATTTTTCTGCAGAAATTGTGCAAGCCAGAAGGGACGATAGATCTAAAATGCTGAAAGGGAAAACCTGCAAGACTGTCATTTAGAATTGCAGGAGAGATAAGAAACTTTCAGATAAGCAAAAACTAAAAGTTCATCAATACTAAATCAAACAGGAGGAGGAGCTTCAAGATGGCGGAAGAGTAAGACTAAGACGTGGAGATCACCTTCCTCCCCACAAATACAACAGAAATACATCTACATGTGGAACAACTCCTACAGAACACCTACTGAATGCTGGCAGAAGACCTCAGACCTCCCAAAAGGCAAGAAACTACCCACGTACCTGGGTAGGGCAAAAGAAAAAAGAAAAAAACAGAGACAAAAGAATAGGGACAGGACCTGCACCAGTGGGAGGGAGCTGTGAAGGAGGAAAGGTTTCCATACACTAGGAAGCCCCTTCGTGGGCGGAGACTGCAGGTGGCGGAGTGGGGAAGCTTCGGAGCCACAGAGGAGAGCACAGCAACACGGGTGCGGAGGGCAAAGTGCGGGAGATTCCTGCACAGAGGATTGGTGCCGACCGGCACTCACCAGCCCGAGAGGCTTGTCTGCTCACCCGCTGGGGCGGGTGGGGGCTGGGAGCTGAGGCTCGGGCTTTGGTCGGATCCCAGGGAGAGGACTGGGGTTGGCTGCGTGAACTCAACCTGAAGGGGGCTAGTGCGCCACAGCTACCCGGGAGGTGTCTGGGAAAATGCCTGGACCTGCCGAAGAGGTAAGAGACTTTTTCTTCCCTCTTTGTTCCTGGTGCGTGAGAAGAGGTGATTAAGAGTGCCGCCTAAAGGAGCTCCAGAGACGGGCGAGAGCCGCGGCTAAAAGGGCGGACCCCAGAGACGAGCATGAGATACTAAGGCTGCTGCTGCCGCCACCAAGAAGCCTGTGTGCGAGCACAGGTCACTCTCCACACTGCCCCTCCTGGGAGCCTGTGCAGCCCGCCACTGCCAGGTCCCGTGACACAGGGACAACTTCCCCGGAAAAACCAATGGCGCGCCTCAGGCTGTTGCAACATCACGCTGGCCTCTGCCGCCGCAGGCTCGCCACACATCCGTACCCCTCCCTCCCCACGGCCTGAGTGAGCCAGAGCCCCTGAATCAGCGACTCCTTTAACCCCGTCCTGTCTCAGTGCAGAACAGATGCCCTTGGCGAGCTACACACACAGGCGGGTCCAAATCCAAAGCTGAATCCCAGGAGCTGTGAAAACAAAGAAGAGAAAGGGAAGTCTCTCCCAGCAGCCTCAGAAGCAGCGGATTAAATCCCCACAATCAACTTGATGTACCCTGCATCTGTGGAATACCTGAATAGACAATGAATCATCCCAAATTGAGGAGGTGGACTTTGGGAGCAATGACATTATATATATATATATATATATATGGTTTGTTTTTTTTTCCCTTTTTCTCTTTTTGGGAGTGTGTATGTTTCTGTGTGTGACTTTTTTCTGTAGAGCTTTGCTTTTACCATTTGTCCTAGGGTTCTGTCTGTCCGTTTTTCAGTTTTTGTGAGGGTTTTTTGTTTGTTTGTTAGCTTTAGTATAGTTTTTAACACTTATTGGTGGATTTTTGTTTTAGGTTTGGTAGCTTCTTTTTCTTTCTTTTTTGTTTTCTTATTTTAAAAAAAAGTAATATTTTTTTATTTGAAAAACTTTATTTTATTTTACTTTATGTTATTTTATTTTTTTAAATCTTCTTTCTCTCTTTCTTTTTTATTCTCACTTTTATTCTGTGCTGTGTACATGACAGGCTCTTGGTGCTCCAGGCAGATGTCAGTGCTGTGCCTCTGAGGTGGGAGAGCCAAGTTCAGGACACTGGTCCACAAGAGAACTCCCAGCTCCACATTATATCAAACGACGAAAATCTCCCAGAGATCTCCATCTCAATGCCAAGACTCAGCTCCACTCAATGACCAGCAAGGTCCAGTGCTGGACACCCTATGCCAAACAACTAGCAAGACAGGAACACAACACCATCCATTAGCAGAGAGGCTTCCTAAAATCATAATAAGGCAAAAGACACCCCAAAACACACCACCAGACATGGATCTGTGCACCAGAAAGACAATACCCAGCCTCACCCACCAGAACACAGGCACTAGTCCACTCCACCAGGAAGCCTACACAAGCCACTGCACCAACCTGAGCCACTGGAGGCAGACACGAAAAACAAAGGGCACTACGAACATGGAGCCTGTGAAAAGGAGACCCCAAACACAGTAAGTTAAGCAAAATGAGAAGACAGAGAAACACACAGCAGATGAAGGAGCAAGGCAAAAACCCACCAGACTTAACAAATGAAGAGGAAATAGGCAGTCTACCTGAAAAAGAATTCAGAATAATGACAGTAAAGACGATCCAAAATCTTGGAAATACAATGGAGAAAATACAAGAAACGTTTAACAAGGACCTAGGATAACTAAAGAGCAAACAAACAGTGATGAACAACACAATAAATGAAATTAAATATTCTCTAGAAGGGATCAATAGCAGAATAACTGAGGCAGGAGAATGGATAAGTGACCCAGAAGATAACATAGTGGAAATAATTACTGCAGAGCAGAGTAAAGAAAAAAGAATGAAAAGAATTGAGGACAGTCTTAGAGACCTTTGGGACAACATTAAACGCAACAACATTCAAATTATAGGGGTCCCAAAAGAAGAAGAAAAAAGAAAGGGACTGAGAAAATATTTGAAGAGATTATAGTTGAATATCTCCCTAATATGGGAAGGGAAATATTTAATCAAGTCCAGGAAGCACAGAGAGTCCCATACAGGATAAATCCAAGGAGAAACACGCCAAGACATATATTAATCAAACTATCAAAAATTAAATACAAAGAAAAAATATTAAAAGCAGCAAGGGAAAAACAACAAATAACACACAAGGGAATCCCCACAAGGTTAACAACTGATCTTTCAGAAGAAACTCTGCAAGCCAGAAGGGAGTGACAGGACATATTTAAAATGATGAAGGAGAAAAACCTACAACCAAGATTACTCTACCCAGCAGGGATCTCATTCAGGTTTGATGGAGAAATTAAAACCTTTAAAGACAAGCAAAAGCTAACAGAATTCAGCACCACCAAACCACCTTTACAACAAATGCTAAAGGAACTTCTCTAGGCAGGAAACACAACAGAAGGAAAAGACCTACAATTACAAACCGAAAACAACAAAATGGTAATAGGAACATACATATCGATAATTACCTTAAATGTAAATGGATTAAATGCTCCCACCAAAAGACTTAGACTGGCTGAATGGATACAAAACCAACACCCGTATATATGCTGTTTACAAGAGACCCACTTCAGACCTAGGGACACATACAGACTGAAAGTGAGGGGATGGAAAAACTATTCCATGCAAATGGAAATCAAAAGAAAGCTCGAGTAGCAATTCTAATATCAGACAAAATAACTTTAAAACAACGACTATTACAAAAGACAATGAAGGACACTACATAATGATCAAGGGATCGATCCAAGAAGAAGATAAAACAATTGTAAATACTTATGCACCCAACATAGGAGCACCTCAATACATAAGGCAAATACTAACAGCCATAAAAGGGGAAATGGCCAGTAATACAATCAGAGTAGGGGACTTTAACACCTCACTTTCACCAATGGACGGATCATCCAAAATGAAAGTAAATAGGGAAAAACAACCTTTAAATGATACATTAAACAAGATGGACTTAATTGATATTTATAGGACATTCCATCCAAAAACAACAGAATACACATTCTTCTCAAGTGCTCATGGAACATTCTCCAGGATAGATCATATCTTGGGTCACAAATCAAGCTTTGGTAAATTTAAGAAAATTGGATTCATATCAGTTACCTTTTCTGACCACAGTGCTATGAGACTAGATATCAATTACAGGAAAAAATCTGTAAAAAATACAAACACATGGAGGCTAAACAATACACAATTTAATAATCAAGAGATCACTGAAGAAATCAAAGAGGCAATCAAAAATACCTAGAAACAAATGACAATGAAAACACAACGACCTAAAACCTATGGGATGCAGCAAAAGAAGTTCTAAGAAGGAAGTTTATAGCAATACAATCCTACCTTAAGAAACAAGAAACATCTCAAATAAACAACCTAACCTTACACCTAAAACAATTAGAGAAAGAAGAACAAAAATACCCCAAAGAGAGCAGAAGGAAAGAAATTATAAAGATCAGATCAGAAATAAATGAAAAAGAAATGAAGGAAACAATAGCAATGATCAATAAAACTTAAAGCTGGTTTTTTGAGAAGATAAACAAAATAGATAAACCATTAGCAAGACTCATCAAGAAAAAGAGGGAGAAGACTCATCAATAGAATTAGAAATGAGGAGAAATAACAACTGACACTGCAGAAATACAAAGGATCCTGAGAGGTTACTACAAGCAACTATATACCTATAAATTGGACAACCTGGAAGAAATTGACAAATTCTTATAAATGCACAACCTTCCGAGACTGAACCATAAGAAATAGAAAATATGAACAGACCAATCACAAGCACTGAAACTGAAACTGTGATTAAAAATTTCCAACAAACAAAAGCCCAGGACCAGACGGCTTCACAGGTGAATTCTATGAAATATTTAGAGAAGAGCTAACACCTATCCTTCTCAAATTTTTCCAAAATATAGCAGAGGGAGGAACACTCCCAAACTCATTCTGCAAGGACACCATCTTCCTGATACCAAAACCAGACAAAGATGTCACAAAGAAAGAAAACTACAGGCCAATATCACTGCTGAACATAGATGCAAAAATCCTCAAGAAAATACTAGCAAACAGAATCCAACAGCAGATTAAAAGGATCACACACCATGATCAAGTGGGTTTACCCCAGGAATGCAAGGATTCTTCAAAATACGCAAATCAATCAGTGTGATACACCGTATTAACAAATTGAAGGAGAAAAACCATATGATCATCTCAATAGATGCAGAGAAAACTTTTGACAAAATTCAGCACCCACTTATGATAAAAACCCTCCAGAAAGTAGGTATAGAGGGAACTTTCCTCAACATAATAAAGGTCATGTATGACAAACCCACAGCCAGCATCATCCTCAATGGTGAAAAACTGAAAGCATTTCCACTAAGATCAGGAACAAGACAAGGTTGTCCACTCTCACCACTATTATTCACCATAGTTTTGGAAGTTTTAGCCACAGCATCAGAGAAGAAAAAGAAATAAAAGGAATCCAAATTGGAAAAGAAGTAAAGCTGTCACTGTTTGCAGATGACATGATACTATACATAGAGAATCCTAAAGATCCTACCAGAAAACTATTAGAGCCAATCAATGAATTTGGTAAAGGAGCAGGATCCAAAATTAATGCACAGACATCTCTGGCATTCCTATACACTAATGATGAAAAATCTGAAAGTGAAATCAAGAAAACACTCCCATTTACCATTGCAACCAAAACAATAAAATATCTAGGAATAAACCTACCTAAGAAGCCAAAGACCTGTATGCAGAAAATTATAAAACAGTGATGAAAGAAATTAAAGATGATAAAAACAGATGGAGAGATGTACCATGTTCTTGGATTGGAAGAATCAACATTGTGAAAATGTCTATACTACCCAAAGCAATCTACAGATTCAATGCAATCCCTATCAAATTACCACTGGCACTTTTCACAGAACTAGAACAAAAAATTTCACAATTTGTATGGAAACACAAAAGACCCTGAATAGCCAAAGCAATCTTGAGAAAGAAAAACGAAGCTGGAGGAATCAGGCTCCCTGACTTCAGACTATACTACAAAGCACAGTAATCAAGACAGTATGGTACTGGCACAAAAACAGAAATATAGATAAATAGAAAAGGATAGAATGCCCAGAGATAAACCCACACACATATGGTCACCTTATCTTTGATAAAGGAGACAAGAATATCCAATGGAGAAAAGACAGCCTCTTCAATAAATGGTGCTGGGAAAAGTGGACAGCTACATGGAAAATAATGAAATTAGAACACTCCCTAACACCATACACAAAAATAAACTAGAATGCATTAAAGACCCTAATATAAGGTCAGACATTATCAAACTCTTAGAGGAAAACATAGGCAGAACACTCTATGACATAAATCACAGCAAGATCATTTTGACCACCTCCTAGAGAAATGGAAATAAAATCAAAAATAAACAAGTGGGACCTAATGAAACTTCAAAGCTTTTGCACAGCAAAGGAAACCATAAACAAGACAAAAAGACAACCCTCAGAATGGTAGAAAATATTTGCAAATGAAGCAATTGACAAAGAATTTATCTCCAAAATTTACAAGCCACTCATGCAGCTCAATATCAAAAAAACAAACAACCCAATCCAAATATGGGCAGAAGACCTAAATAGATATTTCTCCAAAGAATATATACAGATTGCCATCAAACACATGAAATAATGCTCAACATCATTAATCATTAGAGAAATGCAAATCAAAACTACAATGAGATATCATCTCACACTGGTTAGAATGGTCATCATGAAATGTCTACAAACAATAAATGCTGGAGAGGGTGTGGAGAAGAGGGAATTCTCTTGCACTGTTGGTGGGAATGTATATTGATACAGCACTATGGAGAAAAGTATGGAGGTTCTTTAAAAAAGTAAAAATAGAACTACCATACGACCCAGCAATCCACTACTGGGCATATACCCTGAGAAAACCATAATTCAAAATGAGTCATGTACCAAAATGTTCATTGCACCTCTATTTACAATAGCCAGGACATTGAAACAACCTAAGTGTCCATCAACAGATGAATGGATAAAGAAGATGTGTCACATATATACAATGGAATATTACTCAGCCATAATAAGAAACAAAATTGAGTTATTTGTAGTGAGGTGGATGGACACAGAGTCTGTCATACAGAGTGAAGTAAGTCAGAAAAGAAAAACAAATACTGTATGCTAACACATATATATGGAATTTAAAAGAAAATGGTCATGAAGAACCTAGGGGCAAGACGGGAATAAAGACACAGACTTACTAGAGAATGGACTTGAGGATATGGGGAGTGGGAATGATAAGCTGGGACAATGTGAGAGAGTGGCATGGACATATATATACTACCAAACGTAAAATAGATAGCTAGTGGGAAGCAGACACATAGCACAGGGAGATCAGCTCGGTGCTTTGTGACCACCTAGAAGGGTGGGATAGGGAGGGTGGGAGGGAAGAAGATGCAAGAGGGAAGAGATATTGAGACATATGTATATGTATAACTGATTCACTTTGTTATAAAGCAGAAATTAACACACCATTGTAAAGCAATTATACTGCAATAAAGATGCTTAAAAAAAGAAAGAAAGAAAGAAAAAAAAATAACTAAATCAACCGTAAAAGACATATTGAAAAGTCTTCTCTAAATGGAAAAGGCTATAACGAGAAGCAAGTAACTATAGGAAAGGAAAATCCAGCTAGTAAAGAGACAATATATTAAAGAGTGAGGATCAATCACTTAAATAAGGTAGTACAAAGGTTAAATGACAAAAAAATGAAAAATCACACTGGGGGGTGTGGTGCTGGGATGAATTGGGAGATTGAGATTGACATATATACACTAATATGTATAAAATAGATAACTATTAAGAACCTGCTCTATAAAAAATAGAGAAATTAAATTTTAAAAAAGGAGAATCAATTATAACTGCAACAATCCATAAATGAATAAACATGAAGATGTAAAGAGTGACAATCAAAAATGTAAAGTGTGGAGGAATGGAGTAAAAAGTGTAGATCTTTTAGAACGTGTTCTAACTTAAAGGACTACCCGTTTAAAACAAATAGACATAGTTATAGGTCAACATATACGAGCCCCACAGATTTAAATCCTTCAATAGATACACAAAAACAAGAGAGAAAGGAACACAAGCATATCACTAAAGAAAATCATCAAACCACAAGGGAAAAAACTAAAAGAAGAAAAGAACAGGGAAAGACTACAAAACCTAGGGGAAGTTTTCTGAATGTGCTTTGATTTTCAATCCCAGCATTATTTATACTTAGGTTACTATTCCCTTGCATTTATATAGAAAAGAGAGAGTTGAATTCCACTTCCTTTTAGTTTCCATAACTTATATTCAAAGGAAATTTAATTGTTAACCCAATAATTAATCATATTTTAGGCAGTAGATCTAAATCATAGAACAAGTGAGGAGTGAACGAGAGGGTCTTCTTTTCATTTTCATGATATTTAAGGCCAGAAACCTTGAATATAAACTTGGATTTTTCTTGACAATTTGTTGATGTTTTTCCATCTTCTTTAATGAAGTAAACAGTACCTGATGCATTGTAAAGATAGTTTTCTTAAATAGCTAAACTAAGGAATGAAAGTTTTCAAGATGACAGTTACTTATTTTGCTTCTGCAGAAGACAGACTCATAGCAAGCTTCTTGCATACAGACAGAAAAATAATGCATTTTCTGTTAAAAATGAAGGTGCTGGGATTATTTCAAACTATGTACATAGCTAAGGGATACATATTTACGCTGTTTGGAGGATGCTCCATTTCATTTTGACAGCAAACAGATTCAAGTATGTACAATAAGAAATCACTGTGAATTTTCTTCTGACCATTCTTATAACTGCAGAAGTGGTTCAAAGATCTATGTTCAATTTGCAGATGTGCATGTACCTGCGTGGGAAGTACTGAATTATATAAATGTTTATTTCCTGTTTGTCCTATTTAGTACATACTATAAAGCAACTTCTCCATGCTTTGTTCTTGATTAGATAAATGAATCCATAATCAGTCTTTGCACAGTGAAAATAAGCAGTAAGAAAAAATTCCCATTAAGGTTGTTCTGAATTATGTTCTGTTTTTCTAGCTTAGCACCGGAGACTTTCCTGTATTTGATAATCTCTTATGTATCTACCATTATTGCTAACATTTCTTCTTTCTCTCACCTCAGTGATAAATGTGTACTTCTTGTTCATAATTTTTAGCCCATTTTTAAAGAGATAAGTGGATCATTTTCATTATGAACATGGAGCTGTGAGTTAACCTCACTGCTCTTCAGCTTGTTTCTTTGTAACACGGAAAAATTATAGCAACTTCATGGATTTTGGTGAGTACCAAAGATATATCACTCTTGATGTGTAAATCTGTAAGCTATGAATTATTCTCCCCAACAGTTTCATCTTAAAAAGACTCTTGTTTAAAGACTATTTTCTATGCTGAAAGAACCTAAAATATTTGCAATATTTAAAAATATTTTGAAACTCTATATTTGTTTAGTAGTAAGAAGATGTTTCCCATTACTTTCTCGTCTTCATCTATAAAATGAGGATAATAATACCAACTTGTAGGATTGTGGTAGGAGTTCAGTGAAAAACTTATATACAAATCCCTAAGAAGAGCGCAGGGCGTATGGTAAACACACAGTAAATACATTGTTATTATCAATATTGCATAACCAAGTCCACACGCAAAGATTTGGAGACAACAGGGAACAATATGGAAAATAATTTGTTGTTTTCATTACATGAGGTTAGTTGATTTTCTCCAGGGAACATGTCCCAAGATAATGGATATGAACAGGGGCTGAAGATTTTTGCCAGCATATATAAAGAACTATTCCTCTTCTTCTCTTACTTTATGCACTCAATAACACATTTTGTAAATTTCCTGAACATGTTATTTGTTAAGTGTCAGCCTAGTCAGCTTGCATGTGTAAGAAAAATGGATTTCTCAGTTGGAAGAAGACAATTCATCAAGTAGGAGACACATGAAAGATAAGAACTGTGAAGATTATTTATTTACACACTTAGATGCTGTTTTCTATGTGGTATCCATTGTTTTAAGCACTTTAACCATATTAACTAATTTAGAAATCATTATATATATATATATACATATATATATATATATATATATATATATATATATATATATATATATATGATTATAGTAGCCTCTATTACTCTTTCTGTTTTACATATAGGAAAATTGAGACACACAGGGTTAAGCAAATTTTGCAAGATCATACTGCTAATGATTGGAGTTGACTTGAACACAGTGAGTCTGGGTCCAGAGCCCTTGCTGTTAAGCACTACATAGGCTCTTTCTAGAAACTTTTGGTGCCTTCTATAATACAGCTCCTTTTTTCATTCTGGTCACTATATCACCTTTTGGCCTTTTGCTTTACTGGGCCATTGATTCAATCTCCATGTGAGAATGTTTACTATCTTATCACTACTTGGCCAAGCAAGCATGGTTAGTGGAAAACACTCAGATCTGAGAATCAAAATTTAGATACTGTTTTCTTTGCTGTGTGAACTCTACTTATTCCACTATCTTCCATAAGGCATTATTTTTTGTCTGAATTTCATAAGGGAAGATCTATGCTTAAGTAAGTGGGAAATGATAAGTTAAAGGAACTTAAATAGAAATTTTAAATCACAGAATTTCCAAAAAATTGATATTCTGGGATTTTTCACAGACAGATCTAAGAAAAATTATTTTACAAACTCATTTTGAATGAAACGCTTTTTATACCGAAAATCTCAAAATTTCATACCACTAATGCTTTGAAGAAAAGATTTTGGAAATTCTTAATTACTTACTTTAACTCTGAAACATACTTTCTTATTTTTATGAAAAAGAGTTTATTTTGTATGATTCTAACTAGACAAAAATCCTTTAATTATGACAAATAAGGAAGGAAATCAATGTCATTTATATTCACTTTGATTCATTATTATGTTTTCATGCAAAATCTGATCAAATATCTGGAAAATTTCTTCCTTAGGAGGCTGGAAGATAAAGTAAAAAACAGGCTGAAATTAATACTCAAACTAATATTGATACAGTGAGTCTTCTGTAAATTTGTGTCTCATTTCTTAATGGCAGAAAATCTATATTACTCATCTTTGTATCCCCTATGCCTAGCGGAGTTCTTTGCACAGAATAGCTCTGGATGGAATGAAACTAGTATGGCAAGCTTTCTCAAGAAAATTCCAAGTAAGAATGACCACTGAGAGTGCCATTTAGGTTTGTTTTCAGTAACATTGCAATGTTTTTGTAATACAAAAGATATGCCCCTTAAATCCAAGGACAGCTTTATTGTTGACCAAATACAGAAAAAAAAAAAATGCTTGTTGATGGGTAGAAAACAACTTCTGAAGATCTGAACAGAAGTATTTAAAATGAAGTGTTTTCAATTTGTCATTTCTTATGTTTTCCTAAATTTACAAAACAATTTCTATTCAAAAATGATTTTTTAATAGATCAATTCTCTCATTGTACTGTGATAAATTTTAACACCCGAAATGTCTCTTCAAATCCAAGAACTTCTTCAGTCCATGGTGCTCAGTGCTTTATACTGAATTTCTATAAGCAACATCAAAGCTTTCTTTAACAAGCCTTTTTGAGTAGCTACTGTGTAATCATTCAGTTTCCTTTCTCTCACCAAAGTTCAATGTTTTATGGGTGCTACAGTTAGCAATCAAAACTCTGACACCCAATCATGTTAACTTAGACCATCTCAGACATAACCTCAGGTTTTGTAAAAAAAATCTGCTTTGTTTTGTGGGACATAGAAAGAGACAGAACATTAATTTTATTGACATGTTATACCATTGTATAATTAACAGTATTGCTACTAAAAGTATGGAGACCCCTGGATATCTTAAAGCCATATGGATTAATGTCCAGTGTCTAAAAACTGAGACTTTGGGGCAGCGCCAAAGGAAACAGTAAAAAGCATGTAAGTGGTACCAAGGTGAATCAACCCAGGCTGACAGTGCTACTTATGAAACGTGCTGCTCATCTATATCCACAGGAGGTAAAGATATAGAACCAGAACATAGGAAGAAAATACCTTCTTCCAGACTCAAATATGAAGTCTACCTCAGTTGCCTGCTAACAATAGAAGGCCCAAGCACTTCTATTTTAATACCCTGTGTTCAGCATACTGAATTGTTCTGTTAAATTTGGATATGGCTGATATAAATATAACTCTTCCACAATGGTGGAATATGAAATTCACTGAAAATATTATATCTTGTTATATATCTTTTTCTTCTTCTCTGCCTCTGTCTCTCTCTTCACAGTCATGTACTTACACAGCTGTTTAAGGATATTTTTCTCCACAAATATTTTTCAGCATGTAATTTTCGGGCTTTAAAACCATAAGTAATGATGCCATACACCCAGATTTTAAATATCTAGCTCTGACCTATGTGTTACTGACTTAACAAAGTCTATAAAAATTTCAAATGTTTGGCAGATTTTTCTTCATTTTAATAGCAATTGTTAGATTTTTTTTTTTTTAAGATGTTGGGGGTAGGATTTTATTAATTAATTTATTTATTTTTGTTGTGTTGGGTCTTCATTTCTGTGCGAGGGTTTTCTCTAGTTGTGGCAAGCAGGGGCCACTCTTCCTTATGGTGCACGGGCCTCTTACTATCACGGCCTCTCTTGTTGTGGAGCACAGGCTCCAGATGCGCAGGCTCAGTAGTTGTGGCTCACAGGCCCTGTTGCTCCGCGGCATGTGGGATCCTCCCAGACCAGGGCTCGAACCCATGTCCCCTGCATTAGCAGGCAGACTCCCAACCACTGTGCCACCAGGGAAGCCCAGCAATTGTTAGATTTTAAAAAATAATTATTGGTTTTATATATATACATATATATATACATATATATATATATATATATATATATATTTTTTTTTTTTTTTTTTTTTTTGCGGTACACGGGCCTCTCACTGTTGTGGCCTCTCCTGTTGCAGAGCACAGGCTCCGGACGCGCAGGCTCAGCGGCCATGGCTCATGGGCCCAGACGCTCTGCGGCATGAGGGATCCTCATGGACAGGGGCACGAACCCGTGTCCGCTGCATTGGCAGGCAGACTCTCAACAACTGCGCCACCAGGGAAGCCCCGAATGGTTCTATATTTATATCCTGAATGCCTCAGGGAAAAAGCAAATATCTTCCAAATACAACCTACTTCCTTAATAAAGGTGATATTTATTTGAGATTTGTTTAGTAGAGACTTTCAACAAATACATGTTATGCACTCTTACGTAGAAAAGTATTAGAAAATGTCAAAATAAAATAATAAATCCAATAACGAATATATGGTGACTTAATTGTGACTTTAATTATACACCTTAACTGTAGAATTACACCCTATAATGAGATACACATACCAACAACCCCCCACATCTCAGACAAAACTTTACTCTTCTTAGATATAGAATTTAAACTTTATTTTGAAGTTAATTCAAAAGTAAAAAATAAAACAATAAAAAACAAAACAAGGTAGATACTATAATTACTCTACACAATTTCTGATGTTTAATTAAGAATTAACATTTAAGGAAGCAAGACCAAATGGCAAAAAATTTGCAATAGAAATGGACCTACACATCATCCAGGGTAATGGGACATGGACATAAAATAATTATTATGAATATGTTCATAGAAATAGAGGGAAATGTCGAGAGAGAGAACTGGTCTGTGTAAAAAAAATGAATCATATGTATATATGGATATATATGGAGATAACTTGATAGATTTGTTATAACAACAAATTAGACTTGCAATGAGAATAATAATAAATTAGAGGACAGAGCAAATCAGTACACAAAGAGAAAAAATAAAGGGTGAAAATACCAAAAGAAGTGAAAGGGGTATGGTGAAAAGATTTAATACCAAATATAATTGGAATTACAGAGGAGGAGAAAAAAGGGAGTGGGGTGAAAACAATAGTTGAAAAAATAGTAGTTGAAAAATTTCTAAAACTGATTAAAGGCATCAGTCAGTGTGATTCAATAATTTCTATGAACCTAGGAACAAATGGCACACACCTAGGCACATAATAATAAAATCTACTTCAAAAAAAAAAAAGAAAAGAAAATTGAAAACCTTTAGCGTAAGTAGAGAAAAGGCAGATTGAGGGAATATCAGTGAGACTGACAGCTGACTCATCAACAGAAATGATAAAACCAAAGACAACAAATTGCTTTGTTAAAGAGCTGAAAGAAGTAGCTGTCAACCTCAGATTCTACACAGAGAAAAAGTATTCATTAGTAGATAATGCAAAATAAATCATTTTTAGACAAAGTTTGAGATAAGTTACTGTCAACAGTCATGCACTTCCAAAAATACTAAGGGATGCTCTTCAGACAGAAAGAAAATAATCTCAGATGGAATCACAGAAATGCAGAAAGGAATGAAGAGCACATGGTAAATAATGGAAAACACCACTAGAAATCTAAGTATATTGGTTAGGATCTAGCAAGGAGACAGAAACCAAACCAATTATTAGAACAGAGAAAATTTAATGTAAAGATTTGTTCACTAATCAAAGAAAACTAACTATTAAAAGGGGCAAAAGGGCTTCCCTGGTGGCGCAGTGGTTGAGAGTCTGCCTGCCAATGCAGGGGACACGGGTTCGTGCCCCGGTCCGGGAGGATCCCACATGCCGCAGAGTGGCTGGGCCCGTGGGCCATGGCCGCTGAGCCTGCGCATCCAGAGCCTGTGCTCCACGATGGGAGGGGCCACGGCAGTGAGAGGCCCGTGTACCACAAAAAAAAAAAAAAGAAAGAAAAAAAAGGGGGGGGGCAAAAGAAGACTCTAAGAAGCACATAAGTAGCACATACAAACAAAACAAACAAACAAACAAAAAAGCCCAGTTGTTATTCCTAGGCAGAGAGAGAATGAAAAATAAAGAAACTGAAGGCTCAGAGACTGTCCCTCCCTACTCTCCCCTTGTGTCTTCCCAAAACTGAGATTCATATATTTGTTTTTTAAGAAGGCATGACTTCCATAGGAACACACTACCTCATAGGGTGAAGAAAGATTCCAGAAGGCACAGGTCAGAAATGGTCTTTAGAAATGATAGGCCACAGATGGAAAATGTCAGCAGGCTGGAGCTGATTTAAGGAAACAACTCTCTAAGTTGGGAAATAGTTCCCTGAGGATGTGACCAGAGCTGCTGTGCAAGCAGCCCACTGGAGCATCTCAGAAGCAGCCATTGGATAGGGAGAAATAGGTTCAGCCAGGGCTACCAACAAAGCACAATTAGAGCGTATGGAAATGGCTACTGAGCAGAGAGAGCAAGGCCTGAGGGTGCAGATAAAACTGGTCTGTGAGGTCTGTAGGGCACCCTTGCTAAATAAACCATGGAGGACCTTTACATAGAAGAAAAGTGTCTTCCTGTTTCTTTGCCTTCTGTTGTCACTACAGTTTCCTTTCTTAGCAAATTCTAACCTTTTTTCAGACAGCAGAAGAAATGTTCAGAGGGTACAGCCTGAGTATCACAAAGCAGGAAAAGAAAGATGGATTTGTAGATGAGAACAATAACTTGATATTGGTTCACTGATATTGTCTTGTGTGGTTTAATAATATGTATAATTGCAATGCATGTTAATAATAGCATAAAATTGAGAATTAGGTGAAAAAGTTATTTTCCTAGGCTACAAAATGGAAAATGTACCAATTTAAAGTAGAATGTACCAAGTCAAAGGTATTTATTGGTATCTCTAAGGAACGTACTAGAAGAATAGTAAAAGACAATATGACTAATAAGCTCAATTGGGAACAAATAGAATCATGAAACATGCTTGATTCAACAAATAGAATATAAGAAAGGGAATACAAAAAAGTGATGAAGCAAAAAAGCAAAGAATAATATGGTAGATAAAACTCAAATCAGTATTTACATTATGGGTATAAGCTAAATTCACAGTTTAAAAGAAAGGTTTTAAAACTGGAATAAAAAGATACAAAGACAGATTGAGATTGAAAGTAAAATGATTTAAAAGATACACTGTAAAAACTGTAACTAAAAGAAAGCCAGGAAAAGTACATAATAATAGACAGCTCAGACTTGGAGGCATGAAGTATTGCCAGGAACAAAAAGGGAGTTTTCACAATAATAAAAGGGTTAATTCAACAGAAACATAATATTCCATAATTTATGAAATTCATATAATATAATTCATATCATAGACCGAAAATATCCATAGAAAATTCTAGCAGGCTTATAGGAGAAATAGAAAAACCTATAATTATAGCTGGAGATTTTATCATACCTCTGTCACTGAGGAAAAACAAAAACAAAATTTAGTAAAGAATAGAAGATTTAGACACCATGATTAACAAAATGTCCTAATTTACATGTTTAAGCATGGCATCAACAAATGTGGAAAACATTTTATATTCAAGTACTCATAAAAATTGACCAATTATTATGCCATAAAGCAAGCCTCATCGTGATTCAGAGGATTTGCCCTCCACGGAGAATTTAAGCTAATACTCAATAATTTTTTAAAAGGCTAGAAACTCCCCAAATGCTTGACATTAAGCCAACACTTGTACATAACCCATGGGTTATTTCAAAATGAATATTAGAATATATTTTGAATAAATTATATTAAAATGCTACTTATCAAAATGTGGGGAGCAGCTAAAGAGACATGTTTAGATATAAGTGCATAAATTAAAAATGGTTAAAAATTAACAATTACAATTATCTATCTCAAAAACCCATAAAAAGGAACAGCAAATTATCTCCAAAATATGGAAAAAGGAAATAATGACAGTATGAGCAGAATTTCATGAAATAAAAACAGACATGCAATAGAGAAGGGCAGAAAATCCAAAAGCTGATTCTTTGTAAGAGGAAATAAAATTGTTTATCCCTTAGCAATACTGAAAAAAAAAAAAGAGAGAGAGAAAGAACAAAAACAATTTCAGGGATAATATGGAGGACATAATCACATATCCAGAGGTATTATACAAGTTAGGAGAGAATATTATGAAAACTAAGCCAACAAAATTAAAATATAAATAAAATGAAAATTTTTAGAAAAATATTTAACAAAAGTAAGGAGTAAAAATCTCAATGACCTTATGTTCATTAAAGAAATTTAATCCATATCTAAAGCTTTACCAAAAAGAAAACTCCAGGTCAAGATTGCCTCAACAGTAAATGAAACCGATTTTTTTCATTTGTAATGTAACACTCTTATACAACTCTTTCAGAGAGTAGAAAAAGAGGTCACACTTCCCAAGCTGTTTTATGAGATTGGTATTATGTTGAGAACAAGAATTGAAAATGACATTACTAAGAAAAATAAATTACAAAACAGTTGCAAAATCCGAAACATAATATCAACAAGTGTAATCTAATAGTATATAAAAAGGATGCCACATCATGACTAAGCAGAGTTACTTCCAAGAATGCATGTTTGATTTTGTGTTAGGCAATCAATAAAAGTAATTCACTATATCAGCAAGATGAAGGAGAAAAACCACATGATTGTAAATATACCCAAATCACTTGATAAGATGCAAAACTCATAATAAAAACCATTGGTACACTAAGAGCAGGTGGGAATGTTCTTAACCTAATAATCTACAAAAAATTCTTTGGCAAAAAATTATATTTAATGATGAGCTATCAAGTTTCTTGTGTGTAGAAACAAAATAAGATAACAAAGTATTAACACCAATTTTATTTAACATTGACCTGGAAAACAAGCTATTCTAATAAGGTAAGAAACATATAAAAAATATAAAGTTTAGAAAGAAATAAGTAGATTTTCATTATTCACAGAAGATTTGATTATGGATACAGAAAATCCAAAATAAAATACAAATAAATTATTGGAATTAATGAATGAATTTAGCAAGTTCACCAGATACAAAGTCAAAATAAAAAAAAAATCATTTGTATTCTAATCACTACCAATAAATTAGAAAATGGAATAGAAAAAACAATCTTTGAAACTAGGTGATGAAATTTCATTTAACTGAGAATAAACCTAATGCAAGACTTCAACAGGTAAAACTACAAAATACCGAGAAAAATGAAAGACCTAAATAAATGATGGAATATTGTGTATACATGGATTGGTGAAGTCAATGTTGTAAAGATGTTATTTCTACCCTAATTATTTACAGATTCAATACAATCTCAATTAAAATTCTAGGAGACTTTTTTGGTTTGGTTGTTTTTTGGGGGCAGGGAGGAGGGGTAGAAACTGACAAGCCAATTTAAAAAATGTTTATGGAAATCTAAAAAGTCAAGAATAGCAAAAACAATATTAAAAGAAGAACAACGTTGAGTGAGGACTTATACTACCAGGTATAAAAACTTATTACAGAGCTACTGTAATTAAAACAGTATGGTTCTTGTGCAAGGGAAAACAAATAGATTGATGACAAATAATCTGAAAGTCCAAAAACAAACCCACGTCTCTGTGGTCATTTTACAACAAAGGTGACATAGTAATGCAGTTGGGAAAGGATGGTCTTTTAAATAAATAATGTGTTTATTGGTCTAATTATCAGAAAAAGATGCACCTTAACCTCTAATTCACACATATAAATGTAATTTTTACCTCCTTTGTAGGTATAAATGTGAAATTTAAAACAATAAACCTTCTAGAAAATAACATAAGAGAATATTGTTGTGGCCTTGAGATTGGCAAATATTTTTAAAAATAAGAAACAAAGAACATCTATTATAAAGGAAAAGATAGAAATTAAACTTCCTCTAAATAAAAAATCTTTTCTTCATCAAATATTCCATTAATAAAGTGAAAACCCCAACCACAGAGTAGATAACAATTTTTGAAATACTAATATTTTTACAAAGGACTCATATCCAGAGCATGTATAAAATTTGTATTAAGCCATAAAAAAGGGACAGGTGGCACAACAGAAATATTAGCAAAATATATGAACAAAAAGAATATATCAAATTGACTATAAGCATATTAAAAGGTGTTGAATGTCATCAATCATCAGGATAATGCAAGCTACACCCTCAATCATATGCCATTCCACTTAGAATGGTTTAAAATTCATAATACCCAGTTTGGGTTCAAATGTGGAGAAACTGCAACTCTCATGCATTGCTAGTGGGAGTGTAAATTAGTTCAACCACTTGGAAAATTATTTTGCAATATCTACTAAAATTGAAAATATGCATCTTTTGGTCCTGCAATTCTAAACTAGGTAAAAATCTAACAAAAATGAGAACTAAAGACATATACGAGAATGTTCATAGCAACATTATTCAAAATAGTTCCAAACCAGAAGTAAATGTTAAAAACATTTAACAATCAACAAAAGAATGAATAAAATCATTTTATATTAATATAACCCAGAAATCTGAATGAACAAAGTGTTGCTTTAGGCAGAAACAGGAAGAAATCACAGATATAATATTGAAAAGAGGAAGCCAAACACAGAAGAGTACATATAATATTATTCTATTCATGTAAAACACACACACACACACACACACACACACACACACACACACACACACACAATAAAAGGACAAAAACTAGTTGATGGGGATAAAGTAAAAATATGGTTTCCTTAAGATAGTTAATGACTAGATGGAGGCTTAAGCAAGGATTTGTGTGTATTGGTATCTTGGACTTGTGTGGAGTCTACATGGTTGTATTCATTCAGTTTATGGAGCTATATGCCAAAGATTTTGGGGGGTTCCATATTATATTTAATTTAAAATATTATATCTACAATAATATCAACAACAATAATAAATATGACTCTCTTTTGTTGACAAATTTTCCTAAGTTAACATACACAGTGCTTTTTAATCTGTTTCATTTAATCCTCACATCAGTCTCATGAGTATATTTATTCATTATGTTGATAAGGCATTGATTCTAGGAAGGTTAATCAACTTCCTTGTCACTGGTAAAGCTGAGATTAAAGCCCAGGTCTGCTGACTTCAGAAGACATGCTTTAAATCACTCTATGGTACCTTCCCCAATACATTGAATCATATTGCATGCACTGAAGGGAACAGCTTCAGGCTGAAGGTCTGTCTTACTAGAGGAGATACAAATGAGAATTATGATAAAACATTTAGGCTAGAATGACTGAGTACCACTTGGGACGTAATTGCTGCAATCAAGTTATGAGAGAAACCAGACAACACTGGCAGAATTACTGCTATTGACCCTGATGAGCTGAGGTCTGAAAGAGTGTGATGTTGGTTATCTAAAATGTCAGCTGGTCACAAGCACCATACAAAATGGTTCAGAATCATGACAAGCAGGGTAGTCCAAGAGGTAGGAAAAACGACAAGAAAGAGTCAGTGAATATTAATGAAACATTCTCAGATAGCACAAGGGTGGAGTAAGGTGGGTTGTTTTCATCTTCTTAGAGCACCTATTCATTTCTCATATGGTCCAGGGAGTACCCAGAGTTTTGAGAGGTTTTACAAGTGGATAGTTGGAAAGGCAGGAAATAGAGAATATGGCTTGAAAACCTTAAAATCTACCCTATAACCATAAAAATCACCCTGATCCACTTAGTAAAATTAATAAAATTTATTATCTGATTCATAGGCTTCGAACAAAATGCGATGTATCAGTGCATCTCAAACTTTCTCCCCAATACCCTCAATGGCTGAAGACAGTGAAGTCAAAACCCTCAGGGTTCTAGGAAAACAGTGCAAATTAGCTGAAGCAAGCATAATATTTCTTTGAAACTTAGTGTTTTATTTTAAGACTTTATGCTTATTTTGCAGTCTACTTCATAATACACTTATGTTTGACTTAATATGAAATTATGTTTCACATTACTTAGAATAAAATTGGTCTTCTAGGAAGCTTTGCCAACCCCTTTCATACTTATGTATCTCCATTGTATATGCCCATGGAATCTGAGAAAAGTTGCTATAAGAAAAAGACTTTAATTCTATTAACTGTAAAAGCCTGTGAGAGTATTGTTTGTCATCGTTGTTATTATTGTTTTTATCATAAGACCACTACTTTGGTAAGAAAATGAGTTAGGAAGCAAATATTCAGCTGTCTTTTCCATCGGGCATCTGTCCTAATGGGTAGATGCAGTGTGATGAGGGCTGGCTCTATGCTTCAGGGCCGGACCATCCTGGGGTTTCCATCCTGCTTCCCTTCCCAGGGATTAGCAACAATCCAGGTCGTTTGCCTTACAGCTTGGTGCCTGACAGTATGGGCTTCTGCCCATTAAAAACTATTTCAACAAATCACTGAACACAGAGTTTCTATGAAAGCCGAGAATGTCAGGCACTACTTGACAATTTAACTGCATATGTACCTGCCATGAGTTATTTACCTGCCTGTTAATCAATTTAACCATAAATACTTTTGTAAGAAAAAGAGAAACTAATTAAAAATCAGCTTACATGTGAATCAATAATCCCTCCAATGCATGATTTGTGAAAAGAGAACTAGATGACTAATAAATCAATTAGGGTCTCTATTCTACCCTGGGGCTCAGAAAAGACAAGAGATTGTTTCATAGTATGAAATGGATAGTGCCTTGTGCCTTGTGACTTAGGGGCAATTCAATTCTTTAACTTGCCTGAAGAAAACATTTTAAATATCTAGTGACTCTGTTACTGCTTCTACTGAAAACTCCAAATAGTCCACTGGTCAAAAGGAAAAAAGTGCTAGAACAGAATGACCTATACACATGACAGTTTAGAATTTAAGATAAGACTGGCATCAAATGGTCTTGGCACAACTTTCAACCTCATCACTTACTGGCTGTGTAAATTTGGGGAAATGACTTCATGTGGGGAGTCTTGGTTTCCTAATTTTTAAAATGGAGAACATACATACCTCACATGGTTATCCTAAGGATCAAATATGATGTTTGTAAGATGCTTGGGGTAGTGCATTTTATATGAAGTAGGGAAAACACTCTATTGTTATGAGTACAGGTACAGGAGACAGACAGAATATGATTTAAGTCTGGGTTCTTCTGTTTTCTAGATGTGTCATCTTAGGCACATTTCTTGAACTCTCTGAGCCTCAGTTTCCTTATTTCTAAAATTGGAAAGTAAATTTTGGGTAAAAATTATGGAGGGCTGACAGCAGGCTAAGGGATTTTAGGTTTAAAAAATAGATGGTAGGGAGTTTTTGAAGTTTTTTTTTTTTTTAGCAAAAGTATGGCAAAATGGATTTTAATTAAACATGAAAATTAGTTCTAGTATACATACTATGCATCAAGAATTGTGCTAGGAAGTGGGGATATAAAGAAAAAATGAGACCTGAACCATATCTTCATTGTGCTTATAGTATAATAATGGAAACAGATGTAGTAACAATAATTACAATAGAAGTCTGTACAAGTGTCATAGACTTCATTGATTAAAAGAAGCATTAATTCTATTGGGAGTATGTGTGTATGTGCATTCGGGGGTAGTTTAAAATATAAAAGTGCTCTCTAAGCTGATAAGGGGATAAAGTCAGATAGGACATACTAGGTAGGGAGGAAGCATATGCAAGAGAATTTAAGTAATGATCAGTGGGTAATGTTACAAGAACCTTCAGTTCCATATTTGAAGTTTGAAGGGCATGTGTGTGTGTGTGCATGTGAGCATCCATGCACATATGGGGACATGTGAATACATATGTTGGGGAGGTTCAGCAAAGGAGAGAGAGAAGAGACTGGAGAGTGGTTGGGAATCCATACTGTCAAACTGAATTATAAAATATAACACAGATTTGAGAATTATAAAATTTTAACTTCATAGGTAGTACAACACCTTGGTTAAGAGCATGCATGACTTCTAGAGTCAGACTGTCTGATTCAATAAATCCAGTTCTAGTACTTATTATCTGCTTTCAAGTTACTTAACCTTTATTTTCTTCAGTTCTCATCTGTAACATGGAGGTAATAGCAGTACCTGTTTCATAAAGTGTGTATGTGGATTAATGGGTTAATATTTTTAAAACATTTAAAGCAATATTTGTTAGATGAAAACAATTAGATAACTCATTTGAATATAGAAAATCTACCAGGTTGGTAAGAGTTAACTGTAACTTAATCATCAATATTGACCTATCTACCAAAAACAAAAAATTATGGACAGAAGAGGGATGGCCAGCAAAGACACTGAGTCCAGAGAAACAGTGAGGATTGGCCCTCATTAGTTGTTGAAGTTGAGGAGGATCCATGCAGCCCATGCTGAAACAAATGCCTGTGCTTGGATGTATTGAAAGTCTCTAGGCTTCTACTTCCTCAACATATTTCTAAATTAGAAGAAATTTGTTGGGAAAACAAATCAACAAAAATAAATGCCGTGGAAGTGTAGTTCTAGAGACTTGTGGGAGGCACACAATTGAGATTAGAAGATGGAAGAATGTAGAAGCTATTCTTCTGGAAGTGGCAGCAGCAGTAGCTCCAGCAATGCCCATTTCAAGTAGTGGCTCCAGAAGTGGCAAAGGTGAGAAGTATTCCCTCCACTCCTGCTAAATAACAGAGATGGCAGCTCAAAGAATATCAGCGGTGTGTGAACTCTTGGGCTCCTGCAGAGTGATGATGACTTCCTATAGTTTTTAACCTAAGGGTAATAACACAAACCCTTTGTTCCATCAGCCCTTCCAACATTTTTATATCTAACACTCTGAATTAAATTTCTGTCTACTTCAAAAACCTTTCTGTTTCTCTGATTTGATGCTTTATTTAGGACCAATAATCTTAGACTTTGGGTAGCCAGGCTTTTTGAGTTTTATCCCACTCTCTTAACCAATGGCTATGATGAAGGATTCTTGAGAGGCTGAATAGCTACTACACTGGGAATGTCAAAGAATTTTATATGGGTTATAGAGTTACAACATAATTTGAATTCAGCCTTGTCATGTTTCTGACATTAATGTAATGACTGAGACCCTAAGAATGAGAATAGTTGCATTTGGGTGGATTTGGATGAATCTGAGAACTTTGAAGTTCTGTATTACCATGAGGTTCCCTTGAATATAGATGTAGCCCTTTCTTTTCTATTTGTGGAAACTAGGAAACTCTTGCTTAAAAAAATCAATGACCTTGCCTGACAATGTCTATTTTTCTCAATTTCCATTCCACTAACCTCCATTTCTATGACTATAACCAAAAACCCCAGATATATCCCAGTGGAACAAGTACAAAGTCTTAGCATGGAGGAGGCACCTACTCACTAATAAGTATGGTCAGGTTTTTATTTATATCAGCAGAGACTGGAAAAATACAGTAAATCCCCTACATACAAACCTTCAAGTTGCAAACTTTCAAAGATACGAACATGCATTCCATCAACATCAGGTGTGAGTGAACTTGCAGCTTGCCCTCCGTCTCCTATTGCTGATGATCCTTCACCTCTACCATCTCCCACCTCCTCTCCCTCCTCCAGTCATTAACTCTTCTTGCCTGTTCACTCGATGCCAGCCCCTATATATCAGCTGTTGTACTGTACTACTGTATTTCTCAAGGTACAGTACTGTAAGATTAAAAATGTTTCCTTTATTTTTTGTGTTCATTGTTTTTTATGTATTATTTGTGTGAAAAGTATTATAAACCTATTACGGTACAGTACTGTATAGTCGATTGTGTTAGTTGGGTACCTGGGCTAACTTTGCTGGACTTAACAAAGTGGACTTACAAACGTGCTCTCGGAATGGAACTTGTTGGTATGTAGGGGACTTACTGTATGTATGAGAATGTATGTTGTGCTAGATCAAGGAAGACGAAACCACATTATACTGTGATGATTCTATTGATATGGCTGCACTTAACTAAATTTATGGACTGAACTGCCTTCTCCTTCCAGTGTCTCATGGTATCACCATATTTGAAGACAGACTCTTTAAAGAGGTAAAGTTATATGAGGTCATTGGGTAGATCCTAGTTCATGTGACTATAGTTGAAGATAGGGCCTTAAATGAAGTGACTGAGTTAAAATGATGCCATTAGGGTTGGGCTGTAAGCCAGTATGGCTGGTGTCTTTATAAGAAGGAGAGACATGAGGATGAACATGGAAAGGCCATATGAGGGATGCATTGAGAAGGTGACCATCTGTAAGCCAAGGAGAGAGTTCTCATGAGAAAGCAAATCTGTCAATTGTTTGATCTTTGACTTCTGGCCTCCAAAACTATGAGGAAATAAAATTTTATTGTTTAAGCCACCTTGTCTGTGGTACTTTGTTATGACAGCCCTAGCCAACACTGACTCACATATTTAATGTGTTAGCCCCAGAAGCCAGGAGTGAATCAGGCAGTTCATTTAAATGATGTGAAACCTTTGAACTCATTTGATACCTCAACTCAGTGATGACCAACATTCTATTCCAGGATTTACCTGGAACAATGGAGAATGGTGGTGCTTGGCGGGGGTGGGGTGCAAATGAGAATTACTTGGAAGGCTTGTTAAAACATGGATTACTGGGCCCCACTCCCAAAGTTTCTGATTTAGTAAGTCTGGGTTGAAGGAAGAGAATTTGCATTATTAACAATTTCCCAAGTGGTCCAGGGGCCATAATTTGGGAATCACCAAGGCAAATCAGAAGTACTCTTTTCACCAAGGAACTTCTCAAAATCTTGGTAAAGGGAGCACCATCATTCATCAAAAGTTTTCTAGTAAATTTCCCCTGCAGATCAGGAAAAAACGGTTGGAAAACAAGGGGCAATAATAGGATGCTGGAGTGGTGAATGCCTGGTGGCAATACTTAAAACACCAGACACAAGATAGGATAGAGTTAATAGGCAGCAAAGCCAGAGGAAAAACAAAAACTCCACAGGGAGTTTTAGCAGTTGCTAAGTAATCACTTTGTTTCTTGGAATGGAAGAGATGGACAGCTTACTAAAATATTACTTGATCTAAATAAAATAAAAATAAAATTCTGGGTCTGGTGGCCAGAACTTTGACTTGAATTGCCACAAAGAGCTTTTTTCCAATTCATAGATCAAGAGTCACTTTATTCAAGGGAAGGTCAAGTTCTCTTGCAGTGCCACAAGTAATACTGTAAATCTTCAAGTGTTTACTAAAGGAAATGGAGGGAAGTAGACAGGGGGAGGATTATTAAACAATGGCTCAGATTTGACACTAATCCTCAGAGACCTAAAATAACGCTGTGGTCCAATAGTCCAAGTAGGGGTTTGTACAGGTCAGATGTTAAATCAAATCTTGGTTTTAGACTTTCTCAAAGTGATTATCATACATAATCGTTCCTGAAAGTACAGTTGAAGTGACATTTTTTGGCAAAGAGTAAAATCCCATATTGATTTCCTGACCCGTACAGTAAGGTCTATTATTAGGAAGGGCCAAGTAGAAGTCACTGAAATGTCAATAATAAACAAAATAGAAAATCAAATGAAATATTGCAACCACAGGGACATTTCAGAAAGCAGTGTCACTATCAGAGATTTGAAAGATGCAAGGTAGTGATTGCTACAACATCTTCACTTAACTTATTTTTTGACTTGTGAATAAGACCAACGGATCCTGGAGAATGTGCATTGTCATAAACCGAATCAACTGGTTATTCCAATTGCAGCTTCTGTTCCAGGCTGATCTCTTTATTTTTAACATCTTTGTTGGAGTATTATTGCTTTACATTGTTGTGTTAGTTTCTGCTGTATAACAAAGTGAATCAGCTGTACGTATACATATATTCCCATATCCCCTCCCTCTTGCGTCTCCCTCCCACCCTCCCCATCCCACCCCCTAGGTGGTCACAAAGCACCGAGCTGATCTCCCTGTGCTATGCAGCTACTTCCCACTAGCTATCTATTTTACATTTGGTAGTGTATATATGTTCATCACACTCTCTTACTTCATCCCAGCTTCCCCTTCCCCCTCCCTGTGTCCTTAAGTCCATTCTCTATGTCTGCATCTTTATTCCTGTCCTGACCCTACGTACTTCAGAATTTTTTTTTCCTTTTTTAGATTCCATATATATGTGTTAGCATACTGTATTTGTTTTTCTCTTTCTGACTTACTTCACTCTGTATGACAGACTCTAGTTCCATCCACCTCATTATAAAAAACTCAATTTCGTTTCTTTTTATGGCTGAGTAATATTCCATTGTATATATGT
Organism: Tursiops truncatus; assembly: GCF_011762595.2. Lineage (NCBI taxonomy): Eukaryota > Metazoa > Chordata > Mammalia > Artiodactyla > Delphinidae > Tursiops > Tursiops truncatus. Next base: position 124,224,687 of record NC_047034.1, read on the forward strand.
GCCCCATCTTCTTTGTCTATTTGTCAATGGACACTTAGGTGGCTTCCATGTCCAGGCTATTGTAAACAGTGTTGCAATGAATATTGTGGTACATGACTCTTTTTGAGTTATGGTTTTCTCAGGGTATATGCCCAGTAGTGGGATTGCTGGGTGGTATGGTAGTTCTATTTTTAGTTTTTTAAGGAACCTCCATACTGTTTTCCATAGTTGTGTTATCAATTTACATTCCCACTAACAGTGCAGGAATGTTCCCTTTCCACAACACACTTTCCAGCATTTATTGTTTCTAGATTTTTAGAGTGGCCATTCTGACCAGTGTGAGATGGTACCTCATTGTAGTTTTGATTTGCATTTCTCTAATAATTAGTGATGTTGAGCATCTTTTCATGTGCCTCTAGGCTATCTGTATGTCTTCCTTGGTGAAATGTCTATTTACATCTTCTGCCCATTTTTTAATTGGATTGTTTACTTTTTGGTATTTAGCTCCATGAGCTACTTGTATATTTTGCAGATTAATCCTTTGTCAGTTGCTTCATTTGCAACTATTTTCTCCCATTCTTAGGGCTGCTTTTTTGTCTTGTTTATGGTTTCCTTTGCTGTGCAAAAGCTTTTAACTTTCATTGGGCCCCATTTGTTTATTTTTGTATTTATTTCCATTACTCTAGGAAGTGAGTCAAAAAGGATCTTGCTGTGATTTAGGTCATAGAGTGTTCTGCTTTTGTTTCCTCTAAGAGTTTGATGGTGTCTGGCCTTATATTTAGGTCTTTAATCCATTTTGAGTTTATTTTTGTATATGGTGTGTGGGAGTGTTCTAATTTCATTATTTTCCATGTTAGTTGTCCACTTTTCCCAGCAGCACTTATTGAAGAGGCTGTCTTTTCTCCATTGTATATTCTTGCCTCCTTTATCAAAGATAAGGTGACCATATGTGTGTGGGTTTATCTCTGGGCTTTCTATCCTCTTCCATTGATCTATATTTCTGTTTTTGTGCCAGTACCATACTGCCTTGGTTACTGTAGCTTTGTAGTATAGTCTAAAGACAGGGAGACTGATCCCCAGCTTCATTTTTCTTTCTCAAGATTGCTTTGGCTATTCGAGGTCTTTTGTGTTTCCATACAAATTGTGAAATTTTTACTTCTAGTTCTGTGAAAAATGCCATTGGTAGTTTGATAGGGACTGCATTGAATGTGTAGATTGCCTTGGGCAGTATAGTCATTTTCACAATGTTGATTCTTCCAATCCAAGAACATGGTATATGTCTCCATCTGTTTGTATCTTCTTTCATTTCTTTCATCAGTGTCTTATACTTTCCTGCATACAGGTCTTTTGTCTCCTTAGGTAGTTTATTCCTAGGCATTTTATTCTTTTTGTTGCAATGGTAAATGGGATTGTTTCCTTAATTTCTCTTTCAGATTGTTCATCATTACTGTATAGGAATGCAAGAGATTTCTGTGCATTAATTTTGTATCCTGCTACTTAATCAAATTCATTGATTAGCTCTAGTACATTTCTGGTGGGTTCTATATATACAGTATCATGTCATCTGCAAACAGTGACAGCTTTACTTCTTCTTTTCTGATTTGGATTCCTTTTATTTCTTTTTCTTCACTGATTTCTGTGGCTAAAACTTCCAAAACAATGTTGAATAATAGTGGTGAGGGTGGCCAACCTTGTCTTGTTCCTGATCTTAGTGGAAATGGTTTCAGTTTTTCACCATTGAGGACGATGTTGGCTGTGGGTTTGCCATATATGGCCTTTATTATGTTGAGGAAAGTTCCCTCTATGCCTACTTTTTGGAGGGTTTTTATCATAAGTGGGTGCTGAATTTTGTCAAAAGCTTTCTCTGCATCTATTGAAATGATATTATGGTTTTTCTCTTTCAATTTTTTAATATGGTGTATCACATTGATTGATTTGCATATATTGAAGAATCCTTGCATTCCTGGGATAAACCTCACTTGATCATGGTGTGTGATCCTTTTAATCTGCTGTTGGATTCTGTTTGCTAGTATTTTCTTGTGGATTTTTGCATCTATGTTCATCACTGATATTGGCCTGTAGTTATCTTTCTTTGTGGCATCTTTGTCTGGTTTTGATATCAGGGTGTTGGTGGTCTCGTAGAATGAGTTTGGGAGTGTTCCTCCCTCTGCTATATTTTGGAAGAGTTTGAGAAGGATAGGTGTTAACTGTTCTCTAAATGTTTCATAGAATTTGCCCATGAAGCCATCTGGTCCTGGGCTTTTGTTTGTTGGAAGATTTTTAATCCCAGTTTCAATTTCAGTGTCTGTGATTGGTCTGTTCATATTTTCTACTTCTTCCTGGTTCAGTCTCGGAAGGCTGTGTATGTCTAAGAATTTGTCCATTTCTTCCAGGTTGTCCAATTTATTGGCATAGAGTTGCTTGTAGTAAACTGTCCTGATCCTTTGTATTTCTGCAGTGTCAGGTGTTACTTCTCCTTTTTTCATTTCTAATTCTATTGATTTGAGTCTTCTCTCGTTTTTTCTTGATGAGTCTGGCTAATGGTTTATCAATTTTGTTTATCTTCTCAAAGAACCACCTTTTAGTTTTATTGATCTTTGCTATCATTTCCTTCATTTATTTTTCATTTATTTCTGATCTGATCTTCATGATTTTTTTCCTTCTGCTAACTTTGGGGTATTTTTGTTCTTCTTTCTCTAATTGCTTTGGTGTAAGGTTAGGTTGTTTATTTGAGATGTTTCTTATTTCTTGAGGTAGGATTGTATTGCTATAAACTTCACTCTTAGAACTGCTTTTGCTGCATCCCAAAGGTTTTGGGCCGTCATGTTTTCATTGTCATCTGTTTTTAGATATTTTTTGATTTCCTCTTGGATTTCTTCAGTGATCTCTTGGTTATTAAGTAGCATATAGTTTAGCCTCCATGTGTTTGTTTTTTTTACAGTTTTTTTCCTGTAATTAATATCGAGTCTCAGAGTGTTGTGGTCAGAAAAGACACTTGATACAATTTCAATTTTCTTAAGTTTACCATAGTTTGTTTTGTGAGCCAAGGTATGATCTATCCTGGAGAATGTTCTATGTGCACTTGAGAAGAAAGTGTATTCTGTTGTTTTTGGATGGAATGTCCTATAAATATCAATTAAGTCCATCTTTTTTAATGTGTCATTTAAAGCTTTTGTTTCCTTATTTATTTTCATTTTGGTTGATATGTTCATTGGTGAAAGTGGGGTGTTAAAGTCCCATACTATGAATGTGTTACTGTCGATTTCCCCTTTTATAGCTGTTAGCATTTGCCTTATGTATTGAGGCATCCCTATTTTGGGTACATAAATATTTATAATTATTATATCTTCTTCTTGGATTGATCCCTTATCTTTATGTAGTCTCCTTCTTTGTCTCTTGTAATAGTTTATGTTTTAAAGTCGATTTTGTCTGAAATGAGAATTGCTACTCCTGCTCTCTTTTGATTTCCATTTGCATGGAATATCTTTTTCCATCCCCTCATTTTCAGTCTGTATGTGTCCCTAGGTTGGAAGTGGGTCTCTTGTAGACAACATATTTACAGGTCTTGTTTTTATAGCCATTCAGCCAGTCTATGTCTTTTGGTTGGAGGATTTTATCCATTTACATTTAAGTTAGTTATCGATATGTATGTTCACATTTAAGGTAGTTATCTATATGTATGTTCCTACCCAATAGGTAATGTTCCTATTACCATTTTCTTAATTGTTTTGGGTTTGTTATTGTAGGTCTTTTCCTTCTCTTGTGCTTCCTGCCAAGAGAAGTTCTTTTAGCATTTGTTGTATAGCTGGTTTGGTGGTGCTGAATTCTCTTAGCTTTTGCTTGTCTGTAAAGGTTTTAATTTCTCTGTCAAATCTGAATGAGACACTTGCTGGGTAGAGTAATCTTGGTTGTAGGTTTTTCCCTTTCATCACTTTAAATATGTCCTGTCACTCACTTCTGGCTTGCAGAGTTTCTGCTGAAAGATCAGCTGTAAACCTTATGGTGATTCCCTTATATGTTATTTGTTGCTTTTCCCTTGCTGCTTTTAATATTTTTTCTTTGTATTTAATTTTTCATAGTTTGAATAATATGTGTCTTGGTGTGTTTCTCCTTGGATTTATCCTATCTGGGAGTCTGTGCTTTCTGGACTTGATTATTTCCTTTCCCATGTTAGGGAAGTGTTCAACTATAATCTCTTCAAATATTTTCTCAGTCCCTTTCTTTTTCTCTTCTTCTGGGACCCCTATAATTTGAATGTTTGTGCATTTAATGTTGTCTCAGAGGTCTCTGAGACAGTCCTCAGTTCTTTTCATTCTTTTTTCTTTATTCTTCTCTGCAGTAGTTATTTCCACTGTTTTATTTTCCAGGTCATTTATCCATTCTTCTACCTCTGTTATTCTGCTATTGATTCCTTCCAGGGATTTTTAAATTTCATTTATTGGGTTGTTCATCATTGTTTGTTTGCTCTTTAGTTCTTCTAGGTTCTTGTTAAACATTTGTTGTGTTTTCTCCATTCTGTTTCCAAGATTTTGGATCATCTTTACTATCATTTCTCTGAATTCTTTTTCAGGTAGACTGCCTATTTCTTCTTCATTTGTTTGGTCTGGTGGGTTTTTACCTTGCTCCTTCATCTGCTGCATATTTCTCTGTGGTCTCATTTTGCTTAACTTACTGTATTTAGGGGCCTCCTTTTTGCAGTCTGCAGGTTCATAATTCCCATTGTTTTTGGTGTCTTCCCCAGTGGGTAAGGTTAGTTCGGTGGTTGTGTAGGCTTCCTGGTGGCGGGGACTGGTGCCTGTGTTCTGGTTGATGAGGCTGGATCTTGTCTTTCTGGTGGGCAGGACCACATCCGGTGGTGTGCTTTCTGGTGCCTGTGAACTTATTATGACTTTAGGAAGCCTCTCTGCTAATAGGTGGTGTTGTGTTGCTGTCTTGCTAGTTGTTTGGCATGGGGTGTCCAGCCCTGGAGCTTGCTGGTTGTTGAGTGGAGCTGGGTCTTAGCATTGAGACAAAGATCTCTGTGAGAGCTCTTGCCAATTGATATTACATGGGGCTGGGAGGTCTCTTGTGGTCCAATGTCCTGAACTTGGAAATCAGCTCTCTCACCTCCAATGCTCAGGCCTGACACCTGGCTGGCACACCAAGACCCAGTCAGCCATATATGGCTCAGAAGAAAAGGGAGAAAAAAAGAAAAATAAGTAAATAAAATAAAAAAGTTATTAATAGAAAAAAAAATTTAAATATTATTAAAATAAAAAATAAGAAAAAGAAGAGAGAAACCAAGCCAATAAACAATCCAGCAATGATAATAAGTGCTAAAAACTAAAGTAAGATAAGCATATAAATCAGAAACTAGTCAGTCACATACAGCAAACCTCAGGTCTACAGTTGCTTCCAAAGTCCACTGCCTCAATTTTAGAATGATTCTTTGTCTATTCAGCTATTTCACAGATGCAGGGTACATCAAGTTGATATTTAATCCACTGCTCCTGAGGCTGCATGGAGAAATTTCCTTTTCTCTTCTTTGTTTGCACAGCTCCTGGGGTTCAGCTTTGGATTTGGCCCTGCCTCTGCATTTAGGTTGCCCTCTGGAATCTGCTTTTCGCCCAGACAGGAGAGTGTTAAAGAAGCAATTGTTTAGGGGTCTCGGGCTCACTCAGGTCATGGGGAAGGAAGGGTACGCAATGTGGGGTGAGCCTGTGGCGGCAGAGGCCTGCATGATGTTGCAACAGCCTGAGGCACACCATGTATTCTCCTGGGGAAGTTGTCCCTGGATCCCGGGACCCAGGCAGTGGTGGGCTGCATAGGCTCCCGGGAGGGGAGGTGTGGACAGTGACCTGTACTTGCATACAGGCTTCTTGGTGGTGGCAGCAGCAGCCTTAGCATCTCATGCCCGTCTCTGGGGTCCACGCTGTTAGCCGCGGCTCATGCCAGTCTCTGGATCTCGTTTAGGTGGTGCTCTAAATCCCCTCTCCTCACGCACCCTGAAACAATGGTCTCTTGCCTCTTAGGCAGGTCCAGACTTTTCCCTGGACTCCCTCCCGGCTAGCTGTGGTGCACTAGCCCCTTTCAGGCTGTGTTCATGCAGCAACCCGAGTCCTCTTCCTGGGATCCAACCTCCGAAGCCCGAGCCTCAGCTCCCAGCCCCCGCCTGTCCTGGCAGGTGAGCAGACAAGCCTCTCGGGCTGGTGAGTGCTGGTCAGCACCGATCCTCTGTGCGGGAATCTCTCCCCTTTGCCCTCCGCACCCCTGTTGCCGTGCTCTCCTCCGTGGCTCCGAAGATTCCCCCCCACCACTCCGTCTCCACCAGTGAAGGGCCTTCCTAGTGTGTGGAGACTTTTCCTCCTTCACAGATCCCTCCGAGAGGGACAGGTCCCATCCCTATTCTTTTGTCTCTGTTCTTTCTTTTTCTTTTGCCCTACCCAGGTACGAGGGGATTTTCTTGCCTTTTCGGAAGTCTGAGGTCTTCTGCCAGCATTCAGTAGGTGTTCTGTAGGAGCTGTCCCACATGTAGATGTATTTCTGATGTATTTGTGGGGAGGAAGGTGATCTCCACGTCTTACTCCTCTGCCATCTTGAAGGTCCTCCCAGGTTGATCTCTTAATTGGAATAAATCAGCATAGCCCCTGTCATTTCATATGGAGCTATTAACCTGAAAAATGCTTTTCTTATAATGTTTACTAAGGACTATGTTAAGTATTGGTTTCATATGACAATGACAACCGTATACCTCTAATGTGTTATCACAGAGCTATGTCAGGTCTATGGCTCTCTTAATATGATCTAGGCTATAGGAATGTTGACCATTCTGCCTTTATAAAAATATCACATTAGTCCCCTATATTGATGACATCATGCTATTTGGACATTATAGCCAGAAGTGTTCTAACTGACTTGGTAAGACTCAAAAATCCCAGTGCAAGAGATACATTAATAAAAACTAAGGGGCACATAGTAAAATTTCCTTGAATATAGTGATCTGGGACATGAGTAAATTGAAAGGTAAATTTCACTCCATACACAACCTACTACTAAGAAAGAAGCATAATGTTTGGTGGACCTTTTTGGATTTTAGAAACAATACATAACCATCATTCAGGGTGTTTCTCTCATTCAATTACTAAATAACCCATAAACTTAACTTCTGAGAGGTGCCTAGAGTAAGAGAAGGTTTGATAACAGTTTCAGTGTGTATTGCAAGTTTTCCTCCACTTGGTCCATATTGCCCATTATATTAAATGATGCTGAAAGCATATACAGTAAGTTCCCTACATATGAACCTTCAAGTTGAGAACTTTCAAAGATGTGATTGTGCATTCGCATGTCCAATAATGTAAATTAGTTCACGTGTCTGGCATACATTGTCATGTGTGTGCACCCTCTACAAGTGGTCGTGCTTTTGCATACTTTACTGTATACTACTGTAAAGAGTACAGTAGTATAGTATCTTTATTTCAAGCCCAGGATGTTCAGAAGCAAGAGTTAAAAGCAGTGGTGATGTGGCTGTTACTGCTAAGAAGAGCCAGGAATTAGAGGCCGAGAGAAAGGACAAAGAAAGATAAGAGGAAGAAGAAGTAACTGAAGAACCAAAGAGAAGCACAATGCAGGAAATGACAAGGGGATTTTCTTTATTTGAGGAGGCATTGTTCGTTTTTGAGGCACAGGACTGGACCCCAACATAGAACAGTACATGAAGGTTGCAGCAGCCATTCAGAATGCAATCCAGTGCTACTATGGCATCTATGATGCGAAAAAAAAAGAGCTACTACCCAGACGTCACTGGATCCTTTTTTCAAGAAGATAGATTGAATTGAATCCAGCAAGGAACCAGAACCTGTGCCATCAATGTCAGGCATGAGTGAAAGTGCAGCTCGCCCTCCATCTCCTATTGCTGACGATCCTTCAGCTCTACCATCCCCCACCTCCTCTCCCTCCTCCAGTCAGTAACTCTTCTTGCCTTTTCACTCGATGTCAGCCCTGTATGCCAGCTGTTGTACTGTGCTACTGTACTTTTCAAGGTACTGTACTATAAGATTAAGAATGTTTTCTTTATTTTTTGTGCTTGTCTTTTATCTATTATTTGTGTGAAAAGTATTATAAACCTATTACAGTACAGTATTATATAGCCGATTGAGTTAGTTGGGTACCTAGGCTAACTTTGTTGGACTTACAAACCAACTGGACTTAACGAACATGCTCTCAGAATGGAACTCATTTGTATGTAGGGGACTTACTGTATGATAAATAGAAATCCTATTGATACAAGCCTGGAGAGGTGGTAAATCACAATGCTTAGGGAAAAAAGTCTCAAGTCCTCTTTAGAAAATAACTATTCTCTTTTATAAAAACAGCACCTTGCTTGCTATTGGCCACAAGTAATGTCTGAATCCCAGACTGTGAGACAGAAAGTGACAAAATTGGGTTCATCTGCTCCACCAAGCCAGTGAATGCATGCATCAAGTAGAAGTGAATAATACAAAATTGGGCTTGATCAGGTTTTGAAGGCACAAGTAAGTTGCATGATCTTGGACCGTTATGGTAACTACATTATTTACTCTCCTCCAACCCATTTTTATGACTCCATAGTGCAGAGGTTGGCAAACTTTTTCTCTAAAGCGCTAGATAGGAAATATTTTAAGCTTTGTGGGTGTTAATGATCGTTATCACACCTACTCAGCTCTGCCATTATAGAGTATACATAAAGGATTGTGACTATGTTCACATAAACCTTTATAAAAGCAGCTTGGATTTGACCTATGGGCCATGGTTTGCCACTCCTGTCATACAGAGTTCCTTACAATTAGTTTACTGAAGGAGAAAAATATTAGGTCTGTGCTTAGTAAGCATTTGGCCCAATATGCTGGGACCACTCAGAAGAGAACTGTGCAACATTACAGGCATACTCAAGGAAAGTCCTGAAAGATAGAAAGGTAAGGGAATTCCCTCAAAGAGCAGAAATTCAAACAGTACATCTAACTGACACTTTAGTAGAGAGATGATGGGCCTACGATGTGTATATCTACACTGATTTATGGAACATAGCTAACAGTTTGGCCAGGTAGTCAGAGAAAAAGTTTGGCAAATTTTTAACAAAATGATATACAGGTGAGGTATGTGGATGACATCTCATGAGAGGCACAGATTGTGATTATGTGTTTGTTCCATGTGAATAACCAATAGAGGACATTCAGAGCAGAAGAGTATCTCAATAGTCAGGGAGATAAGATGGATTTTTGTTATAGTCAGTCAAGTTCAGTCAGTGTCTTTTTTCATCCTACTGTGTTTAGTGGGTTGAATTGTGTCCTGAAAAAAGATATGTCCAAATCTTAGCCCCTGGAACTTATGAATATGACCTTATTTGTAAACAGGGTCTTCGTACATATAATTAAGGATCTTGAGATAATGTCATCCTGGATTTAGGTGTTTTCTAAATCCAATGACCAGTATCCTTATAAAAGAAAGAAGAGGAAGGTCTGAGACATAGAGACACAGGGAAGAAGACCATGTATGTAAATATGGAGGCACAGATTAGAGTTTTTGCTAAGAGTTGCTGGCAGCCTTCAGAAGTAGGAGAGAGGCATGAAACAGATTTTTCCTTAAGGTCTCCCATAGGAATCCATCCTGCCAACCTTGATTTCAGACTTCTGGCCTCCAGTACTATGAGAGAACAAATTTCTATTGTTTTATGCCATCCAGTTTGTGGTGTTATAGCAACCCTAGGAAACTAATATATTATTTTTGCTTAATGAAATGTGGACTTGGCATCAAGGGTTGAAGGCTCTACACATGCTCAGTCACCAAGGCTGATATGGCTATTGCCCATGCAGTGTTCCCAGCCTGCCAACAATGAGATCAATGTGAGCACAGAACACAGCACCATTTGAGGGGAAGATCAAGCCATCCAGCAGCAGATTGATTGTAGTGAACCCTTTCCCTCATAGAGTGGGCAGTGGTTTATCTCCACTTCATGATATGAATAATGCCTTCCATACTTGCAATACTTTCACATGTGAACTCATAGAATGCCTTATTTAGGGTCATGATATTCCACAAAATATTGCTCCTGAGCAAATAACGAATTTTACATCAAAAGAAATATAATAAGAGCTTAAAACTATAGAATTCATTGTTTCTCCATTATCTTGTTGCAGATGGCCTTGTGAGACGTAGGAATGGCCCATTAACTAATCAGTTATGGTGCCTTGTGGGAGGCAAAACCTTGTGAGGTTAAGATGTTCTGTAAGATCCGGAATATGTTTGAGACATGCTGCTGTTTCTTCCATGGCCATAACTGGACTTCAAAAAGATAGTTGAGGAAGGGGGGTAGAAGAATTAAATTTGACCAAGATTCTGTGAGGAGGTATAGCATGTATTGAAAAGGATAAAATTTGATTTCAGCACATTTGTTTGTAGGAAATTTCACATTTGTCTTTAAAAGAAAAATAGTCTTCTTATTTTTTCATAAGTGGATAGCTAAGGTAATTAAAATAAACACTTTGAAAAAACTAGCATGGTAGAGTAGAACAGGAGTACGAGTCTATTCAGCAGATGTGAATACCCATTAATGTGAATTTAGAGCTATTCCAATATTAATAGCTATGCAAAAGTAACAGGCTGTTCTACTTTGGTTAAGTAATGAGTGCTTGGAAAATATTACATTAGAAATCCTATGTTCCAATGATATATTTTCAGTGTTCCTACCCCAACCCCTAGTACCACTATTCTTTTTATAGTTAAATTTTAATTGTTGATGGTTTTCTATTTCCTTCCCTTGATAGTCTTATTTTTATAAGTTAGCCCACTGTTGTAATATTGGAATTTGGGACATTTTATTTTCTGATTTTATGTTCAATTTTTGTTGTGCACTCTGTCCTCATTATTACAAGTGTAGTTTACCTCTATTCTTTAGACAATGATAGCTCAGATAGAGAATGATGAAGCACACATATTACCAGCTGTAAATATCACTGTCAAAAAGTCATTGTGTTACATTGAACATCAAAGTGTTTCTAATCACATCTATAAATCTTAGGAATATGATTAGAATATACAAGCCAAAAATAATGATTTCTATAACATGCTTAGAAATGGAACATAATGCAACATTCAATATGTAAACTTACAGAACCTAAACATTGTGGTATTATATAGTAGAATTTCAAGCCAATGAACAATGACATTTTTTAAATGATGCTTTTAAAATAAATGTATTGCATGCTGCCTTACATAGGTATACCCCAGATATACTGCAGGTTCTGTTCCAGACCACTGTAATAAAGTGATTATTGCAATAAAGCCAGTCACATGAATTTTTTGGTTTTTCAGTGCATTTAAAAGTATTGTTTACACTATGCTGTAGTCTGTTAAGTGTACATACCTTAATTAAAAACACTTTATTGCTAAAAAATGTTAACCATTATCTGAGCCTTCACCTAGTTGTAATCTTTTTGCCAGTGGAGGGTCCTGCCTCAGTGTTGATGGCTGCTGACTGATCCGGGTTTTGGTTGTTGAAGTGACAATTTCTTCAAATAAGATAATGAAGTTTGCTCCATCAATTGACTCTTCCTTTCATGAACAATTTCTCTGAATACGCAATGCTGTCTGACAGTATTTTATGCACAGTAGAACTTCTTTCAAAGCTGGACTCAGTCCTCTCAAACCCTGCCACTGCCTTAGCAACAAAGCTTATGTACTATTCTAAAACCTTTGCTGTCATTTCAATAATCTTCACAGCATCTTCATAAGGAGTAGATTCCATCTCAAGAAACCACTTTCTTTGCCCATCCATAAGAAGCAACTCCTCATCTGTTCAACTTTTATTGCAACAATTGCAACAAAGTTATATCTTCAGGCTCTATTTTAAATTCTAGTTTTCTTGCTAGTTCCACTACATTTGTAGTTACTTCCTCCACTGAAGTCTTGAACCCCTCAAAGTCCTCCATGAGGGTTGGAATCTTCTTCTAAAGTCCTGTTAGTGTTGATATTTTGACTTCTTCCCATGAATCACAAATGTTCTCAATGGCATCTAGAATGATGAATTCTTCTCAAAAGGTGTTCAGTTTACTTTGCTCAGATCCATCAGAGGAATCACTATGGCAGCTACAGACTTACAAACTATATTTCTTAAATAACAAGACATGAAAGTCAAAATTACTCCTTGATCCATGGGCTGTAGAATAGATATTGTGCTAGCAGGCATGAAAACAACATGAGTCTCATTGTACATCTCCATCAGAGCTCTTGGGTGACCAGATGCATTGTTAACGAACAGTAATATTTTGAAAGGAATCTTTCTTTCTGAGCAGTGGGATCAAAATATTCAGTAAACCATGTTGTAAACAGATGTCCTGTCATCCAGACTTCATTGTTCTGTATATAATGCACAGGCAGAGTAGGTTTAGGATTATTTTTAAGGGCTCTAGGATTTTCAGAATGGTAACTTAGCATTTGCTTCAATTTAAAGTTACCACACCAGTCAGAATGGCCATCATCAAAAAAATCTACAAACAATAAATGCTGGAGAGGATGTGGAGAAAAGGGAACCCTCCTACACTGTTGGTGGGAATGTAAATTGGTACAGCCACTATGGAGGACAGTATGGAAGTTCCTCAAAAAACTAAAAATAGAACTACCATATGACCCAACAATCCCACTACTGGTCATATACCCTGAGAAATCCATAATTCAAAAAGACACACACGCACCACAATGTTCATTGCAGCACTATTTACAATAGCCAGAACATGGAAGCAATGTAAATGTCCATTAACAGAGGGACGGATAAGGAAGATTTGGTACGTATATACAATGGAATATTACTCAGCCATAAACAGGAACGAAACAGTGCCACTTACAGAGACGTGGATAGACCTAGAGATAGACCATACAGAGTGAAGTAAGTCAGAAAGAGAAAAACAAATATCATATAATATTGCTTATACGTGGAATCTCGAAAAATGGTACAGATGAACTTGCTTGCAAAGCAGAAATAGAGACACAGGTGTAGAGAACAGACTTATGGTTACTAAGGGGGGAAGGGGAGGTGGGATGAATTGGGAGATTGGGATTGGCATATATACAGTACTACGTATAAAATAGATAACTAATGAGAGCCTACTATATAGCACAGGGAACTCTACTCAGGGCTCTGTGGTGACCTAAATGGGAAGGAAATCTAAAAAAGAGGGTATATGTGTATACGTATAACTGATTCACTTTGCTGTACAGCCGAAACTAACACAACATTTTAAAGCAACTATACTTCAATAAAAACTAATAGAAAAAATAAAGCCTCCAAAAAAATAAATGAATAAGATTACCAGCTGCATTAGCCCCTAACAAAAGAGTCAGTCTGCCCTTTGAGGTTTGAAGCCAAGCATTGGCTTCTCCACTTTAGATATGAAATTCCTAAATGACATCTTCTTCCAATATAAGGCTGTTTAATCTACATTAAAAACCTATTATTTTAAGTGGCCACATTCATTAATTATCTTACTTTCTCCATCTCTTGCTGCAGCTTCTATATCAGTACCTGCGTCTTTACCTTGAACTTTTATGTTACAGAGATTGCTTCTTTCCTTAAACCTCATGAACCAACCTCTGATAGTTTCAAACTTTTCTTTTGTAGTTTCCTCATCTATCTCAGCCTTCAGAGAATTGAAGAGAGTTAGGGCTTTGCTCTAAATTAGGCTTTGGCTAAAGGAAAGGTTGTGGCTGGTTTGTTCATCTATCCAGATCACCAAAACTTTCTCCATATCAGCAATAAGGTTGTTTCACTTTCTTATCATTCATTTGTTGACTGGAGTAGCAATTTTAATTTTCTTCAAGAAAGTTGCATTCACAACTTGGCTGTTTGGCATAAGAGGTATAGCTTTTGGCTTATCTCAGCTTTCAACATGCCTTCCTCATTTCCAGCTTAATCACTTCTAGCTTTTTATTTAAACGGAAAGATATGTGACTCTTCTTTTCACTTGAACACTTGGAGACAATTGTATAGTTATCAACTGGCCTAATTTCAATATTGGTGTGTCTCAGGGAATAGGAAGACCTGAAGAGAGGGAGAGAGATGGGGAATGGCTGGTTGGTGGAGCAGTCAGAACACACACAACATTTATTGATTAGGCTTGTGGCTCCTCAAAACAATTCCAACATTAACATCAGAGGTCACTAATCACAGAGCATCATGACAAATATAATAACAATGAAAAAGTTTGAAATATTGGGAGAATTACCAAAATGAGACACAGAGATATGAAGTGAGCAATGCTGTTGGAAAAATGGTACTGATAGACCTGCTTCAGGCAGGGTCGCCACAAACCTTCAATTTGTGAAAAACACAGTATCTGTGAAGCACAATAAAGTGAAACACGATAAAAGGAGGTACCGCTGTACAGTAATGTCTCAGCTGTATAGAGAACTCTTTTAATGAGAATCATGTAATTGAAACAAAATCATTGATCATGCTAAATAGAGCTGCACATCCATGCAAAATCCCTCAGTGCCCACATCTATATGTCAAGGCCCAACTGAACATAAATAAAGTAATTTTTGAAAAACCAGGATAACATCTGTATTAAAAAATTCTCCTTTACAATTTTTTTGCATTTTTCTCTCTAAAAATCCTGGTGGACAATTCCTAGAAACTGAAGCACTTAGTAACCTGTACCTCCACCTATTAAAATTAAGGCAGTTCTTATAGTTGGTGATCTAAGCTTGTGTATTGACTGGTTCAAATTTCAATCATGAATGCATTACCTTATTTGAGTAAGTACCATTTAACTCTACTTTCCTCCAATTTTGTTAAAGTAAAATGACTAGGACATTCCTTGGCACATAGTAGAAACATTACTCAATGAATGATAGGTGCTTTGTTCATTACTCCTCTCATCTCTCTGCACTTAATAAATTATCCTGAAGACTAATTCTCTGATGGTTCTGAGAAAGAAATTATTGTAGTGAAGCAGTGCATTTGGAGAAGGAGAAAACCACGATTTACCCATCTCTTGATCTACCATTATGCTTTCATATATGGGAATGCGGAGTGAGATGCTTATGTGGGCCTCATTGGACAGTTGGGCAGGGAATGTCTTTCTTGCAACCAGCTGAATCTTAGGAGGAGCTGTTAAGTAAGGGTTGTTCCGTGTTCTAATGCCTGCTTAAGCTCCCAATGCCTGTTTAAACTCAATGGCCTAGGGGAAGGAGAGAAGTCTGGTTACAGATTGGTCAAGTCAAATGAGTGGGCATTTGGTCCAGATTGGTCAATAGGGACAAACAGTGTTGTTAATCATTATGAGACAAATAATGGGGATTTGGAGAGTCTGTGGCTTTGTCATAGATAAGCAAGGACATCATCTAGGAGCCTTATCTAAGCCATATGGGGAAGAATGTTTCTTTGTAGTAAACCATTTCCTGGAATACAAGAGGGTGGAGGGATTTCTTAACCTTTGCTCTTTTCCAGGATCACATGCTTCAAGTAAAGTTCAGCAATGTCAGTCCTCTCCTTTATGTAAAATAGTAAAATGTTGGACATAACACCAGCCCCTCTTTGAATTCACTCTATTTTGTAGACAAGTTTTGGCTGCAAATATCAGGTAAAACTATGGATCATCCACTCCCAGGGCCAGGTGAATTGCACCAGTTCCAGTATCCAGGAACTATTTGTGGTACTTAGAGAATTCCACCCTCAGGCAAAGTTACCAACAGTTCAGGTGATACCTGGTTTATTCCAACATTGTATTTAATAGGGAATAAAGGGAATGTGAAATCTTTTTACCTTCTATCTCTTTAGTGTCTTATAATTACTGCCTCAGTGAAATCAAATAATCAAATAAACAGAATACAGTTTTCAATTTTGTCAGGTGTTTCTAACATAAGGTTAATAATGTTTTTATCTCTTGTTCTTATTGTGAAGATTTAGAGATAATATTTAATGATAGTTCAGATAAGAGCAGAAATCTTACGGAGGAAATACTTTTCATGTGGAGGTGACCTAAATCTTTAAATAATCCCAAGTAAGTGATTTTCTAACACTTATTAGTTTCTTCTTTCAGCCAGTGAATACTTTATTTAGCACCTAGTATATGCCAGGCCCTGGATAATGGTAACACAAGAATGAATGGG
This sequence comes from Tursiops truncatus, assembly GCF_011762595.2. Classification (NCBI taxonomy): domain Eukaryota; kingdom Metazoa; phylum Chordata; class Mammalia; order Artiodactyla; family Delphinidae; genus Tursiops; species Tursiops truncatus. The sequence continues at coordinate 124,240,785 of NC_047034.1, forward strand.
ATGCTTTCCTGCTGCCATGCCTTTATAGTCTAGTAGAGAGGTCTAACATATAAAATTTACTTATAACCCAAAGCCAGGAGTACAAGTAGAGATTAGTACAGGATATTACTAAAAAGTAAAAGAAGGTGTAACTAACTTCTCCCTGAGAGAACTCAGGGATCCCCTCACACAGGAGTGACATTTGAATGAAATGCTGAAAGAAGAATGGAAATTAGCCAGACAGAAGGTGAGGAAGGACTTTCCAGGAAGTAGAAATAGCAGTTGTAGAGGCAAAAAGGCATTTAAAGCATGTCATATTTGAAGACCCACCGGTCATATAAGGTAGGGGTAGTGGAGAAATGGTTGGCTATGGGGCTATACAGCAGAGTATTTCTCAAAAGGTGATCTCAGGAACGCTGAATCTGAATGTCCTGGCCTGACTGTTAAAAAATCAGACTTGTGATCTTTAATTAAGACACCATGCAAAACTTGCCCATGGAGTAAGGATCTAAAATCTTCATTTTAAACAAACATCCCAGAGGACTCTGATCCACTCTAAAGTTTGAGCTTCACTGCTGTAAATGTTGACAAATTTAGATGATGAGGTTCCTATCTACTAAATGATAGCGATTAAACTTTATAAGTATTTGCATAAAAACGAAGGTTTTAAAATTGGAGTTAGACTGATTACATTTTCCATACAGTAAGATCACTGGCTTCAGTGTAGGTGATAATTAGGGAAGGGGGGTAGGAGGATGACACAACAATAATAATAAAAAATGAGTTAAGACCTGGTTGCTACAGTCTCAGCAGGAGATGTTGTTGTTAAGGGTTTAAAGTAAGGTGCGAAAATATTTGAAAGATATTTAAAAGGCAAATTTTGTGAGCAATTAGAGGTAGAAGATAAAGTGGAAGAAGGAGCCTGGAATGACTGTGAGCTTTCTTGCTTTGGTGACAGTATTTCATAAAAGTGTGTGTGTTATTGCAAACAAAGCAACTGACAAGGGATTAATCTCCAAAATATACAAACATCTCATGCAGCTCAATATCAAAAAAACAAACAACCCAATCAAAAAATGGGTGAAGATCTGAATAAACATTTCTCCAAAGAAGACATACAGATGGCTAAAAAGCAAATGAAAAGATGCTCAACATCACTAGTTTATTGGAGAAATGCAAATCAAGACTACAATGAGGTATCACCTCACACTGGTCAGAATGGCCATCATCAAAAAGTCTACAAAAAATACATGATGGAAAGGGTATAGAGATAAGGGAACCCTCCTACACTGTTGGTGGGAATGTAAACTGGTACAGCCATTATTGAGTGCAGCATGGAGTTTCCTTAAAACACTAAAAATAGAGCTACCATATGATCCAGCAATCCCACTTCTGGACATATATCTGGAGAAAACCATAATTCAAAAAGATACATGCACCCCAACATTCATTGTCCATCAACAGAGGAATGGATAAAGAAGATGTGGTACATATATATGATGGAATATTACTTAGCCATAAAAAAGAACAAAATAATGCCATTTGCAGCAACATGGATGGACCTAGAGATTGTCATACTGAGTGAAGTAAGTCAGACAGAGAAAGACAAATATCATATGATATCACTTATATATGGAATCTAAAAAAGGTACAAATGAACTTTCTACAAAACAGAAATAGAGTTACAGATGTAGAAAATAAACTTATGGTTACTGGAGGTAAGGGGGGAGGGATAAATTGGAAGATTGGGATTGACATATACACACTACTATATATAAAATAGATAACTAATAAGGACCTACTGTATAGCACAGGGAACTCTACTCAATACTCTGTAATGGCCTATATAAGAAAAGAATCTAAAAAAGACTGGATATATGTATGTGTACAACTGATTCACTTTGCTGTATACCTGAAATTAACACAAAATTGTAAATCAACTATACTCCGATAATTTTTTTTTTAAATGTGTGTCTGTCAAATGCTTTACACACATCACTATGTTAATACTTTCAACAACTCTGAAGGAGCCAAGATATTTGTCTCTATTTCTATGTTACAGTTCATGAGACAGGGTCTTAGAAATGTGAGTCAAGTTGTCCTCAGTCCCAAAGTACATAACAATTAAGTACCAGTGACAGGATTCAAATGCAGGCAGTCTGGGTCTAGGCTCCACACTTTTACTCTCACACCTACCATGTTTTCCTACAGAATTAACAAAAACATTGCTTAGGAAGGGAGGATTGCTATTGTTTCACTCTTGCACATAGCACTGAAGACCTCACTCAGGAAGTCTATGATGTCCTGGATAGATTATTAAACTACGCTGTAGTTTTTACCTTGCTTCAGTATTAATCGCTCAGTTCCCTCTTTTATGAGGTTAAGATCTGAGAATTAAAGAGTTGGTCTTCCTTTAAATAGCATAGTACCAAACAAATTGCTCTGTTTAGAATCACAGTATTGGCCACAACTTCTGTCCGTATGGGAATGGCATCATTTCTTTTCATAGTAAATGATCTTTCGCTTAACAAAGTATCTTCATAGGCTGTTTTGGGCAGAGGGAATGAGAAGTTCCTTATCTCCCTGTACCCCATGGTAGAAGGAAACTGTGAAACTTATGTCCTGCATAAGAAATGATGAGAGATGGGGATCTGGAAAGAAAGGAAGAAGACAGAAAAAGAGGAGACATAAAGGGGCAAGTGAATCTATCAGGAAACACTTTCTGGTGGTAAAGGTGGCCAAAGGAAGAAAAGTGTTGAAGATTCAGTTTTATCTTTGCTGCATGATGCTGTGATGTAATCCTTAACCTGTTAGACCAAGTGTTTCTTACTGATGGTGCTGTGAAAAAATAAAGGAAAAGGGGTAATGTCCCATGTATGAGTCACTGTACATCAGAGAGTGTATTATTCTATAAGAGGAGATCACGTTCTCATAAACCTGTAAAATTAAAAAAAAAATTATCATCAAGCAGGCCTAGGAAATTTACATAAAATTGCCTAGAAATATCAATATCACATCCAGTAGGAAATCCAAAGCCTGCTTAATGATTTTTTTTTTTTTGCAGCGCTGCATGTGGGATGGAAACCATGCCCCTCACATTGGAAGCACGGAATCTTAACCACTGGACTGCCAGGGAAGTCCCAAGGGTTTTATTTTTTAAGTTGAGCAACAAAAGAAAGGGATGGGGGGAAGGAAATAGGGAAGAGAGAAAGAAAAGGGAGGGAAGTGAAAGATTTAGGGGCAGGGAATTAGGACCTAAAAGGTAAAGGGGAGCATCAGGGTGTGGGAGAGGTTTGAGGTGGTGATACAGGGAGAAATGTTGCTGGTTGTCATGAATTAAACCTCTTCAAAGTTTTATTAAGAATAAAAAGTAGCATGCTCATTTAATTTTGCAAGCAGCAAAATTAATGTTTCCTCTGTTTCGCAGTGGCTGGGTATTAGGAACCAGATTCTCTTGACTCCAGGGCTTGGAATACAATTACTGTTCTACTAAGAGGGGCATTTGAGCAGGATTTGGAAGTGGAGGGGAGGCAGAGCCATATTCCTTTGTTCTTTGGCGGTGGTAAGTGAGTGCCTGGGCTTTAGCAGATGTAAGATTTTGTAGAGGTTTTGCTGTTATTACGAACAGCATCTGCAGTTTTCTGTTCTGCTTGGAAAAACCTGATTACCCCCTGGTTCTCCACACTACACCTGTAGTGGTGAACCTGAAAGCTAGTGGAAGTTTCTCCTGATGTTTGCATCTTCAGCCCTCCCAGTGGTTTTGCAAACAACTGATTCCCTGTATTAAGCCCTCTTTTGCTAAAAATTCTTAGAGTGATTTCTGTGTCCTGACTGAAACTTGGGTTTGGAATTGATGATGTTGAACTTTACCTGAGCCCTGTATGCCTAGAAAATATCAATAGTTCTGAAATACCCCACCCTTTTGTTTTCAGAGGCTTCTGCCTGCGAATATTCTAAGATAAGACCTTGCTCCATCTTTCCTCATAACTCCTGTACTGCTGCAATGACTTCCTGTGTACCTGCTTCTGTAATACCGAGGCCCCTTCCTTCTCTTTGAGACAGTCTTCTTTAATAAATGTTCTCCCTGTTAACAATAGCCTGAACACAGTCATCTTGATTGTCTGGTGCATCTTGTCTTTCACAGGATCACGCTTTGTTAATATGACTCTGCACAGAAACTACTTATGTCAGGATTTCATAAGGGCTATATCAGCAATTTTTTCAAGATCAATGGATGAGACTTTTTCATTGCTTTCTATCACCTTCCTGAGACACATAGCTTAAAGAAATTTTCTAACACCCCGGTGTCATTGTGAGTTCAAATGACATGATAATTAAGAATTTATTGCAACTTACTCTAATATAGGATATTTCCTCTGATCTTCAATTTTTTTAAACTGCCCATTATGTTAAAATTGCTTTTTAGTTCTCAGGAAGCAGACTGTAAAAACACAAGCTTTCCCAAGACCAAGTGGGTAGGTCACATTATTCTTTAAAACTTCTACTGCTTGCATTTATGTCCTAGAGCAGGTCACTTATCTTTAAAGTTTAGATCCTCTGTAAAAGAAAATAATTTATTGAAATGTTATGATAATATACAACAAAGGTAGCATTCTTGTTTAGAAAGGTATAATAATATACTTATGTATTAATATAAATTTCTGCTATGAGCATGTTTATCTAATAAAAATCCAGATTTTAACCATAGAAAAGTTTACCTTTCTAATCATAGCCTAAAACCCAAACTTTTTTATTAGTTGCATTCATCATCTTGTCTTTCTTTTATAAAGAATTGTCAAAATAAAGAAAAAAATGTCCATAGGAATTTGAGACTGTAGTATAACATTCATGGCATTTTCCACTTGAAATAAAGTTAAATCCTTTCTTCTTTTCTCAAGAAATTTTTTCTGTTATGCCCCTTTGTTTTCACTATAGAAGTCCCTTTCTATATCCAGTTCATAATAGCTAATTTTCCCCATCAATGATTCCATCTTCCTTTCACATGTGCATAAATTATGGCTGATGTTCTAAGCAGTGGGTGACAAGAAGTGTGATGCAAAGAAAAGTGAGAAATGAAAAACTGTACAGATTTTGTGTTATTAAACACATCCAGGCTTGCTAGATTGAAAAGAAAATACAGGTACCACCAGAGTAGACTGTGGTAACAAATAACTCAAATTCTCAGTGATTTGAATATCATGGTTTTTTTTATTGTTCATGTAGGTCAATAGGGAGCTCTCTTCATCTTAATGTCCCAGGGACCCAGAGGACAGAGCAGCAGCATCTCAAATGAAATAAGTTACCATACCAGAGTGAAAGGAGGACTGAAAATGCCACTTAAGCAATTAAATGCTCTGTGGCTGAACTGGTAAATGTCACTTTCACTCAAATCCATTGGTCAAGAATAATCATCTGGCCCCACTAAATCACAAATTGTTCCTGGAGAGTAGATAGAAGAAAGCCAGAAATATTTGGTACATAGCACCATTAATGACTGCCACAGAAACTGAGGCAGATAATTAATTCTGTAAGATTTTTATAAATGGTATTATTTGGGTTGCACTAAGTGGGTCATACTCATATGTTGTATTGGGCTTTACCTACATGAAGCAATTTAGAGAAATTGGCTTCTTTTATACGGGAAATGATTAATGTCTACAGGTATAGCTATTGTATCCAATGTTCTTTTCATTATAAGATCACTCATGTATTTACTGAATATCCAGCATATATAAGGCACTCAGGAATACGAAGATGAATCATCATGTATGGTGTACTCAGGGAATTCACACCATGCAAAAGGAGATAAGATAGATGCATATTATTATAGAACTTATGAAATACTAAATGTGAGAATCTGAATCAGGAAAAGATTACTTTGGGCTGGGCAGGGAAATGAGAGTAGAAGAGATCATATTTTTGTTGGGTCTTGAAGATTGAGTATCAGTTGAATACCTGTAGAAATATGGGAGCATTGTAGAGAAAAGAATGGCATGAACAAAGCAATGGTGGTAGAACATTGTGGTTTGTGTGAGAAACAGAGGATATCAGCAAAAAATATGTGAAGTGAAAAGAGAGAATATTGCAAGTGTAGTAAAAAGCATGGCAATAAAGCAGATGAACTTAACTGCAAATATCAGCAAAGAATTTCATCTGATTTCGTTTCAAATGTTATAAAGTTTAGACAATGATCTAGGGGATCTCAGGTAAGCCAAAAGATGAAATAATACCTCTATTTTATGATATGACATTGAGGAAATTAGGAAATTTAGCTGTGAATGAATTTTGAAACAGCGTTCTCAGGGAAAAAGTTCAAAATGATTTAAGGGTAACTCTAGCACATTTAACGTGTGGAGCTGACACAATTGATTACTAGGTAAGACCAAGACTACAGAGAAAGCTGTAATAAAAATTCATTCATCTGTTCACACATTTATTATTTTAGCAAGCACTCAGTCCAAGAAACCACAAGTAACTCAATGCTGCCAATAATCATGTAAGCCTGGAAGTAGATCCAACCTCAGTTGAGCCTCACATGAGACTGCACCCTGGCGGACAACTTGAGGTGTTGTGAGACCCAGAAACAGAGGACCCAGCTAAGCATTGCCCAGTCTACTGAACCACAGAAACCATGAAATAATAAATGTGCATTGTTTTAAGCCACTAAGTGTGTGGTAATTGTTATACAGCAATAGACAAGAAATACAGTGACTGAGCCTAGACTTTAGGCCTGCACACTATCTATAAGAGAAGTTGGAAAAATAAGCATTTGAACTTGCTAATTTCTCAAACACAGGAGATAGTCTCAGAGGTTGGGAACCTGTCTGTATTTTTTGTTTCCTAAGGTTGATGCAACAAATTACTACAAACATGGGGATGTAAAACAAAAGCAATTTATTCTCCAAAAGTTTTGGGGGTCAGAAGTCCAAAATCAAGGTATTTCCTGGACCAAACTCCCTCCAAAGGGACAAATCTGCTTTGCTGTTTTCAGCTTCTGGTGGTTTCTGGCATTCATTGGCTTGTGGCAACGTAACTTAAATCTCTATCTCTGTTTTCAAATCATCTTCTTTTCTGTGTCTCTTTTTCTGTGTTTTATAAGCCCACTCTCATTAAATTTAAGGCCCACCTTAATCCAGTATGACATCATTTCAGTCCTTACCTTAATTACCTTCACACTAAATTTCCATAAACACAAATGTTCTTCCTGACCAGGATGAAGTTCTCCAAAAGTATTGCCATGTGATTAATTTACTATATCTTGATTTACCTGGTAAAGGTGACCTAGACAGGCCATTTTTTTTTCAGTATGGCTTGAACTACTTATTTATAATTCAATACTTCAATCAAACACACATTTTGGGGAGATTTAGGGGAGATTTCATCTTTGCAGGAGAAAATATCTTAGAGCTTAATACCAAACCAATGGTTTCTGTATTTTAATTTAAGCTCCCATCCTTGCTCTGTTCAACACTTACATGTGAAGCAAGAGTTCATATGCAAGTCCACTGAAATATAGAAGGGAATACAACTATACATTTGTAGCAGTGACATGAAGACCCTAAAATAATGCTCTGATTAGAAGAAGGAAATGGAAGATTTTTCTTTGAATAGGAAGTTGTTTGAACTCTGAGGGTATTTCTGATTGTCCTTCATTCAACTTCAAAGGCAAAAAGTTTTGCCAGAGCATTTTGAAGTCAAATGATTCTTTGCTTGTGAATTATGGCCAGTGAGGTCATGTTTATTGTTTTAAAGGTTCTGTCTGTATTCTGATAGTGAGCTCCAATAAAGAACCCTCCATATATTTTCTTCTGAATTTCAAAATGCTCAGCAGGATTGAGTTCTGGAGGCAGGAGGAGAGTTTATAAAGGAAAAACATTATTTTTGACATGATTTACTATAAGACAGAATAGCCACTTTTTGTGATTCAAAATAAAACCAGCTTCTGAAATTCTATGTAAAATTTTATAAGGATTTGGTTATGAAGCCAACCTTTAGGTTGATTCTACTAGACGTTGAAGATGGATGTGAGCTATCCTCAAACTGCGAGCTATACACTCTGCCACCACTTTTTATCAACTATGTTTTCTACATCCTTTCCTTATCTGAAGTCAGGTATTATCTTCTGCTTATGTAACGAACTCTTAAAGTAATATTGATTTGGGGTTATTAAGTGTCAATCCTCCTACTTCATATATTGACTGATTCTCTGCTTTTCAAGCATTAAATTAAGAAATACTTTGTACTGTCAGTCAACATCATGCTATAGCTTAATGGTATTAAGTAGAATCATGATATAGCATGTAGTCTTGACAAATGCAATTTTTATTTACTGTACAATATTGAAAGTTGTTAGTATATTCTCCTATTATAGAGTAAGCTCTTGAGCAATGCACGAATAAAGAAGGAATGTAAGTTTGAATTATATAACTCAAAATTTTTATTGGCAATCTTCTAAACATTGTTAAATTATATCAACTTCAAATTTGACTATATTTGTCACTTATTAATCCCAAGATTGATTCAGTATCAAATTCTAGTTCAAGGTATAGAAACCAAATCCAACATGTTGTCTCTATTATTCAGTTTAAATATAGATGTAATTGTGACCTCAAAATCTATATTTGGACTGGTATCAAATATTCTTTAATTGCCAACTTTCTTCTGATGGGAAGAAAAGATAACCAACAGGATTCTTTAAAGATATATGTCTAAGGCTTCCCTAGTGGCGCAGTGATTGAGAGTCCGCCTGCCGATGCAGGGGACACGGGTTCGTGCCCCAGTCCGAGAGGATACCGCATGCCGCAGAGCGGCTGGGCCCGTGAGCCATAGCCGCTGAGCCTGCGCGTCCAGAGCCTGTGCTCCGCAATGGGAGAGGCCACAGCAGTGACAGGCCCGTGTACCGCAAAAAAAAAAAAAAAAAAGGTATATGTCTAATCAGTCAACCCAGCCAAAACTTAACACCATTCAAAGGAGCTTCCTAGAGGTAAGAATGTCTTACTTATTCATTCATTTAAATATCTTCCTTAATCTGCCACTATGGATCAGCCCCTGTGATAGGTGTTTTTACCCTGTATCAGGTGTTTTGTTGTCCTTTGTCCTCATAATTCTTCAGAGTAGCTGGAATTTTCTTCTTTTTGCAGATAAAAAAGTGAGAATCAGAAAGGTTAAATGAATTTATCAAATAAATTATTTGACTTTAACCAAACATACTCTATAGATTTATGTATAGTTGATTTACATAAAATAAATAAACATTATATGCTAATTAGGAACACTTTTTTTTAACAGCAAATAAACTAAAAGTGAATTAAGCAATTTGAGGTTACTTTTATCATATGTCAGATATCTATAGATTTCTGCTGACATTGGTTGAATAGCTCAAATATATAGAAACCAATATTTCTGAAATTCCCTACCCTACACCCCTGCCCCAGCTACAAGAATTATCATATACACATTCCAGGAAAAAGAAAAGAGGAAGAAAGTGGTGGCGATGATACTGATTCAATCCTTTTAACCTAGAAAGCAAGAGCTTTCCCAGGAGCCATTCTAGCAGATTTCCAATTATACATCAAGATCTGTATCACATGACCACTCTCTTCTTACAAAAGAATACGAGAAAGTGAATATTCTTTCAGCCTCAGTGATAGAAAGAGCAAAGGGAAAAGGGTAGGAAATGGGTGTTGGATTTCTCATACAATGCAATCAGAAATCATCACAATACTTGTCTAAAAATATTGCCTATACTTCATGGTAGGAAAGAAAAAAATTCACAAACAAAAACAAAACAACAAATAGTAAGTCAGTTCGGAAAAGAGTGTGTCAAAGTGTGTGTACACGTGTTCATTTACATGTGGGCCTGTATGTGTGTGGGAAAGGTGAGTGAAATATAAAGATCAATATCTGGAACCTACATAAAAGATATAGACATAGGAAACAGGACCAGGAAAAAACAATAAAGGTTAGTTTTTAAATATGACAGCTAATTTGTAATCCAGGAGAAGTTGCAGAAAACACACTCCACATAATATCATTCTCTCAGTGGCTTCTCATTGCCTATTAATTTTGGTAGATCCTCCTAACTTGATCTTTAAGGTTCTTCAGTAAATGGTTTCAGACCAATTTTTAGTTTACCTTCTACTCTTAATAATTCTATATTACAGACACTCAGGTCAAACCTATTCCTTGGATATGCTCCATATTTTTCCAACTTACTCATGCTATCCTCCATCTTAATGACCTTTCTTATTTATATTTTCTTGTTTTTAATCAGGATGTCTGCTATTCAAATCTCAGGCTTCCTTTAAGCATGTCTTAGGTGACAGTTTCTCCATGAAGACTTTTAATTTCTCCAGTTGAATGTGAACATTCATACAACTGAATTTTCATAACACTTTAACACTTTTTTCCTTATAGGATGCTTGATGCTTGCATCGCATTTGTTTCATTTAATTATGTGCTTGTTTTCCTTTCATAAGAATATATATTTTTTAACCTTTTGCTACCTTCAGCAGTGAGTCTAGTACCTTGGATAGAAAAAAAAAAGACTGAGTGAAAAAAATGTGTTGATTTAATGAACAACACAGAATTTTCTACAGATGACTTTTATTGACGTTTACTTACATCTCATCATACCAGATAAGATTATCAGGAATCCTTAGGCAAGACAAATATTATTCACAGTAGCTGGATGATCTGTATAAATACATTAAAATGGAATAATAGATTATGAGGATGAGAATTGGTGCAATAGGTCTGTTAGAAGTGTAAACGCCCATTTATAAGCATCAATTTGTAGGAAAAGCATTTAGAGCATCTCATTTCCCTTCCCTTCCAAGTACTCTGTGCTATATATAAATTTAAAATGACTTTGAAGTCTGAACTTGATGGCATGAGATCAACTGTTAGATATAAAGGAAAGAGTGATATTATTTTAATAATGTTTTTCTTATAAGACAAAGGACTTTTGTTAGGTTCTGGAAGGGATTTGTTTCAGAAGATTAAAATCTTTCCACTTAATTAATCACTAAAGGTTAATTTTATATAGGATTTATGTCTCATGAGCATGGAATCCATGGTCTCCCAGTTACACGTTGGTCTTGTAGAAAATCCAGCTGCTATCCTTTAGGCCAAGATTAAGGCAGTATCAATTACTTATTAATCATATTACTCTTGAAATATAGCTTTGACATCTGCACTGTGCTCACTAGAAGAGTCATTTACTCCAATACTCTTGATTTTGAACCACTGCACGTGATTCCTCCTCAACAACAGCAGTTCATATTGGATCTCATCCTACTAAAGTAGCTCATTTTTGATCTGTACTGATGGCTTGGCATTAAGCATATCAATTGTATTTCAGAGTTTATTACATGAGTCTGAAGCTCATACAATATTGAGTATAATATGATTACATGATTATTCTGCTAGGCTTCAAATACAATAAATAGGATATGGTTATGGCAGAGTGGAGCATATTGAATAACATAGCTCAGCAGGTGTCATGACATCCATATTTCTTCCCAGTGCGGCAGGTACTAATGTCATAAACAGAAAATTAAAAATCAACTCTTTTGTAGGAAAAGTAAAGTTGCCTGCTGTTGTCGCAGTTTGAGTAGAAGACAGAGGCAACTGGAGGAGAAATACGCATATAGAAAACAGTGCTGAAAGGCATAGCAAGGTGCATACAAAGCACTTTAAAAGAAAGCAAATATCAAGGCTAGTATTTGAAATATTTACCAAGGAATTTTCCTCAGATCTTCTCTTACCCTTTTCACTCCCCCCTTTGGAGGGACAATGTAGCATAAAAACATTAAAAAAGGTAAATCACTTAGGATTACAAAAGTCTAGTCTTTAGGTGTTTTTTAAGTCTAGACTTTAAAGAGCTCAGATATAACATGCCACAAATGATAACTTTGAAAGAAAAGATGAAGAAATAGACTACCCACCTCATCTCTCTCTCCAGACTAGAAGTAAATGAGAGAAGGACCACAGAGAAAAGTAAATAACTTAGTCTATGATGTTTACCCGAGAAGTGGATTTATGCCTTGCCCTTGCCCCACCACATACAGAGCTCTTGGGGAAGGATAGGGGAGAATATTCTGGATATACTTGGAGATCTATGAGCAGAGAGGAATTGTAACCTTGTCCCCAGAGTAGAGCCTAGAGTAACCACACAACCAGTATGTTGCTAGAGCAAAAGCCAAAGCAAGAACTAAGCCAACACCCTTCAAAGTAGAAAGTTACCCATAGTCTGATGGGTTTAGAATTAGCAGAATGTATCTTTTGTACATGGAGAGCAGTGTGGCCATGCTGGAGGGATTGGTGCCCTGAGTTTAGAACAAAGAGGGTGAGCAGCTACCTGGGTGAATCCCTGTCTATAGGTGAGATGGGAACAAGCAATGATTGTTAGAGTAGATAAATGAAAATGGAGATTTTATTGTGCTATCCCACTGTTAACATGGCAAGATCAGAGTGCTACATAGTCCCCTCTTCCTATAGAATTCGGATATAACCCCTGGGAAAGGATGGTGAGACTCCAAGTTAACAGAACATAAATTTCCAATTTCTAGAGGAATGTGGATTTAAAATAAAGTCCATTAATACCAAACATAACACTCCACTTCTTACACACTCCAGTTTATGGCTTGCCCAATATATACAACATATCACTGATAAAGACTTGGTGCTTAACCTGAATTTTAAAGAAAGATAACATGATTTTATCCATCTTGTAACATTAGAACCAAACACAAGATATCACCATTCTACAGCAAGTGGGTTTAAACTAGAGTTCTCCATGACTCAGAATACGACCATATAGGCAGAAGAAGAGTGGGGAGTAGAAGAGGATCAGAATAGAAACTTAGTCTTAAAGATATAGAATTCAATTTTTGTCATTTTTTTAAAATGAGAGAAGTTTAATTTTTTTTTTTTTTTTTGCGGTACGCGGACCTGTCACTGTTCTGGCCTCTCCCATTGCGGAGCACAGGCTCCGGATGCACAGGCTCAGCAGCCATGGCTCACGGGCCCAGCCGCTCTGCAGCATGTGGGATCTTGCCAGACCGGGGCACGAACCTGTGTCCCCTGCATCGGCAGGCGGACTCTCAACCACTGTGCCACCAGGGAAGCATAGAAGTTTAAATTTTTTATTGTAACCTAGATATATGTTGTTAAGAGTAAATAGTATATAATTACATATAGTAAAATAAATTGACTTCTGTTTCTACATCATGGGTTTGGTCATTCTTAATAAATCCTTTTGTCTTAATATGTTCTGAGACTGGGAACATTTTCAGGCATTGTTACAGATCGATATTTGACCAAAGTATCTCCCATCTGCCTTTTATGATTAGGAGTGCCCTGTGTGAAAAAACTAAGTTAGTTATACACCTTATGAAATGTACTTTATCAAGACTTCTTTCTTTCTAGATTTGCTGAATACTAAACATTCATTTTGGAGTCCTTGTATTTAACTTTTTGACCTAGATATTACAAAAGTGTGGTGTTCTAATTAAATATAGATGGATACAATTTTCCCTAAATCTTTATCAAGTACATATTTGAAAATAAGCAGATTTCATAGGTCTTGAAGAATGGTATTAATATGCCATCTCCCATCAACTCTACTCCAACACCAACATGTTGAAAAAGTATTTTGATACATAACCTAGATCCTTCATGTAGAAGCCTGATATTTTCTCAAAAATATTCAGTGTGTTAGTAGAGAAGTGGGAGAAAAAAGAACTTAATATTCTTCTCCACTTAGAACACGAAATGTCTATCAGTGGAGGGGAAATAACATTTCAAAATGTAAAAGAAATGATAAGAATAGACTGAACTATCTACATGTTTAAATGCCCCCCCACCCCCCCGCCAAAAGATCTCAGTATAAAAATGTGATATTCTCCACAGTACGTGACACACCTATTTTAACCAGAAATGTATTAACATAGGACAGGGGGATGATTGGAGGGGTTAGCTGGAGCATGTATAACCAGTTGAGAGATTTTCTTTTTCATTCTGAATCCTAAAATACAATTTTGAGATAAAGGTGAACAATTTCAAATTAGTCTCATAGTCAATGTTTAACTAAGCTCTCTGAATAAACCTTTAAAAATACTCTTAAACCTACTAAACAAAGGAGAATAGCAACTTAATATTTGTTGTTGCTCTAAGTATAAGTACACAATTTCAAAATTTTCCACAGGCTGAAAACCTGTGGAAAAAGCATTTTGCTATGAAAATTTGGTATCAGAGTTTTTTTGTCAGCGTACGTATTCTAGGGCAAGCAAGTGGCCCTCTGTATGGATTCAATGTTTGTATCCTTTCCCCACCCCGAGATTAACATATTGAAGCTCTAACCATCAATATGATGGTATTTGGAGATGAGTTCTTTGGAAGATAACTAGGATTAGATGAAGTCATGTGGATGGTGCTCTCATGATGGCATTAATGACCTCATAGGAAGAGCCACCAGAGAACTCACTCTTTCTCTCTTAGCACAAAGAAGAGGTCATATGAACACACAATGAGATGTCTGCAAGCCAGGAAGACAGCTCTCACCAGAACCTGACCAAGCTGGCACTCAAAGCTTGGACTTCCAGCCTCCAAAACTGTGAGAAAATACATTTCTATTGTTTAAGCCACACAGTTTATGGTATTTTGTTATGGCGTCTTCTACTACAGCCTCTTAAGTAATGAGTAGTATCAGAGTTCCAGGGGGTCAAGAGAGGGAGGGAGACGTTTTCAGCCATAACTTCCTGTGTTGCCCGTGCTTACAGAGCTTCTTAGTCTTGGGGCTCCTACACAATTACCTCTTATATTTCCTCCTAAAGGCCTCCTTTCCTTTTCTCTGTATTTCATGACTTTTGACTTCTGATCTCCTTTGACAATAGCAAGCAATAGGGTTTTCTGGGGTTTTTTTTTTTCTGCTTTTAGTATTGCTAACTGTGTCTCTGAAACCTACTTTAGATCAGGCATCCATCTGCTCACTGTTATTTCAATGAAGAAGCAGGTAGGGCATTTGAGTGTTTAGGGTGAGGTTGCAAGTAAGATGAAGGGACAGAGAAGAGAAGTAGAAATTATCAATTTACTATGTGAGAAAACAGAAGTAAGTTGAGGAACGATGCACTACTCTTTAAGGGTGATTTAATAGGAAATAAACAAAAGAATTGCAGTTGTTACACAGCCCAGGTTACTGCTAAGAGCTACAACCTGCATACCAGGAATTGGTTGGTTTGCCCACCTTTTAGAGGTATGAACTTGTTATAATCTTAGGTAGGTCACATCAACTCTCTAGGCCTCAGTTTTCTCATTGGTAAAATTAAAAGTTTGGATCAGATGAATTCTGGGCTTGCTTTCAGATCTTTTTGGAATAGGATGCTTTTATTTTTGCTTTGAATTCTGTCAAACAAAGTTTCTATTAAAAAATAATATAGGTCACTTTTATTCTTTTTTTTTTTTGGAACCAGTTGATCTGTCCTTCTTTACATCAGAAACCCTACAAGAGGGAATCTTAGACTCTGGGTTCAAAAGGAGTTTAGATCATGTACTCCATTTCACTCAATGCAGCCAATACAAACAATGCAGTCTTGATGTCCAGTAGACACTTGGCAGGCTCCTGGTTAGCTCTCCTAGAAAATGTTCACAAATAATTTTGGAAAAATAAATTGATTTTGTTGAAAAAATCAAGATCTTTGATATTTCTTCTAAACAGTAATTTGTATTCAGTGTCTACCTATTGGTACTAGTCTGTTAGTGAACACTAAATGTGCTTGATTTCCACCTGAACGTCCTTCATTTCTTGCATCATTCTTCATATGACATGCGTTCTAGAGCCCTCAGGTCAATGTCAAAATTACTATAAAAATGCTCTGTTCTTGAAACATTTCTAATTAATTGTATGGTCTATAGTTAAGTGCTTGTGCCAAAATTCAAGACACCCTACAGCCAATGGAGAGCCTGGGAGTTTCATTCGCATTGTAAACCAAGGACAAATCATCATGGGTTACAGTACAGAAGACCATCGTTGGCTAAAGAAACCATGACAAGGTTTGGGGGATTGTAAAGGATACAACTCTGGAGTTTGTGAAACAAAGGGGAAAATGGCTTCATTATAGCTGAATATATGATACACTAAAACTCTGAGAGAAATGACATCCTTTGCAGTTAAAATGAGGGATAATTAGGGGAAAAAAAGGTTTTCTTAATTTGTACTTTAAAAAGCTGTCACAGATGCAATACTGATGAGACACTTGCCTTAAATCTGCAAGGCATAAATAAATACAAACATGAGTCCATTTACACATCATTTCTTGACATAAAGGGGAGAAGGCTTGTAATATCTAAAACATCAAACAGTTCTTAACAAATATTTCCAGCCAAAGGCAAATTCCAACATGATAGGATTTTCATAGGATCTTCACATCTGTAAGATCACCTCTGACAAGAAAAGAAGTCTCTTTGAGGTCAAGTCCATTTTATAGTGATATTTTTTTCTTTTTGTGAATAATGCCTCATTTCACACAGAACTGTTTTTAAAGTTCTGCATTACAGTGACAGAAGCTTCTCCTTTAGACATTTCTTGAACTTTGCCATTTTTAAAAATGTGTAATTTTTTCTGTGATTTCCCATTGCCTGTGGAATACCCCACCTCTTATTATGAACTTAAGGTGCGATACACTTCCAGTCCACCCTATTCCTTCCCCTTCCACCTCCCAAGATGATTAAGGTCCTCATCTCATTACAGCTTCAGTTCAAAGTCCAAAACTCCACCACTGAAAGCTTCTAAATAAGGTACCAATGAGTAATCAGTTAAATAAAATTTGGGGCAAAATTCTTCTCCATCCTTGGACTTTTGAAACAAATGAAACAAGTTATCTGCCCCCAAACATCCCAACATATAATCGTGGTGCAGGCATAGGATATAAACATTACTGTTAAAAAAAAAAAAAAAAGGTGGAAAATGGAAGGTAAGACAGATTCACGGGTCTAATGTAATTTTGAAATCCATCTGGGCATAATCCAGCCAGAGTTCTTTGATTAGGTTTCAAGGCCTGGGAACTCTCAGTTCTGACTTCTGAGTACTTGCTTATACCCACTGGGCCCTTGGTTCTGCCTTCTGAATCATCATTCCTTTTTCATGAAAAGTAGCAAGTGTTTGCGGCTATTTTTATCAGCCTGCCAGTAGAATTTTGGGAGTCCGGGAGCTTCTTTTAATTTCACACTCTCTGTTTCTTATAGTCCAAGCTGGAAGTGTCTCTGCTGACATAATTTCCACAAGAATCTTGTGGGTCTGTTGTGAATTTCACAGGGACTCATTCCATCACACAAAAACTACATGCACAGATTTTTAAGATAATGCCTTCTCTAGCCCAACCTCCTGTGGAGGTGACTTAGAGAAAATATTCTCAAGCTTCCTAGAGGCCCTCTGGTTTGATTGAGAGGATCTGTAAGCACATCCTTAATCTCTTATGAATGAATCCTCTGATATTTTTGATCTTTCTGAGGTTTCATCAAAGGACTATAGAGTCACGCTCTCAACCTTTTCTCCAGAGTATGCTTTCCAGACTGTGAGTCTCTTAGTTAAATAGTTCTTCCCTCAATCTGTCTCTTTCCTGTCCCATTTTACCATAAGCAACAAGAAGAGACCAGGTGGAACTTTTTTTTTTTTT
The DNA here is from genome assembly GCF_011762595.2 of Tursiops truncatus. Classification (NCBI taxonomy): domain Eukaryota; kingdom Metazoa; phylum Chordata; class Mammalia; order Artiodactyla; family Delphinidae; genus Tursiops; species Tursiops truncatus. The sequence goes on from NC_047034.1 coordinate 124,258,439, forward strand.
TTTGCGGTATGCGGGCCTCTCACCGCTGTGGCCTCTCCCCTTGTGGAGCACAGGCTCCGGACGCACAGGCTCAGTGGCCATGGCTCACGGGCCCAGCCACTCCACGGCATGTGGGATCTTCCCGGACCGGGGCACAAACCCGTGTCCCCTGCATCGGCAAGCGGACTCTCAACCACTGCGCCACCAGGGAAACCCCCAGTGGAACTTTCATATCTTTGCTTGGAAATCTCTTTAGCCATACACCCAGATTCATCACTTACGAGTCCTGCTTTCCACATAACTGCAGGACACAATTTCTGCAACTACATAATGAAGATCCATCCTTCTTGCCCTAATTTCCAATAATGACATCCTCACTTCTTCCAGAACCTTCATCAACATCATTCTTAACATCCATGTTTCTCTGAACAGTCTGCTCAAGGTCACTTTGGCTTGCTCAAGCATGCTCCTCACCGTTTTCCTTAAACTTCTCCCAGCTTCTGCTCACTGTTCAGTTCCAAAACTATTCCATTTATAAGTATTTGTTACAGTAGCACCACACTTCCAGGTCCAAAATCTCTATTAGTTTTCTATGATGATGTAATAAATTACAATTTAGCATTTTAAAACAATGCCCATTTTTAACTCACACAGTATGTAGGTCAGAAATCTGGACATGGCATGGCTGGGTTCTCTATTCAGGGTAGAACAAGGCTGAAAAACAGATTTCTGCTGGGGCAGCACTTCTCATCTGTGGTTTGAGATCCTCCAAACTCACTGATTGTTGGAAGAATTCAGTTCCTAAGGATTGTAGGCCTGAGGTCCCCCTTTCCTTGCTGGCTGTCAGTAGGGCCACTGTCAGCCCCCTGAGGTCACTTGTCTCCTTGGGCAGTTCAACAACATGGATATTTGCTTTCTTCCAGGTCAGCCAGAATGCGTATCTCTGACAATTTATTCTGCGACCAGACAGAGAAAATTCTCTACTTCTAAAGGGTGCTTATGATTATGTCAGGCCCATCTGGACGATCTCCCTTTTTTAAAGTCAATTGAGCCATATGATATAACATAATCACAGGAATAAAATCTATTATTTTCATTAGAGGTACATAATTTACAATTCCTGGAATTATACAGGGCATGTACATCAGAAATCTTGGAATTCTTCCTACTCTTATAATAATATATTAAACAATGTCATCTAGCCCACAGCCTGTCTCTAAAGGCCTACATAAATCAGGCTCAATTATTTCTTTTCCCATCCAGATACAATATCAAAGAGACAATAACAAAATTCCCAAAATTACTGTATTATAAGCTTTACTATTTTAAGTAATGCTTAAGGAATCCCAGTGAAATCTATATTGAGATTACAGGATTCAATTAACTAAATATAATACAACAGAAACCTAAATTTTATATATAATCATTTATGAAAAAAAAGTCTTTTAAGCACAAGTAATTCAATTTGTACTCAAAGATCAATCATCTTCCTTTCTTACAAAAACTGAGCTTACAGAAATCTTTATGGAAAGAGGAAACAATTATGTGTGTTTTCACATTATACATATTTGCATATCAATAAATATAAATGTTGAGTACCAAATGGGAAAAATAGCTTTGTGTATATATGTATACATATATACACAACTGAGAAATGCAACTGAGAAAGACTTGGAGGTCCTTGCATAGTAGTTCTCAGTCTTGGCTGCCAAAATGTACTCAGGGAGAATGAAAAAAAAACAAACTTCTGGGTACCATCCCTAAAGATATTAATTCAGTTGCAGGTCATGGCCTAATTATTCTTGTAAATGTCCTCAAGGAGTTGACAATTTAAAGTGAGAAAAAAGACACTACAAAAGTTAGCTGTTTTCACCAAGGCTTTAATATTAACTTTTAAAGTTTAATACAGAGAAGAATGCAAAGTCAAAATTGTATAGCTCAATGAATGATCACAAAGGAACACACCCATGGAAGGTCCACTCATGTCAAGAACAAAGAACCAGAGCATCCCTCATAATATTTCCAAAGTATTAAATACCTCCTCCCCAAGAATAACCATTTTCTTGAAATTTTAACTTTTGCCTATTTTGAATTTCATACAAATTAAATAACAAAATTTTTAAAATCTGATTGTTTCACTCAACATTATGTGTGTGAGATTCGTTAATGCTGTCGTATGTAGCAGAGATTTGTTTTCTTCCATACTCTATATTTCCTGAATTGTATAAATGTATTACAATTTGTTTACTCCTCACTTACTGGACATTTGGGTTATTTCCCAGTTTGGGACAATTATAATAATGTGATAAACACTCTTGACTTATACATACATGTCTTTTGGTGCACATATGTACACATTGCTAGGTCTGGGATTTCTGGACCATAAAGTATTCACATATTCACTTTAATAGTTACTTCCATGTAGCTTTCTTAGAGTGATTGTATCAATTTATACTCCTACCAGCCTGTGTGATAGTTCTCATTGCTCCACATATTTGCCAACAGGACTATTGCAAATCTTCTCAATTTTTAGCTGTTATAGTAGCTGTGCAGTGATGGCTCATTGCAGTATTATTTTTTATTTCATTCCATTTCTCTGATTGTGGCAATTTGAAAATTCTCTCATATGAAGTGCCTGTTCAAGTTTTTTGCCCATTTTTCTATTGAGCTGTCTGATTTTTCTTATTGATTTATAGAAGTTCTTTATATAATTTGACCACAAGTTCCTATTTAAGTATGTGTTTTGCAAATGTCAAAACTACATAGATTGGTTTTACCCTCTTTTAAGGGTTTCTTTTTGTTTAAGAGTAATTTTAATTTTACTGTAGTCAAAGATGTACTCCTGGAAACTTATTGTTTCTACCTATAATCTATAAGCCTGACTGTTTGCCTTTCAGTTTAAGCTTTATTAAACATAGTTTTTATGTGTAGATAATTAAGTAAAGATCAAGTCATTGTTTTTCTGCACAGATATCCAGTTAACCTAGCACCGTTGGCTGGAAATATTAGATGAAATTCTCTAGAGATAACTTGAGGTTCTAAATAATGTCATCTTACACTAGTGGGGTTTTAAAATTTCTTCTGTAAGATACTAGGTTAAGGGCATTTAACTTTAATGGAAACAGAGATTTCGAAAATTTGAAGCCCCAGGAGGGCTGGTATATTTCAGATTGACCCTTATTCCTGGGGCATAAGTTTTTGGTGTACTATTTTGGGACCCCTCCATTCTTGGTGGGCTCTGATCTGTTTCCCCAGATAGTGAGTCTGCCAAAAGTTCTGTTCACTTTCCTAACCTTTCAGCTACTACTTTCAAATCAGCAAATGCTTGAGGGGAAAGTTGTCCTAAGTGTCAGGTTCACATTTCTATGTTTTCTTCATCTTTGGGAACTTAGTCTGGTGAACTTTACTTCCTTGGTAGCTTACAAACAAGGCTTACACACAGATCTTGTTATTTTGTCTAAATTTTTTCTAGATGTTTTAAGCAGGAGAGTTGGTTCAAAATAAACTAGTCTACATTGTCTAAAACAAAACTTTGTACACACTGCTATATTCAAAAATGTAATTAAGGCACCTAATGGCTATCTAATTTCTTAAAAGAGATAGGAACTCAGTGAATTTCTGTTTATCTGACTTCTCATGATATGGAATAACATGTATGTTTAATTTATTATAAGTACTTAGCTCTTTTAAAAGATGTCAATTTGGAATCAACTGGTGACAAATCAGTGGAAGAAATATATTTTTGGCCAGAGAAGGGAGTCCTTTAGGCACCTTTCAAGTGATAACTCAGAGCTAGATGTTAACTCCGTCTCTGTAAAGGCTCTCCTGGTAATGGGGGTGGTAGAGATTTTCTGTGTTTGTAATAGTGGTGTCTGGAAACTAATGACAACACCTGTTTCTATTGTACAATGACAACTATGGCTCAGCACCTGGTTTTGGGAGAGCAGAAATTCTGCGATATCCATTCTCATTTTGATTTTCCCCCATTTATTGTTCTGTCCTAAATCTTTGTATTGATTAAGAGAAACACAAGTTATGTTTGAAGCTACAGCTAGATGGTTAAGGAGAATCCATAGGTCAGGGGTGTTGCGTAGCTCATTCCAACCAAAACAGATCAGTTTGATATATATCCCCCTTGTTTTCTCTCTTGGTCTTTCTACTCATGTTTAAGCCTTAAGTATATTTAAGCATATGATGTTATGATGGTTAGGACAATAGAATCTGTCTTTACTTATTAGCACATTAAAGTTTTCAGCTCTTGCTTCACTGTTGATAATAATTATGCTAAAAATAGTGGGGAGGAAAGGGACATTCTGAATCCATAGAGTTCTCTCAGGGTTTTCATATTCAATAATTTTCAAACATTAGAGAAGAGAATTTGGTACATCTCCTTCTCTTCTGACCATTAGTAGTACTAAATAACTCAAAAGTATACAATAGGGTTTCCCTGGTGGTGCAGTGGTTGAGAGTCCGCCAGCCGATGCAGGGGACGCGGGTTTGTGCCCCGGTCCGGGAGGGTCCCACATGCCGCAGAGCGGCTGGGCCCGTGAGCCATGGCCACTGAGCCTGCGCGTCCGGAGCCTGTGCTCCGCAACGGGAGAGGCCACAACAGTGAGAGGCCCACGTACCGCCAAAAAAAAAAAAAAAAAAGTATACAATAAAATGTTGAGATTTCTGAAAGTGTGGTCCAGAGATAAGCTGCACAGAGTCTGAGGGTCTTTAGAATGCATGTTTAATATTTATATTTATAGTCCTCACCCCAGATTTAAGTCTGAATCTCTAGAAAAGGGCCCAGGAACTGGAATTTTAACAACTTTCCTGTGCAAATATGATTTTTATACACATTATTTAACATTTACAGTGGGAAGTTTTTTACATACATTACCTCACAGAGACTTCTAGATAGGTAGGATTATCTCCAATTTCCTAATGGGCAAACTGAGACACAGAGAGGTCAACCACTGGGACAAGCTCACATGTAAGTTGAGCTGACACACCAGCCAGTTCTCCTGCCACCAAGTTCAATGCTTGTCTCACTACATCAGCTTTATTCTCTACAAAGAATTTCTATCTTAGAAAAGAGATTTTTTTCCCCACATACAGCTTTTCTTAAGCTGCATAAGTCCAAACAACCTCATATTTGCTCTGTGATAGCAATTATTGTGACAGGGTATTACTAACAACTTTCAGTGCACACACTGGGTTTTTCGGTCGCAGAGTGCCCAATTTTGTCAAGACATTTTAGTGCTTGCTTGAAGGTTCTGTATATAAAAGCCATGCCCTGGAGAGAGTGCTTTTAACACCTGTGAGCAGCAGTGCAACGTGAGGTCACCAGGAGCAGGGATGCTGCCACTGTTAGAGCAGATACAGATGACTTCTAACAACCTTTGATGAATGACTCAGCCCCAGCTCCACAGAGGTGAAACTCAGCAGAACCACTCAGAATTACCTTCCGGAACAAACAAGAAAAAGTGGCATTTCTTATCTGAGAATAGGAAACTGGCCCGCAAAATAGTTACTGATAGAGACTACTGATTAAATTACTGATAGAATACTACTAATTTACTGGACTGACTGGAATTTGGGGTATTTTTTTTAGTTGTTTATTCCCTCAAGCAAATACATGAAGATAACAAGTGTGGCTACCACTGACAGCTACTGATACTGAATGCATCATATGCCACAAACTCAATGTAGAGCTTTATAACAACTGTCTTACTTTACTCATCACAACAAACTTATTATTTGTTTTCATAAGAGAAAACTAAAGACTACGGATGTCAAGTAATTTGCCCAGGGCCACCTTGTCTGGTAAATCCTTGTCTACCTGATTCTAGAGCCCATTAACTTAACCACTTTACTACATTTTCTTTCTTGATGTACTGAAGGTCCATTTTCATATGATGTAGATGTGTTATAATTTAAAACAAGTAAAGAGAAAAGACTAGAAAAATCTTTTTTCTCTCACTGAGTGAGAGATTTTCTAGTAGTACAGTACCATGAGAATGCTCTTCTCACTCTAACACAAAGGATTAGGATATGGGGGCACTAGCCTTCATTCTTCTGCCCATTTTTCATTCCTGAAAATTTTATTTTATTTTTTTTTATTTATTTATTTTTTTGCGGTACGCGGGCCTCTCACTGCTGTGGCCTCTCCCGTTGCAGAGCACAGTCTCCGGACACACAGGCTCAGCGGCCAGGGCTCACGAGCCCAGCCACTCCGTGGCACGTGGGATCTCCGCAGCACGTGGGATCCCCCTGGACCGGAACATGAACCCGTGCCCCCTGCATCGTTGGGTGGACTCCCAACCACTGCGCCACCAGGGAAGCCCGGAAATTTTAATTTTTTGAGGAATCTCCATATTGTTTTCCATAGAGGCTGCATCAATTTACATTCCCACTAACAGGGTATAAGGGTTCCCTTTCTCCACATCCTCACCAGCACCTTCTGTCTTTTGTCTTCTTGATGACAGCCATTCTAATTGGGAGCATGACTGTTAAATTTTAAGTGTGAATTTGATTAACTGGTCATGCAGGCTAAAGATATATGGTGGCCAGTAATTGGCTTGGCTATCTATCAGGCCAGCTGGCCAGTAAAACATCTAGAGTTTTAATATTGTAGAAAAGGCAAGAGATTTTACGGGTTAAAGGGGAAAAGGAGACATTTACATGCCCAAAGAGAAAACACAGTTTTGAGAGTATATGCCACTAAATTCAAGACCAAAAGAAACATAGGGTGGCTGTGTCCTGCATAACTGAATTTAACTCTCAGATGTGCAGAGTGCAAAGGAATAAGAAATGCAATGAATGTAGTCCAGGCAAAAATAGCAGTAGCAGTAAAAGTATTCTCTTAGGAGTTTTCCTGATCCATATTAGTAGGCAGAGCCACATCTTTAGAGGAAATTAGGTATAATTTAGGAGTTACATCCCTTGAATGGCTCTGATTCAAACATGCAGAACAACTTTGCAGCCCTGCTGGGCAGAAGGAAATTTTATTATTGCATGGTATTGTTCTCTGAAGTTATATAAATTGTCTATTTGGTAATGTTATTGGTATCCACACTTTCCTTTTTCCTTATTCCACAATGACTACTGTATCACTTATTTTCAGATAATGATTTTATACAATTACATTTTTCATATTTCATATCCATGACTATTCAAAAATATTTTTTTTCAGATAAGAAATTAAGACAATTTATATTCTAATCTTTATAAATCCCAAAATGGCTGAGCAAACTGGAGGGTAAAATTTCTAAAAATAAATATGGCTAAAATATTACATACTGGCACTTGACCATTACTAATGGGGATCATGCTCTCAGGGTATAGCATTACCAAAGAATATCACTGTATCAGTTAGCTATTGTTAACCACCCCATAATTTAGTAGATTAAAAAAAAACTTTTAGGGAAGGCAGAGACAAGATGGCAGTGTGGGAAGACATGGAGTTAGCATTTCCCCACAACTAGGGCACCTGCCGGTGGCTGGCAGGACTCTGACACCCAAGAAGAAGGGAGGAACCCTAAAGTGAACTGGTAGGACGTAGTGGGACTGAGGAGTGGGGAGAAGTGGAGGATAGAGAGGATAGATAACTCTGAGGCCAGGGAGATCAAGAGAGGCAGGTGGGAGGAGCTAACCAGGAGGAGCAGGAGAGGAGAGGAGGGATTTTATCCCACCCACTTGAGCCCAGGAAGTCTGCTGGGCTCCCACATGAGGTCCCCTGACTTCTGAGACCAGGGGTAGGGAGCACGCCTGGGCCCCTTCTGTTCCTTGAGCCTAAGCCCCGCTGCCCAGCCCCCAGGACCTTTTCCATCCCTGTGCATCTTAAGCATAGGCCCCACCCACTGCCCAAACCTCACCCTTGCTTAGGCCCTGCCCTCCACAACCAAGGCCTTTTCCCCTTTGTTTTTTTTTTTATTTTTTTATTTTCCCTCCGCCTCTTTTTTTACTATTGTTATACTGATGTACCTTCCGGTTGTTGATTCATCTAAATTTTTATTTTTATATTCTTTCTAACATATCTGTTAGTTTCCTAGCCTAATTTTATTTTTTATTTTGTTATTGCTCTTTTTTTTTTTTTTTTTTGCCACTCCACGCCGCTTGTGGGATCTTGGTTCAGGAGCCACAGATTGGGTCAAAGCTAATGCAGTGGGAGCTCTGAGTCTGAACCACTGGACTAACAGAGAACCTCAGACCCCAGGGAATATTCATCAGAGTGAGGTCTCCCAGAGCTCCTCATATCAGCACCAAGACACAGCTCTACCAAATAGCCTACAAACTCCAGTGTTGGAAGCCTCAGACCAAACAACCAGTAAGACAGGAACACAAGCCCACTCATTAAAAAAAAAAAAAAAAAAAAGAGAGAGACAGAAAAAAATATGTCACAGATGAAGGAACAAGGTAAAAACCTGCAAGACCAAATAAATGAAGAGGAAATAGGCAATCTACCTGGAAAAGAATTCAGAGTAGTGATAGTAAAGATGATCCAGAATCTTGGAAATAGAATGGAGGCACGGATGAGAAAATACAAGAAATATTTAATAAAGATCTAGAAGAACTAAACAACAAACAAACAGAGATGAACAACACAATATCTGAAATGAAAAGTACACTAGAAGGAATCAATAACAGAATAACTGAGGCAGAAGAACGAATAAGTGAGCTAAAGACAAAATGGTGGAAATAACTGCTGAGGAGCAGAAAAAGAGAAAAAAAAATGAAAAGAATTGAAGACACTCTCAGAGACCTCTGAGAAAACACTAAATGCACCAACATTCGAATTATACGAATCCCAGAAGAAGAAGAGAAAAAGAAAGGATCTGAGAAAATATTTGAGGAGATTATAGTCAAAAACTTCCCTAACGTGGGAAAGGAAATAGTCACCAAGTCCAGGAAGGACAGAGAGTCCCATACAAGATAAACCCTAGGAGAAACACACCAAGACACATATTAATCAAACAAACAAAAATTAAATTCAAAGAAAAAATATTAAAAGCAGTAGGGAAAAACAAAAACAACATAGAAAGGAATCCCCATAAGGTTATCAGCTGATTTTCCAGCAGCAACTCTGTAGGCCAGAAGAGAGTGGCAGGGTATACTTAAAGTGATGAAAGAGAAAAACTTATAACCAAGATTACTCTATCCAGCAGGGATCTCATTCAGATTCAACTGAGAAATCAAAAGCTTTTCAGAAAAGCAAAACAGAAGAGAATTCAGCACCACCAAACCAGCTTTACAACAAATGCTAAAGAAACTTCACTAGGTGGGAAACACAAGAAAAGAAAAAGACCCACAAAAACAAACCCAAAACAGTTAAGAAAATGATAATAGGAACATACATATCAATAATAACCTTGAATGTCAATGGATTAAATGCCCCAACGAAAAGACACAGACTGGCTGAAGGCATACAAAAACAAGACCCATATTTATGCTGTCTACAAGAGCCCCACTTCAGACCTAGGGACACATACAGACTGAAAGTGAAGGGAGGGAAAAAGAGATTCCATACAAATGGAAATCAAATAAAGCTGGAGTAGCAATACTTGTATCAGATAAAATAGACTTTAAAATAAAGACTGTAACAAGAGATAAGGAGGGACGCTACATAATGATCAAAGGATCAATCCAAGAAGATATAACAATTATAAACATTTATGCACCCAATGTAAGAGCACCTCAATGCATAAGGCAAATTCTAACAACTATGAAAGGAGAAATCAACAGTAACACAATAAGAGTAGGGGATTTTAACACCCCACTTACACCAATGGACAGATCATCCAAACAGAAAATAAAGAAGGAAACACAAGCTTTAAATGACACAATAGACCAGATAGATTTAATTGATATTTAAAGAACATTCCACCCAAAAGTGGCAGAATACATTTTCTTCTCAAGTGCACATGGAACATTCTCCAGGATAGATAACATCTTGGGTCACAAATCAAGTCTCAGAAAAGTGAAATCATCTCAAGCACCTTTTCTGACCACAACACAATGAGATTGGAAACCAACTACGGAAAAAAAAAAATTGTAAAAAACACAAATACATGGAGGCTAGACAGTGTGTTACTAAATAACCATGAGATCACTGAAGAAATCAAAGAAGAAATTAAAAAATACATAGAAATAAATGACAACGAAAACACAACAACTCAAAACCTTTGGGAAGCAGTAAAAGCAGTTCTAAGAGGGAAGTTTATAGCAATTCAATCTCACCTCAAGAAACAAGAAAAATCTCAAATAAACAACCTAACCCTACACCTAAAACAACTAGATAAAGAAGAACAAAGAAAACCCAAAGTCAGTAGAAGGAAAGCAATCATAAAGATCAGAACAGAAATAAATGAAATAGAAACGAAGAAAACAATAGCAAAGATCAATAAAACTAAAAGCTGGTTCTTTGAGAAGATAAACAAAATTGATAAACCCTTAGTCAGACTCATCAAGGAATAAAGGGAGAGGATGCAAATCAATAAAATTAGAAATGATAAAGAAGAAATCACAATGAACACTGCAGAAATACAAAGGATTATTAGAGACTGCTACAAACAACTATATGCCCATAAAATGGACAACCACGAAGAAATAAACAAATTCTTGGAAAGGTACAATTTTCCAAGACTGAACCAGGAAGAATTAGAAAATATAAGCAGTCTTATCACAAGTAATGAAATTGAAACTGTAATTAAAAATCTTCCAGCAAACAAAAGTACAGGACCAGATGGCTTCACAGGCTAATTCTATCAAATATTTGGAGAACAGCTAACACGGATCCTTCTCAAACTCTTCCAAAAAATTGCAGAGGGAGGAACACTCCCAAATTCATTCTACAAAGCTACCATCACCCTGATACTAAAACCAGAGAAAGATATCACAAAAGAAGAAAATTAGAGACGAATATCACTGATGAATATAGATGCAAAAATCCTGAACAAAATACTAGCAAACAGAATCCAACAGCACATTAAAAGGATCATACACCATGATTAAGTGGGATTTATCCCAGGGATGCAAGGATTCTTCAATATACGCAAATCAATCAAGGTGACACACCACATTAACAAATTAAGGAATAAAAACCATATGATCATCTCAATAGATGAAGAAAAAGCTTTTGACAAAATTCAAAACCAATTTATGATAAAAACTCTCCAGAAAATGGACATAGAGGGAACCTACCTCAATATAATAAAGGCCATCTATGACAAATCCACAGCAAGCATCATACTTAATGGTGAAAAACTAAAAGCTTTTCCACTAAGATCAGGAATAAGACAAGGATGGCCACTCTCGCCACTCTCATTCAACATAGTTTTGGAAGTCCTAGCCACAGGAATCCGAGAACAAAAAGAAATAAAAGGAATACAAGTTGGAAAAGAAGAAGTAAAACTGTCACTGTTTGCTGATAACATGATACTATACATAGAAATTCCTAAAGATGCCACCAGAAAACTACTAGAACTAATCAATGAATTTGGTAAGGTTGCAGGATACAAAATTAATGCACAGAAATCTCTGGCAGTCCTATACACCAACAACAAAAAATCAGAAAGAGAAATTAAGGAAACACTCCCATTTACCATTGCATAAAAAGAATAAATACCTAGGAATAAACCTGCCTAAGAAGGTAAAAGACTTGTACTCAGAAAACTATAAAACACTGATGAAAGAAATCAAAGATGACATAAACAGATGGAGAAATATACCATGTTCTTGGATTGGAAGAAGCAATATTGTGAAAATGACTATTCTGCCCAAAGCAATCTGCAGATTCAGTGCAATCCTTCTCAAACTACCAATGGCATTCTTCACAGAATTAGAACAAAAAATTTTACAATTCGTTTGGAAACACAAAAGGCCCCGAATAGCCAAAGCAATCTTGAGAAAGAAAAACTGAGCTGGAGGAATCAGTCTCCCTGACTTCAAACAATACCACAAAGCTGCAGTAATCAAGACAGTATGGTACCAGCACAAAAACAGAAATTAGATCAATGGTACAGGATAGAATGCCCAGAGATAAACCCATGCACATATTGTCACCTAATTTATGACAAAGGAGGCAAGAACATACAATGGAGAAAAGACAGCCTCTTCAATAAGTGGTGCTGGGAAAACTCAACAGCTACATGTAAAAGAATGAAATTAGAACACTACCTAATACCATACACAGAAATAAACTCCAAATGGATTAAAGCCTTAAATGCAAGACCAGACACTATAAAACTCTTAGAGGAAAACATAGGAAAAACACTCTTTGACATAAACCACAGCAAGATATTTTTTGACTCATCTCCTAGAGTAACGGAAATAAAAACAAAACTAAACAAATGGGACAATTAAACTTAAAAACTTTTGCACAGCAAAGGAAACCATAAACAAGGCAAAAAGGCAACACTCAGAATGGGAGAAAATATTTGCAAGGGAAACAACAGACAAAGGATTAATCTCTAAAATATACAAACAGCTTATGGAGCTCAATATCAAAAAAACAAACAATCCAGTTTAAAAATGCACAGAAGACCTAAATAGACATTTCAGCAAGGAAGACATACAGATAGCCAAGCAACACATAAAAAGATGCTCAACATCATTAATTGTTAAAGAAATGCAAATCAAAACTACAATGAGGTACCATCTCACACCGGTCAGAATAGACATTATCAAAAAATCTAGAAACAATAAATTCTGGAAAGGGTGTGGTGAAAAGGGAACACTCCTGCACTCTTGGTGGGAATGTAAATTGATACAACCACTATGGAGAACAGTATTGAGGTTCCTTAAAAAACTAAAAATAGAATACCATATGACCCAGCAATCCCACTACTGGGCATATACCCTGAGAAAACCATAATTTAAACAGAGACATGTGCCACAATGTTCATTGCAGCATTATTTACAATAGCCATGACATGGAAGCTACCTAAATGTCCATCAAGAGATGAATGGATAAAGAAGATGTGGCACATATATACGATAGAATATTGATCAGCCATTAAATAAACAAAATTGAGTTATTTTTAGTGAGGTGGATGGACCTAGAGTCTGTCATAGAGAGTGAAGTAAGAAAGAAAAACAAATATTGTATTCTAATGCATATATATGGAATCTAAAAAAAGAAAACGGTACTGATGAACCTAGTTGCAGGGCAGGAATAAAAAGGTAGACATAGAGAATGGACTTGATGACATGGGGTGGGAGGGCGAAGCTGGGGTGAAGTGAGAGTAGCAACGACATATATACACTACCAAATATAAAATAGTTGGCTGGTGGGAAGCAGCAGCATAGCTCAGTGCTTTGCGATGACCTAGAGGGGTGGGATAGGGAGGATGGGAGGGAGGCTTAAGGGAGGGGATATAGGAACATGTGTATGCATATGGCTGATTCGCTTTGTTGTGCAACAGAAACTAACACAGTATTGTGAAGAAATTATACTCCAATAAAGATCTATTTTTAAAAAAAAGACTTTTACTTGTTCAAGGTTTTGTGGGTTGGCTGGGTGATTTTTCCAGTGTGGGTTCATTCATGCAATTACATTCAGCTGGTGGGTTTGCAGGGGGACTGGGCATCCAGCAGGGAGGGCTGGAAAGCTGGGCCTCTTTTTCCTTGTAGGGATTCATCTTCAAGGACACTAGACTGGGTTCCTTCACGTGCGGTTTCAGGCACTTTTAAAAGAGTGCAATCCTCAATGACTATCAAACATGTACTGCATTCAATTTATCCTACTGTACAAAACTAAATGATGTGGCCAAGCCCTGCATCAATGTCCAAGGGGACTAAATGAGGGTGTGGATACCAGATGTAATTCATTGGGGGCCTTGAGAATAACAATCTACCACCAGCCATAGCTCCCCTTCTCTCTGATTTCATATGAGGAGTATTAACCAAGCATTTCTACCTCACATTCCCAAGTTAAGTCATGCTTGAGGACGGACTAATGCCCAAGTAGAAAAGATAAAATTCCCATAGTGGAGGCAAAAGTTGCTTCATGTGTCAAGGATTTCACCTGATTATTGTTGCCTCCACTCCATTCCTCTGTTCCCTTACCTACTCTCCCTCTCACTGACTTCTCACTTGCTATAGACATCCTTTCCCTTGTCTTCTCTTTTAGCACTTGTCTCAGTTAAGGCTCAACCAGAGAAGAAGATAGGAGATAGATATTAAAATATTTATTGCCAGACTCATGTTGATTGTGGGAGCTGGTTAGGAAAGTCCAAAATTCATAGCACAGGACATCAGGAAGGGCAAACTGAACTCTGGGATTCTGGGTCGTGAGATGAAGCAGCTATCCACAAATGGTATTTCTTCTTCAGGACAACTTCAGCTCTTAAAGAATCAGGCACACCCAGATTATCTAGGATAATCTCCCTAACATCAAGTCAACAGTCAAGATGTGATTAAGGACTTTAATCACATCTACAAAATACCTTCACAGGAACATGTAGATCGTTATTTGATTGAATAACTGGGGATTGTAGTCTAGCCAAGTTGACACATCCAAAGACCAGCACAACATTTTTCAATACTTGCTATACAGTAGCAAATTTGATATCTCTTATTGACTTGACTAGCCATTACTGCATTTTCTTTTTCCTAAAAACTGTGGTTTTTTTCTACAAGTTCTAGCTTGGCTGCCTAACCCTGACTCATGATATTCGTTTATCTAATCTTACGTTCTTGTACTGTTTTATTTTCTCTGACTTAGGGGTAGAAACTGGTCATGGATGCTTCTAATTTTCAGTTCACTTCACTGTTTTTTGTTTTTATTTTTCCCCAGTTTCCCAACAACTGTAAGTGCTTACAACCGTGTAATTGATTCCTTACATAAAACACCTTACCTGGTTGTTGTTTTCATGACAGAACCCTGACAAAGGCAGTATGTATAGTATAACATGTAGTTCATTATAGTAACTCAATGTATATTGGTTATTTCATAAAAGAAAAAAATATATATATATGAGCTGCTGGGTTTGAGTGCATCCTTGGTTACATGTGATGTTTTCATTTTTCTTACATCCATTGCTATCTTTCTATTGATTCATCCTTTCACCTACCCATCATTTGACTATTCCTAAAGAACCTGATCTACAACAGTCTTTACCATCTCTGTTAATGACTATTGCATTTTTCCAGTAACTTAGATCAAAACCCTGGGCTTAATCTTGACTCCTCTTTTTCTCTCATATCCCATATCCCATATGTCAGTGAATCTGTTGGTCTCCCTTCAAAATATTTGCACTTCTCAACATGTGTTCTGTCACTACCTTGGTCTAAGCCTCCTTCATTTTAACTCTTGACTGGACATTGCTAACAGTGTCTATAATAATCTTTCAGAAATGAGTAAAAAATGCTATAAAATTTACATTAAAATATGGCTTTTTTTCAGTGCCTTCTGGCATTTGCTTTTCCCTCTCTCTAGAATGTTCTCTCCCGAATCCTCCTGGCTTATTGCTACAATTCCTGGAGGGTGTTATCCAAAAGCCCACTTCTTATTTCAGCCCTTTTTGACCACCACATGTTACATTTCAACCAACACTCATTTCCTGCTTTATTTTTTTCTTTAGCATTTTTCTCATTTATTATCTATATTTCCCTCATATAGCAAGTCAACGTCTTGAGGGCATAATTATTGTCTAGTTTGTTCCCTGGTATATCCTCCAAGTCTAGAACAATGCCTGTTATGGAGTAGATACTTAATTTTTTTTGTTGTTGAATATATAAATGAATGAATGAATGAATATTATTTAAGTGATGAAATGACTCTGGGAGGATGACTATATAGTTAAGAAAAACAACAACAGCAACCAGAAAACTCCCTAGCCAATGTATACCAAAGTAGACATGAAAAAGCATTAGGTTGTTGTTCAGCTTTACGAAAATTTCAGAATGTTTTTCCTTAATTGCAAATAGCCACTCTAAAATACTGTAGAGCATCAGAAGGAGAAAAATAAACTAAAATATAGAAACATAAAATTAAAGAATATTCTTAATAGTGAAGAATAGGTTTTATAGAGTCATAAAATTGAAATACATACTTTGGTAACTAATAGGAGGGGTAATTTTCAGTATTGATGGAATACTTAAGATCTTCTCTCTTCACAGAGTTCAGAGAGGCTTGAAAGATCTAAGGCTAAGAAGGAAATTAGGATGGCTTCCTTCCTAAATTGCACTAAGGGACCTCTTGGTATTCTTGAAACAACTTCCATATTGACAAATGCCCAAGTAATCTTCCACCAATTGGAAATATCCCCAAATT
This sequence comes from Tursiops truncatus, assembly GCF_011762595.2. NCBI lineage: Eukaryota > Metazoa > Chordata > Mammalia > Artiodactyla > Delphinidae > Tursiops > Tursiops truncatus. Next base: position 124,274,679 of record NC_047034.1, read on the forward strand.
GTCATATATATGCTGGTCACAGAGTAGTCTTAAAAACTTCACTAGAGGTAGTGAGGTAGTGTATATGCCAGGAACTGGCAACAACATGGACTCATAGAAATGAACTAAGAGTCTCAATAAGAGGCTAATATTTCAAAACTCTAAGTCCAGATCTAAGACCTGGGGTAGGAGTGGGATTTAGTGAAGTCAAATGCAATTTGGGTTAATGTCATTTTCTAAAGTATATGCTATCTGTGATGTGGAGCTGTACAATACCTACTTCTTTGAGATAAATGAGATTTAGGGCATCAGTTGTGATGTTAAAGTCACAGTTAAGAAGAATCATCTAAGGCAATGTAATAGATACCAGAACCAGGATCCAGTTCTAGAAATCAAAACTGGCAGCCACTCATCAGCAGGTCAGGTGTCTTCCATTCAGCTTTGGATTTAGGTAGAAGTAATTCAGGAAAAAATAAATGTATGTAAGTATGTATGTATGTATGTATTGTACACATGTATGTATGTATTTATCAGAGAGTTAGACCAGGCAGATAAACTTGCCACAAGGGTAAGGAAGTTCTTGCCTAGTTCTTTCTCGGAGATTCAGAAATTACATTTTCCACAGCCACTTAGTCAATTGGATGTAGGAGAAGCAGGTTACTTACACACTCACGTTCCACAGAAGGTATAGAACTCCTGGTATCTCGTTCGGTCTCCCTATTATTGCCTCAGTGTCTGGATGAGGTGGAACCCAGGTCACTAGCCATAGCTGTTGGGAAAGATCAGTAAAGAGGGACTGATCCTAATGCCTGACTTTTTAATTAAGATATAAATTTTGGTTTTAGAGTGACAATAAAGTGAATGCCCCAGAAAACAAAAATTAAAAAGAGTAATATAGTAGTGTTCAAAATATAAGTATATTTTTGTAAACTATATATAGAGAGGATGTGAAAGAGACAAAATATTCTGTAAAAAGTTAACAGGGTTAACTCTGAGTGAAGAAATCATGTATGAATTTATATTTTATTTTTCTATTTCTCCTTTGTACTTTGCTAGTATCTTATAGCTGTATATTTATTATTTTTCTTTTTTTTTAATTTTAATTTTAATTTAGTCTAGTAGAGTTCCAATGTCACACATTTGCTGTTAGTTTCATGAATATTAAGGGGAGATCTTGTTCTAAACCAGGAGGTAGATCACCAAGATATATTGTGAATTTACTACTAGCCCCCAACTCTACCAAGTGCTCAAGAGCAGTGAGTCTTAATTTTTTAAAAAAAATTAGATTTGAGAATGCATAAAAGTTTTGAGCACTTTAGGTCAGCTCGGTGCTTTGTGACCACCTAGAGGGGTGGGATAGGGAGGGTGGGAGGGAGACGCAAGAGGGAGGAGATATGGGAATATATGTATATGTATAGCTGATTCACTTTGTTATAAAGCAGAAATGAACACACCATTGTAAAGCAATTATACTCCAATAAAGATGTTAAAAAATGCATATCTGAAAATTAATACATTTTGCATAAAATTTAAGGGTGTTAAAAATCTCTGAAATCCAACTTGGGGCCGTTCTGTGCATCACACATTAAAATCTGAGGGTTGGAAAAAAATGTAAAACCCTATGTCTGTTCCTTAGTTTTTATCTATTTATGGAAACCAGTCCTAGAGCCATGAAAAATTAAGCAGCAAGGGAGAAGCAAATGAATGGATGGATGAATAAATGAATAAATTAGTGATTGTATATATGCATACATGCATATGTACAAAATTTCTTCAAGGAAATATACAGGTAATAGATAAATGAGAAGGACTTATGTTGTACCAGCAAATTAGGTACAATTACACCAATTACACAAAGCAGCAGAATTATCTGTCAGGTAAACTGACCTATAAAATAGATTAATCCAATGGATCAGTATTAAGCTTTAAAAAGAAAATATAGCCCGAATAGTACTTGAAGTCCATTCCAACTTCCTAGATGTAATAATTCTACTTTGATTTTATTGTTGATATTTCTATATGTAGAATAAATAAGGAGTGACATAAAAATAAATATTTCCTAGTCAATCCAGCATTTGGCTTTGAGGTAGCATGGCATAGTGAAAAGAATTTGGAGTCTAAAACAATCTAAAATTGGAATTTTTTTTTACCATTTGTTAAATATGTTTTCTGGGAAAAATCTTGACCTTTCTGAGCCTCAGTCTTCTCATCTATAAAATGGGGATATTCTGGCTATTTATCGCTGTGTACAAATAACTCTAAAACTCAGTGGCTTTAAGGGATAATATTTCATTATACCTCATGTTATTGAGAATCACTAATTTGGGCATGGCTCAGCTGGACAGTTTCTCTGCTCCATGAAGTGTTGGCTGAGGTCACCCATGTGTTATTCATTTGGGAGATTCTCTGGCCTGGAGGGTCTTAAATGGCTTCACCCCCTTGTCTGGAACCTTGTGTGTGGGATGTTTGGACTCAGCTAGGCTTAGATGATTGGAGCACCTACATGTGGCGTGCTGTAACATGATACCCTCAGGGTAATTCAACTTCTTCATTGTGGCTTAGGGTTCTAGAGAGAGGTTTAAAGGGAAAGGAAATGGAAGCCCTCATCAGTCTCTCAAGGCCTCAGTCTTAGAAACTGGTAGAGCACCACTTCTGCTGTTTTTTCACCTTAGAAATCACAGAGACAACCTACATTCAAGGTGAGGACACACAGACTCCATCTCTTGTTGAAAGAAATGTCAGAGAGTTTATGGCCACCTTTTGTCTGCTTCAAGGAATAATATTTCCTACCTTATTAGAGCTATTATGAGAGTTAAATAAAATTTAAAATATATGAATCACGCTTAATGAAATACTTGAAAAAGTTAGAAAGCAAGCATGCTGCATGCTTATCTCCCAACAATTGCTCCTACAAACTATCTTATTTTCTGGGGTTTGTTTATCTTCAATCCTGCATAAAATTTCAACAGATATCATAAAACAGTTAGTCATCATCAGGTATTCAAAGGATGTTTTCTTTTCCCAGGTTTTACTAACAGAACAGTCCATAAACATTTGAAACATTGAATTCTCATTCAATTAAAAACTTTTCTTTCCCTTTATCCTCTAGTGGGGATAGGCTGGGAATGCTTCCATTCTTATTTTCACTTCACATCTTCCAATGCCAGGTAGTTGTTTTGTGACACAATAGATGGTAAGAAAGGTATGGAACAAAGGAGGTCTTACTTGTACTTTTAATGTTTCAGTGACATCCACTAGATGTGGTGGATGTCCAAAGCCATTTACTTATTTCCTTTGTCACTTCTATGGATCTCTGATTTTAGCTTGTTGGTGCATGTGACAATCTCCAGCTGGCCACATCCATCCCCCTCTAGCTTTTGCCTCTAGCTTCTTTATATCAAGGTCGCCTTAGTCTTTGGAGGAAGCAGATTGACGTAGTCATTTTCAGGACAATTCATGGCTAGCCTCTTTCTGACACATGGAACTCACACAGGAAAACTCTAAAAGTTTGTCTTGCTTTCAGTGAAGACTTTTTTATTCTGCTGCTATAGGCTACTTCAGCTAGTCAAAGCTGCTAGCCTTTAGACGTCTTAGGCATGAATCAGACAGTAGTCACTGCATCCTTCAAATTGCAGGAGTTGCATACCAGACTCTCCAAATTCTTAAAGAATCCCTTCATCTCAGGCAAGAGCAAAGTAATCTCCTCCCATGCCCTGTTTTTCACCGTGGTTGACATCAAGAAGTGGAATATAGGACATACTGACAATTTTTCCAAAGCAATCTTAATGTTTGCTAATTCCTCACATGTGTTATTTATCCCCAAAAAGGGTGGTGAGCTAAGAATTTCAATACCATTTTTACAATTTTAAGCATGCCATGCCTAGGCAATCTGATGCCTTGGCTTTTTGAAAACATGGCCCCCCAAATTTTGATTTCCATTAAAAGGAGGGTCTATGTCTTCTCCTGTTAAATGCATGTAGGCTTTGATCAATAGAATATGGGGAAAGTAACACTGTGTGACTTTTGATGCTGTGTCATAAAAGATGATGTAGCTTCTGCCTTGCTTGCTGAAACACTTACACTAGAATCCCTGAGCCTCCATGTAAGTAGTCCAAATCCCCTGAGGCAGCCATGCTGTGAGGAAACCAAGCCACCTAGAGAGGGCACACTCAGCAATTTCAGTTTTCAGTTCTACTATTTGAGTCCTCCCAGCCCAAGTGTCAGACGTGTGTGTGAAAGAGCCTTTGGAAGATTTTGGCTCACAGTTTTTGAGTCACCCCCAGCCCTGGAGTCAGTTGAGCGATCATATGTTGGTTACATAATTCTGACCCACAGAATCTGTGAGCATAATAAAATGGTTGTCTTATGCTTCTAAGTTTTGTCTTAGATGGTCACCCAGTAGTAATTGGAACAAGTACTGGCTGTGTGTGTCTGTGTGTGTGTGTACGTGTGTGCATGCATGTGTTTGGTTGGGATCTCAACCAAATCTGAGTAAGAAAGAGTCATATTAATGTATGATTACATAAAGCACTTGGAATACAATGTGTACTTAATAAATAAAAGATAGTTGTTATTCTTCTTGAATAATACAAGGAACAAAATCTCAGCAAGACTGCTTTACTCTCAGTATGGCAAGATCCAGGAGTTTTTAAAACCATTTTTCTAAAACATGCCAATAGGAATAAAGAAGGGCTACCCAGATAAGTCTGTGCCATTCCATGCTTTGTCAAAGCATTTACTTGTTTGCCTGTCACCATACTGTACTGTTCATATGACATGTGATCTGTCATATGACAAGGATCAGTACTTCTGTACACAGCCTGTTAAATGCAGATGATGGGGTTTGGGAGAAAGTGGCAGGACTGTATCCAAAGTAAATACAGGAAAATCTCATTTGATCAGAAAACAAAATGTCAAAAGTGAAGGAAATTCTTGAACAGCATCTGCTCCCACCCACTACTCCTTCTATCTTACTTTGAGTCTAAAGAATCATGGGGAGCTCTGGGGAGACAAATGTGGTCCTTCATGAGAATTGTTCAGGTCTTCAGACCTGCAGAAACTCACATGCATCAAAGGGACTCATCTGTGTAAGAAATGCATCATGCTTTGGTAGTGAATTTTCTCCTGACAGCTTGCAAGCAAATGGAAATTCTAGTTCAAGAAATATTTGTGCTTTAATCAACTGAAGAATTTCAGCCTTTGATGAGCTCATATTTTTATATACTAAAGTCCAAATTCCTCAATACTCTACTATTTTGTAATGTATACCTACAGAGGTATTTGCTTAGCCCCTTGCCTTATCCTGAAAGAGATCCTTCTACAGTCATCATGGTGATATGTTGATCTTGTATCAACCAAGATTGAATTATCTCCATGCAAGAGACTAGCCAGGAAAATGTTCTTATTGCCTTATCATGAGCCAACTACTTATTTCTTTATCAATCAATCAGTTACAAAGTGACTACTGGGGACCACCACGACAACTGTATAAGGAGTTCTTTCAGTATAATGTCAGGGACTAAGCAAAAATTTCATGAGTATACACTATGAAAAGCAAAGAAAGACAAAATTATAGCCTATCAATTAGAGACAGTGTCAGCTGTGAGCATGGAGAATGAAGCCAACCCAGAGAGTAGAGCAAAGACAAATGATATAAAGGGAATTCTAATACCATTATAGTTCTGAATTCACTCCTTTCTTGGGACCAAAGAGTTCCTTGACATGTGGGTTCATGAGATATCACATTAAGCTTATAAATATAACCATTCCTTTACTTGTTTAAGCTAGAAACAATGTGTCTCTCTACTTTGCTCCAAAAGAATCCTAATACACTCATCTTTTAATATTCCCTCTTCACACTCTGAACTTTAGCCACAAAAATGTCTCAGATTCCTGAATTTGATATTCTCTTTCTTCTTGCTAAGTGTTTACACATGTTGCTCTTTCTGCCTTCTCCCTTCCTTCTCCTTCTCCTGGGCTCACCCAGCTTATTCTTGCCCATGCTCTATAGCTCAGCTTAGAAATCACTGTTTTGGAAGCTCTTCTTAACCCCTTACATTAGACTTAAGTTCTCCTTAATGCTCCCATAGTTCCAGTATATTTCCTATCATAGAAGATATTTTCCTATATTTGCCTGTGTCTTCCAATAGACCTTCTAATAGTAGGATCTTTAAGATACAAGGACCTGGGTCACTCTTACCACCATCATATCTCCAGGTCCTGCAATACAGTCTGGCACATGTAGGGATTCAATAGCAATATCTCAAATAAATGTACAAATTTATTTTAAAAAGGCACTCTCTTGCTCTTTCTTTCTTTCTTTCTCTCTCTCTCTCTCTCTCTCTCTCTCTCTCTCTCTCTCTCTCTCTCTCTCTCTCTATATATATATATATATATATGTATATATATACACTAAAGATGCATAAAGTACATTAGTAATACATACAATAAAAATAGTGAAGTAAACAAAATGTGTTCTTTTTAGTCTGAATAGTTTGTGCTTCTCTGTTCCTCTGAGCTTGATTTCCTTCTTTTGTTCCAACTGAAATGCCTTTGTTTTTGTTTTTACTGAATCTGCCATTCTTGAATGGCTTCTCATATTCAAGACCCTCTTATTTTCCTCTTCTCCAGCAAAACTCAACAATTTTGTGACCTATTCCTTCATATCCTTCTTAGGCCGGGACACTTATTGACACATTAGCACCATAGCCATTGCTAGCATGCCTTTTCCAGTCAGTTCATATGCATGGCCTGAGTGACCTTCTGAAGGAAATGTCTCAATCAAAAAATATAACTCACTTCATAAGAAATTCATGCAAAGGCAGCCCAGAGGGAAGGTAACATTTTTAAGCAGGTAAGACCCTGTATTCCTCAAATCAAATCAATAGCCACCCATCTTCCTCTATTGTAGGGTCAATCCCACCTATACATAATATCAGTGTATCTCACATATGTGAGGAGAGAATTATCAATTATCCTTACTTTTTTAAACTCATAAGAATAAGTACCTTGTAGATAATCAAGCACAAGAATATTTATGCTGACAATAAATAATAGGACCTAAGTAATTCCCCCAATCTGATTCTATTCTATTTAGCAAATTGCCCTTTCTCTTCAACACTCCTTAGTAGATATATCACTCAATAAAATATGAATGTGGAGAAGAGCCAATAAAACTTGCTACACTTAGCAGAAGAGATGTGAATAGTGGTCAAAACTTGTACTTTCAGTATAGGTCATATTCTTTAATTTTTTTACTAAGCTCTTCAGCAATCTTCTTTGGTAGGGTTTAAGGTTATCTCTGCTGCACTTTATTCATACTGTTTTACAGCACTTTACCATGTTGTGTCATAAATTTTGTTCTCTGTTTATGTCCCCCATGTAATTGCTCTGTATTCAAGGATAGGGCCTTTGTTATATTGGTTTTGAATACTCAGTATCTGGTACTCTTCAGGCACTCAGTAAAGTTTCGTGGTAAAATAAAGAAAATTCATTCTACATATTATTATTTATTTGGATGCTTTAATAACATATAAAGTCTAGAATTCAAGTGATCTTTATTATTTATCTTAAATTATTTCCTTCTGAAGATGCCATGGCATGTTAACCAGGGTTCTATTACTTACTAGCCAGAAAGGAATGAACATGCAAACCTCACCTGTTTATGTTAAGGAATAAAGGCTGATGGTGTGATTTTCCCACTTTATTCCCAGCTGTGAATATACTTACATCCATGATTTCTGTTCATTCTCTTGGGGCTTCCTCGAGACTACTATCTGCAATTGTAATATATGAAAATTGTTTAATTAAAGAAGGTGTCTCTACAAGGTTTAAGTGTCAGACCCTATGGCAGTTTGAAATTTCAAAATCGTGAACTTTGTTCTCTGATTTGATCTTTCTCTAGCCACTTGTTTGTATCTTTATTTTGTAATATTCTTAATGTTAAATTCCATCTGTTTTTCTGTACATTTTATGTCTAGTTGCTTTTAGTTTCAATTACTAAATAAATTAGCTTGGTTATTCAAGCTAATAAATTCATCTTAATTATTATATTCTACAGGTACCTTTTCTTCACCCATCTTTTTGTTCATTCACTCCTTAAACATTTATTAAATATCTATTTTGTACCAGGCACTGGACTAGAGATATAAAGACCACGAATATAGTCAAGGAAAAAAAAATGCAGTTTTGAAAAACACAAATAAATGCACTTCAGTTTTTATATGTTTTTAGGAGGTTGTTTTTTTTTTTTTTTTTTTGTCACAAATAACAAAGTCTCAGCTTAAACTAGTTTAAGCAAAAATGGGGACTGTGAGCTATGAGTGGCCCATTCTGGACCATATACCCATCCTGAGCTAATGGACTGTCCAAGTGGCAGTAAGTGGGGAAGAGTCTCTGATTGGCCTAAGCTGGGTTATGAATCACTCCTTATCAATGAACTGGGGTCACTGGGTCATGTCAAAGTTGTATAAAATGGCTACTTCCAAGGTAAATATATACAATGGGTAAGAAATAATTACTGGAAAATAGGCATGTGTAGGAAAAACTATTTTCTTAGCACAGTATTTGTGATAAGTTTAGGGAATTGTGGTGTCACAAGTAGGTCTCATATTTGGGGATGAAGTCAGAAAAACTTTATGAATAAGGTGTACCTAGAGCTTAAAGTCTCAAGTGATAAATGTGTGTTTGCTGGATGGGTCAAGATTGAGAGTAGAAAACTCCCCAGGCAAATGGAACAGCTGGAGCAAAGGCTTGAGTGTAAAAGAGCCTGATGAGTTACAGGCACAGTGTGTGGTCTGAAAACAGATAATACCTATGGATGGAAGAAAAATGATTGAAAGGGGGATTCAGGATGAGACACATATTGGAGGGGCAGTGAATGGCCGGAGGATGGATTTATTCTGTAGATTAGCTACTTTTGGAATTTTAAAGCACAGAAATTTTTTTCACTGCAATTAAAAATTTATGTGGAAATCCAATATATAAAAGAGGTAAAATATTGGCTTGCTCTGCCTGAAGGCAGAGGGGTAAGTCGGGAAGCAGACGGAGCTGGCCCAACTTGCTCTCATCACCCCTATAGTTTCCATGAAATATCTTGAGGACTACTGCTGTAAGCAAAGGAATCTGAAAGAGTTGTATTTTGGAAAGTGTTCTCTTAAACAGTATGGCTGATAGGGTGGAGACTCAAATTTGTGAGGAGATGATTTCAATAGCCCAGTTGAATGAAAAACTAAGACTATTTAAAGCTGGGATGAAGATAAGAAGCATTATAAGACAGTCCCTTGGGAATAATAATTACCTAGCATTCAAAGATCTCAGTTCATACTGATGCACACAGCAACATGAATGAATCTCAAATTCAGGCTTAGCAAAAGAAGCTAGACACAAAAATGTACATACTGCATGATTTCATTTATGTGAATTTTAGAAAAAGCAAAAGCAATCTCTAGGGCCTGAAAACATATCAGGGATTGCCTAGGGCCATGACTGGTTGTGATGGGGAATTGATTGCAAAGAAGCACTGGGAACTTACTGGGCTGTTGTCAAGTGTTGTGTATCTTGATTGTGGTGTTTCATGGGGGTATGAAATTTTCAAAAATCACCAAATTGTATACTTCAAATGAATTAATTGTATTGTTTATAAATTATACCTAAAAAAAGTTGATTTAAGAGGGAAAAAACCCTCAATTCATAATTGGGTCTATTACTAAGTAACTGGGTGACTAATCAATCCAGTATATCTTCTGAGCCTCATTTTCTACAACTGCATGATAGAAATAATGAATAACTCTACTCCAGCCTATCTAACAAGTTTGCTTGTGAAGCTAAAGCCAAATCGAAAATGGATAAAAAAGCACTTTTTACCCACCATAACAAATAGAGATGTTATTATTGGATCAGAAATTTGAAGACTAGGATGATAATTTGTTCTAAATAAAGGGTCTGGGATTAGTCATATTCTACAGGGCTGGTGAAATGTTTGTCAAAAAACTGTAAGTCATAATTCAATTCAAAATCGAATCAAAATTATCCTGGTCAATTTTTAAAAGAGATAAAGAGATTAAATGATGTAGAATGTTATTAATTTTCCTTAAATTTGGCTACAGAAGAAAATAATGAAAATACATAATTTATATATTATTCTTGTTAAAATAATCTTGTTTCATCACTATCAAGGAGCATTTATAAACCATTTACTATTCATGAAGCCGTGTGTGCTTAAAAAGAAATATGACATGTGTTAAGTTTAAATTAAATTTCATTTTAAAGTATTCATGATTTAATGTTAACGCTACCACAGGGAAGCATTCAGGAGCTTAAATCTAGAATAATAAATTCTATAGCAAATATAATATAGCATGGATATCCTATCTTAAGATAGCATGAATAATTTGGATTAGATTTCAATACACTTTTACAAGAAAATAAAGGAGTTTGGACATAGCTTTAAAACTCCAGAAGTTCAGATGAAATGGGTGAATAAGTAGAACAGGAACTCCAGATATCACTTTCTTATGCTCCTGAAAAAGTAAAAGTTGTTGTAAGAAACAAAAACAAACAAGCAAACAAATTTTTTTAACTCTGCTTGTGGTCTTGTAATATCTGGTTTGTGCCTGTTTCCCGTGGAAAGGTGCATTCATTATCTGAGGAGAGGCATCACAAGTTGGCATTTGTAAATTTTCTGTAGTCCAGGCTGTAACCCTCAGTGTTTATGGTCTCCAAACTTAGTTTTATAAAGCTATCAAGAAGTAATATAGGGGCTTCCCTCGTGACGCAGTGGTTGAGCGTCCACCTGCCGATGCAGGGGACAAGTGTTCATGCCCCGGTCCGGGAAGATCCCACATGCCGTGGAGCGGCTGGGCCCGTGAGCCATGGCCGCTGAGCCTGCGCGTCCGGAGCCTGTGCTCCGCAACGGGAGAGGCCACAACAGTGAGAGGCCCGCGTACCACAAAAAAAAAAAAAAAAAGAAGAAGTAATATATTTTGTAGCAACAGATCCCCATAAAGTGAGTTTAAAAGTGATGAATAGAGCAAGAATACCAACAGAATAGCTTATGAGAAGTATAACTACTGTAAGAAAACAGTAGGTGAACATTGTCACTCCATTTCCTCTAGAACATAATTAGAATATCACTTGGTGGGCATGAAAATACAATAAGAGGCATTAGAAGAATTGGAATCAAGCTAAAATAATTTTTTCAAGATAATGAGAATAATTTGTGATAATGGTCTTTCCAACGGGATAGAAGTTAGGAGTACTATAAGGCGCTTTACTGAGTCTCCTCCCTGGTGGCCAGTGTTTCAGTGAAGTGGACAATCTTGCCTTTGTGACTCTTCCTTTATTATTCGGCTGTGGCAGACCAATCCCTGGTCACTTTCAATTGATGAACTCTTTCTTTATAATTATTATCATATTCAATTAGATAACATTGAATATGAATACTCTGAATCATGATATATTAGAGCTTACAGATACTTCTTGCCTTCTTGGAGCGCAGTCATGTTTGCATCATTTGCAATTTCTTTATTTTCTTAATAATGACAAGAATTACAGGTTTTTTAGGGAATAAATTTTGTCATTTTTGTATATCTTATCTCAATTGCTAAAGTTCTAATCGCATGCTTGAAACATAATTATTGATTAATTAATTGACCAGCATGATTCAAAGTGAATTCTTTCCCTATTAGTTCAAACTATTATCCATATATTTAACATGGTGAATGATTAAAAATAAATATATACATAAGTAAATGTTTCCTGAGTAAACATTTATTTATAGTCAATCCTGGTGTTACACCAGAAAACTTATTTCAGTCTTTCTTTTCCTTTAGGATAAAACATTTATTCTCTGTTCATATCAGTCAAGGGTCTGTTGCAAGTATCAGATAGGCAGAAAATAGGTGGTGTACGAAGAACATTGTTGGAAGGGTTAGAGGACCAGTTGCAGACTGAGGATCGATTACTTCCAGAACACCATCATAGAATGGCCACTAGGGGAGCTGCTGCCTTCTAATCAGGATGCTTAGAAGTCAGGGAGCTGTTCCTCTAACTCCTCGCTCCAGGATCAATCCAGCTCTGCTCAAGTCTGAAGGTCAAGATGTTCTCACCAAACGCTAAGCTCTAAGGCCTGACCACCTCAGCTCTAGTTGTGAAATAAATGAGAACCACGCCAACTACTAGCTTCAGGAGCATATTATCTCAAATATGTTTCATTCCAGTAAAATGGATGTTCTGCAGGTTCCTTGCCTTCCTTCTCCCTCTAAATGCCTGCAAATGTGGGGAACAGCTAATGGAACCTCTGATAAAGCTAAAAAGGAAAATCCACACTCCTCCTACTTGTGGGCCAGTAGAAACAGAAGAATTCCCAGGAGGGGGACTATGTATAACTTGTTACTTCCAAATCTCATAAGGGTGTATTTTGGCTTATCAGAAGCTAGGTCATAGGTGGAACTGAGCTGTCAGGGAGTTTGGGAAGCAGGATTGAGACTAGGGTGAAGCAAGAGAGACATCTAGGGTACAGAGTTTAAGGTGGCACTCATTCTAAGGTGCCAATCCTGTACTTGCACAAGCCTTAGAGTGAATGCATTCTTAAATATGTGGGACTGGACACCTCACTTGTCTCACTCTAGTCCTGGCCACATTGAGAAGCCTTTAACAAATGGAGTGGTTTGGAAGAGAGTTCATAAGCCAGTCTGCAGTACTGGCCACAGTCTGAAACTTGTCTGCTTAAGATTCAGCCAGTCCTTTCTCCTGTAGTCAAACTACCAACAACAACCCAATGGCCACACAAAACCATTATGTGTGCCTTTGTCTACCACAATACAACTACCTCACAAATAAATGAAAATTCAACACCTTTTCTCCATTTTAAGTGAAAGACAACTGTTATCACCTGTAAGATACCCAAAAGAAAACCAAATGCCCTGAGACCATAACATTCAGTAATCTGCTTATTTTATCTCTTTGTTCAAGAATCCTGGTAGCCATAAAAACATGGCTCTGATCAATCTGATTCATGGTAAAAGATAACTTTTTGTTATTCTATATATTCATTTTTTAACTGGAAAAGAAATTATTTCTGTATTCTTTCATAATTTAGAGTCATCTTGTAGATAAAATGTCAAAAACAAATTAAAACCATGATTCAGATTTTGTGCCTAGTAGGAGAAAACATGATCAGAAGATATTGCTGCAAAGTTCCATAGATAAATAATCCGAGATATGAGGATGTTACTGAAAGTTTCTTGAAGTAGTTTTCCCTTTTAACAAAGAATACACAGAGAGCTTACCTAGGATGATACTAAGCATTTAATAGAGGAGAAAGAATCAAGCCTATTTGCCTCTAAAGTAATTTCTCAGCTGACTGATTTGTGAAAGCATACTCAAGAGGAAAATTCTCCTTAATAAGACACTAAAAAGACAAAACATGCATGTAACACAGTACCAGTAAATTCCAATGGCACAGATAAAGTGAGGAAGACAGGACCTGTCAGAGGGGTGAGGGTGAGAACTGCAGTTTTAGGTGGGGTGTCTGGGGAATGCATTACTGAGAAGGGAACTTTCTAGTAATAACCCCAAACTGAAGGAGGAAAGTGTAATGCTTGTAGATATTTTGGGAAAAGGGTAGAGCATCCAACAAACGAAAGCACTGAAGTAGACGCGCCTTCTGCAGTGTCCCGTGTGCCTGGGGTGGTGGGCAGGAGCGAGGTAAGGAATGCTATGGAAGAGATAATAAGAGAGCTGGGTATGGCCTCGGTTCTGGCCATTTGTAAGGACTGGTCATTTTAAGAAAAAACATTCATTCAGGACCCAAAAAAACATTCATTCAGGACACAAAAAATGGAGCAAAGACAAAAATTAAATACAGGCACTTCTTTAAGCTGATATAGGAGACCTACAGAAAAATCTAGAGTGTGTATTATATTTAAAGATAAAGTATTGAGTTAAATATTCTGACTAATTGGATTTTAATGATTGTACCTTTGATGATTTTTATAGGGGATTTTATATTCGAACCACAAATATATAACAAGTCTGTTAAACAGATTTATTTTTATTTGGAATAAAAGTCTGTATATTCCCAGTTATGAAGATAGTCTTCTTTGTTATAGAAACATTATTTTTATTGTCTTTCACATTTAGATTTTCAGTACATCTGGGATTGATGTTAGTATATGGTATGAGGTAAGGTTAAAATTCTTTTTTTCCCATTCAGATATACAATTTGCATAGACCATTTATTAAAAAGTCCATACTTACCCACTGCTCTGCAGGGTCACTTTTATCATAAATCATCTAAGCATAAATAGTCCTACTTCTGTAGTCTGTGGTTTTTCCATTTGTCTGTTTTTCTACTCTTGAGCCAGTACTAAACTCTGTACATTATTGTTGCTGCATATTAAGGTTTGTTATTCTACCTTGATCTTCATTAAAACAATCTTGGCTTACCTTAAGCCTGCTGCAGTTCCAAAAAAAAAATAATAAAAGTAAAAGAAACAAAAATATAACAGTTAGAAAGAAAAAAGAAAAATCAATATTGCAGACGTTGCAGATGATATGATTGCTATTAAAAATAATGAATCCACAGATAAAAATATTAGAATTAATAAAAATAAAGGATAATGGGTATTAAGCCAATATTCAAGATAAAAGCAATGACTGATTAGAAAATGTAATCTAAAATAAACCATTTACTACATATAGGGAGGAAAAACATGATATTTAGGAATAAAAAAATAGTTTAAGATTTTTATGAAGAAGGTTGTAATATCTATCTGAAGATATTATAGAAAACCTGAATATGGAGAGGTGTTCATATCTTTAGATTCACTATACTAAAAATGACACCTCTCCGTAGACCAGTATTCCCACAGGATCTTTGTGGAAATTTACAACTAAGTTTTTAAATTATTTGGAGGTATAAAGTGTCAAAAATAATCCTGAAGAAGATTTTCTTTACTATAAAGAATTACTATGAAACTAAAATTATTTTAATAGTATAGTATTGGCTTAAGGATAGAATTCTAGAAAAATGGAATGGAATAGAAAGTCCATAAACGGTCATATCTGTGTATGAAAGTATAATTTAACTTATGACATAGTTGTCAGAGCAGATCAATGGAAATAAATGGTTTTGAACTATTGTTTATCCATTCGGGGAAAAAATGTCAAATTAACTTTCTACATCATTCAAGAATCAATTCCAGATAGAATAAATATTTAAATGGGAACGGAAACCTCTATAATTATTACAGGACATTTTTTACGACCTCAGGGCAAGGAAAAGTTTACTAAACAAAAAACAGAAAATGCAAATCATTTAAAACAGACTGGGAAAATATATTACTAGATTAAAATGACTTCTGATCATCACAAATACCATAAAGACCACAAAATACAAGCTAAGAACTGAGAAAATTCTCACAACATATATAACCAATAAAGGATTATTACCCCACCAATCAATCAACAAGAAAAAAAAAACAATTAAAATTGAACAAAAAACACAGACATTTCATAGAAGAGGTATATGAATGACCTTTGAATACACAGAAAGATGCTCAAGCTCATTAGCAACCACAGAATTACACATTGCTGTCTCAGTAACACATTGTTTTACAGCACTCTGTGTTGTCAGGAGTGCGGGGCAATGAAAACTTTCATCCGCTGCTCATCAAATGAAAATTGTGGCAAACACTCTGGAAGACAGTTCGCCAGTGTCTAGTAAAACTTGGAAAATCCTGCACCAGTACAGAAGAAGGTAATTTACAAGGCAGGATTGTTTGTGGTAGAAAATAAATTTTAACATTTTAAATGCTGATCAATTGTAGAATAGATTAACAATTGTGCTAAATTCATACAGTATGATAATATTCAGCAATGAAAATAAATTGACTACAGCTATGCACTGGGTTAATCTAATTCCCAAAAACATAATATTGAGAGGAATATATCACAGAACCACAAACAGTATAATTCCATCATTTAAAAAATTAAAAAATAAACAACACGGGGCTTCGCTGGTGGCGCAGTGGTTGGGAGTCCACCTGCCGATGCAGGGGACACGGGTTCGTTCCCCGGTCCGGGAAGATCCCACATGCCGCGGGGCGGCTGGGCCCGTGAGCCATGGCTGCTGGGCCTGCGCGTCCGGAGCCTGTGCTCCGCAAGGGGAGAGGCCACGACAGTGAGAGGCCCGTGTACAGCAAAAAAATAAAAAAAAATAAACAACACGAATTATATATTCTTTACAGCCACCTGTATATGTGGCAAAAACGATAGAGAAATTCAAGGAGCTGATTAGTACAAAAATAAGAATGGTGGTTTCCTCTTGAGGTGAATGGGACTAGTGTGATTGAGGAGGTACACACAGGGGACATAGATGAAGCTCCTAAAATACTAGCCATGGTATCTCTTAACTTGGGTTGTGGGTCTCCAGTTATTCCATTAGTTAATAGTCTTTAAATTTGAATATGTGTTTTAAAGCTCTCCAAACTTAAGGTATGTTTAACAGTAAAGTATTTTACACAGATAAATGGGTAATTTTTATCTATTTATCCTTGTAAAATAAAGACTTTGAGGTTTCTAAATTATTTCAGGACTCACCTTTACATAAAATACTTCTATGATTCCACTCACCCAGGTCTCCAGCTTTATTTGATTAATTCGCATGCCAACATTTTTCAGATTTCCTCAAAAATCTACATCCACTTACAGAGCTGTATTCTTTGATCACCTAAGAAACTCATTATCTGGTAGAGGAAAAGTCAAATGAAAGGAATTTTATCAGTATGTAATTATCCTCAGTTTTGCCTGTTTCAGCACAGGGAATTGAAGAACTGCTGGATTCTGAATCAGATGATCTGCCAGGTATTTATAGACAGTATCTCAATTAATTCTCATGAACTCATAATGCATCTGTTAAACTTCTATTTTGCAAATAAAAAACAGTCTCAGGAATGATTAAGTAATGTATGCCTGAGTACCCAGCTAATAAAGGATAGAAGAGAGAAGTAATCTCCAGTTTTCAGGTCCTAAAGCCATGGCTCTTCCCACTGCATATGGCCACCTACAAGGAGACTGGGATTGCCAGGTGCCATAGACATCAAGCACAGTGCTTTCGATGGATTAAGAGCTTAATACATAGCTGATGGATGAAAGAATAAATAAATGAGTTTCCTGAAAAATACGGTCCTTACCTGAACATTGGTTTTTATTTTCTTAGTCTGTAGATCTTTCTCTCACCTTCGATAATGTGTCTGTATAACCCTGGACCACAGAAGTTCATTTAATAATTGGAAATCACACTTTCTCATACATAGAGCATTTTAAACAACATGCTAAATAAACAAAGTTACCATTATTCAACTCTTTTACCTGTTTTCTCCCCCTTTTTTATCATACTATATCGTGCCTTAGAAAACAGGACTGTAGCAACACCCTTTACTAGTGGTAACTACTAATGATAAGTACTGCTATGAAAATTATATAGGATAAAATTTCAAGTTATAAAAAATAAATTAGGTCTCTGTTACAAATTCTATAATTTCAAAATTCTGCAAAGTGATTGTATCACAGCCATGTTGTGGTAGATGGAGGAAACGTT
The DNA here is from genome assembly GCF_011762595.2 of Tursiops truncatus. Lineage (NCBI taxonomy): Eukaryota > Metazoa > Chordata > Mammalia > Artiodactyla > Delphinidae > Tursiops > Tursiops truncatus. Next base: position 124,292,260 of record NC_047034.1, read on the forward strand.
TACTTTTTAACATAAGGTTTCCTCAAACTCAAACTATACTTAATTCAAGAGTCTAGAGACTATCTCTCCCTTTCCACTGAAGTAGCTATGCCTATTAAATAATTATTGTGCTTCAACAGCTTCTTAATTTATAAGCAAGATCAGTTGGATAAGCAAGCATCTGTGCTATTCCCCAAGACCTCTATCCACCAGCTTGGGAATGTTTTGCTAATAGAATCACAAGGCTTTTATTGTAGAATTAGTGAACTGGAGAAGAACATTTATTTGCATGTCATACATGTAGTATTTTTTAAACCTATAAATAATGAAATAAAGTACTTGGATTTTGTCTGAAAATAATTTCTAGGTGCTTTAGGGAATTGGTGCCAAGAAAGAGCCCGCTCAAGGGCTTGCTGACTGTTTCCATGTGTCATAAAACAGCTACAGATTAACTGATTCCCATTTTAAATAGTAAAGAAAGACAGACTTTTGGGTAATTTGTATTTAATATTGATGAAATGATCAATCTGAACAATTTCACAATTCCTTCCTCACTGCCTCTCTCCTCTTTCTTTCTTTCTTTATTTTTTTCCTTCTCTTTCTTTCTTTTCCTTCCTTCCTTCCTCCCTCCCTCCCTCCCTCCTTTCTTTTTCTTTCTTTCTTCCTTTCCTTATTTCTTTCCTTCTCCTTTCCTGCTATCCTTTATTCACTCTATTTTTCTCTTCCTTCTATTCCTTTCTAACAGGAAAAAGACAGCAAAGGTGGAATTTTTAAACCCTATTATTGCAATAGAAAAAAATAACCTCTGGGTTTTGAATAATGGAGCAACTTTAAGAAAAATTTAGTCCTGACAGTAAGCTCGTGTATTAATTTGTCAAAAAATTTATAATTTGCAGTGTCATACTCTGAAAACAATAAAGAAAATTCAATGTAGCTGAAGACCTCTAAACTAAGAAATAGTACAGACATCAAATGCAGGTCCTAGTCTCACCTCACCCTAGTTGTATAATTTTAGGTAGCTGATTTAGTATGCTCATCTACAACATAGAGTGTTTATTGAAGGAAACTCAGGTGAGATTTTTCATGTCAAAGCAAGTTAAAAATGGCAAAGCTTCATATACATGCAAGACGTTATTATTTGAGAAGAAGAGGATGTTTCTTTTCTACCCTTTAATGTTTACAATTAAAATGGCTGCAATATTTCCTGGATTTACTGTAATTCTATTTGGCTTTTTGGAGAAGAGTAATTAGAAAATGGAAGTCTTCCAATCTGGCCTTTTGATAAAAAGTTGATATATTTGATGTTGTGGGTACTCATAAGAGAATATCATTTTACCTAAAGCAAACCAGCAGAATGCTTTGCCTTACAGCAGTAATCCTATTTAGTATTCAATTTGTCAGCTGTGTCACAATCAGGAATATTTTAAACTGATTTTATGTTAAATTCAAATGCAGAATGTGGAGTACATAAATATTTATCCAAGCTATCAAATAAACCAAATTCTTAGAGTGACAATAAAGATATATGTATATATTTTACAAGATTAAACCTCTTCTGTTTTCATTTTTACTGTGTTTCCATAATACCCTCTCATTTAACTTGTTGGTTGGTCTGCTCATACAGGTGAGTGTAAGTTTTTAGTTTTTGGCCTGCCCTCTCTAGCCTGGTATGATCAAGACCAAAAAAAAAGAGCTTGCTTTTGTTTCTTCTCACTCAGCGGAAAGCAAGTGAAGATTCTGGGCCGGGAGTGGATGGGCTCAAGGACACTGGCATCTTTACTCGGCAAAATTTACTTGCTAATTGAAACAACTGGAAGAAAAGAAAAGGTCAGAGTGAAGGTCTTAAAAAGGATTATGGAGCTAGTGAATGCTTTATTGAGTATGTCAAAATTCATTAATAATTTGGAAAATACTACCCAGCAAGTCTTCCATGATTGTGTTTGTATTGATTAACATGCTGAAATCTCATTTCCCCCCCAGCTACCTATAAATCCTTGGGGAAACTCTTGTTTTGAGTTTTAGTTTTCTTACTTATTCCCAGAATGTTTGGTGAACACCATACACTCTCTGAATTTTAATTTCATCTATAAAATTATAATAACACTAAGTACAGAAATCCTGAGAAGATTTCCATTATTACCTATAAACACATACAATGAGGAGGTTTAAATGGATGGGTAATTTGTACCCTACTTATATTTGTTTTGTTCATATTAACAAGCTTTTTCCCGGGGAATTGTCAAAAACGGCATGCTTCATTTACATGAACAACCATGCAACTTTTTGAATTCTTTATAACTTGAACAGGGTAGGTAGTTACTGTTTTATTTATCTATGAAACAAAAGAGTAGCAATACAATGATGTTGTTAGCAACCAGAAGAGGCATAAAGCAAGATTACTCCATTCCTTAGTCATTTTAAAGAAAACATCAATTGTTATGACTGCCTTTCAGCCTTTGTGTGATAAAAACTCACTTTGTCTCCACCCCTCCCACAGAAGAGTTTTCACTCATAGTATGAACCTGCATCCTTCCTGGGTTGGTCAATCAGAAACACTCCTTTTGCTTCAGTCAGATCTATCAGTTGAGGGTGGTGGGTGGGATCTAAGCTAGATAAAATAGACTTTCTTAAGACAATTAATATATGACTAATCAGAATACATTCTTATACACTATATTCATGTCTTCAGAAATTGGTGACTAACCTTCATATCCTAGAGAAAACAGAAAAAGATTGAGAGATGTCTGATAACATTGGCATCAAAAATGAAAAATCATGGTCATAGAAAAACACTTAGCAATGTAACATTCCATTAGTAGCATTATGAAGCTTTATTTCCATGTCAGGTATGGTTCCTTACATTAATATCTCTGAATCAGGGTCTTCCCTGACGGTCCAGTGGTTAAGACTCCGTGTTCCCAATGCAGGGGGGCGGGTTGGATCCCTGGTCAGGGAACTAAGATCCTGCATGCCGTGTGGTGTGGCCAGAAAAAAAAAAAAATCTCTGAATCAGCAAAATTAAATTCATTAGACAAAGAACATCTAAGCTGCTTGCCTCAGCTTTCCCAGGTTAAGGAAGTAGTCCTTGGCCTCACATAGGAAGAAGAGAGAGCCCATCTAAAAGGAGACAGGTCAGATCCTGATCCTGGAGGAGCAGATCCTTTGTTTACCACTCAAGGTACCCAGGTGGAAGAGGAAGAGGAGCAATAGTTCACACACATCAAAGTTAGATAGCATTTTATCTGCTTCGCAATCTCAAACCCAGAAAATAGTGTTCCCAAATTTAAGTAATATCTTCGTTCTTACAGAGGAATGTTTGCAAGACTTTGAACAAGACGTCGTCTTGTTCTAGCCCCAGATTCATTCTTGGATTACAATAAGTAAGAGAAAGGATGGAAAGGGGCATGATCATCTCTAACAGCAATTATTTTCCCCCAACAACCATCTCTCTCATATATATTCCCAGGTAAAGTACTGGAAGATATTTCCATTTATATTTTCCTGTAGGTGATTTCACTACTCCTTGGTTTTGAATCTTACCTGTATGCTGATAAAATCAAAATTTATAATTCAGCCTAGAAATGTCCCTTAAAATTCCAGACTTGTGTATCCAACTTTCTATACTTCCACCTGGTTGTTTAATATCATGTCTAAAAGAGAACTTCTGTTCTCCCAACTTTTCCTTTTTCAAAGTAACTACCTTTCTGTTCATGTTCACAATTTGGGAAAATCCTTCACTTACTCTTTTTAATCCATTCAAGCCAACGTCCTTCACACAATCACCGGAGAGATTTTTCTCAAATGTCTCATAAAATAGAAATTCTTTTGGCATGCAATGCCCTTTATGATTTACTTTAGTTCTATCTTTAACAAGTACTACTTTTCCAAATGACCACAGTAATCTAGTCATAATAAAGAATATCTATTTCCCATAAAGTGATATGCTCTTTCCATATGCTGAAACATTCCCGGAATTATCATCTCTCCACCCAGTTCCTGCTGGCTTCCCATCCATACTTTAGAATTCAACTCAAGCATCACTTCTTCTGTGAACTGACCCTGACATTCAGGAGCTGCCTTCTTTTGTTGCCATAGCATCTTCTGCTTACATATATTAGAGTTATTTTCACCTGGAATCTAACAATCTGAAATAATATGAAATTGTGTCTCTTTTCTCTTCTTATTAGATTATGAAGACTTTGAGGCTAACAATTTTTTCTGTTTTTCTTCTTGCTTAACTTTTTTTTTTTTTTTTTTTTTTTTTTGTGGTACGCGGGCCTCTCACTGTTGTGGCCTCTCCCGTTGCGGAGCACAGGCTCTGGACACGCAGGCTCAGCGACCATGGCTCACGGGCCCAGCCACTCTGCGGCATGTGGGAGCCTCCCGGACCGGGGCACGAACCCGCGTCCCCTGCATCGGCAGGTGGACTCCCAACCACTGCGCCACCAGGGAAGCCCACCTGCTTATCTTTAAATCAACAAGAACGTAGCACAGATTCTGGCAAAAGATGGTACTCTAATAATATTTTGTTAAAGAATAAATGCTACCAAATAAAAAGCATGGTTTTGTTCAAATAAAAAGCATGGTTTTGTTCATTTAAGGTAAATCATTTAAGAATTATTTCACATTATTTTGTTAACTAACATATTTTTGTTAACTAATATAGTAGGCTTTTAGTAGTTGTATTCCTCTGTTGACACCATCTTCACCCTTAATACCTGACAAACAAATCTGCAGCCTAAAATACATTTTTTACTCTGCTGCGAAGAGATAAAAATAATTTGTATGAAAGCTATGTTTAAAGAGTGAATTATTAAATCTTTAGCATAGTTCAAGGTATAATAAATAACTTTATCTGTGATTTGAGGTTTGAGACATTTTCATAAAAGGAGATTTGAAGTTTGAGTTTACAGTGGTTTTACAAGGACCATCCTGACGAGCAGAGAGATGTTCTAATCATCTATAGCTAGAGAAGAAAGCCCCAGGGTGGAAAGGAAATAAGAAGCTCTGGCTCCAGTTGTATAGAGATCATGATCCCTGAGCGAAATTAAAGGTGAGAAATCTAAATCTGGAAGAAAAATATTTTAAAATATTAGGAGAGAAAGGAAAAAGCAATCTTGAAAAAGGAACATAAGGCTGGAAGTCAGCAGACCTTGACTCTGAACTTTGCTTATTGGGGGAACTTATGCAAATTCTCCATTTGTCCTAATAGTGTAGATATAGCCAGATATGTCTGCCTTTGCTTTCTGCCCTAAAGTAAGCAAAGGTTAAGATGGGAAATAAATGAGGAAACAATTTTGAGAAAGGAAAACCCTCTTCTAACTTAAGCAATTATTATTATTATTTACAATAATAGTAATAATGAACAGATTAAAAAAATATTAATAAAACAAGAGGGACTTCCCTGGCAGTCCAATGGTTAGGACTCTGTGCTTCCACTACAGGGGGCATGGGTTCAGTCCCCAGTTGGGGAACTAAGATCCTGTATGCCTAGCAGCATGGCCAAAATAATATATATATATTAATAAAACAAGGTGACTGGTGATGGTGCTCAGTTTTAGGGGGAGTCTGCCAATGGATACTAACTTTGAAGTGTCAAGTTGCTCCCCAGATATCTAAAACTATCTTGTTCAACTTCTTTACCCATTTACATTCTGTCATTCATTCACACTCAGATCAAGTTAGAGAATTTTAGAGGTTTTGGGTATTTCAAAAAATCATTAATCTAATTGCTCCTCTGTTTCATAGCAAAGGAAGCGTATAAAGCCTGGAACATTACAGAATTTGCTCTAAATCGCCCTGCCCAGGGTAGCAACACCACAAGATCATATATTTGCCAACCACCAATTTGATACCATTTCTGCCCCATGAATCTCTCTGTCTACCTGCAGCCTGGAGTCTAACTACTTGAGTTCACACAGCAGAAGACTGTAAATAAGAATCAAATCCCATCTCTGTCACTGACTGATTGATTTAGGCAAATAATTTATCTTCTCTGAACATCTATTTTTCATCTGCAAAACAAGAATATAATAAATGGAAAAAGTAATTAACGAGAGATCAATGGAACAGGATAGAAAGCCCAGAGATAAACCCACACACATATGGTCACCTTATCTTTGATAAAGGAGGCAGGAATGTACAGTGGAGAAAGGAGAGCCTCTTCAATAAGTGGTGCTGGGAAAACTGGACAGGTACATGTAAAAGTATGAGATTAGATCACTCCCTAACACCATACACAAATATAAGCTCAAAATGGATTAAAGACCTGAATGTAAGGCCAGAAACTATCAAACTCTGAGGAAAATATAGGCAGAACACTCTATGACATAAATCACAGCAGGATCCTTTTTGATCCACCTCCTAGAGAAATGGAAATAAAAATAAACAAATGGGACCTAATGAAACTTCAAAGCTTTTGCACAGCAAAGGAAACCATAAACAAGACCAAAAGACAACCCTCAGAATGGGAGAAAATATTTGCAAATGAAGCAACTGACAAAGGATTAATTTCCAAAATTTATAAGCAGCTCATGCAGCTCAATAACAAAAAAACAAACAACCCAATCCAAAAATAGGCTGAAGACCTAAATAGACATGTCTCCAAAGAAGATATACAGACTGCCAACAAACACATGAAAGAATGCTCAACATCACTAATCATTAGAGAAATGCAAATCAAAACGACAATGAGATATCATCTCACAACAGTCAGAATGGCCATCATCAAAAAATCTAGAAACAATAAATGCTGGAGAGGGTGTGGAGAAAAGGGAACCCTCTTGCACTGTTGGTGGGAATGTAAATTGATACAGCCACTGTGGAGAACAGTATGGAGGTTCCTTAAAAAACTACAAATAGAACTACCATATGACCCAGCAATCCCACTACTGGGCATATACCCTGAGAAAACCATAATTCAAAAAGAGTCATGTACCTAAATGTTCATTGCAGCTCTATTTACAATAGCCTGGAGATGGAAACAACCTAAGTGTCCATCATCGGATGAATGGATAAAGAAGATGTGGCACATATATACAATGGAATACTACTTAACCATAAAAAGAAACGAAATTGAGCTATTTGTAATGAGGTGGATAGACCTAGAGTCTGTCATACAGAGTGAAGTAAGTCAGAAAGAGAGAGACAAATACCATATGCTAACACATATATATGGAATTTAAGAAAAAAAAATGTCATGAAGAACCTAGGGGTAAGACAGGAATAAAGACACAGACCTACTAGAGAATGGACTTGAGGATATGGGGAGGGGGAAGGGTAAGCTGTGACAAAGCGAGACAGTGGCATGGACATATATACACTACCAAACGTAAGATAGATAGCTAGTGGGAAGCCGCCGCATAGCACAGGGAGATCAGCTCGGTGCTTTGTGACCACCTGGAGGGGTGGGATAGGGAGGGTGGGTAAGGAGGGAGACGCAAGCGGGAAGAGATATGGGAATATATGTATATATATAACTGATTCATTTTGTTGTAAAGCAGAAACTAACACACCATTGTAAAGCAATTATACTCCAATAAAGATGTTAAAAAAAAAAGTAATTAAAGAAACATTCATAGAACACCAGATTTCATGCTTGGTTCTGAAAATACAGATTTAATTGAAACAGACCATACTCCTAAAGATCTCACAACTTTTCAGTGCAGCATTTTATAAACTGTACTCCACGGCACCCTGGTCCTTCAGGAAGTTAACATTGTTTGGACGGAAAAGTATAACTGTATGTCAGCTTTTGGAGATTTGTAATGCACATTAGCATGTTGAAGACTTTCAGAAATTCTACTTTAAATCAGTTTAGTATAAACAAATAAAGATCTGAGATAATATTTATGAAAGTCCCTTGTTAAGTGTAAAATGGAAGACATATAATATTCATCCTGCTCTTCTGCAAATTCTTATTAGAGTTCCTACTTGTCTTTTTTTAATTTTTTTTACTTCACTAGTCTTTTTCTCTTTCTTTAGTTCATGTCTCCTAAGTAGTTAGTCATTGATGGGCTCTTGAGGTAAATTCAGATTCAGCTAATGCAATTTGCCAGGCACTGAGCTAAGCATATTCTCCATGCTTTCTGGCCCAGCACATAATAATCAGTGTAAAATTATTGGCTGCTGCTGTGAGGATGAAGCGGAACTACAGATTCCTCTGAGCTGGAGGCCAGTATCCATGAATCAGAGAAGTTGTCTTCAACACCTCTCAGAATTAAATTGCCACTCACTCTTCTCATTAGCTCCTTTGAAACTTGGTCCTTGATGAAATATATACGCTTTTGTTCTGAAAGTCACGTTAAAACAAGGACGATAGCAAACTGCTTCAGCACGTTTAATAACAGCAACTATTGACATCAATGAAGCACTTCCGTATGCCAGGCGCTGGGAGATTATACACGTAGGCATTTACTCCTCCCCATAACTCTACCAAGCATGTTGTTGTCATTGCTGGTTTCCCCTTTTTTTTTTTAGGCTACTGTTGAGATGATCCTGTTTTGGAGAGTTTATCCTGTTAATGTGGCAAATTAGATTTGTTGATATTTAAATATTAAACCAAAGTTGCATAACTGTGATAAAGCCAGCTTGTTCTTGATATAATTTTATTTGTTTTTAGATTTGAATAGCTAGTATATATGAAGAAAGTTCACAGCAATGTTCATTAAAGATATTAGTCTGTATTTTTCTTTTCTTAAAATCCTTAAAGTGTTTTCGCTAGGTTTTGGTATTGGAGATATACTGGGCTTATAAATAAATTGGGAAGTGTTCCCTCGTCTTCTATCTTCTAAAATATATTGTGAACATTGTTATTTTTCCTTCCTTAAAAATTTGATAGAATTCACAAAAATATCTTCTGGGCATGAAGTTTTGTTATTTTGCGAAGGTTTTGATAATGAAATCTTTTAACATGTAATTGCTATTCATATTTCTATTTCAACATCTTGTACCAGTTTTTTTTTTTTTTTTTTTTTTTTACGGTATGCGGGTCTCTCACTGTTGTGGCCTCTCCTGTTGCGGAGCACAGGCTCCGGACGCTCAGGCTCAGTGGCCATGGCTCACGGGCCCAGCCGCTCCGCGGCATGTGGGACCTTCCCGGACCGGGGCACGAACCCGTGTCCCCTGCATCGGCAGGCGGACTCTGAACCACTGCGCCACCAGGGAAGCCCGTACCAGTTTTTTGAGTTATGTGGTTCAAAGAACTTGTTCATTTTATCTAAGTCATCAAATTCATTGGCTTTATGTCATTCATAATATTTGCTTATTATCCTTTTATTGTCTGTAGGATCTGTAGAGATATCCCAATGTTATTCTTGGTATTGTTAATTTGTATTTTTTTCTCTTTTGCTCTTTATCAGTATAGCTAGGGTTTTATTAATTGTATTAATTTTATCAAAGGACCAACTTTTGCCTTTGTTATTTTCCTCTATTATGTCTGTTTTGTATATCACTTATTTTTGTTCTTCATATTTTTATTTTTCATATTTTTATATTTATTTTTCATGTTTCCATTTATCTTCATTTAAAATGTCCTTGCTTTTTCTAACTTCTTATGGTGGACAATTATAATATTGAATTTAAACCTTTCTTCTTTGCTAATATAAGCAATTAGAGCTATAATAGTTTCCCTCTAAGCACTGCTTTAGCAGTTTACCATGAATTTTGATATATTGTATTTTCATTATCATTCAGTTTGATATATATTCTAATTTCCCTTGTCATTTCTTTATTCACCCTGGGTTCATGTAAAAGTGTGTTGTTTACTTTATAAATAATTGAAGATTTTCCAGATATCTTTATATATTAATTACTAATTTAATTATCTTATGGTCAAACTCTTCTGCAAAAATCAATATTTTCAAATTCATGAGAAATATTTTATGGCCCAATAGATGATCTGTCTTGGTGATGTTCCACGTTCATTAAAAAGAATGTGGGCTTCCCTGGTGGCGCAGTGGGTGAGATGCCGATGAGGAGGATGTGGGTTCGTGCCCCGGTCTGGGAGGATCCCACATGCTGCGGAGTGGCGGGGCTCGTGATCCATGGCTGCTGAGCCTGCGCGTCCGGAGCCTGTGCTCCGCAACGGGAGAGGACACAGCGGTGAGAGGCCTGCGTACCACAAAAAAAAAAAAAAAAAAAAAAGTGTGTATTCTGTAGTTGTTAGTTGTTAGTTGTTAGTGAAGCATTCCATATCAATCAGATTTAGATCTCCAGCCATGATTGTGGATTTTTTTTCTCGATTTCTGTCATTTTTTGCTTCATGTATTTTGAAGTCTGTTATACATATATATTTATACATACACATAGAAAGTGAGAGACAAGAAGTATGTGTGTATGAATATATGTATACATATATGTTTATATGTACATATGTGTGTATATATATATATATATACATATCTGATAATAATTCTTGTTCTGATGTAGACTTCATCTAATCTTAATATAGCCACAATTGCTTTCTTTGCATGGCATATATTTTCTATTTATTTACCTATCTGTGACTTTATGTTTAAAATGTATCTCTTGTAGACAGCATAGAGTTGGGTAGTGCATTTTTATCCAGTTTGAAAATTTGTGGCTTTTAATTAAAATGATTAATTCAGTATATTTAATGTAACTTTTAGATTGTTTGCTTTAATTATAAAATTTTGCTAGGTGTTTTTTTTGTTCTATATTTTTTCCCCTTTGTTCCTTCTTTTTTTGCCTTCTATTCAATTAAATGAATATTTTTGAGTATCCTATTTTAATTCTCCTAATGAGTTTTTCATTTTTATTACTATTCTATGTATTCCAATATGTATCTTTGACTTCTCAAGTCTTCCTAGAGTTAATATTGTATACTTCACACTAAATATATTTTTTAAATGCACCTTACAACACTAAAACTCCATTTTTGCTCTCATTGGATGTTCTATTTTTGTCATATATTTTACATGTATAAATATTATAAACCTCATAAGAAAATGTTTTTTTCACTTAAACAGTCAATTATCTCAAGGAAATGAAAAAGAAAAAAAAAATGGTAATCTATCCTATTTACCCAGAAATTTACACTTTCTAGTGGTTGTCAATCCTGTTTGTTATAGGTTGAATTATGTCCCCTCAAAATTCATATGTTTAAGTCCTAACCCATAGTACTTCAGAATATGATCTTATTTGAAAGTAGGGTGGTTGCAGATGTAATTAGTTAAGATGAAGTGTTAGGGCGGACCCTATTCCAATATGACTGGAGTCCCATAAAAAGGGAAAATTTGGACATAGAGACATATACACACAGCGAGAACGCCATGTGAAGATGAAGGCAGAGATCAGGGTGATGCTCCTATAAAATAAGGAACACCATAGATTACCTGCAAACCACCAGAAACTAAGAGGGAGGCAGAAAACAGATTTTCTTCACAGCCTTCAGAAGGAACCAAAGGCTGATATCTTGATTTTGGATTTCTAGCTTCCAGAACTGTGAGACAAAAAATTTCTGTTTCTCAAACCATCCAGTTTATGGTCTTTTGTTGCAGCAGCCTTAGCAAATTAATACACTGCTCACAGATGCAATTTTCTATTATAATTTCCCTTTAGCCTGAAACCCACTGGACTTGCTCTGTATATTTTCTGTAGGTATATCCAGTTCCTTAAAATTGGCTAAAGGCAAGTTTTTTCCCACTGTCCTTAATGCCCCAAACTTGACTCACTTCTTTTTTTCTATAGTTGTTTCTGATCTCCTTTTGGGAATATTCCTGATATAAATGAGCTTATCTATTAACATTTAAGAAAGTCATCTCAGAAAATTGGCCAAAGTGGCAGTTTTAAATTAACCTTCTGACAACTTATTTTGCATGTGAATATTTAAAGTAAGGAAGTCCAAACTGAAGGAAATAAGCAATCTTCCAAAATGGGCTTTACAAATAGTGATAATAATAAAAACAACTATGTTCCCTATTCCTTAAAGTAGCAGCCATGCTGGCATTCAAATTACTGCTGTTAACTTAGGGTACCACATTAATTTTCAGAAATGTTTCATTTATAAAGAAGCAGGAAAAGTCCTGCTTCCTGATAACTACCTCATATTTCCATTTCAGGTGAACAGAAGTTGAATGGAAATACAGTTCATAAAAAAAATGTAAGCTGAAAATAAGTAACTTCTTGACATCCAGTAGAAATGGCAGCTTAGATGGGAAAGAAAATTTTGTTCATACCCAGTATCAAATGTATCTGCAATATTATTGAAGAAGTAATGAGAATTTATCTCCTGAAGTCATTTAATACCCATTACTAAAGGAGTTCTCAATTGCTTGTTCTGTGGGTACATACACACCTAGGCCTTTGGTGCACACACCAAAAGATATATTGCAATTATGTTGGCTGTATTTTCTAAGCCTAACATCATGTCACATAGTTTGATCATAATATTTAATATTGTAATCAAGATAACATTATACAATTTAGAATGTTATGATCATCATAATATAGATATGTACTAGAACTGAGAGAGAAAACTAACATTAAATGAATATTTATTATTATGCACTAGACATATTGTATATTGCTCTACTGATTTCTAACAGCATCATTATTGCTAGGCAGGAATTGTTATTTTTAATATAAAAATTAAGATTCAGCTAATAAGTGAAAAGATAAAATATGAATTTAAGTCAGTCTGACTTATACAATATGTTAAAACATTTTATAACATCTTTCAAAGAAAGAAGATTAATTAAGAAGCCACTGAGCATTCAGATTAAGACTATATAAATTAAGATATAGTCAGTGGTAACATACAAAAAATATTTAAGAATATTTATGAAGTAAAATTTATAGAAGTTGTCAAATATTTTTATGTTAGTAGATGAGGGAAAAGAAGAATTTAGAGAATAAGTCAACAGTTCTCAAGTCCACATACATAAAAATAATACTAGCAACTCCCCTTTCTTTATCCTGAAATAAAATTTCTAGATATCTAAAAATTATCTGCATCCATTTGTTAAGCAAAATCAGTATAATCCTTTAAATGTGACATATAATAAGAGAAATTAAAGGAAAACAATTTTAGCAAAATGTACTTCAGTATATAAACCACAGCATGATTACCTTGGGAAAGCATAAGGAAGTTTTTATGCCTTAAATGGATGAATGAAAGAAGAATGAATAAAGTGATTCTACAAATTTTTGTACCCATATGAATGATAACTATGAATATGACAGCTACAAAAGCAGACTTATGGAGTAGTTATTATTGGAGACTCAAAGACCATGAGCTGTGTTGCCAACAGTGATATAATTTTCTGTAATGATGAAAACCTCTTGGCAGTATTTAGGAAAATGGACAGTTTACATGGTGTATGAATTTCTGGAAATTCATTATATATTGAAACTGCCAAAAATTCTGTATGCTTAATGTAACAGAGAGTTGGATTCAAGGATGAAGGAATTTTTAAGAAAAGTTTTTTTTTTACCTTTCTGAATGTCCGGCCAGACATTTAAAATTCATTCAACTTGTGAAACAATTTTGGGGGGAATGTGGGCAACCTGATCTACAGGTTGTTTAGCATCTCTAGCCCCTACAAAAGAAATTGTACTGGTAACCCTCAATTTTTATGACAACCCCAACCCAAAAGACCACACAAATGTCCAAAATGCCCCATTAGGAGAATATCTTTCCTTTCGAGAACTGCTGCACTAAGATCTTGAGCCTTGGTGTTGGGGATTATGTAGATGCCGTTCATAAAGGTTGGGAACATGTAAGAAAGAGCAAGTTTTGGAAGGACAGATAATGAGATCAGTTTTAGATATATTGAGATGGAGTTAATGTAGGATATTCATGTAGGGTTATGCATGACAAGTTGGAAATAAAGAACAATAATTCAAAAGAGAGACTAGAGAGTAGTTTGGAACTATAAGAATGGGGTAAATGGTCAGAGAAGAGGATATAGAAATTAGAAGGAAAGAAATATAAAGACAGATCCATTTAAAATTATATTTAGGGAAAAGAAAATCAAATGGCAACCAGCAAATTAAAGCAAAAAGTAAAATACAGAGGGATAACAGAAGTAGGACATATATATATATATATATATTTTTTTTTTAAATTTATTTTTGGCTGCATTGGGTCTTTGTTGCTGCGTGTGGGCTTTCTTTAGTTGTGGCGAAAGGGGGCTACTCTTCCTTGCAGTGCACGGGCTTCTCATTGCAGTGGCTTCTCTTGTTGTGGAGCACAGACTCTAGGCGTGCGGACTTCAGAGGTTGTGGCACGTGGGCTCCGTAGTTGTGGCTCGTGGGCTCTAGAGTGCAGGCTCAGTAGTTGTGGCTCACAGGCTTAGTTGCTCCACAGCATGTGGGATCTTCCCGGACCAGGGATCGAACCCGTGCCCCCTGCATTGGCAGGCGATACTTACCCACTGAGCCACCAGGGAAGTCCAGGACATACATATTTTAATGAAGAAAACGGAAAGAGAGATTTAGAAAGAAAGAGTGGCTGGCACTCTCAAATACTTTAAAGAAGTGAAGGAGAACAAGCTGAAGAACAAAGACGTTCCGCAGGATTTGGTAGCATGACATAGTTAAACGCCACATGTGGAAGGGATTGAGAGGAGTAGAAACTGAAGATGCAGGAACGGGAATATGCATTGTTTCCTTTACCAGCTCTACTTGACATCAGACTCGAAACATTCAAGTTGCGAGCTTAGTCCAGGACAGACAATTGCTGAGAACAGCTAGACAATCTAGAAAAAAAAAAAACAATCTGGTAGCATTATAATGGCCACATTCTCATTGGCATGTGGATCTGGAATGAATCCTGTTTCCTTCACAGCATTCAGTGGATCTTAAATGAGCTCCGGGCATAAGACTAGCCATTCATTGGTCTCCATATCCTGTAGAGATAGAAATTCTGCCGTGGCAGCGCCAGTCTGACAGGGTCTGCACGCTCAACCAGGCTCCTGTGCATGCTCTGCTTCTGAAACCAGACCAGCTCCAAAATCCCAGCGCCTGATTAGAACCCTCGTCTCACTGAACAGACCTTCTGATGTGCAGTCCTCTGTGCCTCGATGCAAATATCCCCACTAACCAAAGACATCTTTGAAACTTTGACAAGCCCATGCCAGGTGACACCAGGATCCCTTCCATTCCAGTTCTTCATGCTGTTATGGACACCATATTTAAAGTGTTGGCTTTACAGCCAGGATTCTAGCTTCTTGCTCTTCCCCATTAGCTTTCATGTTCCTACATCTATAAGAGGCAAGCCTAGATGAATAAACTCAGCTGAGGAAAAGGAGGTGAGTGCAGAATGCCCACTCAAGAAATTTAGAGGTAAAAACGGCACAATGGACATTTTCCTCAAGCAGTATTATTGATGAGATCATTGAAAAGCCATCCTGGGACAAAAAACTCAGATACTAAATAAATGACAACTTGCTTTAGAGAGAGAGAGAGAGAGAATAATAAGCCAAAAAATTCAGAGTAAGATAACTCTTCTGGGGTGTTAGGAGAGTAACATGATTGTATAGTGTCTTCAAAGGCAGTGCTCACACATATTTTATTTCTTAAAATGGGTAACAGTAGGTATTTGTTTTATTATGGATACACATATTATTGGGGTGTATGTAATATTGCACATGAATAGAAGGTATATTTTTAATGGGGTGATAACAACCAAAGCGTCATCAACAATAATCTAATCCTTTGTTATTTGTACATCATGTTCCAGATATTATGATACTATTTTTTTTTTTTTTTGCGGTATGCAGGCCTCTCACTGTTGTGGCCTCTCCCGTCGTGGAACATAGGCTCTGGACGCGCAGGGTCAGTGGCCGTGGCTCACGGGTCCAGCCGCTCCGCGGCATGTGGGATCTTCCCGGACTGGGGCACGAACCCGTGTTCCCTACATCGGCAGGCAGACTCTCAACCACTGCGCCACCAAGGAAGCTCTGTGATACTATTAATTTTCACGGAAATTCTGTAAGATAGTGATTATTATCCTTATCACCCATATGCTATAGAAGATCAAGTAATGTGATTGCGAAAAAGGGCCCTGGAGTCTGAGGACTTAGGTTCAAGTCTATGAACTGCTACCCACTTGCTATGTGTCCTGAAGTAGTTTACACACTGTTTTTATGCCTCCACTTCCTCATCTGTAAAATGCGGATAATAGAGCTGTTTACCTCCAAGATTGGTTATGAAATAATCAATGTACAACTGTGTTGTTATTCTAATTCCTTTTAGTATTCCTAACTGATGGTGTCAAGCTTCATATTTCCAAAGTCTATGGTGTACCATTGTTTAACTTAAGGGCGGGACTGGCAGACTATTTAAGAGAGTGAGGATAATTAATAAATCAAGGTCTCAGGTAGTAAGAGAGAATGGAACGATCTCATTTCTTTTAGGATTTAGCCTAATAGGCATAAAAGGATAGAGCATCTAGTTTCCTTTTCAGCAGTAATTTTGAAGCTTTCTCTGCCCTTTGCAAAGCTGGAGATTTCACATGAGCTAGATCTCAAGGGCTCTGCTTGGCACCAGGAATAAGTACATTTGACCAGGTTTAATAGGATGAATAGCAATGCCTTTGCTGAAGTAAAAATCAGACCATATTTTTCCTTCTTTTCAAATATCACACTTGATATCCCAGCCCGCCAGGAGAAAGATGTGCAATTTTCCATATTTTAAACACAGTACACACAAAACCAATCTTGTATCAAGTAGGAGCCATAGATAGCTATGATTTCTACCTGAAAATATTTTAATCTAAAAAAAGTCAGGAAGAACTTTGTAAAAATTGGACAGAATTTTATGGAGTCATTTGAATATATTCCAGGGAATGCCCAGTGTCCATCAGTGATCAGCAAATGAAGAGGTTATTCACATCACGATGGCTCTTTCAGAGGCAGTGTAACATGGTGGTTAATGCTGTGGGCTCAGGAGCCAGAGTGCTTAGCTTTGTATCCCGAGTCTGTCACTCACTAGCTGCATGACCATGGACAAATTACTTAACCTCTTTGTGCCTCAGTTTTCTGTTTTGAAATGGGTTCATTAAAAGTACTGACCTCATAGGACTTGCAAGGTTTAGGTGAGTTAGTACTTACTATACAACCTGCTATTCTAAGAAAAATTCCAGGCACTTAGTAAGCAATCAGTTCTAAATGTTACCACAATATTAATTATTTCTTTATACCATTGACATTGTTTTATATCAGAGGAGTTTATTATAACTCATAAGAGACTGTAAAACTTTGTGAGATAGGAATGATTGATTATTCAATTTATAATAAATGATTTTTTAAAAAAATCAGTGGAAGACTTTTTAATCATCAAGTTGGGAGAAGACAATGGAAGCTAAAATATAATATTTTAGCTTCAGTATGGTCAAAATATTACACACCCTTTGAAACAACAGTTCACTCTTGGTTATTTCTGCCAAAAAGAAAATTTCCAGCTATTTGTGCAAAAACAGACATAACGATGCTCAGGAGAGCGTATTTAATAATGCTAAAAATTGGACAGCAACCTGAACATCCAACAATGGAAAATTAATTTACTAAACCATGGCATAATACTATATGCATTAAAAATATGTTGTTAAAGAATATTGCTGTGTAAAATGGTAAGTAGAAAACTAAACGGCTACAAAACAGCATTTACATTATCATAATGTATAAAGGCAAACATATGTATTAAAATTTACGTACAAATTACATATACAACAAAATACTTATAATGGGGCATTTAATTAGTGGAATTGTTGATTTTTTTCCTTTGTGCTTCTCTGTATTTTCCAAGTTTTTGGAATTGAACATATATTAACTTTATATTTATAAAAGGTTATTGAAATTAATTATGACTAAAAATATTGGATATGTAAATTGTAAATTTACAAGTATGTAAAGTTCAAGTTATAAAAATAATGATATTAATTTCAAGAAAATAATATCCAAAAATTTTAGTAAATATAAACACGTTTTCCCTCTGACAGATTCAGCAAACACAATCCAGATGCTTTAACAGCTCCAAAGAGGACAGAAATTTAAAAATAAGCCATTAGTTAGAAAAGCATCACAGGCCTAAACTTCAGGTGGCTGATTATTGGTAGACATTAGGCACTTTATGAACCTAACCGTGATTTGATTATTTATAATAAAGGATAACATAGCTGTAAACAAAGCATGATGTGGATTTTTGGTGGGCTGAAAACACTGATGTTCATTTCATTACCAGAAATTTCACCGATTAAAAATGTGAATATTGTAGAATTCCTTTACACTTATTAATTCATATATTTTTTTCAAAACTATTTACCAAATACTTTCTAAATTATTAATGCCTTGGACTAGGCAATTTAAATAGAGAAATGAATCGTATGTTTCCTGTTCTAAAGGCTTTATACGAGTTATAATACAATGTTTTGCAGTACATTGTATTGTTATGTGTTATAAATAATGCATTGTATGTAGTTGTGTGGCCCTTTCCAGATTCTTGGACAGCAATACCATAGAAATGAATATCGTTTCCACAAGACTCTTAGGCAAGCAAAGCTTTTTATTAAAAGAGATAGATAGCTTCTGCACAAGGGAGAATGCAGGAAAAGAGTGCAAGCTCTCCAAGTAGAAGGGGCGAGTTGCTTTTATAACAAAAGGGAGGGTTTGTCTCATGATCACTGATAATTTCCAGAAATGGTCAGACTCCTATGATCAGCAGCAGGTGGCTCCATTGTGGCAATCAGGAATAGCGGGGGCTTCTGAGGAAAGGAAGAAATGCATGAGAATTTTCTGCAAGAAAACACAGGAACAGATAAGGTTAAAATTTACAGTTGAGCTTCTTGTCTTGTGGCAACTAGGTATACTCCTTAGTGTAGCAGAGATAGTTAATCTTTTATCCCTGGGAGCCTGACTTTTGTCTCTGGGACTCAGGCCCCCAGGGCTTTTGTTCTTTAGTTTTCAAGGCCTGTTTTGCCCAAGGCCATTCCCATGTTCTTTTCCAAAATGGCTGTACTCTTGTCTTTATGTATCATTTGTGTATAGTTACAGTACAATGTGTTTTGTTCTGGATTAACACCTAAGGTGAAATGAATTTTGTTGCATTGTATTAACTCGTTCTAGAGTCTTCATCATTAGTACTGAGAAAACTGACTCATCATTTCACTTAGTACCCCATGTCCAAATAGACACCATACTCCAAACCGTGTGATACAGTAATTTTTAAAGACTTAAAGTCAAATGCTCTGTCCTTTATCAATCCAACTTCACCAAAATCAGCTTTAAACTACTTTAGTCATTATTAGTCACTTATGGATATGGAAAAGTACCTCTAGATTGATTAAGATAGTAACACCTGAAATTCATGAATTGCAACGAAGGAATAATACTTGTCCAATCCACTGGTTTTAAATTTCTTCCAGCTCTTCACTTGGCAAGTAGTTGTCTAAGAGCTTGACATAATCAGGATTAAATGTTGTTAAGTACAAAAGGATGAGAGTATATTTGGATTTTCATGTCATTGACATTCCATGGATAAGAGTGCACAATCAGTCACTCATCATTTTGAGCTGTAAAGAGATTTTGTGATTCAAATCAGAAAAAAAATTTTTTTCACTGAATCATCACAACTGTAGAAGTGGTTTTGACTTTGATGGCACTCAAAATTAGTGAGGAAAAAAACACCTCAAAAGCCTGCAGTAACATCAAAATATTAACATTGCATCAGCTGGCAAAGCTGTCTACCTATTTCAGGACTGTTTTAGCTCTATAGTTCAGAAGGATTAATAAACCTTTATCTTCCCAGTACACTATATACATTTCGCTGGGTCTCTGCCAATCTTTTGGATGGACCTGAGCTTATTAGTGTCCCTAAAAGTTGTAGCCAGAACAACTCAGAAGCAGTTCTGCGACCTCGAATATAGTTACGACAAACTCATAGCGTTGTGGAAGTAGAAAAAAGAATAGGATCAAGAATTCTTTGTCACTAATGGACAGAAATACTCTCAGTGAAAAATAACACACAGTAATCTTGACAGCCAAATCTGTCTGACCGTGTCCTGCTTCTCACATCATGATCAAGTCTACTATCTAAAGGGACTATAGCCAGAGTAATTGGCAGGTGTATAAAAACCCACCACGGAAGTTCTTTGGAAGGGAATATATGACTGCACAAAATAAAGTGGTTAGCCTCAAATAACGAAAGTCTGTTTTCCTGGCGTCAAAGAAGGACCTCGATTGGAGAAAAATAAGAAGATGATGAGATGATGATAAGAAGCATTTATATAGTTCTTACTAGTTGGTAATCACTGTTTAATTATTTGTATATTTTAATTCATTTATTCAGCAAATAAACTTTTATTATGTTAGTACTATTTTCATCCCCACTTTAAAGATATGAAAACTGAAACTCAGTCAGGCAAATTCACTTGCCTAAGGTCACACAGGTAATACATAACACAGCAGGGATTTCACACTGGCAGTCTGCTCTGTGTCTGTGCTCTTAAGTCCTCTGTTTTGCCATCAGCAAATAGTGAGTGAATAGATGCATAGGAGCAAAATATTTTCAAGAATCAAAACAAACAAAAAGGGCTTCCCTGGTCGCACAATGGTTAAGAATCTGCCTGCCAATGCAGGGGACACGGGTTCGAGCCCTGGTCAGGGAAGATCCCACATGCCGTGGAGCAACTAAGCCAGTGTGCCACAACTACTGAGCCTGCGCTCTAGAGCTCACAAACCACAACTACTGAAGCCCACGTGCCTCGAGCCCGTGCTCTGCAATAAGAGAAGCCACTGCAACGAGAAGCCCGCGCACCACAACTAGAGAAAACCCACGCACAGCAACGAGCACCCAACACAACCAAAAATAAATAAATTTAAAACAAAAAAACAAGTTCATATATATTCTTGAAAGTTCTTGGCCCTGTCTTTCAGAGACCTAAACAGTGATAAGCAACTTATGACCCATAGGTCGCACAAAATCTAATTCCAAAAACAAGAGAAAAAAAAAGTTAAAGCTGATGCAATGTGAACACTGCAACACGATAGCAGTTGAATAGCAGTTGATATTTGGCACCTGTAATTACTAAAGGCAATTTAATTATCCACGCCTCATATTTTTTAATTCTCTGGGAAACAAAACTCTCATCAATGTTTATTCCCTCAGCATGTGAAATGGCTGAAATCTCTGCTTTGTTTCTCATCTTCACAGCCCTGCTTTCTCAGCCTCTCAGCAACTATCTATGAATCAGCCAAGGCCTGGCAGAGAAAAGCAGTATGGACTTTGGAGCACCTCTCTGGATTTTCTTTTTCTCACAAGCCTTGTGTCTTGGTAGCATTCTGATAAATGAAAATAGATTTGCTTTTAAAATATTGTTTCCATCTACTCCAATTCTTCTGAATGTGAGGCTTGGTTCAAAGCAAGGCAAATTAATCCATCATTGTTAATTAAAGACCTGCCCTCCTACCTAAACTTTAAAGGGAGATTTTTTTTTCCAGAGCAGAAAATAGAGACCTTTAATCATTTGACCATTAAGACAATTGTTTACTCTTAAATGCTCACCAACCAGTAGTAGGTAGCTAAAGGGATGTACCTTTGCCTACCAGTCTACATAATTTTCTCTTTTCTTTTTCTCAAATAGGTATTTTTATGGCAGTTATTCCCTTCAGGGTTCATAGAATATGGGATTCCAGAACACAAAATCCAACATCAGGGCCTTATAGGGGTAATGCACATCATTCAGTGACTATGAATTGGGAATTAGATGCAGTAACTGTATGAGTCTTTGGTTGTATCTTAATGGAAAGAGAGAGCATGCATTTTTAGTTATAGGAGAAATAGTTGCATTGTACTACTGTCAGAGAAAAAATGGAAAATTTTATTCAAGCCAAATTTGAGGATTATAACCTGGGAAGAACATTTTAGAAATCTCTGAGAACTGTTCCACTTGTTAGAAGTCAAGGCACAGTTATATAAGTTTTTTGAGACAGAAGGCTGTACATCAAATGACATATTATTGACAGTTTACATAATCCAGATCTAGGTGCCATGTGAACCCTTATCAAGAAGCAATATTATCTTTAAGGAGCTGTCTTACTGATGCTAGGAAAATACTGCTCTTTATGATTGAGCAGGTATTTCTGCCAATGAGGAAGGCTTGGTTGATACATAATGCAGGTACACCATGCACAGTGAGGGAAAGAGGAGGCCAAAGGAAAGAGATTTTTTCATTAAAATTTTTTTTGTCTTGCCATAAGATATGAATTTCATTTCACACTACTTATGAGCATTATTTAAATTGTGGCAATGAGATGAAATTTGTGTTTGTGTGTGTACATTTGCACGTGCATGTGCCATCCAAGCAGTTGATTGTGTTTTATATTTGTTGCTTTTATAGCCAACCTTCTGTGCTTCCTTCTATTAAGTGAATAGAGAATTTTATTTGAATATACCTTTTCCTTACTCCCTCAGTTCAAGTGATAATGGTATAGCTGGCTCTAACACTTGTGTATGGTCAGGCCACTCAAGATGGCTGTTCTCTTGCTCTTTGTACATCCTCTGCCCAACCAGTGCCTGCTTCGCCTACACCCTACCCACTTGACTGACCTTCCTACATACTTGCCTCAGGCTCCAGTTACTGATTGTTCCAAAAGGCAGATGCAAACAGTTGCTAATCAGGGAAGTGAGGGAATGCAGAACCTAAGGAGGAGTAGTCAAGAAACAATAGTGCAGCCATGGGACAAGGTCCTGGTTCCTTCTTAAGGAATATACATAACAATATATCTTTGAGTTCTTTTATAGGAACTAAGGCCTCCACCCATATAGAAGATGGTAACTATAGGCTCAGACCCCAGACTGGTTGAAAACCAGAGGCTGATGATTGAGAGTCCTGGAACACTGCCCTATTACCTCACCATCAAACAATCAGAAGAAAGTCACGCACCCTGAAGCCCTCACTCCAAATTTTGCCTGGAAAAATTTCTCCCCAGAAACCATCAGGGAGTTGGAGATTTTTGAACATGAGCCACCCATTTTCCTTGCTTGGCTCTGCAGTTAACCTTTCTCTTGCTCCAAACTCTGACATTTCACTTTGTTTGCCTCACTGTGTAGGAACTTGCATTCCATAACAAACCCACACTCTTCCTATAATTGTTAGACCTAGGATTTTTGCTAGAATTATTGGGAAAGAAGCATGCTATGTCACTGTGGTTTCTAAGCTGGGATGATATAAGTTTGAAATGGTCATGGGCCACCACAAGAATGTGTGAGCCTAATTGTGGGAGAAGTAGAGCTGAGGAATCGAGACAGATTCCTGATGATCTGAGTACTTCCTGATAACCACCTTTACCTAAAGGAAAAGGGAACTACTATAGAAGGATCCCAGAAGTCAGACAGAGCAGACTGTATACTTTCAGAATTTATACATTTCCTTTATGTTTTTCTTTTTGCTCAAGATAGTTTGAATTGGATTTTTACAATTCATATCTGAAAGAATTCAATTGATAAATATTTTGTGATTGCTTGATGGAGTAGGATTTGCTAAGCAAAAAAGAAATGGGAGAAATTTCAAAGGAAGAGATATAAAGATTTCACTGATGTCAGTAGATGAAAGTCATTGTGATGCTTCCCATAAGACCCTTGAAATTAGAAAAATAAGATTGCTTTGTGTGAATTAAACCAAGAAATCAATGCCTAATGAATAAAAATTAAGATAAGCAAAGTCACACTAAAGCTAGAATGTGGATTTTGTTCTGGTTGTATAGTCTTTGGAATTAAAAAGGAGGTCTATGGCTTCCTCTTTATCAGGCCTGGCATTGTGAAGGGTTAGTTGGAAAGCCTTACCAAACATCTTCATGGAAATTTTCTTTCTTTTTTTTTTTTTGATCAAAAAATCAGACCCAGCTCATCTTGTAACTGAGCAGGACCCTATGGAGCCTTCCCAGACCAGACTACCTCAGCACCATGTCCTCCACCTGCCTCTTGTCTGCAGAAAAACTGTAGCCTCCTCGGCCTTCCCCGAGGTCCAAAGAGTAAATTTAATCAGAGAAGTGAGAAAATGCAGTAAGAAAAGAGAACAGTCAAGCAAGACAAGATAATACTTTAGCCATTAAACAAAGTCAAGGATCTTTAGTTCCTCTTCAAGAGCTATAGATAATATTCTGGACCATGTCCTTCGAGTTGTTTTGAAGATACTGAAACGACTTCACCAAGTGAGAGCAGTTAACCGTATGCTACCTACAAGCACATATGTAAACCCAAGACCAGTTGGAACCAGGAGGCTGATGATGTTGATTCCTGATTACCTCACCACCAACCAATCAGAAGAATGTCCACGAGCTGATCACACACCTCACAACCCCCCTCTCTCACCCTATCTTTAAAAACCTTTCCTTGAAAGCCTTCGGGGAGCTTGGGTCTTTTAAGCACTAGCTGCCCTGGACTCCCTGCTTGTTGCCTGCAATAAATGCTCCACTTTCTTTTACCACAGCCCGGTGTCAGTAGGTTGGCTTTACTGCACACAGGCAAGTGGACCCAAGTTTAGTTCAGTAACTATTTGACCCAAATATCATTCCAGTAGTTGCACTGTGTTCCCTTTTGTGCTATGAGACATTTAATTTGTAAAATTCTGTGTAGAATGCTGAAACTCAGAGAGAGAGAGAAAAGGAGAAAGATTCCTGTAAGATGTTGCAAATCTGCCAGGGCGCCAAGACCCATGTGAAGGGAAGAGAGGTTGAATAAGGTTATTTTCAGTGAGCTGAAAACACTGTACTTTAATTATAAAATTGCAGGTTAAATAAGCTAACAAAAAGGACAGGAAATTAAGACAGAGGTAGTTTGGGAACCAAGGGATTTCTCCAGTTGCTGTAGCAGATGCTGGATTTCCTGCTGAATTACCTCAGAGAGATCTGCATTCTGGAAAGTCAGATCTCTTAAATAAACTCAGGAATTCCATCCTATGGATTTTTAAGATACATACCAACACATAAAGTGGTTTGATTACATTCTGGGAAAACAAAGTTCAACTTGGCCAACCAAATCTTTGGTCTCTAAAATATTGATTTGATTGATAAAAAATAAAATATTTCATTTCATTATTTTAGTGTCACATACAGTTCATATCTTTGGTCCCTGAACCATAGTAATTCAATAAATTTTGTAAACAAACCAACAAAAGTAAAATTGTCTCAATTTTCCTACCAAACCTCAGTGGGTTTGCTTCATTAAATTTGCAGTTGGTTTTACAGAATTAACTACTCCAGTAAGTCAAAATGCCTTATTCAGTCATTTTGTGTTACACTAGCTAACTTTTAAGATAAATGGCTGTAGCACTGCATTGAAATGAAAATAAGAGCAATAGGAATTTTCTCCTGGAAAAGAAAAATGCCGAGAAATGTCTACTATTAATTGCTTTTAGTTTGTGATGCAAAGAGAAAACACACAGGTAACATACCAGAAAAGGATGTATTTCTCTCCTGTGTAAATTATTGCACTGAATTTTGAAAATGTTTTACAGCTTTAATATGCTGGTTGAGAAACCATTTTTAGAACTTGCAAATAGAGCAGGTTTACCACTCTTCAGACTCTCTTTACTCTTTGAAATCTTCACAGTGGCCATATCAAGTTCCCACAGCATTATGTTGGCAGTGTGTTTTCTCTGACCCCTTGGGACTTTTGCAATAGTGATATTGACCCTTTGACGTCTACACTCAAATTTTTTTGATCTTGAAAGTAGAAAAATAAATATATTTGCTTATTTCTAAAACCATTTTCACACAAAAGGTCTGTATTCACCTGTTGTTTATTTCCTTGAATGGTTTTGTTTTCTATTGAATCTTTTCTATTTACAAAGTATAACAGATTCTAATAACTGTGTTATGATCTTTTGAGTTTCCTTTAGCACCCCAGTTAATTGACGACCAGCAATAGTAAGGTATTTATGCAGTGACAGATAAGTGTCCAGAAAGTAAAATCAAAGAATTTGCTTCGGCAAGAAATGTTAACAAAACAGCATTTGAAACAGCAAGTAGGTAGAAGCACAGCAGGAAGCTGGTGGTCAAAGGCAGCCTGGAAACTACATTAATGAACATCCTGTTTGAACCGGAGAGGACAGTGTCAGCTACTTACTTGCATCCTGCTCTGAGAAGATTAGTCCTCTACAGGGAAGCCCAGGAAATCAGGGTAGATTAGTGCCAAATTAAATGAAAACAAAATACACCCACAGAAGGAGTATTCTTTTCATCACTTTAGAGAATCCTTCCATTTCATAAACTGCACAGAATTAATGAGTTAAGTTTGCAGAAGCACTTGCCATAAATGCTTAAGATTAACTGCAAAAGATGTCTAGAATTCAAGCAGAATTGTGATGTACTAACAAAAACTTATTTCCAAATGGTACAAATCATGACACACATGCAAATGTAGAATGAACATATGTCTAAAATTTATTTGACTTATTAATTGATGAAGGATCAGTATGATAGTCAACGTGATTCAAAGGGCATTTTAAGAACTATATATTTATAGGATATTTGATAAAAGAATCTTAGGAAGAATTATTGTTCTATTATATACTGTTCACATTTAGGGTTAATTTTCTTACAATAGAAATTATTTGCACTTCTGCCATATGAAATCTCCAAGGTCACATGTAACTTCACAGTCTTAACTCTTAATAAATAATAAATATCAATGTCAAACAATGGCACATTCTCTTAAAGAATTAACTGTTAGGTGATTCAGTTAAATAATGCTTCAATGTGACATTGAAAAGATATGCAAGCATTCTTTTGCCTTATTTATATGTCATTTATATGTTTTTGGATACTTTTTCCTAACAATACTAAGCAGATAGGCAGGAACTAAGTCTTTGTATTTATAACCAAGATGTGCCATTATTTCCTCAATGTGTAATAGCCAAAAATTTTCCTGTTATGCCAACTAATTGTTTTCAAATACTGATCCTGGGACTTCTGTTGTAGTGCAGTAGTTAAGAACCCGCCTGCCAATGCAGGGGACACAGGTTTGAGCCCTGATCCGGGAAGATCCCACATGCCTTAGAGCAACTAAGCCTGTGCGCCACAACTACTGAGCCTGCGTTCCCGTGAGCCACAGCTACTGAGACTGAGTGCCACAACTACTGAAGCCCACACACCACAACTACCAAAGCCTGCGTTTTCTACGGCCTGCGTGCTGCAGCTATTGAGCCTGCATGCCACAACTACTGAAGCCTGCGTGCCTAGAGCCCGTGCTCCACAACAAGAGAAGCCACCGCAATGAGAAGTCCAGGCACCGCAACAAAGAGTAGCCCATGCTCACCGCAACTAGAGAAATTCCGTGCACAGCAATGAAGACCCAAACGCAGCCAATAAATAAATAAACAAAAATTAACAACCTAAAATACTGATCCTATTTGTCATTTATCTCTTGCCTAAAATATTTTATAGTTCTTTGAGGGGAACTTAGCTTTCTCAATTTATAATATGTAAAATCTTCAAGGGCACATAGCTGAACTTGCTGTTAGAATATCAAAAATGGACCATGTGATTTCAAATCAAAGACAAGGACTAGCTAGATATTAGAATTTTCTCTTCTGGTTTGGTGGATGTAGTAGGAAGAATAAGAATTGGAGAAACACTGGAGAAAAAATGTAATATTTGAACTCAAAGAACTTGGTGAAATCTCGTTCTCTGATTTCAATCTGGATTGGTTATTATAACTTCTAATAGTTAATAAAATTTTCCAAGTTTCTGTGAGCTAGACAGTCTCTGCTTTCTCTAATTTTACTTTAGGTCCTATGAGGCTATGGCTAGTATAGGGAGAAATCCAGGGACAAATTATATCCAGATACTGATTGACAAAACTGTCTTGCATAGCTGATTAACTTAAAGATTTTCTCAAGAAATTATCAATCTCACCTTTGAATCTCACTGGCATTAAACATGACAATAGACCTGGCAGTTCAATCTTTATTTTAAGAAAAATCATCAATAATCCTTGTTCTCATGCTATTGAAAACAATATAAATAGACATGACTTTTGCCTTTATAAAGTTGACATTTGGCAGCCATGGTACGGGCAAAAAATTTCAGGACCTGCATAAGAAATATGCAAATCAAGATAACTCTTGGTTGTGTCTGTATAGGTAACTGATGAATTAGAATTTTACATATTGTTATGTAAAAATGACTTTTTAAACTTTTAAAAAATACATTCATGGATATGAAGCAATATTTTATATCCTAGAAGTACTTTATTAATTCTTAGTCTCTTCCAACAATCAGTTTCTGTGTGCAGTTGTGAATTTAAGTGTATGTGTGAGAGAGAAACAAAATTTGTTTTGTTTTTTCTTTTGGAAAGTAAAAATCATGGGTGAAGCCAGACTGGGTAATACTGTCAGGAGAGCCAATGTGGTATGAAAGAATATCTGAGCACCAAGGTCCTTGAACTGTGACCTATGATCTAGAGAGTCTCTCAAAGGATTGTATGACTAAAATTCTGCCGTGGGAATGTAAAGTCTTGAGAGGCATATGTGAAGAACATAAAGAAGGAAGCAAGGATTAATGTAGCTGCAAAGACTTTAAAAAGTAGCATCACTGAACAACTTTGGTGAAACCAGTAGTTTTGCACATTAAACAGTAGACTTTTAAAAATGCTGAGAGAGGACTTTCCTGGTGGTCCAGTGGCTAAGACACCATGCTGCCAATGCAGGGGGCCTGGGTTCAGTCACTGGTCAGAGAACTAGATCCCACATACCGCAACTAAGAGTTCACATGCTGCAACTAAAGATCCTTCATGCCGCAAATGAAGATCCCACATGCTGCAACAAAGATCCTGCATGCTGCAACTAAGAGCCAGTGGAGCTAAATAAATAAATAAATAAAATGCTGAGAGAATCTGGGAAACTGCTATAGCCAGACTCATTCTAGACTCTTTACAGCCAACTTTGTGATGATAATCAGGATTAAAGGAGAAAAAATATCCTAAATAGCTGTTCATTGAGGCTGGCATGGACTTAGAGGAGAACAAACCAAGTAGGTGACAGGGACAGTATACTAGTAGACAGAGATAGGTGGGTGACATGGTGTTGAAAGAGGAGGAGGAGGACCTGAAACAAGAGGTAAAACTAATAGATGGGATCTGATTAGACTTATAAATGAGTGATAAAGAAGTTAGACCAAATGACCATGTCCTGAACATGGGGTTGACCATAAACTCAGATACTAGAGGCGTTCTAAAGGAAGAGATATCAATCATTCTGAAGTATTTGGGGAATGGCTCACTGGGGTAGGGTTATATCTTCAGGTTTTGAAAATTGTTAGGACTTTACTAGGTTGAATAGGGGAACTACTACAAAACAACTAATACTGAAAACTTGTTGAAAAGCTAGTATAGTGGGAAGCAGCCACATAGCACAGGGAGATCAGCTCGATGCTTTGTGACCGCCTGGAGGGGTGGGATAGGGAGGGTGGGAGGGAGGGAGATGCAAGAGGGAAGAGATATGGGAACATATGTATACGTATAACTGATTCACTTTGTTATAAAGCAGAAACTAACACACCATTGTAAAGCAATTACACTCCAATAAAGATGTGAAAAAAAAAAAAGCTAGTAGCTATGAAAAGCAACAAACTTGCCAAATTAAAAAAAAAAAAAAAAACACATGCATGAGAAAATAGAAAAATAGAAAAGTGTAAAAATAAGATTTTTCTCTCAGGTCTGCTGCACATCTCTTTGCTTCTATTAAGTAGGTCTCTCGTACTCGCAGTGGGGTGCCCTTCAGAGACAAGGACATTTTTCAAATGTCAAAAAAATCTTCTAATCTGATTGCTAAGCATGCCATGATTAATGTAAAGAAAGGTCAAGTTCAATAACACAGACAAAAAAGGAGAGTCTGAGATTTGATCTAAATGATGGCTATAAGCATCGATTAGTCAAACAAGCCCAATCATAGCTATTGGTTTAGACTGTGGAATAGCTGCCCTTCAAGGTATATTCACTTTACAGTGGTTATTTCAGACCTTTAAGAACTGCTAAGAACATTGATGGTGGATGGTATTACATTTTTTAAATTCCCAAGGAGATTGAGGAATACAGTCAGAAAAGCTATGACGAGTCTGTTATTTGGATCTTTTTTTTAAAAAATAGTTTATTTATTTATTTGGCTGCACCGGCTCTGAGTTGTGGCCTGGGGGATCTAGTTCCCTGACCAAGGATTGAACCTGGCCCCCTTCTTTGGGAGCGCGGAGCCTTAACCACTGGACCACCAGGGAAGTCCCTGTTATTTGGATCTAAAGTGTGGTGGAAAATAACACATTTTTACTGCAATAAAAGCCCTACTAAAAAGCTTGAATCTATTATGTTAACTAATGAAAGAAGTACTTAATGAAGTTTTAGCTAGGGTTTTAAATGAATTAAATATTGAGAATTAAAGTACACTTAGAGAATTCTAATTCCTAAAATTATCCCCATATAAATGACAAAAATATGTAAACAAATACAAATAATTTATGAACCCTGCATGATATGACCATAGTCCTACCTAAGAATTTCAGATTAAACAGATTTACCAGGAAAGATCAGGAAAAATAACACTATCTTGTGGGTGAGGGGTTCTTTTTTTTAATGAATTTTAATTATTTCCCCAGACTTTAATGTTATCTGTTAATGTACTTTATGAAAGATGAAAGCTAAAGTTTATTTTCTCATTAGCTTCATTATTGTCACTGGCAGACATTGATTCTCTCCTTCCCTGGGCCTTCACTTCATAAATATGTAGAAGAAATATGAACATAGTAGTCATATTCCAGTGGGGGGGATTCTTCTTGTCCATCAACCATCTCTTAAATTTCTTGATTTTCAATCAGACCAACTGAGTGTCTATTTAAAACTTTAAATAGCATGAGACAAAATTAAATTCAAGGCAAATTGAATGACATAGAAAGTACCACTTTATAACTGTAACTTGCAAATCCACAATGAGGACATAGTTTGTCATGAATATTTGAATATTACAGCACCAAAATACCGAAAGCCAAATCTTCAAGAATTACATGAATAAAAAGATAATAATAAATACAGAAATGTATCTCTTTTCCCTCATGTTAGATTGCATAGAAAATAGTATAAGTAAGAATAGAGGGTTTTTAACAAAAGAATTAATAAAGTTGGATGAATATAGATCTATAGATATATGTAGTAAAAGAAAGGAACTCAACCATGGAACAGTTATAAAAATGGACTACATATTAAACTCAAAGAAAAAGTCATTTAATTCCAAATTTGAAATAGTACAGACTGCATTATCAGATGATAATATAATTCAACTGGAAATCAAGAGCACAAATAGAAGCCAAAGAAAATCTCCAACTATCTCAGGTAAGCTCTGAAGGGGTTACCCTTCTGGGAATCACACAGTGGTCACACCTTGCTCCTATTGTTAAGCTTCAGGAGCCCAAGGATTTCTTTAGGTAGAACAGTCACAGGCTGCTACTTGACAGATTTTTGGCAACAGTTTCCTTAAAATCCTAGAAGGCATCAGGGCTATTTGATTCTGGTCAATTTCATACGAGAGTAAACTATTTTCAAAGGCAAAGATCTTAAACCTCAATTTCCCTGGTGGTCCAGTGGCTAAGACCCTGCACTCCCAAAGCAGGGGGCCAGGTTCAATCCTTGGCCAGGGAACTAGATTCCACATGCCACAACTAAAAGATTCTACATGCCACAACAAAGATCCCGTGTGCTGCATCTAAGACCTGATGCAGCCAAATAAATAAATAAATATTAAAAAAAAAAGAGAGAGAGAGAGAGAGAGAGATCGTAAACCTAAGGAATCTTATCTGTTGGTCACTGGTCTTTTTCCCTATCCATTTGTTAATTTGGAAAATAACCACAATTAAGAAAACACCTCCTTTAATCCAGCCCTTGTCTGATTGTGCACTCCCCTTGTTTGTCAGGGAAAGCTTACAAGAGACATTTTGGAGAAATTCCTGGAACTTCAGTGTTGCCAATCTCATGCTTGCTAATTTTACTGCTTCAATACTGTATAGGATAGATTAGCGTTCACATAACAGAAATCATTGCAGCTAGGTTAAGTAGAAAAGGATTTAACAGAGGGAATTTGGTGCTTTCAAAATCACTGGGAGAGCTGGAGCTGGGTCTTGCAGGCTCTAGGCAGCACTGGAATCCACCTTTACAGTAGTTAGGATCCTGCCATTTTACCTCAAATGTGGCCAGCCTTAAGAACCTATTTGCTTCTCAACACTTACCAAAAAGCTAACTAATTAAAATATCAAAAATATTATGGTATGTTTTTGTTAAGTAATTGTTGCATTCAAAATTAGGTACCTCCTTCCCTGCAACTATGAAGACTTCATTCTAAATAGCAGTCATGTAACCCTTACCAAATGACATCAAAATACTTCAATAATTAACAAGATTAAAAAGCACCATTGCTTTGGTTCATCATACTTATTTTTTCCGTGAGATGCAGTGCAGTTGTGTGGTTAAGCAAAAAGTGTTGATGTCATACAAACATGAGTTCAAACTCTAGTATTAACTGTGAAAGCCTGGGGCAATTTAATGATGCTAAGTTTTAATTTCCACACCTGTAAAATGGGAATGATAATAATATGACTACTGATAGAGACATTATGCAACTTAAATGAAATAGTGTACTGAAGTACTTAAAACAGCACCTAGCACATAGTAAGCCCTCAGTGATGGTGAGACAGGTTTTACTACCACCACCTTGCTACTTTTTGTTCTCTCGTTTTTCAAGTACACTACCTCTTTAAGTCATAATCTCACATCTGTCATCATTATGCTAGCAGCAATTGACTTCCTAAATCCCCAAATCCACTGATCTTTATTCAGTCCACATTCATCTTGGTTTCTCTGCTGGCTTTGACATTGTTCATCATTCTCATCCATTCTCACACCATTGACACTGATGGCATATACCAGCTTTCAGGCTTTGCCCCCAGTTCCACCCTGCGTGCTCAATCTCTCACAGTAACTATAGCAATATTTGTGGTCATCTTTTTCTTTTTCATCTATCATCCTAGTGCTAGGCCTCATTATCTTATGCCTGTGCAAATTTTTTATTCACTTGCTGATGGCTGACTTTTCTTCATTATCTCTGCTTCAATTAATTTTGTGTACCAACTGACAAATGAATATCTTTAAAATACTGATTATGTCATTCTCGTGCTCAGAAATTTTCAGTGACTTTCAATTGCCTACCAAATGAAGTTCAAATACATTGGTCTGGTTATCAAAACACTTCTCATTCATCTCCTAACATGCCTTTAAGCCTCCTATCCAGTAATTTCTGAACTGTGGCACTCATCACATACTATGCTTCTATTGAGGCTTTTCTCCTCATAGAAATTTGCCTGGAATGCCCTCTTCCCAGCCTTTTCCATCTCCTGACTTTTTATTTATCCCTCTAACCCTGGTTAAAATGCTTTCTTCCCTAGGATAACCCCAATTAGGAGCAATCAATCTCTCCCTTTTCACAACATTAAAGATTGACAGGGCTTCCCTGGTGGCGCAGTGGTTGAGAGTCTGCCTGCTAATGCAGGGGACACGGGTTCGTGCCCCAGTCCGAGAAGATCCCACATGCCGCGGAGCGGCTGGGCCCGCGAGCCATGGCCGCTGAGCCTGCGCGTCCGGAGCCTGTGCTCCTCAACGGGAGAGCCCACAGCAGTGAGAGGCCCGTGTACCGCAAAAAAAAAAAAAAAAAAATTGATATTCATCATTGGGTGCATCACATACATGTTAGAGCCAATTTTTTGTAATATCACCTAACTGGTATATTATACCAGGGTCAGAAAACTTCCTTAAAGGCCAGATAGTAAATGTGTAAGTAAATATGGCTTAAGGACCATATGGTCTTTGTCACAATTATTCAACTCTGCCTCTTTAGTGAGAAAGTAGCTGTAGACTGCTTATGTAAACAAATGGGCATAGCCATTTTCCAATAAAACTTTATTTACAAAACAAAAACAGTTGGCCAGCCCAAGGGTTGTAGCTTCTTGATCACTGCACTAGACCATCAACTTCTGAAATGCTGGAACCACGCTATATTTATTTGAACACTGTTAATACTAGCACTAATGAGTCATTAAATACTCCCCTATAGTCTATGCCAGGAACTATGCAAGTGCTTTTTTTTTTTTTTTTTTTTGCGGTACGCGGGCCTCTCACTGCTGTGGCCTCTCCCGTTGAGGAGCACAGGAACGTGGGATCCTCCTGGACAAGGGCACGAACCCATGTCCCCTGCATCGGCAGGCGGACTCTCAACCACTGCGCCACCAGGGAAGCCCTATGCAAATGCTTTTATGCACATTATTTATAATCATTGCAGTGACTTTAAAAACTCAGTATTGCTATATTCCTTTTGCAGATGAGGGAACTGAGGTGCTTACCACAAAGTGAAATTCTTATTTTTACATATTTGTTTACATATTTGTGGTTGAAGCTCTCTCTAAAAGGAAACTATAAAAACGAAGAACAAGTCTGTCTCCTTTGCTATTGTTTCTGGCACAGAATAGATATTCAACAAGTGTTTATTTAATCAATTAATGAGTGAATTAAGCACAGAGTAGCTAACCCATTTGTCCAGAGTCACACACACCAGTAAATAATAGAGCAGGAATTCAAATTTACATTTTCCTTTTTTCAGTAGTCCTTCATTTTCTCCAAGCAAATATTTCTTGAAAACCCACCGTATGCCATGGGCTATGAGCTTTTAACCATACAGAACTGCCTATCATATTGTATACAATAATAGCCAACACTTATAGAGCACTTACTATGTGCCAGGCTCTGTTCTGAGTACTTTATACGTATCAACTTATTAACAATCCTGTAAGGTAGGTATTATTATTATCACCTCTAGATATAAAATTTAGGTACAGAAAGCTTAAGCAACTCACAATATCTAGTAAGTGGTATAATCCAATGCTTTTTTTTACATCTTTATTAGAGTAAAATTGCTTTACAATGGTGAGTTAGCTTCTGCTCTATAACAAAGTGAATCAGTTATACATATACATATGTTCCCATATCTCTTCCCTCTTGCGTCTCCCTCCCTCCCACCCTCCCTATCCCACCCCTCCAGGCAGTCACAAAGCCCCAAGCTGATCTCCCTGTGCTATGCGGCTGCTTCCCACTAGCTACCTTACATTTGGTAGTATATATATGTCCATGCCTCTCTCTCGCTTTGTCACAGCTTACCCTCCAGTGCTTTTTAAAACGTTCACTTTATTGCCTTTTGATAAGTAGTTTGTAAATACTGATAAACATTGATTTTTCTCCTTACCTCTTCTTTTGACTAGTCAGTAGATTATGTCTTAAAATAAGCTGACTTTCATAGCACTAAGATCCATGTTTCCTGAGAACCACTCCCCTCTAAAATTAAATTTTACTTCTGGTCATACAGAACATCTCATTGTCACCTTTTCATTTGCTTGTACTTCTTCCCCAATCTGGAATACCTCTCATTTTCTCTGTCACTTTAAACTCGCTCAAGGTAGGGAGATTTATATATATATCTATATATATATATTTATATATTAAGTTTAATAACACCATCTCCTAGAAGATAGAAAATGTTCACTTAACCTTTAAACTATACCTGAATTCAATTCAGTAACTAGCATTCCTGGAATGGATTAGCCTGTGGGTCATACCCTAATGTTTGAAATCTTACAAAAATCTTCCATTTCACTTAATAATGAGCTAGTAATATGTATAACACTCTGCATCCAGTTTTTGTCTTTTTACACATTTTATATCAAGTTTCTCATTATGCATCAAGTGAGACATTAGCCATATTTTAACTTCCCTTTCAGGTATTGAAACATGCCTTTCTTCCATCTCTGAGTTGTGATTTGGCTAAGAGCAGGGACTATGACTGATCCATCACAGTATTTTGCATAAAGCGTGCTCCTAGACACTTGTGAAATGACTGGATGAATAGGTATACATGCGCATATGCAACATCTACTTCATCTTCTAATTAGAACCCATCTTAAATTGACCTCCTAAATACTTCTCAGACTGCTGTTCCTGTCCTTATTTCGCCACAACTGCTATGGTTCAGGCCCCCAAAGCCTTTCAACAACATTCTTAGCACAGCAATGGGCCCAGCTTCCTTACACTTCATCTCACCCAACTTCTCAGTTCACCCTACTCTTTGCTGCCAAACTGGGAAATTTGG
Organism: Tursiops truncatus; assembly: GCF_011762595.2. Classification (NCBI taxonomy): domain Eukaryota; kingdom Metazoa; phylum Chordata; class Mammalia; order Artiodactyla; family Delphinidae; genus Tursiops; species Tursiops truncatus. The sequence continues at coordinate 124,328,423 of NC_047034.1, forward strand.
TTTCATTATGGATTATATAGTTGTCCACAGGTTCCATGATTCAACAAACTGCCAATTAAAAATATTTTAAAAATTTCCAGAAAGTTCCAAAAAGCAAAACTTGAATTTGCCACATTCTGGCAACTGTGTACATAACATTTACATTTTATTTACAACATTTACATAGCATTTACACTGTATTGGGCATTATAACTAATGTAGAGTTGATTTAAAGTATATGGGAGGATGTGCATAGGTTATAAGCAAATACTATGCCATTTTACATAAGGGACTTGAGCATCTGTGGATTTGGGTATCTCAAGGAGGAAGGGGTGGTCCTGGAACCACTTCCCTGTAGATAGCAAGGGAAGACTGTATACTCTTCAGTGTCCTCCCTCCCATACTATAGATGTAGGTCAAAGCTCTTTCCACCTGCATGTAGCCCTCCTTGCCCAGCTGTCCAGCTCACATGCATTCTGTATCCAGTTACACTGAGTACAGTACTTGAAATTTCTGGAACACACCACACTCTTCTACTCAACCATGACTGTGAACATATATTTCCTTCTGAATGGAATACCCTTTTTCCCCCTCTGTGTGAGATGCACTTTTCTCCCAGTGTGGCACTCTTTCTTAACTTTTAAGACTTAAATATCACTTACCCCATGAAGCCTTTTGCCATGCCAAAAACTAAAATTTGTTCTCTCTCCTCTGCTCCTGTGGCAACTTTTTTTTTTATTCTGAATATAATGTGTTTGTATAGCTATTTTCCCCATTGAAATGGAAAATCTTTGAGAGTAGCAACCTTCAAACATCTGTAGCCTTGTCACAATGCTGCCATATAGTCAAGCCAGCAATAAATACTTTTCAGTGAATGATTTAACTAATCAATCAATAAATTCATGCTGACATTAAAGAGGTTAAATATATGCTATAGAGATAAGAGTCATTCAATACAAAGTTTTGGAACTATAACATTGATAAAAAGATTTTGAGTATCGCATTCATTAAAATCATGGTATGTGGTTATATATGCATATCCTCATAACTTTATTTGGAAAGAAAATGTCACCAGTAAGTGATTAAATTGCTTAATCAAATAATATCTGGCATTTGAAAATGGATAACCTGCCAATTGAGTTGTAAGAAGTTTCTAATTAAAAATGGATATATAAAGGAAACTGCGTTGGTTTTTGATGGCTACAGTATAAAACTTAATTATATAGTTATATTAAATGTACCATGAGTATATTAATTTTCCTAAATGATATTTAGTTGCTGGTCTCAGGTTTTCCTATTAAATTACTGTTAATTGCAAATTTGAAAAGTATTTACTTTAATGTTGAGGACAATACCAAAAGATCTTATTTCAAAAGAAAAATCTACGTTAAAAATGGAAAGTATTCCTATGTGACTGATGCGGCCAGTAGAATAACATTCTAGTTTACCACCCCTACCTGCCCCCATCCCGATTACACAGTTTACAATGTTTGTGTGAGGGAAACTGCAAGCGAATAAAGTATCTACTTTCATCAACCAAATCAAAGGAATTTTCTGGTTTATTTTATTGCCAGTATCACAGGAATTTGAGTCACCTTTCAGTTACTTAGTGGGACATTTGATCAGAAGCAATCTTAGAAGACTATCATATTATCGATATTTTCAGAAGGAAAAGCTTGGCATAGGGTGTGAGTAAAAGGTATCAAGATACCAATCTTTCAAGAACACTTTTCCTCAAGTGGCTCCAGGGTCTGTTTAGAATCCAAAATGCTTCTGCCTTAGATAGTGGAGTAGGGGTTCATGTTGATGCAGAACCAGAGTTTTCCGGGGAAAATTATGATGCTTGAGCAAAATAAATAAAACACAGTCATACTAATAAATAAAGTAGAAAGGAATAGTCAAGTGTGGTACATTTTTTTTAACAACTGGTAAGTGTTCTCTGGCAAAATATAATATTTAGAACTTAGGACTGAATTATTCACCCAGTAGGTGCTCAATAGCCACTGGCTGAATGAATGAATATTGCAATTCAAGTTGTAAACATCCCTTGAAATAAAGCTCTCTCTTACAAAAAGAAGCAAAGACTCCAAGTTGGAGAATATCCAATTTTAGGATGGTGGAGTTATGCCCAATGAATGCAAACTAGCCTGTCCATTAGTCCCCAGTGAAGTCTCTCACAACATTTAGCTTAAATACTCATAAGGAAGAAGAAAAAAAATAAACTTTAAAAAAAAGTCTTTGATTTTCGTGGCATTTATTGACGGAACCCAAGAGATCATAATGATTCTGGTTTCAGCAACTAATTGATGGTCAACAGACACTTTATCTCATGAAAGAAAGTCCCTCTCTCTGCCTAAAATAAAATTGGAAAATAATGTATCTCTCTGTCTACGCCTTTGGTAAGAGAACCAAGATATGTACAAACCATAATATTTTACAGCTGCCTCTCCACCTTGGTAAGGCCACTGGCTCCATGAGGACCAAGTATGTTTATTTTAGTTCACCACTGCATTGACAGTAACTAGAACAGTGTCTGGTACCCTGTTTTGTATTTAATAATTATATTTCAAACGAATGAGTTATTGAAAGGTATTTTTTTAGGATTATTTCTCTAATTCTAACTTCTCCTCCTCTCTGTCTCTTGCCTACCCATACTTATCTAATCATTTGGTAACTGCAACCCCTAAGGGACAACACATTTTATTCTGAAAAATGTGGACCCCACAAAGAAGTCCTGAAGAACATTATTAGTACAAATTAGATAATGTAGTTTTCTTTATACATCACCAATTAACCAGGCAAAATGGCCGGGAGAATATCCAGTTTTAGGATGGCAAAATTATGTCCCAAGAATTCCAAGTAAACTACAAATTTTACCTGAGGAAATGCATATTCATCTGTCCGCTAGGCAATGGGGTGCTACATTGAACTGTGTTTATGGTGCTGTGTTTATCACTTGTTCTGGAGGTAGGGTGTAAGTCCTAATTTGTGGCCTTTGTTGATTTCTATGGTATATTTTAAGACCCTATGACTTAAGGCAGAGTTATGGAGCTGGCTCCAAGGCACCACTATCTCCAAGTATTTATACCTCAATAGCAAATGCTTATACAACAAACAAAATAGTGATATAACAAATAAAATAAAATAAAATAAAAAACTGCTCCTCACTAATTGCTAAGTACTATAAAAGTCCTTTATTTGCTGTCTATCTATTCATGTAGTATAGTACTTATTATTTTTTATTATGATAATGCTGTGTCCATAGCAGATGGTAATTTACTTAAAAGCAGAAAATTACTTCAGTTATTTATTCAACAAATATTTTTTATCAACTGTATGAATTCTCCATAGTATACAACATAGTTGACTTAACTATAGAATGGGATTGAAAAAAAGCTTTATTTAAAAAACTAAATTCTCTCTGGATTCTCTGTAGTCCTGTCAGCTTCCCAATTTCCTCCCTGACTGATACGTCCTTGTGTCTAATGCATTCTCATGTAGTATTTGTTGTTTATACAACTCACATGAAGTTTATTTTTTTATGTATCTTTACATATATTTACAGTTAAATAACCCATATCCAAAATAAAGTAAGTTTCTTCTAAGTAGAGATTGGATCTTATTGTTCTGTGTCCTTAGGAGCCAGTCAAGGGTTTTTTATGACCCAATAGTTCTTTTATACCTCCTTTGGTTTCTAGCAGACAGATTAGAATCTCAATAAATATTGGTTGCATTTAGTGGAATGATTTTCTCAAACTCTTAAATAATTTCATTCAGTTTCTTGATGTAGTTATAAAATTTATATGAAAACTAAACATGTCACTGTTTTAAAATAATGAATAAAAGTTATAATTACTTCTCCATTTTAAAAACTATATATCCAAAGTATATTAATGTTTGGTATCAATGATAAAATGTTTTCCTGACTAACCACTGGATATAAATCAAACCATATTGCCAAATAATGAGAGAAAAATATATATTACATTAATAAATCATTGAAATAAATTTGTTAGCCTTTCTGTTGAACATATTTCCATGCTAACAGAAGATATTCCTTGAATATCTCCAAATGTGCTTTATTATTAGGGAAAAAAAAACTGATTCTAACAAAACCTTTTAGGTTACAACCATATTAACTCTATCTGTATGTTGCTGAAATAACAAAAGGTTGTTAACCCAAGAATATAAACAAAGAGAAGAGTTAGAACTAAAGCACTTTTTGACTTTCTATCCAGATACGATACCTTGCAAACACAGTTACTCCTAAAGAGCAAGTCTCTGCAGTAATTTTTTTAAATTATAAAAAAAACTGGAAAACAGAAAGGCAAGTGTAAACTGACTGTATGTTAGGTAATCTATTTTCTTTTCAATGTAATGAATAAAGAAGTAGACATGATCTTAAATTGACAATGACATAGTCCAATAAATATACTCACAGGATATCCTATATCCTATCAAGCAGGAACTATAAAACTGCCTTCTCTGAATGTCTTCAATGATTTATTATATCTCACACTTAATAACATAAGGTGTGACTTTAGAATATGGCATTGGTACAGTATCCAGGCAAGAAAATTCACTTCTCTTTTTTTCACAATTATTCTGTGGTAGAATATGTATATTTTCCTCCCTAATGTATTGATGTTTCATTTTAAAGTAACTTGTATTTGATTTTTGAATAAATGATACATTTACCTATTCAAAAAAAAAGTGTACTGTAGAAAGTCTTCCTACTACTACTATTAGTTTTTCTTTATCCATTCCCTCGTCTAGAAGCATTAAATGTTACATATTTTTAATCTACCCTTCCCTACGTTTATACAAACTTTTTTTAATAAATGAAAAGATACCATTCAGTCCTCCTACTTCTTACTATTTTTTTGAAATGTAACAATATATATTTTAGGAATTGCTCCTTATCAATGCATAAACTTCTTCCTCATGTTTTTTTTTTATAACTCCATAATTTTCTATTGAATAGTTGTAGCCATAATTTATTAAAACAGGTGTTTATTGATGGCCTTTGAGGTTGTCTCAATTTCTTACTAATACAGATCTTCCTTGATTTAGGATGAGACTACATCCTAACAAATTCATTGTAAGCTGAAAATATTATACATCAAGAATTCATTTAATACACTTAACCTACCATCATGGCTTGGCCTGCCTGCCTTAAACGTGCTTAAAACACATTAGCCTACATTTGGGCAAAATCATCTAACACAAAGCTTATTTTATAATAAAGTGTTGAATATCTGATGTAGTTTATTGAATACTGTATTGAAAATGAAAAACAGAATAGCTGTATCGGTACAGAATAGTTATAATTGTATTGGTTTTTTACCCTTGTGGCTGCATGGCTGACTGGAAGCTTTGTCATACTGCCGCTGTCCAGCATCATGAGATGGCTAGCCTGAGAAATGATCAAAATTCAAAGTACTGTTTCTACTGAATGCATATCATTTTTCCTCTGTTGTAAAGTCAAAAAATTGTGAGTCAAATCATTATAAGTCGGACACCGTTTGTACAAACAATGCTGAAATAAATAACTTTGAACATACATCATTTTGTTCATGTGTGAGAGTACCTGAAGAGTATATTCTTTGGAGTAGATTTGTGGGGAAGAGGAATGTGTGCATTTGTAGTTTTGATTTTTGATGCAATAAAAATTGTCTTCCATGGAGTTTGCACTAATTTACATTCTTACTATCACTGCAAGAGAGTATTTTCTTCTTCTTCCCTAGTCAAAATACTTTTAATATTTCTACCATTTTCATAGGTGAAAAACATGACTTCACTTTTTAAAGCGAAGAATGACACATGTACAGAAAAATGTACAAAATCACAACCGGATCAATGAATTTTCACAAGCTGAACAATTCCATGTAAGATAAGAGAAATAAATTAATGATTAAAAAATAAAAATGTGGGCCTTCCCTGGTGGTGCAGTGGTTGAGAGTCCGCCTGCCGATGCAGGGGACACGGGTTCGTGCCCCGGTCCGGGAGGATCCCACATGCTGCAGAGCGGCTGGGCCCGTGAGCCATGGCCGCTGAGCCTGCGCGTCTGGAGCCTGTGCTCCGCAACGGGAGAGGCCACAGCAGTGAGAGGCCCGCGTACCGCAAAAAAAAAAAAAAAAAAAAAAAAAAAAAAAAAAAATGTGAAGATAAAACACAATTGTACTTAACAATAGTAAAAAGTATATGTCCCTTTGGCCAGAGAGGGTCAGTTGAAAATTTTCTATAAATGAGAAAATTCAGTCTGCATACCAAAATAACATAAAGAAATCAATAGCTTTTACATATACAGAAAAAAAGCAGCATTTAAAAGATATAATGAAAAAATATGTCTATTCACAATACCAATAAAATAATTAAAAATAAATATAGGAAAATATATTTTAAAATATATAGGAAAATCTATACTAAAAAGTAATTGTTATTGAGGGAAGCCAAAAGATTTAGGGAAACAGAAAGGCATAGAATTTTGAATAAGAAAATTTAAAGTTGTGTGTTCTTAGGTTAATCAAAGAGTAATGCAAAAACAATAATAAAATGCAATACTAGTAGCATTTTAATTTTTTTAATCATTAATTTCTTCTTCTTGTCTTAAGTGAATATATATAGTAAATACAACGTAACTTGTTGACACACTAAGTATTTTACAGCGTAGCTTTGGTCTACTTGATTAGCCATGGAATGAGAAAGATGAATTTTAGAACTACTGGATTTTGGTTTTATTTCTTCTTGTAACTTTCATAATTAATGCTTTATTAATAAGATCTTAGTTAGCACTTAGATATTAATACTCATAGCTTATTTATGAATTGAGGTCTTATAATTACAAAGTGACTCTTTTCTCATTTAATGTTTATTTTCTCCTGAATTCAACCTTGTCTAAAATTATGGTAGTGATCCTCTTTCCTTTTGTCTACATTTACCCCATATAACTTTCTCCACCCCCAACTCTCTCTCTCTGTGTCTATGTGCATGTTTATGTGTTTGTATGTGTGTTTTCAATTTTACATTGTTTCTTGAATATAACAGATCTAGATTTTGTATTAGGATCAAGTCATATGTAATTTTTTTGCTTTGTTTAGGGTACTTGTATCTTCTGCTATTGTTCAATGTTTCTTTTTGCTTCTAATGGTTAATTTTAAATGTATATTTCTGTATAATACCTTGATTTTCTACTTCTTTAGATAGTATCTACTGATTTCTCACCTTAACAAATGACATCATAATTCTATCTTCCTCTCCTTTCCACTCTGTTCCCTTTCCTCTCTTCCCTTTTCTCTTTGCAGATTATCTTATTTTTCTTAGCGTTTTTCTTTGTTTAATTAAGTATGTTTGTACTGGATATTCTCCACTTATTTCTCAAGAACCACTATCTGTAATTCTCCATTCTATTCTGTGACCTGAAAGGCTGACACATACGGTATGGGCTGAATCAAAAGTTTCTGTTACCTTCTGGCTTCCAAGTGCATCAGTCAATGGAAACCCCCATTGAGTGACCCTATACTATCTAATAGGTTCTCCCTTACCTTCACATCCGTAATAAGAATTCCTCACTGTTGCTAGCTCCTGGGAATTTTACCATTTCTTGCTGGTTTCCTTTAACTTTGCCAGCATTAAAAAAAAAAATCCACTTGTCAACTCTTCTCAATTATCCCATTCAAGTATGTCATCTGCCTCCTGCTGAGACCCTGACTGATACATTATTTTTACCTTTACTTATTGATTTATCAACTTCACATAGTATCTCTGGACCTTTTGTTAATAAATATGAGGCAGTCAGCAGGCTTATATTCCCTCTCATCATCTCTATTCCTTTCACTTTTAGTTTCTTTTTGAAAAATATAATTTCTGTATTGTCTCTGTATTGTCTACTGTATTGTCTCAGCTTAAACTACTCACATTCCACTTTACAAGCATATTACTTAGTTTATTTAATATTAGACCCACTGTCAAATATTTAGTGTTCACTACCATTTCTTCTGCTATAATGTCCCTGCCATCCTTGGTTATGGAAATTTGTTCTATAGTGCTTTTATTTTTAAGAAAGAGTCATGAGAATAACATCTCTGATTTCTTGCTTCTTACATGTTGAAAATATTTGTGCCTTCACATTTGAATTATATTTGGCTGAGTACAAAATTCTTAGGGGGAACTCACCAATTCCCCCTCCCCTCAGCTGTTGGTAACATCTATTCTCTTTCTTTCTCAATAAATTTGCCTATTCTAGATACCTCATATAGGTAGAATCATACAATATTTTTCCTTTTTTGTCTAGCTTATTTCACTCAGCACAATGTTTTCAAGGTTCATCCATGTGGCAGCATGTATCAGAATTTCATTCCTTCTTATGGTTGAATATATTATATTGTATGTATACACCACATTTTCTTTATTCATTCAAATACTGATGGACACTTGGGTTATTTCCACCTTTTAGCTATTATGAATAATGCTGCTATGAACATTGGTGTACAAATATCTGTTTGATTCCCTGCTTTCAATTCTTTGGGGTATACGAGTACAGTTGCTGGATTGACATTTTGTTTTTAATCCTCTTTCACTTTTTTTGATGGTCATTGCTTGTGGTAATACTTCCACATATGTTATTGATTATAGCCATAAGAGGGCTCATAGTTTTATTACAGGATATGTTTATGTTTCCAGTTTTTATTTTTCTTGCTAATTTGGGTGTTATCTGAGAAGAAAATGTGAGATCATGCTAATTTTATTCTACTACTTTGAACCAGAAGTATTTAATCAGTTCTTACTGTCAACTGATTTGTCCAGAGATGCTTAAAATATCAATGCTAAACCGGTTTATTTCCCTTTCTCATATATATATATATATAAATTAATAATAAAGTTTAGTACTTAAAAAAAATAAATGAGTAACCATTTAGCACCTACTATACTCTGGGATGGGTGCTTGGGGCTTTAAAATTATATATTATTACTTAATTTATCTAATTTAATCATTAAAGTAAGCCTTGGTAAGGTAACTATTACTCCTATTTGTTAGATAGGTTAAAATCTGTAACAGAGAGCTTGAATAATTTTTCAAAGCTACAGATCTAGCAAGCTATCTAACTGAGAGTGTATTCAGCTCTTTCTAACTCTATAACTCATATTCTTTTCTTTGTAGCAAACTCCTACCCACTGTAACGGCTAAGCTAGTTTTCAGTAAAATCAAATACCTCAATTTATAGCACCAAAAATTATAAGTATAGGCATTAACCAATTGGAGACTTTTAAATGTAAGTGTATAATCCATTTGGTCCAATTCAGAATATATATATATATATATATATATATATATATATTTAAAAACCAACAAACAAAAACACTGAGAAGAAGCAGGATTTTTGGTTTGGTGTCATCTCAAGAGACTGAACTCCCACTTAAAATAAGAAAAACATAATTTCAACGTTACCTGGTAGTTACCAATTAAAATATTGACTCAATCTGCCATTCTATTGATATTTTCATTTCTCCCTAGGTTTCTTACGTACATCATAGAAAAATGCTGAATACTGACATATATCTACAGTAAGGGCTAGCAATGCACACATTTGTAAATATCATCTTTGCTATGAAGATTATGCTTACCTTGGCTTAAATAAAATTTTGTCACTCTCTCTTAATGAAGATCATAAATTAATATGTCTAGGTGAAAATACATTTTCAATTTCAAAGTATATTTGCATGTTATATATCTTGGATGCCACAAGGTATACTTAACTTAATGAAACTTACACAGCTCTTACAATAAGACTCAACTTATAAGCCACTAAGTTAATATTTATATAGAATTATACAGAGAACTGTAATTTTAAATATTCTTATTGGTCATTTTTATTATACATTAATTGTTTTTCAGATTTCAGTGCTTTTATGGATCTTAAGAAATACAGTATGTATTTATGTACTGTCTTGTTGCAGAAATAATTTAAAGCAATGTATAAGTGGATATGTAAAATAAAAAAAAAGAAAAGAAGAATAGGGAGAACCAAAGGAAAAATAAGTGATATATATATATATATATATATATATATATATATACATAATACATACCAATTATAGATCTTGATATGGTGAAGTACTTTACCAAGAATATAACCAAAGATATGAACACAAAGAAAAATTTTTGTGGGTTTAAATATATTACAGAAAAAATTTTGACACTTTAAAATACTATATATGAAATAAAATTTAAATAAATAGGTTGAAATATATATATATATATTATAGACCAAGTTGTCAAATATCTATAAGGAAAGACTAAATAAATAAGGCAGTTTGAGAAATTCCTAGGTACCTGGCCCAATTGCCAGCTCCTAGTAATCTAATCTCATCTCAATTTATAGTAATACAATTTTTCACATTGTGGATTGACACAGACTGATAATTTTGAGCAAATATATCACGTAAAGGATTGAAAACAAACAAAAGCTAAAGAAAATAAAACAAAAGTGGAGGTATGTATTGATAAAAATATTCCTCAGGTGAAAATTTGAATTGTGTATTAGGGTAAAATTTGGAAGAAACATAGATGTCTGAAAATAAAATACTATTAGATGGATAAATTATATGCCCAGAGGAGAAGTCGTTGTATAACCACTAAAATGTTTTTGCCAATAATATTTAAAGATATAGCAAGATATTTATTGCTAAGTGAATATCTGGTTAAAATGTAGTGCAGTTCGATTTACAAAACCATACCCTTGTCTTTTTCTATCTAAACATTTAGATATGGATTCTTATTTGGAGATTGTCTCGAGGTTATTTATGGGTGATTTATTTTCACCTCTGAATTTTTTGTTGATATTGCCCTTTTCAAATTTTCTACAGGGAACGTGCACTGCATTAGTAAACAGAAAAATTATTTACATGAAATAAACTGGTTGAAAAATGAAAGGAAAAGAAAGGTAGAGACATAAGTAGGTACTAGACATTTGGCAAAGCATGCATCCTGAAATGACCTAACCATTTGATCTGAACTCTTAAAAGCCAATAAGTAGTCTAACTTCATCCATAAGAGGAAAAAGGAATTTTTCAAAAGAAACCAAATAGTCATGGTATTAAAGCCAGACATGAATTACTCTAAGGCTGATTTTTAAAAACAGCATTCTGAGATAAAGAACAATATCTTTGGTAACATCCTTAAGACAAATATTTTATAATGATGCACAAAACTGTCCTTTTCCTTGACTAACTTTTACTCATCCTTCAGATCTTCAGTTGGGATATTGCTTTCTCTAGTAAGCCTTTCTGAAGCCTCCAGAATGAGTTCCAAGCTCCTCCACTTGGCTCCTAGGGCACCTTGCACTGCTCCCACCACAGCACTTTCCTCTCTGAGTTGTATGCATCAGTATACACCTGTATACATCACCAGGCTCCATAGGACTGAAGACATCTCTGTTTGATTCACTGTCATACCCCTGGTCCTTAGCCCAATGGTTAGCACATAGTAGGTGTTCAATAATTTGTTGAACTAAACTGAATTTCATAAGACTATCTGTTACTAAATTTCAGTGAGCTCTTGGTGTCATCAAATTAGAAGAAAATTTACAAAATAATTTGGCAGGAGCTGTAGCCTTTATAATATAGTATGTATGTTTACCTCTCCACTGATCTGGCGTGATATTTTAGAATATCAGAGAAGGTGGATGGACGGTTTGTTCTGCATATAATTATTCCTGTACATTATATCTCTCAAATGAACGTTGGAAAAATACTGGGTTATAGCCAGCTCAAATTTGTTTAGTAACTGGCAAGGTCTTGATACACAAGTATTTTTTTGCTACCAGTTATATAAAGACTCATGTGCCTTAACAGATCATAGGAGATAATGATAAACATCCATTTTGAAAGTTGTCTGAAAACTCACCAGTAGGATCAACTCTTTTCTTCGAAATATTTTGATTTCATTTATGCACATAAGTAAATAGACAATTTAGATCCAAATTATGTTCCTTTTTTCACTGACACAATAGTTACCTGCTTCAAATAAAAGTTAAGCAGTGAAAACTCACAGTTGTCCCTGCCATCATTAGAAATGTGATGGGTCAAAAAAAACCAGTCATTTGATCTATGGTATTATGCTCCTTATAAAGCAGTCAAAACGTTGAAATCATCTAGTAAAAATACTAACTTTGCTTATAAAATAACTGATTTTAGCTCTGCTTTTTGGCCACAATTATGCACCAGGACCAATCAAATGCTATGGCCTGAATTTCACCATGCGGACTATAATTGGTAAACCTAAATCAAAATCAATATTATCCTCCTAATTTTAACATTAACCAGGTGACAAATGTCCCCAAATATGAGAATCTCTTGTTAACTAGCTAGCTAAAGATGTTAATACACATTTGAACTGCTAATAAGATTGGCACTATTACCTCAAGTGACAATATAGATATTTCATACCATCTTTGTTTTTGTTTGTTTGTTTGTTTGTTTTGGCTGGGCAGCATGCGGGATCTTAGTTCCCTGACCAGGGATTGAAACTGTGATCCCTGCAGTGGAAGCACAGAGACTTAACCACTGGATCACCAGGGAAGTCCCTAGATACTTCAGACTTAAATAGCTAGTTAGTGAGGACATTAATTAGAAATAGAACTAATACTTATCATCAAAGCTTATTAAAATGTTTTTGATAGTTTATCAACTTCCAGAGTTTAATCTTTGTACAAACTCATAATACATCTTTCACTTAACTAAAGTGGGGCCATTTTTGCTCACATGTTAACCGTAGTGTAAGAACAATCACTATAACCCACTGGGCATACTTAATTACTTTCCAAAGGATTATTGGCTTTAACCACCAGCACTCAATCCATAATGGTTGATGATATTCTTCACTTTATCAATTCAGTTTATATGAATTTTTTTCAGTAGTTAATGTTGTCATAGAAGTTCATTTATTTAATATGCTTAAAGGATATTTACCACTTTCTCCTCATTTTATATACTGAGAGCCAAACAGCTAAATGACTTGCTCATAATGCAGAGCTAGTTAGTGACAAAACTGGGAAAAGGTCTTCATTCTCTTAACTCTCAATTTAGCACATGTATTTACCATAAAAGAAATTTTAAGATTTAAGTGCAAATTATTTACTTATGCATAAATGCATGTTTATAGAGATTTTTGAAACATTTACTGAATCCTTGGGATACAAATACTCCATAGACTTATTTTTAAATCATTAAATTCACTTTTTATTTGTAGGTAGATAAAAGAGAGATATATCTCTTCATTAGTCAGCACAAATATTAATAATATTATTTCAAGAGGAAGTGATGACTTGAAAGGGAGATAGCAGTCCTGAGAGGCACCAATATAAGTTCATTAGTTAGTCTCTCCTCAAAAAGCCATAGCCCTTGTGTGTATTAGGATTCTTAAAGTGAATTTGTTTTCCATATTGAATAAATTGGTATTCATATTCTTATTATTTTTTCCTAAAATATAATATTAAAATAAACTCATAGTTTATTTTTCTATTTTTATATTTCTGGGTTATTCTGCTATTTAACTTTCCAAAGTGTCCAGTTAGATGTAAAGTGTTTAAACCATTGCCATCTTATGACAACCTTGATACTGCTGATATCTGTCAGATGATAGAGGGTGTATATAGATACCTGAACAGGTTCTTTTTAAAATTCAGGATCAGTGAAAATTTAAGTCAAGGAATCAATCATTTTGAGGAATACAAAATATTGTTCAACTATTTTTTTCACCTTTAAAACTCTTATGTTCATAAATTGTAGGAAGCATATTTTGGTAGCAGATAAACTATCAAAATTCATCTTTGTATGAAAGAATGAGATGTATAAAGAAAAGTGCATATAAAAGACTACTTCCTGATTTTTCCCTCAGAATTTCAAACTGTGAATAGAATTTGTGAAAAATATGATAGTAAATTTTATATAATCTCTCTGAAAAATCATTTGTTAACTCATTTTTGACTAAAGGCCAAATATAATGTGTTAGTTTCCAAGATGTAAACACTGAATTCCATGCACAGCAGCTGTTGGATTATCGCCAACAATCTGAATTTACTTACATAGCTTAAAAAAATAGTTCCCTATATTCCTAACCACAGCTTTTCACAATCAAAACTGCCATATTCCTCACATAATTACATCTAAACATATCACTAACCCTCTAACAATTGTCTCTATGCTGTTTCTTTTACATTTTTACAGTTGAAACCTATAACTTAGCTCTAAATTTTTCTTTGTGTTCTGACATTTAAAAAGCAATATGCTGTATTTACCATTCTCTGCTAACTTCTTTGACTTCAGAAATTTCCTCCCTTCCTTTTTCTTCTCTTCTTGTTCCAGAGTTACCTTTGGTTTTCTGTGCCAATTAGTCTACTCAAGAACATCCCATTAATTTTCTTGTCTTTCCTCTAACTTTTTCTATCCATAACAGTTTCTGCCTTGTTTCATTGATCAGTTCCTCTTGCTGGTTTAATCCCGGAAAACAACTGTTTCCATTATAAATCTTGTATTCTCTTCTTACCTGTGCTTAAGACCCAGAGCAGAAAGCAACATCTGGCAGCAACTTCTTATATTTATAGCATCCTTCTTACATCTACTTATTCACTGAATAAGCACCTTTCTAGATAGAGGGTGAATGAAGGTGAATACAATATAATCCTGCCCCATGTGGAGGGCTAGTTTAGCAAGGAAAAAGTTGTAAATAAATAAGTGAAACAATATAGGTCTCAATCAAGTAACTAATGAATCAAACATTTTACATACATCTGATTGAGGGCCTACACGAGGCAGGCACTGTACCAAGCCCTGAGAGAAGACAGAAAACAAAATAAACATGGTCCTCTCCCTTGTGGAATTTATATCTCAATGAGGAGATAGAAATTGAATGTAGTCATTTAAACAGCACTTTGGAGACTACTAATTTATCACCTCTGTTTCTTTAATACTGGAACTACATTCTCGTGCTTCATAGTCTGAAGATAAATATGGCATTAAACAGAATGCTTTGACCTACATTTTATGTATATCAGGCTTCCTGTAATAATGGACTGAAATCACAATGCTCATCACTCCCTGGCTATTATTTGCTGCAGCTGCATCTGTGAGCTGAGCTGGTCACTGGGAGGCCTCCAACCATAAGGCTATGTGGAACTGTCATTTATCTTCATTCTGCAGGGTGATGTTTCACCTCACCAATATCCCCGTATTGACAAAGCTTACAGGGACCATTTTTTTCTTTGCTTATAAATTTCTGGGCATTGGACATATGGAAACACATTTTTCTGATCTATAAATGTCATGATTTGACAAAGAAAATCAAGGATAATGACAAAGTCAGATTTCCCAGAGGAAAGAAATCTCAATGGATTAGAGCAATGATGCTTCATAAAAATGATGTGGAACTTTGAAGTAAAATCAGCTAATGAATCATAACCAAAACAATTTCATATGCATTATCTTGCTTTCATTTTTATATCAACCTTTTCAGAAAGGTAGGACAGGTGTTATAATCTTCATGTTATAGGGAGAAATCTGAATGGCTCAAGATCATTGGATACAAGGTCCTTTGGATTCCAAAGTGAGGGTTCTTCTACAAATGGAGAGAGGAATGGGAATGCACCTGGATAAGGGAGAATGTCTGGTTGTGTCAGGAACTGTGCTGGTGAATTATGCATATTATCCCATTTAACTGAACAAGAGAAATGAGAGAGGTTCAAGGATGGTTAAGAAGCTGATGTCTAAAGGAGCCTTACAGAATAAGAATGTAAGAATTCCCCAAGCAGGCCCAAGTAGTAGGTTCATCTGGTCCTGTGTTCTTGCCTGTTTGTGACACTTAGAGGCAGGCCATCTGTGACTGAACCTCAAAAATTTGAAGATATATGTAGAAGACACTAGCACAGACACAGAAACACACACATATACACACACTCACTACTAGCTCTGTAACTTTGAATCATTCAAACTTCTCTGAACTTCAGTTCTCATTATCTCTTATTCTCATTAATATAGTTATTTTTTACTAGTTATATTGTATTGACATTACAGTTATCATAAGTCAACTCACTGACTCATTAGGTTCACTGACTTCTGAAAATAGTTTAACCGGCACGGGCTAGAGAGAGGTTTGCTTAGGGGTAAAAAAATAATCTACAGCAAAAAGAGAGCACATGCTTATGTCGTTCCCAACCCCATGTTCCTTTGAAGGCATATAGACAACTTCTGATCCTGATGAAGAAATGGTGGCAGGGAAATAATTCCCTGGTGCCAACTCTGTTTGCCAGCTCTGCAATCCGTATAATTATATGCACGATTTTCTTTGTTAGCAATAAAACTAATGACTAGGCTGGCTTATCCATGGTCATTTCAGCAGCATTCTAGGATTGCTGTCCCACTTCTGCAGAATTCTGTTTAAACATCAGACTGGCTAAGTTACCAAGATCCACCAATCAAATGCTTGCTAGAACTGATGAAAAGCTTTTCAAATAAATACCATAACAAAAACAATTCTACTAATTCACCATAAAACTGTAAGATGTTTTGACTTTATGATAATTGCTGGTCAGAAGCTCACTATTGTTTTCCATGCAGAATTTCAAAATTGACATTGATCTTGTCAGTGACATCCCACAAATGTTTTTCCTTTAAGATGAAAAGAGTACTTTGAGTGGTGAGCAGACACAACTGCAGGCCCTTTATGTGGCAGAGCCCTATTGATATTTGAGCCTCAGTAGATATACAACATCCTTCGTTATTCTTTATCTTTGCACCTTTTCTCCTTTTCTTTCTCTATCTGTTGCTTTCATGGGTATCCTTGATGGGAGAACAAGAGGATTTTTTCAAAGGATGAAGTATACTAGATTCATAACATCCTTTACACAGCAGGGAAACCAAATAAATAAAAGTTCTCTTTTTCAGTGTTGTGCCTAACTGTGCTCTTAAGAAAGATAATTAACTGAGGAAAAATTGCCAGGAATAGAGGTGCAAGGATTAGACTTTGAAAATGAACCTGGAGTCACATATGTATTTGTTAATGGATAAAAGAAGAAAAATGCTTTCAGGAGGGATTGTTGAGTTTTTATAAGGTGTTTTCAAGACAGTTTAAATGTAAAAGGTTCATATCTACTGGATACATTTTTCTCAGTTCTTGTTCAAAACAGCAGTTTTTGAAATGAATGACACCAGCCTAAGATATTATATAATATGATACCCTAAAAATAAAATGTCTGAACATCAAAATTTCCTCAGTGTCCTGAGGTTCCCAAGACGAGTGGAAAAAAGGCTCTGAAATAGGGCATAGGATTGAGAGCTGTGAAAAGAAAGTTAAAACATACAAAACAAGGGCATGGAAGCTTAGAAAGTGCTTTTATCTGCCCATTTCATCTACTTTTCTGCTGGAAGTAGTGTTTCAATTAACCAATCTACTTTCTCCTTGAGCTCATAATGCAGTTGTCTTTTTTTATTATTTTATTTAAAATATTGGTTTTCTTACATTTTGTATTTCATCTCAGGACAGTGTTTGCAAACTCACAAGGGGTTTGAAGTTTCACATCCTGTTGAGGAAAGATTTTAAAGCCAGACATTTATATCGTCAGTTTCTAATTTGGCCCATGAACTGAGGTTACAGGGATTTAAGCTAGAATGTGAACTCATCCTGACTCCTGTTACTTAACTCTTTTCATGCTAACTCCAGTCTATTGTTCCCCATAACCTTGCCTTGATTATTTACTTCAGGTACATCAGTCTGAGATTCTGTGATGCTGCACATTATAATTCTTGTATTTTATACAACAACTGGGTTTAATAAGCATGAAAAAGAGGAAGGGATGTAATCTCTCAACTAATATCTCAGGTAGCAAAATAAACTTGTGACCTTTTTATTTTCTTTTGCTCAAGTTAGCTATTACTTCAAGAATTCCTTCAAGATACTCTGTGTTTCAATAGTAGTCATCATTGCAGTACAAGAATTCTGTTCATGTCCCAGATAGTTTTGCAAGTTTTTCATTTTGTCCTTTTGTTTGTTTGTTTATTTTTTGATGCTGTCTCCTGGCACCCCTTATCCCGAGTATCTGTAATTCCTGCCATGAGTGGTAGGATAGGAGAGGAAACCAAAAGAGTAATGGTACATTTTTCTCCTACCATTTTCTCTTTGCCTCTTCCATGTCTTTAGGGGCATCAGTGTAGGAGACCTGAAGTTTCCTGTCTTGCTTAGAGAGCCTTCTAAATAAATCTCTCCTGTTATCTCTCTCACAACACACTTTTATTTTCCTATAGGGCCTTTATCATAATTTGCAAAACTATTTATTGGAAATGGGATGAAGAGACAGCTTGCTTAAAGAAGAATTCCAAATAATAAATATGGACTCCTCCCCTCCAGGAGGTGAAGCTTAATTCTCCTCCCCTTGAGTGTAGGTTGGACTCAGTGACTCCTTGTTGATGAAGAGTATAGGAAGGTAGGGGCTTCCCTGGTGGCGCAATGGTTGAGAATCTGCCTGCCAATGCAGGGGACACGGGTTCGTGCCCCGGTCTGGGAAGATCCCACATGCCGTGGAGCGGCTTGGCCCGTGTGCCATGGCTGCCAGGCCTGCACATCCGGAGCCTGTGCTCCGCAACGGGAGAGGCCACGACAGTGAGAGGCCCGCACACCGTAAAAAAAAAAAAAAAAAAGAGTATAGGAAGGTAAAAATAGTAACTTTGCAGTGGAGAAAACTGGCTCTACTTCTTGGCCAATGTTAACATCACCAATGATTAAGTCATGCTGAGAGCATGTACCCCCTAGTATAATGTAATGAAAGTACACTTTATCCTTGTATTCTTCTCCCAAACCCATAACCCCAGTCTAGTCATGAGAAAAACATCATACAAACTTAAATTGAGGGACATTCTACAAAAGTCCTTACCCGTATTTTCCAAAAGGATCAAGATCATGAAAAGTAAGGAGAAACTGTCACAGACTGAAGGTGACTAAGGAGACATAATGATTAAATGCAATGTAGTATCCTAGATTAGACACTGAAATAAAGGACATTAATGAAAAAAACTGGCAAAATCCAAATAAAATCTCTAGTTCAGTTAATAGTATTTACCTATGTTAATTTCTTACTTTTAACAAACATGCCATGGTTATATAAGATGTTGACATTAGGGAACTCTGTACTATTGAAACTGAGCAGGACCCTGTGGGGCTCCTGCACACAGAAGCTTTTCAATGTCCCCATTTCTTGTTTGTAGGGCATAGACTCCAGCCTCCATGACCTTCCCTGAGTTCCAAAGGGCAGATTTGAACTGTTGCTAATCAGGGAAGGGAGGGGATGCAGAGACAAGAGAGGAGCAGTCAAGAAACAGTAGTGCCTGTCTTGGGGCAGGGAGCTGGTTCTGCCTCAAGGGATACACATAACAATATCTTTGAGTTCTTCTGCAGAACTAAAACCCCCACCAAACTGAAGATGTTCCAGAGAGAAAGTCAGTTTGATAACCTAGAGAAACTCATCAGGAGACCACCTGAGGCCAGATTAAAGGAATGCAGGCCCTGCACACACCTTGATCCTTATTAGCAACTCTGCCCTTGAACCACTGCTATAAAACTCTTCACCAAATCCTCCCAGGTCAGGGCACACAGTTTTTGAGGCCTGAGACTGCTGTGTCCCCCTTTGCCTGGCAAAGCAATAAAGTTATTCTTTTCTACTTCACCCAAAACTCTGTCTCCAAGATTTGATTCAGCACCGGTGCACAGAGGCCAAGTTTTTGGCATCAAATTTTCTTCATCTTTTGTATAAATCTAAAATTATTTTACAATAATTTTTTTTAAGGAGAGTGAAAATCTTTACTGGGTATAGATTTGTTTACTGTCTGCCTCCCCCATGGTACTGTAAGCTCTAAGAGGCCAATGAACATGACTATTATATAACTCTTTTTTATCCTGGGGCCTGGAATTGTAAGATTTCCTGGGTAAGAACTCAGGAAATATTTGTTGGCTGAATAAGTATAACTGCATGCTGAGGACTTGTCCAACATCTGCTGTTTGCAGATTCTACTGGGATTTTATACCAACACCGGGGTGAACTCAAGACAACGTAGGCATAAAATGAGACCTAAGACATTTTCTTATACAAAAAAGCATGTACCTTCTTCTATAGTTCTGTCACAAAATGAGGTTCATTCAACTGACACACAGCAAGGCAAACACTGAAACTCTGAAGTCTACAGTAGAGAAAAGGCTAATTCACAAGGCAGCAGACCAAGGAGGCAGGAAAGCAAATCTCAGATTTCTTTCCCCTAAGATAAGGGTTAGGGCTATTTATGGGAAAAAGAGGCAGGGTGGTTTGAGGTGTGGGGAAAGGTGGTTGGAGGTAAGAAAAGTGAGGTAATCAGTGGTCTGTGCAAGGGTAGTCAAGCTTCAAGGCTCTATAGGGTGCAAGTTCAGAAAATGGTGGCATTTGCATGTTCTGAGGGTGGAGTTTGGGGCCCTCTGATGTCAAAAGGTTACCCATGGGACACTCACATAGGCCTGCTTGAATGGTTGGTGGTCTCAGCAGGTCTGAACTGGGCAAGAACTAGCTTAATGTTTCTGAAAAACAACTTAAGCAACCATTACTATAATGAGGTGGGAGTTTAGTTTAAAATCAACTAAAAGCCAGTGACTAAAAGCAAGTGAGGCAGATTATGCTTGGTGGGACTAACCAGGGTATAGCCCTCAGTTTCATTTTCATTGGTCACATTTTTTTATTTCTATTTCTGGCACAAATTTCTCTGATGGGGTTCAGGATAAGTTACTCCAGGATAAGCTACTTCAAAATATGGCAACTTAGCATGTTAAATATTTCAAGCTGAAGGAATTTGAGAAATGGTGTATGCAGGGAGGACTTTCTGACCTTCCCTTGAAGTAGGCCATAAAACTCTCATGTGAGAAGTGCTCTCCCAATACTCAGAAGAAAGGAACATTCTCATCTTTGAAAATGAAGGGACAAAGAAGGAAATCTGAACAAACAGGCCTTGTTAAGTTTCCCCCAGTTTACTATACTTAGCTCACCTTTGTCCTATCACATCTTTTCAGAACGTCCCATTATTCATCAAACCTAGCATGAAAACACTCAAATTTAACCATTTCTCTGGGTCTTTATTTCCTTATGAAGGCTCCTGTGTCACATAAAACTTATATTAAATAAATGTGTATGCTTGTCTCTTGTTAATCTGTCTCTTGTTATGAGGAATCCAAGTAAGAACTTAAACAGGTAGGAAAAAATATTATTTTCCTCCCTTGCATTATTTTGATCCAATTACAAAAAGCCAGATCTGACGATTAAGTCAGCCATTTGGAATCTTAGCATTTACAGCTAGAAACGCATTCAAATAATCAGGGCTTACTTTGTTTTGGTAGTGAACCTTTATCTTTAAACAAAACCATTAGTGAAATTCAAGAGGGACAAAAGCTCAGCTCTCTATTTTTCTTGAGGTCCTCCCCATGTGGCTTTCTCCTTATACTTGCAGACCTTCAAGAGGAGGCCAGGGCTCTGCAGAACCCAGTTTGAAAACCAGAGCCATCATTTTACTGGTAAGGAACACTAAAGACCTGAGAAGTGAAATGATTTGGCCACATATCACTTACAGAAATTTTGATAAGATCAGGAGAAAAGCCAAACTTTCTTGAGGATCTTTCCTAATGAGCTCAGTTAGGTTGTTTAGATGCAAATTATTCATTTTCTCCATCACATTGAAATTCTAATTTATTTTCCCTAAAAACAAAGATATTTTTTGACTGAATAAGATAAGAAAAATATTACTCTCCATCTTCCCATCTTCCTCATGGTTTTCTTCTTTGTTTCATGAGAATTTTTTTCTTTTCAGAGCCCACCAATATATCTATGGGCAGAGAGAAGTTGAGATCTCTCGTTTAAACTTTGTAAATTATAGTTCTCAAATCCTAGTTTCCATGATGACTCTTACACCTCATATGAAGACTTATGAATTTCTCTAAAAGTTGATCTATGATGTGTACAATAAAGTTAAATGTTGAGATTGACATTTATATGAAGATATGTGAACCTCTCTGAAACTAGACCTCCCCAGGATATAATGAAATGCAATGTTAAGAATAAAACAATTAATTTAGAATGTGTGCCCAGCCTTACCAGGTAACTCAGAAAGAAATAAATCACTTCAGAGCATACATTATATTAATTGGAAGTAACAAAGTATAATACAGTAGAAAAATTATTTGAGTAGGGCATCAGGAAATCTGGATTCTACTTCTGATTGGGTTATACATTCATTTTGAAATCCCTAAGATTTGAAGGGGTGAACAGGAAACGATGAACTCCTTCTCAAAGTTGTGTCTAGATCTGAGTTTACAGTAACATCTTTGCAGGATGTGAAATGAGAGCTGCTTTTCAGGAGGCATTTCCTCTGCTTTTTCCGGAGCACAGGGAATACTTCATACATGTCTAAAGAATTCTAATACCTGATTTTACCTTCATACATTTTTCATGCCAGTGCACATTCCCTATACTAATGAGGCTTTCTGTTAAGTCCTTTCCTGCTAATGATGTCTAAAAACCGAAGGCCAAGTAATGAGCCAATCAATAGCCTCCATTAAAGTCTCTTTGTAGAGCCTCTTCTAATTTTATCTCCTATGGTGTGACCTCCAATTTGCATAAGAGAGATAATACTTAAACTTACATGCAGTAAGTTTGATTGACTGAACCTGACAAAGGTGGGGGAGCAATTGCCTAATTTAAAGCACATCCAAAAGATGTGGAAAATGATTAAGACTGTGCTATAATTACTCTAATAATTCTTATTTCTGCTGGTTTTAAAAATTAACTCCCTCATATAATTTTAAAAGTAATACCCTCTAAGTTTATTTTCCTTAGGTCAGGGTATAAATCCCACTAAAATAATTCTAAATCAAGGGGCAATGAACAAAGCAGTGGAGATTTAATTATTTTAATGTGTTAGAGTTGGCCTCAGAGATTCCTCTACCGCATTCACATTCAGTTGCTCCCTTGTTCTTATATCATCCTTCTAATGTTTTCTTTGCTGTCCAGGGACACATCTCTTCTTTCTTGGTGCCTCTCTTTTCAGACAATTCTCTCACCCATATCTCTCTTTATGGAAAATGCCAGTTTTACAACCTTGTTTTTAATATGAATCTTAGAAGTGTTTCCTTTTATCTCGAGTGTTCCTATTCAATTTATCTTTCTCAGTTGTTCCTATTACCATTATTAAATGAGTTTCCAAGGTTTAGCGAGAAGACATCATTGGGCACAGCAGCATTAAATCGATATTTAAAAGAATAATATCTAATATACACTGAGTGCTTACTGTGTGTCTGGCCTTGGGTTAAATATTTACGTAAATCATCTGACTTTATTCTCATAACATCCTTTTTAATTAAATACCCAGTTTGCCCCCATTTATAGATGAGAAAGCTAAGGCTTGCTAAAAAAAAAAAAAATTCAACAGACTAAATTTGAAGATTTAATTGGCTTTATTCAATGATTCATAAACTGGGCAGCATCCCATCTAGTCAACAGAAGGGCACTCCAAGGGGTTGTTCAACTCCAAGGGGTTGCTCCAAGGGTGGAGCAAGAAGGTATGAGCAAATGAAAAGAAAGAATTGTTTCTGGCCAGGCCATCTTCTTTTAGGGGTAGGGAAAGGCAGGGGTCTTTACCATGCAGATTACCTCCTGTTAATCAGGAAATTTCAGATTGACTGTTTTAAAGGTCACATTTCTGGAAGGGGTTGAAACTGCAATTAAGTCTTGTTTTACTGTCATAGGAGGCAAATGACTCCTTTTGGGGCTTGTTATTTCTTTTTAACAATTCCCCCCTTTGATCAAACTCTCTGCCTAACTGAGAGATGTGATCAAAATTGAAGGCATTAAAGCCCCTCTCCACTACTGCTCTATATCTTATAGCTTTTTCTGATCCTTTGTGTGGCATCACTAGGTCATGATGTTTTTGCTTAATCCCTGAGACATTCACAGATCAGGGCTTCAAGTTTACAATCTTTAAGTCAGTTACTCTCTGTTTTTTTTCTGACATTCCAGTCTTAGGGAGATCATATCTAGTGGTCAGCACCTACAAAAATGCATTTAAACCTTTTGATAAAATACAATGTGCCAGGAAGAGTATACGCATGATAATTCCAAATGTTTGGAGTGAACTTCAGAGCTATGGTCCCCAAGACCTGAGCCAATTAAAGAAAGACCCTGTTGAAGGAGTCACTCTTTTAAGCCAAATGGCTTGCTTAATGATCTTATGTAATTGAGTTTGAACTTCCCCAGAATTTTCAATCTGGGTACAACACATGGTGTTGGCCATCGCACAGACATCTCCTTGCTCACCTAGAAGATAATCAAGGGCTATCCTATTATCAGGAACAACTTTAACCAGAGAGTCTATGGATGTTTGTTGGGCAGCAATTTTCTTAGCAATGGAATCTGCAATGTCTCCAAGAGTCAAGGAGTGATTTCTGATCATATTCTCATTTGTATGTATTCCTAATCAGGGAATATCCAAGGGTCAGTCAGGTTTTTAGTGCACGTGGGAAGAGAATTTCCTAGCTTGAAATAAAGAGTCATCCTAAATGCTTTACAAAGATGGGTACTGCTGGTGAGCTCCCTTAGTGAGTGGGGACAAATTTTACCTCTATTAGCATGGGAATGTGGAGGTGAAGAGAGGGCATTGTCTTTCCAGGCCAATGTGAGAATAAAGGAAAGAAAGACAAGAAGAAAGGGGCTCATGTTCAGTAAAAGTACGAAGTCTTGATCTGTCATCTTGGATGGAAGGAGTCTACCTCAGTCAACTGCTTCTCTTCCTCATCAATTTGATTTGGAGGTCCCCAGCATTCCTACAGGACCAGGTGTCAGGTAGGGTCTTCTTAAGCTATGAGATGTGTACCCAAGGCTCAAAGTCTTCTAGTTTTACAGAAGTGTCAGTGATCAGGGACAGTTGGTAAGGTCCTTTCCAATGGAGTTCCAGGAGTGTCTTAGTTCTTAGTCAGTCCAAATCAGAAGGATGGGAGAAAATTAGAAACATTAGTTTGGTGAGTTGTAGTCAGATATTTGAGGATATTAGAAGAATTCAGGATTCAGTCCAGTTTAAGGTATATAATAAGACCTCGAAGACAATTAACAGGACTAGAATTTAATGTCTACAAAGGTGCAAACATAATTTTTCTCTCCACAATTATCTTCCTATTTTACCAGAGATAATCACAGTAAAACTAATTTGTTTGACAAGGAATATGAAAATAAGAATACTCACTGAGAGTTTCTGAATTCTGGAGGAACTAGGTAGGAAGATAAAGTAAATGCTTTACCTCTTTACAAAAAGGTATATCTTACCAAAGCGTTGATAGCTTTAGAGAAAAGATTTCTTTAAATCTGGAAAAAAATTAAGAACCTGTAATATTTTAAACACAAAGTCATAAAAATTATAATCATCCTCATCAGTTCATTTAATTCCATGTTAGTACTACTTCTTGTTCTGCTTTATCCGGTTTTTCCATTAGTTCTTTTGACCTTGCCTGATGATTGAGGGTAGGGACAGTGATAATTCAGGAGGTTTGCAAAGTTATCTTTAAGGATCGTATGAGTTGCCCAGTGAAGTGGCTGCCTTGGTAACTGGAGACTGTGGAAGATATACCACGAATGAGAAAAAACATTTTCTAACTTTCTTTGCCACTGTGAGGACATTGGCCTTGTAGCAAGGGAAGGCTTTAACCCATCTGGAAACCATACGTACAATAACAACAACATATTGATAACCCATACTAAGTGGGAGTTGAATGAAGTCCAGCTACAGGTGTTCAAAGGGTCCAGAGAGAGGAGGTCTGAGGCCTCTAGGGACAAAAATAGTTTTTCTTAAATGCACTATGGTGGGTAAAGGAATGCAAAAACCAGAAAATGGGTTTTCCAGGGAGCCAGAAAGAACCAAGCAGCTGTCTTGTAGTTCCCATAGCCCAGCCCTGAATGTTCATTAATATATAGCTATGTTTACTTCTCTTAATTTCTCTGATTTAGGAGCAGACTATTGTCATGTTACAAGGACATCAGGATGGCAAAAGTCTGGCAACTGAGTGGCCATTTTTGCAAAAGCAGAACAGATTTTGCCTACATTTGCCACGATCCTAATAGCTTCTGTTGCTGCTGCCTTTGCATGAAAGTCAGCTAGGGAATTTTCTTGATATTCAGATTCAGTCCATTTAGTATGAACCTCATTTTTTGTCATCAAATTACTTTTCAGAAAGTAAGAGAATAGCAGTGAGAAGATCACCTATTTGTTGCCCATTTTTGACCATGGTCCCAGAGAACATCATATGCTGTAAGATAATGGCTAGAATTACAACTGATAACATTATACCAAGGCATATCACATTTCTAGGAATTTCACACAGTTTCTAGAAAACTTACATACCTGTGCCAATACAAAATAAAGAAGGCCTAGTATTACTTAAAATATATAAATTATATTAAATATTTATTAAATATATAATATAATAGTAACACATTATACTAAACAAATATTTAACACTAGAATATATTTAAGTGTGATAGATCACAACTAACCTAGAACAATGTTTGGTATATAACAGGCATCCAATACATATTTGTTGAATATGTAACTGACTAAGAAACTTCAAATCCATGAATTAATCACACCTATGAAAAAGTAAGCCTTTGATGTCAAATAGCAATCTGAAGATATCTAGAAGGTAAAACTATTACTGCCTGTGAGCCATTGTTAAAACAATATGGACGGACTACCCATATGTTACAGCAAACATGGGAGATTCCTTTTAATTTTATTTATTTTATTCTATTTTATTTTATTTTTTGAAAATTTAAAACATTTTTATTCTCAAACAAATATGAAAGGCTCTTTTACTTAAAATGTAAGGAAAGGAATATAAAGTAAATTGTTGATCTTATTGTACAGATAACTGTTCCATAAAAACAATTATATATAAACTTTCAAATGTCTTGCCCACCCCCTACCATGCAATAATCCCACTTAACTAAAGTTGTTGCCATTTATTTTTAAATACCTTTTTTTTCTATTCTTTTTCAAATTATTTTCCCATTTAGGTTATTACAGAATACTGAGCAGAGTTCCCTGTGCTCTACAGTACGTCCCCGCCATCTATCTATTTTAAATACAGCAGTGTGCATGTCAATTCCAAACTCCCAGTCTATTCCTCCCTCCCCCACCTTTCCCCCCAGTAACCATAAGTTCATTCTCTAAATCTGTGAGTCTGTTTCTGTTTTGTAGATAAGGTCATTTGTATCATTTTTTTTTCAATTCTGCATATAAGTGATATCACACAATATTTTTCCTTTTCTGTCTGACTTACTTCAGACAGATGTATGTATGTATGATCTCCAGGTCCATCCATATTGCTGCAAATGGCATTATTTTGTTCTTTTTTATGGCTGAGTAATATTCCATTGTATGTATGTGCCACATCTTTATCCATTCATCTGTTAATGGACATTTAGGTTGCTTTCATGTCTTGGCTATTGTAAATAGTGCTGCAATGAACATTGAAGTGCATGTATAATTTCTAACCAAGTTTTTCTCTGGATATATGCTCAAGAATAGGATAGATGGATCATATGGTAGCTCTATTTTTAGTTTTATAAGAAACCTCCATAGTTTTTAGTATTACTTTTTATTTGGCATTGCTTTCCAGGTAATTTAACATATCAAATAAGCTTAATTAGTTGAATAAATCTTTTGAAATGTTCCAGAGACCCTCTGAAAAATTTCAAAGTTAGTTTGTGGTCAGAAGACTTCATTTAGAATATGATTTTGGAAAGTTTGTCAAAAATGTCAAAACGTTCTAAAACACTTTACTAAATAGGATCACAGATTATGATGACATAATACTCAATATCTTTTAGCAAAACTTAGCTCTTTTAATATTAAGAAGACTCAGTTTTCTTAAGTAATCAAAGACCTGATAAAGACAGGAAACAAAGAAAATTATTTTGATAAAACACAAAACCTTTGTTTTCTAGGTCAGTTGCTTAAAAGATAAAGAAGAACTTTGTTTACAATTTCTTATTAAGAGCTGATCTACAATCCCAGAAAACTTTTCCTTTCAGAAGATAAAAGAAAATTAAAGTTAATTTTACATAACATAAAAGCCTATTTCCAAAAACCCTATAATAACAAATCTTTTTTTTTTTTTTTTTTTTTTTTTTTAGCCAACTTGATTATGCAAGGCAAGATTCTCTCTCTCCGAAATAACCAGAAGTTTTAGATTAGATAAAATTATTGTCATTTCCCTTAACAGGAATGTATCTTCATACCTCATGCCTTTTCTTAATCAAAAACATATCCTGCTTCCCTTTCATACAGAGTTGTTTCCTTTATTATTTCTAGTAGTTTCAATTATATATATTAGAATTTTTAACCCTTAGAAACCTTTAATTTCTGGTGAAAACTAAAAAGTAAGCAAGTATGAATTCTCTTCTACATTAGCATTCTGTGTATTGGCAGACTTATACTTGTTATAATTTCTGGAAAATGTGCTTTTTCATAGAAAATTTCTCAGTGTGACATAAAACATGTTTACTAATAGATCCAATTTTATCTTTAGTTTCTCTGCAATAGGAAGCCAAAAGTAAATAAATGTAGTTTAATAATTAATTTTTCACTATTTTATCTTACAATATGATTCAGAGGTAGAAAAACATCAGACATCTACAATACACAAACACACACACACACACATATATATACACACAAACATAAACATATAAACAGACACAGAAACTTCAGTGCTTCCATTCTAAAAATTTAACCTTAAAGTGGATACGATAATGCAAAACTCACTCGTTAGGGGCTTCCCTGGTGGCGCAGTGGTTGAGAGTCTGCCTGCCGATGTAGGGGACATGGGTTCGTGCCCCCGTCCGGGAAGATCCCACATGCCGCGGAGCCGCTAGGCCCGTGAGCCATGGCCGCTGAGCCTGCGCGTCTGGAGCCTGTGCTCCGCAATGGGAGAGGCCACAACAGTGAGAGGCACGCGTACCACAAAAAAAATGTTACATCCAAACTGTTTTTCTGACATATGGAATAAGTTAAAGTTACCTGCTCCGATGACTAAGGGGTTTTTTTTGTTGTTTTTTTTATAATATTTTTGGAGAAGACAACATTTTTTTTAAGTTTCAGATGACCTAAGTGTCAAATGGCCTTTCCCCATTCCCATAAGAATTGCTTTCCTAAAGTTTGCATTTCAAAGAATGGCCCTTATGTCACAGAGAAATTCGGGTAGGAAATCTACATCACAAAGGTACAGATTAAGTGCAGGGCAATTCTGTTTCCTGATCTCTTCAAGTGGTTTGCAAGGAATAGGTAAGGTAATGTGTATTGACAAAGAAAAAAAGCAAGTGAGTTTTGAACTTTAGAGCCACACTTTTGTCCTGTAAATATTTGATTTGTGAAACAAAGACAGCTGGGTTATTTTGAATGTTCTTCTTTCTCTTTGGGCACATTTAGCTTATGGGAGAAGCTAAAAAATTTCCTATTAGGCTCTGAATATTAGTTTCCAATTTGGCCAAATTTCTGATCATAAAGTTATTAAATTCTTTCAAATATCTTGTCAGTTTTCAGCTTGGTAAACAGTAAATATTTCTGGCAGTACTGAACAACCCCATTAATTTTAATTTTTTGTTTCCCCTTTACCATTTAAGGTAATAAACTTAGCAGTTTATTAGAAAGTTCCTCAGAGTTCAATCAATATTGGGAGGAGCCCATATGGGAACATTTGAGTTGATGTTGATGAATTTGCATAGAGCCTTTGAGGACAATCTCTTTTCCAGTCCCTCAGTTGATTATAATTGAGATATCAATTTCTGGGCCAGTGTTTAGATGATGAATCCCTAAGAGGGTGTAATGGAGGAGACCCAGGTGTTACTTTGGGTCTCTGGCCTTGGAGCTGTTGTAGCTGCAAAGCTATTTGTTTGGACGATTTCTGTTTGAAACCTTGCTCCAGAGTCCTTTCAAAAGGCTCAGCTATAGTCACAAGTTCAATCAGGTTGGTAGCCTCCCATCCTATATTCTGCCTTTTCATCCACTAATCTCAGGAAATAATCCATTTACAAATGGGCAGCTAAAGTAGGCTGGGTGACCTTAGTTCCTGTATGGAACTCCAAATGCCTTAAAAAGAAAGCTTCCAAATGGGCTTTAAAGTCTGTCACAGATTCATCTCTCTTTTGTTTGCATGATTGAAAAATAGACCAGTCAGGTGGACAGGGAAGATTTTAGGAATAGATCATGAGTATGCAGGTTAAAAAGGGTGGAGGAGCCAGCAGGAGTCACATCAGTAGTCACATTGGTCCTGCCACCCTTTGTTATAGATACCGCTAGTGTCTTTAATTTTTCATTAGCCTTTTGTAATGACTCTTTTAATGAAACTATTTTGGAATCTTGAAGCCTTTTATGAGCTTCTGCATACCAGTTAAAGTAGGCATTCCATTCTATCTGTCCAGTTTGGGATCCCTTTCTCTCAAGTGCATTTCTTAAATGAATGATATGGTCTAATTGGAATGTTCCACATAATGGCCATTGTAATTATAGATTATTTTTAGTAAAATATTACCATCTTATTAGATATCTGAAACTTTCAAGACTATAGTTGTCAAACGTAAAATGAGCAGGTGTGCTGGAATGTGGTATGCTCAACTTTTGGATATAAAGCATTCTTCTTTTAGCTAGGCCTTTGGTTCTCTTGGAGCCAAACTAATACCTAGAAGGGATATGCCATGGGGTTGGGAATTATGGGGTGTTTTACAGTGTGCCTTGTTTCACAGAAATTTTCTTGAAGTTGGCAAGTGACTAGTGTCAATCTAACCTGTTCCATGACTAACTTATCCTATCACAGGATCTTCTTGAGGTAACAAGCACTCTAACAGCTTTTAAATGCCTGACTCATGCCCATCAATTTTGTGACTTTTTGGCTTCCAGGATTTCCATAAGCAATGACTTTACCTCATGTGCATATTAACAGAAACCAGCAGTAAACAGAAAACTAGAGACTGGAAAAAGGATTGTACCAGCAGCTTTCTAAGAATGAGAACTGCAGACTGACTCCAAACAAATGGAGAACTGAAGCTTCCACCAGCAGTTGTCAGAGTGGAATCTGGGGAAGAATTCCAAATAAATGGAGGAACTACAGCAGTTCCCAATGCAGAGTCTGGGGACAGAATTAAGGGCTTAGGTTTTTCATCCAAAGAATTTTGGTCTAAAAGGCTAGTGACTTGGCCCCAGGTAGAACTATTTGCTAGTTCTGTTGGGCTCCAGGCAGAATTGTTGCCAGCTCAAGCTGATCTGCCCTGTAAAAAAAAGTCAATGAGACTGGGAGCTCGAACATAAAGAGAGGGGAGCTCAAACTGAGAGGAATGAGGAAGTTACCAAACGCCCCTGGGAACAGCAAGAAATGCAGTGAACTCAAAAGGATTTGTGGAGTGTCATCTCTGTTTCTCATTTTCCCCAAATGCCATAGGAAGTTTGCTTCAGATCCCACTGCTGCCACCAATTTGTTAAAAAAAAAAATTCAACAGAGTAAATTTGAAGATCTAATCAGTTTTATTCAATGATTCATAAATTAGGAAGCATCCCATCTAGTAAATAGAAGGGCACTCTGAAGGTTGTATAAATGAAACGTTTTTATAAGGAGAAGGAAGGTGGGGTAAGAAGGTATTAGCAAAAGAATATAAAGTATTGTTTCAGGCCAGGACATCTTTGGGGGAAAGGGAATTGCAGTGGTCCTTATCATGCAGATTACCTCACTAGCATTGATCAGAAAATTTCAGATTGATTACTTTAAAGGTCACATTTCTGGGAGGGGTTGGAACTGCAATTAACTCTTGGTTTGCTGTCATGGAAGGCAAATGACTCCATTTTGGGGTGCTATTTCTTTCAAACAGGCTTAAGACAGTTTAAACAGAAACAGATTCAACACATAGATTTAGGTACTTATCAAGATCACTGAAAAGTGGGAGGTGTGGTCTCTATGCAGGGTCTCTGGGAACAACACCCACAAACATAACAGGACAGGACTGATTTCCCTGCAGAAACGTGGGGGATCAGGAGGTCTTTGCTAAGCTATTAAATATAAGAACAGCTAGAGGTGCAAGCCATGAAACTGGGAGAAAGGACCAGGAAGCCCTTGAAGCCATCATGATCCTAGATACTTACAAAGCTAGACACTAGTGCACTGCTGCAGAAAATGCCCACATTTCTATGATATTTTCAAGCAGCATAGTAAACTAAGTGCAATGGGAATGTGGTCTATGTCGTCTCTCCTCTACCTTTCAAAACTTTGTTGAACGCAATCGAATGAGTGAACCTAATTTGTCACCAGGTTCTGGCTGCAAGGGAATCTGGGAAATGTAGTTTTCAGTCTTTCAGCATCTACTGTAAAGGGAGGCATCCTAGTAGAAAGTGGGAATAAATGTGGAGTGCCAATTAAATAAGCTATATCCAACACAAAGAGTAGTGACTGTGACATAACACAGAGTTAGTAATCAGTGAAATTCAGAGTACAACTCAGGCTGACTTGTTTGTAAATCCTGACATCTATACTACACTGCCTCTACACCAAGATGCTCCATATTTCCAAATGCATGTTTTGGGGAACATTAATTTGTGTGTTTTAACAGGAAAAATCATTCAAACAAGGACTAGAAAGTGGAAAAACTACTAGATGTTGTCTTTCCTTTCCTCAAAGATTATTAGATTATTATAGTAATTAAGATACTATATGCATTTTTGATGTAGATAAAGACATGTGTTGCTTACTTACTATATGTAAATTATGCCAAACCAGAGAACATGGCTCCTTTGAAATATTCTGTGTTCAAATCTTATCATGCTGTGATCTGGAGGGAGGTTGATTCTTTTGATATTATTGTTATAATTTTAAAACCTTTGCAATCTATAATTTAGAAGTCTAAATATTTATTTCAGGAACTCCTACCAGATACACTTGGTATCTTCAAGGTTCTGGGATAAGCATCCGCAACTGTCAAGATGTACCTGACTTCAGGACTCATGGTATCCAGAGATGATCTTGGGCTGACAGCATTCCTCTGTCAAAGGAAGTGTAAGGAACACAAAGATGCTAACAGCAGGAGGCCACTCTCCTTCGTCCTACCAACTGGAAGTGGAGTGACAGATAACTGCTAATGCTATCCCACCTGCCTTATGTTCTTTAAGATATCTGTGTACCTTAGGTTCTTATGTACCTTTAAGATTCACAAAGACATTTTCTGAAACAGAGCTTTTCCTTTTCCTTTAAAAAAAATGTTGTTGTCACTGTTATTCCCAGCTTCAGTGACTTTTTTCTTACACAGATAGGTCTGGGAAAAAATCAGTAAATGCATTCAGTGTGTTCATGAGAGCAGGGCATGTTGCTGACAGTCAGAATATCTGATTTCTCTACCCTTGACTTAATGTGTGAACTTGACTAAGTCACTCCACTTCTCTCAATCTCATTCATCCTCAAAAAATAGAAGACACATCACTGGATAATATTTGAGTGAAATCAATATTCAAAAGAATCTCAGGACTCCAGTTGCACATATCTTCCTGACTCTCTATTTTATTAAAATAATAAAGAAGATGGAAAAGTCTTTTTACATAGCTTTCAATCATAAGAATATTGGAAGAATATTCTATTTCATAAGAATAGAAAGTTAATGATGCACTTGCCATATTCATTAATTGTTTGTTTGTTTGTTTTTTCTTTCTGGCGTTTATCCTCCCCAAAGTGTTTTGTATTATGTTGTAAGGAAACGACCACTTCCAATAAGACAGGTAGCTTGAGTTTTCTGAAGAGAGAAGGGCAGTTATTTGAGTGGCAGAAGCTAGTAAACTTGCTTGAAGAAAACGCAATTTATATGTATGTGTGAAATCTATCGTATTTTTAAAAAAACCCAGAAAAATTCCCATTCCTAGCTGCCACTTCTTTTTGGTTTTCATAATTGCAGTGGCAGGATAATAAACAGGCTGCCAGAAAGTGTGTGAACATACTCTTTTGTCTGGTCTCCTGAAACAGTCTCATTGAATAGGGTCAAGTATTCAATAATGATCTTTAAGCTCTTACTATGTGTAAGAAAAGTGTACAGCATTTAGGACCCTAGGATCTCTTTTACTCTTTGTTATGCATTTGTTGAGCAATGTAAGCAAAATCTTTCTAACTTTCTTATACAAAAAGGACCTGGTGTCTTACTTTTGGCTTGGGTGCCAAGGACCTTTTTTCTTTAAGTAGAAAAATTCTCTCCTAAGACTTACACGGCAATTATGTAAATTCATTGAGTCCTGTCTAAACTTGTCAAGTGAATTGGAATACTTTACAGGTTTACAACGGATATGAACTTCTGAAATGTAGACTCCCCAAGTTCAGAGGGTCAGCATCTTTTAGGGTAATGCTGACTTATCTGTGACTCTTTCAAATCAGTTGTAACATTCTGCCTTCTTCTTGTGGCCCTGGGGAAGGATGTGGTTCTGACAAAATAGCAACCTCTTTGATTGACAAATTGATCTACTATAAAGCAGGTTTTCTTTTTCTGGCTTGCATCCCTTTTTGTTTTTGTTTGTTCTTCTAGGAGCTGTTTAAAAGGGTGATCTTTCTACAAGAAGGAATACTGTTCTTTGGCCGAGCGTATTTCTTCCTTTTTATTTCCCACTAGATTTTAGACTCACTGAAGCATGGAGTGGACATTTTGTCTTAGTTATCTTTTTATTTTCCTATAGCTATATTTTCCTTGCCTACTTATACTATAAAACAATAATCAATCACCTTTATCAAATCAATATTTTAAGTGTGACATTTTTGTTGTGTCAGGCCCTCTACCAAGTAACTTAAGGAAGGATGATTACTGCCCTCTTTGAATTTATTTCCAAAAGAGCCACTGCTACAAAAAATAGTTCTTGGCATTCTTCATATTTTCATTATTATTTCATCATTTTTATGTCATTTTATTTTCCATGGTTTTGCTCAATCATGACCTTATTTGTTTGTCCATTTTTCCCATTTGATTAATTCAGTGAAAGAGGGACAATATTTGTTGTTTATCACTTTATCGGCAATGTTGTGCTAATTGATTCTGTATCTATTATATCACTTAAACATCAAAACCAGCCTGTGATTAGGAATTACCATCTTCCTTTTACAGATAGGAAAACTACGCCTTCAAGACGTTAAGTGTCATCTTAAAGGTTACACAGTTGGTAAGTGGCAAGGAATGATTGTTTCTAAGAGATCTACCATTCTCAAACATACTTCTCACAACATCTCTACAACATCTCGCTGTTGCTGGAGTTCTAAAAGGGGAAGGAAATCATGTTCTGTATGTGATACAAGACTCTAGTTCACCTGCAATTCTGATTCCACCTTGTAGCATGAGAACGAACAGAACTTGTTTTGATAAAACATCAACAGAGATTAATAGCTTTTTTTCCCCCCAGATGTGATACAAGTATGCTAAGGTGCTCAGATAAAAGGTGTTATATAAATAAGCCGCATTCTTTTCAATCTAATATGATTATGAGTGGTAATCCAATGGTGATAGGTGACAATATAACTTTTAATTTTTAAATAGTTTTTATCTTGCTTTGTTGTAATCATTCTACCTAGTGTCTTAATTAAACATGCCACCTGACTTCATCCTCTCTAGAGAACATTTGCTATTTATATTATTATTTAAATATATCCAAACTTGTCATCACTGTGATGCCTAACATAATAACATTAATAGCTCTCTTTCATTGAGTATTTACCCTGTGCCATCATTCAGTTGCTAAGTATCTTCAATGCAAGACATTAATACTTTAAATAATCTTATGGAATATGCTATACTATCATTATTCTCATTTTTCAGATAAGGAGACTGAGGCTTATGGAATTTTCTCCACACTCAAGGCTCAGCTCAAATGTCACCTACTTACAGAGTTTTCCTAATCACCCCGTATCAAATTGTATCTGGGTTTCCCGTGCCCTTACCATCTCATATTCTATGCCTATACACTGCAATTTTTTTTAAACAAGTAACTAACCACCGTGTGAAATTATACATATATGATTCTTTTTGTGTTTTATATATATGACAACTTTTTGTTGCTGTCCTATTTTATCCACCTGCAATTAAGATCCATAATGCCATGAGCTTGTTTTGTTACCACTGTTATCTCTAATGCCTGAAACAGCCTACAGCACAGACTTAACTTTAGATAAATAATTGTTATTGAATAACTAAATTAATGAAACAATTGACTTGGAAACAATGTTTAGGGCTGAGAAAAAGACCCAGTTTTTTCTACCTCTAGTTCAGTTCTCTTTGTATTATATTATGTAAGGATATATAAGAAACCTTAGTTTATGCATTTTTAAAGTTTGGGAATAGAAATACTGACATTCATTTTTGTTTTATCTATAGCTATATAGTTTCCCTTAAATTATACTAGATTAATATGATTAAAAGTGAAAGTTTTTAATCTGCTTGGAGAGCAATCTCTTCAGAGAACTGTGTGCAGTTTGGTGCTCTTACTTATAATTCAATCTCATTTGTTTGTGAGAGCAGGAATCTTCATTAAACAATAAGCTATTGTCATAAGGTTTGAATTACTATACTATTCAGAATATATTTATTTTAATTTCTTTTAAAGTTGCCTAAAATTCACACGTTTACTCTCCTTTCTTTGATTAGTTGGCAGTAGTAAAGCCTTACTCTGTGTCTACACAGACCTCTTTGATATGGCTCACCGTCTTTGAGTCTGAAAATGGACTTTTTATGAAACCTCTCTTGGCTCATTTTGCTACAAGTTAGAAAAACTCAAGGAATGAGAGCTCAAGAACTGAATTTGTATTCGGATGACTTTTTTTTAAATTAATTTATTCATGTTTGGCTGTATTGGGTCTTTGTTGCTGCACACAGGCTTTCTCTAGTTGCGGTGAGTAGGGACTACTCTTTGTTGCGGTGCGCGGGCTTCTCATTGCCGTGGCTTCTCTTGTTGCGGAGCACTGGCTCTAGGCACTCAGGCTTCAGGAGTTGCAGCACGCAGGCTCAGTAGCTGTGGCACGCAGGCTCTAGAGTGCAGGCTCAGTAGTTGTGGTGCACAGGCTTAGGTGCTCCATGGCATGTGGGATCTTCCTGGACCAGGGCTTGAATCCATGTCCCCTGCATTGGCAGGCAGATTCTTAACCACTGCACCACCAGGGAAGCCCTGTATTAGGATGACTTTTAAAAGTACAAGTCAGTGGGCTTCCCTGGTGGCACAGTGGTTGAGAGTCTGCCTGCCGATGCAGGGGACACGGGTTCGTGCCCCGGTCCGGGAAGCTACCACATGCTGCGGAGCGGCCGGGCCCGTGAGCCATGGCTGCTGAGCCTGTGCGTCTGGATCCTGTGCTCTGCAACGGGAGGGGCCACGGCAGTGAGAGGCCCACGTACTGCAAAAAAAAAAAAAAAGTACTAGTCAATTGCCAAGAATGCTACAAATGTGAAATCGTTTCATTTGTGATCCTGCTAGGCAGCGGTCCTAATGACTCTGTCTGATTCACTTGGCTGTTTTACTTCAGCAATCTATCCCTAGATGGCTGAGACTAGGGACTGAGTTGTAGCTAGGATTTGGGTGGCAAATCTGCATATATCCTAGGTGAAGTACATTAGAAATTGATGCCAAATGAGGGCAATGGACCTTTTAAATTCCAGTTTGAAACACTGGATTTGCAAAGCATCTGCCAGATGCACTGCTTTGGCTTCAACTAGACTTTATTTTAAAATTCTTGTTGGGTAGAAGCAAGAGTCATGGCAGGATTTCTCAGTATGTGGATTTTATCACATGATTCTCATGTGAGTACATGACTTTTCCTAAATGAGAATACATACACAGAGAGTACCATACATACTACCAGGCTGGGCATTTAACTGTCTCGCACCCGCAATAAAGAAGCACATGTATTCAGAATTACAATTTTAGTAAGAGTGCAATGCATTGGGTGCTGAATCTGGGAGCTGGCATAAGCCTGTATGATCTCAGAACTGAGCTGAACCTGGGGTCAGCCGTTGGGGGAGAGGTATTTCTCCAAGGGTGGTGTGTGGCAGCATAAACATGACTGTGAACCATAATTACTATTATAAGGAGCTGATTCAGGGAATCAAATTCAGAGTGTTAACTTAAAAATTATTCCGGTATTTGTTAAAGATGGTAAGGAAGACTGCATTCAAGGGACTATTGCAACGGGGTTTTGCAGTAGAGGGGAGGACTTGGACTAGACTGTGTATACAAGGACAAATGGGAATGTATAGGCAAGGAGCCGGGGGGAGGCGGGTCGGGGGGGTTGGGGTCTGTGGACCGGAAATAACTAAAGGAAATATCAGAAGTAAGGAAGGGGGGATTCTGGTTAATTAAACAAACTGGACAGGATTCTTGCTGAAGGCAGTTCAGGGTGATCAGATATCACCTGGGGAATGATGGGGAATGAGCAATTTGATCAAACTTTGGGGATGATCCGATTTATAGGGTGGAGGATTCTCACTAAACTGATTTGACAAGACTCTTGCTCTTGCAGACAAGGCCCAAGGACAGGGCCAAATCAAAAAAGTGCCCAGAGACTTCTGGGAAGATGGCAGAAGAGTAAGACGCAGAGATCACCTTCCTCCCCACAGACACACCATAAATACATCTACACGTGGAACAACTCCTACAGAACACCTACTGAATGCTGGCAGAAGACCTCAGACCTCCCAAAAGGCAAGAAACCCCCCACGTACCTGGGTAGGGAAAGAGAAAAAAGAAAAAACAGAGACAAAAGAATAGAGACGGGACCTGCACCAGTGGGAGGGAGCTGTGAAGGAGGAAAGGTTTCCACACACTAGAAGCCCCTTTGCGGGCAGAGACTGCGGGTGGCGGAGGGGGGAGCTTCGGAGCCGCGGAGGAGAGCACAGCAACAGGTGTGCAGAGGGCAAAGCGGAGAGATTCCCGCACAGAGGATCGGGGCAGACCGGCACTCACCAGCCCAAGAGGCTTGTCTGCTCGCCGGCCGGGACGGGCGGGGGCTGGGAGCTGAGGCTCGGGCTTCGGTCGGAGCGCAGGGAAAGGACTGGGGTTGGCGGCGTGAACACAGCCTGCAGGGGGTTAGTGCGCCATGGCTAGCCGGGAGGGAGTCTGGGGAAAAGTCTGGACCTGCCGAAGAGGCAAGAGACTTTTTCTTCCCTCTTTGTTTCCTGGTGCGTGAGGAGAAGGGATTAAGAGCGCTGCTTAAAGGAGCTCCAGAGATGGGTGCGAACCGCGGCTAAAAGCACAGACCCCAGAGACAGACATGAGACGCTAAGGCTGCTGCTGCCGCCACAAAGAAGCCTGTGTGCGAGCACAGGTCACTATCCACACCCCCCTTCCGGGGAGCATGTGCAACCCGCCACTGCCAGGGTCCCAGGATCCAGGGACAACTCCTCCGGGAGAACACACGGTGTGCCTCAGGCTGGTGTAACGTCACACCGGCCTCTGCCGCTGCAGGCTCGCCCTGCACTCCGTGACCCTCCCTACCCCTGGCCTGAGTGAGCCAGAGCCCCCGAATCAGCGGCTCCTTTAACCCCGTCTTGTCTGAGCGAAGAACAGACGCCCTCCAGCGACCTACATGCAGAGGCGGGGTCATCCAAAGCTGAGCCCCTGGGAGCTGTGAGAACAAAGAGAAAGGGAAATCCCTCCCTGCAGCCTCAGAAGCAACGGATTAAAGCTCCACAATCAACTTGATGTACCCTGCATCTGTGGAATACCTGAATAGACAACGAATCATCCCAAATTAAGAAGGTGGACTTTGAGAACAAGATTTATGATTTTTTCCCCTTTTCCTCTTTTTGTGAGTGTGTATGTGTATGCTTCTGTGTGAGATTTTGTCTATATAGCTTTGCTTCCACCATTTGTCAGAGGGTTGTATCCGTCCCTTTTTTTTGTTTGTTTTTGGGGTTTTTTTTGAAATTTTTTTCTTAAAAATTACTTTTTATTTTAATAACTTTATTTTATTTTACTTTATCTCTGTTCCTTCTTTCCTTCCTTCCCTCCTTTAGACAACAAATCATCCCAAATTGAGGAGGTAGACTTTGAGAGCAAGATTTATGATTTTTTTCCCCTTTTCCTCTTTTTGTGAGTGTGTATGTGTATGCTTCTGTGTGAGATTTTGTCTGTATAGCTTTGCTTCCACCATTTGTCCCAGGGTTCTATCCATCGTTTTTTTTTGTTGTTTGTTTTTTAGATTTTTTTCCTCTTAATAATTATTTTTTTATTTTAATAACTTTATTATATTTTATCTTTATTTTATTTTACTTTATCTTCTTTCTTCCTTTTTTTCCTTCCTCCCCTCCTTCCTTCATTCCTTCTTCCCTCCCTCCATCCATCCTTTCTTTCTTTGTTTCTTTAGACTTCTACTAATTCTTTCTTTCTAATTTTTCTCCCTTTTCTTCTGAGCCATGCGGATGAAAGGCTCTTGGTGCCACAGCCAGGAGTTACTGCTGTGCCTCTGAGGTGGGAGAGCCAACTTCAGGACACTGGTCCACAAGAGACCTCCCAGGTCCACATAATATCAAATGGTGAAAATTTCCCAGAGATCTCCATCTCAAAACCAGCACCCAGCTTCATTCAACGACCAGCAAGCTACAGTGCTGGACATCCTATGCCAAACAACTAGCAAGACAGGAACACAACCCCACCCGTTAGCAGATAGGCTGCCTAAAATCGTAATAAGCCCACAGACACC
The DNA here is from genome assembly GCF_011762595.2 of Tursiops truncatus. Classification (NCBI taxonomy): domain Eukaryota; kingdom Metazoa; phylum Chordata; class Mammalia; order Artiodactyla; family Delphinidae; genus Tursiops; species Tursiops truncatus. Next base: position 124,369,182 of record NC_047034.1, read on the forward strand.
CCAAAACACACCACCAGACGTGGACCTGCCCACCAGAAAGACAAGATCCAGCCTCATCCACCAGAACACTGGCACTAGTCCCCTCCACCAGGAAGCCTACACAACCCACTGAACCAACTTTAGCCACTGGGGACAGACACCAAAAACAACGGCAACTATGAACCTGCATCCTGCAAAAAGGAGACCCCAAACACAGTAAGATAAACAAAATGAGAAGACAGAAAAACACACAGCAGATGAAGGAGCAAGATAAAAACCCACCAGACCTAACAAATGAAGAGGAAATAGGCAGTCTACCTGAAAAAGAATTCAGAATAATGATAGTAAAGATGATCCAAAATCTTGGAAATAGAAGAGATAAAATGCAAGAAACATTTAACAAGGACCTAGAAGAACTAAAGATGAAACAAACAATGATGAACAACACAATAAATGAAATGAAAAATACTCTATATGGGGTCAATAGCAGGATAACTGAGGCAGAAGAACGGATAAGTGACCTGGAAGATAAAATAGTGGAAATAACTACTGCAGAGCAGAATAAAGAAAAATGAATAAAAAAGAACTGAGGACAGTCTCAGAGACCTCTGAGACAACATTAAATGCACCAACATTCGAATTATAGGGGTTCCATGAGAAGAAGAGAAAAAGAAAGGGACTTAGAAAATATTTGAAGAGATTAGAGTTGAAAACTTCCCTAATATGGGAAAGGAAATAGTTAATCAAGTCCAGGAAGCACATAGAGTCCCATATAGGATAAATCCACAGAGAAATACACCAAGACACATATTAATCAAACTGTCAAAAATTAAACATAAAGAAAACATATTAAAAGCAGCAAGGGAAAAACAACAAATAACACACAAGGGAATCCCCATAAGGTTAACAGCGGATCTTTCAGCAGAAACTCTGCAAGCCAGAAGGGAGTGGCAGGACATATTTAAAGTGATGAAGGAGAAAAGCCTGCAACCAAGATTACTCTACCCAGCAAGGATCTCATTCATATTTGATGGAGAAATTAAAAGCTTTACAGACAAGCAAAAGCTGAGAGAGTTCAGCACCACCAAACCAGCGTTACAACAAATGCTAAAGGAACTTCTCTAGGCAAGAAACATAAGAGAAGGAAAAGACCTACAATAACGAACCCAAAGCAATTAAGAAAATGGGAATAGGAACATACATATCGATAATTACCTTAAATGTAAATGGACTAAATGCTCCCACCAAAAGACACAGACTGGCTGAATAGATACAAAAACAAGACCCATATATTTGCTGTCTACAAGAGACCCACTTCAGACCTAGAGACACTTACAGACTGAAAGTAAGGGGATGGAAAAAGATATTTCATGCAAATGGAAACCAAAAGAAAGCTGGAGTAGCAATTCTCATATCAGACAAAATAGACTTTAAAATAAAGACTATTAGAAGAGACAAAGAAGGACACTACATAATGACCAAGGGATCAATCCAAGAAGAATATATAACAATTGTAAATATTTATGCACCCAATATAGGAGCACCTCAATACATAAGGCAAATACTAACAGCCATAAAAGGGAAAATTGACAGTAACACATTCATAGTAGGGGACTTTAACACCCCACTTTCACCAATGGACAGATCATCCAAAATGAAAATAAATAAGGAAACCCAAGCTTTAAATGACACATTAAACAAGATGGACCTAATTGATATTTATAGGACATTCCATCCAAAAACAACAGAATACACATTTTTCTCTAGTGCTCATGGAACATTCTCCAGGATAGATCATATCTTGGGTCACAAATCAAGCCTTGGTAAATTTAAGAAAATTGAAATTGTATCAAGTATCTTTTCCAACCACAACGCTATGAGACTAGATATCAATTACAGGAAAAGATCTGTAAAAAATGCAAACACATGGAGGCTAAACAATACACTACTTAATAACGAAGTGATCACTGAAGAAATCAAAGAGGAAATAAAAAAATACCTAGAAACAAATGACAATGCATACATGATGACCCAAAATCTACAGGATGCAGCAAAAGCAGTTCTAAGAGGGAAGTTTATAGCAATACAATCCTACCTTAAGAAACAGGAAACATCTCGAATAAACAACCTAAACTTGCACCTAAAGCAATTGGAGAAAGAAGAACAAAAATACCCCAAATTTAGCAGAAGGAAAGAAATCATAAAAATCAGATCAGAAATAAATGAAAAAGAAATGAAGGAAACGATAGCAAAGATCAATAAAACTAAAAGCTGGTTCTTTGAGAAGATAAACAAAATTGATAAACCATTAGCCAGACTCATCAAGAAAAAAACGGAGAAGACTCAAATCAATAGTATTAGAAATGAAAAAGGAGAAGTAACAACTGACACTGCAGAAATACAAAAGATCATAAGAGATTACTCGAGGCAACTCTATGCCAATAAAATGGACAATCTGGAAGAAATGGACAAATTCTTAGAAATGCACAACCTGCCAAGACTGAATCAGGAAGAAATAGAAAATATGAACAGACCAATCACAAGCACTGAAATTGAAACTGTGATTAAAAATCTTCCAACAAACAAAAGCCCAGGACCAGATGGCTTCACAGGTGAATTCTACCAAACATTTAGAGAAGAGCTAACACCTATCCTTCTCAAACTCTTCCAAAATATAGCAGAGGGAGGAACATTCCCAAACTCATTCTACGAGGCCACCATCACCCTGATACCAAAACCAGACAAGGATGTCACAAAGAAAGAAAATTACAGGCCAATATCACTGATGAACATAGATGCAAAATTCCTCAACAAAATACTAGCAAACGGAATCCAACAGCACATTAAACGGACCATACATCATGATCAAGTGGGATTTATCCCAGGGATGCAAGGATTCTTCAGTATATGCAAATCAATCAATGTGATACACCATATTAACAAATTGAAGGAGAAAAACCATATCATCATCTCAATAGATGCAGAGAAAGCTTTTGACAAAATTCAACACCCAGTTATGATAAAAACCCTTCAGAAAGTAGGCATAGAGGGAACTTTCCTCAACATAATAAAGGCCATATATGACAAGCCCACAGCCAACATCACCCACAATGGTGAAAAACTGAAAACATTTCCGCTAAGATCAGGAAAAAGACAAGGTTGCCCACTCTCACCACTCTTATTCAACATAGTTTTGGAAGTTTTAGCCACAGCAATCAGAGAAGAAAAGGAAATAAAAGGAATCCAAATCAGAAAAGAAGAAGTAAAGCTGTCACTATTTGCAGATGACATGATACTTTACATAGAGAATCCTAAAGATGGTACCAGAAAACTACTAGAGCTAATCAATGAATTTGGTAAAGTAGCAGGATACAAAATTAATGCACAGAAATCTCTGGCATTCCTATACACTAGTGAAAAATCTGAAAGTGAAATCAAGAAAACACTCCCATTTACCATTGCAACAAAAAGAATAAAATATCTAGGAATAAACCTACCTAAGGAGACAAAAGACCTATATGCAGAAAATTATAAGACACTGATGAAAGAAATTAAAGATGATACAAATAGATGGAGAGATATACCATGTTCTTGGATTGGAAGAATCAACATTGTGAAAATGACTCTACTACCCAAAGCAATCTACAGATTCAATGCAATCCCTATCAAACTACCACTGGCATTTTTCACAGAACTAGAACAAAAAATTTCACAATTTTTATGGAAACACAAAAGACCCCGAATAGCCAAAGCAATCTTGAGAATGAAAAACGGAGCTGGAGGAATCAGGCTCCCTGACTTCAGACTATACTACAAAGCTACAGTAACCAAGACAGTATGGTACTGGCACAAAAACAGAAAGATAGATCAATAGAACAGGATAGAAAGCGCAGAGGTAAACCCACGCACATATGGTCACCTTATCTTTGATAAAGGAGGCAGAAATGTACAGTGGAGAAAGGAGAGCCTCTTCAATAAGTGGTGCTGGGAAAACTGGACAGGTACATGTAAAAGTATGAGATTAGATCACTCCCTAACACCATACACAAAAATAAGCTCAAAATGGATTAAAGACCTAAATGTAAGGCCAGAAACTATCAAACTCTTAGAGGAAAACATAGGCAGAACACTCTATGACATAAATCACAGCGAGATCCTTTTTGACCCACCTCCTAGAGTAATGGAAATAAAAACAAAAATAAACAAATGGGAACTAATGAAACTTCAAAGCTTTTGCACAGCAAAGGAAAACATAAACAAGACCAAAAGACAACCCTCAGAATGGGAGAAAATATTTGCAAATGAAGCAACTGACAATGGATTAATCTCCAAAATTTATCAGCAGCTCATTCAGCTTAATAACAAAAAAACAAACAACCCAATCCAAAAATAGGCAGAAGACCTAAATAAACATTTCTCCAAAGAAGATATACAGACTGCCAACAAACACATGAAAGAATGCTCAACATCACTAATCATTAGAGAAATGCAAATCAAAACTACAATGAGATATCATCTCACACCAGTCAGAATGGCCATCATCAAAAAATCTAGAAACAATAAATGCTGGAGAGGGTGTGTAGAAAAGGGAACCCTCTTGCACTGTTGGTGGGAATGTAAATTGATACAGTCACTGTGGAGAATAGTATGGAGGTTCCTTAAAAAACTACAAAGAGAACTACCATATGACCCAGCAATCCCACTACTGGGCATATACCCTTGGAAAACCATAATTCAAAAAGAGTCATGTACCAAAATGTTCATTGCAGCTCTATTTACAATAGCCCAGAGATGGAAACAACCTAAGTGTCCATCATCGGATGAATGGATAAAGAAGATGTGGCACATATATACAATGGCATATTACTCAATCATAAAAAGAAACGAAATTGAGCTATTTGTAATGAGGTGGATAGACCTAGAGTCTGTCATACAGAGTGAAGTAAATCAGAAAGAGAGAGACAAATACCGTATGCTAACACATATATATGAAATTTAAGGGAAAAAAATGTCATGAAGAACCTAGGGGTAAGACAGGAATAAAGACACAGACCAACTAAAGAATGGACTTGAAGATATGAGGAGGGGGAAGGGTAAGCTGTGAGAAAGCGAGAAAGAGGCATGGACATATATACACTACCAAACGTAAGGTAGATAGCTAGTGGGAAGCAGCCGCGTAGCACAGGGAGATCAGCTCAGTGCTTTGTGACCACCTAGTGGGGTGGGATAGGAAGAGTGGGAGGGAGGGAGATGCAAGCGGGAAGAGATATGGGAACATATGTATATATATAACTGATTCATTTTGTTGTAAAGCAGAAACTAACGCACCATTGTAAAGCAATTATACTCCAATAAATATGTTAAAAAAAAAATAGTGTCCAGAGGAACCTGACTAAAGTTTGGTTAAGGAACGAGTCTTCGTCAAGGGTGAGGTCTATGTACGCAGAGACAACAAGAAAATGGTTTACACAACCAAAGTCTCCATCCAGGGACATCTTAGAATCAGCAGTGAAGGGTGGCCGAAGACAAGACCCTGCATGCAGGCAGAATGGTGAATGGCATTTCCTTTATATGTTGAAGTCCACGGTCATGAGGGTGGAAGTGAGGGTAACTTGGAACAGGAGGAGAGGACTGAGCATATCGATGAGTTCCTTGCTCCCTAAAATGAAGGCTCCTAAAGCTAACACCTTGATAAAGATGAAAGCAGTGAGTAAAAACTGGGCTTTTTCTCAAATATGAAGCTTTTGTATCCTATCAGCCATCATCAGCCTTGTCCTGATTTTTTCAGTCAATTTTTTAAAGCTACTATAGGTGTGTTTTGTGGTAACACTCCCAAATCATTCTTTTAGCCTGTCCCCTTTCTGAGGGTTACAAAGATTAATTAATTTATTTTTTAAATTATTTTTAAATTAATTAATTAATTTCCTAATATTAACTAAATTCAAGCAGTTTTTTGTAAAATTTTCCTAGGTACTTTTATATACTTTATCTTACCTGCCCCTTGCAACAGTCATGAATGGGGTGTGTGTGTGTTTGCATGTGTGTGCATTAATATTCTCTCAGGTTGAAGAAACAGAAACAGAGAGGTTAATTGGCTTGTTCAAGGGCACACAGTTTGGAAGTAGCAGACCTGGGACTTAAACTTGAGGCTTCTGAATCCAAATCCTGGGCCTTAAAACAATATTTATGATGGAACATTACACATACAAGGAGGATGTTATTTTGTTTTTCTTTTCATGTGTTAAAATTGTGTCACGAAAAAATAGAGAAAGCTTCAATAATTTTCCTACCTACTTTCTCAAAAGATAATATACATGATTGTTTGTTTTTTGCTTGTTAAGAACCAAAATATGCTCCTGTTAGTGTCTGTCTGGTCACCAAATAATGGACATACAAATGCATCCATTTTTGTGAAAGCATTTTCATCAAGCCACATGGAGCCTCTGGGAGGCTCAGTACCCACAAATTCGCTAAGGGTTGGTTTTGGTTAGTTTAGGTGATTGGGGCCCAGGCTAAAGAAGTCATGATGAAAGACAAAGACAAAGCCCCTGGGAGGATCAGTGGACTTTCTTCTGCTCTAGGGTCAAGTACATCCCCCTGACCCTGCCTTACTAGTGACTGAAAGGGAAACTGCACCACAGAACTCTGGCTGATAGATTGATGGGTTGGTTCATTTACTCATGTACAGCCTACTTCATGCTAAGCACTTTGCTAGCTACAAGGGATTCTAAGAGGAACAACAATGTGGTCCCTTTTTCAAAAATTTATCATTTCTTGTTTAGTGGTATGGAAATGCTTGCAATAACATGAACTAAACAGAAGCCTGAAGTGACTGGTACATAGGACAGTAGAATGTAGGAAAGCAGCTTGACACCATAGTTAGAACACAGACTCTGGAATCAGACTGCCAATGTCTAAATGCCACATGTGCAACTTGCAAGCTGTATGGCTTTAGCCAAGATATTCCACCTCCTTGTGACTCAGTTTCCTCATCTGGAAAATGAGCATGAACTTACCGTGGCAGGGCTAGTTTGAGGGTTAAATAGGTTAATATATATATATATATATATATATATATATATTTTTTTTTTTTTTTTTTTGCAGTGCGCGGGCCTCTCACTGTTGTGGCCTCTCCTGTTGTGGAGCACAGGCTCCGGACGCGTAGGCTCAGTGGCCATGGCTCACGGGCCTAGCGGCTCCGCGGCATGTGGGATCTTGCCAGACCGGGGCACGAACCTGTGTCCCCTGCATCGGCAGGCGGACTCTCAACCACTGCGCCACCAGGGAAGCCCTAAATAGGTTAATATTTTTAAAGTGCTTGGCGCTTAGCAAGCACTAAAGAAGATTTCGTTAAATAAATAAAAATAGGAATCAGGAAAGGCAGGAAATAAGATTGGACAGGCAATCAAAATGAACATTTGTTGAGTATTTGTGAATGCCAGGCACTGTATGGCCCTTAACTTTTAACTGTCACAGTGACATGAGTCAGTAGGTTTAGGATCTCCATAACGCAGAGGTTCTCAACCTTGACACACATTTGAGAATGGATAATTCTTTATAGTGGGGAGCTGTCCTGTGCATTGTAGGATATTTGGTAGTATTCCCGGCTTTTGTTCACTAGATGCCAATAGCACTCTTCCCCCATTTGTAAAAATAAAAAAAATGTCTCTAGACATTGACAAATGTCCACTGGGATGCACAATCAACTGCTTCCACCCCTACTGTGAATCAATCACTGCTAAAATCAGGAAAATGAAGCTGAGAGAGGTTAAGCAATTTTTCCAAGTCGCACAGTGAATAACAGTAAAACAACAATGGGAAATTAGTCTGTATGACCCCTGTAAAGATAAAGATATAATAAATAATGTTCTGTAAAGATGAGGACAGAGTGAATAAGCTTTAAGAAAGTTTCTAATATCAGGTTGTGAAATCCATGCTATAGTGATTGACTTGATTGTTCATTGAGCGATAGAATTAACTTGATCAGGTGTATATTTGGTGTATAACATGGCACATGGACTGAGGAGGTGAAAAACTGAAAAGTGAGAAGGTATGCAATCATCCAGATGTGGCATGGTGAGGACTTGAACACAGGCTATATAGAACAAAAGAAACAATAACAAACCACCGCAGAGTACAATTTGTTGAGATTATTCATCATTGTAGTCAGCCTAGGTGAAGGACTCCATATGCCTTCTCTGACTTTCCTTTTGGTACTCTTGCCACAAGATAAACATATGAAACTGTTACTTAACTTTACACTTCAGAGAAAATGGGTTAGGTCCTGACAGATTAGTTACAAGCACACACAGGGTCATACAGATAGTCATTGGTTCTTAGTCTTTCATCTGAATCCCTGGGACGCTGTGTCTCATCACACTTCTTTCTAATCGAAATGATCTCCCATGACTGACTGCAAGAGAATGGATATTTACAAAGCTAATCAATACCAGTGTATTGTATCTGCTTCAATCCACTTTACTTACTGACATGGTACAATCCTGAATAGCCTTTTCAGATAGGTAAGGTGCAGATCCTCTCACCTGTAAGTCTGATTATAAATCCCTTCTTCCTCTTTTCATTTATCTCCCTGCCTTCCCTCTCTCTCTCATCATCTGTTTTCTGCTCCCTCTTCTTTTGGTGTGATACAAATTGTACAAAGTACACTGAAGTTAATAATCATGATAATAGGATCAACAAAACAGCTGACATTTATTAATATTTTGCTTTGTGCCTGGCACAATTTTAAGCTCCCTGCCTTTATTAACTCATTTAATAGCACAACCTTATAAGGAGGATATAATTCTTATCCCCATTGTACAGATGAAGAGCCAGGCATACTTACTTCCCAGCATTATCAGAATCAAAGGGGCAAATGGATACACTAAAAAAACTGCAAAACACGACAGATTTGAGCTGATGTTATTATCAGTTTTCTGACTTCATTATCTAACAAAGTGAAATCTGACAACTCTACTTAACCCAGACCCTTAAAACCTACAAACAATAATTGGAATGGAGAGCAGATGCTCACTATTTAACAAGGCTTGTTCTAACAAATAATAAAAGCTCTTTTGTTCCTGTTTGCTTTGTTGAAAATGAATTTTTGTTCACTTTAAATTAGGTCAGGCATAATTAGGATTAAGGAGTAACCAGACTTGAAAAATGACTGTACATAAGTGTCACCTATCTGACCAATATATCTGTATTAAAAGAATTAACCTGAATGACTAAAATGCACTGACCTTGTGCATTTGATTTCTGTTCTCTACTCAAAATATTGAGGGATGGACTTAGTGAGAAACAGAATCTCCACCAGAGGATAATTTTGTCTTTCTACCAGACCATATCACAGCTATTAAGGCTAAGTATAGAAATCAGGCTAAGAGGAATATTCTATGATGTGTAAAAATCTGATTTTCTCTTAAAAATCTAAAATATTTCACCAGCCCACACACACTGTTATGGTGTGATTCTTTTTTTTTTTTTTTTTTTCGGTACGCAGGCGTCTCACTGTTGTGGCCCCTCTCGTTGCGGAGCACAGGCTCCGGACGCGCAGGTTTAGCGGCCATGGCTCACAGGCTTAGCCGCTCCGCGGCATGTGGGATCTTCCCGGACCAGGGCACGAACCCGTGTCCCCTGCATCGGCAGGCAGACTCTCAACCACTGCACCACCAGGGAAGCCCCAGTGTGATTCTTTTGTGTTATGATTCCTACTCATTTTGTGTGAAATTCCTAGGATTTAAGCTATGGTAAGTAATTCAAGATGGAGTCACAGTGGCCAATGTGAACTCCACAACAGTTGTTTTGAAATGTCTGATACAGGACTGCAAGTGTCTTAGAGTGATCAATAAGAGTGTTACTTTAGATAAGGAATTGGTTTGGTAATGTCAGAGGAAAGACTTTACTGGAACATAGGAGCAACTATAGAGATAAAACCCCCTAGGGTGTAACCTTTACGCCATGCTGGCAGACTTCTTAAAATGAAACCACTGAGCCAAGACACTTGAAGGCTCCTTGCTGGAGGACCTGACTCCATGCTGCTGCTGGGAGCTGGTCTAGTCAGCGCTGCCAGAGGTCCTGTTGGAGCAAAAGGTGACTTTCCACTCAGGCTTGTCTCAAGATCTGTTGTTGGACTGAAGACCACTGCTCATGCTGAGATGCCTCTTCCTGAACTTCTCCTTGGAGTGGTTTGTTACCCCTTTTTCTAATTTCACTACTCTGACTAACCTGTGTTGTGTTCTAATTGTGTGCAATATACTGAGTGATTTGTGAGTTGAATATTAGCTACATTTCATGTATTTCCAATCCATGATTTTTACCTGGGCTTACCTCTGGGACCTGACAAAACACACACTCTGTATCTCATCTCACTTTTATCACTAGTATCGTAAGTATCTTCTTTAAACTTAGTGATTTCTTTTCCACTGCATCCAAGTTGAAATGTTTGTATAAGTGGTTCCACCAATTACCAAAAAGTGCCTCGTGGTCAGATCCAGTGGTCTCACGTCTGTCTTCATCCTTTCAACTATTCTTCACCACATTTCATTGAACTTGCTTCACTTTTCTCTTCTTCACTCCTAAAATTTCATTTCTTCAGAATATTGAGTTTCTAGTGTTCAGCTCAGCCTTTTCTCTCTTCTCTCTCCTCCCCTTCCCTTCACTTCTCCCTACTTCCCTCTTCCTTTAGCTCTCTCTCTCTTCTCCCCCACACTTCTGTCTCTGTCTTTCTCTCTATTTTATTCTTTCCCCTGGACTCATATGCTACATTTTCCTAGATGATGCTTGAACTCAAATGCTTTATGTCTTTATAAATGTTCTCATAGTTCTCAAAATAGTGGCAGCTTCCCTCTCTGAGCTATACTATACTTTGATGTTTCTGGTTGTAATTAAAAAGATATTTTAGGACATCAGTAGACCAAATCCAGTGACATGTTTTCACTTTCTTTTAATGCTCCATGAAACAAATGCCAAGAAATACTGCATTCAGTTCTTTGCCAAAGGTGGGATTTATCAATATTCTGAGAAGTCCATGCAAGGCTAGCTGAGTGAAAAGAGTGCATAAAGAAGGATCCTTGCTGGTAGACAAGCTCTTATGAGCAACTCTTTCATCAAGGGAGAAGGATTTGTTCTGATTCCTTTCATTATCCTTCTTGTGAAGAAATTAGGAAACATCGAAGCATAATTTTGCTTGGCTTTATTCAGTATTCAAAGGGACATATTTTCCTACAAGTTAGTTATTTAGGCGTAAACATACAAAGATAAACATGCATGATTTCTAAGTAAAATGGCTTTAAGTATGAAATTTGAAGAGGTTGTTTAATCTTTTAACGTAAGAGGAGCAGCCTACCTTTTTGGAAAGGGCAATCACATATTGACAATCTCTACTTAAGAGCAATAGAAAATAGTCACCACTTGTTACTTCCATTTGCTTTCCATGAAAAGGAAAAATTGCTACTTAGTGGTGTGATGGAGAGGATTCTGCTAGAATTGTCCTTTAACACTATGAGGTTTGAGCTCCATGTATATTTCCACTCTTCTAGGCAATGACAAAAGAGAAGGCAGGCAGATATCTTAACCAAGTTATGGCCGAAATTAAATTTACTAATTGAACTGCAAAATCTGCTCATTGACCATATTTCCAATTTCCAATTATATAGTCAATATCAATCTAACCCTTCAAACTCTAAAACTCAGAGTCAATTTTCTCTTCTCTTTCTTCTTTACCCTACATAAGCAATTAGTCCCAAAATCCTATTGTCATGTACTATTTATTGAGCATTGAGTACATGTAAGTTACAAAGACCCCCCCCCCCATTTCTGTTCCCTTTGCCACGGCTTTAGTTAGCTCTCCTGTGAACCTACTGCTGTTGTCACCCCACTGGCATTCTGGTGTTCACTTTCTCAGCATTCTGATTTTATATTTCATCTGTTTCCTTTCTACATCCTTAGGCTTAGCTCTTCCTGTGGCCTTCTTTGAATATTTTACTGAACTTTTCTAATTCCTAGCCCTTTGCACACTTTGTTTTTCCTTCTCCCCAACTCCTGCTCCTATTTCAAACTTTAACTTATATGCTGCTTATTTCTTTTTTTAATAGATCTTTTTTTTTTTTTTTTTTTTTTGCAGTACACGGGCCTCTCATTGCTGTGGCCTCTCCCGTTGTGGAGCACAGGCTCCGGACGCGCAGGCTCATCGGCCATGGCTCACGGGCCCAGCCGCTCTGTGGCATGTGGGATCTTCCCAGACTGGGGCACGAACCCGTGTCCCCTGCATCGGCAGGCAGACTCTCAACCACTGCGCCACCAGGGAAGATCCAATAGATCTTAATTGGAGTATAATTGCTTCACAATACTGTGTTAGTTTCTGTTGTACACCAAACTGAATTAGCCATATGCATACATATGTTCCCATGTTCCTTCCCTCTTGAGCATCCCTCCCACCCTCCCTATCCCACCTCTCTAGATCGTCACAAAGCACTGAGCTGATCTCCCTGTGCTATGCTGCTGCTTCCCATTAGCTAACTATTTTACATTTGGTAGTGTATATATGTCGATGCTACTCTCACTTCACCCCAGCTTCTGCCTCCCCTCCGTGTCCTCAAGTCCATTCTCTATGTCTATGTCTTTATTCCTGCCCTGCCACTAGGTTCATCAGTACCATTTTTTTTTTTTTTTTTTTTTTTAGAATCCATATATATGCGTTAACATATGGTATTTGTTTTTCTCTTTCTGACTTACTTCACTCTGTATGCCAGACTCCAGGTCCATCCACCTCACTACAAATAACTCAATTTCGTTTTTTTTATGGCTGAGTAATATTCCATTGTATATATGTGCCACATATTCTTTATCCTTTCATCTGTCGATGGACATTCAGGTTGCTTCCATGTCCTGGCTATTGTAAATAGTGCTGCAGTGAATATTGTGGTACATGTCTGTTTTTGAATTATGGTTTTCTCAGGGTATATGCCCAGTAGTGGGATTGCTGGGTCGTATGGTAGTTCTACTTTTAGTTTTTTAAGGAACCTCCATACTGTTCTCCATAGTGGCTGTATCATTTACATTCCCACCAACAGTGCAGGAGTGTTCCCTTTTCACCACACCCTTCACAGCATTTATTGTTTCTAGATATTCTGATAATGGCCATTCTGACTGGTGTGAGGTGATACCTCATTGTAGTTTTGATTTGCATTTCTCTAATAATTAGTGATGTAGAGCATCTTTTCCTGTGCCTCTTGGCCATCTGTATGTCTTCTTTGGTGAAATATCTACTTAGGTCTTCTGCCCATTTTTTAATTGGATTGTTTGTTTTTTGACATTGAGTTCCATGAGCTGTTTGTACATTTTGGAGATTAATCCTTTTTCCGTTTTTAATTTGCAAATATTTTCTTCCATTCTGAAGGTTGTCTTTTCATCTTGTTTATGGTTTCCTTTGGAGTGTAAAAGCTTTGAAGTTTAATTAGGTCCCATTTTCTTATATTTGTTTTTATTTCCATTACTCTAGGAGGTGGGTCAAAAAAGATCTTGCAGTGGTTTATGTCAAAGGGTGTTTTTCCTATGTTTTCCTCTAAGAGTTTTACAGTGTCTGGTCTTACATTTAGGTCTTTAATCCATTTGGTGTTTATTTATGTGTATGGTGTTAGGTAGTGTTCTAATTTCATTCTTTTACATGTAGCTGTCCTGTTGTCCCAGCACTGAGTGAAGAGGCTGTCTTTTCTCCATTGTATGTTCTTGCCTCCTTTGTTGTAAATTAGGTGAGCATATGTGAGTGGGTTTATCTCTGGGCTTTCTATCCTATACCATTGATTTATATTTCTGGTTTTGTGCCAGTACCATACTGTCTTGATGACTGTAGCTCTGTGGTATAGTTTGAAGTCAGAGAGGCTGATTCCTCCAGCTCCGTTTTTCTTTCTCAAGATTGCTTTTGCTATGCAGGGTCTTTTGTGTTTCCATACGAATTGTAAAATTTTTTGTTCTAATTCTGTGAGGAATGCCATTGGTAGTTTGATAAGGATTGCATTGAGTCTGTAGATTGCTTTGTGCAGTAGAGTCATATTCACAATATTGATCCTTCCGATCCAAGAACATGGTATATTTCTCCATCTGTTTATGTCATCTTTAATTTCTTTCATCAGTGTTTTATAGTTTTCTGAGTACAAGTCTTTTGCCCCCTTAGGTAGGTTTATTCCTAGATATTTTATGCTTTTTGTTGTGATGGTAAATGGGATTGTTTCCTTATTTCTCTTTCTGATTTTTCGTTGTTGGTTTATAGAAATGCCAGAGATTTCTGTACATTAATTTTGTATCCTCCAACCTTATCAAATTCATTGATTAGTTCTAGTAGTTTTCTGGTGGCATCTTTAGGATTCTCTATGTGTACTATCATGCCATCTGCAAACAGTGACAGTTTTACTTCTTCTTTTCCAATTTGGATTCCTTTTATTTATTTTTCTTCTCTGATTGCTGTGGTAAGGACTTCCAAAACTATGTTGAATGAGAGTGGTGAGAGTGGACACTCTTGTCTTCTTCTGGATCTTAGTAGAAATGCTTTCAGTTTTTCACCGTTGAGTATGATGTTTGCTGTGGGTTTGTCATATATGGCCTTTATTATGTTGAGGTAGATTCCCTCTATGCCCATTTTCTGGAGAGTTTTTATGATAAGTGGGTGTTGAATTTTGTCAAAAGCTTTTCCTGCATCTATTGAGATGATTATATGGTTTTTATTCCTTAATTTGTTAATATGGTGTATCACATTGATTGGTTTACATATATTGAAGAATCCTTGCATCCCTGGGAAAAATTCCACTTGATCATGGTGTATGATCCTTTTAATGTGCTGTTGGATTCTGTTTGCTAGTATGTTGTTCAGGATTTTTGCATCTATATTCATCAGTGATATTGGTCTATAATTTTCTTTTTTTGTGCTATCTTTTCTGGTTTTGGTATCAGGGTGATGGTGGCTTCATAGAATGAATTTGGTAGTGTTCCTCCCTCTGCAATTTTTTGGAAGAGTTTGAGAAGGATCCATGTTAGCTCATCTCTGAATGTTTGATAGAATTTGCCTGTGAAACCATCTGGTCCTCTACTTTTGTTTGTTGGAACATTTTTAATTACAGTTTCAATTTCATTACCTGTGGTAGGTCTATTTGTATTTTTTAATTCTTCCTGGTTCAATCATGGAAAATTGTTCCTTTCCAAGAATTTTTCCATTTCTTTGCGGTTGTCCATTTTATTGGCATATAGTTGTTTGTAGTAGTCTCTAATAATCCTTTGTATTTCTGTGGTGTCTGTTGTGATATCTCCTTTTTCATTTCTAATTTTATTGATTTGCATCCTCTCCCTTTTTCCTTGATGAGTTTGGCTAAGGGTTTATCAATTTTGTTTATCTTCTCAAAGAACCAGCTTTTAGTTTTATTGATCTTTGCTATTGTTTTCTTCATTTCTATTTCATTTATTTTTGCTCTGATCTATATGATTTCTTTCCTTCTACTGACTTTGGGTATTTTTTGTTCTTCTTTCTCTAGTTGCTTTAGGTGTAGGGTTAGATTGTTTATTTGAGATTTTTTCTTGTTTCCTGAGGTGAGATTGAATTGCTTTAAACTTCCCTCTTAGAACGGCTTTTACTGCGTCTGTGTCCCATAGGTTTTGGGTCATCGTTTTTTTGTTGTCATTTGTTTCTGTGTATATTTTTAATTTCTCCTTTGATTTCTTCAGTGATCTTTGGTTATTTAGTAGCACACTGTTTATCCTCCATGTGTTTGTCTTTTTTACAGCTTTTTTCTTGTAATTGATTCCCAATCTCATAGCTTTGTGGTCAGAAAAGATGCTTGAGATGATTTCAATTTTCTTAAGTTTTCTGAGGCTTGATTTGTGACCCCAAATGTGATCTATCCTGGAGAATGTTCCATGTACACTTGAGAAGAAAATGTATTCTTCCACTTTTGGGTGGAATGTTCTATAAACATCAATTAAATCTATCTGGTCTATTGTGTCATTTAAGGCTTGTGTTTCCTTATTTATTTTCTGTTTGGATGACCTGCCCATTGGTGTAAGCACAGTGTTAAAGTCCCCTGCTATTATTGTATTACTGTCGATTTCCCTTTTCATGGTTGTTAGCATTTGCCATATGTATTGAGGCACTCCTATGTTGGGTGCATATATATTTATGATTGTTATATCTTCTTCTTGGATTGATCCTTTGATCATTATGTAGTGTCCCTCCTTATCTCTTGTAACAGTCTTTATTTTAAAGTCTATTTTATCTGATACAAGTATTGCTACTCCAGCTTTATTTGATTTCCATTTGTATGGAATCTCTTTTTCCATCCCTTCACTTTCAGTCTGTATGTGTCCCTAGGTCTGAAGTGGGGCTCTTGTAGACAGCATAAATATGGGTCTTGTTTTTGTATGCCTTCAGCCAGTCTGTGTCTTTTCGTTGGGGCATTTAATCCATTGACATTCAAGGTTATTATTGATATGTATGTTCCTATTACCATTTTCTTAATTGTTTTGGGTTTGTTTTTGTGGGTCTTTTTCTTTTCTTGTGTTTCCCACCTAGAGAAGTTTCTTTAGCATTTGTTGTAAAGCTGGTTTGGTGGTGCTGAATTCTCTTCGGTTTTGTTTGTCTGAAAAGCTTTTGATTTCTCTATCGAATCTGAATGAGATCCTTGCTGGGTAGGGTAATGTTATAGTTATAGGTTTTTCTCTCTCATCACTTTAAGTATATCCTGTCACTCCCTTCTGTCCTGCAGAGTTTCTGCTGAAAAATAAGCTGATAATCTTATGGGGATTCCTTTGTATATTATTTTTTGTTTCTCCCTTGCTGTTTTTAATATTTTTTCTTTGAATTTAATATTTGTTAGTTTGATTAATATGTGTCTTGGTGTGTTTCTCCTAGGGTTTATCCTGTATGGGACTCTCTGTGCTTCCTGGACTTGGGTGACTTGCCGTCTAATTTCTCTCTCTTTTTTTTTTAATGAGTGGGATTATTTTCCTGTCTTACTGGTTGTTTTGCCTGAGGCTTTCAACACTGGAGTTTGTAGGCTGTTGGGTAGAGCTGGGTCTTTGTGCCAAGATGAGCACTTCCAGGAGACCTCACTCCAATTAATATTCCCTGGCTTCTGAGGTTCTCTGTTAGTCCAGTGGTTTGGACTAGGACCTCCCACCACAGGAGCTTCAGCCCAACCCCCAGCTCATGAACCAAGATCCTGCAAGCCATGCAGGGTGGAAAAAAAACAAAAAAAGAAAAAGAAAAGAAAACAGTAACAAAGTAAAAAGTAAAATTAGACTAGGAAACTAACAAATATGTTAGAAAGAATATAAAAATAAAAATATAGATGAAACAACAACTGGAAGGTTAAACAAAACCACAATAGTAAAAAAGAGGAGAAAAAAAGAAAAAATGGTGGAAAAGGCCTTGGCTGTGGAAGGCAGGTCCTTAGCAGGGGCGAGGTTTGGGTGGTGGGAGGGGCCTATGCTTAGGACCCACAGGGCTGGAAAAGGCCCTGGGAGGTGTGGGGGGTTGGGCTTAGGCTCAACAGAACAGAAGGTGCCCAGATGTGCCTCCTGCCTCTGGTCTCAGAGGGCAGGGGACCCCACCTGGGAGCTCAGTAGGTTTCCCAGACTCGAGTGGGTGGTGCCAATGCCCTCCATTCCTCTCCTGCTCTTCAGGTCCTGGAGGCCCCCTCCTGCTTGCCTCTCCTGTTCTCCCCGGCCACCTTCCTACTCTTCCAGAACCAGCGCATCCTAGAGGGGGCCTCTGAGAGCGTAGGACCCGGCCGAAGAGCCAGGCAGAATTCCCCAGCCAATTGGGCAGGGGAAACGCTGGGCACGCTCCCCCCAATCCAAGGCCCCGAGGGTCCCTCCATGCGTGGGAACACCTCAGGGCCACCAGTTGTGTCCAGCCTCCACTTGTCTCCCCCCTGAGTCCCCCCACATCCTACCAGCTCGCTTCGGGGTTCCTCCCATATCATTGGGTGTTGAGGTCCCTCACCAGCGGCTGGCAGGCGTCCTAGTTGTGGGGAGACGTGTTTTCATTCAGCAAACATATATTGTGTACTATTGTTTAAGACACTGTGATAGGTGCTAGATGCTAAATGTTACAGTCTTGTCATTTCCTACTGAGTTTACTTCAAGCTTCATCTAAAAAGTAAGGTTTTCCACAATGTGATTCTTACTTGTCTTTCTAAGTATCATTTCCTCTCTCTTCCATAAGCACTTGTTCAGTGACATGGTCATACCGCTCACCACGAATACTCATCATCCTGCTCCCTACCCATATGTTCCATGGATACTCATAACTCTGTGACTTTGATCTTTCTCCTTGTTCAATATTAAATACACACCAAGAAATTATTTTTTAATATTCATTCACTTAATAAATACTTATTATTTGTTAACTGGATGTATGCTAGTTATTGTGTTAGTGCTGTGGGTATGAGGGTTGACATCATAGGGTGTCCTCTTGAAACTTGTTCTCATCATTTTGAACTTTTATCCCTATGTTGTGGTTCTAGGCTCACCTCCATGAAACCTTTCCTGATAACCCCATCATATTTAACTCTCCTGCTCTTCAGCCTCTCCCATATTTACAAATCTTCTTACTACTTATTCATTCTGCTTTGTATTTGTGGTCAGTTGTTTATGTAAGTCTGTCTCTGCTAGACCTCTCAAAAGACAGAGAATATGTTCTATTCACTTGCTGATAGCACCAGGCTCATGTAGACTTAACATAAAGGCTTAATAAACATGTAAATCCCAATTATCCAAAATAACAATTGCTTGTCAATGAGAAAAGTTGCCTGAGAGTTTCCTTTAGAATGTAATAAAGGAAAAAGTTTACTACATCCTGGCTATTCTGTTACAGTGTAAACTCTATTCCATTTTGCTCACGTTTGTGTTCTTAGCACATAGTGCAGTGCCTGAACATCCTAGGCACTCAATAAATAGCTCCTCAGTGAATAAATAGACTGATTACTTACTCTTTTGTTAACTAGCTGTGTGCCTAAAACCTCAACTCTTTGAGCTTCAGTTTCCTCATCTATAAAATGGTATAACAAGTCTTAACTCACAAGTTCTTTGTGAGGCTTAAATAACTAAGTTAGACCTCACTTGTTGAATGTTGAGTTATTACCATTATTTGCTAATTTTAAAGTCATGTCTTGGAAATCTTAACCACAATTAAGGTCAGCATGACTTGTATACTTGTTAATGAGATAATTTAAGTGAGTACACTATTAGACTTCTACATTTTTTCCTCATTTTCTCTGTTCAAAAAAGTATACAGGTAATCAAAGGTAGATGATGTTTCATGTTCCCTGCTTTACTTCCTGGAATTCTAATATATGGTTCATTTTGACAAGGAAGTTTCAATGTATTTCATAAATATGAAATCTTAGGATTGGTTTGGACCATTGTAATCATCTCATTCTTTCTCCGCTTAATGAATGCAAAATTTAATTTTCAATAATCATTACTTCTTATCACCAAGCCTCAACTTTAATACCCCTGATATTAGGGAGTTTACAGGTATGATGTCTTGCCTTCTATTGTAGTGAAATTCTGCCCTGTCTCAGTTTTCCTATAGTTTTCGAAAGTTGTTCTTGTTCCCTTTCTAGAACTGCACTGGAAAATCCTACTTCTCCTCTAGGCCATTTGAACTCTCACTATCTTAAGGCAGTTATTAATTCATCCTTGGATAGTTTTTATCCAGCTAAGTATTTCCAGATTCTTCAACCAGCCTCATACCACATGGTTCCTGAGTCCTCTGGCATTCTGAATGTCTTCCTGCTAAATCAGATTAAATTATATTTTCCATATAGTGTTATCTACATAACTTGGGGAGCCCAGTACAACATGAAAATGTGAAACCTCTGGTTAAAAATTTTTCATAATTTAAGAGAGCAACAGCAGAGCCTTAAACCAACTGCAGAGCCCTTCTAGGTGCAGGACTCTGTGTAACAGCATAGGTTGCATGTTGATGAAACTCTGACTCTATGGAGAAATTTCATTTCCACAGTCTTCTATGACACCTCAAAAAGGGTTATGAGCCCTATTGCATGGTCACTTCTCGCACTGATATTTTCCTTTGTATATGGTGACATAAATTCTAGTCCTGATTCACATCTGTTGCCACACTGTAATTATTAATAGTATCCTTTCACAATCTCAAAGTGTACTCACTTGGTTGTTAAACTATATACACATCTATCTCTGAAGCAGGAATCAAGTCAATTTTGTCCATTCCTGTATTTCCTGGCCCTTCATTGTGCCTGTAAAATAATTGACGGCTTAATAAATATTAAGTGATACTGATCACAATGTGAGATCTTGGGAAGAAAAGACACATTACCAACTAACACAAAATCTCAATTTTCTTTAACTCTTGTGCTATAATGTTCCATATCAATATGTATATCTGCACATAAATACTTGTTTCCCTTCCTATACTTTTAGTTCATTTCATGTATTCCCACTCATGAGGATTTCCTAGACTCTACCATGTAGAATGATCAGTTCAGATCTTTTTTGTGCTTTTCTATAACTTTGTTGTTCTTATCTATTTAATGACACTTACTACAATTGAATTATAAATCGCTTTTTTTTGTGAACCTAATTCCACAACTAGCCTATAAGACTCTAATGAACAGGAATGTTATTCATAAGGGTGATCTGTGTTATGTGGGTTCTTAAAATATGTTTGTGGAATATGTAGTCAGAAGCAAAAGAAGTAGATGACAGTTGCAGTTTGAATTTCTAAGGAGAAATTCTGTTCTCATAGTTCTTGTGTAATACACATGTAAGTATCATTCAGGGGTTTTGCAAAACTTTTCTGCATGTTGGAGAAAATTGCATTCCAGCAGTGTAGGACTCAATTTTGAATAGAACCTTCTTATCAGATTAAGAGTATTCTTAGAATTATCAGTCATGTTACAGAGGTTGAGAAAAGAACACACAGACTAGAACTCATGGGCCAAAGTTCAAAGGAAATTTGCTCTCAAGTTTTAGGGAAATATACCGCCATGTCTAATACATGGTAGGCACTTAACAAATCATATTTTCCCATTTGATTTAATTTGAAGCTGTCATTTGGTGTAAACAGTTAAGTAAATCTAATATGTGCTGAGCACTAGTTTTGTGAATAGGGGACTGCAGTGGATGTTGAGTAAATATATTTCTATAACTGGCTCTACCACTGATTGGCTATATTACCCTGGACAACTCATTTAGCTTCTCTGGGCTTGAGTTTTCTTATCTATAAAATTATATAACTAGATTTTTTAAAAACTACATATTACCTTCAAGCTCTAAGATTCTTCGATTCTGTGGGTTTAGTGCTGTTGTTGCACTACAGGGTACACACCTGAGGTCTATATGATTTGATTATATAGGGCTTTGAAAGTCAGAAACAAAGAGTTAATCATATTGCAGAAGGCAAAATAGACTCATGAAAATATGGGACATTATAAATGTCATAGGTAGCACTAGAAATCAGTAAAAAATTGAGATATTAATTAAATTGTACTGGGACAATTGGCTTATATACAGAAAAAATAATATTGATATCCTACCCCACACCATATACAAAAGTAAATTCCAGATTGATTAAAGACAAAAATATGATAAGCGAAATTTTTAAACTTTTAAAAGAGAATGCAGGAGACTATATTTATGTCCTGATTGGAAAGGCTTTCTTAAATAAAGTGGGGAAACCAAGTAGCAAACCACAAATGAAGGCATCAATAAGTTGACCCCATAAACAAAGCTAAAAGAGAAACCATACACTGGGAGAAGATATTTGCAATGCGTGTAAGAAAACAAGATTAGCATTCATTACATATAAAAAGAAATCTACAAATCAGTATGTAAAAGACAACCGATTAGATAAGAGGGTAAAGATATGAACAGAAGGCATAAAGATATACATAAAGAAAAGATGTTCAACTTCACATTTTCACACCCATCAGATTTATAAAGTTAAAAGTCTGCTTACGTCAAGTGTGTGGAAATGTAAATTGAGGATGGTATTGTACTCAGAGGTGGGAATTCAGGCGGGCTTACAAGTGATTTGAGAGGAAGCTCCTTAGGGCTCTGTCATTTCAGACAAAGGTTGCTGAAATACGGCTAGGAATTTAACAGATTCCATTTTAACCATAGATTATCTAAGGCATCAAGTCATGGAGGTAGTGAGTGGTTCCTGAAGTTCATCACTTACGTATGTGTGTATGTATGTACGTATTTATTTGGTGGGGTGGGGTTTAAAAGGAAAACTGTCGTGGTGAAGTTGGTAGCTATTCAAGGCTGTAAAAGCAAGAAGGGGAATTCTGTGTTTCGCTGCTTCTGGGTAGAGGAGTGCCAGTAACAGCCCACTAGTCCTTTGCTTAGACATTCCCTGACTAGAGAAAAAGTGGAGCTAGATATACAAAACATCAAAGTTACAACCCAAAATATACTTTACATGGCAACATAAAAAGAAGGCTCAACTGACATAAAGGGGCACCTCACCTACATTTTTCCACAAGGAAAAGAAAGTGCAGACTGAGCAACAAGCAGAAAAAATCTGGTAACAAGGAGGGAACACTAAGTACACTAGAGAAATACATAAAACTACAAAATGTCTGTTTTTTTAAAAACCTTGCAAAAATCAGGGGAAAGCGCAAATGCAGTCCCCCACTACCTCAAATTATGCAGTCAAGTTTCCCACATTTGGGGAAATCAAAGAGGTCAGCACATCCGGAGTGCAATGGATAAGCCACGCCCTGGGAAAATCACCTTCATGATCATGGTATCTCCCCTGCCAGGTAAGTATGAAGTTGATCACTTTAAGAGGAAAAAAAAAAAAAAAAAATGTATGGTAGCAAAAGAGGTAGAATGCAAATGGCTAAAAAAGAAAAACCTCAGATAACCTTACGCACGTTTGCCACTGTTTTACCATGAAACTCTATTTCAGGCTTGCCCTGAATTTGCCTTCTCGGACCTTATACCACTAGTAATTTTGTTTTATTCCCTTGGCATAATATTTCCAGTAATAGCTCCTCCCCAGTGGCTCTGGCTGTATTACTTGGTACTTCCTTCCCCTGGCTGACTGCTATAATTCATAGCATATATATACTCATATTCATAGCATAGATACATGTATCTCTGCTTAGAATTCTCTCTCTCCTGTGACTTAGCCATGCCTCCTGTTTTCATCACCCATCTAATGCCAGTTTTAGTCAATTTCTGACCTCTTCTGCGACAGCTTCAGAACTAGGCTACCAGTTCCTGAGCTTAGGACCTTAAATACATAGTTCATTTTGGGAAAACATAAGAATCCCAGGCTGTTTGTAATAGCTTAGATCCAAAAAGGACATCTTCTTGAAAAGTATGTTGGGTTTATATGATGAGTGACTTTCTAGTAGACTAATGGTTTTGCAAACACTTGTTCCACCACATGAAATAACAACTTTGATTGAATCATTTGTTTTTGTCAACTGTTTCTAGTGTTTCAAATTCAGCAATTACTTCTGGTTGTTTTTTGTTTTGTTTTGTTTTGTTTCATTTCCCTGATTCACTAAGAAAACAAGATTTATTCCCCTTCCTCATAATTTATCTTACTGTTTGTGACCCCTGCACTTTCTCTGGTAAATCAGATAGCTACATTACTTGTTTTTGTCTCTACCATCGAGACACTTTCTATGCCACTGCTGACACCAAGATTTTTTTAGTTTGATGAGTTGTTGATGTGTGAACATGTTTTGCTTTCATGACATGAACATGTATTCCTGGGTATGCAAATTGAATTAGGCTTGCTAAGCTGAATCAGGGCTGGTTCTCAAACAGTGGGAAAAATAACCATAATTTGCATGAGGAAATAGTCAGAGATTTGGTGTCCTAGAGACCTAGATTTTGAATCGTTGAGTCAGTCATTTGTGGGAAATTAGAAAAGTTAATTAAGCTTTCTGAATTTTAGTCTTATCACATATAATTGCCACATTTTCTTAATTTTAAGATATCAAACATAAGGCATGTCAGCAATTTAATAGCAGCATTTCACAAAAAATTATAGCCTATATCAAATGCAATGCATGCATCAGTATAAAAAGGTATAAACAAGTAGATGTTTTAATATCGTGAAAATTTAATAAAACCTATCTTGCAAGGTTTTGTAATAAAAAAATAAGTTTTATTTATAGTAGGCACATCTGTGGGTATGCATGGCACAAAGTAGGCATTCAAAAAACAGTAGCTATTATTCTCACTTAACTGAAATAACATATGATATCTTGCTATTTTTTAAAAATTTAATACAAAATTAATCTGAACCCACAAAGTCTATGTCATGTCTACGGTCCTCACAATATTTCTGCACACCCCTCTGGGTTCATGTCCTCCCTGGTAGCTCTTGTTCCAAGTTCTTGCTTCTCTTGAGCTCTGACTCATCTCATTTTCTGTGTCTGTTCTCTTCTCTTACCTCTGATTTTCCTTTGATTTTTCCTCTCATTCATTCAGGCTTTTGTGTGTAAGGCAGGCTTCTTTGAATGTTTAGAGTAACTGGATTTGATCACCATAAAATATTAAAGATGACTTATAAGCTAGTTATTTTTGTTCATAAAATCTCCTTGTCTGCCTGGTCACCAGAAATTTCTTCCTAGTAATGTTTTCTTCAGACTCTGGAATTCTGCCATATTGCTTTCTTTCACCAGCACATTCTTCATTCCCTACTTTCTCTATTATAAAAACTTGGTCATTTCTCATGCAGAGTATTTTTTTTCTCTGTGAATATTTAATTGTACCCTTTTAACCTATGTATTTGGAGTCCTACCTCCTGCACCCAAAAGACTAACCAATATACACTCTGACATATAGAGAATTCTCTTCTTAATAAGTCTGATGCTAGTTATCAATATACTTTCCCAAACAGCTACAGTTCATGCAGGATGTATTTAATGTTGTCTAAAATGTTAAACCCAACTTTCCATCTACACTCTACCTGCACCCATGCAACTGAACATGGCTGGAGAAAAACATAAACTATGCTGACTAGTCTTACTTTAGATTTATGACCATGAACTTCAGATGTGCCCTTAATGCTGCCTGGAAATCACACTATGTTTCCTTACTCTATCCTTTGCTGCATTCTCATAAACAACCACTTCACAATTCCTCTTTATTTAACAACACAACACTGACCTTTCTTCTTCATTCTCTCTCTTTTATTTCAGCTTGGACCTTGCCCCTTGAAAATCTCATCCCATCTCATGGCTTTTAATGTTACCTATGTGCTGATACTACACACACACACACACACACACACACACACACACACACACACACACAAAACGAGGATCATCTCCTCCCTTACCACACTTTCCTTTGAGCTTTCTCGTTTGTATCCAACTGCCTATATGATGTCTCCACTTGGATGCCAAATGAGTATCTCAAACTTATGTCCAAAACTGCTGCTTCCTCATCCCTCCTCCACAGTTCGCCCCACTGATTACATTCCAAATCTTAGTTGATGGCAACTCCATTCATTCAGTCACCCAGGCCTAAAATCTTAAAATCACTCTTGCTGTCTCTGTCTCTAACACATGCCACCCCAAATAGCAAATGCTGTTGGTTTTATCTTCAATATATCACGAATTCAACCACTTCTTAGGGCCTTCTTTTCTATCTCACAAAACCATTTAGCTACTGGATTATTACAATATCCTCCTAATCGGTCTCTTTTCTAGCTCCTATGCCTTCCTGCAGACTCTTCTCGATAGACTATCCAGAGAGATCCTGTTAAAATCCAAGTCAAATCCTATCACGCCTCCACTCAAAATGCTCCCATGGTTCCTCAGTTTCGCAGAGTAAGAGCTAGTCCTTATAATGATCACAAGGCTGTGGTAGTCTCCACGCCCTCACTGCCTCTCTGTCCTCCTCTCCTATGAATGGTTCGTCTGTTACTCTATTCCAGCCACATCAACAGCCTTCTGCTCCTGAAGCCTAGGCCCCCTCCTCCCTGAGGACCCGCGCAGTGGCTTCGCCCTCTGCCAGAATGCTGTTCCCTCAATAGCCACACAGCTCGCACCCTCATCTCCTTCAAGGCCTTCCTCTAACATCACCTTCCACTCAGACCTGCCTTCACTACTGCATTCAAACTACAACTGCTTTCTGCATCCCGACATTCCTGAAAACTTTTACTCCATTTTTCATATAAAATATATTACTTTCCTACTTAACATTTAAGTTACTTATTTAATTTGTTGTTCAGTGTCTCATTTTCAATATCAGGATATAAGCTTTGCATCTTTTTTATGACAGATCTTCAGTAGTTGGTGTAGCTATTGGCAAACTATAGACACTCAGTAGATATTTATTGAATGAATAAATAAATGAAAAGATAATATACAATAATTCACTAATTCATTCAATTATAACACTCAGAATGATGCTGAGGCTACAACATGAATAAATTCTAACAACTGAGGACTTTATAGTCTATTGGGATAGTTAAGTATATAAATAAAGGTAGCATAAAGCAATCAAAGACACTGTTACAGAGTTATAAAAAAGGACTCTGGGAAATATAGAAGACTAACATGGAAAATATGGGTGACTTTAAGCAATGTTTTGATGGCTCATAGGATACAGCTGGGCAATGAAGAAGAGTGTAATCTAAATAAAGGAGGTGACATGAATAGTACAGGGTAATGAGAGTCTTTTGTTTTTCATTTCTCTCCAATACTGTATGACTGAGCAAGCCAGTTCAAAAGAGGTATGCTCCATAGGTTAGAGATTTCTGTCTGCTGTATTCACTAGTATTCACTGTATTCCCTGTGTACCCCTAGTACCCCTGGAACAATATTGGGCACATGGTAGATTCACAGTGTTTCTTTGTAGAGTGAATTAATGGACTTCTTATTATAAAAAAGAGGGTTTTGCCAAATGAATTTAAAGTCTTTTTCAGTTCCATTATCCTAAATTACAATGAGTATGCTTTGAATTGTCAGGAAGAACCTCAGTGATTAGGCCAACCTCAGAACAAAGTGGCTATTCGAGGAAGTGGTTATACCCCATCCAACAAGGCTTTCACTGTTTAAAGATATACATGACCCCTTTCCAAGACACTGTACAAAGTATTTCTGAATTTGATCAGGAGTTATGCTAATGCCTGTCTTGAGTCTGGTGCTGCAAAGATGACTTAAAAAAAGAAAAATCCATGTGGTCCTCTCAGAGGCCATACAGTGCATAAAAGAAATCTAACCTTTTGCCAACTCTGCACCACCTTTGGATAAATCCTTGTTTTAGGTGTTGTTATCATCAAATGCATTTACCTGAATCCAGTCTATCTTTTATGATCACATAAATAATTAAATTACAACTCAGAAGAGAAACTCAGAAAAAGTATTTAAAAACTACAGGCATGGTTCTCTGTGTACCATATATTCTCAAGAGCTAAGGAATATCAAAAAAGAAAAAGTTAAAAAGAAGGACAACTTTCATTTTGTGGAAATTAGATGCGCTATTGTTAGGCAGTGTGTACATAACTTCATTAGCAAATAGTACTTATTACAGGACCTCAGAGACACTTTATATTTTTAACTCAACAACTTTTCAAAACAGCTGAGCTTGCTCAACCCACCCCACTGTTGGAGTGCCATTTGATCACCAAGGAAGATTCACAGGACCAGGTCATGACTCTGATGCAGGAGCCCCCTGCACTGACCATCTGCTAAAGGATGGACAGTTTTATTTGGATTATTTTTGCTTAGAGCTTTTGGTTCTCATTTCATCCAATGCTTACAAGTCCCCTTAGTATCAGACTCTAATCCAAATATTTGTACAGCTTTCCACTGTCTTGTTCCTTGAGGGTCTTACAGCAGAGAAAACTTTAAGCTGTTGCATACTCTTTATTTCCACTGGAATTCACCACTACCAGGTAAACTAAA
Source organism: Tursiops truncatus (assembly GCF_011762595.2). Classification (NCBI taxonomy): domain Eukaryota; kingdom Metazoa; phylum Chordata; class Mammalia; order Artiodactyla; family Delphinidae; genus Tursiops; species Tursiops truncatus. Next base: position 124,397,078 of record NC_047034.1, read on the forward strand.
CAGGATAATGTATGAACTTTTGGGGAACCCTTCTTTTGGCTTTCCCCCTTAAACCCTAAGCTAGAGCCAATCCAATCACACTTTACTTCCTTTCCTCTTCTGAAAGGATGCATCATAGTTTATTGGTAATAAGCATGGGCTCCAGAAACAGACTTATGTTCCAATCGTAATGCATAATACCGGCTTCGTGACCTTGGGTGTATTACCTTTTTAAGCATCAGTTTTCTCATCTGTACAGTGAGGATAATAGTACTTGCTTTGTAGTTATAATGAATAATTGAGATCATGTGCAATAAGCATAAATCACCATGTCTGACTTATATACTAAGTACATTATAAGTGACAGTAACTCTTATGCAGGGCAGTCCATTCCTCACCTCAGTTATAACCTCAGTTATATCATACCAGCCACTGGATAGGATAGAGCAAAAGGCCTCCATCCTACTTTATGTTTGATCTAGTTAATTTTTCTTCTAAAGATTTCACTTCCAGTCTTTTAAAAGGATATAGGAAGTTCCCATATATAGCAGCCTCATTATTCAATTTTTATTCCCATATGTTTTTGACGCCAGGACATCCACATGAAATTAGAGGAAAGAGGGAGGCTTTGTGATCAACACCATTTCCCTTCAAAATGCTTATTCTTATCGAAAAACTTGTTTCTAGACTATGCAGCCATCAATGTGAAAGATTTTGAGTTACAACTTTACATGAAAACAGAGCTTAGGAAAAATAAAATAAACGTTGTATACAATGTTCTTTAATTGAAGATACCCAGTTAAGCTGTCATTCTATGAGGAGGTTACGTTTCTGAGAACTACTCAGTAGTCTCAGGCGACAGATGCGACAGATGCCTAGCATATTATTCTGTTGCCACTGCATAGGGCGAGAAGAGAAGAATGACTGATGGGTCCCTGGGGCTATTCAGTGATATTGTGCATTGCCAGAAATAGGACACACAGGGGACAGTGACATAGTGAATATCTTTATATCAGAGACATGCTAGTTATTCCTGTGCTATGGAAAGAGAGTAGAAGGAATCTGGATCTTCCATCTGGATCTCCAGGTGATACCATTGCCAGCTGCTGCAAACAGGTTGGTTGGGCAATGTGCTATCCCAGAATTCCACACTAGTGAGCCCATGTAGTCATTTATTCATTCAGCAAATATTTGCTGAGTGCCAGGACTTTACCAGGTGCAAAGAATACATTGACAATCAAGGCAAAAGGAATCCTTGCCTTCAAGGATGTTCTATATCAGAAGACAGATAAATGAGGAGAGCTGCTGTAAAACTCAACAGGGAGATTTGATTTAGGCCGGGAAGTTGGGACCAGGGATTCCCCACTCCTCTCATTCCCATCTTCTCCCTGCCTCCTCACCCCTCATTTGTGTCTCTTTGACCTACAGAATGCCTGCCTGAAGGGTGAGTTGCAGGGGGGATCTGAGCACGCTCCAAACCTCTGGTTTCTCTCTTCTGAATAAAGACCCTCAAGGGATTGTGCACCGCAGGATCTTCATTTCCCAAAGAAGACAGTTCAGCAGAGGGACTCTGGCCCTGCAGGGGGAAAGCTAGAAACGGTGTCCCTCCCCCTCAGCAGGGGGAAAGCTAGAAATGGTGAAGGGTTGGTTTAATTCAGACTTCAGTATTAGAGCTAAACCACATTCTCCAATCAGATTTATGGATCTAAAAATGAGCTGATATTTTGAAAACCATCTGTCTGTCCTGAGCCTAATTTCTCAATGGATTCTAAACTTGGAAGAGAAAATAAACATGCTGTTTACTGATGTCCTTTATACCCCATCATCTTATAGCATTTGCCAGATATCTGAGGAGTAGATGCAAGAAACTGGCATTTAAGAACCAAATTAATCCACTGGCAAAAAGAGAGATTGAGGTTTTTGGCTTAAACCGAGGAGGTATTCAATTTTTTTGCCAGTGCTAAAGCTAGGAAGTTTATCTGTGTGGGGCTTTGCCTTTGGTTACTGAAGACGGTGACACTTGGGGTATTGCAATAACCAGAGACCTTTATGACTGACCTTTATGACTGAACTTGATGTGATTTAAGAAGACACATAGGGATCAGATCATAGAGGAAAGAGAGTATATGTGTCTTACCTAATCCTCATCTTAAGATAGGCAGTACTTCAACACACTGGCTTTTTTAGGCCTTGCTGGGCAGAATAACTTTTTTCCTGCATTTACTGAATTTCTTAATGAAGACTATAGACTAAATCTTTAAACTCTAAAGACAGCTAATCTCAGTGAGGGCTACCGAACACTGGTATGTTTTGTGCCAGGCATAGGGAAGAAATGCAAGGTTATATACTCCCAATTCTGTTTTTCTCTATGTAGATCAAGGTTCAGGACTAAGTGGGGAACAAATCATGGCTAAACTCTAGGATTCATGTAGGTTATCTTTAGGATCCTGGGTCATCTTCCCTACTAACAGGTTGTCTCTGTTTAGTACTCTGATTTATTGGTTACCTAAGCCTTGACCATGGTTTTTAGATTACAGTGATTCATACCTTGGTATTGATCACAGAAGCATGTTAGTCTTTATTAATTAACACTTTGAAAGGAATGAAGAATCTGGCTTCTCCTTGGATTGACATAGAAACTCCATGAAATTTTCCCAAACTCATGAGTTAAGAAAGAACATACCTACATAAATACAATGAAATATTACTCAGTCATAAAAAGGAATGAAATTGTGTCATTTTCAGAGACATGGATGGACCTAGAGACTGTCATACAGAGTGAAGTAAGTCAGAAAGAGAAAAACAAATTTCGTATATTAACACATACATGTGGGATCTAGAAAAATGGTATAGATCTTATTTGCAAAGCAGAAATAGAGACACAGATGTAGGGAACAGACATATGGATACCAAGAGGGGAAGGGGAGGGTGGGATGAAATGGGAAATTGGGTTTGACATATATACAGTACTGTGTATAAAATAGATAACTAATGAGAACCTATTGTATATCACAGGGAACTCTACTCAGTGCTCTGTGGTGACCTAAATGGGAAGAAAATCCAAAAAAGAGGGAATATATGTATATGTATGGATGATTCACTTTGCTGTACAGCAGAAACTGACACAGCAGTATAAAGCAACTATACACCAATAAAATAAAATAAATAAAATAAAATAAGAAAGAAAGTACCTAGATTACTCAGTTTTTAGAAGTTAAACTTGCTGAACAAATCAGAAAGGCGAAGATAATTTTAAAATATGCTTATTTCTTACCATCAGAATAGTAACAGTGACAAGAAATAAAATTCAAAAAGATCAAAACGAATTAAAGAACATGATAGTTATTTCTAGATCAATAAGGATGATGAAGAGCAGAGGATAGAAAAAGAGATTTGAGTTTTTAGAAGATCAGGGTTATTTCTCTAAAGGAGCCTGGAAAGGCAAGGTGCTGAGAAGCAGATGGCAGGTGTTTTGGTTCTCCCTAGGCCCACGTAGCTCAGGTTCAGAAGCGTCAACAATATTTACAATGCGGGAAACTGTATGGTGATTCTCCGATATAAACAAATATAGAAAAGAGGCTTCAAGTGTCAAAGAACTCTCACAAGTAACAGTGGCAATGATCACTATGACAGAAGACAAAGACTTCTCACAAAAGAAAAAGGGTGGAGCCTATGTCACTCGACAAAACACATAACACAGCCCTGAATGCTAGAGGGTTAGAGGGAAAGCAGAAAGAAGAGATTTTGCATATGCCAAATGGGGAAGAATGGCATGTCTAGTAAGATCTCGTGACTGAAGCTGCCACTTGTGCTCAGTTATAATGTCTTTTAAAGAAGGCAGAGATGTCTCAAATGCCATGCTCTGAGAGTTGAGATGGTGTATATGTAGATCCTTACCCCCTGCTCTCCCCTTACAGACGACAAACATAGCATTACAATTAAACTTATGGGAGCTTTTTCTCATAAGAGCTTAATTTCACAGCCTGTAGCCTTCAGATTACTGACATGAATTAACAGGCATCCTGGTAAATCGCTAAAACCAAGACTTCCCTGTATCTCTCCTCTTCCTCAGCTACTACGTTTCTGCTTTCATTTCTGGCAACAACGTGGGTCTGGATTGTACAGAGTATAGGGTTCTGGGAACAGTATTTCTGTAGAGGCTGGAGACTGACTTGAATTTTTAAATTTTGCAATGTGGGGTTGAAGCTGTGATATTCTTTTATGTCCAAATATTAGAAAAAACATGGCACGTAAGCGGTTTTAAGTTGGATTAATTCCACATTGACATGATTTAGAAACTATACTTTTTAGTAGAAGCAGTCTACTGAGTCCCAACTCTACCCAACAATAGCATCAGAGATCTCTCTGAGTCAGACTGAGCAGAATAAGAAATTGGGTGATTGTGATGAAACAATTTTACATACTATTTGGTCTTAACTTGTAAAGAAAAAGGAATATAACCTTTGGACCTCCTTTTGTATCCATGTTCTTCATAATCAGAGATGGTTTTTATTCAAATTTAGGACTGCTTTAGGATTGTTTTTAGAGAACACGTCTATTTGTAAATCAGAAGGAAAAAACTAAAGGATAAATTTTCTACCCAGGACTCAGAAATTTGTTCCATTCTGTCCCATTTCAAAGCCTTTTGGAGGCAAAAGCTAAATTGCCCACCAGTTGCCTGGCAGGACTTTAAAGGATGAGTGTCAAAAAAAAAAAAAAAAAAAGTATGAGTGTCTGATATTGTGAGGTGGCTTCAGGAAGGTAACAGCATTACCATCCTAATCTCTTCCCACTAGTAAACTGGCTACACCAACAGTTGACCATAGACTTAATGAATAAACTGAGTGGGTTAAAGACATAAAAAGCTGGGGACATTGGAGACAGATACTTATTCCATATTCCTAATTTTTCAAAGGGAAGGGGAATGGAGAAAGGAGAGAATTTCTACTCAACTTCCTGGGAAAGAAAGTTTTAGATGGAAGGCTCTGAGTTTCCCTCTAGCCCCAAGGGAGGAAGAGTGACTTGTCTGACACAACAGTTTGGGAGAAGAGACTCAGTTCGGTCCTTCTGTTTTTCCTCTGCTTTGGGAGCAACACTCTGGCCTGCTCTTTACAACCCCTGAAATTGGGGGATTAAGTCCAATTCAGGGAGAGTTGTAGAAGTCCCTCTGGCTGCAAATTTATAATTATATTCATCAGTCAGTTTTGCTTTCTCTCTGTCTTCTGCATCTTATTTCTCAGTTGGCTCTTAACTCAAGAGATCAAGGAAGGGTTTTTATTTATTGCCTCCACTGAAACCCTAACAAGGGCAAGACTATACAATATTGGCTTTCCTGGTGAACCTTTTAAAGATTTTAACAAATATAAGTTGTTGGGCTGGGCAAAGAAATAGTGATGGTGGAGTGGAGATTTCTAGGCTAAAGAGAATAGCTAAGCAAAGACATGGCACTGATAGAGCAAATAACATAGTTAATAAACTGAAATAAATCCAATATGATCAGAGCAAAAAATGTAGCAAGTAAGCAGATCTACGTACTAAGGAAACATTGTGTAGAGCTTGGCTATGGAGTTGAGATTTTTGCCCTAAGGTAGGTTTGCCAGATTAAGTAAATAAAATTATAAGACTCCAGGGCTTCCCTGGTGGTGCAGTGGTTGAGAGTCTGACTGCTGATGCAGAGGACACGGGTTTGTGCCCCGGTCCGGGAAGATCCCACGTGCCGCGGAGCTGCTGGGCCCGTGAGCCATAGCCGCTGAGACTGTGCGTCCGGAGCCTGTGCTCCACAACAGGAGAGGCCACAACAGTGAGAGGTCCACGTACCACACACAAAAAAATTATAAGACTCCAGTTTAATTTGAATTTCAGATTAAAAAAACAAATATTTTTTAGTACAGGTATGTCCCATGCAACATTTGCAATATATGCAGTATGCTTACACTAAAAACTATTCTTTGTTTAACTGAAATTCAAATTTAACTAAGGGTCCTCTATTTTATCTCGCAACTCTATCCTTATGGAAATGGCAAATCACTGAAGTCTTGAAAACATTCAAGTGATCAGAAATCAGAGAGAAAGAAAACTAGTCATGCAGCAAAAGGAAAACGTCTCTTTCCAAATGTTCTCAATTTTCTTTAGAGCCCCTTCCAACATGGCCTCACCATAAAACCTATAATTATGAGAGCCTGTTATATCCTATGACTCATGATAATACTGTAAATACAGGCTGATAAAGATAAATTACAGTCTCAGTAATATGGCAGACGAGGCTGACTTGTAACAAAAATGGAGTCTGGATTCTCTCTCTTACCGTTCATGCTCTGTAGAGAAAAAGCAATACACAAAAGTGACTGACGAACATAGCAATTTCACTTGTGAAACTGGGCACACTCATTTTGCCTCCATTGAAATCTAGGTTCTACACCTCCCTAATCTACAAAGCCTGTGTTTATTGTGCCTGACCTTTTCAGAATGCAGTGACTTCTGCTGAGTTCGTGGCCACCTCAGTCTGATTCACAGCAAGTTGTTTTAAATGGACTGACGCTGCAATTACTCAAACGTGATCCATCAGAAGAACAGCATCCTGAGCTACCTGCAGAAGAAATGGGCACAATACCAGTAAACAGAAACCATTCTCCTGACATAATATCCATTTTCTAAACACAAATCCTCTTTTGTACTTGACTTCACTTGTTTCCTAAATACCTCTTTGTCCCTTCTTTGTAACCTTTTCCCTAGGAGTTCTCTCATATGGCAGTTGTTAGAATTCTAATTGCAACTCTCTGGGACAGAGTAATGGTCAGATTGGAACGAGTTGTTCTCACCTACTGATGGGTCGATTTGTGGGCTTGTAACTGTATGAGTACACGCATCACCAGGAAACCAGTCTCTCCATAGGAGGTCAGCAAGTGGTAGGAGCAGTATTAAAATGGCAAAGAAAAGAAAAGGCCAAAACGTTTGAAAAAGCACTGACTTTTTTTTTTTTTACAAGGCCAGGTATGTGGCTACAATACATGGTAGGTACTTTAAAACACCTCCCTACCCCAGAAATGTAACACATGTTATTGCTAACCTTCAGTATGTCCATCCAGTCCTAGTGTCAATATTACAAAAGTGAAACTGAAGTATAGGAAACCCAAGCCTGAGTACATGGCTGGAATTACTAGATTTCTGGGCAAGCCAAGACCATACTAAGTGAAATAGAGTTCAGCTAATAAATATCCATTCAGGCTAACATTTGATGAATGCTTACCATGTGCCAGGAACTGTCATCAACACTTTAATCATAACTATTTAATACTCACTACAGTCCCACAAGGTAGGTCTTATTATTTTTACCATTATACAAGTGAGAGAATTGAAACACATGAACACAAATTTTTAGCCAAGCTTACACAGCTCAAGAGTGATAGATCAAAGATATAATCCAGGCAATTTGACTGTAAAGTTGTACTTTGAACCACTATACTATTCTTATTCTGAGGATGGAACACCTTTTAACAGCGGAGAATCCTTGTGTGCTCTACAAAATACAAATGGAGATTAGCTTACATTGCATTGTCTTGGTAATAAGTTCAAGTCTAACAGTTTTCTCAATTTCCCTTTGCAGTTCCATGATTCTAGGTGACTTTACAAGGATTTATGTTACATTTAAAAAAACAGTATGTGTGGTTGTGAACAATACTTGCTCAAAGCAACAATCAGTTCTGTGCTTTGATTGAATCTATATCCATTCACTCTTTTATTCAAAAGTCATGCATGGAGTGCCTAGTGGCTGAGGTGCACTAAATTTGGCTATCAAGACATTGTTCTTGATCAGAAGAATTGCACAGCCTATAGGAATATATAGGCATGCAAGGAGAATATATGGGAATATATAGGCATGCAAGGAGACAATTAGAATGGTAATCACATTGCTTGTTTACTAATTGTAGGCTAGGCCAATGCTCTAGAGAATATGTAATTCAGTGTCTTAAGGACTCCCAGCCTTGCTCTTTTCCCTAACTGCTCACTTGGGACATTTCCACCTCTTGCAAAATACCCCCAAAGATTTCTAGAAATACCCAGTGGATGCTTCTTCTGGTACATGAACTGATCCATTAGCTACAGAGACTTTACAGTAGATGCACTGATTAGGAGAGTCACAGGAGAAGAGAAGGAACACCATCTTGTTCTCATTAAATTGCTAATGGGAACTTCACTAGGGCCACTGTTGACAGTGGCCCTAAGCCACTCCTCTCCCTTGGACCATGGTGGGGTGGGGAGATTGTCCGTGCTCTGATTCTGAGTTACTTAATAGGGTTTAGTTAGTAGGGCATTCCGTAGCATAGCCCAGTGGTACTCAAGGTCTCAGAGACTCTCAGAAAAGCAGTATCCCCAGCTGTGACTCTTCCTTCTCTAAAAAAGCCAACATAACCAAAGGACTAGGCAGGAACACACGCTTCATTATTTTCCATTTTTGTTTCTGTCTCTTAAGAGCTTGAAACAAACAGATAAAACACAACAGAGCAAACCTTTCCCTGTCCTTTAGCCAAAACACATAAAAAGTCTCATGCAAAATATTCATGCAAATTGTGGCCACCAGCCCACTAATAATGTGCACAGCCTGATTTAGTTTGGACTCAAATAGGACACCCTGCTACACACAGGACATGGTAAATGATATGAGACATGAACAGAGTTTGAGATATGTAAAAGATCACTCTGTCTGGAAGCTCTGGAAATCTTTTTCGAAGCAGTGACCCTTGGGCTCAATCTTGAAAAATGAGTAGCAATTTATTGTTCAACGAAGAGACATTATGGCATGTTAGGCAGAGGAAATTGGATACAAATGTCTGGGTGTACAGAAGAGCTTGGAATTCTGGGGTGAGTGGGAAGTATAATGTGCTTGGGGCACAAGTTGTGCATTAGGCTGTCCCTGTGGGGATGCAGTTTGGGGAAGTGAGGCTAGAAATAAAGGATGGGATCAAATTCAGAGTAGCCACTATTCTGGGCTATTTTCAGTCAAAATTTTTCTAAGTGGATCTCAGTGTAGGGGAGGAAAACAATCATTTTCCTCTCTACCTATCTTAGGTTCCTTGGTTGGGGTCCTATAAATTAGACTAACAAAGGACAGATGACAAAGAGGAAAACAAACAGAAGTGTATTAGCATGCGCATCACAGGCATACACAGGGGGGCACTCAGAGATGAGTAACTCACAGGGGTGGGTAGAACTTGAGTTTGTATAGCATCTTAACAAAATAATAATAAATTTTAGAGAAGTGACAAGACAAAGGAAAACGGCTTGTAGCTTCTAGGGGCAGCAAATGTGGAAAGGCAAATATATGGAAAAACTAATGGTAGATAAGGGCTAGTTTGAGCAAGGTTTGTTATGTTGGTCCCTTTAGTGTCTTCTCTGGGCTGTTAAGGGTTTAGACTTGTCTCCAATGATTAACTTTTGTCCTTCCTTATTCAGAGGAGAGAGGGGACACCTTTACAAATTTATGTCTTACTTTTAGGCAAATATGGGGAGGGCAAAGAGCTTTTCTCATATCTGCTTATTCTCAAGTGACTTTAGCTAACAGTCTCTACGGCTCAAATTGCTCTCACATACAGTTTCTCCTTTGATCGTCACAATAATTTCATGGAGTTGGCAATGCAAAGGCATTATTCCCATTTTATAGATTTGGAGATTGTACCCCAAATGACGAAATGGCTTGCTCAACGTATTCAGCTCTCTGGAACCCTGCATTTTGTCATCCAGAGAAATTCACTTGTGTCCTGGATTCCCAGTGCTACCATAATAGTGTAACAATAGGATTTATAACATTGGAGTGGTGAGGGCATTGGCATGAAAAAGGGTGGCTTCATATCTTTGCTCTGGTCCTTACTAGCTATGCCCTTAACTGAGTTACTTTGCATCTTTGGCTCATGTCTTCTACTCTGTGACATAAAGATAACAATCCCTGCCTCTCAGAGTTGCTGTGTGCATCAAATGAGAGACTGTATATGAACAGCACCATACGTGGTACTTAATAAGAACTAAATATATCATTGCCTAAAATCATTATCATCATTTTTATGAAGTAACAGTGGATAATGGGAAATATAGTATGCAAATGAAGGGGCATGTAGATTCAGGTATTTATTCTGATTTCCTGCTCTGACCCTCAAATTCAGATTCCCAGAAAACAAATTTTTACTTCCATCCATATATGTTTGCATTTAGAGTGCAGTTAGGTCTGATTGGCTGCTATTAATGCCAGAATGTTGGTTGAGCTTGGTTGCTTTATAGTCTCTCACAGCTTTGTAAAGTTAGAGAAAAGAATCCCTGAACTGTCATCATGGGGGCCAAGTTTATGAATTATTACATGTGTTGCTGGACCACTGTGAGCCCTCAAATTTATTTTTATGATCATTCTCACTTTTGTGTAATTCAAGGTCATTTATTTGGCCAGCTAATGACTGTAGTAAAATTATGAGGAAATGGTCTAACATCACTATTCCAACAAAATGACTCATTGATATTTAATGTAATATTAACATTGCCTTAGATAATCTCTAAGACATGTTTTAAACATATATATCCATATTCTCCCCTGAGAGAGAATTTTACTGTTTATTTAATGAGTCAATTAAGCTGAAACAAGGCACTATATTCTTTTTTTCTCTTTGTATAGAAATAGTCATGTAACTTGACCTTCTGTCATCAAAAGTAAATGTATTAAGAAAATCAGTAGTAAACATTTTCCAGTGTAAATTTCAGCTTCATCCTTGCTTGCTGTCTGCAAGGGACTGCTGCTGTGGGAGCTTATGTCTTAAAGATTTCCCTACCCTTGACACCTTGGGTAACTTCAATAGCAGGAGCTTTGAGAATCTAAATTACTCACCTCTGCTGTGCATTTACTGCTGTCATTCAGTTGAATGAAATTAAACTTGCCACTTGTACCATCACACAGAAGAAAATTATAGAACTTTTAAAAAAAATGTTATTTCATTTAATTAAGGAGCAAATAGAATTCTGTTCTACTTCAATTCTTTGGTATAAAAAAATACAACATTGAAGAAAAGGGAAAGCATTAAGTTTCTATGAGAAGTTTAGTAAGTGAAATCAAAATCACAACTGGGCATTACTTTTAGATGCTATTTATGCAACTGTTCTTTCCACTACATTTATCAGAAAGTCTCACCAATGCCTAAAATTCTACCACTCCTACTTCCTTGTTAATTTTGTCCTTGGTATTTTTTTTTCGGGGGTGGGGGGGTTCCTCTGGAAATTACTTTCATTTCTGTAGAGAAGTTTGATTAATTCCTAACATGGAGAAAACAATAAGGAAGCCTGGGGAAGATCTTTTTCTTGGTTCTCACACTTAATTTTGTACTCGTTTTTAAAAATGCATAGATTTCACATGAAAATTGTGATTAGTGGATTGTCTTGAAAAGTCAGAAAATCTGGCCACAGTAAGCCTATGTTTCAGCATGACAAACATCAGTGGGAGCTGAGCAGCAGCTGCCTCCTTTACATGGGATACGTGAACTCCAGCTGGCCACAGTCTGCACCAGTCTCTATTGCCTCTCCACTCAATCAGCCTGCTTTACTCGGTTAAATTACTGGCATGACTCTGAAGATATTTGTAATTATATAGCTACTGATTTTTCCATCTAGATTTGGATTGATAGATATTATTATTACTATTATTTTATTATTATTACTATTTTTTAACAACAAAAGAATGCCTACCAGGGAGGTAGGCAGACTCAAAGTCTGTCTCTGATGACTTTAAAATTTTTTCTAGGATATGGGTGACCTTAGGCATTTCTCATAGGTAATGTTCTCATTTTAAAACTGGAGATAGTAATTCCTATCTTTTTTAGTTTTATGATAATTAATAAGATGATGCATATAAAACATAATTCCTAAAGCAGAGTAGGTGTGCAATAAATGTTAGCTACAGTGTTCTATGATATAACAAAATAAATGTGGTTTTAAAAATTGACTCTGCATTCCTATCACTCCATTTCCTATAAAAGATGCTCTGTATCAGGATCTTTGATTTTCAGTTGCATTTTCCCCCTTGAGTGGTCTGGGATAATTGCCAATGGACATACTGCCTCTGTCATTCTGGGCGAATCTTTTGGTCATGAGCTTTGAGCAGGATAATGAATGAATTAGGAAAGCTGAAGCAAACGTGTGGGTTGATATCCCTTGTCAGAGCTTTGATTTAGATTCCTTGAAGAACAACAGAAATGTTCATTATATTTTCATTCCTTTCAAAATGCAAAGAATAGCAGAGCTTCAAAAACAGGACAGTAACGCACTACCCTAGAGGAAGTCATTTGAACAAATTTAAAAGCAGCCTCTAAGAATCAGGGCATAGATGCTTTCCTCATTATTTCTCCTGCACATTATTTGGCACCATTATCTGTTTTGATCCCTTTCTACAGATTTTCCAACATTAATGTGATGCAAATGTGATTCTTGGATCCAGTAAAGGGTCCGCAGCTCACGCTCATGTAGAACACAGTAGGTCATTAAACAGATTCCTGATTTACTGCCTTTAATTTCTTCTTCAGGAGCAGCAGCAGAAGCTTGTGGGTGGAGGTGGAGGATCTCTAATTACAATCATGGATAGAGAAATGGTTTCTTCTGACATTTTTCTTTCAGAGAGACTAAGCAAAACTGTGGTACAGTTTAACAGTACTCTTCTTAACTCACTGCAGGTTGCCATGGAAACAGGAATCTCGCATCAACATGAAAGGCATTTAGGGAATCTGTTAGGCTTTAATATTAGCATGATCTAAGCATTCTTGCTCACCACTAACAAATCTAGCATCTCTTTAGCGTATCATTAATACTCATTAAATCTCTCTTCACGTGGTTTGGGGGAACTTCATATTGCATTTGAGGTCATTTTGGGGAGTGACCAACTCATCAGAGAATATGCATTTTGTAGAACTACACTTAGCTCATCTAGCACATGAAATAAGACTCACTCTACTTACACTGCTATTTTCACATGATCCAGATTTAGATTTTAATAGAGAAGAACATGATTGCAATGGCAATTAAAGAAATCTGCTAATATTTAGGAAGTTTATTTATAATAAAGAAGAACCAAATGGGAATTTTTGTTCTATAAAACAAGTTTAATAGAAACATGCCCTTTGATTACTTGTGGTAGGTAACTTTTAGGTTAGCTCCCATGTGTAAGTTTAGTTTTGCCAAATATATATTTTTAGTGTTTGTTTTTGAGGACAATTTACTTTGGAATCTTAAAACCCTAAAAGGCATATTGCTGGCAAAATCACGTGGACTTTTTGTTTTTCTCCCAAGAGCCATAAGAATGTGATTTAAGGGCCTTCCCTGGTGGCACAGTGGATAAGAATCTGCCTGCCAATGCAGGGGACATGGGTTCAATCCCTAGTCCGGGAAGATCCCACATGCCACGGAGCAACTAAGCCCATGTGCCACAACTACTGAGTCTGCGCTCTAGAGCCCGCAAGCCACAACTACTGACGCTCATGTGCCTAGAGCCCGTGCTCTGCAACAATGGAAGCCACTGCAATGAGAAGCCTGCACACCTCAACGAAAAGTAGCCCCTGCTCGCCGCAACTAGAGAAAGCACGTGTGCAGCAACAAAGACCCAACGCAGCCAAAAAATAAACACCAACAACAAAAAGGAATATGATTTAAAAGCCACCAATTTGTTTAAGGCAATTATAGCAATGACTAAATTACCATTTTCTTTTATTTCACAAAAGAAGGGAATTTTGGTGGACTTATTGGGGAAAAAATGAGAGATGTTTTTGAATTGTGTTTCAAACTCTTCCAATTATTTTTATGTGAATTGAAATAAGTCACTGATTCATCAGTTAGTCTTCTTCCCCACTTGATCTCCTGAAATGATTCTGTGTCTTCCCACTATTGAAAGGTTCTGAGTGGCTTTTAATGCCTATTCCTGGCATAGGGCAAGCAGCAAGTTTTTGTGATGAATATATCAGCTTTAGAGTCAGAAAGCCCAAATTCAATTCTCAGCTCCACTGGTTGCCAACTGGGTGACTGGGCAAGGTATTTAAACACTGTACTTCCATTTCATCATGTGGTTGTTATAAGGTTTAAGTGAGATAATGCATGTGCAGTACTTAGCAGATTTCTGCTATAATATATACATACTAGCATAAAATACACACACAGTGAATTTTAATTATGTCATTATTATATTAATTTTATAGCTTAAATAATCTGGCAACACTGCTAAGCCAATATTTCCCTTTTTATTAAAACCAAACATCGTAGCAGAAATTAGCTCTCCTTCCTTTCTCTGAGCTTGCTGTTCATCTTCTTGAAAAGTGGATTATACTAATAAAGTATCCAAAAACCAGAGAATAGGTAAGAAATGAAAATAATAAGGCCATCATAAACTGGAAATTTGATTTGTAGGTGGCAAGTTAAACAAAACCAGCCAACCAGTCATCTGTAGTTGAGAAGAGTTAAAATGTGTCTATCAGTAGTTTAGCTGCTGGCTCAGCTAGCTTTTAGACAAGAATCAATTAGTTTGTAATAAACTATTTATCATGAACAGATGCAGAAGCTATGATTACTCTCACTTGATGTTTAATTTCTTATATGTTGAGTTTTAAACATGTAAATGAATTATTTCCCTTTCTAAGTCACATGAAATGGAAGCAAAGTGAATAGACAAAATGGTATCAGATGGACACAAAAGGTGAACTTAAATAAGGAGTTAAATAGTTAGCTCTTAAGGACATGGCTTAGGTTTGGGGTAATAGTGGAATTTTTAAAGCTGCACCCCAGAATTAGACAAGTGTGAACACCCAGGCATTGGAAGCACTAGAAAACTGCTTCAGGGACAGAGATTACCACTAGAAAACTTGTAGCATGAATGAGAATAGAATGCATGGTCACAGTAGGCAGGCAGCTTCCAAAGACAAAGAAAGGAGAGAACAGCTGAGATGCTTATGTCCAGTAGCTGCTCTGGCCAACTTCAGACTGGAGCACGTGCTCTATGGAAGTGGGCAGGTCTGAAAGGAGAGAAGCGGAGAGAGTAAAGTCAAGCCAAGCATTCCCAGTTTCTCATCCCCCAAATCACCAATCAGATGAAAAGAAGTGACTGAGACAGGAGTGTTACTCCAATCGATGGTCCTCCACGTTGGTGGAGAATAAATACGTTTGTGAGGGCTGCTGTAACAAAATACCACAGACTGGGTGGCTTAACCAACAGAAATTTATTTTCTCACAGTTCTGGAGCTAAAAGTCCAAGATCAAAGTGTAGACAGGTTTGGTTTCTTCTGAGGCCTCTCTCTTTGGCTTGCAGATGGCCCCCTTCTCACTGGCTCTTCACATGGGCTTTCCTCTGTGTGCTTGTATCATTGATGTCTCTTTATGTGTCCAAATTCCGTCTTACTGTAAGGCCATCAGTCAGATTGGATTAGGACCCTCTCTAATGGCCTCATTTTAATTAATTATCTCTTTAACGGCCCTACCTCCAAATACAGTTATGTGCTGAGAGACTGGGGGTCAGGACTGCCACATGAATGATTTGGAGGCAACACAGTTCAGTCCATAACAATCAATGTGCCCGTAACAGCATAGTAATAGCTAGAGACTGTGCATCACAATGAATATTTCTGTAATTTCCTCTTTCCTTTCCTTCTTAGGCAGCTTTTTAGGGAGCTAAGCTGCCTTCACTATGAGGCACAATGAGGGGCAAACCTGCAGCCAGTAGCTTATAGTATCAGTGATGTACAGAAACAAAATGAGAAATTGCCAAGTCTATCTTAAAAAGACCATTTACTGCCTGGTTTCTTGAAGGACATATTAAATTCCAGCAAGTTCAAAATGTTTCAAGGTGGCTAATCATTTCAGAAGTGCCAATAAACATGAAAGGATAGTTAATTTATCTTTTGAAAAATGAAGGATTACATTTTACCAGATTTATTCTGTTATATTTCTATGTGACATGGGGTTCTAAAATCACATTAAAACAATTTCCTCCTGGAGAACAGTTTGTTTTAATAAAGCTAAACACCGAGAGTAAGAATAATGATAAAACCTGTTATCTTTGGAACAAATAGCTATAAATGAAATGAAATTAAGTGAAACCATAAAGAAAATTCATTTGTTCTTTCATAGCACCTTTCCACGGAGACATTAACAACTTTACAAATGCTCATTAGGTAGGTTATCTAGTACACTGCACCTTGGAAATTACCTTTGTATTCAAATTGAAAATTTTCAGATCTTGCAACCTGACTATGGAACAAAGAGAAAAACAGAAGTTTCTTCAGAAATTCCCAGATCCACGCCTAGGTGCCTATGTTCTGCTCATCCTTTGAGTATGCCACATAAATGGGAAAGACTTAGGACCAGGCCTTCCCCCAAACTTCTAGATTTCACTTTAATCCATAGGTAGATAATGGAAAAAAATGGATTTAGGGGAAAAAAAACTCAGCCCCTATTTTTTTCATTGTGTTTAAATTACTAATATCAATATCAAGAATTAAGATTAATTGAATCCTATACCAGACATAAAACATTTTAAAGTTCATGATTTCAAGCCTCTCTTGAACACAATGACCATGGCAGTCTGTTAAGGGCTGTGGAAATACCAACACATGGAATGAAGCATGGTGTCTAGTCCAAGGATGCTCACAGTCTAACTGGGAAATTAGACACTAACAACTGTCATGTATAACCATATGTTATACACAGTATTATATATAATAACTGTAGTACTTGTTTATAAAGTCTAGGTTACTTAATGAATAGAAACAGAGGAAGCCAAGACTCACTAAGTTTAGAGAATCTAGGAAAGCTTCTCATAGGAGAAGGCATTTAAACTGGGTCTTGAAGGATGTGAAGGATTTTGTAGGAAAATGTTTCCCAAAGGTTAAGAGAACAAAAGAGAAAAATACAGATGAGACACAGTGAGTGGAACACTTGGTGTGAAAAAGTTGTGAAAATCAGATAATGTAGGACCTTGACTAAGATTTTGAGAAATGGGAGAAATAAAATATGATTTGTTCTCCTGGAAGACAGTTCTGGAAGCATGTGAGGGTAGCATGCACATAGGAAAGCAGGCAGGTGGACAACTTTTCCTATGAGAGTTTACTAGCCAGATTTTCAAGGGCAACCTGAACATGATGTCCCTTCCTAAGTTAACTTATTGCTCTAAATAGCTAAGAGCTTTGAAGGTGTGGTCACTTTAATGTAATGTTCTCACATAGTCTATCAGTCTATCACCTCCCCCTTGAGGAGCATAAAGTAACCTTTTATAAAGAGAAAAATTCTAGTTTGTCTAAACAACACAAAATCTAAATTCTTTCCAGACCACTCCTTTATTGAACACTTTACATGTTTTTACCTTAAGTTTATGGCTCTCGGTTTAGCTATATCCTCCCATTTTTTTCCCCAGACTGTGAACAAGATCCTACTCAAAAATCAGGTAGTCAATGATAAGTATGGCTTGTTGCCTCCTCTTTACAAAATCTCTCTCTCTCACCTCTGCTGTTATTGACATCTCTTATTTCATTGTGCCATTCATTATATCTTCAGCCCATATGCCATTAAAAGTGCAGCCAAATGTTGGCTGGAAGCCCATTCTCAGATGTTTTAGAGAACTCAGCAGTGATCTCAATCAGGTTGGGCAGCATCACAATGGGTTTCTCCCCACTTCTTGGCTAGTGAACCTGGGCCGAGATTTCAGCTTCACCCTAAGGGTTTTATTCTTTTGAACAAATTCATGATATCTCTTGATTAACGTTGCTGAAATAAATTACATTGAAGTACAGGACTTTTTACATGTGTTGCCAAATTGTTCTTAGTTTTCGATTGGTCTTCACTCAATGGTAACTTTAAAATGTGGACCTCTGAGTGTATTGTCTCTAGCACTACCAAATGCCTAACTGACACCTCCACTTAGATATATCACTGGTACCTGAAATCTAGCCTGTGTGCAAACACACCTCTGGGGGCTGCCTCCCACAGCTGTCTTCCCCATGTCATTCAATGGGGCCACTATTCTCCCAGTTGACCAGGCCTTACACTTAAGTAATGTCCAGGCCCCTTTCTTTTTTCTCATTCTTTAAATGCAATCTGTCACCAAGTCTTGTTAGTGATACTCTCAAAATATATCTCAACTCTAAGTAAGCTCTTCCGACCAGCTTCACTGCTACTTGCCAAGTAAAAATGGCCTGAATTGCTGCATAATTCTTTCAACTAATGTCCCTGCTTTTGCCCTTGTTCCCTACATTCCATTCTCAATATACCAGAAAGGGAATAAAACTTCTGAACATGTAAATCATATCACATAACTCCTTTGCCCCAAATTCTCCAATACTTTCCTACGACAGTCACAAAAATACCTTACTCCTGTTCACAGCTCACAGCTGAAGCCCATTACCCTTTTGACCACATCTGGGCAAACTGCTTAGAAGGCCTAGAAAGCTGCTCCCTCCTTCGGTGCAGGTGGGCCTCAGCCCCACCACTAACCACAGTGAAAGCCTAAGCCAGTCTCCTTCCTTGCACTGTCCTTTTTGTTAACCAGTTTGGGCCGCTCACCCTGTTCTTCCAACAAGTCTGATTATATAAGGAATAAGCCTTTTCATACTCTCTTGGGGTGTGTATGTGTGTGTGGTTATTGGTCTTGACATCCGGAACAAATTTTCGGGGGGGGGGGTCCATCCTTGCTGTGCTACTAGCTAGCTAGCTATCTGTCATTTATCAATCATCCATCTATCTTCTCTCCTCACCAACTTGGAGTTTTCATACTTGCCTCATGTACTCTTGGTGGTGTGTATACCTTTTGCTCCAATTTATTCACATTTAAAAATTCTATACGAGGACTCCCTTAATCTCTACATATAGGCTTTGAGTTTGGGCCTTTATTCCTTCTCCTAAAAACTTTCTTTATATCATTTATTACCATGTGTTATCACTGACAACAACTCTCTCCTTGACCAAACTCTAGATAGGAGCCTCTGAGCCTGACTAGACCCCATCCTTGGCATGTCTTCAAGAACCAGTTTTAGGGGCTTCCCTGGTAGCGCAGTGGTTGGGAATCCGCCTGCCGATGCAGGGGACACGGGTTCGTGCCCTGGTCTGGGAAGATCACACATGCCGTGAAGTGGCTAGGCCATAGTGAGCCATGGCCGCTGAGCCTGCGCATCCGGAGCCTGTGCTCCACAACGGGAGAGGCCACAGCGGTGAGAGGCCCGCGTACCGCAAAAAAAAAAAAAAGAAAGAACCAGTTTTAGTAAAAATCCTGTCCAATCAGTTTAGTCAGAATCCCCCCCTTACCCCTGATGTTTCTCCTTAGTAGTTTTCTATCTACAGACCCCTACCCTGCTCCTTGGCTATAAGTTCCCCTTTTTCCTTGCTGTACTTGGAGTTGAGCCTAATCTCTCCATACTGCAAAACCCCACTGCAATAGTCCCTATAACTATCAAGACAGTTCTGAATAAAATCTGCCTTTCCATTTTAACAAGTGATCACTTCACACTTTTGATAATACTGACCAACCTCTGAGCACATATATTGACATCCAGAGTCTCTAATCGTATTCACATACAAGTAATACTCCACTGTGTGGTTTCTCTGATTGCTTTTGTTTATTTTTAAACCTAGACACCTAGATGAAGTTACTCCACATTTCCATGCTTTAAGTTGTACACAGAGCAAATGCTACACTCCCTGGGCAACTTCTCTCTTTTGCATTTATAAGGAGCATATATTCCCAAGTCTTGTCCTCCTCCTTTCTTAATAATAGCTGTAGTTTTCGTCTTGACATTTTGTGTCTTTCTACAACAAACATAAATTATTACTCCCCTCTTGGTTTGGTGATCAGCACTTGCCTATCAGTTGTGGCACACTTGCTATCACATGCCTTCCTTTTCTCCCCGGTTAACCTGTCTTACACTCTGTGACCAATGCTTCAGAATTCACTCAGAACAGTTTGCCAGCTGCCCATTTCAATATATTTAAATGATCTCAAGAGATAACATCGATTTGCTCTTCAGTATCATTGTCAAGAACCCTTAACATAGTCTATTATCAAAACATTTTTCTCTTTTTTTCTTCCATCTTTTGTAGTTAGGGGCTGAAATCTAAGAGGGGTCTGTCTGCTGGGCTGCTCAGTCCAGGCTTGACGACTGAGCCTGGATCAGAATCCTGGAACCAGTCTTCTGCCTCATTGGTCTTGAAGCACCCTTTTATTGATGCCCTCAGAATTGAGAAAGCTAAAACTTCCCCTAACTGAGCTCACAAGCAATTGAGACATAAAATAGAATGTTCCTCTATTAATAGATAAAACGTGGTAAAGCTAACCAAAGATTAGAATATTCATACTGTTTGATTTGCACATTCTGTTCCTCTGAGAACAGCTGTATGAGAAACTAGTGTTTTTATGTGAACTTGATATGACGACAAGGCTGTCATAAAGGCTAGTATAATAGATCTACTATATTGTGATGAACCACCTCCACTGGTAAGGACAAGCCTGCCAAGTAGAGACTCAGAGCTTTTCTTGGATGGTTTTCTTCTGTTCTAGTCTGCATGCCGACCGCTTTCTCTCCATTCACATATTCTTTCATGGGACAATAGCTTCAAAATAATAACTACCTTATATTAAGTACCTGCAATGCTTCTAATGTTTTAAGATAATAATAATAAAATAATAATAATAATAAACACATTAAATACTATACTCCAGGCACTGTTCTAAATAACTTGTTTATCCTCATAACAACCTTATGAAGTAGGTACTTATTACAGTCTCTATTTTTAAAAATATACATAATCTTTACAAAGGAGTGTATAAAATATGAATATTGATAAAATGAACACCTAAGTATCCACCACCTAGCTTAAGAAATAAAAAATGCATCTCCCTCCTTTCCTACATTATCTCAATGGACCAGTATCTTGAATGTGTTGTTAATAACTCCCTTTCTTTTCTCTTGGTTTATTGGTTTGTCTTTTATCTTATTGACTTGTAAGGCTTTTATTTCACTATATCCTGAATATCAATATTTTATGTTTCATATAAGATGCTGATATCTTCTCCCAGTTTATGGTTTTATTTTCACTCTCTTTACTGTTATCTTTTGCAATTAATTTTAATGTAGTCCAATTTATCAATCTCTCTCTTTTTAAGTTAAAATTATTTTTTTCTTGTTGAAAAAATCCTTCCCAATCCTGAGGTTGTAATAATATTATTCAATGTCGCTTTCAAAGGATTTGATAGTTTTGCCTGTCAACCCCCGGAAATGATTTTTATGAATGTTGCGGCAGATAGGTAATTAGTTACATCTTACAGATAAAAAATCTGAGGCGGGGACATTGTCTTACTCAGGTTTACAGATGTTAAGTAGTAGAGCTAAGATTTGAATCCAGGCAGTCTGATTTTGGAGCCCACATACCTATACTGCCTTTGAGGGCATTATTAAAAAAATTATACAGATGTGGAAACTGAGGCTCAGCGAGGTTACGTGACTTGCCCAAGGTCACACAGTCAGTAAGAGCTACAGATAGTATGCAAACTTTAACACTCCTTAGATCAGAATTTGTATATTTTCCTTTATATGTCCTGTCTTCCTAGAACCACATGCTGGTCTGTGGATTCTATTCCCACAAACTCTCTGCTCTCTGTTTTATTTTGGGAGTGAGTCATTTTCTTCTCCTCTGCAGAGAGCTGGTTTTACCTGTACTCTTTGTTCTTAAATTGTTTAACCCACAAAGTAAAAATTTATCTCCTGGTCTTGTATCTTATCTCATCTTTTTCTGAATTTATCACATCACCTTATTTCTTAGTCTGAATTTATATGTAATTTTCACCTCTTAGAGCCCCATCTGCTGACCTTCTAATATTCTGCATTCAAATTCTATTTACAGCAGATCATTTTACTTTCAGCTTCATGTTTCCTCTTTTTCAGTGATGGCAATTAACACATCAAGGATTTCTTTGATCTTGCTCCTTCCCCGCTCCTTGGGCTCATCTTTTACTGCTCCTTACATTTAATTTTGTTTCATTCTTTCCTTCGTTCATTCAACCAGCGCTCACTCAATTCGACTTCCTATGTTTAAGGCCCTGTTCTAGATGCTGAAAGAAAAAAAATGTTTTCGCCCTCATGATGCTTGCATTCTAGTGGGAAGGCAGATAATAAACAAGTAGACGCATAATGTCAGATGATGAAAAGTGCTATGGGGAAAGGAAAGGGAAGGAAACGAGTGTGGTCAGCTGGAGTTGCTTTTCTTTTTTTCTTTTTTTTTTTAATTAGTTGATTCATTGGATAACTATGGGGAAAAAAACTAACAATTGGCAAGTATCCTGAGTCCTAGATTTGGTTAAGTGCTTTATTTATTTATTTTAAGTTTTATTATTTTTAAAGTATTTTTATTCAATTTCACTTACACTTAACTACTTCTCTAGAAGTCAAGGATGATAGCTGACTTCTCCTTGCCATGCCTTGCAAGGGCAGAGATACAGGTAAACCTTTTGATAAAAGTGGGCTACTGTTTCTGACTCTTAAAGATAAATGCTGGCTACTGTTTCTGACTCTTAAAGATGATATACATATGCTCCTTTCTATGGTTACTTTGAGTTCAAAGGAAGCAGCAAGCTTGTCACTTCTGGATTTTTAGAAGGTCCTTAATTCAGCCTAAATTATCTCAAAGTACAGCCTTTATGCAAACAAACTACTCTTTCTATTTTGCTGATACATCTTCCTCTGCTCAAAATGTCATTTGTCCTATTGTCACATAATGAAATTCTGCTCATCTTTCAAAGTCCAAATTAGATATCACCACCCCATTCCCTGCCAGGGATACTTCTCTGACCACCTGATGCAGAATCCAAGAGCACACCCAAGCATGTGGCATCACTCTTAGTTCATTATACCTAGTCTTGCAGTGCTTTAGTGTCAAACACATAGAGTCCCCTAGTATACTGCAAGTTCCTTAAGGAATAAAAACAAGACTGATTTTAGGGAATTTCAACTAAAATAATATTCTTATTTAGTACTGTAGTTCTCCTACAGCCAGAATTTAATAGGCCTATTGTATAAACTTTTAGAAGTATTTATTGAACTGAATTGAATTACATGATTGGTCAGACCGAATAGTCTTTTCTTCTTTCATGAAATCATTTAGGATCTGCTCTATGCCTTGAACTGTGTCATGAAGTAAAGATAATAACATAAATATAACATCGGTCTTGTCTTATAGACTGGTGAGGTAGACAGATGAGATGAAAACATGCAGTGCAGTGGAAATACAGAAACTGGAAAGTCAGCACTTCTGCTTAGTTACCAGCTTTGACACTAGCTAGCTGTATGCCTTGGATATGTCTCTAATCTATTGGTGCCTAAACTTTTTCATTTGCAAAATGAGGGGAGTAAATTCCCACCTTTCAGAGAGACTTTTAGGTGTACAGATAATGCCCAGAGCATAATTATCAATAAGTGGGAGCCATTATTATCACTGTAGTATGACCTTGTGTATCAGCTAATGTGAGAGCAGCCAGGATTGTTAAACCAATTCAGCCTGGAGGATTAATCCAGATGACTAAGTCAATACAGTGGTATGTCCACTCAAACCAGACTTGTTCTTGGGGGCACAACACTGCTTGTAGAAATGACCACTGTCAAGATCACCTCAAATTTCATGTGTAAGAGAACGTGTAAGTAGAGGGACTTTCCTGGTGGAAAGTCAGTGCAGGCGACACGGGTTCCAGCCCTGGTCTGGGAAGATCCCACATGCTGCGGAGCAACTAAGCCCCTGCACCATAACTACTGAGCCTGAGCTCTAGAGCCTGTGTGCCACAACTACTGGGCCTGTGTGCCACAACTACTGAGCCTGCGCTCTAGAGCCCGTGTTCCACAACTATTGAGCCTGTGTGCCACAACTACTGGGCCTGTGTGCCACAACTACTGAAGCTCATGCGCCTAGAGCCCATGTTCTGCAACAAGAGAAGCCACCGCAATTAGAAGCCCACGCACCGCAACGAAGAGTAGCCCCCGCTCACCACACCTAGAGAAAGCCCATGTGCAGCATTGAAGACCCAATGCAGCCAAAATTAAAAATATAAATAAATAAATAAATAAATAAATTTATTTTAAAAAAGAGAATGGGAAAGTAGGTAACATTTATTGAATGACTGTTATTTGTTACATTCTTATTAGGTGTTTCATATACATTATTTCATTCAATCTTTACAATAGCCACGCTGGTAAGTGGTCATTATTATTCCCTTAGTATACACCTAGAAACTGAGATTTGGAGAAGTTAAATATATGCGTTTCTAATATTGTAGTCCAAAATAGCCAATTAAACTTCAAAAACGTGTGTATGTGTATAATATATAGACACCATAGTTGTTTCACTAGGAAGCATGTTATTAAATAGTGATTTTGAATATCTGCCCTCTTTAACTGCAATTCAGGTGTGTTTATAGAACAATGTCATCCCTTTGCCGAATCGAGTGACACATAATGTACTATCTAGCATAACAACTGAAACCTAAGGTGTCCTTTGAAAATTTCCAGTCTACTTTTCAGAATATAGTAGGCATAGGATTACTGGCAAATAGAAGAGTCATCTTTGCCCTCTCATATGAGCAGACAGCTACTGTACCTCCCAGGTAGTAGAATAGCAGAATATGATTTCTAGATGAAATCATCTGTTTGTTGGGGTCATCCCTGTTATTATATAATCTAGGCTGAGTTGATACAAAGACCATAATTAAACATTGTTAAGAATTTTCTCTGTGCCTCCTGTGGCACACCAGCGGCTATTCCCTTTGCTTCTTTTTCTTTGAATTACTAGAACACTGTTGGCTGTACTTTGTATTTCATATACCCTGGAATGTAGTCAGGCTCTTGATATTGTAATCCTTTAACTGAGAAAATATTTAGAATTGCTTTTATGAAAGAATATTGCTGTATATTCAAGGCTGAAGTATTAGTGCTCTTCTGCTCTGCCTCTATGATTTTTAAAAAATGTAGATTCATATATATGTATAATATACATAGGTATTTATATGTTGTATATATAAATAAATATTTGAAGTGCATGTGAGTGTACCCATCGACAATATTCTTTTTAACAAAACAAACAACAAGATAATAGATAATGAGTAGGATTTTTTTAAATTGAGCACAGTGATAAATGTGCCCAGGTCTGCAAATGTGAAGAGCATTCAGCTAGCATTTTTAATACCAAAGATAAAAATGACATGTCAAAGGAATATATTTTTCTGTGATAAAAGGTAGATGACTGTTCCAAGTCGGGATCTGTCATAACAGAAGTGGCTTCACAATATGGCATCCTTAGCCCTTGGCAACAAGGATAGTGAGGACAATTAAAGGAGACAGGGCCTGGCTCTGTGAGACTGACTCTGTCGGCCTGCAAGCCTGGCATGGTTTGGACAGACCTCACCGCTCGGTGCCTGGGGAAGGAAGAGGAAGAGGAACGTCCAGCCTGGACTGTGCGGCACAGCAACGGCCTGTGAACAGTGCCGGTGGTGGGCAACTAATATCATTCAGCGGATGGTGTTCTCAGGATGATGCAGTGAATCTCACAGTCTTAGACAGGAAGTCAAAGCGCCACTAAGGAGAGGAGAACGATAGGCTGGTAAGAGCTAGACAGTTTCAGAGCAGTTCAGGTTATCAGGCAAATGGGGTGGGCAAAGAAACCAACGTACCTGCCTTGTCTTCTGGAAATAAAAGTATTAACATGGTATAGAGGTTGTGGAGCAGAGAATCCTGTGACTCAGAAGCTTCTTGGACTCAACCAAGAGCTTATCCATGGCACACTAGACACTGGGCCCATTGGCTGCATAATGCAGTCCAAAGCCCCTCACATGATAGCAAGAGACCTTCTTATGTAGACTCTGACTTTGTCATAATTGGCTCGGGAGGGAGGTAGGCAGAGAGGAGCTTGCCTACCAGGTAAAGTTGGTTGAAATTAGGTTGACCTGAAACTGCAGTCTGTTATTGACCCACCAGATAATACTTGAGAGGCAGGAAAAGGAATGACCATTGTTCTGCTTTAAGATGAAAGGTATGCCCTTTGCAGCTAATATTTTGAAATTCTTTATTAGGGATTTTCCAATTTGAAAACAAAATCTTCCTATCCAAATGTCCAACTCAGCATTTTTGGGGACCCATAATTATCTGAAAAAAGAATAACAGAATGAATGCAAGAAACAAGATGCCTTAGATTAAAGAACAAAGGCAAAGACAGCCCTCATTTCTGTGATGTTTTTCACATAACTGAATGTCCCCAAATGCTTCACAAAGCATTTAATTACATGCTAGCAGCGGAGGAAATGCTGGCATTGCTGTGTGCCAGCTTCAGCCCACGTAAAGTGGGGAATGTCAAGTTAACTCTCTAACTGCAAGGAATTTGCAGAAAGCTCGCTCCCAGTTTTTTCTCTTGGAAAGCACAGCTTCTCATTTCTTATTACTTACACATTTCCTGGGGAATGAAGTGGCCTAAATACACTACTTCCTAGCAGGCAGTCACAGGATGGTAGTCAAGACAAGATGGTAAAAATGGGTGCTATCTGCAACCTAAGAGTCCACAAAAAAGACCTGAACATCTAGGAGTATGTAAGAATGGTGGGCAGGAAAGCATTTGAGAACTTCAGCTGGAGAGTGACAGAATTGGCAAGGCCAGGGGTATATAAAACAGGCTGAGAACATTTTAGGTTTTGCTTTAAAGGTTGGCCTACATTTCAGCACACCCACTCTCTTTAGATCCATAGGTAACAAAGAGCTCCCACAAGCTCTTTGTGGGAGCCCTTAGTGCAAGGATGGCATGATTGACCAGACCCTGAAATAGTTCAACTGTGAACCTGGATGAGTCATGGCCTTGAAGCCTGAAACCCTAACATGCACTGGAAGAACTGCTTATATTTTAGTAGAATGGGATCATGAATAAATGTATAGACACAGCAAAGACTCTAGACTAAGTCTCTTCTATGAGGAAGAGACTGATATACAACTGAGGTGAGTTCAGGCTTTATTCTGTAGACAAAGGGCATCTGTTAAAAGATTTTAAGCAATGATAAGTTAATTATTTATTCAATTTCTTAGAAAATATGTACTGAGAATCTTCTTGTATGCCAGGCACTGGGGATGTATAAATGAAACAACCTTTGATCCCAAGGAGCGCACAGTTTAGTAGAGGCAACTTCTTGTGTAAATAAATAAGTACAGTTAGATATTGGCAGTGCTTTAGTAGCATCATATTTTATGTTTATTTAAGGATAACAAAGAGATATGAGGAATTGGTCAATTTGACCTGAGTATTTAAGGTAAGAGGTTTAAGAAATACAAGCTAAAAGAAGAGCCTGATGAGATGACTTTTGAAAGATCAGTGAGATCCCATTTGGTAAAGGCGCAGGAAAGGGGCATTTTGAGTACAGGCAGAAACATGGTCAGGGGCATGGAGACTTCAATCAGGCTGGCTTGTTTTGGAAACTGGAAGTAGTTGAGTATAACTGGAGTGCAGGGGTGAAGTGGTATGGTGGGAAGCAGCTAGAGGGGCAGATAATCATCTTATAGTCCACACTATGGGGTTCTGAGTATAACAGCAGTGTGGAGAACAAGTTAAGGTTGATGTCAATGAGATAGCTAAGAGATCATCATAACTGCCCCTTCAGAATAGGTAAGAAGAAAATATTTGCAAAAGACACATATGATAAAGGACTGTTATCCAAAACATACAAATAAATCTTAAAACTCAACAGTAAGAAAATGAATGATTAAAAATTAAGCAAAAGAGAGACTTCCCTGGTGGTGCAGTGGTTAAGAATCTGCCTGCCAATGCAGGGGACACGAGTTTGAGCCCTGGTCCGGGAAGATCCCACATGCCACAGAGCAACTAAGCCTGTGCGCCACAACTACTGAGCCTGCACTCTAGAGCCTGTGAGCCACAACTACTGAGCCTGCATGTCACAACTACTGAAGCCCGCACACCTAGAGCCTGTGCCCGCAACAAGAGAAGCCACCACAATGAGAAGCCCACGCACTGCAACAAGGAGTAGCCCCTGCTCGTTGCACTAGAGAAAGCCCGTACACAGCAACGAAGACCCAATGCAGCCAAAAAAAATTAAATAAAAAAAATTAAAAATTAAGCAAAAGATCTTAAAAGACACCTCACCAAACAAGATATACAGATGAAAAATAAGCATATGAGAAAATGCTCAACTTCATACATCATTAGGGAATTGCAAATTAAAAACAATAATGAGACACCACTACATATCTACTGGAATGGCAAAAATCCAAAACAGTGACAATGCCAAATGCTGGTGAAGCTTTGGAGCAACAGGAACCATTATTCATTGCTGGTGGAAATGCAAAATGGTGTAGTTACTTTGGAAGAAAGTATGGCAGTTTCTTACAAAACTAAACATTCTCTCTCTAATAATCACACTCCTTGGTATAAAATCAAATGAGTTAAAAACTTATGTTCACACAAAAGCCTGCACATGGTTGTTTACAGCAGCTTTATTTATAACTGCCCAAACTTGGAAGCGACCAAGATACCCTTCGATAGTTAAGTGGATAAATAACCTATGATACATCTGGCCGATGGATTCAGGGCTAAAAGGAAATGAGCTATCAAGCCATGAGAAGACATAGAGGGAACTTAAATGCATATTTGTAAGTGAAAGAAGCCAATCTGAAAAGACTACATTCTACATAATTCCAACTACATGACATTGGTAAGAAAGGGGGAATAAAAAGGGAGAGCACTGAGGATTTTTAGGGCAATTAAACTAGTCTGTGTAATATTATAATGGTAGGTACATGTCCTTATACTTTTGTCCAAACCCATAGAATGTATTCATACAACACCAAGAATGAATCATAACATAAACTATGGACTTTGGGTGATAATGATGTCTCAGTGTAGGTTCTTCAGTTGTGACCAATGCATCACTCTGGTGGGGAATGTCAATAATGGGGAAGTTATGCATGTGTCAGGGCAGGGCATATATTGGAAATCTTTGTATTTTCTGCTAATTTGTTCTGTGAACCTAAACTGCTTTTAAAAGTAAAGTCTATTTAAAAAAAGATAGTGCCTAAACAAAACAATAGCAATGTGGATGAAGAGGAATGGTCAGATGTCCAACAGTTATTGCTAGAAATGTGATGTGGGGATGACAGTGAATTCTGGCCTGGATAACCAAGTAGTTGATGAGGTTGTCTATTACTTTAGACAACAGTATTTCTCCACATCATCACAGACTATTGAATCATTACTAATTTATAAATAGAAAATACTTTCAAGCATTTGTTGTTTTATAAATATGTTTTTAGATGCAGCTCATTAAGCTTCACAACATCTAAGCATTTAACACATGGCTTGGCAATCAGCAACCACTTGTTGAATGAATGAGTGAACAAATGTACAATGATGTTGCATAAGGATTGAATTGTGTCTGTAACTTAAATCTTGAGTATTATGAATATTTTTGAATCTTGAGTATTATGTAATCTTAAGTATTATGCCTGTAATTTGGATTCAATTCTGATTCAAAGTCCAGTGTTTACTGCACTGCACCACAATTGCCACTTTTTAGACAGAAGGAAAAATACAGAGATCATGCCACAGTCATATACCCAGGATTGAACCCATCTTACCACTTGTACTCTGGGCCTCTGCTTACAAAATGGTAATGATATCATTCTCATGAGGCTGTTTTATGTTTAAATGAAATGAGATGATGAAATCTCCCAACACATAGAAGATATTCGACACAAGTTAAAGGAATCTGCTTTGATCATATGTTGTGCTAATTTATAGCAGTTCTTTACTTTTTTCATTCTTACCAGTTGCTACTGCTAATGTAGCAGATTACTGCTATAGAATCTGGTCATTACATTAACACTAGATATGATGTGGAAAGGCTCTCAAAAAAAAAATACTTCCCCCTTGTACTCCTTAAGAAAGTCCAAACATTAACAAGTCATGTATCATATAAATATGTCTCAGACTAAATTCTGTAATAGACAGTCATCTACTAGCAGACAGACACACTGATGGCCAAGCAACATATGTGGAAAGTGAAAGGAAGCCTCAGGTCTCTATCATTCCGGGTGCTGAAATAGTACCTGAGTGAAAAATTAACTCCAGAGAGTTATGAAAAATTCCAGTGTCAGGATTCTAACCTTATTGTTATAATCTTGAGGGAAAAAAAAATCAGCAGAACAGATGGTCTAACCAAGGGCCAGTTATGAATCCTAACCCTTGGCCACTCTTCTGCCTGGTATAATGATTGAGTTCAATAGACATCATACATGTATTTAATTATATTTAGTACACTTATAATTTAAGTGATGTATTTTAGAAAAAAGTCACAGACAACACAATAAAGGGAAAGTTCAGTGAGGGGATGGAAAAAGCCTTTTGGAATCAGGACACATGGGTTCTGATCTCAGCCCTGCCAATAATGAACAGAATAACTTTGGGTAAATCACTTTGCTTCTCTGAGCTTCCATGAATTTTATAGCACATTGCAGCGATTTATAGCATTTAATATAATGTTCTAGTTAAGGATGCTTTATAAACTCTAAATTTCCATGTAAGTAGTTAGATTAAGATACTGTCTTTGTTGTTCCAATCATCATCATCATCATCAAATTTAGTTTCAAGCTCAGAGTATTAATCAAAATTGGAGCATAACTGGTCATCAGTGGGGACTGTCTTGATCAGCACAGTCCACTGAAAATATAATGCAAGATACATAAACAATTCTAAATTTTCTGGCAGCCATAATTAGATGTGGAAAGAAAAGGAACAGGTGAAATTAATTTAAATACTATATTTTATTTAACCTAATGTGTCCAAATTATTATCATTTCAACATGTGATCATCAGAAAAATCATTAATAAGATTTTCATGTTTTTTTATATTAAATCTTAAAAATCTGATGTGTATTTTACACTTTATCCCATCTCAATTACATACTGAATTTTCACCAAAAATACTTGATCTGTATTTAGATTGCATAAAATTTAGAGAAAAGGTAGAATCACATATCCAAGTATTCCCAAACATACTTAAAGTTTTCCCATAACTGAATTCAGTGTCAGTTTTAAAATTTAAATCAATTAAAATCAAAACTTCTGTTTCTCAGTTGCACTAGACACATTTCAAGTGCTCTGTATATGCAGGGCTAGTGGCTACATATTGGACAGTGCCAGCTCTAGAGTATAATGTCTTCAGGGGTTCAGGCAAGCTTGTAGATAAAATATAATAGTACAACAGGTACTAGGCATAAGCAGGGACACGAGGGTACAGGAGACAACAAACAATCTATAATAAGAAGAGTAACAATAATAATAATTCCTCACATTTCACTTTAAGAAGCACTTACTCGATATCAGAAATGTACCAGCTGCTGGGAGTTCAGTGATGAATGTCCCTGTCCTCAAGTAACTTAGTAGCCAACATTGAGTTAGATTAATAAAAGCTATATAGCAAGTTACAGTTTAACTACATTTATGCAAGTGTTACTTAATCTACTTAACAAACTGTGAACTAAGTAGAATTATCAGGGTTTTTTAGATGAGGGCAAGTGAGCTGAAAAATGCTATTCCACAACATTGAAATGAAACTTGGGGCTTAAAGACACCATTTGGCAGGGTCACAGAAAACTGGAGAGTGTTTTGGGCCCCCTAAAACAGCCCCCTATACCAGGGAGCACCTTATTTTCTCTCAAAGTGATTGGCACTCCAGTCCTTCAGTTAGTATATCTACACTATTGAATTGTGCACCCCAGTAAAATGTGAAAGAAGTCTAGAATTTAGCAGGTCTTACCGTTCAGTAATTAGTCTTAGGATCCATCAGCAAAGCACAGCGACCCCACCTTTAATTCAGAGACAGGTAAAGCTCAGTTGTATGCTTTAAAAAAGAAATGTTTTATTCTGAATTTCATCGTCATGGTTTATATCAATTTTTTCTTTGTGCTATGTAAGAGAAAAAAAGGATAGACTCGAAAAGGAGAGGATAGGAAAAGAGGAAGTAAAAGAATAAAAAACTGAGCACTTCAGGATCTTAGTTACTGCCAACATGTTTTTTTTTTTTTTTTTTTTTTTGCTGTACGCGGCCCTCTCACTGTTGTGGCCTCTCCCGTTGCGGAGCACAGGCTCCGGAGGCACAGACTCAGCGGCCATGGCTCACGGGCCCAGCCGCTCCGCGGCATGTGGGATCTTCCTGGACCGGGGCACGAACCCGTGTCCCCTGCATTGGCAGGCGGACTCTCAACCACTGCGGCACCAGGGAAGCCCTTCCAACATGTTTTATTCTGGCACTGCGTATTACCTTTTACAATCAGTCCTGCTCCTGTTTCATGAACCTCCATAACATAAGAGCAGACTTCTAGAACCCCTCACAAGGACTTCATCCTAAACGTCTTTTCCTGACTCAGGCTGTACACCGCACTGAACCTTCTCCACCTAATCATTTTCGGATCTGATGCTTTAGCAAAATATTTATAGCTTCAACCCAAGGTTCATTCTCAGATTATGGTTATGATTATTCATTCATTATGATTATTCAATCATAATTATAGATTATGATTAAAAGTCTTCAGACTATAATGCCTCTGCTTCTCTCCATTTCCCCTTCCTTTTACAGCTCTGGGCCTGCTCGTTTGCAGGGCCTGCTCAGTGTAATCTGTAGTGGGAGACCCTCCTATGGGTCAGGAGATACTCCATATCTGTGTCCCCAGATAGAGAGGCGAGAACACTCTGAGGTCTTAGTATCACCAAGGCTTGATGAATAAGTGAAGGGTGGATGGATGGATGGTTGAATGGATGGATGGACTGATGCATTAGTGATAAGGTGTGCAGAACAGATGGAAGGATGAAGCAAAAGACAAGGTGACTCTACATGCCAGAAGCTCTTTGTTACCCAGCATTCTATTACCTAGCCCTTCACCACTTCTGCAGCACAGCGATAACTGAAGCAGCTAAAAGTGGCCCTGAGGCTCTGAAAAAGCTAATGTGCCTTCTGAATTCTCCAAAGAAAAAGTGCATTCAAAATAATTCTATGCTCAGGATATTGGGTTGAACTCAAATGTTCTGATTGGCAACCCAAGTAAATACTGAGGTATACAACATGGATGTGATTTTTAAAATCATAGAAATTAGAGATGAAAAGGCAATTTGAAAATTACTTAGCCCACCAGTCTCATTTAATGAGCTGTCTATATTCCCGGCGTCTACTTGCTCTTTAATTATTCATGAACTCACTTCTATCAGGTTTGTCCTCACCACTCCCCCAAACCGCATTTGTCAGGGATATTAATACCCTGAACAGTACTAGATTCTAGGGTACAGTCACAGTCCTCATTGTTTTCAACCTATTAGGCAGCTTTTGAAACAACTGATCACTCTTTCCTTGAAACTACGGCTTCACTTGGTTTCACTCTTATTCCTCCTTCTCAGTCTGCTCTGATGGCCCCGCGTCTAAACCTTGCTCAGGACGCTGGTCTTCTCTGCCTCCACTCACTCCCTTGGCAGCCACGTGCAATTCCATGGCTGCTTTATCCGTATTTCAGTCGTTTTCAGATTTTTATCTCAAACTTCGAGCTCCCCTACTCTCCAGGCTCAATTATCGTACTGCTGACTCGAGATTTCCTCTCGTATATACTTATATATCTGTATCTACATCTTTATCTATAGCTCTATATTTATATCTATGTCTATATCTATTTACATCTAACTTGGATCCTTTGATTCTTCTCTCCCCTCCCCAAATCCGCTTTTCTCACAGTGTTCCTCACCTCAGTAAATGGCATGAAATTTTAAAATCATCACAGATTATTCTATTTCTTATGCATCTCACATCAAATTCATCAGCAAAAAAGCTATGCTATGAAATCTGTCTTCAAAATGTATCTAAGACCCAACTATTGGGGGCTTCCCTGGTGGCGCAGTGGTTGAGAGTCCGCCTGTCGCTGCAGGGGACACGGGTTCGTGCCCCGGTCCGGGAAGATCCCACATGCCGCGGAGCGGCTGGGCCCGTGAGCCATGGCCGCTGAGCCTGCGCGTCCGGAGCCTGTGCTCCTCAACGGGAGAGGCCACAACAGTGAGAGGCCCGCATACCGCCAAAAAAAAAAACCTAACTATTTTTCTCTGCTCCCCCCGGTTCCCGTCCTAGCCTGAGTCATCAGCAGTGGTTCCTAACTGATCTTGCTTCTACACTTATCCTCCTAACAGTATTTACTCCATACAAGAGTCAGAGTGCTTTAATAGAGCAATCAGATTGTGCCTCAAATCTGCTGAAAATCTTTCAATGGAGTTTTCTGCAACTCAGAGTAGAAAGGAAACACCTCCCCACTAGCTACAGGCCCTGAATGATTTGGTCCTGCCCACTCTGACCTCATCTTTTTCTACTAGCCCCTTCTTCACTGTGCTCTTACCACAATAGGACACTTATTATTTGTGGAACATGATAAGCGTGATCTTGCCTCAGGCTCCTTGACCTTGCTGTTCCCTTTGCTTGGAATGCTCTTTCTCCAAAGATACACATGCTCACTGGTCTCTGCTCAAATACTACCTTATCAGAACGGCCTCCTCATACCATCCTATTTGAAAATTGTATCCCCTTGCTTCTTTAACCTCTGTACCCAGTTTCACTTTTTATAACTCTTACAATAACTTGCACGCTATATGGCTATCCATTTGTTTTTGTCTTCTCAAATACAGTGTGAATTCTATGAGAAAGAGACTCTGCCTGTTTTGGACACTACTACATCCTCAGCACCTAGAACTGTGTCAGCCCCTAGTAGTGACTCAACAAATATACATTTTGAAGTATGTGAATGAAATAGAGGCTCAGACAGTAGCTTGGAGAGTCAGTAATAAGAACTGGACCTCCTGACTCCCAGTTTGGTGGTATCCTGCCTGAACATTAGTACACCAAGAACCCAATCTCTGACTGTGGAGTTAGAGAAAGGGTACTGTGCACACTCATATACTGATGGTAGAATATCAACAATTCATTCCATAATCATCGTTGAGTACCCACTGCTTGCCAGGCACTGAAGTACAGACATGAATAATACCGAGCCTCTGCCCTCAAACTACAAATTCTCAACTAATCGCGGTGTAGTTTGAACCCAGGCAAAGAATTCTTCCAGACTCATGGTGTTTGTGTAGTCAAAAACGATGATGCCTGGTAAGTCCTACAGAATAAAGAAACAGTGGCCAGGCAGCCAAAAAAACTATCCTAAACAGTAAGATTTGTCATAAAAACCTCTGAAAGGGTTTTATATGGGAAAGCAACATGAGAAGGTTTGCGCTTCAAAAAGTTAATTCTATTTGCCAATATTGAGAAACACTCTTGGAAAAGAGGCAGGAAGGCCAGTTAGGAGGCCATTGTCATAGAACCGGCGCAAAGTTATGGGGGTCTAAGGTGATGACAGTGAAATTTATTCTATTATGGAAATCCTATTGGGATTACAGCATTTCCAGTAAACATCAACATGATTCCTCTATGTTCCTGAAAGGAAGCAAGGGTGGCAAATAAGGATCATAATAAAACATCCTTCAAGGCCAGCATCCAAACTTTTTCTCATTCCGAGAGCAGAGGCATATTTATATACGAGAAGATTACTATCTTGATAACCAACTCTGACAGCAGAGGCTGGTATCAGTGACAAAAGTAGAAAAGATGAGGAGCTTGTAATGGTATATCTGAGATAAGCACCTCGGTTTTTTGAAAAGGCAGAGACAAGCAGAGGCAATTCAGACATAAGCCTGCAAGATTAGGGAGAGCTGGGGTGTGGGAAAAGAGGTGAGACCTTTCCAGGGAAGTTGGAAACATGACACTGAAAATGATATCCTTCTTGGGGCTGGTAGCAGGCCAAGACCCAGTGGGAATGTTGTTACCATTTACACTCCCTTGACTTATGAAGCCTTGTATCTCTTTATACAGAAGGACAATTGCAACTGTGAACCAGGGAGAAGCAGAGAGAAGGACTGGCAAAATAATCTTCTGACTGAAAGAATGATTTTCCACAGTGTAAGACCCATTGGAAAGTGGCTTATTTCTTCCTAATAAAGACAAGATCTTTGAAGCCCAAGGTCTGATGTCTAACGATATATTGGAGAGCACAGGGAGAGAGATTTGAAGAATGTCAGGAAATTAGAAGATGAAGTTTTAAAGGTTCAATTTTGTAAATCATTCAACCTCCCTGTTCCTTTTTCCCCCTCACATCTAAAGTAAGGGTTATAGACCCTGCCCTGTCTGCCATACGGTGTGGGAGAATTACACTACCAAATGTAAAATAGATAGCTAATGGGAAGCAGCCGCATAGCACAGGGAGATCAGCTCGGTGCTTTGTGACCACCTAGAGGGGTGGGATAGGGAGGGTGGGAGGGAGGGAGATGCAAGAGGGAAGAGATATGGGAACATATGTATATGTATAACAGATTCACTTTGTTATAAAGCAGAAACTAACACACCATTGTAAAGCAATTATACTCCAATAAAGATGTAAAAAATAAATAAAATAAAAAAAGAAACAGGAAAAAAGATGTAAAAAAATAATCATAAAAATAAAAGAAAGGTGAAACCAGTTTGCAAATTCTACATGAGTATTGATAAATATCTCCCTTGGGAGATCTTTCTAAATGATAAATAAATCATTCTGTATGTTAAAATTTTAAAGCTCACATTAAAAGATACTTTTGCATTTTGCTTTTGTTGCTCATTTTCCCTCATGAAAAGCTAAAGTCACACTGAATTGTAAATGTTCAAACACACATACACACAATGAGGATCTGGCTTCCTGGATAAGTTGCTGCTCTATTTTCTCTTGCCCTTCTTTTCTTAGCTACTTTTAGACCATTCGTTCACACTGATCATTGGTCAGCAGGTGCTGTGTGAATAGAACTTTGTAGCTTCCAAGATGACAGGCACACAAGATGAATAATGAATAAGTGTAAAGAAAATGTGAATAAACCTCAAATGTTACCTTTTCTCACAGTCTGTGGCTGTAGGATTTTCAATACTGACTGTGACAGATGCATACCAGCAATTGTACAGCCAGGACTCAGACACTTAGAAAAACAGACTGATGCTAAACCCCATGATCTATGGAAGTATTCTGACTCAGTTCAGTGTTTTAAGTTCAAGAATTCTTAGAGGCTTGCAGGCACCAGCCACTTCCTGTTCTTGCTTCCTTTACAAGGTGTTATTTCCAAAAGATGTAAAATGTTGGGAAATGTAATTGAGAGGAAATATGTTCCTAATGTCAGGGGCAAACATCAAGGCTTGGTTAGCAGAGAAAATCACTGCTCCTATAGTCAGACCACTGGCGGTATAGGCACACGGCACAAGGTAAGCTAGTCGGGACACCAGGGTGCTGATGAGAAGAAAAGGGTGGACAGTGTATCTTGGGCAGAGTCCTGACAGCTGTGAAAGCAGGCTCATTTGGGGAAATTAAAGAAATTTAGTATGTGTGGAGCCTAGACTGAGAAATAAAGTGTGAGAAATAAAGTGGAGAGAGATAGGACTAGAAAGTACAATGGAGGCAAGACGGAAGGGCTTTCCATCCATTTTAAAGGTGGTTGAGGATTGTCCTATTTCTGGCTGGGGCAATGCCTGGACTGCAGTGTGTACAGCAGCTGTGACGTTATAACACATTGTCTCAGGGCCTGAATAGTAGCTGTTTTCAGGATTTGTTGGTGGTTGTGACCTGTCACTTAACGGTTAGGAAGGTTTATGAAGAAGAGGTGCTATAGCTTAGAGGCTAAAAATCTACTTTCTCGAGTCAGATAGCCTGAATCAAAATCTCAGTGAGCTGTGCAACTTTGAGCAGTTATTTAGCTTCTTAAATCTCAGTGTTTCATCTCTAAAAATGAGGGAAATAATAGTACCTATTTCATACTGTTCTTCGGGAGATTACAAGAGTGTTTAGTCCAGTAATTGGAACACATACGAAAAAGCAAACATGTTTGCATTTATCATTACAGTTATTATTTTTGTAAGTTGACTTCCATAGTTTCCCCAGCATGCATGATATACATATATATATATATATATATACACACACACAAACACACATCAGTGGAACATCTGAGAGATTTTGTTTTTTGTTTTTCTCTCTGTCAAATGGATAAAATTAACATTTACTATGTGTCAGGTACTGTGATAAATGCTTTCTATACATTACCTCATTTTATCCTCAAACTTTTCTGTTCTTCCCATCGCTGTTATAAGTGAGATCTCATGGCTTGTAAGAGGTAGAGCCAGATTACAATCTAGCTCTGTCCTAATCAAAGTTTAAAGCTCATAATCATTGTACTAGAATGCCTACTGTGACGATGATGGCTTTCCTTTTAGGATTATAATGCAGAGCCCTACAAAGATTCCCATTTGCATTCCTCTCTTTGGGGTTAGCATCCATGTAAAATACAGTATACTATATATGTTCATATAAATCTATATTCATTCCCTTTCAGGAAGAAAGATAGCACTACTGAAAACAATCATAGTATACAGGTATAGTTTTAAATACCAATAGTGGTGAGCAATCTGTGTACATAC
This sequence comes from Tursiops truncatus, assembly GCF_011762595.2. NCBI lineage: Eukaryota > Metazoa > Chordata > Mammalia > Artiodactyla > Delphinidae > Tursiops > Tursiops truncatus. Next base: position 124,435,626 of record NC_047034.1, read on the forward strand.
AAACTAATTTATACTAATCACTAGTAGAGTCTTCTATCTACACCTAATTCACAAGGTAATTCCTTTCATATGCCCACAAGAGGACTTTTTCATGTTTTGAGTCTCATTGATTTCTTACAATTTCATATCTAGTCTGTAGAATAATATTAATATCCTCAATATCAATTAATAATGTCAACAACCACAACAATAATAATACAGATTACTTATTAACACTGACACTCTACCATTTATAGAAGTAAGGTATGTCAGGCACTACTTAAGCACATTATATATGTTATTATATATATTACATATATACATGTAAATAAAAATTATCCCCATTTACCATATGAGGAAACTAAGATTAAAAGAGGTTAAGCAATTTGCACAGGGCCATACAGGCAGCAAATGGTGAAGTCAGATTTTAAATAGAAAGAGAACTGAGTCTAAAACCTATATGTGATCTTTCTACTTACTGTACTCTACCAGAAAGATTTTTTTTTTTCATTCAGCACCATTTCTTCTTGCTACAAATCACACATACTCTACTCTTCAATGTTCTAGAAGTATTTAGAAATACTGTTCTCTTCAACCCTCCTCTACTACAGGACTGAGGGCAGGCATGGCCTACAGGGTTTTATGTGACTAGAGACAGAGAAAACCTTGGGGAAGGGCAAGAGAGGGGAATAGCGTTGCAAAAACTAAACTGTAAAACAACAGGTCCCAAATAGAAATTCAAAAATCAAAACAGGAAGTCTCAAAACTCTGTGAAGATTCAAAAAAGCTGAGAGAGCCAGAAGGTTTTGACATCTGTTGTATGTATGCAATTTATAAATTTGCAGACAATATGGTGTGTGTGTGTGTGTGTGTATGTGTGTGTGTGTGTATGTGTGTGTGTGTGTGTAATGTATTTGAATTTATAATCTAGAGGTAGTCATTTGAAGAATTCACAGGTCATAGGAATTCTAGAGCAGAAAGGCCCGGGCTCCAGAAGTGGCTGTTACCTGAGTCAGCTATGTTTATTTCCAATCAATTCCAGAGGCTTTGCTAATTAACTTAATAAATATTAAGAATGGGTTTTTAATGGTGACAAATTAGTACTATTCAAGATCTATGCTTTGTCTAAGATATTTGGAGACACTCCGCACCCTGGCATAAATAGGAAGTCCAGTGAGACCTCCACTGTTCACTCTTCAGGAGAGTGGATGATGAGTGTAAGACTAATTGAATCCTGCTTCTATATTTTGCATCATCTCTAGTGAACCCAGAGACAGCATGTCATGTTCAGAACACCTAAAGAACCAAAAACTGGTACATCTTTGAATGTACAGAGTAGGGCTGTTGAGCTGTTATTTGTTACAGCTTTTTAAACAAATAGCATTTCTAAAAAATATCTCCAAGTGTGGGTGGATCTGCTCTGACACTTGCTTTTATAATAACCTGCTATCCAAGTATTGATGTTGTCAGGGAGTAGCTAACACTCATCTCTAGCTGACTGCAGCAGCTACCAAAATCTATCACAAGTAATCTAATAAATGTACATAGACCATTTGGCTTCAGCCAGTTCTCTACAACAGCAACATTCTAATCCTGGAATATGAGAACTTTGGAAATGAGTGCAGGGATAGAGGATTAAATACAAATAGAGGATGATCTCTGGCAGTTTGTCATAATAGGTATCAATGTCTGCTTTCCACATTTACAAATGAGTCCACTTTGCCACCACCCGCCTGCAGACATCTGAGATGTAAGATGTGGGGTGGAAGTTGACACCTTCCTTATAGCCAAGATTTCCTTACTGATGATCTTGCCAAAATAATGACAAGGAAAATGAACTATCAGCAGCTGTTCTCTCTATTATATGCCAAATATCTGGTTATTTCCAAGAATCCAGCTTTTTGTCTCCATATTGATCTAACATGCAAGTTACCAATTCTTCACCTTAGTATCTGCTTAGACCAGCTTCACTCCATTTCATTAAGCACTTACTGAGTACCTAGTTATGTTATATGTGTATCATAGACTTCCTTAGTGAAAATCCTCAATAAACTTGATGTGGTTCTACAAATTGTTCAGACCAAATGATCATCTAAAACAGAGTTCAGTTCAGCGTGGAGGTTGATGCTGTGATGAATCTTCATGCTGATTTTCCATTTCCCTAAATGCAAGTCACATTTTGTATTCACTTTTCTATGTCCTTTTCTGTTATTGTCACCAAAGGTTACAAACTTTCTAGAGAAAACCAAAGTCTGTGTGAAGACTTTCTATAATTAATGTAGGTGAAACATGCTGTCAACTCTTTTAAGGATTGCTATAAATGCACCAACATATAGCAGAGCCATTTATCTTTTCCAGGTTTTTTTCTTTCATTCATAAAGCAAAAATAAAGCAAATGAACAAACAAACAGAAAACAAACACACACAACACACACAAACAAAAACCAAAGAACCTCTTTCTTAATGACTTTCTCTAGAATGCTAGAGATCTTTTGCTGTAATATTGAGAGAGGGCTGGAAACCTATCAGCTTCATGGCCCTTTATTGCACTATACAGCAGGCATAAGTCAGACTGAATAAATCTGTTCCTCTTTCTTTAGTGTGTCTAAAAAAAGAAACAGTAAAACCCATCAAAGCATGTTCTAAAGAGAGGCAGTCTTCTGTTATGATTCTACCTGTTTGTGCCTGTTTGAGCCTGTACTTACTTTTTCATTCAGCACAGAAAGGTCAATATTTGGAAGAGAACAAGAAGGATATTTATGAAACTGTAGGAACACACATTTCATTTGGCAGTGCTAGCTGTGCCTTCCATACTTTTCTGAGCCATCTCCATAGGAAGCCAGTATAAATGCTACTTATTATTTTTGTGAATCGAGCTCTTAATTTGCATCTGCTTTCTATTGGATAAGTCCAGGAAATTGAGATCACAAAGTTTAAGAAGGAGAACACCTGTTTAATGTTCCATGGTAGTCAGATTTTGTGCTTGATGCTTGCTCACAGCAAAAGCCTTGCAGCCAAGAGGCAGAATGAGCAATTTAACCAATCACTGACTGCTTGAGTCCATTATGTAAATGGAAAATAAGGCCATTGTATTAATGGGGGAAAAAATGGAAAAATAAAGTCATATCTTAACAGTTCATTGTTTAAAGAGAGACTTATTTTAATGTCTGTCATATAAAATGGGTCTTTTAAAAGCAATACATAAAAATTCAAAAAGGAAGTCTGTTCTGGGATTATAAACATACATGAATCTATCATTAAGGTTCTAATATAGCATTTCTGTTTTCTTTGTTGGATCTAACAAATAGTAATCACAAACATCAAAATATATTGCACTGCGAAAAGCTTATAGACCTTTATTGGAAGTTGGCTTTTTCAGCCTCAAAAACCAGCCCTTACTAAGTGCCACTTCTTTGTACATTTGTTTGTTTTAATCCTTACAACAACCTTGTGAGGCAATTATTTTATTTTATTTTTTTTCTGATGATGGCTTGATGTTATATCTGTTTGATGATGTATCAGTTAGCTGTTGTTGAGTAACAAACAACCATAGCTCTCCATGATATACAACAGACAGTTGATAGCTTATGCATCTGGAATCAGCTCTCCTGATCTTGGCTGGGTTTCTTCACAGGTCTAGAGGTTGTCTGGCTATCAGCTGAGGTGACTGGAGCTATTTGGCTCTCCTCCACATGTCTCTCAAACTGCCACAGGCTGCCCCAGACATGTCCTTCTCATGGCAATAGCAGAGGTAAAAGTGGACTAGACTAGTGGAAATGTGCAGTTCCTTTTATAAACCTCTGTTGGCTCACTCCTATTAACACCTCATTGGCCACAGATATATATAGAGAAAATACACTCTGCCTCTCGATCGGAGGCACTCCGAAGTCCCATGACAAGGGATGAAGAATTGGGCCCATTAAAGCAATCAATCTCAAACAGACGACAAAGGCTTAATATTGTCTATTTATTTCAACAAATTGCTGTCCATGTTCTATTGATTTAACTTTCAACATACCTGCAATATTTGCAACTTTTCTATACACACTAAAAAACTAGAAACCAAACCAGACTCTAAACAGCTCTTCATGGATCATTTAATTATTCCAAAACTTTCCCAACTCGTTTATTATTTTTCTTAATAATGAAAATGGTGCTGTGACAGTCACCATTTATTGGCATTTGTTATATGCCAGACACTGACTAAACACTTTTAAATCTTACAGTGATCCTACTGAGTGGGTACTATGTTCCTAGTTTCCTAGTTAAATCTTACAGTGATCCTACTGAGTGGGTACTATGTTCCTAGTTTATGAGAGGGAAAATGAGCTGTAAGGATATTGAGAAACTTGTCCAAGTTTGTCCTGTTAGTAAGTATTGAAGCTCAATAGTAAATATTGAATGGAAGTATTGAAGCTTCCATTGAAGATGGAAGTCCAGATCTACTGGATGTCAATACCTGGACTCTCAATAGCCAGTCTATCACATTTTAATCCATCCAAATGCTAATCATTTGAATTGCCTGCATGTTGTTATCTCATGTCATTCCTCTGTAAGGAAAATTACAAATATTGCCTTTTGCCTTTTGCCTTTCAAAAAAAAGCTATGTCGTTCTTGTGACACACAAATTCCAACATACTCTGGGTACAATATCATAAACTTTTTCCCAGTAGACAGTATTTGTTCTAATTATGCAAAGCACTCGACCATGACCTGCAGAGGCCTGCTCCTTCCTACTTTCCTCTCTTTGTTCAGACTAGTTTGGGCCCTCTCTAACAGTATCGCGCTTCACCCATCTGCCTTCAAGATGTCTCTAATTCAAGGAAATGTCTACTCCAGTTAAAATGACACTTTCAGTTTGTAAAATCATTTAAGAATTTACAGAATGCTTTTACATTTATAGACACATTACTCAATTCTTATAACAGGTGAAAGGGCATATAAAAATAAAAAATAATAGGCTTAATTCTCTCTATTGAAAATAAGGGAAGATATCCTTCTCCTCTCCTTTTTCTGACTGTTTACTTTAGAAAACTTATAAGTACTTTCTTTTTGCTTTGAAATGCATATAAATTCTTTGAAAAACTAGATAGGCCCTTTGTCAGTTTTATGACCAGGAGTATCTTTCTCAAATACGTGGGAGCCATTTCTTTGAAATATAAACATCAAGGGAGTTAGCACCGCTACCTCTTCGTTTCAGTGGGAGGGTAGGAACCCAACTTCATGGATCCCTTGCTCCAAGTTGCATAACTGCTTCCTATTATAAAGATATGAAAAGTTGTTTTTCTTCTGGATAAAGCCAATTAACTAATACAGACAGTCACTCCAACTATGAAGTGATATTGGGATGAACTATGTGTGGCAAATGGTATTGTCAAGTCCTCTTACTTGACAAGGACAAATTTTTCTTTATCTTGAGTACAGGTATGTAATGAGTCATATCAGCTTGGCTACATTAAAGGGTGAGATTTCTTTCTGTCTTTGCAGTCTCTTAGCAGATTGCCTGTGATGTGCAAAACTTCCTGCTTTAATGTTTGTGTAATAATAAAACTGTTTTCTTTCCCTACTTTGTAGAGAGAATTTTTAGGTTGGGAGAAGATTTTTTGTCTTTAATGATATTTCCCCAACACAATCCACAAGGTAAATATTACTACACTCATTTTACATGCTAGGAAACTGAAGATCCAAAAGATGAAGTGATTTGCCTATCCAGACAGTCTTACAGCTTACTATGTTGTAGAACTAGTGGGTTTATAAATTCACGAAGATTGGGATCATGTCTGTCTTGCTGATAATTTTATTACCAGTGTTCCACCAAAATATGGCAATAGTAAAAGTAAACTTAGTATTTTTGGAAGAATAAATAAAACCCTGAATCCTAAATTCATTCCAATATTATATTTGCTGCTAAACTTGTAGCAATTTAGAGTTATGGTGTGGTACCTACAACAGCTAGGAAATTAAGGAGAAGGATTGTTATCTGACTGTGAACTAGTGAGAACAAAATATAATGGATCAGAGTAGAGATATTCAAAAACTCTGAAAGAGAATATTCTAACACCTAGGACTAAACTATAACTTAATTAAATATATAAAAAGATATAAATAAATAATGCAGTGGTGTTTGGGGATGGGGTGTGGTCAGCAATGAGATCACTGAAAAAAAGACAACAGAAGCAAATTCTGGCAGAGCTGATCCTGTTACTGGTCACATCGGTAGAAGCAACTTCAGCCAATAGTGTCACTGGCAAGATCATCCCTAAAGTGAAATGGGATCATCAGATGATCTTGTCTCAATCTTGTTAAATTATATAACTATCTAATTTCTGTAGGGCCATTAAATGGCTTAGTTAATAGATTTCAAGTTATTTCAGTCCCTATTATTTTATTTTCTTAGAGTAAGTCAGTTAGTTTCTGGTTCATATTTGCTTTCTCATCAGGTATGACTAGCATAAAAGTATGTTCAACAGTCGTTTTTGTGTCTGTCTCAGTATCATTCTAACTTCAGTAGCCCACGTTAGTCAAACTCTTAGGAGTTGACCCCTTCTGGGCACTGACATGAGTGAATCTCTGGGCCTTCAAAGAATAGAACCATATTAGATGGGCCTTCTCTCACACCACCAGGTCTCAGTACATTTTACATATGACACACATGACAGTACAAGCTCACGTACCTAAAACACCATCTCCGGGAACTATGCCCTAGCTCTAGCCTTCCCCATTTGCTACTCATTCAAGAAAGTGTATGGGAATGAAAGTAAGAGAACATTACAACATATGGCATACTTTCACAAAAACATGCCCCATAAAACATTTCCATACTTTACCAACAGGCATGCTGTTAGACAAAAGGTGGGGAAACTATACAAGTTTAGAAAATTCTGATATGACAAAGCAGTAGGTTGCTGAAGCTGGTTCATACCAACTCATAAGAGCTAAATCTGCTAGTCTCTCATACCAACTCATAAGAGCTAAATCTGCTTGTCTCTTTCCATCTCTGCACTCAGTAATGTCATATGGGTACTTTGAAATAGGCCAAGGTGGGATTATTGACATGAAATCTGCAAAGACTACAAATTGGAGATTATTTTCCAGAAAGCAGTTTATCAGCATACCTTTGGATGATAAATTCTTTATCACAGGAATTCTGAGAGATTTTTAACTTATAATACCCATGATGTCTTTAAGATATTTGGCCATGAAATACTTTTGTCAAGGCAAAATTGAATGCTTTATAAACTATAAGAAAAATGAATTAATTAAAAAATTATATTATCAACTATTTTACTGGTTAATTACATATGGCATACCACCCTACTGATCATTCCTTCACTTATTGATGTATTTATTCAGTAATAATTCAAGAGCCTACTAAGCAACAGACACTAGTGTACCAAGATACTAGAGTTGAATACTGTTCTCTGATGCCACTTCCAGCTGTTAGTATATTCTGAGTTTTACTGTCCTCAGTGTTGAGATTTTCATCCACATGTCCCTGAAAGCAGCTCCTGTTTAGTCATTGGCAAACAGTGGGATATTCCATGTTCCTATACAGGACCTAATATCCTAGACATCATGCTAAGTTCCTTAAATACCTTATCATACCAATCCTCATCCTTTTATGGTACCATAGTATTTTTATTATCCTAACTATTACAGGTGACGAAATTCAGTCACATAGAGATTAAATGATATGTCCTAGGTCGCATGATAGCAAATTCTAGAATCAAAATTCAAACCTAATAAACAACTCATAGGTATACTTAACACTAGGATTTACCACCTCCGGACAAGATATTTAAGGTTATGTTGTGACACTTCCATGTACTCAGAGGGGAGGAACAAGCTGAATGTGTTCACTCATCTGTTCATTAAGCATTTATCTAGTACTTACCATGAGATATGTTAATCGTGTTTCTCAAGATATGTTTTGTATACACCAGGTGTGCTCAGAAGTGCTCCATGGGGGTTCCATGCAGAGTCTCAGAAGAAATATAGCTCATCTTCCCAGAATTCAAAATTTCTAAGAGGAGGAGAGTATATTCTCATGTTAAAACAAAAAAAGATGCGTTGGGAATAGAATGCAAAATTTATGTATGTTTTACATAAGCACTGGAAAATTCTCAGAGATTTCACATTTTGGAGTAGCAACTACCTTGGCCTAAGTGTCAGAATTCTTGTGGTCCATTGATGAGCTGGAAACACTTTGTAGCTGAAAATCTCCTAAATGTTAGCCATTACATTAGAGTGCAGGTTCCAGAGTCAGAGGACCTGGATTTACCTGACTGATAGGTCTTTTGTTATCTCTCCTGCTCCATTCCCCAAGTATGCTGGACTTCTTTCTGTTCCTACTCACTCTTCACTCTGGCTGGAACTCTCTTTACCTAGATCTTCTTATGCCTGGTCTATCTCCACATTGAGCTTCAGCTAGACTCTCACTTATTGAAACCTTCTTTGACTGTCCTATCTAAAGTCACAGTCTAATTCTATTTTCAGTTTTGAGGAAACTGTAATGTTTTCCACAGTGGCTGCACCAATTTACATTCCCACCAACAGTGCACTAGTGTTCCCTTTTCTCCACATCCTCGCCATTTGCAAAAACATGGAAGGACCAAAAGCATGGATAGACCTAGAGGGTACTATACTTACTGAAATAAGTTAGAGAAACACGAATACTGTATGTTATTATTTATATGTGGAATCCAGGAAATGGAACAAATGAAATGAATATAACAAAACAGAAGCAGACTCACAGATACAGAGAATAAACTAGTGGTTACCAGTAGGGAGAGGGGTAGGGTAGGGGTAAGGAGGGGCTTAAGAGGCACAAACTATTATGTACAAAACAATCTACAAGGATATATTGCACAGCACAGGGAATATAGTCAATATTTCATAACTTTAAATTGAGTATAATCTATAAAAATATTGAATCACTACACTGTACACCAAAAACAAATATACCATTGTGAATTAACTATAAGTCAAGAAAAAATAAAATAGAATAGATATCACCTTGTGATTCCCCAGCCGCTGGGCAGCTGGAGGCTGGGTGGTCAGGACTGCACCCCGCTCCCAAGGAGGGGAGATGCCAGCACCTCCAGCTCTGTGGTTGAAAGCAGAAGCCCCCTGAGTCCTTCATGTCTGATGTCCCATCGGCACCATGTCATTAGCAGTGTGGATGAAAGGTTCTTGGTTCTGCAGCCAGGAGTTACTGCTGTGCCTCTGAGGTGGGAGAGCCAACTTCAGGACACTGGTCCACAAGAGACCAGCTCCACATAATATCAAATGGCAAAAATCTCTCAGAGATCTCCATCTCAACACCAGCACCCAGCTTCACTCAATGACCAGCAAGCTACAGTACAGGATATCCTATGCCAAACAACTAGTAAGACAGGAACACAACCCCACCCATTAGCAGAGAGGCTAGCTAAAATCATAATAAGCCCACAGACGCCCCAAAACACACCACCAGACGTAGACATGCCCACCAGAAAGACAAGATCCAGCCTTATCCACCAGAACACAGGCACTAGTCCCCTCCACCAGGAAACCTACACAACACACTGAACCAAACTTAGCTACTGGGGATAGACACCCAAAACAACGGGAACTACGAACCTGCAGCCTGCAAAAAGGAGACACCAAACACAGTAAGATAAGCAAAATGAGAAGACAGAAAAACACAGCAGATGATGGAGCAAGATAAAAACCCACCAGACCTAACGAAGAGGAAATAGGCAGTCTACCTGAAAAAGAATTCAGAATAATGATAGTAAAGATGATCCAAAATCTTGGAAATAGAATAGACAAAATGCAAGGTACATTTAACAAGGACCTAGAAGAACTAAAGATGAAACAAACAACGATGAAAAACACAATAAATGAAATTAAAAATACTCTAGATGGGATCAATAGCAGAATAACTGAGGCAGAAGAACGGATAAGTGACCTGGAAGATAAAATAGTGGAAATAACTACTGAAGAGCAGAATAAAGAAAAAAGAATGAAAATAACTGAGGACAGTCTCAGAGACCTCTGGGACAACATTAAACACACTAACATTCGAATTATAGGGGTTCCAGGAGAAGAAGAGAAAAAGAAACGGACTTAGAAAATATTTGAAGAGATTATAGTTGAAAACTTCCCTAATATGGGCAAGGAAATAGTTAATCAAGTCCAGGAAGCACAGAGAGTCCATACAGGATAAATCCAAGGAGAAATACGCTAAGAAACATATTAATCAAACTGTCAAAAATTAAATACAAAGAAAACATATTAAAAGCAGCAAGGGAAAAATAACAAATAACACACAAGGGAATCCCCATAAGATGAACAGCTAATCTTTCAGCAGAAACTTTGCAAGTCAGAAGGGACTGGCAGGACATATTTAAAGTGATGAAGGAGAAAAACCTGCAACCAAGATTACTCCACCTAGCAAGGATCTCATTCATATTTGATGGAGAAATTAAAACCTTTACAGACAAGCAAAAGCTGAGAGAGTTCAGCACCACCAAACCAGCTTTACAACAAATGCTAAAGGAATTTCTCTAGGCAAGAAACACAAGAGAAGGAAAAGACCTACAATAACGAACCCAAAACAATTAAGAAAATGGGAATAGGAACAAACATATCCATAATTACCTTAAATGTAAATGGATTAAATGCTCCCACCAAAAGACACAGCTTGGCTGAATGGATACAAAAACAAGATCCATATATTTGCTGTCTAAAAGAGACTCACTTCAGACCTAGAGACACATACAGATTAAAAGTGAGGGGATGGAAAAAGATATTTCATGCAAATGGAAACCAAAAGAAAACTGGAGTAGCAATTCTCATATCAGACAAAATAGACTTTAAAATAAAGATTATTAGAAGAGACAAAGGAGGACACTACATAATGATCAAGGGATGGATCCAAGAAGAAGATATAAAAATTGTAAATATTTATGCACCCAACATAGGAGCACCTAAATACATAAGGCAAATACTAACAGCCATAAAAGGGGAAATCGACAGTAACACATTCATAGTAGGGGAATTTAACACCCCACTTTCACCAATGGACAGATCATCCAAAATGAAAATAAATAAGGAAACCCAAGCTTTAAATGATACATTAAACAAGATGGACTTAATTGGTATTTATAGGACATTCCAGCCAAAAACAAAAGAATACACATTTTTCTCAAGTGCTTATGGAACATTCTCCAGGATAGATCATATCTTGGGTCACAAATCAAGCCTTGGTAAATTTAAGAAAATTGAAATTGTATCAAGTATCTTTTCCAACCACAACGCTATGAGACTAGATATCAATTACAGGAAAAGATCTGTAAAAAATACAAACACATGGAGGATAAACAATACACTACTTAATAACGAAGTGATCACTGAAGAAATCAAAGAGGAAATAAAAAAATACCTAGAAACAAATGACAATGGATACACGACGACCCAAAATCTATGGGATGCAGCAAAAGCAGTTCTAAGAGGGAAGTTTATAGCAATACAATCCTACCTTAAGAAACAGGAAACATCTCGAATAAACAACCTAACCTTGCACCTAAAGCAATTAGAGAAAGAACAAAAAAAAAAAAAACCCAAAGATGGCAGAAGGAAAGAAATCATAAAAATCAGATCAGAAATAAATGAAAAAGAAATGAAGGAAACAATAGCAAAGATCAATAAAACTAAAAGCTGGTTCTCTGAGAAGATAAACAAAATTGATAAACCATTAGCCAGACTCATCAAGAAAAAAAGGGAGAAGACTCAAATCAATAGAATTAGAAATGAAAAAGGAGAAGGAACAACTGACACTGCAGAAATACAAAAGATCATGAGGGATTACTACAAGCAACTCTATGTCAATAAAATGGACAACCTGGAAGAAATGGACAAATACTTAGAAAGGCACAACCTGCCAAAACTGAATCAGGAAGAAATAGAAAATATGAACAGACCAATCACAAGCACTGAAAGTGAAACTGTGAATAAAAATCTTCCAACAAACAAAAGCCCAGGACCAGATGGCTTCACAGGTGAATTCTATCAAACATTTAGAGAAGAGCTAACACCTATCCTTCTCAAACTCTTCCAAAATATAGCAGAGGGAGGAACACTCCCAAATTCATTCCACAAGGCCACCATCACCCTGATGTCAAAACCAGACAAGGATGTCACAAAGAAAGAAAACTACAGGCCAATATCACTGATGAACATAGATGCAAAAATCCTCAACACAATACTAGCAAACAGAATCCAAGAGCATATTAAATGGATAATACACCATGATCAAGCGGGGTTTATTCCAGGAATGCAAGGATTCTTCAATATACACAAATCAATCAACATGACAAACCATATTAACAAACTGAAGGAGAAAAACCATATGATCATTTCAATAGATACAGAGAAAGCTTTCGACAAGATTCAACACCCATTTATGATAAAAGCCTTGCAGAAAGTAGTCAAAGAGGGAACTTTCCTCAACATAATAAAGGCCATATATGACAAACCCACAGCCAACATCGTCCTCAATGGTGAAAAACTGAAACCATTTCCACTAAGATCAGGAGCAAGACAAGTTTGCACACTCTCACCACTCTTTTTCAACATAGTTTTGGAAGTTTTAGCCACAGCAATCAGAGAAGAAAAGGAAATAAAAGGAATCCAAATCGGAAAAGAAGAAGTAAAGCTGTCACTGTTTGCAGATGACATGATACTATACATAGAGAATCCTAAAGGTGCTACCAGAAAACTACTAGAGCTAATCAATGAATTTGGTAAAGTTGCCAGATACAAAATTAATGCACAGAAATCTCTGGCATTCCTACACACTAATGATGAAAAATCTGAAAGTGAAATCAAGAAAACACTCCCATTTACCATTGCAACAAAAAGAATAAAATATCTAGGAATAAACCTACCTAAGGAGACAAAAGACCTGTATGAAGAAAAGTATAAGACACTGATGAAAGAAATTAAAGATGATACAAATAGTTGGAGAGATATACCATGTTCTTGGATTGGAAGAATCAACATTGTGAAAATGACTCTACTACCCAAAGCAATCTACAGATTCAATGCAATCCCTATCAAACTACCACTGGCATTTTTCACAGAACTAGAACAAAAAATTTCACAATTTTTATGGAAACACAAAAGACCTCGAATAGCCAAAGCAATCTTGAGAATGAAAACCGGAGCTGGAGGAATCAGGCTCCCTGACTTCAGACTACACTACAAAGCTACAGTAATCAAGACAGTATGGTACTGGCACAAAAACAGAAAGATAGATCAATGGAACCGGATAGAAAGCCCTGAGATAAACCCACACACATATGGTCACCTTATCTTTGATAAAGGAGGCAGGAATGTACAGTGGAGAAAGGACAACCTCTTCAATAAATGGTGCTGGGAAAACTGGACAGGTACATGTAAATGTATGAAATTAGATCACTCCCTAACACCATACACAAATATAAGCTCAAAATGGATTAAAAACCTAAATGTAAGGCCAGAAACTATCAAACTCTTAGAGGAAAACATAGGCAGAACACTCTATGACATAAATCACAGCAAGATCCTTTTTAACCCACCTCCTAGAGAAATGGAAATAAAAACAAAAATAAACAAATGGGACCTAATGAAGCTGCAAAGCTTTTGCACAGCAAAGGAAACTATAAACAAGACTAAAAGACAACCCTCAGAATGGGAGAAAATATTTGCAAATGAAGCAACTGACAAAGGATTAATCTCCACAATTTATAAGCATCTCATGCAGCTTAATAACAAAAAAACAAACAACCCAATCCAAAAATGGGCAGAAGGCCTAAATAGACATTTCTCCTAAGAAGATATACAGACTGCCAACAAACACATGAAAGAATGCTCAAAGTCATTAATAATTAGAGAAATGCAAATCAAAACTACAATGAGATATCATCTCACACCAGTCAGAATGGCCGTCATCAAAAAATCTAGAAACAATAAATGCTGGAGAGGGTGTGGAGAAAAGGGAACCCTCTTGCACTGTTGGTGGGAATGTAAATTGATACAGCCACTGTGGAGAACAGTATGGAGGTTCCTTAAAAAACTACAAATAGAACTACCATATGACCCAGCAATCCCACTACTGGACATATACCCTGAGAAAACCATAATTCAAAAAGAGTCATGTACCTAAATGTTCATTACAGCTCTATTTACAATAGCCCGGAGATGGAAACAACCTAATTGTCCATCATTGGATAAATGGATAAAGAAGATGTGGCACATATATACAATGGAATATTACTCAGCCATTAAAAGTTAACGAAATTGAGCTATTTGTAATGAGGTGGATAGACCTAGAGTCTGTCATACAGAGTGAAGTAAGTCAGAAAGAGAAAGACAAATACCATATGCTAACACATATATATGGAATTTAAGGAAAAAAATGTCATGAAGAACCTAGGGGTAAGACAGGAATAAAGACACAGACCTACTAGAGAATGGACTTGAGAATATGGGGAGGGGGAAGGGTAAGCTGTGACAAAGGGAGAGAGAGGCATGGACACATATACACTACCAAACGTAAGGTAGATAGCTAGTGGGAAGCAGCCGCATAGCACAGGGAGATCAGCTTGGTGCTTTGTGACCTCCTATAGGGGTGGGATAGGGAGGGTGGGAGGGAGGGAAACGCAAGAGGGAAGAGATATGGGAACATATGTATATGTATAATTGATTCACTTTGTTATAAAGCAGAAACTAACACACCATTGTAAAGCAATTATACTCCAATAAAGATGTAAAAAAAATTAAAAAAATAAATAAATAATAGAGTAAAATACAGTCACACTCTATTACCATATCTACTGTATTTAGAACTATGTGTACTTTTTTTCATAGCATGTATCAGTATTGGAAATTATTTATTTTATATTTGTTTTTATTTATTGCCTCTATTAAGGGAATTTAAGCATTCCAAAAGCAGGAAACTTGTCCACTTGTCCACAGTTTTATTCCTAACCCTCAGAACAAAGCCTAGCATAAAAGGGCCTTTAATAACACTTGTTAAATGTTAAATGAGTGAATAAATGATGAAGTGTGTTAACCATTTGTTACTTTACTAACCCTTCTCTCTCAGTTTCTATACCTATTAAAAGGGGGAAAGTATGGCATTTTTTTTCATAGTATCACAATGAAGATTTACAAAATATATAAAAAGTGCTTATAAGAGTGCCCAACATATAGCAAGCACTTAATAAATTTATTATTATAAGTGAAAGACACATAAGAATCAATGTATACAACAAAGAAAGTCACTTTTCTATAGTTTCTGTGTTTTACGGGGACTGTATTGAAGAGGCATTCTAAATTAAAAACGTACAGATTCTTTAAACCCACTGTCTCAAACCACAACTAAGCATCAGGTAGATTTATGTTGGTCTTGTCACTGTGGACATAAGCTGCATTATCCCCAAAAAGTAGTGCAAAACATAAAATTCTTCCCGAATAGGAAGGCTATAAAATGTTAGCAATAACGTAAAAGACAATGGCCATAATGATTAACAGCAAGGGCATGGGCAGAAAGCTGCGTTATCTGGTTAATACGTTTTAAATGTTTATGAGTTGTGAATGTGTTTGTTTATGTATTCGGTGCTGACCACTCACACAGAAAAAATGACAATGATGCTTGCTCTTTTTAAAATTTGAAATCGTAAAATCTTTCATTGAGGCTGCTTCAATGCTATAAAAACTATCCTATGTGTTCATTATCAAAAACTTCCATTTTTAGACTATATTCCATGTTAACAGAAACATTTTGGTGTAAAGTGGGCATTTTACCCTAAAATCCTATTTTACAAAGCCTATCCAAAAATTGGGGTTATTTAACTGTTATAATTTAAGAATTACAGATTACGTTGGGGTTCTTTTTCACGGGTTGATAAACAGTCATATCTAGCTCATTTCTGAGCATTTAAAAAAATACCATTGTATAACCTATTATGAATTCTGTTGTAGGTACAGGGGAAAAAAGCGGTTTATATGGCTAACCAAGTCCTGTCAATGATGTTTACATTCTAGTGTTGGAGAGAGGGACAAAAATCAAGTAAGTGTCCAGAGCATCCTGAATCTCAACTCTGGCTCAACTTGTCTCGTGGATCTGAGGGCCATTTTTGAAGTTTTGGCATCCAAACTGGGATACTGCCAGAGTAACTGCCATGCTGTCAAGCACTTTGCCTTCTAAGGGTAAGTTAGAGAACCTCGCTTCCTAACACAGCCCACCAGTCACTGTAGCTGGTACTGATTAACTCTGTGTACTTGTCTTTCATTCAGTAGTAACAAGAGTCCTGACTGCCATGTTTTCAACTCATGTCCCAACCTCTTGCACTTGCTTTTCTTGTCTCCATATTATTTCTTCTCTTCTCTATTTATGTAGTTCAATCTTCCCTACTTCACCATCTCTATGTTTTGTATACTACCTGTTCTGTTGTGAACAAACTGGCGTTAATTTTTTTCCAGATCATGAAAGAAATACATGTTCAATATAAGACATTTATAAAATTTTAAAAGTATATATTAAAAAGAACAGTTGTATTGCCCCAAAAGCACAACCCAGATATAACATTTTTGGTATTCTGTGTTTGCCTACAATCTTTTTCCCCACATGTGTATCCTTACTAGTTAAATGATTTTTCGGAATTGTTGTTTGATATTTTCAAAATTGTGGAGGAAGCCAATTAGGGGATCACTCTGCTCCTTTGTTTCTCTATACACTGGTTCTCACTATTCTCCAAGAGGAAAAATCAGAGTGGAGGGTTTAGAAGTGGAAACTGGCACATGAGTTGTCCAGCCCCTTCCTCTTTTCCTTCTCTTGGGACCCAGTCGCCTATAAAGGAGCACACTTTTTGTTCTGCTCCTCCATGTGGTAAGTCTTAGTGAGGTGGGTACCTGGTGGGAGGCCTATCCCAGCCCAACTCTGCTGAAGACCGAATGGGAAGCTCTGTCTAATTTTGGAGTGTTACAAAGACCACATGCCACTTTCTTCAGCTGCAGCTTTTTTTGTAATAAAGGTGATATTTTAGCCTTCATTCTGAGGAGCTTTTAATCTTATTTTTCAAGTTGTTCAGGACTTGGACAGGAAAGAAGGATATTGCTTTATTCTTCACACAGCGACAAAACACATGTGCTCTGTGATGGATGCTGTGATGTGCCATCTAGGTGGCCCTTTCATAAAAGCTTGTTTTCCCAGCTTCTGGAATTAGCATCAGCACAGGGCTGTCAGCCCCTTCAGGGACCACCTCAGGTGTGAAGAGCATCCCCATCCAAGGTCATGACCTTTCTTTGAAAGCCTACATCCAATAGCTGATTGATGCATGGGTATAAAGTCCTGGTCCATCTTTTGGGACATTCAATTGTCATTTTAGCTCCAGAGCTCCCTAAGCATCAAAAAAAGATTATCATTGGGTATAAGTCATAGGTTGGTTTCTTCTTTTGCTTCCTTTTTCTCTGTTCTACAGATGTTGTTCCCAAGGCCCCTCCTTAAGAAATATCCAACATACCAAATTCCATCTCTGAGACTGCTGAGTCTGCTTCCTGAGAAACTTAACCCCTCATATTGATATATACAAATACACACACATCACTTTATTAAAGGTATATGTTGTAATAACCACATATTATTAATAATACAGGAATCTAATAATAGAGGAATAATATTGTATTCAATGGTGATTCCATAATTATTCTATCTAACTCCTGTTCTTGGACATTTTTTGTATTCCTAATCCTTGCTGTTTTAAATATCACATCACAAAAAAACCTTTGTTTACAAATATTTTTGCACATATCTAAATCTAATTAATTGTGAAGGATAAATACATTTGTGAGAGTGAAATTACTGCATAAAATAAGATGCATATTTTTAAAACGTTTTGATGTTACTGTCAATTTGCCCTCTGAAAAATCTCACACCAATACACACTCCCACCAGCAGGAAAGGTGAAAATCTATTTCAAAGCACATTTACTAACATCGATGTTTTAAATAATATACTATCTAGTTATTTAATTATGTTTTTATTTTCCTTATTAATGAGTTAGAAAATTCATTTATATATTTATTAGCCAATAAATATTATCTCTTTCTTTGTGAATTATATGTCCACATACTTTGTTTATTCTTCTTGGTTGTTATTTTCCTTAAAAATATTTTATAAAACTTTTCAAAACCAAAGAGTAATGACATTTGTATAGTACTGAGCTTAACATGAAAGAAATCTATCATTCTCTCCATTTGAGTGTTCTTTCATGATATAGTCTATACCAATGATTCTCAACTGCCAGCAGTTTTGCTTCCCAGGGCATCTAGCAATGTCTGGAGACAATTTTGATTGTCATGACTTTGCAGGGAGGGTAGGGAAAGGAGGTGCTACTGGAATCTAGTTAAAATCTAGTGAATAAAGGCTAAGGATGCTGCTAAACATCTTACAACAGGGAAGACCACTAAAACAAATAATTATCCAGTCCAAAATATCAATCATGCCAAGACCGAGAAACCCTCATCTGTACAGAGAGTTCTGCAAAGTTCTTGGTTGAGTTTATTCATAGGGGTGTGTGTGTGTGTGTGTGTGTGTGTGCACGTGTGCAAGTGTGGGCATATAAAAATTCTTCAATTACATTTTCTGACTTAATGTTGGTTGAAATGAATTACTTTTTATGTGTGTATTTTGAAACTCCAAATCTTTTTTTTGGTATTTGATTTCTTACTCTCCTGGGTTTTCTATTTAATGATATTGTTCCTGATAATAATACAGGTGTTATAATTTTGAAATTATTTTGTGTATAATGTAGGTAAGAAAAATTAGTAAGTGTACTGACGTTTTTGGAAATCAGGGTTTTCAGTTCCTCCAGGACCCTACATGCTATAAAGCACAACTATTAATTATAGTATAGGGCTGTTATTTTCTAATATAATAGTATCACTAGTAACAGCTACTATATACTGAGTCTCTCTGCTGTCTGTCTGGTGTGTGTCACTCTACTCACTGATACACATGCAATACTCCGTTTGTTCCTCATAATAATTCTATGAAGTGGTTATTATTTCCCCTGAACTTCACAAATGAAGTTCAGAGATTTTAGAAATATGTCAAATGCCATCCAACTAAAATATGGCAAAGATTCAAACTTTTGCGTGCTCAACTCCAAAGCTATCCTCCTTCTATTTAAAATACTAAAAATGGAGCTAAAATACCTTAGTGAATTCAGATCTTTAGCCTATAGCTGATACTATTTGTTCTTGCAGATGAAATCTGAGGATCCTTTTACCAGGTACTACCTACCTCTGAGACTGTGATTGGAATTGGACGCATAAGTATATGTAAGTTATTTTCAATTATCCACTAATCTAAACAATAAATATTTCCAGTCAGGGCAGTAATAAGAGGCACCGATATTTATCTTTCAACATTTTCATGTTGAAGGGACAACAACTGCTATTGATTGTCAGTGTGAATATTACTTCAATGTCACAAATTTCTCAATAGCTTTTTTGGTTTTATTGGCATGAATTGTTTGTTTATATATATCATTCTTTCTCAAGATGTGAATTCCTAGCATATTTATTTTTTCTTAATCCTCCTCAACATACATAAAATGTCAGTCTGGAATAATTATAGGTAGAGCAAATAATAAGTCATTCTATGTGACAGGCACCTAATGACTTCTGGGACCTGGTCATGTCATAAGCCTTCTTTGCTGAAGTGCTTTTCTGCTCCGAGGAAACCTTCTTTGAGGCTGAAGCTGTTCTCCCCTCCCAGACTGAGAGACAGTAATGAGAGGGTTAACTAGTCCAATTATTTGCAAGTGTAATTGTCCATAATTTGAAGACGGCAAATATCCTGCTTTCTGGAGCTTATAAGAAAGAGAGGAAAGATTCACATTAACTAGGAGAGGTGAGCTTCCTTTGTCATTTCTCTTTCAAGGAAGCTTCAAACACTTTGCACTGAGGGAAAACAAAGGTGTTAGACTGTTAGAAAAATAATTGCAGCATTGAAGCTAAGAACTGCTGTGAATAGCGGCAAGTGGAGAGAATTGTTAGAGCTCAGGAAGTTCAGCAATGGACTCTTGTCTTGACCAGTTTATAACAGGAGCCATATTACAACCTAAGTAACTCTGGAGGTCCACTGGACTGCATGCTCTCAGTTTCTGGGAAATAGCCCTAGAATCTCATAGATTCTCTTGTTTCACTTCAGCTAGTTCAAATGGGTTTATTTCATCGAAACTAATGAGTTCTAATGAATAAAACACTACAGTAACCAATTCAGATACTGAATCCTCTGGGGAAAGGTATATTCCCTTTTTTGAGCATTAAGCCTTCAGCTCTGGGAGACAAGCAAAATGCACACTATCCCTCAGATGAAAAGTTCAGTTTCTCTGGGAAATCTATTTGATTAGCTGTAGAGCTATTTTGCTAACCAGTATGCTGAAGAGCTAGAATCTCCAGTATTCTAGAGCTAGAATCTAAGCTAGAATCACCCTTTTCGTGGTGCAGGTTGCATTTTCATAACAGGTCAATTAGACAATGAAAAATCACTTCTCGAAATTAATTCAACACACTCCACTGCCTTTATGTTGGTTTCAGCAAAATGTCTAAGATATATATTCATATGCCTTGAACAAAATGGTTCAGTAATTTGTCTTCAGCTGCTAGTCACTATTCATTCAGTTGAATTCATTTTAAGTGTGATTGTGTCCAGACTGTTGTGTGATCTGATTAAGGAACCACAAAAAAGACATGTAACTTCCCTTGGGAAATTTGTATTTTGGGGGTTTACATTTCTAGTCTGAAATAACTCAGTGGCTACTTGGTTACTTCACTACTTTATTTTCATTGAATAAATCATATTTTGGAGTCACAGCCTTTAAATTCTAGGTGATGCTGCCCGGGCAAGTAAAAGCCATGTGGCTGGTTCAGCGATCCATGGAAAACCAATTTCCCTTCCAAACTGAGAGATCTCAAGAGAAAAGAAGACAAAACAAAACAAAAAATACATGATTCTAAATGAACCAGACTCTTGAAGTTGTGTTCATCTCTAACAGCTATGATTCAATGATCCCAAAATATAAATGTATGAAAACAAGAAAGAAAGACTTCACCTGAATGTAGAAGAAAACCATCCACTGAAGATGAATGATTCATGAAATATTTTTCCTATTTTTTAAAAACTCGTTTGCAGTAAAAATCTTTTTGAATAAGAAATTACACTTGGGAGATTTTCTCTATGTACACTAATGTTTTTTTCTTTTTTTTTTTTTTTTCTATTTTGGTTCTTTGCAAATGGGTCTAATCCAAGTAAAAAAATAACTGGAAAATTCAGCTTTCTTATCTGTAGAATGGGATTAATAGTACTTATATTTTAGGGCTTCCATGAGAACTAAAGGAAATAATTCATGTAAAAATGTTTGAAATTCTAACCATTTTTATTAATGTAAGTTCATTTATTCATTCAGCAAGTATTTGCTGAGTGAGCCCTATGTGTCAGACACTGTTCTAGTTTTTGGAGATGTAGCAGTGAGGAAGACAAGCTCCATTCCTTCAGAGACCTTACTTACTAGTGAGAGAGAAAAACATTAACAATAAATGATAGTATTTAATTAGTGTTCATTTACTTTGATGTGATAACGGTTATTGGGATTGTGTAGGAAAATTCCTTATTCCTAGGATAAGGTGAAGAATTTAGGGGTGAAAGAATGATGAAGAATTTAGGGGTGATATATTGCAATGTTTGCAACTTTAAAATATTTGGCAAAAAAGTCTTATGTGTATGTGTATATGTATACATATATGTTTGTATATTTGTGTGTAAATGGGTGTATACACACACATACATGAGAGAGAGAAAGTAAATGTGGCAAAATGTTAACAACAACAAAAAAAATTAAAACAATAAATAAATATATGCTATAATATTTAGAAATGATCTTTCCTATGAAGAAAAATATTCATTTTAGTATAGCTATTAAACAAAAAGCCATGACATATCAATAGGATTTCCGGACAAGAGGGATTACCAGATTTAGATGACAGAATAGAATGATCCTAATAGTATCATTCATGATCTTGTCCCACTAACTAACCAGACATAGTGCAAAGAAACTTGAAGAGGATAGTAGAAGTCAAACTACTAGGGGTTACATATATTGTGAGTTTTGAAATCTTTATCAAAGTAAACAAACTGAACAATAGGTAAATTGTATCTTTTTTTGCGTTACGGGGGCCTCTTACTGTTGTGCCCTCTCCCGCTGCGGAGCACAGGCTCCGGACACACAGGCCCAGTGGCCATGGTCCACGGTCCCAGCCGCTCCGCGGCATGTGGGATCTTCCCAGACCGGGGCACGAACCCGTGTCCCCTGCATCGGCAGGTGGACTCTCAACCACTGCGCCACCAGGGAAGCCCTGTATCTATTTTTTAAAAAAGGTTGTTAATTCTGGATTTGATAACCTTTTTGAAGTAGGTTAATAAAAAGAAAATGTAATTGGCCAATATTTCTGAAATTGAATACTCTTTCTGCCCCTAAAGAACCTATTAAAATAGCAATTATAATAATGATAATGATTAATAAATACTTATAATGATAATAATATAGTAATAACAATTGTTAACATTTATTGAAAGCTTACAATGAATCACATTTTTGCAAAGCCCTTCAAAAGCATAGCCTCATTGAATCTTTAAAACACTATGAGGAAACAGACTCACAGACATAGAAAACAAAATTATGGTTACAAAAGGGGGAAGGGGTAGGGGAGGGATAAATTAGGAGTTTGGGATTAGCATATACAAACTACTATATATAAAACAGATAAATAATAATGTCCTACTGTATAACACAGGGAACTATATTCAATATCTTGTAATAAACTAAAATGGAAAAGAATAAGAAAAAGGATATATATATAGAGAGAGAGAGAGAGACATATATACATGTATAACTGAATCATTTTGTTGTACACCAGAAACATTGTAAGTTAACTACACTTCAATAAAAGAAAAAACACTTTGAGTTACTTGCCATTATCTTCCTCAATTTATGGGTGAAGAAACCAAGACTTATAGGAGTTCAGTACCTTCTTCAAGGACACAGAGTTGGTAGAGAAGAATGTCAAATGCTTCTCTATTGATTTCAGAGCTCTAAAAACACTTTGCCAATACTCTTTGTTCTTACTGGATTATGAACTTTTCCTTCATTACCTATTCTGTACAGTTTATTCAGCGTCCTACTATATTGGGTACCTTATATATCATGTCTTTCTTAATTATCTAAAAAAATATGATGAGGTATGTCTTAGTCAGCTATTGGTATATAGCAAACCATACCAAAAACGCGTGGCAAAATCAATAAGCATTTTTTCTCACTCATGGATTTTTGAGACAGACTGGGAGCCAGCTAATCTAGTTCAGTCTCAGCTAGAATTGGCTGCAAGCCATGGATCATCCAGATATGATCTACATGCCTTTCATTCTCTTTGGACCATTCAGCTAACTTGAGTATATGTTTCTCATGACTATGACAGACGCACAAGAGAGCAAACCCCACCCAACCCCACCCAGCCCAACACAAGCAAATGTCAAGCCTTTTTTCTCATCAGACCTTATAAAATTCCTTCAGCCAAAGTAAGTTACATGGGCAAGTCCAACATCAATGGAGCTCGGGAACATATTTAGACTTAGTGGAAGAAACTGCAGAGGCATATGGCAAAATACATGGATACAAAGAAGATAAAGATTTGGTGACAATGATGCAATCTACCACAGATATCTACAATATTATTACAGCTGAAAAATTAGAGACTTAGGTTGCTTAAAAACTTGACTTTGGTTAGCTAGCTCTTAACTGAAACAGTAAATCTTTTCT
This sequence comes from Tursiops truncatus, assembly GCF_011762595.2. Taxonomy (NCBI): domain Eukaryota; kingdom Metazoa; phylum Chordata; class Mammalia; order Artiodactyla; family Delphinidae; genus Tursiops; species Tursiops truncatus. The sequence goes on from NC_047034.1 coordinate 124,459,514, forward strand.
GCCCATTCTCAAAGAAAAATGGCTTTCCAGTATTGGGAGATGTTAACGAAGAAAAAAGAAGGAACTTGAGAGAGTTTATGGTGCCTCTATTCTTCCTCTGTGTCCCTTGCAATACCTAATCTTGTTCGTGACCCACAATGCATGGCCAATAAATGTGTGATGATCAAGAAGTAGCCATCAAAGACTCCAATTAAACCAGAGGCAAATGCACAAAAATGATAGTGTTGAGTGGGACATTTTTATAGGTACCTTTTCTATACTCATGGTATTTGTACAGAAGGAATTTTAAAGTAATGCAAAAGTAGAGTTGGCCTTTGAGCAAAGAAATACATATATTTTGGGGAGAGAGATGATTAAAATGGAACTCTGGCATTCCTTAAGTAGCATTATTAAACAATCTATTTAGCAAACCTGTTATCCTCATCAGTTTTTACTAGGAAAAAACACAAAACAAAGCAAAACAAAAACAGACGAACCGTGATTACAGACTTGTGCTTCTCAAATGGAGGCAAATTTGGCCCTTTGTTTCTCATCCTTCTAGAGATGCAAATCTTGGGCTTTTTTTTTTTTTTCTTTTTTCTTTTGCGGTACACGGGCCTCTCACTGCTGTGGTCCCTCCCGTTGGCGGAGCACAGGCTCCGGACGCGCAGGCTCAGCGGCCACGGCTTACGGGCCCAGCTGCTCCGCGGCATGTGGGATCTTCCCGGACTGGGGCACGAACCCGTGTTCCCTGCATCGGCAGGCAGACTCTCAACCACTGCACCACCAGAGAAGCCTCAAATCTTGGGCTTTTAATAGACAGTGATAACTTGATTTGCTCTCAACTCAGTAGTTTTCAGTATAATTGATGCCAAGAAAACAAATGTTGCAGGGCAGGTACAATTGTTTTACAACTGAGAGAGATCATTTGGGTCCATTGCACTGCAAACACATTGAAATTAGTGAAGATATATAGAGCATGTGAACTCTTTAAAAGTAGATGAGAAGACAGAGATGCCCTATGAAGAATGAGAGTCAACGACTATAATAATAAGAGCTAAGATTTATAAAATGCCTACTATGAAAGAGTCAATACTGCACTATTATAATCTGCATTATCACACTCAGCCCTAATAAGAACTCTTTATTTTCTCATGCATTCAATAAATACATGGTGACCATCTGTTCTTTAGTAGACCTTGTGCTAGTTGGTGGCAATATAGTGAGGAACAAAAGTCATCATGGTCCCTGTCCTTATAGGGCTTATATTCTAAACAAATAATCACAAAAATAATTATACCATTGTAACTGTGTCAACTGCTGTATAGATGAATTTAATCAGTAATTAAACCTGACTGAAGAGGTCAAGGAATGCTTCTCTGAGGAAATAATTTGAGTTGAGATCTGAAGGACAAAGATGACTTAATTAAACGGGAGAAGAGCATTTGGTCAGAGGGAAGAGCACATATGTGCAAAGATGAGGCAGGGAACAGAGGTGCTCTACCCTCTGGAATGCAGAGTGAAGAAAAGCAGAGAAGGATGAGGCTGGAGAAGAGATGGGGGCCAGACCATGCAAAATGTGGTCGATAGAGATGTTTTGTCTTTATTCTAAGTACAACAGGAAGCCATTGAAGGGAGCCATAGGAAGAAGACCCAGCACAGGTGACATTATCAGATTTTCAAACTGTCTAGCTACTAGGTGGAGATAGGTTTGGATAGAAGAAGGCGGGCAGGGTGAATGCAAATGGACTACTTCAATAACTATTTCAATTATCTAAGAAATGATTACAGCTTAGACTATTTTGATGGCAGTGGAGATAATGAGAAATACTGTCTTTTGAAATTCTAAGGCACACTTGAAAAAAGTTTAACGTCTCTGAAATCAGGATACTTCTTATAGTCTCTGTGCTATATTAATTATCCAATTGCCATGGCCTGTGTAAGTGCATGGAAATTTTCAAAATCCAAAAGATAACAGAGCAATTCTCTTAGAAATGGTATATAGCCAAATTTCATGATGACAATACTGTGTGAAAAAACCTGGTGCTCTAGAACTCTTAAGTCAAGCAATATGTCAATGCATGCATTGGCAGCATTTTTTCTGTTATGGGTACTTAAAGTAATGGTGTATGTTACAGTTGATGGGATTTTAGATTCACTGAAATATGACAAAAGGATATTAGAGGTTAAACCAACAAAGGCTAGTTAAGTATTGATTATGGAAAATAAGGGAAACAGATGACTCAAGTGCCTGTTTTGGTTAAAAATATATGTAACTATGAATCAAGAGGTAAATAATACCATACCAATATTATTCCCATTTAACTGGCCAACTAATTGAAATAAGAGGAATTAAGAAAACTGTCAAAGGCCATACAATTTACAGGTGACAGGGACTGGATAGGTCTGATTGCAGTGCCTTATATGCTAAGACATATACAAAATAAAACCTGGACCAACAAATATCAGAGAGTAAGTAACTGATTCACTAATGTATGGAAGTATATTAAACATTACTTGATCTCACAAGTAATTAAAAAAATATAAACTAAAATAATAATGGAATATTATGTCTGTCACATTATTAAAAACAAAACAATAAATTAAATGATGAATAAAATAAATGATCAGATATTGGCAATATTGAGTATAAATTCCTTTTCATAATGTAAAACTAACATTTAAGAACAATAAAAATAAAATAAATGTGACAGAAAGGAACACGTGGGTCAAATATATGCAAATAATTATTAATTACACAAAGGAAACTGCTATTTTGACATTTTCTAGACTTGGGTAGCATTCTACATTTTCTTCTTATTGTTTTTCTTTTTCTTCTTTTCTTTTTCAGAGGGAGCGGACAGGGGGAAGAGGACACCAGCTTTCTTTTACTACAGTGTTTTCATGAACACTGCTTTTGGCTCACGTTCAGGATCCTGGGATCAATTTCTAATTCAGACATCCTCAACTATCTCTCATGTCAAGAGCCAATTGAGATGACATCTATCAATGCCCAGCATAAACACTGTCATCCCAGTGAGCTTCAGCCTGTCTGAACAGATGGGGCTTAAATCTCTGGACTCATTATTTACCTTCCAAGCCCTTCCTCTCCTCTGGCAAAGCACTTGGACACAGTTACACATAAAGCTAAATGGCCTGCATTTTTGTTCATAGATTGTACCTTGTCCTTTTCTTCCTTTCGGCACCATGGTTTTAGCCATTTATCATCTTTACGGAACTGATTCAAGAAGATGTGTGTGAATAATCCACATCCCTAAATAATCTGCTATGGTGTAATCCTTGGCAATTCTGAATTTCACCTGGAATTCATGAGAAAGATGAGTGTCATTGGCTTGAAAGCCATGTGAAGTAAACCCTAACTCCATCCTACCTGGCTGAAATAAACCAGAATATTGATTTCTGGGTTTCTGTAATAACTGTTGGTTAACGAGGGAAAGAATAGTTCAATCAAACTATTGAACATCTCATGACATGTACATGTACATTTGCAAGACCATGACTTGCAAATCCCACAAAGTGGTTGAAAAGTATAATTTGGGGGTTTAGAACTGACAATCACTAAGTAAACTTTTCCTTGTTTATCCCTTTCATCTTTATGAAACTATCATCTTTTTTAAGAAGAAATTTTATTTTATTTCATTTCTGTCACTCTTGAAGTCAATGCAATGCCACTCTCCTTGAAATTAAAAATGGAATACTGAGCTCTGAGTAATATTAACAGAAGTATACTGAAATAAAAATGTTAGGCTCAAAGAGAGGCTGATTATTTTTATATGACAATGTTGTGATATTTTACCTAACATACCTGATATATATGCTAAAAGTTGGGACTGCAACCTTAAGGAATCTTATACACAACAAGTTGCAAACTGTTGACATACAGTTTGAATTCAGCTTTCAGATGGTTTTTGCCTATTGTTAATTTTTTAAAAATAGTTACCACAGTGAAAACCTGGAGAAATTTAAATAGAATTGAAAGCATTCTGCCATGGAAACAATCAATCACGTTTGATCCGTGTTAATATAGGATTTCTTCTAAGTTTCCAAGCTCATAGTATATTTATAAGTTAATCAAAGTAATTATTTTTCTCACAGTGCCAGTTTTTAGTTTTTTTAAAAATCCTTTTCTCTATCTTTTTCATTATATTAATGTGAAAATTTTGCCTCTTAGTTTCATCTCCTTATTTTTGTTTGCTTTGCATGTCTAATTCCCTAGAATGTACCAAGTTCCTTTATTTTTCATCATTTCTTGAAAATGTAGTCACTCAAGGCTATACATTTCTCCATGTGAATTGCTCTTTCTGTATCCTATGTTTCGATATAAGATGTTCTCCTGTTCCTTGTTTTATAGATAATTTTAATTTCACTTCTGATTTTTTCCTTGTTAATCTGAGTTATTTAATAGTGTCTTTCAAGTTGCTAAGATTTTTAGTTCTAATTTGATTGGCTCATAATCAGAAAATCCACCCTTAAAAAATCCTGACTTTTAAAAAATCTTAGGACATTTTTATGCAGACCCATACTAAATAAAATTCTAGATATTATTTATTAAATGATTATAATATTTTATGTTTATTAAATCAAGCTTATTGATCACATCATTAAAGTCTTCATAGTCTTTATTTTTAAAGATTTTGTCTACTGAATCATTTTAATTTTGGAGAGGTATTTTGAAGTCTGTTATAAATTCACAATTCTATCTTTTTTTCACTTTATTCTTATGTTTTTTAACAGTTATGCTTATGTAATTAGGTGCTGTATTGTTTGGAGTATACACATTTATGACTATTATGTCATCATATTGGGTCTCATTACACAATGACTTATTTTAGCCATTTTTGTGCTTTTAATATTAAATGCCATCTTATCTGATATTATTATTGCCATTATGGTTATCTACTTATAGCAATTCCTTAGTATCCCTTTTCCAAGCTGTACTAGATAGGATATGGGTAATCTATAATACACACAATATATATTCCCATCTCACAAATATCAAGATAGGTGATCCACAGTTGAATTTGTGGCTAAATGCTATTAAGTCCAGGGCTTCTATCTTCTCAATTCACAGATTCCATGTTGTATTCTAAAATAGCTCTCTATCTTCTATCACATCCACATTCCAGCTAATTGGATGGAAAAAGGAACAAATGAGCGGACAGGACCTTCCCTTTCAAGGGAATTATTTGCGAGTTGTAAACATCACTTCCATTTTTATCCATTCACCAATAGTTCATCTTTTAAATTTATTTTTGGTGCGTTAGCTCAGCAATTTCATACATATTTTCTCCCTGTACAATTTATAAGTTGTGCTATATATTTCCATTTCTTTTTCAGGTACATGCCTCTATAATATAAACTGAAAATGTTACCAAATAATTCCTCCACAAAAACGATTCTGTATAATAAAAACTTTGGTCTCAGCCCAAAGAGAGGTATGGCCCTTGTCCCCGGTTCCTTTAGGGTAACATTTAGACCCTGATGATTTCTCAAGTAATAGAAGTTACTTTGTTATTCATGGTTGGCCCCTCTGATAACACTTGATCATTTATGCTAATGAGATGATTCATGGTGGGCCACTAGGTAATTTATACTAACAAGGATAGGGGCTGGCCATGTCAGAAGACCAACCATGTGATTGATTAGAGGCTTGGGACTTTGAGTAACATGCGATCAGCCTGACCTCCAGGGAACAGTAGTGGTAATGGAAGTTGAGTTCAACTAAGTGGGCAATAATGCAATCAATCATGCCAACATGATGAAGCCTCAGTAAAAACTCTAGATGCCAAACTCAGATGAACTTCATGGGATGCATATACTGTTACACATCAATGCTAGGAGGGTAACACATCCCTGAGGACGTGGAATCTTCATGTTTGGAATCCTCTCAGCCCCCCATTCTGCCCTATATATCTCTTCCTTTGGTTGGTTCTGATTTGTACACTTTTGCTACAATAAAACTGCAGTTATAAGGATAATGCTTTCCTCAATTCTGTGAGTTTTGGCAAATTACTGATTCTGAGGAATTCTGTGGAGACCCCCAAATTTGTATCAAGCTGGTCTGAAGAGAGGATGGCCCTTGAGAACCCTAAACTTGTGACTTGGCTGGTGTCAGAAACCAGACAGACTTGGAAGTTTTGACTTAAGGACTGTGCCCTTAACCCCAAATTTGGTTAATTCTGGGCACTCGACTGCACTACTTCTCCTCTACTCACTTAAAACTATACTCTCATACTCTCTCCCCCTACAGATAAGTGATAAAAATACTTTACTTCCCCTCTTTTTCCTATTCTTACTCCAACTCTTTTTGACATATTATTACTCTTATTTCTGTACTATTATTAGAATTTATCTTGAATATGCTTCCTATATTTCAGGAACTTCATTTAACATTGCATTCTTGAAATGTTAAACATAACATTCATTCTCAAAGGATCTGTCACTATTTATTTAAATTTAACTGTTAGTTTTATTGCTCACCACTTGTTTCCTCCTGATTCATTTTTCCGATCCTGAGTTCTCAGCTTTATCTCCTGATTCTTCTTTTTTATTTTTAAATGGATCAAGTTCTTCAGAATGTTTCTCAAATGTGGTATATGGGTAGTGACAATTCATCCCTATTTTCCTAGGAAGTCCTACTTGTTTTGGTGGAAGTATTTGATAATGCCATTTTTCACTTTCCTTTAGGATGATAAATTATATCCCCCTCCAGCTTTCCTAGCAAGTCCTAGTTTATGCCTGTTATTGTAGAATAATTATTAATAGTGGCACTTTTCACCCTCAATTGGAATGATAAATTATATATTACCCTATGTAAGGGAACACATATTCTGAATTCTTGAGTATCTGTATCTATCTATCTATCTATCTATTTTGGTCTTATGTATTAATACCTTGGTCAGATATAGGTTTCTAATGTTTTAATTTTTATTTCTGACTCATTTATTATTTATTTATGTATTATTTATTTATTTATGTATTATTCCACCATCTTCTAGCTTATTTTACTTTTGCAGTCAGTTTGCTCTTTCTGTTTGAAATGTTAAGAGATTTTTTTTTCTTTATCTTTAAATTTAGAAATTTTAATGCCTAGGTACATGTCCTTTTTTTTTATCACTCATACCAGCAACTCAGTGCATCTTTTAAAATGATAAAATCTGGTCTTTCTTTAGTCCAGGGATATTTGTGTTAAATGGTTGTTAAATTAGTGTAACCCCTACATGTGTTCCTTTCACTTTTTCTGGAAGTTCTATTATTGGTATGTTATATCCTGGATCTATCCTCAGAGCCTCTTTTCCATCCATATCTGCACTTTAAAATATTTGCTCTGAACTTTTCTTTCCTTCTTCTATTTGATCTTTTGGATACTAATTCAGGTCTCAACAATGGTCACAATTTCTTCACTTTACTTATCAAATTGTTTAGTTGGAAATCATGTTTTAATGGTGAAATTTTTATTTCCAAAAAGTAATTTCTGTGTTTAATCTGAATAGTCTTGTATTTGTATTACTTTTCTATTCAAGTTGATGTTTTTCTCCTCCAGCAGCTATATTTTGTCAGCCATCTGATCTTTTGGTTGTCCTTTCTCTGCAGGTGTGGGACCCCCTTTAATATGTTATGATTTTTTTTTTTTTTTTTGGTCAGCTTACTAGAGACAAGTTCTGAAATTCCCTAACTAGCAATCGGCTCACAAATTATGGGATGAAAAACATTTTCTAACCTTGTGAGCTGGCAGTGTTCAGAAGAGAGCCTAAGCTGGTGGTGCCCTGAATGGTCAACACAAAGAACTCTTTCAAATCCTCCTAAACTCTAAGCTTAATAAGTCTTTTATCTCTAACCTGAAAGCCAAACCTCACTGTTCTACAGATTACTGACACTGTGGGAAGGATGACCAGAAAGAGAGAGAAGCAAACAGGGAGAGAGAAGTTGTGAAGTTGTATAAAAAATTTTTAATTTGATTGGTGCTGCAAAATTGAGTATTTCTGCCATCAACAAAGATTCACCATCACAATAATAGTACCAGTTTGGAAAGCATAACAAGAAAGACAAAAATTGGTGGTAATCAGAGCATCAAAGCATCTAAGGTGGAAAACCAAAGGAAAATTACATTTTATGCCTGATTTCAATAACAATGCAGCTTAATTTTTTATTCAAAATTGTATCTTACTATAACAGTTAAAGAAGTCTTTTCCCTTGAAATGACGGTTATGATAATTGAAAGCAATATCTAAGGCATACTAAAAATGTGAAATTCAGAATAAATTTATCCAACTTTCATGAATTAATAAAATAAATATTGAAGATGGTGGGGGTACGTACCCTATAAGGAGAAAAAGTAATTTCAATCAATTAGCATTTGATTTGGGTGTAATTTTCTATGACTATGCTTTGTTTTTCTTATTTCCACCATATGTTTATTATCTTATAAATAAATTATGTTTAGTAAAATTTAATTAGCTGATATTTGTAAAGCTGTCTAAAGATGGACTTTGTATAATTGCTAAGAGGTTTTTTTTTATTACTAAGTATCAATATTTTGTCTGTGCGCTTGCTGCAGATAAAGAACATTAATTTTTAAAATAGCAGTAGAATCTCTCATTCTACATAGCCTTATAGAAAGAATCAGGGGACTCTAAAGCATCTGAAGAAACATTCTCAAGGAGTTAATTTCTAGCTTATACAACTATTTACAGAGCTCAGATATATGTTCAAAGCATTTCAAGGCCTTGAAAAAAATCATGCTCTAGTCACAATGTCACTGTCCTCAATATTAGCACACGGGTAATCTCGGGTTACAAAGACCAGCATTCAAGAAAGGCTGCTGCATGGTGTTCATGAGAAGATATGTAGTGTGATTGAGAACTGACCTATACCAATTTGGTCACAGATAAAAGGAGCTGCCAGTAAAGTCAGAGCTAGCTGGTGTTTCTTACTCCCCATAATATAGCTGCCGGGTTATAAAGAAAGCAAATCATGAATTAGTCCTCAGTTCTGTCCCCTACATGGACATTTATTAGATTACTATTTATTAGGAAAGCTGATACAGAAGGGGTTCATACAATCTGTTTTCTACACTTTAAGAATCCCCAGTTCCGGGCTTCCCTGGTGATGCAGTGGTTGAGAGTCCACCTGCCGATGCAGGGGACATGGGTTCGTGCACCGGTCCAGGAAGATCCCACATGCCGCGGAGCGGCTGGGCCCGTGAGCCATGGCCGCTGAGCCTGAGCATCCGGAGCCTGTGCTCCGCAACGGGAGAGGCCACAACAGTGAGAGGCCCGCGTACCACCAAAAAAACCAGAATCCCCAGTTCTATGTCCTCTAGGTGAGTCCGTCACTAAGTGGTTTTGATAAGGACACGGCAAAATTCCTGAGACAAGGAATCCATCTAATTGGCATCATGCAATCCAGACATTCTTCCAAAACCAATAACTGGACACATGACCAATTAGGGGATCAAAAGCATGGATATTGTCTCTGAGAGGAGCAAGTAACAAGCAAAGATGGTTTAGCTAAGCCACATATCTTGAATGTTTTCAATTTTTCAAACAAGTCTCCTTTTAAAAATAAATGATGAATACAATGGAATATTACTCAGCCATAAGAGGAGACAAAATTGAGTTATTTGTAGTGAGGTGGATGGACCTAGGGTCTATCATACAGAGTGAAGTAAGTCAGAAAGAGAAAAACAAATACCATATGCTAACACATATATATGGAATCTAAAAAAAAAAAAAAAAGGTTCTGAAGAACCTAGGAGCAGGACCGGAATAAAGATGCAGTTGTAGAGAATGGACTTGAAGACACGGGGAGGGGGAAGGGTAAGCTGGGACAAAGTGAGAGAGTGGCATGGACATATATACACTACCAAATGTAAAATAGATAGCTAGTGGGAAGCAGCCACATAGCACAGGGAGATCAGCTCGGTGCTTTGTGACCACCTAGAGGGGTGGGGTAGGGAGGGTGGGAGGGAGATGCAAGAGGGAGGAGACATGGGGATATGTGTGTATGTATAGCTGATTTACTTTGTTATAAAGCAAAAACTAACACACCGTTGTAAAGCAATTATACTTCAGTAAAGATGTTAATAAAATTTAAAAAAAATGATGATAATAACAACATTAATTTCATCAGTAAAAACCCATTTTTATATCTACTGCCCACTTAGTAAACTATCAGTTGTGGATTAGGTGTTGATAGCAGAGGATGTGTTTCTCTGCTATCTCTGGAATGTGACCCTTTATCATACTGCTAGTTGAAGACCTCTGGACTCTAAAGTCCTGATAGCATGGTACTGTCTAATCGCCCCTAGAGCTAAAAATAACTGGCACACGTTAACTATGTTGAAGTGTTTTAAAGCAAATTATAGGCATTATAAAAAAACGTGCTGGAAGAAGTATGGGATTTTGAACAAAGGTCTCTTTAGCAAATACTTGCTGAGGTATGTGATGTTTCAAAAATTACTTAACTTCCTGTAGTCCCAATATATTCATCTATAAAGAAGGGAATGTAGTAATACATATTTCATAGGATTGTGATGAGAATTAATTGAATTTTCAAAAAGTGCTTTATAAATGGTAAACATTACTTTTAGGTTTAATAAAGGTTAAATGATCCTTAAGGGTAGGTGGAAGTATGTTTTTGTAGACAGAGAAGGAGGGTTTTCTTAGTCCTACTTTATGTCAGGGATTTTGCTACTTGCTTTATTGAGAAGATAGAAAAATATAAGCTCTATAATCTTTAATGTCATAGTAGAAAACCTATAAGCTCCATACTGTTTGATTCAGTCATATCTAATAAAAATCATGCTGATACCAGAGGCTATAAGGGATCTTATTAGCAAATGTTAATGAAAATTGGGGGAGGATAAAAGATTGTGGACTCAGGTACATTGCAGGAAGCAAACTTCTGAACTCTAAAGTCATTTACTGCTAATTGATAAAGATAAAATTTTGGAATGTTTGCAAGGCATTTGACTTAGTGTTATCACAAATACACACTTTATTTCTTGCTAGAGTAAGATCTGTGTCAGATTTATACCTGTTCTCTATCTCCTCGTCATAAAACTCCTTGCCTATTTTTGAAGAATTTCCTTTAAAATTAGGGACTTCAAAAGTTTAAAGGCCTCTCTTATGAAATGTAACCAATAATTATGAAGCTATATATTCTAGTTGCTTGCAACAAGTATATTATGATTCATAATTGTTTGCTGCCCCTCCCTGGAGGACAATTATAATTTCATGGCCAGCTGATGACAGAATCAGCCAGTAAGTGAGAATAGAAATGAGTGAATTACATTTCAAGCAGAAATTTTAAGCACCAGCTCACACTTTCTCTTTGTTATGAGTCAACAATGTTTTATACATTGGATATTGCAGAGGGCCCAGAGGGAATACACCATGAAGAAGAGCCATACACCACTCCATGATGGACACATAGCATTAGTGATAAATGAATCTTTGCTGTTGCAGAACACTGAGATTTTACAGTCATTTGTCACTGCAGTCTATCCTGCAGTGTTCCACTCACAATCTGTAACTTCATTTGTATATAAGACTTTTAAAATCCATTGTTACTTTGTTAATCAGAGAACATCATATTTTGTGTCTGACTTTTTTCCTTCAAGACACAGGGTGACTGACACTGATTATTTTGAAAAATAATGTGAAGGGATTTTTTTTTTTCTTCAACAGCAGCTCTACCTGGATCTAAATTAAATAGGAAGCCAGCAAGGCAGGTTTCTTGTGTCTTATATAAGAAAAGCAAAGAAATATCACTGGCAGTAGAAAAGTACTAATACTGCCCAGAGTGATCCCAGGCATGTAGTAGTTGCTCAATCAATATTTGTGGGATGACTGGATAAAATATAATACCAGTTAATTCAAGTAACAGTGACATGTAAATTGGTCTTTATTTTCCTACAGTATTAGTCCGCTCCTGCTGTAAAATAATTGTATAAGAGACAAACCCAGGATTTCAGTGGCTTAGGAAATTAGTGTTTCCTTATTCATAGGTCTGTGGGACACTTGGTATGGCTCTATTTCAGTCCAGTCTCGTTTATGACTGTTCCACATGTTTCTCATTCTAAAACTGGTTATTCAGTGAATTCTGTCCTCATGTGGAAACATAGAAGCTCAACAGAATAAGTCAAACCATGCAAGTATACTTTCTGCTTGCATACCTGTGCACATTTAATTACTCAAAACAAGGCACAGAGCCAAGCTGAATATCAACAAAGAGGAGATACAGTCTCTATCTACTCTCCTGGAAGGTCCATAGCAAAATTTACTGACACAAAGTTGTAAGATAAGGAGGGCGTAAAGGGTGGGAACAAAAATACTAACTCATCCACCAAAGATGACTTGTTTTTGAATAAAAATTTAAAAGCAACATCAATAAACAGCAGTAACCTCCTCTAAAGTACTAATTATCTCTGCTGAGAATTTTGCAGCAATCTTTGGTCCACTGAGGACTGCTTAAACTCAATCGTTATAAACAGTTGAAATTCTGAAATTGAGTAATGCATGACATGGGAATCTCTGCTAGGAATAAATGATCTTTTTAAAAAATCTAATTTTAAATTCAAGAAGTATTTGTGAACCTTTGAAATGTATTTTGAGTAAGGCTTTGTAATGAAACACATGTAACTATAATTCATATGTTAATGAACATGTATGATGGTGGTGGTTAATTATATGTGCAAACTTGGCTGGACCACAGTACTCAGAAATTTGGTCAAACACCAGTCTGGAGGTTTCTGTGCAGGTATTTTTTAGATGAGATTGATGTTTAAATTAGCAGACTTTGAGTAGAACAGATTATTCTCCAGAATGCGGGTGGGCCTCATCAAATTAGCTAAAGGCCATAAAAGAAAAAGACTGAAGCTCCCCCCAGGAAGACCGAATACTACCTCCAGACTACGTTTAGGCTCAAGCTGAAACATTAACTCTTTTCTGGGTCTCCAGCTTGCTGGCCTGCCCTGCAGATTTTGGGCTTGCCAGACACTACAATTGTGTGAGCTAATTCTTTAAAATAAATCTATCTCTCTATATACACATATCTTATTGGCTCTGTTTCTCTGGAGAACACAGACTAATACAATGACTAACATTACCTATGAATGGCAGAAAAGGTATGAATTGGGAGATAATTATGAATTTTACAGTTATGAATGATTAACGCATATAAAACATCTCTCATTTTCAACATGAAGTGAAAGTATCCACTCTTTATTAATTGATAATAATAGAGACAAGGTGAGAAATGCAGATACAGCATCATCATCAAATCTACCTTCCGCACCAAATCCTTTAAAAATTACAGAAAAATATGTTTTAAATATAATAAGTACAGAATATAATGGAAAATAAGATAGAGTGACTTCAGCAGAACAGAAATTTTGAGAACCACCTGAAAGGTGAATTGCAGACATAACTGATTGGCCAGAGACAAAATTAAGAAAACCACAGCCTCCAAAATATGAAGAAAAGCTGGAATGTAAATTCAAGCAATTTTAATGATTCTTGAAACTCAGAGTCAGATTGTACAAAGAGTCAGAGAGGACCCTGGAGAGTTTACCTAAGCAGGACTATACTTTTGGAATGCTGAGTTCTTTTTCTTCCCTTGCTCTAACTGAACAAGGAGCAGCAGGGACATTTCTGAGGCTCCTAGTGCGGGCCTGGGGGTTTGAGAGAAAAGCAGAGCAAAGCTTGAGCTAATGCCAGTTTGCAACCTAAGTTGAAGTTGGGGTAAAGGGATGGGGGAAGAGTGGAAAGCAAAGAAAGGTCATTCCTGACAGAAAGGAAATGATTTACAGTGCTTCCAAGTCAAGTCAAACAGTTTTATTCTGGTAATTGGTGGAAGCCTGGGGCAAGAGGACTAGTTCTTCTGTCTGTATTCTCCCCAGCACATCCTGAAGTAAAGCTCACTTGTTGCGTCCTCCACAAAGATACAAACCTCACAGTCACCTCAGCCAGTCAGAGAGAGGGCTATTGGTGACAAAGACTGGCATACGTGCAAACGAACTGTTTCTCAGTACCCTGACTAATCTGCTAGTCCTTCGCTCCTAACTCAGATTGGCAAACTATGGATCACCAGACTTCTGGAGAAAGGCAGTGAACTGAAAGAGAATGAAAAGATAAACAAGATATCCTGTATTTAATATATTTTAAACATATTTTTCTTTAACTGTTAGCAGATTTGATGCAGAACGTAGAATTGATGATGATGCTGTATCTGCATTCTTCATCTAGTCTTTATGATTGTCAATTAATAAAGCGTGGAGGGGCTTCCCTGGTGGCACAGTGGTTGAGAGTCCACCTGCCGATGCAGGGGACACGGGTTCGTGTCCCAGTCTGGGAGGATCCCGCATGCTGCGGAGCAGTTGGGCCTGTGGGCCGTGGCCACTGAACCTGTGTGTCCGGAGCCTGTGCTCCACAATGGGAGAGGCCACAACAGTGAGAGGCCCACAATACCACAAAAAATAAATAAATAAATAAGAGTGGATACTTTTACTTCATGTTTAAAAAGAGAGATTTTTTTATATACATTAATCATTCCATAACATTGTAAGCAAAGAACAGTTAACTTTGGTAAAAGATCAGAAATTCCAAAAATAAAGGGGGATTTAAAAAAATTATTTAATTAACATTCTCCAAAAAAGAGTATCTCTTGCAATAACAAATATTAAGAATCTGCACTATGAAAATTACTAAAATGAAAAGAGTAGCTGAAATTAGAGAAAAATCAGAATGGTGAAGTAGAGAAGAGAAATGGCTAAAGAACAATTTAATGACGTGTAAAATTAAGTCAAAGAGATTTTTTAAAAAGTAAAAAGACAAAGAAATTAAAAGTGCAAACAAATTAAGACTCATAGAGATCAATGCAGGATATCTAATATCTGTCTAAAAGGATTTCCAAATCAAACAATAGAGATAATTGATGAAAAGAAATAATAGAAGACCTACCTTCCCACTGAGATAAAGACATATGGTCTTAGATGAAATTGTCCACTGAGTGACAAACAGCATAAATTTAAAAAGAAAAGAACATACACATATCCTGATTTACCTAAGAACTTCAAGAATAAAGAAAAACTGCTAAAATTTTCAAAATCACTAAGTTACTCACAAAAGAAAAAGATTTCCATTAAGGATCTGGGTGGTGCCTATATTGTAGAATGGATCTTACGTTTTCTACAGAAAAAAAAAATTGGAAAATAACTTTGAAACTATAATTTTACACTTAGCCAATATGTTGGTCAAGAAGAGCAAGACATGACATGTGAAGACAATTAAAGGACATTCTGCAGGAAAGTGAAATGTGAAATCAAGAAAAACACTGAAATTTAAGAAAGAATGCTGAGTGAAGAAATGTAAAAATAGTAAAGTTTCTATAAATGTTGATATGCAATATCAAAAATAGTATGTGGATCAAAAATCCAATACAATCATTACATGAAAAATTGGGGAGGGGCAGATGGAAGAGGAACTTGGTGATAAGTGAAACTGCAAAGGTCTTCAGATTGGATTTTTTTTTTAATAGTGTTTATTTATTTTTACTTGTTGACAGTTTTGCTTTATTTATTTATGGCTGTGTTGGGTCTCCGTTTCTGTGCCAGGGCTTTCTCTAGGTGTGGCAAGTGGGGGCCACTCTTCATCGTGGTGTGCGGGCCTCTCACTATCACGGCCTCTCTTGTTGTGGAGCACAGGCTCCAGACGCGCAGGCTCAGTAATTGTGGCTCACAGGCCCAGTTGCTCTGCGGCATGTGGGCTCTTCCCAGACCAGGGCTCGAACCCGTGTCCCCTGCATTGGCAGGCAGATTCTCAACCACTGCGCCACCAGGGAAGCCCTCGGATTGGATTTTGATCAAAGAGAGAGTGTAAGTATTAACTTTAGACTTTATTATTCTTAGAAAAAATAGTCAAAATATCAGCTTCAAAATCAAAGGTAATCATTGGAAGCCTAGAAATATAATGTATAATTTTTAAAACAACTCAAGAACACTTCAAAAAACTGAAATGAATGATAACTATAGAAAAAGGAGAAAAGATAGCCAAATTTCTGCCTATAAAATGATTGGAATCACAAAATTTTATAGGCAATTCCTAGCAAATTTTAGGACCCAATTGTTTCTGTGTTATAATTTTTAACTCTATCCCTGACTTATATCTGTTCTCTTAATTAACAACCTCTGTGACAGTAAGAAATGAAATGATGAAGATCTAAACGAAGGATGACTATAGGATTAACACAGAGTAAAAGGATTTCCACGAGATTAAAGAGATAGAATTGCAAAAACTGGATCAGTGCAATGTGGGGATGAAGGAAAGGTAGTAGTTAAGGATGATTCCCAGTTCGGGCGATAACTTCTTAAATGTCATATACTTAGGAAGCACCATGTGTTGTGGGGAGAGAGGAGATGTTAAAATATAGGTACAGTATGGCATAGGACCTGGGGTCAAGGAGTATGACATTTGAAGGCTCCAAATCATTAACACCAAACCTCATTCTACCTGGGCAATTTCTTAGCCACTCCAATTGTAATGCTCAACCTTCTTGAGTAAGGAGTCAGAGTTAGTGTAGCAGCAATGGTTTTCCTTTTATTCCCAATCCTGTGCCCTGGTTTCTGGAGATAACATCTCAGGAGCTACAGTTCAACAGAGACACTCTGACGTCATGTTGACTAACCTTAGGTTTTAGCTAACCTTAGATTTTGTAAATCACCATCAGTCATTTATTACTTGAATATTTTGTACTCATGCAGGGGCTAGTCAGTCATTTCTGTTCTTAGAAAATTACTTGCTCTTCCCAGAACCATGCAGGTTAGTCTTAACTGTCTTTATCCACCTCTCTCAATGTACACATAGAGAGAGGGAGCAACATATATACATATATATATATATATTCTGTAGGCAGATATATGTGATCAAAAAATACATATTTCAATATTCCATAGCTATTCATAGCTATTATATTCAAAACAGAAGCAGAGTACCAATATGTGCCAACATTATTAAGTTTTCAGAATATGTAAAATGATAAAAAGATTCTAAGATAATTCCACAAAGTAAGCATAAGTCCTAACAACAAAACTGGAGAAGGAATAAATGTATTCTAATCAAAAAGGATTTCTTTCTAAGAAATACAAGGAGGGTTTAGCATTAGGAAAATCATATTATAATTCACTACATTAGTAGATTAAGAAAAAACAATTTTGATCATCCTGATAGATGTAGAAAGCATTTGATATGATTTTTGTTTAAAAACATCTTAGCAAGTTAGAAATAGAAGGAAACTTATTTGACAACATGTGTATACCAGAACTTCCCAGCAAAACTTATACTTAAGGGTAAGTAGTTTTAAAAGTTACACTGAACTCAGGAACAAATTGTAGATACCAGCTACTACTGTCATTAGTCAATATCTTACTGGAGATTCTAGGCAAAGCAGTAGATTTAGAAAAATAAATTAAAACTTTACATATTTAAAAAAGACAAACTGTCAGAATTTACAAATGATATAATTCTCTACCAAGGAAATCCAGGAGAAATTATTTGAAATGTTCAAAAAATTCATAATTGGCTTTAGTAATATTACTGGATAAAAAGAGCTACATACAAAAATATCACTACTTTATACAATAGAAATAAATAATAAAAAAAAGGAGAAAATATTACTTGAATTAGCACCAAAACTATAAAACGTTAGGAATATAACCACTACCTATTCAAACAAAGAGGTAAACTTTTACTAATAACCATAAAAGAAGACTTAAGTAGACATAAAATTCACAAATGGAAAAACTAAATATTATAAATATATAAAATTCTCATGTTAATCTGTAAATTCAAAGCTATCTCAAGCCTATATTCTCAGATGATTCTGACAAGTTAATTCTTCAATTCAAAATGAAAAGGAAAATACATAGGTAGTAAAGAAATTTTTGGAAAAGACAATAAAACCTTTTATATATCTAAAAGGTTTAACCTTTTCGGTATCAAGCAGACCCATATTTACATGTACCCAGAGTTATCTAAACTGTGAGTTTTGAGGGCACATGTCCCTACAAACCATCCTCATTTCTGACACCAGTTGCAAGTTCATGGGGTTCCCCATACCATGCTTAGGTGTAATAATTAGCTAAAAGGAGTAAGGGAACTCATTGAAAACTGTTACACTCACATTACAAGTTGTTGATGGAAAAGGATACAGATTAAAATCAGCCAACAGACAAGACACATAGAGTCGAGTCCACAAGGAGTCCAAACATGGAGGTTCCAGTAGTCCTCTCTCCACCAAGTCATGAACAGCCTGGTCACATTGTAGACAATCTGCACAGAGAATTGCCTGCCAGGGAAGCTCACTTTCAGTGTCCAGAGTTTTTATTGGGGCTTTATCACATAGTGCCTGCATGGTTGACTTTTAGTCTGAAGCCCCTCCTAGAAGTTAGGCTAATATCTTTTGTCATCAGTTCTTCTGGAAGTTGGAATTGGTATGTTGCAGCTCAAAGTCCTCATCATAAATCACACTGTTAGATTGTCCAGTGGCCAAAACCCTTATGTCAGGCAGAATATTCCAGGGTTCTAGAGCTCTCTTTCCAGTCATCAAGGGCAAAGCCCAGACTTCTCTTTGGGTAAGGTTAATTCTTCACTACACAATATGGAAATTTAGTGTACAGCATGGAATTCAAATAGGAAATAATCTGCACATTTTCATATAAAAGTAATGGGAAATCTCTGGGAAAATGTATACTAAACTGTAAACTATAATATACGCCACTGTATGAAGAAAGCATAGGAATACTGGGGGTCAGGAATGTAAGGAGGGATTCATTTTTTGCTCTTTGTACTTCTAAAGTATTTGGATTTTTTTTAAACAATAAGAATCAATTAATAGATATCTTGTGTGATTTAAATAACTATTTCAAAAAATGAGATTTTCCCCACTTCCACTAAATAAATATGAACATAAATGTATACAAATCAGGTTTAAGAAGAGCCCCATTTTTAGCTCACATGCATTAGTCTGGGCTTACCGGCTCTCCTACTTACCTCTGAGAAGATGGAGGTTGGAATGAGCTGACTGCAACTCTATGAATCTATGAATATTATTTGTATATGTGGAGCCGTTTCTTTTTTTTTTTCTAATTTTTTTTTCTTAATCATTATTCCCAGTCAAATGGCACAGGCTTGAGAAGGGCAAAGACAGCCAGAGATTGCACTCTGGCCTACCCTCAAAGTATCCTTTATGAACTACCCTTCCTAAGTCCACCCTTTAAAGTCAATGTTTCCCACACTTCCTCCCTTGCTCTGCTTCTCTCACCAGACTGCAAAGCCTCAGAGGGTGAACTCAACTACCTTGAAGTTGTCTTTTATCATTTGTGGCGATTCACGAATTATATTCCCTGCCTCCAATTCCATGGACTTCAATTTCTGTGTTTGACCTCTTTAACCTCTCTGTAACCTGTTTACTCTGCACTAATCCTAAAGTCAGTCTTAGTTTAGGTCTTCATCATTTCATTTCTTACTATCATAAAGGTTGTTAATTAAGGGACCAGGTGGTAATATACATAAGTGAAGCAGACCGCTCTAAGAAAATCCAGAGTAGTGAGGGCTATGATGGGCTGGAGGATTCTTGCCACTTTTAAAAGCATTCCCTTTCAAAGTTTTGTTTGCTGTGTCTGTGTTTTGTTTTGTTTTCCATCATTGTGGCTAAATACTTCTGTGGCCAAATTCTGAGCTAGTTTGCAAACTCCGTGAACATGGTCTCTATACCATGTATCTTACAAATCTATTTGGCTTCTGGAATGATCTGTTTAGAAATGTAAATCTAATAATGTCATTCCTCTACTCCAAAGTTTTTCAATGATTTAATTCTAGGCTAAAATGAAAACATCTTACCCTGGCACTCAATCTTTTAATGATCTGACTTCTGATTATCTTCAGCTATATCCCTTACCATTTCCATTTCACACTGTGATCCCGCTATTTTGAAATTCTGTCAGATCATACAATGTCTTATGCTCTACATTGTTTCTGTGACATTCGTGACTTTTTAGAAGACTTCCTTGACTTTACTTACTTCACTTACTTGACCTTCCCTTATTCCACTCTGATGTAATCCTCTTGTTCATTGTTTCTTCACTGCCACTGACCTACTTCCTTCAAAGCAATTTTTACACTTCATGAAATAGTATATGTTTGCTTTCTGCCTCTTTCACTAAAATGTGTGCTCTTTAAGGTAGGCTTGATGTTACGTTTATCTCTGTAGAAATGGCATTTGGAACTTAACAGAGACAATATCAATATCTCTTTATTTCCTGAATGTATTTTTCTTCTTCTAACTGTAAAGTTAGCCATTACTTTCAATATAACACACTCGTGAACACAGCATTTGGCAGCAACAGGATTCAATCCTTCCTCTACTAGGTACTACCTGTGTGACATTAGATAAGTTAGGTAACTTTGCTAAACCTCGGTTTTCCCGTAGTGCCTACCTCATCGGATGACTATGAAGATTTAAATAATATAATTCATTAGTACAAAGCCTAGCACTTTGGAGCTGTTCAAAACTGCAGATTATGGTCATGGTAATAGTACAGATCTTCCGCAACTTAGGATGGGGTTACACCCTGATAAAACCATCACAAGTTGAAAATATCATAAGTTGAAAATGGATTTAACACAGCCAACCTACCAAACATCATAGCTTAGCTTCGCCTAGCTTAAAGGTGCTCACAACACTTACATGCCTACAGTTGGGCAAAATCATCTAACACCAAGTCTATTTTATAATAAAATGTTGAATATCTCATGTAATTTATTGGATATTGTACAGAAAGTGAAAAACATTACACTTCTAAGCATAAATTAGTTGTTTACCATCGTGACCATAAGGCTGACAGGGAGCTGCAGCTGCCCAGCATCACAAGAGAGTATCATACTGCATATGGCTAGCCTAGGAAAAGATCGAAATCAAAATTCAAGGTATGGTTTCTACTGAATGTGTATCACCTTTGTACCATTGTAAAGTCAAAAAATTCTTCAGTTTAACCATCATAAGTTGGGGACAGTCTATAGTAGCAGAAATAGAAATAATGCGGATAACATTTTAAAAATCAAACATTTGAAAACATTTATTTAAAAGCTAAACTGCAATTCAAAAGAAACAGTAAAGCATACTGAACTCTTATTACAGTGGTTCTCAGTAAACCCACACATACCTTTTCTTGCCTCAAACTGAACTAACTGCATCACCCTGTCCTTCATCCCCCAGAATGCTCCTCCTCCTGGGTTTCCTATGCACCGAATAGTATTGCCATCCACACCCTTGGCTAATCCAGTGACTTGGGAAGGCCTTCCTGACTCCTCCTCCTCCTCAACTCTAGAGCCAATCATCAAATCCTGTTGATTCTATCATACAATAGCCACCATACTAGTCTCACTACACTTTATCTTGCCGACCCTAACTGATTTTCTAAATAGCAACCAGAAATAATCTGAACATTTCTCTTCCCCTCAGTACTTCCCATTGTGCAAACTCCTTCTCATTGCCTAGACAAGTCTCACAAGACTTGCCAGACTATGTTCTGGCCCAATATTCCAGCATCATCTCTGGCTACTCCCTCCTTTACACTTGGGCTCCACCAGCTTATAATTCATTCCATTCCTCCAATCTATCTTGCTTTTTTTCACCACTAAGTCTTCACACAAGCCATTTCCTTGTCTATAACTGGCTTCCCAAGTCTTCTTAACCCGGCAATCTACCATTCATTACTCAGTTCCACCATATGTGTGATTTCTTCCAGGAAGCCTTCCCTGACAGATATCCCTTCTCCCTCTATGGCTCATGTAACAGAGCACTTGACCCGTTTCTGTATTAAAAATGCCTGCTCACTTGTCCTCCTTTTATGCTCCCTTATACTCTGAGCTCTATGAAAGCAGAAACCAGGTGTGTCTTGCTCACCATTGTATCCCCAGTGCTTACCTCAATACCAGCCGCACATAGTAGGAACTGCAGTACCCATGCATGATAAAAAGAATGAATGGACGAGTGGACTGTTAAGCCTATTTTGAAGCTGCATCTAGGTCAAACTGGTGGGTGTAAACTCCTTTCATCTTTATTCCAGCTTCTGTGGTGACCGTGGAAGAATCACTGTTTTCCTGAGTTTTCATAGATGTCTGTAGCTAGTCTGTTTGAAGTTCAGCAGTTCTATGAAGTTCTGGGCTGTGAAGTATAGCAACTCTCCTCTCCTCAGCAGTAAGAGACTTTTTCACACTTTATTTATGAGAATAGAAGTGCTGATTCTTTCACTGTGCATTTCTTCTCCAACTAATTGATTTTATTTTCATAAACTTAGAATTACTTTTCTAAAACTCTACTTGATTCTTCTTTTCAGTCCTCTGTGTTTAGAATGCCACTGATTTTTATTACCACTACAACTGGTAAAACCAACCAGCTATGCTGACTGGGTCAAGGTCTTCTTATTTAGTCTAGATATTCAAACTTCACTTTCTGACTTAAAAAAACAAACAAAAAGTACATTTCCAGGCATCAGTGATTTGATGCATATGGAATGAAACTATCGCTACCATCTATAATCTCAATTCTTTGAAGGAAATGGTGGAAAATCTATTCCCTATCTCTATTAGCAATTTCCAATGAGAGGAATGCTTAGATTTTAGTGATAAAAATCAAATTCTTCCCAAAAGTTTTATCATCATGCACTTATGAGGATAAATAAAGGAACAGTTCATCAAATGGAAAATACATATGGGCTTTGGAGCTGGATGAAAATGAATAAAGTTAGAGTCATGGCTCTGTGACTTCCTAGTTTCATAAACTTTGGTATTTTATTAAACTCTCTTAGACTCATTTTCCCCATTATTTCTTTAAACAGTTTACCGTAGTACCTACAATAGCATTGTTTTGAATGTTAATTGAGTAACACACATAAAGTGCCTTTTATCTAATGTTATTGTACAGAGTTTACCTATATATTTTACAGTTACTCTTTGCCATGAAGCAACATCTGCAGCAGAGTTTTTGCAACAGTATGCTGTTATATAATCTGAGCCTGAAAGATGCACACTGATCCTGTCATCTTTGTAAACAGTCCTTTGACGAAAGCATTCCCTGGGACCTATCTTTACATGTTAGACACTCAGTCTGATCCAAATGTTTCCTATCTTCACTTAAGGTGGTTCCAAATTAGTACAAAAGTTATAATATTCAAAGAGCTCTGCTACAGAGCATGTTCCAATGCTTGGCTTTCAGCTTTCAAGATCATCTGATGTCAGGTGATGTGGATTACTATAATTTTTTCTGAACTTCCTTCTTGAGATTTGAAATGGCATATTCTCCCATACGGTCCTGCCTCTAAAAGAATCTGCTTGAATCTGAAAGCAGAATATGGATAGAACACTGCTCAGCCTAAGCTCAGCATCTGATATGCGTAAAGATTTTATAGAGTTGGCACTTCTCACCTGCTGACTCACATGGGAAGCACTCTCTACCTATATATTGTGGCCAAGATTTCTATTGAAAAGATGGTTCTTCAATTTTGTGAACATTTAATGAAGTGACTTCTCTAAGCTCTTTACCTGAATGACTAAAAATGACAACTTTATTCATAGGGTTGCTGCTGAAGGGAAGGTGCTTTGACTATCTATAGCTGCTTCACAAGCCATCTAAAACAACAGACACACCCTAAAGTGACCAGCAATTACTCTTGTATAATCCCCTCCCCTTAAGTGCATGAGGAATCTGATTTCTTTCTAACAGTATATGGCAAAGGCAATGAGCTATCATTCCCTTGATTAAGTTACCTTACATGGCAAAGGTGATGGGATATCGCCTTTGATTCAGGTACATTATATAAGACTCTGTCTTAGCAGATTAGAGCAAGAAATAAACAGCTACCTTGTGAACTGCAAGTGGAGAAGGCCATGTGTCAGGAAACTGTGGGTGGCCTCTAAGACCTGAGAGAGGTCTTCGGCCAACAACCAGTGAGAAGCCGAGGCCCTCAGATACATAGCTGCAAGTAAATGAATTCTGTCAACGACCCAAAGGGGCTTGAAAGTGGATTCTTATCTGGCCAAGGCTCAGATGAGATGGCAGCTCGTCTGACACCTCGACTGTAGCCTTGTGAGATTCTCTGCAGAGGACCGAGCCAGGCCATGACCCAGGACTCCTGACTCAGGGAAATGGAAATAATAAACGTATGTTTTAAGCCACTAAATTTGTAGTAATTTGCTATATATCAATACAAATGAATACAGTAGCCTGAAACAAAAATGTTTTTTTATTTCTCAGGCTTCTCTGGATTGACAAGGGCTCACGTGGGGGTCAGCAGGAGTCACCATGTGGCTGCTTTCAGCTGGAAGCTCAGAATGTATGGAATGGTCTTAACACTCCCTCCCCCCTCCCCCCATGTCTCTCCAACAGAAGAGCTGGACTTCTTGCAGAGCGGCTCAGAGCTCTAAGCAAGAGAGAGTGTAAGTTGCCATCTCTCTTAAAGCCTGGACTCAGAAGTCCTAGAACCTCCCTTCTGCTATACTTTATTGGTCAAGGCAAGTCACAGGCTATTTCAGATTCAAGGTAGGGGAAATAGGCTCCACCTCTTAATGTGGGAGCATCCTAAACATCTGGAATGGGGGACATTGTTGATGGCAATATTTGCAGGCAATTTGCTACAATCCACCCTCTGGCCACAGTTCACAATCATTTCACGTGCAGAAGGCTCTCACCCCCACTCAAAACTCAGAAGTCTTATCAGGCTTAATGTCCAGTTTCTTGTGATCCACATTCATGTCCAGATAAGGCTCTTCTAGTGTGGGTCTTGTCAATCTAGAGACTTGTAATTTAAAAAGACTAATTCAGCAGACAATGGCAAGGTACATGTTCTCGGAGCACCCCACTTTTGAACAAGGAAAATTTCTTGATTAGGATTCAGTCTGTTCCCTGGGAGTGATTTTTTATGGCTCTAAGCTTCATCCTTGAACCCTTACCTCTGCCTTTCAGATCATCTTTTTGCATAAGAAATGTCCTATATTTATAGCTGAGTGGTATTTTCAGCCTTCATCCTGCCAATACAAAGTTGAGGGCCTAAAAGTCTCTTCATTTTAAATTTTCTCTGTCCCTTTTCATCCAATCTAATTAAACTACCTTAAAAAAAAAAAAACACTGTGTTTCCAAGGTATCAAATTATAATCCAGTACACTAGAAAAATGCCACAACCACAGATCTCTTTAGGTCACTCTCTACTTTGGGCTGAGATTCAGGATGCTCTGGGGTAATATCTTTAAAGTTCTTTGAAGCCTTTTGTCTGGTCAAAAGGGTCTACAAGGCACTGACTTAAATCTCTCAGTGTTTTTAACAAGCAGTATTAAAGTTATGCCATTGATTCGATCTTAACTCTGAGTCCACATTTTGCTGTCAGAGCTTCAATTTGATCTTTGTTCTGAAGCTATTTCTTATGCTGAGAACCTTTTGTAGGTTTGAGTAACTGGGAATGAGAAATAGTATTATTTTCCAACCCAGCAAAACCCAGTTGAAAATATTTCTTCTTGGTTCTGTTGAACACTGAAAAGTTCCTTCTTTAGTTCATTTGTCTCTTATAGTATCTTCTCATAGCTTAAAAAATGTTTTCAAAATGTTGCCTGGAAAGCTTCCAAGCCATACAGAATTCATTAGGTACTTCTTCTATCTTCTAAGTAACTTCAGACAATAATCTTAATTTCTTCTGCCAATACTTAAGTACATACTCTACACTTTTTCCAGTCTTTCATAGTAATTTTCCCAGTTTTCTGGTCTTCCTTCATTAACAATCTCCTCATCACCATTCAGGCCTCTGCCAACTACTCAGTCACAATGCCAATGCCATATATTTTATGTTGGAAATAGCACCGAAGTTCTTACATCTGAATAACTGCCCCTGAGGAGCTTTATCCACATAGGAGTTTGATTAAGGTGACAGGATCCTTGACTTGGAGCTGATTTCATAATGGGATGTGACTGGGGAGAGGTGAAGGTGTTTTGCAGATTGGGGGGTGTGAATTGCTGTGGCAGAATACAGAGATAGATGGCCTCTGAAAATGGTTATCAACATTTCTTCCACCCTTGTACACACATGCCACTCTTCCCATCAAGAGATGGAGTCTGTTTCCTCTCTTCTGGAAACCGGTCTGGTCTTGTGATTTGCTAGAATGCAGCTGAAATTACATTCTTGGCCCAAGTGTTAAGAAGACTGACATCTGCTTTTTGCCTCTTGGGGACAGTCATTAGACTAGTATATATCAAGAGGCTACATGTAGAAACACTGTGGTGGATAAGATGCAACTTTGGCCACTTCAGCCCCAGTGGACTTCCCCATTGAATGTGACCTCATTCAGTCTGTACAGTGTAGGAAAAAATACCCAATTTAGCTCAGTCAACACAGAACTATGAAAAATAATAAACTATTTTTACATCGCTAACTTTTTAGTGCTTTTTTATGGCAGCAACAAGTAACTGAAGCAAATCTTGATCATGGAATTATATATAACACGGTTATATTATGGGTCAGCTAAAACTGTGGTTTCTTCAAGCATAACTAACTTATATAATCATGCCACTAAGATAGTTGCTTGTATACTTCAAAATAAAGTATCTGAATAATGTGGGATTGAGAATAATTTATTTACTTATTTAGTGATTTTATTAAACATATTAGGATAAGTCAGAAAGACAAAAGACTGAATAAGATATTTTGTATATTTGGGTTCCACAGATGTGTAGGAATTGATTCCTTGATATCTTGTTTGTTATAAGGTGGTTGTAAATTTCTCAACAAATGTATACCAAAAGGTAGGGTGACAGATATTGAATATTAATAATGTGCCTACTAGATATGCTTTTAATCATGTGTACTCACATATTAGGATGGAGGCTGGATTAATATTCTTAGGAGAAGCTCAAATTAAATTGCCCTTCTTTGTTTAGTTTTCCTTTTCTCATTAGAATTCTATCCTCATTAGCTGAAAATACAGTGTCTTGTAGTTAGCAATAACCAAGCAAAGGTTATGTTTTATTTCTAAAAATTATATAACTAACCAAGCTCTATAAACTAAAGGTTAGGAAAATATAACCCCATAAGACACAATGAAATATAAAAATACTCAGATAATCATTGCTTTTTCTGTGGGGAAATTGAGTTTTCAGGGAGATCAAGTGTCTTGCCCAAGATTGAATCCACTTCTGTTTGTATCAGAAATCCATGCCTGTCTCTTTTTCTTTTCCTCTGTGTACAGAGTGCCTCCTAGAAACTGAGGTGCTTTGTAAAAAGTGAGACCTGGGAATATAACATTGAACAGAAAGTGGTGAAAGGTGTGTGGTCGAAGGCAACTCTAGATGGTACTATTCTTTTATAGAACATAATGTTTTTGCTTATTAATCACTTGTTGTGGCTGCCTTCATTTTCTGCAATGTTAGAAGGTCCAGTACGATGTTTCAGGTCTTAATTATACTACACCAACTTCCTCATCTCTCAAGAAAAATTTATCAAGGAGAGGGAAAAAAAATGTCATCTAATAAAAAATATTGCTACATTTTAATGAGTGTTTACTATGTGCCCCCCAATAATTCTGTGTCCAAGAAATGTTTATGTAATATTTCTATATCTAAGGACTAATATCACTTATCATTGTTACACTAAAAGTCAAGACAGATAGCAAGACAGGTCATGTTATTGCAAAAGTCTAGTGTAATGAAATCATTGTGCCCAACTGGTTACTTTATCTGGTTACACCACCAGAAAACAAAGCAGGAGAAAGAACCATGGGTCAGTATTTACAAAATCTAACCTAGGGAGCTCTCAAAAAATCTCGTTTCCTGTTCCACACCCTCAGAGATTCTGATTAATTAGTTGTATCAGTCACGGTTCCAGCAAGGGTCAAAAGAAGTGATTCGAAGAATTTATGAAGGGACTGCTAAAAAACACTAATGCAAAAAGAAAAAATCTATAATGTGGAAATATCACAATTTTAAATAAAGTGTCATATGGAACCACACTGGAACCTCAGGCAAAAGGAAAAATCAGAAATAGTGATCCTGTCTTTATTTAAAATTTTGACATTGTGTTCACCATGGATTTTTTGCATTAATTTTGATTTTTAAAAATTAGTGCATTAAAAGGTTATTTATCTTGATTACCGAGTTTTCTGACGTACTCCTTTCCCCTAAATTTTGTACTCAAGGTGTGCACCTGTGTCTCCTCATACCACTTGTGTCCTTGCCACACAGAATGTGTGACATCACCAGAAACATGGCACCACTTCTGACTGCTTAGACTCATACCACAGCTTTACTACTTATCAATCCTATAACCATGGATTATTTACTTTACCCCTATGAAACCTTTTTTCACAGATTACTTTTGAGAATTAAATGAAATAATCCTCAGAAACAGTACAATGCTCGACACAAAGTTAGTTCTCAATAAATAGCTAGTATTATTATGTTTGGAGTTCTAATTTTATTTGACTAATTGAGGAAGGACAATTATTCCTTTTATGATATTATAGACTAAAATAAAGTGGGGTTTTTTTCTTCAGAATTTTAAGACGTTGTACCAGTAGCAACAAAGAAAAGCTCTGCTTGCCCTAGGCCTTCTAAGAGGTCTCATTCCAGACCAGCTTTCTGAAACAATGGAAATATTCTACAATCTTTACAAGCTACTAAAAGCTATTTCCCCCTGACCCCAACCCAATGGACTAGGCTTTTCTCACCACTCCAGCATTTGCTGATTTTACTACATAGATTACATTCAAAGTCTGCAGTCTCTGCAGTAACCTCCAAAGTGGGAGCTGAAAACCCAGGAATATGTAAAATGATCCATTGGAAACAGGGAGAAAATAGAGTACATCAGATTTATTTTTAATATAAATATGAGGAAGAAATTAAACTTTCTAATATTCAGTAAATGGGCCAACCTCTTCTTTATCTTGCCTTATTCAATCTCTGCCTTATTCAGTCCTCACCCTACCTAAGCTTATTATCAGAAAATAATCCCAGAAAAGAATGAACACTTCACACAACAGAAGTGTTGACAGTAGTGTTCTCATTGGGTGGTTTGTGTTTGAACATAAAACATTTTGCATTTTATGGGATATCATATGGTTAACTGTGTTAAAAAAATAAAGATTTAAAAATAAAATCTGTACAATACTATGTAATAAAATGAGAACTGGCTATAAAATCTTTTGGCAATATAGTAAAAAGATTTGAGCTGTTGATCTTAAAAGTAAATTATGTGTTTTTGTTTTGAAAAAGAAAACAGTTCCAAATTTGCTGACTTTTATTCTGGTATGACAAGTGGCTGTTGGGTAGCTGCTACTTATCAGATGTTTAAATAAATAAACTCTTTTAATTCATCCCTTCAAGTTAAAAGGGATATTTCAACAATAAGCAAGAAAATAATTGCTTTTTGAAAGAAATTCTTGCTGTGGAGAGAGAATATGGAAAATAGATGCTTAGAATTATTTCCATCCATCTCTAGTGTTGC
Organism: Tursiops truncatus; assembly: GCF_011762595.2. NCBI lineage: Eukaryota > Metazoa > Chordata > Mammalia > Artiodactyla > Delphinidae > Tursiops > Tursiops truncatus. Next base: position 124,489,053 of record NC_047034.1, read on the forward strand.
TGCCCAAAATGCTGTATATCACCCATAAAAATGCTCATATCTGCAGACTCTAATCAGAAACATAGTCTTTTAACCTTCTTAAAATTCTCACAAATAGTATTCGGTGGGGAGGGGGTTTGAAACCCTTTTTTAAAAATGTAAAAGCACAGTGTTTTATAGTTAGGTTGAAAAACAACCAATTGAATCGGAGAAGAAGGAAATTTACAAGATGTAATGATATAAACTATCCATAAGTGGTGAATAAACTTAAAAATCTTGTGTAATAATTTTTTAAATTGCACTTTATGATGCCTTTCTACCATTTGGATTTGTAAATTTTTTTCAGCTATGGCAGCCATAAAAATCAGGAATAAAAAAAATGAAACCAAAATAAGACCTTTATATTGATATGTCACAAAATGTTAAAGATTAAAAGGCAATGAGGCTGTACCACAATGTTCACTGCAGTACTATTTACAATAGCCAGGACATGGAAGCAACCTAAGTGTCCATCGACAGATGAATGGATAAAGAAGATGTGGCACATATATACAATGGAATATTACTCAGCCATAAAAAGAAAAGAAATTGAGTTATCTGTAGTGAGGTGGATGGACCTAGAGTCTGTCATACAGAGTGAAGTAAGTCAGAAAGAGAAAAACAAATACTGTATGCTAACACATATATATGGAATCTAAAAAAAAAAAAAAAGGTTCTGAAGAACCTAGGGGTAGGACGGGAATAAAGACGTAGACGTAGAGAATGGACCTGAGGACACAGGGAGGGGGAAGGGTAAGCTGGGATGAAGTGAGAGAGTGGCATGGACATATATACACTACCAAACGTAAAATAGATAGCTAGTGGGAAGCAGCCGCATAGCACAGGGAGATCAGCTCGGTGCTTTGTGACCACCTAGAGGGGTGAGGTAGGGAGGATGGGAGGGAGACACAAGAGGGAGGAGATATGGGGATACATGTATATTTATAGCTGATTCACTTTGTTATAAAGCAGAAATTAACACACCATTGTAAAGCAATTATACTCCAATAAAGATGTTAAAAAACAACAATAAAAAAGACAATGAGCCATATTCAATCACATTGCTTTTCCCTTATGTATATTTATATATTAATAACAATATATTAGTGAGAGTAAAAATGATTGTATACCTTTAATAACATTTTATCTCATTCTTTTAAAGTGTATATTTGTATACATTAATGATATTCATAATACATTAGTACCATAACATGTGTAGGGTTTTTTTTGTTTGTTTTTTTTTTTGCGGTACGCGGGCCTCTCACTGTTGTGGCCTCTCCCGTTGCAGGGCACAGACTCCGGATGCGCAGGCTCAACGGCCATGGCTCACAGGCCCAGCCGCTCCAAGGCATGTGGGATCTTCCTGGACCAGGGCACGAACCCGTGTCCCCTGCATCAGCAGGCGGACCGTCAATGACTGCGCCACCAGGGAAGCCCAACATATGTAGTTTTTTAAAAAGAAATAAAAAGTCTAATATTGGGAAGGTCCAATTCTTTCTTTTGAGTTATCAAAAATGTCTGAATGTTTGGATAGTTTATTTCTAAGTCTACTCTGTATGTCTTGACTTCTAATTAGGTTGAAAAAGCCTTAGCACATATATTCTTTAACTTATGCTCACAGCCTTTAAGATATTGTTTACCATGTAAAAATAATAGGCAACAATAAAAATAGGTATCACTTATCAAATGCTATGCCAGGAATTATATTGGTGTTTCATAGTATAGTACAAGTTGCCAAGGAATACTCTGTTTAAGCCTCATACCATATTTATGAGGCAATACATTGCCTTATGATATACCAAGAAACTGAGAGTCAGAGCAGCTAAACAACTTTCTCAAGTTTACAAAGCTAGTAAGTGACAAACTTATGATTTAAATACATTTCTTTCTGGATCTGAACAATAATATTACTAGTAAAATAAGTATAGTAATAATAATGTCTAAGATTTATTGAGATTTTATTACATGCCAGGATTCTAAGTGCTTTACGTTGTATCATATAACCCTTACAAGAATTCTTGGAAGAAGGTACTATTATAATTATCCTATATAGAGTTTATTAACTAGAGTGTAACATAGCATTTACATAACTAACCCAAGCTAGTAATTGGCAGAGGAATATTTAAGCCCTATAGACCATCCCTTAAGTATACTGTACTGCCCCTAAAGACTATGCTGTTTACAATATGGCATCGTCTTCTTACAGATTGATTGACCTTCACTGACAGTAATGGTATCATTGTTAATCTCATTACCCTAGGATTATTTCTAGGGTTTTATGCTTTTAATGAATTCTTCAAAGAGATAAGATGAATGAAGATCATAATGTTGGAGGCCAAACCCAGAGAGAGAAATTTGAAAATTGAAAAATTTGTCTACATAATTTAAGTTCTGGACTCCTTTAGATAATTTAAGTGTAAGTGCTTTGTTTACTTGCTCAATTTAGCTTTAGAATTGTCTCACTTCGCCACATCACTGAGCATGTCTGCTGCTACGGACTATGTAAAGCAGAGCTCTTTTCATAATTAGACAATAATAGTGACTAAGATATTCCCTGTAAAATATGTGGTAAGTTGTAAAGCCCTTATTTAATGTTTAAATCAGGTTGTGGCACTTGTGAATTTTTTTTAATGGCGCTTGTGAATTTTGCATTCTAGGCTTTATACCTTGTGGAATTCAAATCACTTGCAGAAAAACTTAGATTTAAACACTGTAAGTTGTCTATTTATAAATGCCCTAACAATCTACCCTATTAGCTATTATTAGCTATTGATTGAAAGGTTTTCAAGAAAAATGAAATGTAAGATGTACTACACGGCAAATATACATTCTGCTTCCAGTGATGGAAATGCTTCTGTTAGATGTTGAGGAATCATAACTTTAAACAGGTTGTGCTTTTCCCCATAGATTCTGTAGAAAACTCACTGTGACTGTGTAGTTTCATTTCTATTGAAAGAAAATTTAGTCTCAATTCACTGATTATGATGCTATGTATTAATAACTTCCTATTATGCTAAACCAGCTGGACACACTTGACTAACTCTGGAAGGCAGTGGACAAATACATTAGCTGTGTGGTCCAAGTTCTAACTTTCCATCTGTGAGTTGGCCCCATTTGCTGATACACTATTTGGGAGATTAATAAACAAAGTTAAAAGAATGTTTATAAGAGCAGTGGAAGGTGGGCACAGAAAGGCAAGATAAAGAAGGCATTAGGAAATACAGTTGTTGCTATTCATTAAGCTTTTCAAACTTAGACCTCTTAGACCTGAGAAATAACTCAGGGGCTCTCTATATAAAAGAGTTACAAGAGAAGGATTGTCAAATCAGTTTAGTTTTGTTCCACAAATATTGATTCACCACCCCCAACTAAGAGTAAAACCAAATGGACTATTTTTCTTCAGTAATAGTGTATTGTTAAGCACAGCCATGGGCTAATTCTGGATGTGACTTTTCAAACAAGCCTCTAGAAAAAAACAAAAATTCGGACTTTTTAAAAAAGATTCTTATTCTCTCTCTCCCTCTCTCTTTTTCTCTCCCTCTCGGTCTCTCTTCCTCTCTCATCTATTAAGCTATCAATCTTATTTACAAAAGGCATTCAAACATAGATTATGATGGTAAATATTCAAATGGTTTAATGTTTTCTCCAAGGACAAAAATGTCTCTTGAGAAAAATTATGTCATTGAAAAAGAGTGAAAACAACAATTTTAATCATATACTACAACATTTTGTGCACAATTAATATTATTTCTCTCTAATATTCTGACACATTGACAATGCTGTGGATGGACCTAGAGTCTGTCATACAGAGTGAAGTAAGTCAGAAACAGAAAAACGAATATCGTATATTAATGCATATATGTGGAATCTAGAAAAATGGTACAGATGAACCTATCTTCAGGGAAGGAATAGAGATGCGGATGTAGAGAACAGATGGGTGGACACGGGGAGGGGTGGGATGTATTGGGAGATTGGGATTGACATATATACACTACCACATATAAAACAGATAGCTAATGGGAACCTGCACAGGGAGCTCAGCTCAGTGCTCTGCGCTGACCTAGGTGGGTGGAATACCGGTGGGTGGGAGGGAGGCCCAAGAGGGAGGGGATATATGTGTACATGCAGCTGATTCACTTCGTTGTACAGCAGAAACTAATACAACATTGTAAAGCAACTATACCCCAATTTAAAAAAAAATACATGAAATTGATATAGCCACTATGGAGAACAGTATGGAGATTCCTTAAAAAACTAAAAATAGAACTACCATACGACCCAGCAATCCCACCACTGGGCATATACCCCGAGAAAACTATAGTTCAAAAAGAGACATGTACCACAATGTTCACTGCAGCACTATTTACAATAGCCAGGACATGGAAGCAACCAAAGTGTTCATCAACAGATGAATGGATAAAGAAGATGTGGCACATATATACAGTGGAATATTGCTCAGCCATAAAAAGAAATGAAATTGAGTTATTTGTAGTAAGGTGGATGGACCTAGAATCTGTCATACAGAGTAAAGTAAGTCAGAAAGAGAAAAGCAAATACCATATGCTAACACATGTATATGGAATCTAAAAAATAAAAATTGGTTCTCATGAACCTAGGGGCAGGACAGGAATAAAGATGCAGACGTACAGAATGGACCCGAGGACAGAGCAGGGGAGGGGAACCTGGGACAGGTGAGAGAGTAGCATTGACATATATACACTACCAAATGTAAAATAGATAGCTAGTGGGAAGCAGCTGCATAGCACAGGGAGATCAGCTCGGTGCTTTGTGACCACCTAGAGGGGTGGGATAAGGAGGGTGGGAGGGAGATGCAAGAGGGAGGAGATATGGGGATATATGTATATGTATAGCTGATTCACTTTGTTATACAGCAGAAACTAACACAACATTGTAAACCTATTATACTCCGATAAAAATGTTAAAAAAATACATAGATTAATTAGACTGTGGAAACCATTATGTGAACTTCTTCTACAGTCAAAGGAGTAAAAATGCTCTGATTTCCAGGGATTTGCAATGAGGTCAAAGGCTTCACCATGCTCCCTAAGATAATATTTTATGATAATTTCAATAAAGTCCTATTGAAGACCCAGTATAAGTCAAACAGAGCTCTTAACACTTAGCAAGAGAAGGAAGTGCAAAAGTGTATGTTCACATGATTATGTGGTGATGTGATAATAGCAGTAAGACCAAGGGAAGATGTTACCATGGATTGCTATAGACAATGTGTAAGAAAAGTTATGAAACAAGACTTCAAAGAAGAGCAGACTTACTCTACTCCTTTATTATAAAGAAGTTCATTGACAGGGGAGAAAGCAGAGAAAGAATATTCTAGACCTAGGGAAGCTGAGAGATAATGATAAATAATATTTATGGAGTAACTGCTGGACATTTTACTAAAATTCTAAGCATGTGCTTGCTCATTAAATCCTGATTTAGAAAAATCTTATGCAGTAGGTAATCTTATTTCAGTTGTAAAAACAAGAATGCTAAATCTCAGATAGGCTAAGTAATTTACCAAAGATCACAGAACTAGAAAATGTTTGTGCCATGATTTAAACCAAGATAGTATGATCACACAACCCATGTTTTTAAACAGTACATTACACTATATCCCAAAGGTGCTGAGATGTAGAATAGCATATTTCCAGGGAGTACCAAGAAGGTCAAGGAGGTACTTGCTTAAAGCAGAATGTGTATGTATATATATATATATATATATATATATATATATATATATATATATATATATATGTAAATGTGTGTGTGTCTGCTATCTGTATTTATGATATTGCTTAGTCTTGGTTTCTGAGAAAGTAATTACTTGAGACACAGTAGATTTATGCCTTTATTGTTTTGCACCCAACATAAGACTCTAAATTCCTCAAACACAATCTCAAATAGATTGATTGATTTTTTTCATAACTATTTCTCACTAGGATTGAATGAAATATAAATTCCTTTCTTCCCTTTCACTTATTTGGATACATTCATCCTTTTTCTAATAACAGTTTCTAATTTTTATTAAGAAATCACTCCTCTCCTCTTAATCCATGAGCTTTGTAGAGCTAATATCATGCCCAGGGGAGATATAGGAACCAGCCTGGAAAATCAGACCATCACATACCTCTGAACACAGACAGATTTGTTTCATCGATGGCATATGACACAATCATGATCAATGAGAATTACTCTTGGGTTTATGGGGGTATATCTGGAGGAAAGAATTACTCTTTCGGCTCAGATTTATAAGAAGAGGATGCAAAGCGGGAGCTATTGTCAATCATCTTGCCACCGCATTTTGCCAACGGTTCTTATTCTGCCTAAGTATAAAAGTAACCATGAAGGAAAATGTATGACATTACTTTAGTCTTAAATGTGGATAGTAATTGAAACAAATGTTTCTTGTTTAGGCTAGTTTAAGTATGACTTTCTGTTAGCTGAATATGAAAGACTGAAAGGCTCCTGAACAATACACTGATACATATAATGGCACTATGGTAAGCAGCTTCTGACAAGACCCCATATTAGTTTTCTGTGGCAGCTGTAACAAATGACCGCAGACTTGGTGGCTTAAAACAACAGAAAACTATTACTTCACAGTTCTGGAGGCCATGAGTCCAGAATCAGTATCACTGGGCCAAAATCAAGTCAGCAGTGCTATACCCCTCTAGAGGCTCTAGGGAAGAATGTATTCCTTGCTTCTTCCAGTTTTGGTTGGCTGTTGACATTCCTTGGCTTGTGGCTGCATTACCCCAATTCTGAAGGTCAGCATCTTCAGATCACTCTATGCTCCATCTTCATATCCTCTTTTCCCTTCTATGTATAAATTTCCCTCTGGCTCCCTTTATAAGGATGTATGTATTGTTTTTAGGGTTCACCCAGACAATCCAGGACAATCACCCCATTTCAGGATCCTTAATCACATCTGCAAAAGTTCTTATTTTGCCACATAAGGTAACATTCACAAGTTCTAGAAATTAGGACACAGATATCTTTGGGGAAGGGCATTTTTCAACCTACCACAGATCCCAATGATGCCCACTTCCCAGTAGTCATACTCTTGTGTGATGCCCTCCCCTGAGTGGGGGCTGGACCTAGTACCTTGCTTCCAATGAATAGAATATGGAAAAATTGATGTGATGTCACTTATGTGATTAGTTTATAAAACAGTTTGACTTCCATCTTGCTAGTCTTCTCTCTTTCCATTTCTTTCTTGGCTTACATACTTTGATGAAATAAGCTGCCATGTTGGATAGGCCCATGTGGCAAGGAACTGAGGGAAGTCTCTGACCAATAGCCACTGAGAATCTGAAGTTCTCAGTCCAACAGCGCATATGGAACTGAATCTTACCAACAGCTAAGTGAATAACCTTAGAAACAGAATCTTTCCCTAGTTGAGTCCTTTGATGAATACAATCTATCCAACATGTTCATTGTAGCTTATGAGAAACCGTGAAGAAAAGGACTCTGCCAGCCCATTCCCAGACTCCTAACTCACAAAAACTGTGAGATGATAAATATTGTCTTAGGCCACTAAATTTTGAATTAATTTGTTAAGCAGTAATAACAAGGCACTAAGTAAATATCCACTGAATAAAATGATAAGTGAATGAGGCTCGTAAGTGTTAACAGTTGGCCTATGCATGGTAGAAAACAGGTAAGAACAAGAAAGGTGTGATCTGGAAAAGATTCAGTCCAGTAATCAATCAACAATAATTTGTAAATCTCACAGAGATGGTACACTGTTCTGTGTTACTAAATGAACAAATTTTATCTGGGTATAAATTAAAATATCTACTATAGAGTATATTGCCATGAAACCTTTGATCAACTTAGAAAACAGTCACAAAAGTTATTGATTCTGTGTTTTTTGATAATTATGCCAATGTGCTCTTTACTCCTTTTATTTTCTTAAAATCTGTGTGTCTGTCAGCCATTGCTATATAAAAAACAACCACAAAAATTTCAGTGACAAACAACAATAAGTATTTATTTTGCTTACACATCCGTAGTTTGAATGGGTGGGTAAAGAATCAGTTGATCTAGATAAATTTCAGTTGAGCAGCTCTCATTCACAGGTTAAGAATAGATCTGATCTATGAACCTCTTTTCCACCTCCTGGAATTAAGTGGGCTTACCAGGGCACATATATTCTCTCCATGGCAGTGGCAAGAGGACAAGCAAAAGCATTCAATGGCTCTTAAGTAGAGCTGCCAAGTAAAATACAGGGTGCCCAGTTAAATTTGAAATTCAGATAAGCAACAAGTATTTTTTAGCATAAGTACATCTCATGCAATGTTTGGGACATCCTTATACTCAACTAAATTATTTCTTATCTGAATTTCAAATTTAACTGGACATCCTGTATTGTTATTTGCTATGTCTTGCAACCCTAATCTTAATACACAGGTATGGAACTGGCAAAGAAAGCCACATGGCAGAGTCCAAAGCAAAGGGTCTGGTACATATAAGCCATGGAGAGGAGAGAGTGAATATTTTGAACAACAATCTACCACAATTTGTTAAGCCCTGCAGTAAAAGCAATAGAACATAAGTTAGATATTTTAAACTTTTTTCTCTTACTTAGTTTTCAAAAACCCATGTCAGCAATATAAAATAATATCATCAATTCCATAGACCATAAAATAAAATCAGTCTCATTATCTTTGTTCTCATGTTTTACACTAAAGGTAATATACAAATATTTCCCAATAATATGTCAGTTAAATTTAAATACCCATTTCCTAAAATAATAGTATATTTTAGTTTCAATTCCTCCATGCATAATTTTGTGCCTGTTTGTATTAAAACAATTCTGTGCTTATCTGAATACTCTTTTTTTTTTTTATCATACCTTGGCTACAGTGCAAACTTCTGTTTAATCTCTGCGTTAGAGAATCCATTTCAAGCACAGCTCCAAACATGTTTATGTATTAGAAGTTTTTAATAGATTTTTAAAAATACTTTTTTTGAGTAGTTTTAAATTCAAGGATAATTTAGGGGAAAATACAGAGATTTCCTATATACCCCCCTACCCTGACACATGCATAGCCTCTCTATCAACATCCCCTACCAGAATGGTACATTTGTTGCAATCGATCAACCTATATTGACACATTATAATCCCAAAGTCCACAATTTACCTTATGGTTCACTCTTGTTGTACATTCTATGGGCTTGATTAAATGTGTAATGACATGTATTTCATCATTATGGTATCATACAGAGTATTTTCCCTGCCCTAAAAATTCTCTGTGATCTGCCTATTCATTCTCCCCTTCCCCTTCAACCTCTGGCAATCATTGATCTTTTTACTGTCTCCATAGTTTTTTTTTTTTTTTTTCCAGAATGTCATATAGTTGGAATCATAAATATGTAACTTTCTCAGATTGGCTTCTTTCATTTACCAATATGCACTTCCTCCATGTATTTCCATGAATTGATAGCTCATTATTTTTAGCACTGAATAACATTTCATTGTCTGGAGGGTCACAGTTTATTTATCCATTCATCTACTGAAGGACATCTTGGTTGCTTCCAAGTTCTGGCAATTATGAATTAAGCTTTTATATACATTGATGTTCAGGTTTCTTTGTGGACATGGGTTTTCAACTCCTCTGGGTAAATGTCAAGGAGTGTGATTGCTGGATCCTATGGTAAGAGTATGTTCATTTTGTAAGAAATGACCAAACTGTCTTCTAAAGTGGCTGCTCCACTTTTCATTCCCACCAGCAATGAATGAGAATTCCTGTCATGTCATACCCTCGTTAGCATTTGCTGTTGTCAGTATTCCAGATTTTGGCAATTCTAATAGGTGTGTAGTAGTATCTCACTGTTGAGAGCTCTTCATATATTTTGGATAACAGTCCTAATCAGATAATGTCTTTTGCAAATCTTTTCTTCCACCCTGTGGCTTGTCTTCTCATGCTCTTGATACTGTCTTTCACAGAACAGAAGTTTTTAAGTTTAATGAAGTCCAGTGTATTAATCATTTCTTTTATGAATCATGACTTTGATATATCTTTTGATGTATCTAAAAAGGCATCACCATACCCAAGGTCATCTAGGTTTTCTCCTCTGTTATCTTCTAGGTGTTTTATAGTTTTTCAGTTTACATTTAGGTATGTGGTCCATTTTGAGTTAATTTTTGTGAAGAGTCTGTGTCTAGATTCTTTTTTTTTTTTTTTTACATTTGGATGTTCAGTTGTTCCAGCACCATTTGTTAAAAAGACTATCTTTGCTCCATTGCATTACCTTTGATCCTTTGTCAAAGATCAGTTAACAATATTTAAGTGGGTCTGTCTCTGAACTCTCTATTCTGTTCTTTTCATCTAACAATATTTGTCTGTTCTCTCACCAACAGCACACTGTCTCGATTACTGCAGCTTTATAGTAAGTCTTGAAATCATGTGGTATCAGTCCTTCTTCAATATTGTGTTGGCTATTCTGGGTCTTTGCCTCCACTTTAGAATTAGTTTGTTGATATCCACAAAATAACCTGATGAGATTTTGTTTCGGAATGCATTGAATCTATATATCAAGTTGGGAAGGACTGAGAAATTTTTTTAAAGTATATTTTTCTATGCATTATTTTATAAAATCAGAAGCCCTTCAATCACCTCTGGTAATTTTGATCCAATAACAGAGTTATTTCACACTCTGGATTAATGGATTATTTTCTCTTGTCCTAGTTTGTATGTAATTTGTGCCTACTCAGTTCCTGCTACATGCTCTGGCATGACATATTTTTAAAACTACAAGGTGAAGCATTATTAATATTACCTCAAAGCAGGAATCATTCAGAAGCAAACAGATAAGCAAGAACAGATAAGCATATCTTGACTTTGAATGAGAAAACTATTGCGAGAGGTATATAGCCTTTTGGATGCTTTATATGCATCTATTCACTCCTTTATTCATTATTGAGTGTACATGCATTTCTTAAGTATCTATAACATAATAGACATTGTGCTAGATGCTGAGAATAAAAAATGAAGAAGTCACCAATCTTTTAAAATAATATAATAATATTTTTTTTTCTGAGTACAAGATAATATGCCACACAATTTGCATACATTGTTTCCTGTAATCATCACTGCAAACCAGATAAACTGGGAGTTTTATTTCTCATTAAACTAATTAAGAAACTGAGGGCTATGAGGCTGGACTTGCCAATGATTGTAAGTTAATGACAACAGGACCAGAATTTAAACCCCAATTTATTTCCGTTCTGGAAGCCATGTGTTTTACCCTAAGTTCACTGTCTGGTAAGAGAAACTTTTATGAATGTAGAACATAGAATTGCACAGTGTTTGAGAACATGTGCTTTGGAGTCAAATAAACCCAGGTTTAAGTTTTGACTGACACAGACTGTACAATCCTGGGCAAGTTGTTTAGAATTCCAATGTTCAGTTTATTTGCAAGGGGGAAAAATGGACAAAATAGCACTGAAATCACAGGCTTCTTAACTAGCATCATGCCTGGACCAGCCCAGTAGGCACTCAGTAAATCCTTCTGGATAGATGTAACAAAGCATATTAAACATTTTTCATACTCTTCCCAGACCATCATCAGTACTTAATAAATGTCAAATCCCTGAAATTCCCCTGACTACTGGAGTTCTGATTTCTAGTAAGTTCCTGCTTTTTTCTTTCTTTTTTTTTTTTAACATATTCCTCCACTTTTTTTTTTTTTTTTTTCAGTACGTGGGCCTCTCACCGCTGTGGCCTCTCCCATTGCGGATCACAGGCTCTGGACGCGCAGGCTCAGTGGCCATGGTTCACGGGCGCAGCTGCTCCGTGGCACATGGGATCCTCCCGGACCGGGACACAAACCCGTGTCCCCTGCATCGGCAGGCGGACTCTCAACCACTGAGCCACCAGGGAAGCCCTCCTCCACTTTTTAATAATGGCTAGTTTCCATCCTGTAGTGGCTAGGACTCTCATATTAACTTATCTAAATCAACAAAAAAAACCAATTAGTGAACCTCTGCTTTATAGAAACATGTGACTAATTGTGTTATACAGGAAACACTGCTTTCACTGATTTTGTCATATCACATTTAATCCACACAGCAATTTCAGGAGGAAACTGGGTTTCATGATATTTAATAAGAAACAAGAAATATTAGCTTGGCTTTATCCTCTGACTTCTCACCATAATAATCAAACTCAGTAATAGTTCATGGACCTGTGAATTTTATAAAATATGGGAATCTGGTTGTATTTACACAAAGCAGATCAAAATACCAAAGACTAGATGGTCTGAATCAATTTTTCATACCTGGGTAATCATCTTGAATTGCGTTAGTTGTAATGTAGAGGTCTGTACTAACTGTCAAGTATACTCGGGTCTGAGAGAATGATCATTTTTAGATTAATTTTGTCTGGTAATTTGCTTCACCTATCACTGCTTTATTTCCCCAAGTAATCAGGCTACATTCTACTTAAAGAAAATCCCCAAACACAGCCTTTGCAATCTGGTTGCTGTTATTAACCACTACTGGGCTGGAGGAAAGCAGAGGCATACTTGTTTGACTGAAGGAATTCTGTGCTATTCATCAATATGGAGTACTTTTTTAAAAGGTAGGATCTCAAACTTAATATTATTTGGTCTAGGAACTCAATTTTAAGTCAGATTAGGTCTAAGATGTAATATAAGCTTGGAAGCAGTATAAAATAGCTTTGGACTCAGAGTTATTCGATTTGAATCCTATGTCCTTCCCCTGTTACCAGCATGACCTTGGGAATTCACTTGTGATCCTGACTTTTGTCATCTCTAAATAAAGATGATAATATCTCTTTTTCCAGACTGTTGTAAGGATAAGATAACGTATGATAAATGTTTAGCACAGAGCCAGCATAATACAAGACACTCAGGTGAAGGTATCTAGTGGGCAATTTAATACATGGCCATGGAGCTCAGGAGCAAAGTTGGAGCTATAGAAATAGAGAATTGAGGGTCACCACTATATAGATAGCAATATATAAAAATGCCCTCACATTTGAAAAAAAGGTAGTTCATTTTGAAGACCAGTGCTTTTAGTACATCTGAAGATGCCAGTCAAATGAAAGGTTCATCACTAGTTATAACATCAGTATAATCAATCATGTTTTGAGTCCCAGGTCCTGTAATGAGAAAGAAAGCTAAGACTTTAGAAACCTAGAATGACAAGCCAGTGTTTCTGGCTGTCTGTTCAGTGGCATGTCCATGCTGATTTCAAACTAAATAATCATCACTCTGTTGGTGAGTCCGATGATGCTTTTATCACAGCAGGATAAATTCCCCTTGTCAAAACTGGCACCAATTATGCAAATGAAATTTGAAGGATTCATTAGCTAAATGGTAATTGGAGCAGCTTGCATTAAAGAAATGATATACAAAATTTCTATCAAGAAAAATTGCTTCATTTTTACAATAACCTTAAAAAGGTTTCTCAGAAAATGATAAATAAATCAAGATTTTAGAATAATTTTACAGATATTTAATGCATTCACAGCTGATACTCTGTTCATGATGCATTTAACATGCATTCCTTTGCTAGTCATTGTCTTTGGTTACAATATACTTCTTATAGTACTAACAGGAAAGATATTAGGCATTATTTGAAGGTATAGCATTGTACTGTCAATGAAAAGAAATGTAAAATCAACAAGGTTTACTGGAAGAAAATTTAAGGTTTCCTAATCATCCCAGGTAGATTTGATCAATCCCTTATATGTACAGCAATAACATCTATCACTGACCTTACTCATTCAATGAGTTTGAAAGTATTTCTTTCATTTTCCAGAAAAGTTTGTATTGAATTGATATTTTTTTCCTTAAACACTTGTTATAATTTATCGGTGAAATCATCTGAGTCTGGAACTTTATTTGTGCTAAATTTTAATTTTAAGTGAGTTTCTAATAGTATATAGTTGAGTCTGGCTTTTTTTTTTTAACCATTGAAATAATCTTTATCTCTAAACTGGGATATTTAAATCATTTACATTCAATGTGATTTCTGAGATAGCTAAGTTGATCACCTTGCTATTTGTTTTCTATTTGTCCCATTTCTCCCTGTTCCTTTCCTCTGTGTTCTTCTGGAGTCACTGGGGAATTTTTTCCCCCCCCCGCTGGGCAATTTTTAAGGTTCCTTTTTATTTCTCTTATTATCTTATTAGCTGTAACTTTTAAAAAATATTTTAGTGATTGCATAACAGTTTAGAGTTACATCCTTAATTTATTACAGTACACTCCAAGTGATATTATACTACTTCATGCATATTATAAAAATCTAAGAATAGTATACTCTTATTTCTCTCTTTCTGGCCTAAATGCTATTGTTGCCACACATTTTACTTACAGATATGTAATAAAACCCACAATGCATTGTTATTACCTTTGTTTCAACAGTTAATATCCTTTAAAGAGATTTAATAAGAAAACACTCATATATTTACCCACATGGTTACCCTTCCCAGTGCTGTTCATTCATGTAGATCCAGATTTTTAACTTGTATCATTTTTGCTTTGCCCAAAGGACTTCCGTTAATATTTCTTGTGCTGTGAGTCAGCTGGTAATGAATTCTTTCAGCTTTTGTATGTCTGAAGGTGCATTTATTTCACCTTCATGTTTAAAATATATTTTTGCTGGGTACAGAATTCTAGATTGACTTTTTTTTAAATTTCCATACTTTTAAGATGTTGCTATATTTTTTTCACATGCACTATTTTCAAGGAGAAATCTGCTGTCATCCTTAAATTTGTTCCTTGGTATGAAATGTGTCTTTTTTTCATCTGGCTGATCTTACAATTTCCTTGTCATTGCAAGTTTTGAGGAATTTGATCATGATATGCCTTGGTTTCGTTTTCCTCATGGTTCTTGTTTTGGAGATTCATTGAGCTTGGATCTGTAGACTTACCTCCCTTCTCTTCGCTTTAGGAACTCTGCATTTGCATATTGTGCTGCTTGAAGTTGTCCCAACAGCCCACTGATGCTCTTTTCATTTACTTTGGCATTCTTTTGACTTTGGTCTTTTTTATATCTTCCATGTCTCTACTTAACTTTTTAAACATATGGAGTATAGTTATAATAATTATCTTAGCATTCTTTGTCTACTAATTCTAATATCTGTGTCTATTTTGGGTTCATTTCAATTTTTTTATTATTCTCATTGTGGGTCAGGTTTTCTTGCTTTCTTTCATACCTGACAATATTTGATTGGGTGCATACATTGTGAATTTTACCTTTTTATGTGCCAGATATTTTTGTTCTCATAAATATCTTTGAGCTTTATTGTGAAATATAGCTTAGTTACTTAAAAACAATTTGATTCTTTTGAATCTTCCCTTTATATTTTGTTAATTATTCCCCACTATTAAAGAAAGACCTTCTTGACTTCTCTACCAATGCCCTGTAAGTTTTTCCATTTAGGCTGGTGGAAAGAGGTACTATTCCCAGCCCTGCATGAGTATAGAGGCAATGTTCCCTTTTTTCTCCAGCCTCAAGTTGTTTTTTCACATGCATGTACTGATCACTTCATGATTGAATACTTGAGAGGGACCTTCTGTAAATTTCAAGGGTTTTTCTTCATGCAGCTCTCTGGTACTCTGTCAAGCCTGTTGGTTTTCTTGAACTAACTACTCATCTTTTCAACTCAGAGAGTCAGCTGGTTTTTACCCGAATTCTCTCTCCCTCAGCTGGAGCCTGAAACTCTCTCAAGGCACTAAGCTTAGGAAATCATAGGGCTTATCTCATTTGTTTCTTGTCTTTCATGGGTAATCTTTTGTAACTTAATTCCAGTGTATTAAAAACAATTTTTCCATATAGTTGTCTCTCTTTTTTTTTTTTTTTTTTTGGTCTTTTGCAAGGTTGTTTTTTACTTGAGTAGAAGTCCAGATCCTGTTACTTCATCATATTAGATTTTAATTTAGATGTGAATTATAGTGTCTTATATTTTCTTCCATGTTCTTTACCATTATGCTACACTACATTATTGCGGTTTTTCTCTTATAGGGGAATTATAAAGGATATACAATATACAAGGGGTACTAAGGATGTAGATGGTGAGCTCACATCTCACTGAAGGAAAAAGAAAGTTGACAGCTATAAGGAGAGGTGGGGGAAAGAAAAGTGATAGAAGTCTAAAGGCTGGATATGCCACTGAAGAGAGGGAGCCAGAAATCCAATGAGGGATGAACAGACAGTTGCCAAGCAAATATCCACGGCCAAGTTGTAGTTGGACAGAACAAACCTCTGGTAAGCCAAGCTTTATGGCTCCAGCAAACACTGTAGTATAGAAGCAGGAACAGAGCAGAGAAAGTAGAATGTGAGGATAATGTCGGGCTCGGTACTGGAATGCAAAGAGAGGGGTGGGTCAGGGTGAGAGAAGATGTCGACAATAGAATAATAAAATAATTCAGGTAGCTGGGTTGGCAACAAAAAATACCATTTGGCCAGAAGGGGACTCATTTAATACTTTAGGAAAACAATATTCTAAAATATCAATATGCACGGAAAACAATTTTTGTGCTTGAGAGGAAGCAATGCAAGAGACGACAGGTGAGGATGGCTTAATTTTGGACAGTACCGAGGGAACTCAGGGATAGCACTTTATTCTGTTATTTGTGGCACATGGCTGATTAGAAGTGGAAATGAAGGTTAATAGAGGCAGAGGGTAATTGACCATGAGATCAAGTGTCTGAAAGATAGCAAATGCATTGAAAGGAATGATATTTTTGAGCCAGATGCTGTAGAATTCCAGGCAGAGTGACACTACCAGGAGGGAGCTAGTGTGGATGCTTCCCCAGTGCTGAAGAGCAGAGGGAAGATGGTGGGGAAGTGAGGAGCTGGTGCCAGGCCAAATCCCATGTGTGATCTTTCTGGCCCAACCATATGCAATTACAAAGCTTTTCCTTGCAGGCCTCGTGGGACGAAGCTGCCTTCCCCACACCAGAGTTGGTGCATAGCCTGTGCATTGCAGTCCTGGAGGGAGTTATAGTCAAGGACTCAAGCCCCCCCATCCCTGGGCCAGCCAGACATGCTCATATACATATCTGTACTCCTAATTCAGGCACCTCCATTCAGTTCAGAGACTTCCTTATTGAGGGCCTTGGCGGAGGTACTTTTCTCCACTTAACTTAGTACCTTTCCGTTCCCATCCCTTACCAGCACCCCCTGCCACTACCACGCACACAGGTCTATAAAAAGGCAGTGACCTTCTGTCCAGGCTCCTCCACAGTAAGAAGATTCCCCTGCCTGTGCTAATCCACCTGACTTGCCTGGTGCATTCCACAGAAAACAATGGAAGGGCTTCCCTGGTGGCGCAGTGTTTGGGAGTCCGCCTGGCGATGCAGGGGACGCGGGTTCGCGCCCCAGTCCGGGAGGATCCTGCGTGCCGCGGAGCGGCTGGGCCCATGAGCCATGGCCGCTGGGCCTGCGCGTCCGGAGCCTGTGATCCGTGACGGGAGAGGCCGCGGCGGTGAGAAGCCCACGTACCGCAAAAGAGAAATGGAACACCGAGGAGCCAGGGCTACTTTTTGCCTCTTGCTTGCTCTGTCACAGTTAAGTGAATGAAAGCTTGAATGTTACTTTCAACTTGGCTCATTATCCTAATTGTGCACCTTGATATCTGGTTCTTCACCAGTCAGGGACTAAAAATTGAACTATTTTCAAACTAAAATGAAATTACTTCAGGCTCCATAGGACCAGTTGCAAAAGATAAGCCTAAACATATGAAACTCTGCTAGTAACAATGAAAGAATGTTAAATTGTCCTGGGTACAAAGTTTTACACATCACATGAAGATTTTTTTCCTCTATGAGTTTCTGCAAACTGGATAAAAGTCAGAAAACTAGTTAGTGAGGGTAATCATGGCATTCTTAGTAACCAATGCATAATGTCACAATTATAACAATTAAGCCAAAACTGATGCTGATTCTGTCATGATAGAATATGTGACTGATATTAAAACTGTTATTTGAAGATCAGAAACTTACCAATTTTATATAATTTACAGTGTTGAATTCAGTGTGTAAACCATGACAGGTACACAGTAAACATTTGTGATTCCCAACTAAATTAAATACTTAGGCTATTGTTTTGTTTTGTTTTAAATTTGATTTTTTCATTCATATGTCATTCAATCATTTATGCATTTTCTTCAAATGCTTTTTTATGTCTCCCACATACCAGCCACTTTATGAAGCCCTAAGATAAAAAGCTGAAAAATACATGGTTTCTGATCTCAGTGAAATATCAGTATTTATACAATGCTAGCTTTCTTCTGAAGACCATCACTCAGTGTTGATAAGATCACTTCTAATGAGACTGTACTAAAATCTCAAGAGGAAAATAAGCAACTTTTAAACATCAAATGCAATGGAGATCGCTGATAGTGAATGCTGTACAATAAAGAAAAAATAATAAATAGGGCTGTTTCTTAAGGATTCTTAGAGCACAGCAGAAAGACAAATATTCTTAGATTTTTTTTACATCTGTGCAGGATTTTCTCCATTCTGATTGTTTTTCTACCAGTATCATGGCCTTGTCTCCAAAACATTTACTGTAGATGTTGTAAAAATCTAAGTAAAAAGTTTCTTCCCCATTTTCTTCCTCTCTTCTTCTCTCCCTGCCTCCCTCTTTTTCTGCCTTCCTTCTTTTTTTCTTTCATAATCATATAGGATTATCTCAGTAGAAAATATAGCAAGAAATTTGTTAGGTAAACACTTGACCTGATAGGCCTGTTTACGTGTGGTGCAGTGGCTTAAAATTGGGAAAAGTGAACCAGAAATATAAGCTATTTAAATTCACATAGGATGTCCTCTTAGACATGCTTAATGATTTGCTTGATTCTAATTGCAGTACAAGAATAAGATGAGTGCCCAGACCTCAAATCAAAAGGCAAAATTGTCTAGACTTTCAAAAAATGCACTATGTTTTTTCTTTTGGCATTTTGGAGCTAGAAAACAAAAATAATCTCATAGGCAAAAGCAAAACTGATTAAAACATTTTGAGAATACCATTTATATATGTTTACCATGTCACATACACAGCACTTACTTAAGAAAAAAAATTGGGGGAGTATTAAAAGCAAAGAAAAAAGCCTGTAGTCAAAATGGATTCTAAGGAAGAAACAAACATTTTGACCAAGTTATCACAGTTATCTTACCACCTAGGAAAATAATATATCCTTGCTAAATATTCTAGGGCTAAAACCTAGGTTTAAATTACAGCTCTAGATTTAGGGATGCTGCAAACAAAATCATCCATTCCAGAGAATAAGGAAAATTCACTTATTCTTCTTTCTCCCTCCTTCTTTCGCTCTCTTTAATCTTTTCTTCTGTCTTTCCCACTCTTTTATTCCCCCCAAAATATGACTACTTATTATACAGCAGAGTAGGTACTGAGGTGATAGAAATAAATAAGACAGATTTCTTCTCTCTAGATGATCAGCTGCAAAAGAGAAGCTTAAAAATATGAAATTGGTACAATATATCATAGTGTGTGTCATAATGGAGGTTTTATCAAAGTGCAATGAGAACACAAGACCTAGGATCTATTTTTCTGCCTGGGGGGATCAGAAAAGGCTTCAGAGGGAATATGAAATTTGAGTTGGATCAGGAAAGTTGAATGAAATTTTTTGCAAATTACCGTTACCCCTAGTTTTATCCATATGTCACCAGGGTCCAGGGCAAGGAAGAAGTACTCACCAAATTCCTCTGGGATCTTGACTCTTCTCTGTCTTGAACTTTAGCTTCTCTTATTTCATGACAACAGGAGAACAGATGATGTTAACGGAGCCCTGCCCAAGGCAGTAAATCCAGCAGAGTCCCTCGGAGGCAGTCCCAGCAAAGATGCGGACAGGAGAGAGCTCTCTGCCAAATACCAATGACTTCATGGCAGCCTGTCAAGCTTCTGCATCCATCAGGAAATAGGAAGCATAGACACACAGGAACACATATGAAAGATCATGGGCTAAGGAGCAGGGTAGAGAAAATGATCAACATCACAAAAGAGTGAAAGAGGTAATATATAAGGATAACAATGCCTTACATTTGCATGGCAGTTCAGAATTTCATATATCTTTCAGCATTTTCTTTAAGCCTCACAGCAACTCTGTAAGACAAACAAGGAAAATATTAACTTTTCTATTTGACAACTGAGGAAATTGAGGTTCCAACAAGTTAAATGAGTTGCCAAAGGTCACACAGCTTAGTTTCCTGTTAGTCCAGGATTTCTCTTGTTTCTTGTAGTCTGATTGTGGCATTTGCCTGAGGGTATTCATGCTGTTGCTATGAGTGAAAAAACCATGCTCCAGGAATCATGGTTTCCGAGTTTGATTCTCATTTCTGCCATTCATTCTCTTCATAATAAAGAAATAATAGTAATAAACAAACAAAAGGCCACTATTCTTTCTGATTATGGGGAGCAGAAAACCACAATCAGTACCTGATTTGTTAACTGCTTATTTTTTTTTGCCAGTTCCTGATTCAGAAGCACATTCATAACCTGAAATGATACATACCTGTAGTATATCTAACCTGTACCATACTGTACTATCCAAAGTTGCCATATCTACCCTCTGAAAGTGCCCAAAGTATGGTGACTTAGTAATTTTATAACCAAACAAGACACAAAGCTCACTGTTTTAAAACGCACAACCATAGTGCTGTGCATCGTAGAACAAGTTCATGGGGCACATTCAGCTCTCATGTTTGATGAAAAATGCAGTAGAGGCAGTGACTAGCTCTCAATTTTTTTTTCTTAATTTTGTCTTTTCATATAAACCTTAAAATAAACTAACAGGATGGCAATGATCTTTGTCCCCATATAACCAGTAGTGTAAAACAGAGTATTTAGATTAGCGGCATAATATAGGTAACATTCAGGAATAGAAGTTTGCCCCACAAAAAAATAATCTAAATGGTGATGCCCAAGAACATAGGATATAGCTTTCCAGTGCTTACCATCTCCAGGCATTTGTGTAACCATCTACCAGCTTTGCTGCAATGGTATATTACATGTATTGTTAATGTTCCTTCAACTTGAACTTTTTGCTTTTTCACTTAAATCGACTTATCTTTTAAAAAAATATCACTTACTCTAATAAGAGAGGAAGCCCAAAAATAAAAATGACAAAGTAAAATCATATTATTAAATTGTAATATTGTTCTCCACCTTGAGCTCTTAGATTGATGCCCCTCGCTTTCATGAGAGAGAGAGAGAGAGAGAGAGAATTTGTCTAGAGAAGAGCTAAAGATATGGGGGCATCAAATTGAATATTCTCTTTGATGATAATCAGAAGGTTTGGAAGAGAAGTAAAAAGAGCATGCCCAGTGTATGATCCACTGTCATTTAATACTACCTCAACATGTCACCTAAAACCATCTCTTACCCACAGCTAATACTTTGGGTTGCACTAACATATTAATTTTCTTTCTTCACATATGTAGTATATAGGAAATGATTAATAAATAGGTGTTAAATATATGTTAAATCAAATCTGGACTGATTATCTCTTTAGTACCTTTGTCTGGACCAATTACCTTATAATCCTAATTGATGGCATCAGACTTTCACCACAAATTCCAAGAACAAAGTAAATACTTGGTAATAACTAGTTGATCAGTATTTGGATCAGTTTGGACAGAACAGAAAGGCATGTATTCCCACCATCAAACTGAACGATAGGGATGGAGGCCCCTTTATACTTTGTGCTATGCATATTCAAATGAGATATACGCTATTTCTATTTTTCCATTAGTATGTTAGGTAGGATATTGAACTACAAAGTTTCACATAGAACTCAAAGAAAAAATAGCTTACATATGTTAACTATAGTATAAATATTATGGAAGAAGCTCTTGCTTCTTTACATTGACTCATCTATTTAGGAAAGCTGACCTTTATCTAACTAGAGTTTCCAATTTAGACTTGCCCCTAAAATGACTATAGCACATGTTCACTGCCAAACATTCAACTGTTATTCATGTTGACATTTTTCACATATTCTGTCCTAATTGCATCAGGGAAGCATAATAAGGTTGTACCATGTTTTAAAGATAAAGAAGGTTCTGTAAAGCAATAAAAAAAAAAATGTGTTTTACACATTAATACTGGCTCTCAGAGATCCCAGAGGTGGAATACAAGGAAACATGTTTTTTGAGAATGATAAACACCATTCAAGTTCAGAAGCATTTTAGTGATGTTGAAAACTTAATAAAGAAAAATATATAGAATCTAAAATGTGAATGCATTTTCATAAAAAATAAAATAAGAAAATATACATTGGATCATCAGTAAGAAAAAAGGAAGATAAAATGAAACAAATTTTGATTGATACATACAGGTTAATATTAGGAGATATTTACACATATGTTTTAAGTTGTATATAGAAGTAATCTAGTACCTTTTTAAAACAAAATTAAACCACAGAGGTTAGAGATGAGGTCATGAAGCAAAGAAAATACATGCTTCCATGTACTTCACACTTTTAAATGTGCATAAAACTGACAAATTATAAAAGTAAGAAGTCACAAAATTGCTGTAATGTATATTTTTATTACCCCATTAATCCAAAATTATCTAATCACTATTCTGCCCAAATCCAGGGAGATGGGCTAATTAATGAATGTTTTAGCCATGTTCATCACTATAATTTTACATGGATACAACAATAGTAAAGGAGAAACTTAAATGAAAGAAGAACAAAATCTTAAAATACTGAAAAAAACCTCTACTGCTGGTGGGAATTCAAAATGGTACAACCACTTTGGAAGTCAGTATGACAGCTTCTTACAAAACTAAACATTCCTCCCACATGATCCAGCATTCACACTCCTTGGTATTTACTCAGAGGAATTGAAGACTTATGTCTACACAAAAAACTGCACACAGATGTTTACAGCAGTTATTCATGACTGGCAGAATGTAGAAGCAACCAAGATTGTCCTCCAACAGGTAAATAAATAATCTGTGCTATATCCAGACAATAAAATAGTATTCAGCCCTAAAAAGAAATGAGCTATCAAGCCATGGAAAGACATGGAGAAACTTTAAATGCCTATATCTAAGTGAAAGAAGCCAATCTGAGACGGCTACATACTGTATGATTCCAACTATGTGACATTCTGAAAGAAGCAAAACTATGGAGACAGTAAAATGATCAGTGGTTGCCAGGGGTGAGGCAGGGGTGAGAGATGAACAATCAGGGCACAGAGGATCTTCAGGGCAGTATGATATTATAATGACAGCTGTATGTCATTATTCATTTGCCCAAACCCATAGAATGTACAATACCAAGAGTGAACCCTAAGGTAAGTATGGACTCTGGGTGATTATAATGTGTCAATGTAGGTTCACCCTTGGTAAAAAAATGCACCGTTCTGGTGAGTGGTGTTCATAATGGAGGAGGCTATGCCTGTGTGAGGGCAGGGGGTAAATGGAAAATCTCTGTATTTTTCTCTCAATTTTACTGTAAACCTAAAATTGCTCTAAAAAATAAAGTCTTTAAAAAATATTTAGGAAGCCAACCATGTTCAAAGTAAAGATATTGGCAAAGTGATAGTTCTGAGCAAATGTCTTATTAGAGTTACAGATTATGTTTGACAAAGTAGACTCCAGCATATTTATATATACTATTTTCTCAGCAAAGGGTGATAAGCTAATTTTATGGAGCTATATCTACAGGGAAGTCTTATCTTCAGATAAGTCTTTACATTTAAAGGTCTCAAAGAAATGGACCAAAGAACTATTCAATGTAAAATATTAGATACATAAGACTGGACAAAAATCAATTTTAGGGAACTCCTCATTCAATATTTCATCATTATTTACAACTCTCAGCAAAGTGATCAGTCTTATTCATTCAACAAATGTTTACTGTGTGTTGCCTGTATGTCAGACACAGCTTTAGTGTCTAGAAAGTTTTTTCTGCCTAACCAAACTGTCTTATTTGGCACAGTTCAATTTATTAGACAGTTTTTCCTTATTTCATTTTTCTGGATTAAGCCTTTGAAGCTACCTAGGTTAAGTCTTCTTTCTCTTTTAGAAGACATCCTCCAAGATTAAGGAAAACATCCCTAATTTACCAGAACAGACTGCAAAACAAAATACAGTTGAACAACACAGGTTTGAACTGTGTAGGTCCACTTATACATGGACTTTTTTCCAAAGTAAATACTACAGTACTACAGAATCTGAGTCTGGTTGAATCCAAGGATGAGGGACAGTGTACTCAGAGGACCAACTATGAATTACATGTAGATTTTTGACTAAGCAGAGGTCAGTGCCCCAACCCCTGCATTGTTCAAGGGTCAACTCAATTTCCTTTTCTGCTCCTAAGTTCTTGGCATATACCTAGTTTTAGTGCTATATTTAGTTCTTTAAAACACTAATCACAAAGATGTGACTAGTTGATTACATGTGGAATTTCCAATGTTCAATCCATGAGTCTCTTCCCACATGGAACAGTATCTCCAGGTTATTTTGTACAACAAAAACCTCAGGACTATGAATATCTTTTCCCAGACTTACTGATTGAGGTTCAGGCATGATTTTCCTATTGATTGGTGGTCATTTTAAATTGAATGTCTCACAAAGATATCAAAGCAAAATTTCTAAATCTAAATGTCTTCTCAAAGTCTTTTTTTTTTCACTTCTCACATTCTCTATCCTCGTAAATGAAGCCACTATCCACCCATTGTTCTAGGGTAGACTCTTTGAAGTCTCACATTCTTAATTCTTCCTCCTAATTATCTCTCAAAGATGGTCTCTTCCTTAGTTTAAACATCTATTATTTCTCATCTACATCACTGGAAATCCTCCAAATTGGTTTCTGACTCCTGTTTTCCACCCTCTAATCATATGCCATGCAGTTCTATGAAAATTATGTCATTCCCTGCTTAAATTTCTGAAATTATTATACATATCTTGTATAGGATATGTACCCATGTAAAAGATTTTTCCCATCTTTCCTTCTACATTTTGTACAAATTCTATCCCTTAATTGTTCTACTCTAATTGAGAGTTTCACTTACCGAGTCCTGGTGAAATCTATAGTCTTATTTACTTTCTTGCATTAAAATCTGAATTTTATCTTATCTTCACTCACACTCTGCATTGGAACAGAAATTTCTGAATGCATTGGTGGTGTTTTCAGTCTCCTAGTCACATGCTAACATTTTGAATTACTGGGCAATTTTATCATGATGTTTTCCTTTCAATCCTATCCAGTGTCTTTCGCAGTAAATAGTGATCTCATGTGTACTCAGCAATTAAGAGTATATTGATGTCAATAGTTAGCACATATAAATATAGCAAGACTGTGTAAGCTCAAATCTTTACTGTTTATCCTGGAGTTATTCAACATATTATAGTCACTATATGCATGTTAGCCTATTGGTAGGGCCAAACAGGTTTCGAAAACATAGGAATTAGATAAAGATAATTAACTATTCAAGGTATTAAGTTAAAGAGTAAGCTTAGTGGGCAAATGGATACTCAGTTTTTCTCTATATTTTGTCATATTTTGATTTTAGGATTGTTTTAAACACTTCACTAAGAAAATTTTCATATTCAAAAATAGAGAGAATGAATTTCTATGAATTTCTGTCTATTCTGGCAATAGCAGTCTGTTTGTGTCCTGTGGTTTGTCACTTAACTTTTGTAATACCTTTTCTCCTGTGCTCTCAAGATAGAATGCCAATAACCTCTCCTCAGAGCTCTTAGAAATAATTTAAAAATTAAAGCTTTCTGATGGAAATGCTAAATACAATTTAGATTTAAATACAAATACAATTTAGATTTAATGGGAGAATTGGGGTCTGTAAATTTAGCAATCAGAGCAAGGGAGCAGGGTGTTGACTGTGTTTTATTAATGAGAACTGGGAATCAGGGTTGCAGAGTTATACTCCCAACTCTGTTACTTTTTGCTGTTATCAGGAGAAAACATTTAACCTGTCTCAATTTACCCATCTGGAAATAAAAATTGCTTTTCTTTTTTTTTTTTTTTTTTTTTGTGGTATGTGGGCCTCTCACTGCTGTGGCCTCTCCCGTTGCAGAGCACAGGCTCCGAACGCACAGGCTCAGCAGCCATGGCTCACGGGCCCAGCCGCGCCGCGGCATGTGGGATCTTCCCAGACCGGGGCACGAACCCGTGTCCCCTGCATCGGCAGGTGGACTCTCAACCACCGCACCACCAGGGAAGCCCTGCTTTTCTTTTCTGATGCAAGCCTTAACTAGATTATTAAGGCTGTCTGAACTCACTTTTTTATTATTTATTGCAAAAAAGATATACAATTTTAAAATAAATATTACATCATGCATAAGGGTGTTTGTATTAGAATGCTCAGTTTCCAAGCCTGAGATAAATGAGGCAAAGCCATCTGTATGGGATGCCAGACAGAGCCTCACATCCTAGTGGTTCAAGAGCCTAGCAGTGTAAGTGTTTATGGTCCATGGGTCAAAGCTAAGAAAAAGGTCACTTCAGGATAAAGATGATGTGCAACTAAGTAACTCCCTACCAACTCACACGCACAAGGCAATGAGCTCCAGTGTCCTAGGGAAAACAAGTATACAGAAAACCCAGATGCTGGAAAACCTTTAGTAAGATCAATGAACAGTAATCTGTGGGGAAGGACCAATTAAATAGATATATAGAAAGTAGCAGAGTAACAGATAGTTCTGACACAGGCCAATGGCCTATGTCAATGGTCAAGTCACAATTCTTTGTCCCAGAACTTTTTGAGTTATGTTTACTCAAAACTAAGGCAGAGAAGAGATTTCTGGATGTCCCACAATTGTCATTAGTTTTTCTTTCCCGTGAGACTGGTTTCTCCTGATTGGTTCTTATGTAGCAGAGAGGTCTGTTCTACCACTACCAGCACTATCACCCTGGTGTCTGTTAGGGGCATGCTGCTCCCAGGTGTGGACATGGAGCTGAAACCAAATGCAAGAGGGTTGAGATGCCTCTATGGGGCTAAGCTGCTTCTTAACTCAAGACTTTGATCCCACCCATCTCCCGCTGACTGGCATTATTCCTGCCCCCTCTTCAAACTCCAACAGCTATAGAAGACCTCATGTCAGGTCACCAGCTCTCTGCCTTTGAACTTGAAAGGATTCAGTAATCCACAAACTCTTTCCAGACCCTGCTGCTCTTGCCTAAACTGAAAACTTCCTCCCTCTGCCTTTCTTCTGATTTTTCTCTCAGATTTCATCAACCATTTTGCTTTGTGCTTTCCTCACCCCTCTTTTAATAAAAGTCCAGACCTTCTCCCTTTCCTTTAGCAGAGTCACATTGTTGTTCACTTGATTTCGGTTTTAGCTGTGGGATTATTGACCACAAAAGGATTGGAAAGGGATTTTAGAGATGCATCTAGTCCATATTCTCCATCTGGTATCTGACCACTCCATTGTACCTTCCAGTCTCTGCTTCCAAACCTCCACTCACATAAAATTCATTCCTTCCTGGGCAGCTTTTCTCATTTAAAGAGAATTAGATATTACCTGTGTACTTGTCAATTATTCATTAATAAAGCTGGAAAAAAAAAGAGTTTGCATGAGGAACTTAAAAAAGGAGACTTTGATCTTAGACAAAGAAATAACAAAAAGGATGTGGGGGTAGGTAAGTAGAAAGGTATCTCATTCCTATTTTAACCTGACAATTCTTTAAAATTATTTTTTAAAAATTTAAAAAATGAATCAAATTCCTTGTATTTTAGTTTCTAATACATAAAATGGAACCAATAATAAACCTCACCTAAACGTCTTACCCTAAATATCTCATAGAGTTGTCATGGAAACCTAATGAAATAACGTATAGCAGACTCTTACTTGGGCCTCAATCAGATCCAGTGCTAGAGCATAATTTGTGAGTTGATGGGGGGGCCTGCTCAAAGAATCTATGTATTTGGCATAAGTGTCCCTGAAGGTGGAAGAATTAGCGGAGAAAATGTAGCATAAAATATGTTAAAGCAAAGCATTCTGTCCACTTCCATGGAGATCACAGCACTCCTCTGGCACCTCAAGGGTCAGCAAGGATATTAGCATTCTCACAGAGGCACTAGTGGGCATTTTTAAAGTAATCTGGAGAACATTAACAAAAGAATACAGTACAGATGAGAAAGAAAATAAAGGGCTTCTTGTGGTAGCAGTAGTTGACACACAACATTGTGAGACAAGGTCAAACATCTCCTTGGGACTCCCAGAAACACTAGGATGGGAGGGGCTGCCAGTTTAAGTGCCAATGGGATCAGGATGCCCCACAACTGTTTTTTAATGTTAACATCACCTACTTGAATGTGAGGAAGAAAAGTCACATTATCTATATTAAAGAGCTTTGCAAACTACAAAGTTCTATGCAAACGTAATATAATACTATGCTTTTACATGAGTAAAGCCTCTGGGCATGTCTTTTCTGTTACAGATGTACACTTTTAAAAGAAAAAAAATATACAAACTTTTTATCAGTTTTATGAAATTAAAGTGCAAATTTTTTTTTCAGTTTTTTTATCAGTTTTATGAAATTAAAGTGCAAATCTGCACTACTGAAATGCAGAGAAAACAGGTTGCCTTACTTTTCTCCTGAGGAAGCGTCTGTCTATTTTTAGACATGTATAGGAGCGCTGCTCTTGAATAGCTAATTAAAGAGCTAAGGGGTAAAGTCAATGCGGGGGAAATTCTTTTGATTAACTTATACACTGCATTTATTTCCTCTGGAATAATCTGCATCATCCATAGAGTACCCACTTAATTAATGTTCTTTATCAAGCACCATTTCTGGGAAAGGAGGAGAGGGGCAGGCGTAAAAAATACTAAAGAATCCTTCCTCCCCCTCTTAAGCAAACCCCTTTAGTCACCTGTGCTCAATTTTATAATCTTGGAAACCACCTGTCTGAAAGATGAATTTCCCTCAAACTCCAGCATACTGAACTTTGTGCAAAGTTAAAGCAAACATGTTTTATGCATGATCTTAGAGTCTAGATGAATGCAGTGAGCAAAACTACATGGACAGTCCTTTTCCACCTCTGCAGACTAATTATGGCCAGTTTGGGCCGCCTGACAGAATCCCAGTTCTGCTCTTAATCTAAATGTGGAGTGGAATGTCCCTAATGCATAAGCATTTACTTTCAGGATGGACAGAGACACTGGGCCCTATTCTCTAGAAACTTCAGTCATTTTATCTACAGTCTGAAACAACAAACAAATACATTCTGATATGTGGGAGGCACTAAACAAACATTGGTCATTAGTTGTTGATTTTATTCAACAGTGAGTGATTACTCATTGCCAACCCTGCGCTAAGTGGTTGGAATAAGGTTGTGAAGAAGACAAAGCCCCTCCCCTGGTGGAAATCACATGTATAATAAGTGCATAAACAAATAAAGGTTGTATTTTCAGATGATGTTCAATTCTTTTTTAAATTTAATTTAATTTTTTATACAGCAGGTTCTTACTAGTTATCTATTTTATACATATTAGTGTATATATGTCAATCCCAATCTCCCAATTCATCCCACCACCACCATCTCCTCCCGCTTTCCCCCCTTGGTGTCCATATGCTTGTTCTCTACATCTGTGTCTCTATTTCTGCCTTGCAAACCAGTTCATCTGTACCATTTTTCAAGATTCCACATACATGCATTAATATACAGTATTTTTTTCTCTCTTTCTGACTTACTTCAGTCTGTATGATAGACTCTACATCCATCCACGTCTCTAAAAATGACCCAATTTCATTCCTTTTTATGGCTGGGTAATATTCCATTGTACATATGTACCACATCTTCTTTATCCATTTGTCTGTCGATGGGCATTTAGGTTGCTTCCATGACCTGGCCATTGTAAATAGTGCTGCAATGAACATTGGGGTGCATGTGTCTTTTTGAATTATGGTTTTCTCTGGGTATATGCTCAGTAGTGGGGTTGCTGGGTCATATGGTAATTCTATTTTTAGTTTTTTAAGGAACCTCCATAGTGGCTGTATCAATTTACATTCCCACCAACAGTGCAAGAGGGTTCCCTTTTCTCCACACCCTCTCCAGCATTTGTTGTCTGTAGATTTTCTGATGATGTCCATTCTAACTGGTGTGAGGTGATACCTCATTGTAGTTTTAATTTGCATTTCTCTAATAATTAGTGATGTTGAGCATCTTTTCATGTGCCTCTTGGCCATCTGTATGTCCTCTTTAGAGAAATGTCTATTTTGTTCTTCTGACCATTTTTTGATTGGGTTGTTTGTTTTTTTTTTTAATATTGAGCTGCATAAGCAGTTTATATATTTTAGAGATTGATCCTTTGTTGATTCGTTTGCAACTATTTTCTCCCATTCTGAGGGTTGTCTTTTTGTCTTGTTTACAGTTTCTTTTGCTGTGCAAAAGCTTTTAAGTTTCATTAGGTCCCATTTGTTTATTTTTGGTTTTATTTCCATTTCTGTAGGAGGTGGGTCAAAAAGATCCTGCTGTGATTTATGTCAGAGTGTTCTTCCTATGTTTTCCTCTACGAGTTTTATAGTGTCCAGTCTTACGTTTAGGTCTTTAATCTATTTTGAGTTTATTTTTGTGTATGGTGTTAGGGAGTATTCTAATTTCATTCTTTTACATGTAGCTGTCCAGTTTTCCCAGCACCACTTATTGAAGAAGATGATATCCATTTCTATTTAAAATCATGCAGATTAATTCAGATGGTGAGTATAAGAAGGTATGAATCATGTAAAAATCTCGGGGCAGAGCAGCCCAGGCAGAGAGAACAGCAGATGTAAAGGCCTTGAAGGGGCAATGAACTTGGCGGATGGGAGTGACAACAAGAAAGGACTGTGGGAGCAAAGAGGAACACGTCCCAGAGACTGGGGGGACTTTGTAAGGCTTTGTGAGCCCTGATCAAAATTTGGGCTGTATCAGAATGAGAACAGAACTCTTGGAAAGAAACATTTTGGAAGGAAAATGATACAAACTGAACTGTGTTTGGAGGTGGCTGTGACTGCAATGTGGAGAATGGACAGTACACGGCAGGAGCAGAAGCAGGTCAACAGGCCAGAGAATTATTGAGAGGAAAGTTAGTGTAAGTTGTGATGAGAGTTCTTATTTTAATTTTTTCCCAATTTTTAGTACAATCGTAAGAAATATGGTCCTGTGCAGCTTTTTTGAGATTCCTTTTTAAAGAAGTCTGTTGCTAAGCAGGTTGCTATGGAGACTGAGCAAAGCCAGGAAGAAAATGACTTCAGTATTTTATGCAGACTTTATTTAAATACCAGCAAAGGGGAGCCAGGAGTAGTCTAATCTCCCAAAGGAGAAAAATGTATGAGTTAGAAAAGGTCAGAGAAGGAGCTTGTGCGTGTATATGTGAGTGTGAGTGTGTGTGTCAGTATGAGTGTATGAGTGACTGTGTGTATGTGTAAGCAGGTGTGTGTGTGTGTGTGTGTGTGTGTGTGTGTGTGTGAATGTATGTGTGTGTATGTTTTGGATGTATCTGTTTTAACCACTCCCAGAAGAAAGATTATTGGTGGCATGCCTCTGGGTGATTAACAATAATTTGTCTAGAAAGGGGATGTAACGCTTGATTCAAGAAAAGTTAGAACTAGTCAAGATCCCATTGGTTGATCAAAAAAGTAAGTAAAAATAGGAAAATTGAACTCATTTGGGGAAGAACGCAAAATGTAGTAATAGGAAGGTCTATCTCTCACTAGAGATGGTTTAGAATAGTGTAAAGACAAACCTAGACTTTAAAATTAGACAAAAAATTCAGTACCCACTTAAAAGCTATGAGACCTAGGGAAAGGTTCTTAAATATTTATAAGCTTTGGTGTCCTCAATTGTAAAATAAGTGGAAAAGTTTATTTTGCTGATGGTAGCTGAAAATGTTAGTGGCTCCTCCAACAAATTCATTCTCTTTCCATAGCCAGCAATACTTGGGAGACAACTGCCTAATTCAGGCCTATGTTTCTCATCTTCTTCCTGAGTCCTTGCTCTCTTCCCCCTCCCTTGATTCCAAGTTTGGTAATGTGAGTTCTTCTGGCTCATGGAATATGTGTATGTCACTTCCCAGGCAGTTTTTAAGAAGCAGTTGTGCTACCACGCATGCTCCCTTTTTCCTATTGGCTGACTAAATGTGGAGGATGCTGAGAACTTAGAGGAAAGAGCAACGACAAAATGGAGGAAGCCTGAGTTCTAGAATCACCCCATGTAGGAAAGAAAATCACTTAAAAAGATCAAAGATGGGACAATTTAGCTGTGTGTAAATAAACTTTAAGTTGCTGAATTAGTAAGCTACTAAAATTTGGGCACTGTTTATATTGCCAATACATGTGCTTATTATGAACACTGCAAATGACCCATAGTCCATCACGTAGCAATGCATGTTTGAGAAATTAAATGTATTAGTTTTATTACCTTGCACAAATTACTTAACCTCTGAGTCTTAATTCGCTCATGTGTAAACCATGTCTCCCCTAAATATTTTCATTTCCACTCTGAATATCCCCAATTCTGTTCATCATTCTTCAAATGGAGGAGTTTTCAGATCTTGCATTATTATTATTTTCTTTTAAGTTTTTAGGTTGGTCAATGCTCCTCTTAAAGGGCACCACTCAGACTTAAACATATTACCATAAACAAGTCAGTATAGTGGGATTATAACCTTGTCTGTGTTAAATATTAGACATTTGTTGTAGTTAAAGATCACATGGAAACAGGTGAAACCAGTGTCTCTCTACTTATTAAGATAGTAATGAGCTGATGTGTATAAGAGAGCCTATGCCTTCGTTTTGTACTGATGCAATCATATTCTGGGACCAGAGTATGAATATCATTGTATTTTTTTAACTCATTGTTTTACCATGGGTATCACCCACCACATTAACTATGTTTTCCAACTTTGTGTTATCTCCAAATCTGATAAACATGGCTCCTGTATCTTTTTCCAAGCCATTATTAAAATGTTGAGCTGAAAGGCCAAGTTCATTATATTTTCTTCTGGAGGACAGTTTTAAATATACCAATAAGTAGCCACATTTTAAAATATATATTTCCAAACAGCCATCAATCATCTTTATACTCAGAAAGTGATTTTGATATGTTGATGAATTTCCACTTTTTATATTCCTAGGTAATTTCAACTTCCTATTCACCCATCCATAACTAATCCACTATTTGGGGCCTATCTACTTGAGAAGCAGATGCATTCAACAAACATTTAACAAAGTAGTTCTCAAAGGGCAAGTCTCACTTTCAAAGGGGTGTTTTAGAAATTTGAGAGTATTTTTTCATTGTCACAATAATTAGGGGACCCCTTAGAATTAAGGGTATAGGAATGACCAGGGATGCTATATATACTTCAATGCACAGGCCTGTCCTGCACATTAGATAATTAACTCACATCTGGCAACTATCAAATATCCTGTAGGAGATTCATGTAGATGAATAATCTCTATATAATATCTGAGCTTATGTCCTAACTCTATTTTGCACGAAAATACAAACACACATATACACACACATTTTCTCTGTTTTAACTACACAGAATTTTTCAGAAATGCCATTATGCTAATCAGCAAAAAGTACTTTCTTAGTAAATCTATCAAGACTTGTTCACTTTTTTGGAAAAGCACATCATAAATTGAAATAATCTTATGAAATTTAAGTTTTCATACAACACTTCCATGTCATTCTGCACTTTTAGTTGCTGCATCCACACTATGTCTATGTATATATACACTGAGACTATATATTAGCTTATATTTCAACTAACAAAGATAAAAATGTAAATAATATTCAAAAGCTTTCTGTTTTTCATGTAGTTTTCATAAGTAAATGCAAGTGTCTAACCACTTATTATGCCTTCTAGTGTATTCATACCTTATCCTTTACTAATGATACACATGCTATTTTATGATAAATTGATTTCTTCTGATTTTTTTCTTTTTATTAGAGTTAGGATATAATATTGATATTTTTTAAAATGTGTTTAAATAGGCTTTATTATTTAAATTTCAGGACATTAAATGGGATATTTCATATTATTTGTTATAAAAAGGGAGGAGTTAGGTCTGATAGGATTAAAAACATCAATTTAATATTTTATATATATAAGGAGTTCTGTGGCTGATTGGTGGAGACTAGATAAAGAATAAGAAATAGCTCTGGTTTAAGGAAGAAAAGAATAGATTAGAAACAGCTATGTAAAAAACACAATGACAGACATATGAAGAAAGTACAAACGACACACAGAAAGGAAGCACCTAATTCAGTCCTGAGCGTGTAGCAGGTGCTCTCATTGCCGCTTGACCCTCATCATTCCTTTATCTGCTGACAGGTTCTTACTGCAAGCACTTGTGATTTTTCTGCCTCTGGACATTCTCTGATCATCTTTCTTTGAGAATGTTCACCCCATGCTCAGGGAAGGCTGGAAGTACAACCAAGATAATGGCCTATTCCCTTGCAAGAGCAGTTCTCAAGCAATGAGGGAAAAGAGTTGCTGCATACATATCCCAGCTTCCTCATCCCTCAGGTGGGATTCTGAGGCATTTTCTATGCAATTTCTCAGAGATTCCCAACATGATTGAGCCCCAGGTTCCCACAGTGATAACTTGCTTATTAATTTTCCTTGTATCAGCTTCCTTACCTCCCCCACACATCATTTTTCCACTTCTGTTTTATATCCTGGATTCACCTCCCAAAGAAACTGCTTGAATGCAAGTCCTCATTTTATGGTACTTCCGGGTAAGCTCAACTTAAGACAGGTTGTAAATTTCATTCGCATGTTTGCTCTAAGATCCATTCCCTACCTCCTCCCTGATCTGCTTTGCATCTCAGGGAACTAACTTTCCCAGCCTCCCCTTGGCAACTGACATCTGGTTGGTGTGGGCATGGAAGTCACTGGTGGGCAAGGGCAAGAATAGAGGAGAAGGCAAGAGATTTATATATTTCTCACTCTGCATGACAGCATTTCCAGCAGCAGCTGTGCTTTCTCTGGTTCAACTCCCAAGGAGCAGCCTATCATCAGCTCCCACCTGGCAGCCCATACCATGGTTCTAGCTTTTGCAGGACAATCCCAAATCCTAGTTTCTGATAAACCACCTGTTTCTTTTTTACTTCCAGCATGATGTATCTAGGAAATTCAAACAGTTTAGTGTTGTTGGAATACACAATGTAAGATGGTGAATGACAGGAAATGAGCTAGAAAAGTAGGAAGCAGTTAGATGAAGGAGGATGTCAGATGCATTTTATGGAGTTTATCCTTTAAAGTAAAATTTCCTGAATTCAAGTGCTGTCTCTTACTTATTTTTTCTTTTAGAAAACCGTTCGTAGTGTTGAGTTATTCAACCGTATGTGAATCCTTACTTTTAAATTACAAGACAGTTTTTTTCATATATTTTAGTCTGTATATTTCTTTGGGCAACAAAATTATTCCCTACCCCAGGGACAATGCAATGTAATGAGGCAGACATCACACTGGGGGTTAGGAGATGTGAATTATAAAACCTGTCCTCCCACTTTGGGATGATGATGACATAAACAAAATTTTTTAAAAAAGAACAAAAAGCACTGAAGATTACTTCAACATATGCATAAATAGTTGCCCTCAAAATACTTCTTAACTCTTGTTACTTTAAAGAAAATTACAGGCCAAAATTCAGATGTATATGGGTCAAGACACTCTGCCTTAAATGAGTTACTACTTCTTCTCTTTTCAGTGAAAACAAAGTCTAAAGACTGTACAAGGACTATCTGTATTAACACAATTCAGGAAACTGTAAGTTAATTGCTTTTCTTCCTGGTTCCTTCTTCCCAACACTAAAAAAGAAGGGTAATACAAAGAATGGTTGCCATGATAAACCATGGAATACTAAATGCCAAAGTTTAATACAAACAGGTAGCAACAATTTTGTGCTTCCCTATGTTTTCAGAGGCCTGATGAATTCATTATAAGGGTTGATAAATTAGCTGAAGTTTAATTTATTTTAATCAATATATTGAAAAATGAAAACCTCTAAAACCACTGTTGCTATTTTATTTCCAAGCCCCGTCCCCATAACCAAATCTCAGCAGAAGTCATGATAAGTTAGGGAGCAAAGTAAAGCAACTTTGACAAAAACTGTGTTTGATTGATGTGTACACAGAGAGGGGTAAGCACAGCTCAGCCATTTCTAGAGACGATTCAAGTGCTTTCAAGTTTTCATATCCTACTGCACACTAAACTTCCTTAGTTACAAAAAAAAATGCTTTCCTTTGTGGGAAATTGGCAATTACCCTGGTATTGCAGTATGACATTTTCCCCAATAGGCTGTCAAAAACTAGGGCATTGAATTGTAATTTTTGCCAAGTAGTTTCCCTTTTGACTTATAAACAAGTGATATTTCATCCTTCTTTACTGTATTCACTTAAATGCAACAGAAACTCAACTCTATGGGCGCTATCAAAGTGATACAAATTTGAAGAATTCAAAGAATACCTATTATTTCCTTAATTCCAATAACTATTTTCTGCTGTATTGCACTGTGTGACTTCTTTGCTTCAAAAGAAATTATCATTCTTTAGCCATAAAGAACTACTCGAGGGGCATGCCACTACATGATCCCCATGTATTCTGTAATTTAGAGACTGCCATGATTCTAAAACTGAAATACAGTTCAAAAAAAATTCAGTTAAGGGGATAGGCCAAGACTTCTAAATACCACATTTTTAAACAGGCTCATTGATTCCTGAGAGGTAGCAATTTGCCACCATATTTATAACTTTCATTAAATTGAAATCTAATAAGACTTTCAATTAATCAAAAAAGAGTTTATTGATCTCCTGTATCATGTAGCTTGTGTCTGACAGGCTTGGCTGTAAATCCTGGCTTTAGTTACCATCTTTACAATGCTGAAAGAAAACTCTAAATTTCCTTGAGTCTCAATGCCCTCATATGCAGAATATTGACATACTGATTTCTTCCTTAAAGTAATGCTGTGAAGATAAAATTAGATAATTCTGTGGAGTCATATTCTGGATATGTTTCTTTTTCTTATGTGATTTGAAGTACAAGTACTTGGCGGAGTTGCTGTGGGGAAGGATTTTAAATAGTTTGGGTGATTGCTATGGACTGAATGTTTGTCTCCTTCCCAAATCCATATGTTGAAGTCTTAATCCCCAATGTGATTATATTTGGAGGTGGGGGACTTTGGGATGTAATTAGGTTTGGATGAGATCATGGGGGTGGAGCCCCCACAGTGGAATTGAAGGCCTTATAAGGGGATAAAGAGTCCTGAGTCCTCTCTTTTCATCACGTGGAAACCAGGAAGAAGGCTGGAACTAGAACCTGACCATGCCATCACCCTGATCTCAGACTTCTCAGTTTCCAGAACTGTGAGAAATAAATGTTTGTTGCTCAAGCCA
The DNA here is from genome assembly GCF_011762595.2 of Tursiops truncatus. Classification (NCBI taxonomy): domain Eukaryota; kingdom Metazoa; phylum Chordata; class Mammalia; order Artiodactyla; family Delphinidae; genus Tursiops; species Tursiops truncatus. The sequence continues at coordinate 124,526,448 of NC_047034.1, forward strand.
CCCAGTCTATGGTATTCTTGTTATAGCAGCCTGAGCTGACTAAGACAGTGATGTTACCTAACATCCACTCAGTGAGCAAATGTCCTAGAGCAAGCACAAAATTTTGCTGTTTCCTGGGATTAACCCAGTTTCCACTTGCCTTGCACATTTTGAGCATCTAACAGCACAGTGTTACTCTAGAGTTAAAAAAAATATATTTTTCCTAATGTGACCCTTAAATGAAAGCCATTCACTTCATTACCTGCCCAACTCAAGAAACAGCAATCTGTTTCCATGATAAACAACAACAACAAACAAAAAACTGGTTGTTTTGGCCTTACTAGGAGATTCGATGACTGATTTTGGAGAGACAACAGTGAGTAGCAGCTGGGGGCTAGACCGGGATCGAATCCTGGCCACGGCAGTGAGAGCACCAAATCTCAACCACTAGACCAGTAGGGCCAGCAGACAAAGTCTGGGTCCCAGTTCTTGTCTGCCTTGAAAAAATGTTTTTTGACAAGGAGACAGTAGGTAAAGAGGAAAGTTGGGTGTTTATTAGAAAAGCAGAGGACATGCCAACAGATGCATGGGCGAGCTGAAAGAGAAGTAGCACCTTTGAGAAGTTTAAATCATTTATAAGAGGGCAGTCTTCTGGGTTTTTGTTTTCCTCTGACCAATCGTCTTGCTTTGACCCCATGGCTGATTTGCCTCAGGGCCCTCACTTATGTGTGTGCACATCCTTTAGCCAAGATGGATTTCAGTGCAAGGGCCTTTGAGGGAGTTACCACAACTTATTATGGTCTGGCGTCCCCTCCTTTTGACCCCCCAAGGAGCCTTTCTGTGCACGTGCAGTCGAGGTCTCCCTGACCCCAAGCATGAGAAATATGTGACCTCTTGGTCTTTTACCAAAGCAGTGCTTAGCCCATCTCTGCCCCTGCCACTACTGTTATCTTAAAGTGTCCACAGGAGACCAAGTTCAGCTATTTACCCTGTCCCTGTTGTATTTCTATCTTGAAGTATAAACAGGAGACTGGCTGTAAATGTTTAACCTGGGGCCCATCTATCCCCTGCCTCAAGAAATATGAACAGGAGGCTAGTTGTAAATGTCTGGCCTGGAGCCCATCTATCTCCTGCCTCATAACTATCTATAAAGTAATAACATATGAGATTTCTTTTTGCCTTTCCTGGAGAATCAGGTAGGATTCATGTTGTAAGGAATAGAAAAAACAACTCAAACTCCTTAAGCAATAAGAAAATTGGATCCTACTCCTAGATTAGGGGTGACTCAGGACTCAAACAATATTCCTGAGACACAGGTCTTTCTCATCATTTCATAGCTCTGCATTTTCAATGTTGGGCAGGTTCATATGAAAGTCCTTCCTCCTTCGTCCTCAAAAGGCTCTTGACGCTACAAAAATAGGAATTCAAATTTTCTCATGGCTCAGGTCAAAGCTCAGGAATTGTGTCCTGGTTGTTTTTGTGTGGGTCATATGACATCCCTGAATCAATAACTGTAGCCAAGGGGATGGAATTCACTAATTAGTTTAATTCAATCAGGACCCACTTTGGAGCTGTGATGAGACCATGTCCCATCCAAATTCCACATGGCTGGAAAATGAGGGATTATAATAGAAAGGCAACTTGATTCAGTTTTGGTGGGCTGTATGTTTCTAGAAAAAAAAAATGTATATATATATATATATATATATATATAACTGAATCACTTTGCTGTACAGCAGAAATTAACACAACATTGTAAATCAACTATACTTCAAAAAATAAATTAAAAAAAAAGAAAGGCAACTTGATACTGGGTAAAAGTCTAACAAATAATCACCATGTGTGCTGACTTTATAATCAAATCCTCACATAAAATGTGATTCCATAGGAACCATGTAAAAATACCTCTCCTTGTACTGGGCACACACATATTAATTTCTCATCTGCTCTCTTGTCTTTACTGTAATTGGATCTCTTATCTTATGTTAGGTCCAGAAGAGGATACAAAGAAAGTTTGGAGGTTCTGCCAGAAATTAAAATAGAACTACCAGGGAAGTCCCTGGTGGTCCAGTGGTTTGGACTATGTGCTTCCACTGCAGGGGACACGGGTTTGATCCCTGGTCGGGGAACTAAGATCTTTCATGTCATGTAGCCAAAAAAAAAAGCAAAACTACCATATCATCCAGCAATTCACTTTTGGGTATTTATAAAAAAAAAAAAAAAAAAAAGCAGTAACTCAAAAAGATATATGCACCCCCCCCATATTCACTGCAGCATTATTTACAACAGCCAAGATAAGGAAACAGTCTGTGTCCATCCATGGATGAATGGATTAAAAAAATGGATAAAGATATATGTATATATATATATATATATATATACACACACACGTAGATATATAATGGATTATTATTCAGCCATGAAAAAGAATGAAATCTTTGCCATTTGCAACAACATGGATAGACCTCTAGGGCATTATGCTAAGTGAAGTAAGTCAGACAGAGAAAGACAAATACTATATGGTATCTCTTCTATGTGGAAACTAAAACAAAACAAAACAACAAGATCATAGGTACAGAGAATAGATTAGTGATTGCCAGAGGCAGGGGGTGGAAGGTGGGAGAAATGGATGAAGGAAGTCAAAAGGTGAAAAGAAAAAAATGCAGTTGAAGTAAAACAGACACAGAAATTTTGAATCATATTCAAAATACCGACTCTCTCTCTATATATGTTTACATTTTAAAAGTATAAAAAAAAATCTGCCCTCAAGGATTGGTCTTCATAAAAAAAAAAAAAGAAAGAACAATTTGTGAGAGTATTAAATTATGTGCTAAACTGAGTAGTACAGATATTGAATCATTTTAAATTTCTGGCTTTGCAGTGCATTATGAATAAAATATTCTATCTCACTGCCTTACATTTTATAAAAATGTTTTTGAAACATGGTGGGTTTCACAGTGCAATTCCAAAATCAGATTGAGGATGCTATTTTATAATAGCACAAATTTTAGAGATAAGCAGATCTGAGGTTGAGTTTATTCATTTAACCTTCCTGAGATTATTATAGTAGAGGTTATAAATATCTACTTGCGGAATACTGGGAGGATTAAATGAGGAGATGCACCTAGCACACTACCAAACACAAAACAAATAATAAATAACCATTATTGTTATTACTGTAATTTGTGCCTGGCAGTCTGATTTGGCATTCAAACAGTCTCTTCCATAGAGGCAATAAGGACCATATAATAGTTTGACATTTTGTGATGAGCCAAAGATGTTTTGGTATACACACACACACACACACACACACACATGTAAACACACACTGCTTCTCTGCAGAGTTGGTCACAGAACAGCTCATGGATGGAGATGCTGAGAGTTGCGGTCTGCAAAGTCAACACTCAAGCACAGGAAGGAATGTTGCCCACCCTATGGCATTCTGCTTCATCCTGCCCCCGTCCACACACATAATTTGCATGAGTAGGTGGTATCAACCCCTTAATCAAGAGTGACTCATTTCCTTCCCAATATATGAATCAAAAAAGAATAGAACATGACCAGACCCCCAGGCATTAGCCGGGTTACGCCATTCTTCCAAGAAGTTAAAGAAATACACATTAAACATTCAAGTGGCTTGTCGAGAAGGAATTTTCTGTTTAATGGAGCCATTCTGTCATTCTTTCCGAAACTGTCATGCAACTGCTGATAGAAATTCAGAAGAATTTTAGCCTTTGAAGCAAAACAAGTCAATCACAAGGGAAGAACCAAATGTCACAAAAGGTCTCCTTCCTTCTGAAGGGTCTTCAACTCAGCTATTCAAAAATGTGGTTCACTCTCTCAGCGGTATCCTCTCCTAGTTTTTCTGTGTTTGGGTGTGATTTCTGTCTTTGCTAGCAAGCCGGAAATAGCCTCTTCCCTCCAACATGTGCATGTGTTTGTGGGGATGGAAAGAGAAAGGAGGAGAGAAGTAAAAAGCAAATGGAGGCAAACGTGGGGCAGGCATCTCCCACGAGTCCCCGGCTTGCAAGGGTACACGGGCCCACTCAAGCCTGAGCTCTCCACGCTGGTCTCCCCCCTTCCTCTGGCCGCCGGCCTCATGAGTCATGACCAGAAGAATCTCCACCCTTCTCTGTAGGTGAGTAGGAGACTGTCTGGGCTAGAATCAAATAGACAGTCAACTGCTGCAGTGAACAACCTCTACTGTAAATTCTTGTGTGCTCGTTACCTCCAGAACAGCTCTTGATATGTTATCAATTTATTCACTGAGGGAGGAGAAGTATCATCAAGAAAACACATCGGATCTTGACAAATTTCTTCCTTCACTGCCTGCCTGTGCTGAAAGTGTCATCTTTTGAAAGTGTTTACATTTTTTTTAGTGCATGAAAACGCTCATCTGCACCTTCCCCTGGGGACTTTTCCTCATCTCCCTTCTGTTTTAAGTTTGATTTCTTCTTCTAGAGTTTGGTATAATTCATGGAACTGTGTTTACAAAGGTGAGTTTCTTTCAAGTCAGCCACAGCTCACTAGTCCAGGGGCCAACTTGAACATGGGTAAGGGAGTCTATGGGTGTCCCTAGGAGAGAAGGCAAGAACTTACCCACAACTTAAGAAGAGATGTCCCTGAGATAACTTACTCCCCATCGCTGATGTCTGTATCAGCTGCTGACTTAGAATTAGATTCCACTCTGTGTTCACACTTATGGGGGTGGAGAAAGGGATTGGGCAGCCAAGAGTTATTCGAATGATTCAGCTACAGCTACCAAACTGTGCTAGGTGGTTACCAAGCAACAGTCTCAAAAGCCTCCTGGCAGCTCTCTTTAGGATCTCTCTTCCCTTTGCAGTCAACCCTCCTTTGCTTAGCCTGTACTTTCTGCCTATAATGTCTGTCCCCTTCTGCTCTTGCTGAATTTTCTATTTACTCTTCATGACTTTCCAGGTGCCATCTCCTCTCTGAAGCCCTTCACTGCTCTGACATTCTCCATGGGAGAAAGAACAGTGGAGTGGAAATTAATCTAATTGACTCAGATCATCCTTCCGAGACACACAAGCACACAAGTTAGAGGTCTCTAGCCTCCCCCCACTTTGGTGTATATGTCCACTATTTTTCTCCACTGGGATAAGGTTAAGATTATGGTACCAACATGGAATAAAACATGGGCATTTAGGCAATCGGGTCTGTTTTATAAAGGATGAAATATATCTCGTAGAAAAGGCAATATAAAATCTCTTCTCCCTAACAGCTCTCAAGTCTGTGCTCTATTCCCAGGGCCAAGTTGCCTCCTGACTGGCAAATAAGAAAAATATACCTCAAATCAAGGAATTTTATAGAGAAGTATGTGACAAAATATATGACTAAAAATAAACAAATCAATAAATGCAACTAATGGAAAGTGAGGGCTTGTCTATATCCTATCACTTCTAACGAAAAATGTTTCCATTTGAGTTTCACTTTGTACCTTTTCAGGGAGGTTTAACGTACATTTCCTCATTTTTAGTGGGCAATAACATGATCTCTGGAGTCCAAAGGACTAGGTGTTAGTCCCACTTCTGCTATTATTTACTATAAAGATTTGGCAGAACTATTTTATCCTTTTAAACTTCCTTTATCAGTAAAATGGAAATATGAATACTAGTTAACATTTATTAAGCATTACTATGTGCTAAGCATTGTGCTATATAAGCTTTACATATGCTACCTCATTTAATACTTGTAAGTACCATGTGGTTAGCCCCGGTTTATAGATAGGGAAGATCATAATAATAATTGAATTTATCACAAACATTGATTGAAGGGCCCTTTATACTTGAGGTAGATACTATTATTATCATTTATTAACAGATTAGGCACAGAGGTACCAAGAGGATAATTGCCTGCTCAAGTTCATACAGCTTTTAAGTACAGAGTTCAATTCCAACACCAGTCTCTCTCTAAAGCTTGTGCTTTTAACCAGAATGCACCACTGACCTAAAAGTTTCTGCTGCTGAGCTGCCTCATGCGTTTCTTGGGAGGAACCAATAAGACTTTAAAAATGAAAGGGTTTGAATGCTGCAAATCTCTATAACAGCAATGGGAATTGCATGGCTTCTGTGTCACCAATCTCTACCAATATCTCCCTCTGTCCACTAAAGAAATTGTTAATTGCAGGTGTCATCAAGCTATGGCCCTGCAGTGAGCCAAATTCTGCCTCCTGTTTATACAAATAGTTTCATTGGAACAGAGTCACGCCCATTTCTCTATGTATTGCCTTGACTGCTTTTGGGCTGCAGTGGCAGAGTTGAGTTGTTGTAACACAGATCGTATGGCCTTCAAAGCCTAAAATATTTACTATTTGGCCCTGTACAAAAAAAATTGGCCAACCCCTGGATTACAGTATAATTTTCTACCAACCAATACATAGTTTCAGAATCATTATCAACAAATTGCTCCTGGCACCCCCAAGACTGATTGAAATTTGACAAACAAATAAAACTGTTAGGTATTCCTATAATTTAAAATATCATTTATCATTACTACTAAATCAAACTGAATCATTTATAAATCAATGGACTTAAGTAAGGTCACATTTGGGAAGACAGGTTTCTTGTTGCTTGGGCTTCTTAAACTTGGGGTGGAAAGCTCTCTTCTCTAACCATGAAAATCGATTAAAGCATATTTCTGACCCAGGGTTAGGTACGGGTCAGAGTAGGGATTACTGAGTAACCCACATGCTCATTCCATTATTTCTGGTGATCCTTCTGTATGTGGCCTCTGCAGACTTCAATATCACACTATGACTAACTCTGCCACCTAGATGAACCAAGTCTGATTCACCAAATATCTAAAACAAAAGGAAAAATGCAGATGAGAAAGGAGCTACCTGAAAACCTTCAAGGGAAAGCAGTGTAGAGAGAATGAAGGGGGTGGGGTTGGGTATGTTGCCCATTCTGGTACATTCAGAAATTCTATTTCACGTCAACGTCAAATCTCATTATCTTATTCCCAAAGGCCAGGCACAAAAATGACCACAGCACACCTATCTTAACCTTGGGAGGGACAATTTTTAAAGTGCATGACGTCAGCCATATACAGAGTGAGCCGAAGAGCAGCAATGAAGCCTATATACAGCAATGCCCAGTAGCTTATCTTAAGGAAATATTGTGCATGCAGATTTCCAAGACACCCACACCTCGGAGATAATGCCAGTGAGTTAATCAAATAGTTTTCTGCCTGAACAACTGTGATACCTAAAGCTGCTAGGAACGTCATTTTTAGACATCCGTGGGAGGGATTCTTTTTGTAATTCTGCATTTCTTTAACTCCCACCACATGTCTAGGCTTGCCTTCCAGAGACACACATTGCCACCTTTTCAGAGCATTTTTTATTTTCTTCCTTCCTTTTTTTTTTTTTTTTTTGGCTGTGGACTACTTAGTAGCCTTCCTAGGGCTGATTGCAGTAAATGCTAAAATAGCAAGCATAATTTCACTGGCACTACATGAGCTGATCTGCATAGAAGTCCTGCTGGGGACCCTAGAATTCAGTCCGTCATTCCTCCTTTCCCTAAATCTGCTTTGTTCATACCTCCTAAGGCACCATTCCTCCCCTGAAGCATCCAATGAGAACAAAGCATCAGTTAACTCTGACACCTTTAATTGAATGTCTTTATAAGACAAATCCTAGGACAATGTTGGTGAACAGAGCGTAGAGCCAATGTCCTGAAAGATGATCTCTGAGGGGCGAGCAAGATTCATAAATAGAACATGCAAAAGAGTGGACTAAGTTCTGTGACAGGAGTGAACACAAGAGAAAATGGAATCACATAGCGGGGAGGGAGTGTCGCGGAAGGCTTCCAAGAAGATATATGTAAGCTGAGGTAGGAAACATCAATGATATTTAGCCAAGAAAAGGTAGTGGAGAGAAAACTGTTCCAGCCACAATGAACAGCATGTACAAAAAGACCTGGAGGAGACAGAAAACATTTGGGAACTGCAGGAAGGCAGGTAGAATTAGTTAAATAATTAGGCACATAAGCTTGGTGGTCCAAAAGCTCTGAATGTAAATCTCAGTTCTGTGACTTTGGGCAAGTTTTTTAACCTTTATATGCCTCAGTTTTCTCATCTGTAAAATGGCAGGGATAAAAATACTTGCCTTAGGGCTTCCCTGGTGGCGCAGTGGTTAAGAGTCTGCCTGCCGTTGCAGGGGACACGGGTTCGTGCCCTGGTCCAGGAAGATCCCACATGCCGTGGAGCGGCTGGGCCCGTGAGCCATGGCTGCTGAGCCTGCGCGTCCGGAGCCTGTGCTGCGCAGCGGGAGAGGCCACAACAGTGGGAGGCCCGCGTACCGCAAAAAAAAAAAAAAAAATACAAAAAAACCTGCCTTATAGAGTTATGAGGATTAAACAAATAAAATGCAAGTGGCACATAATAAGAACTCAAAAACTGTCAGCTATTATTACATTAACATTTTATTACATTATAATTAATTATTTGTAGTATTATCATTGTTAATTCTTTTTAATATTAAAATGTTACTTTTTATTATTAAGCCTCAATAAAAGTCTCATCTGAACAAAACTGAGAATAACAGTACCTTACCTTCCTGGGTTTTTACAAAGATTAAAATTATCCCTGGGTTTAAGTAAAAAAAAAAAAAAAAATGGTGATACATAACTCTGTTAAAAATGCTTTCACCTGCAAATAACGAAGACCTTCTGATAGAGTCAACTTAAAACAATAAAAATAAATATTAGGGGGCATTTTTCTCACACAAAAAGAAACCTGGATATGGGTTCCTGCTGGTGTTGGTTTTGTAGGTTGACAGGGTTTGGGCTGGCATATCTTCAATTCTCTTGAAATTTCTCTTTTCTTGTTGCTTCTATCACAAATTGTGGCTTTGACTCCTGACATTAGATCCATATTCAAGGAAGAAAAACTGGGGAAGGAGTTATGTCAGGCACATGTCAGGTTATGTTCCCTTTGAATAGGGAGGTGAAACCTTTCCCAGAAACTTCCAGGAGACTTCTACCTACAACAAATTGACCAGAATAGCACCATGTGGCTACCTCTGGTTCAAGGGAGGCTGGAGAGTGAGCATTCACTAGGGAAAATGCCACTCAACTCAGTTGGAGTTTGTCAGCAGGGAAGGAGAGAATGGATATTATGCAGACAATCAACACTTTCGGCCATAGTATCATTTACTGACTCTTCCATGTGCCAAGCTCTGTGTTGAGTGCTTCATACGAATTATTTCATTTACTCCTCGTGTTTCATACAATGATGTATTTATTACTAGTACAAGTGTTGTTGTTTAATGGATAAGGAGACGGAGGCACAGACACAGAAAGAGACTTGGACACCATCATGCAACTACTAGGTAGTGAAGGTGGTGTCAAAGCCAGACAGACTGACTACAGGCCATTAAGCAAAAAAGAAAAGAAAAGAAATTATTCATAGAGCCTCTCAAAATTGTACTCGCAACTATGAGCTACTATCATGGTTGGAATATAATGTGTAAGATGGCAAGATTTCGCCTTCGTCTGAATGTCCATCCCACAACTCTGGCACTCAGCTTTTTACCAGTACCTGTATTGAGCACTGTGCCATCTCACGCATTCCCCCTTCTATCACCACCCCTGCCCTTGTGCTTCTTGAGTTAGCGATCATATCCTAAACTTCTTTAAGTCCACCTCTCCATCAACAGCTTGTCCTCAGCAAACCCAAAAGAATGCTGCTGATCAAAATCAACCAGAGTTTGTTTTTAAATTCAAAAGCCCCAAGTCTCACTTTCCTAGGCATAGAGTCTGTCCCTTAGAAGCCTCAAAGTGGTGGTACTGTAGGGAGAAGGGACCGCAGGCTGGGGACTCATGGCTGGAGACTGATTTCAAATATGCCAGCTCTTCTCAGCTAAAGTAACATCATTAACTCTTCTCCCTTGCTCCTCTTCTTAGGCTTTTCTCATTGCTGATTTGAGGGAATCAGAAAAATTCTGTATTTCTTGTTAGGAATAGCATAGTAGGGTTATGTGGCATAGCCTAAGACCTACCAGTCTGGGAATGTGTATCTTCATCAAACATCAGTAATTTAAGGTCTATTACAGAATGGAATAAGTAAATCATAAAAGCGAGCATGTGCCTAGACCTAATACAGATCCACCAGTGGGTCCAACTCAAGTAGGAAACGAAACAAAACAAAACAGAATCAATTTCTATGCCTCTGTTTATCATTAGACTTTATGCACGAGAATTATTTGAGCTTGGTCGGTGTCGTGTAGTCGATGCTATTTGTTTGCCGAAAGTTCCTCTTTTAAACTGTGTTTCTGCAAGGTCCACCCAGCCTTGCCCCTTTTGCACTGGAACCTTGTGGTCAGTCAACTAGTACTAGTCCCCGTGGGTATCCTGTCCTGATGACCTGCCTGTCTAGACAACCCCTTCAGTAAGGATGCTCTGGGCAGAATTCTGCTCTAGGACACTAACGTGACAATCAAACCTGAGACTTTTCAAGGTAGAAAAGAGACCAGCGAAGAGTGGAGAGGAAATGGGGAAGCTGTGTATTGTGCTAAAAACACAAAAGTTGGATACACCTGACTTTGAATCCTAATACAAATGCACTAACTGTTTAAACTGGGGCAAATTAATCTCCCGAAGCCTCATTTTCTTTATCTGTAAAACATGAAGGATACAATACTAATACCTGACAGAATAGACTTTAAATTAATAGTGCCTGGTACACAGGCATTCAATAAATGAGTCATTTACAGCCAGACACAGGGCAGAAGCATTAACAGAGCATATGGTTAGCACAGGAATCTGATCCCAGGGGAACCAGGAGACCCAAGGGAAGTCTCTTCTTCCTGGAGATGCTTTCTCCAAGCTCACTTTATCTTAGGTCTTGCCCTTCTCTCTCCTCAGCTAGAGCTGCTCTTCTGAAATAGCCACGTGCTGGCCCCCTGCTCTCCTACCCACAGCTCTCTGTCAAGCCTGCGTGCTCACCAGCTCTGGGCAACTTTTGGTTACAAGGTAGAAGTTATGACAATTCCAGCCATGGGGTTTTTGCACTGTTGGTGAGCTTGATCAGAGGGATGAGCTGGACACTTCTCCCCCTCTGACTAATCACACGAGTACATCAGCCTCTGATATCTGAAGGAGACAGGGCCTTCTGGGTCTGTTTCTAAGACAGTACAGTCATTCCCACTGTCATCAGTGAGTTCTGCATGAACAGCCTTACCTGCTAGCAACACAAGAGGAATGGGTGAGCTACAAACTGTGACTGGAGTCCCTAAGCCTGGTGCAGTAGGGCTGAATAGGATGAGAAGAGTCTGAAGGGATGGAAGGATAATTCAAATTTTACTGCTAAGCAGAACGCTTTTCAGCCTAATGATTTGTGTTTTAAACAATCTGCCTTGGCCATTTGAATTACAGACTGTATGTTTTCTCTATGGTGACCTCAGCCTCTGCCTATTTCAATATAATTTGCTATCGTTTGTCTGAGGTTTCCTTCTTAGAGGTCACATCTGCATGCCAACTTCCTTCACCAAGTAATTGGTGCATGAGACAAGTATGTAAGATCTGTCCGTGTTCTCCATTAGGATTAAAAGCCCACAGCTGGGAGTCAGTAAAGATATTTTAAACACAAAATATTTAACCTTGTCACACTCACAGAGCCACTGCACCATAGAGAATAGGAGAGGGTAGCCATTTGTGTTAGAAAAACAGTATATTCACATAGGAAGTTGCAATTCTAACTAGTACTGAAGCACAGTGGATATTAGAAAGCGTATTTGAAAGAAAAACCAATTTTATTTGTTTTACATAATAATGGATTCAGAGAAGTTTTCCAAACAGGAAAATTGGTTGATTCATCAAAGCTTATTTCCGGATCTTTTGATAGGCCAAGTATCTACAGACTGCAAGCCAAATCTAAGTGTCCTATGTGCTTTCCAAAGAACGTCTCAGTATGTCAATTTTCTTCCACTTTGGAAGAAAGGAAAACAAAACAGCTGAAGTTTTCTCAGAGCAAGAGGAAAGTATTAGCTCCGTTTTGCAAAGTAAGAGGCCAGCATTAAGTACCTTCCTTTAAATAAAAAAGAATTTTTTTTCTTTCTCTGCACTGTAAGGAAAATTGTGTCTTTCCTCACAATTGGGCAGCATTTCAACAACAAAAAAGCTTTCCGCTGAGATTAAAGATCATTCCAGACATCTAATTTCTCAGGGCATAGATTTCCTGCAGACAAAAATGAGATGAACTCTGGGATCAGGAAGAAAGCTTTCCAAAGCCTGTCTGTAGTTGAGTCGACTTGCCCGGCATGACATATTTGGATGATCCAATCATTTTAAGATAACAAATGCTCTCTTAAAGAGAAGGTAACCTCTCATATCATTAGAGATCCCAGTGTTGCTCTGATTATTACACTCTTTTCTTCTTCTTCTTTTTTTTTTTTTTTTTTTTTTTTGCGGTACGTGGGCCTCTCACTGTTGTGGCCTCTCCCGCTGTGGAGCACAGGCTCCAGACGCGCAGGCTCAGCGGCCATGGCCCACGGGCCCAGCTGCTCCGCGGCATGTGGGATCTTCCCAGACTGGGGCACGAACCCGTGTCCCCTGCATCGGCAGGCGGACTCTCAACCACTGTGCCACCAGGGAAGCCCAACACTCTTTTCTTCTTATCTATAATCTGATAACCAGTGGGAAGCCAGGAGAACAAAGCCATGTCAGACACTGTACATCAATCAAGAAATCAGTTGTAATACAAAGACAACTCATCTGGTGGTTTTGAAAGTTTATGCCACGAGCCAGCATAAAATGTAATCATCTCAGGAGTCAGGGCATGCTTTAGAGCTTGAGAGGATCAGCAGGAAAATACTTTATCGATGTGGATGATGGTAGCATAGATAAAAATCTTCATTTCAAAATGGTTTTAATAAACAATTCAGGATAAAGGAGGGCCTTATGTAACATTTCCACGGGGAGCATGGTCCTGAACGGCAGCATGGGGAAATTTAGAACAAAGAGCAGCAGGTGTGTTCCTCAGACACCATTTGTACATCCTTTCTAGTATAAGATCTGGCTAGCCCCACTGAGCTGTGGGATACCGCTGCAAGAAAAATACCTTCTCTTAAAGCCCAAAAGGATTGTTTTTAAGTATATATATATTTTTTCTGTCGTTGACAATCCAAAAAGGTCATTTCTCTGTTATTGGGCTCACTTCAGTAAAAGAATGATGTGGCACTCTAAGGTTCAGAATCAAGCTTATCTGAGTGTACTGAGTTTATCATTGATCTTCTGACATTAGCTGGCCAGCTGATGAGAGCAAAGCATCCTTAAGTGAGCTAGGTCCACAGCACAGAGGGAGAAAGTTGATTACGTGTTCTTACTTTTCTTAGTTCCAGTTACGTAAGAAGGTCCAATATCCAGCACTTTCTCTCTTGTGAAGCTGTGATGTTCTCCTTTTTCCCCAATATAATCTAGGGATTGTGATGTGTTTATCTATGTAAATGTGGGTTTGTTATGTCCATTTTATTATACTGAAAACTTTGTAAGATCTCCCTCCTAGGCTCTTTTAAATCATTGCCATTGGCAAAATCAATGGCATCATTTATCTTTACCAAACACTAACAATAAGGCAGGCGCTGTGCAAAATGCTTTCTATACATGATCTCATTTAATCCTCATAATCACCTTGTGAGGAAGATAATATTATCCCCACATTATGTAAATTAGAATATAGGCTCAAAAACATTAATTAACTTGCCCAAGATCACCCAATTAGCAAGTCACAGAATTGAAATTTGAATCTAGTCACCTGAACTCAAGGTCGTCTTTTAGGTGTTACTCTACACTGCTTTCCAAGGCTGAGCTTCAACCCCTCTTTCAACTTTATTCCATTTCCTTGCTAGAATTTTACATTTCAGTGACCACAGTCCCTCATGTAACACCCAGTGAAGAAAAACTGCAGTTTACTTTTAGTTTAAGGGGTTGGGGAGATCCAGTGACCCTGCAACAATCTAAAAATTACCCTATAAATAAAAATGCTTTGAAACTCTCACCCTTACACTATGTTCCAGCCACACTAATCTACTTGTTATTCTAACTGGGCTCTGCTTTACACTTGCTTTTCTGTTTGCCTCTAATTCCCTTCTTAAATTTTACAAAATGTTCAGCCTTTCCTTATTCTAACCCTTAATGTTCACTCTCAACAGCATATTTATTATCAGTGTTGCTAAGAAGATTTGCTCCCTCCAAAGCCCTCTGTCAAAGCCCTCAGGCTTCCTGCATGTGTTAACACCCTGTGTTTGGGTTCTCTTGTCTGTGTGTTTAATGCTGAAGCCTTTTCCCTCAGGATACTCCAAGCTCTCTGGCTCACAGCCTTGTGAACTAACCCCTTTGCTTTGTGTCACAAATAGAAGAGAACGCAACAAATAAAGGATTCTTTAAAGTCCCTTTCATAGTGTGAACTTAAAACAGCCCCTTTCCTACCTACACCACTCACTTCCTCAACTGAATAGAGATATAGACACTCAAAATTTCTATGTTAGATGCTCCACTTATCTAACTATTTTATGCTGCATTTCCATATCAAAAAACCCACATTTTATTGACTCATAATTCTTACATTTGAAGAGGATCTCAGATTTTTTTAGTCTTTTTGCACAGAATTATAAGAGATACTTTGGGCAGTATGTGAAGCCTTGAACAGAAAAAAAAAAAAACAAGTGCTACTGCTCTTCCACCCTGAAAGTCCTGTTAACCCTTGCAAGGCTGCTGTCTCCTAACATCTATGTAGCTAGTTAGGGCTGTGCTTCTACATCAGTGGGGAGCATTTCTGAGTAGCTTTGCTAAGTAGATTACAGCACTAGCAACTGGTAAAGATGAAAGTATAGAATCCAAGGTTTCTGCATTCACGGAAGTATGTAGCTCTACTGTAGAAATTCTGCTGTAGAAATTCTGATCATGATGGAAGATAACACTGAACTTGTACGAGGTGCCAAGCACTGCATTAAGTACATGCATTCTCTCCCTTCATCTCCTATAGGGTGAAATAATCATTAGCTTTTGTTCAAATTTGAGGCAACAAGCTAAATGTGCCTGTGTTATCACAACCAGTAAAGGCAGAGTCCAGGTCTGGAGTCTATACCCTTGACCACTAGACAATGCTAGAATTTACTAAAGTGCTGCAGAAATGAACCTCTACTGCTTCCAAACAGAGTAGAACACAAGAGTACATCAGAAAATGACAATGAGGAAAGAAATAGACCATTTTCCTAAGTGAATTAATTGGTTGTATCCAATTTATTTATTCAAAAAGCATTTGTTAAACCTACTTAGTATGTGCCAGGCACTGTCCTAGATGATATATCAGTGGCTAAAAGAAACAAAAATCTCGCACATTTCTGGGGAGGGAATCAGACAATGATGATAAATATATAAGGTAGGTGTTTGATAATGATAGTTCTGGGTAAAAAAAATAGAAGGAAGAGCAATAAGGAGTCCCAGGGAGCAAGAGGTCAGGGAGATGAGGGAAAAACAGAATGAAGAGTGAGAAGGCTGGTCAATGACAGTGACAGTGATATAGGAGGAAAACCAGGAGAGTGTGATGTCCTAGAAGCCAAGTGGAAAAAACTTTCCAAAAAGGAGGGAGTAATCAACTGCGTCAAATGCTGTGGTGCCCTCAGATGTGCTGTTTGGGAAAAATGGTGAGGTCAAACACCTAAATGGAGCAGATTCAAGAGAAGACAAGGTAGACATATTGTAGGCAGCATGTTTGCTAGGGCTGCCATAATAAAATACCAGAGACTGAGTGGCTTAAACAACAGAAACTTATTTTCTCAGAGTTCTGGAGGCTGGAAGCCCAAGATCAAGGTGTCAGTAGGTTAGGTTTCTTCTGAGCCCTCTCTGCTTGGTTTGCAAATAGCTGCCTTTTCACTGTGCTCCACAGTGTCTTTCCTCTGTGCATTACACCTGGTATCTCTGTGTACCCAAATTTCCTCTTATAAATAAGGCCATCTGTCAGATTGGATTAGGGCCCACTCTAATGAACTTATTTTAACTTAATCACTTCGTTAGAGGTCCTATCTCTAAATACAGTCACATCCTGAGATACTGAGGATTAGGGCTTCAACACAGGATTTTTGTGGAGACACAATTCAGTCCATAACACAGCAAGTATAGGCAACTCTTCTAAGGAGATATGCTGTCCAGACGCATAGAAAATTGGGATTTAAAAAAAATCTTCTAGCTCCTTGCTGTGACATGGATGCACCTACAGAATGTCATACTGAGTGAAGTAAGTTAGACAGATATCACATGATATCACTTATATGTAAAAAAAATGGTACAAATGAACTTATTTACAAAATAGAAATAGATTCACGGATGTAGAAAACAAACTTTTGGTTACCAAGAGGGAAAGGGAGTTGGGGAGGGAGTAATTAATTGGGAGATTGGGATTGACATATACATACTACTATATATAAAATAGATAACTAATAACAACCTACTGTATAGCACAGGGAACTCAGTAGTCTGTAATGACCTATATGGGAAAAGAATCTAAAAAAGAGTAGATATACGTATGTGTATAACTGATTCACTTTGCTGTACAGCAGAAACACAACACTGTAAATCAACTATACTCTAATAAAAATTAATTTCAAAAATAAATTAAAAAATAAAGCATATGAGCATAGGACAAGCTATCCTGGAAATATGGAACAAAAAAGAAGTGAAAATTGGGATGGTAATTGGGTTCAGTCAAAAAAGAGGTTTTCTGTTGCCTTTTTATAGCAGAAATGACTTCCATGATGTTTCCTATTCTGCAACTGATCTGGTCAGAGGAACCGTTACATACTATTGCAAAATAAGAAATTATACAGAACACAATTATATATTATGTGTAGTTTGTTTTGTGTACTCCTGCTTAAGTTAAACCTTTAAGAACTGTACTCAGAATATATTCTTCCAAATTCTACTTTCAATGAATGTCAATAGATGGTTAAGGATAAAGGTATGAATTCACAAAAACTTGGAAAATAAATTTATTTACTAAAGGACTTCTCAACTTTTTCAATAAGTAAAGCACCTTTTAGTTTTAAAGGAGGGAACAGACTATGCAGCATTTCCACACACATATAACTGCAATTTTCATTTTCATACATAATTTAATGCTCTGGTGTTCATAGCACAACTTTTGGGAAATGCTTCTCCATTTTAATAACAATAATAACAGTTAATATATATTGATGGCCTACTATGGGTAAAGCCAATGGGTCTCAATCCCAGTGGAAAGTCATTTTCATCTAGTCATTTGCTATTGATGTCACTGTTGCTGTTGTTTCTGTGTTGTTTTAATCCCTTCAGAGGTACTAAATCAAAATCTCAGCTAGAGTTGAGGATGATCATGCTAAGTATTTTCTAAGTATTATTTCATTTAATTGTTTCAACTGCTTTAAAGCATAGGTTCCATTAGTATAGTTCAATATATTAGGAATGGTAAAGGTTTGGCCTTAGGACTACCATTCTCACATCTCTCATCTATGGAAGAAAGCTCTAATCATTTGAACTGTTCTTTCTTACTGCATCTTGACTTTGCTTTGTAAACTTTCTTAACACAGTGCTTCAAGCAGCACTATCAACCTGAATTAGCCTAATAAGATTAATTTATTTGCTGTTTCTGTTACATATAAATTGTGTCACTGAGGAGACCCTATCTAACCATTAAAGTCAAGATTCTGTTGCTCAGAGTGGGTGAAACCAGTAAATAGCCATCACATCACTTTTAGGATATTGTTGCTTTAAAATTTTTTTTCTCTCCTGTGTACATTTTTCACAAATGGCCTGGTAAAGGGAAATTTATTCAGATTATTTTTCTCCTAACACCTAGCTGAAATTACCTTAAAAAGAAAGTAATTTTGAATGATATGGGGAAAAGGGGGGCATAATGGGATGTTAGGTTGCCAGCTGAGGTTTGAACAGTTAAAATATGGGTGAAGCAAAGGTAGCACCAGAATGAAAATAAGAAGTAAAGAATGAAAAGAGAGAAGGAAACCAAAACAAAGCCGCAAATTTTGAAAGTTTGCTGAGGATTCAAATGACTCTAATCCTGTTACTGGAGTTAGACTGCTTTAAAATATGCTTTTACAATATTATCTCTTATATGTTAAGCTTTACCGTTAGCTGACTGCAGGGTCAATTTCTCCTATTTTCCACTCGAACTGCCTTATTTGCATGGAAAAATACAAGAAAAAGTTCAGGACTGAATTCTGTCATTGTATATATTCTATTTTGAACCCAAATTTCTAATGCTCTTCTTCTTCTTAAAAAGCAAATTACATGTGACTTCGGAAGTCAATTCATGAATTTACCAGCCTTTCTAACTTTGCAAATCTTCTCACCTTGAACTGGAGAGTTAACCGCCTGGGAGGAACCTTAAATGTCTTAGACTCCAAAGTACTTGAGTCTCTTTTTTTCTGAAGTTTTCACTTCAATTGGCATTTTGAGCTTGAAAAACTCAAATAACCAGTAGAAGTAAATTATCTATGAATGAATGAAACACCTGATCTTGGATCAAGAAATAGATGAAAGACCCAAGCTATAAAGCTAGAATGGGCTGCAAAGAGAAGGCAAGCATTTAAGATTAGATCACCTTGTGACACTGCAAGAAGTCAAAAGAAATCTCCAAAGAAGGTAAAAATAACCGTCCCAAGCAAACCGAGAAAGATAAGAGGCCTAAGCTAACAACAAAGATTCCTTATTCATAATTGATGCTCTATTTAAGTACTGTGCCGAGGAGAGGGCTTTGCCACATGTTCATCAGTAACAGGGTTATTAAAAGAATACATCAGTTAGTAGGATAAACAAAGATTGTGCTGCAGCTCACATTGTAAAAATCAAAACCTCATGAAATGTATCCTCTTTAAAAAAAAAAAGAGTCAACCTGCTAAAGGAATGAAAGCTTGACCACCCTCGTCCTTCATCTTAGCTTGTTTTGTTTTTTATAATGTAACAGATTAGGCAGATTAACTTTAATGGGCAAATGAACTACATTTCTAGGAACAAAACTTTCCTCTTCCTTCCAGATTTAAATCAAGAGGCTTGAAGCTTTTGCTATTTAATCAGATTGTTTATTTCATGGAAATAATCAATGGTGTCAATAAGCAGCATCTGATAATTGGTCAGGGCTGTGCAAAGCAATGCGCATGGGTTGAGCTACATTTTTAAACCTGAGATGTTCAGGCCCTGTTTCAGTACTTTTCTCATCTTGTAAAGCTATTTGTGTACAATGCTGGCAGGGTACAAATCATGATAAATCTCTCTTTATTAAATACATTTAGGGTTTGGGGATTTCATGTTTTCCTACCTGGAAATAGCTTCCCTGCTCCCACCCTCCCCCTCACCCCCCATATTGAATGCAGCACCTTGCCACCCTAGCACTGAACTCTTATGAAAGATAAATTATATCAGTATCTCCCTCAGTCAGTAAACATACTTAGGCTATGGAACCACAGCTTTTACAAATGCCTGTCACCATATTTAGCACAAAGAGGGGACAGCGTCTACATTTCTCATTCTCTGATATATGGACTTTAGGTGGGAGAGGTTTGTAGCTGAAGACTGTTGATTATCATTCTTGGTGATCATTTGCGTTTATGCAGCACCTTTTACAGGAGTAAATCAAATCATTAAAGCTATTATACTAATGAAGGCAAGGTGGCAAGTGTCATTACCTCCATGTCTGTGGTGAGAGAGCGAGGGTCTCAGAGGAGCCAGAAAAGGAGCCCCCCACATGCTTCCCCCAGACTCAGATGGTTTCCATGGAGCTTACAGGCCTTGAGAGAAATCCTTCAACACTTTGATGAGGCCATTTCTGATCCTCATATAATGAAAATTGTTTTCCAAAATTGTTTGGAGGCCCTGATTTTCAATTTGTGTCAGACAAACCCTGTGCTCCCGCCCATATCTGAAGGGATAGAGCAGTCCTTGTAAATGTTTCTCTTCAAATTCCATCAGAGGGGTGGTGCTCCTAGGACTAAGAAACTAAGCATTTTGATCCATCATGCCCATCAAACCGCAAGTCTTTGAAAGATCTTAAAATCGTAGTCTCTCAAGATTAAAAATGACATTAAGGTCATCTGCTTTGACCCTCCCTAAATTTCCTTTATAGTAGCCTACCAAGAGGTTCACTTAAGACCAGCTGTGTGGCCAAACCACAACTGATTGATGAGAGAAACTTCTGTTCAATGAGACAAAGTCTCTCATTTATTCAGCATCATTTACATAATTCTCTGCCAGTGCCACACCTTAAGAATACAGTGACAAACCAGAGGAACACAGACCCTGATCTCAGGCAGGTTTACCTGCACCACCAACCCCCCCCCATCACTGCCATGCTGTTAGGACTCCAAAGCAGGTTGAAGAAGGACAGATCTTCCTCCCCTGAGCAACACTTCTGAGATTTTATAAAAGTCTATTAGACCATCTTTTTACTTCTGGTGAATATATTTCAAGCATTTCAACAAAACATTCCCTTGAAAGAAAGAGCTATTTTGTCTGCAACTTAAAACTTCTAAATCCTTAAGTCTCTCTCAGCTCAACCTTGCATTTACTTACCATAAACTGTCTTTGAATGTGGTGATCACTGTCTGGGTTTGTAAATACTGTACATAGCAATGCTCCTCTTCTGGCTCTTAGTAGGAAAAATATCTTTTTTTTTTTACCCTATTGCCCCACTCTAGTACCACAAGCTGACAGACACATAAACACATTTGCTGAAAATCTTGTAAGTGCCTCCTACTTAAGTGCTCCAGGAAATCATTTCATGGGTTCTCTCTATGCTTCTATTAAAAAATAAACTAAGGCATATTAAAATTTTAAGAGTTTATTTGAGCACTGGAGTGGTTAGGAGCACTCCACCAACCAGGAACTAGTGACAAAACTTT
The DNA here is from genome assembly GCF_011762595.2 of Tursiops truncatus. NCBI lineage: Eukaryota > Metazoa > Chordata > Mammalia > Artiodactyla > Delphinidae > Tursiops > Tursiops truncatus. Next base: position 124,547,332 of record NC_047034.1, read on the forward strand.
TATAGAGAAGATGCAGAAGCAAAGTAATGAAAGTATTTGATTGGTTAACAGTTTAAATCACTTCCTTATTTGGTAAAGCCTAGTTGGCTATTTGTGATTGGTTGTCCTCAGTTTCACTTTCTTGACCTTGAGGCATTTGCAGGTAACGGCTTTGGTTTACTTATTAGGCTGTTAAGGCATTAGAACCACCTTAGTCTAATAGCCACCTTATTTAATTAAATTTAACACTTCCATTACAAAGACAGCCTCCAAATTTTAAGTGGACAATTAATGAGTACCCAAGCATGTTTTCAAATTTAGGTGATATGTTCATTTGACCAATGAGAAAGATGTGCATTTGTCAAGGTCAAATCTGTTTTAAGCAGAGAGATTTCTAATTGAAGCCTCAAAATCACTAATAGCAAAGAAAATGAAAACCTTTATATTTTCAGGCTGTTGATGTTTTTTTGTTTTTTTTTTTTTTGGCCTGAATATTGTGTCTCCAGCTAGATTTGGGAATTGGAATAAGATAATGCACATTCCAACAACATGTTTATCACATACTCTCCCAGGCACTTTTTGGAAGCTTAGTGATATCTCCCAAGCATTCAAGAACAATTAAATGATTTCTGTTCTGGTCCTGAGCTACTTTTCTACCTGTCACATTAAAATGATGGATGCTTTCTTATTTTCCCAGGGCAATTTTTTCCTAAAGGACTAAATAGAATCATCTGAAAGATGAGATGAAGAGACCATAAAAAGGGGGAGAATCTGGCTATTCAGGTTGGGTCACATGGAATCTTCAGGATTCAGGATTTGGTCTTCAAATTTAGATAACCTTTTTTATTTTTTAATTTTTTTGCATAAGCCAAGTTGATCAGAGTCTTGGGACTGACTTGTTAGCCATTTTATTACATCAATAGGTAAGTTAAATTCCTAAATGCTAATTTTCAAAAGGGAATATAACTTTGATGACTAGACTATTAACATCTAAAATTTTAGGGCACCGACTCACTGTGTCAGTGTGCACAAGAAATTAACTATTAGTCAAAGGCTGTTGTATCAGCATGTATGGTACAGTGAGAATAAAACGAAACAGAGCTAGTGGATATGGATATTGGAGTTAGAAGTCAGAGGTTTCAATTCCAGTTCCACCAGTTGTTAGCTATGAAACTAATTTCTTTGGGCCTCAGTTTTTTTATCTGCAAAATGGGTGTAGCAATTGTATCTAATTCACATCCTGTGAGGAACAAATGAATACAGAACACAGCTCTAAGTAAGCACTGAGTACATATTAGACCCTTTCCTGAAATCAGAGTAAAAAGATTTGTATAGTCTAAAAGCATATTTCATCCAGACTCCCCAAAGTCTGATGAATTCTCTGTGATCATTACAGAATTGACCACTCTGTTGCCAGATTACTGTAGTTCACCGGATGGACAGTCTTATTAATGCGTGATTTGTACTAGGTTCAGTTAGAGCTAGCTTTAAATAATCATCCAGAAACTAGTCTCAGAGCACATAGGTGTGTAAAACTTTCTATGTGCTTACTAGAACTAGAACACTCTAGAGCTGTTCTCTCCAATGAGGTAGTTACTAATTTTACGTGGCCACTAAGTATTAGTTCTAATTGAATGTTTTGTAAGTGTAAAATGCACACCGGATCGCAAAGACTTAATGTGAGGAAAAAATGTAAAATGTCTCATGAATAAATTTTTATACTGATTACATGTTGAAATGACAGTCTTATTGATATATTGGGTTAAATAATATACATTTTAAAAATTAAGTTCACATATTTCTTTTTTACTTTTTAAAATGGCTATTAGAAAATTTATACTACATATGTGGCTGACATTATATTTGTATTGGACAGTACTGTTACAACAAGAGAAATGAGTTTCCACAATGAAACTTATTTTCATTTAATAGTACTTTTCTAAAACAAACATTTAATGTGTACACTAGAGCCCAGCAATTTCACTTTTAGGAATTATCCTGATATAATCAATGATATAACAATGGTGTTCATCACAACATTTTGCAAGCAACCTAAAAATGTCCATCCACGGGGAATTAGTTAACTAAATTAGGATCCGTCTACACTGAGGAATGCCTTGTAGCCCTTTAAAGTAATGATATCAATTTCTATTGCTTGTAGTGGGCAGCTGTTGCTTTCAACTTCTAATTCTTTATTTCTCTCTCTTTCTCTTTCAAAAAAATTACCCTCATTTTCTCTGGAAAATCACCCTTGTTCACATTCTCGGTCTTTGCTATCACGGTTTGTTCTACGCTTTACATGCAGAAGGCATGTAATCCAAGCTTGATTCATTTGTGTTTCACCCTCCTGACCTCAATATTTGATTCAGGAGTGGTCATTTCATCAAAGACTGTTCAATCAAAGCTAATCTTGGCACTTTCAAAGAGCTGGACTTGAAGGTGAGCATCATATATAAGCCTGTTGATATGTGCCACCAAGTTGTCTGCTTTTCCATAAACAAACCAATGAAGCCCATGCCCTCATGGAGCTGTAGGGGCAGAAAATTTTTCCCTTCTTCCCATCTAGTTTCTTTGGTCAGTCTAATAATTAAATTGACATAAGACAGATTAACAGAAGAAAAACAAATTTAATTTCGCGCATATAGGAATCCCATAAAAATATGAAACTCCAAGAAGTGACCAAAGCAGGAAGCTTTTAGACCTTTTAGACAAAGAAACAATTAATTTGTGAAGAATTGACAAGATAAAGAGGTTTGGGCTTGGGGTAGTAAATGAGTGAAGAAGTAACAAGATTTGTTTATATGGCCTTCTTGGTCCTAAATTCCCTATCTCTAGTAATAAGGATATCTCTTTACCTCCTGGTACAGGGAAGGTACCTATCACATGGAAGATTTACTTCCTGCTTTCAAGGGGATAAAAGAGAATCAGAATGTCCTTCTTGCACCAGCTATTTCTCAAGTAAATTTAATTCAAAATAATCAATATGCCAAAATGGCATATTTTGGAGTGGCATATTCTCCCCTTCAGTGTCAACAGACTAAGTAACTTCAGAGTGTTTTAGAGCAAATAAAATAGAATAGACAGTGGGGGAGGGGTATGCTTTATCTATGATGGGCAAAGTAGGCCTTTCTAAGAAGATGACATTTAAACTGAGATTGAATGGAAAGAAAACAGATACATGAAGACCTGGGAAGATAGGGACCATTATCATATATAAAGCTCCTATGGCAGGAAGGGCCCAAATGGGTCTGTATCAAAGGGAAGTCTACTGAGGCCAGGGAACAAGTGAAGAATGTGAAGAGCAGAAGTCATAAAGACAGATTACATCCAGATCATGTAAGATCTTACAGACCATGACAACATTTAAAGTTCGTTCATTTTGCAGTGCAAAGGTTTTAAGCAGAGGGGTAAGGTCTGCAAAGCATAAAGAAAGGTAGTCTGCTTGTCCCTCTTACAATAAGTTTTCCACAGTTAAGTATCTTAAGCTCATTATAAGAGAAAAAAGGTATATTCACAAATATCACTCAGAATAAGTGTATTTGTAAAATCTCTAGCATGTCATAATGCTCATCATTAATTTTTAGAACATAATGATTATGCCAGTGGCTAAGTGGAGTATTACATAAGGCAGAGATATATCATCCTTCAAGCCTAGCTCTCATTCAACCTGAACAGAGTCCTGGAAACAGAGACTATAGAAACAAGAGGAGTTAGGAATATTCTCAAAAGGTCAGTAAATGTTCCAGAGGAGAAACCACCAAGACAACCATGCAGAGTAGTAGAGTCCCAGAGGGTCTGCCGTTGAAAGAAATCAAGCCAGGTCTAAAAGAGAACTGGCAATGAGATAAACCTTTAAGTGCCACTTCACATTCGGTATTGATTTATTTGCTCCTGGATTTTAACTAATGTGCCATTCTTAAAGACACATCTGTAGGAGACCAAGAGGAATTTTTTTTTCCTTCAAGCAGATGTCTGAATGTCATTTACCTTTTCTGATGGCTGAAAAAACTTAGTTTACCAAATCAATTCACTTGGGCTAAGGTAGCATATTGAAATTAAAATGAGCCTATCCCTGGGCCAGCTTTGTGAAAAATTGTGAGTTTCTTTTGCATAAGTAACTTAGTATCAGGTTTCCAATTCTGAATACTTTCTATTTTCTTAGAGGACGGCTTTTTAAAAACCTTCTTCAGTAGCACTGTCCCTATCACTGGCGCCCAGACTATTCCCTACCCCAGTCAAAACCTACTTCTATCTTTTAATCATCTTCAAGTGGAAATGACTATGTGAAGTGCTAAACACACCTGTGGTTATATATATTTTAGTGGAATTTAAGTTTTTCACTTAACAAACACATACTGTGTACCTATTTTATTCCATACGAAGTGCTAATTGTAAGGAATAATGATAAAACACAAGGAAGGTCTCTGCCCAAGGATCTCAAACAATCATGATAACACTGTGGGATAAGCGATATGACAGATATATAGTTGAGGAATTATAGATGCAGAGAAAGGGTATGTGGAGGTGCTTCCTAGAGATGATGATGCCTGAACTAATTCTTGAAAGATAGGTGGTAAAAGCAGAGAAGTAACGGTCGTAGGGTACTCCAGGGAGAGGCAAGAGAAAACATGAAGTGTGCAAGAATATATCGCTAATCTGGTTGTGTAACTTCAGGCATCAGGCAATAGATGCAAAGGGAAGGAAACACGTGTTGGCCTTCCTCAGTGTCTGAAATCATGTGAATAAAGTAACACGCTGACTCTGAAAATATTAGACTTGGATAAAAACAAGTATAATCAAAAGTTAAGGGGTTTAATAAACTATCCAATGAAGCAGAACAATATCCACTCTATTTCTAATATAGTCCAGCATTTATTTTTGGAATCTGACTTTTTAGTTTAGTCTTCCAGGTAAAAGTATTTTATAATCTGCTTTATTACAGTAATATTTTGAAGCACTCTTATACAAACACATATCCACAAAATAACAAGATAAGAAAAGTGAAACAAGGTAGGGGAGTAATTCTTAATAAACATTTATGCAGTAAATGCATGCTGTATGGTTTGTGGTGGCCCTGGGTAGGGCTGCTCAGACATGCCTTTAAGAGAATCTGCTGTGAAGAGCATAGTTGGCAGATAGCTTCCAGCTGCCACATCTTTGGATGCACTACAGTGTTCTCTCCAAGCCCACACTCACCCTGAGTTGCTCAAAGCTAATGACTAAACATGGAGGGGATACAAGAAGTGCACCATTTCTGCCAATATGACATGCCTCTGATGAGTAATCTTTATTCTGTGCTTCCCCTCGTCTGGACTGAGACTTTCTCGGAACCTCCTCACAGCCTGAGGCTCTTACTGCTCAACCCTCTTTTCTCTCCTCTCTCCTTTCCCAGGGTCCAGACCTGCATCAGGGTCTGAAGAATCTCCCTGCCTACTCCTTCCCCTTCCCTTTATCTTCATAGGCATTGCTTCTAATAAATCTCTTTCATTGACTAATTCTATTTTGGCCTCTGCTTTTTGGAGGACCCTAACTGACATCAAAGCCTTATATTTCCTAGAGATAGACTCCATTTTTGGTTCTGATCTTCTTAGCGCTGTTGAAGAGTGTGAAAGATGGTATGTTACACAACTCATACCACAATCTAATAGGGTGATATTATAAGAATAAGGGAAAAAGCAGCTATTTACAAAATAATATAGCAAAAAAGAGGTATAATATAGTAACATTCCTTGTTAAGAATTCTTCCCTTCTGTGGCATCTTACAGTGCTGTATTGCTGTTCATTCTTTCATTCTTAAGATTTTCTCTGTTCTTCGCTTCTATAACACACCTTATGGTTTTCTATTTCTTTGGTATCCTCTTGTGCTATTTACTCTTTAAACATTTTTTTTTAAATTTCCCAAGTGTATATTATTGATTACTTCTCTCACTCAATAGAACTATAGAACTCTATAGTACACCCTCTTCTTGTACTTCTACCCTGAGTTTGAGATGTGTTGGTAGGTGTATGTATGTGTGTGTAATGTATATGTTTTCTATTGCTATTGTAACAAATTATTGCAAACTTATCAGCTTAAAACAGCAATCGTTTATTATCTCACAGTTTCCATGGGTCAGTTTTGGGTACAGCATGGTTCATTTGTTGCCTCTACTTTGGGTCTCACAAAACTGAAATAAAGTGGTTGGCAGGCTGTGTTCCTCTCTGGAAGCTCTGGGGAAGATTCCATTTGCAAGCTCCTTCAGATTGGTGGCAGAATCCAGTTTCTTATGGTTGTACAGCTGAGTCCCCCTTCTTTGCTGGCTGTTAGCTGGGGGTTCCCTTTTGCTCCTAGAAACCTCACTCCAATCCATGCACATGGGTACTTACATCTCAGAGCCAGCAATGGCACCAAGAATCCTTCTCACACTTGGAAACTCTCTCATGTCCTTTTCTGTTGCATCTCTTTGACCGATTCTTCTGCCTTCTTCTTCTGATTTTAACGGCTTGTGCGATATTAGGCTCACTTAAATAATCTGGGTTAAACACTCTACCTTAATCTCTGATAGTAACCTTAGTTATATCTGCACAGTCCCTTCACAACAGTATATAGACTAGTGTTTGGTGGAATCATCAGGAGACAAGAATCTTGGGAGGGTGGAAATCTTTAGAATTCTCCCTATCATTATTTGTATGTGCTCAAGACACCTCAAATTGCAGTATGTCCAAAGCTGAATTTATTTCTTTCCAATTCCTTACCCGATATTATTTATCCTCCCGTATTTCCTCTCTCTGTTAATAAGACCGTCAGCCAGTGTCATCTAAAGCAGAACCTAGTGCCAATACCTTCTATGGCCACATCCAAACAATCAGTAGTTCAAAACCCAAAAAGAAGGAGCTCTGGAAAGACCTCAGGCTTTTACTTGGGATGCCAATGTTACTTCTGAAATGTTTCTAAAACCCCTCAGATCTGCCCTATCCTTACCATTACAATCCTGCTTTAGATCCTCATTATCTTTTCCCTATACCTTTACACTTGTGTTAATCTCTTGGTTTATCCCGTTATTCCCTACTTTCTACTTCTTCACAAACCCCATTCATTAGAGTAAACATATAAAATTTAAATTGAGTTCTAAATCCAGCAATGGTTGACTGGGTTATTTCAGACAAACTTTCTTATGGATGACAATTATAAAAGTCAGGCAAATCAGGCTTAAAAAATTGGAAGGAATTGAAAAGTTACCAACAACAAGAATCTGGGAGAGGAAGGAAGTTTGGCAATTAGTACTTGTTTTTTCTGTTCAGGAATTTACTAATTCTAAAAGTACTGTTGGAGATTTTGAGAAGGTATGCAGAGTTTCTGGCAGACTCAAGGGGCTGGGAGAACCAAAACTGGATTCAGGACTCACCAAGCAGGAAGGACCCTGATATCTACCTGGCTTTCTATTATGACTCCACATGGTTAAACATATGAGAAGGTGTGACAGCCATGAAAAGAACTCAAATCCTCTCAGCTTCAAATCTCAGGCCTTTATTGTATCAAGATAATCTGGTATTGCTATTGTCTTTAGCCTAGATGCAGGCTAGAAACAAAATTTAAAATTCTTTTTAGAGAAAAAAAATCCAGTCTCAAATGATTTTTATGTTTAATGTCTGACATTCAGTAAAACATAATTAAACATACAAAAAGATTTAATCAAAAGCCAATAAAAACAGCAAATATAAAAACAGACCCACCAGAGACACACGTAATTAAATGTTCAAACCTAGTCATTAAGATAAATGTAATAAATATGCTCAAATAATTAAAATACAAAGTGAAGAATTTAAGCAGAGGACTAGAACCTATATAAAAGAATAAATAGAAATTTAGTACTGAAAAATATAATAACTGAAAGTAAAAACTTAATTGATGGCCTTAAGAGAAGAATAGACTTAAATAAAAAAGAATCAGCATACTAGAAAGTAGTCTAGAAGGATATATCTAGACTAAAGCACTGAGAGATGAGAGGATTGAAAATCTAAAAAAAGGGGTAAGGCAGGAATAAAGACGCAGATCTCCTAGAGAACGGACTTGAGGTTATGGGGAGGGGGAAGGGTGAGCAGTGACGGGGCGAGAGAGAGTCATGGACATATATACACTAACAAACGTAGTAAGGTAGATAGCTAGTTGGAAGCAGCCGCATGGCACAGGGATATTGGCTCGGTGCTTTGTGACAGCCTGGAGGGGTGGGATAGGGAGGGTGGGAGGGAGGGAGACGCAAGAGGGAAGAGATATGGGAACATATGTATATGTATGACTGATTCACTTTGTTATAAAGCAGAAACTAACACACCATTGTAAAGCAATTATACCCCAATAAAGATGTTAAAAAAAAAAAAAGAAAATCTAAAAAAAGCCTAAGAGAAATAGGAATTATGTTAATAAGGGCTACCACACAAATAATTGGAGTTCCAGAAGAAAAGAGGAGAAAGACTGGGCCAGAACCAATACTTAAACCTAGTCTGTATTCACTAATATGGATGGATAATTATCTTAATGGTAGAAAGGTTTGAATGCTCAGTCACCTTCATATCAATTCTCCTTTTTTGTTATTCCATCTTTGATGCATTTAGCATTCATAAAAATTAATATATAAGGTGCCCACACATCATGTATACTCTAATTCAGAGACAATTTAAGAGATTTTATGAAGTTATTTGATAATACATTATTTTTGCCTTTTAAAGTTGTCTTTAGTACCTAGTTCTCCCTTAAGTATGATTCCAATGTGTATTTATCAAAATAACTAGTTTATTTTTAGGCAGCTGAAATAAAATCAGTGTTTAAGACTAGCTAAAGAATAGGCCTAAAGAATAAAATCTTGGCTACTTGCCATGGATGCAAGACGCAATGTTATCCCATCCTGTTTAACTGCTAAGTTTTTATCTCCTCAAATTCCTTTAATTCTATTATTTATGGTTGAATTTACTTAAATTTTTATACTACTTCAAAATCATTTTCTCTGTTTCTTCAGCTGTCTTAACTAGTCTTCATATGACAACTTCTTCTTAAGTGCAAGCTTAAAATACCTTTAACTAGAAGATGTTTTCTTTGTGAGCTGGAATCAAAGAACTACATTCTCCTGAATCAGCTCTCAATTTAATGCACACATGACATTGAGGAACTTCCCCATTAATGTCATGTTTATTTTGAGATAAACCTATTTCACTCCATTCTACTCTTCTGCCTTGGTTATTAGAGACGGATTCTGACCCACTGAACATTCCTCAAGAAAATATTATATATATGTAATTATTTAATTGCATTCTCTTCTGAGCACATAGAATTTTTGCACGGTTTTAAAAATGTTTTTTGAAGGGAGATATTGATTACTAATATCAATGGGTCAGCTGTATGTAATACACGAGCAGACCAGGTTTTTACCCACATATTGCAGAAGATCTGCCTCTAACATAAATTATTACACATTTGCTAGTTATGATATTGTACCAATAGTAATTATTTTTATATGCTAATTACTATTTTAAAAGCAGATCTTCCTGAAAAGAGTATCACATTGAGTTTCTCACAGACAGCTGTATTTCAACATTTCAGCTTGCTGCCCCAAATTCATGAGCAACCTGAGATAAAGACGTGCCCTGGATCTTTGGCAGGCAGGTAAGCACACAAGATAGAGGATGGCCAAGGGGCAGAAAAAGAGAGAAGGTAGGCATGAGATGCCAAGGATATATTTGTTTATCTCCCAGTTTTGTGGAGTAGGCCAACATCTTCACCCTTGTCATGATTGGCCTTATGACCTAGAGTATAGTATGCTTATCTGGAGATACCTTTTGAAAATAGAAGTATGATTTATAAAGAATTACAGAAATCATCAATTTTAGTCTCACAGTGTGGTTTCAGGGTTTTCCAATCACCAATAATATTTTCTCCATCTCTCTCAGTATATTTCCTTTTGATTTATTATGGATCAGTTCTGGTCTATTTTGTCTATAAAGCTTTATCTTGTCTTGTAACCCACAAGGATTCCCTGATACTTTGAAACATTAATTTGACACTGACCTGTTAGACAACATAAAAGATTTATTATTTATATTATTGAAGCTCCAGAAGAAGCGAGTCTGGTGCAAAAATAAATTTTTGAAGAAATAATTGCTGGAAGAAACTTACAGATTAAACGCAGTTTAAAAAATGCCCTTAAAGGGTAAACTCATGGAAGTTCACACTTAGACACATGATTATCAAACTGGTGAAAACCAAAGACAAAGAAAAAAATCTTGAAATGAGCCAAAGAAAAATGACATTTTATCTATAGGGGAATAATGATTCAAATACAATGGATTTCTCATCTGAAACCATGGAGGTCAGAAGACAATAAGACATTTGCCAAGTGATAAAATAGAGTAATTGTCAACCCCAAATTCTATATCAAAGAAAATATCCCTCACAATAGAAGGCGAAATAAAGACATTTTCAGATGAAGGAAAAAAAGGAGAATCTGTTATCAAAAGACTTACTCTGAAAGAAATATTAAAGAAAGTTCTTCAATAAGAAGAAAACTTTAGGTGGAAAGATTTTCAGAAATGAAGGAAAAACAACAGAAATGGTAAATACCTCATTAACTGTACTAAAATATTTTATCTTAAGTTTTGTAAAATATGCATAACAGTTATATTTAAAAATTATAACATTGGTGAGTTTTGAAATGTGTGTAGTGTAATATATATGCCAACTACAAAAAATGGGATAAAGTAAAGGGACTGTATGGTACAAGTTTTCTAAATTCCATTTAAAGTGATAAAATATTAATTCTATGTAAAGTGTACATAACTGTAAAGTTAATATGTATATTATAATCCTAGAGAGATCACTAAAAAAACTGAACACAAAATATAGTAAAAAATTAGAGAAGAAAAAGCAATACTAAAAAGAAGTCAAATAACTTAAAAGAAGGCAGGAAAGGGAAAACAACAGAATAAAAACAAAATAAATAATAAAATGCTAAACATAAATTCAAGCATATCAGTAATTACATATGTGTAAAAGATCTAAACACACCAAGTAAAAGATACACTGTCAAAATGGATTAAGCAAAACAAGGCCCAGGATAAATCCAAGGAGAAATAGGCCAAGACACATATTAATCAAGCTGTCAAAAATTAAATACAAAGAAAGCATATTAAAAGCAGCAAGGGAAAAATAACACACAAGGGAATCCCCATAAGGTTAACAGCTGATCTCTCAGCAGAAACTCTGCAAGCAAGAAGGGAGTGGCAGGACATACTGAAAGTGATGAAGGAGAAAAACCTGCAACCAAGATTACTCTACCCAGCAAGGATCTCATTCAGATTTGATGGAGAAATTAAAAACTTTACAGACAAGCAAAAGCTGAGAGAGTTCAGCACCACCAAAACAGCTTTACAACAAATGCTAAAGGAACTTCTCGAGGCAAGAAACACAAGAGAAGGAAAAGACCTATAATAATGAACCCCAAACAATTTAGAAAATGGGAATAGGAACATACATATCGATAATTACCTTAAGTATAAATGGACTAAATGCTCCCACCAAAAGACACAGACTAGCTGAATGGATACAAAAACAAGACCCATATATACGCTGTCTACAAGAGACTCACTTCAGACCTAGAGACACATACAGACTGAAAGTAAGGGGATGGAAAAATATATTCCATGCAAATGGATATCAAAAGAAAGCTGGAGTAGCAATACTCATATCAGGCAAAATAGACTTTAAAATAAAGACTATTAGAAAAGACAAAGAAGGACACTACTAATGATCAAGGGATCGATCCAAGAAGAAGATATAACAATTGAAAATATTTATGCACCCAACATAGAAGCACCTCAATACATAAGGCAAATACTAACAGCCATAAAAGGGGAAATTGACAGTAACACATTCATAGTAGGGGACTTTAACACCCCACATTCACCAATGGACAGATCATCCAAAATGAAAATAAATAAGGAAACCCAAGCTTTAAATGATACATTAAACAAGATGGACTTAATTGATATTTATAGGACACTCCATCCAAGAACAACAGAATACACATTTTTCTCAAGTGCTCATGGAACATTCTCCTGGATAGATCATATCTTGGGTCACAAATCAAGCCTTGGTAAATTTAAGAAAATTGAAATTGTATCAAGTATCTTTTCCAACCACAACACCATAAGACTAGATATCAATTACAGGAAAAGATCTGTAAAAAATACAAACACATGGAGGCTAAACAATACACTACTTAATAACAAAGTGATCACTGAAAAAATCAAAGAGGAAATCAAAAAATACCTAGAAACAAATGACAATGGAGACATGACGACCCAAAACCTATGGGATGCAGCAAAAGCAGTCCTAAGAGGGAAGTTTATAGCAATACAAGCCTACCTTAAGAAACAGGAAACATCTCGAATAAACAACCTAACCTTGCACCTCAAGCAATTAGAGAAAGAAGAACAAAAAAACCCCAAAGTTAGCAGAAGGAAAGAAATCATAAAAATCAGATCAGAAATAAATGAAAAAGAAATGAAGGAAACGATAGCAAAGATCACTAAAACTAAAAGCTGGTTCTTTGAGAAGATAAACAAAATAGATAAACCATTAGCCAGACTCATCAAGAAAAAAGGGAGAAGACTCAAATCAATAGAATTAGAAATGAAAAAGGAGAAGTAACAACTGACACTGCAGAAATAAAAAAGATCATGAGAGATTACTACAAGCAACTCTATGCCAATAAAATGGACAACATGGAAGAAATGGACAAATTCTTAGAAACGCACAACCTGCCAAGACTGAATCAGGAAGAAATAGAAAATATGAACAGACCAATCACAAGCACTGAAATTGAAACTGTGATTAAAAATCTTCCAACAAAGAAAAGCCCAGGACCAGATGGCTTCACAGGCAAATTCTATCAAACATTTAGAGAAGAGCTAACACCTATCCTTCTCAAACTCTTCCAAAATATAGCAGAGGGAGGAACACTCCCAAATTCATTCTACGAGGCCACCATCACCCTGATACCAAAACCAGACAAGGATGTCACAAAGAAAGAAAACTACAGGCCAATATCACTGATGAACATAGATGCAAAAATCCTCAACAAAATACTAGCAAACAGAAACCAACAGCACATTAAAAGGATCGTATACCATGATCAAGTGGGGTTTATTCTAGGAATGCAAGGATTCTTCAATATATGCAAATCAATCAATGTGATACACCATATTAACAAATTGAAGGAGAAAAACCATATGATCATCTCAATAGATGCAGAGAAAGCTTTTGACAAAATTCAACACCCATTTATGATAAAAACCCCACAGAAAGTAGGCATAGAGGGAACTTTCCTCAATATAATAAAGGCCATATATGACAAACCCACAGCCAACATCATCCTCAATGGTGAAAAACTGAAAGCATTTCCACTAAGATCAGGAACAAGACAAGGTTGCCCACTCTCACCACTCTTATTCAATATAGTTTTGGAAGTTTTAGCCACAGCAATCAGAGAAGAAAAGGAAATAAAAGGAATCCAAATCAGAAAAGAAGAAGTAAAGCTGTCACTGTTTGCAGATGACATGATACTATACATAGAGAATCCTAAAGATGCTACCAGAAAACTACTAGACCTAATCAAAGAATTTGGTAAAGTTGCAGGATACAAAATTAATGCACAGAAATCTCTTGCATTCCTATACACTAATGATGAAAAATCTGAAAGTGAAATCAAGAAAACACTCCCATTTACCACTGCAACAAAAAGAATAAAATATCTAGGAATAAACCTACCTAAGGAGACAAAAGATCTGTATGCAGAAAATTATAAGACACTGATGAAGGAAATTAGATGATACAAATAGATGGAGAGATATACCATGTTCTTGGATTGGAAGAATCAACATTGTGAAAATGACTCTACTACCCAAAGCAATCTACAGATTCAATGCAATCCCTATCAAACTACCACTGGAATTTTTCCCAGAACTAGAACAAAAGAATTCACAATTTGTATGGAAACACAAAAGACCCCGAATAGCCAAAGCAATCTTGAGAATGGAAAACGGAGCTGGAGGAATCAGGCTCCCTGACTTCAGACTATACTACAAAGCTACAGTAATCAAGACAGTATGGTACTGGCACAAAAACAGAAAGATAGATCAATGGAACAGGATAGAAAGCCCTGAGATAAACCCACGCACATATGGTTACCCTATCTTTGATAAAGGAGGCAGGAATGTACAGTGGAGAAAGGACAGCCTCTTCAATAAGTGGTGCTGGGAAAACTGGACAGGTACATGTAAATGTATGAGATTAGATCACTCCCTAACACCATACACAAAAATAAGCTCAAAATGGATTAAAGACCTAAATGTAAGGCCAGAAACTATCAAACTCTTAGAGGAAAACTTAGGCAGAAAACCCTATGACATAAATCACAGCAAGATCCTTTTTGACCCACCTCCTAGAGAAATGGAAATAAAAACAAAAATAAACAAATGGGACCTAATGAAACTTCAAAGCTTTTGCACAGCAAAGGAAACCATAAACAAGACCAAGAGACAACCCTGAGAATGGGAGAAAATATTTGCAAATGAAGCAACTGACAAAGGATTAATCTCCAAAATTTATAAGTAGCTCATGCAGCTTAATAACAACAACAAAAAAAAAACCCAATCCAAAATTGGGCAGAAGACCTAAATAGACATTTCTCCAAAGAAGATATACAGACTGCCAACAAACACATGAAAGAATGCTCTTCATTAATCATTAGAGAAATGCAAATCAAAACTACAATGAGATATCACCTCACACCAGTCAGAAAGGCCATCATCAAAAAATCTAGAAACAATAAATGCTGGAGAAGGTGTGGAGAAAAGGGAACACTCTTGCACTGCTGTTGGGAATGTGAATTGGTTCCGCCACTATGGAGAACAGTATGGGGGTTCCTTAAATAACTACAAATAGAACTACCATGTGACCCAGCAATCCCACTACTGGGCATATACCCTGAGAAAACCAAAATTCAAAAAGAGTCATGTAGCAAAATGTTCATTGCAGCTTTATTTACAATAGCCCAGAGATGGAAACAACGTAAGTGTCCATCATCGGATGAATAGTTAAAGAAGATGTGGCACATATATACAATGGAATATTACTCAGCCATAAAAAGAAAAGAAATTGAGCTATTTGTAATGAGATGGATGGACCTAGAGTCTGTCATACAGAGTGAAGTAAGTCAGAAAGAGAAAGACAAATACCGTATGCTAATACATATATACGGAATTTAAGAAAAATCAATGTCATGAAGAACCTAGGGGTAAGACAGGAATAAAGACACAGACCTACTGGAGAACGGACTTGAGGATATGGGGAGGGGGAAGGGTGAGCTGTGACAAAGCGAGAGAGAGGCATGGACATAAATACACTAACAAAGGTAAGGTAGATAGCTAATGGGAAGCAGCTGCATCGCACAGGGATATCAGCTCGGTGCTTTGTGACCACCTGGAGTGGTGGGATAGGGAGAGTGGGAGGGAGGGAGACGCAAGAGATATGGGAACATATGTATATATATAACTGATTCACTTTGTTAAAAAGCAGAAACTAACACACCATTGTAAAGCAATTATACCCCAATAAAGATGTTTAAAAAAAAGGGCCCGTTATAAGATATATACAAGAAAGCCACTTTTAATATAATGATTTAGGTAGGATAAAATTAAAAGGATGAAAAATGATTCTCATAAAATACTAATCAAAAGAAAACTAGAAGAGTCATGATAATATCAGACAAATTATATGTCAGTACAAGAAGAATTACCAAGAATAAAGAAGGATATCACTAATGATAAAAGGATTAATTCACCAATAGGATATAATAACCCTAAATATATATGCATCTCACAACAGAGATCCAAAATACATGAAGCCAAGTTTATAGAACTAAAAGGCTAAATGGACCAATTCACAATTATAGTGAATTTCACTGATTAATAGAACAAGTAGATAGAAAATCAGCATGGATACAGATGACACACAATAAAAACATCAACCAACTAGATCTTATTGAAATTTATAGAACTATCCATTTAACAATAGCAGAATTCCCATGCCTTTCCAATGCACACAGGACAATTAACAAGATAGACCACATCCTTGGTCATTAAACAAATATTAATAAATTTTTAAAAAATGAAATTAAAAAAAGTTTGTTGTCTGGCCGAAATGGAATTGAACTAGCAATGAACTGCAAAAGAGATGTAAACAAAATCCTGAAATACTTTGAAATTAAACTAAGAGAAAGAGGAGTTTTCAAGAGAAACAGGAACATTTTTGAATTGAAAGAAAATGAGAATATATCAAAATTTGTAGGATGCAGATAAAGCAGTTCTTAGAGGGAAATGTATAATTTTAACTATTAGTAATAT
The DNA here is from genome assembly GCF_011762595.2 of Tursiops truncatus. NCBI lineage: Eukaryota > Metazoa > Chordata > Mammalia > Artiodactyla > Delphinidae > Tursiops > Tursiops truncatus. The sequence goes on from NC_047034.1 coordinate 124,563,745, forward strand.
AAAAGAAGAAAGGTCTCATAATCAATAGTTTACTTTTTCACCTTAAGAAACCAGAAAAAGAAAAACCCTTAACAAGCAGAAGAAAAAATAATAAGGAAAAGGACAGAAACCCATGAAGTTGAAATCGGGGAAAAAATAGAGAAAATTAGTGAAACCCAACTGGTTGTGATGGTTAATTTTATGTGGCAACATGGCTGGGCCACATAGCCCAGATATGTGGTGAAAAATTATTCTGGATGTTTTTGTGAGGGTGTTTTCAGATGATATTTGTATTTAGATTGGTGAACTTTGAGTAAAGCAGATTGTCCTTCATAATGTGGTTGGGCATCATCCAACTGGTTGAAGGCATGAATAGAACAAAAGACTGACCTCCACCAACCAAAAAAGAATTCTCCAGCAGGTTGCCTTCAGACTTAATCTGAAACACTGGCTTTTGTAGAAGACTGCCTGTGAACTCAACCGCAACTCTTTCCTGCGTTAACCGCCATATTAACAGAATAAATGTGAATCTTTGAATCATGATATCTCTAGTTTAGTTAATACCTAAATGCTAATTAGTTCAACCACCTCTGTTCCATGAAAATTTTACATAGCATCTCACCTACTGGGCCATCAAACTCCTACATAAGTATCTCCTATAAAGTACAAATTTTGTATAAGGGAAGCAGTCTGCATTTCAGAAATAGGCAGATCTGTTTTTGATTCATGGCTTTGCCAATAAGTAGCTATGTATTCATGATCATATCATTTTATTTCTTTAGGTCTCAACTTCCTCATCTTTGAAATGGGGATATTTTATGGAGATCTTGTAAAATTGAGAAATGATATACATAAATCACCTACACATTGTAGGTACTCAATAAATATGTAGTTCACATTGGTGCTACAGGAATAAGGTAAAATGAGTTTCAAAATCTTTTCTTTACTACATTTAACAATTAACAATACGCATCTTAAATGTATGTTCTGTCTTTTTTCTCTGACACTGGCACCTAGAACAACTCCTAACACATAAAAAGCACCTAATAATTTTGTTATTATCTGAATAAGAAATAGCTTATGTCAGCTGTTCTCAACTTTTTTTGTCTTATTATCCCTTTATACTGCAAAAACTACTGAGGATCCCAAAGAGCTTTTGATTATTTTGGTCATATCTATCTATATTTACTGTATTAGAGATAAAAAACAAATATTAATTAAATTTAAAATAATAAAAATAAAATTACTACTTGATAACATAAATAACAAACTTTCTAAAACAAAACAAAACAAAAAGTTAGTGAGAATAATGGTGTTGTTTTATATTTTTACAAACCTCTTTAATGTTTGGCTTAATAGAAGTTAACTAGATTCTTATGTCAGCTTCAACATCCTATCAATTACACTACGTGGTTTTAATTGAACTATGTGAAGAAAATCCAGCTTCACAAAGCTCTGTATTGGAAAGAGGAGTATTTCAGTAGCATTTTCAGATAATTATAAATATTCTTATATGATAGGATACCAAAACACAAGTGGTAGTTTCTTCAGAGTTATTTGCAATGTGGAATTTGAAGTCATGTCAGTGAATTCTGTTGCCTTAAATTCTGTTAATCTACCTATAAGCTGAGTGAATCTTTTACTCATACATGATTTTGTAACATCATGCATGGATCATTTAGAAAATATCGGTTCAATGATTTATGCAGACCTTCCATATGCAAATGCATTTCTTTAGACAATACCATCAATAGATCACATTTTTTAATATTATCACTGAGCTCAGCAGTAAAGATTTTTAAGTACTGTGAAGTTGTCAAGCTCACACTGCTGAATAAGAGTTTCCCAAATTTCTAATTTTTGCTAGAAAGCTCAAATTTTAACATTGGCAACAAATACTGGCAGTTATTTTTCTTAAAATGACAGGTCCACATTGTCTATTTTTGATAAAATGCTTGCCAAATACCAAAGTCTGAATAACCATAGTTACTCTGTCTGTTGTTCCATGAAAATAAAGCAATTAGCTCATTATTCAATCACACAAGCACTTTTCCTTGAGGCAACCACTGTACTTCAGTAGGCAGAATTGCTTTATGTGTACTTCCCATTTTGTCATACAATATATTAAAAAGCAAGTACTCAAGGGTCAATAGTTAATAAACTCAGTAATATTTTACTACAGATAAATTCCCCACTTATGATGGTTCAACTTACAATTTTTCAACTTTATGATTATGCGAAAATGATACACATTCAATTCAGGAGAAACCGTACTTTGAATTTTTAATTTTGATCTTTTCTGGGATAGTGATGCTGGGCAGTAGCAGTTGGCCGAAGTTCCCAGTCAGCCATGTGATCATGAGGTTATACTTACAGCCATTCTGTACCCACACAACCACTCTGTTTTTCACTTTCAGTACAGTATTTAATACATTACATGAGATATTCAACACTTTATTATAAAATAGTCTTTGTGTTAGATGATTTTACCAAACTGTAGGCTTATTTCTCAGCATATTAAAAGTAGGATAGGCTAAGCTATGATGTTAGGTGTGTTAGGTGTATTAAATGCATTTTTGACTTACGATGGTTTCAACTTATGAAGGGTTTATTGGGATGTAACCCCATTGTAATTTGAGGAAGATCTGTACTTCATTAAGGACATTCTTAAGTGAAATTGGCATTTAAAAAAATTATAAGTGTTTGATGGTGAAAAGCTACTAGGACAGCTTGTTGTCACAGCTGTAAGAGCAAGTTTACCTCCCATAAGCTCTCTAACCTAGTTATTGTCTAATAGGTCATTATTTTGGAATTCTAAAACATGCCTTTTGCATTTTTTATAAAATATTATAGTTTATCCTGGAATTTCAAAATAATTATTTTTAGATGATAATAAGGTTAGTGAGATTACTAAAGGTAATAACCAGTGATAGCAAAGTAATCACTGAGAACAAATTGAGTTAATCCCTGAAAAAGTATATATTTATACCCTAAATATACTACCTTAGAACATTTAAAATATATAAGTACACATTCTATTAGCTTTCAAAAGGAAGATGTCATCACACTTCAGGTAGCCTTTGGAAGATCCCACTGTATACTCAAAAGAGAATGAGTGAAAAAGGTGAATAACATCTTAGCATTATTATGAAAACAGTTTTACCTGCACATAAACACTACCTTAAAAGGTCTCAGGTACTTCCAGAAGCTCCCAGATCAAACTTTGAGAACCTCTGGCTAATATCCTTTCTGCAAAATCCTGTGGGTTATAAAATATAGCATTATGATGTGCTAAAATAGGTTTCCTGGTCCTAGATTTTCCCTTTTTTCATGGTTAGAAATCTAGGGCTCTTCAAATCCACACTGAAACCGAAAGATCCTTTTTGGTCCACCAAAAAGAACTCTGCATTGCAAACTTCACTCAATGCAAAAGCCAGCTGAGGTGAAGTCACCAGAGGCCAATAGAAGTCAGGAGTAAAGCGCCACACAGCCTTCAACCACAGTAGTTTTCAAATTGTTTGGTCAGGCCACCTCTTAGAGCCCTTTCATCTATCATTTTATGCCTCTCTGTGTTCCTTTTTTAAGATTTTGTTTTTGTGTAATGTTGCTGGGCATTCTGTCCTCAATTTTCTTGTCACACAGTGAAGGAAGTGTCCTATCTGATATGAAGCCACATGTCAGCACCTGCTCTCTGGGTTGATTTGTTCAGTATTTCTATTTCTCTTTTCTGATTCTGCAGGGTCTCCTTCTGTCAACAGCAACAACCACACAACTGTATGCTGTGGGCCTGCATTCTTTTTTTATGGATGTCAAAATCCAGGGTCTGATGAGTGCCCTTGAGGCTCAGCCTATCACTTAAGGAGTATTTCTCTTTGGATGTTCAATTTTTTGTTTAACTGAACTTGCAATTAAGCCTTGCTGACATTTAAAATTTGACTTTGTCTATGCGGATGGATAATCTAATTGAAAAAGGGAGGTAAATTTTTACCACACTAGGAGACAATTATGCTTTTATTATGCACAAGGATATCTTGCTTTAGGTTCACACACTCAAACATCAGTCTAATACAGTGCAATCCAATTCAGTGTGGCAACCATATATTGAGATGCCACTGAGGATAGGCACTATGTATAAATGGACTGGGATTCTTTGGTAATAAGCAAATGATTACACTTGAAGACACAGGTAACACAGAAAGAGTGATGCCTTTAACCTGGCTAGGGTAGGTGACTTTAGGCTTTTGTGGCACATCAGTAAGCATAGTCCATCTACGTATTTTTTAATGGTTCATGGCAGCTTATATTTGTTAGGCAGATGATTGTTTACAATTAGGCAGATGGTTTTAAACTCAAATGGCCTGAGTAAGTAGCTTTAAGCTTCAGGCTTCAGTAGAAATATAGGATTTTAACCTTGGTCACTGTAACATTAATACATTGTTCAGGTAAGTATTGTTTTCATAAAGAGAAGGATGCAGGTGCAGATCTTAGCACATGCCAGCTGTAGGGACCATAGTGTACTGGCCAATTAGAGTGGAGCTTGAACAACATAGTACTGCTTAGCTTGGTATTTTAGACAAAGCCAGAATAAGAATGAAATCACAAAATGAGGATGAGGAAACATGCATGAGGAAATATCAGACAAGTCAAAGTTGAGGGACATTCTACTTTTCAAAAATGTCAATGTTATAAAATAAGTAAGCTGAGCATATTTGTCAGATTAAAGGACATTAGAGATATGGCAACTTAATATAGCGCTTGATCTTGGAAAGGATTTGTACTGATAAAAATATTTCTTTAAAAGATAATATTGCTGTAATTACAAAACTCTGATTATAGACTATATATTAGGAACAGTATCAGATGCTAAATTTCCTGAATTTGGTGATTTCACTGCAACTATGTAAAAAGGAAATACATTATCTATGCTACAGTTTTTGTGAGTGAAAGGTCATGAGTTTTACAATTTTTTTCTCAAATGGTTCCTCAAATAAAACAATGTATATATTATATAGGTGCATATAAGGGTGTGTGTGTGTGTGTGTGTGTGTGTGTGTGTGTGTGTGCGCGTATGTGTATGTGGGTGGGGGAGAGAGAGAGAGATAAAGGAAAAAACAAATGCGGCAAAATATTAATAATGAGTGAAACTACATGAAGGATACGTGTATATGCATGTTCTTTGTAATACTCTTGTAAATTTTTTCTAGGTTTGAGTTTTTAGAAAATATATAGAGTAATGAAAAAACAGATCTTCCTTCTTATCCCCACCCCCACCCCACCCCTTCAAAGGCTTACTTTCCAGGGAGGATTGTGAAAAAATAATTGCTTCCTTTACTCTGATTCTCAGTCGGATATCTGGCCACAAGATCTGGACCTAAAACTCTAAAAGCAGATGAGAGCCTCCCTGGTGTAGAACCCTTTTGAATTTCTAGCTTTAAATCTTTAGTGTCAAGCCTTGGTAGGTAGAGCTGTAACAACTTCACCAAATTTAAGAATCACTCATCAGCCCATGACCACAACTTGTGATGGATTTTGCCCATTACACAAATTCTGAACTTAATTTCAGACAACCAAAGTGGCACATTCCCAAAAGAGTGAAAGATATTTTTTCATGAACAAATGAAAAATGAATGGGGTTCCTAATTTTAAATCAAATATTTTATTTGGTTAATGCAGAAAAACAAATCTAAGAAACTATGGCAAATCCAATGGACGAAACAGTATTTAAGTGAACTTCATTTCTAAGAATCACATTTGCCTAGAAAATAAGAGCAGAACTGGCATAGTTAAAAATATTCTTCAGACTTTTGATTAGAATTCAAAGCAAAGGAATGTAAATGAGTAAATTAAGGGGAAAAATGAAAACAAACTAATAAGCTAGAAGAAAAAATACATTTCTTGAAGAGAAATGATAAAGATCTTGAGGAACAGATTACTCATAGATGAAAAAGAAGATGAGATCTTAAAGATTAAGAGAAACTAATATGTGAAGAGGAAAAGGTCAATCACCCAGATCTAGTTATTCTTAAAGATGGTGTCAGTAAAAAGGGAGATGTTTTTTATTAACAGGAAAGGGAAATAGGGCCCAAAGTAACCAACAAAAGAAAAATGGCAAATGCATAGCTAGGAAACAGGCTGCCCAGAAAGTATCAGGTTCCAGGAAGCTGTTGAGAAGTACCCTCTTAAAGCTGCAGTTGGAGATTTCACAGTAAGCATATAAAAATACTACGCCTCCCGCAACAGCTAAATTAGAATATTACAAACTATATAGGTTTGAGATGAAAAGATCAGAAAGTGTCATAAGAACAGACTTTAAGAATTGCTAGTAAGATTTAAGGTGACACCCACCAGGAGTAGCATGTAGACACTCAGTGTGTCCTGAGAAACTATGCCCCTAAACTTTGGAATTATGGCTCTGAGGGTAGACAAAGCTAAGATAAAACAGATTAAAGTGGATATAAGAAAGACAGTAGGTTGAGTTCAGGCCTCGACAAAATATTGGTCCAATGGGTGAAATTATCCAGCTCAGAAAGCTAACACTGACAAGATTTATCTTTCACTGGTTGCTTTGGTCATTCCAAGAATTCATTAACTTCATATATCTCACTATAGGACAAACCAGAAGACAAAATCAGAAGTGTATAGAAAAATCAAACATCTGAGTGGAAGGAAAAGGGAAGATGAAATGAAATAAAGTTTTTGGTTCCAGGTAAAAGTGCTCATGTAATGTGTGCTGGAGAAATGAAAAGTCTAAGAAGTCAGATAAGCTATTACAAACACAATCAAGCCTTCATAAAAGATATGTAGGGGGAGAGAAGAGAAAAATTCAAACACCAGAAGCAAATTTCACTATTGCAGAAACAGAGTTAGCAGAAAGAAAGACTTAAAACATTCCAAAAATAAGGAACAAGTGACTTGATTAGTACAAGGAAGAGGTCATGGGCATCACTAGGTCCTTGGGGAAACAAGCTTCAAAAAAATCAACAGTAGCTTTACTTCTGGAATCCACTGAAGATGATTATTCAGATGGAACAAATGTGAAGACTGTGGGTATCTTCCCAAGGACACAGGTTTCTCAGGTGTAAGCAATTCCATAGCAAAACTGTCAACTGTTAGTTACCACAGCACAAAACTGAAAATGTCTGCTCAAAGTTAATAAGGAAGACATCAGTAAACAGAACGTATAATCAGTTCAGTACTGGTGCCAGAAAATGGGTGCCAAAGGTTAAATGGAAATTAATAAGTTTTTAATATGCCAGGTGGAAAAGAAAGACACCTCAAAATAAGATCTGGTGATTGGGACTGTAATCATTGCAACTGCCAAACTGCACTAAGTGAAATGTCAGGCAAAGAAAGACAAATACTGTATGTTTTCACTTACATATGGAATCTAAAAAATAAAACTAACAAATATAACAAAACAGAAACAGACTCAGATACAGAGAACAAACTAGTAGTTAGCAGAAAGGAGGGGGTAGAGGAAGGGGTAAAATAGGTGAAGGGGATTAAAAGGTATGAACTACTCAGTATAAAATAAATAAGATACAGGGATGTAATGTACAGCACAGGGACTATAGTCAATATTTCATAATAATTTTATATGGAGCATAATCTATAAAAATATTGAATTACTATATTGTATACTTGAAACTAATAAATTTGTAAGTCAACTATACTTCAATTTAAAAAAAAAAACTGCACTAAAGAATGTAGCAATGTCTCAGACACCATTCTCTACCAGCAGAGGACAGAATACACAGGTAGGCTTTTTTCTACCTGTGGTAATTTACATTATCTTGTAATTACTCTCCTGATGGGAGAGTTCTCCCAGTTGAAATTTTGTTCATAGTTTGTGCCATCAGGACAATTAACCTAAACTGCCAGTCATCCTGAAGTGGCCAACCAACATCTATTGCTTTCTCTTTTAACCTCAGATAACCAAGTCTTTGCTTTAGATTGATTCTAAGAATATTATTTTGACTCTAGAAGTAGGGATAAACTTTTTTACTTGTCCGATAGACTGAGATAGCTGTAGTAAAATTTTATTTCAGAAGTTTCTGCTTCTGGACATAAATGAATAACTACTGGACTAGCCCTCCCACTGTGAATAACTATGAAACTGGACAAAATGAATGAAATGACAGTTGTCAGATATTCAATAAGAAGTAGCATGGGACTGTGGTCCCTAAATAAGGGAAATCCATGAAGTAAGTCCCACAGTCATCCCGACTTTCTGTCTGCAGGTACTGGCTGTACTCTTACATTAGAAGATAGACCCCAAGCAAAGCATGATATTCTCAATAAGCTGATGAGGCAGAGACCAGAGTTTGGCAATGCTGAGGCAGATAAAATGTGCAGGACGTGATGCTGGATAGAAAAGTGCTATGTAGAATAGGAGAACCACAAACCTACAGTGGTATTCTAATGTCTTTGGCCAATATTAAATTGAATATAAGCTGGGAAAATCTCTTGGCAGAGGAGTCCTGGCAGAGAACTGCTACTGAGGAAATGCAAGCTGAATGGATATTCTTGAGATCATATAGTGCAAAGAAAAGTAGGAGTCACAAACAGACAGAATAGGGATCTCAGTGAACACCTTGAAAATGGAAATGATACTACAGAAAAGCTGTAGGGCTACTCTAGTCCTAGAACAAGGGTTACTTATGATCTACCCTAGAAAAACTTAAAAAGATGCTTCAGAAGGATCAAGCTGATCCAGTAAATCAACTGCCTGCCAGGTCAAAACACAGCACTCTATAAAGAAAGATACAATCAAGATTCTTTACACCATACTATGAACAATAGGTAGCAAATAGTAAAAGATTACTAGCCATGCAAAGAAGCAGGAATTTGTTACCTATGACCAATTAAAAAAAAAAAGAACTAGCATTTGATGGAAAAAGATACAGAGCTAACAGAAATTTTGGACTTAGAAAACAATGAATTTAAGAGAGCTATCACAAATATTTTAAGGAATTAAAAGATAAAACACAATAAGCGAAGAGGTAGGACATTTCAAAAACCAAATTAATGCCATAAAAAATGGAAATCTAGAATTAAAAAATACAATATTTGAGATAAAAATTAAAAAGATTAATTTTATACTGATTGGGAAATACAAAAGTAAAGGTCTGCAAACTTAAAGACAATAGAATGTAAATGATTTAAAATGCAGCACAGAGAGGGGAAAAAAGCTGAGAAAGTTAACAGAGCAATGGCAAGAAGGCTAACATGCATGGACTTGGAGAAGAGACAGATTTCTCTTCCAGAGCAATCTGGAGATTGCTCCAGAATTGACAGAAGATACATAGATTACTACATAATCTATGAAGAGACTTAGATTGCAAAACAAAAAGTATTTGAAGAAATAATGGCCAGTAAAACTTACATTTCAATGAAGAATATCAAACCAAAGATATAAGCAGCTCACTGAATCCCAAGCAGGATAAACAGAGCGAACACCACATATTGGTAAATCATAGGGAAATTGCTGAAAGCCAAACATAAAAAGAGAATTTTAAAAGTATCCATAAAAAAATGATATATTATGTAAAGAAAAAATAAAAAAAAAGATACGATTGACTGCTGAACTCCAGCCAGAAATAAAGGCGGAGAACAACGGAATGCTGCTTTTAAGTTGCTAAAAGAAAAAAAAAATATGTAATTGCCAGCCAAGAATAAAATGCCCTACAAAAATATCCTTTAAAATGAAGGCAGTACACTCAGCAGGACCCACCCATGGTTAAGGGTCCAGCGGCAATGGGGGAGACTGTGGGGGAGACGGTGGGAGAGGGGCCAGTGCTTTCCCCGTCCACTTAGGCACTGGGAAGCCTGTTGGGCTCCCAGGCCTAATCCTCTGCCCTCGGAGCCTCCCTCAGGACGTGTAGAGCCCAAGCCCTGCCCCTACACCCCCACCCAGGGCCCTGCCTCTACACTCGGACACTCACTCTAATGCGCTGGGCCTAAACCACACCCACACACCCTCGCTCAAGTCCCTAACTCCAAACTCCAGAACTCCACACTCCAGAGGCCCTCCTTTCCACGTGCCGCTTCTCCCCTTCCAGGCAGGTCCTAAATAGAGGCCCTACCCCACACTTGAACGTCACCCTACCTAGGCCCCACCCCATGCTCAAACGTCACCCCCCACCAACCTAGGTCCCGTCTCACCCTAAACCCCACCACTGCCTAAGTTTCACCCCGGCCTAAACTCCACCCCCAAAGCCAAGGCTTTTTATTTTTTTTTCTTTTTCCCTCTTTTTTTTTTTTTTTTCTTTTTCCCTCTTTTAGACTGGGGTTCTGTTTTACCTTGTAGATTCATTGTTGTTGATGCTTTTATATTTTTATTTTTCCTAATAAATATTTTATCTTTCTAGTTTTATTTTATTCTCTATACTTTTTTAGTGAACACTCCTTTTGGCTTGTTCCCCCACCACTTTTTTTTTTTTTTTTCTTTTTTCTGGTGTGGTTTTGTTGCAGTTGTTTCAATTATAGTTTTATTTTTCCTAATATATTTTTTGTCTTTCTAACTTTATTTTCTTATTCTTTGATATTGTACTGCTCCTTTTTTTCTTTCTTTCTTCCTTTTTTTTTTTTTACAACACCATGAAGCTTGCGGGATCTTGGTTCCCAGGCTGGAGGTCAGGCCCAAGCTCCTGTGGTGGGATCTCCAAGTTCAAACTGCTGGACTAACAGGGAACCTCAGACCCCAGGGAATATCAATTGGAGTGAGGCTTCCTGGAGGTCCTCACCTCAGTACCAAGATCCAGCTCTATCCAACTGCCTGCAAATTCCAGTGCTGGACGTCTCAGGCCAAACAACCAGTAAGAAAGGGATACAGCACCACCCATCAAAACAAACAAAAAAAGGAAATGACAAAAAAACATGTCACAGACAAAGGAGCAAGGTAAAAACCTACAAGACCAAATAAATGAAGACAAAATAGGCAACCTACCTGAAAAAGAAGTCAGAGTAATGATAGTAAAGATGATCCAAAATCTTGGAAACAGAATGGAGAAAATACAAGTAACATTTAACAAGGATCTAGAAGAACTAAAGAGCAAACAAACAGTGATGAACAACACAATTACTGAAATTAAAAATACTCTAGAAGGAATCAATAACAGAATAACAGGCAGAAGAACAGATAAGTGAGTTGGAATATAAAATGGTGGAAATAACTGCCAGGGGGCAGAATAAAGAAAAAAGAATGAAAAGAATTGAGGACAGTCTCAGAGGGACAACATTAAATGCACCAACATCAGAATTATAGGGGTACCAGAAGAAAAAGAGAAAAAGAAAGGGTCTGAGAAAATATTTGAACAGATTATAGTTGAAAACTTTCCTAACATGGGAAAGGAAATAGTCAATCAAGTCTAGGAAGCACAGACAGCTCCATACAGGATAAACCCAAAAAGAAACACTCCAAGACACATATTAATCAAACTATCAAAAATAAAACACAAAGAAAAAATACTAAAAGCAGCAAGGGAAAAGCAACAAATAACGTCTAAGGGAATCCCCATAAGGTTAACAGCTGATTTTTCAGCAGAAACACTGCAAGACAGAGGGATTGGTAGGGCATATTTAAAGTGATGAAATGGAAAGACCTACAACCAAGATTACTCTACCCAGCGAGGATCTCATTCAGATTCCATGGAGAAATTAAAACCTTTACTGATAAACAAAAGTTAAGAGAATTCAGCACCACGAAATGAGCTTTACAACAAATGCTAAAGGAACTTCTCTAGGCAAGAAACACAAGAGAAGGAAAAGACGTACAGTAACAAACCCAAAACAATTAAGAAAATGGTAATAGGAACATGCATATCAATAATTACCTTAAATGTAAATGGATTAAATGCTCAAACCAAAAGACATAGATTGGCTGAATGGATACAAAAACAAGACCCATATATATGCTGTCTACAAGAGACCCACTTCAGACCTAAGGACACAAACAGACTGAAAGTGAGGGAAAGGAAAAAGATGTTCCATGCAAATGGAAATCAAAAGAAAGCTCAAGTAGCAATTCTCATATCAGACAAAACAGACTTTAAAATAAAGACTATTACAAGAGACAAAGAAGGACACTACATAATGATCAAGGGATCAATCCAAGAATAAGATATAACACTTGCAAATATTTATGAACCCAACATAGGAGTACCTCAATACATAAGGCAAATGCTAACAGCCATAAAAGGGGAAATTGACAGTAACACAATAATAGTAGGAGACTTAAACCTCCCACTTTCACCTATGGACAGATCATCCAAAATGAAAATAAATAAGGAAACAAAAGCTTTAAATGACACATTAAATAAGATGGACTTAACTGATATTTATCAGATATTCCATCCAAAAACAACAGAATACACTTTCTTCTCAAGTGCTCATGCAATATTCTACAGAATAGACCATATCTTGGGTCACAAATCAAGCCTCGGTAAATTTAAGAAAATTGAAAGCATATCAAATATCTTTTCTGACCACAACGCAATGAGACTGCATATCAATTACAGGAAAAAAACTGTAAAAAATACAGACAAATGGAGGCTCAACAATACAATACTAAATAACCAAGAGATCACTGAAGAAATCAAAGAGGAAATCAAAAATTACCAAGAAATAAATGACAATGAAAACATGATGACCCAAAACCTACAGGATGCAGCAAAAGCAGTTCTAAGAGGGAATTTTATAGCAATACAATCCTACCTCAAGAATTAAGAAAAATCTCAAGTAAACAATACAATCTTACACCTAAAGCAATCAGAGAAAGAAGAACAAAAAAACTCCCAAAGTTAGCAGAAGGAAAGAAATCATAAAGATCAGATCAGAAAAAAAAATGAAAAAGAAATGAAGGAAACAATAGCAAAGATCAATAAAACTAAAAGCTGGTTCTTTGAGAAGATAAATAAAATTGATAACCATTAGCCAGACTCATCAAGAAAAACAGGGAGAAGACTCAAATTGACAGAACTAGAAATGAAAAAGGAGAAGTAACAACTGACTCTGCAGAAATACAAAGGATCATGAGAGATTACTACAAGCAACTCTATGCCAATAAAATGGACAACCTGGAAGAAATGAACAAATTCTTAGAGAAGCACAACCTTCTGAGACTAAACCAGGAAGAAACAGAAAATATAAACAGAGCAATCAGAAGCACTGAAATTGAAATGGTGATTAAAAATCTTCCAACAAACAAAAGCCCAGAACCAGATAGCCTCACAGCTGAATTCTATCAAACATTTAGAGAAGAGCTAACACGTATCCTTCTCAAACTCTTCCAAAATATAGCAGAGGGAGGAACACTCCCAAACTCATTCTACAACGCCATCATCACCCTGATACCAAAATCAAAGATGTCACAAAAAAAGAAAACTATAGGCCAATGTCTCTGATGAACATAGGTGCAAAAATCCTCAACAAAATATTAGCAAATGGAATCCAACAGCACATTAAAAGGATCATACACCATGATCAAGTGGGGTTTATCTCAGCAATGCAAGGATTCTTCAATATATGCAAATCAATCAATGTGATACACCATATTAACAAATTGAAGGAGAAAAACCATATGATCATTTCAATAGATGCAGAAAAAGATTTGACAAAATTCAACACCCATTTATGATAAAAAGTCTCCAGAAAGTAGGCATAGAGGGAACCTACCTCAGCATAATAAAGTCCATATATGACAAACCCAGAGTCAACATCGTTCTCAATGGTGAAAACCTGAAACCATTCCCTCTAAGATTAGAAACAAGACAAAGTTGCCCACTCTCACCACTCTTATTCAACATAGTTTTGGAAGTTTTAGCCACAGCAATCAGAGAAGAAAAGGAAATAAAAGGAATCCAAATCAGAAAAGAAGTAAAATTGTCACTGTTTGCAGATGCCATGATACTATACATAGAAAATCCTAAAGATGCCACCAGAAAACTACTAGAGCTAATCAATGAATTTGGTAGAGTAGCAGGAAACAAAATTAATGCACAGAAATCTCTTGCATTCCTATACACTAATGATGAAAAATCTGAAAAAGAAATTAAGGAAACACTCCCATTGACCACTGCAACAAAAGAGAATAAAATAGCTCAGAATAAACCTACCTAAGGAGACAAAAGACCTATATGCAGAAACTATAAGACACTGAAGAAAGAAATTAAAGAAGATACAAACAGATGGAGAGATATACTATGTTCTTGGATTGGAAGAAGCAAGTCATTGTGAAAATGACTATACTACCCAAAACAATGTACAGATTCAATGCAATCTCTATGAAACTACCAATGGCATTTTTCACAGAACTAGAACAAAAAATTTCACAATTTGTATGGAAACACAAAAGACCCCGAATAGCCAAAGCAGTCTTGAGAAAGAAGAACAGAGCTAAAGGAATCAGGTTCCCTGACTTCAGACTATACTCCAAAGTTACAGCAATCCAGAAAGTATGGTACACATATATATGGAATCTAAAAATAAAAAAAATAGAAAAATGGCTCTGATGAACCTAGGGGCAGGACAGGAATAAAGACACAGACATAGAGAATGGATTTGAGGACTTGGTGCGGGGGAGGTAAGCTGGGACAAAGTGAGAGAGTAGCATTGACATATATATACTACCAAATGTTAAATAGATAGCTAGTGGGAAGCAGCTGCATGGCACAGGGAGATCAGCTCGGTGCTTTGCAACCACCTAGAGGGGTGGGTTAAGGAGTGTGGGAGGGAGATACAAGAGGGAGAGGATATGGAGATATATGTATGAATATAGCTGATTCACTGTTATACAGCGGAAACTAACACAACACTGTAAAGCAATTATACTCTAATAAAGATGTTGGAAAAAAATAAATAAAATAAAATAAAACAAAGGCAAAAAATGAATGTTTTTTAAAAAGCTGGTAGAATTTGTCTCCAGCAGATTTGTACTACAAAAGTATTAAGGGAAATTCTTTAGTCATAAGGAAAATGACATCAGAAGGAAAGCTGAATAAATATAAAACATTTCTCTAGAAAATGATAAATATATGAGGGAATATGAAAGACATTTTATACTTTATATTTTGATTTATTTAAAAGATAGTGATCTCATTTCAAATGCTAGAGTGGCTACTGTATGGATAATACCATTCTAGAAAATATTGTTGCTCATCATATAAAAAAATAAAATAAAATAAAAGGTAGTGAACTATTAAAAATTAATACTAATATAGTGAGGGATTTATAACGTATAGAATAAATTATTTGACAACAGCACAAAGATGGGAGGAAAGTAAATAAACATATACTGTTTTAGTGTCTTATGTAATATACAAGGAAATCTAATATTTATTGTGGGGGTGATAAATTAAGAATACATATAAAATACTTAAACAACTAGTAAAAGTAATATATAAAAATGAAGAGATAAATTTAATATGTCAACAGATGAGATAAAATTGAATACATAAAAAAATTAACTAACAAGATTGTCCTACTTCAGGCTGCCATAACAGAATACCATAGACTGGATGGCTTAAACAACAGAAAGTTACTTCTCATAGTTCTAAGGGCTAGGAAGTCCAAGGTCAGAGTGCTGGCAGATTCACTGTCAGGGCTCTCTTCCTGATATGCACAAGGCTGTCTTCTTATTGTATCCTCACATGGTGCGGGTAGAGAAAGAGAGAGAAAAAAATCTCTCTCTTGTCTCTTTTTATAAGGGCACTAACATCACCATGAGGGCTCTGCCCTTATGATCTAATTACCTCCTAAAGGCCTTCCCTTCAAACACTATCACACTGGGGATTAGTGTTTCAGCATACGAATTTTGAAGGTGACACAAACAGTCTAGAGCAAAAATGAAGGGAGGAAAGGAAGATTAAAGGAACAAAACTAGATCAGTTATTGATAAAAACAAATAGTAAATTGTGATATTAAACCCAACCATAGAAATGATTATATCAAATGTAAATGGACTAAACACTTGAATTAAAAGGCAGAGATTGTCAGGCTAGAATAAAAAAGCAATACCCAACTAAATACTACTTTTGACACACACTTGAAATATAAGCACATTTTAAGTATGTTTTAAAGGTATGCTTTAAATATAATTATTTTAAATATAAGAATAAAAGTAAAGGAATAATAAAAGTAAATGCCATGATAAAATTAGGATAAAGATGCTAAAGAGGATCTATTATTATTGGAAGAAAATAGACTCCAAGATAAGGAATATTACCAGATTTTAAGGGGGATAATTAATAATATGAAAATGGTTAACTCATCGAGAAGACAAAAATATTAAATGGGTCCACAGTTAATAATATAAATACAAAATACAGGCAGTAAATACTGACAAAACTATTGAGAGAAAATGATAAATCCAAAGTTATAATTGAAAATTTTATCACTGCCCTCTCAATTGATAGAGAAAAGTGAGCACAGTTCAGTAAAGATATAGAAAAATAGAGTAACACTATCAACTACCTTAGAACAACTGGCATTTACAGAACAATATATCCAGCAACTGTATAGCATACATTTTATTCATGTGCACATGGAACATTAATCAAAGATATTGCTTTATATACTGCATGATAAATGAAGTTGCAATAAATTTAAAAATACTTAAATGATAAAAAGTATTCTTTCTGACCACAATAGAATTATATTAGATATCAATGACAAAATGATATTTAAAATTTCCCATGGGTCAAAGAAAAATTCTTAAGGGAAATTAGAAAATATTTTTAGAAAATATTTTAATGAAGTAAAAATAAAAACAATTCATATCAAAATGTGCAGGAGTGATTAGAGAACATTTTATACCATTAAATGCTTATATTAGAAAATAATAAGGGTCTCAATCAGTAATTTAATATCCACCTTAAGAAACTAGAAGAAGAAGAGAAAATTAAATACAAAGTAAGTAGAAGGAATGAAGTAACAGACAAACGTGAAAATCGTGTAAATGAAAAACATGAACAATTAAGAAAGTTTTTTCTTAATGGTTCTTTTTAAATTTAAGACTTTATTATTTAGCACAGTTTTAGGTTTACAAAAAAATTGATAAGGAGGTACAGAGATTTCTTATATATTCCTGTTCTGCACATGCATAGCCTCCCCTTTTGCCAATATCACTCAGCAGAAAGGGACATGTTTTACCAAGCACGAACCTAAACTGACACCTCATAATCACCCAGAGGCCATAGTTTACCTTATGGTGCACTCTAGATGTTGTACATTCTATGGGTTTGGACAAATGTATAATGACATAAATCCATTGTTGTAATATTATACAGAGTGTCTTCTCTGCCCTAAAAATCCTCTGTGTTCTGCTTATTCTTCTTCCCATCACCACCACTTCAGGGAACCTCTGATCTTATTTGATCTTTATACTGTCTCTGTAGTTTTTCCCTTTCCAGAGTTTCATATAGTTGGAATCATACAGTATTTAGCCTTTTTCAGAGTGGCTTCTTTTCCTTAGTAATATGCATATAACTTTTCTCCATGTCTTTTCATGGTTTGATAGTTCAATTTTTTAGTTATGAATAATACTTAATTGTATGGATGTAACATAGTTTATTCAATTACCTATTGAAGGACATTACGGTTGCATACAAGTTATGGAAATATGAATAAAGCTGCTTTAGTCATCCCTGTGCAGGTTCTGGTGTGGCCATAAGTTTTCATCTCCTTGGGTAAATAACAAGGAGCGTGATTTCTGGATCATATTGTAAGAATACGTTTAGTTTTTAAAGAAACTGTGAAAGTGTCTTCCAAAGTGGCTATACATTTTGCATATTTCCACCAGCAATGTAGGAAAGTTCCTGTTGCTCCACATTCTCACCAGCATTTGGTATTGTAAATGTTCTGGATTTTGGTCACTGTAATAGGTATGTAATGGTATCTCATTGTTGCTTTAATTTGCATTTCCCTGATGACACATGATGTGCAGCATCTTTTCATATACTTATTTGTCATCTGTATGTCTTCTTTGGTATCAGTTAAGTTCTTTTGCTGTTTAAAAATCTGTGTTTATTTGTTTTGTTTTCTTGTTGAACTTTAAGAGTGCTTTGTACCTTTTAGGTAACAGTCCTTTATCAGATATGCCTTCTGAAAATGTTTTCTCCTAGTCTGTGGCTTGTCTTTTCATGCTCTTGACATTGTCTTTTGAAGGGCAGAAATTTTAAATTTTAATGAAGTCCAGTTTATCAATTATTTCTTTCTCAGATTATGTCTTTGGTGTCATATCTAAAAAAGTATCACCATTACCAAGGTCACCTAGGTTTCTCCTATGTTATCTTCTAGATTTATATTTTTGTGTTTTATACACAGGCTTATGATCCATTCTGATATAACTTTTTGTAACTAGTATAACGTCTGTGTCTAGATTCATTATTTGCATGTGGTTGTTCAGTTGTTCAGGAACCATTTGTTGAAGAAACTATCTTTGGTCCACTGTATTGACTTTGCTTCCTTGTCAAAAATAAGTTGACTATATTTAAGTGGGTCTATTTCTGGGTTCTCTATTCTGTTCCACTGATGTGTTTATTCATTTGCCAATGCCATACTGTCTTGATTACTGTAGTTTTATAGTAAGTCTTGGAGTCAGGTGGCAAGTTTTGTTCTTCTCCTTCAATATTGTATTGACTATCCTGGTACATTTGCATCTTAATATAAACTTTCAAATCAGCTGATATTCATAAAAGATACCTCCTGGGATTTTGATTGGGATAGCACTGGATCTATAGATTAAGTTAGGAAGAATTGACATTTTGACAATATTGAGTCTTCCTTTCCATGAACATGAAATACCTCTCCATTTATTTAGTTCTTTGATTTCATTCACCAGAGCTTAATAGTTTTCCTCATATAGATCTTATAGATATTTTGTAAGATTTATATCAAAGTATTTCATTTTGGGGGATGGTAATGTAAATGATATTGTTTTAAAATCCAAGTTCCACTTACTTATTTTTATCTTATAGGAAAGGGATTGATTTTTATATATTAACTTTGTATTCTGCTACATTGCTATAATCATTTATTAGTTCCCAGAATTTTGTCAATTACTTTGGATTTTCTACATAGATGATCATGTCATCTGTGAACAAAGACACTTTTATGTCTTCCTTCCCAATCTGTATACTTTTCATTTCCTTTTCTTGTCTTATTGCTTTAGCAAGGACTTTCAGTTTGACATTGAAACAAAAGTTGTGAGAGGGGAAATACTTGCTTTGTACCTGATCCTGGAGAGAAAGCTTTCATTCTCTCACAATAAAGTATTATGTTAGCTGTAAGTATTTTGTAGATAGTCTTTATCAAGTTGAAGAAGTTTCCCTCTACTCATTTACTGAGAGCTTTTATCATGAATGGGTGTTGAATTTTCTTAAATTCTTTTTCTGCATCTATTGATATGGTCATGTGACGTTTCTTTCTTAGTCTTTTGATGTAATAAATTACATCAATTGATTTTACAGTGTTGAATTGGCGTTGCATACCTGGGGTAAATTTCATTTGGTCATGGTGTATAATTTTTTTATGCTTTTTTTGAATTTGATTTGCTAAAACTTGGTTGAGAATTTTTGCATCTATCTTCATTAGAGATATTGGTCTATAGTTTTCTTTTTTTGTAACTGGTTTTGGTATTAGGGCAATGTTGGTCTCAGAGAATGAATTAGGAAATATTCCCTCTGCTTCTATCTTCTAAAATATATTGTAGAGAATTGGTATAATTTAGTTCTTAAATGTTTGGTACAATTCACCAGAGAAACCATCAGAGCCTGGTGCTTTCTGTTTTGAAAGGTTATTAATTATTGATTCAATATATAGTCAGTCTATCTGTAACATCTATTTCTTCTTGTGTGAATATTGGCAGATTGTGTCTATGGAGGAATTGGTCCATGTTATCTAGGTTATCAAATGTTGGGGCATAGAGTTGTTCATAGTATTCTTTTATTATCCTTTTAATGGGATCTTTAGTGATATCTTTTTCATTTCTGATATTAGTAATTTCTGTTTTCTCTATTTTCTTAGGCAGCTGGGCTAGAAGCTTATTGATTTTATTATCTGAGTGATTCTTTAATGAAAAGTCAACAAAATTGATAAATCCCTAGTTATACTGGTCAGATTGAGAGAGAGGGAGAGAAGAGAGAGAGAGAGAGAGAGAGAGAGAGAGAGAGAGAGATCACCAATATTAGGATTGAAAGAGGGGAACCACTTCTAGTGCCTAGAATTGTTTTAAAAGTATAATAAGAAAATATTAAGAAAAATGACATGCTAATATATTTAACAACTTAGTTGAAATATTAAAAAGTTACTTGAAAGACTCAAATTAACACAGGTGATTCAAGGAAACCTAAATATGAATAGCTCAATATATAATAAATAAGTAATACTTATTAGCCAAAACCTTCTCCCCAAGAAACACTGAGGTCCAGATGACTTTACTGGTGAATTATATCACACATTTTAGGAAGAAATACCAATCAGGAAATAGAGGGAAAAGTAATGTGTTCCAATGTTTTAATAAGGCAAAAGACCCTCATACCACAAACAGGAAAGAAATTTACAAAGAAAGCAAATTAGAGATAATATTCCTCATGAACATACATGGAAAAATACTTAACAAAATATTAGCATATTCAATCAAATAACATAAAAGTCAAATATATGTGTCTAAGGAAGCAAAGTTAGTTTAACATTGAAGAATCTGGGTAACTTACCATATTAAAAGAATAAATGGAAATCTATACAATTATCTCAATAGATGCAGAAAAATAGCATTTGATATAATTCAATAAACACTCATATTTAAAAACTCTCAGAAAAATAAGAATAGAATTTTCTTCAACCTGATATAAAAAAACATGATAAAGTTCATATCAGAACTGATAAAACACTAAATAATTAAATATAGTCTTCCTAAGATCAGAAATAACTGAAAAATATTCTTTCTCATCCCTTTTATTTAACATTGTACTGCAGAACTTTATTGAAGTGTAATAAAACCAGAAAAATAATTAAAAGTCCTATAGATTGGAAAGGGAGAGATAAAACACTCAAATAGAAAAACATGATGGTGTCCATAAAAATCCCAATGAATCTACAAAGAAAAAATACTAAAACTAATAAGTGACTTTAGCAAGCTTCTATGATCCAATGTCAACATACAAAAAATCATTGTAATTATACTAACAACAAATGTAAAATGAAATATTTAAAAATAACAATTATAATAGCAAAAACAAGAAGTATGGTTTGGTTTATTTTTCTAAAAGAATGCAAAACCTCTACATTGACATATACTAAACATTGTGAGACACATGATAAAAAACCTATATAAATGTAGAGTAATAACATGTTTGTGGACCAAAAGACTTGATAATTTATATTTCAGTAAACTATAAATTCTCCCCATATTGATTCATTGATTCAATACAATCCCCAGCAAATCTCCAACAGCATTTTTTGTAGAAATTAATAAGGTAAGTCTAAATTTAAATGGAAATTCACAGGGCCTAGAATAGTAAACACAACCTTGAAAAGAGAAAAAAAAAAGAACGAATACTTGGTCTATGTAATTTCAAGACTTTTTGTAAAGCTATGGTAAATAAGACAGTTTAATACTGTCCCAAAGATAGACAAATCGATTAAAGGAATAAAATAGAATTAGACCCACATGTGTATGGTCAATTTATTTTTTTGAACAAATTTGTCAAAGCAATCCAATGTGCAAAGTCCTTTCAACAGATAGCAATAAGACTACTGAGAAAACATAAACTAAAGCTTTACTTCATAAACCTAAGTATAGAAGCTAAAACTATATACTTTTTAGGTGAAAACATAAGAGAATATTTTCATGAATATTTCATGAGACAAATTTAGATAGGGCACAGAAAGAAGAAACCATTAAAAAAACTTATAAATTACACCTACTTAAAATGTCTGCTCATAAAAAGGCAATATTAGGAAAAAGAGTAGGCAAACTATAGACTGGGTTACAACAGTCAAGTAACTGTGTGTGTGTGTGTGTTTTACATATCAAAGGACTTGTATCCAGACTATATAAAGAATTCCTACATCACTATGAAGAAAACTAACACAATTTTAAAAATAGTTTAATTCTTGAAACACCCATCAAAAAGAAACATAGGTGAATAACCATTAAGTGCATAAAAGAAGCTCGATATCACTACTCACACATTAGAATGATTAAAATATAAAAGACACTAGCTGTGAAGGTCTGGGGCACCCAGGTATCTCACATAATCCTGATGTAAATACAAAATGGTGCAATAATTTTGGAAAAAGTCCCATATAATTACCCTCTGACCCAGAAATTCTATTCCTAAATATTTATCCAAGAAAAATGAATACATGTGCAACAAAACACTTGTGTAAGAATTCTCATAGGTATTTATTCATAATAGTCAAACCTGTAAACAATCCAAATGTCATATAAATAAACAAAATTACAATAAAGCAGTCATACCCATTCTCTAAAAGAGCATAATCTGTGACAGTAACACTAATTTGGAATAACACGAAGATATTAAACACAGCTGAACTAAATGGAAAGAATCATCCTAACAGTATATTATATAAAATATCTACATTGAACAAAAGTACATGAAAACATGTGTATTTGTGAGGCAGGGAGAAGAGAAAAGAAAGGTAGCCTATAAATTTTGCACATTGGAGGGGAAACAAGGCAGAAATAGTAGTGCCTTATATCTTTAAAAGAGCCTGAGAGAAAAACACATGATGTATCTGCCAGATGTCATTTGATGATGATATCACACTACTTTTCAAAGTTCTCCATTTTACTACACTGGGTAAAAGCCTAGAAACTACATTCTTGGATAATCTTGGGGAACTTATTTGATATTTGAAAGGTGGAAGAAAAGAAGAAGCCATTGTTTTCCAGTAGTAACAATGGACAAATAAATGGATTAGAGAGATGGCAAATGTGGAATTTTGCTAGCAGGTTCCAGCTGTCCTTAAAATACCCCACCTAGACTTTGCAGGGATTTGAGATTATTAACATCTTCTCGGCAATTCTTTCTCTTCCGAATTTCCCTGAATTAAAAAGAAAAAAAAAAAAAAAAACCCAGTAATTGTTCTAACGCCTTCATTCCTCTAGAACTTCCAAAGGTTGTATGACTCTAACTCCCTATGTTAAATCCCTTCTTACTTTAAACAATTAGTGTGGCTTCTGCTTTCTTAGGCAAACCGTGACTAATTCAACCTAAGACAAATATTATAGGCTTCAGAGTTCTTTCTGATTCCGAAATTTTATTTATTTTTTACATACCTATTATATGCCAAGAACTAAGCTGTTAGATGTAATTGTACATTCAGATACATTGATCCTTGCCCTCATGATTACATTTAGTGTGAAAATCAGGCAGTTAAAACTGATTTTAAGAGGATCTCAGGTGATCCTAATGTAAAACAGTTTTGAAGTCACAAGTAAGATTTTTATCTTTCCACCAAATCTGCTTTTCATCCCCAATTTCTCATTTCTCTTAATGGTACAATAATTCATCCAGGCATTCAAACCATAAAACTAGGAAGTATTCTGGACTCTTCCCTCCTTCAATCACTAGTATTCTAATCCAATCAAATGTTTGTTTCCTAAATAGGGCCTGATTATGTTCCTTCCTCACCATCTCATTGCACCTGAATTATGTTGATGAAAATTAAGAGATTTGGAACCAGATAAACCCTAATTTTATTTTATTTTTTAAAATTTATTTATTTATTTATGGCTGTGTTGGGTCTTCGTTTCTGTGCGAGGGCTCTCTCTAGTTGTGGCAAGCAGGGGCCACTCTTCATCGCGGTGCACGGGCCTCTCACTATCACGGCCTCTCTTGTTGCGGAGCACAGCCTCCAGACGCACGGGCCCAGTTGCTCTGCGGCATGTGGGATCTTCCCAGACCAGGGCTCGAATCCATGTCCCCTGCATTGGCAGGCAGATTCTCAACCACTGCACCACCAGGGAAGCCCCAACCCTAATTTTAAATTCTGGTTATGCCATTTGCTGGCTGTGAGAAATTGAATATATTATATAATTTCTCTAGGCCATAAAAACAGTAGTGCATAATAGAGATTTTTTTTGGAGGGTTAAAGATAGTATTTCCAAAGCATCCAGCATAGTGCCTGGCTCATTAGTAGGTACCTTCCTACTCTACCCATGTCCCATGTGTTTATTTCACTTAGTAATTGTGAGTTAGGTGGATCACTTCATTAGGAATAACATCCTAACTGACCTCTCTCTCTATTGTCTTGCACCACTTAAATATCTTTTCATTAATAACTCCAGAGTTACTATTCCAAAATATAAATTTAATTATATTCCTTTCCTGCTTAATGACTTTCAAAGTTTCCCTAAATTTACAGAATGGAATTCAACCTCTTTAAAATACTCCAAGACTTTTATTATCTGATCCCTAGGTACTTTGCCAGCATTCTTTGCTCTTCCTTGTATATACCTGCCATCTCAACCAAGACAAAATCTTAGTTTTCATGAGTGGGATAATTAAATTGATGCAACAGAAGTCTCAGCAAATGAGGTATTAAATTCTAGCTTTTTTACTTGTATTTTGGGAAAAATCACTTGTATTCTCTGTGTTTCACTTTTCTCATCTCTACAAAGAAGATAGTAACATCCATTTCGGTTGTCCTGAAGTTTAAGATGAGTGATACTGAAGTTCTTTTTAGGCTGAAACATTCCATGGAAATAGATAATTAATACTATTTGGTGTTGTCATTATATTGTGGTCATTGTTACTTTTATTTATCAATGTGTGGTAACATATTGTGGGACTGAAAATGCATGCTTTTAGTCCTAAGGAAAAAGCTGATGCATTTGCTCAATGGCTACACAGCATGAAGAGTAGGAAAAATTTAGAAGCATCATTTGGATATTAGTAAATATGCAAAGTTCAGAAGAAAATTAAATGCCCTGTTATGTTTGTTTGCTTATTATTCAACAACAGACATATTTGTCTTAAAGTATTCAGTAAATACTGAGTAAAAACACTAAAGCTAGGTGAGCCTCTCTTTGACTGAAATCTCCTGGGGAGATTTTCAATTGTCATTGTAAAAGAAGCTCAAATTTTAGTTTGATGAGTTTTCAAAAGATCAGCCTTAATAAAAGTTCATCAGTGATATAGAGAAATCATTTTGGATCCCAATCAAAGGGTTTTTCTAAGTCTTTTAGAAGAGCAAGAGTTTGAGACATATACTTGATTAGCTAACAACATTAAATCTTTGAGAGGATTTAGAAAAGGATTTAGTGAGTCAATCCCATCACTGTAGTGCTCTACCTGTGGTTGCCAGGGTAACAGGAAACTTGGGATTCCGAAAACGTATTTATCTTTCTAAACTAGCATCAGGAATAACACAATTATTAGCCAACTTACTGCTTCCCAGTGTGTCCAAACAAGTTTCTACATGCTACTCTTAGAAAAAAGTAAGGTTCTGTTCTGTTTCCCCTCTAGACAGACACATGTCCATTTTAAATAAATCACCTGCTCCTTTTCCATCTAACAACTCTATTTGCCTCTAAATCATACAAGGTACTTTCTTTGTGTTTTATGTTATTACTGCCAATCATTTGTGACCTGTCTGACTCACACAAATATTCTAGTCTCTTCAGAGAACAAAATCTACTTCTACCAAGAGTGAAAAAATGGGTCAACATCACATAATGCCCTAGGGTAGAACATGTACTTATTCACTTACTTATTCAATATTTAATAAGAAACAACCTTGTGCAAAGCCTGTAGTAGAGCCTGTGAAAACAAACAAAAAATAATAAAGTATAAACATACAACACGATCTTGGCCTCACGAGCTTCAATATAGTGAAGGAGACCAACATGTAGAGTAAAGTGCTTGTTAAAAGCTGTAATTAGAGTGCGCCTTCAAGATGGCAGAAGAGTAAGACGTGGAGATCATCTTCCTCCCCACAAATACATCAAAACTACCTCTACATGTGGAACAGCTCCTACAGAACACCTACTGAACGCTGGCAGAAGACCTCAGACTTCCCAAAAGGCAAGAAACTCCCCGTGTACGTGGATAGGGCAAAAGAAAAAAGGGAAAACAGAGACAAAAGAATAGGGACGGGACCTGCATCTCTGGGAGGGAGCTGTGAAGGAGGAAAGGTTTCCACACTCTAGGAAGCCCCTTCACTGGCGGAGATGGGGGGTGGGTGGGGGGAATCTTCAGAGCCACGGAAGAGAGCACAGCAACAGGGTGCAGAGGGCAAAGCGGAGAGATTCCCACACAGAGGATCAGGGCCGACCGGCACTCACCAGCCCAAGAGGCTTGTCTGCTCACCCGCTGGGGCGGGTGGGACTGCGACGTGAGGCTCGGGCTTCGGAGGTCAGATCCCAGGGAGAGAACTGGGGTTGGCTGCATGAACACAGCCTGAAGGGGACTAGTGCACCACGGCTAACTGGGAGGGGGTTCAGGAAAAAGTCTGGAGCTGCCTAAGAGGCAAGAGACCATTGTCTTAGGGTGTGCGAGGAGATGGGATTCACCGCCTAAATGAGCTCCAGGGATGGGCGTGAGCCGCAGCTATCAGCACGGACAACAGAGACGGGCATGAGATGCTAAGGCTGCTGCTGCAGCCACCAAGAAGCCTGTGTGCGAGCACAGGTCACTAGCCACACCTCCCCTCCCGAGAGCCTATGCAGCCCGCCACTGCCAGGATCCTGTGATCCAGGGACAACTTTCCCGGGAGAACACTCAGCGCACCTCAGGCTGTTCCAACATCACAACGGCCTCTGCAGCCGGAGGCTCGCCCTGCATTCTGTACCCCTCCCTCCCCCCGGCCTGAGTGAGCCAGAGCCCCCTAATCAGCTGCTACTTTAATGTCGTCCCGTCTGAGCAAAGAACAGACACCCTCAGGCGACCTACACTCAGAGGTGGGTCCAAATCCAAAGCTGAACCCCAGGAGCTGTGCGAATAAAGAAGAGAAAGGGAAATCTCTCCCAACAGGCCTAGGAGCAGCGGATTAAATCTCCACGATCAACTTGATGTACCCTGCATCTCTGAAATAACTGATATATATATATATATATATTTTTTTTTTGTCTTTCTCTTTTTGTGAGTGTGTATGTGTATGTTTCTTTGTGTGATTTTGTCTGAATACCTTTGCTTTTTCCAATTGTCCTAGCGTTCTGTCTGCCCATTGTTTATTGTTTTCTTTTAGTATAGTTTTTAGTGCTTGTTATCATTGGTGGATTTGTTTTTTGGTTTGGCTGCTCTCTTTCCTTCTTTTTTATTACTTTTTAATTTTTTGGTTTTTAATAACATTAAAAAATTTTAATAACTTTATTTTATTTTATTTCCTCCTTCCTCCCTCCC
Source organism: Tursiops truncatus (assembly GCF_011762595.2). NCBI lineage: Eukaryota > Metazoa > Chordata > Mammalia > Artiodactyla > Delphinidae > Tursiops > Tursiops truncatus. The sequence continues at coordinate 124,591,092 of NC_047034.1, forward strand.
TCTCTCTCTATTTTTTTCTATCTTTCTTTCTTTCTTTCTTTCTTTCTCCCTTTTCTTCAGAGCAATGTGGCTGACAGGGTCTTGGTGCTCTGGCTGGGTGTCAGGCCTGAGCCTCTGAGGTGGGAGAGCCAAGTTCATGACATTGGTCTACTAAAGACCTCTCAGCCCCACGTAATATCAAATGGCAAAAGCTCTCCCAGAGATCTCCATCTCAACGCTAAGACCCAGCTCCATTTAAAGACCAGCAATTTACAGTGCTGGACACCCTATGTCAAACAACTAGCAAGACAGGAACACAACGCCACCCATTATCAGAGAGACAGCCTGAAACCATAAGTTCACAGACACCCGAAAACACACCACTAGATGTGGTCCTTCCCACCAGAAAAACAAGATCCAGACTCATCCACCAGAACACAGGCACCAGTCCCCTCCACCAGGAAGCCTACACAACCTACTGAACCAACCTTACCCACTGGGAGAACACTCCAAAACCAAAGGGAACTACGAACGTGCAGCCTGTGAAAAGGAGACCCCAAACACAGTAAGTTAAGCAAAATGAGAAGACAGAGAAATACACAGCAGATGAAACAGCAAGGTAAAAACCCACCAGACCAAACAAATGAAGAGGAAATAGGCAGTCTACCTGAAAAGAAATCAGAGTAATGATAGTAAAGATGATCCAAAATCTTGAAAATAGAATGAGGAAAATAAAAGAAATGTTTAACAAGGACTTAGAAGAGCTAAAGAGCAAACAATGATGAAAAACACAATAAATGATATTAAAAATTCTCTAGAAAGAATCAATAGCAGTATAACTGGAGCAGAAGAACACATAAGTGACTGGGAAGATAAAATAGTGGAAATAACTACCACAGAGCAGAATAAAGAAACAAGAAAGAAAAGAATTGAGGACAGTCTCAGAGACCACTGGGACAAATTTAAACGCACCAACATTCGAATTATAGGGGTCCCAGAACAAGAAGAGAAAAAAAAAAAGTGATTGAGAAAATATTTGAAGAGATTATAGTTGAAAACTTTCCTAACATGGGAAAGGAAATAGTCAATCAAGTCCAGGAAGTGCGAGAGTCTCACACAAGATAAATCCAAGGAGAAACACACCAAGACACATATTAATCAAACTATCAAAAATTAAACACAAAGAAAAAATATTAAAAGCAGCAAGGGAAAAGCAACAAATAGCATACAAGGGAATCCCCATAAAGTTAACAGATGATCTTTCAGCAGAAACTCTGCAAGCCAGAAGGGAGTGGCAGGACACATTTAAAGTGATGAAAGGGAAAAACCTACAACCAAGATTACTCTACCCAGCAAGGATCTCATTCATATTCGATGGAGAAATTAAAACCTTTACAGACAGAGCAAAAGCTAAGAGAATTCAGCACCACCAAACCAGCTTTACAATAAACGCTAAAGGAACTTCTCTAGGCATGAAACACAAGAGAAGGAAAAGATCTACAATAACAAACCCAAAACAATTAAGAAAATGATAATAGGAACATACATATCAATAACTACCTTAAATGTAAATGGATTAAATGCTCCCACCAAAGGACACAGACTAGCTGAATGGATACAAAAACAAGACCCATATATATGCTGTCTACAAGAGACCCACTTCAGACCTAAGGACACATACAGACTGAAAGTGAGGTGATGGAAAAAGATATTCCACGCAAATAAAAATCAAAAGAAAGCTGGAATAGCAATTCTCATATCAGAACAAAATAGATTTTAAAATAAAGACTATTACAAAAGACAAAGAGAGACACTACATAATGATCAAGGGATCAATCCAAGGAGAAGATATAACAATTGTAAATATTTATGAACCCAACATAGAAGTCCCTCAATACATAAGGCAAATGCTAACAGCCATAAAAGGGGAAATTGACAGTAACACAATAATAGTTGGGGACATTAACACCCCACTTTCGCCAATGGACAGATCATCCAAAATGAAAATAAATAAGGAAACACAAGCTTTAAATGATGCACTAAACAAGATGGACTTAACTGATATATATAGGACATTCCATCCAAAAACAAAAGAATACACTTTCTTCTCAAGTGCTCATGGAACATTCTCCAGGATAGATCATATTTTGGGTCACAAATCAAGCCTTGGTAAATTTAAGAAAATTGAAATCGTACCAAGTATCTTTTCTGACCACAATGCTATGAGACTAGATATCAATTACAGGAAAAAATCTGTAAAAACTACAAACACATGAAGGCTAAACAATACAATACTAAATAACCAAGAGATCACTGAAGAAATCAAAGAGGAAATCAAAAAATACCTACAAACAAATGACAATGAAAAGACGATGACCCGAAACCTATGGGGTTCAGCAAAAAGCAGTTCTAAGAGGGAAGTTTATAGCAACACAATCCTACCTTAAGAAACAAGAAACATCTCAAATAAACAACCTAGCCTTACACCTAAAGCAATTAGAGAAAGAAGAAAAAAACAACCCCAAAGTTAGCAGAAGGAAAGAAATCATAAGGATCAGATCAGAAATAAATGAAAAAGAAATGAAGGAAATGATAGCAAAGATCAATAAATAAAACTAAAAGCTGGTTCTTTGAGAAGATAAACAATAATTGATATACCATTAGCCAGAGTCATCAAGAGAAAAAGGGAGAAGACTCAAATCGACAGAATTAGAAATGAAAAAGGAGAAGTAAAAACTGACACTGCAGAAATACAAAGGATCATGAGAGATTACTACAAGCAACTCTATGTCGATAAAATGGACAACCTGGAAGAAATGGACAAATTCCTAGAAAAGCATAGCCTTCTGAAACTGAACCAGGAAGAAATAGAAAATATAAACAGACCAATCAGAAGCACTGAAATTGAAACTGTGATTAAAAATCTTCCAACAAATAAAAGCCCAGGGCTGGATGGCTTCACAGGTGAATTCTATCAAATGTTTAGAGAAGAGCTAACACCTATCCTTCTCAAACTCTTCCAAAATATAGCAGAGGGAGGAAGACTGCCAAATTCATTCTATGAGGCCACCATCACCCTTGATACCAAAACCAGACAAAGATGTCACAAAAAAAGAAAACTACAGGCCAATATCACTGATGAACATAGATGCAAAAATCCTCAACAAAATACTAGCCAACAGAATCCAACAGCACATTAAAAGGATCATACACCATGATTAAGTGAGGTTTATCCCAGGAAAGCATGGATTCTTCATATGCAAATCAATCAACGTGACATACCATACTAAGAAACTGAAGGGGAAAACCTTATGATCATCTCAATAGATGCAGAAAAAGCTTTTGACAAAATTCAACATCCATTAATGACAAAAACCCTCCAGAAAGTAGGTATAGAGGGAACTTTCATCAACATAATAAAGGCCATATGTGACAAACCCACAGCCAACATCATTCTCACTGGTGAAAAAGTGAAACCGTTTCCACTAAGATCAAGACAAGGTTGCCCACTCTCACCACTATTATTCAACATAATAGAAGTTTTAGCCACAGCAATCAGAGAAGAAAAAGAAATAATAGGAATCCAAATTGGAAAAGAAAAAGTCAATCTGTCACTGTTTGCTGATGACATCATACTATACATAGAGAATCCTAAAGATGCTACCAGAAAACTACTAGAGCTAATTAATGAATTTGGTAAAGTAGCAGGATACAATATTAATGCACAGAAATCTCTTGCATTCCTATACACTGTTGATGAAAAATCTGAAAGAGAAATTAAGGAAACACTCCCATTGACCATTGCAATAAAAAAGAATCAAATACCTCAGAATAAACCTACCTAAGGAGACAAAAGACCTGTGTGCAGAAACTATAAGACATTGATGAAAGAAATTAAAGAAGATACAAACAGATGGAGAGATATACCATGTTCTTGGATTGGAAGAATCAACATTGTGAAAATGACTCTACTACCCAAAGCAATCTACAGATTCAATGCAATCCCTATCAAACTACCAATGGTATTTTTTACAGAACTAGAACAGAAAATTTCACAATTTGTATGGAAACACAAAAGACCCCAAATAGCCAAAGCAATCTTGAGAAAGAAAAACACAGCTGGAGGAAGCAGGCTCCTGGACTTCAGACTATACTAAAAAGCTACAGTAATCAAGACAGTATGGTACTGGCACAAAAACAGAAATATAGATCAATGGAACAGGATAGAAAGCTCAGAGATAAACCCATACACATATGGTCACCTTATCTTTGATAAAGGAGGCAAACGTATACAATGGAGAAAAGACAGCCTTTTCAATAAGTGGTGCTTGGAAAACTGGATGGCTACATGTAAAAGAATGAAATTAGAATACTCTCTCATACCACATACAAAAATAAACTCAAAATGGATTAAAGACCTAAATGTAAGGCCAGACACTATACAACTCTTAGAGGAAAACATAGGCAGAACACTTTATGACATAAATCACAACAAGATCCTTTTTGACCCACCTCCTAGAGAAATGAAAATAAAAACAAAAAGAAATAAATGGGGCCTAATGAAACCTAAAAACTTTTGCACAGCAAAGGAAACCATAAACAAGACGAAAAGACAACCCTCAGAATGGGAGAAAATATTTGCAAATGAAGCCACTGAAAAAGGATCAATCTCCAAAATATACAAGCAGCTCATTCAGCTCAGCTAAAAAAACAACCCTGTCCAAAAATGGGCAGAAGACCTAAACAGACATTTCTACAAAGAAGATATACAGATTGCCAACAAACACATGAATGGATGCTTAACATCATTAATCATTAGAAAATTGCAAATCAAAACTGCAATGAGGGGCTTCCCTGGTGGCGCAGTGGTTTAGAGTCCGCCTGCCGATGCAGGGGACACGGGTTCGTGCCTGGTCCGGGAGGATCCCACGTGCCGCGGAGCGGCTGGGCCCGTGAGCCATGGCCACTGAGCCTGCGCGTCCGGAGCCTGTGCTCCGCAACGGGAGAGGCCACAGCAGTGAGAGGCCCGCGTACCGCAAAAAAAAAAAAAAAAAAAAAAAAAAAAAACTGCAATGAGGTATCACCTTACACTGGTCAGAATCGCCATAATCAAAAAATCTACAAACAATAGATGCTGGAAAGGGTGTGGAGAAAAGGGAACCCTCATACACTGTTGGTGGGAATGTAAATTGATAGAGCCACTATGGAGAACAGTATGGAGGTTCCTTAAAAAACTAAAAATAGAACTACCATACGACTCAGTAATCCCACTACTGGGCATATACCCTGAGAAAACCATAATTCAAAAAGAGACATGTACCACAATGTTCATTGCAGCACTTTTTACAATAGCCAGGACATGGAAGCAACCTAAATGTCCATCAACAGATGAATGGATAAAGAAGATGTGGCACATATATACCATGGAATATTACTCAGCCATAAAAAGAAATGAAATTGAGTTATTTGTAGTGAGGTGGATGGACCTAGAGACTGTCATACAGAGTGAAGTAAGTCAGAAAGAGTAAAACAAATATCATATGCTAACACATATATATGGAATCTAAAAAAAAAGTTACTGAGGAATGTAGTGGCAGGACAGGAATAAAGATGCAGAAGTAGAGAATGCACTTGAGGACACAGGGATGGGGACAGGTAAGCTGGGATGAAGTGAGAGATGGCATGGACATATATATACTACCAAATATAAAATAGCTAGTGGGAAGCAGCTGCATAGCACAGGGAGATCAGCTTTGTGCTTTGTGTCCACCTAAAGGGGTGGGATAGGAAGGGTGGGAGGGAAATGCAAGAGGGAGGATATATGGGGATATATGTATATGTATAGCTGATTCACTTTGTCATACAGCAGAAACTAACACACCATTGTAAAGCAATTATATTCCAATAAAGAGGTTAAACAAATTTTAAAAAGCTGTAATTAAAAGAAGAAAATCCTCCCCTTAAAATTTTTATTTTCAATGTTGAAACTAGCAATGCACTTTCCACTTGAGAAGCACCTCTGAAAAGAGGTCATTGTGGGATCCAGGAGGAAGGAAGGGTGAAATTTTTTGCTGAAGTGTGACTTTAGACTTTAAGGAAAAGATGAAGTGTTAACCGTGGTACTCCTCTATAAAGTGTTTGTTTCAAGCTCACCCTTAAAAAATTACACCAGGTAAATAGGAGAGGATACCTGATCAGAAACAATAAAAATATATTGGTATTTATTGTCCTTATATTGAATCTCTTTAGAACCTAAGCAGGCATAAATCAATATGGGCAAGAAACAAGTAGCCAAATCTCAACATTGATCCCAAATTAACAAAAATAGCTATTATTTTTGAACCACATGTTGTGATGCTAGTATCTATGTCTAATTGTGGGACTTTGGAAAATGGGTCTATATTGATGAAAATAATAGCTTTATTTATTTATGTATTTATTTATTTATGTATTTATTTATTTATTTATTTATTTATTTATTTTATTTTTTCATATCCCCAGGCCCCAACTCAGGTTTAGTGAAGTAGAGTTTCTGGGGGAAATGACTCAGGCATCTGCATTTTAATAAGCAGCCCAGGTGATTTTATTTTATTTTATTTTTTTACTTTTTTTAAAAAAATATTTTATATTGAAGTATAGTTGATTAACAATGCTGTGTTAGTTTCAGGTGTACAGCTAAGTGATTCAGTTACACACATACATGTATCTATTCTTTTTCAAATTCTTTTCCCATTTAGGTTATTACAGAATAATAAGCAGAGTTCCCTGTGCTATACAGTAGGTCCTTGTTGTTTACCTGTTTTAAACATAGCACTGTGTACATGTCAATCCCAAACTCCCAATCTATCCCTCCTCCCACCCTTCCCCCCGGTAACCAGAAGTTCATTCTCTAGGTCTGTGAGTCTGTTTCTGTTACATTTATTCAACAACCATATGATCATCTAAATATACACAGAAGAAACATAAGAAAAAAATCCAACATCCTTCATAATAAAAATTCTCAGCAAACTAGAAATTAAAGGGAACTTCCTCAATGTGATAACAGTATTAGATTGACAATTTAGGGTATCTATTTCTTTTTGAGTGATCTTTGGTAGTTCATGTCTTTCAAAGAAGTCATTCAGTTCTCCTACTTTGTAAAAATGTATGGACATAAAGTTGTTCAAAATATTTCCTTATTATCATCATAATGTTTATATAGGATCTGTGGTAATGCCCCCTCTCATTTGTGATTTGTAATTTGGATCTCTTCTCTCTCTCACACACACACACATTCTCCCTCTCTCTCTCTTTCTCTTTCATTTTTATTTCTTGGTCTTTCTGACTAAAAGGTCATTAAAGGGATCCAACAAGAGTTCCATTAAACCACAAGCTATGGCTACCATCAGGGCTCTTTGGACTTATTGTGTCCAAAGACCAACAGGCAAGAAGAGGACTCGCAATACTGGCAGGGAAATTGACTAATTAGCAGGAGAAAATAGGGTCATTTCTTTTCTTTTCTCCTTTTCTTTTCACTTTTTATTTTGAAATAATTTTGCAGAAGTAGGGCAGAGAATACTTGTGTATCATTCACCCATCTCCCTTAGGGTTAACATCTGACATATTTATGGTAATACTAGTATTATGATCTGTTTCTTACCTGCAAAACAGTTTTGACACTAAATATATGGGATTTCCACACTAAGCAGTTCTCCAATTTTCTGCAGACACCAACTAGGTGTCCTACAATTCAATTCTGACACTAACTACCTGGAGTAGCACAGACCCCACTGGTTAAGGGTCAGTCCCATAAAAATGCCCCCAATTTCAGATGCCAATCATAAGTAGTGGGTCTCCAGATTCCCCACACTTCTGCCTGACTTGGCTACCAATTGGTGGTTCCCATAACCCCCTCCTCAGGTTCAACAATTTGCTACAACAGCTCACAGAACCCAGGGAAACATTTTACTTGTTATTACTGTTTTATTATAAAGGATATTATAAGGCAGGGGTTCCCAACCCCTGGACTGCGGACCAGTATTGGTCTGTGGCCTGTTAGGCACCGGGCTGCACAGCAGGAGGTGAGCAGCGGGCAAGCAAGCAAAGTTTCATCTACTGCTCCCTGTCGCTTGCATTACTGCCAGAACCATCCCCCACCCCCGTCTGTTGAAAAATTGTCTTCCACAAAACTGGTCCCTGGTGCCAAAAAGGTTGGGGACTGCTGTTATAAGGGATACAAATAAACAGCTAGATGAAGAGGTACATAGATGAAGTCTAAAAGGGTCCCAAGTATAGTAGCTTCTGTCTTCATGGAGTTTGGGATGTACCACCCTCCTGGCACATGGATATGTTCACCAACCCAGAAACTCTCCAAATCCCATTGTTTATAGAGTTTTTGTGGAGGTTCCATTGTGCGGGTGTGATTGATTAAATCTTTGGTCATTGGTGATTAACTCAATCTCTAGCCCCTCAACCTTCCCTGGAGGTCAGGGGTGGGGCTGAAAGTTTCAACCCTATAATCACATGGTTGCCTTCTCTGGCAACCAGTCCTCATGTTGATTCTATTTCGGGGTCCACTAAAATTCACCTCATTGACATATACCAGGTATGGTTAAAAGCGGAGATATATATATAAAATAATTGACGCTCCTCTCACCCCTATCACTTAGGAAATTAGAAAGATTTTAAGAGTTCTGTGCTAGGTACCAGGAAAAAAGACCAAATATATATTTCTTATTATATGACAATATCACAGGTACATTCATCAAATTAATAAATCAACATTGGTATAGGATGGAAGGGCATGTTAGGCGCATGTTAGGTGTACGGATTAAGAGATACAAACTCCTATAAAGCAGAGAGGCAACAAGGATATATAGAATAGCATAGGGAATTATAGCTATTATCTTGTAATTACTTTAATAGAGTATAAACTGTAAAAATATTGAGTCATTATGCTGTATAGTTTAAATATAATATTGTAAATCAACTACACTTCATTTAAAAAAGATCTACAATTCAAAAAAGATCAACATTGTTACAATACTAATGACTAAACTATCAACTTTATTTGGATTTCTCCACCATTAATGCCTATAGTTTATCCCACTAGTTTAACCTTCCTTTTCTAAGTTTCTCCTCAGAAAGAGAGGGTCATAGGAACCATGGAGGAGCTGTTCTCCAAAGCTGTGTGAAGTATATGCTGTGGAGCATAAAACATGTACTTGGAATCCATGAAAACATGGCACTCAGATCTCCTGCTTGGGGAAGGATAGTTGTTGGATGGCCCCAGCTGCTACCCACTGAATTCACCAGTACACTCATGCTAAGTCATACTGCCCATGGGCTGCTTGAAGACTCCTTAAATGAAGTCTCACCAATAAATCTCGTTTTGTTTTTCAACTTACAAATATACAATACAGTATTGTTAACTATAGTTACCCTGATGTATATAACATCCCCAGGACTTATCTATCTTATAACTGAAAGTTTGGTTCTATTTTTTTTTTTTTTTTCCTTAGACTGAGTCTCACCAGTAAATCTCTTTAATGTCTAATCCCATCTTGGGATCTGTTTATAGGAGGCATAGAAATAATGCAAATGCATATTCTTCTATTTTGGGTGAAGTGTGTTTTTTTAAAATGTCAATTAAGTCATGTTGGTTTGTAATATTGTAAAGGTCTTCTATATTTTCACTGATTTTCTATTTGTTCTATGGATTACTGAGAGAGTAGCACAGAAGTCTCTCAACTAAAATTGTGAATTTGCCTATTTATGCTTTCAGTTCTATCAGTTTTCATTTCCATATTTTGAAGCTAATTGTTAGGTGCATACATATTTAGGATTGTTATGTCTTTTTTGTGAATTAATTCCTTTATCATTATGTCCTCCTTTTACACCTGGTAGTACTATCCCTTGTATTGAAATCTACTTTGTCTGATATTAATAAAACCACTCTTTCTTTCTTTTAGTTAGTGTTTACATATCTCTTTTTCTATCCTATTACTTTTACTTTTGTCAACATGCTTATATTTGTAGTGAGTATTTTTGTAGATAGCATATAGTGTGGTCATGCTTTTTATTCCATCTGATAACCTCTATCTTTTAATTTGAATGATTGATCCTTTTATATTTACTGTATTTGTAGTGTTAGAGTTAAATCTAGTATCTTATTGGATGTTTTCTCTTTGTTCTATCTGTTCTCTATTTTTAAAAATTATTATTATTTTTTACTTCTGTTGCCTGCTTTTGGATTTGATTTGAGTATTTCTAAGATTGTATTCATCTTCACTATTAGCTTATTAGAATATTATTTTCTTTTTTGGAGGTTGCCCTAAAGTTTATAACACACATCTTTAATTTATCTCAGGCTACCTTCAAATAATATTTCACTACTTCATGTATAGTGTAAGAACCTTAAAAGAAAACCTTTCATTTTTTTCCCTCCTCCCATTTCTGTTACCATTGACATACAGTTTAATTTTAAATATGTTATAGTCCAATAATATTAAAAATTTTGCTTGTAATGGTCAGTTATATTTTAGATTGATTCAAAATAAGAAAAATGATAAATTTTGCATTTATCTTAACCCTTACCATTTTTAAGCTCTTCATTTCTTTGTGTATATACAAGTTTCTGATCTCTTACTTCTCTTGCCTAGGAAACTTCCTTTAACATTTTTATATCATAGGTCTTAGGTCTTAGCGAAGAATTCTGTTTCATTTTTTTTTTTTTTCTGAAGGAAAACTCTTTATTCACCTTCATTTCTGAAAGATGTTTTCACTTGGTATAAAATTAAGAGTTGGAAAATTTTACCTTAAAGATGTCACTTCTCTTTCCTCTCTTGCATAATTTATGGTGAAATTGTTATTAATAGTCTCTAATTATCCATATTTTTTCAATGTGTGTAGTATATCTTTTTGTCTATGTCTAATTTCAGTGTTTTCTTTTCTTCTTTAGTTACCATAAGTGTAAATATGCTCTATCAGGTATGCTTTATTTATCTTTTTGTGTTTCTCTAAGCATCCTGAACCTGCAGTTTTATTACTTTTATTATTTTGGGAAAATTCTTGGCTGTCTTCTCTTCAAATACTTCTTCTGCTATGTTCTCTCTAATTTGTCTGGGACCTCAATTACATGTGTATTAAGCTATTCGGTGTTATTTGAGAGCTGTTGGATATCTTTTTTCCCCTACTGCTTTTCTCTTTGTGATTCAATTTCAGTATATACTCTTCATCTATACTTAGATTCACTGTTTCTTACTTCAGCTGTGTTAAGTCTATTCATGAGCCTGGCAAATGAATTCTTTATCTTTTATACCATGTTTTTTATTTCTAGCATGTCCATTTGATTCTTTTATAGTTTTATCTCCCTGTTGAAATTCCCCCTCTCTTGATGCAAATCATCAAATTTTCAGGTAGATGTTTTAAGATATCGAACATAGTTGTTTTAAAGTCACTGTCTGATAGTTCCAGCATCTGAGTCATTATTAAATCTGTTTATATTAATTGCTTTTTCTCTTGACAGTTGGTTGGGGGTGGGGGTGTGCTCACACCTGTGTCTTGTACTTTTTTTATATTAAATGTGAGACATATTTTATATATGAAACATATAACATATTTAACAGTGGAGACTGAGGTAAATATTAGCATTTATGCTTGAAAATGGGCATGGCTCTTTTTTTGGTTAGGTTATTAATATTAAGGGTTGAGTCAATCCAGTCAGGAGTTAAGCTCGGCTTTGTTGTAGCTATGGTTACCCTCAGGACACCATAAACTTAAAATTTCTCTGAAGTTTTATCTCAATGTTTGTGCTCCACCCTCAGCTTTCTACCACCCCAGTATGCTTACACCACATAGCTGGGTTTCTCTTCACACTTTTGACCTTTCTCTGTATCTGAGTACTGTCCCTGTTCCTCAGTGATTCCTACGCTGGTGATAGTGAGGTTCTTTGTTGCCTGGCCCAGATCAGTGTAGGTAGGCTCTGTGTGTCTGGGCTTTGGGGGTGGGGCTTCCTCAGTGCTCATGGCCCTCTTCTATGTGGCAGCCAAACTCTGCCTAGTGTCTGTGGTGGGTCATGTACAGGTGAAATATTTTTTCTCCTCCCCCTGTGGTAGGAGATGTCTAATAATTTTGTAGCATTTTGGGCAGAGGACTCTTGACTACACCTTCCCCGTGAGTACATGGTGCTTCCCTCTACTTCTTTCAGCACAATGGGTCTTTACCTGAGCCTTGGTGGTGATAGGGTTTGATGCCCTTCCCCAAGGGGAGAGGGAAGAGAGGAGGGACAAATTAGGAGTATGGGATTAACAGATACAAGCTACTATGAATAAAATAGATAAGCAATAAGGATATACTGTATAGACAGGGAATTATAACCATTATTTTATAATAACCTGTGACAGAATACAATCTACAAAAATACTAAATCACTACGCTGTACACCTGAAACTAACACAACATTGTAAATCAACTATACTTCAATTAGGGGGAAAAAAAAGCTCTTGCCCATTTGAGAAAAGGGTCTAATCAGGGAATAAGGAGTCATGCCTTTCCTGCAGTGGTGGGAGTGGTGGCAGATGCTCTCCTACACACCACCACTGAGAGAAGCTTGCTCTGGACTCCTGACTTGCCCCTAATCTATGAGTGAATGTCAACTCCCTTTGTATCTAGGCCTCCCAGTGATTCTATACTATAACACCAGCCTGCACTTGGCTTTTAGCAATCCATTAAATTTTTAGCAGATTTCTTCTCACCTACTTGTATGGATGCCACATCTTTCTCCTATTGTTTGCCACTGGTAACCCAAGCCCAGGGTCAGACATAATTGGCAGTGGTAGTACTGAAGCATAATACTATTACTTTACTTTAGATAGTTTTCATGTTCATTAGTTGTAGCATTAAAACTGTTAGCTGGTACTTTAAAAAAAAAACAGAATTCTTACAGAAACTGTGAAAGCATTTCTTGTTTCATTTGTTGTAATGAAGTGAAATACATATTTCTTGGAAAGGTACATACACTGCTTGGTGTGAGATCCTTGAGAACAATACCTAACAGTTACATTTTATTATCCTCATTGCTTACCTAAGAAAGAAGGAAAAATAATATTCTGAACAATGAATGTCCTCAGTCTTAAAAAACCTATATAGTGGAAATTGACCGAGGTCTCCCAGAATAATCACATTCAGTAACCAAGTAGTAAAGTAATGATTTGAACTCATGTGAGAAATAAAGGGTTAGCAGTAAGCCTATGATATCTGTGAAATACTTTTTTCTTTACCAGGGACACCTGGGAAAGAACAAGCTGCAACGGTCAAAGCCCCTTGCAAACTTACTAGCAGAAAGGTAACAGAGAAAGTCCTTGTATTTGAAATGCTTTTAACAAAATATATCTGGTCTGTCTATGATGCTTATTGTACATACCTTATGAATTCATAGATATATGGGACATGGCCCACTGGAAAATGTCATGTAAGCTATATTGAAGTTTTAAAAATGAGGTGCTCCATAACCAAAATGGCTCCTTCTGTAACAAGCAATGTCCTGCATGTGTTGCTTAGAACATCCCATGTTTAATCAAAATCAGAATAGGTCCTAGTGGATCTAGGGAGTGGCATTGGTCATCTCAAACCTTTCCAAAGGAAAATGCATTGCCTGTGTTACATTGTCACCCATACACTTTTAATTACTAGTAAAGCTCAGTACTGAGTATTATACCTGATTCTTGTGAATCAAATTTGACAATCCAAACTACTGATTTTTAATTTCAATAACTATCTCTGATTTCAAAGTACATACATGTTCCCCTGTGCAATAATGCCTGGTTCAGTCTGGTACATGATCAGAGTCTAAAGAAGAATCATTGAGTCAAATTCAGAATTCATGTTATTTTACCACACAGATTCTTTAACCACATTTAGGGAGTTTTCATTTATTCTAAGTTTTGAAATACCACTGTGTAATAATGATGGTATGACATGTGATAAAAATTCCAGAAAACAAAAAATCGTTATGCAGCATATGCGAATAAAACAGAAAAGAAATACTGCATATTGTTGCAAACTACGGAGGACAAAGACCATAAAATTAACCATAATGAATTTATTTTCCTTGGGTATAAGGTATTAGTGGTTGGCTATTTTGTGATAGACCATTGATCTGCTTTTAATAATAGCAGCCACATGAAATGAGTCTATCCTATAGGCATTGGGCTAGGTACTCTTTCTTTATAGTTTTATTACAACAAAGATAAATAGACACAAGAAAATAATTTATTTGGAATGTTACTCAGGGCTCAACCTAAGTACAACCAATACTTGGTTTTCACACCCAATGGTCTTGATTTCTTTGATTGCTCAAGGTAGCTAACATAACGACTTTGTCTTTAATTGTATAGTTGGTTTGAGTAATGGATACATATAGTTCTGTATTATTAAAGAATTTTTATTTTTGTTATTCTTGAATGGTTTTGTTTTAATTTTTTCCAACCTAAGTTTTTAATTTATCGCTTATAAATTTGGAAGGCCCTCTAGGTTTAATAAACTTCATGCCTTGTTGTTAGGTCATTCATTTCTAAACATTAACACACACACACAAGTTTATTGTAGAAACCTTCATACCCTAACCCCTATTTCTCAGCACCTGGCTTCTATACAATTATTTTTTACACTGTTAAAATTCAGGCTATCCAAGTAGCCTCAAAAACAAGTCAAAGAGACAGACCCACTGGTATTGAAATTGTCTAGAAGACTCTGAGAGTGGACACAGGGGAGGTATTATTTGTGGAAAATACAAAAGGACAGCCAGAATTGGATTCTCAATGTTGTGTGCCTTTCCAGAGTAACTGTGCCTATGCTAAGTATGCATAATAATATTCTCTGTTTTCCTGTTTAGTGATGGGGCTTCACATGAGCACCCCACAATGGCTTTTAAACAGCTTGTTTGCTAGAAGGATAATAATCAGCCAGTATTTTGACAACAGCACTGGAAAACAACCAGTTTCTCCCTGAGTCAGAAGACCTTTTCAGATGTCTTGAGTAAAGTTCATACAAGAATCAAGTTTTATCCCTGATTTCTTTAATTGGTCTCTTATCGAGGGAAAAGGAAGCTTGCCACAGTATATTTTTTAGCCTTATGAATTTTCTGCCTTTACTCTTTATACATCAATCAATTAGGTCATTAGAAAGAAACTATAGAAAATGAAAATAATTCTAATTATAAAGAAGAATAACTATATAATTATAGTAATAGAAAAATTCTAATTATAAAATAATTCTATAGAAATAATTTCTAAATAAAAATAATTTGGAATCAGAGGACACATTTTTTTTTTATTTATTAGGTTTCTGATCCCAAATAAGTCCCTAAATTTCTCTCAATCTTGCCTTCTTAATCTATTAAATAGAAAGAAAATGTCTGATTTGCCTATTCCACAGGCATTTTATGAATATCAAATGAAAAAATGTGGATGAAATTCCTGGTAACTGGAATGTATATAAACATGTTTGATCCATCCAACCATGTATTTACGCTATCCCTTGAATCCATCATTCATTTTTCTGGTGTGTTCCTAAGTTAGAGTTTTGCCCAATTAAACCATACCTTGTCTCTGAGTGAGAGTAAAAGAGATTTCACCTCACATATCAACACGGCAAGTGATAGTGGCTGCCTAAAATACTATTTTAAATGGGTTTCTGAAAAAATATTAGGTTTAATAGAAAATAAGTATTGTTAATAATGACATCTCCCATGGGGACAAGTACAGAAATATAAGTGGCCATGCCACACATTGACAATAGCTTCCTTAAAACTCAAGACACGTATTCCAAAAACTGGATATTCCTTGCTAACTTCAGGACCAAGATTAACACAGAACATAAAAGATTTACATTACCTAGCATCAGTCTCTCCCACCTGGCCAAGACAAACATCACCTAGTTTTTTCAAGAGTAATTAATAATAAAGCCTCTTTGCACGACCTTAAATTAGTTATTGAGGACATTAAAATTTTTTTTTGAAATAGAAAATGAATGTTGGATGCTAGAGGGATCTAGCTGTGAACTCACTGAAAAGCAAGGTGAACTCTGGTACTCTGACCAGTGAGGTAAGTATTCGTCATGTTCCATTCAGACAGGAAGACTTTCCATGATAAAGGACTGTTTTTCAGTAAATGGATATGAATAGATGTGTGCATTTCCCTGTGAGAACATCCTAACAAGTCAGGCACCATGAAGGATAAATCTTAATCACTGACTTTTTCATAATTACAGATTGCTGTTGATGTATGTCAGGAAGATACATTTTGATATATTTTCCCCAAAGCAATGGTCTGAGGAAAAAGTATGACAGTGTATAATTTGAGCAATTAGTTTTTAAAATGGCTTATTAAATGCAACCCATTTAAGAATGTAGAAAACACTGGGGACTTCATATCAAAGATACTAAATGACCCCAAAAGGTCTGGTTGATACATTTGCCTTGTTAACATTCATTGACTCATCCGTTTATTTATTCAGTGAATGATGTTTGAACACTATGTGCCAAGAGGTGTGCTAGATGGTGATAATACAATGGTGAATAAAACAAGCATGATTCCCTAGCTTCATAGGACTAACACTGTAACAGAGAAACAATCATTAATCAGGTAATTACACCTGTTGAGATTGCTGCAAAGGACACAGCATAGTATGCTAAGAAGACCATAATGAGAAGACTTAATTCTGTGAGATTAGGGAATGCTAAAGCCCTAAAGGTTTATAATGGTAAATATATGAGGGTAGAGAAATGGTAAATATTTTCTAGGTAAAAGTGAGGAACCAAAATGGTCAACTTAGCCAACTGAGCCAGCCAGTCTAGATTTAAAAAAAATAAAGACAAGTAGGTTTGTTAGAAATAGAGTCACCCATTGTTATGCATATTTTTGATGCTGGTATTTTCTTCATTTTCACCTGAAACTAGGAGCTTTTGAGTGTGTTATCATTAGACTGACCTCAGAAGCAAATTCCTTTTGTCTGGATTCTCCTTGTTGTTTTGTTTTGTTTTGTTTTGTTTTCTTCCTTAGGAATTAGTCATCAAAACCATCATGTACAGCAAGAATCTGAAAAAGGCTTACCACATTCCCAGGGAATAATGCCAAGCTGCCTAGAAATCTATCCACACATCCTCAAAATATATATAGATGAACAAGGAGAGAATAAGAAAATTCTCAGTAGGGTCAGTCCATATCCAATCACTGTTTAACACAGTAATAAAAAGACTTCAACTTGGCACAGCTCTGAAAGACCTTCCCCAGCTTTTGAGCTCCCTGTAGGGTCAGCTGACGTCTTTGGTGAGACTGTTTAACAGCCCAACTTCTTCTCCTATTCAACTCTGCTTCTTTTTCTTCCCTTCTAAAGGTAGTATTCCAAGCTTTCCCTAATTAATCTCCTGATTAGTAATCTCAGCCCTATGAACTGAACTGTTTTCCCTCCCTCCCCAAAATCTATATATTGAAGTCCTAACCCCTAATGTGATTATATTTGAAGACAGAGCTTTTAGGAAGTAACTAAGGTTAAAAGATGTCATAACGGTGGAATCCTAATTCTATAAGATTTGTGGCCTAATAGGAAGAGAAAGATCTGTGTGTGTGTGTGTGTGTGAGTGTATCTTTATGTGTATACACAGAAGAATAGTCATGTGAGCATACAGTGAGAAGGTGGACATTTGCAAGCCAAGACGAGAACCCTTACAAGAACCTGACCATGCTGGCATCCTGATCTCAGCTTTCCAGCCTCCAGAACTGTGAGAAAATAAATTTCTGTTGTTTAAACCAGCCAGTCTACAATATTTTGTTATGGACGCCCCAACTGACTAATACACTCTGTCTCAGCATCTGCTTCCCAGGAAACCCAACCTGCAACGGTGGCCCTTGGCAATCACCACTGACTATGCAATCAGAACAATTCCTCAGACTCAAACGAAAATAAAACAAATAAATTATTTACGTGGAAATTCCAATATGCTTAAGTGCTTTCTGAGTTGAAACTCAAGCTTTCCACTTAGAAAGTATCTTCTCAGCCTGAATTACACTAAGAAGATAACCGCCTGGTGAGTGCAAAGCTATTCATCATATTCATGACTTGGGGAGAGGCTGCCTGTCACTGGTCCCAGAGTTTCTGGCAGGTGGAAATGGAGAGATTGTCATTTCTAGTATGTCATGTCCCCAGTGGTGCTGAATCACTTGAAATTCCAAACACCTGTATTGTCGCCTCTAAGGCTTCTTACCATCAAAATGCAAGATGCTGCAGAGCTCTGAGACAGGTGATAAGAAGGGTCCACTGAGCCAAGAAAACAACAAATAACTTTGTAGAAGCCTCTGGAAATTTAGCATTTCCAATCAAAGCCTTGTTTGCTCTGAGCAGAACTAAGTCCTGCTCTCCAAATTATTAGGGCTGGGAATGCAGGAAAACCTGAATCCTGCCTTGTAATCACTACTTCCTCATTTAAGATTTCTGAGGCAGATTTATACAAGGATCAATGCCTAGAAGATTCATAAAGTACTGCTTCATTGTGAAAGATGGGTCAGCATCTGATACTGCAATAAGGACTCTCTGTTGCTGGTAGATTAAATTGACCCAATTAAGACTGGACTGAAAGCCAAAGCAATGTCTCCATTTCCACCTTAAGCCCCAAACTCAGATTTCCTCTAGCTAGAAGTAAGGAAGAAAGAAACAAGAGAGATGCATGGAGCCTAAGCACACTTACTTCCACATTTCTACTCATGCTACTGTCTCTGTTTGGAAATTCTTCTTTAAACAATGCTCCACCTCACACCGTCCAGAAACCTCCATTAGTGACTCTTTATTTGTGCCTTCCACTTTAGATATATCCTTGTTGCACATTTCAGCCTCTTTATAATGACTTATCAGGTCCTTTTATTCACTAGAGAATGAGTTTCTTGGAAGCAGGGACCACATCTTGCTAAACTGTCAGATGATTCTAACACAGGACCTAGTGAAACAATAGGTATGATATACCCAGGAACATGAAATCACACATCATCTGGCCCCAACCTTTCTTTCTAGCCTCCAATCTCACTAAACCCACTAGTCCATCACTTACCCACATTTCCCTGCTTTATTCACAACACAAAACTCACTGACCTGCAAAACACACCCTCCTGCTTTCACTCATACTATTCCCTCTGTCTGAAATGTTCGCTGATCATTTGAAACAATAAAAATCTTCATCTTCCTCTGAGGTTCTACTCAAATACCGCTTTCTCCACAGGGTCTCCTTTTTGCTTTCCCATCATCTCTTGTTGATGCCTTTCCTTCCACACACAAGTACCCCTGAGAATACCAAAAATCACCAATGTTCAAGTATCATAAGTAAAATGGATTAGTATTTGCATATAACCTATGAATATTCTCCCTTATATTTAAATCATCTCTAGATTATTTATAATACCTAATACAATGTAAATTCTATGTAAATAGTTGCTGGCACATGGCAAATTCAAGTTTTGCTTTTTGGAAATTTCTGGAATAAATAAAATATTTTTCATCCATGGTTGGTTGAATCCATGTATGAGGAACTGAGGATATGGAGGGCCAACTGTATACACATGGCCAATAAGCATATGAAAAGGAGATCAACATTACTAGGTATCACAGAAATGCAAATTAATAATGCAATGAGATACCATACACACCCATTTGCTTTGATGAAATTTAAAGATTGAAAATACCAGTGTTAATGAAATTATAGAGCATCTAAAATTTTCATATACTGCTACAAAATGGTACAAGCACTCTGGAAATTTTTCTTAAAAAGTTAAATGTAAAACAATTTTTGAAAAAGTTATGCACAGACATTCTGTTCCTAAATATCTATGTAAGAGAAATGAAAACATATCTACACAGACTAGAACATGAATGTTCATAGCTGCTTTATTAAAATTATTTCAATAATTTATTTAGTAGACAAAACCAGAAAACAACACAAATGCCTACCAACAGGAAAATAGATAAAAGACTGTGGTATATATTCATATACTACAATGGAATAGTACTCAGCAACAAAAAGAAATGACCTATTGGTAATTGCAACAACATAGATGAACCTCACCTCAAAATCATTATGCTGAGTGAAAGAAGCCAAGCACAAATGAGTACATACTACATGAATCCATTTATATAAAATTCTAGAAAATGGGAACTAATGTATAGTGACAGAAACCAAGTCAGAGGTTGACTGGGGCAGAGTTCAGGGGAGAAACGGGTTGTAAAAGGGCATGAGAAAATTATTGAAGTGATGGAAAATGTTTGTTTTCTTGATCGTGGTAATGATTTCACGGGTGTTTAAATATGTCAAAATTCATCAAATTGTATGCTTTAAATATGTGCAATTTATTGTACTTTAAATATGCCTCAACAAAATTGGGGGAAAGCCCTCAGTGGTTCCCTATCACCAATGAATAAAGTAAAATTTGTGTCACAGGGTTTCATAACTCAGACCCCTGCCTCACTCTGGCCTCCTCTCTAATCACTTCCCCTGAACACTTTATGTTCTAGAAAGACTGAACAGCATCTCCTCCCTTAAATAATTCTCCTTCTGTCACTTGCTGGACACGTGTTCTTTTTATAGGGTGTTTCCTTTCTGGAAAGTTCACTCGTACTCCTGTTCATCTGGAAAATAATTAGTCATTTCTCAAAACTCGGTTCAGTGTGTGCTCAATAAGTAATTGTCCAATGTGTGAATGGGCTCAGGTATACCTCCTCTAGGAAGCATACTCTGACCCTCTATACATATCCCCCAGAGTTAGTCACTCTTTCAACAATTTGTTAGTATTCCTTATATCTGTTATCATCCTGTATTGCTTTACATGGAGCACTAAATCTGCTTCTTTACATGTGAACTCCTTGGGAATGTAGTAGGCAGAATTCTAAGATGCCCCCTCAAATTCTTGTCCAGTGTGCACACTAACCTTTACCCAATTATTCAATCAAATACTAATCTAGGTGTTGCTATGAAGGGCATTTTGCAGATGTAATGAAGGTCCCAAATAAATTAGCTTTAAGTTAGGGAAATCATCCATGTGGTCCTGACTTAATCATGCAAATCCTTTAAAAGCTAAGCATTTTCTCCAGTTGGTCACAGAAGAGATAATCATAGGTCCAAAGCATGAGAAAGATTCAATGCACCTTGCTGGCTTGAAGATGGAGGACACCAAGTGGTGAGGAATGTGAATGGCCTCTAGGTGCTGAGAGACTCCTGACAGCCAGCAAGGAAAATGGAACTTCAGTGCTACAACCCCAAGGAGCTGAGTTCAGCCAAAAATATAAATGAGCTCAGAAGTGGATTTTTTCCAAGAGTCTTCAGATAAGAATTAAATATGGCTAACAGTTCCATTTCAGCCTTGTGATATCCTGAGCAATGAACCCATTCATGCTGTGCCAAGCTTCTGAACTACAGAACTGTTAGCTAATAAATGGGTATTGTTTTAAACCTCTACATTTGCATTCATTTGTTACACTGCTGCATAAAAATAATACAGGGACAGGAACCACATCTTATATATCTTTATAGCACATGGCTTCTCATGTAATAAGTCCTTAATAATGTTTTTCAGAAAAAATTAAAAGAAGAATGAGAAGAAGAGAAGGAGGGAGAAACGAAGATAAAAAAATAAAAGGAATGAAACAGAATAAAACAGAGGGAAACATTTTACTTTCCAGAACTGTGGCCCTTGACCTTAGCTATACATTATCATCCTATGGAGAGCTTTAAAAAATATTATATCTGGGTTCCACCCCCAGTGATTCTGATTTAAGTGATCCAGGTGTGGCTTAAATCTCCCCAGATGTAGCCCAAGTTGAGAACCACTGCTATGGTTGCTCCACGTGAATTGACTCCCAAGGACCAGTAGCTCAGCCAGAACTTCAGCAGATCCAGCTCCTGTGGAGACTGGCTGGGTCCTTAGCGTTAACCTGTAGAAAGCCCTTAGTTACTAGCTGTGTCCTATTCCACAGTTAGCTCTTCCCAGGACGTTAATGGGCCTCACTCCAGGAGATATTCATTCTTCTCTCCATTCACAGGTTTCTTAGTTTAGGTTTAAATAATAATCCCTTGATATTTTAATAAATTCTGGGCTTCCTCCACATTACAACCTTCTTGCACCCTGCTGATCACATAAATTTTTCTCTGCAGGATTCTCTACTGCAATCCACAGAGCAAATGTTGGTAATGTTCTGATTAGAAATGGTAGATGCCATTATCTGGATACTGTCCTTATCTATCACCAACACCTAAACATATTTCTCAGTTAAAAAAATTACTTTAATTGCTAATCAGAATTCTTTGGAGGGCTTTATAATCTAAAGAAGGCTATATTGGGATTCTGAGCTTTAGTTCTGGTTCTGCCCCTTATTAACTATATGAGATATCTGGCAAGACAGTTAACCACTATTTATAATAGTTTATCATCATTAAAATAAAGGAGTCTATATTATCTCATAAGGTTGATATCAGACTAATAGTAAGATAATGTAAAGGTTTGTTACAACAGCTTAGGTGTGTATATGTGCATGTATGTGTGTGTGTGTGTGTGTGTGTGTGTGTGTGTGTGTGGTGAGAGTGTGTATGTACACATATACATATATTGTTCAGATTTAACTAATTCACTGGAGTACCTAATATATTTCTGTCACTCTGCAGGGGAGTTGTTTAGAAAAAAATGTAAAATATTTCAATAAATTCTTTTCTTAGGGAAAGAAAGAAGGATGAATGGGTAGGATGCTCTACCTGGCATGAAGATACCAATATGTGGTATTGATTTTTAAGTTTAGCTGGTCTTTCAAAGGTAGCTGAGAGAGGAGAGGGAAAAGGGCGTACACATAAATTTTAGATAAGTCTCTTATGGAGCATACTCTATGTGTCAGCACCTAGGCAGTTATCTAAATAATTATGCAGAGCAAGCCTGTGAGACAGGTATTTTTATTCCCATTTTTGTAGATAAAACCATTGCAATTTACAGATGAATTGGAACTTGGTCAAGGTCATGCTGTTAGTAAGCCATGGGCCTGAGATTTGAATTGTGGGCTCTCTGACCTGCCAATAAAATCAGCATACTTGGTTTGGGTTGCCAACTATGTTGTCTTGGAATAACATCAGACTGTAAATTGGAAAACCAATTAAATACTATCCTTGAGGCTGAGAGGGGATGATGACGACATTATACAAGGAGGAACTCTATTCTAAATGTGAAACCTAGCAGGGGTAGGTACTCACAGCTGGGAGCCAATGGCCAGGAGGGGGCAAAGTTCCATGGGAGAGGGATGGGCCACTCGGGTATACCTGACAGGAAGACTGAACAGTCAGGGGATTTGCATTTCTAATAAATTTCCAGTGATGCTGATGTTGCTGATCTGGGGACTGCAGTTTCAGAACCACTGTACTAGAGATACACAAATGTATCTGACAAGACCAGTAGATCTCTTTGGAGACCCAGGTCACTATTAGATAGATGATCTAGTGTTTAGTTATCTATCTAGTTACTAGATAGCAGTGTTTAAGAGTGTGAGCACTGCAGCTAGATTATCTGGTTTCAACAGTCACTCTTATTGCTCAGTGGGTGGTTGATTTGGGGCATTTTATTTAAATTTGGCAGACAGGGACTTACTTCCCAGGTGGTCCAATGGTTAAGACTCCGCACTTCCACTGCAGGGGTCGCGGGTTCAATCCCTGGTAGGGGAACTAAGATCACACATGCTGCATGATGTGGTCAAAAAATAAAATTAAAACAAAATTTTAAAAAAGAATAAGCTTTAAGAAAACTAGACAGACAGACAGTAAGAAATATGGATATATGTCTAACATTGCTTAGCACATAGAAAACCAAAAGCTATCATTATGCACCAGTATGGCAGGGGTGTGGTTTGGTGGACATGGGGATGGTCCACCCCCATTCCTTTTCAAAGAGTCCTTGTTGCTAAGCTGTAGGGAGTGCTGCAGGCAGACACACTCCAGCTCTCAGTCCCTTTAAGGATTGCCTCAGCTGCAGAGAGCCACCTCACCCAAGATTAACTCCTCCCACAGGCAGGCACATCCAGTGACTGTTAAGGCAGAGATATAAAGGCCTGGTCATTTTGGCCCAATGCACGACAACTCTGGCACCAGTCTAGTCTAGAGCTTCCTGAGGGGTCAGCTGAAGCTGCATCACAGCCCGGCTTCTCCCTTTGCTCAAGTCTGCTCCCTTTCTTCCCTTTCACAGAGACTGGTTCCAACGACCCTCCAATCTGAACTTATGGTGCACTAAACTGCCTCTCAAAGTCTGCATCCTGGAGAACTCAATGTGCAAGATGTGAAGCCCATTGAGACCAAAGGTGCAGGATTTGGAGGAGGAAGCACAACACAACATTAAAAACTTCAGACCCAGTTCTTGGGTTTCATATCTGATTTCAAAAAATTTTCTAATGAATAATAGCATCCATTCATTGCTACTTAGTTTGTGCCTTGATTGTTACATTTCATCATCAGAAAATGCCTATGGAGTTATTATTATCCCTAATATACAGATAAGGAAATGAGATTTACAGGTGCTAGGTAACTTTTATCCATAGCCATGTTAAATAACTTTGCCATGAATAAAACCTGATTGTGTTTGATTCTGAAGGCTGTGCTCTCATACATCATACTTTTCTGCTCTGGTTTCTCATTGAAGGAAAATGCATGCAGCATTTTTCACAGGATGAGAGACTTGGGGCTTAGGAAAGCTTTGCTTATTCAAGCAGGTAAAGGTCTGCCTGGAAAGCTGCTGTCTCCCTTACAAAAGAAATTGTTGTTGAGCCATTGGGGACTTTGTTAATCACTGGTGCTGGACACTCCTGAAATTAGATAGCACTCTCTTCACTGCAGGCTCTCAGAAGAGTGGGATGTGGCTCAGTTAGTCATGAGAAGATGATATTTGACAAGGACCCAGCTCATGCATTTTTTGCCTACCTATATTTTGCTAATACAGATTCTAAAATAAAATATGTAGAAGGGACACTCTAGGCAAACGTGCCCATTTTTTTATCCTGCAAGACACTGGTCCCTGATCCCGTGTGGGAATTCCAGCATGGTCAAGCTGTACCAGTAGACAAATGGAGACAACTTTGACTTATAGTAGGCATATCCAAGTGTCCTAGACCAAAAGTAAACCATGGCCTCCTTGGAACCTTACCCCAGGCCCACACCCTAACTGGCCCTCTAAATATTACCATTACAGTGGTGAGAAGAGATAATAAAAGATAAATCCAAAAACAGATTTTGTCCCTAAAACCTGGGGCAATTGGCTGAGTTTTCCTCCCTTTCCCCCAAACCTTACCAAATAACCTAGGGTTCATTTTTTTAATTAAGTATATGGTAGAAAAGTAACATTTCATCATATTTCCATGCAGATCTCAGAGAAGGCAAGAGAAAGAAATAATTCATGGATAGAAGCCACCTCAAGAAGAGACTCACCGTAGAAAACTGAATTTTTTAATCTCTTCACTCAACACGCCAAAATTTCTAGTCCCCAAGCACCATGCCCTAGTAATGCACTTGAACTTAACCCTTCCATGTTGGCACACCTCCTTGGGGAGAGAGGGGAAAGTGGTGTTTCAGCAAGTTCTGGAAGCCAGCAACCCCACAGGTGACAAAATTCTGAGACTTCACTGGCAGGTGAGAAGAAACAGCCTAACCCTTTGAAGAAAAGGCAGGTCTGAGATGACTTCAGAGCTGACTTGTATTTCTACTTTCATAGCACCAGAATTCCCCCTTTCCTCCCTCTTCCATTCCTTTGTTCCCCTCCCTTTGTCCCCCTCTTTCTTCCTTGCAACCTTCCACCCTTCCTTCTTTCTTTCCTTATTGCCAGTTGCTTTCTTCCCAAAGCATTAACAGATTATCTTTGAGAAGGAATATTTTGTGGACGTTAAGATTAGAGTTACAATAAGAAGAAAACCTACTTCACATATTTAATATTGGACCCAGGGCAAAAAACAGCCTGGCTGACCCTTAGTTTTCTCATCTGAAAAATACAGAAGATAATTTTGGTACATACCTCTTTAGATTGTTTGGGATTAAACAAGAAAATAGGTATAATTTAATACAGAGCCTAGTTCAGAGAAATAAGTTTATGTCAGTATTTATCATTATTTGGAATACTATGAGTAGTAGTCTTGCTACTATTGACCTGACATTGGACTAGGCATTGACAATTCAAAGGTGAAAAGCACATGGAGGTGACCTCAGAAAGCTTCTTTCTCAGTCGTTCCCTAACAATTCTCAGCACAGTTGTCTCACTAGCAGAATAAACTATTTCATAATTCAACAGTGATTCTCAGCCCTTATTGTGCATCAGAATAACCTGTAGTGTTTTGAAAACCACCTTAACCTGAGCTCTGTATCTCCCTCCCCTTCCCCCCTGGGAATCTGATTAAGTAGTTCTGAAATGGATCCAGGCATTGTTATTTTTAATCATCTACACAAGTGATTATGATGCAGACTGAGAAATGAGCAACAAGGAGTTGACCAAACTGGTGCAAGTAATTAATCCAACTGTGTCCAGGTGGAAAGCCTTCTTTAATAAATTCAATATCAACTTTATTGTTGTTTTAATCTGTACGCTTTTTGGTCATGAAGCATTACAGTGTTGTGAACTTTGGAGTCCAAAAGACTAGGCTTGTTTTCCAGCTCTCATATTTAATGAGCTCCCTACACATCTGTGAAATGGGAATAAGGATGGTACTTGTGTCACAGGATTGTTAAAAGAATTCAGTAAAATCCATTCATTCAAAATCATGTATTGGTCCCAGTTGGGGGTGAGGCCTCTCATGGAAGCCTCTAGGGTCAATTATATGAACAACACTGACTTTAACTTTTTGCTGTATATAAGAATGCAATTGCAGCAGAGTCAAGACAGTGGAATAGGAGGACATGGAGTTCATATCTCCTCACAAGTACATCAAGAACACATTGGAACAATTCTCACAGAGCACTCACAACATTACATGACACTAGTGGAGGACCTTGAACACCTAAGGGGACAAGAAAAATCCCTGAGCAACCAGGCTGGAGGTTGGGTCTAAGCCCCTGTGGTGGGAGCACCAAATCCGAGCCACTGGACTACCAGAGAACTTCAGGCCCAAGGGAATATTAATTGGTATGAGCTCTCCCAGAGGTTCTCATCTTAGCACCAATCCAGCTCCACCCAACTGCCTGCAAGCTCCAGTGCTTGACACCTCAGGCCAAACAACCAGCAAAACAGGAACACAGCTGCTTACATCAACAAAAATGAGATGACAGATAAATATGTTACAGACAAAGGAGCAAGGTAAAAACGTACAAGACCACATAAATGAAGAGGAAATAGGCAATCTACGTGAAAAAGAATTCAGAGTAACAATGGTAAAGAAGATCCAAAATCTCAGAAATAGAATGGAGGCACGTATCGAGAAAATACAAGAAACGTTTAACAAGGACCTAGAAGAACTAAAGAACAAACAAACAGTGATGAACAACACAATAACCTAAATGAAAAACACACTAGAAGGAATCAATAGCAGAATAATTGAGGCAGATGAATGAATAAGTGACCTAGAAGACAGAATAGTGGAAGTAACTGCTGAGAGGCAAATAAAGAAAAAAGAATGAAAAGAAATGAGGGCAGTCTCAGAGACCTCTGGGTCAACATTAAATGAACCAACATTCGAATTATAGGGGTCCCAGAACAAGAAGAGAAAGAGAAAGAGTCTGAAAAAATATTGAAGAGATGGTAGTCAAAAGCTTCCTTAACATGGGAAAGGAAACAGCCACCCAAATCCAGGAAGTGCAGGGAGTACCATACAGGATAAACCCAAGGAGAAACACACCGAGATACATATTAATCAAACTAACAAAAATTAAATTCAAAGAAAAAGTATTAAAAAGGGGCAAGGGAAAAGCAACAAATAACATACAAGGGAATCACCAAAAGGTTATTGCCTGATTTTTCAGCAGAAACTCTTCAGGCCAGAAGGGAGTGGCAGGATATATATAAAGTGATGAAAGGGAAAAAACTACAACCAAGATTATTCTACCCAGCAAGGATGTCATTCAGATATGATGAAGAAATTAAAACCTTTACAGATAAGCAAAAGTTAAGAGAATGCAGCACCACCAAACCAGCTTTACAACAAATGCTAAAGGAAATTCTCTAGACGGGAAACACAACAGAAGTAAAAGGCCTACAAAAACAATCCCAAAACTATTAAGAAAATGGTAATAGGAACATACATATAGATAATTACCTTAAATGTAGATGGATTAAATGCTCCAAGCAAAAGACAGACTGGCTGAATGGATATAGAAACAAGACCTGTATATATGCTGTACACAAGAGACCCACTTCAGACCTAAGGACACATACAGACTGCAAGTGAGGGGATGGAAAAAGATATTCCAAGCAAATGGAAATCAAAAGAAAGCTGGAGTAGCAATACTCATCACAGACAAAATAGATTTGAAAATAAAGACTGTTACAAGAGACAAAGAAGGACACTACATAATGATCAAGGGATCAATCCAAGAAGAAGATATAACAATTGTAAACATTTATGCACACAACATAGGAACACCTCAATATATAAGGCAAATGCTAACAGCCATAAAAGGGGAAATTGAAAGTAACACAATATAGTGGGGGACTGTAACACTCCACTTACACCAATGGACAGATCATCCAGACAAAAAATTAATAAGGAAACACAAGCTTTAAATGACACACTAGACCAGATAGACTTAATTGATATTTATAGGAATTCCATCTGAAAGCAGAAGAATACACTTTCTTCTCAAGTGCACATGGAACATTCTCCAGGATACATCAGATCTTGGGTCACAAATCAAGCCTCGGTAAATTTAAGAAAATTGAAACTGTATCAGGCATCTTTTCTAACCACAACACTATGAGATTAGAAACAAATTAAGAAAAAAAAAAAGAACAACTGTAAAAAACACAAACACATGGAGGCTAAACAATATGCTACTAAATAACCAAGATATCACTGAAGAAATCAAAGAGGAAATTTTAAAAATACCTAGAAACAAATGACAATGAAAACACAACAACCCAAAACCTATGGGCTGCAGTAAAAGCAGTTCTAAGAAGGATGTTTATAGCAATACAATCCTACCTCAAGAAACAAGAGAAACCTCAAATAAACAACATAATTTTACACCTAAAGCAACTAGAGAAAGAAGAACAAATAAAACCCAAAGCTAATCGAAGGAAAGAAATCATAAAAATCAGAGCAGAAATAAATGAAGTAAAAATAAAAAAACAATAGCAAAGATCAACGAAACTAAAAGCTGGTTCTTTGAGAAGATAAACCAAATTGATAAATGTTTAGCCAGACTAATCAAGAAAAAAAGGCAGAGGACGCAAATCAGTAAAATTAGAAATGAAAAACAAGAAATCACAACTGACACAGCAGAAATACAAAGGATCATAAGAGACTACTACAAGCAACTATGTGACAATAAAATGGAAAACCTGGAAGAAATGGACAAACTCTTAGAAATGTACAAACTTCCAAGACTGAACCAGGAAGAAATAGAAAATATGAAGAGACCAATCACATGCAATGAAATAGAAACTGATTAAAGATCTTCCAACAAACAAAAGTCCAGGACCAGATGGATTCACAGGAAAATTCTGTCAAACATTTAGAGAACAGCTAACACCCATCCTCAAAATCTTCAAAAAAATTGCAAAGGAAGGAACACTCCCAAACTCATTCTACGAGGCCACCATCACCGTGATACCCAAAACAGATAAAGATATCACAAAAAAAGACAATTACAGACTAATATCACTGATGAACGTAGGTGTAAAAATCCTCAACAAAATACTAGCAATCTGAATCCAACAACACATTAAAAGGATCATGCAAGTGGGATTTATCCCAGGGCTGCAAGAATTCTTCAATATACGCAAATCAATCAATATGATATACCATATTAACAAATTAAAGAATAAAAACCGTATGATCATCTCAATAGATGCAGAAAAAACTTTTGACAAAATTCAACACCCATTTATGATAAAAACTCTCCAGAATGTGGACATAGAGGGAACCTACCTCAACATAATAAAGGCCATATATGACAAACCCACAGCAAACATCATTCTCAATGGTGAAAAACTGAAAATATTTCCTCTAAGATCAGGAACAAGACAAGGATGTCCACTCTCAACACTATTATTCAACATAGTTTTGGAAGTTCTAGCCATGGCAATCAGAGAAGAAAAAGAAATAAAAGGAATTCAAATTGGAAAAGAAGAAGTAAAATTGTCACTGTTTGCAGATGACATGATACTATACATAGAAAATCCTAAAGATGCCACCAGAAAACTACTAGAGCTAATCAATGAATTTGGTAAAGTAGCAGGATACAAAATTAATACATAGAAATCTCTTCTATTCCTATACACTAACAATAAAAAATCAGAAAGAGAAATTAAGAAAACACTCACATTTACCAATGCAACAGAAAGAATAAAATACCTAGGAGTAAACCTACCTAAGGAGGCAAAAGACCTGTACTCAGAAAACTATAAGATACTGATGAAAAAATCAGAAGATGACACAAACCGATAGAGAGATATACCATGTTCTTGGACTGGAAGACTCAATATTGTGAAAATGATTGTATTGCCCAAAGCAATCTACAGATTCAATGCAATCCCTATCAAATTACCAATGGCATTTTTCACAGAATTAGAACAAACAATTTTATAATTTGTATGGAAACACAAAAGACCCCGAATAGCCAAAGCAATCTTGAGAAAGAAAAACGGAGCTGGAGGAATCAGGCTCCCTGACTTCAGACTACACTACAAAGCTACAGTCATGAGGACAGTATGCTGCTGGCACAAAAACAGAAAGATAGATCAATGGAACAGGATAGAAAGCCCAGAGATAAACCCACGCACCTATGGTCACCTAATCTATGACAAAGGAAGCGAGAATATAAAATGGAGAAAAGACAGTCTCTTAAATAAGCTGGGAAAACTGGACAGCTACATGTAAAAGAATGAAATTAGAATACTCCCTAACACCATACACAAAAATAAACCCAAAATGGATTAAAGACCTAAATGTAATGCCAGACTTGATAAAACTCTTAGAGGAAAACATAGGCAGTACACTCTATGACATAAATCACAGCAAGATCTTTTTTGACCCACCTCCTAGAGAAATGAAAATAAAGGCAAAAATAAACAAAAGGGACCCAATTAAACTTAAAACGTTCTGCACAGCAAAGAAAACCATAAACAAGACAAAAAGACACCCTCAGAATGGGAGAAAATATTTGCAGACAAAGCAACTGACAAAGGATTAATCTCCAAAATATACAAGCAGCTCATGCAGCTCAATATCAAAAAAAAAAAAACAACACAATCCAAAAATGGGCAGAAGACCTAAATAGACATTTCTCCAAAGAAGACATACAGATGGCCAAGAAGCACATGAAAAGCTGCTCGACATCACTAATTACTAGAGAAATGCAAATTAAAACTACAATGAGGTATCACTTCATACTCAGTTAGAATGGGCATCATCAGAAAATCTACAAACAACAAATGCTGGAGAGGGTGTGGAGAAAAGGGAACTCTCTTGCACTGTTGGTGGGAATGTAAATTGATACAGCCACTATGGAGAACAGTATGGAGGTCCCTTAAGAAACTAAAAATAGAACAATCATATGACCCAGGAATACCACTCCTGGGCATATGTCTGGAGAAAACCATAATTCCAAAAGATACATGCACCCCAATGTTCATTGCAGTACCATTTACAATAGCCAGAACATGGAAGCAACCTAAGTGTCCATTGACAGATGAATGGATAAAAAAGATGTGCCACATATATACAATGGAATATTACTCAGCCATAAAAAGAAACAAAATTGAGTTATTTGTAGTGAGGTAGATGGACCTAGAGACTGTCATACAGAGTGAAGTAAGTCAAAAAGAGAAAAACAAATATTGTATATTAACGCATATATGTGGAATCCATTAATAGAAAAATGGTACAGATAAACCTATTTGCAAAGGAAAAAGAGAGACACAGACATAGAGTACAAACGTATGAACACCAAGTCGGGGGGAGGGGGTGTGGGATGAATTGGGAGATTCGGACTGATATACATACGCTACTATGTATAAAATAGATCAGGGGTCCCCTAGCTCCAGGCCACAGGCCAGTAGTGGTCCACGGCCTGTTAGCAACCAGGAGGCACAGCAGGAGGTAAGCAGTGGGCGAGCAAGTGAAGCTTCATCTGCCACTCCCCATCGCTCGCATTACCACCTGGACCATCCCCACTCCCCTGTCCGTGAAAAAACTGTCTTCCGCAAAGAAGACCAGTGTCTTCCACTGGTCCCTGATGCCAAAAAGGTTGGGGGCCGCTGAAATAGATAACTAATGAGAACCTACTATGTAGCATAGGGAACTCTACTCAATGCTCTGTGGTGACCTAAATGGGAAGGAAATCCAAAAAGGAGGGGATATATGTATATGTATAGCTGCTTCACTTTGCTGTACAGTGGAAATTAACACAACATTGTAAAGCAACTATACTCCAATTAAAAAAACAAAACAAAACAAAAGCAAGTATTCAGTAGTGCCTCCTCTATATCAGATACTGTTTTAGGTCCAGAGAATACAGCAATGAACAAAGCACGTCTCCATTTTCATAAAGCTCACATTCTAGTGGGTAAGGGAGGAAACTCATAATACACATAAAGCACCTAGCATAGTATCTGGCATACTTAATATAATACTATTTATTACACATATATTCGGTGTACATTAGTTAGGTACCAGGCTGTTCCACATGTTGAAAATGCAGAGAACAAGAAAGGGTATCTGCTGTCAGAAAGAGCAGAAAACTAACAAGGAAATAGTTGTATAGGGCAATTTCCAATATTTGTACAGGACATTTCCATAGAAAATGGGAAGCTAAAATACAATAATGGGATAGTAATTGCATCTGTCAGTATGCTTTCCATTGCAAGGAACAGGAAACCCAAATAAAGCTGGCTTAAATAGTAAAAGGGCTTTATTGGTAACAAGGTCTGATGATAGAGTAGGATTCAAGCACGGTTATTCAAGACCTGGCTTTGTATGTATGTGTCTCTCTGCCTGTTATCTTTTGTATATCTGTGTCATCTTCAGGTGGTACTTATGGTCACAAAAAGGCTACCAGGAGTACCAAGGCAGGCTTCCCTGGTGGTCACATCCCATAATTATGACAAAAGTCCCATGCTGTGACTGATTGGATTGCCAGTGAACAAATTCCTGTGGCTACAACAGTGGCATGGGTTAATTGACTTAGGACTGGATTATTTGAACTAAATAGTGTTGCAAGGGATCACATT
This sequence comes from Tursiops truncatus, assembly GCF_011762595.2. Lineage (NCBI taxonomy): Eukaryota > Metazoa > Chordata > Mammalia > Artiodactyla > Delphinidae > Tursiops > Tursiops truncatus. Next base: position 124,624,475 of record NC_047034.1, read on the forward strand.
GTCGTGATTGACAGTTTAGCTCCATTCTCCTCTCCAGTTTCCACTTCAGTAAATGATTGGGGAAAGGGCAAAATTTAGGATAATCATGGTATTTCTGAGGAGATGACCATCTGAGATGAGACTTGAATGTCAAAGAAACGTCTAGCCCTTTGAAACTCTGGGGTCAGAACATTTCATGCACAAAAAGAAATAAGTAAAAACAACCATGTATTAGCTGACTAGGGCTGACATAACAAAGTACCAGAGACTGGGTGGCTTAAACAACCGCAATGTGTTTTCTCACTATTCTGGAGGCCAAAAGTCCAAGATCAAGGTATTGTCAGGGTTGTCTTCTTACACCTCTCTCCTTGGCTTGTGCATAGCATGTATCTTCACATGATCTTCCCTTTTTGTGTCTGTGTTCTGTGTCTTAATCTCCTTCTTTTATAGAGACATGAATCATATTGTATAAGGGCCCACCCTAATGACCTCATTTTAACTTAATTAGCTCTTTAAAGACCCTATCTCCAAATACAGTCACATTCTTAGGCACAGGGGATTAGCACTTCAACACATGAATTTGCAGGGTAGTACGATTCAGCGTGGAACACCCCCCTATATGGAGAAATTGACTTGCCATATTTGACGGACAGATGGGCCAGTGTGCCTAGAACAAGGTAAACAGGGAAGTGTTGCTACAAAATGACATCAGAGAGTTAGGCAGGGCTCCATCCATCTAGGGCCTTGCAGGATATGGAATGTATTTAGATTTTACATTTTTTAAAAATTTATTTATTTATTTATTTATTTTTATTTTTGGCTGCCTTCGGTCTTTGTTGCTGTGCACGGGCTATTCTTCGTTGCAGTTCCCCAGCTTCTCATTGCGGTGGCTTCTCTTGTTGCAGAGCACGGGCTCTAGGCATGCGGGCTTCATGAGTTGTGGCACTCGGGCTCCGTAGTTGTGGCTCACAGGCTCTAGAGCACAGGCTCAGTAGTTGTGGCGCACGGGCTTAGTTGCTCTGCAGCATGTGGGATCTTCCCGGACCAGGGCTCGAACCCGTGTCCCCTGCACTGGCAGGCGGATTCTTAACCACTGCGTCACCAGCGAAGTCCCAGATTTTACATTTTTGATGGTTGTCAGTATTAGTATTAATATTATTACATTCAGAAAACTATGTATGAAAAATCAATGATTCTAGCTGAAGGGAGAAATAACCATGTTTCCACCAAAGGAGTAAACAGGTAGAGAGATAGGAGGTCTTACTTTTAAAAGCTCAGCTGCATCTCTTTAAATTGGTTGAGAGTATGAATAATTTAAATACAAAAATGGGGCATAGCATTTCTCAAGTAACCTACAATACATTCCTCCCTCCAATACCCCCTACACACACTGCCAACCCACCTGTGTTTGGCACATTTCCATGGTAACTGTCATGCTATTTAACTGCTGGATTGTGTTGTTAATATGGTGATTTAACATTTTCCATGTGGGTTAAACTGGATACAAAAAGCTGCAACATCTTAGTCATGTAGGATAAATTTATGGAATTTTCAATAGCTTCATTAAGCCATGTTTCTTCATAATTTTAGAAGAGATTTATTGCTAAAATCAAGAGTTTAGCTCAGAATGGTACTTGAAATGTGCTTGTCTCCTAGGGGAGACTTTTTTCAAAATGGCAGTCTTGCTTTAGGCTTTTTCTTACCAGAGAGAAGAGTGATGGAATACAGCCAGAGGTCTGGCAGAAGGTGTCGAGATTGCGGATGTAGAACCAAGAGTCTGATGCTAATGAAACTGGATGGGAGAGTAGTTAAAAGAACTTCCCAAATAGTGGTAATAGGACTGGATATTCAGAGTGCACCCGGGGGTCCTGCGGATCTGCCTCTTGCTTCAGTGGGGTTTGGTGTTTGGAAGGAACATACTGGGGGACACCCCTTCTTCTGGTCTCTGAATACCCTCCAAACTCCAGAGCCAGCCAACACCATTTTTTGTGGTTAGTTCCTTATTATAGAACAAACATGAGCTCCCAGATTCATCAGAATTATTCCACCAAGGTAGAGGCTGCCATCAACCACTTGGCCCACCTGCATCTGCAGGCCTCCTGCACCTACCTCTCTCAGGGCTTCTACTTTGACCACAAGCATGTGGCTCTGAAGGGAGTTGAACATCTCTTGAAGATGTGTCCTCTTCCAGGAAGTGTCCCAAGATGATTGCAGTAAAACCCTAGATGCTATAGAAATGACCGTAGTCCTGGAGGAGAACCTCAACCAGGCTGTTCTGGATCTGCATGCCCTGGGTTCTGCCTGCACAGACCCCCATCTCTGTGACTTACTGGAGATCTGCTTCCTAGATGAGTGGGTGAAACTCATCCAGAAGATGAACAGTCACCTGACTTACCCCCACAGGCTAGCCAGACTCCAGTCTGGGTTTCTGAGTATCTCTTAGAAAGACTCAACCCCAAGCACAGCTAGGAGCCCCCAGAGCCCAGTGGCCTTTGAGGAGCCCCTCTGCATCCCCCTGGTGTCAGGGCTTCTCCCCGAGCCTCTTTCAGCTGCCACTAAGCAACTTTTTAACCAGCTGTCTCCCAAACCATGGACCGAATGGAAACAGTAAAGCTTTTTGCAGCAGGAAAAAAAAAAAAAAAAAATAGGAAGACTGGTCATTTCAAAATCGCCTGCAGAAATTTCAAAAAATACAGATTCTCAGGTCCCTTCCCCTGCCCATTCCAAAAACTTCTGATTCCATTGGTTTGGGCTGAGAGTTGCAAATCTATATTATTTTCATGCATCCCAGGTTATTCCAGTCTTGTCCACTTTGGTAACCACTGCCTTCCAGCAATGAATACTGAAGTATGATCCCCAAACTACTTGCATAGGATCATTCAGGGAAAATGCTTAAACTTCAGATTCCTGGGCCCCCTTTCTACCCTGGTAAGTTACAAAGAAGGGCCACAGCAACAAGAATCTGAATTTTTGCCCATGTCCAGTCCTTCTTGGTTATTCTGGGAACATGACTAAGCTGTGTTCAAAGACATTTGATAAGTATGTATGTAACCAGCTGTCTTTAGCTGTAATAGGGAACAAAAAAAGAAGGAGGTATAGGTCTGCTTCTCAAGGAACTCAGAAAAGTCAAGCTACATAGTGAGGTAAGGCATATCCTAATGAAAGAGACCAACTTAAGGCAGTATTAGATGAACTACATTTATAATTCTGAGAAGTAGTCCTATAGGAATTCTAAAGAGAGAAAGATAGATCAGTATGATCTGGGCTAGTCTTGGAAGGCTTCCTGGAGGAAGTGGTACTTGAGCTCAGTTTTTGGATAAGAAGAAAAGTGGAAACAGTAGTATATTCTGCATGTGGGGAATACAGAAGAATAGTGATATAGACCTAGATAGAGATCAGGATGAAAATTTGCTAAGTTTTCAAAAATTTGTCAATTATTCACCTAAGAGTATCTGTTTCTTCCTTTGTTTCCTCATTTGTAGAATGTCAACATTGAACAAGATCATGTATGAATATGCATAACAAAAACCTAGGCTCCTAATGAAACATCAACCTATGCTGGTCCTACCCTCTCCTCCTTCAAGATGAAGACTGCAGTTACACATAATGTGAAACTATGTTTTTTTTTTTTCTTGTCCCATATGCCAAAGAGAATATGGTCTGTCAGTCATCATTGCTCTTGCCAAATGTCTTTGAAAAGGTTAGGGAAAACTATCTTATTGCTTTAAAAATATTTTATAATATAACTATGTGACTGAGCTATCTCAATTACCATCTTCAAAACTTAGATGGACTTGGTTTCCTTCAAGACTCAAGATTATGTGATAGGGTGTGACCAAGATGCTTCAGTACTAAAAATCTTTATTGAATGAATGGTATATATATACATATATATATATATATATATATATACACACACAATATTATATATATATAAATATATACACATATATATGTATATATACACACATATACATATATATTACATTAAATAATTTTTACATAGATGTAGAAAAATTTTAGATCATCGGAATTTTCTGATTCTTATAGGATCCCCTCAACTACTGCAGATACTTGTTTTCTTTAGATTTTACTATCAATTTTCTCGCCAGTAAGAATATCCTGGGATCTACAGATTAGTGACAAGTCAACTACTGGTAAAGCTTAAGGAACAGCTGTAGTGATAGACCACCTTAGGCTCACAAGGTAGGCAGGGAGAATGAAAAGTGCAGGGGCTGTGAAGTCATAGAACTTGGCTTGAAACCTGGCTCTGCCAAACGTCCTGGCAGTGTGACTTTGATCATGGCACTCAAACCCCCTGACGTTCAGATGCAATATGTGTAAGAAAAGAAAAATAATACGTGTGTTTCACGGTTGTGTTACCAGGAACCATTCTCTTATAGTATAGTACTATATGCGGCACTCAATAAACATGTGTAAAAGAGGAAAAGGTGAGAGGGAGAAAGGGAGAGGTAAAGAGAGAAAAGAGAGGTGAAAAGAAAGACAGTAATCAAGGCACTTCAGGGATGTTCAGAAATGTAAAAGAGAGCTGAAATCATTTAGGAGGTTTTAGAAATTTTTATTGATACCATTGATACTGCATACATCAGATCATGGAAATTAGACGAGGACCCTGGCTAATCTAAGCCTGATGGAGAGAGAGGATATTTCTCAAAGCTTTTCTAAGAGCCCCAGTATTCCAATGCTTTATCTAGGCCACAACCTTCCAACACCATGGCAACGTATATAACAAAACGGAGAAGAGGGTGCTGATGATTATCCAGAGAAGTGGGAGTGCTTTGTCTCCCTAGCTGCTCCGTGATCCACAGCACCAACAAGAATATCCAGGCTTAAGATGTAAAGATACCAAGTTATCAGAATTTTCTTGTATTTTACATTAGTAGGAAAATACGTCTTTTCCAGACTAAAATCTTATTCACAAAGGCTGTAACTGGTCTCAAACGAACATGCCTTAGTTCAGATATTCTAAGTAATTAGGGGAACTGAGGAACAAAGGAAAAAAAAACAAAACCAAGAAATTCATGTAGGGCCGTTCACAGCTAACCTGTTTCACATAATGCTAGCCAATGTGGGTAGGGGATCAGGGCTCAAATTCAAATATTTTGTGCCCCTTCATATTTCAATTTAATTAGAATATTATGATTAACATTAAGTAGCATCATTTGGCCTTTGCAATTTATATTCATTAATATTCCTCAAGGTAAGTATTAAGACCAAGTAGTGTAATTCCAGGAACATCAGAGGCAAAAACCTGTTTTGGTTGTTTTCCTCAGAACTCCAAGAACCCAGATTGGAAACTTGGGGCCCAGAAGGCTAAAATCATCATCCAGCTATTTGAATCATAGTTAGTAAAATAGCCTTCTGCCATCTCATCCAACAGGCATATATAAAACGTTAAAGACTTTTAATTAAAAAGTAACAAATAAATTATGGGTGCTAACTTTATAGAACTTAATTATATGCAATTAACTTTTACCTTATTATAAAATTATTTTCTTTGTTTGAGCTTCCCACCGAAAACAGCCTGGCCCAGCAATCTAAAAGAGATTAAACAAACATTTCCTCATTAGAGATCATGGGAGGACATGTCCAGGAACTAAACAGCTGATCTCTATTGCATTTCTGAGCTGCTATCTTAAAATGGGATGGATTCTTCACGCCTCCACCTCTCTCCAGGTTTTCAAGAGAGAATCACCTGGGAAGCTACACACATCTTTTTAAAGGATCTATTTATAAGGTGCAAATGCTCAGAAAAGGGAACTCAGTATCCTGGTCCAGCAAGAAGCCTCAGGGGTCCACACAGGGCAGTGCTAACCGCCCCTCCCTCTACTGCTTCCCAATCTCCTCAGAGTCTGTGAGGCATCTTGAGGGGGAGAGATATGGGAGGATAGAAGGGGGTCAGTTTCCATTCAGAACAGCCCCTCATATGAATTCATACCCTGAACAATAAGCACTGCCCTGCTTTGTTGTTCAGAGCCATGAGTAATGCACGGGAGCCGGGAGGCTGGAGAAAAGCTCTGGATGACGTAGGCTGCATCGCAGGCGAGCCTGCTCAAGTCCTGACGACTGAGCATGGAAATTTTGTATTACCTTTCAGAGTGCCAACTTCTTATCTGCCCAAGAGAATTTCCTTTTGAAAGCATACACATAGAGTTAATAGAGTCAGGGATAGAGTCTGTTCTTTAAGCGCTGTGCTCCCTTTTATCCTGATGATACAGAAGTTCCCACTTCTTGAGAAAGCCACATTTAAGTGGTGGAGCTTCAGGTAATTCCCTGGATTGAAGTTACTGCAAAAGTCACTCAGGTAATCTGACTATAATGATCACAAACATATCCTTCTTGTTATGAGAGGGAAAAATAAAAGAACAGACCAGTTGAAAAGTATCTTATCTCTGACTCTAGACCAGTGTGTAGCTCTTAATTCTATCATCCACCTTGCTTGGTGACCCTAGGTTAACCTCTTTGGGCCTCTGATTCCCAGTCCACGAAATAGAAAACTTGGAAGATCTGAAAAGGTCCTTTTCTGCCTTAAGATTCCACAAATCTGTGTTCTACTAACTCATATTCCCTTACCCCCATTATTGTTCTATCATCTTACACTAGCAATAACAGGGCCTTACCCTATGCCATTGTGCTTTGTATTACTTTATTAATTTCTTACAATAAACTTATAAACTAGATGTTATTAGAGTGACCACATAACAGATAAGGAAACTCAACATTTAGAGATGATAGGCAATTTGTTTGGGGTCTTGTAGCCAGTAAGTGACCAAGCTTGGATCTGAAACCGTCTGTTTACCTTTAAGACCTGACTCTAAGTTTCTATGCTATATCACATCTCTTCTGAACAGCTGGTATGTGATATCATGATATCTTCTGATAGACTGGACTAATTGTACAGACATGTTTCCGTGGGCTGAGCAAAAGGGCACAGAAACAAGCACAGGCACATCATCAACTGTTTCGATTAAGCCTTCAAAGGGTCCACCATGAAGAAAATGATTCCTCAGGCTGCAAATACAGCAAGAACATCAGAAGCCATATATATAAGTATATAAATATGTATGTATGTATATATATATACATATATATGTGTCTATCTATATATCTATCCATATCTACCTATCTTCTATCTATCTATCTCTATCTATCCATCCATCCATCCATCCATCCATTCATGGATTATCTATATCCATCTATCTGTTTCCCTTATCCTTCTGTTAAGTGTCTGCAATATCCTGGAGAATTTCTTATGACAATTGATTTAATAAATATTCTTACATGAACCTATGTAGAATATTTGGAAAAGACATTAATGTTTGAACTCCGAGAATTGAGAATCAAACCCAGCCACTTGACTATTGTAAAAGGAGCTACATTTTTTAAAAAGTCGAAGCTTCTTCCAAGTAAAACAACTCAGAAAACATTTGATTCTTCATTTTTAATAGTACTTTTAAAAACTAAACAGATTTCTTTTCACAAAGTTTATGTACAAGATAGGCAATACAAATGATTTAAACCTGTGTCAACAATGATAACTACCAGAGGAGAAACAAATACTGCCCAGGACTAATGAGAATGAAATCAGACTCTTTACAGTCATACATTAGATGAGCTACAATGCCCCAAATCCAGCTATGGTATATATTATCCCCAACCTTACCAGTTCTATCCCAGTACAGAATACAGCACAGCACTTCACCATAGAGTTAATCTTGCAAGAGAGTAAGTCAGTGAATTATTTCACAGAAACAATTACATCAACACTACTGAGTTTTTAATATTTCTGTTGCCCTTGTTTTTCACTTTCTATTGCACTTACACATTCAGCAATGTTTATTGATATATTATTGGCCATTAGATTTCTCAATGAGAAAAATACCTATTACAGAAAATACTTTTGTTAGAAAATACCTAATTCTAAACATACCAAAATGATCTCTACGTGTTTCTCACTTTTCATAACTTGGGAACAACATGCTGGCCTGCAAGCTCTGTAAGGGCGAAAACCTGGGTTGGTTGATGTTTCTTAAGTTCCTAGAATGGTGCCTGGCACTCAAAATATAATCAGTGGAAAGTTGAATAAATAATTATTATCAGAAAGGTAGGCTTATTTCCTCCTGAGTCAATTCTTGCCCAGTAAGCAAGTCAGAGATTTACTATATTTGGAAGTGTCTTGCTGTATAAAAATAAAGAAAAATCTACTTGACATCTTGAGGTCCTGCTGTCACCAAATCCAAATGACCATGTCACCCAGGTACTAATTCTTAAAAGTCCCAGAATAGTAGACAGTTTGTTCCAATGTTATAGTCTCTCTGCCAATACAGAAAGTAATTGGCAGCTTCTCTCAGTAGAATACTATATTCAGACTCATTTAGATGCAAGTGACAGAACTCATTTCTACCAGCTTAAGGAAAGTAACGGTTTTTATTGCACAGTTCTAGAGGCTACTTAGAGCAGATAAGGGCAAGATGTATAACCAGGGATCTCCAGGTTCTGGAGCCAGAGCCTCTGTCTCTTTGGAAACAGGTAGTGTTTGTCCCGTTATCCCTGTGGATACGCTTTCATTGTTCTTTCCCAGTCGAGTGGGCCCAGTGCCTATCACAGTGCCAAGCATGCAATGAGTGTGCTGTTAATATATTTAAATGAATGAATGGATGGTATATCTCTGCTTCTTCATGAATATTGAGAAGAAATGGCTGCACAGAATTGCTTTTGATTCCAGCATTGCTGACTAACTTGTATCTCTTTTTGCAATTTGAAATTCTTAGGAAAAGAATCTACTGACTCAACTTGGCAATGAATTAACTCCTTCTTGGGTAAGGGTCTATCTTTTGTTTAATCAGCTCTTACTAGAGAGGCCTATCCCACTAAAAGTGAGGCAGATGTTCAGAAAAGGAGGCATTGCCTGAGCAGGTTTTCAAAGAAATATCCACTAAAACAGTGGTCGACTGTTTGCAAAGATGGCTACAATAATCCCTGCCCACAGGCCCCTCTGCAGTTGACTTTGCTGCTTCTCCCATCAAGAATCCGGGTCCATTTCCTGCCCTTGGTTCTGGGCTGGCTTTATGACCTGCTTTGAGTAGCAGAATGTGGGGGAATTGATGGTGTGAGAGTCCCTAAGCCTGATTTTCAAGAAGCCTGAGCACACTGCCACCACCATTTGAAGAACCCCATGTTTGCCGTTGGATACAGAGGCTCCTACTGTGAGTCAGTGCTAACCACCGGATAAGAAAACGAGGCTGCATTAGACTGTCCAGCCCTGGTTAAGCTAACAGATGGCTGTTGCCATGTGAGTGACCTTGGATGAGATCAAGGGAAGTACTGTGAGCAAATAAAATGGTCCATGTTTTAAGCTTCTATGTTTTAGGGTGGTTTATTATGCAGAAATGGTTAACTGATGTAAATGTTCATAAATTTTAGTAACTTTACTGTTCTTCAGTTGACAAAGAAGGTACTAAAGTAGAATCCTGAGTGGCACCAAGGCTTTCATTCATATATTGACTATTTATCTAGGTCAACCTGATTGAAAACAAATCAAAAAACTGTGAAAGAACTGAAGTTTTCCTTGTCACTTAAATAGAAAGAGACTTGGGTGTGTATCCTGGTTCCAATACGTATTAGCTATTCTAGTACTTAAGCTCCCTGGACCTCAGTTTAATTATCTATCCAATAGGAACAATGATATGTATATTTCAGGCAGGGCTGTGAATGTTATCTCCTACAAAATATGCACAACCATTGCACTGGGGTATTTTGTGAAAATTAAATGAGATCACTTATATAAAATTTATATTAAATGTGTGGTGAAATACAGGCATAAACTCCATCTTTCAAAGCATACTGTAAAGTTCAATTTGCCTCTCATAGGAGTTTAGGCACTAAATACATGGGGAAGTTTTGGGTACACAGCTGGGCACAGAGCCTTTAAACCAAGAAAGTACATTTGTGTGTATCCTCTCTCCCTCTAGAAGATAAAACAGCTCTGCCACCCTGTCCAAGGTGTTCCCTAGCTAACGTAAGTGGTAGTGCAGCTCTCCTTCAGATAAGTGAGCCCCAGACACCATCTCGTATAGCTTGGTCCTGGAAACTCTATCACATGATAGTTCTTTGAAAATGTGGTTTGGTGATCAATCAAGTTTAGGAAATGCCACCAAGTATCTGACCACCGGGAGATTGGTAATTTACATTAGCATATAAAGGTCCTGAGAAATCCTGCAGTAAATAACAAACAAAAAACCTTTTTTAGGGAGGGTGGGAAGGAGGGAGACGCAGGAGGGAAGAGATATAGGAACATATGTATATGTATAACTGACTCACTTTGTTATAAAGCAGAAACTAACACACCATTGTAAAGCAATTATACTCCAATAAAGATGTTTAAAAAATTAAATTAAATAAAACAAACCTTTCTTAAACAGTATTTTACTTTTTGTTTTAAATATAAAGTGACTTTCACCATATAATGCCTTTTAACACACACGGAACTAGGACTGTGGAACTAGGACTGTGGAAAGTCCTAATCTAATGTGACCGCCCCCAAACCCACTTTATAGAGGACACTGAGGTCCCAGGGGTGCAGGGATTTGTACACAGTCAAGTACAAACTAGACTCTACTATTCAGGTACAGCACTTGCCAGCCCCTTCATTTGCCTTCTCCTGTAATGACTCTCCCAATAAATCCCTTTGGAGTCATCTCCTACCTCCTATTTCTCCTCCCACATGCAATCATCCTCTTAAAGCACGTAAAGGCTGGGGAATTCCTTCACCACCCTGCTCCACAAATGGAGAAGCAGCACTTCCATTCTGTCAAGTGTAGAACAATGGCTTGGCTGGCTCCATCTATCTCTGCTAACGACCTAAGCATGCTGCTGTGGTTTATCTATTACAAACAGGGCACAAACGAAAAAACCACAGGCCTTCCTCACAGTCTGGATATTTGCACAAGCCTTGGTTCTCCCACGGAGATATTTTCTTTGGCCCAGCTGGGTTTTCCTGAGTAGTCAGATGTGACAAGTGCATTTAACCCACTAGGGAAAGAGTAAGGGACTAAGGGAAGTTGATGACAGTCTTAAGGGACATTTGAGAGGCAGGACTGCCTAGTGATTAAGACCATGGGCTCTGTAGTCGGTCACACCTGGGTTTGAACGCCAGCTCCACCACCAGCTTGGGCAAGTTAACTAACATTTTTAACCTCTGTTTCCTCATCTGTGAAATGGCAATTATAAAAAGTTATACCTCATATAGTCACTGAAAGTATTAAATAAAATCATAGAAAAAAAAATCATGGATATAAAATGCTTAACACAGGCTCAGTAAACGATAGCTACTATTAGTAGCAATGTTATTAATACAAGGAGTCTCTAACTCCCTTAAAACAGCAGTCCCCAACCTTTTTGGCACTGGGGTCCGGTTTTGTGGAAGACTATTTTTCCTTGGGCGAGGCTGGGTGGGCTGGGCATGGTTCAGGCGATAAAATGGGAGATGGGGAGCAATGGGGAGCAGTTGACGAAGCTTTGCTTGCTTGTCCACCGCTCACCTCCTGCTGTGCGGCCTGCTTCCCAACAGGCCACAGACCCGTACTGGTCTGCGGCCCCGGGGGCTGGGGAACCCTGCCTTAAAATATGTATTCATTCATATAGCAAATGTCCGGGTCCTTCCTACCTGTCTGGCATGCTGTTAGATCCTGAAGATTATAGACAAAAGTAATACGCAAAAAAAAAACGTAATACGCTACCTTTCTGTTCAAAAAGCTCACATTGTAGTAAAGACAGCAAACTGACAATGACCACACCTGGTGCAGGTGCGTTGACAAAGGAAAGCTAATAGGAGGAGCCCATAAGATTGCAGTCAGGGAGAGGTGTGCTTCAGTAAGGTGTGACTGCAACAGAGCCTTGGAGGATTAAATAATTTAACTACCTAATAAAGAGTTGGCCATATAGAATGTGCTTCACACCTAGTAGCCACATATAAGAGAGTAGGAGTTAGGCAGGTGAGGTGAAGCTGAAGCCGTATCAGGAAGATGACCAGCTTGAGGGGACAAGGACAGCATGTCAGATCCTGCAGGACATTTCTTCACAGCCAAGGCAAAGTGAAAATGAGGCTGGGCCAGTACACAGACTCTCTGTCAGACAGGGACTTTTATCTCAACAGAAGTGTTTGGCCATTTAATTTAAAAGGTTATGGGGGGCTTCCCTGGTGGTGCAGTGGTTGAGAGTCCGCCTGCCAATGCAGGGGACACGGGTTCGTGCCCCGGTCCAGGAAGATCCCACATGCCACGGAGCGGCTGGGCCCGTGAGCCATGGCCGCTGAGCCTGCGCGTCCGGAGCCTGTGCTCCGCAACGGGAAAGGCCACAGCAGTGAGAGGCCCGCGTACAGCCAAAAAAAAAAAAAAAAAAAAAAAAGGTTATGGGGGCCAATAATAGATCTTAAGCAAGGGTGGGGATGTATACAGACTTGCACTTGGGGAGATCATTTCAGCAGGATCATGGAGCTTAGATTGTGGAGCAGCTTAATGAAACTGGGTCACGCCTAACTGTAGTAAATTCTTCCCTAAGAAGCCTTCCCTGCACCCAGGCCATGCCAAATCTCCTCCAGCAATGTGTCACATGCCTTCCCATAGACTAATATCACAGTAACTGATGTATATTCCTCCACTCCTCTACTGGGCTCAAAGAACTGAAGGAGTATTAACTGGCACCCACACACTTCTCCCTTCCTCCCAATACCTTGCATGAGACAATGGCCCCCAAATGTTTGTTGAATGACTGAAAGGAGACACAATCACACAAACTTGTTCCACCTGTAGATGACCTCCTTAACCGGAACTCCCTTCCTGTCAATCTTAACCAATGTCTCTTGGAACTGTCCTATAGATCAAACCAGAGTAGGCTTGGGAGATACAATACAGGATGTGCAATTAAATTTAAATTTTAGATAGACAACAAATTATTTTTTAGTTTAAGTATGTCCCATGCAATTTTTTGAGACACACTCACACTAAAAAATTATCTGTTGTTTATCTGACCTTCAAATTTACCTGGGAATCCTGTATTTTTATTTGTTAAATCAGGCCAATACTACACCAGGCCAAGCGTGCTAATGTTGTCACTCTGGAAATGTCAGATGCCTGTTCCTCCCTTCTCCAACAGTTCATTTTCTCCATTTAACCCCAGAATTCCTAAGTGTTCGCCCTCCTACTTTAAAGCTACAGTGATGAATAACCATGTTTCCAAATCACAAACATAGACATGTCATATGATACATGAGCTAGAGTAAAGGTTATTTCTCAACTCTGCCACTTACAAATTTTGTACGGACTTTCTATGTATCTGTTTTGTCATTTATAAAATTAGGTCAATGATGCTTCACAGGGTTGTGACAAAAATTAGAAATAATATATTAAAGTGTCTCATACAGGGACTAAAATACAGATGTTCCATTCAACTGGTATTTCCCAGACACTTACTCTGTGCTAGGCAGACACTAGGAATTTCCCTGCCCTCACAGACTTTAAAGTTTGAGGTAGAGATGTTTATAGAGACAGAGACGGACATCATGGGGCCCTTAAAATATGTAGGCAACTTGATTACCATACCCACTGATTTTCCAATACTCACTCTTGTCTTATTTTTACACATGTGTGTGTGCACGCACACATACGCATCTATCATGACCGTGGCAGTAGCTCAGAAAGTCAGGTGCAGGGAAATTAGCCAAGAGCCAGCAAAAGCAACAGAGAAGGGCCAGCCAGACGTTGTCAGTGGGCTTATCTCAGTACCTGACTTCTAATCTGCTTCCGCCTTGGGGGATGACCCTACTCTGTTCCAAGCTGTTCCTGAACACCAGTAATCTCCTGTCCTACTCAGGTCCTCTAACATAAGAATCAAGTACAGTGTCATTGCAACCTGTGTCCCTGGCTCCAGGGACAAGATTCCAGGTGGCTGCACCAGCTCCTGGCAGAGGTGAGGTAGGCGGGACTGCTGGCAGTGCCCTTCCCATTATTTCTCAGGCAGCTGCTCTCATCATCTACCTGAGCAGTTGGCCTGCTCTGCAGTGCCCCTGCCTGTTCATTCATAGGCACAAAGAGTCCCCTGCCCAATTCCTGGACCAGACTTGACGAAGGCAGGGAGGACACGAATAGCCTCTGACCAGCTGGTCAGGGCTAAAATTTATCTTGTGTGAGTCAAGTGTACCAGGGAGCCCTGACACTGTTTTCCCCTGGCTCTGGCTCAGTGTGCCCATCTGCATTCCTCATCTTTTGACCTTGCTTCTTGATTTGCACTTCATTTCCACTGCTGAGACCCTGGACACAAGTTGCTATCTACTATCTGTCTGTATCCTTTCACTTTTCCTGAGGTCTCAACCCTCCCATCTAATATGAATAAATATCTTTTATTGTCAGCTCCTATGTGGGGTATTTGACATGTATTACCATATTTAAATCTCATCACAGCTTTACAAGATAATTATTATGTCCCCAATTTTATGTGAGAAACCCAAGGCTCACAGAGATTAATTAAGCTGCCCAAACTCACAGAGCTAGTTAGGGACTGCCAGGAATTAGAACCCAACTCCTTTTAGTTCCAAAGCCTTTGCATTATGCTTAACTTACCTTTGGCTAGAGTAGACTTCTCCAAATAATGTAAACCACTCAGATCAACAAAGCTGCCACCAGTCAAACTTTGCATACCCCCACTAACTATGGTTCTAATCTCCACGCCCTGCCCACCAGATAGAACCATTTGGGCCATGATGGTGGCTCCCTCCTCCAGGCTTTTATGAAAGTAAAATTTGGCTTGATGGCCTTCCTCTTCAGTGGTCAACTCTGTAGCTGAGCTAGTCCCTCCAGCTGTAGTCCTTATTTTTCCCTTTTTCGGCTGCGTCCCAGCCTGCTTGCCCCTTAGCTCCCAGCTCATGTCACAGCAGGGCTTACTAGAAGGGTGTGTTCAGGACCTTGAACTGGGCTGGAGTCTAGGAGCTGGGGCTGGCCCTTGGCTGTGGGACCTAAAGCCAGGGCAGAAAGGAGCATAAGTCAGCTTCTTGAATAGTAGTAGTGGGCTGGGGAAATGAAGATTTAGTCCCAGAGGGATGGAAGCAGGTGTGAGAAAACAGGCTAACAGTTAAGAAACTGCCTGGGAAATGAAGGTTGAGACCTCCAGTGTAGCTGTTCAGACAAGACGCAGAAATTCCTTGTGGCACAGGTACAATCTTAGAGAAGTCTCGTGGTCTTGCCTGTTGGTGAGGAGGGAGCCAGCCTGTAAAATATGGCCCCAGTTGGCCTTTTGAAATACGAGGAAATACAAAGTGGCAAAGAACAAAGATGAAGGTTTCCTTTGAGTCTAAAAACATTTGGCTCTGGTCAGGGCAGAGTTGAAGGAAGGTTCACATCTTTCCCCTCTCCATGGTTCAAACCTTCTGTGGCTCTAGATGTAGGGATTGAATCCCGTAACTAACACCAGCCCTTCAAGGAGCAGCCCTCAGCACCGGCCTGGTGCCGTCTCCCCCAAAAAACAGGTGGGTTCTTTGAAGGGAAAGACAAAATGTACTATTAGCACTGTTCCAGTGAAACATAGAAATTATGCCATGAAAGCTTAATTGCCACTCTATTCAGCAATCAGCATTAACACAGTGAATATTTAAAGCTACAGCAGACTGTGGCAGCCAGGAGTTAGGCAGCAGTGACTTCTAGAAAGCTAGAAAATGAAGACCTATGTGGACTGAGGTTGACTGAATTATTTAGGCCCTTTTCTGACCTGTGTGTGGAAAGGCTCACACTAGTGGGGTTGGCTAATCTAAAGGCATGTTGAGACCACTTACTCCTTTGACTTTTTCCCTTCCCCAAGGCCCCTCGGCTACAGTTCAACTGAATGAAACTCAATCAATTTAGTTCTTAATAAATATGGTGTGGCTAGCACTGAGGTTAATAACACAGAGCCCATGTCTTCAAGGAGTTTGTGGTGTATTATTGGTGATGAAAAAGTACAATGATGATTATAATCACGCCATCATATAATCAGGAAAGAGAACAGGCTTGGCCGATTCCTGCCTAAAACTCATTAGTGATTTGACCTTGGGCATTTTCCCACTCTTTAAAAGGGGGATAATATTATGGACCTAGTAAGGGTATAGAGAGTATTAAATACAATCTCATATGACCTATCACAGTGCTTGGTATAGACTAGGTATTTGTTACGTGGTTTTAGCCAAAATGTAAGACTAAACAAACAAAAAACAGTGCCATAAGAAAAACACAAATAAAATATTGAAAAAGTTTAGAAGACGTAGAAATGGCATTGCTTTGTGAAGGCAAAAAAGGCTTAGTGGAGGAAGTTGTATATGACATGGGCCTGAAAAATCAGGTAGACATTTTACAGGTGAGAACCTCTGAAAATCTTAGTAGTGCATAAAAAGTCGCAGTTGAATGAACGGATTAAAATATGAAGGGAGAGGATTATTTTTCAGGCAGAGGAAACTGGTAACAATGGCACAAAGGAGTGAAAATGTGGGATTTGTTGATGAAGTAGAAGAAGAATTAATTTGTCTGGAAAATAAAGAATTGCAGAAGAATGCAGGGAGTCAGAAAAGGCAGATCGGGCACATAGAGTTGTGAATGTGAATGCCATCCTGAGTGGGTTAATTAATGGTACAGACAGCAGAGGAGCCATTGGAAATTTCTGACACAAACGAGCAACATTTGGTGATGGCAGTAATGTGGGGAAGAGATTTGAGTGAGGGGAGACAGGTGGCAGGGATGTTGATGAGAGGCTGTAATTCCAGTTCAGGCAAGAGATAATGAGGCCTGAATGAGGGTGCTAACAGTGAAGACAGAACAGCAGACAATGTGAGAGAGACTGTAGAATAGAATCCACAGGAATATGTAAGGAGTTGGATGTGGGGAGCAAGACATGCCCTATTCGGAAGTACTATGGCTGCCCTGAATGGTAAGCAGAAGAAAACAGCAGACAGCTTGATTGCCAGAAAGCGGTAAGAGAATCACATCATTAGAGAGAGAGAGAGATTGTTAGGAGGGAATTTGGGACCAAGTCAGAAAGACAGCCCCACTGACCTTTAGAAGATAGCCCCCATGAGGTCAGATCAGGCCAGCCATACATTCCTGGGCTCTACACAGGGTCACCTGCAAATGTGGATTTGAAGAACTTGAACTGGACTGCATATAAACTTCAGCTCCTAGAAACCATGTTTCTGACCCCTGAGAATTTGCTCCCATTACACACTGCCTCTCTCTGACATCTCACAACTAACACAGACCATTCAGGAAGCCAGGAGTGTAGATGATTCTAGAGAAGATAGAGGAGCTCATCCACCCAGGCCCATTTACAGCCTCCAAAGTGGAATGTTCAGGATGAACAACTAAGGGATGGGAAATGAATTTAGAACTTTTATTTTTTAATATAAAGATAACCGCAGATTAAAAAATACTAATATTTAATATCCAGATTGAGACCAGCCTCTTGGCTAGAGTACATACGTCAGTGAAAGAAATTCCTGTCGGAAGAGTGGGACTCTAGCCCTCTTGGCTAGAGTACATACGTCAATGAAAGAAATTCCTGTCGGAAGAGTGGGACTTCACAGGTGGAGAGGTTGGCAGTGGCACCTGAATTGTGGGATTGTTTTTGACATATTGCTACATATTATCACTTACATAAAGTAGGTTTACAGAGCAGAGTGTCTGATATTTAACAAGCTAACCCTCACAAAATACACTTCTGGTATATAATAATCCCCTTGGAGGAACTGCAGAGTGAAGACAATACAAATAATTTATGTAGTATCTCACTACAGAAAAATGGTTCAATTAAGTCTTCTATCCCTGGTATGAGGTCTTCATTAACCACACCAAAAAGTAAAGGTTGACATTCAGATCAGATTTGACAACAAGTTGGTTAAAATTATTGAAATTATTAAGACTATTTGTATGCACCATAATTAGTTATTAATATTTACTTAAATGTATGCTGTGCTTTTATTTTACTAATACACATATTGTGAGTATCTGCTCATTTGTATGCATGTAAATATAGGTATATATGTATTTATTTTCCTAAAACAGGTTTAGTACAAAAGGTTTGGAAATCACAGTTATCATTGATTTTCTAATCCTGAGGCCCTGTGGTTATTTCAATATACTGAGATTGAATTTTTTCTGAGAAGACTTTGTTGGGGCAAAAAATGGATATGTGGTGTAAAATGGACAAATGGAAGAAGTATACTATTATTGATACGAGAAGGAAAAAAATGCAGAGAGAGGAGCTAGGACCATCAAAACCAATAAATCTCCTGTTTTAATTTTACCCAGAATATCTGAGTGGCAAGGAAGGGACTAATCATTTGCTGGAGCAGAAATGTCCTGTTAGGGCTCTCATAACTAAGCTGCCCTTTGGTTGAAGCATTGCCAGTCTTTCCTGTGATATAATGGTACGAAAGGCTGGAAAGGAAGCTGTTTAGTGGATGCCATTTCATACAGCATTGCATCCTTTTCTTTTCTCCTCCCACCACCCAGAAACTGTTGCGATGGGCACATTTTTAGAATATTTAAAAATAAATTACAGTTAGTGGTGAAACTCATAAGTTAGAGAAATGCTGGGCAAGTGTGTGCTTCAAGCTACACAGCCCAAGGCTGCCGGGTATAAAAATACTCCATGTCTCCCATTTGGCTAAGTGAGGCTTTAGCAACTGGTAATTTTTGCATGTCATAGTCACTGCTAATTGTTGAATTAGAACATCTGTCAAAAGTGGGGATATTTTCCTCAGAACACAGAGCAGGGGAAATTAGCTCTTCTCTAAGGTAATACAAGGCACATCATGACTGTGCTCACTGCCAAAAGCAAATATTCCCTCATTCTGGCCATTATTTTCAAACGGGAAGTCTACTGAGTGGCCTCTGACCACCCTCATTAGAAACCAGGTAGGGCTTTTGCAGAGTCTCTGGATTTTCTCAGGCAGTGGCAACTTTAAAAATGTCCCACATGCGACTAGACAAGAGGGAGGGTTTCTCCAAACACACTAGCCTACTTACAATCTTCAGACACAGCTCTGACAATCACCTTACCCTTCAACTGCTTCCAGTCTCTCTGCTATTAATTCCTTCCCTTCTCCTTTGACCTGTGTTGTCCTCCTTCAAGGCCCAAATAAAGTTGGCACCTGAAACAGGAAGCCATCGATGCGACTCTACCCTGTCTCTTTCACATTGAGAACTTGAACCATTGATCTTCTGCACACATCATTTGCCTCCAGGATGCCTTAGATTATTATCTGTAAGTCTTGTTTCCCTACCAAGAATGTAACCCTTTTAAAGCGAATGGCCAGTATCATTCATTTTTGCATCCCAGCAGGGCACAGTGTTTGGTACATGGTAGAATTAAGGGGATTTCGGTGTTTGAGTGGTTGAGTAAGTTGAGTAATTAGACTTATAGGATTAAAATCAAAATCAAATATCTGGCACCTCATGAGGTCCAGAATCAAATCAAACTCTTTCAGTGCTTACATACCCAAATTATCCATCTATCCATCCATTCATCCAGAAAAAGATTTATGGATTTTGGATTCACCATGGACTTTTACTTTTTTCTTCTTTATTGCCATATTTAATCAATAACCAGATTTCCCAATGTGAAACTCCTCCCCCATACACATATATTTAGGGAATCCATTCTCTCCTCTCCTACCAACAACTGTTACTCCAGTTAAGGCCTTGTCATCAGGCTAGAATTACTTTTTTAGCCTCCTAACTTAATTTTCCCTTTCCAATTTGGTTCTCCTTAAATCTATCCTTCATAATACCTCCAGATTGGTCTTTTTAAAATACAAATATGACCATGTCATCTTTCTGCTTAAAGCAGTTCATTTGTTCTCCAAAAATACAGATCAAACACATTGGTAGGGCTTGGAATGCCCTAGATAACCTGGCTCTTGTGTAATTCTCCAGCCTCATTGTTTGACACTCCTACACATTCTACATCTAGTAATACTGAACTGATTTTCTTCCCAGTGCCAACTGTTGGATGCCTTTTTAGTTTTGCTCATTTTGTTGCCTCTGTCTGGCATATCCTGGACTCCCCTGCCCTACTTCACTTGGGCAACTCTTCTTCATCCTTTAAAAGGCAAGTTTGGACTCTCTCCAAGAAGACTTCTTTTTATCTCAAGGCTTCATGAATTAGAGGGCCTCTCAGCTACCATGACATCCCAAGCATAGATCTAATTAAACGTTTGTTGAAACAAAATAAATACAAATATATATCAAAATATAAAATATATTATATATATACACAAAACATATATAACTACGAAAATATTTAAGTAAATACAAATATAAGGCATGGTTAAATGTCTTATATTTCTATAATGCTTCGCAGGTGACAGGGTGTATTCACATCCATGATCTCCTTTGAGCCTTATTTTGGGAGAAAGTTAAAGCAGGCATCATTTGTTTCAGTACCTGAATTATAAGAGTTTAAATGACTTTCTGAAAATTATGAAGTAAGTGGCAGATAGGAATTCAAAGTTTAAAAGAGATGATCCAAGTCCAGTGCATAGCACAGTGTGTGGTACACGTTGAGCACACAGGGACTGGTAGCTCACAGGGAAGGTAGCTGCCTTCATCGTTATTATTACCCAGGTCTTGGTATTCCATCATCACCCTACCACCTATCCCCCACTGACACTAATGCACTCGGCCAGCAGCCCACATGGTTTGTTTTGAGAGGAACAATTATTCTAGTCCTCCACAGAGCAGATTCATGCCCAAGAACTGACTCAAAATCAAACCCACTATTAGGAGAAAGGGTGGGAGATGATTTATTTAGGGCCACATACTCCTATCCTAATTTCCCTAGTAGGCATCTGATCTTTCTCATCATTATTTTATCCTGTTAATCATGGGGCTGGTATTCTAGAACTAGTTTGTTTTTTCCCCTTCTTTTTCAATTTTTTTCATAATTGGTTTTAGATCATGCCTGGAAATGAGGAATTTAGAGGATATGTTTGTAGCATATGGTTTTGTACTAGGGGTGTGTGTATATGTGTGTATGTGTGTGTGTGTGTGTGTGTGTGTGTGTGTGTGTGTGTGTGTGTGTGTTCCTGAAAAGTAATATGAATC
Organism: Tursiops truncatus; assembly: GCF_011762595.2. Classification (NCBI taxonomy): domain Eukaryota; kingdom Metazoa; phylum Chordata; class Mammalia; order Artiodactyla; family Delphinidae; genus Tursiops; species Tursiops truncatus. Next base: position 124,645,594 of record NC_047034.1, read on the forward strand.
AAATTCTGGTAAATCATATCCTATTTTAAATGCCTGAAAGGAGCTCCATGTTTAAAGGGCTCCTCTGGGAAATTATTTTATGAAGTGAAAATTCACTCCTTCCTTCCCAATCAGTATATTTGGATTTTCAGATAACCTTCTTAATTGATACATCCTAAATATACATGTTCAAAAATAAATATTTATGGATTGCTTACCAAGTACCAAACATTTTCTGACGCTGAAGATGTAGCACTTCAAGGAGCTTATATTCTTCTGGGTGAGAGAGAGTAAATCATAATTACACAAGTAGCCAGTCACTTATTTATAAATGTTGCATGTATTCCAAAGGAAAGTACCAGGCACTCAGGCAATTTGTAACAGGGAGACCTAGACTATTTGATCATGTCAGGAGAGTCAAGGAGCTGTGGTGCAGAGGGAGAGGTGGGGGGAGTGCTGAGATCTGAGGCTAGAAATGAAAGTAGGAGTCAGATTTTGGCTTGGGATATACCTATAATGAAATAGTGTCCAGACTTTTTACGTCATACCTTCTCACATGAGAAGAGGCAGTTCTTGTCACTTAGCTATGTGTCCAGGTCTTTCCTCCTCCATTGACAGCGCCCAACTAATGCAATTCTGGGAAAAGGTCCAGTGCAAATTTACCTTCCCAGATACTCCTGTTACCTAAGTGCTTAGCTAAGACCACCATTCTTTGAAAGCAGCCAAATGGTCACTATTAATCTCCTCCAATATTTAGATTAAAATCCATTCTTTGGAATCCATGCTAAAAAATCTGACCCAAATGATTAAGGTTATTACTTGAAAGTTTGACTCTTTTTAAGGGCAACTTTTTGGATCCTACGGTATATTTGCGTTCATAAGTCATATTTTCATAAACTATATATGAGGACTCCTAAACTAGCCAAGAACTTTTTATTTGTACATTTATTCATTTTTATTAGGTAAGGGGAGAGTAAATTTAGGCTTTGTTGAATGACTCCGGTGGCAGATACTTTCTATGGTTACCCAGCATCTCCTTTGCCCACCTCATCTCTTTCTAGTTGACTGATAGAACCCTACTGTTTCAGGGATCCAGTTAACATCCTTTTATGTCATATATACCAGACCCTTACTTGCTCCAGCCCAGGTGTTGAATAATGATAATTTTATTACCCGTGGCCATTTATTGAACCCAGTTCTGGCCAATGATCTATAAAAGGGTACTCTGGTAGGGGAAGATTCTATTTCTGAATACAAAGCCCAAGCTTCCCAAAGAGAAGACTTTTTAATTCTTTTTTTTTTTTTTCTTTTTCCCTCTTGCAACTGAAATCAGAGTTGTGAAAGTCATCTTGTGATCATGAGGTAACAGCTTTAGGATGAAAGGCAATGTTCTAAGAACAGTGAAAAGAATAGAGGATTTATGTCATCATTACTGAGCATCTCATCCAATGTCAATAATTATCTCTTTCTGAGATTTTGCTATCAGAAAAAGATAGAACCCTATCTGTTCAAAGCACTTGAGTGTGTGTTGGGTTTATGTTACTTGCTGCTGAAAACATTCTTAAATACACTTTTATTAACTGCCAGCTATTTTATATGTTGTTAGATCCTTTCAACATTTAATCCTCACAGTAACCAGTCGAAATAGACATTATTATCTTCATTTTACAGATGGGAACTGAGTCTCAGAGGAACTGCCCAAGTTCACACAACTAGAGAATGATGGTAGAGACTTCTGGACCCAATCCTGTATGAATTCAAAATCCAAGCCCTTCCCATTACAAAACTCTGCTTTATGACAGTACAAAGTCAATCTATTTTAATTATATAGTTAAAAATCCCATTTATCAAGAATCATTTAATTATATGGAAGTAGAATTACACTGAAAAAATGATTTCATTAATACAATTAGTGCAAGCTCTTGTTTTATTTAAAAAATACTTTAATAAAAAGGAAACACAATATGATCTCTCAGTGTACTGGACTTGGATCAGGTGGGGCTGTGTGATCAGGTGGGGGTGGGGATTATAATGACTCCAACTTGTTCAATGTATTCAATACTTACTGCCCTCCAGTCCCTGTGTTGAGTACTTTACATACAATATAGCATGCAATTATTATGACAACCCTCTGAGTAGACAGAATAATTATGTCCATTTTACTGATGAGAAAACTGAGGCTTCCTATCCTAAACTAACTTGCCTAAGGTCACACAAACGTTTATTGGGGGTATTTAAATTTAAGCTTGAATCTAGAGCACATGCTCATATCCTCAGTGTACCATAGCTTCCATGCACACAACAGCCCTCCTTCCTAGAAGCCTTAGTCAAGCAATCCCAGATACATGGCTCTTTCCTCAGAACTCATCTTGGTATTCATCAGTGTTAATGGTAGCAGATAAACTGCATAGGCATTACATGACAGAGTGAAAAAACACAGGCTTTGAAACCACAAAGATCTGGGTTTTAGTCCTGATGTCACTTATTAGCTGTATGATAATGAGGTAGTTATTTTTGCAGATCCTCAGTTCCCCCACCTATATACGAGGGGTAATAATGCTACAATGCAAAATTGTTTTGAGGATCTAAAAAGATAATGTAATTAAATTAGTCCTTCTTCCCACATTATCTGCATATGCTGTAGCACTGCATTATTTCAGTGGCACCAAATGACGAAACCCAATTCTTAAATACTTAAGAATCAGGCAACATTTATAAGTCTGGAATTGGTTTACATTTTTCCCTGAGGGTAGTTCTGTAAGTTATATACTTTTCAGTTTTTGCTGCCTGTTCCCCAGAGAATCATTAGAGAATATTTATTTTGAACATAATATGTGTCAGGAAACAAGACTCATAGAGGCAAATAAACATGGTAGCTGTGAAGAGTAGTGGGCAATAAAGTTAGGCTGCCCCACAGGTTATGCATAGCTTCTTACATTGTAGACTGGCCCTGGCTGAATATATCATATAGGGCCACATATAGGTGCCCTGATGGCCTCAAGCTATGATTTTTAAATACCCAACAATGAGTTGACTGCATATGAATCACCTGGGATTCAGATACCTGGGATTCAGATAAAAATACAGATTCACCTGGGATTCAGATAAAAATACAGATTCAAGATGCTCCACTAAAAATTTTGATTCAGTAGTTTCAAATCTAGTCATCTTATTTTTAACAAGAATTTTATTTGTTATCCAGACATATTTCGGAAATACTGGCTTAAATTATGACATGGCTTATATATTGCCTCCACTTCGTCCTTGTTTTGCTGAGTGCATTAATATATAAATATTTTTGTATATAATTGTCTCATCTTTCCCCAAATACGTTCTATAGAAGCACACCAGAAAGGGTTATATAAGGAGAGCAAATAGCATTATATGAATGAAAACATTTATAAACTATCAGGAGATCAATGACAATTGCCGAAAGGGCCTGAAAATTTACTAATTACCCTATGTTCCCAATAAGCAAATGACCCCTGGACACAGTATACAGCTAAAAGGACTACACATTTCTTGTCTTCCCAGGGCCCTTGGGAGTAACTGTATAACCTTTTCACTAGCAGACAGCTGTGTTTCTGTCTCACTTGGGTTTATTCCGTGAAAACATTATTCCAGAATCACTGTTGCACAAAGGAGATTTTACCTTGGCAGCCAGAAGGAGCACAAGCTGTGACTGGAACTACAACAAATCCCCATTTCAGCAAAACCCATCAACACCCCCAAACCCTTGACCTCTTTCTTTATCGTAGTTCAATTGTGACCAAATTCCATTTGGTTATAGAACCTTTTATGGAAATAACTTATCACAAGGAATTCCAGTAGATTCAACATAAACAAAAGCACAGCTGCTCTGTTTGAGGCAATGGTGGTGGGCACAAAGCCTGCTTCTTCCTCTCAAGAAACCTCCATAATATGCAACTGTAAGAATTAGTCCCATTGCTTCACAGTATGAAAACAACTGTGGTGGGCCTGTCGCCCTTAACCTATCTTCATTTCCCTCCTACCCAAATGAGACCTCATGTCCAAAAACCATGCTTCCAGCATCTATAATTTTTCCACTCCTAGGTCAGTCTTAAACAAGGATCCACCCATATTTACAATTTTCTACTTCCCTTCTCATCTTCCCAAGCCTTGGTAGCAACATTGACGAGGCATTAATTTATACCATTAAAAATTTATAATTTCCCATCTCACTGGGTTGTTAAAACAATTCGACAGCCTTCTTGCTGAGTCTTATTGGGAGTCTTTCCTTGTCGTTTAATGTTCCAATTTTTGCTACACTTCCCAGGGCCTGCATCAATCAGTCCCTATATCAATGGTTTTAAAGTGTGGTCCTCAGACCAGCAGCATCAGCACCATGTGTTGAAAAGCAAATTCTCCACCCCAGAACTATTAAGTCAGGAGCTCTCGAAGAGGGACCCAATACTCTGCAGTGATTTGGGTGCACACTGAAGTTTGAGAACCATTGCTCTGAATCACTCTCAACACTTGTCTATCATGTCTCACTGAGAAAGCAGATGCTCTTTCAGCACTGTGAACAGACCTTATCACCACACATGCCAATTTATCAATCTCATGTTGGTCTTTCTTTCTGGATGGCTTGAACTTTGAGGATAGGTACAGTATCTTATTCACCTTCATCCTCAGATTCCCATATCCTAGTACAGTGCTTAGCACATATTAGTGGCACAAAAGATATGTTTGAATAAGTTAAATAGGGTTGTGGGAATTAAGAGTCACTATCCTCTCAGGTCGCAGTTTTCTCCTCTACGACATGGAGGTCAATCATTAATTAACCTTTTTTCTTTACAGGATTGTAGTAACAATCAAGTCTAGTGAGATCATGGATATTAAAAATAACTTTTAATAAACTAAAAGTGCCATGTAAATGAAGATATCGTTATTCTTCTCTACCACATATCTTGTGAAATAAAAAGCCACCATTCCTTTAAAACTGAAAGGGCAACTGGATAAAATTTGAGTCATATAGGTCAGATATCTTCTCTCTTTGTTCTTAAAATCCTATTTTCTCTCCATCTGATAATTCAGGAAATTATACAGACTCACATTTTTGATGGCTTCATTTTCCACAAAAATACTATGGGTTTTGCAGCTCAAATAAAGACCATGATGTTGTAATTATCTCAGGGTGAATTTGAAGTACAATATTTTGTCTTCAAAGTGAACCACCATATAAATGTTTGATTAAAAGAGAGCTGCAAAAGAGTCTCCATTTGAAACACTATGAAAACAAACCATAAGACTTTAAGTCACAGTTTGGGGCTGGGTGTAAGGAGAGGGGATGATCCTGAGTAGGAAGAGAAACTCTGAAATGTTCTACTGGATTGTGCAGAGAGGGAAGATCCCCACGACACAACTGTCTGCTGCCTCCAGAGAAGCCAAATCAAAACTGTTGGCAGGGCAGCTCTTTACACAGCTATTGTCTCCAAATAGTTCTGTTATTGGGAGAGCCTCTACTGAAATGAGAGGAAGTGTTGTATTCTCTAATTCAAGTCAATTCTCTAAGTATTGATTGAGCTCCTAAGATGTGCTCAGCCAAGGTTGCCCTGACTTGAAACTGAAGAAAGTGACTGCCTACATCCTATGCTTCAAGTAGAACAAGGAAGGTTCCTGGGTCCTAAATAGCCACCTCCCCATATCCCTCTTCCTCCATATCACCTGAAACTCTGCTCAGTCTTCTGGGCTACAATACAGCACTCTCCAAGATACATTTGATGAACACTCATCCCAGGGATGCTTCACAAATATCCAGTTTCACGGTCAAGTTGGAGAAATAATGCAGTCTATACCCCCTTCTTAGAGATTCTTAATGTGTTTTAACGGTAAGACTCTGAGAACACGTATAGTAATGGTATCTGCTTAACTTTAGTGTCATTTTCCAGTCTTAATTGAGCATAGAACTCTTCCTCTCCAATAAAGTTTTTTTTTTCTTCCCCTTATTTTTAAGTAATTCTTCATAGTATAGACTTTAAAATAGGCAGAGGAAAGTCCAGTTCTACAACGAGCAGGTCTGAATCTTCCTCCCAGCTTACCCATCTATTAGCTTGGAACACTGGTTAAGTTACTTAACTTCTGAGCTTTAATATCCTCATCAATAAATGCAGACAATAACAGCATGTACATAGAGCTCATTACCTTTTCTTACTGGCAGCAGTTTCACACATTAGGGATCCGTTTAAGTTAAAAGACATTCATTTAAAAAATTAAAGGAATCCTGGGAAGAGTAAAAGGACTTCCATATTGGAATGACCCTACCCTTAAGACAAGACATAAACATTTTCTATTTCAACTCTTCAAGGACCATGACAAATGCTACTTTCATGTAGCCTTGGTATCCCACATTCAAACTGATTTCTCCCTTTTCTGAATTCTGTATACTTAATCCATTCTCCCTAATTTTATAGTTCTTACTACAAATGCTGCCTCTCCTAGACTAGTTTATGAAGTTATTAAGGCAGAAACGGTGTCTTACGCATTATCCATGATAGTGCTTGAAACAAAAGAAACATTCAATAAATGATTGTTGAATGATTTCAGGCTCACTTGAATTATCTTAATTGAATCACTTTCTTCCATTGACTTGACCTACATCTGTTGTTGTAAAGAAATAGAACCTTCTTTGAGGGAAAGAAGGAACACACTAGAATATGAGACAATTGGGATGAAGTTGGGTAGATAATTACCCAAGACAAGTAGTTTGAAGAAGTGCTAGGCAACATAATCACCAGATGTCTGAGTAAGAGTAGCTAGGGGTTGAAGAGGGAGGATAGCAGGTAGCACATTAGGGTTACATAGTACAAGTTTCTTATTGAAAGTGCCCAGAGGGGCACCCCATGCCCAGTGCCTTTGAGGTTGCTATAAAATGAGCAGAAGGCACTCAGCCCTTAAAGAACTTATATCTAGTCAGGAGACAAGGCTTTATAGACATAATAATCATAGAAGTGGTGAATGCGTAAGACATAAGCATACGCTCTGTGATCAGACCACTTAGGTTCCCATCCTAGTTCTGCCACAACCCACGTGTGTGACCTTGGGCATGTTATTTAACTTCCCTGAGTCTCAATTTCCTCATTTGTAAATTGGAAACAACAGTACCTACTTCGCATGTTTGAAGTATTAAATGAAATAATTCATGTACTATGCTTACAAAAGTGTCTTACATATCATAAGCATTCATCAAATATTAGGTGTTGTTGCACTTACATTTTATTGCAATTATGCATTTACTATTGTAAGTCAATAGTAAATAGTGAGACTCACTTTGTCTCGCTTGCCAGCAAGTGTAATTGTGTGAAAATTATAGCAATACTCCAAATCACAGTGGTCAGGGACCTCACTCTCTGGACTAATAGGAAGTCTTGCCTTTTCCAGAATCTCTCTCCCTAATCAGCCTCACGAGGAATCTCTGGGCCTGGGGAGAGATGTGATTCTCCACAAATAATCAGAATTGCTGCTAGTGGTTTTGTGGCCCTTCTGTTCCAATGGCTGCTGCTTCCATGGTCCCTCTTGGCTGACTAGTGACAAGTGGCTATAGCTGACCCCCTGCAGGCTTTCTCGGAACTGCTGGTCTCTGGCGCTCTTCTCCTGTGCCAGCAAGCAGCAAATCTCCTCTGCTTCTGGAGACCAAGTGATATGGTGCTCGATTTATACCACTACCCTGGACCTTCACAGAACACTAGACACTGGAGAGGAGAGTTTCAGAAGACCACCAGCCTCATACAGTTGCACCCAGGCCTTGCCGTTTAAGATCTTTAGCAAGAGGAGTATATGGGGGCCCAGGGAAGACCCTGTCTAAGAGGCCATTTTCATCACGTGATTTTCCCTTACCGTTCTCTCCTTCTATATGCCTGTGCCCCAACGCTGGCCAGACTCATGTTCTGTCTCTCAAGTCTTTAGGATACTATGCAAACCACAGGATGGACATCTTTCTCAGTGTCCACAAATATTCTCTGCCAGTTAGGAACCTGGCCTTCCCAGAACACACGACAACTCTAGTGAGCATAATGGTCTATCTACATGGTTGTCTGTCAGAGTTCAATCTGACCCACATGAAGACTCTCATCTGAGCCTCCAGTAGAAGGTGAGTTCCACAAGGGCAAGAGATAATGTCTATCTTGAGTGTATGACTTAATATCTAGCACCTGTCATAATGCCTGGCATCCTGTGGGTAAATGCACAATAAATATACATGAAAGATGAATATAAGCAAGGGAGGGTCAGAGGGATAGGAGGAAAGGAAATCTGTTTGGGTCAGCTTAGACAAGAAAGTCCTTTCAGGAGAGGTGGGATTTAGTTAGGTCTAAAAGAATGATTATTTTTAATATAAACAGCTATTTTAGTGCTGCATCTACATCTTTGTATATCCAAAAAAAAAAGAAAGAAATTATGTCCTTGAATTGAACAAAATTTTCAGGGAAATTTGTGCTTGTACATGATTCAGCTTCAGAGTTATCTTCCTTGTGGCTTATAGCATATTAAGCTGCTAAAAGCTATTTTTAACAACAATGTCTCTGCTGCCTCAGATGCAACTGTGGATGAAACACAAAGTAAAAACTGACTAAAGACAAATTTCAGTTCACAAAATGTAAACTTCTTTTGAGGATTCATTCATTCATTCAAAAACTATTGAGCATTAATGTAATACAGATACTGTACTAGGCACTGAAATACATGAATAAAAACACATACAGCCTTCCCTCAGGGAGCTTCAAGTATGAAATTAGAATACAAAACACAGTTATTTAATGGGAGTTGGACTAGTGTACAGCAAAGGTAGTCAAAGGACTAGTGTACAGCAAAGGTAGTCAAAGAGGGCTTTGCAGAAGTATACTTCCAGCTGACTCTAAAGAGGGTTGTAACACCAACAACAACAAAAACAATAGGTACATTTGTGGATTATTTACCAAGCACTATATTAAGAACTTGATATTAATTATATAGTTTCAACTTAATGCTAACCAATTAAAGAAGATATTATTGGTCCCATCTTATAAATGAAAAAATTAGAGCATTAAGGAGGTAAAAGAACTTGCCCAAGGCAACACAGTTATTAAGTTACAAAACCAGGACTTAAGCCCAGATTTAATGACTATAAACGTCATTCCCGTAACCAAGGGGATTTTATCCTCAGTGACTTGAAAGAACACTTGTTATGATCAAATGAGGTCAGAGATGAGAAAGCATGTGAGACCATCACAGAACTTATAGTGCAGAGCATCAGTGCTGTCATATACTGCCCCTTAATTTGCACCCTCCAATGCCCTTCTGTCACTTTCAACCAGAAAACACCAAATACAGACCCCACTGGACTAGTCCTTATTTCATTGCCTGGTGAGTCAAGCACAACATCTAGAGTTGAAAGGAACCATAGCATTAGATAGTCCAGCAGTTTATAAACTTTAATTTTTAGCCATGAAATACTTATTTTAAATAAACTTTTGCAAAGATTTCCAATGTATAAAACAAAACTGAAAGCTTACAAGATCATATCACATTCTTTGATGACTTCTACTGCCAAACTGTAAAGCAATATCTCACCACAAATTTAAATGACTTTTCCTCTCGGTGGTAACTCCTTTACTCTTCTGTAATTAGGGATGTGGGTATGGGATGTAATGATGCGATTTCATCCTGTTGCCAGCCTGATTTCCCCACTGTAGCTTTAGCTAGAACAACTGTTTTGCGGATGTGTGTGTGGCTTGGTCTTTTCTATTCCCCTGGTCTGGGATATATCTTCCTGCTTTCCTGGGTCATTAAGGACTTTAATTTGAAAACCACTAGTTTAGTCCAACCTATTCACTTTATGATGAAAGAAAATGCCCAGAGAGAGGCCATAATTTGCCAGAGGTTACTGACTGAACACTGGTTGAATTAAAATTCACACTTAGGGCTTTTAACCCTACGTCCTACTTTTCTAAGAACCTTGAATTACTTTAATAAATGACTTGTAGCGAAAGAATGAGTACAGAACTTACCCCTCTCCCTTACCAGCACACAGGTCAAAGGTCAGAGCCAGATGAAAACAGATGTTAGAAAGTAGAGGAAAAAGAGAAGTTGCATAAAGAACTCTGGAATGAAAGCTGCGGAAATGTAACACTCTGTAAACTAAGAAACAAAGCAAATAAACACGTTCAAATGGACAAGTTTGGAGAAAGAGCTAATAAAGTTGCTATCTTGTGGAAAGTAACAGCAGCAACCCCTTAGGCTAGCTTCAGAGGAAAATATAAATGGGTTGGCATTTTCAAAATGCATTATACATGCAAATCTAACTGATGAAGGAGAAAACAAAAGGTGAAATTCTGCATGGCAGATTTATGTTCTGTTTAATTCTATGGTTTTCCTTTTCTTACATATCACTTGAAAAGAAATAAAAAGTGTTTCTAAAGCAATTATAAACACAGTTGACAGAATCATGTTGATTTTTCTATTCTGAGGACAGTGAAAGAAAAAACACTTGTGCTGCTGATAGAAGTTTCACTAAAGGGCAAATCACACCCCATATCTAGACAGTACATTACTATTCCAACAAAATAAAAATTAAAAAAAATCACTACCAAGCATGTTCCCATAGAAACTTCACTTGGATCCGTGAAGAGATCTGACCTTAAAGTTTAGCAATACAAGTTGTCAGAGAGTGTGATAGTGTATTAGCTGCATTAATCTTTATTGATCGATTCATTCATTCATTCATTCATTCATACATTCCAACAAAGATTGTTGAGGGAATGAGATAGTACAGTAAAGGGGTCAAAACAATGAATAAGACAGGGTTTGATTCTCTAGTAAGCTCACAATCTAGTTGGACAGAAAATATATATGAATATAAGTACAATATAAAATAGATCAAGAAAAAGGAAATGAGTATTATGAAAAATTAATGCTATGAAAATTCAGAGGAAAAAACATCACAAACAGCTAGAATAATCTAGGAAAGCTTTATATAGTGGCTGAAACTTGAGATTAGACTTAAGGGTAAATAAGAGGAAAATATAGGTGAGCAGACCAGGTGAGTAAGCGAAAAGTGAGAGAGGAGGGGAAAAAAGGATGGCAATGGGATTTTCCAGGTATTGACTAGAAGAAAAAGTTTATTCTGGGAAGTTGTGAGAAGCAAGACTAGAAATGTATATTGGGTGAGATTGTAGAGAATGGTGCTTTCCAATGTTTTTCATGTAATGACATATATAGGAAATTATCATGTGCATACATTTCACAGGGGTAAATGCACTATGTGCTCATGGCCGGTGGCCTGGTGGCTCTCCAAGGGCTGAGGTGGCTGGGTAGCTCACATACCTGTAACCCATTCATAGCAAACTTATGTGTCACTTCACACCTGTTGGGAAGCAGAGGAACTTGAATGTCATTCAAATGATAACAAGTTATCCTCTGGCAATCATTTTTGCTTATCCAAACTTATTTTCCATACATGTTATCAGAAATTGTCTCAGAATATACCGAGTAGCCAAATACTGCTTCTCTGTTCTAGCAGAAGAACTTGGGAACAGCAGGCACAGCTGAGGCCAAGAGTAAGAAACCATATTGACCTAAATAATAGAATCTGACTCTCCTTCACTCACTCAGACCTCTGAATGTGAGCAGATGGGCTTATGACCCCCAAATAGGAGATTTCTATAGGGTTTCTATCTTGGAAAACAAAATAGGCCAAGAGAAAAGATCCACAGATACTGATTTTGGAGAAACATATCACCCTACAGTGAAACCCAAAAGAATACAAGCACCTACCCACTACTATCCACAGTTTTTAACCTTTCTTTTAGTGCCTCACTGTGAAATATAAGTGGACAGCCAAATAGTACCAGATGTTTAAGGAATGGCTCTAACATGAAAGACAGAGACCTAAACAAACAAGTAGCTTAGAGGTAATACAGGCAATTCAGAAAACAAAAGACAACTTCAACAACAGAAACCAGTGGTCTTAAGACATGAAAACAATCAAACAAATAAAAATGCTGTAAAAAAGAAAAGGAAAAAGAGATAATACTTGGGAATTAAAAGTATGATAGAAATACAATGTTTCATAGATGGCAGAAAATGTCCAAGAAAATAAAACGATTAAAAGTCTTGGGAAATAATAGAGAAAAAAAATAAGAAATTTAGAAGATCAATTCAAGAGTGTGGTTAATAGGAAGTCCAAAAAAGAAAACTGGAAAAAAAACCCAGAAGAAATCAGCATTAAAAATCTCAAGCAGGGCTTCCCTGGTGGCACAGTGGTTGAGAGTCCGCCTGCCGATGTAGGGGACACGGGTTCATGTCCCAGTTCGGGAAGATCCCACATGCCGCAGAGCAGCTAGGCCTGTGAGCCATGGCCGCTGAGCCTGTGCATCCAGTGCCTGTGCTCCACAACAGGAGAGGCCACAACAGTGAGAGGCTGCGTACCGCAAAAAAACAAAAAAACAAAAAAAAATCTCAAGCAATTTCCCAGAATTGATGGATACCATTTTCAAATTGGCAGAAGCCACCCAATGCCCATCAACACAGGTCAAATACAGGGATTCAAAAATTGTAACACATCAGATCTCTAAATAGCAGTATTATGGGTTAGAATACAATGTAGCTTTCAAAATTCTGAGTAAAAACAAAATTTATTTCCAATCTGAAATTTTACACAGAACAAAATTATCAATCAAGGGTGAGGGCAGAAGAAAAGCACTTGCATACAGATGAAATGTGCTCCCTTTCTCAGGGTGGTATAGAAAGATAATGCATTAGTTAATTTTTGCTGCATAAATATACTACCACAAACTTAGTGGCTTTAAACAACATACATTTATGATCCCACAGTTTGTGAGTCAGCAGTCGGGGCACAGCTTAGCTGGGTCCTCTGCATGGCTGCAATCAAGGTCTTGGCTAAGACTAAACGGTTTCTCCTCTGCAGGCTTGCTGGAGATGGATCTACTTCCAAGCTCACATTTTTGTTGGCAGCATTCAATTTCTTGCAAGATGCCAGACTGAGGGCCTTAGTTTCTTATTGACCTTTGGCCAGAAGCTGCCCTCAGTTCATTATCACAGAGCTTTCTTCATGGGTCAGCTCACAACAGACAGCTCTTTTCTTTAAAGTTAGCAAAGGATAGAGTCTCCTACCAAGGCAGGCATTACAATTTTATGTAATATGATCACAAAAGTGGCATCCTGTCCTTTTTGTTGTATTCTATTGGATAAGGGAAGGGGATTACAAAAGGCTTGGATACAGATAGGTGAGAATCATTGGGCCATCTTAGAGTCTGCCTGCCTCCATCCATTTTCTGGCCATCATTGATTCATGCCCCTTCCACATGCAAAATACATTCACCCCCTCCCAAGGTCTCCAAAAGTCTCATCCCATTACTGCATCTTTTCCAAGTCCAGAATCTTCTCATCTATAATAATTAAGTTCTCAGATGCACTGAACTATAAAACTAAAGAGGCAAGTTATCTGTTCCATATACAACCAGCATACAAAGGTAGCACAGGTGTAAGATATCAGCTATAGATATTTCCATTCAAAAATAGGAAAAATGAAAGGTGTAGAAGTATCACTGATCCACTGAAATTCTAAAATCCAGTTGTGCAAATATTGGGAGTTCTTTGATTAGATTTCAAGATCTAGGAATAATTTCCCCTGACTCTGGGCTCTACCCTCTGTGTTCTTGGTTCTACCCTCTGAGTGATCAAGAGTAATATGTGTTTGCTGCTGAGTAGTAATAACAGCCTGCTTCCTGACATTAATTTTGGGAACTGACAGCCTTCTTTCATTTTACACAATCACTATACCTTTCAGTTCAAGCTGACAGTGCTTTTGCTGAATAACTTTCTCAAAAACTTGTGGCTCTTCCACGGTTCATTCTATTAGGCAAAAGCAACTTTTTCTGGGATAAATTTTTGTCTATCTTGGGCTCCTGCTAAAATTGCTGAGGGACAACAGCTTTAATCTTCCTAGAGGCCCCAAGGTTTGAGAGATTCCACAAAACATACTCTTAATCTCTTTCAATGGTTCCCTGTGTGACTGAATACTACTCTAATCCCCTGATATTTCTGAAGTTGTAACAAAAGGTTGTACAGTCATACTCTTGGCTTTTCTCTAAACCATACACTTTCCTGATAGTACTCAGAAGACATATCCTAATTTTCCTGTATTTTGCCATCTGGAGAGGCTAAAATTTTTCAAAATCATCAATTTTTGGTTACTTCTTGTTTAACAGTTCTTCCCTTATATGTCTCTCTCCTTACATTTTACCATAAACAACAAGAAGAAAGTAGGCTAAACCTTCAAAACTTTGGTTGGCAATCTCCTTCATAAAATACATTTATCTCTTACATATTCTGCTCTGCACGTAACTGCAGGTGAGAATTTCACTAAGATTTCTGCCCTTCCTAATAGGGATGCCCCTTCATCCAGTTTCCAATAACATGCTACTCACTACCTTTGAGTCCCCACTGACAGCATCCTCCTTAAAGTTCAGATTTCTACTGTCCGTCAAGGCAATTTAAGCTTTCTCTATTATTCTCCTTAAAACTCTACTAGGCATCATCCACTGCCTAGTTGCAAGGTTGATCCCACATATTTAAGCATTTGCTATAACATTTCTAGGTACCAAAACCTATATTCAGTTTCTATTGCTATACCATAGTAGTATCAAAAAGTAGTGGCTTAAAACTACACACCTTTATTATCTCATATGTTCTGTGTGTCAGGAATCTGGGGGCATGGTTTAGCTGTGTCCTTTGCAAGGCTAGGACCAAGGTAGCCACCTAAAACTGGGTTCTCACCTAAAGGTTTAGCTAGGGAAGGGTTTCCTTCCAAGCTCACTTGTTTGTTGGCAGCATTCAGCTCCTTGCATAATGCCAGACTGAGGACCTCAATTTCTTGCTGACTGTCAGCCATAAGCTGCTTCAGTTCTTTTCCACGTGTCCCTCTCATAGTACAGCTCACAATATGGCAGCTTGTCTTTTTTAAAGCCAATAAAGGAGAGAGCTTTCTTGCAAGACAAGCATTACAAGCTTATGTAATACAATCATGGAACCAACAACTCATCACCCCTGCCATATTCTATTATCTAGAAATAATTCACTAGGTCCCCCCACATAGAGACATGTATACCAGGATATGGGGATCATAGCAGTAATCTTAGAATATCTGTGCCACAGATATGTTGTCCTAAACTGGAGTAAACCAAGAAAGATGAAAATATAGACTCCTGGAAATAGGAGATAAGTTAGGGTAATCATGAAAGAGGGTGAAAGGAAACCTTGGGGTGACAGCTGTGCAGCAAATACAGAGAGAAAATGGTCCAGATGGGAAGAGGAGAAGAGAGGGCTCCCAGGGAGATATCGTCACAATATATATATAATACAATGGATTGCTCAACCATTTAACAGTATTGAGAGGAGTTTCATAGCTGTGTTGGAGAGTTTGCAGATTAAGTAGTGATATATAAATAGAAAACTGAGCAAACAAAAAATAGGACAATTAATAACTCCAGGAAAAATTAAAAGTTAAGGAAAGAAAATGTAATCATAGTACATTTTGTTCATAGCTGCATATCTATGAACAGAATCAGTAGTCAGAATAATATAAATACTACATTTCTATTCATTCTAACTTGTGATATAGTATATTCAGAGGATGGCTAGAAGGAAACTTGCATGGCTGTAGGGCAAGAGGAATGAGGATGGTGAGCCTCATCTTCCATAAGTTTGAAATGCAAAGATAATGTCAAAAGCTGAAACAATAACTCAAGAAATAACAATATTTTTAAATATACTATTAAATACCAGAACAGTTAAATGCCCTTAAAGAGACTGTCACTGTGGAATGAGAATCAGGCAAAGGAAAATTGGGGAAAGAAGCTCCTGAATTTCCATTATAAGCCTTCAAGTATTAACTAATATTTTAATAAGATACAGCATGGAGGTTCCTTAAAAAACTAAAATTAGGGTTACCATATGATCCTGCAATCCCACTCCTGGGCATATATCTAGAGAAAACTATAATACAAAAAGATACATGCATCCCAATGTTCATTGCAGCACTATTTACAATAGCCAAGAAATGGAAACAACCTAAAGGTCCATCAACAGATGAATGGATAAAGAAGATGTGGTGTATGCATATATACAATGGAATATTACTCAGCTATAAAAAAGAATGAAATAATGCCATTTGCAGCAACATGGATGGGCCTAGAGATTATCATACTAAGTGAAGTAAGCCCGACAGAGAAAGATAAATATCATATGATATCATTTATATGTGGAATCTAAAAAAAAAATGATACAAATGAACTTACTTACAAAACAGAAGTAGACTAACAGACATTGAAAACAAACTTACTGTTACCAGAGAGGAAAACCGGGGCAGGGGATGGAGATAAATTAGGGGTTTGGGATTAACATATACACACTACTGCATATAAAATAAACAGCAAGAACCTACTGTATAGCACAGGGAACTATACTCAATATTTTATAATAATCTATAAGGGAAAAGAATCTGAAAATGGAATCACTGTGCTGTACACCTGAAACTAACATGACAGTGTAAATCAACTATACTTCAATTAAAAACTTAAAAAATAAAATAAAATGAATAAACATGCATTATTTAGAAAAGAATTAAAAACTTTGATAAACCAGCAAAAAAGAAAAAAATACATTGCGATTTTAATTCAGCTCTGCAGAAAAATGTTGAACAGCCTTTTCAGTGTTACTAAATTACCCTTTCCTTTTTCCCAAATCCTATAGCACTTGTTGATGTTTCTTACCAGTAATGGATTATAGTGAGAGAAGGCTTGAGTGAGTGTGAAGTCTCCTAGGACCTTAGCACAACTAGCCAATGGGAATCAGAGGACTCTAGGACTAGATGCAGCCTTAGCCACTGCAGATTATTGGATGCATTAGGGAAAACAGGCTGTGAAGGAACAGCAACTTCACAAACCTGGGAGTGGTCGGACCTTCATCAATGGCAGGAGAGAGTCAGAGGAACTTAATTTCCTCAGAAAATATTGAGAGGAGAACTTCCAGACTATTTGTGGAAGGATTCCAGCTAGTCACAGAGTAATCAAGAGCAGAATACAGATCCTGAAGGGAAGGAGTAGACAGAAGACACAGAAGCATCAGAGTTCCCATGCAAAGACATGTAAATTAAGGCAGCCACTGTGAAAACAGATTGGAGGTGTCTCAAAAATCTAAAAGTAGAACTACCATATGACCCAGCAATTCTACTCCTGAGTATATATCTGTAAAAAACAAAAACACTAATTTGAAAAGATATATGCACTCAATGTTCATAGCAACACTATTTATAATTGCCAAGTATAGAACCAACCTAAGGGTCCATCAACAGATAAATGGATAAAAAAGATGTGATTGATATATATATATATATATATATATATATATATATGCACACATACATATATATTTATGTATATATATGTGTGTGTGTGTGTATCATGGAATACTACTGAGTCATAAAAAAGAAAAAAAAATGTATGATATAACTTATATGTGAAATCTAAAAAATCTAAAAAATACAACAAACTAGTGAATAAAACAAAAAAGAAGCAGACTCACAGATACAGAGAACAAACTAGTGGTTACCACTGGGGAGAGGGAAGGGAGGAGGGGCAAGATAGGGGTGGGGGAAAAAACAGTTATTATAGGATTATATAAAATCATGTGTGTGAAACTTCTGAAAATTGTAAAGCACTAAAGAATTTAAAGAATCCTTCATTCAATTAAAAAAAAAAAAAAAGACATGAGACTTCAGCAAGTGTTCCAGTTCACGTGGAGTGCTGGGCAAAGAATCCAATTTAAAATTACACTATGACCTGAGCCAGAAGAGAGAGAGTACAAGTAGGATTCTTTAACTCAAGAGGTTATTCACAGGCCTTACCTGCAACCCATCAGATAGTGGGTCAGTTAAAAACAAACCTTTAATCCAAACCCAATCATACTGCAAAATGGATACCATTAATGTTCTCTGTCCCTGCCTCCATTAGCTCAGAAATCTGTGGGACCTGGTAGTCAGTGGGCCTTAGCTTACTGATAGACCTCATTGTTTAATCCAATTCAAGTACTGGAGAAGTCATAGGCATAAAGAAAAAAAATAACAATCACATTTTCATTGTGTTCAATTACAATAAAGTATTTGGTAAAACCAACTGTCAGCAAATATAACATGCGCATAATGTGGGTGAAAATTTTAAACAGCACAACCTTGGGTTTCTAGATTTGAATTAAAAGGAAGACTCTGAAAATAAGACAAAGGGAGAAATAACAACTTATTTCTATTCAGCTGGGGAGTCTTTATTGAGGTGGTACTCAGTTTGGAAAGAGGTATTTTCAACAGAAATGTCAAGAACATTTGTAAAGCAATCCCTTCAGGAATAGTAAAAGATATACACTGGAAGGGATAAATCCCAATGGCAATTGCAGCTAAAATTCCAAAACCCAGAGTGGGCAGACCATGTAAGTAGGACTCATAAAAAATGCATTTTAAAAGGTGAGTTTCTACCTTACTGTGTTACCCTGTTTAAAAACTCTGAACATATGCGCTAGAGGAGTTGAGGAGACCACAGATTCACCTTGTGATGATATCTTTTGAGATCCATTTCTCAGGATGTTAATAGCCTTCCCAGCCCATAACGATTACCACTTGTCAGTTTGAGAAATCATGCAAGGCCTTAATCTCTAGCACACCAATTGAGCATGAACCAGGAGAGATTATAATGGCCTCGAATAAAGTCAGATCAAACCTACCCAACCAAGCGACAGCGACAGCAGTTCTAATAAGGGCCATTTGGAGAGAAGAGTCATGACTGTCCGAGAAGCATGGGAGTGTACAATGACATGTCCATGGGCTACAAGGATCAGCAGACCTTAGAGTGTCAGAGGACTGCATAGGTTCCTGCTTCTGACCCAAAGCCCCATTGGCAGGATGTGAACCGCAATAACCTGCTGC
The DNA here is from genome assembly GCF_011762595.2 of Tursiops truncatus. Taxonomy (NCBI): domain Eukaryota; kingdom Metazoa; phylum Chordata; class Mammalia; order Artiodactyla; family Delphinidae; genus Tursiops; species Tursiops truncatus. The sequence continues at coordinate 124,664,561 of NC_047034.1, forward strand.
CTTTAATAATGCTATTTCTCCGCTGCTTTCAACTCACCAGGTACAGTGTCATCACAGAGAGGAAGAGAGAATGAGAAGCTGAAAATATTCCTTTAGAACATCAGCACTGATCGGGACAGATATTTTTAGTAAGCGATTGTCTGTCAAATCTGAGTCACGTGGCATGACACTTTAATGATCTGAGGGTTTGCAAGTCCCTGCAAAGTGACAGCTGCAAATGAGAATTTAGCAGGAGGTTCCACTAGGCAAGCAGAACATTGATCAAATCTATTGGCAGGAGCCCTAATCAAGGCAAAAATGTCAGTGGAGATGCTGAGCTTAAAATCTTCCAGGTGATGAAGTACTTTCTGGCCAGGCATTTTCAGTGTTAGCGTTTAAGAGTTATTGCTATATGAGACTGGTTTTCATCTTCAAGAGCCTGTCATGCTTTCACTCTACTACATTTTAAATATTTTTCCTCCTTATAAATATGTGATGGAATAACATTTCAAAAATAGATAAAATGTGAATTGCCGCACATTATGTTCTCTGTGAAATTTTAAATGAAAATTCTCCATGCATCGTGCTCATCCATCATTGACAGGTTGCAGTAAGAATCAAGGTGTCCATTCTCTCTAGTTTCTCTCCATGCCACAGGCCACCTTGCCCATTTGACTGGTCATTCACAGCCTTATGACCAAGGGATCATTTGCCTTGCCTCCATGTCACCCATGGATGTACCTGGAGGAGTATCCAAGGAGAACCTGCCTGAGGTTGGTTCTCTTTGTTGAATGGATCCTCTGAGAAGGTTGCATAAAGGAGTGAATAGTTTAGGGTACAAAGCTCCATACTACATCTCAGTTGCTCTCAGAGCCATTAAAATCAAGCTAGAATCATAGCAATTTTGCAGGAAAGCATTGGAGTTCCTCCTTCCTCTTGTCTTGCACTTCTCTTCAATGACTTGGCTTATGGCTTCAATTTTATTATCTTTGAGTCTTAAATATGGTCAAGAACCATGCCAACAGCTTTCAGATTTCTGCCCAGGTTTCCTTCCCTTAATCTCAGATATTTTCTTACCCTGCTGGATTATGAGCAGTCCTGCCCAGAACTCTGTTACCCTCTTGTAACCCATTGTGCTAACTGCTCTTTAAATTTTCTATTACCGACCCATTACTCTTGAATCTGCTAAATCTCTTAGTACTAAAACATAATTTTTTTGCAACTCTTATTGCATGATTTTCTGCTTATACAAAATGCTTGTCTTCTCACAACCATATCAACATGGTATACTTTTCTCACAATGGAACTAAATTTATATAGCATTTTCAACAATGAAATTCTTCATGGATTCTCTATGCAAGTATTTTCATGAATAAGTGGAGATGGCATTCCACTTCATCATTTGCAGAACTCCTGAGAATATATGAACTATTATCTAAGCACTCTTAACATACATTTATATTAAAAAGTATGATTAGGCTTCCCTGGTGGCGCAGTGGTTGAGAGTCCGCCTGCTGATGCAGGGGACACGGGTTCGTGCCCCGGTCCGGGAAGAACCCACATGCCGCAGAGCAGCTGGGCCCGTGAGCCATGGCCACTGAGCCTGTGCATCCGGAGCCTGTTCTCCGCAACGGGAGAGGACACAACAGTGAGAGGCCCAAGTATGATTAACAGAAATGCAATAGACCACATTTATCAACACAGTATGTAGACTGAGATTGTATTAAAACGTAGAGAATTCCTGATGATCCACAGACTGTAAAACTAATCACCTAACCTGAAAATACTTATGCTTTCTTGCGATGGAAATTTGGGATCTACCTCCTTTAGTTTCTTAGGGCTTTAGTACAAATGCTAAATTCTTTCTTTTGCCAGATTTCTCAGGTAACAGATGTATACTTTTCCCACAGAAAACATATACTGAATTTTGATTCTAGGCAGAAAATCCTAGAAAATCTAGGCAGAAAACCCTCTGATCCCAACACTGTCCCCTGCCTCAGCACTGGTATTTCTTGGCTAAAAGAAGAACATTCCAATGCAATGTTTGGAGGTAGCAATTTTGATATGGATTCATCACAATAGCCACATTACTACCAAGATAGGAGACACACATCCCTGATTATTATTCCAATTCTTTACTCCCATTCTGAGCTCTTAACCAACTTTGAGCTTTACTTCAACCTTTATCTCCTCCTGAGCTTCAACCTCTCCTTAAGCCTTACCCATTCCTCTGGCCCTAATCCTACCCCATTTGTCCCAGTCCCTGTTTCCATGAAGGCATGAACTTATGCTTTAGTCCACAAATCCACCAACATTCAATCCTCACATACTTTTCCTATTTTGTCTCTACAGCTCCAATTGCAGAATATCATCATTCCAGTAAAAAGAGGAGATCTCAGTTTGTTTTCCTATTAGTTCCTATACTCGTTTTAGGCAGCTCCACAATCTCCATGAAGAATTCTGGCAGCTTTTGAGCCACTGTTTCTCAACACCCACCCCACCTTACCCCCACTCACCCTAGGCCTTTCTCCTCACAGCCTGTCACAATTGTACATGTTGTATTTCCCTAAAAAGCAGGTATCATCGCTGCCCTCCCCTTAAGAAACCAAGGTTTTGAAGATCGACTTGAAAACAAAAGTTAAACATGAGGAGTTCTAAGAACCTAATGATTGTATCAATGATTTGATAAGGAGAATAAGTGGAAGATGAAAGAGAAAGCCTTCAATTAGAAAAAAAAAACAGTATAGCTACTGAAGCAATGAGGGAAAATTCCACTGTTCTGTATTTATTTTATCTATAACTCATCTTATAACCATCACTCATCTCTTCAACTGGATATCTCACCATGCCAAACTGATAATAGTTTTCTAAGGATGTGTTCTTCATAGTTTTGCATATGTTATTTCCCCAAGTAGAATTCTCTACCTCTGACCTCATCACATCTTCCCTTTGTTATGCATTTGACTTCTTGATAAACTACCACTACTCCTTTAAATATTCAGCACAAATGTCACCTTTAATTTATTCTTTAAGCCAACCATTCCTTATTCCTTAACACCTGATATCTCCCTCAAATTTAGCCCTTATTCTACTGAAATACCCTGTTCTCTTGCCTACTACAGGGTGAGCTTCTTCCAGTCAGACTTTACCTTTGTATCCCAGCTTCTGGTATAGTGTGTATGGAGCATGCACTCAATAAATTAACAAGCTCTAGGGAATATTTTCAGTAAACATCAGTCTATACAGTTCTTCTTCTTCTTTGAACCATTTTTAAAGTTAAGATTATCAATGGCGTACAACTTTAAACATCTGAGAAAGGGAATGGTAGAAGTACTGAGCAAAATATAGATTGAGTTAGGAGGAGGTATGAGGAGGAACATGAAGGGAAAGCATGCATCCTTTCAGACCTTGCTACAGGGAACTCTTTGTCTTGTGGCCTCTCTGATTACTGCTCCCTCCTATCATTTTTACTCCCCCTTTAATTGAAGCACTCTCTCTTCAATCCTTCTAAGTCTGTCCCTGAATCCTCTTGTGCTTCCTTACTTCAGTAATGCTATGTCAAGGAGAAAACTAGGATAGCCAATTAGTTTCTTTGAAGGGAATTAAGAATAGCGGTAGACATTCTGGGTCCATATCTTCCTCTTATAGGGTAAGCTTGATATAAACAGGAGTCTTGACGCTTTCGTTTGGTGGATTTATGGGGCAGCTTCTGATTGTTAATTCTGGAGAGACTGAGATCTTTCTAGAAAGATGGCATTCAATAAATTGCTCCAATGGCCAAATAAGGATAGAATAAGCATCAGCATAAGTAAAATAACTTTGAATTAGGCAAAAAAAAATAAGATAACTCTGCAGCTGGAAGGGGAAAATGCCCAATACAAATTCAAATTTCCCATTTTCTTTTATGGAACAAGAAGCATTATACAAGTCCTCATAGCACAGCCACAGCTCGCACCTCTGGCAAAGCCTGGGAGGCTTTTGTTCTTCACATTTCAAAAAGTAGCCCGTGAAAACAGAGCATCAGTCTCAAGCAATTGCAATCGGTAAGAATGAAAAAATGTGAAATTTTATTGTTTATGAAATTGGTTTTTCAAATAAGAAGTCTCCCATCTCTGAGAAGAGTTTGCATGTTTGGCAGCAGCACAAGAGGCTTCTGAGGGAGCTGAATGGATGCAGGTGGATGGAGTCCTCACTAGGTCAAAATGGTTACACTGTCTCGAATGAGGACCTGGCCCCCAACTGGCTCCCATGGTATTTGCAAACTACCAGTGGCAGATTTTAAATACACTGTGCTATGGACGCCGAACTGTTGGACATTCTGCTCATTGTGGAAGGTCACATAGGCTGATTTAAAGGGATGTTCCATGACTGCAAACTTTCTTCTTGAAAAATAGGTACATTGTGCTGATTGTTTTTTTACCTCAGGAACAAAACGGAAACTGTGGAGAGAGATGTGGAGAGAAAAGCAGCCCCATAAAGGCTTGTTTTCTTTAAAGCAACAAGAGAAGAATAGATCAAAGTTTCTAAGCAATCTCTAGACTTCAAAATGAACAGAAGAGCATTTAAGTCATTTGACACATCATCTTTTTGCGTGTCAGTGTGGTTATGCCTGCATACAACTCTAGTCCATTTATAACATTATAAAATAACAAAGTCAAATTCTAAAGCAGAAGGAGCTTGGGAAAATTTTTAATCTCAAGCTCCTAACTTTGCATATGAGGAAACTGAGATACCAAGAAGTTGTAACCTTTCCAAGGAAATGGCAAGAACTAGAACACACAATTTAAAATGCTTATTACCATGTACCATGTTTTCTCCACTATGACATACCCACTTGCAGGCAATTTACACTATTTTTTTAAACCAAGGAAGGCAGTTAGATACATTACTTTTAGTATGATAATGAATCACAGCTCTGGTCATAATTGAAAGAACTATCACACATAACATACTTTCACCTGTAAAAAAAATCTTACACATAAAAGTTCACCTTTTAGTGAACTATCAGTGAAACATTTTGACCACTATATTTACCCTTTGTAATTTTTTTCAACTTCTCCATAAACAGATTAGGAAAACAAAACACTGTCTATTGTGCACACCCATCCAAGAAGTATATATATAATGGCCAACACAGTATCAGACATTTTGAATTTTTATCTCCTTGGAACAGAGCCATCAATTATTGCTGGAGATCACTGAGAGTTTGCTATAGCTCATTCTTCATTTCTCATCCCTGGCTTATTTGTCACTGTTTCTCAGGAAAGTTAGGTTTGGTTAATATACTGATATTATCTATTGGCTCTCAGCATCCATTCCCCCTTCCTTTTTACTTATTTCACTAATTACAAGCCTGAAAACAACTTAACTCCAGCCCTCTTGCAGATAGAGATATACATGCAGTTTGGTTTCTTTCAACAAGATGCACTCATTCAAGATTTGGCCGATGGAAAGGAGTTGGAGGCCATTCTCCTCAAGTTGCAACAGATGTCACTGCTCAAGGTAGCTGGACTCATTGTTTTAGTGTCTAGTCACCAGCTGCATGGATGTGAGGTAGTTGTGACGTTTGCTAAGCAGCAAACCTCTGGTTTGCAACTTGTTGGATCTTGAAATCAGTAGTCCAGTAGGAGAACTCCTGACTTCTACTTCTTTAAACCCTCATTTTGTAAGCAACTAGTTTCTTACATTAAATCCCTTCCTTCTAGAAAAACAGAGTTGTTCCTCTTTCTTGCAATAACTCCTAATATAGTCACTATTTAAAAGTGAAAACTTTCAGGTCTAAGATCTTTTCCTTCAAAATCTTAGACTTTTCAGACTCCATCCAGGGTCCAAGCTCCTGGAACAATGTCTCTCTACCACTCTTTCCAGTCTCCTGCTTAATTTGTAGAAAGTCTGGGGGCTGGAAGTAGACACAGCAAAGAACTCAGAGCCTGGAGTTAAGAGGCATCTTCTAGTTATTTACTACCAACTGATCTCAGGATAAAAAACCAAATCCTTAATATGGTCCATGAGATTGCTTTTTACATCTGTGACTCTATTTCTGTTTTGTAAATAAGTTCATTTGTACCATTTTTTTAGATTACACATATAAGCTATATCGTATGATATTTGTCTTTCTCTGTGACTCACTTCACTCAGTATGACAATCTCTAGGTCCATCCATATTGCTGCAAATGGCATTATCTTGTTCTTTTTTATGGCTGAGTAATATTCCATTGTATATATGTACCATTTCTTTATTCATCCCTCTGTTGATGGACATTTAGGTAGCTTCTATGTCTCAGCTATTGTAAATAGTGCTGCAATGAACATTGGGGTGCAAGTATCTTTTTGAATTATGGTTTTCTCTGGATATATGCCCAGGAATGGGATTGCTGGATCATATGGTACCTCTATTTTTAGTCTTTTAAGGAACCTCTTAAAAAACAAACTTATGGTTACCTGGGGGAAAGGGCGGGTGGAAAGATAAATTGGGAGATGGGGATTGACATATACACACTACTATATATAAAATATATAACTAATAAGGACCTACTGTATAGCACAGGGAACTCTACTCAATACTCTGTAATAAGCTATATGGGAAAAGAATCTAAATACATTTCATAGCATTCAGCACAGTTTGTAATTGTATTTTGTGTAATGATTTCACTACTCTCTGTGATCCTATCAGAACACAAGTCCAATGAAGATATGAAATGGCTTTGTTGGAAAGTAAAATATTATCATCTGCTGAAAAAATTTCACTTTTAATTCAAGTTTGATATAAACTGTTGCTTGCATTTCATCAAAAAATGACTTTATTACTAACGGATATGTAGAGTTTGGGGAAAGAAGACCCCAGTAGAAACTGGGAAAAACTTGTCACTTCAATTTATTACAACCTCAGTGGATAACAAAGGATTGCATTTGTGAACTGTCATAGTCTTCTATACAAGTATACCTTGTTTTATTTTGCTTTATTTTATTGTCTTCTCAGATATTGCATTTTTTACAAATTGAAGGTTCATGGCGACCCTGCATTAGACAAGTATATTGGTGCCATTTTTCCAACAACATTTGCTCACCTCAAGTCTCTGTGTCATATTTTGGCAATTCTCACAATATTTCAAACCCTCCACTAGCAAAAAGATTGTGAATCACTGAAGGCTCTGATGATGGTTAGCATTTTTTTTAGCAATAAAGTACTTTTAATTAAGGTATACACATTGTTTTTTATAGACATAATGCTATTGAACACTTAATAGACTACAGTAGAGTATAAAGAGAACTTTTATATAGGAAACCAAAAATTTGTGTGACTTGTTTAATTGTGATATTCACTTTATTGTGGTGGTCTGGAACTGAACCCACAATATCTCTGAGGTATGCCTGTAGTAACTAATCATATTTTAAGACCCATACAATAAATAAAATGTTTCACAAATCTTGAAATTGACACAATTACAGGGATTTTTTTTTAATGTATGTCTTTAAAAGAGATAGTCTGTGAGGCACAACTGAAAGAGTTCCTAATGACTAGGATTTTTTGTTTGTTTGTTTGTTTCAGTCTTGTATAAAAGCCCAAGCTGGCCAAATGAAGAGCTTTTTGTACACAGAGAGAAGAAGAGGGAGAGAGAAAGAGAGAAAGAAACAGAACAGATAGACAGGCAGAGGGAGAGGGAAGAAAGAAGAAAGATGAGAGAGAAGAGAGAATGAGAGATAACAATTTCTGGCTAACTCACTATTCTAGACTCTAGCCATTAGACTCAACCCAGCTGAGGCCACAGATAACCATGAAACAGACAAGTTGTTCCCATAATGTTCTGTCAGAATTCCCAAACCACAGAATTAGGAGATAAAATAGGAATAAAAAGTTTTAAACTACTAAGTTTTGGGATAGTTTGTTCATGGCAATAGATACCTGGAACAATCTCCCTCAAAATTTTTTATTGAAAAATATGTTTGTTGAAAAGTATTTGTTGACTGAATGTCTAATTAAGCAAATACATATTAAAGCAATGAATCTCTTCTCTACCCCTGTTACATTAGTAATAATCAGCAAGATTGCTAATAACATGTTAGAGACACAATGGTGAAACAAGACTCTCAGATACCATTGGCAAGGATGTAAATTGGTACATTCTCCTTGAAGAGCAAGATAGAAATCTCTATTAACAGTTTAAACACATGTTCCCCTTAGTCATGCTCATTTACTTCTAGGAATGTATTCCACAGATATACTCATGTGTGCAGAAACACATGTTCAAATAAGTTCACTCACTGCAGAATTGTTTGTGAATGTTAAGGCCTGGAAATAATATAAATGCCCATCAATAAGAGATCAGTTAAATAGATTATATCTTTTCAACAGAATAACTTTCCCCTGTTGATAAATATGAGATAAAATCTGTAGGTGCAGATATAAAACTATCTCTGAAGTGCATCGTTAAATGAGAAAATCAAGGTGCAGAATACTTCATACTGCCCAATGTGAAATAATGTGTGAAAGAAAGATATGTGCTTCCTGTAGAAGTGCTGTACTTCTTGGAGGCTGATTAAGAAACTGGTAATAGTGGCTGCCACTAGGAAGCAGACCAGTGATCTGGAATGGTGGAAATTTACTTTTCACTGAACATACTTTTGTACTGTTAGTTCCTTTCCCCCTAAGCTTGTTTTACTTTGGGTTCAAAAAACAAAATCTAGCACCCAATCACAGTTTTCAATTGATATGAAGAGTAAAAAAAAAAGATGTTATCACAAAAATGTAATCATAGCTTAAACTCAGAAAGTTGTGTCTAACAAAGAATATATGGCCTAAGGAATGTTTCACCTGAGAAGAAATTATATCTCCTTGGAATTCTGGAAAAATAGGTAAACCTAAAGAGTTTAGTGACCTTATGTCAGGACTTTTAGCTCTTAGCCTTTGGGACTCAGCTTTTCTCCTAGAGTATAATTCAGAGTAATGTTGATATCATCACACATCTTTACATTGGTTTGCAGGCAAAAGTTCGAAAGGGCAAGAAATGCATTCCCTGAACATGAAAGTGCTCTATACCTTCAACCCCTCATCTGGCATTATTTAAGCAGTGAATGATCATATACATAACATGTATATTTTGAGAACAATTATTAAGTAAGTATTTTGAATTTTGTTTGTTTTAGTAAAGAAAAGGAAAGAGAAAAAGGAATTCATCATAAATTCCTTTGATCTAGAGTGCACATGTGTATTAACATGGCTACTGTGGGCCAGAACCAGCCCATGGTTTCTCTGCCTTTGCCTGTTGTGATCCAATAGCAAGACACCAACAGAAATTCACCTCTTTTCTACCTTATCAACTCTTGTTGTTTGGCAGCACTTCATCTTTTCCAAGGAAAAGGATTTGAGCCTCTGCCTGAAATTTCTAGGCTATGCATGATTTTTACACAACAAATTCCCACTGGAAACTACAAAATACCTAGGGTCGTATTACCTACATGAGACCCTAGGTATTACGGATTTACCTATAGCTTTCCCAGTTTGATCAAAGTCACAACCAGATGGGTCTCTTTTTAAGAGTTTCTATTAATCCACTGCAGATTTACTGTTAAATGTTAAAAGCTGGCATAGACTTCTTCACAATTTTTTATAAATTAAATTACCAGCAAAGCACTCCTTAACCATTACTTGTCATTCACTGTCTTTGTAAAACTAATTGGCTTTATAAATAATTCAGTTTGTCTATTATTATCGTGAATGAATATAAGATATCCATGAAGCCTATTTGTATTATTTATTTTTTAAAAAACAGCTGAGATGATTGCTCAGATAAGGCATAGAGAAAAGAAAAACTTCCCCATTGGATTAATCTAATGTGAAGATTGAGAACTGAAAGGAATGATAAAGGATGTTTCCTGCTTGATTATTTTTGTTTTCAGGCTGCTTCTTTCTTGACAATTGAAAAACTAAAATATTTAAATCTGCTCTTTCTTTTTTAATAGAACATAATCTAAAAGTTTTTCCTTCCTTTTCCTTTTTCTTTTCTTTCTTTCCTCCTTCCCTTTCTTCCCTCCTTTCAGTCATCATAATTCCAAGCCATAATATGTAATCATATTCTTTTTTTTTTTTTTTTGCGGTACGCGGGCTTCTCACTGTTGTGGCATCTCCCGTTGCGGAGCACAGGCTCCGGACACGCAGGCCCAGTGGCCATGGCTCACGGGCCCAGCCGCTCCGTGGCATGTGGGATTCTCCTGGACCAGGGCACGAACCTGTGTCCCCTGCATCGGCAGGCGGACTCTCAACCACTGCGCCACCAGGGAAGCCCTCACATTCTATTTTAATAAGTCCCGATTTAAATTCACCCCTACAATACTTAACTTCTACCTGAAGTCTTACACATATACCAAAATTGACACTGAATGCATCTTGCTCTAAAGTTCTTTCTGGTAGGATGATAAAATATAGCCCTTTATTATTTCTTTGCACACATTTAAAAGTCATTGTACACCTAGAGAGGTAGTGTATTAGTTTTCTATTGCTGTCATAACAGCAATATTGTTTAGTGGCTTAAACAATATAAATTTATTATCTTATATTATCCATAGACCAGAAGTCTGACATGGATTTCAATGGCTAAAATCAAGGCATCAGTAGCACAGTATTCTTTTCAGGAGGACATGGAAAAGAATCTGTTTCCTTTCCTTGTCCAACTTCTAGAAGCTGCCTGCCTTCTTTGGCTTATGGCCCCTCTCCATCTTCAAAGCCAACAAAGGTGGGTTGAGTCTTTCTCATATTGCATTACTCTGACCTACTCTTCTGTCTCCCCCGTGCACTTTTAAGGACTTTGTGATTACACCAGCCTACCCAGATAATGCAGGATAGTTCCATCCGAAAAATTCATTCACCTTTGCTATGGAATGTAACATGTTTACAAGTTCTGGGAATTAGAATGTGGAGATTGGTGTGGGGGTGTGTGCATTATTTTGCCTCCTACAAAAGGTATTGCATCATGGAAAAATGCATGGGCTTTAATGTCAGGTGGGTCTAGTCTTAGCTTTCCATTTGAAAAATGAGTTTAGTAATTCCTAACTTGCAAGATTTGTCCTGAGGAATACAAATAATATTGGGTTAGCCAAAAATGTTGGTTTGGGTTTTTCCATAAGATGTTACAGAATCCAGACATCTTATGTTGGGTTGGCCAAAAAGTTCATTCAGGTTTTTCTGTAACATCTTGCAGAAAAACCTGAATGAACCTTTTGGCCAACCCAATATAAAATGTCTGGGTCATGGTAGAAAGAAAGTCAAGAGTAGCCATTATCGATCTTATTTAACTTATAATATGTTATTTTCTTTAAGCATTACCTCCTTTTCTAGAACATATATTAACCAAATGATAAATATTTATTAATTGATTATCAGATTATCAGATGTAAAGAAAAATAAGAAGGAGGTGGTAAAGCAAAATAGAAACCTAGGTATGGGAATGGAAAGTGCCTCCAGTAAGGTTATTTGGGGAAAAAAAATAGTCCAGAATAAAATGCATGATATGCCTGAAAATCACATTGTGTTAGATTGTATGCTCCAAGAGAGCAGAGGCTGGGTATGTCTTATTCAGTGCAAATTTCCTGGCATCTTGCCCAGCACCCATCACATAGTAGACACTCAGTAAATATTAATTACATGAAATGAAAAGAAGTAGGCATGAAACTTGGATAGAATTCTGGGTTTGCACAGACTAAATATTTGTGAAGTTAACCCGTGTCTCTCAGCTGTTCAGTTCATTTACCTCTAAAAGATCTGTGCTAATACCCTGGGTCAGAATTAATAAAAAGCTTTCTTATCAATAACAACTGTCATTTATCAAACATCAACTACACACAGACACAAGAGTTTTACTCATGTCCTCTAATTAAACACTTACAAGATTATGTGGCAGGTATTTCTGTCCACACTTGAGAGCTAAGTTGGGAATCAGAAAAGAGATTTAATAGGTCCAAGGTCATCTACCACTTTAATGGTAGAAACAGGATTAAGCATAGACTTTTTTTTCCCCCAAAGATCATGCTGTTTGGCTCAGTTCTGCTACTTCCCATGAAACAGTCTTTTTTGATCACTTGTGTAGTGTGTCAGGCCACTTCTAAGTGCTGGAAATACAAAATGTAAGTATAGCTTCTACCCTCAAAAATACAACTCTAATATGTTATGATGATAGCTATATTAGCAGTATAAACAAAGTACTTTGGGGAACACAGACATGACAACAATAATTTAGCATTTAGGGAATTAGGAAATTTTCCCTCTCTAGTTTTTTAATTGTAGTTTCAGGTGTACAACATAGTGACTCAATATTTTTATACATTATAAAATGATCACCACGATAAGTCTAGTTACCAACTGTCACCATACAAGGTTATTACAATATTTTGACTATATTCCCTATGCTGTGAATTATATCCCTATGACATATTTATTTATTTTATAACTGGAAGTTTGTACCTCTTTATCACTTTCACCTATTTTGCCCATCCCCCACCAGCATCCCCTCTGGCAACCACCAGTTTGGCCTCTATATCTAAGAGTCCGTTTCTGCTTTGCTTTCCTTGTTTGTTTTGTTAAATCATATGGTATTGACATTTTTCTTTCTCTGACTTATTTCACTTAGCATAATACCCTTTAGATCCACTTGCATTGTTGCAAACAGAATGATTTCATTCTTTTTATGGCTGAGATGGCTGAGTAATATTCCATTATATACACACACACTCACATACACACATACACACACACACACACATATATATATACATACACACATATATATCACATCTTCTTTATCCATTCATCTATCGATGGACACTTAGGTTGCTTCCATATCTTGGCTGTTGTAAATAATTCTACAGTGAACATAGGGGTGCATATATCCTCTCAAATTCAGGTTTTCATTTTCTTCAGATATATACTCCAAAGTAGAATTGTTGGATCATATGGTATTTACATTTTTAATCTTTTGAGGAACTTCTATGCTGTTTTCCATGGTGGTTGCACCAATTTACATTCCCACTAACAGTGTATAAGAGTTCCCGTTTCTCTACATCTTCTCCAACACTTGCTATTTCTTGCTTTTTGGATAACAGCCACTCTAATGGGCACAAGGTGATATCTCAGTGTGGTTTTGACTTGCATTTCCCTGATGATTAGTGATGCTGAGCATCTTTTCATATGTCTGTTGGCCATCTCTATGTCTTTTTTGGAATAAAGTCTATTCAGGACCTCTGTCCATTTTAATTGAATTGCTTTTTTTTTTTATATTGAGTTGTATGAGTTCTTTATATATTTTGATATCAACCCCTTATCAGGTATATCATTTGCACATATTTTCTTACATTCCACAGGTTGCCTTTTTGTTTTGTCAGTGATTTCCTTCACCATGCAAAAGTTTTTTTAGTTTGACACAGTCCCATTTGTTATTTTTGCTTTTGTTGTCCTTGCCTAAGGATACATATCAAAAAGAAAAAAAAAAACCCAAAAACTAAGATCAATGTCAAAGAATTTAATGCCTATGTTTTCTTCTAGAAGTTTTATAGTTTCTTGTCTTATATTTAAGTCTTTAATCCATTTTTGAGTTTATATTTGTATATGGTGTAAGAAAGTGGTCCAGTTTCATTCTTTTGCACATAGCTTTCCAGGTTTCCTAACATCATTTATTGAAAAGATTGTCTTTCCCCATTGTATATTTTTCCCTCCTTTGTAGTAGATTAATTGACTATATAAGTGTGGGTTTATTTCTGGGATTTCTATTTTTTGTGCCAGTACCATACAGTTTTGATTTCTATAGCTTTACAGCATAGTTTGAAATCAGGGAGCATGATACATCCAGCTTTCTTCTTCTTTCTCTAGATTGCTTTGGTTATTTGGGTTCTTTTGTGGTTCCATGCAAATTTTAGGATTATTTGTTCTAGTTCTGTGAAAAATGCCACTGGTATTTTGATAAAGATTGTATTGAATTTGTAGATTGCATTAGGTAATATGAACATTTTATCAGTGTTAATTCTTCTAATGCATGAGCATTGTATATCTTTTTATTTATTTGTGTTGTCTTCAATTTCTTTGATCAATGTCATAGTTTTCAGAGTACAGGTCTTTCATCTCCTTGGTTAAATTTCTTCATAGGTATTTTATTCTTTTTGGTGAAATTGTAAATGAGATTGTTTTCTTAATTTCTCTTTCAGATATTTTGTAAAAGATTTCTGTATTTTAATTTTGTACCCTTCAACTTTACTGAATTTTTTTCTTAGTTATAATAGGTTTTTGTTTGTTTGTTTGTTTGCTTTTTCTGGAGTCTTACAGCTTTCTTTATATAAGATTTCATGCAATCTGCAAATAGTGACAGATTTACCTCTTCCTTTCCAATTTGTATGTCCTTTACTTCTTTTTCTTGCCTAATTGCTCTGGCTAGGACTTCTAATACTATGTTGAATAAAAGTTGTGAGAATGGGTAACCCTGTTTTGTTCCTGATCTTATAGGAGAAGCTTTCAGCTTTTCACTATTGAGTATGATGTTAGCTGTGGGTTAGTAATATATGGCTTTTAATTATGTTGAGGTACATTCCCTCTATACCCCTTTGTTGATAGCTTATATCATAAATGTATGTGGAATCCTGTCAAATGATTTTCTGCATCTATGAAGATGATCATATCATTTTTGTCCTTTATTTTGTTAATATGGTATGTCAGGTTGATTGATTTATGGATGTTAAACCATCCTTGCATCCCTGGAATAAATCCCATTTGATCATGGTATATGATCCTTTGAATGTATAGTTGAATTTGGCTTACTAATATTTTGTTGAGGATTTTTGTATCCATGTTAATCAGGAATACTGTCCTGTAGTGATTTTTTCTGGTAGTGTCCTTGCTTTTGGTATCAGGGTAATACTGGTCTCATAAAGTGAATTTGAAAGTGGTCCTTCCTCTTCAATTTTTTGGAATAATTAGAGAAAGACAGGCATTTAACTTTTCTTTAAATGTTTGGTAGAATTCACCCGTGAAGCCGTCTGGACCAGGACTTCTGTTTGTTGGGAGTTTTCTGATTACTAATTCAATTTGGTTACTAGTAATCAGTCTATTCAGATTTTCTATTTCTTCAGGATTCAATCTTGGAAGATTGTATGCTTCTAGGAATGTATCCATTTTATTAGGTTGTCTGATTTGTTGGCATATAACTGTTTGTAGTATTCTGATTCTTTGTATCTTTGTGGTATTGGTTATTATTTCTCCTCATTCATTTCTGATTTTATTTGTTTGGGCTCTCTCGTTTTTTCTTAATGAGTTTGTTGATTTCTAAAGGTTTGTTGATTTTGCTTATCTCTTCAAAGAACCAGCTCTTAGTTTCATTGATCTTTTCTATTGTTTTTTGGACTCTATTTATTTCCACTCTGATCTTTATTTTCTTCTACTAACTTTGTGCTTTGTTTATTCTTCATTTTCTTCTTCCTTTAAGTGTAAAGTTAGATTGTTTCAGGCTGTTTTTGTTTGTTTGTTTCTTGACATAGGCCTGTATCACTGAGAACTTCCCTCTTAGAATGCCTTTTGCTGGGTCCCAAAGATTTTGGAATATTGTGTTTCCATATTCATTTGGATCAAAGTATTTTTTTATTTCCTTTTTGATTTCTTTATTGACCCATTCGTTGTTTATAGCATGTTGCTTAGTTTCCACATTTTTGTGTTTTTTCCAGTTTTCTTGTTATAGTTGATTTCTAGTCTTATACTGTTGCAGTTGGAAAAAATGCTTGATATGATTTCAGTCTTCTTAGATTTATTGATACTTGTTTTGTGGCCTAACATGGATCTACCTTGAAGAATGTTACATGTGCACTTGAAAAGTGCTGCTTTTTTTGTTTTTGGGTTTTTTTTTTTTTGCGGTATGCAGGCCTCTCACTGTTGTGGCCTCTCCTGTTGTGGAGCACAGGCTCCGGACGTGCAGGCTCAGTGGCCATGGCTCACGGGCCTAGCTGCTCCACGGCATGTGGGATCTTCCCGGATCGGGGCACGAACCCGTGTTCCCTGCATTGGCAGGTGGACTCTCAACCACTGCTCCACCAGGGAAGCCCCTTACCTTTATTATTTTTTACCTTTTCTGGTCAATTCTTACTTTCATATGTTTTCGTATTATTAACTAGTGCCCTTTTTTTTTTTGGTTTAGAGAAGGCCCTTTAACATTTCTTTTAAGGCTGGTTTGGTGATGATGGGCTCCTTTAACTTTTGCTTATCTGAAAAACTCTTGGTCTTTCCTTCAAATCTGAACAATAATCTTGCAGGGTAAAGAATTCTTGGTTGTCAGTTTTTTCCTTTCAAAACTTTGAATATGTCATGCCACTCTCTTCTAGCCCATAAGGTTTCTGTTGAAGAATCTGCTCATAGCTTTATGAGGTTTCCCTTGTATGTATTAAGTTGCTTTACTCTTGCTACTTTTAAGATTCTCTCTTTACCCTTAACTTTTATCATTTTAATTATAGTGTGTCTCAGTGTGGTTCTCTTTAGGTTCATCTTATTTGGAACTCTCTGGGATTCCTGGGTCTGGATGGTGGTTTCCTTCTTCAGATGAAGGAAGTTTTTAGCCATTATTTATTCAAATAATTTTTCTGACCCTTTCTCTTTCTCTTCTACTTTTGGGATCCCTATATTGAGAATATTATTCCACTCGATATTGTCCCAGAAGTGGGCTTTTTAGGTGTCTTGACTTCTTTTTTTTCATTTTTCTGCTCTGTCTGGGTGTTTTCCACTGCTTTGTCTTCCCGTTTGCTGATTCATGCTTCTATTTCATCCATTGTGCTGTTGAAACCCTCTAGTGTATTTTTTAGTTCACTGATAACTTCTGTTTGGCGCTGCCTCTTTGTTGAAGTTCTCACTGTGTTCATCCATTCTTCTACTGAGATTGGTAAGCATATTTATCACCATTACTTTGAACTTTTTATCAGGTAAGTTGCTTATATCCATTTCATTAAGGTAGTTTTCTGGGAGTTTGCCTTGTTCTTTGGTTTGGAACATATTCCTCTCTCTCATTTTGCCTATCTTTTTGTGTTTGTTTGTAGGTCTTGGCTACCTACCTCAGTCCTGAAGGAGGGGTCTTCTTTAGGAGCTGTTCAGTGTGGCCTAGAATCACAATCTCTCCTGGCCACCAGAGCCAGGCACTCTATGGGTGTCCCTCATGTGGGTTGCATGCACCCACCAGATGTGATAGGGCTGTGGCTGCTACATAGGGATAGCAGGGCTCAGGGCACTCATCTGGCCCAGTTGTGGCTTGGCCACTGTGCAGGGAGGGTGGGGGGCCAAGTTGCTTGCCCATGCCAGTTGTAGCTTGATTTCTGTTGGTGTGGCAGTGTTCAGGGCACTGCCCAGCCTGGGTACAGCTCATCTCCTGTGCTATAAACATTAGTTATAACAGCCAATCCCTGACATTCAAGACTAGCTTAAACATTTCTGCTTAATATTTCCCAAGAGCTATACTTTTGCCATAATTGTTATTTAAAAGTATTGAATATGTGCCAGATACAAGGCCACATGCGCAACATGAATTATCTAATTTGATCACCAAAATCAGAGTAGAGATATGAAAACTGAGGCTAAATGTCAGTAAATTTCTCATGGTCACACAGTTGATACGGAATGAAACAAGTATTCAAATCTAGTCAATTTGTCTAGATTAGCACACCTGTTACAGCACAGTTCACACTTTGACTATCTGTTCTTCTGGAATAAAGAACAAAAGCTGTGAGGGCAAGAATCTGGTTTATCTTGCTCACTATTGTTTCTCCAGTGCCTAAACTTGTAAAAGAATGGTTGGTTATAAATAAACTGAGCCTTGAAGGATTAGAAGGAATTTGCTAGGATTTGAGATAGAAAGGGATTTTGGTATCAATATGGTGGATGGACTGGTGTTAGAGTGACTAACAACAAGGAAACCAAGTAGAAGGTTGTTCACAATTACCCAGGTGAGAGATGAATAGAGCATGAACTAGAAGGGAGATCAGCAAACATTTTCTGAAAAGGGCCAGATAGTAAATATTTTAGGCTTTGAAACTACTCACTTCTACCATTGTAGCACCAAAGCAATCTCAGATAATACATAAACAAATGAACATGGATGTGCTCCAATAAAATTTAAATTAACCAAAATAGTTGGCAGGCTGGATGTAGCCTGTGGGAAGCTGTTTGCTGACCCCTGAACTAGAATACTGGCAATGTAATTGGAAGAGTCTTTGTGTCTTGCAGTAGTAGTAGTGTGCGTGAACTAGAGAAATGTTTCAAATGCAAACCTGGTAGGATTTGTTGACTGACTATAAAGCATGGGAAAGAGAAGAGTTGAAGATAATCTTTCCTGACACAGGGAATCAAGGGTATCAAGGAAGATAAACTAGTTTAAAAGTAAAGAGTGATAATATCAATTCAGAACCCAAATAAGGAGTTTCGGATGGAAAAGAACATCCAATAATATCCAAAGCCCAGAATAAGAGTGAAAAGACCAATAGGTAGATGAAGAGTTCCCTAATATAGTCTTATAAATTCATTATAGGATCTACATTATTACCCATCCCTATCCTTATACTTGGCTACTTAACTCTGCGGGAACTTTTTTTTTTTTTTTTTTTTGATGATTCATAGTTTCTCTCTGTTCTTATCAAGAGGGACACAGGCTGAACAGTTTATGCAATGATAAGACACATAGTCCAGTTCACAATTTAATTCACCTGGAAAACTTTCGAGGAGGTACCTTTTAAGGTCTTTTGGAAATTCAGTGCTCAAAGGAAAAACTTACTTTGAATTCTCAACTGACTTACAAATGAAGGAGGAATGTAATTTCTACAGATGAGATCTGGTCCCTAATTTGAGGTTTGCTATTAGGTACAGCAGAAAGAGGCAATCTATGCACTGAAAAGTATGCCAAAAGATGAATTCCTCTCCTTCATTCAAAGAAAAGTTTTAGAAAGAAAGGTAAGGTGGGCCTGGGTGAACACTCACTGCTTTTAATTTAAAATTACACCCCTTTCCACTACATAAAGGCTCTTTTAGAAATTTTTCTGTGCCACAAAAGCTCTTATAACATTAGGAATTTAGGTACTAGGTGGATTTTAAAGACAGTATTAATGAACAATACTTGCTATGAGTTATTTTCAAATTAATGGCCTGTATCAATATCTAGGTCTCAGGGGCTTCCCTGGTAGCGCAGTGGTTGAGATTCCGCCTGCCGATGCAGGGGACACGGGTTTGTGCCCCGGTCCGGGAAGATCCCACATGCCGCAGAGTGGGTGGGCCCATGAGCCATGGCCGCTGAACCTGCGAGTCCGGAGCCTGTGCTCCGCAACGGGAGAGGCCACAACAGTGAGAGGCCCGAGTACCGCAAAAAAAAAAACAAAAAAAAATCTAGGTCTCAGAGAAAAATATTTTCCTCTAAATTTTTTAAAAGACATTTGAAGCAACGAAGCAATCTAAGGAGTTTGCTCAAACAACTTCCCTTCTTGCGAGATGTAGTGATGGTCTCTGAGCGCAGAAAAATAAAGCTTATTAAAGTGAAGGGAAAATCTTTGCCAATAAATGCATCACTAGAATTAATAAACTGGCTTGGGAGGAAGGAATAGAACATCAGAATCTAGCTATGTGTCATTAGTCTTTCTATCCTTGCAAAAACATGTGTCATACCCTCATATAACTCATGTGAACTCTGAGTTGCAAGAAATTCTGGAACCTCGGAAGTGCCAACAGGTAAGTAGTGAGAGAAAGCCAGGATTGAGGGACCAAAATAGGCTGCAGGTTTGTGTTCTCCCCAGGCAGTAGTTCAATTGATGGTGTTCAAGGGGTAGAGCAAAGACAAGCTTTTGGGAGACCTTAGCCAAGACTCAGAATGGATCATATCTGGCCCTCAGGGAAGAAAGTTGGCAATGTCCAGATCAGATATCAACTGGGGTGCAGGTAAGAACATAGGCTGGGTTGGTGGACAGCCTGGAGAGCCAATCAGCCAGCAGGAGAATAACCACCACCACAAAGATGGGCTGGCAAAGGCTAAACATTGATGAATTAATAGGTGCCCACAATCTATTCTTTCAGATACACCACACACCGGATGCAATGGCAAACAGACAAATTTATAACCCTGAACACTCACCCCTTAACTTGGCTGTTAGAGTTAATACCATAGCTAACGTTGAACCAGTTGTGGTTCTTACATGAGTTGGAGAAGGCAAAACCTAACACAGTTCATTTTCTTCATTTCCACTCGAGCAAATTGTTCATTTTCTCTATGAATTGCAATAGAAATATTTGTTACCAAATGTCGAGACACTGTGCTGGACCCCTTTTATACACTATCCTTAATCCTCATAAATCTTCAGAATATTAATTATTATACCCTTTTTTCAGTTTAGGAAAGTGAGGTTAAAAGAAGGGTAAGTGGTTCACTCAAGACTAAGTGCCAAGGTCTGAAACAGGAATAACTAAAACATTATACCTGCTTTCCAGAGGTCTAGCCTACTCTGGATTTTAAAAAAATCAGTGTATAATAGTTACTCCAACAAGAGAGATACCATAATAAAGTAGTGAATCAGCTCTGTAGGAGCTAGGAGAAGAGAACACAACTATACTTGCAGAGGTCAGAAAAGGCTTCTTCAAAGAAGGTGACCCTAGATTCTGGGTCTTAACCTTCAGCATTTGGTAAGGGAAGGTCCTGAGGCTAGGGAAAGCCTGGAAAGCTGTTACCAGGATGGTTGTCCATAAGGGGAATGATGATAGAGTTGTGAAGTAAGTTGAACCCTGGAGTTAGGAGATCCTGAATTATGTACCAAGCAGGAGAATTAAGATGATACATATAGGAAATGGCCAAGGGGGCTTGCATGAATAAAGCAAGGGACAAGTGGTGGAGTGAGGGTATTTGGATGATCCAGGAAACTAAATAAGAACAGTGAACAAAAGTTGAGATGTTTCCTTTTTGTAAAGATGGTATTTACAGACCAGGCACTTTACACCATGTATATAATGCTCATTAAACTTGTTGCATCAGTCCAGGCACTAAGTTTTGAAGGTGGGCATGAGCTCATCTGGCAGGAAGAGGGAGTAAGGGTAATCTGGGCATAACATGTATAATGTGCCCAACTAAAGAGTAATGTGACATAACTAGAAACTAGCAAGTATTCCGACAGAGCCTTGATTTGTGGACATGGGGATCCAGAGAGAATTGGAAGATTGACATTAATCACATCATGTTGAAAGGCTTTTGATGTACTATATAGGATTCAGCTGTATTGCATATTTGCTTTCAGTCAGGGAATGCCATCCTCCAGCATTGTGAGGTCAGGGAACATGCTGGAAAAAGAGTTAGGAGGCTGTTACAAAAAACCAGGCAAGCCAGGAGTACGTGAAAGGGGAAGAAACAACAGCATTTCAATTATAGAATCTATTTAAATGTTATTAAAAAAAATTTTTTAAAGACTTTCTATTTAATCCTAACAACTACACCGCGAGATAAATACACAGTTGAATTTTGAACAAAGTGGGGGTTAGGGGTACCAACCACCCATCACAGAAAATCCCAGCTGTATAACTTACAGTCAACCCTCCATATACATGGTTCCTCCACATCCGCAGTTCCCATCTGCAGATTCAACTAACCTCAGATCATGTAATACTCTAGTATTTACTACTGAAAAAAGTCTGCAGATAAGTGGACCCATGTAGTTCAAACCCATGTTGTTCAAGGGTCAACTGTATATTAACAACTGCTCATATTTATTGAGCCATTATCACGCCACATGCCAAATCTTAGGGAGGCATTTGAGCATTTTGGTTAAGTGCTTTCACTGCTTACTAGCTGTTTGACCTTGGGAAATGAAATCTCCTTATGCCTCAGTTTTCTTATCTGTAAAAATAGAAAGTCTTGCAGTGTTTCTGTAAAGACAAGTGAAATATAATGTACTTAGAATTATTCCTTGCATATAGTAAGCAATCAATAAACAACAGCTATCATTATCATGTTTAAATTTCACAGTGCTTTTTATTACTCTATGTGTGCCATGGTACTGAAGAGGAAATAGAATCTCAATGAGAAGTTAAGTAACTTGTCAATCAGAATCAGGCTCTTCTGATTCCTGATTTTACACAGGAGAGAAGAAGCACATGGCTTCCATCCAGCACAACTTCCAATTTCGTTATGATACATAAGAAACTTTGGATGAGGTAGATGCAATCATCTAAGGCTTATCCATTAATGGCTTGTATGAAAGGTCTTTCTGAGCCAAATAAGGATCTCTCCCCTTATCTAATTCATTGTACTGCTTCTTGGAATCCTTTTACAGCATTTCTATCTTCCCTGACATTTAATTTGCAATCCCAGGAAACCAGAAACTTTCACATATGCAGTTGCCTAGGCTTCCAAAGCAAGGAATACTCCCTTAACTAGGCAACAGATATTTCCGGCAGAAACCTCAGTCAGTTTACGTGGCAATGTGCAGTGGGTGTTCAGTTATGCTTGCAGTGAGTCAGCGAGATTTCTCTGCCCAGAGGTTCTTAGGGTTGATAGTACCATGTAAACAGGAAAATCAAGGTTGACCCTAATTATGATAAAGACAGGGTCCTACACCCTATTAAAACTACTGTTAGTCTATTAGTATTGTCTATGTGATATTAATCATACTAGTAAAGCTACCTTTACTGGTTGGTTACTTACTGTGTCATACAGGTAAGGCTCAAAGAGGTTTGCTAATTTGTCCAAGGTCATACAGGTAGTATATTAGTTTTTATGGCTGCTATCACAAATGACCATGAATTCAGTAGCTTAAAACAACACTAATTTATTTTCTTACAGTTCTGGAGGTGAGAAATCAAAGTCTCACAGGGCTAAAATGAAGGAGTCAATAGAACTTTCTGGAAGCTCTAGGAACCCATTTCCTTACCTTTTCTACATTTTTGAGACTGCCTACATACCCAGGCTCATGGCCCTGTTCCTCAACCTTCAAAACCAACAATCTCATCATTCTGACCTCTGCTTTCCTGGTCACATCCTTTCCTCTGCTTTCTACTTACATCTTAGAATTGGAAGGACCCATATAAGGGTTCCACTTATAAGGACCCTTATGATTACATTGGTCCTACCTGGCTAATCTGGGATAATGTCCCCATTTTAAGAACAGCCAGTTAGCAACCATAAGTCCACTTGCAACTTAAAAATCCTTTACCATGTAACCTAACACAGTCCAGGTCCTGGGCATTAACATATGCATATCTTTGAAGAGTCATTATTCTGCCTATCACAGCTAATAGAAGTGGCAAAGCCAGGATTGGAACCTAAATATATCTGATTCTGAAGGCTGTGTTCTTAACCATCACACTATACCAAACTATTGCAAAAATATCAGGTCCTCATCTTCAAAAGGAAATGATTGGGAATGGTTCTGATGATTCTCAACAGATTTATTCCCACAAGCAACTTAATGATTAATATTTATGTTGTTAACCTGATACTCTATGATCTTATTTGAGCACAACAAAAAGCGGGGTTGCGCCTGCCCGGCACTATAATCTGGGGTGTGACCAGCACAGCTGTGCCCACCTCGCTAGAACTGCACCCTCCTGGAGAGAACTCTGCCAGCTGACAAGAATCCTATAAAGCAGACCTGCTGTTGGCCTGTCAGGGAGAACGGTATACTCTAAGGCTGGAGCTCCACATTCTCTGTTCTTAGATTCTAGAATAACACTTTCCTTTGCTTCTGAACAAAACTCGGTCTCATTATATTGGTTAGCAAGACATCGGTCAGGAGGACCCTTGTTGGGGCCTGACTCCAAAGGGTCACTAACAATGGCATGAGATTGAAATGAAGACTTCCTTTCTAGATACCCAGATTTCTCATCCAAATATATGTATAATTTTACTTAGTTTGTAATCATAATTGTTGGTTCCCAAATTGGCCCCTGTACACAGAGGGAAAGGAGAGACTGAAGAAAGCGGCAGACTACCTCAGACTATTCCAGGTGACCCAGCTTACATAGTGTCAAAGCACTAGGTGGAGGGGGGTGATCTACAGTCATCATCTGTCCATACTGTCACCTCGCTGGAACAATCAACAGCCGTGTGGCTGACAGGGTCTTGGTGCTCTGGCTGCATGTCAGGCCTGAGCCTCTGAGGTGGGAGAGCGGAGTTCAGGACATTGGTCTACCAGAGACCTCCTGGCCCCACATAATATCAAACGGCAAAAGCTCTCACAGAGATCTCCATCTTAATGCTAAGACCCAGCTCCACTCAAGGACCAACAAGGTACAGTGCTGGACACCATGTGCCAAACTAGCAAAACAGGAACACAACCCCACCCATTAGCACAGAGGCTGCCTAAAATCATAATAAGTTTGCAGACACGCCAAAACACACCACCGGACACGATCTTGCCCACCAGAAAAACAAGATCCAGCCTCACCCACCAGAACACAGGCAACAGTCCCCTCCACCAAAAAGCCTACACAACCCACTGAACCAACCTTACCCACTGGGGACAGACACCAAAAACAAGAGGAACTATGAATGTGCAGGCTGCAAAAAGGAGACCCCAAACACAGTAAGTTAAGCAAAATGAGAAGACAGAGAACTACCCAGAAGATGAAGGAGCAAGGTAAAAACCCACCAGAACAAACAAATGAAGAGGAAATAGGCAGTCTACCTGAAAAAGAATTCAAAGTAATGATAATAAAGATGATCCAAAATCTTTGAAATAGAATGGAGAAAATAAAAGAAACATTTAACAAGGACCTAGAAGAACTAAAGAGCAAACAAACAATGATGAACAACACAATAAATGAAATTCAAAAATCCCTGGAAGGAATCAATAGAAGAATAACAGAGGTAGAAGAATGGATAAATGACCTGGAAGATAAAACAGTGGAAATAACTACTGCAGAACAGAATAAAGAAAAAAGAATGAAAAGAACTGAGGACTGTCTCAGAGACCTCTGGGACAACATTAAATGCACCAACATTCAAATTATAGGGGTCCCAGAAGAAGAGAAAAAGAAAGGGACTGAGAAAATATTTGAAGAGATTATAGTTGAAAACTTCCCTAATATAGGAAAGAAAACAGTTAATCAAGTCCAGGAAGCGCAGAGAGTCCCACACAGGATAATCCAAGGAGAAACACACCAAGACACATATAAGTCAAACTATGAAAAATTAAATACAAAGAAAAAATATCAAAAGCAGCAAGGGAAAAACAACAAATAACATACAAGGGAATCCTCATAAGGTTAACAGCTGATTTTTCAGCAGAAACTCTGCAAGCCAGAAGGGAGTGGTAGGACATATTTAAAATGATGAAAGGGAAAAACCTACAACCAAGATTACTCTACCCAGCAAGGATCTCACTCAGATTCGACAGAGAAATTAAAACCTTTACAGACAAGCAAAAGCTAAGAGAATTCAGCGCCGCCAAACCAGCTTTACAACAAATGCTAAAGGAACTTCTCTAGGCAGGAAATACAAGAGAAGAAAAAGACCTACAATAACAAACCCAAAACAATTAAGAAAAGGGTACTAGGAACGTACATATCGATAACTACCTTAAATGTAAATGGATTAAATGCTCCTACCAAAAGACATAGACTGGCTGAATGGATACAAAAAACAAAACCCATATATATGCTGTACACAAGAGACCCACTTCAGACCTAGGGACACATACAGACTGAGTGAGGGGATGGAAAAAGATATTCCATGCAAATGGTGATCAAAAGAAAGCTGGAGTAGCAATTCTCATATCAGACAAAATAGACTTTAAAATAAAGACTATTACAAGAGACAAAGAAGGACACTACATAAGGATCAAGGGATCAATCCAAGAAGAAGATATAACAATTTAAATATTTCTGCACCCAACATAGGAGCACCTCAAGACATAAGGAAACTGCTAACAGCCATAAAAGGGGATATTGACAGAAACAAAATAATAGTAGGGGACTTTAACACCGCACTTTCACAATGGACAGATCATCCAAAATGAAAATAAATAAGGGAACACGAGCTTTAAATGATACATTAAACAAGATGGACTTAATTGGTATTTATAGGACATTCCATCCAAAAACAACAGAATACACTTTCTTCTCAAGTGCTCAGGGAACATTCTCCAGGATAGATCATATCTTGGGTCACAAATCAAGCCTTGGTAAATTTAAGAAAATTGAAATCATGTCAAATATCTTTTCTGACCACAGTGCTATGAGACTAGATATCAATTACAGGAAAAAATCTGTAAAAAATACAAACACATGGAGGCTAAACAATACAATACTAAATAACCAAGAGATCACTGAAGAAATCAAAGAGGAAATCAAAAAATACTGAGAAACAAATGACAATGAAAACACGATGACCCAAAACCTATGGGATGCAGCAAAAGCAGTTCTAAGAGGGAAGTTTATAGCAATATAATCCTACCTCAGAAAACAAGAAACATCTCAAATAAAAAACCTAACCTTATACCTAAAGCATTTAGAGAAAGAAGAACAAAACAACCTCAAAGTTAGCAGAAGAAATCAAAAATGTCAGCTCAGAAATAAATGAAAAAGAAATGAAGGAAACAATAGCAAAGATCAATAAAACTAAAAGCTGGTTCTTTGAGAAGATAAACAAAATTGATATACCATTAGACAGACTCACCAAGAAAAAAAGGGAGAAGATGCAAATCAATAAAATTAGAAATGAAAAAGAAGTAACAACTGACACTGAAGAAATACAAAGGATCATGAGAGATTACTACAAGCAACTATATGCCAATAAAATGGACAACCTGGAAGCAATTCTTAGAAATGCACAACCTTCCGAGACTGAACCAGGAAGAAACAGAAAATATAAACAGACCAATCACAAGAACTGAAATTGAAACTGTGATTAAAAGTCTTCTAACAAACAAAAACCCAGAAGCAGATGGCTTCACAGGCCAATTCTATCAAACATTTAGAGAAGAGCTAACACCTATCCTTCTCAAACTCTTCCAAAATATAGCAGAGGGAGGAACACTCCCAAACTCCTTCTATGAGGCTATCACCACCCTGATACCAAAACCAAAGATGCCACAAAAAAAGAAAACTACAGGGCAATGTCTCTGATGAACATAGGTGCAAAAATCCTCAACAAAATATTAGCAAATGGAATCCAACAGCACATTAAAAGGATCATACACCATGATCAAGTGGGGTTTATCCCAGCAGTGCAAGGATCCTTCAATGTATGCAAATCAATCAATGTGATACACTATATTAACAAATTGAAGGAGAAAAACCATGTAATCATCTCAATAGATTCAGAAAAAGCGTTCACAAAAATTCAACACCCATTTATGATAAAAAAACCTCCAGAAAGTAGGCACAGAGGGAACTTACCTCAACATAATAAAGGTCATATATGACAAACCCACAGCCAACATCGTTCTCAGTGGTGAAAAACTGAAACCATTCCCACTAAGATCAGGAACAAGACAAGGTTGCCCACTCTCACCACTCTTATTCAACAAAGTTTTGGAAGTTTTAGCCACAGCAATCAGAGAAGAAAAATAAATAAAAGGAATCCAAATCAGAAAAGAAGAAGTAAAACTGTCACTGTTTGCAGATGACATGATACTATACATAGAGAATCCTAAAGGTGCCACCAGAAAACTACTAGAGCTAATCAATGAATTTGGTAAAGTAGAAGGATACAAAATTAATGCTCAGAAATCTCTTGTATTCCTATACATTAGTGATGAAAAATCTGAAAGAGAAATTAAGGAAACACTCCCATTGACCATTGCAACAAAAAGAATAAAATACCTAGGAATAAACTTACCTAAGGAGACAAAAGACCTGTATGCAGAAAAGTATAAGACACTGATGAAAGAAATTAAAGATGATACAAACAGATGGAGAGATATACCATGTTCTTGGATTAGAAGAATTAACATTGTGAAAATGACTATACTACCCAAAGCAATCGACAGATTCAATGCAATCCCTGTCAAACTACCAATGCATTTTTCACAGAACTAGGACAAAAAGTTTCACAATTTGTATGGAAACACAGAAGACCCCGAATAGCCAAAGCAATCTTGAGAAAGAAAAATGGGGCTGGTGGAATCAGGCTCACTGGCTTCAGACTATACTACAAAGCTACAGTAATCAAGACAGTATGGTACTGGCACAAAAAACAGAAATATAGATTAATGGAACAGAATAGAAAGCCCAGAGATTACCCTACACACATATGGTCACCTTATCTTTGATAAAGGAGGTAAGAGTATACAATGGAGAAAAGACAGCCTCTTGAATAAATGGTGCTGGGGAAACTGGACAGCTACATGTAAAAGAATGAAATTAGAACACTCTCTAGCACCATACACAAAAATAAACTCAAAATGGATTAAAGACCTAAATGTAAGGCCAGACACTATGAAACTCTTAGAGGAAAAAATAGGCAGAATGCTCTATGACATAAATCACAACAAGATCCTTTTTGACCCACCTCCTAGAGAAATAAAAATATAAACAAATGGGATCTAATGAAACTTAAAAGCTTTTGCACAGCAAAGGAAACCATTAAAAGACAAAAAGACAACCCTCAGAATGCAAGAATATATTTGCAAAGGAAGCAACTTAAACAAGGATTAATCTCCAAAATATACAAGCAGCTCATGAGCTCAATATCAAAAAACAACTCAATCTAAAAATGGGCAGAAGACATAAATAGACATTTCTCCAAAAAAGATATACAGATTGCCAACAAACACATGAAAGGATACTCAACATCACTAATCATTAGAGAAATGCAAATTAAAACTACAGTGAGGTATCATCTCACACTGGTCAGAATGGCCATCATCAAAAACTCTACAAACAATAAATGCTGGAGAGGGTGTGGAGAAAAGGGAACCCTCTTGCACTGTTGGTGGGAATGTAAATTGATGCAGCCACTATGGAGAACAGTATGGAGGTTCCCTAAAAAACTAAAAATAGAACTACCATACAACCCCATTAGTGGACATATACCCTGAGAAAACCATAATTTAAAAAGAGACATGTACCACAATGTTCATTGCAGCACTGTTTACAATAGCCCGGACATGGGAGCAACCTAAGTGTCCATTGACAGATGAATGGATAAAGAAGATGTGGCATATATATACAATGGAATAGTACTCGCTATAAAAATAAACGAAATTGAGTTATTTGTAGTGAGGTGGACGGACCTAGAGACTGTCATAGTGAAGTAAGTCAGAAAGTGAAAAACAAGTACCATATGCTAACAGATATATATGGAATGTAAAAAAAAAAATGTTCTGAAGAACCTAGGGGCATGACAGGAAAAAACGACGCAGATGTAGAAAATGGACTTGAGGACACAGGGAGGGGAAGGGTAATCTGGGATGAAGTAAGAGAGCCACATGGCCATATATACACTACCAAATGTAAAATAGATAGCTAGTGGGAAGCAGCTGTATAGCAAAGGGATATCAGCTCGGTGCTTTGTGTCCACCTAGAGGGGTGGGATTGGGTGGGTAGGAGGGAGATGCAAAAGGGAGGGATATGGGGATACATGTATATTTATAGCTGATTCACTTTGTTATACAGCAGAAACTAACACACCATTGTAAAACAATTATACTCCAATAAAGAAGTTTTAAAAAAAACAAAGAGTGGAATAAAGTGTGCAGCAAAAGGGTTATTATTATTATCCCCATTTCAGGTAGTAGGATCAGAGAAAATAAGTGTCACGAGCAGAGTTTCACTTTCAATAAACGAGAGAACCATCTCAAACCCTGAGGTTTTGATCTGGCCTCTTTAAACACCTCCCGTACACCAGGTGATATCAAAAGAACTCCAGTTTTAAAAAGTCATTTACAGTTGGACTCATATTGCAACTCTTCCACATTCTAGCTATGCGGCACTTAATAAGCCCCTCAAACCCTCTGAGTCTTGTTTCTCCATCTGTAAATGGAAAACAAGAACACCTATTCTGAAAGCTTGTTAGATAAAATAGTGATAATGACAGAAGTAGCCTGACACACAATAGGTGCATAATAGGTGCATAATAATGGTATCCAGTTATTACTGCATGAAAAAACAGCTGGCTTCACAATTTCTCTAAGAATGGCATCACATCTTACTGTTTTTGGTAATGTGCAGCTAGAGCCAGCTTCCTCAGAGTTCAAGACAGGTAGAATTCTCCATTTCATGACAAGAATTTATTCCTCCAGAGAGGAGCAGCCTCTTTTTATGGCTTTCTAGGATTCACCTTGAGGCGGAATTTGACTGGGCTAAAGATAATCAGCAAGAGACTAAAACTCACCTAGAATCTCCAGGACTTTCATTTTGTTGGTGGTGTTTTATTCATTTGTTTTATTTGTGTTTTTATGTTTTATTTGTATTGACTGCATTCTCCCATGTCCAGACCACAGACTGGAAATAAAATGGCTCTATCTGGAGGATGCTTTCCTTTAGGGTCTTGCTCTAAACCTTGAAGAGGGACCCTTCCTCAAGACTAACCAGAACAGAGATGCTTAGAGAGGAAAAAGTGAAAGCAGCAAGACACTATGAGTGCATACCAGGGCTCACTGGAGACTGCAAACCAACTCCCCAGGCCAACAGCTAATTCTCTCCCTATCAAGATCCTACATGTCCTTGGTCACTCAGTTTAGGAATCTTTCCACACTTCCCTCCATCTAATCTTTATCTAATACAACACATTGTTCATCTACTTGATTTTTATGCCTTGTAGTAGAGATTATGATCTATATAACTCTCCCAGTATTTTAGTGACTACTTTCCATCCCACTCCCCATTTCCAAGGTCTCAGCCCAGAAAGCTTTATTAAATGTCCCATGAGGTAAATCTACAAATCTACATGTTAAAGGTGCTGGTGATGTCAAGAGTCAAAGGCTGTCTGTCAGGAGCATGATTTCCATTCGATGTTCATTCAAGGAGTATCTACTGAGCACTTACTCAGCCCCTGGTCCTGTGAATGATGAAAGACAAGGCCGCTCTCTGTGCTCAGAGAACACGTGCTGTGATGGAAGAGGGAGATAGACAGACTGCTGTAAAACATGAGTTAAGGGCACAGGGGCCCATGAGAAAATATAGAAGAGGATGTACCCTGGATTGAGGGATCTCTTAGGGAAAACTTTGTTTTGGTCCTGGTTTTGGTTCCTCATCTGTAAAATGAAGGAGTTGGAATAAATCCAAGGAGGCTGACTCTCAGGCCATGGGTATGTCTAGCTCACAGATGCGAGATCCACCTACAGTACTGGCCTGCACAGAGGTTTCGTATTCTTTTTTCTTGAACAAATATGAGAGGTGTTGGCAACATGGGCCCCATTTTTCCACTGACAATGATCTGCTGAACTGGAGTATGGATGCCCTCTGCATCTGCATGTACTCTTCAGTGACTCTATGAACTCTCTCACGTGGGTATCAAGTATCATTTGCCGACTTTCATCAGGCAGTAGGTCACCACCCTCATCAAACTTTAGGATTAGCTGATGTCTAATGTACCTCCCAATTTGAATAATCTGGCTTTCTGCTTACTTAAGTCTGTGAATAAGTCATTAATCCAACCTCTATGCTTGAATTAGGAATATGGAGATTAATTTAAAAATAGCTCTTATCTTCAAGGGAGGAACTAAGGAGAGACCAATTGTAGCAAACTATTGAAATAGAGTGTGATAAGTGCCAACGGGAAGATAGGCATGAAACAAGAGAGAGAGCACAAATTCCTCTGAGGGGCAGACAAGTTTTACGGCAGAACCTCACCAGGTAAAAAACAAGGGGAGGAGATTTTCCAGCACATTGCATATATTTGGGTATACTGTAGGTTCAAAGTAGCTGGCTACAGAATAGACTAGAATTAGCTGAATTCTAAGATGAGGAAGCAGCATGTACAAAGACAAAGAGGTAAGTGATAAAGACTTTCTATTCTAGGAGGTAAAATTATTTAAGCAGAGTTGTGTATAGAATTCACATTGAGAAGAAATGAGATATGAGGCTGGGGAGGCAGGAAAAAAATCCAATAATGTGATACTTGTGTGTCATGCTGATGAGGTTTAATTTATTCTGAAGATAATAAGTTACCATGTTAGGGGATTAAGTAGAGAGCACATGAACAGATCTGTGGGGTTTTGTGAAAGATCACCCTGTTAGGAGAGTGTGTGGTCAACTGGAGGGGTATATGCCATAGATAGAGAAATGAGTTGCCAGGCCATCATGATAACTGGCAAGACAAGATGTATCAGTGAGAATTTGTATGTTTCAAATGAGAGAAATTCCTAACCAAATTTAGTTAATCAATATATAAACTTATTGGCTCATGTAATGAAAGTAGTAAAATAGGGTGAACTTCAAATATGGCTTAATGTAGTGTCTTCAGATCCATTTTTCTGCTCTTCCCTTGTCTATGCTTCATCCTCTGGCTGGCTTCCCTCATGGTGGTAAATGAATCCAGGCTTTATATCATCACTGCAATATCCCAGAAATAATCTCCTTGTATCTCTTTGGCAAAATGAATCATGTACTCTTGATCCAATCTTTTGTCCCAGAATGTGAAAACCTAGGTTCCTGGACCAATTACTGGGGTAAGGTGTATATACAGGATTACCATTGGATTGACCAGACCTACCCCTGAATCTGGGAATTGGATCAGCTCCCCCTGAATTACCCATATAGTGGTGAATTGCACATATGGACAAGATTTAGGTTACTACTAGGAAGGGGAAAGTGGTGCTTAGGATGCAGTCATCAGATCCACCTGTGTGATAATGACCTGAGTAAAAGAAGTGTCAGGAATGAAGTAAAGGAGAGGACAGAGAAATGTTAAAAAGATGGAAGGATTAAGACTCAGTCATTGTTGAATGTGGGAGGCAAAGAAAGAAAGGATTTGAGAAAGAATGCTCAACTTGCTGACACAGATAACTAGAATCCCTGGACGATAAGCATATTTTGAAGTAAAGATAATGAGTTGACTTCTGAACACGTTAGTTGTCCCTGATTCTTAATTATTCAAGTAGAAATCAGTTGAATGGTTAAGTCTGAATCACAAGGAATGGGACTAGAAATAAAGATTAGGAGCATGACAGAATCATAGATGGAATCCACCAGGGACAGGGTTATGTGAGAAAAGCAACTTCTGGACATGTTACAATAAAATTGTTTTGAAGAGACATGATGCCTACAAGAGGGCAAATCTCACCTCAGAGATAACAGACACCCTACCAACCTCTGAGAATAATCTCTCCACCCTCAAAAACAAGGAGATCCAGCCGAGTGACTGAGGGAGTTGATAAGCAGCTTTGTCACCTCCTTTTAGTATTCCTTCAAGTGAGCTGAAACGCACTGTAGCTGCCATTGGTGTCTGCCCTCTGGGAGTTTACAATGTTAGACAAGTATTCAGTCTATTTAGGACATGAACTGTGTCTGAAAATATGCCCTCATCACAACAGAGAAGCAATGGATTTCTAGTGTCCAGAAATATCATAGGGCTGACTGAAATTTGACTCAGACTTGATAATATATAGCTTGTCAGGATATTAAATATTACAGAGGTAGCTCATCACTGCAGATTAATGAAGTCACCAGAATCATTTAGAAAGCAATTGAGTGACTAATTTTAATCACAAATTTGATTGCTACTATTGAAATGAAACAAGAGAAACTTATACCCCTCACCCGCAAATGTTTTTCCATTGGAATAACGATTACTATGTCTATCTTCAGTTCATTAGTGGGTCTTTTCTAAGATTAAACATTAGATGGTTTCCAAAGAATAGATTATTATTTTAAGCAGGGAATACAAGGTAGCAGGACTACAATCAGGAAAACTCCTGGAATCAAAAAGACAGGATTAAAAAAATGGCATTTTCTGAACCTAAGGTAATATAGTGAAAGAAAAAGTAGATAGATGGCATTACTCATTCTCCCAAGAAATAATATAAGATTTTCCAAGAAATAAGATATGATTGCAGCTCTGATGCTGACAGGTTGGGATGTTTTCTTCAGGTTGGCAAGGAGTCAAGTGAATTCCCCTAAAAAGGAAGAAATCCATTTAAAAAGAAACAAGTATGAAAACCTGAAAATGTTTATCATAAAGAAATTTTGTAACTAGATATAAGATGTTGATTAGCTTGTGTTTTTAGAAATGAAAGACCAGAGAATAGAAAATGTCATTGGTCAGAGCTTATCCTCACATGGAAAGAGAGGAAGTGACAGAGAAAAGGAGAGTGAGAGGGAAGAGGAGAGGCAGAGAGAGAGACAGAGAGAGAGAGAGAGAGAGAGAGAGAGAGAGAGAGACGTATGGAAAATATGCATTTTCCTCATCAAACTGTCAAACTGAAATAATGACCATTCTGTGGTCTCCACATGGACTGTACCATTCATGTCCAGCTTATTTCTAATTTGGCTTCCCAGGCATCCCAGTTCCTGGTGAGGGTGGAAAAGGGAATAGTCATGACTGAGAGCCTAACAAAATCAAACTACTGTTTTAAGTACTTTGCCATAGTTAAGGGTACCTTGAATAAAGGCAATTTTGGTCACTAAGATGCATGCTCCATTTTATATTAATAAACACTTAATGTGCTTAAATACATGATTCTTTGAGTTGGTGCACCATGAGTCACTCCCAATGAGTGAACTGGTAAAATCAAAACTTAGGATACGACATTAATTCTAAGGGGATTTCAGAAAGTTCTCATAGTTTATTCTGTATTAAAAGGAAACAGAGAAACAAAAACCCAGATATCTGTCTCTATTGCCTCTCATCGTGACAAAGTGTATTATATATAGAAATATATCATCATTGGACAACTGAAATACTAACTAGAATTCTTCACTGGTATCTAAATGCTTTTTGCAAAGAAAACAAATGGTTGACCCAGTTCATTTATATAATGTAAGAAAGTGGTACATGTGGCAGACACTACTAGTGCTAGTTGCCTACCAAATTATCCATTCTCCTTTTTGTGACTAAGAGACTCATCTGTTAAGAGCATCAATGTTCCCATCTTATAAAAAAATAAATACATAAATCCCAGTCTTCCTTTTAGCTAGGGTGTCCATGTCACATGGTTCTGGACAAAGAGATGAGTGAATGGAAATCTTATAGAAAGTTTTGGAAATGATTTTTTAAAAAGCTTTTTACCCATTCACTCTTTATTCACAAGATTTTAAGTAAGGTATCCACAGTGGACACTTTATTACAATTACCACATGCACAGCTTCCCAATTCATTTCATCCACAGCTCTTCTAAATCAAAGTAGAATGATCAGGTCAGGACCACTGCATTGCACAATTTCCATGGACACTGTAATCTATTTAAATAGTGTACTCTGAGGACTTCCAACATTTTACCTCTGGAATAGGCTCTAGCCAAATTCCACAGAACCAAATTGTTTTCTTTTTGGATGCAAAAATGTCTGCAAACTTTTATGTTTCTTTTGGAGAATTTATAAAACTGAGGTTTACTTTAAGAGAGAAGATTTGTTGGATTTTCACAGTAGTAGCTTTGTCATTATTCTTAAATTCCTCATCAAAGACTTGTACTTGAATGTTTTTCTTGAGATGGAAGTTCCTTACTTCAAGTGGTTTGGTTGTTTCTATATCTCCAAGAGAGGTTTGTCCTCTACAAAGGTAACTAGGGACAGGTTTTAAAATCCAAGTTAGAGGGAACATAAAGAAGATACAAATCTGACGGTGCTTCACTTATTCCAGGCCATGGATGGACATGGAAAGATGCACAATTCATCTCACAAGACCAGCCTGGTATTAATACACACTGTCTCTCCTATAGTCTTTTTCATAGCAGTTGATGGTAATTCCATTCTATTTGCTCAGGTCAAAAATCTTGGAGTAATTCCTGACTATTTTCTCTCTGTCACATCCTACATCTAGTCCAACCATAAATTATATAATCTCCAATTACCATTTAAATCTCTACGTGTTTTCTAGACATAGTTTTGCTTTC
This sequence comes from Tursiops truncatus, assembly GCF_011762595.2. Classification (NCBI taxonomy): domain Eukaryota; kingdom Metazoa; phylum Chordata; class Mammalia; order Artiodactyla; family Delphinidae; genus Tursiops; species Tursiops truncatus. The sequence goes on from NC_047034.1 coordinate 124,700,501, forward strand.
TGACCTTGGACACAGCTGGAACCAGGGTTTGCAGGAACCAGGGTTTGCAGGACCATCAGAGTTAGATGGCTCATGTCTCTCCTCCCTGTTTTTACTCACTGTGACAAATATTCTCTTTTAATAACTTAATAATGGTACCAGGAACACATAGTTTGAAAGATGGGTTGAAGTCAGCATTTAAAGAACAGGTAAATCAGATACTATAGGAACTATTCCAGGCCATGAATGAACATGGAAATGTCTCTGATTCATTCCATAAAACCAGCCTAGTGTTTATACGGGTAAAATATGAGAAGCCCAGAACCAATGTTTACAGATCCAGAGTGGGTCTTGATGTGTGGGAATGGCACCCATGTCTCCTGATGCCTCCCCTACCCACACTCCCACCTCATGCTCAGAGATTGTTTCTTCCGAGAATTGACGCCAAAACCTCTGGGAAGGTTTTTGGTTTCCTGATACAGACACTCTCCTTCCTCTTTCTTTCTTCTCCTTTCTTTCGTCTCCTTCTCTCTGGAGCACAGATATGAGGTAACTCACTACAATGTTACTATTATTTGATTAGATCACTTTTATTTTGCCATCTCAATAAAATCTAAGGCCAATGTTACTAGGATAGATTATAATACACACATCAAGATTTGTCTTGTCACCTGAGTAACTCACTAGGTTAGACAACTACCAATCCCTAGATTGCTAAATTAGATTTTCTATATTATTCAGTAGATTCAATCATCCATAATAATTTAGTATCCTCATCAAATCAGTGTTTGGGGTGAGGAAATAAATTTAGTCACCATGATCTGCTTTTGATAGACATGAAATATCTAATGGAAAACAACTTTTCCTTGATCTGGAAATCCTCATGTCTAAAGTTGTTCTAAGAACTCTCCAAATTTGTTGAGCTAAATGCAGGAGAAAGAAATTCCTAAAGTAACTGAGGCCAGAGTTGATAATAGAGATATGACGTAGAAAGTTTTGTTTCAGAAGGTCAAGTTGAAACAATTCACCATCATTAATTATACCACACTTCCTACCTCTTAAAGAATGGTATACTTTAGATCATTGAACCTGTTGCTATAGATGCAATATGTTCAATTAATATATTTAATTAGTTAGAGTTCTGCACTTAGGGACCAACTTCATGGTAGAAATGAGAATAAATAGCATAAAAAATTTAAATCTATTTTCTCCCTGTTATCTCATGTCTTCAAGGTCAAATAGATTTAAATGGCAATTAGTTTGCATACTGGCTTTCACTTTTTTCTTTTCCCTCCCTTTGATTTCTGTTCCCACTAGCCCCAAGAGAATGTAAAATACCCTGGAATCTTCCATGTATAATTTTGAATTGACAAGCCTTCTAAACTTGGAACCCAGCCCATGTGGCACTTGAAATCTCAGTGGACCTCTCCTTTGTGTGAGGGTTACTGTGATGATGAGAAGATATAGAAAATGTTGTCGTTATTGAAGCTGATAATATCTTTTAGCAGCTCTCTCTGAGCAAGCTTGGACTGAGAAGTTACCTAACTTCCATGGTAGTGGATTACATGGTAGTAATAAAAATTTTGCTGGTTGAAATATATGCATTTTCTTTTATTTTATCCTGGACCCCAAGTTGCCTGGTCCCAAAGGGGGAATCGAAGCACTGATAATGTCAGTACTCACCCGTCTTTGGGGCTCAGAGAATTACACATTGACCAAGGCATCAGTTCAGTATGGCCTGGCTAGAAGACTTGTAGAAAGAATTGAGGTCTCTTGTACAAATCAGGGTCACATAACTTAAGACAGTAAAAATGAAATGAAATTTAGGGAACATCTAATCCAAACATCTCATTTTAATAGACCTAGAGGCATAATGTGCCTTACCCAAATTTACACAGCCATTTAAAGCACAATTTGGGTTTAAAATTCACATCTGTTTAATGACTCTAAATGCATTGTTCAGTTCACTCTCTTATTTATTAACATTTTAACTATCTTTTATTGAGATATAATGATATAACATTGTATTATTTTTACATATACAATATAATGTACAGATTCTCTTCCCTTAAAGGTTATTATAAAATATTGAGTATAGTTCCCTGTGCTATATATTAGATCCTTGTTGGTTATCTATTTTATATATAGTAGTGTGTATGTGCTAATCCCAACCTCCTAATTTATCCCTCTCACCACCACCCCCTTTTCCCCTTTGGCAACCATAAGTTTGTCTTCTATGTCTGTGAGTCTCTTTCTGTTTTGGAAAGAAGTTCATTTGTATCTTTTTTTTTTTTTTTTTTTAGATTACACATATAAACGATATCATATGATATTTACCTTTCTCTGTCTGGCTTACTTCACTTTGTATGGTAATCTCTAGGTCTATCCATGTTGCTGCAAATGACATTATTTCACTCCTTTTTATGATTAAGTAATATTCCATTGTGTATATATATATCACATCTTCTTTATTCATTCATCTGTTGATGGACATTTAGGTTGCTTCCATGTCTTGGCTATTGTAAGTAGTGCTGTTATGAACACTGGGGAGCATGTATCTTTTCAAATTATGGTTTTCTCTGGATATATGTCCAGGAGTGGGATTGCAGCATCATATGGTAGCTCTATTTTTAGTTTTTTAAGGAACCTCCATACTGTTCTCCGTAGTGGCTGTACCAATTTACATTCCCACCAACAGTGTAGGAGGGTTCCTTTTTCTCCACACCCTCTCCAGTATTTATTATTGGTAGACTTTTCTAATGATGGCCATTCTGACCAGTGTGAGGTGGTATCTCATTGTAGTTTTGATTTGCATTTCTCTAATAATTAGCAATGTTGAGCATCTTTTCATGTGCCTTTTGGCTATCTGTATGTCTTCTTTGGAGAAATATCTATTTAGATCTTCTGACCATTTTTTGATTGGGTTGTTTGTTTTTTGATATTGAGCTGTATGAGCTGTTTGTATATTTTAAGTTATTGGACACAAAATTAATACATGGAAATCTCTTGCATTCTTATACACTAACAATGAAAGATCAGAAAGCGAAGTTAAGGAAACAATACCATTTACCATCGCATCAAAAAAAATAAAATACCTAGGCGTAAACCTACCTAAGGTGGCAAAAGACCTGTACTCTGAAAACTATAAAAGGCTGATGAAAGAAATCAAAAATGACACAGATGGAAAGATATACCATATTCTTGGATTGGAAGAATCCATATTGTCAAAATGACAACAGTACCCACGGTAATCTACAGATTCCATGCAATCCCTATCAAATTACCAATGAAATTTTTCAGAGAACTAGAACAAAAATTTTTAAATTTGTATGAAAACACAAAAGACCATGAAGGGCCAAAGCAATCTTGAGAAAGAAAAATGGAGCTGGAGGAATCAGGTTCTCTGACTTCAGACTACGCTTCAAAGCCTCAAATCAAAACAGTATGGTACTGGCACAAAAACAGAACTATAGATCAATGGAACACCCAGAAATAAATCCTTGCATGTATGGTCAATTAATCTACAACAAAGGAGGCAAGAATATACAATGGAGAAAAGACAGTCTCTTCAATAAGTGGTGCTGGGAAAACTGGACAGCAACAGGTAAAAGAATGAATTAGAACACTCTCTAACACCATACACAAAAGGAAGCTCAAAATGGGTGAAAGACCTAAATGCAAGACCAGATACTATAAAAACTCCCAGAGGAAAACACAGGCGGGACACTCTTTTACATAAATTGCAGCAATATCTTTTTGGATCCGCCTCCTACAGTAATGGAAACAAAAACAAAAATAAACAAATGGGACCTAATTAAATTTAAAATCTTTCACATAGCAAAGGAAGCCAATAAACAAAATGAAAAGACAACCTACAGAATGGGAGAAATATTTGCAAATGATGTGACTGACAAGGGATTTATTTACTTCTTTTTACATAGTATCTAAGCCTTTTGTACTATTAGTGCTTTTTCTATGAGGACTCAAGAGAGAAACCTTCCTCTGGCCTCAGTATCAGAAGTATGTTGTATTTCTCCCAGGCAACTAGTTTGTTTGGAGACCACTAATACCTTGTTTCATGTTTTGAACTTTTATAGGAAGTTCCATATATATCTTTCATTTAACACTCAATCATCTATTGAGGTTCCATTATATATTAAGTGCTCTCTTAGACATCATAAACACACAGATAAAGCAAGGTCTCTGCCCTTAAGAGCTCAAAATCTGATGTGGAGGGCAAACCAGGAAATAGAAAATTCCTTGCTTTTTAAGGCAAAAGCTCTAGAGAAGATTGCTATGGAAACCTTGGGAGGTGTATTTAAGTCACAGGCATCAGGGAAGGATTTTCAGAAGAGGGAACATCTATACTAAAACCTGAAGGGCAAATAGAAGTTAGCTGTTCAAAGTTGAAGGGAAAGTAGGGAGGTTAAAAATATAAAACTTTTTACCAGGAAGAGAAGAAGAAAAGTACCAAGTCCCAGAAGAAAGGGACAGCATGGAATATGGAGGGAGCAGAAAATGTGTCTGGTGGGGGTTGGGTGTTGAGATGAAGGTGGAATGGTCAGGGGATTAGTTGAAGAGGGAGGAAGAGACTGGTTCCTAAAGGACCTCATATGTCTGCCAAAGGAGGTTGGATTGTCCTAAAGTGAGTGCACCAGAGAACAACTAAAGAGTCTTAAAAAGATAAATAACATTGTTTGCATTTTAGGAAGATCATTCTGGTGTAGACATTGGATTGGGTAGGGGAAAAGGGATTAAGCCTGAAATGCTGTAAACAAATTAGGAAACTAGGTCAATTCTCAAGTCAAAGATGAAAGTCTTAACAGTAAAATGAGAGGGGGAGACAAATGGGAGACGGATAAAAGATATGGAATCTATAATGATTTAGTGAGTGATTGGGTTAGGATTGGGTATGTGAATATACTATCCTGTCATCCTATGAGAATTATAAGCAAGTCTGGCCTTATATTTTTATTTCTGTTTGTATAACTTGGATTCTATTACAAAAGAGTTGAACTAAGGCTGGCCTTATTATATACACAGATACAAAGTATCTGGGTATCTGTATAAAGTAATTTTAGTTATTTTCAAAAGACCCACTTACCCAAATAAAATACATGCCCACTTATGCCTGAAATTCTACAATTAGAGCACCATTCCTTCTGTTTAAACTAGATGCTCTGCTTATAAATCATTTACATCTCAAAGTGAATGAGTTTAGTATCTCTTTTCCTGAGGATATTAGGAGATTAGAAAGAGAACATGAGAGAATTTTAAGTTTGAGAGCAATGGAAGAAGGGTTGGGAAGGAAGTATATCACCACCAAGGAGAAGCTAAGGGCACAGAAAGAAGCAAGCAGAAGCTTTACTCTCCTAATAGGGTTCCTTTCTCCTGTCCTTGCCCTATTTCATTCTATCAATGAACAGCAACTATAGGCATCATGTTAGAACATAAATCAGGTAATATTATTCATCTTTTCAAAACACTTGAATGGCTTTGCATTTCATTCTGACTAAAAGCCAAAGTCCTTACAGTGTGGCCTCCAAGACCCTATAGATCCGATTCCATCCTTTGGTCTGTTCCACCACACCCCCTTCTCCATTACTTTTCTGAATCATCCCCTACCCTCTCTCTCTCTCACTCACATGCTGGTTTTCTAGTTATTCTGTAAACACCCGAGGTACATTCCTGCACCAGGACATTTGCTCTTTCTGCTTCCTCTGTTGGAATGACCTATCCCCAGAAAGCCAACAGTTTGCTTCCTTATTTTTTAGAGTCTATACCTATATTTCATGTTTTCATTGAGGCCTTCCTTGATCACCTTATTTAAAATCTGATCCTTTCCCCACACTCCCTACTTATTTTTTTCCATAATACTTACCATCATCTAACACACTATCCATGCTACTCACATTTTTTTATTGTCTGACTCTTTTAATGAAGCGTAATCTCCTTGCTGCACCCCCAGACATATACCTGGCACATAATAAAAGTCAGCAAATATCTGTTGAATTTCACATTACCAGAGGCCAGTCCTGTGGATCGGGAAGTATTTGCAAATCAAGAAACAGAATATCACCAAGTGAACCAGTAATAGAGTTGGGATGAAGACACAGTCCATTCTTGGTCCATGACTTACCACTACACCATATAAGTTCTATTGTCATTGTCATTCTTTCCTCCATGATCCTCACACTTCATATAAAATTCTGACTGGATCAGGTCACTTGGGGGATCTAAGATATAATGTTTTTCTGCTCAATATATAGGCAGATTTCTAGAACAACCCTTCCCATATACCACCTTTTTCTTTGACAACCTTGGTTCAAATTTTCTATGCTGGACACACCAAGCATGTTCAGTTAACTGAGCTTTGCCATTCCCCAAGTACTGGGAAGACTCTTGCCAAGGGACTAACCTGGGGTGGAATCTGCCAGTGCTATTCTCTCTCTAATCCCAGGAATGATCCCTACCTTTGACCAGGGCTTTGAGTTAGTACTTAGAAATGGGTCCCTCATCAGGCTTCTTTTCCCATCTCCAATCATGGGAAAGATTTCCTGACAAAGAGCACTGGTGGTCTAAAAGTTAAAATCACGACATCCCACCACATTTATATTCCAGTTTTGATCCTCAAGCCATGAGGTATGGCAGGCCACACTTCACATTCCTTTCCCCTCATTACCAACTCCATCACAGACTTCATATCTCTGCTCAAATGATTCTTTACAGTGATCCCTAACTAGGACTAAGTACCGTATGGAAGTACCTGTCCCCCCATCACCATTACTTTATAAACATTTTCTCTGCCTTTTGGGATTTTTGGTAGCACTTCCCACTATCTGAACACATATGTGTGACACACAAATATACATATACACATATATATTTGTTTACTTGTTTATCATTTGCTTCACCATAAAAATGTATCTTCCATGAAGGGCAAAATACCTAGAATATTGTGTGATATATTTCTTCTTTACCTACAGATTGTATCTAGCTTTATATATAATAACTATTTTGATTGATCTTTGTGTTTCTCTCACCTTCCTTTTATCCTTGCAATCTATGGAAGGAGATGAGACAATAATTTTTGAGTATATATCACAGATTAAATATTGCAGTAGGTAACTTCATATCTAAGTTCATTGAATATTCCTAGCTACTCTATAATTTAGGGTAGTTAAATCATTATCTTCATCTTCACCAATAAAAATACTGACATTTCTGTTTCACAGATGGAAAACTGTGAATTAAAAAGAAAATTCTAATCCAAGATAGTGGTAAATCCAAATTTTATATTGCGATCTCAGTTCTCAGATGATGGTTATGTCAATGATGATGATGATAATGATGATGAAAATAGTGATACAATATATTTCTCCAGTGTTTTATATGTGTCAGACTCTTTGCTAGGCTCTTTATAAACATTATCTCTTTAATACTAATAATAACAGTAACACCTTATACTTACATAATGCTAGTTTTGTGCTGGCACTGTTCTAAACAGTCTAGGGTATTGACTAATTTAATCCTCCCGAGATCCCTATGAAGCTGCAGCACAAATTGTTAGCTGATCACCAAAATCATTTCCTTTGCCTTCTTGACAGTTATCAAGACTGCATTCCCCAGTCTCCCTAGCTATTAGATGAGGGAGTGTAATGGAGATGTAATCAATGGATTGTGGGTGGAGGTGATATAAACCTCATCGAGGCTCAGGCCATAAGAATTACTCACACGATCCTTTCATTTTTTCCGGTTAGTGGAATGGACATGACCCCCAAGGCAACCTTGGAAGCCATGTGCTGAAGATACCCAAGTTGCCATCAGCTTGAGCCCCTGCATGACTGTGTGAACTAGAGACCCACCCCCACCCCCATCTCCACCCTATATTGCCTAGATCGGCATTGGACTGCTCATCTGTTAGGGTAAGCTGCGGAATTTGGATTGCTTCTTTCTTAGAGTAGTTAGCTTATTTCTGAGTTAAGTAGTGTTTTTATCCACATTTCATAGATATGAGACCGAGGCACAGAGAATTTATGTAACTTGCAAGTACAGTTGACCCTTGATTAACATGGACTTGAACTGTACTGGTACACATATACGTGGATTTTTTCAATAAATATAGTACCTGTAATTTTCATTTTACAAATCTTTAAATTAACTAAGTGTGGGGGAAAGTTTGTGCTTGATTGGAGATCACAATACGTGGAATCAAAAGAACTAGGGTTTGAGTCCTGATTCTATCCAAACTGTTTCAGCTTCCGGCCCTTGGGTGAGTCGTTCATCAATTCCTTTGTTTTTAAGACAAAGGTAGCAGTATGTGTCTTTTGACTGTGTGGGGATCAGCACCTCTAACCCCCACGTCGTTCAAGGGTCAACTGTAGTTATTATCATCCTTACTTTATAAAAAAGGAAACTGAGTCTCAGTGAAGTTGAGTATTTGGTTATACTATGTAAGTCAGGTTAAGTTAACAAAACAGAACCCACATTAAGTTGCTCAATAAGGGATATTTAACATGCAGAACTACTCACCAAGGGGTTAGAGATGCTGAAAGGGCAAATAGGAGCAGTGAGGCAACTCAGAGCAGGAATAGAGGGAAGCCACCACCAGATCTAGGACTAGCAGGACAAAGTGTGGGTGATGTTACCAGAGCCCAAGTGCTAGGGTAGCCCAGTGTAAGCTAGAACCAATATCCTTCAGTAACTGGGAAATATGAAAAAAGATGGAACTACAGCCAAGGTTCTGCCTAAAGCAGAGAGAGCACAAGAGAAATTACCTAGTTTCTCTCTCAATTCCAGGCTTCTCCCCGTGCCCTCCATTAGTTGATCCTAGCTAGAATCCAATTGGCAAAAGAGCATGTGAAATGCAATTTGCTTAAGCCAGTGACCTGCAATACAGAATAGAACAGAGGAAGCACAAGGAATGGATCTAAGAGCAAATAGGCAAGTAACCAGAATGTCAACCAAGGGCTCACAGCACATAAATGACAGGCAAACCTGTCATTGAAACTCAGGCCTATCTATATACCTCCCAAGACACATCTAGACCTAGTCTTTCTAATATGCTATACTGTCTTTCAAGTGAATATAGTTCTTTGTATGTAGTATATCTTAAATAAACATTTCCTTTTATTGTTTGTACCTTTTTAAAACTATTTAGTTCATAGAATAGAATTTATTTTTAAAAAAATAAGGAAGGAAAGTGATCGGCTTCCTTTCTACCACCTTTCCAGATAGTTTCAGGTAAACATTAAACAATGATATGAATGTCAGAAAATGTCACCACGATGGTAACAAGCAGCCCAGCATAATGGTAGTGAGCATGGGCTTTGTTGTTGGACAAATCTGGTTTTGAATATGGGCCAATCACAGTTACTGACTACGTAGTATTGGGGATACAATTATTTAAATTCATTGAGTCTTAGTTCCTTGATCTTTAACATGGCAATACTCATACCAACTGTTCATAGTTGCACCCACAGAAGAATTTATGAGGAATACATTATATTATATATATAACCTCATTAAGTTCCTGACTTAATTGACTGCTGTCAGTTAGTAGCAGCTACTGTTATAGCTGTAGCTGTTGGCAGCAGGTCATTCAGTAAGCAAAGACAGCTGGAAATGGGACGGAACAGAATGCAGTTTACAGCAAACCACACTTCCTTCAAGGTATTCAGTGCATTCAGTTAAAACTTAAAGGATGCAGAAAGTCAGAGTTTTTTTGCTAGATAGCCTCCCTCAAGAGTCATGCTACGAACCCCTGGCATTTTGACAGATTTGAAAATATATATATTTATTTTAGACACTGAAGCTTCAAAAATTCATTTTAGTTCACTCTAGTCATAGTACTTAGGAATAATTTTATCATTTGCAATGAACCCTCAACAGAAAATAAATTTCAAGTGATTATATTCTAATGGAACAGTACAGAAGTTTATGTAAGCACACTGAAGAGGTTATCAATAACTTGTGTCAATTTATTATTTTGTTATTTTTTTCACTTGGGACTAGAATGCAATATTAGCTGAAAATTCTCACCTAAATAGGCTTTTACTACCATGCCGTGGCAGAGATTCTCTATGTCAAATAGAGTTTTAGGTGATAAATTCCCTAAGATAGAAAGTAGATACATGACAATTTGTAAGAATAAATTGGAAGGTATACTTTTTCTTATTTTGATGCTGATATGAATTCAATCTGAATATTGATGAGAAGTAGCTGTTGGAATCCCCAGGAACTAGTGAATTCAAGTCTGATTCCAAGAGTACAGAGGCATCATTATTAACTCCCTATTCTTTAAGACATTCATAGTCTCACCATCATAATAAATTATTTTGCCTTTAGGCATGCTGTTAGACATAAAAAATAATTCTCTTTTTCCCGTTCTGCACTGTATTTGCTCATGGGTTGAATTAAATCCACATGCCATTTTTGGTGTGCTCATATACTGACCAAACTAAAATTTACATTTATCTACCCTGAACCTTGACCCACAGTATCTATCACTCTGAGGGCAAGGCCATTCTAGTTTAAGGAAGATAAAGACATAAAGGAAAGAAGAAGCAAGGGTAAGAGAGAATTTCACAATACCCAGAATTTAGCAAGTCTGGGCAGCCCCCAAGCCAGTAGGACGTCCTCTGTACCTGTAGTCCTTCATCAAGTGGAAAACTTTAAAATGCCCCTAGAGACCAGCATTTTCCTACTTTTGATTTTTCCTTTTATTGAGATGAATGGCTTAGAGCTGGGTGTATGGTTAATTAGGGCTGCTAATATCCCCTCAAGGGAGGATATAAAGAAATAGTCAACACTTTCATAAACTGGCTTCCCCACATCTCCTGTCTCTATAACTTGAGTATCCATTCTATTTCATTTCAAGTTCAGTGCACTAATGTGCCCCCATTAACGAAAGAGAACAGAAATAGTATACTGTACTAGACTCTTATGTATCATTCATTTATTCCCCAAAATATTTATTGAGCAATTGCTGTATGTCAGGCACAGTCCTACGTTCTAGGGATGGATATAGCAGTGATCAGAACAGACAAAAATTACTACTCTTGTTGAGCTTGCATTCTGTTGGGGGAAAGAGATAATAAACAAGATAAGTACCAGCATCACTATAGCATTTATGAAAGCTCTGGGATCTAACTGAGAATTAATCTTGTGATGTATACAGTTATTCAAAATATCAGTCTCAAGGCACTTGCAGAAAAATGATCTTACTCGTTTGAATACTAGAAGTTTGACAGTAATTCATGAACATTTGCAGGACAATGTACTGGCTCATTTCATGATAGAATTCTTAGAGAACAAGGTCTTGAAGGATGACTGGAAAATGTTCCCACTCAATCAGTGAGCTGGCCAACTCTGGACAGTCTTTCTTAGTCCTCTATTCCAATGTGATGCCTGGGCTCTTGCATGGCACTCTTCAAAGTGACCCTATCCATGGCTGGACCTGTCTAACCATATGACTTAGTGGATCTGACAGAACCAAGCCTGTGATGAGCATTTCAGTTCATATGCTTGCTTAATGGCTCATGGTCAGGAGCTCTGTTTATCAGGGCCCAGTAGCATGGCATGAGCAGTTTATTGACTGGTATGCAGTTCACTGCTGCAGATGGCTTGACCTTGCTTCAGGACACTGGAGAGTTATGTTGTGATTTTTCTACTGCAGTTTGCCATGAACTCCACATAGCATCTTTTTTTCCAATCACAGATATTTATAACACTATAGGAACTATCCAGATATATATCCCCAATGTAGCCTGTATCTGCTGAATAGCTTTACTGCTCTAGGTTCATTAATAGCTAATAGTCTTTCTAATCACTTGGCAAATGGGTCAGAGCCATATGTGTAGAATATGTGCTTCCAGAATGCAGAGTATTTACCAATGCAGAGTATTTACCAAGTGTTGTGCTTCCTTCTTAGTAGTGGAAAGTCCAAAATAAAATAAATGTGTCCCATAATGTAGAGGGGTTATTCTGGCATGCTCCAGAATACTGAACCTCTGAAAACTTTACTGATTTTTCAAGACACTAAAACTTCATAAGATTTCTCTTCCAGCCTCTTCTAACATAGAGGAGTGTTTCTAATATACTTGCCATGTCTTTCTTATCTGGTCTTATATATATGATGACTCTGATTCAGCTGACTAAAATGATATTCTGTTCAGACAATCCAGGTCCCTTTGGATTACATTATGACAGGTCCAGAGAGTTGTCACAGCCCTGGGGCAAAATCATGAATGTAAAATGTTGTCCATCCCATGTGAACGTAAGCTGCTTGCAGTCCTTCTTCCTGATAAAAATGGAAAAAAATGCATCTGCAACATCAGTGGACACATACCATGTCCTGAGGCAGCATTAATGTACTCTTGCAAAGATATCACATCTGGTACAGCAGCTGCAATTGGGACTAGTACTTGTTTAAATTTATGATAGTTCACTATCATCCTCCAGGACCTGTCTTTTTTCATGGTGAGAATGGTGAATTAATTGGTGAATATAATGGGATCATCAAACCTGTAAACCTTAAGTGCATTAAGGTAGACACTATTTCTACCATTTCCCTTCAGGATAAGGCTATTGTTGTTTTCTGTTGTTATTATCTTTCCTGGAGTGAAGGATTTCCAGAGCTTTCCATTTGGATTTCCCCCATAGAAGAGCTCTTACTCCACTGGCCAAGGAACTAATATGGGAGTTCTGCCAACTACCAAGTAGGTCCATTCCAGTTAAACATTTGGGGACAGAGAATTAACCATTATGTGGATCTGTGAAACCAGTGGATCCTCTGTGAACAGGTCCTGGCCCATAATTCCATTTTTACCTGGACACCATATACTCCCACTGTTACGCAAGGGGGCTCTGATGGCACTGGGCCCCTAGACATGGATGTCAGTTCGGATTCTATACTCAGCTGTTCTTGAAATGGCTGGATATTACCCTTTGTCTCAGCATATGAATAGCTAAGTAAATGACTGTAGATACCATTGAAGAAGAACAGAGAAAATCATTACTGTGTACAATTACTGTGGTACTGCAGGGTCCTTCTTCCTAGAGATTCAGTATCTCCTTCAGTTATAGAGTTACAGGTTTAAAAAAAGTCTCATGTCCAGAAACCATGCAACGGATTGTGTCTTCTAATGGGGAGGTTATCATCACCTTCCTCATCACCCACCCTTGATTTCTTTTGTTTGAATAAAGTTAGCAACTCCCTTATTGGCTGCCCATTTATTTTCCCTTAGGGATGCCACGTTCTATTAATCATCACTACAGCTCTTTGCAGGTCAAGCTCCTTTCTATGTTATTCTGACCATTATGATAATTGCACTCATTCTGTTTCTCATGATTGAGTGCCTGCACCTGGTCTTTATTATTCTGAGGTCCTATCGTCCCCATTGTTATTAGGCAAGCTAGTTCTTTAATAGCTTCTCCTGGTGTCAGTCTTGGCCTACACAGGACAGCCACCACTGAGTTTCTCAGTGATGCTGGTGATCCTCTAACCTGCACAATTCTTTACTCTAGACTTTCCCACCCACCACAGTTGCCTGGTGGACCTTCCAACCCGACAGTCACTCCAATATGCACACTTCTTTGAAACTTTGGATATCCTTTTCCACCATGGAGCCTTTCTACCCCACTTAGTGCAGGCCATTGCCTTCTCCAGACTTTCAAGAGCCATCCTAGCAGCATGTTAGCAACATCACCAGGATCTTTGCCTTGGTATAAAATCCTATATCAGGTGAGAGTATCCTTGCATTGATAAACACTCTTTATCCAACTGACAGGCTATACAGTCGTTAACTCATGAATCTCGAGGTGTCCATGGGTGATGTGCCCATTCCAGTTAGAGGCAGAAAATTCATGAAGCACATGTAGGAGGTTTTAATGGCATGGCCTAGGAGTTATACTAATCACTTCCACTCACATTGCTTTGGCTCCAACTCAATACATGACCACAGCTCACTGTAAAGGAAGCTGGGAAATATAGTTCAACTTTGTGCCCAAGAAGAAGAGAAGAGTATTGCTCTTTGTGAGCAGCTAGCTTTCCCTACTATAATAGCATAACCCAATATTCCCAATGTTCCTATGAACTATACTGCCCAGAGGACAAAGCTAGGTAAATGCACGCTCTATAGGGCTTTGAACCTTTTGCTTATAATCCAAATGTAGTCCCCTGATGAGCCAATGTAGACCTCAGAAAAAAAATGTGTTTTACCAATGTGATGTAAACCAAATAAAGCCTAGTAGCTTTCCTAGTTCCTTTCTACATAAGCTTAACTTCAAACTTGATCCTCTGTATTCCAAGGAGAATGGTGAGGAAAGGCTAGAGCAAGGAAGAGCAAGGTAGTCAATGAGAAGCAGCATATACAAGACAGGGGAGAGGGAGAGAGGGAAACAGAGCAAGGGAAGGAAGGAAAAAAAGGAAAGGAGGAAGGGAGGGAGAGAAAGAAAGAAAAAGAACATTTGTTCCAGCGCTTAGAGTTGTTAGGCAACTCACATAAGTCCTTCTCAAGATTGAGTCCATATCCGCCATTAGCTCTATGAAAATGATTCAAAGAGGAAAGAAAGAAAGAAAGAAAAACCAACAGACAATTGCTGCCAGGGTCCAGAATGTTAAATTCCTTTGCTTAGTACAGTGAAAGCATCTATTAGAAATAGGATTCAATAAAATATCCTTTACCTTAACATTAACTTGTTCTTTGGAATGAAGATGGAAAAGGCATAAGGTCCTCCAAAGGGCACAACTGAACTGCAAAAGACAGACAATAAGAAAATGATCAGTATCAGTGAATTTGCTGGCCACTGTGTTCTCTTAGCTAAAAAAGTGAGAAAAGTCATCATAATTCGTTAGCATTTTTGTGGCCTGTAAAAAGTGAATTTACTTTTATGATTATGCGAAAATGCATTGCTTACAATATAAGCTCTTGTTATGGTTTTTAAAATATGCCATCAAAGAAAAAACTCCAACAGTGAAAAGTCAACTGATTGACAAATATTTAAGATTTAAAAATGTACTCTTACTAGTAATCATTTGCTAATGATGATAAGAGTATGGTGAAAATGGCACTTTTTTGTTAATGTCCATGAAGGTGTTATGTAGATACAGGGCAATTTGCAAGCTATATCAGGAGTTTCAAAATTATTCACATCCTTTGAAGTGACCTTCCCACTTCTAAGGAGAAGGTCATTTATCCTAAAAGAAAAAAATAATAAATGTACTTAAGGACATATGGGCTTACGTATACATCAAAACATCATTTATATGTTATTATTCAAAAAAGTACATTCTAATAGGACAAAAAAATAGGAAATATAGATTGGGGGAGGTACATAAATTTATACCAGCTAAAATCTCACTCCCCAGAAATAACCACTGTTAACATTTTCTTGCCTATTCTTCCAGATTTTTCCCCAAGTAATCAGAAACAAAAATACATACAAAGATAGAATATCATACATTTTCTTCAGTAATGCTTTTTCTCTTTAATAGATAAGGATTGTCCTCAACTTCTTAACACTGTATATAAATTTACATCATTTTGTTTAGGAACCACATGGCTTTCTATTGTATGGTCATGCCAAAATGTTTTAACAATACAGTGCTGTTGGACATTTAGGTTGCTTTCCATTATTCATGATAATACAGAACACTGAGATGAATACCTATGTATACACATCTATGAACACATTCAATCCTTAGAATAAATTCCAAGAATTTCTTAAAAGTACTCAATAATTAGGGTCTTCGATATATATGTCAAAATGTCTTCCAGGGAAGTTGTACCAACTTACAATTCCACTCTGTGTTTAGAAGTACCTATTTTCCCAGAGCCATGACAGCACAAGGTGTTTTAACCATTTAAAACTGTAAGTATACATATTACTGTATATATGTCAATCCCAATCTCCCAATTCATCCCACCACCACCATCCACCCATTTTCTCGCCTTGGTGTCCATACGTTTGTCCTCTACATCTGTGTCTCTATTTCTGCCTTGCAAACCGGTTCATCAAATAGATAACTAATAAGAACCTGCTGTATAAAAAAATAAATAAATTAAATTAACTTTAAAAAACTGTAAGTACAATAGGGGAAATGATATATCATTATTTTAATTTACGTTCAATATCTTTTATTACTAGCATATGTGAATATTTTAAGTGATTGTCATTTTTTCTATAGTGAATCATCTACACATCAAATTTAAACCATTTTTATACCTTTTTTAACATCTTTATTGGAGTATAATTGCTTTACAATGGTGCATTAGTTTCTGCTTTATAACAAAGTGAATCAGTTATACATATACCTATTTTTATTATTGATTTCTAAATTATTTTAGGTAGCTTTGTTTGCTATTTTTCCTTAAAATCTACCAATTATTTCCCTTGTGGTTTCTGCTTTGTTTTCTTGCTTAGAAAGACCCTTCACACCAAAATTATATAAATATTCACCCTTATATATTTCTTGCCTTTTTATGATACCATTTAAAATATTAAATCATTAATCCATCTGGAATTTATTTAGGATTAAGGTAAGAAGTGGGCTTTAACTTACAGTTATCCATTTTGAGTGGGTTGTGTTGGGGAGTCTTTTTATTCCCCACTACTATGAAATCCTATCATGATTTTATTCTAAGTTGGAAATAACTTAAATATCCCACAGTAAAAGATAATTAAATCATCTACTCAATAGCATATTGAGATATAATTAAATATTATATTTATAATTAATTTGCAATATCTTAAAAATGCTTTTATCTTATGATAAGTGTGCAGGGGCGGGGGAAGCAAGAAACTAAATTCTAGAAGTGATAGGATTACAACTGTATTTTTTCAAATATTCAAAAATTTATATTTGGGAAAAAAATAAAAAATACACACACATAAAAAGTGATTATTTCCGTGGATTAAAAATGTGGCAGGATGGTAATTTCCTTGCTTCTTTTGGGCTTTACATTTTCTTTTTATAAGTATGTACTCTTCTTGTAATGGAAAAAATACATACATCTTTAAAAATATAATCAGTATATGTAGTGGGATTCTCTATCTTTAGGGGAAAATATCACAAAAATGTGATAAAGGCTCTGGAGTTTTCAGCAAAGGATGGAATTCAGACATTTTAGTTATCTCACCACTATGAGAGTTTCCATGTTTCCATGCTAACATACTATTGGGGAAGATGAATTAGTCAGAATTTTCCATTTCAGGTCAGCACCTCTGAATCTTTTCCCCCAGCCACAACCATTTATCCTAAGGGCTCCCATTTCACTGTATTATAGCAAGCTTGGATGCTTGCTCAAGGTCTGAGGGGGTCAGTTTGCTGTAGAAAATCGATTAGGTGCCATCCCTACAGAGTACTTAAGTTCCGAGGGAGCCTTAAATGAGCTTGTATGGAACTGTTCACAAGGTGGCTTTATAGGGCTACACGCTTTGAGAAATCGTCAGTACCAGAACTGGTATTGATCTATGCTGAGCAACAATTAACTGAAATTGCATAAGGTACTTGTACATCTGTGAGTGTGGTGGAAAAAAAAAAAAAAAAGCATAATGAAACCAGAAAGTACCTCTTAAATGGGATATGGTTGTCTGCTCTACCCAGAAAAAGATGGTGAGGAAAAGCCCAAAGCTGCAGTATAGAAGCCTGCATTGACTGAGATGTTTTTTCTTTTTCTTCTTTCTCATTAACACATTATCAATGTTTGCCCCTCTTTATGGGAGGGCAATGAAGTGGCCACATTACCTCCTGTTCAAATTCACCCACTTCTTCACTCTGTTTGGAGAAAAAGTTATCTCCATCTGTCCCAACCAATAGAGATTGTCACTCTCAAGTCTCTGGTTGGGGAGTAGAAAACTCAGTGATCCCAAAATGTTTCCTTTGCTTTCTACCTGAGTCACCCCATCCTAATGAGGTAGCAGGGTAGGAGTCTGGCATTTAAAAAATCGCACCCATGGCTTGATATATTGTACTGAAAAGAGGAAATGAACATGTATTTTGATGCTGAGACCAAGCACTTTTTCCTGACATAGCTCCCAGTGCTGACAGACATGCTGGTGCCTTTACCCTGCTGACAGAAATTGGTAGCAACCTCCCTAGGAATTTGACCAGACTAAGAGGAAAGACTTAATGATATTAACATTGAAGTATCATCTCCTGAATGGCCCAGTCAGACCAATTCAGTGAAACTCAGTCAATAATGCCTACCTGTGCACTTAGAGCTCTCACCTCAGGGTTTTTAAATCATAGGTTATCATTTGTCTGATAGTTCACATAGTAAGTATTATTATATGAATTTTAAATTCCAGATGGTGTGTAAATATGTGTATCTGTGCCTGTGTTTGTATGTTTGTGTGTATGTGTGTGCTGTGTAGTGGGTCCTGATATAAAAATTACTCTTTATTGAGAGTCATAGTCAAACATTTTTGAAAGTCAATGCTCTAATTTTAGTGATAATAATTAGAACAAAAAACACTGATAAAAATAACCTAGATGAATCAGAATCTATACAGATAGAAGAAAACTAAAATTAATTATGAACAAAGACCCTTACTATAATCAGAGACATAATTGCATTAGTGAAGTAAGTTACAAAAAAAGTAAAAGCAACACATAAAACCAAAAGAAGCACTTGGAAGTTAAACAATACCATCAAGATGCAATAGCAATTTAAAACTTCATAAAATAATGGGAAGATAATAGGGAAGAATCTTCCCAGAAAGCAAAGCAAAATAATATCTAAACTTTATTGACCAGTTATTAATTTTAGCACATATTATGTCATTTAATCCTCACAATAACCCATGAGGTAGATACTATTATCATCATTTTACAGATAAGGAGACTTAAATAACTTACAAATGTTCACACAGGTAATAAGTGGGGGAGCCATAACTTGAACCAATTTACTGCAATTCTCCTCTGCAGACTAAAATCATATGATTCTTTCTGCTCTGGTCCTGATTTTCCATTTTATTCATACACTTATTAAGCGTTTTGTAACTGCTTCAAATCCTTTTCACATACAGATGGACTATCAATACATTCAGTAAATAGATATACTATAAGTTAAGCATCTTACTAGACGATGAAGACAAAAGATGTATAAGCCATTATTTCAGTTAATTACACACATCTGTTTCTCTCATTGTATTAAATTCTATTATTGAGATATAATTGACATATATGTAAGTTTAAGATGTACAATGTGATGATTTGATACAGGTATATATTGTAAAATATTTACCACAATAAGGTTAATTTAATACATTTTTCACCTCACATAATTATCATTTTGTTGTTATTGTTATGGTGCGGACATTAAAGCACCACTCTCATAGCAACTTGCAAGTAAACAATATGGTATTGTTATCTATAGTCACCACACTGTAACTTAGATCATCAGAACTTATCCTTCCTATAACTGAAAATGTGTACCCTTTGACCCCCATCTCCCCATTTCCCCCACCTCTCAGCTCCTGGAAGATACCATTCTACTCCCTGTTTCTACAACTTCAGCGTTTTTAGAGCTCATATATAAATGAGATCATACAGTATTTGTCTTTCTCCGTCTGACTTATTACACTTAGCATAATGCCTCAAGGTTTATTCATGTTGTCAAATGTCAAGATTTCCTTCTTTTATGGCTGAAGAATATTCCAGTGTGTGTGTGTATGTATACATAGTTTTCTTTGTCCATTCATCTGTTGATGGACACAAGACATGTTTCCACATATTGGCTTTTGTGAATAATGCTGCAATGAACATGGGAGGGGAGATATCTTTGAGATAGTGATTTCACTTCCTTTGGACATACAATTCTTGAGGGAAAGAACTTATTTTGATCATCCAAAGCTCACCACACAACTTTTTGGACATAGTAGGGACTCAGAAAATGCTCACAAAAATAATTTTAAATCAGTTGAATATTCCACTAGGATAAAGTTACAACTGAGTTAAAACTTTAACTCAGAAGAGGGCATTGATTACATTTTCCTCTTCCTAGAACTAGCAGACACCCTCCCCAGTGCCCACTAATTGTCTTTGATGTCTCCTGGCCATGACAGAGCTCAGCCTTCTCAGTTTTCCTCTCATATACATTCCTACATGGTCTTCAGAAAGCACCAGAATGGCCTATTCATCTGAGCACGTGAGATGAATGTGTGCTCATTATGTCCTGGTTCCCAGACATGAATTTTAGTCCCAGTGGGATTCTGTACCCAACTGCCATGTGGGAGACTTCTGTTTTTTGGCTGCCCTCAAGGAAGCTACTCATTCAGTCCCATCTCTCTGGCCAACTACCACTCCTGTTTAATCAAATTTGGCAGTCTCCCCAGTGAAAAACTTTGTGTATTTTCTCATGAGGCTGTCAACCTCCTGGGACTCTGCTTGGAGATGAAAGGGTTGGAGTAACATTCCGAATCTTATTTTTATGGAACACTGGATGCAAAAATAAAGTGGGAAGATGGTGATTTGCTCAAAATGCAGGCCTTAAAACGTCCCTCCCACAAAAGCCTTGGAGGAGAAATCAAGACAAAACTGCCACACTACCATCAGGACCTACAGCAAGCTACTTACCCTCACCATTTTACTTAGTCTGCCCTTCATTAAATGAGGCAGTTGGACTAGAGCCATGATTAGAAATTGTCTTCTATAGAGCCTTCGAGTTTCACAGTGGCACCTCAGGGACCAGCTGAAGCAGGGGTCTAGGAGAGACTGAGAAAGCAGGATTCAGGGTCTCCTACCCCTGCATCAATCTGAGAAACAGTTAACCTTGTTAATAACTCTGTTATTTGTATAAGATTTCATTTGTGAGAGGAAGATTCTGCTGCAAAAGAAAATAAAAGAGAAAATAACATATTCCATAACCTCTAAAACCCTTACCACCAGCTCCTTCAATGATTCTATAATATGTCTATGGACATATTATTTCTTAATTGTCTTTATTTTGAAAAAAAACTAGAAATTATTTACCCTGTAATTAACATTTTTACACACACCTCTCTCTCTCTCTCCCCTCTTCCTTCTCTCCTCTTTCTCTTTTAAATTATTCCCTTGTGTGTAGGTGACTCATCTTAGGAAGAGAACCTGCTCAATTGATGTTCTCAAATAAGTGCTGCTTACATGGGTATCAGTACAGCTGTTTTAACCCTAAGATATCATTCCTTATCAGTACAGTACATAATTGAATCCTTGTGTTTCAACTGAGGATTTTTAAAGCCAAAGAAGGGTTCATTTCAAACAATTGAACCCTAAGATATCATTCCTTATCAGTACAGTACATAATTGAATCCTTGTGTTTCAATTGAGGATTTTTAAAGCCAAAGAAGGGTTCATTTCAAACAATTGAACCCACATAGGAAAGGGAGGGAGAGAGGGAAGAGAGAAAGACAAGGATGAGAGATGGAGAGATGGGAGAAGTTAGCGTTACTGAGCACCTACTCTGTGCAAAGTCCCACAACATGTAACTAGAAGGGCCAGGATTTGAATCCAACTCTAGAACACTCTTTTTTTAAATTTTTTTTTCATTAACTTTTATTGGGGTATAGTTGATTTACAATATTGTGTTAGTTACTGGCATACAGCAAAGTGAATCAGTTATACATTGGAACACTCAAGTCCATGTTCTTTCTTCTCTTCCCATCTAGTTTACATGTTATTAATAATCATCACACATCCCAAGCCAAATGCTTAGTGTGAATTTACTGCTTCACTGTGATGTTGCTGGTTGCCTTCTATGAAGGCATCTAGTAATTTTTTTTGGCTGCATGGAGTAATTTTTTTAATTTAGGACTATGTATTGGCTCCAATTTTCTCACACATCTGACAGTTTGCTGTCCTAAGCATATTTCTCACACACTCATGTGCTCTTCCTATGCAATCTCAGTCTCTATCGTGGCTTAACCTAGGACCCATATTCTTCCCACTCTCAGTTAAAACTTTCTCCCAAAACTCCCTCCCAAGTCCTAGACCCACTCAGGACATCTCTACCTGAGTGTCTTCAGGCATGTCACATTAAACGAATTCAAAACAAAACTCATTACCTCCCCGCAAATTTCCCCAAACCAGGTTCTCTCCATCTCAGCTAACAGCACAACATTCATCAAGATAGAAACCTCAAAATCAGTTGTAACTCTTGCCTCTTCCACTCTTCATATCCAGCCACCATCAGTTTCTGCCAAAGCAACTTCTAAATGCCTCTTTTTTTTCCTCTTTGCATTCCCACTTCTATTGCTTGGTTGAGGTCTCCCGTTCTCTGAGAGTATTATGATAGCTTCCTGCCTCAAGTTTTTCTTCCATTTAGTTCAATTTCTAAAAGCAAATTTGATCATATTCTATCCAAATATTGAATACTGATCATATTCAACTCTTTAAGTTGGCCATCCTCTACCTCTTGAAATTCTCTCCTCCCTTAGCCTTCAGGTTACACAATTTTTGGGGTTTCAACTTCTGTGACTGCCCCCTCTTATTTTTACTCATTGGCTTTATTTACTTTCCCTCTTTAATCGTACTTTTTTCTTTTTCTTCCCAGAAATTTCCTTTTTTGTTCTTTACTCTTCTCTTTATAAATCTTCTCCTTTCACATGGCTTCAACCACCACCCATATGTTGACAACACCCACATCTTTATTTCTAGCCCTGACATCTCACCGAAGCTCAAGATCCATATTTCTATCTAGCTACTGAGCTCATTATTTTTCCTATAATACCTACTCTTCTGGATTATCATTCTCTCCAAACAATGTTAGAAGTTATCTATTCTCCAGAACTAGAAGCCTAGAAGAAAACCTAAACCTCTCTTAATTCTTCAGTCTCTGAATCGAACTAGTCATCTATTACCTTCAAACATCCCTTGGGAAGGTCTTTGAAATCCAGACTCTTCTCCATTCCCTCTGCCATTGTCACTGCCCAGGTCCTTTTCATCTTTCATCTGAAATGTGGTGCTATGTCTCTGAATAGTCTCTCTCACTTCCATTCATTTATCCACTCATTCCAAAATTATTTTCCACAAAAATAAATCGATCATTTTTTTTTTTTTTTTTTGGGTACGCGGTCCTCTCACTGTTGTGGCCTCTCCCGTTGCAGAGTACAGGCTCCGGACGCGCAGGCTCAGCGGCCATGGCTCACGGACCCAGCCGCTCCGCGGTATGTGGGATCTTCCCGGACCGGGGCACGAACCCGTGTCCCCTGCATCGGCAAGCGGACTCTCAACCCCTGCGCCACCAGGGAAGCCCCTTAATCGATCTTTTAAAAACCTACAGTTACTCCCAATTGTAAACAGTATAAAATCAGGTTTATAATACAGGGCTCTTCACAAGTGCCCTTACCTGAACAAGGACTGTCTGCCTCTATCCATCTTCCTTCATTCAACACCACTGGCCAAGGGAAGAGAGGCTGACAATTTGGATTAATCAGAGTCTAGGACAGTGGTTGGACCATATTTATTGGGTGAGTGAATTCATTAGATGTAATAGTTATTCTCTTTCTACTCAGCCTTCAGACCCCACTTAACTTGAGTGGATAAGTTAAGTTGGGCCCTGGTGTATAGAAACAACCATAACAAATTCAATGGAAAACAGCAGAAGTCTTTACCCCTAGCTTATACAATATTTCCCAAACCACATTTTGCAAGAAAGTATTAAAGTACTGCACTGGAAGTTATCATACTTTGTCCAGCTATTAATAAATTTTCTGTATGTGTGTGCTCATACATACATTAATACTTTTGGGTATTGTCCTTCACACAGCTCTCTTGGTTAGAAATTACATGAAGAGAAGGGGGAAATTGCAATGGAAAAATATTTCACCTCTCATTCTTAGCACCATAAATCAGGAAGGTATCTAGTTTTTATGAGGCCAGATGTCTATATAAATTTGGGGCATCTTTGTTAAGAAAAAATATATAAAATTATAAACATAAATTCATGGTAAATTATACATTTTAGAAAGCTGTCAAATACCATAAATATAAAAAAAACAATCCAGAAAATTAGTATTTTATCATCTAGAGTCCTGACATACTTTCTTTAATATATTTTTCTAAATTTTGAGGTTGCAAATTTCTTGATTTTCTCTTTATGCAATAATTTTTAATATTTTCTGTAGAATAGTAATGTTATTCTGAATTTCTTCTAGCTGGTTGATCTATATTTGTTTTTTACTATTGGTAGTTTAGAAATATTTATTTCCATTTCCTCTGTAACTTTCTTTATGGTTCTGCTAAGGTGCCATTTCTGGCTCAGTAACAAACCCAGTGAGAACTCCAGCCTTTGCTCTCCCTTGGTCCAGCACAGCCCAGACAGCTCCTCACTGACCTTAGCACCATGCCCCCACCCCCATACTGTCTTATCATGATGATCCTGGGAATTGGGGGGTCTAGGTTTCTATAATCTGAATCATAATGGCCTTAAGCAGGAGGCAGAGCAGCATCCTATCCAAATCCTTATTCTTGAGAATCTAAGACAGGGTTGGGATGACTGATGAGGTACTCTGGGGGCAGGGTGCTGATGGAGATCAGGCAGAGGTAGAAGTAGTGCTGGCAGCCTGCTGGCCCCACCTACAGCCCCAGGACCATCATCAGGAGCAGAGTTCCATGCCTCTAATATCCCATTTTTCTGCTGATTCCTACCATCTTAGAGAAGAACACATGGAGAAATAGAAGGGGCACACTCAAATAAGAGGCCCTGAAACTTAAACTTCATGTGCTTCATGGTAGTTCTGCTCCTGTACAGATCTTACCTTGATGATTCTTTTACAGGCATTGTTTCTTCTGCCTGGAAGTCTCTCCTTTCTTTTCTCTATTTGCCATATTCCTGCTCATTGTTTCATATGCAGCTAACATATGACCTCATCTCTGGAGACACCTGCCATGACATGACATGACATGACATCCTCTAATATTTTACTCATACTTTTGTCAAAACACTGACCATATATTATAATTTGTATCACTGTATGTCTACCTTTCTCACTAAATTGAGATGTTATTAAGGAACTATGTTTATTAATGTTATGTTCCTTGCCTTTACAACAAAGCTCTTTCACATAGTAGACTTCTAACAGTCTGAATGTCCTAACTCCAAGGGTCACCACTTCTAAAAGGTTTTCCTGACACCTTCACACAGAATTAATACATTATGTCCAGCATCTTGTACATATTGAGTTCTTAATAAATTGTACAGCAGGAGTTTGTGCATGTATTAATCGCATCCACTAGATTATTAGACTGTCAAAGAAAAAATCTAGTTCTTGGTCTTCTTTTCTCTCAGCATCAAACACAGCACTTGGTATGGGAGTGGAGTCTGAATACTGTCAGAGAAAAGAATGAGCTACTTTGAGATAGAAAAAGCTAACATTTATTGAGTACATATTGGATACTAAGCACTATTCTAGGTGATTTACATGAAATATTTCACTTAATCCTTACAGCAAACCTATAAGCTACGATGTTATCCCTTTTTTAACAATAAAGGTACTGAGGCATTGTGAGGTTATATAAGCATAACAGTCACATGGTCAGCAAGTAGAAGAAACAGAACTTGACACTAGTAGGCTGAATCCAGAAACACTGCTTTGAACCACTTCACTACACTGTCTTCTAAGAAATCAATATTCAGTGGTCTGGGTCACTACATGACTCATTTTTACGGCTGCTCGTGATTGTTGAGTATGCTCTGTAACTTTATTTAAGTCACATACCATAAAATATCAGTCAACTGGAAAGTTCACAGCATCTAGCTAACTGAATTTTTTGATTAACATCTTTAGTAACCATTCCCCTGCCTTAGTAAGTACAGAATACAGAATACAACTGAATTCTTATCTTCAAATTTAGAATCTCCTAAGTTTCCAAGGATATAACTTTGACTCTTAGGAATTATTGCTCCATACATGGCTGTAGGAATTCTGGAAAATGTGTCTGGATAGTAGGAAAATAGAAGAGAGTGAAATGATTCAGAAGAGATGATCCAGGGTGCTATGGGTCCTGTAAACTGTGACACATGATGAACTGCTCAAAGAGCCCTACTTATCCTGGAAATGAGAAGACTCTGGGTGTCAATTAAGTTAATCATGACATTAGCACCATCGGCCCACTCAGTGCTGCTCCTTTAGGTCTCACTTGCTCACTTGCTGATTCATCTCATTGCCTTTTTTCCTCATCTTCCATTCTCATTCCCTTCCCCCTATGGCAACACACTAATGTATTTAATATATATCTTTTTTCTTTTTATGGGCTTTTGCAAAAATTGTATTGGTGTTTGTGTACATGTTTTAAATTTACATTAAAAAGTATTTGTTAAATATAATACCTTGCTCTTTTCGCTCAGCACTATGTCACTGAGATCCATTCATATTGCTCTATGTACTAATCCAACGGTCCCCAACCATTTTGGCACTAGGGACCGGTTTTGTGGAAGACAAATTTTCCAGAGCCAGGGGCAAAGCTTTTTTATCTATCTTCTATATAATAGTTTATAAAGCTCTTTTTGCTTGTGTTTTTTTTTTTTCCACAAAATGTGCTTGAAAAGTCTCTGAATTGAGGCAAATATTATTACTATCCCCATTTTAGATAGCTAAACTCAGTCTCAGAGAGTCAAAGTATCTGGCCAAGTGTTAAGTGTTGGAAATAGAATCCAAATTCAGGTCTAGTTGATAGTCAGGCTTAATCTTCCTTTTTGCTGAGCTGTCTTAGAGTCAGCTAAATCCCCTAAGGCTTTTTTTTTTCCAACATGAATTGCCCTTAAGTTAGATTTCTCTCATGCAGAATTTGTGCAGGAAAATGTTGAACCTAAGTGTAAAATTTAATGTGTATCCTTTCTAAATTTCATCTTGATTATTTTGAACATCACTGTAGTCTAGGAATGCCTTTGATTCTTGTGTCCAAAGTATTTTTTTAATCCTTCCCAGCTTTTTGTCACCTACAGATCTGACAAGCTAGTCTACCATGCCTTCAACAAGTCATGGAAAGTGTTACCCAAGAGTACCGATACATGAGCAAGATCCTGTAACACATCATTTAAGAAATGCTTTAAGTTTTACACCATCTGTTAATCAACATGGAATATAGATTAGTAATTAAGTTATGAGTTCTAGAGTCAAGAGGCCTAGATTTTATTCCTGGCTCTGCCACCTAGTACCACTTTGAGGGAGTCATTTTACTTGTCTAAATCTTTCATCTATGTGATGGAAATGGTAATAACATATCCTCATAAAGCTTTATTGAAGAATAAGTGGTTATGTTATAGACCATAGCATTGTGACAACACAATCAGCTTTTTAAAAAAATGTTAAGTATTATTCTAATTGGCAATATTTTTACATGTAGGCTAATTTTGAGTTCAGCTAACCATGTTGTCTTATAACATGTATTTCACCCCAAAGCACAGAAGGTTTGGTAAAGCTGGAGATGTGTTACCTGATCCTCTTCAAGAAAGAACTTTCTGCCTAACTGCAGGAAGAGCAGTAGCAGACTGGAAATTCAACATCAAGGCTATATCTTTTTGTAACCCCCTCCTCTTGAATATGAGCTGGACTCAGTGACTTGCTTCTAATAGAAAAAACATGGCAAAATGTTTGAGTTGTCACTTCCAATATTAGATTACAAAAAGGCTGAGGCTTCTGCCTTGGGCACCCTCTCTTGCTTTTTTATTCTAAGGGAAGTTAGTAGCCATGTGTGTGTGTTTCCCTATGGAAGGTCATGCGTCAAGGAACTGACGTTTCCAGACCACAGCCACCAAGGACCTGAGGCCTGCAAATAGTCACATGAATAAGCTTAGAAGTGGACTGTCCCTGGGTCAAGCCTTGAGATGACTGCAACCAGGGCCAACAACTTGATTTCAGCCTCATTAGACTGAATTAACTAGAGGCACCCAAGTAAGCCATCCTGGGATTCCTGACCCATAGATACTTTGAGATAATAAATGTTTACTGCTTTAAATCATAAGTTTAGGGGTAATATGTTATACAGCAATAAATAACTAATGGATCATCTCTCTTCTCTCACCTGCACTATTGCAATTGCTTCTTAACACATCTCTCTGACCACAGATTGTCCCTAGTACATCCTTCATACACTGTCAGAATTATTTTGGCACAGGTTGTATCATGTTATTTTCTAACTTAAAAACATTTCAATAATTTCTAATTGCCTCTTGGTTAAAGTCCAGACTTTTTAAATGGTTCTTCAGAATCTAATATCAATCTATTTTTTCAGTATTATCTTCTATTATATCCTTCAAGAACCCTACTACGATCCAGCCAGACCAAAACAACTTCTCATATCTTCTATATCATGGTATATTCTCAGTTGGGGATGTTAATATCCATCTTCTCCTCCCATAAAATTCCTTATCTTTCAAGGAAAATTTTAAATGCAGTTTTTTTGACAAATGGGCCCCAATTAACTCTGATTAAAATGAATTTTCTTTCTCCTCTGTGTTTCCTTACCCATTAATTGTATCTCAACTACAGCATCTATTTTAGTTCATCTGTATTATAGACTAGGATATCCATATGTGTTTGCCAATTTGAATAAACTCCCTGAAGAGACAAACTCTGTATTAATCATCTTTTTATCTCTGTATTCTCAATAGGGTATTTTGTTCATGGTAGTTGCTCACAAGTAGGTTGATCCAACTAATTCTAAACTTACCTTGGGAATAGATTTGTCTACCCATGGTCTGTTCTTTGCTCTCTGAAATAAAATATTATAACTCCCTATTGCTCATTCACTCTATACCTAAATTCAAGCTCCTTGCCATCTTACTAATCATAAGATTTACTCTTCTATTCTACTCAACCTAGAAGTTAAGGAAGGTCAAATGAAAAGAGGAGAGGAATGTGCATCAAAAGAATGGAAAGAAAATCACAGGAACGAATGAAGATTTTTTTTTTCATCCAATTCTTTTTCAACATGGTGGTAGGGGAAATCAAGGTGGAAGATTTAATGTAAAATAGATCTGGATACAAACATTAGGGTCAAGACTTTTAACTTAAAGTCTTTGGGCCTCAATTTCTTCAAGTGGTAAAAGGAAAGCAATAAGAATACCTGTCATGTAAGTTTGTAAAAGGGGATGAGATAACCTGGATAAGACATTCAACATTGATGGGTATTCTTTCACTCTACTTCCCCTGCATGGTCCTGGAACTTCATTTCCAATTGCTTCAGATTTTGTTCAGTAAAAACCAGAGGAGGTTAAGAAATGGCAAGAAGTAAATGAGGAAAAAAACAAAGGCTTTCAGGGAAAGTGGGAAAGGGAAAGGCAAGGGTCAGAGAAAAAGAAAGAAAAAGAGAAAATAATAATGTATTCAAAAATTTGTAGGGTTATTTATTCATTTTACATTCCCCAGCTGGCATGGAGACTGTTTTGAAATATGGAGAATCATCCCAGATACAATTACACGTAGAGAAGTTGTGCTGGCAGAGAAAATAAACCATCAGGAAAACTTTGCCATTACCTATTGTACTTTCGCAAAACCCACTATCACTATTTTAAAAAATCTGGAGTTTAACTAGCTGGTTTAATATGCCAGCTAATTTCCTTGATCTCATGGAGACTTTAAATCAATGCAGATTGCATCATACAGCTTCTTTAATTTTCAAGAAAATATTCCAAACTTTATATTTGCAGGGGGTCCCAGAGAAATATTGCAAATCACTTTCCTCCTCCAAAAACTGAGTTCAGTGCCCTGAGGCTGCACAGTTCTAAAGAAAGTAAATTGACAGTGTTTGATGCCAGGTTTGAGGCATATGAAGTAAGAATTTACTACAGGTATAGCTCGAGGTTCTCCAAACTGTCCTATTCCATCTTCTCTGGTGCACATCATGGTGTGGTATTGAATTATTGCTCTTTTTCACTGTAACATCAGATTTTTTCACCATAAAATGGACTATTCTGTCTAAATGACACATTCTACTCTATCTAAAAATGGAAACTCAGAGAAATATGCTATTGGAAGAATCATAAAATTGACATTTTAAAAAAACTCATTTCTCCTGCTACAAGCACAAAATCTTCAAGATGATCATGGGAAAAGATATTCTATCATAACTGAAATAGCATACTTACCTTTTTTGGGGATGATGACATTAAAAACCTTATAAACCAAAAATGGATATTTCATAGAGACCTTCATAAAGGAGCTATAACTTTCAATGCTAAATTTCATTATATTTCATTAAGAGACACCATCAATCAGTGCTATCTTATTTCTAAAAGATGAAAAGCTGTCCAGCCATTTCCCAAGCATCTGCTTCTCACTGACATCACCCAAACTCCTAACAGCAAGAGGAGCTAGGCTGAGATGAACCAGTCATAGGAAAGCCAAGGAGTTCTCAGATCCAAGAAGAAGCTCACCTAATGAATGACTGAAGGACTATCCTAAGACAGACAACAGAATAACATTGGCATCATAGGAGAGACAAACAGCTTTTTCAGAATAAGCAACTATTCCTTTTGATCTTCTATACTCTAGCCTTACTCCCAAGGAATTTAGTCAAGTTTTCTGAACTTAGGTTCTCAATAATTCCTATTCCTAATCCATACCCTTGCCTTCTAGGATAGAAACAAAAATTTTACAATAGGACTGATATTCAGAACTGTGTAATATAGAGGCATGCCTGTCATTAAAATGTTAAAATACTTTTTTAGTGTTTGATAAAGACTCCTACTCTGAGCCCCTAGAGTGCTCTCATCACCACAGCCACCAGAGCCCCATCTCCAGGAACCCCTGAATCTTCCCACATAACCACCTAAAGGGTTACTATCTGGCATCACAAAGAGATGTGCCCCAGGACCCTGCTTCAGCACCCTATACTAACTGGTGTCCTTTCTGATTGATTGGCTCTAGTAGCTAAACATATTTAATATTAGCCCTGTTTAAAAGGTCAAGAAGACAATGGAAATAATTAAATTAAGTGAGTGGGTATAATACAGTAGGAGGTGATAAGAAATGTAGGAAACTGGAAAGCATATACCCCTAAAGAAGTAGCTGCTCTGTGGCTGTGGAAGATTGTCACGTGGGAAGGTAGGCTAAGGGGGCTTAATATTCTGATATTTCAAAAGAAGCTGGAAATTTTTATTTTAATGAGGAACTTCATAATTTGTTAACATTTGCAATAAAGAAAAATGTCTGCAAAATATTGTGTGTGCCAAGCCAAACCCATGGGCCACAAGTTTGTGACCTCTGCTTTAGGGATCATGGAGTTTTTGTGACCTTGTCAGAGCTTCTTCATCTGTCACACTTGAAACAAGCCTGAGGAAAAATATGGCACTCTCAATTATATAATTACAAGTAATCTCAAATTGGAACTTTGAAATAACTAAGTAAAACTGATAATTATATCAAACTTCTTTTTTTATTGTATTTTAAGTCTTGCCAAGTGTGTTCAAGTACATTGTCTTAGATTTTCCTCATAAGTAGGATAAGTATTCTTAGGTATTTTTTACAGTTGAGGAAAATGGATCCAGAAAGACTAAGGAGACTGCTTTAACATCACTGAAATGTATGGCAGAACTGGGTTTTGAGGCACCAGTGGATCTGTGCCTCTAACACCTTCTTTAAGTTGTCTACCCTACTCTCAACTTTACTGATATTCCAGGCATGATCACAGCCCATTACTCCAGAATAATCACCTTTTGGACTCTATGTTTCACATTCATTTGAAATTACTTTTGATACATTTAAATAACTTCTTAAGGTCAAACCATGTGTTTGGAATGGATTGGATTACTGTTCCCAATTCTTTAATAAAATTACACATCAAACTCTTTACCATGTGACTTTGCAAGGCCTCCCTGTAGTTGGGGTATATTTCCCTTACAGACTGATGTCAGGCCTAGCCAAGCAAATTTCTTTGCAGATGGATGAGGGCAGAAGGGACACTGTGTCAGTTTCTGAGGGCTTAAGAGGCATCATGTGTTTCCACTTTCTCTCCTGACCCCTGTGATTGGCTCTATGAGGAGCATGTCCCAGTACTCCTCTGCCCCTGATTTAGCCACAAAAGGAGACATGTGAAGCAGACCCAGACCTGACCTGCAGCCTAGAGCTAAGCCCAGCCTAACTCAGCCAAGATCAGCAGAACTGCACATGACTCACAGGTCCATGAGTGAGAAAAATAAAAACTTTGTTGATATAAGCTGCTGAGATTTGGGGAGGTTGCTAGTCATGTATTATTGCAGCAATACCTGACTACTATACTGTTAAAATCATCCTTAGGAAAATAGTAATTTCCATGTTTATGCCTTTTAAAATGTATCTGAACAATAAGGAGAATTCTAGAAACAGCTCAATAATAATAAAAGGAGAATACAAGGTTTTGGAAAATGGTGTTCTTATATGTTCTAAACTAGTATTCCTAAAGACAATTAAGTAAGGTTCTATGCAAAGAAAATAGAAAAGAAATAAAACTCCATGTTTTAATAGGAATATAATGAAATTGAGATATCAGGTGATTAATGCCCTTTAAAATATTGTTATCTTTGACCAGATCAACCATTATTAAAGAAACACGTTTGTTAGTTCTTTTATTTGGAAAAACACACACACGCACACACACACACACACACACACACACACAAAGGAAATAACAACAACAACAAAACCTTTGTTTCCTTTGAATTATTTCCACCTCTAATTGATTGAAACAATTTTTCCCCTCTTTTATCTTTTTCATATGCTTTGAACTGGAATGAAAATTGTGTCTCTGAGAATCTGAAAAAAACATCATAGTTGTTTTTAACCCAGGTTATGCTTTAGAATCACCTGGGAAGCTTTTTTAAAAAAAACACAGATGCCTGGGACTCTCTCCCAGAAATTCTGATTTAATTGGACTAGGTAGGGACAAAAGTACATTGTGATGCACCTCCCCAGATGATTCTAATATGCAGCCAGGGTTGAAAACCATTGTCCTTACAGGAGATATATTGCCAATTTTTTAAAAAGCTAATAAAAATATCTGTACAATAAAAGATAACATTTTAGAGAAGAGTAAGACGCGGAGATCACCTTCCTCTCCACAGATACACCAGAAATACATCTACACGTGGAACAACTCCTACAGAACACCTACTGAACGCTGGCAGAAGACCTCAGACCTCCCAAAAGGCAAGGAACCCCCCACGTACCTGGTTAGGGCAAAAGAAAAAACTAAACAGAGACAAAAGGATAGGGACGGGTCCTGCACCAGCGGGAGAGAGCTGTGAAGGAGGAAAAGTGTCCACACACTAGGAAGCCCCTTCGCGGGTGGAGACTTCGGGAGGCGGAGTGGGGGAGCTTGGGAGCCGCGGAGGAGAGCACAGCAACAGGGGTGCGGAGGGCAAAGCGGACAGATTCCAGCGCAGAGGATCGGGCCGACCGGCACTCACCAGCCGAGAGGCTTGTCTGCTCGCCCGCCGGGGCGGGCGGGACTGGGAGCTGAGGCTCCGGCTTTTGTCGGAGCGCCGGGAGAGGACTGAGGTTGGCGGCGTGAACACAGCCTGCAGGGCGTTGGTGCGCCGCGGCTGGCCGGGAGAGAGTCCGGGGAGGGGTCTGGACCTGCCGAAGAGGCAAGAGACTTTTACGTCCCTCTTTGTTTCCTGGTGCACGAGGAGAGGGGATTAAGAACGCTGCTTGAGAGAGCTCCAGGGACGGGCGCGAGCCAGGGCTAAGTGTGCGGAGCCCAGAGACGGACATGGGACGCTAAGGCCGCTGCTGCCGCCGCCAGGAGGCCTGTGTGCGAACACAGGTCACTAGCCACACGCCCTTCCGGGGAGCCTGTGCAGCCCGCCACTGCCAGGGTCCCGGGATCCAGGGACGGCTCCCCGGGAGAGCGCACGGCGCGCCTCAGGCTGCAGCGTCACGCCGGCCTCTGCCGCTGCAGGCCCGCCCCGCACTCCGTGACCCTCCCTACCCCCCGGCCTGGGTGAGCCAGAGCCTCCGAATCAGCGGCTCCTTTAACCTCGTCCTGTCTGAGCAAAGAACAGACGCCCTCCGGCGACCTACACGCACAGACGGGGCCAAATCCAAAGCTGAGCCCCTGGGAACTGTCAGAACAAAGAAGAGAAAGGGAAATCTCTCCCAGCAGCCTCAGAAGCAGCGGATTAAAGCTCCACAATCAACTTGATATACCCTGCATCTGTGGAATACCTGAATAGACAACGAATCATCCCAAATTAAGGAGCCCTGTGGATGAAAGGCTCTTGGTGCTGCAGCCAGGACTCAGTGCTGTGCCTCTGAGGTGGGAGAGCCAACTTCAGGACACTGGTCCACAAGAGGCCTCCCAGCTGCACATAATATCAAACAGCAAAAATCTCCGAGAGATCTCCATCTCAACGCCAGCACCCAGCTTCACTCAACGACCAGCAAGCTACAGTGCTGGACATCCTATGCCAAACAACTAGCAAGACAGGAACACAACCCCACCCATTAGCAGAGAGGCTGCCCAAAATCATAGTAAGTCTACAGACACCCCAAAACACACCACCAGACGTGGACCTGCCCACCAGAAAGACAAGATCCAGCCTCATACACCAGAACACAGGCACTAGTACCCTCCACCAGGAAGCCTACACAACCCACTGAACCAACCTTAGCCACTGGGGACAGACACAAAAAACAACAGGAACTATGAACCTTCAGCCTGCAAAAAAGGAGACCCCAAACACAGTAAGATAAGCAAAATGAAAAGACAGAAAAACACACAGCAGATGAAGGAGCAAGATAAAAACCCACCAGACCTAACAAATGAAGAGGAAATAGGCAGTCTACCTGAAAAAGAATTCAGAATAATGATAGTAAGGTTGATCCGAAATCTTGGAGATAGAATGGACAATAGAATGGACAAATTGCAAGAATCAGTTAACAAGGACCTAGAAGAACTAAAGATGAAGCAAGCAACGATGAACAACACAATAAATGAAATTAAAAGTACTCTAGATGGGATCAATAGCAGAATAACTGAGGCAGAAGAACGGATAAGTGACCTGGAAGATAAAATAGTGGAAATAACTACTGCTGAGCAGAATAAAGAAAAAAGAATGAAAAGAACTGAGGACAGTCTCAGAGACCTCTGGGACAACATTAAACACACCAACATTCAAATTATAGGGGTTCCAGAAGAAGAAGGGAAAAAGAAAGGGACTGAGAAAATATTTGAAGAGATTATAGTTGAAAACTTCCCTAATATGGGAAAAGAAATCGTTAATCAAGTCCAGGAAGCACAGAGAGTCCCATACAGGATAAATCCAAGGAGAAATACGCCAAGACACATATTAATCAAATTGTCAAAAATTAAATACAAAGAAAACATATTAAAAGCAGCAAGGGAAAAACAACAAATAACACACAAGGGAATCCCCATAAGGTTAACAGCTGATCTTTCAGCAGAAACTCTGCAAGCCAGAAGGGAGTGGCAGGACATATTGAAAGTGTTGAAGGAGAAAAACCTGCAACCAAGATTACTCTACCCAGCAAGGATCTCATTCAGATTTGATGGAGAAATTAAAACCTTTACAGACAAGCAAAAGCTGAGAGAGTTCAGCACCACCAAACCAGCTCTACAACAACTGCTAAAGGAACTTCTCTAGGCAAGAAACACAAAAGAAGGAAAGGACCTACAATAACGAACCCAAAACAATTAAGAAAATGGGAATAGGAACACACATATCGATAATTACCTTAAATGTAAATGGACTAAATGCTCCCACCAAAAGACACAGATTGGCTGAATGGATACAAAAACAAGACCCATATATTTGCTGTCTACAAGAGACCCACTTCAGACCTAGAGACACATACAGACTGAAAGTAAGGGGATGGAAAAAGGTATTTCATGCAAATGGAAACGAAAAGAAAGCTGGAGTAGCAATTCTCATATCAGACAAAATAGACTTTAAAACAAAGACTATTAGAAGAGACAAAGAAGGACACTACATAATGATCAAGGGATCGATCCAAGAGGAAGATATAACAATTGTAAATATTTATGCACCCAACATAGGTGCACCTCAATACATAAGGCAAATACTGACAACCATAAAAGGGGAAATCGACAGTAACACATTCATAGTAGGGGACTTTAACACCCCACTTTCACCAATGGACAGATCATTCAAAATGAAAATAAATAAGGAAACACAAGCTTTAAATGATACATTAAATGAGATGGAGTTAATTGATATTTATAGGACATTCCATCCAAAAACAACAGAATACACATTTTTCTCAAGTGCTCATGGAACATTCTCCAGGATAGATCATATCTTGGGTCACAAATCAAGCCTTGGTAAATTTAAGAAAATTGAAATTGTATCAAGTATCTTTTCTGACCACAACGCCATGAGACTAGATATCAATTACAGGAAAAGATCTGTAAAAAATACAAACACATGGAGGCTAAACAATACACTACTTAATAATGAAGTGATCACTGAAGAAATCAAAGAGGAAATCAAAAAATACCTAGAAACAAATGACAATGGAGACACAATGACCCAAAACCTGTGGGATGCAGCAAAAGCAGTTCTAAGGGGGAAGTTTATAGCAATACAAGCCCACCTTAAGAAGCAGGAAACATCTCGAATAAACAACCTAACCTTGCACCTCAAGCAATTAGAGAAAGAATAACAAGAAAACCCCAAAGCTAGCAGAAGGAAAGAAATCATAAAAATCAGATCAGAAATAAATGAAAAAGAAATGAAGGAAACAATAGCAAAGATCAATAAAACTAAAAGCTGGTTCTTTGAGAAGATAAACAAAATAGATAAACCACTAGCCAGACTCATTAAGAAAAAAAGGGAGAAGACTCAAATCAATAGAATTAGAAATGAAAAAGGAGAGGTAACAACTGACACTGCAGAAATAAAAGAGATCATGAGAGATTACTAAAAGCAACTCTATGCCAATAAAATGGACAATCTGGAAGAAATGGACAAATTCTTAGAAATGCACAACCTGCCAAGACTGAATCAGGAAGAAATAGAAAATATGAACAGACCAATCACAAGCACTGAAATTGAAACTGTGATTAAAAATCTTCCAACAAAGAAAAGCCCAGGACCAGATGGCTTCACAGGCGAATTCTATCAAATATTTAGAGAAGAGCTAACACCTATCCTTCTCAAACTCTTCCAAAATATAGCAGAGGGAGGAACACTCCCAAACTCCTTCTACGAGGCCACCATCACCTTGATACCAAAACCAGACAAGGATGTCACAAAGAAAGAAAACTACAGGCCAATATCACTGATGAACATAGATGCAAAAATCCTCAACAAAATACTAGCAAATAGAATGCAACAGCACATTAAAAGGATCATACACCATGATCAAGTGGGGTTTATTCCAGGAATGCAAGGATTCTTCAATATACGCAAATCTATCAATGTGATAAACCATATTAACAAACTGAAGGAGAAAAACCATATGATCATCTCAATAGATGCAGAGAAAGCTTTTGACAAAATTCAACACCCATTTATGATAAAAACCCTGCAGAAAGTAGGCATAGAGGGAACTTTCCTCAACATAATAAAGGCCATATATGACAAGCCCACAGCCAACATCATCCTCAATGGTGAAAAACTGAAAGCATTTCCACTAAGATCAGGAACAAGACAAGGTTGCCCACTCTCACCACTCTTATTCAACATAGTTTTGGAAGTTTTAGCCACAGCAATCAGAGAAGAAAAGGAAATAAAAGGAATCCAAATCGGAAAAGAAGAAGTAAAGCTGTCACTGTTTGCAGATGACATGATCCTATACATAGAGAACCCTAAAGATGCTACCAGAAAACTACTAGAGCTAATCAATGAATTTGGTAAAGTGGCAGGATACAAAATTAATGCACAGAAATCTCTGGCATTCCTATATACTAATGATGAAAAATCTGAAAGTGAAATCAAGAAAACACTCCCATTTACCATTGCAACAAAAAGAATAAAATATCTAGGAATAAACCTACCTAAGGAGACAAAAGATCTGTATGCAGAAAATTATAAGACACTGATGAAAGAAATTAAAGATGATACAAATAGATGGAGAGATATACCATGTTCTTGGATTGGAAGAATCAACATTGTGAAAATGACTCTACTACCGAAAGCAATCTATAGATTCAATGCAATCCCTATCAAACTACCACTGGCATTTTTCACAGAACTAGAACAAAAAATTTTGCAATTTGTATGGAAACACAAAAGACCCCGAATAGCCAAAGCAATCTTGAGAACGAAAGAAGGAACTGGAGGAATCAGGCTCCCAGACTTCAGACTATACTACAAAGCTACAGTTATCAAAACGGTATGGTACTGGCACAAAAACAGAAAGATAGATCAATGGAACAGGATAGAAAGCCCAGAGATAAACCCACGCACATATGGTCACCTTATCTTTGACAAAGGAGGCAGAAATGTACCGTGGAGAAAGGACAGCCTATTCAATAAGTGGTGCTGGGAAAACTGGACAGCTACATGTAAAAGTATGAAGTTAGATCACTCCCTAACACCATACACAAAAATAAGCTCAAAATGGATTAAAGACCTAAATGTAAGGCCAGAAACTATCAAACTCTTAGAGGAAAACATAGGCAGAACACTCTATGACATAAATCACAGCAAGATTCTTTCTGACCCACCTCCTAGAGTAATGGAAATAAAAACAAGAGTAAACAAATGGGACCTAATGAAACTTAAAAGCTTTTGTGCAGCAAAGGAAACCGTAAAGAAGACCAAAAGACAACCCTCAGAATGGGAGAAAATATTTGCAAATGAAGCAACTGACAAAGGATTGATCTCCAAAATTTATAAGCAGCTCATGCAGCTTAATAACAAAAAAACAAACAACCCAATCCAAAAATGGGCAGAAGACCTAAATAGACATTTCTCCAAAGAAGATATACAGACTGCCAACAAACACATGAAAGAATGCTCAACATCACTAATCATGAGAGAAATGCAAATCAAAACTACAATGAGATATCATCTCACACCAGTCAGAATGGCTATCATCAAAAAATCTAGAAACAATAAATGCTGGAGAGGGTGTGGAGAATAGGGAACCCTCTTACACTGTTGGTGGGAATGTAAATTGATACAGCCACTGTGGAGAACAGTATGGAGTTTCCTTAAAAAGCTACAAATAGAACTACCATATGACCCAGCAATCCCACTACTGGGCATATACCCTGAGAAAACCATAATTCAAAAAGAGTCATGTACCAAAATGTTCATTGCAGCTCTATTTACAATAGCCCAGAGATGGAAACAACCTAAGTGTCCATCATCGGATGAATGGATAAAGAAGATGTGGCACATATATACAATGGAATATCACTCAGCCATAAAAAGAGACGAAATTGAGCTATTTGTAATGAGGTGGATAGACCTAGAGTCTGTCATACAGAGTGAAGTAAGTCAGAAAGAGAGAGACAAATACCGTATGCTAACACATATATATGGAATTTAAAAAAAAAAAAATGTCATGAAAAACCTTACTGAGACTTACTAGAGAATGGACTTGAGGCTATGGGGAGGGGGAAGTGTAAACGGTGACAAAGCGATAAAGAGGCATGGACATATATACACTACCAAACGTAAGGTAGATAGCTAGTGGGAAGCAGCCGCATAGCACAGGGAGATCAGCTCGGTGCTTTGTGACCGCCTGGAGGGGTGGGATAGGGAGGGTGGGAGGGAGGGAGACGCAAGTGGGAAGAGATATGGGAATATATGTATATATATATAACTGATTCATTTTGTTGTGAAGCTGAAACTAACATACCATTGTAAAGCAATTATACTCCAATAAAGATGTTAAAAAAAAAAAAAAGATAACATTTTAAAGAATGCTTTCAACTAAAAAGCAGCAACAAAGAAAGTCCCAGGAAAGCATCCTGGCTAATAAAATGAAAAGTTGTGTACGTCACCCTTTTCAATTAACACCTTCTTTGAAGTAAACTACCAACTGAGTAATTAACACATCTCACCCATTCCAGCTAGGAGAGAGCTGATCCTGGCAGCTGGAAGGGCAACATCATTCATATTTCTCATTCTTAATCACTGACTCAAATATGAAACGGATTTTCTTATTTGAAATGTCTTGATAATTGAGTTCCTAATTATCAGTAAACTATATGAAACAATGGGATTTCAAGTCTTGCTTTGCATACATAGTATATTTTCTGGTTTTTGGAATATGGCCAGGTCATTATGCTTGGTGTTCAAAATATGTGTTCCACCTATTAA
Organism: Tursiops truncatus; assembly: GCF_011762595.2. Classification (NCBI taxonomy): domain Eukaryota; kingdom Metazoa; phylum Chordata; class Mammalia; order Artiodactyla; family Delphinidae; genus Tursiops; species Tursiops truncatus. The sequence continues at coordinate 124,740,700 of NC_047034.1, forward strand.
AAGCTCAGAGTCACAATAGCATTCGTTTTTTTTTTTTTTTTTTGAATTTTATTTTATTTATTTTTTATACAGCAGGTTCTTATTAGTTATCTATTTTATACATATTAGTGGATACATGTCAATCCCAATCTCCCAATTCATCCCACTACCAACACCACCACTTCCCCTCTTCACAATAGCATTCTTGATCTACCCATTTTATTTTATTTCATTTATTTTTTTATACAGCAGGTTATTAGTTATCTATTTTATGCATATTAGTGTATACATGTCAATCCCAGTCTCCCAGTTCATCCTACCACCACCACCACCCCCCCCTGCCACTTTCCCCCCTTCACAGTAGCATTCTTGATCCACCATTTGAAAAGGTTCCAATGAGCTCAGTTACAACACATGAGCAGAGCACAGGGGGTTGTCAATAAATGAGATCTGCTATATAATCTAAGCATTTGTCACCAATTTTTCAAGACTTTAAAAGGAGGTAAATACATATAATGCTGCACGTTTACTGATTATAATTTAGGAGACTTGGAGCTGAAAGGTGTGATTTGCAGGCTGAAAGGTTAGAGCTAAGTTTACTTCAGAAATCAGTTTTGTTCACATTCCTCTCCCCCTCCCTCATTTCCTAAATGCAGTAACCAAATTTTAAGGATTCTCTCTCTCTCAGAACTGTCATCCATGTCCTTCATCTCACAGTCTTTCTGCCACTGGCAGCATTCAGTCCCCCAACATCTCTGCCACCGTCCCAGTACATTTTGCACACTGCCTCCAGGGTTAGTTTTGTAAACCTAAATATGATATAGTACTGCTATACATACAAATGTTTTGGTTCCTTATATGAAACAGTATCAATTCCAAAATTCATAGCTTTGCATATATGGTAATTTATAATCTGGGCCCAAATGAATTTCCAACATAATCTTTTTCTATTCCATGCACCCTATAGCTATCACATCAAAGCCAGCTTCATGGTTGTTCAACCTTTGCATTCGCACAGGGTCCTGTCCTCAGAGGGGCCCCTCTTTTGGTTTAATGCTCTTGTTGTTGCCTTCTTAAAATTCCTAATAATTCTATCTTTGAACATCTGTTTTATAAGTGAAGGCCAATGGAACAACAGAACATGTGCATGAGCAGAGGAGGTACACGCAGTATGCATGTCTGCAGTTCTTTGCTTCTGTCTCTACAAATAGCATTTGTGATGCTCCCATGAGCACAGAATTCCAGAGAACACACAATGTGTGGGAGTTCAGTAGGACTCAAAGCAAATACAAGGTATGCGTGTTACAACTAAAACTAAGTAAGTGGGTTTATGATAGCCTTGAGAGTCGACATGACACTTTGAACAAGCACTCACTTTAAATGCAAAAAGAAGGCAGTGGCATTCTAAAAAGCACAAACAACCAAGAAATCCTATCATATCCTTTCTTATGCATGTTATCTCCCTATATTAACAAGCTACCTACTGAACATGATCATGTAGAAAGAAGAGACAGGAAAACCTATAGTTTCCTTTTATTCCTTTTTACTGCTCGGTAAGCTGAAGGTTGAGAGCAGTGGTAGAACATGCATAGATCAAGATGTAAAATAGCTGAGTTAGTTTTCTGTGGCATTTCCATTGTTGTGATAAGAACAAAATATAGATGCATGTATTTTCTTTGAAATAATTGTGTAATTTTGGTGATTCCACATATGAGTTAAACATTTGCATTTAAAACTGGCATTGCATAATATAAAGATGAATGGAAAAATTCATGATAGTAGTTAAAATGTTAATTTTTTTTTACTTAGGAAAACATTAAGTAGCAAATAAAAAACACCATGACAAGTCAAGCGAAAAACTGTGGAAGAAACCTTTAATAACTTTTTTTTACTGATTTTCTTTAAATCAAACAACCCCATATTTTTATTTTGCAGCTGAGCTTTGAAAAGTATGTAGCCAGCTCTGCATCACTTAACTTCTTGCTCTTTCTTCAAAATACTTTCATAGCACATGCATTCTTCTGCCTACACTATTCTCCTTCTAAACCTGAGAATTCCTACTCATTCTTCATAGCCCAACATGAATGTCACCTTCTCTGTGACAATTTTCCCAAAGCCTCTAGGACAAAGTTGGGCACTGCTTTCACACTATAAACTGTGATGCCTTTGAAGGCAGGGCCTGGGAACTGTTGCAATAACTAGCACATAAGTAGGCGTTCAATAAAAAATTCATTGAATGAAATGATGGTCAAGGAACTAAGTAGAAAAGGCTTTTTATTCTATGATTTGCCCTAGAATCCTACACTCATCTAGAGATGACACTGCTTTTGTCACGGGCTCACACTGGTTGTCTAATGAAAGTACTTGCAATTTAAAGCAGTTTTCTGCTTACTGAGTCAAGACCCCTTTATCTTTTCCTTTCAAGATGAGAGTATAACTGGTACAGCCAAAGGTGATCTTATTTCCAGCCATTGAGCAATGTTAATTTCATGGGCTACAGAGAGAAGAAGCTTATGCAAATGAATATGATTTGTGTCGGCACACGGTTTATTAATATGAATTGGTTAGCAATTCATGAGCCATAGCCTTCCCCGACAGGTATGATTCAAAAGGTTAGGATTTTTTTTTTCCTGAAAAGAGACTCATATTAATATGCAGATAATTTCTCAGACGTAGGCTCAAGACCACTCACATTCTAAATAGCTCCTTCTACTGTACAAAAAGTCAATGAACTGCAGAGCAATTATGAAAAAGAAAGCCGAATGTCTCTGCACAATCCCACAGAATTCAGAGCAGGCACCAGGACACTACCTGCTGAACTTGATCCAACACTTTAACCCATTCAAGTACGTGTCGGATGTATCTATTGTAAGGTATAACACTTCTGAGAATGGAAATGTAATTTTTCATGGTGAAGGGTGCTGTTAGTATTTCCTGTGCTCATGAGAAACCTTAATAGTTTCCATGCCTCATTAGTACACATAGATTATGGATCTTTCATGTTAATATCTGAACAGTATATAATATGAAATATATTCATGAACAACAAAATGAAAGATCACTTAGCTAAAGCAGGTGTTTATCATGTCTAGATGTACTCATCCTTCTTTGTTTTAAAGCCATTTTTCTTACAATACTGTTAACCTGGTATCCCTGAAATGCCAGTTTTGTATTGTTTCTGCTAACAGTGGGGTGGAGCAGATTGCCTATGCTCTAATCTGATGTCCCCTGAAATTAAACTGTAAATGTGTAAAATACTGGTGAAGGTACCTTTTGAAAACCACAAAATGGAGTTTTTTAAATTGATTAATGCCTGGGAGTATATATGGCGTATATGGAGACCTACCTTCCTTTAGAACTCAACCTATCTGAGTGATATTCTGATAAATCAAGATTATCAACCTAGACCCCAAATATGAAAGTAGGAGGAAAACAAAAAGCATAAATCATTTAGTCCATTTTCTTAGTTCTGCTAGAAATCTCTCTCTAGCCAGCATAAAAAGTATGAGATCAAGTTAGGAAATGTAAATGATCAAAGTACAACAAGGAACACACACACAATCAGTAACAGAATCCTGCCAATTCTCCTTTCAAAATAGATTTTTAAAATCCATTTAATTTCTATCTCTACTTCCAAAAATGTAATGATGGGTAACAAAGAATCAGATTCCTTAAAAATCTTAACAATCAGGCCTCCAGAGAGCCTCCTTCCAGCATTCCACACTTACAAAGTATCATTTTAGAAGCCATTTTGATCAATTGCCTACAAAACTTAAATCTCTGCAGTGACTTTCCATTGCTCTAAAATTCCAAACTCTAACCCTGGTTTACAAGGCCCTCCTGGCTCCTAGTACTGCTTCTATCTCAAGCCTCAGCTTCTTTGACTTTTTCTGTCTCAACTTTGTTCTCTAAAATTTGGTCATCTGAACTTTGACCCCAAACCATCATTCTCTTCATTGTGGTCTGGCTAACTCCTACTGTAGAGACAACTAGCCCTTAAAAATGATGACAATACAGAGAATTTTCTGCCCTCCAGATTAGATCCTCAGGATATGTATGCTCTATCACCCTATATTTCCTCTTTCCTAATACTTATCACAATGAGGATGAATTTGTTTCATCCTCATTGTGATAAGGACAATATCACAATATTTGTTCAATGTCAATATTTTCAACTTTTTTAAAGATCTGTGAGGCTGCAAATATAACTTCTTTATACAGCTCTCTACAGCTACTAGTTAACAGTATTAAATAAGAGGTGCTTAATGTCTGCTAAATCAACTGAAAAAAAGGTTACAAATGCTAGTTGGTGTCTTACTAAGGGGCCGTGAATGCCAAGCTAGAGATTTTGGACTTGATTCTGTAGGGAATGGAAAGCAAGTGAATGTGTTTGAGCAAGGAAACAACAGAATAAAAACCGTTGTTTAGAAACAGTAATCTAATAGTTTTCCGGAGAACGGTCACAGATAAAAGGCTACTGCAGTAACCTAGTTATGACTAAGTAACTTACAACCTAAACATAGTGTGTAGGGGATGGACAGTGAGAATATAAAGAAATGGAAAGATGTCATTTCATTGTTTCCCTATATTACTTGGGTGTAGTCACTTTATTTCATTAGGCCACCTCTTTATTCTGTAACTATAACAGGGGGATTATAATAGGGAAGAACAAATCTGACTCCATATTAGATCTGTTCTGTTCCCATGCTTATTCATGCCAGTTCTGCACATTTTGTAAAAGAATGTTGCCTATAGCTTGAAATATATAGGATAGCCAGCCTATTCTCAGGGCTCTGACCTTTAAGAGTCCATTCATACAGACAGAAAAAGTTGCAGAACAGAGAATAATATTTGTTTTGTTGGAGGATGACAGGAACATTATGACCCGACCTATGTGGACAGCTACAAGAACAAAGGATTCCGACACCAAGAAGTATGCAACAAATAACCAAGCCCCTCCCTTGCTTTGCCTTTAAAAGTGCTTTGCTGAAACGCTTTGAGGAGTTCGGGGGTTTTTTGGACTCAAGCCACCCATCTCCTTGCATGACCCTGCAATAAACCTTCCTCAGCTCCAAACTCCAACGTTTTGGTTTGTTTGGCCTTACTGTGTATCCGGCACATGAGCCTGCATTTGGTAACAGGATCATGTCACTGCCACCAGAGCTCAGGTATCAGTGTGTAAGTGGTAGTCAAAGCTATGGGTTTTAATGCGATCAGTCCATAAATGTACATGGTAGAGGCCTGAAAACCAAATATTTCATCATCCTCTTTGATTGACCCCCTTATTTTTTCTCTGTTTTTTACATCTACATATAGACATACCTAAATTTATATCTGTATCTATCTGTTATAGTCATATTCTTCCATATGCTCTACATTCCCAGTCAGTAATCAGGCCAGCCATATACATAGCTTGTGCTCCTCATAAACCAATGATCCTCAAATGTTTTCCTATATTCTCCTGATTGTCAGAGAGTATAAATCCTAAATATTCAAATGCTTACTAAACATCCCTGTTCAGATGTTCCACAATCACCCTTAATCCAGTAGGTCCTGAGCTGTATTCATTACCTTCGCGGGATGTGAGGAGAGTAGAGATGATGAAATATTAATGTTTGTGGTTAAAGTTGTATAAAATTTATGAAAATTCTTTCTATATAATATTTAGCGGTAAGCATTCTTTTAGCTATGTACTGATGAGAAAACAAGAAGGCAGAAGGACAGGAAAACACACTCCAGACTAGACTCTACCCACGACCAGTGAGAAGCACTTTGCCCTAAGGGACAGAAGTTAGTAAAAAGTTAAAAACGTAGTATCTGCTTTAAAATATTAATTGAAAAAATACCCACATTCCTTCTGAACTAAATTTATAAAAGGCTATAGTTAAAAAACCAAAAGCATTCCCTAAAATGAAACCATTTTTAATGTAATTTTTAAAGCCTGTGTTACTCTTAAATAGTGTGCAAATGGAAGCCTCAACTTTCTTTCTTAATGAATTCAAAATATTCAAAGTGGCTGCTCTTGCTATTGAAAGGTGCTAGATGGCCAGGTACTGACCCATGGTTAATTAAACAAAAGGAAACTGTTAGCTTTACAAAAAAAGGTATGGAACTCTGTGAGAGTAGCATTGCCTTTCAAGCATTCCATCTGTCAACCTCACAAATAAAATATCCAGTTATTTTATCATCAAAATTTAGGAAGAGCAGAGAGTTACAAATCCAGACGGGCAAGCTATGGTGAATTATAGGAAAGTCCAAAGAGACAATGGGAAAGTCAGCTTTTAGCAGGTTGTAGGGGGAAATTGGGTAGGGTTGTTTGGGATAAATGTTGATTGGAGAAGAACAAGAGTTCGAGGTTGTGGCAGTTTCTTGTTGGCTGCAGGTGGTGGTTAGTGCATAGTTGTTGGGAAGGGTGGAGGGGTGTGGTGGATCTTTCTTCCTTCTCTTAAATTCAGGAGATGAAATTCCCACAAGAAAACTGTCCTTGCTACTAGAAGGAGAGTAACATTCTAATCATCATGGATAGGAAGTTGAGACCAAGAGAATTTTATACAAAGAATTCTACACAAACAGACCTTTTAAAATAATTCTTATCTTCCTTCTTCCCGCTGGTTATGCAGACTACAAAAAGTGGTATATGCATGAGAGCTCTCCTTTCAGGGATTCCTGACTCCATTTAAAATAAAGTTTTCCTTTATTTTCACATATCTTCTCAAATATTTGTAGTTCTCTGAGCTGTTCAATCAGATGGTGCACCTGTGTGTATGGTGATTTGTCCATTTTGTTCCCTATTTTTAAAGGTCTAATCTTACATACATCTGTATCTTTTTCAGGTTATATAACTTTCACAGAGCTCATACAATGTAATTAATACACACAAGCAGTGCAATCTGGCTTCTGCATGGCATAAATTGGATACTCAGTACGTGCTTGTCAAATGAGTAAAGCACTCCATTTTAACTGCTACCCCTAAGTGATCCTCTGACTCCTTACAGAACAATCCATTGACCTATTTTTATTCCTTAATATTTACCTTCATTTCTATCTGCCATGTTCCTAGCCACCTGGCTCAGATTTATCTGGACAGAGATCTCATGCTTTGTCTACATCGGGTTTGTTTATGCTATTGCTGCTGCCTGTAATGCCTGCTGAGCCACATCACTGTCACTCTGCCCGGTCGAAAACTAATCCATTATCAAAGTGTCACTCAAAACACTTGTAACACTTAACTGAAGTCCTCCCTGTTCACTCTAGCTTGTGATACTTTTTTCCTCCTCCAAACACATATTTCATTTGCATCTCTCATATGGTACTGTTCTCTTTCTACCTGGCATTTTAACTTCTTAGAACTTATTCCATCTAAAATACAAAATCCTTAAAGACAGCACTCATATCTGAGTCTCACAAGCATCTGATGTGGTGCATTTTACACATAACTTTTATATATATATATATATATATATATATATATATATATGTGTGTGTGTGTGTGTGTGTGTGTGTGTGTGTGTGTGTGTATACACACACACACATATATATAAAAAGAAAGTTTTCTACCTATAAGAGGATCTTTTGGATTGTCTTTTAGGCCTCTTAACTTATAGTTTATATACTATTTCAAGAAGCTTGATATGAAGGAACAAGAAGCCAGAAAATACAAAAAGCAAGTACAAGCCTCCCTAAACTACAGCTCACTGGGGCCATTTATATGAGAGCAAATAATTCCCGTGCACCTGAGGCAGTTAGCATGATACAGGTCAGAGGAATAATTGATGTGCATAAAATATACCCTGATCCTAAACAAATACTTTAATGTGTTATTTATTATTTATTAACAATATCTTATTTATGATGCAGTTATAATGATTCAATAAACTTACAGGGAGATAACCTTTTAATAAATTATTAATAACTATTATTAACAATACACTTTTCATTATTCAGTCATAATAATTCAATAAATTTTCAGAGAGATTTAACATTTACAAAGCATTTTTACATCTACTACAACACTTAATCTTTACAATAAGACCAAATGATAGATGTTAAATCTACCAGATATTACAGAAGGAAAAGCTGAAAGTCAGTTTGTCCAGGAAGACGTCCCAAGGTCATACAGTTAAAAAGTAGAAAAATTAGGGTCCAATTTTTAGTGTCCTAGTTTCAGTGAGTAAAACAGACAGAGTTCCCACTTACTGCCTGGTGAGGCACTGAAAAGCTATAAGCAAAAATAAATGAATAAGTAGTGTTTTTTGATAGAGACCAATAATAGGCAGAGAGCAGAACCTTTTGAGATAAAGTGATCCGGGAAGACATCATGGAAAGGGTTATTTGTAAGCTAAGGATTGAAGGATGAGCCACACATTAAAAGAAACAAACAGAAACAGTGGAAGAGCATTGAAATATAGAAACAGGTTTGTGCAAAGGCCTTAAAATAAGAAATTTCTGACTTCTTACCACAACATAAAATTTCCTTCATGAAGTGGCTCCCAAGTATGGATTACGTACCAACTGCTCTTCATCCCTTCTACCCTTCACACTCGAAGAAAATACCCCCAAACATTTCCTGAACTGCATATGCCTTTATACTTTTGCATATGTTTTTCTTCTACCTGAAATATCCTTTCCTGGAATCTCTACACAGAAGAAGAGTATCAATATATTTAATCTGAAAAACTTTTCTCAGGTGGTATTAATTCTCTCGTAGTTTCTCTGTCTCTCCTCACGCCAGTCTAGCTGAGTCTCTCCCACATATTTTAAAATAACTCTCATTTTTATTAACAACGTCAATGAAGAATGATTTATATAACATAATATCACCTGTTTTAAATATACAATTCAGTGACTTTTAGTACATTTACAGAGTTATACAGGCATCATCACAATCTAATTTTAGAATATTTCCATCACTCAAGAAAGAAACTTCATGTCCATTTACAGTCCTTCCCCATTCCTACCTTCAGCCCTAGGCAAACACTAACACTACTTTCTATCTCTAAAAGATTTCCCTTTTCTGGACATTTTATATAAATGGAATCATACAATATGTGTTCTTTTGTGTCTGGTTTCTTTCACCCAGCATAACATCTTTTTTGAGATTCATTTGAGTTATAGCATGTTCATTATTTTTATTGATGAATAATTTTCCATTGCATGGAAACGCCAAATTTTATTCATTCACCAGTTGATAGACATTTAGCCTAATCCACTTTGTTTATTGTGAATGATGCTGCTATGAACAAACATTCACATAAGATTATTTGCGAGGACATGTGTTTTCTTCATTTTCTGTAGGTAGATATCTAGGAGTAGTACTGCTGAATCACGTGGTATTCCACCTTTCCTTTACTTCTATGCCTTCCACACATCCTTCTATTAGCATGTACACCATTTTTTAATTGCTGTGATTTATTTGTCTTTGTTTTCACATATCTATCTCCCCCTATTGGGCTATGAGCATCATTACAGCAGGCGGCGTGGCTCAACAATTTCTTTAGCCTCAACAATAGCAGTCACAGGTAAATAGTAGGACTCATAAACTTGCTAAACTTTGATCCCAGATCCTCTTCTTCAAGATGGAGGCATTCATGATCACAGCTGCAGGGGGTGCTTGCCCACTGAAGCTCACAAATGAGCCTCTCCCCAGGAGCTGCCCTTTGCCAAGAAGCTGGTTTGCACAAGGGTATTCTTCCTCCCTATAGACAGCTGAGATCCAATGATCTATGTAAGGACACAAAGACTTGGTTTCTCACCTCTGTTCAGGACATCTCTTAAGGGCATTCTAACTCCACAGCATCCTGTGGGACTGGCTGGGGCCACTGCTACCACTGTACCCAGTTCATATCCTCTTTCTTCCCAATACTGCTTTCCCTGTCCTCTCCCCACTTAAGTGAGGAAACACAAAATTTTGCTGACAGCACTCCTTAATAAACCTTCTGCAAGCAAGTCTCAGACACAGAATCTGGTTCCTAGGGAACTTGACTGGCCAATTTACATAGGAAATTCAAACAAGGAAGTTGCCTGTCAAGGAGATAATAATTTTCAATACCCCTTTTTTCTTCACAGGCAATTAGACCAGTCAATTGTTTGTGATATAGATGTGACTTATATGTAATTTAGGCTCTACCTAACTCTTGACAATGAGATGAGATCAATTTAAGCCCCTCTTCATTCCATGCCACTTGAAAATCAAAAGCCCTGATTGTTTTTAATGAATTATTGAGGAAAAGGAATAATAATGATCTCAGGACTGCACTGACCATTTGATCAGTTTGAAACATTTTATTGTCCTACCTACTGTCTTTATTTTGAACTCTATCACTCCAGACAAAAAAATTGACTCAATTTTTACAAAAATCCCATTCATTCATGAGTAGAGTTGACTTTGTTGAGTATCTGAGGACATCAAGAAAGGGTTGACATTTTAATAAAGGAAATATTTTCAATTGCAGGTTAGATTTCCCTGGGCTTAAATTTTCCTTTGGCTTTCCCATCAGAATATTTTTTTTCATGGCCACTTCATCCCAGGGAGTATATCACCCTCATGCCATTTTACTGGCATTTGCCTTCCCCCTCTTTTTTTCTATCACTCACTTCTCTTCCTTTCCTCTTCTATCCCTCTCTCAGAAACACATTCCTTCCATTTTCTTATGTAGTCAGTAAGGCTTTCTGTTGTCTTTATACTCATATACTCAGTGTCTCTTTTGTATACCAAACGACTTTCAAGACTTTCTCCTAAACAAAGAGAGCTATCTCCTGAAAGGACTGTGTCAGGGGTCTGCAAGACTACCTGCAGGTTCAGTAATTGACTAGGAGGAGTCACAGGACCGAGAAGCTGGTACATTCAGGGTTATGGTTTATTACAGTGAAAGGATACAGATAAAACCAGAAAAGAGAAAAGGAACATGGGGTGAAGTCTGGGAGAACCCAGGCACAAGCTTCCAAGGGTTGCCTTCTAGTAGTCACACCAAGATGCACTTAAATCTCCCAGCAGTGATGCATGGCAATACAAGTGCAGTGTTGCCAACCAGGGAAACTCATCCAGCCTTGAGTTCAGGGTTTTTATTGGGGGTTAGGTTAGTCAGTCACTTAAGCAGGTACCACCTGCACAACTAGCTCAACTACTCGGACTCCAGAACCCCAAAGGAAAAACAGATGTTCACAGTAAGTCACATTGTTGGATTTTTTTAAATTTTTTTCTTTTAACATCTTTATTGGAGTATAATTGCTTTACATTGTTGTGCTGGTTTCTGCTGTAGAACAAAGTGAATCAGCTATACGTATACATATATCCGCATATACCCTCCCTCTTGCGTCTCCCTCCCACCCTCCCTATTCCACCCCTCTAGGTGGACACAAAGCACCGAGCTGATCTCTCTGTGCTATGCGGCTGCTTCCCACTAGCTATCTGTTTTACATTTGGTAGTGTATATATGTCCATGCCACTCTCTCAATTCTCCCTGGCTTACCCTTCCCCCTCCCCGTGTCCTCAAGTCCATTCTTTAGGTACATAACTCTTTTTGAATTATGGTTTTCTCAGGGTATATGCCTAGTAGTGGGATTTCTGGGTCATACGGTAGTTCTATTTTTAATTTTTTAAGGAACCTCTATACTGTTCTCCATAGTGGCTGTATCAGTTTACATTCCCACCAACAGTTCAAGAGGGTTTCCTTTTCTCCACACCCTCTCCAGCATTTATTGTTTGTAAACCTTTTAATGATGCCCATTCTGACCTGTGTCAGATGATACCTTATTGTAGTTTTGACACAGTAAATCACATTGTTAAACTCTCTGGTCAAACTGTTACAGCATGCCCCAAGGTCTGCTCAAACATACAAAAAAACTCACCAGGCAGACATTTCAAGGGTTCAGAGCTCTCAGTTCCCATGGGCTAGCCAAGGTCCCATCCTAGAAACAGGCTTTTCTTGTGAATGTGCAGGATTTTAGCAAGCCAAGCCTTCTGAGTTAACCTTTTCCTGTATTATGGTGACTTAAGCATCTAATTTCAAGTTTCAAGTTTCTAGAATCCTATTAATTTTATTCATTCATTCATACAGGCATTATAATAGGACAAGTATCTCAGAAATACATCTAAAGCCAGCCATATTGTATGTGTCAGTATTAACTAAAGTCCTCCAAAGAAGACACCAAACCCAGAAACTTACTAGTCTCACGTCTGCTCCACATTTGGGGACAATCACACATTTTATAGCTTTCCTGGTGAAGGTGCAGAACTAGATCTTGTCCTTTTCCTGGAAGAGAGATTAGATGGGATCCGAGCTGAGCCTATTATGTATCTACCAGAGTATTTTCTACATGGCCCTGTCCGTTGTTTTGTCCTTTTGTGTCCATCATGGTTAATGCCATCAGCATTAGTGAAAATATTGAAGTTTTAAAGCGTGGGGAAGAGTAAGCAGGTAAATCAACACACTTTTCAGAGATATTGCTGTTTGTACTAGAACACTGAGAAATAAGGTCAGTATCTCCTTCATAGGCCACAGAATTTGCTAGGACTATAAACTGGGATACTGTCTACATTCACTGCTCTCTGTACAAAGCAGATTAATAAAACTGAGCCATTAAAATATAGGGCAGAGACAAAAGCAAGCAGAAAGTGCTTCCTACTGATATAACAAATATACCTACCACTCTTCCAGGGCTTCCTTTGGTGACATCTGTCCTTGCCCTGTTCCTTCCTTGCTTCCCTCTCTCCCCCCCATCTCTTTCCTCCTTCCCTTTGTCACTTTCCTCACCCCTTCTCTTTCTCCTTCCATTCTTTTCTTCCATTCTTTAAATATTTACCAAGCTCCACTCTGTTTCAAGAACTGTAGCACACACTCAGAATCCAGTGATAAATGAGACCAACATGGTCACTGTCTTCATGAAACTTACTGTCTAGCAGAAATGAGCCTTCAAGCATAAAGGCTTCAGCGGCCAGCTGCTCTCCACATCCAGACACCTACTTCACCTTCAGTCTTATCTCTAGTCGCTAACCATCACCTCCTTCTTCATGCTCAGCACCTCAAGCCACACTAAGCAAGAATACTAACTTGCAGAGCCTCACACATGCACATTCTTGCTCTGAGCTTTGCATTTTGCATCCTCTGTCGTAATATCCTTTTTACCTAGACCCTTGCACTTGACCTAGTTTCTTCTATTAATCCTTCAGGCTTCCTCCTAGCACTAACTCAGGGAAACCTTCTCTGACTGTCTCCTAAGACCAATACTGCTTCTTAAACATATCCACGTTGACATGTGGAAGCCGCAGGCATTGCAGCTATCATTTCAGGCTCCATGCCTGAACCACACAGGGAAACCTTTCCTCTGACACAGCAGATACACCCACAGGAAGCCATTCCTTTGAATTCTTCTAATTGTAGGGTACACTTGAGTAATTCCTGCGGCAACAACTGCTCTCCCAGGAATTAGGAGAATGTAAAACAAACAAAGAACCAACACCTCACTTCTGTCACTCTAGAGGAAACAGGCACAGGGATTTCTCTTTTAATTAATTGTTTGCCCCATTTTCCCTTCACTCAACACCCAATCATTGTTTAACTCTATAGTGACCCCACATACAAATGTTCTCTTCTCAGGGAGACTCTCAAAGTCTTTTTGTTGGCCGCTGTATTAGTGTCCTATGTTGCTGCAGCTAAAAATTACCATTAGCTTGGTGGCTTAAAACAATACAAATCTGTTTTCTTATGTTTACGGAGGTCACAAGTCTGAAATAGGTCTCACTGGGTTAAAATCAAGGTGTTCATGGTGCTGTCTTCCTCTGAAGGGGAGAATTCATTTCCAAGCCTTTGCCAGCTTCCAGAGGCTACCTGAATTTCCTGGCTCATGCCCCCTTCCTCCATCTTTAAAGCCAGCTCTTCAAATCTCTCCTCTCTCTCCCTCTCTCCTCTCTGTCTCTGTCTCTCCGTCAGTTCTGCTTTCATTGATATATCATCTTCCTTCTTATTAAGGACCCTGTGATTACATTGGGTCCACCTGGATAGTTCATAATAATCTCCCTATCTTGAGATTCTTAATCACATCTGCCAATTTTCTTTTACTATGTAAAATAACATATTCATGCATTCTGGGGATTAGGACATTGACATCTTAGAGGGACTATTGCTCTGTCTAGCATAGCCATAAATGGTTTCCTCTGCAGCCACTAGAGACATTCTTCCTACTTGGTACCATAAAGTGCTTTAAACTACTGTATTCTGCTCCCTTACTGTATTAAGCAACGATGTGAACCAGTCCTGGCATGACCATTGTGTGTTGGTCTTGGATTTTTTGTTTCCTGTTACTCTTTTTTTCTCTACCTCACTAGCCTTGCTACTAACATTATTGCATATAACTCACTGCTGGGAAGTTGGCTCCCAGTTGCCACATATATTGCTCATGCTGATGTGAGAGGTGAGGGGAGTCTCTCTACCAGTGTTGAAACTATTGTATTATGCTAGTAAGTAGGGCTGCCTTATTCTTTCAGTTTCCTAGAGCACTACTAGTATTATAATACTTTTATCCTCCATTTGTAATCTAGGGATTCAGGCTTAATTTTTAATCCTGGCTATTCCATGGACATGCTGTGTGACTTTCGGTCAATGAATTATCCTTCCTGTGCCTGAGTTTTCCTCATTTGGATAATAATGGATTTAGATAATAATATTCACATTGTAGATTTCTTATAGAAATTGATTGAGGTAGTACTTGGAATGCCCTTGCAGGCTATATATAGTAGAGACTGTAGGAATTCTATATATTGTTATATTGATAAGCATGATATCCACATGAAAGAAAACATGAGTTATTAGGTTTGGAAATGAGATGAGGCAAGGTTATAGAAGGCCTTGAATGACCAGATAAGGAGGTAGTGTGGTACCTGGAATCAAACTTTAAGCCTTCCCTCAGGCAGCCCTTATCTCTAGATCCTGAGAGCCCTACTCTTAAAGAGTCCTTCCCCTCTTTACCTAAACTGTTTCCCAGACCTCACTTTAGATTTTTGTGAACACTTGGAAGATCAATTGATTGTCTCAACCAATCCTTTCTGAAATGATTTATAGGTGTCTGCTTTCTCTCAACACAATCTACAGGAGGCCCTGATAATTTCCCTCTCAAGTAATGCCAGTCAGTTTGACCTAAATAGGTTCTTAGTCTTCCAGACAACTAATAGCACCTAGCCCTATAGTAGCCTCCTATCCTGAACAATTAAATGGACATCTGGGTGCTAGCACTATTTATTTATTTATTCAGATGTTAAGCTAATAAAAATTAATTTTTCAAGACTATTCCCCAATCCCTATCTTTTCGTAACTCAAACACCACTTCCAAAAGTTTAAAAGCTAGAACGATAAATCAAGGAATTTCCACAGGACATTGGTGTCTCCTATTTGTGGATCCCTCATAGCTTTAAGCTCAAATACAATCGATTTGCAAGTCAAAACAAGACTTTAGCAACTGCCAACTCATCTTGGCAAAATCAAGCTGTGTTCTGATGTTTGCTTCATAAATTAGAACCAACAATAAAGATTCTGCAGTCAGGGCTTAAGTGGCAATTTTGTTGATGATGCATGACGCAGAACAGAATGCATTTTGTTCGGCCACACGGTGCTGTCTTTGCAAGGCTGGCAGCAGTAGGACGTTTTCTGTGTAGGATGTTAGCTAAGGTTTGTAAAAGGCCACCAATTATATACCTTCTAAGCCAAAGAGATGTTTTTCATAGTTATTTATACACTTTAATCCTAAGTGGCCAGAATTCCAGGAGTTATCAAGGACAATGTGATCCTCAACAAAAGTAATAACCCCTTCTTCCTTCCAAGTTACACAGAAAACTTGTATGAGACCAAATCAGATGCAATTAGTTTGGTGAACTTTGGGGAAAGGAGCTAATTTATCATGGTCAAACGAGCAGTCTGAGGCAGAGAGACACCCAACAAATTGCCCAAGTTCACATAGGTAACCATGAACTGAGACTAGGACTCATGATTCCTGATCCATTCCTTTTTTTCCAGCCATTTGACCCCAACTCCAAATGTAATCATTCATTTTTCATTTTTAAGGGCCTGAGCCTCCTTCTCTGCTTGATAAGACCCTATTTTGCTCCTTTCTACTGACAGACTTCCCTAAAGGTTATCATACCCATATCTTTATTTCTTCACTCCATTGTTGAGTCCTATAATCTGATTTCCATAGTTTCCCACCCCAACTAAAATTAGCCTCTAAAGGCCTCCAAATAGTTCCTTTCTGACAACTCAAGGAATATGTATCATCACTATAATTCAGAACTAAAACTAGAAAAATGGGATTTACTGTAAATTTCTTTTTCCTCAGAAAACATGTATTGTTCCCTAGAGATGAGAAACTTCTTTTTATTATTACATTTGGTGACTCCTACCCCTTCCTCAAAAAAACACCAGTAGAAATCCATAAACAAAACTAGAACTTAATTTAGGGTTAAAATTTGATACTGGAAGAAACAGGAGATTTACATGGGTACCTCACCTTGGCTAACCTGAGTATCATTACAACTAAATATACAACCTTGCAATGATAGAGAGCAGCCCTTTGCCACCATCCCAATTTGGTACCTACAGTCAGAGGCATCTGCAGCTAGCTTGTGCTACCCAGGTTACACCAAATTTCTTCCAACACCATACCCGCTACTCCATTTGCTAATGGAACAGCCACTTATCCTGGACTTCTTTTCCCCGCCTATCATGCTTCTGAGACCACCACCATCCATGAATTTGTTAAATGCTCTGAAGACACAACGTCGTCTCTAATCAAAGGACATAATTTCACAGAATTTCAAATGAAAGAAGGGAGGCAATAGGCTGATGCCCTTGGGATAACTGGAATTATTAGGTAGCCTCTCATGCAAAAAACAGTTAGCTTTACTGAATGGTGGAAAGACCTATTTAAAACTTTCCTACAGTGACAGCTACAAGACATCAACCTGTGAGTTGCTGTGTATTTTAGAGGCATATGCCTTGAACCAATGACCCATAAATGATGCTGATTCTTCCATGGCCAAATTATATAGATCTGAGAATCAATCACTTTCAAATTTTGTTTCCCATCCCAAAAGCTCTGAACTATACTGGCCTATAGCTTTTGTTTCCAAGAGAATGACACATCCAATTAGGTGCACAGTAATTCTCAGACTAAATTGCAGTTGAGATTGTCATGTGGACATTTCTAGCTTCTTGGGCCACTGATGGAACTATTGGGAAATAGGACCAGTATTGGCCAAATTGTTGACACTAAGTCTAAAGAGGTAATTGGCTTCCACTATATTCAGTGCTTGAAAAGAGTATGGGTAGACCCCTAGAATTCGGAGGTTTCCTGGGCAACTCTTTGTATCATCATATCCAATGGAGCAGGTTAATGGAAAATAACCTCAATTTCATATTGGTAAGACTACCAAGGATTCAAACCTCATAGAAATGAAGATCACATCTCCTAAAGTAGAATCCCTGTTTAGCTGAGGTGTTTTCTGAAGATTAAAGGAATGCATATCATGTGGAAATGAAAGATACTGGTCTTCTCTCTCTTCTTGTTTTAAACACAACAATAATTAAGGTAATCATTACTATCTTAATCTTCTCTTTCATTAGAATGTGAAATTCTTACAGTTAGAAACGATTCTTTTATCTGTTTCTTCACACCAGGAAAATTCCTAGAACCTGGTGAGCATTCAATAATTGCCTATTAAGTAAATGAGAGAGGATAAGTGACTTGTCAAAGGTCACATAGTTACAGAGTTAGAATTGAATCTGGAGCATTTTCCACAAGTATGCCATATCTCACTGTGATGTATTTTCAAGTTAAAGTAAAATACTCTCATTGGATTCTCCATCATTATACAGGATCTGATAGGTATATCTCAAGGTCTCATGTTTCAAAAGCATTATGTTCTCTTTTTAGCAAGAAAACCTGACCAATATACATTAGCAGTTTGATTGACAGGCAAAGTGATTTAAGCAGTACTTGCCAACCTAATCTTAAATGAGGAATCCTTTTATTCATGCAAAAAATTATAAAAGCTTAGTACATGATAATAACTGTACTTTTAGCATACATTGGGAAACACACACACACACATACACACACACCCCTCCTTGTACTCATGACAATTCCATGGTTCTTAGATAATCACACCCCATAGTCTGGGAGTCACAAGTTGAGTTGAAAGATCACTAAAGTGAAGTACAGAATTTTGGCTTCTGATTCAATTCTGCAACTGCCTACATGACCTTGGCCTGGGACTTGCCCTTTCAGAGTCTCAAAGCTCTTTTACCTACAAATGAGGCACTGGATTAAATACCTCTATGTCGGGCTTTGCACTGCACAACTGCACAACCCCAGGATTAACATTCACATAGATTACAATGCAAATGATGCCCCTTGAGCTGTACAATGCAACAGCCCTGCTTAAGAAAGTTCCAGCCCTAGCAGGCTGACTCTAGATAGGCTCTTTTCTAAGTGGACAATGGGAGAAGATTTCAGTCACTTGTTCCTAAAAGTGCCAGCCATTCTCATTATCTTCTCATAGTCCTTCATAACCAACCTGACAACTTGGGAGTCATGTCAGGAAGCCCTCTAGTTCTGATCTGACATTGGTACCTTTTATATGAAGCACTCTGACGCTATACTTATACCCTCCCTTTCCTACTCCCTCCAAACTCATCTCTCCACTTCCAAAACACTTTTATGGGCAAAATGACACAGAACAGGTCTTTTGGAGCCCCTGGGTTTTCTTATTTTCTTTTTTTTTTTGCAGTACACGGGCCTCTCACTGTTGTGGCCTCTCCCGTTGCGGAGCACAGGCTCCGGACGCGCAGGCTCAGCGGCCATGGCTCACAGGCCCAGCCGCTCCGTGGCATGTGGGACCTTCCTGGACCGGTGCACAAACCCGCGTCCCCTGCATCGGCAGGCGGACTCTCAACCACTGCGCCACTAAGGAAGCCCCCCTGGGTTTCTTCTTAAGGTTAATCAAACATTCTTAAGGGGTTGTTAAAAGCTCCAAGGCTTTCTAAAGCCAAATGCACACTTTCTCTCTGAACCACATCCGTTCCTTTTATCAGTTCCAGAAGCAATGATCATGGAGATTAGAGGCAACATGTTAGCTCAACTCTTCCATCCCCTGGCAGTGCTCTGGAGAGACAATGACAGTGGACAGGAATTCCTGCCCTCCTACTCCTCCTTGTGGCTCTCACCATTAAACTTTTTGGAACATGTCTCTCATTTCCCTTTAAAAAGTATTCTTGAAATATAAGCCCTGAATTTTCATATAAAGCACTCTTGAAGGAAGGAGTATGAGAAAGAGGGAAGGAAGAAAAGAAAGTAGTGAGAAGAGAGGGCCAAGGCAGGAAGGAAAGAAATGCAACATTTCAGGCATTTCGATCAACAGCTTCACTTACATTATTTTATTTAATCCTTTCAACTATCTTGTAACTTATGCATTGTTATTTTTTCCTTTCAAAATATAATAATAAATGCTCAGAAAGGTTAAAACATGCAAAAAGTCACACAGTTTTAACATCATATTTCATATGGTATCCATGCTCTACTTGCTAAAATAGCAAACTCTAGCACAGAGAGCTTGTACAGAGAGCTCTAGTATTTTATAATACAAAGTATTATTAAAATGTTTATAGAATTTTTAAATATATGTGTATTTATCTCTTTACATTGATTTGACCAAACTCCATCATTTTACATATGATAAAAATGAGGCCCAAAGATTTTATGCAAATGCCCCAAATCACACAGTGATTTTTTGGCAGGAATATAACAAGAACTCTGGTATATTTAAGTACTAACAATGTGATCTGTGACTTTGTGTAGAGTATGAAATAGTCCTTGGAGTAAGAGTGTCTTGGTTCCAAATTCTAGCTCCAGAATTTACCAACTATTTATTTTTGAAAAAGTTTCTTGGCTACTCTCTACAAGTTCTTGTTGGCTAGAAACAATTAAAAAAAAAAAAAAACAACTCAACATAATACTTGCTGAACTTGAAGGGGTTTAGGAAGACTAGAGACATTATATGTACAATGCCTGGCACATAGGATGTGTTTCAGTTGGGACTTTTTGGCTGCCAGAAACAGAGACTGACTTATATTTATGAATTGTAAAGATGTCATTAACACTCTCCTGGGTGTCAAAGGGCAGAAAACAAAATATAATGGCTCCATACACACTGTGACTGAAGATGCAGCTACCAAGTCTCTTCTATCCATCTCTCAGAAGACTCCTCTTTGCTCCTCTCTTTGCAACCCCCCTATTCTTCTCACTCTTAAATAAAGTCCTTCCATTTGTGAATTTTATACGTTTTCCATCCTGGCCACTCCTGGCCACTATATCACAGCTTTCAGTTCCAATGCTAACCATTAACCCATTGCGGTATCTATGTCTTTCTTTTGTAGCATTCATATGATAGATAATCTGACTGCATCCCACCCAGTCAATCAATTGGTGGCCTTGTATCACAGTTCTATCCCATGTTCAACTAAAGATGGCCAGTTTGGGAGACACGAGACCCAATATACACCATGGGGAAAAACTAAGGTTCTGTGGTCAGACCAACCTGGGTTTGAATCTAGATTCCTTTACTTATTTATTTACTGCTTGACTTGAGTAAACAACTTAACCTCTATGAGACTCTACTTCACCCTTCAAATGGGAATAATAAGAGTACTTTCTTCAGAAGGTTGTTATAAGAAATAAAAAAGATACATGTATATCATGGATCACTTATTAAATGTTCAAAACTTCTGGCTAGTAAAAGTTGCATATCTAGGGCTGTGAGAGAGAGAAGGTTGTCTTCATTTTTTTTCTTTTTTCACCTACCTAATTCCTATTCATCTTTTAATTCTTAGCTCAGCTCTCCTCTGGAACGCATTATCTAGTATGGTTTAAACTAGTTTACACATTCCTTCCTTCCACTAAGTCTCCATAACTTTATCAAATGCATATTTCACTGTACTAAAATCACCTGTTTTTTAATTGCATTTTATTTTTTCCCCTTTATTAAGGTAGAATTGACCAACAAAATTGTAAGATATTTAAGGTATACAACATGACAATTTGATGTGTGTGTGTGTGTGTATGTGTGTGTATACAATGTGAAAGGATTCCCATTGAGTTAACTAATATACATCACCTCAGATATTTACCCTTTTTTTGGTGAAAACATTTAAGCTCTATTCTTAGCAAATTTCAATTCTGCAATATAGTTAAAATCACCTGTTTACTGTCTAAATTTATAGCTAGTATAAGAGATACCTTAGGGCAGAGAATGTGTCCTGGACAGCATTATATCACCAGAAGATAGGACAATGCTGCATGAAATAGTGCCCAGTAAATACTTACTGAATAAATGAATTAATGAACAAACACCATGAAATAGCACCTCACTTCAAAAGAGAGGTACATTTGGAAATGTAGTTTTGAAAGAAGATAGAAGCAAGTTCCATCTAAATGTCACTAATTAATATATCCTGGTTGAAAGCAATCTTGAGAACGAAAAACGGAGCTGGAGGAATCAGGCTCCCTGACTTCAGACTATACTACAAAGCTACAGTAATCAAGACAGTATGGTACTGGCACAAAAACAGAAAGATAGATCAATGGAACAGGATAGAAAGCCCAGAGATAAACCCATGCACATATGGTCACCTTATCTTTGATAAAGGAGGCAGGAATGTACAGTGGAGAAAGGACAGCCTCTTCAATAAGTGGTGCTGGGAAAACTGGACAGCTACATGTAAAAGTATGAGATTAGATCACTCCCTAACACCATACACAAAAATAAGCTCAAAATGGATTAAAGACCTAAATGTAAGGCCAGAAACTATCAAACTCTTAGAGGAAAACATAGGCAGGACACTCTATGACATAAATCACAGCAAGATCCTTTTTGACCCACCTCCTAGAGAAATGGAAATAAAAACAAAAATAAACAAAAGGGACCTAATGAAACTTCAAAGCTTTTGCACAGCAAAGGAAACCATAAAGAAGACCAAAAGACAACCCTCAGAATGGGAGAAAATATTTGCAAATGAAGCAACTGACAAAGGATTAATCTCCAAAATTTATAAGTAGCTCATGCAGCTTAATAACAAAAAAACAAACAACCCAATCCAAAAATGGGCAGAAGGTCTAAATAGACATTTCTCCAAAGAAGATATACAGACTGCCAACAAACACATGAAAGAATGCTCAACATCACTAATCACTAGGGAAATGCAAATCAAAACTACAATGAGATATCATCTCACACCAGTCAGAATGGCCATCATCAAAAAAATCTAGAAACAATAAATGCTGGAGAGGATGTGGAGAAAAAGGAACCCTCTTGCACTGTTGGTGGGAATGTAAATTGATACAGCCACTGTGGAGAACAGTATGGAGGTTCCTTAAAAAACTAAAAATAGAACTACTATATGACACAGCAATCCCACTACTGGGCATATACCCCGAGAAAACTATAATTCAAAAAGAGTCATGTACCTAAATGTTCATTGCAGCTCCATTTACAATAGCCCAGAGATGGAAACAACTTAAGTGTCCATCATCGGATGAATGGATAAAGAAGATGTGGCACATATATACAATGGAATATTACTCAGCCATAAAAAGAAACAAAATTGAGCTATTTGTAATGAGGTGGATAGACCTAGAGTCTGTCATACAGAGTGAAGTAAATCAGAAAGAGAGAGACAAATACCATATGCTAACACATATATATGGAATTTAAGAAAAAAAATGTCATGGAGAACCTAGGGGTAAGACAGTAATAAAGACACAGACCTACTAGAGAATGGACTTGAGGATATGGGGAGGGGGAAGGGTAAGCTGTGACAAAGCGAGAGAGAGGCATGGACATATATACACTACCAAACGTAAGGTAGATAGCTAGTGGGAAGCAGCCGCATAGCACAGGGAGATCAGCTTGGTGCTTTGTGACTGCCTGGAGGGGTGGGATAGGGAGGGTGGGAGGGAGGGAGATGCAAGAGGGAAGAGATATGGGAACATATGTATATATATAACTGATTCATTTTGTTGTAAAGCAGAAGCTAACACACCATTGTAAAGCAATTATAAAAAAATAAATTAAAATTAAATTTTTATATATATATATATATATATATCTCCTGGTTGAAATTAAAAGCATTCTTTTCTATTGAGAAGTGTTTCTGATTAACTGTGATTCCAGCCAGGAGTCCCCAGTCAGAGAAGCAACAGATGATAGTAGATTTTGAAACCTTATCTAAGGGATGACCCAATTATTTGCTTCTGCTGTACCCTTCTGTCCAAGAGTGGCTAATATTCCCACTGAGGAAGAGAACTCAGGAGTTTATATTCACCTTTGTCAGCAACCTCCAACCACCGCCCTCCTTCAAGGCTCAGTGGTTTCTTCCTCAATGTCCCTTTCCTCTTGCAGACAAGCTGCTCGCCTATTACTGCTTCAGCCTTTGTTAGGTTCCATTCATCAAGCCCCCACTTGTGGGCCCTTTGCTGAGCACTGCAGATATCAGAAAAACAACAGATTCACTTCACTGAGAGCGTTCCTCCATTAGTAAAAACTCTCTGTGAAGACCAAGGAAATAAGCCATGGCGTTTGTCTTTTAAATATTCAATACCATGTTTGTTCAATTGAGAGGGCTGAATGTGGGAGATTTTCTGGAGATAAATTAGTAAAATACATCATTGGCTTCTACTAAAAATTATCATACTTTTTCCCCAACTATCTTGCCTCAGGTTGGAATAACTGTGGCAAAATGAAAGGACAGAGTATTGATCAAAGACAGTGGACAACTTATATATGTATTTCCCAATCAGCCATGAAGTGGAGATATGACATGCCATGGACATGACCCATAATGCTGCTTTATTAAATGCATCCTGCACTGATTGTAGAGTAACCCATGTCTCCACCCCCAGGATTAGTGGGAAGTAACAGCCCTGTGACAAGGTATGACTTTCCTAAACATGTATAGAACTCACTGTGAACTGCTCTGACTTGTATTTTTATCTTTTCTTGGAAGGATTTAACGGACTTGCTATGCAATTACCTAAACGATGGATTAAAATACATGAAAAGCACTGTGCAGTTTTTTCTATAACAAACATTTATTGTTGGGGTTTCAGAAATCTTGTCTCTGCAGAATTCAAGCCACATTGTAGGCATTACTTAATTCAACCTGCCAGTGCTCAGGGAGATATCAGGTAAGTATCATTCCTTTCTATTTTACTTCTAGGGAAACTGAGGCATAAAATCCTTTTGGAATATACTTGAGTCAGTAAAACAATAAAAAAGAAATCATAGAAATTGTGGAACCCTACCCACAGAGTTAAACTATAATGTCTCAAGTAAAATTGTTACCAGTGTTCTAACTACTTCAGTAGTAAGACACAGAGGCCACACTATCATACCATAAACACAGCATCCTTATTCAGTAAATAGGAAAGGCTTTTGAAGCTCTGCTAAATAGGTTGAAAATTAGTTCTAGTGCTAAGGCAGTACCTTAAGGGACAGCAATGCAGCAATGGTGTATTACAGTGTTTTCCAGAGTGTGTTCTGCCAAAAAAAAAGAGAGAAAAAAATCCCAAATAATGATCCTTGAGAACAGTCAAATATGGTCGATTACTTTGTATGTTGTACCTCCTTTTGAAAATGTACACTAGCATGCAAAGGACTTTGAGAAATCTTAAGCATTACAAAAACACCAAAAAAGATACTTAATGAGTCTTCTTGAGTTCTTTGATTGTAAGCAACAGAAATGGCCTCTGGTTCACTTAACCAAAGGAATTTGTTAGAAGAGTACTGATAGAGAGCTCATGGATTCTAGCAGGGAATAAAAGAGTCCTCTTGAGGGACAGGAGCCAGTCAAGGCAGATTTGGACATGCACCTTCTTTAGGCCACATCAATCAGATACCTTGGCTCCAGCTTTCCTTCCCCTTCCATTCCTGTGTCTATATTCACTTTACCTGAATAGAGATCTGACTGGCTTAGCTGGGAGTCAAAGACAAAATCTCTGCCTAGGATGTTGCACTGAATTAGTTTGACCTTAAGCAAATCACTTAATGAAGTGATTGCTATGCATGATGAACAAAATTACTTCAGTGACTGTTTGTAGCTCTGAAATTATAATCTAAATAGAATTTTAGGCCTTTTACATTTCACGGTTGTCTTAAGAAACCTCCTCAATGTTTCTTTGGTTATTTTTCCAAACCTCTTTCTAACTGTGCTACATCATGGGCTCAAGACAGTTTAGTTTTATTTTCCTCTAAAATGTTTTTCTTTGTGAAATCTGAAATATGGTCAAAATAAAGCAAAGAGGGATTTGACCTCTAAAATGGAAAATTCCTCTCACTGTAAAAGCCAATAATAGGAAAAAAAAGATGGAATCATATTTTATGTTTGGATTCCAGCTCCCCAAACTATATGCTTCCACAGCTGGCCATGCCCCAATATTTGTTTGCTGTCACACACAGTAAAAGGATTAGTTGCTCTTTGGGCCAGTTTAGACTATCTTTCCTACAATGGTTTAATGAAAAGAGTACAACAGGTAAAAAGCTGGGTGAGCTCTCCTCATCCACTCTTTCCTCTTCTACCTAAAGAAAAGGGATTTAAGTCAGACTCCAAGTCACCAGTTGGGAGGCATTTACAATGATAGGTCACTGTACATCAAAGTATGAAATTAATGAGAGTGATTCTTTTCCTCTTTCATCGACACAACCACTGCAACAAAGTGACCAGTGACATTTTCTCACCTGAAAAGCTCAGCCCTGTCTCTGATATTCTCTCTCTTCTGCACCCTTTCTCTGGATTGTAAGCTTCTTCTGGCTGTCACACATGTTCTTATCTCTTTCCTCTCTCAATGTATCTGGAGACAAAAGAAGACTGTGGCCTTTACCTGTTCAGGACAGGCCCAGGATGATGTAAGATCCTAATATTAGGGAAGATGTCAGAAACAGGTAGACCCCAGGTCAGACTACCTACTCTAGCAGAGCTTATGAGATTTCTGCTTGGAAGATTGGGCCCAACCTATCAATAGTGAAGTATCAGTTTGTTTTGCTTTGTTAAGATTCTTATTTATATATTTATTTCTTTAATAATATTTATTAATAAAGATCTCTAATGTGGGCTAAGGGATATAATGATATATGAAAACCTGACTCTTGACCTTGGAGAGTTTACAATTCTGTGGAAGTTACGAAAATCAATCACACGTAGAAAGATAATATTTTGAAAAATAACCAAGTGTTTCTTCTCAAAATCATCCTTGTTGCCCTGGAAGAGTGTGAATCAGCTTTAGCAAAAAGGTCAATTGAGTTTCTGAGTGTTTTTTTTAAATCTCACTGCAGGAACAAGTGTCTTGAAAACCAATGAAAAGAAGTTCAAGATAAAAACTTGACTCCGAATATCAAGAGGCAAAACCTTAAAGAGGTGGGTGCAAAGTTTATCCATAGCTTTATATTAGAAAGGCAATCAAGGAAGATGCAGTTTTCATCTGGAGTAGGAGCTTCAAAACTGGGAGAGAAAACAAGACAGTAAGCCTGTGGTTGGTGTGGATTGCTGAGAAAGGACCCCTGGCTCAGCCTCCTTCTCAGACAAATTCGTAGATAAGCTGGACTACAGCAGGGCCTCACCTCCCCTACTGCATTCTGAGAAGAAGGCAAGGCTTATAAGCCTTATAAACAAAATTCTACCATGACACCACAGCCCTGCTCTAGCTGTGGATGAGTGAGGTGTCCTAGGTAGCTGAGCCTGAAGGCAGCCTCAGAGAGCACAGAAGACCCCAGTGGGGTACAGAAACCCAACTGAATTTGAAAGCAACCTCTACCCCCTGCAACCAAGAGAAAATGGAGTCCTAAAAATAGGTCATCAGGCATCTGGGATGAAAATTAGGATTAGACATAGGTCATAAATGTGGCAATCAGAAGTCACAACAGGATCAGGTATAGTCAGCAGGCCTCTGGGGTAAAAATTAGGATGGCACATAGGGCATGAATGTGGCAATCTGAGGTCATGGCAGGATCAGGTATAGTAGTAGGAAATGCCAGCACAGGAAGGAACAAAGAAGAGCAGGTAGATACCAGCACAGGTCATAGAGAATAGAGAACCATTATGAACAAGGTACCCCATTCCTTCTCAGGTCCAGGAACACATATCCTCTTAAGAGAAGGGAAGGAGCTGAGGGGCGGAAAGCTCGTGAACTGAAAGAATAGTATTTATCTAAAAGAGACTGAAAAAAAATCTAAAAGTGACTTGTGACACTATGAATGAAATAGAATCCCAGGAGCTAAATCTTGTTGGACAAAATTAAATCACATCTTTGTACACATTTGCACTTTGTGACTATGAAAGTTCATAAAAGCACAATTTATATTTACAACCTGTGGAAAACACTGTAAAGAAAAAGTACGGGGTGTCACACAAGTACACAGTAGGTCTAGTCTAGGATCTATGAAAAGTCTTCCCTGTGAAGTTGACATTTAAGATGAGGCTTGAAGGATGTATAGGCATGAAACAGTTAATAGTTAAGCAGAAAAAGAGAAGAACACTTTAGACACATGGAACAGCAAGTGCAAAGGCTCCAAAGACAGAAGGGAGGATGAGATGTCCATAGAAGAGAAAGTCAGCCAAGGAGGCTGCATGATGGAGAGCATGAAGAGGTATGAGACTGGGGTGTGGATTTGGGGGTACAAGGAAGATGAGCAGAAACCACATCCCGAAGGAACTTGTAAGCCATGTTATGCATCTTGCTTTTCATGTTGAGGATGATGAGACCCCTTTGAAGTATTCCAAGTGGGAGAGTGACACCATCAGATGTCAGATGTCTTACAAACAATATTCTACCAAAATGTGGGAAATGTATTAGAGGTGGGCAAGAGCAAAGACATGGAGATTATTTATGGGGTTAGTACAGTGGGGTAGGGATGAGATTATAGAAAAGGGGAAGCATGGGGGGGGTGGAAGGATATAGATAAATATGAGAAATAAGTCAAATGTTAACAATCAAAAGGACTTATAGAAATGGATTGCCAATGAGAGTGGGGAAAAGGCACAAAGGACTCAGTAAGGAGAATGGTTGCAGCCATGTTTGGGCATTACCATAAAACTTAGTATTAATACTATCAAAATCACTTTATTCTCTCTCATACATAAGGCATTAAACCTGAGAAGATTGGAAAAAACATCATGAATTACGCTTCACATGACTTCCTAAATAAAAATAGTTCATAGCTCAAAGTTTGAAAGCCAGTTTATCTAAAAGAATGCTTTAAAATTACTAAAGCTAACATTAATCAATTGTCTTAACAGTTTGTTAATCAAGCATTTAAAAGCTAGTTTTAAAGTTCCAAGTCATTTTTTGGTAATTTCCATTTATTTCATATTTCTGTTATATTACATAAATCAAGAGTAGCCCACACATACACACACACACAGACCCTCAAATGTGTAGATTCATCACATACAGAGGTAATCTCATTGCTCTTTTTTTGCCTTCTTCCTGGTTTCACTTAACCCTTTTATTTGTTTACCCAAACTTCAAGAATATAAATATGCTCAAATGAAGTATAATACTCTGCTTCATGTAAATGTTCAGGAAATGGACTGTATGCTTTCAGAACATTTTTCTTTTCAAAGTGGGAAAATAGACACATCTGTGGGGTAACAAAGAAGCACAAATTAAAAATTCTGTGCTTGTCTAGACATAATCAAACTCATTTCACAGCAGGTGTTAAATACTTCTAATTTAAGGAACTTTTAAAAATTCAAGAATGGTAGCAAAATGTTAACATTCAAAAATCAAAATTCTTATTTTCCCCAGGCTCCAATTTTGTCTCCAACTTAACCAGAAAACTTACTGGTCTGACTCTCTGCTAATTGATTATATATATATGATTGTTGATATATAATTATAAACTATATGTACTACATATAATAATATATAGAATAAACTATAATAAGCTTTTATATATTTTATATAAATATATGTATGTATATATGAGAAATGTTAACAGAGGTAACACATCTTTTTTTAAGTAGCATGCTATCTAACCTATTCTTTCTTCTCCAAGCTTTCCCAGATGTCTCTTCTTTCTCATAGTCTCCTCACCAAAAAAGGTTGATTTTTTCCAGGTGGCTTTGCAATTTCCAAGGAACACTTCAGCAGGCATGATGGACTAGGAAGTGAAAGTGAACTGCTTCTCACAAAGGGGGTACGCTACAGAATTTGACATATTATGATGTCACTTGTCAAAAGCGGATAAATTGCATGACTTCCCTCCAATGAGACAGGGTAGCCACCCTTCCTTTTATCTGCGCTGAAGTATTACTACTTGAAAGCATTTATCAGAGGATAGCACTGCACGGAAAGGCAAAGATAACTCCATAGACTAGATCTGTCTGCCTCCATTCATGAAGGCTAGTTAGGAATCAGAAATTAATCTTATTACAAGAGCTTTTTCCCAGCTTACACCTTTGTTTTAGCTATATCTCACTGCAATTTTCTTCACAGTTATACAAAAACACACCCTTGCAGGTCCTCCTTAACTTTATTTTTTCCTGACCTCAAACCAGGAAAAATAAAAAATCATTTTTCCAGTGTTCCATTTAGGCCAGAAACACTGTAGAAAAATGAAAAAAAGATGCAAGAGGATTGGGAATAAAAGAGAGAGAGAGAGGGAAATGAAAAGCAAGCTTGAGGCAGTATTGTACAGAATTTTAATTCACCTTGAGGATTACTCATTTCAAAGCTTTGGAGAATTTTCTAAGTCTGTCTTATATAGTTTCCTTCTACTACAATATTAGAGAGTTAGATGAAGCTCTATCATAGAAGCTGATGATTACTTACATAGACTGTTGATCAGAGGAATCTTCTGGGGAGGCAGGACTTATTTTTCATCTGAACTCCAGGTTACTTTTTCATTAGTGTCAATTAGTATCATACAGCCTTCTGATAACAGTTCATAGGGTATAAAAGAAATGGGCACCTCACTCCTAATTTTGCACAAGTTTGTGCAAATACTTTGGTTTTCACTGTTTAGTTATTTTAACTTCCCAAATTCATTAACAGTGTAAAACTTTACTTCATCTCAATTGTCTACTAGGTTTGGCTAGATTATGGTGTTATGATAAACAACCCCAAAATGTCAGTGGCTTAAAATTAACATAGTTTTATTTCTTGCTCATTGTACATTTTTAGCATAGGTTGGTAGGTGGAGCTCTGTTCATGATAAAT
This sequence comes from Tursiops truncatus, assembly GCF_011762595.2. Taxonomy (NCBI): domain Eukaryota; kingdom Metazoa; phylum Chordata; class Mammalia; order Artiodactyla; family Delphinidae; genus Tursiops; species Tursiops truncatus. The sequence continues at coordinate 124,770,931 of NC_047034.1, forward strand.
ATTCAGAGACCCAAGTTGGTGATTCACCAATGTTAAGATGCTACCAAGAAGTCTTGAGGTTTGTACCAGCAGGGGAAATAAGGGCTAGAGAACTGAACATCAGCATTAAATGGTTCATCCTGGAGGTGATACTAGACACCTTTGCTCACATTCATTGGCTTTAAAGGGATAGAGAAGTGTAATCCTCCATGTCCCAGAAAGTAAAGGAGATCCTAAAATTGTTGTATAATATCTACTCAATCCCTTCTTCCCCAGATTAGGCTATTTGGGGTTGCAGCTTGTAGAGGGTAGATCCTAGGATGGCTCTCACGATTTCTGCCCCCTTGTGTTCATTCCCTGTATGTACTCCGACCCCCACCCTACCACCACCACTGCTCTTTGACTTTGGGTGGGACCTTTGTATTCATTTGATAGAGCTGTCGTAAAACAAACAAACAACAACAACAAAAAAACCCATAGACTGGATGGCTTAAACAACATAATTTTTTCACAGTTCTGGAGATTATAAATCTGAGATCAAGTTATTGATCAAAAGTTGATTTCTTCTGAGGCTTCCTCCTTGCATTGTAGATGGCTGTCTTCTCTCTCTGTCTTTAATAGTTTTTCCTCTATGTGTCTGTGTTCTAATCTCCTCTTCTAAGGTTATCAGTCATACTGGATTAGGGCCCCCCCAATGACCTCATTTAACCTTAATTACCTCTTTAAAGGTCCTGTCTCCAAATACAGTCACATTCTGAGGTACTGGAGGTTAAAGAATTCAACACATAAATTTTGGAAGGGGGGCAAATGGAGAGGGAATACAATTCAGCCCGTAACAACCTGTGACTTGCTTCTAGCCAATAGAATATGGCAAAGCGAAGGGATTTTGTGAATGCAAATGCAGTCTCAATTCAGTTGATTTTCCGTTAATCAAAAGGGAAATTACCCTGGATGGGGCAGAGCTAGCCAGGCCTAAGCCCCTGGAAGGGGGACTGAGCCCTTTCTAGGGAGAAAAACTCTCCTTGGGGGCTCCATGAAGTGAGCGGCCACACTGCAGAGGCCCATGTGACAGGTACTGTGGGTGGTCTCTAGGATCTGAACACAGCCTCCAAGCCAACAGTCAGCAAAATGCTAGGGCCCTCAGTCATACAGATGCAAAGAAATGAATTCTGCCAATAACCCAAACAAGCTTGGAGGTGGATTCCACACCTGCCTAGCCTCCAGATGATAATGCAGCCCAGCCAGCACCTTTGTCATAGCCTTGTGAGATCCTGAGCAGAAGACCCAGATAAACCACATGCAGATTCCTGACCCTGGAAACTGAGATAATAAATATGTGTCATTAAAGAAATATGTGTCATCACTAGATCTGTGATAAGTTGCTATTCAGCAACAGAAATTAATACATAGCTAGAGTGACTTCATTACCATTTGAGGTATAGCAATCTGGAAACTTGGAAACGTGATTTCAGACACTGATAAGAAAAATGTGTCTGTTTTTCGTAACCCATTCCTAGTTCTTGTGATGTCTCTACCACTGTTTACTCTTTGCCTTATTTTTCTCTCATTCTACCTTTATTTTGTGTGTTTGCATGCATGCAGGCATGGGCATGTGTGTGTGTGTGGGGGGGTGTGTTTTAAACAAAGCAGAAAATATCTTCTTAAACTCTACCACTAGACTGTCACGTAGCATTCAGTAAGCAACTTGATTACAATTCACTCTCCCTGTTTTTCTATATAGCTAGTGGAAGCTGCCAAACAAGGCTAGTTGAGCTTTTGGAAAGGATTAGCTTTCAGAAATTGCATCTTGCTACCTGTCATTTTCAAGATGTAACAAAATCTCATATTCTTTGAGTTGCTGATAGAGGCTCCAAGGAATGAGATCCTTGTAAAGGGTTTAGGCAAATGATGAAATTGTATCACAACTGATGTTTTTTGGGAAAGCACAAATCTGGAAACTTTACAATGTATTATTTCTAGTTTTAACAAAAGCATTTTAGACTCTTTTAAAACACTGTCTGGCATAATACACAGCTAAACATGTTTGTCAAAAAATAAATGGGCTTTACCTCTTTCATTTCTAATTTTACTGATTTGAGCCCTCTCCCTTTTTTCTCGATAAGTCTGGCTAAAAGTTTATCAATTTTGTTTATCTTTTCAAAGAAATAGCTTTTAGTTTCATTGATCTTTTCTATTGTTTTCTTCATTTCTATTTCATTTATTTCTGCCCTGATCTTTATGATTTCTTTCCTTTTACTAACTTTGGGTTTTGTTTGTTCTTCTTTCTCTAGCTGCTTTAGGTGTCAGGTTAGGTTGTTGTTTATGATTTTTCTTGTTTCCTGAGATAAAATTGTATTGCTATAAACTTCCCTCTTAGAACTGCTTTTTCCACATGCCATAGGTTTTAGACCATCTTGCTTTCATTTTCATTTGTCTCTAGGTATTTTTTTGATTTCCTCTTTGGTTTCTTCAGTGATCCATTGGCTGTTTAGTTGCATATTGTTTAGCCTCCATATATTTGTGTTTTTGATACTTTTTTTTTTCTTGTAGTTGATTTCTAATCTCATAGCATTATGGTCAGAAAAGATGCTTGACATGATTTCAATTTTCTTCAATTTACTGAGGCTCACGTTGTGGCCCAGCATGTGATCAATCCTGGAGAATGTTCCATGCACACTTGAGAAGAATGTGTATTCTGCTGCTTTTGGATGGAATACTCTAAAAATATCAATTAAAAGGATCATTAAGAGACTACTACAAGCAACTATATGCCAATAAAATGGACAAGCTAGAAAAAATGGACAAATTCTTAGAAAGGTACAAACTTCGAAGACTGAACCAGGAAGAAATAGAAAATATGAAGAGACCAATCACAAGTACTGAAATTGAAACTGTGATTTAAAAACTCCCCCCAAAAAAGTCCAGGACCAGATGTCTTCACAGGCAAATTCTATCAAACATTTAGAGAAGAGTTAACACCTATCCCTCTGAAACTCTTCCCAAAAATTGCAGAGGAAGGAATACTCCCAAACTTATTCTATGAGGCCACCATCATCTTGATACCAAAACCAGACAAAGATAGCACACACACACACACAAAATTACAGGCCAATATCACTGATGAACATAGACACAAAAATACTCAACAAAATACTAGCAATCTGAATCCAACAATACCTTAAAAGCGTCATACACCATGATCAAGTGGGATTTATCCCAGGTATGCAAGGATTCTTCAATATCCACAAATCAATCAGTGTGATACACCACATAAACAAACTGAAGAATAAAAACCATCTGATCTTCTCAATAGATGCAGAAAAGCTTTTGACAAAATTCATTTAAGGTAAAATCTCTCCAGAAAGTGGGCACAGAGGGAACATACCTCAACATATAAAGGCCATACATGACAAACCTACAGTTAACTTCATACTCAAGGATGAAAAGTTGAAAGCATTTCATCTAAGATTAGGAACAAGACAAGGATGTCCACTCTCGCCACTTTTATTCAAGATAGTTTTGGAAGTCCTAGCCACAGCAATCAGAGAAGGAAAAGAAATAAAGGGAATCCAAATTGGAAAAGAAGAAGTAAAACTGTTACTGTTTGCAGATGACATACTATACACAGAAAATCCTAAAGATGCTACCAGAAAACTACTAGAGCTCATCCATGAATTCAGTAAAGTTGCAGGATATAAAATCAATACACAAATTTCTTGCATTCCTATGCACTAACAACAAAAGAACAGAAAGAGAGATTGAGGAAATAATCCCATTTACCACTGCAACAAAAATAATAAAATATGTAGGAATAAACCTACCTAAGAAGGCTAAAGACCTGTACTCTGAAAACTATAAGACACTGGTGAAAGAAATCAAAGATGACACAAACAGATGGCAAGATATACCATGTTCTTGGATTGGAAGAATCAATTTTGTCAAAATGACTATACTACCCAAGGCACTCTATAGATTCAGTGAAATCCCTATCAAATTAAAAAAAAAATTTAAATTTGTATGGAGACACAGAGGATCCCAAACAGCCAAAGCAGTCTTGAGAAAGAAAAACAGAGCTAGAGGAATCAGGCTCTGTGACTGCAGATTACACTACAAAGCTACAGTCATCAAAAAAGTATGGTACTGGGGGGCAGAGTAATGGTGGGATGAACTGTGAGATCGGGATTGACATATATACACTAATATGTATAAAACAGATAACTAATAAGAACATGCTGTATAGCACAGGGAAATCCACTTCGCTGTATAGTAGAAACTAACACAACATTGTAAAAAACTATACCTAAACAACAACAACAAAATAAATAAATAAATAATTTAAAAAAATAAACAGTATGGTACTGACACATAAAACAGAAATATAGATCAATGGAACAGGATAGAAAGCCCAGAAATAAATTCATGCACCTATGGTCAATTAGTCTACAACAAAGGAGGCAAGAATATACAATGCAGAAAAGACAGTCTCATCAATAAATGGTGCTGGGAAAACTGGACAGCTACATGTAAAAAAATGAAATTAGAACACTCTTTAACACCATACACAAAAGTAAACGCAAAATGGATTAAAGACCTAAATGTAAGACTGGACACGATAAAACTCTTAGAGGAAAACATGGGCAGAACACTCTCTGACATAAATAGCAGCAGTATCTTTTTTGAGCCTTCTCCTAGATTAATGGAAATAAAAACAAAAATAAACAAATGGGACCTAATTAAATTCAAAAGCTTTTGCACAGCAAAGGAAACCACAAACAAAATGAAAAGACAACCCACAGAATGGGAGAAAATATTTGCAAATGATACGACTGAAAAGGGATTAATCTCCAAATTTTACAAACAGCTCATGTGGCTTAATATCATAAAAACAAACAACCCAATCAAAAAATGGGCAGAAGACCTAAACAGACATTTCTCCAAAGAAGACGTACAGATGGTCAAGAGGCATATGATAAAATGCTCAACATCACTAATTATTAGAGAAATGTAAATCAAAACTACAATGAGATATCACCTCACACCAGGCAGAATGGCTATCATCAAAAAATCCACAAATAATAAATGCTGGAGAGGGTGTGGAAAGAAGGGAACCATCCTACACTATTGGTGGGAATATAACTTGATACAGCTGCTATGGAGAACACTATGGAGGCTCCTTAAAGAACTAAAAATAGAGCTACCATATGATCCAGCAATCCTACTCCAGGACATATATCTGGAGAAAAACATGGTTGGAAAGAATACATGCACCCCAGTGTTCATTGCAGTGCTGTTTACAACAGCCAAGACATGGTAGCAACCTAAATGTCCATCAACAGAGGAATGTATAAAGAAGATGGGGTACATATATACAATGGAATGTTATTTAGCCATTAAAAAGAATGAAATAATGCCATTTGCAGCAACATGGATGGACCTGAAGATTATCATACTAAGTGAAGTGAGAAAGGCAAATATATCACTTATATGTGGAATCTAAAAAAAAAAAAAAATGATACAAATGAACTTATTTACAAAACACAAACAGACTCACAGACTTAAAGAATGAACCTATGGTTACCAGGGGGGGAAGGGTGGGGGGAGCAATAGATTGGGAGTTTGGGACTGACATGTACACACTGCTATATTTAAAATAGATAACCAACAAGGACCTATTGTATAGCATGGGGAACTCTGCTCAGTATTCTATAATAACCTAAATGGGAAAAGTATTGGAAAAAGAATAGATATATGCGTATGTATAACTGAGTCATTTTGCTGTACACCTGAAACTAATACAACATTGTTAATCAACTATACTCCAATATAAACAAAAATTTTAAAAAATAAATAGGCTTTAGAATGTAATTCTCTAGAATAGTCGTTCACTCATTTAGCAAACAGTTTTGAATGCCTATTATTATGTGAGCTGTGTACTGAGGAACAAATGGGGGAAAAGTAGAATGATGGAAGGAAAGAGGAAACAATTAAGGCTAGAAAGGAAATCAGAAAAGTTTGACAAACCCATGAATTTATCCAATGAATAAAGAGTTGCTGATCTCAGCTAAAGTGAGGAAAGAAGGAAAAATGAATTCAATGTAGAGGACACCACAGGAGCAAAAGCTGTGAGGTTTATATATGACTTATTTGTTCTGAGATTTGGGATAGTTTGATATGTTGGCAGAATTGTCTGGAAGAAGCCAGGAACTGGAATTTTCCAGATCAGATTTTTTTCATAGATGTGTTATGTTTTAACTGTACAATGATTATTAAAATTTTGAATTAGCTGGCCACATTGAAAAGAGCTTAAAATAATGCCTAGCCCATAATGTATGCTATATGCATGTTTGCTATTAATATTGAAAACTCAAAATATTTCTAATAAAACTCTAGATTTCCAGCTTTTTCTGGAAGATGAGAAATATGGAACCATTGAAGCAATCTACTGGAGAAGCTCCTTCATAGAAGACATGCTGCCTTACAATTACCACACCTCATGTGCACCATTCCTAGGTCTTGCTCTAAGTCATGTCAAACATTTACTCTATTCATTTGATCCCTGTAGGCATTTGAATTTTCAAATCCTGGTCAGGCAGTCAAGTTCAAGGTCTGTTGTTAACAGAGCATGCTCCTGTATGTCACTCTGAGGACTTTGAACTTTTTCATAAATACAATAGAGAACCATGAAAAGATTGTAAACTACGGAATGACACAATTGTATCTATGTTATATTAGGTTGAACCATATGAAACTGTCTTTTTTTTTTTTGCTAGTCAAAAACAGTGAAATAGCAATTTCCTTTGGTTCAACCTAACAGAAGGATCATTCTAGTTACCTATGGCAAATGGAATGGAAAGGGAAGAAACTGAAGGCAGAGAAACCAGATAGGAGGAAATTATAATCATCTCAGCATGAAATCATGAAGGCCTAAACTATGATAATGGCAGTGAAAATAGAGGAAGAGAACTGAGATTATACACAGATTCATAAATCAGTGAGACCTATGCTTTTTGACTATCTGGTTCATACCCTCAGAAAGACAAATCAGAATAAACTGGGATATTTTTAGAAGTAAATTATACATGCTTAGCCTCTTCTCCACGAGATACATGTTTTAAGAAGGCTTGTTCCACTTATACCTAATTGAGAATTACTTTTGTTAGGAGCCATTGTTACTTATGAAAATGAGTGCACCCTTCAAATGTGTTGGCACAGACAAATGTTGAAAACTAGAGTCACTTCAGGAGTTGATTAAATGGGGAACTGAGTGAAGAGACACAAATAACTGATGGTGGTGGGGTTTCAGTTTTGGTCACTGAGAAGATGATGATGCCTTTAATTGAGATTGTCCAAAAATGTTTTTTACTGAGTTATAGATCTACTTGAGAATCTGACAAAAGCTATACACTCTCAACTCTAAAATAAGATCATATAGACAACAATTTGACAAATAATTTCCAAAAGTTCACAGAACCTTGAAGTCCACCTATCAACTCCCTAAGAAATAGGAACCCCTAGGATTCTAGGAAAAAGAAGCCCTGTGGAATATTGTCTCTACTGTAATTTTTTTACTTTCATGAAAAAAAATATTTACAAAAATCTTAAGCAGTACAAAACTCAGAAACCCCACTTAGGTACAACAAACATGGATATAACCCTAGGCCCTAAACTGAATAAAGATATAAGTTTGTCAGAGCATAGTAATCCTTAAAGAAGCAATCCTCAAATTCAATACGTCCCTGTACATTTTTAAATAAGCAAGGCTAGAATGAGTTATAAAGTTTTCGTTTTTAAGAATAAACTGAGTGGTGGTGGTGGTGTGATGAATTGGGAGATTGGGATTGACATATATACACTAATATGTATAAAATAGATAACTAATAAGAACCTGCTGTATAAAAAATAAAATTAAATTAAATTAAAAAAAAGAATAAATTGAGTGACAGATGGCAATTACAAGAAATCTGAACAAAGGTACATAAAATCTTAAACAAAATATTTCACATAGGTAGATCTTCACATAGGAAGATCACCATGACCCATGTTAGCTTTTTTTTATGAGTTGAATTATTCTCTGGTATGAATACTCATTGACATAATGTTGAAATATTAAATATTAAATGGGGAAAAAGTAGGGGAAAGACAGGAGAAGGAAGGAGATCCTTAGAAAGAACACCCTCACCTACCAATCAGGTCACCTCGCATTAGGATGTTTTCTCCTTTGGTTTAACTCTAAACTCCAAGAAAATAGTGTGGTGCACTTTCTGGCTCAAGTGTGTTCTTAATTAGGCCCCAAATATGCTGGCTTGCTATCCTGACGATGATAAAGAGGACACTAAATGCAGACTATTCACTCCAAAGTTCAGTTGTAGACCTTGCTTCTTTTATATGTCATGCCTGTTTTGTTTTGTTGATAAGCAGAGAGAAAACCATGCTTACCCAAATTGTATCACTGACCCTTGCAGGCCTCCAAGTTGAACGTGAATAGGTATTACATATTTATCATCACTTCTTTAAAGACAGAAAAAAATCTTTCCAGTCCTCACCCTGTCCCATCTGCCTATCAACACCATGTTACATTGGACAGCTTCTTCTTTACCTAGAATATAAGGCATATCCACTACACTTCATGATATCTGAAAGTAGTCAAAGTCTAGAAAAGAGAACAAATTTTGTCTACTTTCTTATACTTACTGAAAGGTAAAATAACAATAAAACAAATTATTTTGAAAACTGCCTTCAAATGAGATTTTTCCTAAAGAAATCCATATACTTATGAGCCATTACCTCGTAAGTCAGAAAATAGCTTACTTACGTTATGCAAGCTATTTACCCACTCTCTGCCTCAGTTTTCTCATCTGGAGAAGAGAACTAATAACAGCACCTACCTTAAACAGTTGTTGTAAAGGTTGAATGAGTTAATAAATAAAAAGTGTTTAGAACATTGCTTAGGGCTTCCCTGGTGGCGCAGTGGTTGAGAGTCCGCCTGCCGATGCAGGGGACACGGGTTCGTGCCCCGGTCCAGGAAGATCCCACATGCTGTGGAATGGCTAGGCCCGTGAGCCATGGCCGCTGAGCCTGTGCGTCTGGAGCCTGTGCTCTGCAACAGGAGAGGCCACAACAGTGAGAGGCCCGTGTACCGCAAATTAAAAAAAAAATTAAAAAAAAAAAACATTGCTTAACACGTGGTAAGCATGCAATAAAACTTGACCATATTATTATTACCATTATTACTTTTAGCAACTTCTCTAATTTACAGATGAAAAACTTTGATGCATAGAGAACTAAAGTAATTAATACAAGGTGTTCCAAAAAGTCAACAACAGAGTCAAGATTAGGACCTAGTGGAGAAGCCCTGAGAGTGGTGAGGAACAAAGATGCAAGATTGAAAGATTGAACGTTCCAGTGAGTATGAAGGGTTATTACAGTTGCGGTTTACAAAAGATAGACAGCCATCAAGATGGAAGGTGATGGTGCTTAGTATATAAATTTACAGTTATACAGGGGGTGCAGTTATTGGTAATGACAAGGTATAGGGTATGAGCATGGTAGTGTGCAAGGTAAGATAGAATAAAACTATTGCAGGAAAAGATTCAAGGGACTGAAAATCCACAGTGTTGGAATAATTATCACTATGTATATTGAAATCATTAACAATTAAGACAGGGTTAGTATTGGACAATGACAATGAGCCAGAAGCTAAAATCCTTGAGAAGTAAGAAGTGACCCAGGGGGTGGTGGATGACTAGAGCAAAGTAGAATGATGGGTGGCATAGCCTGATGATATAAGAATCAAAGCTTGGTGCTTTTATGGTGGATAAAGGGATAATGGTATGTTGAGAAATAAGGATACTATCTACCCTACTTTCAGGGCCTATGGTAGGAAGGGTTTGAGAGATAAAACAGGCTGTGATTGAGAGACATGTTGGGGAAACACCTGAGGAGAGACAGGTTTCTGCTAGAGCAAGAGAGTAAATAGGAAGCTCACAAACCAGTTGAGTTTAAAGACTTGCTGAAGATCAGTGTTGAGGTCCAGGGAGCATGGGGAGAGTTTCGGGAGTCAGAGAGGCTTAGAAGATGGGGAGGGTTCATAAATGAGTCAGAAATGTCACTGGGGGTTAGAGTCCTGGGTATGAGATATGAGTGTGGTTTTCTTGGGAAGACTAATTGATTTGGGTATCATAAGGGGCATGAGGAGATTAGTCTTAGCTGTCTCATGGCAGATAGTGATGGAGAAGTGATGAGTACATAGGGAAGAGAAGGACAAGATAGGGAGGATACTTCTTAGAGCGAGAAGAGTTCTGGGCCTCTCCTTTATTACTGCTGGTAAGGTGAGATATCCTGCAGAAAGGTGGTCTTATTTCAAATGCAGGAACCCTCTTCTCTCCTGCATTCTGCAGGGTGATAGTCCTATGCCAAGCAGACTAGAATGGTCTTGAATTTTGGGATAGCTGCTTTAAAAATAAGAATCTATACCACAATCTCTTAAGCATCTTCAATAGCAGACAACCCTCATCCTCTGATAATTTTAAAAATGTCCAGAAGGCCTTCAGAGTAGCTAAACACTTTGTTATGAAATAAAAGTAACTTATCATTTGTTTGCATGTCTACCACCATAACTGTGATGTATTGGCATTCAGATATTATATCACAGTCATTGCTGTACCCCTTAAATGTTTAACAGAACTTTTTATTGAGGTGTTGATGCTGAATATTTTAATATCTAAAAAACTTGGATCTTATCTATTTAATTGCATGCTCTACCTTAAAAAGTATTTACGACGGCTTCCGTGGTGGTGCAGTGGTTGGGAGTCCGCCTGCCGATGCAGGAGATGTGGGTTCGTGACCCGGTCCGGGAAGACCCCACATGCCACGGAGCAGCTGGGCCTGTGAGCCATGGCCGCTGAGCCTGTGCATCCAGAGCCTGCGCTACGCAACAGGAGAGGCCACAGCAGTGAGAGGCCCGCAAGTATTTATGTTTTAATGCTTTCTAATAAGGATGAATTCTTCACAATTCAGAGAAATGAATATGCAATTAAATTCAACATATATTGAATACTTGTTTTATACATGGAACAGCTCTATGCACTAAAGGGGACACAAATATGAGTAAAACATTGTTTCTGTCCTTGAGAAGCTAACTATCCAACAAGAGAGTTGAAATTTGGAATCAAACCAATTAATCCAATCAATTATCATTTTGGAATTGTATAATAGATTCATTGATCATGAAAAGCACAGCACCTCTTATCTACACCCTTTGAGGAAGGACTTGACTTCTGGAAAGCCAATCATTTCAGGTGAAGATGTCTAGCAAGGCATCAACAACCATCTTCACATCCAACATCATTAATTATTAGGAAAATGCATATCAAAATCACAATGAGACATCACCTCAGGCCTGTTAGAAAGGCTATTATCAAAAAGACAAGAAAGAAAAAGTGTTGACGAGGATGTGGAGAAAAAGGAACCCTCATGCACTGTTGGTGGGAATGCAAATTGGTGCAGCCACTGTGGAAAACAGTATGTAAATTCCTCAAAAAATTAAGAACAGCACTATCATATGATCCAGCTATCCCACTTCTGGGTATTTATCCAAAGAATATGAATATGAAAACTCTAACTCAAAAAGATATATGCACCACTATGTTCATCGCAGCATTGTTTATAACAGCCAAGATACAGAAACAACCTAAGTGACCACCGCTGCATGAATGTATAAAGAAGAGGTGGCATTTTATATATATATATATAACATACAATATATATTATATATAATATAAGATATAATATACATTATATATATTATATAGTAGAATACTACTCAGCCCCATAAAGAAGATGAAATCTTGCCATTTGTGACAATATGGATGGACCTTGAGGGTATTATGCCAAGTGAAATGAGTCAGAGGAAGACAAATGCCGTATTATTTCACTATATGTGTAATATAAGAAACAAACAACAAAAGTAAGTGAACAAACCAAACCAAAAACAAAAACAAACATGTAGATACAGAGAATAGAGTAATGACTACCAGAAGGGAAGTGGGCGGAGGGAAAAATGGGTAAAGGGGATCAACTATACAGTGATGGATGGAAACTAGAATTGTGGTGGTAACATGCTGTAGTTTATCAGAAGTGGAAATATAATGTTGTATACATGAAACTTATATAATGGTATAAACCAATGTTACCTCAATAAAAAATAAATTAAAAACCAAACAAACATACAAAGAAACAACCACCTTCATCTGCAGCAATATTCCAGTAGCACAGTTAGTGAATGTTGTGTCAGGAAGTTCTTGGTAGCTAAATTATAACACCAACAATGACAAAATACCCTCTCATATTTAAATATTTCATATATAATTTCAAACAGAAAAGGAAAAGGGAGGCTAGGTTTCTCCCTGCAATATACACGCTATTTATGGGTTGTATTATACATAAAAATACATACGCTTTAACAACATCCTCAGTAATTTTCTGAGTCCTACTGAGAAGTGCTTTGAGAACTTGACAAAGAGAGAAGAAGAGAGTTTGGCAAGAAAAGTTAACAGAAGTCACATCTCGTCAGTGGGAGTCAAAATAATACAATTTACATGATTCTGGGAAATGGGGTTTCTAAGCAGCCACCAACAACACTACATATATTAGTCAGCCTGCCAGCCCCCTGATGAACTACCAGTTTGTAGATGAAAGAAAACACTGCCTCAAAGTAACTTAAAATTGCTGTGTGGGCAGGGTGATGAATGATCACCACAGATTGCTACCCCCATGCCTCTTAATGGGGCTTTATAAAATGCAGGCCCATGTACAAAGATGCCTTATTTAAAAATTCTCAGCCATTGGGGGTTTTGGTACTTGTGGAATGAAGATCCTATGTGCTTCCTCTGTCTCGCCTACCTGTTGGACAGAGTTTGAGGAGAAATTGATCAGCTCACCAAAAGGTTTAAGTGTGTCAGGGAAGAGCACAGTGATGGGCAAGGATCTTAGGACCTCATTTTATGACGTTCAGTGGAAGGAACAGGGCATGATCTGAGAAGTGTGTTTGAGTGTCCACTGGAGCAGTTCTTTCTATCTAAGGGTGCTAGCCTGATTGTCTGTCATTCAGACCATGTCAAGTATCTAATACGTGGCAGGCAACTAATGGTGTGCCTAGGATAGAGCAGTGAATGAGGTGGAAGTGTCCTCTTGTCTTGCAGATCTTCTGGTCTTATTGTAAGACACAGAATGGGAATGTGGTGCACTGAGTGTTCCCACAGCGGAAACACAGGTTTTATAAGAGCTCATAGGAGCTGCTCACCTAGAGGGAATGGTCACAGAAGACTCTTGAAAAGAAGGAAGCTGAACCTGGAACCAGCAAGATAAGTAAGCATTAGTATGATGAAGTTATATTGGAGGGAAGCACAGAGGAGGAGAGGCTATTTGAGGGAGAGGAAACTGCAAGTGCAAAAGCCAAGAAGTGGAAAAGTATAGTGCATTCAAAGAAATGAAAGAATTTCAGTATAACCGGATGAGGTGTTGTTTGTGTTTCTAAGGAGGGGCAGGAGAGGAAGGGGGTAGTGCCTGGAGGGGAAGCTGTCAAGATAAGAAGGTCCACATGTAAAGAGCCTTATACAGATTAATACATTTTGACATTTTCAATGAGAGACACTAAAGGATTTTAGCAGAGAAGTGACAATTCCTCAGAAGGTAGTATAGTACAGTGGTTGTGCCCACTGACTCCTAGGCTTCAACTCCCACCTCTGACACTTAACTGCATGTCCTAGTTATTTAACCTCTGGCACAGAGCAATCACTATGTAACCTGTATAAAAAGGGGTAGCACTTTTATTATCATCTGGGTCAAAACCGAGCTTAATTGCTTTCATACCTTTTAAGTTCTAAACATTGAATTTATTCTAAAAACTTGCTTCTATTCTTCTTTTGAATCCAAGATAGTTCTGTACCATGACTCACACCACTTTCCTGAGAAGCCAGTAGAGGTGACCTTACAAGCATTTCCCAGTAGAGTTCTCTGAGTCAGGGATCTCGGACAAGGTACTGTCTTCATCCACATTAGGGAAAACCAGGGTTTCTAAAGTCTGTGTAGCCAAAAGCTTCCAGTCTGAGACACTTAATGAATCCTCCCCTCCTCCAACTCACAGGTATCCAGCAGTCTTTCAATTTTAAAAATGCCCTCCAATAGCATCTATGAGGCATTCTTGCCAAAAAATAGAACCTGAAACATATCAAGCCTCTAGATCTAACTACCTAATTACAGGAAATACAGAGGACAAAGTAATATTTTATAGGACATCATGACAATCCAATCATCAAATCTAGAATGTGGGAAAGTCTACAGAACTAATGATATCATCATTTCACCAAATAAATTTTTAAGGAACAAAAAAGAGGGAAGGATCTATAGAATAAAATATCCTTAAGGGACATAACCAATTCAATGTACAGCCCTTATTTGAACCCTGATTTAAACAAACAAATCAACTGCTGAAAAAAGAACAACAAAAGAGGACAATTTGGAAAATTTGAACACTGAATACATATTTGATGACATTAATAAATGATCAAATCAGGGGGTGTGAGAATGACATTGTTGCTATATTTTTAAGACTTCTTATATTTTAGAGATAACAAATTACTTATGAATCAAATGATACATGGATTATCTTCACAATATCTAGCCGTGGGAGGAGTTACAGATAAACAAGATTGGCCATAAATTAATAATTGTTGAGTTGGCGTGTGGGTATGTAGGAGTTGATTATTCTGTTCTCTTCACTTTTTTCTACATTTGAAGTTTTCTATAATAAAAAGCTAAAATGCTCTCAAAATATAAAAGGCTTTCAAAAAATAAGTGGAAGCTCATTTACTCAAAATACACTAGACCAATACCACTCAAAAGCAATGTCTTTCCTAGAGAACTTTGCAAACCAAAGAGGATTATTAAGCCTTTTGAAATAATAGTGATAGTGATGGAATTTCAGGTGTCCTAAGAGGTGGGGATGAGCTGGGCACAAACGACAGCTGCACCGCTATCACATGGGAGCTTGTCAGAAATGCAGAATTTTAGGCCCCACTCCAGACCTACTGCATCAGAATCCGCATTTTAATAACCTCCCCTGTGACAGATACACACATTAAACTTTGGGCTCAGTGGGCTATAGGTCAGGGAGGTTTCCATAGCATGGTTCTACATTAAAGCCACAGTGGGGAGGGAGAAGAGGAGGAAAAAAGGCTTTATGTGTAAAACTGTGCAATTTACATAAAAGATGCTGTTTCATTTGTTCATTCAGCATATACTTACTGAGCACATGCCATGTGTGGGGCATGGTGTTATGTGCTGAGGAAACCACAGTCAATAAAATAAAAATCCATGACTTCATGGAATTTAGTCTAATAGTGAGTAGCTCCCACATACTGAGTGCTTAATAGGTATTAAGAACGGTTCTAAGCCCCTTTATATGTGTAGTTCACAAGAAAAAAAGAGGTTAGCAGCTGAAAATAATGCTCAGAAATTATCAGGTTAAAGCATGATATTAAACACTGAACAGGTCAACCTAACCTGACAAGCAGAGCTGACTAGCACTTCTATCTGTCACACACTGTTCCTCTTTCCTTGAGCTTGGCATAGTAGCCCAGGACATCGTAACTTCCAAACTCTGCATTTGTGATGTTCTATTCATTCCTGGTCCTCTGTTTCCTAGAATCCTCACCATGGCCCAGTGTTACATGGAGCGGCACAGAAATGAAAGGAAGAGAACAGACATGGTTTGAGAATCTAGTCTGTGCTAGGTACTTTATTAAAAACATTCATTCAAACTCCCAAAATAATGCCATGAAGTAAATATTTCTAACATTTTATTGAAAAAAATTACAACTCAGACTAATTAAATAATTGGTCCCAAGACAAAAAGCTTCTAAGGGGTAAGCCCCTCTATATTCAGAGTCCAGTGCTTCTCCAAATTAATAGGTATCTGAATCACCTGAAGGGCTTGTTAAAACAGGCCCCTCCCCAGGGTTTCTGATTCTGTAGGTTTGGGCTGGGGCCTGGGAATTTGCATTTTAACAAGACCCTGGGGGATGGTGAAGCTGCCACTCACAGTTCAAGGGCAACTGCCTTAGTACACATTCAACCTACTTCATAGAATAAGTCTGCTCCCTCTGCCATAAAATGGTCCCCTCAATATTTTATAGTTGCTATTTTACTGGTTAGCATAGCACTAACAGTTATAACAGATATACTCCAAAATGTAGAATGGCTCAAACACAAGATGAAAGAAATATCCAGAAGGGGATTTATTTCCCCACACGTGTGACAGTCCAAGGCAGGTGTTTCTGATCAGCAAGACAGTGTAGACACTTAGGGACCCAGGCTAATGGAGCCTCTGAAATCTTCAACATGTGGCTACCAAGATCATGAGAGCCATCTCAAGTCCAGCCATCCAGAAGGGAGAAAAGGCATTGAAAAGCATGATTATGAATTCTGTATGGGTCAGAGCTGGAAAAGCACAGGGCACATATTACTTTTGCTAAAACACAGTCATAAGTCACATGGTCACATCCAGCTGCACAGGAGATTTAACATGTACTCTAGCCTTGTGCTCAAGAAGAGAAAATGGATTTTGGTGAGCAGCTTTCAGTCTCTGCCACCACATTCTGCCACCCTGTTCACTTCCCTGTCTCTTTTCCCTAGTCTTCTTGCTTGCAGTTAAAGTTCCTAATTCCTTGGGCAACACATATTTATCAGTACATATGTGCCAGGCAAAGTCCTGGACCCTAGGGGACTCACACAGCAGTACATGCAGTCTAATTTCCTGAAGCTTACCGTGTATCTAGGACTTTACATTAAATAAATAATTACAATTATTATAAGAGCAATGATGAAACAGAGTTGTAATGGGGTCCTAACATAGTTGGCCCAGAGTGTGGATAGGTGGAAAGGTGTGCACAGAAAGCTTTGTTGAGGAAGAGGTGTTTAAGGCCAGACCTGGAAGAAAAGTATTGATAGGTATTTGCTGGGCACAGACTGCAGTGGGAGGAGCACAGGAGAAAAAGCCAAAGAGAGAAAAAGCATGCAACCTTTAAGGAACTAATAAAAGACCACTGTGGCTGGCACTTGGAGAGTGAGGAGGAAGATGGCTCCAAATGGGACTGCTGAGGCAGTCAGGACCATGACAGCAGTGCTAAAGGTGGTTCATTTATCCAAGAAACATTTACTAAGTGTCTTTCGTGGTCCATGTTTTCAGCTGGGTAATGCAAATACAGAAGTATAAAACACAATCATGGTCCCTGACCTCATAGAGATCACAGTTTCATGAATAAGACTTTTAAAAAATAATTATCTATAAAATTAAGTACTGTAATTTATTTTAAGAAAAAACATAGTGTTATGAGAACATTTTAATAGGGAGCTAACATAGTCTGAAGCTTCAAGAAAGGCTACCCCGAGGAAGTGATCGTAAGCTAAGACATGAAGAATGCTTATATTTTGTGGGTCAAAGATATCCTTGTCCCCATTTTGTACATGAGGGATGAAACAAAGGCTTATGATAACATGGCTAATTCACGACAGAGCAGAGATTTGACCCAAGTGTCTAACTGTAGGTCCTATGTTCTTACCATCATGCCAGACCTAGGTAAGTTCTATGAAAGAGAAAATAATGAGATAGTGACTCTGTTCTAAAGAGCTTTGGAGATCATAAAACAAACACAAAAAAAGAAACAAATAAAAAGGGCTTAAAATTATTTTAAAATTAATTTGTGATCACAGATCAAAATAGTCAAGGTTGGCTGTTGGGAGAAAATAGAACTTGGACTGTGCTTCAGTAGACCCAGAAAGAATGAGAAGAGGAAAGAATGCATTCTGGGAGCAGGAATCCCATTGTATAGATATTTAGTACAACTCTTCAACCAGCTACTAATCCACTGAATGCTAATTTTATCCAGCTAGTATCTCCCCATCTGGTGCATCAGCCTATCAATTAGAATATGTCAAATGCCTTGCTAAAATGCAGATAAATGTCAGCACGGATTTCACATTTTCCTTTATGTGAACCTGCTTCATTATACTTCCAGTGCTAAGGGAACCTCACTGAGAACAAGAAAAGTCAACCATTAAGGTTAAGCTACTGAAGAAAGATGTGTTCCTCCAGGGTTGACTGCTTGTCAAAAGTGTAGTTAAAATTCTGCCTTGTCACAACTAGACCAGTGTGTGGCACAGAAGACATATAGGGCTGGATTCAACGGCTCCTTGGCTTCCCATATGAGTTCTGTCACTACCAAACCACTCATTCATTCGACTCAGCACTACTCATCAACACAGAGATGGGCTGAGGGGAAGAGATCAATCAGTATATTTCATTTTTTTCAATCAGCCATTTACTGGTTGCCTACTCACTGTCAACTATAGGTACTGAGGTTATAGAACAGAATAAGTCAAGAGCCTCCCTCTTGAGAGACTCATATTCTAGCTAGAAGAGCAAACAGAAAACATGTTTATGATACAACATGAAAAATGCTAACTGTAAGCACAGAAGAGAACGTAGTTAATACTGCATGGGGGATTCAAACAAGCTTTCTCATGGAAGATAACTTTTGACCACGTCTTAAGTGAGGAGTATAAATTCAAGAGTGGATGGAGGGTGCATAGAGGGCTGTAAGGACATTCCAGGCAGAGTAAGCAAAGAGCAAGGTGCGGAATTCGGCACAGGGCTGGTCATACTCAGGAAACGGTGAGAAGATTAATGTGGCTGTAGTGGGTGGAGATGAGGTGGGGGAAACTGCTAGGAGATGTGGTTGGAGAGGAAGGCTGTGCTGATACTATGTCAAATACTATGCCAAAGTGTCTATATTCTATCCTGGGAGCAATAGAGAAACATTAGACATTTTTTAAAGCAGAAATAATGAAGTCACATTAACTTTGAAAATAAGGTCTTATTAAGGTCATATAACTTTGAAAATAAGATTCTCACGTTTGCAACAATCCAAGTACAAGCAATAACTCGTGAAACTGGTGTAGAATAACACAAGAACTTGACTTCCTACTGCTTACTAGCTAGGTGACTGTAAGTAATTAACATCCTCTGTAAGACTTCTATGTATAAAATGGGTATAACAATAGTTCACACCTGAACTGCCTGGAATTGAGTATGAATTCAGTAAATATTAGTTGTGGTGGTGATTTTGTAAGTTTAAAACCATTATTCTAAGGATTCATGGGCACATATAATAATAAGAATATTATTATTCTTAACAATAACATCAATAATAATAAAGGTTATATTTATATATGCCTGGTAATATTTACTTCATAAATATTTCAATCTCATAATATCTCTAAGGGATAAATATTGTAATTGTTATTTTATAAGTGAGGAAAATGAGGCTCAGAGATCCTAAATAACTTGCCCCAAGCAACAAAGCAAGTTTATAGTGAGGCCTGGAATGAAAACAATGGAAAACTTGTTCCATTCCACCATACTGTTTCTTGGCTTAAATAATAATGACATGCTATCATTCTCCTGCAATGATCTAAGCCAAATACATTTTTGAGCCACAGTTTAGTAGAACAACGAGAATACTGTGCCACGGGGGCTGAAGCAGTTGAGATCCTTCCGCTTTTACTTGTTGTCACATGGACCATTAAGAGGCAAAGATTCTCTACTCTAGGAGTTTACTCACACCTTATCCTGTCCCCTACTCCTTCCTACCCTACCAGCTATTCAGGGGGCTGTTTTTCTATCTCCTCTCGCTTTTTTCCTCTTTCATGCAGAAAGCACATAGCAAAGACCTGGCATTTGGACCATGCTGTCATTTGGGTGAATTACCTCAGGACTTCTATTAGAATCTGATATGTGAGAAAGACTGTCCGGTTCAGGGTGGGGGTCAGGAAGGAGATTATGCTGGGAACCCCACGGCTGAGTCTTGCAACTAAAGACCCTGAATCTTGAGGATCCTGAAGACTTGGCTACCTATTGAAAATATTTATTTGCTTACAATGTGGCAATTATTTCTACTGTCAAGACCTCTCAGTAAGAATCCCCATAGGAGAAAAAGAGTGAGTGGTAGGAGTAAGGCATGAATATTCCACTCTGAACGCATAAAAATTAGTGTCAGAGAGATGGCCCCAAACTCCAACCTCCTGTCTTCCAGGTGATGCTCATTTGTCAAGTGGCAGTGTGGTATAGTTGTGATGGATCCATAGGGCTGGTGATTGAGGGCACTGGTCTGGAATCAGACAGAGATGACTTTGAGCTCTTGCTCTTTTTTTTTTTTTTTTTTTAACTGCATGACCTGAGGATGGTTACTCAACTTTTTATTCAGTTTCAGTTTCCTCATTTGTAAAGTGGGAGAAATAATACTTATTTTGCAGGGTTGTAAAAATTCAATAAAATAAAGTATGTAAAGTGCCAAAAATAGTGCCTGACATACAGAAGGTACCCAATAAATAGAGGCATCCTATCCTACTTATTATATAATAATTATGTATCTTCTCTGAATGCACTGATCAGATTTAACCAAAGAGTGGGCAAGTCTCCATTTCACAAGCTGCTGTGAAGACACGACTTGATGGTTTGAAAGTATTATTTATGAAAGAAAAATATAACATGAGTTATCCATTGTTTTCCTTTTGAATTATTTATGAAGTGTTTGGTAATAGGAATTCAGATCAGTCAGAATAAAAGCTATGAGTTGATGTTTCCTGTGCCATGCTTAAAAAAACTGAGTAGCTTGAGAAAACATTATTTCACAAATTGTGTTCTTGCTTAATGACTTAATCACTAAGGATACATGTTAACAATCACTCTAAATAAGCACTTGAAAGAAAAATATACTGCTTCTCACCACCCACCCAACAATCTGTAACTTGGCTTTTTGGAATTAAATGGTCACTTGAAAAAAAAAAAAAAAAAAACTCATCTGTAGCAACGGCCTAGGGAAGATGGAAAAGAAAAAGAAAACAAGGCCCATTTAATGAACTGAAAGCAGGCATCAAAACACAGACATAATACTCCTTCCAAGATGCCTAGGATAACTTCCTCAGGAGAAAATACTACCTGCCAGGGAAATAGTGAGCAGATTTATTTCAAATCTAGCTTTTATCTATCCACCACTACCCCTATTATACAGTAGGTAATAAAACCCCAGAAATATTAAATAACTTGCTTAAGTTCATGGAACTAAAAATGGTGAAGAGGAAACTCTAAACAAAGCCCTGACTATGCCCTATCGTATGCTGCTGCTTCTTTCAGGCCTACAAAGGGGCTGGCATTTATCATCACTTCTCATCTAACTGGTAAAGGACACTTAAACAGTAATGACCCTACCTATCAGTTTACAGTTCCCATAAATTCCATCATCATACCCTTAGAGAACTGTCCAAGATTCCAAAACTCCTTAAGAAGGAAATTGTGGCAGAAACTACTGACTGACTGTGTAACAGCCATCTGACCCTTATGAACAAAGCCCTGAATTTGTTTAGTGGGTGGGCAGCAAGTACTCAAAGGTAGATTGGTTTACGATGAAGCTTCAGGGCCCCCTCACTTGCATGGCTGCTTCTGAAGCCTTCATAGGGGCCCTAGCAAGTTAATGTTTGGAATTTTGTATTCCTGTCCTTAAAGAACTTTTAGGCTTTACAAAAGCTAGATCCATTCCTGTGTTAAGGGATGGTGGACCTTTGCCCCAGATCCAAGAGAAAAATCATGATTAGTAAGGCTAGTCAGACAAATCATAGTTTTCTACACTAGTGAAAATGTGCTGGAAGCTTCTAGAAATAACATTGGTCCAGGATAAAATAAAGACTCACATAGGAAAAACCGTTTTGCACCATTCACCTCACCACCCCTCCCTCTCTTGTTTTGGACCTTAGCATGTTATGCCTCAAGCTATGTAAACCATCTTAGAACCATAAGGAATGCCAAGTGAATCACACTCAAGACAAATGATCAGCCAGATATGAATGAGTTACAGGATCAACTCTGGGACTCTCATCACCAAATTCCTTGTAAAGAATGGTCATGATCATTCCTTTACAGGTATGACCACAATTTATGTGTGGTCCATTCACCAGTTGATGGACCTTTGGGTGTTTTCCAGTTTATGTCTGTTATGGATACAGCTGCTATGAACAAGTGTGCATGTGCACTTAGGTCTTCATTTTTCTTGGGTAAGTATTTTGGAGTAGAATTAATGGGTCCTACAGTAAGTGTATGTTTAACTGTATAAGAAATTATCAAACATTTTTCCAAAGTGGTTATACAAGTTTGAATTACAAACAACAATGTATGGAGAGTTACAGTTGCTTCATATTTTTGTCAATACTTAATTCTATCTTTTTCCTTTTAGTCATTCTAGTGTGTGGTGGTGATAACTCACCATGGTTTCAATTAACATTTATCTAATAACTAAAGATGTTGAGGATTTTTCCTGTGCTTACTTGCCATTCTTATATCTCCCTTTGTGAAATGTCTAAATTTTCTGGTTTTATTGTTTTTACTGAGTTGTAAGAATTGTTTATATATTCTGATTACAAATCCTTTATCAGATATATGTTATGTAAATATTTTCTCTCAAAAAGGGGCTTACCTTTTCAGATTCTTAACAATATCTTTTGAAAAGCAAAGTTTTTAATTTTCAAGATGTCCAATATAACATCATTTTCTTATGCATTGTGCAGTTGGTATCCCAAGAAATCCTTGCCTAACCCAAGGATAAAAAATTTTTCTCCTATGGTTCCTTCTAAAAATTGTGTAATATTAGCTCTTACTTTTACATCTATAACACATTTCAAGTTAATTTTTATGTATAGTGTATAGAAAGGGTTGAGATTTATTTGTTTGTACATGGATATCCAATAGTTCTGGCATCATCTGTTGAGTCTTTTCAACAAATCCGTGAATTACCTTGGCATCTTTATCAGAAATCAACTGACCTTTTATGTTTTGTCTGTCTCTAGACTCTGTCCTATTCTGTTGACCTATAGGTCTACCATTTGTAATACCACACTTCCTTGTTTGCTGTAGCTTTATAAGTTTTGAAAGCAATTAGTGTATGACCTCCACCTTTGTTTTCCTTTATCAAAGTTGTTTTTTGACAATTCTAGGTCTTCCTTTTACATTTTCATATGACTTACAGACTCAGCTTGTCAATTTTTACACACACACACACACACATAAAAATGCCTGCTGAGATTCTGATTAGGGCTGCATTGAATCTACAGATGAGTTAAGATAGAACTGACAGCTTAGAAACATTATGTCTTCTAATTCATTAACATAATATATCCCTCCATTATTTAGGTCATCTTGAATTTCTCTCAGGATTGTTTCATGGTTTTCATTGTGGAGGTCTTAAACATATGTCATTAAATTCACCCCAAAGTATTTCATATTATTTAATGTTATAATAAATTGTATTTTTATTTGAATTTCCAATTGTTTGCTGTTACTATAGAAACATATAATTGATCTTTGTATATTGATCCTATACCCTGTGAATGTTCTAAATACAGTTAGTTCTGGTAGCATTTTTGTAGATTCCTTCAGTTTTTTGGCAAAGATCATCATATCATCTGCAAATATAGTTTTACTTCTTTTCTATTCTAGATGCCTTTTACTTTTCGTGTTGCCTTCATGCACTGGCTAATGTCACTGATAAGGTTAAATACAAGTGGTGAAAAGAGATATCCTTGACTCATAGGAGAAAGACTCCAATCTTTCATGATGATGTTGGCTATAGGTTTTTCCTAGATGCCTGTTTTTCAGGTAAAATAACTACCTTTCTGTACCTCATTTTCTGAGTTTTTATTTTGTTTTGTTTTGTTTTATTAATGGCTTTTGAATCTTGTCAAATGCTTTTCTGGCATCTATTGGGATAATACTATGAATTTTATTTTTCTTTATTTGAATATACTGACTTGCAGTGATTGATTATTTTAACACTAAACCAACCATATATTTTTGGGAAAAATCCTACTTGGTCAGAAATATTATCCTTTGTATATATTGGTGAATTATATTTGTTAAAGTTTTTAAAAGAGTCTTGCATCTATGCTCATTAGGGTTATATATTGTTGTTATTGTTGTAACAATCAATATCTTTGGTTTTAGTTAGTATTTTTACTTTTAGTTAGCATGTTGGCCTCAAATAATGAGGTGAGATTTATTTCCTCCTTTTCTGTTGTTTCAAAGAGTTTGTGAAGAATTTATATTATTTTTCCTTAAATGTTTGATAGAATTCACCAGCAAAGCAATCTGGGTCTGCAGCTTTCTTTGCCAGTGAATTTTTAACTAAAACTTCAATTTTTAAAATAAATATTAGATGATTATTTACTTCTTCTTCAGTGAGTTTTGATAGATTGTACATTTTAAGGGATTTGTCCATATCATCTAAGTTGGTGAACTTATTGGCATTAAGTTTTTAATAACATTCATTTCCTTATTACCCTTTTAATATCTCTAGACTATGTAGTACTATCAACTTTCTCATTCATGGTGCTGGTTATTTTTGACTTGGCCCTTCTTTTCCTCACAAATTTGGCTAGGGAGTTATTAATTTTATTAATCTTGAAGAACTAGCTTTTGGGTTCATTGATTTCCTCTATTGACTTCTTTTTTCTATTTCACTGATTTCTGCTCTGATATTTATTAGTTTTTGTCATCTACTTGATTTGGGTTTCCTTTGCTCTTCCATTTTTAGTTTTTTAAAGTAAAAGCTGAGATCATTGATTAGTTCTTTGTTTTTTTTCTAATATAGACATTTAGTGCTATAAATTTCTTTAAATTTTGCTTTAGTGGCATCCACAAATTTTGATATACTGTATTTTGTTTCCCTTCCATTCAATATATTTTCAAATTTTCCTTTTGATTACTCATTTAATCCATGGGATATTTAGGAGTTTTTTATTTAATTTCCAAATATTTGGAGAGTTTCAAGATATCTTTACATTATTGATTTCTAGTTTAATTCCACTGTGGCCAGAGAATTTACTTTGCATGACTTGATCATTTTTAAATTTATAGAGACTTGCTTTATGCTGAGAATATGGTCTATATTGGTAAATGTTCCATGTGCACTTTGAAAAAAAATACATATTTTGCTCTGTTGTTAGGTGAAGTGTTCTATAACTGGCAATTAGGTCTAATTGGTTGATAATGTTGTACAGATCTTGTATATCCTTACTGATATTTTTGTACACTTGCTCCATTGATTATTGAGGGTGGTATTAAAATATTTAAGTATAACTGTAGATTTGTCTATGTCGCTTCATAGTTCTGTCAGTTTTTGCTCCATTATTTGAATGTTTAGGATTGTTGCATAAACCTTTAGAATTGTTAGGTCCTATTGATGAAATGATCCCTATATTATTATGAAATGACATTCTTTGCCCCTGGTAATATTCTTTCTCTAAAATCTATTTTGTCTTATATTAATATAGCCAAATAAGCATTCTTTTAATTAGTGTTATCATGGTATATTTTAATCATCATTTTATTTTTAACCAATTTGTGTTTTTCTACTTACAGTGAGTATTTTGTGGGCAACAGAGATGTTTATCCAATCTGACAATCTCTACCTTCAAGATGTGGTTTGAGACCATTTACATTTAATGTTAATATTGATATGGTTAGGTGTAATTCTACCTTAACCTTTATAATTCCTCAGTATATAAACTTCTACTTCACTATCTCTCAGCCAAAGGCCTAGTTTGGTAAAATGAGGAGATATTTAATTAGCAAAAGGTTGTGTTATAGTCAGCTATTCCAAAGAATCTGATACGGTGGCCCCAATCTTTAGTGAATTTCAGGTACATGTGAGTCCGACAATCCAAGAAAAAAATCAGAGAATGGGAGTAAAATAATCAGGAGCCAAATCATACTTCAGTGAATTATCAGACATTAACTATCATCTAGCCACAAAATATCTGTTCTAATAATACAATAAATTTCATCCATTGAATATATTGTGAAACACAGGACTTGTATTATTTAGAATTTTTCCATAATGTCCTGAGAGCTTTAAATCTAGTTCCCTTGCCTCCAATCAAACTTCCCTATCTGAACACACATATAAAATGTGTGGAGGAAGAATGAAACTTGGGAGGTTATTACCCTCAAATGAATAAAAATCAGTAAGACAAAAAAAAAAATGACACAAACATAAAGTAGCCCCCAAATGCTATGTTTTCTAAAGGCAGACTGCAAATAATACTTTCACAAAGATTTCTAAATAGATCAGGAGCTCTGCTATGACTAACGAGAGGAATATCTCCATCGCCAGAAGCTACCAGCTTTGGTAAAAGGTCTTAGGTCACATGCAAGAGGATATCTTGAGGACATTAAGATTTTTATCCTAGGGGACTAGAAATTTTTTAAAGATAATACCAACACTCTTCTCAGGATATATAGGGAGGCTTACAATGTACCTTATATCTTCTCAGCACTGAATGTTGGGTTAAAAAATAAAAATTTCAGAGAAAACATCAAAGAATTCTTAAACCCTATGTCACATAACAGGAGGTTAATTATTTTTCACCAATGAATTGACTTTGTACAAGCAAAGCTCTTATGGATCAGACTCATCTTTTTTTTTTTTCTCTTACCATACATCTTATGATTTTTTAAAGTAATAATGGCAATTTAGAGAAGTTGTCAGATATAATAATTCAGAAAATATCCTTGTAGAAAAACTAAGAATTGGTATAAGGGAATGCATGTGACATGGATAGGGGACCCCAAACAGCATACTATTCCTGACAAGAGGAAAAAGAAAAAAGAAAAAAAGAGAACTGGAGATAATCGACCCTGTCTCTATAGTGGAGCTGTCATCTTTTAGCAGAGTTGCAAAGATGTCTTTCCACTGCAACACGCAGTGGAAAAGTTCAAGTTCTCTGTGAATCATCCTGGCCACAGTGATATAATAAAATACAATGAAGCAGCAGCTTGTGAAAGATACATTCAACTAATAAAGAAAGAAGACTATATCTTCCTTGGTTATTAAGTAGATAATATATGCACACATATGGCACAGACAATAACGCCTCTTAATATACATATCTTTCTTGATGGGTTGTGGTAAAACTGTATAATAGGATCAGATAGAACAGCATCACATAAAATCCACTCCTCCGGGGGGGGTGGTCTTCAAAGAAGGAGCCACCATGACTCTGAGGATATATTACTAATCACTGTGGCAATGAGAAGGAACTGCTCAATACAAGGCACTACTCAACATTCCTGCTTCATTACTCCCAACAACCCTATGTTTCAGATCTGGTGCACTACCAACCAATCCCGAAATACACTGAAGACACACTTTCTTGCTCCTTTGCCTTTAGAAGTATTATTCTCTTAATAAGACCTTTGCCTTTGCCTTTTCCTTCATGATGCATCTCACAAGTTAGATCCTCTCTGATGTTCCTGTCCTTCACCCATTCCCACAGCTGAATTCTTCTGAGCTGCTTAACACTCTGTACCTAACTCTCACAGGAACTTATATCACAATTGCTTCCTTTGATAGCAAGTGCTTCCCTTTTAAAGTGACTCTTATTTAATGTTTTTATATTTACTATATACCTACATCTTTCCAAAAAGAACTTGAGGTGGCTTATAATAAAAGACAGTGCAATCAAATATTTAAATGGAAATAGAAAACTAGGACCTTGGAAAAGAATAATATAAAATTGTCAAACATAAAACTGCCCTGCTTAGGCTTCAAATATATCTTTCTGCTTCTTGGAATTTGCCATGAAAAGATTCTCATTAGAAAGGAGGAAAACACTGGTTCTTCAAGGGAAACAAATTTATTCCCAGCAGAGAGTTCTAAAGTAAAATTCATCATAGATGACTGTATATAGAAGACTCTAATCCACATGAAACATAATATTCTCAACACAGTGTACCACAGTAGCCCAAATGAATTGCAAATGACTATTTCTAATCTCTATCTTCAGCATAAGTAGAGTTCACAATATTAAAATGCAATATGGTGTTGGTGATTTTGAATAGTCTGGATCAAGGTAAGCTAAACAAGTAGCCTTCTGGTAATTTAATTAGCTAAAAGGATAAAATTTCTATACAATACATATTTAAGACAAAGTTTCCTAAGTACTTTCTTCAGATGGTCTCTTAAAAAAAGAAGGGAGATCCAACTAGACAAGCATTGCCAACACTGTGTGGGTATTGGGTATTCTCCTAAAAAACGGGAGGGGGAAATGGAAAAATAATTTGAGAAATATTGGTTTAAACAAAATTAAACAGACTCCTTTTCATCAGGCATTCTCAGAGAATTAAATTTACAAATATGCTTCATAAATTCCCAAGCAAAGGTTACAGTTTATAGCAGTTCCCAAATAAAAGGTTAGGAAACTGAAGGTTAGGAGAAGAAACTAAGGTTATGTATTATACTGCAAGTGGGCTTAAAAAAAAGCAGGGCATCCTGGGACAATTTTATAGCCAACACTGATATAGTGCTTACCACATTCCAGACAATATTCTAAGTGCTTTTCATATCACTACTTACTTAATCTTCCCAACAAACCCTGACATAAGTACTATTGTCTCCATTTACATATAGGAAAACTGAGACATACGGAAGTTAAGTAACTTGCTCAAGGTCACACAGCTGGAAAGCTGGGATGTGAATCCTGGCTACCGAGTTCCAAAGTCTATGCTCTTAATTACCACTTAGAATGTAAGAAAAGCCTGGAAAAGGTAATATCATAACTTGGCTCTAAAGGCTAGAACTGCAAAGAGACAATCCGAAGGGCAACATCAAACCGGTGAAGAAAGTTCATGCGTGGTTCAGGTTGTCATGAACTAGAGGGATAGATTACAGGCAAGACTTGAAACCAAGTGCAGCACTAGCAGATTCCAGGAGACAACCCCTTTGTGGGAGCAGATACCTGGGTTAGAATCATGTCCAGGCACTCAGTAGGTGGAGGAAATCCTATGGGTCCCAGTTTCCTCATACATAAAATGGTGATAAAATAGCCTGCCTTGGAGAGCTGCTTCAAGGCTGGAAAATCTGTGTGAAGCATCTTGCACAGTGTCTGTCAAAAGCAGGCACTCACTGAAACACAGCATTATCGGTCAGTCCTCATGATCGTGAGGTAAGCACACTTAGCTCCGTTTTGTAGATGAGCAAGGTGAAACTCACAGATGTCAAGTCAAATAACTTGACCAAGGTCCTACAGCTGGTGAGCAGAAGAGAACAGGTCGCACTCATCTCATGTGACCTCAAATCCAGTGTTCTTAGCTCTGAACAACAGAAATGAATGATGCTAAAGAGTTTCTAATCCACTTGCTACAATAATGAAGACCGATAGCATCAGTAGAGGACAAACTGAGGTTAAAAACATACACTACAGAGACATAAGCAACCTCATAGAGACCGAGTAACGTGAAGAGAGAGTATGGTACATGAGCAAGAGAGAAAAATCTAGATCTGACGGAGATTTCATGGCAATGATGAAATACTTAAACAAGCCCATCTAGAAGGCCTTGAGAGAGTTCAGAGTGAATTCTGATGGGATGAAAAGTTTTCCAGCTACTAATTTAGCCCTGGGTTTGTTTCTACACATGTGCATACACTGATGTTCAAGTCCAGGAGTAATTCTTTCTATAAAATGACTGTAGTTTACTTCCAGGACTTTGCAAACCCTTTACTACGTAGCAATAGGTTGGAAGTAGCCAAATTACCCTTCTTGCAGGAATTCATCACTCAGTTTATTTATTTATTTATTTTAACATCTTTATTAGAGTATAATTGCTTTACAATGGTGTGTTAGTTTCTGCCTTATAACAAAGTGATTCAGTTATACATATACATATGTCCCCATATCTCTTCCCTCTTGCATCTCCCTCCCTCCCACCCTCCCTATCCCACTCCTCTAGGTGGTCACAAAGCACCGAGCTGATCTCCCGTTGCTATGCGGCTGCTTCCCACTAGATAGCTATTTTACATTTGGTAGTGTATATATGTCCATGCCACTCTCTCACTTTGTCACAGCTTACCCTTCCCCCTCCCCATATCCTCAAGTCCATTCTCTAGTAGGTCTGCATCTTTATTCCTGTCTTGCCCCTAGGTTTTTCTGACCATTTCTTTTTTCTTTCTTTCTTTTCTTCTTTTTTAGATTCCATATATATGTGTTAGCATACGGTATTTGTTTTTCTCTTTCTGACTTACTTCACTCTGTATGACAGTCTCTAGGTCCATTCACCTCACTACAAATAACTCAGTTTCGTTTCTTTTTATGGCTGAGTAATATTCCATTGTATATATGTGCCACATCTTCTTTATCCATTCATCTGTTGATGGACACTTAGGTTGCTTCCATGTCCTGGCTATTGTAAACAGAGCTGCAATGAACATTTTGGTACATGACTCTTTTTGAATTATGGTTTTCTCAGGGTATATGCCCCGTAGTGGGATTGCTGGTTCGTATGGTAGTTCTATTTTTAGTTTTTTAAGGAACCTCCATACTGTTCTCCATAGTGGCTGTATCAATTTACATTCCTACCAACAGTGCAAGAGGGTTCCTTTTTCTCCACACCCTCTCCAGCATTTATTGTTTGTAGATTTTTTGATGATGACTATTCTGACTGGCATCACTCAGTTTAGACAACAGCACTGCTATGGTTTGGGAAAGAATCAGGGCCTTTACTACTTGACCCAGGATTTCAAAAGTAGCTGATTTTCCCTTAACATATATTCATGCAAGTGTCACAAAAGACTTTAATTTAGAAAGAAATACTGGTGTGTTAGCATTCAGTCTGAAAAGCAGCCACTTCCCCCTTAGCCAAACGACTCTAAACTGTCTTCCTGCTAACCTAGCTTCAGTCAGCTAACCACACATTAGAATGTGGAAATGTTACTGAAGTATTCATTTCCTTGGGCTTGAAGTATTTAGGTGGAGATGGATGATACTTTGAAAACTCTCTAGAGTGCTTGGAATGTTCCTAAAGAGTTCAACTGTGACGCTATTCTGTACTTTTTCAGAATCACATTCAGAGAAAAAGAGAGGAAGGGACTGATGGTTATACAATTAACATGCCTAAACTAGATAACCAATATTGAAAATAAACCAAACAATTGAAATCAAATACACTAGAAGTTAATAAGTGTCTATGATTCTCCTTTTCAGAGCTGTAAAGGAAGAGAAATGCCTAGCTTCAAAAATGCATAAATCATTTTTTGTTGACAGAGATTTCATGACAATGATGAAAGGTTTACAGAGCCTGAGCAATTAACCCATATTTACCCTTTCAATAATGTTACTCATAAAACAACCTAGGCTTTGGTTACCTGTCTATAAAATAGGTGATGGAGGATGAGAGCAGATTGGCTCTCCAATTCTACAAGTAGATCATTTGATACCAATGGCAGACAAAAAAGGAATTCTATCAAATTTAGTGTCTGGAGGAACACACAAAATAAACCCTAGAAAGAAACATTCTATTTTACCTTGTCTTTAGCCAAATCTAATCACTATTATTTTAAAAAAAAAAAACAAAACAAAACTCAGTTTTCACATGTAAAAGCATTTATAAATATTCAGCTCACCAAAAAATAAACATGTCAATGAAAACTGAATTCATTGAATTTTGCTAAATAAACCCATGTACATCTATCTTCTGTTTTATGTGGTCTTTTTGTCAGAAATAAATGTTAACAGTTGTAATAAATTTCCCTCAGCATTTTTATATGATTCTATCTGTGAGTACAAAAAATATTTTTTTAAAGAAAGCCATATATATCAAAGCACATGATAACAGATTGTTAATATTAGAACAAATCAATGTCTTTTTTTTTTTTTTTTGTGGTATGTGGGTCTCTCACTGTTGTGGCCTCTCCCGTTGCGGCGCACAGGCTCCGGACGCGCAGGCTCAGCGGCCATGGCTCACGGGCCCAGACGCTCCGCGGCATGTGGGATCCTCCCGGACCCGGGCACGAACCCGCGTCCCCTGCATCGGCAGGCGGACTCCCAACCTCTGTGCCACCAGGGAAGCCCCAATCAATGTCTTTGATATAAATACCAATGACATCATCAATGCTATAAAATAGCTCTGTTACAGTGACATAGTCTTTATGAGTTTCTCAAGTAGTAGGGTAGAAACAGTCTTCACCTCTCAGGAAACTCCATAATATTAAGTGAGAAAAGTGGAAATATTCATTCCAAATTTTTAATCTATGGAATGCCTCAAGCAAAATATGCCACCTTCCTCCCTTTCCTGCTTGGAGTCCACTGTCTAAAATGGGAAGAGAAGGAGGCACTGAGTTGTGGACAAACCAATATGAGGATCTTCCTAGGTATGTGTTAATATATCTAAAGTAAAATTCCAAAGGTCAGCTTTTTCTACCCACTCCTTCAGCAAAGATCCTCCCTTCCAACCAGATCCCCAGATGGGCAGTTATCTCAAATCCCCAAAGAAATATTTGCAAAGAATCTAAGAAAGAGTGGATATATGTATAACTGATTCACTTTGCTATACACCTGAAATTAACACAACATTGTAAATCAACTATACTCCAATAAAAATTATTGAAAAAATAAGGCAAACCCCAAATACATACATACATACATACATACATACATACATATTAAAAAAGAGAGTGAGAGAGAGAGAGTGAACAGCCCCAAAGTCCTTTTCAATATACATATAGCCCGCTATGGGTAGCAGAGTTAAGATCACAGACTGGCTCAGGCTTTCAGCCTTCGAATTCCTGCTCAGCCACTCTGTGACACTGGGTGGTAATTTACCTCTTTTAGCTTAATTTTGGCATCTGCAATATGATAATAATAATAATAGTAAGAATTGCATAGAGTTGAAGTGAAAGCTAAATGAGGTAACAACTTATGGACAGTATTTGACATAATATCTGGTGCATGATACAG
Source organism: Tursiops truncatus (assembly GCF_011762595.2). Taxonomy (NCBI): domain Eukaryota; kingdom Metazoa; phylum Chordata; class Mammalia; order Artiodactyla; family Delphinidae; genus Tursiops; species Tursiops truncatus. The sequence continues at coordinate 124,803,802 of NC_047034.1, forward strand.
TAAGAATTCAAAACAATGTTAATTACTGTTACTGATAACATTTGTATGGGAAAGCACTTCCTACACCCTACTTCACAGGAAGCTATAGTATAAACGATGATTCTGACACCCTTGTGAGGTAAATATTGTAGTCAATCCCATTTTATAGATGAAGATTCAGAGGCCCAGAGAAATGTTTTAAGAATTAACAAATTTAATTTTAAAAAATAAAAAATCTGATAGGTGACAAAGCAAGAAGCCAAACTTAGGTTTTTGACTCTACAGGTCAGGCCCCAGCCAGTACTTCACAATTCTTACTCTCAGAGCAGGTATAAATACCTTTGAAATGGACAAAAAAATATTACTGGGTGTCTTCAATGGAAAACTTTTCTCATTACCTAATTTTACAAGGTCCCTGTACCTTTCATTGTCTTTGAGCTATTTCATAATTCTGTAAATAGTAGATAACTCATAACACAAATGATAATTGTCCATATATGAGCAAATGGATTTTGACTGGTACAGATGCAATGATTTTTCCTCCCCTACTTCAGAAATCATTTTTGTGTTTATTAAGCAAATTCATTAAGTGCCCTAATTGCCTATAAATATTCCTGCTCTTGGGTTCTCCGTTGAATCAGTTGTAACACCTTACTGGTTTCTTCATTAATTAATGAATTAAATAAAATCATTCACATGCATTCATTTCATATTTGTGTCATGGTTTGACTTTACTTCTTAGAAATTATCCTTTAACACTGGGGAGATCTCGACCAGCTCTCATACCCTTCTAGGAACACAAGGGAAATTTCCCTGGGGAGTCTCTAGCCTGTGAATTTTGGTGGCAGAAAGATGATGTGCTATATCAAATATTGAGCCTGATTCTCAAAATGTGTAAACTGCTCTCTGTTAGTCACTTTAGGAAACTGTATTAACTCTTATAGGTCCTAGGATATTATGCCACAAATTTAGGCTTTTGTTCCATGGGTCCAGATTGAAAGTAGCAAGGGGACAGAACAACTTGGTGAGGTCCTATTGGTCTTATTTCTTAATCTCTCTCCTTTTCTCAACTGCAGTATTACAGAAAACAGAATGGTCACTGCAACAGCATTTTTCTCTGCCTTGGTTCTTAACTGAGCAATTGCACTCTGCTCCCACAGAGCCTACGCACAGCCAAACCTTTGAAGTAACTATGACTTTTCTGAATTCTAGCAGCCTGGGTGTAAACAAGACAGAGCACCCATTATGGACTCCCTGCACCCTTGCTAACCCAGGATAGAAAATGCTGGGCTCTGAGAAGCCAGCACTTCTCTTGCAGTAGGAAGAGAAACCCTTCCTCTCCCTTCCATGACTCTCCATGCTGCATGTTGTCCATGTTCCGGGAGGGGTGTAAAGCCCCTGTACTCATTTATAAGGTAGGGAAACAGATGGAACTGGCTTCATTTGTGAAGACAACTAGTTATCTTATAAGTACAGATGGAGTAAGTAGCACAATTATTACCAGAGAACTGAGGCTGCCAGATGGTTTGGTTAAAAAAAAAATTTTTTTTTAAAGGTTGGCTGCCAGATTCACAGCAGGAAATAGCCTGCTCCCAGGGGTATAGAAAACCATGCAGATTTAAATCACCCTGCTATGTGCCTAGTAGTCTGCTCCTTTTCTGGGGCTGCAGAGGGAATAGGAGGAAGACTAGGATCACCAGGTGGTCAGAATGGCATATTAGCAGGCTTTCCAAAGGTGAAAATGAAGAAAGGGAAAGGGTTGTCCATGGTACAGGTGGTGTAAGAAATCAGCTTTTTTAAGAATAAGAACTAAATTTTTAAAAGGGCACAATGGTGCAAGATAAAGAAACTGTGTTCTTTATTTTGCTTTTGTTTGTTTGTTAGTAAAGTCCACTGCTTGCATTCAGAACTCTTTCTTTCTTGGCAGTCTCCCTAAGAAGATGGAATTTTACTGGCTGACTCTGTTCTCAGGCTCAGCATCAATGGCTGAATCACTCCAAGTACCAAGTTAATTGGTCTAGCAAAGTAAAAAAATCAATTAAAAAAAAAGAAAAGAGAAAGTCAGTCCGCGCAAACTTTAAGCAATCTGAGCCCTGTGGCTAATTTTATCTTTTCTAGGGAGAGCGGGCTTCTTCATCCTGCAGCAGCTCCTCTGTGGATCACATCCATTAATGGTGAGGGTGGAGGAAGGTGTCTAAACACCAACAGAACCCTGTGAGTTAAAAATCCACAGTACTTTTTCCTCCATACTGTAGGTGCTGTTGCTTTCTTCAGCCTCTTGCCACAAACAGTTAGCTATGCTCATTTTAGAATATGAAAGAATATTGCTGCCCTGTGGGCAGAAAGCCATGAAAATAAGAATCTACAATCTTGTTCCTGTGAGACTGAAATCTAGGGAGTCTAACAGCATGCCAGGGCTGGGACTTGATAGAGATATTATAGAATGATTGCCAAAGATGTTTTATATGTCTCAAAGCCTTTCACTCTTGTCTTTGTTTTTTAATCTTATACTCATGTAGAGTAAGCATTTTAAAAATTACTGATTGAAAAATGCTGTCCTTTCCCCAAACATCTACAAACTGATTTAGCTATTCATTTAACAAGTGTTTAGCAAATCATCTCCCTGTGCCAAGGCCCCCTACGATGATGAAAATACCGGCATGCTCAATCCTCTCAAACTCTGCCACTGCTTTATCAATGAAATTTGTGTAATATTCTAAATCCTTTGTGTCATTTCAGCAATCTTCATAGCATCTTCACCAAGAGTAGATTCCATCTCAAGAAACCACTTTCTTTGCTCATCCACTAATAGAAGCAACTCCTCATTCATTAAATTTTATCACGAGATTGCAACAATTCAGTCACATCTTTACGCTCCACTTCTAATTCTAATTCTCTTAGTATTTCCATCACATCTTCAGTTACTTCCTCTACCTGTCTTGAACCCTTCAAAGTTATCTAAGAAGACTGGAATCAACTTCCTTCAAACTCCTGTGAATGTTGATATTTTGAACTCTCCCCATGAATCACGGATGTTCTTAATGTCATCTAGAAAGAGGAATCCTTTCCAGAGGTTATTCAATTTACTTTGCCCTGATTCATCAGAGAAATCACTATCTATGGCAGTTAAAACCTTAGAAAATGTAGTTCTTAAATAGTAAGATTTGAAAGTCAAAATTACTCCTTGATCCATGGCTTCAGAATGAGTGTTATGTTAGCACACATGAAAACAACATTAATCTTGTTGTACATCCCCATCAGAGCTCTTGGGTGACAAGGTGCATCATCAACAAGCGTATTTTGAAAGACATGTTTTTCTGAGCAACAGGTCTCAACAGTGGACTTAAAATATCCAGTAAACCATGCTGTAAACAGATGTGCTATCATCCCAGGTTTGTAGAACACAGGCAGAGTAGACTTAGCATAATTCTTAAGAGCCCTCGCATTTTCGGAATGGTAAATGAGCATCAGCTTCAACCTAAAGTTACCAGCTGCATTAGCCCCTAACAAGAGAGTCAGACTGTCCTTCGAAACTTTGAAGACAAGAATTGACTTTTTCTCTCCAGCTATAAAAGTCCAGATGACATCTTCTTCCAAAATAAGGTTTTATATACATGGAAAATCTGTTGTTTAGTGTAGTCACTCTCATTAATTATCTTAGCTAGATCTTCTGGATAACTTACTGCAGCTTCTACATCAGCACTTACTGCTTCACCTCGCACTGTTATGTTACGGAGACAGCTCTTTCCTTAAACCTCATGAACCAACCTCTACTAACTTCAAACTTTTCTTCTGCAGCTTCCTCAACTCTCTCAGCCGTCACAGAATTGAAGAGAGTTAAGGCCTTGTTTTGGATGGAGCTTTGGCTTAAGGGAATGTTATGTTTGGTTTGATCTTCTATCTAGACCACTAAAACTTTCTCCATATAAGCAATAAGGCTATTTCACTTTCCTATCATTTGTGTGTGTTCTTTGGAGTAGCACTTTTAAGCTCCTTAAAGAACTTTTCCTTTTCTTTCATAAGTTGGCTAACTATTTGGAGCAAAATGCCTAGCTTTTGACCTATCTAGGCTTTCAACCTGCCTTCCTCACTAAGCTTAATCATTTCTTGCTTTTGACTTAAAGTGTGAGACATGTGGAGGTGTGGCTGAGATGGAGATATAGGAAGACCCTGAGCTCAACTCCTCCCATAGCCACATCAAAATCGTGACTATCTACAGAGGAACGATCTATGAAAATGACCTGAAGACTAGCAGAAAAGATTTCCACAACTAAAGATATAAAGAAGGAACTACAATGCGATGGCTAGGAGGCACAGAAATGTGGTACGGTTAAGACACATACCACTGGGTAGGCGACCCACAAATGGGAGAAAAATCACAATTGCAGACGTTCTCCCCATGGAACAAGGAGTCTGAACCCCACATCTGCCTCCCCAGCCTGGCGGTCCTATACCAAAAAGACAAGTTCCCAGAATGACTGACTTTGAAGGCCAGCAGGGCTTGAGTATGGGAAATCAGAGGGCTGTAGAAAATAGATACTCTGCTCCTAACGGGTTCACACAAAATCTCACAGGCTATGAGACCCAGCAGAGGCACTAATTTGAAAGGAGCCTAGGTCAGATCCACTTGGCTGATAGTAGCCGACAGAGAGTCAGGAGGCAACTGGGACTTCCTCTGGGGACACAGATGCTGGCAGCAGCCATTTTGGGGAGCTTGTTCTACAACGAGGACACGTGCTGGCGAGTGCTATTTTGGAGCCCTCCCTATGGCCTATTACTGTGTGTGTGTGTTTTTTGGGGGGGGGGGGCAGGCCAGGGCCAGTCTTGGGAATCCCCTGGTCATGCAGCCAGCTGTGTGGGGACCTGACCATATCCACAAGCAGATCAGCACCAGCCCCAGGCTGCCCCAGCCCCACAGCAGCTGCCCAGAGAAAGATCCCCTCACCAATGGGCTGGCATGAGCCCCAGGCACCCCAGGACCCTGCATCCAGCTTCTTTGGGACATGGTGCTGCCCACCAGTGGGCTGCCACCTGTCCTGGCAACCCCCAGGCTCCACAGACAGCCACTCTGGGATCTAACCCTGCCCACCAGTGAGCCAGCAGCCATCCCTTGAGTCAGCACCTGGCAGTTACTGAGACCAGGCCCAGCCCCGTCTACCAGCACACCTGCAGTAGTCAGCCCCATCACAACGGAAGGGCCCATGCAGCCTACATATGGAGCACCCCTTGAGTATATGGCTCTGGTGACCAAAGGAGAATGTGCTGCTGGGTCCCATAGGGCGTCTCCTACATAAGGCCACTTTGCCAAGATCAGGAAATGTAACCAACCCTCCTAATACATAGAAATAACCGCAGGGGATTAGCCAAAATGAGTAGACAGAGGAATACATTCCAAATGAAGGACCAAGACAAAACCTCACAAAAAAGAACTAAACAAAGTGGCAATAAGCAATCCTACCCGATAAAGAATTCAAGGTAATGAATGAAGCTCAATGGACTCAGGGAAAACATGCAGGAACATTGTGAGAATTTTAGCAAAGAGTTAAACATCCATGTTGTATGTTGAATTTTGCCAAAAGCTTTTTGGGTTTTTTTTGCATTTCTTGAGACAATCATATGATTTTTATTTTTCAATATGTTAATGTGGTGTATCACACTGATTGATTTGTGAATAGTGAACCATCCTTGTATCACTGGGATAAATCCCACTTAATCATGGTGTGTGATCCTTTCAACGTATTGTTTAATTCAGTTTGCTAGTACTTTGTTGAGAATTTTCACATGTACGTTTATCAGTGATATTGGCCTGTAATTTTTTTTTTTTCTGGTGTCTGTCTAGTTCTAGTATCAGGGTGATGCTGGCCTTGCAGAATGAGTTCAGAAGCATTTCTTCCTCTTCAATTTTTTTGAAATAGTTTGAGAAGGGTAAGTGTTAACTCTTCTTTAAATGTTTTGTAGGGAAATTCCCTGGTGGTCCAGTAGTTAAGACTCCATGCTTCCATTGCTGAGGGCCTGGGTTCAATCTCTGGCCAGAGAACTAGGATCCTGCAAGCTGTGCAGCATGGCAAAAAAAAAAAAATGTTTTGTAGAATTCACCTGTGAAGCCATCTGGTTCTCGACTTTTGTTCGTTGGGAGTTTTTGTTACTGATTCAATTTAATTACTGGTAATTGGTCTGTTCATATTTTGTATTTCTTCCTGATCAGTCGGGAAATTGTATAGTTCAAGGAGTTTTATCTGTTTTTTTCCTGTTGCTCCATTTTATTGGTGTATAATTGTTTGTGGTAATCTCTTATGGTCCCTTGTTTTCCTGTGGAGTCAGTTGTAAAATTCTCCTCTTTTGTTTCTTATTTTACTTATTTGGGCCCTCTCTTTTTTTCTTGATGAGAGTGAGTAAAGGTTTATCAATTTTGTTAATAAACACATTTTTGTATTTTTGCAGTTTTTTTCCCTGTAGTTGATTTCTAGTCTCATACGATTGTGGTAGGAAAAGATGCTTAATATGATTTAAATCTTCCTAAATTTATTGAGATTTATTTTGTGGCCTAGCATATGATGTATTCTGGAGAATGTTCCATGTGCACTTGAAAAGAATGTGTATTCTTGTGTTTTGAGATGGAATGTTCTGTATATATATCCACGTATACATATGTATAAATCCATCTGCTCTAATGTGTTGTTTAAGGCCAGGGTTTCCTTACTGATTTTCTGTCTGCATGATCTATCCAATGATGTTAAGTGGGTGTTAGAGTCCCTAATATTATTGTGTTACTATCAATTTCTCCCTTTATGTTTGTTAATATTTGCTTTATATGTTTAGGTTTTCCTATGTTGGGTGCATATATACTTACCACTGCTATATCTTCTTGTTGGCATTATTTCTTTATCATTATTTAATGTCCTTAATTGTCTTTCATTACAGTCTTTCTTTGAAAGTCTATAAGAAATGCTACCTCAGCTTTTTTGCTTCATTTCCATTTGTGTGGAATACCTTTTTCTATCCCCTCATTTTCAGATTGTGTGTGTCTTCCGACCTGAAGTGAGTTTCTTGTAGGCAGCATATATATGGGTCTTGGTTTTTTTATCCATCGAGCCAACCTATGTCTTTTAACTGGAGCATTTAGTCCATTTACATTTAAAGTAATTATTGATAGATATATACTTACTGCCATTTTGTTAATTGTTTTCTGGTTGTTTTTGTATTTCATTTTGTTCCTTTCTTCTTCTCTTGCTCTCTTCCCTTGTGATTTGACGACTATCTTTAGTGTTACCTTTGGATTCCTTTCTCTTTTTTGTGCATGTATCTATAATAGGTTTTGGAGTTGTGGTTACCATGAGGTTCATATATAACAACCTATATGAATATATGTCATTATTATAAGTTGATGATCTCAAGTTTGAATACATTCTAACAATCCTGCATTTTTACTTCCCCACCCCCTCATATTTAATGTTTTGACATTATATTTTACATCTTTTGTATTGTGTATCCACTTTTTGTGAATATAAATGATTTTACTACTTTTGTCTTTTAATCTTCCTACCAGCTTTATATGTAGTTTATCTGATACCTTTACTATATGTTTGCTTTTACCAGTGAGATTTTTCCTTTTATAATTTTTATATTTTTAGTTGTGGTCTTTTCCATTTAGAGAAGTCACTTCAACATTTATTGTAAAGCTGGTTTAGTGGTGCTGAAATCTTGCAGCTTTTGCTTGCCTGTAAAATTCTTTATTTGTCCTTCAAATCTGAATAATAGTCTTGCTGGGTAGAGTATTCTTGGTTGTAGCTTTTTTACATTCATCACTTTGAATATATCATGCCACTCCCTTCTGTTCTGCAAAGTTTCTGCTGAAAAATCAGATTATAGTCTTATGGAAGTTCCCTTGTATGTAACTACTTGCTTTTCTCTTGTTGCTTTTAAGGTTCTCTATCTTTAATTTTTGTCATTTTAACTATAATGTGTTTTGGTGTGGACCTTTTTGGGTTCATCTTGTTTAGGACTCTCTGTGCTTCCTGGACGTGGATGTTTCCTTTCCCCAGTTAGGAAAGTTTTCAACTATTATGTCTTCAAATATATTCTCTGCCCCTTTCTCTCCCTCCTTCCCTTCTGGGACCCCTATAATATGCAACAATACGGGTATACAGGGAACTTACCTCAATATAATAAAGTCCATATATGACAATCCTACAGCCAACTTTATACTCCACAATGAATAGCTGAAAGCATTTCCTCTAAGTAGAGGAACAGTACAAGGATTATCACTCTTGCCAGTTTTAATCAACATAGTATTGGAAGTCCGAGCCACAGCAATCAGACAAGTAAAAGAAATAAAAGGAATCCAAATTGGAAAAGAAGAAATAAAATATTACTATTTGCATAAGACATGATACTTTATACAGAAACTTCTAAAGATACCACCAAAAAAACCATTAGAGTTAATTAATGAATTTAGTAAAGTTGCAGGATAAAAAATTAACATAAAGAAATGTGTTGCATTTCTATACACAAATAAAAAAGAATATCAAAAAGAGAAATTAAGGAAACAGTCATTTTTACAATTACACCAAAAAGACTAAAATATCTAGGAATAAAATTAACCAAGAAGGTAAATGACTTATACTCAGAAAACTCAGAAAAATGACTTATACTCAGAAAACCTAAATATAGTTTTATTCAGAAAACTATAAGACACTGATGAAAGAAATTGAAGATGACACAAATGAAAAGCTATACTGTGCTCATGGATTAGAAAATTAATGTTAAAATGACATTACTACCCAAGGAAATTTACAGATTCTTTCGAACCCCTATCAAAATACCAATGGCATTTTGTCATAGAGCTGGAACAAATAATTCTAAAATTTGTACTGAAGCACAAAAGACCCAAATACGCAAAAGAATCTTGAGAAAAAAGAACAAAGCTGAAGGTATCACACTTCCTAGTTTTAAACTATACTACAAAGCTATAGTATTCAAAACAGTATGGTGTTGGCACAAAACCAGGTCCTGGCACAAGAACAGACATGTAGATCAAAGGAACAGAATAGCCCAGAAAAAAACCCACACTTTTATGGTCAGTTAATCTACAACAAAGGAAGCAAAAATATACAATGGGGAAAAGACAGTCTTCAATGAATGGTGTTGGGAAAACTGGACAGCTACATGCAAAAGTAGGTAACCAGACCACTTTCTCTCACCATATACAAAATAAACTCAAAATGGACTAAAGACTTAAATGTAAAACCTGAAATCATAAAACTCATAAAAGAAGACAGAGGCAGTAAACTCTTTGACATTGGACTTAGCAATTTTTTTTTGGATATGTTTCCTCAGGCAAGGGAAACAAAAGCAAAAATAAACAAATGGAACTACATCAAACTAAATAGCTTTTGTACTGCAAAGGAAATTCAGCAAAATGAAGAGGCTGCCTACTGAATGGGAGAAGATATTCGTAAACAATTTATTTGATGAGACATTAATATCTCAAATATACAAAGAATTCATAAAACTGAATGTCAAAAAAAAGCAATCTGATTAAAAAATGGACAGAATACCTGAACAGACATTTCTCCAAAGAAGACATACAGATGGCCAACAGACACATGAAAAGATGCTCAACATGATTAATCATCAGAGAAATACAGATCAAAGTCATGAGACATCAGTACACACCTGTCAGAATGGCTATCATCAAAAAGACAACAACTAACACATGTTGACAAGGATGTGGAGAAAAGGGAATCTTTGTGCACTGTTGGTGGGATTATAAATTGGCCACCTATGGAAAACAGAATGGAGGTTCCTCAAAAGTTAAAACTAGAACTGCCATATAATTGCAATAGCAATTTCATTTGTTGGTATTTACCTGAAAAAAAATAAAAACACTAATTCAAAAAGATACATGAACTTCAATTTTCATTGCAATATTATTCACAATAGCCAAGATATGGAAGCAACTTAAATGTCCATTGATAGATGAATGGATAAACTTGTGTTTTATACATATATATATACATACACAGATACACACAATTGACTATCTTGCCATTTGCTACTATGTGGATGCATCTGGATAGTAATATGCTAAATGAAATAAGTCAGATAGTGAAAGACATATACTGCATAATCTCGCTGTGGAATCTAAAAAACAAAACAAAACAAAGTAACAAATGAAAAAAAATGAAAACAGACTCATAGATACAGAAAACTAACCTGTGGTTGCCAGAGGAAGGGACATGGAGGGTGTGAGCAAAACTAGATGTGAACAGGATTAAGATGTAAAAAACCTCCAATTATATAATAATTGTCATGGGGATATAATATATGGCCTAAGAAATATGATCAACAATATTGTAATAACTTTGTATGTGAACAAATAGTTACTAGACTTATTGTGGTGTTTTCACAATGCATTCAAATGTCATATCATTATGTCGTACACCTGAAACTAACATAATATTGTACATCACTATATTTCAAAAACAACAAAAAAGACAATAAATAAAATATATTTTAAAAATTCTCAGAGATACTCCTGAGAGTTGCAGGGGGTTTATGCTAGGCTAGAACTAAAATATAAAACAATATATCTCATCAACATATCTAATGGGTGGGTAAAATTCAAGAAAATACATCTTTATATGGCAATCCACAAAAAATACTACTAATAATAATGAAGTGTGAGACATGCAACTCTTCCTTTCAGTTGAACCCTTAGAAACCATTGTAGGGTGATTAATCAGCCTAATTTAAATATGGTTGTGTCTCAGGGAATAAGGAGGCCAGAGGAAAAGGAGAGAGACATGGGCAAGTGTGGCTGGTGGAGCAGTCAGATCACACACAACATTTATCAATTAAATTTGCCATCTTATATGGGCAAGGTTTGTGGCACCTCAAAGTGATTATAATAGTAACATCAAAGATAATTGATCACAGATCACCATAACAAATATAATAATAAGGAAAAAGTTTGAGAGATTGTGAGAATTACCATAATGTGATACAGAGACATGAACTAAGCAAATGCTGTTGGAAAATTGGTGCCAATAGACTTGCTCTACCCAGGGTTGTTACAACCTTCAATTTATAAAAAAAAAACAAACAAAAAAAAACCGTATCTGCAAAGCACAATAAAGTAAAGAACATTAAAATGAGGTATGCCTGTATACTGGGCAGTCATTGTAATGTTGATTCTAAAGGCAGAGAGACGTGGGTTTGAATCCCATCTCCGCCTTACCTGACAAGTAAGCAAGTTATTTTACATCTCTAGTTTCCCCAGTTATGAAATGAAGATAATATATAGTACATACTCCCTGATGCTGTTATTACAATTTTCAAGGCCACAATACAGTATAAATATGGTTAACCAAGTGCCTAGCACATAGAATTCACTCAGTCAGCAATTAAAGTTTTATTTCTCACACCTGTATAAACATTTCATTTTTATTCTGAACTCCATCCTGCCTTATTCCATCTTTCTCCTTTCAAAGGGTCTATCCAGCTCAGTAATTTTAAAAGTTGCCTCTTAGAGGAAGTGACCTGAGATGGGAAAGGTAGTAGGGAGATTTGGAGAAATTATTCTAAGTAAAAAACATTTCCAAAGGACCTAAGATATAAGTTAGACGGACACTGAAGAGTAATCATTGAGAGGGATGTGCGATTTAAGAGGTGAGTAGGAATTTATTCATTTACACCATTCATAGTTCCATGCATTGAGGATCCAGTACTGAACAAAACAGATAAAAATTCCTGCTCTCATAGGGCTCATATTTCAGTGGTAAGAGATAGCCAATACATAAAATAAATTAGTAAATTATAAAGGATATAATGCTAAGGAGAGAAATGAATCAGGGAAGAGAGAAAGGAAATGCAAATTGCAGTTTTAAATCAGGTGGTTAGGAAATGCTTCAATAAGAAAGATCACTTTTAATAAAGACCTAAAGGAGATGAGGGAGTTAGTAACAAGGGAAATCAGGGGAAGCCTGTTCCAGGCAAGAGAAACAACAGAAACCGAGTTGGGAGAAGAGCCTGCGTCCGCTGGGAAGCAAAGAGGTCGGTTGATATGGCTAGAAACAATGTATAATAGAAAGGGAGAGAAAAGGAGATGAAGTTAGGGAAGTAATGGGAACTAGATCATGCAAAGCCTGTAGGCCATTTTAAGGACTTTATTTTTCTTTCTTTCTGAGTCAAATGGAAATCCATTGGAGAAGAGCAGAGAAGTGATGTGATCTGATTTATGTTTTAAAAAATCAATTTGGCTCTGTGTTGAGAATGGATTATAGGTAGAACCAGAAAGACCAATTAAAAGGCTATTGTAATAATGCAGGTAAAAAATTGATGGTAGCATGTATCTGGTATCAGAAGGGATGATAAAAAAAAGTAAACAGATTTTGACCCATGATTTCCTTACAGGTTAGATGTGGGTTATGAGAGGAAGGGAGAAGTTAATAATGACTTCAAGTTCAGTTTATTTCTTTTCCCTAAACAACTAGAAGAACAGGGTTGCCATCTGATGAACAGAATTGCAATTTACTGAGTTGGAGAGGACTTAGTTGGAAGAAGTTTAAAGAGGAATATCAGTATTGGGCATCTCAAGTTTGATATGATGGGTAAATATCCTTTGGAGGTGTTGTGGTGGCTATTAGACAAAGAGTCTAGAGTTAATGTGAGAGGATCAGTCTGGAGCTTTAAATTTGGGAATTATTAGCAGATAGATGACATTCAAATAAGTGATACTCTGTGACATGTCCAAGTTAATGTACAAAGAGAGGAGGGACTGAACCTTGGGACACTCCAAAGAATGACCAGCAGAGGAAACTGAGCAAAAGTAGTTATTGAGATAGAAGAAATGCAAAGTGTGTTGCACTAGAAACAAAGTGGAAAAAATGTTTCAAGAGATAAGGAATGAACAACTGTTCAACTTCTTCAAACTGGTCAAGTAAGGAGAAGACTGAGAGTCAATAATTGTATTCAACAACATGGAGATGATGTTTGACCTTAAGAGAGTAATTTTGTTAACAATGGGTGCAAAAACCTGAATGAATTTTGGACAGAGTAAGATAAGACTTGTAAACAGAGTTTAGAGCACTCTTTAAGAAATATTCCTGTGAATGGAGACCTGAAAAGTGAGATTATAGCTAAAGAGAAAAACACAGATAAAAACAACAACTTTAATATCACAACATAGAACGAACAAGGTAAAGGAGAGAAACTGATAGTGCAGGAGAGACAGGAGAGTTAAAAGGACAATGTCCTTAAACAGAAGGTTTGGATAGGCAATAGGTGGAGGTGTTAAACCATAGGAAAATAAGAAAGTCAAGCATATGCATGAGGATACTGCAGGTGTGAAGGCAGGAGCTTTGGGAAGAGCACATGTCCTGTGTTCCGTAGAAAATGTGTCAGTTTCCCAAGAGCAGGCCCATTAGGGGTTCACCCCTTATACTGCCAAACCCTCCATATAATAGAACCTCAACAAGTTATTCTTCAAGAAGAATAAAGTGGTACACTCTTTATATATACTACACAAGCACACACACTATATCTGTGTGTACACAGTTATTCATATCATCCTTCTCACAGCTTCAGCAAAGAATAATGTCTAAAACTGTTCTATAAATGTTAAATATCAAGCTCAAGTGTAACAAAAACTCCAAAGAAAGAAGTGACATAGCTTTCTCTGTATATACTCATATTTAATGACCTACTTAACACATAAGTTTCCCCTCACACCAAATCATTTTTACTTTGTGAAATAAACTTTGCTAAGCAGACTCAGTACCTTGTCATACATAATGATATTTCTACATTCTCTTAAGATGATCAAAACTGAACCCAAAGGTTTATTTATTTGTTTGTTTATTTAGCATTTGCATGGTCTCTTGTCATTTGAAAACTGATTGGATAGCTTTTTAAATTCCTTGACCAACCAAGCAAGTAAATTAAATTAAAAATACTGACTCACTCTATTTGGGGTAAAAATCTAATTTTCCAAATGAATAGGTTGACTTCTGTCTCTGGCACTTTGGCAACTATATACCCTGGCTGACACTACCACTGTACATGACCGAAAATGAAGCATAAATGATATTTTGATACTCTTGATGTATCAGTGGACTAGCAAGTAAGAAATACTCAGAAATAACCAAAAAAGAAGTGAAAAGAGCTAAGCTTAACTAGTGAACTTGAGTTTTGTTTTTTATGAACACAGAGAATGGAAGACAAAAGTTGGGGCCAATCAATAACATAGAGTCTAACAGAAGACCACCCCATGTAATCCAAGGACCCCATGTAAACTAGGGATTCCAGGGAAAGGAAAACTAGAAAAGACCCTTCTTCCTCCTCCCAGTGTCTTGCAAAGAACATTGCTTTGCTTGAATTTGGCACTGAATGGATGGAGATAAAAATCTCCCTGGATAATTTGGAACCTCAAACTAATCTTCACTTGGCTTTACAGGCTGAGATCACACTATGATGGTCTGAAAAACCTCAACCTGAGACTTTGATTATAAATGTCTTCACATTTGTAGTATTTCCAGGTACCTGAAATAAGCAAACACAAATCTTCTGTAGAGGAATGCATTTCCATCCCAGATCTCAAAGAGTTACCAGGAAGAAAGTTCTAAGGACTATGATTATAGTCTAAAATGATCTAAGTGACAAGAAATAAAACAACATGCAGAAGAGCCAGTAGAAACAAAAACCAATAAAATTAGATCTGAAAAAATTCTAAATTTAAACTATCAGATATAGACTATAAAGTATGTATATATTACAGATCTTAAAAATAACATAAGAAATTCCAAATACGAAAGAAGAGTACGAGACTAGGTCAGTATGGTGGACTAAATACTCTGAATGGCCCTCCCAGTTCAAAACAATAAGATCATGCATCAAATGTAACTTCCATGAATTCCAGATTTAGGAGAAGAAAAATTCCCAAGCAAAAACACTTCAAGAAATATTAGGTAAATCAATAGCAATGAGTACTAACTACATACAAAATGCAGAGTGGTCATGAGAACAACTGCCATGTATTGGAAGACTGAGCTTTGAGACAGTAGCAAGTTGATGGAGCTTAACTTAAGTCATGGGGACTATGGACAATGGAAAGAAGCTAAGAAGTTCAAGGACAGAAGGTCCCTGTTGTTGAATAAAGCAAATATTAAATGAAGTAATTATCAATTTCAGTTTCCATATTCATCACAGTTTAAGGTCAGCTAAGAATGGGCTCAAAATCAGAAAGCACAAAATACATATGAAAATGACATTAAGAGACTGCTCATCAAACAATAACCATCAAATTTAGATCTTAAACAGACATACAATATTTAATAACTATGTATGAGATATTTAGAAATAAAGAATGGAATAAAAACAATGAGTAAGTAATAAGAGATTACCCCAAATAATTAGGTATATTTACAAAATAATAACTAGAACTTTCAGAAAAGAAAAATATATAGTAGTTAAAAATTTTTAAATGTAATGGGTGGGGTTGAAGAGCATACTATCTATAGATGAAGAGAAAATAAAAAAGCAACAGAACTGAAGGAATTACCCAGGATGCAATATAGAGAGACAGGAGATAGAAAATATAAAAGAAAGATGAAGAGATATAGAAGACAGAATGAAAAATCTAACATGAAGCTAACTGAAGTCCCAGAAAGAAAGAATAGAGAAAAAAGAGAAGAGACCATATATGGAGAAATAATGGCTTAGAATTTTCTAAAATTGAAAGAAGGCATGAATTCATGGTATAGGAAGCACAGTTTATACCATGTAGAATAAGCAAAGAGAAGACAACACCTAAAAACACTATTGAAACTGCAGAAACCAAAACAAAGAGAAAATATAAAAAGAACTGAAAAACAAAAGACAGTGCAGCTAGAAAGAAGAGACAATTAGACCAATACCAGGCTTCTTAATAGCAACAATGGAAAACTAAAGAAAGCAAAATTATATATTCAAATTGCTGAGAGAAAATAACTATCTAGTGTCACTTTTGTACCCAGAAAACCATCATTATTTTTCAAGGAAAAGGGAAAATAAATCCAGCAGTTAATTAAGAAAACAAAGTGTTTTCAACCAACACTCATGTGCTAAAATAATTCTAAAGGGTGCATTTCATTATTAAATAAAATTATCCCACAAAGAATGTATGAGAAGAAATGGTAAGCAAAGAAGTTTATAAACTTGAAGGAATGGTTAGCAAAAATATATATAAGCATGTATGTAAATCTCAAACACAAAATAATATATAGTAATTAGGATGGGGTCATTAAAGTGTTTTAGGCCCTTGGATTATTTGGAAAAGGAGCTAAAATACTAATCACTGAATTTGTTAGGTAAGTATGCACCAAAAAGTTTTGATGTTAACTACTAAAAAACAGTAATAGGGTATATAATTCCCATACCTTTAAAGTGGGGAGAAATGGAATAGGAAAACAAACAAACAAGAATAACCACAAAACTTAATCAATGACAAAAATGAAAAAAACAAAACAGAAAGAAAAGAGAAACAAGTATAAGAAAAGCTGGACATATGAAAACAAAGAGAAAGATGCTAGAAACACATTCAAATAAATGAATACTCACAGCAAGTATAAGTGAGCTAAAGTTGCCATTTAAAAGAAACAGACAACAAAATTTAATTTTTAAAAACCCTTATGCTGTTTAAGAGAACTACCAAGAATATAAGGACAAAAATAGAAGTTCAAAGGTGGGAAAAGATACTAGAAACACTAAACAAAGGACACACTAATGTAATATTGCCAAGCAAAATAGATTTTAAGAAAAGTGCTGCTATGGGTTGAACAAATTATTACATAAAAGTAAATTATTCAATTCACAAAATATAATATTAAATATAATAAAAAAGCCTCAAACTTTGTAAATACATTTTAGTGAATTGTAGGAAAAGATGAATAAATCTATCATCAAAGTGAGATATCAACACAATCTCAATTGAAAAGACTACGAAAAATATAAGTGAAAATATAGAATATTTGAACAACACAGTTAGCAACTTTGATTTATTGGCCACAATTCTTGTTTCTATGCCCATCAGCTAGAAAGTGCAAATATTTCTAAGTGCACCTGAATATCTACAAAAAGTGACCTCTTACCAAGGGGCTTAAAGCAAGTATCAATGAATCAGTATCATACAAATTGTCTGCTGATACAGCAAAGATATATTAGAAGTTAATTTAAACAATTAAAAATCTGTCTATGTTGGAATTCAAGGCACAGTTTTAAATAATCTAGGAATCAAAGGAAAAATCATAAAGAAAATTTAAATGTATAAGAATTGAATAAGAATGAAGATATGACATATTGAAACCTATGAAATGCAAATAACACATAACTGAGAAATTTGTAGCCTTAAATGCTTACATTTAAAAAGTGAAATGTATGTTAGAACAGGAAGATGAAGTAAGTTTAGGTGCTTGAGCTATTGGTAAAGGATAATTTAGGCCAAAATTTAATGGAGAAATAATGAAGGATGTTACAGAGTCTATTAATTTTATCTGATGTGCATTACAGAAGAATTGAGCAAACGACATTTAGGACATATGACACATTTTAAAAAGAATAAGTCAAGAATCAAGCAAATCCCAATTGAAACTAACAAACAATGCATGCACAATGGTAAAGGCATGTGGCCATTAAAAAAAAAAAGATTGCTTTTACAAAGTATCAGAACTTACTTACTTGAGTAATTATTTTTTGCTACAAAGGAGTTACTATTGGTCATATCTAATAGTATAAAGAATAGTAAAGTGATTGCTTTAAAAATAATCCTATAGGTTTTAGCTTCTGGAAATAGCTGAGTATACCCTTAAAACCAAACTTCCTGCCAATAACAATCATAAACTCTGAGCAAAATATATTTAAAAAATAACTACCTGGAGGTACTGGAGAGTGAAGAGAAGCAGGTAGGTCGGGGGAAGGGGCGGTGGCCAATATTTGAGAAAAAAAATTAGCATAGGAAAGTTTTCCATTTGCCTTAGTGCAGGCCCTAGTCAGTTCTATCAGTTTAGATGGAAAGATAACAAACAAACAAAAAAATAGTTTTACTGACATTATGATCCAAGAATGTGATGCCTACAGCATAGTATACAGAGAGTGCTCAAAGACTGAAGAATTCATTAGCTATTTATAAAGAGAATATGTAGCTAAAATAATCATACAAACATAGCGATTATTCAAGAATTAATATTGAGGACCTACTACATATTAAGCATTGCAAAAAGGATATGAAGTTAAATGTGGCACTGTTTCTGCCCTCAGCAGCTTACCACTAGATAATTAACAGATTCATCAGTCCTATCAATTAATCAGTCCTATCAATAAGATACAAATAAAATTCTGTGAACTTTCAGAGGAAGGGGTCAAGCAAAACTCTGAAGAGAAGGGTCTTAAAGAATGAGAAGCTTTGGATTTTGCAGAGAAGATAGGAAGTGCACTGCAAAAGGAAGGACCAGCACAGACAAAAGTGAAGAGATGAAAAGCAATTAAGAGATGGAAATAGTGAATTGTGGAAGAGAATAGCTAGAGTTGAGGGTAAGTGGATGATACTAGCGGGAAAGTGTTTTGACAAGGTGGTCAGAGGCCACTTCTCTAAGAGCTCTTAATGCCAACAACAACAAAATGGCCAAGATGCCTCCATCTCTTGAAAACCTAGAGTGCTAAAAAATTAACAGCTAGAAGAGAACATTTAATTAATACTCTTTTCAAGGAACTCTAAATCTCTAAGTGGAGAAAAAGCAATAAAACAGCTGTGATTTAGGTAAAGATGTCAGAGAAAAAAAAACTTAATGCTGTAAGACTAAGACTATATGAAATATATAATCTAGTGATGAGTGAGGTTAGGAAGAAAGAGCAATATAAATAAAGAGTAAAATGAAAGAAAAATAATAAATAGGAGGTATGAACCAGAGGGCACACACCTCTTCCAGAGTATTTACCAGAAATATTAGGTAAGAGAGAAATATTGTCCACTCAACTCTGAGTACATAAGAGCTGGGGAACATATGATAGGGTTGTTTAACATATGCCTCATATATATCTATTAGAAATGAGTATGGGAGAGAGAAAAAGAAAGCAAGAGAATATTTCTTCCAGTGTATATTCCAGTGTACCAGGAAATAAATTATTTCTCAGAAGATAATCAAATAATTATGGGAAGAACTTCTCTCTCTGGAGGCTCACAAGAGCGTGTGCTACTTGGGTCAACTAAATGGTCTAAATAATTGACACTGGTCTTTCTGGGTTTGGCACAGATCTGGTTTGTGAACTGAAAACACTATTGTAGTGTGTGTGTGTGCGCATGTGTGTGTATTTTAGGGGCTGAATGCTCAGTCTCTTTCTTTTCTATTTTCACTACATTGGGAGGACATCTCTTCTAAAAGACAATTCAGGCAGTTTTGTTTTTACACATACACACACTCACACACACGCCATATTTTTCTAGGGGTGCTGCTGCTAAAGAACAGGATAGTAATGACACGAAGAGCACAAAATGACTGATAAACACTGCCTAATAGGGTTACCTCTCGAGAAACTGAGGACAGTCTAATGAAGCTTCCTGTTATACACAGTCCAGGCACTGCCATGGTGGCAGGATGCCCAGTTTTTCCATAACCGGAAAACACAAATTCTGAAGGCTCAGGGGAAGAGGAGGATCTGGTTAGCAAGCTCAGCTGATTTCCTCCCCTCATGTCAAATGCCTTCTCTGTAACATGGGCACTTTTGAAACTTCAGGGAAGCCATTAGAAGATAACAAATATAAATCAGCCAAAGAAACTGATATTACCCTTTTCAGGAGTATAAACCAGACAGGAATAAACAAATACACACAATCCCACAAACACAGACATGTAGTCTGTGCACCTATAAATTACCCAAAGATCTCCATCTAGAGAGAACCATATTATGGGTCTTCATTTTACTCTGCCAACTAGTTCTAACATAAAAGATTGTATTTTTTGTTCTTAATTTTGGAAATATCATCTTAGTTTGCAAAACTTAAGTGCCACCTTTTCTATTAAGCCATCTAAACCTCTGCGCTAAGGCGGAATGGATCTTGCTTCCCATTCTGTGTCCTCTATAGATTGTACTCCTATTGGCAAACTTTCTTAATGTCAATTTCCTCTCTACCTCCTTGGATATCTGAATGTCATCCACACTTTGACAACGTGAAACAAATAAATACTATAGAAAGCCATAGATATTGTGGTACAAAACAGAACACTACATGAATCTCTTTTACTTGCTTTGTCCATTTATCAGGACGTATCATTAGCCAATGCTGGCAAATTCAAAATTCATTCAACAAACACTTATTGAGTGCACATAGGCCAAACAGATTCCCAGGCACAGTGCTAGTGATAGGGACTTGCCAATGAATAAAATACAATTTCTACCCTAAATGAGCTTAACAGCTGATGGAGGGTAATAAGACAAAGAGTGAGGCATACCATAAAATCAGAAATTTTTCACTCTTTAGTTTATTGATATATTCCCAGAACCTAGAATAATATCTGGCATATACTAGGGCTATGAATAAATGATTGAATGAATGAATGAATGAAAAAAGTACAAGAGACTATGGCAGTGCCTTGGAGAGACAGTACTGAACTGTTCACTATTGCAATACCTTTAGAATGACATTCTGCCTCCTGAACTGGCCTTCCTATGTCTATCTAAAACCATGGTCTCCTCACCTTGCCCTATATCCTAGCAGCCAAGATTTCCAAACACCTACCCTGCCTGCCTTGCTACTCAGTGCTATTCTTGATTGTGCCTACAATGTTGCTGAAATTAATTACCATGATAACAACGATAATCAGGAAAATCTGATAAGAAAATGTCAGCTTGAAACTAGAGAGTACCTGTCACAATGGTTTCAACCACCTTTCATATACAGCAGGCCTGAGTCATAGTCCAAAGCTTTAATGGCAAAGAATTAGGATATTTTATCACCTCTGCCCAGATGCCTGTGAATTCCATTATTGGACTTACTACAGATGTATCTGCTATTCTCTGCACCCACCTCACTTACTTTTTCCGTAAGAAGAAACCCTGACGTCTCTAACTAGAAACTGAGAAAAGAAGTCAGAATGTGCATCGTTCAGCCCCTTTGCTGGCTCTCTTTGGATTCAACCTGACCTCAGGATGTACATATTCTTATCTCCTCCAGGTGGAAAGGTTACAATTTCCAAATAACTTCCTCAGACCTTGAGCTCTGCAATCCTGCAGTGGAAAATACCTTCCACATAGTCATGCCAACCTGCTAGAGAAGTAAAGAAGCGTAATTCTGCAAAACAACAAACTTGTAGTGGCTCCAACCAAACTAGTAGAGTGACCAACATGTGCAGCACCTAGGAAGTTCTCAAGTGTGTAAGCTGCTGGAATTGTTTTTATTTCAAACTACATGGATCTTGTGATCTCATTCTCTCTTAAAACTGCTTTCAAACCTTTCTTAACTAAAGCAGAGTTAGCTGGTGGGTTGCTCCTCATCTACTTATTTATTTATTTATTATGTGTGATTTTATAATGATAATGCTTGTGGAGACTTCTGCCAGCTGCATTCAAGACTTACTGCATTTTTGTAGATGCATATGTGCAAAGTACTTGAACTTTTCCATATTATCTTACTTTTATCACCTTACCAAGCAAGTCTCCCGATTTAACTTAGTGGCTGGGGATCCAAAACAGAATAAAAGCACATCCCCAAAGACATCGGATCTTTTCCTAAGGCTTTAAAAATAAACATAATTGTTATTTTTAATTCTGTATATGCATTTCATTCCATATTACTATTATTCTACTATAATTAAGTACTTTTTTTTTTTTTTTTTTTTGCGGTATGCGGGCCTCTCACTGTTGTGGCCTCTCCCGTTGCAGAGCACAGGCTCCGGACATGCAGGCTCAGGGGCCATGGCTCACGGGCCCAGCCGCTCCGTGGCATGTGGGATCTTCCCGGACTGGGGCACGAACCCGTGTTCCCTGCATTGGCAGGCGGACTCTAAACCACTGTGCCACCAGGGAAGCCCCTAAGTACACTTTTAATTTTATCAAATTCAATCGATGACCTTACGATCAGTTATTTTGGAGGAAATCGCCATTTGACATAGAACCTCGTTCCCACAAATTCAAATTCAATACAGTTCTTAATATAGTGTTCTCATCTTTTTCTTCCTTCTCCCTGCCTTTAAGCTAAGTGATGTGTCAAGTGATGTTTTTAAAGCACATTGTATAAATGAGAGGCATGACAGTATGGTGTAATGAGCATAGTTTTTGCATTCATATGGACCAATTCTTAGCTCGACAGCTTAATAACTGTATGATATTGGTCAAGTTATTATCCACTCCAGGACTGAGCTTCTGTAAACAAATAATAAAAGTATGATCATCTCATTTGCCACCTTGCGATTAAGTGGTCACAATCACATTATCTGGGATGTGAGGTATAGTGGTAAAGTAATTTACCATGCCTGGGAGTTTTGGAGTTTTGGAGTAATCTTGCTTCTGCAACCAACTCAGTGAGTAATATGGAGAAGTCAATCCTTCTGTGTTGCAGTTTACCACTCTGTAAATTGGGACTAATAATGTACCCAGAGTGAAACATAGGCACTAAACACGGATAACAGAACTTAGTTACACAGAATCTCAGTAACCCAGTATTACTACCAGTACTTTTATAGTTGTCATGGTTGAATTTTGGTTATCTAGTGAGTGACAATAAAGCTGAGTATTTCCTGTCATGTACAAGTATGTTGGCAAGTTGGAACAAAAACATGATGAACTTGTCTTAATGGCTCAGTTTAATAACTAGCTTAATTATTTCTGTTAGCCAAGCAAACAGAACAAACTTTAATAAAGATGAAAGCATCTCCACAGGATGGCAACCGAAGATCACCCATGTAGTTTTAAATAAGTAGTTAGGACAAAGTGGTTCAGTGGTTCTGGATCCAATTCTCAGCTCTACCACTTACCAGCTGCATGACCTTGGATAGGTTTTTACCTACTCTAGGGCTCAGTTTCTCTAAGGAGAAATAATAAAAGCAACATAAGGTTACTGTAAGGATTAAATGTAGATAAAATATGCAATGTTTGGCACATAATTGTTCAATAAACATTATTCATGTTTATTTACTAACTTGCCGAAGTCTTGGGAAAGAACTGGCAAAAGTTCAGTTAGAGAACAATAATAATTGCTAACATCAACTGAAGCCTTTAGATGGCAGATGCTATACTCAGCACTTTATAGGGATTATCTCAGTAAATCTTCAAAACAACCTCATGGCAACACTATGGATTGAATTTTACAGATGTGTCTTAGAGAGCTTTACTAACTTGCCCACAGGCTTTCAGCTGTAAGTAGCAGAGCCAGGCATCAAATCCACATCTCCTTCCCTTCTGAGTCATTGTTCCTAGCCACTGTGACACACTGCCCCTTTTCCCCTCCAAAAATGGAGTGATATGGGTCAATAAAAGTGAGTGATTAAGATAATAAGTAACTATTTTCGTATAGGGCATTTAGTTATTTATTCACTCAAAAAGCTGTGTTTTATTTTTAACATCAAGTATTGTTAGACATCAAAATACAAAGATGATTAGGACTTAGTTTCTACCCTTTAGATGCTCACATTTCAGGGAATTTCAACAATGATTACAGGTCAGTTGGCATAAAATTTAAGATGGAGTTTCATAGGCAATATGATACTTGACACATAAATAAAAACTTGTCTACCTAGAGACAAGTCAGTTCTTTTGACGAAATCACATCTGAAATGATCATCCCCAAGGTTAAGAGAAGACACTGTAGCAAGTTGGTTATCTAATCTGGCCAACTGCAGAGCTATAAGCAGAAAACTCACCCCAGTTGTTGGTCAAGGATTAATATATGAGGTAAAACTATTAATGTTCAATATCCAGTTCTCCTGCCCCTCTGGGCATAAAGACTGCACTTCTGAACCTCAAAGGGAGTAGAACCATGTGACTCATTACAGCCAATGAAAAGGAGCAGAAGAAACACACATCTCTCTGTTTCAGGCTGAGCAGTGAAAAGCCCATGAGAATTCTCCAGGCGCTCTCTTCCTATATTATGATGGCCAGGGAGGCCACTTACTCTTGATATGGCAGTCACAAGTTTGTGGAGCTTCTGTCAGTTCAGGTCACTGAAGGAACAAGGAATAAAACCTTGTTATGGTAAGCCTCTACAATTGGGAGATTATTTGTTCCTTCAGCATAACCTGACCAATTCTGATTAACACAAAGTAAATCCCTCAAGACATACATTATTGACAATAATAGGTACTCGGGACAGAAATTGGTGTGGAAAAGTATACTTTCTGTGGGAGAACAGAAGGGAAAGAAGCCATATTGAGGAATTTCCAGATTTCACTGAAGCCTTGAGAAATCAAATCCTTTCAGACAAGCTTTCCTTATGGTAGGTTTTTCAATAACTTTTTCAATAGAATACAATTTACCTAGTTAATAACTTTGGTTCATATTTATATTTATTAATATAATATATAATTAATAAATATTTACTATTTATAATAATAACTCATTTATTGAGTTCTTACTATGTGCCAGTCAGAGACTTAGCACTGGGGATACAACAGTTAACCAGACACAGTCTCCATTCTCAAGTCGCTTAAAGTCTAAATTGGAATGCAGCCAAAATAGGAAATTGCAGTTCTCTGTGCTAAATGCAGTATTAGAGAAAGCAAAAGGATTACATAAGAAAAGCACCACACTAGACTAAGGGGCTGAGGGAAGCTAGGACCTAAAGGATGAGCAGGGGTTAGCAGCCATAATAATGAGGATTACATGATTCATATTTGTATTTCAGTAATATTAAGAATTGATGTTTCTATTACACATACTATGGGTCAACCACTCTATTATGTGCTTTAAACATATGAAATAGCCTTCACAACTACCTTTGAGGTAGGTACAATTGTCTTCATCCTTATTTTACAAATGTATAGGTATTTTCCAGAAAAAAAATAAAGGAAGGTGGAGATTACAAACTGAAGGAGCACAGTAAGCAAGAATACAGAGGTGTGAAACATTCATAGCTCAGAAAGACCAAAGTATAATTCAATGGTGGCGGGGGACAGTGTGAGAACAGGAAGGGAAGCAGTAGATCAATCTGGAACCCTGGAAGCTCTTCTCCCAGGTATTCATATGGCCAATACCCTAAACTGCTTCAGGCCTTTGCTCATCGTCTCCTTTATAAAGATGCCTTCTCTGACCACCCTGATTTAAACTGAACACCACACCTTTACTCTCCATCCCCCTTCCTGTTTAATTTTTCTTCACAGCCTTGCTACTGGTTGACAGACTGTATGGTTTGCTTATTTAACTCGCTTATTGTCTGCCTCTCCTCATTGGAATATAAGCTCCATGAGGCAGAGATTTTTGCCTGCAGGTTTCTGTCTGGTGCTATACCCCTGATGCCTAGAACAGAGCTTGGGATATAGGAAGCATTCATTAAATGATGTTGAATGGTGTTCTTAATTTTATCCTTGTTTTATAAACATGGAAACTGAGGCACGAATTTTAGTAACTTGTCAGATTCATAGTAAGTGGCAAAGTTGGAATTCAAACTGAGGAAATCTGCTCTGGATTCTATGTTTTTAATCACTGTATTGGACCCCTCCTTCTGAGGCATTCATTTAGTAGGGGAAAAAGAAAACAAAGAAATAAATGAATACAGAATATAAAAGCAGGTGGTGATACATTTTTTTTAAATGAAGAAGGAAATTGCAGGGTTAGGCAGTGGGAAAGGGTGTCATTTTAGATTATGCAATTAGAACAGTTCTCTCTGAGGCGCTGATATTTGAAAATAAAAAAAAATGCTGAATGGAGGTAGCAAGGCATGCTCTGCACACTAGTCTGGACCACATACATAGATCCTGGAGCCATAAGCAACATGGTGATGTGAGAGTAAATGAGATCTCCCAGGCTGAGGCTGTAGAAAGAGAGTATCTTCTAAGGACTGAATCCTGGGAAACACTAACATTTAAGCCTGATGAACGAAGAGGACCGAGAAGAAACAGAAAAGGAGGACTATCAGAAGAGAATGCTGTCATGTGAGTAAATCAAGAGAAAAATTGTCCCCTAAAAGAGCTCAAATTGTTCCCTAACATTAAAATGAGATCACTAAACATAGCAACTGAACAGAATGCATTGATTTTGGCAACTAAGGGAGCTGACTAGGAGACAAAGGACTGCGATACAATTTAAAATGAAATTAGAGCATGTATATCTAAGGAAAGAGGGAGACAATTGACAGCAAACTTGAAAATGCAAGAAAGAAAGAAATAGTGCAAGTTTTATAAGATGCTAAATGCCAGACTGCAGAAGCAAGAGCCCCAGTAGAGATTTCAGCCTTGATCAGAAAAGGGGCAGCTTTTTGTGCAGCCATGCAGCAGAGCGGTTAAGGGCAGACCCAGGTTTGAGTTCTGGCTTCTCCACATCATAGCTGTTTAACTTCAGACAAATTACCTCTATATTAGTCAGTTCAAGCTGCCAGAATAAATTATCATAGACTGGCGAGCTTAAATAACAGGAAGTTAGTCCTCACGGTTCTGGAATCTGGGAAATCCAAGTGCAAGGTGCTAGCCAATTCAGCTCTTTCTTGGGTTGCAGATGTCCACCTTCTCACTGTGTCCTCATTTGGTGGAAGAGAAAAAGGTGTAGAAACTGGGCCAACAGACCAATACTACTGCATACAGCAGCAAGATGGAGTCATGACTGTTGATGAATATGATAAGAGGGAACATTTAAGCAAGACGTACTCTGTGCCTGACACTGATCTAAGTCTTTTACATGTATTAGTCCTTGTTTCCCACAATAACCCTCTAAGGAAAATACTATTTTTATCTTTATTTTCAGTTGAGGACATTGAGGCCATCAACAAAAGAAACCTGGCAGCTAAGCCTCATTTCTAATCACCAGGAAGAGTCTGGAGACCAAAATAGTTAAGTTCTGATGGATCCAGCAATTTCCATCCTGATAACATATGTTTGATGGATTTAAAGCTGGGCTTTGAAGTATGTAGACTATAAGATAGAATAAATATATAATTATCAAGGTTGCTCTGTGAGCTCCAACCCATCCTCTATCACCATAATCCCTAGTCAGGATGCAATTGCCAATACACAAATGTAGGGACAGCAGCAAGGGCCAGAAATGTTCCTCAAAGCCCCATCCCACCTTCCCCATTCCAACACATAATCTATTAATGTGTGACCTGCTCTCAGACCCACTTGAAAGTACAAAAACACATGAATTTATTTGCTGGTAAAGCATGTGGATGTTAAAGCTTTCTGACATTCAGGCAGTTAACCCTCCTGTTAAAAGCCTTCACCACTACAACAGCCTGAGGCACAGTCGAAGAAAAAGTCAACAATATCCAGAACGCTCAAGTGAATAAATGGGCTTCTCTCCATGGCCCCGGGAAAGAGCAAGCTGAGCTTAGTAAAAACACAGTGGGAATCTTGCAGTATTAGCCACAGCTATTGCAGGGACATTCATATCACCATGCTTAAGGGAGGGAGCTCTTCAGGTGGTCATCCCTCTGCTGTCCTAAGTATTAACAAAGAGAACTGCAAGATGAAGCAGGAGTGAGAAAATATAGAGATGGACTTTTGCTCTCAGCTTCAACACTTTATTGTTAAGACTTCTGGTTCTCCCTCTCCCTCTCTCCCTCTCTCTCCCTCTCTCTCCCTCCCTCTCTCTCTCTCTCTCTCTCTCTCTCACACACACACACACACACACACACACACACACACACACAAACACACAAAGATGAACAATGAAATCTTCTTTAAATAAGCATCCAATGATGCAGATAAAACTGACTGCTGGGTAGAAACGGCTAACCAAAAAGCCAAACCAAAGATCAAACCTAATTTTAATAGAATCTATATTTGAAGATGCTTTAAAATTCATGACTTCACTGGAGAGTCAGCTGGCTGGAGTTGCCTTGGTGCAGGGTTCTAAAATCTCCTAATGAGGTGCAAAGCTGGTGATCATGCTGGTCTGTGCATGCACATGCAGGCACATCCTCAGAAATCAGGCACATCCTCAGAAATCAAATTCTGTGAATCTTAGTTTAAAATGCCCATCGTCTTTTGGGATTTGGAGATTTTTTTCCCCTTAAAGCAGTTATTGAGAAGCAAAGATACCTACCTGAAGCTGCAATTCAGCAAAACCATTTCTTTAAAAATTTGATAAGCAGATTTACTATAAAAATACATATTTTTCAACTATACATACAAGAAAGTGTTCAATTCAGTGTATTTATTCCTTTACTGGGAACAGGAAACACCTAATATGCTATCAAAAAGTATATCAAAATATAACATGAAAATACAGATAAAATAAAAGCACATGTCAGTTGTGACTTACATATGATAATGGGTGCTCTTCAGCAGTTCCATGATCTGGTCTAGTGGGAGGCAATCCCCTTAGCCAGCATTAGTGCCAACTCATTCAAAATAGAATATAGTACTATTTTTTAAAAAATATTCTTTAAATATTGAATGAATTAAGCTACTTTCTTTTTAAGAAAATCATATAAGCTAAAAGTGTAATTGGACCTTTAAGATGGTTTTACAGTTTCTGGAAAGTCTCAGCTATTTTGGACTCTGACAGACAGCTGGCATAGCAATGCAAAGCATATTTCAGTTCATCTTTCTGATGCTCCTTCCTTTTGGAGAATAAGCTGCCAAGAATAATTCAAGGTGCTTTAAAAGGAACTCTTTTGCTATAGTGCTATCTATGGGCCATTTCAGTACCTGGAACAGTTTAGGCAAAGCCATTGCCAGTCTATAGACTTGCACGTTAGAATAAATACACAATACTCTTAGGACAAGGTATCAAATGCTAAAGTTTACCTTGATATTTCATAGAAAATGACTTTTTTCATCAACACTTACTAAAATAGGATGGGAAGAAACAGGATAAACCACCATCCTCCCTCTTCTTACTTCAGGCATCTTGGCTCATGAGCCAGGCTGGCTAGGTCTAAAGCTTGTCTCAGCCACTTAAAAGCTGTGTGAACTTGGACAAGTTCCTTAACCTCATTTTTGGCTCAGTTTCTTCATGTGTTAAAAGGAATTCTTACAGTAACTGCAAGTTTTTGTAAGAATTAAGGAGGTGGATATTTTTTAAGCACTTAAAACAGTGCATAGCATATGGTAAGTGTTTAATGCATATTAGTTAATATTATAATTGTTATGTACATAGGTTAAATATGTTCTCCCTGCATATTTTCCCAAAGCTTTAAAGATCAGCAATATTCCATGACAATAAACCTTTGTATCTCTAATGCCAGTGTATTTCTTAGGCTCTAGATCTGCACTGTGATTTGACTGCCTCCATGCTTTCCCTTCCCTTGTCAGATGTGCACTCCTTTATTCCTGGTCCTAGTTAATGGTGTCACAATCCCCTAATTGTCTAAGCAAAAGTCTTCAAAACCAGTTAGCATTTATTGAGTACTCTATTAAGAGCTGGTTAATCCATGGTAAGCAAAATAGATTTGATCTCTGACTTTATGGAATTTACAGCTATGTCAGGAAAACAGATATTGAACCAATATCAAGTAACGAGTATGACTTGGTAACTATTCTCTGAGATCCAGTTACCACAACAGTTCTAAAAAGAGAGTCCAGGAAAGAGCAAGGATTCCTACTAGCCTACTCTTTTTCCTGAGTTGCTATAGAGGACTGATAAAACAAGCTTGATAAAATGTTCTCTGTGCCACCTCATCAGGAGGGAGGGCCAGGCTGGATTCATAGTGATTCTGGGCAGCAGGTTGACTTTAGAGATTCACAGAAGACTGAGATATTTGAGGGATGGCATACTGCTACGGTGTCACAGTGTCCATCCCTGTTTCAGAGTCTGTCCCTTTGTCCCCATAAGTACACTTAAACTTCTAAAACCACAAGCTTATAGGGCTAATTTTTTTTAACTTCTTCAGAGAAGACCAAGTACTTCTCTCCAACACCTGTTTCCCATTAGAAGTTACTCCCTGAGAATGTCACATTATGGTAATCATTTCTACTTGCTTTCAGGTGCTCCAGTCCCCGGAGTTTTAAGACTCATATAAGCAATGACTCCTCATTAGTACATTCAACAAGTATGTATGAGCCCTGGCTATTTGTCCCACACTGGACAGGTTTCAGAAATGCCATTGTAAGTAAAACACAGTCCCTAACCTCGATGAGTTTTCAGTCCACTGAAGGAAACGAACAGGTAATTACCATGAAAACGTATTAGGGGCACTGAAGAAAGCCACCTATGTTAGACAATTGAAGTAAACAAGGCTTTAGAGAGAAAATGACATATGGGCTGAGATTTGAAAGATAATAAACATTGGGCAGAGGGAACAGAAAAGAAAGAAAGAAAAGAAAAATGAGTCCCAGGTAGAGGGAACTATAACTTTTGCAAAGGCTCAGTCGTCAGACATAACGTGGCACATTAGAGAAGCTAGAAAAAAATCCAGTATGGCTGGAGAAAGAGCTGTTGTGAAGAACTGTAGTGGGGGGCAGAAGGCGGAGATGGAGCTGGCAAGAAAAGCGTTTGCTGGATCATAAGTAGCTTGTAGGCCGTCCTAGGGAGATGACATTTTCTTCTTAGGACAATGCAAATCATGAATGATTTTAAGCAGGAGAATGACATATGGTGAGGTTTATGCCTAGTGTGGTAAGAGATGAGGAGTAGGACCAGAGTAGTGGAAGATGAAAAGGGGAAAAAAGTCATTGTATTAGAAAGATAGCAGAGATAAATATGGTAGGATGACTAATTAATGGTGATGGCAAGTGAGAGGGAGCAGTAGGTTCCATGATGTCTGACGTGGGCAAATTAAGGCAAAGATACTGCCAATTACCAAAACGGAGGACACAAGATAAAGAATGGATTTAGGGAGTTCAGGTCCCCATTAGATCTGAGTTTCTGAACTTATTTTCAGGGTTCTTCTCAAAGACAGAGTTGTATATAAGCAGGATTATTAATGGTCTCCATACCTTCTGTTATGAGCTGAACTATGTTCTCCCAAAATTATTATGTTGAACTGGATTTGGTGATGGAGCCTTTAAAGAGGCAATTAAGTTCAAATGAAGTCCCTAGGGTGGGCCCTAATCCAATCTGACTGGTATCCTTATAAGAGGAAATTTGGGCACGAAGAGAGGCACCAAGGTTACAGTCACACAGAGCGAAGAACATGTGAGGACACAGCATGAAGGCACCAACTGAAAGCTAAGGAGAGAGGCCTCAGAAGAAACCAAAGCTGCTGACACCTTGATCTTGGACTTCCAGCCTCCAGCACTGTGACAGAATAAATTTCTGTTGTTAAAAAAAATACCAATTCTGATTTGGAAGGCTGGGGTTAAGACCTCAGATTCTGCATTTTTGTCAACTGCCAGGTGATGCCCATGCTGAGGGTCAGGGCCACACTTTAAATAGCAAGATTCTAAATGAGAATTTCTCAAAGTGCAGTCTAGGAGCTCCTTAGAGCCAAATCACCTGGGCCCTTGTTAAGCAGGCAGATTTCTAAGCCCAGGCTTTTGAACTAAAAACTCTAGGTCAGAAGGTGGGTCCCAGGGATATACACTTCTAACAATTTCATTAAGCAATTTTATGCACACCAAAATTTGAGACTTAGTCCCCAAAGCCATCTTCAAGTACCACAGATGCGTTTAATCTCTTGTTTACCTGTCACCTGGTCATTTTTCCCTTGGAAGCTGCTATGTGCTTTGAGGACACCAGCCATTTTCAGTGCCTCTTGTGGAGAGACATTGCCTCTAATATTTGGGAGGAAACCTTGTCAGGAACTGACACCTGGGATAAAAGTTAAAAGCAGTTCACAGACTCAAGGATAATTTGGAGAAGAACCTTCCAGGCTTTTTAAGCAGCCGTTTTTGCATATGAAATGTGAAAGTTGAGGCAATGAAACCCAGAGGGGGTAAAAAATGTTATAATACTTCCAGGTTTCTTCTAAGGAATGCAATTTGCTTCATTAACTGAGGCTTCATACCTCCTGGAAATCAAGAGTATCACCCCAACACTAGGTAATTTTGTTTTTTGTTTTTGCGGTACGCGGGCCTCTCACTGTTGTGGCCTCTCCCGTTGCAGAGCACAGGCTCCGGACGCGCAGGCTCAGCGGCCATGGCTCACGGGCCCAGCCGCTCCGCGGCATGTGGGATCTTCCCGGACCGGGGCACAAACCCGTATCCCCTGAATCGGCAGGCGGACTCTCAACCACTGCACCACCAGGGAAGCCCCACTAGGTAATTTTGGACACAATTGTAAGTAGGTACAATTTGCCTGTCACCCGGATCCCCTCGTCTTGCTCTTTTAATCTTCACTTACCCCCTCCTATCTCCTGTTCTTTTCCAATGTCCACCTCACCAAAACCAGTTCTCCCTCCACACAGCCAAAGGCTGCTGTTCGACACATAACGTCAAGCAGATTGACCCCTGACAAGAGAGGAGGCAGGATCCAGTGTGGAAAGTCTGCTTTTGCTGTCAGGAGACCAGGGTTCCATTCCCTGTAGGTGTATCCTCTAAGTCTTTGAACTCCTCAGGTAAGTATTATCACCCTGGCCCTCAACTTCCTCTCATCATGTGTGAAACCATGTTAAAATGATTAAAGAAGACAATTTAGGTGATATAAACAAACTTTAATACTTCACAAAGGAAGCAGTCTCTAATCTCAACAGTTCGGAGAACTACAAAGTACAGTAGTCCCTCCTTATCTGCGGTTTCACTTACTGTGGTTTCAGTTACCCATGGTCCAAAAATATTAAATGGAAAATTCCAGAAGTAAGCAATTCATAAGTTTTAAATTGTGTGCCATCCTGAGTAGCATGATGAAATTTCATCTTGTCTGGCTCCATCCTGCCTGGGAAGTGAATCATCCCCTTGTCCAGTGGATTCTACCCTTAGTCACTTAGTAATCCTCTTGATTACCAGATCAACTGTCACAGTATCACAGCGCTTGTCTTCAAGAAACATTTATTTTACATAATAATAGCCCCCCCTAAGCACAGGAGTAGTGATGTTGGCCATTTGGATATGCCAAAGAGAAGCCATAAAGTGCCTTCTTTAAAAGAAAAGGTGAAAGTTCTCAACTTAATAAGGAAAGAAAAAGAGTGTATGTAGAGACTATGAAGATCTACAGTAAGAAAGAATCTTCTGTGCATGATATTATGAAGAAGGAAAAAGAACCTGTTCTAGTTTTGCTGTCGCACCTCAAACTGTAAAAGGTAACACCACAGCACATGTTCAGTGCTTAGTTAAGATGGAAAAGGCATTACATTTGTACAGTAAGATATTTTAAGAGAGACCACATTCACATAACTTATATCACAGAAGATTGTTATAATTTTTCTATTTTATAATTAGTTATTGTTGTTAACCTCTTACTGTGCCTAATTTATAAATTAAACTTTATCATAGGTATGTGTAGGAAAAAACAGTATATACAGGGTTCAATACTATCACAGTTTTGGGCATCCATTGGGGGTTTTGAAACATATTCCCTGAGGAAAAGGGGGAACTACTATAAGGGAAAAGGCCTGCAAGATTTTATAGAAAGAGGCAAGCAGGAAACAAGGAAAAAGTACTTGGAGGTTGATTGGCTAGGGTTTCACATATTTAGAAAGATCAAGGAACACGGAAATAAGTACAGAGTCCAGAGTTAGCTTGGCATTTGGGAATTGACTAACTGGATATACTGCATTTCTGGTCAAGTGAAGCATGTATAGGGACACAAAAGTTATCTAAGTTTCAGTTTGCTGGTGTGGCACCCTGGGCAGGAGCGGCTCCATCTTGGACCTAGAATTTTTTTTCAGCAGTCGATAAAATATTTGTATTTTACAAATGAATATAAAGAAGTCATTGATCTATTGCTGCATTAATGTTTCACTAGTTTCCTTTGTAAACCTGAAAAGTTCAACTCAATATTTGTGATTGAGCTAATAGGATAATCCCAGACTTCCCCATGTTCTCCCTGCCAAATTCTGACTACTGCCTGCTTCCAAGGTCAACATTTGCCCAACAGATGGGCCCAATTTTACTTGCTCCCTATCCAATTCACCTTGTAGGGGTGGGAGAATAGGGGACCACAAACCCATTTCCCTTTCAGTATCACAGAACCTCATAAATTCAAATGAAGGAGGGCAGAGCTATGGTCACCTAATGAGACACAAATTCCTGGCTCCAGCTCTGCGGTGAGACAGTGGGCTTTGCTGAATACAGTTTGCTCAAAATTTCTCCTCAGCTGGGACAGCAGTTACTATATCCCTGGTTCTTGAAGAATAATAAGTAGCAATCAAAGGTTCTATACCACTGAGCCTACACTGTGCATTCTAATTTAGAGATGAAGTCTAGGATTTAGAGTTAGAATTTGGTTCAAATCCAGGGTCTTTTACCTACTTGGGTAGTTTACCCGACTACTCTGAATCTGTTTCCTCCTTTGTAACATGGAGTAATCCTCCCTTAGAATCATTAGGAGAATTACATGAAATTATATACATAAACCATTAGGAGTATAAGGAGAAAATATTAAGTGTTAAATAAGTAAATGGTAAATAAATCATTATTTCACTCACCCTACACAAAAAGGAGACCAAGCGAGTTTCATTATGCCAAAATATCAGATCCCTGGGACAGAGTGGACCTCCCTAAGCATGATAACTATTTCCAGCAAGGAGGCATCTTAACACTTCAAAGGACATCCCCCATCTGAAAGTGCAAGCTCTGACAAACGAAAGGTACACCTAACACCCTGATGTGGACATTCTACAGTTGGCTCATGTGTCTTTAGCAGGGAGAGCAGTACTTTTCCTTTAATGAGCTCTTCCACAGTCTGGGGACACTGGGGGAACACTAGAATTTTCCTCTGCAAAGTGAACAAGGCTCGCGGTCCCATAGTAACCACAGCTGAATAATTCAAACTAAGAAGTTTACAAAATGGCAGTTTATCTAAGAATGTTTTTATAGTCCCTTATGCTATAATCCTAATGAAAGGGCTTCTCATCAAGGCTGTTATTATTCTACGAAAAAATACACACTCATATATGCACATAAATACACACATATCTGCACCTTATTTTCAGTATTTTCTCAGTAGAATACTTCCAAAACGAGAAGAGAGAGAGTATTTATAAGTGAGCAAGGATTCCGTTCTTGTGAGCAACGTTGCCTTCCCTCCCAATACTTGAAATGGAGCTTCATTTTGAATTACAACGCATCTGGGGCATAACTAGAGAGACAGGAACAAGTGCAATCAGCAGAATCACTGATTACACCTATAATGACTGTCAGAAATGTGCCTGTGGGCAAAAAAGGCATATCCATAGACCTCATTCACCAGAATCACCTGGAGAGATTTTGTTAAATTATGGATTTGGGGGCTCCACCCCTGGAATTTCTCATTCTGTATATCTGAGATAGAGCCCAGGAAGCAGTATTTTTAAAAGCTTCTCTTAGATGATGTATTATAAGATTTGTCACTCATTGCCTCCCTAATTGGGATATGTATTATACCACCTGAACTAAGGATGTCTTCCAGGTTGGGAAAAATTCACTCTGAGTCTACAGTATATGCCATTAAAATGTGTGGCACTGAAGCAGGGATAGAGGAAATATATCTACACATCAACAACTTGTTTTTAAATGCTAAGATCCTCCTGAATTCAATTCTTAAAATTTGAAATAACCAGAAATACATTTTCCAGATTACCTGACGAAACAAAACTCATTCCTTTAAGAGAAAAAGGCAAAATATTTAAAATAAGGACATACAAGAATTCCATTTTAAAGAAATCAACTTCTGAGGTGTGATCCTGGGCTTGGGTCCCATTCACTTTCAGCTCCTAACATGCTGAGTTATGAGTCATTAGCATGTTGACCCAAGGGCATTGCAGGACTCTGAATCTTCGAAGCAGTGTTCAGTTATGTTCATGCCACTGTGCTAACTGTTAGCCTGAAATGTTAACACTCCTCTTTATGCCAGACCACCCTGGATTTCAGGGCTTCCCGAATGCCCAATACCCAATTCCCTGAAGGGTGTTTAAAAGATGAAATGTATAGGCTAACAACAGATTAATCAGAACACTAATCCAAAAATAAAGAGCTCAGGTCCTTTCTACTACTTCAAAAAAATAAGGGATGGACTGTTCACTGATAATGAAATAGAGTAATCAGGAGAGAGATTTTGGATACATTTTTATATAGAAGTCATATCTGTACCTAATTGGCCATGACAGAACAGGATCCTTGCCTGAAAGGACAGGATTTGACCTTGAGGGTCAATTTTCAGTAATCTATACCGCCCTAAGTCTGGGGTCAGGTTCTTTGACACTTAGGGAGGAGGAGAAAATGTAGATTAGGTTGTTGGTGATATAATTAGAATAAAAGGGTTTTCTAGTTAATTCTTACTTATGTGAAAGATCCAAAGTGGGTCTCTGTTAGACACTTTACCCATCTCATTCCACTTTATTCACATCACATTATTTAGTAGCTCTTTTTAAATCTATTTTACAACTGAGAAAACTGAGGCTCAGAGAGATTAAGTAACTTTTCCATGGTAAAAACACAAGTAACTTTCAAAAATAGGACTAGTACACTTCTTTAGTTCCTCAAACACCGTAACCTCTTTCTCTCTCAATATTTTTTCTTTAGTATCTGATGGCAAAATGAAATCATAGATTCATTGTGCCACTGTTAATGATTTTCTCCCTTACAAATCTATGGGTGCCATGGGGACAGGGACCTTCTCTCTTTTATTCTCTACTATTTACCTAGACGCCACAACAATGCCTGACTTACAGTAGACCCTCAATAAATATTTAATGAATGTAAAAAGGCCTAACTCCATTACCCATGCTTTCCCTACCAACTTCATTCTCTTCCCTAGCCTATTCCTGCCATCACACATTCCAAATAATCCATCCAGTTACCTTCTTAGTGCACCTTTATTATCAGCATAGTGTAGAAAATTATTCGGGTTTACTTTTAAATTTGCGTGGATTTTTTCTATGTCATGTAGACAAAACTCTAAGGAAATATGAAAAGGCTAGATAGCATCTAACTTTTCCTATAAGATGTAAAACGATGGAAGACACCTAGAGAGAAAAACTTCAAGCAATATGTATTAAGAAGCTGACAATATAACCTTAGTCTAGACAAAAGAATACCCTAACGTCTAGATCTTTTCGTCATCCCCCAAAAGCACTTCATCCAGAATTCATGTTTTTCAATCCCTTTCCTTTCCCTGGTTGGAGTAAGCTTGGAAACATGCATGCCTATCAACAAACCAGCTTCTAAATTTTTCTCCCCCTTTTTTTCATCATATTCATACAGAAGATGCTTTTTCTTCCTTTTTAGGGCTTTTAAAGATCTCTTCCAGTCAGCAGCTGAGGAGTTTCCATGGCACAGCTCCTCTGCTAGCTCATTTCAATTTGAATTCCTCCCCCTCAGACTGCAGCATTTCTGTTGTCTTCATGAAAATGGTATTTGGGGGTTCTTATTCAGGTTTCTTACTTCTGTTTCAGGGATAGTACCTTTGTATTTGTGCTTGATAGCAGTTCGCACATTTTTCATCTTATACTCTGCCCCAGATGAATCAATGGACAGAAATACATTTGGGCATTTTGTTTCCTTTTATGGTTGATTACAGTCAGAATAGCTAGTCAATCCATCTGTACCGGCTTAGAAGGCTTTAGCTTTTGTTAAATAATAGAAATTTGGGCAAGGACAGTATAGCATCTAAACATTTGACTTAATAATTAAACACATGCGTGAAAGATTGACTTTCTTCTTAACATTTTATATGATACCATACAGCACAGCCCATCCCCTTAAATCCGTTAAGTTCCCTTGGAACTTTTATTTGAGATGCTAATTTTTACCTTTCTGTTTTTAAATCACATATGTTCATATTTTCAGAAGCATTCTCTCAAGTTGGCTGCATAATTTAATGTTCTAATATGTGTTTGTGCAAAACATATTCACAATTTAAAAGGGCATTTGGATGTGTAGAACAGTTGCTTAAATTGTGACACAACAGTGCAAATCAACAAAGTATGACTTGAATCTGAATGGTATGAATTTTATATAATATTCACTGGGAAAATTAAAACTCTGCTACTCCTAGGAGATAACTGATAAAAGATACATGCAAGAATCTTTATGCAGGGCCTGCTACATGCCAGGCATTATGCTAGATGCTAGGGACATAAAGAGGAATAAACAGAAGAAACTTCTGTCCTTGAAGTACACACTATTTAATAAGATAAAAATTTACACTAATAATTGACATATAACCTGATATAGGCTGTGACTGAGGTATGAAAAATATAGAAATTTTCATTTGCCTGAAATTAGATGTCTTCAAAATTAACAGCATCCCAGATCTAAGATATTTCTCCACTGGTGTTTTTTTCTCCTTTTTTAAACAAATATTTTTCTAGCAAGAAAGTATTTGGTAATGCCTAACAGGAAGAATGATTTAACCAACTTTCTCCTTCTATTTTACAGTTGCACCAAACCATCAGCAAACACCCATTAGGATCGATTCAAGGAAGGGGAGTGAGAAAAAGTAAAACCGTAGTGAAGAAGATAAATGTTTTCAATTCTTAAATCTTAAACAGGGAAATCATTGTCTTGGAGAGAGAATTCCATGCAATCCAAAGCCTCACAATAGAGAAAAGCATCCACACATTTGCTGCAGTTAATGTGTCTCTACATGGGACTATGACATGGTAGGAAAACTGCTTAAAATTGAAGGGGTATATATAGAAAAGGAAGACGGCTGAGGGGGCGGGAAAGAAGAGGAATTGCAGTGTCCTAAAAGGATAAGGTTTGCATTAGACAATATGCAAGTCAACAAGAATAGAGTTATAAGAAAACAATACTTAGTCTGTCATGAGAGTACTAAAAAAAGCTCGGGCATGGAAAAAGTAAAAACAAGAAAATCTGTGGCAGTGCTGGACTAAGAGGGGAATGAACCAGAGGAAGGAGGTGGAAAATAATGCTCCCATTTTCCCACAAGCATTATCATTCTTCCCTTAGGTGTAACATTTATAGAGCATACATTTCTTGAGCTCGCATTGTATGTTAAACTCTATACTAGTGAGTGCGTGTGGAGGTGGGGGGAAGAGTACATATAACATCCAAAGGAACGGGTCCCCTTGTTAACTGCACTA
This sequence comes from Tursiops truncatus, assembly GCF_011762595.2. NCBI lineage: Eukaryota > Metazoa > Chordata > Mammalia > Artiodactyla > Delphinidae > Tursiops > Tursiops truncatus. Next base: position 124,843,019 of record NC_047034.1, read on the forward strand.
TGATTGAAATGATTGACAATTGCCAGCTTTGAAGTCTGCATAAAGTTTAGAGCCTTCCACCTGGAATTCCGGTATTTCTCCCCAGCTACTCTGGTTTTACCAAGAGTCTGGGAATAAATGCAATTACGGTTGCTGTTTAACTTGCTGCTCATTTCTTCCCACCCTCTCTGATACAGTACAGCCTTTGTGTTCACATCCCAATCTGGCTATTAAGGAAATCAGCATCACCCTTTGCAGTAACTGACGGTGTCAGTCTAGGAAAGGAAAGGAATGCAGGAGAAAGGAAGCAAGTGACAGTGCAGAATCTCAGAAAAGTTCAGCAGTCTTTCAACTGTCAACCTCCTTTACAGAAAATCAAAAAATGACAATCAATTCCTGAGAAAGGGTATAATTTCCCAAACCAGATAAAAAGACAGTGCCAAACTGCAAACTGTGGTGAAATTTCAGGAGGCTCTCACTTGTTCCCTATCTCTCTCACTGTCTCTCTGTCTCTCTTTCCCTCTCCTCTCTTCTCCCGTTACCCCCCTCCTCTCTCTCTCTTTCTCTCACTCCATACACACATACACACACACACACAGACACACACACACACACACACACACACACACACACACACATATATCTCCACTGCCAAGAGTTTTCTCACATTAAGCTACTGCCATAGGTTGCAAGTGAATGAGTTGAAAACAGCTTTTGACTGAATTGAGAGGTTTAAAACAAAGGTTTTTATTTGTCTCTAAGTCTCAGCTGTGCTATCAGCCACTCTGGAAAGTCTTTAGTAACCTCCCTGCACCCCTATGCTGTGAAAGTTTCCATAGTAGCTGCATATTAGACTTTTTTTTTTAATTGTCTGAATCCCCTAAAGACCCTAAGGCAATGGGGATCAGGGACAGTCTTTTATCTCTATGTCTTCATTTCCTACCTAAATGCTTGGCATGAAGTAAGTTGCAATAAGTAATTTACTGAATGAATGAATGAGCATTATATTCTTGGTTTGGTCTCTCTCTGAGGTAAGTGAGAATTTTTATGTTTTAGCAATGGTCTTAGATTCAGAAAAATGATATATTCCCCAAATTCTCATTTATGCATTCAGTCGTAGATCAAAATGTGTTAAAAACTATTAATGGAAGGTAGATGGGCTTTTCAATCAATCAAACTTGGGTTCTTAGCCTGAATTCACCAATTATGAACTGGCTAACTCTTGGCAAGTTACTTAATCTCTCAGAATCTGAGTCTCCTCAACTGGAAAATGGAGATGATATCTAGCCATATGGTTATTTGAAGACTTAAATGCATAATGTATATAAAGCATTTGGGACATAATACCTATCCCACACTAAGTACTACATAAGTGTTAACTATTATTGAACTGACCAGGACAGTGCCAGGCACACAGGAGGAGCTGGATAAATGGGGGGTAGTTCCTTACCCCATAGCTTCACTTATATGCAAGGCATTAAAGGCCAAAGATATTGTCTTTAAAGAATGTGCATGACAGTGGCAGAAATAAGATATTTCTTCCATAAATCAAATATAAGTTGGTGATGGATGCTGTGATAAATACAAAGTCCTGTGATAAATACAGGGGTCCTGTTTCGTCACTGGCTTCCCAGTAAGGTTATATTTAATTTGATACATGGAAAGGAATATGTCATAACTTACTTTGGGGTATTTTACCAAAGATTTAGTGCAAACCTTAACTTTACTTGTGCCTATAGAGATTTACATTCTGTTTCTAGGTCAAACCATTTGGAATCAACTCCATTGCATATATTAGGAAATAAATACCCCATAAATATACTCTTGCATCTATCCTGCCCCCTGGAACCTGGAGATAACCACGAATTTTTGTTGCACTTTTCATTTTTCAGAAATGGCACATATAATAAATAAATACTTGAAAGGCAAATCAATACAATATAACGTTGTTATAAGAGACTCTTGCATGCCCATTTTAAATAGGCTGTCATGAATACAGAATTGCCATTTCCTTCTGCATTTCAATATAAACTGCAATGTGATCTACCCCATGGATTTAAATTCTGAACACAAAGATCAACAAGAAGCCTAATGATACATCATATTCACTTTTTAAATAATCTCCATTTTAAATGAAAAATATTACAGTTCCAATTAAGTGGTTCCATAAAATGTGAAAAGAATTTATATGTACATGTTCTCCATACTGATAACTTAGAAAAGAATTAAATTTTACCCGTGCACACACAAAACAATAGATTGTATTACAATTATTGGTGACACCATTTGATAATAATGATAATAACCATGATAGGTACTCTTTAATGAGTACCTCTAAGATGTCAGTCTCTGGCTATAGGCTCATTTAATCCCTACTACAACCTAAAGAGGTAACATCACCCCCATTTCACTCATAAGATAACTGAGACACATGAACTTTCTGTTTACCCTCTGTGTCCGCTTGGTCAGCCGGCAAGTTTTACATCAAATAACACAAATTTAGATTCTAGTCCTCCTCGCCTTCACATTGATCAAATACAACCTGTGCACTACCTTTATCCTTTCCTTCCTAGGGACAACCTTTCTGGAACACTGGAAAACTGAGGCTCGAAGTAGCCAAAGCAACACAGGAACTCAAAAACATCTCAGGGAAGGAGTGATGGAGTGAGCTGAACCTGTTTCACCACACCACCTCCCTCCCATTGTAAAGATTCAGAAAGAACAAAATAGCTGTGTTCAAATATCTAACAAATTGGCAATAGAAATGACATTACACATATTCTATTGAGTGCCAAATGGTAGAGCTATGACCTAGTTTGACCACAAAAAGGAAAGTTTTAAGCATTTCCTTCTAATGATCAGTTAGTTGTCTGTTGTTGGTGCATAGTTTAAAACAGAAACTAAAAAGCAAACAACAACCAACCAACCAATCACCTGCTCCAGTGGTACAGGATTTGAGTACCTGCTTGTTGGTTCTATTGAACCACTTTTCAAGCATCCTCCAACACTGAGGCTCTATGATCCCTTCTTCTGTACTTTAGGGGAAGGAGGAGTCTAATGTTATACTACAATGATAAGCCAGCAGTTACCTGGTTTTCTCTGTTAATTTATTCAGATCTCTTCAGAAGAATATCCAGTATGTAAGAAATCTGAGATGCTTCCCATGAACAAGCCCTGTACCACCTGTAATTTACAGGATGGCAGTACTGTGCCTACCTGACTTATGAAAATTCAAGATTTACTCTTGCAGATGATTTGTTCCCCATTTTTTACATTTCTTTTTATATATGTACTTGTATAAGGTTTAAGACTCTTTTTTCTCACTTAGGATCCAGTCCCTTCCCTCCTCTTCCCATATTCTCAAAGTCTATCTCAGTGATGCTCAGTGATTCCATCTGGCCCCTTACTCACTTAGATCACATGATCAGTCATGTCAAAGGTCCTCATTCCCTAGCTCTACCTTTAAGCCTTCACTTGCCATGATGTTTTTACCAGAAACTCCACAGAAAATACCACCCATACTGTCCCCCCGATAATAAGTAATGATCATGGGCAACTACTGCTCTAAGTTTTAACTCATTTAGTCTTCATTCCAACTCTGTAAGTACTGTCATTATTCCTACTCGAGAGGAGAGTTAGAAGAGAGATAAGGTTAGCTCAAGTGACATATATAAGGTCTCAAAGTTAGAGGTAGAGCTAGGGTCTGCTCCCAGGGACAGCACTCTTAACGACTATGCTACATGTGTCACACTGAACACCTTCAACCTCCCCTTCTCCACCTAAAATCTCTCTGTCTTGGTTGTCCCCCTCATTTCTTTCTGGTCTCTGTCCTCTCTTCCAAGGCTGTCTCCCATTGTGTTCTTAATAACATTCTCATTTCTGTGTTTTCTCTATCAATCCATCTTTGATTCTTCCCATCTTCAGTCTCAATCCTTTCCCTGCCTTAACTTGTTGCAATCTAGAATCTGTTTACCACCCTCACTTTAGTAGCAGTGCTTAATCTACTCTTAATTCACCTGCTTTACCTAAGTGGTCTTCTTTATTACTGTCTCTATGTTGTCGATCCTGTTCACACCACTCCACTGGCAACTCTCTTCTCTCTTCTATTCAATTACTTTCTTTGTCTCTGGTTCTGCTCCTATTTTTCTGGTCTGTCCTTTCTCCTTCTCAGGCTCTTTGTCCTCCTCTCATCATCTAAAAATAAGCATTCCCCAAGGCTCTGTCCTTGACTTTCTTTTCTCCTCTGTTTGCATTCTCTCCCTTGGCAGTCTCACCCACGGAAATAGTTTCAACAATCTCCTCCATGCCATGAAATCTCTCTTGTGAAAGTTAGAATCATCTGGGGCTATTTCCTTATCGTGTCTTCGCGTCCTCAAATATAAGGTCTTTGAATGTGTTGGGCACAGAGAAATGAGAAAGGACAGATTCTCTGACAGTAGATCTTCCTGGAACTAAAAAAGAAGAAAAATGATATTGAGAAGAGGAATCAAAAGAGAAGGAAGAATAGTCCCTTCAGGAAGAAGCACAAGATAAGGGAGAAATGGTTCCACTCCCAAACTTCTAGAATGTTCTTAATGTTATACCTCTAGTTAAGGATTGTTCTTGATTAATTCTCACCATTAAGATCAATTTAATACTTCCTAGAACCTAAGGTTCTTGCCTCCTCTCTAGCCTCATCTTCTACATTCCCCCGAATGCCTGCTTCACTCCAACTGTGTCAAAGTCTTTGTGATTCTCAGTGTACATTATGCTATTGCATCCTCTAGGTCTTTGAACATGATGCTAAAGAATTATTCCTAAAGTATAGTTTGGATGATGACATTATCCTGGTAAAAATCTCTGCAGGTTTTCCTACTGACAGCTAAGATAGCCTAAATTTCTCCATCTACCAGATGAAGCCCACGTTTTCAGCTTCTCAATATTGTCCGTGACTGACTCACTTTGCTCTACAGCAGAAACTAACACAACATTGTAAAGCAACTACACTCCAATAATTTTTTTTTTAAATATATTCTGTATGTATTAAGCCTATGATATTCACTGTTCTCTAAATATGCCCAGAATTCCTTGCCTCTTGTCATCTTATGCTGTTAGCCTAGACTGTAATTCCTGTAACATTTCATATCCTCAGCTGCCAAAATTTTATTTGCCCTTAAAGCTTACCTCTAAAGCCCACAGGTTTGTGATCTCTTTCTTTATTCTTCTACCTCTAAGAAGATACAATCTTTCCATCATCCCAAAGCCCTTAGATCTAATTCTGTACCTTATTTGATTGATCATTACATTTGTCCAATTACCCAATAAATTGAAAGCTATTTGAAGTCAAGAAAAATGTCTTTCTTAATTTTCTATCTCCTGCAGATGTAATAGAATGTTTAACCTAAAATAGACAATAAATATCTGTTATCTTAAATATGGTAACTTTCTTCCTCAATTTCTAGAGAGTACGTGCTTTATTTAAAAAAAAAAAAAAAACTTCTCCACAGAATGCCTAAAGTTCTCAAGAACACAAATTATATTTTAATTGAAATTATAGTTGTATTGATTCAGTTTTTATCAGAAAGAACCTATTTCTGGAGAGATTAAAGTTCTATCTCCAATAAGAAAAGCTTCTATTGCATTTTAACTATTTTGATTTTCAAATTCTTTCCAACCATTGATAACAGAGGAAGCATTTGATAGTGTTACACCCACCATAAGGAAGGGATAAACTGAGACACATTTTCTAAAATTCAGAACAGCTTAAGTTGAATTATAACACATAGAAATTGGCATTCTCTTAAGATAATATTGGTAAAATTTCCCATAATTTTTTTTCCCTTTCTGAGTACCTGAATTTTGACCTTACCAATCTCAAGAGAAAAATACCAAGACAGTACCAGACAATACAAGAAAGATTATTAAACTTTATATAAATCCAGTCAAAGATTATTGACTAATTTCACTCACATGAAATGAGAACATAAACCCCACTACTGCCTTGCTAACTTGCTAACCTTTCAATATGCCTCTGCTAATTTCAAAATTTGAGAGTATGTTCCAAACTGAAGAAGGCACTTAAAAGAAAGAAGAAAATTAATTGTCAGAATAGCCAACTAAAAAAGTACCTGTACAAAGTCAGAGTTTATATTTCCACAGTTCTCTAGTCTTCTGATACTCATAATTTTGGTACTCCAGAAAAAAAAAGACAGTCTAGTCATACATTTTAAAAGAAAATTGATATCATTAATATGCATCAACTCTAGTACATATTTCCTGACCCTTTGAGTTTCTTGTATTAACAAATATACATCCATGAGGTTCTGAATCAAAATTTTGTGTTTCTTTTATTAATATACCAAAAAGAAAGGAAATGTTATTCTACTCTTTGCATGCTCTTTATTTTTATTATTCTACTTTACCTTTGGAAATAAATGCCCATGAACGAGGATGGGACAGAGAATATAACCCATTGTATATTATATTCTGTGTTTATATAAAAAATAAAATAGGAATATAAAATATGTTTTACAAAAAAACATTTATTGGGGCATTTATAATGTAGATTTAAATATAATCAAACTTCATGTGCCAAAATTCTTCCTACCATTTACAACTTTCACCACTCCATGCTACTAGTGAAGTGAACTTGTTGCTATTTGTCCAGATTAGGACTGAAGAGATAAGAGTACCAAGATTTGAGTCAACATTATAACCCAAAATTACATGATCTACTCACCAAAACTCCCAACAGACAATCTCCAAAAGCATACTGTCCTACAAAATTTTTAAATTTATTATTTAATATTTAATTTAACAATCTCCAATTATTTAATTGGAGGTAAGTAGAGGAAAGGTAGGGAAAAGTTCAGCTATGAAAATCATCAGATATATTACAAGAATGTTAATAAAAATAACAATGTTCCATATATTAATAAGCTTATGTATATATATTACATATAATTTATTTATATATATTATTTCTATTTATTTACATATTTTATATATCATACAATTATTTCTAAGAGTTGCAATACTGCAAACATGAACTCTATTTTAAAGTTTTGTTGGGTTTTTTTTGGTTTTTTGTTTTTGTATTTTTGGCCACACTACACAGTTTGCAGGATCTTAGTTCCCTGACCAGGGATTGAACCTGGGCCCTCAGCAGTGAAAGCGTGGAGCCCTAACCACTGGACCACCAGGGAATTCCCCATAACTCTATTTTATAAATAAGGGAAACAAGGCTTAGAGTTTATATAGCTAACAAGATGTAGAGCTAAGATTCAAATCAAGATCTGTGTCCAAAGCTCTTTCCATTATAACATAACTATTTAAATGTAAATTCAGAGCCAGAGTGAACTCTTCCCTTGTATTTTATTTTATTTATTTATTTTTCCCTTGTATTTTAAAAAGAGGCTGAGGATAAATGAAAATATTAAATAAAGAAAAATAGGGACTAATAACTTGTTCTGTCACAAGCCTTATACCCTCTGAATTCCAGAACCACTTCCCCTCTTCTTCTATTCTTGTATACTTAAGAAAGACATGATGAAGGTACACATGATTTTTAACTTGGGGAAGGATAAATTAGAGAAAATTAGGAAAAATAAAGACATGGTGTGATTCATCAATAGTCATGATTCCTTCAGGCAAATGCAAGAAAAGTTAGCCAGATTTCAATTACATCTTATTCAAACATTTGTTAATTCAACAAATATTTAGTAAGTACCAGTTCTAAACATAAAGAATACAATACTGACCAAGTCAGATTAGGGACCTGCCCTCATGAAGCTCATATTCTGCTTATATTCCTCAGACATTACTCCTTCAAAGCTCATTCTCTCACACCACCTGCTTTAGGCTGAAACAGGATTGGTCTCTGCATCTGTTTCTCTGACATCATAATGTTCTGATCTTTCATCATTTTTCATGTTATAATATTTTGTTTATGTGAGTCCTTCCCCCCTCTAGACTGTGATTAACTTGAAGTTAGGGCCTACAACTTACTGAACTCTGTACCTCAAGCTCTTTCCATAACGACCAGCACACAAGAAGTGGCCAATAACTGTTTATAAAATGATTGAAAAGAAAAGGCACTGGATTTCCATTTTAGGAATATGGTGTACTAGTGACCTGGACAGACTATCTTGTTTAAATCAACTTATAGTGATAGATGGGAAGTCTTTTTAACTCGTCTTAAATTTATCCATAAACTAACAAAACATATGGGCTATTTGGGTGAAAAACAAGGTGAAGGCAGGAATCTAGAAAGGTAAGATATGTAAATTATTTAAAATAGTAATAATTTTAGTATTTAAAATAGTTATATATTATATTTATTAAGTAGTAATTATTTAAAATAGTTTTTGCTTGAGAGTATTTATAAAACCAGGGAGATCAAGCCTTTGTTGTTCAGCCTTATGAAGTTTGAAGAATAGGAATAAAATCTCTAGGGCTCACTCAAGGTGGAGATTACAATAGATCCCCCCACTATAAAATGTAAGCACCAAAGGGCAATACTCTACCATCCCTGTTCTGATGGATCGCACACACACAAAAAATGATGATCTCAAAACTTTGTGTTAGTGAATAAAAAACTATCTTCCCTGAAAAATTATAACCAAAAACTAGACCCCATATTGTTTGTGAATTGAGTTCATACTACATTGGTGGTCAGAAAAGCTTCAAGCTGAGAATTTGCTGGGAGTAGTCCTAATCAGGTAAGGCCTCTAGATACCTGCCAGAAGCAAACAACAATTCTACCTAGACCAACTCTCTTTTATCCAAGACCTTAGAGAGTGTCCACAGAAAAAGTATACCTAATTATCAAGAGTTAGTAAACAGCCAAGGACAAAAAACACATCATGAGGTAAAACCAAGCAGAAAAAACATAACAGAATCAGATCCACACAGAATTTAAATACTAAATTTAGCAGAAACAATATATTGACTACCCATGTTTAATACATTCAAAGAACTAAAATAGAGGTTTGATATTATGAATGAGTTAAGAACCAAATTATTTGAAAAGGGACTAAAAAGAACTTCCAGAAACTAAAATATAATAAAAAATAAATGGAAATACCTAAAAGCAAATTAGACACAGCAAAAGAGATACTCAGTAAGCTGAATGATAGCACTGAAGAAACTATTCAGAATATAGCACAGAAAGACAAATAAGTATCAAGAGATGTGAATGACAAAGTGGGAAAAGCTAAAATAAAAAAAAAAAAAATTTTAAGTGGGAAAAGCTAACCTACTGGAGTTCCATAGGAAAAATGAGTGAGAATAGGGCAAAGACAATATTTGAATAGATAACGGCTTGGAACTAAGGAAACATAATATCACAAACTCAAGAACCCCAAAAATCCAAGTAAGAAGAATATTGAAACTGTAGAATGTTAAAGGATCTTAAAGTCAGACAGACAGAAAAGGTAGATTGTATTCAAAGGAGAATCAATTAGACAGATGGCTGATTTAGCTTCAGCAACAGTGGAAGCAAGACAGTGGATGATATTTTCATTACAAAGAGAGAAAATAACTCTTATTCTAGAGTATTATAGTAAAGTTATTTTCGTAAGTGGAGAGAATGTAATGATATCAGGAAAATAAAGTTTTAAGTTTTCCACCAACGAACTTTCACTAAAAGAAATTATAAACAACATATTTTAGGCAGCAGAAATGTGATTTCAAAGCAGGTGTGAATTTCAAGAAGTAATGAACATCAGAAAGAATTGTAAATATTTTAATAATTCTAAACATATTTTGACATACAAAAAGAATAAAACATAATATTTTAAAATAATACACTAAAATATATGACAACAATGGCATATAAGTTGGGAAAGGATGAATGGAGATACAGTATTCTAAGGTGTGTGTATATTATATCAATAGTAGGCAGACAGGTAGAGCTGATAATCAGATGTTTTGGCTGCTATCAGTTCTGACTATTCAACATCTATTTAAAATTATCAGAGCTCATAGTGTGCTGGTATCAAATATTTTGAATACGAACTGTGGGTAAATGTTTTTAACTTTGATAAGATATGGGTGCATGTTTTAATTTCTCAGATAACCATGAAGAGCATTAACAGAATATATAAATTCAAACAACTGAAGAGGAAAATGAAATCATAGCCCAAAAAGAGCAGTGAATCAAAAGAAGGCAAAAAAAGAGAGAAGAAAAAATAGAACAAGGAGTAACAATAGAAATCACAAAGATGGTGAATTTAAATCCAAGTAAATCTGTAATTATGTTAAATGTAGCATACTTAAGATCTGTATCATTTATTCTATAGAAAGTATACCTCAATAAAAAATATCAATAGACTAAATTGTTAAGTTGAAAAAGAAACTTTGTCATGTTGAATTTTAAAAGTACAACTAAATACTGCATAAATTTGAAACATTAGAATATTAAAAGGTAAAAGAAAAAAATGGAAAAATTCTATCATGCAAATGGTAAACCAGATAAAACTGGTATATATAACTACAGCTGAAATAAACACATTTAAGGGAAAAAACACTGCAAGAGACAGCATGTGCTGTATAATAATAAAGGGTTTAATTCATCATGAAGACATAAAAATCATATATATATACAAAACCCTAAATATATAAGGTATAAATTTGAGAACTAAAAAGAAATTGAGAAATCTACCATTATAGTAGATTAGCATAGATTAGTATAGCATTCTCAGTAATTGATAGATTAAGCAGAAAAAAATGAGAGAGTTCATTTAAATGAAATAATTAATAAATTGATCTAATGTCAATACATAGAACACTGCAAACTAACACCAAAGATATATACATTATTCTCAACCACAATGGAACATTGATGAAAATTGATCCTATGCTATGCAAAAAGTCAAGCCTAAATGTATTTAAAAGATTTAGGATTATATGCATCACAATACAATTAACTTAAAATCAATAACAAAACATCAAATAGTAAAACATCATGAGTTTGGAAATTAATAAACACTTTTAAGTCCATGAGTTAAAGGGTCATAATGATAATTAGAAAATATTTAGGACTTCAAACTAGTGAGAAATACTACAATTCAAAACCTGTAATGGTACAGCCAAAACTGTTCTTAGAATGAAATATATAAAAGCTTAAAACTTAGAAAAGACTAACTAAAATTAAATAGCAAAACATCCATCTTGAGAAGCTAAAAAAAACATCTAAAGTAAAAGAAAAAAAATACCTTTAAAGAGAGCAAAATAGTGATCCTTAAAAAATACATAGGTTGGATCTATAAAAACTGTCAAAATTGACAGGTCTTTGCTACAATTCATTAATCAAAAGTGAGACAGAAAGCAAAATAAGCAATATTGTAAATGATAAAGAGACATTACACATTCAGCAGATATTTAAAAGATGAGCAAATACTCTGATCAACTTTATGAAAACAGTTTGAAAACTTAGATGAAATAGATACATTCCTTTAAAAATGCAACAAAAACTCATTTGAAAAGAAATAGAAAGCCCAACTAGGATTAATGACAACCATTAAGTAGTTGAGTCAGTATGTCAAAATCTTTTCACAAAATTACAGGCCCAAATGACCTTGTTTGCAAGTTTGAATATATTTTATAAAACAGTCAACAAACAAATCTATTACCACACAAAATATTCCAGATTATAGGGTAAAAGAGGAAACAGTTGCATTTCATGTTATGAGCCAAGTTAATTTGATTCCAAAACCTTAAAAGGACAGAACAAGACAGGAGAATAAAGACCAATCTTGCTCATGAATATAGTTACAAATAACTCATACTAAATTTAATACCAAAACTTAAAATGATAGTACAAGGAAGGAAAAGTAAAGAACAACTCACACACACAAAAAAAAGACACATAAGGTATACACACATACACACCACACACACACACATGTATGTTAGAAATACAGAATGTATGTGTGTGTGTATATATATATACACACATATGTGTATATGTACATTAAATACATAGAAAATATATATGGGTCAATCACATGGGGAAGAAATGAGATTGGATCCTACCTCAGACCATATGCTAAAATCAATTCCAGATATATTAAACTTCTAGAAAAGATATTGTGATTTACTCTTATTCATAAATATTCTGTTTCTCCCAAATATTAAAAAAAAAAACCACAAAATAAAAATACCTGATGGGACTACAACCAATTTAGTCTTCTCGCTCTCTTTGTCTATCAATTATCCCTAGCCATTTTGAGTCCTCACCTGAGCCCTATTTAATTCTAGCAACTCAAATGCCATTTCTGATAACTGCCCTAAATCATCTCATCAGAAAGAAACATTAAGCTATGCTATCACCCTGCCTTCCTTATTTTCTTTCATTTCTTGAGAAGAAACTGAGGAAAGGATCAAGCCTGCACATAAAAGTACTGCCTATCTCACAATCCACCACTGCTTAATTCAATTGGGAGTTTTGTTTTGGCTTTTTCTTTCCTCAATTGGTAGTCATGGGTAGGAACAAGGTAAACGTTTTGTTTATATTTTGTTTGTTCACAAAGATTCTAAATTTGTAAGAACCTATTTATATTTGGCAAGCATTATTGTCAAACAGCTCTGAATATCCAAGCTTCTCAAATGCTCCATTAACTGAGTTTCTCTACAAAAAGTGGCAGATACATCCTGTCAACTTTGACTCTTGGCATTGCATGTCTTTTTATTCATTCACTTATTCATTCTCAATTCACTTTATATATGTCTAGTTTATTTCTCTCACTTATATCTAAACCATCACCTAATACATCCAAAACCCTCTTATTGATTCTGTTTTCATTAGTAAACAAAATAGACAATTTTTTTTCTCTCGTGGAATTTAAATTCAAATGGATCCAAAACAGAAAATAATAATATAAATAATAAATTGATTTGTTATTAAGTTAGATAATAAGCGCTTTGGAAAAAAAGACAATATGGTGAAAGGGTTGGGGAGCTGGGTAGCAGTTAAGTTTATAAAAGGGATCAAACAAGGTTGCATGAATAAGAAGACACCTGAGGAAAGATTTGAAGCAGGCGAGGAAATGCATAAGGATTTTTCCTGGCATTTAGCAATGGTGCTGAAAATCGGCCCTATGATAAAATTTTGAGCTCATTATACTATCCTTCAAAAATGCTTAACATTTTAGAAGGATAAGCATGATGATGTATACTTGTCCCCTTGGTCCTGAAAAACAAACTGTGTTGTAGTGAAAAAGTAAATATTTCAGAGTTAGAAAAACTTAAGTTCTTATCTCATTTCCAAAATTTACTAGTCTTATATCCCTAGGCAATTTTTTTTTGGAAAATGTTGAAAATAAATTTATTTGGGAAAGTTCAAGATATCTTACATTACCAAATATAAGGTGAACATGAAATAAGGCAATTCCCCACTTTTCCAGAAGAAGATCCAATTAAAGATTTTTTTCAGTCAATTTGAAATACAAATACGTAGGGATGCAAGGAAGGTAGTCAAATGTCTACTTTTTTTACGGTACACGGGCCTCTCACTGTTGTGGCCTCTCCTGTTGCGGATGCTCTGGATGTGCAGGCCTAGCCGCTCTGCGGCATGTGGGATCTTCCCGGACCAGGGAATGAACCCGTGTCCCCTGCATCGGCAGGTGGACTCTCAACCACTGCGCCACCAGGGAAGCCCTCTACTTATAATATTAAACTAATTACCTTATTCATGTATATTAAAAACTTATGTAAAATAATAAAGTAATTACTAATATTGCTTTATTCCACTTTAATGTCATGATTATTTTAAAAAATTCTTCACTGTATCTTTTACCTCAGTCTCTCAGTCATCAATAGGAAAGTTTTAAAGTTTTTAAACAAATTATTTCCAGAGAATATTTTCTCTTAATTTTTATTGGAGTTTGGTTGCTTTACAATGTTGTGTTAGCCTCCACTGCACAAAAAAAATGAATCAGGCATACACATATAGATATGCCCTCCCTTTTGGACTTCCCTCCCATTTGGGTTACCACAGTGCATTAGGTAGAGTTCCCTGTGCTCTACAGTATGTTCCTATCATTTGTCTATTTTAACATAGTATCAATAATGTATATGTCTCAATCCCAGTCTCTCAATTCCTCTCACCCCACCCCTTTTCCCCTTGGTATCCGTGTATTTCCTCTCTATGTCTCTTGTCTCTATTTCTGTTTTGCAAATAAGATCATCTATACCATTTTTCTAGATTGCACATATATACATTATTTGCTTTTCTCTCTGACTTACTTCACTCTGTATGCTACTCTCTAGGTCCATCCACGTTTCTACAAATGACCCAACTTCATTCCATTTTATGGCTGAGTAATATTGCATTGTATATATGTAGCACATCTTATTTATCCATTCCTCTAATGATGAACATTTAGGTTGCTTCCATATCCAGACTATTGTAAATAGTGGTGCTGTGAACATTGGGGTGCATGTGCTTTTTTTGAATGATGGTCTTCTCTGGGTATATGCCCAATAGTGGGACTGTTGGGCCATGTGGTAGTTCTATTTTTTGTTTTTTTAAGGAACCTCCATACTGTTCTCCATAGTGGCTGTATCAATTTACATTCCCACTAACAGTGCAAGAGGGTCCCCTTTTCTCCACAGCCTCTCCAGCATTTATTGTTTGTAGATTTTTTGATGATGGCCATTTTGACCAATGTGAGGTGATACCTCATTGTAGTTCTGATTTGCATTTCTCTAATAATTAGTGATGTTGAGCACTTTTTCATGTATTTGTTGACCATCTATATGTCTTCTTTGGAGAAATGTCCACTTAGGTCTTCTGCCTATTTTTTCATTGGTTTGTTTGGTTTTTTTTGATATTGAGCTGTATGAGCAGCTTGTATATTTTGAAGATTAATCCTTTGTCAGTTGCTTCATTTGCAAATATTTTCCCCCATTCTGAGGGTTGTCTTTTCATCTTGTTTATGGTTTCCTTTGCTATGCAAAAGCATTTAAGTTTAATTAGATCCCATTTGTTTACTTTTGTTTTAATTTTCATTGCTCTAGGAGGTGGGTCAAAAAAGATGTTGCTGTTATTTATGTCAGAGAATGTTCTGCCTATGTTTTCCTCTATGAGTTTTATAGTGTCTTGTCTTACATTTAGGTCTTTAATCCATTTTGAGTTTATTTTTGTGTATAGAGTTAGGAAGTATTCTAATTTGATTCTTTTACATGTAGCTGTCCAGTTTTCCCAGCACCACTTATTGAAAAGGCAGTCTTTTCTCCATTGTAAATCCACTGACTTTTCTCCATTGTCTATTCTCCATTTTGTCTCCTTTCTCATAGATTAGGTGACCATAGGCTGCATGGGTTTATCTCTGGGTTTTCTATCCTGTTCCATTAATCTATATTTCTGTTTTTGTGCCAGTGCTATACTGTCTTGATTACTGTAGCTTTGTAGTATGGTCTGAAGTTAGGGAATCTGATTCCTCCAGCTCCATTTTTCTTTCTCAAGATTGCTTTGGCTATTCAGGATCTTTTGTGTTTCCATACAAATTCTAAAATTTTTTGTTCTAGTTCTGTGAGAAATGCCATTGGTAATTTGATAGGGATGGCATTGAATCTGTAGATTGCTTTCTGTAGTACAGTCATTTTCACAATACTGATTATTCCAATCCAGGAACATGGTATATCTCTCCATCTGTTTACATCATCTTTAATTTCTTTCATCAGTGTTCTACAGTTTTCTAAGCACAGATCTTTGGTCTCCTTAGGTAGGTTTATTCCTAGGAATTTTGTTCTTTTTGTTGCAATGGTAAATGGGAATGTTTCCTTAATTTCTCTTTCTGCCCTTTCATTGTTAGTGTATAGGAATGCAAGAGATTTCTGTGTATTAATTTTGTATCCTGCAACCTTACCAAATTCATTGATTAGCTCTAGTAGTTTTCTGGTGGCATCTTTAGGATTTTCTATGTATAGTATCATATCACCTGCAAACAGTGACAATTTTACTTCTTCTTTTCCAATTTGGATTCCTTTTATTTCTTTTTCTTCTCTGATTGTCATGGCTAGGACTTTCAAAACTATGTTGAATAATAGTGGTGAGAGTGGACACCCTTGTCTTGTTCCTGATCTTAGAGGAAATGCTTTCAGTTTTTCACCATTAAGAATAATGTTTGCTGTGGGTTTGTCATATATGGCCTTTATTATGTTGAGGTAGGTTCCCTCTATGCCCACTTTCTGGAGAGTTTTTATCATAAATGGGTGTTGAATTTTGTCAAAAGTTTTTCTGCATCTAATAAGATCATATGGTTTTTATTCTTTAATTTATTAATATGGTGTATCACATTGATTGGTGTATATTGAAGAATGCTTGCATCCCTGTAATAAACCTCACTTGATCATGGTGTATGATGTTTTAAATGTGTTTTGGATTCTGTTTGCTAGTATTTTGTTGAGGAATTTTGCATCTGTGTTCATCAGTGATATTGGCCTGTAATTTTCTTTATTTGTGATATCTTTGTCATGTTTTGGTATCAGGATGATGGTAGCCTGGTAGAATGAGTTTGGGAGTGTTCCACTCTCTGCAATTTTTTGGAAGAGTTTGAAAGGATAGGTGTTAGTTCTTCTCTAAATGTTTGATAGAATTCACCTGTGAAGCCAACTGGTCCCTGGAGTTCGTCTCTAAATGTTTGATAGAATTCACCTGTGAAGCCATCTGGTCCCTGGACTTTTGTTTGCTGGAAGATTTTTAATTACGGTTTCAATTTCGTTACTTGTGATTGGTCTGTTCATATTTTCTATTTCTTCTTGGTTCAGTCTTGGAAGGTTGTACTTTTCTAAGAATTTGTCCATTTCATCCAGATTTTCCATCTTATTGGCATATAGTTGCTTGTAGTACTCTTTTATGATCTTTTGTATTTCTATGGTGTCAGTTTTAACTTCTCCTTTTTCATTTCTAATTTTACTGATTTGAGTACTCTCTCTTTTTTTCTTGATGAGTCTGGATAAAGGTTTATCAATTTTGTTTATCTTCTCAAAGAGCCAGTTTTTAGTTTTATTGATCTTTGCTATTGTTTTCTTCATTTCTATTTCATTTACTTCTGCTCTGATCTTTATGACATCTTTCCTTCTACTAACTTTGGGGTTTGTTTGTTCTTCTTTCTCTAGTTGTTTTATGTGTAAGGTTAGGTTGTTTATATGAGGTTTTTCTTGTTTCTTGATGTAGGATTGTACGGCTATAAACTTCCCTCTTAGAACTTCTTTTGCTGTGTCCCATAGGTTTTGGGTCATCATGTTTTCGTTGTCATTTGTTTCTAGATATTTTTTGATTTCCTCTTTAATTTCTTCATAGATCTCTTGGTTATTTAGAAGTGCATTGTTTAACCTCCATGTGTTTGCATTTTTTACAGTTTTTTCCTTCCTGTAATTGATTTCTAATCTCATAGCATTGTGGTCGGAAAAGATGCTTGATACGATTTCAATTTTCTCAAATTCACTGAGGCTTGATTTGTGATCCACGATGTGATCTATCCTAGAGAATTTCCATGAGCACTAGAGAAAAAAGTATATCTTCCACTTTCGGGTGGAATGTCCTATAAATATCAATTAAGTCTACTTGGTCTATTGTGTCATTTAAAGTTTTGTGTTTCCTTATTTATTTTCTGTTTGGATGATCTGTCCATTGGTGTAAGTGGGGTGTTAAAGTCCCCCTCTATTATTGTTACTTTCAATTTCTCCTTTTATGGCTGTTATGGCTGTTAGCATTTGCCTTATGTATTGAAGTGCTCCTATGTTGGATGCATAGATATTTACAATTGTTATATCTTCTTCTTGGATTGATCCCTTGATCATTATGTAGTGTCCTTCCTTGTCTCTTGTAATAGTCTTTATTTTAAAGTCTATCTTGTCTGATATGAGTATTGCTACTCCAGCTTTCTTTTGATTCCCATTTGCATGGAATACCGTTTTCTATCACCTCACTTTCGGTCTGTATGTGTCCCTAGGTCTGAAGTGGGTCTATTGTAGACAGCATATATACAGGTCTTGTTTTTGTATCCATTTAGCTAGCCTGTGTCTTTTGGTTGAAGCGTTTAATCCACTTACATTTAAGGTAATTTTATGTTCCTATTACCATTTTCTTAATTGTTTTGGGTTTGTTCTTTAGGTGTTTCTCTTTTCTTTTGTTTCCTGCCTAGAAAAGTTCCTTTAGCATTTTTTGTACTGCTGGTTTGGTGGTGCTGAATTCTCTTGGCTTTTGCTTGTCTGTAAAGCTTTGGATTTCTCCATCTATTCTGAATGAGATCCTCACTGAAGTGTAATTCTGGTTGTAGGTTTTTCCCTTTCATCACTTTAAACATGTCCTGCTGTTCCCTTCTGGCCTGCAAAGTTTCTGCTGAAAAATCAGCTTATAACCTTACGGGGATTCCCTTGTAGGTTATTTGTTGCTTTTCCCTGCTGCTTTTAATATTTTTTCTTTGTATTTAATTTTTGTTAGCTTGATTAATATGTGTCTTGGCGTGTTTCTCCTTGGGTTCATCCTGTATGGAACTCTCTGTGCTTCCTGGACTTGACTATTTCTTTTCCCATGTTAGGGATGTTTTCAACTATAATCTCTTCACATATTTTCTCAGTCACTTTCCCTTTCTCTTCGTCTTCTGGGACCCCTATAATTCGAATGTTGGTGCATTTGATGTTGTCCCAGAGGTCTCTGAGACTGTCCTCAAGTCTTTTCATTCTTTTTTCTTTTTTCTGTTAGGCAATTTTCTTAACTCTCTTCATTTTAATTTAACCATTTGTAAAAAATGAGTGTAACAAATCCCTTTCATATGATTGGGATTGTGATTAGCTTTATATCAATATTATATTAAGTGTTCAATGGATGGTATAAGCATATAGTTTTAGATTTCCTTAATGTTTCTGAAGATATTTTCAGGATTAAAAAAATGAGAAACATAGTAATGGTCCATAAGTAAAGTTGTAACTGAAAAAAGTAAGTTAAACTATATCACAACCTACTTAACTAGAATATAAAAATAATAAGATTTGTCCAATTATCTAATGCATCCACTTAGATTATTGAGTGTCTACTGTCTGTCATATACTGTTTAAGATTCTGGAAATCCAAAGATGAATTAAAATTTCTTCCTAGATGAATTAAAATTTTTCTTTAGGAAAGAGGTAGAACTACTGTCAATTATAGTGTAATGTGATAAATGTTGTAATGCAATAATACTAGGTCTATAATGTAAGTGGAGTGAAGTACCTGATTTTGCCTGAGATAGTTTGGAAAAAGTTTCAAAGAGGAGTTTATAACTTGAGATGTGATTTGAAGTACAACCATGAGTTCAGCAGACTGGCACACAGATAAATACATTTTATAGGGAATAGCAGGTGCAATGAAACCAAAGCATAAGAAAGCATAATTACTCCAAGTAATTTTCTCTGACAAGAGCAAAGGGTGGAAAGGAAGATCAACAAATGTTGAAAGGACAAAGAAGTCAGCTAGGACCACATCCTGGGCACTACTGACTTTACCTTATGTGTAATGTAAGGAAATGACATGGTCCACTTTGCAATGAAGCTGTACCATGGTGGTGGCTACTTAGAAAATGATGAGGCTAGAAGGCTATTGTTAATTAACACAAGTGAAAATTTACGAAAGTCTAAATTAATATAGAGAAGCAAGATTAACTCTAATCAAGGGATGGAAATAAAAGATACTTAAGAGGTAGAATCAATGAATCACAACGAACATTCTGGTTGATATTAATTTCGTTAACGTACACAAAGATATTCATTTAGATAAAATGGAAACTAGGAGCAAGTATATAAACATGAGGGATGCAAGTGCTAAATAGAGAGGAGATAAAAAACCTGGGAAGGAGTCTGAGGAAAACTAGTATGAACCTTGGAATAACAATAGACAGTGGTACCATAAAAACCAAAGTATTTCTTGAGTATTCAAGAAAAAAGAAAGTCAAACAAAGACAAAAAGAAGTCAAATAAAATAAGTACCAAAAAGTATTCATTGAATTTGCTAGCTAAAAAGTGTGTTTATGAAGTTTTAAAAGACAAAAACCCAAATTAGATGGGCTTAAGCAAAACCAGTATACCTCACATGGCTGATATACCCAGAAGTAGTGCCAGAAATTTGAAGCTAAAAGGCTGAGAAATTGAGGTAAACTTTCAGAAGTCTTATAAAACTGAGAAGACAAACGTTGGATTTCAGAATCTACTGAGGTAAACAAACTCAGTAAATGTCCCAGGCATTCAGTTGATATCCCTGAATAGCTACATGTTAAAATAAGTTGCAAAATGGAAAAAACACCAGGAATGTAAAAGACTAGTCAATTTCAGTCTGACATATAAATAATTTAGAAGTTGTCACTACCATCACTTGATCTAATTTATATTTATAAAATATTCCATTCAACAACAGCAGACTATACATTCTTTCAAGGACCAACAAAACATATACCATGATAGGCTATATTCTGGATTATAAACAAACCTTAACAAATTTAAAAGAATTGAAATTATACAGAGTGTTCTCTGACCACAATGGAATCATATGAGAAATCAATAACACAAAGATGCAGAAAATCTCCAAACCCATGCTAACTCTAAATAATCCATGAGTAAAAGAGGAACTCTCAAACAAAAGAAAATTTAAATACATTGAAATGAATGAAAATGAAAATACTTCCTAACAATTTTGTGAGATACAACTAAAGTACTAAAATCAGTCAATTGTAATGCAATGTGGTAAGTGCTACAATGGAGTGGGAAATTTATAACACTAAATGCTTATATTTGAAAAGAGGGAAAATCCCAAATCAACAATCTAAGCTCCCATCTCAAAAGCTTAAAAAAGGAAGAGCAAAATAAGCCAAATGCAAGCAGAAGGGAAGAAATAATAAAAAGCAGAAATCAATAAAGTCAGTGAAACAAATGCTGGTTCTTTGAAAAGAATGATAAAATTGATAAGGCTGTTGCACTACAAACAGAAGAAAGATATAAATTATTTAATATCAGGAATAAAACAGACAAGATCACTACTGACCCTGAAGACATCAAAAGAATAATAAGGAAATACTACAAACAACTCTACACCCATAAGTTTGATGACTTACATGAAATGAATGTATCAATTCCTCAAAAAACACAAACTACCACAACTCACCCAAAATGTAATAGATAATTCAAATAGCCCTAAAACTATTAAGAAAAACAAATTCATAACTTAACAATTCCAAAAAAAGGAATCACTGGGCCCAAATATTTTCACTGGAGAATTCTACTAAACATTTAAAGAAGAATTAACATGATTCTAAACAATATGCTAATAAAAGAAATCAAAGATTTATTTCATTAGAGAGATATAGCATGCTCATGAATTGGAAGACTTAATATGGTAAAGATATCAATTCTCCCCAAATTGATAAACAAGTTTAACATAATTCTTGTCAAACTCCCAGCAAGATTTCTGTAGATACAAATAAGACTATTCTAAAATTAATGTAGCAAGGCAAAGGAACTAGATTAGCTGCTATGGACTGAATATTTGTCTCTCCCAAAATTCACATGTTGAAACCTTAATCCCTAACATTATGGTATTTTTAGATGAGCCTTTTGGGAAGTAGTTAGGTCATGAGAGCGGAGCTTTCATGATGGGCTTAATAACTTTGTAAGAAGAGACAGGAGAGAGCTTGCTTCCTCTCTTCTCTCTGCCGTGTGAAGACACAGCCAGAAGACAGCTATCTGTGGTTTTGCAAAACATTAACATTGGGAGAAACTGGGTAAAGCATTTATGGGACCTCTCTATATTATCTCTTATAACTACATGTAAATCTATAATTATCTCAAGATTAAAAATTTAATTTAAAATAAATTATTGTTGAAGTAATAAATGTAGTGAATGAACTAAGAATAAAGGAAAAATGATTCTCCAAAGAAATTATGGTGGTGTTACTAGAAGAATAGAGAGTGAATACTGTGTGCAAACACACAGCTGTCCAACATAGAAAGACATCAAAACTTATTTACTCCTGTTACTAGATGTTATTGTTTCATATTTATATTATTTATCATCAAAGATTTGGAAAAGCAAACACGATTTGTCTTTCCTCTACCAATGGCAATCTTGGAATTGCTTACTTTCTGATATAGTCTTTAATAATACTTTGGAAAAATACACATATAACCTACTACTACATCAAAGATGATAATGTGTATTAGAGATGGGGGAATAAAATAAATAAATTAGATTTACAAATAACACCTTCCTGTTGACCTCAAATTTTTATAAATTAGAGAGTTGTACAGAATATCTAAAGCCACCACTGTTACAGAGTAATGAGCTTATTGACAAGCTCTTAATAGTCATCATTATAGTATTTAAGGTTCTTTTTTAAAGATGTCCTGCCTCCATATTCCCTGTGTTCAAATTACAGAAGTCTGTCTCAGCTAAGCAGGAGAATGAAGCACAAGGAATTGGAAGTTGGCCAAGTTACCATTAGCACCAATCAGCATCCTCTCTACACTCACAGAGGGCTTGGAACTGGACTATCAAGGAAGCAGACTCCAAAGAAGCAGGTCTTTCTTGGACTCACCAAAGGCTTTTTAACTGCCTCCAAAAGTAAAAATGTCATTTATGCAGACCACTGAGGAAAGTGTGGCTTGTAATTGGATATACCACTTCACACTACAATGGTACCGTGTTCAAGCATCCATTGCAAGGAATAAATATTATCACTCTACAAAGCAGTATATAAGCCTTGCTAGACAGGCAAATACAGTGGTGTGTAATTGGCAAAGTGGCCTATAAGGTGCCTTTCTAATTTAAGATTTCACAATTTCATAAATACTACTAAATGTTAATGATAATGAGAGTTCACATGTGTATGATGCTTTATGTTTGAAAATCACTTTCACTTCAATGATTGCATTTTATTCTTACAATCTGCCCTATGAGGCAATTATTCTTTCTTTTACAAATGAGAAACTGAGGTTTGAAGAGCTGAAGTGACTCTAGAAGAATATAAAGCCAGTGAGTGGTGGCATGTGGACCTGAACCCAGGTCTCACTATATGCAATTCTCTGGCTCTCTAATGAGACCATATCCTATTAACAATGTATCTGGTACCATAGGAGCAATGGAAATAAAATAATACTTTCAAAGAAATAAAATTAGCTCTAAATTATTTTACCTACAATCCAATTATATTAAGAAAGTGGCTTGTTTACAAATCTGAGAATTGGATAGTCTGTGAATGGTAGTCAGAAGACCCCCATTCAACTGCCAGTAATGGATTACTTCTTTACTTTTTATTGATATGCAGCATACCCTTTTACAGATCTCAGGCACATTTACACAGCACAGTAATAAAAGACAGTGCCTGAAACAAGGATTACAGACTGTGCATGTAAAACAGAAGCAGAGTGGATATACACTCATAGAGATTTACACACACACACACACACACACACACACACACACACACACAAAACTGCTGGTATCTGAATGAAAACAAGCTGACTCCTGACACTCAAAGCCAAAATTTAATGGTTAGCAAGTAAGAAGCTATTTTCCTAGGAAGCATAATTTGAATTGGGTAAGATGGGTTGCTTTTCTAAGGTCTGCAGAAGACCATTTTTCAAGGTTCAGGCTATTATTAATAGCTTTTTTCTTTTTCTAAAACTATTTTGTGTCTGGCACTGAACTAGGAGAAATTTACATATATTATGCCTACTCATTACAAAAATACTACAGGGTAGGTATTTCTATCCACATTTAACAGAAATACAGACTAAGGTTCAAGATGTTAAAATTGCATGCTTAAGATGTTACAGCTGGTAACTAGGACTCCAGTCTAAGTATGTTGGACTATAAAGTCTACTTTATTTTTTTACCATCATACCCCAGTTTGATTTTATGAACGTGGTCACCCATCTTTTCCATCTCTTGTCACAGATATTTGGCAGGCATTAGAGTTAGGAAAGGTGGGGATACTCTATTATGCCCCTTTTCTGTCATTTGATAGTAGGAAGAAGTGAAAGGCTCTCTTGCTTTGGGCAGGTACTCATGTACCAAAAGTAAACAAAACATCAACTGAGCAATATAGTACTGGCACAGGGATATACTTACAGACTAATGGAATAGAATTGAGAGTCTAGAAATAAACCCATATATACATAGACAATTAATTTTGACAAGGGTGCCAAGATGACTCAATAGGGAAAGAAGAGTCTCTTCAATAAATTATGCTGGTAAAGCTGGATAACCACATGCAAAATAGTGAATCTGGACCCCCCACTTCATACCTTATACAAACATTAACTCAAAATGGATCAAACACTTAAATGTAAGAGCTAAAACTATAAAACTATTAGCAAGAAAACAGGGATAAATCTTCATGACTTTGGATTTGGCAATGAATTTTGAGATTTGACACCAAAAGCACATGCAAAAAAAGATGGTAGCTACATTAAAAGATAGACAAATTAAGCTTCTTAAAAATAAAAACTTAGGTCCATCAAAGGACACTCATACCCATACATACATATCAAGAAAGTAGAAAGATGACCTACAGAATGAGAGAAACTATTTGTAAATCATATATCTGATAAGGGTTTAGTATCAAGAATGTATAAAGAACACTTAAACAACAAAAAGACAAACAACCCAATTAGATAATATGCAAACTACTTCAATAGACATTTCTCTAAAGAAGATATAGAAATGGCTAACAAGCATATAAAAAGATGTTCACTGATTGGCCATTAAGGAAATTCAGATCAAAACCACAATGGTATACTACTTCACACCCACTAGGAAGGCTGTTAAGTTCATATATACATACATACATACAGAAACTAACAAGTGTTGGTGAGGATGTGAAGAAATAGGAACCTTCACACATTCCTAATGAGAATGTAAAATGTTGCAGCAACTTTGGAAAATAGTTTTGTGTTTCCTCAAAAGATTAAACATAGAATTACAATATGACTCAGCAATTCCACTCCTAGGTATGTACCCCAAATAACTGAAAATGGGTAGTCAAGCAAACACTTGTTCCTGAGTGTTCAGAGCAACACTATTTACAATAGTCAAAAGGTGGAAACAACTAAATGTTTGTCAACAGATGAATGGATAAGCAAATTGTGGTGTATTACACAATGTAATATTATTCAGTCATAAGAAGGAATCAAATACTGATATATACTACAACTTGAGTGAACCTCAGAAACATTATGCTGAAAAAATCAAGATGTAAAAGGTCACATGTATGAGTCCTTTGATCAGAAGTGTCATGAATAGGAAAATCCATAGAGACAGAAATCAGTTAGTGGTGCCAGAGATGAGAGTAGGGAAAAATAGAGAGTGATTACTTATGGAGTACAAGGTAGGGATGTTCTTATGTGATGAAAATGTTTAGAAACTAGAGAGGTGGTGGTTTCACAACACTGTGAGTGTACTAAATGACAATGAATTGTATACTTTAGAAAGGTTAATTGTATGTTATTTGAATTTCACTTCAATAAAAAACAAGTGAGCAGTTCTGAGCTCAGTCATTAGCTCAAACATCTTTGCTACTTTATTTCTGAGATAAGCTTGGGTTGACTCTGATCTCTGTGTTTATTATATTCCCTATCTAAATTCCTTGCTTTCATATATCTCATTTTTCACCACTATAACTATATCACAAGGAGATAAAGCACCCCACTTCATTTAGCTCCTGTCTTTAAGTAATGTCCAAAATACACATCTTTTACCTAATAAGATGTCCGTATATCCTCAGCCTTTTAATGATATATTAAAAATTTTTTGAACTTCTCTCCATAAATATCATGAGAAAAGCTTTATAATCAAATATCTTTTGATGTCATCAAAGCACTGAGAAAATGACTGTCATCCAAGAGAAAAATATCAATACCAAATTGATTTTGTTAGCATTCAAACTGCACCACAGAAAAACTAAGAAAACCTAATTTTGATTTGATCAAAACTTTTTGCAACTGTAAAATAAGATAAAAGGTACAATGAAGAGAATTTGAATGACTTAGAAATATTCATCAAGTCAGCAACCAACAGAATCACACATTACCATCTTGACATCTTTAACAGTGACTTCAGATTATATGATTCTCATGGACTGGCAGATGTGGGCAGGGCTAAATCTGATTTTGGAATTTTTTTAAAAATCCTCTTTGTAGTCTAGACAATGTTGCACTTTTTAAAACTTTGGAGGAGTTACTTAATTTTCAGAGGATTTTTTTCAACCAGAAAATGTGGTCATATGTGGAAAAATGTTTTGTGAAAATACAAATAAAACACCAAAAAAACTACAGTATAAAATAACATTCTTTACACACTCTCTGTAAAAATTGGTGACAAAAAATATATATAACAATTAAAGCTGCTGGATCATGTAATGAGATTTTTAACAAGTGTATTCATTCATTCAACATTTATTGGACTTAACGTATGGTAGGTAACATAATAGGTACTGGGAATATGGAAGACAAAAAGAAAGTCTTTGACCCAATTTGTTCTCCGTATGATGAGTGCTACAACTTAAAGACAGGATACAGTCAGAGGACAGATGGAATATGATGAATATGATGGAAAGCATCAAAGGATGCTTCCTATGAGATGTTATATCAATGCATCACTTCAATCCTGAGAGATGGGTTCAGCAAATCAACAAAAACTAAAACTAAATCTCTGTCTGAGAGTTAAACAGACAAAGGCACCTAGTCATGATAAATGATGTTGTATGTGGAGAAATGCAAGTATTTTAATAGAAATAAAGGACAGGAAGGAAAAGTTATATAAGTTCAAGCTAAAATGCTAAGCAAGGATCAAATCATGAAGGAAGTCAAATCAGATGACTTGAAAAGGAGTGTGCCCTTGATATGGAAGACATTCAGAAAGAATCAAATGCTTTGAACATATGAGAGATTTGATAATATTTGCAGTTGAGTATAAACCTGGATTGCAGTATGATACATAGGTTGAAGAGACTTCATTTCTAGCAATATTGGAGACTAGATGGTAGACTAGATGTGTGTAAAACCCTTCCAGTACAAAAAAAATTTTTTTTATTAACAATGACTGCTTAAATTTAAATAACATTTTTAACAATGAATGAAATGGAAATAAAGGGAAATCATCTGAGGTCCAAAATGTCAAAAGAGCATGATTCCTAAATATAGGTGAGCTCTGTGGTCTTCATTTTCTCAGGGGGTTGGGATATCTTACAATCCTGAGTACACAGGAGCCTGGGTATCAACAGGAAAGCCACTTATACCTATCAAGAACAAGAGAAAAGGTTTGGTGCCAGTCATTGTGAGAGGTCAGACCAGAAACCGCCAATGAAGCAAAAACCCTAGAAAAGAGATCTCACTAGGTGGTAAACTAAAAAAAAAACAACACAGAGATAGAAAGTAAGGAAAGTTTGGGTACAGGGCAGAAAATCTCCCCTAAAGTTCCTAATCAGCACTCATAGAGTATTACAGTTTGAACTCACACTACCTGTAAGCCTTCCCTTTTCCCAGGAAATCAATAGTATAGTTTTGAAGAGGCCCAGGTTGGTCATGCAACCAGCACCAGGCAAAAGAAAATGAAAATGCCCTGTGACATTAAAACCAGGAATTGCCACAGGTGGAGTTTCATAGAAATTATCTAACAATAGATGAAAATCACAGAACACCAAGGAAATAAATCATTAGGAATTAGAATTCTATATAAAAAACAAAAATCTGAAGATATTAGGATTATCAGACACAAATTATAAAATATGTTTCAAGAACCAAAAGAGACTAAAGAATAATAAAAGAAATAAAAGACTATCAAACATGATCCAGGCAGATTTGATAAAGGATAAAAGAAACATCCTGGAAATAAATATTTTAACTGAAATTTAAAACTTAATGGACAGGTTTACCCGCTAAAGATGGAATTCATACATTAAAGAATAGGCATTTAAAAATAAAGAATTCAACAAAGAGAATATACAAAATAGTATATGTGGAAAAGACATTAAAATACATAGAGTATCAGAGCTCTAAATGAAGACACTAGAAAGTATGGGGGAGGAGCCATATTAGAAAGAGTTATTGGCTGAGTCTTTTGTCTCTGGCTATAAAGAAAAAGCTTTTATCAGAGCAACCTCCTACTAAGAAGAACTGCAATACTGGATAAATAAACAAACAACTGTTTAAAACCATTAGCAAGCAACCAAGACAGCTAGGATGTTAAGTGCCAAGATCCTGGAGAAAAGAGAAATCTCATTAAAAGTGAGCTTGACATTCTCCAGCTAAATTTTCCCCTCAAGACATCTGCTGATTTGTAAAAATCTCCAGGTCACGCAATAAGCTGTCGCTCAAATCAGAGTCTTCCACTTCTGGAAGATGTAGTAACAGGGACTAGATTTACCTCCCCACCCACTGAAATAAACAGAGAAAATACAAGAAGAAATGGCTTTCAGGACATGGGACACCAGGCAACAAAGAACAGTAATCCCTGAAAGATGTGAAACAAATAAATTATACTGTACTGGTGAGTTTCTATAGCCCAGAAAGTGATAAATTGTTACCAATATGATAGGTAAGAAATACTACTTTAATTTCAATTTCCTATTATAAGTGAGGATAAATATATTTTCTTATATTAAAGGACCATTTCAATATTGGTTGTTTCTTCATGTCTCCTGCCAACTTTATATAAGGTCTTTTTCATTTCAATTTTTTAAAGTTCTTTATAAGTTAGAAATAATTCTCTTTTACCTGAGATATACATTGCAAACACATCATTTTGTCATTTGACTTTGTCATACAAATCTTTTCTATTTGTGTAGTCAAATGTACCAATTGTTCTTACTGAATCTATATTTCAAGGCATAGTTAAGGAAGTACCCAGTTTATCGTTTGTGAATGTGAAGTCATTCATTCCTGTATGTTAATTCTATGCCTGCTATCTTACTGAATTCTTTTATTGTTTAGCTCTTAACACTGATCCTTTGGTATTTCCCGGGTACACTATATACTATTGTATCATCTGCACATAGAGATAGTTTTACTTCTTTTCCAATTCTTATAACTCTAAATGTCTTCTCTTGTCTAATTTCATTTGCTAATACCTCCAGTATAATGTTAAATATTAGTGAATATGATAGGCATACTGCCTCTATGACCATGAGGTGTGTGTATGTGTGTGTGTTAAGAAAGTATTCATTAATTCTATTTTTCTCCTTACCACTCTTAATACAGTATATTGCATTGGTAGATTTTCAAATATTAAACCAACTATGCATTCCTAGAATAAATCCTACTGGGTCATGAGTGTTTTATTTTCTTCTTGTAGTATTGGATTTTGATTGCTAATATTTATTTAGCATTTTTTTGCAGTGATGCTTGTACATTACATTGGTCAGTAATTTCTTTGTACTATCTTTACCAGTTTTAGCTGTTAAGGTTGTATTTGCTTTATAAAAAGTGTTTGGATATTTCCCTTGATTTCCTTTGTTCTGGAACAATTTATAGAGCATTAGGACTATCTATCTAGACTTTAAATATTTGATAGAATTCCCTTCTGAAGTTGTTTATTGATAACTTTTGATATTTCTTCTGTGAAAATTGGTCTGTTTAAACTTTATATCTCTAATGGGTTCGATTAAACAAGTAAACTGTATTCCTCTAGGAAATCATGCATTTCATCTAGATCTTCAAATGTATTTGCATAGAGGTTAGCAATATAGTCTCTTTTGACTGTTTTAGAATTTCTTCTGTTTCCATGACTACTTTTCCCTTGTCATTTCTTAGTTTGCATTACTTGTGATTTCTCCCATTTTTGCGGGGATTAACTAATGGTTTGTCTATTTTGTTAATTCTTCTCCAAACCCAAAATTTCATTTATTAATTAGATACACTGAGTCTCAAATAGCTAAATCATTAATTTCTGCTTTTATCTTTACAGTTTCCTTTCTTAAGCTTTCATTCTTTTTTTTTTATTCTTTGTATAGCTTTTTGAGTTGAGACTTTAATACATCTATTTTCATACTTTTATTTTTATATGTTTTCAAGGCTGTAATATTTTTCTCAGCTCACTCCTTTCATGTAACACATAGATTCTGATATGTAGTGTTTTCATCACAGATTTTTAAAAATATTATAATTTGTTTGCACTTCCCTTTTCACCCAAGAGTTGATAGAAGTATTTTTAATATTTAGATGAAAAGATATTTTTGTTATTGAGTTTTAGTTTATTTCATTATGACCACAGAGTTAATTTACTAAACTTTCTGATATTCTCTTTGGTGACCTAATATATAATTGATTTTTATAAATATCCAATATAGGCTTGAGAAGTTTTATTCTCTAGTATTAATATTAGTAAATATATTTTCATAACTTCTAACTTATTACTTTGTTAGATTTTCTTTATCTTACTTATTTTTGTTAGTTGACCTGTCTTGTACTGAGATTGGTATCTTAAAGTTTGCTCTTATCAGTGTGTTTCTTGCTCTGACTAATTTTTTTTTTTTTTTTTTTTTTTTTTTTTTTTTTTTGCGGTACGCGGGCCTCTCACTGTTGTGGCCTCTCCCGTTGCGGAGCACAGGCTCCAGACGTGCAGGCCCAGCGGCCATGGCTCACGGGCCCAGCCGCTCCGCGGCATGTGGGATCTTCCCGGACCGGGGCATGAACCCGTGTCCCCTGCATCGGCAGGCAGACTCTCAACCACTGCGCCACCAGGGAAGCCCAACTCTGCCTAATTATTAATTGTTATATCTTCATTATGATTTATGACTTTTAGAATATACAACTATTCTTTTTTCAAGTTCAATACTTTTATTCTGTTAAACTTTATTTGATATCAGGATTGCAAATCTGTTTTTTTTTTTTTTTTTATTGCTTTCATTTACCTGGATATCTTTGCCCTTCCTATATGCCACCCTTTATAAATCACTTTTAGGTTCGTCTCTTGTATAAAACACATAGTTAGATGTATTTTGTGAACCAAATTTAAAATCTCTTTCTTTTTATTTGGTTAAGCCCATTCACATTTATTGATATAACTGATAAATTTTAATATAAATATTACATGTACTATGTTTATCTTCCATGTTTGTTTACCTACATTATATGTTTTTTCTTGTTTTTAATTTTGTTTCTTTGGTATTTAGAAAGATTTACATTTTGATTGTATTGGTTACTTTTGCACTTATACAACTGTTAAAATTTCCTTATAATCCTATTTTCTTATTTAATCTTTTACTATCTAATACTACTCTTTGGCTCTCAAATATTGCTTATATCAATGTGCTTATTCTACTTTCTCATTATTTCTCCCTACTCCTATTTTAGCTGCATTATTTCTACTTCCTAAAAGCATATATTTATACATTATTCTTCTACCCATCCTCATCTTTATTAATCTTATATTTTATTTTTTTTAATAAATTTATTTATTTTTATTTTTGGCTGCATTGGGTCTTCATTGCCATTTGTGGGCTTTCTCTAGTTGCAGCAAGCGGGGGCTACTCTTCATTGTGGTGTGCAGGCTTCTCTTGTTGCGGAGCGTGGGCTCTAGGCATGCGGGCTTCAGTAGTTGTGGCTCATGGGTTTAGTTGCTCCACGGCATGTGCGATCTTCCTGGACCAGGGCTAAAACCCGTGTCCCCTGCAATAGCAGGCAGATTCTTAACCATTGTACAACCAGGGAAGCCCTAATCTTATATTTTAAATTAAAAAGCTTCTGTTGCTAAATTTCTCTAGTCATTTCTTGGTTGGATGAAGTTCACTCTTTAATAGTTTGGCCCAAGAAGGGCTCAAGGATGCAATATTATTTGAGTTATTGCAAGTTTACAACTATTTTTACATGGCCATGATATTTAAAGGACAACTCATATGGATATAAAATCCTGATTCACGTTTCATTTCTTTGAGTTTCTTGAAGATGCTGCTCCTCTGATAGCTTGATTTACATGCTGCTTTTCTAGAGGCCCTGAGAGTTTTCTCTTTATAACTTGTAGTTTTACTTGAATACATATCAGTGTTGGTAATTCCGGAACAATTTTCCCAGGTAGGTCCTTTTAATAAATAAATAAATAAATATATATAATAATATAATATATATATATATATATATATATAATTTCAGAAAATTTTTCTTCTATTAGAATTTTACATATTACTTCTGTTTCCATGTTTAATTTTTCATCTTCAGGGATTCCAGACATTACTACATTGTATCTTCTTTGACAGTATTAATTTAAATACTTTATCTCTGACTCTTTTTACTTCTTTATTGTTGTTTTCTAAATTTATTTAGAGTATCTTAGTTTTTATTCAAATCTATTCCTTCCGGGCCTCTTGTAACTTGGTCTTTATTTCTCATGTGATTTTTGTCATTTCTTATATTTTCCTGAATTCAATCCATTCTTAATTTATTTCTTCTTATTGTTTTATGTTCACTTTTGTACTAAATTTTAAAATATCTGATATAAGCTATTTCTTCATGCGCTTGTTTGATGATATATGCTTCAGTATGGAATTATGTATTACAGTTATCTTCTGCTTCCTGGTTAATTAGGGGTGGGGGAGTGGGATTTTCTTCATCTGAAAAATTTGTATTAGCATTCATGTGTTCCTTTTTTTTTCTTATAGTACATTTTTATATGTAAAACTGCTTGTACTATTGCATTTCTGTGAACAGGCTGAAAGTTTGGGATAGTTTAAAAGATTGTTAGTTCAAGAGCACTTTTCTGTCAGTGTTACAACATAGTTTCTTTAATAGATGGTTCTTTTTTGAGAGGTGGTAGTAAAGGGTGATATCCTTTGATTATTTTAAATTTTATTTTACCTTACAGGATCATAAATTTCCCCCTCTTGCTCTTTTTCTCTTTGCCATGAAGTTTCCAAAATGTGCTGCTTCTGTTCTTTTTACTCTCCTCTTCACAAATGTTGCCCTTCCAATTGCCTCCTTATACGCCTCCCTCACCTTTAAATAAGCATCTTTCTTACACCCAGTGCTCAAAATTAGCAGGACTCTTTTTTCAGTATTTCCTCACATAGATTGACTTTCCCTTTTTCCTGTTGATTTTAGTTCAGTTCTAGGCCCTTCATTTACCTCTTCTTTCTTCCACAATTTTTCTGTACCCATCTTGCTTTCTGCAAAGGTTTGTGGTGGAGATCCAAGAAATAGCTCCACTGAAAATGATGTTTATTTTTTTACTTGTGGGCATTTTAAAGTATGTAATTTCTCTGACTTATAATTACACTAAAGGTATGGGATTTGTGTGGTTATATTTGTTCTTCTACTTCAGGAGTCAGTAAACTATGGCTCCCAGGCCAAATCTGGTATACCACCTGTTTTTGAAATAAAGTCATGCTTTTTTTACTTATGCATTTTTTATGACTGCTTTCACAATACAATAGCAGAATAAATTAGTTATAACAGAGATTCTGTGGCTCACAAAGCCTAAAATATTTTCTACCTGTCTCTTTACAAAATAAGTTTGCTGATCCCTGATCTACTTGATTTTTATAGTTTTTGGAGGATGTGTTAGAAGATTCAAATTTAGGTGCGTGCCATTAACTTGACTATTCAGACATCCTCCTAGAGAACTGAATGTTAAGCATTCAATTTCCTTAAAATGTCATAGCCTTAAGAGCCTTAAAATTGAAATGTAAAAAACAAAACAATACCACACATAACCCTATTTTTTTCTGGCAGTAGGAGAAACATAGTAATATTTCTAAATGCCTACTGTGAGATAGGCACTTGGAACTTTGCATATATTATAATATTCCATGCCAAAACTCAGGGATTTATTCATTATCCTTTCCTCTGCCACAGATGAGGATGCTGGTGCTCAGAAAGATTGCTTACTTTGTTCAAGGTATTTTTACTGATAAATAGAAGAATTGGTATTCCAGCTCAGGTTTCTCTGGTTCTAAATCCTATATTCTACTAGATCTCTTCTGCTAATTCATGAATGTAAATTAGGCAAATTATGCAGCTAGTTCAGGTTAAGGCTCAAGAATTAAATGCCATTCAAGAATATTCACTTTTCTGTTTAAACTAGCTCCTATCCCTAATTAACTTGAACCATTTAATTCCACACCACATACTCCCAACCCCTTTCTTTATTACTGTGCCTAACTTTCATGAAAGATAACTGTGCCCATATGAAGGAACACCAAGCCAAACATTCTAGTAATACACTGTCAACCATGTCAGGAAAATTGTACCTTGGGGACCTATCATCTTTCTCAGCAAAGAGCTATCAAATTTGGTCTAAGAGCTTAGACCAAAGAGCTATCTGCTTTGGTCTAAGTGTAAAACCCTGAAAGCCAGAATGATTATATATTTCAAGTCTTCCTGTTGTGTCACATGTTGCCAAGCCTCACAAATCAAAAAGAATAAGAATGGCACAAACACACAAACACACACACACACACACACACACACACACACACACACACATACACACACACTACGTACAGATTTGCCAGAGCAAAATATGCACTGTTCAGGAGCTCCTGAAATTGAGACATTAGATTGCTTAGACTGTACCCCACAATAAAGTAACCTGAAGCAAAACATGCACCCAGCGTGCCCTGAGAAGCTGTTTGGTGTTCTTCATAATATGTGCTGCCCATTTCAAAACAATCAGTCCTTCTATCCCTCACCCCATCTTAAGAGTGTGTTTCTCCAGGCTTTGCCTCTCATTACAACCAACAAACTATTGAGTCCATTTGTATTGCACAAAACAATTTCATATGGGAGAGAATTGGTACAAAGCAATCTAGTTTTGACACCAGTTGGCTAGTGTACATTCAAGGACTTTCTCTGAGCAGACAGTGCTCCTCTGGTTAAAAACTGCTATTTTAAAAGTTGTTTGGGGAATTCATGGAGTTTACGTAAGACCTTACTTCCTTCATTCCTCCAAAATTAGATTTCCTATAGTAGTCATTCCACAGACACTATCTCAGGCAGTTTCTACTCAGAATATGTTTTGCTTAAAGTGGAAAACAAAGAAATCTTGTAGGCTTGCAGTTTGGGGATAGCAATTTATTTCAGTAATAGGAATGACAACAAACTGGATAATTTCTGCATTTAAAAATTCTGTTTGATTCTGGAAGTTTTAACCACAGGAGTGAGTGTAACCACAAACATGATGGGATTCTAATTAGATGGATATAATGATATCAGTCAAAGCTACACTGAGTATATTCCCCTTTCAGATATCTATGAAAGGGGAACCTCATTTTTTGATAATAAGAATAAAATAAGAAAAAATACATGCACTTGAAATAAAAGTAAAAAATGGGAGGACCTCACACAGCTAAGTAGGCTCCAGCCATGAGAAGGTATGTGAAAGAGTTTGTACTCCTGACAAAAGAATGCCAACAAATGAAAGAATACGACTTATATAAGAAAAAAAAAAGGATGATTTTAGTCTGTTTACTTGAGGAAGTTTTCAGCTACTGCTGACATTTTGTTTCTCCTGCTACTGGTCAGAGGCAGGGTTAGTAATAAACTACATTATTATACAGCTATGTCTCACCCATCCATTTTCACTTTTCTGCTTGGAAAGAAACTCTAGAACTCAGGAATCCAGGGCTGGGAAAAGAGTGATGTATACTTTACTGAGGTTATGAATAAGGTTCAAGGAAATATCTGTAGCCCACTGCTGGGAATGCTTGACTGCTTTTGCATTCCTCCAGAGGTTTGGGATAACCCAGAGAGGGGGCATAGAACAGAGTCAACAAACTATTAGCAAAATACTATACTTAGGTTTATAGGAGAGTCTATTATAAGTCAGACATGATTGTAGCCCTGATTCTACCATTTATTTACTCAGAACCTCTATCAAATTACATTACATCTCAACTCTCAGTTCACTCATTTATGTACTGAGGGTAATAATTATATTCACCTTCCAAGTGGTTTTATGCATAAAAGGAAATAATACATTTAAAGTTTGAAAATTTTTGTTATCAGTACAAACTTTAGGACTTGCTGCATATAGCACTCATTTTGTACTTGAGCCACGTAAGTTTTTTAAGCTCCTTTAATGCAGGGACCATATTTTATTCTTCCTCATCAATTACTTAGTTCCTATGCCATTTCTGAGTCAATAACAGAGAAAAAGAGAAGTTGAAGAAGATTTTGACTGATGGTCTCAATTTTTGTTAAAAGGAGTTATATGTTATCTGTTAAGATTGAGAACAAGAGGGGTTAAGGAAAGAGGTACATACTTATAATACTTAGTGATGCAGTGGGAGAGGGAGTGAACCAAAGATAAGTAAAAGGATTGAAAGTAGCTCTAAAGACTCAGTTCAGGTTAGGGAGCATAAATTTGCATTGTTTTAAATCATCCTGGGAATTGAAGTTAAGAAAGGAGAAGGCAAGGACCCAGTGTATAGCACAGGGAACAATACCCAATATCTTGTAATAACTTGCAATATACTGGTAGGAACACTGAAACGGTAATTTTGACAAATTTCTGGAGGATGAGTATGGAGAAATGCGAGCAGGAGAAATTTCCAGGAGCTATGGTCTCAGGTGAGCATCCAAACTTTTATGGACTTTACCTCCAGGAAACCCACCAGATTCTCAAGGTGAAGATCCAAGAAAGATCCCCTCAGGTGTCTAGCAGGAGAAGAAAAAGGGTAATCACTGTGAAACAAGCCCAGAGTCCTCTCCATAACAAAAGCCTATCCTCCAGGGGGAAAATAAAATTACCCTCCAGCGCCCTCTAGCCTTCCTATCTCAGATAAGGTGATGAGGAATGTATACAAGAAGAAACCCTTATGAAGTCACAGGCCAACTCACCAAGATAAAAAGGGAAAGGGCTCAAATCAATAACATTAGAAATGAAAAAAGAGAAATTCAACTGACACCACAGAAATACAAAGGATCATAAGAGACTACTACAAACAACTATATGACAATAAGATGGACAACATGGAAGAAATGGACAAATTCTTAGAAAGGTACAACCTTCTAAGACTGAACCAGGAAGAAATAGAAAATATGAAGAGACCATTCACAAATACTGAAATTGAAATAATGATTTTAAAATTTCCAACAAACAAAAAGTCCAGAACCATACACAAAAATAAACTCAAAATGGATTAAAGAGTTTGAGGTAGAAAATACTACCTCAAATATTTCTTCTACTCAGTTTCTTTCCCTTCTGTTACTCCAATTACATATACATTATATCTTTTGAAATTGTCTCTCCTTTATTTTATGAACTATTCTTTTTCATTCTTATTTCTCTTTGCATTTCAATTTGGAAAGTTTCTGTTGACCTACTTGCAAACTCGCTGATTCTTTCATCAGCTATGTTAAGTCTACTGGCGATCACACCAAAGATATTCTTCATTTTTGTTACGGTGTTTTGGATTTCCAGCATTTCCTTTTGACCCTTTCTTAGAATTTCCATCTCTCTGATTGAATTACTCATCTGTGTTTGGATGTTGTCTACTTTTCCTTAGAGCCCTTAACATAGTAAACATAGCTATTTAAAATTCTCTGCCTGATAATTCCAATATATCTGAATCTAATGGTTGCTTTGTCTCTTCAGGCTGTGAATTATTTTTTTTTTTCCCTTTGCTGTGCCTTTTAATTTTTTGTTGAAAGCAGGACATATTGCATTGCGTAAGAGGAATTACATT
Organism: Tursiops truncatus; assembly: GCF_011762595.2. Classification (NCBI taxonomy): domain Eukaryota; kingdom Metazoa; phylum Chordata; class Mammalia; order Artiodactyla; family Delphinidae; genus Tursiops; species Tursiops truncatus. Next base: position 124,880,626 of record NC_047034.1, read on the forward strand.
AATTTTCTATTGCTGCTGTAACAAAGTATCACAAACTTAGTGACTTAAAATGATACAAATTTGTCTTACGATTCTGGAGGTCAGAAGTCCAAAATACGTCTCCCTGGGCTAAAATCAAGGTGTTAGGTGTTCCTTTCTGGAGGTTCTAGGGGAAAGTCAGAAGTATTTTCTAGTTTCCAGTGGCCATCTGCATTCCTTGGCTAGTGGCCCCCATTATGTACTCCATCATCAAAGCCAGCAACATTTGGCTGAATCCCTACAAACTGCCATCTCTCTGGTTCTCTCACTCTGCTCTCCTCTTTCACTTAGCCTTATAATTACATTGGGTCTACCTGGGAAATCCAGGATAATGTCTCCATCTCAAGATCAGCTACTGACAATGTTAATTCCACTTGCAACCTTATTTCCCCTTTTCCTTGTCACAGGTTCTGAATTAAGACTTGGACATCTTTTGGGGAGGGGGCTGCATTATTTTACTTACCACAGGAACTGAGGTCAATAGGCCTCTTGTTTGAAGATTTATGTTTATTCGGCTAGGAGTTGGGCTTTGTTTAACGTTTTCTGAAGCTATAAGTGCCAGGGACTTCAATTTCCTCTAGTGTTTTGTTTTGGCTCCCCTCTTGACTTTGACCTTCCATAAATATCTCCTCAGAGAAAATCTGTGCCTTACAGCTTTTTCAGTTGTAATCTATAGGAGCCCTGTTGGTGTGGTGGTAATGCATGGGAGAGGGGAGTGTTTATAATCTTTTAATTAAGTCTCAGTCTTTGAATGGACCCATGTCTCTGTCCTGTAACTTTCTTCTTTTTTTTATAATTTTTATTGGAGTATAGTTGATTTATGATGTTGTGTTAGTTTCTGTTCTACAGCAAAGTGAATCAGTTATACATATATCCACTCATTTTTAGATTCTTTTCCAATAAAGGTCATTACAGAGTACTGAGTACAGTTCCCTGTGCTACACAGTAGGTCCTTATTAGTTACCTATTTTATATATAGTAGTGTGTATATGTCCATCACAATCTCCTAATTTATCCCTCCCCTCCCTTTCCCCCCTGATAAACATAAGTTTGTTTCTACATCTGTGACTCTATTTCTGTTTTGTAAATAAGTTCATTTGTATCATGTTTTTTAGATTCAACATATAAGTGATTTCATACAATATTTGTCTTTTTCTGTCTGACTTACTTCACTTAGTATGATAATCTCTATGTCCATCCATGTTGCTGCAAATGGCATTATTTTATTCTTTTTATGGTTGAGTAATATTCCATTGTACATATATATATATATATATATATATATATATATATACACCATATCTTCTTTATCCATTCATCTGTTGACAGACATTTAGGTTGCTTCCGTGTCTTGGCTATCGTAAATAACACTGCTATGAACATTGGGGTGCATGTATCTTTTCGAATTAGAGTTTTCTCTAGATATATGCCCAGGAGTGGGATGGCTGGATCATATGGTAAATCTATTTTTAGTTTTTTAAGGAACCTCCATACTGTTCTCCATAATGGTTGTACCAATTTACATTCCCACCAACAGACTAGGAGGGCTCCCTTTTCTCCATACCCTCTCCAGCATTTATTGTTTGTAAACTTTTTGATGATGGCCATTCTGACCTGTGTGAGATGATACCTCATTGTAGTTTTGATTTGCATGTCTCTGATAATTAGTGATGTTGAGCATCTTTTTATGTGCTTTTTGGCTATCTGTTTGTCTTCTTTGGAGAAATGTCTATTTAGATCTTCTGCCCATTTTTTGATTGGGTTATTTGTTTTTTTGACATAGAGCTGCATGAGCCGTTTGTATATTTTGAAGATTAATCCCCTGTCAGTCTCTTCATTTGCAAATATTTTCTCCCATTCTGTGGGTTGTCTTTTCATTTTGTTTATGGTTTCCTTTGCTGTGCAGAAGCTTTTTAAGTTTAATTAGGTCCCACTCATTTACTTTTGCTTTTATTTTCATTACTCTAGGAAGCGGATCATAAAAGATCGTCCTGCAATTTATGTCAGAGAGTGTTCTTCTTATGTTTTACTCTAAAAGTAGTGGAAAATACTCTACTCAGAGAACTTTCCAAACTTAATGGTAAACACCAAACCACAGATCCAGGAAGCTCAGAAAACATTAAACAGAAAAAATAGAAGAGAAAAAAAAAAAAAAAAAAAACTCTATCATATTCAAACTGCAGAACACCAAAGACAAAGGGAAAAAAATATCGAAAGAAGCCAGACAGGGAAAAGCACTTTACCTGTAGAAGATCAAAATTTTAGTGGACTTCTCATCAGAAACCACAGAACCAAGAAGAGAGTGGAGTGAAATATTTAATAAATACTTGGGGAAAAAACCCCACCAACCCAGAATTCTATATACAGCAAAATTATCCTTCAAAGGTAACAAAAAATACTTTATCAGACAAATAAAAATTGAAGGAATTCAATGCCAGCAACTGCAAGAAATATTAAAAGAAGTTCTTCAGGGAGAAGAAAATGTTATGTTAGAAACTCAGATCTTTATAAAGAAAGGAAGAGAATCAGAGAGGGATAAACGAATAAATGAAATCTTTTGTTTTTTCTTATTCTTAGTTGATCCAAACAATAACTGTTTATTTAAAATAAAAACAATAATAATAATGTATTGAGTGATTATAGAATATGGATGTTAAATGAATGACAGCAATATCACAAGGTACAGAAGAGTGGAATCAGGAGTACTCTAAGGTACCTTACTATTCATAAAGCGGAATAGGGTTATTTGAAGGAGGGCTTAGATTATTTATAAAATACATATTGTAAACTCTAGAGCAGCCATTAAAAAAGTTTTAAGAAGTATAACTGACACACTAAGAGAGGATATAAAACTGGAATAATATAAAATGCTCAATTAAAATGAGAGGTAGAAAAAGAAGGCTCTGGCAATGAATATATACAGTTATAAATATGGTTGATATTAATCCAAATATTTCAAAAATTACTTTAAATGTGAATGGTCATATACACCAATTAAAAGTCAGAGATTGTCAGAGTGGATTAAAAAGCAACACCAAACTATATGTTGTCTGTAAGCAACTCACTTTAGATGTAACGACACAGATAAGTCTATAAAATAAAGGGATAGAGAGAGACATACCATGGTAACTCTAATCAAAAGAAAGTTGGAAGAGCTATATCAACTTCAGACAAAGCTGATTTCAGAAGAAGAAAGTTATCATGGACAAAAAGGACATTATATACTATTAAAGGGATCAATTCTACAAGACATACCAATTCTAAATGTGTATTCAACCAAAAGAATGTTGAAATATAGGAACAAAAGCTGACAGAATTGCAAGAAGAAATAGACAAATCCACTCTTGCAGTGAAGACTTCATAGATTTAAGTAATTGATAGATCAAGCCAACATAAAATCAGTAAGGATACATTTAACCTGAACAGCACTATCAAACAAATTGATCTAAATCACATTTATAAAATACTCCATCCAACAACATCAGAATACACATTCTTTTCCAGCTCACACGGAACATTCACCAAGATAGACCATATTCTGGGCCCTAAGACACAGCTTTAAAGAATAGAAATCATGGGGCTTCCCTGGTGGCGCAGTGGTTGAGAGTCCGCCTGCCGATGCAGGGGACAAGGGTTCATGCCCCGGTCTGGGAAGATCCCACATGCTGTGGAGCGGCTAGGCCCGTGAGCCATGGCCGCCGAGCCTGTGCGTCCAGAGCCTGTGCTCCGCAACGGGAGAGGACACAACAGTGAGAGGCCCGCGTACCACCAAAAAAAAAAAAAAAAAAAAAAAAAAAGAATAGAAATCATGGAAAGTATGTTTGCAGACCACAATAGAAAATATTGAAAATTAAAGAACCAACTTCTAAATGACACATGAGTCAAGAAAGAAATCTTAAGGAAATTTTTAAATACTTTGAACTAAATGAAAATGAAAACAAAAGTTATCACGGGGCTTCCCTGGTGGCGCAGTGGTTGAGAGTCCGCCTGCTGATGCAGGAGACACGGGTTCGTGCCCCGGTCCAGGAAGGATCCCACATGCTGCGGAGCAGCTGGGCCCGTGAGCCATGGCCGCTGAGTCCTGCACGTACCGGAGCCTGTGCTCCGCAGCGGGAGGCCCGCGTACCGCCAAAAAAAAAAAAAATTATCACGTTTTGTGGGAGGCAGTGAAAGCAATACTTAGAGGGAAATGTATAGCATTAAATACAATATTTTAGAAAATAATAAAGGTCTAAAATTAATAACCTATTTTTGAACATTAGGAAATTAAAACAAGAATAGCAATTTAAGCCTAAAGCAAGCGGAAGAAAAGATATAATAAAAATTAGAATAGAAAAGCAATGAAATTTAAAATAGGAAAATGATAAAGAAAATCAAGGAACTGCAAAGATGACTTTTTAATATATCAAAAAACTGATAACCCCTAGCCAGACTAACAAGAGCAAGACAGAGACAGAGAGAATACAAGTTACCATATCAGAAATTAAAGAGGAGTCATTACTACTGATCTAATGGAAATTAAAAGGATAAACAAGGAATTCTATGAACACTGTAAGACAACCCATCCTTGCCTTTATTCACGCAACATTTGCATTTTCTCCATAGGCTGTAGTTGGGTTGCTTTGCGAAACTGCAGAGCAAAATAAAGCATTATTGTTTAACTTGTCAACTTATAAAATATGTTCTTGAAACTCTGTATAGAATCAATAGTCCTGAATGCCAGTGCTTGGATTATAAATAGACTTCTTTATAGAAAGCAGTATTTGAATTTAAAAAATGCTAAAAGCATGAAGAACATAGGACATAAATTTTGTACCATAAATGACAGTGTTAGAAAAACTGCATGGTCTTGTAAGAACCACTGAAAAGTTCAATTAAACCGGGGGAAGCACGGAGATGGTTTTTCATTAGTGAAGAATACAGGGAAATTTGTCCAGTGTTGTGAGTAGGGGAAAGTGCTGGGATCCTGCCCCTCTTCAGGATGATTCCCAGAGTGAGGGATCTTAGAATCCTCAGAAAGTTCAGGAGAATCTTGGAACTCTGAGAGTTGGCATGCCTCACAGAAAGTCTTGGTCCAGTATATTACCAAGTATATAAGTTTTCTTTCACTACTGAAGCAATTACCACAGATTTAGTGGCTTAAAACAACACACATTTATTGTCTTGCAGTTTCTGTATGTTAGAATCCAACCACAGTTCTCACTGGGATAAAATAAAGGTCTTAGCAAGGCTATATCCCTTCTGGAGGTTCTGGGGGAGAAACATGTACAGAGTCTATAGACCAGCTTTATTCTTTGGCTTATGTCCTCCTTCCCTCCATCTTCCAAAGCAAGCATTGTTTCATCTCTACAACTGTCCTTTCATAGTCACATCTCACTCTGACCTCAGTTGGGAAAGGTTCTCCACTTTTAAGGACCTCTGTGATTACATTTGGCCCAACTGGATAATTCAATATAAACTTCCATCTCAAGATCCCTTAACTTCATCACATGTGCAAAGTACTTTTGTGTCATGTAAGGTAAATTACAGGTTCTGGGGGTTAAACACATGGACATGTTTGGGGGCGCCATACCTACCAGGCAATGCCAGAAGAAGATGTATAATTAGATGGGCCTGAATGGAGTCTTGAAGTACCCCATATACTATTTTGGGAAGAAGCATATATTTACTTTCTTTCAGAGGGCATGAAAGTGACTGAGAGAGAGCAGACTGACTGGGACAGGCTCAGGAATATGGTAAACAGCCAGGTCAGAGTGTACAGTGTGGTACACTCTATCAATGGACCATGGAAAGACAAAGGACATAAACAGTAGATATGTCAAAGAAAGGGGCCATTGCCTCATGACTGGGCTAAATAACTTATAACTCAATGGCTGCCAGCAATGGACAGAGGATAGCCACAGATAAGACATGTCTCCCCCTGATGTCCAACAATGCATAACCTCCTGGAATTAGAGTTTACTGGTACATCTGTGCGTAAATTCTTATTTCACTGAGTTCATATCATGGTATAACTGACCTTACCTTAAGGGGAATAGATTAAGTTACCTATAACCAGATGATAGGCAGCAAATAAGTTTATCAAAAAAATAAATAAGTTAGGGTGTTTGCTCACCTAAATATGACTATGAAATTTGTTTTCACTTTGCAAAACTTGAGTTTTAAAATTCAGACAGACTAGAACAAAATCTCAGTCCCACCATGTTCTAGCTGTGTGACCTTGAGCATATAATGCAATGCCTCTAAACCTCAGTGTTTTCAAATGTAGTAAAATAAACTTTGTAAGCTATTTAGTAGAAAATTGAGACTCTGGGGCCTGTGTTGTTGTAACCAAGGAAATGAGAGCAATAAATTGCTCTTCTGAATAAAATAAAATGAAACAAAAAATTCAGAGATTAGAACAAAAGAGTACAGAAAAATATAAGCAAAACAAAATATATATAGGGTATAGCTTTGTTACTTTAGGATCAGGAATAGCTAATGTTGAATTTAAATTGTGTTACCATGATGAAAATACTTTCATATTTTCAACACCTTAAATAAGTCTTTCACACACACACACACACACACACACACACACACACACACACACCCCTTTGTGTGAATGGTTTTATGTGATAATAATTTAATTAACTCAGTTAATGAGAGGTAGAACAGACACAAACAAAATGACAAAATTAATCCTTAAATTCAACTAATGCAGTGAAAGCAGGTGGAAGGCACAGAGAAGAATAAGAACATAAGCCCCTAGTAATGGCAAAGATCTTAGAAAGGGTTTATATTTCTTCAGGGTATAGAATAAGGGATTTACTAAATTATTTCTATAGCAATAACTGCCCCCCATCTCTAACCTCTAATTCCTCTTCATTTTTCTTATATGAATATTGTATCTCCATGTATTTTATTTGTGTATTGTCTATGACCCCCTCCCAAAAAAATGTATCATGAGAACAGTTCTTGTTCACTGTTTCGTCCTTGTAGACTATAACAGTGCCTGGAACATATCAAGATTTTTTTTAAAGTTGTTGGCTGACTGTATACTCAGATCTTAAGTTATAAGATCTTAAGTTGCTAATCTCTGAATTATAGGTGTAAATAATTATAAAACAAAATCAGACCAACACTGAATGCTAACACAGAAGGATATGGGTTAGGGGCTTGTAAAAGGGCTTGTAAAATAGAATGGAGATCATAATGGAAGATCCATTTTAATGGGGGAGAAAACAAATTGTTAAAGAAAAAATAATGAAGGCACCCACCAAAACTGGATAATGACCCAGGAACACAGGAAACTGTGACATTAAGGACACAGATCACTGGGTTTGAAATTACTGTTCTTTTCTCCCTCAGAGCTTTTTCCTTCCAACTCTGATTGGTTAATTTGGTAGATAATGAGAACAGGAATTTTGTGAAACCTTGCTACTTATATGCAAACTTCAGATTCAATTTTTCATTATATAAATACATAAAATATGCCATATATTTGTTTCATATCTTAAATTTTCACCCAAAATCTTGTACTAAGCATGCTGCTGAGAGGATTGTGCTATGACCTATATCAGTTCTCTACAGCATCTATGTCAGGTAGTAAGTAAGCAATGCAATAATCTTGAGTTGTGATTTGGTGGACTCGTGGGAGGAAAATGCCTGACATTACTGTTTACATGAACACTCAGAAACATGGTGTCAACATACTCAAATATCTTTTCTCAGTCGGAAATTTTTCTTCTTAATACGATTTCTATAAAATTTTCCAATCTTCAAAAAACCACAATTCTACAATAGTTCAATAGAACATATGCTGCAAAGAAACCCTGTGCTTGGTGAGTCTGCAAGTTCGTCTCTCCCTAGTCTGTGCTGCTGTCTGGCTGAGTTTTGGTGAAGTCATTCTCAAGCCATGTTTTGATAACTGAAGGTGGCCATTAGCAAACTAATGCTTAACACTCAATGTCTTCTCACGTATTCTTCAAGAAAAGGGACAGCAGCTTTATTCTGTTTTTAGAGCTATCTTGATATAAAAGTGAAAATTGAATGTGAAATATATCAAATTTTTCTATATCTTATCTGACTGTTTGGTTCATTTGGGAGAAACTGTCTCTAGCATGTAACAGTAGTCTACTCCAAAACAATCCTGTTCTCTGGGCATTTCCTATATGTTCTATGGAGCACGTTTTAGGAATGTCTCCCTAGCCTCATACTACCTATTCTCTCTTTCTTGGATTATAGAACAATTTTAAACTGAGAGCATTTAGCATTAGGCGAGTAGATCCATCCTTCTGTAATTGAATAAGGGATATGTGTACACACACACAGTATGTGTTTGTATATGTGTATAAAAATACACATATGCCCATACATGCATGAGTGTATATGATTTATTACTTTCTTATAGCCCCATAAACATAAAACTCATATCAGATCAGATAATTTTTCCAAAAGACTCCATACTAAGTCAAATACACTAATTCCTCAAATAAATATTTAAGTGACCATAATGTGCCATTTTGACAGGCACTGAGGATATAGCAGTGAACAAGAAAAATGGGCCCTTGCCTTTATGGAGCTTACAGTCTATCAAAGAAAATCAGAAACTTAAACAAGTAATTGTGATTAGGTGTATGATAGGGTTAAGGCAGGTTGTCCAAGAGACTAAAGAGTAATGAGACAACCGTTAAGAGGCAGAGAATAATGTTCTAGTCAGAGAAGTAGCATATATAAAGGCCCAGCGACAAGAGAGAACATCTAAGATTTAGATGTTCTAAGGAATTACATGAAACGTATTTTCACAGGAGTGTGGAGTACAAGGGTGGGTCTGTGAGACGGGGTGCATAGTGGTGGCCCACAAGAGGGAATAATAAACTCTGCCATTTACAGAGGACAAGTCATGGCAACTTCACAGAAGTTAAGGTTGAGGTACAACTGGTCTTACATGTAAGCAGTTTTTCAGGTAAAGGAAATAATAGCAACTACTCCAAAGTTCATGCTTTAGCCCCATAAACAGGGTTGGAGCCATTGCAGGACAGCAGTGAAGAATACAGAAAGAGTCCTCAAACAGCTGGTCTGTGCTACACCCTAATGACAATCAGGCTATATTTAGATCTTTACCATTTACAGTGCACTTTTCCATTGAATCCTCACCCCAGCACTGAGTCTCAGTATATTGAATCAATGTGTAAAGAACTCATACAACTCAATAGTTAAAAAAATAATAAATAACCCAATTAAAATGGGCAAAAGAATTCAGCAGACATTTTTCAAAAAAAGACATACAAATGGCCAAGAGGTATATGAAAAGGTGCTGGACATCACCAATCATCAGGGAAATACAAATCAAAACCGTAATAAAAATGTCACCTTACACCTGTTAGGATAGCTTCTACCAAAAAAAGACAGGAGACAACAAGTGGTGTTGAGGGTATGGAGAAAGGGAACCCTTGTGCAATTGTTGGTGGAAGGTAAATTGGTACAGTCATTATAGAAAACAGTACAGAAGTTCCTTGAAAAATTAAAAATAGATCTACCATATGATCCAGCAATCACTTCTGGGTATATATCCAGGAAACAAATCAGTATCTCAAGAAGATATCTGCAATCCCACGTTCATTGAAGCATTTTTCACAATAGCCAAGATATTGAACCAAACATAAGTGCCCATCATCTGATAAATGGATACATATGTGATATATATATATACATATATATCCATTTATACATACATATACATACACACAACACACACATATATATATACTCAATACACTGCATGTATTGAGTATATATATGAATATTACTCATCCATTGGGAAAGAAGGAAATTCTACCATTTGAAAAAACATGAGTAAACGAGAGAACATTATGCTAAGTGAAGATCAGCCAGACAGGGAAAGACAAATACTGGATGATCTCACTTATATGTAGAAACTTTAACAAAAAGGTCAAACTTATAGAAACATAGAATGATAGCTACCAGGAGCTAGGGCATGAGGGATATGGGAAAAATGCTTGTCAAAGGGTACAAGCCTTCAGTTACAAGATGTATAAGTTCTGGGGATCTAAGGTACAGCATGGTGACTATAGTTAATAATATATTGTATACTTGAAATCTTCTAATACAGTACATCTTAAGCATTCTCACCATACATGCAAAAAAGGTAACTACGTGAGGTGATGGATGTGTTAATTAACCTGATTGTGGTAATCATTCACAGAGCATACATACACCAAATGATCACACTGTATGCTATAAATATATACAATTTTATTTGTCAATGATACCTGGAAAAGCTGAAAAGAAATTTTAAGCTATATCAGGTTTTACCAAAGAAATTAAAGAATGATTAGGTATCCCTATAACCTTTTAAATAGAGAGCACTGAGGCCTGTTACCTGCTGTTTATCTGTTTCTTAATTTTTGTATATTCTAGTCACTTGCCTGTGTAGCCTAATTTTAGCAAATACCTATGGTGAGTCCACTACATTAGGCACAGTAAGGGGATAAAATAACTAAAGTCATTATCCCTGCACTAGAATCATTTATCATTTAGTAGAAGAGAGATGATATATCAATACAAAACAAATAGAATCAATAATAAGAGCAGATATATTCAATTAACAGATTCAGCAGAGCAAGTAGGGTTAACCTGGAATAATATCACCAAGAAATCAAAACTTGACTTGGTAACATTTACTCATCCATCTCTCATTTATAAGTTAATGAAGGCATTTTTAGAGTTAGTCTCTAGAATAAAAAAGACCCAGCATCTCTGTCACTCACTAGCTCTTAGAAGTTGAGAAAGTTACTCAAGCTAGCTGTACCTCAGTTTCCTCCTTTGTAAAATAGGGTAATAACACGTCATCAGGTGAAGATTAAAAAAGCTAATACAAATAAAATACTTAGCATAATGTCTGGCACAATATAAGCCATTATTATTCATCAAATATTTATGGGGGATTTAATAGGTACCAGAGACTCACATTATGCCAAGAATACAAAGATGACTCAAAGAACATTGGACTGCTAAACCACCTGCAAATAATTCTACCAAGGTGATGTTTAAAGCAGACATAACTTCTACATTCAGGTTTCTATGACTTGAAAGCTAATCATGAATTCCGCCAAATTCTTTAAGTGTTAAGAATAAGAATGATTTGATGTTGCGAGGGCAAGTAAAAGAACAGCCTTAAATTAGACCTTTTCAAAAAGAAGAATTAGCCTCATTGTTCTTATTAAAGATATAAAGTAAACTCCCATGCCACTCATAAAGAAATCTCTCATAACCGGTAGCTCCTAGCACCTAGAATAATTATTGTTTAGAGTTTAGACTGTTCAAGCAAGACTAGTCCTTGTAAAGATACATTGACCATAAAACAGGAAGCCACCTTGAACTGAAAAACAATTGCCTTAACTGTTTATATGCTACACAGTTCTTTCCTGTATAAACAAATTACATTGTGCAAAACTAAAAGATACTCCCTTACTAGAAAAAACAAAACAAAACCCAAGTATGGTATATGCTAAACTTATATTTATGTCTTTCTCTGTATAGTGAATGTCCTTTGTTGTTTTCATTTACATAAAATCACTAGAAAAGCACATATAAGACAAAACTAACATAACCTATAATAGATTTCTGTGCCAATATAAGGAATTTAAAGCATTATGTATGTCAACATAGGAAAACTGAGCTGAGAATTTTCTGAAAGATATGTTCCTTATCTATCCTCTCAAGACCTATCCTAAAACTGCCAACCAAAACCTTTAGCAGGAGAGGTCAGTATTTTTTTTCCTACAATAAGTGTATTTTTTATTGAGGTATAAATTGACATACAATATTATATTAGTTTCAGGTGTGCAACATAGTGATTCAACATTTGCATACATTGATAAATGATCACCATAAGAAGTCTAGTTACTATTTGTCACTATACAAAGTTAATACAATATTATTGACTTTATACTCCATGTTGTACTTTACAACCCCATGACATTTATTTTATAACTGAAAGTTTGTACTTGTCACCAATTTCACCCTACCTGCCCCCCCATCACTAACTCCCAATAACCCCCCTCTCCTCTGGCAACCACCAATCTCTTCTCTGTATATATAAGTCTGGGTTGTGTTTAGTTTTGATTGTTTGTTTGTTTTTAGATTCCACATAAAGGCAAATCATGCAGTATCTGTCTTTCTCTGTCTGACTTATTTCACTTAGCATAATATCCTCAAGGTCCATCCATGTTGTCACAAATGGCAAGATTTCATTCTGTTTTATGGCTGAGTAGTATGCCATTGCATATATATCTTTTTTAAACCATTCATCTGTCAATGACACTTAGGTTTCTTCCATAGCTTGGCTGTTGTAAATAATACTACAATAAACATAGGGGTGCATATACCTTTTTGTTTTTTTTTTTTTTTGCGGTATGCGGGCCTCTCACTGCTGTGGCCTCTCCTATTGCAGAGCACAGGCTCCAGACGCACAGGCCCAGCTGCCATGGCTCACGGGCCCAGCCGCTCCGCGGCATGTGGGATCCTCCCGGAAGGGGGCACAAACCCGTGTCCCCTGCATCGGTAGGCAGACTCTCAACCACTGTGCCACCAGGGAAGCCCACATATACCTTTTTGAATTAATGTTTTTGTTTTCTTCCAAAAAATATCCAGGAGTGGAATTGCTGGATCATATGGTAGTTCTATTTCTAAATGTTTTGAGGAATGTCCATACTATTTTCCATAGGGGCTGCACCAATTTATATTCTCACCAACAGTATATGAGGGCTCCCTTTTCTCCACATGCTTACCAACATGGTTATTTCTTGTCTTTTTTATAATAGTTATCCTGACAGGTATGAGGTGGTATCTCACTGTGGTTTCAATTTGCATTTTCCTGATAATTAGTAATGCTGTGCAGCTTGTCACATGCCTGTTGGCCATCTGTAGGTCTTTTTTGGGAAAATGTCTATTCAGATCCTCTGCCCACTTTTTAAACAGATTGTTTGGGGATTTTTGGTGTTAATGATATGCATGAGTTCTTTATATACTTTGGATATTAACCCTTTATCAGATATATGATTTGCACCACGTCTTCTCCCATTCAGTAGGTTGCCTTCTCATTTTGTTGATGGTTTCCTTCCTTCACTGTGGCAGAAGCTTTTTAGTTTGACGTAGTCCCATTTGTTTATTTTTGCTTTTGTCTCCCTTGCTTTGGGAGTCAGATCTGAAAAAACATCACTAAGACTGATGTCAAGGAGCTCACCACCTATGTTTTCTTCTAGGATTTTTAGGGTTTCAGGTCTTACATTCAAGTCTTTAATTCATTTTGACTTAATATATGTGTATGGTATAAGACAGTTGTCCACTTTCATTCTTTTTTTTTTCACTTTCATTCTTTTGCATGTTGCTGTCCATTTTCCTAACACCATTTATTAAAGAAACTGTCCTTTTGAGAGGTCAGTATTTTTAACAATACTCTCAGATATCATTATAAACAAGCATAGATTATTACTGAATCACAAATATTTATTGGATGAGTATAAAAATAATAAGTAACTAATGCTTATTACCACATATTATTTAGAGGCACTTCACTCTACCTTTTACATGTATTAACTCATTTCATCCTTATAATCATCATGTGAGCTGGGTTCTATTATTATCCATACTTTACAGATGTGAAAACAGGCACTGAAATAACTTTCCCGAGGCCATAAAGTGAACTACAGTTTCTTCATTTGTTAGTAGTAATGAAACTAACATGCTAACTGTGCTTTACCACTTACAGTGAGATCTTAAACATATTTTTCTATCTAGTCCCCAAATCACCCTAAGGTCAGTAATGAAGTTATTATCATGTTTGTTTCACAAATGAAGTCAATTCAGAAATGTCACAACTAGAGTTCAAAGCCAGGTTCTCATTTTCTTCACACTCATTTTCTTCACACTCTGGTTTGAAAAGTTCCTTTCACTTTCAGTGTTCTATAATCGTATGAAATTGCAGAACTCTTTTCACATATAAATACAGATACAGCTTATATAGCACTTATTTTTATGTCAAGCCCTTTTCTGAGTACATTACATATATTTTAACTCATTTAATCCTCACAGTTCCAAGAGTCGGTAGTATTACTATCCATACTTTATAGATGAGGAAACTGAGGAAATGAGAGGTAAATCATTTGTTCAGCAAAGTATTTGCAGCAGCAAACAGTAAAGCTAGGATTCAAACCCAATTAGCTGGACAGAGAGACTGTCCTCTTAAACATTACATGGCCCCCATGTATGATTACATTATATGGACTCATATAAAAAGTCAATCTTAAACGCTTCTTTTTAAAAAGAAATACTGCATAATGTTTGAAACAGCATTTCTGACTTAAAATACCATTTAGAAGGTGAGGTAAATAAATAAATCAATAAATACTTATTGAACGTTTGCTTTGGGCAAGCATTATATTAAGCACTGCCTAGAATATAAACAAATGTAAGCTGTATCCCTGGTCTCAAAAGGAGTTTAGTCTAGTTGTTGAGAATAGGCCTACATGTATAAAGTAAGTCTTCAACAAAATTGGGACAATCAGTCTTTATTGATTCAGGTACAGTGTAAATATCATATGTGTAACAGATAATAAATGCTATAGAAAAACTACTAAGAAAATGGAATAAAACCTAAACAAAATAAACCATGAACAGGGAAGTCCTACAGCAGCTTAAATCAAAATGAAGATAAAGATGATTTCTTATGAAAATAGCATCGTTTTCATAAAGAAATACAAAAAGCAGGATTTAGCAAGAGATTTACCCTAAACCTCATCAATCCTTTCAAAAATATTATATTACTCTGTATTTTAGACCACTATTTGGAGCAACAGAGAAAGAATAAGAGGTGAAAAATGTCTGACATTTTTTGTAAAGACTTAAGTTATTTTAAACACCTGATTACTGAAGAACTGTCTGCAGAATTTAATGAAATGCTTTGCTAAATACTAGATAACACAATATGCTTGCTTCTTTCTTTCTTTCTTTCTTTCTTTGGCTTAAACAATTTATTCCTCACAGTTCTGAGATTGGAGAAATCCAAGATCAAGGCACCAACAGATTCAGTGTCTGGAGAGAACTTCCTGGTTCATAGGCCATTGCTGTGTCCTCACATGGTGGAAGGAGCAAGGGAGCTTTCTGAAGTCTCTTTCCTAAGGTCACTAATCTCAATCATGAGAGCTCTACCTTCATGACCTCTAGAAGACCCACCTCTTAATACCATCATTTTGGGGATCAGGGTTTCAACATTCAAATTTGGGGGGAAACAAACATTCAGCCCATAATATCAAGTGAGTCAGATACAAAAGAAATGTGGGAACTACTGAATTCTACTCTAAACCCTTGCTAATCAAAGTGTGGTCCACTAACAGCATTCACGTCACCTGGGAATTTATTTGAAATTTTAAATCTCAGGCCCCACCCCACATAACTTAATCTGCACTTTTACAAGATCCTAGATGATTCATATGAACTTTTAAGTTTGAGAAGCAGGCACTGATCCAAACCAAACCATTGTGTTCCTAGACCCACAGTATCAGCATTACCCAGGAACTTGCTTGAAATGCAAATTATCTGGCTCCACTCCACATCTATTGAATCAGAACCCCTCTGGGGATGGGTCTAGTTGCTGCATTATTTCTTGACAAGATCAGCACTTTATGTCTGTGATATAGGTGATAATATAATGTACTATGCAATGTCCAAAGAAAACGTGCAACCTTAGCTTATTCCTTCCTTTCTGTGTCAGGCATTTAAGAGCACCTGCCTCCTCTTCCAGTGTCCTACCCTTGATGGAGTTTGCAGTATCTACAGTATTTACATTATAAATACAAGGTCCACTAGGAACAAAAATAAAGGCGGAGTAGCAATTGGATCACTGAACATCATTAGTAAGTGATGTTCATTTTGATATTAATGAATATCCTAATTATTCATCTTGATATTAATGTTAGTTGTGCTGCTGGTTAATTATATTTGAATAAGAAATCAAAAACACACAGAGAAAAAACAATCTAACCACACTGAGAAAAAAAAATGAAATAAATCACACTTGGGCATGGAAATTCATTGTAAAGGGGTAGAAGCTTATAGGAGAAACTTCTGTGTCAGGAGGCAAATAATCTGCCAGAGTCTTTTACACTGAAGGACTTATTTTCTTATAAGAAACATTTCAGAACCACATACCATTATGTAGGTGCTAACTACAGAAATGTGAAAAAAAGACATAGTCCTTGACATTTAGGTTCATATTTATCGAGAAAAACAAGCACAATAAAGAGATAATTACAATACACTGTGTTAACCATTGTAATGGAGATTGGTCCCATCTCTGGGAACATGTAAGAATTCTGGAAGAAGCAACTAACCCTCTGGAGAAATTAGGGAAGGCAGAAATGAAGAGATGACTATACATGGCATACTGAGGCTTGAATAAAAAATGACTACACAAGGAGGAGGAAGGCAGGAAAAATAAAGCCCTAGAATTACACCAGACTTTTCTTCTACAAAGGAGAAAGTTTATTGCCAAGTGACCAAAATGAGTGAGCTTTTCTTCTTAATAAGAAAAATTTCCTGTGAAGGGCTGATTAATTTTATCTAATTTTCTAAAACAGCTTCTGCATTTGGAAAAATCTTAAACCTGTCTCTCAGGATCTTCAGATTAGTCAAAAATCTAGTGTGTCAGGAAATGGAAAGGATGCTATCCTCCTGACCACTCCCACCACTGCCCTCCACTTGTAAAAACACTCTGTAGGTAAAATTCACAAACGGATTGATAAGATAAAATTTACTGATTCTTTGCTAGAAATTATCTCCAGCAAGCATATTCAATGCTATTCTTTATTGTAATGCAAGTCACAACTCCACTCTCGCTGCAAGAACTACTGCATTTGAACCAGTCAGAATCTCATTTTTTGGACAAACGATAGCACCAACGATCCTCAAAAGAGGATTGTAGTTTTCCTAACAAGGAAGAGCAAAGGTCTCTCTGAAACAGAGTGTCATATTTAATCAAAATGGTTCACACTCTGCAAAAGCAAAGGAGGTTGGCAAGCATGAAAAGGTCCTCTTTGGCAGTGACCTTAAAGAAAGCCAATATTGAAGAACAGGACCAGACTGTAATTCCCTGAAGACAGCCCCTCAACTCTATAATATGCAAATTCCCTGTGGACATACTGAAGTTACCAGGCATCCCTCCATCAAATGTATATTAATGAGTCCTGCAAAGATTCTCAAACTCTGAGCATTAGACCCCTGAGTAAATCTGGCTGGGCAGCTAGTGTCACGTAGGATATTTATTAAACCCATTTTCAACCGACCACATGGTATTACTGTTGCCAAAAATAGATGACCCAGTGATTTAACAGAATATAAGATACGTTGGTTTTTTTTCTTCTCTGTCTTTCCAACTACCCCTGGGGTCCTGTTTTGAGAGTAAGTTAAACAAGGACAAACAATTTAAACAATACTTTCTGTGGTTTCAGAAACTACTCAAGGAAAGTGGTCTAAGAGGCAGATGACAAGGTGACAATCCACTTCTAAAAAACATGAAGAAAAATTCCTGGGAAACCGTATTTTAAGTTTAACTCTTTGCCAATGGCAAATGCATTTCAAGAGTAATTTAGTTGAAGAATATGGATTGTCTGCTGCATTTCATAGTTCTTATTTATTACAAGGCAAATCACAACTTCCTCTTAATTTGGGGGTAGTGCCACATTCAGAACTATTAGGAATTTATTTTCTTCATATATAATAAGGTAGGTCTCTTCTGAACATATCCCACCTCTCCCTGTTACCAAACCATCAGATAGATTAAAAAAAAATTTTTATAAAAGGCCACTTGCCTTAAAGTGAGATGATTCCTTGATCTCTTCCAAATCCATCCTATGGAATACAATAGAAATTATCATGTCTTTAGTTTGAGATTTGAACTTCAAATTTTTGAGACATGAGGAAAAAAATGCCATTTTTTAAGCAGTAAATAGCTTTTCTCATTTTCTAGATATTAAGGATTTGATTCACCTCCAAGACAAGACTAGATCTTTGTTTTAGGGTAAGACAATTTAACACATAATTTGGCTGGGCAAAATAAACAAAGAACCCATAATGGCATAGGAATGTGTGAGATATTGAGGTGCTTAAGTGCTCCTCATGAAATGTCGATGGCTATGTGTTCATTGCTGGTGATAATTATAAATATCCAGAATGTGTTTCTTCTTCAGGATGCTGTTTTTCCTTTCAGAGAGCCTGAAAAGTTGGGCCTGAACTTAGTAGGAAGTGGCAGGATCTCTTCAAGGCATTCTAATTGAAAGGAAGTAGACTCTTCTCTACAACAGGGTAGAAAGACAGAAACTAAAAGATAAATGGCCAGCAGGAGACTTCTTATGGAGAGTCTTGGTTATGAGGTTGGAAGCCATTATGTATAGTAGAGTAGCTAGTTTTAAATTATTTTTCTTCACTGTTGTTCCAGTTACTATGACTACATAACAAATTACCCCCAAGCTCAGTGGCAAGAAACAAACCACTTATTTTGTTCACGGTTTTATAGGTGAAGAATTCAAATAGGGCACAATAGAAATAACTTGTCTACACTTTATGATGGCTTAGGTCTCAGATGGAAGACTCAAAGACAAGGGACTGAAATCATCTAAAGTCTGGCATGCTTACAATGTCAGGCATTTGATGCCTGCTGTTGGCTAGCAGCTTCTCCTCTCCAATGGCCTCTCCAAGAAGTCTCTCCAAATGGTAGCTTCAAGGTCACAGGACTTCTTTCACAGCAGTTCATGACTCCAAAGGCACATGTCCTGAGAGAAAGATATAAGGAGAAACAGAGAGAGACCTTATCAACCTCTATGACTTAACTTCAGAATATCATCATTTCTATTGTATTCTAAGGTGATTAGAAGCAAGTCACAAAGAAGGATTCATATTCCAGGGGAACAAACGTATGGACCCCACCTCTTGATGGAAGAGTACATCCACATCGCTATAGTGGACACGCTCTAAGGGGGGCCCAGTGAGACATGCACTAGTTTAATTCCCTCCCCTTGAGTTAACCTTACAACTGTGCTTCTAACCAATAGAATGTCACTCCTTTGATTAGATTATGTTACAAGGTAACAACAGTGCTACGTTGCTGCACAGGAAGTATTGCTTAAATATGCTATGGTCAAAATGTTTGTGTTCGCCCCAAATTCATACCTTGAAGCTCGAACTCACATTGTGATGGTATTTGGGAGGTAATTACGTATTAGGGTGGGGCCCTCATGATGGGATTAGTATTCTTATGAGAAGAGACATCAGAGAGCTTGCTCTTTCTCTCTCTGTTATGTGAGGGCACAGCAAGAAGGTGGTCACCTGCAAGCCAGGAAAAGTGTCCTCACCAGACATGACCATGCTGGCACCCTTACCCTGGACTTTTAGCCTGCAGATTAGTGAGAAATTCAAATCTTTTTTCATTCCAACATGTTTTTATATTCATCAATAAACAGTTAATAGTCACCTATTGTGTTTTAGGCTAAAAGTACATAGACAAAGCCATCCTTAATGGAGAAATCAAATATGATCAACAAGCATATGGATTTTTCACAGTTCCCATTATTTTACTCAGGCAATTTTTTTATTGCCTTAAAACACATAAAAAATACTGCCTTCATATGTTATCTTTTGGGAAAACATAATAATGTTTATGATAACAATAATAAAAATATCTAGGGACTTCCCTGGTTGTGCAATGGTTAAGACTCAGCGTTTCCAGTGTTTCCACTGCAAGGGGCGCAGGTTCGATCCCTGGCCAGAGAACTAAGATCCCACATGCCACACGGTGCATCCAAAAGAATTTTTTTAAAAAAAAGTATATATATATATATATATATATATATATATATATATATATATATATATATACATATATATATATATACACTATATATGTATATATAGCTAATGTTATTGACTATCTTTTAAGTGCCACATGCTGTGCTAAAATTATATTCATTACATCTTTTAATTTTCACAATGCTTCAAGGTAGATACTATTATTATCCCAATTTTACTAGTGAGAAAATTGAGAATTAGAGACTGCAAAGGTGGCTTAAGTTAACACAGTAAGTGGTAGAGGTAGGACAATTGATATACAGTTAGAATATGAAAACGTCTTTTTATACTCAGAATCATGCAAATTAATAAAAGATCTTAAAAGTCATTTAATCTCACTACCTTTCAAAGGATTCCTTGGCAAGGAGGAAATACTCAATTAACATAGATGTGGATTCAGAATTCTAGCCTCACAGTGTGATACACCACATCAACAAATTGAATAAAAACCATATGATCATCTAAATAGATACAGAAAATGTTTCTGACAAAATTCAACACCCATTTATGATAACTCTCCAGAAAGTGGGCATAGAGGGAACATACCTAAACATAATAAAGACCATATACAACAAACCTATAGTTAACATCATACTCATGGCGAAAAGTTGAAAGCATTTCCTGTAAGACCAGGAAAAAGACAAGGATGTCCACTCTCACCATTTTTATTCAACATAGCTTTGGAAGTCCTAGCCATGGCAATCAGAGAAGAAAAAGAATAAAAAGGAATCCAAATTGGAAAAGAATTAGTAAAACTGTCACCGTTTGCAAATGACATGATACTATACATAGAAAATCCTAAAGACACTACCAGAAAACTACTAGAGCTCATCAATGAATTTGGTAAAGATGCAGGATACAAAATTAACACACAGAAATCTGTTGCATTTCTGTACAATAACAACAAAAGATCAGAAAGAGAAATTATAGAAACAATCCCATCTATCATCACATCAAAAAGAATAAAATACCTAGGAATAAATGTACCAAAGGAGAAAAAAAACCTGTACTCTGAAAACTATATGATGCTGATGAAAGAAACTGAAGATGACACAAACAGATGGAAAGATATACCATGTTCTTGGATTAGAAGAATCAATATTGTCAAAATGACTGTATTACCTAAGGTAATCTATAGATTCAGTGCAATCCCTATCAACTTACCAATGGCATTTTTCACAGAACCAGAACAAAAAAAATGTTAAAACTTGTGTGGAGACACAAAAGACTCCAAATAGCCAAAGCAATCTTGAGAAAGAAAAACAGAGCTGCAGGAATCAGGCTCCCTGACTTCAGACTATACTACAAAGCTATAGTTATAAAAACAGTATGGAATTGGCACAAAAACAGAAATACAGATCAAAAGAACAAGATAGAGGGCTTCCCTGGTGGCGCAGTGGTTGAGAGTCCACCTGCCGATGCAGGCGGGTTCGTGCCCCGGTCTGGGAAGATCCCACACGCCGCAGAGTGGCTGGGTCTGTGATCCATGGCCGCTAAGCCTGCGCGTCCAGAGCCTGTGCTCTGCAATAGGAGAGGCCATAACAGTGAGAGGCTCGCGTACAGCAAAAAAAAAAAAAAAAAAAAAAAAGAAAGAACAAGATAGAAAGCCCAGAAATAAACCTACACACCTATGGTCCATTAACCTATGACAAAGGAGGCAAGACTATACAATGGAGGAAAGACAATCTCTTCAATAAATGGTGCTGGTAAAACTGGACAGCTACGTGTAAAAAAAATGAAATTAGAAGACTCCCTAACACCATACACAAAAAAATAGACTCAAAATGGCTTAAAGACTTAAATGTAAGACTGGACAGTATAAAACTCTTAGAGGAAAACATAGGCAGAACACTCTCTGACATAAATCGCAGCAATATCTTTTTCAATCTGTCTCTCAGAGTAATGGAAATAAAAACAAACAAACAAACAAAAAAATGGGACCTAATTGAACTCAAAAGTTTTTGCACAGCCAAGGAGACCATAAGCAAAATGAAAAGACAACCCACAGAATGGAAGAAAATATTTGCAAATGATGCGACCGACAAGGGATTAATCTCCAAAATTTACAAACAGCTCATGCAGCTTAATATCATAAGAACAAACAACCCAATCAAAAACTGGGCAGAAGATCTAAACAGACATTTCTCCAAAGAAGACATACAGATGGCCAAGAAGCACATGAAAAGCTGCTCAACATCACTAATTATTAGAGAAATGCAAATTAAAACTACAATGAGGTATCACCTCACACTAGTCAGAATGGCTATCATCAAAAAATCCACAAATAGTAAATGCTGGAGAGGGTGTGGAGAGAACAGTGGGAACCCTCTTACACTGTTGGTGGGAATATAAATTGGTACAGCCACTGTGGAGAACAGTATGGAGGTTCCTTAAAAAACTAAAAATAGAGCTACCATATGATCCAGCAATCCCGTTCCTGGGCATATATCCAGAGAAAAACATGGTCCGAAAGGATACATGCACCCCAATGTCATTGCAGCACTATTTACAATAGCCAAGACATGGAAGCAACCTAAATGTCCATCGACAGAGGAATGGATAAAGATGTGGCACATATATACAATGGAATATTACACAGCGATTAAAAAGAATGAAATAATGCCATTTGCAGCAACAGGGATGGACCTAGAGATTGTCATACTGAATGAAGTAAGTCAGACAGAGAAGGAGAAATATCGTATGATGTCACTTACATGTGGAATCTTTAAACAGTTGATACAAATGAACTTGCTTACAAAACAGAAACAGACTCACAGAAGTAGAGAACAAACATGGTTACCGAGAGGAAGGGTGGGAGGAGGGATAGTCAGGGAGTTTGGGATTGACATGTACACACTGCTGTATTTAAAATGGATAACCAACAAGGACCTACTGTATAGCACAGGGAACTCTGCTCAATATTATGTAACAACCT
This sequence comes from Tursiops truncatus, assembly GCF_011762595.2. Lineage (NCBI taxonomy): Eukaryota > Metazoa > Chordata > Mammalia > Artiodactyla > Delphinidae > Tursiops > Tursiops truncatus. Next base: position 124,903,481 of record NC_047034.1, read on the forward strand.
AAGTGAGAAAAGAATTTGAAAAAGAATACATACATATATAACTGAATCACTTTGCTGTACACCTGAAACTAACGAAACATAGTTAGTCAACTATATTCCAATGTAAAATAAAAGTTAAGAAAAAAAAGGTCCAGCAAAAAAAAAAAAAGAATTCTAGTCTCAGCCTGATCTACTGGGAAGCTCTGGCGCAAGAATTATACCAGAGAGTTTTTCCCACCCAGAGGCAAGATTACTAGGCTGTTTACACCCCACTTTAGAAAGTCATTGGCTGCAAGGTTGGTGCAGTGGGAGACGAAGCAAGAAGGGAAGGGCATAACCTCCCCGCCATATCCAGGCAAGATTACTCCCATTAGGTTAGGGAAATCCTCAGAATAAGGGCACAGGTATGTGCCATTAACAACCAACACCTGTAGTAGCCAGAATATGGATACAAGGCCTGTTAATCTGGGCATGGCTCCAACAATATCTGATAAATTTGCCAAGTGTTTAGCCAATCCCTGCCTAGATACTTCTAGAGAGAAAGAATTCACCATCACACCCCCTTCTTCACCTAACAAGGCAGCCTGTTATAATCCTTGGACATTTTAAATAGAAAAGTGTTCCTTTTTTTGGATGTGGGAGGATGGAGAGAAGTCATTCCAGGACAGCATATGCAAAGGCACAGAATATGAAAGGGCAGAATGGTATGTGTTGTTGCTACCACTGGTACTAAGATTTATTGTAGTTCGAACTTAAGGTGTAGAAGTAGAAAGTTAAAAAGATGAGTCTAGGAAGATGGTTATAAGCCAGATAGCCAGATAATAATGAAAGACCTACACGCCTCATTGAAAACTTGTGATGATGCTAAACATAAGATACCAATAAATGTATTTTAGCAGAAAAGGAAAATGATCATCTTTTACAGAAAGCCCATTCTGGCAACAATGCAGAGAGAAACCCTACCTCATTATATTAATGTTATGGGGCTTTCACATCTGTGTTTCCTCTGGGCTGTTGGTTCTTTAAGGACAGGAAACTTGCCTTCTTTATCCTTCTATTGTGAATGCCTAAAACAATAAATATTTATGGAACTGAAGTGAACTGATCAGAAGAAAGAGAAATCATTACAACTCGGATGAGAGATGTTCTAAATTAGGAGTCAGAAAACCACAACCCACAAGCCTAATGTGGCTCACCACCTCTTTTTGTAAATAAAGTTCTATCGGAAAACAGCCACAACAATTTATTTACACGTTGTCTACAGTTGTATTCATGCTGTAACTGCAAGAGTTGGGTAATTACGACAGAAACCATATGGCCTACAAAGTCGAAAATATTTAGTATCTGGCCCTTTACAGAAAAAGTTTACTGACCCCTGGACTAAACTGAAGCAGTAGTCCTATAAATGAATAGGTGGGATGGATGCAAATGATATTTAGAAGGCAAAATTGTTTGGTGTAGTCACTACTCTTTGTTCCCAGTTCTATTTCTCAATATCATATACACATTAGAGGCCCACATTATAAACATGTATAAAAAGCTTTCAAGTGTCCCAACGCAACTTTTGACAAGTCTTATTTACTTTCTCAAATTTAAATTGAACTATCATTTCCATAAAGATCCTTAAACTCTGAAGAACACACAGTGGAGTCCACTTACCACATAGGAATAGAGATCCAAAGCAGAAGCAGTATCTGTTTGGTCCACTTAGACAAAGATAGTCCTGCAGTAATGGGACAGTGTCAGCCCTGGGGTCCCTTATATAAATCTTCTAAAAGGCTCCCAACCTCTAAATTATTGTCACGTTCTTGTTTTCACTGCGGGTCTTCAGAGATGGCCTAAATCTTTTTCATCTCATTAAACTGCTTTGCACCAGAGTCCTCTAAAAACTTTTCACCCGAAAAGTCTCCATAAGGCTTTTTGAATTTCTTTTCCCTTCTCTATGTGGTCAGAACATAAAAGATTGCAATTCAAAGAAAAAGTAAAGAACTGTCATGGTCCTTTTTGTGGGTGTTAATCTCTGAACAGCAGATTTAGGGTGACTAACTTGAAAGATAAAGGTAAGCTACTTTCTTTAAAAAGAAAAAAAAAAGTAATCTTCAGGCATAGAAACATCTAATCTTAGTCATAGCACCAATACCCCTAGGCAGGCCAAAAAAAAAGACAATTTAGATTAAAAGTTGCTTATAAAAATGGATTTTTAAATATCACACCTTGAATAACAAATCAATGAGAAAAATTTTTCCTACCTTCCATGGAATAAATTTAAGGAAAATGAAACAAGAAATAATGTATTGGTATGCTTATATTTGAAGATTATTTGCCTCAACTATTTAGTTGCTGTCATTATTTGGAAGAAAGTAAAGTTTAACCCTACCATACATCATACACCAAAATATTTTTCAATTTAATGAAAGATTTAAGTGTGAAGACAAGCACACAAAAAAAAGAACTAGAAAAATGTAAGTAAATATCTCTCTGATTTTAGAATGGAGAAGGATTCTTTAGGAATACGAGTAAAAGCAGAATCTAAAAGACAAAGTGACAGATTTAAATACATAAAAACTTAAGACTTCTGGGTATCCTAAAACAGAATATTCAAAATTTAAAACAAATAACCAATATGGAAAATATTTCAATGGGTGTGACTAGAAGTTTTGTCCTTTTTTTCCTGCAAGAAGAAACACATGAAAACATAATTTTTAAAAATGAGCACAGAATATGAAGCTATTCATAAAGAAGGAATAAAAATGACTAATAAATATATGAAAAAATTCTCAGCCTTGCATATAATCAAATAAACTAAAACAGCAATAAACTTTTTTTTGTCTGTATATGAGTAGATATATTTAAAAAATATTACACAGATGTATTAGTTCAAATGATTTTGGTAGCAAATAACAGAAAATTGATTCAAAACAACTTAAAAACATTGGAAAATTAGTGACCCCTCAAAAATTTTAAACTCCAGAGAAAAGTTTGCCTTCAGGCATGGTTTAATCAGTAGTCAAGCTCTAATTCCCTTCAATTCTTTGGATTTGGTCTATTTATCAACATTGTGCTAAAGATGGCTACCCTCATGAGGTAAAATAACTATAAGAGTTGGCTTTGCACAACACCATTCAGAGAAAAAGAGAGTTATTTCTCTATTAACCAGCTCAGTCCTGGTTTTGGCATTCATTCTGATTAAATAAATTTAGGTCATGCGTCCAATCCGTAACTAACCATGGCCAGGGAAATAGCACCTTCCAATTGGATTAGTTAAGTGTCCATGGCTAAACCAATCATCACAGCAAGGGCGACAACAGTTTGATGATTGACTTAAAGCATTCAGGGCCCATTCTTGGTGTCCAGGGTGGGGTGAATTCTCTTTAAGTCATGTAGCTGTTACATAATGGAGGAAGCGGGATTGACTAGTTGCACTGAGGTTGTACAGAAAAACAAGTTTAGTTAGGCACAGTGTATGAAACAATAAATTATTTAAATATTTATGGAAAAATTGGACTAAATATTAGAGCCATAAAAGTGTATACACATTTGTTCCAGAATATCAGATCTTAAAATATATCCCAAGGAAATAATCATGGTTAAATACAAAGATATATCTATTATGTTGGTTTAGGATATCCAAAAATTAATGTACAACAATGGAAAATTAGTTAAATAAATTCTGATACATAAATATAACGGTATATTATACAACCTTTACATATAATAATGTAGGAGAATAGTTACTGACATGTAAAACTGCTCAATATATATTGTACATTGTTAAAACCAACAGAATAATCCATGTTGGCTACCTGGTTTTAAATTTTGAATATTCTGTTTTAAGATATTGTCGACTAAAAGAAAAACACACAATGTAAGAGCTGTGAGTTGAGTTTTATCCAGGGTCTTACTGAGGACTATAGCCCAGGAAACAGCTTCTCCGTACCTCTGAGAGAACTGCTCCAAAGATGTAGGGGGAGAAGCCAGTACAGTATATATACATAAGATTTTGGCTACGGAATACATGCAGTCAAGCATACATCTCAGTAAAAGGTTACTGTTAGTCACAAGCAACAGATATCTTGGTTAACGATTTTAGTGCTCTTCTATGTATGGGAAGATGCAAGAATCTGCGTCGTTAAAATTCTTCCTGAAATATACATGTAACTATCTAAGAGGCATATTTTTCCAAAGCACAGAGTACCTCATCCTGTTTTTCATCCTGAATTCCTCTTGCGTGTACTGTTGGTCAGCGACTGCAATGGCTACTGACTTAATCCTTGTAGAACTGGATGGTGAGCAACATTTTTTGTTTCACAATGTTCCGAAGTCTTAATAAATTATCCTATTTTTGTAAAATAATATATATATTCATTGAAAAAGGCTTAAATACATCAAAATATAAATGGTTGTTGTCTCTGGATAGTTTTCCTTTTTAATGACTTTCTGTATTTTGTAAATTTTCTTAATGCTTATGAATTATTCCAGTAATAAAAATTTTAGTTTCAAATTTACTTTAAAAGAAATAATAAAGCAAATACACATTTTAAAAAGATTTAATGGGAACTGTGACTTTAAGAATGTGTTGGTGAAGAATTTTAAGAGTTCCAATTGCAAGTTGAGAGTAAGCCTACAAAAAGGTAGAGCTCTAGACATGAAATCTTTAAGTAATCTGCATCTTATCCCTGGAGGAGCACCAGCATGCAGCCACCCTTTAGTTATACTGCATTAGCTCACCTGAAACCCAACATGCTGATTTTATCCATAATTCTCCTACCCCCTTGGGAAGAGCTTAGGGTAAACAAAGAATTATCAAACCTCTCAAGAGGACTTTCCAACTCCCTAAGGAATCCCTTTCTTGAGAATAGGCACAAATACTCACATTTATATATCTATGTAAGTGATGGCTAACAGTCCAAAATTGCACTATATGTAGCCCCAACTGCACTATAACAGCTTCAACTTTCACATAATTGATTCATAGAGCAAAAGTTGGGCTGGCCTACCTAAAATTATGTGTACACTGGGCTATAGGACTAACCATCTCAACTGAATTTAATAATTTTTTAAAAGTCAGTTAAAATATAACTAAATTTATTGATTTCATCTATTAATGTATCACTATATATGCACAGACCATAGAAGCTAAACATGCATCATCTAAAGGAGAGCTGCAAGACTGAATAATGTACGGCCCTGTATGATGTGAGAGGATTCAACACAAATATGCTGTCTGTACATAGCTGATCCTAACTCTACTGCTGTAGAATGTACCCTATTCTTCAGTCACCATAGGCCAAATATACTGCAACAAGTGAAGAAAAGGCAAGAGCAGAGCACAAGTATCAGGGAAAAGTTTACTTTTCTGATTTAAGAGAGTAAAATTCAAAGCATTCATTTATTCAACATCCAATTAATACTTATACAGAATAGAGAGATGAGTTAAATGAACAAAAATCCCTGCTTCATGGAGTAGACATTCTAGTGGATACATGGGCATATATACAAAGTCTAAATAGGTTCTTTTCCCTCTTGCACTAAGATTCAGGGAGAATGAAAAATGAAATTAGGTATCTAAGACAGAGGTTGTCAAGGATTGAATGACAGATATCCTTCGATAAGAAGAAAGCTTGGAGAGCCCATCCTATCTGAATTCTGGGAAGAGGAAGAGGAAAAGGCAAGTCTGTAGGCAAAATCTAGTCAGAAATTTGTCACTGGTGCTCCCTTCTGCCTTTATATGAGGTGATCCTCACCCAATTACTGAGCCCTCTCTTTCCTATTCCTCAATACCAACCATTCTTTCAGATATCCCTAGTCAATAGTGGATGAACAATGCCATATATATTTTCTCTCTATGGATGCTGCTGTGCCCACCAGTACCTGACCCATATGAAAACTACTAAGGGAAGAAGATGGTGAGAGATGGATGGATGGATGGAAGAATAGATGAATGGATGGATTCTTTCATGAGCATGGCTTAATATGCGAGAAAGTAAGTGAATAGAAAAGTAAAATAATAAATGAAGGCATAAACAAAAAAATAATTATACAAAGTAGGGGAAAACTTAAAGGTGCTCATAGGAAGCTTGTGAAGTCAGTCCCATGGTAAAGATGGGAGAGAAAGAAAAAGAAATCACACCCTAAAGATGTGAATAAGGTGACAGAATCTAGGAGAAGAAAAACAATAAATAAAATTGTAGAACTTGTAAGCCCCAGGGAAAAAGAAAAAAAATCACAGCATCTCTTAAAGATGAGCAGAGGAGCCAGGGGGAGGTTAGAGGATTTGCTCTGCCTACAACCTTGAATCTTGATGCAGTGAGAATATCTCTGCTTCTGAAAACAGCAGGCTCTGAGAGTTTCACTGAAAGTGGCAATAGGCTTTCATGAATAGAAGTATGCATAGAAATATTACAAACTCTTGTTAAGGGCTCAAACACTGTGTACACCAAGTTGAGATAAATTCTAGCCATTTATAAATAGCCTTTATATTTTTGATAAAAAATACACCTTCAAAATTGAGAAACACAAATAAGAAAAAAAGAGATTAAAATCATCCATAATATTCTAACAATCAGAAATATTTTTGCAAGTTTTATACCAGCTTAACATGTGTGCACATGCACACATGTGTTTGTATGCGCTTAGTATAATATATATTTAATTAAATTAGCTTACTATAAAATATAGTTTATATATTTTATATATATTGTTTAACAGATTAATATTATATATATGCTTTTAATTCTTTTTTCACATAAATATATTGTAAATATTTCCATGGTAGGAAACTGCCTTCAGTATTGTAATAGTTTATCATCAGCTATTTTATTTTATGGGTATACAAAATTTAATCAAGCAATCTCCCATTGTTAGAAATTTAGTTTTGTTCCCCCCATGTTGTTATTTAAAATAATTTATTTTTTAATACTGTTTTTTTTTTTTTTACTTCAAAGAAATTTTATCTTCTTTCATTGTAGAAGAAAACACCATGAATTACAATCAATACTTTGCTGGATTTTTCTCACACCCAGAATTATTTGTTGTATACATTAGACACAATGCCAGGATGGTGCTTTTAGAAACCCTGCATCTCCATATTTACCTAGAAAGAATAAAATTACATACTGTATATTAAGTTTTTTCTCTCTGCTCTTTTTTTAAAATTTTTCTTGTGGTATAGCTGATTTACAATGTTGTGTTAGTTTCAGGTGTTTTTAATACTGTTTTATTTTTTAAAACAAAGTGCTACATTCTCTAATTATGTCATTATTTCAAAAAATTTGTGTTGGAATTACTTGGTCAAATTCAAAATGTTAAGGTTTTCAGGTGCTATTAATGGCACTAAAAAACCAATCAACATTTAAATTATTATTTAAATGTATTAAATAATAAAGGCGTTTTAATGGATCTCATAGAGTCCAGAGATAATTCAGGTCACAAAATCGGTTTCCTCCAGTAGCTCAACAACATTACATCCTGCTTCTTTTTGTCTTCTGCTCTGCCTACACTGATAAGAGCCTCCTTCTCACTTACATACCAAATGGCTGCCAACAACTCCTGGGAACACATTTTTCCTCTTTTAGGTTCAGTGAAAGAGCACATCTTCCCCAAATCTCCAACAAAAATCCTAAATCTTACTCTAGATCAGTTTGTGTCATATGCCCATTCTTGAGCTTTGACAAGCAGCTTACATATTGTCAATATATAGTCCCACAAATAGGGTGAGTTCAGGTTTCCTCCAGCCTTCACTAATGTTGAGAATTAACATTTTAAAAAATCACAGTAAAATCAAAAGCTGCCAGACAACTAAAAAGAGTAGGCCATTATTCTCTTTTTTCTTTATTTTCTTTTCTTTCTTATCAGTGTGGACTTTTTAGTTGTGAAAACATGGGCTCTAAAATCAGATGGTCCCTGACTAGGTAGAGTTGTTTCATCTTAAACAAGTTAGAAAATTCTCTGAAAAACAGGAATAATAATAATAGAATCCACCCCTTGAGTTTTTATGAAGACAAATGAAATAAATTTTTAAAAACCTGGTAAATGTTAGGTTTTGTTTACAATTATTATATAACTTTTATTACTAAATTGTTGTGATTACCTATTCATTCTTTGTACTCATTTTTCCATTGGGAGTAGCCATTTTTAATCATAAAAAAGGGAAGTTTTACTTCATTGTTTGAAATGTCTATTTCCTCATTTAAGACATATATGTAAGTACCCATATTTTCTTCACTAGTCAAATGGCAACACCTACAGACACCAGCCATGAGTATCTGAAAAACTGAAAAAATCAGTGACTTTAGAAACACTGGAAAATCAATCACTGATAAGAGGGTGAGAAAATTTTGGCCTATCTTCCTGCATTTCCAAGATACTTTGCATATAAGGCATTTGTGCTATTAAAGCTACAACACTGGACTTTCTTCTCTATAGCATTTCAGACAAAAATGCCAGCAATGACAGTTAATGACATGACTAATGCCAAAATGAGTCACCTCAAAGACAGCTGAAATCATATACGATAAATGTTGTTAGACCTTTTATAAATTCCACAAATAACTCTAAATCTCAGCCTCTTATTATGATAAATATCTTTTTAAAATAAAGAGAATTTGGGGGGGGAAAATAAACAGTAGAAGAAATCTCTCATTTACAAGTTATGAATACTCCTGTCCTAATACAGGAATAGCTTAATTTACCAAAACCTTATAGGAAGCCATTCCTCTAACTGGAAATAGAAATGACATTTTTAGTTTGTTCAGCGTGCAGTGCGATTCTTGTCTGAATGGTGTTATTTCTGGCTCCCCTATGAGCCACTGTTAGGATTGGTCAAAAAGGATATGGGCTCCCTTCTTCCCTTTTGGATGTTTTCTTCCTCTGAAATTGGTTAGAACAGACAGCTTTTTTCTTCCACCTCAAAATTCAGCAGTTCTCTGATTCCTAACAGATGAGCTCTAAAAAACCAAAACTTATTTCACTGTGCCCTCAAAATCTCCCTCCCTGCCCCATACATGCAGCATACCATAGCTACATTACTAATGGGTGCGATTCAACCTTCACTGTTCTTCATCTCCCATTATATATAAATGGTGATTGTGGAGAGCTCTCTATCATGCATACAGTCCTTATTATCTTAAGCTAAAAAAAAAAAATGCCTTTTAAGAAAGTGGGAAGATTTGCCCTATTCTGCAATATTTGGCAGTGTTCATTTTAACTGATTCACTTGTTAGGGCAAAATTACTGTAACCTGTAATAAATGTTAAGATTGTTGGATGCATACTTGTACTGAATTAATATTTTATAGCTTCTTGGCCCTGTGTGGGCTAACTGTTCTACTGGAATGCTCTAGCACCATGGAAACGCTGGGAGATATTTTCTCTTAATTGTAAGAATGTTTGACAGATAACAGTACAGTACCATGGAATTAAACTCCATTACTGATGAATTCTGATCAGCTTGTAACCTGTTTTATTATATTATTTGAGGGTTTTTTCATTTTATTTTTAAGCTTTGCAACATCTGTCCTTGCCCATATCACTTCTTAAAAGTCTTAGTAAGTATTGTATTGTCTATATAGTTACCATAAGATAAAGACATCCAGTTTAATTAAATATTTTCTCCATTTAGAAAAAAAATCCAACCTGTTAACTATGATTAAAATCTTTTTGAAGAAATACATTTTTAAGAAGAAAAAGTTCTGCTAACACCTCTCTATTGCTAAATTGTAATATAAGTCAATTACATTAACCTTAAATTCTAATGCTAAAAATATCAGTATTTAGCTTAAAAAATATTTGTAATTTTAAAAACAAAATATAAATAACGTGTTTTATACACTTTTATGTCTAAGAGAAACATGCTATGCTTCCACCCTTCCAGTCCAATGAGATAGAATAGAAAATATTTATTATTTTTCTAAGCTCAAGACTTTGAACCAGTTGATTAGAGTTTTACCCTAAAGCTCCCATGGCCCTCGAGAATCAAGTTCATAATGGAAGCCAAGCGTCCAAATCTCTAGGCAAGGTTTCCCAGAGAAACACATAACTGCTGGTCACATTTTGTTTTTCTTCCTTGCCCTTTCTCAGAAACACTTAATGAGGGTTCAAATAGCTGTTTGTAGCCAACTCATTAAAATGCCTTTTTTTCTGCTAGTACAGCACTGTGATGGACATTGGGAGGCTCTGCCTCTCCTACTCTAGAAGAATGAGGTCTTTTATTTCAGCCTTTGGATTCTACCAGATTCCTCCCACTAAGGTCCCTCTTCAGCGCTAGTATTCTGACACACCACTACCAGGACTAACTATAAGCAGAACCCTGGGAAGTGCAGCTCATCACCTGACTCAACTGTCTTCCTTACAAACCTGCCCCATGTAGCTTTTACCCTTATCCTTCACAGAGTTCAGAAGTGAAGAGAAGCTAAGAAGACAGTACTCAAAGTATTCAGTTGAAGACTGGTGGAGAAAAGCTGTGGACACATTAAAAGTGTCTCTCCTAACACAGGGAGTTTACTGAGGGAAGAGATTATTTCCTGTTGGGAGTAATTGGGAAAGATTTTATGGCAGAAAGGATACAAACACACATAATGTGTGCATGTGTTAGGAAGAGTAGCAACCCAAGGTGGAAAGAGAGTACAAGCCAAGTGTGGTAGGCAGAAAAGGGTCCCTGAAAAGGTGTCCATGTCTTAATCCCAAGAATCTATGACCATGTTACCTTAACATGGAAAACGGGACTTTGAAGAGGGGATTAAATTAGGAAGTTTTGAGATGGGGAGATTATCCTCAGTATCCAAGTAGACCCTAAATGTCACAAGTGTTCTTTATAAAAGGGAGGCAGGAATGTGTATGAGAGAAGGAGATGTGAGGACAGAAACAGAGGTCAGAGTGATGCAGCCTCTAGAAGCTGGAAAAGGCAAGTAAATAGATTCCCCCAAGTACCTCCAGAAAGAATGCAGCTCTACAACGCATTGATTTTAGCCTCCTGAGACCTGTTTTATATCTCTGACCTCTAGAATTATAAAATAGTAAATTTGTGTTGTGTTAAAGCACTAGTTTGTAGCTATTTGTTACAGCAGCAATAGGAAACTAATACACAAAAGGCAAATGGAAAAATGTGCACTATTTGTAAAGATATTAAACTTCAGAGTGGAGGGTGCACAGGGATATCCAAGGGAGAACAAGATGAAAAGAAAAATAACAAAAAGGAATAATGATAATATTTTGCTTTCCACTTAAAGTGCTTTCATATTCATTATTTTAAAAATATGATTCCCACAGCAACCTTTTAATCCAGGCATTTAGATACTCTCCAATTTAAAGATGAAGTAGCTATGGCTTGTGGAAGTTCATTGTTTTGCCCAAGTCCACAGTTCTGTAAGTTGTGGAGCTGGGCGGGAGCCGAGGTATGCCAACTCCTCACACCTCTTTCCACTGCATCACATCCCTTGTTCAAACCAGGCCACCTGATTTCAGAGGGGTTCAAATGTCAGGTCAAAGGGTGTAAAATTTATTCACCAGCAATAAATTAAAGGTTTTTAAGCAAGGAGTGGTATAATCAATTAATTTAACAGCGTAACATAAAGTAGATTATAGAAGGAGGGAAAAAAAATTGAGGGACTGGTTAGGCTACTGGAATAGTCCAGGAGACAGGGAACAAAGGCCTGAACTGAGGCCAGCAGTGGGAACAGAGAGAGGTGTGTTGTTTTATATAAGATGGGGAGAGGATAGGGGCAGGTGAAAATAGGAGCAGGAAATTCATCTTTCTGGTTTATTATCAAAGGAAAATTTATGGTTTTCTAATATATATCTCTCGGACAATAAATTAGTGTACATATAAAATAGGTTTTACTCATATAAATCATAGTTTCCAAATAAAAATTAAGTTTTTAATCTACATCTGACTAACTTTCTAAATTACCATTTCAGAAGTTTTTTTTTTTTTAATTTGCTTAAAATATAGACGAATCAGGGCTTCCCTGGTGGCGCAGTGGTTGAGAGTGCACCTGCCGATGCAGGGGACACGGGTTCGAGCCCCGGTCCGGGAGGATCCCACATGCCGCAGAGCAGCTGGGCCCGTGAGCCACGGCCGCTGAGCCTGCGCGTCTGGAGCCTGTGCTCCGCAACGGGAGAGGCCGCATCAGTGAGAGGCTCGCGTACCACAAAAAAAAAAAAGACGAATCCCAATACAGTATTTTTTACAATAATACCTGAGTTCTTTATGTCTCATTGAGGTCAACTAGCTGGCCACCAATGAAATTTGAAACTAGAAAAGTACCGCTCTGCTCCTCTCACAGCAATGGCAATACACTCTCTAAATTGTCACCTTTCTGACAGGGCTTTCTTGACCCCATCCATCTCACACTGTTACCTGTTTTCTATTCCCTTTGTATGCTGTTGGTAAGCTACAAAAATATCTTTGGGTGGTCATCCTTGCTATATATCTGAAACATTTGCTGCTGCATTATGACATGTTATTTATTGCTGTTATTCATACGTCAGTTCTCATCATGCCCATTTTTCAATCTTTGATTGCCTTTTTTGACCTTGATTCTTAGAAACTTTCACCAACTTTTTTTCCCTCTTTTATCACAAATAGTTCAGAATTCTGATGTTGGCTTTGATAGGCTGAATAATGGTCCACCAAAGATGTCTATCTCCTAATTCCCAGAACTTAATATGTTACCTTACATGGTAAAATGGACTTGGCAAATTTGATTAAGGATTTTGAGATGGGGAGATTATCCTAGATTACCCAGTTGGGCCTAATGTAATCACAAAGGTCCTTACAAGGCAAAGAGAGAAGCAGCAGAGAAAGAGAGATGGAAACAACAGAAGCAGAGATCAGAGAGGAGAGAAGATGTTATGCTGCTTGGTTTGAAGATGGAGGAAGGGGCCACAAAGCCTAGGAATGTAGGTAGCCTCTAGAAGCTGGAAAAAGCAAGGAAACACATCTTCCCCAAGAGCCTCCAAAAGGAGCATAGCCTGGTGGACCCATTTTAGACTTCTGACCTCTAAAACTGTAAGAGAGTAAATCTGTGTTGTTTTAAGCCACTATGTTTGTGATCATTTGTTATAGTAGAAATAGGGTAACAATTTCCCAACAGAAAAAGAAATCCTATATGTCTCACCTTTTTTATATATTTAAATTGAGAGAAGAAATTAGAGTATCCCAATTAAAGTGGTCTCCATCATCTTAATTATTATGCCTTACTTCATTTCCTCAGTTACTCAAAGAAATAATTCCAGCCAATTATTTCACCTTGCAATGTCAGTGTAGAAAACCAAAGATTGTAATCCATTCCATAATCATTTGAAAAATAAGTAATTTAAAATCTATTCAGAACTTCATACATGGAATCATTCATCCATTCATAAGAGCCATATAGAAAACTTTTGTGAGTAAAAAACTGTGGTGAAACTAAAATGTTGTCTTTTTTGGTCAAATAATGCTATAACTTTTTAAAAATAGCAAAAGATTTAATGTTGTAAAAATAATATATTAGGCAACCCACACTTCCTTCAACATTACTCGGATGAAATCTTATATTCCCTTGATCCCAACATAACAGGGCAAGATCTAAAGTTTACCTGGAATTCTCTGACCGAATGCTAAGAGAAGTAAAGGAAAAAGGAGACAAATTGGAAAGCACGAGGGAGGGTTACAGATGAGTAGGGGAAGAGGGATGAGGAGAGGCATACAGATTCTCAGAAATAACCTGATCTAAAAGCAACATCAGCTTTTACTTACTCCTGTATCCAAGCAATGGGAGGGATGAGGTGAAGTAAATGTCCTCACACAGACCAATGTTATTACAGGAAAGATGAGGCAGAGCTACATGACACCCAGCCCTTAGATATCATGTTTAGCTTGGATACATAGTGGGTGGCAGGTGGGAGTTGACAAGGGTTACTTAACAGTTTTCAAAAGCTAAAAAAAACTTTCATTGAAATATCCTGTCACTTTTATGGCCACGTTCTGCCAACTCCACCCCCACCTCTCACACATCTCCCCACCCCCCAGAATGAGGGCAGAAAGAAAAAAGAGAAAAGGACTTGATGTTTCTGAGTACCCATTAATGTCAGACAAAATACAAGATGCTTTTAATTTGTTATTACATTTCATCTTCATGAAAGAGTTAAAATTTCTGAGCCTTTAATGTGGGCCAAGCACTGTGCTGATGCTTATGTATAGTTTAATAGATTAAACTATACATTACATAGTTTACCTTATCTCGTGCTAATAACTACTCTCTGAGGTGCGTAGTATTGATATCCCCATTTTGTAAATGAGAAACTGAACCCTACCAAGTTTAAGTAATTGGCCCCAAGTCAAGCAGCTGGCAAATTGCAAAACTGGGATTCAAACATAGCTTTATCTACCTCATGCTAGAGCCTAGCTCTTAACCATTTCTCCAAGAGGTAAATACTATTTTTCTTTCTTTATAGATGAACATATTTGAGTCAGAGGGATAACAAGAAACTTATATTACTGTGTCTAAATCAAAATTAGCTAATTCAGACTTCAGAATATTAGTTATACACATGATAGTGAGCTTATATTTATAAAGCAGATAGTTCAGTTTTTGATGGCTTTACAAATCGTGATTTTATAAAAATCACCCCTAAACTTACACTGGACAACTATTCTATTACTCACGCGTTCTCAGTATCTACTAATTGATTTAGAGTAAATCCCAGCTTTCAGAGCTACAAAGTAGGACCTACTGATTCACCTAAGGGCAGAATCAAGATTTGATATAATGGTGTCAAAGTCTGAATTTGGAATAATTAAGTCTCTCAAGCACAGCTGCACTTTTAATTTTCAAACATGCTCTTAAGAGAAAATTTGTGTTACATTATTCCAAGGGTTTATTTCTCTTAGATCCAAATAATTAATGAGATTTGCAGTGGGGAGAAGCCATTAACAGAACTTCACACAGACCTCAAACCAGAATCTCATCATGGTGCATCCAGGTTTCATAGGATGCCCCTTTGGCCACCAGGGCTACATGGAACCCATATGACTCAGAAACATACTGAGTTTCTTCCTCTTGGATCAGTTTGCTTCAGACAACCAAGTCCAAATAACAAAATCGAGGATTCTTTTGTACTTCTTTCTTTTGGTTCAGACTTATGTTCCTGTGAAAAATACTCAAAAGGCTATTATGTTTTGATTAAATCTTCTAATCTGGGCAAGGCCAGAGCTAAACTTGGATACCACAGAACTCATCCATTTTGTTCCTACCACTCTTTTAAAATGTGTGTGAATTTACCCAGAGCTTGTGCCACAGTCAAAATAAATTCACATGTACCTGTAATACCTCACAGCTCGAGGAATATGAAAAGAAAAAAGTTCATGAGAGTTATATGTGTTCTGGTAAGAATACAAAAGAAGCTACTAATTAGGAAAAACAAAACCACCATCGATGGAGCAGCTGCAGTAATTTTCTGTGCCTTTCTGGCATTATGGGAAACTGCATGCATTATCACAGTCACTTGTCACACCACAGAGAGACTGCATTAGTTTATTTTTTCCCCATAAATTCATCCACTTTAGGCTGCAGAAAAGCAGTTCACCAACCTAAGGCTGAAATGCTGAAATTCAGAAAATAATGCTTAAAAAGTGGCCAATAACAGATTTTGAAAACAACTTTTTTGAACAATTTTCAATTAGAGTCACAAAGTATTTAGTTGCAACATTTCTTTTCCCTTGATGAGAATTCAGGAAAACCACTATTTTACTTGCTGAAATATGGTAGGAATATAGTCTTGGTTGGCAATAAGTAGAAGAAGATGGGGAGTTGGGTGCGAAAAGAGGAGAGAAGTTAAAGCTGCCAGCCGAACAGAATGAAAGTGTTTACAATACAGTTCTGAGAGAAGTAAAGAAACCTAGTCAAATTCCAGCAGGACTTAGAAGTACACTCCCTTGAGATGGGGAGTGGGGGGCGGGGGGTACAGTGGGAAGCTGAGGGGCTCCAGATACTGCAGTGTTGCTGAGTTCTGTCACACTCTGGAATGAAGGATAGTATGACCTGAGCCAAAAATGGACACCCCCAAATCTGGACATACAGAGATTCCCTCTTCAAATGCACCAAACCGAGAGTGCTTATATGCATGGTAGTCATTCTGGTTTTAAAAGTCATTACTCTATCCAGTGGGCAAACAAGAGTACACCCATTCCACCATACAGAGAACTCTGTTCCCTGTGTGCCTGCTATTTTCCCAGGTAAAATGAGATCTTTGTTAAAGTATAGGGTGTTGTGTAAATAATTTTAAATAGTAATATAATATTTAACTAAATGTGAGCTCAGGATTGAGTTGAGCCACATCCCTTCCTCCCACAACTGGGAGGCCATGTGGGAAGCAGGCCCGGCCAATCTGTCTTATATAGTTGGCATGGAGAACGAGAACCATGCCTTTCAAGTGCTTTCAACAAATAGTAACTGAGCATCTGCTGTGGCCCCACCCAAATATAATGAGGCTGTAGGATGTCTATGGAATATGGTGTGTGAAACTGAACCAAATAAGCTTATCCAAAATAGAAAGTCAAACAAGGGCAGCCTGGGGAGAATACTGGGAACTGAGATGCAAGGGAAACGGCATATAGGAGCCCATGAACAAAAGCTGATCTAAACAAATTTGGCAGACAGCTGTTGCTGCCCATCGAAGGGGTTTTTTCACCTGCTCTTGAAACATTCATGTGAGTGTATCAGTACCAAAGGAGCTGGAATGTGAAGATATATCACACTATTTTTAAAAAGCAACATGGTCAAATAAGCAGCTTGTGGTAAAGGGTAATCATTTGAACCTATGTATTTAATACCCACCTTCCTGAATTCTCTCTGAAAAAAAAGAAGAAACATAAAAATTAGAAAAACAACACCTGTACAAATACGGGAACCAAGCAGTGTCAAGAAATAAACCTTTTTTGATGTAAGCCATTGAAATCTTGGGAGCTTGTTTGTACCAGCAGCATATTGATATGCTATTTTTCCACTTATAAAATGAATACAATAAAGCAATTTATACAAAGGTATAGAAGTAGATTGTCAGTTTAAACATCAAATTAATCACAGTTGTTAGCTCTGGAAAAGTAGAAGGAATGGTGCTGACGATGGTGGATAAAAGGGATTATTTCTTCTATTAAAATAAGAATTGAAGCAAGTATAGCAACATGATAATAATTATTAATTTGGGTTATGGGTACATAAGTATTTTTTATACTATTCTTCGCAGTGTACTATATTTTAATATATCAAAATTAAAAATAAATAAAATTATATACATTCACTGAAGATAATTTGGGTATGTAATAAAAGCATGAAGAAAATTAAAACCACTCATAATTCTACAACCAAGAGGCAAAACTGTACCAAACTGTAAATATATATACATACTACTTTTATAAAATAACTTTATAAAAATGGGGCCTTGTTGAACGGTCAATGCCCTGCTTTTTTCATATAACAATTAAATTTTTTCATTATATTAAATAATATTTTATAACATTATTTTCTTGAGAAAAATACCTATAAAACAGAAGATCAAAGATTTCTTATTTCCCTCCATCATTTAGTGTTATCATTCCTCTATTATTTGTCAACTCAATGAGTGAAAAACATTCCACCTTCTTTATTTTGCATTTCTTTGATTGTCAGTTAGGCTGTACATTTTTGTGTGTACATATGACATTGTATATCTGTAGCGGCCACCTGGTCTTTTTGCCTGGCCTGTACCTCCCTTTCTGAGAACTTTCTCTCTCTTTTCCCATGTGGTTCTGATGGAGCTGACATGCAAAATATCTTTGCCTGCCCCTAACTGCAGGAATCAGCATGGAACCCAATTATCCTCCAGATGAGATCCTATTCCCTGACTACTGTGATTACTCCAAGAGGTGGGCTTTTGCCCCAACCAACACCAGAGGATCTCCCTGAGATTTAAATTTTGAATGCTGGAGGGTGGCAAGGGGCAGGGAGCTATTGTTTTCTTCCTCAGAGTTGATGATATACAATTTAAAAAGATGAAATTTGTGACATCAAAAATATAAAATGTGGGGGCGGTGGTAAATGGGTAGAGTTTTTGTATGCAATCGAAGTTGTTAAAGCTTAAAATAGACTATCATGTTTATAAGAAGTTTTATGTAAGCCTGAGGGTAACCACACAGCAAAAACCTATGGTAGATATACATAAGATAAAGAGAAAGAAATCAAAGCATACCACTAGAGCAAATAAGCAAATCTTCAAATAACAGAGGAAGCCAGCAAGACAGAAGGAAAGGAACAGAGGAACTATACAATAGCCAGAAAACAATAAGATGGCATTTGTAAATTCTTACCTATCAATAATTACTTTAAATGTAAATGGATAAATTCTCCAATCAAAAGGCACAGAGTGTCTGGATGGATAAAAAAACAAGACCCAACTACATGCTGCCTAAGAGACCCACTTCAGATTTAATGACACACAAAGGCTCAAAGTGAAAGGATAGAAAAGGATATTCTATGCAAATGGAAACTAAAAGAGAGGAGGGATGGCTATACTTATATCAGAAAAAAATAGGCTTTAAATCAAACACCATCAAAAGAGACAAAGAAGTTTATTTACAGTGACAAAGGGGTCAATTCATCAAGAGGATACAACTGTGAATATATATGCACCCAACATTGGAGTACCTAAATATATTAAACAAACAGTAACAGATCTGAAAAGAGAAGTAAACAACAAAACAAAAATAGTATGGAATTTCAGTACTCCACTTTAAACAATGGAAAGATCATCCACACAGAAAACTGATAAGAAAACATTGGACGTGAACTATACTTTAGGCCAAATGGACCTAGCAGACATAAATAGAACATTCCATCAAAAAGCAACAGAATACACATTCTTCTCAAGCACACATGACATTCTCCAGGACAGAACATATGTTGGTCACAAAACAAGTCTTACCAAATTTTAAAAAGACTGAAATCATACTAAGTATCTGTACAACAATAGTATGAAACCAGGTATCAATAACGGGAGAAAAACTGGAAAATTCACAAGTGAGTGGAAATTAAATAACACACTCCTAAACAACCAATGGGTCAAAAAATAAATCAAAAACAAACAAAAATGGAAACACAACATATCAAAACTTCTGGGATGCAATAAAAGCAGTTCTAAAAGAGGGAAGATTATAGTGATAAATACTGACATGAAGAGGAAAAAAAAATCTCAAACAACCTAACTTTACACCTCAAGCAACTAGCAAAAGGACAAACTAAGCCCAACGTTAGCAGAAGGAAAGAGGTAACAGAATTCAGAGCAGAAATAAATGAAATAGAGAATGGTAACCATAGAAAAGATCAATAAAACTTAAGAATTGGATTTTTGAAAAGACAGAATTTACAAACCTATCTTTGTAAACCTATCTTTGTAGCTTTCTTTGTAAGCTAGGCTTACAAAGAAAAAAAGACAGAGGCCACAAATAAAATTACAAATGAAAGAGGAGACATTACAACTCATAGCACAGAAATACAAAGGATCATAAGAGACTACTGTGAATATTTATATGCCAACAAACTGGACAGAATAGAAGACATGGATAAATCCTAAAAACATATAAACTACTAAGACTGAATCAATAGAAAATCTGCACAAGCCAATAATGAGTAAGGAGGTTGAATCAACAATTAGAAACCTTCCAACAAATAAAATCCCAGAACCTGATGGCTTCCCTGGTGTATTCTACCAAACTTTTAAAGAAGAATTAATGCCAATCCATCTCAAACTCTTTCAAAAAGTTGAAAAAGAGAAAACACTCCCAAACCCATTTTACAAGGCCAGCATTACCTTGATACCAAGGCCAGCATTACCTTGATACCAAAGGCAGGTAAGGACACAATAAAAAAAGAAAACTTAAGGCCAATATCCCTGATGAATAGAGATGCACAAAAAGAAAGAAGGGTATAACAAATTTCTGTGCAGTCATCACCCCAGTTTTAACAAATCATCAATATACATAAGAGTATAGTATGCTTTATACTATTAGTTTAAGTACAAAGGAGCTAGCTATACTGAGTTTCCTGGAATGCTGTCAGGTTTAAGGGTTTGGAGTTCAAGGTGACTATGTATATAGGAACATTAATTAAAAATTATAGTAAGTGTTCAAGCTATGTAAAATTTAAAATGTATGTCAAAATATCATTAAAAATTAAAATGTAAACAATAGACTAAAATTTATTTGGCACAGATGTGATATTTTAAAAACATCTTTATTATATAAAGAGATCATACTTAGTGGAATGTTCTATAAATATCAATTAAGTCCATTTGATCTAATGTGTTGTTTAAGGCTTGTGCTTCCGTATTGATTTTCTGTCTGGATGATCTGTCCGCTGATGTTAGTGGAGTGTTAAATTCCCCTACTATTATTGTGTTATTGTTGATTTCTCTTTTTATGTCTGTCAATATTTGCCTTATATATTGAGGTGCTTCTATGTTGGGTGCATATATATTTACAATTGTTATATCTTGTTCTTGGATTGATCCCTTGATCATTTTGCAGTGTCCTTCTTTGTCTACTGTAACAGTCTTTATTTTAAAGTCTATTTTATAGTCTGATATAAGTATTGCTACTCTGGCTTTCTTCTGATTTCCATTTGCGTGAAAAACCTTTTCCCATGCCCTCACTTTCTGTCTGCAAGTGTCTCTAGATCTGAAGTGATCTCTCTTTTTGTGCATGTTCTAAATCTTCCCATAAAAAAGGCTAAAACATTCTTTTGCACTTTGGACTTATTTTCTGCTGCCTTTCAAGTTTCATGTACATAAATCCCTAATTTGTGACCTTGGACAAATTTGGAAATCTCTAAGCTTTGGTTACCTCTGCTACTAAAAATCAAAACCAAACAAAGAAATAAAAATATACCAAATGTGTAGGAACCTTAAAAGGATGAAATAACCATGACATAAATCACAGCAAGATCCTTTTTGACCCACCTCTTAGAGAAATGGAAATAAAAACAAAAATAAACAAATGGGACCTAATGAAACTTAAAAGCTTTTGCACAGCAAAGGAAAACATAAACAAGACCAAAAGACAACCCTCAGAATGGGAGAAAATATTTGCAAATGAAGCAACTGACAAAGGATTAATCTCCAAAATTTACAAGCAACTCGTGCAGCTCAATATCAAAATAACAAACAACCCAATCCAAAAATGGGCAGAAGACTTAAATAGACATTTCTCCAAAGAAGATATACAGATTGCCAACAAACACATGAAAGGATGCTCAACATCACTAATTACTAGAGAAATGCAAATCAAAACTACAATGAGGTATTACCTCACCAGTCAGAATGGCCATCATTGAAAAATCTACAAACAAATGCTGGAGAGGGTGTGGAGAAAAGGGAACCCTCTTTCACTGTCAGTGGGAATGTAAATTGATACAACTACTATGGAGAACAGTATGGAGGTTCCTTAAAAAACTAAAAATAGAACTACCATACGACCCAGCAATCCCACTGCTGGGCCTATACCCTGAGAAAACCATAACTGAAAAAGAGTCATGTAACACAATGTTCATTGCAGCTCTATTTACAGTAGCCAGGACATGGAAGCAACCTAAGTGTCCACCGACAGATGAATGGATAAAGAAGATGTGGCACATATATACAATGGAATATTACTCAGCCATAAAAAGAAACGAAGTTGAGTTATTTGTAGTGAGGTAGATGGACCTAGAGACTGTCATACAGAGTGAATTAAGTCAGAAAGAGAAAAGCAAATACCGTATGCTAACACATATATATGGAATCTAAAAAAAAAAAAGGAAAAAAATCATTCTGAAGAACCTAGGGGCAGGACAGGTACAAAGACGCATATACAGAGAATGGACTTGAGGACACGAGGAGTGGGAAGGGTAAGCTGGGATGAAGTGAGAGAGTGGCATGGACATATATACACTACCAAATGTAAAACAGATAGCTAGTGGGAAGCAGCCGCATAGCACAGGGAGATCAGCTCGGTGCTTTGTGACCACCTAGAGGAGTGGGATAGGGAGGATGGGAGGGAGATGCAAGAGTGAGGAGATATGGGGATATATGTATATGTTTAGCTGAGTCACTTCGTTATAAAGCAGAAACTAATTCACCATTGTAAAGCAATTAAACTCCAATAAAGATGTTAAAAAAAGGAGAAAATGAAAAAATGCATATCTAGCATATAATATGGTGCCTGACATATACCAGATTCTCAGTAAAGTTTTCCTTTTATTATTATTATCATTATTATTATTACTACTACTACTATTATATTACTACTATTATTATTTCAATTTCTATGTGTCAGACTTTCTTGTTGCAAGAATCAGAAGCTGATCCTGGCTGATTAAATAGAAGAAAAGTTTATTTCAATGATATTGGGAATGGCAGAGGACAAGTTCAAGGACAGTTTACGAATGATGCCAAAGGCCTGATTTCAGGATTTCAGATTTCAGATTTCAGATGCCAAAGGCCTGATTTCAGATTTCAGGAGAAATCTGCTGTGGCAGCTGCAGGCCAGCTGAGCACAAGCGGAAACAACTCGGCCACAGTCACACTCACATAACCAGTCCTGTGCCAGAGCTGGATGCCCACCCCCACACTGGCCCACAAATGTTTCTGAGGAGGCCCTGCTTCCTCAAACTGCTCCTTTGGGTGCACTGTACCAGAGAATCCTTGAAGAGTCAGACCCATAAGGCTGAAAACTCTTCAAACAGGAATTTTTAAATGCTGACAACCAGGCGGAAAATTTAACAATGTTCTGTACACTTCCCTCGCTAGCTGCCCAAATTTCACATAGACCCTCCTTCTATGCTGGAACTTGACAATGACAACAATTGTTACAACAACAAAAATTCCACAAGTGGGGTCATTAGGCATGGCTGCCCTGGTAGGTCCTTTCTGGAGAGACAGCTGCCTTAACAACTCAAACACTGGGGAGCCTGACTCCAGGCTGCTGAGCATAAAGTTTAGAGTTCTGGGATGGCTGGAGCTTTCCCTTAAAATCCAAATTTTTTTTCGCCATACTGCGCAGCATGCAGGATCTTAGTTCTACAACCAGAGATTGAACCTGTGCCCCCTGCAGTGGAAGCATGGAGTCTTAACCACTGGACCAACAAGGAAGTCCCCAAATCCAGATTATTTTATGCCACTGAATCCCCAAGAGAGCACATTGCTAAAGAAAATGCTCTGGGCAGTTCTGCTTGATTTGGAGGAATGTGTGATTAAATAAATGGGTGATGAAACAAATGTGTTTGACCACTGAATCCCTATCTGTTAACCTTGGGTGGAAATATATTCCAGGTGGAAAAGACTGTTCCAACACACAGTTGGAGGAATACTGCTGTATAGAAACCAGAGTTGATTTTGTAACTCTCAACTACATGGAATTGTTCTGAGAGTATTGATTAAATAACAGACGTTTAAAAAAAGAGAGAGAGATGCAAAAATTCTCAACAAAATACTAACAAACTGAATTCAACAGCACATTAAAAGGATCATACACCACAAACAAGTGGGATTAACCCCTGTGATGCAAGGATTGTTCAACATATGTCAATCAAACACTACATCAGTAGAATGAAATATAAAAACTATATGATCCTTTCAATAGATGCAGAAAAAGCATGTGACAAAATTCAACACCCATTTGTGACATAAACTCTCAGAAATTTGGTATAGAAGAAATGTACCTAAACATAATAAAGGCCATATATAACAAACCCAGAGCTAACATAATATACTCAATGGTAAAAAGCTGAAAGCTTTTCCTCTAAGATCAGGAACAAGACAAGAGTGTCAAACTCTCATCAGTTAGAGTCAACATAGTATTACAAATCAAGCCAGAGAAATTAGGCAAGAAAAAGAAAATAAAAGGAATTCAAACTGGAAAAGAAGTAAAATTGTCTTTCTATGAAGATGATATGATCTTATATATAGAAATTTCTGAAGACTGCCAAAAACTGTTAGAACTAGTAAACAAATTTAGTAAAGTTGCAGCATACAGAATCAACATACAGATATCAGTTGCATTTCTATACACTAATAATGGAATATCTGAGAGTGAAATTAAGAAAACAATCACATTTACAATAGCATCAAAAGAATAAAATACTTACAAATAAATTAAACCAAGGAGATGAAAAATCTGTACACTCAAAACTTTAAGACTCTGATGAAAGAAATTAGAGAAGATGCAAATAAATGGAAAGTTATCTATGTTCATGGATGGGAAGAATTCATATTGTTAAATTTGACAATATGTCTAGTATGTATATACAAAGTCTACTAAAGATTCAATGCAATCTATGTCAAAATTCCAATGACTTTTTTCACGGAAATAGAAAAAACAATCCTAACAATCCTAAAATTGGTGTGGAACCAGAAAAGATCTTGAGATTTAACAGTTCTGCGTAAGAAGAACAAAGCTGGAGGAATCATGGTTCCTGATTTCAAACTAAATTATAAAGCTACCATTCTCAAAACAGCATGGTATTGGCATAAAAATGGACACACAGACCAATGAACAGAATCAAGAGCTACGAAATAAACCTACAAAAATATATGATCAACTAATCTTGACACAGGTGCCAAGAACACACAATGGGGAAAAGATAGTTCCTCCAATAAATGGTGCTGGGAAAACTGGATAATCATGTACAAAAGAATAAAATCTGATCCTATCTTATACTCTCACAATAATTAACTCAAAATGGACTAAGGACTTATATGTAAAACCTAAAACTGTAAAATTCCTTGAAGAAAACAGAGAAAAAGCTCCTTGACAATGATTTTTTTGATATGACACCAAAAGCACAGGCAACAAAAGCAAAAATAAACAAGTAGAATAACATCAAACTAAGAAGCTGCTCAGTAAAGGAAACAATTAACAAAATGAAAAGGCAACCTATGGAAAAAAATATTTGCCAACCATATATCTCATAAGAGGTTAAGATCCAAAATATAAAAGTAATTCATACAATTCAACAGCAAAATACAAACAGCCCAATCAAAAAAAATGAGCAAAGGTTGGGCAGGCTCCTGCACCCAAGGTCCACCATGGGGGGGCTCCTGTGCCAACCACCTCCTCCGCAGGCCCCGGGAGCAGATGCCAGAAGGTTGCCCACGTACAGAGGCAGGGCTGAAACTGCAGCTGAGCCCCAGGGGCCGCATGAGTTAGGAAGTAGGGCTGAAATCTCTCCTGATGGTTGTGTGAGTCATGGATTTACACGTCTGCTGCTGGCTTTGTAAATTCGGCACCTGCAGGACATATGAACGAACAACAGGTGCTCCTGTGGCTGGGATGAGTCTGGCCTTAGCAGCTGTGGGCTTTGTGGGTGCAGGCACACAAGGGCTAGGCTGGGCCAGGGTCTGAGCTGCCTCCATAGGTCCCACAACAGGTCCAGCTGTGCAACTACTGTGGTAGATCTGTGCTGGTGGTCTTGTGAAAACAATGACTGAGGGACACCAGGGCCAGTTGCTGGCATTCCCACAGATAAGGCAGGGCCAAGGGTAGTGCCAGAAACAGTGTACTTTGTGAGCCCACACAATGGGTGAAAAGTGAAACAACACTCATGGGTGAACAGCTCTGGCAGAGGAATACTCAGTGAGTCCTCTCCCAGTGAGAGTACTCCAATCCTGCCTACCTCACAGCACAGCTCAGAAACGGATCTGGGGGCTTCTATTCCAACAACTAGGGAGCAGACCCTGCCCTTGATACGGCAGTGACAACCACAGAGCAAAGAGAAGGCCCCACCCAATATCCAATGCAGGCTATGGTCCCCACAACACCAGTCACACCTCCTATCAAGGGTATACAGCCAGTATACACTGAGGAAAGAGGCCACAGCCATCCATACTAAAAACAGCCCTTGCATCAAAAAATAATAAACCCCGGCAGGTTACACAGGGATGCTCCCACATAAAAATAGCCCTCCAAGACCATAGCAAATAATTGCTTCTCCTAAACTCATAGAGCAAGAAAAATATAAGTAAAATGAAGAAGCAGAGGAACGACTCCCAGTTAATAGAGCAAGAGAATTCCCCTGAAAGAACAAACAATGAAACAGACCTCTTCAGTCTAATAGACACCAAGTTCAAAAAGGAGATAATGAAAATACTGAAGGACTTAAGAAAGGCTATTGACAGAAATGCAGATTACTGTAAAAGGAGCTAGAAAGTATAAGGAGGAGCCAAGAAAAGTTAGAAAGTTCATTTGCAGAGATGAAAGCTGAACTAAAGGCAATGAATAGCAGAATGAATAACGCAGAAGAATGAATAAGTGATCTGGAAGACACAATAATGGAAATCACCCAATTAGAACAGCAAATAGAAACCAAAATGAAAAAAGAAAAAAGAATGCAATATAAGAGACCTAGGGGATAATATAAAGTGTGCCAATCTGTGCATAATAGGGATCTCAGAAGGAAAGGAAAGAAGAAATGGGATTGTAAATGTATTTGAACAAATTATGGCCGAAAATTTTCCAAACCTAAAGGAGGAAATAGATAACCAGGTACAGGAAGCACAGAGAGTCCCAAACAAGATAAATGCAAACAGATCTACACCAAGACATATTATAATTAAAATGACAGAAGTTAGAGATAAAGAGAGGATTCTAAAGGCAGCAAGAGAAAAACAAAAACTTAGTTACAAGGGAACACCCATAAGGCTATCACCTGATTTCTCTACAGAACTGCAGGCCAGAAGGGATCGGCAAGATATATTCAAAGTCCTGAAAGGGAAAAATCTGCAACCTAGGATACTCTACCCAGCATGATTATCATTTAGAATAGAAGGAGAGATAAAGAATTTCTCAGAGAAACAAAAACTAAAAGAATACAGCAATACTAAACCTATCTTAAAGGAAATATTGAAAGGTCTTCTATAAATAGGAAAGAAGTAAAAATCTACAGAAAAGAGGAAATCACAATTGGGAAGTAAATCACTTAAATAAACCAGAACACAGATTTTTTTAAAAAATCAAAAATTTTCTGTAAAGCAATAATAACCACAATGAACAGAAAAAGGATAAACATGGGGCTTCCCTGGTGGTTCAGTGGTTGAGAGTCCACCTGCCAATGCAGGGAACACGGGTTCGTGCCCCAGTCAGGGAAGATCCCACATGCCACAGAGTGGCTAGGCCTGTGAGCCATGGCCACTGAGCCTGTGCATCCAGAGCCTGTGCTCCACAACAGGAGAGGCCACAACAGTGAGAGGCCCGCATACCGCAAAAAAAAAAAAAAAAAAAAAGGATAAACATGAAGATGTAAAAGAGGACATCAAAATTATAAAATGTGGGGGAGGAGAGTAAGAAAATGCAGAATTTTTTTTTTCTAGAATGTGTTTGAGCTTATATGACTACCAGTCTAAAGCAAGTAGATATAGGGAAACCAGCAACCACAAATCTAAAACATACAATAGATTCACAAAAAAAAAAAAAAAAAAAGAAAGACAGAGAGAGACCATAAGCATAATACAAAAGAAAACCATCAAACCAAAAAAGGAAACACAAAAAGAAAAAGAGAGGGACAAAGATAAAAGATGAAACATAAAACCAATGGGAAAACAAAGTTTAATGTATGGGAAATACAAAGTTTAAATGTCAATGGACTAAATGCTCCAATCAAAAGACACAGAGTGGCATGAGACTTCTCTGGTGGTCCAGTGGTTAAGAATCTGTGCTTCCACTGCAGTGGGTGTGGGTCCAATCCCTGGTTGGGGAACTAAGATTCCACATGCTGTGCAGCGCATGCCATGCTGTGCACGCCATGCCATACGGAAAAAAAAAAAGACACAGAGTGGCAGATTGGATAAAAAAAAAAAAAAAAAAAAACAGAGCCTATAATATGCTGCCTACAAGAGACCCACTTTAGGGTAGAGGACATACATAGAATGAAAGCAAGGGGACGGAAAAATATATTTCACGAAAATGGAAAAGACAAGAAAGCAGGGGTCACAATATTCATATCAGACAAAACAGACTTTAAAACAAAGGTTATAAAGGAAGATAAAGAAGGACCCTATATAATGATAAAGGGATCTATACAAGGAGAGGCTAGTACACCCATCAATCTATATGGCACCCAATATAGGAGCACCCAAATACATAAAACAAATACTAACAAGACATAAAGAGAGAAATTGATGAGAACACAATAATAGTAGGAGACTTTAACACCACACTCACTTCAAGGGACAGATCTTTGAGACAAAAAATCTATAAGGCAACAGAGATCCTAAATGATGCAATAGAACAGTCAGACCTACTTGATGTTTTCGGAACATTACATCCAAAAAAAGCAGAACACACCTTTTCAAGTGCACATGGAACATTCTCTAGGATTGACCACAAAACAAGACTCAAGAAGTATAAGAATACAGAAGTTATATTTCAAGCATCTTTTCTGACCACAATGGCATGAAACTAGAAATCAAACACAGAAAAAGAAACGAGAGAAAAACAATTACATGGAGACTAAACAACATGCTACTAAAAAACCAATGGGTCAACAATGAAAATCAAAGAAATTTAAAAATACCTTGAGGCAAATGACAATGAAAACACAACCATATATAATCTATGGGATGCAGCAAAAGCTGTTCTTAAAAGAAAGTTCATAGCAATATAGACCTTCTTCAAGGAACAAGAAAAATCTCAAATAAAAAACCTAACCCAACACCTAAAATAATTAGAAAAAGAAGAACAAACAAAACCTAAAGTCACCAGAAGGAAGGATATAACAGAGATCAGATAGGAAATAAATAAAATAGAGATTAAAAAAACAATAGAAAAAAATCAATAAAACCAAGAGCTGGTTCTTTGCAAGGGTAAACAAAATTGACAAACCTTTGGCCAGGCTCACCAAGAAGAAAAGAGAGAAGACCCAAATAAACAAAATAAGAATGAAAGAGGATAAATCACAACTGATATCACAGAAATACAAAAAAAAATTAAGAGAATGCTATGAACAATTATATGCCAACAAATTCGACAACCTAGAAGAAATGGACAAGTTTCTAGAAACATACAGCCCAACAAAATTGAATCAAGAAGAAATAATTTGAACAGACCAATCACTAGAAGTAAACTAGAATCTGTAATTTTAAATATTCCCTGCAGGGCTTCTCTGGTGGGGCAGTGGTTGAGAGTCCACCTGCCGATGCAGGGAACACGGGTTTGTGCCCCAGTCCGGGAAGACCCCACATGCCGTGGAGTGGCTGGGGCCGTGAGCCATGGCCGCTGAGCCTTCGCATCTGGAGCCTGTGCTCTGCAACGGGAGAAGCCACAACAGTGAGAGGTCTGTGTACCGCAAAAAAAAAAGTTAAAAATTCCCTGCAAACGAAACTCCAGGACCAGATGGTTTCATAGGCAAATTCTACAAAACATACAAAGGAGAACTTATACTGATTCTTCTCAACCTCTTCGAAAAGACTGAAGAGGAAGGAACACTCCCAAAGACAATCTATGAAGTCTCCCTCACCCTGATACCAAAACCAGACAAAGATACTACCAAAAAAGAAAATTACAGGTCAATATCTTTAATGAATATAGATGCAAAAATTCTCAATAAAATATTAGCAAATGAAATCCAACAACACATAAAAAAGATCATACACCACAACCAACTTGGATTCATTCCAGGGTCACAAGGATGGTTTAACATAGCAAATCAATCAATGTGATACACCACATCAGCGAAAGACAAAAACCACATGATCATCTCAATAGATGCAGAGAAAGCATTTGATAAAATTCAACATCCATTCATGATAAAAAAAACCCTTACAAAAGTGGGTATAAAGGGAACATATCTCAACATAATAAAAGCTATTTATGACAAATCCACAGCCAATATAATACTCATCGGTGAAATGCTGAAAGCCATCCTGCTAAAATCTGGAACAAGACAAGGATGCCCACTCTCACCACTTCTCTTCAACATAGTACTGGAAGTCCTAGCCACAGCAATCAGACAAGAAAAAGAAATAAAGAGTATTCAAACTGGTAGAGAAGAGAAAAATTGTCATTGTACGCAGATGACATGATACTATATATAGAAAACACTAAAGACTTCACACAAAAACTACCAGAACTGATAAACAAATTTAGAAAGGTAGCAGGACGAAAGATTAACATACAGAAATTGATTGCATTTTTTTACACTAACAGTGAAATATCAGAAAGGGAATGTAAACAAACAATCCCTTTTAAAATCTCATCAAAAATAAATAAATAAATAAAATGCTTAGGAATAAACCTCATCAATGAGGTGAAAGACTTATATGCTGAGAACTACAATACATTAATAAAGGAAACTGAAGATCATTTAAAGAAATGGAAAGATATCCCATGCTGTTGGATTGGAAGAATTAATATTGATAAAATGGCCATACTACCCAAAGGAATCTACAGATTTAATGCAATCCCTATCATATTACCCATGACATTTTTTACAGAACTAGAACAAATAATCCTAAAATTTATTTGGAATGATAAAATACCCAGAATTGCCAAAGTAATCCCAAGGAGAAAGAACAAAGCAGGAGGCATTACACTCCTAGAATTCAGACAATACTACAAAGCTACAGTAATCAAAACAGTGTAGTATTGGCACATAGGGATCAATGGAGCAGATTAGAGAGCCCAGAAATAAACCCACACACCTATGGACAATTAATTTTCTACAAAGGAGGCAGGAATATACAATGGGGAGATGACAGTCTCTTCAGCAAGTGGTGTTGGGAAAGTTGGACAGCCACATGTAAATCAATGAAGTTAAAACACACCCTCACCACCATATACAAAAATAAACTCAAAATGGCTTAAAAACTTAAAGATAAAACACCATAAAACTTCTAGAAGAGAACATAGGCAGAACATTCTCTGACATAAACCATACCAATATTTTCTTAGGTCAGTCTCCTGAGGCAACAGAAATAAAAGCAAAGATAAACAAATGGGATCTAATCAAACTTATAAAGCTTTTGCACAGCAAAGAAACCATAAACAAAGCAAAAAGACAACCTACAGACTGGAAGAAAATATTTGCAAATGATGGAACCGACAAGGGTTTAATTTCCAAAATACACAAACAGCCCATACAGCTCAATATCCAAAACACAAACAACCCAATCAAAAAATTTGCAGAAGACCTAAACAGACATTTCTCCAAAGAAGACATACAGATTGCCAATAGGCACATGAAAAAATGCTCATCATCACTAATCATTAGAGAAATGCAAATCAAAACCACAGTGAGGTACCACTTCACACCAGTCAGAATGGCCATCATTAAAAAGTCTACAAATAATAAATCCTGGAGAAGGTGTGGAGAAAAGGGAGCCCTCTTACACTGTTGGTAGGAATGTAAATTGGTGCAGTCACTATGGAAAACAGTACAGAGGTTCCTCAAAAAACTAAAAATACAATTGCCATAGGATCCAGCAATCCTACTCTTGGGCATATATACAGACAAAACTATAATTTGGAAAGATACATGCACCCCTATGTTCATAGCAGCACTATTTTTGATAGCCAAGACATGGGAACAACCTAAATGTACATCGACAGATGAATGGATAAAGAAGATGTGGCATACATATACAATGGAATATTACTCAGCCATTAAAAAGAATGAAATAATGACATTTGCAGCAACATGGATGGACCTAGAGATTATCATACTAAGCAAAGTCAGAAAGAGAAAGATAAATACCATATGATATCACTTATATGTGGAATCTAAAATACAACACAAATGAACATATCTATAAAACAGACTCACAAACATAGATAGCAGACTTGTGGTTGCCAACAGAGAGGGAGGCTGGGGGAGGGAAGGATTGAGAGTTTTGGATTACCAGATGCAAACTATTATATATAGGATGGATAAACAACAAGGTCCTACTGCATACACAGGGAACTATATTCAATATCCTGTGATAAACCATAATGGAAAAGAATATGAAAAAATATATATGTACAGCTGAGTCATTTGCTGTACAGCAGAAATTAACACAACACTGTAAATGACCTATACTTCAATAAAATTTTAAAAAATAAAATAAAATGGGCAAAGGACCTAAATAGATATTTATAAAGATGACATACAAATGGCCACCAGGCATGTGCAAAGATGCTCAACATCACTGATCATCAGGAAAATGCAAATCAAAACCACACTGAGTTATCACTTCACACCTGTTAAAATGGCTATCATTAAAAAGATAAAAGTGTTCCCAAGGATGTGAAGAAAAGGGAATCCTTGTGCACTGTTGGTGGTAATGTAAATAGGTACAGACACTAAGGAAAACAATATGGAGAGTCCTCAAAAAATTAAAAATAGAGCTACCATATAATCCAGCAATCCCACTTCTTGGTATATATACAAAGAAAATAATATTACTATCTAGAAGAGATATCTTTAGCCCCAAGTTTATTATACCATTATTCACAATAGCCAAAACATAGATATATGTATGAATGGAAAAATACTATATATATTTTCTATTTTTGTTAGCTTTACTTTTTTTATTTTTTTAACATTTGGCCAGGATTTTAATTTTTTCATTGTCAATATGCTTTTCTTGTATTGCTTCTTCATGAACTGCTATACGTAGAGAAACCTTCCTTAACCTGAAATCATGTAAATATTTACCTGTGTTCTCTTCTAATCCTATCAATGGGTACTACTTCTAGAAAAAATATATATATAATAGTATATATATTCTATTTCTCTGGAGAACGCTGACTAGTACAAAGCCCTTGAAATTCTGCATATTTTCTGCTCCAAAGGATCTGAAGACGTGAGACTCAAATCAGTCACTTGAATTCACTAAATTTCATATCAGTTCTGTATCCATCTTCACTACTGCATACAGACATTTTCTCTATCCTCACACTAGCTACAACCTCAGCTATCAAAGCTAGGAAAGCAACTTCATCACTGATGTCACTTAGGCATTATTTTCCATAGATTGGGACTATGCTATTATGGCATTTAGAGAGTGCTACTTCTAACTGAAAAATGCTTTATTACTCTCAGTATGCCTCAGCTATGGAGTTGCTTGATTAATTTTATTCTCATATGTAGGACATACACTGCCCAGACATATAAACCCAGGTGCTGTGCCCGTGGGAGTGGTGGTGGTAATGGTGGTGTGTTTGTATACATATGCATACTTGAGAGTCTTTATATAAATATAAAACTTAACTACCTAAATACTAAGATGCTTGTTCCTAGTGTCTCATAACCTTTACTCTAACAAATATGGTTCTGGGGAACCCTGCTGTGTTAAGCAATTAGTAAATCCTCCTGCCCTGGGCTGGACACTGAGGGGAGAGACATTAAGGAAAACTGACAACTTCTGTCCTACAAGAATTCACAGTAGAATGAAACAATAAGGATCAAGAAACAAACAAACAGAAAAAGACAACTCTAAGTATCAGAAACTTAAAAAAAATAAATATCAGCTATAACTTAACAAGACACAGATACCAGAATGGTTTTAACAGTTCATTTCAGCTCTAAAAATGTTTAAGAAGCGGGAATTCACATCTTGGCTAGGACTTGAGACCTTTGTGTCTACATACAGGTGTCATGATCATCAGCTGGTTCTAATGCTGGTCTAGAGGAATAGATTATCCAATTTCCTTAAGACTCTGTGTTAATATCAAATAAGATGCAAGTTCTCAATACTTGATGAATTATAAAATGTCTCTGCCCCTTCCTCTTTCTACCTCATCTCTTTTTTCACTATTAATTTATGAAAAAAATATTTTTATATTTTCATAAAATATAAAATTCATTTATAATATCTACAGTTGAATAGGTTCTATGTTAAGCAGAAGAAATATAGAGATAAAAAAATTCAGTTCCTTGCCTTATAGAGTTCACAATTTAACAGCAGGAGACAAACAACTGCAGGATAGTATGAAAAATCCTACCAGTCTAGGGAAAAGAGGGACAGAAGAAGACATGGGGGACTCTCCTGGTGGTCCAGTGGTATAAAACACAGAAGACGCGGGATCGATCCCTGGTCAGGGAACTAAGATCCCATATGCCACGGGGCAACTAAGCCCGCGTGCCACAACTACTGAGCTCAGGAGCCTCAACTAGAGAGCCTGCGTGCTGCAAACTACAGAGCCCATGCGCTCTGGAACTTGTGTGTCACAACTACAGAGTTTACATGCCCTGGAGCCTATGTGCCACAAGTAGAGAAGAGAAAACTGGCATACCGCAACTAGAGAGAAGCCTGTGCACCACAACAAAAGATCCCGCATGCCTCAATGAAGATCCTGTGTGCTGCAACTAAGACCTGATGTAGCCAAAAATAAATAAAATAAATAAATAATAAATAAAATCTAAAAAAAAAAAAGGAAAAGAAAAGAAAAAGACATGGGAGGCTTCCTGGAAGAAATGTTACTCACAGTGAAACTTGAAAGATGAATAGAAATCTGTAGTGTGTGTATGGAGAGGGTGGAAGGTTTATGTGGTTAGAGGGGAAAGGTCATAAGCATTGTACACCATCTCTGAGAGAAGCACTATCAAAATAAACAATGATCCGCTATGCTTCTATAACTCTTTGCCGCTTTACAAAGCACTTCCTTCTTGGCTATAGACATTGACAGAAATAGAAAAGAAGTGACAGAATCTCAATCTCCGAATCCACAAGGAGCTACCTGCTGGCTTCAGCCACTTCGGCAGGGTTCTGGAAATAAAAATCATGCCGAAATGTAGATCTTAGAAATATAGATCATACAGACCTAGAAAATATATGGTATTTACTAAACGCCAGGGCTATGGCCCTAGATCAATGAGTATTTTCCTACCCTAGAGAACTGGACTAAGCAAAAAATTCCTTTGGTGTAGACCACTGATTTTCATACTGTGTGCATTGGGGTCCCAGTGTTCTCGAGAAGGGCCACAGAAAGAGTGGGACACTGAGCAGGTAGATGCCCAATATTTTACTCAATAGTTTATTGGTTTATATATCAGAATTTTGCTAACACTTTTCTTAAAGAGGGTTCTGCTGCTCTTTTAGAAAAAGTTTAAAACCGTTGTCCCAATGCCTTATATATTGATTGACTCTATTTTTCAAGAATGGTGTCTGGAATATCCTTAACCTCTAATGAAATTTAGAAAGATATAATGGTGGATTCTGCTGTCTTAAGGTCTTTCCTGAAATCCTCTTCTTCCTTTGAGCAACCTCTCCCTATATCCAACCCCTCTGGATTCCCATTTCCATATCTTTTTAAAATTTTTTATAATAATATCCATTTTTTTTCTTTTTTTTTTTTTTGCCACATCACACAGCTTGTGGGATTTTAGTTCCCCAACCACGGATTGAACGCAGAACCTCAGCAGTGAAAGCACAGAGTCCTAACCACTGGACAACCAGGGAATTCCCTCACCATATCTTTTTGATTCATAACGGCCATTGCTAAATTGAGTTTGGTCTCAAGATGCTATTCTTTCCTGTGAGGAAGGGAACCTGTATTTATAACAAAAAATCCTCCAAGTGAAATCTGTGGCTTTGCACCATCTCCACCATCCAAGCTTCCTACTTGTTAGTTTATATTCAATGACTCTGGTAAGTTCCCAGGGCCTTCTTGTCCCATCTGGCCTTTTTCTGCCTCTTGTCCCATCTGGCCTTTTTCTGCATAGCTGCTGCCTCTACCACCTCCTCTAGAGGAAGTGCCTGTAACTTTTGAGGCCAGCAGATTCACCCTTTGCTCCTATATTTGTCCTAGTTGTAGATTTTCCTCAAAAGATGTTTTAATTGTACTTGCTACTGTTCATGCTTCATATGCCAGTACATTCATGGGCCCAGAGAAAACTGATGTGTACTCAGCCATGTGCTCTCCTCCAAAACTCTTTTCTCTACCTTAAAATTATTCAGGACTATGTACTTTAAACAGTAGCATGCACATACTTTTCTGCCACTCCTTTCTACTGCTAGATGTACTTCCTCTGTGCTCACCCCATTCCTTTTATGCATGCTCAGCTGGGTTTTAAAAGTTCCAATCTGTTTCTTAATTTGCTTCTGCATTTTCTCTCAGCTTTTTTATTTTTGCAAGTAACAAAAACTGAATGCAAACTCTCATAAGTAAAACAATCTATGCAATTGGGAAGCCCAAGGGATGCTAACTTCAGGCATAGCTGAGTCTAGCAGTTTTCAATTCATGCTTCTTCTCTCTTCCCTCTTCCCTCTTCCACCTTTCTCCTGTATTGGCCGGTTCTCAGGCAAACTCTCTCCATATGTCAACAAATGTGCCCCTTAGCACCTGTGATTTTAGAAGCAAAGGGACTTTTTTTCAGTAACCCTATCAGAAAAGGATACCAGTTGCCCTTGTCTAAAGCACATATACATCCATGGACCAATCATGGGAGAAGAAGAGTGTCTATTGACCAGCCTAGACCCCTGACACCCACCTTCAACTCCCTCTCTCACCCTTGGTCTCATCACAGAGAAGGAAAGGGCTCTGCAATTATCAGTCAACCAGAATTATATGGCCTAGTGTTAAGGCAGTTCACAAAAAGAAGCAAATAAAATAAGAAATAGATATAAGAATTAGCATTATTTGTTGAACTGAATGTCTTCCTTCCCTTGTTAATCCTCTCACAGTTCCTTATTTTATTGCAAAATTTAAAACTTATTTAAGCTAATGCACTTCCACTTTGAGTTTCTGATATTCTCCCTCAAAAGCTTAAGCAGTAGCTTTAATTCTTATACCAAATTCTGAGCCTTTAATCAGCTGATTGTGTTTTCCCTTTGCCTGGAAGAAAACAGCTCTGAGATCCAGAGTGTCCTGGGTGAAATCCTTCTTAAAATTTCTTGCTTCATCTTTGGGTTTGCAATAAATCTTCTAATTTTATTTGGGAGGGGTATAGTTGTTTTACAATGTTGTGTTAGTTTCTACTGTACAGTGGAGTTCCCTGTAAATCTGCTAATTTTTGTCCCTCCACTCAGCCCAAGGGAATACATTCTTGATATAATATGAACCCCAACATTTCTCTATTTCTTGCTTCTTCTAGAAATATATATCAGGCATGGATGGATGGTTGATAAATGGTAGATGATAGATGGACAGACATATGTACAAACAAATAAAGAGAACCAAACAGAACAGAAGCCATCCCACTAACCAGTAGTTGGCAATTCCAATCCATACAAGGAGTAAGCCTAACCAGGCTCTAAAGCAGTACATTCCCACTCCCTAGCAACACCCAATGAGATCCCTTCCCAGTGCCAGACACTCTACCTCTAGCCAATGCTCTTTGAAGCTCTTTGAGCAGATTTTCCCTGAATAGGGAAATGGAGAAATGACTCCCTATACCTTCCAAAGCCAGATTGCTCCAAGTAGATGGTGGTTTTCCAGGTGATCTGACTGCATACATCTTCTGACTGAGCCCCAGAAAATAATCTCTCTTCCTATCATCCCATTAGTTAGAGGCCATAATCAAGATCATCTCCCAAATCAGGAATATTTTTCTCTCCACATAAGATATCAACCACCAGAAACTGCTCTAAGTCTTAAAATCCCTAAATGAACTTGCCTCCCAAAATTCAGTTCCTGATACATATCCTAACTCCCATCAGATCAACTATGCAAATGACAGTCATATCTCTGAGAGGTAAGACCAGGCTCAGTCTGATTATATCCTCCCATGAACACAAGAAAGAAAAGAGAGGCACCCTTCTTTTTACCCATACCATCTCTCTCTTAAATCATCCCTTCATCTCTACTTGATCTTTAAAGGGCCAAGAGACACAAACCAATAAGAGATACCACATGGGAATCACAGAAGAAAAATATAATAGAAATCCAAAAAGGAAGTGGTCAAAGTGAATACATCACCCAGAAAAGGTAGGCCTTAAGGAAGTTTACCAAGGGACATCTCAGGAAAAATATTTGCCCCCGTTATAAAGGTTTTTTCAGCAAAACTCACTGAGCAATCTAGAAGAACTTCCTCAGCCACCTTTGCTTTTCTACACATACAAACAAAAACTACTTTATTTAAACCCCAACATATAACAGTAATAAATATTGCATAGAGACCCTACAGTAATGAGGTAGAAAGTTTATTTAATTGAAAGAAATGTATGCTTACTTTACGCTCTTTGCTAAAGAAAAATTATTTTTGTCAGTAATGTAGCCATTAGCATTCTTGAAGAAGATAATTTTGGAGAGGTAGAGCTCCATGTTCAAAAAATGATTAATGCTCAATAAACAGTACAGAATGGAGATCAAATTGGTACATTCAGTCAGATCTTGTTTCAAATCCCAGCTTCAAATGGGGAATCCTGGGTAAGTTACTTAATCTCTCTGAGCCTCAATTTTCTCTCCAGTAAAATGTAAACTTCTCTCCTAGGGTTCTAGGGAGAACAAAGTAGAAATATGACACAGAGCACCCAATAGATAATAGATAATAAACAGTAGACTTTTATTATAAGTCTATTGCAGTTGAAGAATTGGAGTGGTAACACTTCCTTTTCTCCCTAGACCTAGTAAATAATCTTAAGTGTTAGAATGAACCATTAGCTCATTTAGAATCCACTGCCTAAACAAAAAGTCCAATTTAGCCAGGCAAGAGTTTACTCAAACCAACTCTACTATGAAACTTTATATGGTAATATTTCACAGTGCTATAATAGATTTACCCAAGTCCTATCAATCAACAACTCTTCAATTTCTCTATCCCCAATCTGAAGTATTTCAACAAAATGCATCTTCTTCTACTTTTATGGGTCAGCACTGTCTCTTCTCTAGATTACAAAATGACAGCAATAAACAGATAATTGTTTCTGAGTCACTCTAGCATTGTACTTTCTTAGTATATCAGCACTGGAATCAAAATCATGCTTGACCTTAAAACGTTTTCTCCAAGAAAATAATTAGAGCATCCAATTACTAAGAAATAATCAATGTTCCTGCAAAGTAAATTCTCAGATATTTTGCAGTTTTTCATTTTCTGCCCTTCAAGTTAAGAAAACATAAAAGTAAAAGGAAATAATAACTCTATGTGACATAGTACTCACTAAAGATACTGAGAACATGCTCTCGAGTATAAGAAAGAAACATTGAATCAGAGTCAAAAAACCTAGGGTTGAATCCCACCCTCACTGCTCATCAGCTTTCAACCATGTAAGCTCTCTAAACGTCAGTTTTCTCATCTGTAAAATGAGAATAATAGAATGTACCTCAGAGAGTAACATAAAAGTTAAATGGAAAATGCCATCTCCATGTTTTCATATAGTAGGTTCTTTAAAAAAAAAAAAAGTATAAAATGCCTAAATACTCCTGCAATTATCTCTCCTTCCTGAGTCATAAGAAAGAAAATTAAATCAGTTAATCATGACATTTCCTAGTAGATCACTAGTTTTCCAGTAGTTTTAGTGCCAGAACTATTTTCTCAAGCAAAACTTTATGTAGAAGCATAAAACATTATGTTAAAATACAGCCAGAAGCAGAGCTGCTTCTTTCAACCACCTACCCACCCATCCATTCACGCACTGAATATCATTGGTGTCGGGCACCGTGCTAGACACTGGGAATACAAAGAATAAGACATGGCTCCAGCTTTCAAGGAAACTGGCATATTATCATGTTTACTGTCTTCTGGATGAATCTTAGATGCTGGTTGGTTCAAAGTGAAGTATCCTGGATAGCTACACAAAAACTAAGGTCAGAAGTAGGGGTATATGAAATGGGATATTTGCTGCAGACCCAGCATAATATAACCCAGAATCAACATCTTGAGTGAGACTGCTTAGAAACGAGGAACAAGTCTGAAACTTGAGTGCACAAGAACAGATGGAGAACAAGAAGTAATTACCATAGGAAGGCTCAACACTTAAGCCAAACAAGGCAAAGTAAGGATTCCAGAGGCAGACACTGGAAAGATCTCATGTGGTGATCATTTGCTGGGGAGGGGTTATAATTCAAGGGGCATGGCTGCTTGAGGGTTGCGTAGAAGGAAGTAGTAAATGGCTTAGAGCCAGTTTGGAGGTGGAGGTTATAAAAGTATAGGAAAACACATTCAATAATATAATAATATGTGACATTTTAGAAGTATAAGGTTCAGTAAGGTACCGCATCCTAAGTGAAACATTGATGATTTACAGTGCATTTAGAGGAAAGAACTACATGAGTAAAATGGTTCAGATATTATTTCACGCAAGGTTTGTGAGAGGCAACTGAGTTTATTTGGCCTGGAGAAGAAAGGGTAAGGGATGCCGTGATAGCTGACTTCAAATATCTAAATGGCTATGGAGGAGAAAGGAAATACATTCTGAGCAACCCTACAAAAGCCATTCCCAGAGCTTTCACTATGATCTCTAGTCTCTTCTGAGATCCAAACAAATAAATCTAACTATTACATAAACTGAATAATCTTGGCTGTCCACTTGAACTTTAAACATAGTTGCCTAAAACTGACTGTGTTATACTTCCCTCCCAAACTCCTACTCATTCTATAATCCGCATCCTTTTTTATTGGCATGTCCATCTTAGCCACCACGAAAGAAACCTGAAAATTTCTATAGTATGTCCACATCAATTTAACTACTAAATTCTCTTCATTCTACTTCCTTCAAATACAAAGGGAGTTTTCTAAAAATCTATGACCATAGAGTAGTTCCCTACCTAAAACTTTTGAATGGATCTCAGTAGAAGGTAGAGTAGACTTTCCCAAGGCACATGGTATCAAATATAATCTTATGGACAGGGTTTGCGTGAGTGGGTAGGAGTGTCTCAGGTAGAGAAGTTTGGGAAGCAATTTAATCAAAATCTCTCTTAATGATCACAGTCAACATTAGCATACTAAAGTCTGAGAAATATTTCAGTAAAGAATATTGTTCTAAATCTGTGCGATCAGTATCTCTTAGTTGTTTTTTTCTTTGACCACAATATCTCTTAATTTTCCAAACAGTTAGTATCCTATAAAATATATTTCAGTGAACATTGTACTATAAAATGAAATGGCCTATAAAGCCATTCGTAAGAGGTTTTCAACTTTATCTACTACTGTATTTATCGATTAATCAATTCAGGATATATTTATGGAACAGCTACAATATTATGTGCTAAGGATACAGTGGTGAACAACTAGACATGGTTCCTGCCCTCAACTATTTACTTATCATTTCCAAAAATTACA
The DNA here is from genome assembly GCF_011762595.2 of Tursiops truncatus. Classification (NCBI taxonomy): domain Eukaryota; kingdom Metazoa; phylum Chordata; class Mammalia; order Artiodactyla; family Delphinidae; genus Tursiops; species Tursiops truncatus. Next base: position 124,944,636 of record NC_047034.1, read on the forward strand.
ACAATTTTTTTTCTCCAAGCCTTTGCCCATACCATGCCTATTAAGTGGAATGTCTTTCACTTGACAAACTCTTCCCCATTCTTCATCTACCTACACCCTTAACTATTGCTCCTTGACCACAGAATGTATCTTGTTTATTTCTATTTTTCTATGCTTAGCAGTGTACCTGACACATAGTTCTATTCAATAAATTGTATCAATAAATAGATAAATGAATTAAGATATTAAAATGTCTTATTTTAATATTTTGAGAAATTACATTTTTAAATGAAACCATGTACTTTTGTAACAAGTGTAAAAATATTAATAATTTATTACTTTAGGGAGATGCTTATTAGTGTTTCTTTTTAAATTTTATCTTCTGACTTCTTATCATACTTGTTTGGCATAAGTTATAGGTACACCTGTCATGTTCATAACTGTACATGAAGTACTAATTTGCAAGAGTTTTAAAAATTATGTTACATGGAAATTGAAGTAAAATAGCAATTAAAAAACTGAAGTTAAATTTTAAATGATCTAATCTCAGAAAATCACAAATATACTTGTAAAATTGCTTTGTCTTATCACTAACATACACTAAGTATCATAAATGTTCACCTTTTGGCATTTCATATGCTTGATGAAGCTAATTGGAACCAGCATGATTTGTCAATGGGTTGAGAAGTTGGAGAGGTAAATTACTTTTTTACACTAACAACAGTGAATATGCTAGTTTTTTATAGATCATATATGGTTAGAATGTTACCTAAATCTATTACAGTCAACAAATGGATCACTCTGGTGAATGGGGCCAAAAGAATACAGAAAATTTATAAAGACATATTTATATACCAGTGAAGATAAAGAAAGAGACATGGTATAAATGGGGAGAAATAAACTTGAAGAGGCTAAAGACTGACAAAAGGCAGGCAACTGTAGAAGCTAGATGACAGAAATGTGGGGGTCATTATACCAGTCTATCTACTTTTGTGTATAAATTCTTCCATAATAAAGTTTAAAAGCAGGGAGTCAGGAAAGCAGGGAAGGAAGCAAGGAAAGGAAGGAGGGAAGAAAAGAGAAAGGAAGGAGCAAAAAAGAGGAAAGTGTAATGAAAAAGGAGAAAAAGAAAACAAACATAAGGAAAGAAAAATATCTTCTAACCAAGCTTGACTATATCATGGAAACATTTGGTTGGCCCATGATTCAGTACACTTGATCATGTGGGTCCCTTTTGAAACATAATAATGGCTTGATCATGTGGGTCCCTTTTGAAACAATAATATTTATTGAATACTTCTTGTTTGTATGCTGGAGCTTTACATGTATTATCACACTTAGTCTTTGCAAGAACCCCATGAGATTAGTACTATTACTATCCACATTGATAGATGAGAAACTGAAAGTTAGAAAGAAGTGACTTGCACAAGGTCTCACAGTTGATAAGTGACTGCCAAATTTCAAGCTAGAGATGTCTGACTACAGGGACAGAATTATCACATGCTCCTGTATGTTTTATATACAGTTCATCTGCACATCTTGCTCTAACTTGTATTTTGATTTAGGTTGATCCAAGGCTGTCATGGTAAAGTGTTGTTGAGTAACTGGGGTATCTGGAACCAGACTATACACTAAAATATACTTCATAAGAGAAGTCATTTTACTTTCAAATTAAAACCCACTTATATATTAATGGGCCCAAGAGAATATTTTTATTTATTTACTTATTATAAATGTATTTATTTTATTTTTGGCTGCATTGGGTCTTCATTGCTGCACGTGGGCTTTTCTCTAGTTGTGGCGAGCAGGGGCTACTCTTCGTTGTGGTGCACGGGCTTCTCATTGTGGTGGGTTCTCTTGTTGTGGAGCACGGGCTCTAGGCACGCAGGCTTCAGAAGTTCTGGCACGTGGGCTCAGTAGTTGTGGCTCACAGGCTCTAAAGCACAGGCTCAGTAGTTCTGGCGCACGGGCTTAGTTGCTCCGTGGCATGTGGGATCTTCCCGGACCAGGGATCGAACCCGTGTCCCCCGCATTGGCAGGCAGATTCTTAACCACTGTGCCACCAGGGAAGCCCAAGAGAGAATATTTTTAAATGGTATTACATTTAAAAGCTTACCGATGCCTACTGCAGATATTCTATTTTAATAAACAAGTTTTTAAACACACAGCAATGACAAATTTCAGTTCCAAATTGAAAGGTGCCAGCAATACAGCATTACTTCTATATAACAAGTCTTAAATTATACTTTGGGCGCCCATTCCACCATGTGTAGGCACCTATGTTTTCAGATAATTTGAGGCCTCCCCACCCTATCTCTAATACTACATCTACATTCAGAGCATTTCTGTAGCATGGCAGCATAGGAAGGAACTAGTGAAGAGGTGTATCTGATCCTTCAATGCCATCAAAAATGCACAACGGCATCCCATGAGATATTCCTGCCTACTCTTCAGTCATCAGTACACATGGATCTCTGCAGCTCTCCTCCATGTCAAGCTCACAAAGCTTCTTCAGGTCCTGTTTACTTTCTCTCGGTGGCTTCCCTGTCCTCTCCAAAGTTTCTTCACTACTCTGGAGCAATAAGAAATTCAAAGGGGCTACCTAAGCATTCCTGTTAAACCACCAAGCAACTATTTCAACTATACTGTGCCCCCTATCTGCTAGATAATGAGCATTATAAGATTTTGTTAGCTCCTTGCACTGTACCCAGAGATAAAGGTTCTCTTGTCTGCCTGTTATACCAGCCCAATCTTAGATCTCAGTCCAGGGTTGAGGTGAGTAGGGCACATGGCTACTTCACAGTGATCCACTAGCATCTAAGCTGTATTATGTCCCTCAATATAAGAAAACTTTCCCAGTCTCCAGGTGGGGGAAATACTGGCTCTCATTGATAACATATTTTTCTGTGTACGCTGGTTTTACCAATAGTCTGAATTTCAGACAAGTGTTTGATTCGTTGTTACTTTTTGTTATTAAGAAAAATATGTTTTGCTTTGTATATAAAATATATCTCAGTTCTTTTATCACAAAATTTAAAAAGTACATGATATTCTTAAATCTAATCTAGGCTCCTTCTGTAGGTAACAGAAAAGAACTGTTGAAGGAGAAATTAAAATTCAGTAACATACTCTTAATGATGGAGGTGATATACAGTATCATGATGTACTAACTTATTCTGCTGCTATTCCTGCTGTCCTAGTCAATTATGGGGATAGGCATACATGCATATTGCATGTATTAAATATTTTAATTATTGAATGTCTGATATGTGCCAAGTACTCTGCAAGGCACTAGCAATATAAAAATCAGTTGCGAAGAGACCTCTAGCTTCCACTCTGTGACTTAGAGAATTGAAGAGAGTATTCCTTCCATCATTATAATGAAAAAACTTCCGTTAACTTCAAATTTATAACTTTTTTCCCAATCCAACTGAGATAAGTTTTCAGAACAAACAAATGACCCAAAATCTGGAGATATAGACACCTATTGGAAGAGAGGAAATGTGAGCACTTAACTTGAGTAAGTGCAAGCAGACATCAATAAAAATAGTTTACCTAGAATAATTGACAGGTAAATGGAAGCTGTGTGTGAAACTAGGGAACAGTGTGATGTCCACAGAGACTGCAGGAACTGAGGGAGTCTATACTCTTTTCTAGGCTCTTTCTCTATGAATACTATGGAACACTCACAGAGTAGATCAGAAGGATCCCAAAGAAGTTTCTGTTGTGGTTCAAACCCAGGAGAGGGAAACAGCAGCCATGCTGAAGGGACAAGAAATTCTACACAGACCCTTCTCTCCTATGTCATTTATGGAACAAAAACCTTAGTCTGTGAGGAGTAGGGCAGCAAACATTGCCACCCTCAGGACAGTGGTAAAAACTCATTGCAGCTAGAGGAAGGGACAGAGGGGGGAAAAAATCTACTCTTAAATAATGGGTAGTAGAACTGAGAAGTCCTTACCTCTAAGAACCAACAAGAATGCCTAAGAATGAGGCTTAATTTAAATATAAAATACACCCTATAGCTAAGCTAACAAGCTTTGGCTAACCGCAGAAGAATCCTGTGAGGGGGAAAGGAGAGAAAGAAGAGTAGGAAAAGAAGCGAGGCACAACACAAAGGAACAACCTACAGCTTAAGGTCTTCCCAATAATGCATAACCCGAACCTAATCATGAGAAAACATCAGACAAATCTAAATTGATAGATATTCTGCAAAATAACTGGCCAGTACTTTTCAAAAGTGCCAAGATCATTAGAGACATTTAAAGAAAGACTGAAGAACTCTCAATATTGAAGGAATAAGAAAACATGAAAACTAAATACTGGATTAGACTCTGGAAGCGAAAAGGAACATCAGAGAAACAGTTGATGAAATCCAAATGAATCATGTAGTTAATAATATTTTACCAAGATTAATTTCTTAGTTTTGGTAAATGTTCTATGGTTATGTAAGATTTTAATACAAGAGGAAGCTGGATGAAGTTAGAAGCTGCAGAAGTTGCAACTTTATAGAAGTTGCAACTCTTCTATAAATCTAAATAAGTCTCAAATTTTAAAATATGAAAAAATAGATTATTGATTAGTCTAGGTCTCAATGAACTCAAAGTCTATTGGGAAAGAAAACACACAATACAATGTTATAATGTGATAAGTGTAACTAGAGATATAAGGTATTAGGAAAGCCAAGGACTAACTACTGAGCAGATGAAAGACTGTTTCTAGGAGAAAGTATTTGAGATGAGCCTTATACAATGCTACTGATAAGAAAAGGAAGCTAGAATTTCCAGAAAGAATTGTCTTAATGTATGAAAGACTACAGAATGTCCCAGAAACTACAAGTGGGTTGATTGTTGTTGAAACAAAGGTGAAGTGGTAAAACTTGAAATACAAGTAAACATTAGGCCTCGAGGAATGTTATCTTCTATTCTAGGTAACTATGAGTAACAAAAGTACTTTATATCAGGGACATGACAGAGGCAGTTATGTGTTTTAGAAACATCATTTTGACAGTATTGTGGAGAATAAAATGAAGGGACACAAAGTGTTTACTTACTAGTTCAGTGTTCATTATTCCAATTTAACTTTTATCTAGATTGATATATTAATGCAACCTATGATATCAGTTTCATAGAATCTTAATAGAAATATCTGAAGGCTTCAAATGCCAACACATTAATGATCCTCATTCCTCAAGTGAATCAACCCAGAAATGTCTATCCTTGCTACAGAAAACGCATTTAAAATTCAAATATTATGCCTACTTAATATATCAAAAATATTCTTTATACTTCCTTTGACAAAATAAATAATAATATAGCTAACACTATCCTTTGTGTAGGCAATAATATTTATTGATCATCCACTATGTGCCAAGCACTATTATAGGTTTTGAAGATTTAATATTAAAAGAAAGATACAGACCAGAAAAGCCTATTCTTCACGGAGCTCATGTTCTAGGGATGAGTGGTAAGATAGAAAAAATAATTAACTAAATTATATATTTATAGTATATTGGAAGGTGATAAGATCTATGGGGAAAAATAAAGCAGAATAAGGGTGATCGGGAATGCTGGGAAGGAGGAGGATGTAAAATTTTAAATAGGGTAGTTGATTAGTTCTTGTTTAAAAAGTGATATTTTGTGGCCAACCCTTGTAAATATCTGAGGAAGCAAGCTTTCCTAGTATAGGGAAAAGGTAGAACAAAAGCTCTGAAAAAGAGTATGCCTAGAATATTCAAGTAAGAACAAGGAGCTAGCTCAGCATGGCTAAAGCTGAGGGAGCAAAAGAGAGAGTAGTATATCATTTTGGAGCAGTAGCATGAGGCAAGGTCTTATAGGACTTGTCTGGCCATTTTAAGGACTTTGGCTTTTATTTTGAATCAAATAAGGACTATTGGAGGATTATGAGCAGAGAAATTAAAGTATTTGGATTATGCTTTTAAAAGAATACCCTTGTTTCCATATTGCAAATAGCCCAAGTAGGGGAGACAGCAAGGACAGAACCGTAAAAGTCAAATAGGAGGCAGTTGCAGTAATTTAGGAAAGAGATTATGATGACTTATACCAGTCATCATACAAGTATATGGGACTGGTGATCCCACGGGAGGAGTGGTCGGATTCTGGATATATTTTGAAGGTAGAGCCATTAGGATTTCCAGACAAATAGAACATGGAATATGAAAGGCAAATAAACTTCAAGGTTTTGACCTAGGCATCTAGAAAGACAAAGTTGACATTAACTGAGACAAAGACAACTGTAGATGAAACAGATCTGGAGATAAAGATAAGAAGTTCTATTCTGAACATGTTAAAATCAAACATATTTACTATTTCGACTATTAGACATCCAAGTGTATGTCTTACCAGCAATTAGATTTATAATTCTGGGGGTTTAAGAGAGTCTGGTCCAGAAATACAAGTTGAAGAGATATCAGTATATAGTATCTGAACCATGCATCTGAATGTATTCATGGAGGGGAAAAGAGTAAATGTAGATCAGGTATTAGCATGCTTTTCCTGAAAAAGGCCATAGAGTGAATATTTTAGGTGTTGAGAGCCATGTGGATTCTGTCACAACTACTCAACTCTATCTATGCAACTCAAAAGTAGCTACAAATAAAACATAAACAAATGAACATGGTTGTATTTCAAAACAACTTTACTTATCAAAACAGGCACAGGTTGGATTTAGGCCATGGGTCTTAGTTTGCTAATTGCTGGTATAGATAAACAATAAAGAAGGATCAAGAACTGAGCTCTAGAACACAACAAATTTAAGAGGTCAAGGAGGAGAAGAACAAGGATCTGGCACAGGAAATTGAAAAGAAGTAGCCAAAGAGGTAATAGAAAAACCAAGAACAAGTGGTGTTGACAGCAAGAAGCAAAGAAAGTATTTGAAGGAAGAAAGGATGATTCAAGTCTATCAATGCAGCTAATGATTCAAGTAAAATGAAGAAAGAATTGTCAGCAATTTGAGGGTCATTGGGATCTCAGCAAGAACAGTTTTGGTAAAGTCATTAGGAGCAAAATCTAACTGAAGTGGTTTCACTATAGACAAAGAGTAAAGGATATAAGAATAGGGACTTCCCTGGTGGCTCAGTGGTTAAGAATTCACCTGCCAATGCAGACGACAAGGGTTTGAGCCCTGGTCTGGGAAGATCCCACATGCTGCAGAGCAACTAAGCTTGTGCACCACAACTTCTGAAGCCCGTGTGCCTAGAGCCCATGCTCTGCAACAAGACAAGCCACCGCAATGAGAAGCCCACACCATGCAATGAAGAGTAGCCCCCGCTCGCCGCAACTAGAGAAAGCCCGTGCACAGCAATGAAGACCCAATGCAGCCAAAAAAATTAATTTAATTAATTAATTAATTTTTATAAAAAGAATATAAGAATATTAAACTCTTGCTGGGAGTTTTGCTGCAAAAGCAAGAGAAGGTGAGGTCAAGAATTTCTCATAAAAATAGGACAAAACTGGAATCTTTTTATGTTGATAGGAATGACCCAATAAAGAGAAGGAAATCATTAGTATAGAAGGAGGAGAGAATTGCTGAAAACATGTCCTCCTTATTTTGGAAAAAATAATGGAATATAGCCTACAAATAGAGATGACATCCTTAGATAAAAGTGGGACAGTTCATCCATAATAATCAGGCAGCAGTAAAGAAATGGTGGCAGGTAGTTAGAACTGACTGTGGGAGACTATGAAAGCCATGTTCTGAAAGTCAATAGCTGAGAGTGAAGATTGTTGAAGAAGGTTTGGAGATTTGAGAAAAGAGAATAAGGTATGAATAATTTAAGGAAGTGGGAAAGTGGATGGAAAAGTATTGTGATTGACAAGCAGCATTAAAAGATCATATAATATGGACTTTTCTGGTGGCACAGTGGTTAAGAATCCACCTGCCAATGCAGGGGACACGGGTGCGAGCCCTGGTCCAGGAAGATTTCACATGCCACAGAGCAACTAAGCCTGTGCGCCACAACTACTGAGCCTGTGCTCTAGAGCCCATGCTCCACAACAAGAGAAGCCACCGCAATGAGAAGCCTGCACACTGCAACGAAGAGTAGCCCCCGCTCGCTGCAACTAGAGAAAAGCCCACATGCAGCAACAAAGACCCAACACAGCCAAATATAAATAAATAAATTTACTTTAAAAAGTTCATGCAATAAATTCCAAGTGAAAGCAGTCAGCCAGGTTCTTTTGATTGTTTTCCTGCCTTGTTCATCTACAAAGGAGCAAACAAACCTATGCTAAATTTAACAAGTACTCAAGTTTCACAAAAGTATATGGCATAAAGAAGAGCTAATACCTATCCTTCTCAAACTATTTCAAAAAATTGAAGAGAATGGAACACTCCCAAATTCATTCTCTGAGGCCACAATTACCCTGATACCAAAACCAGACAAAGACACTGTTAAAAAAAGGAAAATTACAGGCCAATATCTCTAATGACTATAGAAATCCCTAACAAAATATTAGCAAACCAAATTCAACAATACATATAAAGGATCATACACCATGATCAAGTGGGATTTATTCCATGCAGGCAAGGATGGTTCAATACTCACAAATCAATCAATGTGATACACCACATTAACAAAGGGAAGGAAAGATAAAAATCACATGATCATCTCAATAGATACGGAAAAGCATTTGACAAAATTCAACATCCATTCATGATAAAAACTCTTGTCAAAGTTGGTAAAGAGGGAACATATCTCAAAATAATAAAGACCATTAATGACAAAACCCACAACTAGCATCATACTCAATGGTAAAAAGCTAAAAGCTTCTCCTCTAAAATCAGGAGCAAGATAAGGATGCCCAGTCTCACCACTTCTATTTAACGTAGTATTGGAAGTCCTAGCTACACCGATCAGCGAAGAAAAAGAAATAAAAGGTATCCAAATCGGAAGTAAAGAAGTAAAACTGTCACTATTTGTAGATGACATGACACTATATATCAAAAATCCTAAAGTCTCCACCAAATAAACTATTAGAACTAATAAATGAATAAAGTTGCAGAATACAAGATTAATATACAGAAATCAGTTGCTTTTCTATATACTAATAATGAACTATCAGAAAGAGAAATTAAGGAAACAATTCAATTTACAACTGCATCAAAAAGTATAAAATACCTCAGAATAAACCTAGCCAAGGAGATGAAAGACCCATACTCTGAACACTATAAAATATTGATGAAAGAATTTGAAAACAATACAAAGAAATGAAAAGGTATCTCACACTCTTAGACTTGAAGAGTTAATATTGTTAAAATGTCCATACTACCCAAAGCAAGCTACAGATTTAATTCAATCCCTATCAAGATACCCAGGACATTTTTCAAAGAACTAAAACAAACAATCCTAAAATTTATATGGAACCACAAAAGACCCAGAATTGCCAAAGCAATCTTGAGAAAAAAGAATAAAGCTGGAGGTATCACCTTCCCAGATTTCAGACTATATTACAAAGCTACAGTAATCAAAACAGCATGGTATTGGCACAAAAACAGACATGTAGATCAATGGAACAAAATACAGAGCCCAGAAATAAACCCATGCACTTATGGTCAATTAATCTACAACAAAGGAGGCAACAATATACAATGGAGAAAAAACAGTCTCTTCAATAAGCGGTGATGGGAAAATCAGACAGCTACATGTAGAAGAATGAGATTAGAATATTTCCTCACACCATATACAAAAATAAACTCAAAATAGATTAAAGACCTAAATTTAAGTCCTGAAACCATAAAACTCTTAGAAGAGAACATAGGCAGAATGCTCTTTGCCATAAATCATAGCAGTATTTTGGGGGATCTGTCTCCTAAGACCAAAGAAATAAAACCAAAAATAAACAAATGGGACCTAATCAAACTTAAAAGCCTTTGCAAAGCAAAGGAAATCACTGACAAAATGAAAAGACAACCTACTGAATGGGAGAAAACATTTGCAAATGATATGACCAATAAGGGGTTAATATGAAAAATATACAAACAGCTCATACACTCAATATCAAAAAAAAAAAAAAACAATTGAAATATGGGTGGAAGATCTGAATAGACATTTTTCCAAAGAAGATATCACATGGCCAACAGGCACATGAAAAGATGCTCAACATTGTTAATCATCAGAGAAATTCAAATTAAAACCACAATAAGATATCACCTCACATCTGCAAAATGGCTATTATCAAAAAGCCTACAAATAACAAATGTTGGTGAGGACATGGAGAAAAGGGAACCCTAGTACACTGTGATGGGACTGTAAATTGGTGCAGCCACTATAGAAAGCAGTATGGAGGTTACTCAAAAAATGAAAAATAAAACTACCAGAGAGATCCAGCAACTCCACTGCTGGGTATATATCAAAAAAGATTAATTAATTCAAAATATTAATTCAAAAGATACATCTACCCCAATGTTCATAGCAGCATTATTTACAATAGCCAATATATGGAAGCAGCTTAAGTGTCCATTAACAGATGAATGGATAAAAGAAGATTGGTATATATATTCAATGGAATACTAGCCATAAAAAAGAATGAAATTCTGCCATTTGCCACAATGTGGATGAACCTAGGGAGTATTATGCCAAGTGAAATAAGTCAGACAGAGAAAGATGAATATTCATGTTATCACTTATACATGGAATCTAAAACATAAAATAAACAAATGTATATAACAAAACAGAAACAGACTCACAGATATAGAGAACAAACTAGTAGTTAACAGTGGGGAGAAGGAAGGGGGAGGGGTGAGGTAGAAGTATGGGATTAAGAGATACAAACTACTAGGTATAAAAGAAATAAGTAACAAGAATATATTGTACATCAGAGGGAAATATAGCCATGATTTTGTAATAACTTTAAATGGAGTATAATCTATAAAAATATCACTATATTGTACACCTGAAACTAGTATAATATTGTAAATCAACTATACTTCAATTTAAAAAAGGAGGTATATGGCAGAGTATTAAAAAGGCAAGAGAAATAACTATGTGCAGGAGGATGACTGTCATAAATCATGTCACTTTCCTTTTTATCTAGGAACATGACATTATGAAAGGGTGAGGGACAGTGGAAAAGGTGGTAGGATCAAAGGATTGTAGGTCCCAGTAAGGCTGAAAGATTGTTAAATTTGGAGAATTATATGGAGTAACCCAGAAAGAGACGAAGTACTGACCAGAAAGTGGGATGCATGAAATTGATATTATGGGGGTGTATAATTGCAAGTAATGATAAGGTCACTGCCTTTTTACCAAGACCCAGACCTTATTCCAGGCACTTGATATGTATTCATCCATTTAAATGACACAAAATACTGATGACCTACTTAATATCAACAAGCATGATAAACCATTGCAACAAGGAGTAAAGTAGTAATTACTGACTTTTCTTCTCTGTGGCAATCCAGAGTTTTCTTCGGAGGCAGATCATCACAGTTCCCCCTCTTTTAACCTTGGATAAGCAAGGACAACATTCTGGGGGATTTCTGTGTACCTCTAAAGAAGACACTAATCACTTCACAGCTTGCACAGAAGTATCTGCCTGATCTTTAAGGCTCCCTGATGTTATCAAAGACAGTATTTATATCATTTACAAACAATGATGGTAAATTCTGCAGCAACAGTAGATTGGCTACTTGGTGATTTAATGAATCATCTTCCCTAAAGAAGAAATAAATATATCTTAGAACTTAGAGGAAAACATAAAATTCAACAAAATAACTAAAGAGGTTAATATACATAAAATATATAATTCATGAGTTAACCTTCTTAGAATACACTCAAGTTTTTCTCTAAACCTACCAAACTTCAGAACACTGTTTAGTTCTCAGTAGAGTGCCTGGAATTTAGTTGGAGCTTCATAAGAATTAAATGAATGAGTGAACACAAAGTGAGACTATCCTCCCTTGGAAACCAGTGACCATATCCAACATTTATTTATTTTCATTTTCCTTATGATATAAAATGTGTAAGTCTTATTTTTTCTTTCTCTGGGACTATACTTACACAAGTTATTCTCCAACTCGCATTAGGTAACAGCCTTGCTTCATGAATACAATACTGACAGAAAAGTACTATTTACAGTCTCTTGGCTTCAAAAGACATTTCCCCTCTCATTAATTTGTTTCCTTTTGGTCTCAAACCTCACTCTTTATAGGAAGATATGTAACAGGGACAAATCTTCCCCTGCTTTGCTCATGCTCAGGAGGAAGATGTGAGCCTGGAAAGCTATACTTCATATACCAAGATGATACCAGCCAAGTCCTGGCAAGAGAATAATGGAACATTCTCAGATTAATTTCATGGTTATTTGTTCCATCTTAGAATCACATCAAGCACAGGTCTCCAAGTTGAAATTGTATCACTCTGTCTTTGCTGCCCAGGTAAATGAAAAATGAGCATATTCTCCACCTTCTAATGATAAATAATGACTTTTCCCTTCACAACTGAGATACATTTTATAGCATCATCAGAGAAGTCTAATTACCAAACAAAATGATAAGATATATCAGGACACAGGGAGCTTAGATTAAACTCACAAGAAATAGGCATTTGCATCTTCGCCATCCTTCAGACTCACTGCAGTAATAGAAAAGTGGCAACTGGAAGTTGCATCATGAGTATTCCATTAAATATCATTTGGATTGTAAATAACTTAAAAATCTAAACTACCCAGTAAAAGATTGTAAGGGAAAGATCCAAACATGTCCAGCTGCTAAAGGAGAAGTGACAAGCAGAGCTGGAGAGGAAAATAATAGAGGGACATTTACCATGAATTGGGTAAAAAAAATGCTGCTGTGGGCCCACAAAGACAGGAAGCGAAGCATTCATTTTTAAGAATTTGACAGGGCAAATGTGGCTTTCACAAATTTTGATCTGTAATTATCCAGGTGGACTTATATTATGCTTTCTGCAATGGGGTCATTCTTGTAATCACTTTTTTTTACACTAATAGTCCCTTAACCATAAGCGTGCTTTTCAGCATTTAGAGGTTTTCGTGGTTGTGAGCTTATTCCTTGTTTTAGGTTTTCATGACTCATTGAACTAGGTACTGAATCGAGACTTTGGTTCTAGATTCTTGTTTATTGAGATCAGCCTAGTCATTCCAGCATCAATAAAAGAGAAATGGTAATAATAACTTGTTGGAGACAATGGGGGGGCAAAAAAAGATTGAAAAAGAAGGTTGAAGACATGGCATACAGAAGGGATTTAACATTCACTGAATCACAGAGATTCAGATACCACCTAAGTACCTAGCAGTTATATATATAAAATCTTACTTTTTTCAACAACCACTCTGCCTGGTTGGTATTAGCATAATCCATCTTTAAATGAGAAAAATGAAGTTCAGAAAAATTAAGAAACTTACCAAAAGTCACACAGTAGGAAAGAGGTAAAACCCAAATATGAACCTATATAAACTCATAGGCCTTATTATTCTCATTATCTCATATAGTTTTATTTGTCCCTGTGAAAGCCATTATAGATCATAATAAAAAATGTAAAAATTACAGGCAGATTCAGGTTGGATTTTGCATACCCAGTACCTCTTAAAACGCCTGGCAAAAAAGTATGCAACCAATTAATATGTGTTAAAGAAGGAAGGAAGAAAGGGAGAGGGATGAAGGGACAGAGGAAGAGAATCATCCTGCCACATTAAACTATTTTAGTAAGATCATAAGTATAAACAGTTAAAGATAACTTTTAAGAAGTAAAACATATGTAAATATAAAATGAGCACATGGGCCAAAGATTTTATTTAACTCATTAAATGAGGGAACGAGTAAAATGTTACAAATGGCACAAAAGGGAATTGAAGGAACCACGCATATGTAGGCCATAAAGAATGCTGAAATGAATTTGCTTAACAGATGTAAAACTGGTTAATGCCCACAGAGCAATAATCAACTGAATTTCCAGCGGGACACAATTTCCATTTCTATGGACAAGAATCATTTACTATTTGCATCACGCAATGCTAAGAATTGTAAAATAGCTCAAAGAAAATGAAAGGCAGAGATAATCCAGAAGGATACACAAGACAGGAGACCCTCAAAATCTTTTTTTGCCATTTTAGTCTTTCATAATTTTTTCCTGACAAACTACACACACACACACACACACACACACACACAGAGTAATTTCAGTTTTACAAAGTATCTCAAAAGTTTGTCTCAAAGGATACCAATGTCTTGCTGATCATTACCATTAACTTGTTAGAAACCATTGGCTATCTATGAAACAGAAGTGCTTAGAGCTATTGCATAAATCTCTTCATAAGGGTATACCATTAAATGGAATATTTTCTCTAAAAATAACTTGCAGAATTAAGCAGCAAGGAATTCTAATGCCAGAGCTAGAACGCAAACTCTGCCGGCTGTCATGGTTCTTTCATCTTGGGCTCTTTTACCACTGCCAAAGCAAGCCTATAGAGTTCATGTCTGCCTCCAGGTTTGCTGGTTGGAGTCTGTCATCCTTAACTTTTTTGTTTGTTTGTTTTGCTAGATCTCTCTTTTTTTTTTTTTTCTTACCATCTCTCTCCCTTTCTTGCTGCAGAGCTTATATGCTATACAGGTCTGTATTTCTAAAACCAGAACTCAGGACAAACATATGAATCAAAGAAATGTGTTTTATAAGTAACTTTTCAGGAATGTACGTCATCCACAGGTTTAAATATAAGTGTACCATTACCTTAGAGCCTGATGTTATTGCCTAAGATTTAGAACAATTGAATTCTTAAAGTTTATTGCCACTGGCTTACTGGTTGTTACCATACAGTTTTCTTTGTGGGTGGTGCATCAATCTCCCTGTTCATAGATATTTTCCATTCATCAGTGAACATTACATACTGAATGTGGTACATTATATCATTCAAAACAACTTAGCAATTTATTGTTTGGAATGATTAACAATCATCAGAAAATATTTCCCCTGGGTTTAGGACATATTTGATAGAGGACCTGGTTAAGTATGAAATGGCATTCACCTACTTAGCATGAATGTTTGTGCTATGGTTGGTCTAGTCTTGCCTTCTACTTCAGATGCAGGAATAGTGTAGGTGGTGGAGTATCTCAGAATGGTGAAAAGAACGTCTGTTCATCTACAGCTTACAACACAGTCTAGAAAGAAGCAAACCATGGCCAGCACATGTCAGCACAATACTGAAAGTTATGTATGAGTGGCAATGTGAAGGCTTTTATAGCAGCTACTAGAGTGCTGCCCATCTAGGATTTTGCTTTGATGGTTTTGAAAAGGCACTACGAAACTTTATGCCAGAAAACACATTAGGCTATTGGCAGCATAGGTATTATTCTGTCCTAGAAAATAACAGGAGCACAATACAAAGATGCTCTTCTATTTCACCACAGTGTTCTCCTCAGCACAACAGAAGACTCCAGCTTTTTTTGTTGAAGTGTGTCTAGATCTTTGGGTGAAAGATACTTCAAGAGTGTTTTAATTATGCATGGTAAATGAAAACAATGGTCCTTTGATAACTGAACACCTGGATGATAGGGAAAAACAGTTACTACAACATTATTTTTATTACCATACAATTTATATCCAGATATGTCCAAAAAGGATTTAAGATGATTCAAAAGTCATTCAGCTAGCATTTTGCTGAATTAAAATATGACATGGTCTCCCTTTGAAGAATCTATTTGGAGGAGAGAGTCATAAACTAACTAGGTAAAGTACTAAGGGAAGGCAGAGAAGGAAGAGATTAATTTTGCTCAGAGATAATCCTGGAGGGTTTCACACAATTAATCTGAAACTTGAAGGACGAATCCAAAGACAAAAAGGAAGAAAGGCTTTTCAGGATGTTTTCAAGTGAAGGATAAACTTACTGAGGGAATTACAAGTACAAGAATCAAGGATATCAGAGGGCAGAATGGGGAGCTGGAACAGAAAGGGGAGTGTAATGCCCCAAATCCAAAGAGCATTATTATGAAGGGCATTAAATTTCATGTTAATTATTTTGTACCTAACCTATTGGTAACAGACATCAAGATTAGAAAAGCAGGGGAGTATCTAGAAGTATCTGGAAGTAACAGATTCTAGAAGTCAGGTAAAGGAAAGATTTCAAGAAGGGAGTAGATAATGGTACCAAGGTCCACAGAGTGATCATGATGTGGACTGTTGTATTTTACTGCTCAACATTTAAGGCCCTTTTTTAATGTTGGGGAAAATCCTATTTTATGTGAAGGGTAAAGGGCCATGTATCCACTAGAGAAGGTAAAGAGCAGCCAGGGTTTCTTGAGACAAATGACCCAGGTTCAGGTAATTGGATATTCCACCCAGGATTTTCAGTCTCAAGTTGAGGATGCAAATGTATAGCAACAGCTCAGAATGTATACTCAGTGGCTGCGAAAGAGTCCAGTGTTCCCAAGCATTTAGCTGAAGTATGATTTGGCCTTGGTACCTATTACTCAGCTTCCTTTGCTTCTTTGTACATTGCAAAGAAGTGAGATAAAAGAGAAAGTGCATATATCTCAATTAAGGAAGATGGTAAAAGGTTAGAAGAGTTTAAGACCAAGAAAAGATAATTACTTATGGAGAGTATGAAGAAAATGTTTGTTGAATAATACTCAGATTGAAAAATCAACATGAACATATGATACCAATCAAAAACACTTTACAAATAAGGCAGCCATATTCTTCATAAAGCCATTTCTTAGGAAAATCTGTGACCATAATTTTGAGCCAATCCAGTGAAGACTTTTTTGCAGGAAGCTAAGACAGGACACTGTAAGCATTGAGATTTCTGGTCACCTAACTTTCTAAAACATGGAAATTAAAATGAATAGATTAATGAATCATATGTAATATATCTCATAATATTTTCTCCACTCAAAATGTCTTCACTCTCACCACCTAGAAAATGCCTATTCATTCTTCAAGAATCAGTACAAGCGTGACCGCCTCTCTCTAGAGCCTTTCTCTACCCATAAAATACAATATTCATCCTTCTTGTCTAGTGTTTTTGTGGCACCATGTTCAAGAAATAATTTAATACTTCTCACATGATAGATCATTACTAAGTCTACCTCCCATGACATACTGTGAACTCCCTGGAGATAGGGATGACATGTTATTTTTTTTAACATGCTACTTTTTAATGGAACCCCCAAATCTACAACAGTACCCAACATATAACAGGAGCTCAACACATGCGGTTTGAGTGGGTTAATGGGTATATGAAATTCTATTGAATGCCTTTATGCTAGTCAAGTGATTGATAGGATCTGACTAGTTCAAGGCAATCCCTAAGATAAGGATTTTGAGCACAGATTCTCTGCAGTTTGCTAAAGAAGGATCCATACTGTCCCAGTGGTTTTGTTCTCTGAAGTTCTGGAAAGTGCAATAGAGTATGTTCTGTTAGTTCATGTTAAGGACATTAAAATGCTGTAGTTTAAGTAAGGAATGTTAACAATTGTGACTCTAACATCTTGGACAATAACTTTATATATCATACAGAAATAGCATATATTATACTTTTGCTGCAGTGACTCCTGCTTTATATCATAAATAGACTTCCATATAGTAGCAGATTCTAGATTTCTGAATATGAGGAGCTTTGGAGCCGCACTCTGGTTGGATGAGTTCATGTGTGTGTGGTGAGCAGAGAATAGGTTCTGAAGGACTTGCCTGAAACTGTAACCACATTCCAAAAATATTGCTTTTATGCAGATTGTATGTTTAATGTGGGGTGGTTTGGGGGAGACATTAAAAATTGGGGAGGTTATTGCTACATCATTACCATCTCAATGGTAAAAAATAAATTGTCTGCCTTTGGGGACCATAACTTCCAAAATTAAAACCTTGATTACACTAATGTGGTAACATACATAATAAGTGCATCTCATCTCTATGGACAAGTATTTATTTTATCTTTAATCATTTAGAATAAAAGGAAGACTATGGAAAAGTATAAAAACATATTGACTAAAATATGTTTTCCCTCCATTACTGAGAAACATAACAGAGAGCTGGGTTAGGAACACTTTCATGTGTATCAGTAGCACCTTGTACTTCTTTATATCCTACTTAGAACTGCCTGTTTAGTTGTTAGCCTCTCCTACTAGGTTGCAAGCATCTTGATATAGAAACTATGTCTTATTTACCTTTGTCTCCTTCATGCCTAACACAATCCTTGGCATTTAGTAAGCATTTCATAATTTTTTGAGTGAACAAACCTATATAAGGTAGATGCCCTTCATCAAGTGAAAAAAGGTCAACACTGATTCTCTATAGAAGATGTACATTATGTGAATGTTTACTTGGCTTTTAATTTGAAGGCTAAATTAACTGTTATTTAACTCTGGATTCTCACATTACTATTTCATTGTTTCATCCTTTACAGCTTATTTAATCACAGTGTCTGCCATATCTAATCAAAATATGAAGAAATTAAAATGTTCTTCCTCCCTTTGTTGATCAAAATGCTATGTAGTAACAGGAAAATAATTACAAATGGCATGCATTTGAAAAATATATGATTCATATTTGATTTCTAGATTTAAACACCACAAAATTTACAATCATAAAAGTATACGTAGTTGTCATAAATAGGTAGCTTCAGGACTCAAGTGAGAATTTGAGGTCAAGGTTAAAAACATAATTCTCTAGGGGCTTCCCTGGTGGCGCAGTGGTTGAGAGTCCACCTGCCGATGCAGGGGACACGGGTTCGTGCCCCCGTCTGGGAAGATCCCACATGCGGCAGAGCAGCTAGGCCCGTGAGCCATGGCCGCTGAGCCTGCGCGTCCGGAGCCTGTGCTCCGCAACGGGAGAGGCCACAGTGGTGAGAGGCCCGCGCACCAACAACAACAACAACAAAAAAAGTAGAAGTGACTAGCCATCTGCCAAAGTAGCATATCCCATGAGGTTTTGATTCATCTATACCTGGCACAGTGACCCTCGGGGAGCTGATATTATAAAACCTACTGAAATAGTAGAGCATGGGCTACGACCACTGTAGACTATTCTGCCAGGTGCACTTCTCATGAGAAACGTAATAATGAAGCACCTCGTGTTTATATCTCACTCTCTTCCGCAATCAGTTAGTGTAGCGGGTTTCAAAGAGCATAATCAGCCCCTTGCTGAACTGATAAAAGGACATTCCTAAATCTACAAACCTGAGGAATGCATTTAGGACCCCTGGTGACCCCCCTGCCATTCAGATCCCTGTAAGCTCAGTCTAAATCTTTCCACAAACCTCTCTCTTACCATCTTACCTTCAATAGGTTACAGAGTCACTGGATTACTGGGTGAGGAGAAAAGTGTCCCCTGAGAAAATAGCCAAGGTCCTGCTGAGACATGTGTGCCTTCTCACATACCACCACCTCATTTGGCAAATTGACAAAGGAATTTATTTCCTCCACTAAACCTGCTGATTGTAAATTTTAATGTTAATGGAAACTGTACTTCTGGGAACAGGGCAACCAAAAATCCTAATTGAATATTTCAGTAAATCCATGATGGTCATGAGGAAAATAAATAATTTCTGACATGTTAAACCCAGATCTCTCAGAGTACAAAATGTATTGTAGCTTGTTATATTTCTTCAATATTTTATCTGTGGACAGACTGTGACTAACTACGGTATGCAGCAAACTACATTTCATAATTTTATCCTATGACTCATTCTCTCAACAAGATGGTTGCCTCTAGACAAATGAAATGGTTTTGAATTCAAGCAAACAGAAGCTTCACAGCTTCCAAGCAACACCACATTATGCTGAGCATAAAGCAAACAAGTTCCTTTTCTAGGAGTCCTCCAACGAATAGAGGCTGCCTTGAAGGGCATCCTTAGAGGCACTCGAGAAACTGCATGGCCATCCGTTCTGGAGATGCAGAAGAAATTACTGCATGCAAATAGAGGGTCACACTAGACAACTTCCAAGTTGGCTTCTAATCCTAAATCTGCTATGAAAGATTATGTAGATTACAATCAATATAAGTGCCATTTAAAATTTCTCTTCTTCAAAATAAATATCTACATCAACTTAGAAGGAAACAAATTATATTAGTCAACCCAAGTAAAAGGGGCAGTAATTTGAAAGAAATCCTAAAACAAGATTCACTTAAGAAGAGAAATAATGAGAATATTCCTGACATGCAAAGATCTGTTTCCTAAGGAAGAAATGGCAATTCTCCTCAGGAAACACTGGCATTGAGGTTTCCTGCTCTTTAAAAATAACATAAATGTGTAGGAGTCTTTTTTCTTTATGAAACTAATGTTTTATTGTTAGATCTTCTTGGAGAAATATAATTTTTTATGATTTTAACTGGCATCTGAAATCTATTTTGGGGGCTTAACAAGAGAAGCAACACTACCATCCTGTGGCAAAAGAGATTAAATTTATTTTTAAAAAAGGAATAGTTCCAGTCAGAGATGAAATTTAAATCCCCAAATGAAAGTTCTAACCAAATGCATATTCATTCTTTTAGCATTAGCATAGCATTTCTGTCTTTCATTAAAAAATCTGCAACTTATCCAATTTTTTGTAATTAAGGCAAAATTAATATGAAAAAGGAAACTGTTTAAGTTAGAATGTTAATAGTGGCTTCCTGTTTCCTTGTGCCTAATCAGTAAAACAAAAGAAAATATTTGAAGGCCCATAACAGTATCAGTGACTTTACTACAATAATGCAAGTCATATATACATAAATAAAGAACTCTAAAAAGATAATCAAGCAAAGAACAAAAGCTAGATTGTTTAATATTACCTTATATTTGAAGTACTTTTGCATGAATTATCCTAGTTGATCCTAACAACAACCCTCTGATGTCATTATTAACATCCCCATTTTACTCTTGAGGAAACTAAGATCCAAAGATAAAAGTTTACTCCCAATTAGTTCACTCAGCCAGAAGGTGAGATCAGCTCACTTGTCTGTCAAGATTCTCATGACGAATGAAGGAAAAATTGGCCCTTTTCTTCTGCAACCCTGCTAATACTTTGCAACTAACTTCTAAGAGCTTACTGCAGTGCATTGTAATCGTGTACTTTCTCCCTCAGTTGGAAGTACGATACTTGAACTTGGTGCTATTCATTCAGTAAATATTATCTAACTTCATCTACTCTGAATGAATGCCCTGCAGTAGCATTTCAAATACAGACTTCTCTGCATCAGTGGTTCTCAAAGTGTGGATCCTGTGGCAGCAGCTGCAAGCATCACTTGGGAACATGTTAGATATGCAAATGTTAGGCCTCTCTCAGGACCTATTAAATCAGATAATCTGGGGATGGGGCCCAGCAATCTAGGTGAAAAAGTCCTCCAGGTGATTCCAATGCACCCTCAAGCTTGAGAGCCGCTGCGCTACCCAGATCACCAAGGCGGCTACAGCTGTGTGTAGCCCAGCGCTGCCTGCAGGATGGAGGCTCTCATTTTGCCAGCCCCTAGGGGCATAGACAGCTGACAGTTCTCAGCTGAGTCCTTCTCAGAGCACAACCCACAGAGAAAAGAGTGTCCCCTTACCCAAGGTCACACTTGAACATCACCTCACCCAGGAAGCCTTCCTTAAAAAATATGTTCTCAACGTGGGTTGAGGGTCCCTGCTGTGTGTTCCCATGGCACTCTGTTGATTATTCCATCATAGAACTGTGCCTGGCACATAAATGGCACTTGGCAATAAAGAATTATTTAATGAATATTACCTGTCAAAATATAAGTTGTCTATTGAAGTCTCTATTAATGATCTTCCTGTCTGGGCTGTATGCTCCTTGAAGGCAGAGACAATACTTCGTTTATACACTAATGTACAGCTCCTGGCACACTATCAGACTGATCAATGCTGCATGAACACTTGTTGAATTAATAAACATTCTATTTTCTGTGGATTCAAAGATGAATAAAATATGGACCTATCAATGAGGAGTCCACACTCTAGTTGAAAAAAGAGATATGTGAATAGATAAATCATGGTGCCACCTGCTACCGGTTACAAAAGAGCCATGAACCAAGTGCCTTGCCCTACACCAGGCATAATCCCATCTCCTTTCCATTTATTTCAACCTTTTCTTTTACAGCTCAGCCAAAGAAGACAGGTCTCTCCCTGCCCTAAATTCCTATAATATGTGCTCTCTGCTTCACACATTTGACCTGGACAATATGTATATTGCTTAGCAGTGTTTAACACATATGCCCTGCCTACCCATAGAAGTTAAAAACTTACATCAGAAAATATGTTTTTCTATCTCCAATGCCTATCTCAATAACTCAACAACTGTCATACAGTTTTCAATTTAGTAGGTGTTGTCTATGGAGATTAAAAAGAAATCATCCCCACTTAGGGTTCTCTGTCAAATAGATTCTGAACAGAGATTTGCACACAGAAGAGCAACTGAGGAGTGTTTGCCTGGAACAACACCTGTAACTGGGTCTCTCTGCTGTCGCAGCAGAGGACTCAGCACATCCTACAAGGAGCTGTGGAGCCAGGATGGCCCTTCAGTGCTGTCCCACAGTGAAATCTGAGATTTTGTGTCCCCACATCAACCACTAGATGCAGGCTGTCCCCACGAAGGGGCATAACCTTGGGCAAGACAACTCCCTTCTGCAAAGGATAATTCTTAGAGAGGGAGTACCTGTGAACCATCATCAGACAGTACTCACAACAGCTGGGGGAAGGAGAATTGTGGTCCTATAGAGGGATCTAGGCAGGTCACCTCTGCAACACTACTGTACTGATCAATTCTTTAGTTGTGAGAACGAATTATACATGTGGAGAGACATATTCACTGTTATTTGTACTTTGCTTACTGCTTGACGTATTGGATTCACATCTCCATTAGACAAATTTTGAAAACCAATTTGTCTCAATAATTTAAATAGTAACCACACTCAATAAATTCCTTTATAAAGCAATTTAAACTGCTGTTATTATAGCTGGGTCTCCAAATACTTTCCTTTAAACAACAAACATGCACAGACTCAAAGATTCTAAACTCAGCTTTGCAAGATATGCCTAACTTGATCTAAAACATCAACGGCACAGATATAAATTATTTCTTTATTATTCTCATACTTTTCAGAGTTATTGCTTTATTTATATTGAAAGTTTCCTAAGATTTCTGAATTATTTTCATTCCTTCATAAAAATCCAGGTTGCAGAATCTGGTTGGGACATAAGACCTGGTAGCTTATGTATAAATAATTCAAAAATGCCATGGTCATTAGATTGAGCCCATTCTAATGTGAAGATTTACATGTCACAACATCAATTTTTAATGTTTCTGTCATTTGGTTTTAATTTTTTGAAATTTGGTATCTTTCCCAAAATGATCTGTTCTAATTTTGCATAGCTTACAATTCCTAACTCATTGTCCTTTTGTTATGATTATCAGTACAAAATACATTTTCTATTTTTTAATACCTGAATTTACTATTAGTGTTTTATTATAATTACCAGAGACATTTAGAGGACTCATCTTTACAGGCCATAAGGAACTGAGTGTTGTAGTTAGCTCTCCTAGTCAGGACACTTGTCATTTTGGAACACCATATTGAAATTTCTTTACAAAACTGAGCCTTCAACCCATGAACATGGTATATCTTTTTATATATTTAGGTCCTATTTAATAATGTATTTCAATAAGGTGTTCTGGTTTTTCTCCACAGTAATCCAACTCTTTATTATATTCAAAAAACATCGTGTTGCTTTTGCAAGTGATACCTTCTTAAATTACGTAAGATTAGTTTTGATGGGATATAAAAATAAAATTGACTTCAATATCAATATTATATATTACAGCCTTGAAAAACTCTCATTAATTTTAATACTTTGTGGGTTACTTTTGGTTTTTCAAGTAGACAATTACATTGGCTGAAAATAATTTTGTTTTTTCTATGTATTCCAAATTTCTTTTTTTTTGGTCGTACCACAAGGCTTATGGTGGGATTTTTAGTTCCCTGGCCAGGGATTGAACCTGGGCTCTCAGCAGTGAAAGTGCTGAGTCCTAACCACTGGACCACCAGGTAATTCCCAGATGTTATTCTTTTAATTGACTTATTGAAAAGGCTGGTAACTAGAAAAATGTTGAATTAAAGAGGTGATATCAGGAATCCAAGTCTTCTTTCTGATTTTTGAGGATATACTCTTAGGAGTGATGTTTCATGTGAATTTTTGTGTATATCTTTATCAGCCTAGGCAGTTCTCTTCTACAATTTGCTTTCTAAGAGGTTTTTTTCTTAATATTGAATTAGTGAATTTTCCATTATATTCTTGAGATGATTGTATCATTCTTGCCCTTTAAATTATTAGCATGAAATACATTGATTTTTCTAAATCTGAACAAATGCTTATTCCTAGAATAAATCTAATCTCATAATAATGCATTAGCTTTTAATGAATTATATTCACTAATATTTATGTTTTGTGTGTTTCTGTGTGAAATAGGTCTATAATTTTTTTCCCCTTTTCTTTTCCCCCCATTTTGTTTTGGTATCAAGGCCTTACTAGCCTCACAAAATGAGTTAAAAATTGTTAGTATTTCCCAGTATAATGGTATATTTGTCAGTTCTCTCGTAGCTGTGCCAATTGTTTTCACGTATATTTAAAACTAGATATTAGGTGCATGCAAGTTTAGAATTTAATATTTTCATAAGGAAGAGAAATTTTTTATCAAGGCACACTGGTTATTTTTCCCTAGTAAGCCCTTGTTGTAAATTCCACCTTGTCTGACATTTAAGTAGCAGGCAGTTTATATGAAAGCTTTTTGGTGTGGCATCAACATACAATACACATGAAATTCCAAAGTAAAGGGTACATCAAGTCTAGATTTTCAAATGATGGATCTGACAACTGGTTCACATATTTAAAAACTATTTGCTCACAATAAGGATAAAATATATCAAAAGTAACCAATAGGTAGGATTTAACAAGGACGATTTTGAAGTTACTCATTGTACTGCTAGGAGTCAACCCTCCCACTATCACCACAGGCAGAAAAACAACGTTAGAAACAATTCTCCATGTATCTTTCCTAGGTGTCTAGGCATTAACAGTCCATTTGTTCCATGACTATTTTTTTATGAATGTTTGCAAGGGGCCTTGGCAGGATAGAAACAATGACTCACTCTGCAGCATATTTTTTTACATTAATGTATAATAAAGATATAGAAATCTCCTCTCATGGAGATATTACAAGGTAATATAGATGTCTCCCTCTTCTCCCCAGCGAGATTTGTTTATAGTCCAGGGTAATAAAAATAACCTCTAGCAAAGAGGATGGGTAGATTTACCATCAGCCTCTTATAAGATTTTGTAAGATCAGTACTCCTCAGCTTTGACACAGATCCACTGTGGGCACAGAATCCACCTAGATCTACTTCCAGATCACTTTCTGGGACTTGGAGGAAAAGGGAAACTGATGTGAATGTGGAACGTATGCTGCCTGCTGTGCTGTAAATAATAAACTCTAAATCTATGTGGGCTCGCTATCTCCTGATCAGCCAAAACTATTGAAGACAAGCTAGCATGTCACTATGCTTCTGTTTCAGAGCTGCCTGAGAGGAACTTAATGTCTGATAAAGGAGTTTGCAGAAGCTTTAGTAACTTGTCTCTTACAAAGGTATCAATACTTGAATCCCAAGGATAAGACATGAAATTTGTGGTTAGAATGTTAGTATGGGATCATTTTTCAGGGTCCCTAGTCAAGAGAGCTTATTGCTAGGATAAGATGACCCTAATAGAAAGGAAATGTGGAACGTATTGTCAGGGGCACATGATGAAAGGGCATCATCTGAAGAACCACTGCCCACTAAGAAAGTTGTAGTTCAATGGGCAAAGCAAGTAAGTTTCCACAGAAACCATGACAGGGTCCCACAAGAGAAACACTGGTCTGAATATCAGTCAAGTCTATAGAACCAATTTATGATAAAATCAAATAAAAATTTTTATATACCCTTACTTTTCCAACTCCAATACCATTTTCACAAAAACTATTCAATTACAACTAAATATTTAAATGAATATGAAAGTGTTCATTAATGTTTGGAAGGGAATCTGCTTTGCAACTTAATATAATTTTTAATTTATTTTCTAAGAGTAAATATAAAAATTAAAGGGACTAGAATTCTCACTAAGTAGAAGGGAAAGGATTAATCCACTTCAAACCACTGAGCATGTTTAAAAAAAAAAATAGGTGATGACAAAAGTAAAGTTGGTTTCATGATTAAACCCCATAAATCCTGGGCTTCCCTGGTGGTGCAGTGGTTGAGAGTCCGCCTGCTGATGCAGGGGACACGGGTTCATGCCCCGGTCCGGGAGGATCCCACATGCCACGGAGCGGCTAGGCCCGTGAGCCATGGCCGCTGAGCCTGCGCATCCGGAGCCTGTGCTCCGCAACAGGAGAGGCCACAATGGTGAGAGGTCCGCATACCGCAAAAAACAAAAACAAAAACAAAAACAAAAAAACCCATAAATCCTGATTTTTCAATACAGACAGTACATTAACAAGAGTTAAACTAGCTTCCTTTTACTTTGCATTTGCCTACTATAACTTTTCCTAATCTTTTTTTAACCCTAGTTTGAAAATTTTTGTCTTTTACCTAACTGAATCCATTTACATATATTGTTTTGTAATTTTTTTTTCTTATTTTTCTATGTGATTTTATTTCTTCTTTCTTATGTTCTTTCAAATTGATTGTTTTCTTCAATTTTTGGGTTTTCACTCATTCCATTTTTTCCCTGTTTTGAAGTTAAGTTAATCACTCCACTTTATTCATTTTAATAGTAACTTTAGAAATTTTAACAACAAAATCTAGAATTTAAGAAAAAAAGCATATAAGTTTAAAACCTCAAATAACATTTATTGAGTGCTTACTAAATGCCAGGCATTGTGTTAAACACTTTTATACAGATCATCTTATTTAACCCTCTCAACAATCATGTGAACCCACTATTATTATCCCTTCCTACCAGATGCGGATATTGAGGCTTAATAAAAGGTAAATTACCTGCCTAAGATTATCTCATAAGCAGCAGAGCAGGAAATCAAACCCAAGTTTTTCTGGAGCTCTTATGTATTTTGCTTTCCATTTAACCCTCACTCTCCATCTCACAAAAGGCTGTGAGAGAAGAATTAT
The DNA here is from genome assembly GCF_011762595.2 of Tursiops truncatus. NCBI lineage: Eukaryota > Metazoa > Chordata > Mammalia > Artiodactyla > Delphinidae > Tursiops > Tursiops truncatus. The sequence continues at coordinate 124,971,715 of NC_047034.1, forward strand.
TGTCTCCATATAAGTTTAACAAATTTCCAGTCAATTTACTGTTATTTTTTTATTGCTAGTATGTATGTGTGTGTACTTGCATATAAAAAAATTGACTATATGCCATAGTATCAAGTATGATGCCTTGAGCATAGTTAGGGTTGAGTAAATACAAGTTAACTGATTTTGTGCTGTGTTGTTTCGTGACATCATCTTACACCACATGCAGGGTCAGATTCTACTTCTTCATGCCCCCAGAGTGCGCAATGCATAGTGTGTACTCCAGGAATCTTATCCACAGTGTATGTTTGTTACTTAATCTATTTCTATGTTTGTGATTCGGCTATGACTCTTTCAGTTCTCACCCAGATATTTTGTCTGCTATGACTTTTATTTTAATTTTTTTTTTATTGGAGTATAGTTGCTTTGTGTCAGTTTCTGCTGTATAGCAAAGTGAATCAGCCATATTTATACATATATCCCCTCTTTTTTGGATTTCCTTCCCATTTAGGTCACCACAGAGAACCAAGTAGAGTTCCCTGTGCTATTCAGTAGGTTCTCATTAGTTATCTATTTTATGCATAGTAGTGTATATATGTCAATCCCAATCTCCCAATTCATCCCCCTCCCACCACCTTTCCCCCTTGGTCCATAGGTTTGTTCTCTACATCTGTGTCTCTACTTCTGCTTTGCAAATAAGATTGTCTTTACCATTTTTCTAGATTCCACATATATGTTTTAATATATGATATTTGTTTTTCTCTTTGTGACTTACTTCACTCTGTATGACAGATACTAGGTCCATCCACGTCTCTGCAAATGACACAATTCCATTCCTTTTTATGGTGGAGTAATATTCCATTGTATATATGTACCACATCTTCTTTATCCATTCCTCTGTTAATGGACATTTAGGTTGCTTCCATGTCCTGGCTAATGTAAATAGTGCTGCAATGAACACTGGGGTGCATGTATCTTTTTGAATTATGTTTTTCTCTGGGTACATGCCCAGTAGTGGGATTGCTGGGTCATGTGGTAGTTCTATTCTTAGTTATTTAAGGAAGCTCCATACTGTTCTCCATAGTGGCTGTATTAATTTATGTTCCCACCAACAGTGTAAGAGGATTCCCTTTTCTCCAAACCCTGTCCAGCATTTATTGTTTGTAGATTTTTTGATGATGGCCATTCTGACCGGTGTGAGGTGACACCTCATTGTATCAATAGTTTTGATTTGCATTTCTCTAATAATTAGTGATGTTGAGCATTTTCATGTGTTTTTTGGCCATCTGTATGTCTTCTTTGGAGAAATGTCTATTTAGGTCTTCTGCCTGGCATTTAGTAAGCACTCAGTAAATATTAGCTAATTCAATATATTCATTTAAAGTGCCCAGCACAGGCCTGATTTATGTAATTTTTAAACACATTATGTCTTATTCTTTTTTCCCTGTCAACAAGAAATATTGTTATTAATAAGAAATAACATGCACAGCTATTTTATACAGAATGGATAAACAACAAAGTCCTACTGTATAGCACAGGGAACTATATTCAATATCTTGTGATAAAGCATAATGGAAAAGAACATGAAAAAGAATGTATATTTATAACTGAATCACTTTGCTATACAGTAGAAATTAACACATTATAAATCAACTATAACTCAACAAAATTAAACAAAAAAAACCTTAATTAAAATAATTTCTTTTGACTTCCATTCTATTGTCCAGAAGCTTAGTCCTTTTTTTAAATGTTCTATAATTTCATCTTTTTATAACCTTAGATGTTAATACATTTACTCACACGGTTATCATTTTCTTCTCTCACTATTTCAAACCACCTTGTCATTATTTTTCTTATAATTGAAATATCTTTCAAAGATTCTTTAGTGAGAGCTTGATAACAGTAAGTCTTCTCTCTCTCTCACTTCTTTTGTATGCCTGAAAATTCCATTAAGACAATTATTTTCTCTCCAATCTTTAAACATTTTATTCTAATGCCTTATGGCTTCCCTTGCTGCAACTGAGAAATTAGTTGTCAGGCCAGCTACAGTTTTTTTGTAAGTAATCATTCTTCTTCTCTTTGGCTGCTTTAAAGATTTTTCTTTTGTTTTAAAAAATTAGAACTCTGATTAGATACAATTAGACCCTCTCAATCTAGTCACCATATTTCTTAATTTCTCTTCTTTACTATCCACCATTTCTTAGTCTCTTTTTGTTTCATTCTTTAATTTCTTCAGATTTATCTTCCAGTCCTCTAAGCTATTTAACTATCCACTTTATTTCTAATATCTAATTCTCCATTTAATGAAGTTTCTGAAACTTTTTTTCAAATATGACTAATAATTTTTATAGTTTCTTGTTTTTGTAAGTTCAAAAATATTTGTTCTACTTATATTTGAAGAATATTTGGGCAGATATATAAGTCTAGAATAACAATATTCCAGTATTGGATGTTATGGTGAAATCTGTGGCCAGCTTGATATATTTTGTACTTGAATAACTTAATCTCTTTGTGTGTATACACAAAATATTTTGTGTTTATCATTGGCATACATTAAATGTGAAAGAAAATATAAAACACTTTTTTCTTCATTAAAAATGTGTAAAATAACTGTAAACAAAAATTATATCAACACATTATGGAGTTATGACCTATGTAGAAGTAAAATATATGACCAAAATAGCACAAATGATGGGAGGTGGAATGGAAGTACACTGTTGTAAAGTTTTTACACTATTTATAAAGTGGTCTAATATTACTTAAAGAAAAATGTGATAAATTAAAGATGCATATTTTAAAGTCTAGATCAGCTACAAAAAAGTATACAGCTGATAACGTACTAATGGAGACAAAATAGAATATTTATTAAAATGCACAATCTAAATAAAGACAGAAATGAAGAAAAAGAACACAGATAGGAAATAAAAAGCAGAAAGCAGACTTAAATCCAAATATATTGAAAATTACATTAAATATAAAGAGTCTAGACATGCCGATTAGAATGCAGAGACTGTCACAATGATTAAAATCCTGATAGGAATTTTTCTGTAACAATTTCCCTTGGGATATGGTATGACTTTTTTAATTTATTGATTTCAACCTTTTCATTTCAGAAGATTTCTTGAACCATATTTTTCAATCTTTTTAGTTCTGTTCTTCAGTCAAAATAATTATGGGTAACTGGAATCTCCTTTGTCTCTCTTCCATGCATATAAATTTCTCTCCAATCCTGGGCCCCTTCTGTTATGGTGTGCCTAAGCCCCACACACCACAGCCCCCAGGGACTTTTCCAGCCCTGTGGGTCCTAAGCATAGGCTCTGTCCACCTCCCAAACCACCCACTGCCTAATACCGCCCTCCACAACCAAGGCCTTTTCCACCTTTTTTTTTTTTCTTCTCCTCTTTTTTACTATTGTGGTTATGTTTTACTCTCTGGTTGTTGTTTCATCTATATTTTTACTGTAATAGTCTTTCCAACATACCTGTCACTTTCCTAGTCTAATTTGATTTTTATTCTTTGTTATTGCTCTCCTTTTATTTTATATATATTTTGCCACCCGCCACAGCTTGCAGGATCTTGGTACATGAGCTGGGGGTCAAGCTGAAGCTCCTGCAGTAGGAGCTGCAACTCCAAACTACTGGAATAACAGAGAAACACAGACTCCAGGGAATATTCATCAGACTGAGGTCCCCCAGAGGTCCTCATCTTGGTACCAGAGCCAGCTCTACCCAACAGCCTACAGACTCCAGTGATGGATGCCTAAGGCCAAACAACCAGTGAGACAGGAACACAATCCCACTCATCAAAATAAATAAATTTAAAAAATGAAAGGGCAAAACAATGCGGCACAGATGAAGGACCAAGATAAAAACCAACAAGAATAAATAAATGAAGAGGAAATAGGCAATCTACCTGAAGAAGAATTCAGAGTAATGACAGTAAAGGTGATCCATAAACTAGGAAATAGAATGGAGACATGGACTGAGAAAATATAAGAAATGTTTAACAAAGATCTAGAAGAACTAAAGAACAAACAAACAGAGATGAGCAACACAATAACTGAAATGAAAAATACACTAAAAGGAATCAATAACAGAATAACTGAGGCAGAAGAACGAATAACCGAGCTGGAAGAAAAAATGGTGGAAATAACTGCCGAGGAGAAGAATAAAGAAAAAAGAATGAAAAGAATTGAAGGCAATCTCAGAGACTTCTGGGACAAGAATAAATTCACCGATATTCAAATTATAGCGGTCCCAAAAGAAGAAGAGAAAAAGAAAGGGTCTGAGAAAATATTTGAAGACATTATAGTGGAAAACTCCCCTAACATGGGAAAGGAAATAATCACCCAAGTCCAGGAAGCACAGAGAGTCCCATACAAGATAAACTGTAGGAGAAACACACCAAGGCACATATTAATCAAACAACCAAAAATTAAATTCAAAGAAAAAATATTAAAAGCAGCAAGGGAAAAACAAATATTAACATACAAAGGATTTGCCAGAAGGTATCAACTGATTTTTCAGCAGCAACTCTGCAGGCCAGAAGGGAGTGGCAGGATATACTTAAAGTGATGAAAGAGGAAAACCTATAACCAAGATTACTCTACTCAGCAAGGATCTCATTCAGACTCAACAGAGAAATCAAAAGCTTTTCAGACAAGCAAAAGCTAAAAGAATTCAGCACCACCAAACCAGCTTTACAGCAAATGCTAAAGAAATTTCTCTAGGTGGGAACACAAGAGAAGAAAAAGACACACAAAAACAAACCCCAAACAAACCCAAAACACAAAAACAAAAACAAAACAATTAAGAAAATGGTAATAAGAACACATATATTGATAATAACCTTGAATGTAAACAGATTAAATGTCCCAACCAAAAGACACACACTGGCTGAGTGCATACAAAAACAAGACCCATCTATATGCTGTATACAAGAGACCCACTTCAGACCTAGGGACACATACAGACTGAAAGTGAAGGGATGGAAAAAGATATTCCATGCAAATGGAAATCAAAAGAAAGTTGGAGTAGCAATACTCGTATCAGATAAAATACACTTTAAAATAAAGACTGTAACAAGAGATAAGTAAAGACACTATATAATGATCAAGGGATCAATCCAAGAAGAAGATAAAACAATTATAAATGTTTAAACACTCAACATACGAGCACCTCAATACATAAAGCAAATGCCATGAAAACGGAAATCAACAGTAACACAATAATAGTAGGGGACTTTAATACCCCACTTACACTAATGAAAATATCATCCAAACAGAAAACAATTAAGGAAACACAAGCTTGAAATGGCACAACAGACCAGATAGATTTAACTGACATTTATAAAACATTCCACCTGAGAGTGGCAGAATACACTTTCTTCTCAAGTGCACACGAACCATTCTCCAGGATAGATCACATCTTGGGTCACAAATCAAGTCTTGGAAAATTTAAGAAAATTGAAATTTTATCAAGCAGCTTTTCTGACCAAAACGCTATGAGATTGGAAATCAATTACAGGGAAAAAAATTGTAAAAAACACAAATACATGGAGGGTAAACAGTACATTACTACATAACCAAGAGATCAATGCAGAAATCAAGGAAGAAATAAAACAATTCATAGAAACAGATGACAACAAAAACACAACGACCTAAAACCTATGGGACTCAGCAAAAGCAGTTCTAACAGGGAAGTTTATAGCAATTCAATCTCACCTCAAAAAACAAGAACCATCTCAAATAAAATATCTAACCCTACACCTCAAGCAACTAGAGAAAGAAGAACAAAGGAAACCCAAAGTCAGCAGAAGGAAAGAAATCATAAAGATCACAACAGAAATAAATGAAACAGAAATGAAGAAAACAATAGCAAAGATCAAAAAAACTAAAAGCTGCGTCTTTGAGAAGATAAACAAAATTGATAAACCATTAGCCAGACTCATCAAGAAAAAAAGGGAGAGGATGCATATCAATAAAATTAGAAATGAAAAAGCAGAAATCACAACTGAAACCAAAGAAATACAATGGATTATAAGAGACTACTACAAACAACTATATGCCAATAAAATGGACAACCATGAAAAATGGGCAAATTCTTGGAAAGGTACAATTTTCTAAGACTGAACCACAAAGAATCAGAAAATATAAACAGGCCTATCACAAGTAAAGAAATTGAAACTGCAATTAAAAATCTTCCAACAAACAAAAGTCCAAGACCAGATGGCTTCACAGGCGAACTCTATCAAACATCTAGAGAAGAGCTAACACTGATCCTTCTCAAACTTTTCCCAAAAACTGCAGAGGGAGAAACACTCCCAAATTCATTCTACAAAGCTGCCATCACACTGATACAAAAACAAGAAAAAGATACCACAAAAAAAGAAAATTATAGACCAGTATCACTGATGAACATAGATGCAAAACTCCTGAACAAAATACTAGCAAACAGAATCCAACAACGTATTAAAAGGATCATACACCATGATCAACTGGGACTTACCCCAGGGATGCAAGGATTCTTCAATATATGCCAATCAATCAATGTGATACACCATATTAACAAATTAAGGAATAAAAACCATATGATCATCTCATCAGATGCAGAAAAATATCCTGACAAAATTCAACACCGATTTATGATAAAAACTCTCCAGAAAATGGGCATAGAGGGAAACTACCTCAACATAATAAAGGCCATATATGACAAACACACAGCAAACATCATACTCAATGATGAAAACCTGAAAGCATTTCCTCTAAGATCAGGAACAAGACAAGGATGTCCACTCTCACCACTCTTGTTCAACATAGTTTTGGAAGTCCTAGCCACAGCAATCAGAGAAGAAAAAGAAATAAAAGGAATACAAATGGGAAAAGAAGAAGTAAAACTGTCACTGTTTGCAGATGACATGATATTATACATAGAAAATCCTAAAGATGGCACCAGAAAACTACTAGAACCAATCAATGAATTTGGTAAGGTTGCTGGATACAATATTAATGCACAAAAATATCTGGCATTCCTATATACTAACAATGAAAAATCAGAAAGAGAAATTAAGGAAACAATCCCATTTACCACTGCAACAGAAAGAATAAAATACCTAGGAATAAACTTACTTAAGGAGGTGAAAGACTTTACTCAGAAAAACTATAAAACGCTGATGAAAGAAATCAAAGATGTCATAAACAGATGGAGAAATATACCATGCTCTTGGATTGGAAGAATCCATAATGTGAAAATGACTATACTATCCAAAGTAATCTACAGATTCAATGCAATCCCTATCAAACTACCAATGGCATTCCTCACAGAATTAGAACGAAAACTTTAACAATTCATATGGAAACACAAAAGACCCAGAATAGCCTAAGCAATCTTGTGAAAGATAAACAGAGCTGGAGGAAGCAGGCTCCCTGACTTCAAACTATACCACAAAGCTACAGTCATCAAGACAATATGGTAGTGGCACAAAAACAGAAATATAGATCAATGGTACAGGATAGAAAGCCCAGAGATAAACCCACACATATATGGTCACCTAATTTATGTCAAAGGAGGCAAGAGCATACAATGGAGAAAAGACAGCCTCTTCAATAAGTGGTACTGGGAAAACTGGAGAGCTACATGTAAAAGAATGAAATTAGAACACTACCCAACACCATACACAAAAATAAACTCTAAATGGATTAAAGACTTAAATATAAGACCAGACACTATAAAACTCTTAGAGGAAAACATAGGAAAAACACTCTTTGACATAAACCACAGCAAGATCTTTTTTGACCTACCTCCTAGACTAATGGAAATAAAAAGAAAAATAAACAAATGAGACCTAATTCAACTTCAAAGCTTTTGCACAGCAAAGGAAGCCATAAACAAGACAAAAAGACAACCCTCAGAATGGGAGAAAATATTTGCAAATGAAACAGTGGACAAAGGATTCATCTCCAAAATATAGAAACAGCTCACGGAGCTCAATATCAAAACAACAAACAATTCAATTAAAAAATGGGCAGAAGACCTAAATAGACACTTCACCAAAGAAAACATACAGATGGCCAAGAGGCACATGAAAAGATGCTCAACATCACTAATTATTAGAGAAATGCAAATCAAAACTACAATGAGGTATCACCTCACACCAGTCAGAATGGCCATTATCAAAAAGTCTAGAAACAATAAATGCTGGAAAGGATGTGCAGAAAAGGGAAACTTTCTGAACTGTTGGTGGGAATGTAAACTGATACAACCACTATGGAGAACATTATGGAGGTTCCTAAAAAACTAAAAATAGAACTACCATATGACCCAGCAATCCCACTACTGGGCATATACCCTGAGAAAACCATAATTGAAAAAGAGACATGTTCCACAGTGTTCACTGCAGCACTATCTACAATAGCCAGGATATGGAAGCAACATGAGTGTCCATCGACAGATGAATGGATAAAGAAGATGTGGTACATATATACAATGGAATATTACTCAGCTATAAAAAGAAATGAAATTGAGTTATTTGTAGTGAGGTGGATGGACCTAGAGTCTGTCATACAGAGTGAAGTAGGTCAGAAAGAGAAAAATAAATACTGTATGTTAACGCATATATATGGAATCTAAAAAAAAAAAAAAATGGTACTGATGAACCTAGTGGCAGGGCAGGAATAAAGACGTAGACATAGAGAATGGACTTGAGGACACAGAGTGGGAGGGGAAGCTGGGGCAAAGTGAGAGTAGCATCGACATATATACACTAACAAATGTAAAACAGTTAGCTAGTGGGAAGCAGCAGCATAGCACAGGGAGATCAGCTCGGTGCTTTGTGACCACCTAGAGGCGTGGGATAGGGAGGGTGCGAGGGAGGTTCAAGAGGGAGGGGATATATGTATGCATATGGCTGATTCACTTTGTTGTACAACAGAAACTAACAGAGTACTGTGAAGCAATTATACTCCAATAAAGATGTGTTTAAAAAAATAATAAAATAAAATAACAAACAACAAAAAAAGCACTGTTGCTTTTGCCATGTGATCTTTGAATTACTCAGCATGAGGGAAGCCAACCACCATGTTGTGAGGACATTCAAGCAGCCTGTGAGGAAGCTCACATCGGAAGAAACTGAGGCCTCCCACCAACAACCAGCACCTATTTTCCAGCCATTTGAGTGGGTTACCTTGAAAGCCGATTTTCTAGTTCCATTTAAGCCTTTAGATGCCTACATCCCCAGCTGACAACTTGACTGCAAACTTCATGAGAGACTTCAAGCTAGCTAAACTGTTCATGAATTCCCAACTCAGAGAAACTGTGAGGAAAATAAATACTTATTATTTTTTAAGTCACTAAGTTTTGAAATAATTTGCTATGCAGCAAAAGATACTTAATACATGCATGTAACATATTATAAATTAAGAAATAGAATAAAATGGACATCCATGAAGTAACCACCAAATTAAAACCAGAATATTGCCAATATCATACACCAGAGGTATTGGTGATCTTTCCTCTTTCAATCTGCCTCACCTTCGGACTGTTTTCTTAAAATACAGCACATCTGTGTAATTCCTCTTTCAACTCTATCTCATGTGATTCCCCTCTGTGCTAGTCTGAATCCAAGAAAGCTTCTGCAGGCAGCCCAACCATCCCAGTCCTCTTATTTAAAAGGGATTGTTGACATTTCCCTTCAGGTTATGATACCAATTTTGGAAAATAGTAACCTAATTTTCTTTTTCTTTTTTTAATTGCTCTTCAAAAGCCCAGCTTTCAGAGCTGTTATATAAGAGATGTGCACTAAGGAATATGTTAGTTTCTCAATTTTTTTAAGATTCCTAAAATTTTAACCATGCATTAAGACAAAGCATTAAAAGTAGCAATCCTGAACCACTACATTCTCTATTTTCCCTTTGCCCCATCCATTCACCAACTACTATCTATTTGCAGACCTGTGCTTTCTTATTATTTCATTCACTTTCACTGAAGGCCATCATAAAGAACAGTAAGTGGAGAAACACTGATGCACTGCTTTTAAAGTTGCTCTCGATTTAATTTTCTATTATGCTACTTATGCTCCTTACCCCCAAAGACTTTTAATGATAAATTTATCATAGGATTCAAGACCAAGGAGGAAAAAATAGTTTTATGATGAACTAGTATATAATTTCTTACTGGAAAATTTTCTGGTTCAGAGTTTATAAAAATGGGATCCATGTGCATATATTTAGTGTTAGTATTACATCAGTACCAAGTAGAAAGGAAGGTTTAATAATAGGTATAATAGAAAAAAATGGAAGAATTGAGTCTTCACAGGAGAGAAATTAAATTAGTAAACGCTTCCTTCTGTAAACTAAAACGGTTTTCCAGAATACTGTTACTTACAATAATGTATACCCTTTTCTCAATTAAGGCTTATAGTAAGGACAATATGAAAGTTTATTTCTAAATCTATGTATCATACTTCTTGCTCCTCCTATCCATTTTGAGATTCTCAAATGGGAATGCACAACAGCAGTCCTGGCATTAGGCATCATCTACACAACACTTTAAGTAAGTCTTTTCATTTAATGTCTTTTCATCTTGTGCCCTATTTTGGAGGAGAGAGGATGGGAGAAGAAAAAAAAAAAGGTATTACAAAGATACCACACTCAGAAGAACAAATGTCTTAGCTGTAAGACTTCCAAGTTGCAATTTTATGTTAGTAAATGTCCAAAAATACTTTTTTATTGTTGAATTATCATTAATTTATACATTTATTTTTCTAGTTTTATCTATGTATAAGTTCTAAAACAGAGTACACACTTTGTAAATTGTATTTCAGTTCCATTTAAGTTATATTATGAGGCAGTTAATTTAAATCTTATGAATATGTTTTTCCTTTCCTCTAAAATACTGATATTGATCAATTGTTTTTCCCTCTTTGCCCTGGTTGCTAAGAAACTCAGAGCTAAGCTTTGTTATCAATTGCTACTCCATCACAGATAGTTCCCTATACAGTTTTCTTCCTTCCTTCCTTATGTCTCCATTTCTTTTGTCTTTGGTAAATTTTTTTGACCTCATCATATTTGTTTTTTACAAGATTCCTAAAATAAATTTAACACATATAGAAAGTAAAAGTAATCAATAAAGTATATACTAAAGTGCTATGCAAAAATTTGAGTCTGTATTTCTATAATAGTACAATCAAATTTAACTTTCTGCAATGATGGAAATGTTCTATATTGTAGCCACTGTTCAGTATGGTAGCCACTAGACCCAAGTGCCTACTGAGCACTTGAAATGTGGCTGTGTGACTCAGGAACTGAATTTTAAATTGTATATCATTTTAATTAATTTAAATAGCCATACATATCCAGTGGCTACAATATTAGACTGCAAAGGTATAACTTATATTTATGGATTTCTTCCCATAAGATATAAACTTCATGTGGAATATTATATATTTTATATAATGCCTCAAGCACACCAAGGCAAGTTCATAAATAAAAAGTAAGATAGTATACTCTTTGCAATGGACTGAATGGTTATGCTCCCCCAGATCCATATGTTCAAACCCTAGCCCCAATATGATGGTATTAGGAGAGAGGGTTGAGCACTCATAAATGGGATTAGTGACCTTATAAAAGAGTCCCTAGGGAGCTCCCTTGCCCCTTCTGCTATATGAAGACACAACAAAAAGACAGCTGTCAATGAACCAGGAAGCAGACTCTTAACCAGACACTGAATCTGCTAATGCCATGATCTTGGATTTCCCAGCCTCCAGAACTGTGAGACATTCTTCCTGTTTCAGCCACCCAGCTTATCGTATTCTTTTACAGCAGCCTGAACAAAGATATTCTTGTTCTGTGAAAGACCATTAAACCATGAAACATTTTTGAGTTTTTAACATCTAATGCAAATCAATACACCACTATGAGTTCTTCATCTATAAAGTCCAGATATAATGTGATTCCTACTATATCTCACAAAGTTATGTTAAGAGTTGATAAAAAATACTTTATTACTGGGCTTCCCTGGTGGCGCAGTGGTTGAGAGTCTGCCTGCCGATGCAGGGTATGTGGGTTCATGCCCCAGTCCGGGAAGATCCCACATGCCGCGGAGCGGCTGGGCCCGTGGGCCATGGCTGCTGAGGCTGCGCGTCCAGAGCCTGTGTGCCGCAACGTGAGAGGCCACAGCAGTGAAAGGCCCACGTACCGCAAAAAAAAAAAAAAAAAAAAAAAACTTTATTACTATGTTGGAGGCTTAGGAGAAGAAGCTTGGTATTCAGAGGACAACACTTTATTGTGTTATGACCTCCCTTTTATGGTTTGAGTAATGAGTTATTTAATTCACATAATATTAAACAATTTAAATAAAACTTTTGGAGATGGCTAAATTAAATGGTTTGATGGCATAATGTTTAGAGTTAAGCAACTGAATAAAACTGTAGGGAGCATGTGTAATCAAGCTAGATTTAAGTAACATCTGATGCACATTTATGGAATAATAGCCTTGATGATAAGCTAATTTGAGAAAAGTCGGTCCAGCTGTATATTCATTAGAAAGAAGGAAAATGCTCTCCTTAAAACATAAAGCAACACACAAGAGGCAATCTAGTAAAATATCCATTAACTTAAGGGTATGTGTAATTTCAACAGCAGTCTTAGTTCCCTCATTGACTAAGCAAGTTCATTTCAGTTCCTTCCTTTATGTTCCAGTGCCTCAGAAAAATAGAGGGGAACAATAGTATATTTGTCTTGCATGTTTCATGAATACGTTGTGATTATAAGTATACCAATATGGATGAGGGAACAGTGTATACTGAACATTTTAGGCAATGTATAATATTATTTCAATTTATTAGAACAAGAACTTCATAACTTTTCAAACCATACACAGTGTGAAAGAACAGTATGTTATCGTTAAAGAGTTACTTGTATGCAGTCCAAACTTACTTGCACTTACTGACTTTAATAAGTACCTGTAAAATTCTTTTAACACCTGAGCAATTTCATAAAATGTTTTCAGAATGAAGTTTTGAAAATGTTTACAAATCCATGCTGAGGTGTACAGTATTCCTCACTCTGTTCTATGGAAGATCACAATGTGATATATCACAAAGATGGGCTTTATGCGCCCAAAAAACTTGAGTTTGAGACTCAAAAAATAGTTTGTTACTTAGTAATGTTACCTCTTCATGTCTGTTTTCTCATTTATAAAATGGGTATTATAAAACCTATCAGTATGTTTTAGAAAATTAAGCGAAAAACATATGTATTTAGCATCTGTGATAACATAGATGCTTATAAATATATTCTTTACCATTAATTCTGAAGTTATTCGTCAATTTGTTCTCCCTTACTCCCATTGCTGTGCATTTCACCCTCTTTCCATACCACAATCTGATCATATGATTCAATCACAAGAGGATGAAGAAAGAACATTATATCTCCTTTCATTTCCTTTCGGGATTATAATCATGGGTTGAAAAACTACAGCTCGGGCCAAACACAGCCTGCAGCCTGTTTTTGTATGGCCCATGAGCTAAGCATAGGTTGCAAAGAAGAAGAGGGCAAGGAGCAAAAGAAGGAGAAGGAAGAAGAGAAGGAAAATGGAGAGGAGGAGAATATGTGACGGGCTACATGTGGCCTCTAACACCTACAATATTTACTCTCCGGCCCTTAAATGAAAACGTTTGCCAACTTCTGGACTATACCCCGAAATCTTTATGATTGAAGGTCTCCTCTTATTGTGTAGTATTGAGAATTCAGCATAATTGTTTGTAAGGAAATAATAAATAAAAAACCTAGAGTTGGAAATAACAATGTTCATTAACAATAAAGAAACCATAGGAAGATTAAAGGTATAACAAATCTGTGATTATTTTTAGATATTAGTAAAGATAATTCTTAGTTTCACAGAGTCTGAGTTAAACTTAAATTCATTTGAAATGTTGCTTAAATTACTGGAGGGCTTCCAGTTTTGCAACCAAAAAGGCTCACTGCATCATGCATTATTTGAATATTATGCCAGTGAAAGTTAGATGCTTAACTAAAAAGCCTAAACCATGATATTAGTAGTTATTTATTGAGCTGTTATTTCAGAGTGTTGGAGGAAATACAATTTATATCTAAGGCAGGCAATAAAAATTCCAGTAACAGAGTGGAGTCAAGATGGCAGTGTGGGAAGACACAGAGTTCACATCTCCCCACAACTAGGGCACCTTCCAGAAGCTGGTGGGGGACCCTGATGCCCAAGAAGACAGGAAGAACCCCCAAGCGAACTGGTAGGATGTGTGGGGACTGAGGTGGGAAGAGAAGTGCAGGCCAGACAGGACCAGAGCGCCAGAGGGGTGGCTGAGATGGGGGAGGGATTCCCATGCCTGGAGGGACCCTCAAGGGCTCAGACCAGGGGGGAACCGACCCAGCATTTCCCCTGCCCAATCGGCCGGGGAAGTCTGCCAGGCTCTCGGGCCGGGTCCTACACCCTCAAAGGTCCCCTCTGAGCCAGATTGGTCCTGGGGACATAGGAGAGAGGCCGGGGAACAGAAGAGGAGCAGAGGGCATTTGCCCCACCCACTTGAGCCCAGGAAGCCTGCTGGGCTCCCAGGTGGGGTCCTCCACCCTCTGAGACTAGAGGCAGGAGGCACACCTGGCCCCCTTCTGTTCTGTTGAGCCTAAGCCTCACCCCCCACACCATCTCCCCTGGGACTTTCCCAGCCCTGTGGGTCCTAAGCATAGGCCTTGCCCACGGCCCACAACTCACACCTGCTTAGGCTGCGCTCTCCACAGCCAAGGCCTTTTTCCACCTTTTCTTTTCCTCCTCATCTTTTTTACTATTGTGGTTCTGTTTTACATTCCCATTGTTGTTGCATCTATATTTTTATTTTTATGTTCTTCCAACATATCAGTTAGTTTCCTGGTCTAATTTTAATTTTTACTTTCTTATTGTTCTGCTGTTTTTTTTTTTTCTTGCCGCCCCACGTACATTAAAGGACCTTGGTTCGTGAGCCAGGGGTCGGGCCAAAGCTCCTGCGGTGGGAGCTTCAAGTCTGAACCACTGGACTAACATAACCTCAGACCCCAGGGAATATTCATCAGAGTGAGGTCACCCGGAGGTCCTCATCTCAGTAGCAAGACCCAGCTCTATCCAACAGCCTACAAACTCCAGTGTTGGAAGCCTCAGGCCGAACAACCAGTAAGACAGGAACACAATCCCACTCATCAAAAAAAAAAAAAAAAAAAAAAAAAGACAGGGCAAAACAATATGTCATAGATGGAGGAGCAAGGTAAAAACCAACAAGACCAAATAAATGAAGAGGAAATAGGCAATCTACCTGAAAAAGAATTCAGAGTAATGATAGTAAAGATGATCCAGAATCTCAGAAATAGAATGGAGGCATGGACTGAGAAAATACAAGAAATGTTCAACAAAGATCTAGAAGAACTTAAGAACAAACAAACAGAGATGAGCAACACAATAACAAATGAAAAATACACTAGAAGGAATCAATAACAGAATAACTGAGGCAGAAGAACGAATAACTGAGCTGGAAAAGAAAATGGTGGAAATAACTGCCGAGGAGCAGAATAAAGAAAACAGAATGAAAAGAATTGAAGACAATCTCAGAGGCCTCTGGGACAACACTAAACGCATCAACATTCAAATTATAGGGGTCCCAAAAGAAGAAGAGAAAAACAAAGGGTCTGAGAAAATATTTGAAGATTTTGTAGTGGAAAACTTCCCTAATATGGGAAAGGAAATAGTCACCCAAGTCCAGGAAGCACAGAGTCCCATACAGGATAAACTGTAGAAGAAACACACCAAGACACATATTAATCAAACTAACAAAAGTTAAATTCAAAGAAAAAATACTAAAAGCAGCAAGGGAAAAAAAAAATTATATAGAAAGGATTCCCCATAAGGTTATCAGCTGACTTTTCAGCAGCAACTCTGCAGGCCAGAAAGGACTGGCAGGACATACTTAAAGTGACGAAACAGAAAAACCTATAACCAAGATTACTCTACCCAGCAAGGATCTCATTCAGATTCAACAGAGAAAACAAAAGCTAATCAGACAAGCAAAAGCTAAGAGAACTCAGCACCACCAAACCAGCTTTACAACAAACGCTAAAGAAACTTCTCTAGGCGGGAAACACAAGAGAAGAAAAAGACCCACAAAAACAAACCCAAAACAATTAAGAAAATGGTAATAGGAACATACACATATTGATAATAACCTTGAATGTAAACGGATTAAATGCCCCAACCAAAACATACACACTAGCTGAATGGATACAAAAACAAAACCCATATATATGCTGTCTACCAGAGACTCACTTCAAACCTAGGGACACATACAGACTGAAAGTAAAGGGATGGAAAAAGATATTCCATGCAAATGGAAATCAAAAGAAAGCTGGAATAGCAATACTCATATCAGATAACATACACTTTAAAATAAAGACTGTTACAAGAAATAAGGAAGGACACTACATAATGATCAAGGGATCAATCCAAGAAGAAGATAAAACAATTATAAATGTTTACGCACCCAACACAGGAGCCCCTCAATACATAAGGGAAATCCTAACAACCATGAAAGGGGAAATCAACAGTAACACAATACCAGGTGGGGACTTTAACACCCAACTTACACCAATGGAAACTCCATCCAAACAGAAAATAAGTAAGGAAACACAAGCTTTAAATGACACAACAGACAAGATAGATTTAATTGATATTTATAGATCATTGTACCAGAGAGTGGCAGAATACACTTTCTTCTCAAGTGCACATGGAACAGTCTCCAGGATTAATCACATCTTGGTTCCAAATCAAGCCTCGGAAAATTTAAGAAAATTGCAATCATATCAAGCATCTTTTCTGACCACAACACTATGAGATTGAGAATCAGTTACAGGAAAAAAAATCTGTAAAAAACACAAATACATGGAGGCTAAACAATACACTACTAAATAACCAAGAGATAACTGAAGAAATCAAAGAAGGAATTAAAAAATACATGGAAACAAATGACAATGAAAACACGATGACCTAAAACTTTTGGGACACAGCAAAAGCAGTTCTAAGAGGGAAGTTTACAGCAATTCAATCTCACCTCAAGAAACAAGAAGAATCTCAAATAAAAAATCTAATCCTACACCTAAGGTAACTAGAGAAAGAAGAAAAAAGAAAACCCAAAGTCGGTAGAAGGAAAGAAATCATAAAGATCAGAGCAGAAATAAACGAAATAGAAATGAAGAAAACAATAGCAAAGATCACTAAAACTAAAAGCTGGTTCTTTGAAAAGATAAACAAAATTGATAAATCCTTAGTCAGACTCATCAACAAAAAAGAGAGAACATGCAAATCAATAATATTAGAAATGAAAAAGGAGAAATCACAACTGACACCACAGAATTACAAAGGATTATAAGAGACTACTACAAACAGCTATATACCAATAAAAAGGACAACGACAAAGGAATGGACAAATTCTTCGAAAGGTACAATTTTCCAAGACTGAAACACGAAGAATTAGAAAATATAAACAGACTTATCACAAGTAATGAAATTGAAACTGTACTTAAAAATATTCCAACAGGGCTTCCCTGGTGGCACAGTGGTTGAGAGTCTGCCTGCCGATGCAGGGGACACGGGTTCGTGCCCCGGTCTGGGAAGATCCCACATGCTGCGGAGCGGCTGGGCCTGTGAGCCATGGCTGCTGAGCCTGTGCATCCGGAGCCTGTGCTCCACAACAGGAGAGGCCACAACAGTGAGAGGCCGGCATACCGCAAAAAAAAAAAAAAAAAAAATCTTCCAACAAACAAAAGTCCAGAACCAGATGGCTTCACAGGCAAATTCTATCAAACATTTAGAGAAGAGCTAACACTGAACCTTCTCAAACTCTTCCAAAAAACTGCAAAGGGAGAAACACTCCCAAATTCGTTCTACAAAGCCAACATCACCCTGATACAAAAACAAGAAAAAGATATCACAAAAAAAGAAAATTATAGACCAATATCACTGATGAACATAGATGCAAAACTCCTGAACAAAATACTAGCAAACAGAATCCAACAACATATTAAAAGGATCATACACCATGATCAACTGGGATTTACCCCAGGGATGCAAGGATTCTTCAATATATGCAAATCAATCAATGTGATACACCATATTAACGAATTAAGGAATAAAAACCATATGATCATCTCATCAGATGCAGAAAAATATTTTGACAAAATTCAACACCCATTTATGATAAAAACTCTCCAGAAAATGGGCATAGAGGGAACCTACCTCAACATAATAAAGGCCATATATGACAAACCCACAGCAAATATCAAACTCCATGATAAAAAAACTGACAGCATTTTCTTTAAGATCAGGAACAAGACAAGGATGTCCACTCTCATCACTCTTATTCAACATAGTTTTGGAAGTCCTAGCCACAGCAATCAGAGAAGAAAAAGAAATAAAAGGAATACAAATGGGAAAAGAAGAAGTAAAACTGTCACTGTTTGCAGATGACATGATACTATACACAGAAAATCCTAAAGATGGCACCAGAAAACTACTAGAACCAATCAATGAATTTGGTAAGGTTGCAGGATACAATATTAATGCACAAAAATATCTGGCATTCCTATATACTAACAACGAAAAATCAGAAAGAGAAATTAAGGAAACAATCCCATTTACCACTGCAACAGAAAGAATAAAATACCTAGGAATAAACTTACCTTAGGAGGTGAAAGACTTTACTCAGAAAAACTATAAAACGCTGATGAAAGAAATCAAAGATATCATAAACAGATGGAGAAATATACCATGTTCTTGGATTGGAAGAATCAATATTGTGAAAATGACTATAGTATCCAAAGCCATCTACATGCAATCTCTATCAAACTACCAATGGCATTCCTCAGAGAATTAGAACGAAAACTTTAACAATTCGTATGGAAACACAAAAGACCCAGAATAGCCTAAGCAATCTTGTGAAAGATAAACAGAGCTGGAGGAAGCAGGCTCCCCGACTTCAAACTACACCACAAAGCTACAGTCATCAAGACAATATGGTAGTGGCACAAAAACAGAAATATAGATCAATGGTACAGGATAGAAAGCCCAAAGATAAACCCATGCACATATGATCACGTAATTTATGTCAAAGGAGGCAAGAGCATACAGTGGAGAAAAGAGAGCCTCTTCAATAAGTGGTACTGGGAAAACTGGACAGCTACATGTAAAAGAATGAAATTAGAACACTACCCAACACCATACGCAAAAATAAACTCTAAATGGATTAAACACTTAAATATAAGACCAGACACTATAAAACTCTTAGAGGAAAACATAGGAAAAACACTCTTTGACATAAACCACAGCAAGATCTTTTTTGACCCACCTCCTAGACTAATGGAAATAAAAACAGAAAGAAACTAATGGGACCTAATTCAACTTCAAAGCTTTTGCACAGCAAAAGAAACCATAAACAAGACAAAAAGTCAACCCTCAGAATGGGAGAACATATTTGCAAATGAAACAACAGACAAAGGATTCATCTCCAAAATACAGAAACAGCTCACAGAGCTCAATATCAAAACAACAAACAATTCAATTAAAAAATGGGCGAGAGACCAAATAGACCACAGAAGACATACAGATGGCCAAGAGGCACATGAAAAGATGCTCAACATCCTAATTATTAGAGAAATGCAAATCAAAACTACAATGAGGTATCACCTCACACCAGTCAGAATGGCCATTATCAAAAAACCTAGAAACAAAAACCTAGAAACCTAAACCTAAATAAATGCTGGAAAGGGTGTGCAGAAAAGGGAACCCTCCTGCACTGTTGGTGGGAATATAAATTGATACAACCAACCACTATGGAGAACAGTATGGAAGTTCCTTAAAAAACTAAAAATAGAACTACCATATGACCCAGCAATCCCACTACTGGGCATATACCCTGAGAAAACCATAATTCAAAAAGAGACTTGTCCCACAATGTTCACTGCAGCACTATTTACAATAGCCAGGACATGGATGCATACTAAATGTCCATCAACAGATAAATGGATAGAGATGTGGCACATATGTACAATGGAATACTACTCAGCCATAAAGAGAAATTAAATTGAGTTATTTATAGTGAGGTGGATGGACCTAGAATCTGTCATTAGAGTGAAGTAAGTCAGAAAGAGAAAAACAAATACTGTATGCTAATGAATATATATGGAATCTAAAAAAGAAAAAAAATGGTACTGATGAACCTAGTGGCAGGGCAGGAATAAAGACGTAAACATAGAGAATGGACTTAAGGACACGGGGGCTAGGGGGAAGCTGGGGTGAAGTGAGATTAGCATTGACATATATACACTACTGAATGTAAAATAGTTAGCTTGTGGGAAGCAGCAGCATAGCACAGGGAGATCAGCTCAGTGCTTTGTGATGACCTAGAGAGGTGGGATATGGAGGGTAGGAGGGAGGCTCAAGAGAGAAGGGATATGGGATTTATGTATGCATATGGCTGATTCACTTTCTTGTACAACAGAAACTAACACAGTATTGTGAAGCAATTATATTCCATAAAGATCTATTAAAATAAAAAATTCCAGTATGAAAGTCAAACTTTCAACCACCATTCACTCCAGCAGAAATTTAACTTTCTTGCCAAACTCAATTTATTTTCATATATCCAGGCATATGGAAATGAGCATAGAACTTAGTCAAAGTACAAAAGAATCAAACTGTGGACAAGAAATTTAATAAAAATTAGAAAGGTAATTCATTAATATTAGTGGCCTTAAATCTTGAGTCCTGATGGTCACTGTGATACATAAGCCCTTGTCCTGACTGACTCATGTCACACAAGTGTGAGTCCCCTTCAGTCCTGTTTGTCCCATATGATTCTGTCAGCATGGCCAAAACTCATCCAAATTGACTTGATCAAATCTTTCTCCTAAAATTGGGTTTCTAATTCATTAATCAATCTCTATTAACCCCTTGAGCTCTTGTGGAGCTAAGGAAGGGTTACTTTTCAGACATATGTATAGAGAAGCAGATTAAAAAAAATCTTTAAACAAGTAAAACTTCAGAAGATTCAGAGTAAATCCAGGACAGACCATGCCATCCTGTACGTAAAGAGTCTGTGTCATTGCCTTGTGTCCTGATGGCTTTTGTGTTTCTGTTTCACATCCTTCATGAGGCCCACCTGACCTACCTGTTCCCCGGTTGCATGAAACACTATGGCTCCATGTGTAGTACATATAAGTTTGCTCTATAGACTAGTCACTAGAGTCTCTAATTAGTATGCCTAAGAATTTGTATTTCTAAAATGTTTAGAAGTGAAAATAAAGTCTGAGGGTCAGTTAATAGTAGTATTGGTTTATTAGTTTTGTCAATTTACCAATGTAATGTGACATGTTACCCATAAGGGAAACTGTGTGAAGGGAATATGGAAATTCTCTGTATTATCTTTGCAACTTTTCTGGAATTCTAAATTATTCTAAACTAAAAATGTTATTGTTTTTAAATCCTCTGACATAACAGAATAAAAAATTAATGTAGAAAAAAATAAAATAAAATAAAACATTTACAAGTGATTCTGACATATGGAAAGGAACCATACTTCGAGAATTACTACCCTAAGTTCATACACACAAAAGTCTTGGGTTGGAGTGATGGGATGGGGTGGTTAACGGAGTGATGGGATGGGGTGGTTAAGTTATTGAATGGAGTGGTTACATACATAGTTCAACAAATTCGGGGAAAGGGACTATGGTCTTCACTTCCATATCATTCCCCTGTGACATGAATTGTCCCATCATCCCTTTATAGACTAGTGTTTATACCCGCTCTGTGATAACTTAGGATTCAAGGAATAATTAGTAAATGTCTCAAGCCATGACTTCTAGTGCCACAATACATTCAGTCTTATGGAAGATCCATTACTTCCAAAAACTATGGGTATGAGGGGAACAAGATGCTGGTCCCTATTATTCCAAACAACCTTCCATCATCTGTGACACCTAAACAAAAGAACTCTAACACTGTCTCTCCCAGGGTGGAATACTTCCATTGGAATCCTTCCACCCCAAAACAATCAATTTGCATCGCCTTGATGACTCTAGCTTTTCAAAAACAAAGGTTCCATTTGATATCCTGTAAAGACAAGAGGCTAAGTTTCTGGAGGATGAGGGGAAAATCTCTGAATATAAAATGCAGGTAGTTAGCTTTAGGCAGGTACTGGAATGGAAATATAATAAATTTGTACAGAGCAACTTCATAAAGTACAGGGTCTTGAAAGCATTTCCTCTAAAATCAGAAACAAGACAAGGATGCCCACTCTCGCCACTTTTATTCAATATATATTGGAAGTCCTAGCCACAGCCATCAGAGAAGAAAAAGAAATAAAAGGAACACAAATGGGAAAGGAAGAAGTAAAACTATCACTGTTTGAAGATGACATGATACAATTCCTAGAAAATCCTAAAGATACCACCAGAAATCTACTACAGCTCCTCAATGAACTCAGCAAAGTTTCAGGATATAAAATTAATACACAGAAATCTGTTGCATATCTATATACTAACAATGAAGAAAGAGAAATTAAGGAAACAAACCCATTTACCATTGCATCAAAAAGAATAAAATATCTAGGAATAAACCTACCTAAGGAGGCAAAAGACCTGTACTCCAAAAACTATAAGACGCTGATGAAAGAAACTGAGGATGACATAAACAGATGGAAAGATCTACTGTGTTGTTGGATTGGAAGAATCAATACTGTTAAAATATCTACACTACCTAAGGCAATCTACAGATTCAATGCAATCCCTATCAAAATAACAATGGCATTTTTTGCAGAACTAGAACAAATAATTTAAAATTTTACATGGAAACACAAAAGACCCCAATAGTCAAAACAATCTTGAGAAAGAAGAACAGAGCTGGAGGAGTCATGTGCCCTGACTTCGAACTATACTACAAAGCTACAGTAATCAAAACAGCATGGTACTGGCACAAAAACAGACACATAGATCAATGGAACAGAATAGAGAGACCAGAAGTGAACCCACACACTTATAGGTAATTAATCTACGACAAAGGAGGCAAGAATATACAATGGGGAAAAGACAGTCTCTTCAACAAGTGGTGTTGGGAAAATCGAACAGCTACCTGTAAAAGAATGAAATCAGAACATTCTCTAACACAATATACGAAAATAAACTCAAAATAGGTTAAAGACCTAAATGTAAGACTGGATACTATAAAACTCCTAGAGTAAAACATAGGCAGAATACTCTTTCATGTAAATTGTACCAATATTTTTTTGGATCTTTCTCCTAAAGCAAAGGAAATAAAAGGAAAAATAAATAAATGGGACCTAATTAAACTTAAAAGCTTTTGCACAGCAAAATGAAAAGACAACCTACTGAATGGGAGAAAATATTTGCAAATAATATGACTAATAGGGGATTAATATCCAACATATATAAATAACTCACACAACTCAACATCAAAAAAACAAACAACCCAATTAAAAAATGTACAGCAGAACTAAATAGACATTTAACCAAAGAAGAAATGTAGATGGCCAACGGACACATGAAAAGATGCTCAGTATCACTGATCATCAGGGAAATGCAAATCAAAACCACAATGAGATATCATCTCACACCTGTCAGAATGGCTATCAACAGAAAGAAAACAAATAATAAATGTTGTCAAGGATGTGGACAGTTGGGAACCCTAGCACACTGTTGGTGGGATTATAAATTGGTGTGACCACTGTGGAAAATAGTATGGAGGTTACTCAAAAAACTAAAAATAGAACTACCATATGACCCAGCAATTCCACTCCTGGGTATATATCCAAAAAAAAACAAAAACACTAATTTGAAAAGATACATGCACCCCAGTGTTCATAGCAGCATTATTTACAATTGCCAAGATACGGAAAAAACCTAAGTGTCCATCAACAGATACATAGATTAAGAAGCTGTGGTATTTATACACAATGAAATACTACTCAGCCATAAAAAGAAAAAAAATTCTCCATTTGCAGCAACATGGCTGTACTTGGAGGGCAATATGCTAAGTGAGATAAGTCAGACAGACAAAGACAAATATTGTGTGATATCACTTATATGTAGAATAGAAAAATACAACAAATTAATGAATATAACAAAAAAGAAGCAGACTCACAGATATAGGGAACAAACTTGTGGTCACCAGTGGAGGGGGGGAGGTGCTTCATAGGGTGGAGGAGTGGGAGGGACAAACTACTGGGTGTAAGACAGGCTCAAGGATGTACTGTACAAAATGGGGAATAGAGCCAATATTTTGTAATAACTGTAAATGGAAAGTAACCTTTAAAATTGTATAAATTTTTTTAAAAAAATCAAATAAATTGCTTCCATTTCAAACAGAAATAAAATAAATAAAGTACAGGGTCTTTCTCCCAGCCTTGAAGAGAAACTCCACCCACAACTACTTAAGGTGAGAACTTCAGAATATCAAGTCACCTTGGCATCAAAACCAATTCCTGAAGATGCTTTACTCATTCAACAAATATTTGCTGAGCACACGTACTTCAGTGGAGGATACAGGCTTTATGAGGCCTTAATCTTTCACAGTTTAGGAGAAAAGGGCCTCTTTTAAAAAAGTAATATAAAATTATAAATACAAAAGCATCTAGGAAGGTATTTATTTGAAATGTTAAAATAAATCAAAAAATTACAAATTTTATTAAGTTGTAATGCCAAAAACATAAAATGAGAAAAATGGCATATTTCTATCAATTAACTTCCTTTACTAAATTAACTTTCAGGTTCACAAATTGTCATTGGTAACAAGATGTAAAATTTTAGGATTGTTGTCATATTTGGGAAAACCTCTATCAAGAAGACCACTATTTTGACTAAGTTTAATGAGTACCCATTTCTCTGCTTATACTTTACTCATCCAATGTATGGAAGAATTTTCCACAAATTAGCTTCTGGTTCTGAACATTTCTAACTTTGTCTCTCCCCACATACTTTAGGTGCTGAAGCTGTAGGACACATTCATATGATAAACAACTGCCTATGATGCAGTTTTATGTCTCAACCCTAACTGAGTGAACACAACAGGCTATAGTAATATTCCTAAAAATCATCTCTGCATCAACATGGCTAGCAGTGATTTAACTATATGAGGGAGCAACTGCAAACCACATAAATAAATCTCATTATTCAAGTGTATTACCAAATCAATTTCCTCTAAGCCAGATCCCAAAATTGCCCACGGCTACTTGAATGCCAACTCAGTACAAGGGAAAGTAAGATAAAGGTGAAGATGAAGTGGACAGACTGACTATAGATATTTTAAAATATTACTTTAAAAAAATATTGCAAAATCTTACACAAATATATGAACATTTTTAGGGCCTCTCCCTAGACTTTGGAATGAGTCCAGGCAAAGTAAGGGATCCTGAAACTATGCTTCCTTTAATTCATGCTAAACCTGCCTCTGCATCCTCTCACAAGCAAGACTAGGACTTTATCTTAGAAAAATGGGTGATGTGTAAAGGGTAAATGCTCTGGAATCAAGAAGGCTGGGTACGACTTGCAGGCCCCTATTTAACTGCTGTTGGCAATGGGCCGTGTACTTGACTTTAGTTTCCTCACCTCTAATATGAGGCTGATGACAATAATGTCTCCCAAAAGATTTAATTTAAGTATATGCAGTTCTTAAACTATAGAGTGCTCTATAACTGTTCATAATTATTCTTATTAACATTATCAGTACTAGTATTAGTAGTACTGTTAGTATGAATAATCAACTTAAGGTTATAAAAATTGCTTTTGCCCTTCTGAATTCTTAGCATCTAGACTTTAATATTTGCTCTTCAGTTGCTAACCTAGATGAAATGGAAGCACAGCAAGATTACAGCCTTGTTATACATGGACTCCTAGTACACAACTATCCTTTACCAGTGGGGAAAAAATTTCCTTCGTAAGTTGTCTTACAAAGCCCATTCCTCATAGATACCTGAAATAGCCAAGCAATAGGTTGAGTATGCAAGTTATTTCTTTAGCAATCTCTATAAATTCCTAGCAATTTTTTGAACAGGACTTCTTAAAAAGATTATATCTTCTTCCCTTTTCTAAACATTGTTGAAATGCATTGGAATGGCACCTTATGATTATTTTTGTGTTTTTAACAAAGATATGTGTTGATCTGCTCATATCAAGTGATGAAGCAAATGTAACTCATGACGGTTCATGGTTGATCTCCCAGGTAAATCTACTTGGAAACGCAGTAATACTCCCAAAATTTGTAAGAAATTATAAAACATGTCATTTAATACTTTACATCAAATTTCATTCATATTTCTCTAACGGACTAAATTTAGATTTAAATTTTCTCTTGAATACTTTGCTTGGAAATCAAGTTTTCAAAAAAGAAATTTTAAAAGCTAGGAAAATAATCTGGCATTTTAAAGTGAGTATAAAAGTCTTACAAAATCACTTAAGTGCCAAGGGGACTATTTTAATGTGATTTGGAAAAGAATGAACAAAAATAAGAATATTTCTTGGACAGTGCCTTTTAATAATCTGAGATCATTTCATAGCCATTATATTACAGCAGAACTCTCTGTAGAAATACAGTAAAGTTTTAAATTTATTTCCACAGTTCTCATAAAGTAATTATTTAACTAATAAATGGAAAGTGAAACCAAAGCATAAAAGTATAGAAATCTATACAATAAATACAATGGTATCAAAGGGACCAATTTAAGAACTTAGGTGTTTTAATCTATAAAGATGACGTTAGCAATTTCTCTGGGTGCCTATTTCCAGGACTGTGTCTTCTCTAGCTGTTGTGTGTTACAGAGTTTAGGATCAGGTTTTCTGGGTATTATGTTTGTCTTTTAATTCATTCAACAAATATTTATTAAACCCTATTATTTTGCATATAGACCCTGGAGATACAAAATCAGAACAGGAGAATAATGATCCCAGATCTCTGGTATTAATTTTTAGTCCAGTGTAACCAAGGACCATATGAGATTTTGTCCTGTTTTCTAGGAATTGCTGCAAAGACTCAAAATTAAATGCAAAACATGCAAAATTCTTGCATTCTAAGCTCAGAGATCACTAGGAGTTGGGGCCAGACACATCTTCAAGGTCTAATGAGAGGCAGAATCCAAGCATCTTCTCTTCCATATCTAATGCCCATAACTCTGACAGTCAAAACACATAGAAGACTGGTGGTAAGAAAATGAACTGCCTTTTCAGAAGCAGTGTCCAAGAGGAAAGACTATTTTCTTCCTTTTTCAGCATGAGCCTATAGGAATGCTTATCCTTCCAAAATCCACTGGAAATGGGGAGCTTCATGAGAATCACTTATTCAATAGTAGGATTTCTGCCAGAAAAGGAGAAAAGTATTTTGTCCCCCAGTTGTACACTGTGTAACCAGCAGACTCATTAATCTGCCCCTGGGTCACCATGAGCTGGGAAAAGAAGAAGACAGGGCTAAAATAGAGGGAAAAGTGAAACTTCACATACTGTTAAGGCTGAGGCGAGTGAACATTTCAGAAGACAGCTGGGTTTGAGCTATCTTGAAAGAACTTCTCCCAAGAGGAACCTAAGCAGGAAGGTGTTGTGGGAGAAGCCAGGAGCTACGAGTACAGGAGGTGGAAAATACCAAGTCAGAGCTAGATCTCCCATATCAGGGACTCAGCAGGAAATCTGAACGGAGCCCTCCTGGGTCCCATGACAGAAATGACCAATGTGAGCCAGACACCTCTCATCAACGAACAAGTAACTGCTTTCACCTACAGTCCAATAAGGAGAGGTCTGCCTTTTCCCTCTCCTTCCTCTCTACCAGAACCTAACAGAGAAGCTAGCACCTAGAAGGAGGAGGCAGATGGAGAAACTGCTCCAAGATGCTAAAGACACAGATAGTCCTACCTATGCTTTGAAGAGAAGAGAAAGCTTTGAACTGAGTTTCAGACAGAAGTTTTAAAATATACAAGACTGGATGTTAAATGCTGAAATAGGACTGTCCTAATAACTGAAAAGTGCCTGGAATGTGAAAGAGTCTATTCACAATTACATTAGGCAAAGTGAATGGCTTTGCTCTCCCCAGAGTTTGGCCCAAGTCTTAAGTAAAGCTATCCGCAATAAAAACTCAGTTAAGCAGCTGTTTTGTTGAAAGCTAGATGTAGGGCACAGGCAGGCCTGAATCCCAGAAAAGGTATCTGAACTGAAGGCACGGAGTTGGAAGCTCTTAGCACTTAAAAATAATATCACCAATAAATAATATTAACCAAAATATATTAACAAAAATAATAGTATTAACAATAATAATGAACATTTATTGACCTCTTACCACCGGCCAGGCACTATACTGAGAGTTCTATATGAGTTACATAATTTAATCCTTAGGACATCCTAATGTACCTAAGGTACCACTATTGTGCTTGTTTTACATGGAAGTAAAATGAAAATTTAGAAAATTTGAGGAACTTGCCCCAGTTTCCCAGCTAGTAAACAATAGAACAAGCATCTAAATAAAAGTAGTTCTGACTCCAATGTCCACTTGCTTAACTGAATTCATTAAACTGCCTTCTGAACATTTTTAACTGTATGAAAGTAGATGTTATCATTTAGAGACACATGAAGTAAGAAGGAAGGGGAACTCTGAAAAACAAAGTAGAAAAGACAGAAAATGAATAAAAATAAGTAAGGTTAATTTAGATACTTTGTAAGATGAGGGCAGTGAGATGATTACAGAAATATAAAAGTTTTTTTCTTCCCAATCAGTGTTGAGGGCCAATTTAGGATGGAGAACATGTATTTATAATAGCACCAACTTTGCTGGTGGTTGCTATATCTTCACAGGTAAAATGCTTGTTTTCTTTAAGAAATAACACTTCATCTACCAATTCCATTCTGTATTCCTTGATAGCAGCACAGGATAAGTACATGATTAATAACTTCTATGTATGTATACCTATATGGAAAAGCTACAACTAGTGGATGAGTATATATACATTTTTAAAAGTAGAAGTATAATTTGTGGATCACATTCTTTTAACATAATTCATTTTATGGGTTACAGAACTTATTTCCAGTAAGGTGCAGGAAACTAAACTAAGACTGTTAAGGTCCATTTCATAGCTAAATATCCAAAGCTACTGCATTCACTATCCCTCTTGTTTTATATAGTCATACCTCATTTAATTGACACTGCTCAGGAATATGGTATGCAACATAGATCAATTTTCCAGATAGCTAAAGTTTGCCCACTATAGTATCAAATTGACTCAATTTTAATGAATCTGATAGAAACCTTCTAAAATATATACTTCCTGTCCTTCTTACAGTAGGTGTATTATATAAAATGTATCCTTTTCTTGATGGTCTAGAATCATCCTTATACACATCAGTGTTTGTGCTGCACTATAATATAGTAATGCCCTGAGGAGCTATCCAGGTAGTTTTTCCTTTAGACAAAGACTACTCCAGAGTTGGCATAATTATATTGAATAAAACAAAGCACAACGAATAACACCATGAGCCTTGAATCCAGCCATATATGAATTAAAATCGTGGGTCTCCCATTCAAGAGTTGGGTTACTCTTTAGGTAAGTTATTAACCACTTATGAGTCTTTGATTTCCCATTAGCAAAATGGAGGTAAAATAAGAGCTAATATTGAGTATGTGCTAAGTGCTGGCCACTGTGCTACAGTCTTAACTCCACACTGAGAAGCATACAGTGCAGGAATCAAAAACACAGACTGTGGAGCTGGACCATTTCCTAGCTTTGTGACCTTAGGCAAATTACTTAACCTCTCCATGACTTAGCTTCCTCATCGGTAAAAATGAGACCATAAAAATACCTTCTTTATGGAGTTACTGTGAAAGTCAGTATACTCAAAACACTAAAAGGAGTGCCTGAATCCTAGTAAGCGTTGAGTAAGTGATGATGATGGTGATGATCTCATTTAATCCTCAGAGCGATCTTGAGAGTAACTTAATAACTCCTTATTTTGGAGATGAGGAAGCTAAGATTTAGAGACCTTAATTAACTTGACAAAGTAACAGCACTAGTAAGGAAGTGCTGACTTCAGACACAAAGATGTGACCACTAAACATGGCCACTAGATGCACACTCCAACACATGCTGTTCACATTGTTGGTAATGACCTGGGACTTATGCAGGACACAACCCAAACAGCAGCTCTACCCCCTAGGCTAACTCTCTATTTCATGCAACATTTTTTTGAAGATTAAATGAAAGTATGAAGGCACGCAACACAATTTTTCGCACATAGCCTTTCAATAAATGATAAATCCTTGTTACCTCAACATGCTTCAGTTTTTTTAGCCGTTTAAGCCGCATCCAATCTAGTACACTGTGAATCTAAAGAGAAGTGAGATAACTTGTCAATTCAATAATTAATTCGAAGCCACTTTCTGGCCTGAAAAATATACTCTTATCTCCTACAAGGAAAAGTTCATGGACTTTTTGACAGATGTTTTATTCTGGGTGTTGTAGGTAGTTTCTAAAATGGTCCCCAATGATCCCCACCTCCTGCCTTTGGGTAATCTCTTTCCCTTGAGTATGGGGTCAACCTAGTGACTTGCTTCTAACAAACAGAACAGGGCAAAAGTGATGAATGTCACTTCCAAGATTAAATTATGAAAACTATGACTCCTATCTTGCTTGCACTCCCTCTCTTGTCCTCTCACTTGCTTACTCTGATGAAGTTAGCTGGTATACTATGGGCTGCCTTACAGAGAGGCACTCCTGGTGAGAAAGTAAAGGTGGCCTCCTGGTAACAGCAGCAAAGAACTGAGGCCCTCAGTCCAACAACTCACCAGAAACTGAATCCTACCAACAACCACATGAGTGTGCCTGGAAACAGACCCACTCCTGACAAACCTTATGATGACTACAGCCCAACTTTATTCCAGCCTTGTTAGGGACCCTGAGTCAGAGGACCCATTAAGCCAGCTCCTGACCCACATAAATTTCCAGATAGTTGCTTTAAGCCATTAAGTTATGGGATAATTTGCTACATGGCAATAGAAAAGTAATATAAATCTCTGACAAAACTTGCCACATGGAATTGTCATTATCTGACTCCTTTTCTGCCTATCCTACTAGACTGTGAGCTCCTTGAGAGCTAAAATTGTATCTTTTGCCTTTATTTTTCCAAAATCAGGAGCCCTGTTATCTAACAATTAAAATATCTAGAGCAAGGTTGAAAGACATAGATGAAGTACAAGCCCAGGAGAAGCAACAATACTGGAAGGTAGGGGAAGGGGAAAGAGGAGGCTGTGATCAAAGAGAGATTTCAGAGTTTGAAATCCTACAAACAAAACAATCAGAATGATGATAATGTGTGAAATGTGACAGTACTCTGCTAGGCGGCTGGGCACACAAGCCATTCTTAATTAGCTCTTGAGTAGTAGCTTGTTAAAGGCAATGACCACACGAGGAAGAATTAGTGGTGAGCCAAGCTCCCTCCATTTTGAGAAAGCAGTCTAGAGCTAATGCTGACAGCCCAATGCCTCTCTAACATTTCCTGGCCTCAGTAATGAGATCCAGGATGAGAACATCACACCCAGTTCCATTTCCAGGCCCAGCACGACAAAAGGAGTAGGGGCCCAAACCTTGACACATCACTTAGACTGTTAATCAAAAGAAAAAAGTGTCTGTATGAAGTTTCATGAGCAGAGCTTTGAAAGGTTACTATTAACATTAGTGTATTTTATCTGCCCAAGTTGACCTGATCTTTGATGATAACTTTTTAAGACTAATTCAGAAATGTCACAATCAGTTTTTGTTTAATAACCACTCTACTTTTAACAGCTTAACAAATAGGAAAGAGACTATATCCTGTGGAAACAACACAGATCAGAACACAGGAAGTTTGAGTGCAAGTCTCAGATATTCAGTAAACAAAATGTGTCCTTAGGTAATACTTGACTCCTTTATGGCTTAGTTTCTTTATTAGTCCAATTGGTATGATAACTGCTACAGAATTTTTGTCTAGATAATATAGAATGATGTGAAAACCCTTTGATAAGGTTAAATGAGCTGTTCAGTGCAAATTATAACACAAACACCAATCTGCTTCTATGACCTCCTTCAAGAAAGAACTCACTTTCATTAAGAAACGTTCTCTAACTCATCAGCAATCTCCCTCACTCTAGAATTATTCTGTCCTTCTTGTGTGGTTTATTTTATCATGTGCTTATTTATAGTTACAAAACTTTTCACTCAAGTTAAAGGTACAAAAGTAGAAAAGGTTTTTAAGTTATATATCAAAGTGAAGTTTCACCTTCCTGTTAGCACCAAACCAAACTAAATGTGTGCCCCCATGTAATTTGTTAACCTCTCCAATAACCTGATTGAATGTTTTACATCTAGGATATTCCACAATGCCATCTCTCACCACCAGCAACAACTGGCCAATACTTTCAGAATCACATTTTTCAGGATGCACAATAGCATTTCCAGGAAGTTGGTTTTGTTTATAGGGAATCAAAACCTCCTGGTTTCAGGAAAAATCCCTGCAAGAGATAAAGCCTCATGAAAGAAAGAAATAGAAACAAATGTCTCCACTCTTGCCCTAAGAAGCCCACTTCCCTCTATCCAACTTTACCTAACACCTGATTAGAGCTGGGCCATGGTGCAACCTTCCAAACACACAAGTCCACCCTGCCTAGAATTCCAGGCCAACTGTGAGCACACCATGCTGGACACTTTTCAATGCCATCTACAGACACCCAGTGAGGTAAACTTTGCAGGTTAGAGGATCCAACATCAACAGGTCTTTTTCCTTTGCTGCTGTGGCAGGAGCTCCTCATTTTCTCCAAAACTCTTTTCCCTGTA
The DNA here is from genome assembly GCF_011762595.2 of Tursiops truncatus. NCBI lineage: Eukaryota > Metazoa > Chordata > Mammalia > Artiodactyla > Delphinidae > Tursiops > Tursiops truncatus. The sequence goes on from NC_047034.1 coordinate 125,004,583, forward strand.
TCTAGGGAGTTCCTCTACATCAGGTACAGGTAAAATGAATTACAAGCATTTCGCAGCTTAAGCAAAACTTAGTTGATTCGTATATCATCTCTACTTTTTTTAGGGTTTTACTCCCAGTTCATTGTCCCAGATTTGCTTTCCCCTGTCTTTTGGTGACTGGTGTGGTGGGAGGAAAGGTGAAGAGGAGACAGTGACACATAGTCCACTAACTCCACAAGGGATCCTACCTCAACAGGAACATTACAGAGATGCTAAATCGCTAGGTTGTTAGCACCGCAGTCCTTCAATTGTAATCACAGTGCCCCATCTTTGAGTTACTTCTCTGGCATGAAGGCATTTGCCAGTGCTTTCAAAGTCATCCAGCCTTCCAGTATAGTCACTCTTATCCCAGAGTACACTAGTCATCTCTTACTATTATTGCAGCTTCTACAGAGTATATAGTCAAGACTCCCCAAAACTGTGCTCTCTTTCAAAAGGCAGGAAGCTATTCCTAGAGAAGACAGCATATTCCAGATAAGTTTAAGTCTCTCTTACGTGCACCTACAGCACACTGTGCATGCCCTTATTAAAGCACCTATCACAGCATTGTATTGAAATTATCCATTTTCACAGTTAAAGTGTAAACTCTTTGAAGACACATACCAGATCTGAGCATTCTTTTTTTAGAGCTATGCATCTGTCTTTTAAACTGAACTAAGTGAGAGCAATGTACTGGGAAGTTGTAAATCTCTGGGTTATCCTTGCTATATTTCATATGATCAAGATAGAAAATGTTCCTAAAACCCTTGTAATGAAAATTTTCAAATATAAAATATGCTCTAGGATATTGAATTTATAAATGTTAAAATCATTTTTTATTCTTTAATTTTTCTGTCATTAAGATTTTCAAAAATGTGTATATTTCTTAATATTGATATATATTAAGATTCTAATTCTTTGGCTTTAACTCAATGTTGCATTATTCAACTATCATAATAAGATACTCTCACCAAAACAGAAAATCTAATACTTCCCATTTATAGAATATGATAGTAGTACAAAATTGGATTATAAAAGATTGTGAGTGCTTGGATAAGCAGTGATTAGGAAGTAGAAATGTATCAAATTTTCTATATTAATTATGATTTAAGGAGATAATAAAGTCTTGAAACTAAGCAACTGAGTAATTGCATAACAGATTAGAAATTGCTTTAAGTGAAAAGCTAGTCATCTCATTTTTTGTTTTAGACTATTAATCATAGGGTATTCTTACTTTTTGCTTTATATTAATAGATGGTATCATAGTAATAAAAACAACATAAATTCAGCTCTGTGATTCCTGTAGGCCCCTTGATTTCAGAGTAGACAAATCTCAGTCTCTGTAAAACTGGCCATGCTCATAGGGACCAAGTGCTATCCAAGTGTATTTCTCTCTCCAACACTGCCCCAAACCACCCACCTAACCACAAATACACATAAAGAACCTCCACAGGTACAACTTTTATTTTATTTCACATAAGAGTAAACCTAGCTCTCTCTAAAGAGACAAAGCTTGGTATTGCAGCATGCCATGTTCCTTGACTCAGTCCACAACATTTACTGAAGAGCCACACTATGTCAGCCAACTCCTTCGTTGAATGTGCAATCCAATAAGCATAATCCAACACTCAAGCTCATCACATCCTTAAGACTGTGGCCATTCAAGCACAACCTAAGCAACTTCAATTATTCTTCTCTATGCACTTCTCTTAGTAGAAGCCCATCTACTTGTACATTTTGTAATACCCAGGTTCTCCATCAGAGTATCTAGGTCCCCATGTGCTGTCACTCTCCCAGAGGTCTGGAGTTCACTTGAAAATAACCTGGAAATAAATTATCTTGACCTCTCAAAGCCCTCTTGTCCATAAAGATAGAAATACTCATTGCCACCATAACCTTTAAGTCATGGTCTTTCTCTCCTGAAGGCTTTGGATTCTACAGTCTATTCTCCTTTAATTTTATTCAATCATCCATCTTGTCCAGCCAAACAAGATTATTTGTTTTTATCTCACTATGCTGTAGGAAAATATTAAAACACTAACTTGAAGGAATAAACTCAGAAATGAAACTTCCAGTGATAAGAGGAGAAAAAAAAGCAAAAGATATCTGAGAACAAGGTAGCAGAGACATTAAACTAACATATACTATACTTGAAAGCCATGCTGATTTTTCTGGAAAACTGAGGATAAACTAGGTAATGAATCTAACAAAAATGGGATTGACATTTCACAAGGACATTTCTTATCCCTTATCATTAAGGGATAAGAAAGAACGGAAGCCCTCTGGAAACAAAACTGCAAGACAAGCAAATAGATACATGAATCCACTGTCAGGTGAGAAAACAGTAAAGGAAAGCTGCTGACAGATTTCATCAAGAATCATTATAGAATGCTTGGTTTATGATGCTTTACCCATATAGAATTATTTATTAGTAACTGGTAATTATGCATGATAACATTTCTTTATGATCAAACATTGTTTCATTCATTTGTATCTGATCAGGATTATATATTAATTAGGTTCATGGCATCATTTAGAGTAGAGAAAAAGTATATAAACTTTTCTACGTACTGATTCTTTAGGAGATACAAAATAATATTGAACTGGAATAATAAAGCATCACTATTTACAGACAGGTGTCAGGAGATCTCCTTGTGCAAAGTTACTCAAAAATCAAAGACAGCTTCAATCATCTCTTCACTTGGCTGATTTGCTCTTGGCCTTGAGTGTTATTCTAGGCCTTCTTTGAGTTAGATGTTCCTCTTATGTACTCCTATAAAATCTTATGCTTCTATCACAACACCAGTTAAACTTTATATTATTGGCTTGTATTTCATGCTAGATTTCAAATAAGTGTGACTGAAACTATGTTTTACTGACTAATATAGCATTATCTAGCAAAGTCCCAGAACACAGTAGGCAGTCAATAAATATTTACTGAAGCAATGTATGAAAGCTTACATAGGAATGATTACTTACCAAAGAGTCAAGAATATGTAGTCTAAAAAAAAGTTTGTCATTTCCTGATAGGTACTCCTGGAGAATCTTAGAGAGAATTAATGTTAACATGAAGGCTATGATTGAAAGCATCATGGTCCCTAGGAAATGAATGCCTATTAGAAACTTGGGATTTGAGGAAGTAGGCATCCAACCTAATTATAGTCTCATGATGATGACAAGAGAAGGAAGATAAACTAGACTCATTCCTGCCCTAGCCTGATTCTCAGAGTCCTGTAGTTCATTTTACAGTGTTCATGACACCATGTTTCCTATATTTAGAATTCCTTGTAATGACTAAATTCCAATGAGACTAAAGTCTCTGATATGCAGTTGAGATAGAACAATATTAAATGTTCACGAGCTTTAAAGTACCAACTACAATACAATCCCCTTGCAATTGCTTGTAATTCCAACTTACATATGTTTTATAAAGGGACAACCCAGAAATAAATTAGAGTTTTAGTAATTTTGATACAAGTAAACACTTTTTCCTCCTCTATACTCAGTAGTTAACATGCGTCCTGAGAAGTGGTTTTGTAATTATAAATCCTTTCATTTAATAAAAGATTAAAGAATGATATTTACTCCTATGACCACTTACACAAGAATTTCATTTTAAATTTATTTTTTAAGTTATAATAATGAACCTAATATTTTAATGAAAAGGGAAGCAAGTATAGTAACACAAAATTTCATTTATTGCATCTTAAGTTTTCAAAGAACAAATGCTATTGAAATGGTTGAGACTATTTGATTGATAGGATATTTTGTACTATGGTGGCTGGTTTTATATAGTTTAACATTTTGACTGTTTCTTCAGAAACACTTAGGCCTTTGTTTCATTTTGAATTATTAGAACACATTAAGATCTACAAACACTGCACTTTAAAATAGTAATCAGACTGAAGAGACACATAAAACATAATTTTTTGAAAATCAGTAACATACTAAACCTGTAGCAAATACTTTGTGGAGTAAACAATGATGTGAAGAACATTATTTCTTTCAGGATAACAAAAGACAATTTAGTTTAATATCTAAAAGAAGACTTTTACAAGAGAGGAATTAAACTTCCCCTAATAAAAGAAAACAGATTACTTCTAAAAAGTATTTCATTGAAAAATTCCTAAATTGAGAAGCTATGATAACCTCTCATCCATAATGAACCAAACAATTATTTATTAATAATTCACTACTGTACCAAATACAGCTATAAAACCTGAACAGAATGCATAGGGCAGTTACTTGATTCTAAGAATTAAATTGTAGCAAGCAGACTGGGAAAGAAAAAACAGAAATCAGAGTGCCACTAAACCGACATTGAGTTTTAACTTTTATTTTACTCTGGCATCCCGTGTCTGGACTCAATTCAGTCTGAAATTCAGAAATGGAATTTGGTCAAGAACAGCAAATGCCAAGAGAATTCCTGCAGTTCTGGCTCAAGAACTGAGAAAGGTGTCCCCTAACACTCAGAGAGAGAGCAAGAGCTCTATTTTTCTTCCTTTTTCTCCATTCTCTCATGCCTCAGATCCAAGAAAGCCAATGGTGGCTCAGTGACCACGGCAAAGGTGGCAATGAGAGGTATGGGAGCCTAAAACTCTAAGTGAGGAGAACTTTCATCTCCTGTAGATGAGTTGTGGTCCAAAGAGGGTAAGGCAACTCCTCCCCACCCACCCACCTTTGTCTTCTTGCTACTTTGCATCAAATGTCATATTTAGAATTCCTCCCTATGATAGAGTCATAGGAAGTATGAGAGTAGAGTAAATAAAGACATATTTCTGGCCAGAGGACCAAAAAGGGGAGTCCCAGGAAACAGGTAAGAACAGTAAATACTGCAGACTAAGGATTGTGGGAAAGTGACATCACAAATTGTTTATGAACTACAGTGCTCAACCCTAGCTACATATGTGTGTACTTGACCTTAAACAGCACACTAACAACTCTGAGAAGTGAATCAGTATTTAGACCACTGCCCAGATCCCATACTGGCCATTGTGAGTGGTACACATACAAAAAGGACCCTTTGCACTATAAAAACTTTGAAAACAGAACTGACCTTGAAACCACATTCTGCAGAAAGCTGGTTATAATTCGTGGTCTGAACCCAACTTGGCCAACTGCCAGCTAAAACAAAAATATCAATATTTTTCATAGAATTTAAACAAGACCCAGCACCTCATAACATAATATTCAAAATGTCCTAGATATAACCCCAAATTACTTGGGGTTACCAAGAAATCTCTCACAGGGAAAGAAAATCAATAAATGCCAATGCTGTAATGGCAGATTCTGTAATTATCTGACAAAGATTTAAAACCATTTTTATAAAAACATTCCAACAAGGTCAAATACCTTGAAATAAATGGAATGATAGAAAATCTTGAAATAAAACAGCAATTATAAAGAACCACCAAATGGTAATTTTAGAACTAAAAATACAATAACTTAAAAATTTACTGAATGGGATCCATGGAGATGACAAAGGAAAAAGATTAGTGAATTTGAAGATAGAGCAATAGAAACTATGTAATCTGAAAAACAGAAAAATGATTTAAAAAATTAAATGGAACCTCAGGAACCTGTGGTACAATAATAAAAGGTCTGATATTTGTATGATCTGAGTCCCAGACAGAGTGGAGAAAGAGTACATTAATAAAACATATATATATATATATATATATATATATATATTTGAAGAAATAATGGTTGAAAACTACCCAAATGTGCAGGGAAATGCACAAACCTGAAAGTTCAAGAAACTCAGTAAACCCAAACAGAATAAACACAAAAAAAATCCATGCCCAGACTCATCATAATTGAACTGCTGAAAACTATAGACAAAGAAAATATCATGATAGCAGCCAGAGAGAAATAATGCATTACGGATAGAGAAACATTTACTCAAATTAACAACTGTCTCATGGAGGCCAGAAGGAAATGGAACATTTAAAAATTGCTGAAGGGCTTCCCTGGTGGCGCAGTGGTTGAGAATCTGCCTGCCAATGCAGGGGACACGGGTTCGAGCCCTGGTCTGGGAAGATCCCACATGCTGTGGAGCAACTGGGCCTGTGACCCACAACTACTAAGCCTGCGTGTCTGGAGCCTGTGCTCCACAACAAGAGAGACCACGACAGTGAGAGGCCCGCGCACAGCAATGAAGAGTGGCCCCCGCTCACCACAACTAGAGAAAGCCCTCGCACAGAAACGAAGACCCAACACAGCCAAAAGTTTTTTTAAATAATTAATTTAAAAAAATGCTGAAAGAAAATAATTTTTAACCCAGAATTCCATATCCATAGAAAATATCTTTTAGGAATGAAAGTAAAATAGTCTCAGATCAAGGTAAATAAACTAAGAGAATTTTCTTGCCAGCAGATCTGTTCCAAAAGAATTGTTAAAGGAACTTCTTCAGACAGAAGAGAAATAATACCCAAAAGATGCCTGCAGCATTGAAAATGAAGAAAGAGCAACAGAAATGGTAAATATATGGGTAAACATAATAGACTATTCTTATCCCCTGTAGTTCTTTAAAATATGTTTGATATTTGAAAGCAAGAATTATAACACTGAGTTTTAAAATGTGTGTAGATATAATACATAAGATAGTTACAATACAAGGCAAGATAATAAAAACTATATGGTGGAAAAGTAAGTGGGTGCTTTATAAATGATAACCTATAGGAAGACAAAACTAAATATAAAGATTCCAAATGCAGTGTGACTGTCTACAGGAAAATGACTTCAAAAGTCAGAAGCAAGGTTAATCAGAAATAGATTGGGGAGTGGTATAATATGAAATCCTCACACAGCATATAAGTATGCTCATGATCTTGACCCATCATGAGGACTGCTTACCTCTCCAGCTTTATCTCACTCTTCATTTCCTTGTACTATATACCCTAGTCATATAAAAATTATTTGCAATTCCCCAAATATTCCATACTAACAAACCTCCATGACTCTGTATAAGCTACTCCTTCTCACGAGACTTCCTTCATTCCTTTCTTCACCTGGCTAATTCCAATTTATTTGTCAAGATTAGCTCAGGTGTTTCCTTCTCACACAGGACCCAAAATTAGGTTTCATGACTTTCCTATGCAGTCCACATACATATTATTATATGCATATGTATATTATTATATACACAGTATATATGTATATATACATATTATATACACATATACATATAATACATATTATTATATACATTATTATATACATATTAATTATATAATACATATATAATATGCTAATATATACATAAATATTAATTATTTGGTTTAAACTTTCTAACAAATGCTATCAAATTAGTACATAATAAAATTATAAAGCAATAAAACTATTTGGGGAAAAAACAAAATTACTCTTAAATCAATACATCAGTAGAATAATTGAAAAATGAACTAATTTAAAATCATTTAGAATCAGTAAAAAATGCATTTAAAATTATCTCTAATACACTCTTATTTAGTTATCATCTTGCTACCATTATTAGAATGATCTTAACTAATGTATTAAACTAAATGCCCTAAGGTAAAATTACTTTTATGAATAATATTTAATGATCCAGAAGAATAATATTAAACCCACAAAAATGTTTTTCAAAACCCATTTTTAAAACTCTGTATTAAAATCACTGTTAAATAAACGTGTGTTCTGGCATTTGATAAATTTATTACAAGTTTGCTGGAACTGAATGAATCTAAGAAATCTACTTCAACTTCTCTATTTTACAGACAAGAAAACGAAGAACCAGGGAGGTGACTTGGGCAAGTTACATAGCTAATTAATGGTAGGGCTACATTAGAATCAATAGTCTTTGACTCCTTCCTAGAGCAGAGTTCTTTTTTTTTTTTCAATTTGGGGGTATAGTTGCTTTACAATACTGTGTTAGTTTCTACTGTACAGCAAAGTGAATCAGCTATATATACACATATATCCCATCTTTTTTGGATTTCCTTCCCATTTAGGTCACCACAGAGCACCAAGTAGAGTTCCCTGTGCTATTCAGTAGATTCTCATTAGTTATCTATTTTATACATGTAGTGTATATATGTCAATCCCAATCTCCCAATTCTTTCTAATATGCTACCAAACCTCTCATAGATACAATAAATTCTAAACTTATGAATGGATTGTATTTTAAAAATTCATTTATGATTCACTTTCAGTTAGAACTGGGAATTAACTTTTCCCCTAGAATAATTTTTTATTTGAGTTGAATTCCTAAATTAGTCCCCAAATATAGGTACTCTGAGGAATTAACAGTCCTTTAATTCAACGATCTGAACAGAGAAAAATTAAGTTTAAAGGAAGGGCTATTTTTATGTGTAGATCTTTGACGCTCATAAATTAAACTCCTTGAACATGCCACTAATGATTATTGCTATAGTTGAAAATGCAAGATGACTTTCTAAACAGGTATTACTAGGATTCTAGCACAACTTCCTGACTTTCATGATCCAACTTTGTAAAATTATATTTGGGGATTTTCCCCCCTTCCTTATGGTATCTGCCAGATGTTTTGTAGTTGCTAGCCATCTTCAGCTGTGTACCTACCTGACTTCACAAACCTCCTATAGGAGCTGGAAGGATTTTTGTAGAACATGGCAAATTCAACATACTCATTGGCTTAAATCCAACCAACACTAACTGCATCCAGGAGAACTGAATGTTCTTATTGGTTTAAGGCAATTCAGGGCTACCCCCTGAGCTGGCAGTAGTATATCTCCCTGAACTTATGGGCCATGTACCAAAGGGGTGGATGGCCTAAGAACAATCTGGGTATTATAAGGAAGGTGGGTAAGGGAAAGAGATGTTATGTAATCAATCAATAAATGTCCACTACACTAGGAGATAATGTTCCTTGTTCTATGAAGTTCCTTCAAGGCAGAGTCATTTATAGTCTTCATGCAGTCTTTAATGACCAAAAAATACACAAACTGCCCCTCCTCTATAAATTCTCTTCTACTAATGTTTTTGTCATACCCTGAGTTTACCAGATTTCCCATGTACATAATATAGTTATGGAGCAGTCCACCAAAGGATTTTTTCTGATTTGGGAATTCATACATACATACATACATTCATATCTTAAACATGTATAGTTGTACAGCTAAAGACCAATTGATTATTAATGAATCACTTTTAATTGAAAAACACAAAAATTCCATTAAACAAAGGGGAACCCAGATATTTGATGGTTATATATTACATTAGCATTTTCCACATACACTGACTAAAATTCATTATTAATTTTTACTCCCTGCAGGATATTAAAAGCCCCAACTAAGCAGAGTTAAAAGAGAATAAAGAATTAGCACTAAAGTTCAAAGAAAAGTAGAAGTCTATAAAATGACATATGATATGAAGACTAGAGTTCCCTGTAGCCTCCTTCCTTACTGCTACTTCGCCATCAGATGAGACAAAGGATGAAGGGGAAAAAAGTAGATAGAATAAAAGAAGACATAAGGGAAAACTACTTCATGTGAATGGCTGTAAGGAAAAAACTAAAGTTCTGCATTAATGGCAGAATATAATTTATAAAACTGTATTGCCTATTGTCATGCACTAAACAAACACATAAACACACACACACACACACACACACACAAATTAGAATTATTCAAAGAGAAAAAACCCAGGGAGGGGGACTAAACACTGTAACATTCAAGTATAGTAAAACCCTAACCGAAACAAAATTAAAAATTACTTAAAAATTTTTCCATATAATTTTAATATGCTTTTTTTTTTTTTTTCTTTTTGCAGTACGCGGGCCTCTCACTGTTGTGGCCTCTCCTGCTGCGGAGCAAAGGCTCTGGACGCGCAGGCTCAGTGACAATGGCTCACGGGCCTAGCCGCTCCGCAGCATGTGGGATCTTCCCGGACAGGGGCACGAACCCGTGTCCCCTGCATCGGCAGGTGGACTCTCAACCACTGCGCCACCAGGGAAGCCCTTAATATGCATTTTTAAGCATTAACACGGCATCAAAGGAAAGTGATTTATTTTGGAAAGATGTTCAACAATAATATTGAAACCAATAGTATTCTGATTAAAGAGAAAATTCTGATTAGCTAGTATACCCCACATACATTCAAGATTTTTTTATCTGAATTTCAATTTTATATACACACATGCACATTCAACACACGATACTTAAGATATAATTTTCACAGAGATTAGCTTAAATTCTAAAATGCAGAATTTCCCCTTGAAAGCTATTAGATATTGATATTAGTTTTTAAGGAAATGTTCAATTCCTTATCTCTGAAGACTTCTAAAATCTGTTGTGGTTTAGGAGCCATCAAGCCTAAATCAGTACACTTACGTGCGGCTAAACAGACAACTCCAAGGACAGTCCACTAAACAGCTAATATGCAAATATGTGAAAACATTCACATAAACCACAGGAAGAAATGTAGAAAAGGATTCACCGTCACCTTTTTACTGTGTTCTCCCATACATGAATGAGGTGTCTCAGAATCATCACTGCTATTTTTATTATTATGGCTATTGTTAACCAGCTCAATTGCAAATTCCTGCTTTTCCTTATAGTTTCCATTAAGTCTTGGCTAAGAAGCCTTCCCTGTCTCCCCTCAACAGGCTTGGGTCCTTCTTCCTTCTATGATCCAAAGCACTTTGAACACATCTTGATTATCAACATTAAATTATTGCATTTTAATTACTTAATTGCATGACCATTTCCGAAGTAGGTTTCTCCTAGAGAAAGATATTCTATCACTTTGCCTAAGTAACTTCTACTTTGTTGGAGTTCAATATATGCCTGTCGAATGAATGGTCAATCAAAATCTGTATCAGAGATTAATTCCTTCAGCTAATTATACAGAGTAGGAGTTGAGATGGCAAGACAGTTTTTCTGACATGTTTTCCCTTCCCACACTCTGTATTACTAAAGAAAAAGCCTAAATTGCCTTCTTAATAGAAGGGAGGGAGTATTTCCTGCTCCCATCAAAGGTCAGCATAGCCACTTCTATTCCATTCCCTCTCAGTCTCTCATGGGGTTTGCTCCCACAATTATCCCTTTCCTGCATCATCAATTATTTTCTTGAGCTTAATTATTCCCATCAGCTTACAAACATAGCCTTGTATCCTGTATCTTAAATTTTTTAATTATAAATACATCAAATAGAAACCCCCCTGTTGCCTTCATATCCTCTCCCAGCTATCTTCACATTTCTCACCTCTTCTTCACTGCAAAACTTCGTGAACCTGTTAGTGATGTCTGTCTTAACTTCCTCATTCCCATTCTCTTGTCAAGTCACTCCAATTGTCCTTCATTTTTCCCACACTACACTAAGACCGCTCTCATGAAGGTGCTGCTGATCTCTGTGTCTCCAACTCCCACAGACAACTTCTCTGCCATCATCCTGCTCAGCCTCTCAGGTCATTGGACAGCGTGGATCACTCCCTTCTGGAGAGTTTATTCTCTTGGCTTCCTTAACACACAGGCTAGTTTCTTTTCCTATCTCAATGACTGTGCCTTTTCTGACTTCTCTGCTAGCTCTTCTTCCTCTCCTCAATGTCAGAAGTGACTCAGTGATGAGCTCTATTCTCTTCTCTATCTACATCTCTTCCTATAATTTTAAATAGAATCTATATACAGATGCCTCTCAAATTTCATTCTGTAACTCTGACCTCTCTCTAAGACTCAAAAATCTTATGTCCAACTGCATATTTGACATCTGCACTTGAATTTCTACTTGGCATCTCATAATTAACAAGTCCAATGCAGAAATGTTGGTTTGTATTTGTTCTTCCCCTAATCTTTTCCATCAGGATAAACTCTACTACCATTTATTCAGTTGATTTCTTGAGAACAATGAAGATCTTTATATTAATCATGTATTGATTGCTGTGTAACAATTCTCCCAAAACTTAACTGCTTAAAACAATGAACATTTATTGTGTTGAACAGTTTCTGTAGGTCAGAAATCCAGATATGGCTTAGTAGCTCTGGCTCAGGGACTCTCATAAGACTGCAGTCAAGATGTTGCCTGAGGCTGGTCGTCCAAAGCCTTGACTGGGGCTGAAGGATCCACTCTAGTGGCTCAACAGTGCTGATTGTTAAACAGAGGGTTTCAGCTCCTCTCCACAGGGACCTCTCCAAATGCCTGCCTAAATGGCCTCAGAATATGGCAACTGACTTCCTCCAAAGCCAAAGATCCAAGAGATAGCAAGACTGGAGCAGGAATTTCTTTCTGATCTAGTGTCAAGAGTCACAATGTCATTTCTGCAATATCCTATTGGTTACACAGGTTAGCCATACTTGGTTTGTGATGGGATGACACAAGGACATAAAAACCAGGAAGCATGAATCATTAGGGACTCTCTTGGAAGCTGGTTAATACAATTTTGCATAGGGGAAAAAAAATCACATAATTGAATCTTTCACAGTCTTTTCAACCCCAAATGTTTCTTTCCTGTAAATTACTCCATCACACACAAACACAACACAGAAAAATATGGAATAAGGCAGCCTGACTATAGGTCCACATCCTCCTCCTTCTCCTCTCAAACCTCAGTAGACTTGGATAGTGCATTTGAAACCATGAGCTTTACTAGAGGCTTTGGAAAAATAAGTTAGGGACTTCCATCTACTCTGTACTAGGTAGGAGATTGAGGTCTCATGAAGTAAAACTCCCCCCAAAAGACACAACACTATAGGTCACAGAAATAGCTTAGTTGTCAAACACCTGAGAAGCTCTTCAGGAAGACCAGCACCTGATTGTCAGCAATCCGGATAATCTCCCCAATGTAGTCATATGGCTTCTGTTACTATATAGAGTTCTGTAACATAGTGGAATGATATAAAACCTTACCAAGGAGTTAAGTGGCATCCTCCCTAAGAAATATCAACATCATTAGTGTTCTTGAAAAATTCTCTTTTACTGGAGATCTTTATGTAACCGAGCAGGACCCTGTGGGTACTTCCTGGGACAGGAACCCCCCTTCAACCCCATGTCCTCTGCCTGCCTCCTGTTTGTAGAAAAGCCATAGTCTCCTAGGACTCCCCCTGAGTCACAAAAGCATGGCTCAAGAATTAATGATTGAAAGAATGTGAACATGTAGTGACAAAAATATTAGTTGGGCCAGGAGAACTGGTAACAATTTAAACAGTCAATCTGCCATATATCAGTCACAGAAATTTTAGTTCCTCCCTGAAGAACATAGGTAACAGTGTCTGATGCACATTCCTGAGTCATTTTACAGATACTAAAACTCCCACTAAATGGAAGTTAACTACTTGATGATCATGAGCACAGAGCCCCCGGATCAGCTGGAGCCTGAGGATTGATGATGTTAACCCCTGTGACACCACACTGTTACCTCACCATCAACCAATTAGAGAATTGTGCATGAGCTGGTCACTCACCCTGCGACTCCCCACCCTCACCTGGCCTTTAAAACTGCTTCCCTGAAACCCATCACTGGAGAGTTAGAGGGTTTTGAGTATTAGCTGTCCATACTCCTTCTCTGGCACCTGCAATAAACACTGCACTTTCCTTCACCACAACCCAGTGTCAGTAGACTGGCTTTACTGCACACAGGCGAGTGGACTCAAGTTTGGTTTGGCAACATTTAGATGGTGACAAATATCTAAACAAACTGAAAGAAAAAATTATGAATCATGTAATCAAATCATAGGGATATAACTAGCCTCAGAAAGACTAAAACTAGCTCTCTCTAGCTCTCCTTTCTGTTTCTTCTTTGGCATCAGTGCATTTTACCAGACCAGAAGTCTCCATTCAGTTATAATTATAGCCACCACTGCCTCCTGGCTCATATCTTCTCAGTTCAGTCACAAGAAAGAGAAGGCTCTTCTGACCTCTTGACCCAGTTTGAAAAAAATCTCATAGGACTCTGCTTGACTCAGCTTGGTCACATGACTACCTCATTGAGTCAGGGGAGCAGAATGCTATGACTCAGTTGGACATACTGTTCATTCCTGAGAGCAAGGAATATGGAAGAGTTCATTCAGAATACATGCTACAGTGGGAGAAGTAGTGTTCCAAATGAGGAAGTATGCTATTCTCAAAAGAAATAAGAGTCAGTTGCCAGACAAAACAATGAATGTCAAACATACTTCCAACCCTAAACTATAGCATCTGTCTGCATACCTGAGGATACAGGAATTGAGAAATTAATGGTTGAAAGTAAAAAGTAGTTATTTTTAAATACTTGCATGGACTTATCCAGTCTCCACAGGGACTCATCTCAGTTACCGATGGTAAATTTTTTTTAAAATCTCTTATAAGAACACATAAATTAAAGAAAATTAATGTATGCAATGAAAAAAACAGCAGTTCAAAGAAGAGGGTCCTTTTTGAGCATATAGTGAGTTACTATAAAACATAAGAGAGTAAAAGAAATTGGACCAGTGAATTTAAAGCTCAGTTGGAAGAATTCTCTCAGAACTTAAGGGAAAAAAATAATAAAATGAAAATTATGGAAGGAAGGACTTTAGAAAAATAAGATAGGGCTTCCCTGGTGGCCCAGTGGTTGAGAGTCCGCCTGCCGACGCAGGGGACACGGGTTCGTGCCCCGGTCCAGGAAGATCCCACATGCCGCGGAGCGGCTGGGCCCGTGAGCCATGGCCTCTGAGCCTGCGGGCCCGGAGCCTGTGCTCCGCAACGGGAGAGGCCACAACAGTGAGAGGCCCGCGTACCACAAAAAAAAGAAAAAAAAAAAAAAAAGTTTCCTAGGAAAGATAACTGAATTACATCACCTATAGATAAGCTTTCTTTTTAGTGATAAGAAACTCATCCATTCGCCAGATATTTACTAAATTCCTACTACGTACTGTTTAGCAGCTGGAGATAGAGCAGTGAACAAACTACACAGTCTCTGCCATAGAATCTTCACTCTAGTGGGAAAAAAATTAAACTGCAAGGCAAAGTGGAGAAAGCTTACCAAGATAGATAATCTCTGTCAAGGTGGAAAAATTTTGTTTCATCATATTTTATGTCTCACCATATTTAAGAAGTGATGCATACATTTCATTTTACTTTGAGATATTCATTCTGTCAATTAGGATTAGGTTCAGCCACAAGAGTAAATTAACAGAGGCCCTTATTTCTTTCACATATAAGTCCACAGTTAGGCAGTCTGTGGGCATTTTAGCAGATCAGCTCCATGAAATATACAGAGACTCAAGACTCCTCTATTCCTAAGAATGTACCCTGTACCACCCTACCATGCCCACCCACATACATACACTCCCCCAAAACTGTTTGGGGAATCCAAGGAATCTGCATTTTAACAGGTATCCCAGGTAATCGAAATGCAGGTAGTTTATAACCCACCTGAGACATCCTGATATAGAAGACTGAGGAAAAAGATGATAAAATGACTCCTAAAACCTTGGTAATGAGAGAAATAAAATTACTTCTAAGAATCAAACTGTGAAATCAATAAATAGTTCCTAAAAGCAGAGATAAGTAAAGTCACCTTAAAGAAAGCCAAACCACCCACATTTGACAAAACCTCAACTTTTAGGTATTTTCTTATCTAAAGAAATTGTCGGAGTGAAGGTGGATGATGCAGAGTGAGCCCATAAACAATATGGAAGCAACTAAAAGACAGTCTCAGAGGTCTTCTCCAGACATGATGCCTACATCTTATTGCACACATTTTCAGAACTCCTCCAACCATTCTCTTATGAAAAGTTTGGATTTACTTTTATTGTTACCTTTTAAAATGTTTCACATGAAACTTTATAATTTTAAATTAATTTTGTGCCATTAATAGTATCCTCTGTCAGGTTATGTCTTGGAAACATAGGTAATATTAGGCTGTGGCTACTCATACCAAAGGCTGTATATCAGATAATGTTCAACTACGGAGCTGGGCAAAAATGCAAGATAAATTTTGGCTTCCACGTTCTCATCTTCATTTCATTCTAAAGGGAAATAAGAAACAAAAGAAAAGAGAGAAGAAAACCCTAGAACAATGTTTCATAAAGCCAGATTAAAAAAAAGGGGTTAACACTATTTTGTAACATCACTGTACTTCTTTTCCATAACACAAATGCAAAACTGAGTTGATTATTCCTGTCCACCAAGAACTTTTTAAAAATTCCTGAAAGAATTTTAGGTCCTGTTCAGAAAATATATGTATCTCCAACGAAATAATCCTAAATTCAATAGGTAAGTTAAACTGCATGCCATTATACTACTCCACCCTAAAAAATTTTCTCTTACCTCTCCTTTTTACTAAAGCCTATCCTTTCAAATTGCTGTTTAATTTCCAAATTAATTCTTCCACAGCTTCACATCACTCAGGTAACCTCTCAGTCTCTGAATTAAGGGACTCCCACCACCAGTTTCCGGCTGGAGATAGAACTTTTATTAAAAGTACGAAGTATGAGGTCAGCCAACAGGACCTGAGATTTGGGGCAAGTTCTTCAACGCTGGGAAACTTAGCTTTTTCATTTGAAAAATGACGTTTGATACAGATTTCTAAAATTCCCTCAAATGTATAACGGTGATTTAAACATAACCAGAACTCTTGTTTGATATGGCAGTAGATTTTCTTAAGGGAAGCAATTTGGCAAGTTTTGCATCACCTGTCCCAAGCCCCTTATTGTGTGCACTTACGGAAAACTACTTAAGCTCCATTTTACTACCGAATTAACCGGTGGGGAGGTGGAGCGGGGGGCGGGGATGTTAACCTACATTTTAGCACTGGGGAGAATGGAACTGTTGCCCGTGCAAAAATCTACGAAAGGGACAGCACTGCAACATACACCCAAGGAAGCTTTCCAGAAGCAAAACCAAGGGATCTGTCAGGTGAAAAGTACGCCCCAGGTTGGTTTCACATGCTAACCACTGCCTGAGATCCCCTAAGGCCAGGCAGAAAACGCTTGTCTGTTCTTTTTCTCTTTGCAAATTTCAAATTCCTTCAACCCAAAGGCTTGGCTCCAAACCATGCTGTGGGGAGCTAAACCGCCTCACCCGTTCTGAATGTGGAAACATGACTCCGCCTCGCCAACAACCGCAAGAGGGAGAAGCAGCTACAGGGAAGCCAGGTTAGGCCGGGCGCCTGTCTCGTCGGCCCCGCCCGGGAGTAGACCAGCCGGCGCAAGCCCCACGGCCCCGCGCGAAACCCTTAAGAGTCCACAGCCCACGCCGACGGCGGCGGGGTCAGGGCGGCGCGTCACGTGGCCCAACGGCGCAGCCAATCAGCGCAGCCCTCTGAGGTATTCAAATCGATGGCGGGGCCGACGGTTGTGGGAGGTTGCGCTGCCGCCGGCTTCTCGGGGGCTGAGTGTCGCCTTGCGCCGCCATGCCGGGCACCGGTCGCTGACAGACCTTCGGGCCCAGTGGGAGGAATGGAAAATCAGGGTGTGCCTCCCGGGCCTTATCGGGCCACCAGGCTGGTAAGACCGCGCGTGAACGAGACTGGCCAGCCGGGGTGATGGCTGCTTTTACGTGAGAACGTTTGTAGCTTTCCCTCGGGCGGAGGGATAGGTCCCAGAACCTCTTGGGTGGCTGAAGAGGAGAATGAGGGGAGTTCACGGATATCGCGGACCCTTGCAGGACACGCCTGTCCCCCTCCTTTGCTCCGGGCACCCCGGGTGGGCGCATCGGAGTCAGCTTCTGAAGCTACCCCTGTTCTTGGTGCTGTCGGCGTCCTCTGAAATGTCTTGGAATATTCTGAGTTTAGCCGCTCCGCACGCCTGATTTTCTACCCGCATAAGGATTCGAGAAGAGTTTTGAGTTCCAGTGCTTTGTAGGGTCAGACTGGGGGCAAGCCCGATTGTTTGTGACAGCTTCGTTTAGCCGGTCCTGTAGAATTTAATGCAGGATGCACCGACTGAATGCCACTCAGTAACAGCTATTTCATAACTAAGAATGTTTTAAATACCCATCAGGAACCACTGTTGGTAGTCACTGGATTTGTACTTGCATAGAGTGGCTTGTGTATTTGGATCATCAATCCAAGAGGATACTGTGCCACTGGTTATGTGACATTAGGAGAGTCACTTCTGTGAGCATCAGTTTCCACCTTGGTAAACTACAGCTAATGATACATACCCAGGCTAAAAGATGTCCTAGAGTAGACATACTGTATGTGAAAGTGTGCTGTGATCTGTAGAATAACAAACAACTTATTCTCTGGATAAATTGCAGCTCAATATAAGTTTCTCGAATAATATATGAAATGTGGAAGTGTGGAAAGAAAAGAATACAGTTATTGTGTTTTCAGCCCTTAAATTCTGTGCTGTGATGTTGGGACCACATAGGTTAGATAAGTGGTAGCATAGCGAGTAGTAGCATAGTTGGGGTTACAAATCAGATTTCTTAACCTCTAATGTAAGATTTTTTTAATTAAAAAGTTATATGTTTATTCTATACCACTCCCCGTAGACCTGCCACGAACCCAAAAGTTTGGGTAATTTGAAAACAGTTTTGGAAAGTGTATCTTTTGAAAATGTAGATATATCACAGCGTCATTAAACAAACAGTAGACTTAAAACTTAACTTACCGCATATGTTCTATGTAAATTATTGGGATCTTCACTAGTAAATATACTAAAGGTATATTAATACTTTAATTAAAGGTATTTTACCAATAAAACTATTGCCTGCAAAGAGTTTTGTTTGGCCTGCATAGTTAGTTATGAGTACAGGTTCTAGAGTCAATCCAATGCCTGGGTTTTAGCTGTGTGACCTTTGTCAAATTATTAAATATCTCTGTGCTTCATATTCCTTATCTGAAAATGGGATAGTAATAGTACCTATTCATAGAATTGTGAGAATTAAAGTGAAATAATGAGTGTAATGCATAATGTCTGACACAAATGCTACTATCATATTATTAATATTAGTTGAGGTTAAAGAAACAGGAAGAAACAGGAATAAATGCTTTCTCTGTTGAGGACTAAAGGCAGGTTCATTGTAGTTCTCCTTTATTCCTAGGTTTCCTAAGTAAGCCAACCAGCCAGTGAAGTGCTTGTAGTCCAAAACTATTACATAAAAATATTATTACAATACTAGAATTAATAAAAAGAAATCAGTATGGGATGTAAAATTTTCTTTAGCACAAATAAGACAAGTGATTTCTTCATGAATTTTAATGATTTAACAAGATGCGAATGAGAGAATTTTCTTTGTCTAATTAAAAAAAATTTTTTTCCTTTCTATTTGCAGTGGAATGAAGTTACCACATCTTTTCGAGCGGGAATGCCTCTAAGGAAACACAGGCAACACTTTAAAAAATATGGCAATTGTTTTACAGCAGGAGAAGCAGTAGACTGGCTTTATGACCTATTAAGAAATAATAGCAATTTTGGTCCTGAGGTTACAAGGCAACAGACTATCCAGCTATTGAGAAAATTTCTGAAGAACCATGTCATTGAAGATATCAAAGGCAAATGGGGATCAGAAAATCTTGATGACAACAGTCAGCTATTCAGGTACTAAACAAAGAAATAACTGCAAAACTGAATTACTTAACAATGAAGTTTCACTCCACTTCTAATACTTTTACTAAAACAGCAGCCTCTTCAGGGGAAGTAATATTTTCTGCAGAAAACTTACTGCTCTTAGTCCAATTAAAACCATTTAAAAGTTAAAGTTAGTTAAAGGTTATTGCTGCACAATTAAAAATTATAATAAAATAAGGAGTTGGGAGGAAAGAATGAGATAGTGTCACTTTTACATATTCTGAAAGCTCTGTAACATGTCAAGGACAGAACATTATCAACCTTTAGTTTCATAGATTTAAGAATTACATGACAAGTTCTCACAGGTCCTTACCTTCAAGTGATATGTAATCTATATAATCTAAGAACACATGTGATGAAATAAATAATAGCAAACTTTATATAATAACTAACAAAAGAAATATACCACAGGTTGAAGAGATTATTTATTAAGAATTTATCATATACCAGAAGCCCTACTTTATGAGTTACATGTTTTCTTTGTTTAATCCCTAGAATAGCTCAGCAAGGAAAATATTAACTCCTTCTTACAGGTGAAGAGCCTGAGACTATGCGTCAACAAATTTTATTCCCTTGGTCTGAAATATGTTCATGTGCACATTCATCAGATTAGTAAACACGTTTCTTCTCATGTCAGCTGTATTGTAGCATCTGTGGGGCCTTTCTGACTCCCTCAGGCCCCATAATTGATTTTTCTCTCTCGTACCCGGAGTTCTTGATTATATATCCCTTAAATTAGGTCTTTGAATTCTAATACCCATGTGTTTTTTTGTGGGTTTTTTTTGTTTTGTTTTGTTTTGTTTTTTTGCGGTACGCGGGCCTCTCACCGTTGTGGCCTCTCCCGTTGCGGAGCACAGGCTCCGGACGCGCAGGCTCAGCGGCCATGGCTCACGGGCCCAGCCGCTCCGTAGCATGTGGGATCTTCCCGGATCGGGGCACAAACCCGTGTTCCCTGCATCGGCAGGCGGACTCTCAACCACTGCGCCACCAGGAAAGCCCCCCATGTTTTTTTACTCTGCAAAATTAGTACTTTTCAAATGAAATGTAGAAATTGATTCTTGCCTATGTGTCAAAGATGATATGTCATACAAGTAAACTGCAATAACAAGCATATGAATATCTTGTATAACACCCTACAAATCTTTCCTCTCTCTACAACTCATCAGTCACCTTTTGAGTTCCTATGCTGCTGCTCATCCTTTAGCTTTCACTGTCCTCAAGGTCCTAGGCTTGTCTACCCTTCACCTCTCTCCCTGGGCAATCTCATACCATGTCTCCACTTACTTTTCTTATGATTTTCAAACCTCCAACCCAAATACCTCTCCTGAGCTTTAGGCCCACTTTTGCCTATTAAACAGGCACTTCAAATATAGTATATGGAAAATCACTAACATCTCTTAACCTAAATTCTGACCTCTTATATCCATATCTGAATGAATGGCACAGTCTTCCCTGTAGTTACCTTCATTCTTTCCCTTCTCCCCTTTAAATCTGATGTAATTATCAAACCATGTCTATCATGCTGCCTCAGTATTCTCTGATCTGTCTACTTCTCTTAATGAATGTTCTTTTCGTGAGACTACTATTCTCTCTTACCTGGAATTCTGCATAACTCTTCAACTAGTCTCTCTACCTCTAGTGCTTTTATAGTGGTTAACAAAACTATGACGTAGTTAAAAATAAAGTATAACAAAAATGTGTAAGACCTTACTGGAGAAAATTATCAAATTGTACTTAAAATAATAAGTGGAGAAGGATATTCTGTTCATGAATGAAAAGACTTAGTGTCATAAAAATAAGTCACTTCTTCCCAAATTGATGTATAAATTCAGTGCATCTTCATTCAAAACCCCTACATAATTTTTTGTAGGATTTAACAAGCAGATTTTAGAGTTCATTTGATAATGTAAAGGTCCAAGTCAATTTTGAGGAAGAGAATTGCCTTACCTGATTATCTGGGCTTAATTAAATTTAAATTAAGACCATTAAGTGCTGAGAATATAAACCCTTACATATAAAGAAACTTGGTGTGAGTTATACATAAATTAAATACCTAAATATGAAAATAAAACTCTTCTGAAAGAATATAAGAAACTATTTTTAGGACAGAGGAATAAGAAAAAAACTTCTGAGGTGACTAAAAACTTATGCATAAACTTGATGTATGTTAAAAGATACCATAGAGATATTGTTTATGTATATTTATTTAAAGTATGAAAACATGAACAAGAAGGAAATACACTAACTATAGGTTAATGATTTCCCTTAGGAAGAGAGAAATAGAATTAGCAAAGAATTTCTTTCATTAATAAAAAAGATAATGGGGCTTCCCTGGTGGTGCAGTGGTTAAGAATCCACCTGCCAGTGCAGGGGACACAGGTTCAAGCCCTGGTCCAGGAAGATCCCACATGCCGCGGAGCAACTAAGCCTGTGTGCCACAACTACTGAGCCTGCGCTCTAGAGCCTGCAAGCCACAACCACTGAGCCCACACGCTGCAACTACTAAAGCCCACGTGCCTAGAGCCCGTACTCTACAACAAGAGAAGCCACTGCAATGAGAAGTCTGCGCACCCCAATGAAGAGTAGCCTCCACTCGCCACAACTAGAGAAAGCCCACGCGCAGCAATGAAGACCCAACGTAGCCATTAATTAATTAATTAAATTTTAAAAATAATAATAAATTAAAAATTTTTTTTAATTTAAAAAAATTTAAAAAGATAATGAAGTCTTGGTAAAATGTTAATAGTTGCATTGGTTGATGGTTACCTATGTGGATGTTGTTTTATATTATTTTCTGTACTTTTTTGTATCTTTGAAATACATACAGTTTACTAAAGAAAGCAGGAAACTATTAAAATTCTTTTAAAGGTTTAATGGGAAAATTAATTTATGTAGAAGATTCATTCCTTGATAATGTAAATAAATCCAGTTTTTTAAGTTATTTTTAAGATAAATGGCACTAAAAGTTTGTTTATGATCTCACATTATTTAATTGCATATTATTCTTAAACCAGATTTCCTGCAAATTCTCCACTTAAAACTCTTCCACGAAGGCATCCAGAATTGAGAAAAAACAGAATAGAGAACTTTTCCAAAGATAAAGATAGTATTTTTAAATTACGAAACTTATCTCGGAGAACTCCTAAAAAGCATGGATTACATTTCTCTCAGGTAAAACATCCTTTACTAGTTTAAATATAATTACTACGTGCTTAATAATAGAATCATTAAAAGTGAATGATTAATATTTGAAGCCAATACTTGGAATCTCTTAACTATATTATATTCTAAAAATGTATGTGTAAATTTGTTTGGAACTCACAGAAACGAAAATAAAAATGGTAGTGGGACGTACTTGAAATAGTATTTGTATAATTTAAGCATGTTTTGTTTTAAATTAATTTGAGGGTGGTGGAGGAAGCTGCAAAACCGAAAGCTCTATTACAATATATTGCATTATTTCTTCAAGTGACACCTTACAGCTCCACAATGGGCTGATACTAATAGAATTACTAAATATTAGAAGTGGTGTCAGTTCATTATCTCCAAAATGTGAGCATACCATATTAAACCAAAGTAATTCTTTTTTCAGGAAAATGCAGAGAAAATGAACTGTGAAATAATCAATGAACATCAAGAAAACTCCATTGATAATAGAGAAATAAGCCAGAAAGATGTTGAAGAAGCTTGGAGATATGTTATTCTGATCTAGTAAGCTATAACTAAGCTATAAGCAAGTTCCTGAGGTGTTTAGAATGTTAATTTGATATTTTCATCAAGATATGCAGTTGAGGAAGAACAAATTAATTTGCAAAGCTTAGAATTTAACCTGTATATGTGTTTCTTAATAAATATTCTTGCGATAGTTCTGGTACAATAGAAGTAGAATGTTTTCAATATAATTTGCTTTTTCTTTGACTCAAAGTTGTAGCTCTAGTTTGGGGTCTATATTGGAATCCTGCAACGGTTATTAAGATATTTTAAAGTAAATACTAATATAAGTCTTAGAGGTTGATTTAAGAAAAATATTCCAAAAGCTTTGTTTGTTTTCCATTCAAACTCTTTCATATTTGTATTCTATTCCACTTATTTTATGGAGGAAAAACAGTTTGTATTCTTTCTCCTATTTAGCCTGCAAACAATTTTAGGTGTGTCATCCCTAGAAGAAGTCATAAATCCCAAGCAAGTAATTCCTCAATGTATAATGTACAACATGACCAATACAAGTAAGCACGGAGTAGTTATACTGCAAGACAAATCAGGTTGGTATCAATAAAAGAAGTTGGAATCATTTTAAACATGCTAACAAAGGTTGCAGCTATTGTGGGGATAAAGAGAGACCAAAATGTAGAAAGTAGAATACTTCAGTTGAGAGAACGTCAGGGAGACTACTGATTTATCAGAGGCGCTTTAGTAATCATAGTGGGCTAATTTTTAAATGAATATTATTCACACTTATTTTAGCTCTTAAGGTGGATTCCTGAATGATTTTTTTTTTAATGACAGGGTTAAGCATCCAAAAGATATGCAAATATAATTAAAACTATTGATTAATCACATTTTATTGAGGACCTACAATGTGCCAGGCACTATGCTAAAGATTAGTGATGAGCAAGAGAGAAATGGTCCATGCCTTCCTGGAGCTTACATGAGAAGTTATATACAAATTTAAAGGGGTCAAGACATACATACAAAACCAAAGTAACACCCTATAAAATAAGTCAAAACTCTCATGAACAGTATTCTAAAGAAATCTGGCTTTGTATTATATATGTGTTTATATAATATATTGATTTCAGATATAAGATAGGACAATTGGGGAAATAATTTAAGCCAGATGTATTGGAAAGCTTATAGGAAATGTATTAATAAATTTACTGAAAATGTTGGCTCATTTTTTTATAATCAATTGCTGTCTGTAGAATTAATTGACATGCATTACTTTGAGTTTCTTTTTGTGGGCAAGAACTTTGAGGGTTTAATTGTAGGAGCAAAAAAGTAAATGTTAAAACTTAAGAACTATGTTGTGTATGCTTGTAGCTTTGGACCAGTTGTATCTTTCATTACCTAAAATAACTTGATTATATGCTCTCCATCTAAGCTTTCTATTCTTTATAACTATTAACTTTTCAAGTCAAATGTATGTGTGGTTTTTGTGTTTGTGTCAAAAAAATGCTACACTTATGTGTCATGTTTCACATAGTGGCAATTGAAAGATTTTAAGCAAGCCTCACTGCGAAAGTACCTTAATATTCAAATATAGCTTGTTTCAATCATAGGTCTCACTCAAATCAGTAATATTCAAATAGCATAGCTAACTTTTTAAACTTGTATTGTAAAATACTGTCTTGGCCCTATGTCTTATTAAATATGTAATCATTTTTAATCCTGCTGGTACACATACGTGTGTGTGTGTGTGTGTGTGTGTGTGTGTGTGTGTGTATACACACATGTATGTATAATTATATAATATAATAAGTGTTAAGTTTTAAATATACTATCATCATAACTGTATGATTGAACACTATTAATTTTTTGTGTAGATGACCTTCCTCACTGGGTATTATCTGCCATGAAGTGCCTAGCAAATTGTAAGTTAAACAAACTGTGTGTGTGTGTGTGTGTGTGTGTATTATATTGATAAAATATTTAATAAGAAGCAAGGAATTATTTTTAATAATTTATAAAGTCCTGATAAAATTAAATTATATTCTTTCTGTTGATGTTTAAATGAATATCTAGTAGAACTGATTACACTTCTTTGCATGTGGAGTGTGTTATAGAGTCCTTAACTTTTTCTATGCAGATAGTGATTTTATAATCCAAGCCCGTCATTTATGACTCAGTTCTCATAAATCATAAAATCATAGGCTAGAGGATCTCAGAGGATTTTTAGGTATAATCTACATCAATTGCTTTAGTGAGTCCAGAGAGTTCAAATAGCAACTTCTAAGTAATGCAGCTGGTAAGTTGAAAGTTTCCGTCAGAAATGAAGTCTTATAAAACCCACTTCAGTCCCCTTGCCATTGTACACGGCTTCAACATTTGGTGTTTCATGACATGCTTCTACTCCATAGGATATATTAATGGGACTTTTATGTTTATGAAAAAAAATGGTCTGTCATTAATCAGATCATTTTTTAGCATTTCATTCTTCAAGTTTTTTCCATAGTGATCAGTGATAAGTGAGTTTTATAATTTAAGACCCTAGTTCTAGTACAAAACCCTAATTGCTCTCAAAAATCAGTTTTTAAAATATGCAGAGGTGTATGCTTCTAAATCATCAAAAGTTAAATTATATTTTAATAATTTTGTTACAAAAGTATTTTTCTAGTTTTTATAAAATTAGTATTTTATTAATGTTCAGGATAAGTATATATTCCCTTGTTGTCCACTGGGTGTCAATATGACAAAATAACAGGATAACTAGCAATAAGTAAATAATATTAGTTATAGAAAAAAGTTATCAATTCAAGATAAAGATCTTGATCAGAAGCTAAAGATTTCTGAGATTCTCTTTCTACCTTCTCGCTACGTAACTGTCCTTCTCTCTCATACCTTGGCTCATGATTAGCAACTCAGATAGCATACTTCCAGGGATTTCTCTGATGCCCCATCTTTAGGGATTTGTTTCTTTTTCTTCTCAGTCCACATTACACATAAATGATACCAAGATATAGCTTACTAAATTCCAGTTTAACAACAATATGTCTAGCCAGAGGCAATATTAAGACTTTTACTTAACTTGTTTGTTATTTAATCCCCCACTGTAATCCTGTGACATACAGGAATCAAAGATCAGTATACTATTCATAATTTTTTTTCTAGAAGAGAAAACTAAGGCTTAGAAAGTCTTTTTTTCTGATACATAAGGAGCTATGTATTCAAACCTAGATTCTCTAACTGTAAATTCTGTGTTTTTAATTCCAGTAAAGTATTTTCTATCTTAGAAAACTTTTAATGATTATCAATTTTTTTATTCTACATATTAAGAATATTTCTTATATCCTCCTCAGAAAAATCGTCTATTTGTTCCACATAAAATCCTTATTAGCCTTTAAGCTATTAAGTGTGTATATGTGTGTTAACTTGAAAGATAACATAGTAACTCTCAAATCTGAGTGCATATCACAGTCGCTAGAGAAACTCAGCAAATATTCAGATTCAGTCGATTCAGTATGTCAGGATTTTTTTTTTTTTTTTTTAAATCATGTCTCAGAAGATTCTTACAGCAAGATGCCCAGCTCCGTGTTAGGAAACTACTTAATTAGTGAACCAGAAGCAAACATTTCTAGATCAGTAATTCCTAGCTCCATAGGAATTCTGATAGATTCTGGACTGTTTAGAGGAGATTATATATACTTTTAATATGTACACTGGATGATTCTGATTATGTAGTCCATGGACCACACTTTAAATGCTATTAAACCTCAAGATCCTGTGACTTGCTCTCGCTTTATACTGCTCTAGATTCTAATTTTAGCTTTGCCACCAAACCTCTTTTACCTTGAGAAAGTTGCTCTGAGCTTCAGTTTCCTCACCTGTAACATAAGATCAGAATTTATTTCTGAGGAAAATACTAATGAGTAGACATGATTATTTCAATAATGTTAAGCTAATGGAACAGCGATGTAAAGATATTATTTAAACTCATTCAGGGTATGCTTCACGTCAGGCAAAATTTAATCACAAAAATGTAAATTTACAAAAGACAATTTGAAAGAATTATTTGCATAATCCAAATAATCTTTGCTTTATAAAATGAATTGTGATAAAATCCCATTAAAATAAGCTGTCCTGATGCTTTTAAAATATATTTCAAATTTTGCTTTATATACAATTTTTCAGTCATATAAATATTAAAATTAAACAAAATGCTAATAGTTGCAGTGATTTCTAATGAAAAGATGGTGAGAAGGAATGAGATATGCACAACCCTTTAAATTTTTAAATTGTGACAATTTGTTAAACATAACTCCTTCATGAAATAAGTATATGTTTTATGCTTTTTATAAGTATCTTTAAAAACTATATTTAAAATAAATTATATTTCATCTTTTTTTTTAATTTTTTGCCTCTACTTAGGGCCAAGAAGTAATGATATGAATAATCCAACTTATGTTGGATTTGAACGAGATGTATTCAGAACAATTGCAGATTATTTTCTAGATCTCCCTGAACCTCTACTTACCTTTGAATATTATGAATTATTTGTGAACATTTTGGGTATGTATAGATTTTTATTTATTATTTAAATGTATTTTATTAGTTTCCAAGTCCCCCATAATTTAAAAGATCTAAAAGTATAGGTAAACATGAAGGTGGCAGGCTATAAATTATTTTAAACTTCAGGAATACTCTGGTTGTTGTTATGTTGTTTTCCAGTAATTCAAATATACCATTCCAACACCAATTCTCTACACCAATAGGGTGTCTTACAATTCAGTTCATTTCTGACACTAACTACCCAGTATTAACCCAGACCCCAAAAAGTTGAGGACAAAGTCTTTCAGCTCTGATACTAACTACCCAGTGCTAGCTCAGACCCCAGAGATCAAGGGCTCAGTTCCACAATGCTGCCCTCACTTCATTCACCAGCTGCAAATGAGGTCCTCAGGTTTACTGACATTTCTGCCTGGCTAACTACCAAGTTAGGGGTTCCCACAACCCCCTGAAGTTTAATAATTCACTGTAACGGCTCACAGAACTCTGGAAAGTGCTTTACTTAATGATTACCAGTTTATTATAAAGGATACAAGTCAGGAACAGCCAAATGGAAGAGATATATAGGGCAAGGAATGGGGGTAAGGGTTGTGCAGAGCTTCTATGTTCTCTCCAGGAATGTCATCCCCCACAAGCGTGTCCATGTATTCACCAACTGGTAAGCTCCCATAGCTGTGTTGTTTCAGAGTTTTAACTGAGATTTCATTACATAGGCATGGTTGATTAAATCATTGCTCATTGTTGACTAAGTCTGACCTCCACCAACCACCACTACCCCACCACCCCCTCCAGGGAGGTCTGAGGTAAGGCTAAAAGTTCCAACCTTCCAAGAAGGGCTAAGCCTAAGTCACCTCATTAGCATAAACTGAGGCTAGCTCTAATAGGCTCATTGTGAATAACAAAAGACTCCTGTCACTGGAAATTCCATGGGGTTTAGGAGTTCTATACCAGGTAGCAGAAACAAAAATGATATATATGTTTTATTAAACTACAGTTGTCTTATAATTAAGATTTTTCTAATACTTATAGACTGAAAGTAGATATTTTTTCATGTATTTGACTGAATCCATTTAATTAGATTGTTGAAATAAATTTTAAAGTTATTTTCATCACAATTTGGAAAACCTCGAGTCTTGCACTTTGTAACTGAATGTTGCATGTGTCCTATTTAAGTGGCTTCTGAATTAAGCAACTGCTATTTGTACTATACTAACAATATGTACTATAGTGATGCTTTGTTTTTTTAACGTTACTCTTGTTTTTGTTTTATTTTTGTCCACTGTCATACAGTTGCATCTTAATTTTTGTTTCATTTCCTGGTAGTTGTTTGTGGCTACGTCACAGTTTCAGATAGACCCAGTGGGATACATAAAATCCAAGATGATCCACAGTCTTCAAAAATCCTTCACTTAAACAGTCTGAATTCCTTCAAATCAACTGAGTGTCTTCTTCTCAGTCTGCTTCATAAAGACAAAAACAAAGAAGAATCAGATACTACTGAGAGACTGCAGATAAGTGATCAAGGATTTCAAGAAAACTATGCTAAGAAAATGCAGCTAGTTAATTTAAAAAACAGAAGAGCCAGTGTTAATGACATAATGGGAGGAAGTTGTCATAATTTAATAGGCTTAAGTAGTATGCATGTTCTATCCTCTAGCATCAAACCAAGGTGCTATTCATTAGAAGGAATTATAGATTTACCAGGGAGTTCAAGTAAAGAGGTCTCCAGTGTCTTCCATCAATCTGTTCTGAACATAAAAGGACAAAATAATAAACAATTTTTAGAGTCTGAGACCAAACAGGAATCCCTAATGCATCTTCATTCAGAGGAAAGTATTCAAAAACCACTCTGTGTTAGTTTTAAAAGAACCTCTACTTTGACCGTTCAAGACCAAGAGGAGTTATGTAATGGAAAGTGCAAGTCAAAACAGCTTTGTAGATCTCAGAGTTTACTTTTAAGAAGTAGTACAAGAAGGAATAGTTATATTAATATGCCAGTGGCTGAAATTATCATGAAACCAAATCTTGGACAAGGCAGCACAAGTGTGCAAACAGCTATGGAAGGTGAACTCGGAGAGTCTAGTACCACAGTCAATAAAAGACTCTGCAAAAGTACAATAGAACTTTCAGAAAACTCTTTACCTCCAGCTTCCTCTATGTTGACTGGCACACAAAGTAAGGTTGATGCTTTCAACGCATGTAATGTTAACTTTTAGTGTTTACTAACCCTGTTTCACTTACCTGGCTTTTCTTCTCTGAAATTGCTTTACTTTTTCCCTCCAGAAGGAAAGTTTCATATTGTAAAAGACTTGTCATGGCATAACCAAGATTTATTCTACTTACCTAAAGCACTCCTTTTCTTTCCCTTAAATTGCACTTATTCTGAGTCACTTTATTTGTAATAAGTGAAGGATTTTCAATCCTTCATAATCCAATGGGTTATGAAGAAAATAATGAGTATCTTACCATGCTTTTGAAGAATGTGGAAATTTCTGGGAATAGTCAAACGAAATATTAAAATATTATTTTGCCTTCTTTATATAACTATATGCTGGTAGTATGAAAGCAGCTAGTGTCATTGATGATTTTTTTCTGGGGGTTAATTTGCCTTCTAGGTTTGCTACAACCTCATTTAGAGAGGGTTGCCATCGATGCACTACAGTTGTGTTGTTTGTTACTTCCCCCACCAAATCGTAGACGGCTTCAACTTTTAATGCGCATGATTTCGCGAATGAGTCAAAATGTTGATATGCCCCAACTTCATGATGCAATGGGTACAAGGTCACTGGTAAGTTGATTTCTTAAGGAAAGAATAAGTCCAGTTCATAAACTGCACCGCACCCCCCCCCCCCCGGAAAAAAAAAGAAAGAAAGAAGACCAAACCATCTAAGCATACTACTCAAGTGATGTCATGGTCTTGAAATCCTAGATTCTTGAGTTAAAAAAAGGCTTTTGAAAGTCTAACCTTTCCTAGCAGCAGAATACTGGTGCATTAATCCTTTGTGCCCAGTCTTTTATACTTTCACATCTTGATCTTTACCTAAGGACTTTGCCTATTCACTCACGCTGTATCACTTCATAGTGGTTAACTGTCAGACCATATTATATTGCCTAGAGCCAATTCTGTTTGGTGGGGAAGGAAGAGGAGATGTAGGCACTGTTGAAAGCCAAAGGGCACTATAACCCTGTGAAATAAAGAATTAATGGGAAATTCATGTGTAGTAAGTCAAAGTGTTTCAGATATTGTAGTAGTGGGAAAGTTGTATTTGATGTGTTATGTGAATTAGGATAGCTTGTCATTGTGGGCAGGAAGTTGGGAGAGGTACTGTGAAGCAGTCTTAGGCTCCATATGAAGATGAGGGAAACAAGGCATTTATATGCAGATGTTGACTGGAAATGAACTCTTGAAATAGTATCTCTAATATCTCTTTCCCTCCCTCTCTTTATCTCTCTCTTCCTCTCTCTCTCTCTCTCTCTCTCTCTCTCTCTGTCTTTCTATAAAGAGCTGCCACTTCCTCAGAGCACAGCTTCAATTTACAGATTGTTCTTGTAGCAAGGAATCTGTAGCTAAGCTCCGTTCTTCCACTTATTAAGGACAGTTTTTTAATAAAACGACATACCTAATATAAAGAGGAAGAATTATTCTTAAGTAACTGTGGCATCATTAAAAAGCATAGGGAAGTTTGTAGGAAAAGATATTTAGAGAGATATGAGTAAGAAGGAGGTAATTTTGATTTTACACTTTTTGAGATTCAGGTTATAGAATATCTAAGTGAAATTTATCCTACAGACAGAAGGTTGGAAATGAATCTGGTGAAGAAATATTAGGGCAGAAAGTATATTTTTTGTAAAAGTGGTAGTTGAGGCTATAGGAGTAAATGAGTTCTATAAAGCTGAGCAAACAAAGAATAAAAGCTGAGGACTGAGCATTGGAAGAAGATAGGAAAACCTGCCAGGCATGTAGGAATAAAACCAAAAATATTTCAATTCAATAAATATGCTCACCATCTATTATGTGCAAAATACTTAAAATACAATTCTGATATTCAAATTATTTTAGAATGAGGTGTGTGAGTGTTTATGTGTGCGTGTGTACATGTGTGTGTCTTATATTTGGTGGGTTATATGGACATGAATGAGAGTAAATTAGTTTTGAAACACAAAATTTACCCCAGGATTTGAAGATTGTCATGATGGAATTGAAAAATACAATGTACTAATTGTTTTTAAAGACTAATAGAATAGCATTAAAAACTGTTTTCCAATTTCAAAAGATAAATGATGCCAACCTTGTAACCACTTGTGTTTATATATTCTCCTAATCTGTGCTTTTATGGGGTTAATTTAATAAGTCACTGTTCTCTAACAGTCTTTAAGCACCATATTTGTATGGTATTAATGGAACCTAGGTGTTTAGTGATAAAATTGAGACAAAACTGAAGAAAAAGCTAGGCCTTCTGTAATCATTTGGAATTTATATTAAGGAAATACTTAACAAGCACTATAAAAAAATTGGCATTTTATTCTTTCTAATGTAATAAGTTATTGTCCTCATTTTGTAAGCTGAAGTCTGCTTATCACTTTATCTCAATCCTTTAGCATAATACTACCTAGAAATTACTGGTATTCTAATTTATATAAAACCTTAAGTTTTTAAATTCACATCTTTTAACGTTTCTAGATGATACATACTTTCTCTCGGTGTGTGTTACGCTGTGCTGAAGAAGTAGATCTTGATGAGCTTCTTGCTGCACGATTAGTTTCTTTCTTGATGGATCATCAACAGGAAATTCTCCAAGTACCCTCTTACCTACAGACTGCAGTGGAGAAACATCTTGACTACTTAAGAAAGGGCCATGTATGTATTCTAAGTCTTAAAATTCTCTGCATTAGTCAGTTGTAAGTGGCAAACTCATCTCAAACTAGCCTAATCAGAAAGGGAGACTTTATCAGCTCACATAAATAACCTCCAAAAGTCAAGAATGTAGACAGAATATGGATATTCAAATAGCAATAGGACTGTTTCCATCCCTTCATCACTTATTTCCATTTCGGTCCTATATTTGAAAAATGGCTCCTTCACATGATTGGATATGGCTGATTAAAGCTCTTGAGTCATAGACTTATATTTGCCATCCAAAGGGAAAAAAAAAACCATTCCTCACCTCCAATTTGAAAAGTTAATGGTATATACATAGAGTGGCCAAATCTAGATTAAATGCACATTCTTTAGGTGGTTGAGGGTGAGTGGGTTGAAGAGAGGGCCCATTCTCTGAGTGGCTCTACATAGATTAGAGAAGAATCTGTTCTTCACGAAAGGTAAGGATGGTTGGAGTAGAATGGGAAGAACTTTTATAAGGAGAGAAAGAATCTAAGCAACCAAAAACAACAGATGTCTGCTATATTCAGTCCTTAGCTGCCCAACACACATATTCATATTTCTTCCTATACATACTATTCTAATATTGCCATGACTTACTGTAATTATAACTATCCCCTACAATTCTTTCTCTTGTCTACATATTTTTTTTT
Source organism: Tursiops truncatus (assembly GCF_011762595.2). NCBI lineage: Eukaryota > Metazoa > Chordata > Mammalia > Artiodactyla > Delphinidae > Tursiops > Tursiops truncatus. Next base: position 125,037,825 of record NC_047034.1, read on the forward strand.
TCCTACAGCAGGTCCTATTGGTCATCAATTTTATACACATCAGTGTATACATATCAATCCCAATTGCCCAATTCATCACACCACCACTCCACCCCCCCACCGCTTTCCCCCCTTAGTGTCCATACATTTGTTCTCTACATCCATGTCTCAATTTCTTCCCTGAAAACCGGTTCATCTGTACCATTTTTCTAGGTTCCACATATATGCGCTAACATACGATATTTGTTTTTCTCTTTCTGACTTACTTCACTCTGTATGACAGTCTCTAGATCCATCCACATCTCTACAAATGGCCCAATTCCATTCCTTTTTATGGCTGAGTAATGTTCCATTGTATATATGTACCACATATTCTTTATCCATTCATCTGTCGATGGGCATTTACATTGCTTCCATGACCTGGCTATTGTAAATAGTGCTGCAATGAACACTGGGGTGCATGTATCTTTTTGAATTATGCTTTTCTCTGGGTATATGCCCAGTATTGGCATTGCTGGATCATATGGTAATTCAATTTTTAACTTTTTAAGGAACCTCCATACTGTTCTTCATAGTGGCTGTATCAATTTACATTCCCACAAACAGTGCAAGAGGGTTCCCTTTTCTCCACACCTTCACCAGCACTTGTTCTTTGTAGATTTTCTGATGATGCCCATTCTAACTGTTGTGAGGTGATACCTCATTGTAGTTTTGATTTGCATTTCTCTAATAACTAGTGATGTTGAGCAGCTTTACATGTGCTTCTTGGCCATCTGTATCTCTTCTTTGGAGAAATGTCTGTTTAGGTCTTCTGCCCATTTTTGGATTGGGTTGTTTGTTCTTTTTAATATAGAGCTGCATGAGCTGTTTATATACTTTGGAGATTAATCCTTTCTCCGTTGATTCGTTTGCAAATATTTTCGCCCATTCTAAGGGTTGTCTTTTCGTCCTGTTTATGGTTTCCTTTCCTGTGCAAAAGCTTTGAAGTTTCATTAGGTCCCATTTGTTTATTTTTGTTTTTATTTTCATTACTGTAGGAGGTAGATCAAAAAAGATCTTGCTGTGATTTATGTCAAAAAGTGTTCTTCCTATGTTTTCCTCTAAGAGTTTGATAGTATCCAGTCTTACATTTAGGTCTCTAATCCATTTTGACTTTATTTTTGTGTATGGTGTTAGGGAGTACTCTAATTTCATTCTTTTACATGTGACTGTCCAGTTTTCCCAGCACCACTTTTTGAAGAGATTGTCTTTTCTCCATTGCATGTCCTCGCCTCCTTTGTCATAGATTAGTTGACCATAGGTGCGTGGGTTTATCTCTGGGCTTTCTATCTTGTTCCACTGATCTATGGTTCTGTTTTTGTGCCAGTACCATATTGTCTTGATTACTGTAGCTTTGTAGTATAGTCTGAAGTCAGGGAGTCTGGTTCCTCCAGCTCTGTTTTTTTCCCTCAAGACTGCTCTGGCTATTTGGGGTCTTTTGTGTCTCCAACCAAATTTTAAGATTTTTTGTTCTAGTTCTGTAAAAAATGCCATTGGTAATTTAATAGGGATTGCATTGAATCTGTAGATTGCTTTGGGTGGTATAGTCATTTTCACAATATTGATTCTTCCAATCCAAGAACATGGTATATCTCTCCATCTGTTGGTATCATCTTTAATTTCTTTCATCAGTGTCTTATTATACTTTTCTGCATATAGGTCTTTTGTCTCCCTAGGTAGGTTTATTCCTAGGTATTTTATTCTTTTTGTTGCAATTGTAAATGGGAGTGTTTGCTTAATTTCTCTTTTAGATTTTTCATCATTAGTGTATAGGAATGCAAGAGATTTCTGTGCATTAATTTTGTATCCTGCAACTTTACCTAATTCATTGATTAGCTCTAGTAGTTTTCTGGTGGCATCTTTAGGATTCTCTATGTATAGTATCATGTCATCTGCAAACAGTGACAGTTTTACTTCTTATTTTCCAGTCTGTATTCCTTTTATTTCTTTTTCTTCTCTGATTGCCGTGGCTAGAACTTCCAAAACTATGTTGAATAATAGTGGCGAGAGTGGACATCCTTGTCTTGTTCCTGATCTTATAGGAAATGCTTTCAGTTTTTCACCATTGAGAATGGTGTTTGCTGTGGGTTTGTCATACATGACCTTTATTATGTTGAGGTAGGTTCCCTCTATGCCCACTTTCTGGAGAGTTTTTATCATTAATGGGTTTTGAATTTTGTCAAAAGCTTTTTCTGCATCTATTGAGATGATCATATGGTTTTTATTCTTCAGTTTGTTAATATGGTATATCACATTGATTGATTTGTGTATATTGAAGAATCCTTGCATCCCTGGGATAAATCCCACTTGACCATGGTGTATGATCCTTTTAATGTGCTGTTGGATTCTATTTGCTAGTATTTTGTTGAGGATTTTTGCATCTATATTCATCAGTGATATTGGTCTGTAATTTTCTTTTTTTGTAGTATCTTTGTCTTGTTTGGGTATCCGGGTGATGGTGGCCTCATAGAAGGAGTTTGGGAGTGTTTCTTCCTCTGCAATTTTTTGTAAGAGTTTGAGAAGGATGGGTATTAGCTCTTCTCTAAATGTTTGATAGAATTCACCTGTGAAGCCATCCGGTCCTGGACTTTCGTTTGTTGGAAGATTTTTAATCACAATTTCAATTTCATTACTTGTGATTGGTCTGTTCATATTTTCTATTTCTTCCTGTTTCAGTCTTGGAAGATTATACCTATCTAAGAATTTGTCCATTTCTTCCAGGTTGTCCATTTTATTGGCATAGAGTTGCTTGTAGTAGTTTCTTAACGATGCTTTGTATTTCTGTAGTGTCTGTCGTAACTTCTCCTTTTTCATTTCTAATTTTATTGATTTGAGTCCTCTCTCTCTTTTTCTTGATGAGTCTGGCTAATGGTTTATCAATTTTGTTTATCTTCTCAAAGAACCAGCTTTTAGTTTTATTGATCCTTGCTATTGTTTTCTTTCTTTCTATTTCATTTATTTCTGCTCTGATCTTTATGATTTCTTTCCTTCTGCTAACTTTGGCTTTTGTTTGTTCTTCTTTCTCTAGTTCCTTTAGGTGTAAGATTAGATTGTTTGAGATTTTTTCTTGTTTCTTGAGGTAGGCTTGTATAGCTATAAACTTCCCTCTTAGAACTACTTTTGCTGCATCCCATAGGTTTTGGATCGTCATGTTTTCATTGTCATTTGTCTCTAGGTATTTTTTGACTTCCTCTTTGATTTCTTCAGTGATCTCTTGGTTATTTAGTAATGTAGTGTTTAGCCTCCATGTGTTTGTGTTTTTTACGTTTTTTTCCCTGTAATTTATTTGTAATCTCATAGTGTTGTGATCAGAAAAGATGCTTGATATGATTTCAATTTTCTTAAATTTACTGTGCCCTGATTTGTGACCCAAGATGTGATCTATCCTGGAGAATGTTCCGTGCGCACTTGAGAAGAAAGTGTAATCTGCTGTTTCTGGATGGAATGCTTATAAATATCAATTAAATATATCCGGTCTATTGTGTCATTTAAAGCTTCTGTTTCCTTATTTGTTTTCATTTTGGATGATCTGTCCATTGGTGTAAATGGGGTGTTTAAGTCCCCCACTATTATTGTGTTACTGTCGATTTCCTGTTTTATAGCTGTTAGCAGTTGCCTTATGTATTGAGGTGCTCCTATGTTGGGTGCATATATATTTATAATTGTTATATCTTCTTCTTGGATTGGTCCCTTGATCATTATGTAATGTCCTTCCTTGTCTCTTGCAACAATCTTTATTTTAAAGTGTATGTTATCTGATATGAGTATTGCTACTCCAGCTTTCTTTTGATTTCCATTTGCATGGAATATCTTTTTCCATCCCCTCACTTTCAGTCTGAATGTGTCCCTGGGTCTGAAGTGGGTCTCTTGTATACAGCATATAGATGGGTCTTGTTTTTGTACCCATTCTGCAAGCCTGTGTCTTTTGGTTGGAGCATTTAATCCATTCACGTTTAAGGTAGTTATCGACATGTATGTTCCTATGACCATTTTCTTAATTTTGGGAGGTTTGTTTTTGTAGGTCCTTTTCTTTTGTGTTTCCCACTTAGAGAAGTTCCTTTGGCATTTGTTGTAGAGCTGGTTTGGTGGTGCTGAATTCTCTTAGCTTTTGCTTGTCTGTAAAGCTTTTGATTTCTCCATCGAATCTGAATGAGATCATTACCAGGTAGAGTGATCTTGGTTGTAGGTTCTTCCCTTTCATCACTTTTAAGTATATCATGCTACTCCCTTCTGGCTTGTAGAGTTTCTCTTGAGAAATCAGCTGTTAACCTTATGGGAGTTCCCTTGTATGTTATTTGTCAGTTTTCCCTTGCTGCTTTCAGTAATTTTTCTTTGTCTTTAATTTTTGCCAGTTTGATTTCTATGTGTCTCGACGTGTTTCTCCTTGGGTTTATCCTGTATGGGACTCTCTGTGCTTCCTGGACTTGGGTGGCTATTTCCTTTCCCATGTTAGGGAAGTTTTCAACTATGATCTCTTCAAGTATTTTCTCGGGTCCTTTCTCTCTCTCTTCTCCTTCTGGGACCCCTATAATGCGAATGTTGTTGCATTTAATGTTGTCCCCGAGGTCTCTTAGGCTGTCTTCATTTTTTTTTCATTCTTTTTTCTTTATTCTGTTCCGCATCAGTGAATTCCACCATTTTGTCTTCCAGGTCACTTATCCATTCTTCTGCCTCAGTTATTCTGCTATTGATTCCTTCTAGTGTAGTTTTCATTTCAGTTATTGTATTGTTCATCTCTGTTTGTTTGTTCTTTAATTCTTCTAGGTCTTTGTTAAACATTTCTTGCATCTTCTCCATTTTTTCCCCCATTCTTTTTCTGAGATCTTGGATCATCTTCACTACCATTATTCTGAATTCTTTTCTGGAAGTTTGCCTATCTCCACCTCATTTAGTTGTTTTTCTGGGGTTTATCTTGTTCCTTCGTCTGGTACATAGCCCTCTGCCTTTTCATCTTGTCTGTTTTTGTGAATGTGGTTTTTGTTCCACAGGCTGCCGGATTGTAGTTCTTCTTGCTTCAGCTGTCTACCCTCTGGTGGATGAGGCTATCTAAGAGGCTTGTGCAAGCTTCCTAATGGGAAGGACTGGTGGTGGGTAGAGCTGACTGTTGCTCTGGTGGGCAGAGCTCAGTAAAACTTTAATCCACTTGACTGCTGATGGGTGGGGCTGGGTTCCCTCCCTGTTGGTTGTTTGGCCTGAGGAGACCCAACACTGGAGCCTACCTGGGCTCTTTGGTCGGGCTAATTGTGGACTCTGGGAGGGCTCGCACCAAGGAGTACTTCCCAGAACTTCTGCTGCCTGTGTCCTTGTCCCCAGGGTGAGCCACAGCCACCGCCCACCTCTGCATGAGACCCTCCAACACTAGCAGGTAGGTCTGGTTCAGTCTCCCCTGGGATCACTGCTCCTTCCCCTGGGTCCCAATGTGCACACTACTTTGTGTGTGCCCTCCAAGAGTGGAGTCTCTGTTTCCCCCAGTCCTGTCGAAGTCCTGCAATCAAATCCCACTAGCCTTCAAAGTCTGATTCTCTAGGAGTTCCTCCTCCCATTGCCAGACCCCAAGGTTGGGAACCTGACGTGGGGCTCAGAACCTTCACTCCAGTGGGTGGACTTCTGTGGTATAAGTGTTCTCCAGTCTGTGAGTCACCCACCCAGCAGTTATGGGATTTGTTTTTACTGTGATTCCGCCCCTCCTACCATCTCATTGTGGCTTCTCCTTTTTTCTTTGGATGTGGGGTATCTTTTTTGGTGAGTTCCAGTGTCTTCCTGTCAATGATTGTCCAGCAGCTAGTTGTGATTCTCGTGTTCTCTCAAGAGGGAGTTAGAGCACGTCCTTCTACTCTGCCATCTTGGTTCCTAATCACCTTGTCTACAGATGTTATGGGCCCTGCCCATGCTCTTACATCTCAAAAATAGTAGATGAACCCTTTATTACCATTTCAAAACGTTAATGTTTTAAGATGAATTAAAATATCACTTTGTTAATGTTTTGTAGTTAAAAGAATAAAATCCATGGTTATTGGTTCTAATGGTGTTAGCTACCTTTATTTAATACTTGTGTGCTAAGCATTTTATATACATTATCTCACGTACATTCACATTTTACAGGTGAGGAGACAGACCAAGACCAGTTTAAATAACTTTCTGATGGTTATAAAGCTAGTAGGTTGTAGGGCTGGGATTGAGACCCTACTGACTTATTGCTACTCTGCTGCATAATACAGTTTTCTTAAAGTGTTGAATGTTTGGTGGCAAAATAATAGGTATTAAAACCCATCAGAAGAACCCTTTACCAAATAGGAACATGACCAGAATTAATAGATTTGACTGTATGTATCATTTTGTTCATTACAGATTAAAAATCCTGGAGATGGAGTGATTGCTCCTTTGCCAACTTATTCATACTGTAAACAAATTAGTGCTCAGGAGTTTGATGAACAAAAAGTTTCTACCTCTCAAGCTGCAGTTGCAGAACTTTTAGAGAATATTATTAAAAATAAGAGTTTGCCTGTGAAGGAGAAAAGGAAAAAACTAAAACAGGTAAGGGAATGAACAAGTTTCAATCGTAAATATTTTCTAATATGCTATTGCTGATTGTTATTTAATGACATTTAGAATCGAATTTCTCATTTTAATATTTTGAATTTTAAATATCATATATGTAGGCTATGTATGACTACCTGCCTGGTTTTACTCTGTCCTGAAATTTTCATAATAACCATAATAACAGATACTCTCCTTTACTTCCAGTGTTTTATGTTTAAAGCATGCATTACCCTGGGAAAATAATTATAAACTTAGGACTATAATATGTAACTTTTAGTGACTCATCATTACCATTTAGAATTTTTAGCTCTACATCAAAACCCTGTAGCCACATGATTCTGGCAAGTCCAATTCCTGGTCTGAGACACTCAAAGAAGTACGAAATGTACTAACTAGATCCTTGCGACCTTCATAGGCTTTACCAATGAGAAGGAAGAACATCTGGAATTTAGGAGAATTAACAGCAGAAGAGAATCCTAGATGTTAATGCTAACTGGACTCTAAGAAATATTACAGGGTACCTTTCATGTGTGAGAAAGTGGAGGGAGAAGCAAGAATAAAGTGAAAGGATACTGATCTCTGTAATACATCTTTGAGAAAGGCACTGAATCCTTATAAAATGTTGACCAGTGGCTTCAGCTCAGATAATAATGTTAAATACCCTCTAATTCCTCACCTCATTTTTAAGTTTCAGAAGGAATATCCCTTGATATATCAGAAAAGATTTCCAACCTCTGAAAGTGAAGCAGCACTTTTTGGTGACAAACCTACAATCAAGCAACCAATGCTAATTTTAAGAAAACCAAAGTTTCGTAGTTTAAGATACTAATTGAATTGAAAATTATGTAATACTTGTGGAACTTTGGTAAGTGAAGCCATATCTAAGAATTCAGCTACTAAAAAGGAAGTCTCTTTATCAATAAGGTTTTTCTAAATAGAACATTATGTAACGAAGTGCCAAAATAGTTTTCATCAATGTGAAACTGCTGAGAAACTAGTGAATCTCAATGGAGAGCAAGTGACAATAGGTGATACCAAATATTTTCATCAGAAATAATCTTTTGTTTTTTATACAACTATCTGGAAAAGCTATCATAATGTGTGCTAAAGTTTCATTTACTTGAATTTTGAAAAATGACATTTGCTCTTCAAGATTAAGCTGTAATTCTTTAAAAAAAAAAAAACTTATCTGCATGTGCTTATGGATGTTAGCTTAAAGAACTAGTTGTTTAGGATTACTTTTGTTTCTAAGTGTAAGAATGTGAAGAATATTTGAAAATTCAATGAATTAATTTTCAACTGCTAAATATTGCACTCATATGTTCTTTTGCTACTTTTTATCTATTTATATATGTATGTGTTTTTAAAATATGAATATATATTATAAGACTTTGGTTTGCCTTAAACATTTACCCTAACTGCTTCAGTCATTCATTTTTTCAATAAATATCTTTTGCATTCTTATCTTCATGAATCTACTAGAATATAAAGATATGAAAGAAGTATAAGGCAATCACGTATTCATTTAAAAGATATTTATTTAGCAACTACTATGTGCCTTTCATTCTTCAAGATGTGGAGAGAAAATGACGAATAAACCAGAAAACCTCTTCCCTAAAGTATTTGCTTTCTAATCAAGGGAGATATACCTACCAGATACTTAAAAAAACAATACACCCCCTGAAATCAAGTCATGAGGATTCATTCAACTGAAGACTAACCTTTTTAATTATGCAACAATTTCCTAAGCTAGTGTTTTCAAATTGTTGCATAATAGAATCACCTGGAGAGTTTTAAAATAATACATGCTCAGGCCCTACCTTATACTGATTAAATCAAAATTTTAATGGATGGCATATAGGCCTCAGTATTTTTTAAACTCTCTAGGTGATTCCAATATTCAGCCACCTTTGAGAATCAGTGCCCTAAATACTTTTTATAAATAAAATGTCAAGCTGGTTTCACACTGGCTTTATTATTTCATTGGAAGAAAATGCCAAGCGTAAATCCCTCTCATCTTAATAGAAGGTTCTACAAATTTCTGCTTGACTAACTGCGTACAAACTTGAAGCAGCTATTCTTCCACATTTTTCTGAAGATTATTTAATATCTATTTGGTAAGTGTAAAGATATACATAATGCCTGGGATGTAATAGACACTTATTGTTCAATGACTGTTTTGATTTTTCAGTGTCATGTTGTACTGTAAAATGACAATGTTCCATTTGAAATTAATATTTTTATTAAAAATATGGACAGAAAATAACTATATCTTTTGCCCAGAAACCTTAGCTATAAAAATATTGAAGCGAATTACAATTCTTCCCAAGGTGTTTGTATACTAAAAGTTTTTCTGTTTAAAGGTATGTAATAATGTGAATTATGTTGCATATTGAGATAAAAACTATTGTGGGTTTTATAACAATTTAATTTTATATTTATTGATTGATATTAAATATATAAATATTATAAAGACATATAAATTTTGATCTCCCTTAATGTGCCGCAATTGAGGTTACAAAATACATGATGTAACACTTTAATAATGTGAACTCTGAAGTCAGATTTGAATCCTACTGTGCTGTTTACTGTGTAACCTGAGACAGGTTATTTAACTTCTCTAAATCCCAGTTTTCTTATCTGTACAATAAAGATTATAATAGTACCTGTTCCTTAGGATTGTTGTGAGTATTAAATAGAATAATTTGTGAGAAGTTTTTAGCACAATGTCTAGTATAGAATAGGCACTCTATTAAATGTTAGAAATTAATACTAGAAATACCTAGAATTATAACAATAGAAGAGATCTTAGCAAAAATACAGTCCTCTCAATTGCTTTGAGCAGAAAGGAACCAAAACAAAATTGTGAACAACTGGTGAGTCTTATTAAACTATTTTTTAGTCATGAAACACAGCTTCTGATTGTACATACTGGTTGAAAATACCTGGTCTAATATAATGAGAAAATTTGATGAGGAAGGAAAGCATTAATATCTTCAGAAGCAATATCCTTGAATATGTGAAAGCATACAGGACACATTACACAAATAGAAGCCTTATTAACCTTTGGCTAGAGCATGGACAGATACCGTTGTATCAGAAAAAAAGGGCAGAGTCTTTAATTTCAAATATTGATGGGTTGATTTGATGTTGAGTGCTTATAAAAAGTATCTTCTAGTTGCTTTTGCCTTCTCAGGAAATAAGAATCAGAGTCAACACTTGAGAGTAAAGCATGGTGGGGAAGATATTGCAAGTTTGAAGGGAGAGGGTGTGAAATAGTAAATCTGTGGCAATGCACAGGGAATTGTAGTTCTGGTCCCAGAAGTTATTGCCACCAACCATTCCCAACAGCTTCTGCTAATTGTTGTCATTTAGTGATCCACTCTTCTCATATACTGTCTAGTTATCTAGCACTCAGTAGTGGAAAGTATCAATACAAGGAATTTCCTACTGACTAGCTTCTGTCCTTGGAAAATGTAAATTCTGAGTTCTCTCATCCATAAAATATGAATAATAACATCTACCTAACTGGGTTGTTAAGATAATTTAAAGCAGCAATATATTTAAATCTTGACCTTAGCAAGCCCAGGCTCAATTTCTAAGTCCTTTCCTCTGATAATGAGTTTAATAAGATTTCTGCTGATTAAAACTCCTTCCCTTCCAAATCTCTGTCCTCATATCTCACAATATATTTTCTTTTCTATTCTATCAGTGGCGATATTTTTTACCCCATCTTTGGAAGAATTAAAAATAGATCCAGAATTTTATATCCTGACAGCCTGTGTATCTCTCCCAAAGATATATCTCCTTTTGATTTTGAAGGTAAAGCACATATGTGTATATGTATATGCATGTGGTGTTATTGTTGAAATGAAACTTCTAGGAGAGAAAGGATTGCTGGTTTTAATATTAAACTCTAAATTTAAAGAAATAAAGTCAGTTCACTGGAATAAACTTAATAGTTCTAAATACAATAAAGTATAGCAACTAAGAATCTTTTGTTATCTCAGAATTAGCTTTTGTATTAACTAAGAATCTTATTTTCTAAGAACTGGGGGAAAAAATGTACAGAGTAGCTGTTTTTAACTCTCCTGAAAACCTCTCAGAATGTGTACTGAGGGAACACAGAATGTATAAGACATTTGAAAGTAGTTTTGACTTTTTGCTCATTGTAAAAACAATTTTTGTATCATTAGTTGGTCTCTAACTTATCCTTCCATAAGCAAGTAGAAAACCAAAGTATATGCAACAACTGTTTCTAGGCATCGAACTACAGGTAATAAAAGACTGATTCCTGAGAAAAGGAAAACAAAGGAGGTAAGTCCTATGATTGTCCCCAGATTACTGCCTACAGGCAGTTGCCAGGCCACAGTGCAGGGAGGGGCAGCCAAAATAAAGCCCAGTGTCTCACTGCATTAAGGAGCTAGAGATCAGAGTTCAGGATGACTGAGAGAGATAGTAAAAAAAAGAAAAGAAGAAGAAGAAAAGAAAAAAACCTTCAGAGATCTGCAGTGGTCTAAAGGTTTTGTTGAGTACTAATTGGCATGGAGCACAGTGAAGTAAGTCAGTTGAGTACTAAAAAAAAAAAAAAAAAACTAGCCAAGGAAAGAATGAGAACGGACTGGAAAGCAGTAAAACAAACAATCTCTGTACCTCATGGATCTGGGAATAATTCATATTCCCACCAGCCAAAATATAGAGATCTTCTAATACTTGGGACATTGGGTAGCATCTTCAGAAGAGTTGTGCTTCAGTAGTGAGGCCAAATTAGCCCTAGAATAAAAACTGCTATAAACTCACCCTAATAAATCTTAAAAACAGCCTGAAAATGTTCAAATTGCTCCTCAAGTAACTTCCTGTATGCCAGAACAAAGTTCAATACTTTAAAGAAATACAACAAAATCCAGCACTTAACAGTGTAAAACTCACAATGTCCAGCATCCAATCAAAAATTACCAGTCATACAAAGAAACAGAAAAAAATATATAATCCATAACCAGGGGGAAAAGCGATCAATAGAAACATACCCAGAAGTGACAGATAATGAAATTAGAGACACTTTAACAGTTATTATAAACATTATAAATATATGCTAGGATATAAAGAAAATCAGGAATATAGTGATAGAAATGAAAGATATAAAAAAGATTCAAAGAGAAATTCTGGAGGTTAAAAATACAATACCCCAAATGAAAAATACATGGAATGAAATTAAGAGCCAATTAGACACAGCAGAAGAAAAGATTCATGAACTTGAAAACAGCAATAGGAACTACCCAAAATAAAGTACAAAGGAAACAAAACTGAAAAAGTCAAAGAACAGAGTCTCAGTGAGCTATGTGAAAATAACCGAGTAACATGTGGATTGGAGTCTATGAGAGAAGAAAATGAGAAATGAGAGAAGAAAGAAAAAGGGAGGGCATAAAAGTTATTGACCAAAAATAATGGCTGAAGTTGTTCTAAATGTGACAAAGACCATAAACCCACAGAAGCTCAAGTAACCACCCCCAAAAAAACATAAATTTGCAACAAGGCACACGTAATCAAGTTGCTGAAAACTAGTGATAAAGAGGAAAATCTTAAAAGCAGAGAAAAAGCAGTTTATACAGAGGAACAAAAATAAGAATTATAGACTTCTTTTAAAAAACTGCAAACCAGAAGACAATTAAGTGATATTGTTTTAGATTTGTTTTCTTGGCTGAGAATTGGTGCCAATTCACCACTAATAAAAATTTTGGCAGGGACTGTCAGTACTCTACCAACCACCAGTGATAGTCTCCTCATTACAAGCCAGCCATTGATTGATCCAGATCCAAAATTCTATTTTAGTCAGCATCCTAAGACTAGTCTTAGTTCTACCTAAGGTCATGTTACCCATAATATTGAGACAAATGTTTGTGTACTGGATGGTACACTTAGGAGCAATACTTAAAGTGCTGCAGGGGATGGGGCAAAAGAAAAAGTTGAACTACCACAGAATTGTAACAGAGGCCTCAACTGATCCAGTGAACAGGCTGTGGAGCTGGGATGGGCCTTCAGAATTGTCCACAAGAGAGAAAAGGAGCTGGGCCTTTGTACCTTCATGTAAACCAGTCACTGAATATGGGTTGATTCGGGAGGAAGTGTAACCTTGGGTAAAGCAGTTCCCTTCAGCCAAGCACAGTTCCTAAAGAGGAGTGCAGCCAATATTCCTGACAGCTGGGAAATGAATGAGTGTGCACTGAGGGGTTCTATGGAGAACACCTCATATTCACTGCAAAGGATCCCTAGCATTAAAACGAACAAACTAGAAAAGGGATTGTGTTACTATGAGAGAGGTTATGAGAATTGATGTTTGGGGATTATTTTTTACTTTATTATTTGTTGATTTTATTAAAAAGTAATGTCTGTTCATTATAGGTGATTTGGAAATGAAAAAGTTTAAATCACCTATAATCTTATCAACCACATAAAACCCTGTGAAATCTTGGAGTATTCTGTGTCTCAAAAACTCAAAAGAAAGTGGCTCTCTTTTTTTCTAAAGCTTATATGATTGACTAAGGTTAGAGATTAGCAATAATTTTTCTTAAAAGTTCATGGTGAAGCTAAAAATACAGTGAAAAGACCTACATTCTTATTCCTTATGTACAGTGTCTTAGACTTTTGTATTTTGGGGTTTTGATCAGCTTTCTGATTTATATCTTGGAAGTTCTAAAGACTGCATCCATCTTTAGATTTAGCAGTTTCAACCTGTCTCCTCACAATTAAGTGACCTGATTTGTCAGGCAGTACTTTATGCTAAAGCAAAGAGTCCAAATGTCTTTCTCTTCCCCAGCTTAATATTCATGTACCCCCTCCACTCAGATTTATGTTCCACCTATTGCTAGGCTGTAGGGCTATTAAACATTGCTATTAAGTTCATTAAACAGAAAATTAAATTTCAACATCAAATCATAAATTGGAAGGAATTACACAATTTATAAATCACAGATGTTGGTGGAAGTTTAACTTTTGGAATCAGTGTTATATAATTCCTAAAATGACTGTGTATTTATTTTTTAAAAAAACTATTAGTAATTAGATTTGGATGACTTATGGGCAGCAGTGCCATCTGCAGGCCTCCTCTGTTGTAGTTCTTTTTAGTCTGATGTTCTTTTTAAAAGGGATTTGACTCTACTGAATATTTATGGCTTTATAATGTCAAGTACAAAATGGTATTAATCACAGACTGCAGAAGGGTGAACTTACAGGTACAGATCCTCATTAGGGATTTTTAAACCACTGAGCTAATATCAACTGTCATATCCATATTTATAATTCAAATATTAAACATAATGTGTAAGATCTAGCATATATATAGAATGAGTGTGGGTATTGGAATCAGGCAGAACTGAGTTCTAATTGTGTTTATATTAGTTGTCAGCTGTGTGATATTAAAAAATTTACTTCTCTGAGTTGCAGGTTTTTTATTAGTAAAATGGGGATAATACTTCCTTCATGACATCCTTGAGAGCTCAAAATAGATAAAATGTATAAAGTACCTAGCACAAATGTACATATAATATGCCTCCAATTGATAATAGTTCCCTTTCCCTTAAAATTAAAACAAAACAAAAATCTCAAGACCATTTATTGCCTTTGTACACAGTGCATTTGAGAGTTATAAAATATATCATTACCTTTTTGGATAAAGTGGAGTTTGAAGGAACAGTTTTACTGGGATACTTATTATCCATCCTGTCCTGTATGTCTTTTCATTCTTATGTCTTTTAAAATTTAAATGTAGATATATGTTAGAAGCTGCATAGAGTATTTCTGCGAGGTATTTACAAGAAATGATAAACAGTGATTCCTGAATTTTGGGGATATGATGGAGTCTTATTTTTTTAATGTGTATACCCTTGGAACTGTTTTAATTTCTATCATGTACAACATTGCTTTTTCCAAACTAAAACAGTAATAAATATCAACATTTGGAAAAGGAAAATGTCTGAGATTATCCTTGTATTAAAAATGAATCATAGTGACTTCCCTGGCATTCCAGTGGTTAAGACTCCACCCTCCCAATACAGTGGGCACGAGTTTGATCCCTGGTTGGGGAGCTAAGATCCCACATGCTGCAAGGCACAGCTAAAAAAAAAGAATGATAATTTGGTCTCCTCACCCCCACCTCCAAAAATCTTTGCTTCTAAATGAAACAAGACAGAAAGGAGAAGGCTAACCTGAGCAATTCAGATTTTGAATAAACTTTCTCTGAAATTGTAATATTGATATATACTTTCAAGGGAAACTGTATACAATTTTCTTCAAAATTGATAAGAATAGAATGAACTGCCTAAGATCTCTCCTCTCAGGAAGCAGAGGCTGACATATTATCCAACTGCTAGCTCTGTGATTATGTAGTAGACTATGATTTGAATCACCTGACATGCATGCTTCCAGCTGAGGTTGAGCAAGATGAGGCTCTACCTTCTTGTTTTAGCTCTCATGCTATGAACAAGTGTCCTCTTTGCAGTCTATGTAGTGCCGTGTTTTTCTTATTTTTGTGGTTTTTATAGGTGATTTCACTGTTTAAATTGAACCCCAAGCATAGTGCTGAAGTGCTGCCTTTTATTCCTAAGCATAAGCATAACAAGGTGGTGATGTTCCTGACAAGCAAATGTATGTGTTAGATATGCTTCACTCAGGCATGAGTTACAGTGCTGTTGGCTGTGAGTTAAATGTTAATGAATCAACAATACATATTAAATAATGTGGTTTTGAACAGAAACATACATAAAACAAGGTTATAGATTAGTCAGTTCCTGAAAATATTATGACCAAAGGCTCGAAAGAACCTAACCCTGTAATTCCCCTAGGAGCAACGGTTCAGGATTTGCTATTTCAGTGTTTGTGGCGACTTTATAGAAACATCACTGCAAATAATGAGAATCAATTGTATTGCCATATGTGTACAAAAGAGTGGAGGTATCATGGCTGACTTTTTATTTCTCCTGTACATTTCTGTATTTTCCAAATTTATTCTCATGAACATACACTAATTTTATTACAAGGAATAAAATTTTTCAAAATATATACATTCTTAGAGACAGTTTGATATAAGTAAAACACATTGATTAGCAGTCAGATGTGGATTTGAGTTACTGCTCTGCCATTTAATAGCTATGTAACTTTGGGAAAGTTGTTTAACTTTTCACAGCCTCTATCCCCATCTATAAAACAGATAATATTATGTAACTTGGGAAGTTATTCTGAGGATTAGGAGCCATGTATCTAAGTTGTCTAGCTCAATATCTGGTATAGGATGGAACTCAAAAATTGTAACTACTAATATTAACTCCAAAAAATGTAACTATTAATATTAACTCTCTCCTAGGACTAAACTACAGAAGCCCAAGCCTCAGAGACTTACAGGTCTTTGGAAAATCATGATTTTTTATGCCAGTTGTTATCCCCATTCACAAGCACAAATTTTATAGATTCAGTGCTTCAGTTTCTCTATACTTATTCTTGTTCCATCAACTGTTTGTTGAGTATCCACAGTGTGCTGGAACTCTTCTAGTGGGGAATAAAACAGACAAGGTCTCTGCGGTCTGGTGTGTTAAATCATGTAATTTAGGCCTTTGTAGAAGAACTTTAATGACTTTGACCTCCACTGATGTATCTCATCGAATACCCGGATTTGGAGACTCTGACAATTAACCCTAAAATACACATATTCTGGAAATTGCTTCCTTTTTTAATCAAATCCATCAGATATTTGCTTAGGTATTTTTAATCCCTAAACTGTTTAATATGTGTGGCATTATAAGGCTTGATTTTCCTTCTAACAATACTTAGATCAAACTTTATTGCACCTTCTCCTTTTTTTTTTTTTTTTTTTTTTTTGAGAGTTCATAATATCTCCTTTCTCTCTCTACCAATCTGGGGAGATTAAAGTTGCCGAACATTTACACTATGTTAGTTTGAGATGGTGAATAGAATCTGACTATTATACAAATTTAGAAAGTTTCTAAAATGGAAGCTCTATTTCAAAAATCAGTTTTTGAGAATAACTGAATCCACATCTCAGACAAATTTAATAAGGATGATTTAACTTGGGCATAATTCATAACAGAAGTTATGCTTCTAAAAATAAACTACACAAATGGGAGTTCTATTTGGCCTCCCATACACAAAGAGGTAGCAGTGTATGTCTGTGTCTCTTTGCCCTCAGTCATGATCTGCTAGCTGTGTTGTCCTTTTCCTTAGTATAAGGTGCTGGAATGTCATTACCTGTGTTCCCATGCATGTGTTTTCCAAGAGGCTGGCAAAATCTGTCCATGTGTGGTCCAGTGTCCCATTGTGTCCATTACTAGTACAGCTTAGCTGACCTCACCCATGTGCTGCTGCCCTTTTGCATTTTTCTATTTTATCTTGTCTCTGCTTTTATGTTGCATTCAGCTTTTCTCTTCTGCACACTGCAATGTCCTCTCTGTGCATCCTCTTTTCATCTGCTTCAGCTCTCAACCATGTGGGAGAGACCATTTACCTTTGGGAAATGATTTTATTTTGTCACCGGAAAAACCAACCCCTTCCCCAAGTGCTTATTTTCTAACACACTCTGGATCTTGGAAACAGGAAACAGTAAGTAGTTTTTCTTCATTCCAGAACATCCTGGGCCATAGCTGCACAGCAGAGATCAAAGCAGGCACACATCAAAAGCACCCCAACCGAGAGGAGCAGCCCTGAAGCTTCAGTGCCTCCGGCTCTTATTATCATCACTGCCTGTGAGTCATGTATATCTCATCTTTCCCCTGTCTGCTATTCCTTTTCTAGGCTCAGCAAAGAAAGCTGCTCTTTACCAAACTTTCTTAACAACTCAAGATAAAAACTCCTTCAATTTTTCCCTCCCTCCGTCCTCTCATAATTATTATAGTTAAACAATTTCAGTGATACTCATTTATTTGACATTTCTTAAGCTCTTATTGTGTGCCAAGTACTGTGCTGAGTGATGAGGCTAGAAAAAATGAATGCTACACTCCCTACTCTCAAGGAGCTTTCAACTAATGGAACAAGGCAAACAACACATAAACAGATAGTTCTAATATAGTGTGATCAAATCCACAGTAGAGGCAGGCAAAGGTCTTTTGCTAGTAAATGGAAGGGGCACCATTTCACTGGTAAGGTGATTTATTGGATGAGGGTTTTGCCAGGCAGAGGGTTAATGGATGTAGGGACAGGGTATGGGAGGGCTAGGGTAGTGTAGACAGAGGCAAATCACAGGGGGTAAGATATAGCAGATGTGTTCTTGAGGGAAGGGTAATAGAAGCAGATCAGGATTGCTGAGCTATGTATTTGAGGCGGGGAGATACTGCTGGGAAGAACATCGTAAAACTTTCATTTTTTTTTCCCCTTTGTTCTGCAGCAGTGATTTCCATCAGTCTGTCTTCCAGCTCACTTATTTGTTCTGACTCGTTTATTCTGCTATTGATTCCTTCTAGTGTATTTTTCATTTCAGTTACTGTATTGTTCATCTCTGTTTGTTTGTTCTTTAAGTCTTCTAGCTCTTCGGTAAACATCTTTTTGTATCTTCTAGGTCTGTGCCTCCATTCTTTTTCCGAGATCTTGGATCATCTTTACTATCATTACTCTGAATTCTTTTTCAAGTGAATTGCCTACCTCCACTTCACTTAGTTGTTCTTCTGGGGTTTTATCTTGTTCCTACATCTGGAACATATTTCTGTGCCGTCTCATTTTGTCTAACTTTCTGTCTTTGTGGTCTCTGTTCCACAGGCTGTAGGATTGCTTTTGCTGTCTGCCCTCTGGTGGGTGAGGTTGGTCCAGGGGCTTGTGCAGGCTTCCTGGTGGGAGGGACTGGTGCCTGCCCACTGGTGAGTAGAGCTGGGTCTTGTCTCTCTAGTGGGCAGGGCTGTGTCAGGGGGTGTGTTTAGAGGCTGCTGTAGGCTCAGGACACATTAGGCAGCCTGTCTGCTGATGGGTGGGGCTGTGTTCCCACCCTATTGGTTGTTTGGCCTGAGGCGTCCCAGCACTGGAACCTGCAGGCAGTTGGGTAGGGCCAGGTCTCAGTGCCAAAATGGCAACCTCCAGGAGAGCTCATGCTGATGAATATTCCCGGGGGACTCCACCACCAGTGTCCTTGCCCCAACAGTGAGTCAGAGCTGACCCTCACCTCCCCAGGAGACTCTCCAAGACCCAGAGGTAAGTCTGGCCCAGGCTCCTATGGAGTCACTACTTTGCCATAGGTCCCAGTGCACATGAAACCTTGTGTGCACCCTCCAAGTGTGAGGTCTCTGTTTCCCCCAGTCCTGTGGAGCTTCTGCACTCAAGCCCTGCTGGCCTTCAAAGCCAAATGCTCTGGGGGCTCCTCCTCCCAATATTAGGCCCCCAGCTGGGGAGCCTGACGTGGGGCTCAGAACTCTCACTCCTGTGTGAGAAACTCCACAATATAATTCTTTTCCACTTTGTGGGTCGCCCACCCAGCAGGTATGGGATTTGATTACATCACAGAAGTGCCCCTCCTACCATCTCATTGTGACTTCTTCTTTGTCTTTGGATGTAGATTATCTTTTTTTGTAGGTTCCAGTCTTTTTTGTTGATGGTTGTTCAGCTGTTATTTGTTATTTAAGTATTTTCATGAGAGGAGGTAAGCTCAAGTCCTTCTACTTTGCCATCTTGTATCCTTCCTGAACATCATAAAAATTTATCTGACACACATTCAAGAACGTGGACTTTATTCTATAAAGGTGAACTTTACTAAAATGTGACTTCTTGTGTTAGGTTGAATAACAGGCCCCCAGATAACTTCATGTCCTAATGCCAAAGCCTGAGATTATAATGCCTTATATGATAAATATATATATATACTTTGCAAATGTGATTGAAATAAGGATCTTGGGATAGAGGGATTACCCTGGATTATCTGGATCATCTGTGTAAACCCAATATAATCACAAAGGTCCTTATAAAAGAAGCTAGGAAAATCAGAGACAGAGAGAGATGTGAACATGGAAGCAGAAGACAGAGAAAATGCTGTGCTGCTGGCTTCAAGATACAGGAAGAAGCCACAGGCCAATGAATATAGGTGGCCTCTAAAAGCTGGAAAGGTCAAGGAAATATTCTCTGCTAGAGGCTTCAGAAGAAAAGCAACTCTGTGAAACTAGTTTAGACTTCTGACCTCCAGAAACATAAGACAATAAGTTTGTGTTCTTTAGTCACTAAGTATGTGGTAATTAACAGCAGGAAATTAATATGCTCCTTGAGAGCAGAAGTTTTTGGTTTATTGCTGCTCTATCATCTTGAACAGTCCCAGAATAACTTTCAGAGAAGAAAAAGAAATAAAAGGAATCCAAATTGGAAAAGAAGTAAAACTGTCACTGTTTGCAGATGACATGACACTATACATAGAAAATCCTAAAGATGCTATCAGAAAACTACTAGAGCTCATCAATGTATTTGGTAAAGTTGCAGGATAGAAAATTAACACACAGAAATCTCTTACATTCTTGTACACTAAGAATGAAAGATCAGAAAGAGAAATTAAGGAAACAATCCCATTTACCATCACATCAAAAAGAGTAAAATGCCTAGGAATAAACCTACTGAAGGAGGTGAAAGACCTGTACTCAGAAAACTATAAGATACTGATGAAAGAAATAAAAGGTGACACAAACAGATGGGGAGATATACCATGTTCTTGGATTGGAAGAATCAATATTGTGAAAATGACTACCCAAAGCAATCTACAGATTCAATGCAATCCCTATCAAATTAGCAATGGCATTTTTCACAGAATTAGAACAAAAACTTTTACAATTTGTATGGAAACACAAAAGACCCCTAATAGCCAAAGCAATCTAGAGAAAGAAAAAGGGAGATGAAGGAATCAGGCTCCCTGACTTCAGACTATACTGCAAAGCTACAGTCATCAAAAAAGTATGATACTGGCACAAAAACGGAAATATTGACCAATGGAACAGGATAGAAAGTCCAGAGATAAACACACACACCTGTGGTCACCTAATCTATGACAAAGGGGGCAAGACTATACAATGGAGAAAAGAAAGTCTCTTCAATAAGTGGTGCTGGGAAAACTGGATAGCTAAATATAAACAAATCAAATTAGAACACTCTGTAACACCATACACAAAAATAAACTCAAAATGGACTAAAGACCTAAATGTAAAACTCTTAGAGGAAAACATACACAGAACACCCTTTGACATAAATCGCAGCAAGATCTTTTTTGATCCACCTCCTAGAGTAATGAAAATAAAAACAAAAATAAACAAATGGGACCTAATTAAACTTAAAAGCTTTTGCACAGCAAAGGAAACCATAAACAAAATGAAAAGACAACCCTCAGAATGGGAGAAAATATTTGCAAATGAAGCAACCAACAAGGGATTAATCTCCAAAATACACAAACAGCTCATGCAGCTCAATATCAGAAAAAAGCAGACAACGCAATTAAAAAATGGGCAGAAGTTCTAGATAGACATTTCTCCGAAGAAGACATACAGATCGTCAAAGAACACATGAAAAGATGCTCAACATCACTAATTATTAGAGAAATGCAAAACAAAACTACAATGAGGTATCACCTCACACCGGCCAGAATGGCCATTATCAGAAAAATCTACAAACATAAATGCTGGAAAGGATGTGGAGAAAAGGAAATGTTGGTGGGAATGTAAATTTGTACAGCCTTTCTGGAGAACAGTATGGAGGTTCCTTATAAAACTAAAAATAGAGCTACCATATGATCCAGCAATCCCACTCCTGAGCATATATCTGGAGAAAACCATAATTCAAAAAGATTCATGCACCCCAGTGTTCATTGCAGCACTATTGACAATAGCCAGGACATGGAAGTAACCTAAATATCCATCAGCAGATAAATGGATAAAGAAGATGTGGTACATATATACAATGTAATATTACTCGACCATAAAAAAGAACAAAGTAATGCCATTTGCAGCAACATAGATGGACCTAGAGATTGTCATACTGAGTGAAGTAAGTCAGACAGAGAAAGACAAATATCACATGATATCACTTCTATATGGAATCTTAAAAAAGGGTACAAATGAACTTATTTACAAAACAGAAATAGAGTTACAGATGTAGAATAGAAACTTATGGTTACCGGGGGTAAGGGCGGAGAGCAACAAATTGGGAGATTGGGATTGACATATACGCACTACTATATATAAAATAGATAACTAATAAGGATCTACTGTATAGCACAGGGAACTCTACTCAATACTCTGTAATGGCCTATATGAGAAAAGAATCTAAAAAAGAGTGGTTATATGTATAAATGATTCACTTTGCTCTACACCTGAAACTAACACAACACTGTAAATCAACTATACTCCAATAAAAAAATTGTTAAAAAGAAATATTGAAGTAGAATCTACAACTTGGTTAGAGTCAATAAATAAATAAATAAAAATGAAAGCTGGAAAAGTCAAGGAAACATTCTCTCCTAGAGGCTTCAGAAGGAAAGCGACTCTGTAAAACCAATTTAGACTTCTGACCTCCAGAAAGATAAGATAATAAGTTTGTGTTGTTTTAGTCACTAAGTGTGTGGTAATTAACAGCAGGAAATTAATATACCCCTTGAGAGCAGGAGGTTTTGGTTTATTGCTACTCTATCTTGAATGATGCCAGAATAATCACCCCAAAATATGCTTCTTTGAGCTAAAGGCCAGTAGAACCTGAACACCCAGGAAAAGCTCTAAAACCAGGGCACAAGATTCCCTTTTGTAAAGCAAATTTACATTTATGAAGGAAACTTACATTTGTAAATAAGATGTCTTATTTTCCTATACCAGAAAGAGGAGGACTCTTTTAACTCTTGTGAATGGAGAAGGCACCAAAAAAAACTGGTTAACAAACTTTATTAAACAACTCTTGTTTACCATATTTTTCTGGCCGCCTTCCCCTAACTAACTTCTCTCAGAAGCCCTTTATCCCTTTATCTTACCTAAGATGGTATAAAAACCCATATTCTAACCACATTTTGGGTTGCTCATCTTTGGGTACTCTCATGTGTACATGCACTGTGCATATTGATAAACTTCTCTTTGTTTTTCACTTGTTAATCTGTCTTTGGCCCGATTATCAGGGCCCCAGCCAAGGAACTTAAAGTGGATAGAGGAAAAGACATTTTTCCTCCCCTAGACTTCTGGCAATGAGAATGGGCTAGCTGGGACACCCCACTTACTCTGGAGACTGTAGCTGAAATCCAGGACCCCTGACAAAGCTGGCCGAATGTAAAAATTCTTACCAAAGTCAGCCTCCCAGGTTTCTATCTGCAGGGTCCAATCAAATCAGGGTGGTAAATGTCTCTTTCTCTTATCTTTTCCAAATTTCGATTAACAAGTGAAAAACATTTGTAGAAATTAGTTATTTGGATTTTTACTCATGTGAATTTGGTTCTGAGGGACTGATTATTGATACTTTCCCTCCCAGGGACAGCTATTGCTTTCTTCTTTGTCTAGTTCTGTGCCCTGAGAGTTTGGCTTTCCTCCTGCCAGGGCATGCAGGTTGTCATACCTGCAACTGCAGGCAGCCACCTGTCAGGGAGGTGGGGTGGAGGCCAAGAGCAAGTGGATGGGTTGCACTGCATTCACAGCTGGTGTCTTACCATTGCCAGTTCTCAGGGTTGGTTTGTCCAAGTCTTTCTTGCTTTTGGCTACCTTTGGATAGATCATGAGATCTATCATGAGAGCTTCTTTTTTTGCACCTTCTATGGTGATGCCTCTTGTGTCCCTGGTTATGCTATAAGAAAGCTAATGTTTTTGGCTTGAGTCACAATTGGAATAGTATATCTTTGTTTTAAAAAATCTCCAAGACCTAAAACAGTATCTGGAACATAGAAGGTCCTCAATAAATATTTATAGAGGGGTGAAATAGGACTTAACAATGAGGTACCCCAAAGAGAGAACCAGAGGCCTTGTGAATTTTTATCCTTTACTGTATCAACAGTATATAGAATTTTTTTTTTGCTTGACCACCTTAAAATAATGTGCTTTTCCAACAGGAGAGGTCATATTCCAGGGCATAACCAGAGACAAATAGGACTCATCTTTCTGCAGAGTCAGTTTGTCATGAAATTTTGGAGGAGAAAAATATAAATAAATAATCTATACTATGTGATAGGGTATATGAATATTTTACAAACTTAAAGGAAATTTAATCCTCCAAGCCAGTAGCCTCTGGTTATGCCCACAGATGCTTAGAGGGTGAGTTAATTCTCATCCAACATTGAGACTATTTGGGTGGAGAGACTTGATAGGCACATATCTACTGGTAATGATGCAAAATACCTCAGTCATGCAGAACTGCTCTCCTAAGCTTTCCATGGTCACATTCTCTTCTCTTTCATAAGAAGTTCCTGAGCACTTTCCTTTACTTTGCTTCCAAAATCAATATGCATTTGTCCTCATTCCTTTTTATTCTCCTAGCATTTTGCAAATCTAGCTTTACAATTACTTATATGAATGACATTTTACAAATCACTTTACCTCTTTGAGTTCCAGTTTCTTCATTTGTAAACTAAGGAGTTTATACCAAGATATCTTAAAGTCTATACCAAGTTTAAAATTCAATGATAATATGGTTTATAGTATTAACCAGCTGCTAGTAGTTGGCTTAGAGTAGCAAATAAGCCAACATTTATCACTTGACATCTGTCCCTCATCTTTAATTACAAGATATCAAGTAGTTATTTTTGCATTAAACAACCACCCTCAAAATCTAAAAGCTTAAAACGACAACCGTTTATTTAGCTCACAATTCTGCAGTTCAATAATTTCAACTGGGCTCAAAAGGACAGTTTTTCTGATCTTACCTGAGCTAGAATGGCCTCAGCTGAGATGACTTATCTTCATTTCATGCAGCCTCTCACCTTCCAGCAGGCTAGCCTGGGCTTTTTCTCATGGCAGAGCAAAGGCCCAAGACACAGAGTGGAATTGCACAATGCTTCTAGAGGGCTAGGCCTGGAACTGGCATACCTTCCCTTCTACTGCATTCTGTTGGTCTAAGGAAGTCACAGATCAGCCCAGACCCAAGGAGTGGGGAAATAGATTCCATCTCTTGATAGGAGGAGTTGCAAAGACACGTTGCAGAGGGCATGGAAAAGGGAGAAAAATTGGGGTAATCATTGTCCTCAATCTTCCACATAGTTCAATGATTCTTTTCTTTCTACCCCCAGCATCATAACTACTCTCCTTCTGAAGTGACAATAATAATAATAACTCACATTTGTTAAGCACTTGTTGCCAGGCACTCTTCTGAGCACATTACATTAACAATTCATTTTCTTCTCACAAGAACTTGTTGAGGTAGTTATTATTGGTATATTAGAATGAGAAAACAGGCACAAAGAGGAAAAATAATTTACAAGATCCTTTCCACCAGGAAAGAAAAGTTGTTAGAGGATAAGCCATGTGGTGTTGATGAGAATTAAGCCAGAATTGAACAGCTCTCCAGGTCATCTGAAGGCATAAACACCTTTCCATTGCTTTTCCAGAAGATTCAAAGGCTAGAGCACTCAGGAGAATGAAGTTGTCCCACCATTGTTAAAGAGATATTTGTACATTTACAATCTCAGCCAATGATTTTAAAAAGGCAGATTTTAAAATCATCTTTAATGGAAAGAATTCCTCTGTATAAATTTTCTTCATATCCCTATGGAATCTATTTTGTTTTAATTCCAGCAATCTTTATCAAGTGACAGTGATGCCAGACACTGGGGATATCAAGAACCATGGAGTCTTTTAATTTAACATAACAAAATCAACTTCAACTAATTATGCAGTTCTAGAGGAAGCATCAGCTAGGTAATTCTAGAGCATTCAGCCTTTCCTCAGAGCCACTAATGTCACTCAATGACCTCAACTTTTAAGCACACTCTAACTAATATGACCAAAGACATCTGCCTCTATGTCTGAACTATCTCTGATCTTCCTCTTAAGTTTTTTCTCCCCTGGTACAGCCATCTAAGCTCTATTGTACCTGCCTTACCTGTGCTAGCCCACAGACCCTATTTTAGTGTTTTCCAACATTGCCTAATCTATCACATCAGACCTAATGAGTCTGAATCTGCAGAGAGAGAATCTGTATTTCTAACAGTACTCCAGGTGATTCTTATGACTATGTAGGTTTGGTAAATGCTGCCTTATCTTTTATCTAGCATGATTTTAATTAGAATGATTAGTTTAATCTAGCATGATTATAGTCTAATTCTAATTGGCTTGACTGAATCCTAAAATCTGGGTTCATGAAAATTGTTTTTCATGGCAAGAAGTAAACTTTGCCTGGGAACTTAGTCTCATCATTCATACTGGGTATAGCCTAATAGGGAGACAAGATCTGGACCCTCCACCCATGATAATTAAAAGTGATGTAGAGAAGTACTATCTGGTATCCATTTGGGCCATACATGGGCTGTTGGAAGTAAACATTCTCTGGTGGGGAGAAAAGACTAAGACTGATAGATATGTAAAAAAAATGTGTTTTAAATATCTCAAATCTAGTTGCTATATCCTATACCAAGGCCATTTCAATTCTGACCTAATTGAGAATAAAAACAATGAATTCTTGGGCTTTTACTAATAGGTTAGGTAATTGATCTTTTTGAGTTTTAATTTCCTAACATGTAAAATGGGAAGCTTGTACTAGATATTCTCTAAGCTTTTTAAAGACTAGTGTCTTGGATTCTAAGAGTTAGTTTAGTCAAATAAAATATGACAAGTCATTAGATGACTGAAATGTTTATTGAATTTATTATAGCTTTACTATACTGATCTTATTGGTTAATTCAATAATGACTAATAAAGCTATTTGTTTCTGTAAATACAGCTAATGTTTTTCACTTATTCCAAGTTTGGATATGGAGGAGAAAGGAAGAAGGAACACCTAGTCCCTCCCTTTTCTCTTCACCTTTTCTCTTCCAAGAACCTCTGAAAGGGTCCAGTGGTCCAATGATTGGTTGGAGTAGTTGCCACCCATTCCAAAATAGAGAAAATCACTTAATGCCCTTCAGAGAAGGAATGGTGCCCCATTTCTTCTTTTACTCTCTTTCAAATGTTAACTTTACTGATTCTTTCAAACCTAGAATCTTCTAGTTAGGAGCATCACAACCATAATAATCTAACATAGATCTTTTGAATGTAACAGTTAAAATTTAATTTCAGTGTGGTTGGAACGTTTCTAAATCCAGTTGTTAAAAGAAATTCCTAATTAAATATAACATCTCTAATTAATGAATGCAAAAATAATACATTAGGCACTCAAAAATGTGTCCTCATGCAAAAAAAATAAAACAGAAATTTGACTCAACAGTAGATAATTCAGGCAAAAATTGAAAGTGTTAATTCAGAAATATGAACATTACAGGTCAAAGTAATTTTTTAAGACCAAGATTCTTTGAATAATTGCCTCAACTGCACACAACCTGGACAGACATGATTAACTTAGCTAAAGAATGATTATGAGGAATTTATGTGGGAAAAAATTACTTGCAAATCTGATTGAATGTGAATTTCTGCATTTACGATTAATGCCAGGAAAAGACATTGTAGCAGTCTCATGGAATATCTCACAGCTCTAGTGCACATTTTTGTGCCGTTATCAGCAGTTGCAAACTAATCGACAGAGCTTGCATGGTAAGCAATTAGAATCTACTAATCTCCTTTTTTTCCCACTCAGCCTTTTCTTTTTTTTTTTTTTTTTTTTTTTGGTATGCGAGATAAGCAGAGTCTGGAAATAAATAACTCAACAAGTCTGATTTGGGCATCTTCAGTGGATTCTTTTCTGATATTTCACCTTTTCATAATTATATTTGATGTCTTATCAAATGTTTGGCCAAATTTTTAATTATAAAATATCATTAAAGCCCTATAACTTATGCACAACTTTACCACATTATCTTTGTGCATGGCTTTTTTTCTTCTCTTCCCCTGTGTGCCCTTTTACTGTCCTGCTGTTTACGGAGAAATATCTTCTGAGAAGCAAGTTAAAACCTGACAGAGGTTTTCAATCTGACATCTCATTTTACAAACTTGATTGGAATTCAGGTTATTGAATCATGGCTTGAATAACTTGAATATAAAGCTAAAGCCTTATATTCCACAAATATTCTGAAAAGCAATCTGCTCGCCCATTTTCTGCAGTGGGCCAAGGCCATTTGATTAGAAAATATCTGCTTTTTTGAAGAGGCAGCTTTAGAAGAAACCCTTTGAGAAATGGAAATTCTCTTCATAAACCATAATAATGCCATCCTCATCAGATATAGAAATTTGAAAATGAAGTCACCTATTTCTTTTTTTCAGCTATGCTCCCAGAGTCATTTTGCTGATAGTGAATTAGCCTTGAGAAGGATGAGATGTTGTTCATTCATCTCTTCATTCATTTCTAGGCATTGTTCTAGATCCTAGAGACACATACAAAGATCCTGCTGCTGTGGACATGAGCCACAATTGTCTGCTGCCTCTTTTTTTTTTTTTTCTCTTTACGTTGACGATCACAGAACTGCATTTGTCATATTGTGAAGTAAGTACTGAGTAATACTCAAGTGGATACATGACTAGCTTCTCACTTCTTTGAATTTAGGGAGTACTGCTGCTCATTTGTTTAAATTTGAAGGCAAAACAACTTGAAGTTGTCATAGAAGATTAGTATTAAAACTTAAGAAAAAATGTACTGAGCACTTAACCTATTGTTATTACATACCAACCTCAGTTGTGCTTGAGAATAAATGTGTTGGCCATTTTGACTGATGGGTATTAGGGCAGCGGTCAGAAGGCCCATTTATCCAAAATAACTCCCTTGACAATCAACCCTAGTACAGAAAATTTGCACCGTTCATTTATCCATTCATTTATTCACTCATTAGTACCTGCTATGTGCTCTGCATTATGTACACAATGGGGTTAAAAGACTAAATAAAACACCCTAGTCCTGATATAGAGATGCTCACAGACTGGTTAGAGGAAGAGATGAATAAATTGCCAATTATAATGTAACAAGTGCTATAACAAAGGAAGTATAAGGCTACGAGGTAACATATCATATGTTGTGTATTTTTTGGATTACATCATCTGCCGTAATTAAATAAAGCATCTCAATTAAGTGAATATAAAAATACTACATTAGGTACTCAAAACTTGATCTCATACAAACTGGGATGAAGTTTAATGAAGGAAGGGACTTTGTCATTTTATTCACTGCCATATATACCACAGTACATGACACTATTTGTATCTTATAAGTCTTAACAGAAAAGTCTTTCTTAAGTTTCTTGCCTCCTGCATTATTTGACTTCCAATACCACCATATCATATGTAATGCCTTCAGTCATGAAACTCCATAATCTCATTTTCTCACTTCTAAAAATGCACAACAGAAGCTCCCTGCCACTGTTCTGTGTGTCACTCAGGCAGTTCTCTGAAATTTATTTCCAAAAAAATGTATATTTATCAATCAGTGAACTTTAGCTCCCAAACAAAATTAAGTACTAAGGACCAGATTAACTCTCCTATCTGAAATAATTTTTAAAAGAAACAACACTGTTCATGATATGGGACATCATCAATAAAAAAAAACAGTGACCACTAGACAAGGTAAACCATCCAACTGCACCAGCTTAATGCTATGAAAGGATTCTAGGCTGTGATGCCCAGAAAGTGAATCTAGATAGAGCCAAAAGATTCCAAGTTAAGGAGATGGAGCTGAGAATTGAGGAAAACAAGGTGACTAGAGTTCATACGAAGGAGTCCTGTGAAAGAGGAAGTCTACAGAGAGAGAATTCTGAAGCTCTGCAGAGTGTCCCCCTTGAATATTCAACTGAAATACTTATTAGTGCTTCTGTGTGAGGAGATTACCCAAGGCCAAAAGAATCACCTGAGTGGATTAGAGGTCACAGTGCTAGTCACCCACACAGAGATGAGAAATAGTACCTATTCCCAGCACCCAAACTAGAAAGTCTCATGATTCATGGAGAATTTGGTAAAATAATCAAAAAAGTCTTGAACTCAGTATTAGACAGTAATACTGCATAATACAGTGTTGAGGAAAATTGGTCTTACACTGAGCACTGCTTCAATCCAACCTAACAAATCCTTTAAACAAAACTCAAAAACCAAACTGTTTCCAAAAACAATGAGTCACAGAATAAAGCTCAATAATATTTAAAGGAATACAAATAAACCTAGCAAGCAATGAAGTAAAACTTAAAATGTCTGGCACCCACAGAAGGGAGTGGCAAGATATATTCAAAGTCCTGAAAGGGAAAAATTTGCAACCTAGGATACTCTACTCAGCAAGATTATCATTTAGAGTAGAAGGAGAGATAAAGAATTTCTCAGACAAGCAAAAACTAAAGGAATACAGCAATACTGAACCTATCCTAAAAAAAATATTAAAAGACCTTCTCAAAATAGAAAAGAAGCAAGAATCTATAGGAAAAAGAAAATCACAGTTGGAAAGTAAATCACTTAAATAAGCCAGTATACAGATTTTCTTTTTAATCAAAAAAATTTCTGTGAAAGTGATGATAACCAAAATGAACAGAAAAGGATAAACATGAGGATGTAAAAGATGAAATCAAAATTATAAAATGAGGGGGAGGAGAGTAAGAAAATGTAGTTTTTTGTGTTTTTTTAGAATGTGTTTCAGCCTATATGACTTTTAGTCTAAAACAAGTAGGTATAGTAATGGGTTAACATACTTGAAAAACAGGGTGACCACAAATCAAAAACATACAATAGATTCACAAAAACCAAAAAGAAGAGAACACAAGCATAATAAAAGAGAAAATCATCAAACCACAAAAGGTAAAACAAAAAGAAACAAAGAAGAAATACAAAATCAACTGGAAAACAAGGTTTAAAATGGCAATAAATACGTATCCATCAATAATTACCTTAAATGTCAACGGACTAAATGCTCCAATCAAAAGACATAGAGTGGCAGATTGTATAAAGAAATTGAAAAGTAAGCCTACAATATGTCACCTACAAGAGACCCACTTTAAGGCAAAGGACACACATAGATTGAAATAAAGGGAATGGAAAAAGATATTTCATGCAAACAGAAATGACAAGAAAGTGGGGGTCACAATACTCATATCAAATGAAACAGACATTAAAACAAAAGTCATAAAGCAAGATAAAGAAGGACACTATATAATGGTAAAAGGATCAATACAAGAAGAGGATACTACACTGGTCAACATATATGCACCCAATATAGGAGCACCCAAATACATAAAACAAATACTAACAGACATAAAGGGAGAAATTGATAGGAATACAATAGTAGTAGGAGTCTCTAACACCCCACTCACGTCAATGGACAGAAAATCAATGAGGCAACAGAGATCCTAAATGACACAATAGAACAGTTAGACATAATTGATATTTCTCAGGACATTACATCCAAAAAAGCAGAATAAACATTCTTTTCAAATGCACATGGAACATTCTCTAGGAATGATCACATACTAGGGCACAAAACAAGCTTCAACAAATTTCAGAGTATATAAATTATTTCAAGCATCTTTTATGACTACAACATCATGAAACTAGAAGTCAACCACAGAAAAAGACATGAGAAAAATAAAATAGCATCCAATCAAAAATTACCAAGCATGCAAAGATGCAGAAAAATATAACCCATAATTAAGACAAAAATCAGTCAATTGGCACCAACCCAGAACTGAGACATATGTTGTAATTAGCAGACAGGTACATTAAAACATACAGAAAATTAAGCAAAGGTATGGGAAATATAAAAAAGAACCAAATAGAAATTCTAGAGATGAAAACTACAATGTCGGATATGAAAAATAAACTAGATGAGATTAACAACAACAAAACTTGATTTAATTCAAAAGAAGGCAGAAAAAAGGGAGAAAAGAACAAAGAACAGAAGAGCCGAACAAAAGACAACAAGATGATAGACTCACGTTTAACTACATCAATATTTACATTAAATGTAAATGGTCTGGTGGCTTCCCTGTTGGCACAGCGGTTAAGAATATGCCTGCCAATGCAGGGGACACAGGTTTGAGCCCTGGTCCAGGAAGATCCCACATGCCGCGAAGCAACTAAGCCCATGCACCATAACTACTGAGCCTGCACTCTAGAACCCGCATGCCACAACTACTGAAGCCTGCGCACCTACAGCCCATGCTCCAGAACAAGAGAAGCCACCGCAATGTGAAGCCCGTGTACCACAACGAAGAATAGACCCCACTTGGCGCAACTAGAGAAAACCCACACGCAGCAACGAAGACCCAACACATCCAAAAATAAATTAAATTAAAAAAAATGTAAATGGTCTACCAAATACTATATGATATCACATATATGGAATCTAAAAGAAATGATACAAATGAATCTATATACAAAACAGAAACAGACTCACAAACATAGAAAACAAATGTATGGTGACCAAAGTGGAGAGGGAGCGGAGGGACAAATTAGGAGTATAGAATTAGCAGGTATAAACTACTATACATAAAATAGATAAGCAACAATGATTTACTGTATAGCACAGGGAATTGTATCCAATATCTTGGAATACCTATAATGGAATACAATCTGCCAAAAAAATAATAATAAACGTCAAACTAATACAATATTGTAAATCAACTATACTTCAATTCCTTTTTAAAGTATATAGTCTACATAGCCCAATTAAAAGGCACATACTGTCAGATTGGATAAAAGAGCAAGACCAAATCATAGTTGACCAGCAAGAACTGCAGTTTAAACATAAAGACACAAATAGGTTGAAGATAAAAAGATATTTCTTTGAGAAGATCAATGAATCTGATAAACCTCTAACTAGACCTACCAGTAAAAAAAAAAAAGGAAAAAAGGTGCAATTACACAATACTAGAAATGGGAGATGCAACATAACTACAGATTCTATAGATACTAAAGAGATAATTTGGAATTATTATGAACAACTTTATGCCACTGTATTCACTAACCTAGGTGAAATGAACATATTTTTAAAAGATACAAATTAACATATCTCATAAAATGAATATCTCAAATGAAATAGATAACCTAGAGTCATATATCAACTAAAGAAATAGAATTTGTAGTTAAAACTCTTTCACAAAAACAAAGCTCCAGTCTCAAATGGCTTCACTGGTGAACTCTACCAAACATTTAAGGAAGAAATAATAGTAAATCTGTACAAAGTCTTCCAATAAAGTTAAGAGCTGATAACAATTTCCAGTTTATACTTTGAATCCATCATTACCTTGATATCAAAGCCAGACAAAAGCATTACAAGAAAAAGAATAAAAAAACACTATAGACCAATATCCTACATGAACACAAAGGCAAAAACTCTTAAAATTTTAGCAAATAGAATCTAAATGTTGATAAAATATGTTTCTGGTTTATCCCAAAAATGCAAAATTGGTTTAATATTCTAAATAATGTAATTCACCATATTAACAAACTAATAAATAATATCCATATGATCATCTTAATGGATACAGAGAAAGCATTTGACATAATCTAACATCCATTCCTGATTTAAAGCCTTCAATGAGTAGGAAATTTTCTCAACCTGATGAAGGATGTCTGAAAAAGCCTACAGTTAACATCATCCTTTGTAGTGAAAAGACTCAATACTTTCTCCTTAAGATCAGGAACAAGACAAGGATATCCTTTCTTGCCACTTCTATTCAGCATTGTCCTGAAGTTCTAGCAGTGCAATAAGGCAAGACAATAAAAGAAATAAAAGGCATCTAGATTGGAAATGAAGAAGTAAAACTGTCTTTATTCATAGCAACATGATCTTTATGTAGAAAACATGATGGCTTATTTTAAAAACCTACTAGGACTATTAATGAGTTTAGAAAGATTGCAGGATACAAGATCAATATACAAAAATCAAATATATTTCTATACACTAACATCAACAAGCAGAAGTTCATGTTAATAAAACAGTAGCATATGCAATAGCATAAAATGTTTAATTACTACTTACTAAATGCTGGGCTTTACGACAAAGTGACAAATAAACAGGGGCACTGTCCTCAAGACGCTAAGTGGGGAAACAAACATAAAAACAAATAATACACTCTGATAAGTAAAGGAATAGAGTTAAGTGTGGACATTCAGTCAAATATTCCTAACAACTTTCTCTTGTTAGGAAACCTATTCTCCCATTGTCTGAGAATAACTCATAAGCAATCCATTAATTCCATAAACTGGATCAGCACAGCCAGAATTCCTAATGCGATTAGAATAGCTCTTTTTTCTGATGTCCATGTGCCTGAAGTTAAGAGGATAAGTCTTCCTAATCCACATGTGAGGTTCTTTTGTCTAATAAACCAGTTCTCTGGCCCAGAGAGGGGGGTAAAAAGTCTATTCTAAAAGATTCAGTTGCCTTTTCTTTTTTTTTTTTTTTTTGCATTTATACCAGCTGGCACAACCTGAGAACTTAAAAGTGTATGGAAGCCTTCAATAGCTGAGGCACCATAATCCAATGAGGCTGGCCCAGAACCTTCTTTTGTGTGCCTTTTTTTCCCTGTGAAGCAAGAGCTGATTAATTAAAATGAGTATAATCAAGATTTTCAAGTAAAAGTAAAATATTTCAAATTCTTTCAAAAAAACAAACCCAAATCCTTAAGCACTCATTTATAAATACAATTTTTAAATTATTCTTGTGTTCAGTTCATTAAGGCAGTTCTTCTAGTGGCCTCTATCAACTTGGTTGAAGAAACAGGTTTTATTGACTTCTTATCCTGATGCCCTGAGCATAATGATGCATCAGTGTCACAGTAGGCTGCTGCCAGACCCTAAGTTTTTAAGATATCAGATGTCAAAATACTCCACACTCAAACCAGAGACCACAAGCAATTTAAATTATTACTGACACAGGCATATGCAAAGCAAGGGGGATTTCCTGAGTAAGGGGCAGGACCCACTAGCAAGAGGGCACTCTGATATCCCCTGTAGGAGAGAGAGAGGCAGAATGTACATGGTCAGGAGGATGTATATACATATATCCCTCCTTCTCTATGACCTTTTTGAATGATGCAAGGGCCGACTAAGTTCTGGTGATGGGGGAGGAGAAAAGAGGAGCAGGGTGAGTTGCCTCACATGTCACTTTTGGGGGTGCAGGAGAAGTAAGTGCAGAGCTTTTGATAGTCTATTGGTTTTCACCCTGGGGGAGCAGCATGGTGGCTGCCAGTTTCCATCCTGACAGGTGTTGAATGATTTAGCCAAATGTCATTGTGCTCGGGTGATTTAATTCTCTCTATCTACAATAAGCAAGAAGCCCACAATCAAAAGTGGAAGACAGACATGCTAACAAATGAAACGACATGATGTGATATATACAAAAATAGACTTATATGTGAGTTTCAGAAAAAGTACAAAAGAGAGCATCCTGTCTGAGGCATCATAGAAAAGCAATGCTCTATCAGGGTTGTGATAGAAACTGGGAATTTACCAGGTAGACAAGGGAAAGAAGGGAGTTCCAAGTAAAGGAGCTAGCCTGTGTGAAGAAAGGGAAGCATGAAACAGTTGACAAGAAGCAGTGAACAGCTTGGTACTGCTGGAGCACAGATGAAAGGGGAGAGTGGCAGATGTTGACACAGAAGTAGGCAGGGGTCAGGTGTGTGACATCTTATATAGCTGTGCTAAAGTGCTTGGACTTTATCCAGTGGTCATGCAGACCTCTTCAATGGTGCCAAATATAGAAGGGACATGATCTGATTTTCCTTTAAGAGGAATGACTCTGACAGTATGGTTGGGGAATGGTTGAAGGCACACAGTAGGGGCAAGTCAGCTGAGAAGCTTCCAGGAGCATCTGTCTACAAGGAGCACTAAAATATCACTGAGCGTGTAATGAAATCAAGAAAATAACATTTACCGAAACTTCCATTTGTGGATGGAAGTAATACTTATAACAGTACAGACCTTAGAATCCAACTGCTTTGGTTTGAAACCTATTTCTACTGAACAAGTTCCTTCAGGGTAAGGAGGATCAGGGGGTGCTACAGGAGGGAAGAAGGATAGACAAGTAAGCCCCATGGAGAAGATGAACGTTTTATAGCATCTCAGATTTTACTGTGAATTCTTGATATACCCATTCCCACTCAACCTTTCCTCCTTTAGTCTTAAAGAATAGTGTAATATTCATTCAGCTGCTCAAGCAAAAACCTAGAAATCCAATTTGGTTCTCCCATGTGCCATGCTACAAAAATTGCCCGGGTTTTTCATCCTTTTCTATGTCCGTGGCCTTTGCCATGTGACACTGCAATTCTCACTAATGACTAAAAAGGCAGAGGCTATTTTCACACCCCTTGATGCATGGACTGGACTCATGACTTGTTGGATTGACCTAATGGAAGATGGTAGAAGTGACAGTGTATTTGTTCTGAGCCTTGGCCTTAGGCAGCTTTTCATGTTTCTACTTGCTCTCTTTCATCTCTGCCATTGCCAGGAGATTATGCCCAGGTCACCCTACTGGAGAGGAGACCTGTGTAGTAAAGCCAAGCTACCCCACGCATCTCAGCTGAGACCTGGATCAGCTGACAGGCAGGCAAAGGCCAGTTACAAGAGCAAGTCCAGCCAATATCAGCAAATCTACCTTAATGTTGTATGACACTGAGGTTTGGTGTTAATTTTTATGCTGTAATTTTTATGCTGCAATATTTGCAATAAATAAATGATATACCCCATTAGCCCCATTTTCTTTCATCCTAGACATATCACATGAGTCCTATATTCCTACTTACAAAACAGATCTCAAATCCATTCACTTTTTTCCATCTTCATTGTCCCACTCTAGTTTAAGAACCATCATACCTCATCTGAACTACTGCTTTATCTACTTCCATGCCAGACACTTATAATCTATTCTTCAAATACCAGGGAGAGTGATTTTCCCCCAAATAACATATATTAGATCACCTCAGTCATTGCCCTGCTTAAAATCCTTTAATATCTTCTCATTGCTCTCAGAATATAATCCAAATGCCTCATGATGACCTCATGGTCTGCCTAATACCAAGATGAAAAAGTAGCTTTTATTTTACCTTCAGAAATGGTTTCTTCAAAGAAGTGTGGGATCAATTCTTATTTAGAAATCTCTGCTTGAAGAAAGTTGATTTACTGTTTCAACTCATGGAATATTATTTTGGTAAAAGTACCAAAATATATCAAAATGAAACAGTTTCTTTGGAAAACACAGAAATCAAACATGATGATTTGATTTTACCAAATAGCAAAAAATTAAGGTGGAGAATAAGAGGAGAGGATGAAAGAAAAAATAACAATCCATTGGTGGTCCAGTGTATCACATTGAAATGACAAAACGATACAATTAGACCTGAAAGAGAAGTCTACATTTGGAGCTTTGGAGAGTATATAACCCAGCTGTTCTCTAACTTCACAGGGACCGGAGAACAGAGGAAATAAGTTACCCTGAGGTAGGAGGTATAAGCTGGAAGATTAGACATGAAATCAAACTCCCTCAGAATCAGCATTGGTAAGTATTACTTAATACTTACATACAGTACTTAGCTAAAAAGTACTTTTGCTTATTTTGCTTCATTTATACCTGAAGACCTTGGGGTCTAGTGAGGTTCAGTGGATAGTAATTAGTTTTCATTCTGACATTAGGTAACTTGAGAATCCACACGATCCATGAGTCTGAAGCCTTCCCATAGTGAATTGCCATTATTTGTATTTTTAAAACAAATAGCCGTCAAGCAGCTGCCTCCTACGATGGAAGCAGGCTGAAAAATAAAGCCTACCAAAGATGCGAAATAAAATGCAAACATCACTAAAATCAGTTCCTGTTTTTAAATAATGTGGCTACAACCCCAGAATACCAAAGGCAGCACAGGAATACCTAAGACAGGCATTTGGTGCAGTTGTGGGCACCAGTAAGATTGACTTTAATCTCCCTGGAAGTGATATTCAGTATTAACTGCAGTTTGTCAATGCCCTGTCCCTCAGGGCATAATGTTGTGCAGTAGTGTAGTATAGTGTAGTGTAGTTTTCTGGCACCTGACTACCGCAAAGCCTTCTTCTTTGGCCCCTTGTAATGGGAGGTGTACAGGAAGAAGAGCAGCTGGGTCCTGGTATTCCTGGAATTTCTCTTCAGTGGACTGCCAGTGTACAGGTATCACAACGTGGCACATGGCTGTACTCAAGATGAGACTCCTTCTGAGAAAATGAAATCTAGCAGAAGTGGTACAGAAGACAGAAAATCCTTCTAACGTGTGCCTCCCAAACTGCCTTCTCTCCCTCTGTTCCCTTCACCAGGAGTGTCCTCTCCATCTTCTCTGCCTTCTCCACACCCTGCCTATCCTTCAGATTCCAACTCATCACACTTCCCTATAAAGCTTTCAAAGTATACAACCCCCAGTGATCTCTTTCTTTAATAAACATATATCTCAATCAGAATTTATTCTCTCTGCATCGCTGACACATCACACACAGACTGCACTATCCCAATGAACTGTACCATAATTCAAGCCGGAAACCTACTCGTAATCCTTGTCCTGCCTTTTATTTCTCCATACATTCACCAATCACAAAGTTTGATCAGTCTTCCTCTGGAATATCTCTTAAATATCATATCCAGCCGCAACCCATCCCCCTACATCAACTACCTTCATTTGTTTGGTCTCTCTCTAATTTATCTTGCCCAAATCTCCCATTCCTGCATATTGTCCACAATGTAATTAGAGTGGTCTTAATAAAAGGCAAATCAGATCATGTCACTCTTCTGGATAAAGTATTTCAGTGATTCCCTCTGTTTTGGTGATATGGGTATCAATTTCTTTACATAGTTCACAAGGCTCTGCAAAATCTGGCCTATGATTATCTCTAGTCTAGCTTCATCTCTTGCCATTTCCCCAAATCATGCTCGCTTCCAGACTTTTGTAAATTCCCCCAAGCCGTGCCTGAACACTCTTCTCCCTACACTTTTACTGGCTAACATTTACATATTCTTCCTACCTCAGCTTAGATACATCCTCAAAAATCCTTCCGGGACCTCCATATACCAATATAGATGTTCATTATATGTGATACCACTGTATCCTATATTACCATCATTTTCTAGAGACAGAGCTCTTATCTGTAAACAGTGAAATCAACTCTAGTTCATCAAAGCGGCAAACAAAATTTTTAAATATTAGGTAGCTAACAGAATCTCTGGGATCACTAAAGAATGAGACCTGGGGATCACCAGGCCAGCGATAATGCTCCAGGCTTCACTGTGGAACGGCTCCACACTACAGCTGCCTTGGAGGAGTGGAGACAACACCGATGCTAAGCACTGGGTGCTACCACTAGGACCTCCGGCCCTGCCTCTTACTGATGGAGCTCAGGTCACATTCCTGAATCCTCACTGCAAGGCATGCTGGGACAGTAAGGTTTTGTCATCTATCTTGAGGAGTGTTCAGATTAATTGTTTTATAGGTTTGTTGAGGAGCTTGAGGGTGACTAGCCATAACCACTTATTAATTTTTTATATCAGTTTTTTTAATATTTCTTTTTTTTAACATCTTTATTGGAGTATAATTGCTTTACAATGGTGTGTTAGTTTCTGCTTTATAACAAAGTGAATCAGCTATACATATACATATATCCGCACATCCCCTCCCTCTTGTGTCTCCCTCCTACCCTCCCCATCCCTCCCCTCTAGGTGGTCACAAAGCACCGAGCTGATCTCCCTGTGCTATGTGGCTGCTTCCCACTAACTATCTATTTCATATTTGGTAGTGTATATATGGCCATGCCACTCTCTCACTTTGTCCCAGGTTACCCTTCCCCCTCTCCATGTCCTCAAGTCCATTCTCTACCTCTGCATCTTTATTCCTGCCCTGCCCCTAGGTTTTTCAGAACTTTTTTTTTTTTTTAGATTCCATATATATGTGTTAGCATACAGTATTTGTTTTTCTCTTTCTGGCTTAGTTTACTCTGTATGACAGACTCTAGGTCCATCCACCTCACTACAAATAACGCAATTTCGTTTCTTTTTATGGCTAATATTCCATTGTATATATGTGCCACATCTTCTTTATCCATTCATCTGTTGGTGGACACTTAGGTTGCTTCCATGTCCTGGCTATTGTAAATGGAGCTGCAATGAAAATTTTGGTACATGACTCTTTTTGAATTATGGTTTTCTTAGGGTATATGCCCAGTAGTGGGATTGCTGGGTTGTATGGTAGTTCTATTTTTAGTTTTTTAAGGAACCTCCATATTGTTCTCCATAGTGCCTGTAACAATTTACATTCCCGCCAACAGTGCAAGAGGGTTCCCTTTTCTCCACACCCTCTCCAGCATTATTGTTTGTAGATTTTTTTGATGATGGCCATTCTGACTGGTGTGAGATGATACCTCATTGTAGTTTTAATTTGCATTTCTCTAATGATTAGTGATGTTGAGCATTCTTTCATGTGTTTGTTGGCAATCTGTATATCTTCTTTGGAGAAATGTCTGTTTAGGTCTTCTGCCCATTTTTGGATTGGGTTGTTTGTTTTTCTTGATATTGAGCTGCATGAGCTGCTTGTATATTTTGGAGGTTAATCCTTTGTCAGTTGCTTCATTTGCAAATATTTTCTCCCATTCTGAGGGTTGTCTTTTCGTCTTGCTTATGGTTTCCTTTGCTCTGCAAAAGCTTTTAAATTTCATTATGTCCCATTTGTTTATTTTTGTTTTTATTTTCATTTCTCTAGGAGGAGGGTCAAAAAGGATCTTGCTGTGATTTATGTCATAGAGTGTTCTGCCTATGTTTTCCTCTAAGAGTTTTATAGTGTCTGGCCTTACATTTAGGTTTTTTAATCCATTTTGAGTTTATTTTTGTGTATGGTGTTATGGAGTGTTCTAATTTCATTCTTTTACATGTAGCTGTCCAGTTTCAGCAGCACCACTTATTGAAGAGGCTGTCTTTTCTCCATTGTATATTCTTGCCTCCTTTATCAAAGATAAGGTGACCATATGTGCATGGGTTTATCTCTGGGCTTTCTATCCTGTTCCATTAATCTATATTTCTGTGTGTGCCAGTACCATACTGTCTTGATCACTGTATATTTGTAGTATAGTCTGAAGTCAGGGAGCCTGATTCCTCCAGCTCTGTTTTTCTTTCTCAAGATTGCTTTGGCTATTTTGGGTCTTTTGTGTTTCCATACAAATTGTGAAATTTTTTGTTCTAGTTCTGTGAAAAATACCAGTGGTAGTTTGATAGAGATTGCATTGAATCTGTAGATTGCTTTAGGTAGTATAGTCATTTTCACAATGTTGATTCTTCCAATCCAAGGACATCGTATATCTCTCCATCTGTATCATCTTTAATTTCTTTCATCAGTGTCTTATAGTTTTCTGCATACAGGTCTTTTGTCTCCTTAGGTAGATTTATTCTTAGGTATTTTATTCTTTCTGTTGCAGTGGTAAATGGGAGTGTTTGCTTAATTTCACTTTCAGATTTTTCATCATTAGTGTATAGGAATGCAAGAGATTTCTGTGCATTAATTTTGTACCCTGCTACTTTACCGAATTCATTGATTAGCTCTAGTAGTTTTCTGGTAGCATCTTTAGGATTCTCTATGTATGGTATCATGTCATCTGCAAACAGTGATAGTTTTACTTCTTCTTTTCAATTTGGATTCCTTTTATTTCTTTTTCTTCTCTGTTTGCCATGGCTATAACTTCTAAAACTATGTTGAATAATAGTGGTGAGAGTGGGCAACCTTGTCTTGTTCCTGATCTTAGTGGAAATGGTTTCAGTTTTTCACCATTGAGAATGATGTTGGCTCTGCGTTTGTCATATATGGCCTTTATCTTGTTGAGGTAAGTTCCCTCTATGCCTATTTTCTGGGGGGGGGGGGGTGGTTATCACAAATAGGTGCTGAATTTTGTCGAAAGCTTTTTCTGCATCTACTGAGATGATCATATTGTTTTTCTCCTTCAATTTGTTAATATGGTATATCATATTGATTGATTTGTGTATAGTGACGAATCCTTGCATTCCTGGGATAAAGCCCACTTGATCATGGTGAGTTTCTAAAAAAGTGTTAAAGTTGTCAGCTGGTATAGTAAGTATCTTGTCTGTTTCATGGGGACTCCTTTGGTCAGTACCATGTCTGTGCTGGCAAACAACTGAGGCTAAATAAAGGAGTGTGGAAATATGAATGAAATAGTGCTATTTACTATCTGAGTGCAGCACACATACCAATGAACAGGAAGGTGATGTGGAGATCAGGAAGGCATTAGTAACAAGCAAAGATATGAAAGGGGTTCATCTGCAGCAAATCAAAAGAACATAACTGAAGTCCTCAGCCTGGTCGGAATTGGGCCCTGAATGGAGCCTATAAGGTGACCAGAGAGAGTTAGACGTGCTACAATATGCTTCCATAACACTCTATACTTCTCCAATCATAGCACTTATAAAATTTTATTGAAGAGTTTGTTAGTTTCTTGTTATTCTTGCAGAGTTACAAGATGTGTGAAGACAGAGATGGCTCATCCATGCCTGCTCCATAGACAATGTGTAATAGATATTTTTAAAAATAAGTAAGTGAATGAATAAATGAATGGGGGTAAAGATGAGGGCACAGAAGTGGAAGAGAGAGGTAGGCACCAGAGAATGTTGCCTGGTTCCAGTGGGGTGACCTGGATCAGCACAGGCCTGATGCTAGCCACTCCCACACAACTCCTTTCTTTCTAATCCACTTCTCATTCTCTTTGGGAAGGATTGAGGTCTCTGGAAAATAGCCAAAAAACAATTAAGGGAGCGGCCAGCCCAAATTAATGCTCAAGCCTCAGGAGTATCTGAGCACTGAAAGCCACTTCTATTCATGCTCTCTCAGATCAAGGGGTGAGAAAGGGTTCCCAAAGCCATAACTCTTTTTAGGTGGATTTAGAAGGCATATAAAGGCCCCTGGCTGAGGACTTGCCTCCTCATTCCACAACTGGTGCCAGCACTCTCAATCCTCCACTGAGAGAAAATGTCCATCCAGTAAGTATCTCTGGGAGATTATTTTTTTAATTCCTTAGTGTGTTGATGGTAAATGGTCTATTTCAAGAGCTCCTGAAGAGGATTGATGACCCCTTTAGGGAAGGCCTTGGCTCATGGTTGGGGAGTTTATTCCTATTTTATGTATTGAAGCAAATATCTAGAATTCAGGTCTAAATTACAGTGGGGTTTGTGTGGCTTGGAATGGGGCCTTGGAAGTAGTAGTGAGCATGAAGATTTCAATAAGGCAGACCTGGGTTCCACTTCTTGCCCAGCCATTTCCTAGCTGTGTGATTTTGGGCAAATTACTTTTTGAAGTCTTGGCTTTTCTGTATATAGAATGAGTAGTACTTACCCCCATTATGGTGTTGTGAGATTTAAATGAACGAATAGCATACAAAGTCCTTTTAAAAGTATGTGGCACATGGTAAGTCCTTAATAAAAAATAACTATCATAATTAGGCAGTCTGGTCAGCTCTCACTCTAAGAAGTTATAAAATGGAGCCAAAGTGAGAAGGGAGAAAATAATCAAAAACATAAGACCTAAATCTCCTTGTCTGACTATATTTAAAATGTACTGTAGCTCTTGGAGATTGGTGATGAAGTGAGATGATGGGAAGAAGTGATGGTATAATATGGGTGAATAACAAAGGATGACAAATTGATCCCCAAACCTGTGGTCTCCCAGTGCATAAGAGAGAGAGGAATGAGACTGTCTGGAAGGCAAGAGAATAAATGATGCAGTAAAAGCTGAGGGTAGGGACAGGGCAGGCTAATTCTGTAGGAAGGACTCGGTCAGGAAGAGAAGTGACAATGGCGGGATGTTTTGACTTGTCTTCAGAAATATGGGAAAACTGCAGAGGGCAAGCAAGTCCACTGTGGCATTAAAAGGGAGGTCATTTTCTCCTTTATCAAAGGAGGAGCACTGACCTGGGCCCCTTTGCCAAACTGATACATTTCTACCACCACACCACACCAAAACACTGTGTGCTCCCAGCCCAGGCTAGACTGGCAGTATGCACCACCATTGAGCAGAGAGCATCTTTTCTCCTGGAGCTCTGCCTCTATCTCCGTGGACTTCCTGAGATTCCACATGAGATTCTTCCTCATTATTCCACCATTTCAGAGTCGAACATCCTGCTGGTGGTTACAAGAAACTGTTTGAAACTGTGGAGGAACTGTCCTCACCGCTCACAGCTCATGTTACAGGTTGGTCTCACCTATCTTGAAGCCATCTTCTCTTTTCTGTCTCAATCTCTCTTCTCTGTCTCCTTATTCATTGGCATCTCTCAGAACGGGCTCCCCCTGTGGGCTACAGAGAGAGGAATCTGGACATTTGGGCTTTTTATGCTAAGAACCCATTTCCTCTTTTCTTTACTTCTCTAATATAGAAAAATGCTACCTAACTGGAATTCCTTAACAACTGGGACTATACCTTTGTCATCTTTAAGGTGTCAGTGCCTAGCTCAGTGCCTGGCACATAGAAAATGTCCTGTAAATGTCTGTTCTATCAGTTGCAGATTAAATGAAGGCCTGGTGACAAGCATCTGGGAATATGACAATAAAGGGTGGTAGGTTTCATGCCCATTATATCAGAAGTCTTGGTTCTGGAGTCAGGCAGATGTAGGTGCTAACTGTAGCTCTATTATTTTACTATCTGTGAATCCTTCAACAAGTTATTTAAACTTTCTGAGTCTCAATTCATTCACCTACCATAAACCAAATTTTACCTCATCGAGATGTTGTGAAGATTAAATGAGATAATGTAAATCGAAAGATTCACACAGTATCCAACACAAAGTTATCAATAGATGGTTGTTATTATTACTACTGCTATCATTATCCAAAGTCACCACATGACCCACATAGCATCCTTGCTTAGACATGGTGTTATAGGAAGGTCCAAAGCCTGGGCAGGTCTCTTTCCTCCCAATTGTCTCTTGTGCAAAATAGAAGGAATGAGCCCGGTGCTCTTTCTCAACTAGATTCTGATGCTAACAATCTAGGTTCTAGCAATCAAATTAATGCTGTGCCTTTTAGTTAAGCCATGCCTTCTTTTCAAATTTTTATCAGAAATATACATCCTTGTAAAGTGGGCTGCTGAAATTGAGCTATATAAAATAATACATTTGTGTTTTTTTTTAATAGCAAGGATTATAAAAACACTGCCAAATGCTGCACTTTTCAAAGGATCAAAGGGCACAAACTTAACTGTTTAGACTGAACAGACTTAAGGCCTTTCTTGTGTGCCCCTCATTTTGCAGAGAAGGACACGGAGGCCTAGAGATGGCACATAGCAAATCCTGAACCAGAATTCAGGTCTCTGACAGCCCTTTGCACTTTCTGCTATAGCAGGTTGACCTTTATCTGGACAGTAGCCCATATTCTCAAAGGAATATAGGTCTATATTTTAAGAAGCCAGTATTCTTGTTTT
The DNA here is from genome assembly GCF_011762595.2 of Tursiops truncatus. Classification (NCBI taxonomy): domain Eukaryota; kingdom Metazoa; phylum Chordata; class Mammalia; order Artiodactyla; family Delphinidae; genus Tursiops; species Tursiops truncatus. The sequence goes on from NC_047034.1 coordinate 125,082,820, forward strand.
TCATTTAAACGGTTTGTTCTGTAGACACATCTTTGTTTAGTATCTAGATCCCTGCTTCTAATCCATCCCTCCTATATATCAAGAAATTTGAAATTTTTCTTAAAAGTGAGACAGTAAAAAGGCAAATGTATTGGTAGCTGGGGAAATCTGTTAGATGGAGAATCCCATTCCATTCGAGATACTTTTCCCTGTCTCCTTCCAACCCTTTATCTAAACTCTGAGATGTTGCCACATTTCCTACCACTTGGTCTCCTAGTGAAAGGAGAGTAGGCCAGCAGGCATTTCCTGAGAGCTACCCGCCATGAGAACTGGGAATGGAAATGACTGCCAGCTTTAAAAGTAAGAGGCTGCCCAATCGGGCTGCTTAGATAATCACTGCTCTTTACCTGGGTGAGAAGGGCAGGGGTAAGAAGCAATGTTCTGAGTCTTGCCTTCATCACAGGCAGGATCCCCCTCTGGTTGACCGGCAGTCTCCTTCGATGTGGGCCAGGACTCTTTGAAGTTGGATCTGAGCCATTTTACCACCTGTTTGATGGACAAGCTCTCCTGCACAAGTTTGACTTTAAAGAAGGACACGTCACATACCACAGAAGGTAAAGAACACTAGGGCCCACTCCTCCTAGGGTTCGGACCTATCTCAGCTCCTCCCTCCAGGTACTTTTCAACCTCCTGAACCCAAGAGGAGACTTTTATACTCGCCTCCACTCAGAATCCTCCTGGGCCAGTGAGTCTGTATGGACACCTCGGAGATGTACTATGGGATAAAGAAGCAGCTAAGAACTAGGGCTTTGGGGTCTGACACGCCTGGCTTCAAATCCCATATGCCCTACATACCATTTGCCTAGGTGGGTGCCCTTTGGCAAGATGTTAGTCTCTAATTCTTTGTTTTGTCATCTATAAAAATGGGAGAAATAAGAGAATTTACTTCAGGGTTTATTACAAGGATTAAATGAGAACATGGTTCCTAGCCCATAGGAAGCATTTAATAATAATAATAGTTATTATTATTAAACCATGGGTCTCTTGATGTCTTTCCTTTTTTATAATCAGAAAGGCCAATGGGAAGGAGGGAGGGGTGTTACAAAGGAGGCAAGGACCAAATATGTCTTAATAATACAAGAAAGAGAAGTTTTCTAAAAACAGAAGATTGTTGCTAAAAGACTTGAAGCCCTAAGCCATCACTCCAATTTCATTACAAAGCTTCATTAACACCACAATAAATAGTTTGTCTTATGCGTTAATATTCAGGCCTGTTAGCAGCTTTGTTGATCACCACAGATTTCAGGCATTCTGAAGAGACATCAAAAGAAAGAATAAATGGAGTCTTGAAGTAGTCCGGATAACTTGGACTGTAATAGAAGAGAAACAGATCAGGTCAAGCAGAAATTTAGTTATGAAAGCATATTTTGGAGGTCAGGCAAAGCCTTTATATGCCTTCTAAAGACCTTGGTACTTTTTCCTCTTTATGGAAGTGCAAAATCAGATTTTAATTGGCTCTCCACATGAGAAATCCTAGGCAACGTATGCCATCTAGTCTGGGAGATATGGTTCAGGAGGTCTGCCTGTGCAAGAGACCAGATTCAAGAATATCTACTTTTAAAAGTAGCAAAATAAATTTTTAAATTGAAGAAAAACATAAGAGGGACATGAGGAAGATTGAAAGGAATATAATTCAGCATAACATGTTCTATACTTCCCCGCTCAGTGTAGATTGTTGAATTATAGGCTACAGGAAGTCAGAGGTCCAATGTGAACTACCCATGGGGCTGCATAGTGTGATATGGAACAGGCATGTTTTCTGGCTCTGGCCACATATGCTGATCACTTAATTTCTCTGAACCTTGATTTCCTCATATGTCACTGTGAAGTTTATAAGACATAAATTTAAGCTCGTGGCACATTGTCTGTTTCTCCTTCAGTCACCCCAAGAAAGTTACGAGACTCTTCATTCTTCGTGTTGTGGATTTATGATTCTGACTTTAGGAGGTCACATAGAATGACCATTCTAAGCTCCCCGTGGACTACACTAATTGCCCTTGTCTGTGACCCTTTCCCGTGTCTCAATGTCCTTCAGGTTCATCCGCACTGATGCTTACGTACGGGCAATGACTGAGAAAAGGATCGTCATAACAGAATTTGGCACCTGTGCTTTCCCAGACCCCTGCAAGAATATATTTTCCAGGTTACTGAAACCCAACTGCATGTTATTAAAGACATTTTACATTAGCCCTTTTTCTCTCATGGCGTGAAAGTTACTGGACTGAAAAATCCATTTGCTTCTGCAGGTTTTTTTCTTACTTTCGAGGAGTGGAGGTTACTGACAATGCCCTTGTTAATATCTACCCAGTGGGGGAAGATTACTATGCCTGCACAGAGACCAACTTCATTACAAAGATTAATCCTGAAACCTTGGAGACAATTAAGCAGGTAGGACACAGTGCTCAGACTATATCGCTCAGGAATTTAGAGTTTGCAACTTAGAATTAAATCAGCTGTGCATTTGGGTTTGAAGAATATGAGAGCCAGATAGATTAAGTTTCAAATCCCTGCTTTGTCATCAACTACTAGCAATGTGACATAGGGCAAACTTTGTTTCTCCATCTGTGAAATTTTAAACATTTATTATGTGGATTGGAGGAAAACCGTATAAAATGCCTAACATATTTATTTGTGACACAAATATTTATTGAGTCCCTTCCATGTACCAGAACTTATGCTAGATGCAAAAGATATACCAATGAGTAAGACAACATCGTCCCTGCTCTTCATGGTTTTTATAGACTAGCATGGAACTGGCACATTTAATATTGAAAACCCTACCATTCATTGTTCTAGGAAAGTGTGTTGTACCAACTTGCCCCTTCTTATAGACACTTCTTGTTAGAAATAAAGCTATATCTTAAAAGAAAAAGCATAGAGAAACATGTCAGCAGTATTAAAAAGTGATAAATTTTGATGAGAACTTAGGCAATCTTGGTGCAGCATTTGATAAGATAGATCTACATTTTCAACCAATATTTATTAAGATGTAACTATTTGCAAGGCATTGTTCTTGTCTTCAGAAAGCTTAACACCTAGGTGGAGAAATCAAATAAATACATTACTTAACTATAATAGGACACAGAATGTGAGGACTCTTTTCACAGAGGGAAAACCTTCTATGAAAGAACAAAGATTGCTTCTGGCAGTAGTTGGTGGATGTGAAGTGGGGCAGATCAAGGAAGGTTTAAAAGTCTTGCACTTGAGTTAGAAGTTAAAGGGAAGGCACAACTTCATTGATTTTGGAGAAAGAACATTTCATATACAGGGAGTACCATGATCAGCTGTATAGAGGTGGGAAACTGGAGGATAAAGAATAATTTATTTGGCTAGATTTGCAGTATTTCTCAATGGACGTGGCAGTGGCGTTGGGCCGGTGGTACTTCATCATTGTGGGGACTGTCCCACCCACTGCAGAGGTTTGGTATCCCTGATTCCACCTACTAAACACCAGACATGTCCTCAATCATTGTACAAACTCCAAATGCTCACCAACATTTCCAACTCTCCCCCTAGGGGGCAATAGCACTCCCAGGTGAGAACTAGTGATCTAAAGCATGCCACGTCAAGGGGAATAGTGAAACACAGGGTAGGGTGAAACTAGAAGTTTGAATAATGGACAAAAATTTGGAATAAGTCATTTAGCTGATGGGAAGCTACTCAAAGTTTTTGTTCAGGGAAGTGGTATAAGCAGAGCTGTACTTTAGGTTATTTAATCTGGAAGCCACGTGTAAGCTGTATGGGAGGACAAAAGAGATAAGGGATAGCTAGGAGACCAGTTAAGTGGAATTGAAGACCAGAACTAGATATTCAGTGTAGTAGGAATAGAAAGGAAAAGCAGTCCCAACAATGGGTCTCAATATCACAAGCTGATTTATAATCCCCAACAGACTATTTACTAAGGCTTAACATATTCTCGATAGCTCTTTCTTAGTTTAGATGTATGTTTGAAACCACATATGAGTGTATGTGTAGATCATTTAGAGAAATACTGAAGCTGAGTTTCTAAACCATCCATTTGACTTTGACAGTGAATCCAATTACCATAGTAATTTAATTGGAAGTGTGAAGTTCATGGTATGGCTCCAGAATAGACTTTATTAGGAGTCAGGTTTCATTGTGAGCAGCACTATACCCTGACTTCGTATAAAAATGTAGTTTTAAAATTTTGAGTGTTTTTTTGTTGGTTTACTAGTACTGAAATAGACTCCTAACAAGTTCCTTTGCCTCCAGCCCGATTCCCTTAAATACAGCTTCCTTAATTCAGTAGAAGCAATTTTCTTTTCTAAAATGCAAGTATAGATGTGTTATTCCAATTAGTGCACCCATAGTTTCCAAGATAAAGTTAAAAGCACAGACCTTTGTGGCTGGCCCATTTTATTTCTCCTCTTCCATGTGTGTGTATCACCACAGCCATGCTGAATGACTAGTAATCCCCAAGCAGCATTCACTTTTTGCAACTCTATGCCTTTACATTAGGGTTCCTACTCCCTAGAACACACTGTCATCCTTCTCCATCTGGTAAATTTTACTCATCTTTCAAGCATGTGTTGGAGTCATTGCCCTTGGGAAGCCCTGCCTAATCCCCTAGTCTGGGTTAGATGGCCTTTCTTTACAGATATCATTTTGTACCCACTGCACTGTATACCAGCTTATTGGTCTAATACAGTGCTATTAAATGGAACTTTCTACAACGATGGAAATGTTCTATGTCTTCATTGTCCAAGTGCTATTGAGCACTTGAATGTGGCTACTGTGACTGAGGAACTGAATTTGAAGTTCTATCTAATTATGGTTAACTTACATTTAAATTGCTATATGTGGCTACCATAGTGGACAGTGCAAATCTAGACTGAAGTTCTTGAAAGCAAGGGCCATCTCTGTTTTCCTAGACCCTGACACAGCACCTGGCATATAATAGAAGCTCAAGGAATACTTGATGAATGACTGAATGACTGAATGAATGTCTTGCCTTTTATTTAAATGAGGGTGCTAAAAACTCCCTATGCTTTAAAACATACTCTCCTAATCACATAGAAAGAATTTTGGTTAGACAAATATATACTCCATCGATTATTCATTCAATAAATCTTTATTGAGCAGGTTCCAGGTAGAAATTCTAGTGCTCTGCATCCTTAGATAAATCATTTGATCTCTCTGACACCTCAAGTTCTTCTTATGTAAACTGAGAGGTTTGTGGTAGATTAGTGGTTTTGAATTTTTTATGAGAATCCAAAACGAATTAAAGCACTGAATCCTATCTTCAAAAAGTTTCCATTAACTCCAGGAATTCATGGTTCCCCTGAAGTCTATTTGGGTTAAGACTTTCTATACTAGATGAATCCTGAAGTTCCTTTCAGTTCCAAATTCATTCTGTATGTAAGATACTGGATTTGGTATTTAGGTTGTATCATAAAAAATTGCCATTTTTCTAAAATGAAAATTATTGACTATCAGCATACAATTCAATGTAATTCAATAAGGAGAATGTAAAGAAGTTTCAGGATTCAAATTCGTCACTGTTTGAAGACAAACTGCATGTGCAAAAGGAAAGTAACCAACCAGAGTAATATATGGCCTACATCAATTGAAAAGCTCAATCAGGGAGAACTTGAAGATTTCAGAGGCATGAGGGGTCAGCATGGGGGTCAGAGGAGAGCTCAGCGCTAAAGATGGGACTTCTACAGACTTAAAAGAGGGTAAGACCCAGAGAGATGGAAAGAAAGAGAAAGCACACTTAGGGTGAGGGTGCAAGTGGTAACAGTGAGGTCAGACTGAGGAACCAAAGGTGTAATACGATCTTCCTCTTAACATGGGTGACGTTTGTTCTCCTTCCATAGGTTGATCTTTGCAACTATGTCTCGGTCAATGGAGCCACTGCTCACCCCCACATTGAAAATGATGGGACTGTTTACAATATTGGTAATTGCTTTGGGAAAAATTTTTCAATTGCCTACAATATTGTAAAGATCCCTCCACTACAAGCAGGTCAGTTTACCACTTTGACTCTTCTTAAAACAAGTATCTAGGGGCTTCCCTGGTGGCACAGTGGTTGAGAGTCCGCCTGCTGATGCAGGGGACACGGGTTCGTGCCCCGGTCCGGGAAGATCCCACATGCCGCGGAGTGGCTGGGCCTGTGAGCCATGGTCGCTGAGCCTGCACGTCCGGAGCCTGTGCTCCGCAATGGGAGAGGCCACAACAGTGAGGGGCCCGTGTATCGCAAAAAAAAAAAAAAAAAAACAAGTATCTGTAACATGAGAAAGTTACTGGAAATACAGGGTGTCAGATCAGAAATATCAGGCTAGCACTATATGGACAGTTAAATTACTCTCAGATTTTAGGACAACTGACCCTCACCCTTACCCTACCAGGGGACCAATGCCAAAAAGCACCATAGCAGGAAATGACATCTTCAAAAATAAAGTTGCCGTGTTCTATTCTACAGTGTTTCAAAGGTGTAGTGTATATGTAACTTTGATCATATAAGATTTAGATTCGAATCCAGCAAATATTTATTGAGCACTTATCCATGTGCCAGACAAAATTAAGATTTTAAACAAACATGTGTATGTGTAATAGTATACACACATGTATATGAAAGTGTAGTAAGTATTTTGTGTGTATTTAATTCCCAAAACTAAAAACATAACTTTTTAACTCATATACTATAGAGAAAGAATATTAAAACAGAAGAGAGTACTCTTTAGAATTCTCCATTCATCCTCCATTCATTGCCAGAAATTTGATAATGATCTTGATAATAGAATTATTTGAGTATATATGGATTTTTACATACAAATCTTGAGCCCCACCTGAGGTAGACTGAATGAGTAATTCTAGGGGTGAGCCCATAGTCAGTATTTTCAGAAGCTTTTTATGTGGTTCTTATATACACTAAGGTTTGAAGACACTGCCTTAGTAGTAAATAAACTTTAATGTGCTTAAGAATTATTGTAAAGGGCTATGGACCCAAAACACATATGCCATAACTTTATAGATAACTTAAGAGATTGTAAAAGGCACTTTGACCATACTAAAATTTTGCCTTACTCCCTTGACTTAGAACCCACCTCCAGACGTAAGATGTGACTCCACTGTACCCTGTCTGCCACACACTGTTTGAGTATACTTTCCAAATCTGCTGCTATTTGGATTTTCCTGGGTGATTGCAGCTCCGCGTGAAATTTCTCTAAGAAATGCCAGTGACTGAGAAAATGGAAATAAACTCTTTAAAAAATCAAGATCTGAAAATGTATTTCTTTGCTTGCATAAGTTGTTCTAAATGCTTTGTATTTAAAAAAAAAAAAAAAAAGAGGCTGTTCCATAGCCTTTTGAAACCACTTTATTTCAGACAAGGAAGATCCAATAAGCAAGTCAGAGATCGTTGTACAATTCCCCTGCAGTGACCGATTCAAGCCATCTTATGTCCATAGGTAACTTGAAGGCCTGCTATGAATCTTCAGGAAAACTCAGGTTTAAAGATCTGCTTTGCCTACCTTTGATACCAATCCTGATCATGACATTTTCTTGCGGAAACCTAAATTTAAATGTAGTTAATTTCATGTAGGCACTGTTGATTCATATAACTGAGTATACCTCATGTGTACATATTTCTCTGTGGTTTGAGAATCAACCCTTCCCACTCACAAGTTTATTTCTGTTTCTGAACAGTTTTGGTTTGACTCCCAACTATATTGTTTTTGTGGAGACACCAGTCAAAATTAACCTGTTCAAGTTCCTTTCTTCATGGAGTCTTTGGGGAGCCAACTACATGGATTGTTTTGAGTCCAATGAAACCATGGGGGTAAGTCTTACATTTATTTGTCAGCTTTATGGTTCTGAAGAATATGTCTTTCATAATGCACACTTTTTTTTCTTTCTAAATACATCAAAATATTCTATTCACTTTTCAAGGTTTGGCTTCATATTGCTGACAAGAAACGAAAAAAGTATATCAATAATAAATACAGGACATCTCCTTTTAACCTCTTCCATCACATCAATACCTATGAAGACAGTGAGTTTCTGGTTGTGGATCTCTGTTGCTGGAAAGGGTAAGAAAGGACATTGGATAAATGTTACATCTCCAGTTGTTCCTGGAAATTAGGGTTTCTTTCGGAGATGCCACTCTCAATATTTAATCTGAATTACATCTAAAAAGGCAAGAAGAATGCTTAAGTCACAAAATATGATTGAAAAGGCTGTAGGGAGTTTAGATAATCAGAAACACTAACTGAACCTCAAAACTATGGTTAATGATTGATCAGGTCCATCAGGTTATGATCAGGTCCATGAACCAGACCTGAAAATAAAAGATTCTGTGACTTGATGAGTAAACTTAAGCTTAATTTCACTCAAACTTAACAAGATCCTTTGGGGAGCCTAGAACTCCACCTAGTCTGGGTTTGGGAAAAAGAGATATGCTTTCTTCAAAACAGCAGGTCACTAAGAAAGACAGTAGCCCCTGAAGACACAGACAGAATGGTGAGAGAGAAACAGAGCAGAACGTTTTAAAGGCTGTTGTTATTTAAACATATCCATGAGCAGGATTCTTTTCTCCACCCAGAGTGGGCAGGAGAAATGGCTCCAGGATTCCTGAGTCTTTAGCAGGTTCTGGGTTGGGGTCTGAAGAATAGGGAGGCACTTGTGCTTTTAAAAGGCATGAAGCATGTCTCTAAATTATTTGTAATTGGCTGTCCTCATGTTTGACTTCTTATTTTTGCAGATTTGAATTTGTTTATAATTACTTATATTTAGCCAATTTACGTGAGAACTGGGAAGAGGTGAAAAGAAATGCCAGAAAGGCTCCCCAGCCTGAAGTTAGGAGATACGTACTTCCTTTGAATACTGACAAGGTAACCACCCTCTACATAGATTTCAGATATAACCAGAATGTTTCATCTCGCTCAGGATTTTTTCTCCTGCTGTGTGTTTATACATAAAGTCTTGAAATTTCAGAGCTGGAATTAACTTTAAAAATTAATTCCACTTCCCTCATTTTATAAGCTAGGAAACTGAAGCTCAGAAGAGTCACATGACTTAGCAAAATCCAACTGTGGTGGAATCAAAACGAAAACCAGGTTTTGACTCTAAACCTGTTGTTCTTCTATTTACAAAATCCTTTCAAAGTGATTGCAATCCAACTGGTTAGAACATAAGCAAAAACAGTGGAATAAGTGGGCAAAAAAGCTTAAAAAAAAGTAGGTTGGCAGTCTTTGAAGGCTTTCAGGCCAAAAGGTTTGTGCTTTATTTGACAGGTGATGGGGAGATAGTCAAGGTTTAGAACAGAAGAAAGCCATATTCAGAGCTGGTGGACTGGGTATCAAGCGTACTGACTACCCTAGTTGTCCCTGCTACTAAATGTCCGGCTTCCCTGAGCAAGTCACTCAGTGAGCAAGTCCCCCTACAGTTCTGTTGCCTGCTCAGAAACCTAAGTAAATTGGACTAAATAATAACTAAGGTTATTTGCAGCTTTGATTTTCTAAAATAAGGCTGTGTTGTGTGTAAGTAGTATTGGCAGTAAAGAAAGGATGATGATAAGGGACCTGGGATTGGAGACAATGAAAATCACTCAGGTGATAGAAAAATGTAGTGGTAGTAGGAACAGACAAACCGACAAAAGTGAGAGTTCCTACAGGTAGAATTAAAAGGATCTTACATTTGATTGGATGGTAGAATGAATTAAGTCTTATACATGCAAAAGACCATAGAGATCCTTTAAGCCTATGTGTCTAGAGTGTTGATACCTTTGGAAATAGGAAATGTAATAATAGGCAGAGCAGATTTGGAGATAAACCTGAATTGTAGAACTATGAGGAAGTGGGGAGAATGAGTAAAAGGGCTGACTTCAAGACAGACCCAGGTTGACCAGGGCTTCCAGCATTCTAGCTGTTTGATTCGCGGCAAGACATTTAACCTTTTTAAATCCCCTTTTCTTTATCTATATCCACCATACAGGATTTTAGTGATCAATAAACAAGGTGACATATGTCAATCACTGAATATAGTCCCTCACACAAAGTAAGTGTTAAATAATATTGATTATAATCATCATCAACAGCAAAATCAGCATCAACAACATTTTCGTGAAGATGTCTTGTAGGCTTTCATATGGAAGTACAGGTCCTTGCGACACAAAGTAGGGTCAGAAGAAAAGATCTGATAGTTATTGGAATTGAAATGATGATCAAATATATGAAGACAGATAAGATTGCTAGCAGGAAAAATTCATACTTTAGAGTGTTTTAAAAGAAACATACAAATTTGTTTATTTTAAAAATGATGAACTTGATAGCCATAACATGCTGAAAGAAAAGAAAAGATGGCCAAGCACAAAAGTTGGGGAAACATCCATGTGCAGAAAGTGGTAAGAAAAGAGGAGTCAGAAAAAGAAAGAGAAAAACGTCACCAAAGGGCCCTAGTTACAGCTAAGAGAGCATAGTGCCACATGATAAGGCAAGAGAAGGGTTTCACTGGTGCCCACTGCTATATATAGACAAGTTGAAAAGAATGAAGATGAAGAGCCAGAAACCAGATTTAGTGATCTCCAGGGGAGTAGGGAGGGAGGCAGAAATCAGGTTTCAAGGCAATAAAGGTGAGCAATTGATGAGAATGTGGGAGCAATTACTATAGCCTGCACTTTTAAAAGTTTGGCAATGAAGAGAAAAATAAGTCATAAATTAGGGAAATAAGAGATAAACAGATTGAAGGAAGGAGAGGAAAGAGTATGAGTGAAGTTTCCAGTTTAGTGATTAATATAACAGTGATATCTTTAAAATATACCTTTATTATTTTTGAATAGGCAGTGAATTTAAATGGTCAAAAACTCAAAATGATCTAAAAAGGTACACACTGGAAGTGTCGCTACAACCTCTCTCTGCCTCTATTCCATACCATTCCCCTTCACTTCTGTGTGTAACTTTTAATGTCTTTCCTTTTCCTTTTTTTATGCAAATATAAGAAAATATAAATATATATAATTATTATTTCCCATTTTTACACAAAAAGTAACTTTCTATATCCACATTTTTGTTCCTTGCTTCTTTTCATTTTAAAATATATATTGAAGATCTTGCTTTCTTGAACTGCACGGTATTCTTTTTTGTGAACATACCCAAGTCCCTCACTGCTGAGCAACAGAGTTGTTTCCATTCTTTGGCTGGTACAGATAATGTCACAAGGAATAACTTTGTATGTATGTTATTTTATATATGTGCAGATATAGCAATAGGATAGACTCTCAGAAGTGAAATTGCTGGGTCAGGGGATAAATGCACGTGTTAAAAAAATAGTGAGGGGGAAGAGTGAAAATAAGGAGCTAGTTTGGAAAGCAAAGATAATGTTACACATCTCTTACATTAAAAACCCTAATTTAATGGTGGAAAAAATAAGATACAACAGAGTAAAATCATTAAAGTTACAGTCGCATAAGTAATGTGTTCGACATCAACATTTGAACTTACCGAATACATGTATAAATATGTATGTATGCACACATGCCGCTCTCTCCTTCCCAAAATCACCATGAAGTGCCTCGAGGCCCCACTTCACAGAATCTCACAAGACCCATCCTCACCTCCCATCTCTTCCCAATCCTGAAAATCTTTCACTATTTCCTTTTAATTCATTGTACATACCAGAAAAATTCCATCTATCCTCTGCTCAGAAGGTTCCTTCCACCTTCTTTCTTTTACCAAAAAATCTGACACTCTCTCTAGGACACTGGTCTCTTCAGCAGCAATTTCCAGGGGTAGCAGTTTCTCCTCCTACAGCGCTTGTACCACTGGGCCTGGGGCTGTGGTACACTTGTTCCACTTTGCTGCTTCCAGACCATTGCTCCTTCCACCCACCCTTAAAATCTTTCAATTTCAAATCTCACTTCAGCTAAGTATATAGCCAAGTGGTATGTCTACATTTACATATATACACCCCTCATTATTATTCTCACCAATTAACCACCACTCCTTCTCCCTTCTGGCTCAGTGTCACACTCCCCTGATCTACTCCTGACTCTCAGTTATTTCAATATACACATCATAGGTGACTCTTCCAACAACTGGTCTCTCAGTTCCATGACGTCTTCCACTGATTTTGTCTTCCATTCTATCTCAGCCACTCACTCCCCACAGTCATGCAATTGACCTTGCCATTACCTTTGACTGTGCTTCTACCATAACCTTGGTTTCATGCATGACACATTCTGACTACCACCTATTATCTTTCAAGATTACTTGCCCTATTGCAGTTCCCACCAGGAACCTCCAATCTATTGAACCTATTACCTTCTCATCATCTCTCACTCCCTTGAGGACTTACCTTCCCTCCTTATTCAATAACAATTTCATGGTTAATCATTGTAATCACCCCCTTGAGTAGATCTTCATTTCTCTTCCCTCTTTCTTACTTTATAGAACTTATTTGTCAAAATCATAATCCTAGTTAAATTCAACCCTCCACCCACTCCATGCTTGTACCTCTAAGGCTGAAATTAAGTGCTAAAAACACACAATTGTGTTAATTGGCCCATTTTTAAGTGCATGACAACAAACCTTACTGCTACATTTCCCAACTTCACTTTCCTAGTTAAATATTTCACACCCTCCTCTCTTCAACCTTCTAACACCTCCCACCTCCACACTCATACTCAACTGATGGCTCTGCTTCCTATTTTACTGAAACAAATGAAAGAAATCAGAAAAGAACGTAGACTCCTGCCACCACATCTACCCACCCACCAGCATCTGTACTCATACTGAATTATCCATCATCCTATTCAGAACTAGTCTTTCCCATCCTTCCTCACCCTCTCCAGGACAACACTCTACAGTTCTCCCCCTCTCTCATATATCTCACTCTCCTCCTGTTTTCATTAAATCATGCATATCATGCTATTATTTTGCCCTCTTACAAAATCCTTCTTTTAACTCTTCTTGCCCCCACCACCTATCCCCTCATTCCTCTCTTGAAGACCCCTTAATGTTGGAGGGCACCAGAACTCAGCCCTTTGTTCTATCTTCTATCTGTACGTTCACTCCCTTTGTAAAGACTCATGCTTTAAAGCAGCCTAGAATTTCACTTCCAACTTTCCTTTTAACTCAAGGTTCTTATATGCTACTGCCAATGCCATGTCTTTATTTTGATGTCCAATAAACACTTCAAGTTTAATAAGACAAAACCTAAACTTCTCCTCTTCCCCTACCAAAAATTACCTTCAGTAATCCCCATCTTTGCTGTGACAACTCCAACTTTTAATTATTCGGGCCAAAAACCTTGAAGCCCTTCTTGACTCCTTTCTCAGTTTCATGCCTCTTCCCCACCCCATATCTGAACTATCAGGAAATCCTCTTGGCTCTACCTTGCACTCCTCACTGACTTCAATGCTACTAGCCTAGTCTGAACCATTGTTTTCTTTTGACTGGACTACTACAAGACAAACTGGTTTCCCTGATTTCACTCTTTCATCTCCCCTTTTTTTTTTTTTTTAATTTACATGTATTTTATTTATTTATTTATTTTTGTATCTCTCACATATATATATATATATATATTTTTTTTATATAGCAGGTTCTTATTAGTCATCCATTTTATACACATCAGTGTATACATGTCAATCTCAATCTCCCAGTTCATCACACCACCACCCCCACCTGCCGCTGCTTTGGTGGTTTGGTGATTTGCTGCTTGGTGTCCATATATTTGTTCTCTACTTCTGTGTCTCAATTTCTGCCCTGCAAACCGGTTCATCTGTACCATTTTCTAGGTTCCACATATATGCGTTAATATACGATATTTGTTTTTCTCTTTCTGACTTAACTTCACTCTGTATGACAGTCTCTAGATCCATCCACGTCTCTACAAATGACCCAATTTCGTTCCTTTTTATGGCTGAGTAATATTCCATTGTATATGTGTACTACATCTTCTTTATCCATTCGTCTGTTGATGGGCATTTAGGTTGCTTCCATGTCCTGGCTATTGTAAATAGTGCTGCAATGAACATTGGGGTGTATGTGTCTTTTTGAATTATGGTTTCCTCTGGGTATATGCCCAGTAGTGGGATTGCTGGGTCATATGGTAATTCTACTTTTAGCTTTTTAAGGAACCTCCATACTGTTCTCCAAAGTGGCTGTATCAATTTACATTCCCACCAACAGTGCAAGAGGGTTCCCTTTTCTCCACACCCTCTCCAGCATCTGTTGTTTGTAGATTTTCTGATGATGCCCATTCTAACTGGTGTGAGGTGACACCTCATTGTAGTTTTGATTTGCATTTCTCTAATAATTAGGGATGTTGAGCAGCTTTTCTTGTGCTTCTTGGCCATCTGTATGTCTTCTTTGGAGAAATGTCTATTCAGGTCTTCTGACCGTTTTTGGATTGGGTTGTTTGTTTTTTTAATATTGAGCTGCAAAAGTGATCTCAACAGAGCAGTCAGGGTGATTCTTTTAAAAATAAATCAGAGCCTGCCACTGCTCTGCTCAGAACCCTCCAATGACTTCCCATCTCTCACTCATAGAAAAAGACCAAGACCTCACAATGACCTATCAGTCTTTACCCCTCCACTCTCCTCTCCTGTTCTTCTCCCCAAGCTCAGTCAGTGCAGCCACACTGGTCTCTTTAACGTTCTCCAAGGACCTTTGGCGTACTCCTACCTCAGGCCTTTGTAGTTTGTTCTCTCTGCTCAAATGCTCTTCCCCAGATACCTGCATTGCTAGCTTCCTTCATCTCCTACAAGTTTTATCCCAAATTTCACCTTTTCAATGAGGCTCACCCTGACCACCTACTAAAATTACAACTCACCTACTCTTCACATTTCTGATTCTCCTTACTCTGCTCTATTCTTTTTCCTCACATTCATGATGTACTAAACACTTTGTCTATTAATTATATTTATATTGTTTATGTTCCCAAATTAGAATGAAAACTTCATGATGACAGGGACTCTGTTCTCTGAAATATCCCAAATGCCTAGAATAGAGTCCATCACAAAACATGTATTTAAGTATTTGATGCAGGTATTACTAAATGAATATGTTCTTTGAAAGAGCTCATGATATTCATTCCTTTCATAAAATAATCTGAAAAATCACGTGGGAGCAATGTGGGTGACAAGAGATCTTAGAAAACATCTGGTCAGTAGTTTTTTAATTTGTTTTCTTTTTTGACAACTTACGAGTATGATTTTGTTTTCAAATAAAATAAAAATATAGCCTAACTATAAAGGAGACAAACACTGTATGGATACCTAGAGGTTGAAGTCTTTGTCGTTCTGCAGAAAAATACTTCTTTTTCCAGAGCCCATCCTCAGAGCTGTAAATTTTCTTCGAGGTCAGTCTCATTTTACTGATGAGAAGACTGAGGGCCTATGAAGTTGTATGACTTTCCCAGTGACACACAGCCAGTGACTGATGTGGACACAGACAGCTTTCCCAGTCATGTTCCTGGGCTCCCCTTTCTAGAGTTTTCTGCACTGCCTCTCCCTGCATGTTGTCTTAAGAAATGAAGAACGCAGGAGACAAAACTTGGGAAGACTATATTTATGGCTGCTTGATTTTTCTTTCCTGATCACTGAGGTTTCTGTTATCCTCTTTCTTAGGCTGACACAGGCAAGAATTTAGTCACACTCCCCAACACAACTGCCACTGCAATTCTGTGCAGTGATGAGACCATCTGGCTGGAACCTGAAGTTCTCTTTTCAGGGCCTCGCCAAGGTGAGATGATTTAGGAAAAAACCTCACATGAGAGAGAACAAAATGTTCCATTCAAAGAGATTAACGAGTTTTCCTAAGCACGTGCTCTACTTTGCAGCATTTGAATTTCCTCAAATCAACTACCAGAAGTATGGTGGGAAACCTTACACATACGCATATGGACTTGGCTTGAATCACTTTGTTCCAGACAGGGTAATTAATCCATCTTCCTAATATTCAAACAGTACTTTGAGTCACATGCTAGTCAAGTAGAGCATATTGACTGATTGACTGACTGATTGATTGACTTTTCTTTCTTACAAGCAGCTCTGTAAGCTGAACGTCAAAACTAAAGAAACTTGGGTATGGCAAGAGCCTGATTCATACCCCTCAGAACCCATCTTTGTTTCTCACCCAGATGCCTTGGAGGAAGATGACGGTAATGAAAGTAATAGATGTGTCTGAACACTCTCTTTTCATTGCAGTTCATATAGTTAGTTAATTAGGAGAGGAGTTATGTTGATTATTCCCTAATGTTCAGAAATAATCCTTTATACTATTGAATGGGACAGCACTAAAGAATTTAAACTTATTTGAGAATAAGTTTTATCTTACGGTCACGTTTCATTTGGTACTGTTGGAAAAATGCTAAAGCACCATCTGGTGTCACGATGGAACATCAATGTCTGCTCTAGATGAAGGAGAGGAGGAAGAAGGAGCAGCATGCGGTCTAGGTTTTTGTCTTTCCTGACCTAGATACATTTCTGAAAAGGGATAGAGTTCTAAGGAGGGAAACTGAGTATTCTAACAGATCCAAGAGAATGAGGATGAGGCTTTGTGTTTCTAGTTTTGGTTTTTCCTTTCAGTAAGCTGGGGCTAGAAAGGGATCCAGAGCAACAGCCTATAAAACAGCAACTCAGTTACAAAGAGCCATCTTAGTTAACTATTGATTATCCGGGACAAGGAGGTAGGTTATCCTCTCTGGGATTAAAATATGGAAAACCACAGAGAAATGAATAAAATAAAGAATTGTAGAGCCGTTTTACACTAAGTGATTTTACATATACAGCCTTTCCAGTCAAAACCGCAAAAAGTTTGTTCTTATTTTGTTTGAAGGAAGTAAGCTTCCAGCTAGGTCTTGGAAATTATAGAAATAATATACCTTACCATTTTCAAAGTCTTTTTTTTTTGGCCGCACCGCTCAGCTTGCGGGATCCTAGTTACCCGACCAGGGATCGAATCCGCTTCCTCAGCAGTGAAAGCGCAGAGTCCTAACAACTGAACCACCAGGGAATTCCCAGAGTCTTTTAATATACATTTTTCACTTGATTGTCACAACATTTTTTTTTTTTGCAGTAGGTAGAACAGGTGTTAAATCGTATGATACAGATAAAAACACAGAAACATTCATTAAATAAGAATTTAATGAATACTTACTATGTTCTAATCATTGCAGTAGGCTATTGGGATACAACAGTGGGCAAGAGAGATAGGGTCACTCCCTTCTTAGAGCTTATAGTCCAGGGGACATGAAAAATTTTAAATCCCTTTCAGGGTTACCACACAGCCAGGTGGTAGAAGAGTCAGAGCAAGATTTCAAGGCATCTGGTTTTCTTTATTTGTCAATGTAATGCTTCCTTGCTTCCTGTATTATTTCAGTGACACTTAATCTATTGCTATGGGCTTTTTTTTTTTAATTCAACATTGCCTTATTAACTTCTGATTAACAGGTGTAGTTCTGAGTGTGGTGGTGAGCCCTGGGGCAGGTCAAAAGCCCGCTTATCTCCTAATTCTGAATGCCAAGGACCTGAGTGAAGTTGCAAGGGCTGAAGTGGAGATTAACATCCCTGTCACATTTCATGGACTGTTCAAAAAATCCTGAGCACATTCTAGCCTAATATGTTTCTGGTGACAAAACCCAGAACAAAATAGGTCTGCAGTGAAATTCTGTTCAGTTTTAGCCTGCTGTATATGAGTTTTAACTTGCAGATGCACACAATTTTGCAGTGTTTTACAGAACGCACAGAGTTGAGTAAGCAATTCCTTTTAAAAAAAGTGCATATTTAGGTAATCATACTTTCTCTGTGAGACAGACACATCATAACTAAAAACTCTTTATATATTTACAATCAAAGAGCAAATGAATGTGGATTTATTAACCTGTTTTTTTATTCCTATTATAAAAGTGTATTTTAGGTACCTGTCTGCTCCAATTATTTTTTAACACTTAAAAGCCAGTCCTCTACACCTGATTTGTATGTGGCTTTGCCAAGTCAAAGCAGTATCTTACAAAAAGGCTTAATTATTAAATGTCAAACCAAACTTTTTCTCAAACAAGGGACTATCATCTAAGACAATCATTGTAATCGTATGCATATATATATTATTGTTCAAAGATTCTCAAGTTTTATAAACTTTAACATTTCCATTTAATATAAGCAATTACTACTATTTCTGATTTTACAATGAGGAAACCTATCTCTAATCCACTGAGGGCTCTCAACCAAATAATTTCTCAGAGATTAAGTTATCTATTAAAAGCTTACATTACATCCAAGCAATTACATATAGTAGTGACTGTAATTTTTTTGAAAAACAGAGCATAAAATACTGACAAATATAATTTCTGTTTAAAATCAGAGTATGGGGTAATAATATGTGTGTGGGGGGTTATACTTTGTTGCCTCGTCTGCTTAATTATATTTAAGCACTGTGCAATCACCTGAAAGTGAAAAAAGAGAAATATTGTCATTAACTTTCCAATATTAATATATTTTAAGTATTTATGTTTTTAAAATTATTCTCTTCTGAGCTAGATATTGCAAAAAAATGAAGACTGTCAAAAATGTTTATTCTATATCTTAATCCTGGCATCTATTTTATGCTCAAAAGTATTACATATCATTGTATTTAAGATGATCAGCATTGTGTCTGACTAAGTAAAAACAGCTTGAAGGAACAGACTGACTAGTGTACTTGATGCATCCATTTGATTTCTTTATTTAGATAAAATGCAAACTCGTTTTTTAAAATTATAAATACTCATTAAAACATACTTTTCAAAGAAAATCTAAAATTACAAGAAAGTGGAAATTATAAAGTAAAATCATACACAGCTCATCTAAGCTCAACTACTGGTCTTTTCCATCATTTTTCCCCCTGTGGATTTTTAATGTAATCATTATTTCTTTGTGGGTAATTTCTAGGTAGAGCTAGATATCTCAAAAAATAAAAAGGAAAATGCCAGAAAATAACATGGAATATGTGACTATAGATAAACATCAGTCTGTTATTTTTGTCTCTAGACATGGCACATGAACATAGTTCCACAAAGAAGGCTATTTATCCATTTCTTTTAAAAATGAAGAAAATAAATTACTGAATAATTACTAAGTTTTATACTTATTTAAGTCTTTAAATTTTAGAGAAATCCCCAAACTGTCACTTCCTACACTTGCCAATCAGTCCCTGCCTTCTTCCCATTCCTTTTCCATAAGCAAGTCTGGCTATTTGGTGTGCCCACTTCTCCTGTTGCAGGATCCCATTTTGAGCCCTGTGCTCTGTGGAGATCACCACAGTGTTAAGAAGGGAGAGAGGCACATCTGACTAAAACATTCTGACAATACCATTTCACCAAAATTGGAATTGTCTATATAATCATTGCTAATATTATACCAAGAAGGCTTAGGAGCTGTTTTCAATTGCAAAGATGGAATTTGAGCTTTAAAAACTTACATTAGAATAAGGGAGATTTAAGTCAGGCAAGAAGGATTAACTTGGAAAGTCAGATTGAAAAAATTAAGTAACCTGGTTTCTAAGAATCAGAGGTATTCATCTAGGGAAATCTAGAGAATCATGTCCCATCCATAAACAAATAAATCTGTCTTAAGGGGAAAATTCAATTGAATTAAGATAAATAAACCTGCTAATAAGTAGTTATTTTTAAAATAAGTTGTTTGAAGTCAACCTTTTTCCATTTGGGACACCTTACATTTGTCATAGCCAAGGAGAAAGGATAATAACATCTTTGACAATATCAAAAAGTAATTAGTAACTGATAACTGCCTCATGGCAGATAATCTAGATAGAGTTCCTATACTACATGCTAAACCAGAAAAGATCAACAGACAGCAAAGCCAGCCTACCTTCCGACTAGTATTAAGAGAAAATATCCCCTAAAGGATCCCCTAGGGAATGCCAAATCCGGTACAATTCAGTCTCAGTGGAAAAAAAGTCTCTGAAAGACAGGAGAAAAGGAAACTTTACTTATTGAGTGCCTTTTACTTTTACAGAAAAGTGGAAATTACTCCTAATACTATACCCACCATGGTACTATAGTCACCATTTTAAAGATTAGGAAAAGGAGGACCAGTTACTTTTCTAATAGTAGCAAAACTTAAACTGAAATCTAAACCTATCATTTCTTCCACCAAAAATTTGGTTTCTGATACTTTCTAAAATATTTCTACTAATTTGAAATTTATTTCAAATACAACCACTATCACACTACTTAGTCATCAAGTCTGGATGCAAATAAAATCTTTGACTGTTCAGTAATTCTCACTATTGATTAGTGGCCCAAATGCTTCTTGAATAATCATAACCAAGTAACAAGTATATATTATGCCAGGGATTCCACTAATTAGTCTTTATGTATAGATTTGATGATTCTATTTTGCAGATGAGGAAAGTGAATCTCAATAAAATTAAATAACTTGGCCAACTTTCCACACAGGATGAAAATCTGATTCCAAACATCATCTGTGTCTGTTGGGCACTGTGAACTACTACCTTGAGGTAGTTCACAATTTCAACATTAGATCACTACATTCCTTTTGATGACATTTTAAAAAACTAGTTTTCCATTGGTTACTGTGAAAATATAAGTACCATGCAAAAATTAACGTGGAACGCAAAATAATAATGACTGTGTCCAATCTGATTCCAAACTTTGAGAAGTTCTGCCATGTCCAAAATGTACTAGGCTATTAGAACAAATGTATATATTATGTCACTTGGACTTAACTATGTAATAAGCAGAGGTGTTACATATTTCTTTCAGAGTGCCATAAAAAAGTTACTCAGACATTAAAGGCTTTGTGAAGCTAGAATGTTAGAGAATCTCTGTTCAAGACTCTAGTTTTTAACTTAGTAGGTAAATCTCTAACCTCATAGGACCTAGTCTACAGGGTTGTGACTTAAATAACTTCATAAATTCATCCTCAAAACAAGTCATTTTATATCAGTTCCAACATTAAATTTATATCAAAGAGCTTTACTTATTTAAGAAAAAGAAGAAAAATGAAACAATCATATCCAATATTTCTATGATTAGTCTGTTTGTGGACATTTCTTGTTCTAATATGTTCATAATATTGTACTAGATGGATGATAAAATAAGTTTAAGAAGCTACCAACAAAAATCTCAAAACTTGCTGTTTCTCAAGTTTCTTTAACTTGGATTCATCCATATACATATCTTCATCTCCTTCCAGAAGGTGAGCAAAGGGGTATCTCCCATTTACAAGAGCAACCCTTGCAATGGGACATAGGACTAAGAATTCAGGCTCAAATGATCTACCACACTAAAAGAAGAAACATTGCCAAGTGTTAGGGAATTATGTGAATAGTGCATTTGTATTAATGATCAACTAATCCAAGAAGCAATACATTATTGCTGAAGCTATTATAAAGAGAGT
The DNA here is from genome assembly GCF_011762595.2 of Tursiops truncatus. Lineage (NCBI taxonomy): Eukaryota > Metazoa > Chordata > Mammalia > Artiodactyla > Delphinidae > Tursiops > Tursiops truncatus. The sequence goes on from NC_047034.1 coordinate 125,104,244, forward strand.
TGAATAAGTACTTAAAAACCTAGATGTGAAGGCTAAGCTGATGTGAAATGTACAAGAGACTTAAATATTCTTCATAACCATGACTGGTTATGAGTTACTATTTCAGTGGCATAATAGGAAATAGTACTAGACCTGACTTTGATTTGGGGGAGATATTAAGTACCTAACATAGTGCCTAAGACATAGTAGCTACTCAACAAATGGTAGTTAATATTTTTAATCTGGGGTTTCAAAAACCTTAACAGCTTTCTTTGCTACATGATTTTTCATTAATATTTAAAGTATTTTATGGGAATTCCCTGGTGGCGCAGTGGTTAAGTCCGCCTGCCAATGCAGGGGACATAGGTTTGAGCCCTGGTCCTGGAAGATCCCACATGCCACAGAGCAACTAAGCCCATGAGCCACAACTACTGAGCCCGTGTGCCACAACTATTGAAGCCTGCGAGCCTAGAGCCCATGCTCCACAACAAAAGAAGCCACTGCAATGAGAAGCCCACGCACCACAACGAAGGGTAGCCCCTGCTTGCCACAACTAGAGAAAGCCCGCATGCAACAATGAAGACCCAACACAAACAAAAATTAATTAATTAATCAGTTTTTAATAAAAATAAAATAAAGTATTTTATGATATCCTACATGGGAGAGAATATAAAACAATTCTCAACCTTATACAAGGATAGAGCCATTTTTATTGACATATATCATGAGACGTATGTTCCAAAAACAAGCTAGAATGCTGATAAACATCCAGTGCTTTTAAATTAAGATGTTAAGTGTAATCACCAGGGCAACCACTAATAAAGTAACTAAAAAAATGTACTAAATATTAAAATATACACTAGAAATATTTAACAAAAAAGAACACAGGTGGAGGAAGAAGGAACAAAAAAGACAAAAGATACAGAAAGCAAATGGCAAAATGTCAGACAAAAATCATATCAGCAATTACATTAAATATAAATGGATTAAGCATGCCAATCATAAGGCAGGGATTGGCAGGATGTATTTTTTTAATGATCTAATTATATGTTATCTACAAGCAACACATTTTAGATTAAAAGGCACAAATAGGTTAAAAAAAAGGGATGGAAAAAGATATACTGTGCAAAAAGTAAGCAAAAGAGAACTGAAATGGCTATACTAATATCAGAAGAAATAGACTTTAAGACAAAAATTGTTACTAGAGATAAAGACATTTTATAATGATAAAAGGGTAAATTTATAACGCATAAGGGAATTCTATGAACAACTCTATGCCAATAAATTAGGCAACCTAAATGGAATAGACAAATTTCTAGAAAGACAATAGCAACAAAAATTGACTCAAAAACAAATAGAGGGGCTTCCCTGGTGGCACAGTGGTTGAGAGTCTGCTTGCCAGTGCAGGGGACACGGGTTCGAGCCCCGGTCTCAGGGGATCCCACGTGCCATGGAGTGACTGGGCCCGTGAGCCACAACTACTACGTGTCTGGAGCGTGTGCTCCGCAACAAGAGAGGCCGCGATAGTGAGAGGCCCACGCACCGCGATGAAGAGTGGCCCCTGCTCGCCCCAGCTAGAGAAAGCCCTCGCACAGAGACGAGGACCCAACACAGCCAAAAATAAATTAATTTAAAAAAAAATAGAAAATCTGCATATACCAATAAGAAGTAAAGAGATTGAATTAGTAATTTTAAAACTTCCCCAAAGAAATATCTAGGCCCACACTGCTTCGCTCATGAATTGTACCAAACATTTAAAGAAGAATTAATACCAATTATTTGCAGACTTTTTCCAAAAGTGGACATAGAGGAAATACTTCCCAACTCATTCTATGAGGCCAAATTTACCCTGATAACAATATCAGACAAAAAAATCACAAGAAAAGAAAACCACAGACCAATATCACTTATGAATTTACATGAAAAATCCTCAATAAAATACTAACAAACCAAATTCAACAATACATAAACAGGACTCTACACTATGACCAAGTGGGATTTCTCCTAGGAATTCAAGAATTAGCTTAATATCCAAAAATTAATATAATGTACCATATTAATGGAACAGCAGACAAAGCCACATGATCATTTCAATAGATGCAGACAAAGCGTTTTGAAAATATTCAACAATCGTTCATTTTAAAAAATGAAGAAAAAAATCACAAATAGAAGGGAACTTCTTCATCCTGATAAAGAGTATCTATGAAAAACCCACAGTTAACATTATACTTTATGATGAAAGATTGAATTTTCTCCCCAAGATTAGGAACAGAATGTCTGCTCTCCCACTACTATCCAACACTGTACTGGAGGTTCTAGCCACAGCAATTAGGCAAAGAAAAGAAATAGAATGTATACAATTGGAAAAGAAGGAAAACAATTTATAGATGACATGATTTGTATGTAAAAAATTCTAAGGAATTCACTTAAAAAATCCTATTAGAACTAATAAACAAGTTCAGCAAAGTTGCAGGATACAAGACCAATATACAAAAATTAGTTGTATTTCTATATACTAGCAATGAACAACCTGAAAATAAAATTAAGATAGCAATGCCATTTAATAGTATCAAAGAATAAAATATTTAGAAATAAACTTAATAAAATGTTTCAAGGCTTGTACACTGAAACTACAAAACACCATTGAAAGAAATTAAAGAATTCTTAAATAAATGGAAAAAATCCCATTTTCTTGCATTGGAAGATTTAATATTGTTAAAATGGCATTACTACCCAAAATGACCTACAGATTCAATGCAATTTACATCAAAACTCCAGCTGTCTTTAAGCAGAAGTTGACGAGCTGATCCTAAAATTCATAAGGGCATGCAAGAGACCAAAAATAGCCAAAATGATCTTAAAAGAAAGAACAAAATTGAAGGATTCATACATTCCCACTTCAAAACCCACTACAAAGCTGTTGTAATTAAGACAGTGTGGTACCACCGTAAGGATAGAGACATAGATCAAATTAACAGGGTCAAGAGTCCAAAAATTAACCCTCACATTTGGTCAAATGATTTTCAACAAGGGTAGCAAGATAATTCAATAGGGAGAGAATAGTATTTTCAACAAATGATGCTGGGAAAACTGGATATACACCTGCCAAAGAATGAAGCTAGACCTCACATCATATGTAAAAATTACCTCAAAATTGATCACAGAATTACATGTAAGTGCTAAAACTTCAAAACTCCTAGAAGAAATCATAAGGGTAAATCTCCATAACCTTGGTTTAGACAGTGGTTTCTTACATGTGATACCAAAAGCATAAACAACAAAAGAGAAAGGTAGATAAATTAGACTTTACAGAATTTTTTTTTTTTTTTCTTTTTGGCCATGCAGGGAGGCATGCAGGATCTTAGTTTCCCAACCAGAGATCAAACCTGCACCCCCTGCAACCGAAGCAGGGAGTCTTAACCACTGGACCGCCAGGGAAGTCCCCTATGGAAATTTAAAAAATTTGTGCTTCAAAGAACTCCATCAAGAAAGTGAAAAGACAACCTACAGAAAGGGAGAAAACATCTGCAAAAAATATAGCTGATAAGAAACTGGTGTATCGGGGCTTCCCTGGACGCGCAGTGGTTAAGAATCTGCCTGCCAGTGCAGAGAACACGGGTTCGAGCCCTGGCCCGGTAAGATTCCACATGCCGCGGAGCAACTAAGCCCATGCGCCACAACTACTGAGCCTGAGCTCTAGAGCCCATAAGCCACAACTACTGAACCCACGTGCCACAGCTACTGAAGCCTGCGTGCCTAGAGCCCGTACTCTGCAACAAGAGAAGCCATGACAATGAGAAGCCCGCGCACCGCAACAAGAAGTAGCCCCTGCTCACCGCAACTAGAGAAAGCCCGTGCGCAGCAACAAAGACCCAACACAGCCAAAAATTAACTAATTAAAAAAAGAAACTTGTAGGGTTTCCCTGATGGCGCAGTGGTTGGGAGTCCGCCTGCCGAAGCAGGGGACGCGGGTTCGTGCCCCGGTCCGGGAGGATCAAAAAGAAACTCGTGTATAATATATACATATATACATTTTTATATATTCTAATAATATTCCTAGAAATATTTATTAATAATCGTTATTCACTCGTATTTCAAAGCTCGCTTTGACGAAAGCTTAGTCGTTTAAAAATTGTACGTGTCATTGTGTCCACTTTCCATCATATATTTTATAAAATAGAGAATACATAATCCTTGACATCCTTTTAGAATAACAGAATCTTAAAATTGAAAGAACTTGAGAAGTCATCCAGGCCAGCCTTTATCTGGTAAAAATCTTTTTCACATTTTAGGGAAGGGATTATCTAATCTCTTTTTCAACCCCCTGGTGACAAGAACCCACTATTTCTGAGACAGTGGGTACACTAATTTACAAATCTATTTGTGAGAAAACTAGTTTTTACTGAGACAAAACCTACTTACATTAGGATTATAAAAAATAACTCTGTTACCAAGAGGAACAGCAGGGAAATCTTGCTTTGTTCTAAGAAAGTGGTGCTTGTGAATATTTTTTATTTTAGCCTTTAGATAACAGGTATATTCAAAGTATATAAACCACAATATCACAAACAGTCCAATAGTAAATAATCACTAAGATATTAAATTTTGTGGCCTTAAAAATTAAATGGTAGAACCATAATGCCTCAAACTAGAAATGTGTTTAAGCATCATGTAAGAGAGATGAGTCAGACAGAGACATTTATTTTTTTCTGACTTCAGGGGAGTTCACTTGCAACTAATAAACTTAACATTTAAGAAAAATATTAGTAAATTGACTTTATGGTATAAATAGCTTGAGTTTTACATGAAGTTATAAGTAATCTTTGACAACGTAAATGTTGAAGATAAAAGTTACTATAAGACATGTAATAAAAGAGCTTTGGCAAGGCTCTACTGCTATCCATAGGATTGTGAAAGTCTCCCCACCTCTCTGCTCTCCAGTGTCCTCAAAATGAGGGGGACTGGACCATATTATCTTTATGGTTCCTTCTAGCTTTGATAATTCTGTATAGGATGCATACATTAGGAGAGCATAGGGGTTATTCTATATTGATTTAGAATTAAATAATATCTTCAGTATTTACTGATAATCAGCTGTATGCCAGGCTCTCTATTCCAAGCACAGTGGTGAAACCAAATAGGCAAATATCCCTGCAATCGTGGAGCTCATGTTCTAGTGATTGAGCAGAAATGAACAATGTAAGTAAGTAAAAATACGTATGTTTGACAGTGGTTAGTGTTAAGGAGAATAAATAAAGTAGGAAGGAGGTATATGAAATATTGGGAGGGGATTAAAACTTTAGATGGGATGGCTAGGCAAAGTCTTAATTAGGTGAAATTTTAGTCATGCCTGAGGAAAGAATCTACAATGGAGTGAACTAGTGAAGTATGAAGATGAAAGCAGAGAAGTCTCGGGAACTGGGAGGTTGGTGAGATCATGTGGACTTTCAGATTGCAAGCCATTGGAGAGTTAAACAGAGGTGTAAGGTGATCTGGTTTACGATTTAACATCATCTTTTGGGTAGCTATTCAGAGATTAGACTGCAGTGGAACAAGCCAGAGATAAGGAGGCTGTTAAGAAGCTACTGCAGTAATCCAAGTGAGAGAGGATGGAGGTTTGGACTAAGGAAGTGATGAAGGTGATGAGAAGTGGAATTCTGGATATATTGTGAGGATAGGGCCAACACAATTTGCTGACAGATTTGGTTGAGGGGAAACAGTAAAGAGTCAAAGATAACACCAAAATTTTTGTCCTGAGCACCCGGAAGGGCAGAATTACCATTAATGAAAAAGTCAGTATGAGGAGCTGGTTTAGTGACAAATATCAGAAACGGGTTTTGAAATGTTAAGTTTGAGATGTCTATAGCAATCCACACGACATATCAAGTAAGCTGCTGGTTATAAGTTTCTGGAGTTGAGGAGAATTCAGGTCTGCAGACATATATTTGAGAGTCATTACCACATATACGGTATTTAAAGCCATGAAATTAAGTAAGATCAACAAGGCAAAGGATAGAGAAAGGGAAATAAAGAGTTTCAAAGACTGAGCTCTGGGGTGCTCCAACATTTAGAAGTCAGGGAGATGAGAAGGAATTAACAATGAAATTTTTTTCCCCTTTTTTTTTTTTTTTTTTTGGCAGTACGCGGGCCTCTCTCACTGCTGTGGCCTCTCCCGTTGCGGACCACAGGCTCCGGACACGCAGGCTCAGCGGCCATGGCTCACGGGCCCAGCCGCTCTGCGGCATGTGGGATCTTCCCAGACCGGGGCACGAACCCGTGTCCCCTGCATCGGCAGGTGGACTCTCAACCACTGCGCCACCAGGGAATCCCAACAATGAAAATTTTAAAAAGGTAGACAGAAATGTATAAGAAAAACAGTCAAGGTGGGTGTTATAGAAGCAAAGTGTTTTAAGAACAAGTGGGTGACCATCTGTGTTAAATACTAGAAGAGGTCAAGTTAGAGAAGGATTGAGAATTGACCTCGTCTCATCTAACTTAGCAATGTGGAAGTCATTGGCTGACTTTGTTAAGAGTAGTTTCTGCAGAGTGGTGGGAAAAGATACTTGACTGGTATAGGTGCAAAAATGAATGAGGGGGAAAATTGGAAATATAAAGCATAGGAAACACTTTCAACAAGTTTTTCCATAAAGGGAAGGAGAGCAGTGAGATGATAGTGGGGGTGACTGGGAGAAATTTAGATACAAAAATCTCTTTTTAATGGAAGAAGTTATGGCTTATTTATATGCTGTTAAGAATGATCTGGTAGAGAGGGGAACATGATAATTTGGTAGAAACAGTGGGAAATTTCTGGAGCAATGTCCTGAACAGGCAAGAAAAAAATGGAATCTGGGGCACATATACTTTGGATAGGTTGAGGAAGTTTAGTATTTATGCAAAAAACTTATTATAATGAATAGACATGGAAGTTAATCAGAGTGAGACAGGAAGATAAAAAAAGATCATGAGGATAGGGTCAGTGGTCATGTCAGGCCAAACTATTTTGGGAGTAAGAGAAAATAGAAGGCAATGGTTGCAAAATGGAGTGTGTGAAATTGAGATTATAGACAGTTTGCAGTAAGGGGTATAACAAGATTAAGAATAGGACATGGGAATGAGTGACCAAGGAAGGGTAAAGGAGAGGAGTCAAACAACCTATGATACCAGAGCACAGGTACAATCATCTAAATGAATGTTGAAATTCCCAAGAATTATGACAAACGTGGTATTGAATGGGAAGAGAGTGATCCAACAGCTAAATGCTCAACAGATGAAGGGTAACAACCTAGAAAATGCTTAAATAATTACATTAGGAGAAATAAGAGATGGTAAAATCCGATAACATGAGATTTAAGCTGGATGATTTTTATGAAGGAGAAAGAGAGAAACGGCCTGAAATGCCAGGTATGTTTCTGGGAACATACGTCCTCTTAATACATGATTCTTCTCTTTGTTCCCATATGCCCCATGTACCTTTCTGCTAATTCACTTACCATAATTGTTTCATAATTAATTGTTACCCACTAGACTCTAAACTCCTTAAGAGTAGAATCCTTGTTTTATTTATATTTGTGTCTCAGTAGCTAGCACTGTGCCTCGTACTTAATAAGGACTTAAATACTCATTGGGTGAGTGAATGAATGAACAAATGAATAAAGACCAAACTGCTATTTGTATCTATGAATGAAAATCTCACATGAAATTTTAAATGTAAGTTTCTTGACCTTAAATATCCATTTGACTATTTCCAAAGACCAAATGTATAAGGCGTTTACAAAGTTGTCCACATCAGTCTCTAAACATAGACTCAGTCTCCATTTGCTATTCTCTTATCATGAGAGTTGCTAATAATTTGTATTTCAGTATATTTTCATTGTATGAAGGAATCCTAGGTTCCTAAGAAAGTGGTGTTAGACCACTATCAGTAGCATCTAAGAAAATAAAAGGTTAGGGTTTAAAAATCCTAAGAAGCAAAATAACTTTCACTATAATGCTAGCCCTTTCTCATCGTGATTATAGCTACAGGCTTCATGGTAGAACTATTCCAGAACTTTTACAGCCACATCCTTCATTTGAACCAAGCAACCATTGTCCAAACAGCCACTGCAATCAGAGCCCAAGAAACTCTAGAGCAGGAGGTCTCCATGGGGGTGAAACAACCATAGGGGAATTTTGGAAATATATAAGGCACATTGTATCATCAGGAAGATGGGAAAAGGAACACACTGATAACATTTTAAGCCAATCCAGAGATGTCAGTTTTCCTGTAATCTAGGGAACTACTGATCAAAGAAGAACTCTGTACTCTTTGTAACTTCAAATGTCATGCTAGACATTTAAAAGAGTGAAAAACTTGCTCATAATTATTAGAGCCTAGAACATGGCTCAATTTTACATTTAAATCTAGTATTTTTTCCTTGATTTTAATATACACAGAAATTGCCAGGAATACATGACCATGTGCAAAGAGGGAATATTGTCCTTTATTGGTTTGAGATTTTGATTGTTGACAATTTCATATGATTATGTCACTGATGGCAAAACCACTCTGAGTTGCCAATACAGCAAAGCTGTGTGAGTTTATATTTGCAGCTGTTGCATTTGTGGTGATTCTGCATAAAGGTGCAAGCCTCTAGGCACTCATGTGTTCTAATGGAGTTGTTCCCCTATATTTCCTACCGAAATACATATTATTTTATCAAAACTTGTTTTTTCACATTTTCTCATTCATATATATATATATGAATTGTGTGATGTTATTATATAGCTTTAAAATTACATGTACAATTGGGTTATATCACCTATTTCACTTCAAATTAGTAAAGGTGATGTTACAAAATCTAAGTTATTAAAAACTGTTCTATAGAAATACTGTTTGAAATCATGAAGGTTAAGAAATTCTGCTGTAGAGCAGCAGTGTCCAATAAAACTTTCTGCAGTGATGGAAATGTCCTATATCTGCATTGCTCAATGCAGTTTGTACTAGCTACTTGTGGCTATTGAAATGTGAGTATAAGGAACTGAATTTTTAATTGGCATTTTTATAAGCAAGGAAACCCAGGGTCAATATCCTTTTGAGGATATTGAGAAGGATAAACAGGGCTCATGACAGGGAAAAGTAATGGATATATCTGGACCGATTCAGAGGGCCCTGTGTAAGGATTTTGGTTTTGATCTGTTAGCATGTGAGAAATCATTGTTGATATGACCATATGAATCAAATTATTAGTATAGTATCAGGCCAAATTCAGCTTACTCTCTTTTTCATTATGGTTGAAGCTATTACTAGAAGATTGATTTTTAACAGAAAAACCGTAGATGAAATTTTATAGTAGAATGTCTTATAGCCATAAATCATCATTGAAAAGTCCCATTTCCACAGAATAAATAAAAACGTTTCCACATAACTGAAGCATGTGTAGGAAATAAGTATTGCCTTGGGGATCAAGATTTTCATCACGTATATTCTTTAAAAATACTGGCTTTGTGTTGGATACTTTGAACAGCTAAATAATTTAAATCTCCTACATAGCAGCTACAAATAGCTTTTGTTGGTTATCTGAAGGAATAATATGCTGAAATGTGAATGAGAGAAGTCATTAATCACACAAAGTGTCAGTGCACTAGAATTTGGGAGAGCTGTTTCTCCATATGTGGATGTTGGGCGGGAAGACTAAGGCAGGTTCTCCTCTAGCGAGTGGTGAAGAGTTAGGTTTGGTGACAGACTTTGGTTTGAATCCTGGCTCTGCCATTTCTGAGCTAGGTCTGGTGCCCCATTGGTAGAAAGGGGTTAATGAAAGCTCCTATTTCACATGTTTACTGTGAGGATGAAACAAGAGAAAGCATGTGAAGTGTTAAGAGCAGTATCTGAAACTGAAGGAGTACCAAGTAAATGTTGGTTGTCATGGTTAGAGTGTTCGTAGAGGGGTAGGTTTTGGGGAGGTTTTCTCAGATGTTCTCTCAAGCAGCAAAAAGGGTTTTAGAGTCAGATAGATCTGGACCAGAATCCACATTCTTCCGTATATTATCTTTGTGAACTTTGACAGTTTATTTAAAATTTGCATCTATAAAATGGAACAACAAACAACGGTAAGTACCTTGTTTCCTTCTCTAGAACCTAAGTACCTTGAAGGGAAAGGCTACCTCTTATCATTTTTCATATCATTCTTGACATACTGCTGTACTTAAGTTCTCAATAAACAGTATTTGTTCACTAACTGATAGAGTGTACTCAGAGCCTCAAAGGATAGGAACACAGGCTCTGCACTCTGAGGAGCCTTGCATGGCACATTTTGGGACACATAGTACATACTTAATAAGTAGGTCTTTTGAGAGCACGTGGACTGCCTAAACTTTATCTGAGATCTGTCATTCACTTTTTAATTCTGAAAGGGAGAGAATGACTGCTGTATTTATAAAAAGCTTGCTAAGTCATAGTATACTGGTAAGGTAGCTAATGTTCCTGATTTGCTAATTTGCTTTTTAATGAGTAAACCAAAGTTCAGAAAATGTAAGTAACTTGCCCAAATGTACTCAACTAGTAAGTAGTGGAGGAGACATCAGAACTCAAACCTATCTGACTTCAAAGTCCATCCTTTCCTACCATTCTTCATTGCATCTAAATTAAGGAAAGATAAAAGAATGGCAAAAACACAACCCAGTTTAAAGGGTATTAGAGGAAACTGAAATAGGCTCAAGTCAGTGTCTATATCTACTACTACCTACCCACGCGTTCATCCCCCTTCATAGTAAACTAGGCTGCAGAGTGTAAAGGAGTAAGTATCAGAAGCCCTGAGTTCTAGCCCTATTTTCTTCTCATAAGCTATGTAACCTGAAGCAAAACACTCACGTAAAATGCCCTGAAGTTTGTCCACAAAGTTGCAAGAATTATACCAGCCCTAACAGCCCTCCAAGATTATTCTAAGACAAGTGAGATGACCTATATAAACATCTTTGGTAAACTGCGGAGATGGATTCAAGTGTGAGGCACTGATTCAAATAATGTAACTGTTCGTTTTGAGAGTAACTAAATAGACCAATTAGCCGTGAAGTTTTAAAACCATAATAAACAAAACCAAATCACAAAGAAGTCAGGTCACTTTTACTCCTATTATTGAAAGCAGCTTTTTTGTCATCCACAGAGGTTGCTTGGGAAACCACTGCAAGTGGATTACAAATATGTTGACTGCCAGCTCTGCTCACAGCCACCACACACACACACACACACACACACTTCACATTGTTTCCCCAACACAGACTCGCTTCACAAAATGTTTGTAAGAGTGATCCCAAAGGGGTTTTGGAGTGAGAATCAAAAGGTTGAAGAGAAAAAGGAACAAGAACAAACAGGGCCATACAGTTATGTCAAGTTCATCCTGTTTCCTGTAATCAAAAGGGAAGGTTTGTTTAACTGCACAAACAGTGGCCATGAGGAAACACCATTCCTAAAAGACAAACAGTAAAAATTCATTCTGCCTCCACAGAACAAAAGGTCCTCCACTGAGGTATTTGTTGTTTGGAAGCCACCATGGAGAGGAAGATTCTTCAGCATGCCCAGATCACTCACCATTTGAAAAGAGCTTTGATTCTCAAAAAACTCTGTGAAGTAGGCAAAGCAAATAAATATTGTTTACTCAGCCCTTTCGCTCAACTAATATTATTGAGCAACCACTATGTTCCAAGTACTGTCTAGACCAGTGAAGGTGGAAATGTTCTGTACCATGTTGTCTGATGCTATAGTCACCGGCCACGTAGGGCTGTTGAGCACTTTAAATGTGCCCAGCATTTTTACCCACCCTCCCTAAGCTGGGCCCCAACAAGAGTCCAGTCCCGTGTTGTTTGAGGCAGAAGAACGAAACCAAGTTTTGTTCAGAAGCAAAGGAAAGTTTTCTTCTTTGATCAAAGAATGGACAGGTGAGAGTTGCGCTCTAGAGCGCAGGCTCTCCCCGACAGGCCGTGGGCGGGACTGCTTTATGGGGGTCTCCTGGCAGGGCGGGGGCGGGGCTCTCACAGGTCTGGCCCTGCCACGCAGCTCCCGGCACTCGCTGCAAATCTCGGGTGCCGGGGTGCAGCGTCTCTGCACACGGCCCGCCGCCACCAGCTTGGGTGGAGGTGTCCTGCATGGAGTCTCGACACAGACTCCTGAGCGGAGGTGCTGGCTCAGCTGTTTAGCACTGGGAACTCTGGTCTGAGGAGCTGGGGGCTAGGCCTCCGCACATGGCACCCTATTAGCAAATGAAACTGGACGAAAAACAAAGGAAAAAAAAAAAAAAAAGAGGTTAAACTTTATCTTATTACCCAATTTCTATTTTTTTAATTTATTTATTTTTGGCAGTGTTGTGTCTTCATTGCTGCGCGCGGGCTTTCTCTAGTTGCCGCGAGCGGGAGCTACTCTTCGTTGTGGTGCGTGGTCTTCTCATTGCAGTGGCTTCTCTTGTTGCAGAGCACGGGCTCTAGGCGTACAGGCTTCAGTAATTGTGGCTTGTGGGCTCTAGAGTGCAGGCTCAGTAGTTGTGGCTCACGCACGTAATTGCTCCACAGCATGTGGGATCCTCTCGGACCAGGGCATGAACCTGTGTCCCCTGCATTAGCAGGCAGATTCTCAACCACTGCGCCACCAGGGAAGCCCTATTATCTTTTTGATTAATTTTATTTTTCATGGAGATATGACATATATGCTAAACATGTAAAGTGCATTATATTAATTATACAATTTGAAGATTTTTTTACACATGTAAAATATGATGTAACCACCACCAAGATAAAGACATGGTAACTCCTATCATTACAGATTAGTTTTGCCTATTCTTGAATTTCATGTAAAGTAAATCATACAGTTAGTATTCTTTTGTGTCTGGTTTCTTTCAATAACATATCTGTGACATTCATCCACGTAGGTAATTGTATTAGTAGTTCAAATTCTTTGTCGGTTTCCTATTGATAAACATTTAGATTAGTTCCAGTTTGAACCTGTTAGGAATAAAGCTATTGTGAACATTTTTGCACATGTCTTTTGGTGGGCATATATACTCATCTTGGGATTACTGAGCAATAGAATGTTTTTAGCTTTAATAGATATTTCCAAGCAGTCTTCCAAAGTGCTATATTAGTCTATACTCCCATGAGCAATGTATGAGAGTTCCAGTTGCACAATATCCTTCCTAAGAGTGGTTGTTGTCAGTCTTTTTAATTTTAGGCATTCTCTTGGGGGGTTGATTATATCTCCTTGTGGCTTTAATTTGCATTTCCCAGATGAATAATAATATTAAGCACCTTTTCATATGCATACTGGTCATTTGAATATCCGCTTTTGTGAAGCATCTACTTCTAATAAAATTTGAAATGCACATACACCTTAACCTAGCACGTCCACTTCTAGGAATTATTCTACAAAAATATTCAACCTGTTTCTGCAAGAAATATGTATATTGGAGCATTGCTTATAATACCAAAACACTGAAAACAACCTACGTGTTTTGTATAGGGAAATATGAGAAACTAGGCAGCTATCTGTATAATGAAGCAAATCCATGAAAATCAGAGTTTGAACACTTTTCTTCAAACTCTGAAGGGGGATATATAGAGTCCAGCCAGAGATTTTTCGCACTTTTTGAGGTCTACACTTCCTATATATATGACAATCTTCAAAAAAAGATAATACCTTTCCTATCAATCTCACTGATGTTTTAACAGTCTGGCCACACCAGACCCTCCAGCACCATCAGCCATCATTTTCCCTTGCTGTCTCTGATCCAGCTACAGTGGACTACTCTCAGTTTGTCAAATATATATGCTCTCTTCTACCTACGGGTCTGTCCACATACTTTTTTTTTTTTTTGCGGTACGCGGGCCTCTCACTGTTGTGGTCTCTCCCGTTGCAGAGCACAGGCTCCGGACACAGAGGTCCAGCAGCCATAGCTCACGGGCCCAGCTGCTCCGCGGCATGTGGGATCCTCCCAGACCGGGGCACGAACCCGTGTCCCCTGCATCGGCAGGCGGACTCTCAACCACTGCGCCACCAGGAAAGCCCCACGTACTTTTTCATTTACCTGTATAGCTCATCTCCATCCCCTACACCTTGTCCTTATCTCCACCCAGTTAACTCCTATCCATCCCTCAATTTTAGCTAAAGTATCAGTTCCTCAGGAAGGACATCTCTGATTCCTAGACTAAGTTAGATATCCTAGTACATGATCCCACAGCTGATTTAACTGAAATATCTAACATATGTATTATTAGTTAATTAATCTATATCTTTCCTACCAAAATAAAAGCTCCAAACATGCTTACCTTATTCATCATTCTATCCCCAGCCCCCAGCAAAATACCTATCCCAAATCAAGTACTCAGAAAATATTTATTGAAACTGATTGCAGAGTTCCAAATAGGTGAAACATTACCACATTATCATTAGTTAGCTCAATCATATTACTGAAGAAAAAAGACCCCAGAGTTAAAGAAATTAATCCCCTTAATTACTTTCATAGCTAAGAATTAGCATAGCTGAGACAGAATATCATCAATGTTCCAGAAATCAAAGATGATGAACCTCCTGCCATGAGTGAAAATCGTCAACACTGTCCAATGATAACAACTGATACGAATCTATACAGAAACCAAATGACTAATAATTCATCATTCTGACTATCACTTACATAGTAGCAAGAATGCTCCTCCACTATCGATGAGGTACACAACTGCAAGGTGGTTCTTGCTTGCATGTCATGTGCTCACAGTTGTTTCTTCACCATAATTGGGTATAGTGACACATCTTTCACTGTTGCATCATTTGCTACTAACATATGCCAGACTCCATATATCTTTCCAGTTCCTGTAGGATAACGTATAATTAATTGGATCTTAAAACAAGAAAAATGTTGGTGTTCATCCACAAATGCTGTTATCTATTCTCTCCCTCTAAGTTCACCTTTTCTCCCTCAAAATAATATAAAGTTGCCTCAGCCATTAACACCTGTTGCAGAAAAGCATCTGGGCTAACAGTGATTTTTTTCAGGCAGCCTGTATAAGTTCCTTCTAGTCCACTCTCTGGCTTTAAGTTAAGCATAATTTTACACTATACTCTTAAAAAACAGAGAGACTATTTGTTGGGTGTGTGGTAGATGTGTGGTAAAAATTGGCAAGAAATTCTCCCCATCCCATTATCCACACCCTTTGGCAAAGCAACTGTGCAGTTTTTCCCATTGAGATGGAGTACTTCTCCACCCTCTAAATCTGGGCTTGGTCATGTTCCTTCCTGTGACCAATGGGATTTTAGTAAACATGATGCAACTAGAGTCCTGAAAGGTGCTTGGGTTTTGGGGCTTGCTCTCTCTTGCTACTTTTAGGAACCCTATCACCACCACCATGTGAACGAGCCTGGCAATATTCATTACCCCTGATGACAGTTAACTGCCAAACAGGTAAGTGAGGCTATATACGATTGCTAGGTGACAACACACGTGTGAGTGAGACCACTCAGACCAAACTGCTAACATACAGAAGAGTAAGCAAATAATTGTTGTTTTAAGCCACCAAGTTTGGGACTGTTTGCAACACAGCACAAGCTGATATAGGATTATCAGAAAGAAAGAAACAGACTCAGCTGCATGTAACCCTATTTTACCAGTCCTGGCCCCGGGGTGGAGTTGTCCGTGGGTCTGAGGGTATTATTCCCCTCAGAGTGATGTAGTGTTCACAGAACCTGAAAGCACAATGGCTTCGTTGTTTGCGGGCATCTTTCCAAGCCCAGCAGGAGCAAGAGAAGTGGGGTTGGTTCACAAATGTAACACCAAAGGCAAAGACATTTCTTTGGTGATACCAGTCTCTCCAATGATAGTATATTAGAAAGTGGGGAGAAGGGTTATTTTTCATTAACTAATGAAGAGTAACAGAATATGCCACTTTGGCTTTGATTATTTTGAGCTGTAGGTACTTGAAAAACAGCAAATGCAGGGAGAATCTTTCTTTGAACTCCTCTTATCTTCCTAAAGACAGATCCTCCTAAAGGAAATCCCCTGTTCTAATGCCCCTTCCAGGAACTTTCATCAACCAGGGAAATGGACTCTGATCACAGGAGAGGAGACCAGAAGTCAACACCACACCAAGACAAACTTTGTCACAATCTATCATACCTCCTAGCTATTCTTCTGAAGGTCCATTCATCTTTCCTCAAAATCATTTACTCTCCTCTAAGAGGCCTATATCTCCCTGACCCTTTCCCTATTAAGATGGTACTTAAATCTGAATTCTAAGCCTCCTCAGGGAGTTACTCATTTTTCCTGGGGGTTTCCCATGGGTACCTGAATTACACATGCTAATAAACGTCTGTTTGTTTTTCTCTTGTTAATTTGTGTTTTATTACAGGAGTGTCAGCCAAGAATTCAGAAAGGTAGAGGGAAAGTTATTTTTCCTCCCCTACTCTGATTAAAGGAACAAAATCTGGCAACACTCAGTTGAAATATACTTCTGATTGGTTTGTATTCACTAGAAGGATAAAGCTATTTCTAAATCGAAATTATTTCAAGGCAAAATATATTTTGTTACATGAATCCTTACTATGTCAGTATATTTTTGCTTCCGTTTTAAGGAGGAAAAATCCACACTAATATTAAGAGGGAAATGTTATTATACATGTTTAAAATTTTTCTTCCCTATCCCCAGTACTTTTTCTGAGAATGGTTCCCTCTAGCACCTCCTATCCCCCATAGCACTCTGCTTCTCGTGGTCTTTACTCTTATCGTAACACTTCATTGCCCTCGCCACCCATACAATATACTTTGGTGGATGAGGATAAGAACTGATCCATTCCTGATATCATATCCCTCAGCACTTAGCACAATGCCATGACAGGCATGCAATACATATCTATTGAATAGAAATGAATCTGAGAATAACAAAAGAGCAAAGGCCTGGACAAGTAGCCAGTGTTCAAAAATACTAGTTTGTAGATTGCTATGGCTTGGAGGTATCGGTCATTTCACAATGAACTCAACTGTCACATGGTCAACCAGCTTCAGGGTTTTTTTTCTTAATTTTTATTATAGTTGATTTACACTGTTGTCTTAGTTTCTGCTGTATAGCAAAGTGAATCAGTTATACATATACAAATATCCACTCTTTTTTAGATTCTTTTCCCATATAGGTCATTACAGAGTATTGAGTAGAGTTCCCTGTGCTATACAGTAGGTCCTTATTAGTTACCTATTTTATATATAGTACTGTATATATGTCAATCCCAATGTCCCAATTTATCCACTCCCTTCAGTTATTTTTAAGGTGTAGTTTTTAATCCTCCTTCCCTTGCCGCTTGGTTCAAGAATGGGTATGTAACCCAAACCTAAGACAACCAGTACAGAGTATTCCCATGGCCATCAAAATAGGACATAAGATGACCTTATCAGAGCAAAGCTCAGGACCCTTGTGGAAAAGACTCCCTCTCTGTCCCTGGTGTGAACAAAGAGGCATGTAGCCCTTATTGCTGAGGGCAGCCATCAGGCAACCATGAAGGAAAACAGTCTGAGGATAAAGAAGATGAGGGCCAAGATAATTGAAAAGAAATATATCCAGGTCCTTGATCAAACTGTGTTTGATGTCTACATTACTAGTGGAATTTTTAGTTTTGTTAGCTAACATATTTCCTTTATCATTAAAGCCACTTTGGGTTATATTATTCATTAGTTGCAACCAAAATGATCCTAAATAATGCAAACTCTAAGAGGATTACTTCAAGATCAAAATATCTGGCTATGGCCTTTCTTCTATTTCAAAGACTATCTCAAGCTTCAACTCCATCATGAAGGATTCTCAGACAACTCCAGGAGAGAGTATTATCTCCATCCAAAGACTCCAGAGTATCTCTTGTTTATGTCCTTTGTCTGTTGTGCACTGTTTTGTAATTTCTACTGTATATTTATATTGTATGATCGTGTTTCTCTCATTATTTTAATATATAGCATTCTCAATAACATTGTAATTTCATTGAGCTCGTGACCATCTTTGTATCTTGGACAACATTTTGTAGTCAGTAGACTGCTGATTAAATTCAATCAGAGGTTAAACAATTCTTTCAATTTCCTATATCAGTAGGAGACATACCTATGGTGTTGAAGGAAAATGTCAAAGCCAACCTATTGAGAATGTGTATCTGACAACAGCACCTGAAAGCACTTTAAATGCTTGTACTAAGGACTTTACCCAATGCCACATATGACATGAAACACTTTTCCACGTTATAAAACATAACAGAGTACTAAAGGTTTACTGAGTACTAAATTTTACAGAACACTGTGTATTACTGTACCAGGCAGTTCCACCTTGCCTCAGAGACTTTTCCCTTGTCTATTCTTTTTCTAAAAATTTTATTTATTTATTTATTTATTTATTTATGGCTGTGTTGGGTCTTCATTGCTGCGCGTGGGCTTTCTCTAGTTGCAGCAAGCGGGGGCTACTCTTTGTTGTGGTGCACGGGCTTCTCATTGGGGTGGCTTCTCTTGTTGCGGAGCACAGGCTCTAGGCGCGTGGGTTTCAGTACTTGTGGCTCACGGGCTTTAGAGCATAGGCTCAGCAGTTGTGGCGCACGGGCTTAGTTGCTCCGCAGCATGTGGGATCTTCCCGGACCAGGGCTCGAACCCGTGTCCCCTGCACTGGCAGGTGCCACTGCGCTATCAAGGAAGTCCCCCCTTGTCTACTCTTATAATCTGATGTGTCACTACTCATATTTTAGGATTAACTTTCCCTGAATCTCTAGATTAAGGTAGATTCCCTTATTATAAATTCTCATTGCATTCTACTTATGCCCTTCATTGGATCTATTATATTTGCTATTACATTAATATCTGTTTAAATTCATCTATTCTGCTACACTGTAGCATCCACTAGAAAAAGAGTTAGAGCCATTTTACTCTCCTGTGTATTAACATTGACTAGAACACAGCTGGCAAATCCTCAATAAATACCTGTAGAATGAATTAACACTTTGGGAGATGGTTGCAGATTAAGAATGGTCCCTCACTCAAGAACAATGCCACTGTGCCCTTCATTCCTGCCATCTTTGGTAATTGGCCAAAAAGCAAGGCTCTGTAATCCACTATTCCCTTACGTGCTATCCTTTCTATACTATGCTATACTCTTCCTCACCTCTGATTCTTCTTTCCATAGCTGTCCTACTTCTCAGTGCTCTACAAAACTCTTGATTTTATTTCAACCATCCTTTTTATATCCCCAACCTAGTTACAGGATGTTCCTTCACCTTTCTAGTCTTACCAGAAACCTGAATCCCCCATGGGAATTTGTTTTCCCCTAAGTCCTCTTAAGGCTGCTTATTTTCTCACTCCAAATACCACAGAGTCCAGGTTCTCCCATATCCTTTTGTGCATTGTTACTTTTCCATACTCAGGCTGAATCACTTACCACTTTGATATCCATCTATACCACTCTTTATCCCAAATTATTGATGTCATCTACAGACATCCTAGCTACTCTCCCTCATTCACTGAGCTCTTTGTCTTTTAGTCCAAGTCTTCTTTTTATTTAATTTCTGCCTCCTTTACGTATAATTTTAAGGTTCACATATAAAAATTAATCCGCAAAGCCACTGGCAATGTTGGGGACCATTTCAACACAAACAATCTTTATTTACCCTCTAGTCCAATGAACCATCTCTGTACACATGTATGCAAATGACTCCTAGGCACCTCCACTTGGATATCCGTATGTTCATTCAACAAATGTTCATTTAGTTTTAGGTGCTGGGGATGCAGTGATAAACAAAATATGTAAGGTCCCTGCCCTGAAGAAGCTTACTCTAGTAGAGAAATCAACAACCAACAAGAAAATAAAGACTTGCTTCTCTTCTCAGTGAAATAATAATTGGGGCAAGAGACATCTCACCAGTGAAGTTGCCTGCATTCTAGGTAGTGTCATAGGTAAGTCATGGCTTGCTAAGGGTGACACCTCCAGAATGTTTTCATCATCCAGGAGTAAACTGAGTTGCTCATGTACTAGCAGTTTGTAATTAGTGCCCTTGTGTCTCAGATGTCCTTTTTCTTTCTTTGTCTGGATGCTGTCAGTAATTCTGAGTATCTGGCTTAAAAAAAAAATGCATGAGAACTAATAATAGCTTTTGAAAATATATTACTACATTATACATTAATATATTACACGTTAATACATTCCGGTAATTTATAAATACAAGATGATTTTGTTTGGTTGATTGTGTTTTTTTACATTTTTATTTCAATGTTGAAGAGGGATGAAGAAGCCCCTGCTTGTATATCCAGGATTATTTTTGTTTCTTTATACTTTATGGCTCTAGAGTACCCCAACTACTTGTAATTACCCTATGTAGTGCATAATATTTGTTTCACACCTCCAAATCGTTGTGCATCTTGTTTCCTTTGATTGGAAGACCGTTTTCACCCATTCTAAGCCTAGGTAATTCCTACTGTTTTGTCAAGACTCAGCTCAGCACCATTCTCTCCAGAAATACTAGGAATCCCTCTTATGTGCACTCATAAACATTTTCACATTGTATTAAAATTATGTGTTTCATCTATAAGACTGCAGGCATTTATTCACTCACTCAAAAAATTTTATATCTATTACTAGACAGATGTTCATTCACCAAATATGTACTGAATGCGTACTAGGAAACATGTACTTCTTCTTGGCGTTCAAGATACAATAGTGAATGAGACAGTAAATTGCCTGCCATCATGAAAGTGGCATTGTTGTGTAACATTTTGGATAATGATTAAGAGTAGGGTAAGAGGGCTTCCCTGGTGGCGCAGTGGTTGAGAGTCCGCCTGCCAATGCAGGGGACACGGGTTCGTGCCCCGGTCTGGAAAGATCCCACGTGCCGCGGAGCGGCTGGGCCCGTGAGCCATGGCCACTGAGCCTGCGCGTCCGGAGCCTGTGCTGCGCAGCGGGAGAGGCCACAACAGTGAGAGGCCCGCGTACCGCAAAAAAAAAAAAAAAAAAAAAAAAAAAAGGGTGGGGTAAGAGCAAGTCAATGACTGGGAGTGGGTGGGATCTATTAGGTAGGGTGGTCAGAAAAGTCCCCTTCGAGAAGATGGTATTTCAGAAGAGATATCAATTAAGGCAAAAGAAATGCCAGGGAAAGAATCTCACTGGCAGAGAAAAGAGCAATTTTCTAGTTTCAAAGGCAGGAAGGAATTGCTCTATTGTAGGGCAGCAAGGAGAATGTTGTAGGTGGATGGGAGTGAATAAGGCAGGAAATGGTAAAGATGAGGTTGTGTAGTCAGTAGCCAGATTGCATCACACCTCATAGGAGTTTGGAATTTATTCTGTGAGATGGAGAGTCACTGGGGGTTTTGACAAGCATAGTAATTTGATCTAATTGTCCTTAAATATTATTCTGGTGGCTGTGCAGAGAATAGATCAAAGGGGAGCAAACAGGAAAGCTGAGTGGCCAGACATGATACCCAGTACTAGGGATGCAACGATGGGCAAGAAAG
Source organism: Tursiops truncatus (assembly GCF_011762595.2). NCBI lineage: Eukaryota > Metazoa > Chordata > Mammalia > Artiodactyla > Delphinidae > Tursiops > Tursiops truncatus. The sequence goes on from NC_047034.1 coordinate 125,125,693, forward strand.
AGACTTAACAGAGAGCCACACGGGAGAGTGATAAGGAATATAGACTCCAGCAAGTCTACGTGAGTTTGAACCCTGGCTCCTCCATCTTATGCTCTGTGACCTTGGGCAATTTGTTTTTCAGCTTTTGCTGTATTTCCAGTCTTCATTACGCTGTACTTTAAAAAAATTTATTTATTTTATTTATTTATTTTTGACTGTGTTGGGTCTCCGTTGCTGTTCAGAGGCTTTCTCTAGTTGCGGCGAGTGGGGGCCACTCTTCATTGCAGTGCACAGGCTTCTCACTGATGTGGCTTCTCTTGTTGAGGAGCACGGGCTCCAGGCACCGGTCTCAGTATCTGTGGCGCAAGGGCTTAGTTGCTCCGTGGCATGTGGGATCTTCCCGGACCAGGGCTCAAACCTGTGTCCCCTGTCTTGGCAGGCGGATTCTTAACCACGGCACCACCAGGGAAGTCCCTATTATGTTGTACTTTTCAGACCAATACCTTCAGTCCCAAGTTGAATAAAGTATATTGATAATGACCGTCCTTGTCTTGTTCCTCATCTTAATGGGAATGTTTTCAGCATTTCACTATCAAGAATTATATTTGTGGGGCTTCCCTTGTGGCGCAGTGGTTAAGAATCCATCTGCCAATGCAGGGGACGTGGGTTTGAGCCCTGGTCCGGGAAGATCCCACATGCCGCAGAGCAACTAAGCCCGTGTGCCACAACTACTGAGCCTGCGCTCTAGAGCCCGCAAGCACAGCTACTGAGCCCGCGTGCCACAACTACTGAAGCCTGCGCGCCTAGAGCCCGTGCTCCGCAACAAGAGAAGCCACCGCAATGAGAAGCCCGCGCACCGCAATGAAGAGTAGCCCCCGCTTGCCGCAACTAGAGAAAGCCCATGCACAGCAACGAAGACCCAACACAGCCATAAATAAATAAATAAATTTATTTTTTAAAAAAAGAGTTATATTTGTGGTATTTTTTTCTTTTTTTGAGGATGTCTATTATCAGGTTATGAATGTTTCCTTTCATTCCTAGTTTGGGAAAAATTTCTTGGGCAATTTAATGCCTCTGTGCTTCAGTTTCTTTGTATATAAAAATAGGGATAATGATAATAATAAGTACTTATCTCCGAGCATTGCTGTAAAGATTAAATAAGTTAATACATGTTTAGTGCTTACACCCAGAACCTGGCACAAAATAAATTCAGTACAAATGTTAGCTATAAGCATTACAGCCTGTGAGGAGGTTAGATATACCAGACGGCACTGGAACTGATCATTTATAAAAGCAACAGTGAGTGTTAGTACAAGGTGCTGGGAAAGCTCGTAGGAAGAGTTCCTACCTAGTCCTGGGTAGTCAGCACAGTGGTTGGGCACATAGTAGGTGCACAAATAAATACTTATTGTGGTCAAATTTTATGGCCTTTCATTTTCAGATAGATCTTTTGGGTATCAGTTTTAATTCCATAAAGTACTATTACTGGTATACAAGAGTCATTAATCTCTGTGTTTATTTGCTACAGTAGAATTCATCTCCACTTTTAAGTATTTTTAATTAGTGTTTCCTCTTAGGATTTTATTATTCATTTAAGCCTAGTTATTCTCCTATGAAAAAAGTCTCCTTGATAACAAATAGATACTGAGGAAGATACAATAGCTCTACAGGTTACAAAGTTAGAATCTGCACCAATGGTTTCCTAAACGTTCCCCCACCTTTAGCCTGAAAGCACCCTTGCCTTCCCTAATTTATTAGCAATGAGTCGTTACAGCACAAAAGTAGCGCCCAGATTATGTATGGAAATAAAATGAACTAAAGAAAATGGCCTTGTAAGAAAATGTAGTGAATGACTCTGTGTAATTACTAAAATACCACCATAGGAGGGCCCAGTGTCTTTCCTTGAGTGTGGTGTGTTCTTTGGAAGAAAGACCTCTAAGCCTCCTGACTCCCAAGGACAAGCACATAAAGGAGATGAATCACTTTCCAGTTTTCATCAGTGAATCACGGTTGAGATCACCACTACTTAATTTGAGCTTTTCAAATGTATGAGTCACCACACAAGTCTCTGCATTCTAAATTAGAATGAGAACAGATTTCGTGATGTTCGGTCAAGTAGCTCTTAAGGGGTCTTTCTTCCTGGAACCAGGGCAGTTTGCCTGGACTGGAGGAATGGGGATAGTACATCATATGTATTCCAAACAGCCAGTTCAGGCCTAAATACGCTATCCCAGCAGCTCTCTGGTAACTGGCTCAATAGAAGTCAGGGGATAAAGAAAACTCTGTCAACGGTATACATAGTACATGTAAGAGCTCTGCTAAAACCACAGGATCCAGAGACAATTTCAGGCATGGGAATCCCACCAACAAAATTCAGGTATTTCCTTCTTTTATTAAAGATATTAGCACTTAACTCACACTTGCCTCCTCTAATCCAAGGCACGCTGTCATCCACCCCAGGAGTCCCATAATCACATGGATGACCCCCTGGATTCCTCAGTCTGTGACTTCTTTGACCTTCTGAGCGCTAATGACCTTCACCTCACATCTCCCTCCCCCATCTCTCATGTCACATCACTCACTCCCACGTCCATCCTGGATTGCTACCTATGCTCCTATTCCATCTCTTAAGGCTTAAATTCAAACTCTCCACTCACTGCAGACTTCCTTCCATCTCTCTCATTCAATTACTGCCACAGTATTATTTCTTCAACTTCATCATGACTTCCAGATACCCTCTGATTCCTCTCAAAGCATCCCCTCTTGTCTTCACCACTTCTTCAATAATATAGTTACTACAACAGTAGTAATTACAATAACAAGTAAGTAATAGCAATTAACAACAATGACTAGCATTTATTGAGTTCTTAGTTTATTCCAAGCACTGTATTAAGCATTTTCGTGCCTTACATCATTTAATTCTCAGGACTACTCTGTGGACTAGGTGTAAAGGGCCTTAGTCAAGCCTTCCATTCTGAGCCCTCTCTAGGTCTCGAACTGAACACATATACACTGCTCATCATTACAATGTAACTGCACACAAGAGATGCACAGCCGTCACTCTAAGACCTAGGACAATGTAGCAGGATGGCACTATGGCTTAGTAAGGAATTATACCTGAAACCTATGTTGTTTAGATACAGGTAACGGGACTTGCCAAAGGAAGTTTTTTCAGCCTTATAAAGTAATTATACTAGAGTTTGGGGGTGACATATTATGGAATATAAGAGGCTTGGTAAGCTCCCCCTCAGGACTTCCTGCAACCTGGCAGGATCTCATCCTAGACAGGTGAAACATCATCACCACCAAAGTAGGCAGTTCTGTGAAGAACTAGGGAAACAAGATGTTACACTTACTTCACATATATTCGGTGAGATAATCTGGGCATCCTTTGCTTAAAATGTTTCCTTTGCTCTTATAACATCCATACATTTATGTATTAGAGTTTGCCAAACCTCCAGCCTGAATACCTTATACAGATGTTATCCCCATTTTACAGATAAATAGCCTAGATTTTATCGTCGCAACAACTCTCTTGCCGACAGTTTCAATCCCTTTCCCAACAGTAATTTCATTGCACCTACTTGTCCAAACCTCTATCCAGACCAGATTTTTCTCCTGACTTGTAGAACAATATTAGCTACTTCCTACTTAACATTTCCCCTTGGTATCCCACACATATCTCACACTCAACATGTCCAAAACTGAGCTCAGCTCCTCCCCCAAACTGCTCTTCCTCTCGGTTCCCATCTTTTTGACTGATGCAACTAGTTACCCAGCCTCACAAGCCAAATACCTGGACATTAACCTTTGTTCTTCTCCTTCCTCACAGTCCAGGTGCAAACAAACACATGTTGCTCTTATCCCTATTACCTCTCAAGGCCATATCATCCTCTTCATTCCCACCATCACTCAGTTCAGGTATCTCTAACCTGGGAGAATTTGGTCTGATGTCCCTGCAATTTGATCTTTTCCCTACAATTCATCTCAAAGATGCAATTCGATCTTTTCCCTACAAAAATCCTTCAGATTTTTCTGAAGGGAAAGTTTGATAACATCCTTGCTATGCATAATACTTCTAATGGTTTTTCCCACTAGGGCTTCCCTTGTGGACCAGTGGTTAAGAATCCGCCTGCCAATGCAGGGGACACGGGTTCAAGCCCTGGTCTGGGAAGATCCCACATGCCGTGGAGCAACTAAGCCCGTGTGCCACAACTACTGGGCCTATGTTTTAAAGCCCGTGAGCCACAAGTACTGAAGACCATCACCATCCCCCTCTCATGTTTGGATTAGGTCATCTTCATATGTGCTCCTGTATTACCCAATTATAGTAGTTAACACATTATATTGCGATTATATAGTTACTTGACTGTTACACCTATCCAACATAAACCCCCTGGAGGGCAAGAAATATTTATCATTCAATCCCCAGTGCTGAGCCCAGTGTCTAGTGATACATGCAAGATTCTCAATAATTTATTGGAATGATTTTGTTTGATTGAGATCTCAACTCTCTGAGAGTACTTACTACCCAGGTATATTCCTCACAGAATCTCCCAGAAGCATAAAGCAAGAAGAAGCTTAAACCTAGAGCTATCTCTTTTTATTAAGGGCTTTTAAAAAATTATTAGAATCATATGTGTACCATAAAATTCATTTCATCACTGACCTACCAAATTGTTCTATAAACCTCTGGCTAGACTGATTCTATATTGTTTGGTAAAAATGTAATCTCTTTTGCTTAAGAGAATGCATGCACATGCATGTGCACACACAGACACACACACAGACACACACACACACACACACACACACACACACACACACTGGTTTTCTATTGCTGCATAAGAAATTACCACAAACTTACAACTGTAAATAACACAAATGTATTATCTCACAGTTTTCAGGAGTCAGATGTCCAATACACTTGAACTGGGCCCTTTGCTGAGGGTCTCAAAGGTTGACTAAAATCAAGAGGTCAGCTGAGCTGAGCTCTCCTCAGGAGATTCGGTGGGAAGAATATGCTCCCAAGACCATTCCTGTTGCTGGCAGAATCCAGGTCTTGTGATTGTGGGGCTAAAGTCTCCATCCTCTCACTGGGGGCTGTTGACCAAGTGTCACTCTTGCTCACATTCCTCAGCTTGTGGCTCCCTCCGTCTTCAAGCCAGCAATTACATGTTGAATTCTGACTTCTGCTTTTCCAACCAGAGAAAAACTCTATTGAGTTAAAGGGTTCATGTGATTAGCACAAGTCTACCTTGCTCTCGTAAATATTTATTTTATTTATTCATTTTGGTTGCTCCAGGTCTTCGTTGCAGCAGGCGGGATCTTCGTTGTGGCATAGGGGATCTTTTTAGTTGTGGCATGTGGGCTCATAGTTTCAGCATGAGGACTTCTTAGTTGTGGCATGCGAGCTCTTAGTTGCGGCATGCATGTGGGATCTAGTTCCCTGACCAGGGATCAAACCCGGGGCCCCTGCATTGGGAGTGTGGAGTCTTACCCACTGGACCACCAGGGAAGTCCTACCCTCACTCTCTTAGGGACAACCAATTAGTAACTTTAATTACATCTGTAAAATCCCTTTTCTTACGTAAAATCATATAATCAGAGAGTAACACGAGAGGACAGAGATCAAGGGGCCATTTAGAATACTGCCAGAATGCTTAGAATACTATCCAAATTTCCCTCTTCTTATAAGGACATCAGTCAACAGATTAGGGTCCCCTCTAATCCAGTATGACCTCATCTTAACTTGATTATATGTCCATACACCCTATTTCCAAATAATGTTACATTCATAGGTTCCAGGTAGACATGAATTTGGGGGGAAAACTATTCAACCTATTCTATTGTCCTTGCATTAATTTCACAGGGTTTTGCTCCATTAGACAAGAGTCATACCCACATATCTTTTTGAGAAGGTCTCCTCTCTATCTTTGGCTTCTGCAGAGATGGCTAAGGGATACACCCCTAAGCTTCTGAGAGACCCTCTGGTTTGATTAATGGGATCCGTGCATCACACTCTTAATCTCTTAGAAGAGGCTTTTGTATGATTGAATACTTTGACCTGTTGGTCTTTCTGTTGTTTTAGTAAAGACCTGTATAGACACGGAGTCCTTCTTTCCTCTATGTCATGCTTTCAGAAGTCATTTCTGACATTTAGCATCTTTTACCACCGGAAAAGCCTGAGAATTTTCAAGATTATCCAGTCCTCATCTCTTTATGTTTACCAGATTTTCCCTAAAATTATTTCTTTTTCACATTTTAGTATAAGCCGTAAGGAGAGACAAACCAGCACCTTTAACACTTTGCTTGGAAAACTCCTGAGATGTATATCTAAGTTTGTCATTTACACATTCTGCTTTTGACATAACTGCAGGTCACAATTTTTCTAAGGTTTCTGCCACCACACAAGAAGGATTCTCCTTCCTCCTGTTCCAATAACATGTTTCCCACCTCCTTCTGAGTCCTCACCAGCATTGTTCTTAAAGTCCAGATTTCTAAGAACAGTCTGTTCATGGTGATTTAGGCTTTCTCAAAGAAAATCTAAGTTTTCTCTATAATGCTTCTCACTTCTTGCTGAGTTTTCACCAGCTGAATCTTTAATGTCCATATTTCTGCAAACAGCCTGTTCAAGGCAGTTTGGGTTTCTTTTATCATGTTCCTCAAAATTCTTCTAGCCTCCAGCCACTGCCTAATTCCAAAGCTACTTCCACACTAGGTATCTGTTACTGTGGGGCAGTACCCCGCTTCTAAATACCAAAATCTGTATTAGTCTTCTATTGCTACACAACAAATTACCACAAACTTAGCAACTGTAAACAACCCATACTTATTACAGACATATCTTGTTTTATTGTGCTTCACTTTACTGCACTTCACAGATACTGTGGTTTATACAAAATGAAGATTTGTGCTAACCAGGCATCAAGCGACTCTATCGGCGCCATTTTCCCAACAGCATTATATTTTAGTTAAGATATGTACATTGTTTTTTAGACATGTCACTGCACTCTTAATGGGCCACAGTATAGTATAAACATAACTTTTATATGCAATGAGAAACAAAAAAATCTGTGTGACTTGCTTTATTGCGATATTCGCTTTATTGCAGTGGTCTGGAATCAAACCTATAATATGTCCGGGGAAAGCCTGTACCTGACAGTTTCTGTGAGTCAGAAGTTTGGCGTATCTTACCTAGGTCCTCTGCTTGGGATCTCAAAGGCTGAATCAAGGCACTGGCCAAACTGGAGGCTCTGAATAAGGATTTTCTTCCAAGTTCATTAAGGTTGCTGGCAGAATCCAGTTCTTTCTGATTGTAGGACTGAGCTCTCCATGCACTTGCTGGCTGTTGGCTGGGACTCACTCCAACTCCTAGAGGTCACTCACATTCTTCAGCTTGTGGCTCCCTCCATCTTCCAGCCAGCGATGCTATGTTGAATTCTTCTCATGCTTTGAATCTCTGACCTCTGCTTTTCCAACTAGCCAGAGAAAAAATTGCTTTCAAAGGGTTCAAATGATTAGGTTAGGCCCACCTGAATAATCTCCTTATCTTAAGGTCAACTGATTAGTAACTTAAGTAAAATCTCTTTTGCCATGTAACCTAATCGTAGGCATAACCTCAGAGGGTGGAAATCATGGGGGCCATCTTAGAATTCTGTCTTTTATGCATCCTCACACTGAAAATACTCTAGAAATGTATTCATAGTGACAACTCTGAGTTTTCATTTCTTTCTCCTTTTTCATTTTGTGCAATAAAAAAACATATGACTTGGCAATCAGGAAAAATACAGAATGACACCATTATTAATTTAGTTCAAATCACTGTGACCTTACAGAATCTTGGAGCTGTTTGCCCATTTGCAATAACTACGACTGCATGAATTACTGATTACAAAAGATAGTCAATTTTTAGAAAACTGCTTTCGTTACATTGGAAGGTTTTTCTGCAAACACATACACACACACACACACACACAGGCACACACATGCACATATAAGTATTTCTAATAAAACAGATGTATTGTTAATGACAAGCCTTGAGACTAGGTGGTTTAAAATAACTGTGCCTAACACTTTTATTAGGTCTCACTTTACCTACTTTTATAGCAAAAGAAATACAGATGCTGATGTCCTATTAGCTATAACAAACCAGCAGAGCAGGATTGCATAATACAATTGGCTTTCAGTTTCTGTTTATGCACCAAATGTTTATGAAGTCCCACTATATGCCAAGCACTTGGGTACAGAGATACAGATGGTATCACCATGAACCCAAATGAAGAGCTCAAAATCTCTCATTTTTCCCAGCAGGCAAGTTTCTAATTTCACTATTTCACCTAAACATGTATACTTTAAATATTAGTTGCCAGATTCTGGAGGGCATTTGAGAGATCCTAAAAATGTTTTCATAATTAAACAAAAATACACCTGCATTACAATCAGTGTTTATTCCTTGTTTCTTAAGAAACTGATGTTTTAAAAACAGAATTTGGCAAATTGTAATTTTTCTTTAAACATGACCCTTGATCAGACATTTTCTTGACTATTTTTTTCAGAATCAGGCAAAAGACCAAGGTCACCTGTCTTTGGGGTCACGTACCTTTAAGGTCACATCTCTTTGTCAACATCGTCTGTTCTTTGGAAACATATAGTAGTTGGCCCCAAATGCCACTTACTTTGAAAAGATCTTGTTGGCTTAACTTCAGCCTAACCCAGCCAACCCACTGAATCAACCCAGCAGCAAGCCGGGCAGACGCTGGAAAAACGGAACACCAGGCTGCTCATGGGCTGTTTCCACTAGAGCATACTGCATTTTATGGGCGAAAGGTGATTAGTCATTTAGAAGGTCTACCCCCGTGGACATTTTAATGCAGCCTGGCATTTCTGACACAACTTTAAATTGCTTGGCTGTTTAGTTGCTGTTCTTCACCTGCTTACAATTCCCCATCCTGAACTGCAATTCTTCTGACCAGAAATGGAGCAAGTGGGGAAGGACTACAAAGAGAAACTCCAAAATGTTCAGTGTCCTGGAGCTGAGAGGAGGGAAAAAGGAAGAACCGAGTCTGACAGATGGGGATTCTTCCGCTATTCCTCTTTTCTATTCTGCTGCCCCATTTAACTGTCTTCTAATTTCTTCCATCCTTTTCCTCATCTGAGAGATCTTCCTTACCACCATTAATTCTCAAACACCACCCAAACATCCCCACCTTCTTATCCTTCTACTAACACTGGTGCTACAGGTGCTAACATAGCCATGCTGGGCTTCCAATGGTAAAAGTTAAAAATCACAGCCTTCCATTGACTTACTGTTCACCTCTTCTTTCATTCATTCAAAGGACATTTACCAAGTGCCTTCAAGGTGTCAGGCCCAGGGCTAGGTGCTAGGGATAAGCAGGGGAACGATACCTGGTCTCTACCTTCAAGGAGATGGAAGGAACAGTCATATACACAAGGGTCTGTAATACATCGCATTAAGTGTTTGTGCAAGAGCACGGAGAAAGAGTTGGACTCATCCTAAATAGGGGCACTAAGGGAGGCCAAATTTTAACACTCCTCCGCCCAATAAAACCCTATATGCTAAAACAAACAAACAAACCAGTCCAACTCAATCAGGTACAAAATAATAAGAATTTTCCAAGGATATCTGGGAACTGGGTTGAACTGGGGACAGAACTGCTTTCCAGGGAACAGTCACAGGTAAAATAAGCATATTTCTAGAAAGGGGTTTGTATGCCAGGAGAAATGGAGGTCAAATTTGTGAAAGACGTGCATTGCAGGAGGATTCAGGATATACCGCATATCTGTTTATCTTGGTAAATTTTTTGCTCAGAGAGAAGAAAGAAGTATGAAATGAACTTAAGTTCACAAATATGGGAGGCAGGATATGCATCAGTGCATTTTTTAGAGCGCTTACCTTGGCTAAGAACAATGCAGTGCGGTCTCTTTGCAAATCAATAAGTAGAACCATAGAGACAGAACTGGTGAGACTTAAAGGTCACCCTCTTCCCCAGCCTCCTTGTAAAACATTTGAAAAACCTTGATATTCCCTTGCAATGTTATAAAGACTACTCTTTGTAACAATATCAAATGTCCTTTCCATGGAAAGATCTCCCCATTCAACCTTTTTTTCATTGCTAACAACCAGAGACACATATTTGCAACTTAATTCTAGGCTTGAAGGCCATGATCTTGAAAAATCACTTTCAACATTGCAAGTTTCAACCTATAATAAAAACATTCTTTAAAAGTGGGCTGGAAAGAGCACCTATTCCCACAAAGGGTTTGGCAACCCAGACCAACTAGGGGATGCAGGGATGAGGTAAGAGGAAACTTCAAAGTTTCCTTTGGAGCCTGGCCTCTTTCATTCTTTTTTCAGACATTCCTTATTCATTAATGAAATATTTATTAAAAGCTTTGTCCATGCCAGTCACTGTACATGATACTAGGAGCACAGAGATGAACCAACAGTTCAGTTCAGCCTCTCAAGATAGTCCTCATCTAAGGCTGATGACAGAGAGGTATATGATCATAATACAGTGTGAGGAAGACAAAAACCCGAGATGGGTGCCAAGCCCCAAGGAGTATAAAGGAGAGTGTGCTGCATTAAGGCTAAAGGGGTCAAGGAAGACCACAGAGTCACCCCTGTGTGTGAAATTACCTCTTTATACAGGCTTCACTGTTCTTGAGGTTTGCTTCTCTGATGGATCTGTGGGCTGGTTGATGGATCCAGCACTGGGAAGGATGCACTGACCCTGGGGTTGCCTTTAGGGAAGCCAAAAGATACAGAATTCCAGGTATCCCGGAGGTTGTCTAGCTGCTATGTACCACACCCAGGTTCTCAGCAAAGGCCAGGGCCCCCTGTGGCTGGTAAGGAAGAACCTAGAACCTGGGCCTTCCCTGGAGAAGTTCTCGTGGCAATAGCAGAAGCACAAGATGGCAAGTTCAACCTTGTAATCACACTTTAAGCCTCCTCTTACATCACATCTGTTAACTCCCATTGGCCACAGCACATCACATAGCCAAGCCCAAGGTCAGGAGTTTAGAAGTACATTCTGCTCAGCTGAGGCCAAAGCAAATCATAGAGTATCAAGCCCAACGTCAATTGAGTTAGGGAAGAGAATTCTTCCCATGAGGTCACGGGCAGGGAATAAATATTTTGAACAATAATATAGTTCGCAACACTTCCTTTTAGAGGGCATCTGAAACTTCACCTCATCTTGGGCTACACTGATTTAGCCCAATAAATTATAGCATTTGGTCTTTAATCAAGTGTTGGATAAATCTTTGAAGTCAAAAAAAATAATTAATAATTAATTAAATTAATAATTAATCAACAATTAATTGAAGCCCAATAAATTATAGCATTTGGTCTTTAATCAAGTGTTGGATAAATCTTTGAAGTCAAAAAACAATAATTAATTGAAAAAACAATAATTAATAATCATATTAATTGTATATCTAAGTTTATTCTCTGAGAGCAATAATCCTGTCCTTGAAGAACAAACAATCTGAATGGAAAGTCAGGAAATAAACTTATTTATATAAATTGAGCACCCCCTTCAATTTTTTCAGGAAGCAGTTGCCTTTTCTGTGAAATGTTCATATTAAGCTATTTGATCACTAGAGATATGTATTTTTAATGATTTTAAAAATCATTAGGATATTTGTTTGCTGGATATGCTATTAATCATTAACTCTTCTAGGGAGTAAAAAAAAAATTGTTTAATGCTTTAAACAGCTTTATTGACACATAATTCACAATCAGAAAATACACTTCCCCCCAAATTTGCCCATATTAAATGTAAAATTCAATGGTTTTCCATAAATTTAAGTTTACAGAGCCATCACGACACTCCTATTTTAGAACATTTCCATCACTCCCAAAAGCTTTCTCAGGCCTATTTGCAGCCAAACCACTTTCTCACTTCCAGCCCTAGGCAACCGCTAATCTATTTAGTCTCTATAGATTTGCCTTTTCTGGGGATGTTTCATATAAATAGTATCATAGAACAAGAGGTCTTTTGCATCTGGCTCTTTTCAGAGCATAATGTTTTTAAGGTTCATCCACGTTGTAGCAGGTATCAGTAGTTCATACCTTTTTATTGTTGAATACTATTCCATTATGTAGACATAACACATTTTGTTTATCTATTATAAATATTCTTATCTTAAATTCTATTTTCCCTTATATTATTATAGCTGCTATATCTTTTTTAAGTTTACTGCTTGCATACACTCACACAGGTACATATATATTTTTTAAATCAACTATTTTTAATGTTTTAGATTTATAGAAAAATTACCAAGATAGTATAGAGTTACTGTGTAACTCACATCCATTTCCCCCTATTATTAACATGTAGGATGTTAATAATATCCTACATTATTAAGATACATTTATTAAAATTAATGAACCAACATTAATACATTATTATTAATTAAAGTCCATTCTTTAATCAGATTTCCTCAGTTTTTCTCCAGTGTCCTTCTTATGATACAGGATCCCATCCAGGATGACACATTATGTTTACTCATCGTGTTTACTTAAGCTCCTCTTGACTGTGACAGTTTCTTTGATTTGCCTTGTTTGTGATAACCTTGACATTATTTGAGGAGTACTGGTCAGGTATTTTGCTTAACGTCCCTCTATTGGGGTTTGACTTACGTTTTTCTTATGATTAGACCGGGGTTATGGGTTTTGCAGAGGAAAACCACAAAGGTAAAGTGCCACTTTCACCACATTTTATCAAGGATACGTATTATCATCATGACATCACTGTTGGTGTTGACATTGATCCACTGATCAAGGTAGTGTTTGTCAGCTTTCTCCACTATATATGTACTCTTTTTTTTCCTCCTTTCCACACTACGCTCTTTGGAAGGAAGTCACTATACACAGCCCAAACCTAAGGAGTGGGGAATTACGTTCCACATTTTTGAGGCAACAGTATCCACATAAATTATTTGTAATTCTTCTGCATGGGAGATTTGTCTCTTCTCCCCCATTTATTATTGATTCAATCATTTATTTATATCATTATGGACTCATGGATACTTATTTTACAGTTAGGGTTATGATCCAATAGTATTTTATTCATTTTGTTCCTCAAACTCTTCCAGCTTTGGCCACTGGGAGCTCTTTCATTTGCTTCCTGTGCCCCAGACATATCCCCAACATTGTACATGTAGATTGGTTGGTTGGTTAGTTTTTTTGAGCACTTTCTTACTTTCTGGCACCATAAGATGCTCCAGGCTCATTTTGTATATTTCCTGTCCCAGTTCTAGAATCAGCCAGTTCTCCAAGGAACCCTGGTTCCTTTGATTGGAGAATAGTTTTAGAAACCAAGATCTGGGGACTAGGTGTGCTCATTTCTACTGGAGTGTTATTGCTTCTGGGCCTGCTCAGCTGACAGAACAAGGAAATATATGTGTATATACTAACCTGTGTATATATACATTTCTATGTGTAAACGTCTCTACTGATATTAAGCTAAACCTGAGTTCATACTGACATCTCAAACGCTAACCCATTTCCACTTGAATAATTCTAGCCTCCTCCCTTTGCATATCTCTAACTTTTCAGTGCAACAGTGAGACATCTTCTGACATCATGTAACATCTGATTCCCATCATCTGACATCAATTTACTTAACTGTTCAATTCCAGAATAGCAGTATCAGAACTGTTAAGCTATATGGCCGTAGGTAATAACGTTATCAACTAGTGACAGTGTTTATGCACAGTTTCTTTTGTCATTAGTTTTACAGACTCCACTCATTTCCAAAGTTACTTAGGTTGGTACCTCTTACCCCTACCCCCTTCAGTTCGGTTGCTTCATACATTTGTAACACATACAGTTTGATTGTTCCTTCACATACATCATTCAATCCTGAGACTCCTCCAATCTCCTAATTGACTTTTTTACATTTTTGTTCTTTTTGCTCCTGAAGTTTTGACAAACATATAATGTCACATAACCACAATTATATTATCACACAGAATCCTTTCCACATCCTTAAAAAATGCCTGTGCTTCACCTACTGAATCTCCCCCCAACCCCACCACAGCCTCATGCCAAACCCTGAAAATTACTGACCTCTTACTGTCTCAGTAGTTTTGCCTTTTCCAGATTGTCATATAATTAGAATCGTAGAGTATGTAGCCTTTCTAACTGGCTTATTTCACTTACCAATATGCATTTAAAATTCATCATGTCTTTTTTATGACTTCATATCTTTTTATCACTGAATATAACATTCTATTCTATGGATGTACCACAGTTTATCTCTTCACCTACTGAAGGACATTTTGGTTGCTTCCAGAGTTTGGTTACTATAAATAAAGCTACTATAAACATCCATGTGCAGGTTTTATGTGGACATAGTCTTCCAATAAGTTGGGTAAACACCTAGGAGCACAATAGCTGGATCATATGATAAGATTATGTTTGGTTTTGTAAGAAATTGCCAAACTGTCATCCATCCAAACTGTCATGATGCAAAGTATCTGCATCATTTTACATTCCCACCAGCAACGTATGAGAGTTCCTGCTACATCCTTACCAGCAACTGGTGTTCTCAGTTTTTGGATTTTGGCTATTCTAATAATATGTTTTTTCCATGCTTTTGCTTTCAACTTATTTGTTGAAATTTTATTTGGAGTTATTTATCTACATATTTCATTTTTTTCTGTTCTTTATTGCCTGTATTGTATTAATTTTTTTTTTTTTTTTAGATTTTCATTTTTATTTATTTATTTATTTAGGCTGTGCCAGGTCTTAGTTGAGGTACGTGGGATCTTCATTGCGGTATGTGGGATCTTTTTGTTGTGGCATGCAGACTCTTAGCTGCACATGTGTGCAGGATCTAGTTCCCCAACCAGGGATGGATCCTGGGCCCCCTGCATTGGGAGTGCAGAGTCTTACCCACTGGACCATCAGGGAAGTCCCCTGTATTAAATATTTTCTAGTGCACCATTTAAATTCATCTGTAGGATACTGTGATGGACTGAATGTTTGTCTCCCTGCAAAGTTCATATGTTGAAACTCTAACCCTCAATATGATTGCATTTGGAGGTTGGGGCCTTAGTGAGTTAATTAGGTTTTGATGAGGTCATGGGGATGGGGTCTTCTTGATGGAATTTTTGTCCTTATAGGAAGAGGAAGAAAGATCAGAGCTCTCTTTCTCTCTGCCACATGAAGACACAGGAAGAAGGCCACCATCTCTAAGCCAGAAAAAAGGCTTTCACCAGGAACTGAATCTGCCAGCACCTTGATCTTGGGCTTCTCATTCTCGAAAATTGTGAGAAATAAATATCTGTTGTTTAAGCCATGCAGTCTATGATATTTTGTTATGGCAGCTTGAACAGAGTAATACAGATGCCTTTGACTATATATATTTTAGTTATTATCAGGCACAATTTGTTGAATATTTTTTCTTCCCTTTTTTATCTCTCCTGAACTTCTGGAACACCTGTGTTGGATCACCTGATGATGTTCCTCAGGTCTCTGAGACTGTTCATTTTTCTTTCTGTAATTTATAATTTTTGATCCAGCTTCAATTTCATTGATTCATTTGATTCTGCCATCTGAAATCTATTGAGCCCCTCTAGTAATTTTTTTCATTTTAATTATTATACTTTCAACTCTGGAACTTCTATTTGATTTTTAAAATAATCTTTATCTCTTTACTGATAGTCTCTACTTAATGAGTCCTTGTTATACCTCCTTTACTTCTTTAACTGTTGTTTCCTTTATTTAACATGTTTACAGTAATTGCTTTGAAGCCTCCCTCTGCTAAGTCCAATATCCGACCCCCTCAGAGATCATTTCTATTTATTGCTTTTGTAGGGGAGGCAAAAACCTTACCTCTACTCTCTTAAAGTGTCTGGCTACTCCTGAGAATTAAATTGACAAAAGACATATTAACAGGAGAAAAGCATACACATTTATTTAAGGTTAGTTTTATATGACATGGAAGCCTTCATAAGGAAATGAAGGACCCAAAGAAGTGGCAAAACCTGAATGCTTATATACTGGATTGAATAAAGAGTGGCAAGTGTGGAAACATAACTAAAATAAATGAAGAAACTAAAGGAAGATAAGAGGTATTTTAACAATGTCTGTTAGTACAGAATTCTCCTGGCCTTGACTCCCATTTCTGGTGATAAGAATGTTTCTTTCCTCCTGGCACAGGGAGGGCAGATCTCACATTGGAGTTTTAGCTTCTGCTTTCAGGAAGAAAAAGGAGAATCAGAGTGCCTTTCTTGCACCCACTGTTTAAGTGCCTTTAACTCAAAATTATCAATATATCAAGGCAGCTTATTTTGGGTAGCACATCCTTAACCCCTTCATCTCCCCAATTTGGAAATTCCCCAGAAGTTTCACATATGAAAAGCTGAGTTGGAGGCCGAGGAGAGAAGGAACAGGTTACTAGCTGATTGGCAAAAGATCTTCAAAGGAAGAGAATAACATAGATAAAGCACTAATAAATAAGCAGAAAAGAAAAAAAAAAATCTAAGTATGTTTCCCCATATCCCTTTAAACCAGTCTCCCATCCCTGGGAATAGGTCAGTACAATTAAGAAAGAAAAAAGGTTAAGACTCATTTATCTGATGATTTATCTGATGGAGAGTGTTTATCTTGTCCTTTAAAAGGACAATAGTGTAGATTAGACATTATTTGTTCCAAGTGATTTACATAGAAACCACATTCTCCACAGATGATCACACAAGCTCCTCCTTGTTGGGCTATCAGTGTGTCCAGAGCACAAAGATTTTGGAGTTAAACAGAAGCTAAAGTATTAACTCTAATTGAAGTGCTTCCAGTATTTGCACATTAATGCTGAACTCTTGTTCTATCACTATGAAAAGATTTCAAACTGCCTTTTCCAGCTCATAAGTTCCAAAGCCTGGGGAAAGGGATCTCAATACTGAAAAGAATTTAGAATTGTGATACACAAGTGGGTTTTCTATGACTTCCTGCCTAGTACATTTAGTATGAATATGTGGCACTCTTTTAAGAACAAAGGTGCCTAAGTTTGTAATTTTATTTAAAGTAAAGTACCTGATGACAGAAGGCATCAGGCGTCCAAATCCACATTGTCCCGACTATCTAGATGGGAATCCTTCAAATACCTTGTCGTTACATAAGCCAAAAAGACCAGCAATGCTCATGGTTAAGGTCAGAGTGGAACTTTTGACCCACTAGGGTGGAGTTTGTTGTGTTTTGTCATCTGTCATATTGGCATCTGCACAACTCCATCTTCCACATATCCCCATCAGTCTGTAGGAATGGAACAGGTTGCAAAATATCTAATATAGGAGAGCTGCAGTTCAGCTTTGGTAGTTATGAGGCTTGCTTTTGTCACGTGGCCAACCTAGTCCAGAATTTTGGTCTACTTTGGTCTACAAAGACTACCCCATATGTAATCTTTGGCAGTGAGCATCCTAATTAGGGGAGCAGCTGAGCTGCTGAGCTACCCAAGATTGCACAAAGGTGTCTTGTGACCTAGCCACAATATTTGATGATCTGGCAAGTGTTTGTACCATAAGTGCTAGGACCATCTATAACCTTTGTGTGAGGCTTGAGCTTGTCACCTGTGGAATCAAACCACAGAGTCTGATTGAAGCATTGCCTTTGTACGTCACCTAGGACGGGTCAAGCACCATGACTGTTTTCAGTGCAAAGGGAAAAATTCCCTTCTAATGACTTCATCTGAGCAAAGGATGGTCCTTGAGATTCTATAGAGATGTTTTTCATGCCCAATGAACTCAGCAGAACGAGAAGTAGGTGATGTTGTTTACTTGGCTGTGGATACCATACACCTATTTTCTAGATCTGTTCTACCAGACGTTCACACTGGTAAGAACAAAAATTAGGTCAGGTTCTTTTGCATGATCTAGATGTTGACGTAACGAGTAATTAGACTGGTTAGCTAATGTGGCTAAGGTTTGGGAAAACAATGTAAAGGAGTGTCAGGTCTGTCCCTGACCTATTGAGAAAATAGTAAGGGTTAATAAGAATGAGATGCAGTTTGAAAGAAAAGCCCTAGTGGAGGATCAGAGGGAGAATAGGACAGATTGGGACAAGTAATCTCAGTCAACCCTTAATATAATGGCCAAAGAAAGGGGAGGCTTCATTAAAAGGAAGAGGGTTGCTTTTATGTGTTTGTTTTTCTGTGGAGTTGGAAACTTAGTAGGGGAAGAAAATAGGTGGAAATGGAGTTTTTTAATCCATGTTCTTGGGAAAAGCTGTCTAATTCATGATGTCATCTGCTTCCAGGGCTTGAGAATTGATGCTAGAAATCATTACTTTAAGGTCATTTGTAAGAATGGTCCTCCACTGGTCCTGGGACTGCTGATCTGGGTCTAGTTTGGTGTCACTCATGTGAATTCATCAAAATTCTTCTATTTTGATGGCAGTGTAGGTGGTTAGGAATACTTCATAAAGTCCTTCCCAATGAGTGACAGTGTGTACTTTCTTTTAGAAGCCTTGATATACCCCCGATCTCCTGGTGGAAAGGATGGCGAGGCTAGTTAGTTGGTGGAGGCCATGCTTTCTCACCTGTTGATGATGTGCTCCAGGTGTACCAGGCAATTCTTGTATGTAGCTAGTCTTAACATCAAATTGTTCTCTTAAGTCTCCATAACATTCACTCAATCTGGGAATGGAAGGTTAGAGACGCCAGAAGGCAAAGGGCAGCCAAACATTATTTCAAAATGGGTTAATCCAGGTCTACTATTTAGAGTATTCCAGATTTTTATAAGGACAGTGGGTAATGTTTAAGTCCAGTTTCTTGACAGACTTTTCCTAAAGTCCTTTTTATGTCTGGATTTTTACATTCCACTTGCCATGATGATTGAGCATCCTCAATCATCAGGTAGGAAATTCTGATGAGTATGCCAGAGTTTTTGCAAGTGAGTGGTTTATTTCTGCTGTAAAACTAATTGCTTGATCTGATTCAATTTGTAAAGGAATGCCAAAACAAAAAATAATCTGTTATTCACTTCTTTACCACTACTGTAAAGTAAAGTGGCATCAGCACATCTAATGGATAGCATTCACTCTATCCCACTGAACATACAGACAATTACCACCAGTGGGAATAGCCTAAACCTCTAAATCCATCTGGAGTAATACAAGGGGCGTGTGGACCTTGGAAGACTTCCTAAGGTATGTTGGCTTCTAAAATTTGGTGAGATTACAAGTAGTGCACTGGGAGATAACTGAGTCATAAATTTTATGAATGCCAGAGCAGAAACAAGTATCTTTTAGTTCTTTGACTATCCCCCATCTGCACATATGTCCCATCTTATGGGAGATCCGTGCAAGCCAAAAGGTCAGAAGAAAGGGGGCCACACGAAGTCTGTTTGGCCCGATGTAAAACGTGTCTGACAATTGGCACTTTTTTGTATTCATTTGTCTTTTTTCAGACTGAGGAGTACTTGTCTGATAATCAATAATATCAGCCACAGATAAAGGCAGGTTTATAAATTGGGTGGAGAAAGGGTGGGGATCCGTTTTAGGCTGTATATTTAGCAGCTCTGTCAGCCCTATCATTCCCTAGAGATGTACAATAGTATCAGTCTCCTTAATACAGACTGGACAATGGAGGTGAATAGCCTCTCACAGGGCAGCCATTGGCAATAGGAGTACCAGCAGGGTTTAAGAATCTGTGGGAGGGCTTCCCTGGTGGCGCAGTGGTTGAGCGTCCGCCTGCTGATGCAGGGGACACGGGTTCGTGCCCCGGTCCGGGAAGATCCCACGTGCCACGGAGCAGCTGGGCCCATGAGCCATGGCCACTGAGCCTGCGCGTCCGGAGCCTGTGCTCCGCAACGGGAGAGGCCACAACAGTGAGAGGCCCGCGTACCGCAAAAAAAAAAAAAGAATCTGTGGGATTTCTAGATTGTGCCAACAGCATGGCAGACTCGAAAAGCATATCTCCAGTCAGTAAATAGGAGCATTTTTTTCCCCTTGTCAGCGTGCAAGCTCTAGTGAGATCTGTAAGCAGCCCAGGCTGATATTACAGTGGCAAAGGGTACACCCCAAGCATTTCATGTGGGAAAACAGTTATTATGTTTTCCCAGAAATTGTATCTACAAGAGCCATCACAAAATAGAAGTAAGTCTGGGCTGTCTAAAGGGGGCATCTAAGAGGTCTTCTCCTTGCTTTGAAGCCATTATATATGTAGTTGCAAGGCAATCACGTGGAATGGACTGAGGCTCTCTGTCAGCCGGGGGGTGGTAGAGTAGCCAGATTTAAAGTGTTACAACAATGTAGGATGACGGAGGGATTGCAGTTAGGGCTTATTCGTAGGTGGTCTGCCACCATGTAGAGAGATGCTATGTCTTACGAACTTGTAAGAGAGTATGGGGAATATGCTTATTCTTAAATTAGGCACGTACTGTAAGAGTACTGGCTTTGTCGTTTAGGGCAGCATCTGAGGCTACAACATGCAGGCATGGGGCATCCTCCCTGCCACAAGGTCCAGGGACATGAGAAATATTCTTTTTTTTTTTTTTTGCGGTACGTGGGCCTCTCACTGTTGTGGCCTCTCCCATTGCAGAGCACAGGCTCCGGACGTGCAGGCTCAGTGACCATGGCTCACGGGCCTAGCCCCTCCGCGGCATGTGGGATCTTCCCAGACTGGGGCATGAACCTGTGTCCCCTGCATCGGCAGGTGGACTCTCAACCACTGCGCCACCAGGGAAGCCCCATGAGAAATATTCTTTAGGACGTATGAGAGGTTAAAGGTTGTCCTGCAGCAATCCCATTATTTTTTCATGGCAATATCTGTGAAAAGGTTTGTGAAAATTAAATAAGCGAAGAGCTGGGGGTGTGGACAATGTTAATTTTAAGGCGTCAGAGGAAGTTAATGCCTCTAGGGGCCAGGAAATATACTCTGAGGTAGTATCTGGAGGAGAGCATATAGGGGTTTAACAAGGGCAGAAAAGTGATGAGTCCATTGGCGGCAATAGCCAGCTGCCCCTGGAAATTTATGCAGCTGCTTTTCTTGTTTTGGGAGAGGGGATGAACGAAATTGATTCAAGGCATTTTAGAGAGAGCTTTTGAGTGCCCTGAGATATTTCCTGTCCTAAGTAGGTAACGGTTATTTGCACCCATTGAAGTTTAGACTGGGAGGCTTTATGGCCTCCTTCAGCCAGTGCCTTTAGGAGAATGACGGAGTCTATAAGAGCACCCTGTTCAGTCTGGTTAGAGAGTGAAAGGTCATCAACATATTGAATAAGAGTGGAACCTTGGGTCAAGGCTACAGAATCTAAATCAGCTTTAAGGACTGGGAAAAGTATTAAGGGAGACCCACACTATCCCTGAGGTATGGAAGTCCATGTCAATCATCTTCCTCTAAATGTAAATGCAAAAAGAAATCGTGGGTCAGAATGCAATGGAACCAAAAAGAAACCTGAGCAGACATCAACTACTGTAAACCAGGCTTCATCAGCAGGAACTGAGGTGAGAATGGTACCCGGATGAGGACTATGGGGTGGAGGAATTACAAAGGAGTTTGAGGCTCTTAGATCTTATGCAAATCGATACATTTAATTTCCATCTGAATCAAATTTCCCTTCTTTCTTTACTGGCAAGATTGGGGCGTTATAGGGTGAGGAAGTAAAGATAAGGACACCCTGATATAAAAAAGAGTCTATTATAGGTTTAATTCCTCACTCTGCATCTCCTGAGAGGGGCTACCAGGCCACCGATGGGAAAGGTTTTTTCCTTTTCCTGGCTCTGCACAAGCTCTGTGCTCCACAGCAATCCAATCTCATCTGCATGTGAAGCCCAGAGACTAATTGGGACAACTTTAAGGTTGCCTCCTCTTCAGAGGATTTAAATTGAGATGAGATTTCCTTAGGGAAACTAGGAAGCTTGAGGTTTAGTCTGAGGGTGGGGGGGGGGGGGGGGGGAAGAAAACTGCCTTTTTATTACATTGTATGGTGGCATTAAAGTTACATAACAAATCTCTGCCTAAAAGATTTGCTGGTGAGGAGTCAGAAATTAGAAAAGTATAATGGGAGTTGACAGCCTAAGGATATTGGGGTGGCCTGAGATGTGGACAATGGAACAGGCTGTCCAGGGACTCTGACACCTAGAATAGAATCAGAGGTGACAGGTAGTATTAAATCCTCTGAGCAGATGCTAGAGAGACTCACACCAGTGTCAATTAAGAAGTCCAGCTTCGAATCCTCTATTTTAAGTTTAATAGTGGGTTCTGCAGTGTGACTGAGGATTGGCTGACCCTGTCAGTTGATGGAGTATTTATTGTCCCAGAGGAAGGAGGAAATGAACCTTCTGATGGTGCTGGGGCTTAGGGAAAAGGTTATTTGAGCTTTTTTTCTTTTAAGTTAAGGATAATTGTCCTTCCAATGTCCTGGCTTCTCACAGTATCTGCAAATACAGGGAAGGCTATGTGATTGGTGAGAAAAATGAGTGGACTTTGAGTTACCCTTAGAGTCATCATTTTTGTTTTTGTAAAGACTCAATGTGCCCATCAAGGTCTGTTCATTTTAGTTTCTTTTTTGTCTTGTTTTCCTGCGTGCTATCTACAAAGAACTATGTAGTTGCTTCTATAATAATGTTAAGAGACCGAACTGCCCAGCCAATGACACTATTTTGGATTTATCTCTCCATATCAGAGAGAAGATTTCCAACCAAGGCAGAAATTAAAAGATGTTCTAGACTCCAGAGTTTACTGCAGCGTGCCTTTGCAAAGTCTATATAAAGCGTTCCACCAACGTTTTAAGATGTTCCTCTTTCTCTGAGCACATAATTCAACCTGAGACCAATTTACCTTAGGGGGAGGCCTCCATTATCCCCACATCAGGCCTTGAATGTTGGTCTGGCTGAGCCTTTTCCTGTTATTTGCAGGAGGGCCTGGGAGATTCTGGTCACCTGTTTCCTCTGGGGAAGTGTTGGGGGAGGATTTCCCACCTGAGGCCATCTAGCCTGATAATTACAGTATAATCAAGGGTGGAAGAATGTCCTTTAATAGCCAGTCCAAGTCCCTAGAGTGGGGCTGTGAAAGGCCACTAATCTTTCTAACTCTTCTCTAAATTTGGTAGAATCTTCTGAAAGTGGTGGCAAAAAGGCTTTGGAATTTAAAAGATCTGGTGCTGTCCAGGGAAGCCAAATTCTTTGCTGTGGAGGTCCAGGATACATCTTCATGGGACATTGCACAGGAAGGCCTAGAGATGACTGAGTTTAATTACAGAGCCCCAGGAAGTAAGAGGGGTTGTAAAGTACTGCAAAGTGATCCCGGCTGTGAGCTCCTGGAGCCTGTGCCAGATTTATTTCCTGGCTATCAGTGTTTATACAAATAACCTGTATATTCCAGGCCTGAAGATCAGGCTACAGCACTTCCTGTAAATCTTGCAGGGAAGGGCAACTTAAAGCAGGTATCTGGGCGTTTAAGGGATTTGGGGGGGTAGTTGGAGCAGTTCTGGGGGAAAGTTGAAGGAATTTGCTGAGGAGATGGGGCCAGATTTTGAGGACAGGGGTTTGAGGCAGGGGGTCCACAGATCTAATATATCTGTGGTCAGGGACAGGTAGATGGAGACAAAGGGAGTATAGGTGGGTAGAGAAGGAAGATTTATAGTGGGTGTGGATTTTAACTTTTGTTTTTAAACCTGTTTTCTGTTCTTTAATCTTTTTAAGGGAGTCTCTAAGGCTAGCCGATAAAATCCGTTGTGTCCTCTTTTTAATTTGATCTTCCCATAGAAACCAATGGGATATTTGTTTAGGATGAGAGCTCTGTAAAATTTTTTTGAATAAAGAAGTTTTTCCAATTCAAAGGATCCATCATCTGGTTATTGACAAATATGATCTTCAAGGGTATGTTTATTTCAATAGCAACTCAATCCAATAAGCCTTTTTATGGAAAGACCAGAGGTAATTTTCTAGGCACAGACACAAGACACATCCCCAAAGCAGGTCTAGAAGATGCAGCCCGCAAAATCCAAGAAGTTTCACTCTAAGAAAGCAGAGATCCTCATTGTCACGGGAGGTAAGAATAGCGTTTGTGAAAATTGTGACTCCAGTCTCCCACAAGAATTTGAGATTCCTCTAGTCGCAGACCTACTAGTTTGTGACACTGGGTAGGCAATACTAGGAAGGGGCTTTCCCAGCACTAGGGAGATAAAGGTCCCTTATGGACTGGGATCCTTTATTAAGACAAAATCCCTGAAAGCTGTCATGGTTGGACAAAGAAACTGCTGCATGTCACTTCTTGTCTTGGGTTCCCAGCCTGTGGGCAGGTCACTTGAGGCAAACCCAACTGGCAGAGACCAGAGAGAATATTCTCACTGGTCACAATGCCAAGCTCTCAGGACATAAAACAACATGAAGAGAGAATCTGATCCAGCTGTTGTTGTTGTTTTTATCTGTGACCCACAGCAAAGTTTGTCTAAACAGATGCTGATCTGGTGAGAACTATAAACTAGTCAGACTGTGAGGCCAGCTCGAACAACAGCCTTGTGAGACCTATACCTCTGTTTTACCCTATGAATCTCCTCTTTATGACAAATGACATAGAAACAGAGACAAAGGAAAACTATCTCTGGGAAGCAGGAGATCAACAGAAAACAAGAGTACTCCAAAGAGAAAACATTAGAGGTGCTATGTACAAAAAACTAGTTCACACCAATGGTTTTCCCTGCCAATCTGAACTTGAAAAGAGAAAAAGACAAAGGGAGACTCATCACTCTTGCCCTCCCACCCAGATCCTACAGGTGGAGATTTGGGAGAGAGTGACATAGTAAGAACTCTTACCAACTTCCAGCGTTTGTCAAATGTCCCAGGATCTCTCAGCTTCAGCCCCGAGAGTGATAAGCAGTGACCCAGTCAGTACTATCCCATCTTCACTGCCAGAAACGGTAGGGGAGGCAAACGCTGTAGGGGAAACATAACTAAAATGAAGAGACCAAAGGAAGATAAGAGTTATTTTAACAAGGTCTGTTAGTACAGAAGTTTCCTGGCCTTGACTCTCATGTCTGGTGATAAGAATATTCCTTTCCTCCTGGCACAGGGAGGGCAGCTCTCACATGGGAGTTTTAACTTCTGTTTTCAGGAATAAAAAGGGAAATCAAGTACCTTAATTTCACCTGCTCTTTTTCAAGTGATTTCAACTCAAAATAATATGTCAAGGTGGCATATTTTGGGGTGACATGTCCGGAAATCCCTTCACTTTTCTTCCTGTGTATGTATGGTCATACCTTCCTAAGCTTTTTTTTTGCATGCAATTTTTTAAATTGGAAATTTGTAGATAATGTATTGCAGCAACTCTGGATTCTTATCCCCTCCGGGGTAGTTGTTGTTGCTGATTTTTTTTGTTTCTGTAATGGCTTGCCTGGATTAACTCTGTAGAGTCTGTCTTCCCGGCAGTGTGTAGCCGCTGACGCCTTTGTTCAGGGTATTTTTTTGTTTTTTATTTAATATACTTTTGCTTTATTTTTAAGTCTGACTCCCTAGGGGTCAGCCTAACTTAATGGTCAGTCAATGATTGATTAGAGGTTGTACATAAACATCTTGAACCAGTAAGGTTTCCACCCTTTGCTGTGAAGTTGCGTGTGTTTTAAGGAATGTCATCAAAGTTCAGGCAGTTTACAGTCTGCTCTAGCTTATTCTTTCTGCATACTCAAGACTTCACATTCATCAGGGACAAGTAGATAGCCAGGGCCCTATCTGGTCTTTCCTCTGTGAGGGCATGTCATTGAGCATGCGTACATCTGCTTCCAAATCACCAGGGCTAAGTGGACACTTCTGAACCCCTCTATCACTCTCTTGATCTCTGGATTTCCCTTTTAATTTTCTAGCTGGTCTGTCAATCTCTCACTTGCCCAAGCAGTATTGACACCTCAGGCAGCCTTCTTAAATTGTTTGCTATTATCCCTGGATTCTCCTGTTATCATTTTTGACAATGCCCTTGTGTATTTGTGCTTCTCTCCAGAGCAAATCAGCCCCCTCTAGTAAGAAGGCTGCGATTCCTCACAGCTTGCCTGGCCCTTATAAAAGTACTGAGTAGCAGAGCTGGGTGGGGAATGGCAGAAATCCCAGGATAAAATACACAGACTCCCAGTATTCTTAATGATGCTTAGTTTTTCTTAAATAAATGCTTCTCAATTAGATAGATGCCTTTGGTCAATTTCCAAAATCCTGGAATGGCTGTTTTTAACAGCTTTGTCTGATTTTGTATTTGCTTTTTAGGGAGAGGGTTTGCCTACTGCCTCACTCAACCTTTCCAGAAGTCCCACCTCACATTCAAAATTTTTGCTTTGGGCCAGAGGTCATTGTAACGTTTCATTATGACATGTGAAAAAGGGAAAGATATGCAAGACTTATGAACAAGCTTATGAATGAGGAGATACATCATATTTTTTTAATAAAAAGATTCAATATCAAAAACATTGAACTATAGATAAAATGAAATTCCAATTAAAATATTGAAACAGGAGGGAAGGGGGCAGGGCCCAACCTTTGAGAGAATGACATAGCCAGAGGACATGACATAAACTGATTAGAGCCAAATGGGTCCAAGATGGCAGACAAGTCGACTTCCATTAGACCTTGAGCCTCAGTATACGCTCACTGTAACACATCAGTAAGCTAAATGACACATCCACAGGCACCATGACAGTTCCAAGACCAACCATAAGGATCAAAAAGTGGGCGGTGGCCCAATTCCTGGAAATCCCTGCCCCTTCCTGAAATAGCTGGAATACTCCTTCCACTCATTAGCCTATAAAATTAGGCACTCCTATAAAAACTGACAACCCCATACTCTGGTGCTTTTCTCACCTTCTGAGATGGCCCACACTCTGTCTGTAGAGTGTGTTTCTCTCTAAATAAATCCACTTCTTACCTATCACTTTGTCTCTCACTGAATTCTTTCTGCGATGAGACATCAAGAACCTGAGCTTCATTAAGTCCTGAAACCAGGTGTGTGACCTCAGTTGGAAGACCTCAACTGGAAGACAGTTTTGACTGGGTTTGAATCCTAGCTGTGTGGATTCAAGTCCCAATCAGGAGTTTGGCTGGGTTCAAGTCTCAATCTGAAGTGCACGGTTTCAATATCAGCGGGGTTCTTGATGGAACATGATTAGACAGTGTAGATATTGACACAGGAATAAGCCAATGGTAGAGGTTAGAAAGGCTACAAACAGATTGTGTAGGCAGAATTCTACGAATGACTCCCCTTGGACCGAGGTAGAATATGAAATGTCCTTTCCATGATTACATTACATTATATGAAAAAATAAAGATTATCTAGGTAGGCCTGGTCTAATCAAATGAGCCCTTTAAAAGTAAAGAATTTTCTCTGGTTGGTGGAAGAAGAGAAACTCAGGGATTGGAAGGCCGAGAAGAATTTGACATGGAATTGCTGACTTTGAAGATGAAGGGGGCACAGGACAAGGAATGTGGGTGGCCCTGAGCTGCTGAGAGTGGCCCCAGGCTAACAGCCAAGGAAATGGGGACCTTACTCTTATAGCCTCAAGGAACTGAATTCTGCCAACAACCTGAATGAGTCTGAAAGCAGATTATTCTCCAAAACCTCCAGATAAGAGCCCAGCCCAGCCAACTCTTTGATTTCAGCTTTGAACCCAGCCAAGGCTGCCTAGACTTCAGATCTACAGAGCTGTGAGATAATAAGTGGGTGTTGTTTTAACCTGAAAATTTTGTGGTAATTTGTTATGCAGCAATAGACAACTAATACACAGCCCTATATTTATACAAGTATTTGATAGATGACAGAGCTGGCTTTGCAGATTCTTGGTGAAAGATCTCTTCAATGAGTAATTCTGGGACAAATGGTCATACATATAGAATACAAAAAGGTTGGATCTCTACCTCAAAATGTGACAAGCAAATAGAAATTTTCCATGTAAGGAATTCCTTAATGAAAGATGTAAAACACATAAAACGATTGAAAATTCAAGTATGCAAAAAATTTTAAATTCTATTTATCAAAGGTCAACATTGAACAAAGAAAAAAGAAGGAAAGGACAAGAAGTCTTAAAAGCAGGAGTGTACAGTGTCTCAAGAGTTCCGAGAGAAGCATGTTTGTAGAAAGGAAGTTGCCATCTTTGTTGAATTCTACTGAGGGGGGAATTCGAGATGTGCACTGGATTTGAAGACACAAGGAACACTGATGACCAGAACAAGAGCATTTCAATGGAGTAGGAGGAAACCCAGGGTAGTGCGCGGACAGCTGTGTCTCTTGTTCATCACCCTTCCAGAAAACACCACACCTTCCTAGATGCCTAAAACGCCCTATCACTTGCATATTCACAGCTCTCCTAAAATATCTGAACATGGTAGTGACAGGTTCTAGTTGGCTTTTATTCTGTAACAGAACAAGTAGAATTATGATCTGTATCATGATTTACTTAGCTGATATCACATGCTTTTGAGAATTCTATCATTTTTCTGACATTTCTTCATCTCTAGCAAGATGAGAAAGAGAGAAACCATAACAAAATTGTGGCCATCTCTACAGTCAAAATAGGTCTTAGTTGTTTCTAGTCAAGCCGAACTTTCTGGAGGGTCAAGGGATGGAAATTTGAGGTGCATTTTGCCGTGCTGAAATCTTACACTATATGTATGTGTGTGTGTATATATATATATATATGTATATATATATATATGTATATATACATATATATATGTATATATATATGTATATATATATATATATATATACACACACATACATATAGTATATATATATGGTGTAAAAACCCTGAAATTAATCCCCCCCCTTCTTCCTCTCATTGTACCTTGCAATGTTGACTCAACTGGTCATTTTGACCCCACTAATTCCATAAAAAAAACAACTCAGGATAAGGGGGCGCAGGGGATGGGAGAGAGGACCAGTCGTGTGCTCCCTAGGGACTGGTTGTATCTCAAACCATGGAATCTTGAAAATATTCCCCTTCCTCAAAATTATTCTCCTCCAACCAAAATAGCTCCTAAACTATAGAAGCTCTGGATGTGCAAAAGGATTTCAAGATTTCACTAATGAAGATTATAATTAAAATATTTAAATGGGTTTTTAATTTTCTTTCTGGGCTATGCTATTTCCTAGTCCTCTCGAGGAGCTGCTATTGTTCAATCCTGACAGAATTCTCTGTTAGAAATTATAGCCTGCTGCCTTTCAGCATCTTCATTAAAATGCAATGCTGCCAGATATATCTGCATGCATATGAATGAAGCATCTATAGAATAATTAAGTCATGAATAACACATTGCTGAGCATGGCTTTTCCTGAATAGGGAAAGACTATTATTTATGAACCAGAGATTTTATATTATATGAAAAAA
Organism: Tursiops truncatus; assembly: GCF_011762595.2. Taxonomy (NCBI): domain Eukaryota; kingdom Metazoa; phylum Chordata; class Mammalia; order Artiodactyla; family Delphinidae; genus Tursiops; species Tursiops truncatus. Next base: position 125,155,003 of record NC_047034.1, read on the forward strand.
TAATTGGCAATAACAAGTATTATTTGAAGACACATTAATTTAAATTATGATTGCCCTTCTATAGACTCCATTTTTAATAAAACAGCATTTACATTAGAAAATGGATGTGAATTTATGTGCCATTTTTCTTTATTTTGCTCAAAAGGCCACCTGAAAGCTTTTTGGCAATGGGGATTGCATAATTTGAGAATCTTGAGGTCTTTTACAAACAAAAGGTCATTAGCATCACAGCGACTTCATAGGCCTGGGTTCAAACTAATAGCTACATATCAATGGAAAAACATAGATACTGTTCACAAGCAGTACTTAGGCTTTTTCAAGGAACACTGTGGAAGCAAAAGCTGAGCTCCCCTGAATCCACCCCTCCCCCATGCAGTGTGTTTGAATCAAGAAACAGTTCTTTTCCAAAAGCCCCAGTTTAGCAATGACCACATTCTAAAGTTAAACTGTGCTGTAGTTTCAGCACTGCTTAATGTTTAGCTCTGGGCTCTCCTGAGACCTTTAGCCACAGTGCACTGCGTGCTAAAGTACAGAGGCAGAGGAAGAGTAAGTGAGAAGACATGAGAAAGACCAGAGAGGGAAAAAAAGGACACAAGGCTCAAGGTGAAAAGAGAAAGGAAACATCTCTTCCTTCTTGACCTCCCTCAGGTCCCTTGGTTGAGTCTCTTTCTTGGTCATATCTCTTTGTGATTCATTTCACATTTGGTCTTTCTTCTGCTTCTTTTTAAAAGACAACACACCCAGTAAAGTCTCAGTAAAGTCTCCCTGAGGAAGGGTCAGAGTCAAATGTCAACAGAGCAAATAAGCCTACCATCTAGTTAGTCCCCATGGCAGTCAAAGGACCTGTTTCAAATCTGGGGAACCCGTTTCCTCTTTTCCTTTTTCCCTCACAGGTGCCTCAGTCCACCCTGCTCCCTTTGTACCTGGGTCACAGCATCTTCCCCTCTAATGCCCTGTCCATAATCTCCCATCCCCCCATCCAATGCCCCACCCTGCCTTTCTACCCTCCCCAGCCCTACCCAAGTACAAGTACACTCCCTAAACCATCTCTGATTAAGTCATTTCTCTGATAAAAATTCCACAGCGGTTTCTCATGGTGCTCAGGATCAATTCCAAACCACTCAACATGATTCAAACGCCCTGCAGGTCCTGGCCACAGACCACATCTCCAGATCCTTCTGCAGAGCCTTGAACGGTCTGCTCTCTCCAGTCTAAATGAATTACTCACCACTTTTTGAGTTCATCTGTTCCATGTCTTCAGACATACTGTTTCCCTAACTGACATCTATTCCTCCTTAAACATTCACCTCAAAGGCCCGCTAGACCTGCAAGCGTTCCCTGACCATCCCCACTCCCACTCGTTTTGATGTCCCCCATGGCACTCTGAGTATCACATTTATATCTCAAGGAAAACCCTTTCTTACTCTTTACTATAATTGTTGATTTGCTTGTCTATTTTCCCCACTATAGTCTCCTTAAAAGCAGAAAATATTTTCTTGGACTTTGTGTTCCTACCACCTGTCCCAGTGTATAGTATTAAAAGTCCCTTGAATGAAAGAACTACATATAACATAAGGCAGAATGAGGTAGATGCTGTCACCTTCTGCCTTATATGGCAGTGAGTAAAAGCATAGCTTCTTGGAGACCAGAAGGCTTGGGTTCACACTGTGACTCTACTATTTACTAAGTGATGATAAGTTATCTTATTCCTCTGATCCTCTGTTTCCTAATTTGTAAGGTAGATATATACACTTGTTTTTTTACAGAGTTATTTTGAAGATTAAATTAAATAAAAGAAATTAAATGTTTAGTGGGAGGACTGGCACATAGTATGCAATGTGTAGTGGTGGCTGTTAGTGTTGTCGTTACTCTTTTTATTACTATCAAAGCACAGCCAATAAAAACTTAAAAGGCCATTTGGGGTGGGGTGGGATATATTTACCTTCATTTTAAAGATTCATTGTATCATTAAAATAGAATACAAGACTCCCAGGTAATCCACAATGAAACATCATAACTAAAACAGCATAAGCAGACTGGCAAGCCAATCTTATTTTGCCAACAAAAGTTTTGCCAACAAAACTTATTTTATTCAGTTCCTCTTCATGGTGTGGTGGGGAAAAGGATACTCTACTTTAACTGTAATCATTAAATCACATTTTTTTTGTTGTTGTTCCCACGTTCACCCAATACAGATCTTTCAAGAGGCATTGCACTTAGCACTGAGTGACGAGTTTAAACAACATTGAATACTAGGACATATCCTGATCTCTGAGTAGAAGGTCTGGCTTAACTATGGCATTGGCCAGCCGTGTGATCAAGGGTAAGTCACACCTATTCGGGTAGCTGTTGTTTCTTCATCTATGTAGTTAGAAAAGTGGACTATCAGATCTCTAAGGTTCCTCACTTCACCAAAATCATGATTACAAGTGGAAGCGTGGCCCCTACTCTACAAAAAAATTGTAATTAAACTATCAAAGTATAAGCGACCTGGTATTGCCCATTTTGTCCCCTCTCCCTGCTGTTCTCAGGATACTGCCAGACTAATACTCAGTTTTCGTGTAATGGAATCCCCAGAATGTGGAAGGTGGAGAAAAAACAAAAGCTAAATGGGTGGTTATCTGGAGGAGAGCAGAGAGAGCTGCAAACTGATAGAGCAGGTGGGTGGAGAGGAAGGATGTGGGAGCAAGAAGAGTTGGGGGAGGAGACTGAGAGAGTATAGGGATGGGATGGCATAAATGAGGGGAAAGTTACAGGGCACTGCAGGAGGTAGCTGGGGATCTTCATGAGTTGCCATAAAATATAATCTCCATTCCTACTTATGTTCTTCAAGACAGACAAGTGAAACAGAGTCAGGGCTTCCCTGGTGGCGCAGTGGTTGAGAGTCTGCCTGCCGATGCAGGGGACACGGGTTCGTGCCCCGGTCCAGGAAGATCCCACATGCCTAAGAGCGGCTGGGCCCATGAGCCATGGCCACCGAGCCTGTGTGTCCGGAGCCTGTGCTCCGCAACAGGAGAGGCCACAACAGTGAGAGGCCCGTGTACCGCAAAAAAAAAAAAAAGATTCAGAAGGTCTGTACTTCCTTGAATGTAGCACCTCCTGAGGGATTGGACCAAATGGGTCAGAGCGTCAGTGGACTTACACCAATTAGTGAGAAAACAGAGAGAGGTACCAATTGATATGCCCACAAATATGCGTACTCTGAGTATGTGTTTAATTCTCACAGTAAAGGAGATGAATGAAGTATGATTTGAGGTGCCTTAAGAATACTGTAAAAAAATTAAAAGGTTGACATTTTAGAGATAAGGGAAAGAGAAAAGTGGTGAACTTCATTATCATCCAATGATAAGCCGTCAGGCCTAATGAAATCCATGTAAATGATATAATTGACAAAAGTAAAGAAAGTATTCCAATACTGTGGATGGAAAATTATTTCACAAACATGTGAGGATTACTCAAAAAGTTTAACTTTTTTTTTCCTCTCTTTTTTAACATATGTTAATAAGGCATGTAACTTAAGTCTATGTTTTTTAAAAGGTATGGCTACCTTTCTACTCAATGAGGCTGAATTTTTAAGGAGAATAAATATCAGTTAGGGAAACAACATAGTGAGGACATGGAACCTGATATACTCAAGGAATCATAAATCATTTAGTTAGACTAATTAGGGGAATAATAAGTATAATATAACAAAGATTATCCTGGTTGCAGAGTGTAGGATGGCATAAAAGGAAGCCTAGTTAGGAAACTGGGGCAATAATCCAGCTGGGAAACAATGGGAACGTGAACCAAACAATGTAATTGAGGATGAAGGGGGAACAAAAGACTTGGGTTCAAGTCCCAACATTCTCACCCTCTATACATATGATCTTGGACAAATTACTTCTCTAAATCTTAATTTCATAAACTAGAAAATGTGAATAAGAGTACATAGGGCTGCTGAAAGATTTTTAAAAAATAAGACATGCAAACCATTCAGCACAGTACCTGGACTGAAAAATATAGACATGGAAGTACTCAGCAAATATGTGGGAGTTAAACTATGAGGTTGTCCAAGTAGTAAGTATGGAGTAGACAAGGAGAGGGCCAAGGTTGCCTAGGTTAAGAGGGTGGATTTCTGACTCCTTAAATTCTAACCCTCCTGCTCTTCCAGAATTCCACTGCTTCTTCATGGAAGATAAGACACATACCATGTAAGTGATGACACTGCCACTACCAACCAGCTATTTGCTTCCTGGTAGCTCTGTCTATGGCTCATGTTTAGAACTAGCAGCAAGAAACAATAGGAAGAAAGCATAAGTGAAGGTGTGTGGTCTGCCTTCTTGATAAACCCCATTCCCCACCCGGCCTCATGAAGCTGTATGATTTTTCTCAGTGTTTCAGATAGGATGGAAAAATGAGGCCTGCTTTTTTGTGCTGTTTTGATTCTGAGGTTTAATTACTGTTGTTTCTGGGGAATTCATTGCTTTAATTAATAATGTGCCCTGAATCTCTTAAGTGAAGAATGCCATTGAAAACATGAATATGTAATGAGTACAGCCTTCTTTATCCCAGATGAGGAGGGTGGCTGTTACTTGGCTATCACCTCTCAGTGCAAGTACAAGGACCTCAGGTACTAAAAGGAGCTGGGCTTCAAGGTTTTATTTGCATGTCTGGTTTCTTTTTAGTTCAAGAGTTCTTTTGTTTTATTTAAAAGCTGGGTCTATTAACAAGGAAACCAGAGGGAAAAAAACAATCAACTTGCTTCGGTGCCCTTTCAGACCTCCTCTTAACTGCTTATAAATCAATAAGCTAATTTCTAAATCAGGGTTTCTCAATCTCAGCACATTTTGGACCAGATAATTCTTGCTTGTAAGAGGTTGTTTTGTGTATTGTAGGATGCTTAGCATATCCCTGGCCTCTAGTAGCATGTCCCATTCGCGACAATCAAAAAAGTCTCCAGAAGGAGGCAAGAATATACAATGGAGGAAAGACAGTCTCTTCAGCCAGTGGAGTTGGGAAAGCTGGACAGCTGCATGTACATCAGTGAAGTTAGAACACTCTCTCACACTATACACAAAAATAAACTCAAAATGGCTAAAGACTCATGTCACCATAAAATTCCTAGAAGAGAACATAGGCAAAACATTCTCTGACATAAATCATAGCAATGTTTCTTAGGTCAGTCTCTCAAGGAAATAGAAATAAACAAATAAGACCTAATCAAATTTATAAGCTTTTCCACAGCAAAGGAAACCAGAAACAAAATGAAAAAACAACCAAAGGAATGGGAGAAAAATATTTGCAAATGATGCAACCGAAAAGGGCTTAATTTCCAAAACGTACAAACAACTCATACAACTCAATAACAAGAAAACCAAACAAGCCAATCAAAAAATGGGCAGAAGACCTAAATAGACATTTCTCCAAAGAAATGTCTTGTGCCTATCTTGGCCAATAGGCACAAGAAAAGATGCTCAACATCGCTAATTACCAGAGAAATGCAAATCAAAACTACAATGAGGTACAACCTCACACCGGTCAGAATGGCCATCATTAAGAAGTCTACAAATAACAAATGCTGGAGAGGGTGTGGAGAAAAGGGAACCCTCTTGCACTGTTGGTGGGAATGTAAATTGATACAGCCACTATGGAGAACAGTATGGAGGTTCCTTAAAAAACTAAAAATAGAGCTACCATATAACCCAGCAATCCCACTCCAGGGCATATATCTGGAAAAAACTCTAATTTGAAAAGATACATGCACCCCAATGTTCATAGCAGCACTATTTATAATAGCCAAGACATGGAAGCAACCTAAATGTCCATCAAGAGATGAATAAAGATGTGGGGTGTGTGTGTGTGTGTGTGTGTGTGTGTGTGTATAAAATGGAATACTCCTTAGCCATAAAAAAAAGAATGAAATAATGCCATTTGAAGCAACATGGATGGACCTCGAGATTATCATACTAACTGAAGTAAGTCAGACAGAGAAAGACAAATACCATATGATATCACTTATATGTGGAATCTAAAGTATGACACATTTGAACTTATTTACAAAACAGAAATAGACTCACAGACATAGAAAACAAACTTATGGTTACCAAAGGGGAAAGGGGGTGGGGGAGGGATAAAATAATAGTTTAGCATATACAAACTAATATATATATATATATATATATATATATATATATATATATATATAAATCATTTTGCTGTACACCAGAAACTAACACAACATTATAAATCAACTATACTTTAATAAAAAAAAAAAAATGTCTCCAGGCCTTTGCAAATGTCCCCTGAAGGCAAAATTGTCATGGGTTGAGAACCACAGGTCTAAATGAAGGACTTAGTTTGCAGGACAGTGAAAGCAAGGCATATTAACAAGCAATAAACATATGTTCATTGAGGACTTGAAAAACACTGTGCTTGGTGTTGTAGGAAATACAAAAATGCTAAAGTATTATGTAACATTGGGAAAGTCCTTGGACCAGCGGTCTAGATCCACGTCTGCTGCTTACTAGTCATGGGTCCTTGAGCAATTCATTTATCCTTTCTGAGTTTCCTCATCTTACTAAGGAACAAGTGTGAGAAACGTAGGGTGCAGGAATATATGTATTTGCAATTGGATGAACAGTCTTTATAGTCTTATCTAAAGGTCTCTAGTAGTGAATCCAAAGTCTTTGTTTGCTAATCTGATCTGACTAACATTTTATTAATGACTTAAATGAATGAGGACATAATCGACATGTTGATCAAATGTAAACACAACATGCACTTGGAATGGCCATTAGCTGGATAAAAGCACCAGAACTGAAGACGATACTGAAAAGCCACATCTAAGCAAAAGGTATTTGCATACAGATAATGTAAAGTCATGCATTTGGACCCAGAAATTCACACCAGAGCACAAATACCAGATTGGGGAATTCAGTGTGTATGTAGGTGAGCAAGAAAGAGAGTAGTAGAAGATGAGATAAGAGATAAAGGAGTTCAAATTATATAGGGCCTCACATCTCATATTAAGAGAACTTTGTCATTTACTTGGAGTGAGGAGGAAAGTCATTTGAGGGTTTGAACAAAGGACTAACAGACTGGACCAAATTTTTATTTTATCAGATTACTTTGGCTGCTGCATTGAGTATAAATTAAATGGGGATAAGAACAGAAATAGGGAGACCAATGAGGAGGCTACTGCAGTAAACCAGGAGAGACACTGCAGTGACTTAGATGAGGTGTAGCAGGAAGATGTTACAGATTAGATTTGGGTTGTCAGAAAAAGAAGGGAGTCGATACTGACTCTAATCAAACAGAAGGATGGAGGGCCATGAACTAAGATGGGAAAGACCGAGGGAGCAGATTTTGGATAGGCAAGTTGAATGGTATAAATGTAACACGAAAAGAGAATAGCTGTGAAGGAGAAATTTGGCTCATTCTACAAAATTTTTGAAAAAAATAAACAAAACAAGATGTAGAGTTTACAGGTATGACCATCTGATTCTGGATAAGAAAGAATTGGCAAAAATGAAATGGGTAACCATGTGAAATAGTGACTTAATAATACCAACCTTAGCTCATACTTCCCATGAGCCAGCCACTGTCAAGGACTTTGCAATTATTATCTCATAATCCTCAAATCAGTCCTATTTTACAGATGAGCGAATCATAGCTCGTAAGTGATTAAGCTATCCAAAGGCTGGTCTAGGTTCAGATCGGCAAAACTGATAACTCTAGGTGAGCTAAGATTAAATTTTCTGCGGTTTTACTATTGCTTCAACTAGTAAGCAATGCAAAGATACACAGAAGAGCAAGATGGGAAAGAGATAAATCTCTCTCGTGACAACTTTATTTTTCAAGCATACCTAAAGTGGAGTAGTTTCAGCAGCTCATGTGCTGTGGAGATCCTCCAGGTTGGAAGAATCTGCAACACTGTACTTACCCTTCATTTCTTTTTAGTCTGGGAGAGAACCACGTCATTTAGACCCTAGTGTTGTGGTTCCAGAGTCAGAATTTCTGGTTGAGCCACTGTTACCTAATCCAATTATCTGCCTGTTTTGGCTCTTGCATGGCCAGTGTGCCCACTTGATTCTTCAGTGCAGCTGGTCTGGCCATGGCCTGCCATAGCAGTGAGCTAGGATTTGAGCCCAGGCAATCTGATTCCTGAGTCTGGTCTTAACAACTGCCCCACACTATCTGCACGTAAAAGCTTTCAAAAGGGACTCAAAATTCATTTGGAAAAACGTAGTGGAAGAAATTTAAACCTCAGATATGGCATGAACTAGGTAGCTAATAAAGCAACTTCGAATGTCTAAAACATAATACTACCTCTCTGCTAACCTGTTGGGTTGGTGAACTATAATAAAATGTAGGAAAGAACTGGAGAGGTGTTCTTGTTATATATTCCTGCAGAACGGAAATCTAAATTGCGACTACATCTCTACCATTGGGATGTCCTCCGTTCTACACCTTACTCAAATTTCTTGTCTCCAAGTAAACCATATGTGGTGTCTTCACACATATTGTTTCTGCTTCCAGAATACCTCCTCTTACCCTCTTTTCACCTGGATAACAACTACTTCACGACTGGAGTAAGACACCATCTTTTCTGTAAAGCCCTTTAGCATCCCATCCTCTATCCAGTCAGCTTTGACCTCTCCTTCCTCTCTGCTCCCAGAGACAGCCTCTTGGACCTGCCTCTTGCACATTGCAAAGTGCTTATCTGATTGTCATATGTATATTTATTTACTTACAGGTTTCCTCCGACAATATAGCCTCCTTTCCTTGGATTGCTGATAATATTTTTTCTGAGCTCTTTTCCAAGATACTGTTACAAAATGCTGTTGCTGACCATTTTGCATTCATCTGTGTAAGTATATTTCTGGCTAGCACATGCAGGATGAATTGGAAAATGAGATGGGGAGTGCAGGAATCCATATTTGAGGTCCTTGCAATAGTCTAAGGTGTAGAGGGTGAGAATGGAAAAGAAGAGGATTAAAGGAAAAATGCAAGAGATGTTGTGGAGGAAGGGTGAGAGACGTAAACATATGAGAATAAATAAAAAGTCTTTTTTAAATGAATGAATGTTTCTGAAAATATGGCTATAGAAACATTAAGTGAAACCCCTTCTAGAACAGCACACCAGAAAATGCTAGGAAAGATTTTTCTTAAAACAACAAAATTTTGAATGTATAACTCAGCTAGTGGGAAGGAATAGAATTATTCAAAGTGCAACAATGCACAAAAAATCACGTAAGTACCAGAGCCAAACTTTTCCTTGGAGGCATTTACTGAGTTCTGATGGTCTAAAGTCTGAATTTTAATGGGCCACTGGCAGTGAACAGGAGACAGAGCCAGAAGCTGAGCAAAATGGGAGGTTGTATCAAAGACCCCTTTCACAAGAGTCAGGACCACCAAGGGCAATACTCTCAATGAGTGAACTAGAAACAACCTCTCCCTAAAAGAGAGTCATGGAGATACCACCTTTCTCAGCCTTAGCTTTGTCTGATAAGGAAAAAATATAAAGAAAAAAGAAAAAATGTCTCCAAAGAAATTCTTCACCCAGATCTGCATTCTCATGGTTTGAGGGCCAAAAACCACACTGCCCATGTATTTAAAACCCTAAACCAAAGATAATTTGAGTGACCCTTGGTCAACAGTGTTCCCAGAAACCTGGCAGAAAAATCCACTCTGCTCCAGAGAAATTAATTTTGGGCATAGACTCAAAGAAAATTCTGAGATAGAGTTCTAAGATATGTAAGTTCACAGTCAAAATTATCATACTGAAAAGGAAGCAAATCATGATGAGTGAAAGCTAGCAAAAGAACAAACAGCAGATTAAGACAATAAAGAATAGATATTGGAATAATCAGACCCAAAATATTAAATAAGTATGTTTAATATGTTTCAAAAAATAAAAAAGTAACTTGAAAGTATTGAAAAGGCACAAGAGACTATTAGAATTGGCCAACTGGATATAAAAGAGAACCAAATAAAAATTCTAGAAATGGAAAAAATTAAAATAAAAAAGCAAGAGATTAGATTCAGCAGTGGAGAGATTTAGTGAACTGGAAAGTAGAGATTAAAAGCAAATTACAAAACAATGCCCAAGAGAGACAAAAGGAAGATGTGAAGTAGAGAACGAGACACATGAAGGAGACAGTGAGAATGCCTGCTACACTCAATCACTTGGTAAAGAAACTCTGAAGGAAATATGAGCAGTAGCAACTGTAAAATTTAGGTAGACTTCAAAAGCTGCCTCCTGCCATGTAGATTTTAATACTAAAGGAGCATGGATAATTGCTGAGTACAAAGCTGCGAAGAAAGCCTGCCAACTTGAGGGAAAATACAGATGAAAGGGGAAATCTGACCACCCTTCTCTTCCTTCCTATTCAAAGTGATAGTGACACATTAATATAATCCCAAAAGAAAGAGGGAGCTGTGTCTTAAAGGCCACATGCCTAAGAATGAACTTGTAATGGGACCAGCAGCAGCATTGATTGTTGCTCATTCTCTCTGTTTATATAACACAATTGGAGTAATCTAGAAAATAATTATATGCCCCCTCCCTCCTCTTCATAAGTCATCAAAGATCTGTCTCAAGAGAAGGTCTGAGAAGCCACCTGTGTATCCTGGGCATGGACATAAACATCCAGTGTACAGGCTGAGGAGACATTCCAAGGGGAAGCATAGCATTAGAAAGCAGATGAAGGGATGTCCCTGGTGGCGCAGTGGTTGGGAATCCACCTGCCAACTCAGGGGACATGGGTTCGATCCCTGGTCCAGGAAGATCCTACATGCCACAGAGCAGCTAAGCCCGTGCACCACAACTACTTAGCCTGTGTGCCACAACTACTGAAGCCGCGTGCCTAGAGCCCAAGAGAAGCCACCTCAATGAGAAGCACGTGCACAGCAACAAAGAGTGGCCCCCGCTCGCCACAACTAGAGAAAGCCCGCAAGCAGTGACAAAGACCCAATGCAGCCAAGTAAATAAATAAATAAATAAATAAATAAATAAATAAGCAGATGACATTGAAGGAAGTTTACCCCATGCCCTCTTCTCTGGATCTTGTCCCTGCTATTATAAAACGTCATGCACTTCATTTTATCACACCTCTAGCTACACATAAACAAGGATTTCCCAGTAAATAAGAATTTTATGATTTTTTAATGATAAAAACAACATAATGCTTTCTTTTGCCATTTTGAACAAAATAAGTATGCGTACAAATTCTCAAGTTTTTGTTGGGCAAATCAAGAAATATGCATTGTAAGATTTTTACATAATAAAATTGTTTTCTCTTTTCACCTCAATTTTTAATCAATGCAAAATAATAGCTAATATTATTGATTGTTTAACATGTCCAGGCACCATTCTAAATACCCTACATGAATTATCTTATTTAATTCTCATAACTCAATAAGGTTGGCACTATAACTGATTTGCAAGATATACGTTTAACCTGTGATAGCCACTTAAGATACCCACCCATTTTACTTTCCTTTCCTGCTCTCCTCATACCCACTTCAAAGCGCCTCAGATTAAGCTCAATGAAGAACTTACCATATGAGACCAAAAAAAAAAAAAAAAAAAAAAGAAATCTGAGCAAACTAGAATGGCTCATCTTCCCAGACCTTATGCCCTTGCTAGAGGAAGAAATATAAAAACAAAAATGAGATGAAGAATAGGAAGAGTTTTTTGGGGGTCAGATTCAAGTTCCTGGGTGCTTGAGTTTGTTGCATGAACACTTGCTCCCTCACTCCTGATTTGGGGGAGCTCCATAAGCCAGACAGCTGTGTTACGGTGAGACTACAGGAAGAGGAGACTGGCACCTTACTTGCCAATTGCTTATCTGCTGAGCCTCAGGGCTTGCAACCAGAACTTGATGAAAGGAATTTTAGGAAGAAGGGATAGGTATTGGCAAAGTAAGGCAGAAGAGAGCAGAGCTACTCTCTGAGGTCAAGAGGTCAAGATCAGGAAGACTGGGACATCAAAAGATGAATAGGAAGGGAAGGAAAGGCATTTGCCAAATGGACCACATTCGTCACAGCTGTAGGTTAGATGACTGTCAGGTGAAAGGTGCAGCCAAATACTTCACAGAAACCACACAGATGCCTAGACAGCTGCTCAGAGACAAGTCCATCACCATCCAGATCTGTGGGTCTCCCTCATCAGGAGATTTGGAATGAACTAAATCAAAGGTGATGATCGACTCAGGAGTGTGCAGCCAATTAGCCATCACCAGATCCTAGTGGTCAAGAAAGTATCTTCTCCCTCAACATTTCTTCTACTTCCTTTCCTCCAGATACGGCAAAAGGAGAAAGGAAAACACTGCAGACCCTTTCTCAATGGAATTCTCCCAACTGAATGTATGTGTTATTTCAGATCCTTCAGGAAGCAAATGCCAAGATAGAATTAGATATACAAATAATTAATTGGAGGAAACAACTATGAAGAATAAGGGAGAAGGAGCAGGAGTGGATGGGGAAAAACTTCAGACCACGATGCTCACCTGACACTTGTGCAAGGACAGAAGAAGGAAGGAGGACTGGGAAGGCAGAGGCCCCAGACTGCAGTGGAGATCTCAGAAAGGCTTGACCAGGCCAGTGGGGTATTGTAGAGCAAAGTTTGTCCATTAGAGGAGCCCCATGTTGGGCAGGAACGGCCCAGCTCTAGTATACATACCTGCTTTGCTCGGTTATTGGATTTGAGCAGCCCAGGGAGCGTGTAACCTCCTTGTCATGGACACTTCAGAGGATCCCAGAGTTACAGCCTCTGGAGGCTGTCAGCTAACTATTTTCTTTGCAGCTTGTTCTCACTTCAAGGGAGATGTGGACAACACACTCCATTAGCTGCCACAAGATCCATTAAGTCTATTCTGGGATGATGATGTGGGCTTCACACTTGGACATTAGAGTGAACTTATAAATATTTTGCTCTAAGCCAGAGTTAATAAGATCCGTCACAACCTCTTCCCATTCAGCAGGTTATAACAAAGAACTAGGACACCTGGTTCATCTGCTCTACATCAGTCATTTTTCACATTCACCCCCTCCCACCTCACTGCTTCCTCTCACCTTTCAGCTACTTGTCTGTCCTATCAACACCCACTCTGGGATCAGGTCCACCTTCAGACAAAAAAATTTACCTTCAGTGCAGGTAATAGCTAAGTATAGTTTGGTCACTGCTTTTAATAGTTGACAAAAGGATGTGTGAATATTTTTGACTGGTTTCTGTCTTAGCGTCTCATTCTTGTTTAAAGAGTAAAAATGTGGTCAAGAAAGAGGAATCACCCCTAATTTGGAATAAATCTCAAATCAAGCATATAGTGGTATGAGAGGCTAGAATAGTATTGTTGAACTTAAAAGGGAGGTTTATTTGAGGAAATGGCTCAGAGTTAAGATCTGAAAAGGGGAGGGAAGAACATTCCAGGCAGAAGAATCAACATGTACAGTGGCCCTTAGTGACTGGGGTAAGGGTTCAAGATGAGACTAGACCAGGTGGGTAAGAGCCAGATCTTCTCACAGGAGTTTTCATTGTCCTAAAAGTAACAGTAGGGTTTTAATCAAAGGACTGGGATGGGTGGAAGATGATATGTTAGGATTTGTACTTTGAAAAAAATCCCTCCGGATGAAGAATGGAGAACAGATTGAAGGATGCATGAGGAGATATTAAGAGATATTTAGGAGTTTTGTTTTGTTTTAATAGCCCAGGTGAAAGATGAGGCTATCTTGAACAAAGAGAAATAGATTTAAAAAAAAAATTTAAATGGCAAAACATCCAAAACTCACTGGTAGATTAGATATGGGGCTTGAGAAAGAGAAGGGTGTCAAGATGTCTCCTAGGTTTCTAGCTAGCATACTGGATGAATGATAATGGCATTGACTAAAATAATAAATACCAAAAGAGAATCAGGTTGAAGGACAAAGCTGTGAATTCAGAATTAAACAGTTTACCAATTAGGAATCTTTTAGTCACAAGTTATTAAGAAGCCCAATTCAATCTGACTTAAACAAAGAAGAGAAGATATTGCTTCGCCTAATTATAAAATCTATTAGAGAGGCTGGCTTCACCAGTGGCCTCCTTTAAGAATCAGATGATATCACCAGGATTCACCTCTCGACTCTACTTCCTCTCGACTGGCTACATTCTCAGACTTTACATGGTGGTTCCTGTACAACTTCAGGCTCACACCATCACAAGACTAGTTCAGTGTAAGAGGAAATTCTCTTCCCAAAAAGTTGAACAAAAATTCAAAATCTCATCTCTTTAGCCTTTATGGTCTTCTTCTGGGCATATGCCCAACCTTGAACCAATTACAATTGCTTAGGGTGATTAAATATGCTAATTGGATCCTGTAGCCTGAGGCTTAAGTCATATTCAAAAAGAAGTTCATGAATGAAAATGGAGGAGAGTTACATATCCCAAAACAAAATCATGTACCACTGCCACAAAAAGCATAAGGGAACACAGGGTAGTGAAAACAAAATATAACTATCTCGTTTAGGTGAACGTGATTTCTGAGATTAACAACAGGCAGGATGTGGTGGACATCTGAGAAAATCAAAGCTTCACTGATAAAGAAGGGGTACTTAAAATCACCTCTGAGCATTAGCAGAGGTCAAGACTATGGGCTTTCAGTAACAACTGGCTCAATACAAGAACATAGACCACATGGGACAAAAGCAACATAAGGAACCTCCAAGAAAATCTATTTTTGGTGAAGATTCTCTGGAAGGTCCATCAGATGTCTTGCTGTAAAATAATCAGAATTGAATTTTTTTCTGTTTATGTTTAATGCACATCATATGATGTGAGTTCAGTCAATCTTACTTTTTCCATTATTAAAGTATTGATACTCCTCCAGGTATCAATAGAAATATGTAGACTCCAGCACCTAGAATGGACAAAAGCATGACGACCACCCTCTTTATTTCCTGTTGTATCAGCCAGACCTATTCCTGCCTGGGAATGCTAAACAGTACACACACACACACACACACACACACACAAAACCCTTTGGGGGCTGTCTTGGTAAGATTGAATGTGAAAAATAGTTTCCACTAGAGGGTGCTAAGCCTCAAAATAAAAATACAAACCAAGTTCGTAGGATTTTCCCATACTTTCCAATATTCATTGAGCAACTAATAACTATTAACCCGGACTCCCCAAAAAGCAGAGCCTGAGGCAAAGCTTATGTGCTACTACTTTATTATAGAATGCAATCCCAGGGAGCAGGAATGAGGGCAAAGGAAAAGGAGGCAGGGAAAAAGTGAGAGTCAGTCCAAGAAGTTGTATTACTGAGCCAGTCACCTCTTGCTATTAAACACAACTGACTCCTAGATCTTATTGTACCTTCCTCTAAGAGACCATATAAAAAGCTGCTTCAGGGCTTCCCTGGTGGTGCAGTGGTTGAGAGTCCGCCTGCCGATGCAGGGGACACGGGTTCGTGCCCCGGTCCGGGAAGATCCCACATGCGGCAGAGCGGCTGGGCCCGTGAGCCATGGCCGCTGAGCCTGCGCGTCCGGAGGCTGTGCTCCGCAACGGGAGAGGCCACAACAGTGGGAGGCCCGCGTACCGCAAAAAAAAAAAAAAAAAAAAAAAAGCTGTTTCATAGAACAGTCCATCCAGACTGGCTCAATCATCCATTGTTAAAGTTTTACCCAGTGGGGTATTAATTCCCTCCTTACGTCTGAGTTGCGAAAAAATACCTTGTCAAAGATAATGTCATGCAAACAGCAGTTGGAGGATGTTTGTCCTTTGACACTAAACGTTAATTATCACTTCTCATTTAATAAGACAACTAGTTGTGGGTTTCTTAGGTATTTCTTGGTTGAAAATAATTTCCATTAGACTTGCTAATCATCTAAGAAATTAGCTTTGTTGTTTATCTTTGAATTAGTCTTGTTTACCTTTGCCAAATGAATGCTACATTATAACTGATTGAATAAGCAGTGCTATTTGTTTTTAAGAACGAGAACTCTTTGTTTTTTCAAGTTGATTTATTTTGAAATATTTATAGCTTTCCCCATGGCTTCAGAAACAGACTAGGAAGACATTTAGCTGCTTTTAAACAACTGTTGTATAACACTACAAGCTTTTTTTCTGTTTGTCTACTTAGTAAATCAAGCATATGTTTTCTAGAAGGCTTTGTCTAACTGCCATAATATCAATAATTTGCATCCATTTGTCCTACCTGCTAAATAATTTTATGCTTTAGATCCTTATCAGTTATTCTTAACGTTCTTATAAAATGTGCCATTTTTACATTGACTTTTTATTTGGAAATAATTTCAAACTTACAAAAAGTTGAAAAAATAAAAATAGTACAAATGAATATCCATATGCCATATACTTTATCCAGATCTATCCATTTTTTAACATTTTACTCTGTTATATATGGTTGTCCATCACGGCCCTTTACCCCTAAATACTTCAATGTGTTATTTCCTTAAAATAGGGATAGTCTCTCAAATAATCAATTATATAATCTACTGTCCATATTCCAATATTACCAACTGATCTACTAATGTTCTTTATAGCATTTTTCCCTCCAATACAGGATCCAGTCTAGGGTCAGGAAGGTATTTAGCTGTCATATCTCTTCAGCTTCCTTTTGTTTGGAATAGTTCCACAGTTTGTCTGTGTTTTTTAAGACATTAATATTTTTGAAGGATACAGTCCCACCTCCCTTTTTTAAAAACAGAAAATTTCTCATTTTATGATTGTCTGATGTTTCCATGTGATTAAATTCTTTCTCCACCAGCAAATGCACAGGTGATGTTATGTCCTTCTCAGGGTATCACATTTGGAGCTCCATGACTTCTGTCTGTCCCTCATTGGAAATACTAGCTTTGATCACCTGGTCAAGGTGTTCTCTGACTTCTCCACTATTGTTTTTTATTCCTCCCTGCAACTAATCAGCAATCTGTGAGAAGACACTTAAGACCATACAAATATGGTTTTGCTGTTCCAAAGCAAAATTTCTCTTTAGATTTAGCATGGATTGATTATGCTTGGCTAATCCAATCTTCACTGTGATGGTTGCAAAATTTGTGAGTTTTTCACTGCAGAACAGTCAGTCCTTGGCATTCTGCTGTATGCAAGAGCCCTTCCTTCTCCCCCATTTATCTATCGTCAGTAGGGACTCATGAATTAATATGCTTTTCAATGGTTTAGATTTCATTATTGAACTTTATTTTGCTACTTAGATTGTCCCAGATTTGGCCAGTGGGAGCCCTGCCAAGCTAGCTCCCATGTCTTTGTGACATCTTTTTTCCCCAGCATTTCTTACTATCTGGTACAACAAGATGTTCCAGGTTCATCTTGTACCTACCCGGCTCCGGTTCTAGAAACCAGACATTTTTCTAAAGAGCCCTACTCCTTTTAGTGGGGAATGGTATTAGAGATCAAGATCTGGGTGATAATGTACGTTCACTGCTACTGTTGGGGGAGAGGGATCTTTGCTTCTTGGCTCTTTCAACCAGAGATAGAAAATCTGTGCGTACACATGCATACAAATGTTCATATATACATAAATATTTAAAAATAAAAATACATAGGCATGCCCACACACACACACACACACACACACACATACACACACACACACACACACACACACACATATTTTTTTAAGAAATCAAGTGTTCACACTGGTTCTTCCAATTCCAATTCATGCCTACGGAGTTCTTTCTTTCTCTTCTGTATTCCTTATTTGTATGGCCATGCTGCACAGAAAGAATTCCGGTTCCCAACAACATGCTATGTATGCATTTGCTCAGTCCTATGATGCATCTAAAATGGTTTCAGAATTTTGCCAATACTACTAAAAATACAATACAATAAACAAAACTACTGAAAAGAGTTAAAGATTTATTTCCAATTCTCACCTCCCCTACTGTACCACCCCAACACACACAGCTATACACACCCTGTTCTGGCCACAACTAATGGTGTAGAGTCAAATATATATACGGTCAATAAAGGCATATTTTGTAAACTTTGCTATTTTTATTACTCTTAACAAACAGGATAACACATGTTAGCCTTCTCCTTTCCTAGACATGCATATATGTCAGCACACCTCTTCACATGACATATTACCCAGCCCTTCCTTTCCTTTTGGACTATGCCATTTTATAATCTATCCCATATGCAGCTTTCAAAAAAAAAAAAAAAAAACTTCCTAAGGTGTAGCTTCACACATGCCATGATACTGTTCAACAAAACTTTCTATCACTTCCAATTACCCAAGACAAAGAAACAAGTTCATCTTCCAAGCCCTTTGTAATAGGGTCCCAAACTAGCTCATATATCCTAGCTCCCCAAATTACAGTCTATATCTGATTCTGGTCAAAATGGATTATTTGCTGTTTCCCAAACTGTTCCCATACTTTGTCTCATGCAGTTCACACTTGCTGGACGCCTTTTATTATCAGATCACTTGCCTTTTAAAGCCCTATCAGTCCTTCAAGGTTCATCTCTAATACCACCGGTTCTCCCATGATGGCTTTTATTTTTCCAATTTATGCTGATTTTAGTTATGGTCGAAAAATAATTGTTTTCTGTATATATTATCAAAAAGAATTTATTTTCTATCTAGTATTTGGAAGAAACTGTGACAGAGACCAAAATAACCTGTATCTACTAATATATTGTGGGGTCTTGATGATTTGACCTTGGGGAACCCAACTCATTGTTGGTGGATCCTAATTTCATTACCAAATAGCTGTGTGGCCTTGGACAAGTAATCTCTCTGGCCTAAGTTTATCATCAATAAAATAGACATAAAAAAAGTATCTTCACTGGAGAATTGCTGTGAAAAACAGAAATAATCTTGCACATAGTAGCCCGTTTTGTCATTGCTGCTGAATGTGCTTAATAAATGTCTCAGATGAATTGGGATCCAAGACAGACCGAATTCTAATCCCAACTCTACCAACACCTTGGACATATCACTGCAGCTTTCTAGGCTTCCTTATCTTCCATCACGCACAAAGCCAAGTGGTGAAGCCCACGCCCTCTGACTGAGTCAACCTGGCTGAGTCCCTAGGTGGCAGTGTCTTGGGTTTAGGCCCATACTCTGTGTGGCCACTAGCTGGCAGGATTGCCACATGGTTGCTTGGCCACTCCCCATCTCCACCTCCATCTCCACCTCCAGGAAGGCCTTGCCTTAGGGACTTTGGACCAAAACAAACAAAACAGTCCAGGCTAGCTGCAGCCAAGTCTTCAGAGTGGAGTCTTATGTGGCTATAAAAGGAGAAGAGGAAGCAAGATCTCCAGCACTCTTGTACAAGCCTAGAGGAGGGATTAGGATTCCAAGGACAGCTGACATCTCTCCAGCCCATCTATCACATGGTAGATGCCCCTGTAAAGTGCTACAGGTGACCCAGGTCAACACCAGGGTGCCCTCTGAAGAATCAGATGCTGCCTCTCTTGGAAACCATATCTCATGCCTCACGAAATACTTGTGAAAATTTGGGACTTGGGCTTGTAACGTCCAAATGGGTGAGCAACTCACTTTGATCTCTTCGCTCCTCAGTTCCCTTTGTTGTAAAATGAGTGTAAATCAGGCCTCTGATCTCCTTGTTTTGTCTTCCGTGCTATAGGCAGTGCAGAATCCTGGAAATAATGTGGGCTTCGTGAACACACAGACTTGCTTTAAATCCTGTTCTTTCCATTTGTATAAATCTGAGGAACGTTTCTAAGTTTCCTCATCTACAGAATGGAGATAGAAAAGCTATTGATTTCGCAATTTTTTTTGATGAATGGAATGAAATAAAGTAAGTGAAAATGGCACATAAAGTTGCTTAATAGTGTTAATTCCCATCCCTGATTATAAAAATACAAAACAGCACGATTTCATAGTCATTAAAAATGGGTACACATGCATAAAAAGGACAAGGTCAATATGTACCAAGCTCTTAGGATTTCTCTCTAGTGATAAAAATTCAAGTGATTAATATTTTCCTCTTTATAGCCCTCTGTAGTTTCTAAATTTTCTAAAATGAACCTTTATCACTGTTGTTCCTTTTTTTATTGTGGTAAAACATACATAGCATAAAATCGACCATTTTTAAGTGTACAGTTCTGTGGTATTATGTACATTCCCAATGTTGTGCAGCCACCACCCACTGCCATCCATCTTCAGATGCCTCTTATCACCCCAAACTGAAACGCTGTACCCATCAGATCACAACCTGCATTCTTCCCTCCCCTGCCCCTAGTAACCACCATTCTACCTTCTATCTCTATGAATTTAACTATTCTAGACACCTCATGTAAGTGGAATCATGCAACATTTGTCCTTTTGTATCTGGCTTATTTCTTATTTCACTTAGCTTAATATTCTCAATGCTCATCCGCGTTGTAGCACGAATCAGAATTTCCTTCCCTTTTAGGATTAAGAAATACTCCCTTGTATATGTATACATACATATATATATATATATATATATAAAATATTTTGTATTCATTTATCCATCAATGGATATTTGGATTGTTTTTATCTTTTTGGCTATTATGAATAATGTGAACAACAGTGTACAAATATCTCTTTGAGTCCCCGCTTTTAATTCTTTTGGGTGTATACCCAGAAGTGGAATCGCTGGGCCATATTGTAATCTGTGTTTAATTTTTTAAGCAACTGCCATGCTCTTTTCCATATCAACTGCACCATTTTACATGCTTATTTTTTTTTATATATTTAAAAGCCGTCCTAATGGGCGTGAAGAGGTGTCTCATTGTGGTTGTTACATTTATGTAATGTGCCGATTTGCATTTCCCTAGTGACTAGTGATATTGATCATCTTTGCATGTTGTTAAGTAACTAAAAACAAAACCCTTCCTACTAAACAAATGAATATATTATGAAACAGAATATAATATTTGTACACATTTTCAAATTGAAACATGAGACTTCAAAGAAATTTCCTGTATGTGGTGGGCAGCTTAGGTCTATACCCCTAGACTCCCCAGGAGTCCTCATTCCTTCTTCTCCACCATGGGGATGGGTCAGGAAACCATTTGCGAAGACTGCTGGTCCCTGAGTTCACAGGAGGAGAAAGGGTGTAAGAGGCCAAGCAGGTTACATCTAATAAGATAAAGTTTCCAGAGGAAAGTCAGCCCCGAATTAAAATGAAACCCATTCAATAAACATTTAAGACACCTGAAAGCTACTCTGCATATGACAGTGATCAAGTTACTCCTTGTGAAGTAGTGAGTAAAACAAACATTGAATTATGGTGTGACAAAGCGAGAGAGTGGCATGGACGCATACACACTACCAAACGTAAAATAGATAGCTAGTGGGAAGGAGCTGCATAGCACAGGGAGATCAGCTCAGTGCTTTGTGTCCACCTAGAGGGGTGGGATAGGGAGGGTGTGAGGGGGGAGATGCAAGAGGGAAGAGATATGGGAACATATGTATACGTATAACTGATTCACTTTGTTATAAAGCAGAAACTAGCACACCATTGTAAAGCAATTATACTCCAATAAAGATGTAAAAAAAAAAAACCATTGAGCACTTGTTACAACAAACAAACATTGAGCACTTGTTACCAGTTTAGTGGGTACTACCGATGTAGAAGTACAGTACCACAGGAGGGTATAATAGGAGGATTTAAACAATGGAGTACAAGAAGCCCAGAGCCAGACACTAAACTGACATGTCAGGAACTCCAGAGGGAGATAAAAGGAGGTAAAAGGAACACATGGAGCAGTTATTCCCAAACATCTGTCTGTGGGCAAAGTGGTAGCTGATCAGCAGTAAAAAGAGAAAAATAAGGATACTCTCATGAGTTTTACATAAAGCTAAATTTACCCTGTAGAGAACTATCACTAGGGATTAAATGTCCTTTCTTTTATAAAGTAAAAAATATTCTTAGGGGCTTCCCTGGTGGCACAGTGGTTGAGAGTCCGCCTGGAGATGCAGGGGACGTGGGTTCGTGCCCCGGTCCGGGAAGATCCCACATGCCGCGGAGCGGCTGGGCCCGTGAGCCATGGCCACTGAGCCTGCGCGTCCAGAGCCTGTGCTCGGCAACGGGAGAGGCCACAACAGTGAGAGGCCCGCGTACCGCAAAAAAGAAAAATATATATATATATATATATATATATATATATATATATGTATATATTCTTAATAAGCCAAAATAAAAGGAGCAAACCCACATCATTTCTTAAATTTCGTTGTGACCTTTAACTGCTCTGTAACATTTCAGTACTCTCAGCACTCCAGGAATTCCTGGCTAGGAGCAAGAAGCAGGTGTCTTGACATGGAGAAGGGCAAGCCAGTCAGGATGAGTGGAGACCCACAGAAGGCCTGGCCTAGGTTGGATCTCACGGACTCCAAGCCCTTCCAGAGAAGCCACTTGTAGGTGTTGCTACATGCAGCCCCCTCCCCAACCCTATCATTCTGAGCCAGGGACAGGGATTTAAAGAGGCAGGAACCTGCTGACGTCTTTTGAACCTGTCTGTCCCAACCTGTAGAGAGGGGTTGGCACACTTTTTCTGTAAAGGACCATACAGTAAATATTCTAGGCTTTGTAGGCCATCTGATCTCTGTCATGACTACTCAGTGCAGATGTTGTAGCTCAAAAGCAGCCACAGACAATATGTAAACAAACTGCCATGACTGTGTTTCATTGAAACTTTATTCACAAAACACAGGCAGAGCGCCAGATTGGGCCCACGGTCCACAGCTTACCAAGGACTACTCTAAAGAGCCTCGTACATCCCAGATCAGACTCAGCAATAAAAACAGATCCCGGTCATTTTGTAGACATGAAACTTGTGGCATAGAGAGACTTGTGGTTTTGAGTTCAGCTTAAGCAGTTGTCTGCTGAACACCAATATCATCACCGTTCCTAGAATTTTATATCTAGCTGCTATACACCAAGAAATATACTAAGTACACCATACGGATTATTTTACTTAATTTGCACAACAACACTATAAAGGGCTATTACTACCGTTTCTACTTTACAGCTAAAGGGATTGAGGATTGAGAGGTTCTGTAAGTTGCTGAGGCCCACACAGCTGGTGAGCAGTGGAGCTGTGTTGATAAAGCAGGAGACGTGGACTTCCGCTTCTAGCCACGATGGAGTAACAGGGACTAGATTCACATTCCCACCTTAAACAGCTAAGAAACTGAACAAAATCTATAAAAAGATCGTTTTCAGGCATTCAGTAAGTGGCACAGCGGGACAGTGATTCCTACGAGAAAAGAGGTGAGCCCTACCTAGGATGCCCCAACTCACTGTCTGCATAAAGTTTCCTGGCTAATACCAAAGGGAACAGGAACCAGACAGAACCCAGCCAAACAGAACCCAGCATCTGGAGTCTGGGAGGCCAAAGCAGCTAAAATTTCTGGGGCAGAGTACTAGAGAGGAAAGAGTCACACAGAAGGGAGCTCCAGAGACATGCAGAAGGTTTACCTTATGTCTTTAGCTGAGAACTAATCAGCATGTGTGTGCAAGAAACTACCAGTGCAAGGAGAGAACCATCAGAAAGGAGCATTCCTGGAGCTCACCCAGGGTTGGGAATATTTTATGTTCCTGTAGCCACAGTAAAAAGTTCTCCTGATATATACCTACTCAAAAGGTATCACGTTAGTAGTGGGACTAAACCAGGCCTACCCTAAAGGATACTCTGGACCTGCCTAACAAAAATTAAAAGCAAGTCAAAAGAATCAGTTTGTTTCCAAGTAACTCAACTGCATCCCCCAAAACAAGGCTTAAAAGATATATAAAGGATTAGAGAAAAAAATCTGTGCCCAATCACATAAAATTCACAAAGTCTCCCACCCAACAAAAAAATAACAGGCATTCAAAAAAGCAGGAAAATATGCCCTTAAAACCTGGGGAGGCGGCACGGGGAATTAGTCAATAGAAACAGATACAGAAATGCCACAGATGATACAATTAATAGACAAGGATGTTAAAACGACTTCTATAAATATGCTCCATATGTTCAAGAAAGTAGAGGAAAGCATAAGCAGGACGAGAAATGAAGGATATAAAAAAGATCCATATAAAACTTCTAGAGATGGAAAGCAAAGAACAGTAATATCTGAGATGAAAGGTCACACAACTAGCAAGTGGCAAACCTGAGATTCTAACCCTGGACTGACTCCAAGTTTGGTTCACTGCACTACTGGATCAGTTTTGTAGCATAGGCAACTGACAGAGAAGGAAAATCAGTACCACTTTCTTAATTAAGCCAACTGGTTCACAGGTGTAAGTAGCATTTTTAAAATTTCCCTGAATGTATTTATTTATTTATTTTAACATGTTTATTGGAGTATAATTGCTTTACAGTGGTGTGTTAGTGTCTGCTGTATAACGAAGTGAATCAGCTATACATATACCTATATCCCCATATCTCCTCCCTCTTGCGTCTCCCTCCCACCCTCCCTATCCCACCCCTCTGGGTGGTCACAGAGCACCGAGCTGATCTCCCTGTGCTATGCAGCTGCTTCCCGCTAGCTATCTATTTTACATTTGGTAGTGTACAGGAATAAAGACGCAGACGTAGAGAATGGACTTGAGGACACGGGGAGTGGGAAGGGTAAGCTGGGACGAAGTGAGAGAGTAGCATGGACTTATATACACTCCCTGAATGTATTTAAACTGTCTTCAGCTTATGCTGCACGCTGGGATGGAAGCTAACTAGACACGGCCGTACATCATCTCTGGCAATCCAAGTAGAGAGTACTATAAAAAGAAACAAAAAACAACCATTGCTACCCAGTGTAAATCTAACCATGCCTGGTGAATTTGCTTAGTTCTCTTTCCTGCTGAGAATATTCATACCTCTTTTTTGTTGTTATTGAGACAACCATATATGTGATAAAAGAATGAAAGATCATTCATTGTTCTTCATCTCAGGGACTACTCAGATGCTATAGAGATTTCCCTGATCCATCAAAGACATAAGAGGCATCAAAGAAAGAAAGGACATGATTCTTAATGAGGAAAGAGCCTGCATATCCCCAGGGTTAAGTCAGTCCCTGATTCTGTCACCCACATTCCACCACAGTGGGGCTGGAGCTCATCTTTTGGCTTTTTAGGATATTTTCAAGAGCAATATTTAAACAGTAAAAAGGAATAAAGAGTTTTCATGTCCCTTTGCCACATTTATCTGTATACTATACATTGCTAATTATACCTGAGTTTATCTACTCAGGAAAAGCAGACTAAGAAAGACCATTGTTCCATACATCATATAATAACATCTTAAAATCAGACACAATCTCAAAGATCATCTAATCCTTCCCTGTCATTTTAAAGATGAAGAAACCTAGGCCACACACACAGATAATGGCAGAACTGTGACTAATATCTTTACTCCTCAGAAAACTGGAGTACATGTGGGAAGAAAAGGATCTACCTTTTAGAGGCTGTGGGCTGTTGGGCTAGATCCTTAACCTAGGGGACAAATATCTTCTGTGGATTAGATAAAATAATGTATGCATGTTGTATTAAGTTTACATTTATTTCAGTGGTTGCCCCATGTAAAGGGCCTACTAAATGGATTTAATGTCCCCAGAACCCGTTGACTAGTAACCCTCTAAGAGACGGAAACCAGTTGGAATCAACACAAAACTGGAAAAAGTCTACCATCCTAAGAGCCTCATAAACATGTATATTTTCAAGGTCTAATCAAAATAACTGGGATGAAGTCTTAGGAAAGTGTAACTAGAATACAGCTTACGAGGGCAAAAGAGCTATGGCCTAATGAATTTTATTTTAATCTTCCTAAAGAAAGATAACAATGGAAGAGAAGGCCTGGCCTGCATGGGAACTACAAAAGGGCAATGAAAGAACATAAATTGGCCATGTTGCTTCCATCTCTGTCCAAGAGAGGCGATGCCATGAATTGGATGACAGTGGCTGTTATTTTCAACCAGAGAACTCTTTCCTTTCTGTTTCTGTGTTTCCTCTTCTCTCCTCCCCTCTCCTCTCCCTTTATCTTCCTCCCCGACCCTCTCTTGGTCCCATTCAATTTTGGGCCATGTGCATGCAGATGTAAAGCCAATGCATCCATTTTGCTACCATAAAAGAAACCAGCCTTAGAATGAATACAGCATCTCAGGGGGCAGAGATAAGGCACATGAGGCGCGCGCACACGCACACACACGCACACACACACACACACAGAACAAACAACTAAAACCAGAACTTGATAATACAGTGAGTGCTTAAATCAGTTCAACTCCAAGTTCATTCTACTTTGGATTTCCAATTGTAGAAACTACCAAATCCTCGCACTCATTTCACCTATTTTGTTTCTTTTTTTCATTTATTTTTATTGAAGTATAGCTGAATTACAATGTTGTGTTAATTAGTACTCTACAGCAAAGTGACTCAGTTATACATATGTTATCTATAAATCACCTATTTTGAATTGTAGTTTCTGTTACTTGCAACAGAATGCAACATAATGAATCAAAATTGGTTCGTCATGAGGACTTTCCTACTTGGGATATAATGTTCTAATCAGCCAGCATATATATGTGGTCCACCTGAAGGATGGTTTTCGAGCAAAATTAAAAACCAACATTAAGTTTTATGTTTAGGTCACATATGATTTTGTTTAGCACGATTCATTTACTTGTTGTGTGAGACGTGTCTTCTAGCCTTGTTGAGTGGATCATTTCTAGCAATACCAATATTTTCACATTT
The DNA here is from genome assembly GCF_011762595.2 of Tursiops truncatus. Lineage (NCBI taxonomy): Eukaryota > Metazoa > Chordata > Mammalia > Artiodactyla > Delphinidae > Tursiops > Tursiops truncatus. Next base: position 125,181,673 of record NC_047034.1, read on the forward strand.
CTGGACCTACACATCTAAGAGCCAGACCCTGAACTGTGGCCTCCATGCTCCAGTGTTGCATCTTGTGTGACCTAGACTATGTGCCTGCTCTGTTCATCTCATCTCTCTCCTTAATGACTCCCATTACAGTGCTCTTTCCACCATGCCACATGCTCATTAGGTGGTTAATTACATCATGAGCTTGAAGTAATAAGATAGCATTTCTTACTATTTGTTAATTCAGATGGTAGGCCTTCCCTCCAATTAGTGTAAATTATTAAGGTTTTATTATATACATGCATATGTGTTTATGTCTGTAAAGTTTCATTGATGAATAATGACTGTGCAGCCACCCACAGACCAGATGGAAATGATTGGAGAGCATTAAATAAAACATTGTTAGGTCATTTCCAGTATGTAATCAGCACCAGTGGCTGTGGTTAGACTTGTTAAATAAACAGATGGAGGAAAGGATGACTCACTGAGAACAAAAATTATTGAGGCCTTAGGTATCCCCAACACAGACCTTCCAAGGAAAAAGCTTGGAGACTGCTGAGCATGGCTTGGGTGATGTCCTAGGTTGAAGGGTTGGTGAACAGCACAGAATCTTTGCTCTCTGAGTATTGACTATAGTTTAAGGTTATAAAAACAGTCTCTCCTTCGCCCTTCCTCCTCCTTCCTCCTTCCCAACTTTCACTCCTTCCTTTATTTTTTTCTTTCTTAGAAACACTTATGAATGTCAAATATGTGCCACTCACTGGGCTGGGTATTAAAAAAGACATAATCCTGACCACCGCCCCTACTATTTCCTGGTTTTGTGGCCTTGGTCAAGTTGATTAACTTCCAGAAGCTCAATTTTATCATTTAAAACTGAAGATATAGTTGCCTCTCCTGTCTCTACTTTACAGGTTTGCTTTGAAGATCCAATGTCATTAGTGAGGTAAAAGGAAGGAAACCCCTAAGAATTGTGATTGCTATTCCATGCCCACTACCGCGGCCCTCTAACAGATAACATCATCCTTGCGCTTTGCTTCTAAGCATATTTTCACTAATAGTTATGTAGTACTTTAAAGTAGAAAGCATATGGCATTTATTATCAGAACAATCAGGCTTAAGTCCCAGCTTCACCATTCAATAGCTGTGTGACATTAGGCAAATCCCTTAAAGTCTTCGAAACTCAAGAGATTGTTGTAAGGAAAAAATTAAGTTTAAAAAAATAATAACAATGGTTAGAAATCAGTTACATTTGGGGGAGGTGTGTGTGTGTGTGTTGGTTGCAAGGACCACCTTTAAAAAGGGACGGAGTTTATTTCCAGGACTTATACTATCTAGAGTAGGAACAAGAGGCTGTCAGGACTTGAGACTCTCTGGGGACCAGACAAATTCTTCAGACTTTCTCACTGCATCTCCGTTTCTCTCCACCTGTCTGGTTTGTACCCACTGCACAATCTAGATGGAATCCTAAAGTGAACCAATCTGAGTGGTTTAGCAATTCACCACGGCCTCTGTAACACAGGAGCCCTCCATACAAGGTTATCTCCAAACAAGCCGAGGACTAGCTTGGGGTGGCCCAATCAGTGGTCACTTCCGCTCAAAGAATAGCCAAGCACGAGTCTCCTGATTAGGGGGCTGTGGATGGGCTGAGGGATGTTGTATGCGGCAGGAAACATCACTGACTATTTCAAAGTAAGGCAGGGATGTATGAGTACATTCTATTGGGCAAGAAGTAGCGAATAGAAACTGCCCCCTGAGCACTCTGAGGCTATATTTAAAGATGTTACACAGGGACTTCCCTGGCGGTCCAGTGGTTAGGACTACGCACTTCCACTGCAGGGGGCACATGGGTTCGATCCCTGGTCAGGGAACTAATCCCTCCTGCTCTGTGTCTCGGCAAAAAAAAAAAAAAAAAAAAAAAAAGTTACACAGAAGGTGTATACTTAGGGAGGAAGAGATTAGATTCCAGGCAGAAAATAACTTTTCTCTCTAAAAATTTCCCTTCACTGCAGCAAATAGAGAAAAGAAAAATTAACATAGATGTGAGGGGTGGGAAGGGGGATGAGGAGACATCCAGAATGTTAAGATTAAATGAGGGAAGCAAAGATGAAATACACTGCAACCACTCCCACAGTAAAAAGTAAATCAGGCAGCCGGCATTTTACAGCAGGTTTGGGGGGATCTGGTCTCCTCAGCAATATTGATGACAAATTTTGAATACTTAATGTGAATTCTGAGTAATATAACATAAGCAATTACTACTAAGTACCCTGAAAAACTAGCATGGAGTAACTTGGGGAAAAAGAATGTGAGGCACCATAGGAAAATCAAAGGAAGCCAGAAGATGATAAATCAAACGGTATCAAAATCAAAGGTCTTTCCTCAGCAATACCTATCGGTTAGGGGTCGAATTGTGTCCCCTTCACACACACACAGAAAAAAGATATATTGGTACGAACCCCCAGTACCTCAGTATCTGAGAATGTGACCTTATTTGGAAATAAGGTCTTCACAGAAGTAATCAAGTTAACATGAGGTCATTAGGGTGACCTTATATGATTCAATACAACTGGTGTCCTTATAAAAGAAGGAAAATTTGGACACAAAGACAGGCATGCGTAGAAGGAAGGAGATGTAAAGACATAGTGAGAATGCCATCTTCAAGCCAAAGATTTCCAGCAAACCTCCAGAAGCGAGGAGAGAGAGGCCTGGGACAGATTCTCTCTCACAGCCCTCAGAAGGAATCAACCCTACCAACTTTTTGGTTCTCTACTTCTACCCTAAATTTTTGTTGTTGAAGCCACCTGGTTTATGGTACTTTGTTATGGCAGCTCCAGGAAACTAAATACACCATCTGAGGATGTTTACCCGTTCCTTAAGGAGAAGAAGAAAAGAAAGTGACAGTCAGAACCCCATTGATAAGCACACATTCTCATTGCTCATAAACAATCCTACCATACTGCTTTTGTAAAATATGTAAGTTCTCAGTCTCCCATACAGATTCAGTCCTTGAATCATCTCCTTCCAGCCCTGAGTTGGATGCTCTCTAGAATTTTTTGTAAATATCTGAACTTGGTGTATTCTACCTGAGTACTGCAAACAAGATTCCAGTAGCTAAAACCAGAATTCCTCTTCAAACTAGAATGGCTAATTTTTTTCCAGTTTTACTGAGAAATAATTGACACATATCACTGTATAAGTTTAAGGCATATAGCATGATGGTTTGATTTACATATATTGTGAAATAATTACCACAATAGGTTCAGCTAAGATCCATCTTCTCATAGAGATGCAATAAAAAGAAAGAAAAAATTTAAAAGGAAAACTTTTCTCTTCTTGTGATGAAAACTCTTAGGATCAACTCTCTTAACTTTCCTACATCATACAGCAGTGTTAACTATGGTCATCATGTTGTACATTACATCCCTAGTACTTACTTATCTTATAACTGGAAGTTTATACTTTTGGACCACCTTCCTCCAATTCCCCCTCCTGCACTCTCCCCCTCTGGTAACCACAAATATGATCTCTTTTTCTATGAGTTTGCTTATATATCCCACCTATAATGAGATATGCAGTATTTGTCTTTCCCTGTCTGACTTATTTCTCTTCAAGGTCCATCCATGTAATTGCAAATAGTAGAATTTCCCATTTTTTAATGGCTGAATTATATATATATACACTCACACACATATATCTCACAACTTCTTTATCCATTCATCCATTGATGGACACTTAGGTTGTTTCCATGTCTTGGCTATTGTAAATAATGCTGCTATGAACATGGGGGTGCAGATATCTTTTTGAGTTAATGTTTTTAGTTCCTTTGGATATATTCCCAGAAGTGGAATTGCTGGAATATATGGTAGTTCTAATTTTAATTTTTTGAGGCTCCTCCATACTGTTCTCCATAGTGGCTGTACCAATTTACAATCCCTCCAACAGTGCACAAGGGGTTCCTTTTCTCCACATTCATACCTGCATTTGTTATCTCCCGTCTTTTATTTATTTATTTATTTATTTATTTATTTATTTATTTATTTATTTTAGCGGTACGCGGGCCTCTCACTGTTGTGGCCTCTCCCGTTGCGGAGCACAGGCTCCGGACGCGCAGGCTCAGCAGCCATGGCTTACGGGCTTAGTTGCTCCGCGGCATGTGGGATCCTCCCGGACCGGGGCACAAACCAGCGTCCCCTGCATCGGCAGGCGGACTCTCAACCACTGCGCCACCAGGGAAGCCCTCTCTCATCTTTTTGATTATGGAAATTCTAACAGGCATGGGGTGATATCTCATTGTGGTTTTGATTTGCATTCCCCTAATAACTAGTGATGTTGAGCATCTTTTCATGTACCTGTTGACCTTTCACATATCTTCTTTGAAGAAATGTCTATTCAGGTCATTTGCCCATTTTTTAATTGGGTTATTTGGGGTTGTTTGTTTTTGTTTTTTTGCTGTTGAGTTGTATTATACATTTCTTTATATATTTTGGATATTAACCCTTTATCAGATACATGGTTTGCAAATATTCTTTCCCATTCTGTAGGTTGTCTTTTCACTTTGTTGATGGTTTCTTTTGCTGTGCAAAAGCTGTAGAATGACTCTTTAGTATGGCTTTTGTCTTTTTATCCAGGTGGGCTATATGATACTGAAGCACTTTACAGACTGTGAAATACTATGAAATAATAAGAACATATATCCTACTGATAAGAATATTCTCTGTTTTGTGTCTCTTCCTTCTCAACAAGGATAGCTGCAGGAAAATCCTATAAAACTCCAGGAAAGTCATCTTAGGTACATTGGAACATACGTATTGTTCCAGCAGGAAAATGACTGCATGTCAGAAACCATGGCAAAAGCCCAATCACACCAGAATTATCCTCACAGTAACCCACAAAATCCCCTCTGGGAATCGATTTCCACTCCACTCACCACCTTTCATCTAGGGGAATTGTGGGGAGTCTCTAAGTGGTAGAGACTAGTAAGTGTACCTCAACATCCCTACTCCTCTTCTTTAGCAATAAGCCCACAGATTGTTATATGGAAGCATAACCATCCAAAGTAAAGTCAACATTTCATGCCTCCACATATGTGTTCCCATGTGATTAAGTTCTGACCAATGGCACACAAATAGAAGTTTCGAATGTGGTTTCTATGTCCATAAAAAGGGAAGACATGTGATCTGTATCCTCCTCTCTTCCAGGTTGGAATAGCAACATGATAGCCAGTCCTCGTAACATTGTCTATTTAGAATAGTATAACAACATGATGAAGGAAACACAGGCCTTTGCCACTATGGAGAGCCTATCCTGGGTTGCCAACATCAGTACATTTTTATCAAGAGAGAATTACAAATCTATATTGTTTAAATCACGATTATTTTAGGATTTTGTAAAATGTAGCCAAAATTCTGCCTAAATGATTCAATGCCCTTGAAAACAAAGAACAGAAAACATGTCATGGTGGTTCAAAGAATATGGAAACATATCACATAAGGAGAAATCCAGAGGTCAGGCAGCCATAGGGCTGGTTAATTCAGCAATTCAAGAAGGTCAAACACCCAGATTTTTGCATCTTTCTGGTCTGTTTCCCACTGTTTACCCACAAATACTATACTTCAGGCTTGATGAACTACTATTGGTTCCCTAAGTATGTCATGTTCTTTTAATTCACCTTTCAATGAAATATGCTGTTGCTTCTTCTTGGAACATCCTTCCTCTCCTTTTAGCTGGCTTAATCAGCTCAGGCTGCCATAGCAAAATACCATAGATTTGGTAGTTTAAACAACACAAATTTATTTTCTCACAGTTTCTGGAAGTCCAAAGTCAAGGTTCTGGCTGATTCAGTTTCCAGTGAGGACTCTATTCCTGACTCGCAGAAGGCTGCCTTCTTGTTAGTCCTTGTGTGGCTTTACCTCAGTTTGCTGGGGTGGGAGGCAAGAGGAGGAGCGTGAGGGAGCTAGCTCTCTGGTGTCTCTTCTTGTAAGGACACTAATCCTTTCAGACCAGGGCCCCACCCTTATGACTTCATCTAACCTCAATTACTTTAGTAAAAGCCCTATCTCCAAATATAGTCACACTAAGGTTAGGGCTTCAACATTTGAATTTTGGTGGGAGAGACACAAAAATTCGGTCCATAATACCTGGTAAGCTCCTCCTAATCCTCTAAGATATAATCAAACCTTATCTCCTTTCAAAAGCCTTCCCAGACCACTAAAGTAGAGTTAGGTGTTTCTTCCTCAGTTTCCATATTAGTTCCTATCATGCAATGCTAATCACACTGAACAGTAATTAGGAGATGTTTGTCCCTCCTTGTTAGCCCACAAGACACTTAAAAATAGGACAGTAGTTTATTTGCTTTGTATTCCTAACACCTAGGGTAATGCCTGGCACAAAGTTGGTATTAACAAATGTTTAAGGAAGGAAGAGAGGAAAGAAACATCACACCTTTGAAAGAAAATGTGATCCTGTGCGCCAAATAACTGAATTACAAATGAACATCAGAATAGCCATCATCCACTGGATTTGTCTCAATGATACATAAATTCAATCACCAGATTGCTAAACTTGGCTTAGTGGTTAAGAGTGTCTGAGCAATGCTGTCTTCCAACCTATTGGCTATATGACTTGATTATTTACAGTGGCATATTTAAAATGATTCTCAGTTCTTTGATGTCCCTCCTATTCCCTTCTCCTTGAATCTTGGCTCATCTTAGTGGTGGAAGTCACCTTCTGGGGGTTCTGAGGCTATGCCATAAGAAGCCTTGCAGCTTCAGCTCAGGCCTCTTGGAACACTTGCTCTTGGAACCGTGGGGCACCACGGAAGAAGCCAACTACCCTGAGGCCACCATGCAATGAGGAATCTCAAGCTGGCCTGTGGGAGGCCATGATGCATGAGAGATGCCTTACCAGCCCCCAGACATTCCACTCATCCCAGCTGTGGTTCTAGACATCTTGGAGCAAAGCAGAGCTGACTCTGCTGTGCCCTGTATAGTTTCATGACCCCAGAAAGCATGAAATAAGTGTAATAATAGTGTTGGAGTAGGTTTTTAAGTGGTAGTAGATGATGAAATACTTACTCCACTGGGCCTCAGTGTTCTTTTTTTGTTTGTTTGTTTTTGTTTGTTTGTTTTGTTCATTCTTTTTTTTTTTTAACATCTTTATTGTGGTATAATTGCTTTACAATGGTGTGTTAGTTTCCGCTTTATAACAAAGTGAATCAGTTATACATATACATATGTTCCCATATCTCTTCCCTCTTGCGTCTCCCTCCCTCCCACCCTCCCTATCCCACCCCTCCAGGCTGTCACAAAGCACCGAGCCAATATCCCTGTGCCATGCGGCTGCTTCCCACTAGCTATCTACCTTACTACGTTTGTTAGTGTGTATATGTCCATGAGTCTCTCTCGCCCCATCACAGCTCACCCTTCCCCCTCCCCACAACCTCAAGTCCATTCTCTATGAGGTCTGCGTCTTTATTCCTGCCTTACCCCTAGGTTCTTCATGACATTTTTTTTTCTTAAATTCCATATATATGTGTTAGCATACAGTATTTGTCTTTTTCTTTCTGACTTACTTCACTGTGTATGACAGACTCTAGGTCTATCCACCTCATTACAAATAGCTCAATTTCGTTTCTTTTTATGGCTGAGTAATATTCCATTGTATATATGTGCCACATCTTCTTTATCCATTCATCCGATGATGGGCACTTAGGTTGTTTCCATCTCCGGGCTATTGTAAATAGAGCTGCAATGAACATTTTGGTACATGACTCTTTTTGAATTTCGGTTTTCTCAGGGTATATGCCCAGTAGTGGGATTGCTGGGTCATATGGTAGTTCTATTTGTAGTTTTTTAAGGAACCTCCATACTGTTCTCCATAGTGGCTGAACCAATTCACATTCCCACCAGCAGTGCAAGAGGGTTCCCTTTTCTCCACACCCTCTCCAGCATTTATTGTTTCTAGATTTTTTGATGATGGCCATTCTGACTGGTGTGAGATGATATCTCATTGTAGTTTTGATTTGCATTTCTCTAATGATTAATGATGTTGAGCATTCTTTCATGTGTTTGTTGGCAGTCTGTATATCTTCTTTGGAGAAATGTCTATTTAGGTCTTCTGCCCATTTTTGGATTGGGTTGTTTGTTTTTTTGTTATTGAGCTGCATGAGCTGCTTGTAAATTTTGGAGATTAATCCTTTGTCAGTTGCTTCATTTGCAAATATTTTCTCCCATTCTGAGGGTTGTCTTTTGGTCTTGTTTATGGTTTCCTTTGCTGTGCAAAAGCTTTGAAGTTTCATTAGGTCCCATTTGTTTATTTTTGTTTTTATTTCCATTACTCTAGGAGGTGGGTCAGAAAGAATCTTGCTGTGATTTATGTCATAGAGTGTTCTGCCTATGTTTTCCTCTAAGAGTTTGATAGTGTCTGGCCTTACATTTAGGTCTTTAATCCATTTTGAGCTTATTTTTGTGTATGGTGTTAGGGAGTGATCTAATCTCATACTTTTACATGTACCTGTCCAGTTTTCCCAGCACCACTTATTGAAGAGGCTGTCCTTTCTCCACTGTACATTCCTGCCACCTTTATCAAAGATAAGGTGTCCATATGTGCATGGGTTTATCTCTGGGCTTTCTATCCTGTTCCATTGATCTATCTTTCTGTTTTTGTGCCAGTACCATACCATCTTGATAACTGTAGCTTTGTAGTATAGTCTGAAGTCAGGGAGCCTGATTCCTCCAGTTCCTTTTTTTGTTCTCAAGATTGCTTTGGCTATTCGGGGTCTTTTGTGTTTCCATACAAATTGCGTAATTTTTTGTTCTAGTTCTGTGAAAAATGCCAGTGGTAATTTGATAGGGATTGCATTGAATCTGTAGATTGCTTTGGGTAGTATAGTCATTTTCACAATGTTGATTCTTCCAATCCAAGAACATGGTATATGTCTCCATCTATTTGTATCATCTTTAATTTCTTTCATCAGTGTCTTATAATTTTCTGCATAGAGGTCTTTTGTCTCCTTAGGTAGGTTTATTCCTAGATATTTTATTCTTTTTGTTGCAATGGTAAATGGGAGTGTTTTCTTGATTTCACTTTCAGATTTTTCATCATTAGTATATAGGAATGCAAGAGATTTCTGTGCATTAATTTTGTATCCTGCCACTTTACCAAATTCATTGATTAGCTCTAGTAGTTTTCTGGTAGCATCTTTAGGATTCTCTATGTATAGGATCATGTCATCTGCAAACAGTGACAGATTTACTTCTTCTTTTCCGATTTGTATTCCTTTTATTTCTTTTTCTTCTCTGATTGCTGTGGCTAAAACTTCCAAAACTATGTTGAATAAGAGTGGTGAGAGTGGGCACCCTTGTCTTGTTCCTGATCTTAGTGGAAATGCTTTCAGTTTTTCACCATTGAGGATGATGTTTGCTGTGGGCTTGTCGTATATGGCCTTTATTATGTTGAGGAAAGTTCCCTCTATGCCTACTTTCTGCAGGGTTTTTATCATAAATGGGTGTTGAATTTTGTCAAAAGCTTTCTCTGCATCTATTGAGATGATCATATGGTTTTTCTCCTTGGGCCTCAGTGTTCTTGATCGAAAATGGAGATATAAACAGATGCTACCTCTTGGCACTACAGTAAGAGTGAAAGAGTTAGAGCTTGTAAAGCACTTAAAACTACCTGGCTCAAAGTAAGTGCTTATAAATATGAGATATTGTTTTTATTTTACTTTCATTTCTTTATTTTGATACTTTTTATTTCTGTAGATCAAAACTATTTTGTTTTGGTGAAATTAATGATTGATCAGAGCTAAGGTACATTGCAATTTTGATGACTGCGACTTTGTAGTTAGTGGGACTTGATTCAGACCCCATAGAGGTAAGGCCATCTCTGCTAAGAGCCTGCAGGTGTAGAGGGTGAAGAAACAAGCCCCTGCCCCAATTATCAAATACTAATCATCTTCCTAAGAGGTCAGAGCTATGGCTTGGGCAGAGGAGAGAGGCTCCCTAGCAAGCTTCCAAATCCTCTGTTTACATTGCTAGGTTTTTTGCCTTCTCCCTCCTGGGATAATTTGACACTAATGGGCAAAGCTCTTGAGGATGGAAATCGTTGGTCTTTTCTCCCTGTGAGCCTAAAATCCAGCTTCAGAGAAGGAAAAACACAAACATGACACTAATGGACTTCCCTTGTTCTCAGTTCTTCTCATTTCAAGACAGCAGTCCCCTTGGCATCAAGGCTCCTCATTTCAGATCCATTAGTGCCGGGCAAATGAGCCGTGTGGTTTCTCTCATCTCCTGCCCAGAAACCACCACACGTACCCCTCTCCTGACCCCTCCCTCTAGTTAACATTGTTTAACAGACTCAAGGACACAGTTGTGGTTCTTTTATTCCTACAAGAGAAAAATGTGCTAATGCTTCCTGACCTGGTCACCTGGCTTGGTGGCAACTCAAAGCCAAGGCCTGAGCTGTTTGATGCTTTCTATTTTGGGATGTTATTGAGGACCTGGGCGATGAAGAGGGCCCCCGGAGTCCATGACACTACTGTGTTCCTCCACTGACATACCCTGGCACACCCCAGTCATCTGCCCTCTTCTGACTTTCCAGTGTGGCTCTGGTTTTACTGGCCTCCTTTAGGACAGCATCAGGGCCCTGAGGCCCTGGGAGGAGGGGCTGAGATGCACAAGAGGAATTGAGAAAGACTTGCACAACTAGTACCTAACTCAGCTAACTTATGAGGAAAAGAGAAGCATTTATGGGTTCAGTTGGATAGTTAACCAGCATCTAGGGTAAGGGAAAGTGTATCAGTTTCAAAACTGTAGACTGGGGTCTCAGGCCCTCTCCACTTTGTACTAGCTGTCTGACATTGGGTAAGCTATCTAGATCTCAGCCTACTTATTTATATAAATGGGAATATAATATTTAACACAGAGGGCTATTTTGACAGTTGGACGAGATAAAGTATTGCCTTTATGAAACACAACACCTGGGACGTCATGCAGATATCAAACATGACCAGAAAGAGTCCAGTTTTCTTGTAGTTGGGTCACAAACACACTTGGAATCCAGAGGACTCTGCAAACTGTTTAGCTACTCTTCCCAGCAGGTTGTATTTCAGTCCACACAGAGTTTGCCTTCTCTATTTCCTCTTTACTTCCTTTTTCTTTTCTATCCTCTGCCCTCAGTCCCAACCAAGGTTAGGGTCTGTCCCTCCCGTCTGAGTCTGGGAGGAGCCCTATGCCAGGAGCCTTCTGAGTAGAGCTCCTGAAATGAAACAGGACTCTCTTGCCCATCCTGATGGCCTCTCTTAGCATATCTTTGATGTATAATAATGTTGAAAGGTCTGTCTCTACCATGGATGAGAATGGGAGCAGATTAAAGGGACAGAGAAGTGTACCCTGACAAAGGTGGGAAGTGCCTAGCAGAGTAGGTATTCAATAGTGACACTGTCCTCCTTTAATGTTTAACTAATCTTTATCCTAACTCTTCAACCTACTAACTATGTGACCTGGGTCAAGTTGCTTAACCTCTCATGCCTCAGTTTCCTCATCTGTAAAATAGGGATAATAATCCTTATTATCATCCCAGGTCATAGTGTTGTTATGGGAATTAAGTGAACTTATACATATAAAACTCTCAGAATGATGGCTAGCAAATAATAAATAACATATACGTGTTTGCTGGTATTAGTGTCATTTTTAACTATTTTGATTGCATTATTTGAAATAGGCTTTCATCCAGATTAATGCAATTTAAAATGGGAGGTTCAAACAATACAGTCTCCTCCTTCTCTCTCCTTATTCATTTACAGATTTCTGAAAGTTGTTTCATACTCTTCAAATTCCCGTTTGTTAAGGTGTAGGGTGCCAGACTGGGAGCATACGGGTCTGAGGTCTCCAAGCTTGGCCACTGTGTGACCTGGGGCAAGGCACCTGGCCACATGCTCCTCCCTTTTCTCCTCTCCTCTAAAAAGGGCAGCACTCTCAGACCACACAACCTGTGCAATGAATTCACCCTCCGGCCAGGAGAACAGCAGGGCCCCTTTAATATGGCATCCTTGTATTTCTCCTTCACCCTGGATTCCAGGCAAGGCTGAAGGCAGCCTGTTTTCAAACTGTTTAACTCCCAAGAGAGGAGGAAAGCCTGCCTTCAAACATAGCTTGCTGCCTTTCCCCAAGATAAGCATTCCCCCAACCAAGAGTCCCTGATTATCAAACATGTCAGCATATTCTAAGAATCCTGTATAAAATAAGCAAACCAGTCCTCTGGGAAGACCTGAGGGACTGCTTTGAACAAAGTGAATGAGCATTAATGCATAAATGGATACATCCTCATTAAGCTGCAGAGGCCCAGAATCACTGGGATGGTGACCTCTATACAAAAGGTGCTGCACCTCTGTGGATGAGGGGTCACCAGGGAGCTTAATTCTCTACCCTCTGCGGAATAGTCACCCCCAACATCTTTATATTCTCATGATGATACCTGTAGAATCAAGATCTTTTTTTCTTTCTTTCCTTTAATCTCTCTTTCCAAAGTAGTCTTGAGTCCCTGCTATGCACTAGATACTCTGCTTACTGACAGTTACATAGAGAAAATTAAGACATGCTTCATGCTTTCAAAAAACTTATATGTCGGTTGGAAAGACTAAAATATAAAGAATTCTATAATACATTGCCAGGCTAACTCTGGTTCCTCTGTTAGCACGTTGATAGCACTTAGTACATTCCCTTCACTTATCATAAGTCAGTAATTGTATTTGTGTTCTCTATTAATTAATATCCACCCTCCCTCACACTCCTTCACAGTGTAAACTGTGATGCTTTGAGCTAACATATACTGGTACTTATTATATACAAGACACTGCTTTAAGTGCCTTACATATATCAACTTTTAATCTTCACAACTACTTCAAGATAAATGTACTAAATATTATTCTCATTTTACAAATGAGGAAACTAAGACACAGAGAAATTAAGAACTAAGTAATGTGCCTCAGGTCACGCAGCTGGTAAGAGTCAGAGCCAGGTCTTAAACCTAAGCAGTCTGGCTCCAGACCTCTGCTCTCAATTACTAAGCTCTGTATTAAAGGGATGATACCACGGCTCTTTTTAAGGTAATAGATAAGTACGTGATACAGTCTAGACAGATTTCCTTGTCAAATTATTAAATTTTGATAATGCAGATAAACTTCATTTGTCTGGAAAATTCATTCATATGGAATCCCTAGTGTCAAATCCAAGTAAGTGAGGTATTGGGTTGTATACAAAAGAAGAGAAGGGAAACGGCAGTACTTAGATCAGACTAAGGAAAAGAACATGCACTGCAAAGCAAGTCTATTTGTAGAACTGAGAAATGTTGCTACCTAAAAGCAAAGAACTATATACACTGTCAGATTTCTGACTTGATCTAAATTTTTAATTATGGAATCGAAGAAAAATGGCCTACTAGTTCTTAAAGAAAGAACCCCATCCTGACTGCTGTAACAGCCCAATCCATTCATCCATGGGCAGCAGGCATTTCTCTGATAGACTCTTATCATCTCATAAGTTAAAAGAGCAAAATGTCTATCAAAAATAAAAGTTAGTTTACTTTATGCAACTATGTAATTTAAAGACTTACTAGATTTCAGGGCTTCCCTGGTGGTGCAGTGGTTAAGAATCCACCTGCCTAATGCAGGGGACACGGGTTCGAGCCCTGGTCGGGAAGATCCCACATGCCGTGGCGCAACTAAGCCTGTGCGCCACAACTGCTGAAGCCCGCGCACCTAGAGCCCATGGCCCGCAACAAGAGAAGCCACCGCAATGAGAAGCCCATGCATTGCAATGAAGAGTAGGCCCTGCTTACCACAACTAGAGAAAGCCTGTGCGCAGCAATGAAGACCCAATGCAGCCAAAAATAAATAAATAAAATAACTAAATTTATGGAAAAAAAAGACTTACTAGATTTCAAAACTGTTTAATTGTTCTCTGCCTTTTGAAAATAAAACATGAAGACTTTCTATCTTGATGTGTTAAATTCCTGTTGGTAATTTAAAGCATGCGATCACACCAATTAGGTTTCGACCCCAGCTCTCTTACTAATTATCTACAGAGATTTGGACACGTAATGTAGTCTCTCTGGTCTCAGTGTACTTAGCTGCAAAATTAGGAGACTGAATTAGATGGTTTTTAAGACTCTTTCGCTCTCCTCTAACATTCTGAGATTTGGTGATATATTTTTATATCAGCCTGTTTATGTCTTTCTATAATGTTTTATTTCCATGCAATGATGTTAGAAGATACTTATGTTTGACTCCAGTTCAAATTCTTTCCATGGACATTTACTATAATAAAAACACTAAATTCACTTACAAAATAAATTTGGAGTTAGGGCCAGTGTTCAACAGAGTAAAGTGGTTCCCAGAGCATCAATAAATAGATGGGATAGGGACATCAGCTGTAGAGATTGCTAGTGTTTACAAATACCAGTGCTCTGTTTTTCTTCTGGGCACATGGCTGGACCACATCCTGCAGTTAGTTGAAGCCATGTGTCTACACTTCTACCAAGGGAATGTGAACCTATGTGACATGAGCCACTTCTGGGCCTGAAACTTAAAAACCTCCTTCATGCATTCCTCGTTCTTCTTCCCCATCCACTGGCTAAATAGATAGAATTTGGAAAGTGGAAAAGAGGAGCACAAACTCAAGACAAAAGCAGCCTATGCTCCAGAATGACCACATACAGCAGAACACTACTGGATTGTTACATGAAACAAAAATATTTATTGTGTCACACCACTGAATTTTGGGCAATAGCCTATCCTAACCAACACATCAACCTTTTAGATTTTTATCCAGGTGAAACTGGGTTATGATGAGCCTCTGGTTCAACCTCGAAGGGAGGCAATGTCACAGAATGGTTAGTCTGAGGACTGTTTCTGGTGAGGAAAGATGAATATTTTTGTTGGGCATCTTGAATCTTTCTCCCTTGTTTATCCTATGATACTACTGGGTTTTGTTTTGTTTTGTTTTGTTTTCGGTACGCGGGCCTCTCACTGTTGTGGCCTCTCCCATTGCGGGGCACAGGCTCCGGATGTGCAGGCTCAGTGGTCATGGTTCACGGGCCCAGCCGCTCCGCGGCACGTGGGATCTTCCCGGACCGGGGCACGAACCCGTGTCCCCTGCATCGGCAGGCGGATCCCCAACCACTCCACCACCAGGGAAGCCCAATACTACTGTTTAAATACCTTATCCTATCATCTTAAAGGTCACCCTAGTTTTGCCAGCGCTCCTACTGCACTTACAGCACGTCCCTACAAAACGCCACTTCTGCTGCTCACTATCCAAGTCGCTCCATTATCCAAATCTCCTCTCTAGTAAATGCAGCTTAGCCGTTCTTCACTTATTTTTTATTTGTCATTTTCTATAGCATTAATTCTAAAACATTTTCAGTTTCTAATCTGTCACATTATTGACTAATCTTTCACCTCAGTCAAAACTGAAAGCTGTCGGACTTCCCTGGTGGTGCAGTGGTTGAGAGTCCGCCTGCCGATGCATGGGACACGGGTTCATGCCCCGGTCCGGGAGGATCCCACGTGCCGCGGAGCGGCTGGGCCCGTGAGCCATGGCCGCTGAGTCTGCGCGTCCGGAGCCTGTGCTCCGCAACGGGAGAGGCCACAACAGTGAGAGGTCCACGTACCACAAAAAAACAACAACAAAAAAAAAAACTGAAAGCTGTTTAAGAAACCTGTTTGTGTACTGATCTGTTTCTCCTTGGCGTTCCATGAGTTTTTGCTTCATGTATTTTGAAGGTCCATCATTAGGTGAATATCTGTTTAAGATTGTTATGTCCTCTTATTGGAATGACCCCTTTATCATTATGAAATGACGTTCATATTCCTGGTAATATTCTTTGCTCTGAAATTTACTTTGCCTCCCTGCTCCATTGCCTGGAAACTCTCTAAAGACAGTAAGCTGGGACAATGGCTGGGTTTGCCTCATTTGGTTCCCATCTTTCAGGAATTACTGTCCCTTGTTGCTTGTTGCCCAGTGTCTTTTTTTTTCTTAATTTAATTTATTGATTTTGGGGCTGCGTTGGGTCTTCATTGCTGTGCACAGGCTTTCTCTAGTTGCGGCGAGCAGGGCCCACTCTTTGTTGCAGTGTGTGGGCTTCTCATTGAGGTGGCTTCTCTTCTTGCGGAACACGGGCTCTAGGTGCATGGGCTTCAGTAGCTGTGGCTCTCTGTCTCTAGGCACGCGGCCTTCAGTAGTTGTGGCTCACAGGCCTAGTTACTCTGTGGCATGTGGGATCTTCCTGGACCAGGGCTTGAACCTGTTTCCCCTGCATTAGGCAGGTGAATTCTTAACCACTGTGCCACCAGGGAAGTCCCACCCAGTGTCTTAAAACTATTCCCTCTTCTCTTATATTTTAGCCAGTTTTGGGTTGTTTCAGCCAAGAGGGTAAATCTGGTCCCTGTTAACCCAATCTTGCCCTGAAGGGAAAGTCACTAATGCTTTTATTTTTATTTATTTTTTTAAATCAATATTTATTTATTTGTTTGTTTGTTTATTTTTGGCTGTGTTGGGTCTTCATTGCTACATGCAGGCTTTCCCTCATTGCGGCGAGCAGGGGCTACTCTTTATTGCAGTGCACGGGCTTCTCATCGTGGAGACTTCTCTTGTTGCGGAGCACGGGCTTTAGGCGCACAGGCTTCAGTAGTTGTGGCATGCAGCCTTCAGTAGTTGCGGCGTGTGGGCTTCAGTAGTTGTGGCTCATGGGCTCTAGAGCACAGGCTCAGTAGCTGTGGCACACGGGCTTAGTTGCCCCACGGCATGTGGGATCCTCCCATACCAGGGCTCGAACCCATGTCCCCTGCATTGGCAGGCAGACTCTTAACCACTGTGCCACCAGGGAAGTCCCACACTAATGCTTTTATATATCAACTCATTTGATCCTCACAGAAGAACCCTATGAAGTGAATCTTATTATCCTTTTTTAGAGCTGAAAACAAAAACCAAAAATCCTGAGTCTCAGTGAGGTTACATAAATGGTCTAAAGTTACATGGTTACAAAAACCAATTAAAATATATGGGATCGGTCAAGATTTTGGTGATAGTTGCATATATTTTCTGAAACTAAAATTAGGCACATGCCATAAGATTTTCTTTTATTTGTGAATTTATTTACATGATGAATCTCACAAAGATTTATAAAATCAAAACACATTTAAGTACATATGTAGTAATCTGTCTTACCTGACAATAGCTACAGTATATGAAATGAGGTCTATCTCAGAAAATCTGGGCTATGACTTCAAAGTATGAGATGGGAAGGATGATGAAATATTATAGCCAGTGGGACTGGACAAAGGATAAAAGTTAATAACACTATTTCAGGTAGGAATTGGACCTGCCATATTTAAAAAATATCCTTCAAGCCAAGAATCCTGAAGCAAATGTCTTTAGTATTCATGGAAGAGTTTAAAAGAAATAACTGGATGTGTGTGTGTTTTTTTTAAGGGGTGGGGGACCTACTTTATTTATTTATTTATTTATTTATTTATAAATATATATTTTTTTATTTTTCAGCTTCTTTCCCATTACAGTTTATTACAAGATATTGAATATAGTTCCCTGTGCTGTACAGTAGGTCCTTGTTTTTTATCTGTTTTATTTTTTTAGTCCTAATCTTATTTTATTTTATTTATTTATTTATTTTTATACAGCAGGTTGGAGTGTGCTTTTTAATTCTTGTTTTCTTTTGCCTGTTGGAATATAATGGAAGTAAATCATCAGGAACGACTTGGGAGGGGCCACCCAAAACAGATGATCCAATTTATGTCACAAACATAGTCTTAGGGCTCAAATGCCTCAGTTTAGCAATGTTCTCCAGTGGGTTCAGTGGGAACAATGGGAAATCCTAGTTCAAAGATTCCTTCTTCTTTTAAAGTACATATCATTGTGTCTGGCACATCAGATGCCCTTTAGCAAATGTGCATTCCATCCTTTCTCTCCAATTAGAATAGATCAGACCAAACACTCTCTGTCACAAAGGAAGCAGCAACTCAAGGACACCCAGGCAAGGCTGCATGAGGAGGCTTAATTTGTCTTTATATTGGAGATCCTTCCATTGACACTAATTAATCTCTCCCCCCAACTTGGAGGGCTAGCAAACGTCTTTTAAAATAGCTGCAATAACTCACTCCCTCTTGTGAGAGCACCGGAATCACAACTAACTGCTGACCAATCATCGAAAGGAAGACACTGGAACTCACAAAAAAGATGCCCACATCCAAAGACAAAGGAGAAACCACAATGAGACGGTAGGAGGGGCACAATCACAATAAAATCAAATCCCATAACTGCTAGGTGGGTGACTCACAAACTGGAGAACACTTATACCACAGAAGTCCACCCACTGGAGTGAAGGATCTGAGCCCCACGTCAGGTTTCCCAACCTGGGGGTCCGGCAATGGGAGGAAGAATTCCTAGAGAATCAGACTTTGAGGCTAGTGGGATTTGATCACAGGACTTCGACAGGACTGGGGGAAACGGAGACTCCACTCTTGGAGGGCACACACAAAGTAGTGTGTGCATCAGAACCCAGGGGAAGGAGTGGTGGTGCCATAGGAGACTGAACCACCTACCTGCTAGTGTTGGAGGGTCTCCTGCAGAGGCGGCGGGTGGGTGTGGCTCACCGTGAGGACAAGGACACTGACAGCAGAAGTTCTGGGAAGTAGTCCTTAGCTGAGCCCTCCCAGATTCCACCATTTGCCCCACCAAAGAGCCCAGGTAGGCTCCAGTGTTAAGTTGCCTCAGGCCAAACAACCAACAGGGAGGGAACTCAGCTCCACCCATCAGCAGACAAGCAGATTAAAGTTTTGCTGAGCTCTGCCCACAAGAGCAACACCCAGCTCTGCCCACCACCAGTCCCTCCCATCAGGAAACTTGCACAAGCCTCTTAGATAGCCTCATTCACCAGAGGGCAGACAGCAGAAGCAAGAAGAACTACAATCCTGCAGCCTGTGGAACAAAAACCACATTCACAGAAAAATAGACAAGATGAAAGGGCAGAGGGCTATGCACCAGATGAAGGAACAAGATAAAACCCCAGAAAAACAATTAAATGAAGTGGAGATAGGCAACCTTCCAGAAAAAGAATTCAGAATAATGAGAGTGAAGATGACCCAGGACCTCAGAAAAAGAATGGAGGCAAAGATCCAGAAGATGCAAGAAATGTTTAACAAAGAAGCTAGAAGAATTAAAGAACAAACACCTAGAAGAATTAAAGAGCAAATAAACAGAGATGAACAATACAATAACTGAAATGAAAAACACACTAGAAGGAATCAATAGCAGAATAACTGAGGCAGAAAAACAGATAGGTGACCTGGAAGACAGAATGGTGAAATTCACTGCCGTGGAACACAATAAAGAAAAAAGAATGAAAAAAAAATGAAGACAGCCTAAGACACCTCTGGGACAACATTAAACACAACAACATTCGCATTATAAGGGCCCCAGAAGGAGAAGAGAGAGAGAAAGGACCCGAGAAAATATTTGAAGAGATCATAGTCAAAAACTTCCCTAACATGGGAAAGGAAATAGCCACCCAAGTCCAGGAAGCACAGAGAGTCCCAGGCAGGACAAACCCAAGGAGAAACATGCCAAGATACATAGTAATCAAACTGACAAAAATTAAAGACAAAAAAAATAATTGAAAGCAACAAGGGAAAAATGACAAATAACATACAAGGAAACTCCCATAAGGTTAACAGCTGATTTCTCAGCAGAAACTCTACAAGCTAGAAGGGAGTGGCATGACGTATTTAAAGTGATGAAAGGGAAGAACGTACAACCAAGATTACACTACCCACAAGGATTTCATTCAGTTCAACAGAGAAATCAAAAGCTTTACAGGGCTTCCCTGGTGGCGCAGTGGTTGAGAGTCCGCCTGCCGATGCAGGGGACATGGGTTCGTGCCCTGGTCCGGGAAGATCCCACATGCCACGGAGCGGCTGGGCCCGTGAGCCATGGCTGCTGAGCCTGTGCGTCCGGAGCCTGTGCTCCGCAACGGCAGAGGCCACAACAGTGAGAGGCCTGCGTGCTGCAAAAAAAAAAAAAAAAAAGCTTTACAGACAAGCAAAAGCTAAAAGAATTCAGCACCACCAAACCAGCTCTACCACAAATGCTAAAGGAACTTCTCTAAGTGGGAAACACAGAGATGGAAAGGACCTACAAAAGCAAACCCATTACAATTAAGAAAATGGTAATAGTAACATACATATTGATAATTACCTTAAACGTGAATGGATTAAATGCTCCAATCAAAAGACACAGGCTCACTGAATGGATATAAAAACAAGACCCATATGTATGCTGTCTCTAAGAGACCCACTTCAGACCTAGGGACACATACAGACTGAGTTTAAGGGGATGGAGAAAGATATTCCATGCCAATGGAAATCAAAAGAAAGCTGGAGTAGCAATACTCATATCAGATAAAATAGACTTTAAAATAAAGAATGTTATGAGAGACACGGAAGGACACTATGTAATGATCAAGGGACCAATCCAAGAAGAAGATATAACAATTATAAATATATATGCACCCAACATAGGAGCACCTCAATACATAAGGCAACTGCTAACACCTCTAAAATAGGAAATCGACAGTAACACAATAATAGTGGGGGACTTTAACACCTCACTTACACCAATGGACAGATCATTGAAAGAGAAAATTAATAAGCCAACACAAGCTTTAAATGACACAATAGACCAGATAGATTTAATTGATGTTTATAGGACATTCCGCCCAGAGACAGCAGATTACACTTTCTTCTCAAGTGCGCACGGAACATTCTCCAGGATAGATCACATCTTGGGTCACAAATCAACCTCAGTAAATTTAAGAAAATTGAAATCATATCAAGCATCTTTCCTGACCACAACGCTATGAGATTAGAAATCAATTACAGGTAAAAAAAATGTAAAAAACACAAACACATGGAGGCTAAACACTACGTTACTAAATAACCAAGAGATCACTGAAGATTTCAAAAAGGAAATCAAAAAAATACCTAGAGACAAATGACAATGAAAACACCATGATCCAAAACTTCTGGGATGCAGGAAAATAAGTTCTAAGAGGGAAGTTTATAGCTATACAAGCCTACCTCAAGAAACAAGAAAAATCTCAAATAAACAATCTAACGTTACACCTAAAGGAACTACAGAAGAAGAACAAACAAAACCCAAAGTTAGCAGAAGGAAAGAAATCATAAAGATCAGAGCAGAAATAAATGAAATAGAAACGAAGAAAACAATAGCAAAGATCAATAAAACTAAAACTGGTTCTTTGAGAAGATAAACAAAATTGATAAACCATTCGCCAGACTCATCAAGAAAAAGAGGGAGAGGACTCAAATCAAAATTACAATTGAAAAAGGAGAAGTTACAACAGCACGGCAGCAATACAAAGCATCCTAAGAGACTACTACAAGCAACTCTATGCCAATAAAATGGACAACCTGGAAGAAATGGACAAGTTCTTATAAAGGTATAAACTTCCAAGACTGAACCAGGAAGAAATAGAAAATATGAAGACCAATCACAAGTAATGAAAGTGAAGCTGTGATTAAAAATCTTCCAACAAACAAAAGTCCAGGACCGGATGGCTTCACAGGTGAATTCTATCAAACATTTAGAGAAGAGCTAACACCCATCCTTCTCAAACTCTTCCAAAAACTTGGAGAGGAAGGTACACTCCCAAACTCATTCTATGAGGCCATCATTATCCTGATACCAAAACCAGATAAAGATACTACAAAAAAAGAAAATTACAGACCAATATCACTGATGAATATAATGCAAAAATCCTCAACAAAATACCAGCAACAGAATCCAACAACACATTAAAAGGATCATACACCATGATCAAGTGGGATTTATCCCAGGGATGCAAGGATTCTTCAATATACACAAATCAATCAATGTGATACACCATATTAACAAACTGAAGAATAAAACCATATAATCATCTCAATAGATGCAGAAAAAGCTTTTGACAAAATTCAACACCCATTTATGATAAAAACTCCCCAGAAAGTGGGCATACAGGGAACCTACCTCAACATAATAAAGGCCATATACAACAAACCCACAGCAAACATCATTCTCAATGGTGAAAAACTGAAAGCATTTCCTCTAAGATCAGGAACAAGACAAGGATGTCCACTCTCACCACTATTATTCAACATAGTTTTGGAAGTTTTAGCCACGGCAACCAGAGAAGGAAAAGAAATAAAAGGAATACAAACTGGAAAAGAAGAAGTAAAACTGTCACTGTTTGAAGATGATATGATACTATACACAGAGAATCCTAAAGATGCCACCAGAAAACTACTAGAGCTAATCAATGAATTAGGTAAAGCTGCAGGGTACAAAATTAATGCACAGAAATCTCTTGCATTCCTATACACTAATGATGAAAAATCTGAAAGAGAAATTAGGGAAACACTCTCATTTGCCACTGCAATATAAAGAATAAAATACCTAGGTATAAACCTACCTAGGGAGACAGAAGACCTGTATGCAGAAAACTATAAGACACTGATGAAAGAAATTAAAGATGATACCAACAGATGGAGAGATATACCATGTTCTTGGATTGGAAGAATCAATGATGTGAGAATGACTATATTACCCAAAGCAATCTACAGTTTCAATGCAATCCCTATCAAATTACCAATGGCATGTTTTACAGGACTAGAACAAAAAATCTCAAAATTTGTATGGAGATACAAAAGGCCCCGAATAGCGAAAGCAGTCTTGAGGGAAAAAAACAGAGCTGGAGGAATCAGACTCCCTGACTTCAGGCTATACTACAAAACTACAGTAATCAAGACAGTACGGTACTGGCACTAAAACAGAAATATAGATCAATGGAACAGGATAGAAAGCCCAGGGATAAACCCATGCACCTATGGTCAACTAATCTATGACAAAGGAGGTAAGGATATACAATGGAGAAAAGACAGTCTCTTCAATAAGTGATGCTGGCAAAAGTGGACAGCTACATGTAAAAGAATGAAATTAGAACACTCTGTAGCACGATACACAAAAATAAACTCAAAATGGATTAGAGACCTAAATGTAAGACTGGACACTATAAAACTCTTAGAGGCAAACATAGGAAGAACACTCTGACATAAATCACAGCAAGATCTTTTTTGATCCACCTCCTAGAGTAATGGAAATAAAAACAAAAATAAACAAATAGGACCTAATGAAACTGAAAAGCTTTTGCAAAGCAAAGGAAACTACAAACAGGACGAAAAGACAACCCTCAGAATGGGAGAAAATATTTGCAAATGAATCAAGGGACAAAGGATTAATCTCCACAATATATAAACAGCTCATGCCACTCAATATTCAAAAAACAAACAACCCAATCCAAAAATGGGCAGAAGACCTAAATAGACATTTCTCCAAAGAAGATATACAGATTGCCAACAAACACATGAAAGAATGCTCAACATCATGAATTATTAGAGAAATGCAAATCAAAACTACAATGTAGTATCACCTCACACCAGTTAGAATGGGCATCATCAGAAAATCTACAAACAACAAATGATGGAGAGGGTGTAGAGAAAAGAGAACCCTCTTGCACTGTTGGTGGGAAAGTAAATTGATACAGCCACTATGGAGAACAGTATGGAGATTCCTTAAAAAACTAAAAATAGAATTACCATATGACCCAGCAATCCCACTACTGGGCATATAACTAGAGCAAATCATAATTCAAAAAGACACATGTACCCCAATGTTCATTGCAGCACTATTTACAATAGCCAGGTCATGGAAGCAACCTAAATGCCCATCGACAGACGAATGAATAAAGAAGATGTGATGCATATATATAATGGAATATTACCCATAAAAAGGAACAAAATTGGGTCATTTGCAGAGATGTGGATGGATCTAGAGACTGTCATACAGAGTAAAGTAAGTCAGAAAGAGAAAAACAAATATCATATATTAATGCATATATGTGAAACCTAGAAAAATGGTACAGATGAACCAGTTTGCAGGTCAGAAATAGAGACACAGATGTAGAGAACAAACGTATGGACACCAAGTGGGGAAAGTGGTAGGTGGGGGTGGTGGGGTGGGATGAATTGGGAGATTGGGTTTGACATATACATACTAATATGTATAAAATAGATAACTAATAAGAACCTACTGTATAAAAAAATAAATAAAATAAAATTCAAAATAAAATAGCAGCAATATAACACTCCCTAAATGGGATTTTAACTAATGTATAATAATTAGTCTTATCATAACAGCATCTCTTTACCACATTCAGAAGAGAACCCTGCCTGTCTGCCATAAGTGGTGTTATTAGAGGGAAGAGAGTGTTTTTCCTGCCCATTCATGCTCCAGATGCCATTTAGCCGCATTCTGTGGGGACAATGGTCCTTGCCTTTCATAGAGTACAGATAGAAATGCAGAACTACAGCATTCAGAGATTCTGCTGTCTGCCACAGAATTCTAGTCAGCCCCATTTCTTTGAAAATGCATAATATTTCTGAGCAGAATGAAAACTTTCTTTCAAAAGAAAACTGCTTTCTGAGTCTACTGTAGCCCAGAAAGAGAGGTCAGATACGGAGAGTTGCCGCAGCAGACCTGGCCTTTAGATAAAATGCCTTTTTCATTTGTTGAATGCAAAGAGAATTTTTGCATGAACCAAAACTTACTTAGTTGCACAAAAATCTAATTGGAGAGCTCATGTTGCCCTTGAACACAATAGCAGGAAAGCATCTGCTTAGACCCAGACCCTCTGCAACTTGCTGAAGTAGAAAAACCATGGGCTTTTGCACCATATAGACCTGTGTTCAAATTTTAACCTGCCGTGTAGGAGCATAGCCTCAAAGCCAATGCTATCCAATAGAACTTTCTTCCATCACAGAAATTTTCTGTATCTGTGCTGCCAAATAGAATAGCCACTAGCTACATCTAGGTATTGAGCACTCGAAATGTGGCTAGTGAAACTGGGAAACTGAATTTTTACATATTCTTAAAATTTTAATTCATCTAAATTAAAATAGTCACATGGTTAGTGGCTACTCTATTGGACAGCACATCTCTAATATAAGAACACTTTCTGCATCTTGCACCTCCTACCATTATGACAGAGTTACACCTCCCAGCACTAAGTTGGCCTCTTTGGGTTTCGGAGGCAGCACACGCTGCACTCAGGAACATTGCTTTGTCTCATTTATCAGGTGAACTATAAGACTGCCAATTCCACATAGAACCCAGAGCAAGAGAGGGGTTTGCAGCAAGTTGAGGCTGGGGACCCGCCTGCCCACTCAGCTACAAACTAAAAGTAACAGTGGCAGATGAGAATGCTGAGTGGAGGACCAAGCAAGTTTCAATAGGAGAGTTGTTACATCGTCTCCTAGAGCTTGAGAGTAAGGCCATGGCTTTTACAGCAGAGAACAACTTTCTGTTTGAAAATCAACAGCTGGCATTCTATTGGACCCTAGGAGGGACTGAGTACTGCTCTCAAGCACTATGTGACCAGAGCTGCCCATTATATCCTGGGTATTGTTTAATTCACTGTGTCATAAATTCAAGCAGGTGCAACACAATCCATCATTCTACATAACGGATTGTGTTGCAATCCATTAATGTACAGAAACGTACATTAGAGTTTGGGCTTAAGTGATTCGAGAAGGCACAAGTACGTTGCATTAACAGCTCAGACTTCCACATCATCTGTCCCTATTGTATCAATACCTCTTCTAAAACCCAAACCTATAGCTCATGGGGAATACCCTACAACCAACTGTCAGAAGAGGAATGAACTTGGGCTTAGTTCACAGATGGGTTGGCACAATATGTTGGTGCTAACTGAAAATGGACAACCGCCATTATAATTCCACTCAGGGGTATTTCTAGTGAACAATGGTGAAGAGAAATCCTCCCAGCGGGCAGATCTGCTAGCAGGACACTTGGCCATCCAGTGCTAATGGAGGGAGATGTAGCTTGAGGTACTTAGGCTCCTGGTTAATGGTTGCATGACTTGGCTAGTTGTTGAGAGGCCTAGAACAAATAACACTGGAAGGTTTAAAACAAGTAGTTCTGGGGAAGAGGTATGTAAGCAAATCTATAAAAGTAGGCACAAAGTGTGCAGATCCTTGTGTCTCACAATAATGCTCATCAGGAAGTATTCCCTGCAGAGGAAGCTTTCAATAGTTAAGGGAACAGAATGACTCAGTAGACGTTATTTTTCTCCTTTCCTTAGCAACCTAAAGCCTCATGAACTGGGCCAATCAACAGAGTGGCCATATGAAGAAATAAAGACACTAAATGGGTCTAACAGCACGTACTTCCTCTAATCAAGACTGATACAGCTACTGCCATGGTGAATATCCATCCAGTTTCCTAGGAGAAGAGACCAACTCTGAGCCATCACTATGGCACCATCCCTTGAGGCAGCCTCAATTTTAGCAGGAGGTCAATTACAGTGGGCCACTTCTACTATGAAAAGGGCAGTGATTTTTGTCTCACTGGAATAGAAATCTACTGACAATGTTAGTTTTCCTTTCCTTGCACTTCCCTCAGCACCACCATCCAACCAATAGATGCCTGATCTATCAGCATCATGTTCCATACAACATTTCCTTGGAGCAAGATCCCTATTTATGCCAAAGGAAGAGCTACAATGGATGTACAACCACAGGTACCACTGGTCTTCAATATACACCCCTCACCAAGAGCATCTGTCTAGAAGAACACTGGAAAGCCGTGTTGAAGGTTAAGCTAAGGATTGATTGCTGTCCTCTAGGATGCAGGGTAAGTACTGATAAATGGTAGATACACAGTGATGCTTTATCCTACATAGCAAAAATAAATGCGTCTGGGAAGCACAGGGTCAAAATAGAACTGGGTTCTTTCACCATAATTTCTAAAACTCACAGAATTCGCACTTTCTGATCTTAGGTTCTACGAAATTAGAGATTGTGTTTCCTGGGGATCAGATAGGTAGAGTGGAATGGGAGCATGCATCTATCAAATGACACAGAAAAATTCCTACTTAACTTGGAGGTATGACCTACCTGTTCATTTTGAGCTCCTTATACCAAGAAACATCAGGCAAAAAAAGGTATTAATGTCTTGTCAGGGGTAATTGATCCCTGTTATCATAAGAAGAAATCCAGAATTGCTGCTATACAATAGGGATAAAAAGGGATGTGTCAGCAACCCAGGAATTCACTGAGGTATCTCTTGGCGGTTTTATACCTGGCAAGTGATCAATTGTAGCAACCACAGCCTGACAAAAGGCAAGGCCACTATGGATACGTACCCTCAGAAATGAGGTCACTCCAGCAGGAAAGCAACTGAAGGGGAGGAAATTCTAGAATAGCTGGTGAAGAAGGGAGATTATATTTATTATACCCTTGGAATCAGTTGAAGCTGACAGCATGTTGTTTCCACCAAGAGAAAAGAAAGAAAAAGAAAAGAGAGAGGGGTCTCTTATTTCAGAATGGTAGCCAGATATAATGAGAGCACATGAGTTGAGGTGACTGGTGCAAGGGGGTGAATTGTATCATATACCACTTATGGTTGCTTCAGATTCTCTTGATCTCAGCTGTTTCTGTCATTGCCACACTTGTTCCAGAATCAACAGTCACTGTATTGACACAGTCTGGCTGGACACTAACTCATTTCATGTGGCCACAACCTAAGAGCATTTGCCACATGTCTATTCAAAGCACATCTTGCCTCTTGTTTCAGATGATGCTGAGGGATAAGATGACATGGGACCACATATGCTCAGCTCAGAAGTATCAAAGAATTAATATCCTAGGGAGAAAGCATTTGACTAATGAGAAATGGGAGCTAATGGATAAATTCTCCTTCCTTCTTTTCTTGGAAGGACTGACTTGAGAAGTAATTCTTTTCATAGTCTCTTAGAAGAAGGTCCCATGAATCAGGTAACACTGTCACTTGATACCACATATGGCCAGCTTGATAATATACCTTTTTATTGGCTCTTCCCCCACTTTCCCTACCATGCTCTCCTTGTTCCTCAGATCTGCTGCCCAGGATTAGGAGAACCCAGGTCAAGAGACAGTGGAATTACTGAGATTTTCTTGAAAAAAATAAAATCCCAGGTTTATAAAAACTGCGGGCTATGTTTAAACATCTTATGAAGAATAGAGTTAATAGGCACTTCAGGAGGTCAGCCTAACTCTTGCTTCCTGGCTGGCTGTCAATTTCAACTCATCCATCCTTTAGAACTGACCCAAGTCCTTCAGACAGCAGCACCAGAAGACACAGAGAGATACCCAGAAGAGGAGAGGGCCATAAAGAAAAGGGAATTAATATTAACTAAGCACTGTACCACATATACTCCATATATTATCTCAGCCAATCAGCCAAGGTAGGTAACATTATTATCTCTATGTAAAATAGAGAGGAAGGAATGTAAGTTCAGACCAATACTACCCAATTACCAAGTGGCTGGGATCAAACTCAATTTTTTTCACTAATGTAATTTCTCCATATTAGATTCCTTTATTGAGAACCAGAGTTATATTTAGACATTAGCGTTTTGTGACCTCATTGGACCTAGAGAAAAGGAAGTTGGTATTTAGGGAGCAAAAAAACCCCAAACCCCACAAACCATCTTAGCAAAAGTAGAAGTTAAATACAGTTATACGTAAAAGAGAAAAATAAAAGAGAACAGAGAAAGTCAGAATCTTGGACGGCATTTGTCCAGACCAAAGTTTTACAAATATGTGATGCAGAACACATATGTATCAAAAAATTTGGATGTGTTACTAATTTTTTTTTTCGGTCCGTGGGCCTCTCACTGTTGTGGCCTCTCCCGTTGCGCAGCACAGGCTCCGGACGCGCAGGCTCAGCGGCCATGGCTCATGAGCCCAGCCACTCCGCGGCATGTGGGATCTTCCCGGACCGGGGCGCGAACCCGTGTCCCCTGCATCGGCAGGCGGACTCTCAACCACTGCGCCACCAGAGAAGCCCGTGTTACTAATTTTTGATCAATGTTCCAATATGTTTTGGCTATCACTAAAGATACTCTATTTGACAATGCCTGTCAGATTAAACATTGCATTACAGTGGGTTGTGCAACATGGTGTAGGGCAGAGCAAAACTTGCTATGAACCGGGAAGGACTGTATCACAGATTCAAGCAGGTGACAAAGAAAGAAGTGTTTAATGGAACACTTGAGAACATTGTCTTCTGTGTGTATAAGAAAGAGTAGTCATGATAGTTGATATTTCTATCAAACATCAACAGTGGTGCTGTGAGATCAAGGGAATGCTGAAAAAAATACTAAAATCTGATGCAACATTATTTTTTGTAGTTCAGACTGATCAGTAATAACTGCTGACTTGTTTACTGTTGTCAGATGAGTCTTTTAATCTTTCAAATTGAGCTGCTAAAAATACCTTGAATGTGAAAAGTGTGAGAACTGTTGTTCTAAGAAACCTATTTACCTGACCAGACTTGCCACCCCACCTAAGCTGAGAAACAAATGGGAAATTGCTGGTTTAATTGCTGGCTAAAGCAATTTATTGTGTTAAAAAAGCACTTTTCCTTACTAGTACAACTGAAATGAAAATAGTGATAGTGATGTATAGACTAGTGATACAGAGACCCACATTCATGGAGCTCTCTATCAGAATCAGCAGCATCTCTTTGAGCCAAGTGACCCATCTGGACCCAAATGACCCAGAAACCATGAAGGGGAGAACACCTCACTCACTAAGAATGTATTTAGGAAGTAGAAGAGCTAAAAATCAAATTCCCTGAGCCTTGGGCAGTGATCACAACATGCATTAGAAAGGACCAGAAAGAGCTGAAAAAGAAGAAAGCCAGGATTTTGCTTTGGCCTGCCTCTTCTCCCTCCATGTGTTGGCATATGAGGGAAGCCTGCAAAATGGAGAGAATTTCTTCAGTAAATGGCAGACCCCGCATCTGCTGAAGAACGGAGGTGAAGGTAGCCCCCCCCACCAAAGCTCCAGAGTGGCTTTGAATGGTCAGCCAGAGACGGAGGAGGCCATTATTAGCCCTGCAGGCCGGCTATTGCTCTTTCAGGAGAATCAATGGCAGTTTTCTTTGAAAGATTCAAGGACAAGGAAACAAATTTCACTTGCTAAGATCCCTTCTTTCCCATTTTATCAAGATTTGATGGCAACTCAATATGCAACACTGGCTTCCACGTTTGGCTTCTGATGCTGTTGCGAGAATAACAACCAACATTTGAAGGTGGGCCCATGGCGAAAAGGACAGGAATGTAAGGGCCATAAGGCCCTGGATGAAAACCATAACTCCACCACTTCCTGTTTAAGAAGTGAACTCTCTGAGCTGCAGATTGATCCCAGTTAAATGGGAAAATGATACCTGCCTTATAAGAGTGTTATGAGAATGATTTTGTGTATAGGGTCCAGCTCTTAGATGGTACTCAATAAATGTTAATTCCCTTGCCCTGACTTCAGTTAAATTCAATGTCTCCTTTAATCCTCAAAACTCTACAAGGAATGCAGTCAGGTACCACCCACTTGTAAAAGGCAGGGAGAAACTGAATCTCATTATGCGCCTAAAAGTTGATGGCCGATAAATGACAGAATTAAGAGTTATTTCCACGTCTTTTAAAAATTCCTAACATCTCTGCTCCTTTGCTCTAAGTCACAGGGTTTGATTCATTTATTCATTCATTCAACATTTGTTCAAGTGCCTAACACCCATGCCAGACTTATAAATCAAGGATTGAAAAAACCAACAAATCTCTTTCCTTATAGAACTTACATTCTAGTGAATGGAGACAGATAACAATTAAATATGAAACATGTACAAAGGTGACAATGCTAGAAGAAAATACAGTGAAGTAGAGCAGGAGTCCCCAGCCCCTGGGGAACCGGGTCACACAGCGAGAGGTGAGCAGCGGGGCGAGCGAGCGAAGCTTCATCTGTATTTACAGCCGCTCCCCGTCACTGGCATTACCGCCTGAGCTCCGCCTCCTGTTAGATCAGTGGCGGCATTAGATTCTCATAGGAGCGCAAACCCTACTGTGAACTGCGCATGCGAGTGATCTAGGTTGCACGCTCCTTATGAGAATCTAATGCCTGATGATCTGAGGTGGAGCTGAGGCAGTGATGCTAGCGCTGGGGAGCGTCTGCAAATACAGATTATCATTAGCAGAGAGGTTTGACTGCACAGAGACCATAATAAACCAATTGCTTGCAGACTCATATCAAAAACCCATCAGTGAGCGGCAAGTGAAAACCAGCTCAGGGCTCCCACTGATTCTTCATTATGGTGAGTTGTATATTTCATTATTTCATTATTTCATTATTATATTACAATGTAATAATAATAGAAATAAAGTGCACAATAAATGTAATGCGCTTGAATCATCCTGAAACCATCCCCGCTCCCGCCAGTCCACGGAAAAATTGTCTTCCACGAAGCCAGTCCCTTGTGCCAAAAAAGTTTGGGCACCACTGAAGTAGAGGAGTGTAGGGCTGAGTGTGTGTGCACTAATTAAGGAAGCTGGTTGGGAAGGTGGTCTGATAAGCTGACCCTGGAGTAGACCTGAAGGAGTGAGAAGTGAGCCATGTGGATATCTGAGGGAAGAGTGTTTCAGGCAGAGGGAATCACCAAGTACAAAGGTCTCAAGGTAGGAGCATGCTGCTTTTGTCAGAGGAATATCAGAGATATTGTGGCTGGATGGAGTGAGGTGGGTGGGGGGGGTAGTGGTGGGATATGAAATGCAAGAAGCATGGGGGAGGTAGGTTTATTCAGGGCTTCCTAGGTGATGGTTAGCTCTTCGAATTTTACTTTAAGATGGGAAGCCAGTGAATGTGTTGAACAGAGAGGTAATATGATCTTAAGTTTTTACAGAGATCACTCTGATGGGGGGCAAGGGGAAAGCATGAGACGATTCACTAATTCAGGAGAGAGATGAGGGTGGCTTGCTTAGGATGGTAGTGGTACAGATGATGAGGGGTGGTCAGGTTCTGTATATATTTTAAAATAGGTTCGAAAGAAGCTGTTTATGAATGGATTTGAGTGTGAGAGACAGAGGGAGAGATGTCAAAGATAGCATCAAGATTTTGTTGTTATTTTTTAAACACCATAGAAAATCACCAGTGATTGCTAAAGTTTCAGCTCTTATAAGTAACCCTGAATTAGTCATTTTACCCCTCTCACTTTAGTTTCTTCATTAGCAAATGTCTTTTGATTGGTCCAGAGGCAGCATCCCTTCCCTCCAACACCCCTTCCCTCCAGCATCTTTTCATGCCAACAAATTTAATTTGAGGGTGGTGTTTCCTCTTCTCATTTCAAAGAGTTTCTCTTCCTCTTCATGCATCATTCTATTTCCCTCAGGTTTTCTTCTTCCTCACTTCCCTTTTCCCATTCAATCTGCCTCTTCCTGAGTCATGGAGAACTGAGGATACATCGTCACAATTTGGAAGAGAAGCATTCCCCTTCCCGGGGATTATGCTGGCCATGCATTCTCAATCCATCAAAGGCTAAATTTTTAGCATCTACAGTGGATTAGGTATCCTGGGAAGATAGCCCATGTCCTCAGGAATCAGTTGCTTCTCCTTGCATTAATATCTTGATTCATGTAGATCCCTTCAGAAGAAAGTAAGGGAAACAGAGTACTGCAGAGATGAATCTTAAATCTGATAAGTCTGTGTCTAAAAGCTTCATTTTCCAGTTTTGTCACTTACCTCCCTCAAACCTATTCCCAGCACTCCTAAAGTATAAACACTTGACTGATTTGAAAGCTAGATAAACAGAAATTCTACTGGACAACGAGAAATTCTTCATATCTCCTCAGCACTGAATGGCTTATAGAGCATTCTCATATCCTTTGGACAGCACTATGGGAAGGAAGGGCAGGACAGAAATTATTTCCCCATTTCACTGGTGAGAAAATTGAAATTCAAATAACTATTATTGCCCAAGGAAACAACTGCTAAATGCAGGATCTACACTAACATCACTAGAATGTGCGTCTTCTGATTTCTAAACATAATGCTATTTCATAATAATAGCTTCTATTTATTGAGCTCTGTATACCTAGTGTTCTGTGAACAGTTTTTATAAATTAGCTTATTCGATGTTTACAAATGCCTATGAAATGCATGTATTGACCTAATTTACAAATGAGGAAATTAATACTCAGAAAGCTTAAAAAAGTCAATTATACCTCAATAAAGCTGAAATTTTAAAAAATAATGAAGTTCCTATAATTACTTTTAAAAAAAAAAAGGTTAAATAAATTGTCCATCTGACACTCATAAGAGATTTAGCCAAGATCAACCTTGCTCCCATGGGCGGTGTTGTTTATCATATAAAGAAACTTAGCGGTTACAAATGGATTTCAATATAGTTGGCTACTTCATTCCTACAACACTTGCCTCTCCTAGGTTTCTTTTTTTCCTACAGTCATCACTTACGATCTTCCTCCTACCTCAAGGTCATGGCTTTTTGGTTTCCTCACTAACTCATTTTCCTCTACAATCATATTTTTATTTATTTATTTATTTTGCGGTACGCGGGCCTCTCACTGTTGTGGCTTCTCCCATTGTGGAGCACAGGCTCCGGACGCGCAGGCTAAGCGGCCATGGCTCACGGGCCTAGTCGCTCCACCGCATGCGGGATCCCCCGGACCGGGGCGCGAACCCGCGTCCCCTGCATTGGCAGGCGGACTCTCAACCACTGCACCACCAGGGAAACCCCTCTACAATCATCTTAATTTTGGATTCCCAAAGGCAAATCTTGGGCTCTTTCTTCTTCCTTTCTCTATATGATTTTATCCATCTCCTTAGATTCAAATACAAATGAACTTCCGGAGACTCTCAAACTTCTGTCTCCAGCTTAGCAGTCTCCTCTAAGCTCTAGACTTGCCTCCATATCCAGCTGACATTTTGGCATATCTCCTTGCCTGTCTTGTTGACATCCCACACTTAACATTTCCAAAATGGAACATGTGATTCCCTCTTTACCCAACTCCTAAGCTGATCATATTGAAGTCTTCCCTTTGAAAGGGAAGAAAATGACAGAACCACCCAAATAGTTGCTAAAGCCGGAAACCATGGTTCTTCCCTTTCCTCACTCTTCACAACCTATCAGCAAGTCCTACTGGCTCTGCTTTCCAAATATATCCTGAAACTCTACTCCCCTCTGTTTTAAGCCACCCTCCATTTTTACCTATGCCACCTCATAGGTGGCCCACTGCACCCACTCTTGCCCCTCTCCCATCTGCCCTCTCTACAGTAACTTTTTTGGAAAATGTAAACCAGCTCATGTCATTCCCCTATTTCAAAGCCCTCAGTGACTTCCCATAGACTTAAGAAATCTTCAAACATCTAAAGGCTTATGTGATGTGGCTCCTGCCTTTCTCTCCCCATCTTTCCTTCCTTATACACCAGTCATGCTGGCTTTCTAGTAGTTCTTCAAATTTTTCCAGCTCCGTCCCACCTCGGTACTCTTGCTGTTGCCTCTGTCTGAAAAGCTTCTCTCTTGACCCTTCACTTGGCTGGCTTTTTGGTCTCATCTTAAACATTGTCTCCTATGAGAAGCCTTCTCTAACTACTGCCATTAGTCTCCGTCACAGCACCATGCTTAACTTACTTCATCACACTTATCACAACCTGTAATTATTTATTTGTATATGTATTTGTCTAACTCTACTTGAGGGCAGAGTTTTGTCTGTCTTGTCATTGTCACAATACAGTGTCTGTACATAGGTGTTCCCAGTACACAAAGCTTGGGAGATACTTACGAAATGAATGAAAGAATGAATGGATGAAACTCACTTTTAGTTATGCAGACTCCCATTTTCATAAATATGATGTCTTGGTTATGTTTATCCTCTGTGTTCTGTGCTCTAACAACTCAAGGAGGCATCCCAGTGATGAAGTAACATAGAAATGAGTTATGGTCAGGACCTAACTTCTATGAAATAAGAACAAAGAGGACAGGGCTTCCCTGGTGGCACAGTGCTTAAGAATCCGCCTGCCAGTGCAGGGGACATGGGTTCAAGCCCTTGTCTGGGAAGATCTCACATGCCGTGGAGCAACTAAACCCATGCGCCACAACTACTGAGCCTGTGAGCCACAACTACTGAACCTTGTATGCCTAGAGCCTGTGCTCTGCAACAAGAGAAGCCACCACAATGAGAAGGCTGCGCCCCGCAATGAGGAGTAGCCCCTGCTCGCCGCAACTAGAGAAAGCCTGTGTGCAGAAACCAAGACCCAACACAGTCAAAAATAAATAAATAAAATAAATAAGTTTATTAAAAAAAACTTATAAAAAATTATTAAAAAAAAAAAAAAGAACAAAGAGGACAAATTATATTGACCCAAAAGAATCCAGGCCGTTAAGCCAGGTGCCAGAATTTTTTGGCTTTTTCATTTCCTTACGTACATAACAGACTTGAATTTCTGAGAAGTCACCCAAAGTATGACCATGTGTTACAAAACCCATTTCACTTAGCCCTTAAGTACATGTCATGCTCTATTTCAATATCAGCCAGAATTCTCATCAGCATTTACAGGGTTGGAGGCCATATCTAACCCAGGCCTTAATCTTTGTCACTAAAAGTAGGCAAATATATAATCATAACTATTTGTCTTATTTTAAGAGCCTACTTATGGTAATGACAAGTACTCCCAGGTACTAGGTGCTCTGTGTTTTATTTCTACTTAATCTTTGCAACAAACCTATAAGGAAATTTTTTTGCCCAACTAATAGTTGAAGAATCTGAGGCTCAGAGAAGTGACATTACTTGCTCTTATGTCAGGCTTATAAGCTGGTAAGAGGTAACGCAGAGATTAAACTCAAGTTTTCTGATTCCAAAGTGAACATTATTTAAACTACATTGCCTTTTGAAAAAAAAATCACACCAGTATCTTTTTAATAAATTATTTAAATCACTAAGTATACCATATTTTCTGATCAACTAATGAAATGTGGTTCTCTTTAAGAGGCAATCTGTGTAAGCTCTCTGGCTCTCCATTATATCTCTAGGGTGAATCCTATCAGTGACTCTGTCACAGAGAATAATCTTAATTTGCCTTCTCTGAGTAAACAGTTGGCTCACAGATAATAGTGATTCCTCTACCTGAAGTCTCCTCAAAGAGGAAATGAATTCATTTCAGTAACGATCTGTGGAACCCTTGGATTTCATGAAGTTGCGGATGAGGTTCTTACAAAGAGAAGAAAATGGTGCCATTATTCCATTGTTTATTTTCTATTTTGGGGCTTTAACTTAAATTTTCATTTGAAGTTTGAAAACCACTGCCCTTGAGAAAGAGAAAAAAAAAAGAAGGAAGGAAGGATGGGAAGGAGGAAAGGGGGGAGGGAGGAAGGAAGGAAAAGGGAAGGGAAGAAAAGAAGAAAGGGAAGAGTCTTCTTTTTCTTGGAATGGCACTACAATTAAGGTATCCTGACACCCTATCTGACTGGAAGAGAGGGAGAGATGGAAGACCAAGGGTAGAGTCTTCTTACGAAGGAAGGTAAAAATAGGTGTGTTCCAGCCCCAGAAAGAAAAGTTAGATTGAATGAGAGTATAAACTCCTTCAGCTAGAACATCTAACACAGATGTGAGGAAATAAGAACAACCTGATTTAGCTAGAGAGAGTCAAAGAATAAATTCTATGACATAAACAGACCCCCACTTCTGTAAAGAATTCCTAAAAAACAACAGGCACTAAAGTTATCTGGGTAAAAGTTCAGCACGAAGTCACGCAAACAATGTGAGAGGTGTTCTACCCCCAGGAAGTTAAATGTATTATAAAACTCCTAATTACACTTTAGATGATCTACCACCAGCATGTCTTACATATTCTTAGATTTAGTTTTTCTTCTGTAATTAAACACACAGTTGTCCGCCTCAGATCCAATGGATGACTACTTGAGACTCAGTATATCTAATGATTTTTCATATTCCATTTTGTTACAAGAAGCATCATTTTCAGAATGGAAGTTCTCCTCTGCTATACCGATTAATGTTGGTGTGATCCAGAAAGGGGGGAGTAGGAAGCCTACTGCTCTTCTCTAACCACACGTTCTCTCCAGGTAAATACCTGTAGTCCCATGGCTTTAAATAATATCCATGTGCCACTGCCTCTTAAAGCTTCATCGCCAACTCTGATCTTTCACCAAAACACCCTTACTGATATGTCTAACATCTCCAATAAGATGTATAGGAGGTATAGGAACTTCCCTGGCTGTCCAGTGGTTAAGACTTCGCCTTCCAATGCAGGGGGTGCAGGTTCGATCCCTGGTCTGGGAGCTAAGATCCCACATGCCTTGGGGCCAAAAAACCAAAACATAAAACAGAAGCAATATTGTAACAAATTCAATAAAGACTTTAAAAATGGTCCACATCAAAAAAAAAATCTTAAAAAAAAAGAGGTATAGGAGGTATAGATATCCTAAACTTGAAATACCCAAAACAATATTCCCATTCCCCAAAATGTAATCATCCCCCAATTTTTCATCTCAGCAAAGGTCTATACCACTCATTGCTAAAAATAAACAACCAAACAACTCTTGGAGTCATCCTTGCCTCCTTTCTCTTCTTCACGTTCCACATCCAATGTTGGCTTTACCTCCAAATTTTATAGTATTCATCCACTTTTCTCAATCTCTTCAGCTACCAAGCCAACATTATTTCTTCCTCTAGATGAAATACAACAGCTTCCTAACTGGTCTCCCTGCTGTTACTCTCACCCACCTTCATACAAACTTGCTCTCTAGACAGCAGTCAAAGTCAGTTTTCAAAATGTGAATTAAATGTTACTCTCCTGCGTATAACTTTTCCAAAGGTTTCCAATTATACTGAGAATAAAATCCAAACTGTTTACTATAATCTAGGACAGAGCTTTCCAAACCAAGCCATTACTAGGTTGTGAAACCAATGTACTGGGTAAGGATCAGCATTTTAAAATAAAACAAAATATCAAAGTTTATTGAAAGAACTCTTTCAGGAGCGTGTGTGTGATAGTGGACTGTAATATAAAATGTATTTCTTACTGTGGGTCACATTAAAAGAGTTTGAAAGCCATTGGCCTACGAGATCTTAAAGATCTGTTAGCTCACATCTCCTGCGTAACATCCCACCCCATCCCCTGCTCATCCAAATACCTCAGCCCTTCTAGCAGCCTTATTGTGTCTTCAGAGAAGGCAAGCTTCTCCCCACCTCTGTCCCTGGCACTTGCCTGAATGCTCTACTTCCAATTATTCTTAGGGATGGATCCTTCTTGCCATTCAAACCTCAGCTCAAATCTCACCTGCTTAGAAAGCCTTTCCTCCTCTAACTAATGTAAAGCAGTCCCTACCACTTCTCTATCACACCACCCTGGTTTATTTCCTTATGTGGCTAACCATGCTCTTGAATATTTACTTGTTTGTACACTGTCTTTCTCGGCATAATGCAGGGCCCTTAACTCTCCTGTTCACCACAGTTCCCCACACACTTATAACAGCCTCTCAATAAGTATTAGTTGATAGAATGTTGAATATTTCAGTTTTATGTGTTTTTATAAAATAGGGACACCTTATGATGAAATCCTTAAATAATTGTAATAACACTGCTAGGAAAACAATGATGCTGCTGCTGAAACTGAACAGTGACTGGTACGCAGGACCCATGGGAGAGCCTGAAGTTTCGTTTGTCAGCTGATGGAGGAAAACCCAACTGTAGCGTATAAAAGGTAATTTCCGGGCACGCAAGGAAAATTCAGATTGGTTGACACTGAGCATAGAAATGTTAGAGACTTTGTCATAGTTTTTATCTAGTGCCCTGTGGTTTCTGGCAACAAAACCCCTTAAAACCAAAGTGTTCATCTTGAATTCCCTTCCATAGTGGAACCAGGAGCAAAAATCTGCATCCAATGCCTTCAGTCCTGAATGAAAGAAGAGGGACCCAGGAAGGCAAGAAAAGAGTGGCAACTGCCAGGAAAGACAAGATGGGGGCAGGGTCAGAGTGGGAAGTGCCCTCGGGGAGCCAGGCCCACAAGTAGACTCCGGAGTCAGAGGGAAAGAGGCCCTGGTTCCCTTCACAGCCCCATCTAGCAAACTCCCCCAAGAGGGGATTAGGATTATCGCCTCTGTCTGTCTTTAATTCTTTCCAGGTGCCTGTCATAAAGGGGCTTGTGTGCTAAGCTGAGGAGTTTGAACTTTCTGGGGAACCTTTGAGGAGTCTAAGCAAGGGGATGGCCCATTGCGGTGTCTCAGAGAGATTCCCCCTGGCTGCAGGGGGGAGAGGGCTGCTGTCTGCATGCTTGGAAGCGGGAAGCTCTGCAGCAGATGCACCTGATGAGAAGCAGTGAGCGTCTAAACGAAGACGAGGTGTGTGGGACCCAGAGGCTGTGCAGAGGGAATCTGACTCCACCTGCCTACTAGTTAGCGCCCCCAGTCCGCGGCCCCAAGCCGGTTAGGAACTCCAAAGCCTTTTTTTCTTCCTTGTAAAATGAAACCGGAGACTGGCATCTCCTTCAGAGATTGCTTTGAGGATTGCCTAAGATCATGCGTATAAACTCTAAGTGCCTGACACATAGTAAGTGCTCAATAAATGTCAGCTGTTACTTTTTTTAGGCAGACACTAGCATTGTCTTTTAGCACGGTGGGAGACGCTGAAGCGGACAGAGACAGACAGACCCCACATCCAGCAAATCATAACTCACGTTGGACGGTCACAATGCCTTGAACACACGTTCTTGCCAGAGATGAACCTGGAGCTACAAGGGAAAAATAAACAGCATTTTATTCGTAGAAGCAGTGGACTTAGACTGAAAACAGCAATGCAGGAGAATGAAAACCGAGTTAAAGCTCGACCTCATTGGGGTGAGCGTGGGACTGAGGCGGGAGAGGTACCGCTCGGGCCTGGCCCGCTTAGAATCCGGGCTCCTTTCCCTTCGCCTCCGGCTCCTCCTTTCGGAGACAAGGCTCCCGCCTTAAGCGAGCGGGAGAGGCGGCAGCTATCCAGGCCCACAAAAGGTCGGGGGTTGAGGGCCCCTCGGCACAGGTTTTGTCTGCAAACCCAGTTTCCGAGGTGCCTAAAAGTGTACAAATAGTGAAGCCAGGCCCAGGCGAGCCAATTCATTACCTCGTCTCCGCGCTGCATGCTGATTATCTGCTCTCCATATCACCTCTCCTCAGGGGGCTCAAAGGAATCAGCAAATCCCCCGCATCAGAGCTACGAATCCCCAGCACAGCCCATTCACACACAGCGGGGCGGCTGGGGATTAATTGGAGGGGGGATGTTGTGAATTCCAGAGAGTTCTTTCTCTTTGCCTCACAGCCGGTGGCCGGGGATATTGCTACATGAAAGCTTCCCTGTCAGTAGCAATCATCATTGCCCCGGCTGCTACATTCCAGAGAATGAATTGGCCTCATTTGGTAACTCAACTGGAGAGGGGGCTGGGGAGGGGGTCATTCCTCAGGGGTCCCCATTTGTGGTCCCCACTTCTCGCTCCATAAGTGGTTTGCAAAGCCAAACAGAAACCCCCAGGGCCCAGCTTTCTTTTCCTGTTTCCTTACTTTAGTGATGCTTGGTACGGAGTGAAGCCAGGAAGGGTGGGAAAGGGCGGGACCTGGGTTAGGGCCCGGGCAGGAAATTAGTTGGGGCAAAGCCGCTTCGGAGGAGAGAAGCAGGCCAATAGACCCCCAGGGTTTCTCTGATTGCTTTGATGCGAGGCCGACTTCCCCCTCCCATCCCCGGGCTTCTCGGCAGGAGGCCTGCGGGCTCTCCCCCAACCTCGCGCCGAATGGCGCCCGGGCCTGGAAGCCAAAGGAGCCTAAACCCCGCCGCGCCCAGAGGCAGGGCTGCTCCAGCAAGGCAGGTAACATGAAATGTAAGCCTCAGACGTTTTCTTCGAGGAAGCAGTTTCTGGGAGCCCCGAGAAAGGAGAAGAAGGATTTCATCTCTGAGGTCGGCCGACTGAAACCTTTCGCTAATTCTTTACCTTTTTAAATGCAAGATTGCCCGACTGCCTTCCCCTCCCCCGCACCTTCTGAGCATTTCTCTCCGATCCTCCTCAACCCTCCCGCTGCCTTTTTGCAGAATTCCCTGAAACTCCCACCAAGTCCATAGTTCAGAGAATGTACCCTGGGGAATCCACGAGTCTGGGCCTCTGCATGCCGCCGTAAGAGGTGCCTGAACTGAGGGTCCTCAGGGGCTGAATCCCCCGCCGGGCTCTGCTCAGCCACTCTGGGGCTGTGTGGTGTGGGGCAACTCGCTGGGCTCCCTCTGTCTCTCTTAGTGCATCCATAAGACATATGATAATAACTGCTCTGCCTCCCTAATGACTGTGTAGGGATTAACGGAAGAAGAGATTAAAACGCGTTTTGTGATTTGCAAAGTGCTCAGCATAAGGTATGATTATTATTCAGTTCTCTCATTGGGCTCAGTATTGGGTGTACTCGTGATCTTTATAAAAACCTCATTCTGCATTTATCTACCTCTGTCAGGAGAGTCCTGGTGACGTATGCCCAGGGAGGGACAGAGATAAAAAGATAGGCCAATATACACAAAGGAAAAACAAAACAAAAAGCAGGAGTGTTAGTATAATTTTCAAAAGTAAAAACAGAGTGATATCCCCGCCGCATTTCAAATTACGGATGCCCGGAAGGTGACTCTTGCCCTGTGGGCATTATTCTAGGCCAATAGTCTATCTGCTGGGGATTCTTTGGCGTGGCAGCAGGCAAGCATTGGCCTGCAAAGCAGAAGACTCTGTGTAGTATTGAGCAAGTCATTTCCTCTCTCCGGGCCTCAGTTTCCCCTTCTCTAAAATATGTGAATAGGACTGGATTTCCTTAAAATCTTTTCCAATCTGTCTGTTTTATGATTCTTTGTATGCCTTGATAAGGATTTAGCAACAGTTGGGGCTCCAGTGTCATTTCATACTTGCTAGAACATCATAGAGTTTTACTAATCTTCATCCTGGGATGAAGGACTAAGTGAGCAAACAATCCAAAATCATGCCAGCCACTTAGGGACCCTTAAGTCTACTTAATCATAATGAGAATTTTTCAACATTTGGAAATTAATATGGGAAGAAGCATGACATCATGCCTTAGAACATTCCAGTGCAACTGGCACAGGATCTTATTGCAATTGGCACAGTTTCCCCACCCCAAATGCTTTACTACTAAAAGTGCCTGCTTCACTTAGTAACTCCACTCTAAAAACTGACACCTGAAAACCACAACCTTGGTGTTGCAAGAATCCTAAAGACCACAAGTTCAGCATTCCATTTCACCTTTCTGTCTGCTAAATCTGAACTCTCATCTTGAGTTCCCCAACCAGGGTCTTTATCTCCCAGCTGCACTCATCTGCCTTAGAGAGATGCATTTCTTTTCTTCCCAGCTTCTGTCAGCTGGCTTGTCTGTCCTCAGTGGAAGACTTCAGGTTCAACGCTCTGTCTGGGGAGTTCATATACAGCCTTGACTATTATTCTGATAGATCGTTTTAATTCTCCCCACTTTGATCATGTCAGTTTCCACAACAAACAAGCCTCACCAGAAGCATTCCTGGGCTCACAAAGGCAAACATGCTTGGCTTTGCCTCACACACCAGAGGCCAGAATTCTTTGGTTTTGGCTTCAAGGCTATTTTAACCCTTGGTTACATAAGTTTCCCAGTTAACGCGTTTAACCTTCACTTCCTGCAACCAAAGGCGTGTTAGCCTCCTTCAGAGAAATGCAATGATTTCCAGCCTTTAATTAAGTAAGGATCCAAGTGGCAGATGCAGTTCACACACACTGGAGCCAAGCCCTGGCTACGAAGATTCTTTTGCTCCAAATGCTCTGCAGTTCACTAAGAGTAACTTCAGCTAATAAAAATAACTCTGTCTATTGAGTGCCAGGAGCCATTTCAAACCACTTAAAATATTATCTCATTTAAGATAGGCAAAATGTTAATGTGAAATGGGGATTATGTTGACTTCATAAGTGAAGAAACCGAGGAGATAGAAGCTAAGAGGTCTGTTTAAGATTATACAGCTAGCCCAGGATGGCGCAGGGGTTTTAACCTAGATTTGTCTGACTTCAGGGGAGGCTCTAACACTGAAATGTTAAATGTTAGACATCAGCACTCATTCATGCTGTAGCAGAAAGAGCTCTTGATTGAGAGTAAGGAGGCCAGAGTTAAAGTCTCTGACTGTGGCCATCTCAAGCAAGTCAATTTTCTCCATGCTTTGATTTCCCTAACTGTAAATTGAGGACAGAATTAAATCAGTTTTTTCCCAAACCTCCATCATGCACTTTATTACTTATACCATTCATACTATTATTTAATAACTTTTTTCTTTAAATCCAAATGTTTTAAAATTAAACGTTATTAAATTAAAAACCGAAATGTCGTGCTCTAAGTAGATGGTAGTAATAAAAATAAGATGATAAAAAATATACCGTTAAATTCTAGCTGGATACTGTTGCTGGCCTAAGGCTCTAAGACACCTTAGGCTAACCTTATGTTAAATTGGAAAATATGCAAGCTGGTTAAAGACACTGCAAGTTAGTTAAGTTATATGGAGGACATACTAACAGTCAAGCTAAGACTTGGCCTCAATGTAACCACATGGAAAGAAACCAACAAGAGACAACTTTCTCACTCCCTTACTCAATGTTACTTAATGTTTGGCTGTGTATTACCTAAAATATTTTTTGCATACAACCAGTGGTCCCCATCTCATATTTGACCAGATGATGTTGTGGGTTTCTCTTTTAGCATTTCTAGCTCTAAAATACTTCGATGCTAATGAGGAAAGTTATATTAATTACGGGTAAATTTGAAACTTAATTCATTAGCACCTAGTGAGTATTTCCTGAACTGCAGAGAAGGTAAATAGGGAGGGAATTTGACAGTAAAAAAATCACTGTTATCAATTTCTTTGAACAGCAAAATACAATAAAGAAAGACTCTTCTCTGGGAAGTATGGGAAGGACTTCCAACCCTTTAGCCAGGTAATAATTTTTCATATTTACCATGGTGTGTACAGTAGGTTTTCAAAGTGTGGTTGAAGGCCCTGGGGATAACCAATACCCATTCGGGTCAAAACTATTTTCATAATAATACTAAGATGTTCATGCCTTTTTTACTCAGTTTTCCAGAGGCTACATGAAGTGAGATACTGCAACAGATGGAAAGCAGAAGTAGATATGAGAATCCAGCTGTCTTCCATTGACACAGACATTAAGGAGATTTGCAAAATGTTAAACAATGTTACTCTTCTCACTAATTTTTTTTTAACATGGGTAAATCTATTTTTCCATAAAAATTAAGTTATTTATGTTAACATATAATGAATTTGTTATTTTAAAATAAATATTTTTAAAATATCTCGATTTACCTTCTTATATGGTAAATATGGTTGATATAATCCACATTAAAAAATCTTGATCCACCAGAGGGCAGACAGCAGAAGCAAGAAGAACTACAATCCTGCAGCCAGTAGAACAAAAACCACATTCACAGAAAGATAGACAAGGTGAAAAGGCAGAGGGCTATGTACCAGATGAAGGAACAAGATAAAACGCCAGAAAAACAACTAAGTGAAGTGGAGATAGGCAACCTTCCAGAAAAAGAATTCAGAATAATGATAGTGAAGATGATCCAGGACCTCGGAAAAAGAATGGGGGCAAAGATCCAGAAGATGCAAAAAATGCTTAACAAAGATCTAGAAGAATTACACAACAAACAAACAGAGATGAACAATACAATAACTGAAATGAAAAATACACCAGAAGGAATCAATAGCAGAATAACAGAGGCAGAAGAATGGATAAGTGACCTGGAAGACAGAATGGTGGAATTCATTGCTGCGGAACAGAATAAAGAAAAAAGAATGAAAAGAAATGAAGACAGCCTAAGAGACCTCTGGGACAATATTAAATGCAACAACATTCACGTTATTAGGGGTCCCAGAAGGAGAAGAGAGAGAGAAAGG
This sequence comes from Tursiops truncatus, assembly GCF_011762595.2. Taxonomy (NCBI): domain Eukaryota; kingdom Metazoa; phylum Chordata; class Mammalia; order Artiodactyla; family Delphinidae; genus Tursiops; species Tursiops truncatus. Next base: position 125,226,634 of record NC_047034.1, read on the forward strand.
ACCCGAGAAAATAGTTGAAGAGATTATAGTCAAAAACTTCCCTAACATGGGAAAGGAAATAGCCACCCAAGTCCAGGAAGTGCAGAGAGTCCTAGGCAAGATAAACCCAAAGAGAAACATGCCGAGACACATAGTAATCAAACTGGCAAAAATTAAAGACAAAGAAAAATTATTGAAAGCAACAAGGGAAAAACGACAAATAACATACAAAGGAACTCCCATAAGGTTAACAGCTGATTTCTTAGCAGAAACTCTACAAGCCAGAAGGGAGTGGCATGATATACTTAAAGTGATGAAAGGGAAGAAACTACAACCAAGATTACTCAACCCAGCAAAGATCTCTTTCAGATTCAATAAAGAAATCAAAAGCTTTACAGACAAGCAAAAGCTAAGAAAATTCAGCACCACCAAACCAGCTCTACAACAAATACTAAAGGAACTTCTCTAAGTGGGAAACAGAAGAGAAGAAAAGGACCTACAAAAAGAAACCCAAAACAATTAAGAAAATGGTAATAGGAACATACATATTGATAATTACCTTAAACGTGAATGGAATAAATGCTCCAATCAAAAGACACAGGCTTGCTAAATGGATATAAAAACAAGACCCATATATATGCTGTATAAAAGAGACCCACTTCAGACCTAGGGACACATACAGACTGAAAGTGAGGGGATGGAAAAAGATATTCCATGCCAATGGAAATCAAAAGAAAGCTGGAGTAGCAATACTCATATTAGATAAAATAGACTTTAAAATAAACATTGTTGCAAGAGACAAGGAAGGACACTACATGATGATCAAGGGATCAATCCAAGGAGAAGATATAACAATTATAAATATATATGCACCCAACATAGGAGCACCTCAATACATAAGGCAACTGCTAACACCTCTAAAAGAGGAAATCAACAGTAACACAATAATAGTGGGGGACTTTAACACCTCACGTACAACAATGGACAGACCATCCAAACAGAAAATTAGTAAGGAAACAGAAGCTTTAAATGACACAATAGACCAGATAGATTTAATTGATATTTATAGGACATTCCATCCCAAAACAGCAGTTTACACTTTCTTCTCAAGTGCGCATGGAACATTCTCCAAGATAGATCACATGTTGGGTCACAAATCAAGCCTCAGTAAATTTAAGAAAATTGAAATTATATCAAGCATCTTTTCTGACCACAACGCTATGAGATTAGAAATCAATTAAGGGGAAAAAACGTAAAAAACACAAACACATGGAGGCTAAACACTATGTTACTAAATAACCAAAAGATCACTGAAGAAATCAAAGAGGAAATCAAAAAATATCTAGAGACAAATGACAATGAAAACACGATGATTCAAAACCTATGGATGCAGCAAAAGCAGTTCTAAGAGGGAAATTTATAGCTATACAAGCCTACCTCAAGAAACCAGAAAAATCTCAAATAAATTATCTAACCTTACACCTAAAGGAACTACAGAAAGAAGAACAAACAAAACCCAAAGTTAGCAGAAGGAAAGAAATCATAAAGATCAGAGCAGAAATAAATGAAATAGAAACAAAGAAAACAATAGCAAAGGTCAATAAAACTAAAAGCTGTTTCTTTGAGAAGATAAACAAAATTGATAAACCATTCACCAGACTCATCAAGAAAAAGAGGGAGAGGACTCAAATCAATAAAATTAGAAATGAAAAAGGAGAAGTTACAATGGACACCGTAGAAATACAAAGCATCCTAAGAGACTACTACAAGCAACTCTATGCCAATAAAATGGACAACCTGGAAGAAATGGACAAATTCTTAGAAAGGTATAATCTTCCCAGACTGAACCAGGAATAAATAGAAAATATGAACAGACCAATCACAAGTAATGAAATTGAAACTGTGATTAAAAATCTTCCAACAAACAAAAGTCCAGGACCGGATGGCTTCACAGGTGAATTCTATCAAACATTTAGAGAAGAGCTAATACTCATCCTTCTCAAACTCTTCCAAAAAAATTCAGAGAAAGGAAACCTCCCAAATTCATTCTATGAGGCCACCATCACCCTGATAAGAAAACCAGACAAAGATACTACAAAAAAAGAAAATTACAGACCAATACCACTGATGAATATAGGTGCAAAAATCCTCAACAAAATACTAGCAAACAGAATCCAACAACACATTAAAAGAATCATACACCATGATCAAGTGGGATTTATCCCAGGGATGCAAGGATTCTTCAATATATGCAAATCAATCAATGTGATACACCATATTAACAAATTGAAGAATAAAACCATATGATAATCTCAATAGATGCAGAAAAAACTTTTGACAAAATTCAACACCCATTTATGGTAAAAACTCTCCAGAAATTGGGCATAGAGGGGATCTACTTCAACATAATAAAGGCCATATATGACAAACCCACAGCAAAAATTATTCCCAATGTGAAAGATTTAAAGCATTTCCTCTAAGGTCAGGAACAAGACAAGGATGTCCACTCTCATCACTATTATTCAACATAGTTTTGGAAGTCCTAGCCACAGCAATCAGAGAAGAAAAAGAAATAAAAGGAATACAAATTGGAAAAGAAGGAGTAAAACTGTCACTGTTTGCAGATGATATGATACTATACGTAGAGAATCCTAAAGATGCCACCAGAAAACTACTAGAACTAATCAATGAATTAGGTAAATTTGCAGGATACAAAATTAATGCACAGAAATCTCTTGCATTCCAATACACTAATGATGAAAAATCTGAAAGAGAGATTAGGGAAACACTCTAATTTGCCATTGCAACAAAAAGAATAAAATACCTAGGAATAAACCTACCTAGGGAGACAATAGACCTGTATGCAGAAAACTATAAGACACTGATGAAAGAAATTAAAGATGATACCAACAGATGGAGAGATATACCATGTTCTTGGATTGGAAGAATCAATATTGTGAAAATGACTATACTACCCAAAGCAATCTGCACATTCAATGTAATCACTATCAAATTACCAATGGTGTTTTTTACAGAGCTAGAGCAAAAAATCTTAAAATTTGTATGGAGACACAAATGATCCTGAATAGCCAAAGCCGTCTTGAGGGGAAAAAATGGAGCTGGAGAAATCAGACTCCCTGACTTCAGAGGATAGTACAAAGCTACAGTAATCAAGACAATATGGTACTGGCACAAAAACAGAAATATAGGTCAATGGACCAGGGTAGAAAGCCCAGAGATAAACCCACGCACCTATGGTCAACTAATCTATGACAAAGGAGGCAAGGATATACAATGGAGAAAAGACAGTCTCTTCAATAAGTGGTGCTGGGAAAACTGGAAAGCTACATGTAAAAGAATGAGATGAGAACACTCCCTAACACCATACATAAGAATAAACTCAAAATGGATTAGAGACCTAAATGTAAAACTGGGCACTATAAAACTCTTAGAGGAAAACATAGGAAGAACACTCTTTGACATAAATCACAGCAAGATCTTTTTTGGTCCACCTCCTAGAGTAATGGAAATAAAAACAAAAATAGGGCTTCCCTTGTGGCGCAGTGGTTGAGGGTCCGCCTGCCGATGCAGGGAACACAGGTTTGTGCCCCGGTCAGGGAAGATCCCACATGCCACGGAGTGACTAGGCCCGTGAGCCATGGCTGCTGAGCCTGCACATCCGGAGCCTATGTTCTACAATGGGAGAGGCCACAACAGTGAGAGGCCCACATACCACAAAGAAAAAAAAAAGAAAAAAGAAACAAAAAAAACAAATGGGACCTAATGAAATTTAAAAGCTTTTGCACAGCAAAGGCAACTATAAACAAGACGAAAAGGCAACCCTCAGAATGGGGTTGGACAAAGAATTAATCTCCAAAATATATAAACAGCTCATACTGCTCAGTATTAAGAAAACAAACAACCCAATCAAAAAATGGGCAGAAGACCTAAATAGACATTTCTCCAAAGAAGACATACAGATGGCCAAGAAGCACATGAAAAGCTGCTCAACATCACTAATTATTAGAGAAATGCAAATCAAAACTACAGTGAGGTATCACCTCACACCAGTTAGAATGGGCATCATCAGAAAATCGACACACAACAAATGCTGGAGAGGGTGTGGAGAAAAGGAACCCTCTTGCACTGTTGGTGGGAATGTAAATTGATACAGCCACTATGGAAAACAGTATGGAGGTTCCTTAAAGAACTAAAACTAGAATTACCATGTGACCCAGCAATCCCTCTACTGGGCATATACCCAGAGAAAACCATAATTCAGAAAGACACATGCACCCCAATGTTCATTGAAGCACTATTTACAATAGCCAGGTCATGGAAGCAACCTAAATTCCCATCGACAGACAAATGGATAAAGAAGATGTGGTACATATATACAATGGAATATTACTCTGCCATAAAAAGGAACGAAATTGGTTCATTTGTAGAGACGTGGATGCATCTAGAGACTGTCATACAGAGTGAAGTTAGTCAGAAAGAGAAAAACAAATATCGTATATTAACGCATATATGTGGAACCTAGAAAATGGTGCAGATGAACCGGTTTGCAGAGCAGAAATTGAGACACAGAAGTAGAGAAAAAACGTATGGACACCAAGGGGAAGAAGCCATGGGGGTGGGGGTAGTGGTGTGATGAATTGGGAGGTTGGAATTGACATGTATACACTGATGTGTATGAATTGGATGACTAATAAGAAAAATAAATAAATAAATAATAAACATTAAAAAAATCTCTTTTGCTCCTCAATAATTCTTAAGAGTATAAAGATGTTCTTCAGCCTAAATGTTTGAGAATGTCTAAGGCCATTACAAACAGCAGGTCTAGAGTACATCAGCTGGATTATGAAGTGAGTGAAGTCAACAGTAGTTCATCACAGAACTACCTATAAGGGGGAGGAGTAGGAGAAAAGTACAGTTAGCAATAATGAATTATTATGGTTAGTAATAATGAAGTTAGATTTTCTGAAGTGATCATCAACTCAGTGACATCATTTGTGATTGTGGCAAAGGAAAATTAAGAAGAAATGTAACCAGAAAATGTTTACATTTTATATATTAAAAAACAGAAGCAGAACTTTGAGTTCCAAACTTTGTGACTGCAGCAACATAAAACATGTCTGCTCTTGCGCAGGCCTAGAATCGAATGTGGAAAATGAAGACTTTTCTGGGAAGTTGGCATAGGAAAATTTATTCTTTCACAAATTATTTTTAATGGTGTCTCCAGTTGGCATATATAATCACTGTACAGTGGTAGTTAGTTTAATGTCTTGTGTAGTCAAGAGACTGCTGAAAGGTTGGGATACCACAGAGATGGTTCTCTGGTCACACACTTGATTAAATCAACAAGTTGGGCCAATGTAGCCTAGCCAGTTTACTAACTGAATCCCATGAACTATATGGCCATTTTTTTTTTTTTTTTTAAAGGGCTGGAGAGCACCCGCGGGTCTCGAACCACTCTCGGAAGTGTGGTTGAACCATGATGAAGTATGGCCATAAATTGATTGTGACTATCAGCCGAGACCATGGCCGAAAAAATATAATTGTCGGGCTTCCCTGGTGGCGCAGTGGTTGAGAGTCCGCCTGCCGATGCAGGGAACATGGGTTCGTGCCCCGGTCCAGGAAGGTCCCATGTGCCGCGGAGTGGCTGGGCCCGTGAGCCATGGCCACTGAGCCTGTGCGTCCAGAGCCTGTACTCCGCAACGGGAGAGGCCACGGCAGTGAGAGGCCCGCATACCGTGAACAAAACAAAACTAAACAACAACAACAAACATATATATATATATATATATATATATAAAATTGTCAATTTGTATGTTTCACGTAGATAAGGCCAAAGTGTATTTGCACCTACACTAAATGCCTCACTCTCATTTTGATTCTGGGAGCTCAATTTACAAAGAGAATTAACATTTCTCTTTATTTTAAGTGGTTTCTATGGATACCTTCTATGAAGCATTTCATTCACATCTATCCAATTTAAGCTTCTCATTTTAATTTAAATACATTTTCCATTCCTTCAGAATCTGTATATGATATCCACAGTTCATTTTCTGAAAATAACCTATGCAAAGCATTTATGCACATAAAATTTTAAATTAATATGTTTAAGAGTTAAAAACGAGAAACTCCTATAATACAGAAATGCATAATCTCAGAGTTAGAAGTCTATTTTCATCTGCCTCATACTCACTGAAAATCTGAACTGATTTTCTGATTTCAATTTTTTGGTCATTATTCAGTGCTTTTTGGTCCCTTTCGTAATCTTTTTTATTGTTGTTGCAGTTTTCTTACTGAGCAGAGTTGGGATTAAAACTTTTTAGGTTCTAGTGCCATTAAAATTCAATAAGGTTTCTACTTAATGTAGAAAAATGGGGAAAAAAAGGTTTTAAATGACTACAACCTCAGATATATAATATTGCCAGTATTCCCTAATCTAATAAGCACTTATACTGTTAATTTCCTTTTTTCCAAGAAAAACTATTATATATAAACTCTTGTTAGAGGAGAGGTCTGATGTCATCTCCAGCTACAAATCTTTCTTTTTTTTAATCTATTATGCAGACTTTATATACCCCAGCCTAGAAACTAAGATATTCCACATTTTGATTCCAGACTTCTGCCACCTCTATCCACCACCTCTCCCTGCACAGACCTACTATGCCACAAATAGGCCTACTGAGTTCTCCAGGGGGTTGGTCCCCTTGCCAACCTCTGGCCTTTGTTCTCACCATTCTCCTTCCTGTGAAATGCCTCCTTCAGGACCCTCACTCTCTGTTAATTGAAATTTTATCCAGGCCGCCGAGGCATATGACCAACAACACTTCCCTTAGAAAGACTTTCCTGATCCTCCCAAACAGAGGTGACCACTTTGCTCTTAATGCCAAAGGACTCTCATTACTCAACAGGATACCTGTGTTTTTTGACTCATTTGTGCATTTGCTTTATCCTCTACTTCAAAATGAAAACTCCTTTAATTTTTTTTATTTTTAATAAGTAATGCATGCATACAATAATATACTAGTCAGAGAGCACCAACAGATATTCAAGGAAACATGCCTGCTTCTTACCCTCACCCAGTTCTCCCCACAGGCACCCAATGTTACCAATTCCTTGTATCAATATATCTTCTCAGAGACAGTCTATGCGTGTGCGTGTGCGTGTGCGTGTGTGTGTGTGTGTGTGTGTGTGTACACAAATGGCAGCGTATTTTCATGTTATTCTGCAGGGTGGACACATGATGTTGGGCAGTTTGTGCCTTATACAAGGGCACCCAGTGGAAAGGGCATGGACTGTGAAATTCAGCCCAGGCTTCTCCTGAAAGCTGTCTGCTCTGTGGCTTTCCTAAGTACATTCTAAAGAAAGAAGGCTGTCTTCAAATTTCCGCCAATGCTGCTTGGAGGCTATCAGTCATCCTACTGTGTATTTTTATTTCATTTTTAATTTTCACTTTATTGTGAAATATCTTTGTTGTTTTCTTCACTTTGCACTCTTACAAGAAAGGACTTGCATTAAAAATTCATATTTAAACACTGTCATCAGGAAAAAATTAACTTGCAAAACCTGTTTTCAAGCACTGGCCTATTTCTTTCAAGACTTGCCAATTTACAAATCATCAGTGAAAATACTAAGTTGATATTATTGTTTTTAAATGAAATATCCATGAAAAGCTTTCAGAAATCATGAAAATATCAATTGTCATACTTATAATGATTATTATTCTTTTTAGAAGCAAGAATTTTAAGAATGTTTACTAGATTAGGTTATTTGGAGTTTATTAAATCTAAAAAATTTTTAATCTAATAATTATACCTTTTTTCTTTTCTCCAAATGAGTCTAAGATATATTTTTTTAAAAGGTACTGTTTTCATACCCTGAGGGCTCATTGGGTGTCAGTTGCAAATCATGTCAAAATCCAAGGCTCTTATAGTTCCAGAAAAAAATTTATCTTTAATGCTTCTCACTTCAGGCGTCCCCTTTTGATGTGTTGCTGCCCTCATTTTCCAATAGTTAAATCTAAACCTGTGTTTTTTCTTAGAAAATTCATCATTCTACTTCGGAGCCTGAGATTTGCAAGCCAAGACCATGGCTCCTTCCTGGATGTGAGAACCCAGGAATTCATTCTTCCATCCAACCACCTATTTGTATTTTATAAACCTATCTAGATTATAAGCCTTAGATGCATCCCTTTCAGAATTGTGTTTTAAATGGCTCTATCACTCTGCTTGGACATGTTACCTTTAGGTCAGAATCTCTGGAAGACAAAAAAGATATTTCCCCATGGCTTAAAAGATGAGAACATAAATATTTGTAATGCCATAGACATTTAGTACTTCCTCCTGTTTTATGACCTTAAAAAAAACACTAAGCTTTTAGATTTTTAACATAAAAATCAAATAATATGCCATCATTTGCAAACTGAAGGACCTTTATGTCTATTCCTCACACTCAGTTCACCTCTGACCTCAGGCTCAGGGAAGAGTGAGCAAGATGATGATGATAAAGTGATGAACAGAAGAAGGAGAAGAAAAAACTATGAAATTAATGATCGGCATCTTCGGGTCTCCAAATGCCAGGGAGCCAAAATTATTGTCAAAACATCCTGCTTCTTTTAAGATAAGATGTATTCCTGGCTTATTTTTCACAAAGCAGTAATAAGTATTAAGACATTATCACCTTTCTCTGCATTGAAGGGGCCCAGAATACTCTGCCGTAGCATAAAACATAATGTTGAGCTGATGGCATTTGAAAGGTCTTTTTTCCTTAATACTCTCATCTGCCTAAGAGCAGAGCCTCCCAAAAGAACTCAAGAGAGCTCAATTGCCATAAATTCGCTTCCTGGGAGCAACCAGGAAAGTCTGACTGTCATCACTGTCAAATAGAAATCAGCACCACACCTAAGCAGACTGTCTTATCTCCTATCTGTTCTCTTAAGGACTTATTTATCTTTCTTTAAAGTCATTTGTTTTCCAATAAGTACCCTTCCCCTCCTCCCCTTCCTGTATTAAAATAGTACATAAGCCCCAAATTTTAACTGTCTCCTAGAGCTACATTTTTTTGTGTGAACTCCCATGTGCCTTGTACTTAGGTGGATAAAAATCCGCCCTTTCTCTTGCTAATTTTTGTCAGTTCAATTTATGTGCTCCCAGTGACTTAAGAGGGTAGAAGAAAAGTTTTTCCTCCCTGACAGTTTGGCAATGAGGATGGGATGGTTGGAACTTCCAGCTTGCTCCAGAGACTGAAGCTGAGACCTCAGGACCACTGATGAAGCTGGCAAGGGTAAGATTTCCTTACTAGTCTGTCTCTTGGATTTCTGCCTGGAGTCCAGTTGAACAAGAGTAAGAGCTTCTCTTTGGTTTTTCTAACTTTAGGCTGGCAGAAGAAAACACTTGAAGGAACTAGTTTTGGGGCATTAGGACTCTTGGGTGACTCTCAATTTCGACTACTCTTGACTATAGATCCTTTCCTTCACATGGGTCGCTACTATGTCCTGTTTGTCTCATTTTGTGTCCTGAGAGCTTGGCTTGTGTTTAGTGAGAGTGTGTTTGCTCTGAGAGTTTTCATCTGCCAGGGAGTGCAGATTGTTGGACCTGCATGTGCAGGCAGCCAACCATCAGTTTGGGGGCCCCAGGAATTTGTAGTCAGCTGAACAGAAATGCAGGAACCTGCGGTACAGCTGGCACCGTACTGACCACTGCCAGCTCTCGGAGGGTTCATCTGTCTTTCCTTATTGCCTTGCTAGTGCTGAGACTGCCTGTGGCAATGAGAGTCTTTACTTTCTTTCTCTTTGGCTATCTTTGGGGATGAATTTAAATCATGGGGTCTGCATCTTCTACACCCTTTGGGGGCTCGCCTTTTGCATCCATGGTTAAGTCATAAAAGGGCTTATTGGTTTTGAGTCACATTTTTCTGTGAACTCTCATATATACGTATGTGGATGAAAATCTGTCCTGTCTCATGCTAAGCTTTCTTTTTAATTCACAGTTTAATTCACAGGCCTCCAACTACTGAACATAAGAGGATAGAAGGAAAGTTTTTCCTCCCTGACAGATCATCTCTTCCTAGTGAAATGATACCCTTTAAGACCCAGCTCAAACACTGCATTATAGAAAGTGTTCTCACCTTCTGACTTTCCAAGAAATTTGCTTATACTTCTTTTAGAGCATTTCTGCAGATATCATAATGATGTATGCATTTATATTACTCTCTCATATTCTTTTTTAAAAAATATTTATTTATTTATTTGGCTGCGTCGGGTCTTAGTTGCGGCATGCCAGATCATCACTGAGGCACTCAGGATATTTTCATTGGGGTGTGCGGGCTTCTCTCTAGTTGTGGCATGCTGGTTTTCTCTCTCTAGTTGTGACACGGGCTCCAGAGCACGCAGGCTCCCTAGTTGAGGCGCGCGAGCTCAGTAGTTGAGACACGTGGGCTTAATTGCCCTGTGGCAAGGGGGATCTTAATTCCCCCACCAGGGATCAAAGCCGTGTCCCCTATATTGGAAGGCAGATTCTTTACCACTGGACCACCAGAGAAGTCCCACTCTCTCATATTCTAATATATGGTTTTAAAGACAAAGACTGGATCTACCCTATCTTTGAATTCCCAGTACTACTAAGGACAGTATCTTGTGTATGTAATAAATATCAGTAGAAAGGAAAAAAGAAAACTTATCTAATGACCCCAGCATTATAAATCTGAATAGTTCCTCAGGTGGTCAATTCTTAACTATTAGTCTTGGGCAAGTTCCCTCCCAATCTCAACCTTAGCTTCCTCCTTAGCAAATGAGAATCATACCACCTATGTGGAAACATTCATTTTCATGATGGGTAGATGAGCTACCTCATTTAAGCACCTAGCAGAATGTCTAGGACATGAAAGATGCACTGCAAATTTAGTTCCTCTGCTCCCTCACACCTACCTGAACGTACCTGTGAAGACTGAGGAACATAGCAGTCTTCACATCTGGATCCTACCTGAGTCTGCTACTCTCTCTCCCAACCAGGTGAAAATTTCCCCAAATAAGAGTTTCTCCCTTCTATTGGGCTTTGCCTATTCAAACTAGAATAACAAAAAACACTAGACTAATTATCTGGAGACCTGGATACTTGTCCCAATCTATAGTCAATCTTAATCTGTATAATACAGGTAATAACCCTCACCAGTCCTGTTTTTCACATCATGAATATTGTAAAGTAAAATGAGAAGTGGAAAAGATGGCTTCACGCTAGATAAATACAGGTATTATTAACTGACATTCAAATTTAGAGGGTATGGCTATAAGGAGTATTAAATGTGATGATTTGGAAACTCAAGAAGCCTGAAAAAAAAGTGCTGGGCAAAATCCCTTCGAGGGTCATACACAGTCAAAACACCAGGACTTCTAGAAGCTGCCCAAGTCTTTTTCTAGGCCTACTGTTAGATTATCTTGTCAGGTAGTTCACTGTTTCCTGTGTTAGCTGACAGAGGGAGGTTTCAATGGTGCTGGTGGTGAGAGAGGATTGAGCTGGTAGCATTGGCCTTGAGAGAGGAGTGGGGACGAAAGAGGTGGCCACACAAGACAGCGGGCCAGCAAAGGGAGGGCTTTGGTGACGAGAACAGTGTCCCCATCACTCTGGGAATATTTGTGAATTTGTGTGAATCTGTTTGTCCATGCTTATGCGCACAGGAGAATTGCCCACAAGAAACCCACACATCTATTCATTCATTCATCTGTTCATTTTAATCAAATTAAATGCACTTTTAAAAGTGCTCCAGGTACTGGGGGAAAAAAGATAAGTAAGATAACCTATGCCCATAAGGAGTCTGATTACAGTTTATTTACAGTCTGTTGGAGTCAGACAAGTAAGTGCTTTACAAGTACTCTTGTAAGAGAGGTTAGCGCAAAGCACTAGGACAGCAATCAGGGAAAAAGCGCTGGAGAAAAGGGGAGAAGCACTAAGCTGGAGTTTTCTTCTCCTCTGCACGTTCTCCATTTACCTTTGTATATTCTCCATCCCATTCCCTCCCCACCCCACCCCAGGATTAGTTTGGAAGTAGAAACAAATTTAACGAGACTTTTTGTTTTCTTTTGACATGTGCTGAAAGGCCAGTACTGCACAGCTTTTCCTGTCTGGTTTAGGGACCACCCTTTCCTCTACCAATTTCAAGTGAGCATATTAAAATGACTTGCAGTTACTGTGTTTCCACTCGTTAGTTGTGGTAGATGGTAAGCACCAGCACAAGGCCTACCACACAGAAAAGGTTCAGTAAATATCCTCTGGTTGGTGAGGGAGGGAGGGAGTGAATGAAACTAGGTCTGACTTGTAACGTGGAGATACCGCCTCCTGATTCTCAGTGCCGTTGTGAGAGTAGCCTGATGCTGGGCCTGGCCTTTGAGAAGCACTCAGTATATGATAGATAGCATTGTGATTATCATTATTAATATTAATAATTACACTTTAGTGGATTATACCCAAACATTTAAAATGTTTAATTTCACTTTTAAAGTAAAGAGAGAGAAAGAAAGAAAAAAAAATGTTTGGGCCATAATGAAAGCCGTGTGGGTCCCTCCACGGCTCTGTATTCCAGAGCTCTACGTGAGCAGCCCATGGTGTTCCCTCCTCTTAGTCAAATTCCAAGTCCAAGAGTTACCCCCAGGAGAGAACTTGCCATTTTGGCCAGTGGCCATTATCTTGCAACCCTTGCTATCTAAACAGATTGTCTCCTTGGATGAGTAGATAACCACACCTGAGGACAGGTGGCCCTCTGCCATCTCCTTAAGATTCCAGTCCCTTGGGTCACAGCCTTGTGCCCGAGGAACCCAGGCAATGCCAGCTTCCTAGGGCTGCCTCACTCAGGACTCAAGACTTTCACTCCTTTGCCTCCTGGGCATTTGTGACTGCAGAATTCTCCACTAGGACACTGGGCCAGGGTGCAAACCAGTGTGGTTCCCAGGTCTGATCCTAACTCAGCCGCTCACATCTTACTTTGCTGAGACCTACACGCTAAAGACAGAAGGATGGAGTCATCTGCAAATGCCACCATTGGGTTTTTTATTAATAAGGGAAGGGGGTTATTCATTATCATTTGTGAGAAACATCTGGAATGCCACCTCAAGCATGGAGACCATTTTAATCCACTCATTCCAATCACCCAGATTTTCATTTTGAAAAGCTGACTTCTGCTACAGTCCTGCTCCCAATTCAAAAACATCTCCCACATAGTAGGTGCCCAAGAAATATTGTTTCAGTTCATGGAGAAAATGTCATTTAGGTCTTAACTTGAATGAAGACATTTACCTTGTCTGGGTAGAGATTTATGCTTTGCGGGATGGCTAGTCTCTTAGGCTACCCATTCAGAAAGAATACCTCTAAGGAAATTATATGTGGCAGGCAGTAGGCATTTATAAACGTTTTGCTTCACAATGGTAGACCTGGAGGTATAGAGAGGACAAAAGGGAACATGTGTATATGTATTACTTGTGTAATTGAAAATTTTTATACATAGAAAAAGACTAAAGCAAATATGACAAAATGCTAGCATAAATTAACTTTTCATGTGTGGGAATACATATTACATCTGTTCTTTTCTATATTCTACTTCTATATATTCTATATTTTTCAAAATTCTAAGTTAAAAAAAGTATGTTGCCTGGATTTGGCCATCTATAGGATGGGGATTAAAGGGCACAAAGGTGGGAGTGGCTTCTGCTGCCTCTTTTTATAAATATAGGCTGGATCTTGTATCCCTCGTACAACCTTAAGTGTCAGGTATTACAATACTCATTTTACAAATAAAAAAGAAAAAGAGAGAGAGAGAGGTTAGTTAATTAGCACAGATCACACAGCTATAAATGGTTGAACTCTGCTTCAAACCAAGCAGACTGCCTCAGAGCCCTGCTTTTTAACCACTATCACGATGAACTGGAACTCCTGAAATTGCTGTCATAGCATAGAACACCAAGAATAGTCCTGTCTCCTGTCTTCTTCCTGGAATAAAAACCTGAGCTAAGAACTTTATGTTCTCTCTAAGGCAGTGTTTCTCAATCTTCTTTTTCCCCTAATCACCCCTTCCCCGTGAACTTTTAATACCACAGGTATATTGTATATCTATTTATGTACTGAGAAGGGCCACAAACCATTGTAGTATCTGATCTGGTTTTTCTCACCCTCTATAACCAATTTTCACCTCCTTGCCAATAATACTGTCCTCTGTTAAGAATGCATGCTCTAAGGAAAGTCTGTAAGACCTTTTGTACTGTCATTGCCTATCCACATATTACAACACTGTGGTATGAAACAAAAGCCTCCATGTAGGCTGACTTCACAGGAAATGTAGTAATGGAAGAATTTGGGCTCTTTCTCGCTAGCTTCTGAGGTTGTGTGTTTGAGGGTGGCTGCCGGTATGTTTTGAGAGAACAGGGAATGAGTAACACCAAAGTAACTGCCTCCAAGCTGGAGATTCCAGTTGTCCTTATTATATACAGTCAGTTTTCAATTACGTGTGCTAATGAGGTCCAGCAAGAGGATGGGTAATTGAAATCCACAAAGAATTCCCAAATCTCATTTAGGAAACAGTTTCAAGCTCCTTCTTGAGCCTGTGAACATGTAAGAACCACACTAGGATAACTATTGTTTCTATTGTTTCCAGCCTCAGATGGAGTGGGAATAACAATGGATGCCATGTTCACCTTGTATTCATCCAGTAGAGCCTTCTCTTTACCAGGTAAACTTTGTGAGTTCTGTTCACTGAGGTATCTTACTTAAGCCCGCAGGGTCCATATGTGGTAGGTATCATCTTTCTATTTTAAAGAAATGAAACTGACTTGCTCCAAGTGCTGCCAGTAGGAAATGGCAGAATCCGGTTCAAACTCAGGTATTTCTAATTCCAAGCAAGTTCCTTTGTAGTATCATCAAAACCTTATGCAAAAGCTAGAAAGACCTGGAAAATGTTCAATTCAGTTGAATTCAGTGCACTTTGAATTGTTAATCAATTCAAATGCTAATTGTTTGAGCTTTAACGTTAGACAACTTGGATTTATTTCTTTCTAATTACGTGTCCATAAGCAAGTTTCTTAACTACGCTTGTGTTTCCATCAACATTCTAATCAGTAAAACTGTGTTGTAGGGAAGATTAAATGAGACAGTGTTTTCAAGCACCTAGTACATCATCTGCATCAAAACATCCTGTTTCCTGTCCCATCCATCAGTTTAGTCCTCATGTCACTTATTTGGCTTTTGTGCTACACTTCCCTGCATTGTTACATGTCACTTTACAGTATCTGTCTGGCCTTTTTTGCTGTTCTCATAAAGGTTGTTGTCAAATTTCCATATTTATATCTTTTCAGTGTATGAAATTGTATACATTGCACATTGATACTCCTAAAAATGACTGTTCTGAGCTAATTTTAGACTTCTTTACATCACCCAGTGAGCAAGAATTTGAACTTTGAAATGGAGGCGCCTCCAGGATGGCCACAATTTTTGTTTGTTCTGTTATATGAAGAGTTGATTGCATTTGCCCTTGAAATTTTAGAATGGGTGAAAAACGGTGATGAATAAAATTGTGAGATGATAGAAGATATACTCTAAGTGGCAGATCTATGGCTTCAAATGGATGTTTATTGAACTTCAGCCTATATCTGTGTTCAGTTGTGAGGGTAAGAAGAAAAATGAAAGGTCATCCATGAAACATGGAGGTCTATCTTCTCAGACTGCCTCAAAGGAGAGGAGTGGGGGTATGAAGAGATCTTTAGATTATGAATTGTGAATCTATGTAAAAATTATTGCTATAATTTGAATGCCCAGAGGAGTTCAAGGCTGAGAGAGATATTGCCAAAGGTAGAACTCACACAGATTCCTCCCTCGAGGAGAGAATGCCAGAGTTCAATTCCTTTTGACAAAACTTCAAAAAGAAAAAACCAGAAGTTGCTGCCATAAGGTCATCTTTATAAACTCCTGCTCAATGTTCTGCACAATCTCATTTTGCAAATCCTTTTCCCCACAATGAAATGATGTGTTTTTTCTGTTTATAAGATGCCATCTTTAGAAAGTAAGTTCCTTACAGGCAGAAATATATTTTGTTCACTGAAGAGCTCCAAGCACCCAGATCAGTACCTGGCATGGAATAATCACTTAATAATTATTTACTGAATTTAATTCAAGTAAAGTCAAGTTGGAATAAGACATTACTTTATAAAATTATTTGCTATATTCAATTTTCTCTGTGTTAAATAATCATGTGTACCTGGTGTCACCCAGGAGTTTAAGGAAAGCTAAAATGGAGAATACAATTAGGATTTTATTATTTTAGCTCTTTCAGGTCCAGAAAAGTTAAGCACCAGGTTAGGTTCTGTCTTGCATGAAAGGTGTAATATTGATCAAGTCACCAAACTTCCCTGAACCTGATTGAAGATAGATAAATAATGACATATTTATGTAGCAAACTATTTGTTTATCTATGTATCCGCCTCACAGAATTAGGACACCTTCTAAGAATACATACAATGGACCAAAACAAATTAGATAAACTGAATAAAGAAGTGTATAAATACATGTGTAAGTTTCAAATAAACTATAGGCTAAAGGAGAAGATATGACAAAGAATAAAGCTTTGTGTTTTTCAGTTTTAAGTTAAGAAATAGCACCAACCTTGCAGATTAATGTATTGAATGATTTTATGTGATATTAACTTGTAAGGTTAACACATTTTAGGTCTTTTAGTCGTAATAGTAATTGTAATCTTAAAGATGAGTAGGGTAACTTCATGTTTCCTACCTTCATACCATTTGTGGCATGAATCTCCCCTCTGCACTGTAATCTTTGTGACAGTTGTGGATGCTCAGTGGGTATTACTGAGGGTGACACAGTGTGTGGTAGATTATATGCAAAGATGGCCATTAGCAACACCTCCTAGTCTTATATGTCTGCTGGGCCTCTCCTCTAGAAGCGCAGTTTATTTTCCTTTCTCTTAAATCTGGGATGACCTTGTGACTTGCTTTGTCCAAAAGAATGGAACGGAAGCAATATTGCACCAAGCTTTGTGAAGTGTTGAAACTTGTATTTTCACTCTCTTGGGAGCCCTCTGAGACACCGTATAAAGGAGTCCATCTACCCTGCTAGACAGAGAGGCCATAAGGAGAGAAACAAGCCCAGTCATTCCCAGCCATTCTAGCCACCCGCTCTAGCTGGAGCTCCAGTCATATGCGTGAAACCATCTGAGATCCTCCAGTCCAGGGGAGCCACCCAGCCAAGACCACATGGGGCAGAGAAGAGCTGTCCACCCAAACCCTGGCCAATTTGGAGAACTGTGGGCAAAAACGTGGCTCTTGTTGGAAGCCACTGACTTTTGGGGTGGCTCTCTACGCAGCAATAGATCAACAGCATGGTTTTCCCTGGGCAGAACACCAGCCTCAGAAGTGCCCTATCCAATAGTAGTTTGTTTTGTTTGTTTCACCTGCTATCTCCCATCCTGAGCAACTTCCTCTTTATTTCTTCAATTACCACTCCATTAGCTGTCCATGGATTTTCAAAGAAGATCGGTGATGCTGTGAAAAGGGCCTTGACCTTTGATTGGTACCCCAGAGAAGACTATCAGGTGTGAGGACTAAGTGAAGATATTTAAATATTTAAAACTCAGAGTTGTTTAACAATACAGAAATGGAAATCTAGGCCTTCTATAGGCCAAATACCAGAAACTGGATGTCACAGTGGCTTGTTTGTGTAAGGCAAAAAGGAAGGAAAATGACATTAATCAGTCCCAGTGGACCGCAATAAGATATTGGTATTGCACAGGAAATGCAACCTCACTTCCCTTATAAAGTGAAAAAGCAGCGTAACACACACAAACATGCCCTTTTTATTTTCAATTTTAATGTATTGTACAATCAATATTTTAATGACAAGGAAAAGAATAAATAAGCCACAGCCTTACCACCAAATGCAACTATTTTGCCAAGTTCTTTTCCAGTCATCTTCCATGTGCGTTAACTGTAAGCCCTTATTTTTAGCTGGTTAATTATCCAGCTTCTCTTGCACAAGGATAAAGACCAATAGGAACCGAAAGCAGTGAGAGAGGCAGGGAAGGGAAATAAGGGAACTGTGCCCCCTGTCTCCATGGAGGCATGGAGAGAAGGTGTTAACGGTTAATTTATTTCTTCATTTATTCAGTCAATGAACATTATTGCAAGTATTTTAAGTACTTTCCATTTCTTAACATTCTTCAGCTGTGTAACTACTTGTTCATTGGTCTTCTGCCCAATTAGACTGTGAGTTATACATGGCAAGATCTGTTTTTATTCACAACTATTTTTCTAGCATTTAATATAATGCCTAGCACTTTGAAGGTATTAAGTAAATATTAGTTGGATTGAAGCACGGGAATGGCAAGTCTAGAGAATATATTTACCAAACCAGAGATGGAAGGAAAGAAGTAAGGAGGAATGGTAGTTGTTAAATAGTGGGTAAGAGACTATGTATTAAAAGGAAAACATGCATGGCCTAATGTACTTTAAAATGTGGTCTATTTGATTAATGCTGCTAGTTAGGATTTGGGTCTTCTGGAAAAAAAAATGATGAAACCATCTCCAGAGACATTGTGTATTCAGTTCATTTAATATTTATATCGAGCTTCTTAACTCAGCATCCTCAAGGAGACCGAAAATGATCTTTGGAATGTGCAGTGATACTCAGGAGGATGGGGTAAGAGCGCTCCCCACTCTCCCAGTCCCAGATAAATCAACATAGATTGAGTTAAATTTAGGTACGTTCCTGAAGGGCGGAGGAAGCACTATAGAATATTCAGAAAGGAAATATCCTTTCTCATCTCTTTCTCCACAAGACTCTAGCAGAGGTTTAAAAAGTAGGTTTGCTATTACGAGGAATAAAAAATATAAGTTAGGGGCTTCCCTGGTGGCGCAGTGATTGAGAGTTCGCCTGCCGATGCGGGAGACGCCGGTTCGTGCCCCGGTCCGGGAAGATCCCACATGGCGCGGAGCGGCTGCGCCCGTGAGCCATGGCCGCTGAGCCTGCGCGTCAAAATTCAATGGCTTTCAAGAAGATAAACTTTTATTGTGCTCTCTCATAGTAGTCTACAGGTGGGCAGACCAGACCAGTAGACAAATTTGCTCAACAAAATAACTGACATTTAGATTTTTTTTCCATGGATGTTGACCCATCATCCGCTACTGAGGCAGTACTTCTCAAATGTTAATGTGCATTCAAACCACCTGAGGCTCTTGCTAAGATACAGATTCCGGTTCAGCGGGACCAGGATGGGGCCCAAGATTATGCATTTCTAAAAGGCATCCAGGTGATGCTGATGCTGCTAGTCCAAAGACCACACTAGGGGTAGCAAGGCCCTAGGGCGGCACTGTCATTATCTGCATTGTCAGAGCTGGGTGGCTGGCATATTTTGATTCCAGTTTTCAGGAAAGGGAAAGAGAACAAGTCCAGGGCAAAAAGTTTCCTTAAAGTGAACAATGTAGAGATTATATGCATACCATCTGTTTATATTCAAAATCAAAGTCTTAGTACGATGGTCATGCTGGGGTTCCAGGGGGCTGGCAATGTGCTTAGTCTCTAGTTGGCAGCCATGTTGCCAGCAAATATGTGGAGTGGAGGAGAAAAGCACTATTACCCTAGGAAAAGAGAGAATGGCTGTTGGGGAACTTTATCAGTCTACACACAAAAACAAAGGAGGCAGGAACGTGTAATGAAGCAATAGAGATGAAATGGAACACCAAGAAATAGGATGTATGAGCTAGATATTACCCTGAAACCTATGAAGACAGCTTTAGCAAAAAGCTATTGGATCATAAGTCTATGGGCACTGACAGAATCCCATTTTAAGTTTTCAACCCCCGGTATGCTTTGCTTGCATGTCCTCTGTGACTTATTCTTGGGGGGTGCTGACAATATGATAGGTAAGTGGGAATGACTCAGAGACTATTCTATTTTATTTTTGGCTGCAGTGAGTCTTAGTTGCTGTGTGCGGGCTTTCTCTAGTTGTGGCGAGCGGGGGCTACTCCTTGTTGCGGTGCACGGGCTTCTCATTGTGGTGGCTTCTCTTGCTGTGGAGCACGGGCTCTAGGCATGTGGGCTTCAGTAGTTGTGGCTCACGGGCTCAGTAGTTGTGGCTCGCGGGCTCTAGAGCGCAGGCTCAATAGTTGTGGTGCACAGGCTTAGTTGCTCCGTGGCCTGTGGGATCTTCCCTGACCAGGGTTCGAACCCATGTCCCGTGCATTGGCAGGCAGATTCTTAACCACTGCGCCACCAAGGAAGTCCCCAGAGACTATTTTAGAGATACTGAGTAGACACTGACATCTGCCTATGGTTTGAGAAAATAGATGTAAACAAAAATCAAGAACATAGCTAAGATGTCATTAAAGACATTAGGCTAAATACTAAGAAAATCCAAGCATAAATTAGGAACTTCTGGACATAGTTAACATGACTTTTTATCCCTGTGACCATCAGTTTACCCGGGACATATTTTGAAATTTGCTTCTGACAGCATCAGAAACAAAATTCATTGCCTAGCCCTTTGATATGACAAATTTTCTCAGAACATTCAGTTGCATAATGAATTTGAGAAGCTTCCAGCAAAGAAAATTACATAACCTTTTCTGATAGTCCCACCTCATTTCAACATTTAATTATCCTGTCTTACATAAGATCTTGTTTGGATCTAACATCGTTAGAGTGACCATGTTGGAACACTTCTGAAATTGAAATGGGCATTGTTAACAATTATGCCAGAACAATAGGTATAAACCAGGACTGTCCTGGGTAACCCAAGAGATATATAACTTAGTCTAGGTAATACCTATCATATCTTCTTTCTCTCTCTCTCTCTCTCTCTCTCTCTCTCTCTCTCTCTCTATATATATATATATATATATATATATATATATATATATATAATTTCTTCAGTAAAAGTAGGGAACATTAACTGTATTAATAAGGTTCTTTAAGATTGTAATGAATAGTCAGTTGCAGATTGTCTTTGGTAATGAGAGTTTGTTCCAATAAAAATAACAAGAAGGTGTGGCTGGGGAGCTGTGCAATCAGTCACTGTTGACTCTAATCCTATACTTTCAAGAATGGGATGTTCAACATCATTCAGGATATAGTCTGGGTTCCACTGTCTCTTCCTCTCTGTGTGCCTTTGTTGGGCAGAGATATTGCCAAGTCCAAAGCACTGGGCCTTCATTCACATCAAGCACATTCAAGTTTGCCTTGTTCAATCAATAGTACCCAGGGAACAAAGACAGTTTACCTCATTGAAAATGTTGTGAACTTTAGGTGGGCTTTTTCTAGGAAAAAAAACAAAAAACAAATCTGTTGTGTTGTATATTTCCATTTATGTTTTTTTGCTTTAAATGGAGGAAGCATACAATTGATTGGGATATTCAAAAAGGAAATAACATTCTTTCCTATCTCTTTTTCCATGTGACTTTGTAGAGGTTAAAAAAGTAGATTGTGGATTGTGGTCCATTATGACCATAAAGCTTATTTGGTCATTTGATTACTCCTTTGTAGGATTCTGTTACCAGAAGAAGTGGGGAGAGTGAATGTGATGGGCAGACAAAAATACAAATACTATCATGCTGGACAAGTGATAAAAGCTGATAGAGTGAAGTAGAAAATGTGTGGAACTTACCCCAGTGATACTGGCAATCTGAACAGGAGCTGCCCTCCAAGATGAGAGTCTAGATTGTGTCTGGAGAGGAATGCTATGTAGAAGGTGTG
This sequence comes from Tursiops truncatus, assembly GCF_011762595.2. Lineage (NCBI taxonomy): Eukaryota > Metazoa > Chordata > Mammalia > Artiodactyla > Delphinidae > Tursiops > Tursiops truncatus. The sequence continues at coordinate 125,248,362 of NC_047034.1, forward strand.
AACTCAGAATCACATAGCCCAGAGAGGGTTTCATAATGAAAGAACGCATTATGCAGGAAAGGGAGCTAAGGTTATAACCTGGAAAAAATCAGATGTTGCCTTAAGCCACAGAGACTCAATTGGAAGTATAAATATGGTAATGCATATGATAAAGACAGTTAAGTGAGGGATGAGGGGATGCAGGGTCAAGGTCAGGGATTTTTGTATATGGCTTCTTGAATTTTGCATATCTGGTAGAGAATATTTCTTTTAAATGTGGGTCCTAGCTTGTTTCACGATAGTGGAAAATAACTCTTAAATAAGTTGAAAAGAACCAAATTAGATAAATTTCTCATTTCAAGGAAGTACAAAGCACTGAGATAGAAATTCCCTTCCATAGACACCCCACTGCCTGGGCGAGAAGCATGAAGCCAGCAAGGAGGCCACGAGTGGGCGAGTGTGATGGTATTTTGGAGGCGAGAGCTCCTTGAGCATTCACTCTTTCCTTGTTGTACCAAGTGCCAACACTATCCATAGTTTTTTGGGTTTTTTTTTTTTTGTGGTATGCGGGCCTCTCCATGTTGTGGCCTCTCCCGTTGCAGAGCACAGGCTCCGGACGTGCAGGCTCAGCGGCCATGGCTCACGGGCCCAGCCGCTCCACGGCATGTGGGATCTTCCCGGACCGGGGCACGAACCCGTGTCCCCTGCATCGGCAGGCGGACTCTCAACCACTGCGCCACCAGGGGAGCCCTATCCATAGTTTTTAAATGTGCTCTTCCCCAACAGAGTGGAGACATGCGATAAAACTTTATTGGATGAATGTATGATTGGTACTATTATTTCCCTTTTCCCCCTTCAAATACAAGCGAAGCCTGAATGTCCAACCTTCCCTCTCTCTAACCACTGTGAAGGAACCAAGCCTAGAAACAGAATCAAACCTAAGGTGTTCCTTTTAGTAGTTTCCACACGCTAAATAAACTTTAACCTATTCAACTTGCTAATGTCTAGACCCAGTGTATTCTCTTAATTATATTCCTTTTCAGGGCCAACAGGACCAGTTACTAAGGTATAAGAAGGAGCATGTATAGTTAACCAACTTGAATCAGAGACAGGGATACAGAACCCAGCTACTAATCATGGGTCAAGGGCTTACTATGGCAGAGACTGAGTTGGTATTCACCAAATCTATTTTCTCTTCTCCCTGAAACGTTTTTCAGTCTTGTTTGCAATTAAATGTGGTTATGTTTTAGCTAATAGAATGTGAAAAAAGTGATATGTGCAAATTTTAGATCTGCTCAATAACCTTCCATCCTTCCATAGCATACAATCTTTGTTTTCTTTTCTATTCCCCTGGCTTAGTGATAATAAGCATGGTGACCTGGGATGCCATAGTTTGAAGATAACAGAATCACAAGATGAAGGAAGTCCCAAATCTTCACTTGGAGGAGAGCCACCTGCCTATCAGATGTCTGTTTTGGACTTTATATGAGTAAGAAATGAACATCTTTTGTATTATGTCACTGAGATTCTGGTGTCTATCTGCTGTAGCAACTAGCATCACCTAACTGATTCCTATACACATGAAGAAAGAATCATGGAAATTAGAGCTGGAAAGGGCCTTAGAAATCAGCAAATCCAACTCTCTCAATATTCAGAAGTGTGGCCCAGAGAGGTAAAATATTTCCCCAAGACTAATGAGCTAGTACTAGAATCCATGTGTTATTTATTAGTCAGGATGAACTGTAACTGTACTAAACAAAAAACAGTAATGTATTGGCTCACATAACTGAAAAACTCATGGGTAGGGCTTCATCCAGAGGCTGAGACAATATCATCAGGATTTGGCCTTGCCCCCTCTCTCTGCTGTTCCTTCCACTGGGTGAGCTCTGTTCTTAGGAAGACTTTCCACTTCCGGCAGCAAAATGTCTGCTGGCAGCTCCAAGATACACCCCCAAAAGAAGGAGAGTTTTTCTTTACTGCACTTTAAACAAAAATCCTGGAATAATTGCTTCTGATTGACGTAGCCCTGTCGTATGCCACTCTCAGGACCAAATGCTGCAGCCACCAACCTAGATGACTTGCTAGGTGGTATCGACCCCACGCATAAGATCTAGAAAAGCCAGAGGTCAGTGTTCTTACCTTACATAACTAAATGCACCATCTCTTCCTCACGAGAGCATTGACCATGCATTTACTCATTGTACATTTGCAGTATGCCAGGCTCTGTGCAGGATGCTATAATGGATACAAAGATAAACAAGACACAGGTCCTTCACTCAAAGAACTACCAATCTTGTGTGTTTGATAAAACATATACACAAATAATTACCTGGCCACCAGGCAACCATACGAGCAAGCTATCAATCATAACTAGGATATGCTTAGAGCTTATGATTGCAATTTCCTACCATGGGACAACATGTTTGTTAAAATCCACAATCAGTGCCACTAAAAAGAGGAGAAACAGTTGAACTAGGGAATTAAAGAAAGGCCAATTGAAACATACTTGGGGAAAATAGAATAAAGCTGGTTTTCCCTTGTAATTCCAAATTCCAACTTTAGTTACTAAAACAAAAGCCCAATTCATCAAAAGTAGTTTAAACAAGATAGAAGTGTATTTCTCTCTCATAGAACATTTAAGAATAAATGATAATAAGGCAGCTTCATAGTGTGGAAGGTCTAAATTCCTTCCGTCTGCATCATTCCTGATGGTGCTGTCTCCTCGTGCTTGAAGACGGACTGCCAACACATCTCCTCAGTCAGCTTTCGGCAAGCAGGAAGACTGAAAGGTTCAAGGGAAAGACAGGCTTTTTGCTTCTAAAGGTACAACCCAGAAGTTGCAAACATTACTTCTGCTCATATCCCATTGACTACAAGGGAGACTGGGAAATAGCTTTTGTAGCTGAGAGTTCTAATAAGGGACAAAGGGAATGGGCACTAAGGGACGGCTAGCAATCATGCTACACAGTAGAAATAATGATTTAATCTATCCATGAATGATTAGGGAGAACTTGTAGGTATTATTTAGTCAACTTCTATTATAGGAAACCAAGATTCAGAGAGGTTGAATGATTTAGCTAAGGTCACACAGCAAATTATTGAGGGAGCCAGGACACAAATTGGTGTTAGTTGACTTCAAATGGTAAATTGTTGTTATCACCCTGTGCTGCCTGTATTTTATTATTTTTTAAAATACATGCACTTTTTTTTTTATTTTTAATGCTTCTAGTACTCTTTGTTTTTAAATTTATTTATTTATTTATTTTTGGCTGCTTTGTGTCTTCGTTGCTGCGCGCGGGCTTTCTCTAGTTGCAGCGAGCGGGGGCTACTCTTCGTTGCGGTGTGTGGGCTTCTCATTGCTGTGGCTTCTCGTTGCAGAGCACGGGCTCTAGGCTTCAGTAGTTGTGGCACATGGGCTCAGTAGTTGTGGCTCGTGGGTTCTAGAGTGCAGACTCAGTAGTTGTGGCTCACAGGCTTAGTTGTTCCATGGCATGTGGGATCTTCCCGGACCAGGGCTCGAACCCATGTCCCCTGCGTTGGCAGGAGGATTCTTAACCACTGTACCACCAGGGAAGTCCTGTGCTGCCTTTAAAAGTGCTTTGTCACATAATGTTGTAAAAAAGAAAATAGTAGTGTAAGATGTCAATGAGAGCTTTTATAAGAAATGTTAAAAGACAGAAATACTGATTTTTTTTCATTGCATAGTTGATAGAGCTTATATAGATTTTAAGATATTTGGTTGTGTTATTTAATGCAAATTAATATGCAGTCATAAGAATTAAAGTATCACAGAAGTGGTTAAAAGTAAAAATCTTCCCAGGCATGACCGCTGTTAACAATTTGTGCAGAGATCTTCTCAGGTAGATTTTCAAAGGTTCTTGCATCTATTCCCAAAGTGATGAGACTCCCAGCAATATTTTTTTAAGTAGAGTCAAAGGAAAAAGGCAAGTAGATCAGCAGAACCATTCCCAGTCACTGCAAAGTGGGGTGATTCTTTGGTTAGGAGACTTCGGAGGCACCTGGGGTCAGGCCACAGAGAAGTAAAGAGCCAGTACAAGAGGTGGGCACACCTGCAGTTGTCATCTTGCCAACACCAGGACTGGTTGCTTGGCATCAATTCCTCCCTCCATCTCCATAACCCAGCGCCCCATCCAAGCTGATATTATCCCTGAGGGCACTGCCTTCCTTCCTCTCCAAAGGCTGGCTTCCACAGCCACATTCACTTGGTGGAAAATATTAAGTGTAGGGGCAAAGGGAGAGGAAGAGCACGAGTTTTTTGTGTGATTTTCTGACCATTCAGAGTGACAGCCCAGAACTATATTCCCATTCATTCTGTCTGTCCAAGAGATAGTGTGTGCTGAAAGGCAGAGAGCTCAGTTCAAGGCCTTGTGCCACTATTTACCATACATGTGCCTTGTAACCAGTCACTTAGCTCTCTGAGCCTAAATTTCTTCATGGTGACCAGGGACAATTAATCTTACTGGGTTGAGAAAATTAGTGAGATGCTGTATAGAACACTGTTGTAACTCTAAGCCTTTGTGGAAGAGAGGTTTAAGGCCCTGCTATCAATGGGCTACACTACCTTCTTTCTTGATTCAAGTAATTTCTGATATTAAAAAGAGTAAACATGTTCATACTCCATTGAAATTTGTGTTGAAAACCCCACAAGTTCTAATTTATAAAAATATTTTGAGAAACAGGACATAACAACAAAAATATTAGACTAAAATCTAATATTCGTAATTCTTTAGGGACTTAGCAAGCCTCAGGTTATAGGTTTGAAGTGCCCTGGATATTTTTAGCATTAATAAAAGGATTCTTCTTAATGAATAGGCAGTAATTCTGTAACATTATTCTTAATCCCAGAACTAGATCAGAGGGGCTAGTCCTTTTATTTTTTGTTTTTATTGTGACTTCTATTACTTCCATCTTTAGTTCTAAACTTCATACGAAGATTCTCTGGGCCATTGCTATGTTGGCCACAAGGGAAATGGATTGAGGAAACCTAAAAAGTAGGGGTGATAGCCAGCAGGTACCATTAATTCAGGCTAAAAGTGGTGGTTTAAGGCTGGCCTTTCTTCTGGTTAATACCTGAACCAGTGTTAACAGGGACCTTTTCATTAAAGGAGCAAATGTCAGTTTGAAAATCAACTCATTCTTGAGGAGAGGAGAGTAAACTTAAAGCATCTTTACTTTGGGGCAGAAAGGTTTAAATCAAAGGCAGATATGGTTTTTTCTTGGCAGATATGTTTTTCAACTCCCCAAACAAATGTCATTTACAAGTTGACTGAATTGCATAGATTTGCCCTTGAGCTTTGGCCCTGTTTTAAACATAGTTTGGGGTTGCTTATAAAATAAGCAAACAAATGAATCAACCTCCTCCGCTGCTCCCCTCTCTGCAAAGAAACCCAACAAACAAAATCAGTGGTGTCAGGAACACACTAACCCTTTTTGCTCATAGACATAGCAGCATGTGTGTCTTTCTTCCCAAGATCCGTTTTCAACCAAGAATACAAGCAAGTGCGTATCCTAATCCTTACCCTTCCCTTGAAGATATTCCTGAATCTACATTTTCTGTTTAAATTTGAAAAGCTCTAAGCAGAGATTTTATATATATATATATATACATATATGTGTGTCAACCCCAAAGTGTTTGAAGACAGCAATTTGTGAATTGGTATATCTGTTTTCCTTCTTTATTTCTTTCTCTCTTTCTTTTGAAACATTTTAAGCTAGTGACTAATAAAACTAAGATTTTCCAGCTTTCCAACCAAAGATTAGAAACCCTACCCATTTCCTGGCCTCTGATAATTTTGCTTCCATTTATAGGACACAAAGAAAAGACAGCATGGGGAAATCAGTTAGAAATTACTTCTCTGTCAGTTGTGCATATTGAAATAAGATATATAGACATATAGAAACAAAATTATGAGGAAAACAAGAAATTCAGAGAACTCAATCATTTCTATTATGACTGAATCAAAACAATTATTTAAGCCCCTATATCTATCAAGTCTAAGCATAGCTTATATAAATGAGGAATAAAGTTTGAATTACTCCAAACTATCAGGTTATTCTATTGATACTTTTCTACAATACACTGAAATATTCATTATCTGTATTTTAGATTTGCGATTGTGGTGATCAATTGCTTTCTTTTTTCTTCAAAAGAATTTTGACTCACATATACTACCAAAATTGGTGTTACTTTTTAAATTAGAAAAGTGAATAAAATAGTCAATTTTTATCATTAGAATACTCTTTTCTGTTCTAAAATGTTGATTCCACAGTGAAAAGTAAGAATTAATAGTTGTTGACTTTGCTGTTGTCCTCTACTGTTCAATTAATCTTAGAATTTTTTTGATGGAATCTTTGTTGGCAAGATACCACAATTCTGAAGTCAGTGTACTTTCATAAAATTGAATATTTCTCTTATGTAATAAGTCTCAGGGAGGTAACAAAATCTAAATTATTCAACCTAGAAAGAGCCTGAATCACCTCTAGTAGAAGCTAAAATTTATAATTTTGTTTAATTTTGCCTTATGCTGATTTTATGAACTTTAGTTTCACCTAAAGAAGAGTCGGGTACCTGATTCTGACCAGAAAATGAAACAAAGACTTAGGCACATTTGCCTTAAACAAAGTAAAGTTTTGAATTTCTGACAGTAATATAACCATTAATATCATATATTTTTTATATTTAGCAACCAGATAATTTCTAAGAAAGATTGACTAATGAGTAACATTAGTCAGAGGAACTCTAATAGTCAATGAAAATTCCCCCAAAGGAAATATCACAACAGTCTTCCTTGGTTTAATTTATGAAATTTTTGATTAATAAACCTGAAATACAAATTTGCCTCCATGACAAAGATGAGCAGTTTATTGTGACCTCTGAATATTAGCAGTCAATCCACAGCAACATTAGACAAGGAACAGTTAAAACATGTTAGCTTTCAGCAATTTAATGTGTTCCCACCATTAAAATGATTATTTCAAACCAGTATCCCTTCTAATGTTTCAGTGTCTTAGGAAAAGAAAGCTTCTATTGACTGTCTCAACAAATTCAGATGTTTATGATTTTTTCCCAAATTGAGGTTAAGAGTTATTGGAAGTTTTTTAGCAGTAAAGATAATAGGTATGACTGCAAATAAATCATTTTTGTGTATGTGTTGCATTTTTTACTAGAAATGAATTCCGTCTATGAAAAGCAGAACAGCCTGATGTTTAAGAATACAGATCTGTGTCAGAACCTTGGAGTCAAATCTTGCCTCTGCCAATTACTAGTGGTAAAACGTTCAACAAGTTATATAACCCACCTGACACTCAGTTTCCTCATCTGTAAAATGGGAACATCTCATTGGAATGTTGTAATGATTATACAAAATACAAAACTACAGTTTCTTATCCAAAACCCTATGGCCTAATGTGTTTCAGAATTTAGATAGTATGTTTACAAAGGAAATATGGTGAACATGCTGTATATTATGCAATACCCCCACTAGAGTCTGGGGTGGCACTCCAAAATCAAACATGTTGTGTTAGTCAGCTCCTGCCTCAATAATTCCTCCTAACAAAACACACTAAAACTCAATGGCTTACAAAAGCAATCATATGTATATGTTTTTTATTTGTAGGTCTGTGGGTCAGTTGGCATGACCACTTCAGCCTGTGGGTCACCTGAGCTCAGCTAGGATTGGCTGGGTTTGCTCCAGAAGGGAGCTTGTGGAGGCTGTTCTGCATTTCTTCTCATTCTTCTCAGACCAGCAATTTCCTGGGGCAGGCTTTCTCATGGTGAATCATAGGAAGGCCAGAGGCAAACCAAATTCAAACCTCACCAGCAGATTTAAAGCCCCTGCTCTCATCACCTTCACTCCATTCCACTGGCCAAAGCAAGCCACATGGCCAAGTCCAGAGTTAGGGAAATACATTTCAGAATGAAATAAGTGAATTATTTCTGTAAAATACTCAAATCTATCATACATATTAACATTTCTTCAGTAAAATATACAAATATACTCATATTAAGTGGAATAAACACTAACTATAAATAACCTCATTATAGTCTGGTTTTCAGAACTTTTTGAATTTTATATTTGTTACTAAGACATTGTGGATCAGTAATGTAGGCAAAGAAAGCACTTTTACAGTGCCTGATAATAGATAGTCTTCTTCGGTGCTCACAGATGATGTATAATCTTTATGGTACCTAGGGACTTAACTATTGAAAACTTTTCCCCATGTCATGCCAAACATATTAAAATGTATTTCTATCCCCTCTTGCATATATGAATAAAATTTAACTGTAACTAGAGGACATAATTCTAGATTGTAATGATGCCTAAACATTTATTAAGTTTAATTAATTTATTTTAGTTTTCTTCTTGAAGATTGAAACGAGTAATATGTCTTTAAATCTGAAGTACCTACATGTAAACACAACATAGAGCTTACCATGAGCCAGGAACTATTAAACTTCACATGTAGAGCTAATTTAATCCTTATAACCACTCTGTGAGTTAGGCACTATTGTTATCCTCAGTTTGATATCCCCAGATAAAGAAACTGGAGCATCTTAGATGCTCTAAAACTTAAATCAAGTTCACATAACTAGGAAGCTGCAGAATTGGGATTCAAATCCAGGGGGGGCCCACTCTCTTCTCCTTTCTCTAAACCTTGTGCTAAGTGTTTTTGTAAACACAAAGAAGCTTAAGTTTTTCAACAGCGGACCAAGAATCCGTTGTGGATAAAAAAAGTCCCTGTTTGCACATGAATCTAGGACTTCTCCAGCTATCTTTTAAGATTTGGAAGATCTAGTCACTAGTTTACTTTTTGTCAATACCGTTTATCTGTGAGCTCCTGAAAGGCAGGAGGGCCGTGTGCTATACCATCATATTTCCAGCGTCTGGCATAACGTCTGGCATGTAATAGGCACCAAATATATATTTGTTGAACAAAATGAATGACCAAATGAGTAAGCTATATGTAATTAATGCATTTTAAACATGGACCTTTAAGGTAATAGTGTGTATAATTTCCATCAAATCACGTGGTATTTCCACTCATCCTTTTACTCTGCAATTCCTACTCCTGAGACTAAGAGCTGCAGTAAGGATGGCCTCCCCTCTGCTCAAGGCAGGCAAAAGCTACTGCTGGTACCTGATTCCTAATGTTCTCCATGGCACCTTGGCTCTTTCAGATTTCATCTACTTCTTTTGTTGCTCTCACAGGGCCTAACAAAAGCTTCAGACCCACAGGAGGTCCATAAAATAATGCTTATTCAATTGGATTATAACGTCAGTGAAGGCTGTAGATGATGCAAGCCAGTTGTGAGAAGACTTGGGGAGTTAAGCCCCAGGGATGTTCCTGCCATTCAGCTAGTGTATCTCATCCACTCCTATTCTGTAATCACTCTGCTTAAAGAACATCTGAACAATTTTCAGGTGGGTTAATTAAACTTCACATTTTCCATTTATTTACTAATTCATACTGCCATGTTTTTAACCAGAATGAGATAGTTACTTAGACTTCAATAATATTCTCCTAAAATAAAGAAAACAAATCTTGGCAATAAAGTTATACTTAACATTTAAGGCCAGCTAATAATTAGTGACGATACCATTTATGTATTCCCTTAGTTTTCTGAGAATCATGTTTCTAAGGGGATTTGAAGTAAAGCTATGGACTTGTATTTAGAGTGGAATATTGCCCAGTAACAGTGCTATCTACCATATATTTATCCCTAACCCTTTTGGCCTAGATTGTAATTAAAAGAGAAGGTTATTACAACAGCATGGTTATTACTTGTTTCATGTTACAGTAGGTTGGTTGATGTCTTCTTGAAAAATAAAGAACTCAACTTTAAGCTGAGGGATTTTTCTAAATACCCTGATGCCATTCTTGAGTGCACAAAATTATGATTTCTCAGGTTTCAAAAGAAGATAAATCCAAAGATTTATGAAAGAAAAACCATAGAAAACAATACTGCTGAATTACCGGCAATTGAACCAGACAAAAGAGTCAAAATGAATTACATTTATCTTTAAAGCTAAATCATGAAGAAATAGCAAATCAAAAATAAATAAAACAAGAGAAATTTTTATGCTCACAAAGGAGATTTCTTAGCATTTTTCTGGGACTTCAAAGATTCTCACACACATGCACAATTGACAAAAATTTTCCATTGCTTTTTATTTTTTCAAATTTATTTATTTATTTATTTTTGGCTGCGCTGGGTCTTCATTGCTGTGCGCAGGCTTTCTCTAGTTGCGACGAGCAGGGACTACTCTTTGTTGTAGTGTGCAGGCTTCTCATTTTGGTGGCTGCTCTTGTTGCGAAGCATGGGCTCTAGGGTGCGTGGGCTTCAGGAGTTGTGGCATGCAGTCTCAGTAGTTGTGGCACACGGACTTAGCTGCTCTGCAACATGAGGGATCTTCCCAGACCAGGGCTTGAACCCACGTCCCCTGAATTGGCAGGCGGATTCTTAACCACTGTGCCACCAGGGAAGTCCTCCATTGTTTTTTAAAATTAACTATTTTATTACAATAGTAATATAGGCTCAATATTTTAAATATTAACAGAATAGAGAGGTATAGGTAAAACAAAATTTCCCTGCCTTCTGTCCTTCCTACTCTGTAATCCCACTTTCTGGAGATAACTACTGGTAACATTTTCTTCCTTTTACAGCCGTTGAAAAGGTTTCACTTTTACTGTTTGTATTAGTTTGCTAGGGTTACCATAACACAGTACCACAGACTGGGGGCCTTAAACAAGAGAAATGTATTTTCTCACAGTTCTGGAGACCAGAATCCCAAGATTAAGGTGTTTGAAGGGTTGATTTCTTCTGAGGCCTCTCTCCTTGTGTCATACACAGCTGTTTCCTCCCTCTGTCTTCTTGCGGTCTTTCCTCTGTGCATCTCCATCTCTCTGAGTCCTAATCTCTTCTTCTTATGGGGACACCAGTCAGATTGGAGTAGGGCCACCCTAAGAGCCTCATCTTAACCTAGTCATCTCTTTAAAAGTCCTATCTCCATATACAGTCACATTCAGGGGATCTGGGGGTTAAGGTTTCTACATATGAATTTTGGGGAGACACAACTCAGCCCATAACACCATTAAAAGCAATACTACAACAAAATTGTGAAATTCCTGTACATATATCTTCAAAAACCTTTGCAAGTATATGAGTAGGATAAATTTCAACATGGAGGTCAAAGGATATGCTCATTAGTAATTTGGAAAAATATCGATAAATTTCCTAAAATGGTTTATAATAATTTATACTATCAGCAATACATAGAAATATCAGTTTCCCTTTAGCCCTGAACTGACCTAATCTTTTAATTTTTAATTGAATAGAAAAAAATGACAATTTATTCTTGTTTTAATTTGTACAATTTAAAATATGAATATGGTTGGGTATCTTTTCATGTATTAATTGTCTATTAAGATTTTTTTCCATGAACTCCCTTGTGCATTTTTTCTCTTGGGTTATTTATCTTTTATTTACTTATTTGTGAGAATTTCTTGTATATTAAGGATGCTTTTTCATATGTATTACAAATATTTTTTCCAATTTGTTATTGTCTATATTTTTGCCCTTTTTTATTGCATAGTCTTAAAATTGATAAAAACTTAAAATATTAAGATATAAATTTGGATATTAAATGTTCTTGAATAGCTTGAGACATTTGAAAAATGCTTTAGAAAGGCCTTTCCCATGCCAAAATTGTTTATGTATTACTATTATCTCAAGTTCTCGTCCAGGTATCTTATGGTTTCTTTGTTCACATTTAAGTTTCTTTTTTCACATTTTAATATAGAAGGAGAAGAAGAATACTCAGCTTTATGTACGTCAAATGTTCAGCCATTCTCACCAACATTATTTATTCAACAATTCATATTTTCCTAATTTATTAAAGTTGGCTTTTATCACTTATTAAATTCTGAAAATTATTCAAGTTTATTTATGAATTATCTCTTCTGTCTCATTGATCTGTTTGTCTAATCTAAGGTCAGGGAAATACAGTTTTAAATACTTTACTTGTTACTCTCCTCATGATTTTTCTCTTTTAGAATTTTTTCTTACACGTACATTTTTCACATAAATTTTAGCATCATTTAGTTCAAGTTAAAAAAAAAACAAAACCCAAAACCTTGTTCATATTTTTGATTGATTCAAAGATAACTGATGTCTTTTTAAATATTGACTCCTCTATCCAAATTAAGGATGTCTTTTCATTTATTTAACTCTTTTTTTAGGTACCTCAGAGGAATTTTTAATTTCTGTGTCTTTCTTGTTATATTAATTCCTAGAATCTCAATATTTCATAGTAATTGTGAATGAGACTTTCCTTTAATTCTACTTTCTGATAGTTAATCATCACGGTAAAGTAACTGTCTTTTATATTAAATTTGTGATTAACCATATTAATGAATTTTTATTGTGCTAAATAATTTTTATTTGAATTGTTTGTAGTTTTTAGGTTTATAATTATATCAATTACAAATTATTGTAAGTTTGTTTCCTTTTTGCTTCTTTTTTAATTCTCTTGTCCAGTTGCACTGGCTAGCATTTCCAAAATAAATATCAAATAATAGTGGTGACTTTTCAATTTTACATTGTACTGAAAGAATTGGCCATAACTATAAGGTAAGAAAACAAAATAAAGCTGTAATGTTTGGAAAGGAAGAAGTAAAATTGTCATTATTTGTACATGACATGATCGTTCATGAAAAATTCAAAAGAATCTACAAATAAATTATAAAAATAACATAATTTTGCAAGGTCACTGGATAGAAGGTCAATATAGAAATATATATATAGGTACTAAACTAGAAAATAAAAATTTTTAAATTACCATTTATAATAGCACCAAAAAAATCCAATATTTAAGAACAGATCTAACAAAAGAAGTGTAAGACCTCTTCCCTTAAAATTAAAATATGACTGAGAGAATCTAAAGAAGACTCAAATCATTAGAAGAGACCCCATGTTTATTGATTGGAAAACTTAGTATAGTAAGATGTCAATTCTTGCCAAATTGGTTCAATGCAATCCTCGTCAAAACCCAGCGAGTTCTATTGTGGAAATTGACAAGATGATTCTAAAATTTATTTAAAGTTCAGAGAACTTAGGAGAGCCAAGGCAATTTTGAAGAAGAGCTAATCTGGTAAACTTAATTTATATCAAGTTTTAGCATAAAGCTTTAATAATTAAAACAATCTAGTGTTACCACAAATTGAGATAAATAGACAAATGGAAGAGAATACAGATCCCAGAAGAAGACCTGCACAAATATGTTTACCTGATTAGCTACATAGCAACTACTGCAATTCAGTGGGAAAGAAGTGGTGCTGGATCAATTGGCTAGACATACAGAAAAATTAATTTGAGGTGAATCTTAATCTTTTACATGAAAATAAAACAATCGAGCTTCTAGAAGAAAACACAGGAGAATATCTTCATGACCTTGGAGTTAGACAAGGTTTCTAAAAATGGAACATCAAGACAAACTGTAAAAGGAAAGATTGAAACATTGAACTTAAGAATTAACATTAAGAATGTCTATTCATGAAAAACACCATTTAAAAAGAGAAAAGACAAGCCATAGACCAAGAAATGATATCTGCAATACAAATCCTGAAGAAGGGTCTGTATCAAGAATATACAAAGAACTGCAAAAATCAACCAATTTAAAAATGGAAAGAAGACTTGAACAGACATTTCACAAAAGAGGATATCAAATGACCAAAAGTCAACAGCATTAGTCAGCAGGGAAATACAAATTAAAACTCCAAAGATATACTCATACATCCCACCAGAAAGGCTAAAATTAAAGAGCTGATAATGCTAAGTGTTGATGAAGATGTGGAACAACTGGAGCTTACATTGCCAGTATACGTTGGCACACCTACTTTGGAAAATTATTCTACAGTATCTGTTAACATTGAATACAACCATATATCTATAGCCTAGCAATTCCACTTTTGCTATATACCTAGCAGAAAGGAATGGTTATGTCCACCAAAAGACATATATAAGAATACTTACAGCAGCTTTATCATAACAGTCAAAAACTGGAAGCAACTCAAATATTGTATAAATTGTAACATATTTACACAATAAAATGAAATAAAATACTGCTACATGCAATAACCTGGATGGAGCTCACAGACATCATTTGGGGGGAAAAACAGCAGTCAAAAAGATAACAACCCCATATTATGAAGTTCTGAAACAGGAAAAAACATCAATGGTGATAAAGATGAAAAGGGATTAGCACAGGAGGATTGATTGACTGGAAGAGAGCACAGAAGAACCTTTTGAGATTAAGGAAATGTTCTATACCTTGATCTAGGCAGTATCTTATATATGTATTTTCTACAGCTGAATTATGTCCTCCTTCAAAGTCATATGTTAAAGTCCCACCCCCAAGTACCTAAGAATGTAACTATATTTGAAGATAAGGTCTTTAAAGTGGTGATTAAATTAAAAGAGACTGTTTGGGAGGGGCCCTAATCCAATATGACTGATGTTTTTATGAGAAGAAGGGACATCAGGGGTACAAACACACAGAGCAGAGGTCATATGAAGAGACAGTAAGAGACTGGCCATGTTCAAGCCAGGAGAGAAGTCTCAGAGGAATGCAACTCTGCCAGCACTTTAATGTTATATTTACAGCCTCCAGAACTGTGAGAAAATAAATTTGTTACTTAAGTCACCCCGTCTGTGGTATTTTGTTATGGCATCTCTAGCAAACAAATACAGTATTCATTTGTAGAAATTCATCAATGCGTATACCTATGATTTATGTAGTTTCCTGTATGTAAGTTATATATACATCAATCTAAATTAAAAAAAAACAAAGTTTCCTCTGGCAGACAACCTAACTTATCCCAAACACATCAGTCCTACTCATCATTGGAAACCTGTATCATAGTTTATCCAGGATTTTCTGCAGAGCTCATCACTCTATCTGATTATCTTTAGCTCCACCTTAGCCTTTTCAGCTACAATATTTTGCTCTATTTTTCCATGACAAGAAGAGGAATGGGAGGGAGAGTGTGGAATTAGCATGATCTTGTTATTTTGGACACTTCAGTGAGCTGCAATTTATAGTCCCATTTCTAGGTCCATCAGTAACTTTTTGTGCAACCCTGGATTTCTGCCTTCCCTACCTTGTACTTCTGCTTTCCTGTGTGGAAAATGGTGATAATTATAATTGGCCAGACCTCCAAGGTTGTGAAGATTACTAAGATAGTATCTTAAAATTGTACAGAATTGGTGCTATACTAACACAGAAGAAGTGTTATTATTCCCAGTCCAATAATAAACATGGTTTAAAATGATAGCTTTTAAAGATCTATAATCATAATGAGAACATCACTTCTCCACCCTTGTTATGTTCCTATTTCCCATGGCTATAGGTCTCCAAAGCAATATGGTGGAGACACAATGACACATTATACTACCTCTTTTGTATGAGCTTTAGGAGTTACTGTTCTCTGATTTTAATATTGCCTATCTATCTATCTATCTATCTATATATTTTGCCTACTTGGAGAACACCTGCTCATTTTTAAAAACTCATCTAGAGTTATCTTTTTCTCTAAAGACTTATATGAACTCCTTTACTCACTCTTTGTTCTTGCTTCTCAATGCCCATGTTTCCTTATATGGTAATTCCATTCAAACAACAACTACTGCTACTACTACTAGCTACAGCTGCCCTTTACTTAGTGTTGCCATGTTCCAGGCAGTGATCAAAGTTCTTTATATATAGTAAAACTTAAAATCTTGATAGCAATCATATGATGTAGGCATAAGTAATTTAAATGAATTTCCTAAGATCACACAGGAGGTATGTAGCAAAGCCAGGCTTTGAACAAGCTCTATCTTGTTCTAGAGTCTGTGTTTTGTGTTTGTTTTTCTTTTTCTGGCCACACCACAAGGCATGCGGGATTTTGGTTCCCCGACCAGGGACAGAACCTGTGCCCCCCGTGGTGGAAGCACGGAGTCTTAATCACTGGGCCACCAGGGAAATCCCTAGAGTCTGTTTTCTTAACCTCTTTGTAATTCTACCTGTTATACTTCATTGTACTTGTTGGCTTCAATGTCCTTTTCATTTTCTAGATTTTTATTTTCTGAAGAGAAGAAACATTCTCTGGAGTATTTAGTGTCTTTCATACAGTAGGTATTCAATAAATGTTTGCTTAATAGGTAGATGGTTGACTGAATAAAAGAGACCCTCACTCTCATACTGGAAAGGTACCTAAAAGTTTGTGTTAAATGATCTGAGAAATAGAAAATTCCAAGGAATTCTGAAACAAGCCTTTAAAAGAGTAAAAGTATACTCTTTTGCACTGAGTATTCACTTCAAGGTTTTTATGGGTTTCCAGTTTGAACTTTTATTCAGTTTTCTTTAAGTTTATCTGTATAGGTAATCAAGGAGAAAAATGACACCTACCTCACAGAGGGTGTTGTAAGGACTGAATGAAGTAATACATGTAATATATTCAGAGCAGTGCCTGGTACATAGAAAACCTTAAGGTATGCTACTATCACTGCTATTTGAATCAAAGGCAGAAGAGAGCATCTGTTAAGTGCAAGGACTTTGGTGTTATACTGATGGGGTTCACAGCCCAGCTCCAGTGTTTATTAACTGTGTGATCCTGGGTAAATTACTAATCCTCTCTAAACCAGTTTCCCTAGTGTCTAAAATAGCATAATAGCATGTATCTCAAATGGTTGTTGTGAGGTTAAAATGTTCTAAGTGATATGTATAAGAGTACACTTAGAACACTTAATCCTCACTACAACTATTTGAGGTATATATTTGTATTATACTCTAGTAGTTCTAAGTGTTATATATTTACACATTCTATCTATCTATCTCCCTAACTATCTCACTTCAAACAGGGTCTGTCTGATATACTCTGATATGAGTATTTTGTGTTATTATAATGATGCATTATTTATGATGCCTGGCAGGTAATATTGTCAGTATCTCTTGACTACATTTACAAATGAGAAGTCTTGGATAATTTCTAGGTTTCCATTGAGTCTCTGGATTGCCAGCACTTTTAAACAGACAATGCAACAGGAAAAATACCACGAAATCATAGCTTGGTGACATCGCCTTAGCGGTCAACTAGTCTATCCCAATAATTATGTCACAAGGAGAAAGACATAAGCTAGACTGTGAATTATACACAGTGAGGTACAAAGAAGTGCCTTGGTGAGTCCGGGAACAAAAGGTAGTACAAAAGAGCTATATCTTAGAGTACTCAGTGGAATTTTGCTAGACAAGGGCTTAAAAAGTAGGCTTTATTTGTAGGCAGTGGGAAAATACCATAGAATTATATTCAGAAAGTGAGCAAAACGGATCTGTGTTTTATAATGATCATACATGGAAACTGTGTGCAGACTGGATTATCTAGATTAAGAAACCAGAGATTGGAGAATTGTTAAGGAAGGTCTTCAGTAGTCCCAATTTGGAGAGATAATGAGGGTCTGGAGTTGCAGAGAAGTGGGGAAGATGGAGAAGAAAAGGTAGCTCATTATGGGTAAGAAAGACAGAATCTGGTCTGGATAACTGATTGGATGTGGGGTAATGAATCAAGGATTGCCCTGAGACATGTAATTTGGGTAATTAGTTGGAAAGTTGGGCCATTAAGTGAGATACGGAAGACACCCGGTTGGTTTGGAGATCCATGTAGGCAGAGATGTCTAGGAAGTGACATCTATAGACTCTATGAGTCTATAGTTCAGTCAAGAGGTCAGGGCTGAAGATCCAGATTTGCCCATGGATTCTATGAGAAGAGATGAGGTAAAGGAAAGAATACTCAGGGATATTACCATTCGAGGAGTGGGCAGAGGAAATGGAGCTGGTGAAAGAGAGCGAAGGGGATGTTAGAGAAATAGGAAGAGAATCGAGAAAGCAAAGTTATTAAAGCTGAGGTACGGAGAGCTTTTCCAAAAGGAGTGTTACATTTCAGAGGCATCAAGTAGGGTGAAGACCAGAGAGGTCACTGGTGATATTTGTCAGAATAGAGAAGAGTAGAGTCAGTGGAATATTGGGTCTGGAATCTAGATCATCTGCAGTAAGTCAGGGCGGGAATGGGAAATGAGGTTATAAAGCCTGCAGATATGAACACTCTTTCCAGAAATTTGATTCACAGCCAAAAGAAAGAAGCCAGTGAAGATGATGGATTAAGGAGAATGTGAAGGATATATTTTAGGATGGAGATTTGAGAATAAGATTGAAGCAAGGTAGGAAAATAAGATCATTAAAGAAGCAAGTTGTAGAAGGTGATGGAAGGTAATTAATAATAATAGCTAACAATTATTGATTGTATACCATGTGCTAAGTACTCTATCTAGGAAGTGCTTTCCACAGGCTAATTCATTTAATCCTTATTCTCACCCTGAAGGCAGGGGCTAAACAGAGCACATACTCTTAACCCTTAGGCTGTGCTGGCCAGCTCTCTAAAATAGGCCGAAGAGCATAAGTAAAGGTTGATATGCACCAGTAAAGTTGTATGCTTTGCCCAAGAGGGGGCTCATTGCTTCTTTGGAGATCAGGCATCGGAAAATATTGATGAGTTTGGAGGCTAAGAATGTTTAAACCTGATGGCTCCTTCCCCCAAGTTCCCCAGTAAAATAGAGCAACTGTTTTGAGAGGGAGGTGAAGAGACAACGATGAGGAAGAAAGATCTGTAAGAATCACTACAGAACCTGGGTTTCTAATAGAATTAAATAAAAAGTCTTCTGAGTAAAACACAGTCCTTTTACCTTAAAAAAATGTGTGACTTAATAGAGTAGATATGACAAGTGCCCAAATAACTACAATATCAGGTAGCATGTGTGAAGGGACATAATAGACATAACTATATGAGGGTTCACCCAAAGGAGATACTGTATCTGCTTATGAGGCAGGAGAATCAAAAAGAATCTCCAAGTATATTTGTGATACTGGAAAAATAGAGTTTCAGCAAGCATTCCTAGAGGCTTAGTATCCCATTCTTTCCAACAGACAGCTCTACAGCTCCGTAAGAGCAGGGTTCTTCCATGAGAGAGTTTTCAACAAGGATTTCAGGGAATTGGAGTTGATGGGAACAAAGCACGGGGGAAGGAAGAGTCCCTGAACAGGGAAGGATGGGGAGGCAAGGGTTGAGAGCACTGAACCTGTTTTCCAACTAAAAAATGTCAGCCACCTCTAAGATTATTCTCCTCTTCTTCCTCCAGCTCTTCTCTAGTTCCTCATTATTGAGTGCTTATCAAATGCCTGGTACTTTACTAAGCTCTCTATACATTGAATGTATTCAATCTTCTCCATAGCTTTTGTGAAGATGTGATCCTCTCTACTTTATAGGTGACTTAGCTGAGGCTCTAAGAGGTCATGTTACTTGCCCAGGGAATTCCACCCAGATCCATTTGATCTTTATCCTTGCTTCTCACACTGCCTCCAATAATTATACAAACAGCACCTGGCATATAGGAGATATCCCATACATTAATAATGATGATAATAATAATAATTATTAATGGATATATATCCAACAACACGTGGTGCTTTGGGGATTTATCAAGATGTTAAAGTGAACAGAATCCAAGGTACATTTGTGGGAGTGATAGAAAAGGAAAAAAATTATTGTTTATTTATTTTTAGCAAATCCATTGAACTTAAAATCAGGCAGTTTTAAATACTTTACACAAATTATCCCATTTAATCTGCGTAATGATCATACTTGGGGAGGGTATTATTATTCCCATTTTACAGGTGAGGGTACTGAGTGACGAAACAATTACCCTAACTGGCCCAGGCACACAACCAATAATTGGCAAAGCAAGGATTCAGATCCCAGGTAATCTGGCCCCAGATCCATGCTCTTCACTGCTTCACTATGCTGACTCTGAAGGTTAAATGGAGCCAGAGTGTGGAGGACCTCGTACATCCAGCCAAGGAAGGCACACCCCCTCTCAGAGCACATTCCCTTTCTCTTTCTCAGATCAGAGTTTCTTCCATGTGTCTTACACCAGTGATTATTTAGGACTTACTATCTTGGCTAATAGAGCCATTGCATCACCAAGATCCTTGGACACACCTGAGATTATAAGCTTTACGAGAGTAAATCTGTCCTTTTTGTATTTGCATCCCAGCACTTGCCAGACGGTAAATGTATAATAAATCTTTATGAAATAAGTGAAAAAAAGTATCATCAAATCATTCAGGCTTCAGGTATCAGATTTCCTAGAAAGGTAAGACATATCAGAAGTAGGAATTTTTACCCATAAAAATGATACAATAAGATGAATAATATTTATAAAGCAACTTGACACTTTGTGTAGAGACAACATGATATCAAACAAAAATATTTTAGGACTCAATCTGCAGCTTAGCTGAGCCAAAATTAATTTTGTTCATTGAATGTCTTTTCCTAATGTATGTTCTTCAAGGATGTTCTCAAAACACTGTGAAATCATGCTTAACAATTTCTTCCATGAGTCATTTGACTTGAAAATTGATCTTCAACTTGGAAAAGCCTTAGTGGCAGATCCAAGCAAGGAAAGAATTGCAAAGATTGAAGGCTTTATTGGAGGGAGTTTGACCCGAGTGAGAGTAAGGTGCTGAAGAAAAAAACAGAGTTGAGTGTATGAACTAAGTAGTAGCTGAAAAACACTAAAACAGGGCCTGTCTCAGAATTGGCAGGAAAAGGGGTTTCTGAATGATCGTCTCCTGAGGGAAACATGGGAAAGCAGGAGTTAGGTCCCTCAGCCCAATGACAACATGATTTCTATTCACTTCCACAGCCTTATGGGGTTCTTTCTTTGATAAGTTCAAAGGGCATGGCTGACATAAAGGAGGTAAGAACCTAGGCTCTGAAGTGAGCTTTCGAAAGTAGGCTGCATGAGGGCAAGGCCTGTGTTGGGCTCACTGCTCTTCCCCAGGGTCTAGATCAGCCCCTGGCACTTAGAGGAGTTCAGTACATATTTGATGATTGAATGAATGGAGTGTTGCATCTACTTTAGAATCTTAATTCCCCACGTTACTAGCTCTGTGGCCAAGGGAATATTCGTTACCTTCTCTGAACTGGCTTTCCCCTTTTAAAAATGATAAAAATAGTACCTACCTCAAAAGTTGTCACGTGCATTAACGGTGACAACATATGTAAAGCATTTCATGGAGTGCTTGGTACGTAGGAAGCAATATAAGTTCTTGTTGTTGTTGCTGTTATAATTATTGGTGTTATTATTAGGGGCTATTTGCTGCCATGTATCTGACATTTGGGGAATTACCTGCCCTCCCTCACTCCCAGTCATCCCAGTTTCCGTTGGCTAGTGGGAAGTAGAAATATGAAGTTCCTTGACTTTCACATATTTTATTCTCATACAATCTTTACTTTCCCACATTACACATAGATGCCTGAAGCTGTTTTTATTGGAGATTGTCCTTCATGCTGAGCTGCTTAGTGATGATTCTGAGCTAATTTACAGTTAACATGGGGTAAGGACCGGGCTTTGGTCCAAGTCAGGGCCTATTCTCACCCCAGATGGTCTAGGGCTGACGTTAAGTCTGAGCTCCTCTTCTTGCCATTGGCCACCTGTGGGGGGCCTTCTTGAACCCCTGGACAGCCAGGGACTGGGACATGTTCATTGGTCATTCATTCATTCAGCAAAATTTGTGTGCTGACTCTGTGCCACGGTGTTGAGTGCTGTCCACACATCATAGGATCTCTGTCCAGCCTCTCCTCCCACTGCCACTGTCTCTGGGGAGGAGCAGATGGAAAGGAGCTTGTGAGCATGACAGAGCACAAGGTGAGATGGGGAGAGCAGTCGTGAGAGGATGGGGAGTGGGGGAAGCAGTCAGCTCAGACCCCATTAGGCTTATACAGGCTATGAAAACACGCTAAGAGAAAAAGCCCTTTCCTCCACCTCTGCTCCAGGAACCCAGCATGTGTGACCTCTGAGGTTTAAACACTGGAGGCATGTCTGCTCTCTGCCGAAGCTTCTTTCAAGCCTGGGAAACAGCAGGGTGCTGGCTCGCTACTTCAAGTTGTCAGCTGCCTCCCACCAGAGGTCTCTGGAAACGTATAAAGTTTCTTACCTGCCATTCCGGGTTGCAATTTCAAAGAGACAATTTCATAAGAGACAATAATTAGGTGTTTCATAGTTCTTTGGGTTTTTTGTTTGTTTTTTTCTATCTGGGAACAGAAATCTCCTCCTTTATAACATGCAAAATGTTTGTTGAGTGCCCACTTTGTGCCAGGCTCTGTGCTAGGCACTTTGTAACGTTATTTTGCTTAATGCTCACCACAAACTATGAGGTTATATTATCACTTTTTTAAAGTTTTTTAAGAAATAAGAAAAATAAATATCAAAAAGGTAAGTAATTTTCTCAAGTTTATTTACACAATTAGTAAGACTTAAAGTTGGGCATGAATAAGCCTAATGTCTGAAATGTATGAGGAATGTGAAAGAAAAAGTGAAATGGAGAACTTCAGGGCAGGTGCTGATGTGTAAAAAATGGAGGGGTGGCGGGGTATTTATTAATTAAACAAATTCATCTGAAGATCAGGTTGAAATACTGGTCTTCCAAGCTCTGGGTTCTACATAGTTCCTATCCAAGGTTAGCCTGTGAATGTGGGGGGGAGCTGGGAAGGGTCTTGTGTGTATACACGAAACAAGACAATGGGACTCAGAGAAAGAAGGGAAGGGTGGTTCTGTGTGGAAAAAAAAATAAGCATTTTAAAAGAAACTGAACATATATATATTCAGGGAGTATATATATATATATATATATATATATATATATATATATATATACACACACACACACATTCAGGGAGAGAGACAGAGCGAAGGAGAAAAGTGACGCTGAATAATAGAGTGTGAACCCCAAATGCCTGCTCGCATTCACAGGCACTAACTGTGAGAAAATACCAACAACGGAGGAGCTGCAGGGATGCCATTTATGGATAAAAGCTATTTATGAGAAAGAGAAGCCTCAGAGTGGGACTATTACTCTTGTTAGGTCCCTCTGAGAAGTAAATTACGTGTTGGAGTAGGTAGGTGCAACTCTTTTGTATTTCTATGTTACATTTACTGCGATGACAATAATGATATGCCACCCTTGGCTTCCAAAGGGGGCTTTCTCAAATTGAGGAACTGAGCCTCGCTCTGTGCAAGTTGCTGTGCTGGGGCTGTGAGAGACACAAAGGCTCAGGTCATATCTCCTTGTTTTTAAGGAGCTTGCCAGCCACGGGTGACAATACAGCACATATATAGAGATAGTGTGCAAACTTCAGCGCAGGAAAATGTGTCAGATAGGCATTTCGTCAGTGAACGCTATACAGGAATTAGGGGTTGGGAGAGGGGGAGGAATTGCAGTGAATCCACCTTCAGTTAGATATTCATTTATTCATACGTTCGTTCACTCATTCATTCATCCATTCAATAAATATGCACTGCAATCTTTATGACCTTCCATATGACAAACCCTTCAAATAAATCCATGGATAAATCAGGATCCCCATCTTATAGTCTAGTGACGTGGACTTGGAATGATCAGTTTCAGCTGGCAGAGTTGGATTGCATCCTTGGATTATCTGTCTTTTGGACAATGTACCTAATGACTCCAAAAAAGTGTTTTACTGGTGATTGGGTGCAGTTTTTAGAATAGAATATCTATATTTAAGGTTCACTGAGTGTTGTTCAGAGTTCAGTACTAGATGTTGGCCTTGTTAACACTTTTGTCAAATAGTTAATCACCCAGACTGATCCTAAAATATGCTTCCAAAAATAATTATAACATGATAAAATTTTAAAGCTGAGAACAAACCAATTAGTGAACAGTTTCTTCTAAGTGTTCCTAAATAGAATCATCATCATCATCATATCTTGCGAGAATACCATGAGGTAGGTACTATTATGATCTCCATTTTACAGATGAGAAACCTGAGCCTCGGAGTGGGTAAATGACTGTGTAATGGTTTATGGTGATCACATATAGCAAGAGGCAGAGCTGGGATCTAGGCTACACCCCAGATCCAGCGGACTCAAACACTCATGCTCTTTTCTACGCATCTGTGTTATTCCCTTGGGAAATAAGGATCCGATAGTCACTTTTAATATTCATAAAGACATAATAGACATTGTGAATTTTTTAAAGCAGTTCATGGTGATGAATATTGCATGTTGTCTGCCCTGCACTCAGTTTGGCAGTATTGGTCATCTCAGGCAAGCTAGAAGCATTTATTAGCAATTAGAAATATCTCTTTTTAATAAAAATGGTTATATAAGTGCCTGTTCAAAATAGGGGATCATAGTTGTGGGGAACCAGTATTTTATCCCAAGCCTCTGGTTTCCAGACGTGGACACTGGAACATAAGGAGTTAAGCCAGTTACTCTGAAGAGATGCATTTGGGAGATACAGGGATGGGGTGTGTTGTAGCAGTTGATAGAAAAATGAGTTGAGGACTCATTAATCTTAAATGAGTAAACCAATGCAGCTAGCCAAGAATATCTTATGGATCCAATTCAAACTTGAAGTGCGTGGGACACCCATTTCTTTCTTCTTAAATTGTGAAATGTAATATCAAATGGAGAGTAAATCTTGATATTGAATCCTGTCAACCTTACTTTAGAAATATCCCTTGATATTAAAAAAAGGAATTCTAACCCTAAGGCATTATTATTAAAATGTGTGGAAGTTGCCAGGTTGTTGAGATGAGAACACAGAATGTGGAGTTAACTAGCAGTAAGGTGAGAAGGACATTCTTACTTCTTTTTATGATGCTCTGGAACCAATTCTGACAGGGAAAAAAAAATGATGTAAGATTCTGAAAAGGTAAAGAAGGAATGCAAAAATAACCTACGCTGGTCTATCTATGTTTGGGTACCAAAAGTGTTGACCGCTATTGTTCACAACAATTCTGTCTGTTTTTGACCATTTGCCATTTGATCTGCTGTTCTTTAAAGTAAAGACGGTTAATCACTATTCAGTGAATAACAGCTAGTCTGGGGCTCCTCCAGGTCAAGGGCAAGTGTCTTCACATCTTGGTATCCTCAAGTACTTAGAAAAGAAAACTTGGGACAAGTTAAGGGCGCAATATATGCCTATTGGTTAAAGGGTTAAAGGAAAGAATAAATAAATAGCAACTGTATCCTCAGAACTGTTAAAAACTGTTAGACTCCAAGGAGATGGAATTTTATATATGTATGGTTTGGCACCTGTCCTTAAGGAGGTCCTGGTCTAGCTGGAGATTAGAATTGAATACTTCTATTAAGTGTAACCTGCATGGCATCTTCTATAAGGGCACTGAGAAATCAGGAACAGAGTAGAGGAGGAGACAGGACTTGGGATATTCCCTTGGCATGAAGAGGGTGTAGGTGGAGGCGAGGGACAAGAAACCAGGCAAGTAAGGGGTGGTGGGTGGTGGAAACTGTGTATGTGTGAGAATAGGGTGTTACCAAACCAAGGGTCTGTTGGGCAATGTGAGCTATACTGGCCAAGTGGCTAGTTTATGTAACGTGGAGCAGCCAGGCCCAGGAATTTAGACTTGATGGAGCAGGAAATCTCTAGAGTCCCACTTACCTTTCCCCCTGGAAGTTAAGCATAAATATAAATATACCCTTACAAAGAGAGGACAAACATTGTAACTTAATATGTGTTCCCTCTAAGGCAAATAAGGTCTCAGGCTTTTGAAATGCACACCGTGGGCTTGCTTTCACATTCACTTATTTATTCATTCCACAAAACTTTACAGAGGACCTACTAGAGCTAGAATTTTGTTAAGCACCACGGGGGGTACAAAGATGAAGAGCACTCGGTCCCTATCCCCCAGGAGTTTACAGCTGAATGGTGGAGACAAACGTGTACACACAAGTCCTTGCAATAGGAGGTAAGAACGTAAACACAGGAATTGTAGGGGCTTAATGTCCGGAGATATTAAAAGGAGGTGGTTTAGAAAGTAAGAAAGATTTTTCAGGCGAGCTGGTTTTTAAATGAGGTTTAAAACTCCGATGGGGTAGAATATATTTTCTTTCAAGGCAAGAGCCAGGGTTAAGGCTCTGGAAACCTATGGAGTGGGGGGATAATGTGGTAATGAACAGTGGCCTGATCTGGCTGGAGCGCAGGGTTCCCCAAGGGGTGCAGTGGGGGGATTTAGCTGGCTATTTGCCCAATAACGAGGCTGGGATCAGGCAGAAGGAAGCCCAGCTGAGACTTTATTCCGCATCTCCGTGCTTTGACCTAAGCATCTATTGGGTCCCTTTAAAAGATTCTCCTCCTCTTTCCTAAAGAGAGTTCTAGCAGTTGGGGGTGGGGACCATTTCCTAAAGTCAAGGCGTAAGTTAAAGGTCTGCCGAGCTGCCCACGGGGGATTTAAATCTCGCACCAGAAGAGGAAACGTGTGGGAAGCGGAGTAGGGGGAACCCACTAAAGAACAACATCAACCCCCAAACGACACGAGCCCCTGGCGGGACAGGTTGCCTTCCAGACCCGGGAGCGGGACACCAGCACCCGCCAGAGCTCGGAGCCCCGCACTGGCGGGCAAGAGGGAGTGGAAGAGCGGGAGGTAGGGAGGGAGGGAGGAAGCGCGAGAGGGAGGGAGGAAGAAAGGGAGGGAGGCGGCGTCATGTGATCCGCTTCCCTGCTCCTTTAAGCGTCCACAGGCGGCGGAGCGGCCACAATCACAGCTCCTGGCATTGGGGGAGCCCGAGCCGGCTGTGCCGGGGGAATCCGTGCGGGCGTCTTCCGTCCCGGTCCCATCCTCGCCGCGCTCCCGCACCCCTGAAGTTTTGCAGCGCCCAGAAAGGAGGCGAGGGAGAAGGGAGCGTGAGAGGAAAGGGAGCAAAAAGCACACCCTAAAACATTTATTTCAAGGAGAAAAGAAAAAGGGGGGCGCAAAAATGGCTGGGGCAATTATAGAAAACATGAGCACCAAGAAGCTGTGCATTGTTGGTGGGATTCTGCTCCTGTTCCAAATCATCGCCTTTCTGGTGGGAGGCTTGATTGGTAAGTGCGAGAGCTGCAAACTTTTCCCCCTTTCTCTCTTTTCGGGCCCCTTCCCTCTTTGCCTCTTCGGCTACTTGTTACAGTATCACTGCCTTGCTTCTATGATCTAATTAGTCCGGCTATTGTGCTTAAGAAAGCAGAGCTCCATGGGGCTCCGTGGGGCACAATCCAGTCTAGTGGCTAAGAGAAAAGGAGGGGGAAAAGTTTTGGCCTAGTTTCAGTATCCACTTGAAAGGAAGGAGGGGGGTAGCGGGGGTGGGAATCTTAAGCATGGCGACGGATCGCGCGAGGAAGCGCTGGGTTACAAAGTTGATTGCCGCTCCCCCCGCTTTTTCCCGCGTTCCCCCCCTTTTCCTCTCGCTTCCCTCCCAATCAGCTCCCGGAGGGCAACGTAATCGACTTTATTAGGAACAACTGAAGAGTCAGAGAACTGCGCCCGGCGCAAACCCAGAGAGCCCTGTTACAGGGCTGTGATCTCTGCATGTGTAAACGCTTTGGGTTGTCTCAGCTGGGGGCTGAGAGTTTGCATTTCGGGTCCTGACCTTCGTGCCCTCAGCTTCCTCGTCGCACTCCCATCCCACGCCCCGCCGTGGCCGTCCGCAAGGTCCGAGCCTTGGCCCGGAGCCTGGATGGGGTGAGGTACGGTGGGAGAGAGTCCTTGGATGGCGCTGCGGGAAGTTGGAGAGGTCGGAGGGGAAAGGCGTATCGGAAAGGTGTTGCTTTTGGCCTCCCGCCCTCTCGCGAATCTCCCCTCCCCCACTTCTTAGAGCTCCGAGAGCCGGTGAGTCGGGAGCCCCGGGTCCTGCCTTGGCGCCTAGGAGGGCGGCCTGCGCCCCCGCCGCAGCCCCCCGCAGGTGACAGCTCCCCCCGCTGGGAGACCACCCCTGGCGTGCATCGCCCGGACCTCTCGAGCCAAACACGCTTCCGGGTGAAGAAGATGGTTTCACGGATCTTCCACTCAAAAATACTCCCTTCTTCTCGCCGTGTCTCCATCTCCATCCATCCTCCCGCCTCTCCGCACACTCGCTTTCCCCTTACCCTCGAGATTTAGGACGTCCCGGCGCAAACTTCAGCGCCAACTTCGCCACGGGTGCGGATGGGAGGCTTGGCTTCCGTATTTCGCAGATCTGTAAAACTTTGCGCAGTGGAGAGTCTACGGAGGGGCTTTCTGCGCGCGTCCCTCTTCCGGAGCCCGCGCGGCGCGGGTGTCGTCGTGGTCGTGAGAGCTGCACAGGCTTGGGCACCTCGAGTCCTGTGCTGGCGTTTTGTCTCCAGACTTGGGTTTGATGGGAACAAATGAAAGGGAGTCTGGTTTTGTAAATCACCGTAACATCCAAGCTAATTGTTTAAACAAAGGAGAGTGGGTGAACCTTCACCAAGGAGAGAAATTTCTGGAGGAGATCGTGCCTTTCGCTGTGTGTGTATCCACAAAGCAGAAGGAGGTTCGGAGTTTTCCAAGCTCATATCCTCAATTTGGGTCAAACAGCTTAATCTTTTTATTCCTGGAACCCTCCCTCCCAGCCCTCCCGTTAGGAGCTCCTGTTTAGCTACGTGCAATCTCCATGTTTCCCTGTATTGGATTTTTCGAGGCTCTTAATACATTCTCTACTGGGAGCTGAAGGCAGCCTTCTCTGTGCCCTCACGGTGATTATGCAGCGGTTACAATTACACCTCTTGTCTCCCTTGATGAGCAGTTGCAGTTAGATGCCATTGGATCTTGTGTGATTTCAGTGGCAGACCATAATTAAAATTTCTTGCACCTTGTGCTTTCAGAATTAAATTGGCCTATTATCCCTGTCTGACCTTCATCCTCTTTGAGGTTTTTGCACAAGCAGTGAACCATTACACATAGTTCCCTGGTATTTGTTGGTGTGTGTTTCTTTTTCTAAAGTTGATCTAGCCCGTTATCCACTGTTGTAGGTTTCTTAGGGCACTTCTGGAACTAGCATAATTTCTGGAATCTTAGTACTGTGGAGAAGGTCCAAGGGCACTGGTAAATGGCTGCTGGACATTGGAGTTTCCATAGGATCAGAACAGTTGTATGTTCAAAGAGGGGTTTGTTTGGAGTAAGTGGTGCCAAGGGTTGTTTTTCCCTGAGAACTTGATTAGTGACCGTATCTGATAACAATCTCAAAAAGTTAGTGATAGGTCTCGATTCCCCTCAGTAAATCAACTGATTTAATTCCATCTTTACTTGAAAAAGAAAACTATCTCTGTATTACACTTCTTGGGGGAAATTGTTGTGTACGTTGACCTCTTACCTCTCCTCCTTCCTCAGTTGCCAAGGCTGTGTCCCTAGTTCTGGCCTGAAGGCTGAAAAGATCAGATCCGTTTCACCGCAACACTTGAATAGTGGCTTAGCCTTTACCTCAACCAGTTATAGAGTAATTTTTTTTTCTGTTAAACAAATCTAAGAACTTAGGTATGCTATAAGACCCAAACATGGGAAATAAATATCAACAAAAGGTAAGTGATATGTTTTCCCTCCAAACTTCCCTAAACTGGAAAGCAGGTGAAACTAAGCAAAGGATGGAACTTCAAGAAAGTGAGTGAGTGGAATCAGTAGCTGAAGAAGAAGTGTGTAGGCTGGAAAGTCTAAGTCCAGAAACCTCCTCTTCCATGCTCCGCAGTGAGAAGAGAACTTCTTCACTGCTCAACCCTATTGATGCGTAGGAAGTCCGGTGTCTTGGGTGTGCAGTGTCTTTCTAATTCATCAGCAGAGGCCAAGTGAGAAAGTGAAATCTTCACTTTGAATTGGCCTCGGTATATAATGTTCCTTTTTGATCACTGTTGTCCTAGATGAAAGGAAACATGACAGCCTAGAAAGGGGAGGATCCGAATGGCAAAGCTCCTGATGGTAAGGGTGTAAGTACTCCACACACGCAGAGGCAAAACAAAAACAATCAACCACCACCCCCGAACAATAATGACAAACCCGGCACCCAAGGTGACAGGCAGCTTTTCAGTTAACCAACAGGCTTCAGTCTCCTCATTGGTAGGTTGATGAGTTTGAGATTCCTTTCAGTTGTGAAATTGTATGAATTTTTCAGTGCTTAAGTTTTATGTGGCATTCAGGCTGGTGTTTGGTTGTAGCCTTCTAGAATTGATGGGGAAAAATTTAAACACTAGGTAAAAAGGAAATAAGAGGGATTGGGTTTTGGTTTAGTCAGCTTAAATCCTCCCCTGCTCCAACAGCCTTCTTAGAACCAAGGGTTTTTTTGTTTGTTTTTGTGCTTGTTTTGTTTGTTTGTTTTGTGCCAGGGTCTGTATACTGCTAAGCCTTTAATGGGATTTTTCAAGAAGTCTCTGGAAAGCAATATCTTATGTGGTAGAATTTGGGGTACTTAAGAATTCAATGAATTATGCCATGCTTTTGTAAAAACTTTGAGTCATTATAAAATCATGCATCTGATTGTTTTCTTATGTATTGAGAAGGTTTCTTAAGTGGCTAACTTATTTTGTATTTAGAATTCATTTAAAAATTTAAGAACCCCTGAAGGAAAAGAAAATATTTTTAGAGATATAGCTTAATCTTTAGCCTCCTTAAAAATAAGCCTGCAGAAAATTAAAAAAATAATTTTCCTTTGATTTCACGTTTGGTGAGTTTAGTTCATGGAGAAGCAGCTGCAGGGGTGGTGGAAGGGGGGAGGGGAAGGAGACCATGTGTGCTGAAACAACAGTGCAGCCGACTAAAAATCATGAACTTGATTCCCTGGCCTATTATGTGCAATTTGCTCAGCTTCAAATTAGTCATGTCTGGGAGATATAATGGTTGGAAAAGCAGGTCACCGTTCCCACCTGTTCTAAAACTGGTAAGAGTATAAAGATCAGGGTTGGATGAATAGAAAATTATTGCATTGTTTTAAGCATACCCGTAAATTAGAATATTCCAAACTTAAACCCAAATAAGTATCAACAAATTGCCCATTATTATTATTTTAGGAAGGATTGCTTTCTTTCAAAGGCTTAGTATGTTAGCAGCCTTTTCTTGTTTTTTATTGCTGAGAGTATTATATGTGTGTATACATGTATAATACACATACATATACACACGTATAATCAGTTTTCTCAATTTTAGCATGGACTTATCTACTGCTTTTCAATGATACAGCCGTATTATTGGGCTATTATTGTTTGAATGGAAACTATGGGTGGTTTTGATTGTGGTCCATTCATATGAAGAGTTTTTGTTTCTGCTACTGTCACTTATTTGAAAGGGGCAGGATTTTAAGAAATTTAATAAAATTACAGTTATGCAGAGTATATAAGTGTTTGCTTCTCAATATATTAGGTTTTAAACTTGTTGTGGTATTTATTACATTTTAACATATATTAATAATGCAGTACTTGGCAGTCCTGCAGTGTTTGGGTATCTGTTGAGAAAAGAACTAATGAACTTGCTTTTGGTTGATGTTACTCCACAGTTTTCTGTATTTGATTCTTATTTTGTAAAATTTCATATCTGACTAAACCATGTCATTTTTTTCTTTGTTAACTATCAGAGTATCTAATACGGTTCGTAGAAGTACTGTGCAACCTCAAAATTTCTTTTGTAAAGAGTGGGAAATTTTTTGTAATTGAAATTGCATTATTTGACTTCTAAAAAACTATCTAAGCCATCTACTTGGTTATTGCAACAAAGTCATGCTAGTGCTAACAGTCTCTAATCATGCTTTCATCTAATCATTCAGTACAGCCTGTCTAGGCTTCTGTTGGAACTTTCCCTTTTCCCTGTTCAAAGTGAGAAACATTTCCTTGAGATAATAGTGTGGCTTTGTAAGGTTTTCAAGTCCCCTGCCTGGAACCCAGATCTAGACTCAAAGCCTTTCCTAGCTAGTTGACATTTTGCAATAATGCAGCCTTAAAAAAAATTTTTTTTTTAATCCATGTAGACTGAGGAAAGATTCTTACCTTATCTTCCCCATAAAGGTGTTTCTATGGAGATTTAGAATTTGGAATTGTGTGAAAGTCCTTAGCTTAGAGCTCATGTATGTTACCTACCTACCGTGCAAAATATTGATTAGAGCCTAATGTGTACCCAGCATAGTGCTACAATGCTGACTAGGGCTTAGGAAAGAGGGGACTTGAAGCCTGAGTAACCTCGGGGAGCCAGAGGTAGAAAAGAGTCCCTCTTAATCCAAGTTCACTAGCTAAAGATTTCTTATGATGAGGTTTTTAATATCATGATAATCCTCACTCATTTACTGGGAATTTGAGAACATGTGAAATGAGAAGCCCTGTTAATTATGTCATCAAATAGTTATATTAGTATTTCATCTTAACATATTAATATAACAATATAAATAATACTAAACATGTGTTAAATATGTACTGTGTGCCAGACTTTGTTTAATTTGATTCACGCAAAGCCTTGCCACATTGGTACTGTTGTACCCATTTTACATATAAGTAAACTGAGGTACAGAAAGGTCTAGAAAAATTGCTCAAGATTACCTAGCTAGTCAGGGTCAAAACTCGGATTGGATTCCAGTCAATCCAGAATTATCAACCATTAGGTGCTCCTGACCCCACTTCCCAAAGCCTTGCCTTCTAGGGCTGAATAGAAATGGTTTGAATGTAGACAGACATGATAAGTAACACTGTAAATGCAACTAATTTCTCATTTCTAACCAACAGGTAACATGTTAAAAGAAAAAGTATCAAATCTGATGATAAGTGAAATGGAGTCCAGCTGTACTTAATAAAGCAGAGCCTTGACCCAGCTAAGGGAGGACAACTTCTGAGAAGTCTATATATGCCAGTCCAACCAATTTCTTACAGGTTCTAACCAGTACCCATAATTCTATGAATAATCCAACTGGCTGAGCAGCCAAGTTCATTAGCCACAAAGTGTTTGAGTTCTGCTACCTTAAGGAAGATTACTCAATTTTATTTTCTCTAGTTAGTGGTTTTAACAAATTTATACAGTTATATAAGTCTGGACTTTTTCAAAGGAAGAGGAGAGAAGAAATCAACTGAGGTTGGAGAGGTTTTTTAGAGAGTGTGGATTGGCAGTGAGAGCAGTTGAAAGAAGAGCCTCTTACTGAAAGTTGAAAATTCAGTTTCCCCAAAGGATAATTTTTGTTTATATACACACCCATGCATAATAATGAGGGCATTTCACACCGGAGGCTTCCATGCTGACGCTGTGAATAGGTACATGTCCCATTGGAAAAAATGTTGATGGATTTTCTCTATTGAGAGATTTACTACCCTCGGTTTTGATAGAGACTCTAAGAGATGAAGGGAGACAGAGAGCATCAAGACGTGAAAAGATCGTGTCTATTTCATTTGTCTTCTGTTTTCTCTGAGGTGTTGTAGCGGTGGCACAATAGAATAGACGAGTGTGCCAGATGTGTATGGTTCCCAGAAAAAGTGCCTGGATGGGGATGGGAGTGGAGAGGAGGAGCTTGAGGCACTGAAGTTCTCAAACTTGATGATGAAATGTTTTGCGTTTTTCCCTTTTCATAATAGGGCTAATCAAAAAGAATTGATAAATAACAGAAAAGAGCAACTCATATGTTTTAGAATACAGAAATCCTAAGGTTCTTTAGCCCTTTAGCACTACCTCTCCCTCCCCTCCGTCCCTCCCACCCTACCATGTTCCACCCATAATTAAATTTTGTTGAGGAGTGAAAGCAATAATCAGAGTGTCATCTGACCAGTAGTGAGGGATTTGGCTAATTATGATTTGTTGCTGTTTTGAAGATTTATTGGGTGACTATGGAAAACATTTTACATGTATTGATTCACTTAATGAACATAACAACCTAGAGGAGCAGGTACTTTCTCCAGTTTTCAGATGAACGGGAGGCTCACTTAAGGAACTTTTCAGAGTTAACAGAGATGGTAAATAAGAGGGCTGGCATTCAAGCCCATGATCCTGAACTGAATCAAGCCATGCTCTCAAGTCTAATGCCACTCTCCTCCTATTGTTCCTTCAATTTCTATGGGAAACAAAGAGTCAAGTGTGATGAAACATTCTACACAGATTCAATAGAAGATGAAAGCTCAGACTAGCTTTTTCTGCTTCTATGCCTTTCCCAGACCACATACTCCCATCACTGCCTGGGTACTATTCACTGACCTAGTTACTTCCTATACAAATGATCCCAATTCCTAAAATATATTAACCTCCTTCACCAGCTATTGTAAGTGTTGGCCAGTGCTTGCAGGCCATGCTGAAGAGGGCTAAACCTGAGGAAATTACACCCCAGCTCCCCCCCACCACCAAAAGAAATTATTACACACAGCAAAGGGTAACTGAGAGTTGTAATTGAAAACTTGTCAAAGAGTTGCTTCGACTTGAATGCCAGCTAGACTTAGTATACACAATAGGTCCTGAATATAGCTGTTAAATACAAGAGAGGGGAATGTGGGTGGGGAGAAGGGAGATAGGAGTAGAATGTGGATTCAGGAAAGGAAAATTAAGGCCCCTATAAACATATGAGAACGTCTCTTTGGGACATAACTTATGCCTGGATTTCCAAAATCTACTTCCTATGTCACCCACTCCTCCCAAGCTGAGCTAGTGTTTCTCTCTACTTGCTTGTTTAAATCCTGGGCCTTCAAGTGCAATTTCTGCTCCCTCTTTTTCTTTTCTACTCTATTCTTTTAATATTCCCTGGTAAAGGGTGTTCTTTCTTCACTGGCCCACAGGAATTATAGGGCCTTCTTAATCTTCTAGTTAATTCCCTGGGTTAACTAAGAGGCTTTATCCATAAATACACATTTCTGAGAAAGCAGAAGAAATTGAAAGAAGATGCCAAGTTATTACATTTGTTTTGGCAAGGCATTATGATTTTTCTTTATGTAGAAGGTAACCGGTCTGTAAATGATTGGTTCAGTTTTGTTTTTGTTTTTTTTTTCAAGCCCCAGACTAAGGAGGTTAAGCTCATGAGAGCTGGTTGGGGGCCAGTTATCTGCTGCTTTTAGTTTTGGACTGAGCCCCTCCCAGGGAGAGAGTGCCTGGTCTCAGGGCAGCATCATGTAGTGGAGAGGAACTTGGCTGTAACTCTGCAGACGATCTGTGGTCTCCGTGATCGCAAATAAGTCACAAAAGCTCCTTGGTTCTCACCCTCAACTGTGCTGTGGGGCAGAGGCCTCCTATTTCATGGATGACTGTAGTGAGGAATCCACTATTATGAGGATAAGGCACCCTTTGGGTTTCTCATTGAGCCAGGCCCACCAGAGAGCTGATTCCCAGAGGACATTTTGCTGAAACCATCTGCTTAACTTGTATCTGTTTCTCCTACTTTTCTTTCTCTGTACCTCTCTGCTCTTAGATCTGGAAGAATTTAGCCTTGATGTCATTTATTTTCTATTCTTTTTCTTTCTTGAGTCACCACCACTTTGTCAAACACCTCCAGATTCATGGATCTATTTAGGCAGAGGGAAGTGGATTGACCCAAAGCATTACTCATTTTGGGTTTGAAGGTGCCCAGAGAGGTCATCCTGCTTTCTAACATGAATTCCCATTATAACTGTATGTCTCAGAATGAGCCTTCCCCAAATGGTAGATATTAATATTGTTGCAGATAACTAGCTAAAAAGAACGTGAGTCTAAATCATTGTCCTAAAGCATGCACATTTTGTTCCAGGTTAACTACTTTTGCTTTATAGGCAATTTTAATAGAGCTTGGTTATGCCATTTTCTAAGTCTACAGCAGTTGGGACAATTTGCCGCAGAAACTCACTGGCAGCAGAGAGATGTAGATGTGTGGTAGGTACCATGAGGACACAGGAAGAGAAAGGGAGCATGCCCCGGGTTCTGGGGTCTCTGGATATAGGCAAGTCATTTCACACCTAGCAGTAGCACCCCTTCCCCCTCCAGTGGCATCATTACATTATAGGCTGGGGTATGTTAATTGATTCCACTCTAAAGCTTTGTGATCTTATCACTTGCCATGAGTGCAGCTTTTTGGATCCACTGTGTCTGTCCCCTTTGGTGGTATCTGGCCTGAATGGAAGCTGTGAAGCTTGTTGCTATTAAATTGTAAAGATGAAAGGGCCTTGGAGACCGTCTTGTCCTACCTCCGAGTCCCAAGAAAGGGAAGGGGCTCAGTTTACACAATTAGAGGCAGAGCCTTGGTTTAGACTCAGGTTCTAATGCCAGTCAGCCCTCCAAGCATATATCTCTTTCTGCGTTTCAGCGTGAAGATCATCTGATTTCCGTCGTATAGTTAATGTGCAGAAAATTCCCAACTTGTGGTTCTTAAAGCTCTATTGACTTTCCTGTTACTTGAAAATAAAGTAGCAATAAACTTTACTGTCTTCTGCTTGCCTTTGTGTACTTAATGTTCTTAGCTAATTTCTGATGAAGCAATGGGATTATATGGAGTGTTAAGCTGTTCTATGTGGATTCTAAAGAATACCACATAATAATAAAAAACAAAAATAAAGCTAAATTTCTTCCTTGTTTGCTGAGCGGGCGGTACATCCCCTTTCTCCTGCTTGAGAAAATGTAAATTTAAAACTTAAAACTGTGCACTATGGTCCTTACCAATCCAACCAAAAGTGACATACATCCACATGTTTAAAGACTTCGTCAGTCTAAAGCTTCCTTGTCTAAACGTCTGTGACTAACTTTTGTGCTTTCAGGAGATGTTTGTGGCAGGCATAATTCTGAAGTTGTAGTGAGTTTAGGGGAAGTGACATGCCCTGTATTTTCTGGGTCTGTTTTACATACAGAAGAAACAACAAAGTTGCTCATCCTTTGTGTCTGCCATTTCTTCACTCTGAAGGTAATGGCAAGTAGAAAATTCAAATTGCCGAAACAGGGCTTAGAATGTTGAAGGCCTTATGCAGTTGTGTCTGACAAGCATATTTTTGTGATTTCAGAGCTGCCAATATTACAGGGTAGATTCTTCTACTTCTTTTATTTTTACTGAAACTAAGCAGAGTCACAAAGCACTGTTTTTCTGCGTCCTCTGATTTAGCTGTGATGGATTTTTTTTTCTTTTAATTCTCTCTTTAACATGCTTGCCTTCAGGTGATCCCAACCAAAAAGTTGGCATCCATATTTGTGAAACCCAGCCCTCTCTCAAGGCAGATCAAGCCTTTTTTCTGTTCCCTTTACTCCGGGTTCTTATATATTTTATCTGCTGTCATTTAGGTTAGAACTCACCTGAGAACGAAATGCCTCAAATGTAGAAAAGACACATCCCCACATTCCTTTCTTTGCTCTGCTCTGTTGAGCTAGTTCTGGCTTGTGTGAAATGGGCTCTGAGTTCAGCCCCTGCGTGCCTGGGCAAAAGGAAGTTGTAGATAAGATTTTTACTGAGGCTTTGGAAAGAGACTGCACCAGGGGCCTTGCTGTCACTTAAAGAACACATCTGTACTTAGAAGGGATCAGCTTCTTCTGAATTGTGAGGTGGCAGTGGGTGAGGTGGGGAGGGGCTTGTGACAGGCAACTCCAGGGCCTTGGACATACGTTCAGTCACCCAGTCTCCTAACTGTACAGTGTTTGCATGTTCACGAGCCAGCCTGTGTTAAATCCTCGGCCGGCATCGTTCTTTGAACATGCCCAAATGGAACAGAGTTATGCTCTATGAGAATGTGGTGTTTCTGGATAATAGTTGATGAAAGAGAAAGAAACAGAATAATTTGTAGATGCCTAAGATTTTTAAACTTAAAGTATGCTAAGGTCCCCTTTCAGTTAGCATCTTAGTTTTTTCTAGAGATTGGGAGAATTCTCTCATGTCGCTTCTCTACCCCACCTACCTGTTAAAAAAGACAAAGAGGGCTTCCCTGGTGGCGCAGTGGTTGAGAGTCCGCCTGCCTATGCAGGGGAAATGGGTTCGTGCCCCGGACCGGGAAGATCCCACATGCCGCGGAGCGGCTGGGCCCGTGAGCCGTGGCCGTTGGGCCTGCGCGTCCGGAGGCTGCGCGTCCGGAGCCTGTGCTCCGCAACGGGAGAGGCCACAGCAGTGAGAGGCCCGCGTACCGCAAAAAAAAAAAAAAAAAAAAAGACAAAGAGAGAAAATATAGTTTGGGGGAGGGATGAGCAGTAGGCTTGGGATTTGAACAAAATCAGCACTAGTATATATTTGAGAAGACAACATTTCCAGGTCAGGATGTGGTTAGGTACTGATACCAGCTCTGTCTAGGGAAGCCGACAACTCGGTGCATCTCACGTTAGAGTAACTCTCCCAGCTAAGCAGTGACGTTACAGGAATTTGGAAGTTGCCTTTAATGACTTGCGCTTCTTATAAGATTCCTAGGAAATTGTCACACTGCAAAACAACATGGTGTTGGCTCAGGGTTTTCCATATGATGTTTCTGTTCAAATGATAGACTTACTGATTTAAAGTGATCAGATTTCTAACTGCTGGTATGCGGGTTTTGGGTTGATCAATGGGTGTGATCCGGTTTGTTATCAGACTTGGACAAACCATTTACATTCTATGAGCCAGCCTCAGTTTCCTCGTCTGAACATGTTACCTGTGCGTATGTGCTAGATCCTTCAATGTATGTGAGACATTTCCCTGAATTAGGAGTCGTCACTAATTAACTTTTTAAGGATTTTTTTGAGTCATCCCATGTCTAGTTAGGCTCATGGCAGCTTATTTCTGCCTCTTAGTGAATTACATAAAATTAGAAACCCAGCAACCCTGCTTCATAGCCTTCCCATTAAGCGTAATCCATGCAAGCCAGCAGTTCAAGAAGCATGTCATCCACACATTTGGTGAATTAGAGCAGTTAACTTACTTTTTGATCCAGTTAGTGATAGTTTTCACCAGGGTTTAACTTGAATCTTAAATTTTGCCTTTTAAAATGCTTGCCAGTATTCACCGCTCTTTATAGCATATATAGCCCAGGTAGCTTGGCTTTTAAATGAATACCACTCTATATGTGGAAGAGAGATTCCATCCATGCTTGCTGCATAGCAAATCCCAGTTGTTCTGTTTTACATTATAAAATTGAAGTCATCATCCACTGGGAAATGTTTTTGCTTCTAGATATAATATAAATGACAAAGACCTTTGAAAATCAAGCTTCAAGGAAAGAAATGATCTTTTATAAAATATTAACTACTTCTGAAACCTTAGCTAGAGTTATCACACTGTATTATAAGGAATTATAAAGAAAAATAAAGTTAAAATATAATCCCTGTAAGACTATAAGCTACATGAGAGCAAGAATGGTCTAATGTGCTCATCTTTATCTCCAGTGGTTACCACAGGGTAGTGCAGTGTAGGTGTTCAGTAATACTTTTTGAAGAAATAGATAAATGCCTTGCATTTTGGACCTGTTGCAGGGGTAGCTAAAATGCTTCAACTTTAAGGTCAGCCCTAAAATTTCTAACACTCTATTCTGGGCTATTCTTTTATAATTTAAATGAGGACAGGTTTCTTATTACTTACTTGAACTTAAAAGATTATGTCACCTTCATGGTTTATATGATTAGATTTATAAAATTGTAAGTTTGAGGAGTTTTGGGAAGGGACCTTTTCTTGTTATGTTGTATAATAGAAACTAAAGCTCAGAGAAATTGCAATGAAAGAAGATTTGAACCAAGTTTCCTGACTGCTAGGGGAGTGTTTCATTACCTATGCCTAGTGTTGCAGTGATTACTACTAGGTCTGATTTATGTATTCGGTCTTTATTTGGCCATAAAGGCAGCAAATTGACTGTGGTTATCCATACTAGCTGATAAAGTCTGCTGGGAAAAAGGAACACACCCTAGTACATGAATCCTGAATATTCCAATGGGAATGTGGAACCATAATGGAATTTTGTGATTTATTATCTTTAAGAAGTAAGTGTGTTTCTTCTGCTCCCTGAGAGCTGTTTTTTAGGGGCTTCTTTAAGAAGCTCACATAATTTGCTTAATTTTCTATAAACTTTTTTTTTTTTTTTTTTTTTGCGGTACGCGGGCCTCTCACTGCTGTGGCCTCTCCCATTGCGGAGCACAGGCTCCGGACGCGCAGGCTCAGCGGCCAAGGCTCACGGGCCCAGCCGCTCCGCGGCACGTGGGATCTTCCCGGACCGGGGCACGAAGCCGCGTCCCCTGCATTGGCAGGCGGACTCTCAGCCACTGCGCCACCAGGGAAGCCCTCTATAAACTTTTAAAGATGGAAAATTCATCTTTCAGAGTTTCCCTTCTAAGAGTTTTGCAGATGTATTTATAGTTCTTGTTAGGGACCAGTAATGTATTTGTGATGTCAGCTTTTATAACTGCCCTTGACAAGAAAGCATAAGACATTCAAATAACCACCTCTGCATCCCATTGTGTTCAGCTTGTTGATCTGGTGGGTGGGAATGAATTCATCCACACGTTCTTCCAGGTTCCTGAACTGTACTGAAACGTGCTGTGTGGAATAGGTGCCTGCAGGCAAAGAGGAGCCTGGGCCTGCTGACTTTCCAGTAGAGCCAGGTGGAAAGGTGGGAACAGAGGTTTAAGAAGCAGATGTACACTGATAGGGAAGGAAGCAGAAACCAAGGAGAAAGCTACGCAAAAGCTGGACTTGGACTCCTCTTAGCCAGACCTTCCAGCTAGAGGTGGAAGCATTGGGGAGGGGACACAGAGCTGACACAAGAGTCAGGGGAGAGGAGGCGGTGGTGATGGAGAGAAAATGGGCTTGAAAGAGGCGACAGGAATTCCTCCTTGGTTGGGTCATCACATCATCATGCAGGCCTTCCCTCTAAAATAATGACGTGTGTGTGTGTGTGTGTGTGTGTGTGTGTGTGTGTGTGTGTACGCTATGAACCTATCCACTGCTCTAAAGGCTAGGTAAAACCACAGCGGAAATGGAAGTTTGCTATTCTAAATATAAGCAAGAGTGTTGCGTTCAGAAGGACTGGATAGAAATCCTGGCTCTACCCCTTGGTGGCTAGGTGGCCTTGAACAAATGATTTAAACTCAGAGCCAGAGTTTCCTCATCTACCTCTTGGGTAAAATGGGAGTGGTAGCGCTTGTGACATTGCTGTGAGGATTAAATGAAATAATCTGTGAAATGAAAAGTATGTATACAGTAACTTGCAAATTGTAACCACATAGAATATGCTACATGTTATTTTATTATTAGTCTTATTCTTTTAACCCAAGAATGATTTCCCAGTGTTAAATCACCCAGATTCCTTTGGGAGCTGACATAAAAGGTTTTCTGCCTGCTCCGACCCTGGACACAATGGTTCAGGGAGAAGTAGGTGGCTCTAGAGTTGGGTTTAGATTGCTTGTGTGAAATTATAATCTAGTGACTATAAACATGCATTTTTGTCCCCTCCTAATCTTATTTGTTTTTAAGCAAGAACACAATGATATTAAAGGAATTAAAAGCAAAGAAAAAAAATCCTCCTAAAATGCACCATTTTAATACAATTCTGTGTTAATTTTTTATTTTTTCACACTTCTGTGACTATTTCCAATTTTATATAAAAGAAATGTAAAAGCCTAGTTAGCAGAGGCTCAGACGTTTATTGTTTATGCCTCTACCAATTATGTGTTTTCTTTGGAAATTCAGCAGTCAGTTCCTCCTCTCCTTCTAAAACTCTTCTCTCATACTTAACTCAAGATTGCTTGTTGAACCATTGAACCATGGGAAATTCATTTTCAAAATCTGCTTAATTGCTGTGAGACTTTTAATTTGTTCTGGATGATGGTGCTAATGTCTGGGAACTGGGACCGAAGCCCTCCAAAGTTGTTAATTCAATCAGCCACTGTGCCCTTGCCATGCCTAATGAAGGGAGGGGGGTATCCAGACCCCTCTCACAAAGAGGCTGGGTCCCTCCTGACCACCTCGTCAAAGATGAATAAGAGGGACCCCACAGTTAGGTCGAACACTTGGGGCAAATTACCAGGGTGTCAGTCCACATTATCCAAAGCCCTGGGTTGTGCTTTCCCAAATAATTATTCAGTTGGTTTTATGTAGGAGCCCAGAGTTTTAAG
Source organism: Tursiops truncatus (assembly GCF_011762595.2). NCBI lineage: Eukaryota > Metazoa > Chordata > Mammalia > Artiodactyla > Delphinidae > Tursiops > Tursiops truncatus. Next base: position 125,290,251 of record NC_047034.1, read on the forward strand.
GCATGGTTTTTGTGTGCATGTGTTCACACCTGCTAATCTGCAAAATTCTTTAATCACCAGCGTCTATTTGGCTGTGTCTGCAATCTGTAAGATCATAAACATCACCCCCAGACTATTGATATTCCTGTTAACCACTGAAGTTTTCCATGGCGAGACTGGTGAAAGCTTGCTCTGTCCTCATGATAAATTAGCTTGTTTATTCCTCTTCTGCTTATTTCTATCCTGCTGTTGGTTAGTGTAATGAAGCAGAAGTCCATTGTGTATGTTCATTGGGTAGCGATCCTCTGGCACCAAAGGGGGTAATTGAGTAGAAAGGCAGAATGCTGTTGGTGCATGGGAGAAGTTAACACCACATGAGGTCACCAGGCTTCAAGCTTTAATCAATGTGGACACAATGCAATTGAGATTTTGAAAAGGGTTTGTTTATAGTGTGAGAGTAAGGGTCAGTAGTTAATTTGAAATGCTGTAGGTGTGTTTTCCTTGAACCAAGAAGGTACAGAGCATGTGTCATAGAGGATTGTAAATATCCTCAAGGGAGGGATGTAATTGGGGTGGAGGCTTAAAAAGAAGGGAATTTAAGAACTTCAGTGTGCTTATTATTGACCCATCCATGTTTCATTTAAACTTTTACCATTCTTCACAATGGGAAAAAGACTGTAGGAAAAAACCCTATAAAAGTCCATAGTACAGAGGCACAGCCCTACCAAGAAACAACTTTTTTGGTTTTTTTAGAGCAATGCTTTCCTTTGGGAAGATATTTGGAGTGCTATAAAATATTGCACTAAGAGTACTTAGTAGTACTAATATTACTCTTAGTATTAGCTGCTAATTCTCAAAGAATTCCCACTCTCAAAAGTTTACATCTTTTAGGATTTTTAATTGCCGTGGCTTGAATGAGATAATATGAAAACCCTTAACCCCTCTACTCATTTATGCTGCTGCCTCTTTCCATTTCAGGCTCCAGTCTAAACCAGGCATGTCTGTCTGCTTTTTGGATTATCTTTGACATTTCTCCCCATTATTTAATTACCTAACTTTCAACAGCTAGAAACACCATGCTATTATAATCACTATTCCAATTTGAAAGTAGAGAGGGCCCTATCCTTTTGTTGCAGGGAAACTCTGCAGACCAACGTCTGGTTTTCAGAAATGACTACAGGAAAAGAATGTGAAGGCTAGGCAGAGCCAAAGACTAGACATAGACTCAGAGATGCTTTGTTAAGTGCATGTTAAACCTAGGTGATGACTTCATACTCCTAATACCTCATATTTGTATAGTGCTTTTATCCTTCTTCAAAGCACGTTCATAGAAATGATCTCATTTGATCTTAATAACAGCACTCTGAGACAGGTCAGTCCACCAGGAATATTCACATTTTAAAGTTATGGAAACAGAAATGGAGAATAGCTGGTTTGTGGTTAGTTTTGTTTGAGAAGGGTTGATTTGGTAAGATTTATTTGTGGTGGAGTTACTCTGAGGATTTGAAGATTAATTGCTACTTGATGATATAGGATAAAGTGTTGTAAAAAGCTTAGTTATTTAATATAGAGAATTACTTCTTACAGAAGTTGCTGTATATTAACCAAACATTACTTTCTGAGCTATCTTCTAGGACAAGTACATGTCACCTGTGGTCCATCATGTTTAATTTCCCCATGTAACACACAGCTGCTCCCTTAAACAATTGTTAAGCAAACATGTCAAAAATATCTCTTTGAAGGAACAACAAATTTTAGCCTGTTGAAGGTGTCCAGATATTTTGACCTTTCCCTGGGCAGATCTGGGTCTTTAGAACCCTATGGAAAATCTTAAAGAAGGAACCAGGGAGCACCTAGAGATGAGAGTGAAATTAATTTCGTAATTTTAGCTAGTAAATGGCGCTGTGGTATGGTCACCCACTTAGTAACTCTTCCATGGTATGCCTTTCTCCCTTAAAGTCATGCCAACAAATACGCATTGAAAAGCCATTTTTGGTGTTGGTATGATAGCCCATAGAATGGATTACCATAATTAGTTTACCTAATCTCCTACTGTTGGACATTGATGTTATTTCCAGTTTGGGGGCTATATAATAGCACTACTGGGAAAACCTCCCGTGTAGTTAAATTTTTATTCATGCCCTTAATTATTTTCTTAGCAATTTCACTTCTGTGAATTTATCTGAGGTCAAAAATCATGCCCATTTTTAAAGATTTTGATAATCTCCATCTCGCCCTTCGAGATCAATGATAACCTCACATATACCTCATAAGTCAATCCTGGGAGTGTCCATATCCCTGCATCTTGGCCTGGGCCCTGGGCATTAATTTTATTTTTAAAAATTTTGCTAATGTGCCAAGAATATTTTTTTCTTTTAATTTACATTTCTTTGATTACTGGTGAGGGTGAACCTATTTTCATATGCTTATTGGCTACTTATACTCTTTTGTGACTTGCCTGGTTGTTTCCTTCCTTTATATACTATTTTCAAAGTTGATCATCCTTGTAATACAACTTGTTAGAGATTAGGGAAAAAGGGAAGACTTACGGAGGAGGATGGTTCAGCCTAATTCTGTTGATAGCAGGATCCTGCATTTCCTTTGTGGTACCTCCCCTTTCCCACTCTCAGACCATGAGCTTTAGGAGAATCTTCATCTCTGACTCCAGTTATGGACATGTGACCAAGCCACAGGGGACACGTGGCTCAATTTAGTTTAATCAGAATGAAGTCTGAGATTTGTTGTGGAAGCTACCAGGAAGAGATGTCCTCTCTGTTTATTACTGAACTGAACCCAGATAATATGAGCCTGGAACTGCTGGAGCCCTTCCAATGAAGTCTGAAAATGAAACTAGTAAAATATGATAGAATTCAGTGACCGTAGAGAGATGAGATCTGTTGATATAATTTGATTTCTCAAAACAACCACTATCTAAAGACCATACTGTCTCTGGACATTTTTCATCCTCACCTTGCTAATTGATTAATTTAATTTTTGCTCAAGCAGCTTTGTGCAGGGTTTCCTTTCTTTTGCAACCAAAAGACCCAGACTGATTTACTTACTATGTCTTTGGTTTAAAGATAGGTCAATGGAGACTGCTGCTATATCGTAGAAGGTGTATTTGGAGAGTTTGCTCATGTTAGGTCTTTGGTAACAAATAAAAAATAAAATTAGGTATGGAACCAACTTCTGTTAGGCACAGCTCTTCCAACTATAGCAATAGTTGAAATGGTGTGTGTGTGTGTGTTTGTGTGTGTGTGTGTGTGTTGTGTCACGGTTGGAGCACCAACTGGCTGGTGAAGATCATTAGTGACAATTCTTGGAACTTGGCCAGGCTGTTGGCTTTGAAGAAAAGCTCATTGCAACATGTACTCCTGCTGAGCTAGATGTGTGTGTGAAATGGATGGCAAGAGGATGTCCCAGCAGCTAAAATGAGGTTCTTGATGGCATCACAGGAGAAGCTTAATGACTGCCCAAGCAGGCTAGTATTTGGGGGGATGGTTGGGAAACTTGAGTAGGTATTATGGTGACTCGAGGTTTCTTTGGGGCATCCAGAAATCTGTGAGGCAGAACAAAGGATGAGCTGGCACATGTTACTACAATCCCTGAGCTGGGTTAGTCATGGGCTACAGAAGGAATGCACACATGGATCATGCCTTTGGGCAACTTAACATTGATTAGAGAGATAAGAGCGATAAAATAAGACAGTCTGTTGTCAAGGTCAAAGTGGGTGAAATGGACTAAGTGCTCTAAGTATTTTTTAGATCAGATATAAAGATATTTTTGAAGAATTAGGGAGTTTGACCTGGGCCTTTGCAGTGTGGGTGGTCATTGGAAGCACAATTTGATGTACATAATTCAAGACAAGATTCACGTCATTCAGGGCACTGAATTAAGAGCAAGCTTAATAGAAAAAGCTATGAGTAGAGTATCAAGAGATCTGGCTCTAGCCCCATTTGCCTCCTTAGACATATCATTTAATCTCTCATGCTTCTTCTTGCCTTTGATTATTTGCTGAGTAGACCTGGTAATGCTTTCCCTTGGCAAATAAAGACAGAGGCATGTCTTTCTCAAAGCCAAATACGTTGGCTTTTTCCACCCATTTCTTTTCTTTTTTTAAAGGCATTAAAGTAAGTCCTCAGAGTCTTTAGGTTACTGGCAGATTAGAAGTTTGTTTAGATGGTGATTAAGGTATATCTTAGAACTTGGCTAAATTCTGGGGAACATACAGAGGCAGAAATCATGATAATCTGCTCCTCTGTCATGTCATGGAAAGAAAGCGTGAAGTTAATGAGTTGAGATCTCAGGGAACCTATTTCTCACCAGCTATGAGACTAGGTTTGCTTTTAGTATCTTGTCTGTACCCTACCATAGATCTGTAAATCGGTAAATAAGAGGATGTGTATGAAGGCAAGGCAATTATCTTTTGTAATGTACCAAAGACAAACGAGGTGGCACCGTTTTAGCTGAGTAGACAGGCAGGACATACATAAAAATATCATTAATAAAACAGAGCATGGTGTGGTAAAAATATTAGGTAGTATTAATTGAGCACTTACTATGTGCTAGGCAATGTGCTAAGTGTTTTATATGCATTATGTTGGCCCACTAACATGGTTGAGCTGGAACTAGAATCTTTGTTTCACTTGCTGTTTTCATGTTTAAAGGTCTAGAGAGACTGAATGATCCTTAAAGCACTGATTTGGACTTCTTTAACTCGATAATTGTATTTTCTTTAAAAACTGTAAGTTCGAAAAGCAGTGGAGTTTTGGGGACAAAACCTGGGGGTGGTTGTAAATTGACCAGAAGGTTTACAAATACCCATAAGGACGGGCATTGTGTTAGACATTGTGGGCAAATCCATTCAGCCTAGGGCCTTCCGTCTGTATTTCCCTTTGTGAACTCTTTTGCTGAATGTCCCGTCATCCTTTGTGAGGTGAGGTCCTGTTCATCCTGTCTGCTTTCACGACATAAATGTTTTAGGAACTCTCCACAGACTGGCTGGATTGTCTCTTTGGGCTATGAACAGATTGTGTGGGTGATGAGACAAGTAGGAAAAGACTCAGCAATCAAAAAAGGGGGGTGGAAATCTCTTTCTCTGGCTCTCAGAATGGAGCTTGGACACAAAGGGAACTTCGTTAATCATGCCTCCTTTGTAATCAGAATGGTGGAGGCATTTTTTTTAAACCACTATTATTTTGTCCTTTGTCTCGTCTGAGTGAAACCAATTGTTAATAGCTAATCGAGGGGTTAAAAATTTCCCAGACATGGCCAGGCAGAATCAACTTCACTTGATAAAGTAGTGGGTTGATTCTGGTTGGAACACCAAGTCAGGTGTGGTGACAGGCTTCTTGCAGACATGGTGCTGGTCTGATAGGATACCCTTGTCCAAGATCTACATGGTGGCAGCTTTGTGCTTAGTTGTTGAAAATTTCATGCATGTGTGAGAAATGGGGAAGAGATAGGTAAGCCTTGGGGGTTTTGGTGAGTTAGGATTCAGTCACTTTGTAGTACTAAGTCCCTAAAACAAGCACTGAGTGGACAACTCCAAACATCTCAATTTACTGAGCAACTTGGACAGCTTACTTGTTTAATCTTTCTGTAGTTGCTTTCTTAGAAATCAAAGGAGGATAATAATCTTTGGTACCCACTTAATGGGTGTAAAATAATGAGAATGTAAATGCTTTGAGTGCCCTGGAGATGAAGAGATAGGGAAAATTCTCTTAATGTATTATTCATATATAATATGGTAAGATGAATCAGTATGGTTTTTTTTTTTGAAAACCTGTTATTATTTTAGCACCTCCTCCCTTTTACAAGGGAGGTTGTGTGCCTTAGCAGAAGTTGACTTTGTCATAATTTTATTTGCCAAGACAGGTCCAGCAAATTTACCATGTGGTGGGTTTTCCAAGAGGAAAGGTTGAGGTTAGCCCTGTCCTATCCACTCCCTGAATCTGGTGGCGAGTTGTTTTATAACGAATTGTTGGTTGAGGGCAAGTCCAGGATAGTGAAACCAAAGGCAATATCAGTGTTTAGAAGAAAGCTGTCAACTGTTATTCTAGCTATTCCTTACCTGGATGTTTGTCTATTTTCTTTAAAAAATTGAATGGATTTTTAAAATCAGATAGTGAGAGCTGCCTGTAAATTCCAAGAAAGAGGCATCACAGTGTTATTAGGGTTGGAAGACAAAAGAAAGAGCTGCTTGATTCTTGGTCCTTTTTTAAAAACCCTACTGCCCTACCCCTTCATCTATTCAGAAGAGAAAAACATCCCCCACAAGGTCTTCCCCTCTCATCTGGTACGACCTAAATGATATTCTCTTCCCAGGCAAGATGGGAGTCTACCTCTCCTATTATGGCGATGAACTAATGCTGGTGCTTTTTGCCCAATGGAGATCCCCACCTTTCCCACCCTCCATTTGTCTGTTTTCAGCAGGAATCCACAATTTCCCAATTCTTTAGAGAAACAGAGATTCTTGTTTTGTAAGGGGCCTGGGAATTTGTCTAGTCTAACCTCACCCACACTGGGGTCTCCCCAACACAGACGACCTCCCTGGCAGCATTTTTTCCATTCCAGTGACGGTTGCTCAGTAGACAATTAAAATTGTTTAATTTTTCAATCTAGTTGAAACACTGTGATGGTTAAATGTTCTTTCTTATAATTCAATGGAAAACTGGTTTCCATTACCACATTGTATTTTCCACTCATGAATCCTGGACTTTCCTTTTGGAATAATCTAGAATATGTGCTGCTTCCCTTTTGTTAGATGGTGGCCTTTCAAATAATTGAAGATGACTATCATTTCTCTCTGACTTTCCCTTTTCCAGGTGAAAACACTGTTGTCTGGTAAGATTCCTTACCAGAATCTTGCTGTCCCTGTCTGGTGATTGTATTCCCAGTCAGGATTAAGTTTACCTCTGCTACCATGGCAACCAGCTACTGCTTGTTGTTTCTGCTTAGAGGAAACCACCATTTTCCTGTCTTCAGTAGAAAATCCATAATTCAAAAATCAACTTGTTAGTGTCCTTAGAACAAATACGCCTCTATTACTGGTGATCAGCTTCGTTCAGAGAGCACCGAGTTCTACCACAGTCTATGTGCTGGCCTCCCCATTTTAACTCATGTAACTGACGCCAAATGTACTTCGCATATATGTCTGCACTGGTTTTTCTCATTAGGAGAAATAGTGCGACCTGAGACAGAGAGAGACTCTGGACTCAGATGGATTTAGGTTCAAACCCCAGCTCAACCCTTTATTGGCTGTGACCTTGGTTGAGTTATTTACATTTTCAGAGCCTCATTTTACTCATCTCTAAATGGAGATAATGATATCTACCACTTACTGCTGTATAAGAATGAAAATCAATCCAGTTAAATCCCCTAGCCTACTTCCTGGCACATATGAAATACCCAGCGATTGGTAGCTGTTATAATCATTTACAATTTGTAGATGACAACCTGATGCCCTTTGCAGCCAGTCCAGCATGCAGGCAACTGTGATGGTTATGGATTATTCAGAGCCTGGAATCCCCGTAGTTGCAAATTCTGAAAAGGGAGTGTCGCAAATTGGCTTAGTGGGGTATGAATTTTTCTCCGAAGCCCGAGTGATTGGGATAAAGCCGGGATTCTCAACCAGGAGTGATTTTGCGCCCCAGGGGATATTTGGCAATGTCTAGAGACATTTTTGATTTGCACTACATTCGGGAGGAGGAGAGAAGATGCTCCTGGCAACTAGTGAACAGAAGCCAGGGCTGCTGCCAAATACCCTGTTGTGCCCAGAAGAGCCTCCACATTTATCCAGCCCCAAATGTCAACAGTGCCGGGGATGAGAAACCCTGGGGTAGAGGGATGGCGGCAGTGTAGCCAGGAGTATTAAGAGGGAATAGGCATGTACAGCTCTCTGATTGTAAAGAGCCCAGGCTTTGAACAATATATTGAAATAAAATGATGATGAGATAGTGTAGGTGTAGCTCTAGCCTCGTATGGCCAGCCCCATAATCCTAACTTGCCTTTCTAAAATGTCAATCCTGTCCATCTTCCCAGTGTCATGTGCTGATTAAATAAGTCCTGCCAAAGGTTTGGATGACTTTTTTGCACCTGTTAATCTGTTTTGTTTGTGTTGCCCCCATGTAAAGACATGACTAGCCTAATAGAGCCATCTTGAAGTAGTGATTCTGTCAAAGAAATAGGCAATCCCCCCAAAATGAATTTAAAGTCATATAATAACTTCAGTTCTCTATTCATACTGTGAAACATGGTAAAGAAGACATAATCTGTAGCACTACTTCTAGAAACCCCCCTTTTCCTCGATGCTTCTAACTTCTCTCTTCCAAAATACCCCTAAAACCTCCTCTGCTAAAATTCCCCCCTAGCCCAAGCCCATCTCTTCCACTTGTCCCTTTTCTCTTGATTGTGTATCATGAAAACTCAAAGAATCCATTTAGCAATAAGTTGAACCCCTGCTGGGGGCTGGTGAGGGCCTGCAACAGAGCAAGCAAAACCAGCATTCTCTCTATCTGCAGGGAGGAGGCAATGGAGTAGGGAAGACCCACATTAATACTTTTGGCTATAGTCATTTTCTAATAAGTTATGGAAATAACTGTGAAAAAAGATGTTATGAAGCCCATTTCACTGAAGAGAAAATTAAGAGCTAATCCTGTGTTCAAACAACAGGCTGCTTAGGATATCCCTGGGATGTTTCTTAGGGAAAGACATCTTAGATGTTCAAGTTAAAATTCTGATAGAATCATCTCCGGTTGCTGAGAACCTCTGTTTTTAATGACCCAAAATTCAGACCTTCTAGTTCCTTGAATGTTTAGATAAACACATCCCTGGTGGGAAGGAGGGGGAGATAGGATAGAGAGCAAGGAGCATGTCACCATCTCCCACCAGATTATTCTTCTCCATCTGCTGGCAGCTTTCTTATTATCAGTAGTTAACATTCATTAAGGCCTCACTATGTACAAGGTACTGTGATAGGCTCTTTTTACTATTTTATCTTTACAACAAACTTACGAGGTGGGTACTCATAGTAAGCTTTTCCAAAGGAGGAAACCGGCATTTTGTAAGGCCATGAAAATTGCCCAACTAAATTGCTAGTAAGAAACAGAGTTAGATTTGATCCCAAGTTTTTCTGAGTCTACAGCCCTTGCTTTTAATTTCTCTTGTTCTGTTTTTGTAGATGCCTACAGCAACCTAAAGAACCCTTTCAGTGAAAGCATTTCCCTTGCTGCCCTGTAATTGTCATTTTCTCTTATGGAACATTTTTTCATAGAGGGTAAATTTTGAAATATATTAAGAACCCAGCAGTTTAAATGAAAATCTGAATGAATGTTATGAATTGATGTCTCGTTAGCAAATTTTGTCCGTGATCTTTTGGCTTAGGGCAGTGTTTGCCATGACTTCCATTTCTTCTGAATAATAGACTCAGCTCTGTTGAGCCTATTTCTATCAACCTGAAAAACAGAGGTTGGACATACTCCAGATTATTTCATTGTGTTGGAATGTCTTTGTGTTGTTATACTGCAAGTGTATGGGCCATTGGCTGGAAGCTGGAATGGAGTTTTGGGTTTTTTTCCCTAAACGTTTTCATTATGATTAGGTTGGACCACCTTCCCATAGTATGTATTACAGGGGTATATTTCATCGTGCTGAATATATCAGTATGAAATTTTACATATACAGTTGGCTCTAGCTTGCCTTTGCTTTCTGGAATAATTTGTTGATGTCAGCAGTTGTTGGAAGATAGAAAACACCCAGAGCCCATTTCGGCCTCAATAAGCACCAGAGAAGAGTAGGAGAGTACAGTGTTTTCCTCTAACAGATGTGAAAATACAAGGAAGATGAGGGGAGAAGGGGCTAGATGGGCAAGGCATGGCAGCCTGTAGCATTGGCATACACACTGATCCTAATTTAAAAGGGTATTTTTCAACCTTAAAAGAATGACTTTCACCATAACATAGAACATATAAATTCCCTTTACAGTCGAAGAATTTCTAAGTTAGGAATGTCTAGCAGTTAAAATACTGCCCTTTACAGTTGAGAGAACTGGGGCCCAAGATTGGTTGAATACCTTGCCTGCTTAGTGGCATATCCAGTACTAGAACTCCGCAATCCTGATTCATCGATAATTCATGATAATTGATAATTCATTCTGCCAAGGTTCTTATCCTCAAACTTGTAGTAATTCAGGATAGCAGACCAATTTGTGGCCCAGAGTTGGAGCTCTAAATGTCTGAAGAGTGCTCATAGAATATAATGATGGAGAAGGCCCTAAAGGCTGTCTTTCCATCCTCATCCAGTGCTCAAATGTCCTCTGTGCTCTTTGCACTTACCAAGTGTTTCTAGCAGGAGCATTTGTACTCACACAGGTATGAGTAACTCATTGTGTTCAACTGGTCAGGTTAACTTCGGACCATCTGATTTCTATTGCTCTCAGATTTCCTTCCTTAGAACTTGCAACATTGGAACCACCTAGAATAAATCTAACTCCTCTTCCAAATCTTAGTCATTCATGTATTTGACCTTTTATCTGTAACACCCCCTGCATCTTACAGACTGAGCTCTTTAATTTAACAAGCTTTACACCCCCCGCTTCTTTATATTCTGCCTGTCATATGACATATCACTCATTTTCCTTTGATTCCTCTCTTAGCTAATGACATTGCCATCCATCTGCTGCCCACGCAAAGAACTTGGACATCCTTGACTTCTCTGTCTCACTCACGCCGCGCGTTAACCAACAGGGCCCACAAATTCTTCCTCCTAACTAGCTCTTCCCTCCAGTCACAATTGCATTTGCCTGTCACCATTCAGAAGCTCCATGTGTCATCTCAAGACTTCTGATACCATCCTGTGCTCCACAGTTCCTTCAACACCAGAAATCTTCCATTGCTTTTCTTTGCTATTCTTTTGTGAACTTTCATATGTAATTCATTGGACCACAGAGAAAATCTCATTTAGAGCTGCTAGGTAAATAGATCATGATGCCGCAGAAGATTCTTTTGCCCGGGTTTCTGTCTGAGCTGTTTTGTAGATTTGATCTCAAAAGTAGGATTTGATGCCTTTAAAAGCAAGTGACTTGTGTAGGGGATGTTAATGAAATGGCCAACAATTTCCCTATCTATGTTCTTAGGAATATAGATTTTGTTATAAAATCTTCAAATTTGCAGCCACTAATTATATACACTTAAGTCTAAGATGTGAATATTTTATCTCATTTTGTCTCCTATTTTTCTTTCCACCGTGCAGGCCTTGATCCCTTCAAGGCAGCACTGGTATAGGGTAAATAACTGTTAAGTTCTACCTTTGTGAACCTCAGTTTCCAGGAAATAATGATGAAGAGTGGTATCTAAACATGCTCCCACAATTTTAATATGGGCTGCAAACCCTCATAGTAAAAAGATAAAGGCTAATAAGTAAACTGGCAATTGAGGCAATGTGGTGTATTGGAAGGCACAGCAGATGTGAAGTGAGACCGGGGTTCTAGTCCCAGCTCTGCCACTTACTGGTGGGACAAAGCTACCAATCTTCTGCATAGGCAGTGTGGACCATTATAATAACAGCTTCACCTGTTTCCTATGAGGATTAGATGATCCAAATGTCTGAAAGTGCTTTGTAAAATGCAACGTGCAGTTCACATATTAGTTAGTATTCGTGTTTATTATTAACATTGGTAATATTGATAAAAGTAGAATATCTGTAATTTATAAATAATACATGTCTGATAATAATAAATTATAGGTAATAAACATGTGAAATTATTGTAGAATGTAATAGGTACTTCAGAACAAAGCAGCCATTTCTCCTAGAAGATTTAATTTAGGGGTTTTCTAACCCTAAAGTTTCACTCCAAAGGTGTGCCAGTGGTGAGCTTGCTGGTTCATAGAGCCAGGTGGCCACGTTTGTGTCTTCCCTACCCACGTAGCTGCCAAGAGCAGCTTTGGGGGCCTCTACAGGGGCTCGGAGAGATTTTCCACACAAAAGCTTGTTCACCCTCCATGCTGGGTTTATGAGATCATAGCCAAGGTAGTAAATTATAAGATGCTATAATTCACTTTCCATAGGTGGTCTTGGCTGCATTCCACAGCCTTTTGGCTGAATGGTGGCTGATTTTGACGCACTGGCACAAAGTCAGAAATTCAGCCCAGATGACTGGTTTGCTGAGCGATGAGCAATAGTGTCAACAGATGAGCCGTTTGCTTTTTCTGTGGAGGACTTTTGTGTTCACTTCGTGTGTAGTTTCTAGCGTTTTGAGTATTTTTGAAGCTATGGAGAAACAGTAATTGTAGGTATTTTTCAGAGCTAGAGGTCAGAAATATTTGATGTACCTGTCAAGCTTCTTAATTTAATCTCTGTTCGTTGCCAGACACCGGAGTTGAGGGTCAGTTTTTTTAATCTGAATTCAGGATTGCTCCCCCAATTAGCACGTCTAATGGTTGGCAGATTTTATGTGCTAAAACTCTGGCAGGGCTCTTTATGTGCATTTTATTATTTTTTCAAAAAGAGGGAAAAAAACTGGCACTAATCTTGAGCCTAAAGTAACTTCATGTTTACCACAGCATTTCAAATACTATGTAAGAATTTGGCTCTATGTCCCAAAGCACAGTAATTTTTTTCCTTTTGGTTCCAGCGCTCCTCAATTCCACGGGATCCAAGCCAGACAAGTAATGGAAGCCAAGTGGCGCTTCATGTTTGCTGTGTAGATTCTGACAAATGTAGAGTAATTCTTCTATTCCTCAAAGCTGTCGCATCTTTGGCTCCAGAACAATTGAGGTTGCAGGCTAAGCATTGAAAATCCTCATCAGCCTAAGATGTAAACATACACTATTTTTCAATATTTTTTAAGGAAGGAATGAATTACACAAGTGTTTGCTACAATTTCTGAAACTTTCCTGTCAAAATGTCTGTCATTTATTCATAAGTTTATGTTGTAGGGAACTGTTTTAAAATACGTGTTTGACTTGTGTGTGTACAGTACAAATTACTTTGCATTCATCTCTGCTATGTGGGGTGTGTGTGTGTTTGTGTGTTTTGGTGGTGGTAGGTTAGTGTAGAGGAATGTTCTGCTGTGTTTAAAAATTTAGCTTTCTTAGAACAGATGTTAGCATAATTAACTACTACTTACTGAAAACGGCTGGCAAGGATGAATTACACGTCACTTAGTGTACCCCGTTATGCCCACTGGGGCATAGCTAGGATAATTCTGAAAATTACTTCTCCAGATCTTGGCCCTGCACACCCACTTTTGGTTCTCTAGTGACTGAGATTGAATCATGAAATAATATTTTAGTTAGTAATCTAGTAAGATTTAATTGGTGTGGTTGAAATATAGGAGAATTTTATCTTCAAAGTCAATGGCATAGGTAGAGTGAGTGTCTGACCATTACAACTTCAGAGCAATTTATGTGAAGGAATTAACAGACCGAGTCAGTTAATTCTGAAGCACTCAGTTTAACACAACTATGTACACTTTCTTTAGCCGAAAAGTTTTGAAGTGGTCATTATTATGAGACATTCTAAAACTTAGGTACATGCTGTGGTAGATACTAAGAAATCTTTTTAGGAACTGACCTGGAGGGAACAGTAAGCAGAATTGGTCAAGGAATTGCTAGTTGTCTCAAATCTCTCAACTCAACCAGATAATATGATCTGGCTACTTCAGTTGTATAGTATATCCCACATGTATCCTTTTAACTAGAATTAAGGTAGAAGGTTTCTGAGCTTAAGAAAGGCAGGTGCAGTCTCTGAGGGAATTCAATTTAATACATTTAAAAGCTAATTGTTAAATTTAGCTGAAGATTCCTTTATGTTAAATGAGTGTTTGGGGGGGTGGTTTGAATAAAACTTGTAGTTGTATAAATAACAGGTATTCGTCTGGTCTCCTTGGTTTCTGTGGCCACCTATGTTCCTCTGCCCCTCTTTTCCCCATCCCCTTCCTTGGGAGGGAATCAAAAAATTCTAAGCAAACCCTGGAATTGTCCAAGGGCCTTAAAGGCCCAATGCATTTCATATAAATTCTCATTTAGGCAAGCATAGATATTCAGATAGGCAAAGCTTAGAACCAATTTGAGTATATAATCTTTTATGAACATCTTATACATACCATCCATGATGAACATCTTATACATACCGTTCATAGCCAGGAAATGGAAGTTTTCTTTATATTACAAAGTGAAATAGATATTGAGCCATTTAGCTTTGTAGTTCAGCTGAAAGCTGTGGGGCTTACATTATCCAGCTATTGCTTTCATAGATACAGACATAGGCCAAGTAATTCTTAGTGCCCCAAACATTAATTCCATGCTTTTAAATCAGCCTCAACTCGTTTTAAAAAATAAAGTCTAATATTCACTTCCTAGTATCCAAAATCTTTTAGGGAACAAAGTAGAGAACAAATAAACAAATTAAATTGTAAAAAATAAATAAACCAATTATTCATGTTTATACAGGTCAGAGATCATGACAACAGATTTTGAAGTAAGACCAGATTTAAAGAGTTAAATCAACCTCCCTCTTGGGTCAGTAGAAAGTATCTGCTAGCAATTGTCTGTGTTTTAATTAATTAATTTATTTATTTTCACTTTAATATTTTAATACATCTCTCTTCTAAATATAATTCTGTCACATATTTTTACACCTATATAAACAGCTTAATAAGTTATTTTAAGAAATGGGAATAAAATTAAAGGAAATAACACCTTAAATTTTTATTAATTAGCAAAAGCAAAATAATCAAAAATAAGAGTAATGAACTCTTATACAAGTGCACCATTTTCTACAACAAAGAAAGATAACACTTTCAAGAAAGTAAATAATTGTAAGAATATAAATAATGCACTTTGTTTAAACAGCTCTATAGTTTACCTGGATCAGACTTATTGCATATATTTCATAACAGTTTAAAAATTTATCCAGATTTAAATGTTAAGTCCCCAAATTTATAACATTATATATCACATTTCATTCCAGAAGAGAAAATGACCTGGTCTCAGGGATAGTTGCTTACAGCTTGGATATTTTGTAAACTTTTATATGAAGTATTAATACAATTTCTTTCATTCAGACAATTAAAACAATTTTCCTGGAATACAGTAGGGTACAAAATGTGTAGAAATCTTATAGTTAAATGGGATCAAATCAGACAGCAAAGATTTCCCAGACCATAAAATCTATGAAGACAGGAAGCAAGTGATTTAACTTTCAAGATGTTAATTTACAGATCTAACTATTCATTTATGTTTGACATTAAAACAAATTTTGAATAAGTACTGTTACAGCATTTTTTTCTAGGGACAATCTTATACTGGTTGGGTTATTCTGTCAGTTATTATATATTCATTATTAGATCATATAATTAATGGGAGTCTACTCAGCTTTGTTTCATTTCATTAATTGTAAGGGTGTGTTTTTATTTTTTTTTTTAATGTTTTTCTTCCAGTTTTATTGAGATATAGTTGACGTACAGCACTGTATAAGTTTAAGGGGTACAGGATAATGATTTGACTTACATACATCATGAAATGATTGTGTTTTTTTGTTTTTTGTTTTTTTGGTTTTTTTTTTTTTTGCGGTACGCGGGCCTCTCACCGCTGTGGCCTCTCCCGTTGCGGAGCACAGTCTCCGGACACGCAAGCCCAGCGGCCACGGCTCACAGGCCCAACCACTCCACAGCATGTGGGATCCTCCCGGACCACGGCACGAACCCGCGTCCCCTGCATCGGCAGGCGGACTCCCAACTAATGTGCCACTAGGGAAGCCCGATTGTGTTTTTAAATCAGTGTGTATAGTTTTGTTTTTTCACTTTTGTTAGCTAAGATGCTATTATGAAAATAAAATTCTCTAAAATATTTCTGAAATGTTTGACCATTTTTAACTAAAATCGTTACTTTTTCAATTAGAGAGGTTCTGGTTATTAATGCTTGTAAACATGAATTACCCTTTTAATTGGTCTGTTTTCCACATTCCTTCCCCTTGGAGCCCAAAGCACATTAATCCTGAAATATCATTTCTGTTGCAAGGAAGACAATCTTCCTCTAATTTAGGTGAAGGCTGTTCTGATAATGGAGACTGCACAGGCTCTTCGGAGACCCCATTGCCTTTTCCCTTCCTTCCGGGGCACCGTGTTGCTCATGTCTGGCCTTGTGGCTACCTATAAGATACCAACAGTGTCTTAGAAGGAAAGATTCCCCCAAATAAAAGTTCTTTGTTATTTGTGGGTCTCTTCATGTCGCTGTACAAAGTGAAGCTGAGACTGTTGGGAACAGAAGCCAAGGCCCCCTAGAGAACTAGACCCCTGGTCAGAGAAAGCAAAGGGCTGTAACAAGGTTAGGGCTGTGCAGCATTTTCACCTAGTAAATGATCTCTTCTTAAATTTAATGCTCAAACACAGACCGTACGATTGGCCTTCGGTATCCTCGGATCAACCAGCCAGGGATTGATCTGCTGATCAGTAGGACCGACTATATTGTGCCATTTTATAGAAGGGACTTGAGCATCCTCAGAATTTGGTATCCATAGGGACCGTGGAAGCAGTCCTCCACGGATACAGAGGGACGACTGTATTGTGGTCGAGATAGCCTCTGACCCAGCACATGCTCTTCTTCAGCGCCTTCCCTACTCCTGTCCCCTTTTCCACCTGGCTAACTAACACCTGCTCTCTGTGAAGTCTAAGTCCAGGCCTCGGGCAGGCAGCCCTCCCAGCCCCCTTCACAATTGATGCCTCCTGTGCAACATCTGTAAGGGCACGTTTCAATCAGGATGGGCTTCTCTGCCAACTTCTCACCCTCCCACACTCGACTGTGAGCAACTCAGGGTCTGGGACTGTCATTTGTCTCTATCTTTAGGTTGCACAGTGCCCACATAATAGTAATACTCCTAGATAACTGCTAAAGGAAACTTCTTTACTTGTAATAAAGCAAAGAAATAAATAGTCTGTGTTGGCTTAAACGGAGACCATGTGTCATGTCAGCATGTTGTTTTAATTTTATTTTAACTTTTCTAGGAGGCAACCAAGTCTTGTGTCTCTGTCCAACTCTCTAATTAAAGGTTCTGGCGGGAGTAGGGGCTAATGATTTGATGTTGACTCAACTTTGAGCATGATAGCGGTAGTGGTTGGCCAGATAGTAATTTGTAAACGGGACAGCCATTTGAGATGCCATAACAGGAAGCTGACTGGAGTCAATGAATATTCTTCCAAAAGAAGTAGAGGTTTAGTCATTGTTCACTTACATTTTTATTCAAGGTTGCATTGTAATGATGACTGGAATTTTTGCCTCATTCTAGTGAATTCATTTCTCCTGCCTTCCAAATATCTGACTATGGCCCTTTCTCAGGTAATGTCAGGGTAAATATAGTATCACCACAACTATAATTACTTTTTCCTGTAATTATTTATGTATTGTCTGTTTTCCCCATTATTTTTACATTCCACATGGCTGGTGTCTCTTAGGTTCCCTCAAGCACCTAATAGTGCTTCGTGCATAGTAGGTATTCAAGACATATTTGGTGAATGCAGTATGAGCCTTAGTGATGTATGTCACTGAAGGGTCACTGAATTTTTAGAGGCTTCACGTTGTGTTTGTACAGTTTTTCACAGCCTCGAATTAGAAGTCTTATTGATTTCACATCACTTTAAAATTAAATGTTGTGTAGTGTCAGATTTCACAGTTCTCTGCTCTTGTGGAGAGACGGAGGCCAAAAATACTGTGTTGAAATACAGATAAAAAAAGGAAAAAAAAAGGCCTATGTTTGACACGGTAAAGAGAACTGGCCTCAAAATGGGGTGGTGTTTTCAAAGAGTGGCTTGTGTTTTATAACTTCTGTGCCTACTCCAAAAGTTGTGTTAACCTACCATAAACTAACCAGTCCGTAGTGCCTGGGCATATTCATTTTGGGCCAAACTGCTCTGTCTATGAAATTGTACTGATGTAGAAGTAGCTTTGGGCCACTTGTTTTCAACTAAGTGCTACGAATGGGTAGAGGGGACATTTATAATATGTGCTGAAGCAGCCGGATGATATTACATTACTATCCTAGGAGTACTGAGGAGTGGTTATTTTTAGCTTTCACCTGAGCAAACATGACTCAGTTTGTTGACCTGAATCCATCTAGTTCCTTCTTAAGCACACAAACTATTAATCCCTAGAACCACGCTGGCGACTGAGGCCTTCCTTACGTATAACTGTTGGTTAGTTGACTGTGGCTTGTTCAAAGGTCACCGATAATTTCAGCTTCTCCCATTTCATTCTTTTCTCTTACAATAAAATCCCTCACACTTTTTAAAAATTTAAAGACAGAAATCAAAGTTCTTTTGATTTTAGACACTGCTTTGTGATCTACGTAGTCACATTGTTGGCCATAGCTGATGAAAACACCTTCTAGAGTAGGCAACCAGCTAAGAGCTATAGACTTTGTTTTTGGCTTACTTTGATATGCTTTCTACATAAGAAACACCTGGAAATTCACTTTTAGCTGGAGTAGGAAGTTGTCTTGAACTGTAAACATATTATTCAGGGAACATTAACTGTCCATGTTTGAATAACAGAATGTCTGTTTACTTTCTCAAATGATACAAGTGTTTCACCTTTTGAGCACTATTAGAAATGGAAAATGTTGAATTATCTTCAGGTTTTTAAAGTTATACAAAAGGTTTTTTAGACTAGATTTATTCAAGTGAAGAAAAATACTTGTGATTCTTATAGTACAGCTTGAGATGCACTTGCGGCTTCCCAAGTTCATTGCCATGATATTTATGAAAATATTAGTATTCCTGGGATTTTTTTTTTCTTTATGCAAGAAACACTAGACTAATGAAAGAATGAAAATAATTCAGGCTGCTACAAAGGCAGGCGTTCACCGTGTCCATTAAAAATGCAGCCTTTGTGCCTGTAAAGTGTTCAGCTTCTCTGTTATTAAGTTTGGAATGTGGTTTTGGAGGTTAACTAGGAACTCAGATAGTTATTTTTCATTTTGGTCTAAGGAGGGAAAGACTTGTTTTTCAAAAGGAAAAAAAAAAATAAAGAAATGAAAAAAGGTTAGGTTCATTTTGGAAGAATAGAAGTTTTAAAATGTAGTAACTATTTTCTGCAGCAAATAGTCAGTTTGAGTATGTTGGCCAAAAATAGAATTCATGACTTTTGTCTCCCTGTTTATTCTCCAACCACATTAAAAGAAGTTTAGTTAAATGTGCCATTTGGTCTTTGTAACGTTGGTGGGCTATTTAGCAGAGTCAGGATAACCAAAGTTTGATTGGTTCATATTTCTAATAATAAGTGAGATGTCTGATTTTAGATGGATTAGGTGTAGAATGTATTCATGATACAGTTTTGAGTTTTAAAGAAAAACTTCCCTGGCCTGGATTAGTGGTGGCTCTGTGCTGTGGTATTCAGGATACTACATTGAAGAACTTTCAGCCAGAGTTTAGCAGTGCTGTGTTTTCTGGTAAGTTTTAGTAGGCATCATCCCAACTTTCTGGGAACGTAACATTTTACTACTCAAAATTTACTGTTAGGATTGATATTTAGGGGTAGAAAAATGTGTATTTGAGCACTAGAAGTAGAGCAAAGTATTAATAATACACACTCTTGCGTCATAAATGACGTTTCCTCTTGCTTTACATATTCCTCTAGTTGCTATTTGATCTCTGTCAAGTAAGAGATGATTTCTGTTCATAAAGGGTCTGAAAGCACTGTGTGTCAAGTATCATATGTGCAAAATTAAACATATTTAAACCATGCACATAAACCAGATTTATGTTTTCCTTCCACTACTTTCAGAGAAAAGTTTTATAAATAGATTTAAAAATATATTGTAGTAGAAGGATCCACATGAAGAAAACTATGAAAATTTTCAAAGAGATATTAAAATGGACTGCAGTTAATAGAGAAGTGATCACTGTTCTTGGCTGGGAAAACTAAATGTCAGGAAAGGATGCCAACTCTGTCCACATTAATTTATAGATGTAATGTAATTTCAGTCAGATCCCAGCAAAAAATATAAACATGAAATGGCATGGGGGAGGGGTTTTACTCTATCAGATATTGATATAAACCATCAGTTTACGTGACTTAAAACCATGTTGTGTTGGGCCATGAATTTACAGTCCAATACATGGAAATAGACTAGATTGTCCAGAAATATCTATTTGTATACATAAGATAAAGGTGCTGTCATAAAGCAACAACAAAGGAGAGTTTGTTCAGTAAAGAATAATTTAAATATTTAGAAAAATGAAACTAGATTCTCACCTCATCCCTTATATCAAAATAAATTCCACGTGGATCAACTATTTAAATATTTAAAAAATGAAATTGTTAAAAATGACTAGAAGGTAAAAGTTTATTGAATTTGGAGATTAGAAAGTCTCTCTATACACAGAAGAATGGGAAAAACATAAAAGTGTGATTGTACATGAAATCTGGGATTTCTCTGTATTAAAATATGCCATAAACAAATTGAGACAGCAGAGGGAAAAGTTGAGGTAAATCACTAACAAAACATATTAGGCAAAGAATTATTCTTATTTATAGACAACCTTTACAAAACAAGGGGTGGAGGGTTATAGGTAAATTAGAAGAGTGTATTGTGTGATTATTTTGCAACCACTAGTTGAGAAATTTTAATTACATAGAAAATATAATATAATAGCTAAAATTAATTCTATATTTTTTCATGTACTTTCAAGCACTGTTCTGAATACTTTTCATATGTTAATTTGTTTAATGTATACAACGACTCAGAGAGTGTGACAAGATCTGAGACATCGAGGAAGTGATTCCAAGGGAAATCGAAGCCAATGACATTGTGTCTTCTGTCCACAGTCCCCTCCCCTCCATGGAGATGAGTCCTTGGTTCCAGTTCATGCTCTTTATCCTGCAGCTGGACACTACATTCAAGCTATTATTGTTGCCATTTAAGAGATAACCAGACTAATACACAGACAGGTTTAGAAATTCACCCCAAACTTTGCTAGCTTGGATTCATGGTGACACAACCAGAAATGAGAGAGCCAGGCAAGTTGGCTTCACAGCTTGTGTTATTTACCACTGTTCTACCCTACTTTGCTAAGTGATTAAAAAGAAGAAGCTACAAATAGGTATGACCCTATTTTGTAACGATATGTGTTAATATTAGTATGTATTTTAAGGTTATAAAAATTAATTCCTCTATAAATTTGTATCTAGTTACACACTCATAGAAAAGACAGATAATACTTTGATATTTTTCCAACAGTGACTACTTCTCTTTAGTGGGATTTTGGGTAACTGTTGTTTTGAACTTCAACATTTCTGTATTTTGCAAATTTTCTGTTATAATTATGTGACCATTTTATAATCACAAAATTGTGTTGTTAATGTTATATATTTCAAATTTGATGATCCCTCTTGAAATGCATGTATCGTATTTTAGTATACCCTTGAAGTGTCAGTCAGTGTTTGGGTTCCATCCTCTGATAGGTACATTAAATGGGGGCCCAAAGTCAGAAAACTTCTTTCTCTCAATCAAAAGCAGTGTTGCAGAATTTCAGAGTTAAGAAGAATCTTAGAAACCAGCCATCTTGGTTGAATTTTAGAAGCCAACCATCTTATTTCTCAGATGAGGATCCTGAAGCTACTATAGATTTAACCAATTTACCCAAAATTACCTGAGAGTAAGTCATTCAACCAGGCTTCAGACCCAGGTCTTCTGACTTCAGACACTGTGTTCTGTGAAGCCCCAGAGGTCTCCAAGCCCTCAGGCAGGTGGAAAGTGAAGCACAGTTGATTTTTGTGACGTTTGTTTGGAATGATGAGGGAACTGAAGAAAACAAATGTATTCTTTCAATAAATAACCGTCACTGAAAACAATGGGAAGGCTCTTGGGGATGCTTTATGATGCCTCTGGAGGTCACTGAAGGATCCTCACCCGGATTTTGGAGATCTCTTGGTATTAATGACCTCAAGTTATAGAAGGTGGTGTGAAAAATGGAGAGAGGACAGTAGTGGAAAGAGTATTAGACAGACATAGGCACTTCCATGGATGATTCTTCTAAAACAGGAAAATATTCTCTTTTCAGCTCCAGGACCCACAACGGCAGTGTCCTACATGTCAGTGAAATGCGTGGATGTCCGTAAAAACCATCACAAGACAAAATGGTTAATGCCTTGGGGACCCAACCAGTGTGACAAGATCCGAGACATTGAGGAAGCGATTCCAAGGGAAATCGAAGCCAATGACATTGTGTTTTCTGTTCACATTCCCCTCCCCTCCATGGAGATGAGTTCTTGGTTCCAGTTCATGCTGTTTATCCTGCAGCTGGACATTGCATTCAAGCTGAACAACCAAATCAGTAAGTGCATTCTCCCCATCCCTCTCCTATCCTGGAGAATTTCTCTCTTCAGGCTTTTCAGAGCCAGTTATAATAACAGTAAAATAAGAGTATTACTAGTGACAATTATCGACTGCTTTCTACTTACTAGACACTTTTCTGAGTACTCTACCTGAATTAACCCATTTAATTCCTAGAGGTAGGTCTTATTTCATTTTACACATAGAAAACTCAGGCATCGGTGAGACTGCCCAAAGTCAGAAGGCTAGAGAATGGAAGAACTGGAATTCAAAGTCAGGTGGCCAGAGCCCTGCCCTAACCAAGTTTCATAACCCCTCTAGTGCCGAGAGGGGACTCATCCTAGTGGAGTGATTTGAGGGTTTCTGAAAGGTTGCATCTTTGCAAATGTCTTTTCTGGCTGGGCTTTGAGTGAAGCCATTGCCTTAGAAAAATATACCTGTCAAAATGGGAACACCAACCCACAAGCACCCATTTTCCCACAAACCGGGTTATTTTTCTAGCTTACTCAGTTGTGATTCAAGACTCTGAGGGCATGAGGCATATAAACATTTTGTGAGGAGATTATTGGGTGATTTTGGAGAGGAAGATCCACTTGTGGCATCTGAGGACAGTACAGGGAATCTGAAATTGAGAAGGAAGAGAACATTTTTTACTGAAGCAGGATCAGGGGTGAGAGTGAAAGAGAAAAAGGTGTGTTGAAGACAGCTCTGCCTAGGGCCTGTCCATGGATTAAAGCACTTTTTCAATTCTAATTTTCCTGTATCAACAATTATCTTGATACACAATCACATTGATTTTACTCTGTTTAGGAGTTGGAGCAGTATATGTGCCTGGTTGACATTTTATCTGGAACAGATTATGCTAAGATAATTTTTCAGAATGTAGAGTTTCCACCCTACCCCTAATTCCTTCAGTCTCTTACCCATTATTTCAAACTGTTTTTGAGTACCCACTACGGCCACATACCAAATTGATGGCTGGACATGTGGTTACATGTGAAGACACTGTCCTTCAAGGGGCTTATAGTTAAGTGGAAATGACAGGCAAATAACAAGTCATTACAGTATAGTGTGCTAGGTGCTGTGACCAAGGTATACCCAGGAGCTGTGGGAGCATAAAGAAAAGGCTTCAGAGCAGAGAAAGGGAAGGCTGCCTTGGTGCGCATACACACACGTGTGTGTGTGTGTGTGTGTGTGTGTGTGTGTGTGTGTGTGTGTGTAGAGGTGAGCAGACATATCTTTGAGGTGAGTGTTAAATAGTGAAAACCCTGACAGAGTTGGGGTGAGGGTGGGTGCAAGTGGAAGAGCACTTTAGGTAGAAGTAATGGCTGATGGGCACATCTGGACCTTCATAACAGCATTCAAGTGGTACTTCCCACATCCCTATTCTCTTGCCTATTGACTTGCTTACTCATTCATTGCTTGCATAACACATTTGTTCATTCAAGCTTTATTAAGTCTCAACCATGTGTTAAGCAGTAGGTACTGAAGATGCAAGATTGAACAAAGCACTAGGGAAGAAGTGGTTGGGAGAAAGATACTTAAACATACCATAAGGAAAGATAAGTGCTATAACGAGAGGAATATGCCATATAATGTGTGAGATTCGGGCAGGAAACTGCCATGAGGTTAAAAACTGAGACTAAAGCTAGTGTATATATCTTGAGGTTTGGGTTTTCATATTCCTAATTCTAAGAATGTATTCAAGAAAAGGAGAATTACAACAGTTGGAGGAGCCATGGTAGGCTGACATCGGTAGGTTAACTGGCTTATTTATGTTTTGGTGTGAAGGTCCAGGACAGAGTTCTCTGTTATCTGGTTGCCTGTTGTGTATTTCAAGAATAATGTTCCCAGACAGACTCCTAGCTCCAAGTATAAAGGAAATGATTTACTCTGTAATAGAAATTAAATAATTGCTCCGTAGTGACTGTATTAGTGCTGGGTATAACAAATTATCCTGAAATTTAGCAGCATACATCAATAAGCATGTAGTATCCCCTCTTTCTCTGGGTCAGGGATCTGGGTACAGCTTAACTTGGGAGTCTCTGGCTGAGCTTCTCTTCTGAGGTTGCAGTCAAGCTGTTGTTCTGGTCTGCAGTCTCATGAGAAGGCTTGAAGGCTCGACTGGGGGAGATCTGCTTCATGTGGTCACTCATGTGGTCGTTGGTAGGCCTTGTTCCATCACCACATAGGCCTTGCCATGGGGCTGTCTTACAGTAGGTCCCCCCCCGCCCCAATAAGGGCAAGTGATGAGAGAGAGGAAGAGAGAGAGAGAGAGAGAGAGAGAAAACGCAGGTGCCTAAGACAGAAGCCACTCAGTCTTAGAAGTGACATCTCATCTCTTCTACTGTATTCTACTGGTTAGAAGTGAACAAGTAAGTCCAGCCCACACTTGAGGGAGATTACGTAGGGCATGAATATCGGGAAATGGACATCATTGAGGACCAATGAGTTGATCAATCAAGCCTATATGATGAAGCCTCCATAAAAACCCAGAAGGAGAGCTTCCAGGTTGGGGAATCAGAATGCTTCCACGTGGCACCATACTGGACCCCAAACTCCATGAGGACAGAAGCTCCTTTGTTAGGGATCTTGCCCTATGTATTTGGACGTTGATTTGTATCTACTTTAATATCTTTTGTAATAAACCTATAATCTAATGAATAAATGGGTTTCTGAGTTCTGTGAGCAGCTCTAGCAAATTAATCAAACCTGAGAAGGGGGTTGTGGGAACCTCTAGTTCGTAGCTACTAGGTTAGAAGTACAGGTAACAACCTGGACTTGGCAGCTGGCGTCTGAAGTCTAAGGAGGGGAGCATGGGATCCTCCAATCTGTAGCCAGTAGGTCAGAAGCGCAGGTAACAACCTGGGCTTGTGATTAGTGTCTGGAGAGAGGGGCAGTTTTGTGCGACTGAGCCCTTAACCTGTGGGATCTGATGATATCTCTGGGTAGATAGTGTCAGAATTGAGTTGAATTGTAGGACACCCTGCTGGCATCAGAATTGTTGGATGTGTGGGAAATTTCACACCCCATCTTTACTGGTGGTCAGAACCTATCACATATCTTAATAACTTCACAGATGAATTGTTTCCCATCAAATATTAATTCTAAACATCAAAAATGCCTATGTTGAGGCTTCCCTGGTGGCGCAGTGGTTGAGAGTCCGCCTGCCGATGCAGGGGACACGGGTCCATGCCCTGGTCCGAGAAGATCCCACATGCCGCGGAGTGGCTGGGCCCGTGAGCCATGGCCGCTGAGCCTGCGCGTCCGGAGCCTGTGCTCCGCAACGGGAGAGGCCACAACAGTGAGAGGCCCACGTACCGCAAAAAAAAAAAAAAAAAAAAAAAAGCCTATGCTGGTAAGGCTTTAACTAAAACATTGCTATATGTAAATGAAATGTGAATGCATCTTATAGTTTTTTTTCCCAAGTACATCTTCAGGTTCCAAAATATATTTTATCTTCATCTAGAAAAAGAGTGGACTAAAGATTCTTTATCTTAGAAACATACTTTAATTTCTTATAACGTGAGGGTCTGCACTTAATAGGGGCACACTAAAAAATTATCTTCCAAGCGGGGGCTACTCTTCGTTGTGGTGTGCGGGCTTCTCATTTATAAGACGTGGTAGGTCTGGGTTTTACCCTGATCCTTATATTAAAGAGTATGTACAGCTGCCGGTTCACTTCTTATATTTTATCATTGTTTGGATGCCTTTCTGACAGCAAGAGATGGGGCAGAAGAAAAAAGATAAGTGTGGTGAACAAGATCCTATTATATGTGGATGGCTTTCTGTTTATCAGAGATTCAGCTCTAGCAATATTACCTCAAATGGAAGGAAAAGTCAGGCCAATCCTGTTTTTTCTTTAAACTTTCCTAGACAGTCTGTGAAATAAGTTTCAGATTTCAAGTAGTAAGAGATTTCACATTTGGACTATGAAATTAAAGTTAGGATTATATGTATATGTGTATATATATATATGTATTCAGAGTTTTCATGTATCTTTGAAGGGTCTTTGAGCAGATAAAATAATCTAAGGACTGTATATTTTAAAGGACAGTCATTTGGTGCTAAATTTTATTCATTTTATTTTCAAATTTATTTATCTATTTTTAAAATTATTTATTTATTTATTTTTGGGTGAGTTGGGTCTTCGTTGCTTCGCGCGGGCTTTCTCTAGTTGCGGCAAACAGGGGCTACTCTTCGTTGCGGTGTGCGGGCTTCTCATTGCAGTGGCTTCTCTTGTTGTAGAGCACCAGCTCTAGGCATCGGGCTCAGTAGTTGTGGCACGTGGGCTCAGTAGTGGTGGCTCTCGGGCTCTAGAGCGCAGGCTCAGTAGTTGTGCTGCATGGGCTTTGTTGCTCCACGACATGTGGGATCTTCCCGGACCAGGGCTTGAACCCGTGTCCCCTGCACTGGCAGGCGGATTCTTAACCACTGCACCACCAGGGAAGCCCTGTTTATTCCTTTTAAACTTTCAAGTTAAGATGATACAGGTTTTGGCTAGGATTTGAAATCTTGACAATCCATCAGAAACTGAATAAGCATTGACATTCACTTTAAAAACTGGTCATTGTTTCATCAACTTCAAGATTTCATCAGACTGATGTTTTTCGGAGGGAAATGATGATATTATAGGGTAATGTATAGTAATAAAAGTGTTTAGAGAATGTGTATATTTTATTTGATCATTGAGAAATACGATATTCCATGCTTATTATTCAATAAAAGTAATCCATACTTGAAAAAGCAATTTTAAACAGAATCCCTCTTCTCATTGTTAAAACATAAACATTTAAAAAACCTACAGTTGTCATTCAGTAATAAGTATGAAAAGTAGTAGCCAGTTCAACTTGTAAATGGTGATAGTTTTAAAACTATAATCTGCAGGATCTGGGAAGGGAAAGCCAGTTGAATAGAATCTAGTTCTAGATGCTTAGAAAGTGGACCTTTCAGTAAATGCCAATTACAGGTGGCCCTCCATATCTCATCCTTGGATAGTGAGGGCCTATTGTACTATGGTACTTTGTATAGGTGACTTGAGCATCCATAGGTTTGGGTATTTGCTGAGGGTTGGGGGTGGAGGGTGGTCCTGGAAACAATGGATAACGAGGGATGACTGTACAAATTCTGAGCAGACCTTTCTGTTGAAATCTATGTTTGGGTCACTGCTGACTTTTACCTAAACATTTCAGAGGCATGGAATTAACGTGTTTGTCAGGGCGCAACCGTGGTGCTTCTATAGAGCTGAAAGAGACAGAGAACTTCAGTTTTTGCTCTGGAGAGTTAGAAAATGGAGGGAGTGTGAGTGGACTAAAAAGTGTCAAAAAAATGTCAACCTAAACATCTGGTGTCTGGATGGTTGAGCATTGAGAAAAATGAATGCTTATCTATGTGATGGGCTTAGATTGTTCCGTAACAGCAAATTCTGTTATTTGAAAATATCCTCTAGAGTGGGTGTATGTCATTTTTTTTAAAGTGTTTTATCAGTCACTTAATTTATGTATGTATTTGTGAAATACAGGTTTGAGTTGGTTAAAATGGTACCCACTTGTAATGGAATGTCGCTCTACTGATTACAACTGCAAGTCACATACTTAGCATAACCTCAGACTCTACATGGGGCTTCTTTTGAGGAACTTGGGTGGAGAGATCAAAGAAGGAGGGTTTTTCTGACATGTCTCTACCCAGCTTTCAAATCTACTGTTGAAATAGAAGCACTGAAATTCTTTGGCAGAAAGCCTCAAGGTGGATTGATCTGTCTTGAGTAGTAAATCTAGGATTTCAGGGGTCTAAAAATCCCTTAGGCTGAAGAAATACTGACAAATGGTGTGAGATGGGGAAAGCCAGAGCGTTTATTCTGTTCTTAGGTAATGAAGTCATTATGTTTTGCTTTGAACCCCGTGCTGTACGCTATAATTGAGTATTGTCTTATTTGCTTGTTTCATTCTTGCAAATGACTACACGTGACGATGGAATTATTTCTATAACAAGTGATTTTTCTTTTCTCAAACTGAAAACATTTCTGTACAACATTTCTAGTAAAAAAAAAAAAAAAAGTAGAATGATATTATTACCCAGTCATTTTTCAAGTTAGATGGCTGAGTGTCCTGAGAGGAAATTGCCTAACTTTTTATGAAATGATTGTGTGCTTCCATTTGTGTATCGATTATAGAATGTTAGTTAGACACCACATGAAGACAGTTAGAATAAAGCAACAATCTGCTGACTGTAAAAAATAAACTGTCATGTTATTTAAAATGATTAGGGGCGAATTTATAGAAGGAAGAAAGACGGAATCCTATTGTGATCTTATTGTTGACCATCAGCAAGAGTCATGCTTCTTAATTCTATTATATTTTGAGATGCCTCTTGGGAAGAGTCCACAAAGAGAGCTTAATGGGGCAGAGGATTCTGTACACCATAAAACTACAACTACTGTGATGGAGCAGACCATTGGTAATATGGTATTCACATAACTGGAATTCCATGCTTCATCAGATAATCCTCTTTAACAAACTATACCGAAGCAAGTCACTGAGAAGAAATCTAATTCTACCCTCCCACTCCCATTCCCCCACCTCCCCTAATAGAGACCTTCTTTGATTCATGACCATGTCACAGTCTCTATAAGAAACATTTCTGATTGGACAGTTTTTATTACAGGCTGGTGACACCAAGATTTTTTAAGTTACCTTTTAAATTTCTTTACCTGCCCCAGAGTCAGTGTGAGCAGAAATAAAAACTTCAAATTTTTCCTCTCCTCTCTCCCCTCCTCCTTAAAAAAAGATAAGCTGAAAAAGCTCAAAACGCACCAGAAAGATGGGGCAGACTTAAATGGAGTGGGGTTTGAGGTGGTGGGTAAAGGTTAAGAGGTTGTCACTATTTGAGAAGGATTTACACGGCCAGTCCTTTTTCTTATGGAGTTGTGTTTCCCCTTCAAACAAAGGCTAGAACCTAGAACTTACAGGCATGACTCAGTCTTACCTACTGACTTGAAACAGAAGGAAACTGAAATCATGGGAGAAGACCATATTTTGTTGATTAACCCAGGATAGTGACTATTAAGGACATCATGTTAGTTTACTCTCATTGATAGATTATCTTTCCCTTTGTGGGAATCATCAGGCACAGCTTTGGAATTAACCATTGTGAACATGTTTATATTGGCAGGAGCGTGGGAACCTTTGGCTTTGTTTGATTTGGGTGTGATGGGTGTAAGCACGTGACTTGGACAGCATCACTATAAAGCTGTCTGGATCTCTATATCTGGCTCAATGGTTTCGTGTTATATATTTCCAAATGAAAAAATCCAGTTGAGAAACAGAGTTGGCCTCTCAAAACCTTCCCAAGATGTTTTATTAATGTTTATAGTTTGCTTATCCAGTCCCTCCCACTTCCTTCCAGTCATTCATTGATTTACCAGTCAATTTAACATTGGAAGCTAGATCGTTTTGGATTGGTCTTTAGTCTTAGCAAAACACTCATCTATGGTGTTGAATAATTTGCAGTAATTGTTACTAAACATCAACTGTGTGATTGCAGACTCTGAGCACTGGAAGATAGGTTAGAGTGCTGCTGGTCTAATTATCTTCAACCAGGAGTCTATGGGTAGGGTTCAAGGGCCACATGAGCCCCTGATACTGTGTGAAATTTTAGTCATATTTACTTATGTGCATTTTGGAAGTAAAAGGGTTTGTGGCTTTTGTCAGGTTTTCAAATGGGTGTTTGGCCCCAAATGTTAAAGAACTAGTCCTTTAGTTTACTAGATGAGGAAACCTTACAATACTTGCCCACTGTAGCACAGCTGGCTGGAGACAGAGCAGGATCTCCTGGTGTATATCAGCCATGTAGGCAGGTGGATGGTACCTAGCAACAAGTAGCTACCGTATACAGGGCAGTGAGCCTTCTGCCAAACAGCGGCCTCTAAGATTCTTGGACAGAAGTTGTGCTGGTCTTTCTAAAATGGTGTATTCTCTCTGGTTTTTTTTTTTTTTTTTTTTTTTCATCTCCCAAGTTCAGGAAATGTAGTGCAGTCTAGAATCTAGACTAGGAGGTAGGCTGGTCCTGTTTATAGTGCCACAGCTGCAGATCACCCATGTGTCTCATTTCCTGCTCTGAGTTTAGAATATAAATGAGGAGATTCTCTTTGCATCCATAACAAGTATATCCTGGTTACTAAAATAAAAGCCTGGTGACATCAATGAAAAATGGGAGCAGCAGAGCCACCAGCGGCAGCAGATTCCTTGTTGGCGCTCCACTATATAGAAGGTGTCTTTGTGCTGTTACCTCCTCTTCTAATTTTGGGTATTTTTGTTAATATTTAAATGCCAGCCAATCACCACATAGCTAATATGAGGTTATTTTGTGGGGAATCATACCTTTATTTTGGGTAACCTAAGAAAATATGAAGTAAAATTATTTTCTGGATGATGCTTTTCAAAGCAAAAGAAAGTTAGATGGGGAAAGAAAATCCTTTGTTAAGCAAAGCAGAATTCTACTTGCAAAGGTGCCAGGGATTCTACAATGGAAAAAACCACTTTCTTCAACATCTACCTACTGTCTACACGC
Source organism: Tursiops truncatus (assembly GCF_011762595.2). Taxonomy (NCBI): domain Eukaryota; kingdom Metazoa; phylum Chordata; class Mammalia; order Artiodactyla; family Delphinidae; genus Tursiops; species Tursiops truncatus. The sequence continues at coordinate 125,321,124 of NC_047034.1, forward strand.
TGATGCTAGAAATGGTTCCAGTTCCTCTTTTGCTTTAGTAAGTTAGTGCTAATGGTATTAGTAGGAGAGGTAGTAGTAATTCTTTAAAGGAAGAAGAGGTTCTGGTTTTTTAATTGTTCTGGTTTAGGTTGTTTCCTAAAGTAATTGTCCAATGAATCTATCTTTCCTGCCCCACTGGTTATTCATATTATGACCACAAAGGAAAGCCCAGGCCTGACCTAACAAGCAAGATTATGTGTTCTTTAAAGGTAAGGGTTGGGGGAAGATTGTAAACATTTAAATTTAGTATCTTCTAAAAAGTTACTGTCAATGTAGAAAAGAGTTTTAATAGTTGAAGTTGTTCAGCAATGAAAAGGCTGTCTCTTCAAGTAGTGAGCAGCCTGTCATTGGTAGTAATCAACCAGAAGCTGGTTGAGGGGGGAATCATAATGATGACCCCAAGTGATAACTTGCATTTGGTGGTGATTTCTTTACAAAGTACTTTTGTACTAGGGGTGCTGGTGGTTGTCTGTGTTGCCAGCCATTTGCTTTGGCCTCATGTCATTTTCCTGCAGAACTTGTCTATCTCTCCTCTCTGAGTGTGGGCTTCCACCGTGCCTGCTGAGTGGGCACCTGGCCACATGATCAGTCCCCCAGCCACAACTGATTGGATTAGGATGGGCCCTTGCCCCAAGGGGGAACAATCAGATTCTCTCTTATAACAAATCGGGATTCACTATTTCTAGGCCCACCTTCATTGGCATTTAAACTGAAAAGTCCTGGGGGCTACCTGGGCAGGAGGTGTTGGAGATGTTGGAGAGAAAAGTTGTTTGGCAGATTGGGAAAATCAGATGCAAAGAGAAAAATGGAGACAAAGGACCATAATTATGGGGTATAATTATGATCAACTGCAAATGATGAATCTCTCTCTGACAGTTTTCTCTTCCTGGTTCTGGTTCCTCAAGCTTGTCAGCACTTTGTGTCCTGAGTTTCTTGAGATACCTTTGTACCAGCTAATTTCTGCTTAAGCTAGCGTGCCTAAAATCCTGTTACTTGCAAACAAATCATCTCTGATTAAGACAACTTTATTTTATTTCATCTGATCATCTTAATAGTTCTTCTCCCTTCTAAAATCAGAGGAAACTGAGGATGAGAGAAGCTAAATGATTTGTCCAAAGTCCCCCAGCTGAGAAATAGAGGGGTTATAAGTGAAAGCAATCTTGGAACTCTAGTGCCTTCATCCCACTGAGTCTATGGCATGAGTCCATCCATAGTGCCCTGGAGAGCCTTCCTGATCTGAGTGGGAAATCATACGAGATGACTCCTAAGGTTCCATCCACTCTACATCTCTTTTGCGGAAGAGTCCATGACTCACTTAAGATTTTTTGGCTCTATAAAAATCTCATGAGTATCCCTTCAGCTTTGTGAATCAGTTACTTCAAAGACCCTTAAGTGTAACCATTTTAAAAGATGCTGCTCAGTGGGGATGGGTGAACTTAGTGTTGAAATGAGTGAGTTTTCTTGTCTTTTATTTTGTTACGTGTTACCTTGTGTTCATTTCTAGTCCTTGGGTAGGCAGACAGGGTTGGTGTACTGGAAGTGTATTTTTAGTCTGACATTAAAAAATGTATCATAGACACCAACACAGGAAACAGTTTTTTAGGTGAGTCAGTATACAAATAACCTCAAAGAGTTTTCATAAAGGGATGGCAGATCTTTTAAATTTAACAGTCCAGTTTCTGAGGCCCCCCTCCCAATGTCCTGCATTCATTTATTGCTTATTTATTGGGCTTCTACTACGTGCTGGCATTTTTTACTCAGGAATTAAGGTATAAAGATAAGTCCTTATCTTTCATAATACAGTTTCAAAAAACATCATGACCCTTCTCTGTTTACTTCTCTCTATCCTGAAAGACTGAATTTTGAGGGAAAGGACTGTATCTTGTTCATCTTTGGGTCCCTAGCACAGCCCCTGGCACAGTAAATACTTGAGATGTAGTCAGAAGAATTAGGTGCTCACTGTCTAGTTCAGAGAGAAAGAAACAAAAAAATCACACTAATGTGTTCAGTGCTAAGTGCCCAGAATATTCTGTGAATACAGAAGGGGAAATGATGAACTAACTGCGAAGATAGTTTTTTAACTGAGTATTGAAGGGTGGAGTCTTAAAGGAGATGTTGGAATTTGTGACTGTCTACTATCTGATGGCAAAGAAACAATCCAAGGGCAGCCTTATTTTGTTCTGGGAAGCCAGAGTTTTGGGGCCAAATCCCCGACCTATCACTTATAAATTATATGACACTTTTGGTAAGTTTGTGAACTTCCTTATACTTTATTTTCTTTAATCAACAGAATAGATATAATAGTAGTACCACCCTTATTAGGATTGTTTTAAGGATGAAACTAGAATAAAATACACGTGAGGCCTCTACATAGTAAGTGTACAGAGTACATGCTCAGTAAAGGTGAGTTATTATTCTTGGACTTGAGCAGAGAGAAGAAACGTGAGTTCTGGAGAGAATATAGTAGCCTAGAAAGGGAGGCAGCAGGGTCAAATGTGCAAAACAAGGACCTGGGTGGATGATGGCCTTAGGCCTTTCATTACTTCAGGACAGTGGTTCTTAACTTTGGATCAAGGACCTTGACCTTGGGAGAAAAATGTGCATAAGCCCCATTCAAATATTTTGTATTCATACTTCAACAGAAGACCTGAAGGTCGTCTGTGGAATTTAGAGGTTTATGAATCTCAAGGTAAGAGTTCCAACTTCATGGTATAGGTAGACCCCATGAGTGCCAAATTTCATGTTGATCACCACCTAAGCAATTGGAGAACACCATAAAATAGAAGTTATGGGAAATTCTCAGCATCCTTAGGAGAATATGTCCACAAGGGATGATTTAATTTTATTTGACTGTAAACATATGCATATGTAAATTAAAATGTTTGGGAATAGAGTAATAAGTCAAGATGCGAGCGGAGGTATGTGGGTGACAAGCTTTTAGAAGTCTGCAAACTGAGATTATAGAAGGTATGTGACTTCTCCAAGGTCATCTGGTTTGCAGCTGAGAAAGGCAGAACTAAGACCCATATTTTTCCACCGTGAAATACTGTGAAATGACGTGTTGTATGCAAAGGACAGTAAATTTACTTGTTAGAAGAATTCTAGATTGGAGAGAAAAGATAAGCTCCTGAAAGATAGAGGGCCAGTCGGTGAGTTGCCTTGATGACCGGGCTAAGAAATTTGGAGTTTGATCCTTGAGAAAAGGAATTGAAAATCACATATTTAGGGCTGAAATGAAATGTGGAATTCAGGATTTGAGACTCATAGCTTGTCCTTTGAATTATACAGCAGCTGGAAATCGAATTTCTTTTTTTTTCCATCTGGACTTCTCGCATGGTGGTCTTCCCGACGGGAGGGCATCTGTGAACTTTTTAATGGGAGAAGTCGTAAAGCTGTGTTAGGGCTGTGTTCGCACAAGGCTGGCTTCCGAGGCAGGTAAAATCGAACTCCCCTTTTTCTTTTCAGTTACAGACACAGCCATTGCTGCCACCACCAGCTGAGTGACTCGGAATCTAGGGGTTGCCAGTAATTGTGGGTTTTAAGTCACAGAGGAGAAAGATAAGAGGCAAGCAAGGCTGGTTTTTTCACAATTAAATGTTGCCTCTCGGGCTTCTCTGTCGGCAGGAATCCAAGAGGTCAGGACCCACCAGCCATATTATTTTTCTCCCTGGCTGCCTGCTGTCATTCTTATCCCCTCCTCATTCATGGGAACGAAGAAAAGGTGGGTTGGAAATAAAAAGCTTGTTCTAGCCTACTTTTTCCTTTACGAAACTTGTCAGAAACAAAGCTTTCCCGTGAAATAGACGGGATCCCTTCTGGTAGCTGGCTTTTCCTGCCAGCAGCACAAAGATATTTTTTGGGGGGGAGAGAAACCATTGTTGAAATGCACTTTTGTCCTTTTATAGTTATGACTTTGTTTTTTCTCAAGGACTGCCATGGACTCTGGTATTTTTGTATTTGTTTCTGTTTAACTCATGTTAGTCAAAATCAAGTTTTTATCCCTGGTTGCTCCAACTCCATTATAAGTGCCCTGAGGGCAGGAATTGTTCTACTGTTCTTTGTTTTTACTGCAGTGCCTCAAAGGTAGAAGGCAGTCAAGCAGCTAGTGGTTTAGTTTTCTGCATTCATGAGATGTTAGAACTAGAAGGACCTTAGTCATCATACGTCCAACTTCAGTATTTAATGAAAGAATACAATGTGTACAGTGACTTACTCCAATTGTACAGCTAATTAGTGGCTTTTCTAGAGCAAGAAACAGGCCTCGTCCCCGAACTCATGACATGATAGGAAAGGCCTGGAGTGGTGGAGGTGGGCAAGCCTGGTTCATAGTTTGCCTCCTTCCCAGTTTCCTCATTTTGAGATGCAGGTGATCATTTACATCTGGCTGGCATCTATGTGCAGCTGAAAATGTCTGCACATAATAGGCACTCAAAAATGTGAGCTTTAGGGCTTCCCTGGTGGTGCAGTGGTTGAGAGTCCGCCTGCCGATGCAGGGGACACGGGTTCGTGCCCCGGTCCGGGAAGATCCCACATGCCGCGGAGCGGCTGGGCCCGTGAGCCATGGCCGCTGAGCCTGCGCGTCCGGAGCCTGTGCTCCGCATCGGGAGAGGCCACAACAGTGAGAGGCCCGTGTACCGCACAAAAAAAAAATATGTGAGCTTTAGAGAATCATTGTTTTATTTCTTTTTAAAATACAAGACTTCCTTTATAAGAAAACACATTTCTTTTTTAAATTTTTATTTTATTTATTTTTTTATGTCTTTAGAATATCCTTTATTATTATTTTTTTAACATCTTTATTGGAGTATAATTGCTTTACAATGGTGTGTTAGTTTCTGCTGTATAACAAAGTGAATCAGTTATACATATACATATGTTCCCATATCTCCTACCTCTTGCGTCTCCCTCCCACCCTCCCTATCCCACTCCTCTAGGTGGTCACAAAGCACGGAGCTGATCTCCCTGTGCTATGCGGCTGCTTCCCACTAGCTAGCTATTTTACGTTTCATAGTGTATATATGTCCATGGCACTCTCTCACTTCATCCCAGCTTACCTTCCCCCTCCCTGTGTCCTCAAGTCCGTTCTCTACATCTGTGTCTTTATTCCCGTCTTGCCCCTAGGTTCTTCAGAACCTTTTTTTTTTTTTTTTAGATTCCACATATATGTGTTAGCATACGGTATTTGTTTTTCTCTTTCTGACTTACTTCACTCTGTATGACAGACTCTAGGGCCACCCACCTCACTACAAATAACTCAATTTCATTTCTTTTTATGGCTGAGTAATATTCCATTGTATATATGTGCCACATCTTCTTTATCCATTCATCTGTTGATGGACACTTAGGTTGTTTCCATGTCCTGGCTATTGTAAATAGTGCTGCAATGAACATTGTGGTACATGACTCTTTTTGAATTACGGTTAAGAAAACACATTTCTGAGATCTCTTTAATGTCAGAAAACGTAGGCCGATTGCTGTTGTGAGAACAACTTAGGAGGGAGAGCAGGTTAATAGGGCTCCTGGTTGGATGCAGCGTAGAATTGCCTACAAGTGGAAACTGGTCCTGCCCACAGATAAGAAAGGCCACAAGTGCAATGCCTTTGCCTGGGTCCCATCAGCCCTCGCTGGAAGGGAGCTGGGTTGCTATGTTCAGCAGTTAGTAAGGGATGCCTGCTGTGCCTGCCTTGCTGAGCAAGAGGCTCGACTGTAGGGGGTGGGAGGGCACGAACGAGAGTCCACGGGCCCAGCTTGCGTCAGGAGTGAGATAAACATAAACGACGGTAGGCGGTGCAGTGGGAGAGGGGAAGGCCAGGGGCTGAGGGAACACAAGAGGCACTAGCACAAGGCACGCAAGAGGACACTGCCCAGGCCTAGTGTTGTTCAGAGGCAAGTTTGTGGAGAGGTGCACAGACAGACCGACAGAGATGAAGGGGGTGCCAACATTACATGATAGGAAAGAGGCTTTCCCAGGAGAGACTGAGGGAGACGGCTGGAGAGGAAGAGCAGAAGAAGGAACCTCCTTTCAGTACTGGTGGCTTTTATTGAGGGAGGGGCCGTTGAGGTCTTCGGGGCCCAACCCAGGGTCCTGGTTTTCTTCTCTCTGTCTCACAGACACACATGCCTTCTCCACCCTCTTTGTGGTGTTGTGAGTCCAACCATCTCCCGGAAGCCTGAGCAGCAGCCCAACATTGTCTCGTTGCTGCCCGGAGGTCAGGGAATGCCCTTGCTGATGATCAAGGGGAGGACCTGCTCTGCAAATAGCACCCCAGTCCCGTGTGCAATAATTCCCCACCTAAGCTGCACGGAGCACATACTCTGTGCAAAGAACACTGGCCTGACTCCAGCAGTGACACAGCTGTTGAAACAGCTTAGTCACCGGGGCGATGGAGGTGGTGTGGCTCGGGAATGCGGGGTGCAGCGATCTGACATTTAGCTGGCTGGCAGCCGCCCTGAGAGCCAGCACAGATCTGTGGGAGAGCTGCAGAGAGAGTCTGCTTCCTGTCCACAAGCATTCCCTTGTTTCTTTTGAAGCCCAACCATAATCCCCTCCCTGGGCAGGACAGACTGGGGAACAAAACGTTTTGGGACCAAGGAGAGGAAAAAAGAAAGGGTGAATTCCTTTGAGACACCTGGTTTCTTTCCCTTAATGATCCATGTTAATTTACTGGATAACTTTTTTTTTTTTTTCCTGCCTCAGGCTAGGCAGAGTGTGATTTAGACTTCCTGAAGGTAGGGTGAGGCAGGGGGAAAGAGCTAATTTATCTAGAAAATGGAGTGACTTTCTTAGCTTTTAAGGTATCCAGGTGATGTAGGAAAAAGTTAAGAAGACAAGTCCTGGCCCTCCTGCCTGATCTTGATTGCATTTCTTCAGCCGTTTCATCTGCCAGAGCTCCTGTCTGAAGGACTCTGGGCAGATCTGGGCACACTACTTCACTGGTTTCATCAGGATTTGAGGAGGACTAATACACTGCCACAGAGTGACCCCATTCCTCTTCCAGCCCTTTGAAGAAGTGACCTTTGTGTTTTCTCTTTATCCTGGACTTCTTCTGCACTGTTTGTTTTGGGAGTTGTTAAGTTAAATTAGCCATCCCTTTCCTCTCCTGGTTACTGTATGAGAATGCAGCTGTCAGTCTGTGAACTCCGCTGTCCTCTATTTTTAGATTCAGTGTGAATGAAGCTCTCTTCTCTAATTGCATTCGGGGGGGGGGGGAGAGAGAGAGGGAGAGAGAGGGAGAGAGAGAGAGGGAGAGAGGGAGAGAGGGAGAGGGAGAGGCAGGTAGATTTTCCTAACCATCACACTGGCTATTATTCTAGATGCTCTGTGCGCTGATGGTGTCCTGGGGAGAAAGCAAAGAAACCCACTGTGTGTTTCCCTCCCTTGGCTGTCAAGTTTGTTTTCACTCCACACTTATGTTGATTATGGTCGAATAGGAAAGAGCAGTGTGGCCACATTTGCTTTCCAGTGTTTTAACACTTGCCAGCTTGGATGGTTCTGATTTCTCTAGCTTTTTTAGGAAAAGATTGGCTCATTGTTGAGTTCAAATTCCTTGGAAAATGGGGAAGGTCCTTCTGGTGACCTTTACTATGAGATGAAATAATCTTAAACATGCTGAAAACTGTGTAAATGCAGCGGGCCACAGTTTCTTCTAGATCTCTCTACCCCTTCCCCCACCTTATCCCAGTCTGCCTTTCACACAGCTGCCAGATCTCTTTGCTTAAACATCCTTCTAAAGAAAATGCTGGGGCTTCTCTGGTGGCACAGTGGTTAAGAATCCGCCTGCCAATGCAGGGGACACAGGTTTGATCCCTGGTCCGGAAGGATCCCACATGCCACAGAGCAACTAAGCCTGTGCGCCACAACTACTGAGCCTGCTCTCTAGAGCCCACGAGCCACAACTACTGAGCCCACGTGCCAAGAGCCCGTGCTCTGCAACTAGAGAAGCCACCGCAATGAGAAGCCCGTGCACGGCAATGAAGAGTAGCCCCCGCTTGCCACAACTAGAGAAAGTCTGCGTGCAGCAACGAAGACTCAACCCAGCCAAAAAAAATAAATAAGTAAAATATTAAAATAAATAAAGAAATAAAATGCAGTGTTCAGAGCACGTTTCTTCTCTTTGTCAGAAAATCCTTTCTCCTCTGTTTGTTTTCTCCACTCCTTTTCCCATTCCCTGCCGTATTGAATTAGTTGATTTCTCTGACTACACTGTCCTATTTTTTGCTTCCGTGACTCTTTAGGCATGTGGCTCCCTCTGCCTATAATTTCTTCTCCTGCTTCCTTACGTAGTGAACTCTTACTCATCCTGTGATTCACAGTTAAACATCATCTCTTCTAGATGAGATAATCTAGAAGATCGTGCATTCTATGCTGCATTTCTTGTCCCCCTACCTAGCACTCTTGACATCTTTGTGCTGACTACAGTCATCCCTCGATACCCCTGGGGGATTGGTTACAGGATCCACCTGAATATCAAAATTCATGGACGCCCAAGTCCTTTATATAAAATGGTGCAGTACGGTCAGCCTTGTATATCTGCAGGTTCTGCGTCTGTATATAGAGGACTGACTGTATATACCTACTTTAGATGTACTACCCACATGAGATAATACTTATTTATGTATATGGCTGCCTTCCCCACCTTACTGTGAACAATCAAGGGCAATGACTTTGCCTTGTATGTCTTTTTCATCCCCACTATTGTGCATAGAAACTAGTAGGTGCTTAAACATATTTGGTGGAGGAAAAAATGAATTGGATTGGATGGTCCATTTAGAATTAGAGGTTTCAGAGGTACATTATTCCATCTCGGTGGCCACACCAGCTGTTATGACATCCTGTTACGAGTTCCTGATGGGCTTCTTTTCTGTCCTGGAAAAATAGGCTTGAGTAGATTACCAGAGACCTGACGTGTTATACCCAAATGGGTGCTGTACAGTTTTTCTTCTCTGAAGTCTCTTGCCAGTAGTTCCACCTATTCTCTTATCCCTATAGACTTGGGCAGGCATGATACACACCTCAAAGACCCATCTTTTTATTGTTTTACTTAAACCTTAAACTCTAGAACAGGTCAGAGGACTATTTGGTTTCTAGTCCCTGTGGCTACATCCTTTCTCCTCCTTTACCCCTACTAGCCCTCTCAAGCGGAACACTACTGCAACCCCATATTATAATTCAGATGGAGAGGGAGGAAGGAGACGGTGCCTCCCTCAGGCTCACTCCCCTTCCACCCAGTCCCGGGAACAGGCATATTGCTCCTTGATGGGACCCTTGGCCAAATTTGAGGAACATCCTTTTTTCTGAGTGTGTGTGTGTGTGTGTGTGTGTGTGTGTGTGTGTGTGTGTGTGTGTGTTGGTGGGGGCGGGTGGGGGAAGAAAGGAAGCAGGCAGTGGGGAAAAGAAAGTGAATGCCACCAGAACACAGCAAACTATAGACTACACACGTTTGTTATAGAGGTGATGGAGTGACAGAGGGAATTTTGGATTGTAGGAATATTTGGAGGAAGAAGAATGATATTCATTAATTTGGCAAATATTTAATGACTATCTGTTTTGTAAAGACATGGGGTGATATAGCTGTGAGCAAAACTGAGGTTGTCCCTGGCTTTCATGAACCTCTCAGTCTAAGTGGGAGGTGGGTAGGGAAAGAGATACAGGTAAATAGGTAGCTGAACTGCAGTAGGATACGTGTTACAGTGCTGGACACACAGGGTATTGTGCGAGCAAGAGGAGGGGCACTTCATCCGTTTTAGTGGGCGAGGGAAGGCGGGAATGAATCTGTAGAATTCTAGAGGATGAGCAGGAGTTGCTCTGGCATGAGTGGGAATGCCAGGCACTATCTGCAGAGTACTGTCTGCAGCCCAGAGGCAAAGAAGCTCTTTTGTAATTCATCCTCTCAAAGGGGACACCTATTAAAAACCTGGTATGCAAGCAGGGACCCCAAGTGCAGTAAGTGTAGGTAACCTTGAGTAGCAGACTTAAAAAAGCAGTCAGCATTTACTGAGTGCTTACTGTATGCCAGGGCTGTGCTGAGTGATTAGCACATTTAGTCCTCACAACCATAGGAGATGGGCATGCTGTTCTCCCCCTTTTATAGAGAGAGAAGTTCAGTGGCTTGCCTACTGTTGTACACCTTGCCTACTTGGCCACCAAGTGGCCAAGGTGGGCCATGATTCCAGGCTGCCTCTCTCCAGAGCCTGAACTCTTACCCATCTTCCAGGCTGGAGGCAGGATGGCGAGGTGACTAGTCTGGGGAGGCAGGAATAGGGAAGAGTTTGCGAGATGAGACCCTGGGATGCTAACCGAGAGTCAGATCTTAGTCTCTTATGCCATTTAAGGAGTTTCAACATTAGACTGAGGGTAATGTAAAGACATTGAAAGTATCTCAGAAATCATCTATCTGGCTACAGTGTGAAACACAGGCATGGGGCATGTGTTTGTGTCATCTAGACCTGAAATGATGGTGACCTTGAACACGGGGAGTGGTGGTGAGGAGAGAGACGGGGATAAATCTGCAAGACTTGATGAGCTGAGAGAATTGACCAGATCTGGTGGTTTGGCTTTCTTTTCTGAACCACAGAAATAAAGCCATCCAGTGGGTAGTGAGCGTGCAGATTTGAAACTTAGGAGAGGAATCTGAACTTGAGAGGTGGCTGGTGTCCCAAGAGCAGATGAGACCCCTCAGGGCAAGTGAGCTGAGTTGGAAGGGGAAGGGGCTATTCTACAACCCAGTGAACACCAGGATGTATTTGTTCTATATTCTGTGGTCCTGCAGATTCATTTGATGCCCCAGCTACTTTTCCAAATGTATAGCCTTTAAGCAGTCCAGTAGGGTGCAATATGCGTGAGTGGATGTTTTCTAACTGCAAAGGGCCTGATGTGTGGAACATTCCCCTATGCCCTAGTCATGTTTCATAGACAGCTTACTTCAATTAGGAGATACTGCTTCAGAATATAGCAAGGGATCATTCTGATGATGCTTAGAAAAATGTCTTCCTACATGTGGAAAATATTTCTCCACAACGCGAATGCTTGACGTGATGGGGGAAAAATGAGAGAGGTGGTGTGAACTAAACTGTTAGGCTGGTTTGCGAAATAATTGTACTCATTCATTTTATAACTGCTTACACGCAGGCCTCTAGGGCATCTTAAGAAAACAGCGGAGACCAAATTTATAATTAGCTGAGTCCATTTTTGCCAGACCTAACGGTGGATATTGGACAGGGTTGGTTTTTTTATTTCCTTAATTGAAAACGTCAAGAAAATACAAGCCAGGTCAGGGAGTTTTTGATCAGGGTAGGAATGCTGGCATAAATAACCCCAGATTATATGTCTGCAGGAGGCTGGGAGGAGGCTGGTCTGCACAGCCTCCTTCTGAGGTTACCCAAACAAACCTGGTGACTGGTAGCTCCCCTATGTAACGTGGGAATGCATGTGAGCATTTTGAAATCTCTTTAATTCTTTCCCAGAACAAGGGCCCAGGGAAATCAAGGTTTCTTAGGGAACTGGAAAGCTTTTGACAACCATAAAATAATTCTTTAATAACTCTTAATGTAACTTGTCCTCCCCCTTTTCCCCTTTATTTCCAGTTAATTGATCAATAATATAACATAACCATCCTAGGACTGGATGGAAAGGGAGTGAGTATTTTTAAGTACCTATATGCCAAGTGGTCCTGTCAACAGCCTTGAGAAGTAGGTCCCACTATTTCTATATTGCAGAGGTGGAAACTAAGACATTTCAGGTCTCTTAGCTAGGAAGACATAAAGATTAAATTGAAAAGCAGATCTGTTTGGCCGCCAAGCTCTTTGTACTATCCTGGCTGGCAAATACCTGTTTCTAAAAGTGTAAGTAAGAAGCACTTTGATTACTTTCTTTCTTTTTCCTCAAGGAAGGCTCATCTTTCATAACTTTAGCCCCTCCTCCCAGGGACCATTCTTACCTTAAGCAGCTGCCCTAGGTTTCTTGAGGTGCTCACACTGTTTTCCTAGCTATTTGTCCCCCCACCGTTTTTGGCTTATGCTAAGGACTGGCTCACCTCTCTGGCCTTCCACTTGTCTTCAGAAAACTGATTGGCAAACACTTTTCTCATGAAGGGCAGGGCGTTTGTTCACCCGCCTCCCCCCCGCGCCCCTGGTACGCGGGCCTCTCACTGTTGTGGCCCCTCCCCTGAGAAGCACAGGCTCTGGACGCGCAGGCTCAGCGGCCATGACTCACGGGCCCAGCCGCTCCGCGGCATGTGGGATCTTCCCGGACCGGGGCACGAACCCGCGTCCCCTGCAACGGCAGGCGGACTCCCAACCACTGCGCCACCAGGGAAGCCCAGGGCAGGGCGTTTTAACTCATACAGAGATAAATGCTTCTTAAGGATATGATTGGTCTATACTTCGCAGTATGGAAAGGCACAGATCTTTCTGCTTGTAATGATACTCTGCAGTCTGGGTCTGCTTCTCCGGAACCCTGGAGTGCAGGTTCCTCACATCAGAGCACTGCTCCCATAACAGGATGGAAATACCGAGTGTGCCTTTCCACACCTCCCTTCCCAGTATTGAGAATGGATTTTCCCTGCAACCAAAATGTGTCTCCAAAGCCATTTGAGAAACGCGAGGCTCCGACAGCCCACAGGATAGCAAAGCTGCTGGTCTTGTTTAGGTGTGGAAAACCATGCATTTCAAATCTATAAATGCCCTATGCTGATATACTTCACAACTTTACCCCATGGAACTGGTATAACCAGCATCCTTGTTTTATAGGGAAGGTTCTCCAGGTGCCAGAGGTAGCCTTGGCCTTCCTGCCATTCTCCCTGGGAGTTCAAATTGGATGCTTTACTTTCATTATCTCTGTGGGGAGGGGAGGGGTGTCATGAGACCAGTGTTTTATTACATGCAACATAGTCATTAAAGCTGAACTTTGTTTCCGAGTCCATTGGAGACAGAAGAGGAAGTGATTCTGGTGGCTGACTTCAGAGCTTTGCTGTATTTCTCTGCCCAGTGTTTTCCTTTTTCTGAGTTTTGTGTTCCAGGTTTGGATACGGGTTCATAGTGGGAGGTTCCATGTCCCTGAAACCTGGTAATTATTTTGAATTAAAGTAAGTATAAGACTGACTTTCACTTCCCTAATAAAATGATAAAAACAATAGCTAACCCTTCATGCTTTCTGCACTATTCTAAGGATTTTTCATGTAGTAAATGATTTAATGATCACAGAATCCTAGGAGGCAAGTCCTATTCCAACAGGGTAAGGAACCTGAATGTTCATGGCAGGGTGGGTAGGGGAGATCACAGAGTCCAGCCAGGGAAGGCTCGAGGGCCACTTGAACCGGCCATTCTCCCTGTGGTTTCTGTAAGAACTATACGCCATGAAACTCTAGAAGCTTGAGTGTCTGATGTTTCTAGGGGTGAAGCTTTCCAAGTCTTGGCTTCTCTGCCTCACAAACAGGAATGATAACACCTGCCCCCAGATGGCAAAGGAAGTAAGGAGGTGATGTGTGAGGATTAGGCAGGGTATGTGGTAAAGTTCATGAACCAAAATAGAAAGCTTTAGAAAGAACTTCGCCTAATGCTGAAATGGAAAGAAAAGAACGGCGGTGTGGGGGGAGTAGGAAAAGTGTCCCCCCAAAGAATGACACAGCTTGCCTGATGTCTTATTAGCTGACCTGCGCAGAGATTTTGTTTCCTTTCATTTTTAGCGAATTGGTTATTGACATGTAAAGATTGAGAGATGTTGTATAACCATCTGCATTTCTGGCTTCTCTTGAAAGAAGCAGCAGGTCTGGTCGGAAGACCTGTGCTGCCTTACGATGATGGCTGGAGCAGCTGCCCCCAGTCCACGGGGCTCACTTCTGTCCCTGACTACACACCTGGTTAGGGCCAGATCCACAACATGAACACAACCGTCGCCAGGCTTCCGACTCCACGCTGGGATGGGGCGGGCGGGGGGGTCGCATCACACTCCTCCAGTCAGTTTTCTGAAGTAGTGGTGTGTTTCTCTCCCGTAGAAAGTTGTGTTTGGTCAGAGTTGAGTGGTCTCTGCACGCAGTGTGTTTGATTCAACTGTTAAGTTTCTTTTGAATTCTGTTTCTACCAACAAAGGTAACAGAGGGTGGTGGGGTCTGGGGTGATCCGGACTGAGGTTTAAGGCCCAGCTCTGCAATTACTAGCCATGTACTCTTGGACAATTTATATAACTAACTTCTTTATAGGATGGGTGTGATGACCGAAGGGGACAGTGTACACGTGGAGACTTGCTTTTATTAAAGACCTACCTATTCATATTTTGTGACTAGTTTGAGGGGCTTCTTTCATCACAAGTTACCCAGTTTTCTTTACGCCATACAAATAAGATGGTTGTCTTTTAAGACAGTTTCAAAATACTTCTCTTTCTCATGTTACCAATATTAATACAGCTTCAGGCAAGTCACTTCATATCTGAGGACCTCGGTTTACTCACTAATCAAAAGGAAATATCCATGCCCACTTTATAAGTTGTTTCATGAGGTCATTTAAATGAAAGCACGGAAGTCATGAGGGCCTAACACAGAGTAATTGTACACGAAAGCAGTGTTTAAAATTTTTTTTTTTTTTTTTTGGCGGTACGCGGGCCTCTCACTGTTGTGGGCTGTCCCGCTGCGGAGCACAGGCTCCGGACGCGCGGGCTCAGCGGCCATGGCTCACAGGCCCAGCCGCTCCGCGGCATGTGGGATCTTCCCAGACCGGGGCACGAACCCGTGTCCCCTGCATCGGCAGGTGGACTCTCAACCACTGCGCCACCAGGGAAACCCCTTTTGTTTGTTTTTAACAGCATATTTTAAAACAGTCTGGGGATTCCCAACAGGTGGCAATAAGTTTTAAAGCTGGATCAGGCCAGGAGGCCAGTCTGTCTGGCCCTTTCTCTCCCTGAGGCACCTGCTCTGTACCAGGCCCACTCCTAACATTTGTGGGGTACAAGGTAAGAGTACCTATGAAGGCATGGCTGCCACATGTCTAAATATTTTTAAAGTGATAAACTTGGCTTACCAAATTATTAAACCAAATAAGTCTTATCATCCAATTGTAACAAATTTACTTTTGTAATGCACTGGAAGTCTGGATGTGAATTTAAGATTCTTGGATGCCTTGGAATTCTGTGCCAAAAATGTGATGGACCAGGGAGTGTGGGCTTCTAGATGTCTTTTCTTCCCACCCCTGGCTCCATCCCATACAAAGAGTGTGTTTCTGTGTGGACACCCCACCCTCCAAGCTCAGTCTCTGTCTGTATCCTCCTCCAAACAGCAGCCGTTTGAGCACTCCTGAGCCCAAGGGTGCACAAGCAGTCGTGTAGTTCCCTCTGGGAGGCCAGATCTGGGGAAGAGGTCCCCCCCAGTCCCACGATGTGGAAGTAGGCTCAGAGCTGTCTGGGTACCTATTCTGGGGTCCCGAGCTCCTGGACCATGTTCTAAAAATTGCGGAAGGGGTTAGGCTCTTGATGAACATGTCCTCTTCACTTCAGGGTCTTCTCATCCGGAGAGGAAGAGAACAGCTGGAAAAGGGCCAGACCGAGCGGGACCCTTGAAAAGTGTGGCGCCCAGATTCAGGACCCCTCCTGCTGTGCTGTGTCTAAGGCCGGTGCTGCTCTGAACCCTGGTCCTCCAAGGAGCGCAATATGAGAATTGATAACTTCCTTTATACCTTTCAGATTGATACTGTTGAGTTCTGTGGTTCTGGAAGTGCCCTTTAGACAGAGTTGAAAGTCCCAATTCCTAATTACAATGTTAGAAATGAAAAGGAGGTACCCTGGTGCCTAATATTCAACTCACAGATGGGAGCTCTGCTCAGTTCTTTCTTTGGACCACTGAGGCTGCCAAGTGACAAACGGTTGTAGCCATTCTGGTTCCTAACCAAGAGGATGTACAAACTCTGAGCATTGCTTCTGCCAAGCCAGGCGTTCCACAGTTTCTTATACAGACTCTTATTATCCATTCTCAGCCCTGGGTCTCTGCACAGCCTGGTGTCCTCAAGTCCAGAGTCTCCTGGACTATGTGGAGATGGGAAGATGGATGAGAACTGGGGTTCCAGCGATTCTGTGTACAGACTTTGACCCCACTACCCCGTTGTCAGCATCTTGCCTCTTCTGTCTTATGTCACACCTGGTGCTTTCCAGTTCTGAGTGGCTTGGGGGTCTGTTGGACATGTTGGCTCACTTTTCCAAAATATCCCTTCCATGGAGTTTCGGCTGTGCCCATCTCTGTGGCTGTCAGGAAATCCTACTTCATCTGTTTTTCATCTTCGAAAAAATTGTTGCAGTCTCTGGTTTGCTCATGTCACTACCATTTTTTTTTCCCCTTGTGATTTAATATCCTTTGTGTTCTTTTACTGTTTTTTTGTTTGTTGTTTGGTTTTTTTGGGGAGTTTCAGGAGTGAGAGGAGGAAAACATAAGTAGCCAGTTCACCATGTTTGACAGATTTATTATCTTTTGTTAATTTTTCATTGAAGTGTAGTTAATTTACAGTATTATATTAGTTTCAGATATACAGCATAGAGATTCAGGTTTTTTTTTTTTTACAGATTATGCTCTATTAACAGTTATTATAAAATAATGGCTATAATCCCCTATGCTATACAACATACCCTTGTTGTTTTTTTATTTTATACATAGCAGTTTGTATCTCTTAATCTCATACCCCTTACATGCCACTCACCCCTTCCCTCTCCCTGCAGGTAACCACTAGTTTGTTTTCTATATCTGTTTCTATTTTGCTATATACATTCGTTTGTATTATTTTTTAGATTCCACATATAAGTGATATCATATAGTATTTGTCTTTCTCTGACATAAGCAAAGCATAATATTCTCTAGGTCCATTCACATAGCTGCAAATGGCAGAACTTCATTCTTTTTTATGGCTGAGTAATATTCCGTTGTGTGTGCTTATGTGTGTATGTGTGTATTTATATATGTGTATATATATATATATATATATTTATACCACATCTTCTTTATCCATTTGTCTGTTGGTGGACACTTGGATTGCTTCCATATCTTGGCAACTGAAAATAGTGTTGCTATGAACATTAGGGTGCATGTATCTTTTCGAATTAGTGTTTTCATTTTTTCTGGATATATACCCAGGAGTGGAATTGCTGGATTGTATGGTAGTTCTATTTTTAGTTTTTTGAGGAACCTCCATACTGTTTTCTGTAGTGGCTACACCAATTTACATTCCCACCAACAGTGTACAAGTTTCTTTTTTCTCTACATCCTCACCAACACTTGTTTTTTGTAGACTTTTTGGTGGTAGCCATTCTGATGGGTGTGAGATAATATCTCACTGTGCTTTGACTTGCATTTCTCTAATATTAGAAATGTTGAGCATCTTTTCATGTGCCTGTTGGCCATCTGTATATCTTCTTTGGAAAAATGTCTATTCAAGTCTTCTGCCCATTTTTTAACTGGATTGTTTGTTTTTTTGATATTGAGTTGTATGAGCTGTTTTAATATTTTGGATATTAATCCCTTGTCAGTTGCATCATTTGCATATATTTTCTCCCATTCTGTAGGCTGTCTTTTTGTTTTATCATTGCTTTCCTTTGCATGCAAAAACTTTTAAGTTTAATTAGGTCCCATTTGTTTATTTTTGCTTTTATTTCTTTTGCCTTAGGGGACAAAGCCAAAAAAATATTGCTGTGATTTATGTCAAAGAGTGTTCTGCCTATGTTATCTTCTTTATGGTATCATGTTCTACATTTAGGTCTTTAATCAATTTTGAGTTAATTTTTGTATATGGTGTGAGGAAATGTTGTAATCTCATTCTTTTACATGTAGCTGTCCAGTTTCCCCAGCACTACTTATTAAAGTGACTATCTTTTCTCCATTGTATATTCTTGCTTCCTTTCTCATAGATTAATTGACCACAGGTGTTTGGGTTTATTTCTGGGCTCACTATTCTGTTCCATTGATCTATGTATCTGTTTTTGTGCCAGTACCATGCTGTTTTGATTACTGTAGCTTTGTAGTATAGTCTGAAATCTGGGAAGGTGATACCTCCAGCTTTATTCTTTTTATCTCAATATTGCTTTGGCAATTCTGGGTCTTTTGTGGTTCCATATAAATTTTAGGGTTATTTGTTTTAGTTCTGTGAAAAAGGTCATGGGTATTTTCATAGGGACTGCATTAAATCTGTAGATAGCTCTGGGTAGCATGGCCATTTTAACAATATTAATTATTCCAATACAATAGCATGGGAGATCTTTCCACTTCTTTGTATCATCTTCAGTTTCCTACATCAGTATTTTATAGTTTGCAGAGTATAGGTCTTTTATCTTCTTGGTTAAGTTTATTCCTAGGTATTTTATTCTTTTTGATGTGATTCTAAATGGGATTTTTCTTTTTTACTTTCTTTTTCTGATAGTTCATTATTAATGACTGAGGGTTTAAATGATACTAATAAAGGAGCGGGTGCTGATGTTCATGAAGGTTTGGTCTATATCAGAATGGCCTCAAATTCCTTCTTTCCTGCATTATTTCCTTCTCTTCCTAGATTTCCTCAGAGAACCAGGGATTCATCACACTGTCAAATTGTCTACAGGCCACACTGGGTCAGTGGAAAGAACAGCCCTAATTTTCCAGACAGCAATTATTCTTATCTTTCCCTTGTGACCTGATATTCAGGTTCCAGAGCCTAGAACTGAGCCCAGTCTCATAACCCCAACCAAGGTCATTTTGGAAATGTAGTCTGTGCTTTTTTTCCTCCATTAAGACTCCTCTGTTCTTGAACTTGCTCAACAGAGTATAAAACAGACAAAATGGGTAGAGGCAGTTTTAATTACTCTAATCTCCTTAATGAGTTCTATGGTGAGTTAAACCCATTCATGGTCCTTATTGATATGGAAGTGTATGTGAACGTTCCTTTGCACAATTATGAACTTATTATTATATTCCTGTCTGTGCATAAGTCTTTAATTTGGAATATTATATTCCTGTCTGTGCATAAGTCTTTAATTTGGAAAAACCCTTTACCTCTTATATTAACTTTGTCCATACTCTGAAGAAGGGGTTTTGAGAAGCAGCAGAGCCTATATTTGAGAGCTTCTTGGGAGTAATTTTAAAAAGGATGCTTTCAGACTAGATTGTGTCCTGAAGAAAGCACCCAAGGTACTTAAATCATGTCTCTGAGGGGTGGCTGAAAAAGTTGGTCATTTTTATCAGAGAGGAGAGGAAACACAGGCAGATGAGTTGCAGGTTTCAAGTGCCTAAGGAACTTTTGTGGAAAAAGGATCTCATCTGCTGTGGGACTCCTACAGGCAGACCTAGGACCAGTGGTGCAAGTTAAGGAGGATGAATGCTGACCGTGAGTTGGAATCTGACCATTTGAACTGCCTCAGAGAGAGTGAGACCCCCGCCTCTGGAGGACTTTAAGTGGATGCTCTTTGACTCCTTGGCAGAGCAGTTGGTTATGGGAGGGGACCCAACGTCCAGCTTAGACAGTCGTCCTATGACTTTTAAGTCCTCAGGTTTGGAGAGTCAGGTTTGGCATTTGATAGGAACTGATACGTCTCTTTTGTCTTATTGGTTTCCATGGTAGAGCCTGTAAGAATTTTTAAACTGTTTCCAAAGTATCTTCCCAGAAGCTGTTTCTGAATTGTGCATCCTTTCTCTTGCAGGAGAAAATGCAGAAGTTTCCATGGACGTTTCCCTGGCTTACCGAGATGATATGTTTGCTGAGTGGACTGAAATGGCCCATGAGAGAGTGCCCCGGAAACTCAAATGTACCTTCACCTCCCCCAAGGTAGGGTACCTTGAAGTCTCAGTTGATGGGATTTTTTATTTGGTTTCCAGGTATGTGGGAACGTTTGCTCAGACACATTTCTTGTTCCTAAGCATGCATGAGCCCCAAAGGTTAGTAGTCACCGTCCTTTGTCCTAAAAGAGGGCAATGTAGATATTTCACGTCCCTGCAAAGGAGGAAAGAACAGAAGAAGGAATGTCTGTTTGAAGTGATTTAGTTGTTTCTTTGAAATACCTCCATAAAAATAAATTCTTGGTTCTTTGGATATTAACAAAAAGTGTTTGAAGATCATTGCTAAGTTAATTTTAGATGTACAAATCTGTTCATATTGGTTCCATGCATGTGTCTGCTTCTCTGTTTCATCGGCATCTCTGTTGCCAAGTCAGTGTGCGGGTGTGAAGACTAACAATCCCAGAGAACAAACACCACAGACACAAAGAGGACCTGAGGGAGAAATCTAGTTTCCTTTGAGACCTCTCAGTTCTCTTACATACTTTTAGGACTCTCCCTTCTTTGGTTCTTCCAGGAAGACTCATTTAACCACCAAGGGGAGGAAAGCCACTATCCTTCACTGAGAGTAGGGAGACACTTTCTCTTGGACAAAGGCCTTAGATTCTCCAGGAAGTAAAATACAGGCATGGACTCAGTGACCCTCAGAGGATAGTGGGATTTGTCTGTATAAGGACCAAATCAGAATTAGTGAGGGGCCCTTTTCCAGTGCCACATGCTGCCCTCACACATGCCTCCCCAAGATTCTGTCCCCCTCCCCACTCACCACCCCCTTCCCCCCTTGAAAGTCTCTGTGAAGTTGAAACGGAGCCGTAGTTACTGTTACTCATGGCTACTCACATTCCTCAAGAATGTTGACAAGGAGTACCACCTGCTAGGTGATCTCTGATGTCCCTTCACAGACATAAATAGTCTTGTTTTCTTTGCATGAAATGCACGAGAGACCAAACTGCACTGAAGCACATTCCTGATTATGTCATTTGTCACTTGATATCTTCAGGTCAGTTGCTCCTGAAGGATTTGGGCTACTTTGTAGTACTCGCTCTGTTGACTGATTTAGTTCCGCTCTTCTCCTAACATTGGCCTTTCCTAACTTCACTTTTGCCTATAGCTGGAAAATTGGGGTTCCCTGTGGAATGGTAAGAATGGCAGGTTGAAGCCTCTGAGGACCATGCCCCTGCCCTGTCTGTCCTGCCCCGAAGAGGAGTAAGATGGGGCCGGGCAGGTTCATGAACATTAGTTAAAGGCCTGGATTTGGAGCAAAACATACTTGGCTTCACTTCCAGGCTGTTTCACTTACTGACTGCATGACCTCAGGCAAGCTTGCTTCAACTGTCCAAGCTTCAGTTTCTCCTTTGCAAAATGGGATAATAATACTTGCCCTGGGAATTTTTATAAGGACGAGATGAGATAATGAACCTTATCACTTAAAATCAAGTCTGGGACATGTTTCACCAGTCGGGCCAACAGGACAAAAGGTATAAATTAAAGCTCTCATGGGCAAACTATGCACCCTACACATAAGCATCTTTTGGGGCACCTGGTGTTTGTTAATTCTCCCTCCCCAGGTTCCCTATACAAGAGCTATGGGAAGTGTGGTCTAAGGACTAACAGTGTCAGCATCACCTGGTAGCTTGTAGGAAATGCAGGTTCCCAGGGCACACCCCAAACCCATGAATCAAAATCTCAGCATGTAGGACCAAGGAATCTGTGTTTTAACAGGATTTCAATTCCTTCTCTTAAGCTTGATAAAGTTTGAAAGTCACTTCAGTAGACCCTTTGCTGAATGGTCAAATATAGGGTTCCCCCCACCCAAAAGCCATCTGGAATTGTTTTGGGTAGGCCTTTGGGGGCAATCTATAGGTAAAAATGAATGGTCAAGAGAAATTGGAGGTAGCAGGAGAGAGATATGTAATATTTCTAGACCTTTGTATGCAATGGAGGAAATTAATTAAAAGTTGACCTCATCATTCAGAGGTAAGACTGGTTGGCTGTCTAAGCTAAAGGATATAAAGCTTTTGGATATGGAATATCAACCTCAGAAAAGGGAAAAGTCATTTCTCACCTTACGTATACACTTAGAGGGCACTGAGAAGCAGAGTCGGGGGAGGCCGTTAAGAAGACTGCAACTGCTTCTTAATGACAGTTGCTTAATTATCTTTAGGATGTGTTGATCCCTTTCAAGAAAGATATTAAACCTTGAAAAGTGTGAAGGAAATGAATCATCAAATCTATGCTTTTTGATTGCAGTGAAATTTAGACTTGAGTTTGAAGATTAAATGAGAAATTGCTTTAAAGCTTTTTAGTCCCTGGTGGATTGTGAAGTTAAAAAAAAAAAAGTCAAGTTGCCACCTGCTGTAATTTGTCCTAATTAGCCAGGCTTATGCTGGATTTGGGGGAGGGTGGAGGGGCGTGGGGGAAAGGAAAAGGAGGGGGGAAGAGAGAGAAGGAAATCTTTCTTTCTAAATGTGCTAAATACTGGCAGAGGCAGAACCTCAGTGAATAAGGAAAAGTCCCCAGCAGGATACAGTGAATTTGTCTCTGAGACAGGTAGGCCAGGCCAGGATCCCAGAACCCTGTGTGTCTCTCTCATTTGTTGGACTTAGGTAAATTTATCTCATGTGATGGTGTTACCCTCTCTGTAGAGACAGGGAAGTGGAGGACACATAAAGACCCATGACGGGGCATTAGAAGGAACCCCAGAGATCATATAATTAAACTTTCTTGCTTTACTTAGGAAGCAAGTGAGGCCAAATGAGGTGGATGACCTTCCCCAGGTACCCAGCAAGGGGTGAGGTCAGGATGAGAATTTCAGCCTCCTGGCTTGAAGTTCAGTGCCCTCCTCATCAATGCCTGCCTTCAGGCATGTCTGAGGCAAAACAGCATTCCTTTCTTCCTGCTGCACTCACGAGTCCTCCTCTGCATCAGAGCTGGAGGCTGGACTTGGGAGACCCACGTCCTCAACTCAATTCTGCCATGACTTTTGGACCTTGGGTGAGCCCCATAATCAAGTCAGTGGCATTAGACTAAATAAGTTTTGTTTCCTTCAAACTCTCACTTTCTATAAATAAGACCCTGACTGGAAACACATCAGAAAACCCACCTCTTGCTGTTACCATAGCAGGTAATCAGCCTCCTGAGTGCAGCTTCATCTGAGCCTGAATTAGAGCCTGTACTGTATTTTCAGTAGTTCTGCAGAGTCCTAATAATAGCCTTGATTTGTAAGTATAAGAGAAAGGAGCAGAGGGGAGAGGAAGACAGATCTATACAGGAAAACTCATCCAACCTGAAGCTGGGGTTTGGAAAAGAAGGATCCTTTCTACAGAAGAATTTTTAAAATCTTATATGCCGTGTCTAATCAACTGGTATTTCTGATAAGAGCCCCTTAGACTGTAGAGGATGAAAAATTATCATGATTGATTAGTGATGTCTGCCATGAATGGGAAATGGAAAAATGGAAGTGCATAAGCAAGATATTTGCCTGCTCTACCTCTACTTATGTCATGTGTGTCTTCCATTTCTGTACAAAGGTCTGTTTATTGCACTCTAAGCTCTGACTGTCCAGTAAAGAGCCCTCCCGCCCCATCCCCTGACCCAAGATCACAGAAGAAACGGATTGCTTCGTATCTTGCTTTTGATTTCTCCACTGGACTTTTTACTCTGAAGATTTACAAGAAATTTTGGAGGCCCTGAGAATTCAGGCTTAGGAACACCAAATCAGTCCCCCATCACTTCATCAGGAGGTGACAAGCAAACATTGAAGCTGGCATACAAACCCAGCAGTGAAGACAAGACACTCATTTGCTTTATCAGGGAAGAGTCCTCGGTTGCTGAAGCTCCTGCCTATATGTGTCCGTACTTACCCGCTTCCCCCACATAGCTGGGACACATAGCCATGTGTCCTGTGAAGGTAGAGCAGAATTTAGTTTTCAAAAGCAAGTTGTACTACTTGCCAACCTCCCACTTCCATGTGCTGGCTGGTACCTCTTAAATTGCTTGGCAGGAAGTCCAATAGGCTTTTCTAGAAACTGAGCTAAATTTTTGTTTATTTAATTTCTGCTCCCTCTGCCATCTTGTCTCTTGGGCAGTTAGAAAGCTTTAGAGGCAGAGAATTGCGAGTGGTCATCTCTAGCAAGCTAATCTCATTGTTTCCTTTCATCCCCCTATGTCTTCCCCAAATTCCAAGGGCTCCTCGGGTAGCTTCTTTTTTTTTTTTTTTTTTTTGGTCAAATCAATAAAAAGTAGATATTTTCAGCTTCTTGTAGCTTCTCCTGCAGGCCAAAACCATGTAAATAAGTAGTCATCATCCAAGAAAGTGATGAACATTAGCAAGGGCTTCCTCCTGGACATTTGAGTTGACTGTTCCACAGAGCCTTAGAGGTCTCCGATGGTATGCTGCGAATAAAATTGTAGCCCTGGTAGACCAGGTTAGTCTGACGTGAGGCTCTAATGAGGACTGAAGAGCTGAGAAAGGTGTCGAAATAGAAGAAATTTCTGCTTGTTACCTAAAATTTCTGGTTCTATCTCGAATGTGGCTGGGTTTTATTTTTATCTTTTTATAAATTTATTTATTTCTTTTTGGTTGTGTTGGGTCTTCATTGCTGTGTGCGGGCTTTCTCCAGTTGCAGCGAGTGGGGGCTACTCTTCATTGTGAGCAGCTTGTAGATGCCATGCCTCCAGTGTACCCTATTATCTGTACCTCTGAGGGATACCTTTAAGCATTAGCTTTTTAGAATTGGTGATATGAGGCAAAGGCAAGACAATTCAGACATAGTCTATTGGAAATAGTGACCGTGCCTCAAACCCTCCACTCTTCTTCCAGACCGCAGAACATGAGGGCCGTTACTATGAATGTGACGTCCTTCCTTTCATGGAAATTGGGTCTGTGGCTCATAAGTATTACCTTCTAAACATCCGGCTGCCTGTGAATGAGAAGAAGAAAATCAATGTTGGGATTGGAGAGATTAAGGATATCCGGCTGGTGGTAAGTGAATCTGATTGATCCAGGCAGCCTGTCACATCAGAGCACTGGCTAAGAACACTGGTTGTGAGCATGTGTATTGGAAAGACGCTCCATCTCAATCTTGAATTTTCCATGTCTCAACTGTTTCATTAAGAAGTAAGAAGAATAACAAACCCATGGAAATGGAAAGTAATGCAATTATTGTGTCCATTTAAGATTTTATTATGATGGTCCTGATTATATAGTGAATAACACCAAGATAAAAGTAATTTTTTTTTTACATGTTTCACCTTGCAAGCACAAATGTTAAAGGGAGCAGTCGTGATTTAGGTTCTTTCCATTTTATCTCTTTAGTAGGGGAAAATAAAGAATGTGCAGCATGACTTTTTATATCTAATTTAGGTTTTTTTACGTCTAAAAAACAAATACATATTTACTCTAGAAAATTAGAAGCACAAATAAGCACAGAGTAGAACATAAACGTTACCTGTAACGTCCTGCCATCTAGAGAAATAACCACTTTGAGGTTATGCTGTATCTCCTCAATTTTTTTCTCTGTGTATATAATCCTTCCCTTACAAAAAAAAGGCCATCATACTCAACTGACTCTTTCATTCCTTGCTTTTTAAAATTAATTGTATGTATCTTTCCATGGAAGAAATTTTGAGAATATTTAAAATGTCTTAATTTGGGATTATTCTACATGAAACCCAGAATTTCAGTGTTTCTGTATCTTCATTAGCAAATACTAAAAGCACTTTGATACAGTGGTTTTCAAGAGTTTCTTCACTGTGAAATATGGTCGCTGGTGCTTATGTATATACCAACTTTCATGGGCATACTATGTCAGTAGGCACCCACAAAATCTTTTTCATTTCTTGAAGAGAGAATGTGTTTATATGCAACTCCTGTGGCAATGACATCCATTCCACCCCTTCCTCTCCACTAAAGGAAGGATATTGTAACACAAGTAAGGTATAATGAAATTTTATGGGAATAACCTGAAAGCCATTCTAACAAATTAAAAAAAAAGTTGTTATCATTAACAATACTGTATTAATAGAAACAAATCACATTACAACCGTATTCCAACTGTTGGCACAATGTAGGCACTCAATATTTGTCTAATGAGTGTATTAACCAGACACCCACATATTACTGAATGCCCACATATTATTAAAAATGTGATGGAAAATATTTGTGTTGAGATCTGGGATTGATTCACCAATGAATGACAAGGGTGTGTGTAAAGTTACATATGTATTCAAGATGTTGATAATATAATACATTTCTCTGAGTTCATAAAGAGTTTGTGACCAAAAAAAAATTAATGGTATATTGTGAATACAGTATAAATATACTTTGTAGTACTGCTTAGCATTCCACAGTACGGATTTACCTTAACACGTTTTACCAATGCCAACATTTTGGGCATCTAAGATAGCTCCAATTTTTCAATGAAAACCTTATAGACAAATCTTTGATCATGTTCTTAATCGTTCCCTTAGGATAGAGTGAGTCTATCTTTATGCCTTTTGATTTATATTTCTACAGTGCCTGAGGAGGGACCCAGGCAGGTAGGATGAGGACAGTACATGCTGTGAATGTTAGCGCTCATTGATCTTGAAAGTTCAGCAAAAAAGATCTCCATTTACCTCTCCCCAGAATGCATCTGCTGGTAGAAAATAACACTAAGATATATTGACCTTCAAAATTATGATTGGTCTCTATCTAGGGAATTCACCAAAATGGAGGCTTCACCAAGGTGTGGTTTGCCATGAAGACCTTCCTTACACCCAGCATCTTCATCATTATGGTGTGGTATTGGAGAAGGATCACCATGATGTCTCGACCTCCCGTGCTTCTGGAAAAGTAAGAGCTGATTTTGGAGCACCCTTAAGGAACGCTGGCATCCTGTGATTTGCCTGCCATGGACCTGGTTTTGCTGGGGGCCTAGTTCAACTGGTCAGTGTGTTATCAATACTTGGGCTGGTGATTTGACCGCAAATCAGCCTGGACTCCTTTTTCTCCTTCAGCTTTCATGTGCAAATTATTATTAAATCCTAGGGGTTCTGCTGCTCTCATATTTCCAGCTCTCTGTTGTATCTTTGCTCTTCATTCCCATGTTCTGCATCAGATACTTCTCTCTATTACAGTGGACGAACTGCCTTGCTGCTAACTGATCCCAACCCCTCTCACTGCCAGACGGATTATGTTTCTGTAGACATAGGCCCTTTCTCTCCCACATTATTGACATTTTCCTTTCTGCTGGATTATTCCCATTAATACACAGGCACACTCTGCCTTCTCCCATTCTTAGTCAAAACTCTTTGTACTTCCCCCTGAAGCCACCACACCAATTTTCTGCTCCTTTTTACAGCAAAACTCCTCAAAAATCTTGTCTATATATCTTCTCCTCCTGCTTTTTCTTGAGCTCCTTCAACCCCTTATTAAAATTGCTCAACAGAATCATCAGTGACCTCCACATTCCAAATCCAGTGCTCATTTCTCAGTCCTCGCCTTTCTTGACTTGTCATTAGCATTTGGCATAACTGATCACTCCCTTTTTCTTCATAGAGGCTCCTCCACATTCTCATTGTTATTCTCCTTTGCTGACCACTCAGTCTCCATGGCTGTTTCCATCGATTTTTCCGACCTCTTCAACTTTGGACTCGGTCTTTGGACGTCTTCTTTTTCTTAGCTACGCTGCTTTCCCTGGGTGATCTCATTTAGTTTTGTGGTCTTAAAAAATCTTCTACACTCTGATGACTCTACATTTACATGGTCAACCTCAGCTTCTCCCAAATCTAGACCCAAATATTCTACCTGTTTACTTAACATCTTCACTTACACAGAAATGTAACACATACGAAGAACACTTGTTTTCCTCTCACTTCAAACTTGCTCCTCTTCGGGGCCTCCTGGTCTTAGGAATTGGCAACTCTATCCTTTCAGCTGCTCAGAAGCAGCTGAGCAGACGTGTAGGAGGCATCCTTTACTTCTCTTTCTTCACACGCCTCTTCCAACACACCAGGAAATCTCACCATTTCCATTCCTGCCACCCTAATCTAACTCACCATGATTTCTCATTTCTCACCTAGATTATAGGAAATAGCCTCTTATTTGCTATAAGATGCTCCTCTTGTTTCCATCATTTTCCTTCCTGAAACCTATTCATACAGCAGCCAGACTGTTCCCTTTTAAGTAGAAATTGGATGATGTCAGTGCTCTGCTCAAAGCTCTCTATTGGCTTTTCATTTCCTTTGCTCTGGCCTATAAACCCTCGATGATCCCAGCTCTTCACCACCTCTAAATTTTATCTCCTATTCTCTGCACCACCCACCATCCACCTTGATGGTTCTCAGACAGGCCCAGCATGCGCTCACCTTAGAGCCTTTGCGCTTGCTATTCTCTTCAGCTGAAGTGCTCTTTCCCAGGTATCATTGTGGCTCAATGCCTCATTTCCTTCAGGACCTGATATAATTTCTGTCTTAAAGGCTTTTTCCCATCTACCTTATTTAAATTGCACCCGATCTCTCGCCATTCTCCTACCTTGCTTTATTATACTTCTTCATAATGCTCATTCTCTATTTATTTATTATCATTCCTCCCATACCCCTCCACTCACCCCATCTGAATACAAGCATCACTAGAGCAGAATTCTTGCCTACTTTGTTGACTGCTATATCCCCAGCATTTAGAATAGTGACTGGAACATAGTAGGAGCTCAATAAATATAAATTTGTTGAATGAATGAATGAATGGAATGATGTCACTCCATTGCTTAACCTTCTTATTGGATCCTCAGTCCTTTCAAGATAATTTTCAAATTCTCTAATGAGGTATGCAAGTTTCTTTACCAGCTCAGCCTTCTTTATTTCTCTGGTATCATGTCCTGTCATTTCCTGATATGTGCCACATACAGAACCCCAAATGCTTCAGGCTGTCCCAGACTCCCGTGCCTCCCTCCAGGCTCTTCCCTCTGCTTGGAATGCCCTTCCACCTCCCTAATCTTGACTCACAACTCAGTTCAATTTCTGTCTCTATCAAAGTGAGAAGTCCTGGTAGCAGCCTGTGCACACTTCTGTCACATTACTTATCACACTTTGTCTGGCTCAGCCACTGAATATACCTCCTTGAAGGAAAGAACTGGTGCTATTCACTTAGGTATGTATGTCCCTAACAAAATGCCTGGTACATGATTTGTGCTTAATAAACATATCATGGGTATGAATGAAAGTGTCAATAAGTCAGTAACAGAATGAGTGATATTTTGATAGAGAAGTGGAAATAATAGGAGAAAGGCAAAATAAAAATGAAACAAGCAGCTAAAATAATTTGTATTTCATATGGTTTGGAGTCATGTATTATTGAAACAAATATGCTTGTATACTTTATAGTTGCTGAGGATATCATAATAATGAGTGTTCTTAACGATCAGGTTAATGATAACCTGAATAGGTAAGAGCAGATAATTATATTCAGTGAGGTCTGTTTAAGAAGGCAAGGGAGGGTGAAAACACTGTAGGAAGCTCTTGATCTGAGGTGGCACCGAGATAAAGTCCAGAGCATTCAGGAGGTTAGGTTCAGTTACTGTGTAGAAAGATTAATGTAACACTCCTTCATTCTGCAGTGGTACCAGTGAAAGAAGACATTCAGCATCTCCGTGTAAAGACTGATTATGAGAGCAAAGAAACTGATCATATGGCTTCAGTCCCAATATGTAACATCTCAGTTCCCAAAACTGGGTTTTGATTTTTAAATCAAAAATGTTTTGCCTCCCAGATGCAAATAAAGTAGTTTCATAAAGTATTCATCCCAGATGAATAAAGTAGTTTTCCTGATATTGTCTCACCATCAGAGTCATCTTTGCCCTTGGGATTTCCATGACTTTTATCAATATCCCAGTGGAATGGTTTTCCATTGGGTTTGACTGGACCTGGATGCTATTGTTTGGCGATATCCGACAGGGCATCTTCTATGCAATGCTTCTCTCCTTCTGGATCATCTTCTGTGGTGAGCACATGATGGTAAGAGCGCCCTGGGGAAGAGGCAGTGGGTGAGGCAGAATAAACTAGTGGTTACAGGAGTAGTGAGCTCAAGAGCCCCGGAGTCAGACTCATGGTTCAGGTTCCTGCGTTACCACTTATAAACTAGCTGGCAAGTGACTTGACCACTCTGATTCTCAGGTTCCTCAACTATAAAATGGGTTTTAAAGGCTAATGTATAGGTTTTCCGTGAGGTTTAAATGAGATAACATAGACAAGTATTTAGCAGAAAGTAAACGCACAAACATTAATGATTATCACTCTTTCTTGTCCTTTGGCTTCAGCTCTGCTTGTCCCTAGGACCAAGGTAACCGCCAGAGAATGTGGGCCGGGCTCTTTCCAGCCGGCACTTTGTCCAGGTGGCCTAGTAACCCCTATTACCCTGAAATACTGACCTCCCTGGTCTCAGTTTGCACAGACACCAAATCATATTTCAAGAGGGATTGAAGATACCATGGATAAAAATAAGAATGGTGCAGTCATCACGTTGTGGCTAGGAGGATAGGCCAGCTGGAGCTTGGTCCTTGTGTCAGGCACATGGGCCTCATAGTAGAGCGGACTGTTTTTAAATTCCTTTATGGTTGGATCATTGCTTCTGAAGCCTCGCAGCCCTTCCACAAGAGCAGTGGGCGGAGAGGGAGGCTTTTCCTTACAGCTGGGGTGGGCACGAGGGGTCCTTCAGCCCTCGGCAGCAGGGATGGGAGTTGAGGGGACTCAGGTGCAGCAGCAGGACAGCCAGTCTGGGTGGATTTCCTAGCCTGGATGCTACGACATGTCTTTTACCTTTCCCTGTTTTCTCACTTTACATTCCTTCATTTTCTGTCTCTTAACATCTTTGTATGTCTATCAAGAGGAATCATTCTTCTTTTTCATGAAGATAGACTTTATTTCTATTTTCCTAACCATAAGAGACCTCTTACACTTGACGTATTTTAATGCATTTAAGTCTTTATTTTGTCCTCTGGGAACTACTCCGCCTGAAAAAACACAAGTGATAAGTCACATAGGAATTTAATTCTGAACGAGTTATTTTGTGGATCACAGAACTTCCACTATCTAAGGTATGTAGGGGAGCAAAATTTGCCACTCAAAACCAAAATATCTCTTTGACGTGTGAATTATTTCTAACTGAAACAATCAAGGTTCAAAAGACTCAGGAAGAAACTTGGACCTTCCCCCTAACTGCCTAAAAGAATTTCAGTAGAGGCCCTGTTGCCTGAATAGAGCTATCACCAGAGACATCTGCAAGAATATGGGCTGGGTGTGGTGGGGAAGACTCTAGGCAGGGCCTCAAAAATCAGTTTACTCCATCTCATTGCGTCTGCAGGGCCCAGCAAACATTTATTTACCAAACATTTGCTTTTCCATCTCCATGTGAATTGCCTTCCTTCCCTTTGAAGTTCCAAACCACTACCCCCAACAGCCTCTTTTGTCTTTAGCTGAAGATGGTATTTAAGAGGTGAGGGTCAGCAGTCTGGTGATTAGGTCAAGGTCTTTATAAAAGCTAAGCAAAGGGTGGATCTATTTTTTAGAAAATTTATGGAAGATGTCAAGAAAGAGTTGATAAGGCTCTATGATGTAATTTTTTTTAAAAAAACAAAAAGATATGTACAACTTAGAGAAATGTTTTCCATTTGTGAACACTATGTTTCTTATCTGTATCATGAAGGAATTATGGGATGGGTGCATTTTTCTCTAAATTTTCCACCCATTTATTGCTATCAAAAAAAAAGGGAGGTGAGGGTTTTGGCCATTTGGGCAAGTTACTCAGTTTTCCTGGGACTATCCTATGTTATTAAACTTTTGTTTGATTTTCACCTTGTTAATCTGTCTCATGTCAGACCAGCCAGAAGAACCTAGAAGGGTAGAGGAAAATATCTTCCTCCCTGACAGGTACAAGGCCTTTCTTTGTGTTCCCTCCTGTGGCATCCCGTCCTTATGAGAACAGGATGAGAGCCCTTATGGATGGGCTCGTATGCTGGTCTAGCACGATGCTTGATACACAACAGGTGGCCAGCAAGGATTGTTGGATGACTGAGTCACCTATGGAATTGCTTTGCTCTCCCACATCTTTATCTCATTTTTCAACTTGGCTTTCCTCAGGATCAACATGAACGGAATCACATAGCAGGGTATTGGAAGCAAGTCGGACCAATTGCTGTGGGCTCTTTCTGCCTCTTCATATTTGACATGTGTGAGAGGTGAGCAGGGGGATCGTGGGACTCTGGGCTGAAATGCATGTCACCAGGTCCACTCCCAGCTCTTTTGAAAAGGAGAGGGGGTGGTCGGGAGCCTGTAGGATGAAAGCACTGGACATGGTCACATCCTCAGATAAGTACTGGGATTAAATCAGAGACAGAGCTCTTTATAGATACAAAATATTTGAGCTGATTGTATTCTTCAAACTCCGTTTCTCTTTTAAGTCCTCCGTGACTTAGTCTAAATACAGTCTCCGCCCCTCTGGCTGAAAAGCTGAGAGTATGTAAGGAGGAAAGTTCCCCTTTGCCTCTGTATTAATTGTTTCTTGCCTTTCCATCTTGTTTCTCTTTGTAGAGGGGTACAACTCACGAATCCCTTCTACAGTATCTGGACTACAGATGTTGGAACAGAGCTGGCTGTATCCTTTCTTGATGGGCTCAGGGTTTTATTTCGTCCCATAGCCGCCTGGTCCCCAAGATCATTTTCTAAGTCCCGCTGATGCTCTCCATATGTGCTCAGCCAGGGCTTTGATCTTCAGACCAATGATAACAGCACAATTAAGGCAAATAATGAGGAGAATTAGTGCTTGCTTTCAAGCCTGGGTGACAGCAGGCCAAATGAGGTAGCAGCACATCCCCACGGCAGAAGAATCAGAGTAGCTGGTCTTACTGCTGCCTGTCTAAATGATCTATTATACACTTGTTTACTGCAGACTGAAGCATGACTAGCTTTTCCCTGGAGCCACGGAGGTTCATCTCTGGGCCCCTGTGGGAGAGCCTGTTTCTGAAGTCGTCTGTGTGCAAGGCTTCTTAAAGTGACTTTGGTGTCCTGGCATCCCATGCTGCTGCCATTCATTTCCAAGACCAAGTGGAGATAAGGCTAAGGGGATTAGTTCCAGAGGAGTCGCCCAGGCTTCTGGTTGGTTGGCATAAAGTGTCTGAGTCATCTTTATGAAGCAGAAGCGACAGCCTTAGCTTATCCCTTTTAGGATGCTGGATTTAAATATTTTATCTTCCTCAACAATATGTTAAGTGCTTCAGGAGAAAAAGACTGTCCTCTGGAGAGGGGGCTTGAGTTGTATTCTTTCTTGGTAGATAATATCTTGTCATGTGCTGGTGAATATGCTTTGTTTGGTCATGATCAATAGTATCATTGCTTAAAAGACGAGAGAGTTGAGCTCCCCCTTTCTGCTCCGCACCCCCTCCAATGTGAGCTGCACAACACCAAGAATATAACGTTGAGTCTGCCTCAACCCCTTCATTCTATAGATGTGATGGAGGTCTAAGGAGGCAAATAAATTGTCAAGTCTTGCAGCAAACAACCCTTTTCATCTAAGGGTACCATTGATTTTAGGAAAGAAAGAGAAACTGCATTAAATATATTATTTAATGAAACATAAATGCTGAGTTCACACTTGTTAAAATTTTTTAAAATATGCAACTTGGCATGGAGCTGGAGTGGAAAAAAGTTGGAGTCTGGTCACCTGCCTCCCAAGCCAGCTCACTCTACCCCAAACCTGGTTGGTTCTCAGATTAAGCTTTGAAGATCGGCCTCAGAGTATATTGCTCCCACCCTCAGCTCCCACTTTGGCCATGAGTTCTTCTGCTCCCCGTTCCATTTGACAAGACTTTTCTCGTGGTGAGAGAAGATCGCGACAAAACTTCATCCCTGGTTTTACTTGAAGACCTGCAGTCTCAGGCCCAGTATCCCTTGTAGCAGCAGCTGCTGCTATTGCACCCAACCCCACTCCATCCCCTTCAGATTCCAGGGTATCCCAATCTCCTTATAAAAATCCAGGGACAGGCTTCCCTGGTGGCACGGTGGTTGAGAGTCCGCCTGCCGATGCAGGGGACACAGGTTCGTGGCCCGGTCTGGGAAGATCCCACATGCCGCGGAGCGGCTGGGCCCGTGAGCCATGGCCGCTGGGCCTGCGCATCCGGTGCCTGTGCTCCGCAACGGGAGAGGCCACAGCAGTGAGAGGCATGCGTACTGAAAAAAAAAGAAAAACAAAGATTTTTATCCTCCCGAGAATTGCCTAAATATTTGGAGACAAAGAGTATCGCCCACAGAGATGGGGAGAGAAGTACTGAGTCCTTGGCGATGAGCTGGCCATTTCCTTGACCGGACGCCATCAGATGGCCTTCATCATTGTGGCTGGCATCTGCCTCTGCCTCTACTTCCTGTTTCTGTGCTTCATGGTCTTTCAGGTGTTTCGGAACATCAGCGGGAAGCAGTCCAGCCTGTCGGCCATGAGCAAAGTCCGGCGGCTGCACTATGAGGTGAGCACATCTCTGGGCTCATTCAGGAACTACTTGTTGTGAACACACACACCCCACTACATCTGGAGATGTAGGGGAGATGGAAGCTTTTATTTCAAATACACAGGGAGAGATTCTCATGTAATGTAGAACCTCTAGGCAAAATAAGAGGCTAAATCCTACTCTGAGAGGCATCTAGCTTTCTGGCTTATCTAGATCTTGGAGTTTTCTGTGGTATAAATGTATTTCTATCCCCAATAAGGAGTAAACTTGTTCAGCAGGTTCTTGAGCTTTGGAATGGAATGTGGGTGTGTGCTGGATGGGAGACCTGACTATGGTAGAATTGGGAGTTGGCTTGGAGTGAGGCTATATTTAAAGTTCTCTTGCTGAAAATCAGCCTTGAGAGTGGGGTTCAGCCCAGGTGATCTGATTTCCAGACTTCAGTTAACCAACTGTCCCCTAAAATATCCAGCAGGTGCTCGCTCTGTTTATAGATCATGTCCCTAATCAAGAGAAACACACGACAGCCTCACATCGCTAATGCAGGCAACACATTCTTAATTTTTCAAGGATCCCTTAGGCTCATGCCTAAGTGGCTGTCCTTGGAGACATGGGCCTAATTCCTTTGTGCAAAGAGAAACAGAAACTGCAGAACCGCAGGGTTTTTATATGCAGTGGAAATAAGAGCCCCTGAATAAGAGACGTCTCTCCCTGAAACACAGGTTCCCTCAAATCCTCTCAGGAAAGCAGGGGCACTTTCAGAAGCTTTGCCTGTGTCTAGAGCTGGAGTGACACATGAGAAAATTCAACCAAATCCACTTCATGCTGATTAATATGCACATTTCTCTTTGTTCACTGGAGCAGAGTTTTATTACAACCGCAGAAAACTTGGATTTGGTAACTTTGAACCCTTGCAGAGAAGCATAACTAGCTTAGCAGGGAAATTAGCAGCCTCATGACGTGCTGTGAATATAATTTCCCAGGCTCTGGTATCACTGTTTCATGACAGATAAGAACGTTGGAAATATTGGGCCCAGTACATTTTCCAGCCATATTCACCTCTGCAGGAGAAATGTTACTTTGTGAAATTATTTTACTCTTACTCCTAGGGATTTGGTTTTACAGATTTCTTTAAAATTAGCTTTTGATAGATTTATATATTGAGAAAAGGATTGGTGGTAGCTGGTAGAATGTTAAACTGCTGTTTCTCTCTTTCCTAATAGGGGCTAATTTTCAGGTTCAAGTTCCTCATGCTTATCACCTTGGCTTGTGCTGCCATGACTGTCATCTTCTTCATCGTTAGTCAGGTAAGTTGACCCTGAGAGGTCAGGATGAGAATGTCCTGAAAAGGTGCCTCTGCTTTGCACAGAAAATTCTATAGAGCTAGAATTTAGGAGCAGTGAAAGGAGCAGAGAGGCTGTTATGCGGGGCAGCTGATCAAACCATTGCTTTCAGGCTGCTCTAATCTGGGACTGTTATCACCTGGCCAGAGGTAGACTGAATTTTTCTTTCAGTACAGCCTCGTAGGAGGAAAAAGTTGCTAATTAAATTAAAAGCCTGCAGCTAGACTGAAGGGCACCTGTTTCATTTACTTAAGAGAATAACTTTTCAAGCCCCGTAGCAGATCACCAATAAGCAAGTATTCATTTGATTTGATCCTTATCTAGCATTAACATAGATCCTTTTACAGTCCATCAGCCATTCTTTGGAACAATTATATTGCCACTTAAACATGAAATGTAATTCAAAATTCCCCTT
Source organism: Tursiops truncatus (assembly GCF_011762595.2). Lineage (NCBI taxonomy): Eukaryota > Metazoa > Chordata > Mammalia > Artiodactyla > Delphinidae > Tursiops > Tursiops truncatus. Next base: position 125,357,155 of record NC_047034.1, read on the forward strand.
GATAGAGCTTTATCTTTCTTCTGGTTATTTCCAAAGCTCAACATTTTGCTCTACTTGAAAATCTCAATAATGGTAATGATAATGATTTTTAAATATTGGTAACTTGCTATGGAAAGTGGAAAGTACTGTTTAAATCATACATATTATGTACCTATCATACTTTTGAGCTTCACAAAAATCTGATGGGTAAGTAGGATAGGAATTGCTATGCCAGTTTGCTAGAATATGAAGTCTAATGGCCTCAGAGACATTTCTCATTTATGCTGTTTTCCAACTGGGTGGGACTATGGATAGATTACTGAACACTTCTAAGGTTTAATTTTCTTATCCATAAAATGGATATAATAATAGCACCACCTGAAGAAGGCGGCTGTAAGGATCATATGAAGTAATGCTTGCAGAGTGATTTGCAGAGGGCCTGGCAAGCTGTGAGCGTGGGTAGCTGCGCTCTTATGAATAGCAGCAGGGTGAGTGCTGTACCAGAGGACATACAGTGAGTTAGGCACCAGAATCCAGTCTTTTGATTTTCTTTGCCAGCTGCTCTGTCATCCCTATATTTGATTAAAAGTGAGAATGGTAGTAGTGCAAATAGAGCCTTAGGACAAGACTTGCCCCATTTTGCTAGCAAGCTTCCTTTTAGGAGAGGGGCTCCTAAGCTTTTTTGTGTCCTGGACCCCTTAGGTAACCTTAGGTGAAGGCCATGGCCTTCCAAACGTCCAAAGGCCTCTTCTTTGAATGTTTTTAAATGAACAAAATACTTTGGATTTCAAAGGGAATCATACAGATACATAGATAGATAGATAGGCGATGTATATTTGCAGTTATACATATTACAGAGATTTCAGATATATAAGTGTAATCGATATGAAAATATGATTTCTATTGGTGATGGAATTACAGGTATTGCTAATATTATGGGGATTTGTTTCTTACATTCATAATTGAAAGAAATGGTAACTTTCAGTTAGAGACTGAAAAGACGTAATTTTATAAAAATTTTATAAAATTTTTTATAAAAAATATTTTTTATAAAAAATTTTATACCATTTTAATTTTATAAAAATAAAGACGTAAAGAAAATAAAGACATAATTTTTTCCCGCTCTAGTTCATGGACCCCTTGAATTCTATCCAAGGATACCCAAGGGTACCTCTAATCCCTAGAGCCCTGTTGGCTACACCCACCGAGCAGTGTGAGTGCTGCTGCTGAAGGCTGATGTGAATAGAAAAAAATACAACAAATATACATACACATCTTCAGAGGTTCTGTGAACCACCTCTGCTTTGACCTATAACAGTGCTGTGTTTGTATCAGACTGTTTGTTTATAAAGCCTTGGAAACTTCACCCTCCACTCCAAAGGCAGTAAAAATATTTCAGATTCTGAATGAGTTTTTTATTCAACCAGCTGAGGCTCAAACAAGGGTGTCTGAGACCAGACTTATCCCTTGGCTGATTCCCTCATGTGCCCAAAATGCTTTTCAGTCCTCAAGTCCCTCAGTAATGCACTGTGACACTTAACACAACCAGTTCTGCAAGGCTGCGAGAGCAGGACACACTCCTTGGAGAAACAGAACCTCGAGGAAGATGGGCTGAGGAGTAAAAGGTAATACCAAGATACGTTCTCAGGGAGGCAGAAAGAAAGGACCCCTTTGCTCCTAACACATGCTTCTGCTACTTTAGAAAGCTGAAGTCGTTGCCCCATGGCCCCATCCCATCCCACTCACTCTCTTGTTTCTGCAGAGCGTCTCTCCCATCTGAAGGCAAGAGGGATTTTGGGCTGATTTTTAAGCTGGCTACATGTTGCCCAAATTTAATCTGGTACATGTTTCATTAGTACACCTTTCTGAAGCAAAGGAGGCCAACCTTCCAAGTCGCAGAGTTTGTGGCTTTTCTTCGGAGAAAAAGATTCATATTCTGCTGCCCAGTATTTTCTAACACGGCTGCAGCCTGTGGCTGGCTTTTTATATCTGCTGCGACAGTTGGCCTGGAGTGGATTTCAACTCTAAGGGGGTAGCGATGAGGTCTTTTGGATTCCATTAGCTCTTTACAGTCCTCCTGCTGGGTTATTTTTTTTTTAAGGTTTATTTATAGATATCTAAGACGTTTTCAGGCATAACTCTCAGTGTCCCAGGTACTGTATTAATACAATCATCAGAGGATTTATTTTTTAATGTCATTTTGGAATGTCTCAGCAATGAGCTCACCTGAAAGAAAACCTATTGGGTAACTTTCTGAAATAGATCCCAGCCTTAGGTAAAAGGAATGTATTAAAACTCCCATTATACTCTCAGGCTTGCTGGGAGAGCTTGCATTTAAGCCTCATGAAATATAATGCGAAGGGATCTCTCCAGGATATTGAAGCTCTGAGGCCAGGAATGAAAGGCCGACGGAAGCTGTGGAATGCAGTGACCTTGAGGCTTTGTAGTTGGGTACTGAGGTGCAGTCTTTTAATGCCTGCCATTTAAATGGCCTCAGTCATAGCAACCAAGTGATGGCACGTCACAGTCTGGTATTTTAGCCCCTTCCCTCTGGAAAACAAAGAAGCATTCCATTTAGGGATGGCAGGCAGTAGGGAACAGAAGTGCAATGCAGGAAAGATGGTCACTGACCTTCACTAAGGGGATTCCAGGTGCCTGACATTTAGGTCGAGCCACGTGCAGCAAACTCCCAGAGAGCCTTCCCCAGTTCTTTTTTTGTATGTGATCACTTCATTCTGTTACTTACAGAGGAAATGTTTCCAGTAAGAGAGCCTGTGTCTGGGATTTGGAAATCTCGTTGTAAAGTGGAATGTTGGTTGTCAAGACTACTGGGTGTAAAGGGATTTGACCTTCACTTGGCTACAGGGGTATAATTGGGTGGTTTCACACAAAAGTAAATTGTTCAAATGTGAAATCAGGAAAAACGGGGACTTTTAGAATTAAGACTTCAGGCAGAGGGGAGATTCTTTTCTTTTTTTCTGTTTTTTTGGTTGGGGCTACCTGATTTTTCTCTCTGGAAGTTTAAAGGGAGTGACTGTCACCTCTTTGCCTTGCCATTAATAAGATTTTGGATTTACAAGGCCTGCTCTGTTGAGGCTGCTTATTGTGGTACATATTGGTGGGAATGTACTCGGAGCTCAGGATGTCTCAGGCATGAGTAATTGAGAGAGAAGAGGGGAAAGCACAATGGGGTCTCCAAACAGTAGAGTGACATTATGTATACAGTCCGTTTATGCAAATTCAACTCCTTGCCCTCAGCAGGAAGTAATGCATTTAGAGATTACAAATCAAATAGTATGGGTAATTCTGCAACTGCATTTTAAACAAGTGCAGGTGTCCCAAAGCAAGCATGGGACGGGGGCTTGAATCTACTGTTTCCTCAGCCAGTCCTGGTTCCAATGCATCCCTCATAGTATAAGCATCTCATTTCAGTGCTTCTACTGTAAAACTGTATTTTGCATATATATATCTAGTTTGTTATATACCAAACATTACTACATCTGGGATACATAGTTCATATAATTACAGATTTGAATATAAAAACCTGTGTATGTATATGTGTTTATATATATATACACACACATACTGTATAAATATTGTGCTCAATTAAGTGAATTTCAAAGGAAATCTGACCTAATAGTTGCCTCTTAGTCTCTCTAACTAAGAGACTCATCCTATTTAAGATAATATTCCTACTCTTGTGTTGTATAATGGTTAAGAACACCCACCTTTCTGGTGGGTTAGAGCCACAACTTTCTGGCTGAGCAATCCTGGGCAAGATACTCTGTGTCACAGTTTACCACCACTTGAGTGGAGATATTACCTGCCTACCTCATAGAAGTGTTATTAAGACTAAATGATATCTTCCACGTATAGTTCTTAGTATAGTGCCTGACACATCATTAGCACTGAATAAACGTTAACTATCATTATCCTTGTTATTATTTCTACAAGTCTTAGCTTTGTTAATATCTACGTTGACGATTTGTTTTAAGTGATAATAAAGGAATATAGTAGAGAGCACTATTTAAATGATTTGACCTATTGACTACTCATTAGGTCATTGACTACTCCTTTTACTTTTAAGTGTAATTATTTTGGTTTACTATGGACTGCAATATTTTTTTATTTCTTAGATATTTCCTAAAAGTGACTCTTTCTGTACACCCTTTCTACCTCCCTGTATTTGTGCTGGCATTCTTGCACTCATCCCTGTGCTTTTGCCCGTATTGATTCAACAAATATCTGTCTGTAGCGCGCCATTGTGTACCAGACATGCAGGGAGGTGTTTCCGTAGATGGATCAGTTATGCCAGTCCCAGCAAGAATCAATTTCAGCAAAGTTGTCAATACTGAGTATTCCCAGCTTATATTATGGGAAGCAGGCTCTCCTGCAGGCCCTTCCCCTAGCTGAGGGGCCCACTGCCTTAACAGAGTAGAAGAAAATAAGAACTGCCTTACTCCACATTACCTTTAGCTCTCCCAGCCTCATTTCCCCTCCTTGATCACATAAAGAAGAGTTCCCTTTGTTATGAGAGCAGGTACATGGATTTCCAAAAACTATCTTAAGGCTACTTCTCCCCTTCCATTATATGCATTAAAAATCATCTTAAGTATGCTCTAAGTATTGTAATTTTTATAAAGTTAGGATATTCTGTACTTAAAAGTAAGAAGAGTGACATTTGGAGATGTCTCTAAGAAGCAGTCCTAAATAGCTTGAATGCTGGTACATTTTTCTAAAATCATTGATGGTTATGAAATCCTTCTTTGCCATAAAAACTTTCCTGAGCATGTCATATAATTCCCAAAGTAAATAAGAGTTAGTGGTGGTGGTTTGTTTATGAATCACAAAAATGAAAATTATGTATTAACAAGGCCAAACTAAAACTGGCAAGTCTATAATCCATTAACCTGGTTAACTGACACTCTAGGTCTTTCAGAAGGAAATACCTGTCCTTATAGCTTTATTCTGCCTGGGGCCCCTGTGTGTCATGGGTTATACAGAGGGTACCAAATGAATATAGACCCATTGCCTCATAAACAGGAGGTGAAATCAACCTGCTTGTTTAAGTCATTAACATTTAGAGGTAGCTTGCCATCTTACACTTTAGCTCCTAGAAGGAGGGGCTCCTAGATATGGTTTATATAACCCAGCCTCATCACAAGAACATCAGTCCAATACTTTCTTTTACTCCCATTTAAGATTTCCTGGAGCAAGCAGAAGTGGTCAAAATCATTTCATTGATCTCAGAGCTGGCACAAATTATTAGTTCCTCTGCTCAGCAGTTTTCTTGACAGTTCTTAGTGCAATCCATATGTCATCAGCCCTTAAAACAATTACCAAGTCATTAACATAGACAAAACCAGCCCCAAAACGTTCTTGCCAAATTGTAAAGCATATGAAAGCTTCGTAATTACCTTCGTGAGTGACTTACATAGGGTGACATTATGAAATAAGATTTTTTGAGTGTTTGCTGTGTGCCAGGAAATTTCTAGAAATATTTTTACTTAATTCTCCTTAGTAACCCTGCAAGTTTTTGTTTTGCACTTCAGAAAACTGAAGTTTAGAGTCTTAATCCTACTTCTCTTACATTAAACAGAAAGTGAGTGGTAGAGCCTGGACTTGAATCCAGGTCTTTGACTTCAAACCTGTGTCCTTCTGCTTCTCCATACTGCCCCACTCAGGAAAACTACTCACTCCGAGGACCCATTTGTTTATTTAACCAACCCTGTGGTATATCAGGTGCTGAAGATACGGCAGAAAACAAACCAGAACTGGTCTCTGCCTGCAGGGAGTTTACATCCAGCTGGGAAGACAGGTAGCGGAGGAGGAACTATAATTGTAGATGAGCGTTAAGACTCAAATGCCGTTTCATTAAATTAGGGATAATTATGTGCTGCTGTTTTAGGAAGAGACACTACCCAGCTGATGCTGATGCAGCCAAGATGAGAACCACTGACTTTGTGCCTGACACATAGTGAACCCTCAGTTAACCTTAAATTCATACTAGTATGATTCAGATTAAAAGATGGAATCTTACATGGCCCTTCACTTTCACATATATGGAAGAGACTTGGTGTTCGTGTTAGTTGGTTCCTATGTTGGAGTTGTTTCTTCTTGGTTCCAATTGAATGTCACTCCTTTATCCTGTAGGTGACTGAAGGCCATTGGAAGTGGGGCGGCGTCACGGTCCAAGTGAACAGTGCCTTTTTTACCGGCATCTATGGCATGTGGAACCTGTATGTCTTTGCTTTGATGTTCTTGTATGCACCATCCCATAAGAACTATGGGGAAGACCAGTCTAATGGTGAGTTCCAGCCTCTTTGGCATAGCTTTAATCAGGATAAGTAGGCTTCTGTCTCTACAAGACTTAGATAGCAAAGGCTCTGGGTTCCCCAGTCGAATGTTCCCTCCAAGTGTGAATGAACACCTCCAGGGACTCTGGGGCCATAAGACAAAACGCCAGCATAGGGCAGATATTTCTATTAAGTCCTCATTTAAAAAAATCTTTAAAATACATTGGGAATATTGCATGCTAGTCTACAATATCTCCCAGTCTTAGTACAAAAATTAAATTTACTTTCCTCAATTTTTTGAACAAAATTGACTGTTGGAAAGTGTGCTACATTTATTCTTCTAGTTTGAGAACCACAATCTGAGATATCGGGTGGATGGGGACTGAGCCCTGAGTGGAAGTGGAGCTAGCTTTGTTTTTCCTCTGCTCATTTTCCTGCAAGCCTGTTGACACATCCAAACCGGTAGCTATTCTCCTGTCCCCATAGCCTCCCTCCCCTTAAGTGCTAGTATGTGCTGTCTTTGGTGCTGCTGCAAGGAGCCTTGGAGAACTTAGTCAGTCCAGTCATTTTATAGATGAGGAAACTGAGACCCAGAGAAGGGAGAGGCTTGCCTGGGGTTTCTCTACCAGCCATGGCAGAGGGAAATGAACATTACTGCCTGGGCCAGTGCTGTTAACATGGAAGAGGTGACCTGGTAAACAACACATCTGAGAGCTCCTTTTTCTTTGCATACTTAGGCCTACATTGTCTGGCTCCACCCTTATTCTTTCTTCCCGTTTTCATGTCTGCTTTACCCTGGCCACGTGCCTCCTATTCCCCAAACAAAAGATGCTTTTTGTCAAATCAGAGCCAGTGCCCTTCACTCTGCCCTGAAGCAGAGATCAGGGCTTTAAGGTCTGCATGTCTGCGTGGCACCAAGGGTTGGCCTTGCTCATAGGAAGTGCTCAGCAAGTGTCTGCTGAGTCGATGGATTCATATCCCCCCTCCACCTGGGCCTGATAAAACCCTACTCGTCTTTTGGGTCCATTCAAAATGTTTCCTCCTCCTTCAGACCCATTCCTGATCACCCCAGTTGGAGTCTGGCAAGTTACGTTCAGTAGAATATTGTTGCCATGGGATGTTGGTAGGCTTTAGTAGTCAAATGAGTTTGAGAATCATTGGGTTTTTAATCAGCATGAATACGATTTTACTGCAAGATATCTTAATGCCTTTAGCGCATTAATTTGTACTATGTCTTCTAAAATGGGTGGGGGTAACAGCACTTCCAAATTATTATTTTTTTAAATTATTTATTTATTTATTTGGCTGCGCTGGGTCTTAATTGCGGCGCACGGATCTGTAGTTGTGGTATACGGGATCTTTAGTTGTGGCATGCGGGGTCTAGTTCCCTGACCAGGGATCAAACCCAGGCCCCCTGCATTGGGAGCACAGAGTCTTAACCACTGGACCACCAGGGTAGTCCCACTTCCAAATTATTAAATCATTTGGCCCTGGAAACCTTTTTCCAGGCATGGTATCTTTTGGAACTGGTGTTCTGAAGAGCAGGCCTGGGGGAACATGACTACGCTTTTCACATGACACTCACCGTGTAGGTGTAGTAGATGGGTTTGCCTGTGCCTTCTCTCTCCTGCTGGAACACTTAACTCCTTAAGGGCCAGGATCGGTTCTTAAGGGTGCTTTGAAAACGTTGAGTGCATTAATGCTTTAGAAATAAGAGTTCTATATTAGCTTTCTTATTTCACAGATGGGCCAGTGATCTTGAGATAGGTCATCTTGAGATGAACATGAGGGATGGAGCAGGGACAGGAGGGCATCTGTGCTGAGGGTCAAGGGTCGTGGAATGGTCTCAGCCACCATCTGTCCCCAGTATTACACCTGCCTCTTCTGTACAAAAGCATCCTAGACACCAGGCCTCTCTTCCTTTCTACTCCATGACTTCCTGTCACACTATCAAGTCCATCTCTGGCATGGGTCCTGGGCAAGGATAAAGACCTTTGGCTCACCTACCCACCTGCCCAACTCTTGGTTTGATTGACTTCCCTTCTACAAAGCTTGTGAGCCAGGTAGGCTTCAGCTTCCTTTCCACTGCTAGCACTCTGTGTTTTACTATATGCATGGTAATGGGAGCATGTAGTCTCTTCGTGGCCCTCCATAATGCCAAAGGAAGGGATTCTGGGCTTGTGAACAAGAATCTTGATTTCATTTCATGGCCATCCTCTTGGACTTTGACAGAAACCATATGGACTTGTTCTTGACTTGAGAGTATTAAGCAGGAACCTAGTAGGTGGAGTTCCTGCCTTCCAGGGAAATACTACCTAAAGCAATGGCTGGACTTCCTGGGATGTTGGAATAATAATCCTAGCGGGTAACAGTTATGGAGTACTGACCGCGTGCTACAGCACTTTATGGACATAAACTATTCTGGTTGTTTTTGCTGTGGGACTAGTGGCGAACTGCTTCCCTCTCTGTGCACCACTTCTCCCACCTGTACGTGATCTCTTAAAATCTTTTGGGACCGTAAAATTCTATGGTTCTCTTCATTCCCGTTAGCGAGGAAGTGGCAGAAGAGCACCTCCTTTCATAAAGTGGTAGCCCAGAGGGTGATTCCGTCACACGTAAGGGATTTCTAAACACTGGTGAGAATTCGCCCAAGCCCAACACTTTCAGGCACATGGGAGGCCAGAGCTGTGGCCCGGCCTGCAGAGGCAGGATGACTGCCTGCCACCCTGTGGCGTCAGATGCTTGAGCCGCGAGCCAAGTGTTAGGCAGCTCCCATGAGGACGTCTTACTCAGCACAGCAGCCACCCTCCTAGGCTTCGAACCTTGCCATTGAGAATAGAACTTGATTTGTTCCCCAACAGATTTGTTGCTGTTTTTGAAGTCTACACAACACACAGATTGGTAATTTCACAGAAAGCTCAAAAGCTATTCTCAACAGGAGGTCGTATGCACTGAATCCCTTGCAAAGAAGTGTTTGGAAATGTCCCTGGCTGTCCTGGATTGTCATTTATGACAGGGACGTGCCACTGGCATTTAGTGGCCAGATTCTAGGGATGCTAAATGTCCTACAAGGAGCAAAACAGTCCCTTATAGTAAAGAGTTATCCTGCCCCAAATGCCAATAGGGCCCTTGTTGAAAAACATTCAAGCAGTCTAGCAGGCAGACTCTTTTGGGACCCTGTTCTGATCATAAACACAATTTTTAGTCACACGATTTAGCAGCCGTGCAGTCGTGACATGACCCACTGTGACTTTGCAGAAGCCCGTAAGCCCCTAGCAGCTTGTGCCCTTAGCTTACCTGGCTGGTGCTGTGCCCTGTGCATTTGGAAAGGGCTCTTCCAAGTTGGGTTCTCCGGTCATTTTTCTTCTCTGCTCTCTTCCCTTTTCATCTCTTCATCCGCCGCCAGATCACACAATGTATCGTAGGAATTATGGAGCGTTTGTCAAAATTTTGAAGCTCCTTGGAAAAAGCTAATTTGGAATATTACATGGAAACCTAGAAAATGAACTCTCAGAGGGATACACTGTATTTTTTTAAATATATCTTTATTGGAGTATAACTGCTTCACAATACTGCGCTAGCCTCTGTCGCACAACAAAGTGAATCAGCCACGTGCATACATACATCCCCATATCCCCTCTGTCTTGAGCCTTCCTCCCTATCCCACCCCTCTAGGTCATCACAAAGCACGGAGCTGCTCTCCCTGTGCTATGCTGCTGCTTCCCACTAGCTATCTATTTTACATTTGGTAGTGTATATATGTCCGTGCTACTCTCACTTCACCAAGGCTTCCCCCTCCCCTCCGCGTCCTCAAGTCCATTCTCTATGTCTACGTCTTTGTTACTGCCCTGCCACTATGTTCATCAGTACCATTTTGTTGTTGTTGTTGTTTTTAGATTCCATATAGATGCGTTAGCATATGGTATTTGTTTTTCTCTTTCTGACTTACTTCACTCGTATGACAGACTCTAGGTCCATCCACCTTATTACAAATAACTCAGTTTCGTTCCTTTTTATGGCTGAGTAATATTCCATTGTATATATGTGCCACATCTTCTTTATCCATTCATCTGTCGATGGACATTTAGGTTGCTTCCATGTCCTGGCTATTGTAAATAGTGCTGCAGTGAACACTGTGGTACATGTCTCTCTTTGAATTATGGTTTTCTCAGGGTATATGCCCAGTAGTGGGATTGCTGGGTCATATGGTAGTTCTATTTTTAGTTTTTTAAGGAACCTCCATGCTGTTCTCTGTAGTGGCTGTATCAACTTACATTCCCACCAACAGTGCAGGAGGGTTCCCTTTACACTACACCCTTTCCAGCATTTACTGTTTCTAGATTTTTTGATGATGGCCATTATGACTGGTGTGAGGTGATACCTCATTGTAGTTTGGATTTGCATTTCTCTGATAATTAGTGATGTTGAGCATCTTTTCATTTGCCTCTTAGCCATCTGTATGTCTTCTTTGGTGAAATGTCTATTTAGGTCTTCCATGCATTTTTAAATTGGATTGTTTGTTTTTTTGATATTGAGCTCCATGAGCTGTTTGTATATTTTGGAGATTGATCCTACTTCCATTGTTTCATTTGCAAATATTTTCTCCCATTCTGAGGGTTGGCTTTTCATTTTGTTTATGGTTTCCTTTGCTGTGCAAAAGCTTTTACGTTTAATTAGTTCCCGTTTGTTTATTTTTATTTTCATTACTCTAGGAGGTGGGTGGAAAAAGATCTTGCTGTGGTTTATGTCAAAGAATGTTTTCCCTGTGTTTTCCTCTAAGAGTTTTATAGTGTCTGGTCTTACATTTAGGTCTTTAATCCATTTGGAGTTTATTTTTGTGTATGGTATTAGGGAGTGTTCTAATTTCATTCTTTTTTTTTTTTGCGATACACGGGCCTCTCACTGTTGTGGCCTCTCCCGTTGTGAAACACAGGCTCCGGAAGCGCAGGCTCAGCGGCCATGGCTCACAGGCCCAGTCGCTCCGTGGCATGTGGGACCTTCACAGACCGGGGCATGACCCCGTGTCCCCTGCATCGACAGGTGGACTCTCAACCACTGCGCCACCAGGGAAGCCCTAATTTCATTCTATTACATGTAGCTGTCCAGTTTTCCCAGCACCACTTATTGAAGAGGCTGCCTTTTCTCCATTGTATGTTCTTGCCTCCCTTGTCATAAATTAGGTGGCCATATGTGTGTGGGTTTATCTCTAGGCTTTCTATCCTGTACCATTGATCTATATTTTTGTTTTTATGCCAGTACCATACTATCTTGATTACTGTAGCTTTGTAGTATAGTTTGAAGTCAAGGAGCCTGATTCCTCCGGCTCCGTTTTTCTTTCTCAAGTTTGCTTTGGCTGTTCAGGGTCTTTTGTGTTTCCATACAAACTGTAAAATTTTTTCTAATTCTCTAAAGAATGCCATTGGTAATTTGATAGGGATTGCATTGACTCTGTAAATTGCTTTGGGTAGTGTAGTCATTTTGACAATATTGATTCTTCCAATCCAAGAACATGGTGTATTTCTCCATCTGTTTATGTCATCTTTGATTTCTTTCATCAGTGTTTTATAGTTTTCTGAGTAACAGTCTTTCGCCTCCTTAGGTAGGTTTATTCCTAGGTATTTTATTCTTTTTGTTGTGATGGTAAATGGGATTGTTTCTTTAATTTCTCTTTCTGATTTTTTTGTTGTTAGTGTATAGGAATACCAGAGATTTCTGTGCATTTATTTTGTATCCTGCAACCTTACCAAATTCATTGATTAGTTCTAGTAGTTTTTTGGTGGCATCTTTAGGATTTTCTGTGTATAGTATCATGTCATCTGCAGACAGTGACAGTTTTATTTCTTCTTTTCCCATTTGTATTCCTTTTATTTCTTTTTCTTCTCTGATTGCTGTGACTAGGTCTTCCAAAACTATGTTGAATAAGAGTGGTGAGAGTAGACATCCTTGTCTTGTTCCAGATCTTAATAGAAATGCTTTCAGTTTTTCACCACTGAGTATGATGTTTGCTGTGGGTTTGTAATATGTGGCCTTTATTATGTTGAGGTAGGTTCCCTCTGTGCCCATTTTCTGGAGGGTTTTTATCATAAAGAGGTGTTGAATTTTGTCAAAAGCTTTTTCTGCATCTATTGAGATGATCATGTGGTTTTTATTCTTCAATTTGTTAATATGGTGTATCACATTGATTGATTCACATATTTTGAAGAATCCTTCATCCCTGGGATAAATCCCAGCTGATCATGGTGTATGACCCTTTTAATGTGTTGTTGGCTTCTGTTTGCTAGTATTTTGTTCAGAATTTTTGTGTCTATGTTCATCAGTGATATTGGTCTATAATTTTCTTTTTTGTAATATCTTTTTCTGGTTTTGGTATCAGGGTGATGGTAGCTTTGTAGCATGAATTTGGGAGTGTTCCTTCCCCTGCAATTTTTTGGAAGAGTTTGAGAAGAATCAGTTTTAGGTCTTCTCTAAATGTTTGATAGAATTCTCCTGTGAAGCCATCTGGTCCTGGACTTTTGTTTGTTGGAAGAGTTTTAATTACAGTTTCAATTTAATTACTTGGGATAAGTCTGTTTATATTTTCTAATTTTTCCTGGTTCAGTCTTGTAAAATTGTACCTTTCCAAGAATTTGTCCATTTCTTCGTGGTTGTCCATTTTATTGGCATATAGTTTGTAGTAGTGTCTTATAATCCTTTGTATTTCTGTGGTGTCAGTTGTGATTTCTCCTTTTTCTTTACTAATTTTATTGATTTGCGTCCTCTCCCCTTTTTTCTTGATGAGTCTGGCTAATGGTTTATCAATTTTGTTTATCTTCTCAAAGAACCAGCTTTTATTTTTATTGATGTTTGCTATCGTTTCCTTCATTTCTTTTCATTTATTTCTGATCTGATCTTTATGATTTCTTTCCTTCTGCTAACTTTGGGGTATTTTTGTTCTTCTTTCTCTAATTCCTTTAGGTCGAGGGTTAGATTGTTTACTTGAGATTTTTCTTGTTTCTTGAGGTGAGATTGAATTGCTATAAACTTCCCTCTTAGAACTGCTTTTGTGTTCCATAGGTTTTGGGTCATGATGTTTTCGTTGTCATTTGTTTCTGTGTATTTTTTTATTTCTTCTTTGATTTCCTCAGTGATCTCTTGGTTATTTAGTAGCTCACTGTTTAGCCTCCATGTATTTGTGGTTTTTACAGTATTTTTCCTGTAATTGATTTCCAGTCTCATAGCATTGTTGTCAGAAAAGATGCTTGATGATTTCAATTTTTTAAAATTTACCAAGGCTTGATTTGTGACCCAAGAGGTGATGTATCCTGGAGAATGTTCTGTGTCTACTTGAGAAGTGTATTCTGCAACTTAGGGTGGAATGTTCTATAAATATCAATTAAATCTATCTGGTCTATTGTGTCATCTAAAGCTTGTGTTTCCTTATTTATTTTCTGTTTGGATGATCTGTCCATTGGTTTAAGTGGGGTGTTAAAGTCCCCTACTATTATTGTGTTACTGTCAATTTCTCCTTTCATGGTTGTTAGCATTGGCCTTATGTCTTGAGGTGGGTTTATGCACCCTATGTTAGGTGCCTAAACATTTATAATTGTTATATCTTCTTCTTGGATTGATCCCTTGATCATTACATAGTGTCCTTCCTTATCTCTTGTGACAGTCTTTATTTTAACGTCTATTTTATCTGATATGCGTATTGCTACTCCAGCTTTCTTGTGATTTCCATTTGCATGGAATATCTTTTTCCATTCCTTCACTTCCAGTCTGTATGTGTCCATAGGTCTGAAGTGGGTGTCTTGTAGACAGGCATATATATGGGTCTTGTTTTTGTATCCATTTAGCCAGTCTGTGTCTTTTGGTTGGGGCATTCAGTCCATTTATGTTCAAGGTTATTATCGATATGTATGTTCCTATTACCATTTTCTTAATTGTTTTGGGTTTGTTTTTGTGGGTCTTTTTCTTCTCTTGTGTTTCCTACCTAGAAAAGTTTCTTTAGCATTTGTTGTAAAGCTGGTTTGGTGGTGCTGAATTCTCTTAGCTTTGGCTTGTCTGAAAAGCTTTTGATTTCTCCATTGAATCTGAATGAGATCCTTGCTGGGTAGAGTAATCTTGGTTGTAGGTTTTCCTCTTTCAGCACTTAAAGTATATCCTGCCACTCCCTATGGCCTGCAGAGTTTCTGCTGAAAAGTCAGCTGATAACCTTATGGGATTTCCTTTGTATGTTATTTTTTGTTTTTCCCTTTTAATATTTTTTCTTTGAATTTAATTTTTGTTAGTTTGATAAATATGTGGTTTGATGTGTTTCTTTTGGGGTTTATCCTGTATGGGACTCTCTGTGCTTCTTGGACTTGCGTGACTATTTCCTTTCCCATGTTAGGGAAGTTTTCCACTATAATCTCTTCAAATATTTCCTCAGACCCGTTCTTTTTCTCTTCTTCTGGGACCCCTATAATTTGAATGTTGGTGCATTTAGTGTTGTCCCAGCGGTGTCTGAGATTGTCTTCAATTCTTTTCATTCTTTTTCTTTATTCTGCTCCTTGGCAGGTACTTCCACACTTTTGTCTTCCAGCTCACTTTTTCGTTCCTGTGCCTCAGTTATATTCTGTTACTGATTCCTTCTAGTGTATTTTTCATTTCAGTTATTGTGTTGTTCATCTGTGTTTGCTTGTTCTTTACTTCTTCTACAGCTTTCTTAAACATTTCTTGTATTTTCTCAGTCCATGCCTCCATTCTATTTCTGAGATTCTGGATCATCTTTACTATCATTACTCTGAATTCTTTTTCAGGGAGATTGCCTATTTCTTCTTCATTTATTTGGTCTTATAGGTTTTTACCTTGTTCCTTCATCTGTGACATATTTTTTTGCCATCTCATTTTTTTGTTTTTTTGACGAGTGGGATTGTTTTCCTGTCTTACTGGTTGTTTGGCCTGAAGCTTCCAACACTGGAGTTTGTAGGCTGTTGGGTAGAGCTGGGTCTTGGTGCTGAGATGAGGACCTCTGGGAGACCCCACTCCGATGAATGTTCCCTGGAATCTGAGGTTCTCTATTAGTCCAGTGGTTCGGACTCGGAGCTCCCACTGCAGGATCTTTGGCCAGACCCCTGGCTCATGAACCAAGATCCCACAAGCTGCCTGGAGCAGCCAAAAAACAAGGGGGGGGGGAGAACAATAACAAAGTGAAAAATAAAATTATACTAAGAAATTAACAGATATGTTAGAAAGAATGTAAAAATAAAAATAGAGATGAAACAACAGATGGAAGGCAAAACAGAACCATAATAATAAAAAAGAGGAGGAGAAAAGAAGAAAAGGTGGAAAAGGCCTTAGCTATGGAGGGCGGGGCCTAAGCAGGGGTGGGGTTTGGGCAGTGGGCGGGCCCTATGCTTAGGACACACAGGACTGGAAAAGGCCCTGGGAGTGTTGGGGGTGGGGCTTAGGCTCAACGGAACAGAAGGGGCCCAGGTGTGCCTCCCACCTCTGGTCTCAGAGCACTGGGGACCCCACCTGGGAGCTCAGTAGGTTTCCCCGGCTCAAGTGGGTGGGGCCAACGCCCTCTGTTCCTCTCCCGCTCCTCCGGTCCTGGAGGCCCCCTCCTGCCCGCCTCTCCTGATCTCCTCCCCGTCTCCCTCCTATGCCCCCAGGACCCATGCAGCCTGGAGTGGGCCTCTGAGGGCGTAGGACCTGGCCCGAGAATCAGGCAGACTTCTCTGGATGATTGGGCAGGTGATGCGCTGGGCGTGCTCCCCCTGATCCAAGCCTCCAAGGGTGAACCCCTTCCCCCTCTCAGCCGCCCCTCAAGGGCACCGGTCCTGTCTGGCCTCCACTTCTCCTACCTCCTCAGTCCCCCCACGTCCTACCAGTTCGCTTGGGGGTTCCTCCTGTCACCTTGGGCTTCGAGGTACCCCACCAGCACCCTGCCGGTGCCCAAGTTGTGGGGAGATGCAAACTCCTCATCTTCCCACACTGCCCTACAGTGTATTTTTAAATTCTCCGACTCTCTGGATAGCATTCCTCCTCCTTCCTCAGCCTTCCCATGCTCCTTTTCCTTTCTTGTGGAAAGTTTTTATTTTTAACTGGCTTGGACTCCCTCCCCACTCTAGCTTGTAAGGTCCAGAGCCAAGAATTTGGATCTCTTGCTATGGAGAATGAATCCTAGGTATGTGGCTCTTCTTGCCTTCGTGAGATGGATCCTGAGTGGAGCTCTGGAGAAAGCTCATTTCCAGGAACTTGGCAAGCAGTTTCTGATGCAGCAGAGGCCAGAGGGGCTAAGGAGAGAGAAAAAACCATTGAGAAGTGTTGTTTTGTTTGGGAGATGGAGAGAGATGCTGAGAAATGTGTGTGTGTGTGTGTGTGTGTGTGTGTGTGGAGGGGGAGTGGATAGGAAGGAAATGAAAGCAGAGAGCACAGACTTTTGCTTCTCCCTTTTGGTCAAGGAATGGACAGAGAGAAAGCGGGCAGCAGGTTTGAGAGAGGGTCAGTTTCCAAAGAACATTTTCTCTCACGTAATTCTGTTTATTGTGTGGCTCGGAAAATGAGCCTTAACAATGAACCAGTGAGTGCCTCAGCGCCTCGCACTGTGCTGGGTTTGAGAGGATGAGTGACAAAGACACATGCTTGTTCTCACAGAGCTAGCAGTCTGATCTAGGAGATAAGACTTCCTCCTCTGCCTCAACATGGGACGTGGCAGGACAGCTCCAGCCAGGGTGTCCAAGCGAGAATGTTTTCATGTTGTCAGCGGCTGATTGGTGCCGCAGGGGTGTGGTTCTCCAGGGTCCTAACTGTCGGTGGATCCACCATAGCTGCAGTGTTGGTATAAACACATTCAAATCAGCCTATATATATATGGTTGTAAAATTAATTTACGTCCATGTTTACTAAACGATTACCCTTAGTTTTGTAAACCATAGAGATCCCAATTCTCAGATTCTTATATCAGAAGAACAGGAATGTTTGTGAATGCTTGTAATCTGTATTTTGATTGGATCATACAGTGGATTTTGAAAGGCTTTATTTAGACTATGTGTGTACTTAATATACGTTAATTAATAAAACTGAATAGTTTTTAATGTGTTAAAAATATATATAATGAGGGCTTCCCTGGTGGCGCAGTGGTTGAGAGTCCGCCTGCCGATGCAGGGGACTTGGGTTCGTGCCCCGGTCCGGGAAGATCCCACATGCCGCGGAGCGGCTGGGCCCGTGAGCCATGGCCGCTGAGCCTGTGCGTCCAGAGCCTGTGCTCCGCAACAGGAGAGGCCACAACAGTGAGAGGCCCGCGTACCGCAAAAAAAAAAAAAAAAATATATATATATATATATATATATATATATGTATATATAATGAGACTATCAATGTATACATATGTATCTGTTTACATATAATCATTTTATGTGTATACATATATATAGATATACATATACTTTTTTTTCTTTAATTTAGCAAAGATACTTTAGACCTTCTCTTTCAAGGACCATTCACATTTTCTGCCGTGCTCCTGACGCCTTTTCATTAAAGCTTTTCCTTTTACCTGTTTCCATAATCTATCTGCAAATCATTCTGGATGTCTTCCCAGGCAGAAACAAACTGCAACACAGGCTGATGTTAACCCTCAGCCCGGAGCAAAGGCTTCATCTCTCAGGGGTACACCATCGATGCCCTGCACACAGGACACACTGTCCAGATCCCCTCAAGTCACCAGTTCATGTAGGGAAAAAAAGTTGGAGTTGCTTATGAAGTCAATTCTTGATACTAGCTTTCATTTTTGTGTTATTTCGTTTATAAAATTCTTATCAGAAGGTTTTAGAAAAAAAGTGAGAAATGGAATTCCTGACTAGATGACTATGACAGAGGGAACAGGAGACACTCTAAGTGCCAACAGGTTCCTTTCTATTTCTATTCCCACTAAATGTCTTCTGTCTGACACATTCTTTCTGCTGGAAGCCACAGCAGCAACCCCAGGCCCTGTGTCTTGGTAGCTACCGTTCAGGGTCAGTTTTGCTTCTGGAGGCTTCTGAGGTCTCCTGCTGCTTGTTTCACAGGAAAGGTGGCTTAGGCTTTTGTTGCCTCAGTAAATGTTTGGTTTGAGTCATGAGGCTTTGACAGTGGCTGCCTTTTGTTGCGATCTTTCCCCTGCTTGTGTGTTAAGTGACACGCACCTACCCATGGCCAGGCTGGCTCCCCCTTGATGTCTGTGAGCAGCGATGGAATCGGTCTTCCCTCCAGGGCTGGACTCAGATTCTGAAGTGGGTCTTGATAGCCTGTCTCTTCACATGGTCTTCCCTCTGTGCATGTCTGTATCCTCATCTTTTTTTTTCTTAGAAGGAGAAATTATGGTTATATTGGATTAGGGTTCACCCTAATGACTCCATTTTAACTTAATCACCTCTTTAAAGACCCTGTGTCCAAATATAGTCACATTCTGAGGTACTGGGAATTAGGACTTCAACAAATGGATTGGCGGGGAGGTACAATTCAAGCTACGATGCTGAGATTTCATGCAAAATGTCTAGGATTTATTGTTCCCCTCCTTAGAGGTGCCTGGCACTGAGTGTCTGGAGGCACCTTGGAGGTAGATGGGAAACGGCTCACTTCAAGCCTGGTATAAACCCACTTGATCGTTGAAAGGGACTGAGAGATCCCTGAACCCTTCCTACCAAGGCCACTCTGCCTTATCCCCCAGAAGGGATCACAAAGGCTGAGTCATCCCAAAGCACACCTGTTTTTTTTTTGTTGTTTTTTTTTTTTGCGATACGCGGGCCTCTCACTGCTGCGACCCCTCCCGTTGCGGGGCACAGGCTCCGGATGCGCAGGCTCAGCGGCCATGGCTCACGGGCCCAGCAGCTCCGTGGCATGTGGGATCCTCCCGGACCGGGGTACGAACCGGTGTCCCCTGCATCGGCAGGCGGACTCTCAACCACTGCGCCACCAGGCAAGCCCAGCTACACCTGTTTTCTAGCTGAGTGTTTGTCCCTAAACCCCAGTGGGGAATTCCAGTGCTGGAGTGTTGGGCTAGATAGTACCGTGTAGAGCAGAGCAGGGAGGAGCTGGACCGGCCCATGTGAGGAAGTATTGGTGGGTGTTTTTAATGATCACTTACTACACAGCAGATACTGTGCTGGTGATTTACATTCTTTAAAAATTTTTTTTTTTTTAATTTTTAAAGATTTAGAAAACCCACCATCCAGTATTTTGTTAACACCCAAAATGTAGAAAGGATATAATTGTAAACAACAGTCTTTGGCATGGAAATAATTTAGCTTTACTAACAATACACTCTCCTTGATTTTCTCATTTTTCCATGAACCAGAGACATCATTACAGAGAGTTATCATTTGAGCTTAGCGTTGAAGGTGAAAATGGGAAGAGGTTTGTTGTGGGACTGGAAGAAATTCCACAGAAAAGTAAGGAGTGTTATAGAAAGAACATAAACTTTGGAGGTAGACACAGATGGTTTGGAATCCTGGCTCCAATATATACTGTGTATGACCTCAAGAAATAAATATAAACTCATAGTATGAGAGCTTTCTGGCTTCCACATCTGGGTAATGAGGTATTAATTTGCCTTAGTGGTTGTGAGGACAGAATTAGGTAGCCCTTATTAATATTAGAAGAATGTGGATCTCTCCCAAATTCTGTGAAACCACCTTGGAATTAAATTAGAAGTTTCCCTTCTTTGACTAAAGTAGCCACATTTACACAAATAATTGTCATTAAAATGCTGCCAGTCTTAGGAAGCTGTGCTCATCATTATATCATTAGAGTGCAGTTTATGTAGCTTTCTGCATCCCCAGTATGCATTCCAGCAGTTCAAATCAAGCAACAGCAGCGTATCTGTGGATGTCGTACCATAGATGTGGATCTATTGATAGTCCTTTGAGATTAAATCCCATGGCAGAGATTGGTCTCATTTCACAATGGTTAGAAACAAGGCTTCATCTTTTGCGGTACGCTGGCCTCTCACTGTTGTGGCCTCTCCCGTTGCGGAGCACAGGCTCCGGACGCGCAGGCCCAGCGGCCATGGCTCACGGGCCCAGCCGCTCCGCGGCATGAGGGATCTTCCTGGACCGGGGCACGAACCTGTGTCCCCTGCATCGGTAGGTGGACTCTCAACCACTGCGCCACCAGGGAAGCCCCCCACATCACTATTTATCAACTTGGGTCTTGGGAAAGTTACTTGACCTCTCTGTGCCTCAGTTTCTTCTTCAAAAGAATGGAAATGATGAAATGGTACCTCTCTCAAAGGGCTGGTAATGAGGATTAAATGCATAAATATTTGTAAAGTGTTTAGAATGGAGTCAGACATAGGACAAGCACTATAACATAGGTACCTGTTAAAATTAAAAAGCCCAAGTAATTTTGGCTGTTTTTTCACATGATGTGATCTGTAACGGTCATACACATTTTCCAGGACCTGCAATTTGGAATCACATTTTAAGCTTAAATAATTGGTGCCTTCGGTTCAAAACCTGAGTAGAATTACAATCTAATATCTATTTCTACGAAGTCTTCAGTGAAAGGGATTCCTTAGGTCAACACTTGGAGGTACTAATGGGTCTGCTGGGGTGCTCAGGACTCTCTTTGAAATTTTGATGACTCTCAGACATGCAGATCATGAAATTGGCTTTGAAGTTTTGGTTGGCTCACCCAGATATGCAAATCCAGAACTAGCTTTGACCAAGAAATTTGAGGCTTAAGCCCGTTCTTGACTGAGGAGTGGACTAGAAGTTGCAGCAGTGAGAATGTAAGTTAGTGACCTGGGAAAACTTGCTCATTGTATAATTAATGGTTCCACGTGGCCCCAGGCAGCTCTGTGTAAAGCCTTTAAGCAGCCTTTCCACCTTATTGGTGCATGCCAAGTGCCGTACCATTGGAGTCTGGGCTGATACTCCTTTGGTACCTGCTCTGCCCCCTGTCCTTGGATTGGACACTTGCTAGAACAGCCCCAAATTGCTATTAACAGTTTCTGCAACAGCTAATGACCCTGCTTCTGGGACTAAAGATTCTTCTGGGTAGAGAATTGCAATTCCAGCATTTCATAAGAGTGATTTAGTTGCACAGCTGCTGGGGGTCTACAGTGAAAAACGAATACCCTGTGGCACACATGAAGGTCACCAGCCAAGCAGCCTGCAGGGTGACCCCTAGGGTCCTAAGGCCATCAGATTAATGGATGCCCAGCAGTTCCTAAACTAGTGACGAGATATTAGTTGGGCCAGCGCTTTCTTCTAAGTAATAGTATGGAATCCCATTTGAAAACAGCGCTTGTGTGTTTAATTCCATGCTTTGAAGTAGGAAAAATTTCAGTTCCAGCAACTATGAAATCATATGTGTACAATGTAAGTAAAAAAATAATCCCAGACATAACCTTAACCTTTTGTTCTCCAGCACCCCTCTCTGCAAATATGCCTGTACATGTGCTCCCCACATACAGTCTAACTGAGAACCACTGGGTCTTGGTGTTTTTCGTTTTCCCTTTGCCAACTATATATTCACTTGGTCTTACGGCAGGTAGCAGACTCTAAGGGTTTAACACAGAAACTTATTTTTCTCCTGCTAGTTGAGAAGAGGCCACATTATTCCATTTTAGCAGAAGAATACCTTTGTCCACTGGTGATGACTCCAGAACACTGGTGTTGTGTAGAATCCTGGGGGCAACAGAAAAGTCAGAGCACGTTTCTTACGTTTTTTTCCTGGAGGAGAAAACCCCTAATTATTCCTAAAGGCATTACACGTAGTGCCTTGTCCAATCTGTTGGTAAATATAGGCAGGTCGTCTTTACCTTCACATGGCCGTAGCTGCTTTGTAAATTATTCACAGCGAATGTGTACGTGATTTTGGAGTCAGACCTACCTTCCTTGGCCTAGTTCCCGGCTCCATCGTGTGTCTGCTCCTCTTCCTGACCCCCCTTCCCAGCTTCCTCACCTGTAAAGCTGGCAAGACCAGAGTTCCTGCCTCGGAGGGCTCTCGTGAGGATTAAATACGGCAAAAACCGCATGGTCGTGTCAATAGACGCAGAAGACGCATTTGACAAATTTCAACCATCACGTATAAAGCATCAAGAATAGCGTCAGGCACAAAGTAAGCTCTATTAAATGTTAATAATATTACGAATAACGTAGGCAGCAAGCTGACTCATCTATCCTTAAAATGTCTTCTCTGGGAGACGGAAATGCTAAGAAATTACTGGCGAGTCCGAGTGCAAAGGGTGGGAGTCAGCCCTACTTTTAGGTGTCTGTGCCCTGGTTTTTTCTCTAAGCTCAGAATGTGAAAGAGCTCTGGTGTTGGGCGGTTGTTACTGAGACGAATCCCAGCTTTCTCCTTCCTCCTTGATCACATCTAACACCAAAAACCCTGTTTCAGGCGATCTGGGTGTCCACAGTGGGGAAGAACTCCAGCTCACCACCACTATCACCCACGTGGACGGACCCACCGAGATCTACAAGTTGACCCGCAAGGAGGCCCAGGAGTAGGAGGCTGCAGCATCCGGCTGGGACTGTCCCCCACGCCCCAGCCCCGCTATCTAGAGTGGGGAGCGTGCCAGAGAGCTCCACGTGCAAATGAATGCTCTGTCTCTTAGCTGTGGTTTACTTGGACCAGCAGCGTGGACGTTTGTCAGCTTGCCTTCTGATGGTAACTCTTGGAGGAAGATTCCTGCAGCCACTAATGCATTGTGTATGATAACAAACCCTCTGGTACGACACATGTTCTGTGATCATTGTTAATTAGTGACATAGTAACAGCTGTAGCAGGTGGTTAGTCAACCTCATGTGTTGGGGGTGCACTCCTTGGGGGATGGTTTGGGCCAGATGGGGTCTATATGGAGTGGAATATTTGATTCTTTTTTTTTTTCCTGTTTTAGATTCTAGGATAGAGTTTAACATTCTTTGCTGTCCGAGATGGGCTGGTGTCATAGTCTTTTTAGTCCGTGACCACTTTTTTTTTTCCCTATTTATATCACCAAGTAGCCTATCGAGTTAATATTTAAGTTGTCAATAGATATGTGCCCTTATTTTTTACGGCATAATATAAAATAACTGAATTTCATGAGAAGGTCTGTTACACCAGGGGCATTTCAGCTTTGAAACCAAATCTGTATATCCAATACTAACCAGTCTGTTGGATGTGGGTTTTAAAAAATGTTTGCTAAACTACCCAAGTAGGATTTATTGTATTAAATGGCCTCTGGGTCTGAAAAGCTTTTTTAACCTCTTGCTTAAAATGTGTTTTCTTTTGATAAGATGCTTCAAGCAGCCTCCGAAAGTGTAGATCCGATCATTTAAATAAACCTGTATGTATATGCACACATGTATATGCACACCTCGTCCTCATGCTCAGCCAGAACACGTGCTTGCAGATTCTTTTCCGTGTTGCGTCTATGAGGTAGGGGGAAACAGCTCTATGAAAAATTAAAATATTTTGCCATCAAATCAAAGTGTTTGGGGGTGGTATATATTTCTGGAAATAGGGTAACGTTTTCTGCACTGGATGGTTAACGCTGGCATGTGTGACAGAAAGTGTGGGGGGAAAATGTACATGATTTAGAAGTAAATTATGAGCCTCCTACCTATGCCCACTTCCCCAAAGAGCCTGTTTCATTGTATTTTAACTCTGCCATTCGGGAGACAACATGGTACAGCAGAGAGAAAGGATACTGGATCTGAGATTAGAAGGCAGAGTTTCCTAGCAGAGACCCAACATTTATTACATAGCATGACCTTGTTGAAGCCACCTGACCTGGCTGTTCCCTCACCTACGAACTGGCGTTCATAAACTTTAACTGCTCCACGGGGTGGCAGTGCAGACTAAGTCAGTTAATGTGTATGGAAATGCATTTTAAACTCTGAAGCTGTGTAACTCTGTTCTTTCTGGATTTTAAAGACAATTTCGTGAGTGTCCTGTTTTTCAGACATTGATGCCTGGAGGTTTGGGGCACCATCCATTTAATTCACCTACTCGGCACTCCTTCTCCATCCTTTCTTTTCCCTGATTTTGGCTAGAACCATGGTATACAGTGATGGGAGGAATTACTTTGGCTTTGGCTTTTCTCTCAGGCCTTTTCCTGTCCTGGTAAACATTTGATGGTGTCTAATCCAATGCACTCAACATCCACTTCTGATCGACCACTGTGGTGCCAGGAATTAAATGTAACCCATGCTTCACTGTCTGGAAGGGAAGATGAACTTAAAACATGACAAGTAATCTCCTGCCCCAGAGGATGGATGAGTGTTTCTCCTAAGGAGATGCGGAAAGGGCCTGAGATAGGCCTTAAAGAAGAAGAAGTAAGATTTTACGAGGGCTGAAGGACAAAGGGAACAACAGTAAAAAATCATAGAGGAAGTGAAGAACAGAGAATGTGTGGACAAGGCTGGTCATCAAGGCCTGATTGGCACATAAAAGGAGTGGATATAGCAGAAGATGGGCCCCATGCATCTGTGAGCCAGAATGAGACGGGTCCTTAATGCTATGAGAAGAGCTATCAGACTCAGCCTAGAGTTCTAGGCAGAAAAGTGATATGATCAGAGGTACTGTTGGAGCAACAGAAAGGCTGGACAAGCCCAGCAAAAAGATCACAAACCCTGGAACCAGGGCAATAGTAGAGGACATGGAGAAGAGGGGGTTAATTTTGGAGATAAAACTGGCAAGGCCTGAGCATTCTGAATGTGGACCTCATAAAAAGCAAGAGCAGAGTCAAATTTCAAGCCCTCCTAGGTGAAGGAACGTTAGGGCCCTTGACAGAATTAGGGAGTTTTGGAGAGGAAGTATCAGTGAAACTATTACCTAAGGGTCTGTAAGTACTAGAAGCCAAGTCTAGCAAGCTTAACTAAAAGAGGGACTTTAGTAGAACTTTCTGAGAGCACCCAGCACCAGGAATTCATGGACCTTTCCCCTAAAACACTACCATTAACTAGTCCAAGTCTTTGTCTCTCTCGCTTCAAAACTAGGGGAGGGTGCGTGAGTGGCTCAGTCTCAGGCAGGTGGCTGCCCCTGTGCAGATCACCTGTGATCAGGAAGCCAAGTCAAATGGCTGCTAGCAGCTTACCCTGTGGATTGACATCAGTTTCTAAAGAATGGAGAATACATTTTGAGCTGGGCACACAATCAGAAAAGATGAATTACAGTGGGCCAGATGAGGAGTTTGGAGTTTTGGTTTTTAAAAGCCATCTTCTGGAGGAATTGACAAGCTAGCAGTTGGAAACGAGAAGAAGCGGACCAGTCAGGGCAGGAGGCTTTGCAGCCATCATCACTGAGAATGAAGTTCAGCTTTGCAGAGCAGCAAAGTGTCAGATAGCTGTGAGTGATGAACCGGGCACAGCCCATTCAAGAGGTGAGAGGAAGAAACTCCATGACTCACAGGAACGCAAGGTGTCAAAGAAGCCAAAGAAAGAACCAGACCCGAGGGAAAAATGTTCAATACCCTGAGAGATTCAACAGCATTTAAAGATTGAATAAGGCCTGTGGGATTTGGTGGTTTGGACATGTGGGACCTCATGGCAAGGACAGGCATTAGAGTGCTCATGATGGGAAGGAAAGAGGTAGGACGGTGGTCCAGGAGGAACCAGAGTCTGGGGAGAGAATGGGACTGAGTTTGTAAACTCTGAGGGGGTGAGAGTCAGCCATGAAGTCAAGACAATGATGAAGTAACATAAGCCCCAAGGAAGGTCAGAGACTTGGGATAAAGGACACAAGCTGATGAGTTAGCTTTGAAGGAGTGAAAGGTCACTTTTATCCAGAGACAGGAGAGAAATAACCGATGGATGTTAGAGGAGAAACTTTAGGGCAAAAGGAGAGAAGTTGCAGCCTGTCCCTTTGTGTGTTCTGTTTTCTCCATGAACATGAAATGAGCTTGGAGTTCTGCTGAAGAAGTTCTCAGTTTCAACAATGCAGGTTGAATACAATGGTTTTCAATCAGTTGGAGACTTCAAGAAACCCTTCAAGAGGCAAGAAAAAGCCTTTATTAAGGACTATCAACCTAGAGCAAAAGTTAATTATTGGCCATGTATGCATTTTACAAATTATCTTAAATTTTTAAAGTAGTTTTGAAGAATATTATGGAGAAGTATAAAATTCCCCAACTATCTGCCTTTAAAAAATAAGAGAATTTACGATTATATTCATCAAACAAGTAAGGTACAATTGCTATTTCCCATAGAAAACAATCAGTTTTATGTTGGTTAAGCCATTGGGTTCACGAGGTGTTAGTCCTTCATTTTCCCCTTAGGGGTAGAAAATGTCCATAAAAATGAAATTAGTGGTTTCTCTCACGACCTCTTGGTAGTTCTAATCATTTCTCAGAACTGAGATGATGTCTTAATTCTGATACCTAAGAGCTGGTGAAGCCTTTGGAAGTCAGACCCCTCGGGGTTCTGGCAGGTACCTTGAGAAGCTCTACAGAAGTGTCAGAAGGGAAGTTGGTCTTGGGTCTCATCCTCATCTTGGCAGTTCTAGAAACTCTATTTTGTCAACTTTTTCAAACTGATCCAGCTTTGAGAGGCTGCCTGGTCACATCGGGGAGTCTCAATGGATGGCAATTCCCATGCAGTCTCAACAGTGAAGCGTTCGACACGCCTTGTGTCTCCATCATCAAGGACGTGTTCTTCCTTGCTATTGTTGGGTAACCATGGAGGCTAAAAGAGGAAATGGGAGGTTTTCGGTGCACAGGGGATAAAAGCACAGAGACATGAGAGCCCTTGAAAGAAATAACATCTCAACCATGACGAAGCCGTACCTCCAAAGGAAATACACACAGCTCCCTGAAGAGTGCTTAGCACAGTGTGGGAGTCCAGCTGGGGAGCATTGGTGGGTGAGCCAGTGAACGCACCTCAGCTCATCCCATTCTCTCGGACTGCTGGGGATGCCCTTCTTCCCTTGATTCAATCAGACCCTGCTCCTTTCACTGCCATTCAGCATCGGGATACGTTAGTGCAGTTGATTAGGCTTCATGTGTGGGTGTAGCCTGACTTCCATGAGCCTATGCCTCACTCCCTGTATTTCAAGGTCCTCTCGTACTTTTGTGCTACGGGAACCATTCTGACTTCGGTGGCTTGCTCTTGCCCGTCTCATTTTGATACAGGGATGACTTTCATTGTACAGGGATGACTTGGTTTCTGAGACAGTGTCAGTGGTGCGTTTCTTTCCTCCTGACATCAGAGGGCTCTTCAGGCACTCCTGGATCCACCCCAGTGCCCAGAGCTTCCTGTCTCTATGATCATGCACTTAGCTTCAGTGGTTGAGAAGACCCTTCAGTATTGAGACCCGACCCCCTTTGCAACTTTGGCCTTTTTGTTCTGACTACAGTTCCTCCCACAGGTCCTGTCCCACCCAGGACTGCTCTCCTCCAGGCTCACGTCTTGATTCCTCAGCTCCTCCTCCATATGTGGTTTCTGGACCCTTGCCTCATGACTGCGCGCCTATTAAGTGCCTTCTAGTTTCTCATTGTTCTAGAATTTGATACTCAGACTGCAGCATTGCTCCGGCTGGCACAGATTAGTGTGAAAATACTTCTACTAGGGCTCGACATCCTAAGCAAATGGCACTGGATTTGAAAACTTATCCACTTCTTACCTTTTTGCTTCTCATGAACATGTGACCACTAAAACACTTAAGAGTTTTTAAAATTAATACAGGCATACCTTGTTTTATTGCACTTTGCAGATACTGCAATTTTTACAAATTGAAGGTTTATGGCGACCCTCTTGTCAGATGATGTTTAGCGTTTTTTAGCAATAAAGTGTTTTTTAATTGAGGTATGCCCGTTGTTTTTTAGACATGATGCTACTGCACACTGAATAGACTATAGTATGGTGTAAACATGACTTTTATATGCATTGGGAAACCAGAAAATCCATGTGAGTCCTTTTATTGTGGTATTCATTTTATCACAGTGTTCCGGAGCCAAACCCGCAGTACCTCCAAGGTATGCCTGTATCGCCAATACCCGCCTTTGTATTCAGCACTATTTTTCAACTGAATTGTAGGACTTTACAAGTGTATCTGTGAATTTCACTTTTTCCCACACACAGATTCAATAGGTAAAGCACATCTGTAACTTTTAAATAAGCACAGTTTGAAATGTAAATAAAAGTAGTTAAGACGTAAGTGCAGAATGGGTTGGTTTCAACTGCTGGAGAATTTCCTCCCTCAGCCTGGATCTCTCCTTTGTCCAGCTCTCTCTCTGTCTCTCTCACACACACACACACACACACACACACACACACACACACACACACACACACCATTACTGTTAAACTCCTTTTTTCATGTGCATGTGTTTTGTAATATGGAACTTTATAATTTACATATTTTTCCTTTAATATCTCCTCTTCATAGTCACATAGTGACTACATAAAGGAATGAGGTTCAGAGAAGTGAAATGACAAAGTTGGTACTAAGAAGAGATCTTCAGTCTCTGAACCTGTCTCTTCAGTGGCATATTTGCAGCAGAAGAGTCAAGAATTTTCTTTTGGGCTGCAACTCTCATTAGAGCAGAATGACCTTATTGGGAGATGTTATTCCAGCCTAAAAAATATCTGCTTCCTCTCCACTTCCATCGATGGCAAGTGTCTGCCCTCTTCCGGCCAAAGGGAGGATGACAGCTACCACTGAGCTAATTCTTAGAACAAAAGTCAGACCTTGGAATGGGGGAATTTCAGTTGCTCCATGATAATTATTGCTTTTTAGTGAGTTCTTGTCATAGCTTTGCATATGACTTTGCTCTGGGACCCTTAGGGCAGTTGCCTACACCCCGTTCACCCGTGAACTAGGTGATCTCTGAAGTCCTCACCAGCCCTGATTCTAAGAACGGTAAAGGAGGCTGTGTGTTAATGACATCTTACAGCAATGCAGGGCACTTGATCCAGATCCGCTGTGGGCAGATGCGCTGACATCGAAGCCTGAGGGGGTGCTAGTGTAAATAGATCCCCTGCATTTATTGATTCGGAAGCCCCTCCGATCCTTCTCACTGTTCTTCTGAGCTCCTCTGAAGCTCTGAGCTCCCTCAGGTGGCTGCTCTACCCAGCAACTCTCTCCAGGGGGATGAGTCAAGGTCAGGATGGTCTTCACTCCCATGATGAACTCTTCTCAGTTCAGGGACGCTGAGAGACTGAAAGTGGGCCAAAGACAGGAGCGGCCAACACATGAGATCTTTCCATCGCACGTGCTTGGCGGACGTTCCTCACATGCTGACCGGATGGAAACTCCAGGCCAGCACAAAAAGGCCAGAAGCCGGTCAAGACTCACTGCGAACTGACAATCCGTTTTAAAGAGACTCTTCCTGTGTTTGTGAAATGCTTCACAAAGGGAGCTGTTCCTAGAAATGGGCAGGAGTGTTAAATCACGTTTGTGTGGCTTAGCCTGGTCCCCCGAAAGGCAACTGCTGAGACAAGGATTCCTGTGCAGGTTCGTAAGGCGGTCCGAGGAGACACTGAGAGGGAGCGTGGAACTTACACTGAGAAAAGGGAAAGCTCGGGACCGCCACCACTGCGCTGCTCACTCAGGCTTCTTCGAGCTTCGGGCTTCCGGCTCCCTAGAAGGGTGAGCGGCAGCCCCGCTGAGCAAGGAGCCAGAGTCAGCTTGAGTAATATGGGTGCTACGTTGTGTTCTTACCTGATTCCCCAAAGCAAAACAGGCTTGTTGTAAAAACCTTGGAAAGATGCATGAGTCAAGAAAAAAAGGCAAACTTTTCAATACTTGATCACACCAAGTATTAGACATAAATACTTAAAATGTCAGTGTTCTTACACCAGTTTTTATATGCATGTATGCACGTGTGTATATTATATGCATAGATCATATTTCCTATGTTTATATATGCATGAATATATCATATATGTGTGTATATATCAAATATATGTGTATATATATATAACATATGTATTTTTTATATATTACAATGGTATTATATACAAAAGATTTCTGGAGAATTTCTCCAGAAATTCTCTAGAAAACAACATTATGTGACCTGCCTCCTTCACAATACACTATATCTAGAAACTCCATATCATTATATCATCTACAACATGATTTTAATGACTTTATTATTGTAGTCTCTAATAAGGATGTTTGTTTATTAAGCCCCTATTTTGGACATTTAAATGATTTGCAAAATTTGACTATTATAAGCTGAAATGAACATCCTTGGATATAAATCTTGTTGTAGATCACTGATGGTTGCCTTAGGATCGGTTCCTAAGAGTAGAATTACTGGGGCAAAAGTTCAATCCTTCATTCATTAGGTGTATGTTGAGCACCCTAGTTATGGGCTAGTGCTGTTCTAAGTACTTGGGACAGACAAGTAAGCAATGTCCCTGTCACCAAGGTGCATATTGACCTGGTAGGGGGAAGCGGTGAGGGGGAATAAGTAATAAATAAACACAGTGACGGTGATAAAGGCTATGGAAAAAAGCATTCACGATGGACAGCTGTAAGCTTACCATGGCCCCCAGAAATGTGCCATCAGCAGAATGGGGGCCTGTGGCTTCACATCTTCACTGACACTGTGCAATTTTGCAATTTGCCACTTTAAGGTGCAAAAAAAGTTGCATTTTACTTATATTTCATGACCAGTGAGATTGAACATGTTCTATATTCCTGTGAGTTTATATTTTTAGGTTGTCAGTTCAGATTCTTCATCCGTTTTCCTCTGACATTCTGGTTTAGGATATTCATCCTTTGTCTCTCATACATGTAGCCAAACTTTTCCCAATTGTTACTTGCTTTTGATTTTGTTTTTGAGGTTTCTTGGGGGCATGGAGCTTTTTAATTTTATATAATCAATTCTGTAAATCATTTCTTTTATATTTTCTACCTTTGCTGTAATGCTGAAGGAAATCTCTCTAATCCGAGATAATAGAACAGGTCAACCGTATTTTTTTCTAGTTTTCTAAATTTTCTTTCTAAGTTTTCTTTAATTCATTAATTCGTATGGAATTTGTTTTTCAGTAGGAATCTCAAATACTTTTTTCTAAAGTTTTTTGGATAATGATTGGGAAAGACACTATCTTAAGAAAACTAGGGAGGCTGTAGCAGTGGGCCACCCGTGGGCTGAGACTCTGGGATAGCCTTGAGACTGAAGTGTGGGAACCGTTCCAGCCACCAGGCATGCTCGAAGCTGCCTGTGAGAAGTAGAGCTCTCTGTGCTACGCTACCCAGGTGCTACCCAGGTCCTCACCTTGACTTTGCCGGCGTGGGCCCTGTCATTGGGGAAGATGGACTTGCACTGGGTCATGGAGGAAACTTGAGAGGTGTGGGCAGGGGCCGAGTTTGCTGAGGGACAAGTAGGCAGTGGTTGCTGACTGTCCCCCGTGCCTGGACCTCCCAGGGGGATGCCCTGGGAAGCAGTCAGCTCTTCCATTGCAGAGTTCAGGGGAATAGCATCTGGGGTCAGAAGCTGATGATCACATTGATTGGATCAACAAATGGGGACCGCTTGAGTCTTCTCTGTGGGTAGAAGGAGAGGTGAGTGATGACCTGGTGGGATGGACAGAGCAGAATGTCCTGGCTTATGCTGTAACTTTGCAACTAATTGCTGTGTCTTTGGCCAAGTTACAGTACCTCTCTCGGTCTAGTTTTTAATCTATCAGATGTTCTTTCTATTATACTATATTTAGCAGCACTAATTGATTGGGAAGAATATCCACTCTAGACTTAATGGTTTGGAGTACAAGGTGCAGTAGTACAGATAGAATTTGGGAATGTGTACAGTATACTAGCTTGATGCATTGGAGTGTGTGTGTGTGTGTGTGTGTGTGTGTGTGTGTGTGTGTGTGTGTGTAACAGAGAGAGAGAGAGAGAGAGAGAGAGAGAGAAACATAATTAGAGAAAGAGAAGGGAGGAGGGAAAGAATGGAGGGAGAGAGGGAAGGAGGAAGGACAGGAAGAAGGAAGTTGAAAATAAGTTGGCCCTGTGAGAATATCGAAGCAAGATTTGTCGTGAGTTGGAATTTCTGCCAATCATCCTAACTGCATAAAGGTAAGTGGGAGGGGTAGGGGCCACTCATACAGGTGCAACAGCAACCTTTCAACCCACCAGCTGGATCAGGAGGGGACAGTCCTGTTAGCCTTCAAAATTAACATTTAAGCCCCCTTGTCCAGAATGACTGTAAGTCATAGCTACTTGCTGCCCTCTGCTGGTCAAAATAAATAATGTCTGCATTACAAAAGAGTTCTAACTGATTGTAATGATGATATTTATTTACCCCCAAAATATTTATGGAGCACCTATTAAGTGCCAGGCACTGTTCCAAAGCAGACCAGTAACCAAAACAGACAAATATCCCTACCTTCATGGGATTTAATTCAATAACAACAATGATAATATCTAACATTTATAGATCCCATGCTACGCATGTGCCAGGTAGCATTTTAATTCCTTGATATTTATCAATTCATTTCCATCCTCAAATCAGTCCCAAGAGGTAGGTATGATTACTTCCATCGTTTTAAAGCTGAAGAAACTGTTGCACATCGAGGTTAAACGATTTCCTTGAGGTCAGACAGCTGGGAAATAACTGAGCCAGGTTTAATTCATTTTGCTTCTAGAGCCTGTTCTTAACCACTCCATTCACTGCCTTTACTGGCGTTTCTAGCAGATACGCTTCTCCTCCTGTCCCAAATACTGTGTAGGCACTGGCATTATGAGGTGGAAAGGCAAACACCCACCTGCTCCTTTGGCTCAGTCACTCATCCATCTCAGTCTCTGTGTGCCCTCGAGCCAGTCCCTTACCCCATGCAGCTGTGGGAAGATTAACACAGGGCGAGGGCATGCTGACAGCAGGGTCCTGCCAAGTGTTGTCCCTGTCCTCCGCCATCCCCTAAGCTGACCCTCAGATGGGAGGCTCAAGGAAGCCGCTGGAGGGGTGGAATCTCTAACCTGCTGCTCCAGGCTTCTGTCTTGAGGTCCTAGTGAGTCCTTCTCCAGTTCAGCACTAAGGGCAGGAGGCAACCTGGAAGTTAGTGATGAAACTCAGAGTTCTTTCCTGCTTGGCCCAGATTTCTGGGGCAAAGGGATGGCATACAGCAAGAGGGCTTCAGGTCAGCTCCAGGGGAGAGCTGCACCTACTGACCTGGGAGATGGAGCTCCCCCAGTCTCCAGGGAGAGCTGCACTAAAATGCCAGTGGCTGCTGCCAGGAGGGAAAGGGTCCAGAGCAGTGGGGTACAGGAGGAACGAGGAAATCCTCAAATTTTGTAAGCCCTAGATTTCTACTTGTTAAATTTTTTGTCATGTGTGCCCGACCTAATATAAAATGTCTCTCTTATTGGGAGAGAACATATTTTTAAATTTTATTTTTAAAAAATCTCTTCAGAAATTTGATGTTTTTAAAAGGCAAATTTAAGAAGTATTCTGTTATTGTATACCCCAGAATCCCCTCTTGTAACCAATGTCTAAATAACATTATAGGAGCTACTCTTTAGGAAGCACTGATGATGTGCCAGCGCCTCACAGCAGCCCCATGACATAGGTACTTTATTCACGTCACTTACAGATGAGCAAGCTAAAACTCAGAGAGGTTAAGTCATTTGTTCTGGGTCACACAGCCAATGCTCAAGGCTGTGCCTGGATGACTCCATTACCACCACCCTATACTATGTCCCAAAGTGAGGAAAACACCATAATCTGAGTGATTGACTTCTAGGTCCCAGGGACTGATAAGTGTCGTCCCAAGAACCAAAGATGATTTATCCGTGGGTTTTGTCTTAACACACAATAGGGGTTTTATCCTCATCTCTGGGGTTCTCTCGTGTGATTTGGAAGCAGCAGATCTGCATGTCCGTGGGAGAGGGGTGATTGGGCCAGCTCTCATGTGATCCGGATCTGCCAGCCTGGAGCAACCACAAGCCCAAGGGAGCCCCGGAAAGGACCTCGTGAGAAGCAGTCGGGGAGTTGAAACAGGAGGTGCCAGGGACTGTCGCACACACTCGGTGAGAAACTTTCAGCAGCTTCACGTGGGGACGGGGAAGAGGGGTATCATTATTCTGAACACTAAAGAGGAGGGACGAAGGGCCCGAGGAAGAGAGGCCTGCCAGAGGCCCCGCAGCACCTGGGGTCCAGAGCGGGTAGAGCCCAGGCCTTACAGAAGCAAGTTTAGTCCCACCTTGTGTCCTGCCTTCCAGGTCTGCCCCAGCAGCACTGTCACCACCTGGGGCATAATGGAAATGCAGAATCCCAGCCCTGGCCCACTACTGAGGCTGCTCCAGTCTGCACCTGCCCACTTAGGGCTACCTCACACCTGAAGTGACACCCCGAAATTGCAGACAGGAGAGACAGTCTCCCAAAGGGGATTCGACTTTCTTGGTTCACACTATTTCAGTAGGAAGGAGACCAGAGCGTGGTAACTGGAAGTTTTGCTGAGGCACAAATTTGAGTCATGGCCACTGCCAGGCTGGTGCTCTGGGCAAGGCTCTCAGCTCTTGGGGGCTGGCTAGGAGGATAGAGGGGACCCAGGGACCACTTCCTTCTCTGGCTGGTTTGGTCCTGTCACCTAGATCTCAGAAGTTGCATTCAGAGTAAAAGGGGTGGAAGTGAGGAACCATCTCTGTGCCTCAGTTTCCTAGTGTGTAAAATGATTCACACTGTTTATCTCATTGCATTGTAAGGAAACGTGAGCTAGGACAGTGCTTGGCGTGCCAGAAACTCTCCATAGATGTTAGCTGTTATCATCATCATCATCGCCATGGATTCTTGACACCTGTGAGTATGTGTAGCCCAGACCCTTTTCCAGTTCCCTAAAGGACAAATAAGGAACGCTTATATTGGCTCCTGGGTTTCTCCAAATGACACGTTCCATCTAGAATGCAGTGTTTCCTATGTACATCCTCACAATGCACGTTAACCAGCAATTTAAATTATCTCGAAGGCTTATCTCTCATGCAGTGGTGGTATTCATTGAGATGCAGTGTTTTCATTACCCCATGAGCTTTGCCACGGACTCAGTCAGAAGCAGAGACCAACCCAGCCACGTGAAGGAGTAGTCCCTGGGTCCCCTCCACAACCCTCCCCAAAGCTCCCCAGAGCTGAGACTTTTGCCCAGAGCCCCAGCAGTAGGCATGATTCAAATCTGTGCCTCAGCAAAGCTGCCAGTTATCGTGCTATGGGCTCATTCCATCTGGAATTGTTTAAACTAAGTAAGTTGAAACTGTGACTGTCAGAGAGCCATCACGGTTTTTCCCAAGGTGGGTTTCACAGGACACTAGTTCCGTCGCATGTTTACAGGTGCTGAGTCATTGTTGGGCTGTCCAGTGAGTTTGAGGAACATCGGCATTTTAAACAAGTTCCTTTTCTGAGGACATCTGCACCTTTCTCATGCCAGCTTTCTGAGTCTGTGAGGGAGGGATGGGTAGGCTCTTCCTCAAACTTATTTGACCATCTACTCTTTTTTGTGTGGGACATGTTCTATCGCAGTGCTTTCCAAACCTTCACGGGCACATGGTTCACCTGGGAGCTTAGTCACGTGCAGTTTCTGACTCAGAAGATCTTGGGAGAAGCCTGAGATCCCGCATTTCTACCAGCTCACGGGGATGCTGCTGGTACACAGACCGCACTTGAAACAGTGGGGTTTGAGAAGATATTTCTGAAAGGTGTGTGCTGTGTTCCCTACCCCAGGGGCTCCTGTGACCTCCCTGTCACAGCCTTAACACCTGCTCAAGTGCTCGGATCCTGGGAAAAGTGAGCTAGGCACTGAGCTGGAGTGGAAGCTCGTGAGAGCAGAGTTCCATCTGTTTTGTTCCCAGCTGTATGTCCAGAACCTAGAGCTGTGCCTGGATCGCAGAGGGGCTCAGTCATACCTGTGGAATGATGGTGTTACTAGGGAAACTCAGCAAAGATGCCCGTTTCCAGGAATTTTCTGAAACATGCTGTGCTGAGTTGTGGTGGATTTGAGTTTTTAAGTGGTCTGAGATGGCTGCAAACTCACCAAAGAGTTTGAAAACCACCCAAAGCATCTCTTTCTTAGCTCATAAATCTGACTCGGCCAACATCTAGGTGGGTCCTCCACCTGTGAGGCACAGTTGCTTTTCTTGTTATGGGAGCTTCAGCCCATGTGGCCTCCAAGCACTCATGAAGAGAAGTGCTTCCCGCTCTGGCGTTCAGGGGTGTGAGCTACAGGCGGACCAGCATCTCCAGAACGAAGCACTTTCTGTGAGAAGGGACCAAGGTAGCCCAGGCCGAGTTCATGGGCAACTTATTAAACCAGGTTCACGGATTTGGCCTCAATCTTGTCCTGATGTTCTCATTACCAGTCCAGGCAGGGAGCCAGACTCCTTGCTCTTCAATGGTTGGTTTGTTTGTTTGTTTTGATCTGAGAGAATAGGTGAAGCTATTTGTTACCATGGTAACTGCTCAGTGAGATTCTTATTTATTTATTTTTTATTGAAGTATTGTTGACTTTATATTAGTTTCAGGTGACAACAGAATGATTCAGTATTTTTATAGATTATACTCCAGTTTTAGTTATTATAAAATATTGGCTATATTCCCTGTGCTGTACAATATATGCTTGTAGGTTATTTTATACATAGTAGTTTGTGCCTCTTAATCCCCTACTCTCATCTCACCCCTTCTTCCATCCCTTTTCCTACTGGTAACCACTGTGAGTCTGTTTCTGTTTTGTTATATTTGTTCATTTGTTTTATTTTTTTTGATTCTACATGGAATTGAAAATATACAGTACTGTCTCTCTCTGTCTGACTTATTTCACTAAGCATAATACCCTCCAGCAAGTTTCTTAAGTTGGGGAACATAAGTCTCCTCAAAAGCTTCCTACCTTTGAGAAACTTAGGATCTTTTTTAGGGAGCTAGGCTCTCAGTACATGAGCTGTGCAGTCAGTGACCAATGGGAAGGGAAGTACAGTGGGTGCTTTGCGGTGGTTTCTGAGCTGGGGCAATACGGGACCACTTCTCAGAGAAGCGAAAATGAGCTTAGTCTTCAAGTGGGTGGATAACAGGGCAGGATAAAGGAAGAGTGTGAGAGTGTGAAGATGAAATTTCACAAGCATTTTTTGGAAGACGGTGACTAGAGTAGCCTGCCTAGAAGAAAGTCTGATGCGTAGTGGACAGAAAAGCAAATTGGAAGCAGAGTGTAGAAGGCCTTGAATGTCAGGCCATGGGGGCTGGACACCTGGACCCATCTCTTTAGAACTGGAGTCCAGTTCAGGCAGTCACGAAGCAGTCACAGAAAGGCAGGCTCCTCCTGAATGAAGCCAAGGCTGGGTCACCAGACTGATAGGGAGCAAGACGGTTTGACTACTAGGTACAGTGGTACAGCATGTGCACTGCACAAGAGAACCTGGGCAAGGGAGCAGGTTCTCACTCCTCATCAAACTATGCACCCTGGCATGGGGCTGCCTTCTTCTAGAGGGGCCCTCCATCCAGTGTTCATAAGCTGGCAGTGGTCTGATCCTCTAAAGCCACAGCCATGGGTGTTTTCTCCTCACGGCAAGGCATTTTCTCAGAGCAGCCAGTCGTGTACGTTCCCAGGGTGTCCCAGGGAGGGCGCTGCTCAGCTTTGCAGGGGACGACAGAGCCCAGAACACAGAGTGGTTCTGAGAATGCAGCTAGAACTGGAGCAAGCCAGTTTTCTGCTCCTGGGCAGACAGACCAGCGAGCAAGTGTTCTGTAACTGTCCACTTCAACCGAATTTAACCAAATCTTACTGCGAGGACGACTTACTGCGAGGACGACTTACTGCTCCCAAGCAGCAAAGAAGTGAGGACAGAGCATCTGCAGCCCTAAAGATTCTGAAGTTAGGACCAGCAGCCCTCTGTCCTGAGGGGTCTGGGCAGAGACTTGCTTGCTTCCCAGAGGCCAGCAGTTACCAGCTGGGCAGGAGTGAACATCACATATACAGACAGAACAGAGAGACGCAGAGGACTCCGAGGATGGGAGAGCTGGTGTGTCTCACCAGGGCCACTGCTGGCCTTTTGGCTCCCAAGTCCCTGTGACAACCAGGAACTTTCCCCTGCATGATTCAAAGGCTCTCTAAGGAGGGTTGAATCACCCCCAAATGAGAACTGAGCTAGCAGCATGTGGGTAGAGGCAAGGGTCCCAGCCTCAGTCAAAGGCTGCTGAGTGGGCAACGCCACTACCTCCCAACAGGTCCTCGGCTAGCATCCTCAGAAGAGTGAGTTTACTCACTGGGACACAACCCCCAGCAAGGAGGGGGTGTCCCCAGTTATTTTCAGGGAGGTGAACCCAATGGCAAATCACCACTTAGATAGAGAAGGCCACGTGTGGCTTTGGTTGTTTACTGTTCCTTTGCCTTATTTTCATATTTTATCACATTCTTTCTTTCTTTAATTTTAATTTTAATTTATTTTTGGCTGCGTTGGGTCTTCGTTGCTGCGTGCAGGCTTTCTCTAGTTGTGGCGAGCGGGAGCTACTCTTCTTTGCGGTGCGTGGGCTTCTCGTTGTGGTGGCTTCTCTTGTTGCGGAGCACGGGCTCTATGGTATGCAGGCTCAGTAGTTGTTGCGCACGGGCTTAGTTGCTCCGCGGCATGTGGGATCTTCCCTGACCAGGGCTCAAACCCGTGTCCCCTGCACTGGCAGGTGGATTCTTAAGCACTGCACCACCAAGAAACTCCCTATCACATTCTTATGAATGTTTAAACGATGTATTGTTTCATCTTGCTCGTTTGGGAATGTTAGAAAAAGATCATACCCTAGGTGAGCTACATTTTTTTAAAATTCAAAGCTATGTTTGTGAGATTCTTTTGAGTTGGTGCAAATAGCTGTAGTTCGTTCATTTTCACATTCTCATTCCAGGTCTCCCAGTGCACATGTGCAAGAGTCTCTCCAGGTATGTATTTAGGAATGGAATTGATAGGTCATAGAGTTAGCAAACTTTCAACTTCACTAAGCAGTACCAAATCATTTTGCAAAATGATTGTGGATTTCATACATAGTTATTTCATATTTATATATGATTATTTTAATATTTAAAGTCCTTGAAGATCTAAATCTGGTGTACTTTGTTTCTGCTGCCTCTGGCCCAAAGTGGTTTGACTTCTTATGTTTTGGTTTCTTAAATCTTATTAAGAGCTTATATTTTGTTGATCTTAATCTGTGGAAATCCTAGAAACCCTAAATGAGGAAGCTTTGCTCCAGAGCAGAATTGTATTGGCATTTGCTGAGAGTCAGTGTTACCCAGCTTATACTTTAGCCCCCCTATAGAATCCCAGACTTAATCTCTTCACCTTGTTACTTAGCTTTGAGTTTTGGTTTTAATATCAGCATTTGCCAGCAGGGCAGCACTACCTTTCTCCCATACTTATCACTGTGAGTTCAGATCTCTGGGAGAGGGTGAGCGTGGGTGTGCAAGAGTCATACATCCCTTCTTGCAAGCCTGGGAATGAGATAAAAGGTATGTTTTATCAGGTTGTATTCATTTCGTAGTAGTGGAGACTCCATAGCACGTAGTTCTCCATAGTGCCAGAAATGCTTTTTAACACTTCACTATTGGCTTCTTTTAACAGGGAATTTGGGTGTAGATGGTCAGGATAGAAATCATCTGGGCTTCACAGTCATCTCTACCTCCCAAACACCTTTAGGCAACACCATTCGTTTCCTTTGTATTTCTTTGGCCTTTCTCTGAATCTGCAGCATCTTTGGTGTGCGAATTTTTCCCATGATGAGAAAATCTCTTCAGTTTTTTGCAGCTCTTTTGTTTCTGTTTTACCCTCTCCGGAGAATAAATCTAGAAGCCTGCACTGTTCAGTGTGATAGCCAGTAGCTCCATGTGGCTATTTAAATTTAAATTAATCAAAATTAAATGAAATTAAAAATTCAGTTCTCAGTGAAAAATCTCAAAAGAGAAAGGTGTTCCAAGTGACTGCATTCAGCATGTTGATGGATGTCTTTGAGGCCAGCTCACCACTCTTTGGCGTAGCTGCTTACCTCATTCTAATCAACCCCAGTAGAGAAGGGAGTTGGGGGCTGGGGGTAGATCACAGAACACAAAGCAGGGCGGGAGAGGGGAGTGTACTGCCTTAGAGGGAGCAGGGAGACAGTGGCGGGCATTTCTAATATCCTCCATGACTTCATTTGGTTCTCAAGAAAATCCTGGTACATTATGACCCCTGTTTAAGCCCCCTTTTAAAAGATGAAGAAACTGAGACTCTGAGAAGTAGTGAGTTGACCAAAGATGCAGAGCTATGAAGTGTAAAGCCACACACACACACACACACACACACACACACACACACACACACACGATTTATAGAATAATCCTTTACGCACTTTCCTACTGAAGGTCTTTGTGCGTTCCTCTGACTTTCAGTGTATAGTACTGAAAGGTCTCCCATAGATGTAGCCGCAGAATCCAGTGCTGTCTTCCCACCCCGGCTTCCTAAGTCAGACTCCTTGCTCTAAGACTGAGGTTACCCACACCCTCCACATTCTAATAAGTATAATTTTCCAGTTTTACATGGTAGCTAGTTTCTTAGTAATTTTTGGGTAGAATTCAGAGAGAAAACTAGGATCCTTTCTTGTCTGGGATTTGGACTTTCTGGAGAGCCCAGGGCAGTGAAGTCTGCCATCGTTTCATAGCTTGAAATTTGCAAAGTTGCCACTCATGACCATTTATTTCTTCCTGGAATCTTTCTTTCCAACGAGGCAGACCTTGGTTATGGCTTTGTGGCGCATAAAACTAGATTTTGCATAAAAGTCACTGAACTGAATGTGTCCATTTTTATAGACCCGGGAACTCTTCGTTAAAACAATTAAGTAGCACAAAAACAAGGAATACTAAACAATGTGAAAGGGCTACACAAAATATAAACACTCAGGTTGGAAGTCTTTTTCCAAAATCCTAAACTATTACCTCTCACATGGATAATAGATATATATATTATCAGATAAACTAATTATGATGATTCAGTAGATCAGAGAAGGAGAAGGACTCCTCAGCCCCTGCCTTTCCTCCAGCTTTTCTGTCAAGGAATTGGAAAGAGAGACTAGGCATTGATAAAGGGTGGATTAGACATTTAGTTTCATTAAACATACTGGTTTGGATAAGTTAGAGCTGAGGAGAACGGGACCATGCCAGTGAGATCAATTATCCACAGGCAGTGACCTCCTGGGACCTTAAAGACCAGGAGAGGTGCCAAAGAGCCAGAGACAGCAGGCTGCCACCTCTACGATCCTGAATTTTCCAATGCTGAAGGTGAGCTCATAAACTTGACAACAGAAGCAGACAAGGAGCTAGGAGCCCTGGACATCCACGGTCCCAGTAGAGCTGGGGTGGGGGCCATGTAATGTTGCACCAACAAACGAGAAGCAGCCTGGGGGTTCTCACTGATTGCAGACTCCAGCATGAATCACCACGGGGATGTAGCAGCCACGAGCCAATGTGACCTTCAGCCGCATTCACGGAACTATGGTGTTTCCAAAAGAGAGCACAGCGACTCCCCACACCCGCCCCCAGACTTAGCGACCTCTGAAACACCGAGTCATCCTCTGTTGATCTGGATATTGTATAAAGAAGAGTTTTATATGACATTTACGCTGGGCAACAGGGTCTGTGCTTTGATTTTTTCTACCGCAATGAAATAAACATCACGGGGCCCTAGAGACAGTGGTTCTTCTCTTTGTTCTTAATCAAGCGTTGTATCAAGGAACATTCTGGTTTTTCCCCACTGCTGCTCCCCTCCATCTGAAGGTAGGAGTCCCCAACTGAATGGATAGTCCTGGGTCCCAGAGCCAGTGTGGCTTATTGATGATGAGCATATAGGACAGAGGAAGGATATGTCTCAGCTTATAAACAAGCCTGTGGGAACTTAGCCAGTCGACTGCATCAATGAGGGAAAGTGCCACCTACCCTGCATCCCATTTTTTGACTATAAGGCAGATTTCCTAACAATCAGGGCTGTTTAAAAGTAAAATTGGCTGTCTTGGGGAGGAGTGAGTTCCTCATCATTGGAAGTGTGCAAGAGCAGAGTGTGGGTGACCCTCTGAAAATGAACCTGGATCAAGAAAAGGCTTGGGGGCTTCCCTGGTGGCACAGTGGTTGAGAATCTGCCTGCTAATGCAGGGGACACGGGTTCGAGCCCTGGTCTGGGAGCATCCCACATGCTGTGGAGCAACTAGGCCCGTGAGCCACAACTACTGAGCCTGCGCGTCTGGAGCCTGTGCTCTGCAACAAGAGAGGCCGCGACAGTGAGAGGCCTGCACACCGCGATGAAGAGTGGCCCCCGCTCGCCACAACTAGAGAAAACCCTCGCACAGAAACGAAGACCCAACACAGCCAAAAATAAATTAATTAATTAATAAACTCCTACCCCCAACATCAATGGTGAAAAACTGAAAGCATTTCCACTAAGATCAGGAACAAGACAAGGTTGCCCACTCTCACCACTCTTATTCAACATAGTTTTGGAAGTTTTAGCCACAGCAATCAGAGAAGAAAAGGAAATAAAAGGAATCCAAATCGGAAAAGAAGAAGTAAAGCTGTCACTGTTTGCAGATGACATGATCCTATACATAGAGAACCCTAAAGATGCTACCAGAAAACTACTAGAGCTAATCAATGAATTTGGTAAAGTGGCAGGATACAAAATTAATGCACAGAAATCTCTGGCATTCCTATATACTAATGATGAAAAATCTGAAAGTGAAATCAAGAAAACACTCCCATTTACCATTGCAACAAAAAGAATAAAATATCTAGGAATAAACCTACCTAAGGAGACAAAAGATCTGTATGCAGAAAATTATAAGACACTGGTGAAAGAAATTAAAGATGATACAAATAGATGGAGAGATATACCATGTTCTTGGATTGGAAGAATCAACATTGTGAAAATGACTCTACTACCGAAAGCAATCTATAGATTCAATGCAATCCCTATCAAACTACCACTGGCATTTTTCACAGAACTAGAACAAAAAATTTTGCAATTTGTATGGAAACACAAAAGACCCCGAATAGCCAAAGCAATCTTGAGAACGAAAGAAGGAACTGGAGGAATCAGGCTCCCAGACTTCAGACTATACTACAAAGCTACAGTTATCAAAACGGTATGGTGCTGGCACAAAAACAGAAAGATAGATCAATGGAACAGGATAGAAAGCCCAGAGATAAACCCACGCACATATGGTCACCTTATCTTTGACAAAGGAGGCAGAAATGTACCGTGGAGAAAGGACAGCGTCTTCAATAAGTGGTGCTGGGAAAACTGGACAGCTACATGTAAAAGTATGAAGTTAGATCACTCCCTAACACCATACACAAAAATAAGCTCAAAATGGATTAAAGACCTAAATGTAAGGCCAGAAACTATCAAACTCTTAGAGGAAAACATAGGCAGAACACTCTATGACATAAATCACAGCAAGATTCTTTCTGACCCACCTCCTAGAGTAATGGAAATAAAAACAAGAGTAAACAAATGGGACCTAATGAAACTTAAAAGCTTTTGCGCAGCAAAGGAAACCATAAAGAAGACCAAAAGACAACCCTCAGAATGGGAGAAAATATTTGCAAATGAAGCAACTGACAAAGGATTGATCTCCAAAATTTATAAGCAGCTCATGCAGCTTAATAACAAAAAAACAAACAACCCAATCCAAAAATGGGCAGAAGACCTAAATAGACATTTCTCCAAAGAAGATATACAGACTGCCAACAAACACATGAAAGAATGCTCAACATCACTAATCATGAGAGAAATGCAAATCAAAACTACAATGAGATATCATCTCACACCAGTCAGAATGGCTATCATCAAAAAATCTAGAAACAATAAATGCTGGAGAGGGTGTGGAGAAAAGGGAACCCTCTTACACTGTTGGTGGGAATGTAAATTGATACAGCCACTGTGGAGAACAGTATGGAGGTTCCTTAAAAAGCTACAAATAGAACTACCATATGACCCAGCAATCCCACTACTGGGCATATACCCTGAGAAAACCATAATTCAAAAAGAGTCATGTACCAAAATGTTCATTGCAGCTCTATTTACAATAGCCCAGAGATGGAAACAACCTAAGTGTCCATCATCGG
Organism: Tursiops truncatus; assembly: GCF_011762595.2. Lineage (NCBI taxonomy): Eukaryota > Metazoa > Chordata > Mammalia > Artiodactyla > Delphinidae > Tursiops > Tursiops truncatus. Next base: position 125,401,403 of record NC_047034.1, read on the forward strand.
ATGAATGGATAAAGAAGATGTGGCACATATATACAATGGAATATTACTCAGCCATAAAAAGAGACGAAATTGAGCTATTTGTAATGAGGTGGATAGACCTAGAGTCTGTCATACAGAGTGAAGTAAGTCAGAAAGAGAGAGACAAATACCGTATGCTAACACATATATATGGAATTTAAAAAAAAAAAATGTCATGAAAAACCTAGGGGTGAAACAGGAATAAAGACACAGACTTACTAGAGAATGGACTAGAGGCTATGGGGAGGGGGAAGTGTAAACGGTGACAAAGCGATAAAGAGGCATGGACATATATACACTACCAAACGTAAGGTAGATAGCTAGTGGGAAGCAGCCGCATAGCACAGGGAGATCAGCTCGGTGCTTTGTGACCGCCTGGAGGGGTGGGATAGGGAGGGTGGGAGGGAGGGAGACGCAAGTGGGAAGAGATATGGGAATATATGTATATATATATAACTGATTCATTTTGTTGTGAAGCTGAAACTAACATACCATTGTAAAGCAATTATACTCCAATAAAGATGTTAAAAAAAAACAAAAACAAAAAAAAAAAAAAGGAAAGGCTTGGTAGAGATGATGCTGGGCCTTCCTCCAAATCTAACACCATGATCTTACATTTAGACCACCCTGCTTTTTGCTGGTGATAAAATTTTCCAATTAGCTTGATCCTCCCCGTTTGGAGTTAGCAGCCCCCTGTGAATTACAGCGTTAGGATTCTGAATCCATTTTAAAATAAAAAGCCTTTGCAGATGTTCCTTTACCTCTCTCCATCACTATCGGTGTAGTCCTCATTGCCTCTGCTATGACCACCTGAATTCATAAGAAGGGAGAGACTGCCCTCTTGGGTTTTCTGGGTTTTCGGGTCCAGTAGAAGGACACCATGGTGTTCCCTCTGGCCTCCTCTCTAATCCCCATAGCCTTTTTGGCAAAGCGATGGAAAAAACACTTTATAAGGAGTGTGAGCAGATTGCCATGGGAGCCAACCTGTGATCATTCTCTCCTCCTCACCTGCTTCCCAGCCAGCTCAGTCCAAAAGCATTTGAAGCGAGAGCATGAATTACTCTAATTTAGGGCAATTATAGGATTTACACATTAAACATATTCCCGGTGGTTTCCCTGGCAACCACCTCTGAATCACACAGTGAGATAAAACTATTATTCTATTTAATAGAGTCCACTGTTAAGAGAAGTCCAACTATAATTCACAGCGAGTACCCACCTGGTGTGGGCAGAAAGAACACTGGGCAAGGGGACAGGAGACCTATATACAGGTTCCAGTCCACGGGGGTCAGATCCAGAACAGGAACACATCCTGAGACCCTGGTGACAGTGCCCCAGCAAAGCAAAGGGGTCTGAGCAGGGCCAGGAGAACGAAGACTCAGGTGCTTCCGAGTGAGTGAAAACAAGCACAGAACAATTTGAGGCAAGGAGTCTATGTGAACGATGATGAGATGTAGTAGGGTCCGGTGCAAAGCAGGCTTATGCAGTGCCACAGGGCTCAGGCAGTGCTTAATTAATGCAGCAGGGGCAGGCCAGGCAACCGAGCAGTCTTGGGCAACATACTTCACTATGCTGCTAGCCTTGGTGGGGTCTGGGAGGGCGAGCCAGCAGGAGGGCGTTCAGTTCGCAGCTTTTTACCTGTACGATAGAGACTTGAGCCATATCCCTTTCAAGCCCCCTTCTAGCTCTTCTGGGCAGTAGGACTTATCTGGTTCTGGAACAATTAAAAACATAGTCATACTTATAGTAAGATAGAGATGAAAATAGCAGCTTTATTGGTGGTCGTGTTGGAGCACTTCAACTGGACCTACAACCAAATGACCTTCAAAATGATACAACCCCGACCGAGTCTGGACCTGCACGTGGGCAGAATTGGGGCTACAGCTCAGGAGTGTGCAGCTTGCCTCGAACCCACGAATTCTGGAGAAAGGCGTGTCCCCCTTGACTGTGGACTGGGATCCAACTGTTCTTCTTACAGGAAAGCAGAAACACGCAAAAAAACTCTTCATCCAGCACACAGCCAGCCTAACAAAGAGAGTCCACGTTTCAGGGCGCTTCTCCAGTCTCACCAGAAAGAGAAGTCTTTCCCTCCCCTGGGAAGAAATGAAGGAGAGGGAGAAAGATGGGTGTGCGCTAGCTCTCCAGTACCCCAAAGAGGGCAGAGATTCCTGTTTTGTGGACTGACAAGAATGCCGGAGGCGAGAAAAGGATTCCCTAACACAGGGCCGGGGGTGTTGAGTGAAATACTAGAGGCACGTAGCTGGCTCCTGGTGGACGCACTTTGCCTCTTCTTGCTTCCCAGACAAAAGACGTCTGGCCACCTGCACCCCTGTGTGTGCATGGAGAGCCTGCAGCTCCCAGCAGCTGCCACCCATACACGGACAAGTCAAAGTCCCTTTGAAAATTAAAATCTGCAATAAGTCATGTCATTTCTGTCCAATGACAGGTTTGAGTAGAGTGGAGCTACTGAGTTATTGAATTTTTAAGGGTATAAAATTTTTTTTTAGTTTTCCAGTATTTCTCACTATGACTGAACTATAGAGTTTCATAACGTTCCTTGTAAAAGAAGGAGAGTGTGTAAGCATGCATTTTGCAAAGTCCCTTGCTGCCAGTCTTTCTGAACTGTCACCAGTGGGAGATTCATCCCCAATTCACTGCCTCTCTAGATTTCTTGTACAATTTTTCAAAGTTCCTCATTTAGGAACAAGCACGTTAGTAGTGGCAAACGCTGACATGTGTTATATTCTGGGCAATGAACAAATGTTTGTCTAAGGGTCAGAGGGGGAAGAGGACATGCTCAGGAACTCACTACAGTGAGTGATTGAGTTGGGTTCCACCCCACATCCATGCTCTCTTGCACTGCTTCTCATGGGCCTAGAGTGACTGGGCTTTCAGGTGCTTTCTTTCCAGACACCGCCCCGCCCCCCATTCCCCTCCACTAGATAACTGGGTTCGTGGAGGAGGAAAACACCGAAATAAAATCTTTCTGGGGTGGAATAACATGTGGCCTCCTTTCTTCGGAGAGTGAAGGAAAAATCTCTCTCTTCTGGTAGGTTGCTGATGCCCGATATTGTTTATCAGCTCCTGACCCTGTGCCAGGAATGGTGCTGGGCAATTTACGTTATCTCATTTAATCTTCACAGCAATCCCATGGGCAGTGATTATCATCCTCACGTTACAAATGAGGAAAAGGAGGCTTGGAGACCCTTAGGTAACTTGCTGTGCGGTCTCGCTAGAAAGTGGTGGAACTTTGCCAGCTTATACAATTTCATTTTAAATTCTTGCCAAAACCTTTACCCTCTACCTATCCATTCCTCCTCCTCCCCAAAGTTGGAGATTTATTCAAAGGAAGTCCACTTTGAACGTGCCTGTGCCTTGAGTGTTTGAGTTTATGGGTCACTCACACTTGATTTGTTTCATTCATTGCTCTCTGTACTTAGGGACAAATGGGAGTTTGGAGAGTAAGAGGACAGTTGGGGGAAGGTGGGATTTTGGAACCTGCAAACACGCTGGGTGCGAAGATCACAGGCCCATTCTCTGCATCCTCTCCCTGGGCCAGCTCCAGCCATGGAGTGTTGGGAAGAGCAGCAGACTGGAGCCGGTGCCCTGGCTCTTCCTCTACCTTAGCTACATGAGTTCGGCCACTAGATTTCCACTCTCTGCTTACAGTTTCCTGCACTGTAGCACAAGCATGTTGGGATTGATGAATGTTGAGTTTCCCCTGAGCATCCGAGCTAAGTAATTCAATCTCACATCACTCAGTGAGAGAAGCTGCTAGGAAAGGCTGTGTTTTCTCTGAGCAACTGTTTTAGCTTGTTTGTTTGGCAAATGCTTATATAACATGTACAAGTAACTACTGTGTACTGTTTTAGGCACTTTATGAATATCAACTTATCTAATCCTCCCAATAGTCCACGTGGTAGGTATTCCAGGTATTATTATTATTATCCTGTTGATAGGCAAGTGGTCTGAAGCACACAGAGATTTACTCAAGGTCCCAAAACTGGTAAGCATGGAGTCAAGTTGAATCGAAGCAGTCCAGCTCCAGAGTCCACATTCTTACCTTGTTTTTATCTCCTGGACAGTGGAATTGTGTAACTGATCCAGTGCCCCTCTTTAACTTGACAACCCAGGCTACCTCTTACGTTTAGCAAATGTACAAGCCCTGGGAGTGTGTGCTTTAGGCACTAGGTTCACCCCCAGCTTCATTCTGCCTGCCTATTTTCCTCTCATCCTTCACCCCACCAGATTTTTTCTGCCTGTTTATGAGTATACCTCTTTGCCACTCACCAAAACATCCTTTTGGGAAGATGATAAGAAATTTTAAGAATAATAATAAACATAAATATAAAGATGATTCAATGATGCAAGTTTGAAATCCTTCTAAGGGGCTTGCTGTATCCTCCAGTGTCTGTGTGGTGCTTTCACAGAGTTTGGGAGAGAGAGTTGGGGTGAGGAGGCAGATCTACCTCAGGGGAACAAGGTCAAGGTTCTCAGCAAGGATGACAGTGCTTCCTGGTGGGGGGCAGGGGTTGTTGGAAAATTTATTGTGGGAGGGGATTGATTATTGCAATAATTGGGGGGGTGCTATTGGGATAAACTGGGTGAGGGACAAATCCACTAAAGTCCTACAGTGAGGGAGACAGCCCCACACAGATTACAAATGCCCCATTGGAAATATATGTAGGTAAAAATCTCTATGGTTACCAGAGCCTAACACCTAACTCCGTTTTACATATGTTTAAAAGGATATTTTACATGGTTTTGACATATACTGAATTTTCCAGGAATGCAACTCCCATATAAATCAAGAGAAGATTGAACTTTGTTTCGGAACTTTACCAAGAATTGTTCACCACTTGGAAATATTCCATCATCAACAACAGCACTTCTGGTGCCTGAGTCAACAATGCAATATACCATATCAGTTTACACTTGTAGCTGTCACATTCATATTGATACTACTTATATATATATACATACACAAATATGCTCATTTAGCTTTTATCTCAAAATGTTCAATATAAAGAAAAAGTGTCAACAATAAACATTATTTGAGTATTGCCTTACTTCTCATACATCCAAATTTGCTCATTAGAACTAGGAGCAAGCACCTGCCAACTTCAACATGTCTCTAGTGTAATCATGCCTAAACATCTCCAGGTTGAAATACACACTCTTTTTATTATAAATTACTTTTCATTTATTGATTTTCTATTCAAGAGGATATTGGATTATTTTCTAAAAATTTGGACTATTTGTGAATTTCTTTTCAGGCTATCAAAGGGGGGAGTTACAAACGTATATTTACAATGATGGTGTTGTGTCTGATAGGTTTGGGAACCATTGGCTAAGGCCTCAAATATACAGGCTCCCAGCATGCACAAGGGTCTTCTTCAACTGTGTGCTTCCCAGCTTAATGTGACAGTAAGTAGTATTTGGTCACTGTGTCTTCATGTGTTTCTGTTTCACTCAAATTTATTCATTCATTCCTCAAGTAATTTATTGAATGCTACCAGCTGATAGACACTGTGCTACCTGCTAGAAGGGCAGTTGGCTTAAACCCAACAGATGCTACAAAATTAACAAGAGAATAATATAAGTAATTTTTGCCAGTCAACTTGAAATTTTACATGACATGGATAAATTCCTTAAAAGTCATTACTTACTGAAACTGACCCAAGAAGATATAGAATATATGAATTAGTCCTATAAATATTTTTTTAAATTTAATTCCATGTTTCTTTCCCAGAAAGAAAAGTTGGGCTTCACTGGTGAATTGTACCAAACATTTAAGAAAGAACAATTCTAATTCCACAAAAACTATCCCAGAGGATAGAGAGGAAAAGCTTCCAATTTGTTTTATGAGGTCCTATAACCTTGATACCATAACCTTGTTATCAAAAATCATAGGCCAATATTATTCATGAACTTAGGTGCGAATACCCTAAAGAAATATTAGCAAACTCAATCCAGCAATTCATCAAAATCATGTTGGATGTTTTCTAGGAATGCAAGACTAGTTTAACATTGGAAAAAAATAGGCAGTGTAATTCAGCATATTAACATTAAGAAAGCTGTAAATCTTTTGGACATTTCAATAGATGAAGAAATATTTAATTAAATTCAACATCTATTTATGAGAAAAAAACTTCTCAAAAATTATAAATAGAGAAGAATTTCCTTAATTTCATAAGGGGTTGCTAAAAAAACCACAACATCATACTAAATGGTGCAATGTTGAAAACTTTCTCTCTGCGACTAGGGATAAGACAGGTATGCCCAGCATCACCACTTCCATGTAGCATTTTACAGAAAATCCTAGTAAGTACAACGAGAACAAAAAATAAACAAAAGATATAATGAATGTAAAGTAAGAAATAAAACTATTATTGTTTAAAAAACTATTATTGTTTACAAATAGTGTTGTATGCAGAAAAAATTCATTTACAAGTAAATTATCAGAAATAATAAGTGAGTTTAGCAAAGTTTGTGGATACAAGGTCAAGGTACAAAATCAATTAAAGAAGCAAAAATTAGAAAATACAATTTTTTTAAGCAGATACCATTTATAGCACCAAATACCTATGAATAAATCTTACAAAATAGGGCAAGGTTTCTGCAAAACAATAACACAATATTGAGAGAAATTAATGAAGACCTATATAAGTAGAGAAATATCTCATGTTTATGGATTGAAAAACCCTGTAAGACATAAACTGCATGGTTTATAATCCTGATAAAAATCACAGGGTGCTCAGCTCGGTGCTCTGTGATGACCTAGATGGGTGGGATGGGGGGAGGGAGGTACAAGAGGGAGGGAATATATGTATACATATAGCTGATTCACTTCACTGTACAGCAGAAACTAACACAGCATTGTAAAGCAATTATACTCCAATTAAAAAAAAGAAAAAAAACTTATGAGCTGCTTCTAAAATATATATGGAAATAAAAAGGGATACTATGAAAGAGTAAGGTCAAAGAACTTACACACTAGATATCAATACTTATTATAATGCTATAGTAATTAAGACCATGTGGTACTTGTGTAAAGGTAGACAAATAGACTAAGAAAAAAGTCCTCAAACAGGTCCACACATATTTGGACATTTGATCATACAAGTTGGGGAAAGGACAGTTCAATCAATGTTTTGTCTATTGGGTAACTGTATGGGAAAAAGAAAAGAAACTTGATTATTATGTCACAGCATACATAAAAATCAATTCTCAATTGATGGTAGCTCTAAATGTGACATTTCTTTAAGATAAAATAAGAAAATATCTTCATGATGTGAAGATAGAGAAAAGTATTTATTAAATGACACATATACTCACCAACAATAAAGGAAATATTGATAAATTGGACTACATTAAATTAAGAACTTTTGTTTATCAGATGACATCACTAAAAGAGTGAAAAAGTAAGCCACATAGTAGGAGAAGATACTTGTGACACATAATTGACAAAGGACTTATGTCCAAAATACGTGAAAAACTTTTTATAAATCAGTAAGTAATACAGATAATTCAATATATCTTCTTTACAAAAGAGGATATCCAAATAGCTGATATATCTACAAAAGGTGCTCAACCTTATTAGTAATCAAGGAAATGCAAACTGAAACACACCTACCCTGTGACCAGCAACTCCACTACTAGGCATATACCCAATAGAAGTGCAAGCATATGTGTACCAAGACATTTACGAGAATGTTCATTGCGGCATTATTTGAAACAGTCCCAAACTGGAAGCAACCCAAAAGCTCATTCATAATAGAAATTGTGGTATACTCATTCAGTGAAATACTCTTCAGCAATTATGATGAAAAAAACCATGGAAACATAAAACATGAGCAAATCTCATGAACATTATTTTGAGAACAGAAATCCAACACAAAAGAATATATACTGTATGACTCCACTTATATAAGGTCAAAAACAAGCAAAACTTAACTGTAGCTTTGGAAGTCTGGGTAGTAACTAAATAGGGAGAAAGCAGTTTTGGAAAGGGGACCTGAGCTTGGCTTTTGGAGGTGCTAAAAAGGTCCTATTTGTTATGGTGATTGATTATATCAAGTTGTATGCTTATTATTTGTACATTCTTATTTAGTGAGGTACATTTCAATAATTTTTTTTTAAAATTCAGCAATGCCCTAATAAGATTAATCTTACGGAATTATTTGTTTACACTATCAGTTATAATAACATAATAGTTGATGTGAAAATTTATAAGTGACATTGATGAAACAAAAGTGAGAAATTATCTATGGTTAATAACTGCCAATAAAAAATAAAGTTGAACTCATGGAAGGAAAGCTACACACAGAATGTAACCTGAAGATTTTGAAGAAGGAAGTTTAACAAAGATCAAACACCTTAGAAAAAGGCTTCTTGCTTGACTCAAGACTTTGGGCCCTGCTGGCATCCAAGCATGCTCTGTCCTGGCCTATGAGGCTCTTTCTGGTTTATACCCAACTTACACCTCCTCTGGTCCCAGTGAGTCTTTTGTATTAATCTTGGACCAGATGAGGACAGAACTCTTTGAGCACTGACTAGTTCATAGAACTGAAATGTTTCCAATAACACAAAGCTACGAATTGCTATGATTTATCCTGAGTGCATGCAGCCCTTGGAGAGCTTTATTGTAAGAGGAACACACTTCCCAAAACCCTTCTGTATGGCCACAACCTCGCTCGTCTACACGTGGGATGCTGAGATTTGGGTTTTAAATATTAATCCAAGAGCACAGATTGGTATCTGGACTGTTTTCCTCTGTGAGGTTTTGTCTTTGCTGTTGCCATTGTTATTACTGTTGCTATAAGAGAAAGGGAAGGAGGGCGGGAGAAATCTCATATTCTCTTGCCTGGATTTCAAGACCCTTATAATGGTTCCCCAAGCTACCTTTTCAAACATATCTCCCACTGATCCCCTGAGTGGTGCCTATGTTAACCGAACAAAAGTCACTACTGCAAAGTACTGTGTGCTTCTTGCTTTTAAGCATTGTTCCACACTTTCCCCACTCATTTCTTCTTAGATGAATCAATTCCGCCTTCAAGGCTGAATTCAATGCAGCTTCTACCGGAAGGGTTCACTGACCATTCCCAGCCCCTGTGAGTGCTCTGTCCTGCTCACTCTAATGGCTGTTTAACTGACCCTATTTTCCATACCCTAAATCAGAATGCATAGTCTGCAGGGGACTTGTCAACCATTTATGGGTATGAACAGCCATCTATGAGACGTTTGAAGCTGGGAATAATGGAATTTCACATCAATAAATTTTTTTCCTGCTGTTAAAGTATATATCCCGTGCCAGGTACTATATGAAACACTTCATCTACATTATTTCATCGAATCCTCATGATACTCCTGGTTGGTAGACATTATCATATATCTGCCCAAGGTTATTCTAGAGACAATAAACCGCAGAGCCAAAACTCAAACCCAGAACTGACTCGTCAGGATATGCTCCCCACTCTGCTACAGAGCTGTTCACAGATGTGGAGAGGGCAGGGGTGCAAGATGTAGGAGGCTGAGGCAGCATTATGGAGAGAAGCTGGGAGAAATGAGGCTGGGCCTGACCATGTTTGGTCCATGTCAAATCTGGAGCCCTGTCCAACAAGCAGCAGGAAGACAGCGCATGTGAGTACGAAGGCTTCAGCGAGCTGCCTGGAAATACAGATCCGGTAGATCCTCACTAGCTTCAGAGTTGGTGTAGTACAGCGGCTGCAAGCATAGACTCTAGAGCCAGACTGCATGGATTTGAATCCTGGCTCCGTCACTTATTAGATGTACGACTTTAGGTAAGTTACTCGCCCTCTCTGAAGTCACTTGTCCACTCTGTTCCTGTTTTTTTTAATCTGCAAAATGGAGATGATAGTACTTATCTTGTAGTGATGTTGTGAAGATGAAATGAGTTAATATGTGGGAAGCTTTCTGCAGGGTTCCAGGCACACAGTAGGTCCTGTGGGAGAGTGGGTTCTTCCTCTTCTTCTCTGTTTGGGCCTCTGTAAGTGAGAGTTGGATCAGATGGTCCACAGTACGGCCACCATAACATATGTTTGTGCTCTCCTCTTAGATTTCATGAGTTCTTGGAAAGTCTAAACTCTGCTTCTAATTTGCTGCATCATGCTGGCAAACCATTGAAATGGAGAAGCAGCTAAATGACCCTGAATAGGTTACTTGATGTCTCCAGTCATCACTCCTGCTTAACTTTTCTAGGATCCCAAACAGAATAGTGCACACCTCCTAGCTGAAAAGTGTTTCTGGGTCCCCCAGACCTATGGAGTGTTAGAAGCGGGACTGTTTTCCTCTTTCAGCACCCATCTGCCACCTGCCAACTCGTGGGCAAGTTGCCCTTGAAGGTAAGGTCCAGGTGAGGCATTTCCGAGGTTAGCTCTGTGAGGGGGGAAAGCCGAGAAGACCACGTCCACAGGCGTGTGGGCAGCAGTGTGGGCTTTAGGCCCTCATAATTCTGCTGCCTTCTGCAGCCCATTCTTGGATGAAGACAATTGGCATTTTCAACATTTGATATGAAGTACTGTATGTATGCAGTTCAGGCTTCACTCCAACCCAAGGACTGCCCCTTAGCCCCTTAAATCAGGGGTTCAGGAGCCACTGATGCCTGCAGGCTTCCTGTGAAGGTTCACCAGTGCACACCGCAATCCCTTGCACAGTGACTCAGGCAACAGTTTTCTCAAATATTTTGCCATAGCAAAACAGGACTCCCCAGCCTGCCCGTCTCCAGTACCTGTTTCCTCACACAGTCAGTGTCACATGCTTTAGTCTTCTGTTATGGGAGCATGCACTTCAAAGTACCAACTTCTAATTTGGTTAGGGTAGTCTAAGCCATGCTGTGATTGCAGACAGGCCCAAGCATGTCATGGCTCAACAGGAAAGCAGTTTACTTCTCACTTGTCTCAAGGTCTAGCAGGTTGGATCATTCTTTTCAAAGCAGTGATTCAGGAAACACAGCTCCGTCTACCCGGTGGTTCTACCATCTACAATGCATGGCTCTCAGAGTTGGGAACTTGGGAGTTCACTCCATTCCAGTATGATGGGGAAGGAAAAAGAGAAAGAGAGAGAGTGAGATGGGCCTGGAAGTGTCATCCCTGACTTTCATCCGTAACCTTTCTGTCCACCTGGAACTCAGTTGCATGCTGCCAGCTAACAGAATGGAGGCCGGGAATGGAGCCCAGCTGTGGGCCTAGGAAGAAGAGATGGCTTTGTTGAGCATCCTGCCAGTCTCTGCTACTGTTAACTACGGTATTGGTCCAAATCCTGTCTATTCTGCCTCCAAAAGTTTTCCACTTTTTTTTTTTTAAATTTTCTCCTCCTATTCTTTTTTTTAACATCTTTATTGGAGTATAATTGCTTTACAATGGTGTTAGTTTCTGCTATATAACCAAGTAAATCAGTTATATATATACATATGTCCTCATATCTCTTTCTTCTTACATCTCCCTCCCTCCTACAGTACCTATCCCACCCCTCTAGGTGGTCACAAAGCACCGAGCTGATCTCCCTGTGCTATGTGGCTGCTTCCCACTAGCTATCTACTTTATGTTTGGTAGTGTATATATGTCCATGCCACTCTCTCACTTTGTCCCAGCTTACCCTTCCCCCTCGCCGTGTCCTCAAGTCCATTCTCTAGTAGGTCTGTATCTTTATTCCCATCTTGCCCCTAGGTTCTTCATGACCTTTTTTTTTTTTTAGATTCCATATATATGTTTTAGCATACGGTATTTGTTTTTCTCTTTCTGACTTACTTCACTCTGTACGACAGCCTCTAGGTCCATCCACCTCACTACAAATAACTCAATTTTGTTTCTTTTTATTGCTGAGTAATATTCCACTGTATATATGTACGACATCTTCTTTATCCATTCATCTGTTGATGGGCACTTAGGTTGCTTCCATGTCCTGTCTATTGTAAATAGAGCTGCAATGAACATTTTGATACATGACACTTTTTGAATTATGGTTTTCTCGGGTATATGCCCAGTAGTGGGATTGGTGGGGCGTACGGTAGTTCCTTTTTTAGATTTTTAAGGAACCTCCATACTGTTCTCCATGATGGCTGTATCAGTTTACATTCCACCAACAGTGCAAGAGGGTTCCCTTTTCTCCACACCCTCTCCAGCATTCATTGTTTGTAATTCTTTTTTTTTTTTTTTTTGCGCGGGCCTCTCACCATCGTGGCCTCTCCTGCTGCGGAGCACAGGCTCCAGACACGCAGGCTCAGCAGCCGTGGCCCATGGGCCCAGCCACTCCGCAGCATGTGGAATCTTCCCAGACTGGGACACGGACCCGCGTCCCCTGCATTGGTAGGCGGATTCCCAACCACTGCACCACCAGGGAAGCCCTGTTTGTAAATTTTTTCGTGATGGCCATTCTGACCAGTGTGAGATGATATCTTATTGTAGTTTTGATTTGCATTTCTCTAACAATTAATGATGTTGAGCATTCTTTCATGTGTTTGTTGGCAATCTGTATATCCTCTTTTGGATAAATGACTATTTAGGTCTTCTGCCCATTTTTCGTTGGGTTGTTTGTTTGTTTGATATTGAGCTGCATGAGCTGCTTGTAAATTTTGGAGATTAATCCTGTCAGTTGCTTCATTTGCAAATATTTTCTCCCATTCTGAGGGTTGTCTTTTCATCTTGTTTATGGTTTCCTTTACTGTGCAAAAGCTTTTAAGTTTCATTAGGTCCCATTTGTTTATTTTTGTTTTTATTTCCATTTTTCTAGGAGGTGGGGCAAAAAGGATCTTGCTGTGATTTATGTCATAGAGTGTTCTGCCTATGTTTTCCTCTAAGAGTTTGATAGTTTCTGGCCTTACATTTAGGTCTTTAATCCATTTTGAGTTTATTTTTGTGTATGGTGTTAGGGAGTGTTCTAATTTCATTCTTTTACATGTACATGTCCAGTTTTCCCAGCACCACTTATTGAAGAGGCTGTCTTTTCTCCACTGTATATTCTTGCCTCCTTTGTCAAAGAAAAGGTGACCATATGTGGGTGGGTTTACCTCTGGACTTTCTATCCTGTTCCATTGATCTATCTTTCTGTTTTTGTGCCAGTACCATACTGTCTTGATTACTGTAACTTTGTAGTATAGTCTGAAGTCAGGGAGCCTGATTCCTCCAGCTCTGTTTTTCTTTCTCAAGATTGCTTTGGCTATTTGGGGTCTTTTGTGTTTCCATACAAAATGTGAAATTTTTTGTTCTAGTTCTGTGAAAAATGCCAGTGATAGTTTGATAGGGATTGCATTAAGTCTGTAGATTGCTTTGGGTAGTATAGTCATTTTCACAATGTTGATTCTTCCAATCCAAGAACATGGTATATCTCTCCATCGATTTGTATCATCTTTAATTTCTTTCAACAGTGTCTTATAATTTTCTGCATGCAGGTCTTTTGTCTCCTTAAGTAGGTTTATTCCTAGATATTTTATTCTTTTTGTTGCAATGGTAAATGGGAGTGTTTTCTTAATTTAAGATTTGTCATCATTAGTGTATAGGAATGCAAGAGATTTCTGTGCGTTAATTTTGTATCCTGCTATGTTACCAAATTCATTGATTAGCTCTAGTGGTTTTCTGGTAGCATCTTTAGGATCCTCTATGTATAGTATCATGTCATCTGCAAACAGTGACAGCTTTACTTCTTCTTTTCTGATTTGGATTCCTTTTATTTCTTTTTCTTCTCTGATTGCTGTGGCTAAAACTTCCAAAACTATGTTGAATAAGAGTGGTGAGAGTGGGCAACTTTGTCTTGTTCCTGATCTTAATGGAAGTGGTTTTATTTTTTCACCATTGAGGACGATGTTGGCTGTGAGTTTGTCATATACGGCCTTCAGTATGTTGAGAAAAATTCCCTCTCTGCCTACTTTCTGAAGGGTTTTTATAATAAATGGGTGTTGAATTTTCTTGAAAGCTTTCTCTGCATCTACTGAGATGATCATATGGTTTTTCTCCTTCAATTAGTTAATATGGTGTATCACATTGATTCATTTGCTTATATTGAAGAATCCTTGCATTCCTGGGATAAACCCCACTTGATTATGGTGCATGATCCTTTTAATGTGCTGTTAGATTCTGTTTGCTAGTATTTTGTTGAGGATTTTTGCATCTATGCTCATCAGTGATATTGGCCTGTAGTTTTCTTTCTTTGTGATATCTTTTTCTGGTTTTGGTATCAGGGTGATGGTGGCCTCGTAGAATGAGTTTGGGAGTGTTCCTCCCTCTGCTATATTTGGGAAGAGTTTGAGAAGGATAGGTGTTAGCTCTTCTCTAAATGTTAGATAGAATTTGCCTGTGAAGCCATGTGGTCCTGGGTTTTTGTTTGTTGGAAGATTTTAAATCACAGTTTCAATTTCAGTGCTTGTGATTGGTCTGTTCATATTTTCTATTTCTTCCTGATTCAGACTTGGCAGGTTGTGCATTTCTAAGAATTTGTCCATTTCTTCCAGGTTGTCCATTTTATTGGCATAGAGTTGCTTGTAGAAATCTCTCATGATCTTTTGTATTTCTTCAGTGTCAGTTGTTACTTCTCCTTTTTCATTTCTAATTCTGTTGATTTGAGTCTTATCCCTTTTTTTCTTGTTGAGTCTGGCTAATGGTTTATCTATTTGTTTATCTTCTCAAAGAACAAGCTTTTAGTTTTTTTGATCTTTGCTATCATTTCCTTCATTACTTTTTCATTTATTTCTGATCTGATCTTTATAATTTCTTTCCTTCTGCTAACTTTGAGGTTTTTTTGTTCTTCTTCTAATTGCTTTAGGTGCAAGGTTAGGTTGTTTATTCGAGATGTTTCCTGTTTCTTAAGGTAGGATTGTATTGCTATAAACTTCCCTCTTAGAACTGCTTTTGCTGCATCCCATAGGTTTTGGGTCATCGTGTCTCCACTGTCATTTGTTTCTAGGTATTTTTTGATTTCCTCTTTGATTTCTTCAGTGATCTCTTAGTTATTAAGTAGTGTATTGTTTAGCCTCCATGTGTTTGTATTTTTTACAGATCTTTTCCTGTAATTGATATCTAGTCTTATAGCAATGTGGTCAGAAAAGATACTTGATATGATTTCAATTTTCTTAAATTTACCAAGGCTTGATTTGTGACCCAAGATATGATCATCCTGGAGAATGTTCCATGAGCACTTGAGAAGAATGTGTATTCTGTTGTTTGGATGGAATGTCCTATAAATATCAATTAAGTCCATCTTGTTTAATGTATCATTTAAAGCTTGTGTTGCCTTATTTATTTTCATTGTGGATGATCTGTCCATTGGTGAAAGTGGGGTGTAAAAGTCCCCACTATGATTGTGTTACTGTCAATTTCCCCTTTTATGGCTCTTAGTATTTGCCTTATTTGTTGAGGTGCTCCTATGTTGGGTGCATAAATATTTACAATTGTTATAACTTCTTCTTGGATTGATCCCTTGGTAATTATATAGTGTCCTTCTTTGTCTCTTGTAATAGTCTTTATTTCACAGTCTTATTTTGTCTGATATGAGATTTGCCACTCCAGCTTTCTTTTGACTTCCATTTTCATGGAATATCTTTTTCCATCCCCTTACTTTCAGTCTGTATGTGTCCCTAGGTCTGAAGTGGGTCTCTTGTAGACAGCATATATACAGGTCTTGTTTTTTTATCCATTCAGCCAGTCTGTGTCTTTTGGTGGGAGCATTTAATCCATTTACATTTAAGGTAATTATCAATATGTATGTTCCTATTCCCATTTTCTTAATTGTTTTGGGTTTGTTATTGTAGGTCTTTTCCTTCTCTTGTGTTTCCTGCCTAGAGAAGTTCCTTTAGCATTTGTTGTAAAGTTGGTTTGGTGGTGCTGAATTCTCTTAGCTTTTGCTTGTCTGTAAAGCTTTTAATTTCTCCATCAAATCTGAATGAGATCCTTGCTGGGTAGAGTAATTTTGGTTGTAGGTTTTGCTCCTTTATTACTTTAAATATGTCCTGCCAGTCCCTTCTGGCTTTCGGAGTTTCTGCTGAAAGATCAGCTGTTAACCAGAGGGGTATTCCCTTGTGTGTCATTTGTTATTTTTCCCTTGCTGCTTTTAATATTTTTTCTTTGTATTTAATTTTTGATAGTTTGATTAATGTGTGTCTTACCATGATTCTCCTTGCATTTATCCTGTATGGGACTCTCTGCGCTTCCTGGACTTGATTAACTATTTCCTTTCCCATATTAGGGTAGTTTTCAACTATAATCTCTTCAAATATTTTCTCAGTCCCTTTCTTTTTCTCTTCTTCTTCTGGGACCCCTATAATTTGAATGTTGGTGTGTTTAATGTTGTCCCAGAAGTCTCTGAGACTGTCCTCAATTCTTTTCATTCTTTTTTCTACTCTGCAGTAGTTATTTCCACTATTTTATCTTCCAGGTTACTTATCTGTTCTTCTGCCTCAGTTATTCTGCTATTGATCCCTTGTAGAGAATTTTAAATTTCATTTATTGTGTTGTTCTTCACTGTTTGTTTGCTCTTTAGTTCTTCTAGGTACTTGTGAAACGTTTCTTGTATTTTCTGTATTCTATTTCCAAGATTTTGGCTCATCTTTATTATCATTATTCTGAATTCTTTTTCAGGTAGACTGCCTATTTCCTCTTCATTCTTTAGGTCTGGTGGGCTTTTGCTTTCCTCCTTCATCTGCTGTGTGTTTCTCTGTCTTCTCATTTTGCTTAACTTACTGTGTTTGGGGTCTCCTTTTCACAGCCTGCTGGTTCGTAGTTTCCTTTGTTTTTGGTGTCTGTCCCCAGTGGCTAAGGTTGGTTCAGTGAGTTGTGTAGGTTTCCTGGTGGAGGGGACTAGTGCCTGTGTTTTGGTGGATGAGGCTGGACCTTTTCTTTCTCGTGGGTAGGTCCATGTCTGGTGGTGTGTTTTGGGTTGTCTGTGGCCTTATGATTTTAGGCAGCCTCTCTGCTAATGGATGGGGTTGTGTTCCTGTCTTACTAGTTGTTTGGCATAGGGTGTCCAGCACTGTAGTTTGCTGGTCATTGAGTGAAGCTGGGTGTTGGTGTTGAGATGGAGATCTCTGGGAGATTTTCGCCGTTTGATATTACGCGGAGCTGGGAGGTGTCCTGTGGACCAGTGTCCTGAACTTGGCTTTCACACCTCAGAGGCACAGGCCTGACGCTTGGCTGGAGCACCAAGAGCCTTTCATCCACATGGCTTAGAATAAAAGGGAGAAAAGAAAGAAAGAAAGAAAGAAAGAAAGAAAGAAAGAAAGAAAGAAAGAAAGAAAGAAAGAAAGAAAGAAAGAAAGAAAGAAAGAAAGAAAGAAAGAAAGAAAGAAAGAAGGAGATAAAATAAAAGTTATTAAAATAAAAAATAATTATTAAGAAAAACAATTTTTAAAGTAATACCAAAAAAACCCAAAAAAACAGACGGACCGAACCCTAGGACAAATGATAAAAGAAAAGCTATACAGACAAAATCACACACAGAAGCATACACATACACACTCACAAAAAGAGAAAAAGGGAAAAAAAAAATGTATCTTTGCCCCCAAAGTCCACCTCCTCGATTTGGTCGTTTTGTATTCAGGTATTCCACAGATGCAGGGTACATCAAGTTGATTGTGGAGCTTTAATCCGCTGCTCCCGAGGCTGCTGGGAGAAATTTCCCTTTCTCTTCTTTGTTAGCACAGCTCCTGGGATTCAGCTTTGGATTTGGCCCCACCTCTGTGTGTAAGTCGCCTGAGGGCGTCTGTTCTTCGCTCAGACAGGATGGGGTTAAAGGAGCCGCTGATTCGGGGGCTCTGGCTCACTCAGGCCGGGGGGGAGGAAGGGGTACGGATGCGAGGTGAGCCTGCGGTGGCAAAGGCCGGCGGGACGTTGCACCAGCCTGAGGCGCGCCCTGCGTTCTCCCGGGGAAGTTGTCCCTGGATCACGGGACACTGGCAGTGGCGGGCTGCACAGGCTCCCCGGAAGAGGGATGTGGATAGTGACCTGTGCTCGCACACAGACTTTTTGGTGGCGGCAGCAGCAGCCTTAGCGTCTCCTGCCCGTCTCTGGGGTCCATGATTTTAGTCTCTGGAGCTCCTTTAAGCAGCGCTCTTAATCCCCTCTCCTTGCACACCAGGAAACAAAGAGGGAAGAAAAAGTCTCTTGCCTCTTCGGCAGCTCCAGACTTTTCCCCCGACTCCCTCCCGGCTAGCCGTGGCGCACTAGCCCCCTTCAGGCTGTGTTCACCCAGCTGACCCCAGTCCTCTCCCTGCGCTCCAACTGAAGCCCAAGCCTCAGCTCCCAGCCCCCGCCCGCCCCGGCGGGTGAGCAGACAAGCCTCTCGGGCTGGTGAGTGCCGGTCGGCACCGATCCTCTGTGCAGGAATCTCTCCACTTTGCCTTCCGTACCCCTGTTGCTGCGCTCTCCTCTGTGGCTCCAAAGCTTCCCCCCATCTCTGCCTGCGAAGGAAGGGGCTTCCTTGTGTGTGGAAACCTTTCCTGCTTCACAGCTCCCTCCCACTGGTGCAGGTTCCGTCCCTATTCTTTTGTCTCTGTTTTTTCTTTTGCCCTACCCAGGTACGTGGGGAGTTTCTTGCCTTTTGGGAAGTCTGAGGTCTTCTGCCAGAGTTCAGTAGGTGTTCTCTAGGAGTTGTTCCACATGTAGATGTATTTCTGATGTATTTGTGGGGAGGAAGGTGATCTCCGCTTCTTACTCTTCCGCCATCTTGAAGCTCCTCTCCTTTTTTTAAGAAAATTTAATTAGTTCATTTATTTTTGTCTGCATTGGGTCTTTGTTGCAGTGCATGGGCTTTCTCTAATTGCAGCGAACGGGGGTTACTCTTCGTTGCAGTACGTGGGCTTCTCATTGCGGTGGCTTCTCTTGTGGACCACGGGCTCTAGGTGCTCAGGCTTCAGTAGTTGTGACATGTGGGCTCAGTAGTTGTGGGTCACGGGCTTAGTTGCTCCGTGGCATGCGGGATCTTCCCGGACCAGGGCTTGAACCTGTGTCCCCTGCATTGGCAGGCGGATTCTTAACCACTGCACCACCAGGGAAACCCTTATAACTGCTGTTTTTCTCTAAGTTTTTATCCTTCCAGTTTCCTTTAAACAGTTGCCAGTTACTTTTCCAAAACTCAGACATGATCATATTACTCTCCTTACCCCAAAATCTCAATGTCCCCCACACCTATGCTCATAGAATAAGGTGCAAACTCTTTAGCCTAGTATAAAAGTTCTGCCCATCCTGTGTGCTCAGATATTAGCTCTCCATTTCCTATGTCTCGTCCTTTCCTTTTTCGTGTTAGTGCACGTGATGTTCCTTCAGCCTCCTCTATCTCTTAAAACCATACTCACATGTCCTACCCTTCATGAAACTGTCCTCAAGTTGCCTGGTTGAAATTGTTCTTTTTTCCAATATTCTCATAGTCCTTTGTTAATCTCTGCATTTGATTCCTACATTATTTCTATGATATGTTACAGTATTCTCACCTTATGTGGCCAAGGACAAATGTACATTAGCAAAGAGCAGAACCAATTGGAAAGTTACACATATTCACATCTCCATATTGTACAGGAAAACAAAAGTAACATTCTTGTGAGTCTTGTCAATTTAAAGCTTTATCAAATCAGATTCTTCATGCAATCTTCATGAGTCAGAAGGAAACAGCTCTCCCACAGTTGGTACAGGGGAAGGGAAACCTCTTCTCGCTCTTTTCTGAGAATCCTTTTGCTAATTGTAAAGACTTCATTTTTAAGACCAGCCTCTGGAATTCCATTAATTAGTCTTAACATTTAAAAGCAGGCTTATAAGTATAGGATGGAAAGGGAGAAAAAGAAGAATAACTTTACAGTGAATAAACCTGACAGTCACCACCTCAACCAG
The DNA here is from genome assembly GCF_011762595.2 of Tursiops truncatus. Classification (NCBI taxonomy): domain Eukaryota; kingdom Metazoa; phylum Chordata; class Mammalia; order Artiodactyla; family Delphinidae; genus Tursiops; species Tursiops truncatus. The sequence goes on from NC_047034.1 coordinate 125,421,247, forward strand.
GTGATCAAGGATAACGTCAACAGTGATGAGTCATGTTGATGGTGTATCCCTTGATGTGGTATGATGGGAATGATACTGTACCTCTGTGGTCCTCCTCCCAAAACATTACCCCAGTCTAATTATGAGAAAAACATCAGACAAGCCCCACTTGAGAGACTTCAAAATATCTGACCAATAATCCTCAAAACTATCAAGGTCATCAAAAACAGGGGAAGTCTGAGAAACTCACAACCAAGAGGAAACTAAGGAGATAACTAAATATAATGTGGTAAACTGGCTGGGATCCTGAGACACAGAAAGGACATTAGGAAAGAAAATGAGGCTATCTTAATAAAAAATGAACTTGAGTTAATAATCATGTATCAGTATCAGTTCATTTATTGTGACAAATGTACCATACAAATGTAAGATGTTAATAATAGGGGAGGGCTTCCCTGGTGGCACAGTGGTTGGGAGTCCGCCTGCCGATGTGGGGGACACGGGTTCATGCCCCAGTCCAGGAGGATCCCACATGCCGTGGAGCGGCTGGGCCCGTGAGCCATGGCCGCTGAGCCTGCGCGTCCGGAGCCTATGCTCCGCAAAGGGAGAGGCCACAACAGTGAGAGGCCCGCGTACCGCCAAAAAAATAATAATAATAATAATAATAATAGGGGAAACTGGCTGTGGGGTATATGGGAACTCTCTTTACTATCTTTGTGATAATTCTGTGAATCTAAAACAGTTATAATATTTTAAAATCCTTTTAAAAATTCAGTCTTGCCGAATTCAACTGACAGAAACATGATTTTGTTTGAAAACAGTGAAAGAAGGAGTATATACCATTGTGTTCTACAAAAAAAAAAAAAAAATAGCAGAGTCCTGATGAAATAACACAATGGGGTGAAAACTTATTTCTCTTTATGGACTTGTACAAAGAATGCTTTTGTTTAGGCAATGAGTATTTTACAGTGGAAACACTGTGCACATGGAAAAAATCAAAGGGGAATATGCTGCAAAACTAAACTTTTTAACTTAAAAGGGGCATAAAATGTGCTTCTTGTTTTTGATGGGGATAATTATTTTCATTCTTTAATAATTAGTCCTCTCTTTGTAGGCAGCTCTTTCCTGCTACTTTAATAGAACTTAGTGGCACAGAGAGAATTGGGAGCATGGGCAAGGGAGGTGTTGCAACTTTCTAGCTGTGTAAACTTGGGCAGATTACTCACCTAGGAAATGAGGTAATTAAACCACAGATTATTTCTAGGAGGGATTCCAATTCAACTACTATTTCATCCATAGATGCTTTCTTGGCTCTGTGCCCTTTTGGCATCATTCTTCCGTCCATCTTTTCCCCAATAGCCTCTTCTCCCTTCAAGGTTCTCTCCAGACAGCATGTTCTCTAAAGCTTTTCCTCAGATTTCAGATTTAAATAAAGACTAGAAGAGCATTAGAGATGGAATAAATAAAAGTAAAATAAGTTTTTAAATTAATTGATCTAATAGATAACTTCAAAGTGATAATAGTAACAATGCATTAGGTGATTATAGCATATGGATGAGTGAAATGAGTGACATAAATTTATAAGGGATGAGAGGGATTAATTGGGAATATTATAGGTCACCTGCCTTTCATCTGAAGTGTTATTTGAAAGTGGACTTAAATTTGTTATAAATGTATATTATAAATTGATATGCTAAGAGGAGAGAAAATGGAATTATATAAAATGCTCAGTTAAAACCAGAGAAGGAAGAAAAAGAGGGAAAAAATAAAGAACAAGTACAATGAATATAAAACAGCTACAAACATGGTAGATATTAAACCAAATATACTGATAATCACATTAAATATGAATTGTCTAAATATACCAATTAAAATACAGAGACTGTTAGAGTAGATAAAGAAGATCCAACTTTCTCTCTCTCTCTCTCTCTATATATATATATGTTTACAAGAAATCCATTTTAAATATAAAGACACAGATAGGTTAAAAGTAAAGGGCTGGAGAAAGATATTCTATAGTAACACTAATCAAGAGAAAGCTGAAACAGCTATATTAATTTCAGACAAATTAGACTGCAGAACAAGGGAAATCGTCAGGGATAAAGAAGGTCATTACATAATGATAAAGGAGTCAATTCTCCAAGAAAACATAGCAATCCTTAATGTGTGTGTACCTAACAATAGAACATCAAAACATGCAAGGCAAAAACTAATAGAACAGCAAGGAGAAATAGACAGATCCATTATTACGGATTTGGAGACTTGAATACCCCTTCAGTAATTAATAGATCCAGCAGGCAAAAACTGAGTAATAACACAGTTGAACTGACACAGCACCATTAATCAACTAGACTTAATTGACATTTATAAAATACTTTATCCAACAATAGCAGAATACACAGATACCATGCCATGTTGATCACTATAGCTTTACAGTAAGTCTTGAAGTTGGGTAATTGCAGTCCTTCAACTTTGTTATTCTTCTTCAGTATTGTGTTGGCTATTTAGTTTTGTTTTCTGTTTGTTTGTTTTGCCTTTCCGTATAATCTTTAGTTTGTTTGATATCCACAAAATGGCTGCTCAGATTTTAATTTGGATCATATTGCATCTATAAATCAAGTTGGGCAGAATTGACAACTTAACAATATTGAGTCTTCTAATCCATGAACACAGAATATCTCTTCATTTATTTAGATCTTTTTGACTTTTTTCATTAGAGTTTTTTATTTCTATGCATATAGATCTTATATATATTTAGATAGATTTATACCTAAGTATTTCAAGGTTTTTGATGCTAATGTAAATGGCACTGTGTTAATAATTTCAAGTTCCAGTGTTCATTGTTGGTATGAAGGAAAGCAATTGATTTTGTACATTTACCTTGTATCGTGTGACCTTACTGTAGTCATTTACCCATTTCAAGTGGGTTTTTTATTTTGTCAGTTCTTTGGGATTTTGTACATAGACAATCATGTAACCCTCAAACAAAGACAGTTTTATTTCTTCCTTTCCAACCTGTACACCTTTTATTTTTTTTAATATTTAGCCCTATTGTCCCCGTAAGTGGGAATAGCTAACATTTACTGAGTGATTACTATGTCCAGACACTGTCCCAAGCATTTTATATGTATTTACTCATGAAATACTCATTATTTACTCACAAGAACTCTATAGAGTAGGATACCACTATTATCCCAATGTTACAGATGAGGATAGAGAAGTTAAGAAAATTGCCTAAAACATTGAAATATCCCAAGAATGTCAACACTTTGGTATTAAAATTTTCTCTCTTGAGTCTGGGAGAAGCACAGAAATCCACTGCAAACCATGGTTTCCAGTTCTTGTTCCAGGAAATATAATCATGAAATCTGTCTAACCACTGATAATCATATTAAATATGAATTGTCTAAATATACCAATTTAAATACAGAGACAGAGTAAAGAAGATCCAACTATATATATATATATATATATATATATATATATATATACAAGAAATCCATTTTAAATATAGTGGATTTATATCCATCTTTCCCTGGAGTTCTATTCAATAGTTCCAACTGAGTACTAGAAATAGTCTCCTGTGTGTCCCACAGGCATCTCCAATTCAACGTATTCAAAATCATACTCAAAATTTTCTCCTCCAGTTTTGCTTTTCCTCTTGTGTTTCTTTTTTCTTGTTGTTATCTCTTCTTTCTTTTTACCTTTTGACCCCCCTTCACTCATTCTGTTAGGTTAGAGATGGGATGATGGATTAAGCAAGGTGCTAAAGTAGTTTCAAGCTTTCTTCTGTATCAGAATCACCTGAGGGCCTTGTTAAACTGCAGACCCCCAGGTGTCACCCATAGAGTCTCATTCTGTAGATGTGGGTTGTGTATTTTTTTTAATTGAAAAAAAATCGTGTAGCATCATGTAAGTTGGGTTGAGTATTTTTAACAAGCATCCCAGTTGATGCCAATTCAGGTGATCCTAGAACCACAGGTTGAAAAGCACTCCAGGGCTCAGATGAAGGCATCAGCCTTGGATGGAGAAAAGACAAAATGCTGCAGGATATGTGTGGGCTAGGGGCTGCTGGAGTTTTATCTGGTGTCCTCCTTTCTTTATGAGGTAGGAGCTAGTGTCTCTATGAACAAGGAGCTGTTTATAGCATCAGGGTGCTAAGAGAAAGCAGTCAGGCTGGGAATAGAAGTCATAGGAATGGGAGAAGGTCGTTGCAGGGTTAAAGGAAGAGAGTCTGAAGCAACACTGATCTTGGAAATGAAAACTGTAAAGAAGATACTATTTTTTGGTGAAAGGTAGGGAACACAACTGCCATTAGTTGTCTACAGAGCTTAAAAGAGGGGAAGAACCCAGAAAGAAATGGAAAGAAAACAGATTCCCCAAATTATGATTGTGAGGGTCCTAAACATCACCACCTGTCTCTGCTAGAGAGGCAGCATGGTGTGAAATACACAAGTCCGAGAGGTAGCCAGAATTCCTAGCCTCTACCATGCAGTTAATCTCTCTGTGCCTCGTCTCCTCATTTGTAAAATGGAGACAGTATTAGTTCCACTTCATGGACTCATAATATAAGTTCCAAATGAATAAACACATGTAATATATTAGGCTCATAGCAAAGACTCAAATGGATGTTAGCTTATTCACATTCCACAAGCAATACCCTGCTTGAATTTTACACACATAAGTCAATTAATCTTACTTCAAATAGGGGTACTTTTGACCCCTTTTTACAGATGAAGAAACTGAATATAAAAGGAAAACAAGTTATTTGTCTAAGTCCAAACAAGCGGAATATGAGCAAACAGGAACTGGAGACCAGGTCTCCAAACTCCAGCTGCATTTTGAGTGTCTACTTGTTGCCAGGTATTGAGGAAGGTGCTTTTAACATGTCAGCACTTGCCATGTATTTCCCTATTATCAGTTGAGGATATTAAGGATAGAATTAAAGGCCAAATTATAAACAGGTGGTGGAACCACAGCTGGAGAGAAGCCAGCTGGCTCAAGAGCTGGGAACTCCTACAGTGACTTCTACCCCTCTTAATGGAATCTACATTACCCCACACCATCCTGGTCACCTCTGAGAGCTACATGCCGGTGCTTACTAACATCTGTGAGGGAATCAGAGATAAATGAATCTCAGTTTCATCTGAGAAAAGCTCATAGCTTTGCGGAGAGTATAAAACAAGTATATACAAAGCTATAATACAAGGTAAAAGGTGCGTGGGAATTCAGAGGGAGGGATTCCATCCAGCTGGATGTGCCATTTGGAGGTGAACCTAGAAGGAGGGCAGGATTGGGGCATGTGGATGAGGGAATGGGGTTGGAGGATGAACTGAGTGGAGAAGCAGACACAGGAACTCCCAAGAATATCCAGTTATTAAGCCAGTGTGTGTAGACTTGTGGAAGGTAAGATTTGAAAGGGAATCTGGGATCTGTTTGTAGGGAGCTGGAAATCTGAAGATGAATAGTTTGAACTTTAATTCTGTAGGCAACAGGGAGCCACAAGAGATGTGTTGTTTTTGGCTGTTTTGCAAATGCCTCTTAAAAGTAATGATTTTACTTGGAGATAACTGAAGACTGACATGCAGTTGTAAGCAATAATACAGAGAGAGCCTGAGTAACTTAGTCTCCCTCGATGGTAATATCTTGCAAAACTGTAGTCAATATCACAACCAGGATGTTAACATTGATACAATCCACTGCTCTTATTCAGATTTCCCCTGTTTTACTTGTACTCATCTGTGTATGCATTTAGTGCTATGGAATTTTATCAAATGTATAGGTTTGCATATCTACAACCACAGTCAAGATACAGGACAGTTCCATCACCATGAGAATCTCTCCTGTTGCCCTTTTACAAGCATACCCACCTTCCTTCCATGCCCCTTCCCTCATCTCTAAGCCCTATTACTAGAACCGTTTCTATAATTTTATTTCAAGAATGTTTCATAAATGGAATCATAGAGTATACAACCTTTGGTGACTGGCTTTTTTTCACTCACCATAACTCTCTTGAGATTCATTCAAACTGTAGCCTGTATCAATAATTCTCTCTCTCTCGCTCTCTCTGTCTCTCTTTTTTTTTTTTTTGGAGCAGTATTCCATGATATGGATGTACCATAGTTTAACCATTCACCTGCCAAAGGATGGCTGGGTTGTTTTCAGTATTTTACTACTATGATTTAAGCTGCTGTAAATATTTGTGTACAAAATTCACACATAAAGTTGTGTGCATTTTGTGTGAACATAAGTTTTCATTTCTCTGGGATAAATACCCAAGAGTTCTGGGTATGTATGTTTAGTAGTAGTAGGTATGTACGCTGGGTTGTATGTTTAGTTGCATCATTAATTTTATAACAAATGAATATATATATATAACTAATGTATATATATCATACATATTCTTTTCCAGATTATTTTCTATTATAGGTTATTACAAGATATTCAATATAGTTTCCTGTGCTATACAGTAGGTCCTTGTTTATCTACTTTATATGTAGTAGTGTGTACCTGTTAATTCCAAATTCCCAATTTATCCCTCCCTCCCCTTCCCCCTTTGGAAACCATAAGTTTGTTTTCTATATCTGTGAGTCTATTTCTGTTTTATAAATAAATACATCTGTATCAATTTTTTTTAAGATTCCACATATAAGCGATATCATATGACATTTGTCTTTCTCTGTCTGACTTACTTCACTTAGTATGATAATCTCCAGGTCCATCCATGTTGCTGCAAATGACATTATTTCATTCTTTTTAATGGCTGAATAATATTCCACTGTCTCATTGTGCTTTTAATTTGCATTCCTCTAGTGGCTTATGATGTTAAAAAACTTTTCATATGGTTATTTGTTCTTTGTATATCTTCTTCAGTGAAATGTCTATTCATGTCTTTTGCCCATTTTCTAATTGGACTTTGTATTATTGAGTTTTGTTAGCTCTATATTTCTGGCATCCTAGTCATTTGCCAGAAATGTGGCCTGCAAATATAGCTCCCAGTGTACTCCTTCTCTTTCCATTAGTTTTACAAGGTCTTCCACAGAATAAAAGTTTTTAATTTTCCTTTTATTTATCAAATTTTCCTTTTATGGACTGTGCTAATGGCATCAAGTCTAAGAACTCTTTCCTTAGACTTAAATCCTGAAGATATTCTTTTCAAAAAAACAATTTTGTATTTTTACATCTTATGCTTAAGTCCATTTCCATTTTAAGATAATTTTTATATAAGGTGTGAGATTTAAGTTGACTTTTTTGTTTGCTTATTTGTTTTTGTCTATGGATATCCAATTGCTCTAGCACCATTTGTTGAAAAGACAACAACAATCCTTCCTGCATTGAATTGCTTTTGCACCTTTATCGAAAATCAGTTGGTTGTATTTGTGTAGGCCTACTCCTGGGTTCTCTGTTCTGTTCCATTGATCTATATGTCTATCCCTTCACCAATATGACACTTCCATGATTATTGTAGCTATATTGTAAGCCTTAATATCAAGAAGAGTGATTCTTTTCACTTTATTCCTCTTTTTTCAAGAGTGTTTTAGCTATTCTAGATACTATGCCTTTTCATATAAATTTTAGGATGAACTTGTTTATGCCTACAATATCCTTGCTGGGATTTTGACAAGAATTTCATCAAACCTGTAGATCAGTTTGGAGAGAACTGACATCTTTACTAAGTTGTCTCCTAATCCATGAACACATTGTCTCCTAATCCACGAACACATCTATTTAGGTCTTCTTTGATTTCTATTATTAGCATTTTATAATTTTCAGCATTCAGACTATTTATGTGTTTTGTAAATTATACACAAAGTATTAACTTTTCTATAGAGTGTAAATAATACTGTGTTTTTTAAATTCTGGTTTCCATGTATTCTGTTTTACTATGTAAAATCAACCTACCTATGTCATTGAATGTGAAGTGAATTTCTTCTTACTTCAAACACCATACAGTTGGCTTATGTTTCTTTTGTTTGTTTTATCCACCCTGCCAATCTGCCTTTTTTGTTGTTGTTTTTTGTTTTTTGCAGTACGCGGGCCTCTCACTGTTGTGGCCTCTCCCATTGCGGAGCACAGGCTCCGGACACGCAGGCTTAGCGGCCATGGCTCACGGGGCCCAGCCACGCCGCAGCATGTGGGATCTTCCCGGACCGGGGCACGAACCCGTGTCCCCTGCATGGGCAGGCGGACGCTCAACCACTGCACCACCAGGGAAGCCCCAATCTGCCTTTTTAATTGGTGTATTTACACCATTTACATTTAAGGTGATTCTTGATATATATGAACTTAAGTATGCAATTTTATTATTTGTTTCCTGGTTTTCCTCTGTTTCTCTTTTATCATCTTCCTGTGGGTTACTGGAATGTTTTATAGGACTCTATTTTGATTTATTTTTAGTGTGTTTGAGTATATCTCTTTGTATAGAAAATTATTGCTTTGGGTATTACAATATGCATATATGACATCATAATCTATTACCATTTGAGTGAAGTATGAAAACCTTACTTCTATTCAGGTCCCTTTGCCTTCCCCAATTTTTAATATCATTGCCATGAGTATCAGGTGTTATAATTTTTGTTTTGATCATCATGATTGTAAAAACTTATGAGAAGAAGGATTGTCTATCATATTTACCCCTACTTTTTCTTTTACCTATCTTGATATTCTACTTTCCTTTATGAAGTTCCAAATTATCTTTTCCTTTCTGTTTATAAAACTTCCTTTAGCCACTCTTTAAGGGTAGGTTTGTTAGCAACAGATTTTCTTAGTTTTTCTCATCTGAACATGTCTTTTTTCATGAAGGACCATTTTTGGATATAGAGTTTGCAGTTGACAGTTCTTTTCTTTCAGCACTTGAAAAATGTCATGCCATTTCCTTTGGCATCTGTGGTTTCAGATGAGATATCTGCCATCATCTGAAATAATGTTCCTCTGACAGGTAATATATTATTTATTTCTAGCTGCTTTCAAGAATTTTTCTTTGTGTTCAGTTTTCAGAATTCAATTATGTGTCTTGGCATGGATTTCCTTGGAATTATCCTGGTGGGGTTTGCTCAGCTTCTTGGAACTGTAAGTTTGTGTCTTTCACCAAATTTGGGAGATTTTCAGCTGTAATTTCTTCCCATACTCATTTAGACTTTTTCTCCTCTCCTTATGGGACTCTGATGATACAAATATTGGGATTTTGGTTACTGTACCACAGGTCCTTGAGACTCTGTTCATTTTTTTCCCCAGTCTATTTTCTCTCTATTGTTTATATTGAGTAAATTTTATTTTTTATCCTCCCTCAAGTTTATTGATTCATCCAATGTCATCTCCATTATACTATCAAGACCATTCAGAAAGTTTAAAAAATTTCTATTATTGTATTTTTCAGTTCCATAATTTCCGTTTAGATCCTTTTTATACATTTTATTTCTTTGTTGAACTTTTTTTTAAATTTTATTTTATATTGGAGTATAGTTGATTAACAATGTTGTGATAGTTTCAGGTTTACAGCAAAGTGACTCAATTATACATATACATGTATCTATTCTTTTTCAAATTCTTTTCCCATTTAAGTTATTACAGAGTATTGAGCAGAGTTCCCTATGCTATACAGTAGGTCCTTATTGGTTGTCTATTTTATTTTTTATTTTTAAAAATATTTATTTATTTTAGGCTGTGTCGGGTCTCCGTTGCTGCACGCGGGGTTTCTCTAGTTGCAGAGAGCAGGGGCTACTCTTTGTTGCGGTATGTGGGCTTCTCATTGCAGTGGCTTCTCTTGTTGTGGAGTGCAAGCACTAGGTGCACGGGCTTCCGTAGTTGTGGCATGCAGGCTCAGTAGTTGTGGCGCACGGGCTTAGTTGTTCCATGAAAGTGGGATCTTCCTGGACAAGGGATCGAACCCATGTCCCCTGCATTGGCAGGCGGATTCTTAACCACTGTGCCACCAGGGAAGTCCCTGGTTGTCTATTTTAAATATAGCAGTGTGTACATGTCAATCCCAAACTCTCAGTCTATGCCTCCCCACCCCACCCTTCCCCTCAGTAACCATAAGTTCATTCTCTAAGTCTGTGAGTCTGTTTCTGTTTTGTAAATAAGTTCATTTAGTATCATTTTTTTTAAGATTCCACATATAAGCAATATCATATGATATTTGTCTTTCTCTGTCTGACTTACTTCACTTAGTATGATAATCTCCAGGTCCATCCACAGTGCTGCAAATGGCATTCTTTCTTTCTTTTTAATGGCTGAATAATAGTCCATTGTATATATGTAGCATATCTTCCTTATCCATTCATCTGTTGATGGACATTTAGGTTACTTCCATGTCTTGGCTACTGTAAACAGCGCTGCAATGAACACAGGAGTGCATGTATCCTTTCAAACTATGTTTTTCTCCAGATATAAGCCCCGTAGTGGGATTGCTGGATCATACGCTAGCTCTATTTTTAGTTTCTTAAGGAACCTCCATACTGTTCTTCATAGTGGCTGTACCAATTTACATTCCCACCAACAGTGTAGGAGGGTTCCCTTTTCTCCACACCCTCTCCAGCATTTACTGTTTGTAGACTTTTTGATGATGCCCATTCTGACTGGTGTGAGGTGATATCTCATTGTAGTTGTGATATGCATTTCTCTAATTAATTAGCGATGTTGAGCATATTTTCATGTGCCTCTTGGCCATCTGTATGTCTTCTTTGGAGAAACGTCTATTTAGGTCTTTGCTGAATGTTTTTATTTTTTATTTGTTTCAAGAAAATTTGTAAGTGCCTGTTGAAGTATTCTTATGATGGCTGCTTTAAAGTCTTTGTCAGATAATTCCAACATCTGTTTCATCTCAGTGTTAGTTTCAATTAATTGTCTTTTCTCCCTGATATATCTCCAAACTCTGGATCCTAACTAGCCAATATTTGCTCCAGAACTCTGGTCTGGCCCTTTCCTCTTTTTTTAATTAATTTTTTTTTTTTTTTGCCGTACGTGGGCCTCTCACTGTTGTGGCCCCTCCCGTCACGGAGCACAGGCTCTGGACGCACAGGCCCAGTGGCCACGGCTCACGGGCCCAGCCGCTCCGCGGCATGTGGGATCATCCCGGACCGAGGCACAAACCCGTGTCCCCTGCATCTGCAGGCGGACTCTCAACCACTGCACCACCAGGGAAGCCCTTAAATTAATTTTTATTGGAGTATAGCTGTTTTACAATGTAGTGTTGGTTTCTGCTATATGGCAAAGTGCATCACTTATACATGTAGCAAGGGGGAAGGGGGGGTGGGATATACTGGAAGATTGAGATTGGCATATATACACTACTACATATAAAATAGATAACTAATGAGAACCTACTGTAAAGCACAGGGAACTCTACTCAGTGGCCCATTTCTTTGACACTTCTGGCCCAGCACAGTGCTGGTTCCCTGGGCTAGGGCTCTTAAGGTTAAGATATTTTATACTGGCTTTTGAGGTGCAAGACTTGGTTTGGATGTAGAAGCTATGGTTTCAAATTTTCATCATTCCTTGTGAATTCTATTTATGATCTCTTAATTTCATCTCTCTGGCATTTGAAGGATTTAGCTTTGTAATATATATTTCCACACTCCCTAGTTTTTTTTTTTTTTTTTTTTTTTTTTTTTTGCGGTACGCGGGCCTCTCACTGTTGTGGCCTCTCCCGTTGCGGAGCACAGGCTCCGGACGCTCAGGCTCAGCGGCCATGGCTCACGGGCCCAGCTGCTCCGCGGCATGTGGGACCCTCCCGGACCAGGGCACGAATCCGCGTCCCCTGCATCAGTAGGCGGACTCTCAACCACTGCGCCACCAGGGAAGCCCCCTCCTAGCTTTTTTCTTCTTCTTCTTCCTCCTCCTCCACCTTCTGCTTCTCATCTTCTTTTTGGGCATTTCTTTGTTTTAAATGTCTTGCCTGCAGAGGCATCTTCATTTATCTTCCATATCAGTGTTTTCAGGAGCCTCTTTCCTTTTTTTTTTATGTTTAAAACATGTATTTTTTCGTTTTTAGTTGTTTTCTTTTTACTGTAAAAAACAAATGTGCATTATAAAAATTGGAAAAATCTAAAAAGCGGTGGAGAAAAAGACACCCGTACCCCTCAAGGAACAGTTATTTTCAAACAGAAGACGAGGCTGAGGGAGAGAAGAGTAAGCTTGGTCAGTCGGGGCATGACGTAGCCTCTGAGGTTCAGTTTCCTCATCACCAAAATGAAGGGCTTGGCTAGATGATCCTCAGGCTACTTTCAATGTTATGAATGACTTAGTGATGGGACATGACTGTCTTCAAATGGCTGAAAGGATATAAAGTTATCCAAGGGAGCAGATTGATCAATGCAGTTCCAGACTCCAGAAGATGAAACTAGAATCAGTGGGTGGAGAGACAGGTAAACTAAGAAAACTTCACTGATAATTAGAACTACGCCCCAATATAGAGGACAACTTGTCAAGCACCAAGTAGCCTGCTCTGGGATAAACCGATGCCTGTCAGTTTCAGTTTCCAGAGCCTCTTTTCTAGTCTTTCTCATTTCTAAATACTTTGTAGTTGCCCTAATTTCAACAGACAGAGTGATTCTTGTGGTTTAGGAGGAATGTGAAAAGATTTCATTAATGCTTAGAATTCTCACCCTACTTCCCCCCTGACCCAAGTTCTTCTATCAACTTATTTACCCCCAAACCTGCTATGTTTTCCAGACTGAAATCTGCTCTTCTTTGGATTAAATAAAAAGATCATTGCCACTTCCAAAAAACCACTCTTAAAATACTCAAAGACTACAGGATTATGTGTATACAGACTTCTGTATTACTATGTGAAGGTCAAAGCTGTCATTTACGTTACCTATTGCATTCTATATGCCTTCTAATTAGTCTTCAGGCAGTAGCTCCTTAAATCCTCCCCACAATTCTTTCTCACAGGTATCAGTTCCCCTTCTACAGAAAAGTAATTTCTCCAGGACCCCGCAGCTCAAAGGCATATTAAGATGTACTCAAAAGAAGGAAAAGGGAAAAAACCCACAAACATTCTAAACCTAGTTTTCTGCCTCTAAAACGTGTGCTCTTGATCTCTACCTAACATGCATGAGCTTTTGGGTAAGAAAGAAAAGCTATAAACATGTTTTCACTAGTGAGTAAAATATAGTGTATCAGGGCTTCCCTGGTGGCGCAGTGGTTGAGAGTCCGCCTGCCGATGGGGACACGGGTTCGTGTCCCTGTCCGGGACGATCCCACATGCTGCGGAGCGGCTGGGCCCGTGAGCCATGGCCTCTGGGCCTGCGCGTCCGGAGCCTGTGCTCCGCAACGGGAGAGGCCACAACAGTGAGAGGCCCGCGTACCGCAAAAAATAAAAAATAAAAAAAAAAAATATATACACACATATATGTATATAGTGTATCAGCTTAATGACACAGAATGATAATACCAGAAAAAGAACAAGACTTGGAGTGAGGAGAACTAGGTTTGGGCCTAGGTTTGTCATTTATGAGCCCTGTAGCCTTGAACAAGTAATTTTACCTGCTGCATTCGTTTTCTTTTCGTTTGCTGTGTAACAAACTACCACAAATTTTGTGGCTTAAAACGACTCCCAACCACAGAACCCACAATTCTGTAAGTCGGAAGTCTGGATGGGCTCCACTGGATTCTCTGCTTAATTAAGGCTAAAATCAAAGTGTTGGCGGTCTGATCTTATGCGCAGTTTGCAGAGAAGAATCCGCTTTCAAGTTCATTTAGGTTGTTGGGAAAATCTGGTTGCTAGCGCTGCGGTCCGTGTTTTCTTATTGGCTGTCAGCCAGGGGTCGCTCTCTGCTCCTAGAAGGCTGCCCACATTCCAGTCTCGAGTCTCTTGTGAGGATTTTGTGATGATGACTAAATGAGACGTATTGTACACAGAGTGATGATGGATGTGATAGCTGCTTAATGTCGCTGGGTGTAGAGGATACCCCTCAACCCTTAAACACAGCACATGTCTATACAACAGGAAATCCTACCGGGGGCAGGTTCTGAAGTCTCTTGTAACAGAAGAGACTTCTGTTGGTCTTCCCCTACAAAGACAGAAACTGGGTTTTGCGCCGGACAAATGTTTACTAAGTGAAGTGGATGAGATGCGGTGAAGTGTCTGGCACCAGTAGTGGGAAGAATTCTAACTGGCCATTCCACAGTGAAAAGAAGGTGGCGAGGCTTGGGAAAGGCTAACCCCGCAGGGGGCAAAAGAACAGAAGTGGTGAGGAATGCAGTAGGTGAGAAATGCCTGCATCGCCAGCGCTGTAAGCAGAGCCCCCTCAATGGGCGGGCACCTGTGAACTCAGGACCGCCTCCCACCCCCGCCCCCGTCCGGGCTGTGGGTACCCGTGTGGGGGACGCCGGGGGGACTGCGTGGGGGGTGCGTCTGGGCTCGGTCAGCCCCTCATAGCCCAATCCCCCCTCCGTGAGCCATGCAAGTGGAGTCTCCCAGTCTGCGCCCCCTGGCTCTGGCTAACCAGCCTCAGTCCCCCCGTTGGAGCATTTCGCCCCGAGCTTCCGAGCGCACTGGTTGCCAGCTGCAGCTCGGAGCTTGGTTACGCAATTACTTGCCGCCGCTGCGACCGCGGCCAAAGCCCACCCCGGCAAGGAGTGAATTTGCCGCGAGGTTCCCGCCTCGGAAAGAGGTAAAAGCTATCTTCCGCCTTTTTTTTTCGGGCACATGAATGCGCGGCATAGCGGGCGAACCAGCCTGGGTTATCGTGGGGGTGGAAACCGGTGGGTGCGTTGTCAGGGAAGCGGGTACCTGGGGACAGTTGCTTCAGGTAAGGGGTCTCTGTTAGCTTCACGAATCCTGGACTCTGTGGGCTCCCTTGGCGCCCCTCGCTGCCCCCGTGACCACACCCTGGATCGCGATGTCTGCAGCAACCTAACCTTGCCCGCAGTAATCGATCCATGTCAGAGACGCGCACAATTTTTCATACCGAAGGAGAGAAGACAACGAGGGCTTATTTGGGGAGAAAATGTTTGGTAACATAGCTCAGACGTGCGTGTTTTAAGGGTTGGCAAGTTGTCCGTTATTGCGGCCTTCTGTAGAGTGGAGTAGTGTGGCGTGAAAAATAAAAATGGGTGCATAGCCACCGCGAAAGTAACAGTAAGGTATCATTGGAAGAGGTGCGGGGCGAGACTGCCCTCCTCCCCGCCCGCATTGCCTTCTGTAGGTGCGTGGGGTTGGTGGCTGGCTCGCCGCAGAGAAGGGAGGAGGGAAGTGGGAGGAGGGTGGGGTTAGGGAGCGAGATGAGGCAGACACCCCTCCCACCTCCCCCCGTACCCCCGCCCCCAGTCCCCAGGGAGCGGCGGGCCAGGCAGGCGCTGCGACAAAACACCATTCCGGGTTAGACTCCCATCGCTCACTCTTCCTCTCTTTCTCTCTTCCTGCCTAGGCGTCCCTCACTGCTGGCCAAGTGCCAGAGAAGGTGTGCACGCATCTCCCCGCCAAAACCCAACCATGGGCAACTCCTGCTTTGGCCTGAAGGAACGGCTGATGAAGCGGCTGCGGCCTCTTCCTACCGTGATCGTCATCCGTACCTGCCTGCCCCAGAGGAGGAGCAGAGATTTCCGCGTGGTGGTGCTCGGCTCGGCCGGCGTGGGCAAGAGCGCGCTGGTGCAGAGGTGGGTGCGCGGCAACTTCCGTGAGGCGTACCTGCCGACCATCGAAGATACCTACCGCCAGGCGCTGGGCTGCAGCCACAAGGCGGGCGCACTGCACATCACCGACACCACCGGCGGCCGCCGCTACCGGGGCCTGCAGCGCCTCGCCATTGCCAGGGGTCACGCCTTCATCCTGGTCTACTCCGTCACCAAGAAGCAAACCCTGGAGGAGCTGAAGCCCCTCTTTGAGCTGATCCGTCAACTCAAAGGCAACAACCCGCAAAAGTGCCCCATCATCCTGGTGGGCAACAAGTGCGATGAGAGCCCCCGGGAGGTGAGCGAGAAGGAAGGTGCTGCCTACGCGTCGGAGTGGAATTGCGCCTTCTTGGAGACCTCCGCCAAGATGAATATCAATGTGCAGGAGCTGTTCCAGATGCTGATAAACTTCGAGAAGAAGCCCGCCGCCGCCGCCGGCGCCCAGCCTCCCCAGAAGAAATCCCAGATCCCCAAGACCGCCGAGAAGCTGCTGGGCAAGTGCATCATCATGTGAACCCTGAGCCTTAAGGAGCCCGACCCTCTTCTCCTTCAGTGTGCTGAAAACATGGACCAACCCCATTGTGCTGTGTCACCTGTACACGACTGACTTTTGTGCTGTGGTTTGGGTTGTAACAATTAGATGTCAATAAATGTCCCCTGTGAGTTAGTAACTTTTCTTTTCCCCAGGCAAGAGAACTCGAATTGTTAAAATATGGACATTGGAGGAGGAGAGGAAAAAGGAACAGGATGCATTTTAAAGGATGGGACTTGGACGGACTTTAGAGATTAATGTTTAAAAAAGAGAATGGAAATAGCAAAATGAATTGAAAGATGTCACTGCCCTTCTTGTAATCCTATTATTGTGTATTATTCTTAAACATTTCGAGTCCTGTAAATGTCTGATCATATCTTCCCATTGTGTATTTAATTGTTAAGAGATGTTTTTGCAACAAAATCTCTGACATATGACTGTGAGACAGATACTAAACATCATAAATAAATGAATGTTCTATAGTTGAGCGCTGAGGGTGGGAGCAGAGAAAATTGTGATAGTGGAACTTGCTTACTAAATATGTACCAATTGTTTCCTAAGTCATTTAAAAATGTTTGAGTATTCTACACTGCAGTTTAAAAAAATTGTAACAGTTCCGTGACTTAATAAAGCTTTTCCTGCATGCAATCAGCTGTAATAATTTCTTTTTCACTGAACAACAACAAAAATCACCCATTGCATTACCCATTACCCATTGCCAGTCACATCTGGAGAAGATTTCTAATAAGAATTTTTCACACTAATGCCCCTGCCCTCTTGAAATTAGCCAGTTGGGGGTGGGGCTGGTTCATGGGTCCCTGCAATGCAGAGCTGGTTTGTATCCATCACCTTTCCTGGACTGACATCCAGAAGAACTCCAGGCATCTTTGAAGAGGGTGCTTGCTCATTCTGCTGCTGTCTTGGAGGTACGTGGTGAAAAGCAAACCTTGGCCTTTGGCTGCCTCAAAAGTCTTTCCTCAACAAGTATTGGATATAGGGAATGGGGAGTGGGATGGAAGGTAAGGGGAGAAACAGGTGGGATTTGAAATCTGAGAAACTTCTCCTTAAGAGAGTTTTTTAAAGACTCCTATTTGAACATAATTTTTTGAGTGAGGGAATCCATATCTATACATGTTCTTGTTTTCAAGTGTTTTTTGTTTTTTTTTTTCAGTTAAGGGGAAGAGGAGAGGCTTTTAGTCTGGTGGGTTTTTTCCCCCATAAAATATCCCTTATTGGATAAGTATTTATTGAACAACTTAAATGTGTTTTTTAAAAATGGCTTCTTATAACTTGATTTTTAGGGGAGAAGTACATCGTTGAGAAGGAATCATAAACATCTGTCTCATAGTAGTAGAGTCAGAGTTTTGAGCTTAGAAAATTAATTCAGTGGATCCTTTTAAATAGTTATTTAAAAATTTTCTTGTTCATTTTCAAAGCAATTATTCTCAACCACTAGAAAATACCTAAATAGTTCTTCCATATTGCTTTTTAATGTAGTCTATTTAAAAAAAATATTTCTTAGCTAACATCCCAAATGGAGTAATTCCATTTCTAAAAGAAAACACTCTATCTTGGCTATTTTCCAGGTGAATTTTCCTTGAAAAAATATATGCATTCATTGTTGTTCTTTGTAGATGAGCAAAGGGATTACTAAGTGGCAAATACTGCCCTTTAGAAAGGGGAAGGAGATTTAATGTTGCAAGTAATGCTTAGTAAAAAATATTTTTAAATTATAGCAAATATATATACAGTCTATCTACGTGCCAATGTTTCTACATTACATTAGAGCAAATATTTATATACTCTTTCTACATGTCAATGTTCTACATTATATTATTTAATCCTCACAACAATCCAATGAAGCAGATACTGTTATGCCCATTTGGCAGACAGATAAATGTTACAAAACCAGTAAGTGACAGAGCCAACATTTAAAGCCAGATGTTCTGCTCCAGAGTCAGTGCTCTTAACCACCATGATGTACTTCCCTTCTAAGATGACTAGTCCAAGGACAAGTGAATTGACTTTTCTGTTCTCTATTTGTGCTATACAGATGTGGAAAAGGAAGCTTTCTCAGAGCCTCCCTAGAATCCAGAAGGGAGGCAAAGAAGCAAATTGACAATTACAAAATGCACAGGATGGTTTAGAAACAGGGAAGAGAGCATTTTATATGGGGTGTTGGAAAATTTTCCCTGAAGGCATTACATAGTTGGAATCTTTTATGCCTAGAGACTTAGGGCTCTCCCAAACATAATTACAAGCAAGAAAGAAGCTTTACATTATTACTGCTTGGATCAGGGAAGATATAAACCATTCTAACCATTCTTCGAGCTAATAGTGTTATTCAAAGGAGCTGGAACCTATAGCTTCTATTTTTGCACTATACAGTATAGTAGCCTCTAGCCTTCTGCACTAACTTCTGCACTTGAAATATGGCTAGACCAAAGTGAGATGTATTGTAAATATATCACATTATTACAAAAAGAACGAAGGTAGAATATCTCATAATTTTTAATATTTGTTACATGTTGAGATAATACTTTAGATATAGTGGGTTAAATGTAACATACTAATTTGGTATTTCTTTTTACTTTTTTAAATGTGGCTACTGGAAATTTTAAAATTGTATTTGTGGCTCATCTTTGGCTCACATTATATTCCTCTTGGGCAGTGCTGATACATAGTAAGAGTGGCTAGCAGAACTCATTTCTAACTTGAATTTTATTACATACATTTCCTAGGATCAACAATCAAGTGTTGAGAAACATTAGCATGTATTTAAAATAATAGATGTTGTCAGATATCTATGTAACTTCATGAAATTCAAGATTAACAGAAATGTAACAAAATCCACTGAGAGGTATGTTTGCATATAAATGAATGTGAATAGTACATCTATAAGCTACATCTAGAAACCTGGACCCACAGGGCCAGAACTTGGAAAAATAAATATGTAAGAGAGTGAATTCAGGGAGTTGGTGAGGATTAAAATAAATGAAAACTGAAAATATGCCCACTTCACTGATATGATGTTTTTTCAGGCTACTGGTGCTGACAAACCTGCCATCCGTTTGATGTTGGGAAGTGAAAAAGTGGAGGAAAGAAACCTGGTATGGAGATAAATACAATTTTATACACTGAGATTCAAAAAATTTAACTATTTGACACCAGTATTGTGGGTCTATGTGGGTGCATTCATAGATGCTCATCTGTTTTCAGGTTAATGGACGTGGCGTAGAAAAGATCTCACAAACTTAGCATAGCATTAGAATCCCCCATGTCTGCCTCCAAATTTCCTTTCCAGTCTCCTCTGTGAGCACATCACACCATGTACCCTTTCTCCAAACAGCCTGGACAGTTTTCTGTTCCCTCAAACATCTTATGTAGTCATTCCTTTGTTGTTTCTTCACACAAAGAAGAAACATTTTCTTTCATTTTCTGCCTATCACAATTTTATTCACCCTTTAAAACCCAGCCCAAATACCAAATAGCAATCCCATTGAAGGCTTCCTTATTTTTTAATGCTAATTATTCACAAATGTTATTAAGGGTCAGCAATATCCTGGCCCAGTGCTAAGTCCTGGGGCTCAGAGTCCCCACCTTCAAGAAGCTCATAATCTTAACAAGGGAGACGGGAAAAAGTGCACAGCAGAGTGTGAGAGGTGTTATAAGACGAGTCCATTCTCCACCCTGCTATTACATTGATCTTTCAAAAATGCAAGTTGATTACACTGCTGCTGTTCTTAAGAGCCATCATTTGCCAGATATTCTGAAAAATTTGCACAAAACTCTGTAAAGATGTGTTACAGCATTGTTCATTCTACCTCTCCCACTTGTTGTGTGTCTGTGGGGCAAGTCCTCTGGGAATCATTTTCCTCAGATGTAAAATGGATGATAATAGTTTCTATCCAGGACGGTTGTATTGAATCAGTTAATACATATAAAGTACTTAGAATAGTGCCTGGCACATTCCAAGCAATCCATAAATATTAACTATCGCTATTATCAACAGAAGACTGGAAATTACTTACCTGACTAACAATGTGGGCCTAGCTACATTAAAATAATGAGGTGATATGGGCCAACACACCATATCTCCCAGTCTTATTTTAAATTTGCTCCCATTTGAGGGCTAGAGTGTGTGTGTATGTGGTTGTATATGCATAATAGAAAACTCTTCTAGAAGGATATTCAAGTAAATGTTAATAGGCATCACCTCTGAGGAAGGCACTGGTTGTTTAATGGGGAAGGAAGACCCACTTTTCATTTTATAACCATTAATACAGTTTGAATTATACTGCCATGTGCAATGTTGTTTTTCTAATTATTGAAAAAACCAGATAATTTCCTTATGAGTCTCAGAAGGAAAGGAAAGAGTGGGAACTAGAATCCAAATTTTCTAACACCAACACCCAGTGCTTTTTAAATTATATTCAATATTAGTAACCCCAGTGAGGAACCACGTAGTCTAATTGAAAGAAAAAAAAACTGTAAGTGTATTGTGCACATAGCATATGGCATTTAACAGACAGGGAACAGATAAAGCTCAGAAGGGTTAATAATTAACCTAAGGTCACACACTGGGATCACTGGAGCTGGGATTCTTCCCCAGATCCTCCTGACATCACCAAAATGAATCCAGAATCAAAAATGTAGGTTCAATACTGTCTTTCCTTCCTTATTTATTTTTTTTATTTTTTGCTGCTCACAGCCTTGTGAGTTGTGCAAAGGGAATGAACTAAAACCTGTGAAAGCATTGTACACAAATGCCTGGCACATAGTAAGTGCACCACTGCTCGGTTGAATTGGATTGTTGTTTCTTTCCCTCTTTACTTCTGGGTATTTATTCCATGACTAATGCGAATGTTGTTCTACCCAACACCCACTGCCTCAGAGATTATGTTCACCTGATATTTGTAGGAGAAGCACATCATCTAAAAAATTCCATTTCTAAAAGCTCTATACTCAGGCGTGGGAGGTAACCAGCCCTCCACATTAATGCATGTCCTCCTGTTTACTCCTTTGGCTCTGAAAGCTCATGTGGACTCTTTGTGAAGGCAGTCATTAATCCAGAGTGGGAGAGAAAGAGAGGGTTTCAGAGAAAAATTACTCGTAATTGCAGAGCTCTATTAGTGTGTTTTTCTCTGCAACCTGGAGCTGAACATTGTGAAATGTATTTGTTCCCAGTGTAATTTAAATGTGAATTAAGCAGTGCTATTAGGCCAGGCTGTTTGAGGACAAGGCAGTTTATCACGTTTGGAATTATTGCTTGAAAATGCCCACCTGAGTGAAAAATGCCTCCTATCCTGCTGGTAGAAGGACTCCTTAAGACACTAACTATGATATCAGCTCTGCTATTCTTAACTAGCTGGCAGCCTCTGGAAACTTCTGTGGACTGCAGTTCTTTTCATCTTGGAAGTGAGAGGATCTCATACTCAAGGTCCACAGTGGGCAAGTAGGGAGTCTAGTTGAGGGTATGCGGGAAGATTATGCCCATCTATAGGGAGCTACCTCTACTCAGTTCTACTGGGAGATGTGGACCCAGTGTTACAGGTTTTTTCTGATTTTGGGGGGAATCTCACAATTTTTAAACAATGACAATTAATTAGAAATTGTTGGCACAAAAACAGACACATAGATCAATGGAACAAATCTATAGAGAGCCCAGAAATAAACTCATGCACTATGGTCAATTAATCTACGACAAAGGAGGCAAGAATATACAAGGGAGAAAAGGCAATCTCTTTAATAAGTGGTGCTGGGAAAACTGGACAGCTACATGTAAAAGAATGAAATTAGAACATTTTTTCATACCATATAAAAAATAAACTCAAAATTGATTAAAGACCTAAATGTAAGACCAGAAACCATAAAACTCCTAGAAGAAAAGATAGGCTGAACACTCTTTGATATAAATCGCAGCAATATTTTTTTGGCTCTGTCTCCTTAGGCAAAGGAAACAAAAGCAAAAACAAACAAATGAGAGCTAATTAAACTTAAAGTTTTTGCACAGCAAAGCAAACCATCAATAAAACAAAAAGACAACCTACTGAATGGAAGAAAGTACTTGCAAAGGATATGTCCAATAAGGGGTTAATATCCAAAATATGTAAACAGCTCATACACCTCAATATCAAAGAAAATCCAAGTAAAAATGGGCAGAAGAACTGAATAAGACACTTTTCCAAAGAAGGCATGCAGATAGCCAACAGGCACAAGAAAAGATGCTCAGCATCGCTAATCATCAGAGAAATGCAAGTCAAAATAATAATGAGATATCACCTCACTTCTGTCAGAATGGCTATCATCAAAAAAGAAAAAATCTGCAAATAACAAATGTTGGAGAGGATGTGGAGAAAAGGGGACCCTAATACACTATTGGTAGGAATGTAAGTTGGTGCAGCCACTATGAAGAACAGTATGGAGGTTCCTCATAGTACTAAAAATAGAACTACCATATGATCCAGCAATTCCATTCCTGGGTATATATCTGAAGAAAATGAAAACACTAATTGGAAAAGATATATGCACCCCAATATTAATAGCATGCTTATTAACAATAGCCAAGGTATGGAAGCAACCTAAGTGTCCATCAACAGATGAATGGATAAAGAAGAGGTGATATATATACGTATAAACATAATGGAATACTACTCAGACATAAAAAGAATGAAAATTTGGGGAGTTCCCTGGCAGTCCAGTGGTTAGGACTCAGCACTTTCACTGCCATGGCCCGGGTTCAGTCCCTGGTCAGGAAACTAAGATCCCGCAAGCTGCTTGGCATGGCCAAAAAAAGAAAAGACATTTTGCCATTTGCAGCAACATGGATGGGCTTGGAGGGCATTATGCTATGTGAAATAAGTAAGACAGAGAATGACAAATACTGTATGATATCACTTATATGTGGAATCTAAAAAATCAACAAATTAGTGAATATAACAAAAAAAGGCAGCAGACTCACAGATATAGAGAACAAATTAGTGCTTGCCAGCAGGGAGAGGGGAGGGGGAAGGGGCAATATAGGAGTAGGGGGTTAAGAGGTACAAACTATGAGGTATAAAATGAGATACAAGGATATATTGTACAACATGGGGAATATTGCCAATATTTTGTAATAACTATAAATGGAGTATAACCTTTAAAAACTGTGAATCATAATATTGTATACCTGTAATTTATATACTACTGTACATCAACTCTGCTTCAATGAAATTTAAATAAATAAATAAAAGTATTAACATAATCATATTCTGGATGAACAGTTTATTATCAAATACTAGTTGAGGTGCTAGAATTTTTGCTTCTGTTTATGACTGTACTAGTGATATGTGTTCCCTCTTTAATTATCTCAAACTCATGAGAAAACACCTTCTATAAAAGATTGTATTCTCACCCGCACTTGGTTATATAGCACTCACCACCTCCATTCCCACCAAGAATTTCTGAGAGCCCCTTGAATTACAACTATATACAAATTGTTCATCCAAGTGCAGTCCCACTTGGCATCTACCATGTTCTTCCAGAGCTACTCAGTCTCCCAATAGCAAAGTCCAAAGCTAAGTTCACATGATGCTGTTCCCAATGCTCGAAAATGTCGGGATTTTATGCAGAAGTTGGGATAATTGCCTTGTCTCAGATTCTGTGTACTTTGTCACCTGGTCCCCAAAGTAGCATGACTTATTCTAGAATCTTACTAAACCTCTTATGAAAACAGAATCTTTATCTCTAATCCTAAACCATAGCTCAACATCAAACTTTTTTCTCTTTCCTTGCAGCCCACACACCCACATCCCTTCTTTGCCTAACTCAGTTTAACCCTCACTGCCTCAGTTAAACCTTCTCTGATTGTCCAGACTGGGTTATTTCCCCATTGTAAGTTCCCATCACACCTTGTCTTTCCCCTTTGCATTGTTATTTGTTTAATGGTTTTGCAACCAGATAGAGTATAAGATTATGAGCATGAGGCCATGAGTAGCTTTTGCTCACTGGTGTACCTCTAAAGTCTAGCACAACGCCTGGAACTTAATAGGTGCTGAATAAATACATATTAATGGAGGAAGTCACATTTTATAAAGGAAATTGAGGCTTAGAGAGGTTAAGTATCTTCCCAAGGCACAGAGCTAGTAAGGGGCAGAACCAGGATTCAAGCCTAGATTTGCCCGATTCCAAAAGCCCTGATCTCCTAACCACCATAACCAAGAGCATAGCCTCATGTTCTATTCCCAAGTTCACTCTCCCAAGGGAGAGCACAAGTCAAACAAATCTGAAGGTAGGATTTTGTTCTTAAGTCAGAGTCATCAACC
The DNA here is from genome assembly GCF_011762595.2 of Tursiops truncatus. Lineage (NCBI taxonomy): Eukaryota > Metazoa > Chordata > Mammalia > Artiodactyla > Delphinidae > Tursiops > Tursiops truncatus. Next base: position 125,445,679 of record NC_047034.1, read on the forward strand.
AACTTTTCTGTGCAGATCGAAAACAAGAGCTAAATATATGCTTTGAAGTGCAATTACCCCATTGTTGCCGGGAAACTTGTCATTCTGAGGTTGGCTTCATCAGGTATGAAGCAGAGAAGCTTCTGGGATGTCAGATCCTAGTAACAGACCAAAAGATTTCCTGGCAGAATAAGAAATAAAATTCTCAAGTAGACTTCTTACCTCCCCAGAACACATTGGGGAGGATGGTGTCACCACAATGTCTTGGAACTGATACATGATGACAGGCCAGGAGCTTGAGGAGGCCATGGCAGGTGCCACAGATGAAAAGGAAGCACATTCAAGACCCAAGCAGGTACAAGTGAGCCACACAATGGAGCCCCTAATCCAAAGGGAGATATTTGAAAAAAATTAAGTTATTAATAACAACCAACTTTTATTGAGCTCACCATCCATCTGTCTAACCATCCATCCATTTATCCAATCATCAAACTTCATCCATCCATCCATCCCATCCATCTCCATCCATCCCTATCCATCCACCTATCCATCCATCCATCAACCCCCACCCATCAAATGTTTACTTAGGACCTATTAGGTACTGGGGACTTTTTTAGATGCTGAGGTTATAGAGATGAATGCAACAGACTGAGCCCTTGCCCAGATGGAACATACATTCTATTGGGATGGAGAGTAGAGGGAGGAGACAATGAACAGATACATAAATATTATATAATATAACCTCAGTGATAAATGTCATGAAGAAAAATAACACAGGATGAGGGGATCAAGAATGTCAGGGGAGTTTTTTAGATAACATGGCCAGGACACTTTGTTAAGCACGGGACAAAAAACATGATTGCACTTGCTTCTTCTCTGCAGTACATACCAGTTTTCCTACAGAGGAGGAAACTGGACGGTAGTAAATTAACTTGTGTCCAAGAGTTAAGAGTCAAGCTCAAGCCCATCTGATGCCAAAGCCTACAGTCTTGCCACTGATGTGCAATCCTAGGGATTTGGGCTGGTCAAAGCTGAGTCAGATAAATGCTGGTTTGTTGCTATTATTTTTTCTCTAGCACAAATATCTATGAAGTTTGCATGATGTATAGGACGCTGCACCAAACTCTGGGAAATAGACTGTCCATGCTCTAAAGGAGCACACAGTCTGGTAGGAATGTAGACAGCTGGGCAGGCACTTAGAATACAGCAGAGAGAACACTAGGTCTGCTGTAAGGGCCAGTGCAAGTGCTGGGATGGGAGCTCTAGTGAAGGCTGGAGCCCCTCAGCCTGACCCCCAACCCGAGGCCCTCCGTGCTCAGCCCTGCCTTCCTTGGATCTCACCTCCTTTCACTCACCTCTTGCTCAGGTGCGCCACCCAGCCTGACCCCTTGCTGTTCCTCAAGCCCACCCCTCTTGCTCTTGCCTCAGACCTTTCACCACTCGCTGCACCTGCATTGCTTTCCATTTCCTACCCTATTTTCTTCAAAGAGTTATTGCTATCCTCACATATAGTGTATAATTTCTGCTTCTGTGTTATTTTATTTCACTTTATTTTTGGCCGCGCCATGCGGCATGCAGGATCTCAGTTCCCCGACCAGGGATCGAACCTGCGCCCCCTGCAGTGGAAGCGCCGAGTCCTAACCACTGGACCGCCAGGGTGGTCCATCTGTTTCTGTGTTTATGAGCAGTCTCCTCCACTTAAACATCAGTAGCAGAGAGTTTGTTTTATTCAGTGTCATCTTCCTGGCACCTTGAAACAGTGTCTGGCACAACGCAGGCCCTTCAGCATTCAATGTGTGAGTTGAATACTTGAATGAAATGAAGAATGTACAAATGACTCTCTCTGGGCTTTGTGATAGCTGGGGGGCTTGGTAAAAACGCAAAAGCCTGGTCCCACCCTGGGGAATTAGTAATTGTGGAATAGAGCCTGAGCATCTGAAACTGTCAAACGCTGAACAGTTAATTCTAAGGTACCAGAGCCAATTGTTAATTCAGGAATTTTGTGAGCTGGTTGCTAAATACGGCCATTGTGAAAAATTAGATTATATAAAGCCACAATTAAATAAATTATGTTTAATCATACTTAAAACAAATATACTCAAACTCAAAATACCCCAAATTCAACACTATCATTCCTAATTATTTTACTACAGGTTACTATTATCTGTGCTCTTGGGTTTTTTACATTGACTATATTTGTACGGTGGGAATACTCTATGACATGAGCTACTGCATGGCCCTTCCCAGCACTGGGTTCAGTGATGTCACGTTGGTAGCTGGAAATTGGCTACCATAGGAGTATTTACACCCTGGAATTTGCTAAATGCTACAGATCACGGCTTGGTCCCTCTGGAGAACCAGCTGTTGAAGATTTACCACCCTCAAGTACAAGAACGACTGACAGAGTGGAAAGAGAGTGGATTCAAATCAACCATGCCACTCACTTGCTGTGTGACCCGAGTGGTTTCTAAACCTCTCTGAGCCTAACTTTCCTTAGCTCTAGACTGGAACTGATTATATTTTCCCCCTCCCTGAGCCTTCTTTTCCCTGTCCCAGCCTAACTCAGAGGAAGAGAAAATGCAGGTAAAGTAATGATTACTATGCTTGGCATATAAGAAGCTTTCAGTAAAAGTTAGCCCTGGAGCTGCTCTGGGGAGCTGAAAGAAGTCTTTCCCTGAGGTATGGCTCTCAAGCTGAGGACTAAAATGTGCAGAAGTATTGGCAGGCCAAGGAGGGGCAGGGAAAAGTTATGTGGCTAGGGAAGTTATCCCTATCAAAGAGAGTCATTAAAAGAAACCTGAAGGAGAAGGAGAGAGAGAACATGACACTTTGGAATACTCTGTGTGGTTCCACTGGGCTAGCGCAGTAGTTCTCAAACTTTCTGGTGCTGGGACTCCTTTATAGTGTTAAAAACTATCCGGGACCCTCAAAAGATTTTTCTTATGTGGGCCCTATTTATGGATATTTACTGTAAAACACTGAGTTAAAGCTAAAAATTTTTAAATGTGTTTATTAACTTAAAATAATAATAATAAGCCGATTAGGTACTAACATCAATAACCTATCTTTTATGAATATTAAATGCATTTTCCAAAACAAAAAATTTAGTGATGAGTTAGGAGATTGGGATTGACATGTATACACTAATATGTATAAAATGGATAACCAATAAGAGCATGCTGTATAAAAAAATAAACTAAAATTCAAAAAAAAGAAGTAGATGCTTATATGTGAAAAGGTCAGTAGAAATAAAGTATTTTGATAAGAAAAAAGAATTTAGCAAGAAGCTGACATAATTACATTTTTACAAATCTCTTGTTGGGCTTGATAGAAGACAGCTGGCTCCTTGTACCTGCTTTTGCATTCAGTCTGTTGGAGTATGGCCCATCACGTAGCCTTGGGAAAACGTCACTGAATACTCATGAGAGAATGAAAGTGGATAAAGAAAATATTGTCTTAGCATTATTATGAAAATAGCTTTGACCTCAGACCCTTTGAAAGGGCCTTGGGGACCCCATGGGTCCTCGAATCTTGTTTTGAGAACCTCTTGTGTCATGTACAAAGTCCAAAATATGCAGTAGAGGAACTGATGGATTGGAGATAAAGCTTGGGAGAGAAGCCGGGGCCAGATGGCATCTGATGGAGTTCATGGAGAGCCACTGAGGGCTTAAAAGCCAGAGAGTGACAAGGTCGCTTTTATTTTGGAAAGATCATGGGCTCTAATGAGGAAACTGGATTAGAAAAGCTGAGAGGAGATGGGGTGAGGGCCCAGCCAGGAGGTTGTTGCCATAAAGCAGATGAGACATGAAAGTGGCCTGAACTGAAGTCGTGGCAGTAGATCTGGAGAACAAGGGCAGCCTGGTAGAGTTGCAACAATTTTGCGATGAGTTATGTGTGAGGGGAAAGGAAGGTAGGAAGGGTGTCCCCCAGGTTTCTGCCTTGGGCAGCTGAGTGGGTGCTGGGGAGGAAGAGTGGATTTGGTGCAGGAAATAATTAACTCCATTTTGCACATGCAAAGTAGAGTTTTCTAGTAGACAGATGACAGGTGGGTCAGAGGATAAGAGAGGTATCTGGGCAGAAAAGAGGTGGCCTGGGGAAAGTAGCCAAGGCTTATAGGGACAAATTGATTTGCCTGTGGTCATACAGCTTCTAAGTGCCTTTAAAATTTTTCAGCAGGATACTGCATGAAAATGTTATCGCAGTACCTAGTACACGATGGTTATGCAAATAAATTGGTTATATTTTGCCTTTATTTGTTTATTTTTCTCTGACTTGTAAATGAATTGTGTAGGTGGTCCCCCTGCAGTCCATTCACAGGTCCTTGACGTCGTTCATTTGCGACAGTACAATGTGTGGGCTTAAAGCGAAAGTCTTAATGCAATTTTCTTCAGCTGTGGCCAGGAGAATTAGTAAGATTGGAAAATATTAGGTAGCTGTTCTGCAACTTGCCATGGAAAAATCTGAATAGTGTAGAAACCTGGGAGTAGAGTCTAAGGCATTTACCCCACCCCAATGCTTTAGGAGCGGAAGCAATATCGTGCAGAGTTAAACAGCTACTGCATAGGCTCTGCCTGTGTTGGCATTGATACTGACCACATGAATGATGTGGATAGGATTTATAGTCACAGGGTGCCCAGAGGGTGAGGGGTATGGTCAGTAAAGGCTCACATAACTGTCATTCAGTCATACATTCACTCAACAAATATTCGTTGAGTATCCAATAGGAGTCAAAACAAGATGGCAGGTCCTGTGGGAGTTACAAAGTGGAATGAAATTAGGATCCTACCTTTAATGAATTTACAGCCTCTAACACAAATAAGGAACATTTCTTGAACTCTTACATTATGCTCGGCACTGTTCTAAGCCTTTGACATGTATTAGGTCTTTTGATCTTCACAAAAAATATATAGGGCACATGTTATTACTACAGTTCTCATTATTCAAATGGAAAAGCTGAAGCAAGCCGGAATTAAGGCACTTGCCTAAATCCCTAGAACATGTGCTCCCATTGGGGGGATAAGTTAAACTCTCTGAGAGTGAAACCAAGGGTAATCATCACTTAGATCCATTAAACTTGTAACCTGTCTTCACCGTGCAAGCTCACTTTAATTGTTGCTACAAAAACTTGCATGTCCTCCAAGTGTCACGTAGCCTAAACAATAAAGACGTTTGCCCAAGTTGTTTTCAGGAACTTGGAGTCAGCTGTGTCCAATTTAAGCTCAAGCCAATTAAGATTGTTAGGACCACCAACCCTCCAACTTGGGCTTGCACGGGTGTTTGCTCGTGGCCTTTTGACGTCATAGGGCCCAAAACTCCACCCTCAGAACGTGCTAATGCCTCCATTTCATGAACGTGCATCCTATGAAGAAGACTGTAGCTTAGTTACGCCTGCGCAGAACGATGATTACATCACCTTTTAATTTCCAATCACCTTTCCCCACGCTCTGCACACCTCAGCTTTATCCCATAAATACCCTCACCCTCGCACTTTTAGGGGAGGCTGGCTTGAGAGTTCTGTTTTCTTGTTTGGCTGCCTTGTGAATAAACACTTCCTCTGCTGCAAACCTCAGCGTCTCAGCATTTGACGTGCTGCACGTCGGGGAAATGAGAAATGAACCTGGTTCAACAAGAAGACGCACTGAGTCACTGGGTCTTCCACAATGGAGTGTGCCAAGGAGCAGAAACTTGCAGGTGGGAGCATATGAGACTGGTCTGGGGCAGAGGCAATATATGGAGCATAATGGGAGGTGAGGGGGGGAGGCATGGAGCCAACCTGGCACAGAGTTGGCACTTCATGAACATCTGTTGGATGAGGATTTGAGGGGGAAAAAGTGCTAGTAACAATACACAGACAGTATACTGTTAAAAGATTGCCGAAGACATGGAAGGCCACGTTTAGGAGTTATTGTGTATATATACACGCAATATATATATATATATATATATTTGCAGTGAAGAGCCAGAGAATCTTTAAAGCAAGAGATTATGTAATAAAAAGAATGGTTTAGAAAAAGTGACACGGCAGAAGGTGTAGCAGAAGAGTTGAAGGAGAGGGAGAATGAAGGCAGGGGAATATAGAATTAGGACCCCAGTGATTCCCAGTGATTCTTTGATCCTCTTCTTTGAAAGAAGACATAGGGTTAGCTTGTTTCTGCAATTGATATTCCTTATAACTCCCTTTCACATTTAAAGTAGCACGTGCCTACTATAGGAAATTTAGAGCATACAGAAAAGTGTAAAGATGAAAAACACCCATGAGACTAGTATTCCAAGGTAATTACCATTAACATATTTATTTACTTCCAGGCATTTTTCTAGGCATATATCCTCTAGGTAGATTGAGAGATGATGGATGGATGGATAAATAGAATTGATTGACAAAATTGGAAGCGTATTGCTTGTCGTTTTGAATCCCGGGGTTCCCTTCTCCTACCCCACCCCCATGGTCAAATTGCAAATGTTTTTCCCCTTCTATTAAACATTTCTTTAAACAACCATGTATTTGGTTGATCGAAATATGACACAATTTAAGTAATTTACTATTGTTAGATATTTTCTGTGGTTCCTATTTTGCTTTTGTACTTGCAAATAGTACTGCAGGGAACAACCTTGTATGTTAACCTTACCCCCTTGTCTCTGAATATTTCCTCAGGTTTAATTCCTACGAGTGAAATTACTGGGTTAAGGGGTCTGAGCATTCTTAAGGTTCTTGATCTGTATTTCTAAATTGCTTTTTGGAAAGACTGCAACAATTTGCATATCCACCAGCCCTGGGCAAATGTTCTGCCAGTGGATTGTGCATTCTGCATCAGCTTTTAAGTATCTGGCCCTGAATTGTGTCAATTATGCCAGACCACAGTTTCAAATTGGATTTCAAATATTTTGACTTGGATCATGTGTCAGATCAGGAGAGTTCTTTCCTGAAGCCAGGTTTGTGCAGTGGCCCGGGCATTTGATAAGGAACTGTTTATGTCATGGGAGTAGAAATGAAATTAACATCATTGAGCTCATTGCCTGACAGAAAAGAATGCAACTTGGAAAAAGCTCTTTAAAGAAATGGGAGGATTGGCTTTTCAGACACCTTACTTTTAAGTCAGCTTCAAGGTAGGCAGTCCTGATGATTTAGGGCCTGATTACCATGAATTTTGAGCCCTGTTCTGTCTCCTTCTGATGAGATGGGATTTGACCAGTTCACTTTTCATTAACACCTCCGCCAGAGGACTGAATGAAGGAGTAAAAGGGAAAGAAAATCAAAGATGCCCAAGCTTTTTTTTTTTGATTGATGGGAGAATAAACTTAGAATGTAAGTGAACACTCTAGCAATCCCTGCTCTTTGACCCTCAAATCACAGAAAATTGAGAAGTTGTCTTAGAAATGATTGGGAAGAATGTTTTGTTTGTTTGTTTGTTTTTGTTTGTTTTCTTTTTGCGGTACGTGGGCCTCTCACTGTTGTGGCCTCTCCCGTTGCGGAGCACAGGCTCCAGATGCGCAGACTCAGCGGCCATGGCTCACGGGCCCAGCCGCTCCACGGCATGTGGGATCTTCCCGGACCAGGGCACGAACCCGTGTCCCCTGCATCAGCAGGTGGACTCTCAACCACTGTGCCACCAGCGAAGCCCGGGAAGAATTTTTTTTCGATCATAATGATGCCGGATTTTTCTAGATCTGTATATTACATGTCTAATCTTCTTTAAACCTCTAACATACAGAAGGCCTCATATTTCTCCACGGGACTCCCAGGGTTTTGTCATATTTCATCCCACTCATCTTCATAGCATGCCCCAGTTTGTTTATCTGTATGATGAGAAAGAGGGGATGAATTAGGTTATTGTCACCTTTAACCCCAATGATTCTTTGATCCTAACATCTTAATCCAGAATGAATGCCGTATTGGGGAAGATTGGGGGAGCAGAGAACCCTCGTGTTTTGACATTTCCTGTAGGCAAACTATAGTTCCTTCTCATAACAGCTACACTATGCTAAGTGCTCTATAAATATTATCACATCTGGTCCAAATGATGACAGGTACTATTAATAGTGCCAGGGTCTACAGATGGGGGAATTGAGGCACAGAGGCTATAAGTAATTCAGCGAAGGTGTCACACAGTAAGTTGTAGAGGTGTGTTTCAAACCAAGCTGGCCTGGCCCCGAAGTGAGTGCTCTCAACCACTGTACTATGCTGTCTCCACAATAGAGCCTTCCTCAGTTAGCCTCCAGATGGTCCAAACCCTGCTGACTCTGCTTCCCATGACTGGCCCAGTAAACAGGTCTGTATGTCTCGCTGGCCTCAAACTGATGGAGGGAACACAAGCATACCTCACTGTGCTGGCATGCAGCATAAATACTGTGTTGTTTATAATAACTTTATTCATTTATTGGCATTTGCTAGCTGTGTGACCTAGGCAAGTTTACTCTCTCTGTGCCTCAGTTTACCTATCTGTCAAATGGATGTGATAATATCCATTTCAGGGGATTGTTGTGAAAATCAAACGAGTTAATACATGTGAAGTACTCAGAATAGTATCTGGCACAGTGAAACTGCTCTTTAAGTGTTGTTAATATCAATACATTACATTATAAACTACCAGGCACTGTGCAAAGCATTGGAGAAACAAGGTTAAATAAGACAGGTGGGTTCCTCCCCTCAGGTCTAGTGGAGGAATTTTTTGAACAAATACAAATGATAAAAGTTAGGAGTGTTACCAATGAGAACTATACATTGCTCTAGGAGCAACCAATAAAAGGCTCAAACCAGGACTGGAGATCAGGGAAGTCTTCTGTATGAAGGTAACTTAGTGTAGCAGACACTGACATCTTCATTTCACCCCAGGGGTATTTCTCCTTACTTTCTGGATCGTCACTTCTGTTTTCTTCACTCCCACCATCTAGTCCATGAACAAGATCTACAGGCTCTTATTCTAAAATAAACCCCCCAAAAAAATAAATAAAATAAAATAAACCCCAATTTTATTTGATTCCACCAATACTACCCTTGTCTGAACCACTCATATGTCCACCTTGCCTCCTGCAGGGTTCTCCAAAGGTTCTCCTTCCGTGCCTTCTCTCTGTCATCTCTACGACTCGTTCTCCATAGCGTCCAGGGTAATCTTTTAAAATGTAAACATAATTTAAGATGCCCCAGTGACTTCCATTTATAGTTAAAATCTGAGCCCCGTACCCATAATGCCCTAGATGATCTGCCCCACCTACCTCTGTGACCTATGGTATACTTTTCAATCTCCATCACTGGCCCTAGGAACAAGCCTTCTCCCCGCCCCCCCACCTTGACTTTCCAAAGCTTGTCCTGCCTCAGGAACTTTGCACTTGCTGCTGCCTCTCTCATGTATCCTTCTTACCAGTGTCACAGCTCAGGTCACTAAGAGGTGAACCAATCAATGTATATGGCCCTCTCCCACCCAACCACCACCCTCCAGAGAGCCTGGAGTTCCCCCATCCCTTCGTTGTCCTTTAGCACCCATCAAAATCATCCTGTTCATTCATTGCTTGCTTGTTTACTGTCTCCCCAGTGCTAGAATATGATTCATGGGACCCAGGGCTCTGCCTTTCTATTCACTACTGTCCCCATCATCTAAAACAGGGCCTGGCACACAGTAGGTACTCAATAAATACAGTAAGTCTCCTACATATGAACGAGTTCCATTCTAAGAGAGTGCTCATAAGTCCAATTTGTTCATAAGTCCAACAGAGTTAGCCTAGGTACCCAACTAACACAATCAGCTATATAGTACTGTACTATAATAAGCTTATAATACTTTTCACAGAAATAATACATTAAAATGTTTTATTTTTTGTGTTTGCTTTTATCTTACAGTACAGTAAGTACAGTATTATAGTACAAGAGCTGGCATACAGGGACTGGCATCGAGTGAACAGGCAAGAAGAATTACTGACTGGAGGAGAGAGGGGGGGTGGGAGATGGTAGAGGTGAAGGATCATCAGCGATAGGAGACGGAGGGCAAGCTGCAATTTCACTCATGCCTGACGCTGATGGAACGCGAGTCCATATCTTTGAAAGTTTGCATATTGAAAGTTCATATGTAGGAGTGTTTTTGTGATTTGAATGACTGAAGTTCATTTAATATGAATCCTAAAAGAAGGATGAGAGTTAACCAAGTGAAGATGAGCAGCAACAGTTTTCCAGGCAGGGGGACAGTATGTTCAAAGGACTAGAACTTTGGGAAGAGTGTGGTATCTTTAAGGAAAGTGAAAAGAAGGCCAGTGCAGCTGAGTACCAAGAGCAGAGGAGGGCATGGTACAAGCTGAAGGTGGCAAGTAAGTAGGGCCAGAGCATCCTGCGACCTGCTAAGGACTGTGGACTTTTGTAAGGGCAGTAGGAGGCTGTTTTAAGGCTTAAGCCACAGACTCAGGTTAGTGTTTCTAAAAGAACTCTGTAGCCGACGTGTGGGCTTAGGGTAGAGACGTGACACCAGGTCATAGCTCCCTTTCCCTTGCCTCAATCTTAACAAAACCCTGTGGGGTAGACAAGAAAAAGTATGGTTACTTCCAACCTATAGATGTTAAAAAGCAAAGATTCTGGACTTCCCTGGTGGCTCAGTGGTTGAGTGTCTGCCTGCCGATGCAGGGGACACGGGTTCGTGCCCCGGTCTGGGAAGATCCCACATGCCGCAGAGCGGCTGGGCCCATGAGCCATGGCCGCTGAGCCTGCGCGTCCGGAGCCCGTGCTCTGCAATGGGAGAGGCCACAACAGTGAGAGACCCGCGTACGGCAAAAAAAAAAAAAAAAAAGGCAAAGATTCTGAGAGCATAAACAAGTGACTGGTGGTCAGTGTGACTTTATGCCAGCCTCTCCTGTCTTCAAGCAGCCATGAACAAAGGACACGGGAGGTGCTTATGGGGAGCACCCAGATGAACGCCCTTGGCGTCTCTCCTCTTCCCTGTCCTAAGGAGGGGGGGGCGGGCATCAGGCACACCGTACATTAGAACCTGTGCTTGTAATAAATCTTCTGCTTCCTTGTGAAAAGACCGTCATGAATCTTGTGTCTTAAAGAGCTTCTCTGCTCTGTGAATTTTAACAGCCTTCTTTAGTGTAGACACTCGGACCCTTGTTCATGTTTGAAACTCAAATCTTGGATGAGTAGATATATTACACCACTGAGCTGCAAGAGCGGGTAGGCCATCCATCTATCTGCCTCCATTTAGGTCAATCTTTTTCACCTGTAACTGATGAGTCCTCTGCTCTGGTTTGCTTCCACATCACACTTCACCCCGTCCCACCCCCCAAAGATGACAGCCCAGAAGTGACCGCTGCAATGGGAGGAGGGGGGCAGCAGCTACCGATCAAGTGCCAGGCTTCGGACGAGGTGTGGCGCATGCCTGATCTCACGTAATCTATCTGCAGCAGTCCCTGCCGTGTTTTGCTGATTGAGAGATCTAAATCACATGTTTCAGGTAAAACGTACCAACACATTGGAATTAAAGTCAATGTTCTCTGTTCTGACTGCCCCCCACGCTGGATCCACCCCCATCATCCCTCACATTGTCAGAACTACCTCCCCGGTGACTCAGCCTCGGATTTTTCTCCCAACTATCTCATGCTCCATTACCAGCAGTCATCTGATTGAAGCACAAATCTGGTTAGGTTTCTGCCCGGCTCAGAAACATTCCCTGGCTCCCCACTGCCCACAGCTTACTATCTAATAAGGAACAAAACCAATCATGCTAGAAGAACAATAATAGAAGAGGACTGTTAGGGCAACGGGAGGGGGATGATTCAGACGCTTTTGCTGCGGGAGCAGTGGGGGGAGGCAGGGAGACTCCACAGAAGGTGGCTGAGCTGGGTTTGGTGATGGATAGAGGGGTCTCTCTGAAACGAAGGCAGCAACACGAGCAGAGGCACTGAAAGGCGAAAGCCACGGCTCTGGCTGCCCCTGGGACACATAACGGGTTGTTATTGCACCATGGAACCTTTCTTTCTGAGCTCTAAAGAGCAGCATAGCAACAAGCAATGATTTGTTACAGCTAGGCTGTCAGGCAGTTTATCTGATGTTAGCGCCCACGTGAACTGCATGATGATTTATGAAACTCAATTTCTCCACCAATACAGGCAAACAGATTTAGCTGTGCAGTTAGGAAGAGCCTGGGGAAAGGCAGCCTCTAGGGAGAGACTGAGGCTACCCTTCCCCCATGGCCCCAGCTGCACCTCCATGGAACACTGGAGCACTGATTGGGATCAGGGCCCTGGAACATAAAGCCGCAGGGCTGGGGCAGAGCTTCCAGGGTGATAAGAAAAACGATTAAAAAACAAAACAAAAAACAATGCTGGAATCCAAATGCCATGGTGTCTCTGACTTTTCCCTTTTTGCCTTCTAGATTTGGCTTTGGAACTCTCTTCTCCTGTGGGGCTAAGGAAGGGGTATTGGTGCCCTGGGAAGGTCAAGTAGATGCCACAAGGGCACCAGTAGAGGGGCTCAGGAAAAGGGAGGCTTCCTCTGTCTCTGAGGCAGTTCCTAGCCTAGACTTAAAGCTAAAGGGGTGAAGAGTCCTCAACATTTTCCCAGCTCTGTTCACTGGGACCAAGGGTTCCACAGAGGGACTAGGTCTAAATCATTGCTAATAATAGAGAGGGTCCATTTCCCCAGGCTTGTTCTCTGTGTGTTGCTTTCATGAAACTTGGCAGCCTAAGGTCAATGGTAGTTGTCTAACCTTGTGATTGGTTTGTCGGGGACTCTGGCAGGAACCCACAGTAGGATCTAGAAACAAGGGTGGGGACAGAGCTCTAATTGCCTTCAGCCAAAAGCAGAATTGCCACTGATAAATGCACACTAACCCATCCTAGGCCACCTGCCCCTTTGGCACTGCTTCTGCACACCCTTCCATGTTCTCTCTAGACCTGTGTATGTATTTAGCCAGTCCATAAGAGTCAACTGATCTATAGACTTAGTGCAATTTCTATAAAAACCCTAGCATGGTTTGGTAGACATAGACAAGCTTATTCCAGAATTTATATGGAAAAGGAAATGTGCTAGAATGGCCAAAAAGAGGAATAAAGTAGGAGTAAAGAATAAAGACTTTTCAATGTTAAGGCTTAATGCATAGTTACAGTAATCAAGGCAGTATTGTATTGGCACAGAGAGGCACACAGATCAAGGGGGCAGAACAGAGAGCACAGAAATTGACCTGTAACATACGCCCAACTGATTTTTGACAAAGGTGCAAGGCAATTCAAGAATAGCCTTTTCAACAAATGGTGCTGGAGTGATAGGATGTTGTGAATGAATAGTGTCTGTCCCACTCTCCCACAAATTCATATGTTGAAGCTCTAACCCCAAGGTGACTATTTGGAAGATAGGGCTTTTAGGAGGTATTTAAAGTTAAATAAAATCATAAGGATAGGGTCCTAATCCATATTAGAAGAGGAAGAGGGAGAGATCTAGGGTCTCTTCCTCTCTCCCCACTCCCTCCTCTATGTGAGAACACAGCCAGAAAGGAGCTCTCTGCAAGCCAGGGAGAGAGGGCCTTCACCAAGAACCCAATCCTGATCTCATGCTTCCAGCCTCCAAAACCATGAGAAAAGAAATTTCTGTTGTTGAAGCCTCCCAGTCTATGATATTTTGTTATGGCAACCTGAGCTGATTAACATACATCTACAGGCAAAAAAAGAACCTAAACCCCACACCTTATGCAAAAATTAATGCAAAATGATTCACGGACTTGAATGGGAAATACAAAACTACAAAACTTTCAGAAAGAAACATAGGAGAAAATCTTTGGAACCTAGGACCGGGTGAAGAGTTCTTAGGCTTGACAGTAAATGCATGATCTATAACAGGAACAATTAAAATATTTTCATCACCATGAAAATGAAAATTAAAAATTTTTGCTTTGTGAACAACTCTATTAAAAAGATGAAGAGACAGATATACAGGCTGGAAGAAAGTAATTGAAAGCTCAACATGTAAAAAATTCCAATTAGAAAATGGGCAAAAGACACGAACAGACATTTATCACAGAAGATCTACAGATGGCAAATAATCACATGAAAAGATGTTCGGCATCATTAACCATTGGGGAAATACAAATTGAAGCCATAATGAGATATCACACACTCCTACCAAAATTGCTAAATTTAAAAAGGTGATAACACCAAATGCTGGGGAATATGTGGAGAAACTGGCATATGTTGATGGTGGGAATTTTAAATGGTACAACCACTCCGGAAAAATGTTTGGCAGTTTTTTAAAAGGTTAAACACAAATTTACCATATGACCCAGCAATTCCACTTCCAGGTATAGATCCAAGAAAAATGAAACATACAGACTTGCACGTGAATGTTCATAGCAGCTGTATTCATAATAGCCCAAATGAGGAAACAATCCTGATGCCCATCAAATAGTGAAGGAATAAGCAAGATGCCTGTTGGTGAATGGATAATCAAACTGGGGTACATACATACAATGAAAATGAAGTACTGATACATGCTACAACATGGATGAACCTCAAAAACATCATGCTGCTTGTCCCTGCCCTTTGCCTCTTGGAACACCCTTGATGTGCTCAGCTGAGTGTCCCACAGGCCCAGAGTGTTTATTGTTTTTTAAAAAAAGCAAAGTATTCAAAGCCATTCCAAGCCCCTTGGAGACCGCAGCCATGAATAAGGAAATAGGACTACAGTTCTATGTGGGGTTTTGTTTGTTTGGGTTTTTTGGATTTTTTTGGCCACAGCACTACAGCATGTGGGATTCTAGTTCCCCGATTAGGGATCGAATCCTGCTCCCCCTGCATTTGAAGCACAGAGTCTTAACCACTGGACCACCAGGGACGTCCCTCTGTGTGTGTGTTTTTTCTTTTCTTTTCTTTTCTTTTGTTTTTTGTTTTTTTTACAGTAGGTCCTTGTTGATTATCTATTATAAATATAGTAGTGTGTACATGTCAATCCCAAACTCCCAATCTATCCCCCCGCCCTTCCCCCCTGGTAACCATAAGTTTGTTCTAAGACTGAGTCTGTTTCTGTTTTGTAAATCAGTTCATTTGTATCATTCTTTTTTTAAGATTCCACATATAAGCGATATCATATGATATTTTTCTTTCTCTGTCTCACTTAGTATGATAATCGCCATGTCCATCCACGTGGCTGCAAATGGCATTATTTCACTTTTTATTGGCTGAGTAACATTCTATTATATATATGTACTACATCTTGTTTATCCATTCATCTGTCAATGGACATTTAGGTTGCTTCTATGCACCCCAGTGTTCATTGTGGCACAGTTTCCAGAGTTCTGTTTTGTTGGTCTTCAGAACCGAAGTCATGGTTCGAGGGACAGCTGGGGGATACTTGTATTGCACTGCTAGAGATGAAATTCATGTACAGACAGAAGAAACAGAATTATTTATCAAGAATGTTTAACTTTCATCCTTGATCGAGGTAGAGATAAAGCAATGCAAATTAGGCTATGTGACAATGTAATTCCCACGACACTTAGGGCAGCTTCTGGTAAACCAGTCTTTGAGTTCTAGGGGCAGTATGGTTGCAAAGCTTAAACTTAAGGGAACTGAAGAAGGGTACCCACAGCAGTGGCACCTGTGACTTAATTTGATTCAACAGGGGGATCCTTGGCCAGCCCAGACAGACAAGATTGATGGCTCCCCACTGAACATTCTAAGTTGATGGAGCAATTCATCTAGTTAATTCTGATAAGGAAGGGGATTCTGGCACGTTAACTAGTTATGTGACCCTGAGCAGCCAGTGTGTCCCAGCTTCTTACAGGGACAAGTAGTGGTCAGCCACCTCACATTGACCATTATCAACTCTGTGATGCCTTTGGATGGCCAGGGACACCCCAACTATACTAACCAGCTCTGGGTGCGCCTAACATATGTAAGAGGTGTGGGTAATGTATTGAACTCAGTTCCCAATCCATAACTGCAATTACTCCTCCTGAAGGAGGAGTCCCCAGTAAGTGCAGGTCATAAACTTTCATTGAGTCCCTGCCCTTCATGCATTCAGTCAGTCCCTCTTACTGACCATATGGTGTTAAAGCACTGGGGATCAGCCCCTCTGCAATGGCCATGGCCCTGGTGGAGTGCTGAGGACATGGTCGAATTTGACTTCGTAAAAGAAGTAAGGTCATAACAAGGCTTCTATAAATGAACATGGGGAAGGATCAAGATCTGTTGTTTCTTTCTCTGCACTATGCAGAAAGATCTGATGCAGTGTGGCAAGCTGATCACAGTCAAGAATCAAGTTGTGCTGAGGTGTCACCTGTGGCTTGCCCTTTCAGCTCCCTCGGGGAGTCCCAGGAGTGACCAGCGCCAAAGTTTTAGTTGGACAGACTGACTGACTTCCAAGGGAACATAAGAAGCCAGAAACAGAAGACCACGTATTATGGAATTCCATTTATATATCATGTTCTGAAAAGGCAAATCTGTAAGAGACAGAAAGTAGACTATTGTTTGTTTAGGGCTGAGAATGGGAGCCAGGAGTGAGAGTGGGCAGGAGGGATCCTTTAGAGATTATGGAAGTGTTCTAAAATTTCATCACGGTTATGGTTGTACAACTCAGTAAATTCACTAAAAATTATTGAATTTACATGAGTGAATTTTATGTAGGTTACACCTCAAGAAAGCTAATAATTTTTTTGAATTGACTTTTAGTTTGAAAGTTTAATTACAGAAAAGCTACTAAGAAACGAATAGCATATTTAGTGTGCAGATATAGCTTTAAGGTGATTTTCAGTTAATAAAAGTTGGGGAGACCCTTTGTTCTATGCCCTAGAACTATGGAATAGTTCTATGCTCAGTTCTGTTCCAGCACTGAGATTCCTTGATGCTAAGACGCTGAGTTGAAATCAAAATTTATCATGGAGGACCACAAATACAGTGGGTCTGCTGTTATCTCATGACATATTGTATATTTAGGTTTTCAGACCTCCCTTTCCTAGAGCTGTCGTTATTAAAGAAATTATGGCTTTTTGGAGAAGTCACTCCATATTAGAATTTCCATGTTAAATTTAAAAATCATTTCAGTAGCAGAAATCAAAATGGTCCATCTTGTACCCATGTTTTGATCTCACGAGAAAAATTTCACCCAGTGTAAAATCATTATTGTTAGTTTTACAATTTTACCCTGTTCTCTGGCATTCTTAAATTCATTCCCAGGCTTGAAAAGTGGGGGAAGTCATCATTTATTGCAAAGAAGTTCAGCTATACTTAGAGAACAAATAAGCCAAATTAGAGAGTTCTAGTGAGAGATCAACATGTGGGTTGCCATTATTTGTTTGCTAAAAATATGTTTACTATAGTAGAACATATTTTCAGACTGCCAAGATGTGGAATCCTCAACTCATTCTTTTAACTCTCCATCTGTTCAGTGCTCTGCCACTTTTATTTTTATAGCATGAAGATAACTTAGTCCCAATAGAATAAGCGACTAAAATTACAACAAGGTGTGTGTGTGTGTATGTATATATACACATATATAAACAAAGTATTATATATGCATTCTAAAATATATATATCATGCTGTGCAATAGCTTTAGAGGTTTTTTTTTTTTAAAAAAAGAATATATATATATATATTTTTTTAATCCTAAAGAGGAAACTCTACCTTCAGTGATCATGGGTGATGTTATATAAAAATGTTTGAAAACCATTTGTAACTAAAAAGCAAGTTGACATACAGGACCATTTTGGGTGAAGAAAAGGAGGCTTGGGTTCTGGTCCCTCACATGGGCCAGTCACTTCCATCTTTAGGGCCCCTTTTTCTCATCTTTGAAATACTGTAAGAGATTTAAGGAAGATAATCTCTAAAGTTCCTGTAGACCTAAAATCTGTGATTCAGAGATTTTTTTTAAAAACGGATTTGTTCAACGGACAATTGAACAACAGTTTTATATATGACACTTTGTAGCGTTGTGGAAATACAATGGTCTTTGGAGTCAGAATTCTTCCTCTGCCACTTTCAAATTTGTTACCTTGGTCAAATTACTTCATCATTCTGAGCCCTAATTTCACTGCCATTAAGCATGAAGTTAATTATGTATACTTAATAGGGGTACAGTATGGTTTAAGGAACACTAACTGATAGAAAAGATAAATCCCCAATTCTCAGTGGATTACACACTAGATGTTTGCTCCTCTTAAAAGACTGCAATGGTGAAAGGGGACCAAGGCTGCTTCTACTTTATGGTCCCCCTATTAACACACAGTTTTCCAGTTCTCTGTAGCAGGGAAAGGAAGAATGAGGAAGGTGTACATGCTTCCTAACCACATCACCTCTGCTCAGATTTCACTGGCAAAAACTAGTCATGTGGCCATACCTAGATATATGAAATATTATAGGAAATGTAGTCTCTGGTTGGACAACCAATTTCTAGAAACAACTCTGCACTATGGCAGGAAAACACATTTTGTATAGAAAGCTATCACTACCACAGGTTGTTAGGAAAATTAAATGTCTTTCTTTTTAAAGTGCCTAGTATAATATAGGCACTGAAAAAACTTAAGATTTTTTTTTTACATCTTTATTGGAGTATAATTGCTTCACAATGGTGTGTTAGTTTCTGCTTTATAACAAAGTGAATCAGTTATACATATACATGTGTTCCCATATCTCTTCCCTCTTGGGTCTCCTTCCCTCCCACCCTCCCTATCCTACCCCTCTAGGTGGTCACAAAGCACTGAGCTGATCTCCCTGTGCTATGCAGCTGCTTCCCACTAGCTATCTATTTTACGTTTGGTAGTGTATATATGTCCATGCCACTCTCTCACTTTGTCACAGCTTACCCTTCCCCCTCCCCATATCCTCAAGTCCATTCTCTAGTAGGTCTGTGTCTTTATTCCTGTCTTACCCCTAGATTCTTCATAATATTTTTTTTCTTAGATTCCATATATATGTGTTAGCATACAGTATTTGTCTTTCTCTTTCTGACGTACTTCACTCTGTATGACAGACTCTAGGTCCATCCACCTCACTACAAATAACTCAATTTCATTTCTTTTTATGGCTGAGTAATATTCCATTGTATATATGTGCCACATCTTCTTTATCCATTCATCCAATGATGGACACTTAGGTTGTTTCCATCTTCTGGCTATTGTAAATAGTGCTGCAATGAACATTTTGGTACATGAATCTTTTTGAATTATGGTTTTCTCAGAGTATATGCCCAGTAGTGGGATTGCTGGGTCATATGGTAGTCCTATTTGTAGTTTTTTAAGGAAACTCCATACTGTTCTCCATAATGGCTGTACCAATTCACATTCCCACCAGCAGTGCAAGAGTGTTCCCTTTTCTTCACACTCTCTCCAGTATTTATTGTTTCTAGATTTTTTCATGATGGCCATTCTGACCAGTGTGAGATGATATCTCATTGTAGTTTTGATTTGCATTTCTCTAATGATTAATGATGTTGAGCATTCTTTCATGTGTTTGTTGGCACTCTGTATATCTTCTTTGGAGAAATGTCTATTTAGGTCTTCTGCCCATTTTAGAATTCGGTTGTTTGTTTTTTTGTTATTGAGCTGCATGAGCTCCTTGTAAATTTTGTAGGTTAATTCTTTGTCAGTTGCTTCATTTGCAAATATTTTCTCCCATTCTGAGGGTTGTCTTTTGGTCTTGTTTATGGTTTCCTTTGCTATGCAAAAGTTTGAGGTTTCATTAGGTCCCATTTGTTTATTTTTGTTTTTATTTCCATTTCTCTAGGAGGTGGGTCAAAAAGGATCTTGCTGTGATTTATGAAATAGAGTGTTCTGTCTATGTTTCCCTCTAAGAGTTTGATAGTTTCTGGCCTTACATTTAGGTCTTTAATCCATTTTGAGCTTATTTTTGTGTATGGTGTTAGGGAGTGTTCTAATCTCATACTTTTACATGTACCTGTCCAGTTTCCCCAGCACCACTTATTGAAGAGGCTGTCCTTTCTCCACTGTACATTCCTGCCTCCTTTATAAAAGGTAAGGTGACCATATGTGGGTGGGTTTATCTCTGGGCTTTCTATCCTGTTCCATTGATCTATATTTCTGTTTTTGTGCCAGTACCATACTGTCTTAATTACAGTATGTCTTTGTAGTATAGTCTGAAGTCAGGGAACCTGATTCCCCCAGCTCCGTTTTTCGTTCTCAAGATTGCTTTGGCTATTCGGGGTCTTCTGTGTTTCCATACAAATTGTGAAATTTTTTGTTCTAGTTCTGTGAAAAATGCCACTGGTCGTTTCATAGGGTTTGCATTGAATCTGTAGATTGCTTTGGGTAGTAGAGTCATTTTCACAATGTTGATTCTTCCAATCCAAGAACATGGTATATCTCTCCATCTATTTGTATCATCTTTAATTTCTTTCATCAGTGTCTTATAATTTTCTGCATACAGGTCTTTTGTCTCCTTAACTAGATTTATTTCTAGATATTTTATTATTTTTGTTGCAATGGTAAATAGGAGTGTTTTCTTGATTTCACTTTCAGATTTTTCATCATTAGTGTATAGGAATGCCAGAGATTTCTGGGCATAATTTTGTATCCTGCTACTTTACCAAATTCATTGATTAGCTCTAGTAGTTTTCTGGTAGTATCTTTAGGATTCTCTATGTATAGTATCATGTCATCTGCAAACAGTGACAGTTTTACTTCTTCTTTTCTGATTTAGATTCCTTTTATTTCCTTTTCTTCTCTGATTTCTGTGGCTAAAACATCCAAAACTATGTTGAATAATAGTGGTGAGAGTGGGCAACCTTGTTTTTTTCCTGATCTTAGTGGAAATGGTTTCAGTTTTTCACCATTGAGGACGATGTTGGCTGTGGGTTTGTCATATATGGCCTTTATTATGTCGAGGAAAGTTCCCTCTATGCCTACTTTCTGCAGGGTTTTTATCCTAAATGGGTGTTGAATTTTGTCGAAAGCTTTCTCTTCATCTATTGAGATGATCATATGGTTTTTCTCCTTCAATTTGTTAATATGGTGTATCACGTTGATTGATTTGTGTAATTGAAGAATCCTTGCATTCCTGGAATAAACCCCATTTGATCATGGTGTATGATCTTTTTAATGTGCTGCTGGATTCTGTTTGCTAGTATTTTTTTGAGGATTTTTGCATCTATGCTCATCAGTGATATTGGCCTGTAGTTTTGTTTCTTTGTGACATCCTTGTCTGGTTTTGGTATCAGGGTGATGGTGGCCTTGTAGAATGAGTCTGCGAGTGTTCCTCCCTCTGCTATATTTTGGAAGAGCTTGAGAAGGATAAGTGTTAGCTCTTCTCTAAATGTTTGATAGAATTCACTTCTGAAGCCATCTAGTCCTGGGCTTTTGTTTGTTGGAAGATTTTAAATCACAGTTTCAGTTTCAGTGCTTGAGATTGGTCTGTTCATATTTTCTCTTTCTTCCTGATTCAGTCTTTGTAGGTTGTGCATTTATAAGAATTTGTCCATTTCTTCCAGGTTGTCCATTTTATTGGCATAGAGTTGCTTGTAGTAATCTCTCATGATCTTTTGTATTTCTTCAGTGTCAGTTGTTACTTCTCCTTTTTCATTTCTAATTCTATTGATTTGAGTCTTCTCCCTTTTTTTCTTGATGAGTCTGGCTAATGGTTTATCAACTTTGTTTATCTTCTCAAAGAACCAGCTTTTAGTTTTATTGATCTTTGCTATCGTTTCCTTCATTTCTTTTTCATTTATTTCTGATCTGATCTTTATTTCTTTCCTTCTGCTAACTTTGGGGATTTTTTGTTCTTCTCTCTCTAATTGCTTGAGGTGCAAGTTTAGGTTGTTTATTTGACATGTTTCCTCTTTCTTAAGGTAGGATTATATTGCTCTAAACTTCCCTCTTAGAACTGCTTTTGCTGCATCCCATAGGTTTTGGGTCATCGTGTCTCCATTGTCATTTGTTTCTAGGTATTTTTTGATTTCCTCTTTGATTTATTCAGTGATCACTTCGTTATTAAGTAGTGTATTGTTTAGCCTCCATGTGTTTGTATTTTTTACAGATCTTTTCCTGTAATTGATATCTAGTCTCATAGTCTTGTGGTCAGAAAAGATACTTGATACAGTTTCAATTTTCTTAAATTTACCAAGGCTTGATTTGTGACCCAAGGTATGATCTATCCTGGAGCATGTTCCATGAGCACTTGAAAAAAATGTGTCTTCTGTTGTTTTTGGATGGGATGTCCTATAAATATCAATGAAGTCCATCTTGTTTAATGTATCATTTAAAGCTTGTGTGTCCTTATTCATTTTCATTTTGGATGATCTGTCCATTGGTGAAAGTGGGGTGTTAAAGTCCCCTACTATGAATGTGTTACTGTTGATTTCCCCTTTTATGGCTGTTAATATTTGCCTTATGTATTGTGGTGGTCCTATGTTGGGTGCATAAGTGTTTACAATTGTTATATCTTCTTCTTGGATCGATCCCTTGATCATTATGTAGTGTCCTTCTTTTTCTCTTCTAATAGTCTTTATTTTAAAGTCTATTTTGTCTGATATGAGAATTGCTACTCCAGCTTTCTTTTGGTTTCTATTTGCATGGAATATCTTTTTCCATCCCCTTACTTTCAGTCTGTATGTGTCTCTAGGTCTGAAGTGGGTCTCTTGTAGACAGCATATATATGGGTCTTATTTTTGTATCCATTCAGCCAATCTGTGTCTTTTGGTGGGAGCATTTAATCCATTTACATTTAAGGTAATTATCAATATGTATGTTCCTATTCCCATTTTCTTAATTGTTTTGGGTTTGTTATTGTAGATGTTTCCCTTCTCTTGTGTTTCTTACCTAGAGAAGTTCCTTTAGCATTTGTTGTAAAGCTGGTTTGGTGGTGCTGAACTCTCTCAGCTTTTGCTTGTCTGTAAAGGTTTTAATTTCTCCATGAAATATGAATGAGATCCTTGCTGGGTAGAGTAACCTTGGTTGTAAAAACTGAAGATTTGTTAGATATAGAGGAACTATTTTGATAGGGAATATATATGTATTTATATAATACAAGGTAAATAGTGGTATCAGAGAGTATAGTTAAAGTACAATGGGACTTTGTATTAGTCTCCTGTTGCTGCTGTAACAAATAATCAGAAATCTAAGAGTTTAAAACAACACAAATTTATTATTTACAGTTCTGGAGGTCAGAAGTTTGAAATGGGTCTACAGGGCTAAGATCAAGGTGTCAGCAGGGCTGTGTTTCTTCTGGAGGCTCTAGGGGAGAATCAATTCTTTGACTCTTCCAGCCTCTAGAGGCTGCCCTAATTCCTTGGCTCATGGCCTTATCTCTCCAACTACTGCTTTCATAGTCGCATCTTCTCTGACTCTGATCCTCTCCCTCCCTCCTATAAAGACCCTTGTGATTACATTAGGTACATTCAGATAGTCCTAAAAATAATCTCCCCAGCCCAAGAGTCTTTCCTTGACCACATCTGCAAAACCCCTTTTGCATTGTAAGGTAACATATTCACAGGTTCTAAAGGTTAGGATGTGGACACCTTTTGCCAGGGGTAGGGGGCTGGGAGAGCATCATTTTTCCTATCTTAAGAAGGAGAGACAGTGGTTATGATTTTAGATACAGAGAGTGACATGGACTTGAAAACTAGCTCTGTCTTTTACTAGCTAAATTACCTTGAAATATGCCTCTTTCCTTTTCTTTAAAATGGGGATGGCGATAGTGACTACCTGACACACATGATGTAAAGATTATGAGATAATGTGTATAAATTACCTGGCACATACTTAAGACAGGAGATTCATTCTTATTTTACTATTACATGGTATATACTGGCCCATATACACCCCATTTATCATCTTTGGCTCCTCTAAGATCACAGCTGAAGCAGAAAACTGTACCATGGTTTCTTTGTACAGAGAGACTATCAATCATGTTCAGCATACTGACCTTCTCTTGGAAGAAAAGCAGATTAATGTGTTTTAGGGAATTTTGCATCAGCAGAGATTAAGCACTATGGTTCTTCTGCTAAGTCTGGTAACCCATATATTCCAGGATATCATTATGGCTTGAGTTTTCTGAGCCTGTGGTTTTACTGTGATCACCCAAGAAATTATTGGTGGGGATTAAGAAAACTGAAGCATTTTCTCCCATGAGGTACATGGTCACACAAATTGATCACAAGAATCTGGCCACACAGTGAGCAGGAACAGGAATGACTCCCTGGGAGGCCCTCTCCTTCCTAGCATAGGAGCCCCAGCCCTACCCACCCCACTTCTAGGTGGCTTAGAAGCTTCCCTCTTAATTTTTGTCACAAATATAAGATATCATTTCCAGGTAGAGAAATCTCTGGCTGCCATCTTACCACACACCAAAAGATTTGTAGGCTTGAGGGGGAGTGGGGGAGTGATTGATTGGGAGCTTTGGATTAGCAGATGCAAACTATTATATATAGAATGGTTAAACAACAAGGTCATAGTGTATAGCACAGGGAACTATATTCAATATCCTATAATAAACCATAACGGAAAAGAATGTGAAAATATATGTATGTGTAAGTGAATCACTTTGCTGTACAGCAGAAACTAACACAACATTGTAAATCAACTACACTTCAATAAAATACATTTTTTTAAAAAGATTTGTAGGTTCAATTTTATGGTAAACAATTTGGCTTCGACGACATGATCATATTAGTGTTAACTCTTGGGTAGGGTCTAATCATGTAGAATGACTTCAAAGTTCCTCAGTTTGCTCATCAGCAAAATAATTCTAATAATATATGTCATAGCAACTCTATCATAAAGTGGGGGAGCCCCCCCTCCCAAGGTCAGCTTCAGATGTCAGATCCCTTAAGAGTATGATCAGAGAAAGAAAAGGTTATGACTCACACAGATAGGAAAGCCCCAAGGTGAGCAGCAAGGGGGATGGGTCTGGGGGAAAATATCCAGAAGTGAGAGTGTAGAGAGTGCATGAGCATTTTTTAAAATTTTTATTGGAGTGTAGTTGCTTTACAATGTTGAGTTAGCTTCTACTGCACAGCAAAATGAATCAGCCATACTTATACATATATCCCTTCCCTTTGGGATTTCCTTCCCATTTAGGACACCACAGTGCATTAAGTAGAGCGCATGAGCATTTTATAGAGAGGAAAGTCCTGCCAGTGGGAGGCGAGCCCACTGACTGCCATGAAGTTTGAAAGAGGCAGTAAGAGCACACATAAGCTTTAGGGACGGGAGTGGAACAATGCGAACCTTACTGGACAGGAGATGAGACTTAGAGTTTACTGGCACTAAATCAAATGTCGATTGGGGGACCAAGTTTCTTTCCTATGTTCTTTGTAATTCATCTGAGATATTCGGGTTAATACAGCAACCTCCTAGTTTTCCTGTAAATAAACATGTACTTGGCAGAGACTAAGTTTTCAAAGCCAACACAAAATAATAAGGCCAGCAATTGTTATGATAGCTCCTTGAAAGATAGTGGGGAGTCAGCAAAAGGAGATAGCCAGGAGAAGAAATCAGTGGAGTCCAGGGAATCTCTTTGAGTATTTTAGTAATAATATTGACTATTTTGGTTTGCTGTTTTATTTGTTGAACTCTTCTGTAGCTCTTTCCTATGTTATTGACCCACATGAAATAGGAGCGTCCCTTCAAGGCATGCTCTCCTTGAGATGCCAATAGGTAGTCTAATGCCAATCTATTACCAACTAGCATAGCAACCAGAGAGCTTTGTCCCTCATTAATGGCATCTAGGGCTGGGGCTGTTTGATATATGTGGTATTCCAGGAGTTGTGGCATTTGTGTGTCCTCTCTGAGTTGTGACTGTGTTACAAAATTGAAAATACCTAAATTTATGCCTGTTGCACGAAAGATTGGGATGAGGTCCAATATAATAGCTAAAAGGTGGCCCCTTTGAGGAAAGGCTCCATGAGAGAAGTGAATTCTCTAGTTGGAAATAGAGTGACCTGGGTACTGTATGTGTGTAGGACACAGGCCAAGTCACCTAGCTGGGAAGGGGTGGGGTGGAGAAGTAGAGTATAGGACCCCATGGAGGAGGAATAGTGCCACAGGAGAGCTAGTAGCCCAGGGGTCTTACAGGGTGGAGATTCTGGTGGGCGAATTTGTATCAAAGCAGACATGTGAGGACCAAATAATCCCAACAGGGGGTTGGGGAGACACAGCTGTATGTAATCCTGATTGGTCAAGGAGGCAGAGAAAGGTAAGGAGTCCATGGAGGGAAGGTTAATACAGAAGCACCTGATGAGGCTGAGGGAGTTCTGAGCTGGAGCGTGACTGGAGAGGATGACGAGCAGCTAAGATGAATATTGCAGGTCTATAAAAGGGCAGGAATTAGTTGTATAGTGGTCGTCTAGGCTCGGGTGCCTGAAAGCAGGCCTCACATTGATGGAGGTTTAGCTCCAGGTGACATGCTCTGATACTGTTACCTAGATATTGTTCATCAGGTCCAGGAAAGTAGGAAGTGGAGCTGATGACAAGGGAATAGTGAAGAGTGAAATGATGGTGGTTGGATGAGAGGAAATCAGAGCTGATATGTGGTTGTAGGGGTCATGGTGGGAAATGATGTGCGGGTGGTCATAGGAGTAGTTATTGTAGCCAGGTCTCAACTGTTAAGCATGGTAGGGAGTAGAGTTTTATGCTTTTGTGTAGGGATAGTGGAGATTGGGATCCCAATTCAGGTGTTAAGTATCTCAGGGGAGAGATACATTATAGGGCACCAGTGCAGTAGGTCAGCTAATTTTCAGGGTGCTAGCTTCCACCAAGAAGCAACTCCATAAAGAGGGAAAAGAGTGGGTCAAGCAAAATCTAAATAATCTAGTGGGAGTTCCTTGATGCAGTGGGTTAAGGCAAAGGTAGGTCCCTGTATAGTGCCATTCATCAGGCCTTGGGTATGTCTAGGCAGGACAGGGCCTCGCAGTAATCATTAGCTTCTTGCATTAGTCCTTACATTGCACAGGAGAGGATATGGAGTTGTAGAGACTTACATAATTTGGGTGGATGTGATCTTTATCAAGCAGTCCATAAGAGGCCTGGTGAGGTGGCCGTCAGGTTGGGAACAGGATTAATCTAGGTAGGACTGCATTGCATAGATTGAAATTTGAGGAGCCAGTCAGAAAGCAAGAAAGAAAAGGAAGTTGGGAAGTTATAGGGGATACGGGTGTGTGGAAGAGCCACGGTTAGATTTGGGACAAGAGAGAGGATCAGGGAGCAGAATCTTTATTTGGCAGGTTTCAGCATGAAATTGTGTTAGCAGGATACCTTGGAGTACCAGTGTTGAGCCTGGGATTGATTATTGGTTGTGCCGAGGTCGCCATCTAGGATGCATTGTCTGCTGGGCTGAGGTGGTCGTTCCTGAGGTGATTGTGCTGTTGACTGGGATTGATAGTGGATAGTAGCTGTAAGAACCCTAGTGTGGCTGGTGTGGAGGCTCCTGAGGTGGGTCCTGGACTAGCCCCAAAGTCTTGAGGCAAAGTTTTACGCTTGAGAAATTATTACAAATATGACCGAGGATCAGTATTCCTTTCCCTCTAGGAGTTATGGAGTAACTTATTATTGGGAAGCTGTGGACTGATTGACTGCCCCAAACAAGTAGGGGTGACAGCAAGGGCAGAAAGGAACCTAAGGCATTTGACACTGAGCTGGAATAATAGAATCCCAGTCCCAGGATCCTGAATATCAAGTCTATTTGAGCCTATTGACTAAACCAGAAAACAAGACCATTAATTACTACACAGGAATCCTTAAGAATGTGAACAATGGGCTTATATTTATTGAGGGCATCCTCCAGTATCCAAGGTAATTATAATCAGATCTGTGAGTTGGGCCAACAGTTGGACCCCATCCTATAAAAGGAATGTCCCTGTAAGGGGATGGGAAATGGCAACCATCATGTTGGCTCTATTACATGTAATGGTGGTGCTGCCATTCATGAATTAATGGACTCCCTTTTTGCTGAACTCAGTTTATCCTAGAGGGCCCCCAAGTTGTCAACAGGGCTGGAAGAGGGGCATCCTCTCCTAGATCTATGGACTGTGGCAAGGGAAGCCACATCCTCTTGTAGTTTGGGTATGTCTGAGGGCCTGTCCTACAAGTGCCATTTCTATTGTGAAAAGGAGGCTATGATGGGCTGTACTAAGCTTGTGGGATGTCATTTCCATGGCCTAAGGTAGAATGAGCAGTTGATTCCGAAGGATCACAGAGTCAAGGACCATGGTAACTCTGGACCAAGAAGGACCCAATAGGCCACTAAGAGTTGTATTTCAAGAGGAATATCTTTTGGCTGTTGATGGGACCTACTTGCTTCAGAAGTCCATAGGGAGTCATGTGACATCATGTGTGGTCCAGAGACTGTAGGAATAGAATAGAATTTGTGGTTTGGTTCATTTCCTCCTTCCTATCCTACATCTTCAAATCCAGCAACATAGTACTGCTTTTGTCATCTTTTTCTGACCCTATCTTCTGACTCCCTCTTCCACTTTTAAGGACCTCTGTGATTATATTGGGCCCACTGGAATAATTAAAGTTAATCTCCATATTTTAAGGACAGCTGAATTGCTACCTTGATTACTTCTGCAAACAATAATTCCCTTTTATCATATAACCTAATACATTCACAGGTTCTTGGGATTAGGACATGGACATCCTTGGGGGACCATCATTCCACATATCACAGATGACATTTTGGGTAGCCTCAAGGTCCTATTGTTGGAGTGACCCCATTTGAATTGAACTAATTTTCTGGTGAGCATAAATAGGTTTTAATAAAATTTGTAAATGGGAAATATGTTGTTACCAGAGGCCAATTAGGTCAAATAGGTGTTGGGCTTCAGAGTAATAGAGTGGAGAGCACCAAAAATCGTTTGCAAATATGCAATTTCGCAATATGAATTGACCTTCCACAGACCAAGTTATACCCCGAAATTTGAGGTGGTAGACCCCTGGACCTGTTTTTAAAAGATTTATTTATTATTTACTTATATATTTTATTTATTTTAGGCTGCGTCGGGTCTTAGTTGCGGGATCTTTCGTTGAGGCGCACGGGTTCTTCATTGTGGTGTGCGGGCTTCTATATAGCTGTGGCGTGCGGGTTTTCTCTTCTCTAGTTGTGGCACATAGGCTCCAGAGCGCGTGAGCTCTGTAGTTTGCAGCACGCAGGCTTTGTTGCCCTGCAGCATGTGGGATCTTGGTCCCTGACCAGGGATTGAACCCGTGTCCCCTCCATTGTAAGGCAGATTCTTTACCACTGGACCACCAGGGAAGTCCCCCCCACCCCCGGACATTCTGAGGTGCAATGATCCAGTTGTAGTTAAAGTCTAGACAACAGTTCTAATGTCTTTTGTAATAACTTGAATTTCTTCCCTCTGTAGAACTTGTCAATGTAATTCCATAGCAGAGTGCCTGAGGACAAAGTAAACCTTAAAGATTCTGTCTGCATAAATTATGAGCAATGGTGGTCTATTAACATATCCCATAGGTAAACTAGTGAATGTATATTGGGACTCCTCAAAAGTAACTATAAATTGTGGCTGTGGTGTTGGTGAAATGGGGACAAAATAAAACATTATCTAGATCAACAGCTATGAAGAACTTTCCTGTGGCAGAGTGAATGGAATCAGTAATTTTAATAATATTTAGCAAAATGTCCTTAATTAGGGGGTACCATCACGTAGATGGCAGTAGTTGACTGCGAGCACCATTCGTTTTTTTCAAGTATAGTTGATTTACAATATTGTATTAGTTTCAGGTATACAGCATAGTGATCCAGTTATATGTATATATATTTTTCCAGATTATTTTCCATTACAAGCTATTACAAGATATTGAAAATAGCTCCCTGTGCTATATAGTAAATCCTTGTTGCTTATCTATTTTATGCATAATAGCTCATATCTGTTAATCTCATACTCCTGATTTATTCCTCCCCTCTTCCCTTTTCCCTTTGGTAACCATAAGTTTGTTTTCTATGTCTGTGAGTCTCTTTCAGTTTTGTATATAGATTCATTTGTATTATTTTTAATATTCCACATATAAGTGATAGCACATAATATTTGTCTTTCTGTCTGACTTACTTCAGTAAGTATAATATTCTCCAAGTCCATCCATGTTGCTGCAAATAGCACTATTTCATTCTTTTTTATGGCTGAGTAATATTCCAGTGTATATGTGTGTGTGTGTGTGTGTGTGTGTGTGTGTGTGTGTGTGTATATACATGTATATACATACATATACATACATACATATCTTCTTAAGCCAATCATCAGTTAATGGGCACTTGGATTGTTTCCATGTCCTGGCTATTATAAATAGTGCTGCTGTTAACATTGGGGTGCCTGTATATTTTCAAATTAGAGTTTTCATCTTTTCCAGACATACCCAGGAGGGGATTACTGGATCATATGGTAGCTCTATTTTTAGTTTTTTAAGGAACCTCCACCCTGTTTTCCACATTGGCTGCACCAATTTACATTCCCACCAACAGTGTAGGAAGTCTCCCTTTTCTCCACACTCACTCCAGCATTTATTATTTGTAGACTTTTTGATGGTGGCCATTCTGACTGGTGTGAGGTGATATCTCATTGTGGTTTTGATTTGCATTTCTCTAATGATTAGCGATGTTGAGCATCTTTTATGTGCCTGTTGGCCATTTGTATGTCTTCTTTGGAGAAATGTCTATTAAGGTCTTCTGCCCATTTTTTGATTAGGTTGTTTTTTTTGATATTGAGTTGTATGAGCTGTTTAGGTATTTTGGATATTAACCCCCTGTCGGTTACATTGTTTGCAAATATTTTCTCCCATTCTGTAGGTTGTCTTTTCATTTTGTTGATGGTTTCCTTTGCTGTGCAAAACTTATAAGTTTCATTAGGTCTCATTTGTCTATTTTTGGTTTTATTTCTTTTACCTTGGGAGACTGACCTAAGAAAATATTACTACGATTTATGTCAGAGAATGTTTTGCCTATGTTCTCTTCTAGGAGATTTATAGTGTCATGTATTATATTTAAGTTGTTAAGCCATTTTGACTTTTTTTTGGAAGGAGTTTTTTTTTTTATTGCTGTATAGTTGATTTACAATGTTGTGTTAGTTTCAGGTGTACAGCAAAGTGATTCAGTTATATATATATTTATATGTTTTCTGATTCTTTTCCATTATAGTTTATTACAAGATATTGAATATAGTTCCCTGTGCTATATAGTAGGTCCTTGCTGCTTATCTATTTCATATATAGTAGTGTGTATCTATTAATCCCAAACTTCTAATTTATCCCTCCCCGCCCCTTCCCCCTTGGTAACCATAAGTTTGTTTTCTATGTCTGTGAGTCTATTTCTTGTTTGTAAATAAGTTAATTTGTATCATTTTTTAGATTCCACATGTAAGTGATATCATATGATATTTATCTTTCTCTGACTTCACTTAGTATGATAATCTCTAAGTCCATCCATGTTGCTGCAAATGGCATTATTTCATTCTTTTTTATGGCTGAGTAATATTGCATTATATATATATATATATATATACATATATATATATATCATATTTTTTTAACATCTTTATCAGAGTGTAATTGCTTTACACAGTTGTGTTAGTTTCTGCTTTATAACAAAGTAAATCAGCTCTACATATACATGTATCCCCATATCTCCTCCCTCTTGCATCTCCCTCCCACCCTCCCTATCCCACCCCTCTAGGTGGTCACAAAGCACTGAGCTGATCTCCCTGTGCTATGTAGCTGCTTCCCACTATCTATCTATTTTACATTTGGTAGTGTATATAAGTCCATGCCACTCTCTCACTTCATCTCAGTTTACCCTTCCCCCTCCCCCCAAATCACATTTTCTTAAGCCAGTCATCTGTTGATGGACATTTAGGTTGCATCCATGTCTTGACTATTGTAAATAGTGCTGCTGTGAACATTAGGGTGCATGTATCTTTTTGAATTACAGTTTTCGTCTTCCAGATACATGCTTGGGAGTGGGATTGCTGGATCATGTGGTAGCTCTATTTTTAGTTTTTTAAGGAACCTCCATACTGTTCTCCATAGTGACTGTACCAATATACATTCCCACCAACAGTGTAGGAGGGTTCCCTTTTCTCCACACCATCTTTAACATTTACTATTTGTAGACATTTTGATGACAGCCATTCTGACTGATGTGAGGTGATACCTCCTTGTGGTTTTGATTTGCATTTCTCTAATAATTAGCGATGTTGAACATCTTTTCATGTGCCTCTTGACCATTTGTATGTCTTCTTTGAAAAGTGTATGTTTAGGTCTTCTGCCCATTTTTTGGTTGGGTTGTTTGTTTTCTTTTTGCTATTGAGTTGTATGAACTGTTCATATATTTTGGAAATTAATCCCTTGTCAGTCACATCATTTGCAAATATTAGGGAGTTTTTAAAATTACAGATTCTATTTCACTTCTAGTGATTGGGTTGTCCAAATTATCTGTTTCTTCTTGACTCAGTTCTGGCAGGCTGTGTTTCTAGAAATTTGTTCGTTTCTTCTACATTGTCCAATTTGTTAGCATAAAACTGTTTATAGTATTCTTGTATGATTTTTTGTGTTTCTGTGGTGTCAGTTATTTCTCCTCTTTCATTTCTTACTTTGTTTATTTGAGTCCTTTTTCTTTTCCTCTTGGTGAGCCCAGCTAGAGGTTTGTCGATTTTGTTTACCTTTTCAAAAAACCAGTTCTTGGTTTTATTGATTTTTTTCTAGTCTTTTTTTAATCTCTATTTTATTTCCTTTCCGATATTTATTATTTCCTTCCTTCTGCTGACTTTGGGTTTTATTTGTTGTTCTTTTTCTAATTCTTTTAGGTGATAGGTTAGGTTGTTCATTTGAGATTGTTTTTGTTTCTTGTGGAAGGCCTGTATCACTGTGAACTTTGCTCTTAGAACTGCTTTTGCTGCATCCCATAGATTTTGTAAGGTTGTGTTTTTTATTTTCATTTGCCTCAAGATATTTTCTGATTTCCTCTTTGATTTCATTGTTGACCCATTGTTTTTTTAGTAGCGCATTGTTAAGTCTCCACGTGTTCATTCTTTTCCTGTTTTTCTTTCTGTGGTTGATTTCTAGCTTCATACCATTGTGGTCAGAAAAGATGCTTGAAATAATTTCTATCCTCTTAAATTTGTTGAGACTTGTTTTATGACCTAGTATGTGGTCTATCCTGCAGAGTGTTCCATGCACACTTGAAAAGAATGTGTATTCTCAGTTTTGTTTTTTGGATGTAATGTTCTATAGATATCAATTAAGTCCAACCAGTTTATTGTGTCATTTAGGACCTCTGTTGCCTCATTGATTTTTCTGTTGGGATGATCTCAGTGGGGTGCTAAAGTCTCCTACTATTGTTGTATTCCTGTTAATTTCTCCCTTTATGTCTGTTAGTATTTGTTTTATATATTTAGGTGTTCCTGTATTGGGTGCATATATGTTAACAAGTGTGATGTCCTTTTCTTGTACTTATCCCTTTATCCTTATATAATGTCCATCTTTGTCTGTCTTTATGAGCTTGGTTTTAAAGTCTATTTCATCTGATATGAGTATTGCTATCCTCACTTTCTTATCAGTCCCATCTGCATGAAATACATTTTTTCATTCCCTTTTAGTCTGTGTGTGTCTTTTGCCCTGAAGCGAGTCTCTTTTAGGTGGCATATTGTAGGTTCTTGTTTTTTATATCCTATCTGCCACTCTGTATCTTTTGATTGGAGCATTTATTCCATTGATATTTAAAGTAATTATTGATATGTTTGTATCAATACTTACTGCCATATTAAACCTTGTTTGCTAGTTGTTTTCATAGTTCTTCTTTGTTCATTTCTTCTACTTTGTTTTTTCTTTTGTGGTTTTCCTTTTGTCAAGTATGTTGACCCATAACTATACCTACTTGCTTTAAGTGGATAGTCATACAAGTTCAAACACATTCTAAAAGATCTACATTTTTATACTTCCCTCCCCTACATCTTGTGATTTTTGATGCTCTAGTTTACATCTTCATGCATATCATTTTGCTATTAATTGTAGTTTTAATTGCTTTTACAAAATTTTTTGTCTTTTAATCTATGTACTGGCTTATTTAAGTGATCTTGAATCCTCTTATATATTTGCCTTTCCTATTGTGATTTTCCCTTCCTATAGATTCTTGCTTCTTTTCCATTTAGAGAAGATCTTTCAGTATTTCTTTTAGGGTAGGTTTAATGTTGCTGAACTCTTTTAGTTTTTGCTTATCTGAGAAACTCTTTATTTCTCCTATTCTAAATGATCTAGTAGATTACTTTAGGTTGTAGGTTTTTTCCTTTAAGGACCTTGGATATATCATGCCAACCATTCATTTTTATTTGGCTTACAGACAGGCCAAATAGAGCTATTAAAGGGAGAAATGGTGAGATTGAGGACTCCTTCTGTAACCAAATTATGAACAATGGGTCTTAATTCCCTAATATGTTATTTAATGTAATATTGTAAGATGTTTACAATTTTAATAGAGTGTGGTAGATCCACTGGGGTCCACTTAGTATGGTCAGTTGTAAGGGCAATGGATTTGGGCCTAAACCAATGTGAATCTCTTTTAGTTAGAGAATCTATTCCTATGGTAGGATTGGGTGATTTCATTGGGGTCACCACTTTGCAGAGTTTTCAAGTTTAATGGTGCCTGTGGTAAAGGTGAGAGATATTTGAACTCCATGAACTCAATGTCCAGTGACACTGCTGATACTTAAGGATTTCCCCTTTTTTAAATTTGAAGGGTTAATGAGCAGTAAGGTGACCTGGGATCCAGTATCAAAGAGGACTATAAAAATTGAAAATTATGTGGAGACCAATATAACTCCAGTGAAGTATATGGGATGTGTCCACAGGGGATGGTCATGGTATCCATGGACTGTGAGGTCCCTAATGGGTTAAAGGGCTTCATTGATGGAGGGGAGAGAAGGCCTTGAGTGAAGCAATGGTTGGCATGGTATCTGGAAGAGCAGTAGCAATACTGGAAATGGCATTAGGAACAAATAATGATTTAATGACTTGTTGGAGTAAGGCTTGCCACTGATGGACTTTCCCAAAATCAGATGATTAGAGAATCCTAAATCCCTCAGTCTCCTGTACCAAACATTTGGAATGGGGTCTTAATGGGGGCTTGTTTGAGAGGCCCCTATTTTATTTTTATTATCATTGTAATAATTATAAATTTTACTGAGGCTACTCTTTCCTTGTGTTGGGTACACTGTGTTATCCGGGAGAGATTTATGTTCAGTTAATAGTTATAATATGTCTAGAGCCTGGTGGCATGGCCTATTTAATGCAATAATGAGGCAAAATAAATGCAAGAAGGTCCTTGTAATAACAGTTGGAGGATGTCTAAGTGGAGAGGAACCTGTTCAGGAATGGCTAGAGCATCTCTTCCTTCAGGGTATTTGGCATAGTAATAGATTTGTAATAAGACCAAGTAGGACAATGCCTATTTTCCAAAATAATTGGCAACTCTCCTCTGAAATAGTCTGATTACTGATGATACATGTATTAAGAACAGTGACAGTTGGATGGGCTATCCTCCATGTCATCAACACCTATTGGAAGAAGGGGGAGGTCAGGGTTATGTCTGCCTGCCAGGCATTGGGAAGGTTTGAGCTGGCTACTTGAGGACCTAGGTCAGGGATCTCAATAGATTCAACTTAAGGATCTTGAGAAACACTGGACATATGTTTAATTTTGAGGTGGTTGAGTTCTAAGTCTGTGTTAAAAAGAGATAATCAGTAGACTGCCAGTTGTAAGATAAATAAGTACTAGGAATGTAATGTACAACATGATGACTACAGGTAACACTGCTGTATGGTGTACAGGAAAGTTGTTAAAAGAGTAAATCTTAAAAGTTCTCATCATAAGGGAAAATATTTTTTCTTTCTTTTTTGTATCTGTATGAGATGACGGATATTAACTACATTGTTGTGCTAACCATTTCACAGTATATGTAAGTCAAATCATTTTGCTGTACACCTTAAACTTATACAGTACTTGCTGTATGTCAATTACTTCTCAAAACTAGAAAAAATGAGACACAAGAAACCATTAAAAAAGAAAGTGATATTCCAAAGCAAGGTAGTCATATTATTGTATAGCTTACTTATTCAATCCAAAACTCATTCATTGAACACCAATTACCAAATTATAATTACAAATACCAGTTTGTCCTGGCTGCTGTGAATGGTGAATGAATGATACAAAGGAGAAGTTCCAGAAAATAGGAAAGGTGGTTGCTAAAGGATACTAGGATAAATAAGACATGGAAGACAGACATGCCTGTAAGGTTAGGAGGAGAGGGGTGGGGGGAGAAGAGGAAAAAGGAGAGAGATTAATTCCATAAGATTGCCGTGAGCAAAAGAATAATGATTACAAAAGGGAGCAAGTGAGTCATGCTGCTTCTTACAGGAGCAGAGAAGGAGCTAAAGATGGGAGGGAGTGGGTGCTCTTAACCTTTCCCGTTGTACTTAACAGCTTCCTCTAATGCCTCTTATTGAGTTTGTCATTTTTTTCACATTAACATTTGGTCCTTTTTAAAATTCTTGAGATAATCACAGTAATTATTCTGAGGCTACAATCCGCATAATTAATATATCACGACTGGCTCTATGAATTTTAAAGCAGAATCAAGGTTAAAAATTGAAGTTATACTTTCTTATTCTTTCAAGCTGGAGGTAAATATCTCCCATCTCTGAACTCCCACAACATTTATCTGTTATGCTTTGTATTCTGGCATTTGTGTGAAGTTGAATCACCTCTAATAGACTGAATTCCTTGAGCAGAAGGACCATATCTCTCTCATCTTTCATCCCCACTGCCTGACACAATGCCTAGCACATTGAAGGTGTCATTAAGTGCTGTGTTGTTGAAAAACGATGGAAGGATGAATTACTATTAGATAAATCAGTCTAGTCCTTGGCTATTTGCCCTGGACATACTTTAGTGAATGGGAATGTCTACCCGGAAGAAACCATTAACCTGGAGATATCAAGGAAGAATATTCGACTACATTTTGGAAGCACGCAACTTCTGACTTTCTACGAAAAACAAGAAATAATTTTAGTCACGAATACTGGCAACTCACCCTGCCAAGAATTCACAGGAGTTTGCAGATTGCTCAGACATTTTTTAAGACCATTCCACAGGATTTTTGGAAAGTTCATCAGTGTGACTGGGGTATGTATGAAGAGGGGAAGAGGCAAAAGTTATACAAGGCAGACTCCTGTCTTAAGAGAATTTAAGCATTGTTGGAAAAATAAGCATTACACATTTTGAACAATAAGAGTAAACTTTAAGTTAGGAGCCAAATTGAGAGGCCAAGAAGAAAGAGAGTCAAAATGGAAGGCCTGAGATTGGACTTGGTAGGCATTAGTGAAAAAAGAATAAAAATCTCTGTCACAAGACCCTGAGGTCCCAGTTATGTGGTTGAATGATGTGTGTAACTTGGATCTAAGCCTCACTTTTCTCATTTGCACAAAGGGGTTATTACTAACACATACCCTGCTTATTTGCAAGGCTAATTCGTAAATCGAACAAGGTCCTCTATGTAAATGCATTTTGTAGGTGGGAGAATGCTGAACAAGTGATGGTTAATATGGATAAGCCTTGAAGGATGGGTTTTTCCTTTAAGATTGGCAAAAAGAAAGGGTAGTGTGTCCCATAGAGATGAATAGCACGAGCTATGAAGTATGTAGGTAAAAAGTTACATGGGAGAGTGAAAATCCTGGCCTAACTGGAGCAAACTATACAGTGAAGACTAAAAAAATATTGTTGCTCTTTATCTGAAATTCACATTTAATTGTGCATCCTATACTATCATTTGATAAATCTGGCAACCCTACCCAGGCTTCCCCATTTCTGCTGCCAAAGTCCAGCTCACGTGTAAAGGGTCAAATGCCATTTTTTTCCACTGGGTTTTTAATTTCTGCCAGTTAGGAGATCTTTCTCTTCAGAAAGATGGGGTGGGAGGGGGAGGTTAAGGAGAGAGCTGTATCCTTTAGTGTTTAAGACCTTAGGCTCTGAAGTCAGATATCCAGGATTTATAGTTCATCTCTCCTGTTGACCATTTGTGTGATCAAGGATTTTTAAGTTTCTCTGCTCCCCAATTTCCTCTTCTATATAAGAAAAATACTTATTCCATGGGATTGTTCTGAGGATTCAATAAACTCTGTAGTGCTTGGCATGCTGCGTAGTCTTATCCATCCATTACATTTTTGAGTACACACTGTATGGAAGGAACCCAATATACAGAAATGAAAACACATGGACTCGGCCCTCAAAGAATTCATAATCTAGGAGTTCATAGAAGTTGACACAGTTAAAATAAAACCAAGTTCATCCAGTTTCACGTCTTTCCTGGCATCTTCTATTAATGACTTAAAATCTTGCATTTCCTTCCAACTACTCTCCCATAATTCATACGCTACAATCTCCTGCACCACCTGCAAAGCCTACAGACACGTCAACCTCAACAAGTCCAAAGTGGAACCCTAGGCCTTTTTATCCTTTTGTACTCCCCACCTTCGTGAACTACACCACCAAGTCACACAAACCACAGAGTCTTTCCCTCTTCCCAGTTCCCCCATGCAATTAGGAAGCAATTTGTATCTAGTCTAGTTTTTGCTGTTGTTGTTTTGTATAATCTGTGGTAGGCAGAATTCTAAGATGG
This sequence comes from Tursiops truncatus, assembly GCF_011762595.2. NCBI lineage: Eukaryota > Metazoa > Chordata > Mammalia > Artiodactyla > Delphinidae > Tursiops > Tursiops truncatus. The sequence continues at coordinate 125,484,242 of NC_047034.1, forward strand.
TTCCAAGATTTCCTGCCATGTACGCCTCATGCATAATCCCTGGGACTGTGAATATGATGAATTTTACTCTTGCCATTAGTAATGGCAATGGTTAGTAATATGGCACAGTTGACTAGGAAGATCAGGTTGTCTGGGTGTACCCAATCCAAACACATAAGTCATTTGAAAACAGAATTTAGTCAGGATGGTCACAGAAAGGGAAGTCAGAGACGCAATCTAGATGACTTGAAGAAAATAAACATCTGTGTTGTGAGCTGCAGATGGAGACGGATATTCTTGGGGAGCTAACAGTAGCTACCATCTGACAGCTAGCGGGAAAACTAGAACCTCAGTCGTACAAATGCAAGGAAATAAATTCTGCCAACAACCTGAATGAGGAGGGAGGAGGACCCTGAGGCCCAGATGAGAACTGCAGCCCTGGCCGACATGTGATTTCAGCTTCGTGTGACCCTGTCCAGTGAACACACCCACATCAGGCCCAGACTTCTGACCGGCAGAATTGTGAGCTAGTAAAAGGTTCCTTTTTTCCAGCTGCTAAGGCTGTGCTATTTTGTTCCACAGCAATAGGAAACAAAGTCACCATCTCACAGGCACGCCACTTTCTCCACCTTCCTATGGCTACTTTGACTTAGTTCTCCCCTGGACCACCGCAGCTGCCTCCTGACTAGTCTCCTTGCATCCACTCTCAAAGCCTCTCACATCATCCAGGTTGCACACAGATGATAGAATGAACCTACTAAAATGTAAATCTGCCCACCCCACCCCACTGCTTTAAACCTTCCCACAGCCCTCACCACAGGGTAAATTCCAACCTATTTTTTAACATGGTTTAAAGCACCTTTAATATTTTTCGTGTGCCTACCACCTCTGTGACCTGCATCTTGCCCCCTCACACCAACATTTTAGGCCTGCGGCCCCTCCAGGCTGTGTTAAGCCTCTGCACCTCTGTTCTTCCTATTCCCTCTGTGGGCATATTCTTCCACCTTCTGCTTTCAATATGGAGCCAGGCTTAGCGATTCTATGCCTCTCTTGGGTATCCTTGCAGAATTAAATGTGTTCTCCCATATCCCCATAATATCTAATTAAGATTACTATCACAGTACCTAAATAATCCATTGCGTGAATGTTTATTTCTCTATCACCCTCCTGGAGAGGACGTCGATGCCTGAACTATACACAGGTCCAATTCCAGTGTCTGGAACACTGAGTGCTGAATAAATATGTGATTGATAAATATTCATTTGGTGAATAAACAACAGTTATTGTGCTGCTACGGTGTTCCCTGTTCCTTCTTTCAGATTCTTTTCTTACAAGGCAGTAGTTAGATTTAGGTGCCTACTCAGGACCAAATTGAATAGAACATCATCTGGGGTAAAAAGAGCTGCTGAGAGGCCAACATTAAATTAGGTTTTTCCTGTTGCCTGAGAACAGCTGCTGGCTCTGTTACTGTGTCCAGTATTATTTCACAATGTTCATGCCCTCAAGGGTTAACTACTGAGTTTAAAGATTATATGGGCAACATGTTTCTCTGGCTCCTTCGCTTGGTCCTTGCCTTTTAATGTTTCTTTCTACTGACTAAGGATAGGCAAGACCAAAAAGGAGGTAAACTCTATCAAAGTTAATTTTATTACTCATCAGTAGTCCCCAGAATGTTGACACAGTAAGAAATTTTAGAATAATATGGTCTAAAGTCATCATTTTACAGATGAGAAAATGTAACTCTAAAAAGATGATGTCTCTTGCAGGCCCTCACCTGAGACCTGAGCCAGGCCCAGGTTGATAAATTCTATTCATAATAATAGTAACTTAAATATATTTTTTAAAACACTCGAATTAAAATTATAATTGGAATGATAAACAGGAAAAAATATCTACAGTAAATCACGAACCAATTCATTAAGTAGAAGAACACCATGTAACAGAAAAAGATGAGAATGTTAATAGGTACCATATTTCACTGATTCTAGGATGCACGTTTTCTATATTTTAACACCTCTGAAGTCAGAGTAGCTATTTCAAATGATAACAAGAAGTATTTGTGATATAGTTTAGCAGCAGAGGGTATATTTGAAAATTTTCTTGGTGGTACATAAAATAATGTTATGTTTTACAATCCATAGTTCCTCAGGGTTAATGAAATGCCATACTTCACAGCAGAATAAATGTACATTGTCAATAAACATAAAAATATAACACACTAATAATATGCAATTCAGTTTGCAGATAAATGCAAATTGAAATTATATACTTAATTTTGGCCTATCAGATTGAGAAATATAATTTTCTTATGATAACACCAGTGTTAGCTATAGTGCCAGAAAATGGTTCATCTTTTATACTGTTAGCAAAGGAGCAGATTGGTATAAACTTTTTGAAGAAATAAAATTGGCAAAATGTATCAAAAGTCTTTAGAATATCCGATCTCTTTCACAGGGAAATACCTAAGAAATTAAACAGAAAAAGGCATCTTTTAATTTTTTGGCCACCCAGCATCCTTTCCCCTTTCTTTTGTTTGTTTGTTGTTGTCTTTAGTATGTTAAATTCCTCTGTGAAGCCACTCTTTTTCCATTATCATTTCATACAACTTGGGTTGAGCTGGTATCTCTCTAGCTCCAGGGCTAAGCCGTTCAATGCTTTCCACCCATCCAGCTACAGTCACAGATTCAAGGGTGGACTCATGACTCAGTATGGTCCTTATGAGCCTAGGATTTTTATCCAGTTCTGAGAAAGAAACTTTCCCCCTTTACGCTGGACTGGAATACAGGAAGAATTGGCTTGGGGCTGTTTTGTCACCATGTGAAGCCTGAGAGTAAGTCTAGTATGAAAGAAGCAAGGTAGAGAAGTGGAAAGGTACTGGGTCCTGCTAGAAATGATTCAGTACCCAGATCAAGCAGCATCAGCTCTAGCCCTGGATTTTGCAGTTATACGAGCTGATACTTTTATTTATTAAATTATCTAACTGTCCATTTATTATCTATTTTGCTTAAATTAGCTCAGGTTGGATTCTTTTGTTGTTGTTAGTTGCAGTCAAAACAGTCTTAATTGATACATTTGCTGAGAATATAATTAAGGATGTATAAGAAGATTTTGATCTAAGTAGAGACATTTCAGAATTATTTATAGTGAAAAATTGAAAATAACTAAAATATCCAACAACAGAAGAGGAGTTAATGTCTAACATGTTCACAGAGGTACTGCATGCCAGGCACTGTTCCAGGACCTCTATGTATATAGTAACTCATCCAATCCTCCCAAGAACCCTATGGCATAGGTACTAGTATTATCTCTATTTTGCAGATGAAGAAAGTGAGACATAGGGAGGTGAACTAACTAGTTCACAGTCACCCACTTATAGTAGTAGAGGTGAATATGAATGTAGACTGAATAACTCCAGAAACTATGCTTTTAACCATTGGGTTTACCAGTTCTCAAATCAATTGTAATCTATCCATATAATGAAATATATATCAAACTGTTAAAAACATATTTACTGATATCAAATATATTCGTAATATATTGTAAAGGAAAAAATTAGGTTATGAAAGAGCATGTAGATTTCCAGTTTCCAATTCAGCATAAAATGAGCTTAGAAATTGCCACTCCAACCCAACAAGTAAAAACCTAAACAGACTGAAAACTCCACTCTTCTTGGATCCATCAGAGATGTGAGGTCACAGGGCAGACCGCTGCCCCCCAAACTGGAGAAATAGGCAGATACAGAGAATCATAATTTACTGGAGCAGAAACTTCGTGGAAAAATCCTCTGTGGGAACCAGTGCCGGGGTAGGGAAACTGAAACTGTAATTGATGAATCACTGGAGGTTCAGTGTAGACAAGCCTGAGAGAGAGAACCCCCAGGGAAACCCAGTCATAGGAGGTCCCCAAACTTTTGTGAGTTTTACCTCCAGGATCTCAACAAGGTTTTCACATTGAAGACTGGAGAAAAATCCCTTTGTGCTTCCAGCAGGGGGAGGGGAAAAGGAACCATTTTGAAATATGTCAAAGAATTCTCTTCTTAATAAGGCTTGCCCTCAAGAGAAACCATTTTACCAGAGCCTAAACTATTCAGGTTTTTTTCAAAGCCAAACCAACCTGGGGGAAAGGAAATACCCAACTCCATCCCGCTCTAGCCATCCTGTCTCACCTAAAGTATGGGGCAAGGGGCACTGAGAAGCAAATGCTAAGCTCACAATCTAGAGGCACAGTCTCACTAAAAGACTGAGACCTCAGCATAGGATCATACAACACTTCCCCTCCAACCACACCTTTCCATCGCATTACTAAAGGTCTATTACAGCAGTTCCTTTTCCCTAATGTATCATGGCCAGCTATCAAGAAAAAAATGACAAGGCATACTAAAAGTCAGAAAACACAGTTTGAAGAGACAAAGCAAACATTAGAACCAGGCTTAGATATGGCAGGGATGTTGGAGTTATCAGACTGGGAATTTAAAACAACTATGATTCACATGGTAAGGTGTCTAATGGATAAAATAGACAGCATGTAAGAATAGGTGGATGATGTAATCAGAGAGATGAAAATCTTAAGAATCAAAAAGAGCAAGTATGGATATATCATGTGTATGTGCATTTTCTTTTTTCTTCAGAAAACGTGTTTCTTATGTAATAATATGTAAATAGTTGTAAGAAATTATTCCTCTTTACTTTTTTTTTGAAAATTAGGTTGTTGGTAATTGAGGCTGTAATAATCTTAGATAAAATAAGTTTAAAAAAATGTCAAATATCAGCAATTTCATATGGCTTGATGTAATTGCTAACCTTCTTTGCCCAGCGGAGACAAAGCATGGCCATCCAGCTTCTTTCATCAGGAGACAGCTTCCTCATTCCTCAGCCTTCATTGCTTGTCTACTCTCTCACTTTATCTCCTGCTTCCAAGGATAATTTAAAACAACCGCACATTCACAAAACCTGTTTAAAAGTGTCATGTTGATTGCTTATGTGCTTTATATTCCCATCTCAACTTGCCCTGCTGTTAAAATTTAGGCTGCACATTTCCCACTGCACTGTGCCTCATAAATCCAGAGGTAAAACAGTAGGCTAAATACCATCTGTTCCAGGAATTAACACACACACACACACACACACACACACACACACACACACACACCCCTAAAACTGTGTCACTGATTTAAGAATTATAACACAAAGATGATTTCAATGCAGCAAAATAGAGTAATAAAACTTTCACATAGCCTTAAACATTTTTTTTAACATCTTTATTGGAGTATAATTGCTTTACAATGTGTGTTAGTTTCTGCTTTATAACAAAGTGAATCAGCTATACATATACATATATCCCCATATCTCCTCCCTCTTCCATCTCCCTCCCACCCTCCTTATCCCACCCCTCTAGGTGACCACAAAGCACCGAGGTGATCTCCCTGTGTTATGCGGCTGCTTCCCACCAAATGTAAAATAGCCTTAAACATTTAATACATGTGTCCTCCAACCCTACGATATTAGAGAAGATGGAATTCCATCCAAGAGTCCCACAAATTCATCAGCCAAGGGAACTCCCAATGAAATGAGTAAGCGCCCATGAATGCCAATGGTAGATAAAAGCAGAAGAAAGAGAAGAGGAAAGAAAAGGGTCATATCTTGGGACAGTTACTAGCAAATCCATTAGGAATGCTGCTATTAACAGAACACCCAACTAACATTAGTTGAAACAAATATAGGGTTTTTTTTTTCATAGAGCAATAAATGTGTTCAGCTAGATGATTGCTAGTATTGGTTCAGCAGCTCAATAATAACATCAACACGGTTCTTCTCATCCTTTTACTCAGCTGTGCATAGCTTGTTGGCTTTTGGTCCTCACACTTGTCACATCATGGATACAACATGGCAGTTGTAGCTTCTCACACATAATGTCTGGCACGTTGTAGGTTCTCACAAATGCTGGTGTCTTTTTCTGCCCAACTTCTAGTCCTTCATGTAGGGCCTGCAGGAGTAAGAAAAGATTTGCCTTCTCTTTGCTCACTCAGCAGGCATACTTCCCCAAAAGGAGGGTTTGACTGACATCTCTCAGTATGGAGTGCCCTTGCTGGGCAGATATCCTGCCGGGACCCTCAGAGGCAGAGGCTTCCTTGCTACATGGTCACAAATGGATCTGGTCCAGTCAGCCATGGTTGAGATATCAGGCCTGGGTTCACTGTAAGGGCATTGCCTTGGCCATCGGAGTCCATATAGAGGAGAGCTGGGCCCACTGGGCTTCTTTCCCTATGAGGTAGCTATGTACCCGGTGGGCTCCTGACAGCTGAGTTTTCAGAGGTTCTTCCTGAGAATCCTGCCTCATAGAATGAGGCACTTTCTTGGGGAAAGCATTCACGAGAAAAAAAAAGGAATGATGATCTACGGGAAGCTACTACTATTTAGCACTAAAAGCAGATGTTAAGTTATCTGTTCTGTTCATTCAACAGGTATTTTTTGAACCCTCACCGTGTACCACACACTATTTTAGGTGTTTGGGATATAGCAGTGGATTTAACAGACTAAATCCTCATTCTCTGTATGCAAAACACACATATACAGACACAGAGCAATGCTTTCTCTGCCCTCCTCTGTGTTCCAGGAGTCTGCTTCCTTACAGATCTCACAACCCGGGCTGCCTGGCTTTCTACCTTTTCGTAAGGGTTTGGCCAATGGAAGGTATAGCAGGAAATTGGAAGTTGAGAGGTGAGAGAAGTCAAGATATTTCTTCCCCTCACTCCCAGGACTTTGGTCCATGGATTCTAGGAAGGACTTCATCCTTCTGGACCATGAGCTCCTACTAGGTAATCGCTCCTCCATGGCCCCAGCTCTCACTGGAATCTGTAATACTTTTCTCTCTTCTTGTTCCTACAGCTCTAAGTGTGGTAACCTCTTCCTACCATTGCTGGTCTATGGATGCTTCAGTATTCTTTTCTGGTTAACTCTCCTCATTCTGTAAGTATTCCCTTAATTAAAGTCCCTTGAACCATTGCAATTGCATTCTGCTTTCTGCTAGGATCCAGACTCCAAGCTGGCTACATAACTTGTGAAGCCCAATGCAAAATAAGAATGGTGGACCCTTATTCAAAAAGCAGGAAAAAAAATGTTAAAGGTAGATTTAAAAACTTTTTCCTTTAAAAATATTTTATTGTTTATAAAATGAAACTGTAGTAATGTTGATATATGAGTAATAACATATATATTGAGAAAAGTATTTCTGGTGTCATAAATTTATATAATACAATAAATAACATTAATATAATAGTTTGATTATAAGATTTCTTCTGGATCATTTTTTCTGCAAATTATTAGGTCATCAAAAGGTAATACTTTTAGCAACTTCATTTCAATAAATAAAATTAAAGAAACATCAATCACTCTCGGCAAATGCAAGATTGCAAATAATGTTGGAAAAGTTTAATTCTGAGAAGGATCTTTCTGCTGATGCAGCTATTAATAAGCTGTTAAGAGTATTTCATAGGCTGTGACAAACAGGGATAAATTTCAGGCAAATTATTTTAAAATATAAATTGTATTGCATTTAGAGCTGATGATTTTTGTGGGATAATTTTTCTGAAAAGATTTAAGTTCATACAAATGAGTTTCAGGTAAGTCTACATTTAATTTTAAATGCAAATTTATACAATAGTATTTTAATGTTTCCTTTGACTTTCTTTAGTTCATGGATATTGTTTAAGGAAATGAAAGTGACTTCATGATTTGTATATAATTTTAAATGCTTGTTTCTGCATTCTATCACTGTTTCTTCAATTAGAAAGAAACATTCATTTAAAATTTAAAAATTATCTTCCTTGTTAATAATTAGTTCATCTGAAACTTCGTATGAAAATGGTGTCCTTTTCTATTGAATGCAACGTCTTTACATTTAATTTCTATCTCTGTTTGTGAGTATTTACTTTGTAATACTGCAGCAGCTTTCAAAAATCAGGGATTCCAAACTGTGAAGAATTGTAATGACTCCCTGATATGCTTTATTGCAATTTCAGTGTGTGTGCTTTTGTTTTGTAATTATTTGCTGACAGTTTGCTGACTGGGCACAAGCAATTTTTGTCCAGCACTTAGAATGGAAAGTTAATATTTGTACAAAGCCTTAAGAACAAGCTCCCGGGATGGATGGGCAAGCCCGCCTCCCACCAGGGGTTCCGGAGTTGCTCCCTCCTACATCCATGGCTACTGCTGCTTTTGCTGCTGTTGTCGCTGTGATTGTTAGTGATCTGAGGCTTATCCTGGCCCTAGACCCAAGGCCGCAAAGCACCCTGGACAGCCCCGCAGTGTGTGCATGCACATCAAATGGCCAGGCCGACTGTGCCTGTGGACGTGGCTGCTGGATCACAGCTGTGCGTGTGCATGCTATTGTCCAGAGTATCTCCTCTGCTCATCCTCTCCTCTGTGCATACCCCATTGTAACTTTAGACTGTATGTACTGCACACAAGTTAAAAGGTAAAATTGTGAAGAATTTCAAGACAGCAGCAGCAGGGACATAAACCAAGCACTGTGTCCCACTGGGCATGCAGCCCTGTTCAACTGCATAGGTCCAATGCTCCTAAGTCAGCCCTAGTCTAACATGTACAGTTCATGAAATTTATCTTCAGTAGGAGACACTGAAAATGAACAGATAAACAAGGAAATACATGCTAAGATACCTGGTGGTGATAGTGAAGTATTATAGAAAACAAAGCAGAGCAAAGGAGACAGTGTCAGGGGATGGGGTGTATCTATACTCTGTCTAGGGTGGTCAGGTCAGGTCTCTCTGATGAGATGATATTTAAAGAGAGACAAGAATGAACCAAGAGAGTGAATCTCAGTAATGACTGGGAGCAGAGCATCCCCAGTAGAAGGAGAAGCAGGCACCCAATCCCTGATATGGGAACATGCTTGGAGAGTTCAAGCAAAAACAAGAGAGGGACAGCGTGCCAGGAGGGCAGCAAGCAAGGAGGAGAGTAGTAGAAAGTGAGGTCAGGAGAGGTCAAGGGGGCCTGATTGGACTCTGGATTTGTTGTAAGTGTGGGAAGCATTGGAGAAGCGTTGAGAGCTGGAAGAGACAAGATCAGGTGGTGGGCGGAGGGTAGCAATGCTGGAATTCTTCTCTTCCGCCTCACTGGTGCCACTCTCCTCCTCTCTCTTGACCTCGTTCGTTGCCTTGGCCATAGTAGTCATCTCCCAGGTCTTCAAAGACATCTTTCCTCCCTGGAGCCCTCATTCATACTGTGCTTTCTGCCTGGATGCTGTCTGACCATGCTTTTCATGGTGGACTTCCCTCAACTTTCTGGTCTCCCCTTAAACTTCACCTACTCTAGGAGCTGACATCCTGTCCCATGTATCTCCCCCACGATTGTATCTCAGCTCTTTTTAAGTTTCCTTCATGACATTGATTTATATCCACATGATCTGTTTGTTTACTTACTTGACTACACTCTGCATTTTAAAAAATGTGTTTACTTATTTTTGGTCTAGCTCCCCAACCAAAATGTAGAATCTATCAGGGTCAGGACTATGTCTTCTTTTTTTTTAATTTTTGTACAATTTTGAAAGGTTACTTTCCATTTACAGCTATTACAAAATATTGGCTATATTCCCTGTGTTGTACAATACATCCTTGATCCTATCTTAAACCCAATAGCTTGTACTTTCCACTTCCCCACCCCTATATTACCCCGCGGCCCACTCTTAACCACTGGTTTATTCTCTATGTCTGTGAGTCTGCTTCTTTTTTTGTTATATTCACTAGTTTGTTGTATTTTTTAGAGCCCACATATATGTGATATCATGCAATACTTGTCTTTCTCTGTCTGACTTATTTCACTTAGCATAATGCCCTCCAAGTCCATCCATGTTGCTGCAAATGACAAAATTTTGTTCTTTTTATGGCTGAGTAGTATTCTGTGTGTGTATATATATATACACACACATATATCTATGTATATATAAATACATATATATACACACACACATATATACACAACATCTTCTTTATCCATGTATCTGTTGACAGACACTTAGGTTGTTTCCATATCTTGGCAATTGTAAATAATGTACTCTGAATGTTGGGGTGCATATATCTTTTCAAATTAGGACTATTTCTTGTTTCCCACTCCTGGAAATCAGCCTTCTCACAGCTCCTGGTATATAGCAGTGATGAATAACCATTTGCCAAATAAAGGAACCTCTCCTCTGTACATACCACCACAACAACTATCCTGTGGCTTGGCAATTCTGCACCTTCACCTGAAATTATAGAATTTTATTCCCACACTTGTCATCCAGTAATCATGTGCTTATCCTTCAAGTCTTAGATGCATCCTTACCTTCACTATGGGAAGGCTTGTGTGTTATGTACACGTACACATATATACACACGCTTCACTAAATATGTCTATTGTTTCTCTGATGTGTTTCCAGCACCCTTTGTCCCTACCTGTCAAAGGACCCACCACATTGTATCACATTATATTATAATTATCTCTTTACGTGTCTGCCCTCAAGGGGCTTATAGCATTAAGGGGAGACAGAGGGCAAATCCAGCTCAGTTTGGCAATCCCTGCTTCTAGCACTGCCCTGGCACATGGAGGTGATCACGTATGTTTGGGAAAGGAGTAGATGCATCTTAAAAGCTTCTTTATACACAGGCTGCTTCAGTGATCAGATCAAATGTTACTCAGACCCTGCAGTTAAATTAACATGCTGTATTTTACATAGTTTTATGATTTTTCAGAGAAATTTTAATGCAGTAATACAGACTCTCATGCTTTTAGAGTCACCTTCCAATTTGATATCCCATCCACTGCTACCCCCAATTTTGAAAACGCATGGTCTATTGATAAAGCCTTGGGCCCAAAGAGAGAGTGCTGAACCACGACGTCACCATGGTGGCTCTGAGATGTCGTTATTAACCAGCATTTACTGCTGGACACAACATACCTGGAGTGAGAAAAGGAGAAGCCAGAGGTGGAATGAGGCTCCACTCCGTGTCGGCTCTGAAGCTAGACAGCCTAGTGCGTTTTCCATTACAGGTGCACATAGTGAGCCCGTCTCTCATTGGCTAGGTGATAATTATCCTTAGGCTGGCAGCCAAAACCTAAGGCTGACTCTACCCTAGCCTGGCAAATGCACCTGCTGTCACAGGGTGGGCTTATTAGATTCATTAGAGATTAGGCTGCTGCCCAGAGTGGTCAGTTCAGAGCAGGGCTCACGACTCACTTTAATCCCTCACACTCTGATTCTCCTGTCACAGCACAGTACGTGGTGATCCTCTGATAAAACCCTCTCACCAGTTACCTCTCTCTGCCTTCTCTCACTTAAAAAAAAAAATATATATATATATATATACACATATATATTATAATACTATATATAAGTTCCATGCAAACCACTTTATAGGCATCATCTCAGTTAAACCTCAGGACAGCTCAGGGAGACAGGCGTTGCAATCCCCATCTTACAGACCAAGACCCTGGGCCTCCACTGTGTTAAATAGCTTGCATAAGGAAAGGACTTACCCAGGATGTAAGCTCTTATCTGTTGATATACACGTGATGATATATGTATCAAACCACTCAGGAGTGACTGAGAGTTAAAATTTGTGTCTGAATGTATATTATCTGAATATATATATGCTGGCTTGACTTTATAACTTAAATATTTTAAGTGTGAAATTAAAAACAGAATTATAGACACGAAGAATTATGGGTTTAGAAGGGACTTTATTGATTATCTAGTTCATTGCCCTCACCCTCATCGGACAGAGAGGATAAAACTGTCACAGAATAGAATAGCCCAGCATCCCCTACTTTAGCCTGGTCAGCCCTGGTTGGGAATGTCCCCAGTGTAGTACTACATTACTAGAAAGCCCTTTTCCAATTCTCCACTGTGATTATGGCCTGAGTCCTACCTAGTTGTAGTTTTTCTGTTTGTTCCGTTTCTCATGAAGCCCCTCAGGCCAGGTAGGAAGACAATTTCCTTTTTCTCAGTCTCCACCGTGTCCACGCCAGCACAGATGTGCTGACAGGATTCCGCCAGGCCAGATTCTGAGCCTAACCTTCACATCTGCAGGCTCCTTCCAGGTGAAAAACTGATATGCCACCAGAGAAGCTTGCGATGGACACTTGTTTGATGCCCCAGGGAGGCAAAGGCCAAGCAGCATTCTGGAAGTCCCATAGAAAACTAGGCCCATAAAAAGAAACACAATTGAGTTATTTGTAGTGAGGTGGATGGACCTAGAGTCTGTCATACAGAGTGAAGTAAGGCAGAAAGAGAAAAACATGTACTGTATGCTAACACATATATATGGAATCTAAAAAAAGAAGGTTCTGAACAACCGAGGGACAGGACAGGAATAAAGACAAAGACGCAGACGCAGACGTAGAGAATGGACTTGAGGGACACTTGGGACGAAGTGAGAGAGTGGCATGGACATATATACACTACCAAATGTAAAATAGATAGCTAGTGGGAAGCAGCCGCATAGCACAGGGGGATCAGCTCTGTGCTTTGTGTCCACCTAGAGGGGTGGGGTAGGGAGGGTGGGAGGGAGACGCAAGAGGGAGGGGATATGGGGATATATGTATACGTATAGCTGATTCACTTTGTTATACAGCAGAAACTAACACACCGTTGTAAAGCAATTATACTCCAATAAAGATGTTTTTAAAAAAAAAAAGAAAACTAGGCCTTTAAAAGCCCCGAAAAGCTAAGACAAACCCTTTTCACTGTTTCAAGACATATGAAAGGAGTTTGATGTACAACCGCTCAGGACAAAAGTAAGCTGCTTGCTCAAGGAAAATATATTTTACGAGATCACCAGGATCACCTCTTTGGCAGGCGGCCTGCATGCTGAGCTGCAAATTCTGTGCCACCGGGCTGACGTGCAGGCCCTAAGCCCAGAGGCCCACTCCTAACCCCAAAGGGAGAGGCCTGTGCATAACCGTGAGCCCTGGCTCGGTCTTCTCCCCCGGAGCACAGTAGGGAGGAATCCTGGGGGAGAAAGCTCATGCCAAAACAGATGCCAGAACCCATTCCAGGAGTCTGTTTTCCATCAAGCAGAGAAGACAAAACATGCTTACTAGCTTACGAGCAAAACGATTGCCGACTCCTTAAGCATCAGCTCAAATTCCACTTCCTCAAATTCCTAAACCCCTGAAACAACACATGTCTGCCTCCTCCACACGCCCCTCTAGAACATTTTTTAAACATATGAGCCTGTATGGCTTTATGGCTCTTTTTTCATGTGTCTTTTATGACACAGTGTGAGTTAGTGACCAACCAGGTTCACATACAAATTTTAACTCTCAGTTGCTCCTGGGTGGTTTGATACATGTATCAGCAGGTATATATCAACAGTTAAGAGCTTGAATCCTGGCTAAGCCCCTTCTTTGTGCAAGTCAATTAACCCAGTGGAGGCCCAGGGTTCTGATCGGTAAGATGGGGATTGCAATGCCTGTCTCCCGAGCTGTCCTGAGGTTTAAGTGAGATGATGCCTATAAAGTGGTCTGCGTGGTATTTGATACTCAGTGAGATACTCAGTAAATGTTTTGTTTCCACACCAGCCCCTCTCTTTACACAGGCGTGTAATCCATATATAGAAACTCTTGCAGTCAGAAGCATTTCAGAATTGAGAATTTTCGTATTCATAATGCCCCCATCAGGTCTGAGGCGCACATTATAAATTAAACATATTAATATTCTCCAGTGATATATCTGAATACATGGCATACATTTAAATAATTGGAAAAAAAGTCTATAAATGACTTCAGATCAGTCTCAACAGGTTTGCTATCAAACAAGCATTGCAAACTTCCAAAAAATTTCTATTTTTGAAGTTCTTTGGACTTTGGAACTGTGACTAAGGGGTTGTGGACCTGCGTAATGACTATTGTTAAAGACATAACATCCCCACCAGGTATTAAAAACAGGGTTAGCTTTTGTTTTGCTTCGTGCCTTACTCAGAGCAGAAATTCAATAACCCTTTCTGAGTGACTAAGCAAATGAAGGAACGGATGTGTACTCCTTAAGAAACATGAAAGCGGCCCTTTCCCTCCATCACTCCCAGATAGAATTAGTCTTTGTTCTTCCTCTGTGTTTCATCCCCTGCACACGTCCATTTGACCAGACACTGCAGGCGGGTGGTGGGGTGGGGTGAAGTACAACATCAGAGTAGATCGAAGCTCAAAGGCAAGTGTGCCTCTGGCTTTTTCTTCCTTATGCTTATGAAATTTATTCTTAGAAAGAAATATGGTTGGATATTGTCAAAAAGATTTGACTTGAATAATTGTTCTGGCACCGGACAAGAAATCAGCAACTTTTAACTACGGTAGAAATGATCGTAAAGATATAGTTTAAAATTGCCTCGTACTCAAAAGAACTGAAAGGTTTGTGGTTCAAGTTTACCATAGTGCACTAGACATTATTCTCCTATATATGATACCAGCTAAGCAAGAGCTGTGATAGGAGTGACACAATGCATGTTTAACATAACATTGAGTACTTTTAAATGCTGGTAAGGTGCAGGACAAGTCAGAGGAGTGGAAAGGTTGGGAGAGTGTTAGAATGATCCCTGAAGGTGGTCCCTGAGGAGGCCGAATCCTGAGCACAACATGAGGGATGGATTGACCTTAATTGGGAAGAAAGATGTATTTTCCAAAAATTTGATAATGAAAGAGTCTAGGATAGGGGGGAATATGGATCAGTTTATAGGCAGGGGTTCCAAAGGATGAGGACATGTCAACCTAATGCTTGTATTTTCTTGGTTAAATAGGGTCCAGGGTTCTCTACTGAGTGTCCAGAGTAAGAGATGGAGCAGAGGAGCTTGAGCAGAGTGAAATTAGACAGGGCCATGTGGGAAGTGGGACAGAAAACTCACTCCAGAAACACAAAGGGATGACTTGCTGTTGAGGGGTCTGTGGACCAAGGTGCCATGACTGTAATTAGCAATTCCACAAGCTCTGTGGACTTCTCCAGCAGTGTCTAGCACCTTGGGTCCAAGAGCATATAAAGCATACAGTTGATTGATTCAAGGGCGGGGGGAGGGGGGTGTTACCCTGTGAATACAATGGAGGTATCATAGGAAATGGGACTTGAGGCTATCTTCAGGGGAGTGTTAAAGTCATCAAGCCTGGGACTTCCCTGGTGGTCCAGTGATTAAGAATCCACCTTCCAATGCAGGGGACGCAGGTTTGATCCCACATGCTGCAGGGCAACTAAGCCCACACCGCAACTACTGAGCCCACGCGCTCTGGAGCCCCTGCACCACAACTACTGAGCCCAATCACCCTAGAGCCTGTGCACCACAACTAGAGAGGAGCCCGTGCGCTGCGATGAAAGATCCCACATGCTGCAACTAAGACCCAGTGCAGCCAAAAAAAAAAAAAAAAAAAAAGTCGTCAAGCATGTACTCTGAAGGACCTGAAGATATGGGAAGAGGTTTGATCTTTCTCCCCAGGTCTGCTCTTCCATAAGGTGGTATTGTGCAGTGGTTAAGAGCACAGACTCTGGAATTGGACATTATGCATTCAAAATCCACTTACTACTGGCTGGGAGATCTTGGGCAAGTTATTTGACCATTTTGTACCTCCCCATTTCTACTGATAAGAAGGGGATGTTAATACTACTTGCCTCACTGGGTTGTTGTGAAGATTGAATGAGTTTATATACTTAGGGTGAAATTGGTATAAAATAAGATCTATTTAAGTATTACCTATTATTATTCCTCTAGAAGTCTCCATTTCAGTAAAATGCACCTCCACTGACCCAGAAGGTCATTATAGCAACTTGTTGAGGAAACATTGTCTCCTAGATCCTCCAGAAAAGAATGCAGCCTGCCTACACCCAGATTTCAACCCAGTGACACCCGTTTCAAATTTCTGAAACACACAACTGTAAAATAGTAAACCTGTGTAGCTTTAAGCCACCAAGTTTGTGGTAATTTGTTATAGCAGCAATAAGAAATTAATACAACCCCTTTTTAGCTATAGAACCTTAGCGTTAGTTACTTAAATTCTCTGAACAACAGTTTTTCAATATGTAATAATAATAAGAAGAATATGTAACCCTTGGCTATTGTGAGGAATAAGTGAAGGAATAGAAATAAGTTATTAGAGCAATGTCTGGTGTTATGGGCAGAATTACGCCCCTCCCCCCAATTCATATGTTGAAGTGAATAAGTCTCTACCTCAGAATGTGACTGTATTTGGAAATAGAGTCTTTAAAGAGGTGATTCAGATTAAACAAGTCCATATGGGTGAGACCCTAATCCAATATGACTGGTGTATATAAAAAGGAGGAAAGACACCAGGGTACACACACACACAGAGGAAGGGCCATGTGAGGAAACAGCTAGAAGGCGGCCACCTGCAAGGCAAGGAGAGAGTCCTCAGGAGAAACTGAACTTGCTAATGCCTCCATTTTGGACTCCCAGCCTCCAGAACTGTGAGAAAATTTCTGTTGCTTAAGCCCCACAGACTGTGGTATTTCATTATGGCAGCCCTAACAGACTTATACCTGTGGCCCTACTAGGTAGTTAAAAATGTTGATTCTTACTATCACTTGTTCTTTATTAATAAATTTGGATACTAGGACTATTTTGTGGAATTACATTTAGGACTAAGATGATATAAGAAACCCAAGTTCTACTTTTGGCTCTGAATCTGTGGCAGCATCAGCTTGTCAGGACATACAAGTCCTATGTGCTCTCCATCTTTTTGTGTTGATGTTTTCTCTCTTCTGGTTGACGATGGTAGATTGAACACATGTGGCTTTCCCTGGATCCCTCAGCCGCATTCAAAAGATAATAAGGGGATTTTCTTTTAAAGGTATAAAGAAAACAGGAGAGAAAAAAAACAACAAAAAACTTGGAAGCTGGAAACAAATGGATCGAGGAAAACTGAATGAGCAGATGACCTCATTCAATGAGCAGATTGAACCCTAACCTGTCCACGGGAGAGTGCAGAAGCAAGCTGGTAGGCATGCAGAGCTGAAGAGTGACTTGAAAATCAGCAGCATCAAGGATCGATGAAAGTGTGTGTGTGTGTGTGGTGTGGTTGTGTGTGTGTGACGGGGCAGGGGTGCGGTTAGGAGTCGAGGGGTGTGTGTGGTGGCTAAAAACCAGAAGACTGGTTGAAGAGCTCTTTAACACAGTTAAACCCTTAGACCCCCTCTCTTACTTCTCTAAGCTGATAGCTGTCCCTGCCCTAGAAGCAGAAGACAGAAATTGACTTTCTGGCAGGAGTGAGACAAAGGGATTCTGGATTGGGGGACATCTAGTTGGTGGGCAGGTATAAGGTACTGAAAATGGGGGATTTTAATGACAATCCACATATTGAATTCCAAGACACCCTTACCACCTTCCCCCTTAGGTTCTGAGAAGGCCGGCCATCAGGCTTGTAGTCTCCAGGCTAGAGATTAGAAGAGCCTTCTTTAAGAAACCTGCCCATCCTACGAGAGAAGAGATGGAGGTACTGCCATTTTTTATTCTGACCCGCCTGCCATGAATTCTATCCATCCACCAGCTCCGCTCGTGCGCCTTCCAGCCTCCATATCGCTTTCTTAGTATCCTGCTCTTAAAAATGTGCTGACGGCCTCAGAGCTGGCTGAAGACACTTGAAGAAAACCTCTAACCTGAATATTGGAGACTCAAACGAACAAACACCAATAAAAAGGGAATTTGTAGGAAAGAGAAATAATGTAGGGACAAGGAACTTAACAGAGAAAAATAGCTATCATTAATATCCTCATACAGAGGGGAGACTCTATTGCAGCCACAACATAAGAACAGCTTTTATTATTACAAGGAATATTCATGAAAGAGAGCTTTTGGAAATCTAAAAATATGGTAGCAAAAGAGAAAAGCTCAGAAGAAGAGCTTGCAGATACCAAACCAAAAAAAAAAAAAAAAGTGTGCAAGAAGAGTGAATACCTTATTGTTCAACTATGAATAAAATTCACCTGGTCATTTTGATGCCACCAGAGATTATGATACAAATATTTTAAGAGGATGGGGGAAGTGAAGTTTATGGGGGATGTGTGTGTATGTGTGTTTGTATGTGGTTTTTTTTGTTTGTTTTGTTTTGTTTTTGTGGTATGCGGGCCTCTCACTGTTGTGGCCTCTCCCATTGCGGAGCACAGGCTCCAGACGTGCAGGCTCAGCGGCCATGTCTCACGGGCCCAGCTGCTCCGCAGCATGTGGGATCTTCCCGGACTGGGGCACGAACTCGTGTCCCCTGCATCGGCAGGCAGACTCTCAACCACTGCGCCACCAGGGAAGCCCTGTATGTGTTTTTTAGGAGGGATAAGAGAACTGAATCCTTGTCATCCATAGGAAGAAGTGAAGACATAATACCTAAAATGGAGAAGTAGTCACGGAAGCATGTTATTAAGAAATGCAGAGATAACTAAGCAAAGAGACTGCTAGAAGGTTCACAGCAGTTGTCTCTGGGTAGTGGGAACGATTGTTGGAGTGTGATGAGTATGGCAGGCTGGCTGATTTACCTTTACTAATAAGCCTTGTAGAAATAATTAACTTTGAAAACCGTCTACATATTTTTTAATATGAAATTAAATTTTAGAAAGACTAGACGTAGCGGTTGGCACAGTGTCTGGCACATAGTAGATATTCTATATAACATCATCGGTTTTCTAATTTTATTATTTTATGATTCATTCTTGTTATTTTGACTCTTCGAATGTTGTTTATAATATTCCAGGGAGCATTCTTTTTTTTTTTTCAAAACTTTATTTTGTATAGCAACAGAGACACTTATCAGGAAGTTTTTAAGGCATGTTTTCCGGTGAGAATGGAGTAGGCATCCTGCCTTCTTTGTGACCAGCCCACCTATCCCACTGCTGATGAAATCAAGTTCAGGATGTATTCAGCTCCCTTTGCTTAGCCAGGGTCTGGAGTGAGATGGTTCCAGGAGGGGATAGAGGAAGTCCAGCGGTCTTATTCGTATGGACCCAATGCATCAGCTGGAGCTTCTATAAATTGATGGAGGAGAAACAGAGGACAAGGATCTTAGCAGCTCAGCTTTTGGTCAGGTAGAGAGTTGGCAGTTCTGATGCTTTATGCACCTGCACTTAATTTGCTTCCCCGGTCTTTTTAAGTGGGAGCCCATTAACACCTCAAGACTGATGGCTCTCGTTTTACATTCTGATTGAATGTACCTTCGCATAATGGAATGTGTGCTGTGACTGCTTCCCTGGAAAAGCTGCCCTATTTATTCAGCCACCCTGGAGAAAGGAGAGAGATTTTTCTTGCAGAGGCAAGAAATAGCCACAAGCTGCTATTAAACATCTTGGAGTTATAACTTTTCAAATGTTGTTCATTTATGCTACCTTATAACATTATAGGTTACATTAATATGTAACATTATACAGTGGTGGAAGGACCCATATTATCGTTATTCTCACTTTGCAGATGAGAAAACTGAAGTACAGAGGTGATATGCCTACAGTCACACAGCTCAGTAAGGATGAGTCACCAAATCCCATCTTGATTTCAAATCCTGAGTCCTCTCTACTGTACCAGATAATTCTTTTTCTTTTTCTTTTTTTTTTTTTTTTTTTTTTTTTTTTTTTTTTTTTTGCTTATTTCCATGTGGATCAAACCTAGAGATTTGAGCCAGCACAGAGGAATATAAAGATAGTATGACATGTTAAGACCCTATAAAAGAAGACATTAAGGGTAAGGTAGAGGTTTGGCCAATGGCCTGAGCCAATCAAAACATGCCCTGGAGAGTTGTCTCTTGGGCAGACTAGCAGTAAGAGCTGAGAGAAGGCTTCTACTCCAGTGAGATGCCCTGGTTCTAGGAGTGGAATTGCAGAGGTGAGGGCTGCAGGAATAGTCACAGGCAGCAGAGTTCCTGTCATCATAGAGCACAAATCGGGGACGGCTGGGCAGAGGAAAAAATATAGGTTTCATCTCTCTTGATAGCATTCATCAAATGGTGGAAGCTGATAAGGATTCTGAGCTGGAGGCCAGGCTCAACAGGAAGAGTGCCATGGTCAATTTGCAGCATCACCAAGGGCTCGGGAGGGTTTTGAAAGCTGTTGCTAAGTGTTTGTCATCCCTGGGCAGGAGTCTCTGTCAGATGCTCCCTCCCGAATGATAGGGTTGTCCTTTGAGCTGTGTCACCAGGAAGGGCACAACGGTCCCATCCGTCAGAGAGTCAACAGGTGGCTACTGCACAACCATCACCGTGGCGCTCAGTCTTGGCTAGCCACCGGATTCAGTAATGGCACGTCACAACAATATACACATTTGGGCCTCACCCCTATTATTCTCGTTCCTTGGACCTGGAGTGGAGGCCAGAGTCAATATTTTTTAAATCTCCAAAGTATATTTTGATGCCTATTTAAGATAGAGAAAAATGTATAACCAATTTTGTGTAGGGCATGATCATACCCATTGGGGGGTGTGTATGTGTTGGGGGGTGTTTTACAACCTTTTTTCACCCCATCAGTGAGGGAGGGAATCTAGGCCTAGGGTTTGGAAGGTATCCAAACTTACAGCACCGGAAGCTGAGATCTAGAGGAGTTTATTAGACGAGTAAACTCACAGCCCAGGGAAGGAGGACACTGTAGCCCTGCAGGATCACACGGAGGGTGCAGAATGCCCCCGGGGGAGCAGAGTGAACCAGCAGGGACTGTGGGGGGCAAGTTTTGTAACAAACAAGAAAAGGGTGAGGTGACTGCTAGTTCCTGTGGGAGGATGTGATTGGACTGTTCGAATAATCCTGTGGGCTGTCAGGAAACTGAGACCCATCAGGTTGAGGACTGGGTGGGATGCAGCTGACTCCGCTGATAAGAGATAGGCCTGGTGAAAGCAGTGGAACTCACAGTTAGGACTTTGGGGTACTATGGGGCTCGAAGGTTTCAAGGCAGCACGTGACGTTTTAGGCTTTGCAATACTGTCGCAGGGGTAGGGGGAGATGAGATGATAAAAATGAGCATGACAGAAATGGTCCCCAGGAGTCTAGAGGAAAACAAAGAAGGGTACACAGACCATTTCCTGTAGTGATAAATGCTAAGATATGAGAGTTGGGGACTGGGGCCAGGTAAGTAGGGTAGCTAGGATAATGGTTTAGTTTTTGTTTTAACAAAGCAAAGCGCTCCTCCTAACCCTCACATTCAACCAGAAATGTGAGGGTTAAGAGAAGTTGTTAGTATCCAGATCTTCCTGACCCCAAAGCTCAAGCCCCTCTCTCCACTGCAGGAGTGGCTTCTCCTTCTAGATGTGTCACACTTATTAGCACAATGCTTTGCACATGGTAGAGATGCAACAAAAAATATTTTTTGTATGAATACATTCCTTAGAGCAAGTTTAAAGGTATGTGGTAAGACTCAGTCAAAGATAAGTAATATTCATGTTTGTTAAGTTGAGAAAATGAAGGCTTTTTTATTTTAAACTGGGCACCTCTTGTGTATTTGCAGTCATTCTGCTGGGCATTGGGGATACAAAGAAGAGATGTGGTCTTTGGCTCATTGAGGTTATATTTCACTGGGGACACACACACACACACCACAAAAAAAACAATGCCAAATGGTGACAAGTGCTCCTCTAAAGGAAATGAACAAGGCACAGAAAGAGAAAAAGTAGAGGAGAAGTGACCTACCATGGATAGGTGGTGGGAGTTGGGCTAGGTCTTTCTGGGTACCATTTATAACCTGAAACTGAAAGTGTAAGAAAGAACCCTGTATGTGAAGTGGACAGACCTCTTTTGCAGGTAGAGTAACTATTATGTGTAAGCATTCTGAGGTGACAGAAGCTTAGATTGTCTGGGAAAATGAAAGGCAACTCATATCAGGATTGCAGAGAGCAAAGGGAAGAAGGATAAGAAGTAGCAGCAAAGGTTAGCAAAGATACATTGACCATGATAAGGAGTTTGGATTATTTTCTGAATGCAGTGGAAAGTTTGAAGGGTTTTTAAGCAGAGGAGTACCATAATCTAATTTACATTCTGAGAAGATCACTCTGGGTGATATTGTGATAGATTATAGGCACAGGGAATAAAAAAGTAGCAAGCAACCATTGAGTTGGTTATGAGTTATGGTAAGAGAGAATGGTTGATGGTCCCATCCAGGTGACAATGGAGGAGGAAGAACTTGTATAACCTTGAGATATAATGTATTTCAGTGGTAGAATCAATAGAAATTGCTAGTGGATTGGATGGAAATGTGAGTAAGGAATCCAAACTGGCACCTAGGTTTCTGGCTTGAGTGAAAAGGTTGATGGTGATGCCATTTTGTACACGTAGAAGACTGTGGAAGAATGAGGTTTGACAGGTAGTCATCAAGGGCTCTTAGACCATCTAAAAATTAGTAACTTGCTTGAGGCCATAGAGCTAGAGAGTGACAGAACCTGAATTAGAATCGATCCTGTGATTCCATTATACTTGTAAATAAATCATTACAAATTGCCATGGTTTAATCTTGGCAAAGAGGGAAATAATTTCATTATGATTTATAGGCAATTACATTAAGCTGCAATTAAGCCTTTGCTCTTTCAAAAATAAATGTAAAAAAAAGAAAAAAAATAAGGAGAGGATTGCTAGAATAGTTTATCAATGTGCACTTATTGACCAATGTTTATGCGTATGGCGTTGCTAGGTAATGCCAATATTTTCAAGACATGGCTCATGCCTTCAAAAAGCTCATAGTGTAATTCAGCAGTTTCCAAATTATTATATACCAAGAGATATCTGTGAGTGTTATATGAGAATATGGGCAATCAGTTAAAGAGAGAGCCTTTTATCAATTAACATATTTTGTGAGAACTGAGAGGAAAGAAATATGGTTATAGCACTTTCTAAGCTTATTTGACCTAATAATCTTTACTTGGCAGATCTTTGTCTTGCAACATTATAACATACTTGTGCTTCACAGAACAGAGTTTGGAACAACTTTATCCAGTTGGAAATATGGGAACCTGAGGCTTCCATATGTGAAGCTATCTCTTGAACAGATCACAAGCTCTGTAAGCATAAACTTATACTACAGTAAAGGATTCTTTATATCAGTAATAACAACAACAAAAACAGTAGCTAACATTCACTTGGTTGTCATTCTACAAATATCAGTTGAGCCTCAGTCATGTGCCAGGCACTGTGCCAAGAACTAGGGACATAAGTGGCAAGAAGCCAGACAAGGCTAGTATCCTTCCAGGGAACCTAGAGTCCAGTGAAAAGATGATGTTAAAACTCAGTCTGGATGAGAGCCAACACAGCCATAAATAAATAAATAAATAAATAAATAAATAAATAAATAAATAAATAAATAAATAAAATTTGTTAAAAAGGCAAAATTCCTTAAAAAAAAAAAAAAAAGAAACTCAGTCTGGATGAGTGCAACTAACAGCAGCTGTGAGCGGGCAGGCACCAGCCCTCCCCAGCCCTCTCCCCCATTCTTCTCTATATCCATGTCAGCTGCTGAGCTCTTCTGAAGGGCTGCTCATTGTTGACTTGGATGAAGGCAGAGGCCTTTCCCACAACTGCCACAGGGGAGCATGGAGCCAGGGGATCAGGACCCTGTCATTTAGCTTGGGGTCCTTGATCAGGATGTATAATGGACCTACCTTATACAAAGTAGTAAACACAGAGAATTAGGCAAAATGAAGAGACAGAGGAATATGTTCCAAATGAAAGAACAAGACAAAACCTTGGAAAAAGAACTAAATGTAGTGGACGTAAGCAATCTACTGAATAAAGGGTTCAAGGTAATGATCATAAAGATGCTCATAGGGGTTTCCCTGGTGGCGCAGTGGCTGAGAGTCTGCCTGCCGATGCAGGGCACATGGGTTTGTGCCCCAGTCCAGGAAGATCCCACATGCCGTGGAGCGGCTGGGCCCGTGAGCCATGGCTGCTGAGCCTGCATGTCCGGAGCCTGTGCTCTGCAACGGGAGAGGCCACAACAGTGAGAGGCCCGTGTACCACAAAAAAAAAAAAAAAAAAAAAAAAAGGCTCACAGAACTCAGGTAAAAATGGAAGAACAAGTAAGAACTTTAACAAAGATTTAGAAAAATATTTTAAAAACAGAGCTAAAAGAATATAACTGAAATAAAAAATACCCTGGAGGGAATCAATGGGAGATTAGATGATGTAGAAGAATGGAACAGCAAACTGTAAGATGGAGTAGTGGAAATCACTGAAGATGAACAGAAAAAAGAACAAAGAATAAAAAGAAATGAAGACAGTTTTAAGAGACTTCTGAGACAACATGAAGCATACTAACATTCACATTATAGGGGTCACAGAAAGAGAATAGAGAGACAAAGGGGCAAAACTTATTTGAAGAAATAATAGGTGAAAAATTTTCCTAACCTGGGAAAGGAAACAGACATCCTAGTCCAGGAAGCATAGAGAGTACAAAACAAGATGAACCTCAAGAGAGCCACACCAAGGCACCTTATAATTAAAATGGCAAAAATTAAAGATAAAGAGAGAATCTTAAAAGCAGCAAGAGGAAAACTAGTTACATACAAAGGAACTCCCACAAAACTATCAGCTGACTTTTCAGTGAAAACATTGCAGGCCAAAAGAAAGTAGGACAATATATTCAAAGTGAAAGGAAAAAAACTATAATCAAGAATACTGTACCTGGCAAAGTTATTATTCATAACTGAAGGGGAGATAAAGAGTTTTATGGAAAAACAAAATCTAAAGGAGTTCATCACCACTAAACAGTCCTTATAAGAAATGTTAAAGGGACTTCTCTAAGCAGAAAAGGAAAGGTCACAACCAGAATTAAGAAAATATGAAAGAAAAAGATATGATTGTAAAGGCAAATATATAGTAATGGGAATGGATCAACCACTTTAAAGCTAGTATGAAACTTAAGAAACAATAGTGGTAAAATCATCTATATCTAAAATAAGTACTTAAGAGATTTGTAAAATTTTTAAATGTAAGATATGACATCAAAAATATAAAAAGTATAAAAAGGAAGTAGTGAAAACATGGGGCTTTTCGAATGTGTTCAAATTCAGATATCATCAACTTAAAATAGCTTTATACACAGGTCATTATATGAATTCCATCGTAACCACAAGCCACAAGCCTATAATGGATACACAAAAAATAAAGCAAGCCAGAAAACAATTAACAAAATGGCAATAAGTACATACCTATCAATAATTACTTTAAGTGGACTAAATGCTCCAAACAAAAGATAGAGGATGGCTGAATGGATATTTAAAACAACGAGGCACATATATATGCCCTCTAAAAAGACTCAGTTCAGATCTAAAGACACTCACAGACTGAAAATGAAGGGATGGAAAAAGATATACCATGCAAGTGGAATAAAAAGAGCTGTAGTAGCAATACTTACATCAGACAAAATAGACTTTAAAACAAAGACTGTAACAAGAGAAAAGAAGGACACTACATAATGATAAAAGGATCAATCTAACAAGAGAATATAATACTTATAAATACGTGCTCAACATAGAAGCTCCTCAGTACATAAAGAAACTATTAACAGACATAAAGGGAGAAATAGTAACAATAATAATAGGGGACATTAATACCCTACTTACATCAATGGATAGATCAACCAGACAAAAAATCAATAAGGAAACATTATCCTTAACAATTAGACCAGATAGACTTAATAGATATCTAAGGACATTCCATCCCAAGATAGCAGGATACACATTCTTTTCAAGTACATATGGAACATTCTCCAGGATAGATCACATGCTAGGCCACAAAACAAGTCAATAAATTTAAGAAGATTAAAATCATAGCAAGCATCTTTTCTGACCACAATGGTATGAGACTAGAAATCAATTGCAAGAAGAAAAATGGAAAAAACACAAACACGTGGAGGCTAAACAATATGGTACTAAACACCAAGTCGGTCGTTGGAGATATCAAAGAAGAAATTTTAAAAAAATACTTTGAGACAAATAAAAATGAAACACAATGTACCAAAAATCTATGGGACACAGCAAAAGCAGTTCTAAGAGGGAAGTTTATAGTGATACAGGCCTATCTCAAGAAACAAGAAAAATCTCAAATAATCTAACATTACTCCTAAAAGAACGAAGTTCAAGGTTAGAAGGAAGGAAATAATAAAGATCAAAGTGAAAACAAATAGAGACAAAAAAAATCAGAAAAGATCAATAAAACTAAAAGTTGGTTCTTTGAAAAGATAAATGAAATTGATAAACCTTTAGCCAGACTCACCAAGAAGAAAAGAGGGCCCAAATAAATAAAATCAGAAATGAAAGAGGAAAAGTTACAACCAACACACAGAAGTCAAAGGATCATAAGAGATTACTATGAACAATTATATACCAAAAATTGGACAACTTAGAAGAAATGAATAAATTCCTAGAAATATACAATCTTCCAAAACTGAGTCAGGAAGAAATAGAAAATACGAACAGACCTATTACTAGTAGTGAGATTGAATCATTAATCAAAAATTCTCCCAAAAAACAAAAGTCTAGAAGCAGATGGTTTCAATGGTGAATTCTACCACACATTTAAAGAAGAGTTAATACCTATCCCTCTGAAACTATTCCAATAAATTTTATAGTTCTATAGGTCCAAGATTACCCTGATACCAAAACCAGATAAAAACACTACAAAAAAAGAAAATTACAGGCCAGTATCCCTGCCGAACATAGATGCAAAAATCCTCAACAAAATACCAACAAACCAAATTCAACAATACATAAAAAGGATCATACACCATGATCAAGAAAGATTTATCTCAGGGGTGCAAGGATGATTCAATATCCACAAATCAATCAACATGATACAGCACATTAACAAGATGAGAGATAAAAATTACATGATCATAAAATCCAACATCCATTTTTGATAAAATGCTCAACAGAGTGGGTATAGAGGGAACATACCTTAATGTAATAAAGGCTATATGTGACAAATCCACAACTAACATTATGCTTGATGATGGAAAGCTGAAAGCTTTTCCTCTGAAATCAGGAAGAAGACAAGGATGGCCACTCTTGTCACTGTTGTTCAACATAGTATTGGAAGTCCTAGCCACAGCCATCAGACAAGAAAAAGAAAAGGCATCTAAATTGGAAAGTAAAACTAATTGCAGATGACATGATATCATGTGTAGAAAACCCTAAAGACTTCACTGAAAAAAAATGATTAGAACTAATAAGTGAATTCAATAAAGTTGACAGATACAAAATTACTATAAAAATCTGTTGCTTTTCTATACATTAATAATGAACTATCAGAGAAATAATCCCATTTACAATTGCATCAAAAAGAATAAAATACCTAGGAGTAAATCTAGCCAAGGAGGTGAAAGACCTGTACTCTGAAACTTATTAATATGTTGATAAAAGAAATAGAAAACAACACAAACAAATGGAAAGATATACTGTGTTTATGGATTGGAAGAATTAATGTTGTTAAAATGTTGACACAATCCAAAACAATCTGATTCAATGCAATCTCTATCAAAACACCAATGGCATTTTTCACAGACCCAGAACAAATGATCTCAAAATTTGTATGGACTCGCAAATGACCCCAAGAGCCAAAGCTATCTTGAGAAAGAACAAAGCTGGAGGTATCATGCTTCCTGATTTCAAACTATACTACAAAGATATTATAATTAAAACAGTATGGTACTGGCACAAAAACAGACATGTTGATCAATGGAACAGAATATAGCATCCAGAAATAAACCCATGCTTCTATGATCAATTAATCTATGACAGAGGAGGCAAGAATATAAGTGGGGCAAAGACAGCCTTTTCAATAAATGGTATTGGGAAAACTGGAGAGCTACATGCAAAAAAAAAAAAATTGAAGCTGGTCCACTTTCTTATGGTCCACCATATTAAAAAATAAACTCCAAATGGATTAAAGACTTAAATGTAGAACTAAAACCATAAAAACTCCTAGAAGAAAACATAGGCAGTAAACTCTTTGACGTCAGTCTTAGCAATATCTTTTTGGATTTGTCCACTTAAGCAAGGGCACCCAAAGCAAAAATAAGCAAATGGGGGACTTCCCTGGTGGCACAGTGCTTAACAATCTGCCTGCCAATGCAGGGGACATGGGTTTGAGCCCTGGTCCAGGAAGATCCCACATGCCACAGAGCAACTAAGCCCGTGTGCCACAACTACTGAGCCTGCGCTCTAGAGCCCACGAGCCACAACTACTGAGCCTGTGTGCCACAACTACTGAAGCACGCATACCTAGAGCCCATGCTCTGCAACAAGGGAAGCCACTGCAATGAGAAGCCCGAGCATGGCAACAAAGAGTAGCCCCTGCTTGCTGCAACTAGAGAAAGCCCACGCACAGCATTGAAGACCCAATGCAGCCAAAAATAAATTAATTAAAAAAGAAAAAGCAAATGGGACTACATCAAACTAAAAAGCTTTTGCACAGTGAAGGAAACTATCAACAAAATGAAAAGGTAACCTACTAAATGGGATATTTACAAATGATATATCCAGTAAGAGGTTCACATCCGAAATACATGAAGAACTCATACAACTCAATATAAAAAAACCAAGCAATCTGATTAAAAAAATGGGCAGGGGACCTAAGTAAATAGTTTTTCAAAGAAGACATACAGATGGCCAACAGATACATGAAAAAAGGCTCAGTTATCAGGGAAATGAAAATCAAAACCGTAATGAGATATCACTTCACACCTGTCAGAATGACTATTATCAAAACACAGAGGTTGTGGAGGAAAAGGAGCCCTTGTACACTGTTAGTAGGAATTTAAATTGTTGCAACCACTATTAAAACAATATGTAGAAAATATTTGAAACAAAGCAAGTGACAAAGGATTAATCTCCAAAATATACAAGCAGCTTATGCAGCTCAATATCAAAAAACAAACAACCCGATCAAAAAATGGGCAGAAGACCTAAATAGACATTTCTCTAAAGAAGATACACAGATTGCCAACAAACACGTGAAAGGATGCTCAACATCACCAATCATTAGAGAAATACAAATCAAAACCACAATGAGGTATCATCTCACACCGGTCAGGATGGCCATCATCAAAAAATCTAGAAACAATAAATGCTGGAGAGAGAGGGTGTGGAGAAAAGGGAACCCTCTTGCACTGTTGGTGGGAATGTAAATTGATACAGTCACTACGGAGAACAGTATGGAGGTTCCTTAAAAAACTACAAATAGAACTACCATATGACCCAGCAATCCCACTACTGGGCATATACTCTAAGAAAACCATAATTCAAAAAGAGTCATATACTAAAATGTTCATTGCAGCTCTATTTACAATAGCCAGGACATAGAAGCAACCTAAGTGTCCATGAACGGATAAATGGATAAAGAAGATGTGACATATATATACAATGGAATTTTACTCAGCCATAAAAAGAAACGAAATTGAGTTATTTGTAGTGAGGTGGATGGACCTAGAGACTGTCATACAAAGTGAAGTCAGAAAGAGAGAAACAAATACCGTATGCTGACACATATATATGGAATCTAAAAAAAAAGAAAAAAATTCTGAAGAACCTAGAGGCAGAACAGGAATAAAGATGCAGACATAGAGAATGGACTTGAGGATACGGGGAGGGGGAAGGGTAAGCTGGGACGAAGTGAGAGAGTGGCATGGACATATATACATTACCAAATGTAAACGAGATAGCTATTGGGAAGCAGCCGCATAGCACAGGGAGATCAGCTCAGTGCTTTGTGACCACCTAGAGGGTTGGGATAGGGAGGGTGGGAGGGAGACGCAAGAGGGAGGGGATATGGGTATATATGTATACGTATAGCTGATTCACTTTGTTATACAGCAGAAACTAATAAAACATTGTAAAGCAATTATACTTCAATAAAGATGTTAAAAAAAGTTATTTCTACCATGTAATAATCTAATAAATCAAGAAGTCAAGATTAAAAAAACAAAACAAAACAATACGGAGTTTCCTTGAAAAATTAGAACTACCATACAATCCAGCAATTCCACTCCTAAGTATCTAACCAAAGAAAATCCAAACATTAATTCATAATGATATATGCACTCCTATGTTCATTACAGCATTATTAACAATAGCCAATAGCCAAAATATGGAAGCAACCTAAGTGTCCATCAATAGATGAATGGATAAAGAAAATAAATATTCCATTCCACACAATGGAATAATATCTTGCCATTTGCAATAACATGCATGAATCTAGAGGGTGTTATACTAAGTGAAGTATATCAGACAAATACCATGCTATTTCACTTATATGTGAAATCAAAAAAAAAAGCAAATTACCAATCACAACAAAACAGAAACAGCCTTATAAGTACAAAGAACAAACTGGTGACCCAGAGGTGAGGGCCATGGGGAAATGTATGAAACAGATGAAGGGGATTAAGAGGTACAAACCTCCAGTTATATAATTCAAGCATACCCCATTTTATTGTACTTCATGTTATTGTACTTTGTAGATATTGTGTTTTTACAAATTGAAGGTATGTGGCAACCCTGCATTGTTAGTTGATGTTTAGCATGTTTTAGCAATAAAGTATTTTTAAATTAAGGTACGTAGATTGTTTTCTTAGACATAATGCTATTGTACACTTAATAGACTAAGACATAGTGTAAACATAATTTTTATATGCACTGGGAAAACCAAAAAATGTGTGTGACTTGTTTTATCGCAATTTTTGCTTTATTGTGGTGGTCTGTAGTCATAACCTGCAGTATCTTTGAGGTATGCCTGTAAATAAGTCAAGGATATATAATGTACCTCATTGGGAATACAGTCAACAATATTATAACTTTGTATGGTGACAGATGGGTTATGAAGATCATTTCATAATGTATATAATTGAATCGTACACTATGTTGTACACCTGAAACCAATATTATATGTCAGCTATACTTCAATAAAACTAATTAATTAATTAAAGAGGATTGAGCCACAGGGGCCAGGAATGCCCCGTCACCACACATCTAATAAGCAACTTTCTGGTTTAACACCTATGACAAATCTAAAGCTAGAACCACCAATTCTTCTGAACCTTGAACTTTTCGTGTTTTAAAGATTTACACGCTTAGCAACTTTCAAATATACAATATAGTGATATTAACTATAGTCACCATTTTGTACATTACATCCCCAGGACTAATTTACTTTGTATCTGAACGTTTGTACCTTTCGACAGTCTTCACCCATTTGGCCCACCCCAGACTCCCTGCCCCAGGCAACCACTAGTCTGTTCTCTGTATCTATGAGTTTGGTTTTGTTCTGTTTTTGTTTCTTTGGTTTTGTTCTGTTTATATTCCACATAAAAGTGAGATCATACAGTACTTGTGTTTCTCTGTCTGACTTATTTCACTTAGCATAATGCCTTCAAGGTCCACCCATGTTGTCACAAACGGCAGGATTTCCTTCTTTTTTCTATGGCTGAATAATATTATATATCTGTGTCTCATATTTTCTTTATCCATTCATCCATCACTGGACACTTAGGTCATTTCCACGTGTTGGCTATTATAAATAATGCTGCAGTGAACATGGGGGAATATATATTTTTTCATGTTAGTGTTTTTCTTTCCTTCAGATATATATCCAGAATCGAATTTGCTGGACCGTGCAGTAGTTTTATTTTTAATTTTTTGAGGAACCTTCATACTATTTTCCACAGTGGCTGCACCCATTTACATTCCCACCAACAGTGCACAAGGGTTTCCTTTTCTCCACATCCTCGCCAACACTTGTTATTTCTTATCTTTTTTGTAATAGCCATTCTGACAGGTATGTGGTGATATCTCATTGTGGCTGTGATTTCCATATCCTTTATAACTAGTGATGCCGAACACTGAACCTTGAATTTGACCAGAATGTTTAGAACCCAAAGAAGTTGAGGAACCACTCAAAGATGTTCAATCCTTGCAGGTACTAAGGAGTTGTTCTCTTAAGGAACAGTGGGCAGATCCACTAGGAAGGCAGTGACTCTGGGTTTGGGGCTTTCCCCCATCAGGTCCTTCTCCCTCTTGTTTCCCTCCATTCAATTCAAGTTTCTGCTTTATAGATGAAGAAACAGGCATGATAGGGTTTTTTAATTTGTCTAAAGTCACACAACTAGTAAAGGTGGAGCCAGAATGCAAATCCAGGTCTGTGGAATTCACCTCCTTCTCATCATTAATTTTGCCAAAATTAAGCACGCATGAGGCAAAAGGCCAGCACGGGGAGCCGGGAAATGGCAGGTCTCCCTATACCCTAGCCTGTTTATCCCCTTTCTGAAGGTTTGTGGGGTCCCGGCCAGGATTACTGGG
Organism: Tursiops truncatus; assembly: GCF_011762595.2. Taxonomy (NCBI): domain Eukaryota; kingdom Metazoa; phylum Chordata; class Mammalia; order Artiodactyla; family Delphinidae; genus Tursiops; species Tursiops truncatus. The sequence continues at coordinate 125,516,499 of NC_047034.1, forward strand.
GTAGATACATCTGAGCATGCTCCAGGCTCTCTCTGATGTAGAGATTTCGGCAGATTTCCAGAGAGGTCACCAAGACACAGAGGCCACGCTGATGCCATGGTTAATTATAATAGCAAACATGCATAGTGGGCTTACTGTGTGCGGGCGTTGACCTAAGCTCTTTACCCATATGAACCCATTCGATCCTTTAACTCTGTGAGGGGGGTACCATCATTATCCCCAAGTTTACAGTTGGGGAAACTGAGGTACAGAGAGATCAATGAACTTTCCCAAGTTTGTCGAGGTGGTGAGTGGTGGATCAGGTTTCAAACGGTGGCACTCTGTCTCTGTACCCCTGCTCCCCTCGTTCCGCCTCTCCACGCCCAGGAGCACACACTTTGAAGCTACATTGATATATCAGGTTCAAATCCTGGCTTTGCTATGAAACCTTAAGCATGTCCCTTAAGTTTTCTGGACTTGTGTCCTCAATCACCGTAATGAGGATGAAAAACGTGCTTCCTAGGGTTGTTGGGACATTAAATGACTAAAGCATGTGAGTCACCTGGCAAGATGCCTGACACGTAGTAAGTACGGGATAAATGCTGGCAGATTTTGCCATCGGATGGATTTAAGCACCCAGTAAACCCCTTAACAGATGGCTCCCTCCTGTGGTGTGTAGAGCCACCTCAAGAGCTAGGTGGGTGGTGGGGAGGTGCAGGGGTGGGAGGGAGAAGGAATCTTCCACTTGGGGCTCTGAGGCTTGGAGCTGGTGAGCTGCCAGAGGATGAAGGAGTCCAGCAGACCCCACCTCTCAGCTCTGCGTACACCAAAAAGGGGGTGCTTGATTTGGAAGGGAAGGAAGGAGAGAGAAACCAGACTGAGCTCTCAGAGGGACAAAGCCAGCTATCTCCACAACTCTAACTGCTGTTGGCTCTCTGCGTGGTTCCTTCCAGAGCCTGGCACTGCATGTCAATGCAGCTACCTTCCACACCCTTGAACACTGGGGTCTGTAGCCTCCCGAGTCTGGACGAGGCTGGTCTGAGCCACTTCCCCCCTGGCTGTCAGGTCCCTGCCCTTGGAAACCTGTCCAGGCTCAGTCTTGCACACTCCCCAGACGCCTCTGCCTCTGGAAGCCTCAGACACCCTGTGACTATTGAAGGGAACCCATGGATGGCTTGGGAGGAGATGCAGGTCTGTGGTCTGTCCACACCTGCCCCCAGATATGACCTTAGTGAGAGAGAACATTTCCTGGAATGTTAGAGATCAGGAAGAAAAAGAGCCCAAACTCATGGAGTTGAGGACAAAGCCCCAGTGCAAACCTGCAACCGTGTTAGAATAACAGCTGTTAGCTGAGTGCCAGATGCAGGGCTCTACCTGTGCACTCTCTGTTAAGCCTCAGAAGAACCCCATGAAGCAGGTATGATTAGGACTCCCAATTTGAGGACAGTGAAAAAGTCCAGAGAAGTGAAGTCTCTGATCCCAAGTCACACAAGGAGTTGGCTGCAAACCCAGGTCCAACCAAGTCCAGAACCCTTGCTCTCAAGCCGTGTCTCTGCACCAAATTCCTGGCACCAGCCCCTCTTCTCTACTCACATGTCTCAATCCTGCTGCAGCTGTAAATCAAATATCAGAGCCTGCCACTTGAATGAACTCCCTGTGATATTGTCAGTGCTTTTTAAAATCAGAAGCAAACAGGAAAACAGAGTTTCTCCAAAGTTTAATTAATTCAACTCAACTCGACAAATACTTTTTGAGTATCAAGTCAGTGACAGACACAGGTTTAAATGCTATAGGGAATGTGAGGGGTGTGGGAGGAAAGGGGAGAGGCCAGAAAGAGGGAATAAAATGGGAAAACACTCAGTCCTTGTTCTCAAAGAGCTTTTTATCTGTAGGTGAAAACACCAAGTGATCAGACCTGGACCTACAAAAGTTTTTTAAACAACTTAGCCGGGAAGAAAAGGTAGATAAAAATATTGTCCAAAATGAACACGAGCCAGGCTGACATTTCCCTGGGCTCAAGTGTCAGACAGTGACACACACGCCCCAGTCTCCCCGGCTCTACTTTGCCTCACCATGGTAACCGCCTGCCGGGGGGCCCTCATCTGCCAGATGGTTTTTTTTTATATGCTCTGGATGTAGCCAGAGAGGAGAAGATGGATGAATGGATGGCTGAAGTACCCTCAGTCTCTCTGCAGCCCAGCAACCCCAAATGTGTCTCTCAAAATGAGTCCCCTTATAAGCAGCACATCTTGAGAAACCTGTGTATCAGAAGATGGACATCTGAAACAGGTGCAGATCAAAGCCCAAGTATCCCAGCCCGGGGGCAGCCCTGGGTGGTGTATTAGTTTGCTTGGGCTGCCGTAACAAAGTACCACAGATGGATGGCTTAAACCACCATTTATTTTCTCACAGTTCTGGAGCCTGGAAGTCCAAGATCAAGGTATCTGGCAGGTTTGGTTTCTCCTGGCCTTAATCACCTCTTTAAAGGCTCTATCTCCAAATACAGTGACATTCTGAGGTAGGGAATTATGGCTTCAACATATAAATTTGGAGGCAGTGGGGGTGGAGGGACACACAGTTCTGTCCATAACACCAGACGTTGCTCTAATGACTTTATTTCTGCTTCTTCACTTGTTCTTCACAATAAGCAAAGGGTTAAGTACCATGATTATTAGGTAAAGAAACTTGTTCAGTCCAGAGAATTTAACTAACTCTAAAGCTCTCTAGCTAGAAAAGGGTTGTATTAGTTTCCTATTGCTGCTATAACAAAGTGCCACAAACTTGGTGGCTCCAAACTACACAGGTGATTAAGTTAAAATAAGGCCAGTGGGATGGGCCCTAATCCAATCTGACAGGTGTCCTTAGAAGAAGAAGAAATTTGGACACACAAACACCAGGGACGTACGCACAGGGGCAGGGCAACGTTGAGCACACGACAAGAAGGTGGCCATCTGAAAGCCAAGGCGAGAGGCCAGGGGAAACCAAACCTGCCAGCTACTTTGATCTTGGACTTCATCTTACAGTTGTGTAGTTCAGAAGTTAGAAATGGGTCTCATTGGGCTGAATCAAAGTGTCAGCAGTCTGCATTCTCTTCTGCAGGATCTAGGAGAGAATGTTTTCTTGTCTTTTCCAACTTTTAGAAGCTGCCCCCATCCCTTAGCTCTCAGACCCTTCCTCCATCTACAAAGCCATAACCAGTAGGTCAAATGCTTCTTACACTGCATCTCTTTGACCTGTTTTGTCTTTTCCACTAGGCTATGAGGCCAGTGATATTTTTCACCCCTATGTGATCCCAGTGCCTAGAACAGTGCTTGCTTACGTATTGTAGGAGCTCAATAAATTATTTATTAATTTATTATTAAAAATTATAAACATTAGAAGATGAATGGACAAAGCAGGCAAAGACTAAGAAACTTGGATTATGCCTGGTTCTCCCCCTATTCTACTATGAGAGCTGGAGAAATTTATTTCACTTCTCTGTAGTTCATCTTTTTCATCTGCATTATGACGGTATTTGTCTAACCTTGAGTATCTATGCCAGTTCTAACACTGCATGATTCTCAGCCAAGGTACCAGCAGCTCCTGCTTTGCCTTTATTTTTGTTTTCCTATTTCACAAAGTCTCAAGTTTCCTACAGCTCCAGGGAGCCTAATCCTTGTCACTTGTCAGTCATGTCAGTTGCCACATTGCCTCCGATCCATTCCATACTCTCTCATCTTTCCCAGATTGCTTCCTGGCCTGTGCTCAAGCCATTAGCTCTGCCTTCCTCAACAAGCCCTTTTCATCATCAGAGGCTCAAAGCAATTTTCTTCCTCTGTGAAATGCTCTCAGACACTCCAGCCCCCAGAACTCTCTTCTGTCTTGGCATCAATCACAACAGCGCTCAGAGAATAAAAGCTTCAGTATCACTGCATCAGGAGTAAAGGGACAAAGAGGTTATTCATTCCTATAACAAATATTTGTTGAGCAGCTCCTGTTTTCCTGTATTCCACCAGTTTGCGGGGGATATACTAATGAGCAAAGCATCCGTAGTCTGTGCCCCAAGGGAATCCGTGTGTCTACACATGGGGGATAACAAGATTACCAAATACAGGGACATCTCAAACATCACATAGTTAGGGGGTTGGGGAAGATGGGAGAGATGACTACAAAGGAGCAACAGGAAATTTTGGGGTGATAATACATCAGCATCTTGGTCATGATGAAGATTTCATGAGTGTACGCCTACATCAAAACATCGGATCGTACACTTAAAATATGTGCAGTTTATTGCACAGCAAGTATATCTCAATATACACCTGCTAAAAGTTAAGTTTTTCTGATAAAGAAGATGAGAAATCTGATGTGTGTGTGTGTGAGTGTGTGAGAGAGGAGTGGGGAGAAGGAAAGTGGTAGGAGGCCGTTTAAAGAGGGGGAGGGAGGAGAGATCTTTTAGATATTTTACCATCTTAAATATCAGAGCTTAGGAATCACATAGACTCACTTTCAGTTTCCGTCCTGGAGTCTGAGACCCAGAGAGTTGTGATGGTTTTCCTAAGGTCCTGTAACTCTTTTCTGGTTATTAATACTGTGAATAACAACTACCATCATTTAGGCAAGCACTAAGAACCATGCCCTATAAGAGGTGCTTGAAATCCATTATCTCACCGGTCCTCACAATTTCCCTTCTAAGTAGATATCATTATACCCTTTTGTGAGGAATGGGGAAACAGGCTGAGCTAAACACCTTTCTGAAACACACATGGCTAGAAAATTGAAGTGCTGTGATTTAAATCCAGGTCACTCTGTGTCCAAAGACAGAGCATTTTTCATTTTACCTAACATTACCTACATATAATTACCTACAAAGCATTTTGATTCCAAGTATAAGGTGAAATTATCATATAAATTTTATGTTATAAAACACAGGGACTTTGGGAGTGATGAAAATGTTTTGGAGCTAGATAGAGGTTGTACAACATTATGAATGTACTAAATGCTACTGAACTGTAGACTTTAAAATGGTTAATTTTATGTTTTGTGAATTTCACCTCAATAAAAAACAAAGAAAGAAACATTTAACTTAATTTAAGGTAAAACACATATCTTTCTTCATCATTAAATTCGGTAAAAGGGAGTTACTATTTCTAGCCTGATATTATATTAATAGACCTATTATTTTGAAAGCCCTCTGGAAATTTTTGAGCTGCAGAATAATAATACATGACAAATTAGCGTGCATTAGCAGTGCAGAGGGTATGGCAGAAAAAGGTCTCAGCTGTAATCAGGGAGGCTGCATGGAGTAGGGTGGGCTGGGAGTTTACCCACCGTATACTTTGGGTGAGGTTTTTTGCTTTTTGAAATCTTGGTTTTCTTAGAATCAGAATGATACAACCTGCTCTGCCTTTATGAGGCTCCAATAAGATCCAGTTGGAAGCTCTTTGTAAATCTAAAAGGCTAAACAAAATTCGGGCGTTATCATTATCATCCAAAACAGTGTAATTTAAAGGAAAGAGCTTCTCTGTGGCCCGGTGGCTGGTAAGGAGCAGAGATGATGGTCACAAAGGGTCTGATGAGCTAGTCGTGAATCCGGACAGGCTCTGTGATTCATGTCGCCGATGTAATATGGCAAAAGTCATACTGCTCCAGTTTCTGGGCTTAATACCTATAAAACCAGCAACTTCTGATTTCTGTCTCTTCCTGTCAGTCTTGGAGAAGCCAGTCACCATGTAAAAACTCTGACTATCCTGAGAGCACCCTGCTTTGCGGAAGCCCAAGCCAGCCACAGAGGGAGGCTGCGGGGAGGGACGGAGATGCTGTTCCAGCCATTCAAACCCAAGCACTAGATGTGACAGGGAAGAAACTATTTTGGACGTCAGTGGATGTGATATGGAGGAAAAAACAAGGAAACTAGTGGAAAGTTAGAATTGAGACCCCAGATAGATGGCCCCAGTAGAGCTACCTTCAGCTCTTGGGGCTACTCCAGCTGAGACCCCAGTCATTGTGGAGCAGAGATGAGCCATCCCTACTGTGTCCAGCCTAAATCCTTACGCACAGAATCATGAACACGATAAAACAGTTGTTTCACTCCATTGACTTTGGGGGTGGCTTGCTATGCAGCAGTAGATAACTAGAACCCCAGGAAAGGAGAACCATCACAGACCATGGAATCAAGCCAAATATGATTCCTGGCTCTCCCACTTCCCTCCGCATTGTGTGATCTTGGGCACCTTAATTAATATCTCTGAGCCTCAGTTTCCTCATCTATCCGGAAAGGAATGATCCCACCTACACTGCAGGGTTATTGTAAGAAATATACCAAATGTATGCAGACTTGCAGGCCAGTAGTGGCACTTAATAAATAGCACCTATAACGGTTATCATTTTAGTTCTTGCTGAGTTTTTAGTCCTCCTACATGCAAAAATGGAAACATTTTTGGAAGCTTTTCTGCAATTAATTTTTTAGTTTAATTCGGCTGAATCCAAATAGGCTACCAGACTGTTATCTTAATCAGAACCCCTTTCCCAGGACTGTGCCCTGTTGGGAACTGCTTTTGGCGGGGGGTACCACCTCCCATACTGCTGCTGGCATCCTTTCCACTTCCCCCTTTCCCGTTTTCCTTTGAACCTGGGGCTCTGTGTGGGATATCTGGGGGGCTCCATGCTACAAAAGGCTTCCAGAGTTAGGAACTATAGGTCAGGATGACAGGGTGGGGTTTCAGTCCTTTCACCCTTTCTCACTAATTAAACTCCTGGCTGAGAGTCTGGCAGAAGGCATGAGGTTTTGATTTGCAGCCAACTGTAGACTAGGCACTCTGGGCAATCAATGCCTGTGCTGCAGCTGTCAGCCCTGGCCTGGGGGTCTTTCTGGATCTTGGGCGGTGATGTGAATGCGAAGCATCCCCCTCACTCCCCTGCTCTGCTCCTTCATTTGCTTTCTCCTGCCATAGCCACTGTCTGGCATGGGGGCCGTGTGTGGGAGCACAGGCTGTCAGCCCCCCTCCCAAGGCTCTTTAATTTCCTGTCCTTCCAAATCCAAGCAGCCTCTTAGGACCTGTTTAGAAAGACTGATTTATCAGTTCCAAATACCAACAGCAGGATTGCGGGAGATCACGAGCAGCGGGGCTAGAGACTGGAAACGTGGTTTCTTTATAAATGTTTCAATTAACTAGACAGAATTTTTCTCCTTCTTTTTCTCCCCCTCCTTTAACAGAGTCCCAGCCGGGAAAACATGAGGGGCTGAGAGCGCGTGAGAGACCCCTCGGGTACCAGGTCTTGCTTGCCATGGCCACGTGAGGAGCCTGGGTGGCCCTGAGCCTTGGGACCAACCACCTTCTCAGATGAAAGGTGCTAGAGTTGGCCTCGACCCTGTGAAACAGCAGCTGGAGCACTACAGTCTTGACATTTATTTCCCCATCTTCCTGTAAACACGGTAGCCCCTTAATTAGTGCCCGCCGTCTCTGACGTCAGCCAGCAGCGCTCCTGTGGACAGCAAATCCATTTATCACCAGCTCAAACTGGTCTGGCTTCCAGGAGCAATTGGTGCCCCCAGATGATTTTCTCTGTCTGGAAAGAAAGAGCCAGAGGGAGCCAAGGCAGTGAAAAGAGGAAAATGCACACACCAACAGACCAGCGCTAATTTTCTTGGGAGTTGCTGGCTGTTCCCAGAGCCCTGACTGTAACTGAGAGATGTGGGCAGGGTAGCCGTGGGCACCTCTTCCCTCTGAATCTTCTGAAAGTGAACTCACATTGATTGAAAGAGGGGCTTCAGAGAACTCTATTTTATGTGTCTGCTTTTATCCCCATTTCATAGAGGAAGAAACTGAGGCTCAGAGAAGTTCTAAGCACCCAGCCTGTGTTCATTTCAGTACAAAAATTACTGTAAAACAATTACTACAGACTGGGTGGCTGAAAACAACAGGAATTTATTCTTTCACAGTTTTGGAACTAGAAGTACAAAACCAAGGTGTCAGCAGGGCTGTGCTCTCTCTGAAGGTACTAGGAAAGAATCTTTTCTTGCCCCTTCTAGCTTCTGGTGGTTGTAGGCGTTCCTTGGCATTCCTGGGTTTATGGCAGCAGAATTCCAATCTCCGCCTCTGTTTTCACATGGTCGGGAGAGAAGGAAGGAGGAAAGGAAGGGAGAGGAAGATGAGGAGAAGGAAGAGGGGAAGGAAGGAGGAAGCCATCAGGACAAGTGGCTCATCTTTCTCTTAGAAACTGCTTCCTGGTTCCTAAGATTCATCCAGCTCTAGCATTGGGTAACAGTTGAAAATCTGCATATAACTTTACAGTTGGCCCTCTGTATCAGCAGATCCAACAACGTACTGTATCATGTAGTCCTGTAGTAGGTTTTCTTATTGAAAAAAACCCACATATAAGTGGGCCTGTGCAGTTCAAACCCATGTTGTTCAAGGGTCAACAGTATACTTGTTCTCCTTTGTTCTCTCACTTAAAAAAAAAGATATAAAGTTATGTAAACAATTATAACAATGTATTATTGGGCTTACAGCATTAATAGATATAATAGGTATAAAAATAATTCCACAAAAAGGGGGAAAAGGGAATAGAGCTATTATAGGAGTAACATTCTATATCTCACTAAGTTAATTTAGTATAAATATAAAGCTGATTCTGATAAGTTAAGACATGTATGATAAGCTCTAGAGCAACCACTAAGGAAATAACTAAAAAAAAAAAATACAGTAAAAAATATCATTAAAAAAAATTTAAATTCTATATTAGAAAATATTCACTCAGTTCTTTCAAAAGAAAGAAGCAAAGGAAGAACAGTGATACAAAAGATATGAGACATAGACAAAACAAAAAGTAAAATGGCATACGTAAATCAAACCATATCAATAGCATTAAGTGTGAATGGATAAGCATTCCAATCAAAAGGCAGAGATTGTCAGACTGAATTTTAAAAATAATGCTCCAATTATATGTTGCCACAGGAAACACATCTTAGATTCAAAGATATACTGAACAATCTGGGTATAGATGGTAATTTCTTCAACCTGATAAAGAGCAGCTGCAAAACCTCACACCTAATAACACGCTTAATAGTGAAAGACTGGGTGCTTTCTCCCTAAGATCAGGAATAAGACAAAGATGCCTGCTCTCATCACTTCTATCCAACATTGTACTGGAGGTTCTAACCACACCATAAGCAAGGGAGAAAAATGTAAGCATGCTTATTGAAAAAGAAGAAGTAAAATAATCTCTCTTTGCAGATGATGAGATTTTGTGTATAGAAAATTTTAAAGAATGACTAAAACTGTTAGAACTAATTAGCAAGTTCACCAAGAGTGCAGCATATAAGATAATATACAAAAATCCATTGTAGTTCTATACATTTGCAGTGTATAATCTGAAAATGATGCACTTAACAATTGGTTTTTCCTTTTCAGTGAGAATTAAGATAGGGTAGGATAGGAATTTCTCTCATTGTTCTTTCTGCCTATTGAGATTTAAACTTTTATGGAAATTTCTCCATTCATTGATTTAAAAATACTTTTTGAATGCCTGCTATGTTGCTAATCTGTGTTTGTGTGTACAAATGCTTGAGGACATGTAGATGGTTTATTCTCTTGAGAATTTCAGGTCAGCATTGTAGCTCTTCTTTTGCGTCATGCCTGTGGTCAAATCCTTGTAGGGAACATATTAGGAAACAAGTCTCATTTTCACCTTGTAAAATAAACTGTGTTCCAACATTTTCTAAGTTACTTCTTTGCAACTCAGAATACATTTTTGCATTGTTTGTAGAGTAGCCAACAACTATCATTTAACTCTGAGTCTGGCTAAAATGCTGCCTTACTAAAAATACTAAATTTCATTTTGGAAGGCCTTGTCCCAAGTAAGCACTACTGAGTGCTCCCATTATAAACCTATCAACTCTCATAGGAGACATTGTATTTAATTAGTTATTTGCTTTTGTCTGTGTGTGTTCCTTTCTCAAAAGAATGTAAGCTCAGCAAGAACAGGCACTGTGCCTGCCTTGTTCACCTCTGCTTTGCGAGTGCTTAACTACATAAGCACTGTGTGTCTGGCACACAGTAGGGACTCAGTGAATATTAACTGAATGCATGAATGGACCCTATTGGCCACCAGTGTTAGTAAATCAGACATAAAACTTAAGCACTGGGGTATGAGACGGCAACGTGAGGTGCTAGAATGAGCACTCTGAGGAGAGGAAGAAGGCCCAGTTCAAATCTCCTATCATTGGTGTAGAGGAGGAAAAATAATTTTCTCTCTACCCTTCTGAGTTCTTGATTGAGACCCCTGTAATAAAAGATAGATTAACTAGAGAAAATCAAACAGAAGTTTATTGACATATGTACTTTGTCTGTATCTCTCATGTCTACATAGGAGATACCCAGGGGGAAATGAATAAACTCTCTGAGGTAGCTTACAACCTCAGCTTAAATACCATCTTCAGCTAAAGACAAAAGAAAGAAATGTGTAGGGAATGCCAGTTATGGGAAGGCTATTAGGAAAGGCATTAGAAAAGAGTAAGATTTGTTGTATTGGTGCCTTTTATTAAGGATCTTAGGTCAGCTCTGGGAATTAACCTTTGTCCCTCTGATTTAGAGGGGAGGAGGGATACCTTGTAAATTTATGTCCTGCTTTTAGGTAGATAGGGGAAAGGCAGAGAGCTTTTCTTGTTTCTGCTTCTCCTCAATTGCCTTCAGCTCAGAATAATCCTTATGCCAAGGTGGTATATTTTGGGGTGGCCTATTCCTATTACCCTTCATCTGCAAGCCACGTGTTCTTCAGCAAGTAACTTCTCTTCTCTAAGTCTTAATTTCCTCAGTACAAAATATCTCTAAAGTCCTTCCCAGAGATCAAATGGTATGGAGGCATACTTGAATTTACTTATCTTCTACAATGCTACTTGAAGTGGGACAGGCATGATTAGAGAAAGATGGAGAGGTAGACAGGAACTTTCTGGGAGATTCTGAAGGAGACTTCTGAGGACTTTGAAGGACCTTGCAAGTGATGGCACCGTTATTATAATGTCTTCATTTTCCCGGAACACTTACGGCTCTCTTTTCTCTTTAGTTATAAGTGTGTCATTAGAGTATCCTTATGCCCATCATTTGTAATTAGGGCCATTTTTGCGCTCATGACAAGTCTGGAGAGAGAGCATTTCATGATATAATGAGGTAAGAGACAGAAAAGGATCTGGGTAAAGGAGATGTACGTGTTTGTGTGAGAAGGAGGTGGCTGGTGATGAAGCAAACTGGTTCGTACGCAGCAAATGGCAGAAAAAAAACACAGAAATAATGTTCCTCACGAAGAGGAAGAAAGGAAGTGGTGGGGAAGAAATGGTGAATTAACCAGTTCTCCATACTGTATATCCAAAGGCAATGTCACCTCACAGTGATTAGAGGCAAGAAGAAAAGAGTGTATCTCTATGTGAGAGAGATCAGTTACCCTTTTGCTGTTGGGTTTTTTTTGTTGTTTTTTTTTTAACTTTTTGTTAACAGAGGGCAGTCTCTTTTTACTCAATACCTCAATTCTTTTGCAACTGGGGTGCAGTTTTGATGTCTTAATCTAGCGTGGATAACTCCCTCTGCATCCTGATGTTGAAGCAGGTAGCAAACTCTGTTGCCTCCGGAAAGGGGGAGGATTCTGGCAGGACTGAAGGCAAGACAACCCTCAAAATGTCTCCCTAGGATAGACCATTTGTCATGGGGGGTCACGGAGGGAGAAGTCTATCCTCCAGAGATATGCCAGGCTGAACAGAAGAGGAGGATGAGGGAAGAGAAGTCTATGGATCTTAGAAAAAAGGGAGTCCCAGACGATGTATCAGAGCCACAGAGGAGAGGGCCACTGCCTGTGCTGCTTGGAATGCTACAGAAGTGAAGAGGAGAGACCTGCAGAATGAGTGGTACCTTCTGGACTCTAGATTGTCCCAGAAAAATCCCTGTGTCCCAAGCATGGCATGGAAGAGTGTTGCTGAATCTGAAGGGGGTGATGAAGTTTCATTGGCTTGCGGAGAGAACAAGACACCATTCTACACTCCCCAGGCGTCATTAGGCATGAACATATTGGCCCCCGTTATGGGCTGAACTGCGTCCCCTACAAAGATACATCGAAGTCCTAATCTTCAGGTACGTGTGGGTGTGATGTTATTAGGAAATAGCATTTTTGCAGAAGTGATCAAATTAAAATGAGGTCATACTGGATTACAGTGGGCCCTCATCCAGTATGTCTGGCGTCCTTCTAAGAGAGAAACAGACACAGACACAGAGGGAAGACAGAAGTGGAGATTGGAGTTACGCAGCCACAAGCTAAAGAAAGCCTAGGGCTACTCAGAGCTAGAAGAGGCCAGGAAGGATCCTCCCCTAGAAACTTCAAAGGGAGTATGGCCCTGACAACACCTGGATTTTGGACTTCTAGCCTCCAGAGTTACTGTGAGTGAATAGATTTTTATTGTTTTAAGCCACCCAGTTTGTGGCACTTTGTGAAGGCAGCCTTAAGAAACTAATACAGCACCCTAAAAGATCTTGGAACTGTGATACAATCCAAGAGAAGAAACTTTGTAAGAGGAAACAAAATTTTAAAAAATACTTAAATTAAAAAGATTTCCCTCTAGGCAACAGAAAAAGAGAACTTCCCCTCTTCCTCTCAATTTAACATTTTCTTTAGAAAAACGTGATACTATTGTAAATGCTTTCTCTGTTTCTTTGAGATGTATGCAAATCTTTCTAAAAGTTAAATAAGCCACTTGCCAGTTTTGCATCCCAAGAATGTCTTCCTTGGAGGCCTCAGGGCTATCTCTGAACATCAAGGAGGGTGGTGTCTGCATCTGTAGGAGTTTAAGCCTATGCTTGGCTCCATGATGTAACTTTTTGTTCCTCATAATTATGGAAGTTTTACTTTTCCTTTTGGTAAAGACAATTAAACATGAATGTAGTGAATTGTATCTGCCTGGCTATATAAAAGAGTGAGATTTCTTTCTCTTGGAAATTTCCTTAGCAGATTGCCTGTGATATGCATCACAGTCTGGTTTAATGCTTAGGATTCACTGGGTTGGCACGAAATTTTATATTGAATTATTTCCTTTAACAACTCCAATACTGGAGTGGCATGCCAGACGCTCTGGGTTTGAATCTGGTAAATCTACTCCACGTACAATTGCCTTATGTTGCTATAGCCACTCTGCTTCCTTGTGGTTAGTGTTTGCATTATATAGCTTTTCCCCCTCTTAAACTTTTTAGACAAACGAATCATATTATTTCCATGCTTAGAAGTTTCAGTGGTTTCCCACTCTCAACCCACTGTCTAAATCCCTCAGCGTTGTATAAATTATCTGACTGCGATCTTCCTAGCATCATCTACCACCAGGGCTTTGTAGCTGGAATTTTTGACATCTCTATATGATGAGGTGATGTCATATGAGCAGAAAGCTAAGGAAAAAGTGAAACTAGGAAAAGTTTTCTAGTCCTAATGAGGCCATGAACTGTTAGACAGAGGTCTAAAAAACCCACTTCATTTATTTGGTCTCAACTTCTTCATCATAAAAAGAAGATTGTAATAAATTGTCTCTAAAGTACACATCATACATCACTGGTACACCTCAACTGTGATATTCTGTGACTCTAGCAGAATCAAGTTTAGTTTTTCAAGTCACTGACCAGCATGATGCCTCAGTACCTTGGCTGGATGTTCAAAGATAAAAATCAATTTGTGCTTCTCTTTCTACCCCTCTGAACCTTGCAGGAAATATTACTCTGAAGAGAGACCCATGTTCAAATAGTCAGAAGTTTCCTCTCAGGGTCTCTGCTCCTTCCTCTTACCCATCCCCATTCTCTTCATTTCTTAGTTAGAGTTAGCTGGAATGTCATCCATGCACTGGTCCTGAGCTTTGTTCCATGGAACCAGCTCTGCATATCCTCCTTGACTGAACCCCTTCATCTGAAAAGTTAAGATTAACTTTAGGATTAGCCTCGAGGAGTACACTTGGCTTGTACGTTTCTGTTGGGAGATTCCCGCCGCAGGCCTGCACTGCAGGTGATGACTACTGTGATTGCGGGTTGTCAACTATAGCCTGTCTTTACTTAAGTTTGCCTCTTGGTTTCCCTGAAGAACAAATACTGAGTGAGCCTGGTACCTGAAGTTAGACTAGTCATTCATCTATTCATTCATTTATCAAGTACCTACTATTTACCAGACACTGAATTACACACCAGGGATGCAAAGGTGAATAAATCAGATTCCCTGCACTCACAATCACAGTCTTCCCAAATGCAGGACTTCTTCAGGTGGTCTGTGTCACACAAACCCAGGGAGCACATTCACATTGTGACCACGTGAAGAGTGAGCACAACCACTGTGCTGCCTCCCCCACCGCCAAGAAATGGTGCTATGCAGTGGTCCCGCTTGGCATGTTTCTCAGCTTTCAATAACATTCAATTCAGTTTGAAAGTGTGCTTCAGATAAGCCAAGAATAAGATTGTCTTTAACTTGAAAAATTGAAAAAAGGTAATTAACAAGAAGCCTGTTAAAAAGGTCTTAGAAGATAGGGCAGAGTGCAGAAGCAAAAAAAGAACTACAATCTTGCTGCCTGTGAAATGAAAACCACATTCACAGAAAGACAGACAAAATGGAAAGGCAGAGGGCTATTACCAGATGAAGGAACAAGATAAAACGCCAGAAAAACAACTAAATGAAGTGGAGATAGGCAACCATCCAGAAAAAGAGTTCAGAATAATGATAGTGAAGATGATCTAGGACCTTGGAAAAAGAATGGAGGCCAAGATCGAGAAGATGCAAGAAATGTTTAACAAAGACCTAGAAGAATTACAGAACAGACAGAGATGAACAATACAGTAACTGAAATGAAAAATATACTAGAAGGAATCAATAGCAGAATAACTGAGGCAGAAGAATGGATAAGTGACCTGGAAGACAGAATGGTGGAATTCACTGCCATGGAACAGATTAAAGAAAAAAGAATGAAGACAGCCTAAGAGACCTCTGGGACAACATTAAACGTACCAATATGCACATTATAGGGGGTCTCAGAAGGAGAAGAGAGAGAGAAAGGACCCAAGAAAATATTTGAAGAGGTTATAGTAGAAAACTTCCCTAACATGGGAAAGGAAATAGCCACCCAAGTCCAGGAAGCGCAGAGTCCCAGGCAGGATAAACTCAAGGAGAAACACACAAAGACACATAGTAACCAAATTGACAGAAATTAAAGGCAAAGAAAAATTATTAAAAGCAACAAGGGAAAAATGACAAATAACATACAAGGGAATCCCCATAAGCTTAACAGCTGATTTCTCAGCAGAAACTCTACAAGCCAGAAGGGAGTGGCATGATATACTTAAAGTGATGAAAGGGAAAAACCTACAACCAAGATTACTCTACCCAGCAAGGGCCTCATTCAGATTTGATGGAGAAATCAAAAGCCTTACAGACAAGCAAAAGCTAAGAGAATTCAGCACCACCAAACAAGCTCTACAACAAATGCTGAAGGAATTTCTCTAAGTGGGAAACACAAGAGAAGAAAAGGACCTTCAAAAACAAACCCAAAGCAATTAAGAAAATTGTAATAGGAACATACATATCGATAATTACCTTAAATGTGAATGGATTAAATGCTCCAGCCAAAGGACACAGGCTCACTGAATGGATACAAAAACAAGACCCATATATATGCTGTCTACAAGAGAACCACTTCAGACCTAGGGACACATACAGACTGAAAGTGAGGGAATGGAAAAAGAGATTCCATAGAAATGGAAATCAAAAGAAAGCTGGAGTAGCAATACTCATATCAGACAAAATAGACCTTAAAATAAAGAATGTTATAAGAGACAAGGAAGGACACTACATAATGATCAAGGGGTCAATCCAAGAAGAGATATAACAATTATAAATATATATGCACCCAACATAGGAGCACCTCAATACATAAGGCAAATGCTAAGAGCCATAAAAGAGGAAATTGACAGTAACACAATAATAGTGGGGGACTTTAACACCTCACTTACACCAATGGACAGATCATCCAGACAGAAAATTAATAAGGAAACACAAGCTTTAAATGACAAAATAGACCAGAGAGATTGAATTGATATTTATAGGACATTCCTTCCAAAAACAGCAAATTACACTTTCTTCTCAAGTGAGCATGGAACATTCTCCAGGAGAGATCACATCTTGGGTCACAAATCAAGCCTCAGTAAATTTAAGAAAATTGAAATCATATCAAGCACCTTTTCTGATCACAGTGCTATGAGATTAGAAATCAATTACAGGGAAAAAAATTAAAAAAACACAAACACATGGAGGCTAAACAATATGTTACTAGATAACCAAGAGATCACTGAAGAAATCAAAGAGGAAATAAGAAAATACCTAGAGACAAATGACAACAAAATCATGATGTTCCAAAACCTATGGGATTCAGCAAAAGCAGTTCCAAGAGGGAAGTTTATAGCAATACAATCCTACCTCGAGAAACAAGAAAAATCTCAAATAAACAATCTAACCTTACACCTAAAGGAACTAGAAAAGAAGAACAAACAATATCCAAAGTTACCAGAAGGAAAGAAATCATAAAGATCAGAGGATAAATAAATGAAATAGAAACAAAGAAAACAATAACAAATATCAATAAAACTAAAAGCTGATTCTTTGAGAATATTAAAAAAAATTGAAAAACCATTAGCCAGGCTCATCAAGAAAAAGAGGGAGAGGACTCAAATCAATAAACTTAGAAATGAAAAAGGAGACGTTACAATGCACACTGCAGAAATACAAAGCATCCTAAGAGACTACTGCAAGCAACTCTATGCCAATAAAGTGGACAACCTGGAAGAAATGGACAAATTCTTAAAAAAATGCAACCTTCCAAGACTGAACCAGGAAGAAGAAAATATGAACAAACCAATCATAAGTAATGAAATTGAAACTGTGATTAAAAATATTCCAACAGGGCTTCCCTGGTGGCGCAGTGGTTGAGAGTCCGCCTGCCGATGCAGGGGACACAGGTTCATGCCCTGGTCCGGGAAGATCCCACATGCCGCGGAGCGGCTGCACCCATGCACCTTGGCTGCTGAGCCTGCGCGTCCAGAGCCTGTGCTCCACAATGGGGGAGGCCACAACAGTGAGAGTCCTGCGAACCACAAAAAAACACAAAACAAACAAACAAAAAAATATTCCAACAAACAAAAGTCCAGGACCAGATGGCTTCACAGGTGAATTCTATCAAACATTTAGAAGAGAGCTAACACTCATCCTTCTCAAACTCTTCCAAAAATTTGCAGAGGAAGGAACACTCTCAAACTCATTCTATGAGGCCCCCATCACACTGATACCAAAACCAGACAGCGATACTACAAAAAAAGAAAATTACAGACCAATATCACTGATAAATATAGATGCAAAAATCCTCAACAAAATACTAGCAAACAGAATCCAACACATTAAAAGGATCATACATCATGATCAAGTGGGATTTATCCCAGGGATGCAAGGATTTTTCAGTATATGCAAATCAATCAATGTGATACACCATATTAACAAATTGAAGAATAAAAACCATATAATCATCTTAATAGATGCAGAAAAAGCTTTTGACAATATTCAACACCCATTTATAATAAAAACTCTCCAGAAAGTGGGCATAGAGGGAACCTACTTCAACATAATAAAGGCCATATACAACAAACCCACAGCAAACATCATTCTCAATGGTGAAAAACTGAAAGCATTTCCTCTAAGATCAGGAACAAGACAAGGATGTCCATTCTCACCGCTATTATTCAACATAGTTCTGGAAGTCCTAGCCACGGCAATCTGAGAAGAAAAAGAAATCAAAGGAATCCAAATTGGAAAAGAAGAAGTAAAACTGTCACTGTTTGCAGATGACATGATACTATACACAGAGAATCCTAAAGATGCCACCAGAAAAATACTAGAGCTAATCAATGAATTTGGTAAAGTTGCAGGATACAAAATTAATGCACAGAAATCTCTTGCATTCCTATACACTAATGATGAAAAATCTGAAAGAGAAATTAAGGAAACACTCCCATTTACCATTGCAACAAAAAGAATAAAATACCTAGGAATAAACCTACCTAGGGAGACAAAAGACCTGTATGCAGAAAAGTATAAGACACTGATGAAAGAAATTAAAGATGATACCAACAGATGGAGAAATATACCATGTTCTTGGATTGGAAGAATCAATATTGTGAAAATGACTATACTACCCAAAGCAATCTACAGATTCAATGCAATCCCTATCAAATTACCAATGGCATTTTTTACTGAAGTAGCACAAAAAATCTTAAAATTTGTATGGAGACACAGAAGACCCCAAATATCCAAAGCAATCTTGAGGGGGAAAAAACGGAGCTGGAGGAATCAGACTCGCTGACTTCAGACTATACTACAAAGCTACAGTAATCAAGACAATATGGTACTGCCACAAAAACAGAAATACAGATCAATGGAACAGGATAGAAAGCGCAGAGATAAACCCATGCACCTATGGTCAACTAACCTATGACAAAGGAGGCAAGGATATACAATGGATAAAAGGCAGTCTCTTCAGTAAGTGGTGCTGGGAAAACTGGACAGCTACATGTAAAAGAATGAAATTAGAACGCTCCCTAACACCATACACAAAGATAAACTCAAAATGGATTAAAGACCTAAATATAAGACCAGACAGTATAAAACTCTTAGAGAAAAACATAGGAAGAATACTCTTTGACATAAATTACAGCAAGATCTTTTTTGACCCACCTCCTAGAGCAATGGAAATAAAAACAAAAATAAACAAATGGGACCTAATGAAACTTAAAAGCTTTCGCACAGCAAAGGAAACTATAAGCAAGACAAAAAGACAAACCTCAGAATGGGAGAAAATATTTGCAAACGAATCAACGGACAAAGGATTAATCTCCAAAATATATAAACAGCTCATGGAGCTCAATATCAAAAAAACCCAATCCAAAAATGGGCAGAAGACCTAAATAGACATTTCTCCAAAGAAGACATACAGATGGCCAAGAGGCACATGAAAAGCTGCTCAACATCACTAATTATTAGAGAAATGCAAATCAAAACTACAATGAGGTATCACCTCACACCAGTCAGAATGGGCATCACCAAATATGTACAAACAACAAATGTTGGAGAGGGTGTGGAGAAAAGGGAACCCTCTTGCACTGTTGGTGGGAATGTAAATTGATACAGCCACTATGGAGAACAGTATGGAGGTTCCTTAGAAAGCTAAAACTAGAATTACCATATGACCCAGCAATCCCACTATTGGGCATATACCCAGAGAAAACCATAATTCAAAAAGGCACATGCATCCCAGTGTTCATTGCAGCACTATTTACAATAGCCAGGTCATGGATGCAACCTAAATGCCCACTGACAGATGAATGGATAAAGAAGATCTGGTACATATATACAATGGGGCTTCCCTGGTGGCGCAGTGGTTGAGAGTCCGCCTGCCGATGCAGGGGACACGGGTCCGTGCCCTGGTCCGGGAAGACCCCACATGCCGCAGAGCGGCTGGGCCCGTGAGCCATGGCCGCTGAGCCTGCGCGTCTGGAGCCTGTGCTCCGCAACGGGAGAGGCCACAACAGTGAGAGGCCCGCGTACCGCAAAAAAAAAAAAAAAAAAAAAAAAAGTACCTGAAACATATATACAATGGCATATTACTCAGCCATAAAAAGGAATGAAATTGGGTCATTTGTAGAGAGGTGGATGGACACAGAGACTGTCATACAGAGTGAAGTAAGTCAGAAAGAGAAAAACAAATACCGTATATTAATGCATAAATGTGGAATCTAGAAAAATGGTATAGATGAACTGGTTTGCAGGGCAGAAACAGAGACACAGATGTAGAGAACAAACGAATGGACACCAAGGGGGGGGAAGTGGGGGCAGGGGGTGTGTGGTGGGATGAACTGGGAGATTGGGATTGACATGTATACTCTAATATGTATAAAGTAGATAACTAATAAGAACCCACTGTATAAAATAAATAATTTTTTTTTAAAAAAAGGCCTTAGAAGAGTTTCAGTCTTTTAGATTTTAGCTTTAAATAAGTCAAAATCAAAGCTGAAACAGAAGTTCCCACTTGGGCATGTTCTTATTCTGTTTAGTTTCAGACCAGTGTCAACAATTCTGTTTAAGATGCCTCTGGATTGACATTTCCCCAAATACGTTCCATGAAACACATATAGAAGAGTTATTTGATGAAAAGGTTCTGAGGTTAAGTAAGTCCGGGAAACACTAGGTCAAATAGGTTTCTTTATCGCAAAGTCTGGGAGAGATGGATGTGCTAATGAGAAGTGTGGGTCCCTAAGAGAGGGAATAGTGTGTTATATTAGATCAACAGAACACTGTTTTCAGGAAGCAGATCACAGGCCCGGTCTTCTGTTAAAGCCGTTTTGGGAAGTCTTCCAGATGATCCTTTGACCTTGGCCAGTATCACCTGTTAATGTGTGTATATTAGTGGGGGATGTAGTATATGGCAGCAAGCAGAACTGGGTTGGGGGCAGAGCACAGTGTGTCCTTTAGGGAAAAAGTAAACTTGAATGTTATGGTATTCTGTGACATTGACCTTCAAAGAATAATGACTTTCAGTTCCTGGAGGGTAAGGGTCAGCTCTACCTTCTCAGTGTTTGGGGCAGTATCCCGCACAAATTGGTATTCAAGACATGCCTGTTGAAACGAATTTAATGCACGGGTTTGCACACATATTTCAGGCTTCACATGGGTGTATATAGGTTTCTATGCGTGAGCAACTGCATTCACTTAATTCGTCATAAACATTCTGTCCTAGTGTATCTCTGACACTGCCTGTATAAGGAACTTTTTATCACCAACACAGAATAGAGTGCTGCTTTGTTCTAATTGTTTCTGAAAGCCAATAACACTGTGATCAGGAGAAAATCAGCCCTGCTGCTGAGGCTGAGAGCCACTTGCAGGTGACCTTTTCAGCACGTAAATTGTTACCCTCTTTGCCCTGCCTGCCCTGAAGTTTCCCAGCACTGGTCCCACAAAACAGAGTGGCAACAAATGTCATCTTTGCACCTGGCTGATTGAGGCATAGCACAAAGACAAATCAGTATTACTTCTGCCTATCCTTTTGGAAAGAAAAACTCAGCAGTTGTGACCTGCTGTGGGTCAAATTTTCCCTCAGATGATATGATTTTTCTTCCGGATTTTAGATAATTTCCATATTCTAAGGAGGAAGGGAGGGAGCAGCTCCCAGAGAGAGGCCCAGGCTGCAGCAGCATGTTCCTAATTCTCTCTCCGTGTGAGTCAGCGGCAGGTCCAGCATATTAAGTACTTCGTGGCGTTATTTTTCTTTTCTAAAACGTCAATGCTGGTGTAATCTACAAGAAGAACCTGAGTCCCCAGGGGAGCATTTGGAGAGAGGCTTAGTCATAAGGACGCACGTATTGATGTTACCTGCCATGCCCCGAGCTCTGCAAGGACCTGGAACTTTCAAAGAAACAGCGCCTTTGTTTATTACCTCCATTTTTGGACTGAAATATCTCCAGTGATGGGGCTGTGCTAGTGGGCACGGGAGTTATTTTTTGTTTTTGTTTTAATTTTCTCACTCTGAAAAATTTCTAATATACCCCGAAGTAAGATAATTAAGTAATTATCAAGGCTTTGTCACATGGTTTCATCTTTCCCCCCTCCCTTCTCTGGCTGAAGTAGTTTAAAGCAAACCCCAGACATAATGTCACTTCGTGCCTACCTGCTTGAATATACATCTCTAAAAAAAATAAATAAATAACCAAAATACCATTGTACTACTCAAAGTACGACATCATAACGCATAGTTGGTTATCATACTTATAGTATCCGGCTATTTTCAAATTCCCCAATTGTTCTTTTTATGGTTGTTTTATTCAAATGAGACTCTATAAAAAGGGCCACACATATCGTTTGGTTGCATGTCTCTTAAGTTTCTTTTAATCTAGAGCAGTACCCTCTCCCCTACTTTTTTCATGCCACTGACATGTTGAAAATAAGTTATGCTACCTTAAAGAAGTAGATCTCTAGTATCATTCCCTTTCTCTTCCATCATCTCCCCCCTACCCAGGAAAAGGGGGAGCTTTAATATCCATGGAAGAGAACACTGGTTACCAACCTCATTTCTGTCCTTCAAAGGAATGGAGTTTTAAGTTGGGCCCTTGACTGCTCAGTAGAAAGACCACATAGCCCAGGCACCTTAATAGTTAGATGTGGCCACGTCTGCAAAAGTGATGGTGAACTTTGTAAGTTCAAGATGGTATCCTTTAAGGACAGAGGCTCTCCCCACCCTAGTTCTCCCCATTGCCTGAACTGCAGGCACAGTGTGAGCCATCTTGGACCACGCAAACAGGACAGCATCCCAGGAATGGCAGAGCCGTGGAATGGAAGGTAGCAAGCTCCCTGCTGATTTTGTGGGGCAGAGCTGCCATTCCAGCTCAGACTTACATCAGAGATAAGCGTCTACCTTGCTTCAGCCACTGTTACTTTGGGACTTTGTGTAATGCAGCTACACATATTTGCTTACAAATTTAATATCCATATTTCGTATGTCTTCAACCTAATTTTCTGTTTCTACGCCTTTGGGAAGGTATTTCATCTCACTAATTCTGAGTTTCCTCAAATATTAAAAGGAATGATATTAGTACCTCTCTCATAGCATTGTTGCAAGAATTAATTCATGCATGCATTATTCAACAGATATATATTGAGTACCAGGTGTCAGTTAATATGCTGTGTGCTGGCTGGGCGTTTAGTGTTGAATAAGACTCTTTTCATGCCCTGCAGGAGGTGACAATCTATCAAGGGTGTCAATGAGTAAACAGATAATTAAAAAAACAATAGGAGAACTTAGGCACTGTGTGCTGTGGAAACACAGGGGAGGATCAACCAGCTCTGTCAGCGTAGGACATTAGGAGGAGTTCCAGGTCAGGAGTGTCCAGGCCTGAAGAAGGGCAGAATTAGATCAAAGGAGCCTGTACACCATTGGGAACTACTGGACTGTTTGTTGCCTTTCTTTCTTACCCACTTGAAAACATACTTTGGTGTTCTTCTTTGTACCAGGCACTGTGCGAAGTGCTGCACACACAGATAACTAAAACGCTATCTGTGTTTTGCTTGGGGGAAGTACAAAGTCTAGTGAAGGAGACAGATGTTAAGAGAGAAATTATAAAACACAGTGAGAAGTGCTTCAACAGGACCCTGAATGCAGCGTTAGAAAGACAGAGCACAGACAAAAATAACGGCAATTAACATTTACGGAGCTCTCCCCATAAGCTCAGCACTGTGCTAAGCACTTTATGCATATATCTGATTTTTAATGATAATAACAACACTAATAGGGTTTGAGCCAGGCAATCTTCAAAATACTTTGCATGCATTAATCTAGTTATTTGTATGATGATAGCCCTAAAAGGTAAGTAATATTATTATCTCCATTTCTCAGATGAGAAAACTCAGGCCCCGAGAGGTTAAACAGCTTGCCCAAGGTCATGTGGCGGGAGAGTGGCACAGCCAGGATGTGAACTTGGGCCCTAACTCTGTACTCTCAGCCACTCCAGTGAGGCTGCCTCCAGAGAGCACCTGGCCACATGTGGGCAAAAGGGAAGGCTTTGGGGGAGATGAAATGATATGGACCTCTGCTGAAGCAGAGCAATAGGAGTAGAGAAGAGACGGTAGTTATCTGAGGCCGATCTGATTATTAGATATTGGTGAGAGGTGGAGGGGAGGCAGAGAGAACCAGGGAGCTGATGAGGGACCATGGAAGGTCTAGCATAGGAGGATAGGAGGACGGCAACGCCATTGATCGAAAAGATGAAAAAACAGACGTCGTACGGGAAAGACTCATGTTCCCTTTGAAAGTCTTGGTGGATATCCAATTGCATTTTAGGAGCTGGAGCTCAGGAAAGAGGATAAGGCCAGAAATAGAGATTGCTCTGTCATCAGCAAGGTGTGGCAGGTCCTAGAAGACGTGGGATGAGATCATACATGGAGTGAGGTGTGAGGCAAGAATAGAAGAGAACCAAGAATGGAGCCAGGAGAAACCCTAACATTTAAGGGTAGACTGAGTTGGTGAGACAATAAAAGAGATGGTGTCAGGTAAAAGATTTCTCCTTATTGCCGTGAACATGGAAATAAATTCTGGGACATCAGCAGCCATCCTATAACCATGAGGTAACAAGAGGAGGGAAAGACCAAGAGAATCACAGATATATTGATCCTAACATAGTTAGGTTACCAAATCACACTAGTATTTGGCCTTCTACAGACTTTTCTTTCCTTTTTAATTGAAGTTTTGTTGACATACAATACGATATTAGTTTCAGGTATACAACATAGTGGTTTGACATTTATGTACATTATAAATTGATCACCACGATCATTCTAATAACCATCTAAAACCGTATAAAGTTATTACAATGTTACTGACTATATTCCCTATGCTGTACATTACATTCCCATGATTTGTTTATGATATAACTGGAGGCTTGAAACTGTTAATCCCCTTCACCTATTTCCCCCACACTCCCACCCCCCTCCCTTTCAGCAACCACCTGCTTGTTCTCTGTATCTATGTCTGTCTGTATTTTGTTTTGTTTGTTTCATTTGTTAGATTCCACGTGTAAGTGAAATCATCAGTACTTTCTCTGATTTATTTCACTTAGCATAATATCTTCTAAGTCCATCAGTGTTGTCACAAATGGCAAGACTTCATTCTTTTTTAATGGCCGAGTAATATTCCATTCCATTTTGTGTGTGTGTGTGTGTGTGTGTGTGTGTGTGTGTGTGTGTAAAACACATCTTCTTTATCCATTCAACTATCAAAGGACAGTTAGGTTGCTTCCATTACTTTTATTGTAAATAATGCTGCAATGGATATAGAGGTGTATATATCTTTTCAAACTAGTGTTTTTGTTTCCTTCAGACAAATACTCAGAGGTAGAATTGCTGGATCATATCGTACTTCTTTATTTTTTAAATACATCTTTATTGGAGTATAAGTGCTTTACAATGTTGTGTTAGTTTCTGCTGTACAACAAAATGAATCCGCTATATGTATACATATGTCCCCATATCCCCTCCCTCTTGAGCCTCCCTCCCACCCTCCCTATCCTGCCCCTCTAGGTGGTCACAAAGCGCCGAGCTGATCTCCCTGTGCTATGCAGCATCTTCCCACTAGCTATCTATTTTACATTTAGTAGTGTATATATGTCAGTGCTACTCTCTCACTACATCCCAGTCTCCCATTCCCCCCATGTCCTCAAGTCCGTTCTCAACGTCTGCATCTTTATTCCTGCCCTACCACTAGGTTCATCAGTACCATTTTTCTGGATTCCATATATATATGTTAGCATACAGTAGTTGTTTTTCTGACTTACTTCACTCTATATGACAGACTCTGTGTCCATCCACCATGCTACAAATAACTGAGTTTCGTTCCTTTGTATGGCTGACTAATATTCCATTGTATATATGTGCCACATCTTCTTTGTCCATTCATCTGTTGATGGACATTTAGGTTATTTCCATGTCCTGGCTATTGTAAATAGTGCTGCAATGAACATTGTGGTACATGACTCTTTTTGAATTATGGTTTTCTCAGGTTATACGCCCAGTAGTGGGATTCATATGGTACTTCTACTTTCAGTTTTTTGAGGAATCTCCATACCATTTTCCATAGTGGCTGCACAAATTTACATTCCCACCAACAGTGTAAAAGGGTTCCCTTTCCGTCACATCCTCGCCAACACTTGTAATTTGTTGTCTTTTTGATAATAGCCATTCTGACAGCTGTGAAGTGATATCTCATTGTGGTTTTGACTTGCATTTCCTTGATGATTAGGGATATCGAGCATTTTTCATGTATCTGTTGGTCATCTATATGTCTTCTTTAGAAATATGTCTATTCAGGTCCTCTGCCATTTTTTAATCAGATTGTTTGTATTTTTGATGTTGAATTGTGTGAGTTCTTTATGTATTTTAGATATTAACCCCATATTGGATATATCATTTGCAAATATCTTCTCCCATTCAGTACGTTGACTTTTTGTTTTGTTGATGATTTTCTTCACTGTGCAAAAGCTTTATAATTTGGATGTACTCCCATATTTTTCCTTTTGTTTCTCTTGCCTGAGGAGACATGTTCAAAAAAATATTGCTAAGACTGATGACAAAGAGCTTAATGCCTATGTTATCTTCTGGGAGTTTTATGGTTTCAGGTCTTATACTTAACATCTTTAATCCATTTTGAGTTTATTTTTGTACCTAGTGTAAGAATGTGGTCGTTTCATTCTTTTGAATGTAGCTGTCCAGTTTTCCCAACACTATTTATCGAAGAATCTGTCTTTTCCCATATATTCTTGGCTCCTTTGTTGTAAATTAATTGACCATCTAAGCATGGGTTTACTTCTGGGTCCTCTGTGCTGTTCCATTGATCAATGTGTCTGTTTTTGTGCCAGTACCATACGATTTTGATTACTCTAGTTTGTAATATAGTTCTTTCTTAAGATTGCTTTGGCTATTTGGGGTCTTTTGTGAATCTTTACAAATTTTAGGTTTATTTGTTCCAGTTTTATGGACTTTTCTTAGTAGGTAGTTATTAAACATAGAGATTATTCTTAGCTATAAAGTGAGAATAGCTGTCACAAAGGATGGCTGTCCTTTCACAACTCTCCTTTGTGACAGCTAAACCTAGAACAGTGCTGTGTATTCAATACTCCATAAACAGATGTGGCATCAAAATACATGGTAGTAAGATTTTCTTAAGCATTATCTGACAATCTGGGAACAGTACCAAAAAAAGCAAATGGTTGGATATCTCTTAAGTTGGGGACCAATTGCAAGGGGTAAAGAGAATCAGTTATACAGAAGAACTGGTAAAAATACAAGTTTTCCTTGACCATTGGGTCCAAACTGGGTAGGGAAGAAGGTGGATCCAGGTGGATGCTGACATCTTGGATCTTCCCATCTTGTGGAGAGGTTGAGTCCTCAATGAGGACAAACTATAAGACTAGTAGTTAAAAGGGGATAGAGGGCTACATCTTGTGATTAGAGAAAGGGATTCCCTTTCTAATCTCCGAATTTAAGATTTCGGAGGTAAAATGGTTTCAAATAGTGACAAGTATTGGTTGGCCAAAAAAGTTCGTTGGGATTTTCTGTAACATCTTATGGAGAATCCCAAACGACCTTTTTTGGCCAACCCAATACAAAAGTAAATGGTTGCAATGGAGTGGAAGTGAAGTCTACCATCAGAATAATTAAAATTAATAGTCAACATTTTATCTCAGTTCTTTTCTACCAGATTCCAGATATACTGGAAATACTGTTCAGGCTGCTATAGCAAAGTATCACAGTCTGGGTGGCTTAAACAACAGACATTTATTTTACGATTCTGGAGGCCAGAAGTCCAAGATCATAGTGTCAGCAGGTTCAGTCTCTTCTGAAGCCTCTTTCCTTGGCTTATAGGTATTTGTCTTCTCCCTGTGTCTTTACATGGCCTTCCTTCTGTACCTCTGTGTCCTAAGCTCCTCTGTTAATAAGGACACCAATCATATTGGATTAGATCCCACACTGCTGATCTCATTTTACCTTAATTACTTCTTTAAGACCCTATCTCCAAACACAGTCACATTTGGAGGTATTGGGGGTTGGCACTTCAACATGTGAATGTGGCATGAGGCAGGGAGTGGGACACAATTTTGCCCATAACCCCCAGGCAATGTGCTATTATTTTCTATACATGAGTGCTAAGTTACTCTATGCAACATTTAATTCTCACACAGACTTTTGAGAACAAAGGTACTATTTTTCAATTTTACATATAAAAAAACTAATATGTACTCAGGTTAAGTAACCTGCCCAATGTCTTATTCAGTTTGGGCTGCTATAACCAAATACTGTAGACTGGGGGCTTAAACAACAATTTATTTCTCACAGTTCTGGAGGCCTGGAAAGTCCAAGATCCAGGTACCTGGAGATTCAGTGTCAGTGAGAGCTTTCTTTCTGGTTTGCAGATGGCCATCTTCTTGCTTTGTCCTCACATGCCAGAGAGGGAGAGATTTCACTTTTCTTCCTTTTTTATAAGGACATTTATACTGTCATGAGAGCCCTCTGTCATGACCCTCATCTAACCCAAGTTACCTCCCAATGGCACCACCTTCAAATACCACCACAAAGGGGATTAGGGCTTCAACATATGAATTTGGGAGGAATGCATTCAGCCCACAGCACCCGAGCACACACTGCCATTGCCTGGTAGTGCTTTTAATCAAGCTCAGATCTGATTCCCAAGCCCATGTGACTTTTTTTTTAACCTTGTTTCTTCCTCTAACTTAAATTTTATACCCTATCTTCTTCCAAACCAGGTTAGAGGAGGCATCCTACTTTTATTTCTAACATGAATTTAAAGTAGTTTTTAATCCCCAAGTTCTGTGTTTTAATAGGTAATATGAAGTATAGAGGAGGATTCATCAGTCATGAAAGGGAACAAATAAGAAAGTTTTAAAGGAGACCAGTATAGGGAGAAGAAATAAGTGATCTCCTAAGGAGAGCCATGAATGAAGCATAACTGCAGGATGCTGCATTTCTGTTTGCCTACAGTATTAGTTTCCTATTTGTGCTGTATCAAATTACCACAAACTTAGTGGCTAAAAACACCACGAATTTCTGAGAGCTCTTGAGGTGTGTAGTCTGAAATAAGTCTTATGGATCTAAATCAAGGTGGTAGTAGGACTGTATTCCTTTTGGAGGCTCCAGGGGAGAATCAATTTCCTTGACTTTTCCATCTTTGAAAGGCTGCCTCTACTCCTTGACTCATGGGCCCTTCCTCCATCTCTAAAATGTATTCTGTCATATCTCCTTTTTCTCACTGTGGCCCTCCTTCCTCTCTCTTATAGGGACCATTGTGATTACATTGGACCTACCCAGATAATCCAGAATAATCTCCCCAAGTTAAGATGCTTAATCACATCTGCAAAATCCATTTTTCATAGGTTCCTGGGTATTAGAACATGGACATCTTTGTGGGGGCCATTATTCAGACTGCTGCCCCTACTAATGGTTGTCCATTAGTGAATAGTTGAACTAGGAGGGACAGTAACATGGATGTTATTAAAGCAGGTTGCAATCTCAGCATTTAAAAACTTTTGAAAGAAGAATTTGGGAGGAGAGTAGCACTGATAAATCAGTTGAATAATGTTCCTCTATATATTGAAGTATGCAATATGTATGGTGTGGCCAATTGTAGCTGATGATGATTGCTCTGAATAATGAACATCTCCAGGCATAAGATGTATGACTCTTATTATGTTAATGTTTGGGAGCTTAAAAGCAGAGCGTGAATTATGCTCACGATTCACTCTTCTATGTGAGTTGTGAAAGGGACAATAAAACACTGCTATTGTCAAGCACAGGACTTGATTTCTTTCTCTGCCCCTTATAGCAAAAGCCATCTTAGGCAAGGGAGATGTGCTTTCTCATCTAGAGAAATGAAATAATAATAACTTCTTTGTAGGGCTGCTTGGAACTTACACAGAGGTGGAGGAGGTAGTACATGAGAACACTTTGTAGTGTTTACTTTTGTTCGACTACCTATGGCCATGCCACCATTTTCAGGTATTTGGTATCCACTCCTTCCAAACCCACAGGAAAATTGTCCTTCTTGAAGTTAGAAGGAGTCATATAATTTGCTTTAGCCAACAAAGATGATTGAAGACTCTCAAGCTACACTTCCTCTGCAGCAGTGATTGTGAGAGCAAGTCTTGACATCCAGTATCACATACACAAAATACCTGAAATTCTGAGCCTGCACATGGAGGAAAATTGCACTGAAAAGCAGCCCAGACTCAAGCAAGATGGATACAAACAAGAAATAGACTCTTGCTTAAAGCCACTAAAGTTCTTGGTTGGGGGTGGTTTTGTATAATTAAACAAGCTTAATCTGGCTAACTCAGAGTTACAGAGATAAACCTTTGAAAGTGGGAGAGGCTGCTTCAATGAGATTTTGATGCTAAACTGCTTCAGAGCTTTAAGGCTTTCAGGTTAATAAGTAGTAGTAACGTTAATAGTAATATCATTGTTACTGGTGCCGATGAGACTGAAGGCACCATGTCAAGCACTTTAGATTCGTTGTACATACATGTCTGTATTGCTTATAGTGGCATCTGCAGTGCCAATAACAGTGTAAAAACACACAGTGGGCACTTAATAAATATTTGCTGAACTAGTAAATTTCTGTTTTCTATTAGGAAGAGATTTTAGCATTAAGTTAAAGAAAGCTAGAGTTTGATTATGTTGTAATTGGTAGATGTTCACGTTAAATGAAGAAGTTTACTCACTGCATGTAGGCATTCATTTGCTTTTCAGACTTTCCTCTTTACTACTGTCATCATCAACCAGTGAATTGAATGTTTGCTATGAATATATCTGCTTAAATCTTTAATGGCTTTCCTAGGTGTTTTAAGACTGTTATAACAGAGGTAAGGTGAACAAGCAAAAGACAATAGGCATCATTGGAGGACAGAGTAGAATCTTTTTTATAATTATTAAGAAATATATCCTACATTCAAAATAGTACATATGTGTATTTGTCTAGTTTCATAATAAAACACACATGCCAGGTAGCCTCCCAGAGTTTCAAAGAAATTCCAGTACCTCTTAAGTCCTCTGTGTGCCCCAGCCTGATGGACTTCCCCTTCTCCATGCATACGGTCACCCTCCTGAACTTTGTGTTAATCATTCCTTTTTTCTCTTAAACTTGTACTTTCTATGTGTATACAGTATCCCTAAAGCATATATTTTTTGCATATTTTTAAACTTTATATTATACTTCATGTCATACTGTATGCATTCTTCTGAGTCATTTTATTGTGCTTAATAATGTGTTTTGGAGATTCAGTATTGACGCTGTATAGTTGTTTAATCACTTTCATTACTGCAAAGTATATTTTATGACTTTACAGAAAAAAAATGTATCCATACACTTTTTGATGGATTTAGGCATTTACCTGCTTCTTTCTATAATGAAAACTTGTGCTATGGATATTCTTGTACATATGCAAGATTTTCTCCAAGTATTGTTTCAATTAGGCTTGCTTTCAGCCATGAGTGATAGAAACCCAAAATAGCAATGGGTTAAACCAGATAGAAATGTATTTCTTACTTAAGTGAAGCCTGGGTGGATGTGGTGCATGACTAGTATTGTAGTGCTGCTCTCCTAAGTCCGCAGAGACCCAGGTTCCTTCTAGCTCATAGTGCTGCCATTTCTAGTGTGTGGCTCTCATTCTCACAGTCCAAGATGATGACATTCTGTATTGCAGCCAGTGAGATGAAGGAAGAATGAAAAAGCGGTACAAAGCACACAAATCACACATTAAGGAAGTTTCCTGGAAAATGTCACAAATATTTCTACTTATACCCCACTGGACAGAAATTGTGTGGCCACACCTAGCTGCAATGGAGGGTGAGAAATAAAGTCTTTATTCTGGGAAGGCATATGACCAGCTAGAAATTCTACTTCCATGGTGTAAGAAGAGAATGAATATTGGGAAAGAAATGAAAGGCTTTACCACAGGTACATACCTAGGAGTAAGACTGTTGATTGACAAGCTGTGCATATGTTCATTTGTGCAAGGCAATGCCAAATCATTCTCCCAAGTGTTTGTACCAGAGGGTAAAATCTGAATATATTCATTCATTAAACAAGTATTTACTGAGCACCTACTATGCATCAGCATTATTCTAAGAGCTGGGCTGTAACACTAAGCTCACATTCCAGTGGAGACAATCAATAAACAGGTAAATAAATAAATGTTATAATTTTGGTATAAAGTGAGTAGCAGTGAAGTAGAGTAGCAGGTAGAGATTGTGGGAGTGCTAGGTTTTAGAGAATGGTCAAGAAAGACCAGTCTCCAGAGCCTGGAAAAATAGAGCTGACAGAGCACAAGTGGACTAAATTCAGATCCTTTTGTGTCTTTCCTTGGCATATAAGAACAAACTTGTCTTTTCTAACAAGTGGCCTTCTTGTTTAGCACATCAAAAGAATTGAGCATGATGTTACTGATAATGCATTCAAATAATGACTATTCTGGTGAGGATCTCTTACCTGGAATACAATAGAGATGTCAAGTTCAGAGTCCCGTCTCTCATTTTCCATTTATTCGTCAAGTACATCACATGTGCAAAGCATTGTACTGACTAAAGGGATATTAAAAATGCACAGAACAAGAATGAAAATGCTAGCTTTCAGGCACAAAAACAATGCAGTTACACTGCCATTAAAGTGGGTACAGGAGGACAGGTAACCTGCCTGGAAATGTGCAAGGCTGGGGTGCATACTCCAGGAAGCAAGTCCCAGGTGCAGATGCTCATATTTAATTTTCCCAAAATATGCTAAGAGGGCTTCTTCAGATCAGCAGCCAAGCTGAGGGCTTTTTCTTTCCTACTGTAGTTATAATTCTACTACCACTAATCCAGCTCCCATTGACTAGGAAAATTATATAAGAATCAGCACAATTTGAACATTATATAGACACATTCCCTCTCTCTTTTTTTTAAATCAATCGTGTGTGAGCTATGTGGTATTATAAAAACACACATTGAAGCATAGAAAATTCTATTTATACCCTCATTGCATATTTCACACTTGACTATCCAGTCCCTGAATGTAAAACTTTTCTTGATATAACTCAACATCCCTGTCCCTATCGCACTATTTGACCACTGATTGCTGGCTAAGCTTTTTCCTGAAGGGTCAAGGAACAGCACGATGCCAATCTACCCAAACGTGACTTGAACTTGTAGCCTTGTGATAAATAGGTCTCAGCTTCAGGCAACCGAGTGAACCAACCTTGAACAGCAGGGAAGCCAGAATGAAGAAAGCAGCCGCCATTCAATAAACAAACACCACAAGTGAGTGTAAAAAGCATTCTTTTTGTGAACACTGTTGACCTAAAACAAATAAACTTCTAGATATTGCTCCAGCAATGATGGATTGACTTGGGATTAGCAGGGAAATACAATTCAGATTCTGCAATCACGGCAAACCACATGCAAGTCCCCGAGGCAAGGGAAGAAAACAAAGAGACCATGGCTTTCCATTGGCTGACTTGCTGCCAGGAACGAAGAGGGGTCTTTGATCTTGTTGGGCTCTGCTATCATTCCAGGACCTGAGAGCTCCTCCCCCTTTTTGTCTCTCAACTCTATTTAATTGAAGTTTCTGTTTATTATTTTTTTACATTTCCCTCTTTTGATCAAGATCTTTCTCTGAAAGCATTACTGATCAAGAGTTGGGTTTTCTAGTTTCAGTGGCTTTTGTCCCCCAGTGCCAGGAAGGACCTTTCCTGGGAGTAGTGTCTCACTTCAGAAGGAAAGTTCACAGATTGGAAACCTATTGAGGTCACATTTGAGTAACAAGGAGAAGTAGGAGTGAGAGCTCTTGGGCACTTTTTATCTGAAGTCCATATGTTATCAAGATCATAGACACTGGAGATCATCTGAAGCATTATATCATCATCAAAGGTCTGGCAACAACCTTCCAACAGGCCTGATCTAGATATCTTGGGAAGCTGTCTCATCAGATATCACCTGCTTCAATTCTGGGAAATCTTTATTTTCAGGTCACCAGATGATATGAAGGATCCAGTCAGTGTTTGATGCTTTCTTTATGTGTGTCGTGTGAATCCAAGAGTCTAGTCCTTGGAGTTTGGCAGCACAAACGTTGGTTAGCAGTGCCTGATAGGGGCCTCTTCAGTGAGGTTGAAGGGAATTCTTTGGGAGGTGTCTCTTTCCCATAGATGAAATCTCCAGATTACAAGAGCACACAGTGAAAATATTGCTCTACCAAAACATAGTTATTTTAATAGAAGTGATTAGGCCTTTGCAATATTGGAGTAACTCTCCTTTTATCAGTTGTGGGTCAAAAGACACAGAAGTCAAGTGCATTGGGCTTCCTGTGACCATCTAAAGGGTGAGAGTTTATGAGTTCTGAAAGAGGTGACTCTGAGATTTAGATGAATTGCTGGCAATCCTTTTGGCCAAGGTATTTGGAGGACCTCTACAAAGTTTGCCAGTTGAGTCCTAATAATGCTATTAGTACATTTAACTAAACCAGAGGATTGAGGATGGTAAACACAGTGAAAGTGTTGTAAAACCATCCACACATCACAGACTTGTCAAAGTGCCTGGCCAGTAAAATGGGTCCCTTGATCATTATGAAGTTTGAGAGGAGTTCCCCGGGTAGGAATAATCTTTTCCAAAAGAGCTTTAGCCTCAGAAGAGGCAATAGCCTGTCTACAAGAAGAGACTTCAGTCCAGTGTGAAAACATACAGACCATGACTAAAGCATTTATATACATGAGACAAAGGAAGTTGTATGAAATCTACTTGCCAGACCTCAAATGATCCATTAGACAGTTAAAAATGTCCAGAGGCAGTAAAACAGGCTTCCCTGGTTGTACTTCAAACAAACGGGACAAATGATGTAGGCACTTTTTGCAGCCTTGCTAACGTTTCCAAACCAATATTGACCATGAATACTATCATTTTGTCAGTAGACCAATGGTTTAATGCATATACAGTGGTGAGGAGAGGGACCTTTAGAATCTCAGATAGGACTATGTTGTTATTTGGTCCAAATCACAGCTTTCTCTTTTTATCAAACCAGCAATTGTTGGATTTCCAATTCTGTTTTTCCTTTTCTGACGCCAATTGTTGGGCTTCTCTAGCTAATTTTTCCAAGTTATCATTTGGGGAAATGTCCCTTTGAACCATGACAGAGGTTTGGCTGCTGTTCGTCTCTTTAAGGGCAGCATTCCTTGCAGCAATATCAGCAAGGTAATTTCCCTTAGCTTCCATAGAGTCAAGTGTATAATGCCCCAGAATCTTAATAAAAGCTAGAGCAGCAAGTAAGAGTATCACATCCAATAATTCCTGACTATAGGGGCCATTTTAAATTTCATTTCTGCTAGGAGTAAGGAACCCACTTTGCTTCTGCAACATTCCAAAATCATGAGATACTTTGAAAGCATATCTGCTATCAGTAAAATATTGGCAGTTTTGTCCTTGGCTAAAGTATAAGATTATGTAAGAACATATAATTCAGCCTGTATCAAGCCTTAGGGAAAGATGTTGCCTCAATAACATCGAAAGGAGTAGCAATAGCAAACCCAGAACAATATTTGCCACTGGCACCTTTTAAAAAAGAACCATCAATGAACCATGAGGACTCAGTGTTACATGGAGGAATTTCTTATAGATTGTCACAAGGAGTAAGAGGTGATCCATCAGCATCAAGCAGTCATGAAGGACTTCATCGTGATGGAGGGAAGAAGAGTAGCAGGGTTAAGGTTATTATAACGTAAAAGAGTTATGTGAGGAGCAGTTAACGAAAGGACTTCATAGGAGGTAAGGCAGCTGACTGAGAAATGTTGAGTGTGATAAGAACTCAGGAAAGCTTCTACCGCCTGAGGTACAAAAATGGTTAAATGGGATCCCACAACAATTTTCTTAGTGGCCTTAACCAAAAGGACAATGGCGCTAAGGCAAGGAGGGAATCTCTGTGCCCCAGTTTCTGGCTATAATACCCTGTGGGTTGATGGTGGTCCTGTGATCTGGGGTGACTACTCCAAGAGCATTTCCTTCCTTTTTATATAGAAAAAGGAAAAAGGGAATCTGATAATTGGCATGCTTAAGAATAAGTGGGTTCATCAAACTGTCCTTTTAGGCCTTAAAAGCTATGTTCTTCCCATAAAATTGGGTCAGGGTTATTATTGTTTGGTAAAACATACAGAGGTTTGGCCATCAGAGGGAAATTTTGGATCCAATTTTGGCAATAACCAGCTAGCTGGAGAAAACTTTGCAGTCGGCACTTAGTGTTGGGTTTGGGGAAACTTAGAACACCATGAAGACCATCTGGATCTAGGTGTAGCCCTTGTTTTGATATCAGATGCCCTAAATATCAAACTTGGGTTTGGGCAAACTACAATTTTTCTTTGACAACCTTATGTCCTTTAAGGCTAAGAGCTTTAGCAAATGGATGTTTTCTTCCTTTGAGGAAGCTTAAGGAGGGTAAAGAAGCAAATCATCCACATATGGCAACAAAGTAGAACCTTCAGAGAACTGTATATCATTCCGATGAGCCTTCAGGATTTGCGAGAAATAAGAAGGACTCTCAGTAAAATCCTGAGGCCTTACCGTCCAGGTGAATTGTTTTTCTTCCCAAGAAAAGGCAAGAAGGTATTTGGCTAACTTCATCAACTGGAACTAAAGAATTCCCTGCATGAATCAATTACAGTAAAGAATTTGCTTCCAGTGGGAATGGAGGTTAGTAATGTATTACATGAGGGTTAGAAACAACAGGGTGTTGAGGAATAACAATGTGTTTATT
This sequence comes from Tursiops truncatus, assembly GCF_011762595.2. NCBI lineage: Eukaryota > Metazoa > Chordata > Mammalia > Artiodactyla > Delphinidae > Tursiops > Tursiops truncatus. The sequence goes on from NC_047034.1 coordinate 125,552,875, forward strand.
GCTCAGGGGTCATGAACAAACCTCCACCCTCAGTCCTTAGGTTTTCTCACCAGTAAAATGGTAGTGTCACAGGAGCTAGTACAAGGCCTTGAGCCTTGTCATTTTCCATTATGGGCTTTATGCCTTAAAGGGTTTCTTTACTTATAAGGGTATTCATTAATTCTGGGAAGAGATTTTGAGACATCTATTTGAATTTTGATGGGAGGTGTGCTGTGAGTTTTGCCAATATCAGTTGGAGATTTTGCCCATAAGGAAGATGGCAATCGATTCGATAGGGACAAATGATCAGTGTTTCCAGAATCACCTCTAGCACTGTCAGAGACAGAACAAATAAAAGATGTCAAAGGGTCGTTTAATTCAGCTGGTTGGTTACTCTGATGACTACTGTCAAATTCTAGAATTATTTCCCCCTTTTGAGAGGAAGAAATTCTGACACAATAGTTCACTAAGAAGTCTCAACCTAACAACTGGGTAGGAGCAGAGGAACTAAGGTGAAAAGAGTATGTATCTTTCAAAGGGCCTAATCAAAATGGAATATATTCAGAAACAGGAACCTTTTGGGGTTCACTGGAGATTCCCACAATTTAAACTCTTTTAGTAACCCAAGTCAGGGGCTGGCTGCTTTATAGTAGTGGGGTTGAGCACCAAGAGTGTGTCTCCAGTATTAATTAGGACTGGAATAGATTCATACCCAATCTGGAGAAATGTTTCTCCAAGCTGATTAAGAGGGAGGATTAGGAATAGCCCCTGCAGTTTCTTAGAGCTCCATCATTAAGCATTGGGAGGACACTGGAAAGGCTGGTTAGAGGCTGAAGGCACTTAAAGTGCTTTCATTTGTAACAATCTCTTTTCCAGTGTCTTGGCTCTTTGCAATAATAGCAGAAACTAGGATGGTTTTGTTTTTCGTTTTGGAGCCTTCATTTGCTGAAGTTGAAGATTCAGAATTTTGACAGTCTTCATTTCTGGTGACTCATCTAGAGTGTGAGAGAGCTGGTTTTCCAGATTAACTAAATCTGAAGGAGACATAGTTTCTCACTCCATCCTGGTCCTTTATACTAGAAGGGAAAGGTCCCAGTACAGCCCATTAATAAACATAGAATTAAAAGTTGCCTGGTAGAATCAGCATCTAAAGGAAGACAAGAATTTTCTTTAGAAATAATCTGAAGTCAACTGTAATAGTCATGAACACGTTCATCAGATTTTTGTGTGCAAGCTTGAATTTTCTTCCAGTCAGCAGGCTTTGGAAAAGCCCTAGGTGTTGCATGATGAAGTCACCTAACAATTGCTTGAGTCTGATCATATAAGTTAGCAGGCTGGTCTCCCGGTTGGAATTCTAGAGATCTTTCAGGATTTTCCCAATTAGCGGTTTTCATCCAGTACTGGCCTGGCCTTTACCAACAAGCATACAAACTAGCTGATAAAACTCAGAGAAACCAGGTTGATAAGTTTGAATTACTACATTAAATTCCTCAGCAAATCTGTGAGGATCTTTAGCTAACTTTGGGAAAACTTTTGACTACGGCTTGCAGTTCAGGTTTAGTCCAGAGAATATGAGAAATCAAGGGTATAGACTCTGATCCTCAGAATGCTTAAAGGGACAGGTTCTGACACGTTCACAGGTAAAGGGGGTGGGGAGAGTTTAAGAGAAAAGGGAAAGTTTGATGGGAGAATTAGTATGAGAGATAAGGGTACAGAAGAAGTGTAGGTGGTACAGAAGCAAAGGAGGAAGATTATGCTGAAGGCAGAGTCTGGCCATTAGAAGCCAAAGGAGACAGAGACAAGATGGTGCTGGAGGAGAAGCCTGTGACAAAGAAGCCAGGGAAGAAGAGCCTGAGGCGTTGAGAGCCATCTTACCTTTCTTTAATCATTTGTTTACCTCAGTTAATCTTAAAATCTTATTTTGCAGGGAGGTAGCTTTAGCCTCCTGATAACATTTAGAAGACTCAAAATACTAATCAGAATAGGCATTCCACTCAGTTCTGGAAATTTCTGAGCTATTGTAATCCAACTTAGTTTTAAGAAAATTGAGTTCAGGGATTTTAGAAGTTCCCCACAATGGCCATTGATATTCTAAATTGCCTTTGGTCAGGTTGATTCATTTAGTTAGCAATGCACATGAGGAAGGACTGTGGTTTTTAAACATAAAATCAGCTGGAGTCCCTGTTGGGGGGGTACCCTCAAAATATTTAGATAACTAGGATTCCATTTCTCAGTGGGTTTTCTCTAGAGTAAAAGAGTAATTTTCAAACCGTTCAAACAGCTCAATTTAAACAGCTTGCAAGCTAGTACAAGCCAGTTCTAAGGAAACAGCTAGGTCTCAGAGGAGCCAGGCCAAATGCTTTTCAGCCAATTTCCAGAGAGTAACCCATTTTCCAAAGGAATGGGCTGCCAGCTGAACTGGCACAGTTTCAATGTAGTGGCTCCTGTTCCCAAAGGAATGGGCCAATGGCTTCTCATCCAGCTTCAGTTGAATTAGTTTGATCTCAAAATCAGACCAAAGTGTCAAATGAATACTCACATACAAAACAAGGTCTTAACCAGAAAGATGAAACCTTAAAATAGATTCTGAATAAACCCTGGAGAGCTTCAGATGCAAAGAGGGCATGAGCTTGGATCCAGGAGAAAGATGTATCTTCAAATTCCAGGGTTGGAGAGAAAAGCAGTGAGTGACAATGGACTCAATTGTGGGTACTGCACCTGTTTGCTCACCAGCCCCAGAGCCATCAGGGGTCTTCTCTGGTCCCTGTACAGGCCACCAAAATTGACCTAAAACAAATAGACTACCAGATATTTCTCCATCAAAGATAGGTTGATTCAGGATCAGCAGAGAATTACAATTTGGAGTCTGCAACCTTGGGTAGTCATGCACAAGTCCCCGCAGGCAAGGGAAGGAGAATGCTATTATAGAGGAAAAAAGGAAATTGGGAAGGTTATAGGAAAAAAAGAGTTCATGGATTTTCGCTAGCTGAGCCCTTGGGAGGAGAGAAGAGGGGTCTTTAACCTTCTTGTTGGGCTCTGCCTTTGTCACAGAGCCTGAGAGCTCCCCCTTCTGGTCACCTGACTCTGTTTAATTAAGGTTTCTGTTTTTTTTTTTTTTTTTTTACAACACCACAGTGGATCTTACAGGGTGCCTGTCCTTGAAGAGCATAGAGTCTAATGGGGCACCAAATCTACACAGAACTAATATTATAAAGCACAACATGGGATGAAGTAAGTGCTGTGCAACCTGGTGATGAATCGCACTTACTTCTTCTGGAGCCCCATAGAGATGCTAGTGCAAGCCCCATTTTGCTAGTTTTGTAAGGTGGCTGGGACCATCTATTACATTGAGCCAGGCAGGGCTCCTTTACACTCCCTGCTCCCCCCTCTCCCCGCAGAACATCTTGGAAGCAATCTTGGCACACAGTTTTATTATAAAATGTTATCACCCTAAAATAATCTAAAGACATTGTCAGGAAACAGATTAAGACACTTGGCAAGCCCCTTTCCCAGGCTGCCAAATTTCTGATCTTCAGAGTACCCTTCACTTCACCTATGAGATACAGGCCTGGAGTTGAATTCCCAGTTTTCAGCTAGCAAACCATCATGCTGTCAGGGACACATCCTCAGCTGAGTGGGTTACTGGAACCCAGGGGTCCAGACTATCTGTGAACTTCAAGAAAAGGAAATAGAGGCTTTCTTAGCCATCTTGTCATCTTCTGTCCCCTGCATTTGTCCCCCATCTATCTCTACCCAGAATACTCTTCACCACCCCACAAAAAGGGAGGATCACTTCCCATCTCTTCTGCAGGCCTTCACAATTCACCAATCCGCAGATCTTCATTTCCTGTCCAACCCACACCCCATAAAACCCCTGCATTGCAATAGCCAACAGCTGATACATCCTATAAAATCAGGCTTTTAACAATTATATGTTAAATTGAAGTGACATGCATTGGACTTGTTTAAAGCCCTACTGCAGCTACAGGATTACTGAAGAATAATTTAGTAATTTCTATGAGGAACTGGGGAAGGCCTCTGAGAGAAGCGGGCATTAGGACCATATCCTGGAAGATAGAGTTAGTCTTCTTAGGCAAAAAGGGGGGTCAAGGGCTTCCCTGGTGGCACAGTGGTTGAGAGTCCGCCTGCCGATGCAGGGGACGCGGGTTCGTGCCCCAGTCCAGGAAGATCCCACATGTCATGGAGCGGCTGGGCCCGTGAGCCATGGCCGCTGAGCCTGTGTGTCTGGAGCCTGTGCTCCGCAGCGGGAGAGGCCGCAACAGTGAGAGGCCTGCGTAATGCAAAAAAACAAAAAACAAAACAAAACAAAAAGGAGGGGGGGGGTCAAGGCATCCAGGTCGATGGAATAGCATGAGTAAAGGTATGTTCAGGAAACACTGAGACAGTGGTGACAGCACAGATTGTATGAAGTTGATGGGAAATAAACTGGAAGAATGGGCTGGAGCTTGGTCATGGAGATCTACATACCAGTTTAAGAATTTGGATTTGATTCAGTAAACAACTAGAAGCCATCAAAAACTTTTGTGGAAAGAACTTCACCTGTCCTTTAGAAAGTCAGAGCAGTTAGAGGTTACTGCAGCACTCCAGGTAAAAGATAATGGGGGTTTATCATAGAAGGTAATAGAATTAAATGGACGGGACCAGATTAGCAAGTCACTGGGGAAGCTAGGACTCAGCTGCTGACTTCCTAACTACTAAATTGAGATGGATTGTTTAACCTAAGGATAACTAGAAAAATCATGAGTCTGCCCACATTTTTATCCAGAGGCAGGGAAAGAACAAAGCCTAATGAATAAATGTATGGAGACATTGGGAGAAATAAATAAAACTGATTTGTAGTTAAATCCCATGAGTCACGCACCATCAGCGTACTGGTTACTTTAGGGTCTTTCTTATACACTCACCAGGGAACAGTGTTATCCTAAAGGCAGCTAAGCATCCTTACTAAGTGGGAACAGCTTCATTTATTCACCCATCAAACATTTATTGATCACTTACTATATGCTAAGTGCTCTGTACATAATGAACAAGACACAGCCCTTGCCCTTGAGTTGTTTATCGTCTGGGGTGATGCAGGGAGTCACACAAATGAGGCAATTCCAGTGGAGGGGGAAGCAGTTAAGACAGAGGCAAGCACGGGACACCCACAGAACACCAAGGAGGCAGCTAACTGGATCCTGAAGGAATAAAGAAGCATCGGCCAGAAAAGCAGGAAGGCAGTAAAGGGAAGGATACTCACGTTAAGGAGAACAGTGGAAATAAAAGCCCCAAGGTGAGAGAGGGCTTGGTAGGTGTGAGGTGAGAATAGTGGGCACCAGGCTGCGTCCAGACTGCGCAGCCTCCCAAAGCGTCCCAGGGCCTTGGGACTATATCCCAAGGCCATGGGAGCCACTGAAACCTTTAAGCTACGAAATGACAGCCTCATGTTTTAGAACGCTCACTCTGGCTGCCGGGAGGAGGACAGATCAGAGGGGTATGAGGCTGCAGCTTGGGCGCCTACCATTCATCATGTGGCTGTCCCTGCCAGCGCTGCCTTCCACCTGTAGAAATCCACCTCATCCATCAACACTTAGCTCCTGGGACACCCTCTCTGTGTCTGCCAATCACAGTTAATTGCTCCTTCTTCAGCATTTCCATCATCCGGTTGAGTGTGCCTATGTTTCCCTTAATAAGCCCAGCTCTACAACACCTCTTGGGATATTGAAATCCTGAGAACGCCCTTTGTAAATTATAAAGTGTTGGACAAATGTTTGCAGTGTGATGACAGTAGCAATGAGGTTGTTTGTCTTCTCAGCTAGACTGAAAGACCTCTGAGAACAGTGATTGTGTACTAAATCTCCCAAGTCCTTGCTGGAGCAAGTCCTTATTTCAGAGAGTCTTTCGTGCTGAAGAGGCACTGAGATATATATCAGAGATCACTGCGAATCCAGACAGACCTGGGTTTGAATCCCAGCTCCTGACTGGAAGTGTAGTCTTAAGTGCATTTTACCTCTCTGAGCTTCAATTTCTGTATCTGTGAATAGAAACAAAAATACTTAACCTATGAGGTTGTTGTGAGGATCAAGAGTACATATAGAAAGTGCCAGGCACAGTAGCTGGTCCTCCACAGTAGTGGCCATCGTCTCCATTTGTATACCCATCCTGGAGAAACCAAGTCCCAATTTAGAAAATGATACTCTGAAGAAACTAGTAGATGAGCAGGAAAAGCTACAATCGGGCGAGATAAATTAGGAGTTTGGGACTAACATATACACACTACTATGTATAAAACAGATGACTAACAAGGACCTACTGCATAGCACAGGGAACTATATTCAATGTCTTGTAATAACCTATAATGGAAAAGAAGCTGAAAAAGAATATATATATATATATATATATATATATATATATATATATATATATATAAACTGAATCACTTTGCTCTATACCTGAAACTAACACAGCAGTGTAAATAACTATACTTCTATTTTTAAAAGTTACTGAAAAAAACTAAAATGAAAAATCATTTTACTAAGATAAAAATTCATAAACAAGTCCTAGAAAGACAAGTCGCTCATAGTGACAGTATATTCAAATAGAATTTTCCGTGATGATGGAAATGTTCTAAATCTGCACTGACCAACATGGAGCCACGAGCCACGTGTGGCACCTGAGCACTTGGAATGTGGCTAGCATGAATTTTTAACTTCAATTAATTTAAGTTTAAATAATGACCTCGGGCTTGTGGGTACCATGTTGGACAGTGCAGGTAGATGCTATGTTCTCAAAGCCGGTGTGATGGCGAGGATGTACCAGGGCAGGCAGAATGGAAGGGGAGATCTATTTTCAATGCTGTCCAGAAAGGTTGAGTCTTTATACAGCGGTTATAAGAAGTTATAATAAGGAAGGGCCAAGTGGCCAGGCAGCAAGAGAATAGGAGCTACGGAGGGCAGATACCACACCCCAGCATAAGGATGGAGATGATCATTACTATGTGCAAGGAAGGGAAAACCATCCCCAGAAGACTGTGCTAAGTGCAGGCCCTATCTAGGTTATCTAGTATAACGTCCTTGTGGTGTCCTTGCAAGTGAGCTACATCAGCAGGATGGACGGTTTGGTGCATAAGAGTTTTATGATCTTGCTTCACAACCTTTGGCTGAACCTTAGATTCTACCCCAAAGGCAATCAGTTCTGGAGAGCAGTGAGCAACTGTCGGAGACTGCAGGGACAGATGAAATGCTAGAGCAGTATCCTGAATTCCAGAGGAGGAACCCCCTGCTCTGAGTTATCTCCTCTCACAGTGTCACATGTGAATTTCACTACAGAACAAGAGGGAAAAGGGGGCCGGGAAACCTGCTTCACTCTCCCATTCCTTCACCCACCTGCAGCTGGACGACTGTCCATGACATTCCAGGTCACCAAGGAGAGAGTCCCAGGGAGGCTCACCTTCCTCCCTCCTTCTTTGTGGGCCTATCAAACAAACCAGAGGGGGAAGGAGGCTGATCCCACACCCACTTGGTCATGTAGATGAGGTGGCAGCAAGCCAGAGACTGGGAGGGAAGGGAAGAAAGAAACGGACAGAACAAGGGTCACATGTGGAAGGGGTTTCAGCTTGGTGGGATCTGAAATATTTTAAAATTCTGGGGAATCAAGAGAACATAATTCTATGGAATTATTATACCCACTTCCTCTCCTAATTTTTCTCCCTTGGTGATATAACCAACTATTGAGCTTGCATAGAAAAGTTTAGCTCAATTCAACAAATATTTATTGAATATCAGTTGAACCAAGCCCCGAAGGATACATTCAAATTAGGCAAAATCCCAGCCTTCTAGGAAGGAGCCAGGAGGAGAGTAACAGTTGCCAGAGAGAAATAAACAAAACACAGCAGGAACAAAGAGAGAGGGGCCCCGATAGGTGTTCAGGGAAGTCTGCAGAGATGAAAGATGCTGGAGTGTTCCTGGAAGGATAAGAAGAATTCCAATTAGCTTAAAAAATAAATCAAAAACATTCTTAGAAGAGAGATTAAATGAATAAAGGCCCAGAGACATGGAGGTGCCATGGGTGATAAGGGACAGAGTAATGCAGGGTGGCTGTGTTGTAGGCGACTACAGGATATGAGAGGAAAAGACAGTGGTAGGGAACGGAGCAGGAAGTGTTGATTACGCAAAATTCAGAAGGCACTTTGGAAACCATGCCAAGATTTTCAGACATCAGCAAAGGGGGCCAATGAAGATTTTTGTGCAAATAAGTGACATGTTCACTAACGTTTTCTTTTAACAAACTTTGCTGAGGACAAATATTCATAAAGATGAAAAAGACTTAAACCCTTTTGTGGGGTTCTCAGGGCATGAATGACAAGATGCAGGCATTTTGGGAAGGACACTGGGGCAGCAGTGAATGCAGAGGTGGAAATGGAATATTAAACGACTGCAGCAAGAAAATGAGTCAGGAGGCAGCTGATGATGAAGGCCTAAACCAGGGGAGCAGTGACAGGGGAGCGGTGATGGAAACGGCAGGAAGATGTGGTTGGGTGGGAGATACCCAGCTGGCCAAGACTCAGTGGTCCATAGGATGGGGGTGTGGGGGAAGGGATCAAAGGGAGAGGCTGTATGAGGAAATAGGAGAATTTCTTAATCTGTTCGGAGAGAAATGAAAGGATCAACTCTACTCTCTCTCCCATTTACCCAGTGAAGTGAATTAAAAAAAAATAGTAAATTGAACCCCAAGGCAATCATCCACATACACCCAATACTGATCACCATCCCAGGGAAGACCACCAGTCATTATCCCAACATGTCCCAATAGCTCTGCATCTAAACGTATGTGCACATACATGTGCACACATGCATACACGTGCAACATGCAATGTGCACATGTGCTACACAAATATACCCAAACTGCTACTTGTTTTCTCCTACTAACCACTCTTAAATTGCTGTCAGCTAGGGGCAGTCATTCTGTATTCCTTATGTGTCTATATAAGACAATGAGTTGAGGAAGAAAGGACCAGCTCAGGATTACCAACACTGTGGTATGTCACTATGCATCCAAGGTAAGCTTTGGCTAAAATTTGCCAAATTTACCAACTGAAGGCTGAAGAAAAGAGGACACAAGCAAACCAGGACAACACAAAAACAGTTTAAAAAATTGTTTTTGAACTTGGTATTCCATGGTTCCAAAAAAAAAAATATCTGGATACTATCAAGGAAGTGAAAAGACAGCCCAAAGAATGGGAGAAAATATTTGCAAACCATGTATCTCATAAGAATCTAGTATCAAGAATATATAAAGAACTCTCATAACTCAATGATACAAAGACAATCGAGTTTTTAAAATGAGCAAAGAATTTGATAGACATTTCTCCAAAGGAGATATATAAATGGACAGTAAACATATAAAAGCATACTCAGTGTCATTACTCATTAGGAGATGCTAATCAAAATAACAATGGAATACCCCTTCACACTCATTACAACAGCTATAATCAAAAACATGGACAATAACAAGTGTTGGTGAGGATGTAGAAAAATTGGAAACCTCATACAGTGCTGGGGGGATGTAAAATGGTGCAGCCACTTTTGGAAAGAAGTTTGGCAGTGCATTATAAAGCTAAACATAGTTACCATATGGCCCAGCAATGCTACTCCTATGTATGTACCAAGAGAAGTGAAAACACATGTTCACACAAAAACTTGTACATGAGTGTTCATATCAGTATTATTTATAACAGCCAAAAAGTGGAAACAACCCAAATGTTCATCAACTGATGAATGGATAAACAAAATATGGTGTATCCGTTCAGTGGAATATTATTCAGAGACCAAAAAAAAATAAACCAGTACTGATACATGCTACAACACAGAAGAACCTTGAAAACATGATGCTAAGTGAAAGAAGCCAGACATGAAAGGCCACATATTGTATGATTCCATTTATATAAAATGTCAAAAAAAAAAGTAAATCCATAGAGACAGAAATTAGATTGTTGGATGCCAGGAGCTGAAGGAAGGGAGTGGAAGGAAGAGTAACTGTTAATGGGTATGAGATTTCTTTTGGGGGTGACGAACATGTTCTGGAACTAGGAGCTGCTAATGGTTATACAACTTTGTGAAGATACTTACAATCACTGAATTGTACACTTTAAAAGGGTGAATTTTATGGCATGTGAAATATATCTCAATTTTTCAAAGTCATTTGACTCCTTGGTCTAGTACTCTAGGTGTTTTTTTGAGGATAATATGTCTTTCTCACTTGTTGATTTAATACACACTGTGATGTACCTAGGAGTGTATGTCTTTTAACTTAACCTGCTTGGAATTCATTGCCCTTTTGAAGTTGGAGGATTAGAGTTTTTCATCAATTCTGGAGCCATTATTCTTCAAAAATTGCCTCTCCATTATCTCTCTTTTCTCCCTTTGGGACTCCAGTTAGACTCACGATAAATTGCTTCACTCTCCTTTCCATATCTATTAACATTTTTTTTTTGGTATTTTTCAACTTTTTGTCTTTCCTTGCTGCATACTGGTTGATTTCTTTAGATTTATTTTCCAGTTCTGTCTTCAGCTATACCTCATCAGTGTTAAATCATCAATTAAGTATCTAATTTAATTTAGTATTACCATCCAGGTGATGGGAATTCAGTCTAAATGAGGCCATATTGTGCTTGAATGTTCAAGCAGATATTTCCCCCCTTCTAATATGCATCTAAGCTCACACTAGGCAGTTTCCTTATGTGTCCTTGGTCAGGAAGCAGGTGACTATTTTCGTGTTTGTATATGAGCAAATATTTTTGGCAAAGAATAAGTGGATGGCAAGCATTAGTTAAAGATGGTGTATAACCCTGAAGAAATCTGCAAGTTTATCTCCCTTGGAGCTATTTGTCCAAATTTCAAAGGGTTTTGAAGAACTAGGGACTTTCCCCTTTCTTCCCAGAGAGGATCTGTTCACATCAGAGAGCAAATATTTCCCTCCCTCTCTGCAGGGGGGAGGGTGGCCACTGTGCAGCAATTCCTATATAAACTTGGAGAGTCATAATTTCAGGGCTCCTCTCCTGTAGGATAGACCCCTTGTACATGCAGAGTGAACACCTGCTCTTATCACATCACCCCAAGAGGGAAAATGGAGTCTGGGAAGCCAGCACTGTATTGGCTATACATAAATATTGGTCTGATCCCTGATCCAGAAAACTGGTGTTTGCTATCAAGATAAAATAACTATACAGAGACATAAAAAAACATTATCCCCTGAGTGGCCAGAGAGTGAGAGGCTGGTTTGTTTTCTGGTCACCTCTACATTAAAGGTGTAGGACTTTGCAGTGCAGCTCTGTACAGGTGCTCTCCTACTCACCAGTTTGAGCGTTTTCTCCATTTCCCGTCACCCTGTGAAACTGAAAGGGAAAAATCAAGATCACTAGAGTTGAATGTATGTCCTCAGAGTAAAGACCCACCTCACAGCTGAAGTTTAAGTTTGAGTTCCTGGTATCACTTTGCTTTTTGTCAGTTAGTTGTTTTTGTTTTCTTTTTACAACCTTATTGCTGCATAATTGAAGTACCATAAACTGCACGTATTTGATCAATTTCAGCAGTTTACACTCATGAAGCCATCCCTATAATCAAGATAATGGACATCTCCATCCCCCCCAAAGGTTTCCTCCTGCCCCTTTGTAGCACATCCCTCCATCTACCCTCATCCCCAGGCAACCACTTTCTATCACTGCACTGTCAACTATCACCATAGGCTTACTTTCTATCACTGTACATTCATTTGAAGTTCCGAGACATTTATAGAAATGAAATCATGCCATATGTACTGTTTTTTGCCTGGCTTCTTTCACTCAGCATAATGGTGCTGAGATTAATCTATTTTGCATGTATCAATAGTTTGCTCCTTTTTATTCACTTTAGTCTTGGACTCCAAGTATTCTCTATTCACTTTTTTTTTAAATATTTTATTCAGATGTTTCAATTAGTTTTGGTAGGAGGGTCAGCCAGAACATCTAGTTTGTTGTACTTCCAGACACAGAAATTTCATCTTAATGTCCTGTGGAAAGAAATATCTTCTGAGACCTCTTGATGGCCATTGTGGGGGAAATGAATGAGGCATGCATAACAGATCCACTCCAGGATTCCTATCTCCCCTAAGTGTTTCATTTTTGCTATATTATACCAATGCATTTCTGGCATCTCAGTTTCATTTAGGTTACAGAAAGCATAGGGCTTTATTTAGAGAGTTACAGGTAGTTTGAGGCAGGCTTTATCTTCCCCCCAAATCTCCATTAGCCCTTTACACTTTGCAGGGACAATTGGTATTTTTTCAATCTTATGTAAAGTTCTAGGCAAATGAAGTTTGCCATGTATCCTTTCCCTTCCAATTTGATTACCCCTCACAATTTCTTCCCATGTTAACCCTCTGAATTACAGTAGTATGTAGAGGAAACTTATGGGACCATTTTTTTTCCATCAGTGTGTATTGTGCCAACAGGCAGGATCCAAGACACTGCAAGTTAAGGACATCCCAGGAGGGGTTTCAGAAATGCCAGAAGGCAGTGAGTAGCTCCAAGGCAATAGAATGACTATAAACAGGGGCATTCCTAAGGGACAGCAGACCTGGAATTTATCCCATATCTATAGCTCCATCAACACCCAACAGGTTTAAGCAGATAAAATAAGGTTAAAATGAAGCACTATGGGGCTTCCCTGGTGGTGCAGTGGTTGAGAGTCTGCCTGCCGATGCAGGGGACACGGGTTCGTGCCCCGGTCCGGGAAGATCCCACATGCCGCAGAGCGGCTGGGCCCGTGAGCCATGGCCGCTGAGCCTGCGCGTCCGGAGCCTGTGCTCTGCAACGGGAGAGGCCACAACAGTGAGAGGCCCGCGTACCGCAAAAACAAACAAACAAACAAACAAAACCACAAAATGAAGCACTATGGCAGCCCAGAGGTGGGAAAAGAAGTCAAAAGTCATCCTATGTCAACTTTCTTCTACTCTTTGTGTATCCACAGAGCCAAGCCCTAGTCTTGGCATATAGTAAATGCTTAAGAAAAAATCAAATTTGGTGACTTAATATAGGGATAAATACCTCAAGCACTGGAGAGATCCTCCTTCCTTATGGTTGAGGTATAGACTTGTTTGCAAATGTTTGCCGAATTCAATACAAATGCAAAATAAATAATTTCATTGTTTAGCATGGGTCAGAGAAGAAGAAATTGTCAATATGGGTATTGTGGAAAGAATGGACATGGCGTCAGAAAACCTGAGTTCATATCCAAGCTCTGTCACTTATTAACCGTGTAGACAAGTCACTTTGGAGGGAGGGAAGAAGTATTTGATTCTTCATATTTAAATGAAAAACAAAACAAAACAAAAACAATCTGCCCTGATTATCTTATTACTTTGCCAATTGTTACAATCAACAAGTGAGAGAATAGAGATGGAATCTCTTTGAAAAGAATATGGTGGTAAATCAGTGTAAGGAATAATAATTATTATTATTGCTGCTGATAATAGTACTAAGCACTCAATATACTCTCTCATTTGAATGGGTGCTTTAGCATAGGAAACCCAGGCAGGAAAATCTATTTGTTGCTTTGGCCAGAACATACTCATTGACAAGGTATGTCTGAGTCATGGCCTTGGCTCCTTCTTGTCAACTTTATGAAAGATTGGAAAAGACCTCAAATTAGATAAGACAAAAAAAAAAAATTAACTGGCAACCTCATGGGCCAGATACTTTGAAGGAGAGTTTGCATGGATTGGAGCATGAAGGAGATGGTTCCCCTGATGCCGAGTTATTTTAATCCCCTTTAAGATGGAAGGTCACAGGCTTTTTAGAGCCAGGAAGCTCCAAACATAGGCAACTATCTCATTCTGACTCACAAAGATAATTTTCCACTCAACAGTTATTTTCCCATTCTCCTGGCAAACAGGGGTTACATTTTATTCTGGTGTTTAATCCCTTCCTTGCATGACTCAGAAGGAAAATCCTAATTAGTTTGTCATTCCTGATCCCCATTTCCCTCTCAACATATATTTATTGAGCATCTACTATGTGTCAGACACTGCTTGAGGTTCTGGAGAATCAGCAGCAACAAAACACAGTCCCTTCCCTCAGACTAGAGGGTAGATAGATAACAAACAAATAAAAATACATAACGTTGTATCATATGGAAAGAAGTGCTTTAAACAAAAATGAAGGAGAATAAGGGCTCAAAGAGTCATGGAGGGTATGATTTTTAAGTAGTCAGTACGATTTTCAGAGAAGGTAACACTTCAGCAGAGACTTAAATAAAGACAGGTTAAAAAATAATTATAAACACACCTTGGTACAGCAGTACCTAAAGCACTTCCGGAATAGGTGTGCCTTCTATTTACACTTTTTATTAATACTAGTATTCAGAGTTTATTATTTCAATTTTTTTTTTTAAATAAAGGAAGAACATACTAAAGGCAGTCTTCACAGATATTACTTCTGAGGCAGTAGAGGAGGCCAACCCACCATCTCATCATCGCCAAAACTGTGATTACGTGATTCGTCTGACCATCCCCCAGTGGGCTTGTTACAGGCAGCCATGTGACTTGGTTCTGCCCAGTGAGATATGCGCCGGAGTCTGCAGAAGGTATCTGGTCATGTTGGGAAGGGGGAAGCTGGGGTGAAGTGAGAGTAGCATCGACATACATACACTACCAAATGTAAAATAGCGACCTAGTGGGAAGCAGCCGCCTAGCCCAGGGAGATCAGCTCCATGCTTTGTGACCACCTAGAGGGGTGGGATAGGGAGGGTGGGAGGGAGACGCAAGAGGGAGGAGATATGGGGACATGTGTATGCATATGGCTGATTCACTTTGTTGTACAACAGAAAGGAACACCGCATTGTAAAGTAAAGAGGTATTAAAAAAAAAGAGACACATATCTGAAAAGTTTACATACTGTACGACATTCCAATCATGACATTCTAGAAAAGGCAAAATTATGGAGACAGTAAAAAGTTATTGCCAGAGGTAAGAGGGGAGTCAAGGATGAATAAGTGGAGTACAGAGAATTTTTAGGCCAGTCAAACTACTCTGTATGATACTATAGTGGTGGATGCCTGCCATTATTCATTCTTCCAAACCTATAGAATGTACAACACCAAGAGTGAACCCTAACTTAAACTACAGACTCTGGATGGTTATGATGTGTCAGTGTAGGTTCATCAGTTGTAACAAATGTACCCCTGTGGAGTGGGATGTTGATGGAGACGGAGGCTGTGCCCTTATAGGGGAAGGAGGTATACGGGAACTTTCTACTTTCCATTCAACTTTGCTGTGAACCTAAAATTGCTCTAAAAAAGTCCATTGAAAATAAAAAGGTAGAGAGGGAGAGACACATGAACAGAAATAGTACTTCTTCCTCCATTAAGCCATGCTGTGGTGGCAAGCTATCTTGGAAAACACAAAGACAGCCAGGCGAGGATGGACGAATAGAAACTTAGATTGTTACATTTCTCCATTAACCAACCCTAGTGCCACCCTAAATTTCCCTATAGTTTAAGCCTGTTGGGATTTTCTATAACTTGCAACCAAAGCACGCTAATTAATATAAGGCTAATTAATACAAATAATGCTAATTAATATGAATATAAATGTCCCAGAGTGAGAGGAAAGGAAGGGCCAGTGGCTGGGGAAAGCCAGGGCACAAGCCAGCCTCCTGTGTGGTCATTGTCACTCAGGACAACGCCCACTGGGCCACGCTCTCTTCCCAAGATCCCTTCCATGCCTGAGGAAGCCGAGATGAGTCACTGACCCTGTGGAGTCACTGTTCTTGTTCCCAAGAAGACTCTGACACTCTGATTTTTTTAAAGGTCCCCAGAGGGCAGAATCATAGAGCACTTAAGGGGAGACCATTCTCAGACAACACTGTGCCTCCCCTGATTGCCAGCACCTACCCAAGCCACCTCCAATGCGCATTTCTCTACCCATGCTCTGACCGTTCTCACATGTGTATGACACATGCCTGGTGCACCCATACTTACATGTGGTCCCATAGAACCACGTGTGCAACTGCGTAGGTATATTCATCGGACAAATATGTATTTGTGCCACGTGCTGTTGTGGCTCCATGATTTGAGGAGTGAAAGGATTAACCAGACGGAACGTTTTTCCTTTCTCCTATCACTTAAATGTTGCTTTATCAAGGATCTTCTCCTTAGCCTTCAGCCCTCACATTTCCCTCTTTAGGCATTGTTCTTCCCCTGATCTCAGCCTCGCTTGGGCTTCTGCTCCCTCCTGGGCCCTGAAAACCTCTAAGTCTCTATTCTCCAGCCTAGCTGTTTTTCCAGTTTTATTGAAATATAGTTGACATACAGCACTTTATAAGTTTAACATGTATAGTGTAATGATTTGACTTACATATATTGTGAAATGGTTACCACAATAAGTTTAATTAACATCTATCATCTCATATAGATACAAAAAAAAACGAAAAGGAAAAAAAAATTTTTTTTTCATGATGAGAACTCCTAGGATTTACACTTTTAACAACTTTCATATATACCGAACAGCAGTCACCATGCTGTACATTACATGCCTGGTACTTATTTTGTACCTTTTGACCGCCTTCCTGCAATTCCCGCTTTCCCATCCCCCACCTCTGGTAACCACAAATGTGCACAAATCTTCTCTCTTCTAGGAGTTTGGATTTTTAAATTTTCTTAATTTTCAATTTTTTTTGCCTTTGTGTTTTCCTTTTTTCCCCAGTTTTATTGCAGTATAATTGACATATAACATTTTATAAGTTTAAGGTGTACAATGTTATGATTTTATACATGTATGTATTGAGAAATGTTTACCACATAAGGTTAGTTAACACAACCTTCACCTCTCAAAATTACAATTATTATTGTTATGGTGAGACCATTAAAGCTTTACTTTTTGGGCAACTTTTTTTTTTTTTTTTTTTTTTTTTTGCGGTACGCGGTTCTCTCAGTGTTGTGGCCTCTCCCGTTGCGGAGCGCAGGCTCAGCGGCCATGGCTCACGGGCCCAGCCGCTCCGCGGCATGCGGGATCTTCCCGGATCGGGGCACGAACCCATGTGCCCTGCCCTGCATCGGCAGGCGGACTCTCAACCACTGCGCCACCAGGGAAGCCCTGGGCAACTTTTAAGTATACAATATAGTATTGTTAACTGTAGTTACCATGCTGTACATTAGATCTCCAGAACTTTTTCATCTTATAGATGAAAGTTTATACCCTTTGACAACATCTCCCCTTTTACTCCATTCTTGAGGCCCTGGAAATCATCATTCTCTGTTTCTATGAGGCCAATGTTTTTAGATACCACATATAAGTGAGATCATACACTATTTGTCTTTCTCTATTTGACTTATTTCACTTAACATAATGCCCTCAAGGCCCATCCATGTTGTCTCAAATGACAGGATTTCCTTCTTTTAGGGCTGAATAATATTCCATTGTGTGTGTGTGTGTGTGTGTGTGTGTGTGTGTGTGTGTATCACATCTTCTTTATCCATTCACTCCTAGATGGACACTTAGATTGTTTCCATATCTTGGCTATTGTGAATAATGTTTCAGTGAACATGGGAGTGCAAATATCTCTTCAAGACAGTGATTTCATCTCCTTCAGATATATACCCCAAAGTGAGATTGCTGGATCATATGGTAGTTCTACTAATATTTTGCAGAACCTCTATACTGTTTTCCGTAGTGGCTGCACCAATTTACGTTCCCACCCACAATGCATGAGGGTTCCCTTTTCTCCATAGCCTCTCCAGCATGTTATCTCTTGCTTTTGATGACAGACATTCTAACAGGTGTAAGGTCTTACGTGGCTTTTTTTAATTTTAATATTTATATTTCATGTATAAGTCAGATCATACAGTATTTGTCTATCTCTGTCTTATTTCACGTATCCAGCCTAGATCTCTTTCCACCCTTTCACATGCAGTTAAAAGAACCAACTCCACTTCTGTGGCTACTACTGCACTCACAGTCACCCGTCAGTCCCAGAGTTTGCTTTTTTTTTTTTTTTTTTGCCTCACCTACAGTGACTAACTCATCCTGGTTTGCCTAGAACTCTCCTGGCTTTATCACTGCACGTCCCACGTCCCGGGACTCCTCTCAGTCCCAAGCAATGGGAACAGTTGGTCGACTTAGTCACACCTTCACAGGATCTTTTTTTGCAAAGGTCATCATATCTTCTCCATTTGTAAATCCAATGGACACTTTTTAAACATCATCTTATTCGAGCTCTCTGAATTTTGACACCGTTCACCACATCCTGCAGCTCCTATGACTCCACTCTATCCTGATTCTCCTTCTGCATCTCAGTTATTCCCTCTCAGAGGCTCCTCTTTTTCTTTCCTCGCTTTAAATGTTGTTTGCCCAAGGTTTGGTCCTCAGCCTGCTTCACTTCTTACTAACCCTCACAGTCTCTCTGCGAGCAAGTGACCTCATTTGCTCTATTGACATCAACTCCCGTCTCTGTGACTGCGATTCATCAATCTTTACCTTAGAACCTCTCAGGAGCCCCAAACCCCTATATTCAACTCTTCTGGAGCCTCACATCAATATTGGGTGTTCAGACTGGCAGGCCTGATAAATAGTCCCTCTTTGCAGACTATTAACAAGGCTTGTTTACATCAGAGTGTAAGACAGGTTACACTGGGAGATACACCAAGATAAATAACACATGTTATCTGGCCTTAAGGTACTGTTTTCACAGTCTAGTAGGAAAGAGTGATTGTTTTGCAATTACCACGAATTCAAACAGAAAGTACCACAGTGAAGTCCAACTACAGTGATAGGGAATTCACAAGAGGAAAAGTTTGCACCTAGCTGGAAAAATCAAGAGTGCTTCGAAGAGTTAGGTGTTTAAGCTGGGACATGAGGTTGAGTAAGACATGCAGTGACAACATGAAGGGCAATGCAGATGACAGTATTTATGTGCACAAATGCACAGAAGAAAGACAGCATGGAGAGTGTTTGGTATAGAGGGCTGCCTGGGGTGTATATGTGTCCTCACGTGTGCACGAGCCCTCATAAATAAAAGTGGTAAATTAGAAATTGCCACAGCTACTATTTATCCCCATTAACGATGATCACCAACAGCTTATAAATTATTTTGATCCTTCAGACCAGCATAGTCCATTCAGAAGCAAACTCCAGTCTAGGGGAAGCAAATATCCCATTGGTCTGAAGCCTCAGACCTAATTCTCTCTCATTTGCCCCTTTTAACTATTGTTAAACAATTTATATTTTAGTTCCTTATACATACATGTTAGTGAGATATTTCCTTATCTTTAAAATGTATCTTTCTACTCTGCAAAGGGATTCCAGGAGTTAATAAGGTATTGAAGACAAATGTAAACATACAGCTGCATTGCTTTGCCTCTTCATAATTGAGGTATAATGAATTATGCAAGATAAAAATCTGCATTTAGAAAACAACTGCCACGTGCTTAGCCCTGTCCTAGACCCACTATGTAGTATGCAAAAGAAGTAAATGACTGTGTTTCACATCCTTCAGTCTTGTTAAGAATACAAGATGTACAAAATAAATCATGTAGAAAAGTAAAGGGTAGCCTGGTTCGGATCATATAGAATTCCTGGGTAACATTAAAATCAGTGCCAGGTGAAGTAAGTTAAGAAGAGCTCTTGATCATCAGAGCTTAGAGTAGGACTCTTTTACAAATAGTCTAGGTCATGGTCATTAAAGACACTGACCCTATCTCTTGTCCCTGGAAGCCATCACAAAATAAACACTGCACTCTTCCTGCTGAGCTCAGATTCAATAGAAAAATCCTTGTCAACACAGAGCTCTTGGCAGCCACAGCTGGCCAGTTGAGACGGAATCTGCTCACCATCCTATTTACGGACTAGGAGTCCAAGATGCAGAGAGATTAAATTACTTGGACAAACTTAAGAACATGCCAGGCCAAAGCTCAAGTTTCACAACTCCTAGAATCACAGGGAAGTAGCTAGCGGAGCTATTTGGCATGGATGTTGGAATGAAAACTGTCCTGGATTCTATCATTTTCTGTATCATATTAGACAAGTGAGTTAACACTCTCCTACCTCAATGGCACATCAAAAGCAGAAAATACTACATACTTTATATAACTGTTGTGAGGATTAAATAAGGAAAAACATGCAAAAAGCCTGGCCATCAATAAATATTGTTACTATTGCAGACTTACAGGGTTAACAAGCATCTTGGAAGAAATCTAGCTCAATATCACAATCACTTTCAGAAAAGATAGGAGGGAAGGAACCACGATATACATGGTAGAAAGAGCGCTGGCCTGGGGGGCACAACATGTGGGTTCAGCCTCAGCCCTGCTATTTATAATAATAATACTTATAAATAAAGTATTACAAGCTGCAGCTGTGTGATTGGGGAAAGTTACTTCTCTGACACTATTTCTTCCTCTCTTGTATGGGGATATACTCAACATTTTATGGGTTTGGTCTGAAGATTTAATAAGGAAACAAATGTAAAAGGCATCTGCAAACCAAAAACTGTTATACGTTATAGGATTCCTATTGCTACTCTTTTATTTTCCTTTTTAATATAAACTTGTCTATACAGATTGTGACCATTTGAAAGGCATTCACCCCCAAGGAAAGGAAAAGTATGAACCTATATAACTAATTATAGATTTTAGCCAAGCCCCAAACAACTGAGGTAGCATCTGCTTGTGATTCTAATACCAGCAGCAGAATGCCTCGCTGGGAGAACAGATGTATCACACCTATCCATGGCTAGCGTGATCTGGCCCCTGCCTGTATCCCCATCTGCATCTGTTCATCTGCCATGTTCCTCCTCACTCTCTCCTCCAGCCGCGCTGGTCTTCCTCGACTTCCTTGGACATGCCAAATTTGTCACCCCTGTGTCCTTTATACATGCTGTTCCCTCTGTTTGAAATGCTCCTTTCTCACCCATCAGGCTCCTGACCATCTTCAATAAAACAGATGCCTACCCCCAACCCCATCCATCCATCTCTTTCCAGCCCTTCCTTCATAATGCTGTAAAATTAGATTCTTTTTTCATTAACTTGCTTTTTGTCCATACCCTCTATGCAGTGTATTCTCCACAAACACAGGGGTGGGGTCTGTATGTTCACCATTGTGTTCCAGCATCTACTGTGTAATATTTTGAATTAATTATGAATGGCACACACTGCGGTTGTGAGTCAGGGGCTACAGCTGAAGGGAAAGCCTGTGGTAATGTTTATGCCACCATCAGACTCCTCCATCTCTAGTTCCTTCTGTGGCTAAGCAGGTAGCAGGTCTCCCAGCACATGGCCTCCCGCAGGCCGGTTTTCCAGATTCCTGCCGAACCTGAAATGTTTCCAAAGCCTCTTCAGGAAAGCATGACAGTTTCATGATGCTCTAGGCAAGCCACAGAGCAACTGCTTTTTTGTAGCAAGAGTGAGGCCTCTCTTTCAGGCACCTGGATGCCTCCTCCTTTGCCTGCAGCCTCTCTTTAGCTCTCTCCATTTGTCCTGTCTCTCTGGACCCTGACAATTATCCTCTACATTAGGGGAGAGCCCAGGGAAAAAGACACCCCCAGCATGACCACCACAGGGTACACTACTTTATTAAGTCAGAGATTATTGAACACAGCATGCAAAATTATACAAATGTTCATGCATATGCATGTGAATGTTAATTATATGAAATTTATGTTCTGACCGCCTGGGGCTGGAAATATGGTAACTTTAATCAAGGGTTCCCTGAGGGAGGTAATGCTGACAACTTGCCTGGGACCTGAGGGATTCCAGGTGTGTGTGTGAAGGAACTGTTCTGTAAGCAGCTGCTTTTTATTTCTACCATCAATCACTGTTAACCAACAGCTCCCGAACCCCTTTCGTGAACTGGGTACTGTGTCAGGCACTACTATCTGCCTGCTTGCATCACTCTCATTTGTACAATGTACATGTTTCAAAACACTTTGGAATGAGGTAGTATGAATTAGCTCATTCAGTTCTCAGACTAAGTCTGAGGTGAGGAAGAAGGGGTATTATTACGCCCCTTTGATAGATAAGGAAACTGAGGCTGTTCAGATGCAACGGTACTATAAGGAAGCATATGATATACACCAAAGCTGATGCCTGTAACGTATGCTCCAGGTTGGACCCTACACACCTAGTGCTGTGTTGGTAGCATAGTGTAGAGGGAAAGGCCAGGCCTAGGGTTCCAAACATCTGTGTCCAGTCCCAGCTATTCCCAAACTAGCTTGTGAAACTTCACCACCCTTCAAATGTTTGTTTCCCTGACTATTACATGAAGCCATTGGACGAAGCAGTGGTTCGCCGCCTGGGCTGCATATTAGAATCCCCAAGGGAGCTTTTAAAAATTCCTGTGCCCAAACTGCGCCCTGCACCAGTAAAATCCAGTCTCTGGGCCTGCAAGATTCAGACCCACCCATGTTTGTTTAAAGCTCCCTTGGCTATTCGAAAATGTAGCCAAGATTGAGAATATTGGCTCTGAACTAAATGATCCCTTAGATTTTTCAAAACACTGTAAACTCCCATCTGAAGACAACTTGCAGCCTC
This sequence comes from Tursiops truncatus, assembly GCF_011762595.2. Classification (NCBI taxonomy): domain Eukaryota; kingdom Metazoa; phylum Chordata; class Mammalia; order Artiodactyla; family Delphinidae; genus Tursiops; species Tursiops truncatus. The sequence continues at coordinate 125,575,410 of NC_047034.1, forward strand.
TGATCAATATAAATGTTTACTGAGTGAGCCATCCCCAAAGAAACCCATTTAACATTGTTTAACCAAGCCTCTCCCGATCAGGTGTGGCCACAAAAACCTCTCCTCCTGTGATAGTTATAAAGATCCTATTAATATCCCAGAGTACTGATGTATTCTGGAAAACACTCCATTCAGAGTCCACCTTGACAAAAACAATTTTGAAGAATTTGATTCCCTAAGCTGTTTGGGGATGTCGATTTATGCCTTAGGAAACACTCTCTTGCAAAGTTCCAGCACCTGCCAGCACATCCCCAGATGAGATGATGGACACTGCTGCTTACCTCTCCTGGGTTTGGGTGTAGCTAAATAATTAGAATTCTCTTCAGATGTTCTGCGTCTAGAGTAAAGAAGAGAGAACCTTGTTCTCATATTAAACATATGTTTAATATGTTTCCAATGTTTTAAAGACCATGAAAGTAAAAGCATAAAAGTATAAATTACAGCAGAATACACAAAGGCACAACATGCAAAAGCAAGAAAGGCAAATACACTTGAATACATCCGACTTTTAAGTGGCAAAAGACCCCACAGACCACAAATATAAGAAAGTATAGACTGGGAGGAAATATCTATCATATATATAAAACAGAAATGCGGACTATGTAAAAAAGTCTAATAAATCAACAAAACAAAGACACGTAGCACCAAATAAAAGCAAATGAAGACATGAGGAGGTAATTTGTAGAAGAAAGCCAACTAGCCAATGAGAAAAGATGCACAGCCTCACTAGTAATCAAGTGAAAACAAATTAAATAACAACAAGGCATCATTTTTCACACAAGATTGGCACAAAATGTAAAAAGATTGATAACAGCAGGTCTTTCTGAGGAATAGCGAAAGGTGTATTCTTGCACACGATTGGTGAGGAAATAAATTGAAAAAGCCTTTTTGGAGGACAATTTGGAGTAGCTAATCATTTTTTTTTAAATTTACATTCCCTCCCACCAGCAATTCCACTTCCCGGTCTCTACCTTGAAGAACGACTTGCAATGCCGTGCTGTTTACAACGGAAAAAAACTGGGCCAATTCTAAATAGCCATCAGATGCCCATATGTAAATGCATAGAGAAACATTTGGAACTCCAAGGGCACTGGTATGTGGTGGTCAAAGTGGACTGCTTTGGGAGTTCCCTGGAGGTCCAGTGGTTAGGACTCCGGGCTTCCACTGTAGGGGGCACGAGTTCGATCCCTGGTCGGGGAACTAAGATCTCACGTGGCCATGACCAAAAAAAAGTGGACTGCTTTATCTGCATTATTTCCTTTTTTTCCCCCTCTTTTTGCATAAAATTGTCTTAATGACAGTGCCCAACTCATACAGTTGCAAGTTTTAGATGAGTGAATATACGTAAAGCATTCAGTGCCTGTCCCACAGTAAGTATTCAAACACATGTCACTGGTAGTATTTTTGTCATCTCTAGCCACAGAGATTTAATAACTGCCTGTTACCCAGGCATGTCTTCTTGCTTCAGCTCTGGCGTTGCTGTGGAGGGCCTCTGTTACCTACCCTGGCTTCTGGGAAGTCCTTTAAAAGTCCCTTCCTTCTCCATTCATGCAGTGATCACTGCAGTCCTCTTCCTGGGTCAACATGACACAGCACATGTGCTTTCTCAAGCCTCTGAGGCGCAGCATCGTGGGAAATCTGCAAACCTCTGTCTTCAGGCTTAGTAATGGTGCTTTGCCGACTAGCAGGTCGCTTCTTCCAGAAAACCTGTTTTCCTCTTCTTCAGGGAAGATCCCCAAGCCCTGCTGAATGTGGGATGGGGGCCAGAAGTGGGGAAGGCAAAGAGTGAAGGAGCATCACATTTTGTTTCAGACAAATGCTTAGTGAGACTTCGGAGACCGTCTTTCTCAGCCTCTTCTCCGAAACGCATGGACAGTTTAGCCCTGGAAGAATTTAACCGGCAACCACAAAGAAAGTGCTGTTCAATAAATTAATTTTTCTCACAGCACTAATGAGGCAATGGCCTAGGATGGGGGAAGGACTGTTAGAGCTTGGTAAATTGGCGCCGCCCCGACAAGGAAATTACACCGAGGACTCCCGCGGTGAATCGTTGCTCAGGAAACGGGGAGGAAAGTGAAGAGCCGCAGGCTCTAGGAAATGTGCAGCGCCTTACTGGAGATCTGTTTATTTCTTTTTATCTCCAGTTGCTTCCTCTAACATACTTTGTTTTTTTAAACTTTAGCTTTGCAAGTAGGAAGACCAGACATTTCAAATCAAGCCTATAAACTTTTCCTCCCTGCTCACTTGAAACCCTGCTTCCTTTTTACCTCCTTTACCAGGAGCTGCTCTGACCTGTATGAGGGCTTTATCCCATTCACCTTTTGCTGAATTTGACTTAGTGGACTTCTCATCCCCTGAGGGAGGTTTTACCCAGAGATCTGTGCCTACTCCCTGCCTTTCTTCTCTTCCTCTCCATTAGGGAATCTCTCCATGCTCAAATTTTCATTTCTATTGGGAGGCAAGTGGTCTCAGATTCCTTGCAGACTATCAATACAATTCTGACGCAAGGCTATCACTTCCAAAGCTCTGTTTCTCTAGCTCCATCTCTCTGGGTTCCTGCCAAAGTCCCAGCTGTCCTCTGGGCACTGAAGTGTTCGGGAATATCCCCCTTGTTTCCCCTTGCCAATGTAAATCTCACTAGGTCCTACCTTGTCTAAGAAGCCTTTTGGGGGCCTCCCCACCGAAGGGATTTCTCCTAGTCTGAATTCCTATGGCACTTAATGTCTATATCTCTTAAACACTCCACCATCTATGTAATCTTTGAAAAACTACAAGGAATATATGAGGTGCTGACAGATGAAGTTGTATGCATGTGTTCAGGGAAACAGCTCTACCTTCTAGGTGTAGTGCTAGGCATAGGGAATGCAGAGATGATCAAAAAGGGTCCCTCCCTTCGTGGGTTCTTTATAGTCTAGGAAAACACAAATTTAGCCACATTTTCTCCCTTGGGTGAATTGAATGGTTGGAAGTATTATCATTTGGTCCTTTTGGGGTCACTTGCACCTAATGCCTGAACTAGTCAGTATGACTCAGGCCCTTTGATGAGATAACATGTACAGAATACCTTTATCCAGACAATTTTTAGATTAATTCCTCGAGGCAGTTAGTTTCATGGCCTAATAATAATTTCTCATTGGTATATTTCCCTAATTTCTTTTCTTACCACTATAGGAAATATTAGATATACAGGGCAAATAGCTGTCACAAAATCATACTAAAATGTATATTTAAGAGAAAATGCTATATAACATACACATTTCATATTAAATATGCAGATCACATCTAGACACTGAGAATCCCTTTGTGATCCCAGCTTCTAAACCTGATTCACTTTGCCTGCCAAACTGCTACCCTAACAGTCCTAACAGACTCATTTCCAAAATCTTAGATTTCCAATTTTCTTAGCTGTCCTAACTCTGCTATGTTTGTTGATTTAGATTCTACCCAAACCTGCGCTGGAAGCACGTATATCAGATTTTTATGTTGCCCTTGCCCGTGAGATACTCCAAATATTCAGACTGAGCAGAAAATGCTCCCTGAGTTTAGAAGTACTATTTCTCTATACCACCTAGATGTTAGTGGCCACTTTTCAGGCTCTTTTCCTTTGGCTCAGAACTTTCAAATCTATACACATTCTTTTTTTTAATCCCTTTAAAATTTTTATTTGTTTTTTAATTGAAGTATAGTTGCTGTACAATATTATATGTTACAGGTGTACAATATTGTGGTTCACACTTTTTAAGTATTATACTCCATTTACAGTTATTATAAAATATATTCCCCATGTTGTACAATATAGCCTTGTAGCTTATTTTATATCTAATAGTTTGTACCACTCAATCCCCTACCCTTATATTGCCCCTCCTCCCTTCCCACTCCCCACTGGTAACCACTAGTTTGTTCTCCATATCTATAAGTCTGTTTCTTTTTTGTTATATTCACTAGTTTGTTGTATTTTTTAGATTCCACATATAAGAGATATCATAAAGTATTTGTTTTTCTCTGTCTGACCTATTTCATTTGGCAAAATACCCTCCAAGTCCATCCATGTTGCTGCAAATGGCAACATTTCCTTCTTTTTTGTGGCTGAGTAGTATTCCATTATGTATATGTGTGTATATATGTATATCTCACATCTTCTTTATCCATTCATCTGTTGACAGATACTTAGGTTGCTTCCATACTATATACATTCTTTTAAAATGATCATTTCAGGGCTTCCCTGGTGGCACAGTGGTTAGGAATCCGCCTGCCAGTGCAGGGGACATGGGTTCAAGTCCTGGTCCAGGAAGATCCCACATGCCGCAGAGCATCTAAGCCTGTGAGCCACAACTACTGAAGCCCGCACGCCTAGAGCCTGTGCTCCGCAACAAGAGAAGCCACCTCAATGAGAAGCCCACGCACCACGATGAAGAGTAGCCCCGCTCATGGCAACTAGAGAAAGCTCATGTGCGGCAACAAAGACCCAACACAGCCAAAAATAAATAAATAAACAAACAAACAAAAGATCATTTCACTGGTTGGAACTCTTCCACTTCTGTTCCCCCTTAGATATGTTCTCTCTCTCTTTTCTCTCTATTTGCTCCCCTAAGTGATTTCAGGTTCTCCTTGGACTGTTCTCATAGCCAATCAATTTCAAAAGGTTTTTCTCTACACATAGCATTCCCATACTATGGCCTCCTTCCAAATATGTCATGTCATGTTCCATCTCTTATTCCTCTGTCTAGCAGCTCTAAGTTATCCCTCCTGCATTAGAACTCCTGTAGAACATTTTGATTCTCTTGTACTTACCACTTTCTGCCTCAGTGTGGAATTACTCAGCTCCGTAGCTGGTATCTCTAGTGTATTGGAAATTCCTTGAGAACAGGATCTGTGGCTGCCTCATATTTCTATTTGCCACAGCACCTAGTACAATGCCCCGCTCATGAGAGGCACTCAGATATTTTCGTTGAATTAATTAAGGATTAATTGGTGGCTGGGTGGGTGGATGGATGGATGGATGGTCAGGTAGAGAACATGAGATGAAGTGGAAAAACTCTGGACTTAAATTCCAAAGAATGGAGCTCAGATCCAGTTCTTCTACTTCTCCTACTTGTGACCCTGGACATGCCATTATGCCTCTTCGGGTCTCAGTTTCTCCAAAAGAAAAATGAGGATAATAGAAGCTGCCTTACCTAAGGTTGTTCTGAAGATCAGTTGAGATATTTTATGTGAGAGTGCTTTATGAACTCTCTTTAGAGTAAAGAACCTAAAAAAAAAAAATAGAAGGAATCAAATGGTGACTTGGAAGCTTTCCATGTAAATTGTATTTAAAAGCATTCAAAGAATTTCTTTATCTGGTACCACGACAAGAACACTCTCATCCTCGGCAAGCTAGGTCAAAGACTAAAAACATAAAAACAGTTCAGTATATTAGTATCCATCACCCTCTAAGTTGTCCTTCCAGTAGCAAGTAGGAGTGAATTTTGATAATTAGGTGAGTTTACAGCACTGTTATCTTATATTACAAATCAGTTACAATATATTATAAATTTGTGTTGAAAAGCATAAAAAATCTTCCATGTGTTTTACAAACACAATGTTGTTTTTATCCTTCTACCTTTGGGGACAGTTGGGTGCTCTGCTTGTCATAGAAATGCAACATACACACCATATTTCTCAGGCCTTAGCAGCCTAGAGGGAAGGTCGGGGCACGTAACCGAGCTGTAGGCCTCTGGCTCTGCCTGGATTTCTGAGCTGAGAAAACTCCAGCAGACACCCCTCCCTGCTCAGACCCCAGGTCTCTGGGTCACTGTGATTCTCCTCCACTGCTGCTTGGGCACCGTTGTTCTTGTGGGGTGTGCAAATGGAATCTAGAGTGATGTGTCCTTCACATGGCTACCAGTGACCTTGAGGAACCCTGGGGCCTATGTTGTGGCTCATGGGAGGTGATCTGGGAGGTGTGGCTCCCTGACCAGTCTTCCATGGTTCTCACCCTTTGTGATGTGGCCAAATGGGGAAATACGTCTCACCTACAGAGTAATTCTATTCTTGTTTCCGCTCCCCTTTCCAGGTCTTGGGCAAAAAGACCTGGTGCAAAGGGTAGAACCAACAGAAGTGTGAGTAGGATACCTCCTATCATATTCCGCCCCCAGTAATGATCCTTTGTCCACAACCCAGGCATGCCTCTTTCAGTAGCCTCTCCTCTTATACTGAATTCCTTCTCATGAGGATCCTTGGACCAATGAACCCATCCCTCCCATTGATAAGTTTGCATAACCAGCTCCCATCATAAGACCCTGAAAACAAGTTCATCGTGTTTCACCTGTGCTAAGTACAGGCTGTCATTCGGAACAAATATCATAAGATATCAGATATAGGACCTTTTATAGAGTCTGCCTTTTTTTCCTCTTGTGGGTGGAGTCATTATAACATGGTGGTTAAGAGGGTGGACTTAAGAACCAAGATGCCTGCATTCAAATTTCAAGTCAACCTTGAGTAAGTTTTTTTAGCCTCTCCAGTGCCAGTTTCCTTATTGTAAAATGGAGGGATGACAATATCTGTCTCATAGTGTGGCTGTGAGGATTATCAAAATTGTTCATAAGCTAGATCATAAACCAAGCCTCAACTAATTTTGAAGTATTGAAATTATTCAAAGTATGTCCCCTGGGGGCTTCCCTGGTGGTGCAGTGGTTGAGAGTCTGCCAGCCGAAGCAGGGGACACGGGTTCGTGCCCCGGTCCGGGAAGATCCCACATGCCGCGGAGCGGCTGGGCCCATGAACCATGGCCGCTGAGCCTGTGTGTCCGGAGCCTGTGCTCTGCAATGGGAGAGGCCACAACAGTAAGAGGCCTGCGTACCACCAAAAAATAAATAAATAATAAAAAAAAAAGTATGTCCCCTGGAATTAAGTTAGAAATTGATAATAAAAAGACTACTAGAGGACTTCCCTGGCAGTGCAGTGGTTAAGAATCCACCTGCCAATGCAGGGGACATGGGTTCGAGCCCTGGTCCAGGAAGATCCCACATGCCGCAGAGCAACTAAGCCCATGAGCCACAACTACTGAGCCCACGTGCCACAACTACTGAAGCCCACGACCTAGAGCCTGTGCTCTGCAACAAGAGACGCCAGCACAATGAGAAGCCCACGCACCACAATGAAGAGTAGCCCCCGCTGACCACTCAAGAGAAAGCCCATGTGCAGAAACGAGGACCCAATGCAGCCAAAAATAAATACATAATTTTATCCAAAAAAAATACACTATAGAAAATCCCCAACTGACTGGAAATTAGGCAACCCATGGCTCAAATAGGGTACTCAAGCTTTGTCTGCCTGGTTTTCCTATGTGCACTGTATACCTCAATTATCAATAAAAGTAAATAAAAGCTGCCTAAGCAGAGAGCCTAACTAAGTGCTACCTAATGGATGCCTCCCTCAGCCATCACATGTAGACAACTGGGCGATGTAGGATTCTCAGAATCGTGGGCTTTTGCTTCCTTCTTCACGTGGGAGCATATGTTCACACTAAACAGGAGAGTGTCACCCCTTCTTAATACACACATTTGCACAAACACACAGCTAGGTGAATTTCTGTAATCATTTTCCAAGGAAACAAGTACATTTTTCTAAGCAGTGCACAATTTACCCAGTTCATCTTTCTGCTCAATAAATACAGGAAGCACAGGAAGACAGAACTGGAGATTAAAGACACTGTTTCTGAGTAGAATTCATAGACTGGAGGCCTTGTGGGCCAGGAGGGGTGCTAGCTGATTCACTGGTGTGATAACTGTAGGATAGTGCAAATGTTTCCAACTTGCTAAACAATTTGCACTTGGCTGGGGCCAGGACATTTTGTATTTGCACCCATGCCCAGTATTTCCGTTAGCACATATGCTAAGGATATATCTCCTAGGAAACATGAGGAACTAATGATAAAAATGTGAATCATCATCCAGGGTTAGGAATTAACCAATCCTATTCCACTCAGCAAACATTTATAGAACAACTATATTTAGACACTGGGCTAGGGTAACAGTGCCACTAAATGCAAACATCCAGATGGACTTGTTATAGAGAAAGCATTGAGTCTCAGATCAATTTCACAGGTAGGCTGGTCTAAGAAATGAACAATGGATGTGGTGTTGGAAGTTTTGTGTCCTGGCTCAAGCTCCGAAACTTTCGCACTGTGTGTCAGCAGGCAAGTTTATTAACCCTGCTTCTTGTCGCACAACAAGGAAAGAGTAAACCAGTCATTTCCAAATACGATAACGAATGTGAAAGCTGTTTTAATACAGTTGAGGAGGCTCTTTGTGTAACGCTTGGAATGAGCTCTAAGAAAGTGTTGTTAGTTTTTTTTGGAAAAGGGTACAGAAAAGTGCTTTTCCATTTTTGTAAAAAAGAGAGAAAATGAATACACCTGTGGACTGTTAAGTACATAGAATATCTTCAGAGGTATACACCAAGAACAGTGATATTGCTGACCTCTGGGGAGGGTTACAGTGTGGATGGTTAAAATGACAAGAAGGCGAATTTTTAAAATAGGGGAATTGAAACATGCAGAGGTTAAATAACTTGCCAGAGGACACCTGGTGAATACCTCAAAAAGCAGGCATTCAGAATTAGGGAGTCTATTCATAGAACTCAGCCTTACCACCATGCCCTGCTGCCTCCTGCTGTTCAGACAAGAGGGTAACTCCATGTTGGAAAGGTTAATAGCCTCTGCTCTAAAAGCACTGCCGTCATCTGTAGAATTCAATCTACCAACAATTTCCCCCTCATTTCCAGACTGATGTGCTACCCTGGCTGAGAACATTATGTGTTTCATTAAATTACACTTTATTTCTCTGGTACAAATCAAGACAAAATCGCAATGATTTCTCTAAAATCATACACAACATTCCTGTCCCTGGTCTGTTCTTCAACATCATATCCCTGAGAGCTAGAGAAGAATCACTTATTTTAACAGAAATGATCCTCCCTGAATGACACTGATTGAAGTGTTGTTCATGTTCAGAAGATGTCTGAACAGAAAATATGTCTAATTTGTTGATGACTTTCCAAAAGCCACCGTCCACCCCAGGGATCTTTGACCAGACATCCCTTGGCTCCTTTCACTTAACTGGAGATGTTTGCAATGTATTTTGGTTGTGCCGGTGGTTCCTGCATTCTTCTTGTCTCTCTAGCTGCCCTGTTTAAAGTACCCATCAGCCCAGTTGGAGTTCTTTCCAGAAATTTTCAATGTGACCTGCCTGTTTTAAGATTGGAGCTAAAACTGCTGTTCCTCTTGGTTTCAGTTATCTTAGCAGACTTCAAATTGATATCCTACTGGGTCACTTCAGTGATCAGAGTCACTCCCACCCCCCTTCAAACAAAGCCTACATTTTCTGGCCCTTCTTTGTGCCAATAATTTCGTTTCCATCCTATTACAGGAATCTCCTCACTCCCATGGCCACACCCAGGCCTTAGCATTACCATTCTCTTGATTCCCACCTCAGAAATACAAGATTTAGAAAGCCCACTGTCTGATCACAGCTTCTTGAGCCTCTACCTGTAGAGCTATAAAACCATCCCAAAGTACTCTTCAAGAATCCAGTACCCTCAAGTCATCAGTCCTCATCTGCCTTCACTTTCCTGTTCAACCTGGATCCCAAGGTCAAAGGCTGCAAACCCAATAACTGCACCATCACTTCTTCACTGGACTATTGTTTAGCTGCCTCTGCTAGAATGGCTCCCAAGTCTTGGAGAATTCATCAAGTCTGTGCCTCCACTTCTGCTTCCAGGCTGCCTATAGTAGAGAAAAGATTGATGACTCCCTCCACTGAGGCCTCAGCTCATGAATCACTTTCCCACTCACCATAGAGAATGTACTAAAGCTTTAATAAGCTCCTGTTTCAGTTAGGATTGTATTTAGGTACATATAACTGAAACACAAAATAACAGTGGTCTAAACTTGATCTAAGTTTATTTCTTAACTAGGTAAAAGAAAATCAGAGATTGGCAATCCACATGTGCTATGGAGACACCACCACAAAGTCATCAGAACCTAGCTATCTATCTTTCTGCTCTGCCATCCTCAGCAGATGGCTCTATCCTGAAGATCACCTCATGACAAAAATGGCTGCTGGAGCGCCAGTCATCATGTCCTAAACAGCCAGAAAGTGAAAGGCCAGAAGAACAAAAGGGTTCCCTTCAAAGCTGAGTTATCTCCCTTTAAGAAGTCTTCCTAGAAGTTCCATATAATTTATGTATACACACATATACATACACACACACACACACACACACATATATGTAAACACTATAGTCACACAATCACATTTAGTTGTAAGGGAAACTGGGAAATGAAGTCTTTTAGCTGTCTATGTCACTTACCTAAACAAAATCAAGACTCTATTACTAAGGAGGAAGAGGAGAATGGATTGGGGGTAAGCATCTAATTGCCTCTATCACATCTCCTTAATACCTCAACTCTCACACTACCATTCTCATTTCAATCAGATAACTCTTACTGAGAAATGAGACCATCAGATGTCAAAACCCTTAATACCTCTCCCCTCTACTTCTAACTTATCTATTTATAGAGCCCACCCTTAGTTTATTTCTATCTCAGAGGAAGAAGTGCCTATACTCTTCCCCAAGGCTAAATAAAACCTGTGCTTTTAATACGTGCAGTTTAGCATACGTCAAGTATACATCAATAAAGCTGTTTAAAAATTTTAAATTTTTCTCCTGTTGCGGAGCACAGGCTCCGGACGCGCAGGCTCAGCGGCCATGGCTCACGGGTCCAGCCACTCCGCGGAACCTGGGATCCTCCTGGACCGGGGCATGAACCCGTGTCCCCTGCATCGGCAGGCGGACTCTCGACCACTGCGCCACCAGGGAAGCCCAAATTAAAAAAATTTTAAACTCATTTACTTCTTAATCCCTTACCATCCGTTTTCCAGTCATTATTCTCCTGAAACTCTTCTAGCTAGGATCAACAATTAATATCAAATTGCTAAATCTGAAGTAAGTTTTCAGAAAACAATTTGGTAGTTCCTCAAAAAGTTAAACGTAGAATTGTCATGTCACCCCACTATTCCACTCCTACAGGTATACTCTAAAAAAGTACATGTTCGTGCATATCCATAGCAACACTATTCACAATGGTCAATAGATAGAAGCAGCCCAAACCTCCATCAATGGATGAATGGATAAAAAATCATATGGAATATTATTCAGCCATATGAAAAGAATGAAGTACTGATAAATGCTACCTTGTTGATGAACCTTGAAAACATTATGCTAAGTGAAAGAAGCCTGATATAAAAGGGCACATGTTGTATGATTCCATTTATATGAAATATTCAGAATAGTTAAATCTACAGAAATAGAACACAGATTGGTGGTCACCAGGGCATGGGGAAGGGGGATGCGGCGAAGCCACTTAATGCATACAGGGTTTTACTTTAAAGTAACGGAAATGTTTCAGAACGAGATAGAGGTGATGGTTGCACAACACTGTGAATGTACTAAATGCCACTGAATTATTCACTGTAATATAGTTAATTTTATGTTATGTGAATTTCACCTCAATAAATTACTTTAAAAAGTCCATTTCGGCGGGGTGGGGGAGGGATGGACTGGGAGTTTGGGGTTAGTAGATGCAAACTATTACAGGTAGAATGGATAAACAACAAGGTCCTACTGTATAGCACAGGGAACTGTATTCAATATCCTGGGATAAACCGTAATGGAAAAGAATGTAAAAAAATAATGTATATATGTATATAACTGAGTCACTTTGCTGTACAGCAGAAATTACACAACATTGTAAGTCAACTATACTTCAATTTAAAAAAACCTATTTCAGTCCTCAGCTTACTCATATTTTCCACCAGTGACCAGCCATCTACTTCCCAAATTCTTCCTTCCCTTGATTTCTTGAGCATCAGTTTTTTCTGTTTTTTCACCTGTTCCTCTGACCATTCTCACTGTTTCTTAGGCTGCTCTAACTTTTTTTTTAAATCATTGATTTTGGAGAATTCTTTAGACTCTTTATTTTGGTCCTCTTTTATTCTTGTTCTCCCAAGTTTCTCACATCCATTATTTCAGTTCTATTAGAGAAAACTTTACTCTCCTATCCTCATGTTTCTGGATAAACATCTTTCTATTCAGGGAAGAAACAATATTGGAAAACCCCACGTGAAAGGAACCTTTTCTTCCCATGGAAGGAGAATTGATGTATGTAATTGAAGAGTGACAAAAATCTGACACCCATTTTTATACAGACCTTTATTAGGGAGAGGTTAAGATGTTGAAGCCCGTGGTTCCCATGTGGCCTGTCCTCTCTCTTTTTGTACCAGCCTCTGTGTGGAAAGCAAAAGTCCTGCTTTCCTCCATGTGCTAAGCTTAACTTTTGAAGTTGCAAAGTATACAACCCTCTGGAGAATCAAAATTATTAAACATCAGAGCATTATACAATTGATGACACAAAATTGAGGAATCAAGGATGGCAGGATCTAAGGAGTCATTTTTTCCATATTCTTGATCTTGAAAAATGGCCCAGCATCCACCCAGTCTCAAGAACAGAAGATGAATGGCAAAATCTCACAGGAGCCTGAAACAGAAATCGGGAAGCCATTAAGAACCAAGACAGCTGACCTTGTCCTTTAAAACTCTTCTCATTATTCCAGGAGCTACTGCAGTGTTCTTTTCACAAGTGTTTTTCTGTTACTTCCAGTTAGAAACCCTCTGAAGGGTTTCTCCTACTTGCAACCAATATCCGATGTTTATTATGTTATTTATACTTTTCATTTTTCTTCCAGGAAAACCTTGAGCATGTAATACTTACTTAAAGCATGTTTTTAAGTATAAAGTAACACACCCCCATATCTTAATCTGTTTGGGTTGCTGTAACAAAATACCATAAACTGGGTGGCTTATAAACAAAAGAAATTTATTTCTCACAGTTCTGGAGACTGGAAGTCCAAGATCAGAGCACCTGCATGGTTGGGTTCGGGTGAGAAGTCTCTTCTGGATGGCAGACTGTTGTCTTCTCATATCTTCACATGGCAGAAAGCAGAGAGAGGAAGGAAGCTGTCTCGTATCTTCTTATAAGGGCACTAGTCCTATTCATAAGAGCGCCACCCTCATGACCAAATCACCTCCCAAAGGCCCTACCTCCTAATGCCATCACTTCAGGGGTTAGGATTTCAACACATGAATTTGGGGGGCCACCAACATTCAGTCCGTAACACCACACTACACTTCATTTGCTCCCTGTGATGAACTGATAGACTGACTCCCTGTTCAGCCTGCTTTCCTCCCTCCTGCTGCCAGGCCTGTCTGTACTGCAGAAATTGGAAGCCTGCATTTCCAGACTCCTTTGCAGCTAGGGTGTGGACACAAATTGTGTCTCACCAATTAGAAGCACTTGTGCAAAATACAGAAGGCATAAATTGGGCAAAGCCCTTCTCCTTGCCCCTTTCAGACTGCTTTTCTTCTGGCAAACACTATCTCAGAGACGGGAGATTTTGCTATAGCAGGGTCCCAGTGTCTGTATGAGAGGCAGGGGGGTGGGTAGCCTCTTGACTTTGGCTTCCTGATCCTTGGAAGTGCCTCTCAGATCATGCAATGCAGGGTCCTGGCTCCAGGATGGGGAGTTTTTCCACTCAAAATTTCTGGGGGTGGCCTCAGAGGTGGTAAGTATCCAGGGATTGGTCCTGCTGTTCTGTAAGAAGGATTTTGCTCCCCCTATCCTCCCAGTGACTTTTACTAGCACCTAATTTCCTTCATTAAATTCCTTCTTGAATAAATAGCTAAAGTGGCTTCTCTTTCCTGCACTGACCCCTAACCAATACACTATACTACTTTCTAGCCCCAGGAGCAGCAAGGAGTTAAAGTGAGGTATTAATGATCTTATGGCCAGGGACTCAGGAATGCCCAAATCCTGCTCCACACATCTCCCCCCTTCCACTGGAGTTCCTGAGGGAGCCATCTAAAAAAGGAATAATAAGTAAAAACCAAAGTACCACTTCATTAATTATTGTTCCCAAGCCTAAAACCCAAGTGCAAGGGCTTGATAAAGGTTACAGTGGGGCCTGGGACCTCCTGCCCTACATTTCCATCTTGATATCTTATCATTTTGGCTGAACACGGGCAGGAAAGAAGTTGAAGAGAGAGTGAACCAACAGAATTATCTAGAATTCACTTACTCATCTAGAGCTGTGAGAAGTAGGAGAGTAAGAGAAGGGGTTCATGCATTTTAAGGTGTAGTAACCTCACCCACTAGTCACCATGGCCCAATCAGATGTCCTGGACCCTGACCACGCAAACAAAAAGCTCTCCCCATGGGGGAATTAGGCAAGGCACTGAGATAACTGGGTCAGCAGTGGGAAAAGCGGGGGATGTACGAAAAGGGAGTGGCCCGACAGAGCAGAGGGGCAAGGACTAGTGAATCTCCCTCAGTGAGTGTATGGTCTCCTGCCCCATGTGAATGCTCTAAAGTAGGTTTACATCTGCTCTGTCCCTGCAAAGTCACTTGCAGAGCTAAGTCCTTCAGTTTTCATGAGCTTGTAACAAATGAGAGTGTGTGTGTGTGTGTGTGTGTGTGTGTGTGTGTGTGTGTGTGTGTGAAGGAAAGGAAGATAAGAGTGGTGGGGAAGCTGACCTGTGGGTAGTGGTATTAATAAAACAGGACAGGGCTTCCCTGGTGGTGCAGTGGTTGAGAGTCCGCCTGCCGATGCAGGGGACATGGGTTCGTGCCCCGGTCCGGGAAGATCCCACATGCCGCAGAGCGGCTGGGCCCGTGAGCCATGGCCGCTGAGCCTGCCCGTCCGGAGCCTGTGCTCCGCAATGGGAGAGGCCACAACAGTGAGAGGCCCGCGTACCACAAAATAAATAAATAAATAAATAAAATAAGAAAAAATAAAACAGGAGGTATTGCTCATCATCATCAAATGTGTATGAATTTTTAAGATTGATTTGCCTTAGTGAAAATACTAGTAGAGACACTGCTAAAATACACTGATTTTTCTGGGAGGGAGAGACTAAAAAGAGAAATCTTGGATGTACCTATAATAGGATGTTTGACTTAACCTATCCAGGAGGGTAATATGAACTTTAAAAAGTCCCTTTTAAAGTTTTGCACTTCTACTCTGTACTCCAAACTGGAAGCACCTCAGAGTTTTTGCAGTCTCTTAAAAGCTTCCTGAGTCAAATAAATCAACAAACACTACCCTCTATACAGGTAATAACTACCTCCTTAAAGACACCCCTGTCGATTCCCCTCATCTTTGCCTGTGCTAAAGAAAAGGATACATCTTTCTGAAAACAAAGAAGGTAGACTTTGGAATTTCTTTTTTAATTCAAATTGATCCTTTGTGAAAAGAGGCAGGAGAAAATCAGAAAAGTTATATTTGCCAGAAAATAAAATTCTATTTTGTCTATATTGTTGAAAATATTGTTTATATTGTTGAATGGTCTGATCATGAATGACTCAAGTTTACAGCCAAGCCCTTAACTATCATCACTCTGACAATATTTAAGGCTTTACTTCAATACTATCCTTGAGAATTTATCTCAAGAATTGTGTCATCTCCACCAGAGATGAAATTTCTTGGGGGCAAAAACTGTCTCATTAACACCTACATCCTTCACAGCATCTGCGTGCCATAGTAGATTCTAGGAACCATTGGATGAATGAAGAGATGGTGGGGTGGAGGATTAAACAGATGGTTGCGCAGATGGCTGGGTGGATGAATACGATAAGTTATTTTTGTTATCTCAATCAATACACTCCTTTGGAAGGGCTTCAAGAGAAATCTGTCTAATATTAAACTCTGTTGAAAGAGAGACAGGAGGAGCCAGGGATGATAGTAGAACCCAGACAAAACACAACAAAACATACTAGTATTGAAAGTTTTTTTAAAATTTACATGCTGAAGTCAATAACCCTGATTCAAAGTTTTTCTTATAATACTTTTAAATTTTATTTTTCATTTCTTATTTTTCAGTACGCTTAAATAATACCATGTCAATATGTGCTCTGAGGAGGGTGTTTGAATACAGCTATGCTCTAGTCTGGAACTCAGCTACTCAAAGTATGGTCCACTAAACGGCAGCATCCCCATGTCCTGGCACCATGTTAGTGTGGACAGGGAATGTCGCCTACCATTCCAGAAAACAAGAATCAAGCTGTCAGCCACCGCAGCTGCCCTCCTCCACCATGGTGCACCCAGAAGGGAATTCAGGGTAGAGAAACACAGGAAATGTTATGTGCTATGGATACTGGCCCTAGACAGTTAAGATGCATATCTAAGGAATAATTTCAATGAGCCTGGATTCTTGCATCTTTCTGTACATAGAAGAGCACTAAAATCATTAACTTGACATGTCTGGTTTTTGTGATTCGCTTTAATCTTTTGATGTTTGACCACATGTTTGGTTTTTTTTCCCCAGCAAAAAAACTTCTGTAAATCTTGGTTCCTCCCTTACCTCTCCAGAACAGTTCTTCAGAGATATCTGAGAGGCTATGCTCCCAGGCTAAAGTCCTCAATAAGGTCCCAGAATAAAACTTAACTCACAACTTTTAGATTGTGTGTTTTTCTTCAGTAGACATTAGAAATGCCGAATCTCGGGCTCCTCCCTAGACCCACTAAGCCAAAATCTGCATCTTAACAAGTACCCCAGATGATTCCCATACATAGTAAAATCTTAGAAACACTGGTCTAGATTCAAGATAATAATGAATGAAAAGCCAGGGCCTCTGGCATCAGAGACTTAGTCCAAGCAAAGTATGATAAATCCCAAGTACTGTCCTGCTGGCGTAGAAGAATGAGGTGCTGCGGAAGAGAGTTTGATATGGTGGAACATAAAATGTGAGCTTTGGAGGTGGAGAATGGAGGATGTGGGGAGGGGGGACAGTGTGTATGTGTATGGGGTGGAGGGAACAGTAGTAAAATTCATCTCCTGGAATAACAGGAACCACAGGAAATGCAGGAGGCAACAGTCAATGCACTGAGATACAATGCAAGGCCTCCCCTAGGTTGTACTGCACTAAAAGAGGATGGAAAATCCTATGGTACTCAAGTTGCCCCAAAGCACCCTGACTTCTCTGACGTCACTGCTGAGCCCTTCAGCCTCAGGGAGGGCAGCCAAGTCCATGGCCTGCTTGGGGAGGGGGACAATTGAGAATGAACAGCCCAGCCACAGCAGATTTTCTAATTTGGGCTAGAGGCCAAGTGTTACTGAACCAAACTTAGGTCTGCTGGCTGGCATGCAGTAAAGTCATCTACTGACACCGGCTTATGGTGATGGAAAGTGCGGTGTTTATTGTAAGGCACCAGACAAGGAGTCCGGGACAGCTAATGCTCAAAAAACCTGAACTCCCGATGGGTTTCATGAAAGCAATTTTAAAGGCTAGTTGAGGGAGAGGAGTCACAGGGTATGTGATTAGCTCATGCACAGTTCTCTGATTGGTTGATGGTGAGGTAACAGGGCGGTGTCACAGGGGTTAACATTATCAATCCTTGGGCTTCAGGAGGCCTGGGTGCTATGGGCTCATGGTCATTAAGGAGTTTACAGCTCCCATTTGGTGGGGGTTTTAGTATCTGTAAAAAGACTCAGGAAATGTACATCAGGTACTATTAACTAGGTACTTCAGAGAGGAGCTAAAGCAGAGGATATGGGGAGGGGTCTGTCCTGCTCATTACACAAGTAGCCTGCAGTATACTGGGTGCTCCAAAGAAGTAAGTCAGATGTAAGATGGGAGATCAGAGCCTAACAGTGAGGATGTGTGGCTGGTATTAATATCCTGAACTGACATATGAAGAAACTAAGGCAGATAGGTGAAGTGTCTCGTCATTCCCACTAGCTGGTTAGGTGATGCTGTTCAAATCAATTCACTTCTTAACTCTAGTTTTTGAGTTATTTTCTTAATGATTGCTCTAGGGATTACAATATACATCTTATTACAATTCATGTCATGTTAATGCTGGCTTAATCCTGGTAAAATATAGCAGCTTTGTTCCAGTGCCTTCTTCGTTCTTGGTGCTATTATTGTCATTATGTGTACACAGGTTGGTTTCAAGGCTGTCCCAGCTTTCACTTTCTACTAGGCACCCCCAGGACTTCTTGTGTGTGCACATCCTCTCAGTCAGCCAGTGATATGTAGAGAGCTTGTCTAATTTCCAAGGTCTCTCTGTTGGATTTCTGGCCACAGCCTCAGGCAGGCAAGGCTATAGGCGTTTCCTATTTGTTTTCCAATGAGTTTTCTAATTTTACGGACAGTGCCCTCCACCCCAAATCAAGTCAGTCGCCTCTGGCAGCTAAGCTGCAGGTTTTCACAGGCAGCCCCGCCGTAGCAACACTTTTGTTCCAACAGATCCGGGGCAGGGGTATGGATCAGTCCCAGGCAAGCAAGCTACAGACTCCCGTTGTTCTTACCCAAAGTTCAGCAGCGTCTCATGAATAAATGTTTATCAATTTGTTATTTGCCTTTGTCAACTTTCAGAGCCCTGCAGTGGTTGTTGGGGATCATTGTTTCCAGTTGTTTTCGAGGGATAGAATTTGTCATCTTCTTTACTCTGCATTTCTGGAAATCCTGCCTCTCATTCATTTTAATGAGCCTTCAGTCTCTCATCAATAAAATTAGGTCTCTTCCTTCCTAGCCTTGTGCTAGGGACCAGAAAACCAAAGGTTTTGAGGAACTAGAGGAGTATTAAAATATGGCATGAGATGTATTACCTAAGGTTCAGATATGAGCAACCTCGCCTGTATCTGGCTGACATATTTTAGAAGGATATGGGGCAGCTCAGAGACAAGGCTGCAATTAGTACAAATGAAAAAGGATGCTCCTTCAAATAAAAAAAATTGCTGTTAGTTTATTATTGTACAAATAAACACCATACCACCCAGGGAAAGTAGAAACCAGGCATGTAACTGTCTCATCGGTAAAGGAAGGAGAAGAGCAGGGGAAGGGAAAGGAGTGAATAGGTAAAAAGGAGGGGCAGGATTCTATCAATCAAACTTATTTTTTAAATTGGCCCAAATATATATGTCCACTCAAAATAAAGTAAAATTAAAGCCTCTTGCTTGGACACTGCTATAGTCTGAATGCTTGTGCCCCACAAAATTCACATATTGAAATCCTAATGCTATTAGGAAGTGAGTCCTCTGGGAGATGATTAGGTCATAAGGATGGAGTTCTCATAAATGGAATTTGTGCCCTTATTAAAAATGCCTCACAGAAATCCCTAATTTCTTCTACCATGTGAGGGCACACAGAAAAGTTGGCAGTCTGCAGGTTGGAAGAGGACTTTCACCAGGACCCAGCCATGCTAGCACCCTGACCTTGGACTTCAATCCTCCAGAACTGTGATAAATATATTTATGTTGTTTATAAGCTACCCAGTCTGTGGTAGTTTGTTCTATCAGCTCAAACAGACTAATACAGACACATACCATTGGTTTTCCAGACCCTCCTAAAGGAAGTCTGCAAGGGCCCTGGCAAGCAGAAGCGGTAATGGCATGCACACATGTATGTGCTCATAGTTCTAGCTGCTCAGCCACATCCTGATACGGGAGCATACACACCCTGGCAGTAGGCACACTCCATGCCCTCAGGACTGCTCCCCAGCCAAGGGGACTGTGTTTAGATGGGTAGTCTCTCAGATGTGTCAGTGCATCTGAAGGCAGTGGGGGAATGGGAGAAGCAACCTCAGGGAATACCCAGAGTTGCATAGGAATAAGACCTGTTGTGCATGTGCAGGCATCAACAAATGGACATACGGGTCTCCAAAGTGAATGTACATTCCTGGATGCCAGTGCAAGTTTGTTGTATTGAGAGCTTTCCTCTGCTTCAAGATGCAGCCAGAAGTCCCAGACTCTCCATAATCCACCCCCATTCTCACAGGAGTTAAAATAAATCCATAAGTTGAATGCTTTCCTTCTCTTAGAAATAGTGCCCTTATACAGTGCACAACATGAACAATCATACAAGGGAAAGCTGAATAACCAAATATTGAAAGCACAAGAAAAACAGCCATTTGAAAAATCCCAGAAGCAGGACACCACCACTGGGATAAATGAACTTCAACTATATTTAATTACTACATTGCTCTACTCAAGATACAAATTCCAGAGAGAAAGCATCTGATTGGCTTTTCTTGGGCCATATGTCCATACATTGGCCAGGGCAGAACAATCTGATTAACAGCACTCCAGCACTGTATCCAAGCAAGAGGAATAGTTCCCCAGAACAAAATTAGGGTGCTGTTCCCAGAAATGACAACACATACTAAACATGTAAAAATAACGGATGGCTAACTCAGAACAATTAATTCGGGATCAGATTCTTTACTGTAGGACTTCTCAGAGCCTTTAATTAGCAAATTTTGTTTTTATTAACTTTTAATAGGAGATAAAATACGGAACATTTCTCAATTATTTTACCAAAGAACTTTTTCTTTTTCAACAGAATATTTCAGGAGACTAATAAGTGATTAAGACAGCAGAATAGGAAGACCCCGAACTTACCTATTCCCACAGGCACACCAAAATTACAACTGCTTACAGAGCAACTATCTATGAAAATGACCTGAAGACTAGAAGAAAAAAAATTTCCACAACAAAAGATATAAAGAAGGAGCCATAATGAGATGGGTAGGGGGGTGGAGATGTAGGCTAGTCAGGACCCATATCTCCATGTTGGTGACCTACGAACAAGAGGAGGGATATTGTTATATAATCACAAAGGTCCTCCCCAAGGAGCAAAGGCCTTGAACCCCACGTCAGGCTCCCCAGGCCAGGGGTCCTGCATTAGGAAGATGAGCAACCAGACTGTCTAGCTTAGAAAACCAGCAAGGCTTACATTCAGGAGAGCCAGAGGGCTGTAGGAAACAGAGAGTCCACTCTTAAAGGGCACTTGCAAAATTTCACAAGCTCTGAGTCCCAGCACAGAGGCAGTGCTTTGAAACGTTCCTGGATAGACCCACTTGCTGATCTTAGAGAGCTACCAGGAGGCAAGAGGCAGATGGGACTCACCCTGAGAACAGGAATGCAGGCAGCAGCCATTTTGGGGATCTCATCTTACCATGCTGACACTGGCACTGGCAAGAGCCATTTTGGAATCCTCCTTCTAAGCTATTAGAGCCAGGGACCTACCCCACACACACAACCAGGCCCACAGCAGTTGCACGTCACCAGGCATTGCAAACCACCAAGCTGAGGCAAAGCCTCTAAGCTACTGGGCCAGGAGCCGGCCCCACTTACCAGCATGCCCACAATAGTTGACTGCACTACAACAGAAAGGCACAGGCAACTCACATAGGGGATAGCTCTGGAACATCTAGCTCTGATACCCAGAGAGGAGCATAGAATGGCCTCCATAGGTTGTCCCCTACATAAGGCTACTTCTCCAAGACAGGGAAATGTAACCAACTTACCCGTTGCATAGAAATGAGCATAGAGAATTAAGCAAAATGAGGACACAGGAAAATATGTTCCAAAATGAAGGAACAAGACAAAACCTCAGGAAAAAACTAAATGAAACAGAGGTAAGCAATCTACCCAATAAAGAGTTTAACATGATGATCATAAAAATGCACACCAAACTCAGAAGAAGAATGGACAAATACAGTGAGAATTTCAACAAAGAGAAAATATTAAAAAGAAACAACCAAAGCTGAAGAATATAATAATTGAAATGAATGCATCTTTATTCCCATCTTGCCCCTACATTCTTCTGACCATTTTCTTTTTTTTTAGATTCCATATATATGTGTTAGCATATGGTATTTGTTTTTCTCTTTCTGAATTACTTCACTCTGTATGACAGTTTCTAGGTCCATCCACCTCACTACAAATAACTCAGTTTCGTTCTTTTTTATGGCTGAGTAATATTCCATTGTATGTATGTGCCACATCTTCTTTATCCATTCATCTGTTGATGGGCACTTAGGTAGCTTCCATGTCCTGGCCATTGTAAGTATAGCTGCAATAAACATTTTGGTACATGACTGGTTTTGAATTATGGTTTTCTCAGGGTACATGCCTAGTAGTGGGATTGCTGGGTCATATGGTAGTTCTATTTGTAGTTTTTTAAGAAACCTCCATACTGTGCTCCATAGTGGCTGTATCAATTTACATTCCCACCAACAGAGCAGGAGTGTTCCATTTCCTCCACACCCTCTCCCGCATTTATTATTTGTAGATTTTCTGATGATGGCCAGTCTGACCGGTGTGAGATGATATCTCATTGTAGTTTTGATTTGCATTTCTCTAATGATTAATGATGTTGAGCATTCTTTCATGTGTTTGTTGGAAACCTGTATATCTTCTTTGGAGAAATGTCTATTTAGGTCTTCTGCCCATTTTTGGATTCGGTTGTTTGTTTTTTTCTTATTGAGCTGCATGAGCTGCTTGTATGTTTTGGAGATTAATCCTTTGTGAGTTGCTTCACTTGCAAATATTTTCTCCCATTCTGAAGGCTGTCTTTTCATTTTGTTTATGGTTTCCTTTGCTGTGCAAAAGCTTTGAAGTTTCATTAGGTCCCATTTGTTTATTTTTGTTTTTATTTCCATTTCTCTAGGAGGAGGGTCAAAAAGGATCTTGCTGTGGTTTATGTCATAGAGTGTTCTGCCTATGTTTTCCTCTAAGAGTTTGAAGGTGTCTGGCCTTACATTTAGGTCTTTAATCCATTTTGAGTTTATTTTTGTGTATGGTGTTAGGGAGTGTTCTAATTTCATTCTTTTACATGTAGCTGTCCAGTTTTCCTAGCACCACTTATTGAAGAGGCTGTCTTTTCTCCACTGTATATTCTTGCCTCCTTTATCAAAGATAAGGTGACCATATGTGCATGGGTTTATCTCTGGGCTTTCTATCCTGTTCCATTGATCTATCTTTCTGTTTTTGTGCCAGTACCATACTATCTTTACTACTGTAGCTTTGCAGTATAGTCTGAAGTAAGGGAGCCTGATTCCTCCAGTTCCATTTTTCTTTCTCAAGATTGCATTGGCTATTCGGGGTCTTTTGTGTTTCCATACAAATTGTGAAATTTTTTGTTCTACTTCTGTGAAAAATGTCAGTGGTAGTTTGATAGGGATTGCATTGAATCTGTAGATTTCTTTGGGTAGTAGAGTCATTTTCACACTGTTGATTCTTCCAATCCACAAACATTGTATATCTCTCCATCTATTTCTATCATCTTTAATTTCTTTCACCAGTGTCTTATAATTTTCTGCATACAGGTCTTTTGTCTCCTTAAGTAGATTTATTCCTAGATATTTTATTCTTTTTGTTGCAATGGTAAATGGGAGTGTTTTCTTAATTTCACTTTCAGATTTTCATCATTAGTGTATAGGAATGCCAGAGATTTCTGTGCATTAATTTTGTATCCTGCTACTTTACCAAATTCATTGATTAGCTCTCGTGGTTTTCTGGTAGCATCTTTAGGATTCTCTATGTATAGTATCATGTCATCTGAAAAAAGTGACAGCTTTACGTCTTCTTTTCCAACTTGTATTCCTTTGATTTCCTTTTCTTCTCTGATTGCTGTGGCTAAAACTTCCAAATCTATGTTGAATAATAGTGGTGAGAGTGGGCAAACTTGTCTTGTTCCTGATCTTAGCAGAAATGCTTTCAGTTTTTCACCATTGAGGATGATGTTGGCTATGAGTTTGTCATATATGGCCTTTATTATGTTGAGGAAAGTTCCCTCTATGCCTACTTTCTGGAGGGTTTTTATCATAAATGTGTGTTAAAT
Organism: Tursiops truncatus; assembly: GCF_011762595.2. Taxonomy (NCBI): domain Eukaryota; kingdom Metazoa; phylum Chordata; class Mammalia; order Artiodactyla; family Delphinidae; genus Tursiops; species Tursiops truncatus. The sequence goes on from NC_047034.1 coordinate 125,599,171, forward strand.
TTTGTCAAAAGCTTTCCCTGCATCTATTGAGATGACCATATGGTTTTTCTCCTTCAATTTGTTAATATGGTGTTTCACATTGATTGATTTGCATATATTGAAGAATCCTTGAATTCCTGCGATAAACCCCACTTGATCATGGTATATGATCCTTTTAATGTGCTGTTGGATTCTGTTTGCTAGTATTTTGTTGAGGATTTCTGCATCTATGTTCATCAGTGATATTGGCCTGTAGTTTTGTTTCTTTGTGACATCCTTGTCTGGTTTTGGTATCAGGGTGATGGTGGCCTCGTAGAATGAGTTTGGGAGTGTTCCTCCCTTTGCTATATTTTGGAAGAGTTTGAGAAGGATAGGTGTTAGCTCTTCTCTAAATGTTTGATAGAATTCGCCTGTGAAGCCATCTGGTCCTGGGCTTTTGTTTGTTGGAAGATTTTTAATCACAGTTTCAATTTCAGGGTTTGTGATTGGTCTGTTCATATTTTCTGTTTCTTCCTGGTTCAGTCTCAGAAGGTTGTGCATTTCTAAGAATTTGTCCATTTCTTTCAGGTTGTCCATTTTATTGGCATATAGTTGCTTGTAGTAATCTCTCATGATCCTTTGTATTTCTGCAGTGTCAGTTGTTACTTCTTCTTTTCATTTCTAATTCTATTGATTTGAGTCTTCTCCCTTTTTTCCTTGATGAGTTTGGCTAATGGTTTTTCTATTTGTTTATCTTCTCAAAGAACCAGCTTTTAGTTTTATTGATCTTTGCTATTGTTTCCTTCATTTCTTTTTCATTTATTTCTGATCTGATCTTTATGATTTCTTTCTTTCTGCTAACTTTGGCGTTTTTTTGTTCTTCTTTCTCTAATTGCTTTAGGTGTAAGCTTAGGTTATTTATTTGAGATGTTTCATTTCTTAAGGTAGGCTTGTATAGCTATAAACTTCCCTCTTAGAACTGTTTTTGCTGCATCCCATAGGTTTTGGGTCATTGTGTTTTCATTGTTGTTTGTTTCTAGGTATTTTTTAATTTCCTCTTTGATTTCTTCAGTGATCTCTTGGCTTTTAAGTAGTATGTTGTTTAGCCTCCATGTGTTTGTATTTCTTACAGATTTTTTTCTGTAATTGATATCTAGTCTCATAGCGTTGTGGTCGGAAAAGATACTTGATACAATTTCAATTTTCTTAAATTTACTAAGGCTTGATTTGTGACCCAAGATATGATCTCTCCTGGAGAATGTTCCATGAGCACTTGAGAAGAATGTGTATTCTGTTCTTGTTGGATGGAATGTCCTATAAATATCAATTAAGTCCATCTTGTTTAATGTGTCATTTAAAGCTTGTGTTTCCTTATTTATTTTCATTTTGGATGATCTGTCCATCTGTGAAAGTGGGGTGTGAAAGTTCCCTACTATGATTGTGTTACTGTCAATTTCCCCTTTATGGCTGTTAGTATTTGCCTTATGTATTGAGGTGCTCCTATGTTGGGTGCATAAATATTTACAATTGTTATATCTTCTTCTTGGATTGATCCCTTGATCATTCTGTAGTGTCCTTCTTTGTCTCTTGTAATAGTTTTTGTTTTAAAGTCTATTTTGTCTGATATGAGAATTGCTACTCCAGCTTTCTTTTGGTTTCCATTTGCATGGAATATCTTTTTCCATCCCTTCACTTTCAGTCTGTTTGTGTCCCTAGGTCTGAAGTGGGTGTCTTGTAGACAGCATATATATGGGTCTTGTTTTGGTATCTATTCAGCCAGTCTATGACTTCTGGTTGGAGCATTTAATCCATTTACATTTAAGGTATTTATCGATATGTATGTGCCTATTACCATTTTCTTAATTGTTTGGGTTTATTATTGTAGGTCTTTTCCTTTTCTTGTGTTTCCTGCCTAGAGAAGTTCCTTTAGCATTTGTTGTAAAGCTGGTTTGGTGGTGCTGAATTCTCTTAGCTTTTGCTTGTCTGTAAAGCTTTTAATTTCTCCATCAAATCTGAATGAGATCCTTGCTGGGTAGGGTAATCTTGGTTGTAGGTTTTTCTCTTTCATCACTTTAAATATGTCCTGCCACTCCCTTCTAGCTTTCAGAGTTTCTGCTGAAAGATCAGCTGTTAACCTTATGGGGATTCTCTTATGTGTTACTTGTTGTTTTTCCCTTGCTGCTTTTAATATTTGTTCTTTGTATTTCATTTTTGATAGTTTGATTAATATGTCGTGGCGTGTTTCTCGTTGGATTTATCCTATATGGGACTCTCTGTGCTTCCTGGACTTGATTAAGTATTTCCTTTCCCATATTAGGGAAGTTTTCGACTGTAATCTCTTCAAATATTTTCTCGGTCCCTTTCTTTTTCTCTTCTTCTTCTGGGACCCGTATAATTCGAATGTTGGTGCATTTAATGTTGTCCCAGAGGTCTCTGAGACTGTTCTCAATTCTTTTCATTCTTTTTTCTTTATTCTGCTCTGCAGTAGTTATTTTCACTATTTTATCTTCCAGGTCACTTTTCTGTTCTTCTGCCTCAGTTATTCTGCTATTGATCCCTTCTAAAGAATTTTTAATTTCATTTATTGTGTTGTTCATCACTGTTTGTTTGCTCTTCAGTTCTTCTAGGTCCTTGTGAAACGTTTTTTGTATTTTATCCATTCTATTTCCACGATTTTGGATCATCTTTACTATCACTATTCTGAGTTCTTTTTCAGGTAGACTGCCTATTTCGTCTTCATTTGTTAGGTCTGGTGGGGTTTTGCCTTGCTCCTTCATCTGCTGTGTGTTTCTCTGTCTTCTCATTTTTCTTATCTTACTGTGTTTGGGGTCTCCTTTTCACAGGTTGCACATTCGTAGTTTCCGTTATTTTTGGTGTCTGTCCCCAGTGGCTAAGGTTGGTTCAGTGGGTTGTGTAGGCATTCTGGTGGATGAGGCTGGACTTGTCTTTCTGGTGGGCAGGTCTGCATCTGGTGGTGTGTTTTGGGGTGTCTGTGGCCTTATTATGATTTTAGGCAGCCTCTGTGCTAATGGATGGGGTTGTGTTCCTGTCTTGCTAGTTGTTTGGCATAGGGTGTCCTTCACTGTAGCTTGCTGGTCATTGAGTGGAGCTGGGTCTTGGCGTTGAGATGGAGATCTCTGGGAGATTTTCACCGTTTGATATTACATAGGGCTGTGAGGTCTCTTGTGGACCAGTGTCCTGAACTTGGCTCTCGCACCTCAGTGGCACAGCCCTCACGCCTGGCTGGGGCACCAAGAGCCTGTCCTCCACACGGCTCAGCATAAAAGGGAGAAAAAAAAGAAAGAAAGAAAGAAGAAGATAAAATAAAATAGTTATTAAAATAAAAAATAATTATTAAGAAAAAAAATTTTTTAAGTAATAAAACAAAAACAGACAGAAAGAATCCTAGGACAAATGGTAAAAGCAAAGCTATACAGACAAAATCACACACAAAAGCATACACATACACACTCACAAAAAGAGAAAAAGGAGAAAAAAAATATATATCATTGCTCCCAAAGTCCACCTCCTCAATTTGGGATGATTCGTTGTCTATTCAGGTATTCCACAGATGCAAGGTTACATCAAGTTGATTGTGGAGATTTAATCTGCTGCTCCTGAGGCTGCTGGGAGAAATTTCCCTTTCTCTTCTTTGTTCGCACAGCTCCCGGGGTTTAGCTTTGGATTTGGACCCGCCTCTGTGTGTAGGTCGCCTGAGGGCATCTGTACTTCACTCAGATAGGAAGGGTGGGACGGAGGGGTACAGATGCAGGGCGAGTCTGTGGCGGCAGAGGCCGGCGTGACATTGCACCAGGCTGAGGCATGCCGTGAATTCTCCTGGGGAACTTGTCCCTGGATCACGGACCCCTGGCAGTGGCGGGCTGCACAGGCTCCCGGGAGGGGTGGTGTGGATAGTGATATATGCTTGCACACAGGCTTGTTGGTGGCTGCAGCAGCAGCCTTAGCGTCCCATGCACGTCTCTGGGGTCCGCGCTGATAGCCGTGGCTCACACCCATCTCTGGATATCCTTTAAGTGGCACTCTGAATCCCCTCTCCTCACGCACCATGAAACAAAGAGGCAAGAAAGAGTCTCTTGTCTCTTTGGCAGCTCCAGACTTTTTCCCGGACTCCCTCCCGGCTAGCCGTGGCACACTAGTTGCCTTCAGGCTGTGTTCACTCAGCCAACCCCAGTCCTCTCCCTGGGATCTGACCTCTGAAGCCCGAGCCTCAGCTCCCAGCCCCGCCCGCCCCAGCGGGTGAGCGGACAAGCTTCTCAGGCTGGTGAGTGCCGGTCGGCACCGATCCTCCATGCGGGAATCTCTCCGCTTTGCCCTCTGCACCCCTGTGGCTGCGCCCTCCTCCGTGGCTCCAAAGCTCCCCCCGACTCCCTGCCACCTGCAGTCTCCACCCGCAAAGGGGCTTCCTAGTGTGTGGAAACCTTTCCTCCTTCACAGCTCCCTCCCACTTGTGCAGGTCCCATCCCTATTCTTTGTCTCTGTTTCTTCTTTTTTCTTTTGCCATACCCAGGTAGGGGAGTTTCTTGCCTTTTGGGAGGTCTGAGGTCTTCTGCCAGCGTTCAGTAGGTGTTCTGTAGGAGTTGTTCCACTTGTAGATGTATTTCTGTTGTATTTGTGGGGAGGAAGGTGATCTCCGTGTCTTGGAGCCATCTTGAAGCTCCTCGCAAGCATCTTTTCTGACCACAAGCGTAAGAAAGTAAAAATCAACTACAAGAAAAAAACTGGAAAAAACACAAACATGTGAAGTCTAAACAATATGATACTAAACAACCAATGAGTCATAGAAGAAATAAAAGAAGAAATTAAGAAAATATTTTGAGACAAATGAAAATGGAAATACAATGTTCCAAAATCTATGAGATGCAACAAAAGAAGTTCTAAAAAGGAAGTTTATAGCAATACAGGGATAGCTCAGGAAATAAGAAAATCTCAAACAGTCTAACCTTACACCTAATGGAACTAGGGGAAAAAGCATTAGTAGAAGGAGGCAAATAAAAATCAGAGCATAAATAAAATACAGGCCAAAAAACAATAGAGAAGATTAATGAAACCAAGAGCTGCTGCTTTGAAAAGATAAACAAAACAGACAAACTTTTAACCAGACTCATCAAAAAAGAGAGAGAGAGAGGACCCAAATAAATAAAATCAGAAATGAAACAAGTTACAACCAGCACCACAGATACTGCATTTTTACAACTTGAAGGTATGTGGCAACCCTGCATTGTCAGTTGATGGTTAGCATTTTTTGGTGATAAAGTATTTTTTAATTAAAGTATGTTGCACCCTTAACTACAGCATAGTGTAAACATAACTTTTATATATCCCGGGAAACCAAAAACTTTGTGTGACTTGCTCTATGGCAATATTTGCTTTATTGTGGTGGTATATAACCAAACTTGCAATATCTTTGAGGTATGCCTGTAAATAAGTCAAGGGGATATATTGTACATCATAGGTAATATAGTCAACAATATTGTAGTAACTTTGTATAGGGACAGATGGTTGCTAGACGTATCATGGTGGTCATTTTGTAATGTATTTAAATGTTGAATCACTGTTTTGTATACCTGAAACTAACATAATATTTTATGTCAATTGTATTTCAATTAAAAAATAATGACTTCATCAAATCTCAAAAAAAAAGAAAAAAAAAGAGAGAAAGAGAAAGTATTAAGTGTCCCCAAAACACCTTTAGGGTAATTAGACCACGTCACCTCTGTGCCCATATGTATTATAGCCCCTGAGGGCAAGAAATTGCCTGTCTTATTTACCATTCAATCTCCTATGCCTAGAATAGGCCTGGCACAGAGAAGGCACTCAATAAATGGAGGCATTGAAGGAATATGTTTATATTATCTGTGTATTTCATCCCTGAAAGTCTGAATTGCATGAGGCATTGCAAGAACCATGCTCATCAAAGGGAAATTTAGTTAGGTTAATTTTATTGTGCTCAATAAGGCCTGAGCAAACTGTTCATCCTCTACAGAGCCCCAGAGTTATATCACTAAAGGGAAAACCCTACAGTCCCTCCTACACCTTAAACTCTCTAATACTTGTCTCAGGCCTACAAGCATAAACTCTGAAGCATTATACACACAGCTTTCCTGTGCCCCTGTGCCCCTGTGCCCCTTCTGATCACATATCCTGCATCTCCCCAACCCTCACATTAGGTTCCAGAAAAATGGCTTATGAGTCCCTAAATATGGAGGTTGTTTTACTCCTCTGTAACTTTGCAAGTACTGTTCCTATGTCTGAAATGCCATTTGCTCCTCCCCTTAGCCACTTAAAAATTTCATCTTCAAAATCCAGCTTAACTGTTAACTCCCCTGTGAAGTTTTCCCTGATCTCACCCAGCTGCTAGCCCAGTCCTTCAAATAATCTCTCTCCTCTGAACTGTGCACATTTGTGAGTTGCTGCATTCATCACATGTTGCTGTTTTTTCTTTTCTTTTTTTTGGAGTATAGCTGACTTACAATGTTGTGTTAGTTTCAGGTGTAGAGCAAAGTGATTCAGTTATACATAGACATATATCTATTCTTGTTCAGATTCTTTCCCCATATAGGTTATTACAGAATATTGAATAGAGCTCCCTGTGCTATGCAGTAGGTCCTTTTTGATTATCTGTTTTATATAGTAGTGTGTATATGTTAATCCCAAACTCCTAATTTGTCCCGCCCCCGACCTTTCTCTTTTGGTACCCATAAATTTGTTTTCTAAGTCTGTGAGTCTGTTTCTGTTTTGTAAGTAAATTCATTTTTATCATTTTTTTAAGATTCCACATGTAAGTGATATCATATGATATTTGTCTTTCTCTGACTTACTTCACTTAGTATGATAATCTCTAGGTCCTTTCATGTTGCTGCAAATGGCATTATTTCATTCTTTTTTATGGCTGAGTAATATTCCATTGTGGGTGCCCCCACTATTATTGCATTACTGTTGATTTCTCCTTTTATGGCTGTTAGTATTTGCCTTGTTTATTGAGGTGCTCCTATGTTGGGTGCATATGTAATTACAATTGTTATATCTTCTTCTTGGATTGATCCCTTGATCATTATGTAGTGTCCTTCTTTGCCTCTTCTAACAGTCTTTATTTTAAAGTCTATTTTGTATGATATGACTATTGCTACTCTAGCTTCTTTTGATTTGCATTTGCATGGAATATCTTTTTCCATCCCCTCACTTTCAGTCTGTATGTGTCCCTAGATCCGAAGTGGGTTTCTTGTAGACAGCATATATATGGGTCTTGTTTTTGTATCCATTCAGCCAGTCTGTGTCTTTTGGTTGGAGCATTTAATCTGTTTACATTTAAGGTAGTTACCAATATGTATGTTCTTATTGCCATTTTGTTAATTGCTTTGGATTTGTTTTTGTAGGACTTTATTCTTCCCTTCCTCTTTTGTTCTCTTCTCTTATAATTTGATGACTATTTTTAGTGTTGTGTTTGGATTTCTTTTTCTTTTTTGTATGTATATCTAGGGTAGATTTTTGTTTCAGTTACCATGTGGTTTTGATATAGTAGTCTATATATAAAAAAGATTGTTTTAAGTTGCTGGTCTCTTAATTTCAAATGCATTTCCAATATCCTGCATTTGTACTCTCCTCTTCTCATGATTGCTGGTTTTGATATCATATTTGTATGTAGATTATTTCCTACCTTTACTGTATGTTTGCCTTTACTGGTGAGCTTTCCCATTTGTAATTTTCTTCTTTCTAGTCGGGACCTTTTCTTGTCCACCTAGAGAAGTTCCTTTAGAATTTGTTGTAAAGCTGGTTTGGTGGTGCTGAATTCTCTTAGCTTTTGCTTGTCTGTAAAGCTTTTGATTTCTCTGTCAAATCTGAACAAGAGCCTTGCTGGGTAGAGTATTCTTGGTTGTAGGTTTTTCCCTTCCATCACTTTAAATATATTGTGCCATTCCCTTCTTACCTGCAGAGTTTCTGATGAAAAATCAGCTGATAACCTTATGGGGATTTCCTTGTATGTTATTTGTTGCTTTTCCCTTGTTGCTTTTAATATTTTCTCTTTGTCTTTAATTTTTGTCAGTTTGATTAATATGTGTCTTGGTGTGTTCCTCCTTGGTTTTATCCTGTATGGGATTCTCTGTGCTTCCTGAACTTGGGTGACTATTTCCTTTCCCATGTTAGGGAAGTTTTCAGCTATTATCTCTTCAAATATTTTCTCAGGCCCTTTCTCTCTCTCTCTTCTCTTTCTGGGACCCCTATAATGTGAATGTTGGTGAGTTTGATGTTGTCCCAGAGGTCTCTAAGACTGTCCTCATTTCTTTTCATTCTTTTTTCTTTACCATGTTTCACAGAAGTGATTTCCACCATTCTGCCTTCCAGCTCACTTATGCATTTTTCTGCCTCAGTTATTCTGCTATTGACTCCTTCAAGTGTATTTTTCATTTCAGTTTACTTATTGTTCAACTCTGTGTTTTCGTTCTTTATATCCTCTAGCTCTTTGTTAAATATTTCTTGGGTCTTCTTGGTCTGTACCTCTATTCTTTTTCTGAGATCTTGGATCATTTTTACTGTCATTACTCTGAATTCTTTTTTGGGTAGATACCCTATCTCCACATCACTTAGTTGTTCTTCTGGAGTTTTATCTTGTTCCTTCATCTGGAACATATTCCTCTGCTGTCTCAGTTTGTCTAACTTTCTGTTGCATTCTCCATTTCACAGGCTGTAGGACTGTAGTTCCTCTTGCTTCTGGTGTCTGCCCCGCTGGTGGGTGAGGCTGGTCTAGAGGCTTGTGCAGGCTTCCTTGTGGGAGGGACTGGTGCCTGGCCCCTGTTGGGTGGAGCTGGGCCTTTTCCCTCTGGTGGGCAGGGTTGTGTCAAGTGGTGTGTTTAGAGGTAGCTGTGGGTTTAGGAAGACTTTAGGCAGCCTGCCTGCTGATTGGTGGGGCTGTGTTCCTGATTGGTAGTGGCCTGAGGCATCCTAGCACTGGAGCCTACAGGCTGTTTGGTGGGGCCAGGTCTTCATGTCAAAATGGCAGCCTCCAGGAGAACTCATGCCAATGAGTACTCCCTGGTACCTCCACCACCAGTGTCCTCGTCTCAACAGTGAGTCACAGCCTCTCCCCACCTCTGCAGGAGTCCCTCTAAGACCAGCAGGTGGGTCTGGTCCAGGGTCCTACAAAGTCACTGCTTTTTCCCTGGGTCCTGGTGTGCATGAGACCTTGTATGTGCTCTCCAAGAGTGGAGTTTCTGTTTCCCCCAGTCCTGTGGAGTTCCTGCAATCAAGCCCCACTGGCCTTCAAAGCCAAATGCTCTGGGGGCTCCTGCTCCTGATTCCAGACCCCAAGACTAGGGAGGCTGATGCAGGGCTAGAACTCTCACTCCTGTGGGAGAACGTCTGCAATATAATTATTTTCCAGTGTGTGGATCACCCACTTGGTGGGTATGGGATTTGAACATATCATGAATGCACTCCTCCTAGTGACTCCTTGTGGCTTCTTCTTTGTCTTTGAATGTAGAATATCTTTTTAGGTAGGTTCCAGTCTTTTTTTGTTGATCGTTGTTCAGCAGTTAGTTGTGATTTTGGTGTTTTTGTGAGAGAAGGTGAGCTCAAGTCCTTCTGTTCTGCCATCTTGTCTCCAACCTCTCTTCACACGTTGCTGTTCTATAAGCTTGTTTGTCTTCCCTTTTAGCAGATGAGCCACTTGGGGATAAAGGTCATGCTTGTTCATCTGAATAGTTGTGGTAACTAGTACCTAGTTTCATCTAACCAGGATAAGAAAAATCCCTCTAGGAGTTTCAAACAAAAGGACTGTAATGCCAGGAACTGGATATATGAGTGATAGAAGAAGCTGAGAAGCCAACCAGGAACAGTGAGCATCTTAGTTTGGATTTCCAAGAAGCAGCCTCTGAGACAATATTCAAATGCAGGCAATTTATCAGAAAATGCAAGGAATATAGGTAGATGGGGAGAAGTGCTACAGGAAAGGAAGGCAAGGCAACTTGCCCACAAGGGCATCTATTTAGCCAGATACCAAAGTGGGCAGCTGGAACTTAATTCCACATGGACACTCTAGAAAATAGCACAAAATACACATCTCAGAATTATCCTCACCAAGGGGTAAGGGAGCTGGGGTATTTACCCTAGTCAGTCATTGGTTAAGGGCTATCTCCTGAGGAAATGTTAATAATTCTTAGGCACTTACAGCCTGCTATACACACCAAGGGGGTGTCAGCTGCTTGGGGGTAGCTCTCCAACAAAGATGCAGGCAGGAGATTACCTTTGGAAGTCAGGCTGGCTGACTAAAATGGTAAGTGGATTCTTAGAGATGTGGACAGAGCATTGATAACATCAGCTATAGTGAGGCAACTCAGAAGTTAACAGAATCAATAGCTGACCTTGATGTCCAGAGTCTGGGGCTGGAGTACTGGGTCCCAGAAGCCAGGAATACATGTAGAAGCTGGAATGCTCATTGTGGGCTTGTTCTTGTTTGGCAGACACTAGAGCCATAGAGGGCATTTAGCCTCTCCCAAAGACTCCCACAGGAGGCAAGCAGAGGCTTCTTCCTTCCTCCTGTCCTGCAGTCCCCACCAGTGCCTCCCTTGGCCAGAACCAGCTGGAAACCACTTGACAGGAGCTTGGGAAACCAGCCTGCTCTCCAGGATGCAGAGCAGAGTGGATCAGAGTAAGAGCAAACTGGCCCCAGGACTGGCAGGCTACCGTGACACTGTGACATACAGAGCTGTGTTCCCCCCCAAACCACCAGCGTCACAATTACCTGGGCAGTTTGTTTAAAAGGCAGATTCCTGGGCCCTAGTCTTGGCCTGATGAATCCGAACCTCACTGATGAGGTTGGGGTCCCAGGAGTCTATTTTTAACAGGTCTCTGAAGAGGTTCTTATACATAACTAAATTTGGGAACTACTGTAGAAGTGACTCAACAAAAATGTTTTGGAGATGTAAAAAAATTAAAGTGAATGAAATAGGTAACAAGCTGAAAATTCGATTTCTTGCCAATCCAAAAAAATCAATTAACAAAAATGGTCCTTTCCAGTTAATCTAAGTTTAACGGCTTAAAAGTAAGTATTTGATTTTCATTTTACAAAAAAGTAATCAAAGTCAAAGGATACTAGAAAATATATCCGTAAAAGCCTGAGGTAGCACCAGGGAGCAGGATCCGAACTGTAGATGCTTTTGTTGACACACTTATACTATATTGCTATTATCGTTGTTGTTGTTATTGTTGTTGTGTTGTCATGGCCACCTACCCTCTACTAGACTCTGAGTTGAAGGGGTGTGTCTTGCTACTTTCTGCACACCCAGCACAAAACATGGCTAATTACACAGGAGGGGTCTGAAAAATGCATGTAGTGTTGAGTTCAGAATCTAAAGCTTCCCCTTAGCCACTAACGTCTCTGAAGCTGGCTCTTTCAGCTACAGGTCAACTCAGAATGTGGCCAAAGGATTTCTTTTTTTCTTTAAATTTCCAAAACCCTTTCAGGTTTTCCATAAAATTGGCCTTTATAAATTTTTCTCTTGGTTTCAAACATTCATGTGGTAAATTTGTTCAGTGATGCATTACACATGATATATTGTGTTTATTTTGGAATAATTAAGCAATTGTTATCATAGAAATTGCATTACTCAGTTTTATTAAGAAAAAGCTCCCCTTTCCTAAAACGGTAATATATTCGATTAAAAAATATTCCAAGGCAAGAATCAGACAAAATAAGCATTCAAAAGCACAAATTCAAAATAAGAAAAAGATTAACTGTGTTCCAAAATGAGATGAACAAAAACAACTTATCAATTTTACTGTTTCAAGGGAGTGGACAAGAGGATGAAAACTGCATTAAAAAAAATTCCATTACCATAAAAACTCATATAGGGACAATTTATTTACAAGGAAATAAAATAGAAACACAATGCTGCATGTAAAATAGGAAGCCTGTGAGCATCAAACTAGATTCACTTAGGAGACAGTTCCCAGAAAGTAAGAGGACACACTGAAATCAGTCAGACATGGGTTGAAATCTAGGATCCAGCATAAAACACCTACATGAAATTATAAGATCTGTACCTTAATCTTTTCAAAAATAGTAACAATAGCACCTACTTTATAGGGCCGGTTAACCAGTGAGCTGTCTCTCTATTAACTGCTTTCTCAGTATCTATAAAGTCTGGAGCTAAATAAAAATACAAATTTCCCCCATAGAATTGGCTTCTGGCCATCTAACATACCTAATGAAATAATCTGGCATGGAAAAGGAACTTCAGGGACACATGACAGTGAAGGAGCATGGGTTTGGGGTCCACCACAGAGAGACATCAACTAAGGGGCAGAAGGGACATAGGAAGGGAAGTTATTCCCAGATCAAGCAAGCTAGGGGGCTTGAGTTTGTGTATTGGTCTATACTGGGCAGTTACAGGATAGTGATGGGGATCAGGGACTTTTAAGTTACTCTGGGTCTTAATCCTCGCTCCATCATCCACTAACTAGCTGTAGGAAGTAGAAAAAGTTATATATTCTCTCTGTGCTTCAGCTTCATCATTAAAATAAAATAACGTAACTCATTGGATAGCTGTCAGAATTGTGTGATCATGTGTGTAATGTGTTTATCACAATTCTTGGCACATAATAAATGTTCAGAACATGCTAGCTAGTAGTAAGAGATGTAGTAGAGTTTGTTTCCTTGGTTCAGGAATAGAATGCCTGCTCCAACATGATGAGAACTGAAAAGGAAAAATTACAGTCACAATTCTACATAGACCGTGTTATCAAGGTATGCACTCCACAGATACAGAAACAAGGTACATGGGGGAGATCAGGTCATAATAACAGGGTAGAAATGCAGTAACTAAAACTGGGACAGATAATCAGCTTTGAACTAGCAGCAAGTGTGACACAATGGTTGGACCAAACCTACTCACAGAGATCAAGTTTTCAGCTGGTGGTAGAGAAGACATCTGGGAAAGGCAGACAGGCAACTCATAAACATATCAAAACTGAAGTCAGTAACTCCGTATCTATCCAGAGTAGTCTCATTCAGTAGTCTCTTTGGCTCCATAAGTAAGCAGACAAGCCTTCTGAGCAATCTTATTCATTGTCATGAAGCCCGTGGAAAAAATATTTATCTTTTACTCATAGGAAGCTTTTCATCCCCTCATTCAGACCGTGTTTACTCTTTTTGAAACTTCTTAAACTGAAGTATAGTTGATTTTCAATATTGTTTTAGTTTCTGGTGTAGAGCAAAGTGATGTAAAACAGACCCTATTTACTCTTATTTTACATGCAATTTTTTTTTAAGAATCAATTTTATTGATTTATTTATTTTTGGCTGCGTTGGGTCTCCATTGCTGTACTCAGGCTTTCTCTAGTTGTGGCGAGCAGTGCCTTCTCTTGTTGCAGAGCACGGGCTCTAGGCACGCAGGCTTCAGTAGTTGTGGCATGTGGGCTCCGTGGTTGTGGCTCATGGGCTCTAGAGCACAGACTCAGTAGTTGTGGCGCACGGGCTTAGTTGCTCCACGGCATGTGGGATCTTCCCAGACCAGGGCTTGAACCCGTGTCCCCTGCATTGGCAAGTGGATTCTTAACTACTGTGCCACAAGGGAAGTCCCTTTACATGTGATTTTAATGAACAGTTGTATTTGGTTTCCTAGCCCATGACAGGTTTTGGGAGAAAGGGGAAATTTCTTTGGTGGGAATCCTGTCCAAAAAAAGTACTATAAAATTATGTAAACTAGAAATAGCCTTATTTTTAATTTTGTTTTATAGTTTATTTATAGCTTAAAAACTTTGAATTTGTCCCACTTAGAGTATTTTGACTAAATACTGGTTTTTTTTACATCTTTATTGGAGTATAATTGCTTTACAATGGTGTTTAGTTTCTGCTTTATAACAAAGTGAATCAGTTATACATATACATATGTTCCCATATCTCTTCCCTCTTGCATCTCCCTGCCTCCCACCCTCCCTATCCCACCCCTCTAGGTGGTCACAAAGCACCGAGTTGATCTCCCTGTGCTATGCGGCTGCTTCCTACTAGCTATTTTACGTTTGGTAGTGTATATATGTCCATGCCACTCTCTCACTTTGTCACAGCTTACCCTTCCCCCTCCCCATATCCTCAAGTCCATTCTCTAGTAGCTCTGTGTCTTTATTCCTGTCTTACTCCTAGGTTCTTCATGACATTTTTTTTTTCTTAGATTCCATATATATGTGTTAGCATACGGTATTTGTCTTTCTCTGTCTGACTTACTTCACTCTGTATGACAGACTCGAGGTCCATCCACCTCACTACAAATAACTCAATTTCGTTTCTTTTTATGGCTGAGTAATATTCCATTGTATATATGTGCCACATCTTCTTTATCCATTCATCCAATGATGGACACTTAGGTTGCTTCCATCTCCAGGCTATTGTAAATAGAGCTGCAATGAACATTTTGGTACATGAGTCTTTTTGAATTATGGTTTTCTCAGGGTATATACCCAGTACTGGGATTGCTGGGTCATATGGTAATTCTATTTGTAGATTTTTAAGGAACCTCCATACTGTTCTCCATAGTGGCTGTACCAATTCACATTTCCAGCAGCAGTGCAAGAGTGTTCCCTTTTCTCCACACCATCTCCAGCATTTATTGTTTCTAGATTTTTTGATGATGGCTATTCGGACCGGTGTAAGATGATATCTCATTGTAGTTTTGATTTGCATTTCTCTAATGATTAATGATATTGAGCATTCTTTCATGTGTTTGTTGGCAATCTGTATATCTTCTTTGGAGAAATGTCTATTTAGGTCTTCTGACCATTTTTAGATTGGGTTTTTTGTTATTGAGCTGCATGAGCTGCCTGTAAATTTTGGAGATTAATCCTTTGTCAGTTGCTTCATTTGCAAATATTTTCTCCCATTCTGAGTGTTGTCTTTTGGTCATGTTTATGGTTTCCTTTGCTGTGCAAAAGCTTTGAAGTTTCATTAGGTCCCATTTGTTTATTTTTGTTTTTATTTCCATTTCTCTAAGAGGTGGGTCAAAAAGGATCTTGCTGTGATTTATGTCATAGAGTGTTCTACCTATGTTTTCCTTTAAGAGTTTTAGTTTCTGGCCTTATATTTAGGTCTTTAGGATTCTTTAGGATTCTCTATGTATAGTATCATGTCATCTGCAAACAGTGACAGCTTTACTTCTTCTTTTCCGATTTGGATTCCTTTTATTTCCTTTTCTTCTCTGATTTCTGTGGCTAAAACTTCCAAAACTATGTTGAATAAGAGTGGTAAGAGTGGGCAACCTTGTCTTATTCCTGATCTTAGCAGAAATGCTTTCAGTTTTTCACCATTGAGGAAAATGTTGGCTATGGGTTTGCCATATATGGCCTTTATTATGTTGAGCAAAGTTCCCTCTATGCCTACTTTCTGGAGGGTTTTTATCATAAATGTGTGTTAAATTTTGTCAACAGCTTTCTCTGCCTCTATTGAGATGACCATATGGTTTTTCTCCTTCAATTTGTTAATATGGTGTTTCACATTGATTGATTTGCGTATATTGAAGAATCCATGCATTCCTGGAATAAACCCCACTGATCATGGTATATGATCCTTTTAATGTGCTGTTGGATTCTGTTTGCTAGTATTTTGTTGAGGATTTTTGCATCTATGTTCATCAGTGATATTGGGCTGCGGTTTTCTTTCTTTGTGACATCCTTGTCTGGTTTTGGTATCAGGGTGATGGTGACCTCGTAGAATGAGTTTGGGAGTGTTCCTCCCTCTGCTATATTTTGGAAGAGTTTGTGAAGGATAGGTGTTAGCTCTTCTCTAAATGTTTGATAGAATTCGCCTGTGAAGCCATCTGGTCCTGGGCTTTTGTTTGTTGGAAGATTTTAATCATAGTTGCAATTTCAATGCTTGTGATTGGTCTGTTCATATTTTCTATTTCTTCCTGATTCAGTCTTGGCAGTTGTGCATTTCTAAGAGTTTGTCCATTTCTTCCAGGTTGTCCATTTTATTGGCATATAGTTGCTTGTAGTAATCTCTCATGATCCTTTGTATTTCTGCAGTGTCAGTTGTTACTTCTCCTTTTTCATTTCTAATTGTATTGATTTGAGTCTTCTCCCTTTTTGTCTTGATGAGTCTGCCTAATGGTTTATCAATTTTGTTTATCTTCTCAAAGAACCAGCTTTTAGTTTTATTAATCTTTGCTATTGTTTCCTTCATTTCTTTTTCATTTATTTCTGATCTGATCTTTATGATTTCTTTCCTTCTGCTAACTTTGGGGGTTTTCTTGTTCTTCTTTCTCTAATTGCTTTAGGTGCAAGGTTAGGTTGTTTATTCGAGATGTTTCCTGTTTCTTAAGGTAGGCTTGTATAGCTATAAACTTCCCTCTTAGAACTGCTTTTGCTGCATCCCATAGGTTTTGGGTCATCGTGTCTCCATTGTCATTTGTTTCTCGGTATTTTTTGATTTCCTCTTTGATTTCTTCAGTGATCACTTCGTTATTAAGTAGAGTATTGTTTAGCCTCCATGTGTTTGTATTTTTTACAGATCTTTTCCTGTAATTGATATCTAGTCTCATGGCGTTGTGGTCAGAAAAGATACTTGATACAATTTCAATTTTCTTAAATTTACCAAGGCTTGATTTGTGACCCAAGATATGATCTCTCCTGGAGCATGTTCCATGAGCACTTGAGAAGAATGTGTATTCTGTTGTTTTGGGATGGAATGTCCTATAAATATCAATTAAGTCCATCTTGTTTAATGTATCATTTAAAGCTTGTGTGTCCTTATTTATTTTCATTTTAGATGATCTGTCCATTGGTGAAAGTGGGGTGTTAAAGTCCCCTACTACGAATGTGTTACTGTCTATTTCCCCTTTTATGGCTGTTAGTATTTGCCTTATGTATTGAGGTGCTTCTATGTTGGGTGCATAAATATTTACAATTGTTATATCTTCTGCTTGGATCAATCCCTTGATCATTATGTAGTGTCCTTCTTTATCTGTTGTAATAGTCTTTATTATAAAGTCTATTTTGTCTGATATGAGAATTGCTACTCCAGCTTTCTTTTGGTTTCCATTTGCATGGAATATCTTTTTCCATCCCCTTACTTTCAGTCTGTATGTGTCTCTAGGTCTGAAGTGGGTCTCTTCTAGACAGCATATATATGTGTCTTGTTTTTGTATCCATTTAGCCAGTCTGTGTCTTTTGGTAGGAGCATTTAATCCATTTACATTTAAGGTATTTATCGATATGTATGTGCCTATTACCATTTTCTTAATTGTTTTGGGTTTGTTATTGTAGGTCTTTTCCTTCTCTTGTGTTTCCTGCCTAGAGAAGTTCCTTTAGCATTTGTTGTAAAGCTGGTTTGGTGGTGCTGAATTCTCTTAGCTTTTGCTTGTCTGTAAAGCTTTTAATTTCTCCATCAAATCTTAATGAGATCCTTGCTGGGTAGAGTAATCTTGGTTGTAGGTTTTTCTCCTTCATCACTTTAAATATGTCCTGCCACTCCCTTCTGGCTTTCAGAGCTTCTGCTGAAAGATCAGCTGTTAACCTGATGGGTATTCCCTTGTGTGTTATTTGTTGTTTTTCCCTTGCTGCTTTTAACATTTTTTCTTTGTATTTAATTTTTGATAGTTTGATTAATATGTGTCTTGGCATGTTTCTCCTTGGATTTATCCTGTATGGGACTCTCTGTGCTTCCTGGACTTGATTAAGTATTTCCTTTCCCATATTAGGGAAGTTTTCAACTATAATCTCTTCAAATATTTTCTCAGTCCCTTTCTTTTGCTCTTCTTCTTCTGGAACCCCTATAATTCAAATGTTGGTGCCTTTAATGTTGTCCCAGAGGTCTCTGAGACTGTCCTCAGTTCTTTTCATTCTTTTTTCTTTATTCTGCTCTGCAGTAGTTATTTCCACTATTTTATCTTCCAGGTCACTTTTCCATTCTTCTTCCTCAGTTACTCTGCTATTGATCCTATCTAGAGTATTTTTAATTTCATTTATTGTGTTGTTCATTGTTGCTTGTTTCATCTTTAGTTCTTCTAGGTCCTTGTTAAATGTGTCTTCCATTTTGTCCATTCTATTTCCAAGATTTTGGATCATCTTTACTATAATTATTCTGAGTTCTTTTTCAGGTAGACTGCCTATTTCCTCTTCATTTGTTAGGTCTGGTGGGTTTTTATCTTGCTCCTTCATCTGCTGTGTGTTTTTCTGTCTTCTCATTTTGATTATCGTACTGTGTTTGGGGTGTCCATTTTGCAGGCTGCAGATTCATAGTTCCCGTTGTTTTTGGTGTCTGTCCCCTGTGGTAAAGTTGGTTCAGTGGGTTGTGTAGGCTTCCTGGTGGAGGGGACTAGTGCCTGTGCTCTGGTGGGTGTGGCTGGATTTTGTCTTTCTGGTGGGCAGGTCCACGTCTGGTGGTTTGTTTTGGGGTGTCTATGGACTTATTATGATCTTAGGCAGCCTCTCTGCTAATGGGTGGGGTTGTATTCCTGTCTTGCTAGTTGTTTGGCATAGGGTGTCCAGCACTGTAGCTTGCTGGTCATTGAGTGAAGCTGGGTTTTGGTGTTGAGACGGAGATCTCTGGGAGATTTTCGCCATTTGACATTACGTGTAGCTGGGAGGTCTCTTGTGGATGAATGTCCTGAATTTGGCTCTCCCACCTCAGAGGCACAGCGCTGACTCCTTGCTGCAGAACCAAGAGCCTTTCATCCACATGGCTCAGAATAAAAGGGAGAAAAAGTAGAAAGAAGGAAAGAAGGAGGATAAAAGAAAATAAAATAAAGTAAGATAAAATAAAATAAAGTTATTAAAATAAAAAATAATTTTTAAGAAAAAAATTTTTAAAAAGGATGGATAGAACCCTAGGATAAATGGTGAAAGCAAAGCTATACAGACAAAATCTCACACAGAAGCATACACATACACACTCATAAAAAGAGGAAAAGGGGAAAAAGTCATAAATCTTGCTCTCAAAGTCCACCTCCTCAATTTGGGATGATTCGTTGTCTATTCAGGTATTCCACAGATGCAGGGTACATCACGTTGATTGTGGAGATTTAACCTGCTGCTCCTGAGGCTGCTGGGAGAGATTTCCCTTTCTCTTCTTTGTTCGCACAGCTCCCGGGGCTCAGCTTTGGATTTGGCCCCACCTCTGCATGTAGGTTACCGGAGGGCATCTGTTCTTCGCTCAGACAGGACGGGGTTAAAGGAGCCACTGATCCGGGGGCTCTGGCTCACTCAGGCCGTGGGGAGTGGGTGGCATGGAGTGTGGGGCGAGCCTGTGGCAGCAGAGGCCGGAGGGACGTTGCACCAGCCTGAGGCGCGCCGTGCGTTCTCCCGGGGAAGTTGTCTCTGGATCCCGGGACCCTGGCAGTGGCGGGCTGCACAGTTTCCCCGGAAGGGAGGTGTGGATAGTGACCTGTGCTCGCACACAGGCTTCTTGGTGGCGGCAGCAGCAGCCTTAGCGTCTCATGCCCGTCTCTGGGGTCCGCGCTGTTAGCTGCCTCTTGCGCCCGTCTCTGGAGCTCCTTTAAGCCTAAATACTGTTTTGTTCTTTTGTTTAATTTTCTATTTTAGATTAGGAATAGTCTTATAAAGCATAGCAGTCTTGCACTATTCATACTAGGGCAAATTACCCCAGGTGACTCATAAACAAAGAAAGCACAGTGGATAATTTTGAGTGCCCTCATCAAAATAAACGGTATCAGCACCACCCGGCAGATCAAGCCAAAAAACCAAAAGTCACCTTCTTTGCCTAATTGTATAAATCCAATCCATCAGCAAGTCTTATCAGTCATAAGTTCAAAATGTGTTCTGGGTTTGTTCACACACTTCTCTTTACTTCCACTTTCACCACCCTAGTCTAAGCCACCACAGTCTCTTGCCTGGACCGTAGCAATGGTTCTGTTTACAATAGCCAGGTCATGGAAGCAACCTAAATGCCTATCAACAGACGAATGGATAAAGAAGATGTGGCACATATATACAATGGAATATTACTCAGCCATAAAAAGGAACGAAATTGGGTCATTTGTTGAGACGTGGATGGATCTAGAGACTGTTATACAGAGTGAAGTAAGTCAGAAAGAGAAAAACAAATATCGTATATTAACGCATATATGTGGAACCTAGAAAAATGGTACAGATGAACTGGTTTGCAGGGCAGAAATTGAGACACAGATGTAGAGAACAAACATATGGACACCAAGGGCGGAAAGTAGTGGGGGGCTGGGGGTGGTGGTGTGATGAATTGTGTGATTGGGATTGACATGTATACACTGATGTGTATAAAATTGATGACTAATAAGAACCTGCTGTATAAAAAAATAAATAAAATTAAAAAATAAGATCAGGACTAAAAAAATAAAATAAAATAGATAACAAGGACCTACTGTATAGCACAGGGAACAATATTCAATATCTTGTAATAACCTGTAATGGGAAAGAATCTGAAAAATAAAAAATATATGTAAAACTGAAAAACAAAAACACACCATCCTGTAAGTCAGAAGTCCCACACAGCTCTCTGGGCTAAAACCAAGGTCCAGGCAGGGCTACTTTCCTGTCTGTAAGCTCTAGGGGAGAATACATTTCCTTGCTTTCTGCAGCTTCTAGAGGCTGCCCACATTCCGTGACTTGTGGCCCCTTCCTCCATCTTCAAAGCCAGCAGTGTTGTGTCTCCCTAACCCTAGTTCCATCATTGAATGTCTCTCTCTGACCACAATTGGAGAAGGTTCTCCACTTCTAAGGACACTTGCAGTTAGATTGGGCCCACCCAGAGCAACCAGGATAACTCCCCATTGCAAGGTCCTTAACTTAATTAAGTACATATGCAAAGTCTTTTTTGCAATGTAAGATAATATTCACAGGTTCTGGTGGTCGGAGTATGGACATCTTTGGAGGGCTGTTATTCTGACAGTTACATGAGATATCCCATAGATATTATCTATTAGAAGTAATGTTTTAAAATGGTGCCTACTCCCTGTTTTGTAGCTGGATTCTCCTAGTAGCTACTCAGTCATGGGAGGAAGAGAAAAATCAAAAACTTGACTTAAACAATTTTATTTTTAACTTTTTAGAAATGTATTTTATTGCATTTATGCATATCCCCAACTTGTTCTAAGAGGAATTTAAGGACCCTTAAGGGTCCTTAAGAATATGATAAGGATTATGTGTCAGGTACAGGAATGGTAGCCTCCTGTCTTTCCCTATTTTCACAGAAACCATCCTGCAAGGTAGAGCCTAACAGTTCAGAGCATAGACTCTGGGGCCAGACTGGGGCAGGGACTGGACCCATGCCCAGCTCTGTCACCTAATAGCTCTGTTTTTTTCTTTTTTTTTAACATCTTTATTGGAGTATAATTGCTTTACAATGGTGTGTTAGTTTCTGCTGTATAACAAAGTGAATCAGCTATACGTATACGTATATCCCCATATCTCCTCCCTCTTGTGTCTCCCTCCCACCCTTCCTATCCCACCCCTCTAGGTGGTCACAAAGCACCGAGCTGATCTCCCTGTGCTATGCGGCTGCTTCCCACTAGCTATTTTACATTTGGTAGTGTATATAAGTCTGTGCCACTCTCTCACTTCATCCCAACTTACCCTTCCCCCTCCCCATGTCATCAAGTCCATTCTCTAGTAGGTCTGTGTCTTTATTCCCATCCTGCCCCTAGGTTCTTCATGACCATTTTTTTTTTTTAGATTCCATATATATGTCTTAGCATATGGTATTTGTTTTTCTCTTTCTGACTTACTTCACTCTATACGACAAACTCTAGGTCCACCCCCCTCACTACAGGTAACTCAGTTTCATTTCTTTTTACGGCTGAGTAATATTCCATTGTATATATGTGCCACATCTTCTTTATCCATTCGTCTGTCGATGGGCACTTAGGTTGCTTCCATGTCCTGGCTATTGTAAATAGAGCTGCAATGAACATTGTGGTACATGACTCTTTTTGAATTATGGTTTTCTCAGGATATATGCCCAGTAGTGGGTTTGCTGGGCTGTATGGAAGTTCTATTTTTAGATCTTTAAGGAACCTCCATACTGTTCTCCATAGTGGCTGTATCAATTTACATTCCCACGAACAGTGCAAGAGGGTTCCCTTTTCTCCGCACCCTCTCCAGCATTTGTTATTTGTAGATTTTTTGATGATGGCCATTCTGACCTGTGTGAGGTGATACTTCATTGTAGTTTTGATTTGCATTTCTCTAATGATTAGTGATGTTGAGCATTCTTTCATGTGTTTGTTGGCAATCTGTGTGTCTTCTTTAGAGAAATGTCTATTTAGGTCTTCTGCCCATTTTTGGATTGGGTTGTTTGTTTTTTTGATATTGAGCTGCATAAGCTACTTGTAAATTTTGGAGATTAATCCTTTGTCAGTTTCCTCACTTGCAAATATTTTCTCCCATTCTGAGGGTTGTCTTTTCGTCTTGTTTATGGTTTCCTTTGCTGTGCAAAAGTTTTTAAGTTTCATTAGGTCCCAGCTGTTTATTTTTGTTTTTATTTCCATTTCTCTAGGAGGTGGGTCAAAAAGGATCTTGCTGTGATTTATGTCACAGAGTGTTCTGCCTATGTTTTCCTCTAAGAGTTTTACAGTGTCTGATCTTACACTTAGGTCTTTAATCCATTTTGAGTTTATTTTTGTATATGGTGTTAGGGAGTGTTCTAATTTCATTCTTTTACATGTAGCTGTCCAGTTTTCCCAGCACCACTTATTGAAGAGACTGTCTTTTCTCCATTGTATATTCTTACCTCCTTTATCAAAAATAAGGTGACCGTAGGTGCATGGGTTTACCTCTGGGCTTTCTATCCTATTCCATTGATCTAATAGCTGTGTCTTAGCACATGTTCCCTAATTCTCTGTGACTTAGCCTCCTCATCCATAAAATGGGAGTTCATTCATTTAACCAGTATTTATTGAGCACTTACTATATGCCAGCATAATTCTAGGCACTGGGGATTCAGCCAGAATACATATATATAGTGTCACTTGTTATTAAGAAATTCACCCACCCTCAGCCCCAACTTCATGTCTGCCTCAACCTCTACCCCAAGACCCTCTGGACTTCCCACAATCTAGTGACTAAAAGGATGAGCATGGTACAGGTTGGACCCTCCAGAAGCCTGCCCCAGTGCTTCTGCCAGCATCTTTGGGTACCTGTGTGGGAGAAATCGTTAATTGTGTTTTAATATGGCCTCTAGATTCGACAGTGAAAAAGGAGTAGCCAAAAATGCCTTTAGGATCCTGATAGAGAAGACAGAAAATAAGTAAGGAATATAAGTGTGTCTTTATAAGTAAGGAATGTAAGTGTGTGTTTGTCATATATATATCTTGCATGGTAATAAGTGCTGTGGAGAGAATTCTAGCAGGGAAGAGGAGAGAGAATGTCAAGTTTAAAATGTAGCAAGAGAAGACTCACTGAGAAGGAGACATTGGAGAAAAGACCTGAGGAAGGTCAGGGAACAGGGCATGTGGGCACACGTAGGAAGGAACAGAAGAGCAAAGACTTTCAGTGAGGAGCAGGTCTGGCCTGGCCTGGGCACCACGTGCAGCATAAGTGAGCCTGGAGCGATGGGAGATGAGAAAACATAACACTAGGACCTGCCTTAAAGGACAATTATGAGGATTAAATGAATTACATTTAATTAATTAATTGAATGACCCTAACCCTAACCCTTAGAGCAAGGACTGGCATATGAAAAGTTCTAAATTATATATATATATTTTTAAAAACCTATTATTTTTACCATTATTTCAGAAGTATGTCCCATTGAACAAAGTTCAAATGTTTTCCTCCCAGGGCTATAAGTTCATTCCTCAAAACACCCTCCAGGGGTGTTTCAGTACCTCAGGGTTCCACTGTGACCTGCGTGTCCTCATTCCTGTATGGCCTCGGCGTTAGCCCATATCTCTGGAGATGTCCAGACTTGGAGTGACAGAGATCCTTTCACACCCAGGACCTACAACATCAGATTTTGCTTGCTCTTCTACCAAGGAGAGATTTCATGATATTTAGAAATTAAGTTTGAGCGGGAATCCTTAATAATCACCTTCCACGTATTGTCTTGGAGATTGAAGTTAAAGCTACATCTTCTACCACTCTAGTTTGCTGTTCTTGTCTTTTCTTCTTCCCTAAATATCCTGCCCACCACTCTCTATTTACCCAGGGGTTTCAGAGCTTTCCCTAGGGCTCTTTCTAGGCTGTGCTCAGCACAGTACCCTGGAATCCTCCCTGTCAGCAGTGCCTTTTCCATGATAAGAGTGGTGGCCCTTATCTCAGTCACTAGGCGGCTCCATTTCTAGGAAAGGGTGATCAGTTTGTGATGCAGATATGGGGTGTCCAAAGAGTTGTAAAATCCCAGTTGAATCCCCCAAAACACACACACACACACACACACACACACACACAAACACACTGCAAGTAGTATGTCCTATCCCACAAATTCAGAGTACAGATATGGTCACATCACCTTTCTTTTTTACTTGAAGACACCCTCATGCCCGACTAGCAAGAAGTGATATATAGGGATATTCTCAACTCTAACTAGTCCAGTGATCTCCCAGGAGCTTACACGAAGCAACAACATTCAGACCTGCCCCTCCATACCAAGTTGAAACAAGTGGACAGATGTGTCCAGAGCTGCCATGTCTTCTACCCAGTGTCACCATGGGGGCTGGTTCTGCCCATTCCTTCCCATGCCTGCCCCCTTATTTTAACTCTGAAGTTACGGGTCTTTCCAATGACACCCTTGCTCTCAGGAATTCTCTCCTATATTCTTTTCACTGTGCTAGGATAGTTAGTCCAGAAAAGCCATTTGATGCACTGTGTAAGACCTAGCCCTATGTCACAGACTGTAAGGTCTTGGTCCCAGGTCATCAGCCTAGAGGTCTCCTCTCCATAATGTTGATTTTATTTTAGGAATCTCATAGCCCTTCCCTGTCCTGGGTTAATGGGAGCCCTCTACCCACCCTTCTTCAGCAGCTCTACCCAACCAGACCTCAGGGAGCAGAATTTAGAACCTTGGCCTCTTGTCTTCCAAAACACCTTGGGCTCATATGCAAATCAATTGTCATCTTCACCCCAAATCAATTTCCCCAAGTAGCAGGCTTACTGGATTGACAAAATTCAGACATGCCCAAAACCCAGAACAATGGCTGCTTCTTAGCTCTATATTAAAGGGGCCACTCAAGAAACAGCACAGCAGACAGACAAGCCTCACTTGCTAATACATATATATATCCAGACGTTTCAGATGAAAAAGCAAAGGCTGAGGACAAAATCAGATATGCAGTGTGAGCTATTTGTATCTGACACATTTTTATTTGATCTGTCTAAACATCATAATACATTTCATTAATCTCCTCTTTTGTCCAATTTGGGTGTGCTCTAGAAGGCTTAAATAATTAAGATGTGCAGATAGTAATATAGATAGTGTAACTCTTCTTTAAATACGTTGGTTACTGACAGAGTTTTCAGGAAGATATTTTGATATAGAAACTCTAAACTCTCCTTGGTTAAAAATATTTGTTAAAAGCCAATTGCTGGCAGATGGAAGCCCTCAAGACCTCCTGAAGCAAGAGGAAAGCATTGCTACTGTGGGTAAATGATGCGCTAGGTCCAAAGACATCAACCTGTTTCCTCTCTGTGCTGAAAGGAAGCGATAGCAGGATGTGTCATTACTCTTGATTGAGCATCACAGCACAGAGATGTAATGCGTTAAGATGTGCAATTTGAATAAACTGGGAGAAACACATTCCACTCAGCAGAATTGTTAAACAGTTTACGAAACAACACTTTGGGAGAGTCTGATCCCTGGCCAACAATATCCGTGGCCGTCTTAATCTTCAGATCCGTCTCTGCATGTCTTTTAGTCTGGAACTTATTGAAAAACCTCAATTTCCTCTCAGAGGGAGAACTGATTAGGAGTCAGCTCTGTCAGACTCTGAATCATGTCCGCCTGAGCCAGGGAGAGCAAACAGATTTTCATCTAAAGGGCCAACTCTGATCAATAACGGATTCTGCATCTACCTCCAGCCGACAGCCAGGAGTAATGTCTGCGTAGGCACAGGAGGGACGTGCGTAGGCTGTGGTCTGACTCATTCACCTCCGTGCTCCCAGGGCCTCAAACAGTGCGTGGCTCACAGAAGGCGCTCAGTCACAATGTGTGAATGAATAACGGATGAACCAATTAATCTATCACCTCCGGCTCCTATCTTTGAAAAAGTGCAGGGTTGTAGAAATCACACTGAAATAGGAGATGTTAGTTGCCAGGCTACCAACTACCTGGTTAAGTCTCTTTACCATTGAGTCTCAATTTCCTTCCCTATAAGATGAACACAGCAGCATCTACCGTGATTAATAAGCAGTTGAAATAATGCACTCTGCTGAAAACAACCCAGCACCATTTTTTTGTAGCTGAATCCATCAATTCGCCACTTTGCCATCAACGTCTCAGAATGAACCTGCCTCTTTTAGCCTGTCTGATCTCAGGACCTCCTGGAGACATGATTATCTTTCAGGCGCAGCCCCCTCTGGGAAACCAGCCTCAGAAGGATGGAGAAGGGCTAACAAGAAGAATAGGGAATTTGCAATGAATAGATGCATCGGTGATGAAATTGTTAACTCCTGCACAAAATTACATGGTGAACTTTACAATAACATAATAAAAGGAGAACATGAAAAATCTAAGTGCTACATCGTGACATTTAGATACAAGAGAAGAGGTTTCCAGAGGTATCTCCTTGACAACCAAAGGCAGAGTGGAGGGAGTATAACCTTCTGTAGCCTGTTTCTGTCAAAACAAACTATCACATCATTACACCTGTTCTAGGTTGGGGGGCCTCTCTGAGTTCCACAAAAAAAATCATAGTTATTCATTAGAGTAGATTTCATACTCTGTTTAAAGATTCAGAAATGAACATCGCAGGGACATTACAGAATCACATTCAAACTTCTTAGAGCAGCATTCCAGCTTCTTCATGATCATGCCCCATCTATCTCCCATTCTCTCTCCTCTGCTCAGATCTTCCCAAAGGCTTTCCATCCATGTGGAATAAAACCCCAAACCCTTACAACACTGATAAAGCCTGCAGAATCTGGCCAGGCATCACCTCCCTACATGCATCTGCTGCTGCATTGCCCCATACCTACTCTGCTGTAGACGTGCTATTCTGTAAACAGTGATCCCCCCTCCACATGTTTGCATGTGCTGTGCCCTCACCCTGGTACACTTTCCACCTTCCTCCTTTCAGGTCCCTGTTGATGTGTCACCTTATCAAAGAGGATTTCCCTAGCCATTCTATTTGAATTAGCAATTCCCACCCCATCATCCTTGGTTCTCTAACCCTTCTAATGTTTTTTCTTCATTGCTCTATACCACCTGACATTTTGTCATATGTGCATACATACATATGTATGTGTGTGTGTGTGTGTATATATATATATATATATATATATATATATATATATGCCATCATGCACTGTTGCCCCTCCACGTAGGATACCTTCTCCCCTGTTCATCATTCCCAGGGGGATTCTGTCTACCAGATACGAGTGGAACTGACTGGGAGGAAAGGACAGAAGGTGGGAAGGAGGAGCCTGCCAGAAAAAGGTTGCAGCAGAAAAGAATTGTGATAGGAAACGCAAGGAGAATGGAAGAATCATTTACTCTAGAGAAAATGAAGGCAGTGAGGAGGAGAAACTGAGCAACCATCCTCACTAACATCAGCCTCGCTCCTCAGACATGCGTTTAAACGTCTGCTTTGTTGCCAGCATCTAGAATATAGCCTCTCATCTCTCCTTCTTCCACCTTTCCATCGACCAAGATCTTTCTTTTTTTTTAATTTATTTTTTATTGAAGTATAGTTGATTTACAATGTTGTGTTAGTTTCTGGTGTACAGCAAAGTGATTCATATATATATATGAATATATATAGTGATTCATATATATATGTATATATACATATATATATGCTTTTTCATATTCTTTTCCATTATAGTTTATTACAGGATATTGAATATAGTTCCCTGTGCTATTCAGTAGGACCTTGTTGTTTATCCATCCTATATATAATATTTTGCATCTGCTAATCCCAAACTCCCAAGATCTTCCTTACCCTTTCAGGATCAATTTAGATGCCCACACAGAGGCTCCCCTGCCCAACCCCTCAGAGTTCATACAGCCCGGAAACCTTGGTTAGATCCTCTCTCCAGCTTTAGGGAGATTTTTCTTTTTCCACTTTTTTTTTTTTCCAACCAGATAGTAAACTTCTAAGGAAGCAAAGGTGTATAGACTTTTGAGATATGTTTGAATCCTAACTCCAAAACTTAGTACTGTATTTCATTGACTCAAAACTGACGTAAGACACAGCATTATTTTATACACCAATAAAAACAAAAATACTGCCCATTAACTACAAGACACCATCAACTGTAAAATGCATCCCGATTGCAGAGATCTGAGAACGTGAAAAGGGTGCATCAAAGAATCGATGACAGATGGAAGCTGTGAGGTCTTAAACAAGAGGCTAAACTTCTTTGAACTTCAGACTTTCCATTTGTGAAATGAAAACCAGGCTTTTTCATTTATTCAACAAATATTTATTTGTGCTTACAACTTTTTATTAAAAGGAACAGGAACTGGCTCTGGTTAACTTAAACAATTGGAGATTTACTTAAGGGAGGGTACTGGGAGCTCAGGGCACTAAAGAGAGGCTGGAGAAGCAGGACCCAGAGGAGCACGAGGCCCACGAAACAGGAACCACGGCAACAGTCTCCCACCAGGAGGGGCCTGGTTAGGACAGAGATACTGGTACTTAACACTTGCTCTTGCATTGGGTAAACTTAGGAGCCTCTGATGGATGGAGCCTGCCCCCTGGTGTAGGGGTCCTGGCCAGTTTCTGCCCATTTTGACCTCCAAAGTAGGAGACAAGTGCCTGAATTTGCCATCCTATCAAGGCTACACACAACAGGACAGAGAGAATTACCCAGAGAGACATGGGACGCTATTAGGAAGGCAAGAAAGGAGGAACGGATGCTTTGTGGCAAAACAAAAACCCAAAGAAAGATACATTTCACAATGAGTTCTTAATATGTGCCAGCTTTCACAGGAGTTACTATCCAGTGAAACAGGCAGGCATTACCATTTTTTTTTCCCAATGGAGAAAAGAGACTGCTATGAGAGAGGATAACTCGGGAGACCTACTGCCTCATTTCACATGAACTGTCAACAGCTTTTTTTTTTTTTTTTTTTTTTTTTGGTACGTGGGCCTCTCACTGTTGTGGCCTCTCCCGTTGCGGAGCACAGGCTCCGGACGCGCAGGCTCAATGGCCATGGCTCACGGGCCCCGCCGCTCCGCGGCATGTGGGATCTTCCCGGACCGGAGCACGAACCCATGTCCCCTACATTGGCAGGCGGACTCTCAACCACTGCACCACCAGGGAAGCCCTGTCAACAGCTTTTGACACAATTGATGACTCCCTCTCTGTGAAGCATTTTCTTCACTTGGCTTCGAGAAGATCATGTCCTTGTGGTTTTCCTCCTTCCTCACTAGCTGTTCCTTCTCCTTTGCTAGATCTTTCATCACCCCAGCCCTCAAATACTGGCAAGCCCCAGGGTTCAGTCCTCAGACCCCTACTCTGTCTACACTCCCTTGGTGAGTCCATCTAATCTCAAGATTTTAAATAATATCTGTACACTGAAGACTGATATATTTATTTCTCCAGCCAGAACCTCTACATTGGACCCCAGACTTATATATCTAACTGATGTCTCAATATCTCCATTGAGATGTCTAATCACAGGTCTAACCTATTGGGTCTAAATCTAATTCCTCATCTTCCCTCTGCCAAGCCTGCCCATAGTCTTCTCCATTTCAGGCAGTGGAAACTCCATCCTCCCACAAACCGTGGTGTCACCTTGGACTCCTGTCTTTCTCTTATATCCCACAACTAATCCATTGGCAAACCCTACTGGCTCCAGATCCGACCACTTCTGATACCTCCACCACCACCCTGGTCCGAGCCAACCTCGTCTCTGAACTATTGTAATAGCCCCCTAATTGGCTGGCTCATTTCTGCTCTTGCCCCCCTACATTCTAATTTCAGCACGATGTGTTGAGTAATCCTTTAAAAATCTAGATCAGATCACGCACCCCTCCTCAAAATCTTGTGACGGTCCGTAAGTCCTCGCACAATGTTCCTTCTAACCTCTCCAAACCTTATCCCCTGGCTCTGTCTCATTTATCCACTCTGCTCTAGCAGGATTTCTTCCTCCAAGTTTTGCAATTGCTTGTCTACTTCCAGAATGTTCTTTCCTCTAGGTTTTCACATGGCTTCCTCCCTCACCATTTCAGGTATTTGACAAAACACAATCTCACCACCAAATTTAAAATTGCAACACCACCACCCCCAAACACACACCCACACACAACCCCGTGCCTGATTCCCCACTGGATTTCCTCCATGCCTCTCATCACTATCTGGCATATTATATACTTTATCTACATGTATGTTCCCCATTAGAATGTAAACTGTGTGAGGGAGGGGCCTTTTGCTCACTGCTTACAACATTGCCTGGCATATAGTACGCTCTCAATAAATATTCATTTAATGAATCAAGTTGCCTAATCTATCTGAATATCAGTTGAATAAATGTTAGAAATAACCCATGCCTACAATATAAGATTAACCTAAGAGGCCAGTGAAATGCTGTGCCTTGTAAACTGAGCTATGCTGTATAAATGTAAGGAAGTATGAGAACCTGAGTTCCACGTGGCCACGCTTTGACACTCTGCTCATTTAGCAGCCTTTTACATGGACTGAAAACATAAAAATTGGTTTTGCTACCTGCAATACAAGTTAGAGACCAAAAAAATCTTTTCCTTCCCTCCACAAAGGTATATTTCCTATCCTCTTCTCACTATACCCTCATTACCTGTCTCCCCCAAAACCCCATATGAAATCAAAAGAAGCTGACAAACACCTATAAAGCAATGTTACTGGAAAATAATAATAATAATTGGTAGCATTTCTGAAAACGTGTTTTTAAAACACACAAATATTTTAGGCTTTTGTAAGGGAAAGTGAAGCATCTGGCAGGCTGAGCTAGGAGAGGAAGAAGATAAATACAGTGGGGGGTGGGTGGCTGGCTGACCCCTGCCAAAGAAATATTCCCTGTAGCTGAACCACAGGCACTAGCATCGTGCTGGCTTCCTCCCAAGACAAATCGGAGCTGCATTCATATTGTGTCAGCCTCCAAACAAAACGAGTGCTTGGACCTATCCCACCTGGCAGGCTGGGAATATATAATTATAAGTCCTCTGATAGCAATTGTACATGTTTCAGTAGATTAGGAAAAGCAACTAAACAGAGAGTAATTGAATTCAATGCAGCGTGTTAGGAAGGGGCTGATTTTCTGGCATTTGTGTTCCGTTCAGGCGCTTCCTC
Organism: Tursiops truncatus; assembly: GCF_011762595.2. Classification (NCBI taxonomy): domain Eukaryota; kingdom Metazoa; phylum Chordata; class Mammalia; order Artiodactyla; family Delphinidae; genus Tursiops; species Tursiops truncatus. Next base: position 125,630,551 of record NC_047034.1, read on the forward strand.
CCTCTCCATCTTGGCTTGCCTGTCCAATCAGACAAGTCAATTACAGAAGGACTCTATCTTCCTGTAAATGCAGTGGGGAGGAAGGATTATCAAAGAGGAGCACCTGCCATGAGGCAAAGCTTAAGAGGACCTGGAAGGGAGTCTACCATCTTGCTGGGACTCACGTGCTTCCGTTGTGAGTTCATGCCTGGAAGCCTGCCCATGACCGAGGCTGGCAAAGGGTAGAGCCTTGAGGGAGGGAGAGAGGGGGTAAGGGTCACTGTGGGGATAATATGATAATGATTTGTACCAGGACTGTGCTAGGCATCTTGTAGGCATGCATTATATAATCTCATACTCGCCCTAACCTAGTGAGGTTGGTACAAATATGTTCATCATTCTACAGATGAAGAAAGAGGCTGGGAGAGGTGATGTGAGGCTTCCAATGTTACTCATGTGCTAGCACTTAGCATTAAGGGACTGTTTATGATACGAAGCACCTGGTCCCAGTTAGCCCAGGCGCCGGCCCGCTCACACACACACACACACACACACACACACACACACACACACACACACACACACACACACACACACACATCTTTGTCTCCTTTTAAGAGGCCTCAGAAGGATCTGCCACTGTCTGTGCACATTACTAGCAGTCAGCAGGCAGGGCTTCACTTTCAATGATTTGGACTAGACTCTGGCTCTGTGCCCCCCCCAAGAATCTACCTTGATGTAGTGGTGGCGAAGGTATGGTTTCTAAATCTGGGCTTTTATAAAGAAATATTGCCATCTGGTGGACACCTGCCCACACTTTTTAGAAATCTCCATGAAAAAAATGTCAAAAGCAAGGGGAAGGGTGAGGATGTATTTTGAACTTGAGTTGTTCTCTTTTAGCCTCAACTCTTTCAGACTCAGTTGTAGGTTTCTTGTATGTGCTATGCTATTAAATAGGCTTATTCTTTTTGTAGACACACACCAGTCTGCAGAACTCACATGCATCTAAAAGGAACATGACCACCATCCACTGCCTACCACCCCCATGCAAATCAAGTCCTCCTCTTGTTTTCACCATCTTGGTAAAGTCACCTCCATCAACCTGGAAGTTATTTTTGACCCCTCCTTCCTCCTCACCTGTTCTCTCTGCCCCCCAACATACAGTCCCTCACCATGTCTCATCAATCCTATCTCCAAAACATACTTCAAACTATCTACTTCTCTCTCCATTCCCTTGGTTACAATGCTGATTCAAACCACCATCTCTTGCTTGAACTATATAGTAGTCTTCTAACTGATTTTTGTGCTTCTTATCTGGGTCCTGCCTACGTAGCTAAACTCATCTCACATTACTCTTCTGCTGTTGCTCTGTATCCCTGCTGCACTTGCCTGCTTTTGGAGTTATACAACATCCTCAGCTCTTTCCTTGCCTCAGGACTTTCCCACATGCTGTTCTCATGGGCTTAGTTGCTCTTGGCCCCAAAGTACTTGAATATCACCCATTCATTTTTCAACTACAAATTGGAAATACTTGACTCTCAATGTAAATTAAGTCTCCAGTATTCTTTTTTATGACATCTTTTTTTTTTTTCTTTTAGGGCACATCATTTGTGTAGTCACACATTTGTGTATTTGTTTTTTAAAAAACTTTTCCAATTCCTCACCCACCTCATGAGTATAAGTTCCATGAAGGAAAGAGCCAGATCTGTTTGGTTAACCTTTGTATCTCTGGTGCCTAGCATAGAGTTTTATGCACAGGAGGTTTTTTTTAAAAAAAAAGAAAGATTGAAACTTATTGTGACCAATATTACTACCATTGTTAATAAAAATATCCCACTTTCCTTTAGCACATGGTTTATTTAAAATGCTGTTGCCACTTCACTGAAGAGGATATACAGATAGTGCTATGGACTGAATATTTTCGTCCTTCCAAAATTTATATGTTACATCCTAACACCCAATGTGATGGTATTAGGAGGTGGGCCTTTAGAAGATAATTAGGTCGTAGGATGGAGCCCCCATGATAGGATTAGTGCCCTTATAGGAAGAGGAAGACAGTCCTTTTTCTCTCTGTCATGTGAGGATACAAAGAGAAGATGGCCCTCTGTAAACCAGGAAGAGGGACTTTACCAAGAACCCAACCAAGCTGGCACCCTAATCTCAGACTTTCAGCCCCTAGAACTGTGAGAAATAAATGTTTGTTGTTTATGCCACCCAGTCCGTGTTATTCTAGTATAGCAGCCTGGACTAAGACAAATGGCAAATCAGCACATGAAAAGACATTTGACATTAGGTGTTAATAATCTCTCTAACCATATCTACTCATATCTTAATTGAATTATCTTTCACAGTTGTACCAAACTACGTCTTTGTCAGCCACTCATGTCCATTCTAGTCTCTAATTCCTGTCTTATGTGTAACCAAAGGGCTCACTGAAGTGTTCTACAAATAAAAGTTGTTCTTTCTTCCAAAATTGTGTCAACAAACCTCCCAAAACAATGTTTTCAATTTGAGGGTCCCAACCCATTAGTGGGTCAAGAAACCCATTGGGTTGCAGCTAGCACTGATATAAGAATAAAATAGAAAACCTAGCTACAAGTGATGTTTAAAATAGCGGCATTTTTATCTCCACTAAACAGAAACATTGAGAAGAGAAACTATTTTTTTCTTCTCCCCACATTTCCACCTCAACCCACAGCAAAGAGAATGTTTTTTCCTGGCTTCCAGAAGAAAGAACATCTCCACCCACACTTCCAGGCCATTTCACAGTTGTCCTAAAGGAGGAAACCAGCAGGTGCTAATGCAAAAGGTTGGAGCCTAATTCACATTGGGCCACTTCTTAATGGCTGCCTGATCTGTTACCAGCATTCTCATCTACGTTGTGTGCCCTTGCATGGTGGCAGTCATACCCTGGACACAGCTGTCCCCATTGGAGGTAGACCGAGCAATACTTGTGCTTTCTGCCCAGGTTTTTGGTCTGCAATGTGAGGGTGAGGCAGCCAGCCTTTCTCTCCTGCACAGCAGGTTAGGTGAGTGAGTTAGAACCTGCTGCACTGGCCTCGCCCTCCTAGACTCAGCCAGTCTCCACTTGCGGGACCAGGAAACCCCTTGTTGGTTTCTAGGCCCAACCCTCCATCACAGCTAACCAGACATCCCTGCTCTTTTATTAGATAAATCTGGTACTTTGTTTTCTAATTGGCTATTGATATGTAGTTCCCTCAGCAGGGAGCCTTAGAGGTTTGGGGCACCAAAACCCCACTTCAGATTCCTAATAAAGGACTTCCCTGGTGGCACAGTGGTTAAGAATGCCAATGCAGGGGACACGGGTTCAAGCCCTGGTCCAGGAAGATCCCACATGTCGCGGAGCAACTAAGCCCGTGCGCCACAACTACTGAGCCTGTGCTCTAGGGCCCGCGAGCCACAACTACTGAGCCTGCTCACCTAGAGCCCGTGCTCCGCAATAAGAGAAGCCACCACAATGAGAAGCCCACGCACCACAACGAAGAGCAGCCCCCCTGCTCACCACAACTAGAGAAAGCCCACGTGCAGCAAGCAAGACCCAACACAGCCAAAAGCAAATTAATTAATTAATTTTTTAAAAATTCCTCATAAGGAGTACCTGTGACTTTGATAATAAAGAAACCAGATTCATTTCATGAATATTTAAAAACTTCACTCATTTGCCGTTAAGACTTTAGGCAAGTTTTTAATCTCTCTTAGTCTTCTTTTTAATTAATTTTTATTGGAGTATTGTTGATTTACAATGTTGCGGAATCTCTTAGTCTTGCATTTATAAAATAAGGTGATAGAATCCAATATCTCATCCATAAAGTGGAGATGATAATATCTATCTCATAGGAGAATAGTAGAATTTCATAAGATAATGCATGTCAAACTCTTAGGACAGTGTCTTGCACACAGTAAGAACTTCATAAATGTTAGCTACTAGTCTTCCTATTCCTTCCAACTTTAAAAAAAAATACTATTTTACTGTATAACAATACATATATGGGATAACTAGGAATGTAGTCTGAAGTACTTTCTCACCATGGGTATCAAAGCAAGGAAAAGGTGATAGTCAAAGATACGGGACTTCCCTGGTGGTCCAGTGGTTAAGACTTCGCCTTCCAATGCAGGGGATGCAGGTTTGATCCCTGGTCCGGGAGCTAAGATCCCACATGCCTCGCAGCCAAAACAAAACAAAAAAACAAGACATAAAACAGAAGGAATAGTGTAACAAATTCAATAAAGACTTTAAAAAAAAATGGTCCGCATCAAAAAATCTTAAAAAAAAAGATAGAAATAAAAGAAAAGAAAAATATGATTTGAGGAATAAGAAAGTTAAATGAGACATGTTCTAAGGGCCAAGAGAAAAAGAGAAAGAAAATGAGCCATGATAATAGAGGCCTAGAAACAGTGTGTGATCTCATTCTAAATTCAAGCAATACAGCTTCACAGAGATGTGACTATCAGAAAATCTAAACGTGATACTGCCACCGTCCAGGGTAGCACCATTTTTGCCTGTCAAGCAAGCAATTTTATGCCTGTAGAGAAGAGCTGAGAAGAGTTGCTGGTATGTGACTAAACAAAGTTAGTCAAACACAGAATTATCTCTATTCCTTCCCAAAAGCCCCACTAAAATAATATTCAATGAAAAACAAGAAGGTATAAGTCACAAGAAAAAGGAAAATGGGAGAGAAGACTAAAGCAGACAAGAAATAGAAAGTAGATGAACAAGTGACAAGGCAACCGGCTTAGCAGAACCAAGAGAGTGGAAATCTGAATGTCTGTGAAGGGTGGAGGATGTGAACATAAAGCTGGTCCATTCCACCAAAACCTAGAAAGGCTCAGAATTGGAGCCACTGAGCACTTTCGAAGATAGGGATGTGAAAATGGGACTGAAAATAGGAGGACTGGTTGAAAGTCTTTATAAGGAGCACTTAGACCTCCAAATCCCCCCACTTCCTTTTGCAGCCACCCTATCCCCATCCCCACTCTGACAGAAGACTGGAGATGTTGTTTCTATTAGAATGTAAGCTCCATGAGGGCAGGACTTTCATCTGATTTGATTACTGGTAGATCCCAAACACCTAGGATTATGCTTGGCACAAAGTGCTAAGGGGGTACTGGATAAATATTTGTTGAATGAATAAACGATCAGGCATCCAGAAAGTATGACATGAGTCACAGTTGAGGACAGGGTACTCAAAAAACAAGGTCAACTGAAAATCTAGATTTAAAAAATAAAACAAAACCAAAAAAAACATGATGAAACTTCCAGGCTCCTAGAATGATGGCAGCCAGGCTTAAACCTTCCCCACCCACAAGTGCAGTGTCTGATCCTTTCTGGTGTATCCGACTAGCCCAAGAAAAGGGGCCTACAGAAACCAATAGAGGTCTGTAGGCAGACAAAAGAGGCAGATCTACACTACATCACCTACTCCCCCTATGCAACAAGCCCTGCACACACACCCACACACACACACACACAGACGTCCTAATCAGAATCAGCTAAGGATCAGTAGACATTTGAGGAAGGCTGCCAACACAAAAGGCACAGATTTTAAAAAGGAAATAGAAATTTTTTTAAAGAGAAAAGAACAGAGACAATGAAAATAATAGAAAACACTCAAAAAATCATTAATACTCTCAAAGAGATGAGCAGATATTGCATCCTTATAACCAAAACATTTATTATTAAAAAATAAGTGTGTATGGAAGGGGACAGGGTTGGGAAAGAAGACAGAGAATAAAAGAGTTTTTTTTTTAATTCCAAGAAGACAAAAATAACTGTCAGTAACAATGGACATAATTAGAATGTATAATTCTTAGAGGGGAAATTTATAACAGGAGATGCATTTTTGGAGAAAACTATGGCCCATCATAACATCTAATTGGAAAAACTTGTAAGTATTATTCATATATAAAAGAGTATACAATACCATTAATATACCACAGTAAAATACATGTAAAAAAAATAACAATATATATTTTATAAGGACACATACAAATAAAAAGAAACACAACAGAATTAGAATGTTTGCCTGTGAATAGGAAGGGAATGGGAGTAGGAGTAGGGTAAAAAGGGTATGAATGAAAATTCAGTCAATCAGTCAAGTAAGAAGGCCCTTGAACGATTAATGATGAGAGTAAGTCAAGAACTGAGAATTATGATTAGCTGAAGCTTCTGCACCTGAGTGAAAAGACAGAGTGTCACTGTATCATTCACAATTCTCCTGACTGGAAATGACAGAAACTCAACATGTACTAGCAAAAACAAACTAAAAGGAATGTACTGGCTCACTGCAAAATTCAGGGGTAGTTCTGCTTCAGGCAGAGTTGGATCCAGGTACTCAAATGATGTCTACAACTCTCAGCTCTCCTGTGCCAAAACTTAACAACTGAACCATTTTACTCTGTTCATAAGCTTGTATGTTAGGAATTCAGGAAAGGCTCAACTGGACAGTTCATTTCTAATCCACTTGGTGTCAGGTGGTATCTAGCCAGGGCCAGAAGTTCCTCTTCTACAATAGCCTTCTTCATTCACATGTCTGGTGTGTTGGTAATCCTTGTCCCCCCTCCTATGCACTCACACACGTGTGCGCACACACACACACAAACACACAATGTGCTGGGCTTGGTTTCTACTCAGTTGCTATTTCTGTATACTTAGCACGTCTAAAGTTCATTATTTCCATCATCTCTTCAGTAATTCAGTCTGTTAACACTCACTGATGGAGTCTCGGGAAATATTCATGGCCTTGCAGTTATTGTTCTGGGTCCAGTCTCTAACTGGGCCTAACAGGCTTCATAGAGTAGAACTAATTATACACAAATCTTGGCTGAGAGCAGACCCATGTTCTGCTGAAATCAGAAGGCCTGTAGGCAAAGTTCAGTGCATTTAAAATTACGTGTTGTACAGATGTGAGGGCTTATTAACAGTTGTGGACTGAATGCGTCTCTGCATAGAAAAGCTCCCTTCTTTTCAACTGTCACTTACTATAAAAATTGTTTTCTTATATTGAAGCCATAGAACATTTGGGGGTTTTGGGTTTTGTTGTTTTTATTTGTTTGTATTGGTAGAGGAAAGGAACACAATTAGAGGTGCCTTCTAGGAAGAGTAATCTGGCCTCACTTAGGGTGGATTGGGAGAGAGACTAGATCTGTGATCTCTAAACATTTTTATTGTGCACTCCATCAGTAAATATTTTGAGTATGCAGTCCAATATATGCGTTACTTATATATTTAATCCCTGAACTATTGTACTAACAAAAGGAAAAAACACAAAATAAGTGTAGCTATAATTTCTAATTATTTATTTATTTATTTATTTTTGTGGTACACGGGCCTCTCACCGTTGTGGCCTCTCCCGTTGTGGAGCACAGGCTCCGGAGGCGCAGGCCCAGCGGCCATGGACCACGGGCCCAGCCGCTCCGCAGCATGTGGGATCCCCCGGACCGGGGCACGAACCCATGTCCCCCGCATCAGCAGGCGGACTCCCAACAACTGCGCCACCAGGGAAGCCCTAATTTCTAATGTTTTTATCCTGCCTCCAGCAGACTGTCTTAAAGACAAGTCAGAAAGACCAGAGGAGAGACTTTTACAATTATCATGTGAAATTTAAGAAAGTTGCTTGTCAAGCTTATTGTTAGGACACTAATTAATTTAAGGATGTTGGTAAAGATAGTACCCTAACCTTTCTCTTTTAGGAAGGAGGAATAAGCATGCTATTATGGGACAGAAGTGCTGAACACTGGTCTCAGTGATAGCAGCCTAAGAAAAAAGGTCAGGGTGGCAACTCCATTGTGAGACATAATTAATATTTGTAAAGGGCTTAGAGCCAATCAGATTAAGAGGCAGGGTCAAAGGCAAGATTCATTATGACTGCCAGGTTCCTAAGTTCCAAGCAGATTCCAAAAAATGTGACCTAATCTACCAAGAGCTTGGGCAGATTTACACAGAGAGGAGCTTGAGTGAAGTCACCAGCATTGCACCCCACAATGTCCTCAAATTGCAAATGAATAGAATTTTACTTATGTCATTCTAGTCTTGGAATAAGAGCCTCTGCTCTCAGCAAAACTTGTTCAGTTTCCTTGCTGGGCATTCAAAGCCTCCCATGATCTGGCTCTGGTCTAGCTTTCATTCATTCATTCATTCATTCAGTATTTAATGAGCATTAGAATACATCAGGCAAAGTTATTATAGCTGAGGACACAACAGTAAACCAACAGACATAGTAAGTTCCCTCATATAGCTTATGGTCTGATGAGGGAGACAGACACTAAACAAATAAATGTGCAAAATAATGTGATATAATGATAAGTGGAAAAGAAGAATAAGGCATGGTTTCGAGTGACAGGGGAGACTGCTGCTTATAGTCTAGATGGAGTAAAAAACTGGTTTTATCCTCTTACCTGAAGTAACCTAAAAACAGACAAAATATATGAAACAACAATTTGCAAAACACTGTATATCAGGTGACAAAAGGACAGTGATCCCTGAGAGATGGAAAACAAATGGAGTCTTACAAGTCCCCTAACTGACTGCTTCGAAGGAGTTTCCAGGCAAAGCAGAGACGGGGGAATTCAGGAAGAGCTGGTGGGCTCCTTGGGTCGAGGAGATGGGGATGCAAGCTCAGGGAGATCAAGGCAACTAGGATTCACTGGGAAGAGCACCAGACAGAAGAGAGCTGAACAGAAAGAGAACGCAGAGACTAGCTGAGTGTCCCCCCTGAGTATGATGATGTGTATGATGAGTAAGGATGAACTCGTGCAGGTAAAGCAACTACTCAAGGCCAGGGAAGAACCAGCTGGAAGGGTTAGATGTAACGGTACCCGATGCTGACACAGGACCAGGACCAGAAATGCTGCCTCTTCCCACCAGCCGGACTGGAAAACCTCAAGATTTAGGGATCATTGGGTAGACAAACAATTTGCCTTCAGTAGGGGGAAAAATTAGCCCTAGAGTGATAACTGCCCTAATCCTGCCGAATTATCTTAAAAGCAAGACCTAAAAGGATAAATTTGGTTCCAGTAACTTAACTATATTCCAGAACAAAGATCAAGGCTATTTATAGCCATACAAAAATATCGAGCACAATTCATCAGAGACCTCTGGAAGTAGATCCGTGCCCAAATTGGTACTAGGACCACACATGACTAATAAATACAAGAAAAGATGCTCAGCCTTCCTAGTAACCCAGGAAATAGGAAAGAAAATAACAATAAGACACCTGGGGAGTGTTTAAACAGGAGAAGAGTGTGGTCAGAACACTCTTTAAATGAATGCACCTTTATTACATTCAAAATTTGAAAGTGTATGTAATTCGCAGGGTAGTCTCAGGATAGAAACAGTTCATATTTTTATTTTTAGAAATACTGAGATAATGGAATAATACCAACAACGATGCCAGGTTTTGTATTTAAATCCTGGTATTGTTGTTGGTATTATTCCATTATCTCAGTATTTCTAGAGTAATACTGAAATACTACAAAAAAACAGCATTTTTATCACATTTTTCTGAGATTCCCCCACACTCTGAAAAGAACATTTTAGATATTTTGACAACCATGCAGTGTAAATTGGAGTCACAGAGGTTGCAGGCTTGGTTTTTTCCATTCTCACCAGAATATAAAGCTAAATGAAATTAACAAGTCTGTTATCAGAGTGCCAGAGAAAATACTTTCCATTCCCATCACAACTTAGCTCACAGGTCCACAGCTATTAGACTGTGTCTGAATCAAAGCCCTGTAGCATAGGCTATAGATGGACCAATAATCTAATCATCTACCAGGCTGCTTCTCTTTCTGACACTGCAGGGGCTTTATATTTTCTTCAGGGAAGGTCTGGGGCGAGTGGTTGACAAAGGGAATGTTTCTGTTGAACCATTTAATTACTTAGCATCTGAGCGCATCCCACATCAGGGCCACCATCCAGCTCTTCTGGCCAAATTCTGGCAATGAGCAAGGGCCTGGCATGGCCAGACTGGCACTAGCTACCCTTGCTTGTGTGATTTCAGTAAGTGAGAGTATTGATGCTGGGTACCACTGACGGTGAAGGAGAAACATCCCAAACCTCCTCTGTGTACCTGGAGACCAGATGGATTACGCAGGAAGGAAAACTGGAGCAGAGTGTGACGGAGGAATGTGGGGAGAGAGAGAGGGGATCTGCTCCGTCCAGTTCCCAGCCTTTCCCCTTGGAGCCTGGTAGTCTCCTATCCTCCACAACTCCCCTGGCTTTTTTTCCTCCAAGTCTGGGTTGATTCTTTGGGAGCTTACCCTCCTCTTCCAGGATAGTTTATTCTGTCCAGAACTTCCTCAATCATTTTATCTTGGAGAGACCCAGCCAGAAGGAGAGAGGAACCTCAGTCCTCTACCTAGTCCTCGCTCAGGCGGGACAGTGTCTGAGGGCAAAATGGAGAACACGTTGCTTACCCTATCTCATTGGAAGAATGGGAAGGAGCAGCAAGAGGAACAGACAGAGAAAAAGGGGAGCAGAAGGAAAAGAAGAAGGAAAGGAAGGAGGGGGAGGAAGAAGGAAAGTATGTGTCGTCTCTTTGCTGCGCTATCCTAATCACTACTCAGAACTGGGAGGTACTTTAAAATATACAGACCATGTTTGGGTTTTGTCAGATATGTTAAAATCTGAAGAACTAGTAAGATCTAGGCTGCAATTTGCCATACTGAAAAAGTTTTCTAGTCTAATTGTCTGCACCAGGGGTTACCACAACTCTAAAGAGGCAGATACATATTTTAGGCCTTGTGACCCATAAGGTTTCTGTCATAACCATTCAGCTCTGTAAGTAGAAACAGCCAAAGACAATAGATAAATGAATGGGTGTGGTGGTGTTCCAATGAAACTTTATTCACAAAAACAGATGGTCGATGGTCTGCCCCCCTTGGCCATAGTTTGCCAACTGCTGGTCAACACAATGCCTTTTTTCTTCTTTTTATAATATGAAAAGAGATATATTTCTAGTATGGGGAAAAACCTCACATTATTCAAAGAAAGGCTATACTTTCGTGGTAAAAAAAAAAAAAAATTCATGCAATATAAAAAAAGTGTAGGTTACCCAAAACCCTACCACCTTGATAAAATCACTTTTAACATTTTGCCAAACATCACTGCAGATATACTCATACAGACATTTGTGCTTGTGTGTGTATGCTTTTTTTATACATGAGTGGGAAATTCTATTCATGGTCTTCTGTAACTTGCTTTCTATGCTCAAAAATATATTTGGGGCATCTTTTCATGTGAATATATTTAGATCTACCTCTTTTCACAGAGTGCTTTAGATGGAGGTAATATATCTCCCCTGGTGAACGTTTGGGTTGCTTCCCTTGATAACATCTACATCTCTACTTCCTAGTTGACCACTGGTTGAACCCCTTCAATGATGGGAAATTTGTTCATTCTTGAGCCCACACATTTGACCTCTATACAACAGTGTCTGGGGACTTCCATTCTCCAGAGCTAGAGAGCCTAGCTCTGTAATAAGCCAGAAAGCTAATTTTGAGTTAGTAATCAACTAACTTGAGTTAGTGACTCAATTTTGGGCCACTCCCACCCAGGCCTCTGGAGGCTTCCATCCATTTGAGGGTGGAACTGCATTGAACTATCTACTGATCTGTAGTCGCAGTTTGGGTCATAGCTCCTGCCTCTGCTGATACGTGTTTCAACAAGTTACTTGGGGATTTCCAAGACTGTGGGTGCTTTTCCCTGACCTAACTTCTACATGAGAAGATGACAGCCTCTGACTGAGCAGAAAAACCAGTTTGTGAAAAACTTACCCAGGTAACCTATTCAAAAGGAGGAAGCTCTCTTCATAACTTTTAGGGCAGGTTCAGGCAAAGAGTGTGGCCATGTGCATTAGAAGAAATAAAATCCTTAGGAAGCAACGCTGATATCCCAGATAAATTGTTGTGAAGTCTGTGGAGACCTGATCGCCAACAGACTGATTGATTTGCCTCATTTCTTTCATTCCTCTTTCCCCATCTCCTTCTGACCGAGCCTTTAGTTAGGGTGTTGTTATTGACTATTGAGTAGAAGTTCATAGAAGAAGAGCTTCACCAACGAATTGTAATTAATTTAAAAACAATCAGCTGTCCTGAGTTCTAAAACCATTTCTCTTGCTTGCTTTATAAGGGATTATATAGCAGAGAAAGCCATCTTTTAAAAAATGTTTAAATTTCATAGAATTGGGACTTTAGAGACCATTGTAAATCTCTTTATTTTAAGGACGAGCCACAGCCCAGTAGGGTGAAATGATTGCTCCAAATTCACACAGATTGTTAGTGGCAAAGCCAGGACTTAATCTCAAAGGTCTTGCCTCGTGCATAAAATTTTACTTCACGACACCGTCACTCTTTCATAAGCAACTGATTGATTGATTGATTTGTCTCGAGTGCCATGGGAGGGTGGAAGACAGTTGGAGCAGAAAACAGAAAGGGAAAGAAAAAAGAGTTTTGAAGAAGTCTGGAGAAAGAACAAATTGGAAGTTAAATAGGTTCATAGTATAAAGAAGGCAAAATGCAACCAAGCATTGCCCAGGTGCTACATGGAAGACCAAGGGGTCAGGTCCTCCTGGGATGGGCTGAGAATGCCAGTTATGACTGACTATAAGCCCAAGTGAGACCTTGGAGATAACCCACCTATAGTGTATACTCTGGAGCTTCTCCCAGACCCCCTGTTCAGGGGTGACACACCTGTTCCCGAGTTGCTGGGAATATTGGTTCTTGACCACTCACAGCTGTGTCCATCAGTGCGCATTACCCTTAATGAACTGCTTTGCCTAATGCAACACCTCTTCCCAGGAGTACAGGATATGGAGATACAAAAGTCCAATACACTGGACTCAATACGGTCCATTTCTAAAGAACCACCTGCCTCCAGTCCCCCCTGGACTGCAGGTCCAGCTGTAACCATGTTGAGAGGCATCCTTGTCCTCTGCCCTATCCTGCCGGCCTTGCTTCCTTACAGGTGTATCTTTCTAACCACTCACCCATAAGTCTTCTTCATGCAAGGTATGTTTCCAGGTAACTCAATCTAAGATACCACCCAAATTCACACTTTGTGTATCATTCCATGTCAGAATTGAGAAGAAAACCCACGTTTTCTGCCCCATCATTTGTTAACCTAAACCATTCTCAACGGCTATACCTCTTCCTGTGGCTCAAGCTCTTTTTGTACAACTTGACATGACCCACCCTTCTACAAGGTGGGCTCCCAAGGTGTGGGATGCTGACCACCAGTGTATTATACAAGATAATTTTGGTAGTACTTGAATGCGCTGGCTTTTACTTTAATAGTTGTTATCTTAGCTTGGGATTCTCCAGAAGCAGACCCTGAGATAAGAACTTAAGTGAGGGCTTCCCTGGTGGCACAGTGGTTAAGAATCTGCCTGCCAATGCAGGGGACACATGTTCGAGCCCTGGTCTGGGAATATCCCACATACCGCGGAGCAACTAAGCCCGTGCGCCACAGCTACTGGGCCTGCACTCTAGAGCCCGCGAGCCACAACTACTGAGGCCTGTGCGCCTAGAGCCCGTGCCCTGAAACAGGAGAAGCCACTGCAGTGAGAAGCCCATGCACTGCAACAAAGAGCAGCCCCCGCTCGTCCATCTCAACTAGAGAAAGCCCGCGTGCAGCAATGGAGACCCAACGCAGCCCAAAATAAATAAACAAATTTATTTTTTTAAAAGAAGAAAAGTGAAAATGACTTACTAGCATCCAGGCCTAAATCATTGTTGTGCAGCCTGTAAAGTCACACACGTGTGTAGTCACACATGTCCCCCATACTTGGTTTAATAGTTGTTGCCATCTTGAAATTCTTAATGATTTATGAGCATTTTTAAATCTTGTATCAGGCTCTGCAAATTATATAGTTGGTCCTGATTAGGATGCGTTCCTAGGTGGGGGAGTGGGAAGTAGGTCCCGGAAGGGTAAGAAGGACAAGCAAGAATGTGGCATCAGTTCCCACAGAAGTGGGGAGAGAATTTCGCTCAATCTCGTAGGGAGCCCTGTAGGCAGTGGAGATTCACCCTGAAGTTGTTCCAACTGAGAGCAAAGGAACTGGCGTATTTATGTGGCCATAGTCCTTAGTCACTGGTTAAAGGTTGAGGCGGGGATGGGGGAACATCAATTCCCAGGTACTTCCAGCTGCCCTGTGAGCCAGCAAAGTAAATCCTGCAGCTGAGGGTGGTGTTCTGACAATGACATGCAGGTGCCAGTCGATTCTGCAGTCTGTGGCCAAAAGATACAAACTCCAGTGTATCATGGTCTCAGTCCCAGGTGCCAGGATCAGGTGATGGGAATGAATGCACACCTGGAGCCAGTGTGCACGAAACTGGAGAAGGATCAGAGGGGATACGGCAGAACACTGACAGCAACTGCTGGTGTTAAGCATCTACTTTGATGTGATCTAGAGTAAGAGACTGATGCTAGCTCATCAAAGTCATGATTTCACAGGTGAGATTACTAACAGCAAGCATGCTATGTGTAAGAAATAACAAAAGTAAGTCAATCAAAAATATAAATTAAAAAAATCATATAGGAGGCCCAGTGATATGTAGATGAAATGTGAATGACTGAAGTTTGGACACAACAGAGCAGAAAGAACGACTGGATGGAGGGTCGTGGGTAAAAGAACGACTGGATGCAGGGTCGTGGGTAAAAGCACAGTCTGGAGTCAGACCCCTTGGGTTGAATTCTGGCTTTGCCACTTTTGGATTGCATGGCTTAACCTCTCTGAGCCTACCTGCTAGGGTTGGATTAATAGAGTTAATATATGTTAAGCACTTAAAGCAACATCTGCCATGAAAGTGTTAGCTCTTATTTTTCTTGCCTTGCTCTTGACTAGATCAGTGCATCTCAAACTATCTGTGGGATTTTCTTTTCAATCTGTTGCAGGCTGATGCTTTTATCCAACATGATAAATACAAAATGGATAACGAGAAAAATGAAAGAAACATACAGAATACAAGGCCATCTTTTATTATTAATTTCAACAGGCAGAAAATTACTCAAATTGCTATAAAAGTTTTTACATGCTCACCTTCAATTTCTGTGCTTATCCCATTACAGATGGGTAACAGTTCCCAGATGGTCATTGTTCCGTGGACCACACTTTGAATAGCACTAAATTAGAAAAGCTTCAATAAACCCCTTCAATTCTTGGTGCCTCAGTTTCCAGATGAGAATTACATACATGAAAGCATTTACTAGACGATAAAGGGCTCCAGAAGTGCAAATCAGTGGTGGGGCTATAGGAGTCGATTCTGTAGTCTGTGGCCAAAAGATACAAACTCCAGTGTATGATGGTCTCAGTCCCAGCTGGCATCAGGCTGCTCTGTTTAGAGTGTATTCATGGAACTGTCAGTGTCTGTGAATCAGTCAAGCATTTCCTGCTACTGTACCAAGCGGGGAATAAAGAGCTCCCCTGGCAGCCTGTGGCTTGCACACCAACAGCTACCGCCATCCACAGGTTGCAAGAATCACAGTCCTGGGGCAAAGCATCCAACCACAGACTTCCTATACCCGCAGTACCCCTTCTACAGCCTGGTCAAAAGATTTCACTGAGAATGATACTTGAGCAGGGGTCAGGAGGGAAGAAAGAGTGAAGATAATGTCCTCACTGCAATCCTTGGCTCCTGGCTTCCCTAGGCCTCACTTCTCCTCAGTTGGTGAAACTCAACTCACAGACATCCTTCACCAACGCTTTAAGACTCCATTTCAAGTCTGGACTCTGCCCACACTGGTTTTAAGTGAGCTACTTTGGCCTTCTCTTTTATCTCCACCCTGTCAAACAAGAAAGCAGATACCTTGGAACCTGCAAGAAGTCCACTGAGTGGTAAGATTTCTGCACATCCAACTTTTTGACTCTTTCTGGACTCTTTCTGGACTTTTTGAGGGTGAGTCCCCCGTCTGATTCATCGTTGTGTCTCTCCAATCACCATTATTGCAATGCTTGGCACACAGCAGGTGCTCAATGAGTGTTCATTGAATGGCTCTATATACGAATAGTCAGAAGTCTGTGGAAACAGAAGTGGCTTTTCAAACTACCCCACCCTGAATCCATTCATTAAGCAGAACTCTACCAGGTACTGGGCGTTCGGAAACACAAATCTCACGGCGAGAGATGGAGGGGATGCACATGATGAGTGGATGTACTAAAAATTCAACAATCCGCAGTTATAGCTCCATTTTCTGGAAAGCAAAATCTCTCTGTGGCCCCAGGGCCCTTTAAATTTTACTGTGACTGTTTTCTTAAGAAATTCCTGGAGCAGAGCCTAACTTTTGTGTAGGGGGTTGGCGGCGTGCGTATTGGCGGCCTAAGGGACGGCTGGCTTAAGAGTTGCCGAGCGTTCGAGCGTTCGCACGCGAAGGAAACTTCTCAGGAGTCAGAGCGACCCGGTGGAGGGCTGTGAAGTGGGGCGGCCCGAGAATCCTTGAACTTCAAGGCTACGGGGAAGTCGGGGAAGGGAAACTGGGGGTGTCCAAGGCAGCCAGCCGTCTGCAAGACTTCAACGCTCCCAACTCTTCCCCTCTGCCGGCCCAGACCTGACGCGGGTTCGGCGGCCGAACCAGGGAACAGCCAGGGCGTCTGGGCAGGAGGGAGGAGGGCCGGGCCTGGAGGAAGGAGTCCGAGGCTGCCGCCGCCCCGCCCGTCGGGCTGTCCGCCCCGCCTACCCGAGCGAGGCGGAGCCGGCGCCCGCCCGGAGGAGCAGCAGGAGGAGAGGTCGGAGTCGTCTCCAGGAGCCCTTAGAGACAGAGTCCCCGGCAGCGGCGGTGACGGCAGGGGCAGCGCACCGGCAGGCGAGTGAGCACCGAGCGGCGGGCGCAGGTGGCGGGTCCGGTCCCCGAGGGGACAGGGGCGCAGCGCGGGGCGTCGGCTGGCCAGTTCGGGAGCCGCCTCCGAGTTCCCGGTGCTGGGAAGCGAGATGGAGGGAGGGAACGGAGGAAGGAAGGAAGGAGGAAAGAGTGTCCCGGAGGGCGGGGACTGGTCGGGGCACTGGGCGCCGGAGACCGGGATGGGGGAGGGAGGGCAAGGGACGCCGAGACCCGGAGACAGACCGCGCTCTCGCCCTCGACGGGCGGCGGTCGGAGGGCGCAGGAAGCCAGGGGCCCTGCGGGGCCAGGGCTGGGGGCGCGGCCCCCGGGACGAGGGCGGGAGTGGGAGGAGAGGTCTCCCAGCTCGCTCGCTTGCTTCCTGGTCTGCCCGCGGCCGTGCGCCCCGCACCGGGTTGGGGCTGGAAGGCTCCGGCGTTCCCCGCTCGTGCTTGCGGTGGTGCCAGGTTCGGGAGGAGGGCGGACAACTGGGGGAGACCGGGGCGCCACGCCCCTCTTCCCTACTTTCTTCCGTTCTTTCTGGGGACTAGGCGGCGTGTGCGCAGACCTGGAACCCGCTCAGCGCTGGGGGTCTGGCGGGGAAATAGCGGGTCACAGCGACGACTCAGATCACACATCCCGCGAGGGACCCCCGAGCAGTGAGTGGCCTGGAGACTGTATTTGCGGATGGTATGAGGCGGTCAAGACTCAGACGTGAGTCTTGCGTGATTTTAAAAAGTACTGCCCTGACACTTATTGCGTGGATCAGAGTGACTTTTTTTTTTAAATTTTAACTAGGGCATATCAATTAAAGCTAATTCTAAAACGCTGTCACTGAAGTCGTCCGACACTCACTTGTCCCTCGCCTTCCATTTGTGTCTTGTAAACTTGACTTAAACCATTCATAACTTTCGAAAAGGACCCCGTGATTCTCGTTAAAACCCCGCCGTGGAGTGAAACTTTGGGCAGCTAGAAATCTGAGTGAAGGAACTGCCGAGGCCTGTCATCTTGTGGTCACCCCTGTCCGGGCGAGGTTGTATACAAACAAGTGCACAGAGAAGGAAATGGCCAAAAACCGGGGAGAAGGGAGGTCCCCCGCGCCCACGTGTCAGGGCACGTTTAATGGCTGCTTTGAGTGGAAACAAACCGGAATGTATTAGACCTTGTGGAGTTGGGCAAACTTCACATGATTAGCTTCCTTCCCATCAGTTGTTTCCTCCCCCGCCCCGCTACTGTCTTTGTGGACACTTTATATTTCCTGGGGCTGTTGTAGCTTCGTCTGAATAGACTGTCTATAAGGAATCTTTTGGACCTTGTCAGAGGTAGGGACTGTGTCTGTGTGTTCTCTACTTTAAAAGCCGAGTTTGGCATTGTTTTGAAAGTGCTAGTCACCACACTGCACCATTGCTGGTGCTTCGCAGCCCTGCGTGTAAATTATCGCAGGATGGCGGCCCTCACCTAGGAGAACCAGGAAGGCCAGCAGCGCTAGAATGACGGGGTTGCGTTTAACTGTTGCCAAAACAGTCACATTCAAGTAAGGAGCTGTTTTGATTCTTTTAAAAAAAAAAAAAAAGTATATGTGTCAGCAAGACCTGTTTTCAATAAACAAACATGATTCACACATAATTTTTTAAAGTAATCAAACGTTTTACAGAGACTTAAGTGATAAAAGGACTTTGGGATCAACCGTTCAGTCTCTTTGCCTTCTCTAACGGTAAACTAACACCATAAAACCCTGGTTTAAGTCCAAAAAATGCTGAAGAATCTAAGGGCTGCGTCTTTAGGCCTTATAAAAAAAAATGCAGTTGTATTTTTACTGTTTTTAACCCAGGTAATTCAGGAAGGTGTTGAATCTGGACAGCATTTAGCTTTGTGTAGAAATACATAAAAATGTGGATCTGTGTTTCACAAGAAACCGGACAGATTAATACTCTAAAAATTTTCAATGTCACAAGCTCCAGTCTCATTTGAAAGCTCTCTAATGAGATTTGCGGTGTTGGGCTTACGTTGTCACTTGTTGAAGGACGTGGGTGGTCGTCATGTCGTGACAGCAAAATCTGCGTAGTCGAAACACTTGAAGAACTGGCTAGCTAATATCAGATTAGTTTTGTTTACCTCTTTCTGAGAGAAGAAAATTTCAGATTTGGAATTATGTCATTTATTGTGTTGGATTTTTATTGGGTGTTTTTTTTTAAGTTTTATATGTCAGCTTAAGCTTAATTTAGGGAGGCAAGTTGTGGAAGTCAATTTTTTCTGGAGTCTGATTTGGAAGAGAAGCAGCCTAACAGTGGTTTGAGGTATGGTTTTGGTGTGACAGATGTGGATGGGAATATTAGTTATTTAACCGTTTCAGTCTGATTTGTAAAATGAGGATGATAGTGGTCTCTGTCTTGAGGGTTTTTATGAAAGTATATGAAACAGTCTTTGGAAAACATTTTGCACCTAATACACAGATAATGTTCAGAATTATTAGACATTTCATCTACTGACCAGCAGCCGGCTATTGGATACATTAAAAGATGTCAGTTTGAACCTTCTGGAAACACTGGATAGAGCAAATAAATCAGGTAAAGAAGGTACCTGATTTTATAGATAGATGGATAAATAGGTAGGTAGATAGATTGGTAGGTAGGTAGATAGGTAGGTAGATAAAGCTTCTGGAATGCTAGAGCAATTAAATTCCAAAGAAGTTACCTGGTTTTATAGATATACAGAGCAAGATGTCTATCCATCTATCTGTCTAAAATATCTAAAATAGTTGTTTACATATGTGTGTCATGTTTCTACCACAGTGGTATGAATAATTATGATTACTGGAGTAACAGTTTTAATGCGTTTTTAGTGTGAAGTTACAGTCGTATAATATTTTTAGAGCCAGACAATCATTTCATTACTCATATTTTAACTTTGAAGAGAATTTATATTTAAAATAGTCATGCTTATTAGCCCTGGGTAGGACGTTAAACAGAAACAGAAATATTTGTCTTTTACCTAGTATGATTTTTAATTGAAGTATGAAAAAAATGTGACCTGGAGTATACAGTTATTTTTCACGTACTGATGTCCAGTGCTAACAGATAAGCCTCAAGAAGTGTTTAGGGGGACTTACCTGGTGGTGCAGTGGTTAAGATTCCGCCTGCCAATGCAGGAGACACGGGTTCGAGCCCTGGTCCAGAAAGATCCCACATGCCGTGGAGCAACTAAGTCCGTGTGCCACAACTACTGAGCCTGCGCTCTAGAGCCCACGCCACAACTACTGAAGCCCGCTGCCTGGAGCCTGTGCTCCTCAACAGGGGAAGCCACCTCAATGAGAAGCCCGTGCACGGCAGCGAAGAGTAGCCCCCGCTCGCCGCAACTAGAGAAAGCCCGCATGCAGCAACGGAGACCAAAAAATAAATAAATAAATAAATATTTTTTAAAAAAGTGTTTAAGAAAGGACTAGCGGCATTTCATAAACGTATTGTAAAAGCGTTGTGACTGATGGTAAACTTTTGTGAGACTGGGTGTTCCATTAATTCAGGGAATCTACTCATCATGTCATTGACTCATTTGCAAAATTTAAAAAATGCTTCCATCTTGAAAACAAACCCTTTTACGTGTCTGTTGTTTTCTTAATGCATGTCAGGTGCATAGAATTGGGCCAGTTGGAATCGTGGCTTGTGCCACAGATGACTTCTCATTTACTAATTGTTCCACAGGGACTCAGATCATGCTTATAATATTTTTAAATAACTGTAAAGGGTACAGTATTATTATGAATCACTTCTTGCCTATGACATTATACTCTGAAGCAGCGGAGGACTCGATTGAATAAATTATTGATTCTTTTCTCTCTTAGAACATCATAGCATAGTGATGGATTCCAGGCTCATGCTTCTAGGTGTGTAGCGTGTGGGCAAGTTACTTAATACCTCTGTGCTTCAGTGAGGTGTTGGGAGGGATAAACGAGTTAATCTCTCTAAAGCATTTAGAACAGTGCCTGACACATAGTCTATGCTCAACAAATATTAACATTAAATTGTTACTTACTGAAATTTTCTAAATGTTATGAGCATACATTACTTTTCTAACAGGAAAACAACTATATGAAATTTTAATGTTTCCCCCAAATCTAAAAAGGCTCAGTAATTTATATAGTCCTGTCAAGCAGTGCTTAAGAAGTAAGAGAATACAATCAGGCAATTCTCATTGTGTCTTTTAAATATGAAATGGAGTGCAGTGTTCATTTGTTCAACAAATTAATTCTCCTAGATCTCAGTCCCATTTTCCTTTCTTATTAGAAACTTGAAAAAAAAAATCGATAATCCATGAAGTCCACCCTAGGTTAGGTTAAGTAGGGGAAGGGTGGTGTGCCCAGTTACAGTGCATTATTACACTTACAACTAATAAAAAAAAAATTTATGGGCTTCCCTGGTGGCGCAGTGGTTGAGAGTCCGCCTGCCGATGCAGGGGACACGGGTTCGTGCCCCTGTCCGGGAAGATCCCACATACTGCGGAGCGGCTGGGCCCGTGAGCCATGGCCGCTGAGCCTGTGCGTCCGGAGCCTGTGCTCCACAACGGGAGAGGCCACAACAGTGAGAGGCCTGCGTACCGCAAAAAAAAAAAAAAAAAAAAAATTATGCATAGAAAAGAAAGTACAGACAAATGGATCGTGGGATTGTGGCGCTTCTCCCCATATTTTCGCCAATGAGCATGTATAGAAAATAAAAGATAATCCATTGGTGTAACAATTACTCAGTAAAACCTGGTTTTGTTAGCTTCAAATAGCAGGATTTTGGTTTTGTTTTAGAAAAAACACCAGCTTGCATAGCAATCGAAGGTCTTTGAGTTACATGTGAGAACTATTTAGCAGTAAAAGAGAGGCCCTTTTGGAAGTTTGCAGGTTTATCTAATTAAGAGATGTTTGAAATTTGGGTTTGCCTGCAGACGCAGTTCACCAACCTTGACTTTATGGAAACTGTCACTTCCCAGATCCCTCATGTCCCAGCCCTGCATCGAGGAGCTGTGTGTATACAGCACCTGCCGCGTGTCAGAGGCCTCTAAGACAGTCACAAAGAAGACATACCTGCCATTAGTTTAATGGGAGAGTTCGATAGGTAAAAAAATATACCTTCAGCACAGTCGTGTGACTCCATTTATGGAGCTGTTCTACATCCTAGGCCCCAGTCTAACCCCTTTACATTTATGATCTTGACCAGTCCTCACAGCAGCCCAGGTGAGAAAGCTGAGGCTCCCTAAGCGGCAAGATGAGGATGTGACCCAGAGTTGTTCTGACTCCATATACTGGGCACTAGGAGCTCTGCCAGGGAGCTGCAGTGGAGGTGCTTCCAGCTAAAGGTGCTTCCTTATGGAGGAAGTTTCGTTTAGAAGCTGTAACTCAAACCAACAGAAACAGGAGGAGAGGGCTCCTCTTGGGGGTGAGATGGCCGGCCTGAGGAGTATTACCAGTGCCTTGCCATTGGGCTCATTGGGCTTCTTGCCCTCTGCAGCCATAGAAGTCAAATCGAAGCTTCCAGAATTGCCTCAGAGACCCAGCAGGCCTGAAGGGATCTGTAGAGTCAGTCTCTCCCATGCCTGGATTCCCCAAGAGGGCCTTGAGCGGAGATGGGGCCACCAGCTGAGTCCTGCTCTAGAGCCAGCTCCCACCGACAGGTCCTGTCTCCCCGCTTCTCTCTCAGGAATAAAGGGAAGAGCGGTTAGGCCGGTGCTTTGGACCCAGGGCAGAGGGTGGAGGTGATTTGACTGAAGATTACTTCTAGGTGGATTATTACATTTAGTGCCCAGTCTCTTGAAAATCATTTCTAGAGTCACTTAAATGTCTGGTTTATTGCGTCAGGCTTTATTGGGTGTCGTAAAAGTGAAATTTTTTTGCAAAATTTAAAAAATTTAAAATTTTTTAATTTAATTAAAAATTAAATTAAACCATGTCTGGTTGCCATCCCCTGACAAGGGGGGTTTTTGTCTTCTCTTAATGGGTCTGTATTTTGGAGGATTACTGTATAATAAAAACCAGGGTGTTGTAGACTGTTAAAAGACTTCTGATATTTTCACCTCTGCTGGAGAATTAGTAGCTCAAAGAAGATTTTCTTTTAGGTCTGCTTTAGTGAATCAGTTGCTAAGAGTCTTTTGTAATTTTTCACATTCATTGATTGTAAGCACGTGACTTTGGGGCCAGAGGGTCGGGAGGCCTTATATTCCATTTGCTTTCTTACAGAATAGACTACCATTCCTCTTGCAGTCAGTGTCACGTAACTGACATGGTATCCCCGTGGTTGACTGAGAAGAGGAGCATAAGTTCTGATTTAACTTGGGTTGCTGTCATCACAAATGCTCCCCGGGTGGGCTCTGAATCAGTGGTCATCGCCGCGCTTGCGTGCCACGTAGAGAGCATTGCCTTCATCCCCAATGGCCGTGTGCAAACCCACATGAGCCCGTGGGGGTAGAATCTTAACTTCACCCATGTAGAATAATCAGGCTTTTACTTAGCTACAGATGCTACCAGCCAAGATGTCCCTGAGCACTGGACATGAAACCTTTAGCCCCCCTGCACTGGAGCCCTTTGACTAAGATTCCCAAGCTTGCAGTGACCTCAAAGTTTGCCTGCTTTTCAGAGACGAATGATGGCAGTTTAGCTCTCGGTGTGAGCTAAACAAATCTAAGGACGGAAAGAGGGATCAGGATCCAAAAGCTGCTTGGACTTTATCGAGGCGTAGTGAGGACTTTATTGATATGAAACCATCACACCAGGTTTATTCAACCAGAACCTCAGGCAAATTGGAAAAGTGTTGAAGCCAGCAGACTTGGTGCCTGTCCTGTACCTGAACTACCCAGACCTTTTGCAATGTTAGACCGTGACCTGCACATTAGACCATGAGGCTTCATGTGGGCGTGTAAGGTCATGATTGGCTGCTCAGACAAGTTGTCAGGGGAAGGTTGAATGTCTGGCCAAGAAGCAGAAGAGTTGGATTGTGACTTCTTGACAGGGCTGCTTTGAACTCTTGTACAGATTGTTCACTGCACAAGACTAGCTGGCCAAGGAAGTTAAGTGGGGCTCAGATCTCTCCAAAAACTATGTGTCCTGGGCTAGAACTGCCTCTGCCAGGAGGAGGGGGCACTTCATTCTGACTCCGTCAAGCCTGCAAGGCTGGTGCACTTGGAGGGGTGGCCTTTTCCTAAGTCACACAAAGGCACAGTCTGGCAGCACGGATTAATAAGCAGCCACAATAACCCTCAAAATGACATGAGCTGGCTGAGTCTGGCACGTAGTAGGTACTTAATAAACGCCAGTGGAATGAAGGAATAAAACCACATTCTCTGTAGTGTGTGCCAGTGAAGTGGATGAGCCAGTGTTCTTTTTAATCAAAAGTAAAAGTGATGGTATCTACTAGGAAAGGCACATTCAGTGGTGCGTGTTCCCTGTGACAGGCTTCTTCCTCTTTAGTTCATCATTTCCTAAGGGGCGGGTAAAGCCCAGCACTTGAGGGGTCGTTGGCGTTGTTTACTCTGAGTCCAGCACCAACAAACGTGCTCAGCATTGCCTGGTACCTGCGGGGCTTCTGCAGTGGTGCCTCCTGGGAATGGACAAAGGGATTCATGGTGTTTATTGACCAGCTGTGGGCCCTCCTCTTGGGGACAGGATGCAAAGGACACTGGCTGCAGGAGCCTTTGGAATTTACCTATGAGTGGCTGCTTCTTGTGTAGAAAGACTTTTCTAGTTTAGGGTAAGAAGTGGGGAGCCTTGTTGCTAAAGCCACTGACAGCTGAGGAAGGGGGTTTGTCTGTGTCCCTTGCAGTGCCAGCTGCTGCTTGCATGCCTCTGTTTCAGGTTGATCCTTTAGAAAGCAGACTCTCAGAGTTAACCTCCTCTTGGCTCCCCTCCTGAGGGGCAATCCGCACAGCAGGTAGGATCAGCCATGTTTAGTGGGTCAAACTGCTAAGACAGTGGTTCTGTGCATAGAGGTGCTGGCTTGCACTTAGGACCTTGGCCTTCTGCTGTTTTATGTAGAGGCCACACCTTGTGAAAAATGCCCAAAGGTACAGAAACGTGAACGCCTTTCCCATTTAGGCTGGTTAAATGCAGCTTTCTTCAGGCAAACTCAGATTCCCAAAACAGGACTAGCAGGAGATAACAATTCCTAATAAGGATTTCCCACAGAACTTCTTTCGTTCTTTATTTTGGCTGCGTTGGGTTTTTGCTGCTGCGTGCAGGCTTTCTCTAGTTGTGGCGAGCAGGGACTACTCTTCATTGCGGTGTGCGGGCTTCTCGTTGTGGAGCACGGGCTCTAGGCACATGGGCTTCAGTAGTTGCAGCACGTGGGCTCAGTAGTTGCGGCTCGCGGGCTCTAGAGCACAGGCTCAGTAGTTGTGGCACATGGGCTTAGTTGCTCCATGGCATGTGGGATCTTCCTGGACCTGGGATCGAGCCCACGTCCCCTGCCTTGGCAGGCGGATTCTTAACTACTGCGCCACCAGGGAAGTCCCTCACAGAATTTCTTGAGAGAGCAAACTTACCTGTTGCATTTATGATATGATTTGATTTTACAAAATTCCAGGATTCTCAACTTTTCAGGAATATCTCTGTTGAATTAAGCAGAATATTCCGGCACATGCTTTGCCCTCTTTTTTGACATAAATATTTGATGAGCAGCATGCTTCAGCCATTACTGTCCAAATCCAGAAAGCAAATAAATGTGCCTGGCATGCTGCCTGGGAGGGAATCCTCATGTTTCTGCCTTTGCCTCCCATTCACCTCCAGTTCTCTGACTTCTCCTGCTGTAATAAATGTCAAGGGGCTCAGGGACACCCACACCCAGCAGGTGATATCACACAGGGCAGAGACCACCTCTCCATGCGCGCCTCCTGAGCTCTGGATCCAGGTTCCTCTGATTTACTGATGCCAACGTGAGAATTCACCTGCCTCAACCCAGGTTTCCCAGAAGCCTCCTCAGCTTTGTCTCTTCCAAGCTGGGATTGTCCTATTCTTCACACTCCTGTGAAAAATGGTTTATACAACCTCTTCATTTTTAAAAAATCGGTAACGTATTTATATGGTTTACCCCCATATAAAAAGGTAAACACTGAGAAATCTTGCTCCCATCCAAGCCTTTTCCACATTCTCTGCAGGCTGCAACTTGTAAATACGAGCACACGAGAGTGTGCATGTGTGTGTGCGTGTGTGTGTGTGTGTGTGTGTGTTTGTATTTAATGCTTCCCCTTTCTTTCACAAAAAGTGGTATATATACTGTTCTGTGTCTTGCTTTTTAAAATTAGCAGTCTGTCCTGGAGATCTCTATCAGCACGCTCGTTTTCCATTGTGTAGACGTAGCATGGTTTATTCGACCAGTCCCCTAAGGCTGGACCTTTGAATTGTTCCCAGTCTTTCGCTATTACCCACGGCACTGCAACAAATAAAGGTTTCATCTTGCTTTTGTGCGGGTGGACCTAGAGGATTGATTCCCAGGAGCGGGACTGCTGACTCGCAGGGCCCTGTCAGCCCCTTGGGAAGGGTTGGCTCATTTTGCCCTCTGCTCAGCAGCGTATCAGATGGCCTGTCTCCCCATAGCCCCAACGCACGGAGGGTGTCAGCTCTTTTTATTTTTGCTAATCTCATTGATGAGAAATGGTAATTAGGGTTGGTTAAATTTTTCGAATTGTGAGTGAGTGAGAGGATTGGGGCTGTTTGTACATCTTCTCCTGTGGGCAGTCCAGGCCTGCCGATCCCCCCGTGGGCATTTATTGACCTTTCCTCCTGAAGCTAAGCCTCTTGCCTACACCACTGTCAGAATCTCTAAAATACAGACTTAAGAATGTGATAGCTCTTTTGGGCCCAAGGGTAGAGTGGGCTGCCAAATTGTCAGTGCAAATTCGAGAGAAGTGGAAAGTAGGGTTTTATGCCAGTTGCTAATGTCTGATTTATAAATAGTTTTCGGCTAATGGTATCATTAAACTGCGGCTTCTCCAAAACCATTATGAAGATGACCTTCTAGTCTAGAATTTCTCCCTCTCAAACAAAAACAAGAGAGATTGAGAATATATAAACTCCAATGGCATTTCCTGCAAAATCTTCTAAGAAATCTATATTTTTCCTTTCATATGCATCTCCTGAAAGGTCATACATGCCACATTTTTTTGTGTGTGTACCTGCTGACCTGCTGAATAGGGCTCCTGTTCGCCCTTTGATTTAACCATCAGAGAGCTGTCTACTCTTATTTCCAGGGTGAAAGAAAAGAGGGAAGTAAAAGTACAAGGTAAAGAGACTGGCCAGAGTTCAGGGTTCGACGAAGGGTGCAGGGTTGGAGTTCCACAGAGTCATCTTTCTTTTTTCTTTTTTTTTTTTTTTGCGGTACGCGGGCCTCTCACTGTTGTGGCCTCTCCCGTTGCAGAGCACAGGCTCCGGACGCACAGGCTCAGCGGCCATGGCTCACAGGCCCAGCCGCTTCGCGGCATGTGGGATCTTCCCAGACCGGGGCACGAACCCGTGTCCCCTGCATCGGCAGGCGGACTCTCAACCACTGCGCCACCAGGGAAGCCCAGCCCCTTCTTTTTGAGGTGCTCTCTCAGTCAGCTCTTGGGATGCTTTTTTAATATAAAATTAATTTTCATCTTCTTAAAAATGAAATCCACCGAAAGAGAAATTTTGGTTGAGGGAAAAGATGACTGTGTGTGGCTTATTTTTTTATTTTTTGCTTTTAGAAATTCAAATGAGGAAGTCCTGTATAAAGTTAGCCTCCATCTCCATCAAAAAAAAGAGAAAAAAACCAAAACAGGCAAAACCAAGAAAACCCCAGCACCACAACAAATTCTCCTTCTCAGAGTTCCCACATTTAGAAGAGGCCCATGAAATCTCTAGAAAGGACGCTGTGATCTTCCACCCCCAGTGGAAGATCAAAAACCTCTCTTTTGAGCTCCAAAATGTGTGGATTATTACCTTGTGAAGTGGGTTTTCAGCTCTCTGGATGCTCTGTTTTCCTTCCAGTTATCCTGTCGCTGTGGTGCTGAGCTCCTGCACTGTAGTCTCAGCTCTGTAAGAACAGGCTCTTGGTCTGTTGTTCTAGCCCAGGACCTAGAAGGGTATCTAGCACCTTGGAGTGCTCCATCAGTGGATAAATGAATGCTGCTGAGGGTAGCCGCCTTCTGGACCTGGCTGGGTCTTTGCGGTCAACCATGTTAGTGATCCCGTGTTAGCCAGGGGCCCGGGCTGGGGGTCACGTTAGCCATTCCTTGGCCTTTGGGCAGGATGCTCCAGCCCTTGTGCACCCTCTGACGGTGTGTGTGATGGCTTAAGAGCTCAGGCTTGCAGTCTGATTCACCTGGGCAAGTCACCTGACCTCGAAGAGCCTCTACTTTCCCATTTGCAGAATAAAGGTAATGACACGATATTTCAACAAATCTAAGGTGCTGTCAATTATGAGATGTGCCGTTATTCTATGAGCCACTAAGAAAGAAAAGGGAAATTGCTGCCAGTTCAGCTGTGGCTCCCGTTAATCCTAAGAATGTGTTCGTTTTCGTTGGCTGCCATAACAGATTACCACAAATTCAGCCACTTAAAGCGACACACATGTATTATCTCACGGTTCTGACATCACAAGTCATCACGGTTTTAGCTGGTTTCTCTGCTCTGGGTTTTACAAGTCCGAAATCTTATTGGGAGGTTCTGGGAAGAATCCATTTGCAGGGTCGTTCAGGTTCTTTGCAGTTGTAGGATTGAGGTTCTTGCCTCGTTGATGGCTGTCAGCGGTGGGCCACCCTCAGCTCTCAGAGACCTCTCCTGGGTCCTTGCACTTGGACCCTACATCTCAGGTGATGAGTCCTTCTCATGCCTGGAATCTCTTTGACGCCCCCTCTCCTCCATCCCTCTGCTTCCAGCCAGAGAGAATTCTCTGCTTTTAGGGCTCATTTGCTTCGATTGGGCCCACCAGGATATTCCAGCCTACTCTCCCTTAACTACATCTGCAAAGTCCTTTTTGCTGTGTGACATAACATATTCATAGGTTTCAGAGATTAGGGCAGGGACATCTTTGGGGCGCCATTCTGACTACTGCAGTCATCCTACTATCAGGGATGTTAAAATGTGAACAGAATATGTTTCTTAGAATTGATGAAATACTATCTTTGGTTTAAAAATTAAAGAGCTACTAATGTATGTAAAGCATTCAGGGTGTCCATAGTAAGTGCTCAGGCATTAACTATTATTATTATAATTAATAGTATGATCACAGTGCTCATATAATGCCCATCACCTTTAACTTCAGTTGAAGTTACTCTCCCAGTTAGATGCACTTGACAAACACTAATTGAGAGAGTGTAGTGTGCGGGCAGCTAATTTGATGACAGTGATGGTGATAGTTACTCCTTGAGTGACATCTATGTGCCGACATGTGCTAGGACCTTTACACACTTTCTCAGGCCTTGCAGTAGCCCTCTGAAGTAGGCAGTACTGGCTCCATTTACAGGTGGGGAAGCAGGTTCAGGGAGGTTGAATACTGCTTAGGAGCTCAGCAGTAGTAAGTGGTGGTGGCGGCGTCTTGCTTTGAATCCAGGTCTGCTGGCTCTGCAGTCAGTGCTCTTTGTGGCACCATATTACCTGTCCCGGTGTCCACCAGGTGTGTGGGCTGGAGGCGGTGGCCTCCTGGAAGGGAAGGGAACACAGGGGAAGAGGCATTGCCCTGAGATGTGTCTCTCTTGTACTCAGATGTTTCTTTGCTCTTAACTGTTTAGCTTATCAAGGAGAAAGGTCCTCTCTCTTCATCCTTTTTTCCAGTTTTCAATAAACACAAAAAAGATCTTTTTTCATGCAGCAGGTATTTATCAGTTACCAACTCTGTGAGGATACAGCTGTGAACAATATTGTGACTTACAATGAGAAATATATATACGATCTTTGTATAGTTCCTGTCACAAAACTCCTGAAACCTTTGGAATTTCCCAAGTGATGAGAGCGATAAAGGTGTCTTTTGATCTGTTACTGAGGTGACTTTGGGACCACACCTAAGGATGGGGGATGTTTTCCTGGGACTCAACCATGTGATTAGAAGGGTGGAACTTTTGGTCCCACCCCTCAGACCTCCGGGGCAGGGAGAGGGGCTGAAGGTTGAATCAGTCACCCATGGCCAGTGATGTAATCAGTTGTAGCTATGTAATGAGGCCTCCATAAAAACTCAAAAGGACAGGGTTAGGAAAGCTTCCGGTTACTGAACAAGTGGAGCTATGGGAAAGGTGGTCCCCTCCAAGAGGGCATAGAAGCTCCGTGCCCTTTCCCTGCACCTTGCCCTCCGCATCTCTTCCATCTGGCTCTTCCTGAGTCATATCCTTTTATAATAAACCTAGTGATCTAGTAAGTATAATGTTTCTCTAAGTTCTGTGAGCTGCCCTGAGCCCTTAACCTGTGGAATCCGATGCTATCTCCAGGTAGATATGTCAAAATTGAGTTGAACTGTAGGACACTCAGCTGGTGTCAAGAATTGCTTGGTAGTTTGGAAGCCTCCGCCACAAATTGGAATTGGTGACCAGAACCCTTTTATATACTGTGTGTGGCTTTCAAAGGGAGGAGAGTTAGCATTGGGGAATTTCTGCTTTTTAAACTATTTTAAGTGTAACTGGGGCAAAGGGGAAGGGAGAAGAGGAGGAGAGTGGTTTAGCAGAACTGGAGTAAAAATAGTAGCTACCTGAATGCAGTAAACTACTCTAAGATTGCAGTCTGCAGCATTTTCCCAAGACACAACCGCAGATTATCTTAGGCTCTTCAAATTCAGGTAGACATTCTTGAAAACCAACCTCATCATCTTGCCCTCAAAGCCTGCTTTTCTTCCTGCCTTCTTTAAGTCTGTAGACATCCCCATCCACCCAGGATGCCAAGCTCTGGACCCCTGAGTCCTCTGAAACCCCTCCCTCCTCTTCCTCTCCCTCCAGCTCAGATGCCCCTGGCCTCCACCATACCCTGCCACATCCACTTCCAAACTAGTCCGCATGCCTGGTCTGCTCTCCTCTACCCCCACTGCCTCTCGTCCAGATTGTCACCGTGGCTTCCTAACTGACCTTTCCCCTGCACGCTGCCACCAGGGTGATTTTTCTAAAACATGGGTTTGAATATGTCACTTCCTGTCTGGCAGCTCCCCAAAGGCATCACAGGCTAGTGGTTAAGGGTTCACACTGTACAGGTTCAAGGCTGCCTGTGCTTCTTACGTGCTCTGGAATCTTGGAAGAGTTATTTAGTTGCCTTGTGCCTCAGTGTCCCCATCTCTAAAATGGGTGTAATAAGCACCATCCTCACAGATAGGTTGTGGAATTTAAATGAGTTATATGCATGGAGCACTTAGGACAGTGCCTGGCACACACAAAGCCCTCCATGAACATTATTAACCCACAGTCCTTGATGCCGCGACTGTAGCTCACCTTCCCTACTGCTCTGCACCTCATCCTCCCACCCTCTCAGTGCCGCACAAAGCTTGCTGTGCGGACAGACTCTTCGCTAATGGTCCGACGCTAGCTAAGTACCCACATGGAGAGAACACATTTAGACATTTTCATAGCAAGTTTTACATCTCTTGAATCTAATGAAAAATTTGGCTTGCATTTTATATTTCATTTTTCTATCAGTTCTTTTTATTGCATCTTATAAAAGTATTGGTCCATGGTGAATTAGAAATAAAACCGAAAAGCTGATCTTTCGCCAAGGATAGTTTGAAAAGCACTTCCCTGTTCCCACACATCCCAGCTAGTTGATTCATCCTGGCCAGGTTACCCATATTCACTGTGTAGCCTTAAATCTCTCTGGATTTCTTCACGCTGTTTCCTCTGCCCAGAGTTTATTACACATTTACGCAGCACCTATAAGTGCTAGGTTCTGGGGATATAAGAGTGAGTAAGATACTGCCTCTACTTTGAGGAAGTTTCCCTCCAACTACCCAGTGAGTTTTTGCCTGTGTTTTGAAACCTAGAATAATTTTGTTCTTTCTTTCACCCATTAAGAAAACATTTATTAAATACCAGCTGTTTACGAGGCACTTGATGCATTCTGCTCCTGCCCTTGAGGACCACCAAACTAATGGGGGTGCGGGACACGTGTGAACAGACACAAAAACAATGATAATAGGATGGGAGGGTTAGAGAGCTGTGTGAATAAAGACGTGTGAAGTACAGAGGAATGCGTGTCTGACTTTCCCTTGGCCGGGCAATGACTTGGGAGCTGGGATATGGTTTCACAGGTACAATGGAGGAAGTGTCATCAAAAACTGAAGATCCAGGTCCTGAGGTCAAGCCCAGGCCCAAAGCCCAGATCTACCACTCACTAGTCATGTGACTTTGAATGACTGACTCTCCGTCTGTCAGGCTGCTATAACAAAATACCATAGACTGAGTGGCTTATAAATGATGGAAATTTATTTCTCAGAGTTCTGGAGGCTGGAAAGTCCAAGATCAAGACACCTGCAAGTTCAGTGTCTGATGAGAGCCTACTTCTGGGTTCATAGACAGCAGTCTTCTCACTGTGTGGGGTCTATTTAATTTTTATTGAAGTATAGATTTACAATATTGTGATGATTGGCTTAAGAAGGTGTAATGTACACACACGGGAGTATTACTCAGCCATAAAAAGGAATAAAATATTGCCATTTGCAGCAAAATGGATGGAACTAGAGAATATTATATCACTTGTATGGGGTCTCTTTTATAAGGGCACCAATCCCATTTATAAAGCCTTCACCCTCATGACCTAATCACCTTCCAAGGCCCCACCCCCAAATACTATTACATTGGGTTTAGGATTTCAACTTGAATTTTGAGGAGACACATTCAAACCATAGCACTCTCTGAACTTCAGATTCCTCATCTGTAAAATGGGGATAGCAATACCAGTCTACCTCACAAGACTGTTTTGAGGCTCGCCTGAAATTACTATATACATAATGTGTTTAGAACCAAGCCTGACATATACAGCTCCATAAATGTTAGATGTTATCACTCTTGCGGTTACCTTTATTCCCCTACCCTTCCTACCCCTATCTCGGGGACATATTTAAACTTTCCCTTGTCTGGGTTTCCCGTGGCAGGCTTTTCAACCAGCACACTGATTATTACATTGGATTGTGTAGTTTTACCTGCATGTCTCTGCCTCCCCTCCAGAATGTACTGTACCTCTTGAAGCCAGTGACATTTTTTCCTCTGTTGCCAGTGGCAGACAATGTTCAACTCATAGAAGACTCAATGAATATTTAGAGAATTTATATTGTATTTAAATTTGAGCACTTCTTGTCAAAAAGCTTTGTGAAGAGTCTGGTTGTTATGGACTGAACGTTTATGTCCTCCCAAAATTCGTAGGTTGAAATCCTAATCCCCACAGTATGAGGATATTAGGAGGAGGGGCCTTTGGGTGGTAATGAGGTCATGAGTGTGGAGCCCTCATGAATAGGGTTACTGCACTTACAGAAGAAGCCCCAGGGAGCTGCCTTGCCCCTTCCGCCATATGGGGACACAGTGAGAGGATGGCCTCTGTGAACCTGGAAGTAGGCTCTCACCAGACACTGAATCTACCGGAAACTTGATCTTGGACTTCCAGCCTTCAGAACTGTAAGAAATAAATGTTTGTTGTTTAAGACACCCAGTGTATGGCATTTTTGTTGTAGCAGCCTGAATGGACTAAAACACTGGGCAAACATTAGTTTCCACTTTGCAGATGGGGAAACTGAGACTCTAAAGTTTCTGTTACTTGCCTAAGGTCAGGGAGCTAGTGAAGGGCAGAGGTGAGATTAGAACCTTACGTCTCTTGTTTTCCTGTTTTGTGCTGCCTTGTCAAGTCCACCCTGTGAGCTGGGGGTATGTCTGGCTGCCGGCCAGACTCAGAAGCTCCTATCACCTGGTCCCACCTGTATCAGGATGGCTGAGTAGGCAGGAACCAGGCCTGGAGAGACCTCTAGACACACCCTCTCTCCCCACCCATCTCGCTCACTGCTGCCCCAATGGTATTTATGGGTCACACCGTTGGCAGTGAGCGTCCACCTAGAAACCTGGGGTGGAAGTGGGGGACAGAGGCAGCCTGTGGCAGGCAGGAGGCTGCTGGAGAATGGAGGAGAGAGGGAGGGCCTTGTCTAAGAGTGAGTGATTTGTAACAAGGCTACAGGGATGAGTCAAGGAGGAGGAGCCCAGTGAAGTCAAGAGGTTGGAGAGTTGGGAAAACTCTTGTAAGGCTATCCAAAGGCAGTGAAGCTTTCTTAGACTTCTTTTTCCCTCCAGAAACATCTTGATGCGTCTCCCTTCACACCCTCTATGAAAGGGGCACCCTTTATGCTCTGCTGAGGAATATCTTCTGTGCTCTAATCACTTCGATTGGGTTGTAGTCTTTATTGTGGAGGCAGGGCAGGGTGGTGAATTCACAACGAGGACTCTGACCTCAAACTTTCTTGAGAAAAGTTTAAAATTTATGACTTCGTACATTTTTTTTTTATTCTTTCATTAGGAAAAAAAGGAAAAGAATTCACAAAGGGAATAGGATCTAGTGGCTCAGGTAGCCTGGAAAGCAGAAGAGCCCAGGGTCATGGTTTGCAGACTTGTCTGCATATTGGCATCAGCTGGAGAGTGATTTTTAACAATCAGAGAGGAGCCCTGGCTGCACCCAGACCTGTGAAGTCAGCCCCGCGGGCAGGGGACCCAAGGGTGGCCATTCCTGTAAAGCTCCCAGGTGGCCCCAAGTGCACAGTGAAGGGTTGGTAGGGGTGCCCCGAGGGTGGCCTTCTTGATGCCCGAGGTAAGGCTGGTTCTCTGCAGTGCGGATGATTGACGTGAGGAGAAGCCGTGACTTGGCCGTCAGTGAGTCTTACGGCCTCTGGCTCATTTCCTCATCTAACTATGGGGTCTGGGAGCAGCCTTGGTGATAAATCCTCTCTCCGCATCAGCTCGCAGAGCCCCTTCCTTGAAACACGCTGAGCTGTACCCTTGAGCTGTCTAATCCAGCTCTTCCCACTAATGAACAAATTATCGGTGTATCCTGTTAGGTGAAAACAGAAAGGAGCATCTTTGAAGGGACAGTGTCACCATTCCCATTTGGACACAGTCACCCACAGTGGAAGAGCACGGCACCTCTGGGTGCGAGAGGGCTCTCGGTCCAGGCCTCTCTCTCTGGCAAATCACACCACCCCATGGATAGTTTTCTGGAGAAAGGGAATCCGCTCAACTCATGTTACTCACGAGTCATGTTCAACGTGTGTTACTCATGGCCGGGTTCGTCACGTGGAGCCTAGGAACAATTTAGTGTTTTTGAGGAGCATATTGCAGGCTCTTGACTTTTGACTGGAAATGGCTTTAATGATCAACATTCGTTCTGTTTTATGTCCAGTAGCATATTTTATTTTTATCAGGGATTTAGTAAAGGAAAAATTGTGAGGGAAGGTGACCTGTAAAATTCACATTCACAGAAATGATTTGTGGGTTTGTTTCGCTGGATACAAATACAATTTCATTTTGAGAGAGAGGTTTTTTTGGATTGAATGTCCATTCCCCATAGATTTCCCCATTCCCCCTTGAGAGCTAGAAGCCTTCCGTATGGTAATGCTTTCCAGAAGCATCTGAAAGTGAGAGTCCCTCGGGAACTTTTATGGTCACGTGCCAAATTAAAATGAAAAATGGAATCTCAGGAGTGCTCCTTGGTTTTGAAACTAACTTCACTTTTTACAGCTTTGACAATGAGAAGGAGAGGGAAGTAACGTTCTTGTGTGCCTGCTTTTGACCAAGTGTTACAACCTTATAAAGGAGGTATAATTAGTTCACTTTACGGAAGAGGAAACTACAACTCAGAGAGGTTCAGTAATTTGTCCAAGGCTGCACAGCTCATGAGGAACAAAGCCAGAATTCAAACCTGTTTCTGTTAGACTATACCATGCTGATCTCTGGTACTAAAAAAAAAAAAAAAGCAACAACAACAAAAAACGCACTTAACTCCTTAAGTGTTAATTTTCTAGTACCTTTCAGAGACTTTTCTTTTATCGTCCACAGAAGATTGTCCTGAGAAGCATAAAAAACATAGAAGTGCATAAAAGCATTGTAAAACCTGAGGCTTAACAGAGTCCGCATCTATCGGAGGACAGAAAGTCCAGAGAAGAGAAAGTGGAACTGCTTCCTGGCAGGTACCATGTTTATAAAGAGCCCAGCAATCACTCATGTGAATTTGTTTTTAAACTGACTCATGACAGCTGCAAAGACTGGAATTATCAGTTCTCAGCTCAATTGTCTTTTTATTATCTGTGACTTGCCCTTGTTAAATATGCGTTGTAATAGGTAGGAACAGCTTTGCTGATTGTTAATAGGCTTTTGGGTGACGGTTGCATTGAATGCGTGCGTTTTGGTTATTTCACCAGAAAACAATGCTGAGGAAGTTTAGAATAAATGTTGGGAAAGTGACAGAATTAAAGTGTTGGCGTTCTCCAGAATTTCTAAACAGGAAAGGCTCAGGGCTGGCAGGCTACAAGGGGTATGAGGGGACAAATCTGGAAGTTGTGTTTGCTAAACAAGAACAATTTTTTTTTTTTTACTTTGCATGTTTTTCTAATGTTTTCTAAAGATGTTTTAAAATTTATACTTTATAAAGTGAGACAGTGTTTACTGTCCATATTGAAAAAAGGGTTCCTGCAGTGGCAGAGAGGAGGAGCCTGACTGGCAGAGACTAATCCCAGCGCTGCCACTTGCTACTGTGTGACCTTAAACAAGTTACTTCACCTTTCAGTGCCTCAGTTTCCTCTCCTGGAAGATGGAGATGATATTGCACCTTCTTCCTGGGGTTGTTGTGAGGCGTAAGTAAGTGAACATATATAAAGTGCATAGAACTGTGCCTGACACTGAGTAAACTAGACGCCCAATAAACGTTTGCCATTGTTCTTTTAATTAATTGGAGTTTAATCTAGTTGGAAGGTCTGATGGAGACAGTGGTAGGGAGGGGGATGTTAAAGTTCTTCCAGGCCAGCCTTTTGAGAATCCTGCCAGAATAGGTAATTCTGTTCAGCCCGATGATCTGAAGTCCATGTTTTTAATTCTCACAGTACTCCAAATTTGTATTTCTACAATATAGTATAGTGGGAAGATCATTAAGCTATTTATTTTTTAAACGTGTTGTAATTCCAGCTGTACTTTCAAAAAGTGTTAGATGCAACCTCTGTTGAAACTGTACAGTCAGTGGGGCAGAGCGACAGCTGGAAGCTGTCAGGACCTCTGTGCAAGAGACGTCATTGATGCAGGTGCTGGGCGGAGGGGCCCCAATCATCTGTTCCTCTGAGAAACCAATACCTCGCCACCAGCTCCCCCCAAGTCAGAGTGAACAATGTAGTTTTCATTCTGTGGTGCAATGAAATGTTTTCTGGAGTTTTCTGGAGAAATATGCTTTTTTCTGGCCCTAAACGCCAACAGATTTGTCATGTAGGTCCTTACGTGAGGAACACTGGAGATAGATTCCCGAGTATCTTCAGCAGTTATTCCTGGGGAACATTTGGAGAGACTGTTCTTGTGGCCATTTCTCCTGTTAACCCTTGAAGTAATTAGAAGGATGTTATTTAATTCTCATTCAGTGACTGTGCTTCTACAAGAAATAATTAAGTCCAGGTCCATTGTTCTCTTGCTCTAATTTGATACAGGGTCAGCCAGGAGGTCCTAGGGAAGAAGAGTGGGGAGAGTTAGGAGCCTACCATCGGGAGTTTTCGGTACAGAATTAAGGAAGGTTACAGTGGAAATGGGCCATGGTGATCGTGGAACCCAACTCCTGCTTTTTACAAATGAGGAAACTGAGGGCCAGAGGTTGGCCTGAGTTTGTAGAACTAATTGGTGGCACCCCCCGGGACTCTTGGCTCCAGGTCCAGCTGCCTGGTCTACCCAACTACACACCTGTCATAAGTGTGTCTTCAGAGCAGCTCTGTGCAGTAGGACTTTCTGCAGGATGGAAATGTTCAGTCTGTCCAGGATGGTAGCCACCGGCCGCATGTGGTTCCTGAGCGCTTGAAATGTAACTAGTGAAACCGAGTTGTATTTTTTTTTTTGCTTTATTTCATTTTAATTAATTAACATTCAAATGTTTATAGCTGCATATGGCTAGTGACAACCATTTCGGACAGTCCAGCCTTGGAGACATTGAGGAGGAGAAAAAGGCCTGTCCTCACCTCCTACCTTATTCTCACAGGGCGAGAGGCTCACCTTTCCGGTGGCTCAGGTACACTTGGTCTTGTGCCAACCCCGGAGAGTCAGCCTTCGCCAGTCACCCCCTCTTTTTGGATGAAAGGTGGGTCCTCTGTGAAGTAGTGGGTTGGATTGTATCTCCCTCCAAAGTCTCATTGCGTGCAGACGTGGCTCTCCACTGATCAGCAGTGTGACCTTTGGAAGGGTGCTTAGCCTACCTCTGCCTCAGTTTCCTCATCTGTCACCTGAAGTTAGCTGCTCCCTCATCTCAGTAATATCGGGAGAGTCTTAGAGTAGGAAATCAGTGAGAAGAAATCCCTTTGAAAGCTTTCTTTTAAAAATGGTCTTTGGCGTCTGGAAATATTTTTGGCTTTGACACAAGTCGTGGGTGGGTTTTCTTTTCTCTAAGGTGCCGCAGGTGATGAACTTCCTGTGTCGAGGTGATCCTCATGGCCAGAGTGGAGACAAATACCACGCAACCCCTATGAAATACAAGCTGGGAGACATTGTCCTGATGACAGATGACTGATTTGATCAGTGGGTGCTAGTTTTTCCTAATAATCTTGCTTAACGTGGCATTCCCTCATCTATCTCTGCAGAGTCAGCTGTTTCATCTGAGAAAACAAAGTGGATCCCCTCTCTTGGGAACTGTGGCTCCCCTCTCGGCTTCTCTTCCTTGTGCTCCTTTTCTCACGGCAGCCTACGTAAGCCCCGTGTGGAATATAATCGTCAGTAAACAGATAAAACCCTCTCAGGGCTCCTTAGTGATAGCCTCTCCGTCAGTGGTTCTCAAACCTTGTTCCCAGGTGGTGATTCGCCGCTGGCACGCCCACAGCTCACTGGCGGGCCTCGAGTCTCTTCAGAAGTGTGCCACCACATTTTGATCAAGGCATAAAATGTACTTTCGCTACCACGGGATAAGTAGGTCTTCTAGCCTGCTGTGAGTGGAGTAAAACTTGCTCTGAGTAGCAGGCAGTGAAACATGAAGCTGGGGCCAAAGAAAGACGGCTAGGTTGGCAATCGTGGGAAGTTTGCCCCCAAGCACATGAGACAGCCGGGTAGGGCCAGCAATGCGGTCAGCGTTGGAGGGTGACTCTTGCGGGGGGTGACCCAGGGCGAAGTGGCTTAGCTGCAGATGCCGTGGAAACCCCGGGAAGCATTATTTTACTGCAGCTGGGTGTGCCTTGTGATTATGGTTGAATGGTTTAGTGTCGTGTTGAGTCTTTTAATTCTTTCAGTGGTGCCACCCAAAATTGTAGCGTCTGTAACTAAGCCAGAGACCCCGTTTCCCGCCCCTGAGGTCCCTCGGGATGGCTGCGGGGAATGAGGCAGGATCTTGTCGGAGCTGTCCCTACCCAGAACCTTCAGAGCTGTCTCAAATATTCATATTTGGGGTTTCCCTGGTGGCACAGTGGTTAAGAATCCGCCTGCCAGTGCAGGGGACACGGGTTCAAGCCCTGGTCTGGGAAGATCCCACATGCCATGGAGCAACTAAGCCCGTGTGCCACAACTACTGAGCCTGTGCTCTAGAGCCCGCGAGCCACAGCTACGGAGCCCATGTGCCACAGCTACTGAAGCCCGCACGCCTAGAGCCCGTGCTCCACAACGAGAGAAGCCACCACAATGAGAAGCCCACACACCGCAATGAAGAGTAGCCCCCGCTCGCCACAACTAGAGAAAACCCACACACAGCAATGAAGACCCAATGCAGTCAAAAATTAATACAAAATTAATACATAAAAATAAATAAATTTTTTTAAATATTCATATTTCACAAATCAACCTGCTGAAAAACCTTTTGTAGAAGGGATTCCTCGGCTTATTTTTTTTTAAGTTGAAAACCAGTACTGTAGAGCAGTGTTTCTCAAATTTTAGCACCAGAGTCACCTGGAGGACTTGTTAAAACACGTAGTACTGTGAGTCAGTGCGTCTGCATTGAAAATTGCATTTCTAACCAGTTGCCAGTTGATGCTGATGCTGCTGGTCCAGGGACCACACTTTGAAAACTGAACCACTGGTTGATTGTAGAGAACTTACGTAATCATCATAACTACCTCTTCTGTGTCAGGTACTGTGTTACATGTGATAAATTCAGTCCCATTTGAAGCTAAGAACCTTATATGACTATCGCCATTTTACAAAGGTGAAAACCAAGGCATTGCAAACTGAAGTTTCAATCACTTACCCATCATTAAATTGCTGGGCATCAGAGAGCTGGAATTTGAACGGAGGTCTGGGTAATGCCAGACCCCTTCCCCATCTAGGATGTCACGTGCCTTTCTTGTAGACCACTTGTTCCCAACCTGTGGTCCAAGATGGGGATGGGGTTTGCAGATCCAGTCTGCATGGCCCGCAGACTGAATGTCTCACATATTGGATGTCTGTTGTACACATGCATTTTTGTGATAAAGGCACTGTGAAGTCATATTAAGTGTCTCAGCTGGACACAGTTAACGTGGAGCGAGCATTTTCTCACACAATGGACCCTGGAACGACAGCTACTATTACTAAGGGCCTGGGAAGTTGTTTTGTTTCTTGTTTCTGATGGCAAGAAGTCATCTAGAAAAGATTGGGAATGATTTCACTAAAGCAAGGTGTCCAGTTACCTTTTCTAAATCTGGGCCTTGGGGAAAGAGGAGGGAGACATAATATGAACAGATTCTCATTCGAGAAGATTGCTGCAGAGAGTAATGCAGTGGTGTGGATTGATTCCGCCAGGGACTCGTGCAGTCTGCCCTCAGCTGCCGGCCCCAGTGAGGACAGGATTTGTCCACTCCTTCTGTCCCCCAGGCCCTGCCCCATCACCTCCCCCAGCCCTGAACCCGCTTTCTGCGCTTCCTTCCTCCCGCCCTGCTCTGCTGCTGGAGGCTGTCACGTCCAGTCGCCTGGATTCCTTCCCCGTCAATTGTCTCCTCTCCCAATTGCGTTTTCGCTTCTCTGCTGTCTCATTCAAATAACATTTTTTTTGGTACACTCACCATGTAGCAGACACTTCTTCCCCTCTCCGCACATATGTGTCCAGTCCTGCCAGCTCTGCTCATAGTTACAATGTGTCCAACCTGGGCTAAGGACTAAACTTGCATCATTTACCACTGACCACTCATGGGTCCTTGGATAAGCTACCTACATTCTCTAAGCATCTTTAAAAAGGGAACATAACTTCAGAAGGCTGTTGTGAAGATAAAAGTAAAACACTACAGGTACAGTACTTCCTGCAGGGCCTGACGTGTTTAAGTACTCTGTGGTTATAGATCAAGAGGCTTACCCACGAAGGGAAGGAGCAAAAGGGCATTATCACTGCAGTTTCCTCCACCGTTCCCTTCTGCCTTCAGTCCTTACAGGGTGCTCTCCTCTCACCCCTTTCACTGAATCACCTTCTAGATCAGTGCTTCCCAACCTTTTTTCATTATCACCCCATAGCAGAAAGAGTAAAATAAGTTTAAGTTCATTGGTTTAATTAAATTAAATATTAAGGAACACACATTTTATTATGTAGGGTTGAGCTTTAGAGGGCCACAAACCATTGTCTTATTAAGAATTTTTTACTCCCCCCCAAGAGCCAGTTTGCACCCACATTGGGGAGGGGGAGTGAGCAATACCCCTTCTGATGAGAGTGCATGCTTTAGATCCCTAATAGTCTTCTACTTGTGAAACCCACTAGCTTCCTCTGGACCTGCCATTCTTGGTCTCTCCCCACACCTCTGGCCTGTGGTATCCCGTCCTCTGCCTGCGGCTCCTCTAATGGGACCTTCTCTATCTGTTTTCCTGGCCCACTCAACCAACTGAGTGGGACTGAGCATCTGAGACTTCCAGGACAGGGTCACATCTCGGGGAAGAGACACACCTCTTTCTACTACAGCAGAAGAGTGGTGGGCAGAAGGAACAAGGTCCAGCAAACCAGCCAGGAGAGGCAAGTGTGTGGTGGGGCTCAGAGGACACAGCAGCAGGGCGGAGAGAGGCAGGACTAACCCAGGGGGTGATGAGGGAACCAGAGCTTCAAAAGTACCACTCTGAACACTGCCCTCCGTAATTGTTTTGTTTTGTAATATTACATATGTAATATTAACATATGACCTTAAAAATCACAAGTACCACTCTTCGAGAAACTGTGCTTCTGGGGAAGAGCAGTGAATGCCTTTCAGACAGTGAGGACAGTGTATGAGAAGTCTGGTGGTGTGAACGCGTCAAATGTCAGGTTTGGCGGAGCGGGAGTGGCGGGCTGGAGATGGGAGAGCCTAAATGTGCCTGGCAGACAAGGGTTGGGAGCTGATGTGTGTTTTAAAGCACGTGCTTCCTTTTTGTGTCTCTGATCCGGTTTTCTCCTTTTTTCCCCTTTGCCCTCATTTACCGAGCCGCATGTCCCATAGACGTTAATCGATCCTTTACTCTGCCCTTCCCTGACTGTCTGCGTCTTTCTTGGAAGTCTGACCCTTCGGCATCCGCAGAGCCAGCCTCCTTGGCACCTCCACTTGGATGCCCTGTGGTACCTGCCTATCAGCTCATTCTTATGGTCCCCCAGGCTTGAAACCTTAGAATGATCTTCTTTCTTATTCTCTCTTATTACTGTCTTAAGAAACCACAAGCAGGGCTTAATAGATTCTCTCTCCCTCTGGCACTGCCCACGTTCACTTGGGCATTCAACAGATATTTCCTTCTCCTCTCTGTTTTTTCTTCCCCTTCCTTTCCTTCCCCCCCCCCACCTTTTTCCCCTTCTTCCTTCTTTTCCTGCACCCACCCTCCCTCCCTCTCACCCTTCCTTCTTTTTTTTTTTTTGTAGCTAATATGGAGCCAAGAACTGTGGTGTTGCTTTGTGTGCTTCTTTTTCATTTAACACTCAAGATCACTCTGCGAAATTATATATTATTATTGGGTTGGCCAAAAAGTGCGTTTCGAACATGTCATGGAAAAACCCGAACGAACTTTTTGGCCAACCCAATATTATTCCATTCTGCAGATAAGGAAGGTAAGGATCAAACAGGAAGAGTAACTTTCCAGATTCACACAGTTAAGTGTCATAATTAGGTCATGCTTTTCACGTAGACCACTGAAAGAATCCTAATGTGTCTCTCCTCCTGTCCCTCTCCACTCCAAGCCTTCCCGGATCCCGCTGGGTTTGATCCTCTACAGCACAAATGTGATCATGTAAATCCTTTACTAAAAATCCCTCAGTCATAAACCACTAGTACTGACATCCAAGCTCCCCACAGCAGCATGGCCCTGGTTTTTATCACTTTGAAGGCATTAGGGTATGGCGAGAACAACATGGAGTTTGGTGCCAGAAGACCTGGGTTCAGTCCTGGAGTCACCACTTTCCAGATGTGTGATCCTGAGCAGACAGTTCATTTCCCTGAGCCTCATTTGTTTATTTATTCAGTGAATATGTATTGTGTGCCTTTGATGTGCTGGTCACTGTGTGGGTTTTGAGTATTATTAGTGAAGAAAACATACATGGTTTCTGCCTTCAGAGAGCTT
This sequence comes from Tursiops truncatus, assembly GCF_011762595.2. Taxonomy (NCBI): domain Eukaryota; kingdom Metazoa; phylum Chordata; class Mammalia; order Artiodactyla; family Delphinidae; genus Tursiops; species Tursiops truncatus. The sequence goes on from NC_047034.1 coordinate 125,673,974, forward strand.
CCAGACTGACCTCAGTTTCCTCATCTGAACAAGGACGATGATGACACTTAATCTCACTGGGCTGTTGTGGGAGTTGACAGACATGATGGGCGTGAACATGCTTTGCTACATGGGAGGTGCTGGTCATCTGAAGTTGTATTTTCTTCTGCTTCTGTTCCAGGAAGGTTCCCTGCACATTTCTAGCTCTGAATCTTTGCTTGTACTCCTCCCAACCTTTAAACCTCCTATGTGGTCTTGATTGCCCAACTGAAAAGGTATCTTATCCAGTAAACCTTTCTAGAACCTCCCTGCTTAATATGAAGTTTTATTCATTCATTGATGGATTCAAGAATATTTAATCAAACACTTTTTAGAACGGTGTTTTCCAGGGTGGTCCATAGACCCTGAGGGGCTCAAGAATCTTTCAGGGAGTCCACAAGGTCAGATTTCTTTTTATAGTATTAAGATGATATTTGACTTTTTTTATTGTATTGACTTTTGAAATAATGCTGCAAAAGCAGTGGAGGCTAAGACTCCTTGTGCCTAATTATTAATCAAGACAGTGGCACCAAACTGTATTAGAACCCATATTCCTCACCACTACACACCCACAATAAAGAAACAAAGCAAAATGCCATTTTCACTGAAGAATGTCCTCGAAACAGTACAAATTATTATGTTTATTAAGTCTCAACACTTGAATGCATATCTTTTTAAGATTCTGTGTGACACAGAAGGGAAAATAAAGCTCTTCTGCTAAAACTAAAGTGTGATGATTGTCTCAAGAAAAAACACTTGTGCAATTATTTGAGTTACAAGCTGAACTAGCCGCTTGTTTGAAAGAATGTCTGACAAACTATGGCTATCTAGACTTGAGTATTTGGCAGATGTTTTCTCAAAAAAAGAACAAAGTCAGCTTGTCACTTCAAGAAAAATGACTGGCAGTATTTGTTGCCAGTGATAAAATTCTAGCTTTCAAGAGAAAATTAGGATTTTTGGAAAACTTGTGTCTGCCCCCATGAGCTTGACAACTTCTCAAACATACTTTTAAGAAAGTATACTTAACGACTTCCCGAATGAGATCTGTGGTAATGTTAACGAGTATTTTTTCTTGGTATTGTGTGATGAAATGTGTCAAGATATGGAAAACCTGCATAACTCAGTAAACTGATGTTTTTCAAAGTCTAGTGTGTGATGTTACAAGCCCTGTATAAAGGTCTATTCAAATGCAAGATGGACTAAGCAATTTTAATACAGCAGAACATGAAAAGTTCATTGAAAGGGTTTCAGCTAACCTTTAAGAAATCATCACTTGTGTAAGTCTTGGTGTAGTCAAAAGCATCCACCATTACCTGAAAAGGCTCTCCATCTATATCCACGTGAGGCCAGACTTTCTTCATATACTACAACCAATACAACATATCACAACAGATTGGGCTTAAAGGCAGAAATGAGAATCCAGCTGTCTTCTATTAGATTTGCACAGATATGACATTAAAGAGATTTACAAAAAGGTAAAACAACTCTACACTTCTCACTATATCTTCTTTTATTTTGGAAAACATAGTTGTTTTTTATAAAGTACTGTTTTTGTTAGGATCTAATGGATTTATCATTGTTATATTTTTAGTCCATTAATAAATATTTTCAAAATTTCCGTTTTAATTTCCAGTAGTTTATGTGTGTGTGTGTGTGTGTGTGTGTGTGTATCGATAGAGTAAGACAAATAAACAAAAGCCCTTTGGTTTTTTATTTATTTTTGGCTGTGTTGGGTCTTCGTTGCTGCATGCGGCATTTCTCTAGTTGTGGTGAGCAGGGGCTACTCTTCATTGCGGTGCGTGGGCTTCTCATTGCGGTGGCTTCTATTGTTGCAGAGCACGGGCTCTAGGCACGCGGGCTTCAGTAGTTGTGGTGCACAGGCTCAGTAGTTGTGGCACACAGGCTTAGTAGTTGTGGCTCACTCAAAAGCCCTTTGTGATCCTCAGTTTTGAAGACTGTAAAGGGATCCTGAAACCAAACAGTTTCGAGAGCTGCTGAATTAGAACAGTTCTAGTCGCTGGCATACATCAGTGAAAACTTAAATCCCTCCTACAATGAAATTTATCCACGAATATCACTGTGGTTCTGGGTTTTCTGGCACGATCTAACTAGGTACAAAATCACTTCAAATAGGCATGAAATGATTTAAGACTAGTATACGGTGCTCTGTCATCCATACCATGGCTGGAATGCATGTTAATATAAGTACATTAGAGATGTGAAGAAAAGCAGTTCACCCAAGAGACTAATAAATGTGTCTGCCATGCCTACAGCTCCTTCTAAAAATTCCAGTTTCGGCTGAGGGAAGCAGCCCGGACTATTAGTTAAAAATGGGTGGCCATGTTTCTAACTAGTAGGACTTCTTCTCCCCCAGCCCTTCTTCCTTATTAGCCTCAGATGATTGGGTCAGGAAGAGGCCCTGATCGTAAGGCAGCCAGTCTAACAAGCATTCTGGTCTGCTGTGAAAATGTCAGCCCAGTTTAAAGGCACCATGTGCCCAATTGGGTTCTGTATAAGAATTTGTGAATGAAAGACACATAGGACTGGGAGAGTTGGCAGTTGGTACTCTAACCTGTGGCTGGGAAGACAGTCACAGAAGCCGCATCACAAGCTCTGAGTCAGCAGAAACTATGAGGAAGCAGAAGCAGAGGGGAGACCTAAGGTGCATGGCAGGAGCAATCCAAGCAGAGGAAAAAAAGGCTGAGTCATCAGTCTGGGGGATCCCATAATTGCTGCCGTCAATGGGAGACCAGGGAATTCAGTCCCCAAAGCTGCCCTGGCTCCTCTCAATTCTTGAACTGCTTTTTTTTGGTCTCAGGGAGGCCTGTCACCATGGTCCTTATTGTTTTGTATATCTTTACAGTAAACCTCTAATATGTGAGGTCACCGGAGGGAGTCTGTTCCTTTCCGCAGCAGAGCTTAACGTATATGCAGGTGATTGGAAGTCAGTCGGAGTGGTGGGGTAGGGGAGACGCCTTAGAGGAAATGGCATCAGCAGGGCCTGACGGGACTTGAGTGGACAGAGGGCATTCCGGGCTGGGGCACCAGCATGACCGAGAGGCATGTGTGAAGAGAGGAAGAGGATGGCAGGGGAGGTCCCCAAAGTAGAGTAAGGAAGGGATTGGTTGGTTAGTTCAAGCTGTTTAGCTCAAGTGGCCTCATGCAGACAGCACTGGAAAGCACCAGAGGAGGGCAGACTGAGGCAGAAGGTGAGAGGGACCTCCTGTAGGTTCTTGAACAGAGGACTAAAAATGGAAGTGGGGGAAGATTAGACTGGCCTGGTGACTGGGGAAGGGTCTGAGGAGAGAGCATGTGAGTCAGGGACCCTGGTTTCAGTGCCTTTGCGGTAACCCTGTAGTGTCCGTGGACGTGCTGGTCGCCTCAGCCCTGCTTTCAATACAACTTGAAGAGCCTGGCCTGTCTGGTCACCCGGGAAAGGTCTTGGTTCTGAGGGACTGGTTTTCTTGTTCAAAAGCCTTGTGGCCACGTGAGGAATATCCCAGAGACAGCACCCACGTTGACTGGAACGGGGCTGATCCTTCTCTTTTCCACCTCCCACCCCATTTTCTAGGTAAGAACTTCTTCAGGAAAAGTATGAAAAGTTTCATGGGGAATCATTTGAATACAATCAATTGGAGATTTTCCAAAAGGCAGAACGATGACAGCAAGGGGTCCTTGGCCCGAAGCCGCCTACTCCCGGTTGGGCTCCTTGAGATTTCAGGCGTGAAATGTTAACGTTTTATTTTTGTGTTATGTATACTTGAGTTGTTGTTGTTGTTTTTCACAGTCAATTTAATTTATGGTTTTGCGCTGCCTGACTCAACTGTGCTTATGAATTTAAGCGCTCAGCAAGCGGCAGGACTACCTTCCCCTATCTACGTCCTCCTCTTGTATGCGGTGACATCTTAGGAGAGCATTTCATCCTTCCAGTGAGGTTGAAAGGGTAGGGGGCCCCTGCCTTTCAAGGGCCTGTATTTTAATGGAAGGACAAGCTGGAGATGAGTAGAAAAAGAATCTTAGAGATGATTCTGGTGAGCATGACTTTTTGTGTTTTGCCAGTTAGTTTTTAACTCACAAAAGTGTGATATTCCAGGCTTCCCTGGTGGCGCAGTGGTTGAGGGTCCGCCTGCCGATGCAGGGCACACGGGTTCGTGTCCCGGTCTGGGAAGATCCCACATGCCGCGGAGCGGCTGGGCCCATGAGCCATGGCCGCTGAGCCTGCGTGTCTGGAGCCTGTACTCCACAACGGGAGAGGCCACAACAGTGAGAGGCCCGCATACCACACACACACACAAAAAGTGTGATATTCCAAGTTAGAATGAGCTGGCTTTTGAGTTGGGGTGAGCTGAGGCAGGAAGCTAACTATTTCATTTTATTAACCTTAGCAAAATGTTAGCTAGTAAGCAATTGACTTCTCTGCATCCCATCTATAAAAAGTTGATAATTATAATACCTCCTTCTTAGTGTGGACATAAGAGTTAAATGAACTAAAGTGTAACTCAACTAGTAAACAGGTATTTATTGAGTATCTGCTATATGTCATATACTCTGTGCTTGGGGTTATAGTAGAAACCAAGATTGAATTCAAATGGGGCTCACAGGAAAGCGCTTACAAGTGTGCCTGGTACATACTAAAATGTTCAGTAAATGGTACCCATTGTTATTATTACTGTTATTGAGGGAAGTGTACCCAAGTTCAGAAATTCTTGAACAAGCCAGAGTTAGCCAGAGGAAAGGTATAGCAATCCAGGCCTCAAGCAGAAAGCATCCTGAGGGTGCCAGTCTCAGCAAAGAAGGGCTGTCCCTGCAAAGAAAAGGCTGGGTTATCTGAATGTACAGTTTGGAAAGAGTCCTGTATTATGCTTTTCACACACATACACACAGAACATTATCATGTGGCCTTCAGGCACCGAGAACAATGAATATGTTTAAACTGGCAAATAAATGGGTGTCTTTTATCACTAGGGCATTCATTTTCATGATAGGAACCCAGAAGGCATGTTTTTCAAAATTGGTCACGTGTTAAATTGTGAACATGCATTTTGTAAGAATTCTGTAATATGGATCTTAAGAAGGGCTGTGGAGATAAAATAGAAGAGCCAATTGTGAGTGGTTTTATTAAATTCTGAATCTTCCTTGGACGCTTAAGTCCTCACATTCTAGTGCCAGTTTTCCCAACGTGCGTATTTTTGCATAGTTGGGTCAGTATGTACTTCTTCTTTGTTGGTCTACTTTTGCATCTAACCTTGGTTGATGTCGCCCTTTTCTTGTGTCCTTACACTCCACCTCTTTCTCCTTGGGATGGCAGTAAAATGATCTCCTCTACTGATAAGTAGCCGTGGGTTTTACCTTTGTATCCAAACACTAGACATTTGGGTTGTTGCCAGCGTTCCACAGGGAGGAACATACTTGCTATAAACAGTGTGCAGATTGCTTAGTCAACGACTTATTATGTGCCTTCTGGAATGGCACTCTCTGGCAAGGTCTTGGAAGTGATATCAGCTCATTAAACTAAGAGTCCTAAGAACTGGCACTCAGGAGTTCCTGAGACAGCATGGCTTATTTTTCTTTATATAATTAGGAGATATGTAGGGAGGACCTGTCATGTGCAATGGAATACCAGGCGCTGGTGAGCAAGGTAGAAAAGGTCTCCAACTGATGGTGCATACAGTGGCCAACAGATGCAAGATGAGTGCTGTGGAAGCAGGCGTCATCATGGTGACATTGCCATCCTGTAAGCACAGTGTCAGACTTCAAGGCGAAAAGTGGATATTTGGTCTGGGTGGGTCTAGATACAGTATACAGTGTAACTACGTGAGATTAACTGCAGATGGTGGGGTGAGAGACAATCAAAATTGTAGAATATTAAAAAGCAATACAATGTTTTATTTCTAAATTGGGCTAACAAAGTGATGGCTAGGTTCGAAGCTGCATGGTAGAGTGAAAAGCACAAGGCCTGTGAATTCAGACAGTCTCGGATTTGACTCTGAACTCTGCCACTTGTAGACTTGTGGTTTTGGGGAAAACATTTAAAGCTGCTGAGACTCAAATGTCCTTATCTCTAAAATGGGTATAGTATTTTCGGTCGTTTGGCATTGTTTATATTTCCAGTGCCTAGTGCAGCGCCCAGCACTGGATAGAGGCTTAGCAGTTGGTTGTTGGCAGAAAAAAAGAAAGGATGGGTGGATGGATGGATGGATGGATGGATGGATGGATGGATGGAGCCATTACTCTGGATTGATAAAAACTGAGAGCCTCTGTGCTAAATAATATAGGTACATTCATAACAAGTCATATTTGCCCTGTTGGCTTGAGGTTTGCCAAGCAAATTTTCTCACTTCTAAGTTAGTGGGGACCAAATTTAGAAGCCATAAACCTCTCTTATGTCATCTCATGTATATCGAGGCTATAAGTAACAGAAAAGAAAACATGACTAATTGTGGCCCTAACAAGTAGGGGGTTATTTTCCACATATTCAGAAAGTGTAGACGAGGTAGTTACTTCTGCCATTTGCCACTAAAGAGCTGTGCTCTTTTCATTCATTGGATCTGCCTTCTTTGCTGTGTTGTTTTTGAAATTCAGACTTGCTTTCTCATGGTCACCGATGGTGATCACAGTTCTGTGCTTTACTACCAGTTTCAAAGTTGAGAACGAAGGAGGCACCTGGCACATGTCTCATGTCTTTCGTGAGGAGGCAAAATCCTTTCCCAGCAGACTCACAACATGTCCCCTCGGGCCTTACTGGGTGGACAGAGCACACAGCCTCCCTTAGGCCAAGGCTCCCACTTTTCCTGAGCTCACAGCATCTCCACCCAAACAAACTGGGGTTCTGTTAGCAGGGAAATGTTGAGGGCTACGTTCATTTTCACGTAAGTGAACTGGTTAAAAAAAAAAAAAAAAATCAAGTTTAATGGAGATGATTTGCTTGTAAAACTGTGTTATCTGCGCCAGGAGATTCAGGATTTGCAAGCCCCCAACTGGGGTGTAATGATTCTGCTGGTTTTAAGCTGGGTAGAAATGTTTTTGTCTCTTGTTTGTGTGTGTGAGGGTTTTTGTTTTGTTTTGTTTTGTTCTCTTCTTCCTTTTTGAGTGGCAGACGCAAAGAGGGGTAAAAGAGTTAAACCAGGAAAGTATTTTCTGGAGTTAGTGCTAGGCCTCTGAAATGCTGCAACCCTGACTTTTGCCAGAAGCCCTGTGCTGAAACTGGCCAAAAAGACTGTTAACAAAATACTTCCCAACCAAGCTAAGTGAAGAGAAGAAAATATAAAACAGTATTGGGGCGGGGAGGGGGGCAGATATTCTGAAAGGAGGGTTGTACAAGTGAAGCTTTGCAGGAGAGTGTAGGAATTTGAGAGTTGTACGCTAGTGTGTGGTTTACATTGGCTCTGCCCAGGTTCAGTGCTCAGAGAGCAGAGGAAGAAAGGAAACCACTTGCCTAGCCTGAGAAGGATGTAAAGACTACAGTGGGATTAAGTCCAGACTTAAATTGCACACACACACACACACATTCTAGGAATCCAGATTTGTGGTTTAAAAAATATATATATCAAAGTGTTTTTGTGGGAGCTTTTGACTCGGATGACAAAATGCTTAAGAATCAGTATCTGCCATTTTCCTCTTTTGGAGAAGCCACCCAACCACTTCCATTCCTAAACAAATATTCCTAAATAAATAGGATTTCATGTCGCAGACATCAAAACTTTTACGATTTAAAGAAGTACTCACACATGTCAATAAAAGTTCACCAAGGCTTGCATTTCATTTATTGCATTTCATTTATTGAGGAGGTAAAGGGGCAGAACTGATACTGATCAATGCTTTCTATTTATCTTATCTCTACTCTTAGAATTTGACCGTATCCTTGAACTGTGCTGTTTCTCAAATGACTGGAGATTAATAATATCCTGTTTTTATACAAGAATTTAAAAGTCTCACATACAAAAGCTCCAGACAGATGATGCTTTAAGAAAAAGAGAAAAGACACAGTAGATAAATGCCAGTTGACTAGACTCTGAAGCTGAGGTTTGCTAAGAGGCCAAGGAAAGGAGAGAAAGGTGGAATTCAGAGAGAGATACTGGGCTCTGTGAGGTTGCATTCAAGGCCACGCTGGGCAAATGCCAGAGGGCTGGGAGAATGGCCGTCCCCTCAGAGCTAACACTGAGCACTTGGTGCCTCATAAATGGGGCTCATTCCTGAAGGAGACACTGTTCTTCTGAAAAGCGCCCATATTGAAGAAGCAACCGGAAAACCCAGATGTATAGGAGATGCCTGGCAAGAAGGCTCTGTGCCTCCTCCTTCCCTCTGTCTCTTCCAAAGAGTTTTCTTAATATTCCACAGTATTTCCTGTGGCCGCTGGGCCCAAGCTGACTGGAAGCACACAGCAAAAGTAGTTTAGCCAACCACTTGGCACTAAAATCTGAGCCAGCCGTATTCAGAATTAACTGAAAGAGACACTGCCACTGCCATAAATAAGGCAGACAGTTGCTTTATGAGTTGAATTCTCTGAGCATTTTTTGAAGGCAATAAAGCATTAAGGCTTTAGTAAGAGGCAAGAGACTGTAAAACATGTCAGATGCTTATTAGTAAAAACTCAGGGTGCAGCCACGAGTTTGTGTACGTTGAACTGGGGGACCACACCATTGACCCTCAAGGGGATGGGACGCCCTAGCCCACCCCCTGGTGCGGTGTTTCAGAGAGGGCAGACATATCAGAATCAAAAGTGCGTGTGTGTGCAGGGGGGTCGTTGAAAAATGATGTCTTATGATTCATTTGGGAAAAGGGGAAAATATTTATTTTCATAACACATCCGAAAATCAAGTTCAACAAAATACTTCTGGTTAGTTGACAATATGCATTTATTCAGTAACAAAAAAAAGATTATTTTATTGAATGCCTCGTCTTGTCAGGCGTCGCCTCGGGCACTGGGGGTACAGCGGAAAACAAACAACGTCCTTTTCTCGCGGGGTTTACATTCCAGTGGAGGACAGGGCTAATAATTCAGTGGAATAGAAAAGAGAGTGTTAAGTACTATGAAGAAAAGCAAAGCGGAGTAAGGGAAGAGAGAGCAGGGCCTCTCTGAGGAGATTACACTTGTCAGAGACCCAGAGGAAGTGAGGCCGTAGAGTGTGCAGGCCTGCGGTGTCTGTGAGAAGAAGTCCAGCAGCGGGAAGGATCAGTGTCATGGCGTATCTGAGGAGACGGGGAGGTCGGTGTGGCCAGATAGACCCGGGCTGGTTCCTGTAGAGCCAGGTAGGCAAAGGGTGGGTGCGCTAAGCCTGCTGGGAAGCCATTGGAGGGTTTTGAGCGAAGAATGAGGTCATCTGAGAGCACGAGTGCCCCCTGCTGACGGGGAGCAAGAGGGAAGCCCAGAGATAAGCATGGAGGCTGTTGATGTCCTCCAGGTGACAGATGCTGCCAGTTTGTACAAGGAAGCGGGGCGGGGAGGAATGCGGAGATGTGATAGAATTGGGGAGATGTTTTGGAGGTGGGGCTGACAGAGTGTGCTGACACATTGACTGGATGTAGAGTAGGTAAAAATGGAGCCAAAGATGACTGAGGATTTTGCCTTGAACAAGGGGCATGAATGGTGGTGTCCCACTTTTAGCACTAGGAACCCCAGGGGAGGAGCCGTGTGAGGAGATTATTAATTTGGCTGTGGCCATTGTTACAAGTTTCAGATGCCTAATAAGGCATCACTGGGGAGATGTTAAGTCAGATAAAAGACTGGGAATGGAGATGTAGATTTAGGGAAGAGGAAAGGGGGTGAGAATGCGTGTCATAGTTTCCCAAAACAGCTGAGGAAGGGCACATCAAAATCTGGTTGGGGAAGGGAAGGGGAAGGCTTTATGGTTATCAGAAATGAGTGTGAGTTTTAAAAGGTTAAGAAAGACTGTCTTACATCATCAGTATCCACAGCTCTTCCTAGAATTAAGGGAGACATACATATTCATAGGAACAAAAGCCAGCTTTGCCAATAGAAGATAAATAGGAACTGAATTTCTGAATTAGCTGTTCTCTTACTCTTTTGCTAGGCTACTGTGAACATCTTAGGTATAGATAATGAGATATAAACATGTACATCTGTCTAAAAACATGTACAGATTGTTTTTTTTAATTTATTGGAAGCCTGGGGTATGTTAAGAAGTCATTCTTGTGGGAAGGAAAACAAATACCTGGAAGTTTAAAGTACAGCCTGTGCTGTCAGAAGACCTAATAGTCAAGTTGTCCATGCAGATACATGAACAAATGAGAAGCATGAGGGTCCAAGGAGAAGGCTGGGCGTGGAAATGACTAGCTTCACAGTTAATGCCCTGGGCTGCCTTTAAAATCCTCCCAGTGGTATGGGGAATGACAGATTTTTTTTTTTTTTCTTGGCTCTGGGTGGTGGTTGTTGGTTTTTTGTTTGTTTGTTCTGTTTGTTTTTTCCTGGTGCAGTGGGTATATATTTGTATATTTCCCTAAGGAAGGGTCAGCAGGTTGTGTCATTCAGAATGTATGTAAAACGGGAAGCTCCCTGAGAATATCTGGAGGGGGTGCAAACTAATGTTAGAATAGAGGCCGCAAAGGTGGCTTTACCCAGGAAGCAAGTGCAAGTGGTAGGTTTAAGTACAGGAAGGTTGTACCGATTTTCTTAGGCGCTATCTTCTCGTTGAATTGTGGCATTAAGTGGATTATATTGAACATAGTTGGATTTGTTTGTGTGTTTGTTTGTTTGTATAAGCTGTTCACCTCTTTCTTGACGATACAGGAAAAAGATGGACAATCCTTAGAAGATTCTGCATGCGCAGCCTTGTTTGGGTAGCTGCAATGAAAGACTCTACTGAACCATCCAGTAGAGTCCAAGTCCCGAAACCAGGGTGATATATTTCATAGCATGTGCTCTAAGTGCCTGTAAACATGTGGGACTTGGAGGGAGCCACTTGAGGACTACTATTCATTGCCTTCTGCCTCTGAGTCCAAGGCCTGCAGAAGTATGTTCATCCACAGCAGCGGTCTGGCAGAGTGAAAATAAAACCTCTCTCTTGTTTTTCTGACTCAGGCTCAGGGCAGTGCCCTTTGCTGCATCCTGCCCTCATTATGCTGCCTGACTCTGTGCAGCGGACATAACCTGAATATTTCTGTGATGAATCTCTCTGTCTCAGTGTCTGACGGAAAGTGTGTCACGGAAAGGAGTGATACGATTAGAGAGCTAAGCCTCGTGGACAAAATGATTATTTTCAACATAAAAGCAGAATCTCAGTTACCCAGAATGCTCCCATAAAACTGGAATTTTTAGAGGGAAACATTGTTCTAATATATATTCCTGGTGATAAATGCTACTAAATTTTACTCTTTTTTTTTTTAAATTTTCTGAGGCTAATAAAATTCAACCCTATTGAATCGTTTTTTTCCAAACATGATTGGATCTTAAAAATACTTTTTTCCTTGAAAACTAATCAGAAATGTGTTGGAGATCATTGTCTGTTGCCAGAAAAAGAGTGTAAGGTCATATCTTCATCCATTCCTGCTTCAGGAGTTCTCACAAAGAGCCCTGAGCCTGGCTAACATTAGCTGAGCTTTGGGGGGTGGGAGGCGGGAGCAGGGGTGCCTTTGAATCAGGATTTAACGGTGGGCCCTTGGCTTTTACCACTTTGAAGTCTTTCTGCGTCTTCTGCTGACTGCAGACCACAGGGACTGTCTTACTTATTACCCTGTTGCAAGGAAAAGAGTGCCCTTGAAGAGCTTACATTCCCTTTTATCAGACAAGAACCGTGTGCCGCAGCTGCCCGAGTCAACAGCACTGTAGCAAAAGCTCAAGGACTGCCATCAGCTCATCCACAAGCCCTGGTAATTTTCTCTTCTGTGGTTCTCCATGGCCCAATTTTTTTTTACCGTCAGTCATTCTCTAAAGATTTATCAGCTACCCTCTGCCTGTCAAATATTGCCATAAAGTAATATCCTATTGGGCCTGTAGTTATTGGAAACTGTGTTACTATTTTTGTCTTCTCAACTTTCTTAACTCTCTATTTACCAGTAGGAATGTAAGCCATTGCAATGGATATGGTCCCTAGTTAACAAAGATATATGAAAATATGTTTACTACTCTGGATAGGTAAATAGATTATTTAAGGATGATTTTCAGTGTTAAATTTGAAAGGTATTTGGTTAATTCTCAGTTAACAGCAAGAAGCACAGAAATTAAATTCAGACCCTCTTTTGGCTGATTACTGTTTTCAGTAAGCGTTCGGTGAGTGATTCCCTTCAGCGTGACAGCTGGTGATCACTAGGCCCTAAGCTAGTCTTTGTGCTTTGCAAATATAATTCAGCACGAATTATTGCAAATGATATAGGACCCCCAGACAAGCCCCCAAGATATCCAGGAGGGTCCTGAAGCTCAAAAGGTCTAGGTTAGCTTCCAGGGAGTTAGATCACACTTAACTTTGCACTGGTTCTAATATAAAAACCTAGGGCATACGAACTCTGAGTAGGTGACCATCCATCTTGGTTTGTATGGCACTGAGGGGATTCCTGGGACGTGAGACTTTCAGTGTTAAAACTGGAATGTCCTAGCCATACCAAGATGAGTTGGTTTCTCTAGTCAGAAGAAGAGTCAGTTAACAGAAAGGAATATCAATAAATACTGTCTTCTAAAACCAGCAACTTATCTGTGGAATGGGGATGATTCTGTCTTCCGCATGGGGTTGTGATAAGGCCTACTCACTCCTCCTCTCTGGGATAGGAGTAGGGGTTGGGTAGCTGGCTATGTGTTTTTCCTTGGAATTGGGGACAAGCATCATCTCTGACGGGCAGTCTCTCTCCTTGCCCTCCTCTAGAGGCCTTTTGCCTAAGAAGGCATTGGCTGTTCCCTCGGGGTGAGACAGTGCCAGCTGTTTCTGACGTGAGGATGCTAGAGATCCAGGGTTCTTTCTATTGTCTTTATGTTTCTCACTGTGGTTACCCGCTTTGGGTTTTACCTGCTACTGCCTCTTAGGTAATAAGGCTTCTCGCTGATTTGAAACTCTTTACTCATTTTTTTTTTTAAATATATGAAGTCCTTAAGTATTTCAATTTACCACATCACTTGGCATGTAGAGTTGGGTTGAGAAATGCTCAAAGATTTTTCAGCTTTTTTTCTCATTTTTTTTAAAAAAAATATTGAAATATAGTTGATTTACAGTGTTTCAGGTGTACAGCAAAGTGATTCAGTTATACATATATATAAATATATATATTCTTTTCTTACATTCTCTTTCATTATAGGTTTTTACGTCACATTGAGTATAGTTCCCTGTGCTATACAGTAGGTCCTTGTTGGTTATCTATTTTATATATACTAATGTGTATATTTTAATCCAATTCGAAAAGATACATGCACCCCAATGTTCACTGAAACTTTTTACTTTTAAAATTGCAGCCCCGAGCACACACAGGTACTCGCTTCCTCTCCAGCATTTTGTACAAGCTGTGTCATCTGCCTCACTCATGCCTCCCTCCTTTCATCTTCTGGCTAACCCTGGTCACTCTTCACACTTTAGCTTGGATGCCACTTCCCCCTGGAAGCCTTCCATGATCATTGCAGACTGGTATTGGTGCCTGTCCTCTGTGCTCTCAGAGCTCCTCGTACTTAGCACGATAGATTATGTGCCTCTGGAGCTGTAGTTGCCTGATCAGTTGTCCGTACGACTCACTGTAGGCTCCTTGCAGAGAGGGACTGTGTTTTGTTCTCTGTTATACCCCCAGAACCTTCCACATTGCCAGGAACATAAAAGGCATAGAGAGGCTTATAAGGATCAGGATAGTGGAAGAGCCGCCGAGGAGCAGACCGTCTTTATGTACAATTGGCTTCGGCTTTGCAGTGGCCCTGACTGTCCTTGCAGTCCTGCTTGGGAGACATGAGCCACTCTAGATCTTTCTCAGAAGAGCTCCAGCCTCTTCATCCAGGGACCGCCATCTAATTTAGTTAGGTCTTCGTTTGCCCTGTCAGACACTGAGCACATTATGAAAACACACGTGCAGTAAGCCACCCACCTGCCCAGCACTGCATAAATATCAGTGGGGAGACATAGGACCCAAGAATATATGTAGGGTGAGAGCCTTCAATTTCATGTTGATTTGTATATACATGACATAAAGATATCTCTACTCTCTCAAGCTTTAATAAAATGTGAAATCTTCCCCTCAGTTCTGAAGATGTGATGATTTGCAGGCTATACTGTATTAAATTGTGAATTTTGGATGTTTCGTTTCATAATGTGATCCAGATTATTTTTCTTTCTCCCTAGTGGACATTAATCGTTTCCTGTGAGTTTTCCTGATATTAGGAAACAGATGTTCCATATTTTTATCTGAGTTTTTTCCAGATGCTGAACCGGGACTTTTGTGTGTGTGTGTGTGTGTGTGTGTGTGTGTGTGGTGTATGAGTGTGTGTACGTGTACACAGTGAAGTTTTGAGGAATGAGTTATATCAGAATTTGCAAGTAAAACCATAACAGATATATCTACAGAATTGTACAGATGTGTCCAAGGCTGGAAATGCTTTTGGACATTCTGGTTAATGTAGTGTAGTATTGTTTAGCTAATGCAGACTGCTGGCTTAAGACTGCATTAGAACTGTCCCATGATAGTGTGCTTGCCAGAATAACGAGTGGTGTAGCAAAAAGCACACAGTTCATGCAACCTATGATATTTTAACCGAACTGGAATTGCTTTTACCATTGTCTCTCAGCTGTATAAAATTCTTCCCTCATCTCCCCATAAAACACTGACTGAGTGCCACCTGTGTGCTGAGCAGGGTGCTAGGCTCTCTGGGAGATACAAACACAAATAATATATGGACCCTTGGGACCTTATCCAGTAGAAGAGCTGAAACGCATTCTGAAGCATCTGTAATGACAGGTAGAAGGTGGTAAAGGTCGTAGCAATTCAAGGAGAGGAGTGGTTTCATGGAGCCAAAGAGGAAGGGAATATTTGGGGGAAGAAGTGGTACTTGAGCTAGGTTAAAAAAAAATAGTATAAAACAACACTTGCTTTAGGTCTAAGTTATTTAACTTATTGTAACTACATAAGAACTGTGTAAGGGTGGTCCATTACGTAAGCCATGGTTTTGGTGGATTTGCTAAAATCATACTAACATTTCTTGAGTGCTTCCAGTGCAGCAGGCACAGGGCCCTGATGCTCCATATAAAGGATTTTTAATCAGAAACAATGTGGAATTGGTGCTTTGTATAATAATCTGTTTTGCACAAAATGCATCTCTTCATTTTACCTTGTGACCTTCCTTTCACGAGGAGGCCTTGGGTTCAGAGAGCAAAGGACTGAGGCCAGTCTTGGCCAACTCCAGGATTCGGGGACCCTCTGCAAGTCACCTGGCCTGTCTGGGTCTCACTTTTCTCCTCTGTAAGGTGGGGATTGTCATTCTCCCCAGCTCACTCACAGGGTAGCTGGGAAAATCAAAGTGGGTGTAAACGGAGGGTGAAAAGCAGTCAAAAGCCAAACATTTTGCCATGAAGCCATGTCATAGCTCATGAGGTTTATACAAAATACGGCTGTTGCTTATTATTAAAACACTGTATAAATGAAAAGATGGTTATCTTAAAATTGCCAAATATCAGTAATATATTTGTAGCAAATACATATACTAACTCTTGATTATCATGCACTATAAAGAACTCATGCAAATTCAAAAGAAAAATATCAAGACCCTGCTACGCGAATAAGCAAAGAATATAGACTTATTGTTTCTCAAGGTAACAAACCATTAATAAACAGGAAAAAATGTCCATCCTCACTAATAATCTTAGAAATACACATTAAAGAAGCATTAGGAATACCATGTTATGTATAAAATGTCAAGGTCTCAGAAATTCTCCATTATTTTGTTGGTGGTATTATCATACATTAATTAAAAAGCCCCTTTAAAAGCAAAACCTACTAATTCTACTGTTAGGAATTTAGGGAAGCTAGGGAAATAAGTTAAAGGGATGAAAAACGCTGAAGCATGAAGGTTTCCAATGTAATTTATAGTAATAAAAACTGGCAGTAATTTAAATATCCAGCATTAGGGGAGAGATTTAGGTCCCTTAAACAGTCATTATGAATGTATGTAGAAACACACAAAAAATATTTGAAATTGAAAGTAAAATGGAAAAAGAAAATAACAGCGTCATATATAGGGTTTTTTCCTGATGGCTCTATCCTAGTGTCCTCCCTTTTTTTAATCCTTAGAGCAACAATGTGCAAAAGTCATGTTAGTCCTACCTTACATGTCAGAAAATTGAGGCTTAGGGGTAAATTGTCCCAGGACTTGCAGGTCATTAGCTGAGGACCCAGCATCGAACCTAGATCTGTCCAACTCCAAAGCCTTTGCTACCAATAGCATATAAACTATGGCCATAGTCATATAACACATGTCTATCGAGGGTAACAGAAAAAAATAAATAGTAGCACTAGTATGGTGGGAATATGGGTCATTCCAAAGAATGCTATCCTTTTAAAACTGCCATTGGGGGAAACAAACCCACAAAAAACGGCCATTGCCCTTTCAATAGAAAAGGAGAAACAAAATATGTGGAGTGTAATATCTCACAATTAATTGTTCAATCTGACTTCTTTCTATTCTCTTAAAGTTTGGCAAACTAGGAATATATGTGTATTTTTAAAGATTTCTCACTGGCATTGACATCATGAGGATACTTTCTCTCCATCTTATCCACAAATTAGTTGAGGACATATACCACCAAGCTCCTCAATTAAAAACAAATATTAAGTCACTAGAAGCTCTCTGAAGATTAAGAACAGTGACCAGGTGGAAGAGTTTCTCCCAGTGAACAGCCCAGACCAGCTCTTTTGACCAGGGCATAGTCTCAAGGTGGGGAAAATGGTGTGGCACCATTTGGCTAAAATAGGCCAGTTCACCAGCTCCAGGCGTGCCCTTCCCAGGGACAGAAGCCTTGCACAATAAAGGAAAATGTCACCATTTTGCTGACTGTTTACTGTCTTTCACCTTTGGGGATCAACACTTGATTCTTGATGCTTTAACCCATATGGCATTACTTTATCAAGTCAGTAGCCCTGCCAACGTGTCAAAACACACGACTTTCTGTGGTGGATCAAGGCACAGGGCATATTTCTTTTGCTTTGTCTTGTCTTTATGGAACATGTGCCTTTTATGCCTACTGTAGGGTCCTTTATATGTTTCAAAGGCCCTTTTATATCTGTTTTGCCATTTGAGATAACATCATGTCAGTATTTGCAAGTGAAAACATAATAGACCTGACCAGAGAGAACAGTGGAGCCGTCTGGAGAGCTGGAAACATTCTCCAACATACTTCTCAATATAATCCATTCCAGATCACTCCCAATTTTGTAGGTGGGGAAATTGAGGCACATAGAAGTTTAGTGATTTTGCTGGAAATCACTGACAGTGAAGACAGCTGGAAGCCAGGTTTATAAATCTAGTGTTCACTCTCCTCCAGTGCCTGTATTATGTTATTTTCTAGAGAATTAAAATGAGACTAGGAACAAATATGTTCAGACAGATCATAATCCAATTGCCATTCAAAGCTAAATTAGGTCTCCGAGGACTATCATTTTGTATTTTATAATTGCAATAAGCTTTATAATAATGAAAGGAATCTAGCAGGTTATCATGTTCATTCTAGACAAGTCCTGTCCAATAGAGCTTTTTATGGTGATTGAAACATTCTACACCTGTGCTCTTCAGGACAGTAGCTGCTTCTGTGTCCACCTGACCACTTGGATGTGGCTCATGCACTGGGGGAATGAGTTTGTAACTGTATATATTTACATTTAAATCCCTACATGTGCTAACGGCTATAGTATTGGACAACACAGTTCTAGACTTCTCAGTATTTTTTTGCCATCTCCACTTGGATGTCTCCAAGTTAACAGGGTCAAATCAGAGTTCTTGATTTTTCTTTCCTCTCTCAACCCGTTTCTCCCTCAAGGAAGCCATCATTGACCCAGTTGCTTGAACCAAAACCTGTGTGTCATCTCAGCCCCTTCCTTTTCCTCATTGGCCACATCCACTTCATCAGCAGGTCCTAGTTGTTTTACCTCCAGAACCTGTCCTGAATGCATCTGTTTCTCTCCATCTCTACTGCTACCATCCTAGGCAAAGGTACCATCATATCTCACCTGCACAATTGAGTAGCCTCAGAATTGGCCACCATTGATCCGTTCACTCACTGTTGCCTTTTTGAAACTTCTCCATTCAGCCTCCAAAGAGACATTGTGAAGCTCTCCAGGGGGTTGCATCACTCGCTGCTTGTAGGAAAGAATTTGTAGAACTTATCTAGAAGTTCTCTTATTTTTCTTCTTTGTATACTTGTTTATTTTCTGTTTCCTATTAAATGTAAGGGCCCCTATGTCAGGAACCTTATTTACCTCATTCACTGCTGTATCTCCAGCACCTACAACTGTGCCTGGCCCTTAATTTGCACTCAGTAAACCTCTCAAGAATAATTAAATTACTGTTCATTGTGGAAGGAGATGAGAGAGCAAGATCAAAAATGCAGATTTATAATGTGGTTGTTAATATCTGAGAGGATGCTGACATCCGTATCTGTGGGAAGCTGGTGGTCTCTTTTATATTCTGGATGCAAGTAGGAAGGGTGGGTATTATGGCTAATTGTATTTATGTCTGAGTAGGTGGGCTGGGCGCAGTCCTGATGCAGTCTCTGACATGAGCCAGAAGGAGGTCTCTTTTTCTCTAGAAGTCTATGTATGTCCTAGATCGTGAAGCTTTTTTCTTTCCTACTGTTAGAGAAAGAGAGTGTCCTCCTACAAGGACTTTTATATCCATCCAAGGGAAGTGTAGGTAGTGATGGAAGGAAGCATCTTATGGAACTCTGGGGTAGAAAGTGGCACAACCACATCTGAAAAGCAAAAGGAGATTTTCAACATGAGGCTGTTGTTTTTTTAAAAAAAAAAAAAAAAAAAAAAAAAGATGTTTGGAACATACTCATAGCCAGTTATTGGAAACCAAGAAAACTTTATAAATAGCATTTTCTGTCCTTTTTTCCTTGAATATTGCATTTTTTAAAGGAAAGTGTCTTTTCTGGTATTTCTTTATAGTGGCCAGCCAAGGCATGTTATTACGTAAATCCATGTGCAGTGTAAGATGGAACTGATGAACTTGTTGGGGGTATGATCAAGTTAGCCATGCCCTGGCCTGCATTGCTTCTGTTTCCTCTGGTATTAAACAGACCTAGGAAATGACCATTCCCTCAGCACAGGCTGAATTTAAAAGATGAAGTTAAAGCTTGCTTTGTTGGGCTTCCCCGGTGGCGCAAGTGGTTGAGAATCCGCCTGCCAATGCAGGGGACACGGATTCGATCCCTGGTCCGGGAAGATCCCACATGCCGCGGAGCAACTAAGCTCGTGTGCCACAACTACTGAGCCTGTGCTCTAGAGCCCGTGAGCCACAACTACTGAGCCCGTGTGCCACAACTACTGAAGCCCACGCGCCTAGAGCCCGTGCTCCACAATGAGAGAAGCCACTGCAATGAGAGGCCCACGCACCGCAACAAAGAGTAGCCCCCGCTCGCCGCAACTAGAGAAAGCCCGCGCGCAGCAACGAAGACCCAACACAGACAAAAATAAATAAATAAAATAAATTTTTAAAAAACCATTTAAAAAATTAAAAAACAAAAAGCTTGCTTTGTTCAAGTGCATATCTGGAGACTCTTTCTCCTGGTGTGTTTTTATTAGGCCCAGGTTTGTACCCCTGACCCCTGTCCTTCCAGTGCTGTGCCAGTGTTTTCATGTGTGTGCCTTTATGGAGCACCTGCTGCATACCAAACACATTGCAAGGTCCTGGAAAGACAAAGATGAGTTAGACACATTCTTAACCTCCAGAGATTCTGCAAACAAGTGGACAGAGAGACCAGTAAATGAAAAACTGAAACACAGGAGCCACTTGGATTAACAGAGGGAAGTACAGGGGCAATGAGAGTAGAAGGCAGTGGGACACAGAGGGAGTCAGGCCCGGTATAGCGTTGAAGAGTCCAGGCTCTGGCACAGAAAACGAGTTTATGGTTGCCAAAGAGAAAGTGAGGGGAGGTATAAATTTGGAGTTTGAGATTAACAGATACATACCACTACATATAAAATAAACAACAAGGATGTACTATATACCATAGAGAACTATATTCAATATC
The DNA here is from genome assembly GCF_011762595.2 of Tursiops truncatus. Classification (NCBI taxonomy): domain Eukaryota; kingdom Metazoa; phylum Chordata; class Mammalia; order Artiodactyla; family Delphinidae; genus Tursiops; species Tursiops truncatus. The sequence continues at coordinate 125,694,151 of NC_047034.1, forward strand.
TTGTAATCTATAATGGAAAAGAATCTGAGAAGAATATATATATATTCTTTATATATACAGTATAGAAAACTGAATCACTTTGCTATACACCTGACACTAACACAACACTGTAAATCAAATTACGTCAACTTAAAAAAAAAAAAGAGAGAGTGCAGGCTCTGGAACCAGGCTGTCTGGGTTTACAGTCTGGCTCTGCCATTTATAAGCTGTGTGACCCTAGACGTCTGCCTCTGCCATTTATAAGCTGTGTGACCCTAGGCTACTGACTTGACCTCTATGCCTCAGTTTGCTCACCTGCTAAATGGGGTAATAACCCATTTCATGAGGTTACTGAGTTGATTAAAGGAGCACGTAAAGCCCTTGAAATGCTCCATAAAAAATCAGCTTTTATTATTATCAGTAGCAGTGGTACATAATTATCAGTTGAGTTGAGTGAATACTACTTTACTACTGTTACTGCAGAGAAGTTGCCCCTAAGCCAGCCGAAGGAGTTCACACAGGCTCCCCAGAAGTGTTGAGTTTTTAATTGAGACTTGAAGGCAGGCAGATACTGTAGGGAAAAGACGTGCTTGACAAAAGGAACACAATCTGCAAAGGTACAGAGAAGTGAGAGTGGCGGGGGGGAGCATTTAGGGACCTGTAAATAGGTTTGTGTGGGTGAAGGGCAAGTGCTCACAGGAGAGTGCCTGAGGGGCAGGTACGAGGTCACTGGGGCTTTGGAGACTGGGCTAAGGAGCTTGGACTTAATCCTACCACCTAGAGGAAGCCACTGAAGGATTTTCAGCAGGTTCGGGGGTCGCCTTGGGAGACTGGGAGGCAGCACCCCCAGTGGCCTCAGCCCACAGCCTGTTGATTCTAAATGATGTCCCTCACCAGCCTCCTTCCCTATCATTTGGGCAGGAAATTCATGTGTGTGGATTTGATTTTGCTCATTGGGTATGATTTCTTTGGAGGGGGGCACAGATTAATAAAGTGAAAGGATATGTGTATGTAATTCCTTTCTACTCCCTACCCCTGCTAAGACTGATACAGAGATGTCTAGCTTACAGACTCATTTGAGAATCAGATGAAAGTGATAGACTCTTCCCTCAGAAAAATCACAAAGACACGATTTTCCAAAGACCCCACCTTAACCTCTCCCTGCACCTCCATCTTGGTCATCCAGAAAGGCCCCCTAGACACAGTACAGTCTTTTTGACCCCAGGCTTACCTGTGGTTTTTGTGTTCCCACCCCAAATTATTTTAAATTTAATTTGCTAGTACATCCCATCAATTCTCCATCTGCCATCAGTGCTATTATCTGACCATGTATGATGGGAGCAACCTTGGATCATTTGACAGTTATAATTAAAACTGAAAGTAATTATCTTATTTTGACCCGTTCAAATTTAATTGAGAGTATAGTGGCTAAGGGCATGGGCTCTGGAGACCAGCTACGTAGATTAGAATCCCAGCTCTGTCAGTATCTTATAACCTTGAGTAATTACTTAACCTCTCTGTGCCTCAGTTTCCTCATTACAAAATGGGAATGATAATATACGTACCTCGTGAAGTTATTGTGAGGGTTCATTAAGGTAACATGGGAGCTTGCCGAGAACACATAGCAAGTACTATACGGTATTTGCCATTATTATGGGTTTTTTTTAACATCTTTATTGGGGTATAATTGCTTTACAATGGTGTGTTAGTTTCTGCTTTATAACAAAGTGAATCAGTTATGCATATACATATGTTCCCATATCTCTTCCTATTATTATGTTATTATTTCTACTAAATGACATCATGGAATGTGGTAATTAATGATGAATTCCTAAGAGCAGGAAAATAGATAAACAAAATCTCCATGTGCATTTCACTCACTTTGGATCCTTGCCAGTACCTGAAGGCCAAGGATAGGTTCCCTAGGCCCATGCTGTCTGATACGGAAGCCACTAGCTGCTGTGGCTGTTGACTACTTGGACTACTGCTAGCCCGAGTTGAAATGTACTGGGTCTTGAAGATTTAGTATGACAAAAAAAAAAAAAAAAGCAAAATGTCTCATTAATCATTTTTTATATTGGTTGCATGTTGAAATGATAATATTGTGAGTAAATTCAGTTAAATATTAAAATTGTCGTCTGTTTCTTTTTGCTTTTTTAATGTGGCCACTAGAAAATTTAAAGTTATATATGTGGCTTGTGTTATATTTCTGTTGAACAGCAGGGCTTTAGGCTCACCATTATCAATAAAATAAAAAGGTGTGGTTATCTGTGATCAGGTGATCACTATTGAAAAGCCTGGTACACTCCTCCTATTGCCCTTCAAGTTATACTGGACCATCCATTTTTTAATCGGTTCCATAAAGGGAGTCATGGCTTGGTGCTAGCAGAAGGGAGTGGAGGGACCAAAGCAAGAGCAACAACCCGGGAGGCTTCCGCTGACTTGGAGGGGTTTGGACAAAAACACTACCATTTATAGTTATACTGGCCTCAGACTTTGAACACTCCCTGAAGGAGATGAGAGAATGCTCTCTGTTCAGGAAGTTGAAATATGTAGGCAAAAAACTCCCCCTATTCCATCAGGAGCCAGAAAAAGCTTTGCTAATCTTTAACTAAAAGAATAAACACTCAATGTGATGGCAGTCACTGGGATCGAAGGCACACCTTTCCAAATGTGATTTACTTACGGAATGCTTGTTTCATTCTATTTCAGATTTATTCCATCACCTAAAAACCTGGTAACGGTGGGCCACACAGAGTCTTACTGGTAAGTGCTCTTTCATTTTTAAAACAAAGTGACCGTTTGACATCACTTTTGAAATGATACTCACACTGCTAAGTTAGATGCATCTCTACTAGTCCTATGATTAGATGTCTATTTATTTACATTTTTTTTTCCTCTGAAATGATTTACGATGTTTCCATGCCTTAAAAAAAAAACAGATCAATCCATGTTCTTTTGCTAAGAACATGATCAGGGAAAAGATCTATGATTGCATGCCAAATACTATTAAAATAAAAACTTTTTTTGTGTGTTGAAACTATTTCCAGGTCCCTGTTGATAGTCTGCTTGTTTCAAACAGTATCCAAAACAACAAAGTGATATTTCAGCCAAGGAATTCAGACAGTTCCTTGCAGTGTGTTGTAATGAAGACTGGCTCATAGATGTAACATTAGCTTTCTTATTGCCCTATTTTTTCTCTCATCTCTCTTTAAACCTAAATGTGACTGTCATGAGATAACAGTTCTGTAGTGGTAGAAAACTTCCTTTAGAGCTGGGAAAGTAATGTACTTCTGAAGTGAAAAAGCTTCTGAGGCTTCAGGTGACACCGCTCCCTGATATGTGGCGATAATGTTATTTGCATTGTGTATCAGTTAGCTTTTGCTGTATAACAAACCTCTTCAAAATTCACTGACTCAAAATAGCAATCATTTCTTTGTCCCATAATTCTGTCAGTTGGCGATTTGGGCTGGGCCTAGGTGTGTGATTCTTTTGGTTTCAGCTAGGACCATTCATGTGTCTTCAATCAGCTGCAGGTCCAGGTCACCTAGGCTGGGGGTCACCTGGCTGTCCGCTGGAGTGATGACAATGACTAAGACATGTGTCTCACTGTCCTGCAGGCTACCCTGAGCTTGTGCACATGGCATTTGGGCAGGGTACCAAGAGACACAGCAGATGCGTCTTGAGGCCAAGGCTCAGAACTGCCACAGCATTGCGTCCACCACATTCTGTTGGCTAAAAGAAGCTATGTGGCTAGTGTAGATTCAAGAGGTACAGGAATAGGTTCTACCTCGCGGTGAGACGAGCTGCGGAATCACGTTGCAGGGAGGATGGTTACAGAGAGGGGAAGATTTGCGGCCATTTTCACAATCCACCCTACAGTGTTTATGGGTCTCACGAAAACAGCTGTGATGGGATGAAAAGTGCCTGGAGAGTGAGAGGGCTCAGGTCACGCTCCCATCTCACAGCCCGTCCCCTCGGCCCGTTCTGATCGACAGACCCTGGGATCCTGGTCTTGCTGACTGCCGCCTGGCATCCCGGTCCGTTCAGCAGCATCCTGGGTGGTCTTGCCAATACCAGCTTTCCGCTCCCAGCCTCGCTTCATGGTACGCAGCACCGCCACACCAGTCTTCCTTCAATTCAACTTTCAGGAAGTTCCTCCTTTGCTCAGAGACTGTCAGTGCCCCCATTTCATCCACCACACCAGCCTAGACTCCTCTCTAGCTTCTCTACTTCCATTATCTGGCCCAGTCCTCTCTTGTTCAGCTCCCACTATTCCTTTTCCTCTAGCCAGACTAGCCTGTTTACCGTTTCTCCCGAGGACACCTCATGCAGCTCACCCCTTCTCTGCTTGGAAGTCCTCCTCATTCTGCAGGGCCCAGTAGAATCTTCCCTTCTCTGTAACGTGGCCTTCCCTGCCTCTTCCCACCATCTGTGATCTTCTCTGCTCCGAATACTTCAAAGCCAAACACTGTCTTCCGTCACGCACCCTTCTTCAGCTTCCTAGTCTTACCTCCTCAGTACCTGTGTCAGTGCCTTGAGAGCAGAAGGTTCCATGTGTCTCCCTTGTAGTACTCAGCACAGGGCCGAGAGGACAGTGGGTACTTAGTCAGCCAGGACCCTGCACCTGGTCACCCACCAGCAGCTCCCCAGGATCGCATGAGGTACCTGTTGAACTACAAGTTCACAGTCCCTTCACTGGGCCGTCTACGTTCATTAGGTGAACCTGGGGACCTTGAAGCACTCAGATGATTCTGATGTAATAGCTACAGAGTTGGCAACCACTTGTTGAGGAAAGAACAAGAAATTTATATGAGACTGGGGTTTGAGTCCTGGCTCTGCTACTTCTTGGCTCTAGGACCTTATAAATGGGACCTTTCTGAGCTTCAGTATCCTCATCTGTAAAACGGAAATAACATTTAACTTGAGGATTGCCAGGAAGATAAAAAAGGATGATGGAAAAGGGAATGAAGTACTGATACATGTTACAACATGGATAACCCCTGAACATGTTATGCTAAGTGAAAGAAGCCAGTTACAGATGTCCACATATAATGTGATTCCATTCATATGAAAATGCAGAATAGGGGAATCCTTGGAGACAGAAGTAGATTATTCATTGCTTAGGGCTGGGAGGTGAAAATGGGGGACGTGGGGAGATAGCTAAAGGTATAGGGTTTCCTTTTGGCGTGATAAAGACGTTCTAAAGTTCATTCTGGCAGTGGTTGCCCAGTGCCTGTAAATGTACTAAAAACCACTGAATTGTACATGAAAATGGGTGAATTGTATGGTATATGAATTATATCTCAATGAAGTTGTTTAAAAAAAGAATAAAAAGAAGTGTTCCCTCTTAAAAAAAAAAAGGATGATGTATACGCAAGTGCTTTATAAACCATAGAATGTAATTAAAATACATTAATTGATTATGGATCTGTGGCTAGCAGTTACCTCTGTGGTGGTAGTCATGGTAGTGATAGAGGAATAGACAGTGAGTAATCCAGTGGTGCAAGGATTAATAATTATAGCAACAGTAGTCATAATTAGTGTCTACTGTTCATTGAATGCCAACTGTATGCTGGCCACTGTGGTAACTGCTTCCCATAGAATTATTGGAAATTTACAAGAAGATCCCCTTGTTCAGTTGCATCTGTATCATAATTACAGCCTATTCCACCATTAGTGATTTAGTCCTTTGATTTCTCCCTCTTCATTCCTGAGAGAAATAGTTGGTTGAGCCGCTATCAGCCATTGACAGCTTACCAGTGTCAAGTACAGGGACCTGTAGAAGTGTGATCTGCTTTGATTGGTGGGAGAAGTTGGGGAAGGGAGAGCAAGCAACAGTACTAGGGAGAGAGTAGGTGTGGGACGTGCAGGAATGGACCACAGGGCACCCAACTGCCTGAGGAAGGATGGAGTAGGGGGAGGGGAGCGCAGGAGGGTTGGAGGGCGGGCGTGGTCTGAGACATTTGCTGACGTGACAGTTTGGCCCAGGGCTGTCTCTGGTCTAAGGCCCACCACATGCTCACGCTGCTTGCTTGGAACTTCCCTGGAACAGCTATCACAACAGGCAGCATTTATAAAACTGTCCTCTGTTCACTGTCTGATTCGTTGTACATTATTTTGATTGCTATTGATCTAGTGTATGTGCCTGTCTTCTTTCAAAGAGTTTTGAGGTAGCTTTTAAATACACATATATTAAGATTCAGACAAAGAAGGAAGGAAGGAAATTTGTGGGGAAGGAAAAGTAAGGTGAAATCCGAGATTAGGTTAGGCCCCCAGTTCTTAAGTGAGAGCCTGTACGCACACTAGCAGCCCCCATGGTCTGGCCTCTGAGTTCCTGAGCAGTCAGTACTAGGAAAACGTGCTCAGTTGGGAGTTCTTGGTGGCTAGAGGATAAAAGCACTCTAGTTACTCAGAAGAAGCAAGGTTGATTGTGATTCTTTCGAGACGTAGAGTAATTGCCCCCTGGGTGCTCAGGAGGAGGACGCCACCTAAGGCAGCGAACAAGATCCCTATAGAAGTGACTGATGAGGACTGCCCTCCATGTAGACCAACGATGTGTGACACCTGAGTGCTGCCCAAGAAGCGCCTTCCAGCCCAGGTGTGCCTTTCTCTGCTGGCCTTGCTTCACCCAAGTATAAAATGTAACATTTTCAGGGCTTCCCTGGTGGCGCAGTGGTTGAGAGTCCGCCTGCCGATGCAGGGGACGCGGGTTCGTGCCCCGGTCAGGGAAGATCCCACATGACGCGGAGCAGCTGGGCCCGTGAGCCATGGCCGCTGAGCCTGCGCGTCCGGAGCCTGTGCTCCGCAACGGGAGAGGCCACAACAGTGAGAGGCCCGGGTACCGAAAAAAAAAAAAAAAAGTAGTATTTTCCGCTGTAATAACAAGCGTATATATTCATCCCTCCTCTCTCCCGTGTGATGCATGTCACAGACCGTCATGGCTCTTGATGCTGAGCCCAGACGTTTGGCTATGGCCCAGGCTTGGCACACGAGTTGAGATCTCCTTACCATCCCAGTTCTAAAAGAATAATAAACAACTTCCTGGGAAGTACTCAGTGAAAGTTATTTCTCCCAACTCCAAATCGTGCTATGCCCTGACTCAGTCTGCGGAGTGGCCTTTTGATGCACAGAATTTACACGGACCCTGTCCCCTGTGACCTGTGTGGCCCACTTCGCTTGCTCCACGTTCATCTCTCCTTCTGTTTTGAGCCCTGTGGCTCTACGTCATTTTAGGTACCAGAGTGTTCTGTACCTTTTGAGGGAAGCAGGGCAGTTTGAGAAGCTCACTGGAATAAGATTAGTAGACTCCAAGGGTGTATTGGATGGCAGCGAACTATAAACTGAGCTACTATTGTCCACTTATGTGATTTTCTTCTTCTAGTCGGTGACTTTAATAATTTTTGCAGCAGTAGTGTCTGAGGGGTTGGCAGCACTGGTAAGGGAGCAGAGGGTGATATGAAAGTAATGTGCATAGGATGAAAAAAAAGTTAATTCAGTAAGGATCATTGTCAGAGAGGAGCCCAGAATTCCACGAGGACTGTCCATAAATGGGAATTTCCTTTTGGGCTTTGTCTTCATTTAGATCAGGTTTCTTAGTTAGAATTATTTTGGTAGCAAGTAACAGAAGTCCAACTTAAACTAGTGTCTTGACTTAATGACTAACATGTCCGTGTTGGCATGGACTTCAGGCATGGGTGTATCCAGGTGTTCCAGAAAACATCAGGCCATTATCCTTCACTCTCTCCATCTCTTGATTCTGCTTAACTCTGTCAGCTTCATTCTTAGGCAGTCTCCCCCTCAGTACCTTGCAGAGGTAGCCATCAGCGTTACACTTCCATCATCTTCACAGCTGTGGATCTCAGAGAAAAGAGAGTGCCTCTTTTGTCATTGTTCTAACAATAGTACCAAGGAGGTCTGGCCCAGTTTGGACTCCTTGCCTGAATCAACCTGGCTAGAAGTAGGCAGTAGACAATAAGCAGTATCTGCTTGGCCAGGGCTTGTTCATGTGTTCCTTGAAAGAGGATGAATCGTACCCGAAGCACATGGCACAGGGTCCCTAGGAAAAAGGAGGAATTTTGTTACCAGAAGAAAGGAAAGAAAGAGCATGCCAAGCAATTAAAATTTCTAGGTACCAGAGTGCACTGATTTAGAAATTCTTAATTTGGCGTCCATTAAACTTGAAAGGTTTAAAATTAGATTCAGCTTCAGTTACATTGACTACCTATTCCAAGTTTAGTATCATGATCAGACTAGCAACAGTGAGCATACTGAGAGGAGGAGTGTGGGTGACCCCACTGTGGGGTCACGTAGGCAGCTTTTGGCCTGACGACCTCAGGTCGTGTCCCTTGGATCTAGATTATTAACCTGAAGATGATGAATAGACTTCAGTGGATCTGTAATCCATTGAATGAATCAATGAATGGGCTTCTCTAATTATTTGCAAAATGCTGTGTATGTACTTTTTTTTTTACTGGAGAAAGGGATCATGCGTCCATGATTTTTTCATAGGACTCCCTAGCCCCCTACTACTTAAGAGAAGACTTACTCAAATTGTTTTAGATTTGGCTAGCTTAATCTTATGTGTTCATTTCTTTTCTTGGCTCAGCGAGTAGAGTTTAGCGTCCATGATAAACACAGCTCCCTATGGAACAGACACAGTGATGTCAGTGGCTGAGTATGTTGCATCAAATTGCATGTTGAGGGTTTTAGGCGTATATGTAAACTTTTCACAGTCGTAGTTGCCATTTACCTAATGCTTTTACTCTGGTGTTCACCCTGTGCTAAGTGCTTTATGTGCATTGTCTGAACTGTATATTTATACACGTGACTGTAATTCTCTGAACCTCAGGTTTGTTTTGGTACCACCTGCTGGAACCAGCTCCTTCGGCTGCCTCTCTGGGAACACAGGACACAAAGTCTGGCTTTTCCCTCTTCCCCGTGTCCTCTTTTGTGGGTCCACACCTCTCCACTCCCAACCCCCACGTGATAGAATCCTAGAACCCCAGAGTTGGAGGAGACTGCTGAGATCGTGCAGTTCAGTGGTTTTCAAACTTGGCTCTCTGCTTTTCTAGCTCAGGGACTCCTTAGAGGGAAGGATGGAAAGATCCCAAGATCCCTATCCTGCTTTTGTCATCACTGGCTGCTGAAAACTACTCATCTGGGAGAAGAGAGTCCAGAGTTCAATGTCAGACTTGTGGTTGAGTCCGAGCTACTACTCTGCTCACCTCCCTGTGTGACTCTGGGAAAGTTGCCTTACCTCTCTGAGCCACAGTTTCCTTTTCTGTCAAAGGGGTGATAATACCTGCCTCACAGAGCTGTTGGGGGCCTGGATGAGGTCATGTCTGTAGAGTCCTCGTCCCAGTGCCTGGCCCACAGGCACTGCTGCAAAGGTTAGCTGTGACTGGGACGCTGTACAGCGCAGCTTGTGAGACATAATTAAGACACGGCTTTATTCTTGTCTCTCACCGTGCCTTTAAAGTTGATTCACTGGGGTGTGTCTTTCCCCATTTCCTGATAAAAACTTGATCAGGCCTATGACATTTCTGGTTACTCTTAGGTAACAAAAAGTCCTACGACCCCTATAAGTGACACACATACACACACACACACACACACACGCCGCATACTTTCTGGAAATTGGAAATGCTCACTTTAATCTATGAACGGTCAGTGTTTACTCCAAGAGGAGACTTCCCTCCATCTTGCCCACCATTCCAGGCCTGCCCAGGTGAGGCAGAGAGAGAGGAAAGCTCTTACCTGACCACTGTTGTCACGCCTGGCACTGGGTTCTCTGAGCCTGGCTGGTGGGTGAATGGACTCTCTTTTGCTTTCCTAGCTGTTTCCATGGCTGTCCTGAGGACTCCCACACCAGCACATTCCACCAGGACCTCCCAGGGTTCGGGCAGTGCCTCTCCTTCTGCTGGTTGCTACCATCCTCCATCAGCTTCTCGTTCCCATACAGATTCTCTCTTTGGGGTTCCCTCATCCTCAGTCTGAAGCCCTGGTGGGTAGAGCCTGTTTCAAAGAGACCAGAGCTGGCATTCCTGGTGCCCTTTAACCCCCCATCGTGGGAGGGGGCGAGCAGGCCCTTTCTTCTACTCTGTCACCTTATATTGCTTCAGCTCCCCTCCCACATTTTGGTTCCTCAAGCAGGTGTCACATACCAATCCCCAAACTCGAGGAGCCCTCCAGGTACTGTCTTTTGAAACTCTTGTCTCCAGGTTTGAGATGAAAAGTGGACTCCCACCACTCCACCCACCTTGGGGAGGCCAGGAATCAAAGCATTTCTGAGGAATCTGCCCCACAAAATCCTCCATCACTTTCCACTGTCCTGAACCTGTTAATATCCTCCTTATGGACCTTTGAACCAGCTAGGTCAACTTCTTAGGAATTTCCATATAGTGGTCTGGCCCCGGCTTTGGAATTTCCCATCTGCTGAATCGTGTTGCCACAATGGAAACTTCCACCTGAGCATCTTGTTATATTAACTGTTGGCCCAGTTCGAGGAACTCCTCTGCAACACCCTGAAAAGCGGTCCTTTAGCCTGTGCTTGAAAACTGTCCAGGCATGGCAAGCTCCCTCCCTCCCTCTCTCCCTCCCTCCCAAGAAGCATCCCATTCCGATTTTCAGATGCTTGGAGTTGTTGGAAAGATGCTGCTCCCATGAAGCCACGCCTGAGTCCCTGTAACCTTGCCTTTGATGGGATCCGAAGTGTGCACGTGAGGCTCGTCTGAGTAAATCTGCCTGGGCTGCAGGGATTCGAGTGGCAGCCAGGTTTGCACCAACACTCTGTTCTCTAAAACCACAGGGAAGCCTCTGACCTTGTCTCTGGGCCGGTTTTCTTTGCTGTCGCGCCAACAGCACATAACCCCAGCAGAAAGCTAGTATTGGGAAACTCTGTGCTCAAGCACCATTTCTCACGCTCATTACCCTAACTAATATCCTTTCTCTTGATCTGAGAGCTGATTTGCCTTGCTTCATGGGGGCATCTGGATCAGGGGTCCATCCACAGTTGATGAACTCCCCAAAATCAAGCCTTGCCGAATGTGCCCTACTGTCCTCCAAAGACACCCCATCCCTGCTTTTTTGCAGTTTTTCTCGTATGTTTAAGTGTCCTTTGGACTCAGCTGGTTGGTTTGCCTTCTCCCCAGCATCGGGAACTGGGCCTCTCTGCCAGGTGACCTTCTTTGTCATGTGCAAGTTGGGCCACTGTGACGGTGGATCCCACAACAAGTTGATCACTCTGTGTTTATGTTCCCCACCCCGTGGTGAAGGCAGCGTCTCAGATGAGCGAGCGACATGTGCTAGCAAGCCTCTTGGGTCAGCTAAAGTTGAAGTCACTTTGGGGACAGTGGCCTAAGAAAATACTAAATGCGTTTTGGGTCGTTCCATCATGGACTGGTTCCCCTGGCAAGTCTCAACCTTACGTATCCAGATGTGAACCTGGTTTACATGCTAGTGTTACTTTTCATGCTGTCTACAAAGATGTGAGGTGCAGCTCCCTCCCTGTCTCCCCCGTCCCTGTGCCCTTCCTCCTGCCCCACATGATGCTGGAGACAGAGGCCCGGAGGGCAGAATTCATCTCCCCTAGCACTGCTCACCTGTCTTCTTCTCTTGGCATGAAAGAATATAGTGATTTTTACTGGGCCATTCAAAAATCTCTATATATGAAATAGCTTAACGGGCTGTTACTGAAAACAAACTTTCTATTAATATTTGTGTGCATTTTACAGTAGGGAGGTGGCATAGTATAAGCAGAGAGACTAGAGTTCAGACCATTCCTCAGCTGCTTGAGATGCTTTGGGCAGAGTGGTTTAGCATCTTTGCGCTTCAGTTTCGTCATCTGTTAAATGGGGATGACAGTTGCCTTGCAAGAGGGCTGTATTAAAGGAACCAATGCATGTAATGAATTCAGCACAGTGGCCTGTCACATAGTATATATTCAATAAATGGGCTGTTATCATTGTTTGCATTTGACGGTTGTGATGATTTCTAAAAAACTTCTAAAGCCTTGAAAACAAGTGTCAATCCTCCAGCAACAGTTGAGCAAGTCACTTACTCTTAAAGTCTCAAATTTCACATGAATAAGTGGAGGATAATCCTGTACCGGGTTACTGAGAGGATTAAGTGAACTAATCTATATGAAATGCTCAGCACAGGCCTGGCACATAGTAAGCACCCCAATAATGGTGGCCATTAAATGATATATTCCCATCACAATATTAGCTCCATTTTACAGATGAGAATTTGCAGGACACTTTTCTCCTTGTGATAAATGGCTTCATGAAGACACTTTTATATGTAAGAAGTTGTTCTCACTGTTTTGTTCAAGAAAGAACAAGAACATTTAGCAGCTGGTTTGCTTATAAATACCAAACTGTAGCATATATGAAAGTAAGCTATATAACTAAACCAAATGGCTTTCCATTTTTTTAGGCTTCGCCTCATTTCCTTTTAAGTTTTGAGTAAGTGATTTTGCCACTAGATTAGGAGAGTTTATATATTATTTTTACAAGTCCCGTGGAAACATGCAAGCATAGCTATATTTAGCTAGATACTCTAAATTCACATCAATTTATTTTGTGCTCTTGCAATAAAGATGCATGGTGGGCACCTTCCTGGCATCCAGGGAGGTCTTGGAAGGGGCCATGGAGGAGAAGACAGGGCCAGACTATAACAAGATGACCCAAACTGGAGATCGCGGCTTGGTCAGGAGGGTGGCGAGCTGGCCAGGGCGGAGCAGGGATTCCTGACAGGGAGGTTTTCTCCTCTCACAGGGCAACACCTGCACTCCGTTGAGCAGTTCGTCCCTAGGGTCCTCTTGGAGCAATGGGCAGTCCTGAGCAACAGAGCTCCTGTCCCCTTGCTTCCTACTGACCAGGTGCCCGTGCTGCACCAAGTAGCAGGTTTGCGAAGAATGATGATGACATCATTGTTTGTTGGGCTGATACTGAAGTTTGTGTCACTCATGCCTGGACACCTTCGGTGAGGAATGGTCCAGGTGAGCAGGAAACCTGTTCATAGGTTGGGTCTGACTTACTCACCCCTGCAGACAGACAGTTCGGCAGTAATCTTCCTCGATGTGGAAACTTGAAATGTGGCCGGGAAGCCAGAAAGAAGGGAGGGACGGGTAGGGGACCAAGCAGTGGGGCCACTTGAGTTGGTGGGTCAGCAAGTGTGTACGGAGCATCTGCCACGCGTGCGGGCAGGATGAAGAGGAAGCGGAACCGAACCTCCTGCCTTCTTCCCTGCCCAGCTCCGTAGCCCACTCCCTGAGGCAGGGACTGAACCAACGCACGTGGCCTTAGAGAAACCCCCCATTGCCGTTTTGTGGGTAAGGCTCACGAGAGCTCCCTGCCGCCACACATGCTCAACTCCAGGGCCCGCGAAGGAGCTGATGGCGGTTATGAAGCTTAAGCCTCAGGATCTCTCATCGGCAAGGACCCCTTCTGATGTCCTGTAGCTCATTCCTAATTTTGCATTCTTTTTTTAAAGAGGCCCGCAAATTGTACAAGGCTCAGGATCCACAAAAAACTGGATCTGTCCCCGGACCTGGGAGAACTAGCGCAGCGCTCCGCGTCTTTCCCTCCACCCCATTTTGCCTTCACCAAGACACTAAAACTCCAGTTTGCTTCTGAACTCAGGAACAGGCTTTGGCCCTGTGTGTGTGTGTGTGTGTGTGTGTGTGTGTGTGTGTGTGTCCTCTGCTGCGGCTTGACCCAGCTAGACCTGAGTTCCCTCCCAGAGCTCCTAACCCCGTGAGTGAGGGGGAGGGAGGCCCAGCCAAGAATTGCTGTCTGGGCTTCTTCCTGGCCACCAGACACCCTCCCCCGGGGTGGAAAGGTCCCACCGTTCCTGCAGGAGGGCAGGGCGGGTGCTCTCAGCCCTCCCGTGGCTTTGTGGTTGCTGGGAGGGAGGCCCTGCAAAGGAGCCGGGCAGGAGGGAACCAGCCCCGTGTGAGGCATCAGCTGGCTAAAATACGCCTGGTGGAAAATTCTCCTTTAAGAAAAAAAAAAAGAGTAATATCCTTGAAACTGTATCAGCTTTGGCAAAACCATAACTCTGATCTCAAGTTTTGGGAGAATGGGCCTGCCAGCCTACAGGACTGTGCCGATAATGTGTGCTGGCTTGCTCTCTCAGCCATCATCATGACCCTTCCCTCTCATGCTGCACAAGGGCTGGAGTGCTTTGCTAATCAGTCAGGATTAAATGTACTGAGAAGAAGCGAAAGGAGGGGAAAGACCCTTTTTGTATGTGAACGTCTTTCTACCACTATGCAAAAGGATACCCAAGTTTGAAATTAATTTTCTTTCAGTCAAATGCTGGCCAACTTCCCCCCCTGGTGGAGAAATAGAGAACTGTGTAAAATGAGCCATCAGGCATCCTTGTCATGACTGATAATCTGGAAATTCTCAGCCTGTGATGAGTTAGGACAGTGAAAGGGGCTGGGTGTATAAGGTTTGGGGGTTTTGGGGTGGGTTTTTTGCCTTGAAACTAACTGTTTCTAAACTTAGGGTTAAATTTTTTTTTAATATCTGTAAAGAGTGAAATGGTTAAAATGCCACTAGGTTTAAGGCTCACACCTATTAAACTGTAGTGGGCTTTTTTGCCAAAGCTCTGCCACCAGTGCTAGTTATGGCCAATCCTTACCGGTCTGTAGGCTTCTTTTACTCCTTGAGATTGTGGCAGAGACATAGAACCAACCAGAAAACAGGGATTTCAGCCACCAACTGGATATCTATTAGTGATCCTGACTTTCAGACTCCAGCTCACCACGGCCCACGTTGGCGTCTTTTGCTTTAGTGCTGCGAGTTTAAATTATTTACCTTAGTTCATTTACACTTACTGCTAACAGCTTCCAGAAAGTCAGATTTGGGCTAACTAGGTGATAGCCATTTCACTACTATTTCCTACATATTTTTAAAAGGAAAATGCAAAACAAGGATAATGATTGAAATATAAAAACCTTCCCATATATGTCATCTTCTGTTGAAATATGATTTTATCCTGACACCTTTATCAATCTTTTGTTAATTACTCAACTGCTTTTAATGACCAGAACTGACCTGACTGTTTAGCTTCTGTTGTGTCTTCAATAATCAGAGCCTTCCTAATAGAATCTCATCTGCTATCTTTCGTTCACCAAGTGGTAGTTCGTGTCCCTGGTGAATGTTTATCATCTCCATTGTCCTGGATCTCCATCCCCCAAGTGGAGGATACAATCGTAGTGTTTATATTAGTAATGCTTTTAATAGTTTTTTTTTTTTAAACCTTTCTCTGTTCTCAGAAACCCTTAGGTGCACTTCAGATTTGAGAGCCTGGCATTGTAAGAGGCTGTTTGTTACTCATACATCAGATTAACTGCCTTGGGGCTGTTTTTCCTCAAAAGAAAGATGTGAAAGAAAATGAATGTGCACACACACCTTGTAGGTTCATGTAATTGTTTTCAATATTTAATAGAGTTTTCTAATGATTATTGATCATATTTTTATATATATTGTCTAATTTTTTATCTCACGAAATTTTTATGTAAGAAAAACAATTTTTTGATGGTATCGTCTGTTTGCTTTTTCCCCAGGTGTATGGAAACCAGTTGTCCTAAGCACTAAATAGGCATTATTTGGAGGTGGGGGGGTATGTTTCTCCCAGGATTAGTTCCTGGGAGAATCCTCTAGTTTCTTGCCTTTTGACTCACTCTGACACAACCCAGAGGAGGGAATGGGCCTGGGGAGCTGGACGTGCTGCTGGCCCAGCCTCAGGCCACAGCACAGCACAGACTGGTTGCTTTTCTTTCCTTGCTCGTGGCTGCAGCCACCACCCCAGTTGTTTGAGGAGATCACACACACACACACACACACACACGCACACACACTTCTCTCTTCCTGGCCATCTGTCCCCTTTCCACTGTTAAAACTGGCCATTAATCTAATGTTGAGACAGCCTGACTCATTAATGATTCCTTGATGTCCAGGTAACTGCAAGGCTGAGCAACGTCAGAATGGTTTGTAAGTTCCCTCTAATTTCTGGGCATTTTCAAGCTTTCATTATTATTCACAAATGGCCGCACCCTGAAGTTCAGACTCTGCTGACCAGGACGAACAGGAAGGAGAAGGGCACACTTTAGAAATGCATATTTGGGTTTGGTCGATCTGGGGGTTCATGTTTTTGGTAAAGGGCAGGTTTTACAGACATTTTGAGGATAGTCGTGATAAGTATTATGGGATGGAACTGGAGAGGCTCCCTTTTTCCTCTGTGCGTCCCAGCTGCAGCCATAGCGCCTCTGTGTCTGTCTCAGAGCACCAGGCTCTGGCCTGCTCCATCTGGAGCGCCCCCTCTCGTTATTTGATACCAGGGTGTTTCATAGCCCTTAGAATAATCTGTATTACCATGTTTATTTCTTTACACCAGAGCTTGATGTCAGCACCTAGAAGAATACTAGCACAAAGCAGACACTCTGAAAATTTCAAATGAATGACGGAACACACAAACAAAAGAATGAACAAGTGAACAAACGAACACATGTATTCAGGGTCAATCATGAGAGGAGCAGTGCTGTTTGTAACCATACTTTAAGACAAAGCTTATTGAAACAGCAGTGCAATATTATTTTTTGTCTCCCTAAATGAAAATTTATAATATGCCAGTGTGCAAGGCCGGT
This sequence comes from Tursiops truncatus, assembly GCF_011762595.2. Classification (NCBI taxonomy): domain Eukaryota; kingdom Metazoa; phylum Chordata; class Mammalia; order Artiodactyla; family Delphinidae; genus Tursiops; species Tursiops truncatus. Next base: position 125,710,790 of record NC_047034.1, read on the forward strand.
TATCAGTTGTGGGACTGCACATGGACAGCAGCATCTTAGAACAAGTTGTTAATATCATATCCTTAAATATAGAAGTGAATGGAGAAAGGCCAATGGATAGTTGGTAGGCAGACAGAGAAAGAGCTTCACTTTGCAATTACAGCAAAATTATAAAAGGGCCCAAGATTCTGCAATCAGGAAATGCCTATGTAAAATGGAATCTTACTGAAATCATTAAAAATTATGTGTATTCACTTCTGTGGGCTAGAAGTGCAAAACCTGAATCTGATCAGGAAGAAACAGCTGACAAACCCAAATTGAGGAGCGTTGTACAACATAACTGGACCTTTACTCTTAGAAATATCAACTCCGTGAAATATCAATACAAAGACTTAGGAACCGTCCCAGATTAAAAGAGACTAAAGAGGAAAGACGAATGCCGCATAGAATTTTAGATTTTCTTTTGCTGTAAAGGCATTATTGGGAGAATTGCCGGAATCTGAGTAAGGTTGCAGATTGGATAACGGCAGTATATTAATTGTATATTGTGAGGTTGTTTAAGAGAACTCCTTGGTGGTACAGTGGTTGAGAATCTGCCTGCCAGTGCAGGGGACACGGGTTCGAGCCCTGGTCTGGGAAGATCCCGCATGCCACGGAGCAACTGGGCCCGTGAGCCACAATTACTGAGCCTGCGCGTCTGGAGCCTGTGCTCCGCAACAAGAGAGGCCGCGATAGTGAGAGGCCCCCGCTTGCCACAACTAGAGAAAGCCCTTGCACAGTAACGAAGCCCCAACACAGCCATAAATAAATTAATTAATTAAAAAAGAAAAAAGAGAACTCCTTATTTGTAGAAAATACACACTGAAGTATTTAGGGGTAAAAAAACATCATGTCTCTCTCTTCCGCCCTGCCCACCCCGCCCCGCCCTCAGAGGGAGAGTGCAGGGAAATTAAACTAAATATAATAAAATGTTGACATTTGAGGAATCCAAATCTGGGTGAAGGGTATCAGAGAATTCTTTGTACTATTCCTGCAACTTTTCTCTAGGTCTGAAATGATGTCAAAATAAAAGTTTTAAAACAGGATGCTTATGAAGAGATTATAATCACTTCAGGAAATGTCACTGCTGAAAAGGAGCAAAACATAAAATTGTATAATAGAGTGTGATTTCAGCTACTTTAAAAACTCATAGAGAAAAGATAAGGAAATATAGCAACATGTTAACTTTTGTTATCTTGTATCCATGTTAATGTATCTCACACGTTTTTCTCTAAGTAGCATGCATTTCTTGAAAAATAAGGAGGAAACCAAACTTCTCAAGAAAGATGATGGCTAACTCTCAAAGAAAGAAGACCTGAGTGGATCTTGTTCTTTGTGTCTTTACCCCCATGCGCTTCATTCTGGTAGAAGGATGCCGTATATGTATGAATGTACACACATACTTTTTAAAACTTTTGTTTTTCTTTAATGACATTTCAAAGGAAATCCTATATTGGGCAGGAGCTGAAACGAAATGACCTCTGTAGCCCTGGAATTCCTTGCTCTACTTTCCAGTTCTTTGCAAGTCAGTACCTCTGCAATCCAGACAGGGTGCTGGGTACTGAGTGCATAAGGATGGGTAAGCCACCCAGTCCATATTCTGTGTTCACAGTCCACAGACAGACAAACCAGTGATTTTGATCTCGTGCTAGGTACTATGGGAGCATAGCAGCTCTTATGATGGGCAGGCCTGGCTTGTGGCAGGGGTAGTGGTTGGGCAAGGCAGGCATGGATCTCTAGACCTAGAAAGTTAAGTGAGATTTTGCCATTCGGAGAAGGGTAGCAGAGCATTGCAGGCTGAACATTTCAGTGTATCTAGCGTATGTCCTCACTCTGACCCACTGGAGTGTCATTCTGGAGACCCTGGCCAGGGAGGTGAGGGTTTTACAAAACTGGGAAGCTCCAGGTCCCACAGGGTCTGCTTTCCCAGGTTTAGGAGGAAGTGGTCCTGCTGCAGGAAGCAGGAGGAGGCTCCCTGTGGCTCTGGAGCAAAGGCCCCCCATGAACCCAGTGCCTCCATTTGCAGAATCACTGTGGGAGTTTGCCTGATCGCTCCCACCACAGATACAGCATAGATACACCAGGGAGGACAGAAAAAAGGTGATGGCAATACCATGTTGGAGAGTTTGCTGATCTCTGATGTACTCAGTGGAACTGCTGGAACGTGCTTTATTCATTTGGTATCAGAAATAAAGCCAAGGGGTCGGTCTGCCTGCACGTGGCCTCGCAGGCTCTGCAACTGTTTTTGGAGTCCCAGAGTTACGCCGAAAACAATGTTGCTGTTGAGAAGTGTGCTCCTTATTTTCCTGGACAGTAACTGCTCTTTGAACCATCTTTTGCTTGGGCCCATTTTCCATTCTAGTCCTCAGAGCCTGAGGACACCAGTACGTAAGTAATTTTAATCCACCATGTAACTAGATCAGAGACAAAATAGTGGTTAAGAATCCTACACCTGGTTTGGGTTGGAAGCTTCTCTCCATTTATCTTGGAACCTTTTTTTTTTTAACCATTTTAGATCATGATTTTTTTTTTACTCAGGTATTATTTCCATTTTAAACATATCTCATAGTTTGGAAAAGGGATTGCACGAGCTTATATTAATTCAGGATGTAACATATAGTAAGTATTTGATAACTATCAGTTATTATTAATAAGCATTGATTAGCACTGTGGATGAAGAGAAAGCCCTAGATTCTTGGTTAAGTGACATGGTTTCTAGTCTAAGCTCTACCCCGAAAGTCCTAGAAGTAAAAAGAAACAGCTGGAAGGAGGCCTTAGAAATTTTTTAGCATCTAGTCCAACAACCTCATTTTCAGAAACTTAGAAAGGTTTATTAATCATAGCTTACATGTTCTCCCACTCATTTTTTTAAAAAATATATTTTTATTTTTGGCTGCGTTGGGTCTCTGTTGCTGTGCTTGGGCTTTCTCTAGTTGTGGCGAGCGGGGGCTGCTCTTCGTTGCGGTGCGCGGGCTTCTCATTGGGTGGCTTCGCTTGTTGTGGAGCACGGGCTGTAGGCGTGCGGGCTTCAGTAGTTGTCTCCCACTCATTTTTAAAGCGAGAGTAATAATCAGAGAATAAGTCCTTGATTTATATCAACTAGTGTTGTCATGTTGATTCCCAGTTTTATTATCTTCCTCTCTCATTGGACTATGAAGATAGACTTGTCCTCCTTGCTTATTGTCATGTCCCCACCATCTGCCACAGCAATGGGCACGTAGTAGGTGCTCAGCCAATGTCTGTTGAATGATTGAAGGAAGCATCTTGCTGAAGGTGGAATTTAGGCAAAGTCTGAATCAGAACCATGTCCTAACTCTAGGGTGCAGGTTTTCCACACTGTTCATGTTGGCTTCCTTCTCTCTTTAACTTTAGGCAACGTGCTTCATTCATTTCTCTCTTTCTTCACCTTGGATTTGATCCGTCAGGTCCCTCCTGCCGTTTGGGAAGACCTATGGTTGTGTGCTTGAATGGCCACTAGGTGGCAGGGTTGGACAAAGGGAAAAAAAAAAAAAAAGGACCCGTTGCCCTACCAAGAGAATAATGGGAGTGATCTTATACCCTTATAGCCTTGGATGAGTTGGGGGAACTTACCTTGAGAGGGAGGCAGGTATCCCAGGGTTTGTGTGCATGGATTTAGGTTAGCTCTGCTCCCACCAGCGGACCTCAGACACCCTGAAACTTCCCCAGGGCCCTTGTTTTAGCTATGTCATGCATATAACGTGCTCAGCACTCTGCCAGGGTAGAGGAAGAGCTCTATAAGGTTAGCAGCTGAGTCGACTTCTGGTGTTTGATACCACAGAACACCACTTTGCTGTTCCCTGCCAAGCCAAGTGGACAGGCCTTAGAAGCATTTGCAGGAGAAGCACGTGTGCCTTGCTCCCTGTTTTACAAAGCCAGAATTTTAAATAGCTGCTTAAAGGGAAAAGTGGATGGCATGTCAGTATCAGGTTAAAGGGAAGCCTGGAATATTTGGAGGGACATCAGAACTCCTGAGAGAGTCACTGTGGATCTTACTCAATACAAAGCACAGTGTTTTGCGCATAACTGGGTGGAAGGGGGTGATGGGGGGAGAGTCACAAAATGTCCTTTGCTCAAATTGTTCAAAGAAAGAATTTCTTTGGTGTCTTATTTTTATAATAATTTGGGGAGGATCTTCTAGGAATAGCAATGACTAGCATTCATTACACAGCTTACTATGTGCAAACTATTACGCTAAACACCATACATTCATTATTCTATTTAATCCTTACAACAGCCCTATGAGGTAGGTTTGGTTATTATGCCCATTTTATAGATGAGGAAATTGAGGTGCAAAAAGAGTATAATAAGAATAGCCAACAGGTATTGAGTACTTACTTACTAGAGGTCAGGAGTTACTCTAAGTGCTTTAAGTATCATCCTTACAACCATCCTATAAGGTAGATGCTATTATTACCTTCATTTTACAGATAAGGAAACAGGCACAGAGAGGTTATGTAACCTTGTCAAGGTCACACAGGGAGTGAGTGGAAGTCAGAACACAAACCCTGGCCCACTTGATTCCAGAGTTGTTTGTTTGTTTGTTTACCTATGTACTATGCTGTCACCCACAATGCTTTGTATGCAGTAGGAACGTGATAAGTGTTTATTGAATTGAATAGTTCTCAGACTATAATTAGCCAACACAGAGAAGCCTCCCTAAGGAAGAACTATACAGGCCTTCACACCCCCACTCAAAACCACACCGGCCTCCATTAGTATTATGGGATACATATGCAGCCCCACGAGCTGGATTTTGCTCCTGACTCTTCGTTGGTAGAAAGATACTCTTTCATTGGAACAGTGAGGAAAAGGCTATCATTGTGGCAAATGTTTCCAGGAAACACTTCCACAGGGAGCATCTCAGCACATTTTATCTGCTTCACGCTTTTCTGGCAGGTGTTTCTTGGGCTTGTTTGTTCTGGTAGAGTGGTGTCTGGCAGCATCTCTTTAGCCTCAAAAAGCCAAGGCCGGAGGGTTGCAGGGTGTCAAGCCAGCCCTGGAGGTTGTACCATCAGTGTGTGCACCCAAGCAACCCTCGGACAGGCCCATTCCCTGGTCCTGACGCCTGGCCGGTGCCAGGGGACGTGAGCAGCTGAGGGGACCCGCTGCCTCTGTTAGTGAGCTGACCGCTGAGACCGGCCAATATTTTCGGTCATCACGGTGCCGATGAGGCCTTAGGAAGAAAAGCAGGACCCAGGCCTCATAAATTATTCTATGGTTACAATAATTCAGTCCCAGGGCTTTGCTTGCTTGTTTTTTTATGTGTCCCTGCAATAGGAAACCCAAAAGAAGTTAGACTAAAACCTCCTCCTCAGACCTGTGGCTCTGAGCACGGAGACTTGGTTTTGGAACCCTCCATCCGCTGCTGCTTCTCTGTACGTGAACTGTGCCGTCTTGAGTCTTCCTCAGAACTTCTCAGCATCTCTGTGGGCATGTGTGAACTATAGGCCCCGGGTTCAACCTTCTCGAGGAAAGCAATGATTTCTCTCTGAATATTTCTCCCTTGAAATAGAAGATGTTTTTTCACTGTAACCAAAAGTATGCATGTCAAAGGAGACACAGGGAGAGTTTGGAGCTGTTGGAGGGGGAGGCGGTAGTCCATAGAACAAATTCCCCGAGCAGGCAGAGGTGGAAGGTTGAGGGCACAGGTAGAAGGGCTCCCATCTGTCATTGCTCCTTCGGCCGCATGACTTGTCACGTTCTGGCCATGCTGGTCTTGTGCTCACCTTCCCAGGGTGTAGTTGGAAGTGGATGGATGTCTGCTGTGTGTCATTAACAAAGCTACTAGACACTTTCAAGGCAGAAGAGGTGGAAGTGAGAGGCCGAAGGTGATGCTAGGTTCAAGTGGGTATTTTCCCATCTCCTGTCTGGAGCAGTGCTTCCTGCATGTTCTCTCATAATGGCTCACCTAGAAACGTCATACCGTGGTAGGGAGGAAGATGGCCCCAGTTCGAGGCTCTGGACAGCCAGGCAGGGCATCAGCCCCAGAACCTTAACCCGGGGGACTGGCTGAGAGGCTTTCAGCTAGAGAATCGTCAACCCCCAAGTGCAGATTGCCCCTGTGCTCGGTTATCCAGGACCCTTAATTTACCAAACCCTTTTGCTGCCCAAAGTTGGAAGTTCAAGGCAGGTGTTTGATTTTAGAGATTCTGAGGTCCAGCCCCTTCATGGGACTTTTAAAAAAACTGAGGGTCAAAGAGGCCTGAGCTGGGTCACTGTGTGGGGACCAGGATCGTCCCTGCGGTGCACGTGACCATGGGATAGGTGTGAATGAAGGGGCATGACGTCACACACTCACGGGCACGTGTGCACACATGTACATCCACATACACACACGCCAGGTTCAACAGGGCTACTCTGCTTCTTTTAAAGTATCAGTTCTCATATTTAATTCTAACAAAGAGTTTTACCAGCAGGTAGAAATTTTAAACCACTAGGCTGTGCCATGTTGCCTCCAGCTCAAACCCATTCTCTGTCCTGAATTCAAAAGATGGGAGGCTTGGTATCCAGAGCTCTCACCCTTTGGGCAACATCCACAGCACCACGAGCTCTTAAAGACCCATGCCTGATGTCATTTGTCATCAACCTGTTTCTAGCCTGAGAGGAGACCTCTGTTATTCTGCAGTAAATTACTGCAGTAGCCTCCCAACTGGTCTCCCGGAGTCCAGCCTTGCCTCTTGCACCCCATAATGTAGCCAGAATGGGCTTGTTATAAACTACAAGCCTGATCGTGCTCCTCCTTTGTCCTCCTTTCTTTGTGCCCCTTTGATTAACTGGCTCCCCCGCTGCATTCAGATGCAGCATAAATGTTCCTCTGGGGGGCCTCCCCGACTCACCAAGTCTGGCCTGGGCATCCCTGTGTACCCTCTACCTAACCTCTTATAACAGTGACCACACTGTTTGGAAGTTGTCTGTTTTTCTCCACCCACCCTGCAGGTGCAAAGCCTCTTAGGACAGTGGGCCTGTCTTATCTGTGGTTGTGACCCCAGGGCCTGGCACAAACAAGATGGGCATTCAGTGCACACTCAGCAGGCACGTCTGCTGCTTGCACTTTAGTTTTTGCTTCATTCTCCAATGCCTGGCTCTGCTTGTTGTTCAGTTTTAAAGCCTCAGCATCTTGGTGGGATCAAGGCTCTCATATAAACAAACAACAACTTAACCACTAGTGATGTCCCAGGACCAGGATATATTTAGCACAGTTTGTTCATAATTACTGTTCATCATTATGAGCCTAGGACACTATAAAAGTCTTAAGTGCCCTCGACTCATCAGAGGCAAATTATTCATTTAGCAAACATTTTGAGTGTCTACCTTGTACTAAGCATGTGCTCGGCACTCTAAGGTGTATAAGGATGGATGAGCTAGGTTCTGCCTCCTGGAGTTGACCATAGAACTTTTATATTTTTTGTTGAACATTCGAAAAACATAAGCAAAAACAAAACAAATTAAGCCCCTGAGGAAGGTGAGACCCATGTGAAGGGTATTGGCACCTCACAGTATGACGCCCAGAAGACAGTGCTTGCTCTTCATTCAAGCAAGGAGTGGGATAACCAAGCCTGCCTTTGGGGGCTACAAGGATATATCAAATGCAAACATGGCCTTTAAAAAGCCCATGGTCTCACAGGAGAAACAAGATTTATACCTAAGTGCCTCTAAGACAAAATAGAAAGTGAAAATGCCCTAAGAAGCTGTATCTGTTTGGGCTACAAGTAATAGAAAATCCAACTCAAAAGGGCCTAAACCAAAAAGGGGACTTAGTATCTCACCTAAAAAAAAAGTGTCCAGATGTAGGCTGTCCCCAGTTGCCCAATTTAGTGCTCATTGACAACATCAAGTTCTATCTATGTGTCAACCTCAAAGCATCAGCTAGCTCTCCTCATAGGTACCGAAAGGCTGCAGGCATCCCATCCTCTCACACCAGTGCCAAAGCAGATAAAGAATGGTTTCTTATGCATCCCTGTTTAAGAATGAAGAGACCTTTCAAAAGCCACCAACCAACTTCCCATTATGTCTTCTTGGCCGGAACTGAGACATGCTCACCCCTAAATTCATCCCTGACAAATAGGATGGGGTCATTTCCGTGCCCTAGCCTAGACCCATCTAGATCTGCCCTAATCACATGAGGAAATGGTGCCTTCGTTCTGCCGCGAGGAGGAAGGGGGAGATGGCCACTGAGTGGCGGGCTGGAGGGCCTGCCAGAGGGAGTGATAAAGTAGCTCATGTTGTTCAGAGGAAAGCAAGGTGCGCCCTCGGTGGAGAAGACCAACAGGCATGCTCCTACAGGCGCCGTGGAAGCATATCATCGAGGCTTCCGGGAGGAAGCGACAGCTACGTTGGGGAAGAAGTCTGAAAAGGGGAGGACACGATCAGATTTTTCTTTCAGGAATCAGTGGCTGTGAGGAAGGGATTGATCGGGATTCGGAAGGCAGACCAACCAGCAAAGCTGTCACAGTGTTGCAGTAATCCCGTGGGGAGCTGCCCGTGGTCCCAGCCAGCGTGGTGGCAATGGGGATAAAAGCGTACCCACCTGAGAAGTATTGGGGAGGTCGAGCGAGCAGCACGAGGAGCAAGAAGCTGTGGTGCAGAGTGGGAGGAGGCCCGGGTGACTCCCGAGCGGCTGCTTGGGCAGCTGCCCGGATGGTGGATGGTGACGCCACTCCCCGAGCGGATCCCGGCGGTGGGCGTGAAGGATGAGTGGTGCAGGTGGCACCCGAGCTTAGCGTGGGCGGCGGGTGGGGTCGGAAGGAGCTGAGAGGTAGTCAGCCGGAAGTCAGCGCAGGGCTCGGAGGGTCCCCCTGGGAGGCTACGCCTGATCCTCCTAAGAATCCGTGCGGAGAGGTGATGAGGAGAGGAGGCGAGAAGACGCCGTGAGCAGTGGTAGAAAGGCCACAGCTCCGCAGGCTGGGGCAGGGCATGGCCGGTTCTCACGGGGGACGGTGGAGCGGGCTGCACAGGGACTGGAGGACAGCGGGCCGGACCCGAGGGGGATGGGGATGTGCTGGTGACAGCCCGGGGCCCCGTCCATGGGAAAGGAGAAGTGGTAACCTGCTTTTCACCTGGCACGGTGCTTAAAGGCACTATCACATTTTCTGGGTGCCGCCGGGCCTGCTAGGGCAGGTGTTCCCTCGTGAACAAGCGCAGAAACCGCGGCGCAAGAAAACTCCCCGCGCGGGAGGGGTGGGGGGCGGTCCCGGAAGCAGCTCCCTGCTCTCCCCACTCAGGCCAGTGCTGTTTTTACTAAAAATCTCTGTAAAGAATCTTTATGCAGCACTGCACAAGCATGTTAGTAAGTGCTAGGATTACAGAACTGAGGCGAACACGATCCCATTTGGAAGGCAGAGAAAGGCACACACAAAAAATTGCAGTGAAGAGTGAAGGTAGAAACATAGGAGCAGAGAATGAGGGACCGCTCAGAGGAGAGTGAGGCCAAGAGCAGATGCCAGCAGGCCACTGGGGGCTGCCCCGGACCCTGCCTCATTTCTGCCCCCACCCCCCTCCCGCACCCGCACGCCTTGCTGTTAGGATGTTAAGTAACCACCAGAGGTAGCAGTTGTCACGGATCATCTGTTCAGTGTAGAGCATGAGTTGGAGCTTATTTGAAAACAGGAGCTTTAAAAAAACACACAGAAACAAAAACATTCTTACAACATATTTATCAAACACCCACTATGAACTCAGCCACGTGCCGGGGGCTGTGCATCCAAAGGTGACTAAGACGTGGGTCTTGCCTTCATGAAGTTGAATAGAGAAGACGAAACAGCCACATGAGCTTGCTTTTGTAATACAACAAGGGCAGTGCAGTGGTGGCACTGGAGGAGGCTAAAGGGAGGCCACCAGCTCAGCCAGGGAATCACCAGGGAAAGTTGCTGGAAGCTGTGATACAGATCAGGTTCAAGCTACCCTTGCCTGCTTTGGGATTTTTGTAAGGACACACAGACATAAGTTGGCACTTAGGCATTAAGTGTCTGGCACACAATAAACATGCAGTGACCGAGAGCTAATATTATTTGCAGCTCAGATTAGCAGAGGGATAAGCTGAGAATAGAGAGGTTGTTGCTAAAATAATGATACCTTCAGTCAACTGGTGCATTAAAGGTAAAAAATTAAAGTACTAAATCAACTAGAACAGGACTAGCTAATTGTTTGCAACTTATGTGTCACCTACAATTGATTGGAGCCGGGTGTTGAAAAGGGTATTAATTAACTCATGTCTGGGCCCAACAAGAAAGAGCACTGCGATCCATTAGTGATGTCTGCCAGGGGTGCAGGGGGGAGGGGCAGCATGCATGCCAACATCTGCCATCCTCAAATTAGAGTGATAGTTCAAATAACTGGGATCTGACTACATAAAACTTATCAACCCCACCCACGCACACTTGGCATTTTTCAGAGACAACAGTACCCTGTTCATGTGTGAAATTTTTAAGAGTAAACAATCATACTTTCAAAGTTGTCTGTTGGAATTCAGATTCTTTCAGCCCAGTCTCCTATACTTGTTAGACAGTTGCCCTCTTGTCACTGATCAGAGCTGGAAGCAGAGCAACATCCGGAAACACCAAGGAAAGATGAATATTGGGTAATTAATCCCTGTCCTGATTAAGTTATATTTTTCCCAATGGTGGAGGAGTAGAGGAGCATGTGTTAGCTTTTCTTTAAGTACTGATGTAAGGAAACGGCTGCTAATAAGAACATCCAGTTATTCAGAGCTTCCCATTAAAGGGTCAGCCCAATCAATCAATCAAGGATGAGCCAGGCGCAAAGGGGTGGAGAAGAGACCACAGTTCCTTGTGTCTTGGTAATAACTCTTGCTGAAAGACAGATGTGATACAAATGCACTGGTACTTCTCACACTTCACGGTCATTAACCTGACATCTCTGCTGTGCTGCGTTAAATGCTGATTTGGGTTAGAAAGGCATCCGTGAATTCTGAAACCTGGGGAGAGGCACATTTAGTACGTGAGTTTATTAGCATGTGCGGTTTGGGAGAGGTTCCTGTTTGCCTGTTGTTTTGGTTTGGCTCTTCTAGGGTGTCCACAGGAGAACCCTTTCTACCAGTCTTGCTTTTCATGCTGGAAAATCAATTAGGTGTATCTGGGGGATGCTGTCGTATGAGCACAAGGGCCAAGGTGTGGCTTTTTTGGTTACCTAAGTGTCCGGGGAATATTTTCGGGAGCAATACAACAGCAGGCATTTGATGCGTGTACTTTTTTTTTTTTTTTTTGGTGCATGTACTTTTGTACTCATGGTCCCAAACACAGCAACCCTGACTGGCTGGAAGGCCCCATCCTGGACAGAGCTGCCCCAGAGCACATTCATATTTATACAAAAACATAAATGGCCATTCTTGGAGGCTGTGATTCTTACTACAAGGGTGTGTGTGTGGTTGAATGTTTGTGTATGTGTCTATGTGTGTGAATGGTTGGGTAAGTCCAGGTGGCCCAAGTAATAAGCAGTTAAAAACTGTTGAAAAAATATTTTAATACAAAAGCAAAAACACAAGTGCATGCATCTTTTTTTAACGATGAGCAAAAATATTTCTTTCCCTCTTAATGTTATTTTTTTAAGTATCTAATGTGTTACCTGATGCTACATAAAGTGTCATATGAAATACATCCAGTCGAGGTGGGAATCTGCACAAGTCCCTGATGCTTTACTAAAATGAATCATTAAATTGAAAGAACTGAAGTTTATTCGCACAGGTACTTGCCAGTCTAATGTGAGTCTGAGGCAAATGATGTGGCTCAATAAGAAAGTCTGTAAATATGTGTAGGATATTCTGAGAAACGAGTGGGCCTAGAAACCTAACCCCCAGTTATAACACTGTTTCTATGGGAAAATATGCTCCCTAAGTGCCTTCTTTGAAACCAACTTTCGAAACCCTGCCGATTTATAAGTTGGGGGTTAATGATATGAAGCGGTCACCTACTGATGTGTAGAATTCTCAGCCCGAGTCCATCATCAAGCGTTTACTGAGTAACTGCTGGGTGGATTACACTCTGATAAGCATGGCAGGGTAAAACAAAAGAAATAAAGGGGCGTTTCTGCCCTCAAGAAGCTCATACCTAGCTGGAGAGAGAAAGTATGCGTGCAGAGCAACCTGAGAGCATTCCCGGTGCCTGAGCCACAAAGCAAGGGTCCTGCAGGCGGCAGCGTGAAGGAGGGATGTGAGACCGTGTGGTTAATCAGGGAAATGTGGGGCTCCACTGGCAGAGCATGTCCCTATTCATTTGTAATCCCCAGAGGCACACCAAAGACTTTCCCATTCTTCCCCGGAGAGCCTCGCACAAGCGTGAAGCGATGGCTGCAGTGAATGTCACGTGATCCCAGGGTGCTGAGTAATTCAAAACCACAACTGGCATGTGTTGTTTCCTTATTAGGAAAGGTTTGGTCTTCTTTCCTTCTTTTTTTCTCCCTCCCTTCCTTCCTTCCTTCCTTCCTTCCTTCCCTCCTTCCCTCCTTCCCTCCTTCCCTCCTTCCTTCCTTCTCTCTCTGTCTCTCTCTCTCTCTCTCTCTCTCTCTCTCTCTCTCGAGAACATAGGTAGGCTCTTGGCAATCTGGGCAGTGGTGTACCTCCTGTGCCCCAAATTCCAGTTCGGAAGCACACCCTAGTGAATCAGAGTCTTGCTGAGATTTGGAGCCTGACTTTGTGTGTTTAGTGTGTCATTTTCTGGGAGACTCTTACAAACGAGGCAGGCCTTAAGCAGTGATTCAGTACCAGCAGGCAGTTTCCTGGCCTTATTTGTGAGGCAGAGCTATTGCTTTTCATTTAGCGCCAGCCTCGAGGTCACCAAGAGGGAGAAGGGACATCAGGAGGGGGGCAAATTGACTGTAAAATTCCTGAGTCTGGGGCTGTGTTATATCCCCCTGGGAATGCTGACAGCCTGCAGAGAGGGGGCTATGGCTGAGGCCGGCCTGTCAGGTAAAGCATTCAGAGCGACCGCTGTGTCCTGATTGGAAATGCCTAAAAATAGGCCCGTTGCTCCCTTCTGTACACTTCCTCTGAGAACTGCTACCCAGGGGCTGGATCAGCAAATAATTGTACCCAAGCCTTCCTTATGGTACTGTTCTTTAGCTTTTAGAAGCGCTGAGTCCTTGCTACTCTTTATGCTTTGGGGGAAGGGGGGGTGTCATTCCCATCCAAAAGGTGTAAGTAAATAATAATAATAATACAGCAGCAAACATCTGTTGAGTGTTTACTATGTTCCAGGAACAGGAAGCATTTCATGTGCTTTGTCTCATTTAATTCTCCTTATAGCCCTTAGCAGGGTTTTTACATTATTATCTCCATTTTGCAGATGAGAAAACTGAGGCTTAGGGAGGTCATGTAACCTGTCCAGAGCCTTACTGCTAGTAAATGACAAAGCTGAGATACAAACCCAGGTCTGTCTACCTCCACCACGATTCTTGCTCTCAGACAATTTTCTATTTACAGTTTCTTACAGATCTTACTCCTACTTAATTCTCCTGCATAATTTGGGAAGGAGAGGAACTTTTTTTCCCCAGGGTGGTGAGAAGAGGGAGAGGCCTTGGAAAAAATAAGTCAGAGATGAACTTATTTTGAAAAAGGAGGGTTTGTGAGAGAAGTGTTGAGTTGGCCGGCAGAAAGGGAGAGGCTATTCTGGACTCGGCGTGTGTTATGGAAGAATGCATGGAAATGAGTGGGAGAAACAGAAAGTAAACCAGGATAGGGCAGGACCCAATAGAAGGAAATGTGATAGTCAGCAAAGAAAGGGGCAGCCCTGCCTTCAAAAGCAACGTGTTAATGATTAGCGCTCTGTGAACGTTTCAGGCCTCACGTGCTCTCCGAGGTATGCAGAACTCCCTTGTTTGGGGGAGAGTTTTGCTCTCCAAAAAACAAAAGCATGACATTTAATTCTGAGTTTCTGCAGGGACTGGATGAAATCACCACTGGAAAAACAAGAATGGCAGCACATGTTAATTATTTCAGGAACTCTTGGAGGGTGCAAATAAAACACCCGCCATCCCAAGGAGAGACGCTGCAGCTCTTCTCCACCCTCTCTCCTTGCTGTGAGCCCCCTGCCCCACCCTTTCTTGGTTGAAGATCCCACATCCTTTGAGTTTCTCTGAAGAAGAAAAAAATGCATAAAAGAGATTTTTGTAAAGCAGACTCCATCTTCCCAGAAGCCTATGGTATCCTCCCTGGCCTTCTCTGACCTTCCTGTGGCATCGATCTTTGATTGGCAACCCGCCTCCTCACACTACTTCCTCTGCCGCCGTTGTCTGAAAAGCCAGGGATTTCTTTATTGATCTTTAACCCACTCTTAAATACCCCTCTTCAGAAGCACCATTTTGCAAGCAGAAGAGTCCTTTGAAAATTGAACTGTAGTCCACTTTGCAGGTTTTCTCCCCGTTTTTTCCTCCCTAAAAGAAAGGCTCTTGGGCTTCCCTGGTGGTGCAGTGGTTAAGAATCCGCCTGCCAGTGCAGGAGACACGGGTTTGATCCCTGGTCTGGGAAGATCCCACATGTCGTGGAGCAACTAAGCCCGGGGGCCACAACTACTGAAGCACGTGCGCCTAGAGCCCGTGCTCCACAACAAGAGAAGCCACCACCATGAGAAGCCCACGCACCGCAACGAAGAGCAGCCCCCGCTCGCCACAACTAGAGAAAGCCCACGCACAGCAACAAAGACCCAATGCAGCCCAAAAAAGAAAGAAGAAGGAAGGAGAGAAGAGAGAGAGAAAGAAAAGAAAAGAGAGAAAAGAAAAGAAAGAAAGAAAGAAAAAAAGAAAGAAAGAAAAAGAAAGAAAGGAAGAAAGAAGAGAGGAAGGAAGGATGGATGGAAGGAAGGAAGGAAGGAAGGAAGGGGACTCACTCGTCTCTGGTTTTAATATACCAAGTTCTGTAATTATTTGTCTTTTGCAGATTAGGAGACTGAAACATTGCAGCCACTCTCCGAGGGATCCCACTTGGCCCCAGTGACTAAAACTATGCCCCACCATCCTTGTCCTCATGGCCAGCAGCCTCAAGTCCCACAATATCTCTGCCTTGGCACAGGGAGCCGACATTGTTTGCATAGCGTACATTCCTGGACAATTGAACTATCCAATTTAACCTTCAGAGCATCCCTGTCGGTTTGTGGGTGTTTGTTCCGGTGAGAGGGGGAGGAGATGGTGACTTTCATGGTTCACACATGATGCTACCCACACACACCCCAAATTCCAAATCTTTATTCTCTAGAGGTTAGCTGCAAATTGCATCTCTAAAATTCACAAGTGAAATCAAACATTTAATGTACTTAAGTCTTTTTGTCCAGAAGCAGATAGCATTAATACTTGCTTCTTTATAACACTCCCCGATCACGCCTGTCCCATTATATGAAAGTCTTTTAGAAATAACCCCATTTCACGTGAAATTAATCTTCGTTAATTAAGATGCTATAATGACACATCGTTCTTGAAATATGTTCTGGTTATGATTGGTGCCTAATCAGGGAAACTTTAAAACTGTTACCCCCAAAACCAAATCTTGTACCACCCAACGTTTGGAACAATCTTTATGCTTTTAAAGGTGCATTTTTGCAGTTTTGTGTGCATGAAGTTTGCTTCCAGAAATGACGTTAGGAAAGGTATGAGTAAGTTGAAATTCACCAGTTTTTCTTCCATTTATTTTGAGTGAATTATAGGCCCTCCCCGCCCCTGCAAAAAAAAAAAGAAAAAAAAAAGAAAAAACACTTTTAAAATATGTTATTTGCTTTAGGGTTATCCAGCTACCTTCTGCTTTCAAACTGGAATTTAAGCCTTCTACATCCTTATCACCTTCCTCTTATCTCCTTTCACCTTTGGATTCTAAGAGAAGAAATGTTTAGAACCTTGAAATCAAAATAAAATTGCAACCTCCCTGAATTACTTACCGGTACTCACTAGGGTTCAAGCATGATCCTCTGCACATAATTTAAAAATCAAAACACCAACTGGCGGATTTAAGCCAAACCCCCTATTTTTAGAACAGTATTAAAAAAAAAAACGGCAGATTTTATTTTCGGCCACACAGCCGAGTAGCAACGGAGGAGGCTCCTGGGCATTCCTCCATCCCTCAGTGCAGAGCTGGGCTGACCACCTCCTGGCCCGGGCAGCTGCCTCTCTCCGGATGCCTTCCCCAGGCACAGCTACTTCCGAGCCTCGGTTGAACTGGTTACTGGGAAGAAAGGATGTTGCGGGCTTAATTTAAAAAAAAACAAACCAAGGGAAAAAAGTGTTCTGTAACTTTCCTTTTAGTTGTAGTGGATCTGTGTGCTCCTTGAGCTTAGGGGTAACATGGGACTTTTTTTTAATTAAGAATGGAGGAGAAAAGTTTCCTTCGGTATTCTTACAATTATGCCTTTGTCAGCAGGTAGTTTATAGGGGAGTCAATTTAAAAAAAAAAAAAAAAGGAGAAGGCTGTAGCCTTTAATTATCCCAGTTGGTATTCAGCTTTACAAAGTCAGTGTACCTGCTGAGTATGTTAATTTAACCACTTTATAGTATCTTAACTCTGCCAGTCTCTCCCACCCAAATCACCTCCTCAAAGAATTCAGAGGAGTCTGGAGATACATGAGAGCTTTGTACCTGCGTATCTTTCTTTCTGTTTCTCAGTACTTTGGGCTTTAATTAAAATCTTTAGGTCGGTATTTTTTCTTTTCTTTCTGCTCCTCATGCCACTTCAAAATCATTTATTCATTGACTCATATGTTCCCACTTTCCACAAATTCAATCAAATATTTCTTAAGTGCTTACAGGGATATTGACAGAGATGTCCTGCCTTCATGGACCTTAGATTCTAGGCTGACAGAGAGACAAGTAAACAAATAAGGTGGGTTTATTCCAGGTCGTGGTAAATGATAAAATCGTTTTCACAACTATTTGTTAAGTGTCCATCTGCTAACCAGAAATGAGATGTCCTTGTAGAACCATCTATGGAGAGGGGCTCTCAAATTTGTTTTCTTATCTGTCTGTAACCCTGTAAAATATGGGGAACAGGTTCTGTTTTCTTCCTCTTAGAGGAAAGGAAATTGAAATTCAAAGAGACGAAGTTCTATGTTGAAAGTTACAAAATTCCTATGCAGGAGAACCAGAACCCAGAGCATGTGGACCCGTTTCTGTCCCCTCTCCCCTGTGACAGGTCACCTGGTCTCCATGGGAGGAACCGAGGCCCAGAAGAATGAAATGCCTTCTCCAAGTCACATAGCTGATTCATGTCCAATCTGGGACTAAAGACTAGGACTTTATTCCCAATGTATGCTTCAGTTCAGCAATTCAGATCAAAACCCAGCCCCACAGCCAGTGTTTGTGGTGGGCTCGCTCTGTCGGCCACTGCGAGAACTAATTTAGATATTTCTTCCATTGATAATATATCCACCACCCCTGCCTGGTTTGTCATCTGTATATAGGTACTCACTTAAGAGAGAGATTTGTCTTTTTGTTTATGTCCCAAACACTTACGTAAATAAACATTCTACAAATATTAACTCATTCACTCCTCAATACAACCCGAGAGGACACGTGCAATTATTATTCTCATCTTACAGATGAGGAGAGAGGCACAGAGAAAATGAGTGACTTACCCTCACTTATATAGCTAGTAGGTGGCAGATCAAGCCCTGACAGCCTGTGAATGTAGCCACTGCTCCCTGCTGTTGTTTTAAATGGGATCACGTATTCCCTTAGCCGAAATGCTAGGAGGACAGAGTGTGATGCTAGAGAGGCGTAAATTCAAATCCCGGGTCTACCCCTAGCTAGGTGTGTGATTTGCTGCAAGTGATTGAACCTCTCCAGGCCTCATTCTTCCATCTGTAACATTGGACTAATGCACACTTTGTAGGGTTGTAGCGAGGAAATGAGACAGCACTTACAGAGCCCCTCAAAGACACCTGGGTCCTCATAGCAGCTGCCCGTTGAGTAGCGGTTACACATTCGTGATTCTGGAACTGTGCCTTGCCTATCCGTTTCCATAAACCTGGACTAAGATATGTGGTCTCTCTCGGCAGACCACAGATTGGCCCCCCTTCTCACGAACATTCTTTACATGTCTGAAAATCAGTTATTTAGAGAGGTGCCTGCAAGGGTGTGGGACACAGTGAAGGAACACCACGGGTAACCCCGAGAATTTCAGCTCGGACCCTACACTTGCGTACAGCAGCTGGCAGTTGCAAAACCCTGCAGCTTAACCTGGACCCATCTTGCTTAGAAGGCAGCTAAGGGACCAGCGTTGAAGAGTGAAGGCTTGAAGTCATTCTGTCTAGGGTCAGATCCCAGCACTGTGGATTTCTAGCTCCAATCTACTTAGTTTGCCCATGCCTTAGTTTCTCCATACATCCAAGTGCAGATGGTCAAGGTTCCCCCCATGGGATTAGGGTGAAGAGTAAATGAGGTAGTCCTTGTACAGCACTTAGCACAGTGCCTGCCACTTGGTAAGAACCCAGTAAACACTGTTCGGATTATTGTTAGTATTATTATCATTCAAGCAAAGCCCTTTGATGGTCCTCCACCTCCCTTCCCCACCTACACGCCTTTCTCTTTCTCCTGCCCACCACTCACACACACACACACACACACACACCAAGCGGCTTCTGACATTATTATACTACTCACCGTTTTCAGTACTCTACTTACAGATAAATACCATTTTTTCCATCTTGATACATTTCCAGAAAATTATTTAGCACCTGACTGACGTTCCCATGCCTCTTTGGGACCAATACCTTTGAAAAAAGCTAAATGACTGGCCTGCCTCCTAACTTATTAGCTCCTGTTTCCAAAAACAAAGAATTCAGTTTATTGATAAATAGAAATATAAAAATATCTTAAGCATCACAGCAGCCTTTATTCATTGCTCTTTGAGTTTTCTGAGGTTTAAAAAAATATATGTCATACATTCAAATAGGGCTTTTTTTGGGGGGGGTGGCAGGTGACAGGGTCAAAAAGTAAATTCAAACATAGGCAGATGTGAGGAAACCTAAATGTCTTCTTTCCCCAGGGCCTCACCTTGCAAAGTGTCTTTATATCCAAAGGCATTCTGGCCTGTTACCCTCCTTATCTAATCCAGCCATATCTAGGTTTCACTTTCATTCTGTTGCCTTAGGCCTTGTTAGCAGGAAAAAAAAACCCCAAAAAACAAAACTCTGTCATCTGCTATATAGAAACATTTGTGCCATGGGATTAGGTACAGTTTTATGGTTTGTTAACAAAAACTTGTTGCATTTTGTGTTATTTAGCTGTGTTTTGACATTGTTTTGCCTACCTAGCTGACATGGTCAAGAAGAACCTTGCTTCTGCTTCAGGTACTAAGTACAATACATACTAAATCTTGATGCTGCAAATCCAAGATTCAAATTCCTAAAATACTAGGCAGCATTTTGTTTTCACCCAGCTTCCCCCGTTCCTTCCCTACTTCGGGTCCCAGAAAGTAGCTTCAGTGGTAATGCTCTACCCAGAGACGCTATTGTTAGTGAATCCCATGTGGCTGTGAATTTTGCACTAAGCAATCAGAGACCTTTGTTCTTCCTGATTAATAAATAGACAGCTTATATCTTTACTCTTCTAATGAATATAAAACACCAGTATTTTGCATACCACCATCAAGAGTATTTATCATACCTGTATATCATCTGACATCCTGTGTTTAATGTTTTTCTTTAAATCTATTTTTAAACTAACTCACTTTTTAGTCTTTTCTCAAACGATATCATCAGTAAAACCACTGGTCTGATGTATAATTATCTTTATTTTTTTCTAACAAACATTAAAATAAATACTAGCCATTATTATTAAAATGAAGAATGTGTGTCTGCATACTACCAAACATTATTGTAAGTTCCAAAGAGTTGAAAATAGCACTCTTTGATGTACAGACTGATCAAATGGTATAATTTGCTAGCAATCTCACTGCAATGACTTTATTTATAATAAAAAATATTTCTTTTTTTTAAGTAGTGTGTGTCACTTTGCACACACTGTTCTGCACTATTTTTCTCCATTCTCTTTGGACTCTACCTACCATTTAAGGCTCTAAAATGTATTCCTCTTTTGAGATAATAATCATACTTATCTCATAGAGTAATTGGAGGATGAAAGCTCTGAGCACAGTGCCTGGCACAGAGTTAGGGCTATTAGTTCCTCTCTGGTCTGTGTGGGTGTTTTCTTCCCAGCTGAATTTATCAAATCCTAGGGATCAAACAGTTCCTGAATTCTTTGTGAGTATATAGTATACTGGTTTGCCTTCAGTAAATACCCAGCACATATTTATCAAATGATTAAAAGTTGAGTAGTTGTAGACTAGTGGGGGAAATAAACAGACACTGGGGTCATGAGGATAACGCACTTCTTGATGTAGGTTTATTAACGCACATTGTTGTGGATGAGTCTTTTTCTGTGACTACCCTTATTCAAGTCATCTCTGAAAGGGTATTAGAGAATCTGTCTCTGACTAGTTCCCCCTCATTCATGCCGCCCCTAAGTGGAGAAGGAGAAAGAACTGAAATTCAGTCTCAGGACTTTGAGGGTTTTGATTCCTAAACTGTCATTGGTCCCATCACCCCTTGAAACATTGGAACAACTTTCCAAAAGGACGTTTACCCCACGGTCACAGACTCAGATACTGAAGGGGCCAGGCCGGCATAGCAGTGAATGAGGCTGGGCTCTACCCCGAATCTGCATCCACATGGGAATGTGCTCTCTCTAAAAAAAGCCAGAAATCTGGGTTTTTATGTGAAAACTCCCAATATCTAAATGTTGGCTCCGTTGCTGGTTTTGTTTTTGTTTTGTTTTGTTAAATAATTCTCTGTGAGCCAAATAAAACAGGTCTGCTGCCAGCTCCAGCTCTCCAGCTGCCAGTATGTGACTTTTGACTTAGATTTTGCTTCCTTGATTGATTTGAGGGTTTATCTATAGACATACAATATTTTTTTTCAGTAATTTATTCTCATGTCAAACAGCTAGTTTAATTATTTTAAACTCTTAAGAATGCTGGAATCAAAGGAGGATTTGTAACTTTGGTGGTCAGTTTCTGTGGGGGAATCCCAGCTCCTCCAAAACAGGAGAATAAGCTACTGACCCTGAAGCCTGGGCTCCAGTCTTTCCCCTCTTTGCAAACAAAGGAAACAGATGCCAGGCAGTTAACAGCACAGGTAACTTGGTGGGAACTTTGCTTAGAATATGGTGAACGCTCTTCCAGGGTCAGTGCATTTTTATAGAGCAATAAGGAACAACTTGGAAGGAAAGTCCATGTTGGCTGCACGTGTCAATGACCTTACACCCAAGGTAGTGGCCTTGAAGTCCAGGTGTGCAATCAGTCGGAATAACCAGGAACTCTGACTTGTTTATTGTTCCCAAAAGCCAGAGAACCTTTAAAAAGCAAACAAACAGCAAAAAAAATTTAAAGCATAAGAAACGCTTTTTCAGTTCTCAGCACTAATCTTTAACTTAAGATGCATTTCTCTGTCTCCTTTCCTCAGTGTGTATTTTATAAAAATGAATTGAAGTCCAAATTAGATAATAAACTATATGATTAATACAGGACCTTCTTATCCAAGTTGAAGCAGAAACAAACAGTAGGGAGAAGTATTTGGGGAGGTAGTTCATTTTATTTTATTTTTTTTTTAAAGAACTAATGGGTGAAAGTATAAAACAGGCAATTCCCTATTTATTTATCCATATTCATGGAGTACCTGTTAGGTTATATATGTGGTAGACTTGTGAATGGAGCCATGATTTTTCTTTACTCTAGATCAGAGGTTGACAAATATGTTCTATAAAAGGCCAGATAGTAACTATTTTAGGTTTGGTACATCATCCATTCTCTGTCACAGCTACTCAGTTCTACCATTGTAGCACAAAAGCAGCCATGGGTGATACATAAACAAGTGGGCGTGCCTATATTCCAATAAAACTTTACTTGCAAAAATTGTCAGCAGGCTGCATTTGTCCCATAGGCTGTAATTTGCAGACCCCTGTTCTAGGTAACTGAGGAAGAAGTATGGGAGGGATAATTTATTTGCTATATTCTTTTTTTTTTTTAACTTGGAAAAGTACTTTATTATTTTTAATCATTTTTTTATTAAAGTATAGTTGATTTACAATGTTGTATTAGTTTGGGTGTACAGCAAAGTGATTCAGTTATACATATATCTATATCCTTTTTTAGATTCTTTTCTGTTATAGGTTGTTACAAGGTATTGACTATAGTTCCCTTGTTGTAGGTCCTTCTTTTTTATCAATTTTATATATAATAGTGTATATATGTTAGTCCCAAATTCCTAATATATCTCTCCACCCCTGCTATCCCCTTTGGTAACCATAAGTTTGTTGTGTCTATAAGTGTATTTCTGTTTTGTAAATAAGTTTATTTGTATCATTTTTGTTTTTAGATTCCACATATAAGTGATATCATATGATATTTGTCTTTCTCTGACTTACTTCACTTAATATGATAATCTCTAGGTTCATCCATGTTGCTGCAAATGATATTATTTCATTCTTTTTATAGTTTTTGCATATATATATGTGGTGTGTGTGTGTGTGTGTATATATATGTACAGACACAAACACACACCACATCTTCTTAAGCCAGTTGTCTGTCAGTACACATATAGGTTGCTTCTATGTCTTGGCTATTGTAAATAGTGCTGCTGTGAACATTGGGATGCATGTATCTTTTTGAATTAGAGTTTTCTCCTGATATATGCCCAGGAGTGAGATTGCAGGATCATATGATAACTCTATTTTTAGTTTTTTAAGGAAGCTTCATACTGTTCTCCATAGTGGCTGTACCAATTTACATTCCCACCAACAGTGTAGGAGGGTTCCTTTTTCTCCACACCCTCTCCAGCATTTATTATTTGTAGACTTTTTAATGATGGCCATTCAGACTGGTGTGAGGTGATACCTCATTGTAGTTTTGATTTGCATTTCTCTAATAACTAATGATATTGAGCATCTTTTCATGTGCTGGTTGGCCATCTATATGTCTTCTTTGGAGAAATGTCTATTTAGGTCTTCTGCCCATTTCTGGATTGGGTTGGATTTTTTTCTTTTTTTAATATTAAGCTGTATGAGCTGTTTGTGTATTTTTGAAATTAATCCCTTGTTGGTTGCATCATTTGCAAATATTTTCTCCCATTCTGTAGGTTGTCTTTTCATTTTATTTATGGTTTCCTTTGCTGTGCAAAAGGTTTTAAGTTTAATTAGGTCCCATTTGTTTATTTTTGGTTTTATCTCCATTACTCTAGGAGACAGAAACAAAAAACTGTTGCTGCAATTTATGTCAAAGAGTATTCTGCCTGTGTTTTCCTCTAGGAGTTTTATAGTATCAAGTCTTACATTTAGATCTTTAATCCATTTTGAGTTTACTTTTGTATATGGTGTCAGAGAACGTTCTAATTTCATTCTTTTATGTGTACCTGTCCAGTTTTCCTAGCAACACTTATTAAGCATACGGTCTTTTCTCCATTGTATATTCTTGCCTCCTTTGTTGTATGTAGATTAGTTGACCATAAGTGCGTGGGTTTATTTCTGGGCTTTTTATCCTGTTCCATTGATCTATGTGTCTGTGTCTGTGCCAGTACCATACTGTTTTGATTACTGTAGCTTAGTAGTATAGTCTGAAGTTAGGGAGAATGATTCTTCCACCTCCGTTCTTCTTTCTCAAGATTGTTTTGGTTATTCGGGGTCTGTTTGTTTGTCTTACAAATTAAAAATTTTTTCTGTTCTAGCTCTGCGAAAAATGCCATTGGTACTTTGATAGAGATTGCATTGAATCTGTAGATTGCCTTGGGTAGTATAGTCATTCTAACATTATTGATTCTTCCAGTCCAGTGACATGGTATATCTTTCCATCTGTTTGTGTCATCTTCAATTTCTTTCATCAGTGTCTTAGAGTTTTCAGAGTACAGGTCTTTTGCCTCCTTAGGTAGGTTTATTCCTAGGTATTTTATTCTTTTTGATGCCATAGTAAATGGAATTACTTCCTTAATTACTCTTTCTGATATTTTGTTGTTAATGTATAGAAGTGCAACAGATTTCTGTATATTAATTTTGTATCCAGCAACTTTACCAAATTCACTGATGAGCTCTAGTAGTTTTCTAGTAGTGTCTTTAGGATTTTCTATGTGTAGCATCATTTCATCTGCATACAGTGACAGTTTTACTTCTTCTTTTCCAATTTGGATTCCTTCTATTTCTTTTTCTTTTCTGATTGCTGTGGTTAGGACTTCCAAAACTATGTTGAATAGAAGTGTCAAAAGTGGGCATCTTTGTCTTGTTCCTGATCTTACAGGAAATGCTTTCAGCTTTTCACCATTGAGTATGATGTGAGCTGTGGGTTTGTCATATATGGCCTTTATTATGTTGAGGTAGCTTCCCTCTATGCCCACTTTCTGGAGAGTTTTTAATCATAAGTGGATGTTGAATTTTATCAAAATCTTTTTCTACATCTATTGAGGTGATCATATAGTTTTTATTCTTTAGTTTGTTAATGTGGTGTATCACATTGATTGATTTGAAGATATTAAAAAATCCTTGCATCCCTAGAATAAATCCCACTTGATCATGGTATATGACCCTTTTAAAGTATTGTTGGAGTTGGTTTGCAAGTATTTTGTTGAGGATTTTTACATCTATATTCATCAGTGATATTGGCCTGTAATTTTCTTTTTTTGTGATACCTTTATCTGGTTTTGGTGTCAGGGTGATGGTGGCCTCATAGAATGAGTTCAGAAGTGTTCCTTCCTCTGCAGTTTTTTGGAGTCGTTTCAGAAGGATAGGTGTTAACTCTTCTCTAAATATTTGGTAGAATTCACCTGTGAAGCCATCTGGTCCTGGACTTTTGTTTGTTGGGAGTTTTTTTAAATTACTGGTTCAATTTCAGTACTGGTAATTGGTATGTTCATATTTTCTGTTTCTTATTTGCTATATTCTTAATTGTTCTTATTGCTCAAACAATAGCAAGAGTATTCATAGTCCTAGCTAGCAAATAAGTTCATCTTTCCATGTTCTGACCACTGATTTATGTACATAGACAGTTGACCCTTGAACCACATGGGTTTGAACTACACAGGTCCACTTCTTCACAGATTTTTTTCAATAGTAAACACTACAGTACCACATGATCCGCAGTTGTGCAGGGCAGAGACCTGCTGACCTGAGGTCACCGAAGAGGTGGACCTGCTGGAGGGACAGAGGTCTATGGGTCTTGCTGCAGCCCAGCTGAGCCGTCTCTCAGCTTTGCTTAGACTGTGTGCTCCCTACAAGGCCTTCCAGTGTCTCGTTTGGCACATTCCCTGAGACAGCTGATCCCATGGAGGGCTGCCCTGTGCGGTGAAGAGGGTCCCCACGGGTGTCTCTGTTTGTCTCTTTGAGCTTGATACGCATGTTTCATTCCTGAGAGGACCCCCTCCGGGGGCCCTGATGGTGGTTCAGAACCCGCCCAGCTGAGGCCTAGACCCGCTGGCAGGGTCCTTGCTGGGTGCTGCCCAGCCCAAGCAGCAGGGTGGCTGGTCGTATTCCTTTGGGGCACTTCCTGTGACCCCTTCCACCTGCCTGAGGACTGTCACTCAGCCCTAAGGAGAGCTGGCCGTGTGGTCAGAGAATGGGCTGTGGAGTAAGGCAACCCCAGCGCCTCTTTATTAATAAGGGAGAAAGAAGCCATCGTGAGTGGGAGCTTGCAGGACAAGAAGACAGGACTTGCAGGAAAACCTGCGGATGAGTAGACTGGTCCAGCCACGGGGCAGCCAGGAATTCAGAGTTCCGGACCCCACAGTCACCACCAAGTCTATTTCAGGAGTTATTCCTACTTCTTCAGTAGCTGCCAGAATAATTTCTGTGATCTCCTTCTCACAGAACGCCAGGATCCCACTAACTGCAGGCCCACCCAGCAGAGTCACTGAACTACCCAGAAACACTGCCATTTCCTTGGCTTTCTTATCTCACACATGCAGCCTAAACCCTGGATCAACCCCTGCTTCACCAGTCGGTGCCTGAGACGCTGCAGACAGTTTACATACACTTTCTGAGCACATTTCGTCATCTATGGAATGTCTGTATTATACACCTTGTCAGGTTAGTGTGAGGATTAGAGATAATGTGAAAACAGAAGCCGGCATATAAGACACAGTTAACGGTACTTAGAGTATTGTATCACCCAGTCCTTCATGCAACGTGTACATACCAGGCCTTGTTCTAAGAGCTGGGCAGAGAGCATTGAAAAAGACAGACCTTGTCCTCATGGAGCTCAGATTCTGGGGGCAAAGACAGACCACACACACGTAGACTATAATGTCATGAAGTGACCACCCCGGTTCAGAAGAAAATTGAAGCAGAATAAGGGGAAGGAAAGTGACAGGTAGAATAGGGTGTTGGCTGTTTCAGGCGTGGCAATCAAAGAATGTCTTCCTGAGCAGATGATGTGAGCAGAAACCTAAAAAAAAACAACAGAGTATTCCGTATGCACATATCTAAGGGAGGAGTATGCCAGGCCAGGGGAACAGCAAATGCTAAGGCCCTGAGGTGGGAGCAGTCTGACATATTTATGAAAAAGCAAGTAGACCTTAAGGATTGGGAGAGGAAGGTGGGATATTGGCCAGGGGCTAGATCTAGGGTGTCCTAAACCATGCTAAGATCCTGGAATTATTCCAGGAAACGATGGAAAACCACCGAAGGGTTTGAGCAAAAAGAACAATGTGATCAGATTACATTTAGAAAGCTTCACTCCAGCTGCTAATTATAAAATAAACTGTAGGGTAGCAAAAAAGAAATAGGAAAGGACAGCAAAAAAGCTGTCTCAGGCATCTAGGAGAGAGATGAGGGTGGCCTGGACCATGCTGGGAGCATGGAGGTGATAAGAAGCCACTGGGCTCAGGGTGTGTTTCTGTAGGTAAGGCCAGCAGAGCTTTCTCTGGGATTAACTGTTGGGTATGAGATGAGGAAAGGAGTTGATGCTCCAGGTATTTTAGGTCTGAGCATTTGGATGTTGCCATTTCAGAGACAGCGGAGGCTGAGAAAAGATGGATTTTGGCAGGCAGGGGGACCTAAATCTGGAGGTTGCTTTACACATGTTAAGTTTGATATGCATTGTATCGATAGGTATCCAAGTGCAGATGTTGAGCAGGCAGGTGGATATTAAAATCCAGAAGTCCACGGGGAGGTTGAAGCTGGACATAAATAGAAGGAGGGCTCAGGATCATGGGAAAGACCTGACAGAGACCAAAGCTGTGTGAGGACAGGGACCGTGTCTGTTTCATTGAGTTCTGTATGCACAGCATGAATATTCAGTATGTGTCTGGTGAGTAAATTAATCTGTGGCTATTAAACTGTTACATGATGAATGTGGTTTCGTGCAAAACAAAAGCACTAACTGAAAATTTGCTTTATTATTCCAAACCAAAAATAGAAACCTGGTGTGTAGTTTCTTAAGAAATAATTGGCATATGATAAAATCAAAGCTTGACACTGAAAGGAACCTTTGAGGCCATTTAATGCAAAAGTTCAAAATTTGTGGAGGAGAGGGTGGTAAGGGAAGTAGATGGTTTATTGCCAAGGGTGAGACAGTGTATAGGGCCTGCACACTGACAATAAACTGAATAAATAATGTCTTGACCATCAATGCACTACTCTTGTTCAAGCATATGAAGATGTTGCAATTAGTAAAATAAGAGAGAACAACATAAGCTCCCAAAGACCAACTGTCTTGGGCGGGGAGAGAATTTAGTGAGTGTTTGTACATTAGAAGGAGTCTTTGTCTTGAAATGGGTGGGAAACTCGGATCTAATCCAAGCCTTTTGTTTTACTGATACAGAAAGGGAAGGGGAGTGGGATTAAGTGATTTGCATAAATGACACAGCGAATTAATGACTGTGCCTAGATGGACTCCTAGGTCTCCTTAACCTGAGCCCAAAACTCCTTCCACCACACATGTGCTCTGAATTTCAGCACCAACTTTCTTCAGACCAGTAATTGAGGTATTGCCTTAGAACGGAACTCATTTATTTTTGGCCATGGAATTATTTTAGTGATCTATTTTGCCGGCAATTTAATATGAGAATTATAATTAGACTTTGTTTTAGCTAATTTCAAAATCCATCTACAATTCCCTAAACATGTTCCTTTTGGCAATGCGAAAGAAATAAGTAGTCCAAGGAGGGTCGCTGAAAGTAAAATGTTTAATTTGCAATAGATAATTTACCAAGTGAGTAATTCTCGTGTCGAAAAATTAAAACTTGATTTGAGCTGCAGACATCATTTTAAGGAAGCTGAGAAGCCCGTGTAGGCCTTCAGGAGGGGACACATCTGAATATCCACAACTCTCGGTTCAAATCCTGGCTCCACAGCTCAGTTACCTGTACAGACCGTGTTGGCCAAGCTAACTCACTCCTCCAAGCCTCAGTTTACACATCTGCAAAATGGGGAGGGAGACACTTCCTTTCTAAAGAGGACATTAGAAAGCACACCCATCTGATGCCTGCACGGACGAGGCCCTGGGGAAAGAGAGGAACCCTTCGAATCTTACATGTGGGGAAACTGAGGCCTGTTAGAAGTAACCCAAAGAAACCATTGTGAGTTGAGTCCGCAGTCCGATCCCCTAGCTTTTAACTAACTACCCTCCAGCTCAGTCACCGTCTCCTGATGTTCCTGGCTCCTGACTTCCTCAGGCTGCGTTTGCCAGGAAATTGCCCAGCCATACTGCCTGGACAGCTTCCCTGGCGGAGGAGTGCCCACTGGGGGCGCAGGCCCCCAGGGCTGGCATCACAGTCTGAGCCTGTGGGCTGCTCCAGCGGGTTCTGCTGAGAGGTTGCCCCGGTGGCTGCATTACTCACACATCCCTGCCACCCCGCGCAGCTGGCCCCAGCCTGAGCACAGGCTCGTTTACATTGTGGCACAACAGGAAGCAGGGCCGGTGTTCAGAGCCGCGTTGGCTCACGGAGAGCCGTGGCTCCAGGTGCTCTGGGTCCTGCAGCTGTGGCTGTGTCCCTCGCCTCACGTTTGCCCCGGGGTGGGGGTGGGAGTAGCAGTCTTTCTGCGGCAGCTTGGTGGGGCTTTAGTGGGGGACGGTTGAGTGTTTTGGGGGGTGAGAGGTTGGTTTGCTTTTTGTCCGCTATCACGTGCTTGGCAGGCATGACCAGAAGGCGGGACGGGGGGGTACCTTTTGTGGAGTCAGGGTTCCTACACAGTTCTCCCACAGCGGCTGCAAGTGAAATGGCAGAGGCGTGAGTCACCCTGTGAGACGGGAACAGGAAGACATCCTGTTGATGCCAAAACATTTTCAGTTCAGTTATGAGAATTTACACCCTGCCCCCCCCCAAAAAAGACAAAAAATCAGCATTCGGCATGCGTCTCCCCGGGCACAGTGGTCTGGCACTGGCTGTGTTCCCTGTGAAGGACGGCCCGGGGCCCAGCTTGGTTTAGTGCTCAGGAAATTGGCCGTGTCCTTGGTCTGCTTTGTCTGTGACGGTATCAGAGAACCCTCTTTGCCAGAGAAACTTTCTGTCTGAGGTTTTGTTTGTTTGGTTTTTGATTCTTGTTTTTATTCAAATATTTTCCCTTGTTTCTCTTCTCGGGATGGTAATGCACTGTATGGTTTCTTAGGATTTTCTTTTGTGTAAACATTTTTCATGTTTTTCTGACAGGAACTGTTGCTTATGAAGATCAACTAAGAATTTATAATATTTGAGGGATCCTCTGCTCCTTTTAATGGAATTCTCATAACCCCCTTGTTCTTAAATTATCCTTATAATAATGTATTGAATGCTTAGAGGCAGGCATCCTTTTAAAAACTTCACATCTACATTAATCCTCACAAGAGCTCCATGAGGTAGAGGGACTGTTGTTATTCCCAGTGTGCTGGGACTGAGGCTTGGGTTGAGCAATTTCCAAAGTCACAACGTTAGTTGAATGGCAAGTGCCAGCCCTTAAGCCCCGTTTCTAATCACCCTCTTGGCCAGCACTTACTCAAAGTATGGTCAGCAGAGCACTGACCTCATGAGATGTTCCTAGAAAAATGTAGCTGTGTTCAAATAATTGGAGGAAATGCTGCAAACTGTATGCCTCTTGCAGATCATAAACGTATCTTAGTGTGGGAAGACCCTGTATAGTCCTATGTGAAAGAAGCCTACTTATCTTTGTTTGAACTAGGACTCTCCAAAATAGATGTGACATGGACCCTTATTTCCATGTATACCTATTAAGTTGTAATGCGTTTTGAGAAACACCACGCTAGCATACAAAAGCATATAGCCAGGTGATTGAGAGCTTTGGAGCCAAAGTACCTGGGTTGGAATACTGTATCTGCTACTTCCTCTTCCTCACTTTTCCCATCTGTACAATGGCAAAATATAATAGCACTCTCTCACAGGGTGATGGTGAGGACTAAATTAGTCAGTGCATCTAGAAGACCTAGGAGAGTGTTGTATACATGGAGAAGTACTCGATGTTCCAAATGTAGCAGGATGAATCAAAACATTTGCTACTACCTGTGGGGTCTGGCCGAAGCCAAAATGCTATTTCATGGTGCTTAGAAAACACATGAGACAGGAAGCATTGCCCTCCCTCTTTCCCTTGGTGCTCTCTCTAGCTTCCCTGGATTCTCTCTGCCTCTCACCATCTGGTTGGTCCAGATAGCTCAGAGCTGGGCTCAGGTCTCTGCCCTTGAGTCAGGATTAGCGTGCACTCTTGCTGGGACAGGGGACAGCTATCGGCATTAACCACATGCCTGTGGGTAGCCCCAGCAGAATCTGCAGAGAGAATGTGCTGGTAAGAAAGGAACTCAGGTTCCCTGTGTTTTTAAACAAGGCAGCTGCCCTTGCACACTGTTGGCTCCTGGACTTCTGGAAGGGGAAACTGTTGCAAAGCATTGCACTGTCACTGAATTTGCTGCTCCCCCTGTCACCTGCCACTAACCAGAGCAGCTTCTCCAAGGGGGTCCAACACTGGATGAGAAGCCTTGCAATTCTGCAGGCTCGGCTTCTGGTCCTGGTGTCTCAGCACCCAGCCAGCCTGAGCCGCCTCATGCAAAGTCCTGCAGCAGACAGATAGCACTTGGTGGGGCCCGGTTCTTCCCCTCCTCTGCATGTTCCAAAGTTGGTTGTGCATTGACTCCCGGGAAGGGTCAGAGAGAAGTCCACTGGAGAGAAGTAGAGCAATTACAGGAACTTACTAGTTTTTAAAATGAACGCCGTATGTTTACATTGCCCTTTGTGATTTTTCTCTAAATTTTATTTTATTATTTTTTTAATATCTTTTATTTTATTACTTATTTATTTATTTTGGCTGCATTGGGTTTTCATTGCTGTGCGTGGGCCTTCTCTAGTTGCGGCAAGCGGGGGCTGCTGTTTGTTGCGGTGTGCGGGCTTCTCACTGTGGTGGCTTCTCTAGTTGCAGAGCATGGACTCTAGGCACGCGGGCTTCAGTAGTTGTGGCACATGGGCTCAGTAGTTGTGGCTCGCGGGCTCTAGAGCGCAGGTTCAGTAGTTGTGGCACACGGGCTTAGTTGCTCCGCGGTATGTAGGATCTTCCCGGACCAGGGCTCGAACCCGTGTCCCCTGCGTTGGCAGGCAGATTCTTAACCACTGCGCCACCAGGGAAGTCCTCTCTAAATTTTAAATGTCTCAAAATGAGAAATTCAAATTAGAAAAATGCACCAACCCTCTATGTGAGCAAGGCTGGTTGCCCGTAATATATTTATTATTGAGTGAAAAAATGAAATTTGCAGAACTATATGTAAATATGGCCCCATTTGTTTGAAAATCCACATATATGTGTATGATGTGTGTGTTTGGAAAGGCCAGAGGAAGGTGTGGAAGGAAGAAGGAAAAAAACTAGGGACAGTAGTTACCCCTTTGCCCTTTCGAGTGAAATTAGAAGCAAAGAGTTTTAACTTTTTATTCGATTCACATGCCTATAGATTGAATTTTTCAGCATATTCCTTTTGTTATTAAAAAGAAGAAGAAAATAATAAAAGGGAAACACCCCGAGGTAGACTCCAAAAATAGGGCTAGACTAAATAGTAGTGGTTAATAATGGGTGTTGTCTGCCTAGGCTGGGAGGCTTTGCAGTGAGAAGGAAGGAAACAGACCAGACCAGAAAATGGGCCAATTCCAGTCCCAGTGAGTATGGTATAGGCTCGGCTCAGCAGTGCAGTGGGTGGCTTTGGAGCCTGTGCAGTTACAAGTGGTGCTAAGTTTTGTTTTCCCTTTCCCACGCCTTCCCTCCTGTAGGCCACCCAGGCTGCCCAGGTCCTCAGGGGTTCAGCTCCCCCTGTATTGCCCTTGGCCATGATAAAGCACTTTAATCACCCAGGCCCTGACCAAACGGAGGGGCCATTGCTATCACTGGGTCACCTCTGCAGAGTCCTCACTCCCCGTGAGAGTTCCACAGCCAAACTTTGGAGCCCTGCCCAGCGGGGAAAGATGCGAGTGGGGAGAGGACCTTGACTCAAAAGTCAGGAACTGGGGTCTTTTCCCAGTTCTGAGGGGTCTTAGACAAATCAAATTTCCTTCTGCCTCAGTTTTCTCAGATGCTAGACATACAAAGTAATTTAATTACAGGGTGGTTGTGAGATGTGATAATAGGAGTGAAAGAGCTTCAGAAGGTAAAAGGTGGTGATTTGAAAAGAAAAACTGGCCCCCGGATGTTACCATTAGCAGTACTATGCTGGGGGTGGGGCAGGCAGGGTACTCAGTGCCTGAGCTGATTTCTCTCCCAACACAGCATTCACTTTCTGCACTGACTTGGAGGCAGAGCCCCTTCCTTTGCAGTATTCAGAGTACTTGCTGTCCTAGGAATCCCCTCTTTGTTGATAAGAAACACACACGAGGAGGGCCTGAGAGGGTGAATGGTCTGTCTCTTTTTCCCACCTTGCCAGATCCCACCGGAAGCCAGGGAACAGGGCCCAGGGTGAGGCTGGACTCTCGGATTCCACATTCTAGGTGCTAAGCATTTAACTGGACTGTCCTGCTTCAACAGTCACTTTATGGTGAGGGCACCTCTAACTGACTGATGTCAGTGTTTGTTGAAGAATGACACAGAGTGGGACCCCACTCCTCACATACACCTCCTCTAGGGTTTAAGGAACTTTAAACATTCTCCTTTGTGATGACAGGTTTTCCCTCCAGATGTCAGTCATTCAGTGTAGTGAACAACTGGGCCCAGACATCAAATCGTACAGGTGAATGGCACACCTGAACTTGTTCAGCTCATTTATGCTATGCCCCGTGGTTTTTTTCTGTCCCACCTTCCCACTGTCTTTCCTCACTCACTCAAAACCCATTTTAAGGAGACGTTGCATATTCATTTATTAAGTAAATTTTCTTTTCTTTTTTTTTTTTGCGGTATGCGGGCCTCTCGCTGTGGCCTCTCCCGTTGCGGAGTGCAGGCTCCGGACGCGCAGGCTCAGTGGCCATGGCTCACGGGCCCAGCCGCTCCGCGGCACGTGGGATCTTTCCGGACGAGGGCACGAACCCGTGTCCCCTGCAGTGGCAGGCGGACTCTCAACCACTGCGCCACCAGGGAAGCCCTATTAAGTAAATATTTATTGAGTGCCACGTGCGTATGACAGTACACTAGCACTGAAACCATATCTGTCTTTCGTTAGCTGAAGTCCAGTGGGGTGAGGAGCACCAGAAGATAAGCACACAGATAACCGCATTACAAGACAAGAGGCAGTTAAGTGCCAGAGGCAGGACAATGTGTTCTAGACCCTCAAAGGAGAAACAGACCATCTCCATCCATCTGACCTACCAAGGAGGCACATCTCTGTTCATATCAGCCCCTGCTTAAAATTTTTCAGTGGCTCTCAGTTGCCTCCAGCATAAAATCCAAACTCCTGAGCCTGGCAGCCAACCTTTTGACTCTATTCCACACCCCTTCCAGCTCTTCTTCATGGTGTCTCTGCTCTGCCGAACCTAACCGCTACCTGCCTTTCCCTGCACAGCACCAGGGCTTTCATAGCCTTTGCCCCTCCACTTGGAATGCCCTACCCTCCCAGCTCCATAGCCTGCAGTGTGGTGCCACCTCTCCCATAAAGCCTGCCCAGATTTCCCCCAGCCAGAAGGAGTCACTCCCTCTTCTGAACTCTCCTTGTACTGACCTCTCTGTCTCTCCTGATGCAGCTTTTCTGCTTCAAGTTGTTTGTGGACGCACCAGTTTTCCCTCTGCTGGATGGAAAGCTCCCTGAGGGTTTATTTGTACATGCTCAGTGCCTACCAAAGCATCAGAGCAGCCTCCTGACAAACAGCTGTGGGATGGAGGTGGGGGGAGCTTTAGGTTGGAGGATAAACAGAGACGTGGTGATAGAGGCAACCTGACAGGACCTGGAAGCAGGGGTGGCATCTCAACGGGGGGCCTGGGAAGGGCAAGTCAGAGTTCAATTCCAGGGGCCATTTGAGGAGCTACAAGTCAGGTTATTTTCTCCTACCTCTTTTGGGTTGTGGGTCCCCTTCGATTAATGCTCTGGACCCTCTCCCCAGAAAATGTACATACCCACAGCATTTCATAGAGGGTACCTGGACCTTCTCGGGGGAAAGAATCCCAAAGCAAAAACATAGTTGACGACTGGAAATGTAGATTACTGCCATATTGTGAAGGGTTTCTGGGCCATAGTGAAAGTTGCGTTCACTTCAACAGTTAATCGGGAACAGTTGATGTTTTTTGTTTCTTACTTTCTTTTCAAGTGTTATATCTCTCAGCTGCTGACCCAGATCGTATGCATAATGATTTTTTTCACAAGCTAAACACACACATGTAGCCAGCAGTTGGAAAAGTCCCTTTGTGTCCCCTTTGCCACCTTCCCCTTCAGGAGTAACCACTGGCCTGACAGCCAACAGCATAGATTAGTTTCACCTGTTTTTGTGCCTTAATGGCCTCGTACGGTAGGTACTTCTTTTGACTCTTTGTGTCTGGCTCCTTTCACTCAACATTATATTTGTGAGATTATCCATATTGTTATACAGTTCCCTGGTGGTCCAGTGGCTAGGATTCGGGGCTTTCATCCATATGGTTGCATGTATTTGGAGCTTGTCATTTGCTATGGAATATTCCATCGAGTGAGATATTATTCTCCTGCTTGGGTCGTTGAGGCAGTTTCCATCTGGGGGCTGCTACGAACATTCTAATGCATGTCTTTTGGCCGATATAGGACTAGAATGGCAATATGTAAATGTTCTGCCCAAGTGACTATTGCCATATTTTGTGTTCCCTCCCCCCATCCAGTTGATGGTTTTTGAGGGGCATCATAAGATTAGAGTTGAATTTTAGGAAGATTTATTTGGCTGTGGTATCTTTGATGTCTCTGAGCAGTGGTTTCAGAGAGCCCTGGGAATCTGCAGAGTCGCCTTAGGGGCTGCCACCGGGCAGAGAGAAGGGAGGCTGAGTTTGTGGTAGTGCTCTGAGCTCCTCGTTCACAGCCACCCTCCAGCAGAGCAGGCGCGCTCGTATCTGTTTCATTAGCTTTTGCCATTATCTAGGATTACTGGTCCATGGCCAGCAGTCTGACAAGTTGACAGCTGTTGGGGGAGAGCTCAGGGAAACCAAGAAAAGTGAGGCGGTTGTAGTCATCTCCAAACACATATCGAGGGAGGGCCTTAATAAGAGGTTGATGGCAGGGGCACCAGAGAGGGAGGTGTGGATAGGAAAATAGAACCTGTAGGACTGGTCACCTCTTTGGATGTCAGGGAGCAAGGGGGTGGTCTCAGAAACAGAACTAATGTTTTGAATCTAAGTTACTGTAATAAAGGTTGCTTTCTTAGCAGAGAGTTTGAGAAGCCAAGTCCAGAGAAGGGCCCCCGGGGAGAAGAAGAGGGGGAGCCTGACTTCTGACAAGTTTAAGGAACAGGCAGGCTATGTGGATGAGAGGGTCCCGCAGACAGCTCCGGGACCAGACACAGGTGTAAGAATCCTCTGTAAGGGGCTTCCCTGGTGGCTCAGCGGTTAAGAATCTGCCTGCCAATGCAGGGGACCCGGGTTCAAGCCCTGGTCCAGGAGGATCCCACATGCTTCCGAGCAGCTAAGCCCATGCGCCACAACTACTGAGCCCACGCTCTAGAGCCCGTGAGCTACAACTAGCCCGCGTGTGTAGAGCCCATGCTCTGCAACAAGAGAAGCCACCGCAAGGAAAAGTAGCCCCCACTCGCCACAACTAGAGAAAGCTTGCGAGCAGCAACGAAGACCCAACGCAGCCAAAAATAAATTAATGAATGAATGAATTAAAAAAAAAAAAAAGAATCCTCTGCAAGCCCTTGGAGGGAGATGGAAGGGGGGAGGACAGAGAGAGGAAAAATAAGCACGCAGGCCAAGTCTTCAAGGACAGCTGAGCTTGGAGGACTTGGAGAGGGAAAGATGTCAGCCCGGGAGACAGAGCGGGACAGTCGGAGGCATGCAGACGCGCCCAGGGGAGGATCGGGGCTCAGAGACCGAGGGCAGAGTCAGGAGGGTGGGACAGTCCAGCAGTGTCAGTGTCAAAAACTGGACTTGTTCCAAGAGTTCTTCAGCTTTATCTGGAATCATGACATTTCACGGAAGTGCCTTCTTAACCATCAGTAATGTTCAGGGTTATGTGCGTCCTGTGCTGTTATCTCTGAAAACTGGCAACAGCGTGCCCTTGCACATGGTAACTCGCCCAGAAATTTCAATTCACTCTGATAGCCCTTCCCAGAACATTCTGGCTAAAAAAGCTTACTGTATTTGTGAGCATGGCTTTATTTTAAAACATCCATGAACAGTATTTTCTCCCCCATATGCTTGCTTGCTTCAGAACCCACTTGGTAAGGAAAGCTCCCCTGCCCATCCCTCCCCTATTTGGGCTGATCCCCACTTATAAAGTCTTCTGGGGATTCAGAAGCAGCTCTGTGCTGACCACACCCCCCCCCCCCCATGTGCGTAATTCTTTCAGGGCACTAGATTCACCTGTTCGTGTCCCTACACGGTTTACTTTAGTGACTTTGTCCCTGCCGTGATCATTATGACAATATATAAATATTAAGTGCTTAAACCAATGATCTGAGGAATTCTAAAGAGCAGGAAAGAGAGGACCACTCAGAGAGAAGCAAAGAAGAGGTGCAGAGCGTGTACATTGTTGTCCTTTGCTAAGGATGAGGAAGCTGAGACCCAGAGAGGACAAATGACTGGCCACCAGTTCGGCACATGAGGAGTCAGGGAGTCCCAGGTGTTGTGCTGAGCAGCCCTGATGTATTCTAGTCCCTGCGGCTCTTTTATCCGAATGTACATCCAGATCACCCGGAACTTTTTCAGAACGTACTTTTCCCAGGACTTACCCTGATGTTCTGATTCTGGAGGTTTGGGGGTGAACTTCAGACCTGGGCGCACTGACAGAACTGCCCAGGTGATTCTGAAAGCAACCCTGTTAGGAGTCCAACGTCTAGTCACTTTGTGGTTTCTGTGTTTCACTCCACGCTACCTCTTAAGTGCAGGTATAATCTGCATCTAAGAAAATGTCATTAAACGGGTTGTGTCTCAGAGAGGAAAAATTTAAGAAGTATACGGGGGCTTCCCTGGTGGCGCAGTGGTTGAGAGTCCGCCTGCCGATGCAGGGGACGCGGGTTCGTGCCCCGGTCCGGGAAGATCCCACATGCCGCGGAGCCTGCGCGTCGGAACGGGAGAGGCCACAACAGTGAGAGGCCCGCGTACCACAAAAAAAAAAAAAAAAAAAAAGTATATGGAATTACTAAAAGTGAATGTTACACTAAATATTAAGAAGGGAAGCACCTGATAGGCTCCTAAGAAATAAGAGTCTTGTAGGGCAAAGGATTCTGATACTTTTCCGGTTATCTGCAAAAGTATCTTACCTGTTGACCATATACATTTGCATGCTAAATTCAAGAAGTTCAACAAGTCCATAAGTAGAAATTAAAATGAAATTAAGTATTTAGTTGAAGCTGTCTGATATAGATGGTATATGAGAAAGCACTTCATAAATCGGGGGCATTATTGGGATACCAGGCTTACCCCATTAGAAATAGAATACCAGATTTCGACATTGGGTCGAGGCAGAAGTGACGTACAAACATATGGCAGCATCTGTATGTGACACGTAGGTATGTTTCCCCAGAATTTAGCTGGGGATGGTTTTCATTTATAAATGAAGGCACAAGCATCCTGTGATCATGTGAGCACTGGGTCAGTTCATTTATCAATGTTGACACTGACAGGTCATGGCTGCTTATAAGACTTGAATATGTTTATGTTTTCAATCGACTAAAATCAGTCTCATAATTTCTACATGTAATATAAACACGTCATTTATTTTGGCTTATATTATACATAAAATTGTTCCGAAGAATCTCATGTGCTTCTGAAAATACCCCAAGGACAAACTTTTGATAGAATCTACTTCAACCTTCTGAAACTCGCATTTGGTCACAGACAACTAAGTGCTGATTTCTTATGATCTCTCCCAGGAATTTAGTCCCTGGACTCATTAAATGTTAGAAAAGTTTAACTTTACAGTTAAATGCCTGAATAAATAATAGGCACTAATGTTGTCATATTGGTATTAGCATTTGCTGGAAGGTGTATGTTACTCCCAGTGCCACTCATAAGATGAATTACCCTTGGGAAGCAGCCCCCTTCCCTCCACGGTAAGCACCTGACCTGCAGAAGCAGACTTAAGCAATGGAGGCATCTGGGGGTAGTTCTTTCTTTCCACAGCTTGCAGCATCACAACTGTACTTTCCTATATTCGTCCTTAATATAAGGGGAAAAGTGCCACCGAGGCCAGAGCCCAGATAAGGAGCTGCTTCTGAAACCAAGGGTAGCAGGTAGCCTAAAACCAACATCTATGTCACCCTCCTTTCATAAGTACAGGAATGAGGAAAGTATATGCCCTAGTGTTCACTTTGGAAACTCAAGTAAAACTGTGCTTAAGACATAAGAAGGAGTTGTGTAAAATGTTATACTTCAGAGATTTTTGTTACGGTTCCTAATTGATATATAATCAGAAACAGAGCTAATACAGTGAGTTTCTCTGACTTGACCTCTTCATCCGGAGGTAACGCATCTGGGAAAGTATTACCTGAAGGAATCCTTTTGTAATGTGACATGATCCGCATTTGTTTCAGAAATTCTGAGTTTTATACATTGGGTTCAGGCCCTTATCATCGCTCATCTAAAATACTGCCACAGATCCCTGTGTCATAATTTTATTGGAGAAAGCATTGAGTTCCTGCCGTGTGTCCAGCCCCAGGAATATATTGCGCCTTCTGTTTGCTGAATTAGGAAAAGGAAAAATCGCGAAGCCATTGCTTCCTGCCAGGGCTATCCATGTGTCTCGTAACAAACCAAATCAGTGTGTGTTTATCTTGTGTGTATTGTGTATGGAAGAAGTAGAGAACTGTGTAATATGGGGTGGCTGGCCTCAAGGGCCAGCCATCAGAGAGAGAATTAGACTTAAAGAAGGACTCTGGTGGGTGAAGTAGATGCAAAATATTTGTGAGAAGTATGATGACTGTAGTCGTAAAGCCAGCCCTTGGGACGTGTGGTCTGGTAAGTTACTAGAACACCAAGAGAAGCAGAATATTTGAAATAGTTCTGGCCTGGAAAATCTGGGGCTGAGAGTGGCCATAGAAATGCTTTATCTGGGCTTACAGGCAGCATCCTTCCCCACTGCATTCCATTTGATGTTCTCGTTTTGTGAAATTCTTGTGTTTAAGAGAACAAACCTTAACAAGCAAGCTGTTGGTAGTAACATGCTGTGTATTTAAATTGATGTCCTCTTTCCAGTGGTCTTGAGTGTCATTCTGTCATGATCGATCTTTGGCTTGATTCAGCCCTCTTTCTCAAAAGTTCTATATCTCATTGAAAGAAAAATTTTAATGGATTTGAATTAATTCATATTTCTGAGGAATTTTATATCCCCTGTTAAGAAATATTCTGAAATTTTACAGAACCCAGTGAGCTGCGGTAGAAGTGTGCCTTTTGGGTGCCAAATTATTTAAGTTGCATTGGTGTTGCTGATGAGGTTTGGACCTTAAATGACTTGCCTTGGTTTCCTAGTCCATGTTTTCCCTCAAGTAACTTACTTATTTTTTGGAAAAGGAGGGAATCAACAAATTTGCTTTGGAAGGGAGAGCTCTAATCCTTTTACATAGAGAATGAGTTAGAACTACAGGAAGCTTGCTTGGGGACCCCTTGTATCTTCAGTTCTTTCCCTTTGAAAATATATGAACTTTTAGGTTCCATGAGTCTCAAAACAAACAGGTACTTTACCTGTGAGGGCCAGCATGGAAAGTTCATCTTGCTGGTCATTCCAGGAATTCGATAGACACTGCTTTTCCCCAATGCAGTTATCAAGTCCAGACGTGTTGGAAAGGAGGTTGGGCATATTCCCTGGCTGTCGTTTCATGGGAGAAGGTGAGATGAAGAAAGAAAGAAAAATTAAGTATCCTGTTATGTAGTCGGTAGCATGTATGAGTTATGGGACCAGAGTTGGGCCTTTTTTTTTTTTTTTTGGTCAGTGAATGCAAGGAGGGTGCGAAGCTTCCTGGCAAGTTAAACTTTGGCACCTGTGACTCAGGGCCTGAGTGCCACGTACAGTGGGCAGAGGGCCCAGATCATGGCTGTTTTAATCCCGTCTGTGCCTCCTAAAAAGGCAATTAAATTACTTCCTCTGTACTGTGGACATACTTGCTAGATGGTAACCTGGAAGAGGAAACAGTAGATAATAATTAACGTATCTTCCACTCTTTCATGACAGAGCTCATCTTATGGTGTTGGTCATTATCATGTTATAGGTTATGAAGTGTTTAGGGTCATAGAATTTTACTCAACTTTTTATCCTTGAAATTTTCAAACATACACAAAAGCAGGATGCACTCCGTGTACCTGCCACTGAGCTTCAACAATTAGCAACAAATTTCATAGCCAGTCTTGCTTCATCTACCTCTTCACCCACTCTCACTACCCTTCTCGTTTGGCACCATAGATTAGTTTTGCCTTGAACTGTAAGAAAATGGAATCAGTATGCACTCTTCTGTGACTGGCGTCCTTCGCTCAGCATGATGCCTAAGGGATTTGCCCATGTTGTTGGTGAGTCAGTAGTTGGTTTCCCTTTTTCCTCGCCTATTAGAAGGCTTTCAGCCACGTTCCTCTCATATTCCCCTGCGCTCACCATTCCTGAATCAGTGCTTCTCTCTTGGTCCCTTATCCTTCGACCTCCCTTCCCTTCACACGGTGGAAACCACTCACTCAGGGGCCCCCCCATCACCAAGTTCCATGAGCTATGCTTGCTCTCTCCTTCCTTTATCCCTGTAAAGTGACTAATAACTGCCCCGCCTCCTGGTTTTGTGAATAACAATTACTGGGATTTTTTTTTTTTTTTAATCATAAAAGCATCACTTGTGGTTGAGAGTACAGACTCTGGAGCCAGGCTGCCGGGATCGCAGCGCTGGCTCCTGCACTTACCTTTGCTCTGACCTTGGCTGTGTTCTAAGCGTCTGCCTCCCTCAGTTCCTTTAATCCTAAACTGGGAAAAACAATAGTAACAACCTCATAGTGTTGTTTTGAGGATGAAGTAAGTTAATATCTGTAAAGCTCTTAGAACAATGCTTGGCAAGTGTAAGTGCTGTACAAGTATTAGCTATTAAGAGCAAAAAAATAAAAACGTAACCACTGCAGGAGTGCATAAAAACACTGAAAATTCCCTAAAATTCTCACCACCTATCTATAGCTACATTGTGGACTATTCCAGTGTGTTATTTGGATATATTTTAAGTAAACATATTTATAACTAACTGACTAAACATATTTACACAGCATTAACGTGCCCTTCCTGCCTCTCTTCCCCTAGCTTTTGTGATGGTGTCGCCCTGCCCCTTCTCTGCTCCTTTGAAGCTGCCGTTATTGTCCCCCGACACACGGGGAAGGCCCAAGGGTGCGCCCTGCTCTTTTCTTCATGCTCTCCCTCCAAAGTCTAGCGCTCAGCCACCATTTCCGGGCTGTTGATCCCCATCCAGCCCAAAGAAAGAAGTCTTGTTCATTCTTACATTTCCTATCTCTTGCATCCAGCTTTTTCTTTACATTCCAATTGCCTCCATATGTTTGAAACCTTATGCTCTAACTCCTAATGGCAGTAATGATGCTGATAGATAACATTGAGTGGTTTCCGTGTGCCGGGCTCTTTTCTATATGATCCCATTAAATCATTACAGTCCTATGAGGTAGGCACTCTTGTTACCTCATTTTACAGATAGAGCGCCTCGGGGTTCAGTGAGGCTAAGTGACTCATTCCACATACACACGAAGTGGCACAGCCCAGATTTGAACCCAGTTCCATCTGATCGTAAATATGACCTATACCAGGCTTCCCTGGTGGCGCAGTGTTTGAGAGTACGCCTGCCGATGCAGGGGACACGGGTTCGTGCCCCGGTCCGAGAAGATCCCACATGCCGCGGAGCGGCTGGGCCCGTGAGCCATGGCCGCTGAGCCTGTGCGTCCGGAGCCTGTGCTCCGCAACGGGAGAGGCCACAACAGTGAGAGGCCCGCGTACCGCCAAAAAAAAAAAAAAAAAAATGACCTATACCGTATTGCCTGCCCTCTAGACCTTCCATGGAAATACTCTACTTGTCTCTCTCTGTCCCCCACTTCTATTCCATCCTACAAGAGGTTTTTGGGTTGTTTTTCTGATAACACTTCCTATGCCTGTCATTCTGGTCAGAAACCTTCAGTGGCTCCCATTTTCACATAACAGAATCAGCTTTCATCCACTCTCTACTGCTCCCCTCAATAACCGTTCTAAATTCTCCCCAATCCTTTGCCACCACCTATCCAGTTCGTATCCTTAAGGGACTGATCCATTTAAGAACTGTATCCTTCGTGCACGTGTGCTTGCTCAAGCCCTCACTGACTCTGTCTTCTCTAAGCTCCTAATGCTTGCGCTTGGCCTGCCTTATGGGCCCACTGATATTCCTTATTCATATTCAGGGCTTAGTCCATCTTGTTGGAGTCACAAGCCCCTTAATCACCAGTGTAACAGCCCACATTCATTGTTTGTCGGCCATGCCCAGCCCAGCTGGTGACTGTAAATGTCAGTGTGCTGCACACACACGGCTCAGTCCTTCTCAGCCTTTCTCTCTCTCAACCCCCCCCCCCCAACTCCTACGCCTTCAAGCAGCTGTGCTGTTCAAAGCAGGAGAATGACTACTTAGTTGCTTCTTAATCGAAAATGGATGTAACGGCGTTTACCTGTTGCCTCACTTTCAGCTCTCCCGTTAGGTGTTCGGTTGTTTGTCTTAATTCGCTCTGGGCACGTAGGTGAGCTCCTCTCTGCTTAGCAGGATTAGAAAGCACGTCCTCTGCTCAAAGTCAGGGAGATGCTAGGCCTTTATGACCAGAATCCTAAATATCTCTGTTCTGCTGCTTTGTCAGCCCACCAGGAATGAGGGTGGAATGGCTGTGTTGGGGAGAACAGCCCGGGTAAGGGATCTCATTGCAGACAGCATCCAGCCCTGCTAGGGGAGGTAGAGGGGGTGCAAGGCAGATCCCT
The DNA here is from genome assembly GCF_011762595.2 of Tursiops truncatus. NCBI lineage: Eukaryota > Metazoa > Chordata > Mammalia > Artiodactyla > Delphinidae > Tursiops > Tursiops truncatus. The sequence goes on from NC_047034.1 coordinate 125,754,303, forward strand.
CAGGAAGGCTGATGGGGAGGAGGGGGCTTCCTCACGTCATATAGCATCGTTTGCTCCCCAAAGCAGTGAGCCCTTTGAAGGCAGGAATTCAGTCTTCCGCTTCTCTGATCATTCCCACTTCCTCTCTCCAGCCCCAGCAAGCTTCTCCTGTAGAACCTGCAGACAGATGTGATGTGTGTAGTGATGGCTAGGAACACCAGGGTTGATTTCAGCCCTGGAGAGCTTCAGTTTCCTCATCTGGAAGATGGGCTAATAACACCACCTTCACCATAACCCCCAAATATATAGTTAAAATAAAAAAACAGGGTACAGAGCAATGCATGAGATGCTCCCGTCTGTATTTTTTGGAACAGGTATGTGGGTAATCACGTTTGTGTATGCGTGTGATGTCTTCAGAAGGAAACACGAGAAACTGGTAACAGTGATTACCTTGGGAAGTCTAGACTAGAAGGACAGCTATTTTTTGTTGCCTACGCCTTTCGACTGTTTAAAATTTTGACTATGCACATATATTCTTTTCAAAACTAGTTAATGAAATAATAGTAATTTCTTTTTCAGAGGTGCTGTAAAGAGTAAGTAAGATAACTTTACATAAAGCCCTGAACACAGTGCCTGGCACAGGAAAAGCACTCTGTTAGTGTCAGCCTTTGTCTTCAGTATTAAATAGTTGTGGAATTCATCCATTCATTTATTTATTCATTCATGAATAAACAAATGGGACATGCAGCTGTCCTCAGCCAGCCACGCAGATAAGAGCAAATCATTTCTCAGCCAGTCTCACTATGCTAGGTAGAGAGTAAAACTTGTTTGTAAAAGTCACTCGCAGTCTTGATGGTAAACACGTGCCTCTGCATGGCTGGACCCTAGCTCGGCATACACGGTGGGGGGAGCTGGACCCTGCACCTCTGCAGTGCACGTCAGAGAGCTGCTCCCTCGGCCCGCCTCCACTGGCTGTGAACCTGTTTGGGGCACAGTATGGGGGTGCAGAGCAGCATTGCCCTCAGAGCCTGGGCACCACGCAAGTGGCCAGCCCACGCTGGAGGTGAATGTTCACAGTCCCAGAAACTGGCCCTGATCAGGTGCATTGGAGTCCCAGGGACTCCAGCCCAGCTCTTCAGAGCTGTGAAGGGTAACCTTTGGCTTGGAACAGGCAGTCTTCTGCAGGGTACATGGGGGAAGGAGCAGCAAGGTGTATCCTGTTTCTAAGAAGACAAACACTGTACACAATAACACAACTAAGGGTAATAGGTTCACACTGGCTGATGTGTTGTATTGGTTGCTATATTGAGTGTCTTAACCTAACCCAGGTATTTATTGAGGCCCCATTCTCTGCATTAGTCACTACGAGAGAGAAGATGGCATGGATAACGCACCTGCCTGGTTAAGGGCGTGGCTTTGAAGTAGGAGAGTTCTGGGTTCAAATCCTGTTTCTACCACTTTCTAGCTGTCTGATCTTGGCAAATGATTTAACCTTCCTGAGCTTCAGTCCCAATAGGTATAATAAATGTGACCTCTTACAGTTGCAGGCAGTATTAAGTGAAGTATTCTCTTTAGAGAGTACTTGACATAGTAGCTGGCACATAGTAAGTAATGAATAACTGTACTTGCTATACTATTATTATTGAGCTAAACTTCCCACAGTTTAGTGGGAAGACGATTTTCACACACAACGTCAGTTACATAACAATAAGCATTAAATAACATACAGTTAAGCATTGAAATAAATAAATGGTGTTGCAGACCCTTTTTGAGAGCTTGATGATAGCTATAAATCCTCACTTCAGAAAAAATAAACATAGGCGCACAACCGAATTTTACATGCAGTTTTAGGGGCTTCCTTCACATCTCCCCCTGCCTCTCCATCTCATGCATGGGCCATCCCTTAGGGGTCCTTGAAACCCCTGAGCTTCAAGCATATAGCAAGAATTCGTAAGGGGAATTAGTCACTGTAAGCAAAAGTATTGATAGTTAGGGAGCCCTTCCTGGAAGAGTTAAAAATGTGAACTAGCCTAAAGGAAGAGAGAATTTAAATTGGCCAGGAGAAGCAGGCGGAGAACTTGGGTGGAGATTTGCAGATGGAACTTGAAAACGCAGCCCACAAAGCCAGAGGATGGGGTGACAGCCCCCTGAGGCTACAGCAGTATACAGCAGGTGAGGTTCCAGCTGGGCCCCTGGAGTCAGACTGCCTGGGCTCAAATCCCAGCCAAGCAGCTTGCTAGCTGTTTGACGCTAGGTACATATTTAACCCCTCTGTGCCTCAGTTTCTTCATTTATAAAATGGGGGTGAAAATACATAGAATTTCTCACAGGGTGATTGTGAGGATGCAGTAGGATAACGTATTGACAGTGATTGGCGTATAGGCTGGTGTCTGGTGTAAGCTCTGTGTAGCAATAAGCTGCTTTTATGATTAGGATTTTTATTATGGGGCCAAAATACTAGGGAGGATCTTGACTGCAAAACTGAGCCCTTTGGACTTTTTCTGGAGTTCCTGGCGAATCCCTGGAACTTTTTTGAGCCAGAGAGAAATAAACTGAAAATGGTACTTTATCTGAGCATATGCTGGTCAGGATAGATTAGACTGGAGGAAAATAAGGGACATAAGTGGTTATGAGGCTGTTGCAATAGCCCTCACTTGAGGTGCTGGGAGCCAAGACCGGAAAATGGGGAGAGATTTCAATGCGGGGTTTGTCAGTGTCGGAATCAAAAGAATTTAGAAAGTGCCAGAGTCTAAGGTTACGCTGTTCAGTAAAGGCCGCTGTGACTGCTGCGCACTTGAAATGTGGCTCATCCAAATCGAGATGTGCCGTAAGTGCAAAACGCACGCTGAGCTTCAAAGATTTAGAATAAAATATCTCGATTTTTTTAACATTGATTTACGTTTTAATTTTGGTCATATTGGGCTAAATAAAATATATCAATTTCACTTTTTAATTTTTTTTCATGTGGCTACTAGAAAATTTAACCTCACATACGTGGCTCACATTTCTGTTGGACAAAGCTTGGTTTTAGGAATTGGAAGGAGGGCTAATGCAAAAGGATGCCTCGTGATCAGGACAACGGTGGTGTCACTCATTGAGAAAGGGACATGAGAAAGATTGGGGGCAGGCGGCTGTGTTGCATCGGGGTTTAGGTGTGTTGTGTTTGAAGCAGCTGTGCAGCATTCGGGTGTAAATTGAAATAGGCTTTTTTATTTAGACATTGGAATTAAGGTAAAGAGTCAGGGCTGTGTGCACAAGAAATGTGTTGGTCTTAGCTAAAGTCCTTAATGGGTAAGGCATCTGCCGTCACTGAGGCCACTGCAGGTCAGGCAGGTGCTGAGTAATTTACGTATGTTCTCTCATATCCTCCTGGTACAACCCTGTTAGGTAGGTACTATTATTATCCCTTCCCATTTTACAGATGAGGGAACTGAAGGTCAGAGAAGTGAAACAACGTGGGGTAGTCCGTGATGAGCCAGGATTCGAATTTATCTGACTCTAAAGGCTCTTGTTCGCTCTGTTACACCAGCCCTCCAGGACTGGGCCCCTGAGAAAACCAAACTCAGAAGAAGGAACAAGAGCTGTAGAAAGGAAGAGCGTTAGACAGGCAAGAACATGATGGTCTGGCGTCTCGGAAACCAGGGAGGAGGCACTTTCCAAAAGGAAGTAGCTGTTAAGGAAAACAAATTTAGACTTGAGTTACAAAGGATGTTAAATGCTAAGAACTGTTTCAAACTGAAGGAGGGTTAATCCTGTAGGTTAAGGTCATTAGAAGGAGTTAGAATTTTCCAGGACTTGTCCAGAGCTTTGAAAAGTTAAGCATAGGTAGGAAGTGGCATTCTTTTAAACTGACCTGTTCTAAGACCCAGGCAGAAATAAACATGGGTCGAACCAAGAGGCAGAGACTCTAATAATCATCACTGGTATTTCTCAGGAGGACCTGTATCGGAATCCTTTAGAAAGCTTGTAAATACAGATTCTTGGGCTCTGCATCAGATATAATGAATCAGATTTTCTTTAACAAATGCCCCAGGTGTTCTAGATACACAGTTAAGTTAGGAACCAGCTGCTCAGGCTGTGCAGCTCTCTCCTCTGGATTTATTACCCAGGATTGCCTCATTCTCATGGCTCCCTGCCAGCTTCTCTAGGGCACAGGAGGATGATGGGACCATCCTGCATCTTTAGCAGTAGTCCTACCTGGAATCTGGGGCAGTCCTTCTTTTAAATAAGAGCAACCAGCTCTCCTTCGCTTAGATCTTCTCTCAAGGCCATTGAACTCCCCACTTCTGCCGTCATTGCTATGGAAACCACCTATCTGAAGGAGCAACAGGCCCTAAAGGGAGGCCTTGTCTTCTTTGTCCAGTGCTTCTGGCTGACGTTTGGCCTTGCTTTCTCCCGATTCCTTCCTTGTGTCTTTGATGTTCAGAGGCCTGCAGTAGAGAGTGGCGATGGAGAGGATGACCTTGAGAGTCAGGTGGCCCTGAGTCCCAGCTCTGCTACGTAAATCAGCGTGATCTTCGGCAAGATCTTTTAACCTCTCTGTGCTTCATCTATAAAGCAGAAATGATAAAAGAATTCATCTCTAAGAAGATTAAATGAAATGATTCTTGGAATTTACTTACCTGGCACATACTAAGTACTCAGTAAGCGGTGGTGGTTTTTTGAATTTTATCATCATAACGATAGCAATAACATCTTCATCACCATCATCATTATTCAGTGACATGTGCCCTGGATGTCAGGTAAAATCTACTAATCAAAGATACCAGACAAAGACTTCAAAGGGTTATTAGCAAGTTTAAAAGCATCTGCTTTTAGAGGAAGTGCTCTGTTGAGGTTTTGAGAGAGAATTGTTCTCTTTCTTTTTCACTGCTGATTCTGAGCCCACACATACTTCTCTTAGAAAGGAACATCACTGTCACTTCGCTGTCTCTTCCCCACCGCAAAGCACGTCTTCCACCGTTCTATGCAGCCCTCCCTCATCTGTCCGTCTTATTTTCCATCCCCCCTAGGCCAGCAACTTGTTCCTTGCGCTCTGTGTTCTCGGAACTGGACAGGAGCAGGGCAGCACATGCAGCCAGCCAGTCACAGGTTCAACTACCCTTGACCTCATTGCCTGCGAGCTTTGTTTGGGGTGGGGGTTAGGACTACACCTTGTGAATTCTGGGGCGATACAACTCAGCTGATAACACTGGGAGAGGTAGTTTACTTTCCCACTCCAGGAGGGGGGAACACGTCAGGGCCTGCGGGTGCTCAGAGGGCTTCCCACGGGCTGTGATCAGCGGATGCAGCTACCAAGTGCTCCGCAGGCGTGTCCTCTGTGTTTACTACACTCACATGCTTATTTTATCTGATGCCTTAACAGTCCTTTGAGATAGAAAAGTATTATTATCCCCATTTTTCCCATGAGGAAGTTGAGGCTTAGATAGGCTACAGGTCCCGCCCAGGGCGCCAAAGGTAAGAAGGGGCAGGGGCAGGGATGAGTCCAAGTCCCCTGGCCTAATCCTTGAGCATGTCCCAGGAACTAAATATCCGAGGCACAGTGTAAAGGCTGTGCCACAATTTCAAATAGAGGGCCTGGCAGGTGTGCCTCTGCTCAGATCCAGCCCACTTGTGTAAGATTTTCTGATTTTTCCAGAAATTTTTCTTTTTAAGGTGAAATCTCTTCATTTTTCAAGTGTTGACAATTAAAACACACACACATTCTCTCTCTCTCTCTCTCTCTCTCTCTCTCTCTCTCTCTCTCTCTCTCCCTCTCTCCCTCTCTCCCTCTCTCCCTCTCTCCCCCCCTCCCCCTCTCTCCCTCTCTCCCTCCCTCTCTCCCTCCCTCCCTCCATCCACACACACACACACACAATTTAGTTAACCCTCTGTGGGACCCAGCCAAACACATCTGCAGTCTGCATTCAGCCTGCAGGCTCTGATAGAAAATAAGAAGTGTTCATGAGAATAGAAAACCGGTTCTTAGGGGCCTGACTGTCCACTCCCTGAACTCCTGCCAAGACCCTATCAGTAGATGTTGCTACCTGATCACATTACCTTGAAACTCTTCTTTTACTGTCTGAATTTTTCCCTTGTTTCCCACTGAACACGTGGTTTTCAGTATTAACCAGCCTGGGGGCCCAGCACTGGTTACATGTCTGTGTGTACCGGGTGCACCAGTGCCAGGCGCTCCGGTTTGTCTTTCCAACAAGCCTGTGAGACAGACTGCTGTCCCCTTTGGCAGAGAGCTGGGGTAGGACATTGATGGTTGAAGGCAGGATCAGAGGGTAAGTGGTAGCCTGCTGGCTTTTTTTTTTTTTTTGCAGTCTGCTCTTTCATTACAGCCACAAGGGGTGTGTTTGCTCAGAAAGTTGGCGTCACTCCAGTGATTCAGTTACTGGCCGGGCCATGATGACTTGTGATTCAGATCCTGGGGCTTCCTGGTGCCTTCCCCGCAGAGTGTGCTCTGTGACACACTTTCCATCCCCACCCTCCTCTCCCTGCTTCAGGCCCCACTAGACAAAGATTAAAATGCCCACATTTCCCTAAAGTGACATCTTGTTCCTAGGAATTTCTAGGAAACTGAGAATTCAGATGAATAATAGCATTAAAACCAATGCAAAGTATTTGAATAGCTAAATACTACTTATGTTTATTCAAATCTCTCAGCCACATGTAAAAGTGGAAACAAGGCTGCGGACGCAATAGCCAGAGTTTTATCAAACCTGGGTGTCTGCACAGGCAGGCACAGGCCTGGGCCCTTCTGGGTGGGTTATCCAGTGACTCCAGAAGTCGACCTCAGTCCTTGCCTAATAGCCACAGCGAGAACATTCTCACTTAGCTTATGGATATGAGAGGGGAGACCTGTCTTCCAGGGCACTAGACAGACAAGCAGAGGCCTTCTGCACCAGAAGGGGTGTTGCACAAACGTGAAGCCATCAGCAAGGCCACAACTCCAGGTCATGGAGTGTCAAGGTCGCCCTTGATGAGAACCACATTGTAGACTGTTCAGTGATGTTCAGAGTGTTTGCAGATCAAATTAATTGGAATTGCATCCTTTCCTTGATACAATAGGAAGTGTGGCTTCTGGGGTGGAGAGGCTTAAAAGCTAGTTCAAGGCTCTGAGCTGGATTAACTTGGAGCAAGTTTTTCTAATTTTGGTTGCCTCATCTATAAAACAAGGATGAAAGAGTAATTTACCTTTCAGGCTGAGAGTGAGGCTTCACAGACGAATGCAGATGAAAGTATGTGTGTGCTCTAAGGTCCTATACATCGGGCGCTGTTTGTCTTGGAAGCTATTTTTGGAGTAAGAATAACGCAAGTTTTTTATCCAAGTAGTAGTACAAACAAACAGCCAGACATCCGTGCATTGAGGGAAGACCAAAGACACCCTCTGAGGGTGCAGAGAGGCTCAGAGATGTTTGTGTCCCAGCCTCTCGGTCTGGTTCTGCCCCAGCCCAGCTGTTGAGGCAATGCAGAGCAGCTGCAAGTGGGGAGGACGTCCTCAGCAAGACCTCCTGCTCCTGTAAACACCACCCACCGCTCAGACGTCAAGCAGCCGTGACCCTGCTTTCGTACACGTGAGGCAGCTCAGCCCACCGAGTTCCTTGAAGAGGTTCCTTAAGTTAAAACGACATGATTTTGATTTGACTTCTCCATTGGACGCGTGTTATCATAAGTTGTTTTCTTTTAATTAATTAATTTATTTATTTTTGCTGTGTTGGGTCTTCGTTTCTGCACGAGGGCCTTCTCCAGTTGTGGCAAGTGGGGGCCACTCTTCATCGCGGTGCGTGGGCCTCTCACTATCGCGATTTCTCTGGTTGGGGAGCACAGGCTCCAGACGCACAGGCTCAGTAGTTGTGGCTCACGGGCCCAGTTGCTCCGCGGCATGTGGGATCTTCCCAGACCAGGGCTCGAACCCGTGTCCCCTGCATCGGCAGGCAGATTCTCAACCACTGCGCCACCAGGGAAGCCCAAGAAATTACGTTCTTTACCAGTGGCCCAGTGTACAACTTTTTCTAGAGGGATCCCCGGCAGAAGGGAGCGGGAAGCTATCTGAGGGATAGGGAGGGGGCTCTCTGTGAAGGAGCAGGTCAGAACACAGATGTCAGAAGTGGGGAAAGCTGTAAGAGCCCCAAGCTGGCAAGCATGAACTGTGAACCGCTGGCTGTTTATAATCGTGACTATAATACAGTCAGGAAGTAAGTCGTCCGTGTACCAGATGCAAAGTTTCTCACCAATTTTAGGAGGACCTACCCAAGCATTTTATAACTAAAGCCAAATTGTGGTCTATTTCCTTACAGCTGTGTGGGTGGGAGGAGCCATGGCTGACCCAGTCCTGATACGTGTGTGAAATGTTCTGCAGTTACAGGAAAACTTGCTCAGGCCTTGGAAACTTTATGCCCTAGAGGTTGAGAAGAAGAGACTGCTTGGCGTTATTTTCCTGCAAGGGGGACATTTAGAAAGTCCTAAGGGTGCAGCCTGGAAACCACAGGCCACTCAGAAAGGGTGTCACGTTCGCATTCTGAAGGCTGGGGGCCAATCCTCAGAACCGGCACCAGCTGGCAGGGGAGCCCAGTTTAACATGCTACAGGGAACAAGACGAGGACCAGCGCGCTGTGAATCAGGGCACTTCAAACTGTTTGCAGAAAGGCTGCCTGCTGCCTTAGACCCATTTCAAAGGCTCTGTTAACAGGTGCTTGCTGGGAGCGCAGAAGGGCTGGGCCAGACCGCTGGGTGTGTGCAAAGTCACCGGGAGGAGACCCTCAGCCTCTCCTTTGGGTGGGGCAGGATGAGTGTGGAATCTGAGGAGGAGGCAGCTTGTCTGGAAGTGTGTTGTAACCGGGTCGCCCAAGGCAAGGCCAGCGTGCCCTGCCACACACTACGACTCCTCCCAGTTTCCTGCAGGGCTTGGGCTCCCTTATGCTAGGGGAATCCTCAGAGGGCTGTTTCCAGCCATTCTATTCTGCCCTGACACCAGAGTGCAGCAGAATTGCCTGGGGCCCATGCCCACAGCCCACCCAGACCCGTCGGTCAAGACGCCTGGAGGCCCATTGACCAGGTGGAGGCAGGTAGGTACACAGAGGATTCCCATTCATTGTGCTGGGTGTGACCCCCAAGGATAAATTCAATAGCAGCTGCTGTGTATGGAGTGCCTTGGTCCTATGCAAAACACTGCATGTGCACCAGTGAATTGAATCCTCAAAAACAGTAGTATCCCTATATGACAAATGAGAAAACATGGGCTCATAGAGGTTCAGTAACTGGAAGAGGTAGGGTCCAAACCAGGAACATGAAGCTTGCTGATTAGGCTGGACTTCAAAGTTCCGCACGCAGTTAAAAGCACAGTTTTATTTGGGCATTTGATCCAAAGCTGCCTCTGACTTAGAAGGTACAAGCCCTACCCGAGTCCTTGAACTCAGCATTCTGAGTGCAGTAGAACTCCGTGCACACCGCAGGCGCCGTGGGTGGCTGTTTTCGGCAGCCTTGTCTAACGTAAGCCTTTATGTCAGATATGCCTCGTGCACCCGCGGCCCCTCCAGAAGGTTGAGTCAGCCTGCGTTTGCTGCTGGTGCCACGGTGCCCTCAGACGTTGCTGAGTCCTTGCCTGGCGCCGGCGAGGCACACCTACTGTCCACCTGCTCTGACTCATAAAACTGCCAGGGCTGCCAGCTCTGCGATGTCTTCCGCCACCGTGCCGAGAGAGAACTTAGCCACATATGGCAGGGGCACCGGGCAGTGCTTTTCCCCAGCCCGCCTTCCCCTTGGACTATGCCATTGGGCAACTAGACTGGTCGAAGCTCAAGGTCCGGGATGTTTCCTTTGTTTTCACTGGGAGAGAGAGGCAGAGGGCAGGCCCACGAACATGTGATGGGGGTGTGGGATTAGCCAGTGCCCTGGCCACCAGGATGAAACCAGAGAGGTCAACGGGGGGGGGGGGGGGGGGGGGGGGGGGCGGGAGGTGCTGATGTAATTCCATTAAATATTTCAGGCTTGAGGCTGTATCCTGTGTGACTTTTGCTGTGGATCTGTCATTGAGAGTCTTTCAGCTGAAAGGTTCCCACTTTTTCCTCAATAAAGGCTTCCTTATCTGCCTAACTTTCTCCAAACGACTGCAGATCTTGATAGCACCTAAAAATGCACCCTTTGTGCAGAGTTCTCCAGAAGCACTCTCTTCTGCCCTTTTCTGTTGCCAGGATTTGTATCAGTGTAATAGTTGGGTAAGAGAGCCAAAACGAAATGAAATCAAACCTTCTGTTAACGTACAGGGCAGTAATGTTAACCTGCACGTGGAGCATGGAGCATGGCCCGCGTTGGCCGGAGGCCTGGTAACTACCACGGATGTGTGTGTGTGTTTGTTTCCCCTTAGAAAATGCTACTTTATGCTGTATATGGGGCGCATGGATTAAACTACTAGTACTGGGTTTCTGCAGAGGAAAGATTCATGAAGGTGCTCAAAAGGATTACAAGCTTAGAAACTGAGGCCGCCACTCCCATTGCGGAGGGGCTTTGTGGTAGCAGCCTCCAAGAGGCTGTGGTGACCGGGAATGCATCCTTTTCCCCTCAAAGCATTATGAAGGTCTCAGCAACTTAAAGATGACTGTTCTTCACCTTTGACAGAAAAGTTCTCTTCAGATTTCAGGTGAAACCGTAACCGAAGATGTCGACCAAGACAGCCAGCACCAACAACATCGCCCAGGCAAGAAGGACCGTGCAGCAGTTGAGAATGGAAGCCTCCATCGAAAGAATAAAGGTAAGAGCCTTGAGTGGGTCAGACGTGTTTTCTGACCGGCTCCCTCTGCCCTCCCAAGGCCGGGCCACATTTCTGAGAAGGTGGATGCCATGTAATTGGGCCAGGTGCCAGGCTGTTCCCTCAGCCGGCTGAGAGCCTCCGAATCTTAACTTTCATTTCAACGTAGCACTGGCGATACAAAGTGTCTGTGTGAGGCTCTCTGCGGACGGAAAACCTAAAGCCCGTGACAGGGTTTCCTGAGGACCTGCCTTCCCTGAGCGCACATGGTCGAGCCCCCTCTGTCACCGTGTTCTCCCTCGGGACAGGGCTTCCAGGTGGACTTTGTAAACACCCTCGTCATCCCTCTGGAATGTATGAAGTGTTCTAGAGTTATCAGTGCAGCCAAGGTGGCCTTGCATAAGTCAACACCCAGGTGTCCTTTTTAGGAGAAGGTGGGTTTTTCAGTGTGTGCAGACTTGGACAACCACAGTCTGCAACCCAGGGTAAGTATCGCCAGCGTTAGTTGAGATCTGGAGGAAACCAGAAGGCATTTGTTGGGTCACCTGACTTTGACGTCTTTTCCCCCCAGACCCTCAGAGAGGGATAGGCGGTGAGTGCCTTGGAATGTTGTGAGTAATGGCCGTCTCCTAGATACTGAAGCAGTCACCTGATAAATTCCTCTGGGCCTAGAGATAGTCACCTGTCTTCAAAACAGGAGGCTGAAAAAAAACAAACAACAACAACAAAAAAAAAAAAAAAGCTTCCCTGGTGGCGCAGTGGTTAAGAATTTGCCTACAGGGCTTCCCTGGTGGCGCAGTGGTTGAGAGTCCGCCTGCCGATGCAGGGGACACGGGTTCGTGCCCCAGTCCGGGAAGATCCCACATGCCGCAGAGAGGCTGGGCCCGTGAGCCATGACCGTTGAGCCTGTGCGTCCGGAGCCTGTGCTCCGCAACGGGAGAGGCCGCAACAGTGAGAGGCCCGCGTACCGCAAAAAAAAAAAAAAAAAAAAAAAAAAAAAAACAGGAGGCTGCCTGTGCCCCTGGCCTGAGGACACTTATCTGATTATTCTAACGGGTCTCCCACTCAGACTTCTGAACAGGGTGTGGTATTTCCATTTTTAACTCATGCCGAAGTAAGGTACTGCATCTTCCCGTGCTGGCTTTGTCCCTCTTTTTATTCCCCCAAGTCCAGTCTTTACCAGTAAATCTTGAAGCTCTACTAGAATTTGGCTCCATTCTGAGTTTTGGCTCCGAGCCCATAATTCGGTTCTTTAACTCTGTTCTGCATTCTCATCGATTTGTTATTGGATAGAAACTAAGATACAACCTTCCTTTGAATCACAGACACTTTTCTTGTTCCCCTCCCCACCCCAGCTTTTTATTTTGAGAAATTTCAAACCTGTGGAAGAGTTGTAACAAACACCCATATACTGTTTACCAAGATTCACCAGTTATTAGCATTTTACCCACTTGTTTTCTCTGTCTCTACACACACACACACACACACACACACACTCACAAAACTGACATAATTTTTTCTTTAAATTTGTTGCAAGTTATTTGCAAACATCGTGACGCATCGCCCCTAATACTTCACCATCTGTCTCCTAAGTATAAGGGCATTCTTCTGCGTAACCACAGTACAGGGATTACATTCAGATCAGCTGCTCATAGTATCTAACACATAGTCCAGTTTCGAAGATTCCAGGCCACTCACTTTTCAGAATGGCCTTCACTTTAGATGGGATTGTTTGCTGACGATCAAATTCAGGCTAAAAGTTTGGGCAGAAAGACTAGCTGGCTGGTGGCAAGTCTTCTGCACTCACTCCAAGAGACATCTGATGTCAGTTTGATCACTTGGTTAACGAAGGCCTTATCTGCCAGATTTCTCCATTTAGAAGTAACTTTTCCCTCTTTAAGTAACAGATAATCTGGGAGTGATACTTTGGTTATCCTGTTCTCCAACAGTCTTCCACCCAGTGGGTTAGCATTCAAATACCTTTCAAGTTTGTAAATATTTAAAAAAAATTTTTTTTTATTGAAGCATAGTTGATTTACAGTTTTGTGCCAATCTCTGCTCTACAGCAAAGTGACTCAGTTATACACATATAGACATTCTTTTTTTATATATTCTTTTCCATTATGGTTTATCACAGGATACTGAATATAGTCCCCTATGCTATACAGTAGGACCTTGTTGTTTATCCAACCTATATAGTAGTTTACTTCTGCCAACCCCAAACTCGCACTCCATCCCTCTCCCTCCCCCCCGCCTTGACAACCACCAGTCTGTTCTCTATGTCTACGAGTCTGTTCGTTTTGTAGATAGGTTCATTTGTGCCATGTTTTAGATTCCACATATAAGTGATGTCATAGGTATGTGTCTGTCTGACTTACGTCACTTAGTATGATCATCTCTAGTTGTATCCTGTAAATATTTTCTTTGTTTCCTTTGGTCTGTCTGCGCACCAGGTTTCAAAGGCATCAGCGGACCTCATGTCCTACTGCGAGGAACATGCGAGGAATGACCCTCTGCTGATGGGGATACCAACTTCAGAAAACCCTTTCAAGGATAAAAAGACCTGCATCATCTTATAGAGGAGTAGTGAAGTGGTTCCTCCCCTCTTCTCAACAAAGCAAACGATGAGCAGCTCCTTGAAAAGATTTACCTTCGGCTTATTTGGTAACCACTGCTAATAACTAAAATGCTCTTAAGTAACTTGGAATCATGGACTCTGAAGTCTTTGTTTTCCAAGTTGTCCTCTCTCTAAAATGCCCTTTAATGAATTAATAGAGAATAACAATCTTGTTTTCCATTCGTTAACTCTGGTGTCATATTGGGTTACTGCTGAAGGAAAGTTGGTCTGGCCTTTTAAAAAAACAAATATGTGAATGATCCAGTTAAGACCTAAATTACCTAAGGACTCGTCTTGATTAAAATGCCAAGAATAACTTGTCCTAAAGCCTTTCTCTCATAGTATATTCTTAGTAGGGTTATGCCAATCTGTACAGTATAGGTGGGTGAGGAGTGTTTTGTGTATATATATATGTGTGTTTGTATATACACATCTCAAAGCTTATTTCCCTATTAAAATGTCTCTCTCTCCAGACCATCAGTTCAACTCCAGAAGAAGTTATACCTTTATCTTGAGCTGTGTGTGGGTAGAATTAAATTCTTTTCTCATAGTTATTGTACAAAAAGTAAAGAACACCCTGAAGACTGCATTCATTGTCATTGAGTAATGAAGGCATCTCTCTCCTCTTGAAATCGTGCTGACCTCTTAGGCTACAGTAAACTGTGCCAATTAAAATTTAAAAACTGAACTAAAAGCCCTTTTATGATAAGACTATTAATTCACCAAGGGCTTTCGGGCTTCAGTGATCCTGCGTCTAGAAAAGGGGAGGAGGCCCTTGGGGAGTACCCTGGGCAGCTGTGCCCCAGGGCTCACGTTCTCTGGAGCAGGGGTAGACACCTCTGAAATTTCCACTCTAACGAGGGGAGCGAGACAGAGCAGCCGTGAGCCGGGCCAAGAGAAGAGCAGGAATGCGTGAAAAACAGCTGCTCTCCTTGGCCCAACTTTGTGATTTAGCTCACTTTCTCTGCCTCCCCTCTATCTTTCCTCTGCCACCAGAGCATGTCCTCAGAGGTAATGTTCACCTCCCAGCCCCAAGTGGGCAGATCATGATGGGGAAGAAACATACATACAGAAAGAACGTAAAGGTATCAGACACTTACTTACTTAAGCTCTTTTCAAATACCTGCAGCGTCATCGTCATCCCTAGCTTGTCCTCACACCATCTGAGAGAGGCTAGGATCCAGTGGTTCGCTACCTGGGCCCACGGTTCCAGCAGCTGGGTGTTGGGCTCCTTGATTTTCCTCTGGGCATGATGGTCCTGCCACACATCCTTAGAATTTCCAGTGGCAATGCCAAAAGAAGGCATCTCCTGTGGCCAGAGGGTATGTTAACTTTATCAAAGAGGAAGAGAGGGTCTTTTAAAATGCTTATTTATGGGCCCAAACCATACATTAGACCTTTGATATTTTAATTCAGCTTCAGTTCATTAAAAACAACTACTAATGAACGATTTAAAATATTCTCAGAAAGGATCCCTCCCCAAGAAGGAATTATTTACAATGGTTTTCCCTAGTTCTGTAGTCCTGCCCTGTAGCGCAAGCCCCTTTTAAAATCTAATGTCTGAGCTTTGAGCATTATGCTGATTGTGGGTGAACAAATGCAGTACTGTTTCCAAACTGCTCAAATATATTCCGTATTTCTCCAAGTCACCTGCCTATTCAGCATTGTGAACGGCCCTCACTCTTCCAGGACCACGTGGAAATCACGCCACCGCTGTTACCCTCTTGTCATCTATGCTTAGTTCTGCAAAACGCCCAGTTTCCAAGTAAATTATAGGCACCTGTTGGAGAGAGAACGGTTTTTCCTTTCAAAAGGTGATATTTGAAATGTACATTAATAAGACAACTTTACATTTACAGCTTCACTTAATGAGACATTCTTTTTTTATAAGTATATTTTTCTACTGATAGTTTCAGAACACTAATCTTATTTTCACTCTGATTTTTACCATGTTTCTTTAAATATTTATAATGTCGCTTGTTACAAAATATTTTCGTGAAATTACTTTTATTATACTGCTATGTACACATTTTTGGTAGCAAGCGTAGTTTATGCTTTAGTACTAAAACATGTTCTTTTACCTATAACAGAAAACAAATATGGTTTGCTGTATATTTGTTAACATGCCTGTAGTGGTAAGGAATGGACTTGAGGTCCCAGGAGATTTCATTTTTATTTTTGCTGGCCAGATATCATAAAGGCTACGAGTATGAAAATCATGTAACTTCCTAACCAGGTATAGGGTATGTTTAAGAAAAGTGATATCAAATCCTTTGATGCTGGACCCGAGGGGGAGAAAAATTGTAGCTAAATGTTGATTTACTTATAACTAGACATCTATGTGAGAAAAATATAATATATGTATACATATATATGATATGCAGAAGTCACTTTTATTTATCAGGCTTTATTCTACTTGTAAAGCCACAGTTTATTTGGCAGCAACTGGTTTTTGATAATGACAGACAAATGCCCAGTGTGTGTTATTTTTTCCAACTACCACTATAATGACACACCTAATCACTTATGTGCATGCAACTCCTTGCCTTCATATCTATGAAGCTATTTAAATATGTTCACTCTACTTTGTCTGCAATGCTGCTTCTGTTAACAGTGATCTCTTCTTCCATGCTTATATCTTCATTAGTGCGTCGTAAATCTGTCCAATTGAGGCCTCAGGACCATGGCAAGATATGCTAGACAGAATTTCATGACTCCAAAGTATTTTACAGAAA
Organism: Tursiops truncatus; assembly: GCF_011762595.2. Classification (NCBI taxonomy): domain Eukaryota; kingdom Metazoa; phylum Chordata; class Mammalia; order Artiodactyla; family Delphinidae; genus Tursiops; species Tursiops truncatus. Next base: position 125,770,366 of record NC_047034.1, read on the forward strand.
CACTTTTTTTTAACTAGAGAAACACTTTCTATACCAGGTGGTTCACAAGCTGTAGGTTTTTTTCTAAATAAGAATCAGGTTTTTACATTTCTTGACCTTATTATTAAAATGAAAAGTGCCATGCTTACCCTTTAAAGGAAAGACCTGATTTGCTTTCTCTCTATTGGGACTACTTCTGTGCTTTACTAATCTTTCAACTGTCAGAAAAAAAAATTATACCAACAATTTAGTAATTTTGAGGCATAAGGTAGTTAGTTTAGGTAGTGCAGGATGTGCCAAACTTTCCCTTCAGATTCCTCCTTCTCAGTCAGTTTGCACCTAAGAGAGTGTCATCTGAGTGATTACTCTGAATTTTAACAGCTATATAGTCCCAAGAAGTAAATCACAGTACATGTCAGTCCTTTCTCAATAAACATAATACCAGAGTGTGTTAGGACTTGTATTGACCTTTTATGGTAGATCTGTTAATAGGAAAAAAAAATACATTGAATCATCAAGTAGAATTATCTGTATGTTAAAATAGAACACTTACCTAGAGCTGGGTGGCCTGGATCATTCGTTGTCTAGCCAATCCTGTGTCCCTGTGTTGTGTGACTTTGAACAAGGCACTCCATCTCTCTGGGCCTCCATTTCACCATCTGTAAAACAGGGCTTGAAGTAGATGATGGCGGAGATTCCCCCCGTTCCATCCAGCAGCCTATTACCCCTCTACTGGTCCTGCCAACATGTTGGTGCTATATGCTGCTTCAAATATAGAATTGGTTTGTCTATTGTGTGTGCTCATTTAATAGCTTATGAAAGGCCTTTTTGTTATATGGCTTTTTTTCTAGTTTTATGGACTTGATTACTGTAATAATGTCTTGTTTATAGCCATGTAACTATAAACATACATTCTCTTGATGTCTCAGTAAATTTGCATTTGGTATATAGTTGATGGAATTGTTGTTTTATAACATTCTTTGACTACTCATCTGTCCAGCATCTTATTAACCTAAACATTGTGATTATTCTTTGGAAATCTGTTCTGCAGAAAGAATAAAAGCATTTACTTGATAGCTAACGTGTTCACAGATTTGAAAGAAGTTTCATTAAAGCACTGTTGCTCTCTTTACTGGATCAGTGCCTCCTTGAATCTTCCTACTGTACTTTGCTCAATAAATTAACAGAAGACCAATTCTCTTCCCCTTTTCCTGCATTCATTCAGTTAACATTTTCTGAGCACCTGCTGAGAGCCAGGTATGGAACTCAGGCTCTGATTACACTCAGATGAATAAGGCTCACACCAGCCCGTGAGAAGCTCACAGTCTAGGGCAAGGAAGGGTGGGAATAACCAATATATAAACTAATAATTATAGTACCGTGTGCAAAGTGCCTGAACTCAGGTGAACACACAGTGCCGTGAGAGCCCAGGGGAAGGAGGGCTACCTCCATATCAGCAAAGTCTGAGAAGGCTTCCAAGGGAGGTGGTGTTTGAACTAGGTCTTGAGAGACGAAGAAACCCTGTATGTGTTGGAATGAAGTCTTGGGAGGGAATGACAGGAGGAGGAGAAAATTGAGCTCAAAGCTAGTGTGCAGAGCATCTCCCATACCACTTACCCTGCAAGCAGCCGGAAGGCAGTGGAAGTTGTTAAGGAGGAGTGGCGTAGTGATTCACAATGTGTGGAAGGCTCTTTCCCATCCTGAGACCCGGCTGTGACCACAGAAACAGACAACAAATGGAAAGGTCATCAGACTTGCAGACTCATATTCACCAAGTGTTTGTTGAAGGTACCCTGCCTCCTGCCCAGTCCCTTCCTCCAGAGCTGGGATTCCCACAGAGATCAAGGGAGGGACAACGTCATCCAGAAAGCCAGAGAGAAGGCAGCCAACAAGGTTATGGGCTGGGCAAGCTAAAGAGCTGCCCCCTGCTTCCGAAAACCAGCACACACACACTACAAAGGGTAGGGGCAAAAGATAGACAGCCACTCAGCCCTTCCTAGGAAAGGACTGAAGAATTTAGACACGTTGGTCATGAAAAACAGGCAGCAGCAACTGACCAGGACTTTCACTGGCTCAGACCAAATTACCAGAAGTCCCTGTGACTTTCAATGGAAGACGGGCTTGGGGGTGGTAGATGGGACCTGGGTAGGGATAAGGGGATGGAGGACAGTGAAGCTGAAATGGGTAGACTAAGTAAGTAAACGTGGCAGATGAAATGGTATGCAACCTTAATGGTGTGAACAAAGAACTCAAGCCTGCTGGTAATGTGGGAGCTAAATGTGGAGATGCAGGTCCAGCTCTCCAGGACATGCGCTGTGACCAGCTTCTCATCGGCAATGTTACACATATACATAAGGACATTCACCATAAGCCTTCTTACTTGGGGCTAGGTGGACAGTCTTTTGAGTCCCTATGTCTACATTTATAAACTTTGGGCTCACGGCTCTGACTATGTAGAACCTGTCCTGCCATCAGCTCTAAGCCATCTTTGCACAACCTGACGTGACTATTGCCTATAGCTTGCTTTCAGAGCATGGCCCTGCTTGCTACTTTACCCCTTTGCCGCTGTGAGCAGCAAATAACGTTTCCCTTCAGGTGCTTCCCCCATTGCTGTTTCCTTATCTGAGTCAATCATATCTATTAAAGGCCATTTAACTATAGGCCAGCCCTGGGCAAACATATATATACAGCTGGTCTCAGGAACCCTCACCTCAACGATTAATTTTTTAAGAAACCAATATTTTCTCTGCACTGGAAGAAAATGCAGTCCAAATAAATGTATCCTGAAATGCTATATGACTTAATATATTAATCTGTAGAAGACAACTGATGCTATAAAATAGAACTATGGAGAGAGCAATGCTTAGCACAAAGGAGCAGAAGTTAACGTTTGAGGTGTATTGAGAAGTAATTTTACATACAAAGCATTTTTATACCCTGTAAATCCTCCTAGGTAATCTATTCAATAATGAAAGCAAGTAATTGGACTGGCCGAGATATATAATGGGAAGGTCTCGAATCTGCACGTTAAATCTGCAGCTGAGACATCTATGTGCAAATTGCTACTCCTGGTCTCTAGATCCAATCATGCCATCTTCACACACACACACACACACACACACACACACACACACACACACATACACAGCTTAGTGATAGAAGAGAGAGCTCCAGCCACAAAAGACCTGAAATCTGGTCCTGACATAGGACATTAACCATGTGACATCACAAAGACCCTGTGGATCTGTAAGTTGATATGCTGGGGGCAGGGGAAAAGCAGTCACTCACTGAGCAAGTTGTGATATAAAGTTCCCTTCTAAAACAGATTTAAGTAAAAAGTAAGCCAATTTATATTTTCAAAAATGTGGGTATATAATAGCACAGCTTGTACTTGGATGTGGCAAAAATGGTAAAGAAGCTTCACAGTATATCTGAAGACAAGCATCCCTTTGGAGAATCGTCCATGTGCAGCAGATCCTTCCTACTTTTAACCTTGAGACATTTTCCCATGGCCAACGCATTAGAATTGCTTTATTGTAGATAAACCCTTGTAGATCTGACATCAATGAAGTACATTTCAATATAGCTCATACATCTGTCGATATTTACAGACATCTGTGTGAGGCCCTGGGGAAAGGAGGGACCAAACACTGACACTGGGCTGGACACTCCACATGTATCCTCCCATTTAAGCCTCACAACAACTCTTGAAAGGAAAGTAGACTTTATTTAACTGTATGCTACAGATGAGGAACTGAGGATCAGAGAAGTCAAGTGAGTAATGCAGGATCCAACAACTAAGAAGTACAGACCCTAATTCCACACACCCGCGTCAGCTAGATTCTACAGCCCATAGTCTGTCTTCATAACTGTAGCATGGTTTGAATGGGGGGGGGGCAGCAGGGAGGCAAAATAACTTCGGGAATTTTAAAATCAATCAAGTGAGAAATAAAACTACCATATGACCCAGCAATTCCACTCCTGGGTGTGTATCTGAAAAGAACAAAAATACTAATTTGAAAAGATACACGCACCCCAATGTTCATAGCAGCATTATTTACAATAGCCAAGATATGGAATTAACCTTAGTGTCCATCAACAGACAAATGGATAAAGAAGATGTGGTATATAAATATAGTCAATGGAATACTACTCAACCATAAAAAAGAATGAAATTTTGCCATTTGCAAGAACATGGATGGGATTTGGAGGGTATTATGCTAAGTGCATTTAGAGAAAAACAAATACTGTATGATATCGCTTATATGAGGGGTCAAACTAGTGAATATAACAAAAATGAAACAGACTCACAGATATAGAGAACAAACTAGTGATTGAGGGGGAGGGGCAATATAGGAGTAGGGAATTAAGAAGTACAAACTACTATGTATAAAATTAGCTACAAGTATATATTGTACAGCACAGAGAATATAGCCATATTTTATAACAACTATAAATGGAGTATAACCTTTAAAATTGTGAATCACTATGTGGTACACCTGAAACATAATATTGCATGTGAACTCAATAAACAAAAAAATTTTTTTTAATTTAAATAAACTTAAGTAATGTAAAGTGAGCAAACTGGTTCCTTAGTAATCAAGAGCCTAATGTACTGGACCTTAAAAATAAACAATACTAGACTCCAGGCACTTACTATGGGCAGGTACTATTCTCAGCATTTTGCATCTCTTAATTCATTTAATTCTCACAACAAACCCATGAGGTCGCTACTATTATTATCCCTACTTTACATATGAGAAAATGGAATTTCGCAGAGATCCAAAAGTGCATTCGATATGCTTTTTTTAAAAAACTGCATTTTTTCATGAGTTGTCAGTATGAAGTAAGAGAAAAAACATCTTAGACTCAGGAAATGTGGGTTCTAGTTGGACTGCCACTAATTTGCTGTGCAACCTTAAGACTTTTATGACTCCTGTTCCTGTTTCCAGAAAAAAAAAAAAAAGGAATTTTTTAAAGAAGGATTTAGGCTAGGTAATTGTTAACATTTCTTCTAGCTTTAAATCTTATACAAATATGGGAGAGGAGAGCAATTCACTTTGGGTCACTTTTTTGCCATCTTTACCCCCAGTCATTTTACATTTTCCTCCTTGAATCGAAAATCAGGAGGAAAAGAACCAAAGTCTAGAGTATGGGGTCAGAGAAGGGTATGTGGGTTTGCCGAGTATAATTATAGATATTTAAAAGATATTTTAAAAATCACTTCCTGATACTTCAGCTACTGACTCATCATCAGGAAAGGAAAGAATTTTTAAGGAAAAATGAATTGTAGAAAGGTATTTTGTATATAAGCAATTAATAGAATTAAATGAGCAAAGTTCTTCAACAAAGTATCAACAATGTCTCATGAGTTATAACTACAAAAAGAAAAATACCCTACTCGACATTAAATGTGAATAACACAGCATTTGATTTTTAGAAGCAGGACAAAGAGGAATTCATTCATTTGTTGAGCTCCTCCTGGGAATATGGTAGCTCCTACTAGCTAAGTATGTCCTAGGATAAACCCAGAAAAGACTAGGATCTCCCAAGATAGTGAGGGTGGGGATTGGGGTGGGCATTACTGTGCAATGTGATCAATGCTATTATAAGAAGTCGCCCTGCCTAAATGAGTCAAAAAAGGTTTCACAGAGGCGGCACTGTATCAGTTGGGCCTTGAAGGATGAGTAGGAGTTTGTTAGTGAAGAATAGGGAAAGGTTATTCTCAGCAGCACAAAAAGTGTGTACAAACGCTAGGTTCTAAAGAAGTCTGGGTTATCAGATAACAGATCTCTGTGGCAGGAGTATGGGGAGAAGAATGTTGATGAGGCTGGGAAGGAAGTTTGAGTAAAGTCAACAAAGGCTAAGAGTTTCTACTGGTTATAAAAGGCAAGGGGAGGGAGTTGGTAGAGTGGTTTAAGCAGGGTCTTGACATGATAAGCCTTGTTTTCTTAAAGACAGAGTGAAGAAGGAGAATGAACTAGTGGAGAAAAAGTGGCAGTAGTGTTTCTAACCTCTGCTGAGCCTCCAGCAGCATTTTATAATTCTTTTATTGGTCCTTGTTCAACTCCTCCATTCCAAACCTTTAACACCCTACTCAAACCCCCCTATTTATCTCCTTCCCATCAAGCAAATAATCCTGCCTTCCCCATCAAAAACATGCTGGGGCCATTTGGCCTGAATTCTTAAAACTTCCTACCTTTCCACATCCAAATGTCTCCATCACACCCAAGCAAATAACTTCCATCAGTCTCACAGGTGAGCAGCAAGTCCTCCAGCTATTCCTGAAGCCGCTTATCCTCTTTTCTCCTTTCTTATCAAAATGTCCCAAGAGTAGTCCACCTTCCCTGTCTTCTCTTCCTCATCTCCCATCTTCTCAATCGACTGCAGTGTGGCTTTACTCACACCAACAGAGTGAAACTGATGTCATCCAATAAAACGGCCAGTGAACTCTTTTTTTTTTTTTTTTTTTTGGAGGGGAGCTGTGTTGGCTCTTCGTTGCTGCACACAGGCTTTCCCTAGTTATGGTGAGCAGGGGCTACTCTTTGTTGTGGTGCGCAGGTTTCTCATTGCAGTGGCTTCTCTTGTTGCGGAGCTCGGGCTCTAGGTGCACGGGCTTCAGTAGTTGCAGCACACAGGCTCAGTAGTTGTGGTGCTCAGGCTCTAGGGTGCACGGACTTCAGCAGTTGTGGCACACGGGCTCACTAGTTGTGGCCCATGGGCTTAGTTGCTCCACAGCATGTGGGATCCTCCCGGACCAGGGATCGAACCCATGTCCTCTGCATTGGCAGGCAGTTTCCCAACCACTGTGCCACCAGGGAAGTCCCAGCCAGTGAACTCTTAATTTCGAAATTCAGTGGAACATTTCAATCTCTGCTTCAGGGACCCCTCTAACAGTGGGAATTATTCTCTCCTGTAAACTCACCATTCTGCCCCACTAGCTTCTGTGACATCAGACTCATTTTTCCCCTCTGTCTCCTCTTCCTATGTCTGCCTTCTAAAATCCCACCCTCAGTCCCAGGTTTCTATCCTTGACCCACTGCTCTCTTCTTGGAGAGCTCATCCACTCTCACTGTTAGTATACACTGAGGATTCCCAAATCCAAACATCCAGCCCACCTTTTATCCAAGCATCCAACTTACCTATTCTACTGGACATTTTTAACAGATAGTCACACAAGGACTTGAAACAAAATGTGTCCAAGACTAAAGCCATCTCCCCTTGCAAAACTTTAACTGACATCAGTATCATCGTTAAATTGCCCCAGCTGGAATCCTGGGAGTCATTCAAGAATTCCCCTTCATTCCTTACATCTGATCACCCAGTCTTGCCTATTTCATTTCCCAAATATTTCTAAAATCCACCCCTGACTTTCCTCATCAACTGCAAGTTCAGGCATGTATCACCCCTTGACTGAACTACTGGAAAACGTCCCATCTAGACTCCAGCCTCTGTGGTTGCCCCTGGTATTAGGATAGCCAACTGTTTCTGTTTACTTGGGACTGTCTCAGTTTTGGCCCTGAAAGTCTCGCATCCAGGAAATCCCTCAGTCCTACTTCTAGTTGCAAATAAAACTAAAACCCAAGTTTTAGTTGAAAATTAAATTACGCATAATAAAAAATCCATGGGGCTCCCTTCAGGTACAGCTGGATTTAGCTCTGCTTTCAAGTGTCGCCTCTGCCCTTTACTCTCTAATTGACTTACTCTCCGCAGCAGGCAAGCGGCTGCCAGCAAGCCTAGACTCATCCATGAGCTTGGTGGCACTGCAAAGAGACTACAGACTTTTCTACTCTGGCAGAAAATTCTCAGGAAGATTTCTGATTGGCCCAGCTGAGTCACATTATCTATCCCCACACCAATCACCATGGCCAGGAAGATGAGCCAGGCCTATATTCCAAATCTATTTTTGAGGCTGGGGTGAGGGGTGCTAACAAGAAAGAAGGTTCATGGAAGGAAGGAGGGGAGCAGGACAGACACGAACAATGAACAGTTGTCCCTTTACATTACACTCCCCTCAAATCCCATTGCACTGATCTGGGCAATTAAATGCCTCTGAGAAGAGTAAACCATAGACGACTGTTAGCCCATTTTACTTTTCTATATAAAATCCTCGGCGTCCCCTCATTGCCTGCAGGGCAAAGCCATGCTCCTTAGAAGGACATACAAGACCTTCTATGAGCTGGTCTCTGTCTACCTTTTCAGCCTACCTTTCTCCACTCCCTTCCTTAACAGTTAATCCTGTAGCAAACACCACAGACTGAAAGAATCCCTCGTGCACCGCATTTTTCTCCCCTCTCTTCTAACCGTGCTTCAGGATTCAGGTCAAGCATCACCCTTTCCTGGAAGGCTTCCTCACCACCACCACCCTAAACACACACACACACCATGCCCAAAATGCCAAGGTACCACACCACCTTAAATTCTCTGTGTCTGTCAGCTCCCTACACTAGACTGCAGGTAGAAACTGCACCATAATCATCTTGCTATAGTAAGTTCCAGCACAGAACTTGGCACACAGTTGAGCTCAATGTTTGATTTTGAACAGAAACTGCTCTGATAATCCAAATGGGTGATAAAGGACCAAATTAAGTTAATGGTAATGGAGAGGAGAAACTGGATTCGTGGAAATTAACAATTTAATTGGATAATGTCTTTCCATATTCAGTTCTGTTCAGCTATGTAGTTGGCTGGAGGGTTTCTTTTTCACTTAAGTCACCCTCTAATTTACAAACATAGAATAATGATACAAAATACATACATAACATACATGCATAGAAAATTACCCACTCGTGGGAGATGTAATTATCATGGGAGATGCAATTATCGTTAGGTTACATATATCCAGTACTTCCAGGAACTGAGCCGAGTGCTTTGCTTTCTCTGCATTGTTTCCTTTAATCCCCACAGAAAATCAATGATATAAGCCTTGTTTATTTTCCCATTTTCTGGGAGAAATAACTGAGGCTGAGAAAAGTTACACTACTTTCCCAAGCCCTAGCTGGGATCCAGGACCCAAGCTCAGCTCTTTCTGGCTAGAAAAGCCTATTGTCTTAACTGCTGAACTCTTATTCTTGATCTTTTGCCAGCTCTGTCCTTAACAGTTATACAAAGAAGCAAAAAAATCAGAAGGCTCTTCTGCAGATGAGCCGTTTTGCAGAGTGCTTATTTTGATGGTTGCAGTGTGATTACAGTGTTGTGATGTAATCAGGTATTAAGTGGGGATACTAGGGAACTTTGCAGCTTTTCTGCATAATAAGTTCTCAGACACTTATTTGTAGAAAATACGTTAGCATAAAGTACCCAAGGACACAAAAATCACTTCTTCTGTGATGAGGTTACAGGATGAAAGAGAACAATTCTTAGAATTCTCTCCTTTAGTTTTCCGAGGGCTCTCTCCCATTTACCGGGTAAGTAAAAGATTAGATGCAATTAGTTTCAGCCTCCCGGGTTAACCTGTGCTGTCTGGTTGGTGTCTTTGAGAGATGGAGTTCACAGTAGAATTTTGATTTTCACCTTCCTCTCCATGTGGCTCTGGACGGGTCTCTTGGCTTCTCTGAGCCTCAGGTGCTTTGGCAAGGAATCAAATGGATTAATAAATGTGAAAGCAGGGCTTCCCTGGTGGCACAGTGGTTGAGAGTCCGCCTGCCGATGCAGGGGACACAGGTTCGTGCCCCGGTCCGGGAGGATCCCACATGCCGCGGAGCGGCTGGGCCCGTGAGCCATGGCCGCTGAACCTGCGCGTCCGGAGCCTGTGCTCCGCAACGGGAGAGGCCACAACAGTGAGAGGCCCGCGTACCGCAAAAAAGAAAATAAATAAATAAATAAATGTGAAAGCACATTATAAGCCGGAAAGTGCTAATGGCTATAACAAAAATAGGAACTCCACTCACTCTCCGAGCTCCTTACCTTGTGTCTGATGCCGAGCAACACTCTGTACAACAGGTTGTTTTTATCATGCTGTCAGCTCCTTGTCCAAGTGCCCAGTGCTGTGTCGGGCCCATAACAGGTCTGTTGATCGGTCAGTTCAAGGCAGTGCTAAGAGCCAACCTGTTTGTGGACCTCCCACCTTTTGTAGTTCTTGTAATTTGTACAGTAATCACCTTAGTAAACTAGTAAATTCTAACTCTGTCCACACGTAGCAAATTGTTCTGGTTATACCTCTTCCCTGAGAATCTCTTCAACCTTTGCAGAGAAACATGTATCCCTCAGCTCCTGGTGGGCTAACATCAGGGAGACTGGAAACTGATGTGAAAGCTGCTCGCTGCTCCCTGCCCCTGCCCCTGCCCCCGCACCAAACTTGTTAAGCGTGATTCTGCTCAATTTCAGCTGGAAGAACTCCAAGAAAGCAGGCAGTGTTTCTCTTCCCTGATAATAAGAATTACCTGAATTTACTTGTTAAAAAAATAAATTCTGAGAATTTTCCCAGCCCCACTTAATCTGAAGCTCCTGGGAAAGGGTCTTAAAGGTGTATTTTTAACACTATCAAAAATGCTAGGTCTTCATTATGATCGGAACAATGTGAGAAATTCTGGAGGGCAAATCCCTCACTTTACACAGGAAGAATCTGAGCCCCAGACTGAGAGATATTTGTCATTGGGGGGTGAAGTGTGGACCTCACATGCCTAAAAGGATTAGGAAGGAAAGCCTAAGTGAGTCCAGCAGGCTTAAGTTAACAATAGGGAGGGGTGAGGTCTGTGGCAAACTGGAAATCTTTGTCTAAAAGGGAGGCGCCTCCCTCAGCTGCAGCCAATTGCTGCCATGCAGAATGTGGGCCCACTGTTGCCACATACAGCAAATTTCCAAGTGACAACAGAAATAAAGATTTTTCGAAGAAATTTCTCCATGTTTAAACGTTGGCAAGTGATTCCTCCCCAAAATTGTTTTTAAACATCACGTGAGCCAAATTTCTCTTGGCTACCAGTTTCCAACCTCACATTAGGACTTTGTGAGCCACAGTTTCATCTTTTCCTAGCCCCTGTCATGGTGGTAATAGCACCCTGCCTATTTTCTCAGTTTTAAGTTTTTAAATGGCTTTCTATCACCTAATGAAAAAAAGGCTGGCTTGCAGGGCCCTTCATGGTCCTCCCTACCACCTTTTCCCACATTATCACCTGTCATTGGAGAATATGGATTCCAGGACCAGACTTCTTCAGCGAGCATCCTGGACTTGCCACTTACTAACAAACTCTGGGCAGATTTCTCTCTGTGTGTATCAGTCTCTTCACCTTCAAAATAGAGGCAATAATAGTACTGATACTTACGTCCATAGAGTTGTTGTGAGGCTAATGAGTTACCATAAGGTTCTTAGAGCTGTGCTCAGCGTGTAGTAAGCCCTATGTGAGTGGTGTGGTTGCCTCAGAAACTCGCCCCAAACATGCCTCAAACATACACTCGAGAGCTGCAATTCCTGTCCGGGAAGACGTGCCCTTCACAGTCCCCTGGCAGATCTCTTCATCCTTTGGGTTGCACTGGTTGCATTGGATCTGGCAAACCTTCCTGACCCCCAGGAACACTTAGGCCTTGAACATAGCACATCATCGCTGATCACCCTGCATCACAGGTGTCAGTCTTCTACACTAAATTGCACACATCCTTGAAGGCAGAGACCTTATTTTTTCACTTCTGTAGCCCCGGGACCTAACACAGTGTCAGGTACATGATGGGCTTTCAATAAATAGCATTAAAGAAGTGAATGTGCTAACCTTCACAATTTCCTTATTTGATGATAAACTTCTTAAGGACAAGTGCTCTTATAGGCTACATCTGTGTATTCCCCACAGCACTTAGCAGAATTACATTCAATATTCAATCAATTAAGTAATTTGTGTGGTTGCAAAATACGATGCTAGCTTCTGATCAAAGAACTTACAGACTTTTGGGCTTCCCTGGTGGCGCAGTGGTTGAGAGTCCGCCTGCCGATGTAGGGGACGCGGGCTCGTGCCCCTGTCCAGGAGGATCCCACATGCTGCGGAGCGGCTGGGCCCGTGAGCCATGGCTGCTGAGCCTGCGCATCCGGAGCCTGTGCTCCGCAACAGGAGAGGCCACAACAGTGATAGGCCCGCGTACCGCCAAAAAAAAAAAAAAAAAGAACTTAACAGACTTTTTCTACTTGTCATCCCCATGTGCCCTCCAGAAATCTCTACCCTTTGAATTCTCATAGCATTTCTCTGGGCCTTTCTTATGTTACTGGGCACTTTTGCTTTGGATTACATCTATTGATGTGCATGCCCTAGTTACTTCACTAGGCTGGGAACTCCTTGAGGCCAGAGGAAGGGTCTGATTTTTCTTAGATTTCAATATAACCAGCATAGCCCCTTGCCCATAATAAGTTCTCACTAAGTACTTCTTGGTGATCTTCATGACTATAACGTTTTACACAGTTTCTTATGTTTATCTAGGTATTGTTAAAAAGGAACAAAAAAAGATTCAACTCAACTTGAGGGACACTGGCTTGGTGTTAAATCATGCCATTGAGAGTTTTGTTCATTTAAAGGAAACGCACCTCACTGCTTACAGCCTTCTACCACATATCAAAGAATAAAATTTAACCCATATAGTTGAAAATTGGGAAACTGATTTTAGAAGGGTTACAGTAAGGCATCTCAAAACAAGCTTTGAAAATACTTCCTATTAACAATATACAAACAGCTCTTTCCTAGTCATGACCCTTTTTTCTTTATTTGGGAAATAAAACATATATTATGGAAGATTAGTTACCTTCATGAGTCCTTTCATTATATAAGTTTAACTTACTGAGGGCCCTGGTGAACTGTAGGCAGGAGAAGTCAATGCTATTTACAACACTGAGGTGAAGCTGCCAGTGGAAAAAAATAGGTATTTTCCACAAACAACACACCGTAGGTAGACGAGGGGATTTTTGTCCCTGTTGTAACGTTTTCACCTATTCGCAATAAGTAGGCATTTAAAGCACAACTGAAAAGTATTAGCATCATTTAGAGGCAGAATCTGCCCTGGTAATTGCACACTTGTTTACAATTAACTCAATTGTTTCAGATTGGATTTTTCAATGCCTTGTTACTTTTGGGTTATGTTCAATCAGGAGCAAATAACAATAGTTAAAACTTGAAAACCAAAACAACAACACTGAATTAATTGTTGAGATTTTTCTGAAACCAAACAACCTGAAGGATACATACTACCACTTCATATCTCTAAGTACTATGAATTGAGAATACAGATTCAAAACACTTTTCTTAAAATATATATACCATGTTATAAGCAACAGATTTCTCTGATGCCTTAAAAGTTTTTCTATTGCTATCGCCTAAGTTTTAGTAATAGACACACTGTATTGGCACCTATCAGATGCCAGGTAGTTTGCATCTATTATTTCTAAATCATTTAGTCAACAAATTTTTTTTTTTGCCACGCTATGTGGGATCTTAGTTCCCTGAGCAGGGATCGAACCCACACCCCCTACATTGGAAGGGTGGAGTCTTAACCACGGGACAGCCAGGGAAGTCCCTAGTCAACAAATATTAATTCAACACCTACTGCTTGCTGAGAAGTGTGCTAAGTACTGGGCTACAATTATGAACCAGACATTGTTTCTTACCTTCAGGGAAGTTACAGTCCTGTAGGAGCGAAACAACGCTGCAAGATGGTTAATTTTATCTCCATTCTGCTGATGAGGAAAACGGGATGCACTGGGACTGATCCTGGCTGTACCCCATGTTCTTTCCGCCAAGCAATGCTGCTTCTCCCCACTCTGCCTTCCTACTTTAATTCACTCATCTTTGCAGAAGCGTTTTTAATCAAGTAGTTGTGGGAAAGAATTGAAAATATTTTTACTTTAGTGGGAACGAAAAGAAATTCTGTTTAAAATTCACTGCTCTCAATCTTTTGATAATGTAAGAAACAAATATTAAATACCAGTTATGTTTTGGACCAGGCACTAGCTTAAATAAGATACAAGTCTAAACAAGGCCTAAAAACCCACATTTCTAGTAGATGTGAAAAACAGAAACTTAATTGCAAGGTGAAGGGCTCATGGGCCTATGTTATTCCTAAAATATGCAGAAATGTGGAGCTTTTAGTTACTGTTAGCTGGTTTTCTCTCCTCTGACTTCTACTTTTTCCTGATTGTATGTAGTCATGACAAGGGTGGGAGACAGATGGCAGGGGAGCCATGGGGGCTTATGGTTTGAGAAGGAGGCAAAGAAAAATCATGTAGACCAAAGCTATATTAGGCTTCGCCTCAGTAGGCATTTTTGCTTTCTTTGGCTGTATCTACAGGAGGTTATTGCAGTTAATTATCAAGTGACTGTTCCAAGTAAAAGATGACTGTTCTGCTGAAGCCTTTCATTTCTTTTGCTCTTTTCCTCCACCTCTCCCATCTAATTTAACCAAACCCCTCAGAACCATAGCAGACATGTTCAGCTGGAAGGCACACAGCTCTAGAAAGAGAATAAGGGTACCAGAGTATTTAGCAGGCCACTTTCCTGTTTGTTCCCTGAATATGCTTCTGCAAAATGCACAGCCTTGGACTGTTCCAGTCACTTTCTAATTGGCCTTGTTACCTACAGCCGATTATCCCAATAACCCGTCTTTCAGTCTCCAGTGTTATCTTCCTAGAACACTGATCACGTCACTCCCTGCGTGAAGGCCTCTGCAGACTGGCCAAAGTTTACAGAAAGAAGCCCAAAAGCTAAGGGTGACACAGAATGCCCTTTACAGTCTGGGCCTAATCGCCACTTACCTTTCAGCCTTTTCTCTCCCTTATCTTTCTACACCAGAGGCACACACAGAATCACTTTGTTCCCTGAACAGGTTTTGGTCTTTCGGGCCTCCACACCTTTTCAGAAACTAGTGTGCTGCTGCTAGCAATATCCTCTTCCTGTTTTAAGATCCAAATAAAATAATCTCTCTCCAGGAAAAACTTCACTGGTCTTACAGGTACCTTTGGTCACTCTCTCCCCTCTGCTTCCTTAATATGTTGCATATAATCTTATTACAGCACTAGTATCATTGAACTATAAATATTTATTCAGGTTTTGCAAGTGCAATTTCTAACACTCCTGTTCCCTAACTCTAACCCCAACTCCTCTTAAATCTTCGTTTTTCTGACTTTGGATGTAGGCTAGAGCAGGGCATCACTAAAATGTCCACTAAAGAATGAATGAAAAGCAATATTATGCCCCCATGTCTGGCCCAAATGTTTAAGAGTGGAAAAGAATTATATATACATACACACACACATCTATATATACAGACACATATACTATATGTATATAATTTCACAAGGGTTTTAATTTTTCCATATTAAAAAGAAACTTCTTTAAAAGAAAGTCCAAGTTAAAAGAAACAAAACACACATAAAGAAATGATGCAATTATTCCATACCAGTTTATTGTTAAGTATTGTGTTTCAAAAAATTTATAGCATAAATAACCTTTCATGTCATAAAATAACTTAGTACAATTTATAATAAAACTTTGAGAATTTAACATCTCATCAAAATACAATAAAATATGGTTTTAAAATATGATTAACCCTTTCTGCTTTTTTCTTTTTTACTTGAGGGCATATAAACCAAAATTACCCAAACTACTGCCGCACATTTAAACTTCAACAAAGCATATTTGGTTTATTTAAATGTAACTCAACCATCCTAAATTAATACATAGTTTTGTTTTCCTTCCTGCGTGGTTCTTTGTAATTTTTGTTCCTTTTGACTTGTATTTCTGTTTCCACACAGCTTCCTTCTTCATTTTCACCTCTTTCCATCTGCAAAGTCATCTATCTCCGGGCTCCCAGAACATGTAGTTGAACTCACTCAGCCCCTTGACATCAGTTTCTGTAATCCTTGCATCAGTGTAGGGAGTAACTGCTTGAGTAACTACAAAGGTATTTCAAAACTTCAGTGCAATTTGGTTCAGTTATTTTCATTCAGATGCCATCACCGTTCAGGGAGATTAATCACTGGAACCCACTGATCCATGTAGCGACTTTCCCGGCAAAAACAAATAAGTTGACTTAAGGCAGGATCCTTCCACTGTGATGAATGTGGATTCTGGGAACAAATTTAGAAAAAATAAATTTACTATTAAAAAAGTCAGCCTTTGCTACTTATTACACCACTTTTGAGGGGAAGACACTCGAACATTCTATACTTTGGCTGTGTGACACAGAGACCTGTTACAACCATAAGAAATAAAATTTCTTCTAGGTAGTTGGGTTTCCTGCAAAATCATTCAGGGTAATTCTCTACTAAGCTGTACTCTTCAAAGTCTGAGTATAGTCTGAGTACATGAAACCCACTGAGCCATATACATATATATATGTTTTCATAATATTTATTCAGTTTTGCATGAAAGTATTATTCACAGGCTTGCCCTACCAAACTTGTACCTTGGCAGAGACCTGAGTGAAACAACTGTGAGAAATATTTCCATGCTGGGCTACCAGGAGGTGAGAGCTGCATAGCAGTTAACTAGAACTGCCACCTGTTATCCTCCCAAAAGAGACAGTAGTATTTTTTTAGGAGTAGCAAAATAATTAGGCTGCCACTTAAAGAGATCAGTCAAAAAGTAGTAAAATGTAAAAGACAAAACGATCACATTTACCTCTGTAAACACAAGTTATCTACCTACCAAAGGTTTTTATGGGGGTGGGGGGGAGCTCCATTTTAAAATATGCAAGATTGCAAAGAAAAAATTTCCACTCTATCCTCTCAATACATTTCTAGGGAATTAATAAGGTCTGTCTCCCACACCATTTCTATTTTTAGCTCTGACTGGCAGAGAATGAAGCTGACTCCTTAATGAGGGTGAGCCAGGAATTTATTTGGCTTTATCTAATCTGCCCTGCTAAAGGAATTAGTCACGGGAGGTAGTGCAGATGTAGGTAGGGAGTAGCTGGGCTGACAATGCTGACTCACAAGGATCTCTTCCGCTTCTGGCAGCCTCCAACGTGCTTAGACACGTTCCGTACCAGAGAAAATCCCAAGGATGAAACTAGCACATCTCGGCTGAAAGTCCAGCCACACTCTTTGATGGGGCAAAGGCGCCCAGTTCTTGACCCTCAGCCATTCCAGATCTGGAGTCAGGCGACTTTCAGCCGTTGCGGACTTCCTGCCAGGACTCTAACCACGTCCTGTCCGCAGTCCCCTTCTCCCTTACCGTCACCAGCACGCAGTGCAAGTCCGGGGGCTGCTCCGCGCCCTCGCTCAACGCGGGGCCCGCGTCACTCTCCAGGAGCAGGAGCTCGGCCAGCCGGCCAGGGTTGCTGACGCGCAGGATGTCGATGTCGTTCTCGCAGCAGAACGCCTGGATCAGGGTGAAGTGGATCTGCAGAGCCACGTCCCTGTCGTCGTCCTCGTCCGCCGCCAGCAGGCACAGCACCACGTTGTCGGGGTCGCTGCGTGCGGGCAGGGACGGGGCTGATGAGCCCAAAGGCAAGACCCGCCGCGTGGGCGCCCGCATCCCGCGCCCACGTCCCGGGGGGTCGCGCCCCGGCCCGCTTGCTCCCCTTGGGACAAGCAACCTCAGGGCAGATGGAAAGCGGCAGGAAGTGGCACTGCTGGCCGAGGGGGCGCCCCTGGAAGGCGACCTCTCCGGGCTGGGGCGGGAAGAGAAACCACGAGGGACATGCGAGGGTTCCACTTACACGTTGAGCAGCTTGGCCGCCTCGTACACCCCGACGGTGATGGTGCGCTGACTCAGGGCTTTGCTGAGCACTTCCTCGAGGGCATCCCCCACCTTATCCATCCTACACGCAGGCAGAGCAAGGGGATCCCGTCAGCCCGCCGCCCCTCGGGGCCGTCGCGGCCCCCTCGCCCTGCGCCGCGACCCTCCCTCCCGAGTGCACGCGCCACGGCGCACCTGGGCCTTTGCAAACCCGGGGTTCCCGGCCTGTCACCCCCCCCCCCGCCGTAACCCCTCGCACGCCCAGAGGCCAGGCGTCCAGTGAGAAGCCCCGAGAGTGCCATCCGCCACCCTCTCCCGAGGGCACTGCCAGTCCCCGGCGCTGGGCGAAGCCACAGGCTGCCGGCCGCAGGAGCCGCACCGGCAGGGACGGTCACTTCTGCCCTTTGCAAAGGCTCGAGGGGCTCGACCGGCGTGGGAGGCACGCTCTTTCTGTCCACGCACGCCTCTAGTGTCCCGAGGAAGAAAGGCGGGATAGGAAGTACCCTCTGCAAACTTTTAACCGCTCGCTCCCCGCAAACCTTGCACAGCCTGGCAGCACTGGGGTGCGCGCAGTGGGCAAGCAGAGTTCAGGGAGAAGCTCCGGCTGACTTGCCTTTCGGTCTTCTGCTCTCCAGCCGAGAATTCCTCCAAAGTCATATTGCAACTGCAGGTGCCCTACAGAGAGAGAGCGGCTTGCGGGCTGCTCCTGCCACCGTGGGCGCGCGGGTGCCTGCTTTCTGCACTCCTTCTCAGGCTCCTCCAGCGCCCGCCGCCGCCGCGCCGTCCGCCCCTCCTGCCCCCTCGCTCGCTCGCCCGCCGGCTCTCGGCGCCCCCCCTCGCCACAGTCCACTATAGCGACGCGGCAGCTGCCTCACAGCCACTGAAGGACAAAGGCCCCCCTCGCCGGAGTTATCCTGCCAACCCCCAGCCAACCACCACCCGCCTCATTTGCATGCGCGCAACCATTGGGCTATGCAAATCAGCCTGCTCCGACAATTTGACCTCAGCTCCTGGAACCCGGCTGAGAGGAGCGGAAGAGGGAGGGGCCACGAGGAAGGCGAGCCTGGGGCGGGGGCGGGGATGGGGGGCGGGGTCCTGAGCCTACTCTCATCCTGCTGGCAGGGCGGGTAGGAGAGGAGGTCTTTGTGCGGGGGACGGAGGGTGTCTTAGCTTGGGCTGGAGCTGGCTGCCAAGTGTTTTTCTAGTTGGTGCACATTTGTTTTTTTTAATTGTCGTTTCATGTCTTTTGTTTTGGGGGCCTGCTATTAAAATCTATTTTCAGGGTTAATGCACCCAAGTCTAGTAATTATTAGTAAGCTGGTTACATAAAAAGAGTGTGTCCAGACCTCTGGGGCAAAGTTTACCTCAGAAGTGTTGTTTATGTAAGTCTAGGCAAAGCTGCTTATTAGTAGTAGTATTATTTCGGTCCCCTGATGGCTGGTTTGATTTATTTTTGGAAGGTTGCAAGGGTTGGGAGCTCAAAAAAAGAAAAATCAACACATTTGTGTTTGGTGGTGGCAGGGAACCAAGTTGGAATCTCTTCCACAGAAAGCAGAAAGGCTTCCCACCTGCCCAGGGTAACTCTGGAAAACCGTGTGCACCAGGAGCTGGTTACCACATGTGTGTATCCTAGTGTATCCTAGCCATACAAGCCCAGTTCACCTTTCTCAGACAGCCTTTCCCGAAGGAGGATCCTTCTGCAGGGCACCAGCTAAGAGACAATTGTCTGACACCCACACAAGCTGCATATCTAAATTCAAAATGCTCTCAATATGCCCTCAGCTTCCTTTCATAAGGCAAGTATGTCACTACCTTCCACAGGGGGCCTGTGATCTCACTGTGAATTATTAATGTTAGATGCTGAATCATGAAGCAGCAGCTATCGGACCTTTTAGTCATATGCTAAAATTTCAGCTTTGAGATAACGGCAACTTGTGGGTGTAAAGAAAGCAGTAGTTATGCATTTTTGAAAAGCAAACTTCAATGCATAGACTTTCACTGAATAGGTTGAAAGTTCTTTCCTTTGTTTCATGAGTTTATGCAATAAATGCAAAAATATGTGTTAAACCTACTGAAGTCACCAAAAGTGGTAAACATGCTCCCATATGCTTGCATTCAAAACAATGCTTGCATTATTAAGGTTACTGTACAAAGGTCACAGAAGTAATTTTTTGCTAAGCTACCTGGGAGTTTTTGCAAACTCCCGTATGTTTGTATCATTCTAGACAAAATATTCTCCAGCTCTCTTGATCTCAATTTAGTGGAAAAGAAAAGTGATAGGTCAGTTTTCTGGCTCATTTATTTGAGCTGCCATTTTGCACTTAATCCCTAACTGCGTTGTCAGCAAGGGACAAGGTTTGAGTAAAGGAATGGTGCTTGTCAATGCATAACTTACCCAGGAGTGTAAGGTATGTTTCATATCTATATCTTAAATTCTAACATGTAGTGTCTTTGTTAAAGAATTCCTTTACATTGAAATTTAGGGAGATGCTGAAGCCCGTTCAGTTTTGCAAACAAAACCTGAATTATGCAATCTGGCCTGAGTCATCATTTGGAGGTTGTTGAACTGTGTTCTGTGGAACTCCAAGGTTCTATCCACTAGGTATTTCTTAGAAGTTCTTTGGAAGGAAGTGTGATCACAGCAAGCTGACGATGAATTAGGGAATCGAGTGAGTTTCTTGACAACAGGGACTGTGACTTCATCAACTTGGTGTTCTTGGCACGCAGCACCATTTCTGCATTTAGTAGAAGCACAGTCAATGTTCACTGAGTTAAACAGAATCTGAGGGTTGAACAAAAAGATCTCCGAATCCTGCAGTCCTGTGTAATGATTGAATTCCCTCTAAGGTATTCCATATTTAAATTTAATTCAAAGAAAAAACTTCTTTGATGTCCTACAATATACCAAGAATGGTACAATTCCTGGTCCTTTGCCTTTAAAGTGCTTACCATCTAATTGGTATGTCCATGCTTGAACTGGATTTTGGGACAAAATAGTATGCACTGTCATCAGCCAGCTATGCTGAAAGTCCCATGACTTTGGTCATCTGAACAGAAACTGTAGGACAGTAGAACCCCTGTATTGTTTTTCCAATTCAAACGAACCACAGCCCTAATAATGCCCCACCCAGGTCAACTACATGCAGTAAAAATGCAGTATAAAAGGATTACTTCTTAATACAGGCCTGGTCCCTCACTCGAAAATTATACTGAATTCTATATTTGATCTATAGGGAAAGTGATTTGTTCATGTGTTGTTCGGTTGTTCCCTATGAGATAAGCCTAGCCTTCCAGTATTCAAAAATATTCATTTGTCATACTTTCTGACTCAGATATGTTACACCATTTTGCCTCATTGCTGAGTCTACCTAGATGGTTTCATCAGTGATTATTTTCAAAGCTGGTGTTTCCAACTGGAAGTAGAAGCTGAATTTAGCTACAGCTAGATTGCAGTTATACAATAGGATGATTGTAGATGATACATTTCATAAGTGCTTATTAGTCCTAGGAGAGGATGGTATCCAATGATAAATCAGAGGAATATCCCTAGATCAGTATATATGTGTATATATACTTTTTTCATGTGTTTTAATATATTTGTATTTTAAAAAATAATTCCAGCATAGAAAATCATTTTTAAAACTATCCCCGGTAACTCCAGGTACTTCAACTGCACAGGACTGGAATGACCTTCTAGTAAATTTTATAAGGATGCTAAATGGTTATATTTGGAAATCAGATGAAAATATATACTCAGAAATTGTTAAATTATTTTAGCACTGCTACCTGCTTTGCATATTAAAAGGCTTTTTTGATATTTTCTTCACTATTATCATACATATATTCCTACTACTGGTTCTATAGTTTAGAATGATAACTTTTCTTTCTTTCAAAAATTAGTCAATCCTTTAACATCTGAAAGAAGTATGATTCTTATTATTACTGCATTAAACAGATCATTGTTCACATTGAAGGAGATCAATTAGTCTATGACGGGTGTACTAACTACCTATCTACAACTGTATTATATTTTATTGTTAAAGATCATAAGGTTCCTGATGTATCTTTTGTGTAAGTCTGGTGAAGTTAGTTTCTAAAGGCAGGCTCTAAATTTCCCTCAGTTTTTTTCTCAGAGAAGATCATTCAGACAAGATTGACTTTACACCTAAAAACATGTCATTTCTTAGGATCAATACTTCCATTTTGGAATTTAACGTAAACGTTTAGTTTCTTGGACTGTCTGGTGGGCACATTCTGAGATGGCCTCAATGATATGTAAACCCAGGTGTTAAGCTCTGTATAATCCTCCTTCTTTGAGTATAGACAGAACCCATTCCTTGTTTTTAACCAATAGACTATGGTAATGGTTTTGGGCTATCACACGCATGATTATGTTACATTCTATGGCAAAGATAAAAGGACTTTGCAGGTGTAATTAAGGCCCCTATTTCATTGACTTTGAGTTAATCAAAGGGAGATTAGGCTTGGTGGGCCTGACCTTATCAGATGAGCCCTTTAAAAGAGGGTCTTCTCTGAAGAGAGGCTGGAAGCATCAGAGACTTTCTCCATTGCTGGTTTTGAAGAAGCCAACCTCCATGAAGCTGCAAGGAAATGGATTTTACCAACAACCTGAGGGAGCTTAGAAGTAGATCCTTCCCCACTCAAGCCTTCAGATGAGAATGTAGCCTGGGAAACACTGATTTTAGCCTTGGAGACCCTGAGAAGAGAGCCCAACTAAGCCACTCCCAGACATCTGACCTGCAGAAACTGTGAGATAATGGATAAGTGTTGTTTGTTTGTTTGTTTTTGCAGTACGTGGGCCTCTCACTGTCGTGGCCTCTCCCATTGCGGAGCACAGGCTCCGGACACGCAGGCTCAGCAGCCATGGCTCACGGGCCCAGCCGCTCTGCGGCATGTGGGATCCTCCCAGACCGGGGCACGAACCTGTGTCCCTTAGCATTGGCAGGTGGACTCTCAACCACTGCACCACCAGGGAAGCCCAAGTAAGTGTTGTTTTAAACCACTAAGTAATTTGTTATTTGTACTTTGTTTCATAGCATCAAGGCCTAATACAATACCCTTAATGCCATCTTGTTGTGTGTTCAATAACTTCTTACCCTAAGGAAATTTTCTTTAGCTATTAATATTCATGGCAATAGTTGCGTGTTGTTGCTTTGAGCTTTAGGCTGACCTCCTTGTGTTGCCATCAGCTGTTCACATTTCACCAGCCATGCAGGGGCCAGCTAGTTGAGGTGTCAGATAAAGAGACTCACTAGGGCACTTTTCAAGGACCCCCTCACTCCATTTCCCCACCTCCCCACTGAGTTAAGTGTGTGTCAGGAGGTTTCTATTGTTGTAGGAATGTTCTCTCTGTGAATGTCTCTTCTTGGTGGGCTAATCAAAGGTGAAAAAGGGCTTCCCTGGTGGCGCAGTGGTTGAGAGTCCGCCTGCCAACCCAGAGGACATGGGTTCGTACCCCGGTCCGGGAAGATCCCACATGCTGCGGAGCAGCTGGGCCTGTGATCCATGGCTGCTGAGCTTGCGCGTCCGGAGCCTGTGCTCCGCAACGCGAGAGGCTGCAGCAGTGAGAGGCCCGCGTACCGCAAAAAAAAAAAAGGTGAAAAAGATAGGTGTTTGGGGTTGGTAATTGGCCCTTTGTAGTTTGTTCTGGTACCTTGACCAAGTTTCTAAATTTTCTGTCTCTGAAATAGAAGAGGTGATTCTTTTCACCCATCTACTTCATTGTAAAGTTCTCTTCTTCCTAACTCTTAACAGCTTAGTTCTTCTCTATCTACACTCACTCTCTTGGTGACTTCATCCAGTCCCATGGCCCTAAATATTTATATGCTGATGACTCCCAGATATACTTCCAATCTGGTCAGTCATCTCTTCTGAATCTCAGGTTTACTCATCATCTTTGTGTTGATATACAATAAGCATCTCAAACTTAAAATGACAAAGGTGGCCTCCTGATTGTCCTCCTATAGGTCAATGGCAACTCCATTCTTCCCATTGCGCAGCCCCCAAGCCACAGTGCATCCTTGACTTCTTTTCTTCACAACCCACATCCAGTCCATCAGCAAACACTATTGGCTTACTTCAAAATGTAAAATAATTCAACCATTTCTCAGGGCTGCCAACACCACCACCATCATCATCTCCCACTTGGATAGCTGCAACAGCTGGTTTCTCTCTCTCTGCTTTTGTCCTTCCTCTAATCACCTCCAGCAGACAAAGTATTCTATACATTATAGAATATTATAGTACTTTATATACTATAGAGTACTATAGTACTATAGATACTATATAGTGCTATATATACTATTTATACTATTTCTATAAAAAGCAAGTCAAATCATAGTCACTTTTCTGACCCAAACTTACTAATGGTTCCTCTTTTCACTTAGAGTAAAAGCCAACATCCTTACTAAGGTTTAAGAGACCCTGCAAAAATCTGTTCACTGGGCTTCCCTGGTGGCGCAGTGGTTGAGAGTCCACCTGCCGATGCAGGGGACACGGGTTCGTGCCCCGGTCCGGGAGGATCCCACATGCCGCGGAGCGGCTGGGCCCGTGAGCCATGGCCGCTGAGCCTGCGCGTCCGGAGCCTGTGCTCCGCAACGGGAGAGGCCACAGCAGTGAGACGCCCGTGTACCGCAAAAAAAAAAAAAATCTGTTCACCATGATGAAAAGGTTCTAATATTGATGGTGGTGATAACTGCACAACTCTATTAATATACTAAAAACCACTGAATAGTACATGTAGGGTGAATTGTAGAGAATGTGAATTATATCTCAATAAACCTGTTATTAAAAAAATATTGAATCCCTAATCCAATCTCTTCTTTTACTATCCTCTGCCATGCGTATTACTCTCAAACCACATTGGCCTTCCTTTTGCCTCTGGGCCTTTTTACTGACTGAAAGCCAGGAATAATCTTTCTCCTGATCACCACATTGCTCGCTCCCTTCAAGTTCTCTTCTCAATGAGGCCTACCCTGCCTACTCCTGGCATTACTGATCCCCTAAACCCTGTTCTCTCTCTTTTTTAAAAACTTTCTAACATACATATTTTATATATATATATATATATATATATATATATATATATATATATATATGTATATAGTCTGCATTATCTGGCTCCCCTATCCTACCCACTCTACTCTCCAAGTATAAGTTCAATGGAGTAGGATTTGTTTTGGTCACTGGTTGATCTCCAGTAGTTAGAAGGGTGCCCTGCACAGGGTAGACACTCAATATTTATTGAGTCAGATATTGTTGAACGAATAAGTTGTACAGATTTAGAGACGTAATTAATGAACTAGAACATAAAACTGTACATCTTCTGGTCTCTTCTTATATAGAAGAGAATAGAAACCATTATATAGAAACCATTTTTGATTGAATCATAGTTTTGTTGGTTGTACTTTTTTAATTACAGAGGGTTATACACCCTTATCTACATATTATATTCTTCTTTGTACACCTTTCACACCTACCCCAATGATTTTTTTTTTTTTTTTCCAGTACGCAGGCCTCTCACTGTTGTGGCCTCTCTCGTTGTGGAGCACAGGCTCCCGACGCCCAGGCTCAGCGGCCATGGCTTACGGGCCCAGCCGCTCCAAGGTATGTGGGATCTTCCCGGACCGGGGCACGAACCCGTGTCCCCTGCATCGGCAGGCGGACTCTCAACCACTGCGCCACCGGGGAAGCCCCCAATGATTTTTTATATATTATTTTCAGGAGCTATAAAATGGCCCATTGTGTAACTACGGATTTGTGACCTCTACCAGTCTGTACTGTATACACCTATAAAACCCAACAGATGTAAAGGTGCTTAATTGCCAAGCTTCAAGTCTTGTTCTTTGGACGTAGCATAAAAAGATTATAAGGATGAGGGCAACAACCTTGAAAGGTTTTTATGAAGGTGAGTTTTGAAGTGGGAGATTTAAAAGAGCAGAGATGGGGTGTTTTGTTATAGAAGCAACATATAAGAAACACAAATGGAGATGAAATTGAAAACATTGAGTAATACTTAGGATACTGCAAACAAAAGAAATAAGGCACAAAGGAAAATAAAAGCCTTCTTTACTAGTATTTGAACTTTTACCTCTTTCTCTGGCTTTAGTGCTTATAAGCATTTAATCTCTGTTCACTGGAAATTTCTGCTGGGAGAGCTTATACTCTGAAATTGCTTGTAAGATCTATTCTGTGAATAATATGCATTCTTATATTTTGCTTTGGTCCTCCTTTACTTTGGCAATGAAATGTCAGTCTCCAGGTCTGGAAGATATTAAATATTAAAAAAGGATAATTTACGATTAAACCCTATAAGGCTGTGATCTTTTGAAGAGGGTATGGGACACAGTCTTTTGAAACACCTATTTCTGTGGGCTGGTCTGGAGGATGTCTGACAGTACTCTGTCTGGCTACTGTTTGACTTTATATTCTAAAGGTCCAAAGTAGCCTCATTTTTAGTAACCAAAGAATGCAGTA
This sequence comes from Tursiops truncatus, assembly GCF_011762595.2. Lineage (NCBI taxonomy): Eukaryota > Metazoa > Chordata > Mammalia > Artiodactyla > Delphinidae > Tursiops > Tursiops truncatus. The sequence goes on from NC_047034.1 coordinate 125,796,489, forward strand.
AGCACACCGTTATCTGACTGTCCATTATGAACACTTTACTCTTGTGCTTCATGGACCATATCAGTTTGTGGCAAAGTGATGGATTGTGTTTAACATTCTGTTGTTGACCTATAAGGATTTTTGCCATATGTTGTAGCTCATCCCCTTTAAGATAGAGGAGGGGGAGGCCCTATTAGTATCACTGGCCACTAAGCAGAAATGTGTCAGGGATTTTGCTTTCTCAGCTGGAATATCACCCTTGGCAAGCCGTCCTCCCTATTTTAGGGAAGTGTCACCACCAAATATAAGTCCTGTGTATAGATTCATTTGACTGTTTATATTTTATGTCTGTATCTTAGGGATGTTTTGAAGTGATGCTATAAAATTAAGATCTATGTGGCTACTTTGCATGCATAGCCAGCATGATAAATCTAACTTGATGTCCTTCTAAGAATGTGGACTGAACGCTGCATGATCTCAGGCAGGTTGTTTACCCTTTTTGTACCTCAGTTTCCTCATTTATCTAATTTTTTTTTTGGAAGAGAACTGCCTTTTCCGCAAAGTAGTAGGTATAATCCTACACATAGATAAATAAAAGCAGAAGTGTTCTGGCTGACATGGCCAGATGGGGGTGGGGCTGAGGGACAGAGGACTGCAGGTTTAGGCCTCCTCTTACCAAGGCCCCAACACCCCAGCTCAACTCACAGTCTTGGAGACACACACTGGTCACAACTGGAAACTGAAAACTTTGTTCTATAAGACCCTTCCAACCTTGACATTTTTTGCTTAATAATTTTTTTATTCTAATAATCATTCTATAATTTTCAGCAGCCACCAAAAAACGTTTAATATCTTATTTTACCACACAAAAACACGTTATTTTTCTGGGCCTTAAAAGCTTAGTCACCAGATAATCTGTCTAAAGAATTAAAAACACATTCATATCCCTCTGCTGTGGTGTCAATTTTTTAAAATCTCAATTCATTTCAATAGGTTAGTCGAGATTATGTTACAGCTTGCCTTATTAACCTTAATATATTGCCCAGTTACCAAGTGCTAACTAACCAAATGGAGTATGATTTGGCACTGTGTCTTAATAAACAGGTCGCACCTGGGAGCTAGTGGGAACTCTCCCATCTGAGAAGAAACAGCCACAGCAGATGGTAAAACGACTGAAAACCAGGTGGGGTCATTGTTTAATGACCATCTGAATTAAGTTTGGTTAATTTGGCGTGTCTCTCATTATCCCTAGCAACTGGACCCTCTACTCCATTTTATAAGTTTGGGTTTATATCTTTTACATAAACTATCAAAACAGGTCCATCTGTGATCCGGAAGCTATACTCGCCCTAAATCCAACCACAATGTAAATCCTAAAGTCTTTGGGTCTGGCTGTGGGAGCTCTTAAACGCAGGCCTTTGGCAGTACTCTGCAATTAACTTTTTCTCAAATGCCTTCTTGTCATCCATGACATGGATAAATATCCCTTTACTCTTTTCTGAGTGTTTATTGAGAAAAAGAACCTCCTCGTAACCTAAAACACTTATTAGCAAGAATTTCCAACAACCTGAGATGTCAAGATTTCAACCCATGTGCAATGCTTTAGAATTTCTCCTAAACTCTGGATGTGACAGCAAGTTGGCTTCCAGGGATGTTTCAGAAGATTTCTAACTAGACTTGTGATTTATTAATAAAAAGAGCTGCTTCGTTAAATGCTTGTCATTTGCTTGGCACTTTTTATTTATATGATATCACTTGACTCTCACGACCATCTCTGAGGTGGATACTGTCATCTTTACGTTATTGCTGAAGAAGCTGTGGCCTATTGGAGGAGAGTTAAGCTAGTTACTAGCTCAGAGGACACACAGCTAAGGGGCAGAGTCAGGATGCAAATGCACGTCTGCGAGACTCCAGATCTCACCTCCTTAGCAGCGGATCATCTTCCTCTAGAACAGCTCTCAGCATCAGAGCATGGTATTCAGAATGCACACTCTTGAGTCAGGCTTGGGCAAATCACCTAACCTGTTTTGTCTCTTTCCTGAGTAATCATAGTACCTATTTCATGAGTTTATTATTATGATGAAGTGAGATAATATAGACACAGCACTTACAGTGTGCAGCACAGAGAATACCATAAGTGTTAATTATTTGCCACCCATTTTCCAATTCCTTCATCAAAGTAAAATGTTGTATTTTCATTTTCTCTAAACTTTGCGGCATCGTTGCTGATGGTAAAAGTACTGGGCTTCCTGGTCTTCAACTAATGCTGTGAAAAATTTCACTGAATTTTATTGTAATACAGTCACAGATGAATCCAACATACGTGTTCCTCTCTAGCTACAGAGGAAGCAAACTTTCCCCGTTTGTGCACTTTAGATCTTTATGCAGTTTTGATAGCCTGAATGATGTATTTCTGCGTGCTAAGGAACAGGGCTTGATGTTGTTCAAAACCCTCCTCGTGTGTGTGTGTATGTGTGTGCATGTGTGTGTTTTAATACAGAACAATGTGTTCCTCAAACTATAGAATACTCTTAATGTTTCTTTTATCCTCTGAGAGCTTCCTGTATTTGTGAACTCCTTTCAAATCAGCAAGTGCAGCCCCAACACCTGGCTCCTTCCTGCTGCAGGGAACATAAATTAACTGGTAGCGTCCTGTAAATGTTATGAGCGGGAGCTCGGGGAGCACACAGAGGCAGGCCAGGGTGCTTTCAGTATCTAGCAGTTGGTCCTGATGTAGTGCCTCAGAACTGGTTTTAGTTGACGTCAGATAACGCTGATATGCACCAGATTGACTTGTAGTACCAGTAAAGCTGATCCCTCCCACTTCCCCTACTGCCCCTGTGCTTGCCAGGACGCTGGAGACCATTATGAACTCACAGTTGTCATTTGATCTCCATCTGGCTGCTGTCACTAAAGCTGCCTTTTATCGCTTGCCAAAAGTGTAACGCTAACGACATTTCTCTTTCTCACAGATCTTTGCTTCTAGTCCTTGCTTTTCTAATTTTCTGGGTAGTTCCAAATAATTCTCCTGCTGTCTACTATGCACCACCATCAGGAAACTAACAAAGGACACACCAGAATATTTACCCAGATGTCTTCTTGGTGAACAAGATTTAGCAATAGATTTTTTAGGAAGTGTTAGAGGTGGGCTCTGGCTTTGTTGACTTCAGATATTATGTCTTAAGTTTGATGTGGTTTGAATTTCTGATATAAATGTGAGGTTTGTGTGTATGATCTCATGCTGTGGTAAATTTCATGGAGCTGTAGATCACAACAGTCTAGCCATACAATTATATGGGTCCCTGTATTGGATTAGAATCTACACAAATTAAACAATAGATATGAGTAACATGCCATAAATTGGATCTTGTAACAGCTTAATAATCTGAGGAGGATAGAAGAATGGATCCTGAGGTGATGTTTAATGTACTTAGTTACTAGACTGTTCTTAGTTAAATGATCATAAATTTGGAACCAGCTTAAAGATTTACTGTTAGTGATCGTCTAGCAGCTAAGATTTAGCAATCTTAGCACCACAGACTGAAGAACATTCTTGGTCAAGAAACCTCTTTAGGGAGGGCCTTTCACATTCAGTAAGTGTTGCTGTTGGTGATGATGATGGAGTATCATAGGCTTTAAAAGTTTTGAAAACAAATTTAGGACCCTGATTTTTACTTAGTTTAGCAAATTAATCCTGTAAGAAGTAAATATAAAGAATCTTTTATGTTTGTTCTCAGTATACTGCTCATTAAAAAAAACAAATCAGGAGGCACTACATTCTGTATGAATCCATCTTGTGTGTTGATGTGTAAGAAATGAAATAATTTGCAAGGACATATATCACAATGTAAACACTGTTCCTCTTTGAGTGATATGATTACAGGTCATTTTGATTTTCTTATTTTTGCTTACTTTTATATGATAATGTTTCATATAATAAGCATGTGTTACTTTTTAAAAGTATTTTTAATAGAAGTAGAATTTACCTTCAGTGAAAGACACAGATCATACAACTTGATGAGTTTTGGCAAACGTACACACTCATACAGCCCAAGCAACATATAAAGTCCAATCAAGATATTACCCCAGTCAAGATATGTAACATTTCCATTGCCCCAGAAAGCTCCCTTCTAACCCTCTTCCAGTCAATCTCTGCATCCCATAAGCAACCATTGTTCTGATTTCTATCATCATAGATGTACCCGTCACTTTTAAATTAAAAAAAAGCATAATTATTTTTGTTTCTGTTTTTTAAAGAAACTTCTGTATAAACTGAGATAGGACCCCAAGAAAAGTTGACACTGTCCCCTACCTTGTCAGTGAGGAGATAAGAAAAATAATAGAGCAAGAGCTTAGGAGAGAGAATTTAAGAGTGAAATCATGTAGCTCAAGAAAACTCAGAGAAGAGCAAGATTGTATAAGATTTTATAAGATCTTAGATCCATTATTTCATTCAAGTAGACAAAGGGAGAAAGTCTACTGGACTATAAGCTCTAAGAGGTCAGGGACTATATTTATTTTGTTTCGGGTATCCTCACTGCTTTACACATTACCTGGCAGAGCTGCTGACTCAAGAAATATCTGTGAGCTGAATAAGTGGATACTATTATTCAGTTAGTCAACAAATATTTACTTACTCTTCCAACAAATATTTATTGACCTCTTGCTATGTGTCATGGATTGTGCTAAGCTCTGGAGATAGAACGGTAGACAATGGCCCTTAAAAATGGTAGAGATGGTCCCTAACTTCACAGAGCTTACAACGTGTCTTGTCAGGAAGACTGATATTAACAGAGTTCTAGAGGCAGAGAAAATGACACAAGTGAGGGATTAGAAAAAAAGGAGCTTGGTAAGCTTGGAGACTGAGAGAAGGCCAGTACAGTGAGGGGTGAGGAGGCAGGAGGTGGGGCTGCAGAGTTAGCCAAGGACCAGATGATACAGATAGGACCTTGCTGGTTGTCAGATGGATTGGGGATTTTATCCCAGGAAAAACAGGGAGCCATTGAAGGATTTTAATCAGGGGATGGACCTGATCGATTTTGTGTTTTAAAATATTATTCTGGGGACTTCCATGGTGGTGCAGTGGATGAGAATCCGCCTGCCAGTGCAGGGGACATGGGTTTGATCCCTGATCTGGGAAGATCCCACATGCCGTGGAGCAACTAAGCCCGTGTGCCACAACTACTGAGCCTGCGCTCTAGAGCCCATGAGCCACAACTACTGAGCCCACGTGCCACAACAACTGAAGTCTGCACGCCTAGAGCCTGTGCTCCGCAACAAGAGAAGCCACCGCAAGGAGAAGCCTGCGCACCGCAACGAAGAGAGTAGCCCCCGCTCATCGCAACTAGAGAAAGCCCGTGCACAGCAACGAAGACCCAGTGCAGCCACAAATAAAAAATTAAATTAAATCTTTAAAAAATATATTACTCTGGATCTTGAACAGAGAGAGGATAGCTTGGACAGAGGCAACAGTAGACAATCAAGAGGCTGTTATAATGTTGTAAGAGGGAGTTGAGGGCCTTGGGGAGGGCGGCAGTAGAGGAAGTGAAAAGAAATGGAGTGAAGGCCTATTCAGAGACAAAACTGAGCCTTAACAAGTGATTGGCTGTGATGAATAAGTGAGTAGAGGTGTCAAGAGTGACTCCAGGTCCTGGTACGAGCACCATCTTGGTTGATGGTGGAACCATTTACTTTTTTTCTCTCGGATCATTATGCAAAAGATACCATGGTGAGGGTCAGACCTCTGTTGAGCAGAGCTCAGACCATGCATCTAAAATGTGTCCATTGCAGACCTGAGGTGCACAAGTAGTGATTTGGAATGGCTGGTGCAGGCAAAATGGTGATGGTGGAAGGATTTTGATGCCCACAACCTGTTCTCTTGGGTATCTTTTCTTGATCTTGTCCACATTCCTCCTTTTCTTTTACCAATCCTCATATCCTTTTCAGATATCTGATAATTCATCCCTGCTAAGGTGATTTCTGATAATTGTGGCTCTAAGGTGGGCCGCCTTTGTACCACCTCTTAAACCGCACATACCTTGAGTTTTTGCCTTATAAGAGTAGTGGGGAGATCGGACGGGTCACAGTGTCAGTTGTTGCCATTGTAATTTCTTAGAAAAACGAGGCTGCCCTTAGCCTGTGTAGGCTGGGCCCATCCTATTTCTCTCTATTTCCCCTATTATTTTCTTCCTTGTCCTTTTCCAGTATTTTCTTTGCACTCCCTGTCTATCAGTTATCTTTATTTTAGATCCTAGCTCTGTGTCTTTGGAAAGTTTACTTAAGGTCTCTGAACCTCAGTCTCTTCAACTCTAATTGGGGGATAATATCAGTGTCAGTGGATTCAGTGTCTTCTACATGGCAATTTCTCACTGCTAATTGCTTTCCTCCACCACCCACTCATTGGCTCCATTGCTGGGAGCCATCAGGAAGTCACTCTCCGGTGTACTCAATTTTAATAGGCAAGCTTAAAGGTGCCACCACAGTGCATTTAGAAGGTCTTTCTTTCATTTCTATTCCCCTCGTCACTTGCCCATTACATGAGGACATGCCAGATTTGTGAGATAGTCATTTGTCTCACCAACTTGTTAAGTGTAAGCCACTGGACACTACAGTTATTAAGGGGGAGAGTATGGCTGGAACTGCACAAATACCTCCCCACCATGAGAAAAGCAATTCAATAAGTGCACTGTACTGGCTGCCGCTCACAAACATCCTTAGGTATGAAGCCTAGTCCTCTGTTCAAGGTGTACACATACGAATCAAGCAAACTAACCCATATCATGTATAACTATGAATACTATTTGTGTTTATCAGTTAACAAGGACCCAACACCCACTCATTCATTTAGTCATACGTGGTTGTTAAGCACCTACTCTGTGCAAGAGGGTGCACTGGGAGCGGGCCCACAAGTGATGAACAAAACAGAGTTCCAGTGGAATCCATGTGCTATTGAAGGAAATGCACATGAAACAACTAATTACAGGGTTAATTGCTCAATTATAATTGTGCTAAATTCTACAAAGAACCATTTACAGGTTGTTAGGCGAACTTATAGCAGGGGATCTGATGCAGTAGAGAGGTCAGGGAGGTGGGGGGAGACTTCTGGGGAAATTAATGAGCACTGAATGTGAAGGCTAGAAAGCAGTTCCTGGTAAGGAAAAAGAAGAGTTCCCAGCTGTTTGGAGGATAAAGATTCTGAGTTTCCCAGTGATGCTGGTGGGTTGTCTCAGGTTCCACCCTGGCAGTGTATTCCAGCCTTGGTGACTGGTTGGTGTTCTGAAGCTGGGATCTGTAAGGATCTTCCCACCTGGTTAAACCCAAAGGAAAAAAACCTACTCAGGTATCCTCAGAACCAATCAATTAACATTGGGTAGAGAGGGAGTTCCCTGGTGGCCTAGTGGTTAGGATTCCGGGCTTTTACTGCCGTGACCCAGGGTTAATCCCTGGTCGGGGAACTGAGATCCCACAAGCCATGGGGCACAGCCAAAAATAAATAAATAAATTTAAACAAAAATAAATAAAATTGGGTAGAGAATAAAGAGATATTAAATATCACTTAATTTCCCTTACCAAACACACATACAGGCCACTCAGGAACCTCACTTTATTGAAGGTCTTTTTTGGGACAACCAATTTATACCTCCATGAGATCACTCAGTCCTCTATTAAGCTTGCAATGCAAATATAAACTCCACTTTACACCCCAGGTAACACCCAGGGTCAGGGAGATTAAATAACCTGTCTAAGATCACACCTGTACCAACCCTTGTCCCACGAAAGCCCATGTCCTTTCAGCTACACCAAGCTCCCCAATTGTTGGCATATTGTCAGATGATTGCTGTCCTCTCCAGGGGCACTTAGAACATTAAAGAAACATTTTAAGTGACAGTCCTGGAACTAGAGAGTAAACCCAAGTACAATCTGCAATGTTGCCATTTTAAAAAATTGTTATTTAACAAAGATGATGATGACTCGTGAGCAGGTCCATGCTTTGACTACTTCAGTTTGTGTCTGCTGATAGTACGGTTCGCTAATTTTTATCAGCAAAGAGGTGAAAAGGAAGTTAACATGATTAGGAGAATTTCCACAAATGGGCTGAAAAACTGAATAAAAGAAAAGAGACTCAGAGGATTCAGGAGAAGCAGTGTGAACACATTAGTTCTGTGAAGCACCACCATCGTCCCAGGATCTGGGTGTTTTACCGTCTTCACGTAAATGAAACTGATATTGCTGTGTTTACATTGACCTTCTATTTCCAAATACTAATGTGTTATTTAAGTTTATCCTTATTGTATTGGAGATCACATTCAAATAGTGCCAGAAAACCAAAGAGAACTCAGGAAGATTTGGGGAACAGTTTGGCAGTTGAGAAATCACATCAGCAGGGTTCAAGGATCATTTCTTTTAGTATTTCATAGGAAAAACTTGAGTGACCCAAAAAAGCCATGGTTCTTTGGAAGGAGATCAAGAAACAAATAAATAGACTCTTCATGTGCCTCTTTGCTTGTGGGAGTTGCAGAAGTGGAAATATGCGCAAGGATTTCATTCCTTACAGTTTGTACAAGGATTGGGGGTGTCCCTGATATAAATGATGCAAAATAATTATATGAAGCATGGCTTTCAGTGGGTCTGGTAGGCCCAAGCACAACAGTGATGTGTTCTCTTGAACCCCACTCACTTGGTTGAGCCTTTGGTCCACTCCTCTTTCCTTACAGGCTCCTTGTGCACCGGGAGTGTTAACTCCGGCCAGCTGTACCTCCTACTCATCTCTCAGATCTACCTTTCTCAGACATCCCCACTGGAAAGGCCAAGTTCAAGACCTGAGCCTCTCAGACCCCGTATAATTGCTACTGTTGCCATGCTTTTCCTCTCATCCTCCATCTGCTCCCAATAGGAGGGTCAGAAGAATCTTTTTGCAAATGAATCCAATCTGGTGGCATCAGTGCTGAGAAGCCTTCTCTGGCCTCTTGCTAATTATGGGGCAAAGTCCAGGGTGCTTAGCAGGGCATACCGTCTGACCTCTGCTGACCTCAGTAGTGTCATTTCCTGCCTCATAAAGTACTTCTGCCCCAGGTACTTCTTGTTCCAGCAAGGCTGAAGCATTTATGGTGCCCAGCTGTCTGGCTTCATGGGCAGGCAACCTGTGCCCTGCACTTACAAGGGCTGTTTGATTTAATGCTCTGCTATAACCATTTTGAAATTCTTAATAATTTGTGAACGAGGGGCCCTGCATTTCCATTTTGCTCTGGGCTCAGCAAATTACATAGCTGGTCCCGGCACCCAAACATCACATTGTTTCCCACCTCTGGGTGTTGCGTGTACTCTTCTCTCTGCCTAGCATATCCTTCCCTTCATCTCCATCTCCTGTGCTCTTCTTAGTCTTTCAAAGCTAATTTGAGGGCTTCCCTGGTGGCACAGTGGTTCAGAGTCCGCCTGCCGATGCAGGGGACACGGGTTCGTGCCACGGTCAGGGAAGATCCCACATGACGCGGAGCGGCTGGGCCCGTGAGCCATGGCTGCTGAGCCTGTGCGTCTGGAGCCTGTGCTCCGCAACGGGAGAGGCCACAGCAGTGAGAAGCCCGCGTACTTCAAAAAAAAAAAAAAAAAAAAAGCTAATTTGAATACCACTTCTTTAGTGAAACCTTCCCTGAACACCTGTCCCTCTACCCTGACCACATTAACCCCTCCCTCCTCTGTGCTACCCCTTTATGTTACACAAACGTCTACTATAATCCTTCGAAGCTATATGGTGATGAGTCACCTATCTGCCTGTCTCTCTACCAATCTTTGAACTCCTTGAGGACAGGGTCCATGCAGGGCCCAGGCAGTGGAACATAATGGTTAGGAACTCTGGAACCAGACTGTCTGGCTGGGGATCACCTTGGAGAGGTCAGCTGGTTTCTCTGTGTCTTAGTTTCCTCATTTCACAACAGGAGGATACTCATAATACCTACCTCGAAGGGTTGTTGCTGTGAAGTTTGAATAAGATAATCCACATAAAGTGCTTGGAACAGGACCTGGCGTATAATGATATTCAATAAATGTTTCTATTCTTATACCTTATTCTCTTTTGTGTTCCTGGAACCTGGTACAGTGGCTAGAATATTTGTTCTTTGAACATTTATTGAATATCTAGCGTGCACCAGGCACCAGGCTCTGTGCTGGCTGCCTGAGATACAAAGTGAAAGAAATCATGACCTCTGCTCTCAAAGAATTTAATTTTAGTCAGGGAGAGACACAAGCAATTAACAATCACGGTCCAACGTGATAAAATCCTAGGTGAAAGTTACTTTAAGAGCACAGAAGAAAGGCATCCAGATCTTGACGTGAAGCTTGATCTGAATTGTGCAGAAGGGGTAGGAGTTAGCAAACACTGAAAAAGAGAAGATTATTCTAGGGAGAGGGAATAGCACACGCAAAGACACCCAAGTGTGGAAGTCTCACATGTTTAAGGAGCTACATGTCATGCGATGTGGCTGAAGCAAATGGTGTCTGGTGATATTCTGGGAGACTAGAGGGATAGATTGGTAGGACTAGCAAATAGATTTCAACTCTGGTCTATTGGTAGTGGCTGCCTGGAACATTGTATTAAGAAGGATTCTGAAGCCGTGCCCAACCTCTGTGGGAAAAAGTGATGGGATACAGTAGCTCTATGTGTTATGGGAGCAGACGAGGGGAGTGGGAGCCTGCATGTCACATATCTGCCATTGTTGATAGATTAGGTAGGGCCTCATATGCTGTATTAGGAGGTTGAATTTTATCCTGAAAACCATAGGGAATAATTGAAAGATTTTAAGTATGGGAGTGACATGATCGGATTACATAATAGGTGTTCCATAAGTGCTGGTTGAATTGAACTGACTACGAGCCCCACTTCACTTATTAATGATTTAGTGGATCAAATGCACTGAAATGATTGGAACCCAGCAAATAAAACATGTATAACTGAGCTGATCGTGCTCGGAGGCACTGTGCTAAGTGCTGAAAGAATTAGAGCAGCATCTAAAGGTACTTAACGTGCTCCTATAGTATGGTTTACACAGTAAAACGGTCTGGTTCACACTGTAGTTTCAACAGAGGATTAAAGTGGTATTAATAATTTATGCAGCTATAATATTTCATGCTATAAGCTGGATGTTTCCCAAAAGAAAGACCTCCAGCGGGCTTTTTGCACCTTTAACCATCCTGCTGGTTACAAATCAAACAGTACAGAAATGATTGGAACAGATTGGAATGTTTTAAAATATAAATCTACTGATATATGTTTTTATACATTTTTCTAATAGGTATTTATTTGTAGCCAGGTGAAAAGGGCTCTGAAATTTGGGTTACTGTAAAAAATAAATTCCCTGACCTATTAGTCTTATTAAGAAAATAAATTAAAATTCTATAAAGTTAGCATTTGTTATTGCAATCATTGTCTTTTAACTGTGACAGGTGAAGAAAATCTTGCGACAAGAATACACAAAGAGGGGGGTTATCATCTACAAAGATAGTATAGTAGCCAAAGGCACGTATTTCTATTTATTATTCCTTGATTCCAAAGGGGTTTAAGGTAGCATAGAATAATGCAAACAATATAGCAAGGAAAATGAATTTAAAATAACTACGAAATATAGGGCAAAGGGAATTTGAATGATTTGAACGCAACAAGATCCAATGGAGTCCACCTGTGGGATTAGAGCACAACACAAGAAAGTGTATGTATCTCAACACACTCAAACTGAGCAAAACTGGGGTTCTTATCATGGACCAAAAAGAAAACAGAAGTAAGTGACATTTCTGATTTAATGATTATAAGCAAAAAGACAAAAAGTAGATTTTTCAGATACTGCCTAGAAACGATGAAAAGAATCGATGAAGATATCGAGATTAAGAGGAAAATTTGTACCACGTTGACTCACCACGTCACTCTTTCTTGTGTGTCTATTTGTTTTGTCTTTGTAGCTTTCTGGTGTTTCCTCCCTTTGACTTCCTATCATTATAAAGGCTGACAATGGTCAGAGATCAGTACGGGAGAGTTTTGTCTTTGTATAAATATTCTTCTCTGCAGTCCCATTTCAGGGGTTGAGGGTAAGAGGAAAGGAGTTGGGCTGCAAACAAACTGAACATGCAGTGTTATGTCTATATTAGTGGGATCTAGGATAGTTACTAATATATAATTGATACTCTATAACTGTGAGTTGAAAGAAGAAATGAAGCTTCCCAGAATTTATCAATCCTTACAAAAATGTATAACCACTAAAGGTGTATGCCTATATGATACCTTTATCATAGCTTCCAAAACTCAGTTTTTAGTTTGTATGGTCATGTTACCTGGACATTTTGTTCTAAAAGTCTAGGCTACAATGAAGGCTTAAGAAGGTACATTAGGAAGACAGAAATGGAAGAAAAAAAAAAATCAAAGAGAGGGCACACAGCAATTAGTCTTCCTTGCTACTCCGTTATTTGTTGCTTCCTTTTTTCATGCTTTTGTAAAAACAGGAAGACCTTCAGGGCCTCAGACAACACTCTCCCACTCCCACCCAGCTGCCCCTTATTCTCAAAAAGGATTTTTTTAGCTTCCTTTCACTGAGACTTTAGAACACTTGAGAGATTTGGGAAGGAAAGAAGAGATCACTTTTTTTTTTTTGGTAGCTACTTTGTGCCAGGTGCTCCACTAAGCAATTTAGCAGTGATTATACTGTTTAATGCTCACAGAAATTTTTATAGGCAGGTATATTCTCACTTTATCAATGAAGAAACTACTGCTCACAGAGCTGTCTAGCTTCAAGCATCATAAATAATGGGATGGAGCTAGGATTCAACCACATGTCTACCCAACATCTTCCCCCTTTACTGTGCAGAAGTGCTTCTCCCACTCTCAAAACTTTCTCAGGGTCTTTCTTGTTTTAATTGTTGATCAAGATCCTCTATGCTCCATGATCATGAGGACGTAGTATTCTTCCCCTGGAATGGGCCTTAATGTTGTTTGTATTTCTAATACATTTGGCATTAACTGTTAACATAACAGATTAATCCAGTTAGCCAGGTGCTTTACAATGATCTATTGTTTGAGTAGAGGAAAAGGAGGCCGTGGCAAGTATATAGAAAAAATACTTTCTGTACTGTCACTAACACAGTAGATCTCCCGTTCCATGAGTTGACCAGTAGAGTGTGTTACTCAAATTACCAATACGTTATAATGATGATGATGAGAATGATGGTGATGATAGTAACACTCTTATTTACTGAGCATTTAACATGTGTCAGGGATTGTTTTAAACACTACTACTGTGTCATTTAACTTTAACAATAATCCTACGAAGTAGGTGTTATTGTCCTCAGTTTACAGAGGAGAAAAATGAAGCTCAGAGTTGTGACTTGCTGAGTTCTTACAGTACTAAATGGCAGAGCTGGGTTTGAACCCAGATTTGATGTTCATGCCCCTATTTTTAGTCATGAAGCCAAATAGCCTTCTACAATAACAACTGGCACTATGTTGCTATCCTTAGATTTTAGTTTTGCTTTCGTGTCTCTACCGAAATTGCATTTGCAGGACTTTTTTTCAAGTATACTTTGTGTGTGTGCATGTGTGTGTGTGTGTGTGTGTGTGTGTGTGTTGTGCGTGTGTGCACGTGTAGTATGTGGTAGTAGTTAATTCTGCCATAATGGATAATTTACTAACATTTCCACAGCTTCAAGAGTCTTCTTGGCCAGGATATGCTGGTTTTGTCAAGTAGCTTAATTTTACTATAATTTATAATTCTTATTTCCTATAATAGTAACAGTCTTCAGAACATGCTATTATATTACTTTACTTTCATACATATGTATATATATACACTCATATACAGACACACCTCATTTTATTGTGCTTCACTTTATTGCACTTCATAGATACTGTTTTTTACAAATTGAAGGCTTGCAACAACCCTGCATTGAGCAAGTCTATAGGCACCATTTTCCCAACAGTATTTGCTTACTTTGTGTCTCTGTGTAACACTGGTAATTCTCAAAATATTTCAAACTTCCTCCTTATTATTATATTTGTTATGGTGATCTGTGATAAATTATCTTTGATGTTACTACTATGACTCACTGAAGGCTCAGATGTTTATTAGCATGTTTTAGCAATAAAGTATTTTTAAATTAAGATATGTACATTTTTTAGACATAATGTTATTACACACTTATAGATTACAGTATAGTATAAACATAACTTTTATATGCACTGGGAAACTAATTGTATGTGACTCACTTTATTATGATATACTCTTTGTTATAGTGATCTGGAATCGAGCCTGCAGTATCTCTGAGGTGTGCTTGTATACAATATGAAAGACCTGTGCGTAAATCTCAGTGACATTATTTTGCCCTTAAGGTAAAATGATGTCCCCTCTCACAACCCAGCTTCTTCCACTTCTCACTCATCTAATATGTATTGAGTACCTACCATAAGTTTGTTACTCTGCTCTATATCCAGGACACAGAGATCAAAGGGCATGTTCCTCTACTCAAGGAATCCATAAAAATTTATTCTAGTTTATGTTTAAAGCACAGATAAGGTTGATCTTAAGTCAGTGGAATAGTCCAAGTATAATTAGTGAAGTATATCCTGGTTGTCCCTCTCCCCACTCTCCACAGAAACTCTTTCATGATACGGCAACAATTTATAAGGTATCTCTCTTCAGTGTGCAGAGTAAGAGATGCCCAGTAGCCTATGGATACATTCTAGTTAGTTCCTGCTCCAGAAGTTCCCCCAAAGTCCTGGAACACTAGATAGTGAAGGGGTTCCAGGAACTGAGAGATCACCATCATAACTATTGGAAGATTCTGTTATTTTAACTCTGTTATCCAAAGCCTTGAAAAACATGCCCTATAGTTGAATACTGGCTTCTTCATCCACTCTCTGTCTCATGTTGCTGTGTTACGTAAGCCTTCCTGAGCCTCTCCATCCTTATTTGTAAAACAGATAATAATGTCTTTTTTTTTGGTTTGCTTATATATTCATTCATCCAGAAAACATTTTAAAAAATATCCACTTGAGCTAGGCACTAGATAAACAATGTCCAGCACGATAGATGCTGTTCCTGCCCTCGTGAACCTTACGGCCTGGTGAGAGAAAGAGGCAATAAATGAACTGGGTGCTATGATAGAGAATAAAGAGAGGAAACATGCTTTGGAGTGGGTGGTCAGAGAAGGCCTCTCTGCAGAGGTGACACTTAGGCTGACATCTAAAGCATACAAAGGGCATGCTTTGTAAATGGCAAGTGGCAAAACTGTCTTGGGTAAGGGAAGTAATTTGTGCAAAGGCTCTGATTTGATAAAGAGGAGTTGAGAAACTGAAAGTAGCCTAGTAGTTCGAAAAATACAAAGGAGGGCATTATCCTAAAAAGTGGATATTGTCTACCCCCAAACCCAGTAATTCTACTCCTGGGTATATATCCTAGAGAAATTCTTGCATTTTTCTACTAGGAGACATATATAAGAATACTCCTAAAAAAAAAAAAAAAAGAATACTCCTATTAGCACTAACCTTTGTGATAGCACAAAACTAAAGCCATCAAAACATTGACAGAAGGAAAGAGAAGTAAATCTTGGTACAGTCCCATGATGGAATGTTATACAGTGGTGAAAATGAGTGAATTGTAGCTACTCAAACCAATAAAGATAAATCTTATAAACCCTACTTTGAATGGAGAAAACAAATCATTAAAAAATAGCTTACCGTATTATTTATTTAAATAATCTTAGAATACCCAAAATATTTAAGAAATTTTATATACATATTATATTGTAAAAGTATTTTTAAAAAGCAAGGAAATTGAAACTTTTGTTTCTAGCCAAGGTGTTGGAATGGAGAGTAAATTTACCTTTCTGCCTTAAACAACTAGGAAACTAGAAAATTATATGAAACAATGGTTTTCAGAAATTGGACAACAGCAAAGCAGGGCTGTAATGCTTGAATGAAGGAAAACAAACAAGGTGAGCTCTGTAATTGTACCAGCTATCCCCTGGAAGGAATTGCCATGTGGTAGCACAGAAAGGGGAAACCCAAGCAGAGCCTTGTTGAATGGGAAGCAGAGACTGGACTTAGGGGAGAGCAAGGCAGCCACAACTTGCTGGGCAGAGTACTGCAGAGGAGGGAGCTGTGCAGAAAGAGAGCTCCAGAGATCTGTAGAAGGGTCAGCTAAATGTCTATGGCTGAGTACTTACCTACGCTTGAGTGAGACAGACTTATCCGAGGCCAGGGAAAGACCACTCAGAAAAGAATAGGCAGAGCAATTCCTGGACCTAACAGGACTGAGAAAAGTTCTTGCTCCCACAAGTAAGAGTGGAAAGATCTCATAATATGTGGGGCATCAGGTAGGAACCTTAAAGATCAAACATCTTAGTAATGGGTCTAAAACTATACTAAAGGCTGCTGTGGACCCATAATAAGAAGCTTAAAAGCAAGCTTGGAGAGATCCAGGTGTGATCCAATAACTTAACTGTGTGTCAGAAAAAATATAATAGTACTTAAAGCAGTACAAGAAAATCTAGCAACCAACAACATAAATTCACAATATCTAGTATCTAATAAAAACAAAAAACACTATAAGACATGCAAGACAAAAAAAAACAATCAATAGAAACATAGACAAAAATGATCTCAATGATTGAACTAACAGATAAGAACATTAAAACAGCTACTATAAATATGCTCCAAATGTTCAGAAGGTAGAAGAAAAGCCATGTAGCCATAATGAGAAGAGAATTTGAAGATATGAAGAAACCCCAAACAGAACTTCCGGAGATGAAAATTATAATATCCAAAGTGAAAAATCCCCTGGATAGCATTTGTGTCATTGAATTTAAAGTGCATCTCTGGTAGAAAACAGATACTGAATCTTGCTTTTTAAAGTATTATCTGGCAATCTCTGACTTTTGGTTGGGGTATTTAGTCCATTTATATTAAATGTAATTATCAATATGGTTGGATGAGGTAGGCCATTTTGCTATTTTTTTCTATTCATCTCATCTTTTTTTTTGTTTTTGTTGCTCTTCTGTTCCTCCTTTACTACTTTTTATGCTTAAAAAATATTTTTTGTATTCCATTTTAATCCCTGTTAACTTAATAGCTATATTTCTTTGCCTTATTTTTCAGTAGTTCCTCTAAAGATATAATATATATATATAAAAAGATATAATATGCATCTTTAACTTAGCCTAATCTACCTCAAATAAACACTTACGTACTTATGTACTACTGATAAAATATAAGAACTTATCACAAGTCTAGTAGCATGCCCCTCCCTTTTGTGCTATTGTTGCTATATATATCACATTTATATATGTTGTGAACCCTACAATAAAGTGTTAAAATGTTTGCTTTAAAGAGTCATATGACTTTTAAAGAAACCAAGAGAATAAAACAGAAAATATATAAATATGTATAATCTTTCATATATGTCCAAATATTTACCAATTCCCATGTTTTTCATTCTTTCCTGTGGATCTGAGTTACCATCTGGTGTCATTTCCCTTTAGCCCAATGGACTTCCTTTAGCATTTCTTATAGTGCAGATATGCTAGCAACAAATTCCGTCAGATTGTTTACTTGGAATTGTCTTTATTTTGTCTTCATTTCTGAAAAATAGTCTAGATATAGAATTCTTGGTTGAGAGATTTTTCTCTTAGCTTCTGAATCATCATTCCAATGTTTTCTGACTTCTATTGTTTCTGAGGAGAAGTCAACCATTAATTGCATTGTTTTCACCCTTTATTTATTTATATATGTTTCCTACCCCTTTCTCTTTCTTCTCCTGGAATTTCAACTACACGTAGGATAGACTGCTTCACACGATCCACACAACTCTGAGATTCTGTTCAATTTTTATTTATTTTTGTTTATCTATTTTTTATTTTTGGTTGCGTTGGATCTTGGTTGCTGCGCACGGGCTTTCTCTAGTTACGGCGAGCAAGGGCTACTCTTCGTTGCGGTGCGTGGGCTTCTCATTGTGGTGGCTTCTCTTGTTGTGGAGCACGGGCTCTAGGCACGTGGGCTCAGTAGTTGTGGCTCACAGGCTCTAGAGCACAGGCTCAGTAGTTGTGGCACAGGGGCTTAGTCGCTCCGCGGCATGTGGGATCTTCCTGGACCAGGGCTCGAACCTGTGTCCCCTGCTTTGGCAGGTGGATTCTTAACCACTGCGCCACCAGGGAAGCCCTCAATTTTCTTTCAATCTTTTTCTCTCTCTATTCTTCAGACTTACAATTTCTATTTTAAAGCTTGCTGACTTTCTTCTGTCAGGTCAAATCTTCTGTTGAGCGCATCTAATAAATATTTCCTTTCAGTATGATACTTCTTAGCATTTCTCTAGAATTTCAGCATTCTTTAAAATTCCCACTTGGATCTTTTTTATAGGGTCTGTTTCTCTGGTGTGTTTCCCTATTTTTTCACCTTTTTTTTGTTTGTTTGTTGTTTTTTTTTTTTTGTGGTACACGGGCCTCTCACTGTTGTGGCCTCTCCCGTTGCGGAGCACAGGCTCCGGACGCGCAGGCTCAGCGGCCATGGCTCATGGGCCTAACCACTCCGCGGCATGTGGGATCTTCCCAGACCGGGGCACGAACCCGTGTCCCCTGCATTGGCAGGCGGACTCTCAACCACTGTGCCACCAGGGAAGCCCCACCCTTTTTTTTTTTTTTTAGCATATTTTCTCTTAATTATTTGAATACAAATATTTTAAAAATCCTTAGACATATTTACATAGCTACTTTGAAATTTGTGTGTGTGTGCTAAATCTAACACCCAGGGCAATTTGGAATGATTTTTTATTGACTGGTTTTCATTTCCTGTGCATGGATCATACTTTTATGTTTCTTTGCATATCTCATAATTTTTTGTTGTTGTTAAAAAGCAAAGATTGTAGATAATATGTGTAGTGATTTCAGATTTTGTTTTATTCTTATGATTGTTATTTTTGGTTTCAGTAGGTAACTAACTTGTCTGCCCTCAAAATTGCAAAGTCCACTTCCCTAAAGTGTGCAGCTGTTGATGGCTCTGCTCAGTTTTGCTGTTTTGTTTTGCTTCCCGGAGGAGGACTACTGGCTCCCGAAGGTCTCTCCCACACCTACATAACTTATTGGTACACCAGTGATTTGGGCAGAGGTTATGTTTAGATACCTCAAGCCAGCAAGGCCTTCACTCTCTGCTGTCTGAGTTGTGGGTAGGCCAAGGAGCACATTTAAAGGTACAGCAAATTCACAGATTTCTCCAGACTTTCCATTTTCACTGGGTTCTTTGGGGTGCACATGTAGTTTGGCACCCATCCAGACTTATGTGATTTTATTATGTCAGCCCTTCTATGGCTCTCTCGCTTCTAAAATTTCCCCATATTAGTCCTTCTGCCATCCTCCCTAAACCAAGACAACCATTTTATCCAGCAGATAAAACTGTAGGCTTTTGCTACTCAACACGGGAGTGGTGCATGGGAATGCCTCCTGCCCCCTGACCAGCATGAAGGCCACAAACTTGTTCTTATTTAATATGGTGAAGTTTTCGTTAGCAAGACTTCTTAACATTGCTGCCTGAGTTTGGTCATCTTCCAGGGCTATGAAGTGTTTGTTAATCATTTTGTTCAGTTTTATATACTTGTTCTCTCCGGAGAGGAACTTCTCTAACTCTTCTTCATGCCACAATTATAGAAAGTAGAGTCTCCAAACTGGCTTTTTTAAAAAATAGAAACTGATAAGTTGATTCTAAGATTCATATGGAAATGCAAAGGACCTAAAATAGTTAAATAATTTTTAAAAAGTCAAAGAAACCTACTCTATATGACTCTGAGACTTATTATACAACTCATGTGGTATTAGCACAAGAAGAGGAATATAGATCAGTAGAAAATAGACCCGCTCATATATGGTCAATTTGTCTTTGACAAGCGTGCTGAAGGAAGGGACCCGACAAATGTGCTACAATATTTGGCTGTTACCTCACAACACACACAAAAATTAACATGAAATGTGTCATAGACCTAAATGTAAGAGCAAAAACTATTAAACTTAGGAGAAAATCCTTGTGACTCCAGAGCAGGAAAAGAATTTTTAGATGGGACACAAAAAGTATAAACCATAAAAGAAGAAAATTGGTAAATTGGATTTCATCAAAATTAAAAACATTTGCTCTCTGAAAGACATTGTTAAGAAAATGCAAAGGCAAGTCACCAACTTGGAGAAAATTTTGCAAAGCATATATTTGATCAAAGACTTGTATCCAGGATATATAAAGAATTCTTACAACTTAATAATTAGAAGACAAAACCAATTTAAAAAATGGGCAAGCAATATGAATAGATATTTCACCTAAGAAAAGATATGGGTGACAAACACATAAAAAGATGTTCAACATCATTAGTCAGTGGAGAAATGCAAATTAAAACCACAAGATACCACTAAATACCCACTGGAATGCCTAAAGTTAAAAAGATAGGTCATACCAAGTGTTAATGATGATACGGAGCAACTGGACTCTCACATAGTACTGGTGGTGATGAAAAAGTGGTGCAACTTCTTTGGAAAAAGCTGGGCAGTTTCTTATAAAGTTAAACGTGTACTTTCCGTAGAATCCAGAAATTCCATCCCCGGGTATTTACCCAAGAGAACTGAAAATGTATGTTCACACAAAAAAACCTGTACCTGAATGTGCAAAGCAGCATTAATCACAGTAGCCAAAACCTGGAAACCACACAAATGTTCCTCCATTGGTGAATGGATAAACACATCGAAGTATAGCCATACAATGAAATACTATGCAGCACAGGAAATAAACAATTTATATATATATATATATATATATATATATATAAAACACAACATGGATGAATCTCAAAAGTATTATTCTAACTGCCAAACACAAAAGACTACATATTGTAGGATTCCATTTACATAAAATTCTAGAAAAGGCAAGACTGTTTTACAGAAATAAGTGGCTGGTAGAGGCTGAGGGTTGTGGTGGAGGTTGACTGCAAAGGGAAAAGAGAGAACTTTGGGGGTTAAAAAGTGTGCTAGATCATGATTATGGTGGAGGTTACATGACAGTGTATATTAAGCAAAACGCACTGAATTGTACTCTTAAATTATGTGAATTTCATTGCACAAATTATTTGACAGCATATCCGATAAAGAAAAAAGCAAGGGAAGGATAAAAACAAAATTCAGATAGTGGTTACCTTTGAAAGGGATACAGGGAGATGGAATATGAGAGGTGCACATAAGAACACTGAATGGTGGTGATTTTTTAATAGTTCTTCTGTATATTAAGTTAAAATTAAAAACAATAGGGGGGATGAGTGAATAGGGGAGGAGAAACGTGGACACATATGCAGACAACTTTAGAGAATTAAAGCAGTGGCTACAGAAGAATGTGATGTCAAAGCTTTTTGCTTGTTGTTTATTTTTAAATATATGACACACTAGAGCATGTTTTTACACCAGTGAGAATGACTCACTAGAAAGGGGGAGAATAATGATGCAAGAAGAAGGGAACAAAGAAGGAGCAAAGTCCTAAGGGGAGGGCAAGATGGGATGGCTTCTGGAGCCAAGTGGAAGGATTGGCCTTTGGTCATGGAAAGGTCTCTTCCTCCATGGTAACAAGAGGGAAGAAGATGGGTACAGATTCAGCTAGGCTTAGGAACTTAGCGGTGGAAAGGTGAAGCAATTTTCTTCTGAAAATGTCTATTTTCTCAATGAAGTATGGTTAAGACCGTCAGCAGAAGTGGGGAGGAGCAGGAAATTTGAGGACAGCGTTTGAAATGGCCAACTGGAGAGTGCATTGAGGATCCCACCATGAAGTATATGTTTAATGCCTGCTATATACACCTCTTCCTGCTGCATCGTGTACCCACTTTGGCTAGACTCTGTGCCTCCATTGGGTGAGGGATATTTACTCCTGTGACTGTGGTCTGGAGGAGAGAAGTGCTCAGTAATGAGTAAGAGTCAGCAGAGGAAGCAGCTGCCCTCCTGGCACCCTCCTTGTCCTGGATCTGTAGTCGAAAACATTGCTAGAGATCTGTTTACAGCCTTTTGCAATCCATGGAGGGTGAGGGAGTCCTCTTCTGAATGTTTTGCTTGCTAATCTAATGTTTCCAGCTAGGCCCCTGCTAAACAGAATGTTTTCTAGGGTAGTTTTTGTTTTGGGCATTTGTACATGGTATTTTTGCTGTGTACTGAATCAATCAGGTGATTTCTCCTTCTGTTATGTTCCCACTCTCCATATTATACTATAATATAGATTATACATATGTGTGTATATATGTTGTATGATATACTATAATAGTATTTCCTACTTAGGATATAACTTGCACTTTGCCTTTCTGCCTGTCTGACACTGTACACATTCAATAAACGGGGAATGGACTAATCAATCAATCAAAATGTATTTATTGAATATTTATTGCAGTGCCCTGCGAGACAGGCTCTAGTAAAAAATGCAGACAGACACTGCCCTTATGTCACCTACAATCCGGTTGGTAAGACATATACTTGTTAAGGCGATGGCATAATATAATATCAAGGTACAGAATTTGGAGTTGAAGTCTACAGAAACCAACTAAATTTATGATTTGGGGAAAGTTGCTCTACTTTCTGGGTGTCAGTTTCCTTGTTTATAAAAAATGGGGACTTGGATTTTTGTGAGAAATAAATAAGATAATGTAGGCAAACTGACCAGCGTGGTACCTGAGTGTAGTCAGAACTCAATAAAACTAACCCTGCCATGGTGGGGCTCATATATCTAAGGCCTTAGAAGGGACAACTGGGCTGATTCGGCTCAGCTTCACACGGTCTCATCCTCCAAGAGGCTAGCTTATGCTTATTGGCATGACAGAAGTAGGCGTTTCAAGTAAGAGTAAAGGAACATAAAGTCTGTTGAGGACCAGGCCCATTACTAGTCCACCATCACTTCCGCATTTTAGGTGGTAAGGCCAGCCCAGATTTAAGAGGTGGGGATATAGGCACCATGTCTTGAATAGAGGAGCTGTTGAGTCACATTTTCAAAAATGTGGACTCAGAGGGGCTTCCCTGGTGGCACAGTGGTTGAGAGTCCACCTGCCGATGCAGGGGACAAGGGTTCGTGCCCCGGTCTGGGAGGATCCCACATGCCGCGGAGCGGCTGGGCCCGTGAGCCATGGCCGCTGAGCCTGCGCGTCCGGAGCCTGTGCTCTGCAACGGGTGAGGCCACAACAGTGAGAGGCCCGTGTACCACAAAAAAAAAAAAAAAAAAAATGTGGACTCAGAGAATGGGACATTTGTGGCCACTTCTGTAAACAGTCTACTACAAAGTATTACAACCATTCATCCTACACTTCCTTGTTTTTTTAGGACCTTTTTCTATTTTAACACTAGTTAATTTAAAAATATATATGTAAATTGTGTTCCTGTTTATCCAGATTTGAGAAATGGATCTAAGTGCCAAGAAGTCTATTAAAAGCCAGATTTTTTAGTGCTAAAAAAAACCCAAAAAAACTAACCCTGCTGCATGAAATTATCTTGTTAATTAAACGCCACCTTAAAGGGCAGACAGTTGTTTTCTCATCTGTAAAATGGAGACTATAGCAGCATATACTTCTCAGGGTCATTATGGGAATTGTGCTACAACAATACGGAGTAGATTACCTGTAGCACTGCATTTGGTTCTTCATAGTAACTCTATGAGGTGGGAGGATTCTTATGACTACTTTACAGATAAGGAACTAAAATATAGAGAGATTAATTAATTTTCCAAAGAACATACAACTAATACATGGTAGAATCAAGGGACACAAACCCAGGCAGTCTTTTAACTACAGGCTAATAACAGTAATGGTAAGGGACTTCCCTAGTGGCGCAGTGGTTAAGAATCCATCTGCCAATGCAAGGGACACGGGTTCGAGCCCTGGTCCAGGAAGATCCCACATGCCACGGAGCAACTAAGCCCGTGTGCCACAACTACTGAGCCTGCACTCTAGAGCCCGTGAGCCACAACTAGAGAAAGCCTGTGCACAGCAACAAAGACCCAACACAGCCAAAAATAAATAAATAAATTTATTTTAAAAAAAAAAGAAAAACAGTAATGGTAATATTAGAACGAGCAGTACTATCAGTAGGAGTAGTAGAAGTAAGAGTAAAGAGAGATCACTTTGAAGGGAGTGGGCACAAAAGACCTCTTGGCAGTGGGATCTGAGATTGGCTTTTAAATATGGCAAGATTTCTACAGGCAGAGAGGGATAAAGTCTTCCCAAAGCAGAGGGCAATTGCCAGCAAAAGCTTAGAGTCTGGGCAGGAGCAGACTGGCTCGTGAAATTAGGCCCTTTTGACCCCTGCAAAGGGTCTGCCTTACAGGGAAGTAGTGTAAAGTGAGGCCAGAAAAGATGGTTAGGGTCCGATATGGAGAGAACTCAATACTGAAATAAGACATTTGCTGATCAGTTTCTGTGTGTGCCAGCCTGGAATTCCGGACACAGGCTAGGGGAGAAATAAAGATTTGGGATTTGTGTGCCCAAAAGTGGTAAAACTATAGCTTACATTTTCACAGAGCTTTAGAGTTTGCCTAGTGCTTTCACACCCCAGGTATTTGCTAACGCTCACAATAACCTTATCCTTGGGGTGGGCAGATAACTCCCATTAAGTGCATTACCATGTGTGAAATGCCTACTTTAAAGTGGGTGCTTAATTAAGGTCACTTCCTTTTTTTTTTTTTTAACATCTTTATTGGAGTATAATTGCTTTACAATGGTGTGTTAGTTTCTGCTTTATAACAAAGTGAATCAGCTATACGTATACATATATCCCCATATCCCCTCCCTCTTGCTTCTCCCTCCCACCCTCCCTATCCCACCCCTCTAGATGGTCACAAAGCACCAAACTGATCTCCCTGTGCTATGCGGCTGCTTCCCACTAGCTATCTATTTTACGTTTGGTAGTGTATATATATCCATGCCACTCTCACTTTGTCACAGCTTACCCTAGGGGTAAGACAGGAATAAAGGTCACTTCCTTTTGATAGACAAGACAATGAGGGTCAAAGATGTTAAGCAACTTGCCCAAGTTCACAGAGCTAGTACTGTTGGAGCTAGGACTGGAACACAACTTCTTTCTCCCAGCTTATTCAGTTTTCCAGTTTACGTTGTCAGCCCAGTTATCAGTTCTGTATAATTCATCCGACAAACAGTTGAGCACCTATTGTATGTCTCATAAAGTATCAAGCTATAGAGATGCAAAGACAAATATGTGTCATGCTCGCAAACCATTGGGGAAAATAGACTTAAATTTTTTTTAAAAAGCAATTTGACAAGTGCTGAGATGGCAGTGGGTGCACAAGTGTTACGGAAGGGGTTGCATGGGGGAGAATGGCCTCACAGAGAAGACCAAGTTTGCGCTGAGCCACGTATCCAAATTATGCTCTTACAGATGGTCTGAGTCTTGCACTTAACCCTCATAGAATGTCAAGTGCTAGTGGACCCGCCAGAACCAGGGAGCCTCCAAGGGGAGGGACAAGAGAGAGTAGAGGATGTAGCAGCCAAGGGAGTGCACCCTCAGATCTCCCTCCAAGAGAACAGGATGTGAGGACAACACAGCCGACAGCTCCCAGCTGCTGCATCCCTGTCCCCCGGGGGTGCACGCAGCATTCACATGGAGGTGACATTTCCCGGGCTGCTCCCTGCTACTGTCAGAGTATGGCAAAGGTACTACAGCCAGGACATTCCTGCCCAACACAGCAATCCTCCAACAAATCCTCCAGAGCTCAGAGCTGCACAGCAGCAGCCCGGTCCTCCTTCCTTCCTCTCTGGCTTTACAGGTGTCAGACCTGCATCGTGCTATGTGCTACGAGGCTCTCCCACCTGATCCCGTTCCCTCTCCTTGAACTGACACACTGAGTTAGACAGGAAGAGACACCAAGGGCAAAACGATTGGGAAAGGCCTTCATCTTGAGCAAAGAGAGGAGGAGAATGAAGGAGACCATGGAAATAAGAGGAAACCCAGCAGAAAGCCCTGTGACCAAGCCTCAGAGAGCAAATGTCAAGAGGATGATCCCCAGTTGTATCCTGAAGAGAAAATAAGACTAGTGAGAAGACTCATAGCTGCCTGCCTGGTACAACAGTCTAGAAGAGTGTTGACTGAGGGCTTCCCTTCCCTGGTGGCGCAGTGGTTGAGAATCCGCCTGCCGATGCAGGGGACACGGGTTCGTGCCCTGATGCGGGAAGATCCCACATGCCGCGGAGCGGCTGGGCCCGCGACCCATGGCCGCTGAGCCTGCGCGTCCGGAGCCTGTGCTCCGCAACGGGAGAGGCCACAACAGTGAGAGGCCCGCGTACCAGGAAAAAAAAAAAAGTGTTGACTGAACTTAGTGAATAGAAACGGAGAACTATCAAGGTATTTAAAGTCAGCAGCTGCAACAGAAAAATCCCCAATTCTCAGTTGGTTTAACCCCATAAAGGTTTGTTTTTCACTCACAGCAAGACGGGTGCTGTGGTTTGTCCACGTAAGGCACGAGTTGCTGGTGATGCCAAGAAAGGTGGGGTGGGGGGATTTTTGAGGGTCTGACTTCGGAGTGGCTGGCGTCACTTCTTCTTATACCCCGTTTGCCAGAGCCCAGGTGCACGGCCCCAACCTAACAGGAAGCGAGGGGCAGCGGGGGCGCGGGGTGGAAGATCTGTTCCTGAGCGCCTGGGCAAACCCACAGCGTGATCCAGAGATGATTCCACGTGGAATATGCCAGTGTTTGTCAGTTAGGAGCTCATCAGAAACCTTCAGAAACGTGAGTGCATACACGAGGGGCGGGGCAAGAAGTGCCCGGGGCATTTAAACCTGTGAAAGGTTTTAGCAGAGTGAGCAGACAGTCCAATTACAAGGAGTGAGTGAAAGGGGGAATGGGTGTGAGGAAGTGGAGGTAACTCAGTGCTGCCTCCCAGAATACTTCTGCTCACCTCCACCCTCCCACCCCAGGGTTGAGAGCTGCCCTCTCATCTCCCACGCACGTTTTGCATCTGCCCATCCTGCAGGAATTCACTTCAATGGGCCGAGAGCTCTGTAAGGAGCGGTGGTGTGTGCTGCGTGTCTGGACTCGCAGCCCCTAGCACGGCGCCTGGCACAGAGTCACTGTCTGTTGGATGAATGAGAAGTGTTCTCCACCTGGAGATTCTGACATCGGGCATCCTTCCTTTCATTATTATTATTTTATAAATTGTGGTGAAATATACATAAAATTTCCCATTTTAACCATTTTTAAGTGTACAGCTCTGTGGCATTAAGTACATTCCCACTGTTGGGCATCCATCCCCCCCAGCCATCTCCAGAACTCCTTTCGTCTTGCGAAACTAAAACTCAATACCCATTGAACAATAACTCTTCCCCCTCCCCGCTTCCCCTGACAACCACCATTCTACTTTCCGTTTCTATGACTTTGACTATTCTAAGTACCTCATATAAGCAGATTCATACAGTATTTGTCCTTCTGTGGCTGGCTGATTTCACTTAGTGTAATATCCTCAAGGTCCATCCATGTTATACAGCTTATGTCAGAATTTCCTTCCTTTCTCAGGCTGAGTAATATTCCATTGTATGCATATAGCACATTTTGTTTGTCCACTCAGCTGTAGACGGACTCTTAGGTTGCTTTGACCTTTACTATTGTGAATAATGCCGTTATGAACATAGGTGTACAAATATCTCTTCAAGATCCTGTTTTCAATTCTTTTGGATATATCTACACTTTTTTAAGGTGGTTCGGGTGATCTGAAGTACAGCCAAGGTGGAAAACCTTTCTTTCATGCAAAAGAGGAGAAGAGGGTTAAAGGGAATGATGAGGAATGTAGGCGTTTGGGAGAATGAGTGACCATGCAAGAGTCAGGAGGAGATGGGCACGGGTAGGATCCTGGCTACAGTGGAGGAGTTTATGTGGCCAGGAACCATGGGAAGACAAGGAGGAGAGTCACAGGACTCTGGAGAGGAGAGGATGTCAGATGACCTAATTCCTTAAGTACAGGTGATGTCATTTGCTGACTAGAGCAGGGACGGGGAGTGAAAGTGAGGCTGGGGCTGGAGGAAAGAAAAGATTCATAGCCATCGTGGAGAGGAGTGCAACTGGGAGATGATACAGGAAGATGAACAAAGGCCAGAGACAAGGAAAGGACCCAATGGCGTGTGTGTTGGAGGAGAGGGGCTGCAAGTATCAGGAATTCCTTTTTATTAAAGGCAGGGAGTGAAGAAAGTTGGTGGCAAGTGTGCTCAGAAACAGAGGAGAAATCTTTAGAAGGATGGCAGGATGTCTGTGAGGCAGATGGACATATGGCAGGCCAGGTCACATGGTAGGCTCAGGGATCCAGGGCAAGGTGGAGAAAATGGATCATGGAAACCATCCAGGTTTGGAACCCGGCCAGAGGATGTGGCAGAAGGTCAAGGGAGGCTACACGCCAAAGAAGTGCTGAGCACTGCATACCTAAACAGGCCCATGCTCTTACAGAGGCTTCCTGGTACAAATAAGGAGAGTCACTGTCACACACACAGACAATATTATTTAATCTTATCCCATGAGATCTGTCGCAATGCCCCGCAGAGCCTGCCTTTGAGGAGAGCCCTCTCTACCCCTAGACCGACCGTCTTCTTAAGCAGTGAAAACTTGTCGCATAGATCAAGGTCCTCCTGACTGCATTCGGGAACCAGAGTTCTCCCCTTGTGCCTGCCTCATTGCTCCGTCACTGCAGCCAGTGGCCTAATCTGGGGCCACCAGCAGTAGATATCTAAGACCTCAGGGAGTCCCCTCAGTGAGTCAAGACAGTGACTTTGCACTTCTAGAAGCCCTTGCCCTTTTACTATGGCAGCTGTGGGCTGCTGTGACAATGTCCCCAGTGATCTCATTTTGAGCTCATCGTTGTAAAAAGGAAAAAAAATCAGAAGTTTTCTAAGCAATTGTACTAGAAAATCCATTCCCACCCTCCTCCCTTCCTCCCCCTCCCTTCCTCCTAGAGGACCCAATCTATCTTTTTGATCTGGAACTTTCTTTATCTGGTATCCTATGGCAAATAGGAAGCTTTGTTCACATTTCCCTCTGATGCCCCCATTTACCCCCACGTCTTTGTCGGCATTGTTCCATCTCTTTCCCTGCTCTGTGGGTCTCCGCTTCATCCCTGTGTAATTGCTCAGACTTCCCCCCTGCCTGCCCCGAGAAACCGTCAGTTGCTGCCTGCTGCTTGCTGTCTGTTATCTTTTACTTGCTTCACTGGGCTTCTGGCTGCCCTCTGGACATGGCCGCTGTTCTAGGATCAGATATGGATGTTTGTTTTTCTAAGCAGTCTCTTATATGAGCATTTTGCTGTCCACATTTTATAGCCTTTCTCCCTTTCCCCCCCCCCCCCCCTTGCCTATTTCCTGTTGAGAGCAGGCATGTAAGAGGCTCTCCGGGAGGCAGGCAGCCTCGGGAAAACACTGTCCTACTGAAGTCCTTGGACGTGTCCAAAGGGACAGTGTCCTTCAGTTGCAAATGTGTAGGCAGCCTGGCAAGTGTCCTGTCGACTCTGGTCCAACCCAATCATCAGAGGGTATGGAGGGAATAAACAGTGTTTAATAAATAGAATAGCCAGACAAAGTTACCTCTAAAAGATGTGAGGCTGGGAAAGGAAAAAGATGAAAAGGAAGTGTCCCTTCATTCTTCTGTGTGTAGCATGAGGCTTCTGATTGATAATGGGAAATGAGGCCCCTCCAGGCTCTCTTTGAAATGCCCAGGACCCTCTTTGCTCCATTTCTAGCTTGCTTCCACTTCTTTCCAGCTCCGGCAGAGCTGCTGAAATTTGACCTTTCTGTTTGCCTCTAGAAACTAGCGCTGGCCCTTGGCTTCCTGTGTTTGTACCGACAGCATGCCCTGGGGATTTAGGCTGTTTCAATTCTTGGTTCTTCAGGCAGAACATCCCACACTAATTTTGGTCCCATTCTAACCTAACACCAGGTGTTAGAGTCGGGCTTTCCCTCTCTGTCCAGGCCTTCAGAGGCTGTCAAGTTCGGGAAGCGGACGGGGTGGTGGAACACAGTTCACAAGGAAAATTTTTTTTTAATAATTAAAAAAAATTAATTTATTTATTTTATTATTTTTTGGGCTGTGTTGGGTCTTCGTTGCTGCACGCAGGCTCTTCTCTAGTTGTGGCGAGCGGGAGCTACTCTTTGTTGCGGTGCACAGGCTTCTCATTGTGGTGGCTTCTCTTGTTGTGGAGCACGGGCTCTAGGTGCACGGGCTTCAGTAATTGTGGCATGCAGTCTCAGTAGTTGTGGTGCACGGGCTCAGTAGTTGTGGCATGCAGGCCCTAGAGTGTGCGGGCTTCAGTAGTTGTGGCTCATGGGCTCTAGAGCGCAGGCTCAGTAGTTGTGGCGCACGGGCTTAGTTGCTCTGTGGCATGTGGGATCTTCTCGGACCAGGAATTGAACCCGTGTCTCCTGCATTGGCAGGCGGATTCTTAAACACTGTGCCACCAGGGAAACCCCCAAAAGGAATATTTGAAGGATGCCCTGGGTGGCAGAAATGTGAGAGGAGAGAGTTTCAAGAAAGGAGTGGAAAGAGGTTTAGAATAGGTTCTTTGCAATATGAGTAAAAGAAATATAGTGGAAAAAATTAAAGCATCAGTCAAGTGGTTAAGAATATCATGAATACAAAATTGGCAAAGTCCTTAAGAAATAGGGATAAATATTAAGTCAAACATTTGAGTTAAATGTAAGAATCTGTATAAGAATCAGATCTGTGTAAAATGTAGTAATAATCATCTAGACCATCAATTCACAACTGGCTTACACTATTTAAGTTAATTACTGTACCACTCCACGATCAACAAAGTGAGGATACCTGGCTTTGCTCTTTTGTTCTTTCACTGACCTGTTCTACAGATTTTTTTCTGAACACCAGCCAAGTGCCTGCCTGGTACTAGATGCTATGAGAGATACAAGAAGTATAACACCTCGTGCATGCCCTTAAGATAGCTAGATGCATATAAATTTAAGATAAAAAAAAAAAGGTGCTGCAAGAGAATATAATTATCTATTGGATAAGTACCATAAGTCCTCATAAGGAAGCATCCCTGGGGGTTGGATGGAATCACAGAGGTTTCCTGGAGAAGGTGAGCCTCAAGGGACCTTGATGAATAGGACTGATAAAGGAAAAGCGGAATCCTTATGCTTGGTGACGATTTACTGAGTTCTCATGATATATGACAAACTATAGAAGAGCTGTCTCAGGTTAAAATCAACAAAGGACATCTTTACTATCTTCCAAGACCTAGAAGAAGAGAAAGCGAAGAAAACTCAATGGCGAACACCTGCTATCTGGTTGTTGGGGTGACTGGTCGGGCGTGTGTTTCAGAGGCTGTATGCTATCTTCACCATGGTACACACCTGGAAAGCACGTTCTGTAATCTGGAGAATACATGTTTAGAATGCATTCAGCTTCCAGTAACAGGATGCTTGATTAACAGTGGCTTCAATAATAAAGATGTTTAATTATCACACAAAACAAGAGGTCCACAGTTGCTATAGCTGCCCACATATACCCCGAGGGGCCCAAGGTTTTTTTTTTCTTACTCTGCCATCCTCAGTGAAATTGTTTTGCATGTCCTTAGGCTAATTTCCCTATGGTCACACGATGACAGCTGTGACTCCCACAGAACTTTATTCCAAGCGTGAAGAACGGGGCAAGGGCCAAGGATGTTCTCCTCCTGAGGCTTCCATCTTTCCAAGAAAAAAGTCTTTGATAGAAGCTCTTCATCAGATTTTCCCTGATATCTCCTTGGCCAGAGCTGAACCATATGCCTATCTCTGTAGCCACTTACTGGCAAAGATTTAAGCCACTCATGATTCATCTCCTTGGTCTGGGGTAGATGCCCGTCTTCCATGAGATTAAGAGATCTCTACTCACTTTCTGAATAGACCCAGACTTCTCTTTGGCAGAGAAGGGAGTGAAGATGGTGTATAAACAGACAGTCATTCAGCAGCATTAAGGGTCTCTGGCCCAAGTGTCTGCTCCAGTGGCTACGGCCAGCTTCCTGCTTTGCTAACAGCCAGACTTTGACCTTGGCCTTCATTCACAACTCTGAATTTTTTCCCACTTGTTGAAAATTATTGTTCTTGCACAATAGATCTGACTGATCACCACCAACAGGGATGGTAACTCAAAACTCCAAGCAGCAAACCCTTATTCAGAGAAAACCTCTTGACCATACCCCATAAAATTGCTGAAAGAATGTACTTTCATATGTTTTAAATTTTAAAAATGTTAAAGTTAGGTAACACTCTCACAACTCCCTCCTTTACTAGACTGGCTACAATGGAACCAGCCAGTCTGTAGACCCAACTGCTTTAGATAACAGGGCTTCTCATATTGTAATTGTTAGGGGTTTTTTTGCCTGAATTCCCTACTGGATTGAAATCTAGAGGACAGGATTCAACGTCAAACAAGTCTGCACCCCGAACCTTAGAACTCTGTAGTCCAATACAGTAGCCACTAGGCACACATTTGAAATATGACTAGTTTGAAATGAGACAGAGGAACTGAATGTTTAATTATATTAGACTCTAATTAATTTAAATTTAAAACTGAATTCAGTAACTGGAGAACTTTTAAATATGCTGGGAACAATTCAGGAATGTGAAGCTACTTTTGCAACTGTAAATTTTATGAAATCTGGATATAGATTGACTACTTCCAATGAGAACATAGCATCTGAATTGAGAGGTGCCCTAATATAAGACATATACCATATTTTGAAGACTTAATATGGAAAAAAGGATGAAAAAATGTCACAAATAATTTTTATATTGATTGTGCAATACAATGGTAATATTTTGAACATATTGGGTTAAGTAAAATACATTGAAATTCATGTCACCTCTTCTTTTTACTTTCCTATAGCCACAGCTAGAAAATTTTAAATTACATGTGTGACTTCCTTTAGATTTCTCTTCGACAGTGCTGCTCTAGGACACAGGGATCATTGGAATGTTCCCCGAGTGAATACATGAGTTCAGTGACTTGACCAAGGTCACTCAGAAAGACTGAGAGTGGAGTCTTGGGTTCCCTGGATCCCCACTCCCTCTTTCTTCCTACCGCTCACTGTAGCCTCCTTTTTCCCACTCCGTGCTTGTGGCGCACATTCTCATGCCACCTGTAGGACAGAAACTTTCCTCGTGGGACTGAACTTTGCAAACTCTGAGGACGGGGAGGAGCATCTGTGTTGAGGTCCTGTAAAGGCAACAGCTTATGGGAAGCAGAGCCCTCTCTGATGGAGAGAGGTCAGTGATCTAGGACGCCAAATCTAGGAGAACCCTTTTGTTTCATATTGTGCCATTTCTGGCTATCTTTTCTGAGGTCGCCAGGCATCTCAAGGTACCTTCTCATTCTGAAATTTCTTTCAGTAGAAGGACGGCTTTATACTTCTGGGCAGATCGCTTGCCATCTCCAGGGCTCTGGTGACACAAAACAGGCAGGAGTAACACAGGCTGTGTGCACACAACTGGAGAAGACCAAGAACTTCGGCCATCCACCCTGCTCGCCAGAGAAGCTCAGCACTGCCGTGGGCGGGAGAGCGGGGCTTTCTCAGACTCTGCGCCAGATGATTGGCTCCAGCTCCTCTGAGTCCAGTCCATCCTCCCAGACTGCAGTCACTACGGAACGGCGCTTCTCCCGCAAAACATGCACAAAGCCGCCTGGGCCTGCGAATCATACACCGAAGTGAGAGCACTGTAATTCCACATTTTCAGTTTTACGTCCTCATGGTCATGCTGGAAATATCTTTATTTATAAAAGATTTCATTCAGTAGACATTCATCCAACAAATATTTATTGAATACCTGCTATGTGCCAGGCAATGTGAGTCGCTGAGATAAAATAACACATACGGATTTACTGGTCGGAACTATACAAAAATTACTTATTCAGCTGAACTGTAAATAAATTGTGTATAAATTTATGTGAGCTATCAGAGGCACAGATAATTTTTAAGGGCATAATCCAAAGATGTATCTTTACATAAAATAGTGTACTCTCCATCCTGATTTAAAACCAGAATCTCTCTGAATGAATTTTTTGTCTCTGACAGTGACATTAAAACATTTGGTGTACTCCTAGGAATCTATTCTAATGAAATAATTAGATACATGGTCGAGATTTATATACATGGGTGGATATTACACTGTTATTTAAAGGAGAAAAAAATGCAAACCCTCTAAATGTTGAATAAGAGAGGTTTGATAAAATTTGGGCCTATCTATATCATGACAAGTCATTACAGATCAAGTTTTAAAGAATATTTAGTGATGTGAGAAAATGTTTCCCTTATATACTAAGATTTAAAACTCAGGATATTAAAATATACATGGTAGGGCTTCCCTGGTGGTGCAGTGGTTAAGAGTCCGCCTGCCGATGCAGGGGACACGGGTTCGTGCCCTGGTCCGGGAAGATCCCACATGCCGTGGAGCGGCTGGGCCCGTGAGCCATGGCCGCTGAGCCTGCGCGTCCGGAGCCTGTGCTCCGCAACGGGAGAGGCCACAACAGTGAGAGGCCCGCGTACCGCAAAAATAAATAAATAAATTAAATATACATGGTAAATGTTTTCAGTTTGGAGGAAGATCTATAAACGCAGGGAAAAATAAAAGACTGGAAAGATATATACTGAAATTAACAGGGTATCCCTGGGGGTGAGATTATGCATGGATTTTATTTTCTTCTTTACACTCTATATTTTTAAACTAGTCTACATAATTGTTTATTATTTTTGTAATGAGAAAAAAGTAAACTTTTAAAAGAAATTTGGTGTAGTAACATTATTTTCCTCTATGGAATTAACTTTTAAATATAAAAAAAATACTATCCCTCTAACATTTCTACATTTTCTTAAATATTCATTCTGGATCTGGCATGCTTATCTCTATTAAAACTTTTGAGTCAATTTGTAACACTGTGACAAATTGTGTTTATGACACATCCTATGGCAATTAACTCCATAAATTTACTCTTGCTATCACATGGTATAATACCAATTACCTCCCTGGGCTATTGGGAAGACTGGATGATACAAAGAATGTGTGGAACCTCACCCAGTCAGTGCATAATGAGCCCTCACCACTGGTTCCATCCCCCTCTGCCTGGATTTATTCCCCTCACTACTCTCTGCCTTGTACAGTGTTAATTTTTTAATAATGACTAATTCACTTCTTTTATCATTGTGGTAAAATGTACATAAAATAAAATTTACCACTGTAATCTTTTTTTAAGTATACAGTCTGAGTCATTAAGTACATTCACATTGTTTTACAACAATCACCGTCATCCATCTCCAGAACTTTTTTCATTTCCCCAAACTACAACTCTGGACCCATAAAACAAATAAATAAATAACTTCCTACCCCCTTCTCTCCCCAGCCCCCAACAACCACCGTTCTACTTCCTGTCTCTATGAATTTGACTACTGTAGGTACCATATATAAGCAGAATCATAGAGTACTTGTCCTTCTGTGACTGACTTATTTCACTTAGCATAATGTCCTCCAGGTCCACCCATGTTACAGAGTGTGTGTCAGAATCTCCCTCCTTTTTAAGGCTGAGCAATGTTCTACTGAATGTACACAGCACATTTTCTTTACCCATTCATCCTTTGATGGGCACCTGGGTTGCCTCCACTTTTTGGCTCTTGTGAATAATGCTGCTATGAACATGGGTGTGCAAATATCTGTGTGAGCAATTCTTTCGCTTGAAGTAGAGATTGCTGGTATGGTATTTTAAAATTCCATTTAAAATTTTTCATGGAATGGCAAACTGTTTAGTTTTGTTAGTGGCTGCGCCGTTTTACGTTTTCTAGTGTCATTTTTATTCATGTTTCTTCCTCAGATTAGGTTGATATCATCCTGCGATCAAGTGCATTCACATCCAAACCACCAGGAGCAACTAAAAAATTGCCTCGAGCTTTGTAGATACTCAATAACTACTTGATGGGCTCACAGATACAAAGAACAAACTAGTGGTTACCAGTGGGGAGAGGGAAGGGGGAGGGGCAAGATAGGGGTAGGGGATTAAGAGGTACAAAGTTCTATGTATAAAATAAATAAGCTACAAGGATAAATTATACAGCAAGGGAATATAGCCGATATTTTATAATAACTTTAAATGGAGTATAATCTATAAACATATTGAATCACTCTGTTGTACACCTGAAACTAATATAATATTGTGAATCAACTGTATTTCAAAAACAACTTACCATTAAAAAAGCTTTTTTTCTAACTTCTAGAAACTCATTTCCATTCTTAATGTGTTCCTTCTTCTCTTCCTCATCCTTCCGTCAGCTCTCACGTACTGTGATTGAGTAGACCTCTGCTAATAATTTCCATATCCTTAATGATTTATAAACTTTGGTCATGTTGCTCCTTCTTTTAGTATCATTCAGCCTTTAAAACCTCAGACAAAGGAGTGAGAAAGACCTGGCCGCAAGTCCTGGCCTTCCCACTTACTTATAAGTTACATGACCTTGGACAAGATGATAACCTCTTGTTTCAGATATTTATTGCTGTGTAACAAAACACTCTTAAGACTTAGTGGTTTGAAACAGTAACCATTTCATTATTCATTTCACTTCTGTGGGTCAAATTGGTCAATTCTTGTACAACACGGTGGTGTCCGCTAGGATCACTCACACGGCTGCATTCATCAGTGAGCTGGGCTTGGGTTCAAGTGACCAAGAGCGCCTCACTCAGATGTCTGGCACCTCAGCTGGGGTGGCTAGAATTGCTGGGGGCTTGGCTGGGCCTTTCTTTCTTCATAGCTTCTCATAAAAACTGGCCCCTTTTTCTATGAGGCCTTTCTCTCTCAACAGGGCAGTTAGACTTCTTTCCATGGCAACTGGCTTCCAAAAGAACGACGACACACATTGCCAGCTGTCTTAGAACATGGGCCAGAATCAGCCCATTGTCACTTCCAATGTATTCTAGCCATGACGATAGCCACGAGCCAGCCGAGACTCAAGGGGAGGGGAAATAGACTATAACACTTGGTGGGAGGAGGGCCAAGTGTGTCCTGGGAGGGGAGGAATTGGTGGCCATATTGGCAAAAACCCATCTCTAAGTCTCTGTTTCCCCATCTGTAAAACCGAAGATACTAATAGATGCTATCATCATAAGATCATAGTGAACATTCAACGTGATAATGCATGCAAGATGTACGCTAATCATGACTCCAATCATTATTATTATTATTGCTATTTTATTCCAATCAGGGTGGAAGTTGTTCAGGCTCATTCTGAAATTCACTTCTCTTTCTTTAATAAGATCAACACCATACTAATCGTCACCACAAAGAGGACTGAAACCAACATAAAAACCTCTATCCTCCCTGGCACAACTCAGACCTCCCTGGGAATCTTCAGCGTTTTCCAGTCTCCACGCCTGCTCCCCACTTCCCTCTTGCGGTGTGGCTCTTGGAGTGAAAGGTCATCAACATTTTGGGGGCCCACTTTCAAAATGCAACAGCTTCTGCCATTTATTTTTATGAAATCAGCATTTTGCTTCTTGGAAGATCTTAATGCCTTTCTCTCTTTGAACTCTGAGATTTCATTATGTACTTGCATGAAAGAAAAATAAAAAGCAGAGGGTAGCACAAAATGCACTGACTTCATAACTCAGATATGCAAAGAAACATGTCATTTCCATGCTGATTTGGTGTTCCTCACCAAATCGTATCCATTGGTGAGTGGGAGGAAAGATTCACTCAAGAGTGGATCTGAATTGAAGAGTAGTCTAGTATGATCATTTAAACAGTTCCTTTCAGATGGGGTACCATGTCTCTTAGACACTCTTTCCCGCCTCCTGGTTTCCTCCCTAAACTGATCCCATATAGATATTGAGCCTTCCTGGACAAATGGAAGAGCCAAGGAAAAGAACTTGCCCATAAGCTTTTTGAGCCTGATGCCCTTTGCGGGGGCTGGAA
Source organism: Tursiops truncatus (assembly GCF_011762595.2). NCBI lineage: Eukaryota > Metazoa > Chordata > Mammalia > Artiodactyla > Delphinidae > Tursiops > Tursiops truncatus. Next base: position 125,834,410 of record NC_047034.1, read on the forward strand.
GAAGGTACATTTTGAAACAAATATTTATTTATTTACTTATTTGACTGTGTCGGGTCTTAGATGCGGCATGAGGGATCTTCGTTGTGGCACGAGGGATCCTTCGTCGTGGAGCAGGCTTCTCTAGTTGCAGTGTGTTGCAGTGCATGGGCTCCAGAGTGTGGGCTCAGTAGTTGCAGCACGCAGGCTTAGTTGCCCCATGGCATGTGGGATCTTAGTTCCCCAACCAGCGATCGAACCCGCGTCCCCTGCATTGGAAGATGGATTCTTAACCACTGGACCACCAGGGAAGTCCCAAAAGGTACATTTTTAATAGTTCAATTTCTCCCATGGTTATAGGTTTACTGTTTCGACTTCTTCTTGGACAAATTTTGGTTACTTATATTTTCCTAGAAAATCATCCATTTCATGTGGGTCTCATATTCATTGGTATAAGTTGTTCATAAATGTTCCCTTTAAAAAGTATCCTCTATATGTGTACATTTCATATCTTTTCATGGCTGATGTTACCTATCAAGTATTTTCTCTTTTTTATCAATCATTCTAGCCAAATAATTTTTAACCTTAAAAAAGCAAACCTGTGGCTTTATTGATCAAGTTTGCTGAGTTTTCTCCATTTCATTATTTCTTCTTCTATATTCATTAATTCATTTCTGACCACTTACTTTGGCTTCATTTTGTTTTTCTTTTCAATCTTTTTTTTATGTTCTAATAAATAAATGTAGGGCTAGCGTTTTCTTCTGAAAATTGCTTTGGCCATATCCCACTGGTTTTGATGTGTGTTTTCATTGTGGTCCAGTTCCAAGCAGTTTACTTCCTCTTTAAACCAAGAGATCTTTAGAAGTGTGTTTTTATATTTCAGGAGTATAGATTTTTTGTTGTTGTTGTTGTTCCCTGTTTGTTAATCTCTAAATTTATTGAATTCTGGTCAATGAATGTGGCCTGGATAATAACAGTTTTTAAAAGTGTGTTGTTATTTCTTTTGGGCAAAGAACAGAGTCAATTTTGGTGAGCTCAGCATGTGTGCTTTTAACTAAAAAAAAGGGCTTAATATTGCATTATTTTTACCTTCCAGTATTGTCATAACTTCTGAGAAAGGCAACAATTTAGTTGCGTTGATAGCATTGGACTCATTTGTTCAACAGATCTTCACTGAGTGCCTGCATATTCTAGGCACCATAGGCTTTGGGAGACAGAAAGATGAGCAAAAACAGACGCAGTCCACCCTTGTGAGTTCATGGTCTAGTGGGAGAAGCAGGTATGAACCACAGAGTCCCTTTAGTGAAACAGTGAGCCAAAGAAAAAGACATTTGGTTCTGTGAATGCGTATCACAAAAGATCCCATCCTAGGGAAAGCTCTCCTGATATTTGAACAGAGAGCCAAAAGGGGAGTGGAAACTAACAAGGATAAGGACTGGGGAACGGAGAGGAAGAAGAGTGTGTCACAACGCTCCCTGTGGAATGTGATCAGGTATATGTGGTGGGGACCTGGGAGTAGGCCAGGGTGACTGCAGCACCCATGGTGCAACGCAGTGGCCGAAGCTGAGAAGTGGCATGTGTGTGTGTCTGTGTGTGTGTGTGTGTGTCTGTGCATGTGTGTGTTTGTGTGTGTGTGTGTGTGTGTGTGCACACGCGCTGGCAGGAGGGGGTGCAGACCATATAAGGCCTAATAAAGAATATTTATCCTAAGGGACTTCCCTGGTGGCGCAGTGGTTAAGAATCCGCCTGCCAATGCAGAGGACATGGGTTCGATCCCTGGTCCGGGAGGATCCCACATGCCACGGAGCATCTAAGCCCATGCACCACAACTACTGAGCCTGCACTCTAGAGCCCGTGTGCCACAACTACTGAGCCTGTGTGCCACAACTACTGAGCCCATGTGCCTAGAGCCCGCAACAAGAGAAGCCACGGCAATGAGAAGCCCACTAACCGCTACAAAGAGTAGCCCCTGCTCGCCACAACTAGAGAAAGCCCGTGCGCAGCAACAAAGACCCAACGCAGCCAAAAATTTTTTTTAAAAAAGAATATTTATCCTTAAGAAAAATGGGAAGTCAGTAAAAGAATTTAGATAGGCTTATGGGACCTTATTTGTGGTTTTAAGAGACATTTTGTAATGTTTGCTCCAGGAGTTATTTATTCCTTGATGTTGTGCATATAGGGGTCCCACTTCCCTTCTTGCCCTTTAGCAAGATTGATCTAAATATAGTTAAGAAAACTAATCCCCAGGTGCATTTTCTATTAGAGGCCTGCAAGTTACCCTGTACCTTGGGAAACAAGTCTGTACTGCTAGTATAATAGATTATAATAATCATAACAATAAGAATCATATAATAATAGCTACCGTTTTTTGAGCATTTGGTCTGTGCCCTAGTTCTGTGCTAGGTCCTCTACAAGTTTTATCTCATTTGATCCTCACAACAACCTTATGAGCTATTTTTTTTTTTTACCACATATGTTAATCACCATGTCTGTCACCCTTTTTAAGGGGAACTCCCTGCCTACAACCTTCCTTGAATGGGGGATGCCCTCAGTGGTTTTGATTTATCTGATGTGATTATCCTCAAACACACACACACATACACACACACACACACACACACACACACACACACACATTTCTGATTGGATCAGGGGTGAGCCTGGGACCCAACAGCAACAAATCCAGTGGCCAGCCAGCAGTTTTTAGGCCTTATCCAAATAGATTCTTGCTTTTAGACATTTCAAGTTGGGATGTATAAAGCAAATCAGTTAATTGCAGAAACTGAAGTTGAAAGATGAAAGGCCAGCGAGGCCATGATGGGCCTGAGTAAATTGAGGGCATAAGTAATCCAAAGGTACAAAGAAGCAGAAGCTGGAAAAACTGGTTCATAGAGGGAAGAGAAGTAGATTCAAGAAGAAGCCAACTCTTGGACAACAGCTGAGCCACGTGAATGACGGGCACTAGAGAAAAGATCCATACATTCCTGCCTTGGCATCCAATTCCAGTCTCTGAAGCCCAGCTGCAGTGTGGTTCCTCCTCCCAGCTGTTCATGAGATACCTGCCTCCCCTGTCAGGCATCCCCAGAAGCTCATTACCAGAGTGCACCTGGAGGAATCTCCGCTCCATGAAACACGAGAAACTCAGCATTCTCGGGTGCAGATGAAGAAACAGAGGCTCAGAGAGGTTAAGTAACTATCCCAAATTGCCACAGCACATTGGCAGAGCAGAAATTCGAACTGAAATGAGCGTGACTGTAAAGCCCTCATGCTTAAGCATAGTACTGTTAATATTATAGCAGCAGGAATTATCTGCTTAAAAATATTTGCTCAGACCTTTAGCTTTTTACCTTGACGATAAACACCGGGGGTACACTACTCTCAAATTAGTAAACTAAGTGACCTGGCATTATTGGCCTATTGTTAAGTACCACAGCTTAATAATATTTAACATGAGATGATCATTGCTTTTGAGTGGACTACACAAAAGCAGTGTTTTGACCTAGTCAGCTATTTGGAGAGTGGGGCTGGGGGTGGGGGAAGGGACACATCAAAAGATGGGTTTATAATTTCTCTTCCAAGAACTGTTTAGAGTCTTGCAGGTCTGAGACCTGATGATCCATTTAACTGGGGAGTGGCCATGTAGAACTGGATCATGTGAAAGAAACTTCTAGCAATCACTGAGAAGCAGACAGCTGCTAATCCAGTTTTTGGTTGTGGAGGAACAGAGCTGGGCACCCAATCAATCCTATTTGTGGTCCTCTAAGTGGAATGTCCTCTTCCTTGTAAAAGGGTTTCCAGGTGAAGTGGCAAGGGGAGTGAGTCCACAATGAATTTACTGAGTGCCTAGTAAGGATGAGGCGTTGTCTTCAAGGAAAAGTTCAGAGTCATAGGTCTGCAAAGCCTTAAGTAGGTCACCTTTGCTGTGACACAGCAGGAACTCTCTGAGATTGCAGCCTTCTGGTAAATCACCAACACTTTCTCTCCCAAGACTCTTCTCGCATGTGTGCACTGACCCAATTGCCTCTCCAGATGGTCCCAGGTCCCGTGCTGAGGGCCGTGGAGATCTTCCTCTTTGGTGTCCCTTCTCAGCAAGGCCTTATGTGTCCTGAACTAATTGCAGTTGAAAACATTTCCTTTTCTGACCTTTGCCAAACCACCTTTTACCTAATTCCTGGTGTTTACCCTGTCGAGAGGGGGTGTGGCCAGAACCCAGAGACCAGACAGACCCACAGAGGCAAGAGAGATTAGGAAAGTCCCAGTGGGATGCCGCAAGCCCCAGCTACAGGTCCCATGAGTGTCAGCCAACAAACTGAGTCACAGAATCCAGTGGCAAAGATCAAAACCAAGCCTTGAGGGCAGCCACCGGATTCCACAGATTGTCCCTCGGGTCCACCTTCACTCATCTTTCCTTCTCCATATACCAACTATTACTCACCAAATGTTTTTCTTTTTAAAATTCATCTTCATCTTTTATTTTTTTAAATAGGCAATCACTTTTATTTATTTTTTTAATAAATTTATTTATTTTATTTTTGGCTGTGTTGGGTCTTCGTTGCTGCATGCAGGCTTTCTCTAGTTGTGGAGAGCAGGGGTTACTCTTTGTTGCGGTGCACGGGCTTCTCATTACGGTGGCTTCTCTTGCTGCGGAGCACTGGGTCTAGCCGCGCAGGCTTCAGTAGTTGTGGCACTCGAGCTCAGTAGTTGTGGCACACAGGCTTAGTTGCTCCGCGGCATGTGGGATCTTCCCGGACCAGGGCTTGAACCCGTGCCCCCTGCATTGGCAGGCAGGTTCTTAACCACTGCACCACGAGAGAAGCCCCTAAAAGTCATTTTTAAACTTAAATAAGTAAAATTGTATATCAGTAGGATAAATGAAGAATGAAGGTCACTTGTCAAAAATAAAAAAGGAAGCCTTAAAAACAGATTTAACTATCAAGGTAGAAATCATCTGTCCACGTTTTACCTAAAATTGTAGGTCATGGCCATGGCAGAGTGCCTGCCTCACCTTGGCCTGCCTTGGGCTGGAGTGTCCAGGCCTGACCCAGAGTCAGCCTTGCACATGGGGCCTGTTTCCACCACCTGTGGTTGACAGACTGAAGTGACTTCAGCTAGCTGGACCTGTTTCCTTCCCCATCAATGGGGGACCACAATAGTACCTGCTTCGTAGGGCTATTGCAAAGATTAAATGAAATAATGCAACGAAAGCTCTTAGCACAAGGCCTGGCACACATTATACACTCCACAAATGCTGTCTATCTTTTCCAGAGCTCTCCCTATAAGTGCACTTGTGATTTTCAGACCGTTCATCCCACTGTTTGTTTGGGAAGCATGGTTTTTAATCAGTAAGACCAAAGTTCAACTTGAAATAGAAGGCATCTAAGTTATGAAACAGCGAGAAAAGTATAATTATAGTGCTATTATTGCTCAGGATGAGAAACAGTAAACTAGAACAATGGCTCACGAGGAGCAATTGGCCAAGATTAAACGCATCTTTATGAAGGCGGTCAGGACTGCCTCCAACAGAAGGGGTTGGCCCCGCCCCCTGGCTCCACCCCCTCACCCAAACAGCCCTGTGGGGGAACCTAACCCTGGCTTCTTGGCAGCACTGGGAGCGAATCAGGTCAGCCTGAGTCCAGAGTCCTGAGCCCCACTTGGCACAGCTTCAACCACAGGTCTGGGGTCACAGTCGTGCGCGCTCCAGGCCAGAGGCGTGGCTCCCTGCACTCAAGGTGCCTCTCAGCTCGGAGCAAAGGGGCACAGCTGTGGCTAGTTCCCAGCCTCCAGCACAGCAGCTTCCAGACATTCTGCCACAGAATTTTCCCAAATGAAACTTCCCCCCTTCCTGTACAGCTTGGCTCTGGCCACCTTGAACTCCTCTCACTTTCAACCACTTCCTTTCTTTCTCAACACGAGCTTCCCTCCACATGTCCTGAGTTTCTTCATCATGTCACTTCACCCACCTTCCAGGACACTAATCTACCTTCCTCCCCTCTTCTCCTCTCTCCCCTCTCATTCTCTTATTCTTTCTTTTTCACCCTACCTTCTCCTCCCCTCCCTTTCTTCTTTCCCAAATGTTTTGAGAGCATTTACTAATGGGCTAGGTATCGTGTTAGCGATTACTGTGGTAACAGGATCCTTGTCCTTATGGGATGCTTTCTCTAAAAGGAAAGACTAACACTAAAAAATAATTTCTTGAATAATTATTTAATTACACCCATAATAATGCTGAAGATAAGGGATCCAAGTGGACCAGATCGTACAGACCTGACTTGACATTGTCTACAGCCAGCTGGCATATCTAACGTGCTAGACGGGGACTGCCCTGTAGGGCAAAGATTATGTCTGCTTCACATTGTATCTCCAGGGTCTAGTACAGAGCCTGGCACGAACATAGTAGACACTCAACAATTACTTGTGGAATCAATGAATAAAGTGCTTTTAAGTATAACCTGTTAGTGCTCATTTACACATGGGAATCATGAGGGAAAGTCCCCTTTCTCAATCCCATCTCCTCCCCTCACCCTATCAACAGACAAGTAATTAATAGCCAATTTGATGCTAAAGGACTGAGGTGTCAAGGAATAGAGGAAGGCGAAGTGTTCTCCTAGATTCTCTGCCCTCAGCTCTCCCACTGAGGAAAAGGTACCCAGAACCTCCCTTCCAGGAACCCCCAGCTTTGGGGACACAAAAAGGGCAATGCCTCTGCCTGGCTTCACAACTTCTTTGGTGTGGAGTCATTTCGACTACCCTCACCATGGCCAAAAACGTGTCTTTCAATTCACATCCGCTTTGGGACTTGTTATTCCGACTGCCTCAGTTATGTAGGAAGCAGTGGGTTACTGAAAATCATGCTAATGTGAACAGCTATGAAAAGATATTAATCCAAAACGAGGGGCAGGGTACAACTTCCAGTAATAAGTGAAAGGAGAAAATATCCAGAACACGTCTACTCCATCACAGTTTCACTTCAAAGTGGAAAATAATAATAAGGTGTTAAAAGATGGGAGGAAACAAACTGACAAAGTAAACAAACCGTCTAATTACAGCACAGGCACCACTGAGAGGAGGGCAGAGTACCACTGTGAGCCTCAGGCCCTCAGGGAGATGTGTGGAGGTCACGATGTGTGAGAAGGGAGGAGATGGGTCATGGGGCAAGAAATAACCAGCCTTGGGCTTGACCCGAACTTGACCTGGCTCTGATAGGAATCCGTCCAACTTGGCAGTGATGTGACAGTAAATTCCATGGATTTGAAAGCACAATTCACAGCAAAAAACTTGATTGCATTTTGGACAGAATTATCCTCATTGTTACTGAGCTGGACAAAAAAAAATGTGCAAGAGATGCAGCATCTCTAACTGTCTGGCCTGGGACACAATTGGTCCCTTTCTCGCTGGTACCCAGGGGAAGTAGGCTGATAGAAGGGCTGGTGAGGTCACCTTCAACGCACCGTGTGTGTGCCGACAGGCACGTCAGTGCGGAAGAGAGACGGATGCTCAGCCTGCCTGCTTCATAAACTCAGAATTTAATAGCTGTAAAGGATGTTAGAAACTGCCCAGTCCAAAAGTCCTGAAGAAGTTCAACCCCATTGTTTCCAGGGTGAGACTGAGGTCAAGACACAGGAAATGACTTACTCAGAGAGCATTGCTAAATTGGTAGCAGAGCCAAACCTGCTCACAAGGTGCCTTCTTCTACTTCAATTTCCTCATGTGGTAGAGGTCAGTAAATGTTAGCCATCATCACCTCTGTTACTGTTATATGCACTTTGCACACCCTGTGGCAATTAGATTGTATCTTCCTGCCTTGTGAAGGCAGAAACTGAGAGGCACACAGCTAAGGAGGAGCAGCCCTGGAACCCTGGTGCTCGGATTCCACTGCTATGCTCCCCCTGGTCCTCACACTGTCTCCGTGCACGCTGTGTCCCGTGATCCGTAAACTGCGAAGCTCTGAGCCTAGAAAGACCCTGTGATTGTTGGTTCTAGAAAATCGCTCTGCTAACTTTGTCTGCACAGCGGCTGGGCTGTTGGGATGCTCCCCAATGGGGACAAACGAACAACCTCTTCAGGATAACTCTTTTCTTTCTGGTGAGTGTACAACTGGGGACCGTGCCAGAAAGCAGAAGCAGTTCAGACAGGATGCTGGAGAGGCAGACAAGCAGTAGATCCCAGAAGGGCCCTGTCCAGCTTAGGGTGCTTGGATTTTAGTTTACGTATGGAAACGCTGGTGCGGTTTAGCGATCAGATGCCGTGGCAAGATCTGTGCTCGAGGTATTTCGTGCTGGCGTTTGGGCGAAGGATGATTTTGAGAGGGTTGGGGGAGCGGTGGGGAGATGATGGTTGTAGGGGAGCAGTGGAGGGGCAGACTGAGGCCAAAAAGGGTGGAGTCGGGGTGAGCCTCCAGTTTGCAGCTTTGATGGCTGAGTGGGTTGAGGGAGGAAGACACATGGCACCGGGGGGAAGACTAAAAGTTCGGATTTAGACAGTTTGAGATAAAGATGCCCAAAGGATATCTGAGCCTGGATTCCTCCAAAGCAAGGCCTGGCACACAGATTTATGCACTGGTTGTTTATTTCAGAAGTGATCCCAGGGAACAGGAGTGAGAGACCAGGGAGGCTAATATAAGACAGGATGGAAAGTCAATCAAGGATGTGTATCGTGTTGGCCCCTCCATGGGACACTAGCACTGGATCCTCCCAGGGCTTCCTGGGGGAACTTACACTACATCTCAGGATTGGCCACCAAAGAGACAAAAGGGAGAAGCATTATCCACTGGTTCTTGTACCTCATTTGGTCCAGGGCTTCTCCATGGAATGTTAATGCCCGCCCTCTGCCCCCATATCTGAGTTGCACATGTGTAAAGGTCAAGCACTTCCACAGGTGGCCGGGATGAATGAATAGGTGTCCAGGGGCATCAGAGAGGCTCCAAGGCAGGAAGCAAGGTGTAAGCTACTTGCTGAGGTAAGTCACTATGTGAACTAAATCAAAGCCAGGGCAGACTGCCTGCCAGAGCTGCTTCTAGACTTGGAGGTGAGACCAAGGGTCTGTGAGATGGTGCACAAGAGGCATCCAATTCATGAGACATCTAGGTGGGACTGTCCAGTGGGCAGATGCATAAATCATCTAACCACTTCCCTGGTGGCGCAGTGGTTAAGAATCCGCCTGCCGATGCAGGGGACACAGGTTCAAGCCCTGGTCTGGGAAGATCCCACATGCCGCGGAGTGGCTGGGCCCATGAGCCATGGCCGCTGAGCCTGCGCGTCCGGAGCCTGTGCTCCGCAACGGGAGAGGCCACAGCAGTGAGAGGCCCACATACCCCAAAAAAAAAAAAAAAAAAAAAAAAAGTGATGCACTTTTAGACTGGGGGAGCACATGAGCTAGAACTGGCCATTTTTCTTTTCCGACTGTGATCTTCACACCTGAGGATCACAGGAAGAGTCTGCTCTAGCACTTAGTTATTGCTATTAGTCAGTTAGTATTTATGAAGCCTCGTGAAAGTAACTGAGGACAATACAAGAGTGACTGTGATCCCGTCCCTGCTTGTCAGGAGCACTCAAGCTTAGAGCATGGGAATTAGCTACACTCCAGAGGAAGTTAGAAACTGATCTGGGGTCCAGGAGTCTATTCATTCTTTCAACAAATTTGCTGAGGGTCTACGATTGGCCAGGCCTGATCTAGGTGCTGAGAATACATCAGACAACAAAACAGACCAAAATCTTGCTCTCGTGGACCTTATATCTTAACAAGATGTATTAGTCAGAAGGGTCTGCAAAGCATCAGGGGCTTAATCAAGCAATGCTTCATTTATTTCTCCTTCACACGAAGTCCACTGTGATTCTCCAGGGCAACTGTCCTCCAGGCAGTGATTCAGGGGCCCAGAAGGCTTCACCAACTCAGTCTGAGGTTCCTTGGTTGCTACGGCAGAGGAACAGAGGAGAGACGGGAACCTGCCATGGGCTGGTCAGTACAGCAGGAAACACCCACCACACTTTCCTTCAGGACTCGTCACATGGCCTCACCTAATGACACACAGGCAAGAAATCTGGAGGAGCAAATGGAATAATTGGTGAGCCCTATCATTTCTGCTCCTTGCGAGGAGACAGCCTATAGACATAATAAATAAAGAAGTTATACACTATATAAGAAGGTGGTTAAGTACCATGGGAGGAGAGCAGGGTAAGGTGGATGGGCAATGTCTGGGCTGGGGGGGAGCATTTTTAAAGAGGGTATTCATGGTAGGTTTCATTGAGAAGGTGGCATTTGAGCAAAGCCTTAAAGGAGGTGAGGGAGCCATTTGAATATCTGGGAGAAGAGTGGCCTCAGCAGAGGGAACAGTCTGTACAATGGCCCTAAGGCGGGAAGATGTCTTGGGGAGGAGACAGCAGTAGTAGGAAGTGAGGTCAGATGGGTAAGGGGTGGGGGGCGGACGGAGGAGAGGAACAGTGTACAGATTGGGTAGGGCCTTAGAGGCCATTTGTCAAAACTTCGAGGGGAAAGGAAGCCACTTACAGGATTGGAGCAAAAGAGCGTGAAGCTTTAACGTGACCCCTCTGGCTGCTCTTTGGAGAATAGGCTGTAGGGCAGGGAGGCTTCCGGGAAACAAGATAGAAGGCCGTGCTCGTCACCCAAGCGGGAGACAATGGTGGCTGGGGCCAGGAGGGTAGCACCGATGAGAAGCAGTTCAATCCTGGACATATTTGGAAGTCCGAGCCATGGGGCGGAGTTTCCGGAGCTTTTGTGCTTCATCAGCTCTGACTGTGTACGTCACAACAATCCAGAGTCCCCGAGGTGAAAGTGAGTCCGGGGGCGGGGAGAGCGAAGGTGGAGGGAGGGGTTAGGTAGGGAATCCAGTGACAAGGCTGAGAACTAACTGGACTCTAAGCCACGCCCTTCCCTGCGCAGCGAGCCTGCGGAGGGATTTGCCTTACGAGCTCACGGAACCTGCTGACTGGATGGTCATGTCCATTTCCCACGAGATCCCAGCCCTGCAGTCTGGCCGCTTGTCAGTTATCACAGATACACGTTAAAGAGCAAGGCGAAGAGCCTGAGGTCTGCACAGTCAAGATGACCTTAAAAGCCAGGGTCAGAGTCAGAAAAGGAACGCTGGTGCCCTGCCTCCGGGCTTAGTGCAGCTGCTTCCTTCTCCTGCTCTTTTCTCTTTTACCCATTTTTACCAAGGTCAGAAGAATTGGGGCAGCGGGGAGAGACGATCAGAGCGAGTCTTTCCGACCTATCCTCTCATCCCACCTCACTCCTCTGCACTTGGCACAGGCTTTGGGAGTCCCCGCACCAGCAGAATGTTCAAGTCTAGCCCTGTGAGGTGGATGGAATGTATCAGGAAGCACAGCAAAACAGCCGCAGTCTATGTAGTGGTTGGAGGTGAAAAGCAAAACTCTGGTATTAGAACTGGTTCCAGTCCTAGTTTTGTCACCAGTTATGGTACCTGGGACAGTTACTTTAGCTTCAGTAATGTTCAGTTTCCCTATCTGAGAAATGGGGATAAAAGCTATGTCATAGAATTGTTATAACAGACATTATTATATGTAAAGTGTCTGGCTCAGAATAGGAGGATATGACAGATCCAGTACGTTGGTTCACTCAAAATCTTTTCTCAAACATCTTCTGCCTTCCTCTACTAGAGAGGGTAGAAGAGGGACAATACTCAAACTCCCAGCTCTTCTGTAGCTAGGGGTGGCCATAAAACCCAGTTATGGCCAATGGGATGTAGGTAGAAGTCCTTGACTTTTCCAAATAAAAAGGCAGGGCTTCCAAGCAGCAAGTCCTTACTCTTCTCTCCACCTCCCTCCCCAACCTTCTTGCCTGGAACTCAACTGTGAGAGTGGAGGTACAGCAGCCATCTTGCAGTCATGAGGTAACAAGACAAGAATCATAAGCAGATGATGATGGGGTGGCAAGACAGAAAGCACTGGGTACTTGATGACATCGTGGAGCTTCTATTTTAGTCCATGGCTACCTGCCCAGAAATTTATTGTTGTGCGAGACAAATACCTCCTCACTGGTATTCACCAGTGTTTGGTGGGGTTTCTGCTATGTGAAGCAAACACAATATCAATAGCTATCATCATTATCATCTCTGTTCTCCTGCGTCTATCACAACTTCCAGTCACAGATTTAGATTTTATTATCTAATTGGGGAGTCAATTAGGGTTTATTAAATGAACCTCTAAGGTATCATTTCCCAGGGAGTATTCCAAGAAACATTGGTTCTTCCAGATATTAATAGGTGTTCTGAGAAAAGAAAACTCTCTACTGTCAAGTGAACAAATGGTGGTACCTGGCAGAGATATTTTAACAGTGATTTCAAGTCGATGTACTATCTGAGGGCTTTCCAAAGGATATGTGTAAAAAAAAATTATATTAGAGAATCAGGTTCAGATCCTCAACTACCATAAGTACTCTTTGCAAAAATTAATACGTCTAAAGACTCCTCATTAGGGTTCCTCTCTCCCTCCTGTCTTTTCATCACGTCCATCTTCCCACCTTACAAGAGAAAGGTGCATCTCCCGCCCGGCCAGAAACTACCCTGAGGCATTGCACTAAAGTTGTAGAAAGCTCTGTGCCACAAAGAGACGATTCCAAATATTGCTACTTAACTGGATTCTAATGGCCAGGTCATCCTTTTGCAAGCCTTGTGGTTCCCAATTCTTTGCTTTCAACAGAATTGAAGGACACCCTAATTGAATTGTCAGCTGATAAATCATTAAAATCTTTTCTTAATGATGAATCACCATGTGATCTTCATTTTATATCTTTGAAATAGTGCAGACGTGAGTGGCAATGCTATTAAATATTTTCACCTACTTATTTATGTGAACACAGTTTCTCAATGCCTATATCTGTAAAAATAATAAATAGGAATAGAATGGATGCTGCACCCTGTCTCATTCTAGCAATAAATAACTCACCCATGGATACAAATAACAATTGAGAAAAAGGCATACTCAGCTTATTAATGAATGCAATTCCAATAAAAATTTATTTTTACGTTTAATAATTTTGTATCATAATGAATTGTAATATTTGTCTGTTGTTTTGACTAATTCTGTGCTAATGATAACTAAGTCCAGAAGAAAAACTTTTACAACACTTTGTAGCCCTCGACTTACATTTGTGTGTGTGTGTGTGTGTATGTAGGTACAGAAGTATGGTAGAGTGACCAGTAAAGGCCTTTAAACATTATTTTAGAATAAAATTCTGTGGGAAGGACTTCCCTGGTGGTGCAGTGGTTAAGAATCTGCCTGCCAATGCAGGGGACATGGGTTCGAGCCCTGGCCCGGGAAGATCCAACATGCCGTGGAGCAACTAAGCCCGTGCGCCACAACTACTGAGCCCGCGTGCCACAACTACTGAAGCCCACGCACCTAGAGCCCATGCTCTGCAACAAGAGAAGCGACCACAGTGAGAAGCCCACGAACCTCAACGAAGAGTAGCCCCGGCTCGCTGCAACTAGAAAAAGCCCACGTGCAGCAACCAAGACCCAATGCAGCCAAAAAATAAATAAATGAATAAAAATTAAAAAAAAAAATTCTGTGGGAAAAGTGGAAAGGAGAAAAATGGTGACCATGTGTATTAAAGAAAAGCTTGTTCATGTACTTTGAAACTAGATGGTGGTGGATATCAAATTCTCGTAGCCGGTGTCAAATTGCTGTGGTATTTAGAATTCCTTGGAAAATATTTAAGAGAGCAATGTAAGAGCTTTATTTTTAAATGGCAATATTTATAATGTCAGAAATCATATCCTTTGCAACTATTTAAACTTATTGTGAAACTTTTTAGATGTTTATTTTTAAAATGGATGGGGGTATACAGTTTTCAAAATTTTGGAGGAGTATACAGGCAAAAATTTGAAGATCACTGCCTTAGAGGATCTGCTTTCACGGATAGATTAAAATGCCAAGTATTAAGAATGATATTGTGGAACTAGTGCTTCTACAATCATTTATTCTTCTGAAAAAGGCTAATTATAATAACTGCCTTGCATATTATACTGTACCCAGCATCCTTTACACATAGATAATGCAAAGCTAAACTTTACTCCTCTCTCTCTCGCACTTAATCACAAAAGAGAGCTGTTTGGAATCCAAAGTTATTAATCTATTAATAAGATTTCATCTAAATTATGAGGACAAGAATATAGCCTACAATCAAGTAGCTTAAAAGAGAAATACATTTGGAGGACAAAATACCAAAAAAAAAAAAAAAAAAGAAGATAGGATTCATAACAAAAAGCAAATTAAATATGTTGTCAGTGAGAGCTGAGTAGGAAAAACAGGCAGTGCCAAGGGATGAGAGTTAACTGCTCTGCCCCAGCTGTCTTTTGAAGAATGTATTGTCTACTTTTATGGGATGCATATGTTGGGACCCAGTAGATCTAGAAAGAGATGGAAAAGGCAAAGAATAGCAATCAAGGACAATGAAGATCTGATTTTATTGAAAGGCCTAGATTCACTTTAAAGTAGTTAACTTATTAAAAGATTTATGTTTCTGTCTAAATATAACAGGAAGTCAAATGGTAACCCAGGGGATGTTTTAGAGTCAAACCTCTCAGAAGAAGGAAATTACTTAGGGTGTATTAAGGATACATTAATATTTTTTTGAAGGGATATTTGTTTTGGTAAAGAATCTTTGGTGATCAAAATTCCTGCTTAGATTTCTTCCACTGTATAAAAGGGAAAATGGGATAAAAGGGAAGAAAATAAAACTTCAGATTATCACAACTATTGTAAGATGATAGAATTGTAGCTTGAATCAATTCTAATAACTAAAGCCAACTTTTGGTTAATAATCATAAGAGATGCTATGAATAATATTAACTCAATTTATTGGTTATTAACTAGTACTTATAACTGAATAAATTATTGTTTCATAACTAATTGTCAAGATTCATTTAAGCCAAAAGTCCTAACATCTCCTCTGGTAGAGGTGTCAAAATGATCTAAAGAGAGGAGAGATGTAGAAAAGACCTGACTGATTCACAGTAGGGACTCTTGACATCTGAAAATAAGGAGCCAAGAGAACAGGGCTGTTCTCGCCAGCCCACCCAGGAGAGAACAGAAGACCTGCTTTTAAGAAATCAAAACAACAACAAAACAATTCTCTCATTTTCAGTCCACTCCAACATCACATATCAAGTGTTAGTTATTTTGGTATGAAGAATAAGACTTTTCCCCAGTGAATTTGCTCCTTCTCCTGCATTGCCTTGCTCATTGTGAGTCCACAACCTGTACACCTGCACATGGCAGCCTTGATTCACCATCTACCATTCTCCTACACTAGAAACCTGGGAATCATCCTTGGTTTCCTCTAATATTTCCTTCATCCACTTCTCTCCATCTGTCTGTCTCCTAGCAAAGAACTCAAATATGTATGGAATAAATGACCTGATTTAATATGATCTATGATTGATCTCTTTCTTCAAGGAGTGCTCTGTGAAAAATGAGGAGATGGATACAAAAACCCCTTGCCCTTTAGCTCTTCAGGTGCCACCTCCTCCAGGAAGCCTTCCAGATCCCCTTCCACCAATCAGACTCGGGTATGTGACCCTCCTCGGATCTCCCAAAGCACCCTGTGCTTACATTTGCCGAAGAACTTATAATTCTGTCTTGCAACCATTAATTTACTTGCCTGAGTCCCCCACTAGTTAGGAACTTTTATACCTGGATCCCCAGTGCCTAGAAGAGTATCTGGTACAAAATACAAAGACAATGAATGTTGTTGAATGAATGAATGAATGATACAAGGAATAAGTGCAATAAGAGGTAGCCACAAATCAGTCCTATGGGGAGACATATGAAAGAGCAGCTAATTCTGCTATTAGGGTGAGTCAAAATATGAGTTGGAGTTTCCCTAGTGAATAAGGCAAGGAAAGGTGTTATAAGCAGAAAGAATAGCATGAACAAAAGCATGTGGGCAAGAAAGCACATGAAATATTTAAGAAAATGGGAGCCTGGCAAAGCTCAAGAACGGCTTTGAGTGGGAGGAAATGGGGCAGATGCGGCTAGAAAAGTTGTTTTAAACAAGTTGTAAAAGATCTGGAAGAGATATCAAGGGGACTGAAAATTATAAAGTAGAAAGTCACTGAAGTTTTTAAGCAGAGTAATAACATGATCAGATCTCTAAAAGAGAAAAAAATACTTTGTTTCCTTTTTGGTAACTAAAAGCCATAGATCTACCTTCCTCCATCTTTATATTTCTTGCTACTTCATGAAAGTAAAAAAACAAAGGCCAGCTGAAGCAATTCCTTGCCTGGTCTGAACTAGGCACTTTTTTTTCTTTTCCTTGTTTTCTGACCAGTTGCTTGGTGAAGTGAGTGCATCATACAGCTGGGAAAACACGAGCTTCTCGAGTTTGTTTGGCTTCAGAGCTATGTGGGTGAGCGTGAGTCTGGGCAGTGTGTCAGCTCCTTCCTGAAAGTCTGGGTCAAGGAAGTCCACGACACAACCTTGTTTACTTGATTTTGCTTTCAGTGTTGAGAACACTGGTTCTGATGACTACAAAGGTGTATGTGGTCGCTGTTGGCTCACAAGCCTGCAATTCCTTTGAAAAGATGATCTGATTGGGACAACTGTGACCTTATTTTAATACCTCAGTTCCTTTTGAAATGCCCAGATGGAACTCGATGCTTTATTTTCCTAGTGGATTTTGTTCCTGGCTAACCATCATAGTTCAGTGGGTCACTGGGAATAATTCTTCGGGACTGAATAGCTGGGCTTGCAGATTTGGAGGTGGGGGACTCCCACCTTGAGGGACCAGTCTGCTAGCCCAGATATATGGAGTTACAGTTAATTGACAAATGTTCACTGAGTGCCTGCTTTGTGCCAAGCACTGGGATCCCAAGACCATGAAACAGTTTCTACCAGAGTCCAGTAACTAGACTGAAAACTCATCAAAGGTAAAGCCAACTTTTATTTCTCTTATATCTCCCAAACTGCCTAGTGCAGTTAACTCAAGGTGGAGCCTCAGTAGAAACGAAGGTCTTAAATAAACAGGTATATTTCAATTTTGCCCAAAAAGTATTTACTAAGAACCTACTGTGGGCCAATATCATGTTAGGTAGTGGAGAGACAAAGATGCCTTTACCCCCAAACTGCTCCCGGTCTGGCGGGGAAGACAGACATTAAAACAATTATTCAGCCTATTTGAATCTGAGCCTCCAAGGAACCCCAAGGCCTCTAAAGAAACTTTTGCCACCTTGTCCCTCTTCTGGAACCCGCAGGCCTCCCTACAAAAAGGCTGGCCGGGATGCTGCCCAGCACAATGTCCAGTCTGATACTTTTGCCTTTTCAGCTGTTATTTTACTATCATTCCTACAGGCAGTAATAGAGGCACAAGCCTCTCTTACTTGGTGCTCAGAGGAGGGAACAACTTGACAACATGACATGAGACGAGAGCCTGATTAGATCTAGAAGGGGATTATGCAATCTCCAGCAAAACCCAACACAGCAGGTGATGTTTTGCTTCAAGGAGTCTACTCAAACCAAAAAAAACCCCTACTCCCCCAAGCATGGCTTGTGCAATCCAGATAGAAGGGCACCTGACCATTATTTCATGTTGGAAATGATGGATTCCAGATACAGAAAATCATTTTGAAATGGTATTATAAAACATTTTAATTTAAAAAGTTAATTTAAATAGTCATGTCTTCCGATTCTACACCCAACATTATCCACAAGCCTGGTTTTGTAGCCATCTTTGTTCAAATGATCTTGTTACCTGCTGAATCCTTACACTCACTCATGAGCCACAGTGATCCAGAGAACCTTCCAAGGACCAGTTTAAGAATCTCTAGAGCTAATCCTCCAGGCAGAGGAGAAAAGAATGCTTTTGTTTCCTTTTCATCCCTTGCAAAGCTGATATTTAGAGCCTAGAAATGTGGAACCTTCAACATTCTGAAAAACGAAAAGAAAGAGATGGAGAGAGAGTGAGAAGGAGAAAGGAGGGAAAGAAAAAAGGAATGAAAGGGGGAGGGAGGGAAGAAAAGAGAAAGGGAGAGAAAAGAAGGAAAACCATTTACCCAAACCTCTCCTCAGATTTTCAAAATATAAATTCATAAAATCCTAAAGCTGAAAGGGCCAATTTCCCACTTGTAAAAGCATCAAACATCACCTGAGCCGGTTTTTCAGTAAGAACCACAATTATTCTACAGAAACTTGTCAACAGTTCTCTGCTCAATTTTATGAGCAAAAAGCAATGAAGCAAATTACACTCGTCTGTGTTCTATAGAATTTGGCTTCTTAAAATTCAGGTGTTGGGGGCTTCCCTGGTGGCGCAGTGGTTGAGAGTCCGCCTGCCGATGCAGGGGACACGGGTTTGTGCCCCGGTCCGGGAAGACCCCACATGCCGCGGAGCGCTGGGCCCGTGAGCCATGGCCGCTCAGCCTGCACGTCTGGAGCCTGTGCTCCGCAATGGGAGAGGCCACAACAGTGAGAGGCCCGTGTACCGAAAAAAAAAAAAAAAAAAAAAAAAAAAATTCAGGTGTTGGACTGTTGAGCAGAACATGCTAGTTCCTTTGTTAATGCTTTTGTTTTTATCTCCTTTCACCCAAAGCAAGATTTCATAATTGGATTATTTAAAAATAAATTACTGGCACAAGACCAGACTAGTCTCTCGTCACTTTTCCAGCTTCATCTGTCTCCACTTCTTGCTGTGCCCACAAACTAGAGCTCTCGATTCCCATGCAGACACCACACCATTTCACCTCCAGGCATTACCCACATCCCCTCTCCACGGAATGGCCTCTCCCGCAGTTCTCCCTGCACGCATGGGCTTCTCCAGGATGACCTTCCTCCTTGCCCTTCCTTTGCGCTCCTCTCTCACGCTTAGTGCATCTTCACCGTCCCACTTACCAC
This sequence comes from Tursiops truncatus, assembly GCF_011762595.2. NCBI lineage: Eukaryota > Metazoa > Chordata > Mammalia > Artiodactyla > Delphinidae > Tursiops > Tursiops truncatus. The sequence goes on from NC_047034.1 coordinate 125,853,249, forward strand.
CTGGCATTGTAAGGACCACATTGGTGCACACACCCCTCTCCCCCTCTCCCCAAACACGGTGACTATGCATCACTTATTTTTCACGCTCTTATGGCCTAGCATACTATCTGAAAATAGTAGGTACTGGTATCAGTTCTTTATTGCTGCCCAACAAATTGCCTCCAAACTTAGCAGCTTAAAGCAACAATATTGATAATCTCACTTTCTGTGGGTTAGGAATTCAGGTGCAGTTGCAGCTTAGTTGGGTGATTGTGGCCCAGGGTCGCTCACGAGGCCACAATCAAGGTGTCAGCCAGGCTGCCATCATCACAGGGGTTACTGCAGGAGGGCTCCGCTGCCTAACTTGCTCCTCAGGCTGTTGGCAGTCCTCAGAAGACCGACTTCCAAGCCAATCACATGGCTGTCCTGCAGGCTTTAGGTCCCTCTGGGCTGTCAACTGAAGATAGTATTTCCTTATCGCGTGAGGCTCTCCGCACAGTTACTCAAAACATGGCAGCTGGACACTCCCAGAGTAATGGCTGAGAGAGAGACAGAGACAGACAGAAAGACAGAGAGACAGAGAGTTCACGTGCGTTAGAGCACCTGAGCAAAATGGGAGTCTCTGTCTCTTTGTAACCTAATCTCAGAAGAGACATTCCATCACTTCTGCTGTGTTCTATTTGTTAGAGCCCAGTCACTAGGTCTAGCCCACGCTCAAGGGGAGTGGATTGAACAAAGACGTGAATACCAGGAGGTATCAGGGCCGACCATAGTGCTTAGTAAATATGTTGAACAAATCGATGCATCTCTCTAGTCAGAATGAGTTTTTCCCTCCCTGGAGATGTACAGCATTGAATCTGTTTATTAAGGAACACAGCACAGTGTGTGTGACTTTTTAGCTGAGCATACGCTCATACGCATCAGTGGATTATAAGCAACTGCATAAAAACAGTGCCAAATATATGGCTGAAATGAAATAAATAATTATTGATCGGGTGAGTAAGGGCAAGAAAGGTTGACAGAGACTAGTATGTGTCCACCAATATTTGTTCTTCAGTAAAGGAATTGTCTTCCTTTTAGCTGGGCACATAGGTGTTCCACCGGAGACTATATTTCCCAGTGTGCCTCACAACTAGAGATTGGCCATGTTACCAGTTTTTGGCAAGTGGGATATGAGTGGAAGACTGGGTGAGCACTTTTCTTCCTTTCTTCCCCTGCTGACTGGGGAAGACAGAGGTTTGGGTGGGTTCCTAAGAAAGAAGATAAACAATGAGGGTGGCAGGACCACCCTATCAGACAATTTCCCTATGGACTAATACCTGAAGCAGAACTAAACTTTTACCTTATAAAAGCTATGTGCTTTATACATATATATATTACTCAGCCATAAAAAAGAATGAAATAATGCCATTTGCAGCAACATGGATGGACCTAGAGATTATCATACTAAGTGAAGTAAGTCAGACAAAGACAAATATCATATGATACTACTTATACATGGAATCTAAAAAAAGTGATAAAAATGAACTTATTTACAAAACAGAAACAGACTCACAGACTTAGAAAAGAAACTTATGGGTACCAAAGGGGAAAGGTGGTGGCAGGGGGAGAGATAAATTAGGAGGTTGGGATTAACACACACACATTACTATATAAAAAATAGATAATCAACAAGGACCTACTATATAATACAGGGAACTCAATACTCTGTAATAACCTACATGGGAAAAGAATCTGAAAAAGAATAGATATATGTATATGTATAACTAAGTCACTTGGCTGTACACCTGAAAGTAACACAACATTGTAAATCAACTATACTCCAATATAAAATAAAAATTAAAAATAAAATAAAAACAATGTACTTTAGGGTCTTGCTGTTATATCAGTACAGGCTATTACCTGTCTGGTACAGAGTCTTTAAAAAATCCAAAAAGAAGTCTCCCACGACCCCGCCCCCTACCCCAGAGCTTGCCCCATGCTTTAAGCATGCTCTAGGAACTCCACAAATATTTCTTAGATCAAATTGTGCCCGAAGGCCCACTGGGCTGTGCTGGTGAATAAGAGAGGAGTATTAAGGTCACCACCTTTCCCTATAGTCAGGCAAGTATAGGTTTCTTGGGTCAACTCTTGTAAAATCCAGGGGCTATGAGGCTTCTCAGTGAAGCAGCTAGAGCAGCATGGAGTGGCCTGAACTTTCAAAGGTCGGAGGCAGAAAGCCAGCAGGGAGAGGCTTACGTCAAAATGGATTCTTCTCAAGGAAAATCTGTCCAGATTGAGGTTTCCTCACAGGATGTTGATTTGCTTTCCCCAAAAGGAGAAGAGTTCTCAGCCCAGCTCCTACAGAGGGCCAGGCCAGCAGCTCCTCCAAACCCCACAGCCATCAAGGGCAGGTGTCCCACTGGGCAGCAGCGGCACTGTCAGCCTTGCTCCCCCCTCTGCTCTTGGAGAGCCAGCCAGCTCTCCCATCCTGGAGGAACAGGGCCTCTGCCTTAATCTGGAGCTGGAAAGGATCCGTGGCCTCGAACTGAATGTTTTTGTTCGGTTTGTGTTCTTTTACAGTATATGGACAGAAGGCTCCAACCAACACCATCCGCAGATGCCAAAATAAAATGCTCACCTAGCCAAATCATCTCTGCTGAGGCTGGCTCAGGGAGATGACAAACCCTTGTTAAAATACAGGAAGGGGAGAGGAAGGAAGTGGGATACACTTGCCTGGATTGAAAATCTGTTAATAAGATAGCTGTGTGCCAAGCGCAGAGTAATTTGAAGCTATTTCTCTTTTATGGGAAGGCAAATTGGAGAAACCAGAAGAGGAAGAAGGGCTGAGGAACTTCAGGTTGAAGTCTACAGATTCAATGGTCTTGGAACATGGGGAAGCCTTAAAGAAGCATTCAGGGTGCTAAAGATGATGGCCAGGTCCATTACCGAAGGTGATTCCGAGTGGGCAAATGTTTTCATGCTGTTGTTCTCAGAGGACGGAGACGGTCAATCTGACCGAAGGGTGGTTTTATGCAAGGGGACTGAAGGGACTCACCCTTGAAGGATGATTAAGGCTTTCCAGGTGGTCACTGGCATGCAGTGGAGGGCATGTCAGGCAGGGAGAGGCTTGAACCACACTCCAGAGGTCTCAAAGGGCAAGGTGTGTTTCTGGAATTCCCCATAACCTAAGAAGGTAGAATCATAGGACACCTGAATTAAGTCTTTGATAAGAAAGAATAGAGATGACTTCAATTAAAAATATGGAGACTATATATAAAATAGATAATGAATAAGGACGTACTGTATAGCACAGGGAATTCTACTCAATACTCTGTAATGACCTACGTGGGAAAAGAATCTAAAAGAATCTAAAAAAGAGTGGATATATGTGTATGTATAGGTGTAGGTATAACTGATTCACTTTGCTGTACAGCAGAAACTAACACAACATTGTAAATCGACTATATTCCAATAAAATTTTTTTAATGTTAAAAAATATGGAGAAAATAGTGCAAAGGAGATGGGAGGGGATGAGGAAGGGTTAATAGAGCAGAGAGAAAAGAGAGACAGAATCCATTCCCTAGGATCCAGCTATAACAGGAGTAGGTTCAGCAAAATGGTTGTAAAACTTGGTGGTTTAAAAGTCACAGGCTCTTGAGTCAGCCACTGCATTAGTGTCCTTGGGCTGCTGTAACTACGTACCACACACTGGTGGCTTAACCATCAGAAACTTATTGTCTCGCCGTTCCAGAGGTTAGAAGTCCAAGATCAAAGTGTTGGCAAGGTTGGTTCCTTTTCAGGCCTGTGAGGGAGAATCTGTTCCATGTCCCTCTCCTAGTGGTGGTTGGCTGTCAATCTTTGGTGTCTCCTGGCTTATAGATGCAGCACCCTGTTCTCTGTCTTCACTGTCACACAGCATTCTCCGGGTGTCCATGCCTGTGTTTGTGTCCAAATTTCCCCCTTTATAAGGACACAGGCATTTGGATCAGGCCCACCTTAATGACCTCATTTTAACTTGATTACCTCTGTAGAGACACTCTCTCCAAATCAGGTAACATTCACAGGTACTGGGAGTTAGGACTTCAACATCTTTGCAGGGACGGGGCACTCAGTTTAGCCTATCACAGCCATCTAGGTTTGAATCCCAATTCTGACACCTCACTGGCCGGGTGGTCTTACAGAAACTCTTATTAGCCCCATTTTATGGGACTGAGGGCATCCTCGGTGCAAGGATGAGCACGAAGCAAGCACCTGACCAGCATCAGTGGTTACTACCGCACACCCTGAAGGACCACATACGCAAGTCAAGCCCTGGCATCCTTCTACTTCAGGAATGGAGACTGAGGGGCCACAGACAGGCCCCTATTTTACTCAGTACTTTCCCCCCACCTCCACTGCCTATCCTAGTGCCTGGAATCTTAGGGGCTCAGTAACTACTTTCTGCAGTTTATGACTCTCTAACTCAGTTTAAATTTTGAGCCACTGTACCCCCAGGGTGACAGTAACAGAACCGATCAATCTGGGGTTTCCCTCTCCTTTTTCTTGGGATTGTGGCTCCATTTCAGTGAATCCCATGGTGCCGGGACCCAGGACAGAGGCGTGGGAGCTCGTTGTTGTCTCACTGGTCCACCAGGCCTCTGAAGAGGCTCGGTTTGTCCTGGTTGGTCCTACAGCAGCAGTCTGCACAGGCCTTGGTCCCATCTGAGCGCCCCGGCCTCTCCCATGCCCGGCCACCATGTTTCCTCCATACCAGCCCAGAACACAGAAATCTTTCTGAGTCTGTCTGAGGCTTCATCTCTGCAGCCACCCACTCATGGGGCCTCCGTTTCCCCCAGGCAGAGCACTCCTGCCCCCGGGCTCCCCAAAGTTTCCTGAGGACATGCAGCCCCCCGACTCTGCCTCCTGGGAACCCCCCCCACCAAGACCCTCATTAACCCTCCCTCTACCGTCCCAAAGCCAGCTGGACTGGAGGAATCTTTCCTCTCTCTTTACTGTATTGTCCACAGGCATTTTGGGGATAGCCCCCCATCTTCTCCGTCCACTGAAGAACTCGGGTTTGGAAAGCAAAGCCAGGAAGAGACCTGCAGGCTTCCTCCCCACTCGCCCTCCCAGGCATGGACCCAGACCAGTCTATTGACTCAAGGGGGAAATACCAGGAAAGGGGGAAAAAAAATAAGTTAAGATTGAAAAAATATTATCCAAGCTTGTTTGGGTGAATCAATAAATGAATACATGGCACGGGCCCACAGAGCTTGGGGGAGATCCTAGGCCAGCTTCATGAAAATCCTCTCTCCTGAGGCTCCACTGAGGCCTCTGTTCCCAACGAGAGGACCCAAACCCCCTCACAACTCTCCCACCCAGAGGTCTCAGCTCAGGGCTGAAGCTTCTACGGTTGAGGTGCTGCCTGGCCACGTGCCTCAGGTGGAATCACAGGTTTCTTCCCCGCTGTGCCCAAGTGTGGCTGGCAGTTCTAATGAGCACTTAGCCCTGCTGCCTGGTATTATCACAGTTAATATTTGACATGGCTGACCTCCTTGCTACCTGGAACCGGTTCTTACTCAACCTATGCAGCAAAGTGAAAGTCTTGCCACTTACTACCCAGGTGACCCTCTCCCAGCCTCATTTTCCTCATAGGTAAAATGGGGGTAAGAACTCCCACCTCCCGGATTGCTGTGAGGATTAAGTAACGTTACCTAAATAAAGCCCCAAGCCCATGGCCCTCTAGACGATGTCTGCCGCTGCGAATCACTGTGGTTGTGGCTATGGCTGGCTTGACCGGGCTCTCCTGTACCTCACCTGTGCGGAGAGCAAGGGACGGTCAGGCTACCAGTGTTACCACAGCACAAGGGGCCCTGCCTGTGGACTTCACTCAACAGAAGGGCCATCACTAAAACCCACTCATGCCTTAAACCACCCCAGATTAAGATCAGCGTTGATCCACTCAATAGCTAAGCCCTTATGAAACATCAACTATGAGCCTGGCACTTGGATACGTCTGAAAAAGGGCTCCACAGGGAGGTAGATACACATGGGCAGAATAATAATGAAATGAGCTAAAACAACTGAGTTTAAATGGAGGGAAATCATTTGTTTGCTTGTGGTCATTGATTTATTCATACCACCTTCGGAGCCTCTTGTGTTTCCAAAAAGGATGTAAGGAGGCCTGGGAGAAATAAGGAACTTTACCAGGAAGTCGTCTGTGAGCTTGGCCTGGAAGATTGTCACTGGATAGCAGTGAGAACAGATACTCTGGAAGCAGCAAGTGCAGGGACGTGGCTGTGTGGACACGCCAGGCCCAAGATGCTACTTTTCCCGGGAAGGAAGCAGAGTGCTCATCCTCAGATATCCACACACCTTCTCCCTCACCTCCTCCAGGTTTCTGCTCAAATGTCACGTTCTCTACCAGGCCTTCCCAAATCACCAGCGGCATGCTGGAGCCGGCAAGTACCAGCTCAGAAGAGCTGACTTAAATGTTCAGGAAACTTGCAAGCTGGTTAGTATACATGGTGATTAATGAGAATTAAATTATGTAAATGTATAATTAAATGAATTGTATTCGAAATCAAGATTTAAAATATCCAAACTCATCACTTCTTAATATTTTTTGGCTCGTTTATGCCAACAAACAGTATTCTTTACATATATATATATACATATATATATTATTTTTCAGATTCTTTTCCATTATATTGAATATAGTTGCCTGTGCTATACAGAGGCCCTTGTTGTTCATCTATTTTGTATAGAGGAGTCATCACTTATTAACTATTTTACTATTATCTCTACTCAAAGTTATTTATATCTACTATATTGGTTTGGTAGAAATTGTGTATAATATTGTACTACTGTGCACTTCTTCCCAATTTCGTGTTTAGTGATGTCACATTCATAGCATGCAATCTGCCATGACAAGAATATTTACACCATTGAAATTGGCCATCGCTACAAATCAGGACTTTTTCCACCCGGAAAGCCAGGTATTAGACATTTCCCAGCATCCCGCTGCTGGCCACCTTCCCGCTTCCCACTCCCAGCCGCATTTGCTCTGATTTGTTGTTTCCATAGACCGTACTACTTTTTAACATGTTGCACAATTTGCTCGGTATCGTTATTTTCTATCTCACCACATCAGAATTAAGCTCCATGAGGGCAAGGATTTTTCTTCTATTGTGTCCTTCACGTATTTCCACACCCAAAGAGTGCCTGCCACCTGGCTGGTGCTCACTAAATCTGTATTAAATAATGCTGGTGAATGCTGGACTCACCGTGGGGTAAGATGGGTGGGCATGGGGCTGTGGATGGGGCAGGAGCCCCTTCTACCTCTCTGCCTTCGCCCAGCAGCACACAGCCGCTGTTTTCCTGAAACTCAGGCTGACCTGAGTTTCGGAAGCTCTCTTTCCCTCCCTCCATCCCTGCAGTCCCTGTGCTGCCTGCAGCCTGAGGTGTGTCTTATGTAAATGTGTCCCCCAAGGGCCCAAGTCTGAGGATTTCTCCCCCCCCCCCCCCGCCCCCCGCCAGCTCTAGTCACAGGCCAGAAGGTGCTCAGCACATGTTCCTTAGTGCTCTGGAGACCAGCGCTTTGCCACCTCTAGGGCAGTGGTTCCCAAGTGGCCCCAGGCCAGCAGCATCAGTAGCACCTCATTGGAAATGCAAATTCTGGGGCCCCACCCCAGACATTTTGAGTCAGAAGTTCTGGGGATGTGGCTGTCTTAGTTCGTTCAGGCTGCTAGAGCAAAATACCACAGCCTGGGCGGCTTATAAACAACAGGAACTTATTTCTTCGTTCTGGAGGCTGGAAGTCTGAGATCAGGGTGCCAGTGTGGTGGGGTGAGGGTCACAGACATTTCACTGCATCCTCATGTGATGGAAGTGGCAAGGGAGCTCTCTGGGGTCTCTTTTATGAAAGCACGAATCCCATTCATGATGGCTCTGCTCTCAGGACCTAATTGCCTCCCAAAGGCCCCACCTCCTGATACCAAGAGGGTTAGGTTTCAACATATGGGGAAACACATTCCAACCCTAGCAGAGGCCCAGCGATTTGTGTTTCCAAGATTCCAATGCAGTGGCTTGAGGACCACTGAGCTAAGCCTGAGTTCTCTAAAGCAGTGGTTTTCAAATGGAGCTATGTTTTCATCTGCCCTCCTCCCCACCGAGGGGACATTAGGCGTGTCTGGAGACATGTTTGGTCATCAAACTCTGAGAGTCGGGGTTCTACTGGCATCCAGTGGGTAGAGGCCAGGGATGCTGCCCACCCTCCTACAATGCACAGGCCAGTCCTCCACAACAAGAATTATCTGCCCAAAAGGTCTATTGTGCGGGGGGTGGAGAACACTGCTCTAAGGTAGCCTCACTCCCCCGTATCCATCCAGCCCTCCTTTGCTTCTTTCCTATCACATGTTCCTAGCACCCAGCAGCTGATTAAAACCAAGATGCCAGCCTCTGACAGGCATCTGTGAGGAAGACAGATGAGACTGGGGACCTGCTTCATGCAGAGTCCCTGCACCAAGGAATACAAGCACTGCAGCTGACCTTTACAACCCAGCATGTAAGTGTTATGATCAGAGAACTATCAAGGAGATGCTCCCAACCCGAGCTTGGAGCATCAGGGAGGACTTCCTGGAGAAAGTGGCTTCTGTGCTGAGACTGAGTTAGGATTCATCAGGGAGGGATGGATGGGGGATAGCTTTCCTTACGGAGAACTTACTATGTTTCAGTCACTATGCTGTGTGTTTTATTATCTCATTTCATCCCTGAAACACTCTCCAAGGTTGATACTATTATTATCTCCATTTTATAGATGGGGACACTGAGGTCCAGCTACACTAAATAACTTGCCTAAAGCCACAGAGCTGGGAAACATTGAAGCAGGGATTTGAATCCAGGTCTGTAGATTTTAAAGCCTGATAGGAGGTGATTGCCTGACAGAGGGCAAAGAAGGTAGACTGGAAATTTTTTAAAAAAACACCACTAACTCTCGTGTTAAGGGGTGAACTGTGTCCCTCCCACTGCCACAAATTCATATGCTGAGGTCCCAACGACCTCTAGTACCTAGAGAATGTGACTGTATTTGGAGATAAGGTCTTTAAAGAGGTGATTTAGCTAAAATGTGACCATTAGGGTGGGCCCTAATCCAATATGACGGGTGTCCTTATAAGAAGTAGAAACCTGGACACAGAAAGGGACATCAGGGACATGCATGCACAGGAAAGACCCTGTGAGGACACAGCAAGGCAGTCGTGCACAAGCCAAGGAGAGAGACCTCAGAAGAAACCAAACCTGCTGACACCTTGATCTTGGACTTCCAGAACTGTGAGAAAATGAATTCTTTTGTTTAGGCCCCCCAGTCTTCTGTGCCGGCAGCCCGAGCAAACTAATACACTTTGTTTCCTCTCCGGGGACATTGCTTTGAGGGTGAGAAAACTTAAGGCATGTTAAATCTTTTTGTGTTTTCTGTTGTAAGATAAAAGAGAATGAGAAATCTAGGTCTGTGTCCCCTTCTCTTCCCAACCTGACCCATGCATCCCCTGCCACAGGGACATCTGTTCAACCAAAGCGGCTAGGAGACACTTTCTCTCCCTGGCTTTTGTTAAGAGCCAACATTCATTCATTGAGGAGATTGTGCAGAGCGTCCTAGCAGGGGAGGAGAGCTGGGAGGGTCTTAAGTGGCAGAGGCAGATTCTCTGAGGTGAAGAGGTGATAGAGATCTGAGGGTGCCACCCAGGGGGACCCAAGCCCATTTCCTTGCAGTACCACAGGGAGTGGCCATTGGGCAGCTGACACGGCAGACCAGGCCTAAATTCTCATGCAACAGAGCACCGGCACCTCAAGGCATAGAGCACGGACATCTCAGCCGCAGCCAGGGTAGATCCAAGACTGTAGACAGGGACGGTAGGAAGTTTTCTTTCCGGTTGTGAGCCCTAGAACTTATACTGCTTCTGAAGGATGTGGGGTGCAGTCAGCACCAACACAAGCTGAGATCGAGTCTTCCATCAGCCCAGAGGGATGGAGGGCCCGAGTTAGACTGAGATGAACTTAAACGTGATATTTTTGCACATCCAAACTTGTGCGTTAAGATCCAAACCGACTAAGCTTTATTTTCAGAATTGGGATACAGAAAAGCAGGGCAGAAGCCAATTCAAGGCAAACTGAAAACACTTCTGTCAGCAGGAGAGACAGTGAGCCAGAGGGGAGGAGTAAGCGACCCAGTGTTTTTCTTCTGGCTCTGCCGCTGTCTCCTGGCTCTGTTTTGTCTCCTGACTAGACCTAATTACGCTTGTCATCCGCATCAGAAGGATGGGGCTAAGATTAACAAGTTAATGTGGGTAAAAGCTCTTGGAGCTCAGTAGATGAAAGGAGATCTAATTAGCAAGGCCAGCAATGACCGCAGGCAGGCTGGCCAGGGTGGGCTCCACCCCTGTACTCACCAGAGAGCTGGTTATAGCTCCTGGGAGGGGCTTCTGCAAATTCCACCCAAGCCTTCAGCACTGAGAGAACTTTCTGCACTTTCTTTTCTTTTCTTTTCTTTTTTTTTTTTTGAATTTTCTTTACTTTTTTTATACAGCAGTTTCTTATTAGTTACCTATTTTATACATATTAGTGTATATGTGTCAATCCCAATCTCCTAAATCATCCCACCCCCATCTCCCCACCACTTTCCCCCCTTGGTGTCCATACGTTTGTTCTCTACATCTGTGTCTCTATTTCTGCCTTGCAAACCGGTTCATCTGTACCATTCACACTTTCCTTCAGCCCTAGAATTCTGTGACTCTTCATGGGTAGAGGCAAAAATGTGTGCACCTCTCTAAACTGACTGAGACCAGGAAAAGGTACAACTCTCATCCTTCTTTTTCCTCAACATGGGCTGATCTGCCTGAACAGGCGTTAATGATTGCACAGAGGTCGAGTGAGTTCTGTGAGGGGCATCAGAGGGGTGTGGGTTCAATCCCCATTGCCATTTACTAGATACGAGCATTTTGGCAAAACACTCAATACCCTCGAGGCTCCGGTTCTTCCCTTGCCCAAATGAGGATAATACTTCCTACCTCAGAGTCGCGAGGCTTAGATTTGTTCATGCTGGACCCAAATAAGTGCATTTTTAAAAATTAAAGTTAATAATAGGGGTGCCTGGAACATAATAGCTGCTTGAAATATTGGTTGGCGTTAACTCTTTCATTCAACAAAAACTTGTTGAATTATCTATTACGGGCCAGGGAGAATGGGCATTGTATATCCTGGGTGTACAATGATGAGCCCCAGAGACGACTCTGCCCTCACAGATCGGAGGTGTGTATCAGACAATAACCTCCATAAACTCTCAAATCTTCCCCCAGTGCCTTGCTTCTACTCTTAAAAGGCATCACTTGAGAACTTTTTTAAATTAAAAAAAATCCTAAAACCGGCTCACAGGTATATCTGCCTGAAAGAAAAAGACAATTGATTCTACCCTAAGAATTAAAGGGGATGATTACTTTAAAATACCCCAAATTACCCAAGAATTTTTAAGTGCAAATGCTGGAGCAAACCTTGTAACCTTTCCCCTTCAGCTGCATGATGTGTTACCCAGAGTTTCACCTGTTATGTAAATGGAAGCCTGGCAGGCTTGGAAATGGGGGAAGAGTTTGTCCTTTGACTGTGAAAAGGACTGGTTCCCACTGGTCTCTCTCCTTCTGGGCACTCACTTATCACCATTGCTGCAGAGCACAGGTCTGTGTAAATATTTAGTTAATGGCTATCTCCCCCACTGGCCAGTGACCTGCAGGAGGGTAGTGACCCTGATTGGGGTTCCTGGTTGAACCTCCTGGGCCTGGTGCTACCTTGTACACCTGGGCTCGGGGCAGGCAGTATTCCCTGAAGTTCTCCTTCAGGATCCTTATGAACTGGTACTCTTATCAGGTACTTTTTGCACATATAGAGTAATGTGGCATGGGAGGATTGCTGACTTGCTAGCAATTCTACAGCTAGGGAGGGGCAGAGCCACGAATCAGAGCATACAGGCACGCTCACCCACTCCACCATGCTGACAGATATTAGGTGGACATGTATAGGATGGGAGGAGGGGTGTGAGGGCTGTCTGGAGAGCTGGGTGCTCAGGTGCAGCAGGGCCCAAGAACATTATGTGGTGCAGGCTAGTCTCTACCCATTAGCTGAACAACCTTAGGAAAGTTACCTCGTATTTCGAAGCCTCAGTTTCCTGTTTGCATAATGGCAATTTAAAAACACAAACCAGGGGCTTCCCTGGTGGCGCAGTTGTTGAGAATCTGCCTGCTAATGCAGGGGACACGGGTTCGAGCCCTGGTCTGGGAAGATCCCACTTGCTGCAGAGCAACTAGGCCCGTGAGCCACAATTACTGAGCCTGCGCTCCGCAACAAGAGAGGCCACGACAGTGAGAGGCCCGCGCACCATGATGAAGAGTGGCCCCCGCTTGCCACAACTAGAGAAAACCCTCGCACAAAAACGAAGACCCAACACAGCCAAAAATAAATAAATAAATAATTTTTTAAAAAACAAAAAAACCCCCAGCAAATCACAAGCAAATGAGATACTACCTCACATTCTTTGGGATGACTACTATTAAAAAAAAAAAAGGAAAAAGAAAAAGTATTGGCAAGCATGTGGAGAACTTGGAAATTTTGTGCACTGCCAGTGGGAATGGTGCAGCCACTATGGAAAACAGTTCGGCATTTCCTCAAAAAATTAAAAATAGAATGACCATATGATCCAGCATTTCCACTTCTGAGTATATACCCAAAAGAATTGAAAGCAGGCTCTCAAAAAGATATCTGTACACCTATGTTCATAGCAGCATTATTCACAAGAGCCAAGAGGTAAAAGCAACCCAAGCGTCCATCAAAGATGAGTGGATAAACAAAATGTGGTCTATACATACAATGGAATATCATTCAGCCTTACAAAGGAAAGAAATTCTGACACACACTACAACATGGATGAAAACTCAGTACACTATGCTAATTGAAATAAGCCGGTCACAAAAAACTAATACCATATCATCCCATTTATATAAGGTACAATATAGTAGTCAAATTCATAGAGACAGAAAGTAGAAGAGTGGTTGCCAGGGGCAGAGGACAGAGGATGGGGCATTGTTTAGTGGGTACAGAGGTTCCATTTTGCAAGATGAAAAGAGTCCTGGACATCTACAGTGTGAGGGTCCTTAACACTACTGGTCTGTACACGTAAAAATGGTCAAGATGGTAAATTTTATTTTATGTGTATCTTACCACAATTTTAAAAAGAAAGAAAGAAAAAAGAAACAAGCCTGGGAATCTACCTGGGAGGAGTAGATGAGATAGAGTCTAGCACATCAACCATCTGGAATGAAGAGGTTAAGGGCCCAGATACCTTAGGATCTCCCTCAGACTGCATTTTAAGAGAGAGTTTCTATACTTTTAGCCCTAAAGAAGTGACGAGCACTGCAAGACTTTCATCCGGTGTGGCGGGCCACACAGAGAGGTTTATTGTTGGTGGTTGTTTGGTTGTTTTTTTTAAAGCAGAGAGGACTTTGGGGGCAACTGCCAATTACAAAACAGACACCTCTCACCATCCGCAGCCCACAGGCCTAGGGAGGGTTTGGAACTAGCCTCCAGACAGGGTAGGGCAAGTACAGGGCCTGACGGGGTGAGGTTCCATTTTTATGTCTCTGCCAGACACTGGTGCCAGGTTGCTACCAGCTGCCAGCATCTTTCAGTGCTGCCAATAAAAGTTTCAGCAACACTCACCAAGCCAGAACTGCCAGGCCTAGTGCCCCGGTCAGCACCCAGCACAGCCGTCTGCACTGACGCTGCACTGTCTCTCTCTGCAGAGCAGGAACAATAGATTCCATTTACAGAGCCCTGGTGTTTTGCATATATGATCTCATTTAATCTTTACAGCAACTCAATAGGGTGTTATTATATTCACTTTTTAGGTGTGCAAACTGAAGTTCAGAGAGGTAAAGTGACTTGCCCAAACTAGTAGGTGGAAGAAACTAGACTTAAACTTAGGTCTGGGGACTTCCCTGGTAGCGCAGTGGTTAAGAATCCGCCTGCCAATGCAGGGAACACGGGTTCGAAGCCTGGTCTGGGAAGATCCCACATGCAGCAGAGCAACTAAGCCCGTGCGCCACAACTACTGAGCCTGCACTGTAGAGCCCGTGAGCTCCACTACTGAGCTCACGTGCCGCAACTACTGAAGCCCATGCGCCTAGAGCCCGTGCTCCACAACAAAAGAAACCACTGCAATGAGAAGCCCGTGCACCACAACGAAGAGTAGCCCCCGCTTGCCGCGACTAGAGAAAGCCCACGTGCAGCAATAATGACCCAACGCCAAAAATAAATAAATAAATAAATAAATAAATTTTTAAAAAGCTAAAGAAATGGCCAAAAAAAAAAAGAATCCTAACCAGTTTCCCGGCTTTCAGTCTAAGTCCTCTCCACAACAACACCTACAAATCTATTCTTTTAGATTGACTAAATAGTTTTAAAAATTATTTTTATCTCTTTACTAGATAGGAAATTATGCACTTTTTGTTCTAATGGTTATCTTTAAAATTTTAACATGCTTACTTAATAGTGTCTAAAGTTTATTAATATTTTTAACTTCTCAATATTAAAAAAACTTAAAATGCTTATATTTAATCACTCCCCTTCCATCTTGATATTGTTACCAATATTTTATTTCACCTTGTTTTGTTACCAGAAATTAGTAATTACTCATTTTTTAAAATATATATCCAAAAAAGATAAATAAATTAAATAATTAATTAAAAAAATAAACTTAGGTCTGTCCAAAGCTGCCATCCATTTCATTATGCTACATTGGAACAGTGTGAATGAATGGATGAATGAGTGAATGAATAAATGAATGAAAGAAAACTGTAGGGGTTATTTCCAAATGTCTTTCAGCTGAGGATTTCAAAGCACTTCTCAAGAATTCAACAGTGATTTGTTGAATATCTACTCTGCAGGCACCTCAGAGCGCTGGATTTATAAAGTCAGGCCATGGTTGTCCTTGTCCTCAGGGAGCTTGCAGCCAGCTAGAGAGACAAACGTGTGATAACTAGTAATAGCTAATATTTATTGACATTGCTGGGCTAGCTTTCACAGGGGTTATTTTATTCAATCCATACCAAAAATAGCCTATGAAGGAGGAACTGTTATAACTCCATTTTTCAGATGAGGAGACTGAGGCTTTGATGGGCTAATAAACTTATTTCTGGTCCTATAACTCAAGGCTACTCAAACGATTGTCCTTGGCCCCAACTGCTTATCAGTGATCAGCTACAAAATTAGTACAGAAATAGAGTATTAGTGTATTTTATCAATCTAATAGAGCAATTTTATGTCTGCTGAATAAAATACTTTTTAAAAGTTCGTCTTGTATTTCATATATTCATTTCTTTTTATTTCATCTCATTTGTAATGAATTCCCCTCAGTATTTGAGGAGAATTGGCTCTATGACCCCCAAAGATACCAAAATCCACAGTTGCTCAAGTGCCTTATATAAAATGGTGTAGTATTTGCATATAACCTACACACATCCTCCCATAAATCATTTCTAGACACCTAATACATGTAAATGCTATGTAAGTAGTTGTAAATACAATGTAAATGCTATGTAAATACTTGCTGGCATGTTGTAAATTCAAGTTTTGCTTTTCGGAAATTTCTGGAATTTTTTTCAAATATATTTGATTCACAGTTGGTTGAAACTACAGATGCAGAACCCACAAATACAGAGGGCCAACTGTACTTCATTTCATTCTATTTTACAAAAGCACTGATCTACTATGGACTGAGGAAAAACAACTGCTCCTTTGCCAGAGGTAGCTGGAGAAGCAATGAAACAGTTAAGCAGTAGCAGACGTGGGATTTGACTTGTGCAGTCTAACTTCATAGCCTATGCTTGTCCTCAGGGTTGAAAGATGGCTGCCGCGCCTCCAGGCTCTGTATCTGCATTCCAAGGAAGAGAAAGGAAAGAGAAAGGGAAAAGGCACATGCCAGCTAAGTCACATGGCTCCTTATCGTTTGTCTGTCAGGCCAAATTTATTCCCTAACTCATGGCCTTTGTTCTTCGTATTTCTCCTCTCCAGATATCCACATGGCTTGCTCCTTCACTTCATTTCCCATCTGCATTTGAATGTCACCTCCTAAGAGAAGAGGCTGTCTCTGGCCGACCTGTCTAAAATAAGGCCACTGTCCATTCACTCCCTAGCTCTGTGCTGTCCAATACCATAACCACCTGTGCCTAGTGAGCACTTGAAATGTGGTTGGTCCAAACTGAGATGAGCTGGAAGTGTAAAATACACACCGGATTCAAAGGCTGTTTAAAAAATAGAATTTAAGAATCTCATTAATAACTTTCATATTTACTACATGCTGAAATTATAATATTTTGAACATACTGTACTAGGTTAAATAAAATATATCATTAAAAATGAATATCAGGGCTTCCCTGGGGGCGCAGTGGTTGAGAGTTCACCTGCCGATGCAGGGGACACGGGTTCGTGCCCCGGTCCGGGAGGATCCCACATGCCGTGGAGCGGCTGGGCCCGTGAACCATGGCCGCTGAGCCTGCGCATCCGGAGCCTGTGCTCCGCAATGGGAGAGGCCACAGCAGTGAGAGGCCCGTGTAACGCAAAAAAAAAAAAAAAAAAAAAAAAAAAAAAAATGAATATCACCTGTTTCTCTTTACTCTTTTAAATGTGACTACTAGGAAATTTGAAATTGCAAATTGTAAACATGTGGCTTTCATTATATTTCTATTGGACGGAGCTGTTCTAGCCCCATGCTGCTTTATTTCCCTTCATAGGCGTTATTACCACCAGACGTTAGATGACGTATTTCTACTTCGTTTATTATTAGTCTCTCCCACTGGGATGTAAGCTCCGTGATGTCAGTGACCTTATTTCCTGTTCATCACTCTAACCCCAGTGCCCAGAACAGTGCCTGGTGCAGAACAGTTACTCCAGATCTGTTATATGAATGGATGAGAAATGAACAAAACCAACTAGACTAGAGAGTCTCTCGGGCCCTTTCATCTTTGTGATTGTATCATTTGTATGTCTGACAATTGCTTAAAAATATGTTTTTGTAAAAAGTGGAATCCATGTGTGTATTCTAACTTTAATCTATACCCTCCAAGTGGTTAGATAATATTCAGTGTCCTACTTAGAAATCCACACTCTAGTGGAGACTGCTTAAGCTTTTCAAATACAGAAATCTGTATCAGGGGTTTCTTAATTAGCATCAGGAATGTCAAAGATAATTATTCATTGTTGGAGAAAGAGCAGCGCTCCAAGTAGCTTATCTAGAAAGACTATACAGTCCAACTTGCTTGCAGAACAAAGTAGAAGAATCAGCAAGTTTGGCAGCATTGTACCATGCAGCGCGCTTGTGGGATTCACCCCTCCTACCTCTCAGAAGAATTGATTGTGCCTAACTTGCTAATAAATACAAGTCTGGCAGAATTTGGTCTCAGACCTGCTTTCATAATAGCATACCCCTTGGTAGCAAGGTAAGGGGGATCAAGAGTATGCCCCCAATCCCACCCCGTCTACCTCTGATCCCTGGGGGCAGCTGACATTTATGAAAAGAAACTGACGGTCGTTAAACCAACAGACTGGCTTGGGCCTGGTAGTCAGAGACTGTTAGCCCTCATCCCAGATGCTTCATCTTCAAGCTCTCCCTCTGAGTAACAGAGCCCTGACCCTAGCTCAGACCATGCCTATCTGCACTTTGGCTGCAGTGCTTCTGGTCTCTTCCATGCCTGTTGCAACAAGCTGCTGCCAGGGCGGCAGGCAGCACGTCCACAGCATCAGAGGTCAGGGTGAGTTGCTCAATCTGAGCTAAGTGTTTAAAGGCAGCCGACATTCACACGGCCAGGCCTCTGGAATTAGCTGTGGGCCTTTATTCCCCCTTTGGTGAACACAGCTTCAATCTGTATTAACTCGGGGTAGGCCTGGCTCCAGGGTGTTGCAGGTGGGCTGTGAATACACACACACACACACACACACACACACACACACACACACACACACACACACACACACACACACACACACACACACAGCATTGTCCAGGGGCTAAAGAAAACAATATGTTTCTCCCAAGCATTTACCATATTTTGTATGCATATAGATAAATACGTTTCCTTTTGATTGTGTTACTGACTTCATAAAAATTTCTCATCAATATCTAATCCATAGATCCTAAAGGAACAAATGCTATCCCTCAGGGTCCCCAGTACTCAAAGGCCGGGTGCTACTGAACTAATGATAAACTTTTGAGCTGGAGGAGAGTTTAAAGAGCGAAAAAGTCAGTGATTTTCAAAACTGGGGGACGGGGGGCGTGGGGGTGGGAGGGAGGCAGCATCTTTTTTAAAAAAACTAAAATACAATTTTAAAAAGAGAGAGGGAGCAATGAAAGTCCCAGAAGTCTCCTACACAAGCAGGTATATAGGGGACGGGCTTACCCCCGATGTACCCTTGCAGATCTGAGCTGAGATGTCCTGTCACTCATGCACCACAAATGTCTGCAAACCCTGCACCCCTTCAACATGAGGTCCGCTACCTATCGCTCTGGAGGAGCCATCGTTCATTCCATCACTCCACCAACATTCATGAGCACCTGTGTGTGCCAGGCAGAATGGTGGGCCCCGAGAAGAGACTGGCGTACAAGTCAGCAAGGTTCATCAGACAAGGGCACAGTGGTGTCATGGTGGAACAGGCAGCCATAGGAGTCCAGCGACAGAGCCTGTGACCCCTCAAGGGAGGCGATTTCTTAGGTCACCCTGGAAGGTGGATGAAGGGAGAGGAAAGAGTGGGGATGGGGGCAGCAAGGATGGTGTGAGCTCTCCAGGCCAAGGGAATCACATGCAGAGGAAATAGTTATTACAACTAATCCATGTGACAGAGATCTAAGTGCTTTTGCATGTATACAACCCACTAAGGTAGGTACTATTATTTGCTCCATCTTGCAGATGAGAAAATGAAGGCACAGAGCAGTTAAATAACTTGTCCAAGGTCACAGAGCTAGGAAGAGGTGGAGCCCGGATTTGAGCCCAGATTGTCTAGAACTAGAGTCTTTGTGCAGAACCACTGTATTGTGCTGCATAAGAGTTCAGAAGAGCAGAAAAAACAAGTCAGTCGGGTTCAGTCAGGTTCAGTCCAGTGCTGCAGCAGACTCAGAGGTAAGGCTGGGGAGGCAGGACTTTGCTTTTAGTGCTGAGGAGCCAAAACTTGATCCTAAGGGCGATGAGAGCCCTTAAAGGGTTTTAATCAGAGAAGTGAAATGAATAGATTTCACTAAATTTCCTGCTACAAAACCAGATTCTTACAAGATCATCAACACTGCTCCCACAATCTCCCACCTCCTTGTTCACCTCAGTCACTTCCAGAAGGTCAAGGCCCCTTCTACGTCAACCACCAACACCCTAACCCTTATCTCCACGGCGCTCTGCACATCTATTAATCTGACCAGTTGCCACCCTGCCCGTCCTTTCAGCAGCCTCCCCTCCTATATCCTTAATCCCTTCTCAGAAGGCTTCTCTCACCTCTGGCCCTGTCTAGTGCCTGAATTTGCCTGAAAACTTTGCTTCCATTGCTGCTACTTGAAAGTAGTTGGCTTTTTTCTTTCTCTCATACCCTGCCCATGCCACACAACCCGGAGATGGGATGGGTATGTGCCTTGCTTCCCGTGGCCACTTCCAAATCATTTTATCCCCTTCTCCTTCAACCCTTCTTCCCTGGAAGCTTATTTCATTAGACTTTGCCCCACCTCTTCTGGACTGCCACCCTCTCCGGTCCATCCTGTTTCACCCTTTCTACTAATGACTTTTAGCATCTTCTCATTTCCTTCAATTGCAGCCATCCTTGGTTACTTCAGAATTCCAATGGCTTATCCATCTAATACCTTGGCTGCTTGTTCTTCAGCCAACTCCTGCTAATGACCCTTTCCTCCATCCTACCTAGCTATCCTCTTCCTTGGTCTTATCCTTTCATGTTGCAAACCCCACTCACTGTACCACCTCTGAAATTTCAACCTCAAATATCCTAGTCTCTGTGCTTCTAGTTCACTTTCTCTGATCCTCCAGTCCTGTAAGTCCTGAAGGTCATAATGACCTTCAATGATTATTCACTTCAAAACTTTCTCATCAGTCACCTCACTCTCACCTCGCTCAGCTTAGATTCATGGTTCTTTCACTTCCCTGCAAACTCCCTCCCACAGCCTTACCTGCCAAGTTCCAACTTGGAACTCCCATCTCAGGTCAGGCAATCCCTCCCCTCATGCCCATGTGGAATCTCCTCTCGCCTTCTCTTGGACAGCACTTCTGTAAGTATCTCCTCTCTTTCCTGCATCACTTTCTCCCTTTCTACTGGCTCACTCCACTTGCCCTTCCTCCCCTCCACAGAGGGTCAAAAATCAAGGTTCTCAAAAAATAAAAGGAAAAGCACAACAACAAACTTTTCTGAGCTCCCCATTCCCCTTCAACTATGGCCTAAAGCTCTATTCTCCTTTACTGCAAAACATCTTAGACGTGGTTCTCTACAGCTGCTGGCTCCTCTCTCCTACTTCAAATGTTCTACGCCACCCATTCCTTCTGAGGTTCTATCTCTCCACCTTGGTTGAGATGGCTCTCAAAGTGGCTGGTGACCTCTGGATGACCAACCCAATGGTCCCTTTGCCATTCTTACTAGAACTCTGCAGCAACATTTCACAGTTTACCAGGCCCTCCTTCCTGGAAATGCTTTTTCTTTTGGTTTCTGTGACACCAGATTTTCCTGGTTTTACCCCCACTTCACTGGCAGCTCCTTCTTCATTTCCTTTGCTGGCTTTCTTCTCTTTGATTTTAAATACTGGAGCTCTTTTCTATATTCATTCTCCCCTTTGGTGACCTAATTCAACCCCATAGTTCAAATACCAATTTAAGACTATGTTTCCTGAATCTCTGTCTCTAGAACCAACCTCTCAGCTGATTCTGAGACTCATATCCAGCTGCTTTTTTGACACCTCCATGTGGATAACAAATAGACCTTTCAAATTTGATGTGGTCA
Source organism: Tursiops truncatus (assembly GCF_011762595.2). NCBI lineage: Eukaryota > Metazoa > Chordata > Mammalia > Artiodactyla > Delphinidae > Tursiops > Tursiops truncatus. The sequence continues at coordinate 125,874,261 of NC_047034.1, forward strand.
GAGCACGACTCTTCATCGCCTGCCACCCTGAGCTTCACCAGGCTTCTCAACCATGGTAAATGACACGGCCACCCACTTAGTTACTCAAACCAGAAACCTAGGAGTTATCTTGATTTCCTCCCCCTCCTTCATTCTCATGAGCCAGTGCTCTTCACCCTCTTCTCCAAAATATTTCCAGTATCCATTCACTTCTTGTTCCCTCTACTATTACCATCCCCAACCAAGTCTGCAGTTATCTTTGAACTTGACTACAGCAAAAACATTCCTAATTATGCTCTCTGCCTCTTCTCTTGCCCCTCCCCTATAACCTATTCTCCACACTTCTGCCAAATTATCTTTCTGAAAAGTAAAGCATAATATGTCTCTTTGCTCTTTAAATCTTCCAATGTCTTCCCATCTGACTTAGAATAAAAGCAATACTTCTGTTCCAGCTCACAGAGTCCTCCATGACCTGTTCCCCACCCACTCTCCCCTTTGCTCACTCTGCACTACTTGGTGACCTTTGTGCTCTGGACTTGGAAGGTTGTTCCAGTCTTAGGACCTTAGCTCTAGCTCTACTCTGCCTAGAATGTTCTTCCTCTAGATCTCTGTATGCACGGATCCTTCTCAAGTCTCAGCTGAAGTGTAGCATCCTCAGAGAGGATTTCCGCATCATCCAACCTAAAGAATCACCCCACCACCATATACATGTCATTTCTCTCACGCTATCTTGTTATATTTTTATCATAGCTGGTGAAGGAAAAAATAACACCACTTGACATTTTTATATTTATTTGTTTGCTTATCTAGTGTCTGTCTACTTCCCTCTCCTCACCCCTGTCACACACACACTCTAGACTGTAATCTACACCTTTTCCTGTTCACTAACCTAGAAGAGTACCTGCACTGGTTGAATGAATGAGTTATAAACTATGTGTTTTACATTCCAAAGTCCAGAATCTGCACCTGTAGCTAGATGTACTGTGAGAAGGAAGCATGAGCAATCAAGAGAAAAATTTTCAGGTAAAATATGAAAAGGCCTGCAAATAAGTAATTTAAAACCTCCCAACAAACAAAAGTCCAGGACTAGACAGCTTTACTGGTGAATTCTACCAAACATTCACCTTAATACCAATCCTAAAACTACTGCAAAAAATAGAAGAGGAGGGAACACTTCCAAACTCATTTTATGAGGCCAGTATTACCCTGATAACAAAATCAGTTAAGGACACCACAAGAAAAGAAATTTTCTGGCCAGTATTCCAGATGAACATAGACACAAAAATCCTCAACAAAATATTAGCAAAACAAATTCAACAGTACATTAAAAAGATCATAACCATGACTAAGTGGGATTTATTCCAGGGATGAAAATATGGTTCAAAATAGATAAATTAATCAACTTGATATACCACATTAACAAAATGAAGGATAAAAATCATATGACCACCTCAATAGATGCAAAAAAAGCATTTGACAAAACTCACCATTTGTTCATGATTAAAAACTCTCAACAAAGTGGGTACTGAGGGAATGTACCTCAATATAATAAAGACCATATATAATAAGCCCACAGCTAACATCATACTCAACAGTGAAAAGCTGAAAGCTTTTCCTCTAAGATCAGGAACAAGACAAGGATGCTCACTCTCACCACTTTTATTCAACATAGTACTGGAAGTCCTAGCCAGAGCAATTTGGCAAGAAAAAGAAATAAAAGGCATTCAAATTGGAAAGGAAGAAGTAAAACTGTCACTATTTGCAGATGACATGATACTATGTAGAAAACCACAAAGACTCCACCAAAAACTTGTTAAAACTAATAAAATCAAAATATGGAAATTTGTTGTGTTTCTATACACCACTTCAGAAGGAGAACTATCAGAAGGAGAAATTAAGAAAACAATCCAATTTACAATTGCATCAAAAAGAATAAAACACCTAAGTATAAATTTAAACAATGAAGTGAAAGACCTGTACACTAAAAACTATGACATTTTGAAATAAATTGAAAAAGACACAAATAAATGAAAAGATATTCCATGCTCATGGATTGAAAGAATTAATATGTTAAAATGTCCATACTACCCAAAGCAATCTACAATTCATTGCAATCCCTATCAAAATTCCAATGGCATTTTCCAGAGACAGAACAAACAATTCTAAAATTTGCATGGTACCACAAAAGACCCTGAATTGCCAAAGCAATCTTGAGAAAGAAGAACAAAGCTGGAGGTATCATGTGCCCTGACTTCAAACTATATTACAAAGCTATAGTAATCAAAAAAGTATGGTGTTGGCATAAAAATAGACACTTAGGTCAATGAAACAGAAACAAGCCCAGAAGTAAATCCATGCATATATGGTCAATTAATTTACAACAAAGAAGCTAAGAACATACAATGGGGAAAGGGCAGTTTCCTCAATAAATGGTGTTGGGAAAACTGGGCAGCTATATGTAAACGGATGAAACCAGATCACTATCTTACACCATACACAAAAATTAACTCAAAATGGATTAAAGGCTGGAATATAAGACCTGAAACCATAAAACTCCTGAAAGAAAACAAAATAGGTAAGCCCTTTGACATTGGTCTTGGCAATGATATTTGGGGTTTGACATCTAAAGCAAAGGCATTAAAAGCAAAAATAAACAAGTGGGACACATAAAACTGAAAAGCTTCTGCATATCAAAGGAAACCATGAGCAAAATGAAAAGTACACCTACTGAATGGGAGAAAAAAATTGCAGAGCATATTTCTGATAAGGTGTTAATATCCAAAATATATAAAGAACTCATACAATTCAATAGCAAGAAACCCAAACAGTCCAATTAAAAATGGGCAGAGGATCTAAATAGACATTTTTCCAAAGAGGTACAGATGGTCAACAGGTATGTGAAAAAAGTGTTCAACACTAGTAATCATCAGGGAAATGCAAATAAAAAACACAGTGATATATCACCTCACACCTGTTAGAATGGCTATCATCAAAAAGATACGGAATAACAAGTGTCTATGAGGATGTGGAGAAAAGAGAAGGCTTGTACACTGTTAGTGGGAATGTAAATTGGTGTAGCCTCTATGGAAAATGGTATGGAGTTTCCTCAAATTATTAAAAATAGAGCTACTATACGATACAGTAATCCCACTTCTGGGTATTTATCTAAAGAAAATGAAAACAGTAACTTGGAAAGATATATGCACCCCCATGTTCATTGCAGCATTATTTACAATAGTCAAGATATCCTAAGTGTACATTGATGGATGCATGGATAAGGAAAATGTGGCATATATATATATATATATATATATATATATATATATATATATATAAAATTCAGCCATTAAAAAGAATAAAATCTTGCCATTTGTGACAACATGGATGGACTTGGAGGGCATTATGTTAAGTGAAATAAGTCAGACAGAAAGACAAATATTATATTATCTTCCTTATATGTGGAATCTAAAAACAAAAACCCAAAATGCAAGCTTATAGATACAGAGAACAGATAGGTGGTTGCCAGAGGTGGGGGTCAGGGGTTGGTAAAATGGGAGTCAAATGGTACCACTTCTAATTATGATATAAATGTCATGGGGATATAATGTATAGCCCGGTGACTACAGTTAATAATACTGTATTGCATATTTGAAAGTGGCTAAGAAAGTAAATCCTAAAAGTTCTCATTACAAGGAAAATAAATTCTGTAACTATGTATGGTGACAGACGTTAACTAGACATTTATTGTGGTGATCATTCCACAATATATACAAATATAGAATCATTATATTGTACACCTGAAACTAATATAATGTTGTATGTCAATTATACCTCAATAAAAATACATCGAAGAATATTTATTGCAATAAGAAAATATACTACTTATAATATAATTAAAAATCAGTGCATATAATGGCAGTGCAAATAATGGCACAATGGTATGGTAACTATCATTTTGTAAGAAAAACAATATGTAAGAAAATATTGTCAATTGTTACTATGTTTCAGATTTAAAAATATTTTTAGGGCTTCCCTGGTGGCACAGTGGTTGAGAGTCCGCCTGCCAATGCAGGGGACACGGGTTCGTGCCCCGGTCCGGGAAGATCCCACATGCCACGGAGCAGCTGGGTCCGTGAGCCATGGCTGCTGAGCCTGTGCGTCCAGAGCCTGTGCTCCACAACGGGAGAGGCCACAACAGTGAGAGGCCCGCATAATGAAAAAAAAAATTTAGTTTATTGTTTTCCTGTGTTCCTGCATGAAACTTAGATTCTCAGTGTAATAGGGGAAAAACAGTATTTTTTGAATGTTAAAAAAAAGGTTTTTCAAATAATTAGAGCTAAAAGGATTGGGCTCTTCTAGAAAGTGGAAAAGTTTCAAGGAACAATTATTTAGTACCTATCACAAAAGTTTCTCTCATTCTCACAAGAATGCCTTGAGGTACATATCATTATGTACCCCATTTACTTATGGAAAAACAGGTTCAGAGAGGTTAACTGGCCCAAAGTCACACAGAAGGAAGCAGGAGCTGAACCACGGATGTTTAATTCCATAGGCTATGCTTTTCACTACCACACTAACCTGGCCCCCTTACTTTATCTCCTCAAGTCTCAGGGTCCTCAAGTGCAAAATGATGACAATGACATGCTTCACAGGTTGTCATGAGTATTACAGAAGATAATGCATTGAGAAGAGTTTAGTCAGTGTCTGGCACATGAAGTACACTCATTCCCTATTCGTTATTATCAGTATCAGTGTTGTCTAATATTACAGAATTAGTGGATGGGAGAGCTAAGAGGTGAAACCAGTCCTAGCTAATTCCAAAGCCTGTGATTTTCCCATGGAGTTGGGTGGGAACTAGTCAGATCTGCTATAGAATGAAAGGTATTCAAGGATAGACGATCTACATAGTCCCACCTGATTCCAAGAGTGTATAGTTTCTGCCTTTATTTTCATGGGCCAATAGCAGTTAGAGTTAGGCTGGGTAGGAAAGACATTCCTTCATCCTCCCTACTTCCAAGTGGCCATGGCATTATGGGAGCACAGGTGAGGTCCCTTGGCTTCATCTCACTAGTCAAACCCAGCTGGGTGTGGATACCACTCCTATATCAAATTGGGTGAGCAGGCAAGTTCCCTTGTCACCTAAGGCCTTGGTTCTTTTATCTATAAAATGGGGATAATAATAGGAGTTAGCCTCATGGATGGTAAGGATTAAAAGGGTTAATACACGTAGAGCACCTGTCTGCATGCCCACAGAAACTGGCTAAAGTTCAGAGCGGCCTCCTCTAGCTGGTGGCTCTGTTTATTATTCTCATCCGGGAACCGAGGGTGAGCAGGGCATTGTTTAAGGACCCGGGAAGCCATGTTTTGCAAAATTCACTTCCTATTGTTGGACCTGTCCGACTTGTAACCGGCTGATTTAGCATTTGCTCACATGTGTAAAAGCCAGGACGTGAAGGGGCTTGGATCCCTGTACAGAACACATAATAAGGCAAACAAGTTTTGCTGTTCCTGTTTTTGAGCTGCAGGGAAAGACCAAGGGCTATTTTTAGCTGTGGTAGGTGTGGGTTCTGGGGAGGGCACTGGGGCCGTGTTTGTTACATTACGTTTTAACATAATACAGAGTCACCAGGCTGAAGGGATCTGTTACGAGTTGTTTTTATTAATCAAAGAGTGGTTCCCCCCCCACCCCGAGTTGAGATGTTCAGACTTAATGGGCAGCAAGCAAACAGTGCCTGATACACAGATTTAACCTAACAAAAATAAATCCTTTGTTCTATCAAGTTTCCATGAGGTATCCTAAAAACAGGAAAAAGAAATATGTCATAAACACAGCATTGTCTTCATTTGAGTAAGTTGTTCTCTCAGTAAAAAAATATTTTGTAATTATACTATTGTATATCTCACACAAATAAACTTTGGAAGAGGGTTCTGTGATTCAGGAACGAAGCACGAGCAAGACCTTCCCTTGGAATTTTCTTGAGCTCTTTCAGGTACAGACAACACATCTATCCTTCTCCTGAGATGAGAACCAGCACAAAGTGGGGGAGGTGGGAAATAATTACATCAAGTACAGATAATTTGGGTTTGAGATACTAGAAACAAAATGCATATTGCTGGGGTATAATAAATGATGTCCTCCAAAATCAGACATCACGAATTCACTTAAGAAACATTGGTGAGTGCCTGGGATGGGCATGCCGCGCGAGATGCAAAAAAGAACAAGACAGGGCTTCCCTGGTGGCACAGTGGTTGGGAGTCTGCCTGCCGATGCAGGGGACACGGGTTCGTGCCCCGGTCCGGGAAGATCCCACATGCCGTGGAGCGGCTGGGCCCGTGAGCCATGGCCGCTGAGCCTGTGCATCCGGAGCCTGTGCTCCGCAACGGAAGAGGCCACAACAGTGAGAGGCCCGCGTACCACAAAAAAAAAAAAAAAAAAAAAAGAACAAGCCAGATTCGGTTCTTGCCTTAAGGGAGCCCGCAGTTCAGAAGGGAAAATATTATAGATAAGAAAACGGCGTGACAGGTGCTCTCACAGGGGAGATACCCTGCTAGGCTGACTGGACCATTTCCAAGTTGCTTAATATTCCTGAATTTCAATTGCTTCATCTCTGACATGAGGCTAAGAATTCCTGTGAAAGACGGAAAGTTTGTGCGTATGTGGTTAAAGCAAACAAAAAAACGCCCGTGTCCTCTTTCCCACACCACAAAATGAAACATTAAGAAAGAGGTAAGCACAGGACACAGAAATAAGGAGTTTTAACCTAAGAGAGAGGCACAAGGAAGGCCCAGGATGACAGTGAAGGATCCTGGGATGACAGCTGTATACTAGGCCCAGGGGCTACCTGTCCAGGTCAGAGCCGGTCAGAAGGTGCCCAGAGGGATTGCTTCAAAAAGATAACACTGATAGAATCCCAAATGTATTTGAAATTTTTCAGAAAAGATTTATGCAACTGCAGACAAGTTTGAGGTTGAATTAGAGCTAAGTACACAGAAAATTAAGCAAGCTTAAATAAACAGGAAAATGACTCCATGGGAAATTAAAAATTGTGCAGGAAAAGTAAAACATCTAGTGTGCTAGATGACACAGTTGTGAAAATGCTGATCTGGCTCAGATTAAATTACCTATACTGGGAAGATAGGAAAACTGGGAAAAGTGTGTGTATGTGTGTTGCACGTGGAGTGGTGGGTTGATGTCAGATAAATCCTCATCTTCCCATGGTGGAAAGCCAATAAATAATGCCTAAAACAGAGAAATCACCAATTAGCAACATAAGCATGTTATAGAGAGATATGGAGTTGAATAACAAAAAAGTCAGCTGAGGTGTTCAAAGTGGTTGCCTCTGAACCATGGGAAACTGCACTGTGTGGGTTTGGGGCAAGAGAGGGGAACAGGAGGTAACTACCATCTCTTGTATCAAAGCATGCAGAACTTTTTGACTCATTAACTACCTGCACATATAACTAAGTTATCCAAAAACTAAAATTTAAATTATAAACTGAATTTTAAATTATAGCTACACAAGAACAGAAAGTGCTGGAATTCCTTGCTGTGTTTGTTGACAATCATAAAAGTCATGTGCACATCTCATGAAAACTTTTCTGAGAAAGAACTGTCATCACATGGTGTACCAGGCTGACTGGGCCTTCATATTATTTCTCAGATTTGCAAAGTCGGCATGTTGATAAAACATCATTTGCTTAAAAACAGGAGGGAGGATAATAACATTATTTACCCTCATAAGGTAGCTGACAGGGTCAAATGAGAAAAGGCAGTGACTTAGCCCAGCACTCTGTAAATATTGGCAAGTTATCCTATCTGTCCTCCTCCTCTCTGTCCTAATTATATAATTATCCCCAGGTGATGCCCTTAGAGCCAGGGGGAGAAGGGGCTTGCTCTCTCCCCCTTGTACTCAGCTCTGGCTGCCATAAGAGAATGCCAAGGGCTGGGTGGGTTAACAATGTCTTTATTTCTCACAGCTCTGGAGCCTGGAAGCATGAAATCAGGAGGCCAGCATGGTCAGGTTCTTGGTGAAGACCCTCTTCCTGGTTTACTGGTGGTCAACCATCTTCTCATTGTATCCTTACATAGCAAGGTAAGTGGGGATAGGAGAGAGTGGGAAGGGTGGTGGTAGAGAGAAAGCGCTCTCATTTTTATTCTTATAAAGTCACTAATCCCAACATGAGGGCTCTACTTTCATGACCTAATCACCTCCCAAAAGCCCCATCTCCAAATGCCATCACATTGTGGATTAGGGTTTCAACATACAAATTGGGAGGACACAAAGATTCAGTCTATAGCAACCACCATACTGGCTGGATAGCTGGAATGTCAGGTGTGGTGGTGAGCCAACTGGGACCATGCCAACAAGGGTCACCACGCTGAGGATGGTGAAACAACAAAATAGAAGGAGACATGACCTGTTGCCCAGTCCCCAACCTCCAGTCTAATAATGAGAAAGAGATACACTTCTATCTTGTTTAAGCTCCAGGCAGCTGTCATATTCTAATACTCATCTTAATTTCATTCATATTAACAGTAGGAGTTCTAGTAGTAGCAGTTACTTACGGTGTTCTAAGGAGGGACACCTAGCTCAGACTGGAGACCTGAAGTGCTGATATGTATACAAAACTGAACGAACTATTAAGCAATCAGGCAAAAAGAAAGGCAAGAATATTCTGGGCAGAAAAAACAACATAGACACAGCACTGAAGATGAGAGACACATAGTGTTTGGGGAACAGAAAGTGGTTGAGGTTGGAGTGGGAGAGGGAGGATGCAAGAAGCAAGGCCAATGAAGTAACAACGTTATGCCCTCATAGGTCTTACTGAGAAGTTTCAGTTATCAATCAGGGACAACAGGGAGCCACGGAAGGAAAGTTGATGTGATTCGATTTTTTTTTTCCCTGTGGACTAGCACTCACTGATCTTATTTTTTTTTTTTTTTGAAAATTTTATTTATTTTATGTATTTATTTTTGGTTGCTCTGGGTCTTCATTGCTGCGTGCGGGCTTTCTCTAGCTGTGGCGAGCGGGGGCTACTCTTCATTGCGGTGCACGGGCTTCTCATTGCAGTGGCTTCTCTTGTTGCGGAGCATGGGCTCTAGGTGTGTGGGCTCAGTAGTTGCGGCTCGTGGGCTCAGTAGTTGTGGCTCACGGGCTCTAGAGCTCAGGCTCAGTAATTGTGGCGCACGGGCTTCGTTGCTCTGCAGCATGTGGGATCTTCCCGGACCAGGGGTCAAACTCATGTCCCCTGCACTAGCAGGCAGATTCTTAACCACTGCACCACCAGGGAAGTCCCTGTGATTCAAATTTTAGTTGATGTGTTTGCAGTATGGAGAATGGATTGGAGTCAGACAGGATGGAGGCAAGGAGACTGTTTCAGTAATTAAAGCAAGAAATAAAAGGGGCCTGAACTGTGGTGGGTTACCAGGGGTGGAGACACGAAGGCAGATTTGGACAGATTCAAATGACAGGAGGTAGAATCTGACTCAACACGAAGGTAGAGGGGGAAATGGGTATTGAGAATTAGGACCAGATTTCTGTCTATTTCCCCGGAAGGATGACTGGGCCGTTCATGGAGACAGGCAACAAAGGAGGAGGAGTGGTTTTGAGGAGGAACACAGAAGATGCTGATCTTGGTTGCAGGAACCTGCAAACATCCAAATGCTGAAGTTCCAGGGGCTACTAGATATTCAAGAGAGAGTCTGGGGCTACCCATGGATTTGGACGTAATCCAGAATTAGTCTTTTCAAGCATTTTTGAAAAGTGAATTAGGAAGGTGATAGGGTAATCACCACCACCAGCAGAGGAAACTGAAGCCCAGAAACATCCAAAACCTGCAGCCAAGAAGGTTAATCCCCTAGTTTTGCTGAAAGGAAGGAAGGGAGGAAGGGAGGGAGGGAAGAAACCTAGACCGTACAATTAAATACAACATACAACCCTGGATCTTTGCAAAACTTCTACTCGGTACTACCAATCACTTCTCTCACTAAGTCAATTATTTATTCACCAAACAATAACTGAGGACCCAGCTGTGCTTTGCGCAGAACTAGGAGTTGCAAATATATAAGGTGAATGAGACAAAGTCCCACTTGAATGACTTCTTTTATTGAAGAGGCTATTCTGACTGGGGAAGACAGAAATTCAGCCAACAACAACCAGAGAATGTCAGGTAGCGAATGGTGAATACTACGATGAAAAGAAAGCAAGACGGGCTTCCCTGGTGGCGCAGTGGTTGAGAGTCCGCCTGCCGATGCAAGGGACACGGGTTCGGGCCCCAGTCCGGGAAGATCCCACATGCCGCGGAGCGGCTGGGCCCGTGAGCCATGGCCGCTGAGCCTGCATGTCCGGAGCCTGTGCTCTGCAACGGGAGAGGCCACAACAGTGAGAGGACCGCGTACCGCAAAAAAAAAAAAAAAAAAAAAAGCAAGACAAGTATGATCAAGAGTGATGGGAGATACTTTAAACTGGGAGATCATAAAGACCTCTCTGAGGATGTGTTGTGAATAACACGATGAGCCAGCCATGCAAAAAAATTCTAGGAAAAAAGGGACCTGCCCGTGCAAAGGCCCTAAGGTGAGAAGGGGCTTAGTGTGAAGGTGCAGTTAGAGGCCCGTGTGGCCAGGGTGTGGTGAGCCCAGGGAAGAGTCCCAGGAGATGGGGTCAGGGAGGTGGGTGGGGGCCAGATCAGGGGGCTTGTAAGTTAGAGTTTGGATTTTATTCTAAGTACAATGGGGAGTCATCAGAGGGTTTTAGCAGCAGAGTGACCTCAATGAACCTACATGACCAATGGTCCTGGCCGCTGTGTGGAGGGCAGACTTTGGCAGGAGTGGGAACAGGGATGAAAAGCCATAGCCCGCTCCTGTTCTAGCTCCACTTCTATGCTGTCTGTCATCACAATCTTCAGTTCCTCACAATGACTGGGAGAGGTGGGAGTTACACCCCAGTTTTCAATGAGGATTTTAGCTTTATATCCTTCCACAAAGCCAAGTTCAGTTTGGGGCATGTAGCTGTCTCTTTAATAATATTGGATGTCTGATTAATAAGTTAAACAACCCATTGATTCCATTTATTCCAAGAATCAGACAAAGCAATTAAAAGGCCTAAAAACAAAGGCCAGACATAGCAGCTGTTTGCCCGCCCTGGTCAGTTGCTTGACCGAGAAGCCCTGTCAAACTCAATCAACAGGGTGAAGGCAAGAGTTCACAATGACACAGAGTTCCCAAGTCTGCCATTGTTCTCTCTCCCCAGTGTTGAGCTGTGTCTCTGTGCCTCCAGGAATCTGCAGGAAAACAAAAACGTTCTTTCTAAACCTGGTGTTTTCAAGTCTTCAGTGGTGTGTCATTCTCTAGCCATCCTAGGAGCACCCCAGGTTCGGGTGTGAAGCAGCACACACCGGGCAAAGCGTGGCTCACACTTTATCTGCTTCCTCCCAGATTCACTAGTTAACACAGAATCTTTGGGCTTTCCTCGCAAACAAGGGTCTGAATCACCACAGAAGCCCGGGAAAGGCACGGTCATACTTCCTGCCCTAGCTATGCAGTTCCTGGGCCAGGCCAAGGCATCAACACCAACCACTGGATCACTGCCATTCTCACATAAAAGGCGCAGGGCACTAGAGCCGCCTACCCGACACAGCCCCTCCTGGGGAGCCCCACCCCGCCCCTGCTGAGAAGATTCCATGACCTGATGGTCAGGAGTGAACCTCTGACCCAAAAGAATTTCCAACATAGAGTAGCCTTTATCTTGCAACCTGGCATGACAAGATGAATGAAGGCAATCAAATCACTCTCCTAGGATGTAAAACCAAAAAACAGAGGCTTGATAGTCAAAAGTGGGCCCTGGGCTGAGAGGTGAGGCAGTAAAAGTAGAGCTAGTAACTGTGGTTGGCCACGTGTAAAGGATGAAGAGGAAGCCAGGGTGGAGTATTTGTGCCCATGCACATTTGAGAGAGGGAGAGACAGAGAGGGAGAGAGGGAGGGAGAAACAGGGAGGGAAGCAAAGTCAAGAACCGTGCTGTACAGTACTGTAGCTGCATATGGCTATTCAATTTTATTTATTTGTTTGTTTGTTTATTTATTTATTTGGCTGCGTTGGGTCTTCGCTGCTGCTTGTGGGCTTTTCTCTAGCTGCGGCGATCAGGGGCTACTCTTCGTTGTGGTGTGCGGGCTTCTCACTGCGGGGGCTTCTCTTGTTGTGAAGCACGGGCTCTAGGTGTGCAGGTTTCAGTAGTTGTAGCACACGGGCTCAGTAGTTGTGGCTCACGGGCTTAGTTGCTCCGTGGCATGTGGGATCTTCCCAGACCAGGGCTTGAACCCGTGTCCCCTGCATTGGTGGGCGGATTCTTAACCACTGTGCCACCAGGGAAGTCCCTCAATTCTAGTTAAATAATAATTTTAATTGATTTAAGTTAATTTGTTTAAATTTAAATTAATTTCTTTAAATAACATTAGAAATTAAAGATTCAGTTTCTCAGTTGAACTACACAGATATAGAATATTTCTATTATCGCAGACAGCTCTATTGGACAGCACTGGTCCGTAAGATCCACTAGGATAAAGAATAAAAGATCTTAGTGCCAGGTTTTCAATTCCTGATTCCAATTGACATGAAGCTCAACTATATATACCTCCTGCCCTGTATTCCATGAGATCCTTTGTATCCTGATAATTTGCATCTACCACCCTACCTCTCCCATCACTATCTTTTACTTGAGCTAGATTTTAGTTCTTATTACATTCAAAAGAATCTTAATTAAGAACATATTTTTGACTGATATTACTAATAGAAATAATAACAACCAGTACAATTTATTGAGTGCTTCCATGTATGAACACCATGCCTTAGCATTTTACATGCATGTTTTTATTTCATCTTCACAGGAACCTTATAAGATAGATTTTTATCTCTATTCAACAGCTGAAGGAACCAAGGCACAGAGAGGTTAAGCAAGTTATCCAAGGTCACAGAGCTCACAGGTGGTAAAGTAGGAATGGAATCGATCTTCCATCTTCAATGATTGATGCATAGGTACCTGGCTTGACTTTTAACCATGGAAGCAGACTGCAAAAAGTGGCAGGTACCCCATCCTGGGACATCGTAAATAGGAACTAGAAGTCTGAAACTTCTTTAGAGATCTGTGGATTCTGGGACACCTACTTAGGGCAGCTGGTCTGGTTCCAATCATCTCTCTGCCTAGCATTTTTTTCTTCCACTAAAGAACAGGAAGTTTGAGAAGTGACAGGCCATGGGCACAGGCTGACCCTGCTGCAAAATAGCCCCTCAGGAGCAAACTGCATGTCCTGTGAACCCGGGGACTGGCCAGCGAAATTCCCTGATGCTAGAACTTTGGTCAGAGGACCTAAGTTGTATGCTGATTGGTGCTGGAAGCCAAGTTTGGTGGGGGGAGGGAGTCAGCACATACTTCTCTGCTGAACTCCATTTCCCATTTGGTCTGGCAGCTTGTTTTTAACGAGGCCAATCCAAAAATTCCGTGTCAACATTGCTCCTTTTACTGGAACCGCAAATGCAGCCCCCTGGGACCTGGCTCTATCTCTGGGCAGACATCAAAAACAACTCCTTTTTACTTTGAAATCATAACAGTCTTCTAAGAGCTACCCACTTCCTTACTTTCTTTCCCCTCTCTGAGAAAGAAAGAAAGGGCCAGGCTTTGCGGGGTGCAGCACCCCAGGATTTACGGTCGGCAGAGAAAGCCTCAGGGCTGGCCAGGCTGAGGGGGTTTTCCTGGACCCTGCTGTCAGTTTTCCCTTTCTTGTGCTTCCAAGTCCTCGCGGTTCCTGCCTGCCTGCTTGTCTCCTGTCCAGGACCAGCCTGATGAGTAGGCATGGCTTTCCCAACCCCCTCTTCACCCTGCCACAGCTGCCTTCACGTTGTGACTTCTGGGGGTTGTAAAAGATGCTGCCACAACCAAAATCTTCTCTCCGTGGGTGACCGAAGCATGATGCATCCGTCAAACTTCCGTAGCTCCCCGGGGTTCCTCTGCTTTGGGGAGAGGGGCCACTTTTTAGCCGCTTCAACACTTGAGATCCCAGCAGGAGGTGGGAGGTGGGGAAGGGTATGGGGGTAGGAGGAAAGAAGATACGTTTTGGGAAGGAGAACACTAGTGATTAGTGGACAGTTAAAGGTGGATTTGTTGGCAAGTGGTACGTACTGACGGGGCATGTCAACGGTGGGGTTTGCTGCATATAAGGTTCTCTCCAGGAGAGAGAAGGTGAGAGAAAGGCTTTTCATGCCCTGTCCCCTGGGCATGACCTGGCTCCAGGTCTCCTTTCTCTAGGAAGGCTTCTGTAACTCCTGACTCACCCAAACATGGATATGTAGTCCTCCTCTGTGTCCTCATAACATCCTGTGTTTCCCTCCTTTGTGGCACTAGCCACGCATTCATCACCTCTCCACTTTCCTGCCATTGCTCTTCACTGTTTCCTGCGGTGTTCCCAGCACCCCTGCATCTACCTAGTGAGGTTAGCAGACACCTCCACTATTTTGAGTGAATGAAGGAATACTAGCTGCTCCTTGCAGAGCTAGGAGAGGAGCAGCTGAGGGAGTGGTGGGGAGATTGGTGCTCTAACCGAAGTTGAGGCTGTGATTCACGAAGAACGTGGTGGTTAAGCGGCGTGTGTCGAGTGTGTCGAGTGTGAACCTGCGCTCCATCACTTACTAGCTGTGTGCTTGGGCAGGCTGTTTCATCTCTCTGTGCCTCAGTTTTTTCATTCATAAACTAGGGATGATAATAATACCTATCTAACTTTTTGTGTGAGAAATAAATGAGTTAATATATTTAAAGTCCTTATAGTTTAACACATTGTAAGCTCTTAATAAATGTCAGCTTAAGAAAATTTTTAAAAACCCTAGAAGAGTCAGCTCTTTAAGCTGTCATCATTCATTGCTGACTTGCTTTATTCCCACCTCGCTGGCCTCCTCCTGTTGCTTTAACATGCTGGCCCATTCTTGCCTCAGAAGCTTTTCTTTGGGACTCTATCTGAAAGAGCCCACCCCTTGCCCTCTTTGGGTTTCATCATGAAGCACTTACAGTACAGTGCCAGACACCGCATCTGAGCATTACTTTATTTGAGTTTTGTTTGTGTCCACGTAAAAAAGTAAGCTCCATGAAGGCAGGGGCTTTGTTTTATTCACTGTATCATTCCTTGTGCCCAGTATACTGTCTGCCACATAGGAGGTGCTTAGCAACAGTTGTTGGATGGATGGATGGATGGATGGGTAGATGGATGGGTAGGTGGATGGATCCACTGACCTCCTTTGGGAGACTTCTGGGACCACTTCTCCCGTCCTTCCCCTCCTCAATCTCCCAATCACACACCCTCATGTGCAGCCCTTTCTCTGACTCCCATTCTACCAAACTTGCTCTCTGGGTCCCTTTCCCCTCAAATGGCCATTTGCCCAAGCCATGCACTGTCTCAGGTGGTGGGGTTCCCACACAAGCAGTTTGGAATTTGCTGACTAGTCCAGAGAGGTCAGCTGCCCAGTGTCAGCTGTTAAGGGGACACAGTGAACAAGACAGTCCAATGGGAGAGGCAAATGAATGGAGAGATGATTACATCTGCATTGAAGCTGTTTCAGAGAGAAACCCAGGGAGTACAGGGCCACTGAGGAGGGGCCCATAACCTACACCCAGGCAGGAGTTCCCCTTAGACCCAAAGCTAGGCTCGACCATAGAGCCTCATCCTAAATAAAGCACGTGAATAGATGACACACAGCTAGTCTGTTGGATTTCTCCTGAGCTGAAAAAATACCTGGAGGACCAAAGTGAAACCGAAAGCTTTTATCAGTCACAGGAGCGCAGATTTGATATCATCAAAGAAATACTTTCAAGACGTGGGGAAGGGCAGACAGTGTAATTAGCTGTGAGTAGAATACTTCCCGCTTTTGAGGGTGGAGAGAACTTGGGCTCCAGATGCTGTGGGCCCAGAATGGGGGGAGGAGTGACCCAACTCGACTCGCAAATCCCTGCTGGGAAGGGAACATTTCACCAGCCTCCGTCATCTGTAAATCACAGACTCAAAGACCGTTTTGGTATTTTTTAAATTAATTTTTATAGTCCCAGAAGATTCCTGCTGATCATAGTTCCTTGATATGATTTTTAAAATAATTTTCAAAATTAGAGTGTTATGGGTTGAATTTTATCTCCCCCCCCCTCCCCGCCAAATTTATATGCTGAAGTCCTAACCCTTAGTACCTCAGAATGTGACCTTATTTGGAGAGGGGATCTTTACAGAGGTAATCAAGTTAAAATGAGGTCATTAAGGTGGGTACTAATCCAGTATGTCTAGTGTCCTTCTAAGAAGGGAAATTTTGGACACAGAAAGGCCTTGAGGGAAGAAAATGTGAAAAGACATAGAAGACAGTCATCTACAAGCCAAGGAGAGAGACCTGGAACAGATTCTTCTGTCCTCAGAAGGAGTCAAGCCTGCAATACCTTGATTTTGAACTTCTAGCCTCTAGAACTGTGAGATAAATTTCCGGTGTTTCAGCCACCCAGACTATGGTACTCTGTTACAGCAGCCCTAGGAAACTAATACAGAGAGTAAATAACAATTCTTCTTCAGACTGAGACAAAAAAGGACCCCATCCATGTCTTTCCTAATCACTGGTAAATTCAAGTATTTCACAGGATAGTTTAGTTTCTCAATGAGAGTATATATGTTATATGGATATCATACCTATGGTTTGGTACAAGACAGAGAGTAGCCAAGCCTTTACATTCCTGGAGGGGCACATAGATTCAACTCAGTTTAACAAATATTTATTGATCCTTCCATGTGCCAGATGCCGGGCTGGAAACGCAGAAAATATAGTCCCTGCTTTTAAAGAGCTCACAGTCTGGTAGAAAAAATGCAAGCGTATAAACAACTATACCTCAGAATGATAAGCACAATGATTGAAATGCATAAAATGACACAAGGAGGAAGTGCGTATCTCAAGGAACGGGGGTTGGTCAGAGAAGCTTCTCAGAGGAGGGTCTGATCTGAGTTAAACTTGCCATCTTCTCTATGAGGTTACAAATCAGGGAAACAGATTGTACTAATACACGCTACCAGTCTGAATATGTTTTCAGAAGCAGAAAAACCATTTGTGAATCATTGCAGCATTGTTTATAATAGCCAAAAGAACTGGAAGCCTCCCAAATCTTTATTAATAGACAGTGTTAAGTAAATTATGCTATATTCATAAAATGGCCACCCTATAGCAATTATGCAACTGTTAAAAATGAGGTAGAGTTATATATACTGGAAAAGTATATATACTTTTATATACTTTATATATACTTTCCAAGTTATATATACTTGGAAAGATCTCCAAGAAATTAAGTGAACAAATTAAATGGTAGAATAATGTACATAATATGATACCATTCATGTTATAAGTAAAAGGATATATGAATAGTTACCCAGATTTATGAATGCGTGGAAAGAATCTGGAAGAATACATAAAAACTGGTAATATTAGTTACCTGAAAGGATGGGAGAGGAGAGGCAGGGATATTTTATATATATGTATACATTCATTTAATCTTTTACAATAAAAAGGTTTTAAGGCAAAAACAAATTTTAAAAATATTTCCTGGGAACTTGCTCTGATGCCTGAGCTGACTGCTGGAGAATTCACCTCCCAGACAACTTAGCTCTGCTCTCTCTCCTCATGCTGCGTCCACCCAGCCAGCATGTCCATTTACACAGTGGCCCTGTCCCCAGATCCTCAGTCATGTGCACACTGTTTGCTTTGCTAGACTTATAGCTAAGAGCTGTGAATTTAACAGCAGGCAGAACTGGCTTCAAATCCCCAAATTTTCACTCACTAGCTGTGTGACCTTGAAAAAATTATCTTTATCCTCTGAGCCTCAGTTCTCTCATCACAGGGTGATTGTATGAATTTAAAAGGCAATCCCCATTGAGGGCTCAATGAATCGTTGCTTAAAAAAAGATAAATAATAGGAATCAGCCAATGTTCAATTGATCCCCACTGAATTCAGACCACCCCCCAGGTTGTACTTACCTGTGGCCAACTGGACTGTCTACCTCATCTTAGGTGACTGAACTTCTCCAGTTTTAGTGAAAAATTATATTATATCAAACCAAAAGGAAGTAAATAATGGGATTTGAAGATTTGATCAAGAGTGTTCATCTTCAGTAAAAACAGATTCTACCTTCTCCCTCTGTCCTCTCTATTCCCACTCCCTCTGACACACACACCCACACCTCCCCACACACACCTCAAAACCACTAGAAGTTTGGGCAGAACTGTTCCCATGGGAAGAAAACCCAGTATGACACAATCCAAATGTGCAGATTTGCTCTATCCATCAAGAAGTTTCTTTAAAATAATGCTTGCCCGGCAGCATTTAGCATATGCTTATAGAATAAACGCAATTCACTAGATATTTATTCAGTCATCATAATATTAAAAATAATAGTGGGACTTCCCTGGTGGCACAGTGGTTAAGAATCCGCCTGTCAATGCAGAGGACACGGGTTCGAGCCCTGGTCCAGGATGATCCCACATGCCACGGAGAAACTAAGCCTGTGGGCCACAACTACTGAGCCTGCACTCTAGAGGTCACGAGCCACAACTACTGAAGCCTGTGCGCCTAGAGCCCACGCTCTGCGACAAGAGAAGCCACCACAATGAGAAGCCCGCGCACTCCCCGCTCGCCGCAACTAGAGAAAACCTGCGTGCAGCAACGAAGACCCAACGCAGCCAAAAATAAATAAATAAATAAATAAATCTAATCCTTAAAGAATAAATAAATAAATGTGCAAATAACAATCTAGAAACGCTAGCAGAGTATTTCAAATAATGCCTTTAGAAAGTAAACCCACCTAAAATAATAATGCACAAATTGGTGCTATTTAAAGGCAAAATAGCTGTACTATAAAACGTGACACTGATACTACAGTCTCAGTGTCTACATGTCTTTCAAACAGTATGAAAAGCTGTAACTTCAGGGTCTACCTCAAATAAAAGCAAAAACAAGTAAAATAAAATAATAGTGTAGTGAATTCTTGTCATTTTCAGCTATGTAGCACCTGAGCCTCCTTCTTATGTTAGGGAATTCTCTCATTCTGTGGGTTTAGGGAAGAAGCAGAGACCTTCCTCCTTCAACAGAAGCTGAAAGAAAACAGGCATCTTTTCATCCCATTCCCTGGCAGCCAGAGCTCTGGTCTGTACACCGGACTCAGCCATTTGGATGTCTCCATCTGGAACTTTAAATCTGGAGCAAGGAATATAAAGACAGGGGGAAGTCTCGAGGTGATCACAGCCTCACAGTGAGTCTCACAACCAGACAGTTCCTGGGTCCAGGCCTGGGCTGTGTTCTCAGCTGCCCAATCTACCTTAGTTCCTGCCCATTTTCCACGCCTGGTTCTCCAGCCTTCCTGTTGATCCTGTGAACTACCCCAAATCCTTTCAATAGCTTCCTATTCTCTTTAAGTTAACCAGAGTTGGTACCTATTTATTTGTAACAAAGAACCCTGACTGGAACTAATCACTGAAAATTATTGAGCAGCTACAAGCGAGGAATTATTCTAAGCTCTTACACGGAGTACTTCACTTAACCTTCATAACAACCCTGGGAGAATGTAACCGTTTACTCCCATTGGAAAAGTGAGAACACTGAGGGTTGTTGAGGTTAAATAGCTAACACAAGGTCAACAGCCAGAAAAAAGGCAGAGTCAGGATTCAAATCCAGATCCATCTGACTGAAATCCATTTAGCTCTCTCCTACTCAGCTCCCCACATATTTGTAGATTAGTTTACCAGTTACTCAAAGTGTCTTATACCTTACCTCATGTAATCCTGACAGCTCCTTGAGGTTGGAATTTTTAATCCCTTTTTTACAAATGAGGAAACTGAGCCTCAGCAAGATTAAAAGCAACTTGATCCAATATTTATCATAAGCCTTAAAACTGCACATACTCTGATTCAACGATTTCAGGTCTGAGCATTTATCCCAAGGAAATAATCAGAGGTGTGACCAAAGATTATTCACTGAGTTGTAATCTATTGCAGAGGAAAACTAGACACCATCCTTATGTCTGACAATCAGGAAATGGCCAAATTAGGGAATACCATATGATGGAATATTATGTGGTCATTAAAATTAGTCTGCAGAAGCAGATCAGTGGTTGCCTGGGCTTGGGGGGAATGTGGGGACTGACTTCAAAGGGGGTATTCCGGAACTTTCAGGAATGATGAAGATGTTCTAAATCTTGACTGTGGTTATAGTTACATGAGTGCACGCAGTTGCCCAAATGCATCAAATCATACACTTAAAATGGGTGCATTTATTATATGTAAATTATACCTCAATACATTTTTAAAAAATTCTTCTGTAGAAAAGATTTTTATCAAGAACAATGTTCCTAAAATATTAAGTGAAAAGGTTACAAAACGATATTTACAATATATTTATTTCCATGTGTGTTACATGCATAGAGAAGAGATAAGAAGGAAATATACCAAAATAACAATAGTGGTTATCATTGGATGGTGGGGACTATGGGTAATTTAGACCTTCTTTATACTTTTCTGTATTCTTAAGTGATCAGAAGAAATAAACGTGAAAAAAAAAAGTTAATGACTTGCCGTATGTCACACAAGTATTAGAAGAGGCTAGAAATTAGGACTTTGCAGCCAATTTAATTGTACCTTCTACTATGCCTCAGAGTTTCTACTCTGTACCAGGAATTGTTGTATTGCATGCTTTGGAAAATTGCCTATAAAACATGTTCTTGCCTGTGAGGAACTTGAACTCTGCACAGAAGGGTGAGGAAGGAGTGATTACATCTGATTAGGGGAATCAAGAGAGGCTTTACGGAGGTAGATTCTATGATGAGCCAGGAAGGATGAGTGGAACCTCGATGGGCAAAGACCAAGGCCAGAAGGGCGAGAGAGTCTTCAGTCTGGACCGGGGGAGTCCTGTGGAAGGGAACACTGGGGGATGAGGTGACAGGAGAATCTGGAAACTCCATTAGGAGGGGCTCTTGAATGAGGCCTCAGCACCTGGGTCCAACAAACCACTGTACAAGGCATCCACATGTTAGCAGTGCTTAATCCCTCTTCCTGATAAAGATCTCTGAGTTATAATGTAAATCCGTGAGAAAATAAAACACAGTACTGAAAAACCTAATTTAGGACTAATTTGGGGGGCACATGACAGATGTGCCTGTACCATGGCCAGCTCAGACCTCCAGAAGAACAGCTAGGTGGCTCAGGGTTACTCAGCTACCTCTCCTTACCATACCATGAGGACCCCAAGGGCAGTATCAAGGCCTTATTGAATTTTGTATTCTGGTGCCCATCACAATGTGTACCTGTGACTGTTACGGAGTAGAGGCTCAGTAAATGGCTGCGAAACAAATAAGAGAGACATTTACATTTTAAAAGGAAATCTAAGAGAGGAAGTATGGTGTGATGGTTAGAGCATGGACTCTGGAACCAGATTGCTTGGCTTTGAGTCCAGGCTTTGCCACTTACTGGTTGTGTGGCCTTGGGAAAATTGCTTAACCTCTCTGTGCTTTGGTTTCCT
This sequence comes from Tursiops truncatus, assembly GCF_011762595.2. Classification (NCBI taxonomy): domain Eukaryota; kingdom Metazoa; phylum Chordata; class Mammalia; order Artiodactyla; family Delphinidae; genus Tursiops; species Tursiops truncatus. The sequence continues at coordinate 125,895,801 of NC_047034.1, forward strand.
GTATCTATCAAATGAGATCATGAGAGTGTCTGTCTCCTAGGCTGTTTTGAGCATTAAATGAGTTAGTAGATAGAAAGCACTTAGAACAATGCCTGGTACATAGCGAACTCTATATAAGTGTTAGATATTATTATAAGAGATTTTTCTAGTCCAACCTCCTTGCTTTAGAAATAAGGAAACTGAAGTCCAAAGAAAGGCAAGTGACTTGTCCAAGATCACAAAAGGAGTTGAAGGTGGAACTGAGGGCTTTGCGTCTATCAATCAATACATCTGTGGAATGAAACATATACTGGTTGGCTTCTTGCCCTGTGTCTCGCATTGTCCTAGATTTCGGCTGGGGAACATAAGCCATGTTTCCAGTCTTTGGATGGGATGAAAAGATGTTTACACAAGAAACAGCTGGAGACCAGTGCAATACAGAATGCATTCCTAACTGGACAGCACAGTGAGAGACGGGAGGTCAGAAAATGAGAAGATCAACATGGGCTGGCTGAACCAGACAGGGGCCTCTTGGATCTGCAGGGTGGAGAAATAATCAGGACAGTGGCTTTCCATTTTTGTGTCTGAGAGTGACTGGGAAACATCAGACACCCCAGCTCCACAAACTCACCCTCCACATAAAACTGAAAGGGGCAAGCCCTTTGGGATCAGGCAATCTGAGTTGAAATCCTGGCTCTGTCACTTATCAGGTAAGTGACCTTGGGACAGTCACTTGCTGTTTCTGAGCTTTAGTACCTTAACCTGTAAAACGGAGGTAAAAATACCCTGACCACTGGGTTGTTGTGGGACCAAAGGAGCTAGTACCTGAGAGACACAGAAGATCAATCAAGATTAATCCCTTTTTTTTTTTTTGGCCGTCTTCTTTGGCCCACCAGATTGAGGAGTCCTTTAATACCTCTCTAATGAGGGACAAGATGTAAGATGGAGACAGAACAAATCAAATTAAATCATTAGAAGAATTTTAGTTATCTTCCCCCTGAGACCTGGCAGGGGAAGGAGGGTGGTGAGGATGAGAGAGCATAAGACTTTGGAAAGGGAGTGGTGAGGACTGCAGAGCAAAGTCCCAGTAAGGGAGAACGTAGGCACTGAGGACGTTAGTTATGGCCAGCTCCAAGTAGGGTATCAACTTTCTTTTGGTGGAAAGGAAAGGTACCAGCATGTGTTGAGCCAGGCATCATGTTAGATGACAGGGATACAGCCTTGAACTATATATGAGTCTGAGCCTTAGAGGCTCCAGTCTTTTGATAGATATTAGCAGGAAAATAAAGCATTACAAGTCACATAATTATAATAAGAACAAGACAGCACAGAAGACAGCATGATGAATACTATGAGGAGGTCATATGGAAGGTGGGTTTTGAAGGATGAATAGGAGTTCAATTCAGGTCAGCAATCTAAGGAAGGGCAAATGACATAAGGTTCAGTACTGCTGGAGTAAAAATGGTTTGAAAAGATGAGTTTGAGAGATGAGGCTGGGGAGGTAGATGGAGGCTAAATGATGATAATCAGCCTTTATCCTAGAGTGATGGGGGCTAATAAAGGGTTTTAAATGAAAGAAGGACTGTGTCCAATTTTTAAGTTAGAAAGACACCCTGGCAGCAAAATGCAAGGTGCGTTGGAGTGGGGGCAAGCCTGGAAGCAGAATGCTGTTGAAGACACATTTCTGTGGCCCAGGAGAGAGGATGAGGGTCTGAACTAGGACACCATGTGGCCGTCTTCTCTAGAGCTCCTCAACCACGTGCAATCTTATCCTCTTCTATCCACACAGCGTATGTTTTCCCTCACTCATGGCCCCCTGACTCTGGGCCATGTGTTGTGATTATCTGTATATTTGTCTTCCCTCCACTTCCAGTTTGGGAGCACTTTTCTTTCTCTGCATCCCTGGGCCGAGGAGCTGGTTCACAGTTGGCACTGATGTGTTTTGAAGGTCATGGGGTTTGGGAAGAAGAGCATGGGGTGAACACAGCATGTGGTCCAGTTCATGAGCCAAACAAGAGCTCCAGGCCTTCTGTTCACTCACTTCCCTTCTGTATAAACTGTGCAAAGAAATATTAACCGCCTTTTCTATTGTTTTGTGAATCAACAGAAGAGTCTTGCATGTTTACCATCCAGAGCTTTAAGGAAATAACACATAATCAGGGGAGGAAAAGCCAGCTGGTGGTAGTTGGAGTTTGCCCGCATGATTATTTGTTTCCCCTCTCATAAAAAAGTTGAAGTTGGTTCAGTCTAGGACATATTCCAGAGGTGAATTTGCCAGTCCACAAAGACACTTGGGTGCAAGTATTATTTTCTCCTTTGTTCTTCCACGACTTTCCCTTTGCTGCCTTCTGATGCTTCTGTGTGGGCAGACAGGGCGGCTGCAGGATACCTGGAACCTAAAACTTGTTATCCCCTGACATCTGCACCAACAGCTTATGTAAAACGAGCTGGTTCCAGCAAGCACATGTCCCAGGCAGGAGCCGGTCCACAGCCAACATCCTCCAGGCGCCTGTGAGCTGCACACTGCCAGGGCCCGAGAACCAGGCAGCGCTGAGGGCTGCGGCTGCATGGGGCATTGGAAAGAGCTGCCTCTGAGGAGGTCCGGGACACGTGGGCAGAGAAGTCAGGCAAGAGAGGACTGAGAGTCCCGGGCAGCACCTGTTCCCAGGGAGTAAATAATACTTTGCCCTCGTGTCATAACTCCTGTGTGTCACCCAGCAGGCATCCAGTTCATCCTGCACTCTGGGCCGCCAGCCTTGCACCAGTGCGCTGCTGGTTTCAAATGTGCTTTGGAAAAGAAAGCAAAGGTCCTGATGACTTCTGCTCCCTGCTCGGCTTGGTGTCTCTCCCAGACTCTCATTTCACAGCTGCCGTCCAGCTGTAGGGCTCACAGGGCGAGCCTTGCCAAGTATTTGAATCTGGTGCCTCCAGCTTTGGAGAGGAACGAGGTGACAGGGGTAGAGAGCCTGAGATGCACTCGGCTGTGGTCCCAGGAGGACAGGTGCTGGTGGCTGTAGCCTCATCCCTTCCCCCACTTTTCTCTCCTTCCCCTCCCCCACTCACCTCTCTGTTTACAGTCTATTCGCAGGACAATATTTGAAGTATTCAAAATACGGGCGTCATATCCCAAGATTGAATGCCAGGCCCATTGTGCGGAAGGAGAATTAGTTATGTTTAGAGACAGGGAAGATTAATCCGTCTGTTTGGGAATGTGTCAGAGTTCGGTGATCACTCTTTTTTGAAAGGACATCATTTATCCGTTTAAGTAATAATGCAGTGGTTCACAACTTGCGTACTAAGGGCAAACAGGCCTGGATTCAAATTCCAGCTTGGCCACGAGCCTGCAGCAGAATTATATTTGGGTGAATTCCTTTGCTCCCATTTGTTGAGTGACCAACTCATCCAGGTTTGCCCTGGGTTTTCCAAGTGCTGGGAACCCCCTCAGTCAGCCCTGGGCACACTTAACAGAGGATAATGATTGTGCTTAGTTTCTCCCGTGTGAAGTCTAACTGAATAAGACTCATACAGTGTTTGCCACAGTGCCTAGTGCACACCGAGCACGCTGCTAAGTAAGCCAGTATGATGCCCTTTGGAGTGCTCAAAGGTCTTGGCGTACTCAACTGTGTCTCTTGTACTGCTAGAGTGCGAGAGACACAGCTGCAAACAAAGCTGTCACTGTGTAAACATGGCAGCATTTGTGACCGGAGCCAGCCCTGTTAAGTAGCTAGTGTAACCTCTACTTTACTTTACTGATGAGGAAATTAAGACTCTGAGGGATAGGACTTGCCAAATGTTAATAGGAAAGGAAGGACATGGACTTGAACCCAGACCTTCTACATCAAGCCCTGAGTTCTTTTGCCCTAGATCATTCCACCTCCCTTGAGGCCATTCACACTACAGCTTGAGTACTGCCTAAGCCTTTGCTCAAGCTGTCCCCTCTTCTGGAACGCCCCAGCTCACTGCCCTGGCCTGTGAGCCCTCCATCTCTTCACCTGGCAAACTCCTACTCTCGGCACCCAGCTCAGGCATCACCTTCTCCAGAAACCTGTACTGACCCTTCTTCTGTCTCTACCCTCTGAACATCCCTTGTGTATCTCTGCTGCTATAGTTCCCTCATGGTATTGTAATGACTTACTGATAGACTGTCTCCTGTGAGCCCCTGGAATGCAGGGATAGTTTCTCTCTTTCCACCTCCCCAGAGCCAAACACGGTTCCTGACACAAATCAGGTGCTCTGTGAATGTTGTGGAACTGAACTGAATTCACTAAGGTCTGACATGATTGTTTTATACTTAGTAATAATAAAATAGGTACAATTACTTGAGTCTTATGATATGTCAGGCAGTATGCTGAGCATATATATTGTCTCATTTAATCCTCACAACAAACTCATGAGGTCTGATAAATGACAAATAGGAAAACAAGGCTCAGAGAGGTCAAATAACCTGCCCTAGGTCACACAGCCAATAAGCATCATATCCAAACTTTGAGTCCAGATCTGACTAACACCCTCTTAACCTCTGCGCTCTTTACTGTCACTGGTGCCTAACTCAGTTCCTTGCATAGATGAGGTGCCGGTTACTAGCAGACAAGGTGGATGGATGGCGTGGTGCAGGGACTGAAAAGCTCTCCACGGGATGGGCAGTACCGGACACAGGCTCACTGTCTTTGGGCCCTCAGAGCCAGCTGGGGTGTGTTTTCAGGAGCTGCCGGCTCCCTGGGCTGGCACCGAAAGCCCTTCCGAATTCCAGGGCTCATTTTCACCCTCATACCTTCCCAGACTTTCTCATCATCCCAGGGCAAGGTGAGGGCTGACAAACCTAAGGAATGCAGTTGAATTGTCTTCAACAAAGTTCTTGCCGGTAAAACTTGGGGGACTTTCCAGGCACTTTCCTCTGACATTTCAGCTAAGAACACCAGGATAAGCTGCAATGAATCAGCTCATGGAAAACGAGGGCCATCAAAGTCTCCCAGGAAGTCAAGTTGTTGTACACATGTCTTCACCCAGCCAGGCAGGAAGTCACAGGCAGCCCAGGGTCCTCCAGCCTCCCTGTGGGGTGATGGGCAGAAGGACAGAAGAAGGAGCACTGCTGCCCGGGTGAGAAAGGCTAGGTCTAGAGGCAACTTCTGAACTATAAGAAGCCTCAGGGAGAAGCAAGAAGAACTATGATCCTGCAGCCTGTGGAACAAAAACCACATTCACAGAAAGACACACAAGATGAAAAGGCAGAGGGCTATGTACTAGATGAAGGAACAAGATAAAACCCCAGAAAAACAACTAAATGAAATGAAGATAGGCAATCTTCCAGAAAAAAGAATTCAGAATAATGATAGTGAAGATGATCCAGGACCTCAGAAAAAGAATGGAGGCAAAGATCGAGAAGATGAAAAAATGTTTAACAAAGATCTAGAAGAATTAAAGAACAAACAAACAGAGATGAACAATACAATAACTGAAATGCAAAATACACTAGAAGGAACTAACAGCAGAATAACTAAGGCAGAAGGACGGATAAGTGACTTGGAAGACAGAATGGTGTAACTCACTGCTGCAGAACAGAATAAAGAAAAAAGAATGAAAAGAAATGAGGACAGCCTAAGTAAGAGACTTCTGGGACAACATTAAATGCAACAACATTCGCATAATAGGGGTCCCAGAAGGAGAAGAGAGAGAGGAAGGACCCAAGAAAATATTTGAAGAGATTATAGTCAAAAACTTCCCTAACATGGGAAAGGAAATAGCCACCCAAGTCCAGGAAGTGCACAGAGTCCCATACAGGATAAACTCAGGGAGAAACACGCTGAGACACATAGTAAACAAACTGGCAAAAATTAAAGACAAAGAAAAATTACTGAAAGCAGCAAGGGAGTGGCATGATATATTTAAAGAGATGAGAGGGAAGAACCTACAACCAAGATTACTCTACCCGGCAGGATCTCATTCAGATTTGATGGAGAAATCAAAAGCTTTAGAGACAAGCAAAAGCTAAGAGAATTCAGCACCACCAAACCAGCTTTACAACAAATGCTAAAGGAACTTCTCTAAATGGGAAACACAAGAGAAGAAAAGGACCTACAAAAACAAACCCAAAACAATTAATGGTCATAGGAACATATATATAGATAATTACCTTAAGTGTGAATGGATTAAATGCTCCAACCAAAACACACAGGCTTGCTGAATGGATACAAAAACAAGACCCATATATATGTTGTCTACAAGAGACCCACTTCACACCTAGGGACACATACAGACTGAAAGTGAGGGGATGGAAAAAGATATTCCATGCAAATGGAAATCAAAAGAAAGCTGGAGTAGGAATACCCATATCAGATAAAATAGACTTTAAAATAAAGAATGTTATAAGAGACAAGGAAGGACAGTACGTAATGATCAAGGGATCAATCCAAGAAGAAGATATAACAATTATAAATATATATGCACCCAACATAGGAGTACCTCAATACATAAGGCAAATGCTAAGAGCCATAAAAGAGGAAATCGACAGTAACATAATAATAGTGGGGGACTTTAACACCTCACTTACACCAATGGACAGATCATCTAAACAGAAAATTAATAAGGAAACACAAGCTTTAAATGGCACAATAGACCAGATAGATTTAATTGATATTATCCGACATTCCATCCAAAAACAGCAGATTACACTTTCTTCTCAAGTGCGCATGGAACATTCTCCAGGATAGATCACATCTTGGGTCACAAGTCAAGCCTCAGTAAATTTAAGAAAACTGAAATCATATCAAGCATCTTTTCTGACCACAATTCTATGAGATAAGAAATCAATTACAGGGAAAAAAACGTAAAAAACACAAACACATGGAGGCTAAACAATACATTATTAAATAACCAAGAGATCACTGAAGTAATCAAAGAGGAAATCAAAAAATACCTAGAGACAAATGACAATGAAAACATGATGATCCAAAGCCTATGGGATGCAGCAAAAGCAGTTCTAAGAGGGAAGTTTATAGCTATACAAGCCTACCTCAAGAAACAAGAAAAATCTCAAATAAACAATCTAACCTTACACCTAAAGGAACTAGAGAAAGAAGAAGAAACAAAACCCAAAGTTAAAAGAAGGAAAGAAATCATAAAGATCAGAGCAGAAATAAATGAAATAGAAACAAAGAAAACAACAGCAAAGATATATATAAAACTAAAAGCTGGTTCTTTGAGAAGATAAACAAAATTGATAAACCATTAGCCAGACTCATCAAGAAAAGGAGGGAGAGGACTCAAATCAATAAAATTAGACATGAAAAAGGAGAAGTTACAACAGACATGGCAGAAATACAAAGCATCCTAAGGGACTACTACAAGCAACTCTCTGCCAATAAAATGGACAACCTGGAAGAAACGGACAAATTCTTAGAAAGGTATAATCTTCCCAGACTGAACCAGGAAGAAATAGAAAATATGAACAGACCAATCACAGGTAATGGAATTAAAACTGTGATTAAAAGTCTTCCAACAAACAAAAGTCCAGGACCAGATGGCTTCACAGGTGAATTCTATCAAACATTTAGAGAAGAGCTAACACCGATCCTTCTCAAATTCCTCCAAAAAATTGCAGAGGAAGGAAAACTCCAAAACTCATTCTATGAGGCCACCATCACCCTGATACCAAAACCAGAAAAAGATACTACAAAAAGAGAAAATTACAGACCAATATCACTGATGAATATAGATGCAAAAATCCTCAACAAAATACTAGCAAACAGAATCCAACAACACATTAAAAGGATCATACACCATGATCAAGTGGGATTTATCCCAGAGATGCAATGATTCTTCAACATACACAAATCAATCAATGTGATACACCATATTAAAAAACTGAAGGATAAAAAACATATGATCATCTCAATAGATGCAGAAAAAGCTTTTGACAAAATTCAACACCGATTTATGATAAAAACTCTACAGAAAGTGGGCACAGAGGGAACCTACTTCAACATAATAAAGGCCATATACGACAAACCAACAGCAAACATCATTCTCAATGGTGAAAAACTGAAAGTATTTCTTCTAAGATCAGGAACAAGACAAGGATGTCCACTCTCACCACTATTATTCAACATAGTTTTGGAAGTCCTAGCCACGGCAATCAGAGAAGAAAAAGAAATCAAAGGAATACAAATTAGAAAAGAAGAATAAAACTGTCACTGTTTGCAGATGACATGATACTATACATAGAGAATCCTAAAGATGTCACCAGAAAACTACTAGAGCTAATCAATGAATTTGGTAAAGTTGCAGGATACAAAATTAAGGCACAGAAATCTCTTGCATTCCTATACATTAATGATGAAAAGTCTGAAAGAGAAATTAAGGAAACACTTGCATTTACCATTGCAACAAAAAAATGAAGTACCTAGGAATAAACCTACCTAGGGAGACAAAAGACCTGTATGTAGAAAACTATAAGACACTGATGAAAGAAATTAAAGATGATACCAACAGATGGAGAGCTATACCATGTTCTTGGATTGGAAGAATCAATATTGTGAAAATGACTATACTACCCAAAGCAATCTACAGATTCGATGCAATCCCTATCAAATTACCAGTGGCATTTTTTACAGAAGTTCACAAAAAATCTTAAAATTTGTATGGAGACACAAAAGACCCCAAATAATCAAAGTAATCTTGTGGGGAAAAAAATGGAGCTGGAGGAATCAGACTCCCTGACTTCAGACTATACTACGAAGCTACAGTAATCAACACAATATGGTACTGGCACAAAAACAGAAATATAGATCAATGGAACAGGATAGAAAGCCCAGAGATAAACCCAAGCACCTATGGTCAAGTAACCTATGACAAAGGAGGCGAGGATATACAATGGAGAAAAGGCAGTCTCTTCAGTAAGTGGTGCTGGGAAAACTGGACAGCTACATGTAAAAGAATGAAATCAGAACACTCCGTAACACCATACACAAAAATAAGCTCAAAATTGATTAGAGACCTAAAGGTAAGACCAGACACTATAAAACTCTTCAAGGAAAACATAGGCAGAACACTCTTTGACATAAATCACAGCGAGATACTTTTTGATTCACCTCCTAGAGTAATGGAAATAAAAACAAAAATAAACAAATGGGACCTAATGAAACTTAAAAGCTTTTGCACAGTAAAGGAAACCATAAACAAGACAAAAAGACAACCCTCAGAATGGGAGAAAATATTTGCAAATGAGTCATTGGACAAAGGATTAATCTCCAAAATATATAAACAGCTCATGCAGCTCAATATTAAAAGTCAAACAACCCAGTCCAAAAATGGGCAGACCTGAATAGACATTTCTCCAAAGAAGACATACAGATGGCCAAGAAGCACATGAAAAGCTGCTCAACATCACTAATTATTAGAGAAATGCAAATCAAAACTACAATGAGGTATCACCTCACACCAGTTAGAATGGGCATCATCAGAAAATCTACAAACAACAAATGCTGGAGAGGGTGTGGAGAAAAGGGAGCCCTCTTGCACTGTTGGTGGGAATGTAAATTGATACAGCCACTATGGAGAACAGTATGGAGGGTCCTTAAAGAACTAAAACTAGAATTACCATATGACCCAGCAATCCCACTACTGGGCATATGCCCTGAGAAAACCATAATTCCAAAAGACATATGCACCCCAATGTTCATTGCAGCAGTATTTACAATAGCCAGGTCATGGAAGCAACCTAAATGCCCATCGACAGATGAGTGGATAAAGAAGATGTGGTACATATATACAATGGAATATTACTCAGCCATAAAAAGGAACGAAACTGGGTCATTTGTAGAGACGTGGAAGGACCTAGAGACTGTCATACAGAGTGAAGTAAGTCAGAAAGAGAAAAACAAATATTGTATGTTAACGCATATATGTGGAACCTAGAAAAATGGCACAGATGAACCGGTTTGCAGGGCAGAAATAGAGACACAGATATAGAGAACAAACGTATGGACACCAAGTGGGGACAGTGGCGGGGGGGGGGGGGAGGGCAGTGATGGTGGGATGAATTGGGAGATTGGGATTGACATGTATACACTGATGTGTATGAAATGGATGACTAATAAGAAAAAAAATTAATTAAAAAAAAAAAGAAAGAAAGAAACCTCAGGGATGGACTTGGAGGATGGATTCCGGTTAGAGTCCTTGCAGTGTGACAATGGCCAATGATGCGGCCTTTCTGAGCTTTGGGGTCTTCTCTGCAGAATGGGGGGAATGGTACCTACTTTTAAAGGGCTGATGTGAGATTAAAAAAATTAATGTCTACACAGTGCTGAGCAGTCCCCACAGCGAGTAGCTGCTTGACAGCAGTAGCTCTTATATGTGAGTGAAGGAAGGGCAAAAATATGAGTGGGGCCCTGGCATCTGGGGTGGCCGTGAGTCTAGCCGATTCCTCACTGCTCCCCCTCTGAAAGAGTCTGCTTGCTGTGCCACCGCGACTGCTCCCAGGCTGAGCGGCACGTACCACGTTCCCCTGACCAGTGGCTCCCCAAGTGTGTTTTCCGCAGGCTGGTATCTGCAGGAAGGACTGGTGTAGCCACAGCCCACCGTGTTCACAGCGCATGTGTTTTGCAGCCCTGGCAAGCTGGGAGTGCGTGACCCTGCGACACTGTCTCAAGGGGACCTTTCCTCCAGAGGTCAGGCTGGGTCTGCACTCTTACTCAGCGAAGCCCTGCCTTTGAGAAATTCCTTCTGGACACATTGCAGGAAGGCTCATGGGCTCCACGGTCTTGGCCGTGTTCCTTTCCTCTCCCTACCACTCACCCCCTTTTTTGGCAGAACCTGAGGCCAGTGGAAAATTTGTACTCAGGTGAAGAAAGATGTGTGATGTCTTAGATAATACCTCTTCTTCTCTGACTTTGAAGTGTGTTAAAGAAATACACATGACCTAAAATTGATAATAGCCTTTAAAGTGTGGTCATGTCTTCTTGTCAAGTCAACAAGTATCTATTAAGTTGTTAAGTGTTTGAAGACTGGGGCTCATGAAGCCTTTATGGATGGAAAGGCCTGTGGAACTAATGTAAACAGTTAAGAAATGAGAGCCTCAAGAGAAGTGACATTCTGAAGATTATCAGCCGGCTGGGGGGATTTAAATCCAACACCCTGATCTTTGGCTTAATTCTCTCTCCTCTTTCTCCTCCTGCTTCTTATGGCCACCTCATGGTGTGGTTGGTATGGTGCTGGGCAACATAAGAACACCAAGAATTAAGGGGAACACCTCTGCTTTTGAGAACCTTTCAACCTAGTAGAGAAACCAGCAGGTTAAACGATGAGCAGATGATGCTTAATAGTATGCTCAGGAGAAAGAGCAAAGATATCGTACAAGGCTGATGTACCCTGGCTCCATCTCCTGGAAAGGTCCCACCACTCACCATCTGTGGGACCTGGGACAGGTTGCCTAGCCTCTGGAAGCCCCAATTTCCTCACCTATAAGCCTGCCTCTTAGGGTTGCTATGAAAGCATTTAGTGTACAGCCTAGAACATACTAGGTGCTCAATAAATGGAAGCAAAAATAAATCCAAGTCCTACAAAAATGCCACCTCTTCCTATTAGACTTTCCTGTGGGTACCCCATCATTTGCATTGCGAATTTACATCTGTTTTTTCCTTCAGTCCTCACAAGAGTGTTCAAAGATAACTGGAGAAGATTCTGAATAAACATTCATTGAATAAACAGTGCATGAATAATAAAACTAACAAGCGCAGCTCATATGTCAGAAACTATTCCTAGCACAACCTGTTCTATGTAACTTACGTAATACATGCATTATACCCATACAACCACTCTATGAGCTGGGTACTATTATCCCCATTTTACAGATAAGGAAACTGAGGTCCAGAGATACTAAATAAAATACCTAAGATTATACAGGTAGTATATAATTTAGCTGAGAATGAAGTCAGGTCAGCTGGCTCCAGTGTTTGTGTTCCTATGAATGAATGGTGAATGAGTGAATATATCCCCTATCTTACAGACACTGAAGCTGAGGCTGCCAGAGCATAACTGAATTGCCCAAGGTTACACAGTTGGTTTAGCGCTAAAATGGCCATCAGATGGCAGGAGACCACTTCCCTGCCCCCATCTGAAGTGTAGCCATGTGACTTGATTTATTCAGTAAAACGCGAGTGAGAGTTGCCTATAGCATTTCCAAGATGGAAGCTTTAAGAATTTGCCACATTTCTTAGAAGCACATGTTGAAGTGAAGCCTCTGTCTGCCTGCATCACAGAGAGACTAAAATAAGCAGAGTCCACCTGCCTATCAATGATAGCATTAAGTGGGAAATAAATTGTTCTTGTATTAAGCCACGGAGATTTGGGGGGCTTGTTATCACAGCAGAACCTGGCTTCTCCTGACTCATACAGGCAGAACTAAGAACGAGAGCTTGGGTAAGCAAACGCTCATACACCTCCTGTTGCATTACCTAACCCCAGTCTCCAGTGCACACTCGGGGGTTTACCCACCAATGGCTTCTTCCCCTGAGGGACTAAGCTCAGACTGAGTGAGCTGGATCATTTACGGCAGGGGTCCCCAATCCCCGGGATCTAATGCCTGATGATCTGAGGTGGAGCTGATGTAATAATAATAGAAACAAAGTGCACAATAAATGTAATTGTGCTCGAATCATCCCGAAACCATCCCCCGACCCCGACCCTGGTCCTTGGAAAAACTGTCTTCCATGAAAACAGTCCCTGGTGCCAAAAAAGTTGGGGACCGCTGATTTACGGCATGAAGAGAAGACAGCTGCAGAATTCCAGCTCCTGACAGAAGGCTCCAGACAGACATTGACAGCTTGGCTCTGCTGGTTTGATGCACCAGAAACCCCCTCCCCAAAGTGCTATCTTGTGTCCATTTTTCTCAGTGAATAGAATGCTGTAGAGAGAGTGAGCTTTTCATAAAGCAATCCATAGGTATTGAGATTAGCATCACTATCTCCCAAAGCTGAAGATGTAAAGTCAAGTTTAACTGACCAATTTGTATTTGACTGATTTTTTAAAAGGTTGTAAAGAGAGTGGCATGGACATATATACACTACCAAATGTAAAATAGCTAGTGGGAAGCAGCCGCATAGCACAGGGAGATCAGCTCGGTGCTTTGTGACCATCTAGAGGGGTGGGATAGGGAGGGTGGGAGGGAGACGCAAGAGGGAGGAGATATGGGGATGTATGTATCTGTATAGCTGATTCACTTTGTTATACAGCAGAAACTAACACACCATTGTAAAGCAATTATACCCCAATAAAGATGTTAAAAAAAAAAAAAAAAGAATAGTTACATAAGCTAATAGGCTTATCATTTTCTATTTGACAAACACATTAACATTGAAACTATTGATACTGACACCAAAAATGTTCAACTACTTTTTCAAAAAAAATTTTGATTGGTTAAATGAATCCAACTAGAATTTTTTTAAAAAAATGGTTTCTATATATAGAGAGTATCCCTTATATTAAACTAATGAGAGAAGATTATACACAAGAAGAGTTTCAGGATTTTAAATACTGACTGACATATATTGATTTATCTTAATTAAAAAAATTTGGTGACACACACCAAAAAGTTAATGGTGTCTCAGACTAGATGAACTCTATGTTCATCCTTAGATTGATTTTTCTGCATCCTCTAAATTTCATTTCTAGGCTCTATACTTTTCTTTGTTTTTCAATATCTTCTGAATTTTTGTATTAGACTAGTCTTATAATCAAATAGAACAATCAAGGTTTGGGGTTTTAAGTTATGGTAAACTTATGTGTCCTTTCCTGAGATTGTCTGGCTATCTTTGGGGCCACTGGAGGCCAACTTGAAGGTGAATCTGAGCCCAGCTGTGTCAAACGGTGAGGGCAGACCCAGAACCACACCATGCGGGGGCTGGAAGAGACCTTGGAGCACACTGGGCACAATCTCTCCATTTCACAGGTAGGGGAACTGAGGCCCAGAGAAGGGATGTGCCCAGGGCCACACAGCTGGTGAGTGGTAAAGTAGAGCAACCACTAGAACCCAGGTCTGTCTGATGCCAAAGCTCATGCACTGCTCGCCAGTTTTGGGGAAACTGGAAGCCTCTGGTTTGCACTACTGCACTGGATGTTCTTCTGGAACTTAGGTAGATATAACATCATTCCCCATGTTCTGACACCATCTGCATTTGCCATGCACTTTCCAGGTAAAGCATATACAAATGCATAATCTCACTTGAACCCCTAACAACCCTGTGGGCTACAAAAGACGTTGAGCACTAAAACTCAGCCTCCTGTTTTCCTGGCCCCTCTTTGCATGTCAGCACTCTCCCTCACCTTTACACATTCAGGTGGAAAACTGTGTGGCACCAGCCATATCTTGGTGCTTCTGTTTCTCAACTGTGTGGTTTAGGATAAGTGACTTAACCTCCCTGAACCTCACTTCCCTCCTCTGTAAAATGGGTATATTAATGTAAGTTGTACGAATGATCAAAGGAAATAACGCAGGTAGTGTGCCCGGCCCACATTCATTTCCAGGCTGCAGCTCATCGGGCCCTCTCACAGAGGCATTTGACCAACAACTTCACAGCATGCCCCTTCTGTTCCCTTCTATGAGGGCTTCTCCATGTCATAGGCTGGTGTCCTCCGCCTCACCAAAACCTGCCCCTCCAACGCAGTGTCACCTCCTCTGAGAAGCCTGCCTTGACTCCTTCAGCCACGCTGAGCACTCCCACTTTTGCATTGCTATTGAAAGTATGGTTCCTGCCACACTTTCCTGTATTTTAGGCTCATGTCCCTAAGTAGGTGACTGCCTTTTCTTTCCGGCATCCACCGTGCCATACCAGAATCAAGGATCTTTCATAACAGATAAAGCTGGATCTTTAACTCAGGCTCTCAAAGAGTTTATGTATCTATACCTATATCTATTTATCTATCCATACACACACACACACACACACACACACACACACATATATATAATGTGTATATAGGTATATAAGTAGACACAGGTATATTTGCATGTATATATAAAATATATATGCATATATATTTAACAATTCATCCCTAATTCTTGTTCCATTAGAAAAGTAGGTCAAGACCTGGAAGATCTTTGCTTTTCTTCACTAGTTTTGAAAAGCAAAGGTAAAGAAACGTGGATGTTGAACAGAGGTAGAGGAAACCGGGGAAAGGAGGAAGGGAAAGCTTGAGAAGGGAGAAAGGGGAAGACAATGGCTAAACATATGATCTCATTTAGTCCTCAGAACAACCCTGGTGTGACTTTCACTTTGCAGATGAGGAAAGTGAGGCCTGGAAGGATGAGTGCCACACACAAGGTTGCAGAGCCAGATAGATCCTCGCTCTGCCTGATTCTGAAGTGGGTGCTTTTGTTGCAAAACCAGGCTGTGTCCCCTCTGCCAGGTGTGGGATGGTGGTTAGGTGCACACACTGTGAGCCAGACTGCCCGTGTTGAATCCTGACCTGCCGCTTACTAGCTTGGGTGAGTTACCTCACTCTAGGCCTCAGTTTCATCATCAATAAAATGGGAGTGACAAAAAGAGAAGGATCGCTTCATGTGGATGTTGTGGACATGAATGATCTCTAGCAAGTAAAGCACTTAGAAAAGTTCCAGGTGCAGAGTTCATCCTCCGTCAGCACTAGCGATGGTCATTCTCCCAGCTCTCCCCATGACTGGAGCAATGGCTCCGGCAGAATCCAGCAGACTCAGGTGGAGCCCACTTCCTCATTACTCCAGATCCAACTTCTCCCTTGTCCTCCTTGCCCAAGGTCAGGACCCCACCAGGACCCTGCTGCTCACATCATTACAACATGGGTTCCCATCCTTTGTGCAGGTGATTTGCAACTAGGGCACAGGTGGAATTTTGACGACAGGAAATATGTCTTGTGGAGAACAAACCAATGAAGGCAAAACTCTTCAATATGCTCCATTTTACCAATTTCTTCTCTTGAGTTTCCAATTCATAGAGCACCAGCATTTCTGCTTCATTTTCATATCTCCCATCATTTCCAACATAGGAAAATGCCCAGGATCACACAGCTACCAGGTGGAGAAACTGGGATTTGAACATAGATCATCGGGTTCCAGACCCTGCCTGCTTAACCACTACTCCACAGGGCCAACCTTTCCCTATAGAATATAACTTGAGGACAGGCATCGCCTATTACACTTCCAACCATGGCTGGTACCTCGCAGCTTGCTTATAATAAATAATCAGTACCCACTGATAGACTTGTTGCCTGAAAACATTAAAGACCTTCATTTAATCTCTTCTCTTCAGAGTTGATTATCTCAGGGTTGAATTGAGGAAAGGCTGAAATAGTTATTCATTCATTCATCAAACATGTACTGAATGCCTTACCAGGACAAGACTCTAAGCTGTGTGCTAGAGAAATGAAAATCAGCAAGACAAGTCCCTTGCACTCCAGCTGCTTCATGTCTATGTCAGGGAGGCAGTGCAGGGATTCCCAACCCTGGACGAACATTTAATCTCCTGGGGAGCTTTTAAAAAAATCCGGATGCCTGGGCCTCACCTCCAGTGGTTCTGATATAATTACTCTGAGGTGGGAACCCAGGCTTTGTTGGTTGGTTTGGTTTTTTTTTTTTAATAGTAAACTTTTTTTATTTTAGAGCAGTTTTAGATTGACAGAATTATTATGAAGGTAATAGAGAGCACTCCTATAAACACCATGCCTAGTTTCCCCTATTATTAACATCTTACAGAAGTATGGTACATTTGTCACAATTAACGGACCAATATTAATGCATTATTATTAACTAAAGTCCATCCTTCATTTAAATTTCCTCAGCTTTTCCCTAATGTCCTTTTTCTGTCTCAGGATCCCACCTGGGACACCTCATTACATTTAGTCATCATATTTCCTTAGGCTTTTCTTCTGGGACAGTCTCTTGGCTTTGGTATCTTTTTAATTCCTCAGATTATATTACGCAGCCAGGGCTGCGAACTTCTGGTCTGCGGTCAAAAGCATGGAACTTCTAGAGGCGGCTGTCTGGGTGCAAATTCTGGCTGGGCTGCTTGATAGTTCTGAGGCCTTGGGCAGTAAGCAATCCCGTAGGGCCCCTATTTTCTCCCATGTAAAATGGAAATGTTAATAGTAGCTACCCCGTAAGTTGTAAAGGGCGAACGAGGCCAGTGCTTCTCAACTTTGTCATATCAGAGCAGCCAGAGAAAATACATAGTATTTGTATGATGTATTGACACAGCACACAACCCAAGTTCTAGTGGCATACATGGATGAATCTTCTCACAGCCAGGGATGAGGGGATCAAAGCTTGAGCCGCCTGTAGCTCTTCTGTGCCGGCTTGGGAAGTTCTGGGTTGACATGTGTAGAAGCACTTAGGCTCTACCTCGGCCTGTGCAAGCCCTCCATAAACGTGGAAGAGGCAGACCTGTAAAGCGCAAGGGGCAGTGCAGACTGGGGAAGTGATAGGGGCAAGGCAAGAGCAGTACTTCCGGGGCCCATTTGTACCGACCTTTTGCCTTTCCAAGGGGAATGGGCATTGCCTCTGGAGCAGGAAGGAGCCGCTCCCACTTCCTGAAGCTGGGTGACCAGCTATGGACATAAACCCAGGGCACCTCGTTACACTGCGAGGAACAAGAGCAGCCAGGCTGCTGACACACGAGGAATGCAGTGCGTCGGGAAAATTAAGTAGTGGCCCTTGGAAACAAGATTCAAGATTTCGTGTCCCGAGCCTCCTGCAAGGATGATCCCGCCTGCTCGTTACTGCCTCTCTGGCGCCACCCTGTGGTCTCGGCTGGGTGGTTCACGACCGGCCGAACCTGCCAAAACTCTGGCAAGTTTTTTTTTGTTTTTTTTTAACTAAGAAACTTAAGACTTGGGTAGATCAAATAAAAACAACTTCTAGGGGAAAAATTAAAAACTCCCAATGAAATAAAACGTTAACACTGTCTGGGCCACTGCAGAACCCAGAGAATATATTTGTGTATTTGAAAAATTCTAGGCACTTTATAATTAACCTTTTGATACAAAATGACCTGTTAAATTTGCAATTTGTAGTTCTTGGCTTTGAGGTTCACAGGACAAGCTGGGAAGTCTTCAAACCTTGAGCTGAATTAATCCCAAGAGGAGTTATTTGGCTTTTGAATCAGTTTTTCTTTGTCTAAGAGGTAACAGCGGCAACAGCACCCACCTTCTGGCCTCGGCGACCGTGCAAGAACCACCACAGCTTCATCTGCCTGGGAGCCGAGAGACTCGAAGACTATAGCACGCACAGCAGCTGGGAGTCGCCCGTTCCCAGCAACATTCCCTTCATCTTTCCAGCCAGCTTTGAATGCAGTGTTTGGATGAGTGGGATCAAACGTTCTCCCAGCATCTGCTTCTGTTCCTGGGCAAGTGCTGCAGCCAGCATGGAGGGGGTGGGAGGGTCCAGCCCCACGCACGGACCGGCAGGCTGTGCTGCCCTCAGAGGTGCTATGGTAGGATGAGGGCTGTGGCCTCTGGAGGCATATTTGTACAGTGCAAAGATGCTAATCATTTTGATCCCAGCCAAGCTTTGTTGCCTCAGAGTTGATCTTGGGATCAAGCTCTGGGTTCAGATGTTCCAGTCCATCTTCAGTAACAAAGTCTTTTTTTTCCCTCATTTGCTAGGTGTGAATTTCCCGAGGCTGAAGAAATTAGAGTCGTGAAAGATTGTTACCAGGAGATGGTTCTCTCTGCAATTTGCCCACAAATGTGTCAGCACCATCTCTAACAGACAGTCCTTGTACCTTTGAGACCCAGAGATGTTCATAGATGATTTAGAAATAATAAACGCTGATATGCAGAAAAGACCTCTCACTAAAGACCTCTCACAGAAAGACCTCATTTCTGTGTTCCTCATCTTATAGTGAAGCGTGTCAATGGCAAGAGTTTTATAGTTGACAGACTAGGTTTCAAATTTTAGCCCTGCTGTGTGACCTTGGGTAGGTTGCTTAACCTCCCTGAGCCTCCATTTTCTCATCTGTGAAACTGAGATACAAATGCCATCCTCAAAGTGTTGTTTTGGGAGGATTAAGAAGCATAGTAATTGCTAAGCTGAATGTCTGGCATGTGGTAAAAGCTCAGTCATGGGTGGCTAGGACTGTGATTACTCCCACATAACTTTAGGAGGTGGGACAGGCCCACCTTACAGATGAAGGAATTAGAGCTCAGAGACACAGCGTGACTGATCCACGTGAGTGGCACAGCCCATGGGGGCTCAAACTCTGGTTCTCCAGGCACTGAGTCTAGAGCCCTTTCCTCATTCCACATATAGGGTGCCTGCTCTCCTCCCTGCCAGATTCGCAGACACTCAGCTGAGGCTCAGACCACAGGGCTGGAGAAACAGCCACATCAGAGGAAGCCAAAGCAAGGAATGGAAGATCCACCAGACAGGCATGAGCTGGCTGCCGGGAGCTCAGGGGCTTAAGGACCCAGACACAGGAGTGGGGAGATTCAGCCCTGTGTCCACAGCAGGGAGGGCCAGAGGGGTGTGCGAGGCTGAGGTCTTGGCATTAAAGGACAGACGGCCTAACAAGCAGGCAGTGAAGGCTGACTCAGGGAGCCACGGACTCGAGAGGCCAGAGGCTGGAGACAAGGACAAATATGAAGAACCCAGAAATGGACAGAAATAGAGGGAGGGAAACTTGATGAGAGGCTCCAAGATAGTATTAATTGAGCATGGTTCCTGGCTTCTGGGGTGTGGCAGGTGAAAAGTCTGTCTGTGGTGGAGTCAGTTAAGATACTCCTTTAAGATTCCTTCTAATGACAAAAAAAGAAAGTGTCTTTCCTTAGCAAACCAAGCAAACTTTCATAAGCCAAGTTCCTCCAAGCTTCCAGTGAAAGGAAATTGGCTAGAAGAAATTTGATTTGCCATGATTTGATGTCAGATGCTCTGGATATCCGTGTGATGTGTCCATGTGGTGTCCACGTGTCGGCCCAGTAGAAGTAACCAGAATCTCTTTCGGCTTGTTTTCCAGAGAACCTGGAGTCATGGAATCTTAGAATGAAAGGTCATCCAGCTCATATATTTCGCCAGTGCATGAAGCTTCCCTTTCAAAGTGGTCTGCCAGGCTCTGCTCGAACACCTCTGGTAATGGGGAGCTCACTAACCCCCAAGGCAGCCCTTTACATATATGGACAGCTCTGAATTTCAGACAATGCTTCCCTATTATATTCTTCAGTTGCCAGTGACAGAAAAGACTAACGGAAACTGCCATTAGCAACAAATAAATTCACAAATAAATAATAAGTAAGGAATACATTTTGCAGTAGACCCTTGAGGTGCCCCCCAGATCCTCCCCCCCATGAAGGACTTTCAGCACTAGCTGCTGGAGAGCTGCCAGCAGACAACCTTTAACTGCCAACCCCTTCAGGGGTTGCTTCCCTGCAGCCGTCTTTCCTGGGGCAACCCACAGCTGATGACTAATCGACGCCAGACTGTAGCTATCTGGGTCATCTCCACCTAGGGCTCCTCCCGGGCTTGGCTGAAGCTGTCATCAGGACTGCATTTGGCTTGAGTCCTCCCTCTGCAGCTTCTGCTCCCTTCCCTTCCTCCGGCATTCATCCTTAGGGCACTCCTGGCACTCCTGAATAAACACCCTGCACCCTAAACTCTGCCTCAGAGTCCACTTTCCAGGGAACAAAATTGTGGCATACTGGCTCCCCTAAGTGGAAGGTCTAGGGCAGGGGTCCCCAACCCCCGGGCCATCTGCCACTCTCCATTGCTCTCATTACCGTCAGAATCATTCCCCTTCTGCCCCTGTCCGTGGAAAAACTGTCTTTCATGAAACAAGTCCCCAGTGCCAAAAAGGTTGAGGACCGCTGGTCTAGGGGATATCAGGCACAGCTGGTTCTAGGGGCTCAGGAGGAATGAGTTTGGGCATAGTGTCACCCCTTCTCTTGGCCGTGCCCAGCTTTGTGCCAACTTCACTTTCAGATAGTCACATCCATGCAGCCTCAAATCCAAGGGGAGCCGGCTTTTCACCAACAACTCCATAGCAGTTCAAAATGTACTTCTCATTGAACTGAGTTGAGTCACAGGCCAATTCTTGGATCAGTCATTGTGGCCAGAGAGGATGGGATATGCTGATTCTCTTAGGCCAGAGTCATAAGATCATCTGGATGAAGGGACGGAGTCATCGGCCAAAACAAGGGCCAAGAGTAGGGGAGGGACTCTCCCATGAACAACACGTGGGTTCTGTGACCAGAAGAAAGGAAGGCAGATGCCATACAGGAAAACACCCAGAAAGTCTATCACAGTTCTGCTGTGCGGAAGTCCATCTCCTCGCTGTTCCCGCTCACAGGGTCACGTGGCACGAAATTCCTAGCCCTCTTCCACGGGACGCATATTTGAAGAGCCCCGTTCTCCCCCCACCTCCAGGCTGTCCCTCCAGTGTCCATCTCCCATCTTCTCCTGCGTGGCTTGGCTCTGAGCCCTCTTACCTCTCAGAGCATTTTCTTCTAAAAACAATCTCTTTTGTCTTTAGTTTCATAGTGTGCCGCCCAGAATGAAATATAATGCTCTTAGAAGTGTACCAGATAATCACTTCTCTCCTTTGAGACATTCTGCTTCTATTAATGAAGTCCGGGGTCAAAAGAATGAGCTTTTCTTGGTGGACATAAAAATTGACTTTTAACAATAAATTAGGTGCTATTTGCCTAAAGCCCTGAGTTGCCTTCCCAACTTCCAGTACTGTCACGTACCTTCTCATTCCACAGTTGTGCAGTTAGGTTTTTGAACAATATTGCATATAATGAATGACAATTCTCTCTATATATATTGATTGGATATCAGAGCTCATCCTACTTTGACTCTCTGGATGTAGGCGTATAAAATTATATACGTGAAGAAGATTATTGGACCAGAATCCTGGATTCAGGTTCTAAGCACCAACACTTAGAAGCCGTGTGACCTTTGCTGATCACTTAATTACCCAGTCTCCACTTCATCATATAGATATGAGTTAAAAATGAGTTTAAAAATTTACCTCATATAAGTCATACATATCAAACCAAATATCATATATGCTTTGAAAACTATACGTATGTGTGTATATAGTATAAAATGTTTTATATTATTAAATGCTTTTCTTACTGTATAAGAAACGTTACAATATAAAATGTTTTCTTTCTGTAGGTCACAGTTTAAAACTTTGAAGAAAAATACTCGTTCCAGGCCTATACCTGTCTTATTCACCATTGTACACACACACAGACACACACGCACATACTCGTGCGCGCACACACACACAAACTGAAACAAAGTTTCATGAAACAAAACTCCCTCTTCTTGGGCTTCCCTGGTAGTGCAGTGGTTAAGAATCTGCCTGCCAATGCAGGGGACACGAGTTCGAGCCCTGCTCCAGGAAGATCCCACATGCCGCGGAGCAACTAAGCCCATACGTCACAACTACTGAGCCTGCGCTCTAGAGCCCGTGAGCCACAACTACTGAGCCCATGTGCCACAACTACTGAAGCTCTTGCACGTAGAGCCCGTGCTCCACAGCAAGAGAAGCCACCGCAATGAGAAGCCCGCGCACCGCAATGAAGAGTAGTCCCGGCTCGCTGCGACTAGAGAAAGCCTTCATGCAGCAACGAAGACCCAACGCAGCCAAAATAAATGAATAAAATTAATAAAGAGAAAAAAATCCAAAAAACTCCCTCTTATTACATATGCATAAGATACAAATAACAAAGTTAAATAGCAAACATAATTGTATTACTATTCAAATACAGCATAGAAAGATTATCCCAAAATAAATAATACAAAACCCAAAAATGCTGGTCACGACCCCACTACGTTGATTTCATAGACCATCAATAATCACAACTCAGACAAGTGGATGGCGATTCCAGCAGAGTGCGGTACAGGCGGGGCTGAGGAAGCTACACCTACGGGTACCACTTACGGTATGGAAGCCCCAAGGGGGACACCCAGCAGAGACCCAGGACATTGGAGGCATTTAAGAAACAGAGAAAGTGGCGTTTAAGCTGAAAGCTGAAGGCTGAATATGAGTTGCAGAGGCTGGAGGGTGAGAGAAGCCTGGATGAGCATGAAGAACTGCAGGCAGAAGGCTCTGCAGAGAGAAAACAGACCCCTGGCCTCTCACCACTACAGTACAAGAAAAAGGAAGATGATGTTTCCTCCCTAAAACATCATGGTGAGAACAGGTCATTGAACTGAAAGTTTGCAAGATAAAAACAAAACAAAATCTTGAAAAAAATATTAAGTAGAAAAAAAATATGTATACCCAAATAAACAAAAATTCAAAATTCTTAAGAAAGGTCCAAAGAAGTCAATTATGATCAAAATATTTGATGGGTGGGATGAAGTTTAAGATTAGTCTCTCACACTTCCTTAGGGAGTAGTAAGTCAGGCATCATTTACCTAATTGCTCACACTTACTTTTAATCTCAGTGGAAATGAAACTGCTTCAATTGCAAAGTTGATAAAGCTTTGAAAAATGTAGACAGGTATGGTTCCTGGCTCCAGAAAGCTCCCTTCCTCCCCGGGGCCTGCCACTCTCAGCATTACTCACACCTGCAGACAGGCAGGGCCTGAGACTGCAGCTCCCAAGTGGAGACAGGGCAGGACTATAAAAAGCACCTCAACCGCAAATCAACCATCTTCCAGCTGACTCGGCCTCACTCTCCACTTTCGGGCGCTTTGATAACTGGGCCTCTGATTGACCTGTTTCCTGGTCTGGGTCCATCTCCCTCCTGCCAGGACCTGGCTCCCATACTTCACCCCCTTTGGCACGGCATTTAAGCAAAGGTTTCCCCCCCCCCCCCCCCCACCCCGCGCTTGGCTCCAGGCTCTGCCTCTGCCGTTTCCTATCTGCATAATCCTTCCACACACCTGCAAGCGAGTTACTGCATGAAAGGCCCTTAGAAGCCAGATGGTCTGAGAAGGAACACGCATTGTCATTCATTTTTTGGATTCATTAGAAAAGTGCAAGGGGATCAGAATAGATTAATTCTGAAGGAGAAAAGGTGGATGTGAGGAAAGAAGCAGGTCTGAGAAGACAGGAGGAGAGAGAAGGAGAGAGAGAGAAAAAGAGAGAAGCCCCGGGCATCCAACAGTCCACATGCAGTTGGAGGCTTTGAAGTGATGGGTTGAGGCAAAGAAAGAAAGGAGCCCACAAAACAAAGCTCTTTCTTTACATCAAAATTTTGCTGCCACCCTGGCCTTTCAGTTGCTCCAACACAAGTTCCTTCCTACAGCGTGTGGACCCCTCTGCTGGGTGGGCTATCCCCCACCTGGCTCCCTCCTATTCATTCTGTAAAGTCACCTTCCAGGTCCCCTGCTTGGGGAGGTCCTCTGCTTGGGGAGGCCCCCCTGGACCCTGAGACAAAGTCCCTATTGTAAACCCTCATCCCACCCTTTTCCTTAGTGTCTCCCATCTCACCAGGATTCCTCTATTGAATCTGCCCTATTTAAGGTCTCTCTTCTCCACTAGATTGTAAGGCCTGCAGGACAGGGATCACATTTAGCTTGACTTTCTGCCCAGCTGTGCCTGATCGCCCCTAGACTTTTCACGTATGTTGCAGCTTCACTCCTGCAAAGTGGACTCTGAGACGGAGTTCAGGGTGCAGGCTGTTTGTGACGGAGTGCCCTGGGGGGTGAACCCTGGAACAAGGGAGGGGAGGGAGCAGAAGATGCAGAAGAAGGCCCAGGGACAACTTCAGCTGCAGCCAGGAATTGCCCCGGAACTAGAATGGCCTCCAGAGTTAAGGAGTGGGGCGGAGATGATGGGCATTTATACTCAGGCATCGTCAGTCACTGAACAGGGCTGGGGGTGTGGTCACTTCAGGAAGGGGAGTGCTGGGGCAGGGTGACTTGGTGCAAAGCCATCCCTGAAGGGGCTGACTGTTAAAGGATGTCTGCCGTCTATGACGGCGCTGAGTTAAAAATTAAAAGGCGTTCCATAACGATTTCATTGTTCCTCATGGTTACTGTGGTGGCAGCGGAAGCCTTTAAATGCACGATTTATTCATTTCTCCATCCATCCCTCCATCCATCCGACCACTGACCTCACAAATATTTGCTGAGTGCCTACGAGGTTCCACATGGCCCTCCATAGCACAGAAAGAGCCTACTCATCACACCTCCAGTGGAGGTTTCTCTAAGACTGGAGAAAGTACGTGGGGGGAATAAGGGGCCCGAAGAGTAATGAAAGCAATAGAAGGGTCACCAAAGCAACACCTACACCTGTGGCACAATTTGAGGAAAGGAGCACGTAAACGATAGGCACCAACCTCAGAGCAGCACTCACCCTACATATTTTCATCTCCCCAGTGAGCGACACACAGCACTGTCACGTTTCATTAAAAGGAAAACTGAGTCTCAGAAAGTTCATGGAACTTGCTTAGAATCACGTAGCCCCAAAGGGTGCCAGAGGCAGACGCAGCTCTGCCCGAATGGAGGGCTTTTGCTGAAGACCTTGGCTCAGCCCTCGCTGCGAAGCCATCAGACAGATGGACACAGAAGCTGCAGCTGCAAGTGGGCCTTGAGGTTGTTGGGGAGACGCCACCAGCCAAGGATTTGACCAACTGTGTCTGAGCCACCGTGGTCCTCTCTGTCTGCTTCCCCTGCGGGTGAACCCCAACGTGCTCACCTTACCTGGCCTGACCCCTGACTGCGCTCCTTGCAGGATGAGTCAGCTCAGCCCTCCCGACCTTGGGCTGTACTCTGACTCCAGTTAACCTGAACACAGCCACAGCGGCTCAGCCACGAGGGCCCATAACCTTTCCTCTCATGCCCCGCCTACTCTTAAGTGAATGAGCTCATGGAGTGTAACAGGTATAGGTGACCTTGCTTCTATGGAAATTCCCAAGACTCCCATTGTCTGTGTCCTTCCATGAAAACATGAACTTGAGCTGCTAATTGGTAAACTCCTTCAAGGCAGGATCACAGTTTAATTCAACTTTGATTCCTGGTACCCAGTGCCTTACCCAGCTACAGCAAATGCTCATGACGCATTCATCAAAAAATGTACAACCAGTCAACACACATACACACAAAATGAGGAAGGCCAGGGACATTCAAAACTAGAATGACACTAACAGAAATTACTAATGTGTTCCACTATATCAGAAAGATCCAGCTTTAGAACATCTTTTGTTCATTTAACAAATACTTATTATGCAACACTTGCTAAAGGTCAGGCATTGCGCTAGGTGCTGGAAAGACATCACTGAAAAAGAAGATACAGTTCCTAACTTCATGGAGCTTACAGGCTAGTGAAAAAATATATACATATAAAACAAATGGTTGACCAGATGGCAGTCATTGTGATCAGCAGTACAGAGAAGCAGCACGATGCTGTGCAAATTAGCATCACTGGGGGCTAGTCTGGTCCCAGGGGTTGCAGATTTTCCTATGGAAGGAATATTCAAGCTGGAAGTGAAAAGATGAATGAGAATTAACCAGACAAAGAGGAAAGAAGTACCATGACAGCAGGGAGGGTCTAAGGGATAGGAGTGTGCCTGTGAGGCAAAAGCCCTGAGAGGTCAGAGAAGGAAGGCATAAGGAAACCAGAGGACATTGATGAGGAGGGCGTAGCCAGGTCAGGCAGGGCGCGCTGAGCCGTAGCAACAGATTGGCGTTTTTTAATACAAGAAATGGGACATCACTGATCATGTTTAAGCAGGGGAGTAACATAATTAGATTTGTGTTTTTAAAAAAATCTTTCTGGCTGCGACATGGAAAATAGATTAGAGATCGCAAGAATGGACCTGAGGCTTCGTCCAGGCAAGAGGCTCTGGTGTCTGGTGTTGGGGAACAGGGTGCCGGCAGTGAAATGCAGAGCAATGGACAGAAGTGAGAACTCTTCGGGAGGTTATTGGGATGCAGGACTTGATGACTGTCCGATCATGCAGTGGATTGGGGTGCAGGGGAGGTGAAAGGGAGAGGCAGTGTCAGTGATGACACCTCCCAGATTTCCTCCTTGATTATCTAGGCGTTTGGCGCTGGTCATCCTCTGGATAGGAAACCAAAGAGGAGGGGCAAGTCTAGGAGACCGCTAATAAAGTCACTTTAAAGGAGTCGAGTTTGTGATGCCAGGCTGATATCCAGATGGTGGTGACCAACAAGTCATTGGTTGGAGACAGGGGTCTGAGCTCAGAAGACAGAACTGAAATGGAGATATATGGTAACTACTCCCACATTTATAGGTGGCATTAAAAGCCATGGGAGTGGGTGAGATCACGGAGGGAGAGACTAGAGGGGAAAGAGAAAAAACCGACAGGAGCCAGAGTCTAGAATAAAATCTTCACGACACCTCGCCACCAACAACAAAGGCTCAGGGAGGACCAGGAGATCCTCACATGTGCCCAGCACGGATCCTTCCATGTAGGTCTTGGAGCTTACAGGATCAACAGTGGACGAAGGTCAGGCAAGCCCTTGGCAAGGCAGCCTCAGGGGAGGGAGGGAAGTGCATGTTTACACACTGATAACCCTGAAATAAGGCAGTTCCCCACAGAGGCACTACTGGAAATCTAAGCGTCTCTTGGGGAAAAGTCTCTGTGTCCACCTCCCTCCCGTTCTCGTCCTTGACATTTTTGCAGCATTGAAATGCTGGAGTCCTGTAGGGTTGATCCCCACAGCTGAGGAAATCCAGTTTCTCAGACATGAAAGGGACTCTGGCTCCCAAGTATCAGGGCTCGCCCAGGAGCTAACCTACGCAATCGAGTTGGTTAAACATGAACTCGCCCACAATCAGAACATCACCCCACCGTCAAGCCTCACGGTCCCCAAACTGAATTACGGAAGCTCGGCGGGTTTACTAAGAGCTATTTGTCAATTTAATAGCACAAAACCAAGGAGAAGCCAGATTCTCGACTGAGGCAGACAAATTGATGAAGACTATGACTCAGGTGCTTTCCCCCTGGAAGCTCCCTAATGAAATGCTGCACGAAGATTAGCTTGTACCTTAGAAGCGGCGGCTTCCAGAAAATCAGTTGTGAGATTCTTGATACCCACCCACCCACTCATGTACCTATCTACACCTGCATACGTATGCATGCACACATGGACACGTACACATCTGTATCTGTGTAAACACCCATGTGGATGTGTAGATGTATAAATACTTTCCGGAAATGAGAAAAGCATTAGTGGGAGTGAAGTCCTAGATCCTAAGTCTGCCCGGTAACTAACCCTCCTTTGCACAATTTACCATATGTGTGTGTTGGTGTGTGCACACACATGCACATCCAAAGAAGCACAGTATGTTTTAAGCAATGACAAAGCGGTGGTAACTGACTTTCCCATCCCCCCGCCCTGCCCCCCCCCCCCCCGCAAGGAAAAAAACACTTGGCTCCGTTCCTAGTGTATTTATTTGGAATGGAACAAGGCTTTCTGAAGAAGGTGGCATCTGAGCCAGGCCTAGAAGGTGGCCAGGGGTTCTAGTAGCTGGAGAGTTGGTGGGGATGGCGTTCTAGGAGCGAGGGAACAGTCTGAACAGAGATGGGAAAGTCAGGACCTTGAGAAACCCTAGGCTTTCACTAGAGCATTGGGTACATCTGGAAAAACAATGAAGGTAAAAATGAACAAGCAGGTAGGGCGGACGGTCCTATCATGGAAGGTCTCAAATTTGGGGTGAAATAATTTGGACTTCATCTGTAGGACATGGGGCATGGGAAGCATTTCAAAGGGTTTCAACAGGAAAGGGACATGATCAGGATGATGCTTCAGGAAGACTAATCTGCTCACAGGTTGGTGAGAACTGGAAATGGCAAATTCGGGAGGTTGTAACAGCACTCCAGGCCAGAATTTAAAATAGCGAGATTATGAATATCTCTTAACATGGAAAGATGCTTGTAATAAAGTCCTAAGGTTAAGTCAGTTGCAAGTTGATGTGTATTATATACATAATCTCATTTTTGCAAATATAAATACACCTACACCTACAAGCTATAACTGCAGAGGAAAAGTCCAAATACACAAACACTGGTTATTTCTTGTTGGTGGGATATTGGATCACTTTTATTTTGTATTTGATTTTGTGTATTTTATATTATTTCCTACAATAAACATTTTGTGTTAAAAAAAATAACAGGAGGAGAGAGGAGGGAGACGGAATCTGCCTCTATCAACCAGAACGTCTGTCAAAGTATTTTCCTAAACAATAGAATCATCTACCTTGGAGCTGGATTGGGCCTCTCCCCTCACTTAATGGCCCAAAGTCGAGGTCATGGTGACCTAAACCAGGGAGGAAGCCACTGGAACGGAAAGGACACGGTATTTTCCTTCCGAGGTTCCTAGGCCAGTCAATCCTGGCACTTGAGAGCTAGACAACCTAGTTTAGGTGAAGAATGCCAACAGCTGTGAGTCTGGGCTGCAAACTGGACAGGCCACAATACCACTCACAGGCTGAGAAAGCCTTATTGCCAGAAGGGTTTGGGGATTATTAGACCAATCCTACCACTGAGTAGCACTGAAAAACAGGACAGTGAAAGTGAAAGGGCCTGACGGCGTTCGTGCTCGTTAACTCAGGCTGTATCAGTCACCACACACACCTCAACTCCACCCTCCTCGCTGAATCTAATCCAACCACAGCAAATCACGTATCAAGCTCTTACCGTGTACCAGGCACTGTTCTACGGGTGGGAAGCCCAGCGGCGATCAAAGCAGATGCCGTGGGTCAGACCGGTGGCATTTCACGTCCTTGAAGATCCCCGCCATGTCTTTTCCTCTTCCATTCTTCCTGCTCCCTTCCTTCTGGTTTCTTGAATGTAAGCTTCGCGATAGCTGGGATTTGTATTGGCGGTTATCTCAGCTGTGGGCCCAGGACCCAGAACACCTGCTTGGCCCATAGTAACGGCTCCACAAATAATTGTTGAACCAATGGCCTTCGCATGGGCTGTGTCTCTGACAGAGGTCACGCTTCCACTACCATTTTTGTCAAGCTTATTTCTCTGAACCCCTCAAACATCACTCTCTCTGAGAAGCTTTCTGGAATTTACCAGATTCTTCTGTTAATGATTCTCTTGGTATCCTGTGCTGCTTCTCTTAGCATTTAGCATCACTGTAATTACATAATTACTTAATCTGTCTCTCCTGTGAGTATAGCGACTCCATGAATCCTGGGCCTGGCTGGTCTTATTTACCTCTATAGCCCCAGTTCATAGCACAGAACTGGGCCCATGGGAGTCATTCAAAGTTATCAAGTGACTGACTGACCGAAAGAATGCATACAATTTGATGACCACTGAATCCGAGCTGGAAACAGAGTAATCATCATGCCTGTGGTTACTAAGGATGCTCCTGGACAGCTGTTGGCAGGGTGGATCACAGCAACCAGGCTAAGCCCCAGGGCATTTTTTTGCCACCTGGTCCTGTTTCTGAGAGTAAATTCAGGAAACTGGAGGAGGCACTGCAGTCGCTGATTCATTCAACAAATATCTAGGTGTCATTAGATGAGGTACAAAGATGACTAAAACAGTCTCTGCTTTTGAGGGAATTGTCATTTAGTGGGGGTAATGGAACTAACAAGATAAAGGCACTGATATTGTGGAAGCTGTGTTAGTTTTCTAGGGTTATCATAACGAAGTTCCGTAAACTGAGTGGCTTAGGAATCTATTGTCTCACAGTCCTGGAGGCTAGAACTCCAAGATCAAGGTGTCAGCAGAGTCATGATCCTTCTAGAAGCACTGGGGAAAGCTCCGTCTCAGGCCTGTCTACTAGCTTTGGGAGTTCCTTGGCTTGTGGCAGCGTGACTCCAGTCTTTGCATGGCGCTCTTACTGTGTATGTCTGTGTCCAAATTTTTCCCTTTTTATAAGGACACCAGTCATATTGGATTAGAGCCCAGCCTAATGACTTCATTTTAACTTGATTACCTCTATAAAGAGCCTGTCTCCAAATACAGTCACAGTCTGAGGTACTGAGGATTAGAACTCCAGCACAACTTTGGGGGAACACAATTCAGCCCAGGACAGAGCCGCTCTGAGAGACGTCTGCACAGGACCCAGAATGGCAGCAGGAGGAAATAATCCACTCCCATGGAGATGGGGATGGAGGCTGAGGAAAGGGTGCAGAAAAGGCTTCTCAGAGCACATGAACCTCAGACTCAACCTTGAAGAAGGAACGAGTATTTTCCAAGTCATGTGGGGTGGAGGTGGGGTGCAGAGAGGGTTGGACAAGGTGGGCAGGAACCAGATGATAAAAGGCTCAGTGTAACCAAAGGGTTGGTCCTGAATGTCCCCCAAGTCCTCCAGCTTTCTAGAATGATCCTTTTGTTCAATATGCAAATGGAAAAAGCTGAAATAGCTATGCCGTGAACAGCAGGAAGCCTGATATCGCTGAGGATTCAGTGTGATTCTGGTGGAGGCAAGACTCTCCTGGGTCACGTGGCACTGCAACTCACCTGTGACTGGGGCTCGGCGCTGCTCTCAGCCTCTGCTGCTGCCATCGGCTTCTGCATCCCTCAGTCCTTTCCAGACTCTTCTCTCACGACTGTGGGCATGGCAAGCTTACGCTGCTGGCTGGGGAGAGCAAAAGGATACAGCACAGAATAGGAAACAGCTTATGTGAAACACTGGCCATGGTGGCCCCAGCTTCCCTTGGCCACCCCCACTAAGGGAAAGTTCTTACAAGCCAGCTGTATCTTCTTAGGCTCCTGTCACCCCACCTTCTCTGTCTCACCAGTTAGAATCTTTTAGAAGCTTTTGAAAGGGCCAATGCCCAAGACCATCTCAAACCACTTAAATCTGCCTCCATGGGAGTGGGGTCAGGCAGGGATATATCTCCAAGCTCCCAGGTCCTTCTAGAGTGACGACAGCACTGGGAAGACCACTCTGTGTACAGACCTGGCTCATATCTCCCCTTCCTCATTGTCCTGGCAGCTAAGAAAAGCTCTGGTTCCTATTACCTAATTCTTATTATGCAGAGCAATTCCTCTGTCTGTCTGATTTGCTCTCACTTACCCAGGCCTAGGCACATTAGGCCAGCTCTTCTCAAAATAATAAATAAATGATGTCAGTCATGATGTGCTCCTACACGACAACATCCTTTTCCTCTAAAATGAATCATGTCTCTCCCCTTACAGGGAAAACCATTATACCTCCAAGCTTTTGTATTAAATACCATATTTCAGTGATTTTAAGACGCAAATATTTTCCACATTTTAACCTATCTGAAAGCATATGTATCTTATCATCAATGGGGTATCATAGTTTATTTGACAATTTTTATTTTCAGTGTTTCAAATAACAATACACCTTACAGTTGTAAGGGGATTTGATTTGATGAGATAGTGTAGCAAGAACCTTTTCATTCCTCTTGCCACAAGGGCTGGTTTTGCCAAGGAGTTTGGACTTTATGTCATAGGTAGTAGTTTTGAGTGAGGGAGTAACATGGCAATGCCTGGCTTTCCAGAACCACTTTGTCACATGCCCGTGAGGGTAAGGCAGGAAGGCTCCTCAACGGAACTGGAAAATCAGGCCTGCCTAGGGGTGAAGGGATCCAAACATTGTTCCTTGGGAGCAGGAAGGATTTTGATTCCCTGTGCTAAGGCCCTCGTGTCACTGTGGTCCAGGGGCTATCCTTAGGGAAGGCTCATCTGCTCTCTCCTAAGAGACCCTAGGTGGTAGCCTTCACTGCCTGGTGGATGAATTCTCCACCTGCAGGGCTGGCTCTCTCACCAGACCAGGACTTGACTCTGTGGGTCCTCTCCACCCGGGGTCTTCTTCCCCAGGTATCCTAGCATTCACCAGGCACACACAAGAGACCGAGGTATAAGCCACAGGATCCCATTTGTCAAGGTCCAAAGGGAAATAAAGATGACAGGCAGACACCACACTCTGGTAGGGAGATCAGACCATTCCCTCCCCGAAGGCAAATTAGCGGGAAAGCCAAGTTGTCACGAGAAAGCCAGTTGATTCACTTATAAAGAGAAAATCAACTTTCAAGAGTACTGAAAGTTCACACTGGCTGGAGCATCTTGTTCTTTGCCTGTTGAAAAAAGAATCCAGAAGCAGCCAAATCATCCAGCAGAGACTTCGTGAGCAAGGAATCGGGGCAGGGGTGATGGTTAAGCAGTAGCCACGTCTCGCAGCTGAATTGCTTGCGTTGCTCTCCTCCGCTAGAGGGGTTGCTGTGCCGAGTGAAACTCACTGCTCAGGTCTGCCTGCCAAGCTTGCTTCTTGCCTGGACGCTGAATGGACGGACCTCGCCAGCGTGTGCCCCTGAGACTTGCCATGTTCAGCTTCCAAGGCTGGCCCGTGCCCGCCTCTGACAGCGTGGCCCTCCCACCCCCAGAGGACTTGGGGCTTTGTTTACTCCCTCATGGTCACAGGCAAGCCCAGCCTCATCTATCCAAGAACACATTTAAGCACAATCTCTTGGATTTTTCCCACAAATGGCTTATCTCAACTTCCGGGTGTGTAGTTCAATATTTAACCCTTCACAAATGTATTTACAGGCTCTTCAGACTCCTGGCTGTCACTTACTGGGGACAAGCACCAGGAGGAAATGGCCTTTTTAATAAGGAACTTAATTTCCCTTTTTCATCCTGGGCATGGAAACCCTCCCTCCTCCTGGGTTGGAGTAGCCCACAGAGCTTGTGAAATAAGCAGGATTTCACCTGCAGTGGAGAGGAAGACAAGAGCTCATAGCCCAGGGAAGTCTCATAAGTAGCTTCAGGGCAGCGATGGATTTTGCTAGGCCTGCATCACAGGGGTCATCTTATCAGAGCATTAGCAGCACAGACCCTGAAGCCACACAGAGCTGGGTTCCAATTCTAGCTTTGCCTTAGAGACAGCACTCAACCTCTCTGAGCCTCGTCTTTAAAATGGGATAATAATACCTGTATCTCCTGGAAGGATGAAGTAAAACAATAATGCACAGTGCTTGGCACACAGTGAGCATTGTTCCTTCCTCTTTGCTTTCTCAGTTTTTCTCATTATTGGAAAGTGTCCCATAAAAACCTTAGACCTCCACAAAAATCTCCTCTTCACCCTCCCTGCACAACCCCACCCATTGGGCAATTCAAAGCAGTGGAAGAAGCCTAACAGTTAAATTTTCTTCTTCTCTTGTCTTTTTTCAACAATATCTTATACCCACCCTAATATTCACATCTATGTGTTTACTTCTAAGATTTACTTGAAAATAATAGGATGAGGAAGTGGGGAAATGGAGAGTATAGAGGAAAGATGATGGGCCATGAGTTGATAGTTGTTAAAGCTGCGTAGTGTGTACAAGGGAACTCATATACCATTCTCTGTACTTTTGTGTATATTGATATTTGAAATTTTCCATATTAAAACATATTTTTGAAAGAAAAAAATCATATTGATGAGTTTCTATTTGCCAGACACTGGTTGAGGAGAGAGGGTTTGAAAGAAGAATAAATTCAGACCCTACCCCTGAGAAATTCACAGACTGGTGGAAGAAGACAGTGCAGAGAAAAATATGCCTGAATGGACATCATTTCCATCATGACCCAGTTCATACGTCCAGGAGCCACTTCATCCTTCTCTCTTCCAAGCTGTGTTAGGTGCCTTCCTCTGAGCTATGTCTTCCTGAGCCTTTATAATGCTGAATAGAGTGATTATATTTGGGTGGGGTGGAGAAGGGAGGAGTCATCCCTGAAAACCTTGTAAAATGCTAGGCTCCCATAATTCAGGACAAATCCTGACAGAATGGCACGTATGTCCACCTACCAAGCAATGGTGGCGCCCCCGTGTGGCAAAAGTGTGAACGTTATCTGCAAATGACCAGGTTCACCTGCGTTCAACTTAAGCAACTCAACCGATTTACAAGTTCAGAAGCTTCTCATTTCTTCAATATTTGCACATAAATGAGACTTAACATAGTTCTACCACACTCCTTCAAATCTGTGGCATAATTTAAAATTGCCTGTTTCCTGAATTGTAATTATCTACAATACAGGGTTCTCTTCCTTACCTCTTTTTTCCCAGCTGAGTAGGAGGGAGAGAGGAAGGAAGGAAGGAAGGAAGGAAGGAAGGAAGGAAGGAAGGAAGGAAGGAAGGAAGGAAGGAAGGAAGGAAGGAAGGAAGGAAGGCAGGAAGGAAGGAAGGAAGAGAAGGAAGGGGGACTTCCCTGGTGGCGCAGTGGTTAAGAATCCGCCTGCCAATGCAGGGAATCCCTGGATCAGGAAGATCCCACATACCTGGAGCAATGAAGCCCGTGAGCCACAGCCCCCATGCCTAGAGCCCATGTTCCGCAGCAAGAGAAGCCACCCCAATGAGAAGCCCACGCATCGCAACGAAGAGCAGCCCCCGCTCGCGGCAACTAGAGAAAGCCCGCGCACAACAACGAAGACCCAACGCAGCCAAAAATAAATAAATAGAAATAAATAAATCTATAAAAAATTATTTAAAAAAAGAAAAGAAGGGAGGGTAAGATAAGACAGAAAAACGGTCTTCTCTTCCTCTTCTCCCTTCTCCATCCCCCAATGAAGAGGCATATCATGAGAATTTGACATTAGAGATCATCTTTTCTGTGCTGAGCAGTAATTGACTTATAAGTAATATTATACCCTGATGCTGTCTAGCTCCCCCATCTTGGGCTTGTCATTTCTCCTTCCAAAACCTTTATTCCCCCACCTCTCATTTAGGAAGAACAGTACCAACCAGACCTCTGAGGGGTCATAGAAGGGTCACATTCGATAATGCAGGAGAAAGCCCTTTGAATGCTGTAAAGCTGCAGACTCACGTTAGGGGCATTGTGACCGGCTGACACAGGGCACCCACAGCCTGGTACTTCCAAGTGACTCACCAACCTCTTATATGAACCCTCTCACTAGGAGGCCCTGAGGGTAGCTGAGCTAATGTTTGCAAACCACTTTAAAGAAGAGAAGGGCTTTAAAACTGCTTGGATCACTTCCAGTTAGATGACCTCTTTACAAGAGTACAAAGAAAAGCAAATGTGGACTTTTCTCTTCCTTTTAATTTTCTTTCAAAACGGGAGACAACTCACTCCATCATTAGTGCACATCACTGTGTTTGAATTAGCCAAGCGAGGGCAGAAGAGTTTGGGGGGTGACAGGCTTATTAAAAATATCATTATTGTTATTTTTTAATGGAGAGAGCAATGTGTGCTTATTTTTTAAGTGTAAATGATATAGAAGTATAGAAAGTAAAAGGGAAAAGCCCAACTCTTCTGAATACCACCTCCACCCCTTCCCAGAATTGGCCACTGTTAAGACAGGTGTAAGAGCTTTCTGTGCATACGGTCCTGCAATTCTCTTTCTTCACTTAACCATAAACAGTAGGTTGTGGTTTTTTTTTTACAAGGATGGAAGTTTTAAAAGAAATTTAGAAGGCAGTATAAACGTTTTACCAAGGTGACTGCTTATTCAAATCTGTTTCTTAAGCCAAAACCCAGACTTGGAACATTACCCCAGCATCTGAGGGGAAGGATGTCCTGTGCACACCTTTGTCGCGTGTTCGTCCTCCCAAACTAGAATGTGAGCTTCCCAGAACCCAGCACCATGCCCGGCACAAATCAGTGTTTGCCGAGTGAATAAATGAATGACCTTGATTCCACAGAATTAATCTCCGCTGGGCCCCTCTGTGCTTCACAGCATCTTGCTTTCCCAGCACTTTCACACTTTGGGTCATTTTGGCCTCACAACGGCCCTCTAATGTGTGTTGCACTTCATATTTCATTTTATGGTTATTTTATAGCGGGGGAAACAGTCCCAGTGAAGTCACAGAGCTGGGCCTAGAACCCTGGTGTGTTCTTTTGCACCCACTCTTTGTATTCACCAATGCCTGCCTCTACTGTGTACAATGGTCAGAGGATAACAGAATCAGTTGAATGTCTATATAGCTGAAAGCTTGCTTTGAGGTGGTGAGGGTTAATTCTCTTCAGTCTGTGAGCTAGGAAGGCTAATTTATGTTGGGTGCACTAAACTTTATGAAGGCCTCTGGTTTGCAAATCCATCTTCCGCCATCTGCTGGCTGAAAGCAGCATTTCAGTACTGCCGCTCATCAGCCATGGTAACAGTTACCATCTGTTAGGGTACTACTTAGTGCCATGCAATTAACACGTATAATTTCTTTTACTCCTCCAAGCAACCCTATAAGGTAGGTCCAATCTTATCCCCATTTTCAGATGAGGCAACTGAGGTTCACGTGGTTAGGTAACCCACCCTATGTGTACTAGTTTCCTAGGGTTGCTGTAACAAATTACTGTAAACCTGGTGGCTTAAAACAATAGGAATTGGGCTTCCCTGGTGGCGCAGTGGTTGGGAGTCCGCCTACTGATGCAGGGAACGCGGGTTCGTGCCCCGGTCCGGGAAGATCCCACATGCCGCGGAGCAGCTGGGCCCGTGAGCCGTGGCCGCTGAGCCTGCGTGTCCGGAGCCTGTGCTCCGCCACGGGAGAGACCACAACAGTGAGAGGCCCGCGTACTGCAAAAAAAAAAAAAAAAAAAAAAAACCATAGGAATTTATTCTCTCAATTATGAAGGTCAGAAGTCTGAAATCAAGGTGTCAACAGGGGCTTCTTCCAAAAGCTCCAGGGAAGGATTTTTCCTGGCTCTCCCAGGTTCTGGGGCTCCAGGCGTTCCTTCGCTTGTGGCTGCATCGCTCCAATCCCTGCATCCATCTTCACACAGCCTTCTCTTCCTTCTCCCTGTGTGTCTTTCCTCTGTGTTTCTCCTACAAGGACATTTGTCATCTAATTTAGAGCCCACCAAGATAATTCAGGGTGATCTCTTCTCAAGATCCTTAACTGAATTACATCTACAAAAACCCTTTTCCCAAATAAGGTCACACTCACAAGTTCCTAGGGTAAGAAGGTGAGCATATCTTTTGGGGGTTGGGGGAGCAACGAGTTAACCCAGTACCCTATGTTCTTTAGTTGACATGTTGCAGAGTCTATACTCTTAATCAGTTAGGTGGGATCGAGACAGCTGCTAGCAACCCTCCTCTCTGTGTCTCCTCTACCCCTCAATCCTTCCCATTGTAGGTCCACCCCTTCTCTCTTTTCAATTAAAGGACAGGCCAAAAAAAAAAGGCTTGCACCCTGAGCCTCCCTGCTCTTGATCATTGCATAGGGTGACCACATGATTTACTATCCAAATTAGGACACATTTGAGGATCAAAGAGTAAAAGTGAGTGTTAACAATGATCCTGTGATGACAGGCACATCAGGACTGTGAGGGCAAAGCTAGATGCAGAGTGTCCCTGCCAGGGCCTCCCCAGGGTGGGCCTCTCCTGCTGGCTTTCCCAAGACTCCGTGCCTCCCTTTTCTCTTGCACCCGAAGTCAACATCCTCTGCCAGGCACCTTCACCTGGCAGGTGATCAGGAGACTCTGAGGCCCAGCAGACACCTACTAAACGAGTGCTGAATTCTTTTTTAAAATATTTGTTGAACATGGACTTTGTGCTGCTCATCGTTGGCACGAAATCCCTGCCCTCAAGGAGTTTATAAACTAGCAAGGGAGTGGCTGACAGTGGAAGTGCGTTAACTTCACCGGCTGCCGCCTAAGGGGGACGTTGCACGTGGGAAAGGCTCACTGGGGCAAAGGGGAAGGAAAATGCCCCGGCAGGGCTGATCCAGGTGCTCTAGCCCACCATCTCACACAGCCCTCACATTCCTGTGAGGAAGGCATGGATCCATGGTCTATTATCAAAAATCCCTGGGGCCAATGTATGCTGGAATTCAGATATTTCTCGATTTCAGAGCAAAAGTGTGTTGTAACCATTTTCTATTCTGTACCTGATGGTCTGGGGCTATACTCCCCCCCAGAGTGAATAATATATTCACAATACATAGCAAAACATGTATATTCACATTAAATAAAACAAACACAGACTGTAAAAAGTTTCATGTCAGTTCAAGGTAGGATTTTATGGCAAATTAATTCAGATCAATTAGATTTCACTGCTAAATGAGTTAAGGAAAAAAATGTCCGTTTTTATAGTTTGGGGATTTGGGGATTGGAGATAAGAGATTGTAGGGCCGTAGTATTTGCTCCAGTGTGAAGACAAAGAAACTGAGGCTCAGAAAAGTTATGAAACTTGCCCAAGCACACAGTAAGTGGTGCAGCTGGAATCGAACGTTCATCTTTCTCCTGGCTCACCTGCAGTATCACTCTGTTTTGATTTTTTTTGATTCAGGTAAGGGAGTGAAGCCCGATCATGAGCAATATCATGATTTCTGAGATAATATTGGCTGCTCTGTCCTGCTTGTCTTTGTAGAAACACTTGAACCAAAGCTTTAAGTCACATAAACATGCATGATCTTTTTGTCTGCCCATGTTTGTAGCGTTCCATTCTTGAGCCATCTGTAGTGTGAATGATTCTGTGGTTTCAGGCACGGGGGTGCAGTTCCTACTCATGAACTTGGAAGGGGCTTTAATTAAAAAGTGATGCAGGTGACAATGCAGGCAGAGTTGCTTAGACAACAAAACCAGACAGCTCCTTTTTGTTCACCTACTTCAAACACATAGGATTACTTAACTTTATAAAAAGAAAATAAAGTCCCAGGGAGAGTAGTAATCATTCCTAACAGCACCTTTAAAAGAAATGGTCTGATTAGTAGAAAACACCCAACCCACGAATAATTTAAAATGCTTGCTTCCTCAACCATAGTGCGAGATCAGATTCCCTGACCTGGCAGTCCCAATACACACACACACACACACACACACACACACACACACACACACACACAGAGATGATAAACATCCTATGGACGGTGAAGCTTGGTTGAATTTGTTCTTCTCGTCCCCTCTGTTGGGTGGTGGAGTGCTAAACTCCACTGGATGTTACGAACCCCAGCTAAAGTCAGGTGACCAAGGATTCCGTATTGTCAGGCTTCATGACCCCATGACTTATCACCACTTTTTGGCTTCCTGGGGTGAGAATTCACTCCAGGCCAACAAAGATGGTAATATTCTTTCCATAGTTAAGCCTTTCAGCCTCTCCTCACGACTATGTTTTCACCATTGTTTTGTCTCTTGACACAGAAGTTGACATGCCCAGAAAATTCCCTTAACAGGTCAGTTTTGTGTTCCTCACACTTCTGCAACAAGGAAAGAAATAACAACTTACTTAAAACCATCCAGAGTTTTCCATTCAAGTTGCAACAATGACAGTATGATGATTCCTAACTTTACTGAGAGGCTACAATGACCCAGGGGACACAGCATGCTGTGTGATTTATCTTGGGAGAAATGAAAGCGATCAAATTACAGCTTTCAGGACTGTATTGTATGCAAATACCAATAAATACTTACACAGCATTGTCATGGGCCAGGCACTGTTCTAAGTGCATTATATGTAATCCTCTCACTGTAACCCATACAACAACCCTATATGGTAGATACCTATGTTATGCCATTTTACAGATGGGGAAACTAAGACCCAGAGAGGCTAAGTAACTTGTCAAGGTCACACAACTAAAAAGTAGTGTAGCTGGAATTATGATTGAGACACTCATGTCCTAAAGTTCATGTTTTTCCTGTTACTGTGAAAACGTTGTTTCTCTAGGGATGAGGTCTATGTCTTATTGTCCCTGCATCCCAGCTCTCAGCATTGTACCTGGCAGAAATACATGCTTAA
Organism: Tursiops truncatus; assembly: GCF_011762595.2. Lineage (NCBI taxonomy): Eukaryota > Metazoa > Chordata > Mammalia > Artiodactyla > Delphinidae > Tursiops > Tursiops truncatus. Next base: position 125,936,319 of record NC_047034.1, read on the forward strand.
CACATGTTCAAAGAGGAAGTAAAACATGGGGGTATGGGAGGGAAGGAGGACACCTGTTTCAGAGACATACCTGCACAGTGCTCCCCATGGAAATGAAGGTCCGGGGCCCATTAGTAATCAATGAGAGAGAAGAGCTGATGGATAGATCTTTGGGGGTTTGCTTTTATGAGCTGTCTGCTGCAACCCCATAAAGGAAGTACCCTTTGCAACTTTACCAACGGCCAAAGGACAGAGCCTATCAGAATATGCTTATCATCCCAACAGCAGGATTAAAGGGCTCTCCACGGATGGGGGTGCAATATGGGGAGCACAGAAGCATAGCTAGGTAGGGAACAATCATTCTGCTGGGTCCATTCTCTAAATAACAGTACTTTCTAATATTTGTAAGGAAATATTTAGATCTGAAGATTGTGAAGACTACGTTGATGCAGAGCAAAAGCCAAACTGTGCAGAGAACCGGGCCTCTATTTCCTGAGGTTTCCAGAATATCAGTCATACCTTAATAATGTAGGTAGCATGTTTTAGAGGAGTTATTTGTTTATATCTATCTCTCCTGCTAGCCCAAGTGTTCCTGAGGTGGAAGGACCTTGTTACTCATCCTTAGTATGGTGTGAGTGGTTAAACATGTGACTTGGGGAGTCAGATTACCTGAGATAACATTAAGGCTTCCTCATTTACTGTGTGGCATTTGGCAAGTTACCTAACCTCTCTGAGCCTCTCTTTTCTTATTTGTTAAATAGGAAATAATGTTTTCCATAAGGGAACTTCACCAGCTTCTGAGCAAAGATCTCTGGCTGCCTGGGGAAAGTCTTACTGGGGGGAAAGGAAAAAGAATGACATTAAAGTGGGGTTCTGCATGCATTACTTCATGAAACCTTGATGATTAACTGAGAGATTTATGTAAATTGCTTAGCACAGCGCTTGGCTCATACTGCATGTGACAAAGACTGCTTCCTAGTACCTACACTCCCCTTCTTTCTTTTTTTTTTTTTTGAGGTACACAGGCCTCTCACTGTTGTGGCCTCTCCTGTTGCGGAGCACAGGCTCCGGACGCGCAGGCTCAGCGGCCATGGCTCACAGGTCCCAGCCGTTCCGCGGCATGTGGGATCTTCCCGGACCGGGGCACGAACCTGTGTCCCCCGCATCTGCAGGCAGACTCTCAACCACTGCGTCACCAGGGAAGCCCCCCCTTCCTTTTTTAGTAATAGTATCACCAAAGTTTTAGTGGGGTGTGTGCCTGGTTTCAGAAAGAAGGCTCTGGAGAACCGTGAAGAAATGGTGGGGTGCGTGTGGCTAGGAGCAGGTGTCCACTTGGCCATGGCCAAGGTCAAGGTGAGAGGAATACTGAGCACCCTGTCAGTGGTGGAAAGGAGTGGTGAGCACTAGGGTGTTTCTGGGGCAGAGTCAGCCAGATTTTATGAATGACACAGGGAGAGAAGAAGGCAGGTGGCAGGGAGGGGAAGAGACCAGAGGGCACCCAGGTTCTCAGCATGATGACTAAGTGTGGGGACTTAGTAATTAATAAGTCACTGAGCTAGAGAATGGAGGAGGAGGAATAGGTTTGGGAGGCAGGTGATGAGTGCAGTTAAGGACACACTGGGCAGAGGGGCAGAGGGGATGTCCCATCCAGAGGGCCAGCCAAGTTCCTTTGTTCGCCGCCTCTGTGGAACGGCCTTTCATCATCAGTATGAATCCTTAAAAAGAGAGTGGCATGGCCATATATACACTACCAAATGTAAAATCGATGGCTAGTGGGAAGCAGCCACACAGCACAGGGAGATCAGCTCGGTGCTTTGTGACCACCTAGAGGGGTGGGATAGGGAGGGTGGCAGGGAGACACAAGAGGGAGGGGATATGCGGATATATGTATACGTATAGCTGATTCACTTTGTTATAAAGCAGAAACTAACACACCATTGTAAAGCAATAAAGATGTTAAAAAAAAAAAAAGGGTTTTGCAAAGATCACGCAAATGTTCTGTGCCTGGAAGATCAAAATAACCTGCAGAGGGAGCAACTTTCACACACACACACACACACACACACACACACATACACACACACACACACACACAGCCTACAGTCAGCCCTCAGGTGGCTCCCCCTGCCCCTCCAGGTCTCTTTCCAAGGCTGCAGCTCAGCCTGGTCTTGCCCCACACCAGGGTCCCTGGCTGGGATACAAAACATGTGCATCCACAGCACAGAAAGACCATATCTACCCCGTCAGCGATGGTTTCTGCGGAATGTTTGGTCACAGTGTGTAAGTTTTTGTTTTACTGCAGAGTCGTTTCCGTGAAAATAGCCAACGTGATCATGTTGAATTGCACAGCTCACCTGGAGCTCTCTCCATTGCAGTTCTGCTCCCTGCAGACATTTCCCTGCAATTCTATTTTGCACCAACTCCATGCAGGCTCTTACAAGTCTTGTAAAACTACAAAGGGCCTGAAGCAAGTGTGCTACCCAATCCCCTGACCTCAGACCAGGGAGGTCAAACAGCAAGGATGGATGATCTTTTTTCTCAGCAGGGAGTTTTAAGAGGTCAAATCACCACCTTGAAGACCCAGCCCAGTATTTAATGAATGCTTGTTAGTGTCTGTCACTAAATAAAATATTGTGTATGTATTATCTTATTTAATCCTTAGACCTAAAGAACAAGGCAGGTAAGATGAGGCTCAGAGAGGGTGAGGAACTTTCCTAAAGCTGTGCAGCTAATAAATGGTAGAGGTGGGATTCCACTCAAACCTGTCTCATACCAGTTCTCAATGCCTAACCACTGGGATGAACTGCCCTCCACCATCAGTCCAGGGCTTCATTCTCCTGGTGACAGGACCACAGTTAGCATTGCTGTCATTTACTTCCAGGTCCTCTAGCTCAGTTTGCCCTATTTTCCATGTGTTGTTCTTCACATCTGGACTGGTTTACTGAAAGGGATGTGTGTGGCTTCCTACCATCCACCAAGTGTTAGAAAAGGAAAGGTCTTGGCCATGAGGAAACTCAGAAAAGGTATCTCTGGCTCTACTTGCTCTCCTAGAAGTGATGAGTGGGGTAGACAGGGGTGACCAGTGTCATGCTGGCTCTGTGAGAGTGGCCGCTTGGTGAGCTCTTTGTGCAGGTGACCATCACACCTAGCTCGGGGCATAATGGTCTTAAGACAGAAAAGCTATCTATTTGGGTCCACATCAGTGTACTTTTTATAAAGCAAATCTGGGCTATGAATGTTTAGAGTTCTGAGGTAAGACAAATGAGACAGGATGGACATGTTTAGAAGAGACTTTGATAGTTCTGTCTTCTCTCTGAATCGTTTGTTTCCTCTGAATTGCCCTCTCGTTTTCTCTTTGTTTGCCTGCATCACCATCTTTCCCGGTAGACGCTGAGTTGTCAGAATGGGACAGGCTAAGTTGCAGTGCTTATAGGGTTGCAGAGGTAGAGGAAGAGCAAGTGTCGAGGTAGCACTCGGGCTTTAAATGCTTCAGCCCAGAAGCAGCACACGTCACTTCTGATCAAATTTCACTGCTGAGAGCTAGTTCCAGGGCTGGGGAAAGCGATCTCTCCCTGTGCCCGGGCAGGAGAGGAGAAAGGGACCTGGGGAGAACTGGTGATCTCTATCATTGAGACTTTCCTTTGATGTCTACTGATAGTTGTTGACGTGATTAGGGACAAGGAGAATTCTGGTAAGATGTCACGGTAATGGTGCAGGGTTGTTTGTGAGGTGTTTTGTTTTTTTTTTAATTTTGTCATAAAATTCACCCACTTTCAGTGTACGATTCAATGATTTTTAGTAAATTTACCACTTTGTGCAACCAGGTAGTATAGCAGTTTTTTGTTTTTTTTTTGCGGTATGAGGGCCTCTCACCGCTGTGGCCTCTCCCGTTGCGGAGCACAGGCTCCGGACGCGCAGGCTCAGCGGCCATGGCTCACGGGCCCAGCCGCTCCGCGGCATGTGGGATCCTCCCAGACCGGGACACGAACCCGTGTCCCCTGCATCAGCAGGAGGACTCCCAACCACTGCGCCACCAGGGAAGCTCAGTATAGCAGTTTTTTAATCTCCTTGAATCCCACCAGTAAAACATTCACAGCCACTAGGTTAGCAAAACCAAAAACCCATGGACCCAAACCTGGCAAGCAGTGTTTCCTTGAACTCCAAAATTTGAGTCGGTAGGAACAAGCTGCCAATAATTGCCTGACCCACCTGATATCAGAAACCGCAGAAGAAAGAAGAGGAAAGGTAAAGGGGCTTCTGATGCCCCTAAGAATTGGAGGATCCCCCCCAAACACCAAAGAAACTCACTGGAAAGTTCCGCAGGTGTTGGGCTGCACCCGGCAGGCCTACAAGGCCTATGCTGGCCAGTTTCAAGACCAAAGAAAGAGCCCGGAGTCAGCGGCAGAGACAGCGATGGTTTAATGAATGGGGGAGCTTACCCATCTGTAGCAAGGTCCTGGAGAGACACCCCACCTTGTACGGCACACGGCAGGCAGGACATGATGGCAGTCTGCTCCCAGGGGGGAGGAGCGATTACCAGTTATAGGGGAATTGATGTCAGGTGGGCTTATTAGTTACCAGGGAAACCAGCAGAGGGGCACACCCCTCACCACACCTTTGACAAGAAGAGTCCCTAGCTGGTGCCTGGGGTAAGTATGCAGGAAGGTCAGTCATGTGCGTAGGTGTAGGTGAAGCAGGCACTGGTTGGGCAGGGGATGTACAGAGAGCAAGAGAACAGCCATCTGGAGTGGCCTGACCATACAGTGGGCCATTTAGAGAATGGAGGCAAAGCTGGGGTCTGGTTCAGGGGAGGTTCTAATGCACACATGAGTACAGGATGACTATGGGAAGATCTGATCATGCTGGTGGGGTCCAGGGGTCCCAGAGTCCAGAGGTCCAGACCCTATGAACTCTTAAAGCCAACAAGCCAAAGCACTCTTCCAGGACGAAGCCCCACCCTGAGGAGAAAATGCTGAGAGTGTCATCCAAACTGAATAAGTCAGGGCAAACAGGCAAAGAAAAGTGATGATAAAATAAAGGGTGGGGGCTTCCCTGGTGGCGCAGTGGTTGGGAGTCCGCCTGCCGATGCAGGGGACGTGGGTTTGTGCCCCGATCCGGGAGGATCCCACATGCCGCGGAGCGGCTGGGCCCGTGAGCCATGGCCGCTGAGCCTGCGCGTCCGGAGCCTGTGCTCCGCTACGGGAGAGGCCACAGCAGTGGGAGGCCCGTGTACCCACCCCCGCAAAAAATAAATAAATAAATAAAGGGTGAGGAGGTGAGCAGGGAAGAGGAACTCAGAACGTACAAGGTCATATTTATCGCTACTTCATGAAATCAACAGAAAGGGATGCTATAGACTGTGAAACTAGAAAAAGCTCTCTTGTTTTTAACTCCTGAAAGTAGAGGGGAAGCTCCTTTCCCTAAAAAAATGAGCCACAGGAAAGGACTGTAGTCAAATACCAATAACATTATTATAAGGAAGAAAGAGAATAAGAAGCAGAATAATACAACCATGAGAATGAAAAAATACCAAAAAACATGCCACAAAAAAGATGAAAATTGTGATCTAATATTTCAAGATGAGCTTAAAAAATAAGAAAATGATAGAAACTATGAAAGACAACATAAATCAGAATGAGAAAAAAAGTAGGATGATTTAGGAAAAGGAAGATTTGAAAAGAGAAAGAATTCAAAAAAGAATTGGAGATAAAAGAAAAATCATTTCAGAAATAAAGGCTAAACTAGAAGGAAAAGAATAAACAAACCAAATGAAAAGTGCCTTGAGAGAAGTAGAAATGGAAAATGGAAAAAGGTTTTAAAACCAAAAAGGAAAAAAAAGAGATAAAAAGGGCTTGAGGGAAAGTAACAAGCAGAGAAAACAAGCAAAGAATATCCAACGTACCTATTAGAGTCCCCAGAGAAGAAAACAAAAGAATGAGACAAAAAAAATTATCAAAAACTAAAATACAAAAAGAACTTGAAATTTAAAAAAAAAAACACCTTAAACCACATATTGAAAACCAAAAGAACCTACTATATAGTACAGGGAACTATAGTTAATATCTTGTAATAACCTATAATGGAAAAGAATCTGAAAAATTATATATATAATATATATACTATATATTAATGTACAGTATAAAATTTTTATTATATATAATATATATAGATATTGAATCACTTTGCTGTATACCTGAAACTAACAGAACATTGTAAATCAACTATACTTCAATTTAAAAAGACTTTTTGGGGCTTCCCTGGTGGCGCGGTGGTTGAGAGTCCACCTGCCGATGCAGGGGACGTGGGTTCGTGCCCCGGTCCGGGAGGATCCCACATGCCGCGAAGCAGCTGGGCCCGTGAGCCATGGCCGCTGGGCCTGCGTGTCCGGAGCCTGTGCTCCGCGATGGGGGAGGCCACAGCAGTGAGAGGCCCGCGTAGCACAAAAAAAACAAAAAAAAAGACTTTTTAATTTTTAAATTAAAAAAAGCACACATATTGAACAGACACGCTGCATAAATTGGAAAAATCAGCCCTCAATAGCTCCACACTGAAACTACTGAATTTTAGAGAAAAATCTTAACAATCCTTTTTGCAGCCAGACAAACAGAACAAGTATTTTATAAGAGAAAGAAAATCAGATTGTCGTTAGACTTCCAACATCAATGCTTCATTCCAGAAATCAATGGAGTAACTTATTTAGGATATTCAAAGAACATGTGAGTCAAGAATTTAAAATCCAGCCAAATTGACCTTCAAATATAAAGTCAGCAAACATCCTGTTATGAACACACAAGAACCTGGGAGGCAGTAGTACTTCTAGGAGTCTTTTCCGAGGAATCAAAGAATGCAACCAAAACAGCTGGAGACAATGGCATAAGAACTGCTCAAGTAGGCCAGATAACAAAGGAAGATTAATGATAGAATTAAAATACATCATTTGGCAACCCAGATGAATTAATAGATTTGTTTGTTCAATGATCATCAGTGGCTGCTAACATCACAAAAAGAGAGACAAAGATAAATTTGCCACCAGAGAAGCCACCAGGGAAGCCCCTATATATATATTCTTTTTCAGATTCTTTTCCTTTATAGGTTATTATGAGTTATTGAATATAGTTCCCTGTGCTATATAGTAGGTCCTTGTTGTTTATCTATTTTATATATAGTAGTGTGTATCTGTTAATCCCAAACTCCTAATTTATCCCTCCCTCTCCCTACAGATTATTCCATATTTTTAAAGAGAGAAAGACAGTGCACACATGATTGAGAGAGAGAGATTAGGAGATTATGGGAATAAAAAGTGAACTGGGGGCTTCCCTGGTGGCACAGTGGTTAAGAATCTACCTGCCAATGCAGGGGACACGGGTTCGAGCCCTGGTCGGCAAGATCCCACATGCCGCGGAGCAACTAAGCCCGTGCGCCACAACTACTGAGCCTGTGCTCTAGAGCCCGCGAGCCACAACTACTGAGCCCATGAGCCACAACTACTGAAGCGCACATGCCTAGTGCCTGTGCTCCACAACAAGAGAAGCCACCGCAATAAGAAGCCCGCGCATGGCAACAAAGAGTAGCCCCTACTCGCCGCATCTAGAGAAAGCCCGCACGCAGCAATGAAGACCCAACACAGCCAAAAATTAATTAATTATTATTATTTTTTTTAAAGTGAATTGGAAGTTCTGGGTGTGGTTTCTACTGACCTGGGGCCTCACTATAAAGTTATTTGCTTCAGCCATTTGATGGCAAACTCCTAATATCAGTACCTTTCAGTCTTTTAAGTTGGTCAGGTTATATTCCCCAGAACAGATTCTTCCTATTACTAGACATAGATGGTAAAGGCCTGGCGACCAGCTTCCTGGGAGCTGCATGAGGAATTGTGGGGTGAGGGCCTCAGCATTTCATGGTTAGGGTACCGCCATCCTCACCTGTGCCTGGGGTCTCTCCATCCGGAGACCCTATGTTTTTCCTTCTCCAGAAAATAAACCTCTAACCTTCTGCTTGGAGAGGGAAGCAGGAGTCATCCAGCAGTCCTGGGTAGAGGACGGGACCTACAGGTCTAACTACTTCTGAAACAGCCGCCAAAAAACACTCCTTATTGTAACACCTATTTTATACTATTTCTTGATATTCCAGGAACCAAAACTTCCTGAACCTTTTCAAGATTCTGCAGTGAAAATAAAGTTGGTTCTCAGCTGTCAACAAAAAATGAATCAATAGTCCATCTAACAAAGAAGTGGAAAATTTATTTTAGCCAACCTGAGGATTAGAACCTGGGAGACAGTCTTTCAGAAAGCTCTGAAGACTGCTAGAGGTCAAAGCCCAGTTACACACGTTTTTGAGACAAAGGATTATACATCAAATAATGTACTGACAGTTTACACAATCCAGATCTACATGAACCGGTAGTGGGTCACCGTGACCCCTTAGAGGATTGAGGGAAGGTTATCTCCTAATAAGGTCTAGTTAATGCAGATGCACAATACACACTAAAGGGGAGATAGGAGGCCCAAATGGGCAGAGAAAATTTTTAGGCTTAAATTTTTTTTTGTCTTGCCATAAAATTTTGGCCCAATGAATTTTATTTCATCACAGCTTTCCCCATTGCCAGTTTAGAATTCTACGTCAGTGAATCTGTTGAGCCATTTACCTCTCATTCACCTGTGTTCTCTTCTTTTACTCTCCTGGCCATGAGAGTCTACAGAAAACACATACACACACACACACACACACACACACACACACACACACACATGACATTTTTAGCTGGGTTCTGGGAGAGAACAAAAAATGAAATGTGTATACCAACTTACTCACCCTTTACCCATTTCTTTATTCTTTAATTCAAAAACAATAATATAAATACAGAAAAGTACATACAAATATGTATAGTTTAATGAATAATTATAAAACAGGTCCATGTGACCACTACGCAGGCCAAAAACAGAACACTGCCAACGCCAAGGAACCTCAGTGAGCCCCATCAGATCCCAGCCCCGTCGCCACCAGGGGCAACCTCCATCCTGACTTTTTAAAAAATCCTTCACTTGCTCTTCATTTATTTTTCACTTTTCTCTACAGTAGCCATCTCTATACCATATAATTTAGTTTTGCCTGTTTAGGAGCTTCTTTTGATGGGAAACGTACTATCGTATTCTTCTGTGTCTTGCCTCTTTCCTTCAACATTACGTTTGTGAGATGTATCCATGTTGCACGGAGCTCTGATATATTCATTTTCTTTGCTATTATTCCATGATGAATGCACGGTAGCTTTGTTTTCGCATTTTATTTTGTATGGACACTGGACTGTTTACAGTTTGGGTCTATGATGCATAATTGTGCTGCACACATTCTTGGACTTGTATTCTTGCAGATTTACACAAATTTCTCTAGCTATATGCCTAAAAGTGAAACTGCATACGATAAGATATGTGAATCTTCAACTTAACTAAAAATCCCCAAGGTGTCTTCCAAAGCAGGCCACCTCACTGTACAATTGGAGAGGGCGTCACCGCCCCAAGTGTCCTATGCAGATGGACACTCTTAAATGTAAGATGAGTTGGCGACTTTTGGGCTCTGTCAATTTGTTCTCCCACCAGAAACTTTTCAGAATTATTCCTATTGTTCCATGTCTTGCCAGCTCTTGGAATTTTCAGACTTTAAAATTTTTGTGAATCTGGTGAGTGTATAATTATGTTTCATTGCACTTCCATGGTTACAAGTAAGACTGAGCACATCTTATGTTTATTGGACTTTGGATTCCTGATCCTCCCTTTTTTAACATTATTTTGAAAATATGCATTTGTTTCTGTAATCTAAACCACGTAGTTAAAACCTTATATATTTGACACAGTGTGTTACCCCTGTAATGACTCGGGGTGGGGCGAGTTTACTGCTTCTATGCCAATATGTTAAATTCTGAATAATGCCAACTCAACATAGTACAGTTGGAGTCTTTGTCCAGCATTGACAGCACAGCTAACACTTTTATGTTTACCTATAAAAATACAACTAACTCCATCCTTTTAACTCACAGAAATCTGATTTCTTTACCACTTTGTTCCTTAAAGTGATTTGTAAAAGGTTTTCTGGGACTTTTTGTGATCAAATGGTCTCTGACGTTGCCCGTCCTTGGCTGTTCCGTAACATTTGACGCTTTATGCCTCCCTCCTTCTCTCTATTGGTTTTCCTCCTATCTGGAGACTCTTTCTCTTTTTCCTCCCCCATCTCTTCTTTCTAACATCCAATCAATGTTGGTGTTTTCCAGTGCTATGTCTTTAGACCTCTCATCTCTAGTAAATATCATTAGCCCCACAAGCCAACTCTAGTCCCTGGGAAAATTCCCTAGCCCCATCCCACATTCAAGGGGATGAGCCTTTAACAGGTGTGTTTGTATTGCCTTCCCTCCCTTAGCTGATTGGCCCAGGGTGGACAACAGACCAAAGATGGGTCAATCAGATGCCTGCTCCCCCAAATTAGGGACTGAGACCCAACTCTGAACTCTGGCTGGAATTGTGACACGAGAACCTCAGAGCCAGAGGCAGCCTCATTCTAACAAGTGGGCGAAGAAGTGAAGACAGCTGTCAGGGAGAGGACAGAACAAAGCACACAAGCACAGAGTAGCAGAGACAGAGACAGTGAGAATTCCTCACATGATGTTTTGGTTCCAGGCCCATTCTCACCCTTAGGTGAGACAGTCACAGCTCATCCTTATTTCAAGTCCCCTCACTGTGTTCAGGCTTAGTTAGCACGTTCACTGTATTCACAACTTAAGTCCCAACCAACCTCTTCTCTTCTACCTCTACCCACTTATCCTGGATGATTTTATTCCCACTGGAATTTATCCCAGAGCCCTATCCTACCCAGCTGAAAGGCCCCATTGCTTTGTATTTCTTTTTTTTTTCTTTTTTTTTTTTTTTCGGTATGCGGGCCTCTCACCGCTGTGGCCTCTCCCCTTGCGGAGCACAGGGTCCGGATGCGCAGGCTCAGCGGCCACGGCCCATGGGCCCAGCCGCTCCGCGGTATGTGGGATCTTCCCGGACAGGGGCACGAACCCGTGTCCCCTGCATCGGCAGGCGGACTCTCAATCACTGCACCACCAGGGAAGCCCTGCTTTGTATTTCTTGAGGAGAGAACTCCATAGCTCAGGAGAAATTCTCGATGGTGTGCCTGGTTGGTTCCCGCCATCCTGGGCTTGAGGCTTTTCTGCCATGGCTTTCAAACAGGAAACCATCTGCTCCTTGTCTTTCCTCTAGGCCCTGCCATCCTTCCCCAGCTTGGCAGCTTTACTTCAGTGCTTCTGCTGATGCCCCTTGTCCAGAACTCCTTTTTCTCTAAGCCTGGCTAGTATGACTTAGCACCTGCCTGCTCTCCCCAAGAACAGCCACATTCTTAGCTATTGCTGTCAGCACCTGCTCTGAGGATCCGGTTCCTTAACCCCTTTTCAGGACAGAGCCCGGTTCAGATACAGCAAATATATGGCACAGGCTGTCTGTTCCCCCATCCCACAACAGAAATGTTTTCATTAATCATATCACTCTTTCTTGCTGGTGCTGGACAGGACATCACCTTAGAATCTTTCTTAACACAGTCCTGGAGTATCAACAAATTATCCACCAGAGCTGGGTTCTGATGATATGAGAGAATGATGATGACATTGGCAAGAAAGAGACATTTAGAAAGATTTGGGAATATGTATTGAATTCTAGTTTTAGCCCTAGATTTGAGGAGAAGGCATAATTTCAAGTGCAGCAGACTCATAGGCAGCTGGAAGGCCAGGACCATAGAGGAAGAGACCCCAGGGGTGACACCTCCCTTCCCTCCCTGGGATCTCTCTGCAGGCTGGGCTTGCTCCCCTCAGCTGTCTTCAACCCTGGTCAGTAGCCTCTGCATCTCTGTAGGAACTATTTGGTTTTTGGATAATGTAGTGGTTAAAAGCATGGGTACTAGAGCCAGGCTTCCTGAGTTTGAATCCCAACTCTACCATTTACCAAATGTGGGAGGGACTTCTGGCAATTTATTTAACCCCTCCCGCCCCTGTGCCTTGATTTCCTCATCTGTAAAATGGGATAATAATCAGATCTACCTCATTGGATTGTTGTGAGGATTAAATGAGTTCATATGTATAAATGCTTAGAACAGTGCTCAGTAAATGTCTGCAACTATTATTATCCCACAAGGAAGCTACAAGTTCCTTGAGACTCAGTTGGTCTTCTTCATCTTTTCCTGGCACGTAGGTGGCTCTGAATTGAAGAACACAGTCTTTGAAGACCCAGAGATGAAATCTCAGCTCTCCCGCTCAATATTTGGGTGACTAGAAAATAAGTATCCTCCTTGTAAAACTGAGATGATAATACCTACTTTATAGAACTGATGTATAGAATTGTGAGTATTAAATGAGATATTGTATGTAAAGCTCCAAGGACACAGCAAACCCTAAAAAATGCAAACTCTTACCATCAAGGCTAGGTATAGTGTCATGTCTATGGAGCCACACTGCTTGGTTTTGAATTCCGGTTCTGCCACACAGTTGCTTTGTGATCTTGTCACAGTTTTCTCTCTGTGCCTCAGTTTTCTGAGTTCCCTGTGCCTCAGTTTTCTCCTCTCTAAAATGGGGATAATGCTAGCACTTACTTTATAGAGTTTGGGCAGGATCAAGTTAGAAAAAAGGTGTATGGCCCTTAGCCCAACGCCTGACACATATCTCAGCCAATGCCAGGTTGTTACTGTTTGTTTAATAAATGAATGAATTGTAGACAAGGCTCTCAAAAGCGAACTTGCTAAAGGACAGAATCATTGAGGGCCATAATTACCAAGACCCATCCTGAAGCCAGATTCAGGTTAAGTCAAACCCATAAATGCAAGGAGAGCTCTGGGAGACAGTAGCCCAGTGAACTAAGCCCTCTCTCCCTGTTGTCTTCACTCACTGGTCTGGGACATGGGAAGAACTGGCACCTACAATAATAGGCTGCTAGAGCTGGAAGGATCTTTGTGACTAGATCAGGTAGGCCGTTTTCTCCTGAGTAATTGAAACCCAGAGAGATAAGTGACCCCAGTTGCCCAAGATTCAGGTCAGGTCAGTGGCTTCATTGCAACACGCTGTTTCTCGACTCCACAGTTTCCTCCTGTGAAAATGGAGATGTGCTTGCTGCCCGTTGCCTGCTTCAAGGCATCTGGCAGCCATGAACTTCAACTCTTCCGGGGCTAAGAAAAGTTCAGCGGGAACAGTAGAAAAGTGAAGCAAGAATGATGTAGGGTCTACTCGCAGCCTCTAGAGGGAGCCCTGAGCACAGGCTGGGACGCACCATCCTGGCGCGCACCCAGGACCTCGGGGCGCGGGCTGCAGCCTGAGGACCAGCGCCAACCCCCCACCCCCACCCCGCCCCGCCCCGAGGGCTCCTAACGTCAGGCCGATCCCTTCTCCGGGCACTCGGAGCTCTGGGAAAAGCCCAGGATACAGGCGCAAACACAAGGCTTTCGGCCCTTATTCCATTCACTCAAGGTGTGTGCACCTTAACCCCACTGAGCCTCGGCTGTCAGGTGGGAAGTCACATCTGCCTTGCCTATTCCAGGATTTAAAAGACTGATCCTCTGACTAAATAAAGTCTAGGAATTTACCCCAAATAAATAAACAGAATCAGGTAGAAAGATTGGTATGCAACAGCAAATCTCACTGTTTTTGTCTCATGACCCCTTTATACTCCTAAAAAATTACTGAAGACCCCAAAGAGCTATTGCTTATATGGCTTATATCCATCAATATTTATCATATTAGAAATTAATTCTTAGAAATGTCTAAATATATACTCATTTAGAAATAATAAGTCATTATATGTTAGCATAAAGAGCATTTTTGTGAAATAATATTTTCCAAAACAAAAACATACATTTTTTCAAGTCTTTTTAATATCTGGCTTAATGTAAGAGAGCTGAATTCTCCTTTTGCACTGAGTACATGGCGACTTCACATGTCATGTAACATCTGAAAGACTCTACTATACACCTTGAGAATAAGAGTACAGAATAAGAGTACAGAGCCCTTGAGGACTCCCTAAAAGGACACTGCAAAGGTCCAGGGTCCACACTTGGAGAACTGTTGGTGTAAAGACATTTTTCTTAGTGTTCTTTATAGCAGGGCGACTCCCCTCTCTCTTCTCACTGCCACCAGGCTGGTTCAGACTTGCATTACACGGGGCAGGTGACAACAAAGGTCTCAGAACTGGTTGCCTTGCCCCTACCCTCCTTCCACTCCCAACCGTGGAGAGAATTCTTCATAAAACACTGCACGAGGGCTTCCCTGGTGGCGCAGTGGTTGAGAGTCCGCCTGCCGATGCAGGGGACACAGGTTCGTGCCCCGGTCCGGGAAGATCCCACATGCCGCGGAGCGGCTGGGCCCGTGAGCCATGGCCGCTGAGCCTGCGCGTCCGGAGCCTGTGCTCCGCAACGGGAGAGGCCGCAACAGTGAGAGGCCCGTGTACCGCAAAAAAAAAACAAACACTGCACGATTATGTCACATGCTCCCCCCTCCCAAATCCTCTCATGATCCTTCACTACCTATTCAGTGCTCGTACACCTAAGGGTCAGGCTCCCTGGTCTGATTGCAGCCCAAATTCCCACCCTTATGTCATACTCCACCTGTCTGATGTGCCTGATGGCTTTAGCAAAACCAGACTATTAACCCTCCCTCATATGTGCTTTCTGTGTCCCACCTCCATGTTTTTGTTTCTTTGGGTCCCTTCACTTAAAATATTCTCTCTCCCAGGACTTCCATGGTGGTCCAGTGGTTAAGACTCCACGCTTCCACTGCATGGGGCATGGGTTCGATCCCTAGTTGGGGAACTAAGATCCTGCATGCTTCGTGGCACAGGCAAAAAAAAAAATTACTCTCTCTCCCATTTCCTTCCATTCTCCTTTCTCTTTCAGACTCATTCCTCCAGCTGGAGACCTTCTACAAGCTTCTAAGATACTTGTTTGTCTTCTTTTATGCAAAGCAGAGTGTTCTGGTGTGGGGCTTCTGACCCAGCTGTTGAGAGATAAGTTTCAAAAAAAAACACTTGCTTTATTAGTTTCCTATTGCCACTGTAATTACTACAAACTTAGTGGCTTAAAATAACACAAATTATTACCTTATAATGGTGGGGGTCAAAAGACAGAAATGATTCTTAGAAGCTAAAACCAAGGTGTTGGCAGAGCTTTGTTCCTTTTGGAAGCTCTAAGGGGAGGATCCATTTCCATGCCTTTTCCAGTTTCTAGAGACCTCCTGCATCGCTTAGCTAGCGGTCCCCTCTTTCCTGTTCAAAGGACGTCATGTCTTCCCCTCTCTCTGACTTTCCTGCATCCCTCTTACAAGGACCCTTGGGATTACATTGGACCCACCTGGATAATCAAGGACACTCTCCCCATTGCAGGCTTCTTAATTTAATCACATCTGTAAAGTCCCTTTTGGCATGTAAAGTAACATATTCACAGGTTCCAGGGATTAGGACATGGATATCTTGGGGGACATTATCCAATCTAATATCACAGTTGCTAATATCAAAAGATAAAAAAATCAAGATGCAATCTCAATGCATTAACTGTACAAATCTTGGAGTCAGACATACACCCTTATGTGAGATAAATCTCATTCATCTGATTGCTTTGAAGATTCAATGAGATGATCTGCATGAGGCATGATGACAGCTACCCTGAGATCACTCACCAAATGCCTGTGACTATTATTATTCGCTATTATTTGGCATTTTACCACCAGCTGACTTAGAGTTGCCTTCATAGCACTTGTCATATTTTATAATTATTAATTTCTTTGGGGTGACTGTGCAGTGTACAATGATTTTTAATTATGTAAATATGACCTTAATTCTCCTACAGACAAAAAATCTATTTGTTTCATCTGCCTCTCTCACATTGGATCATGAGCTCCACATGGGCAAGAGCTGTTTTACGCACCATCAAATTCCCAGAATCCAGCCCACTCGTGAATACATACATACTTAACAATCTATAAATGTTTATGGAATTAATGAATTCAGTCTAATTTATAAAATAGTTCTTCTGGTTCCCCATTGCTTTCAAGATAAAATTCAGGTTCTTTACTTAGCAAGACAAACAAGTTTCAGTAAGAGCTAGTCCCATCTTGCTTCAAATCTCACTTCCCACCACTCCCTGCCATCGTGTACCTTACCCTCCAGCAACACCAAACTTGCCCCATCCTCTCAGGCCTCCAGGCCCTTTCTTGGGCCAGTGCAGCAGCTTTCTTTGTCTGGAATGGCCTCTCCCCACCCTCAGCGATGTGAACACACCCATACATCACCCCCTCCTTGTCACCTGGATAAGTCCCGCTCACCCCTGCTTAGCCCAACGCTCCACTCTGGACAGCTCCCTCACGGCCCCCCACATTCTGGACAAGGGGGCCTACCAGATCCTCCTTAGCCCCTTGAGCTTCTACCCACCCTGGCTTGAAGGGCACTGGATTGCAACTGCCTGTCCATCTGACAGCTTCTTCCCACCCTCACCCCAACAGCCTGTAAGATCTTTAAAAGCAGGGACCAGATCTTACTCACTGTTACATCCCCAGAGACTGGTAGGAAGTACATAATAGATACTCAATTAGTGTTAGCTGAACCCCTGCCTCTGTCTCTAGAATGTCAGCTCCTTGGGTACAGGGACGATTTTATTTATCTTTATGTCTTCAGCCTCTGGCAGGAACATCGTGGACACTCTACCAATGTTTGCCGAGTGGCCAAGTCTCTCCACAAGATGCCCTGCCCACATTAAGTTACAGGCTTGTGTGTCAATTACTGTGTGCTAATCACCACTGCTAGGCTTTGCAAGGATTAAAAATAAAAACAAGGGCTTCCCTGGTGGCGCAGTGGTTGAGAGTCCACCTGCCAATGCAGGGGACACGGGTTCGTGCCCCGGTCCAGGAAGATCCCACATGCCGCGGAGCGGCTGGGCCCGTGAGCCATGGCCGCTGAGCCTGCGCGTCCGGAGCCTGTGCTCCGCAACGGGAGAGGCCGCAACAGTGAGAGGCCCGAGTACCGCAAAAAAATAAATAAAAAAAAAAATAAAAACAAAACACTATTCTTCCCTCCAGAGCTCACAGGAAAATACAGTGGGCAAGACCCAACGTAATTAACTATTGATGGCCTCTACAAATGCTTTTCAATGGATTCTACTAGTTATACTTCTCACCAAGAAGTATATCTCACAACAAGAAAGGCTAATGAATAATCCTAAAATAGCCACTATTTCTCTCATTCTATCAGTGATGCTCTAGTTCCTACTCTCCGTATGCCTGCTCTGCACCTGCCCACACCCTTCTACGGATAACACCAGGGCTCCGACAACTCCTCTGACAAACCAACAGACTCACTGTGTGTCTAGCATCATCCCTTCCTCCTCTCTTTTGACCTTACTGACACTTTCCCAAGGAGGCCAGAGGACTTCCCTTCCCCAATCCACTCTTATCTCACTTGGCAGTCCCCAGATGCCCAGAGCACCAGCCCTATCTTCTGAAGCAGAACTCTGGTAGCAGAAGAAAGGACAGTTGGGGGCAGGAAAGAGGTGTTCACAGAACAGTCTCCAGAGCACCCAGACACACACACTGAAGCGGCAGATACAGCTTTATTTCCTGTATTATGGAGAAAAAAATTATCAGGCTCCTGTTAAGGAGCACATGGCTGGTTGTGTAACAGCATCCTTTACAACCGTTTACCTAATTCGTTTCTTTCCAACCAGCCTATTTATCAGTAGATATATTTTAAATTACTGTGAATTGGAGGGAATAGGAGATAAAGAAGGGAACTACCATTTGAGAAGAGGCTACTGGGTGCCAGGCAAGGACTGTGCTGGGCATCTTTATATGTGCTAGCTCTTTAATCCTCACCAAAACCAGCAAAAAGACAATGTAGTGCTAGATACTTATCATCTGCATCTCCCAGGGCCTCAGAAAGTTTTAAGTATTCACAGAGCTGATAAGCAGTGTTATCATGATGCGAAGACAATAGCCACAAAACCCGTGCTTTTTACACTACACGAAGTTTTCTGTTGTGGAGCAGCTGCTATATGGCAGTCACATGGCCAATGATATTCCATGCATCTTCCCGCGACACTATGGGAAATGGTTTCATGCAGTCACTTTATAAGCAAGGAAACCAGGCTCAGAAAGGTTAGGTACCTTGTCCAAGTCCATATTTACAAGGAGCTTTCACATTGAAATCTTAAAAACACCTGCTACCACTCCCCCACCACCCCGCCACACACACACACACACACACACACACACACACACACACACACACACACACACGAGATAAAAGAATAGCTCCAGCTATATTAAGCAGGAAAGGATTACAGGGAATTGGGTGCTTACAAAACTGATGGAAGAGCGGGATCTAGGCTGGGCCCCCAGGAATGGCACCCAGAACAACATCCAAATGGTATCTCAACTGCTGTTGTGGCCCCGACCGCCTAAGCCACAACCCAGGATGGAGAAGCTGCCATTATCAGCGTTGGCACTGCATCAGCCAGCCCTATACCAGCAACGTAGTGTAGCAGCAAGGCGGCCCCACCTTCATCCCCATTTAACTTGATTCCAATTTGAGCCTCCAGCAAGCACGTCTGAATGACACTCTAATCATACCCAACCTGTATAGGAGGCTGATAAGGTGGAGTTTACCTTTGCAGCCTCTGCAGTTCAGGAAGGCACACAGAGGAAGGAGGGATAGATGCTGAGCGAGTCATTCTACTGTATCTGTCATAGTCTGCATTCCCACGGGCCCCCAACGGCTACTGCTGAGAAGCCCCCTTCCGAAGAAGCCAAGGATCAAGTCCTCCTACTTACAAGCACTGCGTATGTTGTGTATCTATTGCTTCTATCTGCTACATAGATCCCACTGTGTGAATCCACCACTTCTTACCTATCCAGTCTACTAGTGATGGAAACCCAAGCTGGCTTTTGGGCCTCCTTGGGAAATTACATAAGACATATGCTTGGCCCTGATGGGCTTTTGAGCTTACACCACCTGATTTCATTTTCATCCACTATAGAATAATAGAATATATAACTATATAAGTATGTATGTATATATGTACGTATGTGTAGAATATAGAATGACAATAGGTAACTTCCATGGAGCATTTGCCATGAGTCAGATACTCTTCTAAAGGTTGTAATGTACTAATTCATTTAATACAGTCCTCATGGATGGTCATGAAGATTAAGTTAAGCAACACAGGTATCTGGCATTTTATACCAGGGACATAGTGCTGCTCAGTAAGTGACAGTTCTTATCACCAAGCACTAGGTCAAGGGAAGGACACCAAGGCCTGTCCATTGTCTGACACAGTCTGGAATGCACCGCCAGGCAAGATGACTCAGTTTCCCTCTGTGCGCCCACCCTATGGCCTGTGCCACTTAGATTCTAGCCCCTTAAACACAGGTGGACCTGATCTGTTTCTCTCTCTAACTCCCCATGAGATTAGGATACCTTTGAGGCAGGGGGTGGGTCTTATTCTTTTCTATACTCTTTTCAACACCTAGCACAGTGACTGGCACATGTAGGCATTCAATCCATGACTGTTAGATGAAGATATTAGTGTGTAGGGGAGTTTATGATAGTCCTAAACCTCATAAGAGAAAATCCTTGGGGTGTAGATTCCATAGGTGTTTCAAGGAGTATGGGCTCATTGGCCTTTGAAGGTCAAAAAAGGGTATTTCATAATATGCCAGGGAACGTTATTCTCCTAGAGGATGAACTATAAGGAGATACCAAAAACCGGGGCTGTTTCCTACATGCCTGGCAGAAGTTCAGTTGGGGTTGGGATAACGGGGAGGCAGCACCTTCCACAATGCTGAGGCAGGCCTGCTGTTCTCAGAAATGAACATTTCCTAAAGGGCTTCTTCTAGATCAGTTGCCAGACTAGGTGCTAGGCTTGCAAACTCAGATGCCTACAGAGGGCAGGCAAGGAACTTAAATGAGTGAGGAGTTCACTGAAGAAAAGAAGCAATGGGGACCACAGACATCTTATCAGCGACAGCTGCTGCTTAATCTCAGCCATTGTTGCCATGTAGGCTGTGGACCCAGTGTTAACCAGGTTCTTCTGTTTTTCAAAGAACGCCAGATGATATCGATTTTTATGGGTCTAACTTTTAATGTAAATTTGTAAGTTAAGATGGTCCTCAGGCCTCACAGGTTCTCTGAGGAAAGTATAAGCTTTTACAGTTATCCAGGAAGAAGTGATCAGGTGCTTACCTAAGGCAGTGGCAATGGGGACAGATAGACCTGGAGGAGGTAGGATAACTAGATTCAATGACTAATTGGATGTAGATGATGAAAGATGTTGTAAAAGACTCTGATGTTTCCAGCCTAAATGACTTAGAGGAAGCCAGTGCCACAGGCAGCTTCATGAAATGGCACAAGAATGGATCTTGAATCAGACAGAACCGGTTCAAACTCAGCCTCATCACTTACTAACTGTATGACCTTGAGCATGCAGCTTAACCTCTCTGAGCTTCAGTTTCTTCATCTATTATATGGAGCTGTCTCCCATATAATTATTTTAGAAATAAAAGCAAAAATTATTTTTATTTTAGAAATAAAAACAAAATAAACAAATGGGACCTAATCAAACTTACAAGCTTTTGCTTGTAAGGAAAGGAAACCATAAACAAAACGAAAGATGACTGTGGAATGGGAGAAAATATCTGAAAACGATGCAACCGACTAGGGCTTAATTTCCAAAATATAAAAACAGCTTACGCAACTCAACAACAAAAAAACAACTCAATTGAAAAATGGGCAGAAGAACTAGACATTTCTCCAAAGGAGACAAACAGATAGCCAACAGGCATATGAAAAGATGATCAATGTTGCTAATTATTAGAGACATGCAAATCAAAACTAAAATGAGGTATCACCTCACACCAGTCAGAATGGTCATCATTAAGAAGTCTACAGGGACTTCGCTGGTGGTCCAGTGCATCCAATGCAAGGAGTGTGGGTTTAATCCCTGGTTGGGGAGCTAGGATCCCACATGCCTCTTGGCCAAAAAACACAAAACATAAAAAAAAAACAGAAGCAATATTGTAAAAAATTCAATAAAGATTTAAAAAAAATGGTCCACATCAAAAAAGAATCTTCAAAAAAAAAATAAGTCTACAAATAACAAATGCTGGGGAGGGGTGGAGAAAAGGGAACCCTCCTACACTACTGGTGGGAATGTAAGTTGGTACAGCCACTATGGAAAACAGTATGGAGGTTCTTCAGAAAACTAAAAATAGAGCTGCCATATGACCCAGCAATCCCACTCCTAGGCATACATCTGGACAAAAATATAATTCAGAAAGATACATACACTCCAGTGTTCATAGCAGCACTATTCACAATAGCCAAGACATGGAAACAACCTAAATGTCCATCGACAGATGAATGGATAAAGAAGATGTGGTACGTATATACAATGGCATACTACTCAGCCATAAAAAAAGAACAAAATGCCATTTGCAGCCGTGTGGATGGAACTGGACATTATCATACTAAGTGAAGTAAGTCAGACACAGAAAGACAAAACCATATGATATCACTTATATGTGCAATCTAAAATATGACACAAAGGAACTTTTATTGAAAGAGAAACATACAGACATAGAGAACAGACTTGTGGCTGCCAAGTGGGAGAGGGTGGGAGAGGGATGGAGGAGTTTGGGATTAGCAGATGCAATAAACCACTAGGTCCTACTATACAGCACAGGGAACTATATTCAATATTCTATAATAAACCATAATGGAAAAAAATATGAAAAAATAGATATAACTGAATCACTTTGCTGTACAGCAGAAATTAACACAACATTGTAAATCTACTGTATTTCAATAAAACTAAATAAAAATTGTAAAACTATACAGGGTAATGTTGATATATATGTCACAGAGTTGTTAATAAAGATTAAATAAGATTGTGCATGTAGATTGCTTAGCATAGAACCCGGCACATAATAAGAGCTTAAATGTTTGTCAAATTTATTAGCAACATCTCTTCATTCTACGTCCAGTAAAATGAAGTGTTGGGGTTTTTTTGTTTTTTGTTTTTTTTCTTGGTAGTTTGTACTCTTCCCCATCCCCTGATCCAGGAGTATCATGTGACCCAGGCCTGGCCAATGAGAACAATACATTCTTCTGGTGATAGTGATTAGTTCAGGGACCAGATCAGATAGTCTGAGAATGGAATCAACGTAGTAAGCAGAGTTAAGGGATGAAAGAGAAACCGAGTGCTTCTGGAACATTTGGTTGTCTTCATCATGCCACACCTGAAATCAACTCTATGTCTGGACTTTTCAATTAATATTCCTTTAGATTATGTCATTGGGATTGGATTTTCTAACATGTATCACTGAAAGAATCCTGATTTATCACTACAACTACTGTTATTATGACTTTTTAACTTAGATTCCTAATGATTGGCATATCCTTCATAGAATTTAAAGCTGACAGCAGTTGGGAAAGCCGTCTCCAGCCATGGTCCCCTGGGGATGAGGCCCTGTTCTTAGATGAGAGTGAGAACATGACATGTATCTGAGGTACCCTTAGAATCTATCCCAAGGTGGGAACTTACCCCCTCACAGCTCAGCAGCACCTACCGAGCTTGAAGTTCAGAAACCCAGCCTGAGGGTGAGGCAACAGGCATGGGGTCACTTCTTCTGTAACTTCTGTGGTTCTTGTCTGGTTTCCAGAGGAGACTCTCAGGTTGGACATTAGCTCGGGAAGCAGAAGTCAGGTGAGATGTAGAGACTAAAGAGAACCCTGGATGTTTGGAGAGAAAACCCTTCATCTTGATCCTCCAGGGATATGGTACCTAGGCCTTACCAGCCTGCTGTCACATCCCATGGGGTCATGAGAGAGGGTGTTACATGTGCAGGGCTCTGGCTGGCATTTGGGAGATACGGGTTTTAGCCCTGTCTCCAAAACACACTAGATGTCTAATCTAGGGACATGCTACTTGCCTCTCTGATCCTTATTTTCCTCATCAAGAAAGCTGGGAGAATTTAATGAAATGATATATCTATAGCACTTAGCAGTGTCTGAAACATTGTATGTATGTTCTTAGCAAACACTTTTTTTTTCCTCTCTGAGTCTCAAGTTACTCATCTGTAGAGTAAGGGCAATGAGACTAAACTCTGGTTACTGGATAATCCGTGAGGTTCCTTCTAGCTTGAAAATATTTCAAAACACTCTGGATTTCTTTAGCTTATTTAAACTGAAAAAAAAAACATACTGCAAGCTTATCATGATACTATAGAAACATAACCCTTCATCCAAAACTCTTGGTGTCAAAAGCAATTCATAATTATTTAGGATTCTTTATTGAATTCCTCAGTACATAAAAGACTAAAGCAGGCATTAGACTGCTCCAAAGCTTGTATATAACAGAAAACACCCAGGGAGGTATGGGTAGTGCTCCTATGGTGGTTTTGAAATACGTCCACAAGTTCTGTGATATTCTCTTCTTCAAGAGATGAAGACTAAATCTCTTCTTGTGTGTGGGGGGCTGAACTTGGTGATTCTCTTCTAAGAAACGGACCAAACAGAAGGGACAGTGTGACACTTTGAAGCCCAGCTCATAAAACGCATTGTGCTTCCTCCCGCCAAGAGCCGTATGAATGAGCTGCCTTGCAGGAGAGCCCTTCAGTCCAGTCAAGTCTGCAGGTGACTGCGGCCCCAGCAACACCTTGAGCGCGGCCACCCAGGTGAGTCGCTTTGGAATTCCTGACCCACAGAAACTGTGGGATAATAAATATTTGTTGCTTTAAGCCATTAAGTTTGGGGGTAATTTGTTATGTAACTGCTAATAACTAATACAACCCCATAATCAAGCACATTGATAATTTTGCAAGGCGACGTATAAATATTCATAGTAAGTGGTTTAAATAACATCTGTAAATAAACTTCCTTCAATTCAGTCAAGTTTGACTGCAAAGTGAGTTGCCCCAAACTTGACTTCTGGTTTTCAGCACATTTTTATTTTATTTTATTTTATTTTGTAAAGGTAGATGAGAAATTGTGAACAGGGATTACATAATGCAAAACACTTAAGGTGGGGGGGGCGGGGGGGGGACACATTTTTCAGTCCCAGTGTGCCTGTTAGACAATGACCGTGTCAGAAAAATGTCCTGAGTTAATTCTCTTATAAACAAACATTATCAGCCGCAAACTGCCTTCCCCACTAAACTGTGTACTCGAATGTATGGACTTTCTCATCTTCACAGTCTTTGCAGCCTCAGGGATTTTTAGAGATCATCTAGGCCATAGTTTTCCAAAGTACGATAAAGAGGTCACCCTCGTCAGAACTGGGAAGGTTGGGGGCTTCCCTGGTGGCGCAGTGGTTAAGAATCCGCCTGCCAATGCAGGAGACACGGGTTCAAACCCTGGTCCGGGAAGATCCCACATGCTGCGGAGCAACTAAGCCCGTGCGCCACAACTACTGAGCCTGTGCTCTAGAGCCCGTGAGCCACAACTACTGGGCCTGTGCGCCTAGAGTCCGTGCTCTGCAACAAGAGAAGCCACCGCAGTCAGAAGCCCACGCACCGCAACAAAGAGTAGCCCCCGCTCCCCGCAACTAGAGAAAGACCGAGTACAGCAACGAAGACCCAATGCAGCCAAAAATAAATAAATAAAATAAATAAATTTATTTAAAAAAAAAAAAAGAACTGGGAAGGTTGGGAGAGGTACTTGTAATGCAGACTCTGAGGCCTTAGCCAGGCCTGCTGAGTCAGAATCTCAGACCTAGGAATCATATTAGCTTCACGGTGTTGGGTAAGTTAGCTAACCTCTTTAAACCTGAGTTTCTGCATCTATAAAACGGGGATAATAATACATGCTTCTTAAGATTATTAGCAGGAGCAAAGGAAATGGTATAGTAAAGTGTCCAACACAGTGCCTGGTATAAAAATGATTTCTGAATTGAGTTATATAATTAAGTCTATACCTTGATTCCAGGAAGCCCAGGACCAGGGGAATGCATAATACCACCTCCTCTGCCGTACAAGGCGTCAGTGGGGTGTAAGAGCTTAAGTATGATAATAGTATTAATAACAGCAACACTATTGTTGAATGTTTAAGTGTCAGGTACTGATCTAAACACTTAGCTAACATTAACTTATTAAATTCTCATAACAATCCTGTGAGGCAGATGCTGCCTTTTGACCCATTTTACAGATGAGGATAGTGAGACACAAAGCAGTTAAGTAACAGACTAAAGTTATAGCTCCCAGGTGGCAGAGCCAGGATTTGAACCTAAATAGTTTGTAAGAGTAAGATTCACCCAGGTTTGCTCTCCTTAAAATAAAAGAGAAGGGACCCCAAGTTCCAAAGCCTATTCCTTTCTTGATGAATGTCTGCTACTCTGCCTCAGAGCTATAGCTGAACCTGAGATCCCAAGTGAATTGTGGATCCTGGCAAAGCTGGCTCTCATGCTCTTACCAGGAGCATGTTTGGATGAAACAAAGGGAAGCACTGGGCCTAGGGCAGACGGACATTTTCTGGAGAAAGCAGTCCAGGCAGGAAGCCTGGAGGGCCCCCAAGAGTAGCTTAGCTTCTTTTAGCCTGAGCCAACTTCAGCTTTAGAGCCGTCACACAATCCATTTCCTCTGCCCAGAATTCTCCCTGG
The DNA here is from genome assembly GCF_011762595.2 of Tursiops truncatus. Lineage (NCBI taxonomy): Eukaryota > Metazoa > Chordata > Mammalia > Artiodactyla > Delphinidae > Tursiops > Tursiops truncatus. The sequence continues at coordinate 125,961,957 of NC_047034.1, forward strand.
GCTTCTTTATCCTTCAAGTCCTATCCTTTACATCCTCCGAGAGGCCTTTATCTGATAATTCCATTTGAAATAGATGTCCCGTCCCATCCCCCATTCTCGATTATTCTCTGTAATAGCCCACTCTTTAGTTCCTACTAGCACTTACCGTAAATTTTAATGATTTTTAGAAATCTGTCATCTGTTTTCTGATCTTCCTCACTGCTTCAGGAGAGCAGGAACCATGTCTGTCTCATTCACCAGTGTAAACTTCGGGACCTGACTGTAAACAAGGTGTGGCACATAATTGATTCCATCAGGACTTGTCAAATGCTGGTGAATATGATGAAAAACATGAGTGGATATACTGGCCTTTCCCTCTCCTGCCCACGTTGACACCCATTCCTCACCACTTCACCCTACATCTTTCCCTTTGAAGGGAATCGCTGAGCTCGGATAGGGGACAGACCTGCTTTCCGCACCTGTCACTGTTCTCAGCAGAGGATTTCTCCCACTCTCCAGCCCCAGTCTTTATCACAAAGCACCCACATCTCCTGGGAGGAAGGCTGAACCAAGCACGGAAGCGTGACCTGAACAGAGTGGTTCAAAAAACCTACTTAAATATTTTTAAAAGTAACCAGCTTTGGAGCTCCAAAGTCTTCGGTCCTAGAAAGAAAAATAGAATGGATTCAGTGATTTATACTACTGGGGGCAAGGGTTTTCTTTAAGCTAGAACCAGCATCGTTAGCCATTGTTCACAATCCACTGAGTGATATCCAAGGTTTGAACCAATTAAGCCACAGCTTCAGATCATGGCTGGAGACAAATGATGGCAGAGAGAAGGCCCCAAGGCCCCATCTCACACCCCAGCTGTAGACAACGGATAGTCCTATTGACTTTGGCAAGAAAAAACATTGAAATACATTTGGGGCAGGGCAGTAACTTTTCTGTTGAATGTGTTCTTTCCCTGCAGAGCCCTAAGAAAGTAAAACTGATAACTCGAATGACTTCCAAGTGGCAAATGGTACAATTCACTGAGAAAACCAGGGTTGCACAATCATTAAAATAGCAGAATCTCCCAGAAGCAATTCCTAGAAATAAAATGCCAACCGCAGTACAAATTGTCAGAAAGCCTTTGGAGGAGGAATTTCCAGCTTGACAGAAACCATCCACATAGTGTACTGAGACAAAAGAACAGCATTTTCCCAATTCCTTACACTTGCATTGTTACTGAGACTTGGAATTTAACTATTCAACTAAATAATTTCTCTGAAGTTCATTTGACATTTTTAGCTCGGTGACCCTGGGCGTGTTACTTGACTTCTCTGGGTCTCTATATCCTATAAAATGGAAATAATTGTAGTACATATTTGCCTCATGTAGTATAAAGATTAAACAAATTAAAATATACGTAAGTGCTTAGTACAGTGTCTGACACATAGTAAATGCTATGAAAGTGTTGAAAACCGATTATTTTTTGCATATGTTTATATGGTTATTGCAAATATGCTCACAGCGCAGCTTCACACATCTCCATCACATTGAATCCTACTACCAGTTTGTTCTTCCACTTCCTTCCTAGAGCAACCTGAGGGCAAGGACTCAGTCTCTTTCTCCATGTATCCTGGTGCCATCCATGATCTGGCAAATAAGCATTCAGTAAGGACTTCTGATGAATAAATAAAGGCATACTACTCTGAGGTTATAAAATGAATATCACACAGTCCGTGCCCTTGAAGAGCTCATACCCACTGGGGCAGAAAGACACTGAACAAAACTCCATCATGTGATTGATCAGAATTCTTAAAGAGAATAGAATTCTAATCTCTTAAAGAGATTAGAATTCTTAAAGAAAACACTGCTGTTAGAATTTGCTTGGGTTGGGGGAATGAGGGAAGAAGGTGATGTATAAACCAACCTCAAAGGAGGGGAGGACTTTTGCCAAGTAAAGGTTGAGTGAAGGAGGTGGCATCTCAACTGAGTTTGAAGGATGAGTAGGAGTTGGCCAGACGAAGAAGGAAAAGAGGACTCTGTGGGCAGATGAAGTAGCATGCATGCACTTCAGGCTCTTGTGTGGGGAGAGCGTGTGGATCTGTATATGTGTGAGAGAGACATTTTGCTATCGACTGTAAATTCCTGTAGAACAGGGGTCAGCAAGCTTTCTCTATAAAGGGTTAAATAGAAACTGTTTTCATCTTTGTGAACCATCCAGTCTGTTGCAACTACTCAGCTCTGTCACTGTAGCAAGAAATCAGCCGTAGATAAGATGTAAACAAATGACGTGGGCAGACTCAGCCCGGGGAGGGCTGGATTTGGCCCATGGGTCCTAGGTGGCCAACTCCGACTACAGAACAAAGAAACTGCCCTCTGGCTTCCCAAGGATACAGTGCATGAAGGTGCCCAACCCACAGGGCTTATGCTAGGGAGCCCTTCACATGATCAGACTTGCTCTTTGCATGGGTTATCAAGTGCTGTGCTACAAATTATCTCAAAACTTAGTGGCTGAAATTATCAATATCTATGACAGTTTCTGTAGGTCAGGAAGAAATTTGGGTAGTTCTGGCTCAGAATCTCTTCTGAGGTTGCAGTCAAGATATCAACCAGGGCTGCAGTTATGTGAGAGCTCTACTGGGGCTGGAGAATCTACTTTCAATAAAAGTAGCTGACAAGTGTGTGCTAACTTTGGCAGGTGGCCTCAGTTCTTCCCCACATGGGCCCTTCCACGTGGCTGCTTGAGTATCCTCCACAACATGGTGGCTGACTTCCCCCAGAGCACACAGTCCCAGGGACCAAGGTGGAAGTCATGACCTAGCCTAGGAAGTCACACACTGTCACTTTTGCCATATGTTATTTGTCACAAAGACAAACATGGATTCAATATGGGAACATACACTATGCAAGACATGAACAGTAGGGGGCAAGGAATACTGAAGGTAATGTTGAGGCTGGCTACCACACCCTTTCTCCATAACCCACAGTGATATATGCTTCACTCTTCTCTCCCCTCTTTCAGTCAAATGCTATAACAGAAACGTCAGAGAATTTGAATGTCCCAAACCCTTCATATTACCCATAAAAGACAATAAGAAGGCCACTTGGATAATGTGGAGATGTTAAAAAATTAAATAAATCCTGGACTTCTCTGGTGGAGCAGTGGTTAAGAATCTGCCGCCAATGCAGGGGAGACGGGTTTGATCCCTGGTCCGGGAAAATCCCACATGCCGCGGAGCAACTAAGCCTGTGCACCACAACTACTGAGCCTGTGCTCTAGAGCCCGCAAGCCACAACTACTGAGTCTGCGTGCTGCAGCTACTGAAGCCTGCATGCCTAGAGCCCATGCTCTGCAACAAGAGAAGCCACCACAATGAGAAGCCCATGCACCAGAACGAAGAGTAGCCCCAGCTCACCGCAACTAGAGAAAGCCCGCACGCAGCAACAAAGACCCAACGCAGCAAAAAAATACATAAATAAATAAATAAATAAATCCTTGCTATATTTACCTAGAGCATGAGAGAGACTGGGGTACAAACACAGGAAGCTCACCTCTGTAATTCTCCCTGAAGGAAAGGGCTTATTGGATAAACCATTAGTTGTTCCTCATCAATAAATCTCCACGCCAGTTTCCTCACTTGCCTAAAGGTGAGCTGTATGAGATAGCCAGATACTTCACTCTTCACCTTCCATAAATGAAGTAGAATCCAGAAACTGCTCAAAATTTGACCTAGAAACACAGCTTACTGTTCCCCAAACAAACCCAGTGGGGCTACTTGAGGAAACAGGCTGAACAACTCCATTTCTATCAAACTATTTGGGACTTAGGGTTCTAACACTTTAGAATTGACGAGACCTTACCATTTTTTTCCAGCCTCCAACTTGGTCCAGCACCCCTTTCCCCTGCACTCCTGACCAACAGCCTTTCTGCTTCTGTTCACAGGTATCACAGGTCCTTTGTGGCTAGGCAGGGCCTGGGGAGAAGCTAGGTGGCATCTCTGCAGAGTATCTCTTCAACTGGTGCACGGAGGCTCTGTGCTTTGTGACTGGGGGAAAAGAGAGTTTTATTTATTTTGCTTGTCCGGTGACAGAGACCGTTGAGAGAGATGTAAAGGTGACAGGGAGGGACAGGATATTGTATTAATTTGACCCAAATCTAACTGTTGGACTTCTCTGAAACCCTATAACCAAGAATATGAGGGCCAGAAGCTGAGAGAGACATCTTGTTGTTGAGAGATAGAAGACTCTGGCCAAAAGTAGTGTTTCTTGGGGACTCATAATGACAAACTGTGGCACAGAAGTGGGACCATTCTCCACAGCTCTCAGGACCCAGTGACACACGGGGATGCTGAGCCAGAGGGACCAGGGTGCATTGTGAGGAAGCCCCCTTGGCACATACATTGGTACACACAGGGATGCTGAGCCCGAGGACCAGAGTGCATTGTGAGAAAGCAGACACTGGCACAGACATTGGTGTTCTAACAATTAGTATAGTTGGCAGAGGCAGGAGCAAGTCTGCCTAAATAGTGTCAAGAGCTAAGATGTCACCAAGAGGGAAGCCACAGTGTATGACAGGTGCTCATACCACATGCACTAGTTTGTAGGCGGAGGTAGGTACTCCATGGGGACTCCTGGAAATGACCCAGGCACCTCTGGGTGAGGGGGAGAAACTCCTATAATTCGACATGTAGGGGCTATATCTTGGGGTATTCATATAAATGTGCCCTCACTATAGTAGTTAAGAGCATGGATTTTGGAGCCAGACTAGCTGGGTTTGAGTCACAGTGTGGCCCTGGGCAAGTTACTGAACCTCTCTGAGCCTATTTTTCCTCATCTGTAAATTGGAGATAATAATATACTACTTCAGAAGGTTGTTGTGACTATTCCAGGAATTACATATGTAAAGTACTTAGAACAGTGCCACCATAATAACCACCACATAATGGTTGAAAACATTTTTTTGTTCTCAAGTTGGTGATGCCAGGAACAAACTTGTTATATAGACTTCCTGGGATGAAACTTATCTCCTCCACTATAAAGACTGTTGCTTGTTGCAAAATTCTAGTTATTAAAATTCTTTCTGTTAAGGCAACTTTCCTCCTTGCAACTTCTCCACATTGGTTTCAGTTTTTCTCTGAGCTATTCCAGAATAAACCTGTCTCGTGGTAACAGCTCACTGAGACACCTCTCAGGATCTCCCTGAGTTTTCTCTTCGACATCCTGAGCAGCCCCAGATCTTTCAACCATTTCCCAGAAACCTGGCCCCCAGGTCCCTCTCCATCCCAGAGGCATGCCTCTGAATGCACTGCAGATCGCCAGCATTGGGGAGGGATGTGGACTCCAAGCAGACAGCCTGGGGACTGTCTCTAGGAGACCCCCCCTCACATGAACACATGTTCCTTATAGGAAAAAATGTCAGATGAACCCAACCGTTTCAAATTAATTTTGTTTGGGAGAGCAAAGGAAAGGGAATTTCCAAACAGGGCCAAGGTCTTTGTCAAAGCTGTTCCTCTAAGATAGAGACGGACAACTGGCTGCCTGGAGAGGGGCCAGCTGGGAAGTGTAACCCCGTCCAGGGACGTGAGCCAGTGCTGGCTCCTCCTTTCGGGAGGTGAGAAGGAAAAGCTGGTTTCCTCAGTAGAGATAAGCACAGAGTGTGTGCTCCAGGAATAAATAAAACTCTTGTACCTGGCACGGGCCATAACTCCTGTCCCCAGCTGAGACATATGCCTCTCTCACTCCACTTTCACTGTCCGAAGCCCTGGAGAGCAGTTGTCTGCCCCCCACTCCAGGGCAGGAGGCTGCCAGCACATTTCCGGGTTTCACTGGCTCAGGACTTTCTAAATGATTTTCTTTTATGGGCCGGAGGGGTAGAAGAACAGGAGGTAGGAGGGAACATGGAAAATGTCATTTTGGTCTCAATCAGACTATTTTCTGAAGAATGACAGTTGAAACTGTCTTCAGTTGCTTTGTGTTTGGCAATATTTCATAAGGATTATGCCCAAGGACAGTTTTGGAAATAAGGCCTCCTCATTTCTTTTTAAAAAAGTTTCCACCTATTATAAAAGTAAGGCCTGCTCATCAAAGGGGGAAAAATCTATCAACCATAATTCAACAATCCAAAGGCAACCTTCATTAACACTTTAGTGCATCTCTTGCCAGAATTTGTCAGAACTTATTATCTCTTTTCCAAATAATTATAATTATAGTTTACAAAACACGATCTCAAATCATTCACACATTTTATGAACATTTCTTCTATTATTATATACTTTACACAAATGTGTTTTTTAACAGTTTTATTAAGATGTAATTCACATACCATATGAATTTAAATTTGCCCATTTAAAGTATATAGTTCAGTGGTATTTAGCATACACAGAATTGTGCAACCATCACCATAATCAATTTGAGAACATTTTTATTACCCCAAGAAGAAACCTTGTGCCATTAGCAGTCATTCCCCATCCCTAGCCCTACCCCAACCCCAGTCTTAGGCATCCACTCTTTCTGTCTCTATAGATTTGCCAATTCTAGATGTTTCATGTAAGTGGAATTATACAATATATGGTCTGTTGTGACTGTCTTCTCTCACTTAGCATAATTTTTAAAGGCTCATCCAAGTTATAGCATGTATCAATACTTCATTCCTTTTCATTGCCAAATAATATTCTATTATATGGATATGTGACATTTTATCAATTTGTCACTCGATGGACATTTGTGTTGTCTCCACTTTTTAACTATTATAAATAATGCTGCTGTGAACATTTGTGTACAAGTATATGTTTTTATTTCTCTTGGGTATATACCTAAGAGTGGAATTGCTGGGTCATATGGTAACTCTATGTTTAACCTTTTGTGGAACTGACATAGTGTTTGCCAAATTGGCTGCATCATTTTACATTCCCAGCAGCAGTGTATGAGGGTTCTAATTTCTCCACATCCTTGTCAGCACTTGATACTATCTGTCTTTCTTAGTGTAACCATCTAGTGGGTATAAAATGGTGTCTCATTATGGTTTTGATGTGCATTTCCCCAATGGCGAATGATGTTACAATGGAATACTACTCAGCCGTAAAAAAACCAAAATAATACCATTTGCAGCAACATGGATGCAACTAGAGATTATCATACTAAGTGAAGTAAGTCAGAGAGAGAAAGACAAATACCATATGATATCACTTAAATGTGGAATCTAAAATATGGCACAAATGAACCTATCTACAAAACAGAAACAGACTCACAGACGTAGAGAAAGACTGGTGGTTGCCAAGGGGGAGGCGGGTGGGAGAGGGAAGAACTGGGAGTTTGGGATTAGCAGATGTAAACTACTATATATAGGATGGATAAACAACAAGGTGCTACTGTATAGCACAGGGAACTATATTCAATATCCTGTGATAAACCATAATGGGAAAGAATGTAAAAAATCATGCCTCTATGTGTATAACTGAGTCACTTTACAGCAGAGATTGGCACAGCACTGTAAATCAACTATGCTTCAATTAAAAGAAAAGAGAAATGCAAATCAAAACTACAATGAGGTACCACCTCACACCGGTCAGAATGGCCATCTTTAAAAAGACTACAAATAACAAATGCTGGAGAGGTTGTGAGGAAAAGGGAACCCTCCTATACTGTTGGAAGGAATGTAAATTGGTGCAGCCACTATGGAAAACAGTATGGAACTTCCTCAAAAAACTAAAAATAGAGTTGCCATATGATCCAGCAATCCCACTCCTGGGCATATATCTGGACAAAACTATAATTTGAAAAGATACATGCACCTCTATGTTCATAGCAGCACTCTTTACAATAGCCAAGACATGGAAACAACCTAAATGTCCATCAACAGATGAATGGATAAAGAAGATGTGGTACATCTATACAATGGAATACCACTCACCCATAAAAAAGAATGAAATAATGCCATTTGCAACAACATGACTAGACCTAGAGATTATCATACTAAGTGAAGTCAGAAAGAAAAAGGCAAATATCATATGATATCACTTATATGTGGACTCTAACATATGACACAAAAGAACTTATCTGTGAAACAGAAACAGACTCACAGACATAGAGAACAGACTTGTGGTTGCCAAGGGGGAGAGGGGTGGGAGAGGGAAGAACTGGGAGTTTGGGATAAGCAGATGCAAACTATTATATATAGAATGGATAAACAAAAAGGTCCTACTGTATAGCACAGGGAACTATATTCAATATCCTATAATAAACCATAATTGAAAGGAATATGATAAAGAATATATATATGTATAACTGAATCACTTTCCTGTACAGAAGAAATTAACATAACATTGTAAATCAACTATACTTCAATAAACTAAATTTTAAAAAATAAAACAAAATAAAGATGTTTGACTACATTGCTTTCTCAGAAGTTTTTATTGGTTTACACTCCTTTCAGCAGTATATAGTTGGCCCTCTGCATCCACAGATTCAGCCAACCTTGGATCAAAAATATTCAGGAAAAAAAAAATTCCAGGAAGTTCCAAAATGCAAAACTTGATTTGCTGCACACTGGCAACTACTTACATAGCATTTACAGGCATACTTCCAAGATATTTTGAGTTTGGTTCCAGACCACGGCAACAAAGCAAATATCGTAATAAAGCAAGTCACATGAATTTTTTTGGTTTCCCGGTACATATAAAAGTGATGTTTACACTGTCCTGTAGTCTAGTAAGTGTGCAATAGCAGTATATCTAAAAAAGTACACACCTTAATTAAAAAGGACTTTATCGTTAAAAAAAATGCTATCATCTGAGCCTTCAGCAAGTTGTAATCTTTTTGCAATAGTAACATCAAAGATCACAGATCACAGATCACCATAACAAATATAATAATGATGAAAAAATACGAAATCTTGCAAGAATTACCAAAATGTGATGCAGAGACAGGAAGTGAGCAAATGCTTTTGGAAAAATGGCACCGACAGGTTGCTCGACACAGGGTTGCTACAAACTTTCAATTTGTAAAAAACACAGTATCTGTGGAGCAGGATAAAACAAACCTCAGTAAAATTAGGGGTATGTCTGTACATTGTATTTATAACTATTTACAAAGCATTTACATTGTATTAGGTATTATAAGTAATCTAGAGATGATTTAAAGTATAGGGGAGGATGTGCATGGGTTATGTGCAAATACTATTCCACTCTATATAAGGGACTTGAGATTTTCATATCTGCGGGGCTCCTGGAGCAAATCCCCCCACGGGTACTGAGGAAGGACTATATAAGGACTGTATAAGAAAGCCCTCATTTTGTCATAATTGCAAGGGGATTTGTATTTTTTTTAATTTTTGCTAACTTGATTGGCACACACTTTTTTCACTAATTTGTTTTCTAGTTGCATTTCTTACTCTGAATTTTCTGATTCTGTCCTTTCCCACATTTAAGTGTCTTTCTTGCTTCCTTGTTTGAACTCCTTTTATAGCCCATCTAATTGTTTGGCTCCCTATCATTCATTACCCTGTAGCATACTGATCAAAAATTCTTGCTTGATCACTTGAATCTTCTGCCTCCATAGTGAGAACTTGCAAAGACTTAAGTTAGTTTTTTTTTTAATGTTTTAGCATCTTTTTACCAGCTGTTTCCACTCCTGGCAGTGCTCATCCTGCAAAACTTCTTATAGTTGCACCGTAACATTTTTGTTTCTTTGCTTTCTCTTGAAAATGGTCCTTTGCTTTCTTCTGAAAACTTACCAGTCCTGTGTTCCACCCCCTCAAAGCTCTTCTGGTTGGCTCATTAATTAATTTAACTGTGCAAATAATATAGCTATGTAGGATAAAGCATTCTGCATGCATTACTTCACATTGGCTCACATAAACACTAAGAGATAGTTATCACTGTCATTCCTGAGACTGGAAACCTGAAGCACAGAGAGATTTAGTACCTTTTTCAAAGCCACATAGCTAGTAAGTGGTTGAGCTGGATTTTGACCCCAAGCCCTCAGACTCCAGAGCCACTGGGGTAGTCAGCTAGTTTATATGATCCATGAAATTACATCAAGGGAAAGTGGATGAATAGGGCCTGGTGTTACCATCCCAGGTCAAAATGTACACTTTCATAGTGACCTCAACCCAAAGTTATGACTAGTTTTGGGCACCACGACAAGACAGGTACAAGGTAGAGGAGCTATTTTAGGGTCAGATGCCATTGTTTCCCTTTCTCAAAGCACGCTGCTTTGTTCTATATTGTATCTGAGCTAAATATGTATAGTCCTGGCACAGAGTAAGTGCTCAAGAAACATTGGTTTTCTCTCCTTGCTTCCTTGGCCCCCAAGAGATGCCCTATCATCATCAGTGAAGAACTTTGGTGACAGGTTATCAACTTCACTCTCAGAGTAATAATAAAAGCTGCCCTCTGAATGCAGTCTATGATGCAGTCTATTGCCAGGCACTGGCCTAAGCAATTCACATACACACTACCTCATAAACTCATGTCAACCTCACCACATGCCTGAGAAGTCACTCCTTAAACACATAGTCAAATGACATATTAAAACATCTGGAAAGATGATCCTTTTCCATATATATCAGGTCATGTTACTACTCTTCTGCTCAAACCCCCAGTGGCTTGTCAACTCATTTAGAGTAAAACTTAAAGGTTTTACATGGAGTAATGTTCCTTCTTACTTTTCCTCATTCATTCATTCAAAGCATACCTTCCACATTAGGGTCATTGCATCTGCTGTTCCTCCCACCTGGAATCTTCTTCTCTACACTTAGTTCATGTTTCAGCTCAAACGTCACCTTCTCAGAGGGGCTTTCTTTGATCACCCCTTCTAAATAGCTTCTTTCCACCCCTCATGCCCCTTACTCTGCTTTGTTCATTGCACTTGCCACCTGGCATCCATATTTATCTATTACCTGTTTCACTCAACTAGATTCTAGGTACATGAGAAAAGGAACTCTGTCTTTGTTCACGCCTGTACTTATTCCCCAGAGCCTTGAATCACACATTGCAGGTGCTCAAAAAAGTATTTGTGGAAGGAAGAAAGGAAGGAAGGGAGGGAGGGAGGGAAGGAGGGAGGAAGGAAGGAAGGAAAGAACTGTTAATATACCCATTTCATAGACGAGGACTCAGGTTAAGTAACTTGCTCAAGGTCACACAGCTAATTAAGTGGCAAGACAGAGATCTAAGACTTCAACTCTTAACCACTACATGGTTCTGTCACTAATTATCACCTCACACATACAGGAGTATTGGAGAGTTTATTTGCAATATTGGCTGATTTTTTTTAAAAGAGGCCTAAGTAAATGTTATTTATAGATTACTTGCTTTAAAAAAAAAAAAAAAGGAAAAAGAAAACACAGAGAGAACCAAAAAGCAACATACACATTCTGTATGAAAACACAAAATTAGAAGTGCTTGAATATTTTAGTTGGCTATGGCTTAGTACTTTATTTTAACGCCTTCTCACATGTACACTCAAAAGGCATGGAATAATTCTGTCTGTGACATAGGGCAGTCGCTGCCAATGCCTGGGCATTGGGCTTATCTAGAAGGCCACACTCCAGGCATCTTCTCAGAATGCTGACCTATTCCTTTTATTTAGCCAAGGTAACATAATCCTTTAGACATCCAATTTGTAGGTCAGCTGTAATGGGGGTGGCAAGTTGGAGGCTGGGTATTATCCTTCTTCACTCCTTTCAGTTTTTAGTAAACAAAAAAGTGAAATACTATGTCCGAAATACATAAACCAGAGCGCACAAGTGCTAGAAACCCCTTTAGGGAGCATCTGGTCTACCCTCTCATTCTCCAGATGAGGAACATAAGTCCCTTGGAGGTGAATTTCTATATATATAATAATTATGTTTGACATTTGCTTTCAAAGTTAGCATGGCATTATGCCAAATGAACCCAAAAGCTGAGAATATATGGCCAAAAAAGTCCATGTGTTTCTTCAGGAACTCATTGAATCATGACATCAGTTTTCTTCTCAAGTCTCTAAAATCTGAGTCTCACTAAAAATGATCTCACACCTCAACAGGGAATAAATCTGTGGGACTGTTAATCTCAAATTGGCCAAATATTGGCACTCTTCGTGTATCCTGGACCGCATCTGATTTAACCCACCAATCCTCATTGAGCTCCATCTCTGTTCAAGGGTGCTGACCATGTACTACAGATATGAAGGCTTGGTCTTCAGCCAGGCCAGAATTAAAGTCTAAGGATGGGGTCTATGTGACTGCAGTAAGATCCTCTGCACAGGGAACTTGTTAGCTTCGATGACCAGAGACAAATCTGAACAATTTCTTTTCTTTTCTTCTTTGTTTCCCCTATTTTATTATTGTTTTATTTCCTACTGTTCCTTTTCTTCCTTCCTGATAGTAAAATAAATGCATGTTTGGGGACTTCCCTGGTGGCACAGTGGTTAAGAATCCGCCTGCCAATGCAGGGGACACAGGTTCGATCCCTGGTCTGGGAAGATTCCACATGCTGTGGAGCAACTAAGCCCGTGCGCCACAACTACTGAGCCTCAGCTCTAGAGCCCGGGAGCCACAACTACGGAGCCTGCGTGCTGCAACTACTGTGAAGCCTGCACGCCTAGAGCCTATGCTCTGCAACAGGAGAAGCCACCGCAATGAGAAGCCTGCACACTGCAATGAAGAGTAGCCCCCACTCGCCACAACTAGAGAAAGTCTGTGCACAGCAACAAAGACCTAACACATCCAAAAAAAAATTTTTTTTCAAAGCATGTTTGATGCAAAAAAAATATGGAAAGAACAATTAAGTATTGACATTACATTTATAATTCCAAATACTGGAAACACTTTCATGTGCGGCACTTAGAAGTCCATTCATTGAGAAAACAAGGCTGTTTGTGAGAAATATGGGACCTCAGATTTGACATCATCAATCAGAACCTCCTCCACATCTCCCCAGGGCCCATACTGAGAAAGAAACTTGGTGTGGGTAGTTGAGCTCATGATGGGAAATTTTTTGTAACTGAGATCCTGAAAGTAGACTGCATCAGAAGGTTACCTTGAGATTGCAATGCTGGTGAAGGAGAAATGAAGGTTAAGGCTATGGTAGGCGCATCATGATTAAGCCCCTTGAGGTTTTGGAGCTTGACTCCTGAGTTAGAATCCTTCTCTATTACTTTAGGCAAGCAGGTTACTCAACCCCTCAGAGTCTCCTCTATAAAAATGGAGATCAAGGGGCTTCCCTGGTGGTGCAGTGGCTGAGAGTCCGCCTGCCGATGCAGGGGACACGGGTTCATGCCCCGTTCTGGGAAGATCCCACATGCCGCGGAGCAGCTGGGCCCGTGAGCCATGGCCGCTGAGCCTGTGCGTCCGGAGCCTGTGCTCCGCAACGGGAGAGGCCGCAACAGTGAGAGGCCCGCGTACCGCAAAAAAAAAAAATTGGAGATCAAGATCCCTTCTCTGAAGGAAAATTGTGAGGGTCTCATGAGATGGGCCTATAGAGACCTTAGCGCAGAGTCAAGCCCATGGTATGTCCTCACTCAGCATGTGCCGCTCTTGTATGTTGGCCTTCAGTGCAGTGCCATGGCAACCAAAACTAAAGGAAGAGTCAGAAGAAGTTGCTCCCTGCTCTGAATCATCCACATTGTCACAGGGGCTCTGCCCGCAACCTCGTGGTAGGTGGTTCATAGAACTCTGGCTAGGACCAGGCACAACCTGCCCATTGCTCCGGGCCTGGGGAGCCAGGGCAGCAGCTGCCAGGGATGCAAAGTATCTCTTCAGGTTGCCAGAGTCACTCCCTCCTTCACTCCAGCATGTTGTCCAGCATGAAATCTGGTGAAAATGAGGAGTCTGGACCACCAAAGGAGCAGGAGGAATGGAAGCCCAGAGGAACAATTTGAAGCCAGAGAAGGGGGTCATGTGGAGTCAGGGAAGTGATTGCCAGGTCCATTGCCCTGGTGATGGGGGCAGGAAAGGAAAACGAAGTCAGTTAGCTAGTTCCTATGACAGGAAAAGGAACTCCCCGAGTAAGAGGACTGGGGAAATCAACTTAGGAAATTAGCGCTTAATTTGTTAAACCATTGGAAGGATAGAGATACTGGGAAAGGGCTTCCAGGTACCTTGGGAGAGGGGACGGTGGGTGGCACATCCTCTGCAGGGAGAGATTCAGATAAATACACTTCTTCTGTTGTCTGTTTTTCAGGGGAAAGGAAAAACACACACACCCTCTCCTCCATAATAAGAGGTTTGGTCTATGCTTCTCTCTGACTTCCTCACAAACAACCACAGGGAGCAGACAGACGTCTCAGATTACTCTTGACCTTGGGAGTTGACCCTTAGAAATGCATTCTACTTCAAGATCTGAAAAAACTAAACAAAACAAAACCCAAAAACCTCTTGTGGAAAGTGGCTTATTTCTGTTGGGGCCCTGTTTCCCTTCTCTAATTCACTGCCGCTCCACAGTTAAGATCACTTTAATAAACACACACACACACCAGGCCATTCCTCTTCTAATTAAAGCACTTCACAGCTTCCTACTATCCTAGATTAAAATCCAAATGGCAAACTGTGGACAATAATGTCTCCCATGATCTGGCCCTTGCCCACCTCTCAGACCTCATCCGCACCACTCTCTGGGTGTTCATTATTTCCAGTTACCCTGGTCTTGGTCTTCTTCCAGGCTTATTCCCACTTAGGGCCCTTGCGCCAGCTGGTCTCTCTATCTGAAATGCTCTTCCCCCTGATTTTGTCATGGCTGACTCCTTCCTGCCTTTCACATCCCACTCAAATGTCACCTTCTCGAGAAGAACTTCCTGAACCACACAGTCCAAATCTGAATCCGTACACACTCCATCACTTGCCAGCACTTAATCACTTTCTGGCCTCTTTCTTGTGTACTTGCTCCTTGATTGTTGTTGTCACTCCTACAGGGACATAAACCCCATTATCACAAGGCTTTAGCTTTCCTATTCATCACTATCCACAGAGTCTAGAGTCTTGCCTGACGCACAGCCGAGCTCAATACCTAATTATAAACCAGAAGAATAAAGCTCATACCTCCTTACACTTTCCCCCATTGCCATCTTTGATGACAACACCTGATTCCTTCTCATCTCCCACCTACACCACCCAGATACCAGAGCCTTATTTTGGCCTTCATCATCACACTCTGGGGCTCCTGCTCAACCATCACCAGCTTGGAACCCTTCTGATCTCTTTAAAATTCTCCATCTTCCAAGTGTCCTTTACCCCACCTCCACTAAAGCAGGAATTCCAGCTGTTCAACCCTTCCCCAATCCCCAAGCCCATCAGCTTCCTTTCAACTTGACTCCCTGCACAGACTTTTGGCATCATGGCTAAAAACACAGGGTGGCGGCCACACCAGTGACTGGGGTTTGAGGTTTGTTATGAGGATTAAACGAGCTCAGCACAATGCCTGGCACATCCTAAGTGTTCAGTCAACATTAGCTGGTCTTGTTACTACTAGTACCATAATTAAAGTTTCTTCTTTGCCTCTGCCTCCTACTGTTTCTTCTCCCCCACCCCTACTCCTACTTGGTTAGGTTTACTCTGTTTGGTTCATTTATGAGTTGAAGTTGGGACCCAGCCAGGTCTTCTTGGTGGTAGTGCATAGTTCTGACTGGATAGAACCAGCTCGGTGCAGGTTGGAGAAGAGCTAAGAGCTTTCCAGACTCCCTAGGAACCTTGTACACCAGCCTTTGGGCTTCAGGCTCTGGCTGTCTGGTGTCCATGGCTGGGGCTTCTAAAGCTGTTGGAAGCGGGGAGCAGAGGCCCTCCGAGCAGGGTATGTTGGAGGGATGTTCACCCATGTTTTCACTTATTAGATGCTTAAGAAGCCAGCTTCTACCCTTTGGGGTTATCAACTCAGGGTTTATTACAACCCCTTCAGTTTTTTAGCCTTTCTTGTTCAAGGTCTCAGGCATCTGGAGAGGCAATCCTTGGAAACGATCACAAGTAATTCCTGGCCTGATTCCCTGTATGGGGTGGGGTGGAGTTGGTACAAAGAGGGGAAGCTTCCCATGTCTTCTGGCTATAGTTCTATGACCCAGGCAAACTGAAATCATGAAACCCTTTCTTTGCCTCTCCTCAGATATGTCTCAGGCCTCAACTGTGGGGAATTTTTCATTTGAGGAAATCCAATTTATTTCAGGATGGTTAAAAGTGGTCACTTACCAGATTCTCAAATATTTGCAAGAAGGAACTCAGAAATAGATATGACTAGAGACCCTGCTGCTATGAGGGATTGGCAAGTCTGGAGTAACGAGGGTGACCTTATAAAATTAACTAAATTATTTCCACAAATGCCCTGAGCACATTGTATGTGCCAGATACTGTGCTAGATGCTGGACATGCAGGGGTGAGCAAGGCAGGCCCAGTCCCTGCCCTCTTAGAGCTCAGAGTGTACGGACAAGGATTATATAGTGTGAGAGATGCTACTGCCAGAGGAGAGGTACAGGGTGACTTATCTGGGAGCACATGAGAAAGGACGCTTAACCCAGACTCGAAGCACTGGGCCCAGGGAGGGCTACTTGGAGGACAACACGATGCTCCAGGTGAGGCTTAAAGGATGAAAGAGTCAGCCAGATGGCAGGAGGGGAGGGGAGGTTAAAGGGGAAGTGTTTCAGGCAAAGCCAAGAGCATGTGCAAAGGAAGACAAGAGAGGGCATGGTGCACTGCAGGAACTGAGAAGTAGTCAGGTAGGGCTCCACTGCCAGAGGTTCTGATTTATTTGGTCTTGGATTAAGCCCAGCCTTGGGTATTTTTAAAAGCTTCCCAGGTGACTTTCAGTGTAGCCAGGATTGAGAACTGCTGGACCGGAACATGGGATGGGACGGAGTGGTGAGAGGTGAGGCTGGAGACGTGAGCTTGGCCGGATCACACAGAACCTGGAAGACCGTGTCAAGGGACTTGAGTTTTCTTCTCTGAGCGCTGGGAGGCTATTTAAACATTTAAGCAAGAGAACAAATGGCATGATCAGACTTGCAGACTTAAGAACATTTCTGTTGTGGAATAGGATCAGAGGGGGCAGGAATAGAAGGAAGAAAACCAGTTGAGAGGCTCTTGCAAGAATTGAAGCAGGGCTTTCCTGGTGGCACAGTGGTTAAGAATCCGCCTGCCAGTGCAGGGGACACGGGTTCGAGCCCTGGTCCGGGAAGATCCCACATGCCGCGGAGCAACTAAGCCCATGCGCCACAACTACTGAGCCTGCGCTCTAGAGCCCGTGAGCCACAACTACTGAGCCCGTGTGCCACAACTACTGAAGCCTGCGTGTCTAGAGCCCATGCTCTGCAACAAAGAGAAGCCACCGCAATGAGAAGCCCATGCACCACAACAAAGAGTAGCCCCCGCTCACCACAACTAGAGAAAGCTCGCACGCAGCAACGAAGACCCAACACAGCCAAAAATAAATAAATAAAATAAATAAATTTATTAAAAAAATAAAGAATTGAAGCAAAATATAATCATAGCTGAGTTAGGTGAGTGGCAGCAGGGATGGATGGAGGCAGATGAATTTCAGAGATTTAAGGAGTAGAACTACTAGGGCTTGATCAAAGATGGGCTGTGGGAGGGAGAAGTCAAGGGCCATCCCTTTGTTCGGACAGTCGGGTGGATGGAGTATCATCCCCTAGGATAGGGCTTGCCAGAGGGCAAGCACCAGGAGAGAAGAAGCTGATGTGTGGATGGGTGGGTGAGGACATCAGCCTGGGATCCATTGAATTTGAGGTGCCAGTGGGACATGCAAGTGAGATAAGCAGTCAACAGATAGTAGTTTAGCCCTCAGGTAAAACACCTAGTTTGAAGATAGAAATGTAGAAGTCATCAGAAAAGGGTGGAAATGGATGCGATCCCCCGGTGGGGAGGGTGTGGAGTACAAAGAAGAAAATATGTTCACAGAATCCTGCAAGTTGTTTCCTTCCTCCAGGTAGACAGCCCTGAACCCATTAAGGTAATTAGGCTACGTGGTGAAGCGACTTGTCCTAGCTAGTGCTCCTTAAGTATGTGAGCTGGCTTACCCCAGCCAACAGGAACCCTTGCCGCTGGCCTATATTCGGCCTGTCACTGTTAGTGCGATTGGATCACGCTGATTGGCAATGAGGAGTGGCTGGCAGTTGTGTCTTGCACCTACGGAGCTTAGCTGCAGCAGGCAGTTCCAAATTCCATGGCTCTGCTTAGGGGTTTCTAAATGCAGTGGTAGTTATGTGTTAGACATCTGAGGCGTTTTAAAGAACATAAGCCTGAATCATCTGAGAATGGGAACATTTGACAACTAACTCAGCAAGAAAGTCCTGGGAAGAATTTGCTGTGGAGAAGGGAAGGATGGGTAGGCAGAAAGCGACGCTTTTATTCTAGGCTCGGTGCCATTGTGATTCTATTTTACATTTAGTCCACCTTGATCTAAGTGCCCCAGGTGCCCTCAGATTCCAGAATCAGGGTTTTTTTTTTTTTTTTTTAACCCCTAACAAGAAGACTATAAATAAGGCAGGTGTTAGCCTCATTGTAAAGATGAGGGAGCTGAGACTGAAGCTAATGTATTAGCTTGCCCAAAGTTGCAGAAAATATAAATTGGGCTGTGGTTAAGAATCCGCCTGCCAATGCAGGGGACACGGGTTCAAGCCCTGGTCCAGGAAGATCCCACATGCTGTGGAGCAACTAAGCCTGTGCGCCACAAATGCTGAGCTCTAGAGCCCGCGAGCCACAAATACTGAGCCTGCATGCTGCAACTACTGAAGCCTGTGCTCCTAGAGCCTGTGCTCTGCAACTGCAATGAGAAGCCCGCGCACCACAAGGAAGAGTAGCCCCCACTCGCCACAACTAGAGAAAGTCTGCACGCAGCAAGGAAGACCCAACGCAGCCAAAAAAAAAAAAACCGATAAATTGGGCTGACAGTTTCTCACTCCAAATCCACTTCAACCTCTCAACTCTGGCTTTCATCTCTTTTATTTTGTTTTTGTTTTTGTTTTTTTTTACTTTTGCATTACATGGGCCTCTCACCGTTGTGGCCTCTCCTGTTGCAGAGCACAGGCTCCGGATGCGCAGGCTCAGCGGCCATGGCTCACGGGCCTAGCCGCTCCGCGGCATGTGGGATCTTCCCGGACCGGGGCACGAACCTGTGTCCCCTGCAACGGCAGGCGGACTCTCAACCACTGAGCCACCAGGGAAGTCCCTCACCTCTTTTAAAAGGGCCTTTTTAACCTGCTCCAGAGAAGAGCTACAAGAGAGGATGGGAAGAAGATGTGGAAAGAAGCTGAACATTTACCTCCTGTGATTGCTGTGTTTGTGACTTTTTCCTTTGCTCTTAATCTTGTCCCAGCATAAATCACACATGCCTAATAGCAAAAGGTTTGAAGTCTGGAGTGGGCAGAGGAATCGGGAAACCTGATTCCAGATGAATTATAGTCCCCTAGGACTGGAAGGAACCAATGGGTCATCTACTTTAGCTCCTAAATTTACAGATGGGAGAAAGTGAGAGGAACGTAACAAATGCATGCTCACCTAGCCAACTTTGGCCAAAGGAGCCCAGAACCTTAGCCTGCTGATGTACACCCAAATAACAGCATGAAAACAACCACAGACTCACAGCACCGAAACAAACACAACACCCCAAAATATATAGGGGAATAAAGAGCTGACCTAAAAGAAACAGTACACACTCTGCTATACATTCCCCTTTTCTTTTGGATACATTTTCACAGGGCTCTGATTGAGGAAGTTAATTAAGCAAATTATTATGGTGTTCTCTCTTGTCTTTTACTGAAGTCATGGAGGGAGGTTGGTAGAAGTGCCTAGAAGGTAGAGTGGGTGGAATTGGGAAATTGCTGTGTAAGATTCAGGTTGGTGACAATGGGATTATTGATTCCACCAGTTTACTATTCACTAGGCACTAGAATTAAATGTAATAGTAGCTTGCATTTGTACAGTATATTCTAATTTACAAAGGGCTTTTATGACATTATCTCATTTGATCCCACTGATAACCCTTTAAGGTAGACAAGACAGGTATAATTATCCCACTTTATGGATGAGAAAACTGAGACTTGGAGAAATGAAACAACTTGGCCAAGCAAATTCGGTTACTAAACTACAGTCTGGACTAGAAAGTAGGTGTTCTTACTCAGAGAGCTTCAATTTTGCAAAGGTCACACAGCTAAGTAGGACTTGAATCCCAGTGAGGCCGCCTCCAGAGCTTATGATTTTTACCACCATGTTCTACTAGTCATGCAAAAGACATATGTTGAGTGACTCTTTTCTTAGTTCCCTACTCATTGTAAATATAACCCATGTGCTCCTGCTGAGACAGGGACTCATTAGTGAAGGCATGCTTGGAAAAGGCTTCCAAAAACCCTCTCCACACTTCAGCAAACACAAGTCTGTGTCCTAATTCCAGAGTCCCCACTAGCCCTAATTTCAGGGAAGATGAGCTAAGAGGAGCCTGGTGGACAGCCCAGCGATGGCTGCAACCTTCAGGCTCTGGGCTCGTGAGAAGCTGGTGTGCTACAGTGTCACCCTGGGTCCAGTTGGAAGTAAGGAAGCCAGATGAAGGCTCTTTTTCCCAGGAGTCTTCTCTGTTGCCCTCTCCTTTGCCCTGTTAGCACCTCTTCTGAAAAACTAGTAGCAGCTGCTAGCTGGTCTTGAAACTTGCCCAAACTGAGGGGAACGTGTCACAAAGTACACAGGGCCTCCTTGAGACTGGACCCCTGGGACAGGCGGCTCAGCCGAGCAGCTCCATAAATAGCACCGTCGTATGTGAAAGGGGAGGTAGGTCAGGAAAACATGCTGTTTCTCCTCGGTGACTGCAAACCAGTGAGTCTAAATGATGAGTCTCAGGTAAAAAAACAATTCCTATTACACAGGTTTAACGCTGAGGAGTCCCTTTAAGGACTAATTCCTGTTATGAGTTGTTTAGGACTTTGTATTCTTCATTTCTTCACTCTCTTTTCTTCTGTCAGTCCCTGTCTAACATGCCTTTTCCATCTTGTCCGTCAGATGATATTGTATAAGAATCCAGACAGAGTTTTTCTGACTATTTATAGAAGACAGTTGTGCTGCTTTAGCACGGGAACTAAAGTTTGGTTCCGGGTTATGTTACATGTAAAAAACTTACAGAAATGTGTTTGTTCTCAAATGTTCTCTCCCACTCCTGTCCCATCACATCAGAGAGGCCTCTTTGAGAAACATATCCCTTTCCCCTGTCCTTTTTAAATTAATTTTTTTTTTTCTGATTGCAAAAGCAGTTCATGCCAGTTACAGGTTTCAAGGACTATATAAATGTATAGTTAAAAATGTACAAGTGCCTCTTAGTCTCTAGCCCAGAGATAACCACAGTTAACAGTTGATGTCTCCTAGGATGAAGGTTTTTGCAATGATGCATAGGAAAGGTCAAGAATAACGATAGCAGGTTTCTATAGGAGGGGACCATACAAAAAAGTTTCAAAGCAAAATCAAGGGGAGGTGGGAAAAGAGAAAAGTGAAGGAAATTAGCCCCAGTCTTTCAGCCTGGGTGATTGGGAGGAAGGTGTTGCTAAGGGAAAGAACTAGGAAAGATGTTTAGTCTGCTAGGCCTGGGTGGTCATCCTGTGTCAATTATTATCATTGTTCTAGGAGCCACAGTCACAAATCCTTCAAAGCCTGCAATTGGCCTCCCAGATGTGCTGTTTGGTATTCCAAACTGAGACCACTTCAGCATCTCAACAGGAATTAAAAGCTGAGAAGGAGGGAGAAAGTTCAAATGTAGAAAAGACGGACTCACCTATGTGAGGAACCTAAACTTTTCAATCATCACCTCCAGGCAGCTGTTCGGAACATTTTAGAGCTGCCATCCACAATTTCTATAAACTTACCCATAACCTTC
The DNA here is from genome assembly GCF_011762595.2 of Tursiops truncatus. NCBI lineage: Eukaryota > Metazoa > Chordata > Mammalia > Artiodactyla > Delphinidae > Tursiops > Tursiops truncatus. The sequence goes on from NC_047034.1 coordinate 125,983,751, forward strand.
TCAAACTCTAAACATTCTCTAATATTTCTTTTTTAATACATTTATTTATTTATTTTTGGCTGCATTGGGTCTTCATTGCTGTGCGCGGGCTTCCTCCGGTTGCAGCAAGATGGGGCTACTCTTCGTTGTGGTGCACGGGCTTCTCACTGTAGTGGCTTCTCTTGTTGCTGAGCACGGGCTCTAGGCACGTGGGCTTCAGTAGTTGTGGCTCGAGGGCTCTGGAGCACAGGCTCAGTAGTTGTGGTGCACGGGTTTAGTTGCTCCACGGCATGTGGGATCTTCCCAGACCAGGGCTCGAAACCCTGTCCCCTGCCTTAGCAGGCAGATTCTTAACCACTGCGCCACCAGGGAAGCCCTAAACACTCTCTAATTAATGCAAAATCACCTTCAACAAAATGTAATTTGAGCCAAACAAACATCTTAAGGCTAGGGTAAGAGGTAGACTATTTCTAAGTTAGGAACGTGAATTCTGTCCACCTACTTTGGGGGTACATCATATAATAATTAACAGCAGACCAAGAGTCAAGCTTTTGACCCCATCACTCTTGACACTATTAATGTCGCTGGTACTCATTGTTGTGTGTATAACCAGGCAAATTCCCATTTTAGGACCTTGACAAACAGGTCTCACTGGTCCTTCCCTTCTGAATCCAGTATCCTCACAGAGAGCATGTGTTATTAAGTAGGCTGAACTAATGCCAGTTCCTATGCACCTTGAATGAGGCTGGTGAGGAGAAAGTCAGCCCTTGGCCCTGCTGACTTCAGAGTGGGAGGGTAATTGCTGCTGACTTGCAGATCTAGATCCTGGGAGTCTCCTACTCCCTGGATTGCTCTCAATGGGGGTGATGATTGCTGTAACTGTACTTCTCTTTCTTTTTAATTATTGCAAAAGAAAAATAGGAATGTAGAGATAATATCGTTGTTGTCACTTGTTATTTAATTTTACTTTGCTATTTTAGGCTTTATCATTGGCTTAACTAAACGGAGAGCTTAAATTTTCTCAGCATAGCCCCAAGGGATAGAACAAGGATCAAAGAGAAGAAACGGAAAAGGAGGCAAGCTTTAGCATTTCTAAAGGCACCAATCAAAGAGTGAAGAAGCAACCTCCTGAAAACGAAGTTCCCTCTCTCTAACAAAAGTCAAGTATAGGCAGTAGGATCTTTTGTTAGGATGTTGTTCTCATCTGAATGGAAAGACCTGGGGTAAGGTCAGATGTGACTTGAGCCACAAAGCTAGTTGACCAACTAGAGAGTCTACCAGATGGTGGCATTAATTAGGGATAGTCTCCAGATTTCCAGGAAGGATTATACTCTTTAAAGGCTCATAAATTGAATTACAAGTACACCAAGATATGATCGAAAGCTAAGAGAGACAGTGTGCCATATACTCATTCCCTATGAGAAATGTAACTACACACGTATTGGATATGTCAACCAACTGACTGCATTATCAATTGTAAGTGTAAAAACACACACATTTAGACACATCTACAGAATCCTGGAAATATACTGTCAAGACTGTGATAATTAGGGATTTTATCACACTCTTGGGTTCTCTAGGAATCTAGAACCAGCCTCATAACATGTAAGACTGTTGAGCAATTTTAGCACCTTCACCTTTTGGAACGTGTTTCCAACTTTCGACCCCAGCTAGATTTCAAGAATATGTGTTTAGTAGAAACATTTGTTTTGAAAGGGAAGGGTTCACAGACTCTCTCTTAGGTCATTTCCTCAGTTACTAAGCTTATGCCTTACATTTTGATTCTTACTAATGCTCTTCCCAGAGAGTTCTGAGTTGAGTCAATTGTGAAAAAAACTGGCAGCTCACCCCTCTACTGACTATAGGGTATTCAGTTATTGAATGGGAAGCTGTACTAGATGACCTTTATGGTCCTTCTCAATTCTCTGGTTTTATGGTTTCATGAACCTATTCATAGGGGAATAGAGGAAGGGATAGGAAAAGTTATATAGTTGAGGCAGGGGAATAAGGAGAAGGTTGAATCTGATTTAACTAACTAAAGAAACTATTTTTACTGAGGGCAGAGATATGGAATTATGTATGTTGAATTTTCTCCACTTTCATTGCTCATAGGCACTTGCCACATTTGGCAGCTAAAATCCAAGGAGGCTCTCCTGTGAGACAAACTAGGCAGCAGCTCAGAATCGTGTCTATGCAGCAGCCCCACTGCGTAAGGGCCCACATACCTTGCACTGAATTACCATAAACACTTTCTGATTCCACACAGAAATTGGTTTGGCTGCAATTCCATTCAGCTAAGTAACTTGCTCTGTCTAGTCATTCATTTATTCAATCAACTTTTACTGAGCAGTAAGCCAGATGAGGGCAGAGAGAAATAAGTAAGATACTGTCCATTCACAACCTAACAAACAAGTAAGATATAGAAGGAATGGTTTTAAAACAGGAAATTTTGTGTCTTGCTAAAGGAACATGCAAAGTACTGGGGTATTCATAGGATGGAAAGAGTACCTCCAAGAACTGCTTTAGTTGCATCTCACAACAAATAGGTTGTATTTTTATTTATTTCTATGTACTTTTTATTCCTCTTGAGACTTCCTTTTTAACCCAGGGATTGTTTAAATGGATTTGTTTTGTTTATAAGTGCTTGGAGATTTTTCGGTAATCTTTCTTTTATTCTAATTTGATTTCATTGTGGTTAGAGAAAACACTGTATGATTTCAATTTTCTAAATTTTGTTGAGGTTTGTTTTATAGCAAACCTCATAGGATATGGTCTATCTTGGTGTATGACCCATGGGCACTTGAACAGCATGTGTATTCTATTGTTGTGAGGCAGAGTATTCTATAAATGTTGATTAGATCCTGTTGGTTGATGGTGTTGTTCTCTTATGTCCTTGCTAATTTTTTGTCTAGGTGTACTATCAATTGTTGAGAGAAGTATATTAAAATCTCTAACTATAATTGTGAATTTGTCTATTTCTCCTTTCAATTTTATAGGTTTTGCTTCACACATTTTGAAGCTTGGTTGTTTGCTGCATACATATTTAGGATTACTATGTCTTTTTGGTATAGTGTCCCTTTTATCATTATTTTTTTGTGCCTGTCTTTGGTAATTTTCTTTTTATTGGAGTTTACTTTTTCTGACATTAATATGGACAATCATGCTTTCTTTTGATTAATGTTTATATGACATATCGTTTTCTATCTTTTCCTTTCAACCTACCTATTTCATTATAATTGAAGTGAGTTTCTCATAGATAACATATTTGGATCATATTTTTAAATTCACTTTGCCAGTCTGTCATTTGATTGGTGTATTTAGGCCATTTACATATAATTATTGATATGTGAGGGCTTCAGTTTGCCATTTTATTTTCTATTTATTCTGTTCCATTTCTCTGTTTTCTTTTTTACGCCTTCCTGTGTATTACCCGAACATTTTTGAGAATTTCATTTCGATTTGGAGTATATTTCTTTGCATAGCTTTTTTGATGATTGCTTAGGTATTACATATACATAAGTTATCTACTCGTAACATCACTTTACCAGTTTGAATAATAAGAATGATTGAATTATAAGTGAAATTTTTCCCAAAGTCTGCAGCATTTAACTACAAGACATCACCTCAGGCACCTGGAAAGGTCTTGATGTCACTGAAATCCAGATTTCAGAACTTCCTCAAGTCTCCAGAGGTGCCTGCCTGTGAAATCCAGCTGTCACCACCACAGGAAAAAGAGGTGCACTGAAATGTTTGGGAAGCTACCAATTGTCCACATTTAAGAGCAAAGGGATAGATTAGATACTTAAAATTCAGATAGAACTTTCAAAATTCCTAATTTTAGTTGCATATACCAACTTGATAAACTTTAAAGAGGAAAGTTTAAAAACAGCAAAATTACATTATTCAAATTTTACCTGACAATTTTATTTTTTTGCTAGTATTTCATGTAAAGGGAAAAATGGGTCATAAATGACTCACACTGGATCATCAGACTGCAGGTACTTTGAGTGAGGCAACATAAATTTGCATATGGAAGATGTCTAGACTTGGATGTCAGATAGATGTGGGGTTGAATCCCATCTTTGCCATTTATAAGCTATGTGACATTAGATAAATTACTTAACTTTTTGGATACCTTGTTTATAATCTGTAAAGTGTGGTCAATCATTTTTCCTGTAAAAGTGAGGATTAAACAACACATGACATATATAAAAGGCTTAGCCTAGAGGAGATGAGCGACAAAAATGAATTTCCTTGTTATGTTTTTGTTGACTTTCACAGAGAGAAACCAAATATCTGTATTTACAAGCAAATGGGTATTTCCAAACTAGGCCTCTCTCATCAACCAAGGTTTGTATTTGTTGATACCATCTTGACATATAAGCATGAGGTGGTTATCAGAGAGCAGAGAAGTGTGCTAGATATTTAATATTTTGGTAGCATTAAAGAAGTCCCTTCTTGAGACTTCCCTGGTGGTGCAGTGCCAATGCAGGGGACACGGGTTCAAGCCCTAGTCCGGGAAGATCCCACACGCTGTGGAGCAACTAAGCCTGTGTGCCACAACTACTGAGCCTGTGCTCTACAGCCCGCGTGCCAGAACTACTGAGCCCACATGCCGCAACTACTAAAGCCCACGTGCAGCAACAAAGACCCAAAACAGCCAAAAAAGAAAGAAAGAAAGAGAGAGAGAGAGAGAGAGAGAGAGAAGGGAAGGAAGGGAGGAAGGAAGGAAGGAAGGAGGAAGGAAGGAAGGAAGGAAGGAAGGAAGAAAGAGAAAGAAAGAAAGAAAGAAAGGAAGGAAGGAAGGAAGGAAGAATTTAAAAAGTTCCTTCTTAAAGGGTTTAAAAAACAAAACAAGATTTACTGATCACTGACTATGTGATGAGCAGGGGAGGGGCAGTTTGACATCTGACATCATGGCTTCCTTCATTGCACCCACCTAGTCATCTCCAAGATCCAGAGAGATAAAGAGTCAGGCAAAAAGGGACCTGACCTGAAAATTAAGTCTGGGATCCACATCAGAGTTGCCTAGGTAATTGTTTGACCTTGAAGAAGTTACTTAGCTTCTTTAAACCTCAGTTTCCTCATCTATTAAGTGGGACTAGACCTCCTTTGGGGAAGCTGTAAGGGTGAATTAGGTCATGTCCATAAAACACTTGAGGTCTTTGAAAGAAAAGCTTTTACAAACCTATAAACAGCATAATTAATGTCATCATTGCCATTATTGTTGTTGATGATGGGGAATAGTTTAGCACACATGCAAATTGCAGAATAGGGAATACTTGTTACAGAGAATATGAATCTGAACACTTTTCTATGGAGTATATCTTACCCCACACTCTTTTTTGCTGGCTTAGAACATCCCACTCCTACAGAAGTACTTTTGTTCTTAGAATTGGCATTTTATTGCTAGCAATAAAATGTATGTGTAAAAAGTCCCAAAAGCCATCACGACTATCTTTTGCAGTGGTTAAGAGTCCCTCAGGAGTGTCTTCTGTGGAACTAGAAAACTTTTCACCTTTCCTGTAATGCAATACCTTCTTTAATAATCTAAACAGCTAATATTGATATGGCACCCAGTGTATTCCAGACACTGTGCTAAGATTTTATCAGCATTATCTCATTTAAATCTTACAACAGCCTAGAATACACTTTATTTTCACTTTCTTTAGTCTCTACTCAAAGGGCACCTACTTACGGGGTCTTTTCAGACCACCCTATATGAGAATAAACTGCTCCCTCACCCCCAGTGTTTTTACTTGGCTTTGTTTTTTCCATAGTCACCACCTGACACAATTAAGTTTCTTGGTATATTCTTGTCTCCCATTAGAATGCAAGGTGTATAAGGATGGGATTTTGTTTTGTTAACTGTCTATCCTCAACATCTAATACAGCACCTGGCAGGTAGGTGTTCAAAAAAATATTGATTAGCAAAGTAGTGACCCTATGAGTTAAGATTATACCATTTTACTGATGATGAAATAGAGGCTTTGAGATTTGTCCATAGTTACAAAATAAATGGCCGAGCTGGTACTGGAAAGAAGTCTATCTGATTCTTGACTGGTCACTAACCATTGACCTCATGCCCCACTGCCTTCAAGGAAGATCACAAAGATGACACTTTATTGCTGTTTCGCCGTGGCATGTTTCTGTTAGAAGAGTCATGAAAGTAATAAAAATGAGATAAAGGCAAGGGATGTGTCTAAAGTGACAGATAAACTGGGGAAAATAATTAGATTCTAGTAAATTGTCCTTTTCTCCCCTTCCAACACCTTTCATATGTAAAAAAGATATATCAGTCAATTTTCTCTTTGGGTCTAGCTAAGATGACCTATAAATATGGGGCCCCATGTTTCTCCTTTCCCTTGTCTACCTTCTATAACTTCCCCATCAGTGTGCTGGGGCCACAAGTTCCTATAAGGAGAAAAGATGAAATAAACATTTTAAACATTTAACATGCATTGCCACTGCCCTAGACACACTACATTCTTTATCTCTACTGCACACCGATTTACAGGGAGTGGGTATTTTAAATCCACATTTTATAGATGAGAAAACTCAAGGAGGCTAAACACACACTTCAAGGTGTCTCAGCCTGCCTTCAAAGCATGCTCTTTATCTGTCTGGATTAGTGAAGACAGTCAAAGACTGGAGTAGACCCACTGGGATTTTTCTACTAGATATCATTTGATCTCCTAGAAGATTGGGGACAAATGCCAGTTCTTGAGTATAAGGAGTACTCAAAACTGCAGGGGTTGCAACACCAGAGCAAAATGACAAGATTGGTATCTCCGTACTTGGCTAAGATATGTCCTCATTGTCTCTACACTTGGTCCTCAGATGTTCTTCCATGTGGAAAAGATCAGGGTCTAGGATTGGGCATCTCTACCCTTGAGCCTTTACTCTCTTCTGGGAGGATGCCTATGCCTAAGGAAGAAGATCCCAATTAAAATAAGTTATCTTAGGAGTATGGTAGAGTCAGGTGAGAAAATGGATCTGACTCTGTAAGACAGAAGGAAGGAGTGTTGAGGAAAGGCAGCCCCAAGGAAGAAAAGGTGGTTAGGCTCCAGGGACAAGGTAAGAGTTGGACCTAACACTTTCCTCCCCTCTCTACTTTCTTCCCATTTCCTCTCCTAATCCCCTCCTCCCCAACCCCTGGACCACACCTATACACAGTCTATAAACCCCCTCCACACACCACTCACCCTCCCTACCGTGCATTGTGAAAGGATTCCCTCTAACAGAAACAGGCTCTGGGGGAAGTAGAAACGCCTAATAAACATTAGAAAAGCTGCCAACCTCTCTGGAAACCTGGGAAGTGGAAATTTAAAACAAAGCTAACAATGCTTGGAAGAGTTTTTAAAGCAGAGGAGTGGTGTTGTCAGAATACATGTACCTTTGTTTGACTTGGGATTTTAATGCAGTGTATAATTCTTTGGATACATCCTCCGAAACAAATGATTCAATTTCAGGTTTTAAAAAAAATATACCAACAACTACCCTGGTGTTTTGGTGTTTAAAAATAGCATGGTATCCTTGTATATGGAAAACTAGTTATGCAATAACTAGCTACCTTTCTTTTTTCGTATCTGAAGGATTTCTTTTACCTTGGGAACTTATAAAAGAAAAAACAAACAAATGATCAGTGATGGAAAAGCAAAGGGCAAGGCATATTCTAACATGCTCAATTTATAGTTTAAGTATTACTGAAACAGATTTAGATATACATAAATTCCATTTAATATGAAGACATACCTTTGGAGTGGGACTGGGGTTAACTGCATAACTTAAATCTTTAGAGAAGTTCTAAAAGCTGAAAGTTGGTGGTGTTTAGTTTGGTTTGGTTTAGTTTTGTAACTCATTCCTGGCAAGACATAATCTGATCTGAATTCATTTAGTGGCAAAAACCTGAACTAAGCTCATATGTTATGTGGCTATTTATAGTCTTTATTTCCCACTTAGTATGAATATTCATAAGTTTTTGTGCAGAAATAATGTTTGATTACAATTACGGGTCTGCTGTATATCCCACTAGAGTGTTACATAATATACTTTATATGCACATATTATCTTTCTTATATCTGAAAAATTCTGAATTCTGAAAACCTCTGGCCAAGGTTTTGGGTAAGGAATTGAGGACTACCTTTCTTCACCCAGGTATTAATAGCTGCAAAACATTTTTATGTAAGGGGTTAGATGTTGGACATGATGATCTCTGAGATATCTTCCTGCTTTAAGTATAACACTCCCCCTCTTTTAAAGGGTGAAAACTATTGTTTACACAGGAAGAGCCTCCAAACACACAAACGATAACTCATAAAGCTCAGGCCAGCATCACCAAGGCTTATCTCTGATTCCGGAGAAATTCAGCCAGTGAGTGGCACCTATGCTGTCCTGGCATGAATCATCTACTTTCACTGTCATGATGCTGAACCTGGCTTTCGTCCACCTTCTCTCAGAGGCTGAGAGAAGCCCAGGCCATGTGTGGTTTTTGAGAATCTTGGTATGTTTTTTAAAAATGCTAAAACAGAGTTACAAAAATTGTGGTCATGTTTACATTAAGTGGTTTTTAGTAACAATTTTGTTAATAATGTATGATAAAAAGCTATGCACAAAATAATTACAGAATTGTCTTATTAGGTTCATTAATTTTATTAAAAATATTACACATTACAGGTGGTATGGTCCAGCAGTGAAACACCAGTTTAAAACTGCGTATGAGGGCTTCCCTGGTGGCGCAGTGGTTGAGAATCTGCCTGCTAATGCAGGGGACACGGGTTCGAGCCCTGGTCTGGGAAGATCCCACATGCCGCGGAGCAACTGGGCCCATGAGCCACAATTACTGAGCCTGCGCATCTGGAGCCTGTGCTCTGCAACAAGAGAGGCCGCGACAGTGAGAGGCCCGCGCACCGCAATGAAGAGTGGCCCCCACTAGCCGCAACTAGAGAAGGCCCTCACACAGAAACGAAGACCCAACACACCCAAAATTAAATAAATAAATTAATTAAAAAAAAAAAACTGCGTATGAACATGACCCACTTTCAATTCTGTAAATATACCTCCAGGACAATCAAACATATAACCTCATTTGGAGATAACATCAAAAGTCTACATGGGAGGGCTTTGAACGTGAGCCCAGGCTCTGTGTCAGGCCTCCTGGACTGTCCCTGGATTGTTTGCTCTTCTATTTTAATGCTGATCTGCAAATTGCAAAGAACTCTCAGTCTCTGAAGCTGCCCAAAGTTGGGTCTTTCCAGGATGGAGTTTCCCTGCATTATGTATTTCTACTGCTAAATTTATATTATTCTTACGTTTTGTTTCTGTACACAGTAGTAATAGAAGAGAACCACACATATCAGGAGCCATGACTCTCTCTCCAGTCAAAAAGCCCTCCGAAGAGTAAGTCAGAAAGAGAAAAACAAATATTGTATATTAACGCATATATGCGGAACCTAGAGAAATGGTACAGATGAACCAGTTTGCAGGGCAGAAAGAGACACAGATGTAGAGCACAAACGTATGGACACCAAGAGGGGAAAGTGGCAGGGTGGTGGTGGTGGGATGAACTGGGAGACTGGGATTGACATATACACACCAATATGTATAAAATAGATAACTAATAAGAACCTACTGTATTTAAAAAAAAAAAAATCCCTCTGAAGGCTTTGTAATGCCAGGGACTCTTCTCAGACCTGTGGTGGAAGGACAGGCTGTTAGGGACCTCTGTGTCTAAAGTCTGTTGAAAAGAAGACTGTCAGGTTTCCCTGGTGGCACAGTGGTTAAGAATCCGCCTGCCATTGCAGGGGACACGGGTTTGAACCCTGGTCCGGGAAGATCCCACATGCCGCAGAGAAACTAAGCCCGTGAGCCCCAACTACTGAGCCTGTGCTCTAGAGCCCGCGAGCCCCAACTACTGAGCCCGCATGCCACAACTACTGAAGTCTGTGCACCTAGAGCCCATGCTCCGCAACAAGAGAAGCCACCGCAATGAGAAGCCCGCACACCACAACGAAGAGCAGTCCCTGCTTGCCACAACTAGAGAAAGCCCGCGAGCAGCAACGGAGACCCAACGCAGCCAAATAAATAAATAAAATTAATTAATTAATTAAGAAAAAAAAAGAAAGCCATTAAGAAAAGTTAAAAAAAAAGAAAAGAAAAGAAGACTGCCTTCTGAGCCAAGCACTGCCCGGAAGACTCTCCTCTTACTCAAAAGCCTTTTCCTCTTGGGTTGTTTCCTGCCTCTCGCTGTAACTGTCTCCCTGGCAGAGGAACCACCCGCTCTGGTTCTCCAGGGCCAACTGACCTGGGGATTTCTGTTTAACTACTCCATGCCTATCCCATGTGGGATATTACTCCCGCTCTGAAGGCAAGGAGACCTGAGGCCGAGAGGAATTATGTAACTTGCCCCAGATCTTGTAACTAGCAAATGGCAGAACAATGACATTAAAATCCAAGCTTTATTCCACTATGCTAGATAGGCCAGGTAGTCTACTCCTTCTGTCTTTTACAAAGCGTTTGTAGCCGATTGTTTAATCAGTTACAAATCACCTAACTCCACTATCCTGTGGCCCACATTTCTCTCTCTTTCCCTCAAGAAATTCATGAAATGCTCTGCTAAATGCCTTGAATTCTTTATGAAATGTGTGGCAACTCCATCAAAAAAAGAAATAAAATTAGTTCATACACCAAGTATTTTTTGATGACCTGCTATGTGCCAAAAAAAGCCCTGTGTCTACCATGATTTATTCCTAATCAGTATGGGATCCTAGTGATCAGTTCTTCCTCTTTTTTTTTTTTTTTTTTTTTGGTGGTACGCGGGCCTCTCACTGTTGTGGCCTCTCCCGTTGCGGAGCACAGGCTCCGGACGCGCAGGCTCAGCGGCCATGGCTTACGGGCCCAGCCGCTCCACGGCATGTGGGATCCTCCTGGACCGGGGCACGAACCCGTGTCCCCTGCATCGGCAGGCGGACTCTCAATCACTGCGCCACCAGGGAAGCCCTAGTTCTTCCTCTTTTAGTAATTCACAAACTATTCCTTGAACATGCTATTCCAGAATCTAGCCCAGGATGATCACTGAAGTATTAATAACTAAGCTGTAGTTTGCAGAATTCAACTTTTTCACCTTTTTAGAAAATCAAACTATTCATGCATCCCCTCCCAAACCTTTTTCATTCTCCCTGATACCTTAGAGAGATAACCAAAATGGTTTGGCTCCCTCATTTTTAACTTCTTTCCATTGCTGCAATAAATCTAATCGCAAAGTATACTTTATTCATATTTTGACTTTTATTTTTTAATGGTAATGCTATTAAATTCTTTCAGCTGTTTCTGAGGCAGCTATACTGCCTGCCTGTTTCTCCCAGAGTCTGCCCAAAGGGGGAAAATCTCTCTGAGCCCAGGGAAGCCTGACTCCCGGTCTGGGATTTATGTGTTTTATTGTATACAATCAACCTTCTGTGTGACTTTTCAGCAGAGGATCCTTTCACAGACTTGCTATCTTTAGCATTTTTTGGTTAGGGCTAACTGCAGTTGTTTTGTGGGAATGTTCTCATGATCTATTGCTGCATAACAAACCAACCCAAGACTTAGTGAATTGTAATAACAGTTTATCATTGTTCCATGGGTTGACTGGGCTCAGCTGGGAAGTTCTCACTTAGGATCTCTCAACTGGTTGCAGTCAGAGTCTACTAGCACCAGGGTGGGCTTCATGGCTGTGACCTGTGCAGTCACACAGGACCCCATTCTTAGAAGGGCCTCATGCTTGGTTCAATGTCCTGTTGTTGCCATCTTGATTCTCTAAATACATTTTGAACAGGGAGCCCAGAATTTTCATTTTGCACTGGGCCTTACAAATTATGGAGCTGGTCCTGGCTGAGACTGCAGTCATCTGAAGACTTGACTAGACTGGATATCCCAGATGCCTCACTCACAAGGCTGCTAGCTGATGCTGGCTGTCGGCTGGGAGCTCCACTGAGGCTGTTACCTGAAATCCCCACACATGACTTCTCTGCATGGCCTGAATTTCTCAGTGACAGTATCTCAAGAGTGAGGTGTCCAACAGATCCAGGCAGAAGCTGAAATACTTCTTATGACTCAGCCTTGGAAAAACCAGAACATCACTTGCAACACACTCTGTTGGTCAAGCAAGTCATGAAGACCAGCCCAGACACAAGGGCAAGTGCATTGGACTCCACCTCTTTTTTTTTTTTTTTTGGGGGGGGTGGGTGCGCGGGCCTCTCACTGTTGTGGCCTCTCCCGTTTCGGAGCACAGGCTCCAGACACACAGGCTCAGCGGCCATGGCTCACGGGCCCAGCTGCTCCGCGGCATGTGGGATCTTCCCGGACCGGGGCACAAACCCGTGTCCCCTGCATCAGCAGGCAGACTCTCAACCACTGCGCCACCAGGGAAGCCCCTGGACTCCACCTCTTGATGGGGAGTTGGAAGATCACATGGCAGGAGAGCACGTGGCATGAGACATTGTTTTGTTCATCTTTGGAAAATACACTCTGCCACAGGGCTATTTGGGGCACCCCACTGCTTTGCTTTGAGTGCTCTGCCTCTTTCAGGCTTCCCTGAATGCACTCTGCCTAGTTGGCAGGCATTCATGACCAAGTGTGGCTAGACAAGACAGCTTTGGGGTATCCGCCCTGGTTTTTGGTATCTGTCTAATATGATTAAAATGGGACTTGCTCAAAATCTCTTCAAACCAAGTATGTGCTTGGGGGATGAGAGGTGTGCTTAAGGGGGGTTCTGATCTTGAGGTGGGGTAGGGGCTGCTAGGAGGAACTACCTTTTGAGGTTTTGCCACAGTTCACGTTGAGTAAAAATACCGAGCTTTTCTAGATTACATTGCTAAATCTTGCAGCTTTCAACTAAAAGGCCTTACAGTAGAGATGAAAGAAAAGAAGGTGTAGTGTTTGATAATCCTTGGACAAATCCCAATTCCACTACCTGTTAGGTAGGGAAAACTGAGAGCGTCAGTTTCTTTATTTATAAAGTACGACTAATGATATTCCCTTAGGGGCTATTGTGATGATGAAGTAGGATAATATATTAGCTACGCAAATAGTTACTGTTATTAATAAGTATACAACTTGTTTTTGATTTAGGTTATTACCTTTTAGGTTCCCTTTGCCAAACTCATGGTTGAGTTATTAGACCTACCTAGATCCTCTGGGGTGACTTACTGGTGTAGACATAATGAAAACACCCTAAGAGTAGCATGGTCCTGCAGCCTCTGTATTAGAAGTTGCTGGTTTCGGGCTTCCCTGGTGGCGCAGTGGTTAAGAATCTTCCTGCCAATGCAAGGGACACAGGCTCGAGCCCTGGCCCGGGGAAGATCCCACATGCCGCGGAGCAACTAAGCCCATGAGCCACAACTACTGAACCCACGTGCCACAACTACTGAAGCCTGTGCACCTAGAGCCCGTGCTCCGCAACAAGAGAAGCCACGACAATGAGAAGCCCGCGCATTGCAACAAAGAGTAGCCCCCGCTCACCGCAGCTGGAGAAAGCCCGCGCACAGCAACGAAGACCCAACACAGACGAAAATAAATAAATAAAATTAATTAATTAAAAAAAAAAGTTGCTGGTCTCTACCTTTCAATGTTGAGGGCTGACGTTTTGTCAACTACTAGTGGTAGTGGGTAATTAACATTTACTGAGCAGGGTACTTAAATGTGTTAGGGGCTTTTGATTTAATTCTCACTCAATCCTCTGAGATGAGTACTGTTTTATTTCTGATATTATAGATGAAGAAATAGTAGGTTGGTGAGAATAAGAAATTTGTGCAAAACCATCCATGAGATAAATAGTGGCCCAGGATCCAAACAGAGATCTCTCTAGCCCCAGGGCCTGTGTTTCACCATTGTGTTACATGGCCTCTCAGACAGATTAAAGCATTCACATAATTGAATCCTTTGCGTGTGACCTGAGATCTCAGGCTCTTTTAAGCAACTGATTTGGGAGCTTAAGGCCCTAATATTTTACTATCAAGTCTGGTTGTGAGACCTTGCTGGAGAAGAGCTCCTAAAACCGTCCAATTTTTAGACTGCTGGTATAAATTTCCCCAGAGGATTATCTTGTGGTAGGCCAATCCCTTGTGCTTGTGGCTGGGTAGCTTTCAGCAAGGCCTCTCATCTGACATTTGGCATTTTTCCTGGCAGGCAGCCAAGGGGACTGAGTATTTCTCTGTTTTCTTTTACTTTCATTCTTAACCATTTCCTCTCAAAATAAACAAAAAAGAACTTGGGGATTTTACTAGTGGAAATGTATCTTAAAAAGCTGTTTCTGAGGGAAATTTTGTAGCTAGAGGGGAAAGGGGGGAAAAGGAGATTTAGGGAATGGAGGAAACAGAGCCCTTAAAATTATTAACAGAATTCAGAATTCCCTTGAGCTAGAAAGGTTCCATCTAATTTTAAAAGTTGTTTAAATTCCTCAAAAGAGAGGTATTCTGTAAGTATAAATATATGGTCAGGCACCTCTTAATGAGCTATGGAGAATCTCTAACGTGATTATTTATTTGTGCTGTGTCCCCAACATTTCCCTTTAGCAAATGTTTACAATGACCTTCTCTTTCCTAACATTTAATTCCCAAACTTGATAAAAAGTAGAATTGGCTTAAGTTTGGATGCTTTCTCTTCCCTCTTCTACTCATTTAGAAAGGTGTTAGCAGCTATTCATAAACCACTGAAATGATTATTTGGTTTTAGTGAACCTCCCCAAGAAAAAACTTTTTCCTCCTTTTTTTTTTTTTAGCATGCCTTGCTTTGTTTTAAGTGTTTTACAAGTATTAACTCATTGAATCCTCACAAACCTAAGAGATCTCTAACAATTACCTCCCTATTTAACAGATAAGAAACCTGAGGCTTAGAGAGGTTAAGAACCAGGCCCCAGGTCAGTGGGGTGATGGTTTGATGCGAGGGCCTTTTTTCACACAGTCCCAGGATCAAGACCAGGCTCTGCCACCTCCCAGCATGACTGGCCAACTCACAATTGCTTATACTGCCTGTAATATGCTTGAAGCTCTCACAGTATTTCAACCAATCCCAGTGAAATCTGACATTATTCCCATGAGAAATTAAGCGCATTCCAGTTCCTAATGGACTTTCTATCTTCCCTCCTTAAATAGGCTAACAACTCCTTTTGCTCCTGTAGAGGTTGGAAAGGATTCTATTTATTCATTCCTTCCTTGACAGACACTCACACACAGGCAGTATGGCATAGCGTCAGAGTGCGGACATTGGAACCAGACTACTTTGTCTGAATTGTGGCTTTGCCATTTACTTGCTCAAGGTCACACAGCTTGTTAGTGAATCTTTCTGTGCTTCAGGTCTCTTACGTAAAATGGGTTAATGATTACACTGACCTCACACAATTATTATGAATTTAAAATGAGTTAATCTATATTAAATACTTAGTACTGTGCATGGCACAAGTAAATGCTCAATAAGCACAAAGTATCATTGAACAGCTACTTAGGAAATAGAAGTATGCCAGGCACTGCAAATAAAAGCACTTGAAATCTAGTGAGACTTATAGGGCACATTCCGTCAATAGATCCACTCATGTGCTAAGCACCAGGCATTGGGGGGCATAACAGCTAAACAAAACACCCCCACCACAAATATTTACAAACTACTAGAAGAGGTAAATAGACAAATAATGACAGTGCAATGTAATAAGTACTGCAAATAGAGTAGAAATGAGTTATATTAGAGCATAAGAGCGGGTAGGGGTGCATGACATTTGAAGGTTGGAGGAGGCTTCTTCCAGGAAGTGAACTGAAGGTAAGACCTGATGGATGAGAAGGAATTTGCCACATATTACTAGAACAGGATGTGAATTGTAAGGTGTATAAAGAGCATGGAGCACATGCATGGGATAGTGTGAGTAGTTTTACCTGGCTTAAGGAATCGGGTGCAGGGGGCAGGAGGCAGGAAGAAGGTGAGGAGGCTGGAAAGAAGATACCACCAGATTATTAAAGGCCTTCAGGGCTTTGATGAGGACTTTGGACTTTATCCTGTAAGTAACAGGGAGCCATGAAAAGCTGTCAAGTCTGGGAGTAATATGATCAGATAATCCAGACCTGATGAGATTTGAAGTCAGGGCCACAGTGATACTCCTAGAGAGATACGAAGGCCTGCATTGCAGTGTTGGCCATGGGGATGGAGAAGAAGAGGTATTTGGGAGATAATACGAAGAACTGTTAGAGTGTGGTGACTGATTAGAACAGAATGGAAGGGCAGAATATCCTACATTGCCCTCAAAAGTAATATCCTTTTAGCTATGATGGGTACTTAGTTGGAAAAGTTTGAGGAGTACGGGTGGCATAATGGAAAGAACAGGAATTTTTGGAGCTGCATGCAACTGAATACAAATCTAGTCTCTACCATTTGTTGGTTTCATGTTTAGTGTAGATAACAATCCTACTTCAAAGTCTGTTATATAATAACATAAGCATGTAAAACACCTAGTACAGTGCCGGGCACATAGTACGCGTGATCATTGTATCCTGGGATTATAAAATAAGACACAATCAGAGGTTCATGCCAGACAGCAGTGGTCCTTAGTCTTTTGAATGTCTTAGCTATTCATTAAAAAACAAAAAACTTTACTGAGATACCATCACATACCATCAATTCACCCATTTAAAGTTTCCAATTTAATGTTTTCTAGTATATTCAGAGTTGTACAACCATCACCACAAGCTAATTTTAGAACTTTTTTTTTTTTTTTTTTGGCCAAGTGTCCTGTGGGATCTCAGCTGTATGACCAGGGATTGAACCTGGGCCATGGCAGTGAAAGAGTTGAATTCTAACCACTAGACCACCAGGGAACTCCCAAATTTTTGAACATTTCAATCACCCCTAAGAGAAACTCCACACCCATTAGCAGTCACTACCCATTCGTCCCCAAGCCCCTCCACGGGTGTAGGCTGCCACTACGAGAATCTGCTTTCTGTTTCTACATATTTGCTCTTAAATTCTTCAAAAGATCTGATGAAAGCAAGGTCTATTCTGGGAATATGCAAAATTTTGTATGCAATTTCTAGGAAAGCAGAGGCCCCAGCTTAAATTTAAAAGGAATACCCTTAACAAATTCAAACCCAATCTCTACAAAGTTGGCACTAGAGGAAGAAACTCCCTGTGGTGACAGTGGGCAGCAAGGCCTTGTAGCCCTCACTCCTGTGTCTCTGCCTAACCTGAGATCTCTGCACACACACAACTTGCTCCAAAATTTCTACACATAATCTCCACATGTGAATGTCAGCCACAAGGATCCATCTCCTATAACCTCACCATTTGTTTCTTCTGGGAGCAGCAGAAACCTAAGAGATTCCAGCCAGCAATCAAGAGTAGTGTCTCTGAAGATTGGTTTAAGCTATTGTGATAACAGCTCCTATTCATTCGGTGCTTCTTATGTCTGAGCATTGCACTTATAATTAACTCTTCTGATTTTTCAATTTTAGGGATACCACCTGCACATGTACTATTTCAGTTTTTTGGTAGCTCCTGGTAAATAATATGATATCACCATGAAGAAACCTCCTGCCAACAATCTTTGTTTGGTACTGTTACATCTAACCTACTTCACAGAAGCCAAGAACAGTCAGAGTACGGAGAGGGAACTTTTAGTGAAAAAAAGCAATGTTTGAGCTCCTATGGGATCAATAAGAATGCCTTTGCGCTCTCAATGCCTAAAGTATCAGGTTAAAACTTCAAGAATGTGTTGACCTGGCTTCTTTCAGAATAACAAATGAGAATTTTGATTACAAAATAGTTTTAAAAGATTTATTTATTATTTATTTATTTATGGCTGCATCAGGTCTTAGTTGTGGCACGCGGGATCTTCACTGAGGCACGCAAGATCTTTCGTTGCGGCACAGGCTTCTCTCTAGTTGTGGTGTATGGGTTTTCTCTTCTCTAGTTGTGGCACACTGGCTCCAGGGCATGTGGGCTCTGTAGTTGTGGCATGTGAGCTCTGTAGTTTGCGGCACGCAGCCTCTCTAGTTGAGGCACGCAAGCTCAGTAGTTATGGCACGTGGGCTTAGTTGCCCCACGGCATGTGGATCTTAGTTCCCTGACCAGGGATGGAACCCGTGTCCCCTGCAATGTAAGGCGGATTCTTTACCACTGGACCACCAGGGAAGTCCCCAGAATATTTTATATTGTAAGCTTTATTACCATGTTAGTTTCTTCTTCTTTTTTAAAATTTATTTATTTTTATTTTTGGCTGCGTTGGGTCTTTGTTGCTGCATGCGTGTTTTCTCTAGTTGCGGCGAGCAGGGCTATTCTTCGTTGCGGTGCGCAGGCTTCTCATTGTGGCTGCTTCTCTTGTTGCAGAGCACGGGCTCTAGGCGTGCAGGCTCAGTAGTTGTGGCTCGCGGGCTCTAGAGCTCAGGCTCAGTAGTTGTGGCACGTGTGCTTAGTTGCTCCGCGGCATGTGGGATCTTCCCGGACCAGGGCTCAAACCCGTGTCCCCCCCATTGCACAGGCGGATTCTTAACCACTGCGCCACCAGGGAAGCCCAAGGGATTCTTCTTGGCAGAGAAAATTAGAAGCAATCTGAAAGCACATACAGACTAAATTACCTTTGTATTCACTGTAAGATCTGTCTTCCAGTTCGCCACTCCAACCTCATGCTCATCTGGCTACACACTCAGAGATTTTTGGTTTTGCTTTTGTTTTTGTCTTGGAATCTACAAGCTCCTTCCTACTTCACGTTCTCTTGCTTGCTGTTTCCTCAGCTTTTTCTTAAAGTCTTTGCAAGGCTGGTTTCTTCTCATTGTTCAGGCCTTAGCTCAGAGGGCTTTCTGACCATAAATCCAAAACAGTTATCCCTTCCTCACATTATGCTCTCATAGTAGGTACCATTCTCTGAAAATGATGTCAGTGACATTTATTTACTTGTTTATTCTTTGCTTCTTTCCACCAGCATGTAAAGTCCACGAAGACCAGGGCCTTGCCTGTTTTGTTCACCACAGAATCCCTAGGACTCAGAGCAGTGCTTGACATACAGGTGGATGTTCAATAAATAGTTGTTGAATTAAATGTTTATTATCAAAATGAATAAATAGTATTAAGTGTGAAATATATTTTCTGTTTTCAAAGGGGTTTATACAGGTGCATTTGGAACTTCACTGGATGTATTTAAACCTAAAAACTTGCAATTTACTGTAATGTCCAAAATAAAATGTTTTTAAAATAGTAAGATGAAAAATAACCACCTTTTTTTTCCTTCTAAAATTTTTCTTTGGGTTTGACATATTCAAAATTAATTTAAATTAAAAGGAAGGGGAATACATGGAACAAAAAAATTACTTTTAAATGGATTATAGGCCTAAATGTAAGAGCCAATACTATTTTAAAAATCTATAAAACTTTTAGAAGAAAACATAGGAGTAAATCTTTGTGATTTTGGGTTAGGCAAAGGCTTGTTAGATATGACAACAAAAGCACAAGTGACCAAAGAAAAATAGATAAATTGGACTTCATCACAAAAGACCACATCAAATTAAAAAGGTTTTATGCTGCAAAGGATACCACCAAAAAAGTGAAAAGTCAGCCCACAGAACTGGGACAAAATATGTAAATCATATAACTGATAAGGCCCTTGATCTAGAATACATGAAGAATTTTTATAACTCAATAATTAAAAAATAAATATACTAGTTAGAAAATAGCAAAGATCTAAATAGACCTTCTCCAAAGAAGATATACAAATGGGCAATAAGCATGTTAAAGATGCTCAACATCATTAGCCATTAGGGAAATACAAATCAAAACTACAATGAGATACCACTTCACACCCACTAGGATGGCTATAATCAAAAGACAAACACACGGGATATGGAGAATTTGGAACCTTCATAATTGTTGGTGGGATTGTAAAATGGTGCACGCTCTTTGGAAAACAGTCTGGCTCCTAAAAACGTTAAACAGAGTTACCATATGACCTAGCAATTCCATTCCTAGATATATATCCAAAAGAAATGAAAGCATATGTCCATACAAGTTCTACAAACAAATATTCATAACAGCATTATTCATAATAGCCAAAAAGCAGAAGTACCCAGATGTCTATCAACCTGTGAATGTATAAATAAAACGCAGTCTATCTATACAATGGAATATTATTTATTCACAAAAAGGAATGAAGTACTGATACATGCAACAACATGGATGAAGTTAGAAAATATTATGCTAAGTGAAAAGAAGCCAGTCACAAAAGACCACATGAATCCATTTCTATGAAATGTCCAGAATAAGCAAATCTATGAGACAGTAAGTAGATTAGTGGTTGCCCAGGGCTGGGGGTGGAGGGAATGGGGGAGTGATAGTTAATGAGTATGGGTTTCTTTTGGGGGTGATAAAAATGTTCTAAAATTAGATAATGGTAATAGCTGCACAACTCTGTGAATATCCTAAAAACTTTTGAATAGTACTCTTTAGATGGGTGAATTCTATGGTGTGTGAATTATGTTTCAATAAAGCTGTGTGTGTGTGTTTTTTTTAAGAGTACAATGTAAGGGAAAAAAGGAAGGGAAGCTTAAAATCAAGAGTATCAACCTTCAAAGAAAGTTTGAGGTGACAGAATAGAGAGTGTAACATTTCTATTTTTAGCTTTGATATCCTAACTTTAGCAAGAGCCTAGACTTGAATATTATATTTAGCATTCCATACTCAGACATGGCGGATTTGCCTTTTTCTTCATAAGAACCACCTTTATTGCTTTTGTTTTAAAAATGCATTATATAGAGTACACTAAAAATCAGATTCTCTTATTTACATTTATATGATACCTGTATCCAGTGTCCCCAAAGTGTTATAATAGAATAATAGTTTTCTTTTGCTACAGGTGGTAGCCATGAAAGACTTTGTTCTCTCTATCATGCCACTCACAAGTATAACAGGCTGTGAGATCAGACTGTCCGGACTCTTCTAGGCAATATGAATTTGGGAGAGGCACTTAACCACAGTTTCCCTATGTGTAAAAGGGGAGTAGAGTAATATTATTTACTCCATAATGTTGTTCTGAGAATTAAAGGAAATGACTCATGCAAGGTATTTAGCACAGTGTCAAGTGCATAGCAAATGCTCAAACTGTAGTCCTTGTTAGTAATTACTATTATAATATAGCAACAGTTAGTAACAGAGACTTGAGATTTAGAAATAGGTAAAAAACAAGTTGTAATGTGGTTGACAACTGAGTATTAGCATCCTAAAAACAAGTGAGGGCCGGAAGGAGGTATAATATTCCATTTCTCAGTTACATTAACATCAGGCAACTATATTGGATATTTAATCAAGGTATTTGGATAGTTTTCAGCATTTACTGCTAGAAAACTCTAGAGAGCTTGCTATAGATAAGGCTGTGAAGTTGCACAAGTATTTTTCAGAGAACAATATGTGATTCAAGCATCGCTACAGAGAGCTGATATTTTAAGCTACATTTCTAATCAGTGATATCTTATACCATGTCACCTTACAACTCCTGCCATTCATTTGAATAAGTCTGCAAGAAGTCTCCTTTTCCTTCTCTCTTGAGGTTTATTTGGCCAATATTTTTTCTATTGAGAGTAGCAGGAACTTTTAAATATTTTTAAAGACTATTTCAACTTCTCAGAAGAAAGGAAACATTTGCAAAAATAATTACATATAAAATAAAATTGTGAGATGTAAAAGAATTAGCATTTGGAGCTTTATTTGTATACTTTAAAAATGGGCTTTAAGGGCTTGCCTGGTGGCGCAGTGGTTGAGAGTCCGCCTGCCGATGCAGGGGACGCGGGTTCGTGCCCCGGTCCGGGAGGATCCCACGTTCCGCGGAGTGGCTGGGCCCGTGAGCCATGGCCGCTGAGCCTGCACGTCCGGAGCCGGTGCTCCGCAACGGTAGAGAGGCCGCAGCAGTGAGAGGCCTACCGCAAAAAAAAAAAAAAAGTTCCTGTATTAACCAAAATTCCAGGAGAGACAAAAGGGAGAGAAGGAAGTTGAAAGTGCTTACAAATTTTTCCCGTTTTTCCCCAAACGTTTATTTATATTTTTACGTTATATTAATAGATAAAGTCCCTGAGGAGCATGACTGAAACTCAAAAATTCATAGCCATACAATTTCCCTACATGTAGCATATCTTTAAGTATTCTTGTTGTAAGAGTGCTTGGTGGTCATAAAGATCTGTCTGAGGAAATCAGAGACCTGTACATAGGATAAAAAACAACTAAGGACAGGCCTGCCCCACCCCCCAGACTGTGGTAGGAGTGGGTAAGTTACTTAGTCCCTCTGTGCTTCATTTTCCTCACCTTAAAAAGGCAATAATAATACCTTTCTCATAGAGTTGACGTGAGGCTTAAATGAGATCACACATGTAAAGTGCACCAAGTACCTAATAAAATATAAAGTTTTAGCTCCTGACATTGTTGTGGCAGTGGTCAGAAAGGGGCAAGAGGAGGAGGTGTAGCAGATGTCTCAAAGATGCAGATATTAACAGCCCTTGGTAAAGAGAAAGATGTTGTTAAAGCAGGGAGATCTTCCAAATGGCACTTGCGCTATTTTCAAAGGGGCATGAAGAGTATAGTCAAACACTCCTTGTCCTTTGTCTTGGTAGGAGCTACAAGAGCCAGAGCTCATGGAAGGAGGTGGGGTCTCTGTGTGAGATGGGAGTGTGTATGGCAGGGACTCAGGCGACAGAGAAATAGGTGACTTTGAGGAATGGGGGCTGGATTTAGAAGTAAGAAAAACACTAGGCTTGCTGCCATATGCCTGTAACACGACTCTCTTATTTTCCCTGTTAAGGAACTGATTTAAATTCTGCTCAGAAATCGATAAGATTCCATTTGGCCATGTGACATACCCTGCCTGACATGCAACAATATTTAAATCTTATTAAATACTGTAAATTAACTTATATTGACTGACTTCTATCAGAAATCAGAGTCTGGATTAAAGAGCTGATGTCAAGAGTCTCAGAGTGGAGTTAGAAGACTGGGTTAACTCCTGGCACTAGCACTTAAAAAGATGTGAACGTGGTACTGTGAAATGGGAAAACCACCTACCTAACAAGTTGTTGTCGACATTAAGGTTGTTCATAGCACCTGGAACATAGAGATGCATTTTTCTATATTTTATGTTAATGGAAAAAGGTTTTAAAATTATGATAGTACACTTACAGCGTTACCAAATATGCTGAATACGCACTGACACTCTATTACATTAATGGACTTTAGTATTCTCAACTAATATCAATGCTTTTAGTAATGACAGTTAATTCGCTGATATTATTTTCCTCCCCTCACTGCACCTCTCAGCAGACCACACATTCAGATGATCTAAAATGTTATTTCTTGAGCACTTTTTACGGACACCCAATCCTTGGCTTGCCGGACACTAAAGAACAATTGGATTGACTCTAGAAAGTGTTTCTACAAACAGTGCCTTTTCGAGGCTTGCCCAGCGTCTGGCTAGTGTTGCAGTGTCAGCAGTTTACTTCAATTAAAGCACTAGTGGCAACACGGCATTCTTCACACAAGAAAAGAGCGCAACACTCACATATGATAGTTCAACTTGTCTTTTGGGTTGATTCTGCTGCTCGAGTTCAGTCCCCGCGAGAGGAAGCGTATTCCGCCTCATATTAAACAGAAGAGCCTCAATTCATTATTGGGGCTGCAGGAGGGCGACTCCAGCAACTGATCAGCTAGGGACTTGACACAGAGCGGGTCCTGCCTTCGTGAGGCAAGTGAGGCACCTCAGCAACCCTCCAGCCCTGGAAGTTTGTGAGTCTCCACTTGTAAGACTGGTAGTCACCTTGACCTCCCGGACAGGTGGGGAAAGTTAGCCCTGGGCCAGAGGCGGGACGTAAAAGCGAAAGCTCAGAACTTTCCCGAGCAAAACAAGCCGTTTTCCCGTTTTCAGCGCAGCTCGAGACCCGGAGAGTTTAAGGGTGGCGAGAGCAGGTGGCAGGGCTCCGCCCACCACCACTCTTCTCCTCCCTCTGCTTGCTGCTCCACTCCCTCGGTGAGGTCCCGCCTCTGAGGCGCGCGCGAAGAGTTGTCGCGCCGTGTGTTCCGGGAATTGTAGTCCTAACGCTGGGAGCCGCCTCGGGAGAGGCGACTTCGGCCTACACACCCCATGGTACCGCGCGGCTCTGGCCGCTCCCGGATGTCTGCCTGGCGCCGGAAGAGAAGACGGCCCCCCTCTCTCGGCCCGGCCATCTTGTGGGAAGAGCTGAAGCAGGCGCTCTTGGCTCGGCGCGGCCCGCTGCAATCCGTGGAGGAACGCGCCGCCGAGCCACCATCATGCCTGGGCACTTACAAGAAGGCTTCGGCTGCGTGGTCACCAACCGATTCGACCAGTTATTTGACGACGAATCGGACCCCTTCGAGGTGTTGAAGGCAGCAGAGAACAAGAAAAAAGAAGCCGGCGGGGGCGGCGTTGGGGGCCCTGGGGCCAAGAGCGCAGCTCAGGCCGCAGCCCAGACAAACTCCAACGCGGCGGGCAAACAGCTGCGTAAAGAGTCCCAGAAAGACCGCAAGAACCCGCTGCCCCCCAACGTCGGCGTGGTTGACAAGAAGGAGGAGACGCAGCCGCCCGTGGCGCTTAAGAAAGAAGGTAAAGCTGTGGTGGAAGGTGGGGGAGACCCGGGATGGAGGGAAGGAGCGAGGGGACTGGCGGCTACCACTGGCTTCTGGAGCTCCGAGGGTCCGCGGGAGACTTGGCCGCCGATTTCTTCGCGTTTCCCCCGCCTGATGAAAGCCAGGTCCTGCGAAGGTGCTGGGAGCGTGGTAGCCACAAGTTCAAACCGCCACCTGCAAGGATCCTGGAGCCACCCCTTCCCGCCTCAGGTTCTGAGCGGAGGAGCGTGGTCGGGATCCTGGGAGGCTGTTGTCTTCCCGCCGGATTCCTTGGCGGGCGAGCGCATGGGCCGAGGTTCGGGGAAGGGAGCTCCTTTTCGGAGCGTTTGTTGTTAATGGGATGGTGGGGCCTCCGCGGCTTCTTCCTGCTCAGAGCTTTCTCTCAGCCCGCCGCTCTGAGGTGCGGTTGTGTCTTTTAGGCTCCTGCCCTGCCGTCTTGTCCCAGGGTGGCGTGGGGTACCCCCGAGAAAAGCTGGGGGTCGGAGTTTCCACCTACGCCCCCCCCCCGCTACGTTCGAGCCTATCGGATGTTGTGGAGCAAGGTGCCCTTTTAGGTGCCCCCTGTGCTTTATCGTTACCCCCTCGCCCGCACCACTATTGCAAACTTAATAACTTGCTGGAGTGCGTCAGGCTGTTGGGAGGGAGAGAAATTTGGCCACCCTGGATTGAGCAGAAGCGGGAATTCTGAATGAAGATTGCTGATGGCAGGAAATCCTGAAGCTCGTCCTCGGGTCACGATCTTTTTCTCCGGCCGGACCCCCCGCATGCAGTGTTTCATGTGGTGTGGCCTGGCCTGGGCCTCGTGGTGCAAAGAGTGCCGAGGCTGTCACAGCGTTTAGCTGCTGCAGAGCCTTTTGGAGTGCAGCTTTTTCTCCCCATGTGCGTGAAGCATGGTCAGGATTTCATTGGCGGGTAGTAGTTGCTTCCAGGTCACTGTAAACTTCGCAGGACTGTCCTGAACTTGGTTTTTGCTCTCTCACTCGTTACTGGTTTGTCTTTTGTGATGGATGAGAAAGCAAAACAGTGGGGGATTAGAAAAAGTGTACACGATCCGTAATAAGTAGGTGTAGGACTTAAGCTTTGAAGCTTAAAGGTTTCCTTTATGTGTTGAAAATTGAAATTTTGCCACGTGCTTCTGAAAGGAGTTCTCATTAGCTTTAGTCGAATTTGATAACATTCAACTAATTTAAATTAAAAAAATCAAAACAATTGTGTTAGGTTTTGGTTTAGAATTTTTAGAAAATACAGAGAGCTTTGTGAGGCTTGGGGTGAAGAACCTAGGTGGTAAATAAAACAGTTGTATTAAAATTACAGGTTGGGGAGGGAAGCACAAGTTGGAGTATTAGAAAGCATGTATATACATCGTTTAGACTAAATATTCAGCTAAGTTTTATAGCAATCTGTAGCACAATGTAATAAATCTAATTTCTATGTTAAGGAACACTGGTTTGTGTATTTATTTAAACTGCTCAAGTTTACTTCCTTCATCACACTAATCCAAAGAAAGTACGTGAAAAAATGGAATCTGAAGTGTGTTCACCCCTTTTGAATTTTTGAAACATAAAGCATGGTTTAAACCCCTCATATGTTTTGATCATAAAGCCCATTTTTGAAATAAGCTCTTAGCGGGAACCTAGTATTTTAAATTACAAAGTTAAAAATTCATTTCATAAATTTATGACCAGGACCGAGTTCAACATTCAGTAGTCTTTCCTTGGGAAAACTTCCATTATTACCTATCAACATTTTCCTTAGGTCAGCATTTCAGAGCACACTTAACCTTAAATTGCATAAAACACAAGCCTATAAAAATATTGAATGAAAAAAAATCATTTTGAGGCCTTACCTCTTAGCAGTCAATTCTGGGCATTGGGGAAGGATAGACCTGTAAACAAAGTCCCTGCCTCTTGTCATGGGATTGATTGTTAACCTGATCATGTGTTCCTTGCCTTTGAATAGAGGTCCTGGCATGATCCTAGACTTACTTGCCTTAGATGTGTGTTTGATGTTTATATTCTTTGAATTTTGTAGTTTGTCTTTTGGCCATTTGAGGAACTTGAGAATTGACACCATCTACTCATTTGTTTTTTTAATGTTAGAAGCCTGGAATCTAGTGAAAATCAAGAGACGCTTGCATTTTTAAATGTCAGTCATTGGGTGGATTTATTTTGTAAGTGTTGTAGATTCTGTAAGCCTGATACTGGATATTGGGGTGGGGAAGCAAGCCATTGTTCACTTGGGTGTGTGGCTTGGATATTATAAGGACTGGTTCCATAGCTCCACCCTAATACACTACCTCTGATGAAATTTATTTAAAATGCCTTGGTGTAAGATCTAAGATTTCTGGTCTGTCCTGAGAGTGTATGGAATGGACCTTAAAATTTCACTGAAGAGTTTGACATTTACCGTTTGACTTTGGCTACCAGCAGCCGAACAATTGGGGGCATCCTGGTGGTGTTACACTTTCTTAGAAAGAACCAGAGTGAACCAACTTAATTTCTTGCGAAACCAATTCCTCAGGTGCTTTTTGACTTTGTCAGAAATTGTGGATTGGGAATTAGAGCATACCTAAAATATTAGTCATGAATTTAACCATCAATCTACTTATTATCTTTAAGGCTACCAGTAATGCATATTGGTTGCCTTTCTGGCCTCTGACACTAACAGGAAAAAAGTAATGAATGAAGGGGGAAATCAGTAAATGCTTCAGCCATCACTTAGTTTCACAAGTTTCTATTTCTGTGTCTTGCTTAAAAGGGGTCCTTTTGTGTATGTGGTTTTTAAAGATTCTTTGGAAATGAAGATACTTGAAAGGGCAAACCAAAAAATCTCCATAATAATAAAATAAGTGGACTATTTCCTGTTGGTTGCATAACAGTATGTTTTAAAAGTTAGGTGTGGTATGTATGTATATGTATACATATATATGTATGTAGACTGCAACAGGAGAGGAAAATGGTACTTTTTTGCTGTTATATAGCTATCTTCAACTATAGAGAAAATTTTTTATTGAAATATAGTTGATTTACAATGTG
Source organism: Tursiops truncatus (assembly GCF_011762595.2). NCBI lineage: Eukaryota > Metazoa > Chordata > Mammalia > Artiodactyla > Delphinidae > Tursiops > Tursiops truncatus. The sequence goes on from NC_047034.1 coordinate 126,011,392, forward strand.
TCAATTTGTGCTGTACAGTGAAATGATTCATCGATTATACATATATACATTCTTTTTTCTAATATATTCTTTTCCATTATGGTTTATCACAGGATATTGAATATATCAATAGTTCCCCGTGTTCTACAGTAAGACCTTGTTATCCATCAGAGATGTAATCTTAAATGCCATTTGTTTTCCTTTCAGTTTTGTAATTTCATAGAATCATCAGTCTTTTTACTCTGTTCTTTTTCTCCCCCTCCAGATTATATAAAATAAAATAATGTCTTCACTGGGGTTTTTTGGGGGGTCTTTACCTGGTGATTGTGTTGGTTTGCTCGGTTATTATTTATGAATGGCTAATGGTGTTATCTTTGGTATCTTTAAAACCAAAATGTATCATTTGCTTAAAATTTCTTTAAATTTAGAATTTTAAATTAAGAGACTGGCATCTTGAAAAGTGAGAGAAATAATGGCTACCCAAATGACTTCCAGGTCAGTTATAGAGAATGCTTTAGGGGAAAAAAGTGATTTGGCAAACTGAATGGAAGTTTGAAACAAGTTTATTTAAATAGGAATTTTTCTGAAGTACCTTGTTACACTTTAGAGATGCCCAGTGTTAGCCTTTTTCAGTGGGAAGTGCTAGTTAATGGACTTAAAGAGTAAATTTTTTTTCTTTTAACAGCCTAGGCCTAGTTTTTTGTGTTACAAAAAATAATTTGCTTACGTGGTTTTTTTTTAAATCATTTTAGGAATAAGACGCGTTGGAAGAAGACCTGATCAGCAACTTCAGGGTGAAGGGAAGATAATTGATAGGAGACCAGAAAGGCGACCACCTCGTGAACGACGATTTGAAAAACCACTTGAAGAAAAGGGTGAAGGAGGAGAATTTTCAGTTGATAGGCAAGATTGTTTCTTAATCTCTTCATGTTTTGTCAGTTTATAGAGAGACATCTTAACACAGATAAATTGAGCATAATTGCCAGGAAGCAGTGTGGCTAGTTAATTTTATCAGTTTTTCTAGCGAAACGTCTAAGTATGTGTTGTTGTTCTTAGGACATTTTGGTAACAGTTTTTAGTATTCAAACTTAGATTTCTTGTAATGAAACACTTCAGTTATGAAGGTTACATGTGTTTATTTTAATTTTTATGTATATTGGTGAATAGCAGTTTTACTAGATTATAATGTGAAATGAGTAACAAGGATGAAGTATATGCATTAGTAGTAAAGTTTTAGAGAATGTCAAAGTAATTTTCTTACGTTGGGGAGTTTCCTAGTTTTGATTTCCTTTGGGATATGAGCCAGTAAATATGTTCCTGCATCTTTGAGCCTTTGAATTTCCCTTCTTCCTTTTACCAGAAACCTTAGAAGTATATAATATTTTTTTATTTGTTACAGACCGATTATTGACCGGCCTATCCGAGGCCGTGGTGGTCTTGGAAGAGGTCGAGGAGGTCGTGGACGAGGAATGGGCCGGGGAGATGGCTTTGATTCTCGTGGCAAACGTGAATTTGATAGGCATAGTGGAAGTGATAGATCGTAAGTCTTATATTGGTTTTTATTATACTTTTATATTTGAAGCTACTACTTTAATAAAACAAAATTTGAATTTCTAGAACTAAAGAGTATTATGTTAACTCAGTTTTGTTAGTTCTTTTTCACATTACAGTGGCCTGAAGCATGAGGACAAGCGTGGAGGTAGCGGATCTCACAACTGGGGAACTGTCAAAGATGAATTAACGTTGGTATTCTGGTTTTTTTAAATAAATACTTCTAATAAAATTGATCTTATACCTTACTAGAGGTTTGCCCATTAAATTTTTACTTGTCCCTGGGACAAGGATGGATGCTCTTATCTCAGAGCTACTTCCTTACAAGATAATGAATGCTTTTTTGGATATGTTTGGATTATAATGTATCAAATGACCAGTTTTTCTACGTTTCAAAAATATATGGTACTAATTTTTCTTTTCATATGGATGTATAGCTTTTATTGAAATCCTATTTTGAGGTTATTTGGGTATTATGTTATTGTATGTTTCTTATTTAATAGTTCTTATTCTAGCTATTGACCCCTTTGGTGATGACAAAAATTTGAAAAGCCAGTAAGGCTTTATTTTAGAACTAACTGCTGTCATACTACTTTTTGAGTAATGTACTTGAGCTATAACTTGGATCAGTATACATTTTTAAATTATTTTCTCTTAGTGGTCTACTGGGGAGTAAATTTAGTAGGAAAAGACATTGGGAATGTGAGAATTTTAAAATATTTCTGTGAAGACTTTCAGCTACATGTAAATGGACCTAGATGCCTTTTTTTTTCTTTCTTTCCTTAGAGAGTCCCCCAAATACATTCAGAAACCAATATCTTATAATTGCAGTGACTTGGAGCAATCAAATGTGACTGAGGAAACACCTGAAGGTGAAGAACATCCAGTTGCGGACACTGAAAATAAGTAAGTGATTTGTGTGTACGGTAGCGGTAATGCTCGAGCATTGAAATGTTTGGGGTTTAACAAGAAAACAACCTGTAGGCTTAATGCTATTATTTATTTGCTTTTTAAAAGGAGAGACTTTATTGTACTCCATTCCCTCAAATAGTGTTTAGAGGAGTGGTTTACAAATGTATATGTTGGGCTCTAATGGTTTGACAAATAGAAGTGGTTATTTCTATTTGAAGTTACCATTGTCATCTTAAAAAGATACGGAAGATACGTATTTTAGTAAATCCTGTTAACCCTAAGCACAAAAATAGCTGTTTTAACCTGAGAAATATTTGGAACTCGTAGTTCAAAGTACTTTGGACTCTATGTAACTATACAAATTTTATTCTAATACAGTTTAAAATGAGAAAACATGACCATTTTAAAATTAGTTGCTCCATCTCCTTGAAGTTTTTTTTTCCATCAACATAGAATTTGGAACATAGCATTATTGGCTTGTTTTAAAATGTGTGAGGAGAGCAAGCACCAGAATATGTTGTCAGTTCACTAGAAGACGGTTTTGAAATTTTTTGTTCAAGGGTGTGGGAGAGTTTTAAAGACTCAAGTTATGCTAGTAGAAATAATTTAATGCCTTCCTCTGGTTTCCATCAATACAAGCAGAAGTTATATGCCAGGCATTTCTTTCGGTATGTGGTTTAAAGTCTTGCATTACAGATTATTTAGGTCAGTAATTCTTAATCAGGGCATATTCAAATCATTTAGGGAGGCAATGCTTTTCTAAACTTCTCTTTTTCTCCAGAAAGAGTTGTTCTTACAGTGAACCACTATTAATGATTGGAAAATCATATTTTGTGGATTTGTTTGAATAAGGAATAATAATCAATTTACTATTGGAGAGAGTAGATAAAAATACATGGTGTTAAGTGATGTGTAGAACTTGGTAATATAAATTCATTTATACGAAACTATGGAGTCTTAATTTTGTGTGGTAAACAATGAAATTGTGATAGGTGAGATAGATGAACCTTACGTAACATTAAGTACTTTACAAAGCTCAACATAAATGTTGTTCCCTTAATGAAGAGTTCATGTTTAACTCACTTTAAGAGTAATCTGGGGGGCTTCCCTGGTGGTGCAGTGGTTGAGAGTCTGCCTGCCGATGCAGGGGACACGGGTTCGTGCCCCGGTCCGGGAGGATCCCACATGCCGCGGAGCAGCTGGGCCTGTGAGCCATGGCCGCTGAGCCTGCGTGTCCGGAGCCTGTGCTCTGCAACGGGAGAGGCCACAACAGTGAGAGGCCCGCGAACCCCCGCTCCCCTCCGCCTGCAAAAAAAAGAGTAATCTGACAAGATTATAACTTTATCAGAAGGAAAGGATGTTATTGATAGGGTATTGGAAGCAAATCCTTAGCTCAGTTCCCAGGACTAAAAAGGGGGTATTGGGTCTAAAGACCATGATGATGACATTAGAACAGCCTCTAGTCTTACCCCAGAATAGGGGAGAATTTGAACATAGTATTATGTCTTGCATGTGCAGGTGTAAATTTAAGAAACAGCTTTGGCTGAATTTGATTAGCTTCCTTATGTATAGTTCTAGAGCTTCTGTTTTGTCTCATTTGATCCTTACAATCCTACCCTTGACGGTAGGTGTCATGGTTTCATGATATGATAAAGGTATGCCGAGTTCTTTTCTTGGCTGTGGTACAACTTACGCGTAGCCTAGGACCTTTTTTCAGTCTTTAGTTTTCTGATATGTAAACTGACAGGGTTGGACTTTACAGTCTAGATCTCATCAATTCAGTGTAAGCTTGGTCTGGGAAGTTTTAAGATGGGATTTGTCAAACAGTAAAGAGTAGTAGCACAGACAGGAGATATTTGAGCAAGGCTAACTGAATCACCTGCTATCTTTGGAAAGCAATGCTCCCAAAATAGCAAACAACTTGTTTGGTGACAATTGGAAATTGAGATTAAATAGTGGATTCCTAGGCCCATGCTTTGTTTCTGTAAAAAGGGAAAGGGATAATATGTAATAGTTATAGCCTGAGAATTATATTTAGAAATAACTAATTTGGTGTTAAGCATTGAAACCAGTATTTTGTAGAAACTTCCATTACTAGTGAAACTGTAGTCTTGTTTTCATATACCGATTCGTTTGAAAGTTGGAGTATATAACGTTAAGATCTGTAGAAATTAAAGATTTGCCTCAAGTGTTAAAGGATAGGGGAGCAGTTCTTTTATATTCTAGAATATGAAACTTGGTTGCTTATGGATGTCCTAGATGATTACATTCATATATGTTATAAATTATGTATTGTGAAAAATTATGGAAATTAAAAAATGTGTTTTAGGAGAAGTTAGGTTAATGATTTTAATCACATAGTGTAAGTTTTAAAAACAGTAGTATGGTTTTAAAAAATGTGTTCTAGGTTTGATATAGCCAATTCAAGATTGTGTTACTGATAGATGATCATTTAAGAGTTTATGAAGATGAATTGTATGTTCCTTAGTTATCCACGCTTTCAATAATTCAAACATTGGATTCCTGGTCTCTGCCAAGTCACATGTTAGCCACTGGGTTACAAAGAAAACTGTGATTCTCCTGTCCTTGGGTAATCTAGAAGATTACCAACCAGCCAAGGTTAACTTCCTTACTTATAATTGTAAGTTATATGATTTTATAAGCCCCTTACCACGTGTAAAACTTAAAACATTTTCCCACAGGGAGAATGAAGTTGAAGAAGTAAAGGAAGAAGGCCCAAAAGAAATGACTTTGGATGAATGGAAGGCTATTCAAAATAAGGACCGGGCAAAAGTAGAATTTAATATCCGAAAACCAAATGAAGGTGCTGATGGGCAGTGGAAGAAGGGATTTGTTCTTCATAAGTCAAAGAGTGAAGAGGTAAAATGAAGTTTTGTGGTGTTTGAAAATGTTCAGATGTCTTGAATTGCATTTACAATTTTTGTGTTAAAATTTCACGTGGGTAATCTGTTTATAAAAAGTTTTACATAGGATTATTTGAGGCAGATAAATTGCCCCAAGAGGAAAATAAACTGCATTATCATATAGTCTAAGAAATTATTCTTTCAAATTTGTGTAATATTTTAAAAAATCTTACCTAACGGAGTCATTAAGACTTGTATTAGGTTAGGCGGTTTGCATTTTTATGTGGGAAACTGTCTGCGTATGCCATATATAATATCCAGGAATCTTTATCCTTCTTTACTGAGGAGTGATGTCTTGTAAAGACCAGAGAATTAATTTATGAGTTTCCTTTCCTTAGGAAACAAGGAAACTAATGAAAATATTTGAGAAAAACGTGTGTGGCTTTTGATTTGGTAGCTTCTATTTAAGCCTTGGGGCACATTCTTAGAGGAAAATCTCACTGCTGTATCCTTTTAGGGTTTGTGTAAGTATGAGATTTTAGTCACAAAGTTAAATTGAAATGTTATGAAGGCAACCTGTAATAAAAAGATTCAATAAAATCCACATTTTAATTTTCTAAACCAAAAAATAGCTGTGAAATAAACTTGGAAATACTTTTAAATAAAATAGAGGTTTGGAGATGGTTTTTTTTTTTAAACTTTTTTTGTTGTTGCTGTTGTTGTTTTTTGCGGTACGCGGGCCTCTCACTGTTGTGGCCTCTCCCGTTGCGGAGCACAGGCTCCGGACGCGCAGGCCCAGCGGCCATGGCTCACGGGCCCAGCCGCTCCGCGGCATGTGGGATCTTCCTGGACCAGGGCACGAACCCGTGTCCCCTGCATCGGCAGGCGGACTCTCAACCACCGCGCCACCAGGGAAGCCCTGGAGATGATTTTTTAAACATTGACTTCATGAAGGTAGTATAAATGAGGATATTGTCAATTCCTGTAGGGAAGAAAAAACATCTTCCTTCATTAGAATGCTTTTGGTTATTTTTTTGTAGTTCTTGCAGACAAAGTTGTTTTGTGTATCTGTAAAACAAAGAGAATTCTTTATTTAAAGAACCATGGAAGTTCACTTCGGGGAGATTGTTCATTTGAACTAATTATTAAACTGTTCAGGTTAATGTGAAAGAGGTTTACCTTGGCACCTTGGAGACAATTATTCATGACCTTTTTGGGGTCCCGATGGAACTTTTCTCCAGAATAGGACACACAGATATAAAATGTTCTGATATATTGTATCATTAGTATCATTAATACCCTGAAGCCTCTTCATGCATTTTTTAGACATCAGGTTAGGTGTCCCAGCTTTAAGTATTATTTTACATCGAGCTTTTAAGAAATAACTATTATACAAGGTGATGTATATAATTAGAAATTTTAGAAAATTATAAAATGTGAAATTGCTGGTGAGTAATCTTGAAATCAGGACATTTTCATTATCAAGCCACTTTTGTATGTTTGGACCCTTATAGTTATGCTGCCTTTGTGATGTATGTACATGAAATCCAGCCTTACTGGCATATATGGCCTTATCATTTGAATACAGATTGATCCCAACTTAGAACTTTTTGGTTTTTTGATTTTAAAATGGTGTGAAAACAATGCACATATAGTAGAAACCATAGTTCAAATTTTGAATTTAGATCTCCCAGGCTGAATATGCAGTACTCGCTACTCTTTTGTGATGCTGGGCAGTGGCAGCGAGCTGCAGTTCCCAGTCAGCCTCCTGATCATGAGGGTAAACAACTGATACACTTAAAACCATTCTGTTTTTCACTTTCAATACTGCATTTAATAAATTATGTGAGATATTTAACAGTTTATTATAAAATAGGCTTTGTGGTTTTGTGTTAGATGATTTTGCTCAACTATAGGCTAATGTAAATGTCCTGAGCACATTTAAGGTAGGCTAGGCCAAACTGTGATGTTTGGTAAGTTAGGTGTATTAAATGTATTTTGGATTTAAAGATATTCAGGTTTTATCAGGATGTAACACCATTGTAATTTGAGAAAGATCGGTATGATAGGTCTTCAAGTTTGTTGTATACAGTGCTTTAAGTACTCTTTCTCTTTTACTTATCTTCATCTTCACAACAAATATGAAGTAGTTAGGGAAAGAAAGAAACTTTGAGAAATGGAGAACTGAATTATTGACAGCTGAGACCAGAGCTCTTATTTCCTCATTGTCATACAATGCTCTAGAAAAAAAACTTTGTAAAAAATTTATCCTACTAGTTAACTTGAAGGTTGGGGATGTAACCTGAACATCCAGACTTCCTCTTTATTATTATAGTAAAACCTTCAAGATGTTTTCAGTAGTATATCAACTTAAGTTTTTTTGCTTCTGTGCTCTGGAAACCTATAAATGCTTTTAATTGATAAATTGATATCATTGCAATAGCTAACGTTTAATATCAGAGACTTAGTATATATCATTGACTTCAATTTGCTAGTGATTTTGTGGGTTTGCATCTGTGTTTTATGCTCCTTTATAATATTTTAAAAAGAATCTTCTGTTGCCTTTAAAGTTCACCTAAAGGGATGACATTTAATTTGGGTATTCGATGATTAAAGGAATGAAAATCTGTGTAAAAATACAAAATTTATTTGTACTTAAAAGGTAATTATTAACAGTTGTAATATTACAAGCTATTTAGAAAGAGTGAAATATCTCTTCAGAAAAGAGGATTATATGTGTATTTAGAAAAATTAAAACATACTTTAAATTAGTATGAGAAGTTTCTAACTAGAAGATTAAAACCCATTCACCCCAAGCATACAAAAGAGATCAGATATTAAGCAGTGTAAAATTCTCTGGCCTTTTTTTGCAGAGTCCATTATGTAGCTTAGGATCTGGGTTTCCCAAATATGATGACTTCATTTTTAAGAAGGTTCCTGTGGTAAATTTAAGGCATGGTTTTATTTGTGCACAGCTTTTCAAGGTTCCTTTCTTATGTAACGTTGTGTTTCACTTGAATTTGTAGTTCTCCAATTTATATGGAAGAACACATAGTTATATATGAACAGAAAAGCATTTTGAGAAGTTTATATATAATTTCTTTCCCAGGTCATAGTTGGAAGAGTATAGAGCAAAAGTTCTCTTTAAAACTTAAATATTCAATAATGTCTCTAATAGAAATATATACCATCTATCCAAGTCTTCCTCAGAGGTTCACATTGGAATGCTAATCTGAAGGGCATATTTTAAATGTACTTATTCATACTTCACTGCTAAAGATGATGATTCAGTAGGTGTGAGATGGGGCCCAGCCACTTGAATAATTGTGATTATATCTCTAATCAAGACTTGATAATATCATCTATAATTTAAAGTTAAGGGAACATGAAATAGAGAAAAGTGAAGGGAATTATTCCTCCTAGATTACTGTAGCTGATCCCAAAGCTTACTTATTACCTGTAGAGGTGTTTCTATATTTTTTCACACAAAGAGCAGGTTGGATTTTTGGTCTTTTTAGGAGAAAACTCATTATTTAGAAGTGTGCAACATTACTTTCCTATTAATCATCCAGTGGCCTTCACTTAAATTTTTAGGCTCATGCTGAAGACTCGGTTATGGATCACCATTTCCGGAAGCCAGCAAATGATATAACGTCTCAGCTGGAGATCAATTTTGGAGACCTTGGCCGCCCAGGACGTGGTGGCAGGGGAGGACGAGGTGGCCGTGGGCGTGGTGGACGTCCAAACCGTGGCATCAGGACTGACAAGGTAGTTTTAAGGCTTCTTTTACCCTTTTAAGTAATTCGAGGACCTCTTTCCATATATCACTGCCCTAGGTCCTTTTGGGGACATAAGTCGAAGAAGAAAAAGGTTGACATGCATGCCTTTAAGAAATTGCATTTTAGGTTATATTTTTTGTTTAAAGCACTTATGTGACTGAATAGTGCTGCCAGTAGTTAAGTTTACCACCCTTCATCGAGTACTTATCTGGTGCCAGTTATGGTACTGTGCTAAAAAAACAAAAACAAACAAACAAAAACCCCACCATTTTACAGAAGATGAAATTCAGGTGAAGGGAACCAAGGTAATTCTTGGCCTTTGGTAAGGTCTGCCTGAAATGCCAAATACTTACTTTGCCTTGACAAATCTTCACTGCTTTTTAGGGCTCAGCTTAATAAAACCTTTGTTTCCTTTGTATAATTTTGTGGCATTGACTGATTGTTTTTTGTTCATGAGAGCTGTTCTGTAAGTTGGGATTCATTTGTGTCCTATTTTCTGTAATCTCCATTGCCTTGTACTAAGTGTGACAAAAAACAAATTCTTCTGAAATACGTTGATAGAAGCCCTAGTAATTGGTAGATTTGAAATGATCTGTCGGATGCCAAAGTCCATGGTTTTAATGACTAGATGTTACTAAAGTATTAGAGATAACTTGGGTTAGTTTATTGTCTCTTATGGTCTACCTAGGAGACAACCATAATGTCCTCCTGAATTCTCAACACCTGATATGCAAGTTGGGGGACCCATCTGCTTGATTGAGTCTGCCAATGTTTGATTATAGTGGTAACTTAATATCCTAGATTTTATGGTCACCCATAACAATGTAGTGATTTTTTATTTCTTTCTGTGACATGGGTTCTTTTTAAAGGCATTGTGTATATGGATCTTTTCAATACTTTTTTGTTTTGTAAAAATTTGTATTTTGACTGTAAATAGCCATGAATGTGCTGCTTCAATAATTGTAATTGGTTTCTTAGCCTGCTGTCATATTGCTGCCATTCTTACTTAGCAAGTGGGGAAAATAAAAGGACACTGAACAACTGAGTAAGAATCCACATACATACCTTGTGTGAATCTACTTGTGTGATTTATTAGAAAAATAACCCATGCTGTTGCTAGGGAGTTTTCTGAGATCTTGATAGAAATTTAGGACAAGGCTCATTGCAAATATTTGTAGTCCTATTCTTTTTTTTTTTTTAATTGGAGTATAGTTGGTTTACAATGTTGTTAGTTTCTGGTGTACAGCAAAGTGAATCAGTTATACATATATCCACTCATTTTTAGATTCTTTTCCCATATAGGTCATTACAGAGTATTGAGTAGAGTTTCCTGTGCTATACAGTAGGTCCTTATTAGGTATCTGTTTTATATATAGTAGTGTATATATGCCAATCCCAATCTCTCCCCAACTGTAGTCCTATTCTGATGCATAATTTTGCCTTTCAAAAGTAAAAGCTTTGACATATTTTACTTATTGTAATAAGACTAAGTTTTTTCCAGAATTCTGTGTCTAAATGTAGACACTGGAAATATATTAATAAGATTTGAAAATCTTTAATTTTGCTTCTGTTTCTTTTTCAGTCAAGTGCTTCTGCTCCTGATGTGGATGACCCAGAGGCATTCCCAGCTCTGGCTTAACTGGATGCCATAAGACAACCCTGGTTCCTTGTGGACCCTCCTCTTTGAGGCTTGCATGCTTAAGGATCCCAAACGACTAAGAAATTTAAAAAAAAAAAAAAAAAAAAAAAAAAAAAAGACTGTCATTCATACCATTCACACCTAAAGACTGAATTTTATCTGTTTTGAAAATGAACTTCTCCTGCTACACAGAAGTAACAATATGGTAGTCAGTTTTGTATTTAGGAAATGTATTGGTAGCGGGGATGTTTTCATAATTTTCAGAGATTATGCATTCTTCATGAATACTTTTGTATTGCTGCTTGCAAATATGCATTTCCAAACTTGAAATATAGGTGTGAACAGTGTGTACCAGTTTAAAGCTTTCACTTCATTTGTGTTTTTTAATTAAGGATTTAGATGTTCCCCCTATTACAAACTGGTTTTAAATATTGGACATAATAGCAGTTTTAATACCTGCTTTGCATTTTCACACATGGTCAACTGAGACATGTAAACTTTGATTGTCAAATTTTATGCTGTGTGGAATACTAACTACTTTATGTATTTTAACTTAGTTTTAATATTTTCATTTCTGGGGATAAGGTCTTTTTTCACTTCTCATGATAGCTGTTATATATGCTAGATCTTTATATACAAAAATATCCGTACTTGAACAAATTCAAAGCACATTGGTTTATTAACCCTTGCTCCTGCATGGTTCATTAGGTTCAATTTATAATTGATTCACAATTTTAATTACATTTACTTTTAAAATATGTCACTTTCCTGTTTTAAAAACCAATCTAGACACCTTACTGGTGAAAGTTGTTTAAGCTACTTATTGTTGATAGACACATACTGTCAAGTGAAGTAGTTTTATGGGTGTTGGGTTTTTCCTCCTCCAGTAGGGTGGGTGGAACAAGTTAATTTGGCTAATGCGTAATATTTAAACTGCTCTGTAAAGTAAGTGGCCGCTCAGTATGATTTGTATGTGTGAAAGGTCCCAAATCAAAATTGTACATCCATAATCAACCCTTCAACCCTTGTTCTAAAGAAACCAAAGGGCACTGGTTAGTATGGTAAGTGGGGGGGGTATGTTAATTTTTGGAATTTGGAAAGCAGACAGCTTTACTTTATAAGGTTGGAACAGCAGCACCATCCATGAAATACAAACCAAAAATTTTACTGTTTCTGAATTTCCTATATTGCTATTCATTTTGGTCTTAAGTTGATAGATTCCACAGAAAGTGATAAGTATCTTTTACCTCTTCCTCCCTTAGAGAATTAGGTTAATAATGGATTTCTTGATCGAGAGCATCACCACTGACTAAAACATACATGGAGAGAATAATCAAACAGGCTTTCTAGGACCTTTTTTTTTTAAGTCTTCTGCAACATTTATTGATAAACAGGAAAGGGGTTTTATTTACAGTTTTGAAGATCTTTTTGTCACTATTATTAGTAATTTTCTATCTATGGTAATGTCCAGTTTTTAAAATACTTTATGATTTAAGACTTTAAATCATAAAATGTCTGTTTAGCTGATTAGTTCTCCCCTATACTTCTAAATGAGAAATTGTACAGTACAAGAGTTGTTCATTGGGATTAGATTTATTAACCTAGTTACCTACTAGTTTGACATCTTAGGAAGGAGGTAATTGGTTTTTTTTTAATGATGGATAAACTTGTGCTGGTGTTTTGGATCTTATGATGCTGAGCATGTTCTGCACTGGTGCTAATGTTTAACATAATTTTATATTTACAAACATACCTGCTACCCAGAGGCAAGTATTAATTTAGTCCATATGGACTTTTACCCCTCTTGAGATTGCAACATACACACTCCTAAACACACTCATACATAAGTGTGTTTAGATTTAGAAGTATCTTAACTCATTTCTGGACATGAATGTGTTATAAACCTCCTGATTCTAGCAACATATAAAAAAACACTGCTATTAAAAACCCATCACAAGTTCTATTCATTGTCAGCCATTGCTGGCATTCTATCACTAGAGAATACACAGCAATATCTGGTATGTTGCAAGCTTTCAAGATAGCTTGGAATTTAAAAGTTGGTCCATTAGTTGTATCTGATGGATGTAAATTTGCCTCCTAGTTCACTTTGTGTCAAGAGCTAAAACTGTGAACCTAACTTTCTCTTATTGGTGGGTAATAACTGAAAATAAAGATTTTATTTTCATGCTCACTTCTTAAAAGTCATAAAAACAATCAAATAGGAGCCCATTTATCGTCATGTGTTTTCTGACTATGTGTGCACCCCCAAGGGTAATGCTCATATTTCTTTTTTCCTCCTTAAACTTAGGTTTTGTTTATGTGGGGTGTTTATTAAACTAGGCTGTCAACATTTGGGAGGGATACCTATTTTAATTATTATAATAAGAAAGTTCTTGTAAAATGAATTTCAAGGACTGACAAGACAATTGGCATTTCTTTTTAGCAAACCATGTTTTTGAGCGTGAAGGTTAACCATACTGAATGTCGGGGGGTCGTTTGTTTTTTGGTGGCTGATAGAATGTTCTAATGAACTTTTATCTTGATGCTTTTAAATGGAAATAATGCCAGAGCTTATATTTTTTATTAACATGTTTCCAGTTTGCATTGATGATTGGGATGAGGTCTCTTTTTTTATAATTAAATGTTTTGAGACCTGTGCAGAGTTATGAAAGATTTTAATATGTGTCGCTAGGCACTATACGTCTAAGTTTACTCAGTTTTATTTAAAAAGTGGAGGCAGGACATATATCTAGTTGTAAATACATTTGGGGCTTGTTGGTGTGGGTGTGGAGGGAGAATATTAAGTGTTCATTTTGATTGTGTTATTTTTCGAATTGCTGTAGATGGTTGTCCTGAAATAGAAAAATTTTGTTATGCTGTTAGGGAGTTGCATAGAAAGTCTGAATACGGTATATCGGATTTTTAAAATATATTTTTAAGAGCACTAGCATTATATGGAAAGAATCAACAAATAGTAAAGGGCTAAATAAAAACTTAGAAATGTGGAGCTACTAGAACTGGAATGATTTTGACTTTAAGGTAAGATCATATCAGGTATACTAATGGACATCTGTATCCCAACGTTGAAGTAATTGGTAAAGCAAATTCTCAGGCTCTCAGATGCCTGTAGTTCTACTTTGTAAAGAAAATAAATAAATGCTTAGAAAATAGATTCTAATGCAGACATTTGTAATTCTGCTGAGATTAACGTGTAAATAAATGTTTAGGGAGTCGGAACACTTACAAGCCACATCTCCAGGTTCACTGGAGAAAGCCCGGAACGTGATGACTAGAATGCTTTACAGTAGTAACAAGGCAGTAAAATCCCTAGTCAGATTTTCAGTTCTAGTAATTAGTGAGATAATCTATAAACATTGTAAAACTATCAGGTTTTACCATTGAGCTGTATGTTAAGTGGCAGCTTTCAGAAATTTGGGCTCAATGATTTTTTGCTCAGCCTGGGTTTACCTATGACATGTTCTCTCAGCTTCAGAATCTTACTTGATGTAAGTTAGACAAATAGAGAAGTGATCGAAATAAGTCAAGCTGAGAGGAATGCATTAGATCAGTAATATGGGGAAAGGTTGTAACCTAAAGGATAAGCTTAATTTCAGAAAGTGATTAGGATATAAATTATTGAAATCATTACTAACATTGGAAATGAGTAATGAGTATCATTTAAATAAGTGCTATGTCTAAGCCAGGGGTCAACAGATTTCAGCCTGTGGCCTGTTTTTGTATGGCTCCTGAGCTAAGAATGGCTTCTACATTTTAAAAGGATTAAAAATTATTCTATAAAGATGTGTGTAGCCCACAAAGCTTAAAACATCTGGTCCTTTACAGAAAATGTTTGCTGACCCCTGATCTAAGCATCACTCTCAGGTCAACATATAAGTTCTTTTTTTAAAAAAAAAAAGTTTACTTCCAGGTACAGATTAAATCACCCTACCTCCTGGGAAGTTGTGAAATTAGAAGTATTAAAAAACATTTTTTTTTACCCCTTACCTCTAATCAGAATAAGGGCAAGATACTTGATAGCTTCTTAGTAAAGAAGATCTTGTTATTTAAAAAATTATTTAGCTTGCAAATTCTGAAAGCTGTTAGGAAAGTATAAATTTGCTAAAACAGTATATTTAGTGCCCGATTATAGTTTTTCACATTTAGTGGCACTTAACCACTTAGTGCTAAGATAATTCTGTTATGCTAATTTTGACTTTTCCGTAAGATGACAATTATGAGTATTTTGTATAGGTAAGAAAACTAATGTCTCTAACTCCATAGGTTGACTGGGGTGGGAATTAATGGCTTCTGAGGACTGCATTTCTCAGCTTAACCAGGAGGTTATCTGGGCAGAATCTAGCTTTTGTGCCATTACTTCCGTCTTAAATAACGGAGTCAGTTGTTCGCTTCTGTCGTACAAAATAACTGGAGGTCAGTTCGCTTTGAAATGGAAGGAAAGAAAAGGTGAGAAACGGCCTGTTCAAGTTAGAAAATAATTTACCAAATTACATTTTTGTTGGAGATGTTAATTACATAGGTAGTGTTAAATCAGTAACATTTGTCCCTTTTGTTGCCCATTGAGGAGGGTATGACAGTTCTATTGCACTTGAATGTGTATTCTGCCACTTGAAGGTGTACTCTAAGTCTTGTGCTTGGAAAACATAAAAGAGATACTTGCTGATAACTAATCTGACAATTCTGGTTCACAATGGATTTTTAAAAACTTTACAGACAGTACCTAAAGTGATGAGAATTGCTCTGAACTGATCTTGCTGTGGCTTTACTCCTTAAATAGCTGCTTTAGTGTTACTGGTATGGAAATGTGAAAAGCAAAGGGCTAGTGAATATTTAGGATTTTGTTATTTGGAGAACTGAGAAGTTATTTGGGAAGTAGTTTGTTTGGACAGTATTGTTGACACTATATACAATACATAGTATAATATACACTGTATATAGTTTACACTGTCACCTTAATTGCAATTGTAGTTGATTTCTCTTACAGATTTTAGGACCTAGAAAGAGCTTCAATTTGAAGAAATGGCACAGGTTTTCATCTACCTAGAATGGAGATTTTGTGTAAAGTGATGCAGTTGAACTTGGTTCTTGACATTGCCCAGAATTTTGTCAGATTGGATCTCAAGTTTTTTATTAGCTGATGAATAATGTCAGAAATTATGGGAACTTTTACATGTTGAATTCGTTGTTTCACACCTTGGGTGTAATAATCTATAGTGAAATGTTACTTTGTTTGGCAGCCATACTGACAAAAGTTAGATGAGCACATGTTTAGGCATTTTGTCAAAGTGCTCAGGGGTTGACTAAACACATCAACGAAGATGGTAGAATCCTCCCCACCCCCCCCAACACTATTTCATAGCTGAAAATGTGTAGGCTTACATGACTGGCAAAATGAACTAAACACAGAAAACCTTTCTGTTTAGAGATACAGTGGTTTGTCTTTTCTGTGGAAATTCTGAATTTCCAGTGAAGCTTCCACATTTTTTTTTCCCAGTAAAAGAGGAAGACCTTTTCCTAAAAACTACAGATAATTTGGTTTCAGCTTGCTCTTGTGTACTTGTTTATCAAGGCTTCACTTAGGTGCTACAGTTGTAGTAGCTTCTTAAATATGCCATGGAAGACTGGATTGGATAAAACTACTTTTCATGCAGGTGTTCATTGGTCACTAATCATACGAGGAAAATCAGCATACCCAGCCACGTATATTGTGTGTGCTTCAGACCACTGTGTTTTGTTCATAACAGTATCCCTTGAAGATGAGTGGCACTTTGTCACTGTATCGACAAAATCCAGTAGATGAAAGTGTTCAACATTGAACAGTTGGATTGGCCCACCCCCACTCAGCCCCACATTTTGAGTCAAATGGTAGAGCTGGAAGTCACGTTGACAGAAATAGAGAAGTGCTTTGGAGGCTGTATGATACCAGGTGAAAATATTTGCTTGAAGAACTTAAATAACCAGCACCTCAATTACAGCAAAGCATGGATGTTCCCCCCACCTTTTTTTTCAGGATCATCGGTTTCTTGCTACTTAAGAGTTATTAAACTTTAAAAATAACTGCAGATTTTTAGAGGAAAAAGTTTGAAGAGTATCTGTAGCTGGAGAAATTACTGAATTATCCTTTCTAGTTATTTTATCTATTTTAAGTATGTCAAAAGTGGGTGTTTTTTTTTTCTTTTACATCTATACAACTGCTCTGAAAGCTATCCTGCCATAGACCAGAGGGAGTCTAAAGGGAGTGTTCATAGGTATGCAAAGGAATCCAGTCATATGCAGTTGTTAAAGTGAAAGGAGAGAAAACTTAGAAAACTAGTATTTTCTACAGTATTGTGAAAAGGCAAATGGTCTTTTAACTCCCTTTGTGATGGGGTAAAGTAAGATTTCTGCTTCTAAATGAATTCTTGTGGCATCCTATTTTCACCTTGAGAGATTTTTTTTGTCTAGGGATGAGGGTCTCCAGGCTCTTCGCTTTGAATAGCACAGGAAAAACCCTCTAGTTAACACAGGCTACATTTTCAGCTAATGTGCAGGAGGATATATAGTTGACATTTTAGTAAGTGAGTTAGATTTTGTTTCCTAAAGGAACAAGTGTGTTTCGTTACTAATAATTTCTATCCAATTTCAGAAGAATGTTTTTGCAGTTTTCTGAACTTGCAAAAATGTTTCAGCTTGTGGGTGTTCTACCTTTCTGGTGAAAATTCAGGGCCTTTGAAAACAATTTAGTCTCTGTGAGAATCTCATAACAGCTTTTATAAGTATTTCATTGGGTCCAATTACCTATGGGTAGCAAAATATGTGAAATTGGAAAAGGGAAGGTATTGTGGGCCTCACCTGACATTCTCTTGCCTAGGCAAGGCCCAGGTCTCTTGTGGAAGAATTCCGTACAGTTGTGGAAATTGAAAAGTGGCCAGAATTGATGTAAAGGAACCCCAAGGTAGCACATAATAGGTTTGTATGTTTCTTGGAGATTCGGAGCCAAATTAAGAATGGTTTTGCCACTTGTAAATAAAAGAGGACGATTAACAAAATGTGGAGCCAGTTACCATAGAATGAAGGAAAGGCATTTATGTTTCAACAGTTCATACAAGCAACACAGTTGAGTCAAATGCAGCCCTACTTTTTACTTAAGAAATAACCATGTTTGGAAAAAATCAGGTAAGTTGGATGGGGTTATAGTTATTTTAATTAAAGAGAGAACACACTGCTCTGGTTACTTTTCTCTTTCTTTGAAAGGCATAATGTTTTCATAGTTTTAAATACTTAGCAATTTCCTTAAAATAATGGACTTTCTCAGGAGTGTTATTTCCCTTCTGTGGCCTTACACAGTGTGCCTTGTATTGTAGGATTTAGATTAGCTGGGTAGATAAGTTAGCAAATTCAGGAGTGCCAGATTTGTCCTGGTGTCATGCTTTTTGGGTAGATTTCTCAAGAACCAAGAAGGCTCTAGAACTTTAGAAGTACAGAGATGCCAGTTTTTGGTTACCTAGTAACAATAGCTTCAAAGATTATGGACTCACAGTTACAGTCAACTACAGTCAGAACCCTAATCGATATAAATTTGTTGTGTAGTCACTTGCACAGAAAAGAATTAAAGTAGTTGAAAATTATGCTCTAAAACCAGACCGGTATCAGGTACTAATTGTGTGACTTTGGTTAAGTTACTTGTATCACAGTTTCCTCATCTCTATAGTGGAGAGAACACCTACCTT
The DNA here is from genome assembly GCF_011762595.2 of Tursiops truncatus. Taxonomy (NCBI): domain Eukaryota; kingdom Metazoa; phylum Chordata; class Mammalia; order Artiodactyla; family Delphinidae; genus Tursiops; species Tursiops truncatus. The sequence goes on from NC_047034.1 coordinate 126,029,843, forward strand.
AAACCAGTCATGGTGAGAACCGTCTTACACCCCTTAAAAACTGCATGTATTAACTACTGTGTTAGAGGTCATTGATCATTATTAACAATTACTGTTAGAATGGGAATAAGGCAAAATTTGGCTTTTTATATAAACTTTGTATTTCAAAGATCCATTGCTTCAGTTATTACTCTAACATCCCCCCCCTCCCCCCGCCTCACCTAGTGTGGAAGCTACTTTGTCTTTTCTACCCTCTGACTGGAGTATTAAGGGTCGAAGTGCCAGACAGGAGGTGGAGGATGAAAGAGACATGGGCCATAAAGAAAGTGGTGAGTGTCTGTCATTAGGACCCACTGTCTCAGGTCTTTGGAAAGAAATTGGTAATATTTTATATTTCATTGACTCTCCACTTCTAACAGTAATGAGCCTTTGTGATGAAAGGAATGCAAAAGTGTAATTTAAAAACCTGTGGCTGGATGTAGTCACTGTTAGCATTTTGGTGTATATTTAGATTTTTTTTTGCATTGCTTTATAAAAGTGAGATGATTCTATTCAGCCGTTTTAACCACTTCCATGTCAGACATTTTTATGTTTTTTTTAAAAGGCTGCATAGTATGCTTTGCATCAATTCTAAGATGCATCCCAATTTCAGTCACGTTAAAATTATGTGGAGGGGGCGGGGAAGTGTGCACCATAGCAATCAATGGCATATTACAGTTTAATTTGCATTTTTCCCTATTCATAGAAAAGTATTGAAGTGTCCCCTAAAATTGGTGGCGTCTTAGACTCCATGAAATTCAGTGATTGATTGTATGCGTGATTTAACCATGTCCCTACTGAAGGGCATTTAGGTTCCTCTCCCCATTATAATCAATGCTGTGATAAATCTTTTATAGACTATGATATTTGTACTGTTCTTTAGTCTACATTGCTAGTCAAATTTTATTGAATATTGCCCAGGTGCCTCCAGAAAAGAGCCAACTAACATTCCTGTAGCCAACCGCAGTTCTCTGATTAATAGTCGCTAATTTTTTCATTACTGTTGCTAATTTGGTAAGGGAAAAATGGTACTTAATTTTTATTTCTTTGATTACAGCTGGGGTTTTTTTATGCTTATCGGACATTTATATGTATTTTATGAGTTGCTCACTCCATTTTTCTTTGAAGTGTTGGCTTTTATCATATTGATCTGTAAGAGTGCCTTATTAAGTATCTTGGCATGTCTTGCAAATACTTTTATCTAACTTGGTGTGTGTGTTTTGCAAAGTTTTAATTGGAAATTTATTCCTGTGTAGGCTGTGATGTAAAAATATGACTTGTTTCTTTCTATCATCAGTTGGCCAGTTGATTAAATTGCTTATCTTTTTTTTTTTCTTTTAGGTTGAAGAAGAGGCCTTTCTGATCTTTTATTCTAGAGATTGATTAATTTGAGGGTTCACCTATTAGCCTTTCATAAGGGTGGATAATGTGAGTGTCTTTGTGTCCTGCAGGCTAGGAAGAGAACAACAGGGCTTCTTTGGAGGGCCTGAGCTGGGACAGATGACGACTACGTCAGGTGAAAGAAAAAGAGCTTGATCGAGAAAACCAAGAATCAAACACGGGGGGATTGACTAGAATAGAATGTGCCTAGTTTGGCATTTCTTTGACTGGCCTCTGGGAATTGGAGAGTTGCAGCTGTAGGCTATTAATGGAAGCTGAGAAATTGGGACAGGGTGGAGGGGAAAAGGCACTAAAGGGAAAGAACTAGATAACACCAGTTTGGCTTTCCTATTGCCTATAAGGAAAACAGAGGCCCAGGAAATAGAATTTCTGGCTTCTGGAAAAGAGGGCCCTTTTAATTCAGGGTAATGATCTGTACACAGGAATTGGTAGACATTCCCATGAATTCATTGAGAATGAACTTGGACTATTTGTAGTATTTAGGTCCCAGAGAATTAAGGAATTTGATGTGTTTTAGTAGAGCAGAGATTTCTGGGTTGGCTTTTGGATATAAGGAGAGAGGATTTAAAGAGTTGCAATTTTCCTGAGGAATGAAAGCCTGGCTATATGAATATTAGTGAGCTCTACCTAGTCCTGGTAAACTAGGCAATCTGATTTGGGATTTTGACTGTGTGTGGGCAGAAAGGGAGATAACAAAAACTTTGGGGCAAGGGCAGAATGAGGTTACCCATCCTGTCATTCACGGAAAGAGGACATTTTATCTGGCAGGGTGAGCAGCCAAAGGCATGTTCAAATATGTTTTTAATATAAGAAACTGCTACATGTATTACAATAGTACTGTCAATAAACGGTAGGGTAGAATGGGGGTTGGGAATGAAGAGATTACAAGCAAATGCAATTGTCTCAATAAAGAGGAAGCAGGCACAGCTGGACTGGCTTCTGGAATAGAAGGAACAAGGTGGAAGTGGTGGCAGAAGACATCTTTTACTTTTTATTGATAGCCTACTATGGACCAGGCATGGTGCTGGAGATTGCCATGGTTCCTGCTTTCCAGCTATTTGCAGTCCACTAGAGGAAGTAAGTGCATCATGCTAGGGGAGCACTGAGGAGGCCTCTGCATCCTTAGAAGGAGCCTTTAGGGGTCAAGGAACTCTCCCTTTTCACCTTTTAGGAAAGCAAGTGAGGACTGCAGTACCACCTGGAGTTTTAAGGGAGGGGAAAAGGTGTGGAGGGGAAAAGGGAGACTGGGGCCTGTGTGTTGAGGCCAAAGGGGTAAGGCAGCGGTCCCAAACCTTTTTGGCACCAGGGACTGGTTTCGTGGAAGACAGTTTCTCCGTAGACGGGGGTAGGGTGGGGGGAGGGGGGATGGTTTCGGGATGATTCAAGCGCATTACGTTTATTGTGCACTTTATTTCTATTATTATTACATTGTAATAAATAATGAAATAATTATACAGCTCACCATAATGCAGAATCAGTGGGAGCCCTGAGCTTGTTTTCACTTGCCGCTCACTGATAGGGTTTTGATATGAGTCTGCAAGCAATTGATTTATTATGGTCTCTGTGCAGTCAAACCTCTCTGCTAATGATAATCTGTATTTGCAGACGCTCCCCAGAGCTAGCATCGCTGCCTCAGCTCTACCTCAGATCATCAGGCATTAGATTCTCAACCTGGATCTCTCGCACGTGCAGTTCACAGTAGGGTTTGCGCTCCTATGAGAATCTAATGCCGACACTGATCTAACAGGAGGCGGAGCTCAGGCAGTAATGCCAGCGATGGGGAGCGGCTGTAAATACAGATGAAGCTTCGCTCGCTTGCCCGCTGCTCACCTCCTGCTGTGCGACCCGGTTCCTAAGAGGCCATGGGCCGGTACCGGTCCATGGCCTGGGGCTTCCGGACCCCCGGGGTAGGGGAAGAGTGACTAAGATGGCTATCAGGTAATCAAAAGGAAAGTAAATATAGGAAAAGCAGGTATTGCAAGAAAGAAAAGTTGGCTCTTATTGTCAAGAGGTGATAGGTTGGCCTGCTTCTGAGGTGGCAGCTTTGTCATGGCCCATTGCAAACAGTCAAGGGGCTCCACATCCTGGGTGCAGACAAGCCAGTACTGAAGCTGCTGAGATGCAGGGAACCATGGTATGGGAGTGCTACACAGCAGCTAAATAGAGTAGAATGGAGATGTAAGGAAGAAGCTTAAGCTTTTCAAATTAAGCTCGGAAGAACTAAACGTGTTAGTCTGGAATAGCAGGAGGCATGGATGAAGTGTTGAACAAACAGAGCAAATGCTCATTTCAATTTCTAGAGCTCTGAGGGACATCTGGTAAACCAAAGCTGCCTCAGCTCCAGTGTTTGAGTGGGATGGTGGTAGGGTGTATGACCCAGGCTTGACAGGGATTTAAGAAAAAGGTTTCTGGACCTTTCATCCCATTTGTTTGCAAAGAGTACTATTAGCATGTAGACTAAGAGTCTTCTCTATCAACTTAGCAGAAGTGCCTATAGTTAAGGGATAGAGGCAGTGATGGGTGAAGGGAGGATGATAAGCCAGAGGCCATATCTTTAAAGTTTTCCAAGTTCATGCTGGGGAAAAGAGAATTATCTTCCATGCTCAACTTGAACTGTCTGAGGACCAGCTCAAGAGTTTTCTTGAGGAAGGAAAGCAGGATGCCTTCAGAAGGGATGACTTATGAGTGCAATCTAGGCAGTTTGGTCTTAGACCCTGAGGTAGCCCTGGTCCTAAAGGCAGTATCAGCTGCAGCAGAAAGAAGAGGAAACACAAGGGGTCAGAGAAGCTTTGGCCCACTCTTTTACAAGACATTGGATTTCAGAGAGGGGAGGCTGCTTGCCCAGGGTCCTACAGTGGGTTTAGCAGTAGCTTTCCACCATCAAGCTGCTTTCACTGAAAAAGGGTGAAGGCAAAAGAAAACAAACGGGCAAAACTAAGGAAAAGGTACATTCTTAGGCTTCTACAAATAAGGACAACCATGACCATCTTGGGAGCCCTTTTATATTGGTGTTCACTGGGGTCTTTTATGCCTGCATATGTAAAACTAGGTCGATCTGTTTTGAAGGTACCCAGTAATTCTCACTAATATGTCCATCATTTAGAGTTGTGCTCTCCAATACAGTGGCCAAGTGTCATATGTGACTAATTACAATAAACAGTCAATTCCTCAGTCATACTAGAGATACATCCGTAAGTAATCAATGGCCAATGTGGTTAGTATCTGTTGGATCAAACAGGGCAGCTATACATAGAACATTTCTATCTCAGGCCTATTGGACGGTACTGATCTAGACATAAGACCTGGTTTGTAGTAGCTGCTTTATAAGTTGACCCTTAAACAATGTGGGGGTTGGGGTGCCAACTCCCCTGTGCAGTTGAGAATCTGCATATAACTTTTAGCTGGCCTTCCTCATCTGTGGTTCTGCATCCATGGGCTCATCCAGCAATGGATCATGTAGTACTGTAGAATTTATTATTTAAAAAAATCTGTATATAGGTGGACCCATGCAGCTCAAACATATTATTCAGGGTCAACAGTAAATAGTTGTTGGATGAATGGTCCTCTGGACTGTCTGCCATTGCTAGTAAGAGTTTTGGTTTCCACTCTTGCCTTTCTCCTTTCTGGCCAACATAGCCAAGAAAGTTGCAGGAACCCAGATTGGAGTCTCTAGGTCCACACAGCAGAGGATGTGATCTTAAGGCTCTGGAGAAGGCAAGATGAGGTATCTTGAGATGAGATTCACCCTGAGTTGGCTTGCCTGCCCTCTAGCTGCAACCAGACGTAACAACCACTGGAGCAGGTGGCTGGGGAGATGGGGCACGCTGTGCCACTTGGAGGCACATCGACTTTCCAAACTTCAAGCTTTGCCACTCAGAGCATGAGGGAGCCACACCCCATCTTTAACTGATCCAGAGTCAACTTTTTACCACAGGAGGAGGTGAGTGGGTGAAGGGAACTCGAGGGGAAAATGGAAAGAGAGATGTGCTGAGGCAGTTCTTCCCAAGGGTCAGTTATGGGAGGCTCACGTGAAGGGAGATAATCTATGTTGGAGGGTAAGTAGCCCTCATGGGCAGGAAGGTAGTCCACTGGGAGGACTGTCGAGGGGCTGGCTGGGTTTCCCGGTGTTGAGTCGGGGCCCTTGCTCCCCAGCACCTTGTACAGATCCACCCCTTGTCCTGTCTCTGCTGTGAGAGCTCTCGGAGGTGGGGGGCTCGAAGCACTGTATCCTGTGTCTTCCTCAGAGGTATAGTGACCTTGGACTCCTTGTCCCTTTTCTGGCCAGTTGGGGTGATGGGAACGTCTGAAGGCTGGGGTCACTTGGTGAAGGACTTTGTTGATGACCAGGATCTCAGGTTCCTCGGGAGTGGGCCAGTCTGTCAGGAGCCTATCCAAGGCCAGCTGCGTCTCCTCCTGAAAAAGGGGAGGAAGAAACTCATGTGGCTATGTTGAGTAAGTAGCCATGACGACCGACTTCTCCAGGGTTCCAAAAGGCCTGGCAGCCTGCACTGCCTAGTCAGCTCGAGGTGGAACACTGTGGGCCTTTACTTTGTGAGGTAAGAGAAGCAGTTAACATTGCTGGGGAGGCAGACAGGCAGGAGCCGTGGACTCCTCTCAACCCCAGCCAGTGAGCGATTCGCTATCCTGCTCAACCTTCAACTAGACTTGTTTCTGGTGAGTCAAACTGCACCAGCTGCTTTTCCTCTAGCAGAGAGGGTACGAGGGTGTGCAAAGGAAGGGCTGAGCTTGCATCTGTCTGGGGATGAGGCACAGAAGAATTTAAAAGGGTCACACTAGGGCTGAATCCTGAGAGATGTATAGTATTTTCCAGGTAAGGAGGTGGTGGGCAAGGAGAATTGGTCTATTCTGGAACCTGCTAGTTCTTTCTTAGGACAGACACACTGAGGCTTCAGAAATAGAAGGAGGTCACATGTTGAAGGGACTTTTATGGGATGCTAAAGAGTTTGGGCTTTGATACAACTACTGAAGGTTTTTTGTCAGGGTAATGTCCTTGTCAGTTATGCTCATAAGAAAGAACCCTCTGGAATAACTTTTTTGGAAATGATGTTCATCCTTTCTTCCCTACAGCTAATTTCAGTTGGTACTTTTCTTGCGTTGTCTTTCTGGACATCTAATTGGTTACCAGCTCTTCAGTGTCATATCTTTCCTTTCCAAACTTATTACTGATTCCTGAGTCAAGTTCAAGCACTTTATTAACATTTCTTTTTACAGGCTTTATTGGGCTCTCTTTACGTCCTTGAAACTATGTTTTATGCTGACTGCTTGATCTTTCTGAAGCAGATCTCCAAAGCCTGCTTTCATGAAGCCCCTAGTGACTGTTCCCTCCACTGGATTCCTACAACAGCAAAGAAGCCACCTGTTAGGTTCTTAGCACAAGAAGCTTTATGCTGTCACTTTTTTTTTTTTTTTTTAACATGTCTGTAAGCTATCTGCAAGTAGGGACCATGCCTTAAGGGAGGAGGAGAATAACAAAAAATAGCATTAGGACAGGGCAAACCCTGAGGACTAGTCCCAACTCGGAGACTCTACGGCTTGGGAAAACTCAGTCTACCTGTCTGGACTTTGGATCCCTCATCTGTCGGATGCCAAGTTGTGCAAGAATGGTTTGGTTTGGACGGGCCTCTGATGTCCCCACCCTTGCCTTGAGCATGGCAGTTGTCCCCAAAGTGAATGACGATGCTGTCTTAGGGTAGACTTCTGCAAAGGGCGCTGAACAGCCAGAGGGTACGTGTGTACTTTTCTTTTGGGAGCCTGCTTTTTCCCTATCGCTATGCAAACTGGCCCTGGCACATTGGTCTGGCTTGGAACGTGACTGGCAGCGGCCAAAGTGCTGAGACCACTGCTATGGAAGAGATCTCACTGGATGAGGATCACGTTGTTTTCACAGTGCGAGGCTCTGCCTTCTTGAAAGCTCTGGCAGTATCAATAGAGGCTGTTCCTCAGAGCTTTTACAAAGCAGCCCCCCTGGCTGACAAGTCCTGGGGCAAGGCGTCTTGGACCACTAATAACTCAGGTACATCATGGAAACTATTTTAAGCTTTTACAAGCTCAAAATAGATAACATCCCAGTGATCCCCTTTATGACTGGGCCTTTCCCTCTAGAGCTTTAAGACCCATGGCTTTTTAGCCACATTTTAAGAAATGGTAGGGGGATGTAAAGTCTGAGAACTTAAAGCACATTTTGTTGGAGGTGAAAGACTATTGTGTTTCTGATGTCTGCCCCAGCCTGTCACCAGGAGAGCAGTTTGGGTCTTTAAAAACAGTCTACCCCTTCAAGGGTCAAGTGACATGGGGTTCTGAGGCTGCCACAAGGCCATCATAGATGGCATGTTTAATTTTTTTTTTAATTTTCTAATTCACTGGTTACTTTTGCAAAAGAAATATATGCACATAGTTTTGTAAAAAAAAATTTTTTAAGTTCAAAGGGAATTTGTAATAAAAATTAAGTGGGCTTCATGCCTACAGCTGCCTCCCCAAAGGCAACCACCATTATCAGTTTCATATTTAGGCTTCCAGAAATATCCTGTGTACATGTTGAAGACTGTGTGTGTGTGTGTGTATAAAATCATCTTTTTATACAAATGAGAACCCACTTTAGACAATTAGTACAAACTTTGCTTTTTTTCACTTTTAAATATATTAGAGATGTTAGACACATATAGATCTCATTTTTTTTGAGTAGTTGCGTAACATCCTGTTGTACAGGTATACCCAAATGTTTAACCTAGCCCCCTGGTGGCAGGTTACGTTACGGCTTCTATTTATAATGCTGCAGTGAACATACTCATACTGTACAACTTTGGGCATATGTATGGCAATTTCTGTTATTTTTTCCATGTGTTACTTTCTCTAACTCTTTGTCTTTCTCAGTATCTCTTCTAGGCTTTTGTGGGCTCTTCAGTGGCTCTGCATGCCTCTGTATCCCCTCGTGTCCAGGCAGTGGCAAATAGAGGCCATGATGCCACAGCTACCAGCTTGGGAGCCAGGTGTCAGCGACTGACCCAGAGCTGCTTCTCACTGTGCTATTTCAGGCTTTTAGGACATGGGACTGTGGAATCTCCGCATTGGAAGAGAGAGATCTTAGAGCTCAGTTGATTCAGTTCCTGGTACCTGAATCCCCTCTAATACTAGCAGTGGCATCCTTATTGAGTGCCTTCCCATAGGTCATCACAATATTGCCACCAAGTGAGGGCCCAGTGTGTGAACACCTCTTGAGTTAGTCTGTTCAGCTCAGAGGTTTTGACTGCTGGAAACACACCCCTCACCCTGTGCTTAAGATCTTTTAGAACGTATAGTATAATGGAGGACAGCACATCCTGCTTGTATGTGAATCCAGGGTCCACCTACTAGCTGACTAACACTGGGCAAGTTACTGAGTCCTCTGTCCCTCACTTTCCTCATCTGAAAAATGGGGATAATAATATTACAATCTCATAAAGCTGTTGTACAGATTAGGTGTTAATGCATGAAAATTTTTTTTTTAAGTGCCTGGCATAGAGAAAGTAATGTATGTTATGTGTATATATAAATGTAAATATATTATTATGTAATACTGTTGTATATCATATATAATTATATGTCATGTATAATCAAATATATATCAAACATCTGTCATATATACGACATATACACGCACATACATATACTGTTATTATTATACTGTTCTTGCTACTGTAACTTAACAGCAACAAAACTCAATAGAGAGAGGAGACTTCAAGTGTAAATCTTCCTGGGAAGAAAATGAATGATCTTTGCCTTGTATGAGCCATGTGCTTTACATGGCATCTTACTTAGTCTTCACAACAATATATATGAGAGATATTGTCAATTCCTATTTTACGGAGGATGAAACTAAGGCTTATGTCATCGGGCAAGCGCTCAAGGGTCATTGACATAGTAAGTGGCAGAGGTGGCCTTATTTCAAAGGCATTAAACTGCGGTGACTTAACTTCCTACGGAGGCAGACATGGCTGGGACCAGCTCTTTCTCTGAGAGGCGGCTGGTACCACTGGCTTCTGGATGAGGCATGGGTGACTGAAGAGAAGAATCTTGGAGGAGGAGGACTATACGATGCGAGAGTGCGGGGCTGCCGAGGCGCCGGGTGATGGGAAGAATGTGGGCACCCCTCTCCTCCCCTTCAAGACCCTCCGTCAGAGACAGACCCTGCTGCCCGCTGTGAGCTGCTCTTCCCTCCTAGGACTGTGGTAGCCGCTCCCTGCGTGTCCTTTACTCCCAGCACGCTCATCTGCAGCTGAGCAACCTCTCCTGCCTTCAAACCTTTTCCTTGCACAATGGAATGACTTACTGGCTTCCTGCCAAGACCAAAATAGTCTGGGCTCTATTTATCTGTTCTGTGCTCACACAGGACGGGGAACATCACAGTAAAGCTTCAGTGCTCTTGAATTTGGATGAGCCAATGCTCAGACTAGTGCTTGGCAAATATATTTGCTTTTAAAATTTCTTTTGAAGTGAGCTGAGGTGAGGAGAGGAACAGAAGGCATAGAGAGGAATGAAAAGTTATGGGTCTTTTAGTCTTGGTCATAAGCTTCAGAAAATTCCTGTGCATGGGAGTGATGACTCAGATGGTAACCTAGCACTCGTGATAAGCAGCTTATCCATAGGATCTAAACACCGAGGTTTCCCTGTACTACAATGAAAGACTTAGATGTACTGATCACCAGAACCCCATCGACCGACCACTAAGGCTTTATACCTTACCTCCACAATGGGATATTTCTTGGCCCAAGTGCTATTCGCTGGGTCTGGAATTTCTTTGCTACACCACTGAGGTCTGAGGGCCAAAAGGAGAACAAATACCCTGCAGGTAAAGAAAACAGTGACATGGGTTAAGTGGGCACACGGTGGCATGGAAGCACAGTGACTTCAGTGTAGGGGTATGCAAATGAGTAACATGTAAACACTGCAGGAGAAAGATGATGCATCGTCCAAGTCTGGACTAGTTTTCTGTGAAGTTTGGATAGATGATAAAGACTCGTGGTGCAACCGCTTAGGGTTTGCTAAATAAACTAGGGAACTTTTGCTCGGTGTAATGTTTAGCTATCACTAAGCAGCCAAGCACTCACTCAACAAACGTTGATTGAATCCTTAATGTATGACCAGCACAGTGCCACATGCTGGGGATAAAACAGCAGACAAGAGGACATGGTCAATACCCTTGGGGAGATTACTGTTTATATTTAGTAAATTAGAATGTTTATAAAGAGCTTGTAATGAAAACAAAGAGTAAAACGGGATACAGATGGTATAAACAGCTTGGACATAACCAATTAAAAAAATGCCAAAAAAAATACCAATATGGAAATATCCAAACTATTAAAGTAGTTGTATTTGGTGATCAGAGGGTCTTTTTATTTCTTCTTTCCACATCTCTGGGTTTTTGAAAATATTTTAAAGTGAGTTTATTATGTGGAAGAAAAAATCCTAAAAATGTTTCTCATATGCATATGACTTAGCTATTTTGACTTTTTAAAAAAAATTTCAAGACCAAAATGAAGCATTTTTAAAGACTTGGCTTTAACACACTTTGTTTAATAAGAAAAGTAAGCTTCTGGGACGTGCTCAACCCTTTGAAACAAGAGATGAGGCCATGTGACTAGGTTTTTTCCAAAGAAATGTGAGCAGAGGTACCTGTGACCTAGTATAGATCATGCAGATGAGGAAAGTACCCAAGGGATGGTGGGCCAATAAAGTGGAAGACAATTGGATCCCTAAATGACAGTGTGGAGCAGAGCTGCCAACCAATCTGGATGACATACCTTAGAACTATTATATGGGAGAAAAATGAGCTATTTTATTAAAGCCACTATATTTGGGGGCTCTTTTTTTTTCTTTAACAGCAGAAGCCTCCACCCTAACTGATACTATTTCCCTGAAGAGAGGATGCATGTGATCCTAGTTGACTCTTTGAGTTCAACTTTTTCAAAGTCTACCTAAAGAGAGCTCTGCTTTGAATTATCTATCACATATGGGGGAACTTCAATAAATGGAAAACCTTTCAGACAGGTTCAATGACTAGTAGAATGACTTTGAGCTAGTTTTATTTTGACCTCTTCTCCTACATTACACAACATCTGAAGAAAACTATTGAATAACTCATTTAAAAAATTCTCTTTACCAAATAATACATGTTTAAAGAAATTTTAGGAAATACAGTTAAATAGAACTAAAAGCACTATGATTCTATCCCCTGTTATAACCACCATTAATGTTTTAGTGTATGTCCTTGGAGCAGACAGTATTAACTGCCGTCCAATACCCATTTTCCCCTCTTAGAAAGGGGACCCTGATTTACTGGGACAACAATAAGCCCAGCTAAAAGGCCACAGTCTTAAGCCTTCCTTGCCTCACCAAGTTCTGGCTAATGAGAGGTAACCTAAAGTGCCATGTGTGACTTCTTCATGTGTCTTGAAAAGGTGGGTGTGGGCACCTCCCCTCTCCCTGTAGTTGTAGAATGCAGGCACGCTGGCCATAGTTCCTGCAGCCATTGGACCATGAGGTGAACTTGATGATGAAAGCCAATGTCGGGATAGTGAAGCAGAAAAAGAAGGAGCCTAGGTCTCTGATGACTGGGGACCTCCTACACCAGCCGTTACCTGAGTTTACTTACTTTACCTGGGTGAGAAACTTAGCTCATTTGTCATATTTTTATGTTACATACAACCAAATTAAGTGCTAACTAATATAACTCGCGTGTCTGTGGGCACGTGTGTATGCACTATTTTTTAAAAATGAAAGTACATGTTTTGCAACCTGCTTTTTAAAATGTAATATAGCAAATATTCATACCATTTAATTTTCTTCTACATCTTTAATGAATGCATAGTATGCTGTATAGCATGAAATATACTGTGATTTATTTAACCAATCCCACGTCGTTAGGCATTTAGGTTGCTTCAAATTGTTTTCCTTCTATGAACGATACTTCAGTGAACATAGTTGCCACTAAATATCTGTATATACCTATGATATACTTAGATGGGAATTGCTAGGTGAAATGTTTAATATTTTTTAAAATTAAACATATACTGTCACCCCAAAAAGGTGACTATATTTAGTGTGCTACCAGCGATGTAGGAGAGTAATCATTTTTTTGACCCATAGCAGCAACAGCTATTATATGAAAAAAAAAAAAAATTTACCAAAGTTGGCAGGTGTAATGAACTTACTTTTGCCGGAAGCAACGCACTGAGAGAACGCCCACCATGATGACACCCATGCAAATGCTTGGTGCCACAAATGTGCTCCAATTGGCTTTACCTGAAACGAAAAGTTAGCATACCCTGTGACTGAGTTATCGTCAATGAACATTTCTAAATACTGACTGTTGTGTGAACCCGCTGGGCTTTACCCACAGCTCCTGGATAGCTAGACTCAGGAACAAGGCCAACTCTCTTTCGCCCATTGAAGAAGGAAGAAAGGGCCCAAAGGGGCCAATACTAAGGTTCAAAGGAAGGAGCTCCAGCCCTACAAGGGCTTCCTCCTCTAATAGGTGCAGAAGGAAAGGGAGTGTGGTATACAAAGCACTGGTTGTGAACTGGAAGCCCTGGATTCCATTCCTAACTCTGCCGCTGACTGATGTGTGGACCTCAGATTCCTGATCTACAAAAGGTGAACGATGACATCTACCTTGCAGGTTGTTGTGAACATTAGAGATGGTGTATTTAAAGGGCACAGCCATGTACTTGAACAGAGGAGGCCTCAAGAAATGGTAGCTATTAATTTTACCAAACCATTGGATAAGCCCTCTGTCTACCTAGGGTCTTTGAAATTGTTCTGATTCCTTCCTATGACATGTAAATATTTCACTACGTGTTGGAATTTTTCATTAATTCATCCAACATGTATTGAATGTAAACCATGTAACAGGCCAGATTAGGTGCTGTAATACACAGGTGAATGGGACATAGGCTCTGAAGACAGTCCAGGAGACAGATGTGTAAACACGTAAACAGTAAACCATGATGCCACGCGATACATGTAAAAACAGCATGTACAAGGCTGTGTCACAGAGAACAGCATGGGAAATGGCTTCACGAGCAGCTCAGGAAGGTTTCCCAAAAGGCAGGATGTCAAAAGTTTAGAGTCGGATGGCTAGGAGTTGGCTAAGTGGACAAATTAGGGAAGTACAGACTAGACAGCAAGCACGGAAGGAGGAAAGAGCGAGTGCTTCAGCAACCGCAAATAGTCTGGCCTTGCTTTCCAGTATGAATGATGAGTATGCGGCAGACAACAAAGCTAGATGGATGAACAGGACCAGGTCGTGCAGGGCTTGGTAACAAAGCAGTTTAAATTCTAGCTTGAAAGCCCGTGGGGAACCACCGATGGGTTGCAACAGGAGGTAGAATGTAGCAACAGGGATCTTGTAGAAAGATTCTTCTGATAGAGTGAAGAACAGGGTGGGAGGGAGGGTGACCAGGGGCCACTAGCGGCCAGAGACCTGCTAGCCCTTGTGACAGGGGCTTTTCCCAGGGCTGAACAGGGGAGTTAATGCAGGAAACCTTGTTACCACCCCACACAATCGGCACAATCTGACATTTCGTTAGCATCTGCCTTTCTTTCTGGGCAGATGGGACGAGTCTGGAGTACCAGGAGTAGAAAGATGCTGAGTCCTTAGTCCAATTAATTGCTCACAAGTTAACTTTCATGGGAGTGCTTGAGAAGAGGGCTTGTCACTTTCCCCAGTGGAGGAGTATCTGGCATAGAACAACAAAGTCCTGAATGATTAACTTGATACTCCATGTCATAAAGCAAGAACAGCTTGTTTTATGCTTAGAGCAGATGCAAACAGGGGCTGCCAGAGAGAAAAGCATAATTTAGCCAGTGGAGAGAAACTCATGTTAGCTGGGTCACTTCGTCACATACTCAAATTTAACTTAAGAAACTCAAATCTGTGTCTGATTTGTAGTTCTGCCACTTGCCACCTCTAAGACCTTGGGTAATCTTTTTGTACCTCACACCTGTAAAAAGGCATCATAATCTCTCATTCTTTTATTCATTTCGTATTGAGTGCCTGGTAGTATGGCCAGGTACAGGCATGTAAAGCAGTCACATTACTTGGTTGTGGGCAGGATTAAACGAGTAAACGTATGTGTTACATGTGTTGAATTGTGTCCTCCCACCCCCAAAATTCATATATTGAAGTTCTAACTCAGTAAGTACCTCAGAAAGTGACCTTATTTGTAAATAGGGTCATTGCAGAGGTAATTAGTTAAGACAGGTCAGGCTGGAGTAGGGTGGCCCCTAGTCTGACATGACTGGTATCCTTGTAAAAAGGGCAATTTTGAACAAAGAGAAACACACAAGGAAAACTTTAAGTGAGATGAAGGTAGAGACCTAGAAACCAAGGAATGCCGAAGATTGCCCCCAGTCGCTAGGTGAGAGGCGTGGAACAGATTCTCTCATAGCCCTTGGAGGAAGCCAACTCTGTTGACACCTTGATCTCAGACTTCCAGCCTCCAGAACTGTGAGGAAATGAATTTCTGTTGTTTAAGCCACTCAGTTTGTGGTACTTTGTTACAAGAGCCCCAGCAAACTGATGCAGTATTCAAAGAGCTTAACACAGTGCCTGGCACATAACTATCTGATATGCAGTAGCTGTATTATTTTTGGGATTATTCTCATCATTCATTGAACAGATATTCATTTAACAAGTACTATGTGCTGGGTGCCATTCTAGACCTTGATGATAGAGATTAAACAGATACTAGTCCCTGCCTGTTGGATTCAGAGTTTTGAATAGGGGTCAAGTATAGCGCATTATGAAGGAAATATGGATGTGCATTTGGGAAGGCTTTCTGGAGGGGGCAACATTTTTGCTGAGTTTAGAAAAACGAGTAGACACTGTCTCCAAGCAGACAATGTAATGGTAGGGCACTCTGGTTAGAGGAAATAGGAAGTGCAAAGGTATAGCAGCAAGAAAGTAATTAGTGAATTACAGAAAATCTGATAATCTCCATATCAAGTAGTGGGAGTATACTCCTGTATAGGAATTCACAGTGGACTTGCCCTCTCTAAGGGTGGTTCTTACCTTGCAGACAAAATTCTCTTTCATTTCCTTGGGGGCTTTCACCAGCAGCTGTCAGAGCTGTCATCCATAGAATGTATGTCACTCTGGGCCGCAGGCTGTCTATGGGATGAGAATTTGGGGAGACCCTATAGGGAATTTCTGAAAGGAAGATAAATATAAAGGTTAAGGCACAAATTAAAGGAAATATCTGAATGTGGGCTCTTACTCATTTTTATTTGTTAATGCTTCATTTAATTTGAAAGAGGAAAGCACATTGCTGCTTTAAAGTAGTCCTAATTCATTAATACTTAACACTTTAAAAGGCCCTAGGCACTGTCATTTATGACAGCACCACTTCACAGCATATCAGAAGAATTACATTTTTTTCCTGTGGTAAAATCTTTTCAAAGAATTTTTATTATTTTGCTTTTGAAACTATTTAGCTGTAGTAACTTCTTCTATTTCCTATGACTATAATGTTTCCGACATTTATCAGGTATATTTGAGAACTACTGGGGAGGAAACTAAATGTACAAATTATTTTCAACGGAATTTTTAAGCAAGCTAAGTTTAGCAATTAATGAAATAGACATTTAATAACATTTATTAATTCTGACTTTCTTTTTTATTTTTTGGTAAGTTCTGGGTACTGGTCATAGTGGGTTTAATCATTGATCTGCTTCAATTTGACATAAAATCTAAAAAATGAGAACAATGGTACTTAGATTTATTTTGGTAGTTCAAGGCTAGACTGTCAGTTCTTTATGCTTTTAACACCCCTGCAGGTTCTCAGCAAGTAAGACTTTGGTTTTTGAGCAATGTGTTGATGCTGTTTTTTTCCTCCAAGAGATATGAATATCGGTAGCCTTTAGTAAATAGGCAGTCTCCTCCTCCACGGATCTGCTGGGTGTGAGTTTTGGAGTGACCTCTCAAAAACTGAGGGGGGCTATAGAATCGAGGCAAGAACTTTGACAGGTGTAGCCTACTGGTTTGCTCAGCAGACCTGTGTGTGTGCTGGTGATCAAAGTGGAAACTAGAACTCAGCACTTTGTGCCTCAACATTAGTTACTGTCTCACAAACCCCAGGGCAAGTCAGAGCTCCTGTTTGCTGAACTTATTTCAACAGTCACACATATTTATTGAGTGTTTGCCCTGGACAAGGCACCAAGGCACAGAATCTGCCTCAAAGAGTTCACCATCTAGTAGGGAAAACAGACCCCTTACACTCACTCACCCCTACTTACTATGTGTGACCAGCAAGATGGAACCCTGTATTATTGCATCCACTCCACCCAAAGGAGCTGAGGCCTGAGCAGATCATTTAACAGCTGTGAATGTGGGACTCGAGGGACATTGTTCCAGCTAATGATTAAGAACTCTCCAGACAATAGGGGCTTCTTAGACAATGGGTGAATTTCCAGGATGTCCGGCCCCCTTCCGAGAAGGAGGGAGATAACAAAATGTAAAAAAGGTGTCTGTCAAAGACCAATCAGGCAGCTGGGGAGAAGGAGGGAGATAACAAAATGTAAAAAAGGTGTCTGTCAAAGACCAATCAGGCAGCTGGGGACAAGTTCCCTCTCTGGTCCGAGCCTAAGCCGGGACCAATCAGCAGGAGAACACAACCAAATCTATAATTTACATACGGGGAAGTGGGAACCTATAAAACTGACATATTCGCGCCCAAAAGGGTTCCTTCTTTGACCTCCTGCGTGAGGACCAAGGAACCCCGGTGCACCGGCCTTCAATAAACCTCTTGCGTTTTGCATCGACTTCCGACTCTTGTTGTTTCCTGGGCGAGTCGAAACTCCTAGGAGACTGCGCAGGTCTAACATGACTATCAGAGCAATTTCTATATTTTACATCCTTTTGAGAAAAAGTACCATGTGGAAAATTCCCAAGCCTACTTTAACCTGATGAAATTGCTTGCACAGACTTCAGCTCTATGATTACACTAAAATGTCTCTTATTCCCAAGGCAGGGGACTAAAACAATAATTTGGGAGAGACTTTCTGCTCATCTTTCTGCAGCAAAGCATAGGCGAGCATCAGGGAGTCAGTCATCCAACTGTGTTAGGGCATCCTTAACTCCAGAAGTGAATGAGCCGTTGGAATACAAGGGAAGGAGTTTGAATGATTTTTTGGGCCAAAAAAGTTTACACGCAAACACAGATACATGCGCATGTGTATATTTGAAGAATAAAAATAGAAACTATGGGGGAAGCCAAGAGGAGGGTGATGGTGTCAGCAGTTTGGCTGGCAAATAGGTTGAGGCGAGTAAAGGAAGAAAGAAGTCATGCAGGAAATACTGGTTCTGCTGCCTTGTCTGGGCTGTGATCTCTGGCAGAGATAAAGGAGGCCATTCTGTTCTTGGATCTGAAACTTTAGGTTTAAGGTGGTTAAATGACAAAGGCACCAGTTTAGGGAGATGTGATGGTTGCCAATCATCTGAAAGGTCACCAGTAAGAAGGTCAAGTGGTACCAGGCAAAACAGCTGCATGGCGCCTGGAAATCAGCTTTTATCTAAACATCTGCATTGGTTTGACAAAGCCCACGGCAGTATTAACCCATTTGTTACTCAAAAAATACTATTTTTATTAAGCACCTACTGGGTGCTTGGCTGTATTATAGGTAGGGGGGAGACAATGGTGAGCTAACTGCCATGGCTTCTGCCCTCATGTTGGCAAAAACAGCCAAGCGATAAGTAGAATGTGTGTGCCCATAGAGCAGTGCACATGGCAGTATCAACAAACTTCCAGAGGAGTGGCTGTGGACCCAAATCACCTGGGGAATGCAGATGCCCCGCCCCAGGGCTACCCCGCTCACCTGCCCAGGCAGGCGAAGTGTTCCTACTGCACCCTGCTTGTGCTGTCAGGGGCCGTGACAGAAGACACCTCGGAACTCCATCCTCCTTTTGCTGATGTGGAGCCTCTCTGCTTTCTTTTTCCCTCCTCCTCAACCTACTGCCCTCTACCACTCTCTAGAAATGGCACTTGTGGATTTGCCAATGATTTCTGGTTGCCCAATGCAATAGTAGGTGTCAGTCCTTGATTACAGCACTTACATATCACTTTTGAGTACTTTTCCATCTCCCTGGGTGCACTGCGAGCTCTCCGAAGATAGGGAACAGGTCTTTGTTCATCTGTAAGTGCTAAAAGGGAAACCATCTAAAACTGGTACAAAACAGGGCTTTGAATCTGCACCTTCTCCCCTTTAAACTTATTTTAAAATACCCTTACACAGACTTTAGATTCATCAGATTTGGTGCAAAAAAGGTAGGTAATTTCTTCAACATCTACAAGAGCAGATTTAAGAACCATCTAACGATGTTGATCTTGTTGTAAATAAGTATCTTGGTTTAAATTCTGTCAAAATGAAAAATTGAGGGGGGAGCAAATTTCATATGAAGTATTCCAAATGGCTCATGACGAGATCAATTGATTCATCACCTTTGGTGCATTTCAGAACTGACCCCGACAGTGGGGAGCAGTTCTGTTCAGTGATCTGCTGTATTTAACAATGGTGGATTATTAAGCTGATTATTGTAAGATCTTACAGTGGAATACTATAAAGCTGTTAAAAAAAGAATGAGACAAGTCCACATGGATTGATGTGGAAAGATCTCAGTATGCATTATTGAGAGGCAAAAGTAAGATGCAGATCAAAATACAGATGTTTATCCCAAATGTATGCTAGTGTATGCATTAAGTTTTTTTCTGGACGAACACACAAAGAACTGCTAACAGCCTAAGTATGGAGGAAGGGATAATTTCCACTTTATATCTTTTTGAACTATTTGAATGCTTTTACTATATACAAGTATTATTTATGTAATAAGAAATTAATTAGCTTTAAAAGTCATAACTTTTAGAGAAGCAGTACTGCAGATCTAAGGTCAAGAGAGAGGACCAATTCCTCAGGTTTCCCAGGTAAAAATCACTCTGCAGGCAGCCCTCTGACACCTACATCTCAGGCTGGCTTTGTTATATTCTTCTTGGACCTAATAGTTCTCACGAAGGAATAAAATGGTTGCTTCTTTATGATAAATGCTCCCGAAAGAAAGCCAGCTGCCTATGAAATACTAAAGGGAAGCTCAAGCCAGGAAAAACAAAACAAAACTGAGTAAATCAAAGATTAGAACATTAAATCTGGCAAGTGACTTGGAACTGCTCGGTGAACGAGTGATGAAATCATTTGAGATAATGCTCCAGCCAGAATTTAATTGCTTTAGTCTTACAGCGTAATTACGGGTCATAAGGAGTTACTTAAATTGTATTTTATCCATTTAAGGAGAAAATAATATGCTATGATGATATTTGCAAGTGTGGTGATTCGAAGATTCTCCAAATGCATTTCCTGCAAGCCTCAAGGGTCTATATAATAGTATCAAAGCACACTTATTGCTTTTTGAAATGCTATCTCCCCATATGAGTAAGCTCCTTGAAAGCCTCGTCCAGTAACTTCATTTCTTCAATTTGCTTGGCACGTAACACATATTCAGTAACTTTGTGTGTGTGAGTGTGTGTGTGTGTTTAGATGTCTATTTTTCTTCATTCAATTAATTTCACATATATTTATGGAGCACCTCCTAAGTGCCAGGTATGGTGCTAGCACTTGCACACCCTTGTGTTTTCCCAACATCTAAACAAGAAAGACCCTGCTGGCTTTGTTTCTCACACATACCACAAAGCTGAGGCTGGGAATCGGAGTCCTGTTCCTTCCAATATATCCTGTAATGGAGGATGCAGCCCATTTGCTCCCGGGCTGGAATTTCGTTCCATGAAATTAAAATGCTCCCTTTTTCCTCTGAGATGGCATTAATGTGGGGGCCACTCAGTGGTGCTGTGAAGTAGAACACAGGAGGCTTTTGTCACCCTCCAAATCCAAACCATTAAACTACAGCAAAATTGGGCAAAAGGTCCCAAGACTCACCTTTGTGCTTAGAGTTACCCCGGATGGAGTTGCATCCTCCCTGGTCCCCTGAAAGTGCATGCACGCGGATTTCATAACAGATGTAGGGTTTTATGTTTTCTGCAAGACATAAAGACAGACGCTACTCCGGGTGAAACAAGGATTTAAAGAAAACCACACAGACAGCTTCTGAAACAAAACTCACCTTCAAGGAAAAACTTTGACTTTTACAAATAAATTATTTGCTGTTTACAGAAAAGTAAGGGTGGTGTTTTGCAGACATAGCACCGGAACGGCTCTTCTAATTCCCTAGATGCTTATCAGGCTCTGACAGGGCAACATGGGATGACACATTCAGGCGTGACTAATCAGGGGTGCTCAGTGCAATCTACCCCTTGTTCCCCCACTTCCCCCACTCCTCGTACCATGTTCCACTCAGATCTCAGTTGTTTCACAGCTTGGAAGATTAGGAAGATACCTGGGAATGTTAATACTCCTTCCTACTTTTTTTTTTTTTTTTTTTTTGCGGTACGCGGGGCTCTCACTGTCGTGGCCTCCTCCGTTGTGGAGCACAGGCTCCGGACGCGCAGGCTCCGGACGCGCAGGCTCAGCGGCCACGGCTCACGGGCCCAGACTCTCCGCGGCATGTGGGATCCTCCCGGACCGGGGCACGAACGCGTGTCCCCTGCATCCCTCTCAACCACTGCACCACCAGGGAAGCCCTCCTTCCTAGCTTTTAAAGTGCCACACTTGGCAGTTTTCTGTCAGTCATGAAGTTTACTGGCAAGTCACTCTTCCCTTCCCGAACTCCCTATTTCCATGAATCTCAGATTTCTACTTCCTGTAAAGAAAAGTCCCCTCTCATAGATACTGCCCATGACATATCTTTAAACTCCCAATGAAAGTTTAAAGGAAAAAGATTACTTCTGTTAGGTACCTAACTGTAGTCTCATGTGGTCAGGGTAAGGACTCTCTCCCATATTGTTCAATGCCCTGCCATAGGTAGGTCTGGTCCCCTACACTGACAATTGATTAGGGTTTAACATTTTCTTTTTTGGGAAGAAGAATTTTACATCACAAAATAATTTACTAGTGTGTGTGTTATATAAAAATCCATTGTCCCTTAAATATTCCAGCAAGTAGGTAGTATATGAAGCGCAGACGTGCAACCAGTACCGTCAGAAGGGACCACGAGGAAATCAAAACTCACACCATGGGTGAGTTCCAACTCGTATCCATGAACCGAGTGAAATGGAGCGAGGCTGCAATCAGCTTAGTCCTGTAATCCAAAGATACTTTGTGGGTAGCCTCCAGACCCAGAAGCTCCGAGGGCAACACGGAATATGGAATCATTTCATTTGGGAGAGGCTGGTGCCTGGCTGCTCTGTCGCTAGTTCTGGAAGGGACCCACCAACCACTGTGCCATGTGGGAGTTCCAGATGAGCTCATTAGGCAAATGGTTTCGTTGCATTTTGCCATGCAAAGTGTGAGTTCAGGGCAGAGGCCTTGGGGAGCTGCTGCATCAGAAGCTGTGGGTTCCTTCTTATGAACAGCCTACCCTTAGTGGAGGAGGGAGGAAAATGTGGCTCCATAACTTAGCTGACATTTTCCTTTCTATGAAGAGCAGAGCCCTAGCAAGCTTGTTCCCCAGTCCTGACCTTAGGAACTCCTGTTTTACTGGCTAATTCTTACCTGAACACCCCCTAATCATTGTCTGCTCCCTACCTCAAAAATTCCTTAGCCTTTGCTGCTGGTGGATGAAGCCCATACTCTTTTTTTTGTTGTTGTTTGTTTGTTTTGTTTTTGCGGTACGTGGGCCTCTCACTGCTGCGGCCTCTCCCATTGCGGAGCACAGGCTCCGGACGCGCAGGCTCTGTGGCCATGGCTCACGGGCCTAGTCGCCCCACGGCATGCGGGATCCTTGTGGACCGGGGCTCGAACCCACCTCCCCTGCATCGGCAGGCGGAATCTCAACCACTGAGCCACCAGGGAAGCCCTAACTAACCTAACTTTGATATGCAAATAATACCATTTCTCTTTGGGAAAATTAAAATAAGAAGAATTTCACTAATAGGTTTTTGGTAACATATTCATCGGTAAGTAAGGGAGGCCTCTGAGTACTTTAAACACAAAACAATCTTAGAAGCTGACTGTGGGGCTTCCCTTGTGGCGCAGTGGTTAAGAATCTGCCTGCCAATGCAGGGGACACAGGTTCGAGCCCTGGTCCGGGAAGATCCCACATGCCACAGAGCAACTAAGCCTGTGTGCCACAACTACTGAGCCTGCGCTCTAGAGCTCGCAAGTCACAACTACTGAGCCCCACTGCTGCAACTACTGAAGCCCGCACGCCTAGAGCCCGTGCTCCGCAACAAGAGAAGCCACCGCAATGAGGAGCCCGCGCACCGCAACGAAGAGTAGCCCCCACTCGCCGCAACTAGAGAAAGCCTGCGTGCAGCAACAAAGACCCAACACAGCCAAAAATAAAAATAAAAAAAATAAAAAAAGAAGAAGCTGACTGTGGCTAACAGACAGAGTAAGACACTTCAGAGTTTGTGAATTAAGAACTTGAAAAAAAATAAACCTGAGACCTTGCCCTTTAACGTTTGTTTGGCAAATGTCAACTGCCTGCTGTGTGACTAGGACTAGATCTCTCCTCTGAGAGAAGAGGTTAAGGATTCTTTTCACTGGTCAGGAATGGCAAGCCCCATTTAGGGATTGCTATGATGAAAGCTAAAGGGCAAGTGTCAGACTCTGACGGGAGGAAGATGTGCACCACAACAATCATTTATAAAAATGATTAAATGAGCCTTTGGCTACCTTGTTTTCCAATTGTCCAATGCGGTTTATGCTCAGGATTGAATGGGTGACTATTTGTGAGATTTCTTTTTCGTTTAAATTCATATTGCATGATACAGAAATTTAGGATGTGCTTGCTCCAAGGGTAAAATGAAATTGTAAAAAAAAAAGAAAAGGCATTGATTAACTTCTGTCCAATTATTTGAATACATTTTCAGACACTTTCTATCACTTGATTTTAACCACTGACAGATTCAGAATTTGAGGACTAGAGACACCAATTATCATATAGATAATTCTGGATTTGTTATCACACAACTAGTAAGTAGCAGAATTGGAAATGAAAGATCTTCTGGTTTCCTCATCTGTACAATGGGTATAATAAGTCTTGCTACACATGACTGTTCTCAAAATTAAATGAACTCCCAAATGCAAGGTGTCCATCACACTGACTGGCTACTACTTAGCTCTCAGCCATGCCTGTTGGGTTCATTATTCAGTCATCTTATACGGCACTGTATCAGGCACATAAGTTTTCCATAAATTCTAGAGTTTTTAGTTAATCAGTGAGTCTTCTATGGCTGCAGTGGTGCATCCTGATGGGCTCTAGGTCATCACTATCCTTCTTCTCATGCAGCTGCCTGTAACTGAAGGCATGACTCTGGGTTCCCACCTGCAATTTCCTCAAAAAACGTGAACTTAGAAACCCTCTAGAAGGAAGGTGAATAATTAAGTACCTGAAATCAGAGCAGACAGGTTGTAGGGGGGACTCCACAGCCAGCCTAGAGGGGGCTGCGTGCTGGCCCCCGGATGGAGTTCCCTCCATTCCACCACATACTCCTGCACAGCAGCGGCAGCTTTCTCTGGAGGTGTCCATGTCACCATGAGGTTGTCCACGCCCTCTGAGTTTGCTGAGACCTGTTGAGGAGCCAGCAACCCTTTATGGGGAAAGAGGGGGAGGAGTAAAAATAAAAATCACAGTGGATAAAGACATAGAAAACAACAACTCAACCCAGCAAAGTTGTAGCAAGAACCGATTTCTTTTAAAGAACTGCAGGTTCACAGATTTTGTTCATCCAGCTTCTCAGATCAGTGCCAGGACCCTATGTAGTGTTATTTATGAAATTATTTTCCCCTTCACCTTCCATTTCACTTCCCATTTCTGTGTCCCCAAAGGTACCTGCTCTAGTGAATATAATATGCATCCTTCTAATCCACCTCCCATATGTTTATTTACATATATATGTGTCCTTGAGAATTAGTGTTGCTTTATGCTGGTGTGTTGAATTTTCATGAAACATGTTTGGAGTAAATCTAATGCATTTGCTAACTTTTTATTTCACTCAACATTATGTTTCCAGGATACATCCATCCTGCTGCTATATGAAAATCCAGCTCATTCCTTCAGACTGCTGCCTCAACCCTGTCTTTGTCCAGTCTCCAAGTGACAAGCAGTAGCTTCCTTCCAACTTTTTGCCAACACAAACAAGGATGCAATGAACATTCTCTAGCATGTCCTCATGTGTGCCTGTGCAAAAGTGTCTCTCTCACCCTCCTACACTGTTGGTGGGAATGTAAATTGGTAAAGCCACTATGGAGAACAGTATGAAGGTTCGTTAAAAAACTAAAAATAGAGCTACCATATGACCCAGCAATCCCACTTCTGTGCATATATCCAGAGAAAACCATGACTTGAAAGGATGCATGCACCCCGATATTCATGTTTACAATAGCCAGGACATGGAAGCAACCTAAATGTCCATCGACAGAGGAATGGATAAAGAAGATGTGGTACATATATATTAATACAATGGAATATTACTCAGCCATAAAGAGGAACGAAATAATGCCATTTGCAGCAATGTGGATGGACCTAGAGATTGTCATATAGAGTGAAGTAAGTCAGAAAGAGAAAGACAAATATCATATATCATTTATATATGGAATCTAGAAAAATTGTTCAGATGAATTTATCTGCAGGGCAAAAACTGAGTCACAGATTAGAAAACAAACTTATGGTTATCAAGGAGGGAAAGGGTGGGTGGGATGAACTGGGAGATTGGGATTGACATATATACACTACTATATATAAAACAGATAACTAATGAGAATCTGCTGTATAGCACAGGAACCTCTACTCAGTGCTCTGTGGTGACCTAAATGGGAAGGAAATCTAAAAAAGAGTGTATATATATATATATA
This sequence comes from Tursiops truncatus, assembly GCF_011762595.2. Lineage (NCBI taxonomy): Eukaryota > Metazoa > Chordata > Mammalia > Artiodactyla > Delphinidae > Tursiops > Tursiops truncatus. Next base: position 126,055,214 of record NC_047034.1, read on the forward strand.
TATGTATATATATATATATATATATATATATATATATATATATATATATAACTGATTCAATTTGCTGTACAGCAGAAACTAACACAATATTGTAAAGCAACTATACTCCAATATATTAAAAAATTTTTTTAATATCTTTATTGGAGTATAATTGCTTTACAATGTTGCGTTAGTTTCTGTTGTACAACAAAGTGAATCAGCTATAAGTATACATATATGTTCATATCCCCTCCCTCTTAAGCCTCCCTCCCATCCTCCCTATCCCACCCCTCTAGCACTGAGCTGATCTCCCTGTGCTATGCAGATGCTTCCCACTAGCTATCCATTTTACATTTGGTAGTGTATAGATGTCAGTGCTATTCTCTCACTTCGTCCCACCTTCCCCTTCCCCTCCGGTGTCCTCAAGTCTGTTCTCTACGTCTGCATCTTTATTCCTGCCCTGCCACTAGGTTCATCAGTACCATTTTTTTAGATTCCATATATGTGCGTTAGCATACGGTATTTGTTTTTCTCTTTCTGACTTCACTCTGTATGACAGACTCTAGGTCCATCCACCTCACTACAAATAACTCAATTTCATTTCTTTTTATGGCTGAGTAATATTCCATTGTATATATGTGCCACATCTTCTTTATCCATTCATCTGTCGATGGACACTTAGGTTGCTTCCAAGTCCTTGTTATTGTAAATAGTGCTGCAATGAACACTGTGGTACATGACTCTTTTTGAATTATGGTTTTCTCAGGGTATATGCACAGTAGTGGGATTGCTGGGTCATATAATAGTTCTATTTTTAGTTTTTTAAGGAACGTCCATACTGTTCTCCAAAGTGGCTGTATCAATTAATATTCTCACCAACAGTGCAGGAGGGTTCCCTTTTCTCTACACCCTCTCCAGCATTTATTGTTTGTAGATTTTTTGATGATGGCCATTCTGACTGATGTGAGGTAATACCTCATTGTGGTTTTGATTTGCATTTCTCTAATGATTAGTGATGTTGAGCATCTTTTCACATGTCGGTTGGCAATCTGTATGTCTTCTTTGGAGAAATGTCTATTTAGGTCTTCTGCCCATTTTTAGATTGGATTGTTTGTTGTTTTGATATTGAGCTGCATGAGTTGCTTATATATTTTGGAGATTAATCCTTTGTCAGTTACTTTGTTTGCAAATATTTTCTCCCATTCTGAGGGTTGTCTTTTCGTCTTGTTTATGGTTTCCTTTGCTGTGCAAGAGCTTTTAAGTTTCATTAGGCCCCATTTGTTTATTTTTTATTTTATTTCCATTACTCTAGGAGGTCGGTCAAAAAAATCTTGCTGTGATTTATGTCAGAGTGTTCTGCCTATGTTTTCCTCAAAGAGTTTTATAGTGTCTGGCCTTACATTTAGGTCTTTAATCCATTTTGAGTTTATTTTTGTGTACGGTGTTAGGGAGTGTTCTAATTTCATTCTTTTCCATGTAGCTGTCCAGTTTTCCCAGCTCCACTTATTGAAGAGGCTGTCTTTTCTCCATTGTATATTCTTGCCTCCTTTGTCAAAGATAAGGTGACCATAAGTGCGTGGGTTTATCTCTGGGCTCTCTATCCTGTACCATTGATCTATATTTCTGTTTTTGTGCCAGTACCATACTGTCTTAATTACTGTAGCGTTGTAGTAGAGTCTGAAGTCCAGGAGCCTGATTCCTCTAGCTCTGTTTTTCTTTCTCAAGATTGCTTTGGCTATTCGGGGTCTTTTGTGTTTCCATACAAATTGTGAAATTTTTTGTCCTAGTTCTGTGAAAAATACCACTGGTAGTTTGATAGGGATTGCATTGAATCTGTAGATTGCTTTGGGTAGTATAGTCATTTTCACAATGTTGATTTTTCCAATCCAAGAACGTGGTCTATCTCCCCATCTGTTTCTATCACCTTTAATTTCTTTCATCAGTGTCATAGTTTTCTGCATACAGGTCTTTTGTCTCCTTAGGTAGGTTTATTCCTCGGTATTTTATTCTTTTTGTTGCAACGGTCAATGGGAGTGTTTCCTTAATTTCTCTTTCAGATTTTTCATCATTAGTGTATAAGAATGCAAGAGATTTCTGTGCATTAACTTTGTATCCTGCTACTTTACCAAATTCATTGATTAGCTCTAGAAGTTTTCTGGTAGCATCTTTAGGGTTCTCTATGTATAGTATCATGTCATCTGCAAACAGTGACAGTTTTACATCTTCTTTTCCAATTTGGATTCCTTTTATTTCTTTTTCTTCTCTGATTGCCGTGGCTAGGACTTCCAAAACTATGTTGAATAATAGTGGTGAGAGTGGACATCCTTGTCTTGTTCCTGATCTTAGTGGAAGTGGTTTCAGTTTTTCACCATTGAGAATGATGTTGGCTGTGGGTTTGTCATATATGGCCTTTATTATGTTGAGGTAAGTTCCCTCTATGCCCACTTTCTGGAGAGTTTTTATTATAAATGGGTGTTGAATTTTGTGAAAAACTTTTTCTGTATCTATTGAGATTATCATATGGTTTATATCCTTCAGTTTGTTAATATGGTATATCACATTGATTGTTGTTTATACTGAAGAATTCTTGCATTCCTGGAATAAACCCCACTTGATCATGGTGTATGATCCTTTTAATGTGCTCTTGGATTCTGTTTGCTAGTATTTTGATGAGGATTTTTGCATCTATGTTCATCAGAGATATTGGCCTGTAGTTTTCTTTTTTTGTGACATTTTTGTCTGGTTTTGGTATCAGGGTGATGGTGGCCTGGTAGAATGAGTTGGGGAGTGTTCCTCCCTCTGCTATATTTTGGAAGAGTTTGAGAAGGATAGGTATTAGCTCTTCTCTAAATGTTTGATAGAATTCACCCGTGAAGCCATCTGGTCCTGGGCTTTTGTTTGTTGGAAGATTTTAAATCACAGTTTCAATTTCAGTGCTTGTGATTGGTCTGTTTATATTTTCTATTTCTTCCTGGTTCAGTCTCAGAAGGTTGTGCTTTTCTAAGAATTTGTCCATTTCTTCCAGGTTGTCCATTTTATTGGCATATACTTGTTTGTAGTAATCTCTCATGATCCTTTGTACTTCTTCAGTGTCAGTTGTTACTTCTCCTTTTTCATTTCTAATTCTGTCGATTTGAGTCTTCTCCCTTTTTCTCTTGATGAGTCTGCTAATGGTTTATCAATTTTGTTCATCTTTTCAAAGAACCAGCTTTTAGTTTTCTTGATCTTTGCTACTGTTTCCTTCATTTGTTTTTCATTTGTTTCTGATCTGATCTTTATGATTTCTTTCCTTCTACTAACTTTGGGTTTTTTTTTGTTGTTGTTCTTCTTCTTTCTCTAATTGCTTTAGGTATAAGGTTAGGTTGTTTATTTGAGATTTTTCTTGTTTCTTGAGGTAGGATTGTATTGCTATAAAGTTCCCTCTTAGTACTACTTTTGCTGCATTCCATAGGTTTTGGGTCGTCGTGTTTTCATTGTCACTTGTTTCTCAGTATTTTTTGATTTCCTCTTTGATTTCTTCAGTGATCTCTTGGCTGTTTAGTAGCGTATTGTTTAGCCTCCATATGTGTGCATTTTAAAAGTTTTTATTCCTGTAATTGATATCTAGTCTCATAGCGCTGTGGTCAGAAATGATGCTTGATACGATTTCAATTTTCTTAAATTTACCAAGGTTTGATTTGTGACACATGATGTGATCTATCCTGGAGAATGTTCTGTGTGCACTTGAGAAGAAAGTGTATTCTGTTGTTTTTGGGTGGAATGTCCTGTAAATATCAACTAAGTCCATCTGGTATAATGTGTCATTTAAAGCTTGTGTTTCCTTATTTATTTCTGTTTGGATGATCTGTCCATTGGTGTAAGTGGGGTGTTAAAGTCCCCTACTATGATTGTGTTACTGTTGATTTCCCCTTTTATGGCTGTTAGCATTTGCGTTATGTATTGAGGTGCTCCTATGTTGGATGCATAGATATTTACAATTATTATATCTTTGTCTTGGATTGATCCGTTGATCATTATATATTGTCCTTCCTTGTCTCTTGTAATAGTCTTTATTTTAAAGTCTATTTCATCTGATATGAGTATTGCTACTCCAGCTTTCTTTTGATTTCCATTTGCATGGAATATCTTTTTCCATCCCCTCACTTTCAGTCTGTATGTGTCCCTAGGTCTGAAGTGGGTCTCTTGTAGACAGCACATATATGGGTCTTGTTTTTGTATCCATTCAGCCAGTCTGTGTCTTTTGTTTGAGGCATTTAATCCATTTACACTTAAGGTAACGATTGATATGTATGTTACTATTACCATTTTCTTGTTTTGGGTTTGTTTTTACAAGTCTTTTCCTTCTCTTGTGTTTCCTGCCTAGAGAAGTTCCTTTAGCATTTGTTGTAAAGTTGGTTTGGTGGTGCTGAATTCTCTTAACTTTTGCTTGTCTGTAAAGCTTTTGATTTCTCTGTCGAATCTGAATGATATCCTTGCGGGGTAGAGTAATCTTTGTTGTAGGTTTTCCCCTTTCATCACTTTAAACATATTTTGCCACTCTCTTTTTTGGCCTGTAGAACTTCTGTTGAAAGATCAGCTGTTAACCTTATGGGGATTCCCTTGTATGTTATTTGTTGCTTTTCCCTTGCTGCTTTTAATATTTTTTCTTTGTGTTTAATTTTTGTTAGTTTGATTATGTGTCTCGGCATGTTTCTCCCTGGGTTTATCCTGTATGGGACTCTCTGTGCTTCCTGGACTTGATGAACTATTTCCTTTCCCACGTTGGGGAAGTTTTCGACTATAATCTCTTCAAATATTTTCTCAGACCCTTTCTTTTTTTCTTTGTCTTCTGGGATGCCTATAATTCGAATATTGGTGTGCCTAGTATTGTCCCAGAGGTCTCTGAGACTGTCCTCCATTCTTTTCATTCTTTTTTCTTTATCTGCTCTGTGGCAGTTATTTCCACCACTCTATCTTCCAGCTCACTTATTCGTTCTTCTGCCTCAGTTATTCTGCTATTGATTCCTTCTAGAGTACTTTTAATTTCAGTTATTGTGTTGTTCATAACTGTTCGTTTGCTCTTTAGTTCTTCTAGGTCCTTGTTAAATGTTTCTTGTATTTTCTCTATTCTATTTCCAAGATTTTGGATCATCTTTACTATCATTACTCTGAATTCTTTTTCAGGTAGTTTGCCTATTTCCTCTGCATTTATTTTATACTCCAATTTAAAAAAAAAAAAGAGTGACTCTCTCTCTCTCTCTCTAAATGCACAGAATTTCTTGATTATAGACTAAATTCACCTATTTCACTAAATACAGCCAGGGTGATCTCTAAAATAGTCAGTCAGTTGACACTCCAACAAGAAAAGCATAAGAAGTTCTCATTTCCCCACCAGCACTTGGTATTTTCTGACTTTCTCATTTTGCCAATCCGGTACATGTAAGGTGGTATTTAATTGTGGTTTTATTTTCATTTTCTGATTTCTTATGAGGCTGAACTTCTCTTCCCATATTACTAGCTGTGTGACTTTCCCCTTCTCATACTTCACTCATTTTTTCTATTGTGTTTCCTGTCTTCTTCCTGACTTGCAGAAATAGCTTTTATATTCTAGATATTAATCACTTGTTAGTTTTCAACACCAAATATATCTCACTCCAGTCTTTCAATCTCTGAAAACTTTGTGATGTGTTTGTTGCACAAACATACTTTGATGTGGGTAAATTTATCCACAGTTTGTGTATTTTGAGTCTTGTTTATGAAATCCTTCCATTCTGGGGTCACAAAGATACTAAACTACATTTCCACCCATTGGCTTTTGGTTTTACCTTTCACATTTAGGTTTTTAATCCAAATCTAGCTAAAGTGTATTTTTTTTAAGGAAATAAACTTTATTATTTTTTCCACACAGTGAGTCCATTTTTCCAAATGTGGTTTCATCCCTGTCCCACACCAAGTTCCACACATTCATGGGTTTATGTCTAGGTCAGCTTCTTCACCAGAACACACTGGTTGCATTACGAGGCTCTGTGACACCTGACTATTCGGTGGTTAAAGTCCCTCCTCATTTTGCTCTTCTTTTTACAAAGTGGTCTTGGGTATTCAAGAAACTTTATTCTTCCATATAGCTTTTAGAATCAGTTTATCAGAGTCCTCAAAAATTTCAGCTGGTACTTTTATTGGAATTATATTAAATTTATAGCTCAATTTAGACAATGTTAAATTGTCCCATTTATAAATATACTGTCTATTTGAAATTATTTAGGTCTCCTTTTATATCTTTTAATGGAATTTCAAAAATTCGTCCTTAAAGTTTTAATGCATTCTTTTTTAGGTTAATTCCTAGACACTTTATACTATTAGTTTGCAATTTAAATGGCATCTTATTTTCTACTGCTTTTTCCAGTATTAATTTGTTTATGTTATTCTTATTCTGGCAGACCTGCTAAACTCTCTAATGAGTTCTAATAATTTGTCTATTGCCCTTGTTAAAAAATTTCCATGTAATAATCTTATTAGCTGTACACTTAAAATATCTTCTCTTTTCAATCTTTGAATTAAATCTTATGCTTTTTTTTTTTTTCTTGCTTTTATCTTGTAATTTTAAAGAGAATGTTCCTACATATCTTTATTACGATGATGCTCGCTGCATGTTTTTGGTAGAAAGTCTTAGCAAAGCTGAAAAGTTTTCTTTTCTTCATAGCTTTCAAATTGATTTTATTTGTAATAAAATACTACTTATTTGGGCTTCCCTGGTGGCGAAGTGGTTGAGAGTCCGCCTGCCGATGCAGGGGACTGGGTTCGTGCCCCGGTCCGGGAAGATCCCACATGCTGCAGAACGGCTAGGCCTGTGAGCCATGGCTGCTGAGCCTGCACGTCCGGAGCCTGTGCTCCGCAACGGGAGAGGCCACAGCAGTGAGAGGTCCGCGTACCGCAAAAAAACACCCAACAACAACAACAACAAAAACTATTTATTTACTAAAAACTTTGCTTTACTGAATATATATATATATTTTTTTTTGCTGTACGCGGGCCTCTCACTGCTGTGGCCTCTCCCGTCGCGGAGCACAGGCTCTGGATGCACAGGCTCAGCGGCCATGGCTCACGGGCCCAGCCGCTCCGCGGCATGTGGGATCCTCCCAGACCAGGGCACGAACCCGCGTCCCCTGCATCGGCACGCGGACGCCCAACCACTGCGCCACCAGGGAAGCCCTGAATATTTTTCTACATCTGTTAAGAACATATCCTTTTTTTTCTCTTTCAGTATTAAAGTAATGAATTACAATGATGCATTTTTCTGATACTGATCTATCTTTGTATTTTTGGGAGCAACACCTGCTTGATCATTCTGCACTCGTATTCTTTCCTTCTATTACTTCTTTCTTTTTTAATAGACTTTATTTTTTAAAGCTGTTTTAAGTTCATGGCAAAATTGAGTGGGAGGCACAGAGATTTTCCACACACCCCTGCCCACATACACACATCGCCTCCCCCACTATTGACATCCTGCATCAGAGTAGTACATTCTATAAGATTCTTGATAAATATTTTAGAATACTTTTTCCCTTTCATTTACTTTTTTTCTCTTATTGGGACTCCTTTTAGGTGGTTGTCATTACTTCTCTTTTTATTCTTTCAGTGTTTTAAGTCTTCTCATTTTTCAAATTCTTTTCCCCTTTTGATGACTTTTCAAAGAGTTTCTCATCCAATCTTCCATGTACTCTTTCAATCTTCAGATGAGTCCTTTCTGCAATCCAACCCATTGGGTGAGTTCATTATTTCAACAACTGAACTTTCCATACTGAATCTCTTTATTTGGGCCTTTTCCACAACCACTTATTTCTGATTTATGTTCCTAGCATCCTCTCTTATCTTTCTAAGGATACTTATTATGCTTATTCTAAACTCTTGCTCTTTCTGTTGTGCTGGTTATACTTCCTACCATACAGGTAGTCCCATTTGCTGCCTTTCTTTCTCAGAATTTGTGCCCCTCAGATTTCTACTAATTTTCTCCTTTGGGATCATGTTTTATTTTCTTGGATTGATCAGCAGCCTTGGTCTTTATTTTTCTGTTGGGGGAGGAGTGAAAGTTTAGCCAGAGCTCATGCTCCTCCAGGTAAGTTTAGGTGGGGTGGAAGAGCTTTTCAGAGAGGAAAGCCAGGGAGCCTGTAGTGATTCACCCTAAGCTCTGCCTGCCTCCTGTTCCCCGTAGGTGTACCTGGCAGCTCCAGAACCTACCCATGTCTCTGTGGATGGCACTGCTCTTCATGGGGGGTAGGGCTGTTATTCTCTTTTATAATTGCCAGGCCATGGGATGGGTGGCAGAAGAAAATCACAGGCACTCTTTGTCAGGTTCCAGGGCTTCCTTGAAGTTACTCTGCCCTGCCCTCCAGACTTTCCTGCCCATAGTAAAAATGCCCAGGTGATGGACATCTCAGGGCAACAAGGGGAAGAAAAAGGAGTGTAACCAGGAAGTGCTACCTCAGCCCTCCCCCTTCATCACTATTACCCATCCACAGGCACTCAGCCATCCAGTTCTGTCTCTCCTGTGGTTATCTTCAGGGAAGGTTTGGTGGTGAGAGCCTGGAACCTGTGTGTTGGCTCCCTTGCCAGGAACTCGAATTCCCCAGCCCTGGTTCTTTATCTTCATTTGCCTTGGTATCTTATTTTCTGGCTATGTCACAAGTTTGCTTTTGTTTTGTTTTGTTTTGGAGAATAAAATGTATTCATTCAGTAATATGTATTGATCACCTAGGGTTTGCAAGACCCTTTGCCAGATGATGGGCTAAAATAGCCAAAGAGCCTTTCTAACCACTGCTCTCTTTGCAGTTAGCTAAGTAAATCAACCTGGCATTGCCCAGCCTCTGAGTCACCACACTTGGCAGGAACCAGCCTGAATTTCCTCTCCATCATGTTTGCCAGGGCATGCTCTCTCCTTTAGAACTCTGCTAACAACTCACCTCTCTGACACCTTTCAAAGTTATTCCTTTAGCCTCTATCATTCGACTTCCCATCTCCATTTTCACCGAGAACTTCTAAATAGAGCTATGGAGTCATAAGGTATTTGGAAAAAGTGCCCACCTAAGAGACAGGTGGCTTGGTTTTTCAGTCCAGCTCTGCCACTAATTGTGTATATGATCTTGGCCAAGTTACATCACCTCCTGGGGCCTCAGTCTCTGACATCTGTGTGGGCCTCTATTTATGGCTGTACTGCTTTCTGTTTCTTGTCATAGTTTCAAGAATTCTTGAGCATAGGGACTGGTCTGAAATATTAAATATGTTTTACTTGTTGACTGGTGGGTTTAGCACACATTCAATTTTCATCATAAACCAACAAAATCATTCTAGTGCTTCTTGATATGCAGTGCTGTGGCATATACCTTTTACAACAAAGTTGTCCCTACTTTCTCAAAATCAACATAATTCTGCCTCGTGGGGCGTTATTTTTCTCTTCCTAGAAGGAAAGCTATTTATGTGAGTAGTGTGAACATATATTGAAAGAGAGGGAGACAAAAATCATGGTACGCTATTCCTACAAATCATGCAGAATTTGCATAAGACAAGAGGGCTCCAGGATGGGACCATGTGGTTTGCAAATCTGTCCTCCAGGTCTCGCTGGGGTGCACAACTACTCTTATTGGATGGTTTAGGTGTGGCATTAGGAGAGACAATAGGCTCTTGAGATTTCTGGGAGTAGGACCCTCTTAGTCACAGCTCAGTTCTAGAGAACTGTTTCAATATCCTACTTTACCACCCCTCCACGCTCCTCCTTATTGAGCCTCACCCTTATTTAACACCTTCCATTATGAGAGGAAGAAGTGTGTCTCTTACATCTTTTTTGCTATTGGATCCCATCATCTTTCAGCTCCCCAGGAACTTCATTCCATTAATGATCCCCTTTCCCCTTTACCTTCAACTCTTTCCCACCCCATTTCTCCTTTTCAACTTATATGCCTGCTCAGACCTCACTTTAAAGCAAACCCTCACGCTCGCACACCTGCACTACTTTGCCTGGCTAACACCATCTTGTCTCTCCGTTTCTGTTCACATGTAGCCTCCTCTCTAAGCCCATGCTTCAGCTTTTCTCTGTTCCTAGAGTGCCCTGTGCACACCTCTAATATTACACTTATCCTGTACTGCAGTTTACTTGTTTATATGTCTATCCCTCCCACCGGACAAAATATCAAAATATAACTGTAGGACCTTGACTGTATTTTTTACCTCTTGTGAATTCCAGTTACCTTATATAGTAATCTCAATAAATTTTTGTTGAATCAATAATGTAGAGGCCAACTCTAAAATAATGAATGTGTCATTTTGAGAAGCTGTTTCCAAATCTAAATAAAGAAGCTGGAATGGGCCCAGAAACTTCAAGAAGCTTATATCCTCAAGACCCATCTGCAGTGAGGTTTAAAGAAGTAACGTATTTTGACATACTACATCTTAACAAGAGCAGGATACTAAACAGTGGTAAGATCTCAATTTCCCCCCAACAGAATTCCCTTTAAAACTTATATACATAGTACTTATTCATTGAAGAAAAAAAATTTAAATATAAAAATCACCTGTAATACCATATTGTAGATATGGTTTCTGTTAATATTTCCATGTACATTCTCCTAGATTTTTTTTTTACTATGTTAAAATGTGTATTTGTGTAAATATATTTTTTAAATGACATCATACCATGTATACTTTTGAAAGCCTACTTTTTCACTTATTATGTGCATATTTCCATGCTAATAAAAACATAGCTACAATATCACTTTAATGCTGGAGTGGGATTAAGGTGGGTGAGGGTCATGACATATTTAACCAATCCATCCTCTATTATTAAATATTTAGGCTTTGAGGTGTTTCATTATTGAGGTGTTTCATTATTTCAAAAACATTTCAACAAACATTTTTGTGCTTACATTTTTTTAAGCTCATGCCTTATTATTCACTAGGATACATTTCTTTTGTTGTTGTTGTTGTTGCATTGGGTTTTTATTGCTGTGCATGGGCTTTCTCTAGGTGCATTGAGTGGGGGCTACTCTTCATTGAGGTGCACTGTCTTCTCATTGGGGTGGCTTCTCTTGTTGCAGAGCACAGGCTCTAGGCACGTGGGCTTCAGTAGTTGTGGCACGCAGGCTCAGTAGTTGTGGCTCGAGGGCTCTAGAACGCAGGCTTGGTAGTTGTGGTGCACAGGTTTAGTTGCTCCGCAGCATGTGGGATCTTGCTGGACCAGGGCTTGAACCCGTGTCCCCTGCATTGGCGGGTGGATTCTTAACCACTGCGCCACCAGGGAAGTCCCGAGGACACATTTCTAATGGCAAAATTTCTTGATCGAAAGATATGTTCATATTTAAAGTTTGTTAGTGTTACCAATTGCCAACTTTCTCTTAAGAAAGTTGTACCAATTTACACACCTGCCAGCAGTATACAAGGGTATATTTTCCCCACACTCTCACCAATATAGGTTATGCTAATTCTACTTACTCTTTCTCGGTCTGGTTTGATTTCTCATGTTTTTTTAAAATTTGCATCTCATTGATTGCTAACTAGGCTAAAAATTTCATATCTTTATTATTACTTTTATTTTATATTTATGTTTTGAGTAGCCTGTTCATATCCCATGATCTCGTATTATTTGAAAACTTATATATACAGATAATCAATCCTCTTTTCACCAAAAATGTAGCATACACTTTTCTTAAATTGCTCTTTGCATTTTAAAGCCTTATTTATGGTGTTTTAAAATTTTTTACTTTACTATGCATAAAGTTTGAGATTTTTTTCCCTATCGTTAATCCATCTTTTCCTTCAGGTTTCATGCCTTCCCCACATGAGGCAGAGATTACCAGTTACCTACCAAATACTCTCTCCTCAGCTTCTTTAGCAAGGGAACAATGTATTTCTGAGCCTCCTTTGCAGTTGGGTGTGATCAGGTGACCAGTTAGGGTCAATGACTGCAAGGGTTGTTGTGTGACCTGGGGCAAAACTCCTGAAGAGGGAGAGTTGAGGCTTCTCCCTTCTTCTTTTCTGTTGCCTAGAAGGAAACAGCTAGAGCTCCAGCAGCCATCCTGGACCACTTCCATCTTGTGGATGGAAGTCAACTTGGCAGTGGGTACGGAAGGAAGGAGCCTGGAGTCCTCACAATGTTATGAAGCTGTCACACTAACCCTGGGCTGTCTACCTCCAAATTTCTTTTATACAAGAGAATAAATAAGTCACTGTAGTCAGGCCTTTGGTAAGAGCAACTCTTACTCCTAAGAGCGATTCCTAACTCATATGCCAACCCAAGGTTATATCAATATTTATTTGTATTTTTATCTACTATATTACCTCTACATTTACAGATGTACGACTGAAATGACATATAACCAAGGTTCGACAGTGTCTATAAGATAATCATTTTTGGTAGAAGCTTCTTCAAAATGATAATTGCTAGACCCCCATGTGGATAAACTGTTACACTGAATTTTAAGGAAGGATCTAATTATAGAGTTTTATTCTATCAGGCATTTTTTGAAAAAGTTAGGCCAATGATCTTGACTTGAAATACTTTTATTATACAGATCTGGAGAAATAGCTTTAATATCTATTTTTTTTTGATGAATTACGGGCTTACATCCTAAGTTAGTTTTCAGGGGATGCAACTATAAAATGTGTATAGCTAGTTGGGAGGTTTTCAGTGTAGATAATTGGATACATATCTAAATTTGTGTAATAAAGAGCTGTATTATAGCAACATTGTACTATAGTTCCATAACAGCCAGAATTTCATTTTAATACTATTGGTTTTAAAACATATTTTGACTATAGGTATGGTTTTTCTAGAACTTGACAACACATATTATTCTTGCTTCTGGAAAAATGAGCCAGATAAGAGCGTTCAATTTAATGTAATGAATATTTCCTTGACTAGTATTTATTAAGCACCTGCTACGTATTAGTCTCTGTATTTAATCTCACAATGACTTGTAATTCAGGTAATAAAATCCCTAGTTTAGAGAGGGGGAAATTGAAGCTCAGAGGTGTTAATTCACTTGTCCAAGGACACTCACTGGCTAAATGGAAATTTCAGACAGCCTCTGAAGGCTGTTGACTCCAAATTCTAAACTCCTGTGTTACTCATACCAGGCCCTGAGCTGGACCTGAGGGAGATAAGAGATTAGTAAAACAATTTCCTTCAAGTAATATTAAAGAAAATTTGGTACTTACCTGCCCCACACAGATCCGTTATGTTAATATGAGTGGGCAAGGAACTGCCTTTCGAGTTAGCTGCAGACACGGATACAGCCCAGTTCCCAGTTCTGGGAATGACCCAGGTCCAGGAGGTGTGTTCTGTGATGTTCTGTAGTGTGGCTTTCCCCCCTGCTACCTCCTGCAAGGTCACTCGATAGTGGAGGATTTTTCCTTTTGCCTCTGATAGACTCAGATTCTGCAACAAAACACATCTCCTTACTATGTACTCTCAGACAAGGTCACTGGATGCTCTATGCTAGGACCTCATGACTACCAGCAGCAGGTGGCTACACTGGAGTGACCTTTTTATTTACATCTTCTCATCTCCTCCACTGCACACTTTCATGTCTCCACCCAGCCCTGCCACTTAGAAAAAAAATCAGTTAACATTTTTTAAAGCTAATTCTTAAAAACATATTGATTTTCCTTTCTTGCTTCAAAGTGACACTTCCTAATAGGAGAAAACTCAATTACATTCAATGGAACAAGTGAGGGATCTGGACTCAGAAGATCTGGGTTTGAGTTCCAGCTCTACCAATCACCAGCTGTGTGACCCTGGGCAAGGCATTCAGACCCTCTGAGTCTCCATTTCCAAATTTGTGAAACACACACACGTATATATTTTTACATAGAAAGTGCAATGCTGCTCCTGAAATCAAAAACAAGCTTTCTAAGAGCTAAACTAGTAAAATCCATACTTAGTGAATTGGATTAGCCATCTGTGCTAGGAAACTAAGACACTGTTTATAAATGTGTGACTAACAAGTTTTGGAACTGCAAGAATTCCAATTGAGATGGCTTGGGAACAATCCCAGAAAGTAAGCAGAAAACTAATTATTTGTACTGTAACCCTGTTTGGACAAGGACCATGGGAAGCAGAAGCATTGGAAATGGGGAGTTGCCAAGGCCTGTGCTGGCAGTGCCTGTCCATGCCTAGTGCAGGGAGAGAAAGGCATTGCTCACCAGACTTAAGCATCACAGTTTTCTTGACAAGACTCTTCCTTCCATGGGGTGTGGGGTGGCTTCAAGCCACTGAAAGACACACCTTAGGATTGGTAAATGCCCCTTTCTCTGGTTCTCTGCTCCCTAAGCAATCTTTTAATAATTTGGTTTCCTATGTCATTTATCGTCATTTATCTGTCAGGAGAGGCTCGGCTAACGTGAACATCTGGTTCACTTAAAATTTGTATTTTTCACTTAAAGTGAAAAAATTGGCCTTCTGATTATAATTTGGCTTCTGAAATAATTAGCACGCTGGGAGAGGATGCTCCTATCTGCTGACTCAAGCCTTCTGGTTGGCCCAACAGCTGCAATTCTCACTATAAATTAATGCATGAACATCCAGCTTTTTATATTTCAGGCTCTAGGAGCTTGAATAATGCAGATCATGCCCTAGGTACCCTTCTGGATCCACAAGGCCCAAGACTGGGTCATAAACCATGGTCAACACACTGGGTGAATGCCATGTTGTTGGGGGCATTTTTGGGCGCACGTTCAGCCGTTCCCTAGAAGACATCCTGTGTCCTGGCAAGAACCAAGAAAGTTAGCGCTGCAAACGTCCATCAGCTGATCTCATAGGCCCATTGTGTGGATTAAAACAAGTGAGTGCTTTTGACATTGTGATGTTCTGAACTGTTATTAATAAACATGCCCTTTGTCATAGGAGAAAAAACAAGATAAATTAAAGCAAAAGCTGGCTAGGGAAGACCATTCCCTCAGCTCTCTCTCACTCCATTCTTCCCTCCCTGTCCCTTGTGCAGCTCCAGAGGGAGGACTGTCACCCCCATCCCAGGCACCCCACCCAAAGGCACTCCCCAAGAGTTAACTGGGCTCACAAAGCTCCCCATTCTTGCCAGGAACCCAAGGGGCAATAGGGAAACAGCCTGCATTACCACGCGCTCATTATTGTTCACAGACACCTCAGCAATCCAGCAGTAGAGTGCTGACAGAAGGGAGGAAACGTCAAGTCCTCTTGGATCCAATGAACCTACCTAGAGACCGCTGTGGAAATCCAGCTGATCCCAGTGATGTAGTAAACAGAGGTGTGGGTTGGAAAGATGAGTAAATGTTCCCAGAGGGCAGGGAAGGGCTTGGACCCACCCTGCATTAGTTTTGAGTTGCAAATATCAGTGAGAAGGTGAGGATGGGGCCAAGGAGTTAGATAAATAAATATGGTATGCCTTGAGTTATGCTTGTATAAAATGTCAAGCTCCAGTTTGGCTATAAACATCTCTCAGATAACTGGTCTCCTTAACCAAACTGGAAAATGGGTCTAACTTGTCCAGCAGGGTCCATAGAATAAAAGATTCAATGAGTTCAATGAGCCAGTGGGAAAACAGGTATTTAGCTGGAGGGGCACTCAGTCTCCTGAAGCAACTAAAAAGAGTGTGATTAGGTTGGTTAAAAAAAACCCAGTAACATCAAGTTTGCGAATCAGGTATATAATGCATTACCCCTTGATGACACGTGGCCCTGACGGAATGGACTATCATCCCAGAACAACAGAACAGGAAGGGGTTCTACAGATTAACAATGAATTCAGTGTTTCATTTTATCAACGGGGAAACTAAGCCCTGGGGACAAGAGATGACTTGCTTAAGGCCACTCAAGGGACAGATAGAGGGGCTGAGAGTGGAATCCAGGGCTCCTGACTTCTGGATTCATGACCCCTCCACTCTGACTCACTGCTCCCTCTAACGGCAAGCGTGAGACAATGAACTGGTGAGTATGAGCGCCATGTTGCATAGTTGGACCCCATTCACCCTTCTGGCCCAGAGTTGCAAAGCAACTGGAACATCAACAGTGGGCATGAGGTCAGCAATTTGGGGAGAGTGGAGATCCAGAATTCTTTTTTTCCAGAGCCAACGAGCCCTGAGTCAGAAGGAGAGAAGCTCTGAACTGAGAAAAACCTTGGCCTGAGGAGCCAGCTGGGTCTTCTCAGATAAATTTATTTTTACTCTAGTGTTTGTTTATTTGGGTGGGTGAGAAGGGGGAATCTATCATTTATTGGGCCATACCATGAGTCAGAAGCTCTACATCCTGTCACATTTATTCCTTATAACTCCTCATTCTGATGAGGGTGCTAACGCTTAGAGAGGTTAAGAAACTGACTCAAGAAGTCCCTACAAATCTAAAAAAAAAAAAAAAGGTTCTGAAGAACCTAGGGGCAGGACAGGAATAAAGACGCAGACTTAGAGAACGGACTTGAGGACACGGAGAGGGGAACAGTAAGCTGGGACGAAGTGAGAGACTGGCATGGACATATATACACTACCAAACGTAAAATAGCTAGCTAGTGGGAAGCAGCCACATAGCACAGGGAGATCAGCTCGGTGCTTTGTGACCAGCTAGAAGGGTGGGATAGGGAGGGTGGGAGGGAGGGAGATGCAAGAGGGAAGAGATATGGGAACATATGTGTATAGCTGATTCAGTTTGTTATAAAGCAGAAACTAACACACCATTGTAAAGCAATTATACTCCAATAAAGATGTTAAAAAAAATTAATTAGGGCTTCCCTGGTGGCGCAGTGGTTGAGAGTCCGCCTGCCGATGCAGGGGACACGGGTTCGTGCCCCGGTCCGGAAAGATCCCACATGCCGCGAGGCGGCTGGGCCCGTGAGCCATGGCCACTGGGCCTGAGCGTCCGGAGCCTGTGCTCCGCAACGGGAGAGGCCACAGTAGTGAGAGGCCCGCGTACCGCAAAAAAAAAAAAAAAATTAATTCAAAAAAAACTCCCTACAGAAAAGTAATGAGAGATTTTAGTGCGCCCCCTGGTGGATATGAGAGAGGAGGGCGATATCCAGACGGAGTCTGGGGTCCCTAGGAGCATCTCAAAGACAGGGTACTTCTTGTCCCTTCTTGGGCAGTGCTGAGAGTGGGTTTCAAGCCAGTGGTCCTACTGTTGTTGTCACCCTCTCCTACTGGTAAGAATACACTAAAAAGGAAAAGCTGTCCACTGCCTCTCTCCCTTCAGTATTCTTTCTGCTCTGCCCTGTGGAAAATGATCTAAACTTAGTGAGCGTAGCCTTTCTGACTTCACTTTGTCTGAGAAGCAAAGAGTGAACAGCTCCCTCATAAACCATTATAAGAATTCTGCTGCCTGAAAAGGCTTTCAGCGTCAAAAATAACTTGGTGAATGTAATCCAAGAAAGGACAAAGTCTGATGCATTTGTGAATGTGTGCCCCGTTTGTGTTTTGAAGTATATTATAGGAAAGGTGTTTCTGTGAATTGATAAATCATTTCCTCTTAAGACTTCGAAAAAACTACTGTACTTACAATAAAGTAATATTTTACTTCTGAACTTCCCCTGATGCAAATAATAACTTTAAAATAACTGTTAGAGCTTAGCCTGTATCAGAGAAGAGAGTCTGTAATCAAGACCCGTTGGAAAGCTGGGCAGTTTGAATACTTATTAGTCACAGCTTTATCTGTGAAGATTTTTTTGGTTTTTTTTTGGTTTTGGAACACTGCTGACTTGGTTCTTGTTATTCGGGAAGATCTTTTGCTTTTCTGCTCCACCACCTAGCAGCCACATGACCTTGGGCAAGTTATTTCACCTCTCTGAGCCTCAATTTCCTCATCTGTAAAATGAGGATAATTCTATATCCAGCATAGGCTTATTGGAGGATTCAATGAGCTAAGGGCAGTAAACTGTTTCAAAAGAGTGTTTGGTGCATGAGAGATATGAAGACACTTGGTGGGTACCCTACTCTCACTTAACTCTAATATAAAAATCATCATAATTGGCACTTTTCCCATCATACTTATATGGTTCTTCTATTAATCTTGACCTGGCTTATACCACAGCTCTCTATGGAAGTTTCACCAGTGCCATACAGTTGATTACAAAGTATATGCAATTTGTGGGTTTAAGTCTGGGTACCTTGACTTCAGAACTTATGACTGCCTTCAGCAACCCCAGTCCAAAGTGAAGACAATCCTCACCTGGAAGTTTTAAAAATCACTGTACTGGAAATTTCCATCTGTGGACCTATCTCCCCACTAGCCTGTCAGTTCGTCTTTGCATCCTCAGTGTCATGACCAGTGTCCGCCTCCTAAGAATGACCTGGCAAACACTTTTCACAATTCTTATTTTCATACCAACCTCATGTTATATATACTTTTACTATCTGCACGGTACTCATGAGGCAAGTAAGGCACAGAGAGTTTAAGCGCCTTGCTCAGGAACACACAGTAAGTGGTAAAGCTGGAGCTTGAACCCAGCTAGCACAGCTGCTCTATCTGGAGAATGAAGTCTTAACTGCTGGCATGCTGGCACGTAGTAGGCATCCCCCAGGTGTTCCGCTACTCTGAACTGATTTAATTGATAGTCATACCTCCTGGTCGTTACCCGGGCATAATGATGTCTATCTTGTTTTACAGCTAGAAAACAGCAAAATAATGGAAACTTTTTAAGAGCAAAGCTTTAACTCCCCTTCCATCTCTGTTTTCTATCTTCTGTTAATTCTCTGCTACTTACTCTTATCTTTGTCACTGACCACATTCTGCTATCCAACCCAAATTCCCTGCATTGCATCTGGTACAGTATGTGTGACTAGTAAGCAAGGGAAAGCAACCTGTTCTGTCTGAAAATATCTCCAGAAATGCTGTGCCAGCCTGTGATGAGACAGGGTTGGGAAAGGGAAGGAGAGAGAGTTGAATACTGCAGCAAAACTAATCTTCCCATCTGCTGCTTTTGTATTTAAACATTGATTCTGAGGTTGGATACCTCCTATAATTATATAAGGGCCTCAGGCTCCTGGAAGCCAATCTTCCCTGGGGATTTACAATAGACCTTTGTCCTCCATCAATATAAACCAGGTTACAAATAATACTGTCTACTTTTACTGAATCCCTTTCATATGAGGAGGCCAAAGAATTCATCCCTTCAGTGCAATGTGATACAGGTTGGAATATTCTTCTTTCACCAAAGACAAAGACAGGGAGAAAGAGACCAAGTGAATGTACTGAATAAGCCGCTTCTGGTCTCAACAGTCTGAGGCTGTGCTGTAAACTGGTGTACGGGGCTGGCTCTTTTCTCTTTCTTCTTGACTTCTATGGTTCGAGGGTAGCTGTTTATCCAAATGAATTACTTCATTGAACAAGTGAATATAAAACACCCAGTTTTTTCCCCACCTTTGGAACCAAAAGATTCCCTATCTCTCTTCTATCTTGCTTGTTAAGGCTCAGGACACTGGTTGTTGGCCACTACAGGAGGGAGCTCTGCAGCCTTCAAAACGGGGCTCTCCTGACCTGAGACGGGCTGCTATCTGGAGGGTGAGCCCCTGGCCACTGTGCCATACTGGCACTTAGTAGACACACCAGTTGTCAAAGACATAGTAGGAAAAAAAGAATGTAAAATAGCTCATTCATATTTTTAAAATCAATTACATGTTGAAATGATAACATTCCAAATATATCTGCAAGTAAAATATATTATTAAAATCGTCCGCCTGTTTCTTTTTACTTTCTAAAATGTGGCTACAAGAAAGTTATTTTTTCTTTTTTTTTTTTGCTGTTCGCGGGCCTCTCACCGCTGTGGCCCCTCCCGTTGCAGAGCACAGGCTCAGCGGCCATGGCTCACGGGCCCAGCCACTCCGCAGCATGTGGGATCTTCCAGGAACCGGGGCACGAACCCGCGTCCCCCACATGGGCAGGCGGACTCCCAACCACTGCGCCACCAGGGAAGCCCTACAAGAAAGTTTTAAATTATGCATGTGGCTTGCATCCGTGGCCTGCTTTATATTTCTATGGGATAGCACTTCACTAATGTGATCCTTCAAGCCGAAGTCATGTCCCCAGGGGTTCTCCTGTCAAATGTTCTCCCATCCTTGTCCTGACTAACTTGTTCTTCTGGGGAGCTCCAGTATTAACTTCTCTTTTTTTTTAGGGTCAGAAAACTTTAATAACACCTGGACAGAATCAATACTAACAATTTAAGGGGCAGTTTATACGTGATATTTTCTAAAGATTTAAACTATTCCAAAAGATTTTATCCTTAAAATTGTTTAAAAAAACAAGCTAACAAACAAAAACTTCACCCTATTTAACCCTCAGCAACTCGACTGTGGACTCACTTTACCCACACCTCGAAATCCTTCCAACCAATTAAGAAACTAAAAAGCAGAAACTCACGTGGGATTCTGACTGTCAGGCCTATCTTTCGATGTGTAGACTCTCCTATGCCCTTTGTCCTTCTGATGCTCCATCTTTTAACTGCAGTGACTCGCTCATTGCCTGAGCTCCACTTTGTTCTATGGTTCACAAAGTTAGTCAGCTGCATGGAGAATGGACGATGCTGAAATCTGCAGTATTACATTCTGAAAGGTCCTCTCTGACTCCTCACTCCTTCCCCTGCCTGGCCATCATCCTCCCCAGCCGAACCTTGAACCCCTCCTTGAACCTGAGGGCCCTCACCACCTCCTTGCTATTTCTGTCCTCCTGCTGGACTGTGAGCTCAAGGGCATGGAGCCTGGACCTGGCTTGTTCACTTCCATATCCCCACATGCAGCACGGGCTCTAGGCCTAGAGGGGTTTTCATGTATGTGTTTGCTTGAATGAATAAATGAATGAGTGAGTGAATGAAGGAGTGAATTCAGCTCCATCTGCACACAGGTATTTCTCTTCCAGACCCGTGGCCCAAACCACCATTTCAGAAAGTTTGTGACTTGCTATGATCGAGACAGTGAGAGGACACTGAAGAAATTTACAGAGGAAATTGGAAAGGTTAATGTGGCTTTAACCCATCGTCATATCTTTTCATACATCATCTCCATATATATTTGAGGTGACTTTCTTCTTAAAGGATAGAAGCTGTATTAACTGAAGGAAAAGTGTACTGGAATCATGGATTGAAATGCTTTGTCAAAGCAAAGGAAACGGTATGAAAGTTTCTGCAGAAGGAGATGATAGAGGGAATCTGAGGGAAAGAATTGGTGACACTCCTCCCCCCACCCCTGAAAGGGCTCTAACCCAACACTGAGGCTGTTGCTAACACAGCAACAGTTTCTACCTGTTATTGCATTTACTGTTTTAACAACATCCAGGTGTTTTTGCTTGATTCATAGATTACGTTCTACTTTTTGTCTTCAACATAGAAAGTATTTTTTCTCTTAAAAGCAACTATGGGGACCTCCCTGGTGGTCCAGTGGTTACGACTCTGGCTTGCACTGCCAGGGGCATGGGTTCGATCCCTGGTTGGGGAACTAAGATCCTGCAAGCTACGTGGTGTGGCCAAAAATTTAAAAATAAAAAATTTTTAAAAAGCAACTATGGCAAAAAATAGTACAGGATATTTTTGAGGAAATGGAGTTTTTCGGAGAAACCAAGGTGTGGGAAAATGAGTAACTATGTGGGAACCAGAACATCAAAGGTCTCCTTTACCCTCAACATATTCACACACCCACCTTCATAAATCACACGCATATAGATACATTCATACACATTCACACTCAAACACCCACACATATACACCCACACTTATACCCACATGTATCCCACACACACCTTCACACTTACTCACTGCGGAGGGTGATTCACATGTTGGACTTTAACACCTAATGTGATGGTGTCAGGAGGTGGGGCCTCTGCAAGTTGATTAGGCCCTGAGGGTGGAGCCCCCATGGGTGGGATTAGCACTCTCTAAGAGACCCCAGAATGCCGTCTAGTCCCTTTCACCACGTGAGGATACAACAGAAGTCTGCGACACAGAAGAGGGCCCTCACCCAACCATGCTGGCAGCTGGATCTCGGACTTCCAGCCTCCAGACTGTGAGAAATTGATCTCTGTTATTTATAAGCCCCTAGTCTATGGTATTTTATTATACTAAGACACATCCATGCATAACATACATGCCCATACACACACACACGTACTCACATATACACACCCACACACTCACATCCCTCCCACGCATACAAAACTCCCACGCATTCACACACATGTGCACTCACTCACATATACAACACACATGCACACACACCACTCCAGACACGCACATTCATACATCCTCAACTCCCTCCACACACACCGGGGCTGTACCCATTCAGCACCAAGCTGTTCTCCCCTAGTGTAAACATCCTACAAAAATGAAAGGTCATCTCACTTCTCCCTATCTGCAAGAGAAACGTGTTCTCTCTGTGTTCACAGGCTGATGGGGTTTTACTTGGGGCTTCCTCTGGTGCCAAAGCCCCAAATTCCCCTTTGCAGTGGCGGGGTGTCCCCCTTACCTGGTTTCCCAGTATTGATCAAAGTGAAAAAAGAAAAATCAGCCACCACACACGTCTTTGCTTCCTTTCCCCCGTGTGGTCTGACTGAGGCCCCACCACAAAGCTCTTGATCCGGCTACAGTGTTTCTTTCTAGCCTGAGGTTTAGATGAGTTCCTTGTGTCACAGCACAGCCCTGTATGTGAGACTCCCAAGCCTGCCTAAGGGGGGCAAGAGGAATCCCCAGGCGGATGAGTGGAGAGGGGTGGTTCCAGAGGGCAGTATTTCCGCCCAGGAAAGGCTTCCAGCACAAGCACCACATCATGGAATCCTCTCATGGGAAATCACTTCCCCTCCCTAGACCTCAGTTTCCGTGTTTGTAAAACGAGTGTTAGAACCGCATGCTGCTTAAATGCCCTTTGGCTCTAGAGGTCTGGGATTCGTGGTTCTGGGGTCCAGAGCAGGACTGCTCATCTCAGCAACTCCAGCTGGGGTTTAATTGCCTCTCCCAGGTGGGTGGAGAGGCAGTTGAAGAAGCCCAGGATTCGACAGAGAAGGACTAAATCCTGCAATGACCCTATAAAACTGAAGACTGGGTCCAACTTTCCTTTCTCAGGCTGGACCATCACTGAAGGTTTTGAAGGTGCCCTGTCACGACTACCATCTGGCACAAGGTTATAGAAGCTTCTAGTATTTACATTTTTGGTTTCTTATTCAAATCGATTCCAGTCCAAAGCTTCTAGTATTTACATTTTTGGTTTCTTATTCAAATCGATTCCAGTCCAAAGCATCCTTCTTGGGCCCACAATTCTGGCTCCACAAAAGGAAAGATTTTCTAACTTCTCAATAAGAGATGCCATCGAGGCCTGGGCTTCCTCCAAAGCGATTCTCCCTGTCCCAGAAGGTCCCAGATATCTGTCTGTCCTGGCTGGGCTGGGAGCAATGTTTATGAGAGAAAGCGTGGACTAGAAGAGCTTTAAAGCCTCTTTGAATTTCAAGGCTTCATTTCAGAATCTAAGCTTCGTGAGGAATAGCGACAGGATCAAGATGAGTAGCAGAGAGGAGTTTGCATACGCAAGCTTGCTAAGCATTACCTGTTGGCTAACAAATAATTATTTTGACTTTGCTCTGACGTTGGTTTCAGGGTACCCTGCTCATGCCTGTTCTAAATTCTCTCTGTGACAGTATACACAGATATAGCACCAGGCACATTGCTTACTCTGTTAGGATAAAAATCATGATGCAGTATCATTTAATTTTTCCTTGGTGGCCCCCGTGATTTTTCTGCATTTGTGTCTTCTCATTGACTGGGCCCTATGACGGCCTTGTCAGCTCTGCAGGTACCAGGCTCATTACCCTCATTCTACCGAGAGAAACCCTAGAGTAGAGAGGAGTGAAATGGGACCAGAACAGAGTATCTTTTCAGATAACTGTAAAGTACATTTTGGGAGGAGGGATCTTTATGGGAGGAAGAATATTCGTTTTAACCAGTCGCTTACTTCTGAAAATGAAAACCAATAGCCAGGAATTGAGCTGGGTTCTTCTATACTATTTACAAATCATGGCTGCTCTAAACGCCTTGCTTTAGGAATAATCTTGCTATTAACAATGCTTTATTTTAAGATAAATTTTAAGCTGCAGTTTTAGTTTCGAAGGGAAGAACTTGATTATGACTCACCAAGCTATTTATAGTAGACTCCTCTTATGCCAGACATTTTGTGTGTGTGTGTGAGAGAGAGAAAGGGAAAGAGGGAGCAAGAGCTCATTTCTTAAAACTGAAGAAGATTGCAATTATCAAAATCTATCCAGCTAACCCCACCAGAGGACTCCATTAGTCTGACTTCTGGTTTCATGCTCATCAGCTTCATAATTCCAAAACTGTTTATTTGCCCTTAACTAGAAGAACTGTCGTAAAAGGGATGTAAGTTTTGGGAAATAAAACCTCTTCTTATGAACATGCCAATCAGTAGCTCAATTCAAATAGTTATTTTTTGGGACAAAGATGAGTCATGCTGTAGCAGAAAGAGCGCTGGATGGGTTTCAGCCCCAGCTCTGCACTTAGTAGGTGGGTGACTTTGAGAAGAACCTCCTTTCTTGGACTCTCAGTGTTTTCATGTGTTAGTGGGGATTCTAGTATGTACCTCTTAGAGTTTTTGTAAGGATTAAGTGAAACGATAATGCCAGCTTTCAGTACTCTGTAAAACTTTTACATTTTGTAATAACATTAGGCCTCATTGTTTTCTGGAAGGTTGTCCAGTTTACTACTCTTTTACTACTATTCGTAAGGGCTGCTTCCTTTTCCTAATCCTATTATTTTCTACTATTATTAGTATTCCTGAGGTAGAGCAGCTTTTTTTCCATCCTTTCCCTTTTCAATGACCATAGAAAACATATTGTTTTCCATTTGGTTTTTTTTTAACATCGCTATTGGAGTATAATTGCTTTACAGTGGTGTGTTAGTTTCTGCTTCATAACAAAGTGAATCAGCTATACATATACATATATCCCCATATCTCCTCCCTCTTGAGTCTCCCTCCCACCCTCCCTACTCCACCCCTCTAGGTGGTCACAAAGCACCGAGCTGATCTCCCTGTGCTATGCAGCTGCTTCCCACTAGCTATCTATTTTACATTTGGTAGTGTATATATGTCCATGCCATTCTCTCATTTTGTCCCAGCTTACCCTTCCTCCTCCTTGTGTCCTGAAGTCCATTCTCTACATCTGCATCTTTATTCCTGTCCTGCCCCTAGGTTCTTCAGAACCTTTTTTTTTAGATTCCATATATATGTGTTAGCATATGGTATTTGTTTTTCTCTTTCTGACTTACATCACTCTGTATGACAGACTCTAGGTCCATCCACCTCACTACAAATAACTCAATTTCATTTCTTTTTATGGCTGAGTAATATTCCATTGTATATATGTACCACATCTTCTTTATCCATTCATCTGTTGATGGACACTTAGGTTGCTTCCATGTCCTGGCTATTGTAAATAGAGCTGCAATGAACACTGTGGTACATGACTCTTTTTGAATTATGGTTTTCTCAGGGTATATGCACAGTAGTGGGATTGCTGGGTCATATGGTAGTTCTATTTTTAGTTTTTTAAGGAACCTCCATACTGTTTTCCATAGTGGCTATATTAATTTACATTCCCACCAACAGTGCAAGAGGGTTCCCTTTTCTCCACACCCTCTCCAGCGTTTATTGTTTGTAGATTTTTTGATGATGCCCATTCTGACTGGTGTGAGGTGATACCTCATTGTAGTTTTGATTTGCAAGAAACCATATTCTTAAACATCCACAGCTTTAATTTCCCCACAAATGAATAAGTGAGGTTGCATGGTCACTGTTGGGCATATTGTATGAATCAGAAGAGAAGGTGTACTGAGTGGGGTCAAAGGGTGGACATGCTCGGGGATGGGAGGGAACCTTGATCTGACTGGAAGTGGGTGAGGGAAAGATGTGATTGTGTGGAGGCAGGAAGTCAGAGTTCTCACCCTTGTTTGGGAAAAATAAATGACACAGAATCAAGCATCATGAGGATCTGGCTGAGAAAATGAGCTCCAACACAGACTCTGAAGGCTCATACCAAAGCCACTATGGAAACAGAAGGTCTTTTTCTGGCCTTGAAACTTATCATTCAAATATGTAATTCTCTTCATATGTCAATTATACCTCAACAAAAACAAAACAAAAAACCCAAATCTATAATTCTCCTGAATTTTAAGTGGACACTGCAAACTTACCTTCCAGAAAAGAGAAATCTGTTGTCTATTGTAGTCAATGTGCTGTCTCATGTACCAGACATCTAATGTTCCAGTAGGCTCTGTTTTGAAGGGGAAAAAAAACAGTTTCATATATACATATATATCTATACAATATGAAGACTTTGGAAGTCAATTGGTTATTCATTAAATAATTCAGGGGGAGTAGGATTATAGGATAATTTCAATTTTCTTTGTGTCCCAGTATCTTCCTTTTTCTGCTGTTACACAATGAACATGTATATATCTTTGACTACAGAAGTCAGAAAAAACAAGGTTACCTTGAAGACAAATTTTAAAAAATGACGAGGAAATTAGATTCTTAACTTACTCTTAAAACGTGTATTAGTAAAACAACTCAAAGAAAGTACGTCTGGTTAATTCTTTTTTATTGGAATGCAGAAAGAATTCTCAATAGAAAAATAAACATAAATCATAAGGGAAACATTTTTTTGATCCTGTAAAAATACAAAATACAAATGATGAACTTTGTGTTCATCTCCATTCCTGAACTTATGCTGGAGTATAATTATTTGGTTTTATGATCACTAGACAATAATCTATTTGCAAGGAGGCCTATCTCATTCATCTTAATACTTCTCATACCTAGCACAATGCTTAGAATGTAACAGACTCCCAGTTACTCTTTGTTAAATGATGAATAAGCAAATGAAAAAACCAGGCAATATTATCTACTTGATGCTGAAACACAGGCTGAACTCATAGAAGAAATAATCACCAATCCATAAGACGATGGTCAAATATTACCTAATTTAATTTGAGAAAGTCAATAGAACATACTTGAAAAGAAACTGAATAATCAACTCCTGTGTCTAAGAGTGTGTGTGTGTGTGTGTGTATGAATGGGTCAAGTAGTTTTATTTCTCCCACTGTCAGATTTGTTTTGATTTACAGCCAGGGGTGGAATCAGCAGAAGCAATCCCTGAAAACGGCTTCAATTGCACCAATTTTACTTGTGTAACAGTGACATTCAGAGTATATTAGGGTGAGGCTATCTTGGGTTCCTTTTGGAGCAGCAAGTTCCATTTAACCAGATGGAAATTTCCAGAAACTAAGTCCCATCTGGAGAGCAGAAGACAAACAGCCAGAGAGGGGAGAAGAGAAAGAAGGACAGGGAGGGAGCACATGTCCCAGCACATACTATGGGCAGGCCCTTTGTGGGCCCATTCAATTATATCTCCCGTCCTCCTCAGCCCCGTGATGCACTAGCTTCAGTGCAGTGGTTAAAGTGTGAGCTCCAGAGCCAGACTGTCTATGGGCAAATCCCAGCTCTGTGATCCTGAACAAATGTTTACCATGTCCTCAAGCCAGGTTCCTCATCTGTCAAATGAGGACAGTAATTCTACACATCAGATGGGGCTGTTGTGAGAATGTAAATGAACGGAAGAGTGCTGACACATGGTAAGTACTCAGTAAATTTTGCTGCTGTGTTTTCTTCCTTTGAGAACTGAAGTACTGAGAAGTTAAGGAACTTGATCAAGGTTCCAGAACTAATCATCGGAGAAGCCAGGCTTTGAACACAGCTCTGTTTTATCACATAGCCTGTGCTCTTTGCTCTGCATCATGCGGTTGCCTGGCTCTGTGAAGGGTTATGATTTCTCTATAAAACTTACATCCTCCATCAGGTACACCTTTCTATTCTCTTCCTTTGTCACTTCCTCTTCCTGCCTCTCTCGCCTTTGTCTCTCTTTTTTTATTTCTAAACATTCACTTCTTTTCTTCCCCTTCTCTTCCCACCAGTGGTAGTATTTACCCTTGCAGCCAGGAATTAGAAGTAAGAAATGTGTACAGAAGACATTCTGAAAGTGCTCTCAATCGTTCAGGATTACAGGGAGCCAGGAGTCAAGCTCAGAACTTTTTTTCCGCTAGTCCAGATGCATAAAAGGAAAAAAGCACAGGCAACAGAAGGAAAGGGGGCCTGACATTTATTAACCACCTACCATGTGC
Source organism: Tursiops truncatus (assembly GCF_011762595.2). Taxonomy (NCBI): domain Eukaryota; kingdom Metazoa; phylum Chordata; class Mammalia; order Artiodactyla; family Delphinidae; genus Tursiops; species Tursiops truncatus. The sequence continues at coordinate 126,083,340 of NC_047034.1, forward strand.
CAGGTAATCTTTGGATACTTTATATGCATGATCTCATTTAATCCTCACACAAGGCAGAGGGTACATGTGATTATACCTGTTTTGCAGCTGAGGACAAGGAGGTTGACAAATGTTAAGTGATTTACAAAAAGCGTGGAGCTGGTGATGGCAAAGCTAAGAGCCGAGCCCAGGTCTCACTGTCTCCAAAGACCCCGCTCGTCCGTTACAGTCCACCGTGTTGAGCAAAGATCTGAACACTCCACAAACTAGATAATCCAGACATTGACTACATAATCAGGATTTGGAAACTTGGGTGTGCTCAATGTCAAAGCCAGTGGACGTGTTCCATGGTGCTAAATGTCTTCAGTCAATTACATATTGGTAAGAAATTTAAAGGGAACACTCATTGCCTCATTTCCTCTCATTGTCACTCATTGCCTCTACAACCTACCAGATTATCACAGAGCTAAGAATCAAATTCTAGAGTCATATTTTGTTCACAGGATAAATTGCAAGTGAAGCTGAAATTTTAATGGTGCCCACTTGCAGCATAAGCCTCTATGGGAGAGAAATCATTAGCTAAATCTGTTTGAGTGTCAAGCGTAAAATTTCATGACCAGGAATGTCAAACCATTTCTGCTTAGAGCAACTTAAGGGCTAATATTAGAGACAATCTTTGACATTCAACTGTCATAAAATCACTTAGCGAAAGTCCTAACCTCAGTGTTATCTAACAAAAGACAGATAAAACTACTATGGGTAGACGAGAAAAGGTAAGTCAAAGGCCCATATGTCCAAGTGACAAAAAAAAGATGGGTACAAATGATTAAAAATATGAATATTGAGAAATGGAAGTCAGTTCTCCTGAGATGAATGTACCTTCAAGGTAAAGGAAAAAACCACTGGGTTAAAGAGGAGGGAATCACCAATATGAAAAAAGAGGACATCCTAAATTAAGCAGAAGATCAGTTTAACTGACCTAACTGACCTCGAGGGTTCTTTCAACTCTAAATCCCAAGATTCTAGGATTCTGTGAAACAGCACATGTGGTAAATAAATCAGGGCCAAGCCATGTGCTACTTCTGAGGTTAGCATCCGTCTCTGAAGCCAAGGCAAGTGCAAGGGCGTAAACAAGAGCAATTGAATTGCAAATGGAAAGCAATCCCTCCACAGAGATTTGAGCAGGCAGTGGAGTGGAGTAGAAAGATCTCTAAGAACAGTGAAAATGGAGAATTTAACACAAAGTAAATATGAAAAAGGAATATCTTGAGAGATTTCAGGTAGTGGGCTAAATTGAACCCATGAGAATATTTTGGTCCAAACCATGCTCCAAGCAGGACAAGATAGAGATAAGTCATTTGCCATCTTGGTTACTCCACGTCCACTCTTTGGGCTGTGATACGTTTCTCTAAAATCTAGTTTCAAATAACTCAAACAGATTTACAAACACCCATTTGCTTAAACAATTTTTTAGTGGTATACTCTTGCCTTTATACGTTACCCCCTGCTATGTCTCCATGGGAAGCCCTACACAGATGCTCCCACCCTTCCTCCTCTTTGATAACTTTCAACACTTGGTTCACTCTCTCTTTCCACTCCTTTCTGTCACTATTTTTGGTGGCTCATCATCCACCCTGGTGTTCCTTCCCAATGGCTGGTACTGTCCCTCCCTCCACCTGCTCACTTCCAATGATCTGATTCTCTCAACTTCTTCACTGAGCAAAAGGAAGCAATCAGAGAGGGATTCCCTAATCTTTCCACCCTGGAAACTTTCGAACTTCCCCATCAATTCCCTAACACAGCACCCCTACTGATTTTACTGTGGATGAAGCATGCCCACCTCCATCAAAGACCAACCCCTTGAGTTCTGGATCCTATCCTCTTGCTTCATCAAGGATCTCTCTCCCACCATTATCCTACTTCCTGTATCATTAATTTCTCCCTCTCTGCTGGGACCTTATCATCACCTTGCAAATATACTGTATTATCTCTGATCCTAAAAGCAAAAACAAATAGGGAATTTCTTAATACCACATCCTGCTCCAGCTACTGCCCAACATTTCTGCTCTCCTTCACAGAACTTCTTGAAGAGTTGTGAATTGTCACTGTCTTTATTCCCTCACCTAACATTCACTCTCAAGCAATGCCAATTGATTCTGTCCCCATCACACTACTGATGCTGCTCCTGGTCGGCAATGAATGCTATTTTGCCAAATCTAATGATCACTTCTCTATTCTCATTTCATTGGATTTATTGGCAGCATTTGACATAGCTGAATACTCCACCATCTTTTCTTTTCTTAAAGAAACATAACCTTTCAACATCCAGATCACAAGTGAAGAGCTTGTTCTTAATAGAAGCAGAAATGTTTCATCCATACGAAAGTCAATGGAGGCCTCATGTTAGAGTGCCAAGGGAAAAAAGTGAGTTGCAAAAGATTACATACACATATAATTTTGATTAAGCTCAAAAATAAGCAAAACTAATCACTGTTTAGAAATACATACATTTCTGAAAGCTACGAGAAAAAGTATGAGGATGATATAAACACACAGCCCAGAATAGTGGTTACGTATAGTGAAGCGTGACACGGTAAGAATATATTGGTAATTTTATAGCATTTAAGCTGAATGGTGGGTTTCTAAGTGTTCATTTTATTGTTACACTTTGTAATGAGAAAGTAGCTTAAACTAGGATAGTCAGAGTAGCAATGGAAAGAATGAATGCATTTTGAATGTTTTAGAAGAGTCAACTGCTGGTATGAGGGGATCGGAGAAAAGGAGAAGTTAAGGATGATTTCTGCATTTTTGACTTGAGTAGCTAGGAAGATGGTGGTGTCAATTACCACAACAGGAAAGATTGAAACAGAGGCATTTTGGAAACATTTTGCTTTGGAGAAAAAAATAAAAGTGTCTGTTTAGGCTATGTGAGGTTTAGAATGTCTGTTGACATCTAAGTGAAGATATGGAATAGGTGATTGGAACACAAACCTGAAGTTCTGGAAAGAGTCCAGGACAGAAACTATATTCTATCTTTCTCTCTCTCTCTTCACCTACCTATCTAGCTTTAGAGCCATGAGACTGAATGAGGTCAGCTGGGAAAAGAAGGGGGTCCAATATAAAGCCCTACAGATTGAGATTAAAAAGAGAAAGATGGCCAGCAAAAGAGACAAAGAAGAACGGACCAACATGGTAGAGTAAAAACCAGGAACAAGAGATTTCACAGAATTCAAGAGAATCAAGTACTTCTAGGAGGAAATAGCTCTTTTCTTCTACTGCAATAACCTTGGAGACCACATGTTCCAGATGGAGGAAGGCCACAAGATTCCCTTTGGACTTTGCAGGTTTTTCTTGGTGTTGTCTCTTCCAGGAATCTTTCCGTGACGTTCCAAGATAGACTATAAGCTCTTGAGTCTGAGGATCTGACTGGTTATCATTATGTCTGAGCACCTGGCATAGTTCCTGATATACACACATTCCTCACAGATCATCCAGAGAAGTATTTTTCCCCCAGTGGCTTCTTTAGGAGGGCTTCATGGAAAACATTTCTTCCCATTTGGGTGATCACTACCTTGTCAAATAGTTAAGCTCAGCCATTTACTTCTTCCAGGACAGATGCTGGGCTTAGAAGAGACCACAAGAAGAAGAAAAAAGGGTAGGGACACTCACTGGATCTAAAACATAACATTTTCCCTCTAATGAAAATGTTTGTAGGTAAATCCCTTTAGAATGTAAAGAACCATTCATTCTCATTTCCTGCAGCCTTAGGCAAAAAAGATGCAAGTATAATAGTTTCAAGTTTAGCTAGTTTAGGAGTCAGCAAACTATGGCCCATGGACCAAATCTGGCTGATTCCTTATTCCCTGTTTTGGTATAGCCAGTGAACTAATAATAATGGTTTTCACATTTTTAAATGGTTGAAAACAAGTCAAAAGAAGAATCATTTTTAGTGAGATGAAAATTTTATAAAATTCAATTTTTAGTGTGCAAAAATAAAATTTTGGACACAGCTTTGTCTATGTATTTGTCATACTGTCAATGGCTGCTTGCCTGTGATAACAGTAGATTTTAGTAGTTGTGACAAAGATCATATGGTCTGCAAAGCTGAAAATATTTACTATATGGACCTTTATAGCAAATGTTTGCTGACTCCTAAGCTAGACTTACCATCTTGCTTGCTAACTAAGATGGTAAAATAACCTCTAGTATTTAATTGTTCACACCTAACCTATCCTAGCAATAGTTCAAAGTCACAAATGAATGAATAATTGTCTAGCTTCTTAATGTGAACATGGGTGGCTGCAGCTGGTAGCCTTGCATTTTCTCCTCTTTGGGATCTCTCACCAATCACCTATGCTATCACCACAGTGGGGGAGGACTCCTCCTTTGCTGCTCTGGCACTAGTATGAGCATTTAACACTTCCTTTATTAATTGTTCACCGTCACATTTAGCAAGACCAAACATATAAATAAGACTGAAAAATGGTGAATGAACAGACAGAAACACGTAACTGATGATACAGCTCTAAGGAATGGCTCATTCATCTTTATTTTGGAGTCTCCTCCTGGGTGTTCAAAATGATGAGGGAGTGCCTTCCCCCCAACATCTGGGCATATTCTCAGGCATGTTTGGACACTATGCAGCCCAAATTCAGACTGTTTTCCCACTAGAAGTAAAATATGATTGCTTGTTTCCCAGTATCAGGCCCACTGATGGTTACTGATTGCTGGACTGTCCTCCCAAACATAAGAAAGTTATCTCTTTCCTTCCACCCCTTACTTAGTGGTCATTTTAAAAGTGTTTTTCATGGAGGACCATGACAAGAGTTGAATTTAATGACATGGGAAAGGGCCATATGGAGTGAATAATACCCTCATTCTCTGCTGGAGTGCTATAAATAACTGTGCCCAATCCACCAGGAGATAACATATTGCTCTGTTTTGAGTAACCAAGGCTGCAAAGAAAAAGCTCTACCATAAGATCATTCAGTTTTAGACAGTAACTAAAAAAAAAAAAAAAGAAAAAAGCTTACTAGTATTTTTTTTTTTAAATGCCAAGTTATACATCCGTACACATCTCAGGGGTCAAAAGGAAATAGTGTTAAAAAAAAATTCACACCTTTTAGGTTTACATCAGTTGATGTTTCATACAGAAACTGATGACAGGAACAGCGGTTAGAGGTGAAAACCATGAAGTTTAGAGTAAGAGAAAAGAGATCCTACAACAACCCACAGAAAGATCAAACACAAAAAAGGGAGATTCAGACACTGAAAGGAAACCAGCAGAGCTTGGTAGCGTGGTGTATCTCAGAGAATGCATTTCTCTCTTTATGAATGTTTGCAATTACTCTGAATAAGCCAGCTTCCTTGGTTCAATTCATAATCATCTACGAGTTCATAACCGTAACAAGTTGCTACACTCATTGTTATGATGGTGGTTTATTTTATAGGATATGAGAAAGTTACCATCCTGCCTTGGGTTTTTAATGCAACAGATAAACACTTGAAAAAAAAGAAAGAAAGAAAAACCTTTTCATACATCTCTAAATGGGTCATTATCAAGTGTGAGTAAAAATGATAAGAATTTACAAGCCCAGAGTTTCCCTAGTTTATACTTTAGCTTAATGTGATATAACTTAAAAATTTTCAGCCTATTTACTACCTTGGACTTGGACATAAAATATGGCCCATTTCCAAGAATTTTATCTGTACTATGTATAAATAAAGTCTAAAAATCCATGAGGTATTTTTAAAATGCATTACTTTGACATTGTAATAAAAGGATAACAAGAGTAAGCTCCGGAGTATAAAAATGACACACATTTAAACAGAGAAAAAGTGGCTCAACATTAATTTAAGAGATTTTTATCATAAAATGAGAGGAATAAATTATAATTGCTGAATGAATTCATTTAAAAATATTTTTTTAAATAGCGAAATGCAATTATTGTCAGAAGAAAGGAAGAGTATACAATTATTCTACAATTTATATATTATTTATTTTATTAATAGTTTACATCCTTGAAAGTCACTGGAGTATCACTGGTAAGTGTCATCAGTTACCAAAAATCACTAGTAGCTCACAGAAAATGAATGTAGCTTAATCATTAGGCTAGTTTACATGCACACATATCTATAAGTTTCACAAATAAGGACTTAGCTTTTCTGACATTAATGCTTCAAAATCTCCAGATAATAAAGCAACAGATTATATGTCAATTATTTTTCCTCTGAAACAAATTTTCATAAATTATGAAGCTGTATACTGTATCACTGAGTGCTTTTGAAAACTAATATTCAGATGGCTATTTCTTGTATCTCCAAAGATTTAGTATTGTCATAAAGTTCATATAAGCATTTTTGCTTTTTCGATTATACTTCAATAAAATTGTCTTCCCAATAATTACCAAAAAGAAAAGTCCATCAGACTTAAAAGTATATTTGATCTCCTCTTTATAGCTATGGGCAGTCTAGTGGTACTCATGTGAGCAGTGAGTATCAAAGGTTTGAAGAAGTACAGTGCTGTAACATTTGGAGGAGAGAAGATTGCCAGATGTTAAACTTTATTTTAAAATGTTGTCTCCAGAGTTTACCTTTTTTCAAGCTTTTAGTATGGCTTATAAAGCCATATTAATTTTCATAGAATCCAAAGGGTAAAATGTATCAAGGTTTAATGATAAAGGAATGAAATTACTGGTTGCAGCTTTGTGGAATAAGAGAAAGTAACTGAGAAAGTAAGTGAAATAGAAATAAGAGATATAATCAAACATTACTGAGGCATAAACTTGTAACCAGCATGATAACATGTGGCAAACAGGAGTAGGACTTACCTAATGTTAAAAAATTTTTAGCAATATAAACATATCTCCCTGGACAGCTTCAATACTTAAGTCAATGTCAAAATGAGCTTGTTAATTAATGCACTCATACTTTTTGATTCAGTAACAGTTCTTTAGAGATTCTATTCCAAGGAAATCATTACCTCTTCCTCTCTCTCTCCTGTCTTTCCTCCACTCTATCCACCTCCCTCCCCTCCGTTTTTTTTTAGACACATACCTTCTTCTGGTGTTTGTGTTCTCAATGATTCACTCCAATCACTCCAACTACCTTTATAAAGATGTAACTTAGAGGAAATCTGAAATTCATATTCTGTAAAGGGTTTCAGGTCCAGCAAATCATGTCTTCCTTTGGCATTTGTGGCATTAACCTTGAATCCAACAAGATTTTAAAAAGTGCCTGTTAATACTAAATTAATTTAAATAAGGGTAGGAAAACTAGACCAGATAACGCTTTTTACTTTTCAAATCTGTCATTCAATAAGAAGAAATATCAATGACTGGGTTACTGAATACACGTGATGTTAATCTGAAACAATAGCTTCTCATTAATAAAACAAAAAACTCCTGGGTCTAAGAATCCATCTATATGGATTCCAAGGGGGGATCCCGAAACCAGCTGAAAAACAAGATAGAAAACTACCAGTTTTCAAAAGGGCCTTGAAGAAGCTTGTTTCTACACTAGAGATTATTCTTTATTTGGTTACAACTAGGATGTGATGAATGTTTTAACACAGACATAAAACTGGTCCCAAACAGAAAAATTTAATTATATAAGAAAATTATATAGGAAAAATTATAGGTGAAAAATTTAATTATTATACCTCTCTACATGTGGAGCTGATCCTTTGTTATTATTATAAGCCATTATATTTTACAAAATACTGGAAGGAATTATAATCTTATATTTTTTATTGTAAAAAATTTAATGTTTAGGGAAATTCCTGGTGGTCCAGTGGTTAGGACTCCATGCTTTCACTGTCAAGGGCTGGGGCTCAATCCCTGGTAGGGGAACTAAGATCCCACAAGCCACGTGGCATGGCAAAAAAAAAAAAATTAATGTTTACTATTACATCAAAATGTGAAGCTTTTTCTTTGGAATATTCAATTCAGATAAGCCCCTCTTTGAACATTCCCTAATATTTCTCTTTCCAAAATGTTAAAAAAAATTACTAAAAAGTAATAATGGAAGTAATGATGGGGTAGGGGGTAAAATAACAAGGAAAAATGACTCACTAGAAATAAATTGTAGAAAATTAATGTGGATTTACAGAAGCCTGTGGCTTAAAAAATTTCGGAATCAGTGATCAAATTTTAAGATATTTCTTAATAAACAGAAGTGTAAGTGACTGGTATGTCTCAAATGTGTATGTGTACTTGTGGGCTAAATATTCTTAAACTCCATATTTTGCTGGTATGAAAAGAGAGATCTGGGCATTGCTACTAAGAACCCCTCCCTGGTTTCCCCTTCACTCTAGAGACCATTACCATATTCCAGGACCTGCTGTTAATGGGCCGATATCTGAGTCGATTAAGCAGCACCAGTCCCTCATCTCTCCACTGAAGGGTACACCTGCTCACGGAAGCGTTTACAAAGTTGATTCTGATGTCCCACGGAGGAAGAGGCCTCACTGGTAACCAGGACAAAAAAAAGTGTGATTCAGGCTCCATAATTGGAAATTGTCTTATGTATTGACATGGGCGTATAAAGAGTTGAACAAATCTCATTTCTAAGATGCATGGCTACTAAACTTGGTGAAATAGACAAGAGAGTAGTCCCTGGCTTTTAGAAAGAAGAAAAAGTTGGATTCATTTCTAAATCATTAAAGTAATTCCCTTTAATCTACCCTCATTTTTACTAAACTACGATGAACATCAGTAATAATTTCGATTCCATTTAATTCAATGATTGAAAGAAAACCAATGTGCCAAAACCCAGGAGTTCCAGTGGCTGAGAAGGTAGAGGTGTGGTTAGTGGTGATCACCTCAGAAGGAGAAGAAATATTGGTAGGAAAAGCCATAGGAAAGAGAGCAACAGAGGAATAGAAGAGAAGAATAAGAGGGAAAGAAGGTGGCTAGAGATGATCATTGTAAAGAGATGGAAGGTGGAATGGGCAGAACTTTGATAGGAAAATATAGAGTAGATACCGACGTTCAGACTCACAGTTAGCAGTATGTGTGCAAAGAGGTGCTTTGGGAAGAGAGAAGAGAGACACATAGTGTGAGGCCAGAACTTCAGGCAGGCCTGAAGCCCAGTCCTACATGGGATGTTGAGACCTTGGGAATGCCTGGGATTGGCCTCTGATTCAACTGGGCCAATTACATTTGCTCAGAAATGCGCTGGGACTGGCTCACTCTAGCTCCCAAGCTGATGAGAGGGGTGGAGGTAGGTATTCTCTGAGGAAGATGGATTGGTACAGTGATACACTTTCTTTATAGGTGGCACCTGGCTGCTCTGGCCCTGCAGGCCAACATGCAGCCTATCTCAGAACAATGGAGTAGCCATGGGGGTGAAAAGACACCTGAATAACCTCACATGACCCTTGCCTCAGTCAGATGGTATCACTGGCAGCCAGTACCTTCATGGGATTTGAGGCCAGGGGGCTCTTATTTCTCCAACAGAGAGAATAGTGTTCAATATCCCATTTTGAACATCTCTCTATAGCTCTAGAGACATACATCCTTTTGCTTGCATCAAAGAAACATCTATCCTTTGCCTATGCCTACTGGCCACTTTCCATGAACCACTGTCCCTTTTGAAACAATCACACATAGAACATTCAAGTGATTTAAAAAATAATATTCACGTGCTAAAGATCGACACTTACAAAAAGTGAAATAATACATACCTATGTCCAACAATGTGAATGAGGATGGGAATGAAGAAGCACTCCCAAGACTGTTGATAGCAGTAACCTTGGCTGTGTAACTAGATTCAGGTGATTCAGGGGTTAGGTTAATTCCAAGGTCCAAATGATCACAATAGTGATCATTACATTGCTTCTGCAAGGTTAAATTTTTTGGTCCCTTTAACCTGTAAATGAAAGACGATTGTGTTTAGCAAGATACTTTATGTGCTGTTGCCTTCTTAGCACAAAGGAACAAAATGTTCATATATTTAAAATTCCTCACATTTTTAAGGTCAGTTTTACTACTAGGGGATACACAATGGGAATATTTGTATTCTGTGGTCATAAATAGGACCATACTTCACCCCTCTCTTTTTTTTTTGGTAGGACTGAGACTTTTTGACATTCGTATGGGTGAGTAACCATCTCTACACTGTCTGAATTCCCAAAACCCCGGCTGACATCTTAGCTCCTTAGGACAGATCCAGTCAACCAAAGGATCCATGGCCACCTTGGCATTTACTGCACAGAAATGCCAGATGCTGGTACAGACCAGAACCCTGAGCCCCACTGCCTTTTCCTTATCTCCTACTCACTTAGGCATAGTGCTACCAGCGGGATCTTTGGAGAGGATTACAGAATCAACTCCAAGGAAAAGAATCTCCCAGACTCTCTCTTTTTGTGAACTCTCAGGTCAGGCAAAGGTGCTTTAAAAAGAAACTCCTCCAAGGCAAATGGAATGCTACCACATAAAAGAGTCTATTTATAGACTCTAAGAGTCTATACCGTGACCCTAAGAGTCCACAACTGCAGAAAAGGAAAGGGATATAATGCAGCCAGTTTAATCCTATAGAGCAGGGAAGAACGACTACAACAGGGGCCTTGGATGCCCTGAAGAGAACTCTGAGTTAGTCACACTTTAGATGAATAAACCAGTTTTACTTGATGAACACTAGAATTTTTTTTAAAGTATCTAATTATCTAGAGGTGTTTATTGCTTCTTCCCTCTGGTAAAACTAGAACTGTTCGGTACTTCTAAATGTCATCTAAGAGAAGACCTACCAAAAATCTGTGAAAATACAGTCTCACTCACTGTAAAGTATAGGCAGTATACAGGTGGGTGTCTTGTCCTCTATCCCAGGTGCATCTCACGGTCCCACGTTCTCCCTTCTGTATACAAGATAAGTTTTGAGGCTGTTCTGGAACAACTTTAAAAATAAATAACAAAACCACCTATTTTAAACAGCACACAGGTGATACTTCTATTACATTGTTATTATTTGCCAACAAGATAACAATACTTCCCCTATGTCTCCTATACCCAGAGGAGCTGGGAGCTATTTCAGATCCCATGAAGTTCAAATTTGCCTCCTAGGCATGCATTTCTTCTAATAACCATGGCAATAATAGTGAATATGGATCAAACAATTATTATATGCCAAGTCCTATGCTCAGTGTTTTATGTGTGGTTTTTCTCAATTGGAAATCATAGCAGCTACATCAAGTACCTAAGACTTAGAGATGAAGTATCTTGCCCAAGATTACAAAACGATGAAGTGGCAGAATCAGGTCTCCAGCCCAGGAGTGGCTGACTTGAATCCAAGTCTTTCACCACCATATTTTACTGTTCTCCCTGACAGGTGAACGTTCAGTGCTAGCTCCATTACCCCAGTTGATAATGAGTTTACTTTTTTAGAATGAAGCCCATTCAAATATTAGAAACGTTTAAAACTGAGGGGCTTTCTTTCTCCATTGACCTGAGATTTGTTGCCAAGGCACTTTTACGCACTGGCCCTTAGTCATGCCTTCCTGGGCTGTACCACCTGAATCTAATTTCTGCAGCATCACTTGGAGCACTTAATGAACACGTATAAATTAATTCTTTATGTACACAGACATTGAGAACCTTCCATGGGCTAGGCAGTGTTAGCTGTGGAAATGCAAAGGTGAACAAGGCAGGCATGGTCCCTTCTATCATAAGGTGTGTATTTTTAAATGAAGCCATTTTATAGTCAAAGACAGAACTCAAAGCTACGAGTTTCTCAGATTCAATGGAGATAAGAGAGAATACTCTGTTACTGGGTCATCTCATTCTACCCTAATACTGAGACCCAGATGTAGACAGAGGCTTCCTTTGGGTGAGATAAAACAAGGGTACCACCGAAGCCCTAGACACTGTCTGCTCAGAAAAAAAGAAAGCTGTAATTGATGGAATAAAAGCTTTTTTTGTCCTTAGCACACACCATAGATCTGGGGACAGTAAGTACCCACTGTGTGATCTTGCCCAGATGAGCTTCTCAGAGCTTCAGTTTCTTCATCTATAAAGTGAGTAGAACAATATGTAGCTCATAGAGGTTTGTTTAATGGAATAATAAACTCTTTCTTTTCCTAGGATAATAGACTCATATGTGTATATATAGATATACATATATACATGTATACATTTATATATCTGTATATACAACCGCTTACGACTAATACTATGTTAACTTTTCATTTTATGTACAACTTCTTGTTTATCTTGGAGGTAGTCATTTTCTTGTTTTTCCATTTGTTTAGTTTCCTTATTATTAATATAATTCTAAACTTTCAAGTCAATTATCTGAATCACTGTTCAACATACTCAGAAGCACTGAGAATTCTATTTGTTTCATCTGCTTGGAGACCAGTTTCCGGGAGCCTTGTGAACTTTCCAGTGAGATGGGTTTGCCTCTGTACCTGTACACAGCTATCTTTCTGGAACTGCCAGACCTCAGTGTCCTGGAAATTCCTTCTCTTTTTTTTTTTCCCTGTGTTGGATCTCCTGTTTCTTAGATCCAATGCTTTCTTCTTTCTTGATTTAATTACTTGTGCTGGTGGAGTATATCCTCCAGTGGTTCCCTGGGAAAGGTTGCAGGAGAGGAAATATTTTGAACATGGCTAAAAATGTCATTATTCTACCCTCACACTTGACTGATACTTTGGCTGAGTATAGACTGTGCTTAATGGGGTCTCTTTTCTTTCATTCTTATGGATTCTCAAAGAGATCATAACTTCTGGGAACTTTTAGTTTTTATTTTGGGAAACATTTTTGAATTATTTCTCTGATAATTCTTATCTGTTTTTTTCTTTCTAAAAATCCCTAGTTTCATAGGTTGGACCTTCTTCTCTAATTTTGTATTTTATCTCCTATATTTTAAAACTCTTGATCCTTTTGCTCTAATATGAGGGAAAAAAACCCCTCAGTTTACATTTCTTCCCTCCTATTGAGTTTTTCATTTCCACTTATTTTTTCTGGGGGGGGGATGTTTTTTATTCTGTGAATATTTCCTTTTTATAGCATCCTATTTTTGTTCTACATGCAATATTTGCTTTTAGTTCCTAAGTGTATCAAGGATAGATTTTGTTTCTTAACATTTCTTCTCCCTGAATACATCTGTTTCTTCCACTTTGCTTCTATGCTTTGTTCCACATGTTTGTTTCAGTTTCTGTTCTCCGTGTTAGGCATTTTCCTCAGCTCCTTGTTGTTTTTTTTTTGGCCACCCTGTGTGGCTTGTGGGATCTTAGTTCCCCAACCAGGGATTGAACCCAGGCCCTTGGCAGTGAAAGCGCTGAGTCCTAACCACTGGGCCACCAGGGAATTCCTGGATCCTTGTATTTTTATTCATATATAGGAGGGGGAACACTACATTATAGATTGGAGCTCTGTGGGTATGTCAGTTGAGGGACATTTGTTGACTCTGGGTTTCACTCCAGGATGATCTGACTAGGGTTTCTTAGGAACCTCTATTGCAAATAATTTTAGATATTTCCTCTTAGCCTGGTCTGATTTCCAGAAAAGGATTTTCTAATCTGCCAGGAGGAGGGTACAGGTCTGAAGGGAGCTATATGCCAATGTCCTTTTCATCCTTCTGTTTTTCAGTGCGTACCATCAATCTCAACTGAATGGGCTGAAACTAGCTCAGTGGCCCTCTGATACCAGGCCTCCAGGGCTATGCCAGTGTAGAAAAGCAGCAAGTAACTGGATACATGAAATTGGGAAGGGAATCTGAGAATCTGTTTTTTAAATAGATTTTTCAATTAAAATCTCCCATTTTTATCCCCACTGCTACCCTCACTCCCAGCAGTATATGGTATCACCAATTTCTGTCTGTCTGGGGTGGGAGCTTCTGCATTAAATCAGGTTGCATCTTGAAGTTTCTCACTGCCAGCTGTAGGCTAAGCCAATTATCACTGGCCCACCTGTTTTCCAGCTTCCAAAACTTTGTTGCTGTGTCTCCCCTCCCATTCCTTTTGTCCTTTACGGTTTGTGCCTCTACAAAACTTTTTTTTTTTTTTTTACTGCATCTTGGCTTTATTTCACAAGGAATGAAAGTAAATGCATGTGTTCAAACCAGCATCATTACCCTAACGCTTCATACAGTCTTTTGATGACCAAATGAGATAAAGTACCTGGCACTTTTGCTTAATGAAAAAGTTACTCACCCTCACCTTTACTCCTAAAAGTTTGCAGAGCATCTCATTTTAAAGACCACAGCTCTTACCCACAAATCAAGTCAACTTTCTCGGTGTGAGTTCCCTGGACCATGAAATCAAGGTGTCTACTTCAGCCCAGGACTTGGTTTGGGCAGAGACTGTCTGCCCCAGGAGAAACCAGATGTGATTCTCTTCAATACAAATATATAATAGCCGATGCTAAGGAAAGGTCAGAAATCAAAGTCTCTGAAAATTAAAATGGTTTACCATGTAATGAATTGTTATGCGTATTATGCTTATTATTTTTAAAAGCCCTACTTACTAGGTGAAATAAAAGGTCTTAGAAAAACAGCTTTCAGAAATATCAACAGCTAAACATATATTGAAAACAACTAAGCAAGGATCCATTGTCTTTCATTTATTTCCTTGATTGTCCAAATAGTTTGTGGCCCAATCCTCTGAGGTTAGGTAGAGCACTGGTTGTTTAGTTACCGCACAATTTGGATGAGCTCCAGGCAGCAGAGCAGCACAAGCCCAGGAAGGGGCCAGAAAGAGAAGGCTTAAAGGCCATTTACCCATTCCCAGTTCTGAAGAACCAGTCAACTTTATGACAGGCCCACTCAGAGTATGCAATGGCACTATGGGCTACTGCTTATCACAAAAAAGAAAATGGGCTGCTCACTCCCTCACTAGATAGGTTTAAGCTTACTACACTGGGTTAAACCAACATTCATTGTGTCTTTTCTTGGAATGACTAGCCATACTCAGAAAAAGGTGTTGCTTCCAGTCAGTTCTTCACCTCAAAGGTGCTAAACTTGTTCAAAGAGCAGCCATTTGATAGTGTGGTTACCACCTGAGTATGCTGCACAAGCAACATTCCAGCAGTGTCACCCAACTGAGCTGCACTGGGCAGATACCCCTCACTATCTCCCTAGATCTCCTGATGTTGCAAACTGTCACAGATGTATCCACAACCTCTGGATGGAAAAGTAAACAAATGAGGGCTTCCCTGGTGGCACAGTGGTTGCAAGTCCGCCTGCCGATGCAGGGGACGCGGGTTCGTGCCCCGGTCCGGGAAGATCCCACATGCCGCGGAGCGGCTGGGCCCATGAACCATGGCCGCTGAGCCTGCGCGTCCGGAGCCTGTGCTCCGCGACGGGAGAGGCCACAACAGTGAGAGGCCCGCGTACCGCAAAAAAAAAAAAAAAAAAGTAAACAAATGAAAAGGGGTTACATCACTCTCATGCACCTAAGCAAAGATAGGAAATGGAATGGAATGGCTTAAGGACATCTGCAAAGATACTGACTTTCAAGGCCATTGTTAGCCCCCTAAATAAGAAGAAAACACCTGCAGCACTGTGGACACCTGGAACTGACATCACAGGGCTGAGAATGTCTGATACCAATATGGTATGATGGTCTGTAAGACTGTGAATTACCTGGATGAAATATTCAGGTGTTCTGAGGACAAGGGAGGTGAGGACTAATGGTGTTTTTAAGAAAAAATTTTCATTTTGTCTGTAACCAATGCTTATACTTCCTTTCAAGAGAAACAGGCTCAGCACTTAGCATGCTGCACACATGAAGAAAAGAGTAAAACCGATGGACCTGCAACCCTAGCGCTCATCACTTAAGTGCCTCCTATGTGACCGGTACTAGGTTAAGCACTTTGCATACAAGGTGTCATCTAATCACTACAACCACCTTATGAGGTAGGTGTTAGTATCTTCATCACACAGATGGAGAAACTGAGACTCAGAGAATTGAAATTGTCTAAGAGTCCACTGCTAGTGGCAGTGTTGAGATTCAAAGCCCAGGTACCTTTTACTACACCACAGGCTATCAGAGCTGAGAATACATGACCCATAAGTGGTGTGAACAGGAGCCCCTGATCTGGAAGAGGAGTACAGGACCTAGTTTATGCCTCCGTGCCCACAAATGATCTGCTTAGACGTTTGCTTGGTGTTCTGCTCAATGCTTGTGGCTGACCTCCAGGAAGACCGCCTGGTACCAACCACCTTCTTATAGGTCACAGAGAAGAGGTCCCTAGAAGAGGGAAAGAGACTCTTTCCATCCTGAAGAGTCTCATTGAGCTCTATGTCACTCTCTTTATGAGAGGGACCCTGTCCTCGCATCTTGGTCAGTCAGCCTACTGCAGCAATTCCTCCCACTCTTCTTATGCCTCTCACCTGCCCCTTAGGAGCTTCCCTGGATCCACAGAGGCACAGAGTGCCGTGGGATCGCTCAGGGCCTATGTATGCTCACTGGCTTGCTGGGCTGGGCCTTAGAGGCTGCAGGCTGCAGGCTGCAGGAAGGTGTGCTGTTGGCTCACCCTGTGCACTGTGGCTCAGGCTGCAGACGCCAACTCTGACATCTTAGTTCTTTCTCCCCACGGCTGCGTGGAGGAGCCCACACACAGTGCAAGCAAGCAGTGCGGGGGAGTTGGTGCTCTGTGGGTGAACTCTGACCGATGGCAGACTGTTAACTCTTTCACGTGTCACTCTATTTCTATATGTTCTTTCTGGGGATGTCGCTACTGACCAAGAAACCAGCTGTATCTTCTGTTGATGCCAAGGCCAGCTCAGTCACTTAACCACCTCGTGTTTGCTCTGCTCCTTTTCTAGTTCATTCCCTCACTCTTGCTTCTCTAGAACTGTACAACTCCCCTCCCCCCATGAAGTCTTAGCATGTCAGTTTTGTCTCAGGCAGTTTTCTAGAAAACCCAGGAAAAGATACTAAGTATGACGATAGTTCTCTCAACTTCTGCTAAGTCTGATAACCAGTGGTCAGGAGTGAGGTGGATGGAAGAACTATTTTTTGTGCATTAAGTCAGAGAGAGGAAAAGTGCTCAGCCTTGGGTATCAGCCTGGGCTGCATAAGTCAAAAGAGACATCTCTCTTCTTTTTAGGGGGCAGTGGCTTTGAACAATTCTCATAAGTAAGAAGGAATGAACACTCAGCTGTGGAGAGCCATTTTCCTGCCATTGGAGGCCACGGGCAATAGGTAAATGGTCTTAATGGCCAAAAAGAGGAGCGAAAGAGAGAGGGGAGGAGAGGGGTGGAAAAGAGAGAAGAGAAGGAAGAGGAGACTTACTAAATGTGATCCCAGTTCTATTGATTTCTGGACTTCTTACATTGAGGTGCTCATGTTACTATCAAGATTAAATGTATCCAGGACTTCCCTGGTGGTGCAGTGGTTAAGAATCTGCCTGCCAATGCAGGGGACACAGGTTCGAGCCCTGGTCCGGGAAGATCCCACATGCCGCGGAGCAACTAAGCCCGTGTGCCACAACTACTGAGCCCATGTACCACAATTACTGAAGCCCACGTGCCTAGAGCCTGTGCTCCACAACAAGAGTAGCCACCGCAATGAGAAGCCCGCACATCGCAACGAAGAGTAGCCCCCGGTCGCTACAACTAGAGAAAGCCTGCGTGCAGCAACAAAGACCCAATGCAGCCATAAATAAATAAATTTATATTTAAAAAAAGATTAAATATATCCTTGTGGTGGGAGAAGAAAGAACACTGTCTCCTACTTGGATTTCTGCTTAATCATGACAAATACAAGAAGATCACCAATTTTTAGGAATTCAGGATGGAATGCTCACCACCAACGGAGATCTCTGCCCCACATATTCGAATCTCGTCATTACTGCTACAGGCCAGTTTGCAGACAAACAGGGTTGTACCCAGGGGAAGACCTGTGACTTGCGAGCTGAGGGAATAACCATGCTGAAAATAGATTCTTCTGTCAAACTTGTAGAGGATTAACTTGTTAAAACTGGAGAATTGCAAGCAGCCTTGTTTGGTCTTCAAAGAGCACGAAATGTTGACAGCTGACCCAAGTGAAATTACATGGGAAGGCTGCACAGTCACATCCCCTCTCTTGCACACATCTGCAATAGACACAAATGCAAAAGACATAAGATGGCATATAAGAAACCCATTGCAAGATGGAGGGTTTGTGTAATTCCCCAAAGCTGGATAAAACTAACCCTGTCAAATGATGGAAATATACATAAGCTACATTGCTCTGGCTGTATTGGTGAAGCACAATGAGGAGAGAAGGCAAACATATTGAAGGCTAACTGTATTTGAATTAAAATGTACATCCTTCTCAAAACAGTAATACTATAACCAGAACTATAAATAGGAAAGTGGTGAGAAAATAGGGTTGGAAGAACATTCAGGAGCACAGTTCTAGGAAAAACCAATCTCTCTTTTATGCAAATTATTCACCAGACTACTAAAAATCACTTCCCAGAATAAATCACATTTGTTTCCATCCCCACTTATGATTTATAACACTTACTTCAATACTCATACCAAAATGATGAACAAGCTATTAGAAATGTTTAAAAGGCTATTACAAATGTTAAAGGGAAGATTTGGGAATAATTCCCTCTCTTGCTATATTAGAGGTCTAAAGTATGTGTAATCTATTATTTTATAACAAAGAGAAAATATTTAGGGGCTCTGTATGTGTAGTTTGCATCAAGGATGGAAATCAAGTCTTACCATGGTATTCCTTCAAGATGTAAGACCCTAGGTAGGATGAACCATTGCCCAATACAGCTAATACGAAATCACATTAATGTATTCTTCTTTTAAAAAGAGTTCTCCATATTATTTTCTATATGCCAGGTCCCACAATAAACTCTTAAAGAGAGGTCATTCTTACTCTCCAGGAGGTTTTGTATATGTAGATACGACAACTAATCAGAAATTAGCAGTTTTGGGTAGTACTCACTACTGCTGATGAAAAAAAGAAAAAAACCCTCAGAAGGTTTTTTTCAAGGTTATAGACTCACCTTGAATTTTTAGATGTGATATAAAGCCTCCACTGAAAGCCTTTTTTGGTAATTATCAGATTGCTTGGATCAACTACCATAAACAAATTGGTAAAAAAGTTATTCAAATCAAATAAAGGAAATACTGAATTCTGAAAAGTTTCCATTTTTATTTTCAGAACTAAGTCTCTTTCTCTCTCTAATCTTACTTATATTTTTGTTTTCTGTTTCTTTGATCCTAAGGGGCCAGAAAGTAAAAAATAAGATGCCAATAAAAACAGCAAAGAAAATGCCAGCCATTATTTTTTTAGCAGAGCTGAACCATCCATGAATACCCTCTGTTAAAATGCACTATAATGTAAAACATTCATTCATGATGCCTAGCTTGATACCTAGTCATTTTGTTAAGAGGAAAAGATATCATTGGACTCTTAATCATTAGTATTAATGAAATAAAATACATATTAGTAACAGACATAGAACCAGACTTATCCACTTAAACTTGACAGAAGATTGACTACAAAAGACCAACTACCAGAACATTTACCACAAATGCATATTTCATCTATAACTGAGAATTTAAACCAAAAATCCCTCCACAGATTAGATTACAGAAATATCTTACCTATTTTTGCTTTAACTAACAGCCACACGATGATAAAAATAAGTGCCAATGGGCACCCGTTAACTGTATGTACCATGGACAGTCAACTCTGGAATACACCTCTGTATTTTTCCTTGTAAAAGAACACAAATTCATTCATGTTAAATACATTCACAAAATACCAGAACCAATACTATTCAGAGGGCTTAAAATGCCCCTTTAATTTTCTTCACGTTGTTAAGATTTTTTTTTTTTTAATGAAGTTTACCTTTAAAACTAGTAAACTGAAAATCTTAGCCACCTCTAACCCCCATGTCCTTTAAGCTTCTTGGGGTCAGCAAAGGGTGGGGGAAGAGATCTGGCCTTTGGAGTCCTTTAGAACTGGTTTAAATACTTTTGAGACTATTGGGCAAGTTACTTAACCTTCTGAGCTTCAGTCTCACACAAAACTTTTTTCTTCCAAACAGGGCTGCATCATCATAGTCAAACGCAGTAGTATTAAATTCCAAGAGTAGTGAGAATTTCTTTCTTTTTTTTTAATTTTTAAAATTTAAAGTCTTTTACTGAATTTGTTACAATATTGCTTCTGTTTTATGTTTTGGTTTTTTGGCCGCAAGGCATGTGGGATCTTAGCTCCCTGACCAGAGATGGAACCCACACCCCCTACTTTGGAAGGTGAAGTCTTAGCCACTGGACCACCAGGGAAGCTCCAGTAGTGAGAATTTCTGATCTAGTTATGTGCTTCTGGAAGTAACAGGAGATTAAAAAGTGGCTCATAGGCCCGTAAGCCATGGCCGCTGAGCCTGCGCATCCGGAGCCTGTGCTCCGCAACGGGAGAGGCCACAGCGGTGAGAGGCCCACGTACCACACACACACACACACACACACACACAAATAATAATAATAATTTAAAAAAAGTGGCTCATAACCACACACACCCCGGCCCCCCCCCCACCAAGAATTTAGTAAAAGATTGATCTCTTTGGCAGTAAGAAAAGAATTCCAAGGGTTCTTAGGGGGCTGTTTGGGTTTTCTATAGAAGTTCAATTTTGTTTGTTTGCTTGTTAATTCATTATTTATTTATTTTACTGAGTATTTTTACCTTGAATGATTTGGAAAACGCAAGCTGGTGATTTCTGTTTGTTTCCAAGTTTAAACTTAAGGAATGGCTTTAGCAAATCCCTAAATTCTATTAAAGGTGGGCCAGAAATTCACGAAGCAGGCTGAAAAGCTGTGTGATGTTGGGCCACTGGCAACCAGCCAATGCAAATGTTCACCTCACATTCCCATACCTAGAAATGGGCCAGAACGTACTGGAGAGCCTCAGAAAAATTAACTTATTCATTCAACAGTGATGGCTACCTTTCATCTGCCAGGCACCGTGTTAAGTGCTAGAGATACAACAGTCCTGCCCTAGTGGGCTTCTAGAAAGTGTCCACTTGTTCTTTCCTTTTTTGCGGTACACAGGCCTCTCACTGTTGTGGCCTCCCCCGTTGCGGAGCACAGGCTCCAGACACGCAGGCTCAGCGGCCATGGCTCACGGGCCCAGCCACTCCGCGGCATATGGGATCTTCCTGGACCAGGGCACGAACCTGCGTCCCCTGCATCGGCAGGCGGACTCTCAGCCACTGCGCCACCAGGGAAGCCCCACCTGCTCTTTTGACTCCTCTGCCTCTAACCCAATCATCACTCAGGGTAGCCCCCAGATAATATCAGCATCTTTTCAATAGTCTTTGCTGGTGGCTCTTCCTCCTCCTCCTGACTGTTAAGTCTTGGAGGACCTCAGTGTACTCAAGACATTTTTGTCTCTATTTCTAGTCTCTCCCGAGGGATCTCCTCTGGTCACCTGGCTCTAGATACCATCTGTATGCTAAAGACTCTCCGATGCTTATCTTCAACTCAGACATTGCTCTGAGCTCTAGTCTCATACGTATGTCTCCTTGGCATCACTTCTTGGACATCTAAGAGACTGCTCAATATTAACATATTCAAATTGAATTTTTGGTCTCCCTTCTCCAAACTGGTTCTTCCTCCAGCCTTTTCTACCTCCGTGAATAATATTTTTATCCCCTGAATTGCTCAAAAACCTAGACGTCATCCTCGATTCCACCCTCTCTCTCATGCCCCACAGCCAAACCATCACTAAGTCCTGTCAATTTTATCTCCTGAATACATCACAGATCAGTCCACTTCTCTCCATTTCTACCATCCTCACCCCAGTCCAAACCACTGTCCTCTCTCCCCTAGATGACTGCAGTAGCTCCTTAATGTGCCTCTCCATCCATCTTTGCCCCTTTCTAAGTCATTTTCACATAGCTGACTACCTTTTAAAAAAAAACATACATCAGATTATGTTACCTGCTTCATATCACCTCTATTTAAAACCCGTCAACAGGGCTTCCCTGGTGGTGCAGTGGTTGAGAGTCCGCCTGCTGATGCAGGGGACACGGGTTCGTGCCCCGGTCCGGGAAGATCCCACATGCCGCGGAGCGGCTGGGACCGTGAGCCATGGCTGCTGAGCCTGCGCGTCCGGAGCCTGTGCTCTGCAACGGGAGAGGCCACAACAGCGAGAGGCCCGCGTACCGCAAAAAAAAAAAAACAAGCAAAAAAACATCAACAGGTCCCCATTGCTGTTAGAAAAAAAATCCCAAGTCCTTACCATACATGAGTCTCTCAGCCACTGCATGGCTTCATGTCTCCTATCTTGCCACCATCATTTGCTCTACGTTTTTGCCTTGCCAGCTCTGCTTCATTCACACTGGCCTTCAGACTGTTCCTTGAACAAGACATGCCCTTTGCTGCTCCGGGGACTCTGCGCTTTTCATTTCCTCTGCTAGAATCCTCTTCCCCTGGCTCTTCTTAGTGGCTGACTGGCTTACATCTCTCAGACCTCAGATCATGTGTCACTTCCTCAGAGAGCCCCTCCCTGACCACTCAGCCAAAGTGGTCTTGGCCATCTCCTTTCTACTCATCACCTTATTTACTTCATGATACAATCTGTAACTATCTTGTTTATTTGATTGTTGTATTTGTCATCTGCCTTTGTGCTAGAGTTTAGGCCACCATGAGAGCAGGAACTCTGACTGTCTTGCTCACTGCCGTATGCGAGCACTTGGCATTGGGAAAGAGTACTCAATATGTCTTTATTGAACGAGAGAAGGGAATGGAGGGGCTATAGACAATTCCCTATAAACGTCCCTGTGGTAGGCAGCATAATGGCCCACCAAAGATGTCCATGCCCTAATCCCCAGACCTGTGAATATATTATGTTGCACGACAAAGGGACTTTGGAGATGTGACTAAAGTTAGGGACCTTGAGGGGAGGAGGTTATCCTGGACACCCAGATGGGCCCGATCTAATTATGCGAGTCCCTAAAAGTGGGTGAGGGAGGCAGAAGGGTCGGTCAGACAGCTGTAGAGCGAGGACTGTGCAGCTGCCTTTGAAGATGGAGGGAGGGGGTTATGGGCCAAGGAAGGTGGTGCCTCTGAAATCTGGAGATGACCCTCAGCTCACAGATACTGTAAAATGTATTCTCTGGGTCTTGGTTTAAAATGTTTGAGAAACACTGATCTAAATTGAAATCCAACAGTTTTGCTCTCTCTAAATCATGAAGGCCCAAGTCATGGCACACAATGGCTTCTGTGAGCTAATTCCTGTCTTCATTACCAGCCACATCCACCACTGTTGACACTGTTGTCCAGTAACACTGAGCTGCACATCCCATGCCAATACATGCTTCTGTGTCTTTGTTCATGCTATTCTCTTACATTTCCACTGTTCTTAGACTGGCTAAGTCTTTTTTTTTTAGTGAATGGTATTTTTTTTTAATTTATTTAATTTATTTTTGGCTGTGTTGGGTCTTTGTTGCTGTATCCGGGCTTTTCACTAGTTGAGGCGAGCAGGGACAACTCTTTGCTGCGGTGCACAGGCTTCTCACTGCGGTGGCTTCTCTTGTTGCAGAGCACGGGCTCTAGGAGCGCAGGCTCTAGAGCGCAGGCTCAGTAGTTGTGGCGCACGGGCTTAGTTGCTCCGCGGCATGTGGGATCTTCCTGGACCAGGGCTTGAACCCATGTCCCCTGCACTGGCAGGCGGATTCTTAACCACTGCACCACCAGGGAAGCCCCAGATTGGCTAAGTCTTACTCATCCATCCCAACTCAGCTCAGGCACCTTCTATTCAGTCATTTATTCAACAAATATATATTTAGCCATTGCTATGTGCCAAGGACTTGGGAGAGAGTGGAGAAAAAGACAGACAAGGTTTTAGGTCTCATGGAACCAACATTCTGGAGAAGGTAGACAAAAGACAAATAAATAACAAACAAATACCTTCAGATAATGACGAAAGAATAAGAGAGGCTAAGGGGAGAGAGAACCCGAGGAGGAGAGAAGCCAGTCAATGAAGGTGTTTCTAGGAGGTGAAACTTGAGCTGAGATTGGCACAGGCCAGACAAAGACTCAAAAAGACTTCCTGACAGAATAAAGGTTGAGTGCAAAGCCTGGAGGCAAAGGAACAAGCTTGCCGTGGTTGAGGCATAGAAATAAGGTCAGGGTAGCTGGGGAAAGTGACTCTGGGGAGAATGGTATGAAATGAAATTTGAGAAGAAGGTAGGAGCCAGATGTACCATGGGCTTGTTTGCCATGGAAGAGAGCCTGGATTTTACTCTCCAATCTATGGGAAACCATTGGTATATCATTAGAGGGTTTATTTATTTATTTAGCTGGGTTTTAACTAGGGTATCACAAGATATGAATTACATTAAACACACACACAAATACAAAAGCAAACAAACAGAAAAACTAGTCTTGGCTCTGTGTATGGAGGCTGGAGTAGAAGCAAGCAGACCAGTTAGGAAGCACCTGGGGAGGCCCAGGTAGGAAGTGATGGTGATGTGGACCACAGTGATAGCAGCAGAGATGGAAAGAAGTAGCCAGATCTTAGCCTTATTGATGTCTTCAGGTAGACTGAAGCCTCCTACTAGTATCTTCATAGCATCCTGGCATCCTCCTATCTTAGCACCTGTTGTATTAAATAGGACTAATTTCTTCTGGTATCGGCTTGTCTCCTCCATTAGCTTGCAAGTTCCTCATGGGCAGAGGCCACAATCCGTGGCACATAAAAGGCATGTGCTGAACTGAATGAAATTTAAATGGTTTTTCTGTTTTTTACTTCTGGTTTAGTTTAATATAACTACAATACATTAAAAGTACATTAAATCTTATTCTGCTACATGGTGTTCGACATCATTAATAAGTCTTTTTTTATTGTAGCTACCTTAGTTTAGTTTAAAATTCGTTAGTTTTCATTAAGCCTTGGAATATTCTGGCATAAAGGAAATTATGGATTGAATTAGAAGATAACTGAATGAACAGATATATAGGGATTAAATAGGTTTCTGCTTCTTAACTGCAAAGGGTATCTACAGGGTATCTTTCAATGTGCCTTGCAACTTATGAAGCAATAACATTCTCCAAATATTCAACAGTAAAACATTACTTGGTTATTATAAGAATTTTAAAAATGTATATATCTGAAATATGTACATATATGATAGATATATACACACACCTATATATGAAATAGGCAAAATAGAGGATAAATTTGAGTTTATATAGTACATTGATTCAAACACAAACATGCTCATTTCCTCTGAATGACCAGATAAAATAGCTGCTTCATTTATAAGAAACTCAGAACCCCAAAGACCTTCAAGTAAATGAGGTATCTTCCAATAAAATGAAACCTCCTATCAACTGTAAACATCCTTCATACAGCCTGCCTGGAGGGTCAATATTAAAACTACAACTCTGTCTTGAATCAGAAAATCAAAAAGTGTGCTATGTCACTGACTCATCACTCAAGTGGTGACAATTTCCAGACAGTGAAAACAACATCTCAATGAGGGGGGCGGGGACCAGCCAGAAATAAAGCAACTGGCAGGAGGGCAGAGACAATTCCCCCTCAGTGAGCCTCTCTTTCCCCACTGCTCCAAGAAGCACAAAATAAAGAGCTAAAATCATATTTGACTAGGCTAGGAAAAACCCTTACCACAGGTGGTAATTTCATGTAGGCTAGAACTCTTCCTACTTCCACATCACTTTTCTTCTGTAGCACCATAGTAAGCTCAAGGGGCAGCATGGTATTGTGGAAAAGAAAAAGGCTAGTGAATCTCAGTTCTACTGTGTGCTGTTAACTGTCAGGGGGCCATTTCCTCATTCATGCAATGAGTTCAGGAATACCTACCTAGACAAAGTTACTAGGAGGATGAATATGCCAGTGTCATGGACCCATGAGAATACCTAGCACAGGGTAGGCACTCCACTGAGGCTAGCTCCCATTTTCCCTTCTGGGTCCAGCTTTTGTATCTCTTTTCTAAATCGTTTACGACTTTCAACGTATTGGAATTGTATGTTTTGTTAGACTAGGTAAAAGGTCATATGTTAGGCAGTCTTAGCCGTGGCTATCAAAGAATTTAATAACTCAGAGGAGGAAGGAACCTCAAAGGTTAGCCAATAATTACCATGTCCTACTGCTCCTTTCCCCTCCCAAAAGCTGACATTTGAGTCTGGGCCACCAGAGAACAACCAAGTGATTGTTCTGAATGTGCATTAAGGCTGTCTGCCTTATAAATCCATGCCGTTAATTACCCAGGTGACGCAATGAGGCAGGGTACAAAATCATTCTCTTCTGCCAGCAAAGCTACTGACAGACATATCTTACTGGTGGCAGATCAGTACAGAGACAACACTTTGGAATGTATTCTACATTCCTCATTTTTTTTTTTTTTTTTTTTTTTTGCGGTACGCGGGCCTCTCACTGCTGCGGCCCCTCCCGTTGCGGCGGAGCACAGGCTCCGGACGCGCAGACTCAGCGGCCATGGCTCACGGGCCCAGCCGCTCCGCGGCATGTGGGATCTTCCCGGACCGGGGCACGAACCCCTGTCCCCTGCGTCGGCAGGTGGACTCCCAACCACTGCGCCACCAGGGAAGCCCTACATTCCTCATTTTATATACAGATAAACTGAGCCCTAGAGAAAACAAGGGACTTGCCAAAGGTCCAAAGGTCACATTAATAGCAGAATCCAGATCAGAACGGAGGTGTCCCAATTTCCAATCCAAGATTACTTCTAGCAGGTAAGATTGCTTCTGATCAGTTGCAACTATAGCAGCATAAAACTAGAAATAACGCTAATATTAACACTGCCCTTAATACTAATGCTACAGTTTGTTGATCTTTTATTATGTTTGATGTACATTACATACAATCTTTATGATACCCATCTAGTAAAGCACTTACAATGACTAATGCTTTAGTTTTCAGAAGGTTGAATCACCCACCTCCCTCAAAAGAAGATCAAACAATAAAACCCAGTGTACATACAATATGTAACCATCTCTAATGATCTATTCCACTCTGAGGATGGAAGAGGAAAATCAGGTCCACCAAGTAGCTAACTTGCAACTCAGCCACTGGAGCCAACTTCTCTTCCCCATACCTTTCCATGGGCTATGTCATGAAAAAGAAGAGTTTCCTGACCAAAGCATCATCTCCTTTTTGCTTCTGAGTCTACCATTTGTTGAAAAATCGAACAAGCCATAACACGGACAAACCCTGGCCTGCCAGCCTCAGATCATCAAATCACCCCCTTCATAATGTCATGTCAGATGGCTTAAAGGGGAAGGAAAGTAACCACATCAACCCCTTCTGCTTTTTCTTCTCTCTAGCCAACAGTTCCAACCCCCATTACATGAGCCGAATTGGACGCACACCTGTTTTCCTTTCTTATGCAGCTGCTGAGGCTCTCTTGAACCTTCTCTCATCTCACTGGTTAGCATTTGTAGTCCTAATTTTACCCATTTACAGGAACTTTCTTCTCTTGCTTGAATTCAGGAGACTTCTGAAGTTTGGGTCCCTCTCTCTCTCTTTTTTTAAATTTTAGGGTGTTTTCTCCTTTCCCGCTTTATGACCTCTTTATAATTTTTCTTAACAAAGATCCCCTTATGCTTTTTTCCCTTCTTTCCTGTTTTTCTGGAATGTTCTGTCAGACCTGTTCGTCTCTATTTCCAATTCAGATATATCACCCTGGACATAATATACTGGCTCCTGAAATGTTGTGTGTAAACAAATTACATTTAAAATGCATTAGGGAATCTTATCAGGCCCCAACCCCAGAATCATGTGTACTGTGAACTGTCTTATAAATTGACCAAGCATTCCTACAATAGAGCAATAAACAGGAAATAAAGAAAGAAGAAGTAAGAGGTGGATGGAGTCTTGAAGAAACAAGGTACTTTCAGATCAGTTGGTGTTATTTGCTATGTTTTTTCTTTCTTCGATTAGCTTCACAAGGCTACAATTTTCATGGCACTTGTTCAATTAAGTTTCAACAATCCAATCTTCTCTAATTTCACTCTCTGCATCTTTCAATAGCTATAAATAAAATAAGCCATCTCTTGGGCTTCCCTGGTGGCGCAGTGGTTGAGAGTCCGCCTGCCGATGCACGGGACACGGGTTCGTGCCCCGGTCTGGGAAGATCCCACATGCCACGGAGCAGCTGGGCCCGTGAGCCATGGCCACTGAGCCTGCGCGTCCAGAGCCTGTGCTCCGCAACGGGAGAGGCCACAACAGTGAGAGGCCCGCGTACCGCAAAAAAAAATAAAAAATAAGCCATCTCTTACTGAAAAGGATGATATACCGGAAAGAGCCTGGTATTTAGGGCCAGAGGATCATCCTGGGGCCAGGTGTCATCCTGGTTTCTCCACTTCTACCTGTGTCATCATAGTAACATCATCACAAGTAACTCTGAAAAATGGCAATCCACATTTATTGAGAAAATTAGATCTCTTTCACTAACTTTTCTTCCTTAGTTTATTGGAAAGGTCTCTCCTTTGACACATTTAACCTTGAAGTCTCTATTCGTGGACAATGGCATGGGAGTGGCAGGTTTATCCTTGAGTCTTGTAAAATCCTGGCAAGTTTTGTAGCTTCAACCCCTGAGTCTTTTCTTAGTGCTATAAGGCATTAAAAATATTAAAGCACATTACAATTACTTTGTTTTAAGAGTCTTCTCGGAATTTCACAACTATCCTAATATAATTGGAGGCACCCTGGGTGTAGGGGGCAAAGACTAATGATCACCATGCTACAATATTCCTCAAGGTTTCTTCTATAAACTAAAAATTCAACCGAAATCTCGACACTAATAATCCCATATCTCAGCACCTCTGCCTGTTTTACTTAATATTTTCCTTTTACTGCAAAAGGGATGTAAATTAAGATTCTAATCTTAATAATCTTTTATAGGCATTTACTTAGCAATTTATCACAATGCAGAGCATGTGACTGAGTTGTTAACATTTGGTCTTCTACTAAATAAAGTAACTATTGGTATCTCTATTCTGCAGGTGGAGAGATCTGCAAGTTGATCACGCTAATACAGAAAAACCAGAAGTAAATTCAGAATTAGCTAAATTAGAACTACCTTCCATGCTTGAGTTTCCTCAATTGTAAAATAAAAATAAAGATAGCACCAAACTGACGGGATTATTGTGGGAGTTAAATGAGAAGCTCTTAGCAAAGTGCCTGGTATATAGAAAGAGCTCAATAAATACTATCATCCATTATTATTATTTTAAGAAAAAAGATAATATCATTTACTTATCAAGGACATTGTTAGAATTAAGCTAGACAGCCTTGCTTTTTGACCTCTCTCTTGGCCCATTCATCTGGCTCATCACTGAAGAATTAATTTGATTAAAACTAGATCCCATACCTCCTTCATAAAAGGTGACTTCATGCCACTTATAATTTATGACATACTAAGTGTTCTCATAATTATTGTCTTCCTAAACAGTTTTAACTTTTTTGAGGACAGGAACTGAGACTTACGTTTCTTTATATTACAATGACCAGCACAATGTCTTGAACATAACAGATGTTCAATACGTATTTATACTTTAAAAACACATTGTTACCATTAGCAAAGAACACCACCATGTTCCAAGAACAAAGGAAATTGGACAAAGCTTCTTTGGGATTTGGGTTTCTTTCCAGATTAGCCTGCACAAATGTACATGCAGAAGTTGAGAGCAGTGCTGTCAGTGTAATTGCAAAGATGACAAATAATTGGCCAAAGAACAAAGCAGGTACAATTAAAAAAAAAAAGTCCACAATTGAGAAATGATGTACATCTACTGTACTTATAGGATTCTTCTCCCATAAAAATCTCACATTTGCTTTAGAATTTTTTCCACACTATAACTCATTCTAATGTAAGAAAGATTCAAAGCTTGCCAAAATTTGGGAATTTATGTAAGCATCATGACAGTCAAGAAACATGATACATGATAAAAGAATGCTGCAAACTCTTTTAGAGCCTTTTGTGCCCAAGAAAGTGACAGTAATGAATTGAGAATTTCACATTAAAATGGAGGGAAAGAGTATCAGCTCTCAGCCACTAAGGTCCTTTCAGTTATATGCTGGACAGAGAAACAGGGCACTGTACCATTCCTTGTTAATGGGAACCAGAATCTAATGTTTGTTTGCCCAAGTGGAGGTGGATATAATGTTTTGAGTCAGAGGTGCAAAGGCAAGGAGCACAGAGTCTGGAGCCAAAAACCTGTAACTCACTATCTCTGTGAAAGTGTGAAAGTTTCCACATCTGTAAAACGGGAATACTTACAACCAGTTCACTGAGTTTCTAAAGAATTATAGAGGATAACAGTGATACCCAAGGGCCAAGTCCATAGTAGGTGCTCAACGAAGACTTTTATCCACACAGGATATACTCGTAGGGGATTGTAACAGACATTCGGAGTTTTGCCTTGTTCTTTAGAGATACCAGGAAAAAACTTTTTGTATGCATTTGCATTGCTATTCGTAAAACCTGGATCTAATCGCAGGGATACTTAATCTCCTCCAATGTTTGTATTTACTGCCCCTCAACCAAGTGAAAAGAGCCTCTCTAAAGAGACATTTCACAGATGAGAAAAGCGACTGGCCAGGCGGCTCGCCCCAGAGCATTCTGCTAGTGACTAGACAGGTGGGGACTCTGCGTCTACAGAGGCCCCAGGAAAGTGCTGCGGAGAAAGGGACAATTCACCCCCATGCAAGACTAAGTAAGACTCCTCCATATCTTATTCACAAAAAATCCACTTCCGAGCCGCGAGTCACGCCCGTGGGCCTGGCCCCTGACGGGTACCCGCTGCCGTTTCCAGACACCAGCCCTCCCCTCCTCACGTTCCCACCGTTCTGCGAACGCCTTGGAAACTCAATCTGAGCGCCCCTCCGCTCCATCTGGCCAACCGCGACCCGGCACTCTCAAGCGAACGTCCAGCCCACAGTGAGGACCCAGATGAGCAGAGGCCGCCCCCAAATCCCCCTCCCCGGGAGAAGCGAAGCACGAAAGCCGGGGGTCCCAAGCGTCCGCGCCCCACCGATTCCCCAGCCACTCACCGCGCGTCTCCAGCCCGCGGGCCCGCTGCGGGGCGGCGCGGAGCCGATAGCCCGGGTGCTGCGGGACGCACGTGCGGCGCAGGCAGTGTGCGCTCCGGGCTTTCCGGTGCCCGTGCGCGCCCCGCCTGTGACCCCGGGGTGGGCGCTCCGGCGGCGCAGGGGCGCGCGCGGACGTGCGTCGGGCGGCGCCCGGGCCGAGGAGATGGATGTGGCCGTGGTCGTCGGCAGAGGGAAAGCGGCTGCACTGTCAGCTGTCGAAGCGGGCCGGCCAGGGTCCGGTTCCGCTCCTGGCGGGCTATGCCCGTGCCCGTGCCGCCCGGAGCAAGGTAATTACTGCGGCACACGTCGGGTTCCCTTCTATACAAGGAGGGTAGGAAAGCCTCGCTCCTCAGCCGGGGTGGTGAGGTGAATTAAGCACCAGGGTATGAAAAGCACGGCCGAATCATGTTCTCGCCCTTCACCGCCACGGGGAAGCGGCACTTCGTTGACACTCTGTAGAGAACTTTCCTCAGAGACGTTCTTCTGTGCTTGCCCAGCACTTACCACACCCTAGTGCTGCGGTCACCGAAGCGGGCTGTGTGTAAGACTGGGTGTGAGAAGAAAATACTAGAACTTTCATTTGTGTTTGTAACTAAAAAGTAAGAAAGAATTCACATTAAATAGGTGGCATGACCCTGACTCTGAATGGTCCCATGTTCCATATGTTATAAGTGGGATTCTGAGGGAAGAGGGAAAACTGTCCAAAATGCAGAGGGGATGACAGCGGTGCTTTTACTTATGACAATATTTTATTGACGCTAGGAATTCAACTCTAAGACGTACTATTTTTTTGCTTTTTTTTTGGTGGTACTTGGGCCTCTCACTGTTCTGGCCTCTCCCGTTGCGGAGAACAGGCTCCGCACGCGCAGGCCCAGCGGCCATGGCTCACGGGCCCAGCCACTCCGCGGTATGTGGGATCTTCCCGGACTGGGGCACGAACCTGTGTCCCTTGCATCGGCAGGAGGACTCTCAACCACTGCGCCACCAGGGAAGCCCCGTACTATTTTTTATACACTAGTAAGAAAAAGAACTGTCTTACAAACTTGTGACATAATGCTTTCTTGTCACTTAGAATATTTTTAATTGAAATTTTTATTTTCAAAAAATTTTTTTATTTTATTATTTTATTTTATTTATTTATTTTGGCTGCGTTGGGTCTTCGTTGCTGCGTGGAAGCTTTTCTCTGATGGCCACGAGCGGGGGCTACTCTTCGTTGCGGTGCGTGGGCTTCACATTGTGGTGGCTTCTCTTGTTGAGGAGCATGGGCTCTAGGCACGTGGGCTTCAGTGGTTGTGGCACGTGGGCTTCAGTAGTTGTGGCCCATGGGCTCTAGAGCGCAGACTCAGTAGTTGTGGCGCACGGACTTAGTTGCTCCAGGGCATGTGGGATCTTCCCGGACCAGGGCTCAAACCCGTGTTCCCTGCGAAGGCAGGCAGATTCTTAACCACTGCACCACCAGGGAAGCCCCTAAAATTTTTATGTTTTAAAAAATATCCCTTTTAGATTTATTAGACATATGTGTTTGCTATCAGTCTTGTTCATTTGAAAAGAAAAAGGAAAATAGAAGCAAAATAAATTTGGTTAAAATATTCTTTAGATACATTCGCGTTCAGTCTGCAACATTCCTGATGACTTTTTTGTTTCACTCAATATCATCTTCAGTGACATGAGTATTAATAAAGCCACATTTCTTAAAAGAATGTCCCACTGTTACCTCTGGGATGTTCTTCCCTTCCACTGAAACCAATCCAGGCTTGCTTAGTATGTGAAGAGCCAACTCCATCACCATACCGTTTGGGCAGTAAGCATAAGACACCTCCCAATTTCTTTTTAATAGATCGTTATTGGAGTATAATTGCTTCACAATACTGTGTTAGTTTCTATTGTACACCAAAGTGAATCATCCATATGCATACGTATGTCCCCATATCCCCTCCCTCTTGAGCCTCCCTCGCATCCTCCCTATCCCACCCCTCTCGGTCATCTCAGAGCACGGAGCTGATCTCCCTGTGCTATGCTGCTGCTTCCCACTAGCTAACTGTTTTACATTTGGTAGTGTATATATGTCCATGCTACTCTCACTTCGCCAAGGCTTCCCCCTCCCACCCCATGTCCTCAGGTCCATTCTCTATGTCTAATCTTTATTCCTCCCCTGCAACTAGGTCCATTAGTACAATTTTTTTTTTTAGATTCCATATATATGCGTTAGCAAATGGTATTTGTTTTTCTCTTTATGACTTACTTCACTCTGTATGACAGACTCCAGGTCCATCCACCTCACTACAAATAACTCAATTTTGTTTCTTTTTATGGCTGAGTAATATTCCATTGTATATATGTGCCACATCTTTATCCATTCATCTGTCGATGGACACTTAGGCTTCTTCCATATCCTGGCTATTGTAAATAGTGCTGCAGTGAACATTGTGGTACATGTCTCTTTTTGAATTGTGGTTTTCTCAGGGTATATACCCAGTAGTGGGATTGCTGGGTCATATGGTAGTTCTATTTTTAGTTTTTTAAGGAACCTCCATACTGTTTTCCATAGTGGTTGTATCAATTTACATTCCTGCCAACAGTGCAGGAGGGTTACCTTTTCACCACATCCCTTCCAACATTTATTGATTCTAGATTTTTTGATAATGGCCATTCTGACTGGCGTGAAGTGATGCCTCATTGTAGTTTTGATTTGCATTTCCCTAATAATTAGTGATGTTGAGCCTCTTTTCATGTGCCTCTTGGCCATCTGTATGTCTTCCTTGGTGAAATGTCTATTTAGGTTTTCTGCCCATTTTTTAATTGGATTGTTTGTTTTTTGATATTGAGCTCCATGAGCTGTTTGTATACTTTGGAAATTAATCCTCTGTCCGTTGTTTCATTTGCAAATATTTTCTCCCATTCTGAGCATCCTCTTTTCATCTTGTTTATGGTTTTTGTTGTGCAACAGCTTTTAAGTCCCATTTGTTTATTTTTGTTTTTAATTCTGTTACTCTAGGAGGTGGGTCAAAACAGATCTTGCTGTGGTTTATGCCAAAGAGTGTTTTTCCTGTGTTTTCCTCTAAGAGTTTTATAGTGTCTAGTCTTACATTTAGGTCTTTAATCCATTTGGAGATTATTTTTGTGTATGGTGTTAGGTAGTGTTCTAATTTCATTCTTTTACATGTAGCTGTCCAGTTTTCCCAGAACCACTTATTGAAGAAATGTCTTTTCTCTGTTGTATATTCTTGCCTCCTTTGTCATAAATTAGGTGACCATATATGCATGGGTTTATCTCTGGGCATTCTATCCTGTACCATTGATCTATATTTCTGTTTTTGTGCCAGTACCATACTGTCTTGATTACTGTAGCTTTGTGGTATAGTTTGAAGTCAGGGAGTCTGATTCCTCCAGCTCCGTTTATTTCCCTCAAGACTGCTTTGGCTATTCGGGGTCTTTTGTGTCTCCATACAGATTTTAAGATTTTTTGTTCTAGTTCTGTAAAAAATGCCATTAGTAATTTGAAAGTGATTGCATTGAATCTGTAGATTGCTTTTGGTAGTAGAGTCATTTTCACAATATTGATTCTTCCAATATAGGAACATGGTGTATTTCTCCATCTGTTTATGACATCTTTGATTTCTTTCATCAGTGTTTTATAGTTTTCTGAGTACAAGCCTTTCTCCTCCTTAGGCAGGTTTATTCCTAGGTATTTCATTCTTTTTGTTGCAATGGTAAATGGGAGTGTTTCCTTAATTTCTCTTTCTGATTTTTCGTTGTTGGTGTATAGGAATGCCAGAGATTTCTATGCATTAATTTTGTATCCTGCAACCTTACCAAATTCATTGATTAGTTCTAGTAATTTTGCATCTTTAGGATTCTCTATGTATAGTATCATGTCATCTGCAAACAGTGACAGTTTTACTTCTTGTTTTCCAATATGTATTCCTTCTATTTCTTTTTCTTCTCTGATTGCCATGGCTAGGACTTCCAAAACTATGTTGAATAAGAGTGGCAAGAGTGGACATCCTTGTCTTGTTCCTGATCTTAGTGGCAATGCTTTCAGTTTTTCACCACTGAGTATGATGCTTGCTGTTGGTTTGTCATATATGGCCTTTATTATGTTGAGGTAGGTCCTCTCTATGCCCATTTTCTGGAGGGGTTTTATTATAAATGGGTGTTGAATTTTGTCAAAAGCGTTTTCTGCATCTATTGAGATGATCATATGGTTTTTATTCCTTAATTTGTTAATGTGGTGTATCACATTGATTGATTTGCATATATTGAAGAATCCTTGCATCCCTGCGATAAATTCCACTTGATCATGGTGTATGATCCTTTTAATGTGCTGTTGGATTCTGTTTGCTAGTATTTTGTTGAGGATTTTTGCATCTATGTTCATCAGTGATATTGTTATATAATTTTCTTTTTTTGTGATATCTTTTTCTGATTTTGGTATCAGGGTGATGGTGGCTTCATAGAATGAATTTGGAAGTGTTTCTCCCTCTACAATTTTTTGGAAGAGTTTAAGATGGATTGGTGTTAGGTCTTCTCTAAATGTTTGATAGAATTCTCCTGTGAAGCCATCTGGTCCTGGACTGTTGTTTGTTGGCAGATTTTTAATTACAGTTTCAATTTCATTACTTTAATAGGTCTGTTTATATTTTCTAATTCTTCATGGCTCAGTCTTGGAAAATTGTATCTTCCCAAGAATTTGTCCATTTCTTTGTGGTTGTCCATTTTATTGGCATATAGTTGTTTGTAGTAGTCTCTTATAACCCTTTGTATTTCTGCGGTGTCAGTTGTGATTTCTCCTTTTTCATTTTTAATTTTATTGATTTGCTTCCTCTCCCTTTTTTTTCTTGATGAGTCTGGCTAAGGGTTTATCAATTTTGCTTATCTTCTCAAAGAACCAGCTTTTAGTTTTATTGATCTTTGCTATTGTTTTCTTCATTTCTATTTCATTTATTTCAGCTCTGATCCTTATGATTTCTTTCCTTCTACTGACTTTGGGTTTTCTTTGTTTTTCTTTCTCTAGTTGTTTTAAGTGTAGGGTTAGATTGTTTATTTGAGATTTTTCTTGTTTCTTGAGGTGAGATTGAACTGCTATAAACTTCCCTCTTTAGAACTGCTTTTGTTGCATCCCATAGGTTTTGGGTCACGTGTTTTTGTTGTCATTTGTTTCTGTGTATATATTTTTTTCTTCTTTGATTTCTTCAGTGATCTCTTGGTTATTTAGTAGCACACTGTTTAGCCTCCATGTATTTGTGTCTTTTACAGTTTTTTTCCTGTAATTGATTTCCAATCTCATAGCATTATGGTCAGAAAAGATGGTTGATACGATTTCAGTTTTCTTAAATTTTCTGAGGCTTGATTTGTGATGCAAGATGTGATCTATCCTGGAGAATGTTCTATGTACACTTGAGAAGAAAGGGTATTCTCCCACTTTTGGGTGGAATGTTCTATAAATACCAATTAAATCTACCTGGTCTACTGTGTCATTTAAAGCTTTTGTTTATGTATCTATTTTCTGTGGATGGTCTGTCCATTGGTGTAAGTGGGGTGTTAAAATCCCCTACTATTATTGTGTTACTGTCGGTTTCTCCTTTCATGGTTGTTAGCATTTGCCTTATGTATTGAGGTGCTCCTATGCTGGGTGCATAAACATTTATAATTGTTATATCTTCTTCTTGGACTGATCCCTTGATCATTATGTAGAGACACCTCCCAGTTTTGAAGATGTTAAATATGAAAAATGTACGTCTTAGACATCACAAAGTACAGTGGATTGCTTTTATGAGACTGTGACATGTAGTTTACATACTTCAGCAATTTATCTACGTGAATAATTTGATAAAAACAAATCCTTAAGTTATAGAATCTTAACATCACTGCCTAGTGAGCTGGTGAGTGACTGTGAAAATTATTTGCAACAAAGTTAAAAGAATCTAGTTAAAACTGAGCTATTATTTTTTTTTTTTTTTACGAAGAAGGCAAATATTTTAAACTCGCTGATCTTTTCTGTAATGATGTGTCTCTTAGTAGTATGTTACCTAATAGATATTTTTGGAAAAAAATAAAAAACAAGGCTTTTTTGTCCCTTCAAGTAAAGATAACATTTCAACACTGGGTGAGAAAGTGCTATAAAGAGAACATTTGAAAACAAATATTTCAAAACGTTACCACTATTGTGGGATTTTTTTTTTTTTTGCTAAAAATATGTAACTTTGTCACCTACAAAAAAATGCTTAAAAAACTTGGAAACAATTTACTATCTTTTTCAGTCTTTCAGTTGAGTAATTGAGTGAATTTTCAACCCAGGTGTTAAAAAATATGAAAATGCAGCAGCTTCTGCTCAGTTTGAAAGGACGACTAATCAATATCAGGAGTAATAAAATTATGTAACCAAATGTTAATAAAAAGCTTATATAATTCATAGATTAGCTTATTTTTCTACAATTTTTAGTGAGAAGAAAGGCTTCTTATTTTGTTAATAAATTATTCAAAAAATGAATTTTACTCTCATTTTAAAATTAATTTCTATTTTTGTGTACATTTTACAATATATATGTTGGAAATTTATATTTATAATATATATTTATGTATATATAAAATTTTTAAGTAAATTTTTTAAAAAGCTGACCATATATTGGGGCTATATTCTCAAGTCCCTTTTTTCTTAAGGCATGCACAATCTAAAATGTTTAGAAACCACTAGTCTGTTAACTTCTAACTGAAGCATGTTATAAAATTGCTAAATCAGACACAAGATGGTATTCCAGTACATCTGAGCCATTTTCTGTAGGGGAACAGATGAGAGGTATTGGAGAAAGGACTTGAATCAGTTAAGCAAGCAAAACAAATTATGAGAAAACTATAAGATGCAGGCAACAATGATAGCCTTCATTATTCTCTTCTTTTCCCTGGATGCAAATAAATCAGAAGATGACTTATCTTACATAAGCATTATTAGAGAAATTATCTTCTTCTAAGTTCATCAGTAGCTCATTCAATTTAGGGTTAAATATTGAGGGAAAGCTCGTGCTAATAGTTATTGATAACAGGGGTTCTCCCATCCTCCCTGCATCCTTCCTGTTATTGTAAGCTCCAGGACTGCAAGGAGTCCTGTCTTGTTTGCCCCCTTATCTCCAGCACTTGGCACAGTGAGCAGCACAGAACAGGGGCTCAACAAATGCTTGTTGAGTTGAATTGACTTGCTCTGGAGAGATCTCATTCTCTTTGGTCAACCAAAGTTATAAGTGATATTGAATCTTCAAACTTTCAACAGAGTTAAAAAAGAATAGTTGGAAAATTATATATAGTTTTGCTTAGCATGTCAATGACCCTTCCGTATGGAATTTAACCATCTGTAGAGGTCTTTCTGTTTTCTTTTTTCCTTTCTTTTCCTTTCCTTCCTCCTCTTCTTTGAATCTCTGGGGAGTTTCCCTAGTAGATACATGGTGGTTGTCAGTGGTTGCCTATCTAGTTAGAGAAAAAAAAATCTTGCTTCTGTATTTTCTGAGAACAAGCCCTAGACAGTTGAGAAAGGCTGGTGAAGCAAGAGCCTAACATACAAACCAAACTATCAACCTATGATGGTTAGGATGATTAAGTCTTTGGATATGAGATGGTCATCTGTGTAGCTATAGCACTTGCAAATCAAAAGCTCAATTAAGTGAATAACCACACTGACAGTGACAAAGACTTTTCTAGGAAATACTAGTTCAGTTTCCATTTCTGGTATTTTTCCATTCCTTTAAATGTCTATTTTGGCTCATTGTTGATACCAGAAGTCCTGAAAGTACTTAATCATACTGTGCTATAAACAACTGAGTGTCATTTGTCAGAATAAATATTAAGAGATGGTTGCCAACATAGTGATTTAGTGCATCAGACAAATGCTGGCACACTTAAGCTTGGTAAGAAGTTTTGACATACATTTTAACCTTTTATTTTAATAAGAAGATTAGAATCTAAGATTAATTATTCATTCTTACTGCTTCACTTTGCAAAAGTTCCATTTCTGAAAGTTTTTGCTTAATTATCAATTTTACTCATCTGTCCAAAGTGTTACACTGATAGGACACCAATGTAACTCCTAAATATACTTATAGTGTCATATGTTGAAAATATAAAATATTGTAGTGTAAGATTCTTAGATTATTTGTGATCCCCAAAGATTCTTAAAATGCGGAGTTGTAACTTTTCCACAACTGACATTCAGCAAGCGCAGATGTTGTTTATAGATGAACAAACCACATGGAAAATGCCGTGTCTTAGATAGGAACAATGCATTTACAAGAGGTTTTTAGGTTGCCAGAAGCCTTATTAAATGAAAATAAAGCTTAAAGAGTAAAATGAGACAGGAGGCAAATTTAAAACACTGACAGCCACAGGCCCTGCACAATATAAGTTTGATTCGCAGTCTGGCTTGGTTCTTCTCAACAGCTAAATCTAAGAGACATATGACACACAGGATTCACAGATCCCATCATATAATGGCTTGTAACCTGGGCATCAGAAGCAGAACTTGCGGTGGCCCAAGAGAAAGTTCTTAGGTTCTTCTAAAGAGGAGAGTGGTTCACATAAAAGACAAATTTCTCACATTCCTACATAAAATCACACAGTAGATTCTTATTTATTTAATTAGTTAGTTAGTTATAGATTTGCTCAATGAAAATCTAATGAAGGGCACTCTGGAACATAGATGCTTGGTGAGCATTAACATTCTTTTCTATGTATCAGTCTTTTAGGCTCCAAATATCTCTTTGCTCCATGCTTTCCATACATAAAAAAATACTCTCTGGAATGGACTTGAGGACACAGGGAGGGGGAGGGGTAAGCTGGGACGAAGTGAGAGAGTGGCATGGACATATATACACTACCAAATGTAAAATAGATAGGTAGTGGGAAGCAGCCACATAGCACAGGGAGATCAGCTCGGTGCTTTGTGACCACCTAGAGGGGTGGGGTAGGGAGGGTGGGAGGGAGACGCAAGAGGGAGGAGATATGGGGATATATGTATATGTATAGCTGATTCACTTTGTTATACAGCAGAAACTAACACACCATTGTAAAGCAATTATACTCCAACAAAAATGTTAAAAAAAATACTCTCTGATTTCTGTAGTGAGATAACCTCCAATCCTGTCCCGTCAATGTATCCAGCTCAGAGCCAAGCTTTCTGGGTAGTGAGCAACAGTGGCTGCCTAGTGAGCTATGACTCCTCTGGTCCACTGCCTATAACTGCCAGACACACATTACCTGTACCCCACTCCCTCACCCATGATGTAAAGTGGTGGAACAGGAACAATGAATGCTCCCCTTTGGAAGGGAGAAAAATGTGAGACACCGGAAGTCATTGGTCTGAAGCACTGCTATCTGCTGGGTGATGTATTAGTGTTTTTGATTTTAGTCTACAGGACCTCTGTTAAAACTGAGACAGAATCTCAATTAAGTATCCTTTGCTACAAGTCAAACACAACAGAGTAATAATAGGGTAAATTAATAATTTGGCCTTTCTTTCTAGTCCCTCCCTCCAAAGTAATAGTTTTTTTTTTGTTTTTTTTGCGGTACGCGGGCCTCTCACTGTTGTGACCGCTCCCGTTGCAGAGCACAGGCTCCGGACGCACAGGCTCAGTGGCCATGGCTCACGGGCCTAGCCGCTCCGTGGCATGTGGGATCTTCCCGGACCGGGGCACGAACCCGTGTCCCCTGCATCGGCAGGCGGACTCTCAACCACTGCGCCACCAGGGAAGCCCCTAAAGTAATAGTTTTGTGAGAATCTTTCCACATTTTTCTTCATGTCTTTACAGATGTATAGGGTTTTTTTTTCCTGCTTTAAACAAAAATTGAGTCATTCTATCTATCTTTTGTTTTTCTTTACCACTTGGCATAAACTTCATTCCACAACATACATAATAGATCTAATTCATTTATTCCATAGCTACAAGTATTCCATACTATGTATACACTAAGATTTATTTGACCCTTCTCTTATTTATAGGTCTTCAGTTTTTGTCCTATTTTCCTCCAAACAAAAATACAACATACTCACCAAAAGAAAAATATTCTTAAACATAAACATACACAAATGTATAGTGTGTAGTAGAATCTCACATGTGGCTTGTTGAATCAAAGGGTTTGAGCTTTTTCACTTTAATATATTATGCAAGATTATTATCCAAACTGTAATAATTCACACTCTTACGAGCATACCACATCATCACTAACAATGAATGCTATCCATCTTCTGTAATTTTTATCAATATAACAGGTGAGAAATGGTATCTCATTGCTTTAAACTGTATATCCTTGACTACGATCATCTTTTCCTATGTCTGATAGTTTTTACAAATAAGTATTATTAATTTATCTCAGCCTACCTTCAAATAATGTATAATGCAAGACCTTTACAACAGTAGGCTTCTATCTTCATATCTTCTATGCTATTCCATTGCACATTTTACCTTCGTACATATTACAAGCCACACAATACATTATTACTACTTTTGCTTTAACTATCTTTTAAAGAAATTTAAAAATAGAAAACAAAATTTTCTATATTTCCCACATATTTTTCAGTGCCAGAACCCTTTATTCCTTTGTAGAGATCAAAGTTTCCACTGGGTATCATTTCACTTCTGTCTAAAGAAATTCCTTTAACATTTCCTATAGTGCAGGTGTGCTAGTGACAAATTTTCTCAGCTTTTATTTGTCTAAAAATGTCTATTTCACCTTCATTTTGCAGTATTTTTCGTGTTTATATAAAGTGACAAGTTTTTTTCTCCGTAGCATATTAAAGATATTATTCCATGGTCTTTGGGGTTGCATTGTTTCTGATGAGAGTCAGTGGATTTCTTATCTTGTTCTCCTATATGTAATGTCCTTTTTGCCCCCTTGATGTCTTCAAGATTTTTCTCCTTATCACTGATATTCATATTATATTATGATGTGCTTTGGTGTGATTTCCTTGGTGTTAATTCTGCTTAGTGTTTGTTGAACTTGGTAGATCTGTGGGGGTTTTTTGTTTTTGCCAAAACTGGAAAAATATTCAGACATTGTTCCTGTAAACCTCTTTTTTTTTCAGTTTTTTTTTCTCTTTTTGCTTCAGCTTGGGTAGTTTCAATTGCTGTGTCTTCAAGTTTATTGCTCTTTCTGCAGCAGTGTCAAATCTGTTAAATCTATCTAGTTTTATTTATTTATTTTTGGCTGCATTGGATCTTTATTGCCGCGTGCGGGCTTTCTCTAGTTGTGGCGAGCAGGGGCTACTCTTTGTTGCAGTGCACAGGCTTCTCAGCATCGTGGCTTCTCTTGTTGCAGAGCATGGGCTCTAGGCGCGCAGGCTTCGATCGTTGCAGCATGCGGGCTCAGTAGTTGTGGCTCGCAGGCTCTAGAGCGCAGGCTCAGTAGTTGTGGCACACGGGCCTAGTTGCTCCGTGGCATCTGGGATCTCCCTGGACCAGGGCTCGAACCCATGTCCCCTGCATTGGCAGGTGGATTCTTAACCATTGCACCACCAGGGAAGCCCCCTATCCAGTTAGTTTTAGAAAAAATTTTAAAATGTTTATCATCTTTAGAAGTTCCATTTTTAATAGTTTCCTTTTCACTTGTTATCAGTTTTTCCTTTTAATCCTTGAGTGCATTTATAATAGTTGTAGTAAAGTCCTTGTCTGCTATTTCTTTCATCTTTGCTATTTCTGATTTTATTTCTATTGCCTGCTTATGAGTCACATTAATTGT
This sequence comes from Tursiops truncatus, assembly GCF_011762595.2. Classification (NCBI taxonomy): domain Eukaryota; kingdom Metazoa; phylum Chordata; class Mammalia; order Artiodactyla; family Delphinidae; genus Tursiops; species Tursiops truncatus. The sequence goes on from NC_047034.1 coordinate 126,126,064, forward strand.
GCTTCTTTGCCCATGTAGTAATTTTTTACTGAATCCTAGATATTGTAAATGTTACAGGATCTACAGAGGCTAAAATATTTGTTATCTGGTCCTATACAGAAAATAAATTTGCTAACCTTGCCCTAGATGTATAGAATCATGTTGAGTATAACTGCCAGTACATGGAGTACACAGCATGCAGTTGTCTTTTAAAATCCTACCCCACCCCTGCCTTTCTTCTTTCTTTCTTTGCAGTTAATACATCAGTACTTTTTTTTTTTTTAATTAGGCAACAGTCAAGAATATAAGAGTGGAGAGCAAAATAAACAATGCCCTTTTCCCCCACCCTCATCATAAACCCAACAACTATCAAATTTAGTTTAGGGAGATTTTGGTCCTCTTATTAATATCTATCAGTCCATCCAGACCATACTTTGATAGTGACACCTTCTGTTGTTTGAATTTATGCAAAGTCCCAAGCAAACACAACTTTTAGCTGGGTCTACTGTTAACAATTTCTAACCTCTACACCCACTTTCTATTCATTGTATTCACAAACATACGCCTTTCTTTGTGTGGGTACATTTGGGACCATGGTATACATATTGGTCTTTTCTACCATTGTTCATCTTGGAGTTCTTTCCATGTCAAAGTGTGTAAGCCTATCTCATATGTTTCTTAAACAACTTCATCACATCTGTAACACAAATAGGCCACAATTCATGAAATAGTTTCATTTTAATGGACATTTTGTTTTGTAATTTTCCATTATCAACATGATATTGCAAGAAACATACTTTACATAGTTTATATACGCATTTCTGAACATTTGTGGCTATTTCGTGGGATAAATTTTGGAAGTAGAATTTAAGCATCAGAAAAAGTGCATGTTTACAATTTTTATTGAGATATAATTGACATATAACATTATATTTCTTTCAGGTGTACAACATAATTATTTGATATATGTGTATATTGTGAAATAATCATCACAGTGTCTAATTAATGTCCATCATTCCACAGAGTTACGATTTTGTTTTCTTGTGATGAGAACTATTAAGATTTTCTTAGCAACTTTTGAATATGTAATACAGTTTTTTTGTTTTTTGTTTTTTTTTTGCGGTACGCGGGCCTCTCACCACTGCGGCCCCTCCCGTTGCGGAGCACAGGCTCCGGACGTGCAGGCCCAGTGGCCATGGCCCACAGGCCCAGCAGCTCCGCGGCATGTGGGATCCCCCTGGACCGGGGCATGAACCCGCATCCCCCGCATCGCAGGCGGACTCCCAACCACTGCGCCACCAGGGAAGCCCTATAATACAGTATTATTAACTATAGTCACCATGCTGTATACATCCCCAGGACTTATTTATTTTACTTTATAACTGGAAGTTTGTACCTTTTGACCACCTTCACCAATTTCACCCACTCTCCATCCTCTGCTTTCAACAAACACCAGTCTGTTCTCTGTATTCACCAGTTTGGTGTTTGTTTGTTCGCTTTTTAGATTCCATGTATAAGTGAGATCATACAGCATTGTTTTTCTCTATCTGACTTATTTTACTTAGCATAATGCCCTCAAGGTCCATCCATGTTGCTGCAAATGGCAGTAATTCCTTCATTTTTATGGCTGAATAGTATTCCATCATATATATACACACAACTGATCCATTTGTCCATCAGTGGACATTTAGTGTGTTTTCATATCTTGGCTATTGTAAATAGTGCTGCAATGAATTTTGGGGTGTGGATACCTTTTCAAGTCATTGTCTTTGTTTTCTTCCCTGAAGGAGAATTGCTGGATCATATGGTAGCTCTAGTTTTAACTTTTTTGAGGCGGCTCCATACTGTTTTCCATAGTGACTGCACCAATTTACATTTTCACCAACAGTGCACAAGGGTTCCCTTTTCTCCACATCCTCTCCAACACTTGTTATTTCTTGTTTTTTTAATAATAGTATTCTAACAGATATGAGGTGATATCTCATTGTGGTTTTGACTTGCATTTCCCTTTTGATTAGTGATATGGAGCACCTTTTCATGTGCTTGTTGGCCATCTCTATATTATCTCTGGAAAAATGCCTATTCAGATCCTCTGTCCAATTTTTTAATTGAGTTGTTTGTTTTTTTGCTATCGAGTTGTATGAGTTCTTTATATATTTTGGATATTAACCCCTTTCAAATATATGACTTGCAAATTTTTTCTCCCATTCAGTAGGTTGCCTTTTCATTTTGTTGACAGTTTCCTTTGCTGTGTGAAAGCTTTTTTAGTTTGACATAGTCCCACCTGTTTACTTTTGCTTTTGTTGCCTTTGCTTTTGGTGTCAAAGCCAAAAAATCATTGCCAAGACCAATGTCAAAAGTTTACTGCCTGTATTTTCTTTTAGGAGTTTTATGGTTTCAGGTCTGATGTTCAAGCTTTAATCTGTTTTGAGTTAATTTTTGTGTAACGTGTAAGAGAGTGGTCTAGTTTCATTCTTTTGCATGTGTCTGTCCAGTTTTTCCTGCAATATCTATCAAAGAGACTCCTTTTTCCCCCTTGTGTATTCTCAGCTTCTTTGTCATAAACCTACATATGTGTGGGCTTATTTCTGGGCTGTCTATTCTGTTCGGTTGATCTGTGTCTATTTTTATGCCAGTATCATACTCTTTGATTATGATAGCTTTGTAATATACTTTGAAATCAGGATGCATGATGTCTCTAGCTTTTTATTCTTTCTCAAGTTTGTTTTGGGTATTAAGGGTCTTTTGTGGTTCCATACAAATTTTAGTATTGTATGTTCTTTTTGTGAAAGAATGCCATTGGAATTTTGATAGCAATTGCATTGAATCTGTAGATTCTTTGGGTAGTATAGACATTTTAACAATATTAATTCTTCCAATCTATGAGCATGGACTATGTTTCAATTTGTGACTTCTTCAGCTTCTTTCATCAATGTCTTATAGTTTTCAGTGTACAGGTCTTTCACCTCCTTGGTTAAATTTATTCCTAAGTATTTTATTCTTTTTGATGCAATTGTAAATGGGATTGCTTTCTTATTTTCTCTAATAGTTTATTATTAGTGTATAGAAACCTCACTGATTTTTGTATATTGATTTTATATTCTGAAACTTTACTAAATTTGTTTATTACTTCTCAGTTTCTTTGCTTTTTTTTTAGTTGAGCCTTTAGGGTTTTCTCTAATAGTATCATATCATCTGCAAATAATGATAGTTTTACTTCTTCCTTTCCAATTGGATGCATTTTATTTCTGTTTCTTGCCTAATTGCTCTAGTTAGGACTTCCAGTACTAGGCTGAATAAAAATGGCAAGAGTAGGCATCCCTGTCTAGTTCCTGATCTTAGGGGTAATATTTTCAGCTTTTCTCCACTGAGTATTATGTTAGCTGTGGACTTGTCATGTATAGCCTTTATTATGTTGAGGTCTAGTCCCTCTGTTTCCACTTTGTTGAGAGTTTTTATCATAAATGGATGTTGAATTTTGTCAGATAACTTTTCTGCATCTATTGATATGATCATATGATTTTTATCCTTCTTTTTGTCAATATGGTGTAACACTTTGATTGATTTGTGGATGTTGAACCATCTTTGCACCCCTGGAATAAATCCCATTTGATTATGGTATATAATTCTTTTAAGGTATTGTTGGATTTGGTTTGCTAATATTTTGTTGAGTATTTGTACATCTATGTTCATCAGGAATATCGGCCTCTAATTTTCTTTTCTTGTAGTGGCCTTTTCTGGTTTTGATAGTGAGGTAATGCTGACCTTGTAAAATGAGTTTGGAAGGGTTCCCTTCTCTTCTATTTCTTGGGAAGATTTTGAGAAGGCATGATATTAGTTCTTCTTTAAGTGTTTGTTAGAATTCACCAGTGAAGCCATCAGGTCCTGGACTTTTATTGGTTGGGAAGATTTTGATTACTGATTCAATCTCCTTACTAGTAATAAGTCTGTTCAGGTTTTCTATTTCTTCATGATTCAGTCTTGGTACTTTGTATGTTTCTAGGAAATTATCCATTTCTTTTAGATTGTCCAATTTTTTGCATATAATTATTCATGGTAGTCTCTTATGACCCTTTGTATTTCTGTGGTATCAGTTGTAATGTCTCCTCTTTCATTTCTGATTTTATTTATTTGAGTTATCTCTCTCTTTTTTTTTTTTGGTGAGTCTAGTTCATACCCCCTTTTAACTTTTCGTTTTGTTTACTTTTTTTTTCTTTCTAATTGTCTATCCCCAGTCTTATTACTTCCCAACTCACTGACACTCTCATTTATATAATGTATCTTTCCAATTTGCATTCTGTGTGTTTATTCACATACTTATGAATTTATGATAAATATCTAACATTGTTATGTTTTAAAAAATTTAAATGAATGGTATTGCTTTATAAATTTAATACTGTTTTCACATTTGTTTCCCTCTCAACATTGTGTTTTTATGATCGATTCATGTTGTTACAAGTAGCTTTGGTTCATTGTTGCAGCCTGTTGCATAACATTCCTTCAAAAGCATAATCCACATTTCCACATTCATTCTCATATTGATGGGCTTCTCAGTTGCTTCGAACTCCTTGCTGCCACAAATAATACCTTGAACATCTTCGTGTATGTCTCTTGTGCATGTATGTGGATGTTTCTCTAAGGTGTGCACCCAGAAATAGAAGTGCTGAGTCATAAGTGATGCACACACTCAAATGAACTAAGTACTACAAGATTGCTCTTTAAAATTGGCTACACCATTTGGCAGTCACATGAGTGGCATGTGAGGATATCCATTTCTCCTCATCTTTTTCAGAAACTTGTACTATCCAATTGTATTAGTTTCCTAATGCTTCTGCAATAAATTACTACAAGCTTGGTGGCTTAAAATAACACAGATTTTTACATTCTTAAGGTCAGAAGTCCAAAGCGGGTCATATTGAGCTAAAATCAGTTTGTTGGCAACGTTGCACTCTTTTCTAGAGACCCTAAGGGAGAATCCATTTTCTTGCCTTTCTCAGCTTCTAGAATCAACTCACATTCCTTGATTCACGGCTCCCTTCATCTTCAAAGATAACAATGGTCAGTCAAGTGTTTTTCATGTCACATCACCCTAACTCTCCCTTTCCTGTCTCCCTCTTTTACATTTAAGGACCCCTGTGATTACATTATGCTCACTTGGATAATCTCCCTCTTTCAAAGTCCACTGATTAACAACTTTAATTCTACCTTCAACCTTAATTCTCTTTTGCCCTGTAACCTAATATATTCACAGGTTCTGGGGATTAAAATGTCAGGATCATTTTGGGGGGGGGCGCATTTTTCTGCCGACCACACCAACTTTATAGTTCTTGCCAATTTGTAAAGCATCTCATTGTAGCTAAAATGTACAAAAAAATCTTATAAATTGATAAGAAAAAAATGAATAGAAAATGAGTAATGGATATAAATAGACAAGTCACAAAAGGAAAAACCTGAAGTGTTAATAAATATATGGAGAGATGCTCAACTTCACTCTTAATAATAGGAACGCAAGTTGAAACTACACTGAAACCACTTTTTTGTAATAATTTGAGATATTTTTGGTAACAGTTTGAGATATATTGAGATATAGTTATTATACCACATAACTCATCCATGTACAGTGTAGAAGTCAATGGTTTTAGTATATTCATAGAGTTGTGCAACCATCACTATAATCAATTTCAGACTGTTTTCATCACCTTCCAAAGAAACACTGTAAACTTTAGCTATCACCTCCGACCCTTCTAACCCTCCTGACCGGAGGCAACCACTAATCTATTTTCTGTGTCTGTAGATTTGCCTATTCTGGACATTTCATATAAATGGAATGATATAATATATGGTCTTTGGCAGCTGGCCTCTTTCACTTAGCATGATTTCAAGGTTCATTTGTGTTGTAGCATGTATCACTAACTTTATTCCTTTTTCTGGTTAAATAATATTATTCCATTTTATTGATATACTTCATTTTGTTTAGCCATTCATCAATTGATGGACATTTTGGTTGTTTCTATCTTTTGGTGGAATGATGCTGTTATAAGCTTTCATGTACAAGTTTATGTGTGGACATATGTTTTCATTTCCCTTGGGTATATTCCTAAGAGTGAAATTGCTTGGTCTAATATAACAACTCTATGTTTAAGTTTTTGAGAAATGTTCAATCTGTTTTCCAAGGTGGCTGCATCATTTAAAATTCCTACCATCAGCAGTGTATACAGGTTCTTCACCAAAACTTAATATCTGTCTTTTTATTATAGCCATCCCACTGTGTGTGAAATGGTATCTCTTTGTGGTTTTCACTTGCATGAGACCATTTTTTACCTGTCATATTAGCAAAGATCAAATTTTGAAAAAACACTGAGATGGAGAGTATATTGGGAGAAAACAGGCACTAACCAACATTGCTGGTGGGAATGTGAATTAGTGCAACCTCTAGGGAGGTATTTTGGCTATTTGGCTTATTTATTGATATTTTAAATGCACAAAACCTTTGACTTAACAATTCCTCTTCTAGCAATTTGAACTTGAGATACTTTTGCATATGGAAATGTGGAAAGTGATTTACGTACAGGGCTTTTCACAATGGCATTGTTTGTACCAATATTAATTAATATGGGACTGGTTATGTAAATGGAATGCAGTGCTACACTTTAAAAGAATGAGGCAATTTCATATGTACTAATATGAATTTATCCCCAAGATATATTGATATGTGAAGAAAGATGGGGTACTGAGCAATGTTCCACTATGCTGTCATTTTCGTTTTTTTTTTTTTTTTTTGCAGTACGCGGGCCTCTCACTGTTGTGGCCTCTCCCGTTGCAGAGCAAAGGGTCCGGACGCGCAGGCTCAGCGGCCATGGCTCACGGGCCCAGCTGCTCCACGGCACGTGGGATCCTCCCGGGCCGGGGCACGAACCCGCGTCCCCTGCATTGGCAGGCGGACTCTCAACCACTGCGCCACCAGGGAAGCCCTATGCTGTCATTTTATTAAAAAAAAAAAGAAAGAAAAATATATATTTGCCTGTGTATCCCTAGGATATCTCTGAAAGAATGCATAAGAAACCAAGAGTGATTTCCCCTGGAGAAGGGAATTAAGTGGCTGAGAAAGAGTGGGAGGTCATTTTTAAATAGTATTTCTTTCTTTTTGTATTTTAAATTTTTGAACTATATGTATGCTGTAGTTATTTTATGAATAATTTTTACTTAAAATTTTCTGCATAAAGGTCTGGCATTACTTATTATGCTAATTCCAACTTTATCTTTTGTTATAAAAGAAATCTTTTTATTATGTTTTTTAATTGGAAAAAAAATCTTTTTATTATGTTTTCTAATTGGATATTGCTGGAACCAGGGGGCACTAATGATTTTTATATACAGATCTTATTCTGATAAATTATTATAACACTCTGTTATAATAGTTAATCTTATTGGTTATCATAGTTTATCTTTTTTTTATATAAATGATTGTATCACCTAAAAATATGAAACCTTTGTCACTTCTAATTCTTATACTTCTTATTTTTTTAATTGTCTTATTATGTTGGTTTGGTGGAGTTTTCCTTGACCCATTTTCACTAACAGGTCAACCTTGAGTGGTTCACAGAATTATTCAAGCTTTCCATCAAACTTGGGTCTGAGGCTATGTGCTGCTTCTTCTCACAAGTAGTGAAACTCCAGTCCCAAAGGTCTGTAATTATTTCCTTTACCCCTGTGAATTCTGCTTTAGCTCCTACTCAGTGCTTTTACTTTGAGCCTCTCTTCGTATCTGGCAAATGGGGTAGTTCTTTCTTACTTTTGGCTTGGCTATGTATTTTAAACAAATTTTTTTAAAAATTCAGAATTTCAATGTATTTGGAGTTAGAGACAGCTTCTTATATCACCTGCTATATTATTATCAGGAAGTCTCCATCTGCTTTGGACAGAGTGTTTGCGTTCCCCCCCAAATTCATATGTTGACGCCTTAATCTCCAGTGTGATGGTATTTGGAGGTAGGCCTTTGGGAAGTAATAGGTTTGGATGAGGTCATGTGCGTAGAGCTCCCATGATGGGATTGGTGCCCTCATAAGGAGTTAAAGAAACCTAAGCTCTCTCTTCACATTGTGAGGAAATCAAGAAGACAGCTCTCACAGGAACCTGACCATGCTTTCACCCTGATCTCAAACTTCCAGCCTCCAGAACTGTGAGAACTAAATATTGTTATTTAAGCCACCCAGTCTCTAGAATTCTTGTTATAGCAGCCCAAACTAAGACACCGTCTGACCACCACCCCTTTTTAATACCCATTTTTGTCCCTATTTCTTTTCCCAGTCATTCAAATATGGATATATCAATATTTGTCAGAAATTTTGACCCTCTTTGGTTCTCTTCATATTCTTTTTCCATTGGTGTATTACTATTCTACTGCTGCATCACAAATTGCCACATAGGTAACAGTTTAAAACAATATATATTTATTATCTCAGAGTTTTGGTGGGTCAGGAGCCCGGGCATGGCTCAGCTGTGCTCTCTGCTCATAAAGCGTCTCACAAGGCTGCACTCATGGTGTTGACCAGGGCTGTGACATTATCTGAAGCATGCTGTCCTCTTCCAAGCTCACAGGGTTGTTGGCAGAATTCATTTCCATGCAACGATAGAACTCTTGGTGGCTTGTTCCTTCAAGCCAGCAGAAGAATCTCTGAACGTGGGGAAGGCCTCAGTCCCTCTTTTAGAGGGCTCATCTGATTATCTCCCTTTTAACTGACTCAACGCTAACTGATTTGGGACCTCAATTACACCCACAAAATACCTTCACCTTTGCCATATAAGGTAGCATAATTACAGGAGTGATATCCTACCACCACTACCATTTTCTCTTGGTTAGAAACAGGTCACCGGTTCCACACTCAAGAAAGGAGGATTATACAAAGATATGAATACAAGAGAGTGAGAATCATAGGACTATCTTAGAAGTCTGCCTATCACACTTGGTAATCTTATACTTGAATACTATTTGAAATTCACTCTTTAGCAGGAATGAATCTCAAGTCTGTACCTTAACTTCAGTTTCTTTTTCAATAACCATTTCAACCATCTAAGGAGCATCTCTGCTTCTGTGGCTCATGAGCATTTCAAACTCTATACAGTAAACCTTGATCAATGATGTATCTAATTCTCACATAAGGAGATGATTGTGTGAGTTCATAATTTAAACTTAGCCTTTAAAGTCATGAGTTTCCTCTGCACATACCCATTCCACAAGCTGATCTTTTTCACTTTGTTAGGGCTAGTGCATTAAAAGCTGAGTTTCATTGGCTAGGCACTCAGCCGGGCTAACTACTAAGTCACTTGCTGTTATAGAGCACTGCCTCAGGCTTCAGCATCCTTAGAAATTACACGTCATGCTCCTCAAGGGTCTCTTTAGAGTAGTCAAAACCACGCACACTATAAGGTGTTTGTTCTGTATTTTTAAAACTCGACTTCCCTCTACTCCTCTAAACCAACTATTTTTCAAGTTGTTCATAGGTTGCTTAACGCTATCACCATCCTCCAAACCATCCAGTCTTACAACTCTAAAGGAGTGGTGTGTGAACTTAAGTGGTGATATTTAAGAAAGGAAGGAATCTCCTGATTTATTATGCAAAGAAGCTTTTGCGAATGAGCATATGTGCATTCTTTTCCAGGAATGATGCCCTTAGCTTTCTTTAGATTTTCAAAGGCGTGCATAACTGAATAAAACTCTTAGAGTTAATTTTGTTTTTTCTCTCTCCTTTTTAACTTTGGCTGGGTTGTCAATTTCTTTCAACATTGCCACCTTGATATTCTTAGTATTTCTATCATCACTAGCAGCATCCTAGTTCAGGTATTCATTGCCTTTGTATTATATTCCTAATTACTCTTTCGCCAATTTAATCTTCCTAAAGCCCAAATTTGAACATGTGTTTAGCCAGTCAACCATTCATTCAGTTTACAGTGCCAATTGCTGAGAATACCAAGATGGGTAGATATTTCATATCCTCAATCTTTCCCCATTTTGGTGAAAAAAAACAGATATAAAGATATTTTTAAACAACAGCATATGTGCAAGAGTAAGTTTTACTATGTGTATACTGCTATGGTAATAATCAGAAGAGTATCTAACTCATCCTGAGGGAATAAAAAACAGAGTCACAGGATGTGACACTCACGGTGGGTCTGGAAGGATGAATAGGAACTTTGCAGGTCCAAAGGAGCGTGGGAAGATCATCGATGGAGGTGGATTGTATGGTTAGATGTAAGGAGTCAAAGTGTAGGTTGAGCTTGGGAAGGTTTGAATAATTTCTACGAATCCTAAAGATGCATGGGGTGGAGTGTGGGAAATGAGCTGACATGTAGGGTTGGTCAGATTGGAAGATTCTCATTTGTCTTTTGTGAGGACCCATGAAAGATTCAACCGTCCATTCCATTAGTGGCAATTTGTTAAATGCCTGGTATGGGTTGGACGTTATGATAGGCCCCACAGGAAAGAGGTGATAAGAGACACAAATTGAAATTTTGTAAAAGAGTAGAACTTAAATGTTCTCACCAAAAAAAAAAAAAAAAAAAAAAAAGGTAAATATATGATGTGTTAATTAACTTGATGCAGGGAAGAATCCTTTCACAATGTATGTGTATATCAAATCATCATGTTGTACACTTTAAATACCTTACAATTTTGTTTCTCATCTATACCTCACTAACGCTGAGGGGAAAAAAAGAGATGTGTAGATAAGTAATCATAATAGAGTTTGATGAATTCTGTGAAAGTGGCCATCTTGTAAAATGGGGAGGCAGATCAGGGAAGCTTTTTGAAGGAAGATATATGAGCCCAGGGACTTCCCTGGTGGTGCAGTGGTTAAGACTCCACATTCCCAATGCAGGGGCCAGGGTTCAATCCCTGGTCAGGGAACTAGATCCCACAAGCATGCCGCAACTAAGAGTTCACATGCCACAACCAAGATCAGGCACAACCAAATAAATAAATAAATAAATATTAAAGAAAAGAAAGTGTTATTAACAACTGCAATGTATAATCATTGTACTTTAAAAAAAGAAAAGATATATGAGCCCAGTATTTTGCACATAGAAGGCACACGTTAAAGTTCCTTGGATGATTACACGGACAAGAGACTGGCTGGCTGATATGACAGGGAGGGGTCTCCCAAGTAGAGGACAAAGGAATAAGCATGTTATGTTTAGGGAGAGAGAATTATCCTGAAGTATATAGAGAACTGTTGAAGCACTAAAAACATTGACCTAATTCTCCTTTTAAGTCTTGAAATAGAGAGGAGAGTGACCTGGAGGAAGGAGAGACTGGGTACTCTGTGAGTGGGGCAGAGATGCAGAGGAGAATATGGAATTAAGAGACATTTAGGAACAGATTCCAAAATAGGACTCAACCAGATTATGGAATGTCACATAGAGGAGGATTGTCAGTTCAGCTTTGGACAGGCTGAGTTTGAGGCAGTTTGGAGTTATGACGGAGGATGTCTAGTAGGCAACTGGCTATATAAGCCTGGTACTTTGAAGAGAGATCTAGCCAAGACATATAGAAGGCATCAGCATGAAGGTGGTAATTGAAAACATGAAAGTACATGAGATCATCCAGGGAGATTTTATAAAGTCCTTGGGAACCTTAGAAACACTAATCTTGAAAGAATGTGAGAAAAAAAGGGATAGACAAGAAACTGTAAGAGGCTGGGGAAAAATCAGGTAGAGAAAGAGACCATGGAAACTGAGGGAGGAACTAACTTAAAAAGGTAAGGAACTGTCCAAAATGATAAGTTCTGCTTCAGAGGAGTGCATTTAGTCATTAAATTCATTTGTGAAATATATATTGGGAACATAGTCTGTGTCAGGTTCTAAACATTAAGAATAGAAGCAATTCTAAATATTAAGGATAGAAATTCAGAGTTTGGTGGCTTACATTTTGGTAGAGGAGTATTATATAAGCAAATATGAACAATGAAATATTTAAGGTGTTTGATCAAAATTTCCGTAAGGTATACCAAAAAACACCAATGCAAGAGAGACCAGTTCTACCTGTGGAGGGCAGGGGAAATGGAAAGGATTCATATAGAAGGTGACATATGCGAAAGTATTAATTGGATTTGGCAATTACCTGCGTAAGAGGAATTCTTTAGAGGTAACGAAAAAGGTCAAATTGTAGTTGGTAAGGAGTAAATGAGAAATAAATAAATAAGAAATGTAAGTTATCCTTTCAAGAAATTTGGCCCTGAATACAAAGGGGTAATTTCAGGTTCTGTCTCGTTCTCTCTCAGCTTCTGCTTCTGGTGACTTCTGTCTGTATTGATCATGTTTTTATTTATATATTTATTTATGTATTATTGAAGTATAGTTGATTTACAATATTGTGTTAGTTTCAGGTGTACAGCAAAGTGATTCAGATATATATATATATATTTATGTATATACATACATATCATACCATTCTTTATTCTTTCATACCGTATCTTTATCCATTTATCTGTTGATGGACACTTCGATTGCTTCCATGTCTTGGCTATTGTAAATAGTGCTGCTGTGGACATTGGGGTGCATATCTTTTCGAATTAGAGTTTTTGTCTTTTCCAGATATATGCCCAGGAGTGAGATTTCTGGATCACATGGTAATTCTATTTTTAGTTTTTTAAGGAAACTTCATATTGTTTTCCATAGTGGCTGCACCAATTTACATTCCCACTAACAGTGTAGGAGGGTTCCCTTCTCTCCACACCCTCTCCAGCATTTATTATTTGTAAACTTTTTGAAGATAGACATTCTGATGCCTCGTTGTAGTTTTGATTTGCATTTCTCTAATAATTAGCGATGTTGAGCATCTTTTCATGTGCCTGTCGGCCATCTGTATGTCTTCTTTGGGGAAATGTCTATTTAGGTCTTCTGCTCATTTTTTTTTTTTTTTGTGGTACACGGGCCTCTCACTGTAGTGGCCTCTCCTGTCACGGAGCACAGGCTCCGGATGCGCAGGCTCAGCGGCCATGGCTCACGGGCCTAGCCGCTCCGCAGCATGTGGGATCTTCTCGGACTGGGGCACGAACCCGTGTCCCCTGCATCGGCAGGCAGACTGTCAACCACTGCGCCACCAGGGAAGCCCTTCTGCTCATTTTTTGATTGAGTTGTTTGTTTTTTTGATATTGAGTTGTATGAGCTGTTTGTATATTTTGGAAATTAAGCCCTTTTTGGTTGCATCATTTGCAAATATTTTCTCCCAGTCTGTAGTTTGTCTTTTCATTTCGTTTATGGTTTCCTTTGCTGTGCAAAAGCTTTTTTATAAGTTTGATGATCATGTTTTTTACTTTATGTGTTTTATGATGCTTTGACATTTTGGGGCCTTGCATACCTGGGGAGAGACCTCCCCTCCCAGGACTAGCTAATTCCTAAGATAGTAAACAATTTGCTTTCAAACACTCTTCATATACAGATCAACTGTCTTAATCAGCTCCAGTTCCTATAACAAAATGCCATAAACTGGATGACTTAAACAAGAGACATCTACTTCTCAGAGTTCTGGAGACTGGGAAGGTCAAAGTCAAGGTGCCAGCAGATTTGTTCCTGGTGAGAGATCTCTTCCCAGCTTGCGTATGGCTGCCTTCTTGCTGTGTGCTCACATGGCCTTTCCTCCGTGCACTCTCATGGAGAGAGATTTCTCACTCTCTTCCTCTTCTTACAAGGACACTAATCCCATCAGGAGGGTCCTACCCTCATGACTTAATCTAAGCCTAATTACTTCCCCAGATCCTCACCTCCAAATACTATCACACTGGGAACTGGGGCATCAACATATGAATTTTGGGGGGACACAAACATTCAGTCCATAACACCAACTAACCTAAAGTCCATATCCCTGAACACCTCCTTTATACAATTTCCATGCATCAAGTCAGTATTTCCCCTTCCTCAAACCACCCCACGTCCGAGTACCAGACGACTAAAGACCACCTTTATAGCCCAGAGTCCACTGGGATTATTCAAACTACCCAATCCTAAACTTGCTCAAACTTGCCTGCTCTGCCCCGCTCATTCCTTCCCATGAAAACCCCCCAAAAGGCTGTAGGACATGTTCTCCCCTCACTCTTTCTGCCTCCTGACCAATCCTGGAACTTCCCTATGTGGCCCTGCACAGTGTGGTGTGCCCCCTTCTCTTGGGAACTGTGAGGAGTAATAAAGCTCACAGTTTCTACAGTGAGGTATCACCTCACACCGGTCAGAATGGCCATCATAAGAAAATCTACAAACAACAAATGCTGGAGAGGGTGTGGAGAAAAGGGAACCCTCTTGCACTATTGGTGGGAACGTAAATTGATACAGCCACTATGGAGAACAGTATGGAAGTTCCTTAAAAAACTAAAACTAGAACTACCATATGACCCAGCAATCCTACTACTGGATTTCTCATATACCCTGAGAAAACCATAATTCAAAAAGAGTCATGTACCACAATGTCCATTGCAGCTGTATTTACAATAGCCAGGACATGGAAGCAACCTAAGTGTCCATCGACAGATGAATGGATAAAGAAGATGTGGCACATATATACAATGGAATATTACTCAGCCATAAAAAGAAACGAAATTGAGTTATTTGTAGTGAGGTGGATGGACCTAGAGTCTGTCATATAGAGTGAAGGAAGTCAGAAAGAGAAAAATAAATACCGTATGCTAACACATATATATGGAATCTAAAAAAAAAAAAAAAAAAGGTTCTGACCCTAGGGGCAGGACAGGCAGGAATAAAGACACACATGTAGAGAATGGACTTCAGGACACGGGAAGGGGGAAGGGTAAGCTGGGACAACGTGAGAGAATGGCATGGACATATATACACTACCAAATGTAAAATAGATAGATAGTGGGAAGCAGCCGCATAGCACAGGGAGATCAGCTCAGTGCTTTGTGACCACCTAGAGGGGTGGGATAGGGAAGGTGGGAGGGAGACGCAAGAGGGAGGAGATATGGGGATATATGTATATGTATAGCTGATTTACTTTGTTATAAAGCAGAAACTAACACACCATTGTAAAGCACTTATACTCCAATAAAGATGTTAAAAAAAAAACCCTCACAGTTTCCTTTCTATGTCATCACTCAGTCATCTCTATAAAATAAATCCCAAGTACAATCAAGACAATGTCTCGGATTTAATATTACTAATGGGAGAAGTTGTGATTAAATTTGTTTGTCACTGTATTATTAGTTCTTTAAGGCAGCTATAAAGAATTACCACAGGGGCTTCCCTGGTGGCGCAGTGGTTGAGAGTCCGTCTGCCGATGCAGGGGACACGGGTTCGTGCCCCGGTCCAGGAAGATCCCACATGCCGCGGAGCAGCTAGGCCCGTAAGCCATGGCCGCTGAGCCTGCGCGTCTGGAACCTGTGCTCCGCAACAGGAGAGGCCACAACAGTGAGAGGCCCGCGTAACGCAAAAAAAAAAAAAAAAAAAAAATTACCACAAACTAGGTGACCTAAATGATGGAAATTTATTCTCTCACAGTTCTGGAGGCAAGAAGTCTGAAATCAAGGTGGACCATGCTCCCTCTGAAGGCTTTAGGGAAGAATCCTTCTTTGCCTCTTCCTAGCTTCTGGTGGCTCCCAGCAATCCTTGGAATTCCATGGCTGTAGCAGCGTCCAATCTCTGCCTATTTCTTCACATGATGTGTTCTTATGAGGACACCAGTCATTAGATTTAGTGCCCACCCTAATCCGGTATGACTTTATCTTAACTAATTATATCTGCAGAGACCTTTTCCCCAAATAAAGTCATATTCTGAGGTTCTGGATAGACATGAATTTTGGAGACATTATTGAATCTAGCACAGTCACTCTCCAAACTGGTATGAGGCAGAGTTCTCACATTAGGCTGCTCACATAGAGAGCTTATGCTGCCGGCTGTGCTTACATGCAACAACCCAGCTTAAAGCTGGAGTTTCCTATCTAATTGAAACATACACAGATTCAGAGGAGGAATTGTTGAAAATAAATGCCTTCAAAACATTGATTCTTGGGACTTCCCTGGTGGTCCAGTGGTTAAGACTCCACGCTTCCAATGCAGGGGGCGTGGGTTCAATCCCTGGTCAGAGAACTAAGATCCCACATGCCAAAAAAATAAATTAAAAAAAAAATGATTCTCTAGAGGACATATTTTTAAGGCTTACTTGTTCCCAGGCATACACTCCTGCCTGTGGGAGAAAGTTAAGATTGGTGATGGGACTCCTTGTTGAAGAGGCAGTACTACTGGTTCCAAGAGACACCTGAGCACAGCTCAGTGGACCAGCCAGTGTGTCCCAACAGTGGGACCCTCTGAGAAAGTCAGCTTCTGAAAAACTGATTCTGGTTACTTCTTCCCATATAAACCTGGCTGGCAAGAGGCCAGGGAAGACCATGAGAATTTGCAGGAGCAAGACCTAGAAGTAAAGTCTAGGTATGTGAGCTTGGCATTTGGACTCTTTCCTTTTAGAGGTGCCAGACAAATGTGTGACTGAGAAGCTCCTTGAGAAGTCCCAGGAGTTGCAGGGACAAAAAAATGGATCTCAGAAAATGTTCCCTGGTAAACTCTACAGGCATTCAGTTGGGATCCTGAAGGGCTTCAGCCTATGAGTCAATGGGAGTACGAAATAGGCTTCGCAAGAACTCCAGCCTAGCTTTGCATTATTTTAATCCCAGATTACATTAAGATGATCTACCTCTCGCCAAACTTCCTGCCAAAAGTAAAAGTCAACCCAGGGCCCCAAATTGCCTTCATATTTCTTCATGTACAATGTCTAGAATTCAATAAAAAAGAATGAAGCCTACCAAAATAATAATTAACCTAAACCAGAAAGAAAATATGAACAGAGCCACAGGAGATACAAATGTTGGGGTTTTTAGACATGATTTTAAAATAACTATGAGAACGTGTTTAAGAAATTAAAGAACAAGATGAATAATTTTGTCAGAGAACTGAAAACTATAAAAATGAATCAAATGGAAGTTCTAGAACTGAAAAATAAAAAGTAAGCACTGAATAGATTGATTTAATAGTAGATTCGATGCAGCTAAAGAGAAAATAAAATTGGATATATGTCAGAGTCAAATATCCAGACTGAAGCAGGGAGAGACAAAAGAGGTAAGTGACACGTAGAACACAGTAAAAAGGTCTAACATACATGGAGCTGGAGTCCATTGAGAGAGAAAGCGGCAAAGAGGACAGAATCCAGGCTATATAAAGAGCTTCTAGCAGCAGACAACTCAAAAGAAAGATGGGCAAGAGACTTGAAGGCACTTCTACAGAAGAGGGGCTATGGGCTGAACTATGCACCCCTCCCCCAATTCATGTGTTGAAGTCTTAACCCCTAGTACCACAGAATGTGACCGTATTTGGAGATAGACTCTTTAAAGGCGGAAGTAAGTTAAAATGAGGTCATTAGGATGGACCCTAATCCAATGTGACTAGTGTCCTTATAAGAAGAAATTAGGACACAGACTACACAGAGGAATAACCACGTGAAGACAGGAAGAACATAGCCATCTACAAGTCAAAGAGAGAGGCCTCAGAAGAAAGCAACCCTGCTAACACTTTGATCTCAAACTTCTAGCCTCCAAAATTGTGAGAAAATAAGCTTCTGTTGTTTAAGCCGCCTAGTCTGTGATACTTTGTTATGGCAGCCCCAGCCAGCTGATGCAGAAAGTATTCATAAGGCCAGTTAATACACGGAAAGGTGTTCAACCTCACTAATCATCAGGGAAATGCAGATTGAAAACACTAGGATACCACCACACCCACCTGAATGGCTAAAATTTAAACATCTGACAGTGCCAAAAGTGTTAACTATTGCTATAATTGTCGACTCAGTTTACAGATATTTGTAAAACATTGTCCCAGGCACTGTACTAGAGAAAGGGACTCTAAACAAGGTAGACACTTTTCTTACCCTCCTTGAACTTGTGGTCTGGGAGGGAAGACAGCTAAATTAGCTAACAAATAATATGTGCTAAGTGCAATGATTGTGAAAGTGTGGGATGCCTTGGGACACACAGCAAGAATATCTAGCCTAATATGGGAGTAAAATCAGTGGCAATTAAGAAGAGGAGTAAGCATTGCAGGGCTCTTCTAATGAGAGTCAGACTGAGATTCGTGGGCTCCACAGGCAGCCTAATAACTGGTGTTCCTTCAGGAAGATGATTTTCAAATAGATATTCAACATTTATTCAAAGATGAGGCTGAATCTCTTTGGGGGAAGAGCAAAGAAGGACCTCAGGGTCTGCCTCAGCCTGTCCCCTAGTATTCACAGAAATCCTGCTCTGGCCATAGACTCATCAAAACAGAAGCCTGCAGTCAAGCCTGGCTTCATGGATGTGTGACCTGTAAGGATGCACAGGTCCCAAGCTTAAAAGAGTCTTGCGCTTGGTTTAATGCTCTGCTGTCCCCAATTTTTGAAATTCTTAATAATTTTTGAACAAGGAGCTCCAATTCATTTTTCACTGGGCCCCTTAATTTATGTAGCTGGCTTGGCCTGTAACTAACAACACTTGAGATCCTTAAACAGTAGTTTAGCATTCTCCTTGGGAGTTTTATATGGCCAGGATTATTGTGAATACAGACTCTCTGTCTGTATAATTCTGGGTCCACTCCAGACCTCCTGAATCAGAATCTCCATTTTAGAAGTTCCCTGGCAATTTAGTGCACATTAAAGTGCGAGAAGTGTTCATTGATAACACTTCTTCTCCCCTAGGAGCTGAGGTTGGAACTAACTCCACCCCTGACTCCTGGGCATGTGACTTGGCCTGGCCAATGAAAGCATTGCACTCCCTAGCAACAGTGATTAATTAGCTTAGAGATAAGTATGTGATGTGGGTTATTCCAAGCACCTTAATTGTTGGAATTTGTGTAGGAGCTGCTCAGCTGAGACCATCTCTTTTTCCCTGGGACTGCTAGCAGTAAGAGTGACCTGATGGTGGACACCATATGAAGCTTGAAAATAAGCCAGCAGTGTAGAAGGACAAGCCAAGAGATGGGGGAAAGCAAAGTCTCGATGCCATTGCCTTAGCTCCTGGATCAAGAGGTACTTAAAGTTAAATCTACCCTTGGATTTTTTTTTTTTTTTACCTGATGCAATAAACTCTTATTTTCATTTAAGTTCATTTGAATCAGGTTTTCTACTCTTTGGTACCAAAAGAGCCCTGATGGATAAACCCCTCTCTGTTTAATTTTATATAAGTATAAGGTGACCCTCAGAGCTAGAGAGATGTTTTGCTGCAGTTGTGTGTACTCACCAATAGATGCACTTTTTAAAAAAAATTTTATTTATTGATTGATTTTTTTGGCTGTGTTGGGTCTTTGTTGCTGCACGCGGGCTTTCTCTAGTTGCGGCGAGCAGGTGCTACTCTTCGTTGCGGTGTGCGTGCTTCTCATTGCTGTGGCTTCTCTTGTTGCAGAGCACGGGGTCTAGGCACGTGGGCTTCAGTAGTTGTGGCATGAAGGCTCAGTAGTTGTAGCTCTCGGGTTCAGTAGTTGTGGCTTGCGGGCTCTAGAGCGCAGGGTTAGTAGTTGTGGCACACAGGCTTAGTTGCTCCACGGCATGTGGGATCTTCGCGGACCAGGGATTGAACCTGTGTCCCCTGCGTTGGCAGGCAGATTCTTAACCACTGCTCCACTAGGGACAGTCCCAATAGATGCACTTTTTGCTTGAACTATCCAGTCTAGTAATCAAGTTGCAGAAATTCACTGGATAATTACGAAATTTCCACTTTGTTTACTTTAAATGACACCAGTCCTGGATCAAAAATATTTTTTCTTTGTGCTTTTCTGCTGTTTCAAAACATGCTATTCAGTGGTAGCTATTAATGGAGGACCAGTTAATTCCAATGTGTAATAACAGGTTTCCTTCTGGGGTGTAACTTCCTTAGGTGGTTCACTGAGCAAACAATGCTAAGAATGAAAAGGTCCTCTTTCCCCATCAGGAATCTATGGCTAAAAGCACTTCTCTAACCAAAGCCTGCCCTTCTCCCCATGTTCACTATCTCCTCTAATTGCAGCTTAAGTTCCATTATCTCAAGGAAATGATTAATCAAGCTTTTTCTTTAATACAACATCAGTCCTTTTTCCTTCAAAGCATACTAAACTATGTTTTATTTGTCTCTGTGTAGGCTAAAGGTTATAAAGTTTCTTAAGGTTACAAATCTAACTCGAATATAGAACGTGAGAGCTGGAAAGGACTGAAAGATTCTTTAGCTGAATTATTTTACTTTCTCTGTCTCTCTCACTGTCTCTTCCCCTCTGCTTCTCTCTCTCTCTCTCTAGTTGCAAGATAGGAATAAAGATGTAGACTTAGAGAATGGACTTGAGGACACGGGGTGGGAGGGGGAAGCTGGGGCAAAGTGAGAGTAGTAACGACATACATACACTACCCAATGAAAAACAGATAGCTAGTGGGAAGCAGCTGCATAGCACAGGGAGATCAGCTCGGTGCTTTGTGACCACCTAGAGGGTTGGGATAGGGAGGGTGGGAGGGAGGCTCAAGAGGGAGGGGATATGGGAACATGTGTATGCATATGGCTGATTCACTTTGGTGTACAACAGAAACTAACACAGCACTGTGAAGCAATTATACTCCAATAAAGATCTATTAAAAGAAAATTATAGGGCTTCCCTGGTGGCGCAGTGGTTCTGAATCCACCTGCCGATGCAGGGGACACAGGTTTGAGCCCTGGTCCGGGAAGATCCCACATGCCGTGGAGCAACTAAGCCCATGCAGCACAACTACTGAGCTTGCACTCTAGAGCCCATGAACCACAACTACTGAGCCCGCAAGCCACAACTACCGAAGCCCGTGCACCTAGAGCCCGTGCTCCCAATAAGAGAAGCCACCACAGTGAGAAGCTTGCGCACCACAACGAAGGATAGCCCCTGCTCGCCGCAACCAGAGAAAAGCCCATGTGCAGCAACGAAGACCCAATGCAGTCAAAAATAAAATAAAATAAAATAAGTTTAAAAGAAAAAAAAGGAAATTATAGATACGACCAAAGCCCACCCTATCCTTCCCTTCCTCCCTCCCGCCTAGAGGTTAGCTCTATGGTGAAGCTGGTATACATTAATCCAGTATATGTTTTTGTACTTTTATGATGTATTTTAGTGTCTGAAAATTTGTATAAAGGGAATCAGATTGACATATCCTTTTGCAGTGTGCTTTTTTCCCCACTCACTCATATTCTTGAATTTATCCCTGTCGATAATGTGGATCAGGTCTGGGACAAGCTTGCATGTAAGCACAAGGAAGCATGTATACGGCTGCTCATTGCAGCACTATTTGTGATGGTGAAAAAGTTGAAACTACCCCATGTAGGGGAATGGATGAGCTGAGGTTTATTCATATAATGGAATGCGAATCCATAATTAAAACAAAAAACTTCCGTATTTTACATGGTCCAGAGAGGTTATGTGAAATGGCAAATGTCACTCAGTTGAACAGTGGGAAATCTGAGCCTGAATCCAGAACCCCTGGGTGTAACCTAGGGCTCTTTTTTTTTTATTTTTTAATATCTACTCTTTTGTGTGTAAGTTTTCTTTTATAAATTTATTTATTTTTGTTTTTGGCTGCATTGGGTCCTCGTTGCTGCGTGCAGGCTTTTCTCTAGTTGTGGCAAGCAGGGGCTACTCTTCACTGCAGTGCACGGGCTTCACATTGCGGTGGCTTCTCTTGTTGCAGAGCACAGACTCTAGGCGCGTGGGCTTCAGTAGTTGTGGCACTCGGGCTCAATAGTTGTGGCTCACAGGCTCAGTATTTGTGGCTCGCGGGCTCTAGAGCACAGGCTCAGTAGTTGTGGCGCACGGGCTTAGTTGCTCCTCAGCATGTGAGATCTTCCCCGAGCAGGGCTCAAACCCGTGTCCCCTGCATTGGCAAGTGGATTCTTAACCACTGCACCACCAGGGAAGCCCATAGGGCTCTTTTTAAATTAATCTTATATTTTTAAATAATTTCAAACTTACAGGAAAACCATGAAAATAACACAAAGAATTCACATATACATTTACTGGATATTTTTAACGTGTCGCTTTTGTTTCGTCATCTCTCTCCTATCTCTCTTGAGACACAATTTCTTCACTAAGCCATCTGAGAGAGATTGCTTGCATATATTATTGCCCTTTAGCTAAAATACTCCAATGTGTTTTCATATAAATATTTTTTTAAATATTCACAGTGCAGGTATCAAATAGAGGAAATTTTAACATTGATACAGCATTTTAAAAATAAACTGCAGCTCATATTAAAATTCTGCTGAATGTCCCAATAATAGTCTTGATAGTAAATTGCCCCTCATACTTGCCCTCAGCATAGGATTCAGTCCAGAATCATGTGTCGGTTTTAGTGGTCAAGCCTAGTTTTTAAATGATTTATTATTGCTGCATCTGAACATGTTGCACAGGTGTGCTTTTTGTAATTGCTCTATTACACACACCTGCTGACTTTAATATACTCTTGGTATAATTACTATATTCTTGGTGCTGTGTACAGTATTACTCCCAAGAAGAAAACTCCAGTCTTGCATAGCAAATGTTAATTTTAAAGAAACAATTTAAACCACAGCTGAGAAATTCACAGTAGAGCACAGTGCTGAGTTAGGCATATGGTGGGAGTGAGTGACCTTTGTTCAAAATCTTACAAGCTGGGTGACCCTGGCACAATGCAACAGCTCTCTGACTCAGTTTCCTCAGCTGCAAAGTGGGGATGATAATACCTCACAAGTTGTTGGGAAGTTAAACAATGTTTGGGAATAGCCCCATATGAATTCATAGAACTTTTAGAGCAGACCGGGTTTGTTTTTAGTTTGTGCACTGAGATTTAGTTTCTGTCAAAGTTTGTGTTAATGGTTATGACACCTAGTAGCCCTTAAGCCTATTCACAGCAGAAGTGGGCGGTGACACTTAAGTCATTTCTTCCCCAGTTTATGACAAGGTTACCTGGTTTCTGCACAAACACAGATAAGGTGCTTTCTCTTTTACACATTATACCACATAAAACTTGGTACTTGGGGCTTCCCTGGTGGCGCAGTGGTTAAGAGTCCGCCTGCCGATGCAGGTGACACGGGTTCGTGCCCCGGTCCCGGGAAGATCGCACATGCTGTGGAGCGGCTGGGCCTGTGAGCCATGGCCGCTGAGCCTGCGCGTCCGGAGCCTCTGCTCCACAACGGGGGAGGCCACAACAGTGAGAGGCCCGCGAACCACACACACACACACACACAAGAAAAACAACTTGGTACTGCGCAAAAGATTTTTGTTTACGTAGTCATAGAAAAGGAAATTTTCATCAGTTAGTTTGAACATTTTGGTTAGCCATCCTTTATTAACATTCTAAAACTCAGTCACATAATTTAAAGGTATTTTCCTCTTCTCAAATAGCGTGCAATGTTTTTATTGAGGCATAATTGTTTGAGATGGAAAGAGGACAGTTATAAACATTTATATAAACAAAAACATTAGAATTTCATTTCTAATTTTAGTCTTCCAAATAGGAAGTACAATGAGTTGATAATGCAATCCAGTGGTCCCTCACAGGCTTTTAAAATTTATGGTGTTTTTTAAGCTGAATTGCATTTATGGCCAATTCTTCTGTCTGTAATTGCAAAGAGGTTGATCGAGGAAGAAGTTGTCAGGACGGCTTGAGGTTTAACTCCAGTTTACTAAAAATTTACTGAAAACAACACCAAATATATGTTTGTGCAGTAGTCCCTATTCAATTTCAGGTAAATTAGTGCACAAGATAAACACCACTATTGCTAATCATTATTAAAACTATATAGATTCTGGGAGCAAAATACAAAGCTATAACTCTGGAGGGTTGTATTAGGACTCTCAATTGCAAATAACAGAAATACAACTCTAAGTAGTTTATGCAAAATGATGACTGTATGATAAAGTTTTCTCTTATACTGTAGGTCACGAATGTAATTGAACCTTGTTAACAATTAAAACCAGGGACTGTGATACATTTGGGGTTCTCATTCCACCTCTCCTCTTTGCCCTTTTCTGTTCATCTGTTTATTCTTCTTGCTCTCTGCAAACCATCCTCCTTTTTAAATTCTGGTCATGTGAGAAAAAAACATGACTAACAACAGCTTCTGAACTCTGCATCTAAACTTCTATCACTGGAGAGACTGTTTCTCCAGAATTTCTGGGGAAGGCCTTTCATTGGTCCAGCTTAGGTCAAGTGTGTACCTCTAGCCCAATTGTTATAACCAGAGTCAAGTCCTAGGAGGGCATTTGGTTGGCCTGCCTTGGATTAGGTTACCCCACACTAATCAACTGCAGCCTGCTGACCAGTGTGACACTGAAGGAACATGTGGAAGGGAGGAAAGGGGCAGTTCCCAGAGAAGGGGAACTGGGCAGACGATAGATGGCCACCATAGGGATGTACTCCATCCTTTCTTAGAAAAATTAATTTCTGATTACTTATTGCATCCATAATGATTAACTCATATACAAATATCGAGACTACCAATAACAGTGAGTTAAAAATATTAGCCTCACCTAAAAATAGTGGTAAGTTCTCCAGGGCAGCCCCTCAAAATCAGGGACGTGGGCTCCTTCCATCTTTCTGCTCCACTGTCCTCAGTGTGTGGCTTCTATCCTTCAGGTCGTCTCACAGTCCCAGATGGCTGCTGGAGCTCTAGCTATCATGTCTACTTTCCAGTCATCAGGAAGAAGGAAGGGGGAGGAAAGGAGAAGAGGTTTCTCCATGTGTCTGTCTTCCCTTTTTAAAAGACTTCCTGGAAATCCCTCTAAAAACTTCTATGTAAATCTCATTGGACAGAACTCAATCACACGGCCACACGTAGTCGTAAGGGAGGCTAGAAAATGGCTTTTAGTGGGGTACATGGCTGCTTCAGTAATAGAGAGGTCCTGATAGTAAGTAAGAATGTGCGAATGGATGCTGAAGAGACAACTAGAAGACTCTACCACATTTACGATGAGCCAGACGCTGGTAAACAAGAACGAGGTGGGTGTGATTTATAAACAGTTAACTATAGCCAGTCCCTAAGGAGGCACAAGATGAGGGGACGAGTCCAGTGCCAGGTGGAGAGAGTAGCTTGGCAAGGGAAAGGTGTATCTCTTTTGCTTTATGGAAGTAAGGAGAGAGGATGAGGGAAAGCAATTTGTAGGTGAGGTGGTGGTGAGGAAGGGGCTCCATTGATTGGCGTCTGTTGTCCCTGAGAAGAAGAGGTCATGGAAGAAGTGGGGATGCTGAATAATAACGGATAAAGGCAAAAAGCTCCTTTTTACAGGGAAAAACATTTAAGTGGCTGGTTCTGAACCCTGGCAGTGCACAAGATACCGCTGATGAACCTTTAAAAAGGTACTGATGAGGCTGGCGACCGTGATCAGGCTTCAGGAGGTTTTGGGTTTTCTTTTTTGTTTGATTTTTCAGTTCCTCGGGTGATTCTAAAGTTTAGGCAGGTAAGAACTACTGGTCTGTTTCTTTCTTTTTCTGAATTGATTAAGCATTTCATTTTATCAATATTTTACTTTTTTATTAATTTTTTATTGAAGTGCAGTTGCCGTACAACATTATATAAGTTACAGGTGTACAATATAGTGATTTACAATTTTTAAAGGTTATACTTTATTTATAGTTACTATAAAATACTGGCTATATTCCCTGTGTTGCACAATATATCCTTGTAGCTTATTTTATACCCAGTGGTTTATACCTGTTAATTCCCTACCCCTTTATTGCCAGCCCCCTCACCATTGGTAGCCACTAGTTTGTTCTTTAATCTGTGATTCTACTTCTTTTTTGTTATAGTCACTAGTTTGGGTATTTCTTAGATTCCACATGTAGGTGATATCATACAGTATTTTTCTTTCTCTGTCTGACTTATTTCACTTAACATAATGCCCTCCAAGTCCATACTACTGGTCTATTTCTAAGCAGTTAAGTTGGTTTAGGTGGTAAAAGAACCCTGGAGCAGGAGTCGGGAATATGGGTGTGCCCCAGCTCTGCCACACTGCATAAATCACTGAGCCGACCCCAGCTTCATTGAAAAAATTAACAGGCTAGATTGAAACAAAATAGACGACATTTAGAAAAGTAATAAGTAAGTAAGTATATTCTACGTGTTAGCTCTACTATTTTAGTAGAATATAGTGCTTTTTTTTTACACCAAAGTTCCTATCGACGAGAATGCCTGGTCTTTCAGAATTCAGCTGGTGTTTTTTTTATTAGTGAGCTATTTAATGAATGTCCTGTAAGGTGAGCACACCTGTTGGTTTGCTCGTTTTCTTTAACACACCACACAATTTTTCTGCTCCTGATTTTCAGAGAAAGCTGTCTAATTAGTGTGGTAGCTAGAAACATTTTCTCCTGAAGAAATGGAAAGTATTGTTTGCTCACTGAGGTGTTGTTAACTCTGCCATGTGAATCTATTTGAAGTAAGGAATTCAGTCAAAAATTTAAAAGGTGGTTGAAAATAACTGCCATGTTGAAATGATCCAAGGAAATAAAAGAAAACTGCAGAATTGAAAAGAAAAATGCATATTTTTACATTGTATCATTGCTTTCTCATCAGTTATACTGTGGCAGCTTAGAGAGAAACAACAATGATGATGATAAAATAATAGACTATATGGAAGAGCCTCAGAAGACACACTGAGGCCTGAAAGTTCTCTGATGCCTTCATGTAAGATTGTTTTCCTTCTCATGGGAAACAGATGGAATTAATAAATTGTGTCATTGTCTATTATTCATTTACTCTTTTAACAAGTATTTATTGAGCACCTATGATGTGCCAGGCACTCTTCTAAGCATTAAAGATTGGTGGGGAAAAAAGCAGACAAAATTTCTGCCCTCCTGGATCTTACATTGTAGTAGGTGACAATGAACAGTGTATGAAATATGCAGTATGTTTGATTTTAGATGGTGGTGAGTACAATAAATAAAGAAAAGGGAGGGGAGGAGAGTAGGAAGTATGGGGGGCAGGTTTCCAATTTTAGATGGAGTGACCAGCGAAGGCCCGGAGGTAGTGTGCTAGTGAGCAACGCAACAACCTTGGGGAAGAGCATTCCAGGAAGAGGGAACAGCAAGGCAAGGGCCCTGAGGTGTTTGCTAGGTGGCCAGGGGACAGAGAGAGTTACACCAGGTAGGCCTTCACAGGTCACTGTAGTGACTTGGACTACTATTGTTTGTGGGATGGGGAGCCACTGACAGGTTTTGAGCAGACAACATTGTTTTAGCAGGATCATCTAGTTACTCTATTGAAGAAGATCTGTAGGAGACTTTTGCAATGACCCAGGCAAGGGATGATGGTGGTTTGAACTAGGGTGGTCGAGCAGAGGTAGTAAGAAGTGATTTAATTTCTGGATATATTTTAAAGGTGGGGTGAATGGGTTTTCCTGAAAGAGTAGGAGTAACACATGAGGAGTAAGAGAAAAAAAAAAATCAAGGATGACACCAAGATTTGTGAGCAGTACTATTTACTGAGATGGGCATGCCTGTGAGAAGAGAAGTCTTGGGAGATCATCTTGTATTGGATCTTACAGCCTGTGAGGAGGTGCAAATGGACACCTCAGACAGACAATTGAATGTATGAGTCTGGAGTTCAGGGTCAAGGTCGGGCTAATCTGTTTTCATGACATGTAGATAGTGCTTTAAGCCACAAGAATGGACGAGATCACCAAAGGAGAAACAAAGGCCTGAGCTGTGGGGCCTCCCGCATTTATGTGACAGAGAGGCCTAGGAGAAACCTGAAAACGAGGCTGAGAATGAGTAGCCAGAGAAAGAGGTCATGGGCTAGCGGTGTCCTGGGAGTGAAATGAAGAGAGTGTTTCAGGAAGGAGAGAGTAGTCAACTCAGTCAAATCTTCTTCTGCAAGGTACACCAAGATCCGTGTCCCTGTCCCAGAAAATAGGATGAAGAGAGAGAACATGAAACTCCAGTGATTGCCCAGGGTCACACACTTGGCATGTGGTAGATTTGAGATTCAAAAACCCTGATTGTTTGACCTTAATCCAAGCTCTTAAAGGGAAAATAAAACAAAGTGTAGTCCACCTATTTGCAACATCAGTTGTATTTGTAGCTCTATGTGCTTTTCTGCAAATTTTTTGTTAAAAAAATTTGGATTTTTAACAGAAGGATTTCCATGCTTAGTAAAACAAAGGAAACAAAATGGGGAAAAAATGGGAGTTTTAAAAAGTGCTTTTAAAAATCATCATTTCATTAAAGTTATGAGGATAGGCTGAAACCAACATCTAGCATTTTTCCAAAGTGTTTCTGGGTTGGTTTGTTTGTTGCATTCGAATTGCTTTTCTGCATTACTCTGGGCTTTAGCGAGCTCCTTCCCCATCCCTCACAAGGTTCTACATATGCTGCCTCTGTTCAATCAAGTGGAATCTCCGAAGTAGCATGCTGGGTGGAATGTGCAATGAATACTAAAAAAGGAAAAATGAACCTGCAAACATTGGCAGCTGGCAGCTTCTTAAAATCCTAATCTCATTTAATGAAATACAAGTGATTTTCAATTTTAGCTACTAAAATAATATTCTGCGTTGAATACCGAAGTAAAATGAGTGCTGAACTTTCTTTAAATCCAGATGAGAAGAGGTTTTAAATAAGCATCACATCAGCCAATATCCAATGAATATCAAATTTTGCATGTTTACTGTGAAATCCTGAACACTGAAAAGAAAACAGCAGGAGCGTGATGAGAGTTTAGGGTTGGTGTTGTTTACTAGGTGGACATGAGCAGCCTGCATTACCTAAAATGCATACTTTTCAACTTTTCTAGTCCTTTTTCCTCCTCTTCAGTCCACAAGTCTAGTGACACTTCCTGCCTCTCCTCTCAGGTACCTCATATTCCCATTCTTGCTGTCTCCATTTAAGTATCTGTCTCTTCCCCCCAGACTCACATATGTGTGTACAGACATATATAAGAAGATTCATTACAGGAATGGGTATACTAGTGAAAAATTGGAAACAATCTAAATGTCCGTTAACAGGAGAATAGGTAAATATATTAAAAACACATTTATTCTATGGAATACTATGCAACTGTTTAAAGGAGTAAGATAAGGTTAAATATAATGACGTAAAAATTTCCAAGATACATTGATAGGTGAAAATAAAAAGTCACAGAATAATACTATATGTTAACCACTTAGGTAGAAAACACATTGGAAAGAACACCATTAACTTGTTGAGAGTCACTATTTTTGATGATGGGGATGACACATGGGAAGCAGGGGTGGGAAGAGGCACTGTCACTTTTCATTCCATTTACATTGGTATTGCTTAGATTTGATTTTGTCATGTATAACTGTATAGCTTAAAACTATGTATATATTTTACTGCTGTACTCTTTCTTTCTCACTCCTAATAAAATTCTCAGGCAGGATGTGAACAGAAAGAAACAGTCAGGTTTATGGACTTCCGCATCTCACACTTGGGTTCCAGTGTTTGACTATTTATGATTTCCTTCCTGTGCTCTGACAAAGTCACTAATTTTAGGTATGCCTTTATGGTTAGAAACTGCATTTTGTTTTGCTTGAATTTTTGAACCAGTGATCTCAAGAACTGTGTTTCTGCAACACTTGCTTACTGTGTGAATCCTCTTCCTACCCCAAACAAAAAGGGACCATTTAAGAATAAGTTCTTAATTTGTTGCTAAATGCTAACGATGAGAATTAGATAATAAGTTGTTTTCCTGACCATAAACATAAAGGAAATGCATCTTCAGAAAATCGATGGAAATTCTGTATATAAAAGATGCAGATTATTTATCCTAAATTAAATTCAGAAGTGAAATTAGCAAAGTGGCTAGGGTAGTCCTAACATGAAACATTAATTGGGATTTAATGGTGATAATCTTAGCGGTAGGAAAGAGACATAATAACATTCTATCAAACCTTTGTTAGCTATCCTTGTAATATTGCCTTAATGATAGCATCCAAGAAAGTTGCACACAATCCACTCCATGAATCAGAATCCAATTATTTTTTATTGGTTTCATGCTTTTACCCAAGAGAGATCCATAAATTGTTTTTAATCACTTCTTTTATCTTAAATCAATAGTGTCTGCCAAGTGGGTAATGTTTTCCATTAAAACATCATCTCCCTATAATTGGTATGATTACTTCATAAAGAGATAAACTGCAGCACAATTTGGCAGTCTTTGGGTTTATAAAATCTAATTATATTCACAACACAATATTTTATTCTTAGTAATCACAAAAAGAACATAAACTTGAACAAAACCCAGACATTTATGATGAAGTAATTGGAAAGAAACAAGTTAATTATTGCATATAGTACCACCTCTATTAGTAGTCTCCGAGAGAAAGCATTTTACAGAGTCATTCAGAGTGTAGGGAGGTTCGAGGGAGTTCTGGTCCTCTTTGCCTGGTGGCAACCTTGTGGCTGAGATGGGGAGTTTAGTTCAATCCTGAGGTACAGGCTTCTCAAGGCTGGGCTAGGACCCGGATCACCCAGGTGTGGACTAGCAATTCCCCAGCCTTGGATTTTCATATGCAAGCCTATGCATGGACGGATAGGCTGCTCCAGCAGCAGCTACAGAGGAGGGGTAGCGGGGACAAGCATGAACGTCACCCTCTGTTTCAACAGAATATTTGCTTCCACTTGTTTTATATTTGGGGCTTCTGCAACAGATTTCATTTGGAGAAAGGGGATCAGCTGCTAACATTTATTTTTGAAAACCTCTGCCCTATGCCATAGTCATGTTCTGCCTCTATGTCAAAGGGACTGAAAATAGAAGGAAAGAAAAGAAGCTGGGAACACCTTCTGACTGAACCAGGAGGGCCAAACAACAGCCCATGTTACCCAAAACCTGCATGCGAAAACTCTAAAGCCCTCTGATGGCATCAATATTATTTCTAACTCTGGCAGAAACAAATTCCTGATTTAAAAAAGGATAAAACACACACAGAAACCAAGAAGATACCCCCAAATTGTAATTCAGTTTTTCCTCCCCATATTGCTTCTGTGTAAGAAAAGAGAGGTAGGGAGCAAAGAAGATTCAAAAACAGGAGGAAATTGGATGTCCCTTAATCAGTTCAGTATTGTCCAGACCAAGGTGTTCCATTTTGCTCCAGCATCACTGCATACTAATCTACCTTTCCTTCTTTGTATTTCTCTCCCCTTCTTTCCTCTCGATGGTATCTCGAGGGGCTTTTTCTCTCTCTTTCTTCCTCTTTCTCCGTAACCCACTCCAGTAAGTATGACACATTCATTTAGGAAACAGCAACTTAGATTGTGAGACTCAGAGAAAGAAAGTTAATAATAAGCCCAAAGGCTAGATGGAAAGGTGAAAAGATACAAAGTTGTCCCCTAAAGCTACAGAAAATTCTGACTGAGGAAGGAAAGGTGGCAGAGGTCTGGGGTTAGGGGCAACTTGTCCAGGAGGGAAAGAAGTAGAGACATTAGCTCTGGAGAATTCTTCTATAAAAGGGACTTATCAGTGGCAAGCTGATTCTCACATGCAGCTCCTACCTGTGATTCAGATTGCAATGTCCCCTCCTGGGAAAGACCTTCCCTGACTGCCCAGCACAAAGTGGCCACCAAGTCCTTCTCTATCACATTATCCCATTTTACCTCTCTACATGGCACTCATTAGCTGGCATTTTTCTTCTTTATTTTTTTCTGCCTCTCTCGATCTCCTATCCTCACCCTCTTCCCCACCAAAAGCTCCCTGAAGGGCAGTGATTTGGTTCCATGTGCTATCTGCTTCTTGCTTTTAGAATATAAGCTCTAAGACTGCAGGGACTTGGCTGGTTTTGTTAACATCTATATTGGTTCAAAGTGCCTTTACACATAGTAGGGGCATTCAACACTTCAGTGAATACTTGTTGAATAAGAATCATAGAAAGATGGGCTTCTCTGGTGGCGTAGTGGTTAAGAATCCTCCTGCCAATGCAGGGAACATGGGTTTGAGCCCTGGTCCAGGAAGATCCCACGTGCTGTGGAGCAACTAAGTCCGTGCACCACAACTACTGAGTCTGTGCTCTAGAGCCCACAAGCCACAACTACTGAGCCCGCGTGCCACAACTACTGAAGCCCATGTGCCTAGAGCCCATGCTCTGCAAAAAGAGCAGCCACGATGATGAGGCGCACCACAACAAAGAGTAGCCCGGGCTCACAGCAACTAGAGAAAGCCCACGCACAGCAGCGAAGACCCAAGGCAGCCAAAAATAAATAAATAAAATAAATAACTTTATTAAAAAAAAAGAATCATAGAAAGAAAACCCTTTGCCCTTTACCAAGGTTGCATTGTGATGAAGCAGTTGAAATTTTCTCTGAGTTGGGGCAATGGCAAGCATACTGCTTTGTTTATAGGTATAGCCTCAAATTTTAGTCCATTGGGACCAACAAGGGCCAATGGCATGGATGGAACTAGAAGTGTCTCCTCCATTCTTAACGTGATGTGGGTGTGAGAAGGACACTATAGGAAGAGAAAGCAGCCCCCTTTCTGCTCCAGGGGGACGAGAAGATGTTATAAAGGAAGCACTGACTGCATTGAAAGCACACACAGAAGATCAAATAATGCTGCAATCCTATAAGCCTGACAAAAGCTTTTTTGATGTGTGGCAGATTACAGTTATACTGAAACACACTATGAAAATATTTTTCACTTGTTAACAGATGTCTTCAGCAGATTGGTAAACATCAAAGATTCATCTTGGTCTTTTGTTATTTCTATCTCAAATACTACCCGCCTCTTTGCTTCATTGTATTCTCCCATTGGGTAAGGAATAACACAAAGGCATATGATCATTTACAAGTCAAGATATTTAATGTTAGCATTTCATTAGTGATTTAAAATATACACCTTTCAGAATATGTGAAGTACAACAAATATATACATATTTTAGGGTAAACAGAATAGAATTTCACAGCAGGAGATATATTTTTTACACCAATAGTATGTTCATTTTGGAGCACAATGGCTTTAGTAAATGATATAAAATAAAGAGGACCACCAAGGCAAAAAAAGAGATGAATTGTGATAAATTATTTATATGTTGGACATTAAACAGTCTTCATAGATGAGTGACCAAATGATTTATCATCCAAAGAGATGC
Organism: Tursiops truncatus; assembly: GCF_011762595.2. NCBI lineage: Eukaryota > Metazoa > Chordata > Mammalia > Artiodactyla > Delphinidae > Tursiops > Tursiops truncatus. The sequence goes on from NC_047034.1 coordinate 126,159,112, forward strand.
TTCTGAGAGGGAAAAGGCACACTGGCCATACTTAACACTGGGACAACAGACAAAAACCAGGATGTGTGGTCATCCTCCTCATGGGGACATTTTTTTTTTTTTTGCAGTACGCGGGCCTCTCACTGTTGTGGCCTCTCCCGTTGCGGAGCACAGGCTCCGGACGCGCAGGCTCAGCGGCCATGGCTCACGGGCCCAGCGGCTCTGTGGCATGTGGGATCTTCCCGCGTCCCCTGCATTGGCAGGCGGACTCTCAACCACTACGCCACCAGGGAAGCCCCATGGGGACATTTAATGACAACAAAACTGCTTTTGTGGTTTTTCTTTTTTTAAAAGCCAAAACAAAACAAAATAGCTTGCTCATGTGCTAACAACTGGTCCTTTTTTGATTAACTGCTTTGTTTGCTAAAATAAAACTAATCTGAATATAAATTATTGCTGACAACTGTTAGAAGAAGAGAAATTCAATGGGTAATCTATTCAATTTTCAAATTGTTCTGATCTTTAGAAAAAAGTCCCCCTGATGTAAAAATTAATCATAATAGAGATGTCTGCTGGGTACCTTTTCTCAATTAAAATATGCATTTTATATTTTTAAGATCACCTACTTCCAATATTGACCTGGTTGGCAGATAGAGTTCATCTCCAGTCCCAGCCCTTATTGACTGTGGCCATGAGGAGCACTGTGTTGCGAGGATTCTGAGGCCACCTTAGGGCTCAGCAGAAAGGCACGTGGTGATGAGTTGGTGATGTTTACAGGAGACACAGGATATGGGGCAGTGACAGGTGTGGCAAGTATTGCCATCCTAGATTTGGAAAAATACCTGGTTTAACAATAATTTTGTGACAGATATCTAATACAAAAGAAATAATTACACCTTGTTGATCTTCTACCTCAATAAATCTACTACAGTGTAATTAATACACCAACTACACCACAGGAGAACAATGCCATCACTCTGAACTGGAATGAAGACAGCTATCTTGTGATTTCCACACATCACTGTTTTACAACTCTCTCAGTCCAAAATCAAAATAAGGAAGATCAAATTCTTAACATCTGAATAGAAAGTCGTAGGGCAAAAACCCAACACAGTAAACATGTAATTAATTGTTCCTCTGTTTCCATCCCTTACCTATTTTGTTGTCTGTGGGCTGTATTTTTATCTACTCGAGAGAACACTAAGTAATAAAATGAAAATTAAACTTGCTTTTCCTCTTGTAAGCGAATACTAATATCTCAATTTCAAAGAACGATTTTCAGCATTTATTTCACTACCACATATTTTGTATTATTTATCCTTCATACAAAAGAGAGATCTGTTTTGTGCCTTGTAATGAGGAAAATTCAAAAAGATATAGTTGATACATCTTCTAAAATATAGGAGGCATCCCTAATATTGTTGCTGCTTTTGTGGCCATGAATTATGTTCTATCTTTAGATCTTAATTCTCCAATTAAAAAAAAATAGGGCAGAATTAAATTTGTGTTGAGGGAGAGAGCCATCTTCAAATTGCAAGGCAGCTTTGGACTACACAGCTCTACTTTTCTAAGAGTGAAATCCTATTGAAGTGGCTTTCCAAAATATTTTGTGGAAAATAAGAATTTATAGATGGTAACGCCTCATTCATGCTCCCCAAACAGGTCACGAATTCATCAGGCAGCAGGGTCTGTTCTGGAATAGTTTCATTTGGTGATGCATTTTCCAAAAGCATGGTGGTTTCCCCTTCTACAGGGTTTTGCATGTCTGGAGGACTGCATTCTCCTTGATTTAAAATGAGGCTTAATTCTTCAAGAAATAGTGTGTTGCTTAGCGAATTCATACTTGAGACAGAGAAAGAAAAATTAGGATATTTTTTAAACCTGGCATTCTTTCCCAGGTTTAAGCAATCAGCTGGTGGCTCCAGAGTTGAGGAAGCTGTTTCATCATTATTGCTGAGATGGTTTCCCCCAGTGAGAAAATTTGAAATCTGGGGTTTATACCCAGTGTTGAGATCAGGAATATATACAATTGTAGTGTTGGTGAGTAGTGACTTCTGCAGGCTGTCGTTTGTCTCCACGGATCCTGTGTTCTTTTCCCTTTTGTAGTCCATGGGTTTTTCTTCTGGGAGAAAGATTTCTATCTCTGTAATCACTGGATCAACATATAGGACCTGTTCTCTGGAATTACTATTCATAAATTCACTTTTTTCCTAGAAAGAAAAGACATTGTTTTTTTTTTACAAAAGAAGTTTAAAGGAGCCAACTGGATAATTGAGTAAGGACTGGAGTTTTGCTTTCCCTCAACTTTCCTTTCCCCCTAATTTTTCTTCATATTGTTTCGCTTCCCATATGATTTCCTCCTTTTGTCTTTTGTTAACCCTGCTCCATTCCAAATGTTTGTTAAATTCTCCCAGGAGGAGACTGAAGGAAGGGAGTAATAAAAATAGTCCATGCTGTAAGCACATGCCTTTATTTAAAAATTTTAAAGAGAAAGAAGCCTCTTTCATATTAACTTGCAAATTATTTCAGGGCCTTTTAAAATTTTGGACTATTTCTTAATATTATAGTTCCTTTCTACAAGAAAATACTTTGTTGCTTAAATAAAAGAAAGTTGGCGGTGGGGGATAGTGCATGGAGAATCGTATTTTGCTTCCATTTGAGAATAAAGTTGTAGTAAATGCTTTGCGCTGTGGTTCTAAAGGCGTGCAGCTAGCAGCTCACAAGTCAGACATGTCTGTGATGATCAGTCAGGAGGGTGGGTGAAGAAAGTTTTTCTTTGTATAAAAGCCTGATGACTCTTCTGGTAAGAAAAGGACTCGAAGCCTTCCAGCTGATGGCTGGCTTCCCAGGGCAAATAACTCCCACCCAACACAATTACAAAATTATAGCCACTTGCTATGGACTGCATGTTTGAGTCCCTCCAGAATTCATGTGTTGAAGCCCTAACCCCCAATGTGATGGTATTAGGAGGTGGGGCCTTTGGGAGGTAGTTAGGTCATGGGGGTGGAGCCTTCATGAATAGGATTAGCGTTCTCATAAGAAAAGACACGAGAGAGCTGATCTCTCTGTCTGCTATGTGAGGACACAACCAGAAAGCAGCCATCTGCAAGAGAGCTGTCACCAGGAACCAGATCTGCTGGTGTCTTGATCTTGGACCTCCCAGCCTCCAGGACTGTAGGAAATAGATGTTTGTCATTTAAGCCACCCAGTCTATGGTTTGTCATTTAAGCCACCCAGTCTATGGTTGGAGCAGCCTGAACTGACTAGAACACTACTCCTTAGTCTTTGGGCAGAAAGCAAAACCTCATCTGAAGGAAACCCTAAGGTTCATTTCTAATTCCAGGAGCCCAGAATGGGAAGGAAGTTTGACAAAGACAAAGACCTTGAATAAAGCAGCATGAAGGGTCGTTCAAATTTTCATCGGCTCTGCCTCCCCAAGGCACTTGCCAGGTTTGGGTTGGGAAGGGCAGACATGTAGTCGTGGGTCAGATGAAGTCAAAGGAACTAGAGTTGCTATAGTAAACTGAGAGGAAGGCGGTGTTTTCCCCTCTTCAGGCTGGCAGCTGAGTGGAGAAGTGGATGGGAGTCAGACCATAGTGAAGGACATAGAAGAGCAACAGGGACTATTCCAGTGTGAGGACAGTAAAGGAAGAGGAGGATCTGATCACAACGAGGGCAGGGACAATGCTCTGAATCACAGAGTGTCCCCAGTTCCCTAGGATAACTAGTGGGGGAGCAAGACAGAACGACTAAGTGGAATGTATATCAAGACCACAGTATTTATTAGTTGTAGTTTGGTGACTATGTACTTGTCCTTCAGTCAGCTGTTAACTGTGTACTTTATTCTATATGTGGGTTCAGTTATTCCAGACCACCCGTCCACTGTGTAGGCAACATTACCTCCTTCAAAATCAACCACGTCCACACCCTTTCTCTCCTTCAAGGATCCAGAGACAAGGATCCCTCCTCTTGCTCCAGGTGAGACTTTCCTCCACATCCCTTCATAGTCGTACTTGATCAGTCCTCTCCCTCCCCCGCCCCCCCCATACTAGTCCTCTCAAGCCCATTCAATTTAGTACAAACACGCTTCTGAGTCCATACTGCTCTGGAGCTACTGTTAATACATTCGTCGCATCAGTATTGAGAGTATTTGATCATGTGTCAGCATAGCCCCTTTCTTACTTCCCTTCTAGAGTACACTCCTCAAAAGATGTCTCCACTCTCAGTCCCCTTCCATTCACTTCTAACTGAACCCCTGGACCGGGACCACCAGTGACCTGCTCCTTGTCACATTCCACAGATGCATTCCACTTCTTATGTTACAGACCCTCTACAAAGTCAGCACCAAGGACCCTTGCTTCCCAACACTTGGCCCACAACTCACGATGCTTATTTCTCTACCTTCCCATTCTGCCTCTTTCCTAGGACCATTCCTATTCCAATGGACACACCCTCACTGACTCCTCACTGGCTTTAGCAATAGTTTTCAACCCCTTAACAGTGTGCTCAGCATGGCTGTGTAGTGGAATCACTTGGGAAGCTTTGGAAAATGCTGAGGCCTGGGTCTCCCCCTGCCCTCCCTCCCCCAAAGACCCTGGGTTGTGGCCTGGGAATCAGGATTCTAGCATGCAACCAAGGCTGAGAACTGTTGCCTTAGGGACTCACCTGGGGCTAGGGAAGGAGTTGGTTAATGGGCTCACTAGATCTCCAAAAAGAGCCACTTTTTCTTGTTTTACAAATATTTGTCTTCCTCACATCATTTGAACAAAGGGTTCCTAGGCTAAAAATAACTTTTTTTCAAGTTTGAAAACTATTGATTGGCAGAATGAAGTCTGAGTTCCATAATAAGGTCTCCTGTGATCTGATCCCACTCTGCATTCCCACATTATTCCAGTCACTCCTCACATCAAGTGTTTCTACAAAGCAACACCCAACATGCTCTTCTCACCTCTGTGCCTTTGCTCATGTAGCCTGTCTATTTTGAATGTCTTCCGTTTCTCCTGAGCAACTCCTTCCTGTCTTTTAATATGTTTCCTCTATACTCTCATCATGTTTTGTCTCATCTCTGTTACTGTACTACGTCACTGCATTGCAATGCTTGAATGATGTGTCTGTCCCATCAACTGAGTTTTGAACCCCTTGACAGCCAGGCTGGAGAGCCAGAAAGTGTAGGAGCACACATAGCAGATTACTTCCCCTCTTCCATAATCAGCAGCAGCTCCTCCATAACTGGCAAAGTCCCCTACAGCTCAGGGTCTTCCTGGGGCACCCTTCTATTCTTTGCTAAACTGGATACCTGGCCCACCCCTGGTGACGCCATCTGCCATAGTCCCCTCACATTCATCTTCTCGAATTCCACTGGGTCTCAGGAGCAAAGTGGTGTCCTCCCTGGGCTCCACCTGCTTCTCCAGTCTCATGTAAAACAGAAGCCCCTTTGTGTCTCTGAGGCTCGATCTATTGAGATTTTCTTCCCTCTTCCTTTTGTCCCTGAAGACACCTTCCAATTGCTTGGCCACCAAGTAAGTGGCTCTGGCACCTGGCTTACAATCTTCCATTCACTCTTCTCTTTTGAATGGCATTGCTTCTCTCTTTCATCTCTCTTTTCTTCCCTTAGTCCATTCTCTCATCTCTCAAGTATGATTTGAAATATGTATAATTTTATCTCTACATAAGCCATACAGTTGTGCAAATATGCACACATATTTCTTTATTTGAATGGAAATTCTACTCTAATTATTGGACTGCACTCTTGGTTTCAGCTGCCATTTAGTTTGTATTTGATGGTGTTTGGTTACCTGTAGCATTTTCACAACATTGCTATTTTCTATATTAGGAATATCTTCATAAAGCCACTTCGGTATTAGCAATAAGATTCTTCTTTTAATTCTAAAAAACAAAAAATGACTAAGAATAAGCATCTTACTTGAGGATTGGTGCAGGCAATCATCTAGGAGATTAGGAAATCAACTAGAATGGAATGCATAATTAAAACCAAACTTTCCGATGCAGAAACTAAGATTTCCATCTCTTACTTTAAGAAGTTATGTGGAAAGTTGATTCAATATCTTTTCAGATTTTCCTCTTCTCTCTATTGCTCTGCCTGTCTCTAATAAGCCGGAACATTACAAAACACTCACACTAGATTCAAGATAAATGGGAGAACCACCCAGGAAGTGAAACTATACACATGTTAAATATGGCAAACCATTATAAGCGGAGATGTCAGTGTGGAAAAGTTTGTAAAACCTAAGGGATATTTTGTAAAACTTTCCAAGGGAACCATAACCACAGAGAAATGTTAAAGAAGAGAATGTCATATAATAAAACGATAATATTTGAGCTCCTCTAATTGTAATGATTCTAAATAGGGTTGAGATGATAGTGGTGGCTCCAGACTTTCCTTATGTAGTTGGAGCAGGAGTCCTGGGAAGTTGGCTTGCAGTTGTGTGGCATGGTGAGGACACCAGTTTTTACTTAGGCTGCGTGCTTATTACGGATCTCTGGGATCGGGTGGTGGAAGGAAGAGTGAGAAGCTGTGAACACCTCACTCTTCCTCCTAAGCTACCCCTTGGCACTGCCACTGTGTTGAAAGCACTTTCTGCATTTACGTAAAAATTGATTTGAGCAAAAAGGTTGTCCCGGGAGCTTCGAAGAGACTACACTGATCTCTGGCACATTATTATGTGTTAACAATGCAGCACAACAGATCAGACTCTTATATCTGTTTATGCAGCTTCTCTAAGAACTTTTGCTAAGTATCAACCAAATTAGCTGCATGGACTTTGCTTGCCCAATTTGACCTTGAACTGTAGGGTAAAAAATAATTTCTTTACACATATTTATACAATGTTTTATGGTTCGGTTTTTTAAATAATTCACACTCCCTTTATATACCTAAAATTAGACCAAATTAGTAAGTTCATGCTATTGAAGAAAAGTTTTTATACAGCATACTGATACAGTGAGAAAAATATATATGTGTGTGTGTGTATATATATAGATAGATAGATAGATACCACTCTTGTTTTCATTATATTTAAAATTGTTTTGCTCTCCATTTTCCAGTTCTGTTTCTGAAATAAGGCTTTTATAAATAATGTAAAGTTATAGTAAAAACAGTATCTGCTCATATGTAAAACAGTAATATTGGAATTATCTCTAGTTTTATCTTTTTAAAAAGAATGCTTATTTAAATAATTAAATTAGCAAAGAATTGTTTTATTTTCTTATTTATCGTTACCAGTAGGAAGTTAATTTTTAGTTTGTAACATACTTAATGTTATTTAAAATTTTACACTCTCTAGGACATCTTTGGATAATAACACAAATATTAATATGATTATGCACTACAAGTTGGAACATTAAGATATTTCAAAGGGTTTTATAATCAAGTATGTTTTAAAACAACCTGAAATAAAGTTCCATATTAGTTTTCTCACCTCACAAGGGTACCAGGGATATATTTATTAATGTGTAATTTAAAAGCTTAGGTTTTGAGGAAAAAGCCTATGTAAATTTAAAAAATATATCACTAGTGTACCTTATTCACAATAGCTCATTCTGAATCTCTCTACTGCATTTTGATTATAAATTTCAAAGAAAGAAGGATTATCTCATGAAGCAAGTGATGGCAAGAAATAGAAACTCAGTGCCAATTAGGCAAAGAACATTCACATGTGTTAAATTTGTGCGTCACTGGACGAACTGGGGGACTGCCACATCAAACAACTTTATTAACCAATTAGAACTACTCAGTGCATCTGGTAAAATTTAGGGTGTCAAAGGCCTTGCTTCCCTCAAAGTCTCATTTTAAAATAATTAGGCATTGATCTTTATTATACTAATACCATATTGGAAAAAAATGACTGAAGGAGGCCAAGGGGAATGGGCATTGGGGCTGGATGCTAAAACACTAACACGATTGGTATCAAAGTGATGAATTCACACATTGCCACACTTCTCTTCACATTGATTCAGGGGATTTGCTTGGGTAGAACTTGAGGTAGGTTACGACTTAAACTACTGTGAAGAATTCAGGCACTGTAGACAGACTTGAGGGCACAATGAGAAGGCTGCCTAAGGAAAGACAGAACATGGGCTGAGACGTGAGCTGTTCCTGGCTTAGTGTTTGGTGACCTTGGGCTGAGCACTTAACCTCTCTAAGCCTCGTGTAAGTCATCTGTAAAATAGGCCACTGAGCTTTTCTGGCAGGATCTTGCAAGGATTAAATGAATGACATTTGTAAATAGTTTGGCATGGGTGGGTACCCATTGAACAGTTTCTTTTGTCTTTCTCTCAAGAAAAATGTTGATGAATTTTTCTAGTAAATCATAGAATTGACTACATTTTGATGGTACCAATATATGTCTAAATGAGAAAACAAATTCTACAAAAACTTACCCAGTTCTGAGCGATCTGTTCAATATCCCAATCAAAGAAAGAATTGATAAAATAACGGCAAAGAAGACCATTCCTAATAGAAGCCCAATGTCTTGTTGCCTATTGTCTGAGAGGAAAGAAAAATAATTTTAGGTATAATTTCCATCTGTGTGACGCCAGAATCATTGTTCTTCTACTCTGCTCCAAGTGAAGGTCATTGATCTCAAAGGAAATAGGAAGGGGAAATAAAATTAACCTTTACCTTGGGCTGTAAAGTGACTGCCCTTCCAAACTGCACAATACCTTTTGTTTGAGGGAATTGGGCTGCATATATCTGATGTCAGTGAATTGAGTCTCTGGCAAACGTGGTCAGCATTAGACATTTTTCTGAGCTTGTGCTTGCATATTTTATATAAAAAAAGTTTAGTGATAAACATCACTTGGTTTGTTTGGCACGAGTGAGAATTCCCAATTGCTTGCAACAGAGTCTAAAGCTGGCCACAATCACAACTGAGTTGTGTTTTTTTTTAACCTTTTGTACAAGACGGAAGTTATGTACAACTTGTCACCATTCTTCGAAATTTATTGTTCATGAATTTTTTCCTGCTAAAAAAGAACCTTCACTCTACTTAGAACAATATTTGTTATGAGAGAAATCCAAATTGCCATATATCTTACACTGGCATTTTATTTTAAAAACAGTGCTTTTTTTGAATTTTGAAGTGGAATTAATCACCTGTAATCTTTAAATAATTATTATATTCAGCATGTGTTACCTACCAGGCTCATCCTATTTTCTCCCTAGTACATGAAAAACCCTATTTTCTATTTTCAAATGTAAACTTTAATTTGGACATGACTTGTCATGCTGGAGTTGGTTCTGAGCCATGCTGGGTATTGGCCCCTTCCATCCTCCTTCCTCCCCAGCTTTGGCAGACGTTTGTCGGATACTTACCATGTGTCAGACACTGAATTGGCCCTGGCCTAGTTATTCCCCAGCTGCACCTAACATGCACTTGGGGGTCTCCATGCTGTCCAGCCCCTCTCCTAAAGCCACTGGTGGGCCAGGGCCAGTGTGGCTTACTTCGCTCCAAAGTCCCAGTGGGGTATGGAATTAGTGTTTTCCTAGGACTACAATACTATTGCTAAGGATTTCAAGCAACTAACGGGAGGTACTGGCTTCCACATATCCTTGTGCATTAGTCCTGGAGGAGAATGAGGAATTCCCAAGTTAACATGGGGCCAGGTAAAGGGGTTTGAGGAGTAGAGCAGAGTCACCAAGAGAATAACCTGAGATACCTGGGTTCGAACTAGATGCTGCTGCTTATCAGCTCTGTAACATCAGAGCATAATAATGAACTTGCTGAAGTTCAAGTTTCCTCTTCTGTAAAATAATAGCTATCTCACAGAGCAGCCATGGGTTCCTAGCCTCCACAATTCCCACAGAAATATCAAGGTGCAGGTCTGTGCAGGCATTTGTAATTAGGGATCTGTGCTGAACCTAAGCACTTGGCCCGTAATTGATTCACATAACGCAAGTTCAGAGTACCCTTACATTGCTTCATTTCCTTTATAACACTTGCTGCCACCTTCCTTTTCTTTTTTTTGTTTGTGGTTTCCCCCACCCCACCCTGTCTATCTGGAATGGAAGCTCCATGAAGACAGAGCCTTTGTTCATCTTTTTCATTGCTGATTCCCCAGTACTCAGAATAGTGCCTGGCACATAAAATATGTGCCTGGCAACATAGAATATTTTTTGAATAAATAAACAGAAGTCCAAAGAATGTCAATATCACCTGCCAAAGTTTTTATACTATTCTTACCAGATTTCTATGCAAGGAGATAAATGCTCTACAACCTAATCTAGTATCTTTTTTATGCCTGAAACATTTAGATATGCTTATCAATGGAAAATACAAAGTCATACTAACAAATAAAATGGGAGCTGGTTTACATAAGAGAAGGAGCACAGACTTCAGGATTTGAAAATTGTATTTGAATTTTAGTCCAAACAAGTTCCTCAACCTCTCTGAGCTCCAGTTTTCCCATCTGTAAAATAGATACATAGCACTTACCTCAACAGGTAGCTTTGAAGATTGATGACGATTTTGAAGATTGAAAAAGATGGTGTATATGAAATTCCTAGCACATGGTAGACGCTCACATAATGGTATTTTTTGGGAAGAATTTTTGAGATCTTGAGCCCCAGCAGCAATTGAACTGAACGTGTATCTAACCCAGAGCAAAGCTAGCAAAATCTACCTAAACCACTCCTTACATTCAATTTTAAGCAGATTTTTGTGTGATTATTTTCCTATGGAAAGCATGTGGCATATCTTACTGTCAAGAAACGTATGCCTGACACATGATTTTTCAGCATGGAGCATTCAGATGGATGATTAGTAAAGACTACTCAACAAACCTAAGCAGTATTTTCTTACCAGAAGTAAGGTGTCCTTCAAAGATGGAAGCAATTAGAAGCCCAGAATTCTGAGTATCATGTTGAAATGATTTCAGTGTGACCTGGGGAACTTAAACAAAAAGAAAATAGTGTCAGCTTTTTATTTTTTGCACTCAGGTTACCCAATTTCCTAAGAGAGTTTCTTCACTTGTTTGGAGATGATTAAAGCAAACCAGTAACTTTAATAGGCTGGAAAGATGGAGTAAAAGCAAAAACCTGTGTGTGTGTGTGTGTGTGTGTGTGTGTGTGCGCGCGTGCGTGTGTGTGTGTGTGTGTGTCTTCTTCTTTTTATTAAATTGGGTAAATCCTAAAGGAGGAAACATTCAAAGGACAATAAAAACTACCTAGGTTTTGTAAGACTTGAAGGTGTGTCCACTAATTTCATGAGGCTTCTAGGCAACAAATTCCAAGGAGCTTTATTTCATTCACCGAGCCAGAAAAAAACACACAACTGGTCTCTACTTGATTCCTTCCAATAGATGATGCAATAAAGTTTAGGTTTCCTTAAAAGTCTCCAAGATGTGTCACTTTTGCCTTTGCACAGTCTTAGAGATGCTGTTTGTGAACAGCCTCTTGGCTTCATATAAGAAGCCCAGTTTTGATTAGCAGACACTTTGAGGTTATAACATAAGGGTGGAATGCCATTAATGACTTCCCTCTGCTCCTTCCCCACGGGCAAGGATCCTGGCCAGCCCTGTCTACCCGTAAAGCCTGTCAGAACACTGCTAATGAAATCTTCTGACCAGGGTGGGGTCAGCTGCCTTGGTAGCTAACTTGTTTTCAGCCTGAACTCAGAAGAGTCCTGGATGGGCTTCCCTGGTGGCTCAGTGGTTAAGAATCCGCCTGTCAATGCAGGGGACACGGGTTTGAGCCCTGGTCGGGGAAGATCCCACATGCCGCGGAGCAACTAAGCCCGTGTGCCACAACTACTGAAGCCTGTGCTCTAGAGCCTGGGAGCCACGACTACTGAGCCCTCGTGCCACAGCTACTGAAGGCCGCGCGCCTAGAGCCCATGCTCTGCAACAAGAGAAGCCACCGAATGAGAAGCCCGCACACCTCACCTCAATGGAGACCCAATGCAGCCAAAAATATAATAATGATAATAATAAAATAAAATAAATAAATTTATAAAAGAGAAAAAAAGAGTCCTGGAGTTTCCTTACCCACCTCCTCCCTCCTGATAATTAAAAGCTGCCAGAGGTGACTTCAAGGACACAATTCTCCCAGCTGACAGAAGATATTCCTGAAAATGGTTCTAAGCTCTGGATCTCCAAGAGGGCCTCAAGCCCTATTTATTCAGACATTCTGATTTCAGTGTTCAAATTCTTCTATTAAAAGAATCACTTTGGGGGCCAGGGAGAAATCACAACTTGAGGTGTCCTTAACTGCTACGGAGATATCATAGGCTTGTATAACAAGCTATGTGGCCAGGGCAACTCTCTTTGAGAAAAATATCACAGAGTTCCGATAAAAAGATTCCTATGGGTCTTTGGAAATGTTTTAAAAAGGCTGATCTGGGTGCAAACACAGGCTCGATTGAAGAGTAGTTTTCTAAGAACAATGGGTAGGGAATTTTAGAAGATGAAAACATCAGAAAAGCCAAAAGTTCTTTCCTGTGTTTTTATTCTCACTTCTCCACAGCAAGAGGGAAATGTTTCACTGTGGATTGTGACAAATCAGAAGCCCTTTCTGGCTCCTCAGTGCTTCACTACGTCTCTTTTTTCCCTAAGTATGTGGTTCCATCCCCAGTGGTCAACAGCCAGGTTTATTCATCTAAATTAGTATTTTACAGGCTTATGTTCATTCTCAGGGAGCCCGAGCAGGAGTCTGCATCTACATTAGTTTACAATTTTAAGAAAAATATTACATTAAAATGTAACACAACTTTCAATTTTGCAAAATCATGGGTTTACAGCATATGTTGCTGGATTATTTTTGTTTTCACTTTCATTATTTTAAAGATAGCATTTTTATTTAAAATATATATGGTGCTGTTGGCTTTTAATACAGGTTAATATAATTCTGTTGTATAAACTACAGGTGGTTATTTGGCATGAAACGTCAGTTATTAATTTGCATCACATAAAAATAATTTTCATATCTGACTAGGGCTTTATTAGCCGTAATAGAGAATAAACATAATCTTCCTTTAGAGTCTTTTTGTTATCATAGTTTCAAATCAACCAGGTGTATTAATTTAAATTAGATTAAATTAAAGTCAGTTAAAAGAGATGCTTAATTGTAAGAGGGTAATTTCACAAAGAATCAGATATCTGAAGTAAGACAATTGATAAACAAAACTGTCAGAGAAGAAATCAAGCCAATGACAAATTTTTTTTATTAATGTTTATTGGAGTATAGTTGCTTTCCAATGTTGTGTTAGTTTCTGCTATGCAGCAAAGTGAATCAGTTATACGTATATACGCTGTACCTATATCCACTCTTTTTAGATTTCCTCGCCATTTAGGTCACCATAGATCATTGAGTAGAGTTCCTTGTGCTATACAGTAGGTTCTCATTAGTTACCTGTTTTATACATGGTAGTGTATATATGTCAATGACAAAATTTTTAAGCGAAGGACTGAAATGAAGCCATATAGACTATTATCTTCATGACATACTGCCACCAAGTGGCTAGGTCATTTCTTCTTAAATCATACTTAATATTTTTCATTATAAAAGCAGTAACTAAAAAAAAAAAAAAAAAAAAAAAAAAAAGCAGTAACTATGATAGGAAAAAATAATTTTAATAAGAAAAATAAAAGAGAGAGGGAAAAACCCTCTAATACATCCCCTTAATCCACCTGCCATGACTGAAAAACATTGTTTATATCAACTCTAATCATCAGTGTATTGCCTAAAATGCTAGAAAAAAATCTCATGGTATTTTTGTTATTTATTTAATATCTGCAGTGTTATGTCTGTAAAGAGACAGTTCTGTCCCTGCCGCGGAATATTAAATTATGCTTTATTACTCTCACAGCATATATTTGAGCATACTCAGAAACCCCAAATCATCTCTAATTTGGTAAGAATTTTTATATAACTTATACACACTGACATTGGACACTAGAGTTAGTCTTAACAGAAGGCAGTATGTTTATAGGGAGTTTAGAATGGTTTTAAAAAAAGATGCAGTTTCTTGTTCTTGGACAAAACTAGAAGCATAACTACATTCTTTGGCCTACCCAATACCAGCTTAATTTAATCAAATCCACTCAAAAGGAATTAGTTTTAGCAATAATGTATTCCATCTGTTTCTTAGGGATAATGTTAAATCAGCCTCCTCAGCCTTTCCCTCTACGTCTATCATGGGGCAAAGTGTGTTTTGTTATTCTTTTAAAGTGATGATTTATCGAGTACTAATTATGTTCCAGATACTGTACTAGACTTTACATGCTTTCTCTCATTTAATTCTTACAACAACCCAATCAGGTAGATAGTACTACTGTCCTCATTTTATGGATGAGGAAACAAAGGCATAAAAAGGATAAATGACTTGTCCAAAGTCACCTAGGTAGAGGTCCAAGAGTGAAAATTCCTCCCTGGTTCTGGCATGTAATTTGTGCTGGTCACTGGCTCCATTAATTAATAATCTCACTTTTGTAGCAGGATGGCTCCAGATGGGGCAGCTGAGTCAGCCTTGCAAGCAGTGCTCCCATGCTGAGACTTAGCCATTGCTCCCTGGGGGCTGGCCAGTGTGTTAGAGCTGCCTGGCCTTGTAGGGCTCGGAACCCACCACAGTGGACGATGGTTGGGCTAACCCATTGAGCACTGATTCTCAGACTCTTCCAGCCTAGAGTTATCTTCTTCTGAACACCAACTATTTCCCTTTTATACAAGCAATACTTGCTAACTGTAGGATGCTTGAAAAGTATAGAAGAGTATGAAAAAGAAAATATAATTTTACATTTGTTCACAAACTAGAAACAATCATTTTTTTACATTTGTTAACAGTCTTTTGTGTATATCTGTACCCTAGTTGAGATCATGCTCTTTACTAAATGTTGTGTCTGGGATTTTTAAATTTAATATTATATCATGAACATTTTAAAATTTTTTTAAAAATTGTTCAAAATCATCATACTAATGGCAATTTAATATTTCATGATGTTTGTACTGTGTTTATTCAATCATCCTCCATTAAAAAAGTGTATAGCTTGGTGATTTCAAATAACCAGCTTTGGATTCAGATGAAACTCAGTTCAAATCCCGGCTCTACCACTTGGAGTTGCTTGGCCCTGGGCAAGTTGCTTAACTGCTTTGTGACTCAGTATCTTCATTTGTAAAATTGGGTAATAACAACGCTTCATTCATGAGGTTTGATGACATAGTTCATACAAAGCACTTAGTACCATGCCTTATACAAATTAAAAGCTTAATAAGCATTAGCTATTGCTATGATTGGACTTTTAGATTGTTACCAAATTCTTACTTTTATGATTAGCTTTTAAATAAATATCATTGCACATAAGACTCCTTTCCATAGCTCTGCTTATTTCCTAAGGCTAGATTTCTGTAAGTGGAATTACTGGGCCAAAGGGTATGGACATTTATAATGCTTCTTTGTTTATTTTTGTCCTTGCCAGTCTTGGTGTCAGAGCCACACTAATCAAGGCCTGCTTCTTAGAGGTTTGACCAGAGCCGACACAGGGACCTTTCTAGATCTTTCTCTTTCAGAAGTTTCTAGATATTTAAGAAAGAGGAGCCACATTAAAGGTGTGTTTTTCAAGTTAGTGAAGGGTTTTTTTTCCATCTTGTTTTTCTTAAAACATAAACATCTCCTTTTGATTTCTTTCTATTCTCCTTCTTCTAATAATCTCAGCTATTCACAGCATTTACATGCTATCTCCCTAGGCCAATTTAGCTCTGTGGTTGGAATTCAACATTATTGGGCCAAGCGTGAAGATTTGACCCCAGTCCATGTCAGATGGCAAAGCAAAAGACAGTGGCCGGACCTATCAAATAGGCACCAGAAGCCCAGGGCAGAGAAAACAATACATCAGAACAAACTCTTTATCACACCTCGAAAAACAAGTCAAACTATGAATCATTTCATGAGTTATCCTTGTATATTAATGATAGGAGGTCGTGCCTAGGCATATTCAAGGGACCGTCTTCATGCTTATATTCCTAGGCTGTAAGTACTTGGTACATAGAGAGTAAAGAAGGTAAGAAATATGTATATGGCAATCATATTGTTAAAGAGAAAGAATAAGAGAAGGAAAAGGTAAAAAGCAGCAGCCACCTAGACATTTTCTTGAGTGACATGGACCACACAGAGGTGAGGGTCTGATGTCAAAGTGTAGCAAAATTCTATGTGCAAGAATAGGCAGCTTCCAAGTTTTACGCAGTGGTTTAGGATTCTTCAGAGGTGCAACCTTGCTGTCAAGCCAGCGTGTTCCTGTTCCTGAGTCTGAACAGTCTAGTGGACATTTGCCATTTTTCAGTTGCCCAGCACCAGGACTTACTCTGTGGGCATCCTAGGGTAGGTAGGAGGCCAGTAGGGCTTCCCACTGTGGTAGCCTCAATGGAGCAGAGGCCCCCCTCTCCCCACAGCCAGCAAGTAGCTGCAAGCAGATGACCTGAGCCTAGCTCATCAGATGCCCTCCTCCCCACCTCGCACAGGACACACAGCTCCAGGAAATCGCTTAGAATCCAATATGGGTGCAGCAGCTATATCCAGGGTCTGGTAGCAGCAGCACCAGTGGAGTGTCCAGGGCACAGGGCAGGCAGTGGCAGTGACCACAGTGCCAGCTGCAGAGTTCTCACCAGATTCTTCCTAGGCTGCGATTTTGGCTGTGGTTCTAGTTCCTGCAGCCCTTGGATCCTGCCCGTGATCATTTTGCCAGCCTTTCTACTACTTTCCAGCTATCTTTCCCATAATTCTCTTTCTGCTTAAGAGAACCAGATTTTATTTCTTTTGCTTGCACCTATCGCAGTGAAAACTTGTGTAGTTGGTAAAAATTGCAATTGTTGGTAGTGGGTGGTTAGGTGAGGAGACATGGTAGGACAGTAATGACCCCACAAAGATGACCATGCTCTAATCCCTGGAATTTGTGTATAGATTACCTTATATGGCAAAAGGGATTTGAGATGGAGAGATTATCCTAAATTACAGGGACGAAATTTCAAGGGTCTTTATAAGAAGGAGGCAGGGGGGTCAGAGTCAGAGAAAGAGATTGGCAGATGCTATACTTCTGGCTTTGAAGATGAAAGATGAGGCTACAAGCCAAGAAATGCAGGCAGCCTCTAGAGTCTGGAAAACGCACTGAAACTCTCTCATAGAGCTTCTGGAAGGAACACAGTCCTGCCGATTCCTTGGTTTTGGCCCAGTGATATTTATTTTGGATTTCTCACCTCCATAACTACTAGATAATACCTTTGTATTGTTTTAAGTTACTGAATTTATGGTAACATTTTACAGAAGCAATAGGAAACTAATACAGGAGATTATTACTTCCTCATGAAAAAGCATAATCTTTATTCTCTATTACCGGATTGCAAACCTCAGAGAAATTGTGAAACTCTTATGAATTGCTTTTTATTCTACAAAACCCTGGTGGTTTATTAGGGACAGGACCCAAAGATTAAATAAATCCAGATGAAGGGTCTAAAATGATTAGTATTTCAAGGAATATTGTGTATATGTTTAACCCAGTTTAGTAACCACAAATCTACAAATTTATAATCCATCTCAATATGAATGAATCAGAAATCTCTAGTTACAAATAACAGAATTTTTGCAAGGGTACTTTCTGTGTGCCACTTCTAATTTGCATTATATTTAATACCACCTATATTTGGTTCCATTGATATAACATTTGTTTTAGTGGCTAAAAAGCCACTAAAAGTCCTGGAAAATTAATGAGAATCTTTGAGTCACTGGTAATGCAACAACAAACAGTATTTTGTGAGAACAAAGTACGATGTGGTTTAATATCTTGCTTATACTTGCCTTCCTCTGGAGAATTGTCAAAAAAAAAAAAAAAAGAATATGATTTCTCTGGGAAACTTTTCTACTGCAAGTTGCAATTCAAGCAAGTTAATTAGTCATTATGAAATGTGACTGCCCTTCCCTCAGGCTTCTGACTTGTCTTTAAAGGGATTAGAGAAGCCTCTACCTTTTCTTCATTACAAAGGGATCTGTATTACAATGCAGAATTGAAAAAAAAAAAAAAAATTCCTGCCTGGAAGACCTCTCCTCACATTGGTAGTAGGGAATTCATGTTCACATTTTCAGTGTTGGTTTTTTATGCTGACAAACCATCTTTTCCCCTTTGGGGCTCTTTCTGTACTGCTTAAAGACCCCAGAAATTTTTACAGCGACTATCCAGGTTGGTGGTCTAGAAGCTGCCATTTCAGCAGCCCCTGGAGGTTTTCAGAGCCTCTGCTGAAACCTCACACCCAGAGGCAGGGGAGGGTGTAGGCAGAGGGGGTAACGTGGGATGTGATGGTTTACTGGAGCCTAGGTCCTGCATCCCGTGCTTCTTGGGATCCTGGGCTGCCAAGAGACTTGGGGTGCCCAGTGACTGAGAAAGCGGTGGGCAGGAGGAAAAGGAATAGAGAGGGAACAGGACAGTACTAGAGAGAGTGGCCTGAGACTCTCATGTGCCCACCCTTTTCTGGCCCCCAGAACCACTCTTACCAAGGCAATGGCTTGGGCACTCTGTTCTCCTCCTTTCTGTCCACATTTCCTACCCACACCCTTCATGACACTTCTCCCTCTTAAAGGGTGTGTCCAACTTCCAGAACACTGGTTTTTACACTTCGCTGCAGAAGTATCACTTGACTAGAGGCTGAGGCGTCTGTATTTTAAACTAGTACCAAGCATTTCTAATGTAGATGGTCCACAGACCCTGCTCTGAGAAGCATTGCTTTCAGGACATTTTCCTGAGCCAGGGCCAGCTGGAAAAACACACTATGCATTTCCCTGTGGTGCCTTGTCTTGGGCAAGGTCCCCTTTCCCGTGTATACTTTGTCCTCATCTCAGACTGCACTATCCTATCCCAAGGTTTCCATTGTTTCATTCTCATCACTTTAACCCAAACGTGCTTCCACATCTTGTATTCATTGCCAAAGTAGAAATAGTTGATAGCGTCTTACAGTTCCCTCTTCTCTCATTTATTTGCATTTCATAGCAAGCATTACATTAAATGAAGTTATGTTGGCATATTAGCTAATGTGTAGAGGAGAATATGGTTAGGTGGCCCAGGAAAGGTTGACATGGGACCCTCCTAGGTCTCTTAGGAAGGAGACCAGTAGAGCTACAGGATGAGTGCTGGAATCCTACAGCCTGAGCTATGCCCTGGCCCTACCATTTACCAGCTCTATAATGTTCAGCCAACTGCTTAACCTCCCTGAGCCTCATCTCTTCATCTGCACAGTTGGAATAACAGTTTTATAGGGCTGCAGTGATGAGTAAAATCCTTATCGCAGTGCCCAACACACGATAAGCATCCAGTAAATGTTAGCTATATTATTTATTATTCTGAAGTCACCTGGATTCAGTCACCGAATTAGCCTCTTGTTATTATACCAGTGTAGAAAAATGTGAGTCTCTAATCTAGAGAAGTTTCTCCTATGTGATTGTTAAAGCCCAAGAGGAAGTAATCAACTAAGGTTGATTTTTTTTTTCTTTTTTAGTACAGGAGTCCCCCCTTATCCAACGTTTTGCTTTCCTTGGGTTGTTACCTTGGTCAGCTGGGCCCCAAAATATTAAATGGAAAATTCCAGAAATAAACAATTCTTAAGTTTTAAATTGCATACCATTCTGAGTAGTGTGATGAAATCTCACGTTGTCTAGCTCTGTCCCACCCCAGATGGGAATCATCCACGGATCTGGCCTGTTAGTCACTTAGTAGCTATCTTGGTTATCAGAACACCGTCTTGGTTATCATGGTGCTTGTGTTCAAGTGACCCATATTTTACGTAATAATGGCCCAAAGTACAAGTGCAGTGATGCTGGCAACTTGGATATGCCAAAGAGAAGCCGTAAAGTGCTTCCTTTAAGTGAAAAGATGCAAGTTCTCAACTTATTAAGGAAGGAAAAATAATCCTATGCTGAGGTTGCTAACTTGTACGGTAAGAATGAATCTTCTATCCTTGAAATTGTGAAGAGGGAAAAAGAAATTTGTGCTAGTTTTGCTGTCATACCTGAAACTGCAAAAGTTACAGCTATAGAGTGTGATAAGTGCTTAGTTAAGATGCAAAAGGCATTAAATTTCCACAAGATATTTTGAAAGAGACTACGTTCACATAACTTTTACTATAGTATATTGTTATAGTTGTTCTATCTTTTTACTAGCTATTGTTGTTAATCTCTTGCTGTGCCTAATTTAGAAATTAAACTTTATCATAAGTGTGTATGTACTGGAAAAAAAAATAACGTATATAACGTTCAATACTATCCGTGGTTTCAGGCATCCACTGGGGGGTTGGAATATATCGCCCAACTGTTAAGGGGGGACTACTGTGTAAGGCTTTGTTTTCCGTTGAAGTCTAAATACTCTAAGGAAGGAAAAGATAATACATCATTTAACCCTTATTATAATTAAGTTCCTTTGGTTTCTTTTGGAGACCAGGTTTTTAAAGACCAAGGAAAGGTGCTGTCCAGAGGGAAAGTGGTACAGAAGAATGCTAGGGGCCTGCAGGAAAAGCCGTACCTACTTCATGATTTGTCCTGCTGTGCCATCTGGGCATAATTTTGGAAACACATTGTTTCAGGATGAATCAGTTTAGTGATACACATATGAGAATTTTAGAGAACAAAACCAGGAAATTCCTGCATGGAGGGTGAAGTATTGCCTGGGCTGTGTTTCTTCATAAATAAATAAACCTTAATGACTGGGAAAGTTTAGCCAAAAAAGCCCCATTATTAAACAAGTTGGTTATGAAACAATTCAAACTTCAGTTGTGAGGTTTGATTCTTACTGCTTGATTTCTATATTTATAATGTTATATACTTTTTATTATACTTTTGTATTGACTGTCTTCTCTAGAATTAAGGGATCTTTGTCTCCTTTGCTCACTGAGGTTCTGCAAGTACCTAGCAAGTGTCTGGTGCATGGTAGAGGATACATGAATACTTCATGAACAACTTAAATGAATTACTGTCTTTTCATGGATACCTTTTTAAAAAGAAATTGATATTAAAGATTTACTGAAAAGCAGTTTGGCAACTTGCATCAAACATCTTAAAATGTGCTTAACTCTTGATCCAAAAAGACCTAAAGACGTAAGGAGAGTTCATATACAAAGCTATTCAAAGAAGTTTATTGATAACGGAAAAAATGCAATAACCTAGATATTGTTTAAATAGAGAAATGATTAAATTATACTACATCCATAAACTGGAATGCACCCATTAATAGGTTTTTAAATTCAACAAAGTAGATTAAGTAAGAAAATCAGGATATAAAACAGTACATATACCACAGCATCAACCATTTAAAAATATGTGCATAGGAAAAAACTAGTATTAAATCCATTAAAATGTAAACAACACTTATGTCTAGGTTGCATATTACAACAGACTTACATTGCTTTTACAAATAGATAAAAAGAGATAAATTTTTGAAAAGATTTAATACTAGTACTTTCCTTAACACACTTTCCCTGTTTCTTCTTTAATGTGTCTTAGAAAGGAATTTGTACCAAGACAATAGTTTATGGTTCCTCTTAGCTAACATGTTAAACATGGATAGATGCAAGTTTTCAGGGATATTTCATTTTAACTGGCATGTTTGCTTCTTAAGTGGTTTTCTCCCCCTTAGGAAACAAAGACTTTACATTTAGAATTGTTGCGGGGTAGCTGATATTCCTGTTCCTTCTATGTGAGGTTTACGGCCTTTACTTTTTTTTTTTTTTTTTACGGCCTTTACTTTTAAAGGAGAACATTTGTGGTCCTATACAGTAGTCCCTTGGTATCTATGGGGGATTAGTTCCAGGACCGCCCCCCCCCCCTACAGCGGATACAAAACTCCGAGGAAGCTCGAGTCCCTTAATTAAAATGGAGTAGTATGTTCCCATAACCTATGCACATCCTTCCGTATACTTTAAATCATCTCTAGATTATTTATAATGCCCAATACAATGTAAATGCTATGTAAATAGTTGTAAATACAATGTACATGCTATGGAAATAGTTGCTGGTGTGAGGCAAATTCAAGCTTTGCTTTTGGAACTTTCCAGGCTTTTTTTCCCCAAATATTTTCTATCTGTGGTTGGTTGAATCTGTGGATGTGGAACCCATGAATATGGAGAGCTGACTGTACTGAACCTGTAGGATATTTTAGTAAGCTGTTCCTCCACTTTGATGTATAGTTGACCCTTGAACAACACAGAGGTTGGGGTGCTGACCCTCCACACAGCCAAAAATCCCCGTATAATTTATAGTTGGCCTTCAGTATTCTTGGTTCCACTACATCCCAGTTTTGCACCCGTGGATTCAACCAACCACAGACTGTGTAGTACTGTAGCATTTATTGACAAAAATCTGTGTATAAGTGAATCCGCAGAGTTCAAACCCATGTTGTTAAAGGGTCAACTGTAATTGGTTAAAGAAAGAAATTGATGAGATTACTGAGGGCTGGTGGTGAGTAAGAAAACTTGTGTTCTCCTTTAACTGCTGTTAAAGCAAATCATGCTTGAAGCAAATCATGCTTCAGTTTCCTCATTTGTAAAATGATGCCAATTACACTACCAAATATGACTAATGTAAAGATCAAACAAGCTTCTATATAGTGGTACGTTGTAAGTGGTAAGTAAATGTTAATTATCAATTTGAATAATCTTGCTAAACAATTTTAGATTTCATTAAAATAGATTATCAACTAAATTCTGACTATTCTAAAATGGCATCTAAAGTCCTAAGAATTTTAACAATATCAACTTAAAACAGAATACCTTAAATTAAAAAATCACTTTAAAAAAAGAGAACTGATAACCCGTATTGTAAATGATTCCCTTAATAATGTGTTTCTGAGATTTTGGCAGTAGGGGGCACCAAAAGAACTTCTTAGCTTGTCTGGCTCTTGGCACCTTCTGCTTATTTGGTGTCCATCAATATTTATAATGTATGTCAAAGTGTTTTGAAAACATAAAACACAATTCCAAGATGTTGTATTATAGTAAGAACGCTATTAACAATGCTTTGATTACAATTAAGTACTTCAGTTCTGAAAAAAAATTTTTAATCTAGTGTATAAGCTACCTACAGTAGGGAGACATCTTCAGGATAATGGGGCCACTACGGAGTATTATGAAAATTACTATAGATTTATTTTATTATTTGCTTACAATTGAGTCTGTTTGGCTAAGATTTTATTGAACGATGTGTAAATGACTAGAAAATTAAACGAATAATATTAAGAGCAGGAAAATACCTAAAGATAATAGCTCAGCTAGATTTTATTGAGAAGAGAATTACGTAATCCCATGCATACTAAACAAGCACCCCCAGGTGGTTTTTATGCTCTGAAATGTTTGAGAACCATTACATAAATTGTAGTCAGCCTTAACAAAATCAAAGGAAAATGACAATTTAAATGTTATCACCTGCCCTAGAATAGTTTTGTCGATTTTGATAGAAATTAAGGAGAAACAAATATATACTTAGAAAAGAGACAGAAGTCAAAAGAGAAGCCTAAGAGATTAAATATATAAATACACTCACCTATTTCAGGAGTTTTATGAAAAAAGGGTGAACTCCAGGGCTGCCAGTACCTTTTAGCTTTTTCTTGACATCTTACTTGAAATACGTACTCAGTGTTTGGCTGCAAGTAGAATTCTGACTGTTGCGCGTATGTAAAATTGGTGTCAAATTCTTTAACCTAAAATGGATGAATAACCATAGTGAAATACCATAAAGAAGTGATGCACTGTGCTTTTAAAACAATTATTCCATTTAGCAGAAATGTATGGGACACTTATTATGTTCCAGGACCCTGGGAAAACAGAGAGGAATAGGCTACTTTGTGTAAAAGATGGCCAAAGATAATCAAATACGTGTTATTTAACCTTAAAAGTGAAATACATGTTGCTTAGTGTTTGACAACTCTTTCAAGCTTTTAAATATCAAGAAATTCCAAAATGTAATATATTCTTAATTTTGGAACAGCTGATTTTAATAGGGTGGGAGAAAGGGGGACATAATAGCAATTGTTTAAATTCAGTCTTCCCTCCTCTCTCTCTCTCTTTCTCTGCAGTTGCATATTTAGATCAATAATTCTTCCTGAATGATGAAATAATTTCACTTGTGAATGATGACTTTTGGAAAAAATTACCTACAAACTAAGCTGTTAAATTGGTCCTTATTGCAGATCTATGCATTCTACAAGGATATATATATCCTTTCTCATATATATATATGAGAAAACAAAACAAAACATTTAAGACTGTTGAAACGTGAAAATCCAATGGAAGATAAGCAAGAAAATAGCTGAGGGATAAACTTAAAAATCATTTTTCTGGGACTACAACCTGCTATAAAATATAATGAAAAAGGACCCCCAGACAAGCTCGTTCAGATGGGAGAGAAAAACCAAGGCATTTACGCAGCACCTTAGTGTGTCGTAATAGTGGATCTACTGAAAAAAGTGAAGCACAATTGAAACGTAAACATAAAAAACGTCTAGGGCTTCCCTGGTGGCGCAGTGGTTGAGAGTCCGCCTGCCGATGCAGAGGACACGGGTTCGTGCCCCGGTCCGGGAAGATCCCACATGCCGCGGAGCGGCTGGGCCCGTGAGCCATGGCCGCTGAGCGTGCGCGTCCGGAGCCTGTGCTCCACAATGGGAGAGGCCACAACAGTGAGAGGCCCGCGTACCGCAAAAAAAAAAAAAAAAAAAGTCTAGAAATGCATTTATTCAGCAACTGGGAGAGAACAGTCACCATGAAAGAGAAAGTTAAAACTATCACGATTAAAACACACACACACAACAAGGTATACACGTCATTTAGAGATTCTAATGGTAAAACCCAGTCTTAACATAAATCTTTAAAACTTGCAATGCATTGAAAATGTAAAAATCATAAACATATCTGTTTTGGGATATCACGTTTCCTGAAAGATATCATTCAGAGTTTCCGTAAGCCACATTTCTACCCACGGCCCTTGAAATTTTCTGCTCTTCTAAATATGACTGAAGGCCCCTAGAGGCTACTGGGATCCAGGAGAAATTTTTTTTTTTTAACATCTTTATTGGAGTATAATTGCTTTACAATGGTGTGTTAGTTTCTGCTTTATAACAAAGTCAATCAGTTATACATATACATATGTTCCCATATCTCTTCCCTCTTGCATCTCCCTCCCTCCCACCCTCCCTATCCAACCCCTCTAGGTGGTCACAAAGCACCGAGCTGATCTCCTGTGCCAGGAGAGTTTTTATTAGTGCCAAAAGTTTGACTTCCATATGCACCCTGCTTCATATGAGCTTCTTTTGGAGGGGAGTTGCTGTTCTCCAATATGTCTCTTGCCATTATGTTTATAGATAAGTCCTCTAAGAAGAGAAATACCCTAAAGTACAGCCAGAGTTCTAAAATAGAAAGAAGAATTTTATGGAACTGTTAACAGTTGCTTCTACTAAGAGGCCAACCAGGTGCCTGCTTAGGGCCTTGCAAGCTGAAGATGGTACCTTCAAAATGATACTTTCAGAGGCTACAATAGTCATTGAGAGAGCTGGACCTAACTGTGTTCCTATGCAGAGGGTATGACCTCAAGGGCCAGAAATATAACTTTATTTTTATAGCAGCTGCTTTCTTTTTAGAGCCTCAATTCTGAAGGTGTGAGGCCTAGAAACTTAATCTCCATCATTTTGAGGTACCTCTTTTCTTAGGATTACACCTAAATTTCTGGGAGCATCCTTGGGTGAAGGGGAGAATCTCAACCTATTCAGAGTTCTATAATCCCAACTTCCTCTGACTTCCAACCTGGGGCATGGCCCAGATGAGGGGTCCTGCTCAGTAACCACCCAAGTCTAAACTCTTTTTGTTCTTCCCCCTTACCAACCTCTTCCCCTCACCCATTTCCCCCTCTCTTTGCTCAGGAATCTTTATCTAGTCTTTGGTGTGAGAGGGAAAGGGGATGGGGATTGAGAGAGCCAGTCATGACTAATCACATTTTCTTACAAGTCTTCTGTCCTATACTAGCATTTATACTTTTGAAATGCAAAGGCCAAGGATTTGAACCTTGGCTATCTGCCTGCTGTTCTATTAGCCATTCCAGGAAAAAAGTGAATGCTTGGTTTTGTGCAGCCCATGAGCTAAGAAGAGTTTTTACATTTTTTAAATTGTTGAAAGAAAATCCAAAGAAGACTGTTTCAATGATGCATGGAAATGATATAAAATTTGAATTTCAGTGTCCAAAAGTAAAATTTTACTGGAACACAACAATGTCCATTCATTTACATATTGCCTATGGCTACTTTTATGCTACAAATGCAGAGTTGAATAGTTGGGACAGAGATCTTATGGCCTGCAAAGCCTAAATTGTTTACTATTTGGCCCTTGAATAAAAAGTTTGCCAATACCCTGGTCTAGCTTAATCAGAGACTCGAGTCAATGTTAATCCATTCAGTTGAACTTCTAGTCAGGATTTCCCTACTTTACTATCACTGCTGTTGGCACCATTAAAGGCAAATAATAATAATACTAATAGCTAATGTGTCAAAATACTATCTCTGTGAACCAGACATTATAAATAT
Source organism: Tursiops truncatus (assembly GCF_011762595.2). Taxonomy (NCBI): domain Eukaryota; kingdom Metazoa; phylum Chordata; class Mammalia; order Artiodactyla; family Delphinidae; genus Tursiops; species Tursiops truncatus. The sequence goes on from NC_047034.1 coordinate 126,185,632, forward strand.
CAATGGAAATACAAAAATGCTTATGGAACAGTCCTGTCTTCCAGGGACTCATAGTTAAAGGATGGGAAAATACACGTGTAAAATGGTAAATACAAACAACATGGTAAATGTTCCTGAGATAAGGTACACAGAAGTGGGCAAGGATGCCAGGGAGGTAGGGAGACAGTCCGTGAAGATAACCAACAAGTAGGTATTCTCCCCATGGTGTCAGCCTTGAAGGTTCACCTGAAGGACTGGCTGATACCTCGTAATTTATATGCAGCTTAGCTAAAAACAGCTGAAAAACACCCTCAATGCACTGATTTTGATTTTCAGGTGGGCATCCTTGGCTCGACCACACCTGCTGCATGGCTCTCCTGGAGGTTAAGATGAAGAGGAACAGTAACAGCCAGCAGTTACTGAACATTAACTCTATTCCAGGCTCTGGGCTAGCTTCTTCCATCATTTGATCATCCCCCAAACCATATGAGGTAGGTGCTTATCTTATCCCTCTTTTAGGTGTGGTAATAATGAGGCCCAGAGAAGCTAGGGAACTTGCCCAAGGCTGCACAACCAGAAAGTGGCAGAGCCAGGCTTTGAACTCCAGAGCCTATGTGCTTAGCCACAAGGCTTTGTACATAGCTGTCTGCCACTTTGAAGTGAAGAGCTTCCTTCCATCAGTTATCTGATGCAGGCAGAGCTGAGGTGGAAGAACAAATCGGTAGTCCTTTGTGTCTGCCCACTCTTCATGACTCTCGCTTCCTGTCTCCTTACAAGGAGGTAAAGACAACATTTTTTGCATGATCCAGATGAAACTGATGGGTAACAAATGTAAAAAACAAAGCATCATTCTGGCTGTTACCAACTGGACTTGGGTCATCTGTGTGAGTAATTACATTTGGAGGAATCATGGTAAAAGGGATAGGATACACATATTAAATTGAAACTGGTTCCTTCATTTTCCCAACATTTTTGGGGTGCCCAAAGTGATGTAGGGTCTGTAAGAGGCATTAAGTTACTAACTCTGTAAGCTTGGAGAACCTGGCTTAAGCTCTTTTCAAGCCCTGTGTCCTCATTTCGATGATGGAGCTGATACTACCTATCATAAAAGATTGTGATGAAGATGAAACGAGGTAGCAAATATTCTTTCAGCTCCTCCATTTGCCTGCTTCTGATAAAGAGAAGGTTTTGAAAAGGGAACTCGGATTTACCTCTGAGTTACCAAGTCTCACAGTGGCATATGTAGCACCACCAAGGGGAGCAGAGAACAAGAATTTCAACAAGAAAACAGTTGGTTTCTGAAAATCTATTCAGGGATACTGATACCGTAACTCCTTTCTATTTTCTAAACACTCTTATAGCTTATTATGCCAAATAAAGAAATTTCGTCTTCTCAGTATCATCCTATGACCCTGACACTACCCAGGTGTCTTATTAGAGTAAAGCCTCATCCACTCAGAATCTAGGATGAGAGTTTCATTTGGGTTGTTTTCAAATTTACCTAAATTCCACATATGCAGAAGATTGGCTGTGAAGCTTTTAATCTTGCTCGTCCTAGGCTTCAAGCATGGGGTTGCTGTGCACACAAATGCCGCAGTTATTTAGTCAACGAGTCCAGCAGGCTCTTCATTTGGTTACTGACCAAATGCTGCAGAACATGGACTTGCATCCAAGTGTAATCTAAACAACTAAAAGATCGCATTTCTCATGTACATTAACAAGGGTAAATAAACAACTTGGCATCCGGGATTTCTTTTTAAAGAGCAGTCTTTAGAGTACATCATGAAATCAGTATAGTTTTACCCTCATTTTCTTGACACTCTTTAAACATATTGTTCTACAGCAAAGCCAATATCGTTCATGTTCAGAATGATGAAAACTTTGGAGCCATGCTAATCACCAGAGAATAAATACATATCATTTCACTTAACTCTCTGAAAACTGGTAAATTCATACATGACACATAACTATTAATTAAGCAAAGCCATAAACTCCATTCCTCAATTATTTTGACTAAATGCCAGTTTATTGTACTTAAAAATAATAAAATGGCATTTGTTTTCAAATACACTAAAATTGGTACTTTTTCTTCAGCCAGGCTAGTGTTACCCTGTAGTTCAAATTAGTGAGTTTTTATTATAATGTTCACAGGTGCTGTCATGTGATGCGATTTTATTAATGAACCTTGTACCTATGCCTCTCCTAAGACGCTTACTAACTTACCATTGGTATTTAAGTATGATTAGTTTGCCTAGACATTCACTTTTTACCTTATGCTCATCTAAGACTAATATAGTAACAAATTTTACATTTTGGATTGCACATTTTTCATTTAAAAAGAGACACCCATAAATCTGAAGTTCTTTGAACAGATTTTATTTCCCTGGGTGGCTGTTAAATTTCAGCATAGAATACTTACATTTTATATTCATAATCACTGATATAAATTTCACCCTAAGAGACAGTGAATTACAAGGAGCTAAAGAGATGAATTCGTCCTAGTTGGACATTTGTCTATTTAGCAGTTTACAAAAGGCAAGAGACCTTTTCAGGAAACACCTCTCTATTTGGAAGCATCATTATTAAAAGTAGAGTGGTTTGAATATTACATGAACAATCAGATAAAAACATGTAAAATAGATCATTATACATCCACTGTGGTCACTGACTATTGGCTGGCTTTTCTTTCACTCACTTACATGCAAAAGAATAGTGAAAGTTAGCTTACGTTCCAAGTTTGGTTTGTTGTAGCCTTGTATCTCATTTCACAGGAAACGTTTTCAATTGATGTTTGACTATTCCAGTGGATTATGGTTTTGGGCACTGTAGTATTTATATCCTCAGCCCTGGAAATAATGGATGCAGAAGGTATCACTAAAGAAAAACAAAAACAGAAATCCAGCAGCTTAAAACTTGCCTAGGGAGAAATCAATATTTTTTCATCAATATTTAGAATGTTAAAACTCAAAGTACCAAAAAAAAAAAAATCTCATGATCTAATTAACATGAAATTTTTCTTGTTTTCTAATCTATTATGTAGGAGAAAACTGCTGTTCTTAAGTAAAATTCTGTTCCACCCATTCTCCATTTCTGTTAAATGGAGCTCTGTCTTGTCCTTTCCCACCTCATACTCCCCTGTATTCCGAACTAATGAAATTCTGAAGCCTGGCCTATTAACAAAAGAATGTAAAAAGGAGGTAAGAAGATATCTCTTCTTTCCCGCATCTGTTTAGGGAGAAATGATGTTTTGCATCCTAAATTTAGTTCAGAGACTCTAATTTGGTAAGATGTAAAATTAAGATCGTTCACAATAATATTTTTATTCTCTTGTGTCATAGGGAAACTTGTATGAATATTTATATTTATTGCTAACTTTTGTTATCTATTAAAATAAATCTGTACTTGAAAGTATGATTTGAACAAGGAGTCTCAAGACTCTTAGACTTTACAAATTATTGCTGTGTTCTGTGATTATGATTTTCAAAAGGAAACTGACATTCTGATTGGTTATCTTACTAGTTATTTTTTGTAGTAGGTGTAATGGTGTAACTGGAAGCTCTGTATTTCTAAACTGTGTAAATTCTTGTAAATTTGTTCTGTCTGAACAGAATAAAATCATGGGCATTTCCCATTTCTCCTATATGCATAGTAGAACAGTGAAAACCTATAACTTTGTTAGATGTATTACTTAACAAAGAACTCAAGAACCTGTATGTGTGTTTTTAGAGGCCATTATTACAGCTTAATATTCTCTATGACTTAGTTTCCTTTTTGTTTATTCTAAGTTTATAAAGTATTCTTTGGGAAATTTGTTTTATTTTCAGTGAATAATATTATCTAAAATTATGTGCACAGATATATGATTTGTAGAAAAATATAAAAATTAAAGATTTGCTTTCTAGTAGCACTGACCTAAAATAAAATCCGTGGGCTAAACCCAGTATAGAACATAAGTAGTAGTAGCAGGATTAATCTAATTAAAGAGCTTACCATACTGAAGTTTTATCATCTGAATTCCATAGGTGGTTTCCTTTTGCTAGTTTAAGCTTCTTGTAATGAGAATCAGAATTCAGAGATTTCTAGAGTCAGGGAAGTGGATCTCCAGGGCTCTGAAACCACTTGGGACCATTTAAGCACCCTCAAGGCTACAAATTACCTACCCCCTCCTGTCTCCCACCTCTGAGTGTGACCTGCCACAGACGTAACAGCACAAGCATTCCGAGACCCTTTTGCAGAAAGAGATATTCTGGGGAGGAAGCAAAAGTCTGCTTAGTCCTATGAGAAACGTAAGTTGAGTTTAAGATAGAGTCTTAGCACAGAGCAGATCGGTGCAATAGAGATCTGACGGTTTAGGTTTGAATGAGCTTATATTTTTCAAATAAAAACATGTTATGTAATATGTACTTGAACATTAGTTTGTTACAGAAGACTCAGAATGTTGAATTTTTGCTCTCATTGCTTTGGTTTCATACATTCCCATTAGATCTTACATTTTTTAAAAAAAACCGTCAATTCCATCGTAGATGCCATATCTTTAGTTTCCACTTATATTGAAATAAAGAACCATATTGTAGTTCTTTGGTGTCTTTCTAACAGCATGTATTTACTTATAATTATTCAGTGGGGAGAACTAATGTTCAAGATGGCAGCCGGAAGGCACTGCATTTTCCATATTGAAACTTATTTCTCTATAAGAGAAGTTTAAGCATTCCTCTCACATGTCATTTTGGCAGTGTTACTGCACTCTTAATTCAGCCCTGCCTTTCAGCATATCTTCCTAACTTAATTAAAGACCAATCCCATAGCCGTTATGTGGAAATTGCTCCCAGGAGAGTCCCCTGTCTTCAGTTTCATAGAACAGTTCATATATCTAACTTGCAATGTCTCATTCTTAAAGGGCCACAAATGAATATAGTTCATCCGTTAATAACCTAGGGGCTCTGTTGGGAGTAGCCTCCTACACTGTCAACCTGTGCTTTTCAACCTGAGTTTCTAAGAGTGCATTTTGGGATACTGAGAAAGGAGGAAGAGAAGGAGGTGGAGTAACTCTAAACAGGAGGCTCCCTGGTTCAGTGTGAAAAGCAGATTTGGAGGTGACAGCCAGATGAGATTTTCCCTTTATGGGAGGTGGGGTGCTGGTTAACTACAGCAAGTCGGCAAGTCTGAGATGACATCTGGCTCTCCTCCTTCCTAGCTATGTGCTTTGAGCAAATTATTTTATCTCTTTCTTCGTCTGTAAAATGGGCACAGTGGTACCATGCATGATTGTTTTCAGAATTAAATGTGATTTGCATGTTAATTGTCTGGAACACTATAGGTGTTCAATAAATGGATGCAATGACACTAAGATCATAATAAGATAACAATGGTAATAATAGCAGTAAGACTAATAGTAATAATCTAGTTCCTAAAAATGATACTGCCAAAATGATACTGAACACAATAGCCTTTAAACATCATTAATCCATTGAGGGGAACCTGTTTTAAGATAAGGGCATGTTATGGCTATTTCCTACCTCAAAATGTAAACTTACAAAAATGTGGAGAACTGTAAGTCCAAGAATATACAGTACAATGGAGTTACTATTCACCACCATAGTCAGCAGTGTTTGTTTTCAAAGCCAATATTCATAGCATAAGGACAGATTTTTAGACCAATCTTATTAGTTGAGATAGTTCAGTTTAGTTGAGACGTTGAGATATTAGTTCCAATAAAAGACCCCAGTAGTCCCCAAAGGATACCCGTGTTGTGCCCCAAGAGGTGCCACATCCCCTAGAACATTAATCAGCAGGAAAGTTATCAGACACATTGCAGTGTGCTTTAAATAAAGACTGAGGATAGGAGTTGAGGATACTAGAACTAGAGGCTTCCTAGCTCTGCAAACTCAACTTCTAATGCCACCTAGCCTTGGTTTCCTCATGTGTAAATTATAATCTCTTCTACAGAATAGGACTGTTGTGAGGGTTAAATAAGATAATGTATGTAAAAGCAGTTAGCACTGAAGAAAGTGTGCCATAAATGTTAGCTACTGAAATCATCTTTAATAACAAAAACAGGAATAATTGGCACTAGAATCTCCAGAGAGAAGGTGATTCACACTTGGTGCTCTTTGGCTGTACTCTGGCTTTAGGACTACGATATAGTTGTAAAAGGCTCAAGGGCAATCACTTTTTGGAAGTTATCTTAAGGAAAAAAACAACTACTATGCAAAAATTCAGCCAAAAGGTTGTCCATGGCAGTGCAGTTTATGATGGTGAAAAATTGAGAACAATAATAAGGGACTAATTAAAGATATTAATTAAAAAAAGATTATAGATTAAATTAATAGAAATATATATTCTATATTGTTATTTTTTTAAAGGCAAGTTCTAAAATACCTGAAGCAAAAAATGTTAACTTTTGTTGAATCTGGCTGGTGTACATAGAGATGTCTACATAATTCTCCACAATTTTCTGTTTTTTGTAGAACTTTTCAAACAAAAACATAACTTCCAAAATAGCATATACAGTAGAATGCTTTAGTATGCTGTACTTCTCACAACATAAGACTCATCACACTTTATTATAATCCTTATTTCTTTCCCTCTTCCCTGGTAGATTGCAAAATATTTAGGACAGGAAGTATCTTCCTTGTCTATCTCATTCTCCCTAGCCCTTAGAACGATGGTTAAACATAAGAAGTTCTCAGTAAATATTGTGAAAAGACATACCCCATGTAGAAATAAGACTGGAAGAATATACAACACAATGGCAGGCTTACTTATCTTTGGCTTGTCTCAGGCAGTGACTTATGGGTAATTCTTGTTGTCTGTATCATGATCTTCAGGAACTTTAGGGAAACTCTTTTCAAATCTCAACTTCATTTGATTAGGTCAGAACAAATTAGTTGTTTATTCATAAAGCCATTACAGAATTTCTTTTTCTTTACCTATATCGTCCAGGTGAATTTGCACTTGTTTTGACTTCTCCGTGCCCAGTACATTTGAAGCTTGGACCCAAACCAAATACTTCTTGCCACCTTGCAATGAATCAGTGGAGATGTTAACATAACTTGAAGTGAGATACTCTTGCTCTTCTTCTGTCTCTAAACTTAAAAAAAAGATTATGATCACCAGTTATGTTGGTTTGAATTAATTATTCCTCAATTTTTTTGATGCTATCTTTTTAGCTAGCTTTCAGAAGGCAACCTTTTACTTAAAAATGAATCAGAATTGGTTTCACTTTTAGAATTTTTTAAAACAAAGTCAAGACCATCCAGGGCCACAGTATGACTTTCATGGGCCCTAAGCACTTTTGCCTTCATAGACCCCTTCTCCCATTAACATAAAAAAGTTTATATGTGTGTAGGTATGTTTATGTTTATATATATATATATATATATATATATATATATATATATACACACACACACACACACACACACACACACATATTCATATAGATTATGTTTCACAACTGCTGATATAAAAGCAACTATATTAATATCACATATTAAACCATTTTCTTTGACCTAATGGTTCATTTTTTTCCTGTGATTTTAAATGCAATTAAACATCCTGTAGACTCCTGAAAGTATGGCTAGCCCTGGGTACTATGCCTACTGTACCTCTTTGGGAAGGGCAGCTGTGGACATGGCTTGAAGTAAATGAGCTCCCTCTGAGAAGGAGCATTGCACAGGGGTTCCATGCAAGGGCTTTGTAATAAGGAGTGCTAACTTCATGGTAAATAAGTATTCAAATGTGAAAATAAGAGAATGGCAACTATGTGTAAGTAGTAAGTAGGGCATCTTTGAATATTTTCCAGTTAGAGAAAACCACATACATGTTGTTAATTGGTTTGTGGCTAATTCTTTTATCACACGTATTGAGACCACAAGTCAAAATGGAAATGTATTCTCAAACCGACATTAACCATAGCTACTAGGCAATTTAATTCTTCTTTTAAAGTCTACCCCTCATATCAGCACCTAGACCACAAAGCACTATTTTAGATGAAGAATCTAATTGTAATGACTGACTATATACTTTAGGACAATTTTTGCATACAACTGTATGTTACAAAGTTTTTGTTTGTTTCTTTCTTTTTTTTCTTTTTTTTTTTTTTTTGCGGTCCACGGGCCTCTCACTGCTGTGGCCTCTCCCGTTGCCGAGCACAGGCTCTGGATGCGCAGGATCAGCGGCCATGGCTCACAGGCCCAGCCTCTCCGCAGAACGTGGGATCCTCTCGGACCGGGGCACGAACCCGTGTCCCCTGCATCGGCAGGAGGACTCTCAACCACTGCGCCACCAGGGAAGCCCTGTTACAAAGTTTTTTAAATTTCTTACTTCTATTTCTTTTTTTCTTGTGCTAACTAATACATAACAGATTATTTGTTGAAGGAGTCAGCATGATTTATATTTTTCTGAAGTTTCCATTGCACCTAATCCTAGTTGTAGTTAATAGATTTTTAATAAACACTGCTGATTTGTGGTGATAATGGTGAACAGTACTTTTTAATTTAATCATTCATTCAAAAAATATTTATTTAACACCCACTATGTTCCAAGCACTACTTTAGTCACTGGGGCTACCACAGTGAACAAAACAGGTAAAGTCCCAACCTTTGTGGAGCACACATTCTGGTGGAAACAAATGCATATATAATATGTCTTGTGGTGATAAATATTCAGAAGAGAAAAGAAGGAGGTTAGGAAATGCTAGGAGTAGATGTGGGGTTTTTTTTTTTTTTTTTTTTTTAGGGAGATTGGGAAGATCTGAGCATCTGAGAAGGTAACACTAGAGCAGTAAAGAATCAGGTCTTGTGGCTCTTTGGAGCATTCTAGGTGATATGCAAAGGCCCTGAGGCAGGACCTTGCCTGTCCTGTTCAAGAACAGTAAGGAGGTCATTGAGGCTTGGTAGACTGAGGGATGGAAAGGGATGAGATGATATCAGAGAGTCCTAGAGGAGTGGGAGATTTAGAAGACATTGTAAGGTCACATAAGGCCATGGAAGGATGCTGCCTTTGATCTCTGAGTGAAATGGGAGATTTTGAGCAGAGGAGTGACATCTGATGTGCATGTGAAAAGGATTACTCTGACTACTTGTGAATAATAGACTGTAGCAGGGCAAAGGTGAAGGGCACCAGTTTACTAATGCAGGTGAGAGATGATATGGCTTGGACCAGGCAGTGAGAAGTCAGTTTTTTAAAGACAGATCCAGTAGGTTTTGCTGATCAGTTGAATGGGGGGGCGTGTTAGAGAGGAATCCAGGAGGACTCCAATGATTTTAACCTGAATACTGCAAAGGATGGTGTTACCACTTACTGAGATAGGGAATGTGAGTCTGGGGAAAGGAAACTGGGTATTTGGTTTTGAAAGTGTTAGCTTGAAAATACATTTTGGACATCCAAGAGGAAATACTGAGTAAGATGTTAGATAAATGATGGCTGCATTGCAGGAGAGATATCTGGACTGGAGATATAGATTAGGGAGTTTTACACCATAAATTTGGGTGAGATCTTTTAGGTAATGAATGTAGATAGAGATAATAAGAGATCCTAGGATAGAGCTCTGGGTCACCATCACTTAACTGGATTAAAGGGGAACTGGCAAAAGAGACTGAGAAAAAGCATCCAGGAAGGTAGGAGGAGAACCAAAAGGGAGTGCTGTCCTGGAAGCCAAAAGAAGGAAGTAAAAAGCTAAGTTAAATGTTCCTGATGGTAAATCCTCCTGATAAGGAGGGTGGGGACTGAGAATAAACCGTTGCATCTGGCAATGGGGAAGTCATTAGTGACACTGCTAAGACCTGGAGGTGAAGGGCAAAAACTTGACTAGATTAAAGAGACGATGAAAAGAGAGGAAGTAGAGGCAGAAAGTACAGAGGAGAAGATGTTAGAGACCAGAGATGAAAGAAAGAGTAATGAAATAATTACCCGGTTAGTGGGGGAGTGACTTGACCAGTGAAGTGTAGTAGGACTACTGGGTGGCTACCTGGGTCCAGGTGAGGTGAGTGGTCATGAATATAAAGTAATATCAGTCAGTAAGTTTGTGTTTGTCCCCAGCCACAATTAGCTCTCCAAGCACTGGTGCAGAATCGGTGAGGAGATGGATTTTAACATATGAACTGGTTATTGAACTCAGTAGAAATATAACATCACAGCCTCAAATATATTTGGAATTATATCTAAGAACTCTGGTTATAATGAATATGCATATGGAGAGGAAGATGTGGCAAAAACAAGCAGGCCTTATGAACTGGAAAAGTAGGCAGTTGTTTTTAGGGGTCTCATTAAAACTAAAAGACCCTGGGCTTCCCTGGTGGCGCAGTGGTTAAGAATCTGCCTGCCAATGCAGGGAACACGGGTTCAAGCCCTGGTCTGGGAAGATCCCACATGTCATGGAGCAACTAGGACTGTGAGCCACAACTACTGAGCCTGCGCGTCTGGAGCCTGTGCTCCGGAACGGGAGAGGCCGCGACCGTAAGAGGCCCGCGTACCACAATGAAGAGTGGCCCCCGCTCGCCACAGCTGGAGAAAGCCCTCGCACAGAAACGAAGACCCAACACAGCCAAAAGATAAATAAATAAATAAAAAGTGGAAGTGTAGCAGTTACATAATAAGAATAATACAATATCTAAAACAAAAAATTAAAAGACCCTATTGGTCTTTCATAGTACCTGAAAATTCTACCATTGGTGCTGTTCTAAACAGTTTATAAACTTGTCATGTACCGACATGTTGCGTATTTTAAAAATTTTTCTAGCATTTAACATAGTTCCAAGAAGACATGAAATACTAAATAAATATTTGTTAAATTGACTTGAATAAAATAGAATGAAGGGCCATCATGCACTTATTTTCATTCAACAAGTTATTTATTTTCATTCAACAAGGTACTGTGCCAGACATTGCAAGAGTATCCAAGGTAAAGAAAGAACGTATTTACATGAAGCTGTTGAGCGTAATGGGACAACAGTAAGTAGATATTTATTAGCAGAGATTCATTTTTTTTTTTCTATCACCACCCACTGGTACATAGCAAAATACAGAGGGGTTGAGGAGTGTATGTGAATGGACATGCAGCTCTGCTGGTGGGGTCACCACAAAGGTTCTGGGGAGAAAGAAGACTCTTGAAGCAACACAGACACAATTCCTCTACTTTACAACTTCAATCCAACACCAGACGGAGGCCCTGATGGCCCCTATGCTGCCATAGAGGGAATGCCATCTTTCTGCCACTGTGGAAACAAGTGGGTGGGCTGAGGTGAAATGCCTCTCTCTATATGTGATTTTACTGGAAAACAGAACCACATGAGTTGGAAGTGAAACCTTGCAAATGCTGATCTCTACCTATCTGCCCAAGTGGAAAATACCCTGAGAACCCAGGATCTAGAAAAGGCTTTTTAAATCTGATACCACTTCAACCACAAAATTCATTATAACTCACCATTTTCCTAGGGGGAAAGGCCTTCTTAACCATAAGTTAGAAAAATGGATTTCTCTAATTTTTCTCAACTCGTGGGTGCATTTTTAATTAATTGTAAGACAAACAGATGTTTATTTTCTTTTCCAATTTGTCTGTGCTTATAGGAGCTCATTCTTTGAATTTGCTAGAGGAGAACATTTGCTTTTATGGTAACCCTTCACATCTTTTATGATAACCTATGATAAAGTTTTTAAAAAAATGATAAAATTCCATTAATCTGGACTCAATCAAGTCAGAATTTGGGTTAGGTTTGCCTGAGTTTGGCTATAATTTGCTCTTGGTTTCAGAAAAGACAGTAAGAAAAGTTTTTTTTAATATATAGGACCTTGTAGTATTATTAGTTAACTAGATTGTGAAGGGAGGATGCAGGAAATGTTTATTTCTAGTTATCAGAATAATCACTCAACGAGTGTTTATTGAGCGCTTACTATGCGCCAGGCCTCATCCTGGGCTCAAGCAATATAGCAATGAACAAAACAAACAAAAATTCTTGCCCACATTGGGTTTACATTTCTAGTTTGAATAAATGAGTGACTTTACTACTGACATATGTACAACAGTTAGAAAATTAGTCTTATTAGAGCACATTTAACAATCTTTCTAGATAGTCATCTGTCCAAAATTACTGTTACTTGAAAATAATGTAAATAAAGTTATTGTTTATAATATCCTGTAAGTGATCATTTTTTATGGCTTTACATTAATCTTGTCTCCCACATCAGTCAGGTTTTGATTTTGGAACAAATCAAACAAGTCTAGAGAGCCAGCCTTGAGTTTCACCCTAATGTTCTAATATTCTAACATCACCTTTTTGTCAGTTTCTAAGCATTTCCTATTTGTGAGCCTTTTCTTATAATTTGCTTTCTTGTAAGTTTTATAACACTCAGTATGGTATTACTTATACTCATTTCTCAGGAGGCTGAGGCTTAGCAAAGCTAAACAAATTTACCAAGATCCCTCAGCTAGCAATTGTGGCAGATACTATTAGATGACAGTACTGAACTCCACCCATAACACCCCTTCTGAGGTTGCCATCCTGACAGAGTAGACATGTAACTCAACTCTGGCCAATGAGATGCAAGTGGAATTCCATGGGAGAATATCCTTTTCCCTTCACCTCTTTCCTTCCTGAAACTTGGATGAGAAGCCCGGATGTGTAGCATCTGAGGATTAAGGCCAACACACTAAAGGCTGCAGAGGAGAAAAGTGGAAAGAGCCTGGTTCCTTGGGGTATCATTGAATTAACATGCTATCTCCGTACTACCTACCACTATGGCCTTGTCTGTTTAAGTCACTGCACTTGGGTTTTCAGATATTTGTACCACAAAAGACATCTAAATGATAAGCCTCAGAACTGGAATTCAAACATAAAATTCTAAAGCCTGTACTCTTTCCAATGGATATTTCTGACAGTTTGCTCTTTAATAAATCTATTCTTAAGACTTCCAAAGTGACTTTTTGGGTACTGAGAACAATTTCAGTATTCATAACTACTGCAAGTATTCCTCACTTGATAAAGAAGATGTGTCCCTCAAAAACCACGTGTAAATAATTTAGACAGATATAATTATTAATGCATTAATGGCTTTTAAAAGAGATATATAATAATCTTATAAAATATTAGGAGAACATTTTTATGATACTAAATAGGAAATTAGGGGTAGCCAACAGGCACATGAAAAAATGCTCAACATTGCTGATCATTAGAGAAATGCAAATTAAAACAACAATGAGAGGGGCCCTGGCGGTCCAGTTGTTAGGACTATGTGCTCTCATTGCCAAGGGCCTGGGTTCAGTCCCTGGTCGGGGAACTAAGATCCCACAAGATGTGCAGCATGGCCAAAACAAAACAGAACAAAACAATGAGATACCACCTCACACGTGTCAGAATGGTTATTATCAAAAAGTCTGCAAATAACAAATGTTGGCAGGGATGTGGAGAAAAGGAAACCCTAGTACACTGTTGATGGGATTGAAAATTGGTGCAGCCACTATGGAGAATAGTATGGAGGTTCCTCAAAAAACTAAAAATAGAACTACCATATGATCCATCAATTCCACTGCTGAGTATATATCGGAAGAAAATGAAAACACTAATTCAAAAAGAGACATGCATCCCAATGTTCATAACAGCATTATTTACAATAGCCAAGATATGGAAGCAACCTAAGTATCCATCAACGGATGAATGGACAAAGAAGATGTGGTATATATATATATATATAATGGAATATTACTCAGACACAAAAAAGAATGAAACTATGCCATTTGTAACAACATGGATGGGCCTAGAGGGTATTATGCTTAGTGAAATAAGTCCGACAGAGAAAGACAAATACTCTGTTATCACTTATATGTGGAATCTAAAAAATAAAACAGATGTATGTAACAAAACAGAAACAGACTCACAGATATAGAAAACAAACTAGTGGTTACTAGTGTGTGTGGGGGGGCAAGATAGGTGTATGAGATTAAGAGATACAAACTATTATTTATAAAATAAATAAGGAACAAAAATATATTGTACAGCACTGGGAAACACAGCCATTATTTTGCAATAACTTTAAAGGGAATATGACCTATAAAAATATTGAATCATTATGTTGTACACCTGAAACTAACATAATATTGTAAATCAACTATAATTCAATTAAAAAAAGCAGTATGGCAGTTCCTCAAAAGTTTAAACTGAGTTACCATATGACCTAGCAATTCTATTCCTAAGTATCAATATATGCTCAAGCGAAATGAAAACTTATGTCTATACATAATTTTGTACATGAATGTTAGTAGAGCATTATTCATGGTAGCCCCCAAAATGGAAACCACCCAAATGTCCATCAACTAATGAATGGATACATGTGATATATTCATACAATAATGGAACTTTAGTCAGCCATAAAAAGGAATGAAGTACTGATACATGCTACACCATGGATGAACCTTGAAAACATTACACTAAGTGAAAGCTAGTCATGAAAGACCACAAATTGTATAATTCCTTTTATATAAAATGTCCCGAGTAGGCAAATGCACAGAGGATGCCTAGGGCTGGGAGGGTTGGGGGGAGATGGGGAGTAACTGCTAATGAAGATGGGGTTTCTTTCTGGCATGAAGAAAACGTGCTAATATTGTGGTGATGGTTGCACAACTCTTTGAATATACTAAAATCATTGAATTGTACACTTTAAATAAGGTGAATTGTATGGTATGTGAATTATACTCAATAAAGCTGTTATATTAAAAGAAAAAGAATTAACCAACTAATCAAGATCAGTGAGTCCATGAGATAGTATAAGTTGCAGGAGATAGCAAAGCCTAGGCATTCTCTGTCAATCTGGCACTATCTAACTTTTCTTTGAGCTTAAACTGTGGTGTTTGCTCCCATACTGCCCTCATTTTCACATTCCTAAAGTTGCCTTTGCAATGAGTTTCTTGTCCTCATGGACTCTTTTCATCTCGAGGGGACTACTTTATCCCAGAGGCAAGGAGGATTGGTTAAGTCTTGGACACCTGTTAGAATTCTGGCTCCCTTATGTCTAAGGGGAAGTAACATAAGCTCTGTAAAGGGGACAATTCTAATAGTTACTGCTCAAGGTTAAGCTGAGGATTGAAGATGTAAGGCACATGAAGTATGGAGCGCAGTGCTTAGTATATTATATATTTGACAACACAACCCATCACTGATCTCAGTGTTTCCATCATCCCTTTGCTACCTGACCATACCGCTACTTAGTGAAAGATATGAGCTTCTTGCCCATGACATGTAGCCAGTAACCCCAGGCTTAACAATGTATTCATAAAATCTGTCTAGTTTTTACCCAAAATGTCTTGAACACAGAGGTGTTATTTTTATGTTTCACTTAATCAAAGTTATTCTGAGTACCTAACAGATGGAGAGAGAGAGTAAGATTGGAAGGTTATTCTTTCCCATAATGATGAGACCTGGATAGCATCTCTCAGATATACCCTGTGATCTGGGTTCCCACACCACTTCAGCAGAAAAGACTAAACTAGGAAGAAAGCAGTCAGGCCACCCCAGATTCAAATCCCACCTCTCCCTCTCATAGCTGCGTGGCCCTGGATGCATCACCTAACCTAGCTAAGCCTCAGTCACCTGTCTACAAAAATCGGAAAAATAATCATATGTACCACACAAGGTTGTATAGGGGATTAAATGAGGTAGCACATATAAAGCTTTTGGCCCAGTGCTTGGCAAACAGTAGGAGTCCAGCTTATATTATACATATATATAATATATATATATTTTTAAGTATAAAAGAAAAAGTAGTTTGTGAAACTTTTGAGAATCACTAGAGAAAACGTGTACTTCAAATACAGTTGCCCCTTGAACAACATGGGTTTGAACTGTGCAGGTCCACTTATAGGTGGATTATTTTCAATAAATATATTGGAAAAATTGTAGGAGATTTGCGACAATTTGAAAAAACTCACAGATGAACTGCATAGAGATATAGCCTAGAGATATCAAAAAATTAAGAAAAACTTAGGTATGTCATAAATGCATAAAATATTTGTAGATGTTAGTAGATACTTGTCTATCCTTACATAGGCATAAAGTGAGTGATATTTAATATAAAATTAATGATGTGTTACTTTCTTACTGTTCTATAACTTTGCTTTCAAAGAATTACATTACCATATAGTACGCCTGTTTTTCCTAATCAGAGAAACTGCGTATCAGCCTATCATCACAGGTAAGTGGTTTTTTAAAAAATGTAACAGAGTTTCCAATGCTGTATTATGAATATGACTGCAATATTGTATGCCATAAAAATTTTATAATGATTCATTCATTAGTGTATAGGCTAGGCTATTATAAAGCAATCATATTGCTGCTTCTTCCCTATCAATGCATGAATTGTGACACCTGTAAATAAACATGAATTTCTTTTTCACATGATCTTTTCATTTTTGATATCAGTAGTAAGAGATGATTAATCTTGTAAACAGACAACATTAACTTACAGTATCAAGAAATACAGTACAGTATTATAAATGTATTTTCTCTTATGATTTTCTTAATAACATATTCTTTTCTCTAGCTTACTTTATTGTAAGAATACAGTATATAATACATATAACATACAAAATATGTCAATCAACTGTTTATGTTATCAGTAAGGTTTCTGGTCAACTATTAGTTGACTATTAGTAGCTAAGTTTGGGGAGAGTCAAAAGTTACACGAAGTTACACAAAGGGGTCAGCACCCCAACCCCTGCGTTTTTCAAGGATCAATTTTACAAAACTAAAGACATTCTTTAAAAAAAAAAATAAATGAAACAAAACAAGGATAGGGTGACCAATGTAGCCCAGTTTGCCCACAATTTTCCCCCCCAAATTAATGGTATTATTTCCATCTTTAACACTAGCAAAGGAGTCCAACACAGACTGACATACGTGGATATAGTTTAGATGTAACAGTGAAACATTTTTTTTTTTAAAGGATAGAAGAGAGTTTTATTCAAGCCAAACTGAGGACTATAGCCCAGGAGACAGCCTCAGTAGCTCTGAGGAACTGCTGTAACAGTGAAACATTTGAACTATGTACATTCAGGAAGGAAAAGATTTTTTTCACATCAACCTTTTCCTATTTTGCAGTTTCTGAATAGCAGAAACTAAAGATACATTTCTCCCAATTTAATTTAGTATGAAGTAATAGAACTCTTATGATCAATTATTTGTCCTTAAGCATAAAACTTAAGAGATTTTGGCTGCATGGTTGTCTGGCTCCTGAAGTCTGGTTATCATTAGAACGTAACAAAAGAGCATTTCCACAAAGCCCTCCTCAACTCCAATTAGAAAATTATTACTTTCATTCAATTATTGCTTTCAGTTTTAAAATTGAAAGTCCTGTGTCCCGATAGCTCCCTTAGTCTCAGGCAAACCAGGGAAGATGGTCAGCCTACACAGACACCAAATTTAAGATTTGGGGATCATTATTAATAACTAATAGCTTCGATAAGTGTAGTGCTAACTATGGACCTGGCACAGTGATACATACTTAAAAAGCCAAATTCCACTTAAATAATTAAAATTACCCAGTGCATTAGGTTTTATTTTTAAACCCATTTTAAAGATAAAGAAATGGCAATTTGGAGAGATTAAAATTGCCTAAACCCTAGAAGGAGGATGGAGCTGGGATTTGAGCAAAGATCCTTTTAAAACTGTGCTGTGCTGTATCCCATTAGGCCCTTGCCCCCAATTACCTCCAATGAGTAAAAAGAGTAGAAAGATTATGGAACACATTTTCCCACAGAGTGAAAATATTAATGGCCTGAAAAGCGTTTTGGTAGCTTCCTTGATCATTATTAGGGAGTTGGTGATAAAAAGGATGCATTTAATATTTAAAGTTGATTTCTTGGATCTCTGCTGGAGGCCCAGCATGGGCTGGACTGGAGTGGAATTGCTCAGGTTAGACTGTTAGGAGGGAACCTACCTCTGCACGTACACCACATACTTGGTGTCTATGTAGGTGGGCTTCCCAGGGTTCCAGGTGCAAGTCATGTTGCCTGAATATTCATAAATGACACAGGTTACTTTGTCAGGGACATCTGGTGGATCTGCAACAAAATATATCACTTAGGAGCATAGAAACATAAAGTTTTTTATAGTTACTTGATAAACTTTCCATTTTATTTGGAAAACCAGGCCAATTGGTACACAGCACCTCCCCCATTCCATCCCTACCAGCTCACCTTGCAACCCACTTTGCCCTCAAACATTGCTACTTTTCTCCATATACTTTACTATATTCTCCCCTCCTTTGGGATACTAAGGTGATCAAGTTCCTCCCATCCAAAAAGAAAATTCCTCTCCAAATTGTCTCCCCTCAGCTGCCAACGTATCTTTCTCCGTTTCATAATAGCTTTTTTTTTTTTAAGTCCATTATACTGGTCTTTTCCCTCAACTCCCATTTACTCTTGAACCCCAAACAATCAAGATTCAGACCTGCAATTCCACCAGAACCACTGTTAAGGTCATCGTGACTTTCTAATCCACAAATCCCATGATTTCTGTGAAGTCATCATTGAGCTTGACCTCTGCAGCATTTGCTATTTTGGTCACTCCCACCTTGAAACCTCTCTGCCGTTTGGCTCTTGTGAAAGGGTTCTCCATGGTGTTTTTCTTCTGCTCTGGCAACTATCTACTTCTCCAGCACCTATTCCACTACCCACTTTAAAAGTTTGGTGTTCATACGTACAATGGAGTATTACTGAGCCTTTAAAAGAAAGGGAATTCTGACATGCTACAACATGGATGAACCTTGAGGACATTATGCTAAATAAAATAAGCCAGACATGGAAGTGCAAACACTGTATGATTCCACTTATAGGAGGTATCTAGAACAGTCAAACACACAGAGACTGAAAGCAGAATGATGGTGTCTGGGGAGATGGGGGAGATGGGGAGTTGTTCGATGGGTACAGAGTTTTGGGTTTGCAAGATGAAAAAAGTTCTGGGAATGGATGGTGGTGATGGTTACACAGTGATGTGTATATATACAATATGCTTAACGCCACAGAACTGTGCACTTAAGAATAGTTAAAATGGTACATTTTACTACAATAAAAAAAGATTAAAAATTTTTGGCATTCATAGAATTCTATTTCTAGTTTCTCTCTCTTTTTCCCTTCTCCCATGCCCTCAACTCTTTCCCCGAGTGGCCCTGTTACGGGGAATATTGTTAGTTTTTGTCTGCTACCATCTTTCCCTTTGAGAATTGACATCTCCCTCACTCCCAACCTCCACCCCTATGCCAAGGGCTGTCAATCACACAGAAGTGTACCCTTGACCTAGGCTAACTAATCAGAGTATTTCCCTTGGGAATGAACACATGACTCAAGATGAACCAATCAGAGTTATCCAAGGATCTTCTTCTGGAGCCACTGTAAAAGAGGTGCTTCTCCCCCACCGAAACTGCTATCTCTGAGTAACATGTGAGCTGTGAGTTGTTGATGGCCATATTGCTGTCATAGTGAAACAGTCTATTTAAGAATGAAGCCAACACACGGGAAAACAAAACCCAAGAAATGAGAAAAGATGAGAGAGTTCTAATGACATTGTTTGAGCCCTTGGAGCCTCTGAAGCCTATGAAACCCCAGCAACTGTAGAACTGCATCTGGAATTTCAGATGCATCATCCAATAATAAATTACCAAGAATCAAGATAAAAAAAGAAGTATGGAAATACTGAGTGTTTAGCATATGCTCACTTTTCAGGTGTGGCTCTCTCAGCTTGTGCCTACATTTGCAATACTGCCTGGGAAACCTGACGACTCAAAAAATGACAAGAGGGATTTCCCTGGCAGTCCAGTGGTTAAGACTCCACACTTGCACTTCAGGGGGCGTGGGTTCGATCCCTGCTCGGGGAGCTAAGATCCCACATGCCTCACTGTGCGCCCCAAAAAAAGGAAAAAAAAAAAGAAAATGATAATTCTTTCCCATTAAAAAAAAGGAAAGGATGGGGGCTCAGAAAGAATAAAAATGCAGACATTTATGCACCTGAAGTTATACCCAAAGCTTTATCTTAAATACAAGTATGTTCTTGCACTTCACCTGTAAATCATCTACCAAGAATACTACTTATAAAAGAAGAAATAAATATATGAAAAATTTATCCTCATTGCAAATTAAACCGATAATAGATGTCATTTAGATCTATCAAATTGGCAAGGATTTTGAAAAATGTTAATCCACAGTATTGGAATGAACTCAGGGAAATCCTCTAACACACTGCTGGTGGGAATGCAAATTGATACAACCTTTATGGAGAGCACTTTACATATCACAATCTTTAAAAGTGGGAGTAATATCTCGCGACCCAGCAATTTTAAATCTAGGAATGCAACCATATTGAAATGTTCATAGATATACAAAAATATTTGGCTAAAAAGGGTTTGCCTCTTAAAGTGTTGTTCCTAATAATGAAGGAATTGGAGACCACCTTAACAACCCAAAATACACTCCTAAAATACATCCAAAAACAAAGTTATAGAAGATAGTTTAAGTATATGGCCTTTGGAAGGCACTAGAAATATGCTTAATTAAGTAAGTAAGTCCTGGCCATATGATAAAGTGAAAAA
Organism: Tursiops truncatus; assembly: GCF_011762595.2. Taxonomy (NCBI): domain Eukaryota; kingdom Metazoa; phylum Chordata; class Mammalia; order Artiodactyla; family Delphinidae; genus Tursiops; species Tursiops truncatus. Next base: position 126,206,182 of record NC_047034.1, read on the forward strand.
AATAGTATAGTATAGTAGTCTCATTTGAGAGACAAACAGAGAGATAGAGAAGGGGAGAGAGAGAAAAAGACTGAAACTTGAAAGACATATTCCAAATTATTAAAGAGGGAGTCTGTTAGTAGTGAGATTATGGGATTATAGAAATGATAAGTATTTCTTTTTTGTTAGTCCAAAATTTTAAAAACTTTCTACATGAATGCAATTTGATTTTACAATTAAAAAACATATTTTCGAGGAGATATGGGGATATATGTATAGCTGATTTACTTTGTTATAAAACAGAAACTAACACACCATTGTAAAGCAATTATACTCCGATAAAGATGTTAAATAAAAATAAAACTTTAACTTGGCGTTCTCAGAAAAAAAACAAAAAAAAACATGTTTTCAAACAGTAAGAACACACTAAAACGTGTAGTTGTAGTATCAAGTTACAATGGGGGGAAACTGGACTCCAAGTAGGATAAAAGAAATCTTTAAGTTTTCTTTGAGCCTTGAAGGAGGTAGCTGTGGAAACATAAATTTAAATCATTTTGGATATTGATTGAGTTGGGGTCCCTCAGTGATCTGTGCTGAAGTTATTTTTTCCCTCTGGTTTCAGACAGAGTATCACTGATTTGGCCATCCTAAAAGACAGCTGTCAGTCTTTTGGGCTATGTTATTCCACAGCATTCTCTCTGAAGTGTCTGGTAACTAATTAACTTTGCAAAAGATCAAATAGATTATATACACACATGCAAATATACACACTATTTGTTAATGTGAAGCTATGTAAAGAAGGGAATGTGAATATGGTTATAAGAATAAGACCGAATTGTTTTTAGATCTCATTGCCAGGTTATTAAATGTCCATGGATAAAAACCTTCTGTACAGCCAGATAGCAGAAAACACTCTGCTCTCTCCTACTAATTGCACCTCTCCCCTACCATTGGGTCCCTCACTATTCACAGGCCAGGTTTCTTGTTAATTCAAAGTTTAGCCAAGTATCATTTTCTACTGAGAGCTTCTTGAAGGCACTGTCTGTGATCCCCTCTTCTCTGAATTTCTATCGTTTAACACATTTATGGTGCATACCAACCACTTAGTAAAGTTTATTTCATGACTTGATTGGCTTGATTAATAAAATGACAATGAGAAGAATTTAAAATTAAAAGAAAGTCAATACTTCTGGCAAAGATCACTCCATAATTCCTTACCTAAGGAGCACGCAGACCAGCCTATTGTGTCACTAATGAGACGTAGTAGCAATGTTAAAGACGAATATTCAGTGCCTTCTAGGCACTGATGACAAGTAGAGATCAAAGATGGTTAAAATTTAAGTCAAAGATATTTAAACTTTTAAATAAATGATTATGTGGATATATGACTTTCATGAATAGTTTGGTGTTTTTAAATGAATAAAGACATCTTATAGTATTTTATCCTGTGAATGGTGTGACTCTAATAGAATACTTTTCATAATATGCATGCATTTAATCACAGATAAGAATCTAGGAAGTTTTTAAGATTATGGCTAAAAATGAAAACTGTGATAATAATAGTTTGTATTTCACAAATTACACATTAAGGTACAGAACCTTTTTAATATGTTTAGATATCTTTTTAGGAACAGCAACGACTCATTTATCTTCTCTTTGTCTTTTATGATTTGTCTCCAGTTTAAAAAAATACACATAATCATTTTGTTCGGAACAGTGATGATAAGTTGACACAATAAAGCTCACAGGATGAATCTCCTGTAATCAAAGTGATCAGTGAAAGCAATGTGATTTCTAGAATACCACAAAACCCCTCAAAAACCTTTGCTTGACCTACTTAAATAGAAAGTTCTGTTTGCTAAGAGTGCAGAGCCTGAGAACACAGGGGTTCTTGAATCCAGGGGTTTGAGTAAACCCTTACATGGCAGTTACAATTTCACGCTCATAACCAGAGGTCTATGTAAGAAGTTCCAACTCACAAAGTAAATAAGTGGAAAGGATGATGTTCTTTCTAAGCAGCCATCAGCAAAAAGTATAAGTGCTTCTAATATGTTGTCCTAGAAGGGGAGAAAAGGCCATTTCCTGGCCCTAAACATCGCCTGGTGGTTGTGTTTGAGGGCAGAGGGCCTCAGGCAACACAGGGAGAGCGGTTGGCAATAACCTGTCACCCAAACTGCAACAGAGGGAAGGAGGCGTACTTCTTTTGCCTCCTTTCTTACTCTGGCTTTAATTAAAAACTAACCTTTCCACACAACTGTGAAAGTTACTCATTTGCCCTCTAAAGAAATATTCTCTCAACACCCCACCACACCCCCAAAGAAAAAATAGGAAAGTATTTAAGCATGAAGGGTTATTTCTGTTTCCTGAGGATGTGGACAAGCTAAGAAGTCCTTAGACATCAGATAAGATGTCTACTTGTTGTTTCAATTCCTACAATTTAGGGCAAGTTTAGCATGTTAGTATTACTTTAAGGCATAAATTTTTTCTTTGACTCCAAAACCTACAATTTCCTTCCTTAGTTGACCTCTACCACTTCCCACGGCTCTTCTCTCTTGAAAATCACAGAGATCAGGAGCCCAGCAGGACGATAGCCTTACTTGAGAACAAGGAAGCCTCTTGCTTCTCAGACATCCCCTCAAGGGGCAGGTGGAGGTGGCCAGGTGGGCTTGCTCTGTCTAGCTGAGGACTGGAGATGAGGAAGAACTCAGATTTGATTCTCAAAAGTATGGAGAAAGGGAGCATGACAAAGACCCAAAGCCCTCTATCTTTCACTGAAAATGGGCCCAGATGCTGTAGGGAATGAACCTCTGGGTTAAAACCGTGCTGAACTTATTGATTTTTCCTTCATAATAGTAGAACCAAGAGTTAAGTGTATAATTATACAAGCCAGTCCATATTACTATAGTAACTTAAACACCTTCAGAATACCATGAACACAAATTGAACTTACCAAATATTTAAAAAATTAACTTAATTTTTTTCTTAATAATTATAATAACAAACACAATTATTCACAATTAGGGCAGTGACATTAGGAGCAGGGAATTGTATCAGAATCTCCCCATGTTTTATCAAAAGGATGCATTTAAGAGGGTTTAGGCACATTAATGTTGTAGTTTAAAGTGTATAATATGCTTTCAAATAAATTATTGAAATTTGATGCTTACCATAGCCAATATAATTAGCCTCATTTTATAGACATGGAATTGAGGCTCAGACTAGTTAAGCAACTTGCCCAAGGTCACACAGCTGGTAAGAAGCATAGCAGGGACACAAAGCTAATGTTGCAAATGTTTTTCTCCTTCCTAAATCTTAGCCTCAAAATTTTTCAATGGGATCTGCTTCAAGGTTGATATTATTGAATAGTTTGGATAACAATGTTAAGTAAAAAACAGATGAGAAGAGCAACAGTGAAAATCTGAGGATGCTGCCCTTCACATATGCTGTGTTTGGCCAGACTAGTGTTGAAAAATTATTTTTTGAATGCATTGGCATACAAACATTTAAAGTTTGTAGAGTTCACATTGAAAATTTACACTTCTGTCTTCTTTTGAAGTGTCCAAAGATCTAGGGATACTGGACCCTCATAGATGCTGAAGCTGGGCAGTGGCTGAGCCCAGTAGACCATCTCTGTGCTTTCCTCTCTGCACGGATCCCACCAGCCTCCTTAACTCACACATTTCACCAGCCTGGCCCCTGGAGACATTTGAATTTGCAACTCTTACATTAAACTAATACAAGAAGTGAACTATATTAATTTGCCTCTATTTTTAGACAAGATTGGTAATTACCAGTTAATTGTTAGCCTAACTTTCATTTGGATTTTGAATGCACCTCAACACTTACATCCAGAAGAAATGTCTTTTCCACATATCAGTGTCTCTTGAAAATATCCAGGACATTCAGCAGTACAGTACATAAAGGCTTGTGGCTCCTGAAAGTTGTTATACCAAAGGCGAGCCGTTGTTTTATTAATTCTTGTGATTTGAAATCTTTCTTTGATGCCATTTTTATAAAAATAAAGTTTCCTTGGTTGGCAGTTCTTAATTGCTGCTTGGCAATATATAGAGATATTCATACCCATCTTAAAAATTGTGGCTGGTTCTACCCAGATGCGTCCAGAGCAGTTTATATTTGTAATTCCTGGAAAACAAATAGATAAAATTAAAAATTCCATGTAAAGCATTAAAACCAGAGATTCAGAAGAATGTGCTATTGCATTTAAAAATTTTTTTCGACTAACTGAATAATTTCCATTGGAAAAGAGTTTTAGGACTCAGAGTATCATTTGTTTAGTTTATCAAAGTGTGTTTTTACCGTGTTCTATTGATGTTCGGCAGCATGACACCAGACTAGAGTCAGCTTTCAGCCTTTAAGTTTCTCTAGCTGTCTAAAGAGCAAATATGATTAGCTCTCCTATTTTAAAGGTGAGGACTGAGACTTTTTGAGTCTACCTCATTTTTCAAAGGTAACATTAGGAATAAGAATTGGTACTGCAGAATCCAAACCCCATTAACCAGCTACTCAGTCTTTCACTCTTTCACCAGCTACTTTCACTTTCACTTGATAAAGGCTACTTTTAACAGAAAACTATGAGTTTAATGAGTAAAATCAGTACTAATTACTAACTGCAAAAATTTATTGCTTGACAACCACTTAAAATTCATCATTTTTAAGTTGAAAAGCAAGTTTCAAAACAACATATTTAATGGAGGCTCAATGTTAAAAATAACTCGATGAATGAATTAAAAAGAAATACACTAAGATATTAACAATGATAATCTCTGTGTGTTAGAGTAATTTTTTATTGTATATTTCTGTGTTTTAAAAATTATATATTATTTTTATAACCAAGACAATAAAGTCATTTTCATAAACTTGAATGACAATGCAATGCAATATCAATTAAATTAAATTCACATCAAGGAAAATTTATTGTAGACTTTTTCTGGAAATACCTGTATCAGAATATCTTAAAACCTTATCAAAATAGTGATAATTAAAGGTCAGTATTTGATTTTTAAAAGTTCTTATCTTTGGAATTCAAAGCTTAAAGAATTAAATTTTGGGGGCTTCCCTGGTGGCGCAGTGGTTAAGAATCCGCCTGCCAATGCAGGGGACACGGGTTCGAGCCCTGGTCTGGGAAGATCCCACATGCCGCAGAGCAGCTGAGCCCGTGCACCACAACTGCTGAGCCTGCGCCCTGGAGCCCGCAAGCCACAACTACTGAGCCCACGTGCCACAACTACTGAAGCCCGCGTGCCTAGAGCCCATGCTCCACAATAAGAGAAGCCACCACAATGAGAAGCCCGCACACTGCGACGACCAATGCAGCCAAAAGTAAATTAATTAATTAATTAATTTTTAAAAAAAGAATTAAATTTTTTATAATATAAACATAATTGAATATGGCCATTTATGTAATGAACATTTACATATATGTTATAAATATTTAAATGTTGAGGTAATGCTAAAAATAATTCCATCATTATCAATAGGGAATTGAAGGCAAAGACATGGAAAGAAGTTTTAAGAAAGCATCTGACTGCTTTAAATAAGTTCAACAATTCATGATCAGACAAACTGCATCTTGAGCACCTTAAAAAATCTGTGAATACTTTCATGAAACCATTGCGAGTAGTGTTTGAGAATACACAGAAAATATCAATTCAGATTTGGACAAATATTCTCCTGGTTTTCAAAAGTGGAATAAAGAAGAACCCCAGAAACACTGGACCACTGAGCTTCACAACATTCAAGAATGAATTAGTAAGTTGATCATTTTTCAGTACATAGAAAAAAATCAGTAATCAGCAGGAATCAACATCGATTATATAAGAATAAGTCATACGAAAAACTGTCAATTTCTCTTTTTAATATGTTAAAATAAGTCATATAAAACATTAATTTCTTCTTTTTAGATTGGTCAGAGGAATGCTAAACATAGTATATTTTTTATTCAGCAAATCTGTTAAAAAGGGGTAAAATATTGTTCTAGTAGAAAACGTGGAAAAGATAGTCTGGATGATATTAAAAATATTCATAGCAGATTGAATAATAATATATAAAATAATTTTTAATGGACAGCTGGTAGGTCTCTGCCACATGACACGGGCTTGTCTTATTTCTCTATGCTTTATATTAATCACTTGGATATATAAACAGAAGTCCTACTTATCATTTGCATATTTCCAGAAGCTGGAAAAAGTAGCTGGTGTCTTATTTTTACTAAATCTTCTTGGATAGCTGTTGGTCTGACTCTGGGAGTATCCAATATCCTGCTGGAAGGATTCTAGTTCTCAAGGTGGGGCTACTTCTATATCTCTAATATAATGTGTCCCAAACTACAGAAGACAGTTTTGCTTTTGTCACTATTCTGAGTAACTTGCATGATTTGCAAAGCTTCCTTCAAGGTCTAGAACCCTGCCTTGGTGTTGCTTATCTCCTAGTAAATGAATCCCTGTCACCTGCCCAGGATGCTATGCAGAAACTCTCAAATGCTGATGGCTGCCCTGCCTGAACTTCTGATGATCTCCCTCCTGGACTCCTAAAATCTGTGTATGCCTTTGTCATAATGCCAGATGTTTGTATGAATTACAAAATAGGATAATAATAGCACATAATACTACTGCACAAAGGAATACAAGGCTTAGCACAGCACCTGACACACGGTAACCGTCAATAAATGGTTTGTGGAATTGAATTAAGTTGAAATGTTTGATGAGTTATCGTATAAGTTAAAAATGTTCAAAGATAGAATATGCCAACTCAAAATAATAAGCTCCTTCGTGGAAATGTTGGTATAAGAATTAGACGTCTGTCTGTTAGGATGCTTGATAAATGAATCCTGAACTAGTAGGGAGGTTAGACTTTATTTCATTCCACATAATTTTATGTGCATATAATTTTTTTGAATATAATAAGTTTTTATTCTTCAGAGATCCTAGCATAATGCCATGAACATAATAAACACTCAATATTTTATTTGAATAAAAAATAGCAATAGGTACTCAAAACACTGTACCTCCATGACACCAATTGAAGAATATGTAAAGAGCTATTGCCACGTCCCATTGAATTGTGACCTGATTCATGACCAAAAGCAGGAAAAAGCTCTTTGTCGCCCTCTAGAAAAAATATGAAAAATGTTTAAATTGTAATATTTTAATAATATAACAATAAAATACTAAAAGGCATAACATTTTTTCTAACCGTTGTTTTTGATGAGAATAATTAGGAAGAAAAAATGGAAGGAAGGAAGGAAGGAAGGAAGGGGGAGGTAAAGGAAACAGGGCAAAGGAGTTACTGGAGTGCGAGGAGGTAGAATACAGGTGGAGGAGTAAAGCAAAAGTATGGAATTTTATACCCTCCCAAAATCACTATGAATTACCTTAGTAGGACATTTTGACCCTTGATAAAATATAACTCCTCCTAATCTTGTCTCTCTCATCAGAAATCTCTCTCTGCTCTAACCCCTGATGCTCAGTTCTTTTCCTGACCAGGTTTACATGCCTATCAAGCTTCAGAAATATTAGTCTTTGATAAGTAAAACTCAGGAAAAGCCAAAGATGTCAGAACTCCCAGAAAAAAAAGCATTCAAAATGAAGAAAGAGAAAGTGAGACAAAGGCCTATGTGCTATCACCAGTTAAATCTACAGAAAGCCCTTTTATCTGTAGAGAGTTCAAAAATACCTTATAGAAATGCCAAACAATATTGCCATGAGTTTACAACTGGAGTTACATTATTCAGTTAATCAGTTACCTACATTATTGAATAAATTATTCAATAATCAACATTATTCAGTTATTTTTATCTCTTTAGTAAAATCTGAGCCTTTCATATAAAACAACAAAACTCATGACTCATCAAATAGCACAAGATATCTGATAACACTTTTAAAAACTGGGGTCCCCGTGACTTATGAATATAAGGATCCCTTTCATAATTTGTTAACAATAGTAGGTCTTCATTTTATAAATAATAGGCAAAACAAGACCTAAAATATTTCTAGTTAGGAGTTAACTACTCACCTAATAGAATATACGCAATAATATTATTTAAAGTGATGTGATAGACAATATTACAGATTCAACTTCCATCAGTAACCACTGTATGAAATACCACAAGAACTTATAAGAGAAGACAACTTGGCCCGTGTATTTCCAAAAGAAAATATAGCTGTTTTTTGAGTATTTAGACGATCGTTGTCTCTTTACCTTTCAACGTGTTTGAAGCACATAATTCCACTTCAGAGCCAGGCTGTCGCCTGTGTCACATCTTCTTTCCTCACTGCCTGCCTGTCAACGATCACTTCAGGTTTTCAGTGATGAGGCAAATGGAAATGTCAGCAAAGCACCGACCTACATTTCAGATTCTCAAAGAGGAACTCAAACCGTCCAATTCAAAACGACTGGCTCTTATGTCACTATTTGGGAAAACCCAGATTACTGAAAGTGAACTGCTTTGTCAGTACTTTTTTTCCCTCATCTTAATTTAAAATAATCTGTCTCAGACAAGAAGTAGAACACATATATATGCTTTATCTATCAAAATCTTTGACACCAAAGATATGATGCTTAGTTTTCATTTGCAACCAACAGTGATATCCATTATAAACCCATTTCTTAAGAAAAGAAAGTTTAAATGCTACTGTTGACCATTCATGTATTTAACAAGCATTTTTGAGCATCTAATATGTGCCAGGTATTGTTCAGGGCATTAAAGATATAATGGTGATTAATCACAGAACATCCGCTTTATTGTATTGTTTACACGACAAAATTACAGATTAGTGGCTTTGAACTATTGTTCATGGTTTAGCAGGATCCTACAACCAAATAAAATAATTATCAAATTATTTGGTTGGTTTATAGTAAGCATCACCAGGAGACTTCTGCGACACACCTCCTTTTCTTGCCTCCTTATTTGTTGTACATGAATATCTTTTCACTCTTTGTACTCCTTTATATTGTAAATGACAATTAATTTATTAATTTCCTCCACAGTGAATTTCTTGAAGTTAGAAACTCCATACTGTCTTTTTAATTTTTATATCTTTTGTACCTAGCACATTAGAATACTCTGGGGGAATATTTAAAACATTCCTATGCTCAAATTTATTGTACCCAATGAAATCAGAATTTCTGTGAGTGGATGTTTGTGCATCGATATTTTTAAAAAGCCTCTCCTGGTAGTTACAAGGAACAGCCAGGGCTGAGGTCCACTGGAATACACGAATAAGAGTGTCTTTGACTATCAACTGGGTTTTAATCACCAGTAGCAATTTTCTGAACTGTGAAGGAGAGGGTATGGGAAAACATTTCACATACCAAGAACAGAAGGTGCAAGTAAATTGTTTGGGACTGGCAGGTTGTTTCTCCAGGTTGAAGGGAAAAGGATTTGAGCTGGAAAATTAGGTCAGTGGCAGAATGTAATGGGCTTTGTATTCCTGTGTATTCCTGTCCGTCCTCCCATTCACCCAGCTGCACATTGCCACCTGGCCGTTGCTTGTCAGTCTACACAGCTGAAAAAAAACCAAAACAACAACAAAACCCCAACTTCCTTTATCAGAAAGTGTCAGAGATAGCAAAGATTGTTAGGCAGAGAAATACATAATCAAGTTGGATTTTTAGAAAGATAATTCTAATTACTGTGTGAAGAATTGAATGAGGGTAGAGAGTCCAGTTAGGAGGCTATGGAAAGCCAGAGTCTGATGAAGGCCTAAGGCAAAGCAAAGGCAGTAAGAACTGAGAGGAGGAAACACACCTGAGAGCTCTGTGGAGGCCAATTCAACAGCTGTGCAGTGAACAACCGCTGTGTGGGGCTAAGAATTTGGGAGCTTAAGGATTGACTCTGTGGCTACTTTTGCTGACTCAGCAGATAACAGCATTAACTGAGCACACAAAAGGAGGAGTGAGGGTGGGGAAGTAATGAATTTGGTTCTGATCATGGTGATTTGGAGGAGCTTACAGCATGTTCAGAGAAGACTGGTAGGATATTGGAGACATGGGTAAACTTAAGAGAGAAGTTTGAGCTGAAGATCTAAATTTAGAAGATTTCAGCATGTCAATAGTATTAAAAGTAAGATTAGAATAAGAGAACTCAAAGAGAACATCCAGGGAGCTAAGGGAAGGGAGTAGGTGGCCAGAACCAAAAATCTTGACCAAAGGACAGAAGAAGAGATACGAGAAGTGTGTGACCAGTCAGAGATTAAATATGATAGGAACTAACAGGTAGTGTTGAATTTAACAAAAGTCTGTCTTCCCTGAGAATAGTTTCAGAAAAGAAATGGGGGCAAAAAGGAGATTGAAGTGAATTAGAATAGAAAATAAAGGAGAGGACATCATCTAATCTTTCAGGAATTCGGACAGTGGAGGTGAGATTGATGGACAGCTCAGTGCAAATCAGGATTCATTTATTTATTTATTTTAATGGGGGCTGGTGGTACTTCTTAACCATCTTTTCAAAGATATTTGCCATGCATATCTCTTTTTTAGTGAACAGTCTGTTCAAATCTTTTGTCCATTTTTATTGGTTTATTATGTTTCTTATTACTGAGTTTTGAGAGTTCTATATGTGGTTTGGAAACTAGTCCTTTATCAGACATACGTTTCGCAAATATTTTGTCCTGGTCTGTACTTTATTTTTTCATTTTTCTTACCAACATCTTTTGAAAGAAGTTTTAAATTTTGATTAAGTCCAATTCACTAATTATTTTAGTGATTCTTTCTTTTGCTTCTTTGTCCTGTGAGTCTCTGCTTACAATTTTATCAATGGATCAATACGTAATATTGCTTTATGTGTGTTTCTGTTTATATTGTTGACTCATTAACATTGAACTTAGGGCCAACAGCCCTATAATTCATATCTGAACAAAGCTTATGTAACACGGGTGTTCTTTGTAGTGTACATTGCACACTTCTTACACTTAGGAACACTAGACAATACTACAGGACTATACTTGGGGGCCATGTTAAACAGCAAAATCACCAAAAAAAAGAGTACAGAATGTGAAAAATGTAGCACTAAAATAGACTTGAGAAAGGACACTTGATTACAGTATCATGCCGAAACAAGTTTCTTAGCTGGGAACTTGCACATTGTGTGACTCAAATCTTTCGCCACTCTGTAAATCTCAGCAAATGACTGACAAAGTGCTGCAAGTGTCGATTTTGGGGTTACAAATCAATTTTAGTTAGTAAATAAATTCACAAATACAGAATTGGAATGATGAGGATCGACTGTATAAAATCTTGTATGTAAATGGTTTGACTTCACTTGCTAATCAGAAAGCATCAAAACCCATTGTCTTGGCTTGCTTTCCGTAGGCAGGGTTGCCATCTGGGTACCCTGGGGCAGTGCAATTTAAACTTGTCCCAAGGTAATTACACATAACACTCCATTTTACTTTCAAAATTATTCCATTTTGGAAGATATCTTGTCACCATCTTACAAGCCTGCAAGTAATAAACCTTGTTTATTTTCTAAAAGTCACACAATTTCAAGTTTTTCTCTAGCATTTGGTAAAAGTTTGGAATGGTTGTTGGCTGAGGGGATGAAAAGGGTGATTGAGTGTAAAATGCATGACCTTGAAAATATATCATATTAAATTAGTAAGTATATTTTGAGTTAACACATACAGGGTAAATACATTTAATGCAACATTTAGCTTTTTTCCAACTTAAAATCCACTTTAGGGAACTTCAGAACAGAAGAAAACAGCTAGAACTGTAGTCCTTATGCAATTGTGCTTTTCTATAAATTTACCTGCCTATTGTGGATTGAAAATATCTCTAGTTTCCCCATCCAGTGGCAACATTGTCATAGACCAACTGACTACTAGAAGGAGCTCCTTGAAGTGGATTGGTTAGGATCTTCCAGTTTAAGAAGTATAGCTGGACCAAGACTGGAATGTTAAACTGTTGCCTAACAACACTCGTCTAGCATTGGGGAGGAGACCTAGAGGGATCTGTCTTGCCTCAGAACTCAGATGCCCTATATGGGTGGGAATGAGAAGAACAAGGAGTGGACTGTTGATCCCTGAAATGGGAACTTAGTGACTCCCTGACTCTGAATAGAGGTGGAAAACCTACCACCTCTATCTAGGGAAGTGATATGGCAGCCCCAACATTTTTAAATAGGCCTGGCTTAGGGCAGATAATCTGGTTAGAGAGGAGGACTAGGGAACTCTTGAATTTGCGCTTGCAAAGCGGGTACACTATTTCTACTTTGATTACTGCGTTTCTTTGAAGTGGCTTTAGTAGGGGAGAATGTCTGAATCATGTGTAAAGCTCCTAAGCCATCCCTTTGAAGGTACCACTAAATATGCAGATCCCATTCAGTAGACCTGATTTGGGAGGCTTAAAGTTTTGTGCCATAGTAATCTAGCAATTCTGTGTGGAAAAAAGGAAATCAATATTATGGAAGGGTGGGGAGACTGATGGGTGTTTGGATGAATTGTTTTTTGTAGGAGAGAAGATGACAACGGCTACCCACAGAGGCCAGAGGGAGTCACCTAATATACGGATATGCTCAGGGCAGACATTTGTACATATCCGCACAATTCTTGGTAGCTAGGATACAGTGGTACAGCCCAGTCTCTCTCTACACCATGTAAAACAGGTGTTCCCATTTGAGAGGGCTTACTGTACTACAATGACTAAAGTGTGACTGGATTCCCTCCTCACTCCCTGCCAGGGGCTAGACATGTATCCACTCTTCCTCCTTGGGCAGTCACAAATCGAACCAAGATGACAGAAAAGGGCCTTTAGAAACTGCAGCACAAAGATAAGACAGAGGGCTTCTTTTTCCCTAGGCAAAAAACAGGAGTTATGCTTTGAAGCAATTCCCCAATTCATAGTAGAATAATAGTCTAATTGTTTAATAGACACTTGGCTAGGAAAGTGGCTTCCTCCTCCCAATTTCTTCTTTAAACATTCAAAAGAGAGGCAACTGCATGGGTGGGCCCCCCAAAATTTAGGATGAGAGAAGAAAAGCCCACTGTGGCTGTGGATGGACTTGTGCAGGGGCAGTGAGCCACTCCTCAGGTCTATTTAAGGTGGTTTCTGTATATACTGCAATAAGGGGCTTGAGCCTGGAGTAATGAACCATTTTGCACTCTTCAATATACTGACGTTTGCATGTGCAATTGAAGACTTATTTGGATAATTGACTGTGTCACCCTGCCCGTCTATTGTTACAGGCCTGATAAAGGGGCCTTCAGTGCCTTCTGTGCGCCAGCATAGACTGGCTAAGTGTTGTGACTACAGAAGAGGATGTTAATGGCTTTCAAGGACCCTGAAGTAGGAAACAAAATTGTATTTTAAAATTACAATGAAAAAAAATGCTAATAGAAAATATGAAAACAATTAGGGGATCAGAGAGGAATATACAGGAGCCTCAGGTTCACACTTTGCAAGCTTCAGCCCTGAATGCCAACTCCTGTAGGGCAAAGTTTACCTGATCTGGGTCAGTGACTCAGGCTTGGTTTCTTACCTATTCCCTGCAGTTTGATCTCACACTTGTGACTCTGAACTAGATTTTATGGTACCAAATAACTCTGGTTTCTCTTCAGATCATGTAAATCTTTTGCCTTTTTATGGTACCAGCATTCCTCTTTCAGCTGCCTCTACTTCTACCCCATCATCCTCCAATGGGTGTGTACCACACCATATCACTTTGCTTCACCAACAGTGCCCAGCTCACTGTCTGGGCCTGCCCTACTTTTCAAAACTCACAACTGAGTAATTACGAAAAGTACAATTTCAGTTCCGCAGTCTTAAGAATGTAACAGACAGTAGTATTCATTTCAGAAAACTTTTTGTCAAAAATGTTGAACTTACTTTTGTAACTTTAATGGCCTTGGAGTTATAATTTTCTTGATGATAATTTTACCTGGAAAAACTCATTCTTCTACTATGCCAGATAAAAGAGGTGTGACTTTATTAATTTTCTCAACTACTGAATTAATAATCCCATTATTCATAAAGAGTTAGGTAGTCGCTTTGAAGAGAAATAAATACCATAAATCTTTTGACTCATCCAAAGGACACTACATGTACCCTACATGCATCTGCTCAGTATTTCTCAGTATCAGGTACCTTATGGCTCATTCAGTTCTATCGGAGGAGTGGGTGCTACTGGCTGAATCATCACCATTTCCTGTGAGGTGTGCATTAAAGGTCAACTTTATCTTATTTCCTGTGAGTTTCTTAGAGACTTAAGAATGCTCAGAAGCGGAGGTGAACTCAAAACCTTCAGTGTACAACTGTAGCTCTTGGAGACTTCATGCATAGTCCTAAGGAGATCAGTTTCCAGATTTTCAACTTCCTAATGTGCACTTCCCTACATTTGATTTCTCTGAGAATGAGCCTGGGTTCGCAGTAGTCATTCTTCCGTTTCTTAAAGAATGGTATCCCTCCACCCCAAATCTCAGTATTGTGCATGACCCTGGGTATAATTAGCTCCAGGGTACCAAACAAACAGAGAAATGGAGATACTGGTTTCAGGGAGAACTCTTCTGATTACTAATCAAGGTGCGTTAAACTCATAAGGCTTCTAATCTTTTCCTGCATTGTATACATTTTTTAGAAAAGTGAAGCTTACTAAGATACTTGTATTTCAGCCCATATTGATGTATTCTGAATTTTAGCCAATTTGGGGATATTTGGGCCCATTTTGGAATAGTCTGAATGCTGAGCATCAGAAGTAATATGGGGGACTTATGGTTATCCTCTTAAATGTAAATGAGATTTTTGATGGACTGTCATATTTTTTCTAGACACATTGGATAAAATTCATGTGTAACTACCTTATCAATGAAGTACAGCAAATCTGAAAGAAATCAAGTAAAATTTTAAAGGGTTTGTTATCAAACTATATCATGGCATATTTGTCCCTATAACAGCCTTGTCTCACTTATTTCATCTTGTAAAACATTCAGTAATTTCTATTTAAAAGGAAGTAAACTTTTTTAGACTTATGTTTAATATTTTAGACATTAATTTAAAAATATGCAATAAGGTACATAATTTTTAAAGTTTATTTTAAGGGTATTTAAGGAAAACATTTGGAAGACCACTGTACTAGTTCTCACCTATACTAGCCAAACAAAATCCGTATGTGGAAAAAATACACCAAAATATCAATAGTGGTTTCTTTGGATTATGGAATTATGGTTACTTTTTCTTCCTTTTGCTTTTCTATAACTTCCTATTTTTTAGGATGAGTATATTGTATATGATAATTTAAAAACATTTAAAAAATACTAAACACATTAAGGACAGGAAGTCTTTAAAGGGAAGGATATAAAGAGGAGATTACTTCCTAGTCGATTCTAAAATATGAGGCAGCTGGAGGCAATTGTTGATATGTCTACTGGTGTACACATTTATTTATGCAAGCTCAACTCTAAGTGGAGGCGGGGGAAGAGTTTTTATCCCACTAAATTCTCCTTCATTCTTCTACCATCTTCTTTAAAAGAGACCTTAAGTCTTTAGTGACTCAAAGAAAAGAAGGCCATACCAGAAATGCAATAATAATAAATATTTTTTAAATTGAGGTATAATTGACAAATAAAATTGTATTCAATGTATATTTAAAATGTACAATGTGATGATTTGGTATATGTATACATATGTTAAATGATTACCACAATCAAGATAATCAGTGCATTCATCACCTCACATAGTTACTCTTTTTCTTTCTTTCTCTCTCTTTTTTTTTTTTTTGTAAGAACACTTCAGATCTACTCTCTTAGCAAGCATACAATATGGTATTATGAACGATATTCACCATGCTGTATGTTAGATCCTCAGAACTTATTCATCTTATAAATAAAAGTTTGCACCCCTGGATCAACATCTCCCTATTTCCCCCACCCACAGCCTCTGGGAACTACCATTCTACTCTCTGTTTCTATGAGTTTCACTTTTTTTTTTTTTAGATTCCTCATATAAGTGATACCAAATAGTATTTGTCTTTCTCTGTCTTGTGTATTTCATTTTGTGTCCTCCAAATTCATACATGTTGTTGCAAATGGCAGGATTCCTTTCTGTCTCATGGCTGAATAATATTCCATTGTATATATACATCACATCTTTTTTATCCATTCATCTTGTCGGACACTTAGGTTGTTTCCATAGCTTGGTTATTGCATTTATTGTGTATAAAGGTAATGAACATAGGTGTGCAGATATCTCTTTGGATACTGATTTCAGTTCCTTCAGATATATACCCAGGAGTGGGATTGTTGGATCATATGGTAGTTCAATTTTTAATTTTTTAAGGAACCTCTGTACTATCTCCAATAATGGCTGTACCATTTTACATTCCCACCAACAGTGTAGAAGTGTTCCCTTTTCTCTACATCTTCTGCAACATTTGTTATCTCTTGTCTTTTTGATAAAAAAGTCCTTCTAACAAGTGTGAGGTAATATCTCACTGTAGTTTTGATGTGCATTTCCTTCATGATTAGTGATGTTGAGCACCTTCTCTGTTAGCAGTTGGCCATTTGTGTATCTTTTTTTGGAAAAATGTCTATTCAGTTCCTCTGCCCATTTTTTAATCAGATTGTTTTTCTGCTATTGAGTTGTATGTTCCTTATATATTTTAGATATTAACCCCTTATCAGATATATAGTTTGCAATTATTTTCTCTCATTCCATAGGTTGCCTTTCCTTTGTGTTGATTGTTTTCTTTACTGTGCAGAAGCTTTTCAGTTTGATGTAGTCCCACTTGCTTATTTTTGCTTTTGTTGTCTGGGCTTTTGGTGTCATATCCAAAAAATCATTGCCAAGACCAGTGTCAAGGAACTTTTTCTCTGTGTTTTCTTCCAAGAGTTTTATGGGTGCAGGTCTTACATTTAAGTCTTTAAGTAATTTCAAGTTAATTTTTTTGAATGATGTAAGATAGGGGTCTAATTTCATTCTTTTGCATTTGGAAATCCAGTCTTCTCAGCACCATTTATTGAAGAGACTATACTTTCCCCATTGTGTGTTCTTGGTGTCTTTGTCAAAAATTGATCATATATGCATAAGTTTATTTCTGGGCTTTTTCTTCTATTCCATTGGTCTGTGTGTCTATTTTTATGCCAGCACCATACTGATTTGACTACTATAGCTTTGTAATATAGTTTGAAATCAGGAAGTGTAATGCCTTCAGCTTTGTTCTTCTTTTCAAGATTGCTTTGGCTATTAAAGGTCTTTTTTGGTTCTATACAAATACTAGGGTTGTTTTTCTATTTCTGTGAAAAATGCCATTGGACTTTTGATAGGTATTGCATTGAATCTGTAGATTGCTTCAGATAGTATGAACATTTTAGCAATATTAATTTTTCCAATCCAAGGAAACAGGATAGCTTTGCTTTTCTTTTTAATTGAAGTACAGTTGATTTACAATGTTGTGTTAGTTTCAGGTGTAAAGTGATTCTGTTATATATATTATATATAAATATATTCTTTTTTCTATTCTTTTCCATTATAGTTTATTATAAGATATTGAATATAGTTCCCTGTGCTATACAGTAGGACCTTGTTGATTATCTATTTTATATATAGTGTGTATATGTTAATCCCAAATTTCTAATTTATCCCCTACCCCTTTACTCTTTGGTAACCATAAGTTTGTTTTCTATGTCAGTGAGTCTATTTCTGTTTCATAAATAAGTTCATTTGTATCATGTTTTTTTTTAGATTCCACATATAATTGATATCATATGGTATTTGTCTTTCTCTGTCTGACTTACTTCACTTAGTATGATAATCTCTAGGTCCATCCACATTGCTGCAAATGGCATTATTTCATTCTTTTTTATATAAGATGTGAGACATATATATATATATATATATATATATATCTCACATCTTCTCTATGCATTCCTCTGTCAGTGGACATTTAGGTTGCTTTCATGTCTTGGCTGTTGTAAATAGTGCTGCTGTGAAAATTGGGGTGCATGTATCCTTTTGAATTATAGTTTTCTCTGGATATATGCCCAGGATTGGGATTGCTGGGTCATATGGCAGCTCTCTTTTTTGTTTTTTAAGGAATCTCCATACTGTTCTCCATAGTGGCTGCACCAATTTACATTCCCACCAACAATGTAGGAAAGTTCCCTTTTCTCCACACCCTCTCCAGCATTTATTATTTGTAGACTTTTTAATGTGGCCTTTCTGACCAGTGTGAGGTGATACCTCATTGTAGTTTTGATTTGCATTTCTCTAATAATTAGCAGTGTTGAGAAACTTTTCATGTGCCTGTTGGCCACTTGTATGTCTTCTTTGGAGAAATGTCTATTTAGATCTTCTGCCCATTTTTTGATCGGGTTGTTTGTTTTTTTTGGTTATTGAGTTGTATGAGCTGGTTATGTATTTTGGAAATTAATCCCTTGTTGGGCGCATTATTTGCAAATATTTTCTCCAAGTCTGTAGTAATAGAATAGTAATAGAATAGAAAGTAATAGAATAAAAGAGTTTTCTTTATCCATTTACTGCTGCCAATCGTTGGGAAAAAATATTTAGGAAGTGTTTCATGATATTAAAATATTTTTAGAGAATTTTTCAGTTAAAGAATAATAGAATATAGCATGATCAAGACACATTCATCACTCTATTTTTCAGGCCCCTCACTCACTTGGCCTTCATGTATAATTATAATGGAAGCTCACATTGTAAGGGTGATTTTAAGCTGTTCAAATTAGCAGAGATATCAGTAAGATATTCTACTTTTAAACCCATTCATGAAAACAATTTTGAAGATTGAAGGCTTTCTTCAGAAAGATTTAGAGTTCTATCAACTCAAATGAAAGAGTGAGGACTTGGGCGCATGGAAGCTAATGATCTTCAATGGTTTTCATTGCCTCTGTTCATCTCTTTGAAAAGTAAAAATCTGAGATTTAAGAGAACTTTGGATTATACAACTGACAATTTGAAAAGCATCATTTAAATACTTCTCTTCAGTTTTCATGTGTGTGCTCACGGGGATTTTGCTGGTGCATCCAAACAGTGACTAGATTATGCTTCTAGGGCAACCATTATAATACTCCAGTACTCAACATTCAACAGCTTTTCAAAGTGACATTTCAATTTAATGCTGAAAAGAATGCAGGAATGGGCTTGAAAATTCAGTATGTAAGAAAACACACTAGTGAACAGCATCATCCGTTATCCATTCTATGAACAGTTCCAAGAGGAGGTTCACTATGATCATGGGTAGGCCTGAGTCCCACTCCTGTGATTCGTGTGATATACAAATTACCACAGCTCTTCCTGTTGTAGCCTCACCTTAAAAAGTCACATCCAGGGCTTCCCTGGTGGTGCAGTGGTTGAGAGTCCGCCTGCCGATTGAGGGACATGGGTTCGTGCCCCGGTCCGGGAAGATCCCACACGCCGCGGAGCGGCTGGGCCCGTGAGCCATGGCTGCTGAGCCTGCGCGTCCGGAGCCTGTGCTCCGCAATGGGAGAGGCCACAACAGTGGGAGGCCCAAGTACCGCAAAAAAGAAAAAAAAAAAAAAAAGTCACATCCAGAAGATCGCAGCTGTGATATGCTAGCTTTGTTTTTCCTAACACACATTAAAATAATCACATGGCTATTAAATGAAAATGTTTACCTGTGTACCATCTAAAATTACTCACTTATCACCAGAAGTACTCTGCCCTAAGGAACCTTGTTTAGAGTATCCTCTGTAGCAAAATAAATTTTTAGAGAGCCAAAATAAATTTTTAGAGAGCCTTTTTTTTTTTTTTTTGCTTTACTTTGGCATATTTTCTCTGCCATTCTACCCATATGTATTTTTAAAAAACAACTGAATGAGAGTGTTTTTTTAATTAACAATGTAAAATGTACCATGGAGTCATTCTTGCCATGTAGACACATTCACTGAAAGGTATAATTCGAGTGAAAGAAAACTATTCTTCATCATTTTGTTCTGTCTGTATTTGTTGTGAACTTATGTATCTACTTTGAGAACATTCATTTATTCAAGAAATATTTACTGAGTGTTTACTATGTTTCAGTAATTATTCCACCACTGAGAATAAAGGGGTAAACAAAACAGACAAAAATCTAGTCCTCATGGAGCTTAGATTCTAATCTGAGGAGACAGACAGTAAGTAAAATAAATAAGTGAAATATAGTTTTAGATGGTGGTACCATTTGGAGAGAAATTAAGTGGGAAACACAGACAGAGTTCAGTGTGCTCAGAGAAGCTCTTGCTGGAATATAATATCTGAGCAAAGATCTGGTAGACTCAGTGAGGGGCCATGGAGTTAATTTGAAGAAGTGTGCTTCAGGCAGGCAGAACAGTGGGGGGCAGGGAAGGGGAAGAAAAGAAGCTCTGGGCTGCATTTGAGTACAGATAAGGAGGCCAGTGTGGGAGGAGCTTAGTTAAACAAGGGGAGATGAAAGTGGGAGATAAAATCAGAAGGAAAGGAGGTTAGAGAAGTAACTGCATGAAGGGGTGGTGGGCAATAGTGTCAGGCTCCATGGGCCTTCAGCTCTTCTGACAGTTGAGATAAGAAGCTATTGGAGTGTTTTAAGAAGAGGAGTGACAGTGATTTGACTTCAAGGATTCTCGCCTAAGCAACTAGAAAGGATGGGTAAAGTGGCCGTTAACTGAGATGGGGTAAAACTTGAAGAGGAAGATATTTTGCAGAGGAATGGGGAAACAAATCAGGAATTTATTTTAGACCATGTTAGGTTTAGAATGCCTATTATGCATCCAGACAGTGATGTTGAATAAGCAGTTGGTCATATCAGTCTGAATTTCAGAGGAGGGATACAGGTGGGATACAAAATTTGAGGGTCTTCTGCACAGAGATGAATTTAAAGCCTCAAGCAGAGTGAGATTACCAAGAAAGTAGATATAAACTAGAGGTGGAAAAGGGAAGAAGCCCTAGGACTGAGCCCAGAACATTCCTATGTAAAGATATAAGGAAAAATAAACCAAGGCAAATTTTCTAGCTGTCCTTAAGAAGGTTACCTGGAAATTCATTTATTTATGATTGGAAAAAAGAATTAACTGTATATATGACAAAGCTAAAGAATCTTAAAGCTAAAGTACGTCTTAACCTAAAGGATGATCAAATTCAACCTGTTGGCCTTTTGGCAACAAATATTTTGACCTTTAAAAAACTAGCTGACTCATTTGCCCAATGTAATTTAGGGATTTAATTTCAGTCAAATGATGGGAAATGATTGAAATGTGAACATGGGTTTACTTGGACAAAAGAGGGGATCTAGTTTTAACCCAGGGGTTTGGGTGAGGGACCACTTAATTCCACAAATATTTACTGAGTGCCAATTATGTGTAAGACACTTGAAAGAGTAATTTGGGAAATGCAAATTTGATTAGGAGACTGTCTTTTTCTTCAGAAGGATTACAACAGAAAAATAGAAAGTAACACAAGTAAAGTGTGATAAGAGGCACAGAGAAACAGAAATACTTTATGGAAGTTCGAGTTAAAGAAAGTGATTCTCCACTGGGAACATCTTCGATGCTCCATAGAGGACATGACATCTCAGATAGCCCCTGAACTATGGGTGGGATGGGATTTGACAGGTAGAAGGTATAATATGGCCAAGGGCCCCAGTGTGAGAAAGCTCAGGAGTATGTTTCACTGGTGGGTGTTTGTGTCCTCAAACCACTGTTATTATCGTCTATATTTCTTTCATTTTTTTTCTCCCAAAGTGGAGAAGCAGAGATTGCACAAGAAATTATGGGTTTGAATCCATTAAGAAAATATGTATATATTTGCACGTATTTCCCATCTTCATGGCAGCATTATTCACAAGAGCTGTGAGGTGAAAGCAATCTAAATGTCCATTGATGGCTGAATGGATAAAGAAAATGTGGTATATACATATATAATGGAATATTATGCATCCCTAAAAAGAAGGAAATTCTGTCATATGTTATGATGTGGATGAACTTTGAGGACATTGTGATAAGTGAGATAAGCTGGTCACAAAAAGACATATAGCTCATAATTCCACATATATGAAGTATCTAAAGTAATTAAACTCAAAGAAACAGAAAGTAGAATGGTAGTTTTCAGGGGAAGGAGGGATGTGAAAAAGAGGAATTGTTGGTCAGTGGTTATAGAGTTTCAGTTTTACAAGACAAAAATGTTCTAGAGATCTGTTGCACAACAGTGTGCATATAGTATGCACTACTGTACTGCATACTTAAAAATGGTTAAGATGGTAAATTTTACATAATATGGTTTCACCACAATTTTTTAAAAAAAGAAAAGAAAAAGTGTGTATGGGTCAATACTCATTC
This sequence comes from Tursiops truncatus, assembly GCF_011762595.2. NCBI lineage: Eukaryota > Metazoa > Chordata > Mammalia > Artiodactyla > Delphinidae > Tursiops > Tursiops truncatus. Next base: position 126,228,438 of record NC_047034.1, read on the forward strand.
AATTGCAAAAGACCAAACTCAGCCAAAATAGCTTAGTCAAACTAAGGAGAAATTTATTGGTTCAGAGAACCTAAGAAAGGTTAAGGATGCAGTGAGGCCTTAATAACTGCAACCAGGGACTCTAAAGAGCCCCTAGGTGTCGCTCTTCACCTCCCGACTCATCTTTCTCACTGCAAATCTGCTTTCTCCACAGGGCGGCCAAAATGGCTGAGGATAACTCCTAGGTTTTATACCTTAGACTTTCTGCCTCAGGAAGAGTGCCCGCATGTTCTCCCTCCAAGTTCAAAACATTGAGAAGAGCTCTAAGTATTCCAGTCTGCCTCTGGACCAGCTGTTGACAGCATCTTGTACGAAGATTACAAGGGGTCAGGTTTGTAAGAAGAACTTGGTGAGTTCTATGAGAACCATGTGATTGGGAGTGGGGTGTGGGGGGAGGTAGTTAGTTAGCTATTACCACTTTCATGCTGTCTAACAAAGCACCCCAAACTCGTTCTTTAAAACAGCTATCATTTATTTCTACAGATCTGCAGATTGGCTGAGGCAGCTCTACTTTAGGCTGTGATGACTAGGGTGGCTGTATTCTACACGCTGGTCATCTACCTCTTGGAGCGAGCGAGGTAGTCTCGGCACATGGGAGGCCTCTGAAGTTTAGGCTCTGAACCATCCTGACACTGCCACTCCCACTCACATGCTACTGATCAATGCCAGCCACATGGCTAAACTCTAAGTCAGGGGGCAGAGAAAAACTTTCTGCCCACAGTGAAGCTATAGTCAGAGTGGGATACAGGGGAAGGAGAAGGATGGGGCTAAATCATTTAATCTACCACAAGGTGTGAATGCGAGAAACAGTTTCCAGAGGAAATTTGGATGTTGGGCAAACAAGACAATAGGAGTCCTGTATAGTATTATTACATAGATACAAATACAGAAATATCAAGTAGTAGATTTTATCAATCCCCAAATGCTAAAGTAGAGAGCATTGGAAGAGAACCAGTTATCCCTTACAATGTTGTGAGCAGTATACTAGGAATTCTATAGCTATTATCTCAAAGGAGAAGCAATAAAAGTTATTATTAACCTGAAACAGTGTCATTTTGCACATAAACTCTCTTAAGTTGCAAAGAAAGTGTCCTAGAGGATTCCAAGTTAATAACCTCTTTTCCAGTTGGCGCCTCTTTAAGAGTAGGTCATGCCTATTAAACTTTCTAATGTTTATGTCTGTGAAACAAATGCACCAGCGTGGAATAATGGGAAAGAGAAATATTCTGGTGCCAGAGAAACCTAAGTTTAAATTCAAGTTCGGCCACTTACTAGTTGAATGACCTTAGACAAGTCACAAGCCCATTTTACCATTAGTTTTCTTCTCTGTAAAATATGGGTAATAATACATACCATATAGGGTTTGGGGGAGAATTGAATGAGATCACATCTATAAATGTATATCACAGTGTCTGGCACATAATTATGCAATAAATGTTAGTTTCTTGGCATGGTGATAACAAATGGAATAAGGCAAGAGTCCTGTCTTAAGTTCAATGCTGTGTTCCTTTCCACACTAAAATCGAATACTATTACAGAATGGAAAAAGTCTCAAATAAAATGGAGCACAAGTTTACACAGGAGAAAAAAAGTAAAACATTGAAGTCATTGGCACTATACTTGAAACCAAAATTCGACTGAAAGAAAACAAAGTAGTTGTTTGTTTTGTCAACTATTTCTGTCAGGAGAATCTTCTGGTAACCTAACTGTGAGAGTTTTGCTTCACCTCTCAGTCAGTAGTGGAGCACATGTAGCTTCCTGTTAAACTGTTAGAGTACAGTGGTCTAAACACTGAGGAGCTTAACACATCTTTCACTAACCACAATTTACAGGTGTGATTCAATTTTTTTAACATAGGAGAGATGTTAACTTTACCATCAGTAACTAACCAACTTTCTCTTTCAGGATGTTTCTTCCATGTGCCTCCTTTTCTTCACAGTATTGGGAAATCAAAGTGTTCACACCTGTAAATACATTGTAAAAAGGCAATTTATAGTATAAATTAGGTTGTCAATTTTCTACTTTCCTGTTTGACAGAGTATATCTTGGAAGATTAATTTAATTAATTTGTCTCCTTTAGATGCCTTTATACTTTATGCATTTCACAAATGGTCCTTGCTGCGGCCTTGTTTACAAGAACCTTTATATTTTGCTGAGATTTCCTTCTTAGTTTAATACTAATTAGCTGTTAAATAAAAGAATGATTTAATATGTTATCATTAAACATTTGTACATATTTTATGCTAGAAACCAACAAAAAACTTCATTAGTCCAGAGCATAGTATTATTCAATAGTAAAGAATTCTCAGAGTTTCATTACTTCATATTATATCGTGTACCTTTTCTTTTCTGGATAGCAAAATTATAGAGAATTTAAAAAAAAAAAAACCAAATTTTCAAATTGGAGTTGCAAGAGAAAACGGTAAAGCTGAGTAACTTTTAAGATTGTCATTTTACTCCAATGAAGCACACATTTTTCCATAAATTTTTCCCATTACAAAAAACTCTGAAAATCTAATTTTCATTTCTTAAACAATTTGTTAAGCTCATCAGATTGTGGCAACCACAAATTATATACCATAGCACATTGATTTCTTATTAGGTAACTCTTTAAATATACTGCAACTTCAGCTCTTTTTACTGTAAGTCATTTTCCCATTATGAATATAAGGCAGATAAATTAAAACAAGAAAAAATATTTTTATCATTTTGGTGTGCTTGTATTTGCAATAATCAGAATTTGTTAAACTGTAACTGCTAGAAATCCAACTCAAACTACTTAAGTAAAAAAATGTGAATTAATGGGAAAAGCATGCGGCCCATTATAGAATTGATGGAATTTCTGTGGGGAACAGGTAACTTCAGGTATCTCAGGGAGAGAAACTTCCAACTTGACATAACTAGGACTTAACTCTCTTTCATACCATTCGTCTCTCATCTGCTTAATTCTTCTAGCCTTTATTTTCTCAAAATATCTTCCACATAGAAGCCCAGGACTACAGCTTTCTTATTTTGTGCCTCAAGAAAGGGGTCTTTTCCTGAAAAAAATCTCAGAGAAGAACTCTGCCTTGTCTTGGGGACTGTACTTATCCTTTAAAATAATCCCTTTTCCTAGAGAGATAGGGTACTATGATTGACCAGAACAAGGTCATGTTCTCATCCCTATAGGCCAGGTGGAGTGATGTACTGTAGTTGACAGTCCAACCAAAACTAATTGGAGGGAGTTCCCTGGTGGCACAGTGGTTAAGAATCCACCTGTTAATGCAGGGGACATGGGTTCGAGCCCTGATCCAGGAAGATCCCACATGCCGTGGAGCAACTAAGCCCGTGCACCACAACTACTGAGCCTGCACCTAGAGCCTGTGCTCCGCAACAAGAGAAGCCACAGCAATGAGAAGCCCGCACATCACAGCGAAGAGTAGCTCACGCTCACCGCAACTAGAGAAAGCCCCCGCACAGCAACGAAGACCCAACACAGCCAACAATTAATTAATTAATTAATTATAAAAAATAATTGGAAAGGGGGAAGGACAGTTTCCCCAAGAAGAAGGGTAGCTGTTAGCAAATGAAAGTGTGAAGAGGAGAGGTATTCTGCACTTAAACATATGAATGAATAAATATCTCCAGTCATAATTCTACTATAATCTGGGCATGTTGAGCCTCTTGGTTTCAGTCTTCTCTGGTCATGTCTGAAGGTCTGGTGGGGTCCACATCCTAGTATCTGTATACATGAAGGACTTGGTGACTTGTTGGAGAAATTTTCATCCAAGGGAAGGGAATGTCATGGCACAAATTATGGCTTAAGGACAGTGGGCCAGGATAAAGGAGGAGAAATGATTATGAATGTGGCACTATTTCTGTCTGTCTATCACTCAGATTATCTAGTGGCCCATCCCCCACAGATTCATGCCTGAGTCCTAGAGTGAAAGAGACGCAATAAAAATGTGATCAGATCTGAAGGGCTTTTTCACAATGATCTCTGTGGGATAGTAAAGTGCAAGAGGTCAGCAGTATCCATGACAACAACTTCTGTAGTGACCTGAGACTGCACCCCAGTGTAGACATCTGCACTCTCAACGTCGAGTGCCGGCAATGTTAGCATAGACATTGGCAGGCACTGGTAACTGTGGCAAAGACTTAGAAGACAGCAGAATTGTCACTTTTGTCATTACACACGTAGGAGACATGATCACATGAAGCCAGAATAGGAGAGAAGGAGATGACTGGGCTAAGCTGAAAGGTTCTTCTGTCCCACATGATGTTGACTGGAGTTGCGGTTGTCTGTGGCTCAACTAGTCTGGAACATCCAAGATGGCTCATTCACATGGCTGGCAGCTTGTGCTGGCTGCCATCTGGGAAATCAGCTGGGACTGCTGACCAGAGTGCCTCAGTTTTCCTCCCTATGTCATTGTCATGGTTTGGACTAACCACAGCACGTTAGTTGGTTTCCAAAAGGGAATATCCCAATCAGAACAATTGGAACCTGCAGATATTTTAAGCCCAACCTTAGAAGTTGCACAATATCCGTTCTTCCACGTTCTATTGATTAAAACTAATTACAGAGCCAGTTCAGACTCAATGTGGGAATTGTTTACATAAGGGTGTGAATACTGGGAGACATGGTTTACTGGGGGCCATCCTTGCAAACTAGCTATCACAGCAAGAGAATGCAATTTTGCTACTATTTTAGTGATCTTGTGTTGTCTGCAGTTTATCTAGGAAATACATTATAGATAAAAATATTATTCATTCATTCATGTATTTATTAATTGATTCAGCAAATATTTAATTATCCAATAGTGCCAGACACTGTGCATGCATGGTAGTGAAGATATTAACATGAATATGATAGTTAGTGAAATGAACACAGATATAGGAAAAAAGAGCTACAATGCAATGGCATAAGGGCTAGAAGAGAGGGAGGCCATGGGAGCACAGAAAAGAGGAGATGGAATAAAGTGTCAGGGAAGATTTCTTCCTGAAAGGCAACAACTAAGTTGAATTTCAAAAGATGCATAGGAGAGGCATTCCCAAAAGGAGCAGCATGTTAGAAAGCAGAATAAGGGGAATTGGGGGACCTGAATGAAATGAACATGAGGTTGAGGGGAGTGGCCTGTGGCGTGGGTGTTATCAAGCTTGTCAAGGATCTTGTGGCCCATGCTGAGAAGACTGGGTGTTATCAAGCTTGTCAAGGATCTTGTGGCCCATGCTGAGAAGACTGGCTGTTATCTGCTGGGGAATGGGAAGCTGTTTAAAAATGTTAAGTAAGAACAGGACATTAATATAATATTATTTTAGAAGGGTCATTCTAGCTGCACAGTGGGGTATGGATTGGAGATGGTTGAGGATGGAGGCAGGAAGATGAGTTATTTAGAAGGATTTAGGAGCTGTCCCAATTAGAGAAATAATGAGGACTTAAGAGAGGAAGAAGAATTAAGGAGGAATGAAAAGATTTGGTAATTGATCTATCTGATGTGGATAGTGAAGAAGGAGGAATTTATTGGCACGTTGCTTGTATCAGTCAGGATAGGCTAGCATACACAGTGATCACAACAAACTGAAATCTCCGGAACTTACCACAAAGGTATTTTTCCTTAACCATATGGCGTCTCCTCCAGCTTGTAACTATGCCATCTGGAATTCATGGCTTCTAAGGTTGCCACAACTGAGGGAAAAAGGAATTGAGGGGAACACAACTTCTTTAAGTGCCTTGGCCTGGAAGAGACACACATCACTTCCATTCCCATTTCATTGGCCAGAACTAGGTAGATGATCCCAACCTAGTTGCAAGGGAGGTGAGAAAATGTTTAGACACATGGATATTTGGTGCTGCTCCTGTTAAGTGTGGGTTAGCAGTATGGACTCTGAAAACACCGAGTTTACATCTCAGTTCCTCTACTTACTAGCCATGTAACTGTGGGCAAGTCTGTTTCCTCATTTGTAAAATGGTTTTAACAATAGTACTTACCTCATAGGCTTGTTTTGAGCATTAAATAAGGTAATGCATATAAAAGACTCAAAACTCAATTAATCATTTTAATTATTATTATTATTCACATCAAAATGACTCCAATATTTCATTGTTAGTGACCAAGTCAAAGGGCAAAAGGGTGCGGGACGGAACAAATTTAGGAAGGGACATAAATTAACAAGTAGACATGTTGAATTTGCAGTGCTTGTGGGACCTCCAGTGGAAATATTAAACAGGCCATCACAAAATGAATGGAGCTTCAGAGAGAAATGGGGCTGGAAAGATAAACCTAGGTCATAAACCTATGGTCATAGTTATCAGCTTTTATGATGATTTTTTTTGTCAGCATTTTGATAAGAAAGACAACTCCTCTCTTACTGAAAGGAAAATCTTCCTCTTTCTGTAAGGAATGCCAAAGTAAGGAGACAAATCAGGCCTCAGTAGCAGCAAAAAGTAAAGAGACATACAAAGTAAGAAAGTGGTTTAAGCATTAATTCAATAGTTTCACGGCATTATAATAGTAATTTCATGACTATTATAATAGTATAAAAACAGGCAGGGGCTGGGGGAGAAGGGACACATTGGAGAAAGAATTTTTCTGAAAAACCTACAGTACAGTAAGAGTAGCTTAATCTCCAACTGGAAAATGACACATTTTGGGGAAAGTGTTTTAAGCATTAATTCAATAGTTTCACTGCATTATAATAGTAATTTCATGACTATTATAATAGTATAAAAACAGGCAGGGGCTGGGGGAGAAGGGACACATTGGAGAAAGAATTTTTCTGAAAAACCTACAGTACAGTAAGAGTAGCTTAATCTCCAACTGGAAAATGACACATTTTGGGGAAATTGTTTTACAGCCATTATCATGAGATATTTAGTGTCATTTCAAGTCATTACTACTATTTTTTTAGTTTCAATCATCTAAACTTTTGTATACTGCCATCAAGTGGTAGAAGAGTGTGTGAAATAAGAGAATATTGTTTTTCTCTTCATTTTATTCTTTGAACCTACTTCTGTAACTGCATTTTATTCTACTAAAATTACACACACACACACACACACACACACACACACACACACAGAGTTATTTACTGGACTCTGTTGATGTCCTACTTGAATCCCCTCAATTCACTCCTTTTTAAAAATTTTTTGTTTATTTATTTACTTATTTCTGGCTGCGTTGGGTCTTCATTGCTGTGTGCGGCCTTTCTCTAGTTGCGGCGAGTGGGGGTGCTGCTCTTCCTTGCGGAGCATAGGCTCTAGGTGCCTGGGCTTTGGTAGTTGCAGTGCACGGGCTTCTCATTGCGGTGGTATTTCTTGTTGCGGAGCATGGACTCTAGGCACATGCGCTTCAGTAGTTGTGGCTCGTGGGCTCTAGAGCACAGGCTCAGTAGTTGTGGTGCACGGGCTTAGTTGCTCTGCGACATGTGGTATCTTCCCGGACCAGGGCTTGAACCCATGTGCCCTGCATTGGCAGGCAGATTCTTAACCACAGCGCCACCAGGGAAGCCCCTCAATTCACTCTTGATGTCACTTGCAGCTTCAAGAAGAATTGCTTTATATTGCCAAGGGCATCTCACCTCAAGCATCTGTGTCTTTCTGCCTAGAGACTTTCTCTGGCCTGAGGAGTGAGCTCAGCCCATTTGTGGGTCAGGGTCGATGTGCCAGGAATATAATGGCTCAGAATAACCATCAGTCAGTGAGGGATGAGTGTTGTGGATAAACCCTAGCTTCCTCACCCATCGTAGGGACAATTATGTCGTCGGTTCTACATCAATTCCATCAACTCTCAGAATTACCCAGGGAAAATGAGCCCCAGTTGCCCACCGCAGTAACCCATTCATTAAAGCATTGACTTTTCTTCTTTCCTTTCCTTGTTTCACTTCTTCATCACACTTTGTGGGATCGCCTCCTAAATAAAGTCCTTATACCAAATCCTTGTTTTCGCTTGGTCTGCTTTTGGGAGAACCCAAGTAAGACAACAATTCACCTTTAATTTTACTTTTAAAGCAAAAATCCTTCCCAGCACTAAGTCGTGCTATTCATTGCCAAACAATCTAAAGATTGCATATCTATTAGTCTGTAAAATTTGTCTTGTGTCACAGATAGGATATTCACTCTGCTTAGGTTTTGCCTTTGAAGCACATGTATAGCCTTTGATTTTGTTTTGCTGTGAGGTGGAGTAGAAAGCTCCTGGCTTTGAAAGAAAAAAAAAAAGTTTACCTCTTTCTACCTAAGTAGCTTTGTCAAATTACTTAACCCGTCCAAGTGTCAGTTTTCTCATCTATGAAATGGGGATAATAATACCTACCTCTTAAGGCTGTGGGGAGGACTAAGTGAGGTTATGCCCTGAATACAGGGTCCAATTAAAAGTGGTTCATTCTTTTTTTTAATGTATTTTATTTTTATTTTATTTATTTATTTGGCTGTGTTGGGTCTTAGTTGCAGCACGCAGGATCTTCATTGTGGCATGTGGGATCTTTGGTTGCGGTGCATGGGCTCTTCATTGTGGTGCGCAGGCTCTCTAGTTGCAGCACGCGGGCTTCTCTCTAGTTGTGGTGCACGGGCTCCAGAGTACCCGGGCTCAGTACTTGCGGCGCACAGGCTTGTCTCTAGTTGTGGCACTCAGGCTCTAGAGCATGCAGGCTTAGTTGCCGCGTGGTATGTGTGACCTTAATTCCCTGACCAAGGATCAAACCCAAGTCCCGTGCATTGCAAGGCAGATTCTTAACCACTGGACCACCAAGGAAGTCCCAAAAGTTGTTAATTCTTAATATTGCCATTTGCAGTGACATGGATGGACATATCACGTGAAGCAAGTCAGACAGAGAAAGACAAATGTTATATGATATCACTTATATATGGAATCTAAAAAATAATACAAATGAATTTATTTACAAAACAGAAACAGACTCACAGACATAGAAAACAAACTTATGGTTACCAGAGGGGGAAGGGAAGGGGAGATGAATTAGGAGTTTGGGATTAACAGATACACACTACTATATATAAAATAGATAAACAACAAGGACCTACTGTATAACACATGGAACTATATTCAATTGTTTGTAATAAACTATAATGGAAAATAATCTGGAAAAAATATATATATAACTGAAAAAAAGTGGTTCATTTTTTAATGAAATAAGTAGATAAAACATCTAGCAAAATACCTCGCACGTGTGTCTTAGTTCCTTTCTCCTTAACTTCTTTCCCTTAAAGTATTACCTTCTTTCTCTAAATAGTACCAAAAAGAAGAAAATAACAAAAGAGCTATCTAGGGCATATTCTTATTTGTACCATAAAACCGTCATGATTATTTTTCCTTATTTAGACATAAATTATTTATTTGCTCTTTAATACTCTTCCCTCCTATTCAGTTTATTCTTATTTCTCTCTCTGTCCTTTTTATCTTTCTCCTACCTTCTCTGCCTCAGTTTAACTTTGCCTGGTTTGTCACTGGTCTACTAGGCCTATAATAATAATATTTTTCCAATTTAGTTTTAGAGTATTTTTGCACAGTTTAAAGTAATAAGACAGATTTCCTAGAATTTTCCTAAAAAGTGACAGAATTCCTTGCAAAATATTTCTAATAAAACATGTATTTAAAAATCACAGCCTAGGGTTCATGGCCCTGTCCAGGCACTATGGATGTGTGTTTGGGACTTCCCTGGTGGTCCAGTGGTTAAGAATCTGCCTTCCAGTGCAGGGATGTGGATTGAATCCCTGGTTGGGAACTAAGATCCCACATGCTGTGGGACAACTAAGCCCACGTGCTGCAGCTGCAGAGTCCATGTGCTCTGGAGCCTGCACACCACAAATAGAGAGAAGCCCGAGCGCTGCAATGAAAGATCCCGTGTTCTGCAACTAAGACTCGACACAGCCAAAAAAACGAAATAAATAAATAAATAAATAAATATTTTTTTTTAAAGAAAATAAAAATCACATTAAACTGGTTTTCCATCATAGTTGTAGAAAAGTTGAAAAACTGATTTTGGAATTATAATAAGATTCCCAACACCAAGTTCATCTAAGCAGGAATTCTGAGTTCAACTCAGCATAAGAGATTGTTTTAATTCAGTTGAGTGTACCCTCACTAGTTTTGAACAATAAAAATGTTTACATCTGATGTTATAAGTCATAGGAGCAACTAATCTATTATTTCTGCTCTAGGATACAATCTATATTTAGGAGTCTTGATGTCAGAGTTAGTGTCTTGACCATTTCAGATTTTTCCTGCCTTAGGATCAAAGCAGATTGCTGTATTGTATTTGTAAAACATCTTTGAGAGCAGGCCAATTGGAGGGGCTCCAGCTCTTATTCACACAAAAGTGTCTTGACCCCTCCCTCAGGTAAAAGTGTCATAGGCTGGAACAGGCAATAGAAGCATTTTAAAGGAGATTGCTATCAAATTATCAGCAATTTTCCTCTTGTCTACACTCAGCTTTTTTTTTTTTTTTAATGTATTTATTTGGCTGTGTTGGGTCTTCGTTACTGCATGCGGGCTTTTTCTAGTTGTGGCAAGCGGGGGCTAATCTTCATTGTGGTGTACAGGCCTCTCATTGCGGTAGGTTCTCGCTGCATAGCACTGGTTCTAGGCGCATGGGCTTCAGTAGTTGTGGCATGCAGGCTCAGTAGTTGTGGCTCGCAGGCTCTAGAGCGCAGGCTCGGTAGTTGTGACAGACGGGCTTAGTTGCTCTGCAGCATATGGGATCTTCCCGGACCAGGGCTCGAACCCATGTCCCCTGCATTGGCAGGCAGATTCTTAACCACTGCGCCACCAGGGAAGTCCTACACTCAGCTTTTCTATTTTTCATTGGTTTATCCCTTACTTTTGAAATCATTAAATTATTATTTTTTAAATCTTTAGCTTTATGTATTTTTATTCAAACTTTTTTGAATGCCAAATGGAAAGACATTTCAAACTTTTTTTCAAAGAGGCTCTTGCCTTTTCAAATTTCACAAGAAGAAAATAATTGGGGGCCATATTGAAGTATTTTAATAATGGGTGCAAATATAATACATATTCATGTGTAGTCTCTACTATGCATTAGTCTTTTGTGCATTTAGAAAATGGAAAAGAGTACAAAGTAGCAAAAAAATTCCAAGGAATAGTTTTACCACCCTAAGATAACCATCTTTTAAGAGTGTTTTATTGCAGATCTTTTCTGTGAACATAGACCCATACTTTGTTAAAAAAAAATAATAATAATTCTAAATGTAAATATGTAAAGTCTTATAATCTGATTTTTTTTTCAACTAACACAGCATCATGAACAGTTTCCTATGTCATTAAGTATTCCTTTACATCACTTTCAATAGCTGCATCATATGTAACGTCCTATGGCTGGACAAAAGCTTGACAAGAAAATCTGAAAATAGTAGTAAAGATTATAGGCTTTGGAAACAGATATAACTGGGTTTAAATTCTGAATCTGCCACTTACTAGCTTTATGATCTTAACCAAGATACTTAAAGTCTCTGAATCCAACTTGTAATCTATAAAATGAAGAATAAATGAGACAATATATGTGAAATTCAGTATAGTACTTGTTACATAATACATTTAGTAATTGAGAATTCAATAAATAATAAATAGATGCTATTATCCTATTTTTTATTTTTCACACCATTATAAAAAATGTTACACTAACAGCATTGTGTCTAATTGTGCATTTCTGTGATTAATTTCTAAATATAAATTCTTGAAAATGGAATTGCTGGGCCAAAGTTTACATATATTTTGGAAGATTTCCTACAAATTGTAAATCACCATTCTAACAATTCATACTTCCACTGGTACAGCATAGGTGTGCATATTTCTCTGTTTCTTTCCCCAGATTGCCGATAGGATAGGGAAAAATTTATATTTTGTAGGTTTAATGCATATGGCTTTGAATATTTTGTTGATAATTAAAAATACAATTAATGGTCATTTGTAGGTATTCTTTTGCAAGTGGACTGTTTATATTCAACACACATTTTTTTCCCATTATTGTGTTTGTCCTCTTCTTAATGATTCCTAAGATTTTTGAGATACTTTTTGTTTACACATGTTGGGTAGTTTTCCAACTTTAACGTGTTTTGATGTTTTTTGACATGCAGAAATTTTAAATATTTATGAAGCCAGATTTTACAATCCTTTACTTTAAATATTGTGTTTTTGCATGTAAAGCAAGCAAAACATTTTAAGATACTATACAGGGCTTCCCTGGTGGCGCAGTGGTTGAGAGTCCGCCTGCCGATGCAGGGGACACGGGTTCGTGCCCCGGTCCGGGAAGATCCCACATGCCGCGGAGCGGCTGGGCCCGTGAGCCATGGCTGCTGAGCCTGCGCATCCGGAGCCTGTGCTCCACAACGGGAGAGGCCGCAACAGTGAGAGGCCCACGTACCACAAAAAAAACACAAAAAACAAAGATACTATACAAAGGAATATGTTTAAAGTTGTGATCTTAAACAGGAGGAGAGGATTTATGGGGGAAAACTCTAGGATTTAATAATTTAAATATTTGAGAATATGTACTTTCTTGGTACTATAAAATCAAGTTCAGGTGGCAGTTTTGAATTGTGCTGTGTGGACTTTGTGGAGATAGGGAGGAGGGCTAGGGGCACAGAAACATAATGAAAGTTTTGAGAATCTGCTTTTGTTAGGCACTGGGCTTGGTGCTTCAGATTGGTAAATCGTTTAATTCTCAGACCAGCCCTAGGAGATCATTAATCTACCTATTTTACGGTTTCCATTCATTTGACAAGTATTTTTTGAGCATAGTATCAGTTTTTAGATTTCCTTTTATAGGAAGTGAAAAAATAAATCCAAACTGGTTTGTGCACAAAGAGAATTTATTTTATCATGAAAAAGTCTGGCAGTAGTTCTAACTTCCTTGGTAGCTTGACCCAGGGCCCTAACTGGCCTCACGTGAGTCATGTGCCTCTCCCTGAGTCAATCACTGTGGTCAGGGGGTACAGTCAGTGGTCTCATTGGCATAGCATAGACATGTTCTCCCCTTGGAGCTTTGGGATTACGTTCCTCTAAAGTGTCTGTACTGAGGGAGCAGCATAAACAAAGGCACAAAGATATGAAAACCTGAAACATCAGAAAAATTTACATGAACAGATAAGGCTGTCATTTTGTGTACCAGGGATTGGCTGAGATTTAAAAAAAAAAAAAATCAGAACTCAGTTCAACATAAACTGGACTCAGATGGTAGAAATTTCCATATCCATATTCTTTGCTGTGTAATTTGGACTGTGTTCTGAGGGCAATGTCAAGGCCAGGAAGGGAACGGAAACCGCACACCTCAGATGGGACTCGAACCCAGCCAAAACTCAGATTGGTACTTGAACCCCTGGGCTGAGACTCTTAGCCAAAACTCTAAGACTTGAACCCACGGGCTGAGACTTTTACTCAGCCAAAACTCAGATTGGAACTTGAACCCATGGGCTAGGACTCGAACCTGCTGTCTTTTAATTGAGATCGGACACCTGGTCTCAGGACTTAGTGAAGCTCAGGTTCTTTATGTCTCAGTGCAGGAGGAATTCAGCAAGAGGCAAATTGATAGGTAAGAAGTGGATTTATTTAGAAAGATACATATTCCATAGATAAAATGTAGTCTGTCTCAAAAGGTGAGAGCAGCCCCGAGATATGGGGTGGTTAGTTTTTATGGGCTGGGTAATTTCACGGGCTACCAAGTGGAAGAACTGTTCCAAGTATTTTAGGGAAGGGCTGGGGATTTCCAGGAATTGGGCCATCACTCTCTTTTGGGCCTCTTATCATCAGCCTCAGAACTGTCTTGGCGCCGGTGGGTATGTCATTTAGCTGATGTATTACAATGAGTGCATAATGAGGCCCAGACATCTACTGGAAGTCAAATCATCTGCCGTCTTGGGGCAAATGGGTTCTAACCAGTTATGTTGTATCCTCAACAGCTATGTCATTCTTTTAAAGGTTGTGCCCTGTCCCCTTCCCTCCTGTTTCAGAACGAAGGAAGATAATAACAGGAAAGAATCTCAGCGTTGAATAATATTTGAGGAGTGAGCAGACGAATAGGAGTCCATAAAGGAGAATAATAAGAAACTTCTCAGTAAGGCAGGAGAAGTAGGCAGGAGAAGTAGGAGAAGAGAGTAGCATCCCTTGAAGCCAAGGAACATTTCAAGGAGCCAGAAATCAACAGTGTCAAATTCAGAATAGAGGTCAAATAGCATAGGGTCTGAAAGATGTCCATTGGATTTTCAAATAAGAGAGATGGAATTAAGGGGTCACTAAGGGGCCAAAGAGCCCATTATCTAGAAGTAAGAGAGGTGATAGGCTAAAGGGAGGAGAGTTTGTGATCTAAGATGATCTATTGAAGCTCAAGATTTCAGAGTTTCAGTTTTCGTGGACCATGAAATAAAGATAGCTTTAGTCTGGGAGGTTAATGAGTGTTGAGGTGAAACTATTGACTTCATAAATTTAATATAGAGACTGAGAAAGTTCCCAAATCCAGAAAAGTGAGAAATGGCTGGGAATTTGTTAATAAGTAGGTGCGGAGAGATGGTTGGCACAAACCTCATAAAAGGAAGTCTTTCCTATGGAAGAAGAAAAATAGAGGTATGAAAGGGACAATAGGCAAGTTGAAGAATAATGACACTTCTCCCAGGCCTCATGGTTTGTGTGGGGCAAGAAAAGAAATGCTCCCTTTTCTAGAGAGGACAGAAGGTGGGGAAAGACAGGATTTCACCATTTCTGAATGGCTACATAAAAATCTGGATATTTTCTGAACAAGATATAGTCAGTATGTAGTAAAGAATATATAGTAAAGAATCTATATAAATATAGATTATATATATTTATAAATATAGATTATATATTATATATATAAATATAGCTTTAGAATATATAAAGAATATATAATAAATCTCTTGCCCAAGAAGATGCTCTGGACTTTGCCCTTGGCTTCTGGGAGGTAATCTCTGGGTCCTAGGAGTGTTGTATCTGATAGAGTGTCTTTGTTTGCCTGGGGGCCTTGGGTCACACTGGATAGTCCAACAATGTGATTTAGGGTGGAGGGCTGGCTCCTCCTGCATAGTCTTAGGGGTGGGGAATGACCACTCCAGAAAGACCAACAATGTGACTTAAAGTGGGGGCTTTGGATCAGTCAACCTGGAGACTTGAGATTAACCATGTGGGCAGTTAATCAGTCAGTCACGCCTATATGATGAACCTCCACTAAAAACTCTGGGCGCAAAATTTCCCTGGTTGGCCGTGCTCCTTATGCATTGTCATACATCGATACTGGGAGAGTAAGCTGTTCCTGACCCCAGGAAAAGGACAAAAGAAGCTCTGCATTTGGCACTTCTCCTGGACTCTGCCCTGGACTCTGTGTTTTTTTCCTTGGTTGATTTTAACCTGTATCCTTTCCGTGTAATAAACCCTAATCTTGAGTATCATGGCTTTCAGTGAGTTCTGTGAGTCCTTCTAGCTAATTATTGAACCTGAGAGTTCAAACTTGGTGTCAGAAGTGAGTGGTCTTCGGGAAGATGCCCTCTAACTTTGTGGTTGGCCTAAACACTTTGCAGGAGGAAAAAGTCTGCAGATACTACTTTCTTTGCTTTCTTATATCGGTAGAATACAGTTTATGTTTTAAGATAGTGTTGTTTGTTTATGCTTTAAGACATTGTATACTTTTAAAATAAAGCATTCATTAGACTCCTTTACACAATATTTGTCTATAGTAGGTTCATGAGTTCATTCAGTAAATACCTGTTGAATTTAACTGAGAGCAATTAAGGAAGTTAGGAAAGAATCCATTCAAATTGTTTCTGGCGTACATTTTATCAAATGTTTTTTTTAAAGAGAAAATACTTTATGTTATATATCATTGTATATGTTATATGTTATATGTCATTTATGTTATGTTATGTTATATGTCATTGTATAATATTGGGCAAATCACATAAT
Organism: Tursiops truncatus; assembly: GCF_011762595.2. Lineage (NCBI taxonomy): Eukaryota > Metazoa > Chordata > Mammalia > Artiodactyla > Delphinidae > Tursiops > Tursiops truncatus. The sequence continues at coordinate 126,244,391 of NC_047034.1, forward strand.
TTCTTTGCATTTGATCATTTCTAAAATTGAAGATAATACCATTCTCATACATAGTAATTAAAGATTAAGGATTAATGAAAGATGAAGCATTGAATGAGAGATGTTATTAAAAATTTCTAGTCTAGTATCTGGCACATAGTTGTGTTCCATAAATATTAACTCATATAATGATAATATTCTAAGAATTTTATATAAGATTCATGTTTTAAAAATTTTATTGACTAAAAATTGGTAAGTGGCTAACAATTCTGAACTCAATTCTCCTTTATTTAAGAAGCTAATTTCACCTTTGTGCAAATTTGAGGTGAAGGCATTATAATATTAGTCAAATGTCCACTAGATTCTATTTACCAATTCCATACAAATCATTGTACTTGAATGGATATGGTTTTAAAAATATGATAGAATTAAACTACCTTATACTTTTATCATTGAAAGTCTTATATTTAAATAAATTGATTCCAATTTTTTCATACATTGGCTATGAATAACAATTTCTAACTCAATTTTTATGACTACATAGTTAAAACTACTTTTTTTGCAAAGTTCTGTCATTGCCACTAGCATGGACTTGTGTTGTGATGATTAATGCTGTTTTCTAAAGCTTTTACTTCTATTTTGATTTGCATCAGTTAAGGCACATTCCTGAAATAGTTATCAATATAACTCTTGACTAAAAACTTAATCATTGTTGTAGAAATGCTCCACCATTCTTGAGCAAATCAAGCATGTTTTCAAGTCAGTCATTTTTATTTTATTTTATTTTATTTTTGCAGTACACAGACCTCTCACTGTTGTGGCCTCTCCTGTTGCAGAGCACAGGCTCTGGACATGCAGGCTCAGCGGCCATGGCTCACGGGCCCAACCACTCCGCGGCATGTGGGATCTTCCCGGACCGGGGCACGAACCCGTGTCCCCTGCATCGGCAGGCGGACTCTCAACCACTGCGCCACCAGGGAAACCCAGGTCAGTCAATTTTAGATTATTATTCTGTGGTGTGTATGAATGGTATAGGGTGTGTGTGTGTGTGTGTGTGTGTGTGTGTGTGTGTGTGTGGCCAAACCTGCTATACAACTTGTAAAATACAAGGGTGATCTTACCAATCACACGGGGCGGTTTCTTGGCCTCAGGAATAAGAATGGGTTTTCTTTTGTTTGTTTGTTTGTTTGTTTAATGTCATAAGTCATGAAAGCAGTCTTTCATCAAGTATTCAAAAATAGATTGTCAACTTCCATTCAGAGCTGCAAACTGCATGGAGGAAGCTTTAAGCTTCTTTTTGAAATTCTGCATTTCCAAGAAAGTACAAAAGGAAGAAGGAAATAAAGAGAAGCAAAGTCACTGCTCCCCAGTTCTTTTTACTTGATTTTCTTCTTTCCTTAACCTCTCTCTCCTTCCAGTCTTCAGCATAATAGTTTTTATATCCGTAAGGGTTTGGTGAGTCATTTTGGTTTTTAGTGACAGAAGTGTGGGGTCGAAAACCCGTTGGAGAAGAGAGAACTCTGCTCTCAAGACCTTTTCAAGGTAGGGAAAGCTCAGGAAACTGTTTCTGTGGACACAGGACGCATTGCCAAGGGGCTAAAGCGGGCAGAAAAGAGCTACCAGAGCCAGAAGAGAAAAGAAAGAAGTAGATGCCGTCTGGGGAGGTAGAGGCTCTGGAAGGCTGGAAATTGAAATTTGTATGGAGATGGAAGGCAAAATAAGAAATTCATAGTTTTGGGGCTTCCCAGGTGGTGCAGTGGTTGGGAATCTGCCTGCCAATGCAGGAGACACGGGCTCAAGCCCTGGCCCGGGAGGATCCCACATGCCGCAGAGCAGCTAGGCCGGTGTGCCACAACTACTGAGCCTGTGTTCTAGAGCCCGCGAGCCACAGCTACTGAAGCCCGCGCGCCTAGAACCCGTGCTCCCAACAAGAGAAGCCACCGCAATGAGAAGCTCGTGCACCGCAACAAAGAGTAGCCTCCACTCGCCACAACAAGAGAAAAGCCTGCGTGCAGCAACAAAGACCCAATGCAGCAAAAAATAAATAAATCTAATTAATTAATTAAAAAAATAAAGAAATGCATAGTTTTATTAAGTTTTAGACCCTTCCTGCCCTGGTCGCAGTAATTTCTCCAGTGAGATCTGACTGGGGAGGGATTGGGTGAGAGGCGTCACCATCATGCTGGGTTGTGGGCTTGCTCTCACCACGCTTTCTCAGGTGAGTGTGGGATGCAGGTGGGAGGCTGGCTTCAGGGGCTTTTCCCAGGTTCCTTGAAAAGACCTTTGCTTTTTCTATACTTAATTTTAGGAGCTTCCTCAATCAAAACATCTTTGATATTTTGGCTTCCTATTTAAGGATCTGTAGGCATAGAGTGTGCAGGGCCCTTGTTTTCCACATGCACCTGTGCCCCTGCGCCCCGCCGGCGGTTCCTGCAGTGGAGGCTCCCTGGGGAAGCAGAACTGGAGGGTGGGCATGTGGTGCAAGCCGACTCTGGGCTGCATAATTGGTGCACTTCAAACTTCCCAAAACAGACAGAATGGGCCTGGACCGGTCTGGCTGGAGTTGATCACTCCTGCAATAATTGTGGTGGGATTTCGAATTGGCCAATGGATTCTTCCAATCGTTATCTCATTGTTTGCCCACAGTAATACTCCCCAGAACATATACATCATACTTTTAAAACATTTTTGATATTTGCCATTAGAATTTTACCATCCAACCTCAAATTGGTTGACCAGCAAATTTTAGTAATGTTTGAAAAAGATGAGGCAATTTCCTCTCCCGCTCTCTAATAACAAAAAGGGGACAAGAAATTATTCGGTGTGGATCTATGCACGTAGGCCAGGTTTAATAATTAATTCTTCTAATAATGAGTTTTTAAATTAGTTCTCATGATTTGTGGGCTGTATTAGTTTTCTGGGGCTGCCATACACCATACCACAGATGGTGTGACTTAAACAACAGTAATTTATTCCTCACAATTCTGGAGGCTAGAAGTTCAAAACCAAGGTGTCTGCAAAGTTGGTTTCCTCTTAGGCCTCTCTCCTTGGCTTGCCGATGGATGCCTTTTCCCTGTGTCCTCACATGGTCTTTCCTTTGTGCATATTGTCTATGTCTTAATCTTCTCTTCCTATATGACACTAGTCATAGTGGATCAAGGCCCACTCTAATGCCCTCATTTTAACTTAATTACCTCTTTAAAATAAAGGCCCTCCCTCCAAATACATCCACATTCTGAGATATTGGGATTAGGGCTTCAACATACAAATTTGGGGGTGACATAAGTCAGCCTATAATATGAGTCATTTATCAACATTTTAGACTAAAAAAAGAATTCCCTTGTGTGTGTACTTGGAATGCGAGGTAAAGAAATTCAGCCAGTTATCTCATTATTGAGCAAAAAGTAATCATTTAACAGAGTACTTACTATGTGTTCAATACAGTGTTTAGTGGACTGTGTCAGGTACAAGTATAAGACAGAGGCCTTGCCTGCAAGGAGTAAACATTTGAACTGGTAAAGCCAGATAATGGAGTAAATTTTAATTTGAGCCTCCCCATTTTCTAGACAGTTGCTCAGTCCTGCTCTTTAGTTTGTGAGTTTAGAGCCACTTTCAGTTTTCCTAAATTCTTCCTTTAATAGGAGACATTTGCAACTTGCTGAAGAAGTCTTCTTAGCAGAGCCGGTTATGTTGGCAACGTTGGGCTTTTTGTTTGTGTGGTTTTTGACTTTTTTTTTTCAAAGTGCTAACTGTTAAAATGAATTAATGCTCTTAAAAGTAACTTTTTAGTTTGGTATTGTTATTTTTAGTAACAACTCAGTCTCTAATGTGCTTATAACGTTGGCCTTGCAACCTTGAAATTTGTTGATGGAGCCAAGTCTTTGCAGTGAGGCCTGTGGATGATTTACTATGAGACTGACTGGGGATTTTATTCTGCTCTAGTTGGCAAGTTCTCTATTTCATTGTATTCTTTTTCAAAAAACTGTCATTACTGAGCCAGTAATTAAGAACATAAATCCAAGTTTCCTTTGAAAATAATTTTACTGAGTTTAGATTTGGCAAGAACCAAATTTTATAATTCACTCAACTTCATATTTCATCCCCAGTAAATCATCATGAATTAATATCATCCATTACAGATAAACGGGGATTACTCCTCTTAAACCGTTTCATTCAGAGACATCGCCAAACTAAATTATAATTTTCAGATCCCAGTTAGGTGTAAAATCCTTTGCCTGGTGTTGAGGTTCAAAGGTAGGTAAATCAATTCTTGCTTTAAATGAGCTTTTAACACAGTGAGAAAGAATTTACCATTGTCAGTTGTCAAATGGTAAATCTCTATAGCACAATGTGCCAAGTTCTATAATGAAGGACAGAGTATAATAGCACACAAGAAAATGAAACTGTCACCGGGACAAAGAATGAAAGAATGTCAAGCAAAGTCTCACAGAAGAGGTTGCCTTTACATTAGGAGTTGGGAAAGAATAGGCTTTTGACTGGAAGACATGAGGAAAGAACATCCCAAGTGGAAGGAAAAACAGGAGTGAAGGACGTGCTTGGAAAGGGGCAGGATGTGTCTGGGGAATAGGAGTAGTAGCACATGGCAGAAGAAGATGGGTTATGGTGGGAAATTAACTGGAAAGGTAGACCGAGCCAGGTCCTGGACTGTTTTCTTGAACTGTCTCGTATGTCATCTGCAGGGTTTGCGTGTTATTCTGCAGGTAATGGGGAGCAAGCCGAGGTTTGTGGGCTGGAGCTGGACCTGATCGGTGTCCTGTTTAATAAAGACAGCTCTGATGGCATTTTGAAGGACCAATATTTGAGGGATATTGAGGAGGAAAGTTAGGGGCTAGCAAGTTAGGGAGATTAGAAGCGTAGTAACTGAGAGGAGGGAAAATGAACACCTGAAGGTCTGAAGGAAGACATGACAATGCAAATAAAAGCAAGGATTAGAAAGGTCTTGTCCATTTGGGGTCAATGTTGCCTCACTGTTCATGGAATTATGTGAAAGCCTATTGACCCATTTTAACCCCAAGATTCTATGGGTTAGGTTTCTGTGACCACATAAGAACTCTCTATTCCAGAAGGGAGGATTTCCCAGCAACCGTAAGTATATATAAGAATGCTTCAGATATATCGATACATATTTAAGAAGTGAGATCATCTCTTTCACCCCTAGTTAATGTATCAGTTGAAAGGGGGATGATTAGATCTATTTACTTGAACACAAACTAATTTTGTTTTTTGATGAGTCTCCAGTATGGCAGCATAGTAATGCTTATCAAAGTAGTGTCCCTAAACAGTTACTATATATTCAAGGCCTACAGTAACACTTTATGGGACAATGAGTTTTAGTTTCTGTTCACTGAACTCAGAATAAGAATTTAATAAAAAACTGAGAAGTAAAACTATGAGAAAATTAGGGAAGGAAAGGAAAGAAGATAATAGATGACATGGTACAGAAGATACTGAATTTCTGGATTAAAATAGAAGATACTGACTTGCTGAATACTTATTGTTTCCCAAGTTCCAAGCATTTAGTACAGGTATAATTGAAGAAATATACTGTGAAGGAAGCAAGTAGGCCATAAGACGTATGGAAACCATTGGTGATTGCACAGTGGCAGGTATGCAGAAAAAACCAAAATGATATGCATATGAGGAACATGCATTTTGCAGAATTTATACGTAATCTCACACATCTTAACCCTAACTGGTAAGTGTATCATTACTTATATTCTTTTCTTATCAAGCACTTAATGTGTCACTTGCATTCACTCAATTAAACATCATAACCCCATGAAGTAGGTCCTCCTATTATTCCCATTTTATGGATGGGACAACACAGAAAGTTTAGGCAATTAGCCCACAGTCATACAGCTGGTAAGTAGCAGAGCCAAGGATTCAAACCCAGGCAGTCTGATTTTAGAGTCCATGTTCTTAACCAGTATACTATGCTGCCTTTCTAAGTTTGAAGGTGGGAGAGAAAGCAGTGTTTTTTAATGCTATGGCTTGATCTAGAAGAACCTCAAGAGGACTCTGTCAAAGATTTATGTATACTCAGAAATGTAAATGCAGGATGAAAGCAAGTGTAGCATTTACTGTTTTCCATTTCCTCTATGGCTGATGGTTAATTCATTTATTCAGTTTGTTAGGTAGTAGGGATGCAAAGATGAATTAGACATGGTTCCTGCCTTCAAGAAACAGTATAGGGGGGAATCAAGTATATCAAATGCTTTAATAAAGTGTGATTAAGTACTAGGATAGCAGTATACATAGACTATCCTGTGAACACAAACGTTGGACATCTAAATCACAATGTATCAGGGAAAGCCTCCCAGCGGAGGTGTTATTTGTGTTGGGTCTTGAGAGATGAATGGGACTTAGAAATACAGGGAATGGATAACAGCATTGTAGGCAGAGGGAACAGCAAAGACAAAGCAACAAGTAAAGGAAAATACAACACATTCAAGAATTGCAAGCTGTTCATTAGGACTGGAATATCAAGTACACGTGAGGGAGAGGCAGGTGAGGTTAAAGGCTTAATCAGAGGCCAAACCATGAGCCTTGCATGATAAATCAAGGAGCTTGACCTTTGTCCTGAAAGCTACAGGGAGGCATTGAAGCTGCAATCAGGGAGGCATGTGATTGTATTTTTCTTGAAAAAATAATTCAGGCAATAGTGAAGAATAAAATGGATAGGATGGAACAAATGTACAGACATATTTTGAAACTACTACAATAATCCAGACAACAAGTTATGGAATCTTAGACTGAGGCAATAGCAATGTGAATGGATAAGAGGAAAAAAACTAAAAAGATATGTAGGATGTAGCATATACAAGAGAAAGTGACTGTTATATACTTAGGGAAAGGATGGGAGGGAGTTTTCCAGGAGAGTGGTGACAAAATTCTGGTTTAGGGAATGGCTGCATCAGAATGGCTTTAAAAAATAGATACCGGGTCTTTACCGCCATAAATCCTGACTTAGTGGATCTGAGGTGGTAACTGGGAATTTGTATTTCTTCAAACCGTTTGAGTTCATTCTGCAGTGTAACTAGGATTGAGAACCTTTACAACTCCTAAGTTTATGGGCTGGATGCCTAAGATACAACCTGTGTGATAATAAAGAGATGCCTATGTGATAATAAAGGTTGGAAGAGATTTTTGGCTAAGGGAGCAGAAGAATGGATTTACTTTTAGACCTACCTTTGGGCTACCTGTGGGAAATCTGGATTGAGTGAGGTATATAAGTTTGGAACTCAGAAGAGAGAATTTCTTTAGAAATAAATGGTATTTACTTCCAAAGCCATGGTTTGGGTTTGGAAGCTCATCCTGGGAGAATATATGGAATAGTGGAAAAGATAGCTGAACATTTAGGAACACTAGTATTTAGGAAGCGGTCTGAGAAAGAAGAGCAAGTTGAAGACATTGGCAAGGAATGTTCAGAGAAGGCAAGAAGATGTGACTGTTGTCACAGAAACCAAGAGAAGGGAGACCCATAGAAAGGGGTGGTCAACATTAGCAAAAGTTATAAAAACTCAAATAAGATAAATAAGAGCAGAAAAGTGCCCACCTATGTATAAGATGGTGACCCTGGTGACTTATGAGAGCAGATTTAGAGGAATAGTTTAAGAGGAAGTCAAATGATGGCTGACTGAGAAGGACAAGGGTTGTAAAAAATTAGAAAACCTAAGTATAGACAACTAGCTTAAGAAATTTGGCAATAAAGGGAAGATGAGAGAGGATAATGGCTAGTAAGGTTAGAGGAGGAGTTTTTTTCCCTTTTTTCTTGTTTTAAATAGAAGAGACTTAAGCATGCTAAGGAGAAGAAATTGGGGAAGAAAACCAATGAAAGATAGAGGAAAGAGGATAAAAAATGGAAGTAATTCTTTTAGGAGGCCAGAGGTAGTAGAACCTAGAGTATTTGGGAGGGATTAGCTTTGGATGGGAGAGGAAACACTTCTATTAAAATTAAAATACAGGTGAGATGGGAATGGATGCCGATGAGACTCTGGTATGAGAAGTGGAAGTTGAAGAAGTTCTTACCTGAAATAGGAGAGACTATTTGCCTTGCCTAGGAAGATGGGTGTCACAAGAAAAATGTCTGCCAGGTGCCAACTTACCCAATAAATTTGGTAGAATACCTAGCACAGTGTCTTTCATGTAATAGAGTTAGTAGCTGGAGGCCAAATGAAATGTTTATCATTAAATGAAAATGTATGCTCATAGAAATAGGACAATGAAGCAGAATTTATGCCCATAGAAGTATAAATATGAAGCAGAAGTATGAAGCCAATATGCTGGTTTAAAATAGACATTAAGGGTTTCCCTGGTGGTGCAGTGGTTGAGAGTCCGCCTGCCGATGCAGGGGACACGGGTTCGTGCCCCGGTCCAGGAAGATCCCACATGCCACGGAGTGGCTGGGCCCGTGAACCATGGCCGCTGAGCCTGCGCGTCCGGAGCCTGTGCTCCGCAACGGGAGAGGCCACAACAGTGAGAGGCCCGCGTACCGCAAGAAAAAAAAAAAAAAAAAGAAAGGACTGAAACTTTCTCCCAGTGCCCTTCCTCCACTGGGAACCATTGGCACATTGCCAAAGACCTATGAAAGCATTTGCAAACTGAAAAAGGAAGTATTGGTTCCAAAATATGAAAATAAAACTGCAAAACTGAAACTAATATCATTCCGTCAATTTCATTAAGTGTCAAATTCCGTATTCTTCACTTCAAAGAAACTCATGATATGCACAGTGACTTGCCAGAAATCATATCATAGCTAAATAACTTATTCATAGCAAAATAATTTTAAATCAAAACCAAAAATTCTTTCAAATTGCAGCTCTGTGTGCGTGTGTGTGTGTGTAAAAAATGGGATGATGTGGTATAGCTTAAAACTCTGATGTGATGTTAAAGATGAGGGACTCTAAAAGTAAGATCCAAAAGACACTTTACCCTTTAAAAGGACCTGCTTTCCATCCCTCTCACAGTAAGTAGCATGTCTCAGTTCCCTCATGTAATTTTTACCTTCCCCAAACTTGGAAATACATTCGTTTCAATATGCCGGTTCCTCTAGTTATTTAACTCTCTCTCTCATTTAGAAATAGAAACCTTTGTCCCCAGTAAAATAAATTTTGGTGAGAAATATAGCATCCTTCCCCATACTTGAAGTCATATTATGTTTAAGGGAAACACAGAAACTAAAATTCCTGAAGTTGTTTTCAGGATATATAAGAGGGGTGGATCCTGAATCTGAAAAGACAGTATATAGCATCCAGATAATCTCTATTCTCTTCCAAAATCTCTCCCCTCCTCTCCTGTAGGAGACCCAGAGGTCTGAGGCATTCACACTGTGCTAACACCCTTGCCCTGCCTCTCTCCTTTCCAACCTGCAACCAAAGGTTATGTGGTTCACAACAAGGCAGGCTATCTGCCCGCAGCCTCATAGCCCACAAAAGCCCTTTGTCACATTGGATTACATCATGGGACAGAGGTGAAGTATTTAGATGTAGCAAAATGTCAGAGGGCATGCTGGGATGGAAAGACACTAGCAGAGCACCAGGAATTCATTCCCAGGGCAATAGGTAGTAAAGGAAAGAAAGTAGAAAAGAGAGCTAAAAGAAACCAAGTACAAAATAATATGAGCTTTTGGCATAGGATTCTTTTTTTTTTTTAATTCCTAAGTAGTTTATTCTTTTGTACTTTTTTTTTAACATCTTTTTTGGGGTATATTGCTTTACAACTGTGTGTTAGTTTCTGCTTTATAACTAAGTTATACATATACATATGTTTCCATATCCCCTCCCTCTTGCGGCTCCCTCCCACCCTCCCTATCCCACCCCTCCTGGCATAGGATTCTTAATTGTTGTCTTTTCATGCTTTATTGTCTTTGTGTGATATTGATTGAATAATATACAATATGGGAGACATCGCATAAAATTTTTTGAGCTAGAAAGAACCTTAGTGTTGACATTGATGTTCATTAGAAATATTAATGAATTCAATACTTTCTGTGAACTTTTACATTTAAATGCCGCTGGAGCCCATTCAATTCACTGAGCAAAAATATGTCAAATGCATAAATGTCTACTCAAATTTTTAAAATAAATAAAATAGAGGGAGATTGGGTTAATATTCCTGATCCTTGCCTCCACTCTGCCCCTAGCTATTTGTATTGCATTGTAAGGTATTTTGTGGCTTTTAATTTTCTCATCTGAAAGTGGAAATAAATTAGACCAAGTCCTGATGGCTAACACTCAGGTCCCCAAAACTAATGTGGACCATCTGACCCCAGATGAAATTTTCAGCAAATTAATTAACTGGAAAGTAAGAACTATTATGGCAACAGAACCTCACCAGTTTGGTTGCTGCTCCTTCTGTGTGACTGTTTGTCTTCTAAGTGCTGTATTAACAGTTTTGGATCATTGACCAATTTATTTTATTTATTTATTTTTGGTACGCGGGCCTCTCACTGTTGTGGCCTCTCCCGTTGCGGAGCACAGGCTCCGGACGCGCAGGCTCAGCGGCCATGGCTCACGGGCCCAACCACTCCGCGGCATGTGGGATCTTCCCGGACCGGGGCACGAACCCGTGTCCCCTGCATCGGCAGGCGGACTCTCAACCACTGCGCCACCAGGGAAGCCCCCATTGACCAATTTAATTTGAATGTAATTAACTCTGTAAATGTGAGCTCTTCTTATTTACTTTCATTAAAATTAAATCATGACAAAAAGAAAATAGGTATAAATCAAGCTGCATGCCCTTGCTTCAGGTATGAGTCACATCTGGTTCTCATACAGTAATCTTGAACTTTCTCCAACTCACCTTTATCATACATTTAAAAATTCCTGGGCTTCCCTGGTGGCGCAGTGGTTGAGAGTCCGCCTGCCGATGCGGGGGACACGGCTTCGTGCCCCGGTCCGGGAAGATTCCACGTGCCGCGAAGCGGCTGGGCCCGTGAGCCATGGCCGCTAAGCCTGCGCGTCCGGAGCCTGTGCTCGGCAACGGGAGAGGCCACAGCAGTGAGAGGCCCGCGTACCGGAAAAAAAAAAAAAAAAAAAAAAAAATTCCTGGGGCCCACATGCTTCCGGGAATTCTGATCATATGAGCTTCTATCTAAAAAACTTGGGTACCTCTGCAATTCTGTGGTTTATTCCATGATCTATACAGTTCTTTTCTTTACCTAAAACAGTAATGTAAAAGTGGATCTCTTAATTTATGCCTAAATAATTGATTATATGTTTAAATTTAATTGCTTTGGAGATTTATTATTTTTTCCCCTCCTTTTAAAATAGGAATTTACTGACTGACAATGGCAAAAAAAATCTTAGAGAAGTTAGATATTCTGGATGAGCAAGCAAAGGCACTCTTGGCCATAAGAGCAAAGGTTTGTAAAATATAGGCTAAAATTCAATTTTCCATTAAAAGGTTTTTATCTCTTTATGCCTCTGTGCTGTGCTCTGAGAGAATGTTTTAAAGAAGATTTTCGGCTCCTTAACTCGCTCTTCAGCTTTACGCTTTTCCCTCTTCAGTCCATCTGTATAAATACTTGAACAAAGTTCTCTTTCGATTGCTTTCTTAACTCTATTTCTGGCTCATGTTCCACCATGTGTGTGGCTCCAGGGAGAAGAGCAGGTTGGAGAGAGCTGCCAGCTATAATTCCAATAACTCTATGTATCAATATTGTCTTTCCTAAATATATAGGTCGTTCTTAAATTCTGGACTTTGGATTTTGGAGGGAGCCTTCATGATCATCTAGTCCAACACCCTCATTTCATAGATAGAAAAAGAGTTGGTACACAAGGCCTCCAATTTTCAGTCTGCATTATTTTTCCATTGTTGCCTGCCACATAAATTCTGTGTGTGAGTGTGTGTATGTATGAAGTGAGATTAATTTTGTCCTTTCCATACCGGATTTGCCTTATATGAAAAGTGCTCCCTTTTTCACTGAGTTATGTTTTGGATTTGCTGCAGAAAAACTTCCTTCAGAGTGAAGTAAAGAAAAAGATTTCAGTGAAACCCCTGACATTTGATTTTCAGTTGGAATTTGAAAAGGATATTGCTACCTCCATATCTGAGGCAGAATCAAAGATCACAAAAGACAGATCATATGGCATTAAAAAAACAAAAAGGTAATCGTCATAACTACCTCAAACTTTCAGTTTGAACTTTTAAAGCATTATTTTATATTTGTCTTAGATTATGCAATCTATATTAAATGTAAGCTTTGTCAAGCATGTATATTTCATAATGGTTATGAGTTACAATATGCTAGATTAGCATTCTGAATATTGCTAGTTTATAAAATATTAATTATAATATTTCACTATTGCAGATGATAATTGTATATAGTAATTATAATTCCAGACTTTTAAAGAAAGACTTCTTGAGCTTTACTATATCGCCCCAAATTAATGTCAGGATTTATTTCAAACTTTAACCAACATACTGCAAAAAAAAAGTAGGCCTAGAAAACTAAGTAAGGCCGTTTCTCTGTGTACTTACAAGGGGTAGCCTGAATATGTAATAATTGGTCTTTCACTGGCATTGTGTGTGTATGTAATGTTATATAAGTTTCTAGGCATCAGAAATGTGGAGGAGAGCCCAGACGAAAGAAATACTCAGGTACAGAATCAATAGGACTTCAAATCAGTTGGACATTGGTGGTAGTGTGTTCTTACCTCATTTATTCTGTAGTAAATCACTGTATTAAGTGCAGTTTTACAGATGCCAAACCCAAGTCTTGATGAGGTAAAATAAGTTGCCCAAAGTCACAAAGCTAACACGTGGCAGAAGCTGGATTTAGACATAGCAGTCTGATTTCCGAGCCTATGCTCTTATCACTACCACATTCAACAGAATGATTTCCAGCTTTTGGTCTTGGTGACTAGATGTACTTTGGTGTTTTGTACTTAGGTGGAGATCATAGGATGAAAAGCAGATTGGAGTGGATAAGAGATTAGAGTGAGAAATGCTGAGCTTTATTTTGGATATGTTAAATTTTAGATGCCTGTGGAGCATCTAGGTGATGGCGTCCAGAAGACAATTGGACAAATATGTCTTAATCTAAAGTAAAACAAGATCATTTGGACTCAAAATACAGTTTACTCAGATTTTTGTTGTTTATGATTTACCAGGATGTCAGAACATGTTTCCATTGTGCAGCCATAAGAAAAAGGAGTTTGTTCCTAACACAAATAAATATTAGTGGTTTATGAAATTCAGCTTTATCACAAACTTCTTTCACTACTATTTTGTTTTTATGTACAGCCGATAAAAGCCAATACTTTTACTTTGAAATCATTTATAGAACTATCCATGTTAAAATAGAATATTTTAATAATACATAGAAAAAGTTGCATAAAATGGAAGTTGGGCATGTAGAGAAGGGAAAAATAATGTCTTATTATATATCATGTATTATATAATTTTAATTATATATATTTTATATTTGTATATATTTATATTTTTGAATTTATATATATGTATACCATTATGAGATAGCATAATATATGGCTATTGACCCATTAGACACATTTAAAGATAACGTGCAGTGTGTTTTATGACAGTATTTTCCAGGATGATACTGTTGCTTTCCCTTTCCTTTCTGTAGTTTATAAAGGCATCATTGATCCTGTCTTTAGTGAGGATATCAATAGCTGAGTAATGTTCCTTTTGAGTTGCTTAAGTCTGGCTAAGTTGAAGTTTGAAATCAGAGTCCAAAATAAAGACAAACAGGCACATAGTTTCAAGATTCAAAGACCAAGTAGATTTTGCTTGCTCGGTGCTCAGAGGACCAAAACTATCACACACACACACACACACACACACACACACACACAAGTACAGGAAAATGTCAAGAATTTACACAAGAATTAGGGTGTAACCTAGGCCAAAAGAAAGAAAATTTGGTTGAAGAAATGAAGAGGATCAAGTACATACAGATAAGTCCAACTGGCAGCATATCTAGGCTCCGAGTTTTGCTTTTAAGACCACTTCTAACAGTTGCCTCTCTTCAAGTAGCTTTGTGGCAATTCTGTACTGTCACTCATGCTTGAATGATTGGCCCTAAACCAAGTTCAAATAAAGAATTCTTACAACTTCATTTTAATTTTTGTTAACAGTAGCTCTGCTATCCCATACAACTGTAATTTTAATTTATTGATTTTATTCTACAAGTGTTTACTGAATGACTACTATACTCTAGGCATATGACAGCAAGAGTGAAATATTATCTCTTCAATAGAGATTCAGATAAGCAAATGGGCAAACACCAGTTGCCACAGAGAGATTCCTAATGTGAGGATCTGCAAGTTTCCTAGAGGAGGTGGCCCCTCAGGTGAGACCCAGGGAGTTAATGAAGAGGCAACAAGATTTAAGAGAGAGAAATTGATTCCAGGCCAAGGCAATAACATGAACAAAGGGTCAGCCAGAGGCAAAGGAAAGCCCAGCTCATTTGAGGAACCAAAAGTAGTTCAGTGTTGCTAGACTTGATAGGGATATGGGGTAGAGACTGGAGATGGATTGGTAAGAAATGAGGCTAAAGGGGTAAATAAAGGCCAGATCACCAAGGCCTTATGAGCCAAGTAAAGCACTCTGGCCAATCTCCTTCAGTGAGGAGCTGCTGCAGGGTTTAAACAGGGCAGTGCATACTCAGATTTGGATTTTAGAAATATCATTAAATAGCAAAAGAGGTCATTAAAAATTATGGGGGCTCCTCAGAGAACCGAACCTTTTATTAGAATTTATAGTATCTCCAGGAACTGCCTGTTCTAGGAAGCCAATCATCTTGCAGTGAGTCCTTTTTCAGCCATAGAGGAACGATTACTTAAATAACAGAGCATAAGGTGGTAAGTTTTTTCCCCATATCAACAATGATATGCTGATTACACTGGCTATATTGCACAGATTTAATTCCTCCAAATCTTGAGATGCAGCTCCTGGTCTTATAAGTTACGTTAATTATAACAGGATACCAGCCTCCACCAGTGCTCACAAACCTCACTCCTACACTAACCCAAGATGTCAGATCTGAGTCACACAGCTTTCAGCTTAGCCTAAGCCTTACATCATAACCACCACCACCAGTACCATAGTAACTCCTGGTAACTGCATGCCTCTTTCATTGTTGATCTCTGGTCTCTTGCTATTCAAAGTGTTATCTTCCATCCAGCAGCACTGGCATCACCTGGCAGCTTGTTTGAAATGCAGAATCTCTGACCTCATCCCAGATGACAGCTGCAGTTAACAAGATCCCCCAGGTGATTCCCATGGACAGTAATGATGGAGAAACCCTGCTCTAGCCCAGTGATTCTCAAACATGGAGGACTAGTTAAAACACAGATTGGGGGCCCCCACTGGCAGAGTTTTTGATTCTGTAGGTCTGGGCTGGGGCCTAATAATTTGCATGTCTAGTAAGTTTCCAGGTGATGCTGACACTGATGGTCCTGGGTCATCATCCTCTAGCTGGATGAGTCCCTCCTCTAGCTGTGTCCCACTATAACCATGCTGCCCAACACTGACATCCGTTCCATGTTTCTCCTTGGCTTGCTTAATATCATAGCAACGCTCAACCTGGTGCTACCCGATTTGTAGCTGAGCTTTGTTTTCAGAGCAGTGGTTTTCAACCCACCTGCATGTTAGTATTACCTGGGAAGCTTTAAAGTAATTGGATTCAACTTTAATTAGTTTGGAGTAGGTCCTAGGCATTACTATTTTAAAGATTTTCCCAGATGATTCTTACATAAAGCTAGGATTGAAAACCATTAAAATGCATAGGGCTTCTTTTTCAGTTACTCCCAGAGACATCTTTTCCATGTAACTATTATCTCAGGATTTCTGCATTTTTCTCGGATAAAAGGGAACTGATAAAGGTGATGGCCACAAATACCCAGAATTTGCTGGAAGGACTTTCCTAGGATTACTTTCCTGATACAGAGAGAGTTTTATAATCATTCAAAAATCTCAGTCTTTTGCCTTTCATTTGTATATAGTCTTTAAGATTTGTCAGTAAACACCAAATCTACTCTTCTTTGCAACTTTTCATAATTGGACCTTTTACAGAAGAGCCATACTTCGGCTTCCCTGGTGGCGCAGTGGTTGAGAGTCCGCCTGCCGATGCAGGGGACATGGGTTCATGCCCCGGTCTGGGAAGATCCCACGTGCCGCGAAGCGGCTGGGCCTGTGAGCCATGGCCGCTGAGCCTGTGCGTCCGGAGCCTGTGCTCCGCAACGGGAGAGGCCACAACAGTGAGAGGCCTGCGTACCGCAAAAAAAAAAAAAAAAAACCTAAGCATTCAGTACTGGATTATCAGATGAAAATGGCAAATTTACCATTTATTAAGTGGTAAGAAATAGGAAACAATTTAGGAGTAAGTAGACAGATTTAGATTAATAGGGTCTTCTCATTAGAAGAATTATTTTCCTAAAAATAAATTCAAAATAATATTCCTTTCAGAAATATTTTTACGACAGAAGGATAAACTTGCATAAGGAAAGATAATGAAATATAGAGACTATGGTAAGAGCCTATAGTGAAATTTAATTGGTCAAATTCCACATGAAAAGCCCGCACACCACAACAAAGAGTAGCCCCCGCTCGCTGCAACTAGGGAAAGCCCGCGTGCAGCAACGAAGACCCAACACAGCCAAAAATGAATAAATAAATAAATAAGATAGTAATGAGATACACGAGCCATGTTTACATATGGCAATCATTTCGACGATAAAATCCTAGGTAAAGTATGACTTATAATAGGTAGGTGGGTTGGGGAGGGACAGGAGCAGAAAGGAGAAGGAGGCATTTAAGTAAGTGAAAACAGAGATTCATGCCTTGCTTGCTGCTACCCACACAACTTCTCCCTTACCTGGGCACAGGTTCTTTAAAGGCCCCACGAGGATTCTGGGCAGGTAACAGCCCTGCCTCCTCTAGCTCTCTGTGGCGAGAGCTTCACTTCTGGGCTGGATGGTTCCTCTTCCCTCCAGCTGGAAGAGGACTCCCACTTATTGCTCATACCTGGAGAAACCTGAGACTCTCCCGCAAAGCTTCTCAGCAGTGGCTGCTCACTTCAGAGTATTTGGAAAATGCACTGAGCCCTGCCCTAGAGATTGTGATTTAACTAGTAGGGAAGAGTCTGGGCATAGGTAATTTTTCAGAGCACCCCGGATGGTTCTAATATACAACTAGAGGTTTGAGAACCATTTCTGGAGGCCTCTTCATTTCTCACTCCCTCAGCTGCCATGTGAGACCCTCTCATGACAGCTTGTTTACCACTGATCACTGCAAAAGAATCTTCTCTCACTGCCTGATACTACCTGAGTCCCAAATAGCCTGACCTTCATAGGTGCTGCAAGAACCCACACTCACTGAAATGAGTAAAGAGAAACCACAGGTCATTTAAGGGGACTCACATGAAGGATAGAGATGAAGCCAAACAATCAGAACAGGTACCTGACTCCTAACGAGGCAGACTTATGGGAGGAAACAGAAGAGAACTTTAGAAAATATCTCTCTTAAGGACAGTAAACAGGAGAAAAGGGTATTTGAAAAATAATAGACATTTTTGAATCAAAACCTGAGTAGGGAAATTAAAAATAGAATACAGATGAAGACTGAATTGGTAATCTAGAAGATCAAATAAAGGCACAATCTTATAAAAACACCAAAAAATGGAAATCAGAAGAGAGACATGTAGATACATTCAGGATACTCAGTATGAAAATATATATTTAATACATAAAGCAGGAGAGTAAGAAACAGATGGTGAGGAAATAATCAAAGAAATATAAGAAAAAAGTGCCCTTTGTTTAAGACAGACTTGAATCTTCAAATCAAAAGTGTTACTAAGTGCTAGACTTATGGTAAAATTACCCAATTCCAAAGGCACAGGAAAAAAGCAGTTAATTACAAAGGAAAGGATAGCAAATCAGTTTCATATGTCTCATCTGCATCTCTGAGGCTAGAAAATAGTAAGCCATTTTCAACTTCTAACAAAATGTCAATCCAGGAATCTGCTATTCGGATGAATCATCATTTATATTTGAGAACAAAAGAAAGACAAGTTTTTGGACATGAAAGACTTTAGAATGTAAACTGCTTATTTATTCTTTCTGAGGGACTTGGAGAAATATTTTTATCCAAATTTAAATTAAATATGAATAAAATAAAGATCCAAACTGGGTATCTTTATTACACAAAAATGCATTTGAAATTTTCCCATGGTGTCTGAATGAAATTCTGGACTTCCACCTCAAAGTGGCTGTTCTATAAAAACATAAAACATTCCAAAGATTACCATGTAAGTGGTCCATACGAGATTTCAAGTTGGGAAGAGGCAGCTTTAGCTCAACCCCCATCCTCCCATCTGAGCTGTACTTTTCTCTGGGTTTCTTCCTTTGTTTGCCAGTGGAACTTCAATGGTCCATTCCAGACACATGCAGCAGCCTTCCTTTAATTCCAGCCCATGCAGCACAAATCAAGGCCTTTACTTGTATTCCCTTTAAGTCAACTGCAACAGGATGTAATTTCACAGGGAATTTTTCTAACTATAAGACAAAAAAAGTGGGAGAGGGAAAAGGATGAATTTTTAAACATTCAAGCAGCCCCAAACCAATACAACTTACAAAAACCAGATTTATAAATTTATGCTAGTGAACTAACCTACCAAATTTATAACTCCAGTTTCATTCCTCATATTGTATGAAAACCCAGTGCTGGGCTTCCCTGGTGGCACAGTGGTTGAGAGTCCACCTGCCGATGCAGGGGACACGGGTTTGTGCCCCGGTCTGTGAAGATCCCACAATGCTATGAGATTAGATATCAATTACGGGAAAAAATCTGTAAAAAATACAAATACATGGAGGCTAAACAATACACTACTTAATAACCAAGAGATCACTGAAGACATCAAAGAGGAAATAAAAAAATACCTAGAAACAAATGACAATAAAAACACGACGACCCAAAACCTATGGGATGCAGCAAAAGCAGTTCTAAGAGGGAAGTTTATAGCAATACAATCCTACCTCAAGAAACAAGAAACATCTCAAATAAACAACTTAACCTTACACCTAAAGCAATTAGAGAAAGAAGAACAAAAAACCCCAAAGTTAGCAGAAGGAAAGAAATCATAAAGATCAGATTAGAAATAAATGAAAAAGAAATGAAGGAAACAATAGGAAAGATCAATAAAACTAAAAGCTGGTTCTTTGAGACGATAAACAAAATTGATAAACCATTAGCCAGACTCATCAAGAAAAAAAGGGAGAAGACTCAAAACAACAGAATTAGAAATGAAAAAGGAGAAGAAACAACTGACACTGCAGAAATACAAAGGATCATGAGAGATTACTGCAAGCAACTGTAGCCAATAAAATGGATAACCTGGAAGAAATGGACAAATTCTTAGAAAAGTACAAACTTCCAAGACTGAACCAGGAAGAAATAGAAAATATAAACAGACCAGTCATAAGTACTGAAATTGAGACTGCGATTAAAAATCTTCCAACAAAAAAAAGCCAAGGACCAGATGGCTTCACAGGCGAA
Organism: Tursiops truncatus; assembly: GCF_011762595.2. Classification (NCBI taxonomy): domain Eukaryota; kingdom Metazoa; phylum Chordata; class Mammalia; order Artiodactyla; family Delphinidae; genus Tursiops; species Tursiops truncatus. The sequence continues at coordinate 126,263,909 of NC_047034.1, forward strand.
TTCTACCAAACATTTAGAGAAGAGATAACACCCATCTTTCTTAAAGTCTTCCAAAATATAGCAGAGGGAGGAACACTCCCCAACTCATTCTACCAGGCCACCATCACCCTGATACCAAAACCAGACAAAGATGTCACAAAGAAAGAAAACTACAGGCCAATATCACTGATGAACATAGATGCAAAAATCCTCAACAAAATACTAGCAAACAGAACCCAACAGCACATTAAAAGGAGCATACACCATGACGAAGTGGGGTTTATCCCAGGAATGCAAGGATTCTTCAATATATGCAAATCAACCAATGTGATACACCATCTTAACAAATTGAAGGAGAAAAACCATATGATCATCACAATAGATGCAGAAAAAGCTTTTGACAAAATTCAACACCCACTTATGATAAAACCCCACAGAAAGTAGGCATAGAGGGAACTTTCCTCAACATAATAAAGGCCATATATGACAAACCCACAGCCAACATCATTCTCAATGGTGAAAAACTGAAACCATTTCCTCTAAGATCAGGAACAAGACAAAGTTGCCCACTCTCACCACTGTTATTCAACATAGTTTTGGAAGTTTTAGCCATAGCAATCAGACAAGAAAAAGAAATAAAAGGAATCCAAATCAGAAAAGAAGTAAAGCTGTCACTGTTTGCAGATGACATGATACTATACATACAGAACCCTAAAGATGCTACCAGAAAACTACTAGAGCTAATCAATGAATGTGGTAAAGTAGCAGGATACAAAATTATTGCACAGAATTCTCTTGCATTCCTATATACTAATGATGAAAAATCTAAAAGAGAAATTAAGGAAACACTCCCATTTACCATTGCAACAAAAAGAATAAAATACCAGAAATAAACCTACTTAAGGAGACAAAAGACCTGTATGCAGTAAACTATAAGACACTGATGAAAGGAATTAAAGATGATACAAACAGATGGAGAGATATACCATGTTCTTGGATTGGAAGAATCAACATTGTGAAAATTACTACCCAAAGCAATTTACAGATTCAGTGCAATCCCTATCAAACTACCAGTGGCATTTTTCACAGAACTAGAACAAAAAAAAATCACAATTTGTATGGAAACACAAAAGACCCTGAATAGCCAAAGCAATCTTGAGAAAGAAAAACAGAGCAGGAAGAATCAGGCTCCTGGACTTCAAACTATACTACAAAGCTACAGGAATCAAGACAGTATGGTACTGGCACAAAAAAAGGAATATAGATCAATGGAATAGGATAGAAATCCCAGAGATTAAACCCACACACATATGGTCACCTTATTTTTGATAAAGCAGGCGAGAATATACAATGGAGAAAAGACAGCCTCTTTTCTGGTAAAACTGGACAGCTACATGTAAAAGAATGAAGTTAGGGACTCCCCTGGTGGCACAGTGGTTGAGAGTCTGCCTGCCAATGCAGGGGACACAGGTTAGATCCCTGGTCTAGGAAGATCCCACATGCCGCGGAGCAACTAAGCCCGTGTGCCACAACTACTGAGCCTGCTCTCTAGAGCCCGTGAGCCACAGCTGCTGAACCCACGTGCCACAACTACTGAAGTCCTCACGCCTAGAGCCGGTGCTCCACAACAAGAGAAGCCGGTGCTCCACAACAAGAGAAGCCAGTGCAATGAGAAGCCCGTGCGCCACAACAAAGAGTAGCCCCACTTGCGGCAACTGGAGAAAGCCTGCGCGCAGCAACAAAGACCGAAAGCAGCCAAAAATAAATAAATAAAAATTTAAAAAAAAAGAATGAAGTTAGAAACCTCCCTAACACCATACACAAAAATAAACTCAAAATGGATTAAAGGCCTAGATGTAAGGCCAGACACTATAAAACTCTTAGAGGAAAACATAGGCAGAACAGTCTATGACATAAATCACAACAAGATCCTTTTTGACCCACCTCCTAGAGAAATGGAAATAAAAACAAAAATAAACAAATGGGACCCAATGAAACTTAAAAGCTTTTGCACAGCAAAGGAAACTGTAAACAAGATGAAAAGACAACCCTCAGAATGGGAGAAAATATTTGCTAATGAAGCAGCTGACAAAGGATTAATCTCTAAATTTTACAAGCAGCTCATGCAGCTCAATATCAAAAAAACAAACAACCCAATCCAAAAATGGGCAGAAGACCTAAATAGACATTTCTCCAAAGAAGATATACAGATTGCCAACAAATGCGTGAAAGGATGCTCAATATCACTAATCATTAGAGAAATGCAAATCAAAACTACAATGAGGTATCACCTCACATCAGTCAGAATGGCCATCATCAAAAAATCTACAAACAATAAATGCTGGAGAGGGTGTGGAGAAAAGGGAACCCTCTTTCACTGTTGGTGGGAATGTAAATTGATACAGCCACTATGGAGAACAGTATGGAAGTTCCTTAAAAAACTGAAAATAGAACTACCATATGACCCAGCAATGCCATTACTGGGCATATGCCCTGAGAAAACCATAATTCAAAAAGAGTCATGTACTACAATGTTCATTGCAGCACTATTTACAATAGGCAGGACATGGAAGCAACTTAAGTGTCCATCATTGGATGAATGGATAAAGAAGATGTGGCACATATATACAATGGACTATTACTCAGCCATAAAAAGAAATGAAATTGAGTTATTTGTAGTGAAGTTGATGGACGTAGAGACTGTCACAGTGTGAAGTAAGTCATAAAGGGAAAAACAAATGCCATATGCTAACACATATATATGGATTCTAGAGAAAAGAAAAAGGTTCTGAAGAGCCTAGGGGCAGAACAGGTATAAAGACGCAGACGTAGAGAATGGACTTGAGTACACAGGGAGGGGGAAGGGTAAGCTGGGACGAAGTGAGATGGCATGGACATATATACACTATCAAATATAAAATAGAAAGCTAGTGGGAAGCAGCTGCATAGCACAGGGAGATCAGCTTGGTGCTTTGTGACCACCTAGAGGAGTGGGATAGAGAGGATGGGAGGGAGATGCAAGATTGAGGAGATATGGGGATATATGTATATGTATAGCTGATTCACTTTGTTATAAAGCAGAAACCAACATACCACTGTAAAGCAATTATACTTCAATAAAGATGTAAAAAAAAACAAAGCTGTCATCTCCCAGTACTTCCACCAGACTTTGGCTTTCCTCTCATAAGCACACTGAATCTTTAAGAACATTTTGCAAAATTAGCATGTTTAAGACCTCCCCAAAGAATGTTAAAATGACCATAATTTAAGAAATTGAAGAGAAGAAACAGACAACATAAAGGCACAATATTAGTAATGAGAAAGGAGCTATGATGATGGATGTAGAAGAAATTAAAATAATTATAATGAGTGCTTCATATAACTGAGCTGCTTTGAAACATGAGTCTGTTAGTGGATAATCTGGGAAAATATGAATGATGAAAATAGAATCAAGAAGAAAAAGAAAATGTAACTAAATCAATAACTAGAAAATTTTGAGAAATTGTCAAAGAACTGTTTTACAAAAGCAGTGTCTTGGATTTCCCTGGGGTGCAGTGGTTAAGAATCTGCCTGCCAATGCAGGGGACACGGGTTCAAGCCCTGGTCCGGGAAGATGCCGCGGAGCAACTAAGCCCGTGTGCCACAACTACTGAGCCTGCGCTCTAGAGCCCGCGAGCCACAACTACTGAGCCCATGTTCCACAACTACTGAAACCCACGTGCCTAGAGCCCGTGCTCCACAACAAGAGAAGCCACTGCAATGAGATGCCTGCACACCGCAACGAAGAGTAACCCCCGCTCACCACAACTAGAGAAAGCCTGTGCGCAGCAAGGAAGACCCAACACAGCCAAAAATAAATGAAATAAAATAATTTATTAAGAAAAAACAAAAAGCAGAGTCTTGAAGCTGTATCAGGGTGACTACAACGTTTCAAAGAAGTATTTAAATGGTTTCTGAGCATAGAGATGGAATAGTTCCAATTCTTTTTATAAAGATAGCTTTGAACCTCAAGTCTGACCACAAGAATATAAAACCATTGCAGTATCTCGCTTATAAATATAGATTTTTTTTAAATCTAAAATAAAAATATTAGCTTAACTGTTTCACTGCCTTTCTCAACTTGGGAACATAAAACATAAAGCAGTTTTATGTTTATTTCTCCAATTTCACTCTGATCATTTTTGGTTATTAAAAGTCTGACCAGTTTAGTATTTTGATCCTACGTTTTAGTTGTGGTTTCCTCTTCCCCCATATCAGCCAGTTTAGTGACCTGAAATGAAAAGGGGTATGGCCAGTAATTTGATTCTTCCTGTCCTGGCCTGTAAGTGGGAGATGAGTGTGGTCTTCCTCTAGCGCACCTTCTCTTCTTCCCTCTTTTAATCTTTTTTTTTCTTCTGGTATGGGATCATTGGTGTGCTAGAGCCAGCTCCCAACAATTTGTTAGAGCTGATTGTTGAATCTTCAGGGATTTTGTTAGATGGTTATTAAACACAGTCATTATTTAAATTAAATATGTAAGCTAAAAATTCAGTGACATACTAAAAAAGATAAAACTCATCACCTCCTAATTATTTTATTACATTTCACTATTATCTAATGTTTTTTGTTTGTTTGTTTGTTATTTGAAAGCCCAGTGTTTGATTTTATTTCATCCAACAGAAGGTTCTATTTGTGGTACTGAACAGACGGTGGGGATTAGAGCTGAGAGGGGGCAGAAAAAGGAAAAAAAAGCCACATCCACTACCACGCATAGGTTTTCCCCAGAATTGCCGCGTGGGGATGAATGAGTGATTCTGGAATTTATCACCTTCTCTCTCCTCCCTTCCTCTGGCTTCCGCTGGGTCTCGATAATGCCCATGTCTTCAACAGGAGGTCCCAAGGCGCGGGGCAGTGGGGAGATCCCTGGGGCAAAAGGCGTCACCCCGCGGCTGCAGTGAGCGGCAGGTGCCTATCTAACGTAAATAATTCTTGTAACAACCCCAAGAGGTAAATACTACCTTCAGTTGGCATATGAGGGACTGAGATTCAGAGAAACTCAATATTCTGCAGAAGTTTTCATAGAGTTTAGATGCAAAGTATGGTCTAACCTCAAAGCCCATGCTCTTTGGTTCACTGTAAGGAAATCCATATCTGAACATCTCTATATATTCTGCAAATGTATTTGAAAAAATACCTTAGTAAGATAAGGATAAAAAAATCATCTCCTTAACAAGACTATATAGCCAACAACATTAGGGTGGAATCTTTGACACATTCCCATTTAAATTAGAAACAGAGGGATGCCCGTTCTCACTAGTATGCCAAACTATTCTGGAAGTACTTGCCAATGATATTAAATAACAACATAATATACAAATTTAAATGTTTTGAAAGGAACAGATAAATTATTTTATGAAGATTAAATGATTGTTTATTGAAAAACCTAAAGAGAATAAACTGAAAACTCATTGGAAATTGTAAGATTATAAGAGAGTTCAATCAAAATTTACCAAAACAATTCATACATTCAACAAATATTTATTGTACGTGTACTATGTGCCAGTCACTGTTCTAGGTGCTAGGAATACAACGGTGACTAAAACAAAGACCCTGCCCTCAATTTGCATTCTAGGATAAGGTGGAGAGACAGATAACAAATAAACAAGCAAATGAATGTATAATATACATTCACTAGTGATAAATGCTGTGAAGAAAAATATAGTAAATTAACGGAATTAAGATTGATTCCCATAATTTACTATATTAGATGAGAGGGGGCACAAAAAGACCTTTCTGGAGAGATGGAAATTTGAGTAAAGACTTATGAAATACATCTCTTATGATTTAAGTGAGTAAACCTTGCAATACCTAGGGGAAGAATATTACAGGCAGAGGGGAGAGCAAGGGCCAAGGTACTTACGTGGGAGCATAAGTTCCTTTCCTTAAGCCAAACAGCCAAAAAACTCACTCTGCTTCCATGTGGAGGAGAGGGGTAAAGGGACACACAGAGAGAGGCCTGGAGGGGCATTCAATGGAAGCTCCTCTACTTGGAAATACAAGAATTGGGAGGAAAGTTTCTGTCTTACAATGAGAATTGTGAATTTCATTTCAGTGTGACAGGAAACGGTTGGAGGGAAATGAGAGTCTCATTTATATTTTACAGGTGCCACCATGGTTGCATTGGGAAAATACTGCTGGGCACAAGAGTGATAGCAGAGAGAGCAGATAGAAGAAGACGAGGGATGTAGAGAAGTAGTTCAGATGAGAGATGAAGGGGCCTTGGACTAGGGTAGATGTGATGAGGAAAGAGGTGGTTAGATTTGGAGTGTATTTCAAAGAAAGGTCCAATGAGATGTGCTGAGATATCGGGAACGAGATATGGGGAACGAGAGAAAGAAAAGTCAAAGATGATTGCAGAGTTTTTGGCCTAAGCCTCTGGCTGAATGGAAATGAGAAAACCTGGGGAAGGAACAGATTGGAAAGGAAGTGGAAGCAAACATTTGGTTTTGAATATGTTTGAAATTCCCATGATATATCTAACTGCAGAAATCATGTAGCAGTTGGATATATAAATCTGGAGCTCAGGGAAGAGTTTGGGGTCTGTACTATAAATCTGGAGGACATCAACCTATAGATAATAAAAGGTGGGAGACTGGATGACATAAACTAAAGGTGAGTGTCTGAGTCATAGCATTTAGAGGTCAGAAATATCATAAATTATATAATTATTATAATTACATACCCTCAATAGTCATTTAAAGAATTTAGTGGAGAAAAATTTCTGTTTACAGTAAATGGATTCTGTGATCCTATCTGGTATACTATTCTGGAATCTGAGCTGACCCTAACTGCATAAACCACCACTATGACTAGGCTTGGCAATGTCCCCAGTATCTCATTTAACAAATTTCCAATGTAGTTTTCTAAAAGTGTTAATTAGCTTGTGAACAATAGTTTCCTGAGTGCCCTCAATTCTATGACAACAGCACTTTTCTCTCTCTGTTTCCAGTGATTACCACTAATATTTTTAGCTCCTGCTTAATCAGTCCCAATCTTTTACACTTTATACTATAATATATTAAAACAATAACATTCAAATCTATATAACTGGGACTTGACCACATTTCTCCAAATTTATTTTTTAGATTAGTTTTGTAAATTTTCTGATTATTTTAATTTAGATTAATTTTATTTCTTTCAGATATGTCTCCTTCAAAAATATGCCTGAATCTAAAAAGAGTGATTTTGAAAAGTCAAATTTAAGACCACACTTTGCACCAACAAAAATAAAAATTCAAGAAATCAAGTCAATAGGTAATGCTTTGTATATTTATCTCTGTTTTGATGTATTAATGAAGTTCTTTTATTAAATACTTTATTATTTATTAATGTTTGTCTTATAAGTTCTTATAATTTGATGTTTCTGTTGAAAGCATTTGCTTGAAAGCCTATGGGTTATAACTGAAGTGTGAAAGATGTCAGTGAGCTATAAAGAAGAATTTCCTAAGAGAAAGAGATGATAAATGTCAGAATAGACATTTGTACAATTCACAAATTAAGAATATATTTTTATGTTTACTTTTCCGGAAAGAAAATCTCTGGATTTCCTTGCAGCTCAACCCTGAGTTTTCTTGTAATTGTTTTAAAAAAATCACTCAAGCTTGTACATCTTACTTAGTAGAAATTTACTTTACAGGGACTGTAAAGGAACTCACTTTCCTAGAAACTTCAGGAATCTGTGAGCTAGGAAACTGCGTTATAGAGCCTCAGAAAATTTGAGTGTTTTATGTTGTCTTTGTTTTTCTTTCCCTGGCATTATCAAAAAACCCATCTAATTGTGTCATGCTCATCAACAGCCCTGACTGAGGCTCCTTGAATCCACATTGCCCCATATTGCCTCATTTCTGTGACTCTTCGTAATCTAATTCCTCAAAAGATTTGTTTACATATACTGTCTCTACTCCCTCAACATTTTTTTTTTTTTTTTTTTTGCGGTACATGGGCCTCTCACTGTTGTGGCCTCTCCCGTTGCGGAGCACAGGCTCCAGACGCACAGGCTCAGCGGCCATGGCTCACGGGCCTAGCCACTCTGCGGCATGTGGGATTTTCCCGGACCGGGCCGCGAACCCGTGTACCCTGCATCGGCAGGCAGACTCTCAACCACTGCGCCACCAGGGAAGCCCACTCTGTCAACTTTTGTTCAAACTTCAGCCTACTCCAAATTGGTCTTGCCTCCACCACTCTACTGAAATTACACTGATTAAGAGTACCAGTGATCTCCATGTTGCTAAATCCAAAGGATAGTTTTCTGCCACCTCTCAGTCCCACTGTAGTTAGCTGATCACTCCCTTCTGCTTAAAACTCTGTTTTTCTGCTATCTCACCCTTTCTCAGTCTCTCTTTTTAATTTCTCTTCTCCATCCTTAAAATACTGTATTTGCTCAGAGCTCAATCCTGAGCCTGCCTCTGCTTCTACATTCTTTCTCCTTGGGTGATCTAATCCAGTCTTACAGATTAGATCACCCAACTGTATTTTAAATCTCTATGGTTTAAAATACCGTAGAGATACCGTTAAATCCTTCATTTATATCTCAATCCAGACTAATCCTCTGAAGGGCAGGTACCTACACTGAACTACCTATTTGATATCTCCACTCAAGCTTCTCATTACATCTTAAACCTAATATCCAGAACTGGTCTCATGATTCCCTATCCTAGCCATCCTCTCAAACTTTCTCTCCCATCCCCTCCCCGCAACAGCATTCCATTCTCAGTACATTGGACCAATTTACGCCAACTGGCTCAAGTCTAAAACCTAGAAGCAATCCTTGATCTCTCCTTTCCCTCCTCCCCAAAGTTCAATATGTCAACAAGCTCTTTTCATTCTAACTCATCTTGAATTAATCTATTTTCACCATGTCTGTTGTCACCACCCTAATCCAAATCATCATCATCTTTGTGTGTCAACTATAGTAGCTTGCCAACAGGTATTTCTTCTTTCATTCTTGCCCTCTTTATAATCACTTTCCTTTTTTATTAAACCATTTAAAATTATGAAATAACATACATTATGAAAAGTGAATATAGCATAAAATGTACAGTATAATAACCAATTATTAAAAAAACACCTATATAACCATATTGCACATCAAGAAATAGAGCATTGCCAACATCACCACTTGACGTTTCCCAAATCACCTCTCCCTTCCTTGTCCCTGGGAGTTACTACTGTCCTGATTTCTGTGGTAATCACTTCCTTACTTTTCTTTACATTTTTACCATCTATTATTTGCATCTCTAAAGAATATTGTTTAGTTTGCTTGCTTTTCACTGTATATGAATGTAATCATGCTGTATGCATTCATTTTTTTTTTTTCTTAGCATTGTTTGTAAGATTCACTCATATTGTACTGTGGAGGTGTAGTTGCTTCATTTTCATTGCTGTTAAGTATTCCATTGCATGAATATATCACACTTTGTACTACTCTTGAAATTTGGGGTTTTTAGTTTGTCAGTCATTGCAATGCTGAAATGAATATTTTTGTTTAGGCATCCTGCTGCATCTGTGTAAAAGTTTCTTGAGAGTGTATATCCAGCATTTACATTACTGGGGATGCTTATCTTCAACTATAATAGATAATGTCAACTTTCCAAAGTGTTTTTACCAATTTATGCTCCCATCAGATTTGTGAGGGTTCTTTTTGTTCTGCTTCCTAACACTTGGAATTGTCAGTTTTCCATTTTAGCAATCTACTGGGTATATAATAGTATATCATTATGGTTTAATTTGCATTTCTGTGATTACTAATAGGTTTGAGAACTTTTTCATAGACTATTGACAAATTGGATTTATACTTTTGGAAATCATCCAAGTTTTACCTTATTTTAAAATTAGTTTTTTATCTTTTTCTTGTTGATTTTTAAATATATTCTTTTTACTAGTTCTTTTTTGGTTTGGCGTATTGTGAATATCTTCCCCTTTTCTATGGGTTTTCTTTTCACTCTCTTTACGGTGTCTTTTTGATGAACAAAAATTCTTCCACTTTAGTAAGGTCAAATATACCAAATCTTTTCTTATTTGATAAATACTTTTTGTACCATATCTAAGAAATCTTTTCCTACTCTGTGGTCATGAATATCTTTTTCTATTTATCTTGCAAATGATTTTAGTTCTTCTTTTTACCTTTAGGTCTAAAGTCTACCTGGAATTACATTTTGAGTGAGGTAAGAGTCAAGTTTAGTTTTTGTTCATGTGAATACCCAGCTATCCCAGTGTGGTATTAAAAAGGCTATTCTTGGGCTTCCCTGGTGGTGCAGTGGTTGGGAGTCTGCCTGCTGATGCAGGGGACACAGGTTCGTGCCACGGTCCGGGAAGGTCCCACATGCCGCAGAGCGGCTGGGCCCGTGAGCCATGGCCGCTGAGCCTGCACGTCTGGAGCCTGTGCTCCGCAACGGGAGAGGCCACAACAGTGAGAGGCCCGTGTACCGCAAAAAAAAAAAAAAAAAAAAAAAAGGCTATTCTTTCCCTTTCCCTAATACTCTGGGCTCTTTGTTCTGGAGTTCTTATTATGTTTCATTATATTATTTATCCATTTCAATACCAATACCAAACAACATTAATTTCTGTAGCTTAAAATAACCCTTGATATCTGGTAGAGCAAGTCTTCCCTCCTTGTTCTTCAAGAGTATCATGGTTATTTTCTGTTTTCCATTATGATTTCTTCTTCTGACACATTGGTTATTTGGAAGTTTATGTCTTAATTCAAAATATATTAGGCTTTTCTAATTATCTTTTGGTTATAAATTTTTAGCACAATTACATTGTAGTTTGAGGATGTAATCCATAGGATTTCAGTCCTATGCAATTAGTTAACGCTTGTATTTTCACCCAGTATATGGTCGATTGTTGTAAATGTTCAGGATGTGCTTGAAAATAAAGTATATTCTGCAGCTGTTGGGTGCAGTGTTCTACATATGTCTTTTAGGTCAAATTTCTTCACTGTTTTCAACTCTTCTTTATTCTTTTTTATTTCTCTGCTTGCTTATTCTGTCAATTGCTGAGAAATTTCAGACTCATTTATTTTTTCCTTGTAGAATTATCAAATTTTGCTTTACAGATCTTTAATATAGTTTAGGCTGTGTTATTAATTGCATAAAATTTTAGAATTATTATATATTTCTAGTGAATTGAACCCTTTTTAATTACAAAGTGATTGTTTTATTATCCAGTATTACTGTAGTTACCCCAGCTTTCTTTTGGCTAACATTTACATGGTATATCTTTTTCCATCATCTTTTTGCCACACTTCTGTAACATTATGATCTCTTACATAAGAGTCTTATCTCTTGTAAACATCAAATTGTTAGATTTTTAAATCTACTCTGTAATCTTTGTCTTTGAAATGGAGCATTTAGTCCATTTATACTTAATGTAACTACTTATATCTTTGGATTTAAATCTGCCATCTTATTTTGTTCTTTCTCTCCTGTTGATTCTGTGTTTCTTCTTCTGTCCTCTTATGTCTTATTTAGGATTGACTTTTTAAAATTTAAACTTTTCCCCTTTACTAATTTGGTAGTCATGCATTCTGTTTCTATTCTTTAAATGATTACCCTAGAAATTACAATATTCATCCTTTCAAAATATATTGTTACCCTCCTTCTGGACAATAAAGGAATCCTCGAACATGTTAATTATTTTCCTGCCGTACTGAGTTTTATGTTATCACTAAAGTCCAAAGTCTTACCTAAATATCATCTAAATCAGCTATGGTGAGACTCAAGGTATGATTGATCCTGAGGCAAAATTCCTCTCCAGCTTGAACCTGTGGAATCAAACAAATTGTGTGCTTCCAAAATACATTTGGGACAGGAATAAGATAGACATTCTCATTCCAAAAGGGAGAAATAGGAAAGAAGAATGGAGTAATGGGTCCCAAGGAAGTTTAAAACCTACTAAGACAAACTTCATGAGATCTTAAGGCTCAAGGATAATCCTCTTTGGCTTGATGCTCTGCCTTCCTGACCCACTGGGGCAGAGGTCCTGCTCTCACAACTCTGCTGAGTGGGGGGGTCACATCTCCCCCACTTCCCCACTGGGACTCTGCTAGGCCAGGATTTCATCCCCAGGACTATCTAGTGAGAGTGTTGGCCCACCCCCAAGGGCTCCATAGGCAGAAACTGAGGCAGTGGCCTCTGATTTTGATACTGAGGCAGGCCTGATGATCTTTGAGTCACCTTCATGGTCATTCTTCCCTTGTCTTGAGGAATAGCATGTTTGCAGTGCATAGCTCTGTGGTCCTATCCTGTAAAACCCAAGAAGTCCGACAGCCTTCCTTCATTTTATCCTGTCTCTATCCCCTTCACTTCAAACTGGCAGTGTCTCTCCTGGGATGGCTGATTAGGTCCATGTTTCACACCCATACCAATCTCCTTATCTCCTTATCAAATGGTCAGTGCACCACAGCCTTAGTGTTCTCTTTTGAACGTGCTTTCTCAGTTATTGTAATATGAGAATTTTCTAAATTCTTAAGTTCTGGTTCCATTTTGCTTAACAATTTTGTCTTCAATTCATTTCTCTCGTCTTGCATTTTTACTACAAGCAGCCAGCAGAAATCAAGCCTCTTCTTTAACACTTTGCTTAGAAATCTCAGCTAACTATCCAATTTCATCACTCACAAGTTCTACCTTCTACAACAAAACCAGAACACAAACACAAGTCAGCCAAGTTCTTTGCCACTTTATAACGAGGATCACCTTTGCTCCATTGTCCAATAGCGTGTTCCCCATTTCTGTCTGAGACCTCATCAGAATGGCCTTAACATCCGTATTTCTACCAACATTTCTGCATATGGTTATTCATGTATTCTCAGTGAAAATGAAAGCTTCCTCAATGGCTCTCCTCTTTCTTTCTGAGTTCTCACCAGAATTGCCTTTAAAATCTCTTCATGGCCATATTAGCTTTTTCTAGCATGCACCTCACAACTCTTTCGGCCTCTACCCACTACCCAGTTCCAAAGGTTCTTTTATATTTTTAGGTATTTGTTACAGCAGCACCCCACCTCTCAGTCCCAATTTCTCTCTTATTCAGGCTGCTATAACAAAGTACTATAAACTGGGTGGCTTAAACAACAAATATTTATTTCTCACAGTTCTCACTGGAGGCTGGAAGCCTGAGATCAGTAGGATCAGGTTCTGTTGAGAGTCTTCTTCTTCGTTTGCAGACAGCCACCTTCTTACTTTATTCTCACATGGCGGAGAGAGCATTATTCTCATCATGGACATTCTACCCTTATCACCTCATCTAAACCTAATTACCTCCCCAAAGCCCAACTCCCAAAACCACCACACTGAAAATTAGAGCTTCAACATATGAATTGTGGGAGAGACACAAACATTCAATCCCTAGCAACTACCCTATCTAAATTATACCTCCCTCTCATGCTGTCCCTCACCAAAATCTGTCTATGTCTGTCATGGCATGCATCTCAATTTATAATTGTTCACTCCTTTGTTTCTTTACTTAATTCTTTTCTGTACTATCCAATAAAATGTGTGCATCATTGGGCAGAAATCACAATTCCAGAGTCCAACACCAGGCACTGGCCTGGCACATTGCAGGTGATCAACAAATAACTGTTGATTGAAGGAATACCAGATGTAAGTTTGTTACATCTATTATCTCATTTAATCCTCACAGCATCCCTGTTACATAAGTACTATTATTTCCACTTAACAGATGGGGAAGCTAAAGCTCAGAGGGGTTAAACAATTTTCCTAAAGCTACATAGCTCACAAACAGAAAAGTAGTTTTTGGTCCCAGGCTACCTACATCCAAAGTCTGCATGCTTGACCATACATTATACCTACTTAAAAAAAAAAATCCATTAAATGATAATACAAATTAGTAAAACTCATAATTGGAGATGGGGGATTCAGGTTGAGGGGAATCTTTCTCTTTTCAAAGGAATTAATGAGAAGATTTATTTGACTATCAAGTATGATTCTGTTTTATTTAGAAATCTTTTTTTCTAAGAAAACACAGCTTTATTGTACAATAGTAATTGAATGTTATATTCTGTTAATAGAAATTCTTTTTAAAAGCAAATTATTCTAGAATATATTTAGCTCTAACAAACTACATTTCTAAAAAGTTTACAAGTAGAGAAAATGGTTTGTTGAGTTAAATTAGAAGTAGTCTAACAGTATAGAAATACCATTTATGTTTGCATTTCTTTCTTTAGAGCCAGTAGAAGAATATCTAAAATCAAGATCTATTAGATCTTTTCATTATCTTAAGGATACAACTGAGGTGGGTTTAATTTGCATGCTTACAATTATTTAATAGAAATCCAGATTATCCCTAATAGTTTTATATATTTTTCTACAAATCCCAAATTCAAATGAATTTTAGGATTCAGAAGCATAAAATTTTAAAGTGATTTCATCTCTGATATTATGCAAAACTTTATATATGGCAATAATAGAGAAAATAATATGTTACCTGTTGGACAGGCAATACAGTGGAAATTATTTATTGAATGTTATCATAAAGTTATCAAAGTTAAGACAGGGCCTCATAGAAAATTATATGTACATAATTTAAATATTTTATTTTAATTTAGAATATAAAAATATACATCCATTTGTTAATCTTTTGATGTGTAGCCAAGACCATTTTTTTTTCTTTTTGCGGTTCACGGGCCTCTCACTGTTGTGGCCTCTCCCGTTGCGGAGCACAGGCTCCGGACGCGCAGGCTCAGCGGCCACGGCTCACGGGCCCAGCCGCTCCGCGGCACGTGGGATCTTCCCGGACCATGGCACGAACCCGTTTACCCTGCATCGGCCAGCGGACTCTCAACCACTGCGCCACCAGGGAAGCCCCAAGACCATTTTGGTTATAGTTATTTAACTCACATAATTACAATAACAATGATTATAACAGGTTTAGCACCAATACTATTGGAAACATTTTTAAAAATTTTATTTTATTGAAGTATAGTTGATTTACAATGTTGTGTTCATTTCTGCTGTATAGCAAAATGATTCAGTTATACATATATATACATTCTTTCATATTCTTTTGCATTATGGTTTATCACAGGATATTGAATATAGTTCTCAGTACTATGCAGTAAGACCTTGTTGTTTATCCATTCTACATATAATAGTTTGCATCTGCTAATCCTAAACTCCTAATCCATCCCTCCCCCACACCTCTCCCTCTTGGCAACCCCAAGTCTGTTCTCTATGTCTGTAGCACCAGAACTATTGACTCTTGCTAACAACCTGAGCAGAGGTACATGGGCATCCTGAAAAGTGACCAACCAGCCTTGACCATTGAGCATGCCTGGATATTATTCAGGAGGTTTTATCTAGGAGACTAGAGAGAGAAATTAATACAGAGAATCAGCAAAGGGAAGTCATTTAAGAGAGTCTCTTAGGTGTTAATTTACTTCTTCTTCTTATTATTATTATATTTATTTATTTATTAAACACAAAAGGCAATTTATTGGCTCATGTACATGAAATGTCCAGGGCTGTCTAGCTTCAGGCATAGCTGGATCCAGGGGCTGATATGATGCCATCATGGGTCAGTCTCCATCTCTCAACAATGGTTTCCTGCCTTGGTTTTCCACTCTGTGGCAAGATGGCAGCTGAAGTGCTGGACCTCCTTCCCCTCTTCTCAGCAGGCTCTTTCTTTCTTTCTTTCTTTTTTAACATCTTTATTGGAGTATAATTGTTTTACAGTGGTGTGTTAGTTTCTGGTTTAGAACAAAGTGAATCAGCTATACATATACATATATCCTCATACCTCCTCCCTCTTGCGGCTCCCTCCCACCCTCCCTATCCCACCCCTCTAGGTGATCACAAAGCACCAAGCTGATCTCCCTGTGCTATGTGGCCGCTTCCCACTAGCTATCTATTTTATATTTGGTAGTACTTGTAAGTCCATGACACTCTCTCAGTTGATTTACTTATTATTAACCCTGTTTATTGCTAATCTGGAGAATGAAACATGAAGAAATACATACTTTGCACCATAATTAATAACATGTTATCATTTTATTGCAAATTTATACCTTTTATACTTTTTAAAAATATTGACAAAATACACTGTCTGGCTTATTAGTTTTATCCTCATCTACATGTTTTATATAGGTTTGTGTTTAATAAAAATCTCCCAAGAAATATAAATATATTGTAACTTCATCATAAGATTACTCATCATAATAAATTTACTAGCATCTTATATAAAACATTTTAATTTTTAAAAAACAAATTAAAATATACATATGCCTTTTTAAATTAAATAATACAGAAAGGCTAATAAGAACACAAAGCCCTTGCACCCGTTCTTCCTGTTCTAATTTCCTCTTTTCAGAAGCAACCATGTTTAACCTTTTGAGGTTTCAATTCCTCTTATGATTAACTCTATAATTCTAAAGAATGAGCTTCTACTGCTAATTTTTTATTTATCAACTTTAAGCATTATCTACTGCATAATCAAAAACAAAGATTTGAATTAGTTTATTTACACTACATCTCACTTCTCTCCCTCTTTCCTCTTCTGTATCTTTTTTTTTTTTGGCTGTACGCCGGCTTCTCACTGTTGTGGCCTCTCCCATTGCAGAGCACAGGCTCCAGACGCACAGGCTCAGCGGCCATGGCTCACGGGCCCAGCCGCTCGGCGGCATGTGGGATCCTCCCGGACCGGGCCACAAACCCGTGTCCCCTGCATCGGCAGGCGGACTCTCAACCACTGTGCCACCAGGGAAGCCCCCTCTTCTGTATCTTTGATAGTTACTTTTCTGCTTTTTCTGTTTTAACATTGAAATAATATATCTAAATACTTTTTTCTTTCCTATCAACTTTAATCACTAACTCCTGATTCCTCTTTACTTAAGATGAAAGATCTTAACAGTTTTAGCCTTTCCTCCACATCTTCTTCCCTAGGTCAAGTATATCTTTATTTTTACACTTTTGAGGTCAATGATTATACTCACTTTGTAACTCTGATTAAACCTTTATGTTTTGTCTGTAGATTAATTCTAAAGCTAAAAATGCTTTAAACAGCATTTATATTATTACATTTTTGTAAATAATTGTTTATTGTAGAACAAAGTAGTGTGCTAGGACTATGTTTCTTCTCAAGGGGTGCAGTGTAAAAACAATAGGCGCTCTTTTCTTATTCTCCATCAGTTACTAAAAAATAATGCCATATATTAATTTCCCTTATATTTAGATCTTGACTGTCTTGTGTACTTTTTCTGGAGTTCCTAGTTGCCTTTCTTTTTTCTTATGGTGAATGATAATAATAGCAAACATCTATGTAGTACGTGAGTGTGCCAAGCACTGTTCAAATGCACATATATGCATATATATGCATTCTTCTTTTCCTGCCTTCTTTTGGATAATTTGAATATTTTTTAACATTTTAATTTATTGACTTTTAGCTGTACCTCTTTGTGTTTGGATTTTTTAGTGGTATCTTTAGGGATTAAAATATACATCATCAACTCTTCAAAGCCTACTTAGAGTAAAATTGTACTATTTCACATAAAGATTTAGAAGCCTTTAAATTGTATAAAACCATTTACTAACCCTGTCTTTCATAATATAGTCTTCATGTGTTACTATAAACCCCATAAGACAATATTATAATTTTTGCTTTCAACACTCCTATATGTTTTAAAGAAAGTAACAGAGTAAAAAAACAACCAAATACAACCAGATCTGATGCTCTTCAGTACTTCCTGAAGATATAGTTCCATCTGGTATCATTTCCCTTTATCCTGAAGAACTCCCTCAAGTATATTTTGTAGTGAAGGTCTGCTTGCAACAAATTCTCTGTTTTCTTTTACCTGAAAGTGTCTTAAGGATATTCTGAAGGAAATTTTTGCTTGACACAAAACTTTGGCTGATAATTGTTTTTTCTTTCAGCATATTGATGATGTTCCAACATCTACTGGCCTTCACAGTTCTGACCGCCATAGTTTCTGATGAGAAATCAGGGGTATTTTGAATTGTTCCCCGGTGTGTATAACTTGTTTTTCTCTGGCTGCTTAAAGATGTTTTCCTCATACTTGGTTTTCAGCAGTTTGATTATGTGCTTAAGCATGGTGTTCTTCTTAATTATCCTGCTTAGGGTTCATTAAGCTTCTGGAATTTATAAATTTATGTCTTTCATCAAATTAAGATCATATTTCATCTCACCACTATTTATTTAAGTATTTTTCTACCCCATTCTACCTTTCCTGTCCTTCTGGGATTCTTGTTACACATATATCAGACTTTTCTTTTTTGAGTTCAGCAAGTATTTATTGAGTTCCTACAGCAGCCAGCCTCCTGTCCAGAGACTTGTGGCCTGAGATCACAGGGTAGGTGAGCAGGCTCAGACTTTTCATTATTGTTTTCTCACAGGGACACATATGTCTCTGAATCCCTCTAAAAAACAAAAATTCTCCTCTCTTTTTTCATATTGGGTAACTTCTATTGGTCTGTATTAAAGTTCCCTGACTCTTTACTCTGATGTCTCCATTCTGTTTTAAAGTCAACCAGTGAGTTTTTTTACTTCAGGTATTATACATTTTCAGTTCTAGAATTTCCATTTTTAAAAATAGTTTCTATTTCTCTAAGATTTCCTTTTTTCTCATTCACTGTGAACATATTTTACTTTTTTCATTGAGCATAATTATAATAGCTGCCATAAAATCTGATAATTCCAACATCTGGGTCATTTCAAGGTTGGTTTTGATTGATAGCCTTCTCTGTTGAGACTAGGTTTCATTTTCCTGGTCTTTGCATGTTAAGTTGGATTTATCCTGGACACCACAACTGTTATAATGTGGAGACTCCAGAGTCTGTTATATTCCTACAAAGAGTAATGATGTTACTGTTTAGCAGTCAGCTAACTTGGTTGGGCTCAAAATATACTCTGTCTCTATAGAAGCAGCTCAAATTTCAGTTCAGTTGTTATATCCTTAGCTGCACTGCTTGCAGTTTTCCCTAAACATGCATCGTTCATGGGTCAGCAAGAGACTTGGACAGGGTTTATACATAAAAGATGGGGCTATCATCTTTGGCACTCTTCTTTCTATCATTCCCTTCTCATTTCCCAGAAGTTTTGGTCAGCCTGAACTTTTTCCTCTGGTTCTTCTGGCCAGAAAGAACTTAAGTTTTCTATCAGAGTTTTAGATGTCCTATACTTTGGCCTGCCTGCAAACTAAAAGCCATAAAAATAGAAACTTCACTCTACGCAAGTCAGTAATTCCAAGTTTCAATGCTTTTTCTTTGTCACCTGCTTTTGTTCATTCTCCAGGACCTTCAGGCAACTTGTGTGTGTGTGTATGTGTTTGTGTTTTCTAGAGTATTTTGTCTAGAGTTTATAGTTTTTATCTGAGAGAGAGTGGCTCTGATAGAGGCTTACTCAGCCATATTGAAAAAGAATTTTCCAGAGTTTTTACTACTTCCTTTATTTTTTCCTACTGCATTGCTCAATATTTCCTAAACATCTATAAATAATAGTGCTGATAGGTGTCACTATTGTCATGCCACACACTAGTGTATTGTCATTAACCATAATATTAGTTAGTGGTTTTATATGGGTATAATTTTTTAAATTTTGCTAAGATATTCTTTATCATATTAAGAAAGTATTCTCTTTAGTTTTATTACAGTTCTTATCAATGATGGTTACTGAATTTATCAAATGTATTTTAAATATTACAGCTATTAAAATAATTACATTATTTTTCTCCTTTGATCTATTGGGACATAAATTATAATAACTTAGAACTATTAGGAGCTTTTAATTTCTTTTATTTTTTTTTGCGGTACGCGGGCCTCTCACTGTTGTGGCCTCTCCCATTGCGGAGCACAGGCTCCGGATGCGCAGGCTCAGCGGCCATGGCTCACGGGCCCAGCCACTCTGAGGCATGTGGGATCTTCCCGGACCGGGACACGAACCCGTGTCCCCTGCATCAGCAGGCAGACTCTCAACCACTGCTCCACCAGGGAAGCCCAGGAGCTTTTAATTTCTTGATAATTTTGTTTGGCCATTACAAATTGTTCCATTAGTACAGTGTTGAGTAGTATTTTATTTTGAATTTGTGAAATCACCTGAAGTCGTATGTGAAATTAGCTTGTAGGCTTCTTCTGGTGCATCTTTTCAGACTTCGGTGTCAAGACTATGTCAGCTATGAAAAGAACTGAAAAGTCTTTGTTGTTATTTATTTTTTAATTTAACTGACATTATATTGCATAAGAATTGTTTGTTGCATAAAAATTTGAAAGAACCTATGTATAAATCTATTTGGGCTGGGTTACTTTTTTAAAGGTAGTTATTTGAAACTTCTTTACATTTCTTTTAAGAATTTTTGGTATGCTCAAATTTTCTACTTCTTCTCAAGTCAATTTTGGCCATTTTTCTTTACATTGAAGTTTATCTGTTTGACTCTGAAGACATCGATAGTCTATCCCTCTCACAACCATCCTTCTTGACTATTGAAAATTACTCTTTATACACTACACTCCCCTGCCCCACCTGGCTTTGAATATGCTGTTGATTGTCTTAATGAATACCCTGGACATATGTTGTTGGCCTCTCCTGATATGTTCTTATCTCCAAATCCCAGCATTAAGTTCTTCCTCACTGATGAAGTGTTTCCTGTCTATTCCAGCCCTCTCTTCTAAACTCCTCCCCATTTAAAGATTGTATTGATTGGTTTGGTTCTTAGTGATATTATCTTATTACATTATTTGCCAATGACTCATGTATGCTAATCATATATATTTAGAATGTGAATTCTTTATGGCCTGGATTTTTGTCATATTTAAAATTTTTATCTCATATTATCCAGAATGAAATATATTCTGTTCCTAGTGTGAAAAAAAATTGTAGGTACTAAACAAATATTTGTTTGGTTGGTTGATGGACAGTCACAAGTTACGCAGTTTATACTTACATATGCATGTTTATTTGGGGTATCTAAATAATTATATTTAAATAGAAATATACAGGGACAATCTGAGACACTAGGTAAAGCTGGATCACTTTTTTCCAGTTTCTCCCCCTTTACTCAGAACTATTCTGCTGTACCTGCTCTGTGTATGAGACAGTAAAGTTTCTGTTTAAACCAAGAGGGCTTTTTTTTCTCAGTACTTAAACTTTAGACTTTCTCTGCATTTGGAGAAATACATTTTATATGAAAATAATGGCTAAGTTTTAGAGACAAAGAAAATAAAATTTAGTAAAAAGTGCGAGCATACACAAATTTTTAAATTTCTGTAGACATGTTCCCTCATCTAAGAAGTGGTAATAACATCTATTTCATAGGGATTTTTTTTTGAGGATTAAATAATCATTATATTTGAAATTATTTAAAGATCTAGTCAGCTGTTAGTTATCATAATTAGGTATTCCAAATATGAATAATCAAGTATAAATTATTTACAATATAGACATGGAAAAAATAATTTCTAAGATAGTTTCCCCTTTTCTTTATGTTTAGGAAGAACATGCTAAACCCTTCCATGAACTGTATTCACAGCATAGACAACAACAACATAGAAGAACATTGGGATCTACAATCTTTTCTCCTGTACCCAGCATTCAGTCTAATGCTTATAAGAATGAAAAAGACTCTATTTACAGGTATACACATTGTGTGTTTATATTGAAGTAACTGAAAATTAACTGCATCTAACTTCAAGATATAGGCATTAAGAAAATCTTTAGCCAAGGAATATCAGTATCTAATCATATTACCACATTATTTCACTACTTAATAACATCTGAAGACTCTATAACAAAAATGGTAAAGCTTAGATTCCTTAGTATGGCATATAATATCTTTCCAGTCGTCTATTCTGTCCTTTGCTTATACTGAGTCTAATCACAGCAAACAGTTTATTCCAACTACTGTGTGATTGACCCACTCTGTTCTTTATGCTCAGAACATACTTCTCCTGATAGATTCCTATTCATCTTGAATAGTTGGGACACTTTTAGCTGCAATTAAAAGAAAACTAACTACATATGATTTAGACAAAAAAGGTATTTATAATCTCAAATAACAAGAAGTCCATCAGTAAGGCAGCTCCAGGTTAATTCAGGGGTTTAATGATGCCATCAAATATCCAGCTTCTCCATCTTTCCTCAACTTGCCTCCACTGTCTCAGCAACTAGCTTGTCCTCCTAGCCTTGCTGTACAAGATGGTGACCACTATTGAAGATAACTGGTAACAGCACCCACTGAAAAGGAGAAAAGCTCTTTGACCCTTTTTTTCTTTTAAAGATTTATTTTATTATTTTTGGCTGCGTGGGGTCTTAGTTGGAACGCAGGATCTTCATTGAGGCATGTGGGATCTTTCGTTGCGGCATGCAGGCTCTTCCTTGTGGTGCGTGGACTTCTCTCTAGTTGTGGTGTGCGGGTTTTCTCTCTCTAGTTGTGGTGCACAGGCTCCAGGGCTCAAGGGCTCTGTAGTTTGCAGCACACGGGCTCTAGTCGAGGTGTGCAAGCTCAGTAGCTGTGGCACACGGGCTTAGTTGCACTGTGGCATGTGGGATCTTAGTTCCCTGACGAGGGATGGAACCTGCGTCCCCTACATTGTGAGGCAGATTCTTTATCACTGGACCACCAGGGAAGTCCCTCTTTGACCCTTTTGTAAGAATGAGGAAAATGCTCCCCAAAGCCCTCCAGCAGACCTCCCCTGGTGTCTCTTTGGCTAGAATAGCTTCATACACTCATATCTAAAAACCAGTAAATCATTATCAGCTTTTAACACAACCAACAGTATGAAATACTTTTTATATCACAATGATTGATATCTATATCAATATCTATATGTATCTATCAATCTATCTATCTGTGGAGCAGAAGATTCAGATTCATAGACCCCTAATTATTTGTCTTTCTGTTAGTTGAAATTGATTGCAGTATTTTAGTGTTTTGAACAATTGTTACTAAGGATCTATGTGATACACTCTATTCTATTCTACTTTTTAAAATGTTGGTCAGTAGATGCTAAATTGATTTATTGTCTAAATTGATGGGTTGTAGCTCACATTTTGAAAAGCACAGGCTTAGATTATTCCAGGTTCATTCCCTTGATTTAGGAAGGCGCTCAGCCTCCCTTGGAGGACAGGGTTGCTTGGAGAAAAATGAATAGGATCGGAGTTCTGTTAGCAAAAAAGGGGGAAAAAAGACTCTTAAGTAGGCAACCCTCTTTTTAACGCATTATCCTTTAAGTTCTACTCAGATGTCACATCTTCTCTGAAATGTTCCTTGATAGCAGTGGCGGGCTGTTCTACGTGTGCCCTTATATGTTTTGGCCCCTGACACCTGTCTCATCTCATCTTACTCCACTCTCCTCATCACTGCACTCCAGCAACACTGGCCTTCCAGTGAGCATTCCAAGCTGGTTTCATACTCAGACCTTTACACTTGCTATTCCCCCAGCTCTTCACCTGGCTGTCTCCTTCCCTTTCTCAGATTTCAACTCAAATATCCCCTTCTGAGAGAGGTCTCCCATAGCCACCTTAGATGAAGTATTATGTTTATATTTTTCTGTAATACTTACAAGTAGTTGAAATTATTTTATATATATGTTTTGTTGGTTGGTTTGTTTGTCTTTTGACTATTTCCTCTCTCTAGAGCAGAGCTTCCTAACCAATAAACTGTGGTAATTTTGTGCTCAGAGAGGGTTATAGGTGTGCTGAAATGCTGATCCTTCAACCTTCAAAACTGTGGAGTTGGCCCCATGGTAGCCAGGCTACAAGTGTTCTCAAGTGTTTATCTCAGTGTACTGAACAAAGACTATTAACTAATATGTTTGTCATTATGTGGAAAAGGTTGGGAAACATTGCACTAAGATACAAACTACTTGAGGATAAGAAAAAAACTGAATTTATTGCCAACAGCATGTGTGTCTGGGAACATGTTTAAGAAAGTAGAGAAATGCTGGAGTGGCCAGCAGGCATATTTGGAAGAGTTCTGCCCTGGACACTTTATTCATGCCAGGTGGCAAAGTCTGTTTGGCATGTGCTAACTGACCTCTCTCCATACCAAGTGTTTAACCATTTGAGGCTTCCTACTGGCTAATGATGACTTTACATTTTAGAGAGATTTGGGAATGCCTTTCTTCAACAAAAATCCCCCAAGACCAGTTTTATGTTAGCCAAACATTAGATCCTTGATCTCAGTCTTTTCCAGTTCTATCTTGTTCACTTAAGAAGTTTTTACTGGGCTTCCCTGGTGATGCAGTGGTTGAGAGTCCGCCTGCCAATGCAGGGGACATGGGTTCGTGTCCCGGTCTGGGAGGATCCCACATGCCGCGGAGCAACTAGGCCTGTGAGCCATGGCTGCTGAGCTTGTGCTCCACAACAGGAGAGGCCACAACAGTGAGAGGCCCGCGTACTGCAAAAAAAAAAAAGAGAAGTTTTTACTGAATAGCTACTACAGATCAAGCACAATACCAAGTACTTTCCATGTTATTTTACATTGAAAAATATTTTATACAAAGTATTTTCTAAATGCCATAATATATATGTGCCTTTTGTGAAAATCTTTTATAATTTCAGCTCAAACTGAAAAAAAAAACCTAGGGGATCATTTGATTTGGTTGGTCACTTAGAAGATTAAGTTAATAAAAGGTAATTTATTTAATTTTTTTTATTTTATTTTGTTCAAAGATGTTTCTAAGAAGAAGAGTTCTGCCTTTTATTTTCTTGTAGACCAGAATGAATTTATTCTGTCTTATTATGGACATCTAGGCCCGTACTACAATCCAATGACTGTCCTAAGACTGCTCAGCTAGTCACATTCACATTCAGACAAGGTCATACACATGTGACACAAGGTCACATTCAGACCTTGAGCACATGCTCTATCTGCTGCAAGTTCACAGTCAAATGGAGAGGAAGACAATGAAAAATGAATGGAGAGAATACAATTGCATTTTTATAGTAGATACAAATTTAATTACACTACAACATGGATGTGAAAAAAAGGTAGCTTTTTATTTTTATATAATTCTGATACTTCTCAGGAGATCCTCAAACCCTGTGTAATGAAAAAAATTCATATTAATCCATTGTGTTTTAAACTTTGTTTGGAGTAAAAATGCACAGCCTCTTTAGGCTTAACACAGTCTTTCTGTTTCTTTCTACCATGGTGTCTTAGTATATGAGTGAGGGGCTCACTGGACTTTGTGACATTGAGGAAAAGGTACTTGGCCAGGGATCTTGGTCAGTGCCCTTGTACTGCTGACCTCATTCCTAGATGTTCTGTGGCTACTGACATTTGTGCTTCATGAAGCACATAGTCTATTCTCTCTGAACCTGGATAGGGTCCACTCTCAACTATCACTAGTATGGTAGAACCCATTTAGTTCTTGTCATGTCTTCATCTCTTCTTAGACTGTCTATTTATACCTCACCCAAGTCAAGCCTTTGCTATGGGTCACTGCACCCCTGCAATGACAAGCTTGTTGCAAGCCTAATCTCAGTGTCCATGTCACATGTGGACCAAGGGAGATCTGGAATGAAAA
Organism: Tursiops truncatus; assembly: GCF_011762595.2. Taxonomy (NCBI): domain Eukaryota; kingdom Metazoa; phylum Chordata; class Mammalia; order Artiodactyla; family Delphinidae; genus Tursiops; species Tursiops truncatus. Next base: position 126,289,417 of record NC_047034.1, read on the forward strand.
CTATATCCTCTCTCTGCCTAACCACACCATTTCATCCTGATAACAAAGCTAGGGTCACCCTGTGTTGGCAGGAAGCTGCCCTGCAAAGCACTTTCATCCCAGAATCTCAACAAAGGATGTGGCAAATATATCTCTCTTCCTTTGTTGTTCTCCTCAACCTACATAATATACTTCCTCTCCACTCAAAAACCAAAGAGGCACACATACTACGGTCTTGCTTCCAGCCCTGCTTTTGCTATTTTCCCCCAAAAACCAAGCAGGAAAGGATGGTCTTGTCAGGTTGAAAGTATGGCAGAGGGTTTGAGGGAGATGTTAGCAGTAGTGATTTTTTTTTTAATTGGGGTATAGCTGTTTACAATGTTGTGTTAGTTTCTATTGTACAGTGAAGTGGAGTTCCCTGTGCTATACAGCAGGTTCTAATTAGTTATCTATTTTATACATATTAGTGTATATATGTCAATCCCAATTCATCCCACCCACCCCACGCCCCCGCTTTCCCCCCTTGGTGTCCATACGTTTGTTCTATAGCAGTAATGACGTTGAGGAATGGGAAAGGCAGACAAGAACAGGCAAGCTGAAATCAGCCCTATAAACATTTATGCTGAACTTGTGTTCATTTTCAGAATAAAATCTCCTCCAGAGATGAATGATTTTAGTACAAAAGACAATAAATCCATCAGAAAGGATCAATTAAATGAGTATTCAGTAAGAAAGAAAAGCTTGCCCCCCTTGTGCTTTGAGGATGAACTGAAAAAGTCAAATGCCAAGATAATCGACATTAGTCCAGCAAAGACAGCAACTTCTTACACGGTAATAAAAACATCTACTACTGTTCAGTAAAAATGTGTATTATTACTCCTTGTGGGAATGTCATACTCCAGTGCCCAGAATCTTTGATAAATTCTCCTTCCCTCTTGGCTTCATATTCTGAAGTGACAACAACACAAGTTCTTAGTGTTCTTTTTAGAACCTCCACCCCAAATCTGGGGATTCCTCTGCACCAGCTGAAAATTTTGTGTTTTTCTTTATAAAGAACGATTTATCAAATTTTCTTGATTATAAAAGAAATATAAAGATGGTATTTTTTTTAATGACTGGATTATGTTTCACTTTTCTATCAATCTATTTTAACTATTTCAACCAGAAAATACATTTATTAAAGGCCATCTGGTAGCTCAGAGTCTCTGGGATGCTGGAGAGACAATCTGGCTTGAAAGCTCTCCAATCAGGACTAACCCTGTTACAGCCCCAGGTTGCTCCACTGGGGCCCATGCTGTTGTCACAGATAAAAGTTTACAACTCTGACTCTGGTCAGGGGACACTGTTTCTAAGATCTTTGCCAGTGCTGCCCTTCCGCTAGATATATCTACCACCATCCTCACTAGAATAGTTTTCACAATGCCTACTTTTCAAAATGCTTGCTTTTTCTGAACTGAAGACTGTCTTAGGTGTGTCTGAGTGGCAGAGCCTAGGTCACACACCTACGCCCTAACCTCAAGCGAGGCTGATAAAGCGAGTTTTTGCCTCTACCTAAGTGTACTTTGACTCGGAAGGTGGAAAATTCCCTAAGGTATTGATTAGACAGACCAAAAATTTGACAGACCTCTACTCCTATCACTAAATAGGTAACATGGGCATCACCAGTGGATGGCAAAACTAGATCTTTTGTCATTTTTTCAGTGATCGTATGCATTAATATGCCTTTCACACTAAGGACACTAATATACAATGAGATGATCCTAATTTCTTACTTCATTAATTATATTTCTAAAAGAAAAGTAGCAATCATTGACTTAAAGTTTACAGACTAAATACTAGTTCTACTCATATTTGATGAGTTTCTGTGGAGTTAATCTTTTTTCCTTACAATGGAAATGTGGAAAAGAGTTCAGTGAGTAGCTCATACATACAGATTTTGCTACTACTGTGATAAAAGTAATCTATTTTTAAGTCAATCTATTACTTCCACAGATATATATTGAGCACTTTTATTCCACAGATACATATTGAGCACTTTTTATTCCACAGATATATATTGAGCACTTTTATTCCACAGATATATATTGAGCACTTTTTATTGGGCTAAGTATTGTGCTAAATGTTGGGGTATAGTAATGAATATAATTATTTTAAAGAAAATTTTCCACTGTCTGAACTTATTAGGATACTCAGACTGTAATTTTGGCTTATAATCAGTTATATTTCTTTTGATTTTTGACTCAATCCATTTTTTGGTATGCTGCTTATTTCTGGACATGGAAACCTAAGAAATGACAGAACAATGTTCCATCCCACCAACTATCATATTTCCCAGTGACAACACCAAACATAAAGACTTTATATCTCACTCTATTTCAAAAAGGGTTTTAGGAGGCCAAAAGTTCAGATTTTACTCCTAACATCTGAACAGAGTGTCAAGAGAAAGAAGTGTGTCACATACAAGGACATCTTTTTTGTATGTTTAAATACCATTATTGTTTATATTAAAAACTTCTATGTAGTCATTTCTAGAATACTTTACGATTTTATTTTCATGTTTTAAAAATTATAGCCTTCTTGCCTCAATAGACTGATGACGAATACTCTCTTCTTTAATCCACAGGAAGAAATTGATACAAATCCCATAATTTTCCATGAGACTGGATATGTACAAATGTTACTTTTGACAAAAAACAGGCTTCCTCCCCATTCTATGGAAAATGGGAATGGTTACCCATATAAAAGATCAAATATTGTTTTAGAAAGAAATTGTGGAATGCTCAAATCTGTAGCTAGAGGTCAATTTACTACTCCTTCCAAACCCAAAAGAACTCTGCCTACAACACAGAAGAAAGCTATACAAGCAGTATCTTTTGAAGTAAGCCGTAGAGTTGTAGATGATAAACTAAGGAAGAAAACTAGCAAGCAGATATTTGAAAACGTATCTTGGAATAAACTTTATAACTTTTCACAGACTTTTTCCAGCCTAACAAAAAAATCTGTGGGTTTCCTTGATAAAACTGTTATTCAAGAAATGAGTGCTAAAACGGCAAATTTGAAAAAACGTTTTCTACAGTAAAAACAATGAGCAAATTGAGTGCCTCGCCTGTCAAATATTGCTCAAAGCCTTCAAAAAATATACTCAAAGTCCATAAAATAAATAATGTAACACCATTGGATGATTTGTTAAACTTGTCAAGTAAAAATTAAGCACCTCATAAAATATTGTTTATACAGCAAAATTTGGGTAACAGGAAGCAAATAAAGTTCCAAGATCACAGAAGAAATCCTTGTCTAAATGGTAATGTTCTAGTGGATGGTAGAAGAAAACAAAGTATAGAAATTGGAATTACAAACCAACAGTGGTATACTATTTTTAGTAAATAAGAGGACAAAATTAGGAAATAATGATCAACAAGAGGAACTAGTTCAGGAATTTCTCTTATCTCAATTAGATCCCTCAATCATCAGCATTCCTACAGTAAAGTAGATTCAGGACCAAGAATGGCACAGACTGACTCTGGAAATTTGCTGTCGGAAGCCAAATAACATCAATAACCTTGCTCCATAATTGGATATCAAACAAGACAAATATACCATTAACTTGATGCATGTGGAATTAATCATTGTAGCAGCATTTTGGATAATCATTAGAAACCAGTATTACATTAGCAATTCATGCAATTAAAAGACTTTGTAAAATTTCAAATACCTTTTTGTTAGTAAACATTGGAACTTCTTTACTATATAATGCCTTTACCAAGTATAACTTTGACTTTTTTCTGAATTGCTAAATAATTTAAAAGAATAATTTATCTTTAATAAGATAAATAATTTTGGCAGCAAATCCTTAAAGGATTAAAAGTTCTAAATATATTATTATATTGCTATTTTATCTACTCATTAACTTCTCATGAACCCAAACACTATAAAGACGGAATTCACCTTAGAAACAAGTTGCATTTGAAGAGTTCATTGGCAATCCGCTAGTTTAAGGACTTTGAAAAAAAAAAAATCTTAACTGTTAGTACTCGAGGAGAAGTAGGTTAATTAGAAGCATTTCAGTTAAAGGAAGGTTTTGGAGGTCTTTTGGAAACTTTCCAGGGTAAGGAGGTAAACTTGTTCAGGCTTCTCTGTTTCCACTGACTGGAGGTTTTCTTTATTGTGCGTCATCAGTGTTACTCTTGGACATCTTTTCACAGTAGAGGCAGATTTTGGCTCTCAAATAGGATGACAAGTAGAGAAAATGGAGATGAAGGAAAGATAGTGTAACTGGAGACTTTGTAAATGAGGGAAGAGCAAGAGAAAAAGGGTTCAAGATAAGGTGGTGGGTTCAGGTATGTAGGAAGTAGTAGGGTGGAAACACACAAGCTTTCCCTGGCTCTTTACCTTTCTTTTTGTTACTGGCTGGGGAGGAGAAGCAGCAGCTGCAGCAACTCAAAGTCATGAAGTCCTCTTTCTTCCTTTCCAGAAAACAGGGATTGACCCTCTTGCTCTCTTTGCTTGCTCTTATCCACTCTCCCCCTACCTCTACCCCACCCCCATATTCACTCCTCCCCTGCTCACTGCAAAGCAAAATAGTTTCCCTAACTACCCTGCTGGCTCAGAAGAGAAAACACAGACTCTTCTTAACCACTAACAATAAAAATGACAAGAAAGAGAAAATATACCTAATAATAGCCCAAGTAATGACGGTAGGGTTTCCTGGTATTCAGTACAAGAGAAACAGGTGTAGGCCCTGGGTTTGGGCAGTTATGAGTAAACTTGGGCAAATAATGTAAACTGAGTCTCACTTTTCCGTATCCCTGCCTTAAGATGAGGACAACAATACCTTATTTTACTGTATTATCATTTTTAAGATTAAAACAACAGTGTGGAGTATCTTGAGTATGGTAAGCATTCATTTAAATTTCCCTTTTTATTCCCATCCTTTCTCCTGCTCTTAGTGTAAGCATAACATCTTAAAAGATGTTCCCCCAAGTGTCTTACTACCATCTTTTCTAAATTAAATGCTAAACCTAACTACAATCAGTGTCCAGACTTCAGCCCAAAGTAGACTCAAATTAGAACTGAGGATTTTGTATGTTATTTTTGGAAGTTTCTGCTGGAACTTGTGAGTTTTATCCTTTAGAAAGGCACTAAATCAACTTAAAAATTCCATTTGGCTGAAATTGGCCATTGACATAGCTGGACAGCAGGGAGCAGTGGATTCTGGGAAGATGGTGACATAAACTCAGCACCTTTCTCTTCCACTCTCAGATTTAATCTATTATCTCCTCAGCCAAATAGATGCTGGCATCTGCAAGACGTGGGGTGCAAGATTAGACATGGTTTCTATTCTGATGCTGAGATCTGAATATGGCCCTAGAAACCAGTCTCTGAGTTAGAAGGTAATAATGGAAGTTGTGCTGTATCCAGGGACTAGCTAGCATTTGGGATCTGTGGATTACCCAGGGAAAGGTTGTCTTTGGTCCTGTGTAAGTAAGTGTTCCTGGTCTCATTGGTCCCCAGGAGACCAACAAGGAAACTGTAAACCTATGAACAAACTGGGAAGTCAGAGGTCCATGAATTTTCCTTCAGATGCCTCTACAGAGGTCGTGTTCTGCTTGCTCTTATAGTACCAGTCCATAATGGGCAGGATTTTACCTTCTACCATTTACACAACTGTGGTCACTAGATATTGCAAAAAACAGACCTGAGCTTCCCTGAGCCAACTAAGAAAAACAACAAGCCATCTAAAGGGGCACAGCAAGTAGACGGTGGCCAGCCAGGCAGGATGTAATGGAGAAAAGGGCAAAATTATGAGACTTGCCAGAGGTTTCACCTAGGGATGGGGAGGAATAAGCAAACATAGTAATTTTGTAGGATTAACAGTCAGAAAAAAATCTGAAAAAATAAAGTTTTTTCCTGTTTGCTTATCCTGCCAAGTCCTGCTCATTCAGCAATCAGCTATTAAATAAATAGAACAGTTAAAGATGCTAGAGGAGACAGGGATAATTTGACAAGAAAAATAATAAAAGCACTTAAGTTGATTCAAGTGCAGCACGGACACCCCCCCACACACACTCATTACACTATTTTTTATAAAACACTGGTTGTATGTATTACTCTCAATTGTAATCTGAATTGATAGAAGAGTTAACTGTTACCTGAATAGAAAATATAAGAAGACTTCCAAAATAAGGAGAAATGGAATTAATTAAAAAATGTATGGAAAATGAGAAAGAACAAACATAATATCATAAAAACATTGATATCAAGTATCTGTCATACTACATTTGAACTGGTTGAATTTTCTCTTTAAGAAACAGAGACTCTCAGACTGAGTTAAAAATAACACTTAACTATACAATCAGCTCTCTGTATCCATGAGTTCTACATCTGTGGATTCAACCAACCACAGATAGAAAGTAGTCCAAAAAAAAAAAGAATTCTGGAAAATACCAAAAACCAAAACTTGAATTTGCCTAGAACCAGCAACTAGTTACATTTACACTGTATTTATAAATATTTACATAGCATTTACATTGTATTAGGTATTATAAGTGATCTAGAGATTATTTAAACTATATGGGAGGATGTGTATAGGTTTTATACAAATACTACTCCATTTTATATAAGGAACTTGAGCATGATGGATTTTGGTATCTGTTGGGGGCCTTGGAACCAATCCCCTGTGGATACAAACAGATGACTGTATACTGTTTATAAGAAATATCATTAAAGCAATAAAGAAAGCTTGAAAATAAAGGAGTGAAGATGGAGATATCAGACTAATGAAACAAAAAGAGATTGGAGTGGCATTATTAATATCAGATGTTAAAATTTAGGATTAGAAACAATAAATAAGACAAAGAAGGACCTTATGCCTTATGTAATAATGAAAACACAATATCTGAAAAAGATATAACAGCATCTTTGGTGCACTATATATGTACCAAACAACAGAACAGTTAGTTATATAAAGCAAAGGCTATTGGAAATCTCAGGAGAACTTAAAAAACATAAAATTATTGTGGAAGACCTCAATTCACCTCTTTCAGAGTTAAACAGGTAAAAAAGAAGTATGAATATGGAGTAATTATATAATGCAATTAATAAAATTGATGTAGTGGATATAAACCCCGTTTCATTGTTTCTTTGAAACAGAGAAAATAAATTTTTGACTTTGTCCATAGAAAATGGATTATGTGCGAGGCTACACGAAAACACTTAACTTTTTTTTAAAATGAATGTAGAGACCTTTTAAAAAAATAACCCAATAAAAAGAAATCAAAATTAAACAGAATCCAAATATATTAACTATTTAAAAATAAAGAAAGGATAAAGAAGAAATCAAAACTCAAACTATAAAGTGAAAAATAATGAAAAGGAAGCCACTTCATTTCAAAGCTTATGGAACAACAGCAAAAGCTGGTTTAAAAGAAAAGTGTAGGTCTTATTTTTCTTTCCTCTCTCTCACCCTTCTCCTCCTTCCCATCCTCCCGTCCCCCTCCTCCTCCTCCTCCTTCTTCTTCATTTCTACCTTCTTCCTTCTTCCTCTTTCTTTCTTCTTAGTGAAAAGAGTTCAGTGAAAAGGATCCCGAGGTTCTTATTTTGGAAAACAGAAAACATATAAAACAAACCAAAAGCAATTATGAGTAAGACATTAATACAGATAAACATTAAAAATACTTTAGAAATAAAAATACAGTATAAAAAATAGATAAAAGCAAAAGTTGTTGTTTTGTGTGTTTGTTTTTAAAACACACTAAAATGGATAAGCTCTTCTCAAACCTGATTTAAGGGAAAGGAGCAAACAAAGCACTATAAGATTATGAATGAGAAAAGAAACAACCATAGACGTAGGAGCGAGCAAAAGAATCATAGGAAATATTACATGCAAATTTATGCCAACACATTTGAAAGTCTAAAAAAAAAAAGGTTAATTTCATATCAAAAAAGAAATGCCCAGAATTGACCCCTAGGAATGGATATTTTGAATAAACCAACTTCCTAGAAGACAGTGACAAGCACCAGGACTAAATGAGTTCAAAAATAATTTTTCTTATTTTCTTATTGAAGCCAGTGTGGTAAGTAGAATTTCAAAGATGTCTCTCCAAGATTCTTGATCCTTATTTTTCAAACACTAGATACAGTTGTGAATGGACTTTGTAAATGGGTTTAAGTTTATTAACCATCTGACCTCAAATATGGAGATTATTTGGAATTATTGGTGGGCCTGATGTAATCACATGATCCCTTAGGAGCAGAGGAATGCAGAAGTCAGAGAGATGTGGCAGAAGTGAAGGTCAGAAAGATGGGAGAGAAGTAGAGGTTGGAGACTTTAATTCATAAAGGCAAAACTTTTAAACACTTGTTTACGATATTTTCAATTTGTTCACAATTACTCATTTCCTCCCTACCTTTTCCATGTATCTCCATAGTTGGAGTGTATCTCCCTACTCCATTGACGTGGGCTTGGCCATGGGACTTACTTTAACCAATAGAATGTGAGTAGACATGACTTACATGATTCAACGTTGCCCCTCTTGCTCCTGTCCTCCACCATGAGATCAGCATGTCTCAAGTAGTGGCCACTCCTTGAACCTGGGTGCCAGTATGAGAAGACATTCGGAACCAAGGCAAGCTGAATCCTGCAAAGCCCAGAAGAGCCTCACCCAACCCATAGCCCTCATGTAACATGATCAAAAAATAATTTTTTGGCATTGTAAGTCACTAAGACAATGTACAATTGTTTCCACAACAAAGTCAGACTATTACAATCTCTTTGGGACTTTAATCTTTGAATTTAATTTCTCACAAGAAATTTTATAGTTGAGGGAGTTGTATTCAAAATTGGGCATTTCTGTGTTAGCATTTTATTATTGGAGTGTATTAATCTCATAACAGTGCCTCTGATGACTTATGCTGGGTGATGGGCTGGCCATAATTTGAGATGGGAAATAAAATAGGAAATGAAATTTTTACTCTTGACACATCATGGTCTCCGAGTTAATTGAATTAATATAATTGTTACTGAGTCCAAGCTTGTACTGCTCACTGCATGACAGGTCAATAAATCGAGAGACAAGGTGTTGGGGCAAGGAATAGTGACTTTATTCAGAAAGCCAGCAGACCAAGAAGATGGCAGACTAGTGTCCCAAATTGCCTCTTACCTGAGTTAGAATTCAGGCTTCTTTTATACTAAGAGTGGAGGGGATGTGGCTGGTTGCTGCACACTGAGGGGATGTGATAATCCTTTGTTCTTGCAGCTGCCCAGGCAGGTCTGGTCATGATGTGCCTATAAACCTCCAACAAGACAACTGTTATTCTGTTTTGCAACTTTATATAAATGAAAAGTGTTACACCTTTAAATAAAGGTCAAGGGAGGCAGAGCCTTGAGGATGGGCTGTCGTGTAGTTTTCAGGTTACAGGCAACACTGTTTTACAAAGGTGCAGAGCCAGCATGACTAGGCGCAGGCAACAGAGCACAAAGGTTAGAGCTAAAGGAATAGATCCAATACAGAATCAGGTTTGTTCTTCTCTGTTAAATAACGATTAATGTGTATTTCAGAGCCTTCTGAACACAAAATTAACACTATTAACCAATATTCCTAGGAGAATCCAAAAAGGTACACTGCTGGAGCGATCTCATAAAGGTAGGAGCAGGACTTCCCTGATAGCTGCTAAAATCCTCTCCAAAGGGTGCTAGACACACCCCTGATTGAACATAACTTAATGATTAAATTCAAAAGGTAAGGGAAAGTTAGACAAGAGCACTTATTCCCCCTCCCTTCTTGTTGCCCTGTGGAGAGAGGGACTTCTCTATGGTAACGCCCATGGTCTCCTGCCCTACACATTGCACCACTTTTCTCCACCGAGGATTGAGAAGCCTCATTAGGGGTGGAAGCAATTAGCCCAAGTTTCTTGACTGCATGGGACTAATCTGTTAAAAGGCTGTTAACACTAGGGAATTGATTCTTTTCTTCCCTCTTTGACCCAATTTAGAGGGAGCAGCAATATATGGGGTAAATGTGTGCATTCTGCAGACTCAAACATTCCGTTGGGTGGGCAATCCCATCCTTGGAGACAGGGAAGCAGAACACAGTCCTAAACAAGTCCATTTAGCTCTCAAACCTAAGCCACACTCTCCAAACAGCTTGAACTGTGTTATGATTGCCATCAAACTACCTGCTGCATCTATTTCCCAGTTACTCCCAAATTTGGGTGGGGAAAATGGACCTTATTCTTTAGCTTCCTCAAATTCCAACATATATTTTCCAATGTACTTTCCCAAAATGCCTCTTGTCAAAGATTACGATTCAATCATGTAACACTGAGTGTGGATATGGAAGGAGTGGCAGGGAGAGAACCACCAGAGCAATTCAAACTGCAAGTCATCAATCTTCCCTTGAGTCCTGAGCCACTGTCCTGGAACTCAGTCTAATAGCCTGGGCTAGCATCAAATAGATCCCAAAATGGCTTAGACCAAAAATGACTTCTCTTATATCAAGAAACCCATGCTTGGTTTTCTTTCTCCGGGGACCCCCTACCTCTCTGCTTACAGTAGTAATAATAAATACCAGAACCTCACTCTCCTCTTGCGCTTTTGTGACTATAATGCTATTGGCTAAAATCAATCTGAAGTCTGGGTTTAAGACAGGCCTGAGACTAGAGTGAGGCTAGAGAAGTGCCTAGGGCACCACATTTAAGGAGGCACTTTCTATCAGGGCCTGAGAGTGAGTGCTTTTTATATGTGTTACCCTAGGTGTCTCTCTTGCCTCATTCTAGTCCCAGCTCTGAGTTAGCAGTGCCCACAAGGTAATCCATAGAAATCAACCTCCCAGGGCACAGAGTTGGGTGGTAAGTAGATTTAAGGATCAATTGGGGGCTTCCCTGGTGGCGCAGTGGTTGGGAGTCCGCCTGCTGATGCAGGGGACGTGGGTTCGTGCCCCGGTCCGGGAGGATCCCACATGCCGCGGAGCGGCTGGGCCCGTGAGCCATGGCCGCTGAGCCTGCGCGTCCAGAGCCTGTGCTCTGCGACGGGAGAGGCCACAACAGTGAGAGGCCCGTGTACCACAAAAAAGAAAAAAAAAAAAAAGATCAATTGGAAGGTAGTACACACTGTCAGAAAGTTCTTTACTAATAATAAGTTAAAAATCTATGGGGAATCCCCTGGCGGTCTAGTGGTTAGGACTCAGTCACTGCCAGGGGGCTGGGTTCAATTCCTGGTTGGGGAACTAAGATCCCAAAAGCCATGCGGCACAGCCAAAAAAAACAAAAACAAAAAAACACACTGACTTGTGTTTAAAAAAACAAAAAAAGCTGATTAACATCCTATAGGGAAATGAATTTAAAATTTTGAGGTTATCTTTTCCACCAGAGGGAAATCAATTATATCTCTACAGATAAAATTTATTTGCATTGCTGTGAACAAGTCATTTGCATTACAGTTGATTTTCTACAAGTAGAAAGCCCATCAAAGGTGCATACCCCCGGGCTTCTCTGGTGGCGCAGTGGTTGAGAGTCCGCCTGCCGATGCAGGGAACATGGGCTCGAGCCCCGGTCCGCGAAGATCCCACATGCTGCGGAGCGGCTGGGCCCGTGAGTCATGGCCTCTGAACCTGCGTGTCCGGAGCCTGTGCTCCGCAACGGGAGAGGCCACAATGGTGAGAGGCCCGTGTACCGCAAAAAAAAAAAAAAGGTGCACACCCCTATAGAATTAATCTACCAAGGATCCATCCAACAATTCCCAGTGCTCCACTGCAAGGACAATCAGTAATCAACTTTCTTATTTCTACAGTTGGATAAATTTTTTAAACATTCCTCGTCTTGCCTGGAAGCCATTCAGATATTTAAAGAGATCAGAGACATCTCATCTTTCTCCAGGAGTCAGGTGCCCAGGATTAAGCACAGGTGAGGTATGAGCAACACGGAGTTTTATTTCAATTCCCAAAGGGAGAATCAAAACCACTTATTATTAAAACTGGGGTATATTATTAAATGTAAATCCCACTTACCGCCTATTTCACTCTAAAGAAAGCCTTCATTATATATATTCTCTGCCCAAAAAAGAAGTAGGACAGTACTTGTAGCTAGAGCAGTGGGTTGACAACAGAAAAAAAACAGAACTAGTAAGACAAGTAGTCACAATGTAGATTCCAAAGTGGTGTTTAGTTTGTCAACATGCTTAATTAATTTTAGTCAATAATTAATTTGATCTAAACACTACACTCTGTGTGAAACAGAATCAAAATATGGCCTGTATGTTTCAGATATGAACTCTCTATGTTTAGTGGCAATAATTGGTAATTGATGCCTCTAAAGGCAATTCTATTTCATTCTGTTGCCTTATTTTTCTTTCTGTTAGCATCCTTACTATCATGTTCTTTTCTTTCATTGATTTGCTTAGGACCTCAGAGGTTAAAAAAGGATCTTGAAAATCTTCTAGACCAGAGCTGTATGGTAGAATGTTCTCCAATGATGGAAAAGTTCTATATTTGTGCTGTTCAATATAGTAACTGCCAGCCACATGTGGCCATTAAACACTTAAAATGTTTCTAGGGCAGGGTTTCTCAAACTCAACACTATCAATGTTTTGGGCTGAGTATTTCTTTATCGTTGCCAACATTGCTGAGAAAATTCATGCACCATACTGAGTAGGTCCATGCACAGTCATCCTATTTAATTTCAACCTCATTCTCTCAGCTCTCAGCAATCTTCTTATTTAACTCCTGTTGACTTCCCTTTGCGCGTTCCATGGTTGTTGTTCCAAACTCTCCCACTCTGCTCAAACTCATGACTTCACCCTGCCCACCAGTTCCCAGAATAGGAAGAAAGCAAGACCAGTTGCAGCTGTAATATGAGATTACTTCCTGTGTAATCCTGGAGTTTACTTAAAATTTCCACTTCCTATGTGGACAACAGTACTGATCATCTCTGAATTTCTCCATGCTATGAGAAATTCATAGCGGGGTTACTTGTTTTTTTTTTGTTGTTGTTGTTGTTGTTTCTTGCGGTACGCGGGCCTCTCACTGTTGTGGCCTCTCCCGTTGCGGAGCACAGGCTCCAGACGCGCAGGCTCAGCGGCCATGGCTCACGGGCCCAGCCGCTCCGCGGCGTGTGGGATCTTCCCGGACCGGGGCACGAACCCGTGTCCCCTGCATCGGCAGGCGGACTCTCAACCACTGCGCCACCAGGGAAGCCCTATAGCGGGGTTACTTGTATTCTTGGAGCAAAGAGAGGGAGCCCAGTGCAGTGAAAAGAACACTGATGAAGATACAAGAGGCCAGAGTTTTTCAACAGTTCTATTCATAATTCACATGGTTGATTGGGCAAGACTTTCAACCTGTCCAGCCTCAGATTTCCCACTTGCATACGAGAAAACATTTCTAATGATTTTTTTCTTAAGATTTTAGATGACATTTCCAGGTCTAGACCTTTAAGATTCTACCTTCTTCCTCTTTACTGTTCAACTTTTAATCAAAAAATGTTTATTGAGTACTTACTATGTGCATTCACTGTGCTAGTTGCTGAAAATGTAGCAATGACTAGGACAGACTCGGCTTATGCCCTCACATAATTTGATGGGGAAGTGAACTACCTGTTCAGTGCTCTACCCTGAGAAAGCTCAGCCCTAGGGAAAACAATCTAAGCAACAGATTGCTCTGTTCTTAGGCTAATCCACGGGTACCAGGAGGGTGAGACTAGGCCTCCTCTCAGTTCATGATTTCTCCCATGCAGCTATGTCGACTGCTTAGTAGAACCGGGGTTATATGCAGAAGATTTAATAATGAGCACAGTACAGGCACTGGCCAAACTTATGGCTGAAGCAAGGTATTATTCCTAGACTTGGTTGCAGGTTTGTGGGGAGGTCTGAGGGATTTCAGAGGAGGAGCTAAGATGACCATGGCTGTAGGTCAAGTCTCAGAGGATCTGAGGAAGTTACTGTTTACCAGCATTTATAGAAATATTCCTACATTCTAACTGAAGAGTCGCCACACTGGTGTGTTGCTACTGAATATCAGTGCGAAGTAGAATTGATGAGGCAGCATGGACACACAGCTGTGTTACTTATCAACAACTTAGCCTTTCCAAAGTCATCAGGAGAAGCCTTCAGTACCCCAACATTTCTTAGAGGTGCCTCCTTGGGTCTTTATACGTATGTAAACCCTCCATCTTAACTTTAGTTTCTTCTCTTGACTCTACTCAAGTTATCATCCGGGACCTCTTTCTCCTGGGCCATCTCATAGTTCTGCCTACTTCTGAGTCCAAACAGGCCCATCACCTCCTTGTATTGACATATTACTATGTGGAGTGGTTTAGTATCCTAGACTACCTCATTTGGCCCAATGCATTGTCCTTCCTTGGAAATAACTCTAAGGATAGTTATTTTTTGCCGAATGTGGAGAAGCCATATTATGCTTCTGTAATCCAAATTATGCCAAGAGCTACTCCACTTCTCCTTGGTCTCTCTTCCTGCCTTTCTCTCTTTTAACATATATGTATCATATACCTACTTTATGTAAGACACTCTTCTAGGTATCAAGAATACAGCTGTGAACAAAAAAAAGTCTCCACTCTTATGGACATGGACCTTGAAGTTGATGAAACAAGCTTCAAGCCCCTTTTTCTAAGGCTTGGATTATATTTTATACATTTTATAAAATTTGCAGAAGATGTTTGAGCTGAAATTGGTTAAGAATGTTGTCTCTTTCCACTCCGTTTTTTTTTTACCATCAAATTTCCCCTCATAGCAGATGACACTGAGTGGCAGAAGTAATATTGGGAATCCTTCTAAGGAGAAACTGAATTAGGAATATATCTGGCCTGGGTTTAGTAGGTTGTATATAGATGGTATGCAGCCACTTCTGTACGAAGTTAAGTTGTTTTAATGTAGGAATGGCTTCCAAGAATATTCCCACCATCTACTGCGCTACTTACATACCATGTGACACAAATTTACAGGTCCAGAGGACATATCATGAAATAAAATGTGTCCAGTAGTGGCCAATTTCAAAACTTTATGGCTATAGGAAGAAACAAGATCTGTAACATACAGAATCTGAAGCTATCTCTGAAACCTTCTTCCAGTCATCAAACACAATTATTAGCAGAGGATTTGAGTTTTATCAATACTTAGCCAAAACAGAAATCCTCTCTTGTTGGCAAATACTCGGTAATGTAGTATACACAGTTATAAATGCATTTTTTTTCTGTTTTGATGGGAATCTTGCAAAATAGAACTTATTAGAATTTCTGTGTTTGTAATAGAACTACAGTGAGTTTGGGTGTCAAGATGCATATTTATAAATCCCATCTACCAATAATGATAACAAACTGGTCAAACCATGCCAGAAGAAAGACTGAATTATTTTCGTGTTATCTCTATTAAAAACAGCACAGGGAGATCAGCTCGGTGCTTTGTGACCACCTGGAGGGGTGGGATAGGGAGGGTGGGAGGGAGATGCAAGAGGGAGGAGATATGGGGATATATGTATATGTATAGCTGATTCACTTTGTTATAAAGCAGAAATGAACACACCATTGTAAAGCAATTATACTCAATAAAGATGTTAAAAAAATTATAAAATTTTATTACATACAGAAGCAGTCAAATAAAAATGCAGCAAAAGTATAGAAAAATTATAGATAGAAATGTGACAAGCAATTAATAAAGATATAGTTTCTGTGAATTGTCAGATTTTAAAAAGTTGTTAGTTCTGGTTTCTTATATTAAGTAGATATCCATTTTGGTACCTTATTTTACATGTTTAACTTTGCATTTTTTTCTTAGGAAGGACTCACGAAGCTTCAGGTTTCATAAAACTTCCATCCACCCCTGCTCATGGAGCTAATATTTTATTGGGAGGAGACAGACAATAAGCTAATATAACATAATCAATAAGTGGCAAAGCTGAAAGAAAAGATAAGGTAAGGTTAGAGAACAGTAAGCCATAGGAAGTGTGACATTTTAGGTAGATTGGTCAAAGAAGACTCTCAAAAACAAAAAAAAACTACTAAACTAAGACTTTATTTGAATTTCACCAGTCTTTACACAATGTTATTTTTCTGTTTCAGGATCCAATTCAGGATGCCACATTGCATTTCTTCATCTTGTCTTTTAAGTATCCTCTAATCTGTGACAGTTTTCAGTCTTTCCTTGTTTTTTATGACCTTGAGAGTTTTAAAGAACACTGGTCAAGTATTTTATAGAGGCCCTGAACTTAGGTTCGTCTGATGTTTTCTTATGATTAAACTAGGGTTGTGAGTTTCAGGGAAGGATACCACAGAAGTGAAGTGTCTTGCTAATCACATCATATCAGGGAGTACATGTTAACTACATGACAATAGCATCAAGAGGAACAAAATATTTAGCAATAAACTTAACCAAGGAGGTGAAAGACATGTACACTAAAAGCTACAAAACATTGCTAAAAGAAATTAAAGAAGACACAAATTAATGGAAAGATATCTGTGTTCGTGAATTGAAACACTTAATATTGTTAAAATGAACATACTACCCAAAGAAATCTACAGTTCAATGCAATCCCTATCAAAATCCTATGGAGTTTTTTGCAGAAAGAGAAAAAAAATTCTAAAATTCATATGGAACCACAAAAGCCTCCAAATTACCAAAGAACTCTTGAAAAAGAAGAACAAACCTGGAGGCCTCACACTTCCTGACTTCAAAACATATTACAAAACTACAGCAATCAAAACAGTATGATACTAGCATAAAGACAGACCAGTGGAACAGAATAGAGAGCCCCTAAATAAATCCATGTGTGTATGATCAAATGATCTTCAACAATGGTGCCAAGACTGTACAATGGGGAAAGGATAGTCTCTTCAACAGATGGTGCTGGGAAAACTGGATATTCATATGTGAAAGAGCAAAATTAGAGTCTTATATTACACCATATAGAAAAAAATCAACTCAAAATAGATTAAAGACTTAAATGTAAGTCCAGAAATTATGTGATTCTTAGAAGAAAACATAGAAGAAAAATTTCATAACATTTGTCTTAGCAATGATTTCTTAGTTATGACACCAAAAGAACAGGAAACAAAAGCAAAAATAGACAAGTGGGACTACATCAAACTAAAAAGCTTCTGCACCACAAAGGAAATGATCAGCAAAGTGAAAAGGCATCCTATGGAATGGGAGAAAATACTTGCAAAGCACATTATGTGGTAAGAGATTACTATCCAATATATATGATGAACTCCCACTAATCGCTAGCAAAAAAACAAATAACCTGATTTTAAAATAGGCAAAGGACTTGAATAGACATTTCTCCAAAGAAGACATTCAAATGGCCAACAGATATATGAAAAGTTGCTCAACATCAGGGAAAGGCAAATCAAACCACAGTAAGATATTGCCTCATACCTGTTAGGATGGTGATTATAAAAAACAAAACAAAAACAGAAAATGAGTATCAATGAGGCTATGGAGAAATTGGAAACCTTGTACACTGTTGGTGGGAATGTAAAATGGTGCAGTCACTATGGAAAACAGCATGGAGATTCCTCAAAAAAATTAAAATTAGAACTATCATGTGAACCAGCAATCCCACTTCTGGTATTTACCCCAAAGGCCTGGAAACGGGATTCCAAAGAAATATTTGCACTACCATGTTCACTGCACCATTATTCACAATAGCCAAGACATGTAAACACCCTAAATGTCCTTCAATGGATGAATGGATAAAGAAAAAGGTATATCAATATAATGAAATATCATTCAGCCTTTTAAAAGAAGGAAATCCTGTAATATGTAATAACATGGATGAAACTTGGACATTAAACCAAGTGAGATAAGCCAGTCACAGAAGGACAATTAAACTGCATGATACCACTTATGTAAGATATCTAAAGTAGACAAACTCAGAAGCAGAAATTAGAATAGTGGTTTCTGGGGGCTGGAGAGAAGGGACAATGAGGAGTTGCTCCTCAATAGATACAGAGTTTCAGTCATGCAAGATGAAAAAGTTCTAGAGACCTGTTGCACAGCAATGTGCATAGGTACAGTTAACTATACGATACTACATACTTAAAAGCTTGCTAAGACAGTAGATTTCATATTATGTGTTTTTTCCTACAATTAAAAAAAACCCAACTTGCTGCCAAATCCATGATTACAGATTTTCTCCAATGTTTTCTTCTAGACATTTTATACTTTTAGGTTTTATATTTAGATCTATGATCTATTTTGAGTTAATTTTTATATAAGGTATATGGTATGTGTTGAAGTTCATTTTTGTTTGTTTGTTTTTGTTTATGGACATCCAATTGTTCCAGCACTATCAAAAAGACTATTCTTTCTCTATTGAAATTGTGTATCTTAGGCAAAAATCAATTGACTGTATTTGTGTGTCTATTTTGGGGCTCTCTATTCTACTCCATTGATCCATATGAATATCTTTATGTTAGTATCACACTGTCTTGATTACTGTGGCTTTATAGCAAGGCTTAAAAATGGGTAGCATGTGGGCTTCCCTGGTGGCACAGTGGTTGGGAGTCCACCTGCCGATGCAGGGGACACGGGTTCATGTCCTGGTCCGGGAAGATCCCACATGCCATGGAGCGGCTGGGCCCGCGAGCCATGGCCGCTGAGCTTGCGCGTCCAGAGCCTGTGCTCCACAACGGGAGAGGCCACAAAAGTGAGAGGCCCACGTACCACTAAAAAAATAAAAAAATAAACAATGGGTAGTGTGGGTCTTCCACCTTTCCTAATTGTTTTGGCCATTCTCATTCATTTACCTTTCCATTTACATTTTAGAATCATCTTGTCAACATCTACAAAAAAAGCTTGCTGGAATTTTGACAGGAATTGCATTAAATCTATAGATAAGTTTTGAGAGAATTAACACCATAATGATATTGTATTTTCCAACCTATGAACACAGTATAGCTCATCATTTCTTTAGTTCTTCTTTCATTTGTTTCTTCAGGGTTGAGAGAGACCACTTTGCTAAGATGAAATTTGAGTTAAGATCTGAATTAAGCGACAGAATGAACCATAGAGATATGTGGAGGAACTGTATTCTAGGCAAAGTACAATAAATTCAAAGGCCCTGAGGCGGAGTGGAATTCAAGGGTTCTAGGAACAGCAAAGGGGCCATTGTGGCTGAGTTGACAGAGGTGGAGTGGAAGGGGTAGAGGGTGAAACCACAAAGGTAACAAAAGGCCAGACCACGTAGGGCCTTGTAAACCATTATAATGTTTTGAATTTTATTCAGAATAAGATGGGAAGTGATTGAACAGTTTTGAGCAGTGGTGTGATAGTTGACTAATATTTTATGTTACTTTGGGTGCTTTGGGGAGAAAGGATTAATGAGGAATGGTGAGTACAAGATAAAAGCAGGGAAACCATTGAAGAGACAATTACAATATTTTAGCAAGAGCAGATGGTGACTTGGACTAGGGGGCCAGTAGAAGAAGTAATAAATGTTGGAATACGGATGGACAGTCGGCCCTCCATACCTGTGGGCTCCACAACTGCAGATTCAACCAACTGTGGATAGAATATATTCAAAAAAAAAAAAAATCCAGAAAGTTCCAAAAAGCAAAACCTGAATTTGCCCACACTGGCAACTATTTACATAGCATTTACCTTGTATTCGGTATTATAAGTAACCTAGAGATAATTTAAAGTATGTGGGAGGGTTAATAGCTTACAAGCAAATACTGTGCCATTTTACATAAGGGATTTGTGCATCTTCGGATTTTGGTTTCCGTGGGGGTCCTAAAACCAATCCCTCTCGGGTACCAAGGGAAGACTGCACTTTAAAGATGTAGTTAATGGGATTGGCTGAAAGTTAGCTATGGGCTGTGAGAGAAAAAGAGGAGTCAGAGATGACTCCAAAGTTTTGGACTTAAGCAACTGGAAGAATAGTTTCCAACAACTCAGTTGGGGAAGACTGTGAGAGAAGTTTTGGAAGGTGTTTATCTGGTTTAGAAGGCATGAGCAGGGGAAAAATGATTCTTTCTGAAATCTTTTTCACCTTTGAATTTTAAGCACAGAATCTAAGGATTTGCAGCCTATGATCCACGTACACTGCAATAGCAACCATCTGTAGTAACCAGCAGCCTGTGCATTGTGGTCTGAACATGAATGGTAGGGGGAAGGCAATAGGCAGAGAGTAGGAAAAGACTATTCCAATGAGTAACTCAATTTATCATGTCTCTTAAAGAGCATGTAGGAATGGGTGTTACCTGAGTCTGTGGGTAGGGAAGACCTCACTGAAGAGTCTCTCTTTTGAGACCTGAAGCAGTTAGCCAGAGGAGGGAGGTGGGGTTTGTGGGAATGGGGGTTTAATCTGTAAGTCAAGTGATGAGCAGGTGCAAAGATCCAGAAATGAGAGGGTGTATTTGAGGAATTAAAGAAAGTCAACCATGAATTTAGAGCAGGGAGAACCAAAAGGAGAAAGCTGTGAAGTAAGGCAGGAGATAGATTTTATCCTGATAATTAGATCTGCATTTTACAGAATCGCTGTGGCTGCTGTGTAGCTGCTATGTAGAAAATGAATTATAGACCCACAGTCATCTGGCTGAAGACTAGTGACGATGTCGTTGCAGTAGTCTTGGTGAGGGATGAAGATGACGGCAGTGGGTTCAGACTTGGGAGGTATTTAGGGGACTATATATGGCAGATGAGAAGAGAGAGGCCCTGAGAGTAATTACTAGGCTTCTAAGGTGAGCAACTTGGTGAATGGTGCTTCCTTTTACTAAAATGGGGACGGCAGTTATTAATTGTCTCTCAGCTCCAAACTTTGCACTAGGTTTGGACCACCCTTCTCTATTCTGCTTTGTGAAGCTGGTGCTTGTATTTTGCAAACCATGCATCTGCTTTGCCAGCTGGCTCTGTGTTAGGCCCCGTCATAGGTGGTGCTAGAGGGAGATAGCAAAGCTGGAGGAGGAAGAAAAAAATGTCCTTTCCAGTCTGCCTTCTGTTAGCAATGCTCCAGCAACAAGTCTTCAGCCCAGGAACAGCAGGGCCTTCGCATAGCAGCGGGTGAAAGCCATTTGCGGTTTTCCCTGAATTTGCAGGGCCAATCTATTAGTGCCTCCCAGAGCCCACAGCATCAGCTAGTTGGTGCTTCCTCCTCAAAGGTCTGGATCCCAGGCTTATGGGGAGCCTTTTCTAAACTAAAGATTCCGGTATCAGCTGAGCAGCATCTCTTCCTCAGAGGTCTGTGTTTTAGCTACTAGGGTTCCTCCTATAGGTTTTAATAATTCCAGTCTCCTCCCATTATTCCCCCTTCCCTTCCTGCAGTTGCTACCTCCATGATACCTTGGAGGGTTTTTTTTTTAAACCTTGAATTTGATGAATTTATTTTTATTCATATTATTTATTTTTGGTCTCATTGAGTCTTCGTTGCTGTGCGCGGGCTTTCTCTAGTTGCAGCGAGCGGGGGGCTACTCTTCATTGCGGTGCGAGGGCTTCTCAGTGCAGTGGCTTCTCTTGTTGCAGAGCGTGGGCTCTAGAGCGCAGGCTCAGTAGTGGGCTTAGGTGCTCCGTAGCATGTGGGATCTTCCCGGACCAGGGCTCGAACCCGTGTCCCATGCATTGGCAGGAGGATTCTTAACCACTGCACCACCAGGGAAGTCCCTAGTTAATATTTCTTTATATTAGATTCTCTCTAATCAAATAACTAGTGTTATTTCTGTCTCCTAACTGGACTCTGATTGATACAGAAATTGTTACTAGGAGTGGTTCCAGGAAACAGACCCTAAAAGATGGGATTTGGGGATTGGTTTGGATTTGAATGTAGAGCTGAGCTCCTTGCTAATGGGAAATGAATACTGGTTACCCATGTCATGCAGAAGTAGCATGATTGATTAAATAATCACCTGTAGTTGATTGTGAGGAAGTGCCTGCTGACCCAAGTGCCCTGGAGCCTGTGCCTGCTGCACTTGACCGTCACAGCAGTAATTATGACCATGAAGACCGTGGTGTGGGATAGATTCTTCTGAGTGGACTAAAGCACTTACAGAAAGAAAGTATCAAACTCAGGTCCTTATACTCTCTGCTTCAGTTCCATCAGAGAGCTAGAGAAATTCTATGGCAGCTCTAAAAGAATCTCTCATTTCTTGTAGCTACACGACTGGTATTCCTAACAGTGAATAAATATATACTTGTCCAGTTTACAGAATTTACATCAGTTGAATTTACAGCTTTGCCATGTCTCTTATGAAGAAGTTAGGAAAATGATAGGGAAGCAGAGGGACCCTAAATCTTGAAGTGGGGATACATCCGGCTGGATTTAGATCAAGTTGAGAATTTTGAATTCTCATGAAGGAATGCCAAGGTTTAGGGAGATAGGAATATTGGAGGGCTTTTATCATGAATAATCTACATATCCATCTCTCAACTACATCCTGAGAGGACACTCCCATCATCAACACGTTGAGAAACATCTTTTTGTGTAGAGCATATACATCCTTGAGAAGTTCTGTCATGGCTGTTCTCCATAAGCCAAGCATAAAGGTGGGAAATTTCACTATTGAGGTGGGCTCACTATTTATAATAGAGATGATAGAAGTCTGGAGTATCAGAGGCAAGTAGCAGTTCTTAATCACCAAAGACGAGATGGGCATATTTACCATAAAAGGAAAGCAGTAACATAGTGGTAACCAGAATATTTTAATCCCCAGGAATCTTTGGCAGTGGCTAATTGATTACAACACCCCTACGAATGTAATAGCAAGGCAACCTACTAAAATGGTGCTTAATCTATATAACAGGAAAAGCCAGACTGACAGCAAAAAAATCTAACTTGAGTTTCTAAAATGGAGACTCACAGTCTCTTACTCAGTTTCCAGACATAAGCCTGTTTATAGAACCAGAACCCTTTGCACTGAAGGGGGTGTCAAGTGTCCTTGAGGAAGGCTCCTGTATCATGGTACAAGTATACACCATATCTTCCTCCGAGTCTTCCTCAAAGGGAACTGCAGTGATTTACTAGAGTGACTTCGTACTGGGGGAAAGGACATACGCAGACATTTTGGGGATTATGGAACACTGGCTACTTGATACTAATTCCTGGGCACCCATATCACTGTAGACTACCAGTGAAACTGGGGGCTGAGTCAGGTGACTAGAGTCTTAGCCCAAATCTGAAACACAGTGGGCCCAGTGGGTCTGTAGAGCCACTGTGTGGTTATTTATCCAATTCTTGAATGTATAATTAGAAGAGATGCATGTTTAGACATAACAGATATACTTGGCAACTAGCAAAATCCTCACAATGGCTCTTTGACTCATGGAATAAAGACCATAACTGTAGAAAGCGAAAGCCTCTGGAACTTTCCCATCCTACCGGAACAGTAACAAAAGGGAATAGCATATCGTTAGGGAAATTGCAGAGATTATTGTCATCATCAAAGACTTGGAAAGATGCACGAGTGGTGATACCTATCACATTTCCATTTAACTCACCTGTTTGTCCAATACAGAAGGCAGAGCTTGACAAATATCTGAGAATGATTATAAACTTAATCAGGAGGTGACTCCAATTTTAGATAATGTTTCACATGTCACATTTTTACTGAGGCAGATCAACACTACAGCTCCTGACACCTAGTATGCTGTATTGATATGGAAAATGCTTTTTTCTCTTCATCAGTTTATTAGGACTGACTAGAAGCAGTTTACTTCTTAAATGGCAGGGTCAGGAGTACATCATCACAGTCTAGCCTCAGGGTTGCATCAAATCTCCTACTCTTTGCCATAATATAGTCCACAGAGATCTTAATCATCTGAACATTCTCATACAAAATCAACTGGTTCAGTATAGGGATTGAAATATGCTAATTGGATCTGATAAACAGGAAGTAGTAAATTTTTTACATTTATTTTTTTTTGGCCAAACTGTGCAGCATGTGGGATGTTAGTTCCGCGACCAGGGATCGAACCCATGCCCCTGGCACTGGAAGCTCAGAGTCTTAACCACTGGACCGCCAGGGAAGTCCCAAGGAAGTAGTAAATATTTTGGATAGTTAAGTAAGACAGCCAGGATCTCAGCTGGTTAGAATTCTTTACTTGATACAATGGGGAACAGTGGAGGAGAAGCAGTTTGCTGGTGTTCAGGGGATAAGGATGAATTTAGTTTTAGACATGTTGAAGAGCCTCAGAGAGAGTCATCCAAGTGAAGATGTTCAAGACACAGTTGGATATACAAACCTGGAGTTCAAGAGAACATACATGAGTAGATTTAGGAAGTGTTGATGGAATGTTAAATCATAACTGAAGCCACGGAATGAGATGATATTATTTAGTGAGAATATGTAGAATCAAATGAGAAGACCCATGACTGAGCCTTGAGGCATATGAAACTTTTATTTTAAAGATATGGTAGAAGAGGAGGAACCAGCAAAGACAAATGAGAAGGGGCATCCAGAGAACCAGGAGGAGTTGCAGAGAGTGTGGTGTCCCAGGAATCAAGGAAAGAGAGTATAGCTAAGGGAAGGGAGAGGGTCAGCAGTGCAAATGCTGTGAAGTGGTCAAGCAAGAGAAGGACTGAGAGTCAGCTGGGTTTACTTCCACGGAGGTCATTGGTGACTTAGGGGTGACCAGCTTCAGTGTAGTGGAGGGGATAAAACTAGTTTGGTTTGAGTTGAAGCGTGATTGGAGGTGGTTGTAGATTGGGCAGAGCCATGTGAATAGGTGGATAGTGAGGCCAGTCAGTTCACAGAGACAGAAGATTCAAAGCTGCTGACTTTGGATAGATTTGTATGAGGTTCAGTTGTAAATAAATTGAGTTTGAAATGTCTCTGTATTTTCAATGCCCAAATTGATGTCTGGTATGGTATTGTTGTGAATGGGTCATGAGTGACAATGATTTTAATAGACTGGTGTTCCTATATCCTGATTATTCTTCATAGCATTGCTAAACACTAAACTTGGCAACTGAAGGAGGTAATGGCATTGTGAGAACTTTAGAAGCAAGTATGTCCACCTACCCCAAATAAGGCAGGGGTGTCCAGTGGAGGAGCACAAACTGAATGTTGAACGGACTAGGGCCAAATCTGTACAGTAACTTAGAGCTGTGAGACTCAGGGCATGCCTAATACTTCCACTAGGCCTTTGTTTTCCTGTTTATAAGTTGTTTCACCATACCTACTTCCTAGAGTGGTAAGGATGCAATAAGATAATGAATTTCACTTGCAGCACGTTGCCAGGCCACCCATCAGTCGTCATTGAGGTCATTCCTTCCAGCCCAACACAGAGAAGTATAAGGCACTGCAGAGAAGCTGCACGCTACTTCTTTGCACTTTGGTTCTCAGAATTTTAAAAGCATTGTTCAAATAGGAAACACCTATGACCTTTGCTCCCTGGCTATAGCATAATCAGTGGTACAACACAGTATGTTATTGGGTATGATCTAGGCTGGCTGATCTAGTGAAACAAGAAATTGGTGAACACCAAAAAGGCCAAATAAATTCCAGTATAAGAAGAGCAAGTGAGCCAGGGCAAATTGAGAAGTGTAGGGAAAAGTACTGATCAATTTCCTTTATGGAGAAACATGATGGCTAAAGCAAAAGACATGATTTAAATACAAAGAAGATTTTTCTGCTAGTAATTACACCTAGCAACATATAAAATATATCAATCTACAATGTTGACATTTCCAACTAGAGTAGGCTTGTATATCAATGAGAACATTTAAATCCAGTCTTTCCAATCTTGTACAGCTTTTTAAGATATTTTTTAAACTTTATTAAATTTTATCAGATAATGTATAAATTTCCCATATATAATTCTGTGATTAATATTACTAAGGTTAGGAAAGAGGTTTGAGTACCTAAAATACCTAAAAGTCTAATTCCCTATAATA
Organism: Tursiops truncatus; assembly: GCF_011762595.2. Taxonomy (NCBI): domain Eukaryota; kingdom Metazoa; phylum Chordata; class Mammalia; order Artiodactyla; family Delphinidae; genus Tursiops; species Tursiops truncatus. The sequence goes on from NC_047034.1 coordinate 126,315,225, forward strand.
ATACCCTACTACAGTATTGGTACATATCTTTTTTTTTATTGGGGTATAGTTGCTTTATTTTTTCTTTTTATTTTTTTTAAAGATTTAATTTTATTTATTTTTGGCTGTGTTGGGCTTTCGTCGCTGCGCACAGGCTTTCTTTAATTGCAGCGAGAGGGTTGCGGCTCTTTGTTGTGGTGCACGGGCTTCTCATTGTGGTGGCTTCTCTTGTTGTGGAGCATGGGCTCGAGGCACGCGGGCTTGAGTAGTTGTGGCACGTGGGCTCAGTAGTTGTGGCGCACAGGCTTAGTTGCTCCATGGCACGTGGGATCTTCCCGGACCAGGGCTCGAACCCGTGTCCCGTGCACTGGCAGGCAGATTCTTAACCATTGTGCCACAGGGAAGCCCCTTAGTACCTATCTTATCTCTTATTATCTAATGAGAATGTGTCACTCGTCTACACTTCAAAGCATTCTACTGAGGCTCCACAAATCATTACTGGAGTTAAGAAAACCCAACACAGTTCTTGGCCTGTCTATGGTAGGTCTTAGTGTATACTTGCTAATAAATTACATAATCATGCTGAGAAAAACAACAGTAATTGCTTGGATCAGTACTTTTTAGGAGATTTATTTTCATTCCATTTTGTGTAATTGCAATCGATTTGTTGCAGAAATTTGTACCTGGCATTTCATACTCCATAGAGTAGCACTTGAACTATTATCTGGCCTCTTTCACTGGTTTCCATTATCACCGTCTGACTTTTTAAAAGGAAATTTCCTTTTCATACAGTGTTAGTGGTAATATAAAATTGGTACAACCTCTTTGGAGATCAATTTGTTCATTCTAATAATTTTTTTAAAAAGTAGTCTTTAATTAAGCAATTCCACTTCTAGAAACTGATACCTGTACAAAGTTGAATGGACAAGGATAATCAAAGCTGCATTGTTTATAAACTGAAAAAATGGTAACAACTTAAAAATGTCTATAGGATGGACCACATCAATCATGATGCATCTAGCTGATAGAATTCTCTGCAGCCATTAAAAAGAATGAGGTAGAGTTTCTTTGCTGCCACAGAAAGGCCTTCAAGGAATAAAAAGTGAAAAGAGAAAGGTTGCATAATCATAATGATAATGATAGTAATTATTATTAGGAACATTTGTAAAGTGTGTACTATATTCTAAGCATTTAACTTTATTAACTTACTTAATTCTCATCACCACCCTATGAGGTGGGTGCTATTGTTATCCCCATTTTACAGATGAGGGAACTGAACCACCGTAACATCAAGCAACTTGCCGGAGATCACAAAACTAGTGTCAGAGGCGGTATCTGGTTTGAGCATCAGTGTTTCTACCTGGTTCTCTTCATTTATGTTAAAAAATGTGTAACAATACATGCCTATAAATATATGTGTATGTATATATATGCATATGTGTGTATATGTATTTGTATAGGCACAGAAAGTGGCTCTAAGCAGAGCCTCGAGATGGTTAGCAGTTGCTTTCTCTGAAAAAATGGGTAGGGGTGAGAGAGGAAGAGAGCAAGATAGTTATGCGATACAAGTCTCTTTTGCTTGTTTGCTTTTGTAATGAGGGACATTATTATTTTAATAATAATTTTTTTCACAAGGGATGTTTCTCAAAATATAATTTTCTAGTTATTTTTCTTCTGCTGCCAGCAGTTAAGGAAGAAATTTGGCCACTTCTTTCATTGTTGAAAAGTTATACCATTCACTGATTCATTTAGCAAAAACATCTAAAGTGTGCTAGATGTCCCTGCCTCACCCAGCGCTCAAGGAGCTCACTGTCAAGTGGAACAGACTGACATGTAAACATATAATTCCAGAGCCTCTATAAAGGGGATGCACAAAGATGCAGTGGGAGAAGCACAAAGGAGAGATGTCACTTCTGTGGAGGGCAAGGAGAGGCGGTGTGAAGGAAGGTGCCCAGAGAGGAGATAATATTTTGCCTAAATACTAAAAGAAAAGTAACAGTTCTTCAGGAGACAGTGGAGAGGAGGGAGAGAAAAAGCACCCCAGATTTAGGGAATATGGGAGTAAAGACACAGAAGTAAGGACACAGGAACCCACATTATTCTTCAGGGAACTGGGTGTAGTTTGATTTAGCCGAAGCCTAGGGAGGAAAATGTAAGGACGGCAGGAGCCATGTCACCTAAGGCCTTGTGGACTGTGTTAAGAATTTCATTCTGTGTGCCAGTTTTTCCTAAGGAGCAGTCAAAGAACACAAGTGTCCCCAGGATAACATAAAATATATAAATCAAAAGATATACGTACAATGGAATATTATCTAGCCTTGAAAAGGAAAGAAATTCTGACACATGCTACATGTGGATGAACCTTGAAAATATGCTAAATGAAATAAGTCAGACACAAAAGGACAAATACTGTATGATTCTACTTATTTGAGATACGTAGCATAGTCAAATTTATAGAGACGAAGTAGAATAGCGGTTTCTAGAGGATGGAGGGAAGGAGGAATGGGGAGTTATTGTTTAGCGGTTTCATAATCTCAGTTTGAGATGACATGAAAGCTCTAGAGAAGGGTAGTGGTTAAGATCTTGTTTCACAACAACATGAATGTACTTAACACCACTGAATTGTACAATTAAAAAGTGTTGAAATAATAAATTTTATATTATGCATATTTCACCATAATAAAAACCAGGTAACGATGGTAAATTTTGTGTTATGTATATTTTACCATAATTTTAAAATATGGAAAAATATTTTAAAGATATAGACAAAATATTTAGATAAATAATTCAAAGTTATTTTTCTGCCTTGACATTAAAATTAGATATGTCATTTCTTTGTTTAAGCTGGTAATAATGATTTGTTTCTCTTATATGACAATGTCTACTGTTTACTGAAAACCAGCTTTATATCCAGAGATGAGGAGATGTAGGCTCAGAGAGTTCAACTAACTGACCCAAGGGCACACAGCTAGTGAGGGGGCATTTCTAGGAAACCCGGAATTGGAACTCAGCTCCTAACACCTTACTGTTTTCACCAACCCCCAAGCCACTTTATTATCTTGCTACTTTTTGGATATGGCAGTACAATCTCAAAGACGGTATTGTATGGTGTTTTCTGGGTTCAGAAGCCGTAAGAAATCTGAGGCAACGCAGACTGAAATATTGAACAGTTGAATGTTTACTCTTGATCCATATCTGATACTTTTTAAGGGCTTAGGCCCTCTGCAAGAGAGACAGAAATAGCGTTCGAGTGAGGCTAGACGCACGCACATTGTTAACTACTCAGTCAGCCACCTGTTACCGATTGGAGGAAGGTCTGTATTTTGGTTGCGGCAGTTATCTGGAAAATACGGCTCTCAGCCCCCCAGCCGCCAGCCTCCGCATCCCAGGTACGCGGCCCCCGAGACACCCGGCGCGGGCTTGCGCGCAGGCGCTAGCCGGTCGCTTCCTTCCGCGATTGTGCTGTGCTGCTAGGCTTCCTGGTGTCCCCGAGTGGTTCCCCCTAAGCTTCTTCTCCCTCTCTGTCCGGGACTCAGAGTCGCCACTGCCCCTTCTACGGGCCCTCTCCAAGCCCTGCCCAGGCCGAGCCAGGCGCGGCCCCTACCCTCTGACCCCGCGTTGCACAATGCCCGATCAAAGTCCCGGGGCGTGTGAACCACAGCGTCCCTGCCCCTGGGCGGGGGTGGGCGGCGGCCGCGCGGGGAGCCGAGGCGGCGGCGGCAGCCGGCCCAGTACACCGGCCCTGGTCCCGCGAGTCCCCGCGAGCTGCCGCCTCAGACCCCAGCTCTAGTCCGCCCTGCCGCCCGCCGCTCCCCTCGCAGGCCGCCGCCGCCGCCGCCATGGCGGAAGTTCATAGACGTCAGCAGGCCCGGGTTAAAGGAGAAGCCCCCGCGAAATCCTCCACACACAGACATGAGGAGGAGCTGGGGATGGCGTCGGCCGAAACGCTGACCGTGTTCCTGAAACTGCTGGCCGCTGGCTTTTACGGCGTGAGCTCCTTCCTCATCGTGGTGGTCAACAAGAGCGTGCTCACCAACTACAGGTAGGGCCGAGGCGGCGGCGACCCAGGCCGCGGAGAGGAGCGGGCGGCGGCGGCGGCTGGGCGCCGGCTCCCTGGACTTTGCCTGCAAAGTTGGAGCTGAACAAAGTTGGGCGGGAGCCGGGGAGGGAGGGAGGGCGGGCGGGCGGCTGATACGCGGCCGGGGCGGCGGAGCCGGCTTGCGCGCCGGCCCGGAGTGGGGTTCCCGCTCCCGGCGCCGAGCTCGGGACTGCCGGGTGAGCGTTCGGGGCCGCGTTCGGAAAGCGCCTGCCCTGCCCGCCCTGCAGCACCCTGGAAACCCTGCCCTTCGGAGAGATGGAGCGGAGTTGCTTCGTGACTTTTTTGACTCCTGTGCACGCCAGGCTGGGAGCCCGGAGAGGGATGCCCGGCCTTCCCCGCAGCCTGGGCTAGGTTCCGGGGCTTCAGAGTTCTCTGACTTCGCTGACAGCCTCTGGGGACCTACGCATCCTCAAGCGCATTTAAGATGATTGTGATGTTGCCACTGGGACCACAAAGGCAGAAGCATTTTTTTTTTTTTTTTTAATGTGTGAAACCGTTCAAGAGATGTATGTCTTCACTTACAAGACAAGTCAGTTACAGGCAGCCGACTGAAATTGTAGAATCGGACAAGATGAGACAAGTGGCAGCCCGAGGCTACAAAATCAGCGGTGTTGCCTGACAACTGGCAGGGATTTTTCTCAGATTGTCATTTGGATGAGGGGTAGACGTTGGTGTGTTTTGTATCAAAATGCATTGTAAGGTTGCCGATGTGCAAATTGAATTCACCGAGCTCAGGTTTTTCTGACCCTGTGTTTTTTTTTGTTTTCTCTACCATTTTTGTAGATTTCCCTCCTCACTATGTGTTGGACTTGGCCAGGTTAGTTGGAATCTTCAGCATTACGTGGTTTGTGTCGTTAGAACTTCTGAATGTGTCTTTATATGTAGAACAGTGAATCTGTGTTCTCTGTTTACAGATGGTGGCCACAGTGGCAGTACTCTGGGTTGGAAAGGCACTCAGAGTAGTCAAGTTTCCTGACTTTGACAGAAATGTACCTCGAAAGGTAAAAAAGAAAAAAAAAAAAGTAATACTTTATGTTCTGAAAAGAAGTCACTATGTATATTTTTCATCAGTGCCTTACATATTTAAAAATTGCAGCCTTGAAATCGCCCAATCTAGAGTAGGTATAATGCAGGCAAAGAATAAATATAGTAATATGTGTTTTTAAAAAGCCCCACAGTCTCTTTAAAGTTAAGAAAAAATGCCCCTAGATCTTGTGTTCTGTTTTAATTATTGAACACTTGCTGGGATTACAGTCATTTTGCATTTTCTACGTCCGTCTAATCTGTGTATCCTGCATTCATTATTTTTTGGGTTTATTTTCTTATTCTTCCATCTGCCTCTGCTTGACTCCACCTGAGGATGAAATGCCTTTCCTTTTTCTGCTGACATCAGAACAATGGGCTCTACATTATCATATTGTAAAGAAAGATGTTGTTGTCCCATGTGCTTTGATCATATTCATATTTGTGTTTCTTTTTTCCCCTCCATTCTTTCTGCAGAGAGCTATTTATCCAGGAGTAATGTTGTTTGGGTGCTTCATGGGGGCCAAAATTGTGTGTGAGAACTAATCTTGTGTTTTAAGTAGAAAGAATTTGATCATATAAACAAAACTGTTTCTGTTTGAAAAGGACCTTGTTTTAGCTGCCTTTATTATTGAGTTTTGTTATCCCTTTTTAAATTTTCTAGACGTTTCCACTACCTCTACTATATTTTGGGAACCAAATCACGGGACTGTTCAGCACAAAGAAACTGAAGTATGGATAACTTTATTTTACTAGTGAGGTTAATATAATGTGTTCTTAAAATTGTACTTGAAAATGTCAAATGTTTAACACATTGTTACTGATCCTGGAAAAATGAAAGGACCAGAAACTTAATCTCTTAAGTTTGAAGAGAAAGAAGTTTTTTGTTTGTTTGGGGTTTTTTTTTTCCCTTCACTTTGATGATAGAAGTCTTAAAATGTTATAAAATACTGTGATGGGAGATTTTCATTATTTTTACAGACCTATAATAGTGAAGGATATATGTTAGGCTTCTGAGATTTCAATTCATGAGTACAATTCATAAATAGTATATTTTAGGCAAATTCCACAAGTAAATTAGATTGTGGATATGAGAACTTTTGTAGTTTTTCTTTTAACATGGGGTAGTTAAAATAGCATCAGATGGAACCCTGATACAAATATGATTAACATTTTACACATGGCCATATGATTTTAGAGGCAGCATTTTCACTTTTAGAAAGAAGCAGTAGCTCTCTACTCCATGACAACACTTATTATCCTCTAACTTCCCAATTCTTGGCTTTTCCACTTAAAGAGTGTATGTATCAAGTATATGTGATGTTAAAAGTATACACATAGGGAAACCATTTAACAGAAACCCATGGCTTCACCACTGTCACGTGAGCTAAACCTCTGGCTTAATGGGTGATTGTAAAACAGAATGGAGAGATCTCTGAGGGTAGAGACCAAGCTTTTTTCATTTCCTCAGACCCAAGAAACTTGACAGAATGACCACAATGGTATTTCTGGTTAAGGTTCCATGGAAGTCAGATTTATCATGGGTGGGGCATCCTTTTACATCTCATTACCCACTTGGAAAGAAATGCAGACCTGCTGCAAAGTGCTGCTTGTATATAGAGTTTGCTCTTTTTCATCCTTTGTCATCTATCCATCCATCCATCTTTTCACAGCCTATCTTTGATTGCCAGTTAAGTATAAGGCACTTTGGGGTGAGATGAGATAGATTCAGAAATAATTATGTTGCAAGAGGCTGTATGTTTGATTAGTGCAAGCAGAATGCTCTAGGAGTTTAGAGGAAGACAGGATTACTTCCACAAAAGGACAATCCAGGAATGTTTTATGGGGTAAGATTATCACCGATGTTATTTGAAAGTTAGGGGTAGGAAGGGAGGTCAGTCTAGAAAAGAAAGACGAGGTCTTAAAGACTAACATGATTACTGTTCAGGGTGTTTAACATAATAAGCAGGGTAAAATTAAAAGTGTCTGTTATCAGTCTTTGTTAATAGATGTATGTTTTCTACCATTTTATAATTAGTTTGGTGTTTTTCACTTCTGGTAGTTTTATAAAAGCAACCCTTTCAGGCTTTCAAATACTTTCTAGAGAGAAATAAGGATTTAACTTAGTCACAGATTAATCAGCATGGAATTTCCATAATGGAAGGAAGAGATTAGCATTATTTTAAAATACTAATTTTGGAGAATCAAATTTTATTTTACCTAAATATCTTTGTCTTTTTCCTGCAGCTTGCCAATGTTTACAGTTCTGAGAAGGTTCTCCATCCTGTTTACAATGTTTGCTGAAGGACTTTTACTCAAGTGAGTTAAATTTCTAATATATCTAGTCTTTAACCAACTTTAATCACCCTGAAAAGGTGCCCAGCATATGTAAGATATTACAATTATTTGTGTTGTTTCTACTTTATCTTTTGAGAAGTTTAAGCAACTTTCTCCCTTTGCTGTAGGAGTTGATAGTTTATGGCTTCCTTATGGAAGCCTGTCTGAACATGAGGTATACTTTCAAGAATTCCTATACCTACTGATGCCACTGGTGAAGCTGGGTCAGAAGATCAGTATAGGCTTTAAATAGTGATCATGTCTTGGCTACTTTTACTACAAATGTGTGTGACCATTTTCAACTTAAAGAAATCTGATTAGCAAAAATTCAAGCTCAATAATAATAATAACAAATGGTAAAAATAAGAAAAAATAAGTATACTTACTTATATAAGAAAGTAAGTTTTTGCTTCATCAGAGGGGTTCTTTTAAATATCCAGTTCCTTGGAATCATTTGTTTACAACTTTTTTAAAGAAAACATATATTTTTTGCCTATGTTGCAGAATGAGTCTTTGTAAATAACTAAAGCCACATGTATGTATTTTTTAATTATTTTATTTTGTAGGAAGACTTTTTCTTGGGGTATTAAGATGACTGTATTTGCAATGATTATTGGAGCCTTTGTAGCTGCCAGGTAAGATGGGGGCCTATATAAAACCTATGAGAGTACATTAGAATTTATCAATAATTATTGATAATAAATGATCAATTACCAATAAAGAGAATTTTTTTATAGGCTAAATAAGAATCATGTTTTTGAAAAGTAAAAGACTTTTAAAAGTTAAATCTTTTTGGCTGTATGAAGATTAAGGCTAGCAAAATCAGATTCTTGGGATTCTTAAAAGTTAAATTCATTCTAAAAGTTCATTCATTCATTCAGAAGGTTAAATTAGAGTTTATTATGCTATCTTCTATTTATTGAGCATATACCTTGTGCCATACAGTATGTTTGGTATTTTTACACATATTATTTATGTATTTTTCACAACCACTCTGAAAGGTATGGGTATAATTTTCCTATTTATGTTGAGAAAACTAAAATCTAGGTTCAGTAGCTTGCTCAGGGTCACACAGCTAGTAAATGGCAGAGCTGGAATTTGAATCTGTGCCTGACTCCAGAGCCTGTGTGCTTTTATAAACCATGTGACGTTCTTTTCCTTTGCATGCTGCTAAAGAAAACAGTGTCTCAGAGAAGGCAAATGATAATAAATTATTTGCCTTATGGGAAATAAATAATAGAATTGCTTTATTGGGTTTCACATAAGGTATCACAAATGCCGTAACTTAGATATTCTATTAAAGCTTTTTTCCATTGTTCTTAAGTTTAAAGTGAATGGGGAAAATGTATACCCAAAGACTCAGAAAATTGAAATGATGAGTGGAAGCCTTCTACAACATTTTACTCTGCATGTGTGGGTTTGCTAATGCCGCAAATTCTGCCTGACATTGTATTTTCCATCTGGGAGTTCCAGTGTGCTTCTTGAATTGTCTCATTTACCTTCATCATATCCCTGTAGTATAGGTGGGGGGAAAGTACTATAAGTCAGTCCTACTCCACCCTAACTCTCAAAGTGAAATTTCATTCAAAAACAAAAAAATAGAGTAGTTAGTTACTAGAATTTCGTTATATAGCTGACTGCTTTTCCCTCTAGGTAACCTTCCTCCTTGGAGAAAAATTCTATATGAGCCTCCTACCTTTCTTTTTAAAGATGCCCTACTAATCTTTGAAGCATTTCATTGAAGCTGGTGCTATCTAAAACAGAGCAAAACAACAGGAGTTTCTCAGGGCTAACTCTGGCCTGCAAAAAGTTTCTGAGGCAGATTGCTATCTGGTAGAACCTTTTACTTGGGAAAAAAATTTGGAGGAAGAGAGTCTGGAGTTAGAGGGTTGTCAGGCTCCTTGGAAGAGGGGTGGGTCATTAGGTAGTTCTGCCCGAAATTGCAGTGGCATAGAGCTCCTCAGAAGTCTGTCCCATGCAGTAGTTTAGCTACAAATAGATAACACCTTTGCAGAATCACAGAATGCAGGGCCCCTGTTTTAGCTAGGGTGCTAAAGTATGCTGAAGGCGTACTTAGATTTTCATTTATTCTGTTCAGTTTACTAAGGTCTTGTGCCTGGTGCTCTGCTAAATATCAGGAAACTTCAGTTTCCCTAATCCCACTAGTTACACCTAGTAGGCTCATTAGGCAATTATTTTAAGTATTTGAGTTCCCGCTATGTGCTTAGACACTGATGTAGCCTGATCTCAGAACTAACCACCATCCACACTTCAGAAATTCCACCCAGTGGCCCAACCACCTGTGCAAGACAGCCCTACCTTTTGTGTGAACCTTTGAAAAATGACTGTTAACAGCTTCATTCTCCTTTTGTTTTCCTTATCTGTGAAATTGACCTCTGATGCCTTCTGCTTGCTTCAGATATATTGTAATGGTGAATTTGGTTGGTTCTTTCTTGTTGTCTGACTTTGAATTCAAAGCAGTGTGCTATTAACTGACGTGGTTGATTATTGCTAATGATTTTGTGTTTAAGTGTTAGTGCTTCTCATTTCTGAAGACCCCCTTACTGATTATGAAATTGCAAACTCTAACCAGGAACCAAGAAATACTAGTAGCTGATAAAATGCCTAATATTCACTTACCTAGATAAGCAATTGTTCCTTAGAAGTATTGTAGTTCAGACCTATTTAACATTTAATGCATGTTCTTTAAATGTTAGTTGTTATTAAAGTGTTACTTATGTTTTGCAGCTCTGACTTGGCATTCGATCTGGAAGGATATGTTTTTATTCTGATAAATGATGTCCTGACAGCAGCAAATGGTGCCTACGTAAAACAAAAATTAGATTCAAAAGTAGGTAGCAGTCTCACGCTTCTTTAAGAGATGTTTACTGTTGTTGGGAATGGTCATGTCAATTCATCAGGGGATAAAGTGGGGAATAAGGAAAAATACTTATGAAGGATGCGAAATGCCTGTACCTTGGTGCTCACGTAAGAAACTTTATTTTCTAATTAGCAGTTAGATTTTACTGTTGGCTTTTCTGGAAGGGACTGGGTGAATATTGACTTTGAGAGGGATACTGATGTAAGTAAGGAGCGTTCATTAGAGAAAAGTATCATAAACGTTCATGGCTGTGTTGTAGAGGACTTGGTGAGGGACCTGGACAAGAAAGAAGTATCTGGAAGCTCTTGAGCAGATTTCAGAAGTGAGTTGGAACAAGAACAAGAATGGACTTTGCATATTTGTCCTACAAATATATAGTAGTCCCTCAATATCCGTGGGGGATTGATTCTAGGAACCCCCGAGGTTAACAACATCCTTGGATGCTCAAGTCCCTTATATAAATGGAGCAGTATTTACATGTAACCTATGCACATCCTCCCATATACTTTAAGTCGTTTCTAGATTACTTATAATACCTAATACAATATAAATGCTATGTAAATAGTTGTAAATACAATGTAAATGCTGTGTAAACAGTTGCTTGCGTGGCAAATTCAAGATTTGCTTTTTGGAACTTTCTGGAATTTTTACTTTTTTTTCTGAATATTTTCCATCCACTGTTGGTTGAATCCTCAGATGCAGATATGGATATGGAGGGCCAACTGTAATGGGAAACTTAGGCAGTATTAGAATCTCTCTTTCAGGGGCAACACCGAGTTTCCTGGCCTAGATCTCGTACACATGAACTTCATATACCCCGCTCTTTTCCTTCACCTGCAGCATGCACATGAAGGCTTTAAAGATATTTTTATTTGTCTAATGTATATGTTGAATATAAACACACCAAATTTTATTTTGAGATCAAGCCAGACCATCAGAAAGCTGAGCATTCGAGCCATATTTTACTACATTATGGTATAAGATTGCATTATTGTAAGGAGAAGCTACATGGAACTCAGCTTTATATATCCTAGGGTTGTTATTGAAGGAGTTGTCCTTTCTATCATAATGGATCCTATATGAAGACCCACATGAGATCGTTATCATAGATACCGTCATAGTTTTTCCTAAGCAGCTGGTGTATTTTTATCTAGTACTTAAGTCTTATAACTTGACCATAGCTTTATCTTATTTTCCTACCCCTGTGTTCTCATCAGTCAGATGACCATAACCACTTAGCTTTTAGTTGGTTCTATTATATGTACAGTATTTCTGAAACTACTTCAGGTCCTTTTTTGGGGTTCAGATCATAAATACAAATGCCCTACCTGCTTGATAGTAGTATTAGTATGGAGTTTGTATCATCTTGGCTGGTGGCTTTGCCTTCTTCAGAAAGGACTGTAGAATATATGGCCATCCCAGTAGTTTTCATTATTTTGAATAATCTAGAATGTTTATTTTGAATAACCTGGAAGAACTAGGGGCAGTATAGATCTAGTTTCAGCAAATTTTCTTTGAATATACCCTTTATGTCTTGTTCTCCGTTTATTTGCCTTGAAGACTGTATGATGATTACATTTTAATGGAAGCTACTATTAAAAAATTTAATCTTTGTGCAATAGCTAGAGAAAAGGGAACAGTTAGAGATTTAGTTTTACTCTCGTTTTTTGCTGCTTTGGAAATATGTAGTAATAATAACATTTCATTTCTCCAGTAGCCTCAGCTGTCTAAAACAGTACTGTCGAGTACAGTTCTGTGATGATGGAAATCTGTTATCTCAGCGGACCATTAATGGTAGCCACTAGCCACACGTAGCTGTTGAACACTTGATAAGTGACGGCACAACTGAGGAACTGAACTGGTAGTTTAATGTAATTATAATTCAATTGAAATAGCTGTGTTTGGCCAGTGGTTACTATATTGTATAGCACAATCTAGAGTACATCCTAGAACCTAGGGAAAATAGCAAAGAGGGTTTCTGAGTATTTTATTCCCAGGGGAGCCTTTTAGTTCCTCACTCAGAAATGACTTATGGCTTACTTGTATTAGAACTTTTAAGCATATTGATCTGCTTTTCACAGTTCATGGATTAGGAGCAACAATCCTATCTGGAGGCAGAGGCTTATCAGCAATATAAAAGCTCAGCTAATAACAAGAGAAACAGGAAAACTATGAAAGTCAGATGGAACTACTCAAAGATGGACAACACCATATAAAAACACAATACAGTAATGCATGTTAATGATGATGCCCTAAATTAAATTGTAGTCAATGTACTCTGTTTAAGAACAGGGGAAAAGGTATTTAAAACAGTTAACAAGTGAAAAGAAAAACAACAGTTTGGCATTTATCAGCTGTCTGGATGGTGTATGTGTGTGTGTGTGTGTGTAGGCATCCTCTACTTCCTGGATAAGACTCATGTCTCTTGCTGTTGGGGCACCTGATGTTAAAGGTTGTTTTGTCCTACTGTGGCTTTTTTCTTGCTGCCTTAGAAATCAGGTACACCTTTTCATTGATGCTGTGGTGGCTATAAGCAATCAGTTATTTAGTTTATCCAGCAGGCAGTAGGGCCACAATGAGACGCTTTTAATCAGGAGTTTTATTACCTATCATTTCAGAACTGCTTATAATCGTGGTCCTTTGAGCATGAATCACATGACATAAAGACTTAGTGCTGCATTGCAGACCTGAACGCAGCTACTGAATTTAAAACATTTTTAACTCAAAAGAAATCACACAGATAACATGTATTTATAATAGAATTAGTAGAAAACATAGATAAGCAAGAGGAAGAAAATATAAATCTTAATTCCACCATTGAGTGAGAAGCACTGTTTTGGTAGATACCCTTTTGTAAGAATGTGTGTTTGTGTGTATGTGTGCATGTACACACTTAACTATGAGAAAAACTTAAAAGAGTGATGAAATATAATGTTTTCTAACCTGTATTTTTCATTTAGTACTGTTTCATGAACACTTTCCTCATCAATCAGTATTAAACATTTTTAGTGGCTGCATAATATTTCATTGTATGGTTGTATCATAGTCTAATCAACTAGTTTTCTACTGTTGGGTATTTGTTTCCAGTTTTTCAAAGCTTCTTTTGATATAGCACAGGGAACTCTGCTCAGTATTCTGTAATAACCTAAATAGATACATAACAAAGATTAGATACATGTATATGTATAACTGAATCACTTTGCTGTGCACCTGAAACTAACACAACATTGTTAATCAACTCTACTCCAATATAAAATAAAATCAAAAAAAAAATTATCACTGAAAAAAAACCCTGCTTTTGAGAAGGTAGTTTGACTTTTCATATCACTTGGTGATCTTTCAGTCACAGAAGTTAGGCAGATATTATGCCCTTATCCTCACTATTCCTTTACCCCCCCCTTTACCCTCCAAACTCAGGCCTACTTTTTTAGGTGACTGCTTCCTGCTGAACGTCCCAGAATTCTGTGCATCAAAGGTGGACCCACAGTTCTCATAGACTCCCTGTGTTTGAAGATGTGTGTGGTCCTCTGTTGCTCCCCAGTAGCTGAGGGCACAACTAGTCATACCATATTTTGGGAATTGTAGGGTAATCTTTTTTTTTTTAATGTTTATTTTATTTATTTATTTTTGGCTGTGTCGGGTCTTAGTTGTGGCACGCGGGATCTTTTGTTGTGGTGCTCAGGCTCTTTGTTGCGGTGCGCGGGCTTCTCTCTAGTTGTGGCGTGTGGTCTTCAGAGCGCACAGTCTCAGTAGTCGTGACACATGGGCGCTCTAGTTGTGGTGTGCAGGCTCCAGAGCATGTGGGCTCTGTAGTTGCAGCACGTGAGCTCTCTAGTTGTGGCGCACAGGCTCAGTAGTTGTGGTGTGAGGGCTTAGCTGCCCCACGGCATGTGGGATCCCAGTTCTCCGACCGGGGATCGAACCCACATCCCCTGCATTGGAAGGTGGATTCTTAACCACTGGACCACCAGGGAAGTCCCTGTAGGGTAATCTTAATCTTCTTTCTTTTTTCTTTTCTTTTCTTTCCTTTTTCTTTTCCTTTTTCTTTTCTTTCTTCTTAATCTTCATTGTACTTCCCGTATACATTTTCAGAAATACTTCACTGGGAAGTTATGTCTGTCTGTGTGTTGGTCTAGGTGTGAGTCTTTGTGTCTGTTAAATTGCACTGTTATAGTTCTGAAAAGCCCGAGACTAACTTGGTGACTTTTATTCTGTTCTGGAAAGGGAAGGGCTTCAAGGACGTGCTTCTGTAGAGATGTATGTTTGTGTTCAAAATAACTTCTTTTCTCCTTGCTGTTTTGAGGCAGCGAGTTGATGTCATTTTTATTTCTCTGATCTTAAGCACTCAGGGAATTTATTTCAAATAAACTTGAAACCTTGTAAGTTTGCATTTTTTTTTTTTTTTGGAAAGCTTAGGTCATTAATGTTTGCAAGACTTCTGACTTGACTAATTTGCTGTGTATGTTGTGGGGGAGGGGTGCATGTTTGTAATGGGGGGTGGCACTCTGTACAGGGTTGTCTTTCTCTGTCTACTGGAACCAAATGAAACACCTAATTTTTTATTCTCCTAGGAGCTGGGAAAATATGGTCTGCTCTATTACAATGCACTGTTCATGATTCTGCCCACCCTAGCCATTGCATATTTTACGGGAGATGCGCAAAAGGTAGGACTTTCTGATTATGGCTTCATGGTGTATGTTTTTGAATTTTATTTTAATTTGTATTACCAAGAGATAGACAGTTGGGTTGTTAAAAAGTAATGTTCTTAGTAAGTGACCAAAGACTGAGAATTTACCTTTTAGCTTGCTAATGTCATGCTAACCTTTTTGGATAGTACTAAAATAGCTTAAAATAGCTCTGGCTGTCGACATAAAAATAGTGCATGCCAACTAGTGTCCTTCTCTTACGTGCCAGGAGGATAGAGGAAGGGAATTTTTACATTTCTACTAAACTACAAAATAGGAATAGTAGCAAACTATCCTTGAGAAACAAAAAATCCAGAAGTAGTAGAATTCTTCAAACCTAACAAAACGCTTGTTATCTCTAGAAGCTCTCAGTTTTGGTGTACAATTGTCATCCTGGCTTAAATCCCAAGCTGTTTTTTCCCCTCAGGAGATATTTAGCTGTGTGGTGACTTAACCATATAAATAGCAACGAATATAATAGTTTACTCATTTTCTGCAAATGTTTAGCTAAATAAATCCAGAATAAAGTAGCAAACTAAATCCAGACAAGAATTTTTCTCTGAAACACATATTCATAGCATAAAAATTGGTAACATTTTGTTAGAATTCACAGAATTTTGCAAACTTAATGGAAATCTAGAATTCTGCCAAGGATGTCGGTACCAAGATTCCTCCTAATGATTCCCCTGGCTAGTAGTTTCTTCAGAATAAATGTATTGATTGTTTATTATAATGACAGCGACAAGTTCCCCAAATCAGTGGGGACCAAAATAAAGAAGAGGTTTTTAGAAGTAGTTAGACTGTTAAAAATTGTGCTTGAATCAGAGGTAGGAGAAGACTGACTGCTTATAAAGCTGTTTTGTTTTTTTCATCAAGAACTCTTTCTTTTAAAACTGGCAAAGAACATATGTAAATGTTTTAATGAACTGTGACCTGGCTATCAGCAGGCCTAGAAATGACTCCAAAGCAGGAAACTACTGTAGAGGTGTTGCTCTAAAAATAAAGATGTTGAATGAGTTTTTTGTGGCTGTGCAAAAAGTGGGAAGAGAAACTAACATTTATTGAGTCCCTATTATGTGCTAGTCACTTTTTATATACAATGTAATATAGTCCCCATAACAGCTGTAGGAAGTTTGAATTAACCCTATTTTACCAAGGTGCAAATAGAGGTTCAGAGAGACTGAATAACTTGCCCAGCATCAGACTGTCAGCGGGTAGTAGAGTCAGGATTTAAACCCAAGCCTGACTGCAGAGGCCATGGTCTTTTCAGTGTTCTGCCTCCTCTAGCTGACTCTGGCAGAAGCACCCTTCACTCTTTAGTTTTGGGGTAAGAATGTAATGTAAAATAACCAGGTACCCCATGGCAGCACAGATGATTCCAAATCTTGAGGCCAATCTGTACATGAGAAAGTTGGAAGAATTAATGTGATTAGGTGTTCTACAGTCTCGGCAAAAATGGAATTTTCATTAATTTGAAACTTTGACTAGTAGCTTGTAGCTACTTGAAAACATTGACTGAAGGAGATATTTCTTCATTCCAGAGTGATGATCGTTTAACTAGAAGTTATCTGCCAGGTTGTAGCAAAATTCATGCGTATTTTGAAGTTCACTAACACACTTTCAATTTTAAATGCTTCGATATAATTACAGGTGTTTACCCATAGTGGAAAAAATGACTTTGCCACCTATATTGGGATGAGATTTAGATTTTACTCTTTTATTCTTCTTTTTTTAAGCAGAGGAGTGGAATTTGAGTAATCTTTTTGTTTCTTCCAATGAAAATGCCAAGCAAAGGTCAAGAAAGGTTTATTTTGAAAGAACAGTGTTTTTTAAGAATGACTGAATTTATCTAAATGCTTTCAAGTTGGGATGATAAACTAATTATGGAGGCTAAACTCATTGCTTTGTGATCAACCCCATCAGTGTTTTGGGTTTTACATAAATGTTTGTTCATCCTTATTCTTATTATTAATTAATATGATTCTTATAAAATATTTATTGGGGTACAGATGGACCTACTGGCTGGCAGGCTTACAATCTCATGCTCTTTTTCTTAACATTCTCTCCTTGACATACTCTCCCTCTAACATTCTCGAATAGTTATTAAGTGCTATTGTGTGTCTCACAGTGCTAAGCTCAGGTGATAAGAAAGAAGGATGAATTAGGTGGTATTCTTGCCTTTGAGAACCATTTAGTTGTCTTGGGGAGCAGACCTGTCATCATCAGAGTCGTAATTGTTACCAGTTCTGTGGGAAAGGTGTTGGGGTCATTGTGGGTTGGAAAATGGAGGTGGGTCAATTCCATCTCCTTGTTGGAGAGGGAATGCCTATCTCATGGAGCTTTGCCTACAGAATGAAAATACAAATGATATGAATAATCAGTATTGTTTGGTAGGTTATGAATTAAATTTGGAACTTAGGAACTCCAAGAATTCTGAGTTTGATTCTGTTCCTAAATTCCTTTCTTCCTAAATTCCTTGTGTGCTTACTACAATTTTATTTTAAGTTCATTTCAGATTCAGTCAGTTCAGTATTACTGAGCATCTTCCTTGTGGTAAGAAAGCCCTGTGCTAAGTTCTTTGGGGAATATATGAGAAATACAACATAGTCCTTGCCACACAAGAAAGACATTTGACATGCTACAGAGATGGTGTAAGATCCAGCACCAAAGCGCATGCCCGTCAGTCAGTCAGTACTATAAGTATTCAGGTTAGGAAGAAACTGGTGTGGGTTAAATATCAAGCTTGGATTTTTAGAGGAGATAGGGCTTGGTTTTCTTACCCACCAACTGCAACAAGTAATGCTAACCTGTTCTGGGGGTTGTTGTTAGAGATATAACTTACAGAAGTGGTTGAATGGTTTGCTTTTATTAATCAGCACAGAAGCAGTGGGTGGAAGCCATAGATGCCCTAGCGCATCCTAGAGGCTCATAGTATCCTACAAGAGGTTGCAGTTGATTTCTTCCACTGGAAGGTTCAGTTTCATAGTAGTCAGTGGGTTGGTGTCTGAAGTTCTGGCAAAAAGGGTTCACATTACAGCGTGGAATATGTGGCAGGATTTCAGGTAAGTGTTTTCTAGTAAGTCAGGTTCATATTCAGTGTGTCTTTTAGGCTTGGGTTTTCCCTTCAAAATATGTGTACATATAAGTGGACAAACATTCATGTATGTACATGTATTTTTTTAAAGAGTGGACACTTTTTTGGCGTGACAGTTTATCTTTTTTTTTTTTTAATTTTTATTTATTTATTTACTTGGTTGTGTTGGGTCTTAGTTGCAGCAGGCGGGCTCCTTAGTTGTGGCATGCAAACTCTTAGTTGCAGCATGCATGTGAGATATAGTTCCCAGACCAGGGATTGAACCCGGGTCCCCTGTGTCGGTAGCGCAGAGTCTTAACCGCTGTGTGCCACCAGGGCAGTCCCAACAGTTTATCCTTAAATAAAGCTGTTCCCATGTTAACAATTTCAGTCTACTTCTGACCTTCAAGTAATACTTCACCTATAGGGTATGATGCCTTGCACGATGCCTGATAAGATGCTTCCACATTAATCATTTTCCCTAATCCTCATTGTGTACCTGTGTGGTAGGTTGTTATCTGATATATAGAGGTTAAGGACATGGTAGCTGAGTTCAGCACTAGAACCAGTCTTTCTTTTTTTTTTGGCCGCATCCTGTGGCTTGTGGGATCTTACTTCCCTGACCAGGGATCGAACCCGTGCCCTTGACAGTGAAAGCACAGAGTCCTAACCATTGGACTGCCAGGGAATTTCCCTAAAACCAGTCTCTCTCTGACTCCAGGGAGATCTCTTGCTGTTTGCCTGACCACATCTATCTCCCAGAGCCACTTGCTGCATCCCTGACTTGTTTTTTCCCCCGTTCAGGACTTGCGTGCATACAGAACAAGCTACTGAATGGGAGAAATATCTCAGATTAGTATTAGAAGTGGAGTCCCTGAAGCTTGTCTTTCTTGTTACTTAATTGTTTACAAATAATTATTTATTTCACTCAGTGAATATTAATTGAGTGCTTATTACGTGTCAGGTGCTGTTCTAAGTTAAAAAAAAAAAAAAGACATGTCTTTGCCTCAAAGGAGCTTGCATTCCAATGGGGTAAGATATACTAAGCATAAATTTTGTAATAAGAGCTATGAAGAGATAAAACGAGGAGAAGAGTGATTGGGGAAGTGCTATTTTGGATAAGATGATTAGGGAGAGCATCTCTATAAGCTTCGTTTGAGCAGACACTGAACTGAGTGGACTGAGAGACCAGTTTGTGTGGCTCCTTGGAAGGAGTAGTCTAGGCCGAGGGAAGAGCAGGCTCTAAAGACTGAGGTAGGAGCTTGTTCACGAGGAGCATTTTCTGGAGTGGCAAATATCAGGAGACATCAGAGTGGGCCTTGGAAGGTGTGGAGGCAGAAAAACAAAAGGTACGTTCCAGGTGGAATTAATAGCGTGGGCACAGGCCCAGCCGCAAGGACCAGACTCTTCCACGTGGTTAGAAGGTAGAAGTCAACGACTTTGGAGCCCTTAGAGGATTCCTTGGAGAGCATGTGGTTCCAGACCCTTGTTTCACAGATGAGGGAACTGGGCCCAAAGAGGGCTCAGGGCGAGAGCCCAGATTTTCTGACTCTGTGACTAGTGTCTCCTTCTTCCTGCCATCCCACAGCCTGCTTCCTTCCAAGTTGGGACTAGTGCCAGACACTGGAATTTGCAAGTTACTCTGCAGACAGTGACATATCCCTAAGAGTTTGTGACATAAGTGGTACAGTGGAGAGGACTTGGGGCCAGAATGCAAAAGACCAGCAAACTCCAGTTCTGTCTGTGACCACTGTCCGACTTTGGATGAGTCCCTTCTGCTCTCCAGGCCCACTTCGTCATGTGGTAACCGAGTAGGCTGGGTCCACTGAGTCGGCTGGTTCTCTAGGTAGGGCGTGCTTCGGCGCTGAGACAGTGTTTCTGAGGAGTAGGACGCACGCCAGTGTGGAGACTGGGCTGCTGTTCTGACAGCTGGCACGAGCCCAGCTGCCTCCTGATAACCTGTGCTGATAAACTGCTCTCATCTGTTGCGCTCTTGACTTTCCTGACCCAGAGCTTTTTTGATTTTAAGCTCTCTGTGTACTGAATGAAAAGATCTCCAAGATAAATTGTTGAATGAAGAAGCACAGTGTAAAACAGTGCATATGGTTTACTAACTTTTGAGTAAAATAAAAAGGGAAAAATAAGAATATATATACACATTCATTTAATTTACTTATTTAAGTAAAGAAACTGTGGAAGAATATGCATGAAACTAATAAAGTAACCACCAATTTGTGTGTGTGTGTGAGAGAGAGAACAGGGTAAGTGTAGAATAGAAGTGGGATGCAAAAGATGCAATTGAACAACTCATCCTAATGAGCACTAAGGTCCTTGGCAAAGCATTCTGAGAAACCAAATATGTGCGTGTAATTTTTCAAAAAGTTTAAGTTCTCAACATCCCAGGTTTACCAGAAACAAAGGAACCAGTATATCCAGCATTTAGTTTTTTTAGACACATGTCTTCTAACTTTAAAACATTCTTCTTTTAAAAAAAACCATGGGACTTCCCTGGTGGTGCAGTGGTTAAGAATCTGCCTGCTAATGCAGGGAACATGGGTTTGATCCCTGGTCCAGGAAGATCCCACATGCTGTGGAGCAACTAAGCCCATGTGCCACAACTACTGAGCCCACAAGCCACAACTACTGAAGCCTGCATACCCTAGAGCCCACAAGCTGCAACTACTGAGCCCACGCACTCTAGGGTCCCGGTGCCACAACTACTGAGCCTGCATGCTGCAACTACTGAAGCCCACATGCCTAGAGCCCATACTCTGCATCAAGAGAAGCCACCGCAATGAGAAGCCTGCACACCTCAACGAAGAGTAGCCACAGCTAGAGAAAGCCCACGCGCAGCAACGAAGGCCCAACACAGCCAAAAAAAAAAAAAAACAAAACAAAACTATGTATCACGCAAAAGCCAGCTTACTGTTAACCAAAGATATCTATTTAACATAGATAAAGGCAGAACAAGCATCAATTGACTAATGACTTTCCAAAGGACAGACTGTGTTTAAACTTGTTAGTCGCTGCCTCCAAAAGGGAATGTCTGTAGCACAAAGCCAGTGATTCAGAGTCTCAGGAATTGGAGTCTGACTTTCTGACAGCACACCCTGCTAGGTGTTCTCACGTAGGGATGGGAGAACAGACCCCTTGCTGTAGGTCTCACAAGGCCAGCACTGTAGGCACTGGTACACTGTATAATGTCTTCATTATATCACTGGTTAAATTACATGGCTCAGATGAGTTTTACAGGAAAAATTACTGCACAGATCATCTACCAGGAGGTGTCTTACTAAGCATTACTACTAAATAATGAATTTTTAGCCTGTCTAGAGTTATTAATCTTTTCTGGGTCCCTTTGTGGATCATTACAGACTGATTCTCAACCCTGAAGTGTTCTTTCCACATAGAGACAGGACCTTCCGGCTTTCTGGGCCTTGGTATTCTCAAATGTAATACAGGTGGGTTGGATCAGTTATTTTTTTATTTGTGAATGACTAGATCTTTCTCTTTGCCTTTATATTGTTTGACTGACAAAGTAATGTTTTTAGCCATTCTTACCTTTGAGGATATGCTTTTTTCAAATAAGAGTAAGTGACCCCATTGACACTAGTACTGGAGTATGTAGTTTTGACATTGTATGTAGGTTTTAACATAGGCAGTAGAACCTAGCAAGAAGGGGTATTGAAAATCTGTGGGTTCTTGTTCCTTTTCTCAACTAGGAGCAGGAGGCAGGCAGATGGTTACAGTAGTGCAGAAGATGGGTTGCTAACTAGGACCACTGGTTGCATGAACTTGTCTAACTTTTCCAAGGTGGGGGGGAACCATGCAGATCATTTACACCACTGACATTATCTTCTGCCTTAGCAGGTGTCCTGGCAGTTTACTTTCTAGGCTAAGGATTCAATTCCTTTCTCAAGAGTTTTTTGGGGAATGAATTTTCAAAATAGAATTCATTAACCTTTTTTTTTCTTTTAACCATGAAGTCCAAAGACTAAATGGTTTATTTATTTTTAGTCTTTATAGTAAGCAGGGAGGTATCCAAACATAAGAAAATGTCTCAATGATGCTTTGGATTTTATTTCAAATCTCAAGTAAATTGGCAACAGATTTTCCTGGGAGTGAGAATGGTTGCATCTAAGACTCAGGTATATGTTGAAATTATTCCCTGCTTTTCACTAGATTAGGGTGGTGATTTGGTGCTAATGTGGCATTGTAGACATTGCCAAGTTGTCCCAGCACTTTCTTGCTAAGCCTGCACATAGCCTCAGACTTTTCACCAAGATACTGGTCCAGATAGGCAGATCCATCGCTTAGAGCTGGTTGATTAGACAAAATCTGATTGTATCCCTACACTAGATTTTTTTTTCTTTTTCTTTTTAAACTGAAGTGTAATTGACTTACAATATTACATTAGTTTCAGGTATACCTTCACTAGATTTTATTCATTATGTTACTGATTACTGCCTAATCTTACTCAGTCTCCCTTTCTTAATTTCCTTAACCTAAGCAACTGAAGAACACATTTCTTTCATTAAAGTTTTTTTCTAAATATTTTTATTTAACTGAAAGTCTTATTTAAACCAAATGCCTGGTTTTAGGAAGTGGTAGGTCCATATGACCTGTTTGCCCATTACTTACGCCACATTCTTTTCATGCCTGTGGTGTGTATTACGTTACACTATCAGCACCTGTAGAACCAGAGACTTCATTCAAAACAGAAGGAAAGCCTTAGAAAGCACGTTTGTATGTTCAGTCTGTAATCACAGCCAGCACTCAGCCAGCACTGAAAATTGCCGGCCTTGTGTCAGAGAGCCCATCTAGTTCTGTGCCACACAGAATGACCAAGCAGGTCATTTTCTTCACAATGGCTCTTTATCAGTTTTCTCTAGAGGCAGAAGTTTTGTTTTGTTTAAAAATTGAATAACAAAGTACATTCTCACCGTGCCTTCTTTATTTCTAACTTAGGGAGAAGAAAAAAATTCGCTTGTAAATCTATCACTGAGAGATAACAGTGATAGAAGTTTAAGTGAATAATCTCTCTGAATGTAAATTATGTATACATTTAAAGAGTCTGTATTTTATTCTCTCGATTGATTCTCACAAGAAACAGATGGAGTAGTTTTCTATATTTGTAATATAGGTAGAGGTTTAGAAAGGTTAACTGAGTTTATGATGGCCTCACAGAAAATTAATGGCAGAGATAGAGTTAGAACTTTCGCTTTTTGACTCCGTAACCATGTGGAACCATCTAGGAGAAAATTCAGAATATATTGCCTTGTCTTTGGTTTTCCCCAGTAGTCCAGATAGCAGGATGAAGGTTATGGAGCTGAACAGGTATTTACTAGCTGAATAATTTTGGTAAAGTTACTTAATATTTCTGAGCCTAGAGCATAATAGCTTAATAAGCAGTAGCTTTTATTGTTTTTATTATGCCATCTTTATGGCATAATAAAAGGAGAGTGGACTCCTTTGTACTGTAGGACTGTTTGGGTCATATTTATCCTGCAGCTATACGTTCAAATGTCTGCTGCTTGCCAAAGATCCATTCCTATGGCAAAGCAGGGGAATGCAACAGGCTGCCTGTCCCCGTAGACTGGCTTTCTCCAGAGACAGGCTGAGTATTTAGGGAAAGAAAAAAATCCCGTGAGAATTATTTTTCTATTTTTGAATTATATATAAATGGAATTATGTCCTTGAGATTTATTTTAATATTCTATATAGTTATTATGTTCCCAAAGGGGACTGTGCACTAAATATTTGAGGCATTTTTCTGAATAAAATTTAATGCTCCGTGTAGAGAACATTGGGCTTTGAAATATGTTAAGTCTACCATGGATTAGCTGTGTTACCTGAAGTAAGTCACTCATTGTCTTCTGGGGATAATAAGCCTTGGCCTTTCTATTGTAGGAATCAAATGACAGGCCATGTACGGAAGCACTTTGTAAACCATAATGTGCTCCATAAATATAAGGTGGTACGTTTTTATTGCTGCCGTTTGTCCCTTCACTATCAGCAAACCTGACTGAACCATCTTCAGCTTAGTGCTCTGAGGCCTACCATGGGGCCTGGCACATGATCGGAACTTAGCAGATGTTGAATTGTACATTGAAAGCAGTGAAGGACTGTTGAGAAAGGATGAGGAGAGAAAAGAAAGATATAAAAAACGACCCAAGTGAAACTTTTAGGGATGAAAAATATAATCAGAATTGAAAAATAAAGCAGAAGGTATCAAACAGATTAGGTACTATACAAGAAAAGTTCAGTGAATTAAACAAATAGTAATAGAAACTATTCAAGATGAACTTCAGAAAAAAAGACTAGAAAACAAACGAACAGATTATTAGTGACATGTAGGATAATATTAAGGGTCTAACATTTGTCTACGTATCGTCCTGAAAAAGGGGCAGGGTGGGGGAGAAAAAAAATATTTGAAGAAATAATGGCTGATTTTTTTCCAAATTTGATGAAAACTCTAAACCTATGCCCACAAGGAACTCAATAAACCTTAAATAGAATAAGCATAAAGGAAACTATACCATAAAGAGGGATATTCCATAATGCTAAAAGGGTTAATATTAGTGGGTATAACAATACTGAGTGTGTATGTACTTGATGAGAGAGCTTCAAAATATATGAAGCAAAAAGTGATAGAACGGAAAGGATAAATAGACCAACCTACGATTATAGTGGAGATTTTAACATTCTCCTTTCAGTAATTGATAAAACAAATTCAGAGTCATTAAGGATAGAGAAGACTTGAACAACACCATCAACCAAGCCGACCTAACTGACGTTTGTAGAGCCCTCCGCTCAATAGCAAGAGGATACACATTTGTTTCAAGTGCACATGGAACAATTCACCAAGATAAACTGTATTCTGGGCCATAAAACAAGTAGTAAAAGTTTAAAAGAATCAAAACCATACAGGGGATGTTCGCTGATCAGCACAGAATTAAACTAGAAATTAGTATGTATTATAAAAGAAGAAAGATTTAAATTCAGTGATCTAAGCCTCTCCCTTAAGAAACTAGAAAAAAATAAGAGCAAATTAAACCCAAAGTAAACAGAAGGAAGCAGAAATTGATGAAATAGGAAACAGAAACAGAAACTAAAAGCTGGTTCTTTGAAAAGATCAGTACAATTGCTAAACCATGGCCAGTTGATCAGGATGGAAAGTCAGAATATACAAATTACCGACATCAGGAATGAGAAAGGGGCATCATTACCTAGCCTGCATATATTAAAAGGATAATAAGGGAATTTTATGAACAATATACCATAAACTCAAAAACTGAGATGAAATGGACAAATTCATGAAAGAGACAAAACTGCCAAAGCTCACTCAAGAAGAAATAGATAACATGAATAGCCTTATTCGATTAAATAAATTGCTCTATTTAATTAAAATAAGTAAAAGCCCTAGTTTTTAGCCCTATCTTTATTAAAGAAATTGAATTTTTAGTTTAAAACCTTCCGAGAAAGGAAACTCCAGGCCCTGATCACTTCACTGGAGAATTTTACAAGATGTTTAAGGAAGAAACAATGCTAATTCTACATAAAATTTTCCAGAGTATAGAAAAGAACACTTCCCAATTGATTTATGAGGCCAGCATACCCTCTACCACTAGCTGACAAAAAATTACAAGGAGAGAAGAACACTATAGTCCAAAAAAATACAGCAGTATATAAAAGGACACTAAATCATGACCAAGTTGTGTTTATCTTAGGAATTAAGGTTAGTTTAAAATTGGAAAATCAGTTAATCAGTGCAATTCATCATATTGGCAAGAATAAAGTAGAAGAACATGTCGATAGTTTGAGAAAATGTATTTGACAGAAATTGACACCCATTTATGAGTTTAGAATTCTCAGCAAAGTAGGAATAGAAGGGAACTTTCTCAACCTAATAAAGGACATCTACCAAAATAATGTATTGCAATTTTACTTAATGGTGAACGACTGAATACCTTTTCACTAGGATTGAGAACAAGGCAGGGATGTCTGCTCTCATATAATGTTCTATTCAACATTATACTCGAGGACCCCATCAGTGCAGGAAGGTAAGAATAAGAGATTATAAAGGAAGAATTAACAATATCTCTATAAAAACCATGATCATATATGCAGAAAATCCTAAAGAATCTAGAAAAGAGTGATTAGAACGAATTAGTTTAGCAAAGTTGTGAGATATACGGTCAGCATATAAAAATGGACTGTACTGCCATATACCAGCAATGAACACTTGGCAACTAAGTAAATAATACCATTTATAAAAGCTTCAAAAGTATGAAATAGGGAAAAATTTAACAAAATATGTCAATGTCTGTACACTGAAAACTTTATAAAACAGTACTGAGAGAAATTTTAAAAGACTGAAATAAATGATTTTTATATTTATGAATGTTTATGAATTGGAAAACTTGATATTATTAATCTGTCAATTCTCTTCTAATTGATCTGTAGATTCAACACCGTTCCAATCCCATAGCAGGATTTTTTGTAGAATTGCTAAGCTGATTTTGAAATTTATATAGAATTGCAAAGGACTTAATCATAGTCAAATTTGAAAAAGAACAATGTTGGAGGACCTAGCGAATATCATACTAACTGAAGTAAGTCAGACAGAGAAAGACACGTATTATATGATATCACTTATATGTGGAATCTAAAAAATAATGCAAATGAATCTATATACAAAACAGACTCAACAGGTACAGAAAACAAACATATGGTTACCAAAGGGGAAAGGGAGTCGGGGGGAGAGATAAATTAGGGGTATGGGATTAACAGATACAAATTACTATTATATAAAATAGAGAAGCAACAAGGATTTACTGTATAGTACAGGGAACTCTGTGCAGTATCTTGTAATAGCCTATAATGGAAAATAATCTGAAAAAAAAATATATGTAACTGAATCACTTTGCTGTAACCTGAAATTAACACAATATTGTAAGTATACTTCAATTAAAAAAAACCAAAAATCTTTTGGGGCTTCCCTGGTGGCGCAGTGGTTGAGAGTTCGCCTGCCGATGCAGGGGACACGGGTTCGTGCCCCGGTCCGAAAGGATCCCACATGCCGCCGAGCGGCTGGGCCCGTGAGCCATGGCCGCTGAGCCTGTGCGTCCGGAGCCTGTGCTCTGCAACAGGAGAGGCCACAACAGTGAGAGGCCTGCATACCGCAAAAAAAAAAAAAAAAAAAAAATTTTATAAAGAAAAGAAAAATGTTGGAGGATTTATCTACTTGATTTCAAGACTTTTATAAAACTACTGTAATCAAGACGGTGTGGTATTGGATTAAGAGTAGACATAGACCAATGGAACAGAGCAGAGAATCGAGAAGTACAGATAGACCATTTGGTCAGTTGTTTTTGTTGAAGGTAACTAAATAAATCAATGAGCAAAGGATAATCTCTTCAACAAATGGTGCTGGAACAGTTTGACATCTATTTGCAGAAAAATGAACCTTGACCCTTACCTCAGGAAATACACAAAAATTAATTTGAAAAGTATTTTGAGTTGCATTGTGTTGTTCCTCCCCTCAAAGTCATGTTGAAGTCCTACCCCCAGTATCAGAATGTGGCCTTATTTTGAAACAGGATCATTGCAGATGTGATTCGTTAAGATGAAATCATAATGGAAGTAGGGTGGACCCTAAATCTAATATCTAATAGATATTATATTATAATATCTATTATAAAAAGGGTAAATTTGGACACAGACAGTAACATAGAGAGAATGCCATGAGAACTTGAAGGCAGACACCAGAATGATGCCTCAGCAAGCTAAGGAACACCAAAGATTGCCAGCAAATCACCAGAAGCTAGGGGAGAGGCGTGGAACAGATTCTCTCTCAGCCCTCAGAAGGAACCAACCCTGCTGACACCTTGATCTTGGACTTCTAGCATTTAGAACTGTAAGACAATGCAGTTCTGTTTTTTAAGTCACTCAGTTTGTGGTACTTTGTTACAGCAGCCCTAGCAAACTAATACAAAAAGGATCATAGACCTAAAAGTAGAGCTAAAACTATAAAACTAGAAGAAAACACAGAAAAATATCTTTGTGATTTGGGGTTACACTGGGTTTCATAGAAAAGTCATAAAAAGCAAGAATTGTAAAACACAAAATTGATCTTAGACTCCATCAAAATTAAAATTTTTTTTCTTTTTTTATTTTTAAAAAAAGTACATTTATTTTTGGCTGTGTTGGGTCTTCGTTTCTGTGTGAGGGCTTTCTCTAGTTGCGGCGAGTGGGGGCCACTCTTCGTCACGGTGCACGGGCCTCTCTTGTTGCGGAGCACAGGCTCCAGACGCGCAGGCTCAGTAGTTGTGGCTCACGGGCCCAGTTGCTCCGCGGCATGTGGGATCTTCCCAGACCGGGGCTCGAACCCGTGTCGCCTGCACTGGCAGGCAGATTCTCAACCACTGCACCACCAGGGAAGCCCTAAAATTGTTTATCAAAAGACACTATTAAGAAAATGCAAGCCACAGACTGAAAATATTTGTATAATCATATATTGCATATATTGCATTCATATATATTGGGTTAGCCAAAAAGTTCATTTGCTTTTTCCGTAAGATGGCTCTAGTAGTGCTTAGTTGTCTTTAACTTCATTCAAAACAATTTTGTTAGATTGTTTTGTTAGATTGTATGACAGCTGTCATATCAGCCTGCATTAAAAAAAAAACATGGATATTGGTGAATTTTTGTCTAGTCATTTTAATATTGAAGATGGGAAGAAAGCAACATTTTTGGCACATTATGCTTTATTATTTCAAGAATGGTAAAAACGCAACTGCAACGCACAAAAAGATTTGTACAGTGTTTGGAGAAGGTGCTGTGACTAATCGGATGTTTCAAACGTGGTTTGCGAAGTTTCGTGCTGGAGCTTTCTTGCTGGAAGATGCTCCACGTTCAGGTTGACCAGTTGAAGTTGATAGTGATCAATCGAGGCATTAAATGAGAACAGTCAACGTTATACCACGTGGGAGATAGCCAACATACTCAAAACATCCAAGTCAAGTGTTGAAAATCATTTGCATCAGCTTGGTTATGTTGATCACTTTAATGTTTGGGTTCCACATAAGTTAGAGTGGTAAAAAACCTTCTGGACCGTATTTCCACATGCGATTCTCTACTTAAACGTAACAAAAACGTTTCGTTTTTAAAACAAATTGTGACGGGCAATGAAAAGTGTGTACTGTTCAATAATGTGGAATGGAAGGGATCGTGGGGCGAGTGAAGTGAATCACCACCAACCACACCAAAGGCCAGTCTTCATCCAAAGAAGGTGGTGATGTGCATATGGTGGGATTGGAAGGGAGTCCTCTATTATGAACTCCTTCCAGAAAACCAGTCAGTTAATTCCAACAAGTACTGCTCTCAGTTAGACCAACTGAAAGCAGCACTCGATGAAAGCGTCTGGAATTAGTCAACAGAAAACGCATAATCTTCCATCAGGATCACGCAAGGCCGCATGTTTCTCTGAGGACCAGGCAAAAACTGTTAAGGCTTGGCTGGGAAGTTCTGGTTCATCCGCTGTATTCACCAGACATTGCACCTTTGGATTTCCATTTATTTCAGTCTTTAGAAAATTCTCTCAACGGAAAAAATTTCAATTCCCTGGAAAACTGTAAAAGGCACCTGGAACAGTTCTTAGCTCAAAAAGATGAAATGTTTGGGAAGATGGAATTATGAAGTTGCCTGAAAAATGGCAGAAGGTAGTGGAACAAAAGGGTGAATACGTTGTTAAGTAAAGTTCTTGGTGAAAATGAAAAAATGTGTCTTTTATTTTTACTTAAAAACCGAAGGAACCTTTTTGGCCAACCCAATATATATGATTAAAGACTTGTATCTAGAATATATTTTTTAAAACTGTTAATTTAAAACTCAGTAGTAAGAAGACAAATAACTTGAATAAAATTTGGAAAAGGTTTGCACAGACACTTCACTAAAGAAACAGTACTGATGGCAAAAAAGCACATTAAAAGATGCTTAACCTCTTTAGTGATTAGGGAAATGCAAATTAAAATTACAGTGATACACGTAGGGAATGGTGGATTTGGGATCTGGGTGCAGGTCTGACTTCAAAGCCAGTAATCAGTTTATGAAGGTTTTAAAAAAGAAGAAGAAACGGAACTTATAAGAGAGGAAAGTGCTACAAGTTTCAAGACAAAAGATGTTGGTGTCTGTGTGTGAAATAGAATGTATTCTATTTCTTCAAGAGTATTAGGTCTGGGGACTTCCCTGGTGGTCCCATGGTAAAGAATCTGCCATCCAACGCAGGGGACTTGGGTTCCATCGCTGGTCAGGGAACTAAGATCCCACATGCCGCAGGGCAACTAAGCCTGCGTGCCGCAAACTACAGAGCCCACGCGCTCTGGAGCCCGAGCGCCACAACTAGAGGGAAGCCCGCATGCCTCAACAAAGATCCCATGTGTCGCAACTAAGACCCGACGCAGCCAAAAAAAAAAAAAAAGTATTAGGTCTGTAATACTTTTTACTCCGGTTTATCTGTGTGAGTCTTGCCATGCTTCGACCAGGTATAAACTACAATTTTCATGTCAGTGTATAAATATTTTAAACATTTAACCCTAAAAATAACATTTGATCCCCTAGACCAGTATTCTTAAAATGTTTGACCTCTACATACAGTTAGAAATAATAATTATATTGTGATTCAGTATACACTCCCATGCACACATAAATGAGGCAAAATTTCATGAAAAAAATATTTCTTGTTACACGGAATACACCCTGTTTTCTGTTTTGTTCTATTTTATTTTTGAATGTTATTTGTGATCAATAAATTGATTCATGACCTAAAAAAAATTAAAATTATAATGAGCTACCATTTATTCAATCACTTGGATGGTCTGAAACAATTCCAAATGTATGTATGAATGTAGAGCAGCGGGAACTCTCATAACAGTTCTGGTGGGAATACAAAATGTTATAGCTACTTTGGAAAACAGTTGGACAGTTCATTATAAAATTAAAGATGCATTTACTGAAAGAACCAAGCCATCCACATTATGTCAAGTGAAAGAAGCCAGATATAAAAGAGTACATACTGTACAATCTCTCGTTTATATGAAATTACTGAATGGTAAAACTCTAGTAAGAAAGTAGATCAGAGGTTCCCAGGGGCTGTAAATGGGAGAGGGGATTGACTGTAAAGGGGCAGGAGGGAACTTTCTAGGGTGGTAAATATTTCTTTCTTTCCAGCTTTACTGAGATACAATGGACATTTAATATTGTGTAAGTTTAAGTTGTACAGTGGTTGATTTGATACAGTTATGTATTAGGAAATGATTACCACAGTAGCATTAGTTAACCCTGCCATCACCTCACATAACTGCCTTTTTTTTTGTGTGGTGAGAACACTTAAGATCTACTCTCTTAGTAATTTTCAAGTATATAATATAGTGTTGTTAACTATAATACCATGCTTATACGTTAGATCCCTAGAATTTACGCATCTTATAAGTTGTAAAACCAACCTCTCACCATTTCCCCCACGCCCCAGCCCAGGCAACCACCATTTACCCTCTGTTTCTGTGAATTTGGCTTTTTTAGATTTTACATGTAAGTGATATCAGACCACGTCTGTCTTTCTCTGTCTGATTTATCTCACTTTGCATAATGCCCTCAAGGTCCATTTATGTTGTTGCAAAAAGCAGGATTTCCTTTCTCATGGCTAAATAATGCTCCATTGTGTGTGTGTCTGTGTGTGTGTGTTTTCCATCTTGGCTGTACAAATTTACATTCCCACCCGCAGTGCACAAGTGCTCTCTTTCCTCCACACCCTCTCCAGCACTTGTTATCTCTTGTCTTTTTGATGACAGCTATTCTAACAGGTGTGCTGTGCTTACTGTGGTTTTGATTTGCGTCTTTCTTTTGATTAGTGATGTTGAGCACCTTTTCATGTACCTGTTGTCCATTTGTGCCTCCTTTTGGGGGAAATGTCTACTCACTTCTTTTGCCCATTTTTTAATTGGGTTGTTTGGTTTTTTGTTTTTTTTTTTTGCTGTTGAGTTATATGAGTTCCTTATATACTTTGGCTATTCACCTCTTATCAGATATATGGTTTACAAATATTTTTTCCCATTCTGTAGGTTGCCTTCTCATTTTGTTGATGGTTTCTTTTGCTGTGCTGTGCAGAAACCTTTTAGTTTGATGTAGTCCCTCTTATCTTTGCTTTTGTTGTTTGTGCTTTTGGTGTCATAGCCAAAAAATTATTGTCAAGACCAGTGGTAAGGAGCTTTTCCCTGTGTTCTCTTCTAGGTTTCATGGTTTTAGGCCGAAATTTCTTTATCATGACTGTAATGGTGGTTTCATTACTATATATTTTTCAAGACTCATTGAATTACATACTTAAAATTGGTGAATTTTATTTTTTATATGTTACGCCTCAACAAAGAACCATAAACAAATTGAATGTCTACTGTCTGTCAAATGCTGTGTTCGGAATGTGATTCAGTTAATTTGATGTGGTTCCTCCCACCAGGGAGCTCACAGTCTGTAGATGTGGTGTAGAAAGATTTGCAGTTCAGAGAGATAAGAGCACTAAAGAGAAGTACTGATGAGGCACAAAGGAAGGTGTTCTTGATCCGGGAAAGCCCCACGAAGGAGCTGCTTGGCTTCTAGTTTGATGGGTGAGCAGGAGTCAGATGAATGTAGAGGGGAAGGGTATTCCAGGCGAAGGCATGTGAGTTTCAAACTGCAGGTTATGTTTTATAAACCACAAGGAGCCTGGTATTGCTGGAGCCCTGGAGCTGTGAGATTTATGTTGAAGTGGTAAGAGTTGAAGCTGGACAGGTTGGCAGAGAGAGAAAAAGTGGAGCGTTTCTCATATTTGCCTGACAAACTCATATTGCAAGAGAAATTATGTACTTGAGAGACAAACCCTCCCTATTGGATGAGAAATGAGATGATCAATGCACCTGTCATTTCTATTCATTCCTTTGCTTTTGGCTTCAAAACAAACAGAACAACAGAAATCTTGCTTTTACAAAATCAACTGTTTTAAAATAGGAATTCTTCCTGGACAGACCTCAGCTGAATTTGTGTAACTAAGGCTGTACTTGAGCTTTTGCACGTTACAGGGAAGAAATACATTTTAGGGTTTGAGAAAGCCTTTATTTAATACCAGCCATCTGGGAAAACTGCTGAGATTAGTAGGACATGGCTTGTGCCTTTAAGCAGATATCAGTTTCCTTGTACCAACAGGGAGAAGTACAAAATCTCCCTCACCTTACATATTTTGGAAAGGAGAAAACCTTACAAAACTGCTTGTTGATTCAGCTCCATGTATATGACATTCTTGAACATCACTCTCTATGCTTGGAGCGATGCAGGGAAATGTATGTGTGTGTCAGAGTGTGGCGGGAGCAAGCGCACAGGAGTTGGGTTAATGAGTGGAACGGCTGATGTTGAGAGCCTGCTCTAAAGTCCGGGGCTTTCTTGTGTATTACAGGCAATGGATTTTGAAGGCTGGGCCGACACCCTCTTTCTTCTGCAGTTCACCCTCTCTTGTGTGATGGGGTAAGCCTTTGCTGCCTTGTTAACAGATAGTTTTTCGAGGCAGATTTGTTCTAGCGTCTTTTTGCCTCATTCCTTAGTATCCTGTTCTGTCTCTTGAGTATATCAGCTTAGGATAAACCTCCAGATTCAAGTGGTTTCACCACCCTTGGGAATGTGCCCTCAGGGCTACCAAACTGATCTCAAAGTCATGCTTAGAAGGATGAAGGAAAAAAGCTAATATTTACCCAATAAGCTAATATGTGATAAGCACCATTATATTTCAACATGCATTATTTAATTTTATTTCTACATTGACCATTTGACAGATATTGTTGTCCCTTACCTATGAGAAAGCAGGCCCGGAATTCAAGTAAATTGTCTAAGTTTGCAGAATTAGTAGGTAGCAGTGGCAGCCTTTGAATTTAGGGCTGACTTCTCCCTGCCAGGTTGTAGAAGGCAAGAGGGTATCTGCAAATGTGCTGTTATCTGCCTCTTCTCTTCACCTCCAAATATCCCTAATGCTTTTTTCCCTCAACCAGTCATTTCGCTCCATATTTGTGACCAGATCTGGCACAGGCTAGGTACATAGTGATTGGATGCTTCAAAATAAAGTTGACGTGATACCTTGGTACTGAGTCAGGCTTCGAAGCCTCATTGTAAAATCTGGGGCTGCTGACTGCTGCCACTTTGTTGTTAAGTGAACTATATCCCATCTTAAAGTAGTTCTCATTTGCTTTTCTTCCATCCTTAAGAATCTCTCTTGCCTTCACCCTGGTCTGGAATCATATTGGCCTCACGGTGACATGCACACCTGAGCCAGGGCCTGTGAGTCCTGAGCTTTCTATCTGGGTTAGGTGAATTAAGACTATGATCTAAAAAGAGTACTCATGATTGTGAATGGTGGTTTCAAGGTTTTGGTGCGGTAGCTGGGAAAAGCACCTGATCGTTAAATGTACGTGTGTTTCTCTTTAATGAAATTTAAAAAAAATCTGAAGCTGCAGTATAAGCAGCAATGAAGTAGGGAAAGCTCACACTCAGTCAGTGACTAGTAGAATGTACTGGCATGGCCAACACTGTTTCTCTTGGCTACAGGTTATTATAAAATCAGCAGTTGAATCTTACTTATAAGATACCTTTTCCTTCTTTTTTCCAGATTTATCTTGATGTATGCCACAGTACTCTGCACTCAGTATAATTCTGCTCTTACAACTACAATAGTTGGCTGTATTAAGGTGAGTTGAAAAAATACTGTTCTCTTTTGGGTGCCTTCTTTATTTGAAAAGTGTTCCTCTAAAATAAGTCTGGCTGTGGCCTTAAGCCCCATCATTCTTATTTCCTCATGTGTTGCCTTGGTAGTTTGACGACTTGTGGGGTGGTTTCTAGAACAATCCTTAAGAACTCAGGGAAAGCATCATCTCTACTTCCAGGCAACTTAGGTCTGAGGAGTATGGGAAAAGGAGAATGTGTCATCTCAGAGCAGAGGAAGGAGAGTCAGCCCTGTTTCTCACAGAGCAGATGACTAGCTTGGTTCTGATAGGTTTGTCCCTTTAACTCCCAATGAGAATTGTTCTCTGCCTCGCTGAGTTCTGGCTGTTCTGTAGGAAAAGGATGCCTGCCAAAAGCTAATCCAGGGAGTTTTCCTAAGCGTGAGCCAAACCTTAAATGGCCCACTTTTAAAAGCTGTGTCTGACATTTCCAGTGATGTCATTTCCTCCTGATCCATTTTATTTGAGGGAGGCTCATTTGTCTTCAGCCAGGAGAGCCAAGCTGACTTGAATATTGAGCTGCAGTTAGTGACTTGAAGCCTGAGGCCTCTTTCATCTGACTTTGTGATTCTGGTGCTTTAAGATCGAAGAGGCCACAGCATCCCTGAATTCCAAAAGAATTAATGAGGTAGGCTTGCTTTCTAAGAAAAGCAAGATAGAGGTAGGTCCTGGATCATTTGGAGGAAAGAGTGCAGTTGCCCTTGGAACTTACTTTCTGGTGCCCCATTTGTCAATAGCGAGGGAAGGGGTTGCAGAGGCAAAGTTTGTACTGTTCTGCTATGTTTCCCTTTACACCCCCAGTGGAGTTGTGTCTGCCTGACCTCATTTTAGAAACTAGATTTGGGTTAAAACTTCAGAAGGTCTGTGTCTTCAAATCATGGATTTGGAGTGTTTGGTGTGAATAGAATTCTAAATTAAACTATAACAAGTAGTTGTGTGACTTCCCGTGAAAGCTAGAGATAGGCATTCAAAGGCCTGGCCTGGCTGAGACAGTTTCAGCCCCCAAATTAGCTCTCAGCCCTGTTTCGGTTTTTGTAAAGTGAGTGCTTCAAGAGCAAAATAGATGACTTGCCTTTTCAGAATAAAAACAGTAAGAACATGAGAGACAGAACAGTTGGTGCCATGTTTTTAACCAAGAAGGATGGTGAGGGAAAGTTATTTAGCAGATAACTAAACCTATTTGCTTAGAATTTCTTAGTGTACGTTCTTTTATCATTATTAGCATGGGGTACAAATACAGTCATGCTC
Source organism: Tursiops truncatus (assembly GCF_011762595.2). Taxonomy (NCBI): domain Eukaryota; kingdom Metazoa; phylum Chordata; class Mammalia; order Artiodactyla; family Delphinidae; genus Tursiops; species Tursiops truncatus. The sequence continues at coordinate 126,351,343 of NC_047034.1, forward strand.
TCATTAACATAAAGTCCAGTACTTTTCTTTTGATATTTCTTCCTTCCCACAGAACTGTATGAACTTAGTCCAAAGGGAGCAGTTTTACTTCCAAACTCTAGAGGGAGGGGAAAAAATGGATTATCTGATTATAGTTGACCCTTAAACAATGCAGGTTTAAACTGCTCTGGTCCACTTAATACTCGGATTTTTTTCAGTAGTAAATATTACAGTACTACACCATCTGTGGTTGTTGAATCCACAGATGCTGAATCACAGGTAAGGAGGGCCATCCATAAGTTACAGTCGGATTTTCCACTCACCCCTAACCCCTGCTTTGTTCAAGGGTCAGCTGTGGTTTATAATTGCTGTTGCTTCTCACGGCCATGTGGTTCTGCTATTAAAGGATGTCTTACACCTTCAGACAGATGGGAGTACCCTGATGTCCTTGCTGGTTTGGAGTGTTTCAGGCCACAGTGGCGCTTCTTTCATTAGCCTCCCAGTTACAACCCTTGTAGCTCAGTTACTGTTACAGCAGGCTTCAAGCTTCCTTCTGTGCTTGAGGATCCTAACCCCATAAACCCTTGGGTCAGCATTCCTTGTTTCTCCTGAGTGTGGTGGGAAAATTACTTAGGAGAGCTAGTTAAACACGGAAATTCCTAGGCTCACCTCAGATGTATTGAATCAGAATCTCTAAAGTAGGACGTGGAAATCTTCAGGGTTTCCAGCTGAGTCTCCGGTATGCTAAAGGCTGAGATTGCGGTCTTAGTTTTGAGCTACCAGCGCAGACTCTTCTGTGCTTCCTGGTAAGTTCTACTTTGGGAACATGAGTGTCTTTTCTGATAGAAAACCTTGGTTAGGATACCCTAATATATACTTTAAGTTTTTCTAACTTCTGGGGCTTCCCTGATGGTCCAGTGGCTAAGACTCTGCACTCCCAATGCAGGGGGCCCGGGTTCGATCCCTGGTCAGGGAGCTAGATCCCATATGCCACAACTAAAGATACCGCATGCCAAAACTAAGACCTGGCGCAGCCAAATAAATAAATAAATATTAAAAAAAAAAAGTTTTTCTAACTTCTGACTGATTTTGAGCAACAAGCGTTGAGTTCTCTGTCCTTTCCCTTTCTGAAGTTTCTTGGGCAGTTTATGCAAATTAATCTCTCTTTTCCCTGGATCTCTGTATTCCAAGAGGTCCTGTTACACATTTTCCCAAGTTGCCTACCAACCTTGTTTCCTGTTACATGGTATTTAATTTTATTTTTTTCCTCTCAAATAATAAGAAAATCTGCTCTAAAATAACTTTCTGTCTCCATCCTTAGACCTAGAAGAGGCTGACATAATTTTGAATGCTCTCTCAAAGCGTACTCTATTAAAAAAATAATTTTGAAGTTTGTTTTTGGCTTCTTAAAAACACTGTGGCACTATACTTTCTGCTTCATAGGTCTAATCGGAGAGAGCCCAGGTACTAAAAATATTTGTGACATTTACCGTTTCTGGCAGTTGTAATAGCACAGAGGGAGGCAGTGACTTAATGTGAAAGAAGAGAGGTTAGGGAAGAACTGAATAAGAGATGAAACTTTGGAAAACTTTTTTTTTTTTTTTTTTTTTTTTTGCGGTACGCGGCCTCTTACTGTTGTGGCCTCTCCCGTTCGGAGCACAGGCTCCGGACGCGCAGGCTCAGCAGCCATGGCTCACGGGCCCAGCCGCTCCACGGTATGTGGGATCTTCCCAGACCGGGGCACGAACCCGTGTCCCCTGCATCAGCAGGCGGACTCTCAACCACTGCGCCACCAGGGAAGCCCTGGAAAACTTTATATCACCTTTACGGCCTGAAGATAATTAAAAGGGAGCCAGACGCTTTCACTGCCCGGGGCCCAGTTCTATCCCTGGTCTAAGAACTAAGATCTCACAAGCCAAAAAGGGAGTGAGATAAGCAGAAGATGTTTACACCTGGGAGTTTAAGGGAGTTGGGAGAGGTGATTTTAGGTACGCTACTTTGAGATGACTTCCCCTGTGGTTTTTTAAGGTGCCAAGGAAGATTGCTCTAGAAACAGTCTTTGAGTTGGTAAATTCCCCACCATCCCTTTTTTCCTTTTCAAGAAAGAGGGAAAGATGCTTGCATGTAAGCAGATTTTCCTTCTTCACTCTCCCCTGGCAAGTCAACTGCTACCTCTACGGGAGGAAAAAAGCACTCTTCTCTGAGATTGCTAAACGTGCCTTGGTGTTTTCTGCCCCTAGTAATAGCAGTGCTTTTCTATCTAGATTGATAATGTCAGCGCGTGCCACAGGGCAGGGAAAGTTTGATAATCTTTTTAGTATTCTTCAGTATCGGTGAAAGCATTTAGCTTTCAGAGAGAGACTGGGAAGAGACTGATGTCATTGTTTTTTAATTAGTTAATGTTCATGCTCATACTACACTCATTTTAGGGTTGTTGGGTTTTTGTTATTTTCTGTTTATTTGTTTTCGTATTTTAAGGATATATGTTTGGGTCTTTGTATGGATGAGTTTATATGAATATTGAAAAAGTTCAGTTAAACCTATGAAACAGTATATTGCCATTTTTCTTTTTAGAATATATTAATAACTTATATCGGAATGGTCTTTGGTGGAGATTACATTTTCACATGGACAAACTTCATTGGCTTAAATATCAGGTAAGTAAAAATATTTAACTGTAACCACTTTGATGAGTGGATTTGGATTTCAAATAGTCACAGTAAGCTTAGACTGTTTCACAGAAAATTTGTTCATTTATTATTAGACAAACATTTATGGAGTGCCTGCAATGTACTATATATATTTTTTTTTACTAAAAAAATTTTTTATTGGAGTATAATTGCTTTACAATGTTGTGTTAGTTTCTGCTGTACAGTGAAATGAATCAGCTATATGTATACGTATATCCCCTCCCTCCCACCCCACCCCATCTAGGTCGTCACAGAGCACCAAGCTGAGCTTCCTGTGCTTTATAGCGTGTTCCCACTAGCTATCTGTTTTACCTACGGTAGTGTTTATATGTCAATCCTAATCTCCCAGTTTGTCCCACCCTTCCTTTCCCCCCACCCCCGCCCCATTGTGTCCACATGTCCCTTCTCTACGTCTCTATTCCTGCCCTGAAAATAGGTTCATCTGTACCATTTTTCTAGATTCTGCATATATGCGTTAATATACAATATTTGTTTTTCTCTTTCTGACTTACTTCACTCTGTATGACAGACTCTAGGACCATCCACATCTCTACAAATGACCCAGTTTCGTTCCTTTTTATGGCTGAGTAATATTCCATTGTATATATATGTACCACATCTTCTTTATCCATTCATCTGTCATTGGACATTTAGGTTGTTTTATCCATTCATCTGTCATTGGACATTTAGGTTGTTTCCATGAACTGGCTATTGTAAATAGTGCTGCAGTGAACATTGGGGTACATGTGTCCTTTTGAATTATGGTTTTCTCAGGGTATATGCCTAGTAGTGGGATTGCTGGGTTACATAGCAGTTCTATTTTTAGCTTTTTAAGGAATCTCCATACTGGTCTCCATAGTGACTATGTCAATTTACATTCCCACCAACAATGCAGGAGGGTTCCCTTTTCTCCACACCCTCTCCAGCATTTATTGTTTGTAGATTTTTTGATGATGGCCATTCTGACTGGTGTGAGGTGATACCTCATTGTAGTTTTGATTTGCATTTCTCTAATAATTAGTGATGTTGAACATCTTTTCATGTGCCTCTTGGCCATCTGTATGTCTTCTTCGGTGAAATGTCTATTAGGGCTTCCACCCATTATTTTGATTGGCTTGTTTGTTTTCTTGATATTGAGCTGCATGAGCTGTTTGTATATTTTGGAGATTAATCCTTTGTCTGTTGTTTCATTTGCAAATATTTTCTCCCACTCTGAGGGTTGTCTTTTCATCTTGTTTATGGTTTCCTTTGCTGTGCAAAAGCTTTGAAGTTTCATTAGGTTCCATTTGTTTATTTTTGTTTTTATTTTCATTACTCTAGGAGGTGGGTCAAAAAAGGTCTTGCTGTGGTTTATGTCAAAGAGTGTTTTTCCTGTGTTTTCCTCTAAGAGTTTTATAGTGTCTAGTCTTACATTTAGGTCTTTAATCCATTTTGAGTTTATTTTTGTGTATGGTGTTAGGGAGTGTTCTAATTTCATTCTTTTACATGTAGCTGTCCAGTTTTCCCAGCACCACTTATTGAAGAGGCTGTCTTTAAACTATACATTTCACATCTTTCAATAATGCTTTTTAAGAAAAGGGAGACAGTGGTTCCATATTTTATCCACAGTTTTTGGGGAGTCTTTTCTAGAAGTTGAACCCCTTTTATTTAGCCTTCAAAGAATAATCCTTTATTTATTGTGCTAGGTGTCAATGCAGTGTTCTCAAGAAAATTCCAGGCTAAAGAATACCAGCTCTGTTAGAGTTGCTTTATATGTGTCTAACCTTGGACATCTCACTGCATTTCTTTAGACTTCATCTTCAACAGTGATGAGGGTGACTTGCATGAAAGATCTTTTTCAGTTTGAGAATTTTGAATTTCATGCTTTTAAACACTATTTTTATGCTTTAAAATTCTCAAATTTTAGAGACCTCTGTCCTGAACTCAGACTTTTATATGTAGTAGCCCACTTGACATCTCTGGCTGACATGTCAAAAACTGAACTCCTTTATTTTCTCCAAAGTCTCTTCCACCTCCACAGCCTCTGCATCTCAGCTGATGGAGCCTCCATCCTTCTAGCCTCTCAGTTCAAAAGCCTTGGAGTCATCCTTGACTCTTCGTCTTATACCCAGTATCCAGTTTGTTAGCAAATTCTGTTGGTTCTGCCTTCAGAATGTCACTTTTCACCATCTGCATAACTTCCATCATCTAAGCTACCAACATCTTTTGCCTAGATTACTGCCTAGTCTTCTGTACTTGTATCACTGGTTTAACTCATCCCCCACCCCTAGTCAGTTCTCAAGAGTTGACAGTATATTCCTTGTAAAAGGTAAGTCAGAACATGTCAATCTTCTTTTTACTCCCCTTCCCCCATGTCTTTCCAGGTCCCAAAGTCCTGACAAGGCCCTACAAGATCTATCCCCTTCTTGTCCTCCAAGTTCAACTCTTGCTTCTCTTCTCCCTCACCTCACTTCATCTACACAGACCTCCTTGCTGTTTCTTTAGAATACAGGGCATGCTCGCTCTTTAGGTGCTTGGACAGGATATTTCCTCTACCTGGAACATTATACTGCCAGATACTTTGCGTGGCTAATTCCTTTATGCCTATAAATTTTTGCTCAAATGTTACCTATTCAAGGAGGTCTGTCCCGACCACCTTATTTAAAATTGCAGCCTGCTCTCCCTCTTCTGATACTCCCAAACCCTCTTATTCTACTTTTCTATTTATATTTATATATATTACCTATTTTCTATCTCCCCTGCTATAATGTAAGTTCTGTGAAGGTATGGATCTCTGCCTGTATTCTTCACTCACGTTTCCCAAGCTCCTAGAGTGAATCCTGGTCGTTGCTTAATAAATATTTGCTTGATCGGATTGCTGTATATTGCTGTATGGATTGGTAAAAGAACACTTTGGAAACTATAAAGCTCTTTTCTAGAATATGGTAGTATCTTTTTTTTTAATTTGCAAGAAAGTATATAACTTCTCTTGAGCTTTTATTTCTTCAAATGTAAACAAATGATAGTACCTATTCTACCTTTCTTATGAATCAATATGAGAATTTAATATTCCATACTAATATTATTAATAGGTTAGTAATTCATTGTTTCCCCTTCCCTGACATTTATTTGCCACTATTGTTGTTTGCCTTTTAGAGGAAAAATCATTTTTTATTTGTGGGGTAGGAGTTGGTGAGATGATGGGTATGTAAGTATACCTGAGGACTGCATATTATAGAAGGAAGATGAGTAGCTGAGTCTCAGATCTTGGTCAGAGTCACAATTCTGATGCTTGCTACCTGTGTGATTTTGAATGAGTTGTTTATCTTTTCTGAGCTTCAGTTTTCTTACGTGTTTGGGATAGAAATACCTATCTCTTTAGAGTTGTTGGAATGAAATAATCCAGTGAATGTAAAGTACCTGATTCATCGCTTCACATCTATGCTTAGTAAATATCAGTCTCTTTCATTAATAGCTGTGAAGAAGGGCCAGGCTGTAAGGATCAACATGGTGAACCAGTTTTGACTTTGGATGTGGCCTGAGTTTCCTTCATTTCTAAAAATCTAGATTAAAGAATCATTATGACATGTTATAGACCCGATTCAGAGATGCCTTGATTTTCTTTTTGTCCCCTTTAAATGAGAACTCGATAGTCAAAATGAAGTAAAAGCTGCTCTTTGCATTTTCAGATATCTGCAGTTCAAATCTCTTATAGTATCTTATAAGAAATATTAGATTTTTGGTTTTTTTTTTCACGTTTCAGGCTACTTAAAAAAAACTTTGAAGTGCCTGAGTATGCTGGAATGTTACAACGTATGTCAGCCTAACATACGTAACATCTTGAAAATTCTTCCAGTGGAATTTCTTTTTGTGTTTAAGTAGTGCATTATAGTTCTGGTTAAACAGTACTGTTTTGCTAGCAAGGTTAGTTGATAATGATGTCATTGGTACTCTTCCCCTCTGTAGTATTTTTAATAATTCCTAATTGCTTTCACATTTTATTGTAATAAATTTTACATGCCGTATCTCTTCTTTTTTTTTTTTTTTTTGTGGTACGCAGGCCTCTCACCGTTGTGGCCTCTCCCGTTGCGGAGCACAGGCTCCGGACGCACAGGCTCAGCAGCCATGGCTCACAGGCCCAGCCACTCTGTGGCATGTGGGATCTTCCCGGACTGGGGCACGAACCCGTGTCCCCTGCATCGGCAGGCGGACTCTCAACCATTGCGCCACCAGGGAAGCCCTACATGCCGTATCTCTTTAATCTCTGTTTCATTATAAGATTAAGGACAATAAGTGGTATACTTAGTCACCAGTCAGCGTTCAAATTATTTGCAGAGTTGGGATTAAAATCCAGGTGACCTTCTGTTTCAAATACTCTTTCCATTACAACATGCTTTACAGCATTTGTAAAGGAAAGTATATGTTGCCTTTTTTTCTTTCACTTTTTCTCTTTAAAATGAAAATTATGGTTTTATTGGTTTTTTTGACTTACCTTCCACTAGTTAATAAGCAGACTCATAGGTTGTGAATATTACTTCTTTTTTAAATGTGAAAACCAAACTTAAATTGGCTACTTAATAGATTTCACTTTGATTGGACATGGTGTCAGTCCATCCTTGGCTGATTGCACTTTGAAGGAAATCACTAATTAAACTGTACTCTTAAAGGATTCTCTGATTAAACTCAGATGCATCTAGCTCCCCTTCACCCTGCCTGGTTTCTTTGCTGTTTTAAGGAAAGTTTAAATAGCCCCCTCTGATATGATTCAATTCCAGGAAGCAGGAGGTTTGCATTGCTAGCTTCTCAGGCTCCATTCAAATTTGATACTGTGATTTATGAAGGCTTTTTTTTTTTCTTTTTTCAGTAGGGCTCTGTGGAGAGCCTGGCTGTCTCTAACTCCCCTAAGTGCCTTTTTCCAGTGGCCAATTAGTGCATGTTCACCCAAGCCCAAAAAAGCAACAGAGCAAGTGGGGAACGAATAGTGAAGGGTGGTGACAGAACACGCTTCTGTACTTTCATCAGAGGTTGGGCTCTGGCCCGTGGCTTTGGCCCGAGTAATGTATCCTCTCCAGATAATGATACCATCATCCGCATAACTGCCCGGGCTAGAATTTGTAGAATCTCTGGAGCTTATCTTTATCTGTGATTCTTTTTTTTCCCTTCCATTAAAAAAAAAAAAAAATTAACATATGATTTAAATACAGTAAAATGTCCCCCTTTTCCTGTGCAGTTCTGCAAGTTTTGACAAATGCATACAGTTATGTAACCAACTATTACAGTTATGTAGCCACCATATTCAAGGTATAAAATAATTGTATTACCCCCCAAAATCTCCCTATGTCCCTTTGCATTGAGCCTCTCTCCTCTTACAAAGATCTGTTTTCTATCCATATGGTGTCCAGAATGTCATATAATGATACATAATGTTATGTAGCTCTTGGTCTGACTTCTTTTGCTTAACATACTGCATGTGAGATTCCATGTTGCATTTGAGATTCTGTGGTGTGCATGTATCAGTAGTTTGTACCATTTTACTGCTGAGTAGTATTCCATTATGGATACATCACAGTTTGTTTATGCATTCATCAACTGAAAGTTATTTGCATAGTTATCAGTTTTTAGGTGTTTTGTGTTAGCTGCTAAAACATTTGTTTAAAAGTTGTGTATGAACATAAGTTTTCATTTCACTTGGGTAAATACTTAGGAGTGGAATTTCTGGGCCGTATGGTAAGTGTATATTTAACTTTGTTAGAAGTTGCCAAACTATTTTCGAAAGTGTCTGTACCATTTTGTGTAACCCCCAGCCGTGTATGAGAGTTCTAATTGTTCCGCATCCTGGCCCTTGGTATCATCAGTTTGTCTTTGTTTTTCAAATTCTAGACATTCTAATAGATCTGTAGTGGTGTCTCATTGTGGTTTTAATTTCCCTAAGATTAATGATGTTGAGCATCTTTTCATGTGCTTATTTGCCATCTGTATGTATTCTTTGGTAAAATGGCTATTCAAATATTTTGCTCATTTCAGAAACTTGAGTTGTTTTCTTAATGAGTTTTGAGAGTTCCTTATATTGGTATATTGTGGATACATGTCCTTTATCAGATGTGTGATTTGCAAGTAGTTTTTCTCAGTCATGGCTTGCTTTTCATTTTCTTAATCTCTTTTGAAGAGCAAAATTTAAAATTTTTCATGAGGTTTAATTTACCAGTTCTTTTTTCTTTTATGGGTTGTGCTTTCAGTGCTGTGTCTAAGAAATCTCTGCCTAACCCAAGGTCACGAAGATTTTCTCTTATATTTTCTTCTAGAAGTTTTACAGTTTTAGGTTTTATAGTTAGGTATATAGCCTGTTTTGTAATAATTTTTATATGTGGTATGAGGTCTGGATGAAGATTCTTTTTCCTGTGTATGTGTTTTTTTAATATAGATATCCAATTGTTCCAGTACCTTTTGTTGAAAATACTGTCCTTTGTTGAATTGCCTAATTCTTCATAACACTCTTTTGAAGTTCTTTTATTATCACTCTTTTATAAATGAGGAGGCTGAGGCTTAGAAAGTTTGAGTTGAATGGATTCTGAAGACATGCATTGAGCCTGTTTCTGTGTGCCAGGCATCGTGCTCCAGAGAGACATGGTGCATTCACTCTTAGCTCTGCCAAGGTCACATAGCTAGTAAGTCATTAAAGGATTTTAACCCAGATGGGTTGGACTCCAGAGTCCAAGTTCTCACCCCTTAATGAATTATCATTCAGTAAATGACTGATTAGTTGTAATGTAACCTAAGTAAACCATATGTAGCCATTGTTACCTTAGATTCTCAGCTATTTGAGGGTAGAAACCACTTGTCTTATTTATAGTTGTGTCAGTATTTATCAGTTCCTGGTCCATAATAGGCATCCAACCAGTAATAATAATAACAAAATACCAGACAGTATTTTTTATGCTTAGGCATTGCCCCAAGTACTCCATACTTAATCTTTAAAACAGCCCTCTGAGACAGATGCTGTGTATATTCCATTTCATAGTGGGGCTGAGAAACTTGCCACATACTACCCAGCTGGTAAATATTCAATCCTTGATTGCCTTCCACATTTTCTTAACTGCAATCTAGTAAATAGTGAATAGATGAATGAATTTATTTTCATATCCCTTCAGGATATGTCATCATACTGGTTATATAACTCTAAGTCAGCCTCCTTTTGTGTAACACAACCCATTTTACTGTAGCTTCTGACACCAAACTAGAGTCTATGCAGTCTTTGGGGTGGGCCATGGTGCAGCTCAGAGTCTAGCTCCAGAGTTATGTTCTGAGGTCTTTGGTCTAGCTATCTCTGCCCAGCGCCTGAATCTACAATTCGTTCACTGTGGACTCCTTTGCCTGTTTCCTTAAAAGGATGTGTTGCTTCCTAGTTCCAGACTTCTCCTCCTGAATAATTCCATCCTAGCAGACTCTCTTCTGGTTCTAGGCTTCTCCTGAAGTAAGGACATGAGCTTTCCCTTTACTTAGTAGTTCTCTCATTTGGAGAGAGAGAGGACATGTTTTGTATTATCAGTTGGTTGCTGCTGCTATAACAGTTACCAGGCTTTTTAGAGTTAAATAACTGGCATCTCACTAGAATAACTTGGACTTTTAAATAGGATGTAGGGAGGTTAGCTAGCCCTTGGTTATAGTATAATTCCTTACAGAAGAGCACTGAAATAGAATATAGCCCAAAAATGTGTGTTTTGTTATGGGTACTGCTGCTAGCTATTTATATATAGTTCACTTTTCATGACCTCAGTTTTCATGTGCTCAGTTTTTAAGCTAGAGTTGTCTATCCTAGTTCTGCCACTAAACTTCTCTGATTCACCCTGAGGAAGTCCTGTGAAACTGTGTCATGTGGTCATTAGGTCTAAAGTTATTTTGCAGAAGACTAATGACATTTGAAGGAACTTCTTCCAGGTGTAGGAAACACATAAAATATATTATCTTTTTGAAAGTTCTGATGGGAGTCCTCTACCCACATTTTAAGGTGTTTTAAGAGGCAGAAAAGAAAAAGGAATAGAAGTAGGGGAGGAAATGATGGAAATGCTTGAGTAGTTTGGACTCAGCCCCGAGTTGGAGATTAGTATCAAAGATGCCATACTGATTTCTTGAGGGAAGAGCAAATGGAAAGGTCCTGAAGTGGGAGTGTGCCTGGTGTGTTCAAGAACCAGCAAGGAGGCCAGTGTGGCAGGTGGGAGTGGAGTGCCTGAAATGAGATGGGGCCGTAGAGGTAATGGGGTGGGGGCAGATTAGGGACAACTTTTTTTTTTTTTTTTTTGTGGTACGCGGGCCTCTCACTGTTACAGTGGTGGCCTCTCCCGTTGCGGAGCACAGGCTCTGGACGTGCAGGCTCAGCGACCATGGCTCACGGGTCCAGCCGCTCCAGCGGCACGTGGGATCCTCCCGGACCGGGGCACGAACCCGTGTCCCCTGCATCGGCAGGCGGACTCTCAACCACTGTGCCACCAGAGAAGCCCCCTAGGGACAACTTTTAAGAGATAGGAAGAGAGTTGGAGGATTTTGAATAGAGGAGTGACATGATCTGATTTAATTTTAATAGGACCACCCTGGCTACTGTGATGAGACCAAAGGAGGGGAAGTGTGAAATGTTTATATTAATAGTAATGGCTTTCATTTATATAGGAATCACGTAGCATTTATAATAACATTAGGCATTTATATGGCATTAATAACAGCAATGCCGAGGCCCTTTTAATACATTCCCTCAAAAGAGCTTTCAACAGCTGTCATCACTCGAAGGTCACAAAGTATCTATCCAGACTGGCACCAGTAATAAAGGTTGTGGTAGTCTCAGGAACTGAAATCACACAGAGTTGCTTGGGAGATTTCATAGTGGAAAGGATTCTTAGGCCAGGACTTGACCAGTGGGTAGGATTTGGAGAGGTGAGAAAGAGAAGGGTGGGTATTCCAGCCATGCAGTACTGCGTGAGCAGAAGTGTGGGGCTGGAAAGGCAGATGTTGGGTGGAGGCTGGGGAGGTGCTGGTAGGAACTCCAGTACAGCTAGAGCAAGACGTATTTCACAAGGGTGAAACAGGCCTCCCTCAGTATTTCCGGGGGATTGGTTCCAGGACCTGCCGTGGATGCCGAAATCTGCAGATGCTCAAGTCCCATGGTCAGCCCTCTGTATCTGTGGGTTCTATATCCGCAGGTACCGAGGGCTGACTGTGCTAGAGAAGTAGGTTGGTGCCCGAGTGCAGAGTGCCTTGAATGTCTCATAATGGGAAGGATGAATACCCAGCTAGGAAAATACTCTGAGAGTTACTAATACACTACAGATGGTAGAGGTTAGGTCAAGTCTTGCTTACTCATAATACAATTAAGGCCTAATTGGGATGACAAAACCAGGAAGATTTTACTATACTTAGGACTCCTTGACTTTCTGGATGAATAAATTGCTGTGCAGCCACAGAGATGGGGGAGAAGCGACAACTGCCAAAACCCCTTTCTTTTTGCGTTTGGCAGTATTAGTCCCTGGTATGCCTTAGCATTTTGACTCTTACCCCTATTGGATGTCTGCTGTATGCTGATTAACCTTTTGAAAATGATCTGTTGTCCTATTAAGTCTATAGTTTAGTTATATGGTTTAACATATAATCATATATAACATTGTTATATAAATAAATTATATAATTTAATTCGCACATCAATCCTGTAAGGGTGGTAGTCTAATCACCATTTCACAGATGAGGAAACTAAGGTTCTGAGCGGTTCTGAGAGTAACTTGCCCCACATTATAGAATTTTGCAAATGTCACAGAGTCCACAGTTAAATGCTTTCTAGTCAACCCTGTGTCACCTCTCTGCTTCCCTTTGTTCAGATAGGAGCTCTGGAAGATAGATGAAGAGGCAGCATAGCTCTGCTTTATGTGCCTGGTGAGAAAGATGAGAAAAGGGTCCCCAGCAGCTGCTGCGTGTGGAGTGAAGATGGGGTGTCCCTGGTCACTGTAGGAGGAATGTACTCAGAGGCCCTGCCTCAATTATTTGGCAGAAATTGTGTGTATTAGGAAATCGCAGTAAAAGTCAAACTGTCTTAGTTCATAGGTCTTGATATTGGTTGACATATTTTACACATGGAATATGGAAGGCAGGGTCTAATCTAAGAGGCAGAGCTACCTGGCTACACCGGTGAACAGACAGGTCAGCTGCAGGGGGAGATGGAGACAGCCTGTTCCTTCAGACTCTTGTCCGCGGCCATGGAGCTGCTACGTGGAGGGGCGTTTTTAGTATATGTTTGTAGGATGGATTTCTAATCGTATGAGGCTGGCAAACATGTCCATGGCTGCGTAGGTCTTGGAGAGGTAGGTTGTACTTGCCTGATCTTTGGAAGATCAGGAGTGGATCAGAGCAGGTGAAGTGGCACTTGCCAGCCAGGCTTGTGGCATTCTAGCTAGACCCCTGTCTGCAGGACACTCTTGCTTTGTCTCTTTCTTCTGTTTCTTTCCTGGCTGTGTCTGCCACAGCAGGTCTCAGTGAATTAACAATTGGTAGTACTATGATCTGAATATTAGGCAGATGGAGAATTGCTTAAGATTTTAAAAAATCAGTGTTTAGGATTGTCGAATATATAAATACCAGTTCCAAAGTATCAGAGGTCAACTTTAATGTGAATATTTGTAGAGCCAGTAGATTAATGAGAAGTTTTTTGAAGAAGCAGATTTTGATTCAGGATCACTTGATAGTGATGTATAAAAATTTAGATATAGGCCTTTCCCCCCCAAATTGGGTTTTTTCCCTTTCTTTTCTTAGTCCTCCTCATCTCCTCCTTCCAGCTTCCCCACATTCCCAAAGCTTCTAGGAAGCAATTTATATTCTTCCCACAGCATTAACTCATCCCTGCTTTTTGGCACATGGTGTCTTTGTCGATGAATATTTACTTCTTTTCAGGTGATTCAGGAAAGGCCATTTCTGAAGATGTAAACGTTTGATAATGATCAGGTCAGGAATAAAGATGAGATGAAAGCCTTTTATTATTGCCTTATGTTGGAACTTGTGATAACCCGAACAGTCTGTACTCTTTAATCTCCAGAGTTAAGAATAATGGTTTCTGTGTTTTGGTTTTGCTCTGGTTATTTAAACAACTCTGTGGTAACAAGATGCCCTTTTCTTGCATCAGGAATCTTCTTATTATACCTTATCATACCACTGTACCTTTTGTTAACAATGCATCTCGCCTCTAGCCTGTGAGTATTGGAGCTTACATGGGAGTGGGGAGAAGGGAATAAATATTTCCTGATTGCTTACTCTGTGTGCCAGGATTAGGGCCTGGTTCTTTATACGTGTTATCTCATTTATTCTTCAAACAAGTCTAGGTAGATAGTATTATTCTTATCTTTTTAGTACAGAACTAGAATCTCAAGAGAAATTAACAGATTTGCCCAGGGGCACAGAGCTAGCAGTTACATTCAAGATTTGAACCAACACCTAACTCCAGAGTCCATGTTTTTTGTCACACTAACTACGCTAGGGATATAGGGTCCCAGGATCGCCATAAGGAGGAAGTCCAGAGTGAATTCCAGGGCGTTCTTTGTCCTCTTCTATCCTACCTTGCTCCATTATTTCTATTTAGGTGAAATCGGCTTAACATGAACATAATAGATTGTCTTGACAGGAAAAATAAAAGAGAGCATTGTTATGTTTTAGGTTGTCATAGGAGAGGGGATCTAGAGGAGGATAGGATGAAAGTAAGAAAGAGCATTCCTTCTACTTTTTTGTGGGGTTGGAAGCAAAGGGAAATTGACTATCATGTAGATGTACATGTGAACCTCAAAGAAGTTTTAGCTTTGATCAGGAAGGCTATGGTAAGCTGTCTGTCTCCTTGGGTCCTAGCCCAGCTACCAAGGAAATCATCTACTTGATGCATTAGATGAATAAGAAAAGTTTCCAGAAGAGTCGGATCAAATTCTGAAAGGAAAAAAGAAGAAGAAGAAAAAAAAAGAAATGGAAGAAAGCAACCAGATGAAGGAAAAGATGAAGGCTCTGTGAACCCTGGCCCAGGGATGGGTTCATGAGGCTCCTTTCTTTGAATGGGGCCATAGCAGATATTCAATTCAGCAGTTATTTAATTGTGCTGCTACAAAGTGTCAGGCCTGTGTAAGGCACTCTGTAGAGCTAAGAGTAAAGCCTTGGGAAATTCACAGGCTGATGGGAACAGTATAAAGCCAGGTACCTGCACTATCAATTGGAGCAGGGGCTATAGGGAGGAAGCCGATTCAGTGGAGAAAATCAGACAGACTTGGCTTTTATTCTGGTCCATCATTAAGATGCTTTGTGACCCTGAGCAAGGTAACCTATGACTTCTGGGACTCAGTTTCTTCATCCCTAAAATGAGCACCTTGAAGGGATATTATAGTGGCAGGAGATGTATGTAAAATGCCTGGCATGTAGTAGACTTCAATAAATGGTCACAATTTGATTATTTAGTACCCTGAATGCCTGATCTGGCTTCCTTATTTGCAGGAGCTATGCATCTTTTACCCTCCTGGGACCGGGATGCCAAAGTCCAGAGGAGAATAGAACTAATTTCAAATAAGCAGCAAGTTTATGGATCAGGTGGTCAGGTAGAAGGTGGGGGCCAAATCCAGGATGGAGACATCTGCAAGAGTGTAGGCTAGGCTGCCAGCTGGAGACCCTAGGGAGTCACAGGCGGCAGGCTTGGTGGCAGAGCTGGTCAGGGCAGGTTAGCATGTTGGCTCTTGGAGCTTCTCCAGCTTGCTTTCAGTTTAGTGATTGGGGCAGGAGGCTATGTAGTCCAGGTGAGAGTAGACAAGAATAATCACTGTCACAGAAGAATGAACCCTCCTGCCGTTAGGTGTGGTAGACAAGTGTGAGGGCTAGCAGCAACCAGCTCAGAGTCTGAGGGCTCAGATGACAGGTTCTCTCCACTGTGACCTTGATTCTAGTGGGAGAGAAACCAACTCTGTGAAATCTCCCCAGGGTCTGCATGTTTACTTACTTATTGGGATGCTTTTTACTCTTACTAAAAATAATATTTCTTTGGTCTTGAATGATTATTTTTGAAAATGCAGAAAATACATATAGAAATCACCTATAACCTTACCGTCCAGATGTAACCATTTTTTAAAAATAAATTTATTTATTTTATTTGTTTATTTTGCGGTGCTTTGGGTCTTTGTTGCTGTGCGCGGGCTTTCTCTAGTTGCGGAGAGCATGGGCTACTCCTCGTTGCAGTGCGCGGGCTTCTCATTGTGGTGACTTCTCATTGTGGAGCACAGGCTCTAGGCGCACGGGCTGCAGTAGTTGTGGCACTTGGGCTCAGTATTTGTGGCTTGCGGGCTCTAGAGCACAGGCTTAGTTGCTCCGCCGTGTGTGGGATCTTCCTGTACCAGGGCTAAAACCTGTGCCCCCTGCATGGGCAGGCGGATTCTTAACCACTGCACCACCAGGGAAGCCCCCAGATGTAACCATTGTTAATACTTGTTGTGTTCCTTTCAGACATTTTCCTATTATGATGCATATTAATATACATATGCATGTTCATTTAAATAAAATGGGGTTGGACAATACTTAATATTTTGTAAGATTACAAAATACTGTCATTGCCAGTTTTTATTTTATATCATTTAAATGGATGCATAGTATTCTATTGTATGAATTTATATAATTCCCTGTTGTGGGACATTTATCCTTTAGCTAATTTTCTGCAATTATAGATTTTGTGGTAAATACTTTGTCAATAAGTCTGTGAAGATGTATACAATTCATCCATGAAATGGATTGCTAGGTCAAAGGATAAGCCGAATTCTAAGGGTTTTTATTTCAACAAATTGTCGTGCAGAAAGGCTATATAAAATTGGCACTCCTGCTGGCAACTATGTGCAAACATTCATTTTCCCAAAGCATCAACAGCAGTGGATAATATCATGATGAGGGAAATGTCTCTAGTTTGGTAGATGAAAATGCTATATGTTTTAGTTTTCTGTGCTGTTGATTTGTAAAGGTAGCTCCAGTGCTCACACCAGTCTCCCTTACATTTGCCATTCCTTCCTTCTTCTCTGATGGTGGTTTTCTATTTTGCAGCATTGCTGGGAGCCTGGTGTATTCCTACATCACTTTCTCTGAAGAGCAGCTGAACAAACAGTCAGAGGCCAGTAACAAGCTGGACATTAAGGGGAAAGGAGCAGTATGACCAGAGGATTGCATCAGCTACATAGGCCCGAGTTTTTGATCAGCTCGGAACACTGGCAGTTCTTATACAGATTCTGAGGTGTCTTGATTATGGAGAAAATACCATTCCTTTGCACTTGTACAATCTGAGGATTGATTGCTGCCTTTTAAAATTTTATGAGACTTATAATTGACTCTTTTAAATATGCCATTTGAATTAATTTATATCAGACTGGAAAATGTACTGGGCTTTTTAATTTATTTTTCTTCTATGCCAACAGTGAAACATCAATGTTTTGAAAATATTTTATTCCATAGTTCGATATCCAGGTGTCCCTGAGAGCTGCGGATATGAAGTGCTTCACCTGGAGCCTCAGCATTCACATCGTTGCCGCGTCTGGAGGCACTTGAGCCTTCCTTCTGCTGGAAATGCAGCCAAGGAGCTTAAGTTTCTCTTCTTTGAATTTTCTTTCTTAACAATTGCATTTTCTTCATAAGGATGTCATCACTCCTTTTGCCAAAGATGACATCTTTGGCGCTAAAGAAATGTGTGCAGCTTTGAAGTGTATTGGTTTCCACGCTGGCTTCCCTAAGAACTCATGGGATGAACAGAGTGCTTTCCTTGAAAATATTCTATTCCCTCTTTGTTGTGTAGGATGAGGATAATGAAGGGACGGAGGAAGTAGGCCTTTTCCTCATTTATTCGTCTGTCTCTGATTCATTCATTCAACTAAAATGTACTGAGTATGTAGTTATGTGCCAGGCATTGTGCTAAGTGCTTGGGGGTAAAGGGATGTTTTGGAGGTAGTTGCCTTGCTCTCACTCCTGCTATAGTGACCGAGGGTTAGACAGAGAACTTAGCTCTGTTGATTTATTTAGAAGACGTTGTGACTATGAACAAGTCATGGAAATTTTTTCAGCTCTCAGAAACTGCAGATCTGTAAGCAGGGTTGGAAGCACCTGTCTACCAGCCCCACAGCGATGCGAAACCACATGCTACAGTGTATGTCACATGTATGTGAAAAGCTGCAATTGTAAACCATGCAACTCAGCCTTTCTTCTCTGAGTGAGAATGGCATGCAGGGAAGGGGACCATCATGTTTCCCCATGCTTCCCACCTCTGGGTTTGGTTGCTACTCTTTTTACTCATCCTTGAATCAATATGTCTACATCTTATATTTTTGAGAGTATGGTTTGAGGAGAAAGGCTGGTTAGATGTTTCTCCATTGTTGAGGCTTGGACTGTCTCTGGCAGTGTCAGTGTTAGAGCCATCATCTTCCTTTCCACTTGAGTGGCACGAGCATACCTATTTCCTTTGGACGCTCCCACCTACATCCCACCTCCCTTGGTCACTTGATGGGCATGCCCGCTTCTCTCAAGACCAGCGCTGCATCCTGGAGAGCAGCTGTGGATGGGCATGCCTAAATTGCCTCTTTGGGTGGGTCAGGTGTTAACTCGAACACAGTAGTGTGACTTGGCTTTAGAGACATCCATTGACTTTGGAGATGAGTGTTTGCTCAGGCCAGCTGTGCAATCATTGTGTAAGAGGCTGGGTACCTTTGTGTTGGTGTACACTCTGGCTTCCATTTCATTAGGTTTGCAATCTACTGGCCTTTGTTGACCTAAACAGTTAGTATTTTGGGGCCTCAACAGGGGACCTGGAAGGTTTTGATTTCTTTTTATTTTTGAAAAAGTATTATATTGAGGTCATTTCACTTTCATATCTTTCCCTTATTTTGTCTTTATCGAAGCCTGGCCGGTGGTGCTGGGTCCCTAGAATTAGCCTCATGGCCAACTCCTAAGTTATAAGCTCCAGGTAAGGGGTCCTAAGGCTCACTTTTTTCCAGTATTATGTGAGCTGAGAAAATTCAAGTGGGAGAATAGGATATTATCTTGTACAAGATATCTTGTTGTCCCTGTTTTATTGATAAGAAAACAAGCCTCAGAGAAAGTTAGGTGACTTGCTAGTAAGTCACAATTCCTGTTTTTTCCACTGAACCATGCTGCCAATGATAACCTCCCTCCTCCTCTGAGGGAGTGAGGAAACGGGGCTGCCAGCTAAGCTAGCTTGAGCTCTGTCAGGGAGGCAATCTGTTGATTGAATTTGGAGTCAGAGAGGAATAGGCTTTGTGAATCAGGGAGAATGATGGGTCAGTCTACATGCCTGAGCTTCTGTCTCACTTCCGGGCTGGCCTCGGTTGACATGCACTTCTGGCTGTGAATGTTGCTGCCACTGCCTGGTTTTGCCACTGGGGACAGTGGGAAGTCGTGGGAGCTAATTTTAGCAGTTCTGTTCCTTCTTCTGTCAGCCACACGGAGGAGGGAACTTTGATGCTAGAAATACTTCGTGTGCATTTAGAGGTGTTGGACTAAAACCCCACCAGGGGTTGCACTGCTTCTTGGGGATCAGGTTCCCTTGAAGATCTGTCATCTCTCCAGGTTTATTTGAGGAAATCATGAATAGTTATAACTTCACTAGATGCACATGACCTCAGGGCTCCTGGCCTATGCTGAACTTTCTGGATGCTTAGAAGCAGTAGAGTAGTTTACAGCTTCTGCTCTGTCCATGTTGATTGCTGGATGCCCCCTTCAACTGCCACCAACATTTCAAGATAAGAGAAGGAAGCCTGGAGAAGTTGGAGACTGAATAGACTGGCCAACCAGTTTTGAAGTTTGTTTTCAATTACGTGCAGGCTTGGTTATGGCACACACAAAGAGATTTACCTGGCATTCCAGCATCTGATAAGGCAAAAGTTCTTTGACCTGTTAACTACCTCTTGGAAGAAAGAGAGACAGTATAGAGTTAAATGCTTAAATTTGCCCTTTGAGACAGATGAGCTGTGGTGAGAATTTTGAAAACACATTAGTGACTAGTGGCTCCTCTTCTTGAGTCAGTGACAGTGATGTTGTCTTTGGCCAGTCTGTTTTTCAGGCAGTGCCAGATTGATTTGAATAACCCTGGTTGGCCAGGGTACACATTGCAAACATGTCAGGTGATTTTTAATACCCTTATATGGCAGTTGGCTGTATGAGTCAGTCATTTGTAGGATCCAACTTGCACGTAGGTTAAGAAAGAAAAGTATGTTTGCAGGTTTGTTGTTTGTAGTCCTAGTGTATCAGGAATGCATGGTAAGTTCACATCAGTAACGCTGATGTAGGATCTTCGTGGAAAGAATAATAGAATTTCACTTTTGACTGGTTTGGGAAGGAACCCAGGATTTGGGGAGGGCCTGCCTTTGCTTTCATTATTATGGTGTCATTCAGTGAGCAAAGATTGACTGTTTTATTCCAGGCATTATGCTAAGCTCTGGGGCACCTGAGGTGAAGAGGGCAGGGTTCTTGTTCTCAAGGAATGTGTAATTCTTTAGCCAGAACCCGATTGAGAGAAAGAAGCAGATGAAAGGAGTCCGTGATTTATGAGTAAAAGCTGCCTGCACAGTTGTCAGCACCGCTGATCAGGGGTGTCCCACCCACTGCGCTGAATGAAGCACTTTTTTAATCTAAGAGGAGTTATAACTCCTACTAGTCCCCCAGCTCTGAGATGCGTGCCAGGCCATTAGACTTCTGTGACTAGCCTGGGTCCCTCCTCCCTCTCGTGCGTGCATTCTTGCTTCCTCCCTCAGAGCTACAGCTGTGTACTACTGGTCCTCCTTGTGAATGAGGCTGTAATTGATTTTTCCCTCCCTGAGGGGAAAAAAGATACTCAGAATAAATGAGATAACAGATGCAAAGTACTCAGCACAACGCCTCCTACATATTAGGCACTCAGCACATGTTGTTATTGTCATTATTTCATGGTAAGACTATAGGCAAAGATTAAGATTCTTAATTTGTGCTCCTTAAAATGCTAGAGGCTGGGCAGTGTATTTCTTTTAAAATGTGACCCTATACTTTGTTGCCTCTAGAATGCTTAGTTTCAAAGAACAGTTTCTGCTCACGGTTAAAGAATGGTTTCTGCTCACGGCCGTCTTTTATTAAATACCTACTGGATATAATTGTGGATATTGTGTGATGCAGGTGAATCCATCTGTTTAAAAAAAAAATAAAATTACTTTCGTATTTGGTAAATTAAAAAAAAAAAAGAAAGAAAAATTATTTTCTACCTGAGAGGAAGATAATTAGACTTCAGAATGGTGATTCCGTTAAAACTTTCCCAGTTTGTCACCTTAAGGTAGCTCCTGTATAGGTCAGACATTCCTTCTTCCCTTCTCCGAATTAAATGCATCAACTTCATGCTGTCTCTGTGTCCAGGCTTTTATCAGTTGGTGTTTGTGAACCTCTGGCACCATTGCTGTTTTCTAAACCTACCTTCTAGTTCTTACTGTTAGGGTGCCACTTCATCATGGTATGAGGAGGTATTCTATGGTGGGTTTTTTTTTAAGCTTGCTTTTTTGAAAATACTTTTTAAAAAGAAATCTACTGGTTAGATTTTTTTGTCTCACAAAAATGTTTTTAGAGATTATTTTGTTCATAAATGTTTCTTTCTCATGCTGATAATCAACTGAGTTTGTCTACAAATGTTAGCCTATCACAGTATTTTTTCAATACAGATTCTATTTACCAAATGACCATTTTAGTGTTTTTAAAAGGTACCGAGGATTGAGATATGTAAATCAGGTGACATAATATGAAAATTATGTGCCTAAATATTTTTGTAAAGGTGTCAAATAAATACTTTTTCTTCAACACATGTATTAAAATTTCTTTCTAAGTGCCTACAAAGACAGTCAAGAGCCATAAGTATGCCTGAATTTAAGAGGATGGCATCCAAGTTAGTTAACTGAGACCCAGTAATAGAGAAAATACTGTTTGCCGTTGTGATATTATGATTTATAATAAGAAATATACATTTGGTCTTTGTCCCTGTTCCTGGCACACAGCTCCTAAAACCCTTGTAATTTTTTTTTTTGTGTGTGTGTGGTAAACGGGCCTCTCACTGTTATGGCCTCTCCTGTTGCGGAGCACAGGCTCCAGACGCGCAGGCTCAGCGGCCATGGCTCATGGGCCCAGCGGCTCCGCGGCATGTGGGATCCTCCCAGACCGGGGCTCGAACCCATGTCCCCTGCATCGGCAGGTGGACTCTCAACCACTGCGCCACCAGGGAAGCCCCCTTATAATTTTCTATAAGAGCTATAGGAACATCTTTTGTTACAGTATTTAGTATCGTTTCCAGTTCCTGAAATAGCTCCAGAGCCGTAACAGTGAAATGGGTGTCTTTCCTTAGCATCTTTCAACCATACCTGAGTTTATGTTAATGAGGTGACTTTTGGAAACTCCCTAAGGCTGGGAGCTGGTTGCCCGGGGAACCAACTGAATGATTTATATTGGAACTTTCAACCTCCACACACCCGCCCCCTCCAAGTGGAGGGGAGAGGGGCAGGAGGTTAAATCAATCACTAATGGCCAGTGATTTAGTCAATCTTGTCAACATAATGAAGCCTACATAAAAATCCATGAACTTTGAGATCTGGACAGCTTCCAGATTATCGAACATGCATAAGTGCTGGGATGATGATGCTTCTGGAGAGGGCATGGAATCTCGGCACCCTTCTCCATGTACTTGCCCTCTGCATCTCTTCCATCTGCTGTTCCTGATTTGTATCCTTTTGTAATAAACTGGTAGTTTAGTAAGTAAACTGTTTTCCTGAGTTCTGTGAGCCACTCTTAACAAATTAATCCAATGTGAGGAGAGGGTGTGATATATAGCTGTTTGTTCAGAAGCACAGGTAACAGTCTGGATTTGTGATTTGTGTTGGAAATGGGTTGGGGAACAGTCTTGTGAGACTGAGCCCTTAGCCTGCAGGATCTGATGCTAACTCCGGGTACATAGTGTCGGAACTGAATTACAGTTCCTGTTACAACCTGTGTAGCAGACTGGCTTGGTAGGGAAACACACACACATTTGGTGACCAGAAATATTGTGAGTAGAGCATTGAGAAGAAGACCCAGGGGCAGTTTTTCTTTTATAACCATTCAATGCTTTGCATGAATAGCACATATGACTAAATATCCAGTGTCTTTGGTGTACTTGTGGTAAGCTGAAAGGAAAAAAAATGCTGATAACCTCTCTGCTTTTAAAATATTTCATCTGCTTCATCGTGTTTAAGACTCTGAGTAGCTTTATTAGGAAATAACCCCCAAATAAAACATGCTCATCAGGAAGCATTTTTTGGTACTGGCACACTCAACAGAGGTAGAAGTATATTAAGGCATTAAAAAAAAAAAGCGGTAAAACATAAAATTTACTATCCTAATACTTTTGAAGTGTACAATTCAGTCGTATAATGTATATTCACATTGTTGTGCAATCAGTCTCCAGAACTTTTTCATCTTGTAAAACTGACATCCATAACCATTAAAGAGCTCCCCATTTTCCCCTTCCCCCTAGTCCCTGGCAGCTACCATTCTACTTTCTGTCTCTCTGAATTTGACTACTCTAGATAACTCGTATGAGTGAAATCATTCAGTATTTGTCATTTTGTGATTGTCTTATTTCACTTAATGTCCTTGAGGTTCATCCGTGTTGTAGCACGTGTCAGAATTTCTTTTTTGAGGCTGAATAATTTTCCATTGTATGTATATACCAGCTTTTATTTATCCGTTCATCCACTGACGGACACTTTGGTTTCTTCCACCTTGTGGCTATTCTGAATAATACTGCCAAACAAGCCAAGCTGTCACTTTGGGTTGCTCTAACAAGTTGCCACAGACTGGGTAAACAACAGACATTTTTTTTTCTCACAGTTCTGAGGCTGGGATGTCCAAGGTCAAAATGCCAGCAGATCTGGCGTCTGGTAAGAGCCCACCTCCTGGTTTGCAGATGTCCATCTTCTCATATCCTCACGTGGTGGAGAGCAGAGAGGAAGCACGCTGTCTTGATTTTTCTGATAAGGGCTCTAATCCTGAGTGTCTCCACCCTCATGACCTAATTACCTCCCAAAGGCCCCATCTCCAAATACCATCTTATAGGGGATTGGGGTTTCAACATATAAATTGGGGGAGGGGGAGGGGACACAATCTATAGGAGTGGGTGTGCGAATATGCTTTCGATTCTTTTTGGAGTTGCTAGATCATATAATAATTCTATTTTTAATTTTTTGGGGAGTTGCCATACTGTTCTCCATTGTGGCTGTGCTATTTTACATTCCCACCAGTAGTGCACAAGGGTTCCAGTTTCAACACTTGTTATTTTCTGTTTTATTGATGGTAGCCATCCTACTGGGTGTGAGGTGATATGTTACTGTGACTTGTATTTTCCTAATGATTAATGAGCATTTTTTCATATATTCGTTGGCCACTTAATATACTTTCTTTGGAGAAATGTCTATTCAGGTCCATTTTTTTCAATTGGATTTTTTTGTTCTTGAATTTTAGGCATTTCTTCATAAATATCCTGAATTTTAACCCCTTATCAAATATATTATCTACAAATATTTTCTCCCATTCTGGAGGTTGCCTTTTGATTCTTGTTGACTGGTGTCCTTGATGTAGTTTTAAATTTTGACATAGTGCAATCTGTCTATTTTTACTTTTGTTGACTATGCTTTTGGTATCATATCCAAGAGATAATTGCCAAATCCATTGTCATGAAGCCTTTTGTCTACGTTTTCTTCTAAGAGTTTTATAATTTTAAGTCTTGGATCTGTTTTTAGTTAGTTTTTGTGTATGGTTCAAGGTAAGGATCCAGCTTTTTTTTTTTTTTCCATGTGAATATCCAGCTTTTCTGGCACCAGTTGTTGAAGAGACTGTCCTTTAAGGCATGTGTTTTAATCAACTTTTAAATATCATCTTAGAGTTTTTTTCTTTCTAATTTGTGAGATATATGCTCTTTCACACAGCCCCTTGCTGGTTTATCGTCTCGCTTGGCTTCCGCACACAGGGCCCTTGGTTATTGGGGAGCAGCATGGAAGAGGCACTGTCGAGAGGGGCAGAGCGCAGAGCTGGGGACTTTGTGTATCCACAGCAGGTGAGCAGTGACCACGTGTCCTCAGGACTTCTTCCCTGAAGCTCTCATCACATCTGTTTGTTCATCCATCCATCGAGCAAGACTGAGCTCACTGAAGCCAGCGCACAGCCTGTAGCAGAGGCCTGGCACGACCTTGTTTTACAGGTGAAGCTGAGGGAGGTACAGCTGTGCACTGTGGTTGTGGAACCCACATTCCTATCCTGATCAGCCTTTGCTCTTCCCCACGGCACTGGATACTTGTTTCTCCTCGTCTGCTTGTAATATACTTGGTGGTACCAAGCTCATCACCACCATATGCCTGTCAGTTGGCATTCTTCATTCGGAGTTCACACACAGTGGACTTAAAGCTGGCAGGAGCTGGTGGCTGGTGGAGCCTGAGTAGGCAAAGCAGCCATGCTTTTCAGTTACGCTGATGGTGCCCTCTTGTGGCCACAGCTACCACTGGGGGAATCTATGGTGGAAAGCAATTTGCTTTCCAGGAAGGAGAAAAGCACTATGATTTACTTATTTATGCGTACTATATGCTGTTACAGAGTTAGGCCTCTATCATGCGTTTTCATGGGGCAATGTACAATTGGTGGCTTAAACAAGGCTGAGGGATTTGTCCCTCAGCTGATAAACTGAAATCTGGACTTTGATTCCAAAACCTTTTTTCCAAAGAATTCCAGATAACATCCCTGCGTTAGGAGAATGCAGTAGGAGAGTTTCACCAGAGCTCCTCATCATGTCTGCTTATCCTTCAGGTAACTTATTTTTTTCAGTGGATATTTTTGAGGCCAATATCTACACATGATGACAGAATCATGAAATTATCTGAGCTATATGTAAGAATCTCTGGGAGGAAGAATGCCATTCTACCTGGGAATGGTAGGAAAAATTTCTTGGGAGAAACTGCCTTTGAGCTGATTCTTGAGGGACAACTAGGATTCAACTGAGAAGCTATTGGAGGGACAGGCCTCCAGCATTCCAGGGCCACTGTATCTGTTTCTGTCTGGAATGCATTCCACCCCTCCCCCCAAGTCTTTAGAGCACATGCCCCCATCTCTGTGGGCCTTCCTTGGCCAGCGGATCTGAAATGGTACCCCACCATACTCCCTTCCCCTTCCATGCTTTATCTCCTCTCATCAAATTTAAGCTTAATGAAGGCAGAGATGTTGGTCTGTTTTGTTTGCTCTTGTGTCCCCGGCACAGCACGTAGAAGAGTGCTGGGTAACGTTGTAGGGACACAGTATTTCCTGAATTGAATACATCTAGACAAAGAGTAGCCAATTAATAGCTACATTTTTTGAGCACAGCAAGGCAGAAACATAGCCTCTTCTTCATTTCAGAAAGATTATGCCAGCTGCAGTATTTGGATTGTATACTGTAGACTGACAAATTCAAATCTTACAGGGCCCAGGCAGGAAAGAAGTGTGAATCTGAAAGAATGCAATCAGTACATAGGACAGTGAGTGGTAGGGCTTGTGGTACCTACCTGCTTAAAGGCATTCGAATTAAAACAAATCTGCCAGCCAGGTTTGGCCCACTGGCTACCAGTGTGCCTAAATCAAGGAACTGCTATAGATCAGATTTGCACAATAACAAGATCGCTGAGGTTGCTGTGCAGCTTACTGTCAGGTGGTGGTCAAAGAAGGGTGGGACTGTACAGGTAAGTACATCAGCTAGAGAAGGATGCACAGTCCTGCTGAGAAATGATGGGGTCCTAACGCGGTTGTGAAAGCACGGCAGAGAAACAGGATTTGAGTTATTTTAGGAGGTAGGATTAATAGGTGATGATGAGATCTGTTTCTATTTTTTGTTTATAAGTAAGTAAAACTGTGGTGAATTTTTTTTTTTTTTGGCTGAAATCTAATGTCTTCAGGAGACCAAACATGAACATTGTTAAGTATTTATCTTAGGTTTCCAAGTGTTTTCCAAAAAGGTAAATTTGAAGTGTAGCCATGGAACAGAGTACATCCACTACCCACAGTAAAAATAAGTTTATTGAGCATTTGCTACATGCTAGGGAGGCATTTCTTCTTGGCACCTTACATATAAGTACATTCGAATCCTCTAAACTGTCCTTTAATATAAGTCCCATTATTAACTTTATTTTAGAGGTGAGGAAACAGGCACAGGAAGGTCCCATTGTTGGACAGTGGTAATTGTGAGAAATTCTTTGCTGTACAGAATATAAATTTGCCTTCCTGTAAGGCCTACCTTTTGCTCTGAGTTCTTGGAGCTGCAGTACAGTGTAATGTCTGCATGTGGAGGAAATGTCAAATTATTCTTTTAAATCAAATTACATGAGTCCCCATCTTGCCACTTGGCAGGATATTCAATCTCAGTCCTTCTCTAAGGTTAGACAAGATTGAAGGGAGAGTCACCTGGTGCCTAGAATATAGAAGGGGGACATTCTTGTCTTCAGTCCCTCATGGTCACTGCTGAACTCATCTTAATGACTAACTCTAAGGTGTCCTTTGAAGGCAGGTGGCACCACAGATTCCAGACTTCGGCACAGTGATATTTTTTACTCCTGGAAGTTCCAGTGCGTTGAGTGCAGCCTGTCCTACACCCCATGCAGCCATTCCTTTGATGTCTTACTCAACGAGATTTGCATTCTAGCTTTTGTCAGAGCCTACTGACCATCTTTTCAATTTGCGGACTTTCTCCTTTCCAAAACTGACTTGTGGGAAACAGGCTAGGAGAAAATGTTGTTTGCAAGCAACATCTGCTTTTTACCCCAGAACACACATCTTCCCTGAACGCAAAGATCCAACCTGGAAAAATACAAAGTGAACAAAATCCCAATGATTGGAAAGGTTAAGTCTTTCAACTTCTCAAGGTGGCTTAGTTTCCCCATTTGTAAGTTGGGGGAAATATCGTTTTGAGATTGGTTTATGAGTGTTTAGCCCAGTGCATGTAATGGCAATCACTCAATAATGGTACATGTATTATTTGCAATAGGCTTGTTTTAGCTGCCTGATGACCGTTCGTCTGTGATCGGCATATGCTCCTTTTGAGGGAATGGCTCTTCCCCAACTGTCCTAGCCAAATGAATCCAAAAGGAGCTCCCACCTTATGAGTTGGCTAAAGGATGGCTAATAGTATTCACTTCCCTGGCCATAGGGACTGATTGGCCAAGGGTTGAGCCCATGGCCCTAGCCACGCATACCTACTTATATAACTATTAAGTGTCGTGAAAGAGAGAGACAGAGGGATCTGATCTTGTCTAAGAAGCTCAGTCTAAGGCTGTTGAACTTTGGACAAGTGATTTCTCCATTTTGGGCCTTAGGTTTTCCCTTCTATAAAATCAGAGGACTGAGTGGGAGGTTCCAGAAGGGCTACATCTGGGCTCTGGCAGGTTCCTCTCACCCTCTTGCTCTTCATGTACAGGCTGCTTCTTGGCTCTGCGGAAGGACCAGTGTACAGGGTTCTGTTGTGGCTGCCGTACCTAGCAAAGCACACCCTGCTATTTTACTTTCGGCTTCCTGTTTACCTTCCTCTTTGCCAGTCACATAACAAAGTAAAGGAAATTGGAATCAACTGCCAAGTGACCACTACCAGATTTGAAGGCTACTACAAGCTTGTAGTTCTGAAATTCACATTGCTCTGAAAACCAAGTTTTTTCTTGAGTTTGTTGGCAAACTCATTTGGCAGCAGTATTTGACCTGAAATTTGTATGAATACGAATACATTTTATTGTGGACATAAGTGTTTTTACCATAGGTTCTATACCCTGCCATGGATCTTTTATAGAACAGATGTATTACCTCCCTAAAATCTGAAAAATTCTGGCTGTGGGGATTTTGGGTAGGGGATTATAGACCTGTACTACTACTAGGTCTTTATCTAGTACTTTCTGGGGATAAAAAAAATTTCCCATGTGTGATTGTATAATCCCTGTGATACTGGCACTGTGGGTGTCATGCTTATTTTACAGATGGGCAGTTCAGCTGTTTATTTAGCACAATATGTATGACAAAAGTAGTGGCCAAATCAAGAGGGGAAATCTTGAAATATGGCTGAATTTGGATAAGTGGGATGGAAAGAGGTGGCATGGTGTAGAAAAGGCTGTTTGAATAGGATTCTGAATAAAGTACAGTTGACCCTTGAATAGTGGGAGTGTTAGGGGTGCCTACCCCAATCCTGTGCAGTCGAAAATCCAAGTACTGCTATTTCTGCCTCCAAAACAAAGGGACTAGTAAATGACTCACCCAAGGGCAGGAAGCTGAGAGTTTGGATAGAATCAGGACTCAAACCCTAATTCTTTTGATTCCCCATATTGTGATCTCCAATCAAACACTAACCTTCCCCCCTGTAAAATGGAAATACAGGCACTATATTTATTGGAAAAAGATACCCACGTATAAGAGGACCCAACACAGCTCAAATCTGTGTTTAAGGGTCAACTGTGCATATTTTAGACTATCCCTTGGTTGTAATGGAGGTATAATCAGAGATAAGGAAATGAGTGGGTCAATCTTCTGAGAGGATAGTCAGAAAACAAACATGGCCCTTCCTCTCATGAGGCTTACGATCACAAGGGGGTGATAATCCTACAAAACCAAAATGCCCCCTGTGACTAGTGCTACATAGAAGACTTAAGTCTTTAGTAAGAGCCAGTGTAAATCCACCTAGAAATAACATTTTTGGCATATGGCCTTCGTTTTTCCTAACCATACATATGCATGAAATATATCCCTTGAACAAAACTGGGGTCATCCTGCTCTTTTCACTTAAAGGTATGACACAGATTGTGGCAGAGGAGAGAGCTAAACGAGCTGTTTCATCCTTTTTGGCCGAATATTAGCATTAGCCACTTAGGAGATTTGTAGACACAGCCCAGTTGTGTTTATAGTGTGTTTCTGAAATGCAACCACTTGTCTGCTGAACACTGGAGGCAGATGCAGACAGCAATGCAGTAAGAAGGCCACATGGCAAGGCAGTTCATGGAGCCGGGAATTCAGGCTGTTTGAAAGCTCAGAACCACCAGCCATCCAAATTTCCACCCTCTACAAATATGTGTTCAGAGGGGATTAATGGAGTATTCAGACTCAGAACGACTGGCACCACAGCCAGAGCTGGTTTCTCTTGTTCACTCAGCTAAAGCACAACTGGTGACAAGGGTAGACTGAGGGCGAGTTCTTTCCCTCAACCCAGATTTTCTGGTCGGGAGTTTAAAGTGGCTCAGGAATTTAAAATGGCTCTGATGCCATTCTCTGCTTCATTTCGTTCAGTCCTGAAAGAAACCACACTAACTCAGGGTCCAGATCTTTTTCTGCTTAAAAAGCTTAAGTGGGGGGCTTCCCTGGTGGCGCAATGGTTGAGGGTCTGTCTGCCAATGCGGGGGACACGGGTTCGTGCCCCGGTCGGGGGGGATCCCACATGCCGCGGAGTGGCTGGGCCCGTGAGCCATGGCCGCTGAGCCTGCGCGTGTGGAGCCTGTGCTCTGCAACGGGAGAGGCCACAACAGTGAGAGGCCCGCGTACCGCAAAAAAAAAAAAAAAAAAAAAGCTTAAGTGTATATTCCTCACATTAATTCGAAGTCCATTGTCTTTTGGAGAGAAAGAGCAAAACCATTTATTTTAGAACCTACCTGAACTCACTTGGCAAACATGTTCTAGTTGGTGTGCAGAAAGACACATTTAACCAGCCCTACATTCAGTCAACCATTCATGTTAATGATGGTAATAGCAAAAAGTGAAATTGTATAATCAGGCCAAATTTAGATTAGGCCTCACCTCTCCTCTTTCTTTAGGAAATCAGGAGCTTCCCCACCTTACAGTAGTGCTCCCTGGACAGTGAATGACAAAAGGGGTGAGTCCTGCATAATCCACAGCTGTTGTAATCCGCCCTGCAGGAAATGGTAAAAATAAATGCTTTCTTACGGGACTTGTACATTTATTTTATGTCGCTTAATTTCTAACAAATATATTAAGTTAGAGGAAAATCTTATTTAGCTAGAATTATAGGGCATGGAGTCATTAATTCATTTCCCTGAGATGGTGCCTACTCTTCCTCTCCTTGTGCCCTCCTTGTACTCAGCATGCAGTTCTACTGTTGCACTTACAACAGTTCTACTGTTGCCACACCTCTGAAGCCATAAGCCAAGCATAGTAGCTTGCATAAGTACAGGCCCAAATATCTGTTGAATACTCTATATGGAAACATGATGAAAACTTGTCACCACTGACTTTAAATGTAAAGAAAACTTTATCATCAATTTGGACAAAGGAGAATTAGAATTCAAGTCCAGTTTATATGGCAGTTCCTCAGTGTTCTTCACAGAATAAGTAGACTTTAGAAGTACATTCGAGTTTACTTCTTAGAACAAGCAAAATGACATTTTAAGTACAGTTGACCTGTGGACAACGCAGGGGCTGGGGCGCTGACCCTCTATGCAGTTGAAAATCCGCATATAATTTACAGTCTGCCCTCTGTATACAATTCCTCTCTCATCCAGTGTCCCACGTCCACGGATTCAACCAACCATGGATCATGTAGTGCTGTAGTATTTACTACTGAAAGAAATATGCATATAAATGGACCCATTAAGTTCAAACCTGTTTAGTTCAAGGGTCAACTGTGTATTATGTATCCTAAATAAGTCACAGAAGCTAGTATAAAAACAAATTAAGATAAAAAACAATCATGTTCAGAAAAGGAAAAACACACACATACAGATGTCAAAGATGCCAGCACAATACTAAGGGTAAATAAGAAATAAGGTTACAGAAAATTGGTATTAGAAGACAGATTAATGCAGATATTTAAATACATAAAATCAGTCCATAACTGGGGGGGGTATGACCCTTAAGATTCTGCAAAGGATAAACTTGATTATTAAAGAGCAGAGTCGATTTTACGATAAAAAGTTTATAATCAGTAGACTTATGTGATACAGGAAGGTCATTTTTAGGGAGAGAGATTTATATGGTTTTCCACATTAGCACTTTTCATGAATATGGATTATAGTTAGGAAAACCTGTATTTCTGATTTGGTATTTAGTAGAGATATAGAGCTGGTTACACACCCCCTAGCGTCATCAGCACACATCTTGCCTATGAAAATTCATCAGCCCCAATTTTCAAAGTGCCCACTCTTAATTTTCCATTGAGAGTAAATCAAGTACTGTGACAAAAGTTTTTCTGCAAATTCACATGTGCCATATACACTGCACTGCAAAAGAAGGAAACAAAATGTTTTTAATTAAATAGTTCAGAGGAAGAGAAACAGGTGAATAGAGGTCCACAGACCAAAGGATCTCTCTGGAGGAAAAAAAAAAGACAAAACTACATCATTCACCCATGAGGTCAAAGGGATCAGGAGCCACCGAAACACTAGTTCACGCACTTCGTCTAGGAGCAGAAGGAACAGAAGTTGTATATATTTGCATTGTAAACAGTGTGCATTATACAAACTTAAAATCTATAATTAAAACCTATTCAATCTAATAAAAATCATTCACAAAGCATTATATAGGCAAATATGTTTAAAAAAATATTTTAATAAGCATATTCAGAATGGCAGACAGGGAACAGGGGAAGGGAATTTCCTAATAGTGCAAAATTACTATGCATAAATTTTAAAACATCTAATTCATAATTTTAAATGCCTATTTGAATATTACTTCAAATACATTTGAAAGCTTAACAGATTTGTGTTGAACTGAGTTACAAATTTTGAACTCTTTTGAAAGCACATCATCATAAAACAGAAAACCATTCCAAATGAAGATAGATAGATAGTGCTTTGCTGGGGGTAGGTATGGGGTGAGGGAGACTAAGTAACTATTAACGAAGCCTTCTTTTCCCAATGCAATTTGTCAAGAGTTCAAGAGTTATGAAATGTACTAACTCTTAAGCAAATTAAATTCATGGTATTACTAAAAATTTTTAAAGTAGTGCAATGACATCAAGTTATAGTGGCTGCATTATGAAGAACAAAGTACTGTGTGAAATACCTGTATAAACATAAAATACAATTAAATATTTCTCTATGAAAAGCTGAGCATTATGTATTATAATAGTGGAATGTCTTTCATTAGGCATACTTTAAAAAGATCAAGAAAAGTAAAACTTCCTAACATGTATACAACATGTGCCGTATTTGCAAACATGCCTGAGAATTTATTTAAAATGTTCCTGTAATGTTAGTCTGCAAGAACTTCACAAACCTGCAAACAAAATGCATCTTTCAAAAAAAAGGTGAAAATGGCAACTCTAATATTGCAACAACTTAAAGTTCATCATCACTATTTCTATAGACCACCTTTGACAAAGAGCTAGGACACTTTGGATTCGTATAATAAAAGCTGATTTAGAAAATGGATAGTGACCATCTGCAAAAGCTGCCATTCTGGATAAATTAATGTTCTAGGTAAAACAAAAACAAGAAGTTGTTCACGCTTCTCAACACTTCCACCCAAAACTCTGATTTACTTGGATGTGTATGTAACAACAATAAATCTACATCATATGAAGTCAAGTGTTGTAAAGTGGCTTTTAACACTGTTTGGGGAGAAAAAGTTGTTCACATTGGTGGAGGGAAGCAGTCTGAACATAGGTTAATAGTAATACTTCATGGGGGATAAGGCCTAAACCAATTTCTCAGTGCAAACCTCTACTCAATTGCATTAGACAGTTGAGCCATTAAAAACAAGACCGCAGAAGATTTATTTTAAAAAGGCATTGGCTCTTTGATGGCTGAAAATGAATCAGTAGAAGCATTTGGGGTATGCCTGTGTGATAAAACAATAGTTAATAATCTTTTATAAAAGTTTGGATATAGGTTGGTCTATCAGCTGTATAAAACTACATTTTTTAAACAAGAATTTTGCACTAAAAATAAAATGGCACTATTGCAAGGCTATGCAAATGGATGATCCTATTTGTAATCACACAGAGCAGTGGTTACTGAATATCTTATTTTCATTTTGGAAATACACTATCAAATCTGAAAAGCTGGATTGTTAACTGGAAGTCTAAAAACTTCTAACTTTATCACTTTTTCCTCATAAAATCAGTACTGTTGCCTGCCAACTCCTTGTGTGTGCCAACATCTAAGTATCACTTGACCTTTTCCCCTGTTTATTTAATGCAAAACTGGGAAATTTTGTAATGCATATAAAAATAACTGAACAGGATTCTGGTCAGCATGATACATTTAAGCACTTAAGCCAACATTAAACTTTTGTCTTGATTCAAAAATAATTTTGAAAATTATAGCAAATGCAAAACAAACTATGTGATCTAAGTATCATGCTTAATTTCAGAGTTCTCAAACTATTTGTCCTTAAGTAGAAACTTGAAAAAAAACAAATGTTCACAATCCTTTATGAATGCTTTTACCACCTGGATATAAGAAACATGACTTAGTTACTACACAAACACTTAAAAATTCATTAGAAAAACCTTAGCAAAATAAAATGAAAGCTGACAGACTCAGAATATCAATTCCTCTCATAAAAGTTTACCAACTGTACAAGTTAAGAAAATTATACAAGCTTTTGTATTAAGAAAGGACAGCTCAGTCAAGACATATGTACTGTAAAAATCTTCCAAAGGCTACAAAGAATCTGGAAAAATACAGAATGTATTTCTTAAGCCCAGATAAGAATATGGAAAGACATCATTGATGTCAACAATTTTACATATACAAACCTGACTTGGTTTATTTTTAAACTTCTATATATAAAAAAATCATGCTAGCATAACTTTCAGGATTCATAAGGGTTTCCTTAATGATAACTCAATTTGTATGGAGAAGAAAAATGCCATAAAAGACATTTCAAGAAACTCAGAAAAATTGGTGTTAATCAGAAATTTGAACTTGTTTTTTTCCTTCTCTGCCATCAAACTAAGCAAAAAGTACCTTGTAGTGAAATTTTAGGATTAATACATCAAATGAGAAGGTACAGATATATCTTTCAAATTTACTAAACTATTTGTTTTATATCCTTAAAAGGGCCTTCACAATTTTAAAGTAAAAAGTCTGCAAAAGGCAGAATTATGAAATCTTATTTACTAAAGTTAGGACAATTCAAATTTTCAAATTTTAACCAACTGCTTCAAGGAAGTCAACTTTTTAAGGTCACCCATCAACCCTGAAAACTTTAGTCACACCAGAATTTACTCCAAAGAAAGTAAAATAAGTCTAAAATTTAGTCGTCTGTGTTTTCAAGTTCTTCAAATTTTCCATGTGAGACTGCATCTTGGAAAAATTCAGAAGAACCCGGACTTTCTTTTCCATTGCTGTTCACCCTTCGCCTTTTGGCAGGTCTCTCACTTTTTTCATCAAAATCACTTTCATTTCTTGCAGTCGTATGGGCAATTTTTGGGTCAGTGGTAAGGTTATCTGTTTCATAACCATTAGTATCCATATCTGTGTGAAGTGGTTTCTTACTTCCACCTGTTGGTCCATTAACGTGTAACCCTTCAACTTTCACTTCTTCTTTGTTTAATGTTTCACCTGGTCCGTTAGATGACACCCCTAAGTTGGAAGAAACATGAATGAAACTGCTAATATTAAAAAGCTAAATCTGTAAACTATTATAACACAGCTATAAACAGCTGTAAAATAACTTTTTATTGAGCAAGTGAGGTATCAAATCTGTGTATACATATGGTTTGAATTCTGGCTTTATTTACTTTAGTAGCTGTGTGACCTTAGGCATGTTATTTACACTCTCTCGTACCTCAGTTTCATCACATATACAATGAGGATAACAACAAATTTATAGGATTGCTGTGAAGATTAAATAAGTTAATAAATGTAAAGAATTAAGAACAGAATTTGGCATATATTAATAGCATGCTGGTATTATACGTAGCAACAAATAAGCAATGGATCCAGCAGTCTAAATAAGCTGAGTTAAAGCAAAGATATGCATAAATTATTCAGATTTAGCAAAAAGGCCAAAACTTTCTAAAACCATGAAAAAATTATATTCTTTCTTTAGAAGTTTGAGTTTTCTACTGCCGTATATAAAAAGCAGGATGACACGACGTTTTCATTCTTAATGTGAATCTACAGGTATTATGCTTTAAGGGTAAAGATCATATGCTATATTTATCTAAACGGATTTAAATATTCTGTCATAATGTTAAATTAATTCTTGCACTGTCCAAGCGTACACTTGAAAATGCTAAAAGTAAACACAAATTCCTTCATAACAGATTGAGAAAAGAAAGAGTATAATTACTCTAATGAAGTGACAAAAGGTCATGTTAGAGTTGACTGCAAAATGGAGAAATTTTGCAAATACTTAATGTAAAATACAGAATGTGCCACTGGAGATAATTTAAATTTAATTTTCTGAAAAATATTCACTATAAAGAACGAGAGCCTCAAATACACATTTTGGTCCAATAAAATATACTATTTCCCCAGCTCAAAGGTGCACTCAAGTCATGTATGCTTATGCGATTATGCGCCATATGACAGTGGAGGAGTGATTTTGTCATAGTAAGCACAAGAAGCTTGGTGACACTCTCATTAGGTCAAAAAGCACTAGTAGATTTCAAGACATGAATTAAAGCCCCTTACAAAAAAAGACAGTTGGGTTGCAAAGTTCCTTCCTTTCCTTGAAAAACCTGGAAATCTTAATTGTACCTGATGTGAATGGCTTCTGGGCTGAGTAATTTATAAGTAACCTATGAACACTCTTCCTTGGCTAACTGCATGTTATCATCAAATGGTTAAAAAACAAAGAAGGAAAAGAAAGGGAAACAATTTATTTGGTGTTATCAGCAAATAAGAAAAGAGAGAAATACAGTAGTCCCTGGCATCTGTAGGGGATTGGTTCCAGGACCCCCTCGGATACCAAAACCCATAGATGCTCATCCCTTATATAAATAAGACAGCACGAAAAATTCATATGACCCATGTACTTTCAATCATCTCTAGATTTCTTATAATACCTAATAAAGTGTAAATGCTATGTAAATAGCTGTCAGCACAGAGCAAATTCAAGTTTTGCTTTGTGGAATTTTCTGGAATTTTTTCTTTCTTCAAATATTTTTGCTATGCAGTTGGTTGAATCTGCAGATGCAGAGCCCATCGATACAGAGGGCTGACTGTACTACCAACCGTCTGCCTCCCTGAGTTTCCACCCCTAGTCCCAAAGTCAGTCTCAGCTTCTTATTCAACTTCAGGATGGATGTGATTGGCATTAGAAATCATGTCAATGAACCTTCTTGAATGAGGAAACAGCTGGGCCCTAATATTTGTTTGGCTTGTTCTTAGAGGGGAAGTAGTGAGGGAATAGAGAGGAGTCATTAAATGAAGAAAGTATATTCACCACAGTAATATTAAATGCCAGTGTGACAGCAAAGATCAGAACAAAGTTCAAATTCTTCACAGTATTCCTCTTCTAGTTTCTGTCAGGGGGAGGTTAGCTCTCCACTGGCCCTCCCCTAAAGCTGTTACATCAGAATGCAGGTGTGCAGAGCTTGTCTCTAATTCACCAGTTTCCTCCTAAAAAGGACTGGAGGATTTATTACTTTCTGCTTAGCAATGGTCTTACTTAAGACTATTTTAAAAGTAGAAATCAAGATAATTCTCTGACTAGGTCTTACTGATCAGCTCAGTGATCCTTGGTCCACTGTATATTTTAAACAAAAACACTATCTGAATCTCAAACATATTAGTATGCTTTTTGCTTCTCTTTTTCATGGACATAAAAATGAATGTTTCTGTACAATATTAATGCACAGGCTGACACCTGCTTTATCTTTACTCGTCCTTCAAGGTTATTATGTTATCAAGGAGGAAAATATTTTAAAGAGTGCCCTTGTTATCTGCTTCTTTTCGTTTATATGCTTAAATCAGTTTCCTAATAAAGTGTTACAAGCTCTGAAAGTATTTCATAAATATCTGTGTATTTCTGATGTGAAATGGCTGGAGTTTCGGTCTAAGACTTAACAAGAATACTTATATCTAGACATTCCAACCTGATAAGAAAACAGATGCTATTTTCTTAATTTCTTAAAAGAAATGGTCACTGTTGATAGTATACTTTATTATATATACTTTTTAGTGATATCAATGGGAATTCTTTCCAACTGACTTGTACATATTCTGTGTGTTAGTATATATGTATGCTGATACTATGTTTCATCTGGTATTTACAATTATGACTTCAGTTCTGCTTTGGAAGTTTAAGAGACACCAAAACTGAATTTTCCAAGCTACTGAAAGAAAAGTGCCCGTCACTATGAAGAAATCTACGTGTTCTTTGGTTGCTTACCATTTTGATTACTATTGCTTATAGTGCCATCTTCTTTCTCAGACTGGCTGTTACTACTGTTTGAGGCAGTTGGGGGAGGGGATGGTGCTCGACTAGAAGCAGCACTTTCACTTTCATCTAGAAGACGATCCATGTAATCCCTTAAAATTGAGTAAAATAATAAGACAATTATTTTCTTATATTAAAAACAGCTGAAAATTAAAATTGACTTAAGTTAAATTTAGAAGGCTTTATTAGCAAATATATCCTAATTTTCACTTACATTTATTCCAGTGCCTCATCTATGACACCAGTATCTGAACATTTAAATGGAAAAGCTCCTTTTGGTTACATGTTTGTAGGAAAAATATGTAAGTCCTCTACACTAGCAAATTTTAGAGACCTATAGGAAGTTTTAAAACTTTAAAAACTGTAGGCAAGTGATCAGAGGGGCCCAACTAAAATCAGAAAATCTGTAAATGAAGAGGCAGGGATGATGTCAATCAGGAGGAGTACAGAAGAATGTCTGAACAGACACAGGTTGGAACTGTAAAGCTCATAAAGACTACTGGATGGCTACGGCAATACCTGAAAGACAAATTAGGACCTAATAATGAATTACCTTCCTGTTACCTTCTACATTACCTTTCTGCTAGAGCTAAGCTATAGTAAGCTCACTAAGTTCCTGGGCTTATCTGCCAGCTGTATCTGCCCATATATTGTTAGAGGTGAAGTTACTTCCTTCCCTAAGTCATTCCTAACTGTATGGCATGGGAAGACATTTGTGGTTAAGTGACATTGGGTTGAGGTTAGAAGATCTGAACGAAATACTTCTCTCTCTCAGGTCTAGTGTCTTTACCTATAAAATGCATGTAACCATACATGACCTATCTACCACACAGGGCTGTTGTATAAGATATGTGTAGCGAAGTGTTTTATGAACTATGAAGTGCTATTAAGTCACTAGAATAAAGGTCAGCAAACTATGGCCTGTGGGCTGGCCACCTATTTTTGTGGACAGTATTTTACTGCAACACAGCCACATCCATTCACTTACACAGTGTCTATGGCTGCTTTTCACAATAGCAGAGCTAAGTAGTTGCAAGAGAACTTAACGCCTGCAAAAGCCTAAAACATTTACTCTCTAGCTCTTTACAGAAAAAGTCTGCCATCACCTGTGCTGGAATAGTTCCCTGAAAGCAGGGAGTTTAGTCTGCTTTATCACTGCACCACCAGTGCCTAAGTTGTGCACGGTGCAGAGAAGTGCAATAAAAACCAAAATACCTTATTTATTTTTAAATTCCCTCAGAATAAGTATAACAAATAGTAAGGCAAATCCTATCTTTTAGAATTTTGTGAGCGGCGTAAGTAACAATGTGGACAAGAAGGAAACCACGGAAGGGCTTTTGGGACTTTACTGAAAGTCTGTGGTAACAGTCTAGAACAGACTAGTAACTATAGTTTTAATCTCAAACTACGTGATCACGTTGTCGTTTATATACAGGGACATACATTATAAATGTGTAGTTTACAATATAGGGATGTAGAATCTGACCTCAAGAAGCTTCCAACAGGTTAAGAGTACAAACTAACACATATCAAAGAAACATATATGACCACGAACTAATCAATTTAACATTCTAGGCCTTATTTTCCTCATCTATAAATGGAGGGAATGAAATTTCATGGTCTTTTAAGATCTCTTTGGCTTTATGTCATTCACCATTACAGAACAATCACACAGAAACAGAATGAGCATGATGAATGCAATGCCAAAGGGACTTCAGAAGCTAAAGCTAACAGAAACAGATGATGCATGAGGAAGAATTGTTGGAAATAAATTTGGCATAGTGGGAATGGGTAATGGAGGATGTTAAAAGCCACGCAAAGGAAGCTAGAACTGACTAGATATCAAAATTATTTTAAATTTCTGAATATAACAATGATATTGTGAAAGACTTATTACTATTATTTCTTAAAGGTTAATGGCATCCAGAATGCTTAAGAAAGGAAGAGTCAGGTAGACCGTACAGGAGGCTGGAGTAGCATTCAAATAGTTCGAGTTATGCTGAGTTAATTTTTACTTTGAAAAAAATTATTTGCAAGGCTGTTACAGCAAAATCTTCAATTTGTATATGGCTACCAATTCTTCCAGGTAGGTAGTGAACTGACAGAATCCACAGTAGGATCTTTCAAAGGCCATTTATAGGCAGAAAAGTGGCAATGTGCTTCATTCTGGTGAACAAATGGAAGGTAACAATGTAACAGAAAAATGAGCAAATAACTTTCAGGATAATCTGCTCTTAACTATTGATTCTGACTAAGGAGGAAAATTTTAAAATTCAGTCCAATTTTTGTCTAAAGGCATTAACTTAATGTTTTGTGCGGTCACTTAAAGTGCAACTATTAACAGAAAGAGAAGGTCCTGGAAGCAAACTAGAAAAATATCTTCATGCCTACAGAAAACCACAATTTCTCCCAATCTGGAATATACGGTCTGGTCGTGGCTTCTTATAGGAGATTTAACACAGCTAAAAGGGACAAACAGGAGTAAAAGAATTATAGTTTTCAGTTAAAAAAACAAAAAACTTTAAAAAAAGACCCCGGAGGGGATATAACTGAAGCCTACAAAAACACAGTATTCTTGTCTAGGGGGAAAAGCATTTCTTCACTTCCTACCATAACACCAGGGAACATGCTGTTAACTCTTAAAGCCTGAGAAAAGAGAAGATATGGGATTACTTTTAACTGAGACTACTCCACCTACAGAATACTTAAACCTTAAGGAGAATCAAGGTTACAAATATAAATATCTTCAAAAAGTTTTCAGAAGCTACGGAGAGATTATTAGAAAAACTAAAATGTTTGGCAGCACATCCCTACCTAACCTGTTGAGCTTGACATCACAGAGGACCAACTAAGCCAGCCCACAACACTTCCCTTGGTGATGCTTTCTGAAAGAGAAAACTGGATGAACCATGGGTCTGACCCAGCATGGCAATTCTTATGTTCTTACTGCTGGTGACGACAGATTGCCTGTAGTTCATGTGTGAACATTATTTCTGAAATGGGTGAAAAAAATGAAAGATGTTACTATTGCTTTTCCCTATAGAATAGCTTGAAAACTGACTATTTTAAGATATACTCTGAAGACTAGATAGCTGTATCTAGTTCTACATCACTGTGCCTCAACACTACCAATAAATACAAATTTAACTATAAATTGATAACAGTAAGCAATTATATAAAATTTGGAATACTGTTATATATAAAATTCTACTCATTATGAGATTTGAACAAGGGAGAATGAGGCACAGAGTCCAATGTCTCATGACTTCCAGGGGCAATCATACCCATTTATTCCCTTTTAGATAATTCTGCTTTGGATTTTAGAGTGTTTGATCCTCCAAGGAAGTGACCAGCAGAGACACCTGTAAATGAACATGACCAAGAAATAGTGCAGCCTAGGAGTTTGAAAAGCACAAGCAAATATGAATATAAGCACATCTTCCAAAGGCAGTTATTTGGCCAAGCTTAAGAACCTCAGTGGTGCATGGTGACCAAATGAAGTCACAACTTTGCATTATTTTTATTCCATAAACATTAGGGAATACTTAAGGTATTGGCAAAGTTAATTTGTATATGGTAAAGTCAATTCCACCACAACAAATTCATCAGCATTTTAGAGCAACTCACGTGAAATGAAGGGTTCAATACTCTATGTACTATATACTTAAGTAACAAATTGCTAGTGGGAGTGGGAACAGTGTTTCATTCCACAGCTAGACTGAATGAAGCTAAGAGAATTTGGTGCGTGGGGAATGGATTAGACATATAGGCATTTTGCTTAAAAACAGGATATAATAAACTATACTCCCTCTATCACTGGGAGTTAGCTAAAGGTACATTACTTATTAAATATTATTTGTTAAAGGAAAAGGTTTCAGAATATTTAGGGAAAGGGAAGTCATCATGCACATGTGCACCTCTCTATAAAAAACTTTGTAATAAAAGAAAATGCAATTTTACCTAACTTATTATAACCCTACGTGTCTTTTCCCTTTGATATCATCTATATCCAAATCTGATTTTGGTTCCCAGAATCAAAAATAGATTGGGAAAGGAAAAATATTAATTTCCCTTCCTCTTTAAAGGGCCTCTATTAGGCATATGGCCCTATAAGTTTTAGAAAAGATAGTCTCTCCTATTCTTACTGCTCTCTCTCAGTGTTATTAGATCAAAACTGTATGCGCTTATACTGAATGGAATAGAATTTAACAAAAACATGCCTTCACAGCTGTTCTGATCCATTTCCTCTCAGGAATACTACTGAAAACATACACTCTTAACATTCGCTTTGATAAATTTGCTGTCTCAAGATGAACTGTAGTTTACAATGTATTTATAATACACTGAAAAGTCTAAATGCCCTATGAAGATGTCAATAAATGGATAAATTGAAACTAATGTAAACTTTTATCCTATCAAGAGAAAGAAGAGTCTAAAAATTACAATTTTCTCAAGAAAAATTTAGAAAAGCTTAGCAAAAATGACTCAAAAGAAAAAATACTCACGTGACACCAGGATGAAGATTATATTTCTTTTTTCCAAATCGCGTTTGCTGAGCAAAGAAATCGTAACGTTCAGATTTTTTCCACATATAATAGAATGCTACACATTCACCAACTGACCTTGTTCGAACCTATAAGAAACAAATACTTGTTTTTAACAAGTATCTCCTCCTTAAAGGAGTTATCTCATGAAAAATACCTGAAGTTTGAAAACAAATTTAGCTGGTCTTTAAGTAATACATAATACCACTTACAAAATACAACACTGTAGCAGCCGTGTTAAAAATTACTCTTTCTGAACTCCCATTAAGAAAAATAATACATTGGCAACAGGTCTTCAGATATTTAGCATTATGCTTTTTTTTTAACCTTTTAATTTTCTTTAACATCTTTATTGGAATAATAGTTGCTTCACAATGCTGTGTTTCTCCTGTATAACAAAGTGAATCGGCTATATGTATACATATATCCCCATATCCCCTCCC
Organism: Tursiops truncatus; assembly: GCF_011762595.2. Taxonomy (NCBI): domain Eukaryota; kingdom Metazoa; phylum Chordata; class Mammalia; order Artiodactyla; family Delphinidae; genus Tursiops; species Tursiops truncatus. The sequence goes on from NC_047034.1 coordinate 126,394,387, forward strand.
TCGTGTCTCCCTCCCACCCTCCCTATCCCACCCCTCTAGGCGGTCACAAAGCACCAAGCTGATCTCCCAGTGCTATGCAGCTGCTTCCCACGAGCTATCTATTTTACATTTGGTAGTGTATATATGTCAATAGCATTATGCTTTTAAAGAGACTATCATATGTTCATTTACTATAAAATAAATACCCCTTTATTGAAAATGTCTGGAAGTGGCATTTGAATTAAAATAATGTTATAAACAATTTGCAAATACTTTTACTCACAGAACGCCTAGGGAGACTGCCTTTAAATTCCCATTTAAAGGATTCTCTTACTAATCCCAACACTGATCCAGACTCAGTTACTTACTTTCTAGAAAGGCTGAAAGTATTCCCCAGTGAGTTAAAAGCTATTATAGTAACGCTAATACTTTGTTTACTAAATTACTCCAGTGGCTTACTGTGCTATACCTATTTGGGCAACTGAATGGCTCCCTTTAATAATGTTAAACATATGAGATTGGCAACTGATGTTGACAAAATTCCCTGTTCTGCTACTTTGCTTAGAGAGCTGGTAGGGTTGATGCATATAAAATACTAGGAGTTAAAAAGGTATCTGAATGAGTGTTTGGGATGCAAGACAATATGCTTTAACTCATAAATTTCTGATTCTGAAGAAGGGATCCGGTGCGACTGACTGCACCTAAGGTCAATTTTATGACATCCTTATTTTGTTATGGGACATATATTTTTCTTTCTGCCCCGTGTTGCTTTAAGACAAAGCTATCAGGGCTTTAAAAACAAAAACTAAAAACCCAGTCATCTTCTCAAGCTGTTTTTTGCCTCCTTTTTAGAATCTTATTTCTAGTAGACAATTGTCAAGTCAACTGTACGTTACTGAAAGCAAAAATTACAAACACATTTTGTAGCATGCAAAGTTAACATTATTATGAAAAATCCTCAATTAAGTAAGTGTGCATAATACAACCTACGATTAAGATCCAAACTTCAATTCTAGGTGTAAAAACAAAGCCTTAATGTTTTCACTGGACTTCAATGTCTTCTTCTTAAGAATTATTGTCCTCCCTTTGTTCACGGGAACAACTAGTGTACTAGGTATATAAAGGTCGGATGACTTCTGTAACACTGAAATATCACCATCCCAAATATTTATAAAGAAATCAAGGTCTTATTTTCAATACTATGTTAAGACTTTTTTTGGCTAATAGTTTTAAGTCATCTAATATGTTCTTATTCCTTAAAAAAGGACTGCTCCTGCCAGTTACATCAGCTTATCATCCCAAGGGTCCCTCCACAGATAATCCAGCATGGTTTGGTCAATAGTGTTTGAATTCAAGCAGGAATGCTAGAAAACTCTTTCCCACAACGCTGTCCCTTTCAACCATGAGACAATTTGTTTTTTTAAAATCAGAAACATGCATGGCCATTACATGAAACAGACATTAGCATAATGCGCTCCTTTCATAGAGTATTCACTATATTGGAAATTATCAGATGATTTGGATACAACACCTTAATGTTGGATACAACATTAAGATGATTTGGATACACCTTTCACATCAATGCTAAGACTCAAAATTTCTCTTATTAATTATGCCTGATGTCAAATACCAAAATTCAACAAAATAATCAAGAATAAACTAAAGAACAACAAAATTGAGAAAAATGAACTCACAGGATTTGTAAGCAGCTGTTTTATTTTGGAACATAAAATAGATACTGTTAAATATGTGTTGAAACAAATCAAGTGAATACCATCGGATCACATCCAGAGGTATGAAATAGGAGAATGTGATGACAGACTATTTAGAGCCTCAGAAGCAAGCCCACATAAGCCCAGATACTTTCAGCATCATCCTAGATAAGCCATCACATATCTTACACACCATCCTTAAGGAAACATGTAAAGCCAAGCTCCTTGTCATTTATATTTGCTAAAAATGTGATATGTATAAACCTAGAAATTACTTAATTTCCTATATTTACATTCTTTTTTTTTTTTTGCGGTACGCGGGCCTCTCATTGTTGTGGCCTCTCCCGTTGCGGAGCACAGGCTCCGGACGCGCAGACTCAGCGGCCATGGCTCACGGGCCCAGCCGCTCCGCAGCATGTGGGATCTTCCCGGACCGGGGCACGAACCCGTGTCCCCTGCGTCGGCAGGCGGACTCTCAACCACTGCACCACCAGGGAAGCCCTATATTTACATTCTGAGATTTTAATTTTGCCTGTCCTAATAGCCCCTAGGAACACATTTTTCTATTCTATGTAATTGTGTAGTTACTATTAAAAATCCTACCTGATTTCAGTTTAAGAGAATTAAACCTAAAAATAAATTTGCAAGTACTTATGAAGGTTTTTTGGGTATACATTGACACTGTGTGATTGATATTATCCATATGGCATGATAAATTATGCTAAATTGTCAAATTATAAAATTATATAATGTATAATAAAGCTGACTTATTGAGATATTCTTCTGGAAAATTAAATCTTAATTAAAACCAAATTAAATATTAAGTATCTGATTTTGGACCACTTAGGACTTAAGCAAATGTAAAAAACATCTTAATTATAAATAATGTCATGGTAAAAATGCTGTAAAATTTCCAACTAAGAACCTCCTAAAAAAAATCTGTAACAAGTTTGTGGAAAATAGCTTTAAGTAATTACAGTGTATACACACATCCCATCCAGAAGCTGATGAACATATTTATAAACGTCTAATTCTTAAAGGCTTCCAATATCATACACTGAGAACAGTCACTTAGCAAATACATGCCAGGAAGTCTAGGCATGCTTATTACAATTTTCTAAATACCAGTGTATTAAAATATTCATTATTGAACCTTTAACATTAGAAAACATAATAGAAGATTTAATATAATCTAGGTTAACTAAATTTCTTTTAATAAAAGAGACAACATATATCATCACTTACTTTATTAGCCTGAATCAAATGAAAGTCCTTTCCATAGGCCTTCAACCCTTGTTCAAAATTTCTACACTCTTCCTCTGTCCAAACAGATAATTCCTCTGACAAAATCGGGGGGGCGGGGGAAGGAGGGGAAACTGTTAAGCAATATTCTCCCAAATGCTGCATATAACAAACAAAGTTGTAAATAAAAATGTAACTTTCTGTTAACAATGAGGGAAGTATTTTACTCCTGAATTCTATTATTGATGGCTAAAAAAGATAGTGACAAAAACTCCTTATTTAATAATGGGTGATTTAGTCCCTGACTCTCCAACCTCAACTTATGCCTTTCCCCTTTATTCTTTTTTTTTTTTTGCGGTACACGGGCCTCTCACTGTTGTGGTCTCTCCCGTTGCGGAGCACAGGCTCCGGACGCATAGGCTCAGCGGCCATGGCTCACGGGCCCAGCCGCTCCGCGGCATGTGGGATCTTCCCGGACCGGGGCATGAACCCGTGTCCCCTGCATCGGCAGGGGGACTCTCAACCACTGCGCCACCAGGGAAGCCCTCCCCTTTATTCTTTATGATCCAACTAAACAAGCTACCTTTCAATTCCTTTAATTCGTTATGTCCTTTCTTACTTTAGAGACTTTGTGCATGCTCTTCCCTTTGTCTAGAGTTATTTCCTGCCTCTTACCTCAGCCTCCTTTCACCTAGCCAGTAAAAATATCCCTTTGTTCGAGAAGCTTTAACAGCCTCACTCTTTCCCCAACTAGGTTAAGTCCCACTGCAATAAGTTTGGATTGCACCCTCTAATTCTCCTTGGAAGAACTCGTAACTATTTTTCAGCTTCCCTACCTAGGCTCTAAGCACTGTGATGTCAGGGACCTTGTTTATAGTTATGTCCCCACAATTTAGTAGGCCCTCCAATTCTGTTGAATGAATAATCTTTCCTTTGTTACATAATGATATATAAACAGTACTCTTAGTGAAGTGGGGTGAGAGCCAGTTTGGAGTAAAAAAGTGAAAAACCTGGATTTTAGTTTTGGCTTCATTATTTATGAATTATGCTTGCCTCAGCTAAGAGACCTCAGTTCTCATCAGTTTTAAAGTGAAGCTAACATCTTTCACCTTACTTAGCTTACAGGATCATTACCAAGATCAAACAGGAAAATGTTTATAAAAATGCCTTAAAATTGAAAGGCATTATATATTTTTATTTAAATGGCCTTATTTTCCCATAAAGGAAGGGACAATATTAACCCCATTCCCCATAATGCCTTGTGTAACACTTGTGTTATATACAAGTTATTTAACAAGTTATAACAAGTTGTTTTCCAGCAAATATTTACTGAATTCAGAGATTAGTATTATTAAATTTAGGATATACCTAGGTAAATTGAAAAGCTTAAATTTTAAATTTCTGCTATATCATGAAAACAAATAAAAAATTAATATTTATGCTTACCTCTAGCTGCTTTTACATTAAATCTTAATCTTCTTAATGCTTCTTCTGTATCAAAATTGCATTTAACTAATTCATATAATGCCTAGAAAAATAAAAGGCTTCAGTATGTAACCTGGACTATGAACAATTCAAGGCTACAGTTTCTTAAGAGAGTAAAGGCTTTTCCAGAATCCAGTGTTTTCATACTTTCTGGAGGACAAGTAATTCTAGTAAATGCAACATAAAGAACACTAAAGAAAAACAAACATAATTCATTCCTGATAATTAACTGCCTCTGAATATGTAGAAAATAATGGATAAGCAAATACTCTACTGGTGGCCATGGTACTCTAGGAATTTATAAATAAAAAGAAATTTTATAATAATCACAAGTCCCTTCTTTTTGGTTTTCTGGGGTTCCTATTCAAAGACAACTTAAAACAAATCAGAAAAGAAAAACACTGGTGAAAAAGGCAAGAAAGTATATAATGCTGCTATTAGGTTCATGGTAGGCACTGTTCTATTATATACAGAATAACATTATCCCAGACAGGTATTCCCAACTTGATGATATCCACAGATTCTATGGGCTATGCAAAGGAAGTTCAAAAAGCTTAATAAAAAATATATACAGGCAAAATAAAATATCAAAATTTTTATTTGAGCTGAAGTCATACCAATGAGTGTGTCAATACTACATATCTTATGCTGATTATAAACATCAGACTCCCTGTTGATGACATTACAGATCTTCCTCTACTTACAATGGGTCCCCAAAAACACATCCTAAGTTGAAAATACTGTAAGCTGAAAATGCATTTAATACACCTAACCTACTGAACACCATCACTTAGCCTAGCCTACCTTAAATGTACTCAGAACACTTACATTAGCTTACAGCTGGGCAAAATCATCTAACACAAAGCCTATTTTATAACGAAGTGTTGAATATCTCATGTAATTTACTGAATACTGTACTGAAAGTGAAAAAGAGAATGGTTGTATGGGTACAGAATGGTTGTATCAGTTGTTTACCCTCATGATCACGTGGCTGACCGGGAGGTATGGCTCTCTTACACTGCCCAGCATCACAAGAGATATTCAACACTAGCCTGGGCAAAGATCAGAATTCGAAGTATGCTTTCCATTGAACGCATACTGCTTTCATACAATCATGGAGTCAAAAAATTTTAAGCTGAACCTTCGTTAAGTCAGGGACCATCTGTAAAGGAATTTTGGTGGATAGAATAGCACTAAATGTGACAGCACTTAAACTTATAAACGTATGTGGTTAATATATTTTGGGAATATTGTAAGTTATTTCTTATTCATGTACCTGTTCATTGTCTTTTATGTGAGATCCTTCAGGAATTGCTTCTACACCTTTCTCATCACCTGTTCTTCTAGATGCATCCTTAAGAAATACAATCACTTTGTCTTCCGGTAAGTACTCAGGGTCCCACAGGAGCTGATCATCATTTTCATATACTAAATTAGTAAAATATAATGTTAAAAATAATGCCAAAAATTGATAGAGTTTGTGTTAAAACATATCACTGAACAAATAACCCATACTTAGAGCCAAAATGTTGAGAACTGAGAGGTAAAGTGTGGTCCCACTACTTGCGTGACTTCATTCTGGGGCAATATTTATAGCTTAAGTGATTTAAACAATCTAAACAGAAGGTACCACTTGATGCCCCTTTCAGATCTAGTCTGACTTAGCTTGACTTTACCAAATTCCAACCTCTCTTGGTTTGAATAGCAGTACCAACACTTCCTACCTGTATGACCCCAGCAAGTTACTTCCCTTCTTTCTGCCTCATCTGTGAAATGGGGAAAACAATCCTATTATACATGGCTGTAAGGATTTCAAGCAATTTAAAACAATTCTGACACATATTAAATAAGTTTCAATGAATGTTAGCTATAATTATGATTTTTGAATAGGGATGTCTAAAAGAATGCTCACCAAATGTTAACACTGCTTATTTCTTGGTGGTAGGATTTGGGACAATTTTTTCTTACATCTTTGTACTTTTCCATGATGCTTGAAAATATATTGTGATAAGCATAAATCATTTTCATAAAACAAGTCATTACTTTTTTTAAAAAAGCATTTAGGTTTCATCAGAACTTCCATTATAAGATTGAAGCCCCAATTTCATCAAAATTTTATAAGTGAAAGAATGGAGGAGAAACTAAGATGAGAGCCTTGTGGAATCCTAAATGACAGGAAGATGAAAACAGACAAAATTAAGAAGGAACAGTCACAAGACAGAAGAAATATCAAAGTGTGGCACCATAGCAGCAAGGGAAAGAAAATGTTTCAGAGAGTAATAGATTGGTTAAATGCTGTTAAACAAGCAGGATGAAAATTGAAGAGGTGCACTGGATTTATTAACAAGGAGGGGAATGTTTCAAGAACTGTTTCTGTGCAGAGATGGAAGCCAAAGCCATACTGGAGAGGAATGAAGAGGAAATGGAAGGTAAAGAAATAAAGTAGAAAACTCTTCTGAAAAGTTTCACGGTGAGGGAGGAGATAGAGCAGTACAGTAGCTAGAGAGGAAGCATAGCTGAAGAAAGTTTTTGGTTTTGCTTGTTTGTTGGTTTTTAAAGGCATGAGACATAATCACTTAAATGCCAATAGAAAGGAGCCAGCTGGACAAAGACTCTGAATTTAAGAGACAAAGTATAGCTGACATTGTCAAACTTCCTTGTGTTATGAAAAGGAATTAACAGCTAACAAAGGTACATCTCCTACATACCAGGTACTATGTTAAGTGTTTTCATATAAATTACCTTGTCCCCACCCACTCCCCTGCCACTACACACATACACTTTACATTTTTCCTTAGTAATAAACCTTATTCCTTTTCTAACCTGCTGGTACAATCGTAGTAAAACTCCAAACTGTAAATACAATAAAACTCCCATGATAAAGTGAATTTGGATATACTGCTATTGATTTCTGGTCTGCACTCAGCCTTTCTTTGCCAAAGGGAACACACGAGAGTTCTTATATTCTTGGAGTGGGAGTGGGAGATGGACAATGCCTTACAAGGAAACCCTGATTCAGGAAGAAGACAATGGAGGGTGGGTCCCTGAGTCCCCAGTGTTCTCCCAGTTAGATACCCCATGTTGAGCCTATGAAACAAGCACAAACTACCTGAGAGATACTTCTGGAATCAACTGGAAGTCCCAAGTCACAGGATACAGAGATATGCTTATTTAAACTAAGTACACAAACATCACCAGATGGCGCCAAATGACAAGCCAGGTCCCTAGAACTGTGACTAGCAGCCAGATAGGCTAACCCTGAGAATATGATACTTCATTTAATGCATATACTAAAAATGACAATGAGGTGAGAACCACTAGCATTCTCAGAGAATAAACCACACTGCCTTAACTGGTTCCAGAAACAGACCAAATCACTTTCCAGTTAAGTTTATACTCTAAATATGACTTCTGACTATGATCTAAATAAAAAAGGCAACACAGTTGATATTTATTAAATATCTATAGAATGACTAAACGCCAAGAGATCATAAATTCAGGAAGAACTCCACCATTATGATAAAACACACGAAAATAAGGAGGAAAAATAATCTCGATTTTTTATTTATCTCTATTTTTTTAATTTATCATCTATAAATATGACATGAACCTCTATAAATATGACAGCAACAGAAGGAAAAAACAGTCTTTATTATAATTGTATAGTTTCATGAACATGCTGGATTTTGAAAGATCACAATCACTGAACTGTAACAGCATCTTCTGAAACTATTTCATTCGAATGAATTACCAAGCCTAAATATTAGAACTTTTAAAAAGCAACCATAAATATATCCACCTCATACTACTGAAAGATATAATTTACAAATGATTATAAATAAGTGAAAGAGTCTCAGAAGGCAAGAGCTCGCCTAGTCTATCAACACAGGTTGTTAACTGGGGAAGTGCTTTTTATGGTATTTTAAGTAATCAAAGTAAGTGTGTCAGATAAGCAAAAATGAGTTCAAAATAATTTAACAAAGTTCATTATATGTGTGTTGGGGGTGGGAATGGAGATGACAAATGTAGAAAGCTGAGAAACTACACCACAAAATCAAAAACTTCTGCAATCTGGGAACTTCCTAGTGAGTAAGAATAAACGTGAATAAATAAATGAAATTTATAAACCTCCAGTTTCTGTTAAAAAAAAAAAAAGGTGTCATTCCATTTTTAATGCCCAAGTAAAAATTCTACCTAATCAATATATTATGAGAATGAAAATGCTGAAACATAATCAGCAAGGTGTAGTAATGCGGTTTATAATAGAGATTTCCACATTCTTAAAAGGTCACACTGTGATTAATGACATGAATTTTAAGTTGTCTAGTTGAGCTTTTCCTATGTGTAGATTAACTGAACTGCCTGTTTCAACAGTACTATTATCAACTAAGGGTAATACATGTGTTCATTTTTCAGTAAGCAACTTAAGAATCAATAATTCGTCTAATATTCATTAGAAACAACAATTCACCTGGTCCTTTGCTATTCACTGCTTTGTAATTCCTAGCCAACATTTACTTACTCTAAAATTTACGTCATGCAAGCATGAAAATTTGAGAATACCTTGTTCCTTTCTCTTGACTTTTTTTCCTCAGTAGCCCATCTAATTCTCAGCTAATCTAGTAAAGGGTTCTCAACCTCAGCACTATTGACACCTTTGGCCAGATACTTCTTAGTTTGAGGAAAGGGGTCCCATGCATTGTAAGATGTTTACCAAGTATTCGAATTATTTAGTATTATCACAAAGCTGCAGCATTTACTCAGTTTTTAGTACATGGGAGAAACAAAACACCCACGTAACTTTAAAAATCATGTTTTTCATATGCCCAGCACTTTTTTGGGAATTAAACCCTTTTCATTCAGTCTGAGCAGGGCTGACACTGCTCCCTGGAGCCCCAAGAGATAAACGAGCCAGGGCAAGCCTGAGTACTCACTCTTCTCTTGGCTCACAGTAATTCTGGTTGGGTAAGACTCAAGCTGAGTCAATAGAGGCTCTCTCTAGGACTTTTGCTGGAGCAAAGGGGGATGAGGAAGTTCTCATTTTTGCTGGTTCCTGGCTAGAATAGTGAAAAGTATAAGTCATGAGCTCCCAGTAGCCATCCTAGCTTGTCTGACAATAAAGGAAAGGGGGAGGAGAGACACCTGATATCATAAAAATCCCGAATCCAGTTTTATTTGAAGCCAGACTAGCCAGAACTTCCCAGTAAAGCAATAAGGTAAATTCTTTTTTGCTAAAGCTAAACTGAACTCAGTTTTTGTCACCTGCAAGCAAAAGAGCATAAATTGATACTTTCTGAAAATGTGAATAATAAAACCTAAACATAAGGGTAAGATTAATCATCTTTTGGATATTAATGCCACTTACTGACCATTTTCTGTGCCAAACACTATGCCGCTAAGCACTACACATAAAAACATCACATGTGAATCCTCGCATGAGCTTTATAAATAAATAGGTGACTGCTATTTTATAGACAAGAAGAAAAAAGTAGTTAAGTAACACGTCCATGGCCAAATGCCTAGATACTGATTCAAGTTTACTGACTCCACATACATTCTGTTTACACTATCTGCATCCACCTAATAACTCAGCTACCAAATGTTTACGAAGTGTCTTATGTGAAAAGGATCTCCCAGGGTATTAAGGATACAAAGATGAATAAACAAATGATTATAATATACTCATTGAGTAAAAATGATCATTTACATACATTTAAGAGGAAAAGTTAATGTCTCTTTAGGATACTCAGTAATAGGGTTTCCTTATAGCAATGAAAAATTCTAATCCAACTGCCGAATAATTCCTTACAGTTCAGATATCAAGATATCTTAAGTTTTGTGGCACTGTTATCAAAATCACTCAAACCAAATGCTCTCCTTTTTGAATGTGATCACCAAACTGATGAAAAATACCCTGCGAAACTTTCGCTGTAAGGGAAAAAGGCACTATCCCTTTGACAGTTTTATTCCTAACAGTGTGGTTTACCTAATAGTTTTACAACAATTTGGTTTGTGTGCACAGGTTAACCTAAGTGGAGACGAATTCTTGGTATCATGACCAAAGTTTGAATTCCTAGAACTACAAAGATGAGGAAAGGGCCTGAATCATAGTGACTCATCTAAGGCAGTAACCCTGGTAAATGCATCTGATCCTCATACAATATAACACGCTTAAATTTCTCAAAGTGAGAAAGCTTCATAAACCACAGCTTTTCTGGAAAAAGAAAGAAAGAAAGAAAAAAAATATATATATACACACACATAAAATTGCTTTTTAAAATGTTAAAATGGAAAACAGTAAATCAAAATTGGAGATTGTGATCACTTATTCACTGTGATATCTAACAATGCAAACATGTTAAAATAAAAGATAAACATATTGAGAGATAATTAAAACCATCTTTAGCCATAATATTAACTTGCCACATATAAAAAAATACAAAAGCCAATGGATCATTCATTTTTGCACACAATTACAATGTATTCACAAACACTGTGCACAGAATTTCAATATACAACAAGGTCACTCCATATTGATACCTTTAACATTCCTGTATGTTGCAGAAATTAACCTGAAAGCTGTTACTGTTGTGTTAAAACATTTCTACTGTCACTAGAATTTACTAGCCTGTGGTGCTCCCTTAACTGCTTCTGATCTGCTGCTCTGCCCTGAAAGCAGGTGCATACTTAGAATATAAATTTTCTAGAGGGAATGCTGAAAAAGAAAACAAACAAGACGACAACTCCCAAAGGCTCTGTATATGTAAGGTGAAGTGCGGAAAAGAAAACTGAAATAAAGAAATGATGAAAGAGTTCTAGCATTGAGTGATGTCACACCGCACATGAAAACTCATTAAACGTGCGTGCGCACACACACACACTCTCTCTCTCTCTTTCTGGAACTCTCTCAAAAGCAGATAATCTGAAATAGACTTAAAAAAAAAATCTTCAAGTATTCTGTTTTTGTTAAGTATTTATTATTTGTGACTTACCTTAGCACTTTTAGACAAAATAATGAAAAAAAAAATGTAAAATTTAAGTATACAAATTGTTTTTCCAAAGTAAAACAATTTTTCCAAATTGTTTTTAAATACACAAACATCAAAATACTCAATTTTAGTAATATTAGAAGTTTCAGAAGCAAATAAACTTTTTATATTAGTTGTTTACTTGTTTTTTTAAAACCTGTCCAACAGCTTCCACTGAAACAAAATAACCTTTTAAAATATAAATCATAAAGGTTATAAAAGGGCATATATTTTAGAGTACTTAAAATATGAAAAAAATTAAAAGTTGGAATGTTTTAAGTCATCTAATAATCCAATACCAAAGAAGCATTCACTTTTCTTTCTTTCTTTTTTGGCTAGACTTCTATGGACAGAAGTGGAGAAACAGAAAACATATTTCTTACAGATACTGGTGCAGAGGTCTTCTTTCATAAATCAGTGGGGTAACAAACAAACTGTCATGTTCTTATCCCATTATAAAAACAGTTCATCAGTTCAAAAGCATGAATTCAGCTATAAATTAGTAAATTTACTAATAACTCACCTTTTTCATTTTCTTTGTATCTACAAATGCCAACTGGAATCTCTGCTTGAAACATGGAGCCCACCATAATCTCCTATTTTAAAAATAACATAAAACATTAATAAGATCTAGTAACACAGATTTTGTATCCATTTTCTAGATTTACCTTCTTGGGTTAACTGTTCCTGGTTTGTCATAAAATACAGTTACAACCAATTAACTATCTCAGGGGAGTACTGTGAGGATGCATGAATTAATAATAGATAAGACCTTGGATATGACTGGATGAAAATATTAGTAATAATAATGGGGTGAAATGGATACAAACTTTACTTCAAAATATGGAGGAAAAGAAATAAAAATGAATTCTTATAATTCAATTATAAGATAACTCTGAAAAGCAGAAAGTCAAGTTAAAAGTATTTTCAGAGCATCCCACTCTAAGCTATGGTCTCTGGATCAGCAGCATCACCAAACACAAATACTCAGGTCTTACACCAGACCTACTGAACCAGAAACTATGAGGATGGGATTCGGCAATTATAAGTGTTTTAACAAGCTGTCCAGGTGATTCTGACACACACTGAAGTCTGAGAACCAGAGCTTTAAGGTAAGGGAACTAACGAAAGGGTTTGTATAAAGCTCAGTAGAGGCCAAACGAATGAAACTCCAAACCAACTGGACAGGTAATTAGTACCTAACTTTCATTAAAACAATACAAGATGAAACCGTACCTTCTCCCAAATGTAATTAAATCTTATTTTAGGAAATCTGGTAATCTATATAGTCAAAACACAGATTAGGGGAAACTGGCTGTTCAGAAAGACAATGAGAAATCACCACTGATGAGATTTTACAAGACATAGGGACCAAGATTAATTACATGGGCCCTCTTTTGTCTGTGGCTAAATGTTAATAATACAGTTACTACATTTTCAGAATGAAGACTTATGCAGGAAAGGTACAAAATCATGGTCTAGTAAGTTTAAATAACTCTTGGGATTTGAAAAGTTTCTCTCTCCTGTTATTGTTTCCCACTTTTGTCAGAATTTCATTTTATCTAGTATAACTTCAAAGACATGTTCTATGTAATAAATTTATTGCTGCACCTGTACAGGAAAACCAGTTAGTTTTCTAAAAATACCACATTCGCATTTTCTCTACTCATATATAGGAATTTTCTTTATGTCTTTCACCATAAAAAAGATTACTCTATTGTCACTTCTTGTGGCTCTTTTAACTTTACTCACCTATGCCTATCAGAGAATAATTAGTCAAGTTATCAACCCTGGCTAGGGCGCTTCTAAAATATAGATGTCTGGATCCATTCCAGACCAATTAAACTAGAATCTCTGGATGAAAGCCATGGTAATCAGTATTTAAAAGTTCTTTAAGTGATTCTAACATGAAGCCAGGGTTGATAACTTCTCGACTGGTATAAAGATAAGACACTTCCTTTTTCCTATTGAGTTCAGATAACTTCTTTTCACCTAATTTGTTCTGCAGGGAAGGGAAGGAAAACAGCGTTTAGGTGCATTATGTACCAGGTATCTTATGCAAAATTTTCATTAAATCCTCACCAACTTCGACAAGGCTGAATTTGTCATTCCCATATTGTATTTGAGGAGATGAAACTCAACAAAATTAATTTCCTCAGGAACACACTACTAGTAAATTCTGAGCTATAATTTGAACTCAGGTTTGATTTCAAAGCTGTTTCCTCTACCCTAGTTTCTATAAAAATTCAATTTCATCTTACAAGCCTTAGAAGATGAATCTCTGAATCCTGACACTTTTTTTACAAATCTCACTAAAATAAGACAATCTGGATTTACTGTGGTCTACGTTATTACATATTTTTCCTGAGGAAGGGACTAATACTCCCTAGCAGTAAAGGCTTCATCTCCCCCATGTTCTCCCTCCTGAGTTTTTATTGCTTCATTAAAAAAAAAAAAATTCAAGGCTTAATCAAATACTCTCTTGGGAAACTCCAGATACAAAATCAATTTATACTGGAGAAAAGATAAACTTGAACGTGTGGTAGAAAATAACAGTTTAAGATGACTCCCAAGGTTTCTAGCTTTTTTTTCACCTTAATTTCTACATGATATAGGAATCAGAAAAAAATGGATTGAAGAACACTTGCTCAAATAGGTCACACAAACAGTAACTTCTGTGATCCTTTTTTCTGTCTTCAGTCCCATCATTCATTCATTACTCACTCAAGTTAATTAACACATCCGGCACTGGGATAATCTTTCCTTACCACTCCAACCCACACTAATGTCTCTCTCTTCTAAACGTCTCTTTGGAAACCCATAAATAGATCAATTCTGGCTGAAGCCCAGAATCCTTGGGTAGCACAGTCCAAGTTCATTTGAATACTTCATTCTTCCCAACTGAAACTCTAAATATAGAGATTTTCCCTTATTTTAATCCACAAGGAGGTTAGCTCTTTTTAAGTTTGCCCCAGGCATCCCAAACTAGACAACTTTAAACAAACTAAACAAACAAAACACCAGGAAGCCTCAAAAGTATTAACTAATTAAGTAAACAATCATGACTCAAAAAGCGCAGAAAGGCCACTCAATTTGATATTTTGGGCTATTCTGCTTCCAAATAAATGACTGCTTATGCCCTAAATTAAAAATCAGACCTATGAAAAAGAACACTAAAAAACCTCAATGGAGATTTTAAGAGAAATATCAGGTCACCTATCTCAACAAGAATAACATCATCTCTTCTATATAAATGATTTGCCCTGATCAATTCTATATAACATTTTGATAAATCTTCCTAATAAGTCAACTGCTTTGCAACAGCTTAAAATTCTTCAATTTAACCATGTGATTAACTACACAATGTTATACAATTTTATATTTAAAGACTACGTCAATATATTATCTTTAGACTCATTTTAGAAATTAATTATGGATAGTTATACCGAAGCCCAAATCTGTCTCTTCACACAATATACTCGAGTTGTAAATATCGACATTAATATGGGATGGAAAAACTTGTAATCTAACTTATTAAACAAAATTTACTTAACAAATACCAAAGCCTCCACAACTGCTTTCTCAAGTATATTAAAAAAAAAAAAATCACATGTGATACTTTTTATAGTGTAGCTAACAAAAGTGTAATTTGTAGTGGTTCAGAAATTTGGAATTCTAACCTTGCTCTGAGTACTGGCTTGCTCAAGAAAGTCCAATTTTTTCTATACCATTATTTTATTTATAAAAAGGTAAATTATTTTTCTTACCTGGATGTATTAAGGGAAAGTCTAAACATTCATATGTCACAAAAAGACTTACTTCAATTTTATCAATACTTATACTTAGTAAAAGAATAATTACACTTGGCTTTTTAAATATTTATTTATCTAAGTTTTGGGAAAATATGGCTCTAACTACCTTTTTCCAGTCTTCTGACGGTATATAATCTTCATCTTCTTCAGATTCTTCTTCTATTTCACTATCTAGAATAAGTAAGACAATAGTACTATAAAATGATTGCTTATCCTATCCATTCTTATATCTACCATCAAATATTTAAATATGCCAAAAGGTATTTGCAGAGGTAGGTCAAGATATTTTTAATCAAATAATACCCTGTCAGTTAAAACAAAAAAAACAAAACTCATAAACCTTCTAGGACAATCTTCTTAGACAACTGTATTTTCATAAAATGGTTTCCTACAAAAAATTTTAAGAAAAAATCTGATTCAGAGTCAAGATAATCTGTTTCTAAGCCTAATTCTCCTTCCAACAGCTTGGTGACAGAATAAATTATATGAGCTCAGTTTCTTCCCTTATAAAATAAGAATTGGGGCAAAACAGTGGTTTCTGAGCAGTGCTCCTTAAAGCACTGACAACTCTGTAGCACCACTTTGGGGGGAGTGCATGAAGAGAGGGTATGTATGTCTTCCCAACTCCTGTTTTATTCAGAGCAGGCAAGCTGCTATTTGTTTACATTTTGGACTAAGAATGTATTTACATAAAGGGGTGGGAAATCTGAAAACCATGAGACTGTCAGCATCTTCTCAACTCTAAAATGGCACACAAAATTCAAAAGGGTAACACTGCATACAGAAATTAATTCTTCCTATGGAAAAGCTAAGATAGGCAGTATATTTGTAGCTTCAATGCATACACCATAACTAAAATACCAGATGTGAATTATGAAATATTATTTCAAGAGGCAGTCACTTAGTATCCCACTTTTGAGCAAACTTTGGCAATGGATCTGCTCCTGGTTTAACTAAGGGAAAAATACCACATTTCCCCCAAACAATTGTCTCAGTAACTAATCTCTCTGTGCATTGATATACTTTTCAGTTGGACCATATCTGTGATCAAAGTTCACAATAAAATTATTATTAGCAGTCCTACATTCACTTCTAAACAAACTGTGTAACAGAAGTCACTCATACAAAGAAGTAGCCATGTTTAATCAGTTATTACTTTACCACATTTCATGAGAGGTTATTGTTCTTCAACTATTTTCCTTTTTCAAGTATAGAAATTTAGACCACATATTTAAACTAATAACACTAATGTTTAACTTTTTCTTATCTTACTTCCAGAGTAAGGATTCCTGCTTAGAATGAAATATTATGGAGCAGATGAAACATGCAAATATTCAAGATACATATATTAAATGTTGTCTTGACTACTGGTCATCTCTGACTAGATCATAACTGTAGAAAAATTAGGAGAGTTCTTTGTATAACATATTCCTACCTCAAGAGTCAACCACTGTTTGGACTTGGGAGCCATTGATTAGAGAAAGCAATGCTTATGAATATATCAAGGCTGAGGAGGCAAAGAAAGCAGAAAATGGAAAACTGAGGAAAAGACTAGGAGAAATAAAAAAGATGACCATGAAACAAACTAAAGAACAGTCAAGAGGGAAAAAAAGGAACACACTCAGAATCGGGCATCATAGTGACACAGTAATTACTGTAGTATATTCATGGACAAGAGGGCCCCAGTACTGCTAAACTAATAATCTAGAACAAAATCCCATTACTGATGAGCAAGATTTCAAAATCAATGAATTCAAACAGAGTAGTGAAAAAAAACACTAAAATTTCAGGCATATATTAAGCAGTAAAAATCATATCCAAAAAATAGTAACTAATAACACTTACTTGTATCAAAATATTTACATCGACGTGGACGGATTATTTCCTGGGCATCTTGAGAAGCAACAGATTGTGATGGATCATCATTGGAAGACTGAGTTTCATCCTCTTGACCTGAGGAATCTTTTATATTCTCTTCCTGTGGAATAATAAATTAAATCTCTAAGATAAAAAGAAGATTGTTGCAGATGAAAGGTCATAGTATTCCAAATACAACTGGAAGGCTAAAATAAATATACTAAATGGTGTCTTGGGTTGGATCCTGGAACAGGAAGAAGAACATCAGTGGAAAATCTCGTGAAATCTGAATTGTCTGTAGTTTAATTAATAGTATGGTACCACTGTTGATTTCTTAGTTTTAATAAATAGACCATGGTTACACAGATGCTAACATTAGGGGTAGCTGAGTGAAGAATATGCAGAAACTCTGTACTATCTTTGAGCCTCTTCTGTAAATCTAAAATTATTTCAAAACAAAATAAAAGTGAATACAGAACTGCCAATTAGCCTTTATTACTTAAAAAAAATAGCATTTTTTAAAAAGTTCATACAAATTTATTTAGACTAGGCATTGATAAGGAATCTGGAATGACACAGAGAAAACTATTACTTCTCTGGATTAGATTACAGGGGACTTCCAATTTGTATTACGTATATCTATATATTAACTTTTAACATTTAAATGTATTACTTTTAAAGTCAGTAAAAACAGATGACAAAAATAAGCAGTCAAAATGAATGTATTAATAAACTTTAACTTCAAGAGTAATAAAAATATATGTGTATAACCTTACTTTATTTTCCCCACTACAGCCACTGTTATCATCATTATCAGCATCTTCATCATCTTCACCTTCTTCCTCCTCCTCCTCCTCCTCATCTTCCTCAGGTAGTCGAATAGTACTATCATAACCATAAAGGCTGAGAAGTTCATGAATTGGCATGTCGCCTTCCTAAATAGAACAAAATAAAAAGTTAATTTCTGAATAGGTGATATTTCATATTCCTATAATTCACAAATCTGTTGAGTATACTCTTAGAACTGTTATGAATTCTCAAATCATAAAAGGTAAAACTGAATATAATTCTGAAACCTAAGAAAATCCTAGGCTTTTACTATTCTTTTCTGCATCGATTCAGTGAATGTACACCAATGTTCAGTTAACACTACGTATGGATGCTCACACTTAGTAAGCGTACCATACATAATTTGGGAGTGGGGAAATAGAATAATCAGAAAATAGACTGTAAACTAAGTTAACAAACCCAGAAAGGGGGATGAAATTCATAGCCCAGCCCAAATAAATTAAAACAGCAATGACATACATGAATGATACTGGATTACATTAGCTATATATTCTTTTCTAGGTTTATGTATAATTGCATATAAAATCCTTCCATGGAATCCTTACTATCCATCTTACAAAACTGTTGTATTATCTCCATTTCATAGATGAGGAAATTGAGGCTGGCAGATTAAGCAATTTCTCCAAAAACCACACAAGTTACAAGTAGTGAAGCCAGATTTCAAGTCTAATTACAAAAGCCCATACTCTTATCATATATATACCAGGCTGCCTCAGCCAGGGACCTGGACCTTCCCCAATCATCACAAAAAACACACCCTCCTCAAGGTGAAATGAAGAAATATCCGTATGTAATGAAATGAAATCAGCTTTCTGCAGAGGTACTCACTCTAATCAATAATCAAGCATGATAAAGTATCAGGGAAACATGACAGAATTGATTATAAAAAGGAAGTTTTACACAGATGCACACATACACACTCTGAAGAAAAATTTAACTGAGTCAGTCAGTTTAGAACCTAGAACAAGGATAATCATGAAACAAGACTTTTGTATTTCTCCAGCAGTCTTGTAGCCTCATTCATGGATAGAAATAAGTCTAGCCCGTGTGTTAAATACACTGTTATAGTGGGCATGAATACATCAGACTGGATGATATAACCTGGTGACACTAAATACTTAGATCATACAGTGACACTAAATACTTAGATCATACAGTTAACCCCCATCACTCAGAATTCGTGTGTAAAAAGCAACTAATGATTATAATTTGAAAAAATTTTCTTATAGAAAGAAATAGGAAGAAAATACTGTTTAACACTTCTATTTCATACTGTAAATGGATATTTTAGTTATAAATCAGCCTGTGAATCTGTTTCTGAAACAGAAATCAATGACAAGCTGGCATACTTAATTGACATCTCGTATTGTGATTCTCAAGGTGCAATAACACAGACAGTGCGTGAAGTGTTCAAGGATCTAGTCCCTGCAGATATCTGGTCCAGTACCAAGCATCTGGTACAGGAGACAGAAATTTGGGAATTAGGAGTCAGGATTTAAGAAAACAGAACTTCAAAATCAAGAAAGAAGTAATATGAGAAAAAGATATAGAAAAGGTGGGTTATATAAACAATCATAACATATAGCTTCCATAAAGTGTCTTCTATATGCCAGGCATTTGTGATAAGTGCTCTAATTCTACTATCTTATTCTCTTTTCTTAACAAAAGCAGAGTGAGAATATTACACTATCTTATTTGATCTTCAAAAGTACCAGATGACAGTGCTACCTTTATATATGTAAATAAGAAAACCAAGCAGAGAGAAACATCATGCACTGACAGAGACTTTACTATAATACCTAGATCTCCTAAGCCCAGCTCATACTTTCCATAAACTTCTGCACCACGAATGAGAAGCAGGTTTAACGATGAAGTCACTTCTATGACCAACCCACTGAAGTCACTATTATGAATAAGGGCCAAACCAGGAAAAACACTTTAGTGTAGGTTTGCAACTAACATTTACATGGACCTTGAGAATTCATAAACAGCCTGTTTCATAATATTTATTTCATCTTTAAGACTACCTTAATATGCTACTACTACCTCTAATTTTTACAACTGAGTTAACTGATACTTTGAGAGATCACAAAAAAGAGGTATGATTACCAATCAAATAAATGTCTTCAAGTTCTCTACCTTTGGTCTGTCTTATTCAAGGGCAAGAGAATCACCTTGAGACCTTATTTAAACAGACTGCTGAACCCCACCCCAAAGTTTCTGATCTAGTAAGGCTGAAGTGGGGCCTGAGTATCTGCATTTTTTAAAGTACCAGGTGATATTGATGCTGCTGGTATGAGACCACCTGGAGAACCACTTATCTCACAGTTCTAGGATAAGATAACTGCAAATCAGCCTTTCCAGTGGGAGGTAATAAAGTGCGATCATTATCTTTAATAAAGCTTATCACTAACGGCTGATAGCTAAGTTGCACGTCAAAAGGGTAAGTGATACACCAACTGCATGAAAAGATTTTTTTTTTTTTTTAACCATTTTCAGGTAAGTGGAATATCTGACTTCCATGGTGAGGTCAAGATTTTTCCCTCTTGGATACACATCTGAGAAGTGTGACTTGCTTTATAAAAATTCATTTCTCAAAGAAAAATTTAGCAACACCTCCAATATTGACTAAGCAGAGAACAGAGTAGAGTCAGAAGCGGCTGATCATAGTGCATTTGGAAGAGAAGTGCTTGAATCTGAAAAACAGTAACAGAACTGGAAGAGAGAAAAGTCAGAGGAAATGACAACTGTGCAAGCGTAGAAAACAAACAATGAATAAGCAGGTTATCCTGATTATAATAGAAGGTATCTGTAGTAACCAAAAAAAGTTAGGGCTGGTATTTTTACCTACTTTCTCTAGTTTTACTTAGTTTCTAAAGGGATCTGTTATACTCTACTTTTGATTCATTTGAGAGTATCTGTTGAACAGTGATTGACCTTTTGATTCATTTGAGAGTAGCTGCTGAACAGTGACTGACCCTATGGAACATCTTAGGGAAAATTATGCACACAACAAAATATTCAAGATGGACTTAGGCAGGGAGAAATTTAGTTTGCTAAGTTGGAATCCACTGTTATTCATATGAGTATAATCAGAGCCTAAACCAAATTAGTGGTTGTGGTACTGAAAAAACTCAAGAGACCCTGCAGAAGGAATCAACAGATTTAACCATGGGTTAAGAGTGATCAAGAGGTTCTTGTGACACTGAATCTCTGGCTCCAGACATTCCTTGGACCCAGATACATATTCGTATGACACCGAAAAAATAATAAAAACAATAAAGTTCTAAAGAAGTTCTAACAAATTTCTAAAAAGTTTATTTTCAGTCAAAGTTGGTTTTAGGTGGGTTTTATCATGTGTAAACAAAATATCCTTGCCTATTCCATCAAGAAAATTCTTAATATTGAAAACAAAGACTATATAGTGGTATTATGCTTTTCTTTGGAATTGACTTTTAATTTGTTACCCAATATCAAGTTAGTAAGCAACAAGTCAGTAAGCAACAATCATGACCCACACAGTATGAAAAATACCTTAATTGATCTAAGGTATAAAGTGATGCCCTTACAGAAAACACTGGGCTACAACTACAATAAAACCTCAAATTAACTTTGCTGAGGAATCCCCAGTTTTAAATTCAAGTATCGTATCTTGTCTGCTACCCAATCCTTTCTTTCTACTTCTACACGCATCTTTTTCCAGAAGTGTTCTTTCCTCCATTCCAAGCATGTATTTTGATTGAAAGCTTACCTCATGGACCTCATAGTATCTAACCCAATTAGAATCACTGTACTCCCTGGCCATGCATTTGGAATGGGCACATGACCCAAGGTGGACCATAATTTGTTTCCAGAATTTTACCAATAGCAGCTAAAGAATATAGGCTATATCTCAAGCAATAAATCTAGGAGCCTGAAAACTGACAAGATGTGAAGAAAATTAGTCTGAAAAAGGACACCACCATGTAAAAAAGCAGAAACAGAAAATATGTTCTGGTGGCACTTGAGTCCGTGAGGTCTAGATATCCCCCTGCCCTTAATGAAATTAACACAAGCCTTACAACTAAATCTTCATTTTGCCTAAGCTAGTTCAAGATGGATTCCTATTATTTGTCCCCAAATATTTGATATGAAAAGTAATGCTGGGCTTCCCTGGCGGCGCGGTGGTTAAGAATCCGCCTGCCAATGCAGGCGACGTGGGTTCGAGCCCTGGTCCGGGAAGACCCCACATGCCGCAGAGCAACTAAGCCCGTACACCACAACTACTGAGCCTGCGCTCTAGAGCCCGCGCTGAGCCCGTGTGCTACAACTACTGAAGTCTGTGCGCCTAGAGCCTGTGCTCTACAACAAGAGAAGCCACCGTGATGAGAGGCCCGCACACCTCAACGAAGAGTAGCCCCCACTCGCTGCAACTAGAGAAAGCCTGTGCACAGCAGTGAAGACCCAATGCAGCCAAAAAAAAAAAAAAAAAAAACTCAAAAAAAAAAAAAGTAATGCTATCCCATAAAGCAAATGTTCTTTGCTATTTCCTTCTGAAAAAAGACTAAAAGATGAATAAAATGTGGCTGACAATACATTATACTAGGGCCCATCAGTCACCTGTTCCAGAGACTTTCTCATTAGCTTATATTGTCGAAGTCTATGTTCTACCAGGTACTAAGGGGCTTTCCCCAAATTGAAACATCACAATAAAGTGTCAAGAGTGTTTTGTTCCCATTCATACAAGAGTTGAGAAATGGAAGGAGCAGAGTGAAAGAAAATTATGAGTCAAGTACAGTGGTTCTCCACTGTTCGGGTGTTACAGATTTCTTTGAGAATTTTATGAATAACTATTAAGATTTATTGAGTGATTATCATGTACCAGACACTGTGCTCAATGTTTTACATATATCATCCTTGTAATAACACTGAAGCTTAATAATGTTAAGTAACTAGCCCAAAGTTACACACTGAGTAAGTAGTACAGTCTGACTCACTGCTTTACAGTGCCCTTACATACCTATGCATATACACTCCCTTCCTCAAAACCTGATCCTAGGTTAAGTGTACATCATCCTGATGGAGAGTGAAATAAGATGTGCAGGGTTGATAGACTATAAGAAGTAAGGGAAAGTAAGGAAAGAAGTTGATAGACTATAAGAAGGAAAATGGACATAGTACAAGATGAATAAAAATCAGCCATGTGGACTATACCTACATATTGTGCTTTAAAATATAAGTTGTCTAAGCACTGTAACAAAAAGAGGGACAATCATGTCTATATAAGCTCACCGGAGACTAGGTGGAGGTGGAAAGAATATAGACCTTTTCAAAGACAAACATTATATCTGAAATTTAATCTGTCCTTAAACTTCACAACAATAGGGTAACATTACCAATCACCACCAGCAGCATGATAAGGTTGGAGTGGTATCCGTCTCCTAGCTGCACAGGAGGTGGCTCCCTCTCCCTCACACCAGGGGATTAGTCATTTAGTAATGACTGCACGTGGTACCAGGTGTTGGCCAATGAAGGGCCATTTGGTGGATGGACATAGTACTCTTTGTATACCTGTTGTGACTTACCAGTAAATACTTATTAAGTTGGGGGAAAGAAGGAAAGAGACTGATTTTCAGCCAGGAAGGCTTAAAAGACCACATCCAGATTGGACAAGAGTGCTGGTTCCTAAGGTAACCAACCTCTTGGGGCTGGGGCTTCACTACAGAATAAACCATGAAGAGATGAAGGCAGTGAACTCTTCTTTATAATCTCCATGCTGGAGTTTCTTTTTTTTATCTGTATAATTCATGTGGTGTGTACACTTAAAAAAAACCTCAATCTCTCACATTTTAATCTTTATTCTCTAACTCTGGAGATCCACTTGGTGAAATGTGTCTAGCACTTTAAAGTGTTAATTATTAACACTGTTATAATGTGATTTTCAAAACTATAAATACATAAAGATATAGCTGATCCTGATCCCTCTTCTCCCAAATAGACTGCTACTGTTAAGTGAGACCATGGGTTTTAAGAGTGCATTTGAAAAACAGAGTTAAACCTGCATATAGCCATTCCCAGCAAACCAAAGTTTACTATGGGAATGATTCTGACACTTCTAAGATCACTAATAAATTCTAACCTGTACATCTAATTCTCTTAAAACATTTAAATGCTGAACTTACCTAAAATACTTTATATTGATAAGATTCATGCATACAAACGTAACAATACACATAAAAGCTAGTTTACACTGAAATTTTAGAATTCATATTGAATGAACTTAAAACTACAGGTTATTGCAGTTACTGATAACTCCTGAATGAATCAACTGTCAAAATTTTGCCCCAATTACATCAAAGGTCCATTTCATGCAACCAAAATGCCAGGCATAAACTACCTTACCAATTCCTGACACAACTATGATGTTTCACTTCTATACAAGCAAATTAGTAATCAATGACAAAATCATGCTCACCTTTTTAATAAAAACAAAAACCAGTTTGGTTTGGACCTAAAGAGTTTACAACTATAGGAAATCCAATACATTGGCCCTGTAGCTTAGCTCTAGGCTACAGATGAAAGCACTGGTGATTATGTGCTACTTACACCTAAGCCTTAATTACTTTGGGAAAAGTTATAAGTACTCTCTGAGAAGGTTTAAGAGTGTCTGGTTGAAAAGAATGATAAAAGATTGGTTCCCCTGTCTTTCTCTCCCTTTGTATATTTTAATTACTTTTTCCTAAAAAAGGGTCATTTGAAAGCAAATTCTGGGGGGTTGTAAGGGACTGGGGAAGGAGGTAGAATAAAGGAGAAAATAGGAAAAGACCATAACACAAGCAAAATTTTAGTGAAGCCCATTAGTAATTTTGTACTAATTATAGTAGCCCATTTTCTGAAATAAAATAATCATTCCACTTCATAACCTATTTTCACCTGTACTTGATTATCTCTTCTTGAGTAATTACTTACTCAATTACTTGACTAACACAGAATGTGAAAAAATGGAAAATATAAGATCTTCTTCCTTTACCCTTTATCCCATGGATGGGTTATTCAGAAAAAAGAAAATATATCTAAAGTGGTAAGTTTCTGTGAAATAAAGGCAAATAACTAAAAATAACTGCATTTCCACTTCATGAATATATGAAGCCACTGTGACTGATTGTTAAATCAATCGTTTCCTCTGATGTTCACCTAGGTTCTGAATCATCCAAGCAAATTATCCCAGTTTTTGAATGGCTTTCCAGCCTCTTATAAAGAATAGTTCTGACTCCAGATTCCTCGTGTTCTTTTTAACTCATCCTTGAAAAGCTTTTATAACAGCTCTACACCATTACCACTAAGATCAATTCTGTTGTCTGGCTTAATAAAATATTGAATTGCTTAGGTATTATGGATTAAGCCAGTTTTAATCACTAAATGATTCAAAATGGGATCACCTGACAAGATTTGACTTAATACTACTACTTTTCCAGCTCTTTAACTGTACACTTTAAAAAGTTCTAGGGCTTCCCTGGTGGCGCAGTGGTTGGGAGTCCGCCTGCCGATGCAGGGGACACGGGTTCGTGCCCTGGTCTGGGAAGATTCCGCATGCCGCGGAGTGGCTGGGCCCGTGAGCCATGGCCGCTGAGCCTGCACGTCTGGAGCCTGTGCTCCGCAACGGGAGAGGCCACAACAGTGAGAGGCCCGCGTACCGCAAAAAAAAAAAAAAAAAAGTTCTAAACTAAAATTCTGAAACATAGATTAATCTTTACTACTGTAAAAGTGGAAGAATTCATTTTTCGATGACATTATGTACTCCAAATGCTTAAAGGCTGGCATATGTCTTTTTTCGTATGTTCTTCTTGTCATGGAGTTCAGCAGATTGTATACATAATACCTTTCAATGATAGCATACCAAACTGATTTATTCATTCATTCAAAAACTCTGGGTGACCACTCTTGCTAGGTGCCATGAAATACATTGGTGAATAAAACAGACTATCCCTCCTCTCATGGAACTAAAGGATACAGACAAAAAAGTTAAACAAACATATAATTACAAATTGTGTTAGGTATAAAGAAAGCATTGAATGGGGTACAGTGGTTTATAAAAGCTGATTAGGGGCCAGGAAAGGCCATTCTGAGGAGGGAATATTAAGCCCAGACTTGAGAGGATAAGGAGCCAGACGCAGAAAGCACATACCAGAGAGTGGGAATGCGCTGAAAAGCCTTGAAGTGTGAAAACAAAGAGCACATCTAAGAACAAAAGCAACTAGTGTAGCTATACAACTAGTGTAGTAAAGGGATAAAGGACCATATCATGTAGGTGGCCTTGCTGGCCAGGGAAAGGAGTCTGGATTTTCTTCTGGTGTAACAGGAAGCCACTGAAGAGCTTTTTAAATAGAAGGCTGATATAAATTGATTTATATTTTGAAAAGATCATCATAGTTGCTGTGGTAATATATTGGAGAGAAGAGTGGTAAAAGAGGACATGAAAAATCAGTTAGGAAGCTACTGTAATAGTCTAAGCTAAAAATGATGGTGACCTGGGCTTGAGGGTAGCAGCAGAGATGGAACAAGAGCCAGATAAGAGATATTTCTGGATAGAAATGATAGGTTTATTTAGGAACGGATATTGAGAATGAAGAAAGATGACTCCCTGGTTTCTGACTCAGGCAACAAGGTAAACAGTAGTACCATTTTCTACTGAGATGGAGAATACAGGGAAGAAACAGGCAGAGGAAGGAGAACATCAATCAATAATTCTGTTTAGACATTTAAAATGTAAAGATGTCTACTGAGATATCCAAACAGAAATGTCAAGCAGGTGGTTAGATAAACAAAACTGGAGACAGGGAATAGGTTAATGCTAGAAAAATAACTAAGAAATACTGAGCATACACAGACACCATGGGATTAAATGAGATCAACCACCTAGCTTAGCAGTGTCTAAACTTGGTGTGCACACTTGGTGAAGATGTAGATTTGAGCCCCCCCCCCCCCCCCGCATTCTGATTCAGTGTGCCTGGGAGAGAGGCATACAAATGCACATTTCTTAGTGAGTCCATGAGTGATTGTGATGCAGCTGACCCTCATAGTGTATTCTGAGGAGCACTGATCTACAGACAGAAGAAAACACAACCCAGAACTGAGAACTGGGAAATTCCGAATCTAATCCTTGAGGAAAGCAAGACGAGTCTACAAAAGACACTGAAGAGGAACAAGGAGATCGGGAAAACGACAGTGGGTGCTCTAAAATTCAAAAAAAAGAAGGGAATAGTAAATTGTGTTAATACCTCTGAGAGTTAAGTAGAGAAAAAAGCGACCAAAGGATATAACAATAAAATCACTGGTTATCTTGATAGGAAAGGGGCAGAGACAATCTAGAGCACTTTATGGAGTAAGCAGGAAATGAGGAAGACGATGACAACTCATAAGTTTTGCTTCTGAAGGGGAGTAAATAAAAGGTGCAGTAATTGGGGGAAGGCAGAAGGTATGTAAGAGGAAATTTAGTACCCTTTTTTATATATTTTTGACCCAATATCTGTGATGTTTTACCAAAGTAACTACTGAATTCTAATTCACATAATAAAGTTCTTTTTAAAAAATTTCCAACTTTAAATTATCCCACCTATGACCACATAAAATTTTTCAGTATTGATTATATATAATACCACTTTCCCCAAAATAAAGTAGAGAACTAAAATTTAGTGTTTCCTCTCTCCACAAAAAAGTTATAACCACTTCATTCTCTAGCTCTTATTGTTATTTACCCTTGCAAGATCCTCTATTTCAGAACTGAAGTTTGTTTCTCCTTCCATCATTTCTTCCTCTTCTAATGTGCGTTCATCATCAAAATCATGAACCAGCATGTCAGCTGATGGATCAAATTCATGGTCATCTGATGTTGCTGAACCTCCTGGTAAAGAATATTTTAAACAGTTTGGTAAACCAAATTATGTGTATCTTATTAATATTAATTTAATGTATATGTTATCTGAAGCTGGATATGTCAAGTAAAAGTACGAGGGAAAAGCTATGCACAAAAGGCTATGCACGGGAAGTATTATTTGTTGTTTTCTAAAATTCTTGCCCTTACTTATCACCCCCCACAAAATATCTTCTTTAAGGATTATTTTTTACCCTGTTTCACTTCTATATATTTACAGTGACAACCACAAAACGGGGAGGAGGTGGGGGGAATGTTTGAAGAGTACTGTAATCTTCCAACAAAACGTGAGTTGTAAATAATAAATGGTCATATCAAATAAGAATGATCTTTTGTGTGAGAAAAGTCAATTCGTAATCAATTGATTGACATTTAATAGAACCAATGAGTATGAATATACAGTCATGTGAAATACACAATCATCTGAATACACAGTCTAATGAAAATACAGCTGAACTCAAATATTATTTTATCACATATCCACGAAAATATATTCTAATATAAAGGTAGTTGTCCTTAACTTAGTTGAAATAACTCAAAGATAGAGTATAAAAAGCAAAGTTTATTAAAATTACATACAAAACTCTTACGAAAGGCATTAAAAATAATCCAGTAGGTAACTTGTATAAGCTAATCTATTTTTAGCCTTGTGGCTGGAGAATACTGCTGTACTCAATAGGGTCAAAACTTGTAATAGGCGATAGCAAATGCTGGGCATATATAGTCTATAAACTATCCCCACATTTGGCTATTGCCAAACCTGGACTTAAGTTTACAAAAGCATTGTTAACTAATAAACAAATGAGTTACTTAACACTAAAAAAAACAAAAACAATTAGCAATTTATTTTTATCAATTTAAAATGTTAAAGGTTATATTACCTTTATATATACCTACCCTTCTATTTCACGCCATTAAGAAAACCAATAAGTAAAACAGAGATATAGAGGCTGATTTCTTGAAAAATCAGACAATTAGGAATAAGGGGCACCAAAACTCCAGGGTTCTTGTTACCTCACAATATTTTCTTATGTGCCAAATACTATGCTTAAGCACTTCACATACATTATCTCATTTAATCTTCAAACAATCCTATGAACAAAAAACAAAAACTTGAGGCCCAGAGAGTTTAAATAGCATGTTTAAACTCACAGAGCCAGTAGGTGCCAAGAATGGAATTTTAATCCTGGTTCTGCCAATTCCAATGCCTTTGCTTTTACTGTGCTTCCAAGGCTCCTGTAAGCCCGAGTTTCAGAAGCAGTAGATATTCTGCCTCAAAGAATACCTGAAAAGAGCCTATGTTCACAAAGATGAGTAAACTGCAAGCTAGGTCAGATGGCAAAGCACTGAGAAGTCAGTATGCTCTCTGAGGAACATAACAAAATATTGATATTAAATATAAAATAACTAAATATATAATTGCTAAATCAAGTATTATCTTGTTATAATACAAATGAGTTATCAGAGTTTTAGAATGATTTATAAAATAAAAACACTTAAGAAATTATATTACTTTAATTTCTTCTGGAAATTAAGAAGAATGTGGCATAATTTTAGTAGGGGATCTTAGTACTAGGTGAGGGACCTTAGTACTAGGTGAGGGACTAGACACAGCGTTCTGTAAGAGCAGTTTGAGAATCACTAATTTAGTTGTTGCTTCTTTGTCCCAATCATTCTTCCTTCTTTCTGAGTTTTCAATGGAAATGTCCCAAAACTTTTCGGTTCACACAGCAATCTTCTAGGACACTTAGTCAATAATTATGTATTCCTACAGATGTTGCTATATTTTTCTTCACCCTTGTTTTAGTTGACTTCTTTTTACCTTGTTCTTTGAGACCAACTAACCATCCTATTCCTTTCTGTTAATCACTAAGGCCCAAGATTAGGCTATCTCCTAGGGAAAAGAATCCCAAAAGTAAATTATTAGGGTTAGGGAGTCTGGTGCTTTGTGTAAGTATTTTGCTTCAGAGTTAAGGCTAGTATCACTGTTCCGTCATAGAATTCCATCCTACTGCAAAAATCACTAAAAAGTACCTTACATCTTTGCAAAGACTCAAAAGATAAATTCAGTTTATAATACATCACGTGCACTCATCATTTTATTACCTTCCCTCCCCTAAATCCTCACCTCTAATGGCTACTAGATGTAACTGGTTTACATTGGTGGAGTCTATAGACAAACCATTTAGCCTGGGTCACATGACTACTATTATTAGCATCAATTCCAAAGTATAGATGTTACAAAGGACACAGCCTTTCACCAGTGGACCAAAAATTTTTTTACATTAAGTTTTTATTCCTAATTTTTTCTTAATTGCCTACAATTATTATTACTTAAAACAATAAACATTTCCTTGGACAGAAGCCTGATACTACAAATAATAAAATCTAAAAATAACTTTCTTAATTTACAACAACACTCATTTGTTGAATCTTTTATTTTACCTTTCCCTCTCTCATATGCGCTAACAGTATTTTTCTCAAATACTCTGAGTTTCCTATACAATCAAATATCTCTAAGCAGTTAATGTTTCCTTTTTAAAAATACACTTCAAATATACTTCAAATCAAACAGCAAATAAAAACTACACAAAATACATGTGGCAATTCATTAAAAAAAAAGAGAGAAAGAGAGAGAGAGAAGAAACCCACAAATAGTCACGAGGTTGAACTCACAGCAGCCTCACCTGTACCTTCATGGGCAGTCAAATATTTCATCCATTTCTTTTTCCCCAGAGAAAAGAAGCATTCAGAAGAAAAGCAAGTCAGATGATAGTCTAACTCCTCTAACCTTTATGTAACTAATAGGCCAAATGTTAGTCGAACAGAGATTATAAAAAATATAGAAAATACTTACCTGGACTTGAAGACTCAACAGATGGCTGAGTGGGGGAGAAAAGAACAAAAATTAGCATCTTTGTGTAGTAAATCTTTATAAACATTACAGGAATTATTCAATGACTGATATAAACACCAAAAACTATAGTTACGTTTTAATGTCTGAATTGTCTAAGACAAACTAAAACTTCCCATATAATCCTTTCTCTGACATTATGTTAACTTAAACATAGAGAAAAATCTAAAACGTTCCTAAATCTAGAAACAAAGACAATAACGTGGAATTAGATTCAGATTTTAAAGGCAAACGTGTATCTCATAATATATGTGGTTCAAGAGATATGATTCTAGATCCTGGAATTCTCTAAAATATTATTTCCTTATCAATCAGGGAAAACCCAAGGTTTGTTATCAAGCTGGTCTCTGGCTTAAAATGAGTGTGAGAAGGGAGGCAGAAACAATTTAAAACGTTGTTTAAAATAAAAATTTCGTTGTAAGAAAGCAGAAGGAAAAATTTAAGTGTTACTTCAGCACCAGACAGTACATTAGGTTAACTTTACTAACACAAAACATACTTCTAAATTACCACAGAATTAACAACCTTTCACGCTCAAATCTGGGAAGGTTATCTAATGGAAGATCACAAAGATTCCCAATTATAATGTTCCTTCTACTGTACCATTCTACCTCTCATAAATTTAACCACAAGCATCTGGAAAATTTAAAGATAAAATTGTTAGCAATTTATTTTAGTGTTATCACCACTTGACAGTCTGTGGCTGTGTTTTATCTTAATTCACAATTATAAACAAGTCATCTGCAAACATCAACTCCTACAAATTCAATAATAGAAATTCAAAAGATGCCTCAAATGACATAAACTTTATAACTGAAACCTTGCCTATTCATTTCAAGCTATCTATTTCATGCTCATTAGAAGTCAGAGATGCTGGAAGTCCAAAAGCACTAGCAAAAAGATAGAGATATTCTAGTGTTTTCCTTCTTTCTACTAAGAAGTAGGGCAGAGAGGCAAGAACAAAATTGAAATGAGCAAAGTGCCCGATTTTTCAAAAGCTAGGCATCTAAGACAAATTCTTATAAGGTGTTAAAAGTCCATTTTGAAAACTGTCCACATTATGCTATTGCAGTAAGTATGCCATTCTAGAGTCCATGTGGTGACTTAGATTGTTTTGAGGCATACTTTTTCAAGGGTCCTATTTTTTCCTTTTAATTCTTACAAAAGAATGGTTCTTGCCTACAGCATTGTCTCATTCTAACAAAAGACCAACAGTGTTCAGTATTATATATTTTCAAGTGTCACACCACCATCTTTACTTAAAAGTCACTCTGCCACAACAGAGTGAAAACAGTGCTACTGTTCAATTTGGTTCCTCCAATGGGAAGCTGTAGAGCAGGGTAACAAAGAATGTAACCATAAAAAGGGTTTTTAGCTTGCTTAACATCTTTTGAACAGTTATACACTTCTAGCTCAAAATAGATTTAACCACCACACAAATTATTACACAGCAAATCAGTATTTTAAAATATTAATCCACTTCTACTTCATACTTTATTTCCTAAGTTTAAGCACAACCTCTGTTCAAGGCTACAGCAAAGTTAATGACTATCTTCATCTGGTCCCAGGTTCACTATCCACAGAGTAGCCTTACAATGCTGTTTTTCCTTTTTCGTAAACTTCTGAAATTGGTTTGCATGGCATAAACAAAAAGAACCCAGGACTTCTTTCAAATTAGCTAAAAAGAAATAGCTCTTTGAGCATCTGGTTCTTTTTGAACACTTCAATAATTATTCCGCTTAACAATCTTCTGATTAAAAAGGCTGATTAAAAATAAGTTATTCTACTGAAGAATAAAAGGTACATTTTCCCTGATGTTATTACATACTGGCAATAACAGATACTGAATTGCGACTGGCGTCTGTATTTGTATTTGTAAGACGCCTCAGACTGCGCTAAATGCCAATAGACACCACACTGATTGTTGTTTTACTGGTAAATAGTTACCACTTTAATGTTCTGAAAAAGGCCTGAAATATCTTCCATTTATTAAGATACCAAATGTTTAGAGGACTGATAGCATTTGTAAGTATAGCTGGCATAAGGTAGAACACTCAGTGCTCAAAGATAGCACTAATCATATTATGTAAGACATACTAGAATGTTTTAAAACCGTGATTTGATGGATGGTATATCTAGATTAGAACTGGGGGAGGGGAAGTAGGAATGGTTTGCCTATAGATACATATTTTAGTATTCCATGTTCAAAATAAAATTCTACTGTATCAGTTTGATGAAGACGGGAGACCGGTTTCCTGAAAGTTAATTATATCCAATTAAATCAAAGATGAGCTTCTTGAAAACAGGCATTTGAAAATAGTGTATACTGTAAACATTACTTTTGTCCAACCAACAAACTAAATGATTATCTTTCAAATGAAATATGAGATTAGTATCATAACACAGAAAACTTTAGTATGAAATGAGGGCATTTTTTATTTAGGTATTTAAAAGAACAACAGAACCAGCTTATGTTCATAGAGCACTACATATTTTCAAATGCATAAGGTTACTTGATCATAAACCTGACAATAAAACCTGCCCCACCTACCTCATTTTATAGATTAGCAAACCCAGGGAGATAAACTAACTTGATCAAGGTTCCACGGTGGGTAGTGAAGGTAAAGCCTAGGATCTGATTCCTTCTATACTTCCCATGGAAACAACTATGTTAAAAAAAAAAAAAATTATCTTTACCTCTCTCCTCCTTACTTTCTCTTTCTTTTTAAAATGGCTTTCATCTATCCAAAGCATGTTTAAAAATGTGACTGCAAGTTGTCATCTGTCATGTCAGACTCTTATTTATGTCACATTAGGAACTGGTATCTCTAACAATACCCTCCAGAAAAACCTGCAACATCTACCGTTAATGACTACAGTAAATTAGAAAGGAAGAAGGAGGGGAAAAATAAAACTAAAGCTAAACAGGTAATCATTTGTAGCAATACCTATTTTTAGCAAAAGCTCAAATTATAAAATGTAAGCAGTAAAGAAAATTTTTACATTGGGGATTAAAATGCACTTAAAATGCACTCATACATTACTGGCAGAAGTATGAGTTAGTTTAAGCATTCTGGAGATCATCTTGCCAACATGAACTTACCCTACTGATATGCCTAAAACAGCACACCAAGATACATGTATATCATGTATCACCACAAAGTTGTCTATAGCAAAGAGTTGGGAAAAAATTTAAGTCCATCCTTTAACTAGTTAGAAATGAAATATAGTTTTTCCAAGCAATGGAACATTATTAATCCATTAAAAAGAATGAGACAGTTCTGTTTCTGTTGATTGAGAAAAAAATGCTAAAAAGAAATATATATGTATATATAGGTACATGTATCTGGATAAACAAACAGCTATGTTAGGAGTAAAAAGCAAAGTATAGAGGAGAGAGTAAATTGGGCTGGAATATACATAAAAAGTTTTCCCCCAAAAGGATACACAAGAATCTGTTAACAACAGTTACCGCTAGAGTATGGGTGGCAGAAAGAAGGCTTTTTTCATTTTATACCTTTCTGTACTGTTGGAATTTTTTAACCACTTGCAAGCATTACTCTTTGTTTTTTAAAAAGGAAGTCAGTAAAGACTATCTCGTGGAATTATGAGCTATTTTCACTTTCTTCCTTTACTTTTAGATTTTCAAGGAAACCTAGTATTTGCCTTTTTTTTCTTTTTTAACAAGTCTGTATAATTTTGAAAAATAACCTAGTTTTCTTTTAGGTACATAATTGTTTTATCTGAGATGGAAAACACTAGAGAGACAGAATATGAATAGGCTAAATCAAATTAAAGAATGAACTCTGTTAACTTTTATAGCAACTTTTATACTGTCACCCACATATATGATTCAGTTGATCAAGCTGCTAATAATTGTAAAACATTCAATGCCTCAGATTTGTTCAAATGTTTTTCTTCTGTATTTTTCTAGACCATGGTAAGAAATATCCCATATACCAGAAAACTGCAAACTGAGAGATAAAAGATCAACTAACTAGAATATCACCATTACTAAAACATAAATAAATAAGGTAGTAAAAACATGAAGTAGTCATTAGACTCTTTTATCCCAGGCAATCAAGAGCGTATTTTTCAGTAAGTATAACTGTCCTAATTGTTCCCCTCAAACCAATTCCACCACCATTTAAGTATTATTACCACCTACTTAGTAATGCAGACACTGAATCACAGATTCTCACCGGGATGAAGACAGACAGGAGTTTAGGGCCTACTCCAGGGTGGAGAAGGCAGGGAGACTGTGCCAGGGCCCACCATCTCTCTTCCTCCATACACAATTAAATCACTTAACTTTGCTGTTGGTTAACAAAGCCTTGGAGTTAAAACTAGCAAGTTTACCACAGTAGTAGTAATGCAGAGGATGAACTGCTATTACTCAGCACTAGGAATTCAGAGGCCTACTAGGTTCCAGTCTTAATTGTGCCACAAACGGCACCATCTAGGACAAATTGCGTAAGCTCTCTGCTCAGTTTCATCTTCCCTTAGATGAAAAGATTTAGATTTCTTCAAGTTTAGTTCAATTTCCTTTGAGATCTAAGTTCTTTACTTTTATTATGAATTGCTCAAAAGACATAAACACTACTGAGGAGTACTTAGCTCCATGGATGGGATATGTTTAAGATTCTTCTAAATTTTTTTTTAAAATCTAGGGCTACTGGGAAAAAAAGATCTCAATGTGCAAAAAGCTTTTGGGGGTTGCTACTTTATGAATTTCATATCTACATAAACCTAATTATACAAGTCATTCTAAGCCACGGCATAAGTCGAACAGAATGGGTCCCAGCAACAACTGGTATGTGAACTTAATCACTGCAATGAATTTGCAAATCTTTTGAAATATACAGGGACTCCATCTGAACTTTATGCAATAAATTTCTATATAGCTGATTACCTTTTACGAAGAAACACTGAAGTTTCACTGGCAGTGTTGTATTTCTGAATTATTTGGGAAAATGATTAGTCTCAAGAATTCTCTAAAAGAAATTCACTTCTATATTTCCCAACTAATCTTTCCTACCTTATCAAGCACTTTGACTATTACTCCTTCTGAATTAAGCTTTTTAAGACTTTCATGCATTGGTGTTAAGCACTTTGGATAATTCCTTAATAGCTCTGTAAGTATAAACACCAAAAAAAGGTTTTTTTTCATTAGCAGTTTTAAGGCCTAAATTCATTGCAGTAAAACAAGTTTTGTTTAGAGTAGAAATTAACACTATCAAGAACAGCAGTCAAGATGATCCCATTTCCTTAAGAAACAAAATTCAAATACCCTTGAAAAATGCTAAACAGGGAGTCTGTTTTTAAGAGAAATGGACAGATTGGATAGTGAATAAATAAGATTATGTATTATTTTTGGAAATACTAAAATACTTTAAACTAATACAGAATAGCAAATCCATTAAATTTTCTTCTCTTTATGAGACAACAATATGGCCTAGGTGAAAAGACAGGTCTTGCACTATGCTGTGGCTTTTCTTCCTTGAAAAGGAAGTCCCTTATGTGTTTACAAACTCTGAAATAAAAAACAAATTGTTCATTCCCAAAGGTCTATTCACCACATTCCTTATAAAACCTAAAGGATCGCCTATTTCTTCCTCTTATTCTCTCTCTCATTGCCTTTGTAAAACTGCCACTGCCCTGTAATTTCCTTCCTTTAAGTGTGACTAGGAGAGCCTCCTTTTGGAAGGTTGATTAATAATTTTAAGAGATAATAAACAATGAGAAATATTACCAAAAAGTATTAAGAAAGGGAGCATATGCTATTACTTCTGTATACATTAAGTATGTTTTTAACGTTACTACAATTTTAATAAGCATTAAACACATACTATTATGGACTAAGATGATCAGATCAAGTATGAAAAATTAGTGTTTTGTATTCACATCTAAAGCAAATTGTATTTAAGAATTAAATATTTTTCTGGAGAAACAAGGTCAGGGTCATTCTATGTAGGAAACAACAACAAAAAAGCACAGAAGCATAATACCTACATTTTTCTCTGGAAACTTATTTCTTCAATAACCCGTTTTCCCCTCAGATTTATCAAATAAACGCATACTGTCACTTTGCGCTTAGTGTTATTCTATCAGTTAGTGTCAATACTCAGGTCTATTTAACCAAAAGTGCAAGAGCACGGCATTTGAATTATTTTACCACATGCTTTGTATTGGCAGCATAAAGAATGAATCTCCTGAGCGTTCACATAAAAGTAAAAGCACTCTATAATATAAAACAAGCATTTCTCCTTATCTAATTTTTAAAATGACCAGTCTCTAAAATCATTCTAAAATTTTTTTTTTATTCTAGATTTTCTGTAGGAGATGAAGGTTCCTCCGCGCTTCCTCCAAATTCACTATAAATAAAACCATCTACAAGTAATGGAAGAATATAAAAGATGAATTTTTAAGATACCAGGTCACTAAAAAAGTGCACTGAAAACAAAATTCAGGGTTTTTTTCTCCCTGAAACTGAACTATCCATGTGTTCCTACAGAATATGAGAGTTCCATTCTCCAAATGATGTAATGTTTAAGCAAACTAAAACATACACTTGAAACTATTAGGAAATGACCAGTGGCTCAAAATACTGCTTTTCTTCTCTTACATGAATGCAACCATCTTTAATTTCTAAAACAAATAAAATGTTAAAATGCTTTTATTTACATATTAAGTTTTCAGTGTGGTAGGCAGTTAAAATTTCTGAGTAAGCTTTTAAATTTAAATTTCACCGTATTTTCATACGCTAAGATATTTTCCTTCAGTAATATCTTGCTTTAAAATATGACTACAGAACTTAAAGCTCAAACCATTGTGAGCAGCACCACGAGGCAAGAAACCACATCTCCTATTACAACACACTGCTGCTTATCTAATGGGCATGGGATCCAATGAAGACTATTTGACAAAATATATGTAAATCCAGCTACACAGAACCCCTTCCCCTGTTACATATGAAGGAAAGAATCACTTAAGAACCTCATCAAGGCTAAAAACCTTTCAGCCCAGTGAAATAAATCCAGTCACATTTAAGTGAAATACAAAGAACTATGTTTTCTCCAACTCATAATTTCTTGAAATACAATTATTTAACCACAAAGAGCAAAAGAAATTGAAATAAATCCTAAGATCTAAATTTAGTTTTAAATCAGAATATTGAATTTTTAAAAATAATACTGGCAGCAATCAATCCTGCTACAGTAAAATCTCTTCCTCTTTTAATAGCAAATACTCCAAGACATAAATATAAAGTCAGTTTCCATAAAGGGGAAGGAGCACCCTAAGAGCCACTCCAGAAAACTGTTTAAGCTTTAGGTCTCTCCACTCAACAGGTACATGAAAAGGCCTCCAAATTAAGATTCTTATCCATAACCTATGTTTCTGTATTCCAAGGTTTTAAAAGGAGAAATTATGGTACTGATAAGTGTACTCACCATTGACTTCATTTAGCAAATAATGAAGACAAAAACGGGGGTTGGATGATAAATAAAATTACCTACTTCCTGAATCTGTTTTTAGGTGCCTCTGAGACTATGAAAATGGTAATTCTCACATGAATAAAAATGGCTTTATCAACATTTAGAGTGGCTGTACTCAAAGAAGACATAAAAGTCCAAATATATCACCTCTTGAACTCCAGCGAGTAAAGGACAGCGAAATTCTTCAGACGGTAAGGGGAAAAAACGTGTTTAAAAAAAAAATCAAATATTTAAAGGTTTAAATCAGAGGGAAAAATTTAAATCTCCAGTAGCATATACTAAATTCAAATTAATCGAGAGAGGTTATTTGCCCACCGATCTGAGGCCCCAAAATGTAAAACAACTGCCACCGAAAAAGGGGGCTTTGGCAACTCTTTTACTAGAAAAAGAGCAAACGGGGGAAAAAAAATTTTTCCCTAAGGGGTAAAAAAACTGGAAGAGAAAGAAGACAAGAATAGACAGCCTAGATTTGCAAGGGGGGTAAATGCCTGGAAAGTGATGGGGGGTAAGAAAGGGAGAAAGCAACTCTTCTGAAACGTAAAGAGAGTAAAAGAGGTTCTCCGGTGGGGGGGAAGGGGAATGTTTGAAGAAATGGGGAGACTCCCCCAACCTAGAGGGATGGATTGCGAAAGACCAGGTTTATTTCTCCACGCTCATCTGGTCACCATCTAGAAAATTACAGAGTTAATCAAAGGCCGTTTTCCCCAACACAGGCAGAATGTCAGTAGCAAACCGACAAGGGTGACGCGGAAGGGCGCAACAGCATCTCGGCTAGGGAAGGAAGAAACTTCGCAAGAAGAGGAAGCAGCAGCTCCTCTCTTGGCCCCTAGCACCGGCCGGCGAAGTTGCGCCACAGGCGCCCCAGCCCCGCGGGCGCCCCCTCCCCCTCGCCCCTCTCCGTACGCACGGCTACGCAGCCCTCGATCCTTCAAAGTGCCCCCCGAAGTCCAACTACGCCTCCGCTTCCTCCTGCCCCCGGACCCATCCCAACTAAGTTCCAACGGAAAGCTCCCGCCCAGAGCGCGGCCTGTTCCGGACAACAGGTGGGCAGTGGCGCCAGCAGGGCTGGGCCTCCCCTAGCCAGGCCCACTCCACTCCTCCCCGGCCCGGACCTGGGGGCGCCCGGCTCCGGGACGGGGAGGGGGAGCTCACTCCCTTACCTCCGCCATATTTGCCGTACTGACGGGTCACATCTCCGCGGCGGCCGCAGCTGGGTCACGGCCAGAACCCGGATGTAAGACTCGGCAACGGGACTCCAGCCGCCGCCGCCACCGTCTCTGCCGCTCCCGCCGCCGCTGCCTCGGCGGGAACGCGCAGGAGCCGCCCGAGCGCGCCCACCACACCCCACTCCGCCCCCTCGCGGCGCCCGGGCTGAGCTGGACTAGAGGGAAAAGGCCGGAGCGCGCGCGCGCGGCCCCGAGGCAGCCCTCCCCCGGAGGAGCGCAGAGGAGGCGGAGCCAAGGTGGGTGTGGGGGGAGGCGGGCATCTTCGTGCCGGGCGCCTGCCCTAGCGGATCCGCGACTCCAGCCCGGGAGAGGGCTCTAGGGACCAGAGAGGTCGAGGAAACTAGCCAAACTAGCCGCGTCCTGCCTTCATATCGCAGGGGAAAAGATACGATACATTTCACATGTAGGCTTTTTTTGAAGTGCATTTGTTAGAAAACGGATGTTGCTGTGATGCAACAGCTGCAACTAGTGCGCTTTGAAAGCGGTTATCCCTTGACAGATATTTCTCTCGGTTCTTTCCCTACAGGAACTGTAAAATCCCATGTACCAAAATCTTAGAGGTCACAGCAGAGATTAAGAAAAGGGATTGTGCTAGGTAGACTGCCATCCTCATATATCATTTGCTTTTCCTCACACACCTTCTGCAATGCCAGTAGCAACATAATTGTGCAACGGCTGAATTCTGCACAACTAGAGAAAATTTTTAAATGTGAAATATTGAAAAGCTGCTCTTTAATAGATATAAATAATCTCCGACTCGACTGCATAGATGGAGAACTTGCTTATGTGCAACGCCTGAAATGCCTGCAAGTTAAAAGTTTATTTTAATGTATTGGCCTAGAACTGCCAAGTGGCTTTGGTGACAATTCTGATGACTGCCAGAGCCAATGATTGCAAAATAACAAACATGTTTCACCTCCATTACTAAGGCAGATACTGGGTAATGCAAACGTGATATTAAAACGTGCACTAACACATTTTACCAAACCAGAAGTTAGACAGTCTTATTTCATAAAGACCTGTTTTCCCCCAAATGTTCAAGGGTTCTTCTTATTGCAATTTCAAAAATGACTACCAAAGTCAACAAGTTATATATGAAACTCATTCATTCCCTCCAAATAATGTGATGCCAGCACTGCAATATATTGCATAAACGTGCACGTATACAATTTTTCTTTAAACTGATACTTAACTTACAAGGAATATGGGGAAGTCTGTTTTAAGTTATTTGTATTCCCTTAAAATTCTAGACTCTATTAAGTAGCTTATTTCCAAAGATTCAACATTAACTTGAAATTCTTATGTCCAATAATAATTTGTGCATGAATATTTTGTGCATTTATAGGTATATGAAGTAGCTGCTAAGTAAGGACATTACCTGGTAATATGACAGGAAAAGAGTCCACAGACAGTCTGTAAACCAATTAAACATAAACATCTGATGCACATTTTCTACTGAAAGAAAAGCAAGGGAAAGAAGAGAAAGGAAAACTTTAAGGTTCCCAAATCTACAAACAATTTTTACCATTAACTGTACTGTACAGTATTTTCATTTTATTTTTTTATAATACTTATATAAAAGTGTTTTTCAGGATTCCTTGAGGGAATAAATATTTTAGCATAGGTATACAGTTTCTGAGTTACCCTGTTGAATTACCTTAGTCCTTTGGACTCGAAATAGAAATGACTTTTGTATAAGCCAGTTCATATTCAAACACTTTTCACTTTGAGATGCTTGATGGAAACAGCTGTGAAGGCAAAGAACAATGTATGTGCATAGACCTGAGGTGGGTAAAGATAAGAAAAATAAGGGGCCTAGAGGTAGAAACTCAGGCTTTATA
Source organism: Tursiops truncatus (assembly GCF_011762595.2). Lineage (NCBI taxonomy): Eukaryota > Metazoa > Chordata > Mammalia > Artiodactyla > Delphinidae > Tursiops > Tursiops truncatus. Next base: position 126,435,738 of record NC_047034.1, read on the forward strand.
AAACCACTGGTTGAAGGAGAATTATCCATTTAAATACTAAAGCTAATATATGAAATTTAGCGGGTTAGCAAAAGGAAAATTAAAAAGTATTGTCAAAATGCAAGGTACAGGAATAACTTGCTTAAGCCTGTTAAATCTTTGATTCTTCAGTTAATTCATCAACAAGAATCCCAATTGTGATAAAGAGCTGGGGATCACGGTCCCTTAAGCTACTGAATAAATAAGCTACTGAATAAATTCTGAAATTGTCAGGAATATCGAGGTCTGGGACGTATTTGAATAGATATCCATCTTACTGATAAATGACTTTTAGGTTTATTAATATTGTGTTATCAATTTTACTATTTTTATGTGGCATTATCGTTTAGGGGAAACATTCCCTCTACATTTTTCTCCTTCCTTTTTTTGTAAATGTGGGTTACATGATTTTTTTTTTTTAGGTTCAGATATTCTAAAGGTAAAAAGAAACAGCTCCAATATTGTAAGTCATTGGTAACATTATTATTGAATTCAATATAGTTTTACTCCCCATTTTATTCTAGTGCTATACTTCAAAAATTTTAAGGAGCCATCTTAAGGAAAGCAAATTCTCAAAACGCTTGCTTACCTCTTCAGTATCAAATATGTAAAAATTAACTATTCATTAGTCATAGAATCTTAATGTTGGATGGGATCTTAGAGGTCCTTAGTCAATTTCTACACTGTCTAGGTGGGAATCCCTCATTCTGTTTCCCCACTACCAGGCTTTTCTGCCTAAGCTTAAACACCTCCAATGACTCACTATCTCATGAAAAGGCTGCTCTTCAAAAAAACCTCTAATGTTTGGAACATTCTTCTTTTTAACAAACCAGAATCTACCTCCTTGGTATTTCCACCCATTACCCTGAGTTCTTCAGCACTTTGGATTAATTCAACAGATGTCTTCTTTGTATTCAAATACAAACACTCAATATTTATACTTGGGTCAACAAAAAATAAATCTTTAAAGCCTACTGATACCAGAGGAGCTGAAAACGGGACATTACAGAGTTGAAAGCATGAGAAAATTCACCATTGCCTATGAGCTGTTTAAAATTATTACGGTTTATAATCTTTATTTTGTGATATCCAAAATGGTAGCTGTTAGAATTGTGTAGTAAAACGTTTACAGTTAAGCTAAAAGGTGTGGTTAATTCCAATTATATGTGAGGTTTGTGGCTAATGTCCCAAAACAAAAAAATCACTATACAAAGCCTGAATAAATGCCTCTTTAGCTCCCATTCCCCACCTAAAGGCTTCCTTATTTTCAGGCAAACTAACATTAACTTTTACCACATAAGCTACTCAAAACTGTTATATTGGGAAATTCTTTTTAAGCAATTTACTGCATACTCCATTAAAAAGTTTTAAACAATTTTATAGAGGCTGCAATACACAAACATAATACATACACACTCACACACACACACACACACACACACACACACGAACCCCTCGAAGTTATTTTGCTATTAACAAAAGCATTTTAAGGTCTCAATTTTTCTTCAGCCAGTATCCCAAACTAACCAATAAGTAACCTGGCAATTTACACATACCTAAGAAATATAACCTTTTATTCAGGACCAATACCTGATTCAAATATAATGTATACAATATAAACATGTTATGCACTTCAAAAAGGTACCTCTCAAAATGCACCAAGAAGGGCTTCCCTGGTGGTGCAGTGGTTGAGAGTCTGCCTGCCGATGCAGGGGACACGGGTTCGTGCCCCGGTCCGGGAGGATCCCACATGCCGCGGAGCGGCTGGGCCCGTGAGCCATGGCCGCTGAGCCTGCGCGTCTGGAGCCTGTACTCCGCAACAGGAGAGGCCACAGCAGTGAGAGGCCCGCGTACCGCAAAAAAAAAAACAAAAACAAGAACAACAAAAAAAATGCACCGAGAAAACAATTCAGACTCTGGGGCTGTTTGAATGAAATAGATTAAAACAGCACATTCAAAACCCTAAAACCAAATTCTGTATCTAACAATTTTCAGAGTCCATGAGTCCCTTTTGAGATTATTGTGTTAACTATTTCCTTAAATTTTTATTTAAGAGTGACAGGCTACACATGATGTACAGGTGAAAATTTATGGATAACTATACTAATTTGGTTGAAGATAGATAAATGTCAAAAAACTTCACCTATTTTTAAAATGTGCATTTTAGATAAATTGAGTTTTACCTTTACTCTAGCAGGCAAAATGTAGGTTACAAAGCAGTAATGCATTACATTTGGAAGCCCCACATCTATGACAATCAGCATCATCTTTTTGTTAGTTTGATTTTTATTATTAACGCCACCCCAAAACACCTATATAGCCTTCTGGTTCTTCAAAGAACAGTTCTGGTTTTTCTTTTCATAATTTTTACATAAAGAGTTTTATCCAGTGGCTCCATTTTATCAGATTATCACAAACTGATACTTTGATAGTTTTTATATTGTTGACATGTTATTTTTATCTCACCCAAATTCTGGAAATTATTGGCCCATCAGCAGTTCTCAAACACTGGAAGAGTAATATAACATTTATATTACTTGAGGGAGTTTGGACTTTCCCTCCCTTAATCTCCAAGTGTGCCCCTGCCTACCAGCATCACATCCGTCTTGTCTGCATTGAACCTCAACCAGTTGGTTCTTAACCACGTCCGAAACTCAGCCAGGCACTGGGAGAATCGAGCCACCACACCATCTGGATCAAAGGAAAGAGAGCCTCAGTAGTAACGAGACTAGAGACGATGATACTACAAGCTCACCATTCGCCCTGTCTCTAATTTTTAAAAAGACGGCCAGGAATTAGGACAGGAATCCCATGACAATTTTAGAAAAACATTAATGAGTCTTGAGTCATGCAATTTGTAACTGATGATAAAGGAATAAAAGCGATCCAATAAATAGGTCGCCTCATTCCACCCATGATTGAAGAAAGGTTCACTCAAGTCCGGGTCATCTCGTCTAAGCGGCCTCAGTAGACGGGCCAATCTTGGAACTGCATAAGCTTTTCTGCAAAATTAAGAGTTTTAGCGTTGGAAGAAGCTTTAGGTATAACTGGGGCCCCAGAGAGAGGTAGTGACTCGCCCAAGGTCACACAGCAAACGAGGACTAGAGATGGTCTCCAGGCCAGAGATCTTTCCACCAAAAGCTGAAAGAACAAGGCCATTCAAAGACTAGGGAGGCATCTGCCCCCAGGGATACACCCAAGGCCTGGGAAGACCTCATTCCCTCACAACAACACCCTCTTCGAGCTTCTCTTCCCTCCCTCACTCCCTCCGAAAAGGGCCGGTTTGCCCAAGACCCTGCTCACCACAGGGGGCTGCAGTGGGAGCAGGAGCCTTCCCGGGCTGAGACAGAACCCGGAGATACTGCGGAAAAGAGGCGAAGCCACAGCGGGGCGGTCAGCTTGACCCCACCCCGACCGCGTTCCGGGGCCGACTGGAGAAAGGCGGAAGCGGACAAGGCGAAGCGAACTCACTCCGCAGCGGACTCCCAGCGCGCCGCGGACGCCGGGGAAGACTGGCGCCGGCGCCACCGCCACCGCCAAAGCAAAAGACCAGTCTGGGAAGGGGGTGGATGGCGATGCAGAGCTGCGCATGCGCCTTGGGTGGCCGGCGCCACTCCGGGAGGGGAAGCGCGCCCGGCGCGCTCTCTCAGCCCCGCCCCGGAAGTTAAGGGTCTTCCGGGCGGTACTCTGCAGTGGGGGAGGGGAAGCAGAGAAAGGGGACCGAGGACACCTCGGGAGCCCCTCCACCCAAACAGGGCTAGGAGAGGAGAGATGGTTTATGGAGGCTGCACTTACAGCCGCTGCCGCTGCTGCCGCCGCCACCTCCGCTGCTGCCGCCACCGCCTGAAGAAGCCCCATCCATCCGCCTGCAGCCCGGGAGACTCAGAGCCTGGGAGGGGCCTAGGGCCCGGGCCGCCCGCCTCCTTCTTCTAGTCGTCGTCCGGGGCTTGCTCTTGCTCCACCAACCCTCTGTCCTCCCCTCCGCCTCCGCCCTCCTCCTCGGCCTCCAGCCGCCAGCCAACCGCGCGGCCGCTTGTTGAGCCAAGGCTCCACCGTCTCCATGACGCCCGGCAAACATTCCCGTGCCTTAGCCGGAGCCGCTGACGCCGGGGGTTGGGGTACAGGGGCTCCAGAAGCAGCCAGGGAAGGCGGTGGTCGACCACTCCCCACCCAGTCGCCACCATGCCCATCTCTCCGGTAGACAGCCGCAAGCAGCCGAACGTCGGGGTGTAAGTTCCGGCGCTGAAACCTAAGTCCATTCCCCTGGGTCCCGGAGGGAGCCTTTTTAGATCTTAGCACTTACTGCATCTGTGTTCAGTCGGCAACCCTCGAACCTCCGGGGCGGCAGTGTCTACTTCGTTGGCCTAGGACTGCCTTTTCCAAACCTCTACTGCTGTGCTTGGTCGAGAAAAGACTTAGTTTGTTGGGAACCACCCTCCTCCTAGCACTCCTGTTTTTTTTTTTCCCGGTCTGCAGTCTCCAGCTTGTTGCTTCCAAGCTGTGCCCAGATGTTCAACCCTCTCAGCTTCTGTGAGCCACCAGACCGAACATTACTATGCTCGGTAGTTGAGGGTTTTTTCTACCTTCTCCTCATACCATCCTGCCTTAAAACTCATTCCAGCTTACAACTTTCTCTGTTGTTCTGCAGCAGTTGGACGAGAGGCTGAAGAAAAGCATACAGCTCTACAGATGTCTCGCTTACAACTTCAAATGGTCCCTTAGTCCAGCAATTACACTGAAGTTTCCCAATTCATTCACTCTCCCGCACTTCCAGACCACTTTTGTTCTCTCTTCTCAAACCTTCAGCATCTCTTCTATCCAGTCTCTTCCAGATCAGCTAATCTTTCTTTAGCAGAACTTGTTGAAAAGGTCTTGGGAGAGAACCTTCTGCTCTTTCCTGCATATGGTACTCAGGTTTTTGTCCATCCTATCACTCCACAAAAAATAGCTTTTGTGAAGGTCAGCAATAACTGTCCAGCCAAATACAGTGGCCATTTCTCAGTTTGTTTCTTAACTCACCCATCAGCAGCTTTGATCTAGTTTACCACTTCTTGAGTGTTGAATCACTTCATCTGGTTTCTGGGACACCACTCCTCCCTAATTCTCCCCTTGGTTTATGCCTACTCCTTTTCAAAATACTTTGCTGGCATCTCTTTATCTCTCCTGTATCTAAATATTGCAGTGTTGATGGGATCAGTAAACCTCTTCACTATTGTTTTTTGCCTTTAAAAGTCACCTATTTACTGATGGTTTACAAGTTTAACTCTGCAGCCAACACCTCTCCCAAGAAAACAGACTTAAAATCAAGCAGCTGTGCTTAAAAGTTAATAGGCATCTCAAAATTTGTATCTAAAACTGAACTTATTTTGCCCTCTAATCAACTCTGCAGTCTCCCATTTCAGTAAATGGCAATTTCCACTCTTACAGTTACTCAGTAAAAAAACTTTGGGTTACCCTTGACTTCTCAATACCCCACTCCATCAGCAGATTCTACCATTTCTACCTGCAAAATAAGTCCAGACTGCCACTCCAATGTAAGTCACTGTTACATTGCAGTAAACACCTAAATGATCTTGCCCTCACCCTCAACATAGTAATCACTGTGGCTCTTCTCAAAAGCCTCCAATTTCTCCCATTTCACTCAGAGTAAAAGCTCACATCCTCACAGGGTCCCACAGAATCTCACTTTGGATTCTTCCCCCTGGCTAATTACACTCCATATTGTTCCACAACAATATCAGGCATATTTTCCAACTTCAAGGCCTGGGCATTTGCTGTTCTTTGGAATACTGTACCCGCTAGTAATCTCATGACACTCATTTTCTTCACGTGTCACCTTATCAAAGAGTCCTTCTCTAATTACCCTATGTAAAATAATACTACTCTCCCCAGTACTTCCTGTCCCTCAACTTGCTTTATTCTTCTCCATAAAATTTATTTCTGTTTGATACATTATATACTTGTTTGTTAATCTGTCTTCATCCAAGCTATGATGTACTCCATAATGGCAGAGAGTTTTGTTCACTGCTACTACTTAGAATGAAGAAGACAATATTTGCTGGCAGCAAACAAATGAGTGAATATGTATTTGAGTAACATTGGTTATTGCTCATCTCGTCTGGTTTTTGTTTTTACTTGTAGGTATGGCAATCTCAAACTAACATTAAGTTGGTTTCATGTGAATTTTTAAAAAATCATAAAACTCTCAGAGTACCTGAGAGAGTGTTAGAAAAATTCCCTTCGGGATTTCTTGAATAATGACACATTCATGGGAGATTACCTATTAAAGAAAGAGTGGGGTGGGAGATAAAAATTAATATAACCTTCACTTTTTGAGGTAGCCATATTATCTAATTAAAACAAAATTTCATACACACTAAAGTTTACAACCATTGGTTTGACCTAATGTTTCTCATCTTTCTCAGTTTAAGACTTAATCCTGATCTTGGAAAGGATATCATGAAACATGTATTTATCAATTTTTCACTTTCTCACTCCAATTTTTCCTATATTGGGTTTTTCCCATTGGCTTAGCAATACAGATCTTCTTCAACTTACAATGAGGTATGTCCCAGTAAACCCATCACAGGTTGAAAATATCATTAAGTAGAAAATGCACTTATTACACCTAGCCTACCAAACATCATACTTAGCATAGCCTACCTTAAACATGCTCAGAACACTTATATTAGCCTACAGTTCGACAAAATCATCTAACATGAAGTCTGTTAAATAATAAAGTGTTGAATAGCTCATGTAATTTATTGAATACTGTACTGAAACTTAAAAGCAGTGATTGTAAATGTATTGGTTGTTTACCCTCATGATTGCACGGCTGACTGGGAGCTATGGCTCACTGCCAGCATCACGAGAGTATCATTTTATAGTATATCGTTAGTCCAGGAAAAGATAAAAATTCGAAGTACAGTTTCTACCGAATGCATATCACATTCACACCCCTGTAAAGTCAAAAAATCATAATTTGGGGGTTGGCTGTATTGGACAATCTTCCATTGTGGTAAAAACCACTAGTGTTTCCTTCACTGCTTTTATCTCACTTCTTTGCCCAGTTTCTCTGTTCTTCCTTACGTGTTCATTCATTTCCTTTTGATTTGGGGGGTGGGGAGAGTTTTCATCTGTTCTTGCATGTTACTTTTTCCATTAGGATCCTTAGCATATTAATCATAATTATTTTAAATTCCCAGTCTTGATAATTCCAAAATCTCTGCCATATCTTATTCTGGCTCTAATCCTTGCTTTGTGTCTTCAGACTGTTTTTGCTCTTTGGTATGCCATGTATTTTGTTGAAAGCTGAACATGTTGCATCAGGTAATATGAACTGAGGTAAGTAAGCCCTTAGTGTGAGGATTTATGTTTATCTGTCTAGGAATTAGGCTGTTTGCTGTAGCTATAGGTTTCCAAGACTTCAGTTTCCTCTAGTGTCCTGCTTTTTGTCTCCTCTGGCTTTTTAGGTTTCCCTAGAGCCTCCTTCTTAGAGTCTGAGCCTTACAGTTCTTCCCATTGTAATTCAGTTATACAGGAGCCCTGTTGATGTGGTGGTAAGATATGTGAGGGAGGGGGGAAGGGGGAGGGCAGTGTGCCATAATCCTATGATTAGGTCTTAATCTTTTAGTGGGCCTTTGTCCCTGGGCTGTGACCTTCATAAGTATTGCTCAGAATTTTTCTCTTTAGGTGGAACAAGAAGGTTAGATGGACTTCGAGTAGGTTATTTCCCTCCCCCCACACTGGTTAGGCTCTGGTAAAATGGTTTTCCTTGAGGGCAGGCCTTTGTTAAGGATAACTGAACATTCCAGGTATATTTCAAAATGGTTACTTCCTGTCCCCCTGCTGGAACTATCAGGGAGTTTTACTCTGATCTTCATCCTGAGAGCCTGGTGGAGTGTGTAAAGGTAAAACTTGATAAAAGTGTTGTTGGGGGGAGCTCCCTAAGGCTGGGCCCCCAGCAGTTTTTTCTCTTTTGAATTAGTCTACACTCAGTTTCCAGCAATTAGGCAATTACCCTTTAGGTTTTCCTACCACTTGTTGGCTCTAGTGGCAGTTTCTGCTCCCAGTAAGTTGTGATTCTGTTATTCCTGCATCTCAGTCTTTCAATGTGAGGGTTTGCCTGTAACCTCAATTCTCTGATGGACCTAAGAAGACCCATTGATTTTCAGTTTGCTCAGCCTTTTTCTTGTGAGTACAGGATTGATGTCTTTCATGGCCTTTACACGTCAGACCAGAAACCAGAAGTATCTGTGTTTACTCTTTAACACTTGCAGTCTGTTGTCTCCATTTCTATATGAAAATTACTCAGGTCAATAATGAGTAACCTAAAGGTTTCAAAAGTCACCAAATTCAATGGGCTTTCTCTTTACCTCTCTGCAGCATTTGACAATATCAATCTTCCCCTCCTTAACCCTGAACCAACCCTGAATTGGTTCACTTACTACTGGCAAAGATGCCTTTTTTCTGGTTTTACTTTCTTTCTACCTCCAGTTTCTCTCCTTGGCCCTATTACCTTCTCTTTGTATCTTTAGGTTTTTATTTTGGGACTCAGTTCATTTATTATCATCTCCATGAAAGATTCTCAAATCTGTATCTCCAGTTCTCACTTTTGTTCCCTGAAATTCACTTTCCTCTTGATTTTCAACTGCTACCAAACAGCTCCACCAGGATATCACTCATAATATCTAAACTTGAACATGTCTACAATTTAACTTCTTATTGTGCTTTGGAAATAATGACTAATTTAATCATCGCCTTAACTCTTTGAGGCAGATACTATTATTAACCTTAATTTACATATGAGGAAAGAAACAGATTAAGAAACTTGCTCAAGAACACATAGTCTGTGAGTTATTGGATGAGTTTTGGCATTTAAGTTGATCTCTTTGAGTTTTAAGTTTCTCACTTGTAAAACATGGCAATTAAATATCTCATAATTTATTATAAGAATTGAATTAGGGTGGTGATCGTTTTGTAATGTATGGAAATATTGAATCACAATATTGTGCACCTGGAACTGTAGGTCAATTATACTTCCATTTTAAAAAAATGAAATAAATAAATAAAAGAATTAAATTACAAATATAGTGGAAGTACTTTGAAGTTTAGATTTTAAGTGGCATTGTTATTATCAATTAAGTCCTGTTTGTTCTGTATCTGTGGTTTAAGGGTACTTGGGGTATGTTTTAATCGGGTACATAGACACAGAAATAACTATCATGAAGGAAGAAGGTTTTTTTTTTTTTTTAAATACTCATAGATCCCTAGAATCAGGAGACATGGCATGCTGTACCACATAGTGGGGCCACATGAGGAAGCACCAGTGCTGAGCAGGAGGTAAAACTAGCAAGTGGAAAACATGGGCAAGAAGTTTTATTGTGGTTCCCATGGGGAGAAATGGACAAAGCGGAATAAGCAGGTGTAGGAATAGCTTGTTTGAATAATTTCAAAAGGCTCTGGGCATAGGGACTATCCCTAGTTGTCTGGTTCCTGTCCCTACAGTGATTAGGGCAAGTGGATAGTGACCCAGAGAGTGAGATCTCTTTGAGAGCCTGATGAAGGAGATGGTTGAGGGTATGGACTCTGGATTGGTTGGTTTGCGTATAAAAGGTTTGCTTGTAGGCAAGTCCCTTACTATGTATAAGAATTGATTAGCCCTGGGAGGGGCAGTCCCTCAAGGGTTAGCAAGTTCCTAGATATTAAAACATCAAAATACAGAAAATAAAAAGATATGCTTAATACATGCTGTATTTAGCATTTGTTTTATTTCTACATTTGCCACCCCAGGTTAAGCCTTGATTACTTCTCATCTGGCCTATTTCCATAGCATCTTAACTAATGGTCGTCTTGCTTCTAGTGTGTTCTGAATATAGCTAAATTTTTCTGAAGCATAGTTTTGAGCAGTTAACTCTTATGCTCAAAATCATTCAAAGGCACTCTCATGCTTGTGTAGTAAATTTCAGAGACTTAGCCGGGCCATTTTATTTTTTCAAAGCTTAACTTTGTTTTCCTTCAATTTCCTTCTAATTGAATCATTTAAGATACCCTGTATATACCACATGCTTTCCTACTGTCATCGTTCACAATGATCTTTGCTCAGGGTGCATTTCCTGTCCTGTCCTCATCCCTCCTCACCTGCATGTGCATCAGACACAAGCACACATATACATTCGGGCCCCTGTACTTCTTTTGAATTTGACCTACATTCAAGCCTAACTCAAATGCCATCTTCATGATTTCTCTGCTCACTCCTCTTACCCAAGGTAATCTTTACCACAACTTTCATTTCATCTTACATGTAAGTCTTGAGGCAAATACAATTTTGTACTTGCATTGTAATCATATATATGTTTTATCTCTTATTAGACGGTTAGCTCCTTAGGGCCCATATCTGATTCATATTGTATCTCTGCCAGCATGTAGCCTTATGTACAGTAAGTGTTTTATGAATAACAGTTGGATAAATGAAAGTAATTGATTGGGTTTAGATTGAAATTTTTACCTTAATCTCATTAAACGAAGAAGTGGCTAATACACTTTTTCTTAAGCCATTCCTTCTTTCCTCTTGTGGTTATTTTTTTCATAGTGAGATTTATGTATGTGTAGCATGCTTTTAATGTCATTAGTCTCTTTTTTCATAGAAGTGGTCATCAGGTGCTCATGGTGTTCATTCTACAGGTACCAACTGAATGCCTTATATTTTCCAGCTACTGCCCTGGGTACTGAAGACATAGGAGTGAACAAAATAGATTAGGTCCCTGCTTCAGAAAACTCAGGAATGTACAGCTACATTACCTCTTGTATCATGACTGTTTTTCAGGCAAAACTTTCAAAGTGAATATCTCCTGAAAGTCATCCTATTTATTGCCCACTAATTTGGCTCTTTTGAAAGCATCTGTTTTTTTAACATAGCTAGATGTGCACCATAAATTTCTAACATAATTGGCTACAGGTACTTAGTTCATTTTTTTTTTAAAGTAGTCTGTACTTTCTGAATCTAATTTCCCACTCTGTCAGGCAGAGTACTAAGAGTTGGGGCTATCATGGTAGACATGGTTCCTTCCCATGAAACTTATAGTCTGAAGATTTGGGAGAGCTTATTGATGAGTCTCATAAGATCACAGTAACTACCTAATTGGTAAATGCAACATCATTTGCTAATTCATTTCTATTTGGTCCCTATAGGGAATAAAAGAGATAGAGCTGGTTTATGAGTAAATGTGATATGATTTCATTATGCATCTATTTAGTTTGAGATGTCTAGTAGACATTTAGCTGGAGCTACCCAGTAGACTGGTAAACATTTGAGTATGAAGGTTGAGAGAATGTTTTGAATTGGATGTAATGATTTGGGAATTCATTTGACAATTTTTTATTAAGCAGCTACTGTGTATTGGGTACTATGGTAGGCATTAGGGATACAGCAGGGAACAAAATAACACAAAGTCCCTAGTCTCGTGGAATTTAGATTCTCAGGGTTGGAGGGTTGGGTGGGGAACATCTAATTCATAAGATAAATAAGTAACAGATATGTTAGTAAGAAGTACTGAGGAGAAATATAAAGCAAGGGGATATGAAGTATTTGAGGGGTATTTGTCCTTGACAAGGACAAGGTCAAATGTATGACCATGGGAATAAGCAGATGATATAGTAAAGAGGAAGAATAGAATGGACAGACTGTATTTTGTAGGGATAGTAGGGCAAAGCTCAAGGGAGAAAGAAAATAAGAGTTGAAGGTAATGGTAAAAGAGTGATTCAGTTGATGAATTGTGGATACTGGATTAAATAGTGAAAGAAGAGAAACCTAAAAGGTACTGAGTAATTGGTAGAAAATGGAAGGGTCAGGTAATTAGAGGTCACAAGGAGGGTGAAGAATAGGAGACAGTTATGTTACAGAAACCAATTTGAGAACTCAAATTTAAGAAGAAGGGGGAATTGTCAACTGACGTCAGATGCTACAAAGGTAAGTACTGGAAAGAGTCCTTTGGATCTGACAATTTGAAGGACAAGACTAGGTGATTTTAATGAAAGTAGTCTCTGCAGTAGGAGAGGAGAGGGTGGAATTAGATTGTAGTGAATTATGGAGCATAAGAGGAGTAAGGACATAGACAGGATTATTGACTAATATTTTAAAAAGTGAAGGAGAGATACAGTAATAGATAGTGGAAGACTAGTAATAGATAGGTAAAGGAAGGATTTTTAAGTTGAAGAGATGACTGGAGTACAATTATATGCTGAAGGGAAAAAGATTGGAAACAAGATATAGGAGACCAAGAATTATTGACGGAAGAGTCCCTGAGATGGGAATTCCCTTGCAGTCCAGTGGTTAGGGCTTAGTGCTTTCACTGCTGAGGGCCTGGGTTCCGTCCTTGGGGAACTAAGAGCCCACAAGCTACACGGCATGGCCAAAAAAATTTTTTTTTACAAAGGAAAAGAGTCCCTGAGAAAAGTAGTAACAGACAGGTTTCAGAGCACAGGTAGAAAGGTTAACCTTAGATAAGAAGAGCAACTTTTGAACTGAAAGAGGAGGAAAGAAATAAGGATGGATTAGATGAGTTTGTGGGATATGAAAGAAGAATATAATGAAGGTAGAGAAATTTAAGGAATTCTTACCTCATTGATTAATTTGGTTTCCTTGGAAATGTTGGAGTTAAAGTCGTTTAGAGACTGAAGGAGGGAGGATAGGGTATGATACTTTAAAAGAATGTAAATTTGAAATAGTATGAATGGAATTCATTTAGTCATTTATTTAAAAAATACTAATAGTGCCCACAATATACTGGGTACTGTCCTGTGTGCTAGCGATATAGCAATGAACAAGACAAAGTTCTTGCCCTAAAGATGCTTACATTCTAGTAGAGGAGTAGACAACAAACAGTGTCAGGTAGTACTAAATGCCATGAAGAAAAATAAAATATAAAAAGTAGATTGTTGTCATTTTAAAGTATTTTATTCTTGTCTGACCTTTTATGAGTAGGAAAGTAAAAGTATTGTTTAAAATGTTTTCTTTGGAAACACAATGCCTTTTTATAGTGTAAGGGGTGATCATTCTTATTTTATAGAAGTCTGCAGTACAATCAGAGTACTAGAATGAAAGAATGATTAGGTTTTTGTCTTAAGGAATTTAGAGAATTGATCCAAAAGTGAAATCATATTTTTTCTCCTGGATACAAATATTTTGATTATAATTTCTCTTATTAAGAATTATTATGTAATCGTTCAGGCAGGAACATGATATTCTTTCCCAGGTTTTATTACTCATTCTTCAATCTGCCTGCAAAACTGCGCTCTACACTCATTTGTGCTTACTATGTGTCAGGCATTTCCTAACCATAATATAGAAATTAATACATTTAATCCTCATAATAACCAATGAATTAAGTACTATCTTTATCCTCATCTTACAGATAAGGAAACTGAGACCCAGAGAAATAAGTGTAGACTTTTGATCTGACTGCCTGGGTTCAAATTTCAACTCTAGTAAGAATGTTTCCCTCTAAGCCTCTGTGACTTTATATAAAATAATGTTATAGCAACCTCTTAGAATTATTGTGAGGAAAAAGTGACACAGTGCTTGTAAACATTCTAGAACTATGCTTACACATAATGAGCTCTCAAGTGGCTACTATTTTTTTCTTGTTTATATGTTTAGATTGTTTCCATGTTTCTAAATGAAAATCTACTTTTTTATCATTGGCTAATTTTTCTTCAATCCTGGATCCTCAGTGTTATGTTTTCTTTTCCTGATATAGAAACACTGGCGCACAGTCGAAGAGGTCTATTATCTTTACTGGCCCAGCAAAAGGAGCACAAATGAAAGGAGGATATATTAGTGCAAACCAAAGCAGAATGCCTGGGTCAAAAAACATGGTGATTCTACCTGACCCCAAAACAGTAGAAAAAATGAATATTTCCTCCACAAAGACAGCCATGCGGGTAATATTCTTTATTAATTCATAATACTTTGAGTTTTTTTTTGAAAATGACACTGGGAAGAACTTGACTGAAATGTTAAAGGTAGAAAGTATGCTGCTTTGAAACAATAACTTCTAATACAGGCGTATCTCAGAGATATTGCAGGTTCAGTTCTAGACCACTTGAATAACACAAATATCACAATAAAGTGGGTCACTTGAGTTGTTTTGGCTTCCCAATGCATATAAAAATTATTACATTATACTGTAGTCTCTTAAGAGTACAGTAGCATTATGTTTAAAAATTCCAACGTACGTGACTTAATTAAAAAACTTTACTGCCAAAAAATGCTAACCATCCTCTGAGCCTTCAGCAAGTCATAGTAACATCAAAGATCACTGGTCACAGATTACCATAACAAATATAATAATAATGAAAAAGTTTGAAATATTGCGAGAATTACAAAAATGTGACACAGAGACTCAAAGTGAGCAAATGCTGTTGGAAAAATGGTGTCAATAGACTTGCTGGATGCAGAGTTGTCACAAGCCTTCAATTTGTAAAAAACAGTATCTGTGAAGTGCAATAAAGTGAAGCACAGTAAAATGAGGTATGCCTGTATTGATATATTGATTTTGTTAGAATCTTTGCCATATAACATATCTTACAGCATAATATTGGCAGTTGGCGCCTATAATTCATTATTGGTAGTAAGAACATTAGAGTGGAATGAAGAAAGTCTACTCATGACCTTAAGAATTATTTAGTCAGCTCAGGCTGCTGTAATAAAGTACCATATACTGGGTGGCTTATAAACAAATTTATTTCTTATAGTTCTGGAGTCTGGAAGTCCAAGAGTACGGTGACAAATGGTCAGGTTCTGGTGAGGACCCTCTTCCAGGTTGCAGACCACCAACTTTTATTGTATCCTCACAAGGGGGAAAGAGATTTAGCTAGCTCCCTAGCCTCTTTTTATAAAGACAGTAATCTCATTCATGAGGGCTCTACCTTCATGACCTAATTACCTTTCAAAAGTTTCACCTCCCAATACCATCTCACACTGGGATTAGTGTTCCAGCATATGAATCTGGGGGGTACACAAACATTCAGTCCATAATAATTATATACATATTACGTACACATTATATGCATTACGTGTATGTTATACATATATATTACATAGTATTAACAGCACTATGTAAAAGGTATAATGCATCATGACCAAGTGGGGATAATATATGCAAGATTGTTCCAATATTCAAAAGTCAGTACTTTCCCCCTTATTAGTAGATTGAAAAAGAATCCATGTGATTATCACAACAGATAAAGAAAAAGCATTTGAAAAATTCAATATCCAATGATTATAAAAATTAAAAATAAAATCTTTCAACTAACTTGAAAGAGAAAGGATTTCCTCAGGAGCCATCTGTAAAACCTACAGTTTACATCATACTCAGTGATGAAAGGCTGAATGCTTTTCCCCTAAGATCAGGAACAAGACACGGATGCTCACTTTCATCACTTCTATTCAGCACAGTAGTGGGTGTCCTAGCCAGAGCACTTAGGCAAGTAAAAGAAATACAAGTCATCCAAAGTAGAAAGGAAGAAGTAAAATTATCTCAGTTCACAGATGACATAATCTTATATGTACAAAACCCTAAACATTCCACATTAAAAAAATTGTTAGAACTAATAAATTCAGCAAATTTGCAGGATAGAAAATTGACACACAAAAATCTATTGTTTCTATACACTAGCAATGAATAATTTAAGAAGAAAATCAAGAAAAATAGTTTTGTTTGCAATAGCATCAAAAAGAATGAAATACTTAGAAATAAACTTAACTAAGGAGTTGAAAGATATGTACACTGATAACTATAAAGATTGCTGAAAGAAGACAATAATAAATAGGAACACATCCTTTGTTCATAGACTTAATATTGTTAAGATGTCAATACTATCCAAAGCAATCTACAGCTTCAATGCAATCCCTATCAAAATCCCAGTGACATTTGGGATGGATGATAGGCCATCCTAAAATTCATATGGCCTATCAAGGGAGCCCAAATAGCCAAAACAATCTTGAAAAAGAACAAAGTTGGAGGTCTCACACGTCCTGATTTAAAAACTTATTACATAGCTTCAGTAATCAACACAGTGTAGTACTGGCATAAAGACAGACATATAGGGACTTCTCTGGTGGCGCAGTGGTTAAGAATCCGCCTGCCAGTGCAGGGGACACAGGTTTGATCCCTGGTCTGGGAAGATCCCACATGCCGTGGAGCAACTAAGCCCGTGCACCACAACTACTGAGCCTGCACTCTAGAGCCCGCGAGCCACACTACTGAAGCTTGTGTGCCTAGAGCCACAACAAGAGAAGCCACCGCAATGAGAAGCCCATGCCCACAACGAAGAGTAGCCCCCACTCACCACAACTAGAGAAAGCCTGCACACAGCAATGAAGACCCACCACAGCCAAAAAGAAAGAAAGGAAGGAAGGAAGGAAGAAAGAAAGAAAGAAAGAAAAGAAAGAAAGAAAGAAAGAAAGAAAGAAAGAAAAAGACAGACATAGGTCAATGAAATAATATAGAGCCCAGAAATAATAAGGATATCAAGAAAGGAAGGAAGGAAGGAAGGAAAGAAAGGGAGGAAGGGAGGAAGGGAGAAAAGAAAGAAAAGAAAGAGAAAAAAAGAAAGAAAGAAAGAAAGAAAAGAAAAGAAAAGAAAGAAAAGACAAACATATAGGTCAATGAAATAATATAGAGCCCAGAAATAAACCCTCACAATAAGGATATCGAGACCATGCAATGGTGTCTTTTCAACAAAGGTGTTAAGAGAACTGGATATCTACATGCAAAAGAACGAAGTAGGACTCTTACCTTACACCATTTACAAAAGTAACTCAAAATGTAACAAAAACCTAAAAGTAAGATCTAAAACTATAAAACTCTTAGAAGAAAATATAAGGGAAAAACTTTTTGACATTGGATTTGGCAATGATTTCTTAGATATGATATCAAAAGCATATACAGCAAAAGAGAAAATAGATATATTGGACTACATCAAGCATTAGAAACTTCTGTGCATCAAGGGACACAACAACAGAGTGAAAGGCAGCCCATGGGATGAGGAAAATTATTAGAAAATCATATATCTGATAACAAGTTAATATCTGGAATATATAAAGAACTGCAACGCAACAACAAACAGCCTAATTTTAAAAATTGACAAAGGACTTGAATAAATATTTTTCCAAAGAAGATATACAAATGGCTGACAGCACATGAAAAAATGCTCAACATCACACCAGTAATCATTAGGGAAATGTAGATCAGAACCACAGTAAGATACCAGCTCACACCAATTAGGATGGCCACTATGAAAAAAAACCCAACAATAACAGAAAATAACAAGTACTGATGAGGATATAGAGAAATTAGAACCTTTGTGCACTGTTGGTAGGATTGTAAAATGGTGCAGCTGCTATGAAAACAGTATTATTGTCCCTCAAAAATTTAAAAATAGAATTACCATATCGTCCAGCAATTCCATTTCTTGGTCTGTACCTAAAAGAATTGAAAGCAGAGATTTGAACAAATATTTGTACAACGATTTTCATCGCAGCATTATTTATAGTAGCTAAAAGGTGGAAGCAACCCAAGTTTCCATCAACAGATGAATGAATAAACAAAGTGTATGTGTGTATATACCTTTAAAAAGAAGGAAATTTCAACACATACTACAATATGGATGAACCTTGAAGATATTATACTTAGTGAAATAAACTAGTCACAAAAGGACAAAGACTGTATGACTCGACTTATCTGAGATACCTAGAGTAGTCAAATTCATAGAGACAAAGTAAAATGGTGGTCACCAGGGAAAGAGTAAAGCGGAATTATTGTTTAATGGGTACAATTTGCAGTTTTGTGAGATTTTTGTTTTTGTTTTGCGGTACACGGGCTTCTCACTGTTGTGGCCTCTCCCGCTGCAGAGCACAGCCTCTGGACACGCAGGCTCAGCAGCCGTGGCTCACGGGCCCAGCTGCTCCGCGGCATGTGGGATCTTCCCGGACCGGGGCATGAACCCGTGTCCCCTGCATCGGCAGGCGGACTCTCAACCACTGCGCCACCAGGGAAGCCCTTTCTGAGATTTTTAAAACGAGTTCTGGAGATGGATGGTGGTGGTGACTGCACAGCAGTGTGAAAGTACTTAATGCCATGAACACTTAAATGTGGTTAAGATGAAAAATGTATGCATTTTACCATAATAACCCCCACTGATGAGCTCTACCTGGGTGTGGCACACTGAGAATCCTGGGGCCTTCCCCTGGTCCATGAGATCATGTTCCATGTCAGGAGAGGCAAGCTGAGAAGACCTCAGGCTACTGCCCTATTCCCTCCATGGAGCACTCAACACCTAGAGTGAGGTTGTCACTCATGGAGAAGCTTACCATTGTCTCCACTGTCAACCCCAGAGATCTGGTGCAGAGATATTATCTGGGGAGAGAAGCAAGCTGTACAACAGATAGTTCCTTATATCTTCCATAAGGAACCAGCTTTATTTGCAGCAGAGCATGGAGAAGTTTAAACCTATGAACACCCTCAAAAACAGTGGACATAGTGGTAAAAGGCAATTGCAAGGAAATTAATTGATCTAATGAAGATACACCCTAGACTGTAGGCTACCTAGTTTATAGGGAAACAGGGTATAAGGCAATTCCTCAGCAAGAGAAGCCTTCCTGTAGTGAGAATAAATATTGAACATTGGCATCAGAAACTTCCCTGGAAGGAGCCACAATTTGATTGGATTAGTCTGTAGAGAATTTATGCCCCAGGGCATTGTTGAAAACAATAGAGCAATCAGCTGCCGACTAGTGAAGTTAACAGCTGAGTGTGGTCAGAGTAAGTGTGGAAGAGAGCCCTACCAGTAGCTCTGTCATCGCAGGATGGTTGTGGGCATACCCAAAGCTGCACCTCCCTGAGGAGCAACATTAATGTGTTAACAGGACTGCAGGGTAGGTGTTGGGAGGGGGCATATTAGTTTCCCAGGAGTGCCTTAACAAAGTACCAACAGCTGTATGACTTCAAACAATAGAAATTTATTGTCTCACACTTCTGGAGGCTAAAAGTCTGAAATCAAGGTGTTAGCAGGGGTGTGCAGCTTCTGAATATGCTAGGGAAGTATCTGTTTCTCTCCTAGATTCTGATAACCCCAAACACTCCTTGGCTTGTAGATCCATCACTCTAATCCTCTCTCTGTACATTGTGTTCTCCCCATTATCTTCACAGTATCTTCCCTCTGCCTCTGTTCAAATTTCCCCCTTTTATAAAGACATCAGTCATATTGAATTATGGCTCACCCTAATGATCTCATCTTAACTCAGTTAAATCTGCAAAGACCCTATTTCCATAATCTGAGGTACTGGAGGTTAGGACTTCAACATATCTTCTTTTCAGGGACACTGTTCAACCTGCAATGGGAAAACAGACCTCACTAAAATAATCCAGGTTATCACTAAACAAAATATAAACAAGCAAATAGCAATAACAAGCTCTAGGGAGGAGGGAAGTTCCAGTACCCAGAGTTGCTACAATATATTATCTAAAATCTCTGATTTCCAACAAAAAATTGTGGAACATGTAAAGAAATAGGAAAGTATGACCCATACTCAAGAAAAAAAGCAACAGAAGCTGTCTGTGGGAGGAAGCAAATGTCAAATTTAACAGAGATTTAAAAGAAGCCATTATAAATAGCTTCATGGAATTACAGAAACTATGCTTTAAAGAAGTAAAAGAAGGTATGATCATGTTACATCAAATATCGATAAAGAGACAGAAATTATAAAAAAGAACTGATGGAAATTCTGGAGCTGAAAAGTACAATAATTGAAACTTTAAAAATTCACTAGAGGAGCTCAACAATGGATTTTAACTGACAGAAGCAAGAATTAGCAAACTAGAAGATAGATCAATAGAGATTATTCAAGACAAACACAGAGTGGGAAAAAAAAGAATGAAGAAAAATGAATAGAGCCATCAAACACCATCAAACACACCAACATATGCATAATGGGAGTAACAGAAGAAGAGAGACACAAAAGGAAAGGAAAAAATATTCAAAAAGATAATGGAAAACACCCCAAATTTAATGAAAAACAATATCCTACATATCCAGGAAACTCAGTGAAGTCCAAGAATGAATGAATGCAGACATATTATAGTAAAAATGCTGAAAGTCAAAGACAAGAAGAAAATCTTAAAAGCAGCAGGAGAAAAACAGTGTGTATCATGTACAAAGGAACCTTAATAAGATTAACAGATAAATTTTCATCAGAAACAATGAGGCCAGAAGGCAGAGGAGAACAAATTTGAAGTTGTTAAAGAAAAAGCTCAACCAAGAATGTTGTATCCAGTAAAGCTATTATTCCAAAATGAAGATGAAATAAAGAGTCTCCAAGATAAACAAAAACTGAAAGAATTTATTGCTTGCAGACCCACCTTACGGGAAATACTAAGGGAAGTTCTTCAGCTTGAAAACAAGTAACTTCAGATGGTAATTCATATCCATACAAAGAACATCAGTGAACACAATTATGTAATTACAACAACTATTATATCATGTAATGAATGCAACTATTAGTGCATTTCCTCCTTTTTTCCCTCTTAACTGATTTGAAAAACGATTATATAAAATAACATGTATATAATGTATTATTGGATCTATGACACAGAAATGTAATATATGTGTTATGTATTTGGCAGTAATAGCACACAGGAGGTGGATGGGAACAAAGCTGTAATGTAAGCAAATGATGACAAAATGAAAAGTAATAATTATGGCTCTGTTTTCTTATATTTTGTAACAGTAATACATGTAATTTACATAAAAATAATACTACAGAAGGGGGAAATAGTGAATAGAGCTATATAGGAGTAATATTTCAATATATTTCTGAAACTAAGCTGATATAAATCCAAAGCTAATTTTGACAAGATGTGTATGTTAAACCCTAGAACAACCATCTAGAAAAACCTAAAAAATATAATGAAAAGATCATTAAAAAATTAAAATGCTACCTTAGAAAATATTCACTCAATGCAGAAAAAAGTAATAAAGGATGAATAGAGAACAAAAAAGACATGAGACATATGGAACACATAAAGTAAGATGGGAGATATAAATCCAACTATATTAAGAAAACATTAAATGTAGATAGATTAAACAATCCAAATAAGGGGCATAGATTGTCAGACTGGCTTAATAAACATGATCCAATGATAGGCTGTCTAGAGGAGACACACATTAATTTCAATATTAATTTCAGACCAATATCTCTTATGAATGTGGGTGCAAATATCCTGAACAAAATTCTAGCAAACCAAATCTAACATATAAAAAGAATTATATGCCTGGAGTGCATTAGTCTGCTAAGGCTGCCATAACATAATATCACAGACTGTATGGCCTAAACAGTGTCCTAATCTACTCTTCCTTTAGGGACACTAGTTATATTGGATTAGGACCCACCTTAATGGCCTCATTTTAACTTAATTATCTCTTTAATGTCCCTATCACTAAATACAGTCACATTTAGAGGTACTAGGGGTTAGGGGTTCAACATGTGAATTTTTTGGTGGGGAGAGACAATTCAGCCCATAACAGTTACCAAATGGGATTTATCCCAGGAATGCAAAGTACTTTAACATCTAAAAATCAATGTAATACATCTCATATCAGTAGAATAAAAAGCAATGATCATCTAGATCCAGAAAAAGCACTTTTCAAAATTCAACATCCTTTCATGATAAAAACACTTAATAAACTAGGAGTAGAGGGACTTCCTCAACTTGATAAAGAACACTTATGAAAAATCCACTAATATCAACTCAGTCATGCAACTGGATGCTTTCCTTTTGACATCAGGAACAAGACAAAATTTTCTTGCCACTCTATTCAACATTGTACTGGAGGTTCTAGATAGGGCAATTGGGGGAAGAAAAAGGCAACCAAATTGGAAAGGAAAAGATAAATCTCTATTTGCAGGTGACATAATGTTACATATAGAAACTCCTAAGAAATCTACTAAAAAACTATTAAGACTATTGAATTCCCTGGCAGTCCAGTGGTTAGGACTCAGCGCTCTCACTGCAATGGCCCGGGTTCAATGCCTGGTGGGGGAACTAAGATTCTGAAAGCCGTGGCATGGCCAAACAAACGCAAAACAAACAAAAACAAACAAAAATAGAAACTATTAAAACTAATGAATGGATTCTGTTAGGTTGCAGGATACATGATCAATATACAAATAAATTGTATTTTTTACACTTGCAATAAACAATTTGAAAATTAAGAAAACAATTTCTTTCACAATAACATCAAAAACAATAAAATACTTAGGAATTAATTTAATAATAGAAGTGACATCATAAGCTCTGAAAACTGTAAAACATTACTGAATGAAATTAAAGATGATCTAAATAAATGGGAAAGCATCCAAAATTTATGAATTGGAAGACTTACCATTATTAAGATGGTGATACTTTCCAATCTGTTCTATAGATTCAACACAGTCCTTATCAGAATCCCAGCAGACTTCCTTGTGCAAATTGACAATTGATTCTAAAATTCATATGGAATTGCTAGGAACCCAGAATAGCCAAAATAGTCCTGAAAAAGGAGACTAAAGTAGGCAGACTCACACTTCCCAATTTCAACATTTACTACAAAGCAACAGAAATCACGATAGTGTGGTACTGATTGGCACAAGGATAGATATACAGATCAATGGAATAGAATTGAGAGTCCAGAAATAGACCCATTACATCTATGGTCAACTGATTTCTGATAAGCGTACCATGACCATTTAAGAGGGAAGGGATAGTCTTCAATAAATGGTGCTGGGATGACTGGATAGCCACATGCAAAAGAATAAAGTTGGACCCTTGCCTCACACTGTATAAAAATTAATTCAACATGAATCAAAGACATATGTAACAGTTAAAACTAAAAACTCTTAGAAGAAAACATGGTGGTAAACCTTCATGACCTTGGTTTGGTGAAGGATTCTCAGATATGACACAAAAAATATGAACAACAAAAGAAAAAAAGCCAGATGAATTGAACTTTACCAAAATTAAAAATGTTTGTGCTTCAAAGAACATAATAAAGTAAAAAGTCTACCCACAGAATGGGAGAAAATATTTGCAAACAATATATCTGTTAAGGGATTTGTATCGGGAATATATAAAGAATTACAACTCAATAATAAAAAGACAAAATCCAATTAAAAATTGGGCAAGGGATTTGAATGCTCATTTCTCCAAAGAAGGTATACAAATAGTGAAAAAGCACATGGAAAAATACTTGACATCACTAGTCATCAGAGAAATACAAATCAAAACCACAGTGTGACCTTTACTTCATACTCAGTAGGATGGCTAGAATCAAAAAGTCAGATGACAAGTGTTGGCAAGGATATCAAGAAATCAGAATACTACTGATAGGAATGTAAAATGTCCTGCCACTTTGGAAAACAGTCTGGTAGTAATTCAGGTGTTTAAACATACTGTTATCATATGACCCTGCAATTCTACATATAGATATATACACCCAAGAGAAATTAAGATATATTTCCAACCCAGAAACTTGTACATGAATGTTTATATCAGTATTATTCATAATAGCCAAAAAGTGGGAACAACGCAAATGTCCATCAGTGGACAGATGGCTAAACAAAATGTGGTATATTCATACAGTAGAATATTAATTCAACCACAGAAAAGGAATGATGCATGCAACAGCATGGATGAATCTTGAAACCATTATGCTAAATGAAACAAGCCAATCAAAATACCACACACTATGTGATGCCACTCACATGAAAGTCCAGTATAGGGAAATCTATAGAGACATGAAATACCTAAGTGGTTGCCCAGGACTGGGAGGAAGACAAGGGTTAGGGAATCAGAGTTAAAGGATACAGAGTTTCTTCTTGAGGTGATAAAAAATTTCTAAAATTAACTGTGGTGATGATTGCTCATATTTGTGAATACACTCAAAACCACTGACTTGCACACTTTAAAAGCTATTTAAAAAGATAATTATGCAGATTGTGTGTAACTTTATGCCAATTTTAAATTTTGCAAAATTTGCAAATGAATATAAAATGGAAAGATTCCTTAAAAACTTACATTTTACCAAGAGACAAACAAAAATGAAAATTGGAAGATATTAAAGAAATTAATATGAGTAATTTAAAAATCTTTCTTCAAAGATAATTCCAGGCTCAGATGGTTTCACTAGTGATATATGCCAAACACATAAGGACAAAAACAGAACAGAAGAAATGGGTATACTCCAGAACTCATGTTATGAGGCTAGAAATATCTTGATATCAAAATCTGACTACAACAGTATGAGAAAGAAACATTACAAGTCAATATCTCCAAACATAGATGGAGAAATCCTCAATAAAATGTTAACAAAATTCAATAATAATAAAAAGAGATAGTACATCATGAGCTACATTTATACCAAGAAAGATTGGTTTAACATTTAAAAATCCATTAGTGTAATTCACCACATTCATATATAGCTTAAAGGAAAAAAGCATATGGTCATCTCAATACATAAAGTATTTATTTGATAAGATTAAAATTTATTCATGATTTAAAGATTTAAAGAACATTTAAAATGTTCTTATGAAACTGGCAATCACAAGGAACTTCCTTAATCTGATTTATAAAATCCTGCAGCACTGGTTGTATTTAATGGTAAAGCATTCCTAAGAAGGATCCACTTCTATCCAACATTCTTGGAAGCCTTAGCCATTTCAGTATGGCAAGAAAAAGAAATGAAAAATGTAAGCATTGGAAAGAAAGAAACAAGACACTGAATATTTGTAAATGACACAATTATCTACATGTAAAATTTTAAATCACCTATTAATAATTATCAAATTAATAAGAGTTTAACAAGGTTATTGGATATCAAAAAAAAACAACCAAGAACAATTATATTTTTATATACCAGCAACACACATTTCAAAAATTACATATTTTTCTAATGATACCATTTATAATAGCACTAAAATGTATTAAGTACTTGTGGATAAATATAACAAAGATGCACATACCTATACTGTAAAAACTATAAAATTTTACCGGGAGACATTAAACAAGAGCCAAACAAATGGAGAGCTAGAACATGTTTATGCATAGAAAGAGTCAGCATTGTAAGTATATCAATTATACCCAAATTTTGATGTATAGATTCTTTGCAATTTCAGTCAAAATCTCAGTTGTTTTTCATTGTATTTTTTTCAGGAACTTGTCAAGGTAAGTCTAAAATTTATATAAAGCTGCTGAAGCTTAGGTATAACCGAGATACTCTTGAATAAGAACTTTGTGGAAGGACTTGCTCTCCTAGATACCAAGTTTTATATAAAGTGTAACATTAACAAAGGTATAGACAGAGAGCCTACAAGTGACTCAGGCACATATAAACACTTGTTTTATAATAAATGTGCACTAGAGAGTAATGGGGAAATAACAGGATTTTCAAAAATTCTTGTTGAGACAATTGGGTATTCACATGGAATAAAAATATATTGGCTTTCTTCCTCATACTATACACAAAACTCAATTCCAGGTATATTATAGATCTAAACATGAAAAGCAAAAATATCTTCATAATTTCAGGATTGGGAATGGTTTCTTGGATGAGACATCTAAGGCGTAAACCATAAAGGAAAACATGATAAATTTGACTACGCTAAGATGAAGAACTTCTATTCATTAAAAGATACTACAAGGAAAATTCAGCCATAGAGTGAAAGAAGACATTTTCAACACATAAAACAGAAAGGGTTCATAGTCAGAACATTTAATGAACTCTATCATCAATTTAAAAAAAGACGGAACTCAACAGAAAAGTGTGCAAAGGACTTGTATGGGATATTTTCCTTCAAAAAAAAGGAAGTCAAGATAGGAATAAACACATGAAAAGAAGTTCAATTTCATGAAAATTAAAGTCAAAATGAGATACCTGTATACCTATACCCATACTGGTTTAAATTTCTAAATCTGGCAGTGCTAGTTGTTGATGAGAATGTAGAGTAACAGCAACTGTCACAATGCTGGCAATCTTGAAAAGTTTTACAATCAACTTGGAAAACAGTTTGGTGTTATCAGGTTGACTCATCAATTCCACATCTATCTATCCCCTACAGAAATACATTTTCATGTTTAACAGTATGCTTTCACATTAATGTTTATTGAAACAGTTTTCATGATGGCCAAAAACTGGGAAACAATTCAATGTCTGTTAAAAGTAAAAGAGATAGATAAAATAGGATATACTAATCCAACAGACTACAGTCACCAATAAATGAATGAACTATTATACATGCAACAACATGGAGAGATACATAAAAGCATACTGTTGAACAAAAGATGTCAGATAATTCCATTATAATATATGGCTATTTATATAAATTTTAAAAACAGGCAAAACTAAATTACATTGATAAACTTGGTAAATATCAATACTAAGTGCTAACCAAAATCTGGAGCAACCAGAACTCTCATACTTTGTTGGTGGCAACCACTTGGGAAAACCTTTCAGCAGTATCTACTATATGTGAACATATAAATAATCCAATAACCAGGAATTTCACACAGGTATACACCCAACATAAATTCATACAGTATAGTCAGCAAAACACACGTACAACCATCTTCTTAGTGGCATCATTTGTTTTTGTTTTTTTTAAATATATTTATTTATTTATTTTGGCTGCGTTGGGTCTTCATTGCTGCTCGCGGGCTTTCTCTAGTTGCGGCGAGTGGGGACTACTCTTCGTTGCAGTGTGCGGGCTTCTCACTGCAGTGTCTTCTCTTGTTGCGGAGCACAGGCTCTAGGTGCGAGGGTTTCAGTAGTTATGGCACATGGGCTTAGTAGTTGTGGCTCGCGGGCTGTAGAGCTCAGGCTCAGTAGTTGTGGCGCATGGACTTAGTTGCTCTGCAGTACGTGGGATCTTCCTGGACCAGGGCTGGAACCCATGTCCCCTGCATTGGCAGGTGGATTCTTAACCACTGCACCACCAGGGAAGCCCAGTGGCATCATTTGTAATAGGCAAAAATTTGGAAACTACAGAAATGTCCATGAACAATAAAATAGATATATAAAATTGTGATATATTCACACAATGGAATATTGTACAACAATGAAAATGAACCATCTACAGCTATACTTAACAATATGAAGAGTTCTCACAAATATAACATTGAAAAAAAGAAACCAGATACCAAGGGTATGTGCTTCATGATTCCATCAAAGTGAAGTTCAAAAACAGGCAAAACTAATCCATGGAGTCAGTATAATCATTACCTTTGGTGGGAGATAGTGACTCTTATGGAAGGAACTTCTGAGATGCTGGTAATTTTCTGTTTCTAAATCTGAATGCTAGGTACCTGGGTGTCTTCTGTTTATGAAAATTTATTAAGGTGTGCATTTATATGTGCACATCTCTATGTATATTTTACTTCAATATAAGTTATAAAAAGTAAGTGCTATTGTTTAGGAATGCATACTTAATAAAACTTTAAAAAGAAGAAAGAAAATAATTACCAAAATCAAGTTAATGATATTCACTGGGGAGGAGGGAGAGGCAGTAAACCAGAAGAAGCAAAAGCCAGGGGAGCTGCTTGTGATCTAGGAGGGGCAAAGTCTCCTAGAGGTTCTATCAATGTTCTAATTTTTTACTTTAGTTATGATTATAAGAACATTTGCTTTGTATTATTTAACTATATGGTTATGTTTTAATTATATTTCTGTATGTGTTAAATTTCATAATTAAAAATATTAAAAATTAACCAAAAACAAATAAGCCAAAAATGTGTAATAACTTGGCTAATGTTTATTAATAAAATGTTAAATGAAAAGTTTTGGTTTTTAAAGCTTATACATAAAAAAATTAAATATACCAAAATATTAACAATCTGAATGAATTATCTTTCTATATTTTTGAATTTTCTCAAAATTAGTATATATTTCTTATATATAGGTAAAAGATGAATAAGACTTTTTGAAAAGTGTATGCCTCAGTTAAGAAACTTTTTAAGCATAAAATCTTTTATCATTCAATTTTTCATGTTTGTCCTATCCTACAAACATTGTATTTATCTTTTTTCTACTATTTTTATCTCTCTTTTTTAGGGCCTATCATTCAGAAACCCTGTCTTTTTTACTTATTTTATTTTAAATAACTATTTTCTACAGGTGACGGATATACATGGAGTTGATGTTACCCCCAGACCTCTTTACCATCCAGATCCATATACTGGTACAGCAAAGCCAAATAAACTATTGACATCACAAGAAGGATCACGTACATCAGACTTTATAGCTTCCTATAGCCTTTATCAGAATACAATAAATCCTAGTACGTTAGGGCAGTTTACAAGGTAGCGTATACTATTCTATGATTCTTTTTTTATATCTTATGTATTTTCATTTAAGTTGCACATATGTAACTTAGATGTCAGTTGTCCCCAGTCTCCCAGCTCTGTTCTCTCATCCTAGTGTGCCACCTCTGTGTTCCTCTCATGTTTTAACTAGATGTAGAGCTTGCATGTCAAGTGTTCCCCTACACTTACACCAAAACATTTGTGAAAAAATATACAGATTTTACTCAAGATTTCCTGAGGATCCAAAAGATGTGACCTAGCATCACAGACGTGTTTCTTCAGTTTCTTTCATGCTGCAGTTTAGGAGCTTTCCTTTTTTTCCCTCCCTATTCTTCCATACAAATCCTTGTTCTCCTAGGGTTTGATTTCTCTCTTGTTTTATAACTTTTTTTTTGGTAAATGACATGTTTTGCATTTACATAAATAGATACTTATATAATTGAAAATTTTTACTGCTTCCAATAGAGAAATGCAGTCTTTGCCATAATAAAACAGTACTCCTAAAACAATCTAAAGATTATGGGGAAATACTTTAGTGTTTAACTTTCAATCTGATAAATTAAAAGTTCCAGATGTTAACTAAGCACGAAATTTTAGGAGAAAATATGCTGCTCTAGAGTCTGCCTCCAAATTAGCATACAGAAGCCATGGGAGTTCTCTGCAAAACAAAGGATATTCCAGTAAACTGAAACCAACCTTTTGGAGGGCAGTTGGAACTATAAATAGAAAGGAAAAAAGTATGTAATATCATGGAGTAATGTTAAGTTTCTATGTTTAAAGGAAATTATTTTTGGATTCTTCAGTGTATTGATTTCCCACAAAGTATATAAATTTTATTTTAAATTAAGTCTTGAGAGGACATTTATCAAATTGAATAAATTGCATTTAATATGGGATTTGAAAAATGAGCAGAAACCTGGTGAAAAATGAAGGGTAGACTACTCCAGGCTGAGGCCCTGAGGTAAGAGAGCTCCATAAGTTTGAGAAACTTAAAAAAAAAAAGTGGGGGGAGAGAATATTGATAATGAAGATAAGACGGAGAATCTCGATAGGTAGGCTGTGTTTTGGATTTTTATCCTAAACATACTGTTGAGAATCCGTTGAAAGTCTCTAGGCATAGGTTTGACATGTTTTATTTCTAAAATATATTTAAAATGACTTTTTACTTAAAGAACATTAAATATCAACTCAGTATTTAAAGAACTAGTTTATTTTTATCAACTTCGCTCATATGATTACAGTATATTTGATTTCTCAGTCTGATAATGTTTTCATTTATACATTTAATTGCCCATAAAGACATCTAAATAAATAATGTTGTTATTCATTATTAAAGGTCAATTTTAGGAAGCAGTACAGTTTCTAAGTCAAGTACATCCACTACTGAATCAATAGTAGAAGACCTAGAAGAACCATCCTTTAAACGGGAAAGGTTGGCTAGTTTTACAGGTAATGAAAATCCAATCTTTTATTTCAGTAACAGTTCATTATTTCTTTAGCAAATATGCTCATTATTTTTTGGGTGCTTGAGATAGCAGAACTATGGTAATCATTCCCAAATGCTGGCCTGTGCAGTAGCTACATGAGAATTACCAGGGTAATGTTTATATATTTTTTAAAATTCTCAAGTGACTTTCTTGCACCACCAGCCTCAGTAATCACAGACCCTGTTTTTTTTGTTTTTAATTTTAAAAAAATATTTTATTTATTTATTTTTGGTTGCATTGAGTCTTTGTTGCTGTGTGCGGGTTTTCTCTACTTGTGGCGAGCAGGGGCTACTCTTCATTGTGGTGCATGGGCTTCTCATTTCTGTGGCTTCTCTTGTTGCGGAGCACGGGCTCTAGGTGTGCGGGCTCTAGACCACGGGCTCAGTAGTTGTGGCACGTGGGCTTAGTTGCTCCCTGGCATGTCGGATTTTCCAGGACCAGGGCTTGAACTTGTATCCCCTGCATTGGCAGGTGGATTCTTAACCACTGCACCACCAGGGAAGTCCCACAGACCCTGTTTTAAAAGAGCTCAGCTTCTAACTCAGGAGACAAATAATTGTGATACACTGTGATCAATGCCATATTAAGACATGTGCAGAATGTGATGGGAGTACTTACAAAGAAAATATTAACTACTGTGAAGTGGAAAACAAAAAATGAGAGAACGTTCATAGAGAACATTATTGACTTTTGAATTGGGTTTCTAAAGATAATTAGTAATTTGTCAGGAGAACAAAAGGAGAGGCCCATTCCAGGCAGAAGATAAAATATGAGGTAATGCAAAGGATTATGCAAGTAAAGTTAAAAGAATGAGGAAATAATGGTTGACCAAAAGTGCTGGAAGAAGTGGGTACTTCCTTGAGGGTCAGGATGTCTTTTCCTCTAAGATGATAATGAGGATTAGTGAAAATATTAATAAGGTTGGAAAAGTGCTTGATGGACTCTTCTATTTGGTGTTAGCATATGTAACAATGCTTCTGACAAGTAACAGAATACCCAACTACCATTTTTCCCACATTAAAAGAAGTTAAAGGTAGGTAGCTTTTGGCTTTGCTTTTGTGGCTTAATTGTGTCAGAATCTGGATTGGAAGCTCTGCTCTTTTCGTAAGCCTTTTCTTCTTGTTTCTTGCCTCATGGTCTCATGATATGTGCCCAGCTCTGGGTATTATATCCACATTAAAAGCAGAAAGAAGGAGAAAGGCAGTAGCACCAGTCACATCTCCCTCATTTATCAGGAAAGTAAACGTTTTCTCAGAAGGCTTCCTTTTTCCTGTATATTTCTGTTTTTATCTCATTGGCCAGAACTGTGTCACATTGACACCACTAGCTTCAAGAGAGGCTGGAAAAGCCAAATATTTTATTTCTCAGCCTGTATTAATGGAAAGAGCCCAGGGAGGGGAGAAAGGCTTAGCAATGAAAACTTAAGCAATTAGCAATATCTGTTGTAGGAAGATGTGCATCCTCTCAGGAGGGGACAAAGAATTGAATTATTGTCATAAGCTCCCCCAGCAGTCTCTACATATATTCTTGCCACCCTCCAATTTGTTTTTCCAAACTGTATGCAGAATTGAACCTGCTCTCCTTCTTGGATGGGACTCGAACCCAGCCAAAATTCAGATTGGGACTTGAATCGACAGGATGGGACTTGAACCCATGGAATGGGACTCAAGCCCAGCCACACCTCAGACTGGGGTCCCTGACTTAGGAGGGGACTCAAATCCACTGTCTTTTAATTGAAGCTGCTCACCTGGTGTCAGGACTTACTCAAGCTCAGATTCTTTTATCTCCTTGCAGAAAGAATTCAGCATGAGGCAAAGCGATAGGCAAAGAGTGAGTTTATTAGCATAGGATACTTGTGAGAGCTACAAGTGGGCAGGCAAGGGAGCACAGCCCTGAGAACAGAGAGCGTTACATTTTTATAATCAAAGAAGTGGGGTGGGAAGAGAAGACCACCTTCTTCCTCAGTTTTGGGTAGACGTCAAGGCTTAAATCACTAGTTCCTCCTTTGACCCTGTATGGTCTAATGGGGACGGTCATGATGCTCTTTAAATATGTATATTAGCAGAAGGGTGGTGACATATACTAATATATGGTAATTCATCTCAGGTTTTGGTAGAATGTCCCCTTTCACCTACTTTCTTTCCTTTTTCACCTATATTTCTGTCTTGCAGAAATGCTACTCTTCAAGGACTACTAACTCCCTGATTTCATGTAACAAGATTCAGACCATATATCTATTGTGTTTTAACAATGACGTTTGTGGCTTGAGTGTGCCTGGTGCTTGGATGCACCTGGTCTTTCGTCAAGGTAGTGTAGATTGTTGCTAGGTTACTAGATTCTTTTCTTGAGTGGTCAATAGTTTACAACAGTCTCCCCAAACTCCCTTAAAATTCTCTTTCTGTCTTTAATCCCCTAGTGGGATTTCTAAGCCAACTAATTATCCTACTGTATCCCTATTAGAATGATCTTTTTAATAACACAATCTAATCACATTCTCCCTGCTTAAAGCCCTCCAATGGATTTGCATTCCTCTTAAGATAAAGAAGAAAATTTTTATGTAGTGATTTGCCTTGAGGTCTACCTCTATTTGTCTACATCAAAAACAAACAAACAAACAAACGTAACAAAACTTCACCTCCAGAAGCCTTGAAGAATAATATAGATGTTTATATTGTCTTGGCCTGCTGGTGAATTCTAACTACAAAGTCAAGTCTCTAAACTGAGTCACACCCAAAGAATTCTACTTCTACCACCTGGTAGATTAGTATTTCTCAGTCTTGACTGCACATTAACATAATCTGGTATACCTTTTATTTTTTATTTTTATTTCTGGCTGCGTTGGGTCTTCGTTGCTGCACGTGGGCTTTCTCTAGTTGTGGCGTGCTGGGCTATTCTTTGTTGCAGTGCGTGGGCTTCTCATTGCTGTGGCTTCTCTTGTTGCGGAGCACGCGCATGGCACCTAGTCATGGTAGTCGTGGCACGCGAGCTCAGTAGTTGTGGCTTGCAGGCTGTAGAGCGCAGGCTCAGTAGTTGTGGTGCACAGGCTTAGTTGCTCCATGGCATGTGGGATCTTCCTGGACCAGGGCTCAAACCCGTGTCCCCTGCATTGGCAGGCGGATTCTTTTTTTTTTTTAAACACCTTTATTCGGGTATAATTGCTTTACAGTGTTGTATTAGTTTCTGCAGTGTAACAAAGTGAATCAGCTATATGAGTACGTATATCCCCATATCACCTCCTTCTTGCCTCTCCCTCCCACCCTCCTTATCCCACCCCTCTAGGTGGTCGCAAAGCACCGAGCTGATCTCCCTGTTCCATGCAGCTGCTTCCCACTAGCTATCTATTTTACATTTGGTAGTGTATGTATGTCAGTGCTACTGTCTTACTTCGTCCTAGCTTACCCTTCCCCCTCCTGTGTCCTCAAGTCCATTCTCTACGTCTGTGTCTTTATTCCTGTCCTGGCAAGTGGATTCTTAACTACTGTGCCACTAGGGAAGTCCCCTATTAGGTTCTATCTACTGTAAGATCATTCATTTTTATAATTAGCATATCTGTGCCATAATGCTACTTTAAGGTATATGTAACTAAATCATAGATGAAGATCTGGTGGTCTTAAAGAAAGAAAGTTTAGAGAATCAAGAACCAAAATTTAGGGGCTTCCCTGGTGGCGCAGTGGTTGAGAGTCCGCCTGCCGATGCAGGGGACACGGGTTCGTGCCCCGGTCCGGGAAGATCCCACATGCCGCGGAGCAGCTGGGCCCGTGAGCCATGGCCGCTGAGCCTGCGCGTCCGGAGCCTGTGCTCCGCAACGGGAGAGGCCACAACAGTGAGAGGCCTGCGTACCACAAAAAAAAAAAGAAAGAAAAAAAAAAAGAACCAAAATTTCTAGTCTCAAAACTGCCAGTATTCCTGTGTGACCTTAAACTTCTCACTTAGCCTCTCTGTTTCTCATTTTCTTCACTGATAAAACGAACAGTTTGAACTAGATATATCTCCAGTTGTGTCCATATGGGTAATTCATTTACTTTTTCACTTACCTTATATCTACCTTAGCTAGATTTGCTTATATAAATCATCTCTCCCTCATATTTTATTTTATTTTTAATTTTTATTTATTTAATTTTTTGCGGTATGAGGGCCCCTCACTGCTGTGGCCTCTCCCGTTGCGGAGCACAGGCTCTGGACGCGCAGGCTCAGCGGCCATGGCTCACGGGCCCAGCCGCTCCTTAGCATGTGGGATCCTCCCGGTCCGGGGCACGAACCCGTGTCCCCTGCATCAGCAGGCGGACTCTCAACCACTGCACCACCAGGGAAACCCTCTCCCTCATATTTTAAATTTATTGCATAAATAATAAAAATTAAAGAACATCTTTTAAAAGAAGAATCATCCAATACTGTAAAGCATTAGCAATTAAAAATTTTGTTTCCTCAGCTTCTCCGTATGCATAAGTATTTTAATTGTTATAACCATAGCGTGGGTTTTGTCCTGGATTATTCTGTCACTTTACATTTTATCACAAACATTTTCATATGTTTTTAATGTCATATTTAATTACTAGTTAATATTCATAGATGAGTATACTATTATTTATTTAGCCATTCCAAATGTTGATGATTGGTTTGTGAAATTAGTAGCTTATAGTTTTCTTAGGTTATAAGGAGAGTGTTTTTCTCAGGCTTTGGGCCTTCTTAAGGAGACTGAGCCTTAATCTCTGGAAAGTGTATACCCTTAAGTCTTGTTTTCCTAAAGCTTTTCAAGCTTTACCCATGTCAAAGCCTCAGGTATCCCTGCTTCACACGCTGTTTTTAACAGAAAACATTGAACTCTGACCTATATACCGTGTCATGGCTCTTTATTACCCATACAACCAAATCCAAACTCTCTAGCCCTGACACTCCATCCTCAGTGAAATTTTTCAAGAATCTTGGACTTCTGACAAGACTACAGGCTTGAGGCTAACCCTTTTCAGTGTATGTTTTGCATGGATATTGAGCCTCTTTTTCTGCTATATTTAACCACAACTTTCACTGGAGAGTCTTTTTAGCTCTTGGTGAAGATGATTAGAGGTGAGCTGTAATCTAAATCAAAAGTCAACCAGTAAGAAGGACAAACAGAATAAAAGGCTGTTGTAGATATAGACTAGAAATTAGCTTCAGGGCTCAGAGAAGGGTTGCATATTATCTGGGAAATACACTTGCCCATATGTCTCTTGAGTTGTATCAATAGTTGTTCACCCCAATCTCTCTGTTAATATTATAGGATAGATGTAATGGGATGCCCTTGTAGTCATGACTACACATTTGAGATTGGAGTAGGCTTGATGTATCAGCAACAGAGATGGTTTATGAGCCATAGGATCCAGTTTGGCTTCAGAGGGATTAAATAGACTACATCTCACAACATGGTCTGTTCCTGGACCGTGTAATGCCACCTGCAATGTATGACTCGTCATGGTATTTTGATGAAATGAAAATTAAAAATAACAATTAGTAAATGATTTTTATTAAGTCATGTATTTTAGATTTACAAGTTATTAGGGCAACACCTGGAAAAATTGTAACAAAAGAAGACTTGGAGAAGACTATAGAGATAATACTCACAGAGACAGAAACGATGAACTTTTTTAACCTACCAACAGTCATGGTTTCTGTAGAATCTGAAGAAGCTGAGAAAGTAAGGTATGTATTGTTCAGTTGTTTACATTGCTTTTGTAATTTAAATGCTAAATCAGAGGCTCTTATCCTTGTTTCTGTCTTTGGGGATTTCTGGATAAACACTGGTGGTACATGTGCCTGGTGAAATTGTATATAAACTTACATATGTGCCTCATGAAATTACATGTAAAGTGTTTATGCTGTATGTTTTTCCTAGAAGAGGAACCCATAGCTTTACCATATTCTTTAAAAAGTAGGTGAGCTACTAAGTTAAATAATAAAAGAAATAAAGGAGGCTTCTAAGTCTCAGTATAGGTTTTAATGATTTTTTCTTTTATGCATATATGAATTATTTTCAAGTTAAAAAGAAATGACTGTCATTTTTTATATTTAAAACTTAAAAGGGAAAATATGTTATGGGGAAATGACTGAATTAACTATTGAGAGTAGATTTTCCATTTCTCTTTATTAATGAATATAAATGGATCATTAGTTTTTGCCTCATGTTATTTTGAAACTCTCCTGTTAGGCACATACACATTAAGGATTGTTATGTCTTTTTGGATATTTGACCCCTTTATCATTATGTAATGCCCCACTTTATCTCTGATAATTTTCCTTGCTCTGAAGTCTGCTCTGTCTGAAATTAATACAGCTACATAAATAGATTATTAATATAATTGTTCAGATTAGTTTTCTTCAAATATAATAAGAATATGATTTATAGTACTAAAAAATTCATCACTAAAATAATTTTTATGGTATTATTTTTGTTCAAATATAAAATCTTGTAAAATTGTTTAGACTATATAATATAGTACAATTAGATCTCAAATAGCATACTTTTTTTTGTTTTAACATCTTTACTGGAGTATAATTGCTTTACAATGGTGTATTAGTTTCTGCTTTATAACTCAAACAGCATACTTTTAAAGCTCATGAGACATAAGGGAAAGCTCCCAGGACCAGAAAAAGGAAAGGAAAAGAATAACAATGGGATAGATAAGTGATCTGAAATCATAGAGGGAGAGATGCTAGAAGCAAATATTAATATTAGCACATGGATCTAGAGTCCACCAGTAAGTCTTGGATCCCCCACAAATTGAGACAGCTGAAGGAGAGATTCTTATATTAAACCAAGACCCTTACAAGGATCTCAGTTATCTCATAAGCAAATACATAAGCAAATACAAATTTTCTCTGGAGGAAAGCGTATCCCATTTAGACTCTTAAGGTTCATTCAGTTTGAGTTTAGTAAAAATACACCAAACCAATAAAGAAACAAGTCATTATGAATGAGAATTTTAAAAATAACAATTCCTAGATCTAAATCCTGAGGACTATGGGTAATGATATTATCAAATATAAAGTATAAAATATATGTGAAATATTTAAATAAAAGATAGAGTTAAAACATCATTAACACTAAGAAGCTATCAAAATGATTACTTATAAGACAAAAAATTTAAAAAGAATTTTAAAATAAAGTATGTTTATAATTGTTAAAATTAAAAAGTAAATATTGATTTAATCTTTGATATTAAATATTGATTTAATCTTTGATATTAAATAGATATTGATAATAGACTAGAGGTCTAACATACACCTAATCAGTTCCAAAAGGGCAGAATAGAAAGAATGGACGAGAGTTACTATTCAAGGAGAGTAAGTAATTCCCCAAACTATTGAAAAACACCATTCCACAGAAATAGGAATAAATAAAAAGAAATCCACACACACACAAACGGGACGCATTGTACTCATACTCCAAAATACCAAATATTAAAAGAAGATTTTAAAAACAGAAGAAAAAATATAAAGAACACATCATCTACAGAGAAACACACCAATAGCATTATTAGGGATAAAGAGTGTGGTTTCATAATGATAGGAAGGTATAATAATTCTAAACTTGAAACTCCTAATAAAATAACCTCTTAATATATAAAGCAAAAACTGGAAACTTGATAAGTATCTTATTAAAGTAAGAGGTATGGATATACCTCTCTTAATTATTGATAAGTCAATCAGATAAAATTAGTATAGTTATAGAAAATTTGAACCAAAAACATAATTTAATGGTCATATATAGAACTCTGAATTTAACAATTAGATGATACACACTCTTTTCAATCACACATGGAACATTTACAAAAATCATCCATGTACAAGGCCATGAAGCAAAGTTTCAAAAATTTCAAAGAAGTAGTGTCAGACAAACTAAATTCTCTGACCACAGTGGAATGAAGTTAAAAATTAATTACATAAATCTCAACTAAAACATAGATGCATATTCACATACATTTTTGGAAGTTAAAAAGCACATTTTGAAAATTCCTCATGAACCAAAGAAGAAATCATAATGGAAATCAAAGAAATACTCAGAACAAAACAATTATGAAAATAATACTGCGGGATGAGACAAAAGTAGTACTTTGAGGGAAATTTATAGCTTTATGTCTATAATCAAAATTCATAAAAACTATGTGGAGATAGTGCTAGGATATTATTGATGGGTACCGAAAGTTGTAGGGATGTCGGGGGATATAGTGTAAAAGAGTCCTTTGGAGGTAGTTTAATGCAGTCTTTCCCTAAGAAGTGTCTTGAATTTTCATTTCATTTTTTGGTGCAATCCACATTAAAGAAGGTAATTTTAAGAAAAAGCATAATATCAATAGAAAAAGATATGTGTGGTAAAAATTAATTTTTATTAATAAGTTAAGTGTATATTACTTTTTATAGCCGGAGAAACAAGAACTATGAGACTCTTTGTCGAAATAGATTAGGCAATGACTTGTATGTAGAAAGGATGATGCAGACTATTAATGGAGCACCAAAGAATAAACACGTTCAATGTGACAAAATCATGAAGGAAGACAAAGGTAATTTATGTTTTATTCTGCTTGCTAAATTACCATATTTTAATATATATTCTTTGAGTCTGTCGATTAACAAATCAATACTACAGTATATAAGGCAAAAATATAAATGATTTGGCCAAATCACAACAATAGCTGGGTGCTATGATCTACAGCTTTCAGAATTTGACAATTAAGTTACAAGCAATAAATAGAGATTTAGAAGATTTGAATAACATAATTATCTTGATTTTTATACAAACTATATCATAGAACTGTATCCTTCAAATATTTATGAAATATTTATAGAAACTGATTGTTTACTGTAACAAAGCATATCGACCATAACTAATAAAATTTAAAACATGCCAGGCACTATTTTAGGCTTTTCACATACAGGCATACCTGGGAGATATTGCAGGTTCGGTTCCAGACCACTCCAGTTAAGTGAATATCGCAATAAAGCTAGTCACATGAATTTTTAAAATGTCCCAGTGCATATAATATACTATAGTCTATTAAGTGTACAATAGCAATTATATATAAAAAAACAATGTATATGCTTTAATTTAAAATACTTTATTGCTAAAATATGCTAACCATCATAGAGCCTTCAGTGAGTCATAATGTTTTTGTTGTAGAGCATCTTGTCTTGATGTTGATGGCTGCTGACTGATCAGGGTGGTGGTTGCTGAAGATTGGGGTGGCTGTAGAATTTTTTTAAAATAAGACGACAATGAAGTTTGCTACATTGATTGACTCTTCCTTTCATGAGTGATTTCTCTGTAGCATATAATGCTGTTTGATAGCATTTTACCCATAGTAGAACTTCTTTCAAAATTGGACTCAGTCCTCTCAAACCCTGCCACTGCCTTGTCAACTAAGTTTATGTAATATTCTAAATCCTTTGATGTCATTTCAACAATCTTCACAGCATCTTCACCAAGAGTAAATTCCATCTCAAGAAACCACTTTCTTTGCTCATCCATAAGAAGCAGATTGCAGCAATTCATTCAGGCTCTACTTCTAATCCTAGTTCTCTTGCTATTTCTACCACATCTGTAGTTACTTCTACTAAAGTCTTGAACCCCTTAAAGTCATCCATGAGGGTTGGAATCAACTTCTTCCTAACTCCTGTTAATGTTTATATTTTGACCTCTTCCTATGAATCACAGATGTTCTTAATGGCATCTAGAATGATGAGTCATTCCTAGAAGGTTTTCAATTTATTTTGCCCAGATCCATCACAGGAATCACTATCTATGACAGCTATAGCCTTCAAAAATGTATTTCTTAAATAATAAGACTTGAAAGTTAAAATGACTCCTTGATCCATGGGCTACAGAATGGATGTTGTGTTAGTAGGCATGAAAACAACATGAATCTCATGGTACATCTCCATCAGAGCTCTTGGGTGACTAGGTGCATTGTCAATGAGCAGTTATATTTTGAAAAGAATGTTTTTTTCTGAGTAGTAGATCTCAACAATAGATTTATCATAATTATTAAGGACTCTAGGATTTTCAGAATGGTAAATGAGCATTGGCTTCAACCCAAAGTCATCAGCTGCATTAGCTCCTAACTGACAAGAGAGTCAGCCTGTCCTTTGAATCTTTGAAGTCAGGCATTGACTTCTCCTCTCTAGCTGTAACAATCCTGGGTGGTGTCTTCTTCCAATACAAGGCTGTTTCATCTATATTGAAAATCTGTTGTTTAGCATAGCCACCCTTATTAATTATCTTAAGTAGGTCTTCTGGTTAACTTGCTATAGCTTCTACATCAGCTCATGCTGCTTCACCTTGCACTATTATGTTATGGAGTTGGCTTCTTTCCTTAAACATCATGAACCAACCTCTGCTAGCTTCAGACATTTCTTCTGCAGCTTCCTCACCTCTCTCAGCCTTCATAGAATTAAAGGGAGTTAGGGCCTTCTTCTGGATTAGGCTTTGGCTTAAGGGAATGTTGTGGCTGGTTTTCATCTTCTACCCAGACCACTAAAACTTCCTCCTATCAGCAATAAGGCTGTTTTGCTTTCTTATCATTCATGTGTTCACTAGAGTAGCACTTTTAATTTCCTTCAAGAACTTTTCCTTTTCATTCACAATTTGGCTGTTTGGTGCAAGAGGCCTAGCTTTGGGTCTCCAGCTTTCAACATGCCTTCCTCACGGAGCTTAATCATTTCTAGTTTTTGATTTAGAGTGAGATGTGTTATTCTTTCTTTCTCTTGAACACTTAGAGACCATTATAAGGTTATTAATTGGCCTAATTTCAATATTGTCATTTCTGAGGAGGTGGGGAGGCTTGAGGAGAAGGAGAGAGATGGGGGATGAGTCAGTCAGTGGAGCAGTTGGAACATAAACTACATTTATAGAATAAGTTCACTGTCTTATATTGACATGGTTCATGTTACCTCCAAACAATTACAATACTAACATCAAAGATCACTGATCACACCTCACCATAACAAATATAATAATGAAAAAGTTTAAATACTGCAAGAATTATCAAAATGTGACATAGAGACATGAGGTGAGCAAATGCTGTTGGAAAAATGGCACCGACAGACTTGTTCAATGCAGGGTTGCCACAAACCTTCAATTTGGAAAAAATGCAATACCTGCAAAGTGCAGTAAATGAGGTAGGCCTGTATATTAACTGATTTAATTCTCACAGCAACCCTATGAGGTAGGAGCTCTTACTAGTCCTCATTTTTGGGGGGGGGGGCGCCCCCAGGCTTGCGGGATCTTAGTTCCCCAACCAGGGATTGAACCTGGGCCATGGCTGTGAAAGTACCAAGTCCTAACCACTGGACCACCAGGGAACTCCCTATTCCTCATTTTATAGAAGAAGAAACAGGCAAAGAGATGTTAGCTAATTTGCCCAAGGTCACTCAGTTACTATGGTGGACAACGATACTCCCAGACACTCTGGTTCTTGAACCTGTTCTCTTAACTACTATACTTACTATCTTTCAATGTTTATAAATTAACAACTCTGAGAACACTGCATTGCCAAACTTCTGAATGCTGTGGCCAAAAGGGTAATTAGAAGAAAGGTTATAATCTTAATGGCCTTTGTTACTCAGCAAAACCATAAGCTAATTCTTTAAAAAGATTAAAATAGACAAACTTCTAAGCAGGTGCTAAATCAAGAAAAGAGAAACTTACAATTAGTAGGAAAGCTTTGTGGCATCTTTACTTGCTCTTGTCCCACTCCCCTCCCCAGTAGAGTGGTGGTCTCAAAGATAGAAGCCTGGGCTTCCCTGGTGGCGCAGTGGTTGGGAGTCCGCCTGCTGATGCAGGGGACATGGGTTCGTGCCCCGGTCCGGGAAGATCCCACATGCCGCGGAGCGGCTGGGCCCGTGAGCCATGGCCACTGAGTCTGCGCGTCCGGAGCCTGCGCTCTGCAACCGGAGAGGCCACAGCAGTGAGAGGCCCGCGTACCACAAAAAAAAAAAAAAAAAAGATAGAAGCCTGCCTTCCCAGTGTGAGACCCTGGCCCTTGGTTCCAGAGGGAACAGAACAGACCTTATTCTCAAAGAATTTGGTTTGTATGTTTTAACCTGTCTAGGGGCTACCTGGAGGATTGACATAAGGCATTTGTGTTTTTTTTGCCTAACCCAGAACTCTCTCAGGCGATAAGCATAATGCATTCTTCAAAAAACTGTAAGGCAGATGAACAACTCACTGCTACCTAAGGCAAAATAATGCAACTGAGTCAAACAAGAGACACACTGAAAGCCTGGAAGAAAAAACTGGGAGAGACTTTCTTTGGGAAATTAAGGTATTGAAAAATTAAGAAATTTTTAAGAAAATTAAGAAATTTTCTTAATTAGAAATTTCTTAATTAAAAATTAAGAAAAATATTAAGAAATTCCTCTGTGTATGTATATTGCATATACAGAGGAATTCAGAAAGTCATGCACATGCCTAGGGCAGGATGCATGCTCAGAAAAGACCTGAAAAGATCCTAAACTTTCACTTCTGGCTGATCTCTAGGCTCAGTACAAGCAGGAAGTGAAAGCTGTGGTATAGTTTTAAGCAGCCTGTCTAAGCATTGAAGGAATTCCCCAACATGGAGCCCATCTGCAAAGACTGAGAGGGTTTTTTCCCTTTTTTTTTTTTCTTTTTTTCCTTTCTTTTTTTCCTTTTTTTCTTCTGAGTGGGAAGAAACCCAGGTGTTCAAGGAAATCTCTGTCAGGACACTAACTGACCAAAAGCTAAAAAACAAACACTTATGAGATGATACGTGACAAAGAATACAGACTTTACAAAAATAGTTCAGCAAAATCCCTTAGCAAACAAACAGCTACCACTCACAGCAAACTATGATATCAAATCCTGAGGAAGAGAGTGATTTCCAGAATTACCACATAATTATATTCAAAATGTTCAATTGTCAAAAAAAAAATTGCAAAGGATACAGAGGAACAAAAAGGTATGGCTCTTTCAAAGAAGAAATGAACAGAAACTCTCCCTGAGGAAGTATAGACATTAAACTTACTAGGCAAAGGTTTTAGATCAATTGTATTAAAAAAAAGAAGAAGAAAAAAAAGCTAAAGGAAGCTATGGACAAAGAGATAAAATAAACCAGGAGAACAGTGTGTGAACAAATAAAAAATATCAATAAAGATAGAACTTATAAAAAGGAAAAAAACCCATAAATTCTGGAGTTAAAAGTACAATAACTGAAATGGAAAAACTCCCTAGAGTTTTCAGTAGCACATCTGAGCAGGCAAAAGAAAGAATCACCAGTTTTTAATAATAGGTCAATTGAAATAATCCAGTCTGAGAAGCAGAAAGAAAAAATAATGAAGTAAAATTAACAGAGCCTAAAGGACCTGTGGGACTCCATCAAGTCACCAACATACATATAATGGAAATTTCAGAAAGAGAGGAGAAGAAAGAGATAAAGGGGCATAAAGAAAAGTTGAAGAAGTAGTGGCCTAAATATTCCCAAATTCCCAGATAAAAGACATAAATCTGCACCTCCGAGAAGCTTAACGAACTCCAAGAAAGATAAAAATAAAGAGATCCACACTGAGACATATTATAATCAAACAGTTGAAGTACGAAGAGAAAATCTTGAAAGCAGCAAGAGAAAAGTAACTCATCATTTACAAAGGATCATCAATCAGATTACACTCAATTTTCAGCAGAAACCATGGAGGCTGGAAGCCAGTGGGATGACATACTTAAAGCACCAAAAGAAAAAACTGTCAACCAGGAATTCTGTATTCTTCAAATAATCCTCATGAAGGAGAAATATAATTAAATAATTAAAACTGAATATATCCTCATGAAGGAGAAATTAAGATGTTCCTAGATAACTAAAAGCTAAGAGAATTCAGCACTAGTAAAACTGCCTTACAAGAAATGCTAACAGGAGTCCCTTCAGGCAGAAATGAAAGGATATTAGACAGTAACTCGAAGACATATGAAGAAATAAAGAAGACTGGTAAAGGTAACTACATAAGTCAATACAAAAGCCAATATTATAATGTTGGTTTGTAACTCCTATTTTTTTTGCAATATGACTTAAAATAAATGCATTGAACAATAATTCTAAATCTATGCTAATGGGCATACAAAGCATAAAGATGTAATTTGTGACAACATCAACTTAAAGTGGATGGGATTTAGCTGTATAGGAGCAGTTTTTGTATATAATTGAAGTAAGGTAGTATTACTTCAAAATAGAATGTTAAAATTTTAAGAAATTAATTTTAATTCCCAAGGCAGTCACCAAGAAATAACTTAAAAATTACAGAAAAAAATTTAGAGAGGAATAAAAATGATGCACTATAAAAAAGATCAATTAAACATTAAAGAAGATGGTCATGGAGAATTTGAAGAACAAGAAAATTTGAGACATAAAGAAGACAGATTAAAAATGGCAGAAGCCCTTCCTAAACAGTAATTACTTTAAATAAATGGATTAAACACTCCAATTAAAGAGCAAATGTTGGTAGGATGGATTAAACAAAG
The DNA here is from genome assembly GCF_011762595.2 of Tursiops truncatus. Classification (NCBI taxonomy): domain Eukaryota; kingdom Metazoa; phylum Chordata; class Mammalia; order Artiodactyla; family Delphinidae; genus Tursiops; species Tursiops truncatus. Next base: position 126,480,131 of record NC_047034.1, read on the forward strand.
ATAACAAACATCAAAAAAACTGGAAGAAAAAAACCCATGATCCATCTATATGTTGTCTAACAAGAGACTCACTATTTTTTCCAGTTTTATTGAGAAATAATTGACATACATCAATGTAAAAGTACAGCATGATGGTTTGATTTACCTATATTGTGAAAAGATTACCACAATAGGTTTAATTAACAACCATCATCTCATATAGATAAAATAAAAAGAAAAGTTGCAGAATATAAGATCAGCACACAAAATTCAGTTGTATTTCTATGTATTACCTATGAACAATCCAAAAAGGAAATTAAGAAAGTAATTGTGTTTATAATAGCATCCTAAATAATAAAATACCTAGGAATAATTTTAACCAAGGAGATGAAAGACTTGTACACTGACACCTATAAAACATTGCTGAAAAAAATTAAAGGAGACCTAAGTAAATGGGAAATACATTCTGTGTTTATGGGTTGAAAGATTTAATGTTATTAAGATGTGAATACCACCCAAAATAATCCCAAAGACTTTTTTGCAACAATAGAAAAAAAGTCATCCTAAAATTTATATGGAATATCAAAGGATCCCCAAGTAGCCAAAACAATCTTGAAAAAGAACAAAGTTAGAGAGCTCATACTTCCTGATTTGAAAACTTGCTATAAAATTATAGTGATCAAAATGGGTGGTACTAGCATAAAGATAGATATAATACCCCACAGAATGGAAAATAAGTACTCAAATATATGTACACACATGTTCATGGCAGCAACTGAAATGTCCATCAATGGATGAATGGATAAACAAAATGTGTAAATACATGCAATGAAATATAATTCAGTCACAAAAAGGAATCTAATTCTCTGAGCAACTTCCCCTCTTCTACCCTGGAAGATGTCAGAAATTTCTTCTCTGGAGAGGACAAAATAGAGGCTCTTTAGCTGGGGAACACCAGGCATAGATCAAGACATGGGTACTTAAACAAACAAACAAAAAACAAGCATACTGAATGCTGCACACAGAGACTCCTCTGAAATCCTCTCCTCCGTCATGGACGGCTTGTAGAACATAGGTAGCAAGACTCTTAACCATCCATTATCTGGATGTACCACAGTTAATTTATCCATTTACCTACTGAAGGGCATCTTGATTGTTTCAAGTTTTGGCAATTATCAGTAAAGCTGCTATAAATATCTGTATGCAGGTTTTTGTGTAGACATAAGTTTTTAACTCCTTTTGGTAAATATCAAGGAGTTCTATTGCTGGATTGTATGGCAACAGTATTTTTATTTTTGTAAGAAATAGCCATACTGTCTTGAAAGTGGCTGTACCATTTTGCATTCCCAGAAGCAATGATGAAGAGTTTCTGCGGTTCCATGTCCTCACCAGCATTTTGTGTTGTCGGTGTTCCAGATTTTGACCATTCTAATAGGTGAGTAGTGGCAACTCTTTTTTTTTTTTGCAACTCATTTTTGTTTGTTTGTTTTCTGGTTTTCTGGCTGCATTGTCCAGCTTGAGGGATCCTAGTTCCCCAACCAGGGATTGAACCCAGGCCCCAGCAGTGAAAGCACCTAGTCCCAACCATTGAACCACCAGGGAATTCTCATTTTTGTTTTAATTTGTACTTCCATGATGACATATGATGTGGAGCATATTTTTGTATACTTACTTGCCATCTGTATGTCTTCTTTGATGAGGTGTCTGTTAAGCTTTTGGCCCATTTTAAAATTTGTTTTTTTGTTTTCTTATTGTTAAGGATCAAAAGATATTTGTATATTTTGGACAATAGTCCTTTTTCAGATGTATCTTTAGCAAATGTTTCCTTCCAATATGTGGCTTGTCTTGTTATTCTTTTGACATTTCTTTTTACAGAGCAGACATTTTTAATTTTAATGAAGTCCAGCTTATCTATTACTGTTTAATGGATTGTGCTTTTGCTGTTTCTAAAAAGTCATTGCCATACCCAAGGTCATCTAAATTTTCTCCTATGTTTTATTCTAGGAGTTTTCTAGTTTTGCTTTTACTTTTAAGTCTATAATGAGTTTTAGTTAATTTTTCTGAAGGATGTAAGATCTGTGTATAGATTTTTTTTTTTTTGCATTTGGATGTCCAGTTGTTCCAGCACCATTTGTTGAAAAGACTATCTTTGCTCCATTTGTTTTTTTCCATTCCTTTTACAGAGATCAATTGATTATATTAATGTGGGTTTATTTCTGAGCACTCTATTGTGTTCCATTCACATTGTCTTGATTACTATAGCACTGTAGTAAGTCTTCAAGTTGAGTAGTGTCAGTCCTCCGACTTTGTTCTTTGTCTTCAATATTGTGCTGGCTCTTCTGGGTCTTTTGCCCCTTCACATAAACTTTAGAATCAGTCTGCTGATATGCACAAAATAACTTGTTGGGATTTTGATTGGGATTGCGTTGAATCTATAGATCAACTTGGGAAGAACAGACATCATGACAATGCTGAGTCTTCCTATTAATAAACATGGAATATTTCTCCATTTATTTCATTCTTTGATTTTGTTCATCAGAGTTTAGTAGTTTTCCTCATAATAGATTTTGTACATATTTTGTTAGATTTATTACTATTCCATTTTTGGGGTGCTAATGTAAATCATATTGTTTTAAATTTCAAATTCCTTTGTTCATTGTTGGTGTACAGGATAGAGATTGACTTTTGTGTATTATTAACCTTGTACCCTGCAACCTTGCTGTAATCACTTACTAGTTCAGTAGTTTTTGTTAATTCTTTCAGATTTTCTATATAGATGATTATGTCATCCGAGAACAAAAACAGCTTTATTTCTTTCTTTCCAATCTGTATTTCTTTTATTTCCTTTTTCTTATCTTACTGCATTAGCTTGGACTTCCAGTAGGATGTTGAAAAGGAGTGATGAAAGGGGACATCCTTGCCTTGGTCCTGATCTTAGTGGAAAATCTAGTTTCTAGAAGAAAACCATTAAGTATGTTAGCTGTAGGTTTTTATAGATATTCTTTGTCAAGTTAAGTTCCTCCTCTAGTCCTAAATTACTGAGAGTTTTTATCATGAATGAGTGTTGGATTTTGTCAAGTGCTTTTTTCTGAATCTGTTGATATGATCAAGTAATTTTTCTTCTTTGGTCTGTTGATGTGATGGATTACATCAATCAATTTTCCAACGTTGAACTAGGCTTTGTATACCTGGGATAAACTCCACTTAATTGTGGTGTATAATTCTCTTTATATACAGCTGGATTTGATTGCTAATATTTCGTAGAGGATTTTTGCATCTGTGTTCATGAGAGTTATTGGTCTGCCATTTTTCTTTCTTATGGTGTTTTTGTCTGTTTTTTGGTATTAGAGTAATGCTGGCCTCAAAGTATGAGTTAAAAAGTATTCCCTCTGTTTCTATCCTCTGAAAGATATTGCAGGGAATTGGTGTAATTTTCTCCTTAAATTATTGGTAGAACTCAGTGGATCTATCTGGGCCTGGTGCTTTCAGTTTTGGAAGATTATTAATTATTGATTCAATTTCCTTAATTGATATTGTCTATTTCTTCTTGTGTGAGTTTTGGCAGATTGTGTCTTTCAAGGAATCGGAAAATTTCATCAAGGTTATCAAATCTATTGGCATAGAGTTGTTCATAGTATTCCTTTGTTATCTTTTTTGAAAAATAAATTTATTTATTTATGGCTGCATTGGGTCTTTGTTGCTGCGTGCAGGCTTCCTCTAGTTGCGGTGAGCGGAGGCTGCTCTTCGTTGCATTGCGCAGTCTTCTCATTGCGGTGGCTTCTCTTGTTGCGGAGCACGGGCTCTAGATCTGCAGGCTTCAGTAGTTGTGGCTTGTGGGCTAAGAGCGCAGGCTCAGTAGTTTTGGCGCACGGGCTTAGTTGCTCCGCGGCATGTGCGATCTTCCTGGACAAGGGAACGAACCCATGTCCACTGCATTGGCAGGCGGATTCTTAACCACTGTGCCACCAGGGAAGCCCTGCTCTAATTCTTTTTTATTTTACTATTTTTCATTGAGATATAATTGACGTATAACATTGGTTTCAGGTGTACAACATATCAATTAGATGTTTGTATATATTGTGAAATGGATCATGATCATGATCATAAGTCTAGTTAACATTCATCACTGTACATAGAAAAGTTTTTTCTTGTGATGAGTACTTTTAAGATCTACTCTCTTAGCAACATCCAAATATACAATACAGTATTATTAACTATAGTCACCACTCTGTACATTACACCCCCATGCCTTATTTATTTTATAGAGGGAAGTTTGTACTTTTTAACCCCCTTCACCCATTTCACCCACCCCTCACTCCCTTGCCTCTGGCAATTACCAGTCTGTTCTCTGTGTCCGTGCTCTCTCTCTCTCTCTCTCTTTTTTAGATTCCACATAGAAGTGAGATCATAAGGTATTTATCTTTTTCTGTCTGGCATATTTCATGTAGTATAATAATCTTAAGATCCATCCATGTTGTTGCAGATGGCAAGATTTCATTTTTTCATAGCTATATATTATTACATTATGTATATATAACACATTTTCTTTACCCATTCATCCCTCAAGGAACACCTAGGTTGCTTCCATATTTTGGCTATTGTACTCATTTTGCTATGAACATGGGGGTGCATATATCTTTTCAAGTTAGTGTTTTGCTTTTCTTCGTATAAATACCTAGAAGTGGAATTGCTGGATGATATGGTAGTTCTATTTTTAATTTTTTGAGGAACCTCCATACTGCTTTTCATAGTGCTTACACCAATTTACATTCTCACCCATGGTGCACAAGTGTTCCCTTTTCTCCACATCCTTGCCAACACTTATTTTTGTATTTTTGATAATAACCATTTTAACAGGCATGAGATGATATCTCATTGGGTTTTGATTTGCATTTCCCAGTTGGTTAGTGATGTTGAGCACCTTTCACGTACCTGTTGGCTATCTGCATGTCATCTTTGAAAAAAGTCTATTCAGGTCCTCTACCCATTTTTAAAATTAGGTTGTTTGTTTTTAATGTTGAATTATATGAGTTTTGTGTATATTTTAGATATTAACCCTTTATAAGATATATTGCTTGAAAATATCTTCTCCCATTCAGTAAGAGGCCTTTTCATTTTGTTGATAGTTTCCTTTGCTGTGCAAAACTTTTTAGTTTGATATACTAGTCCCATTTGTTTATTTTTGCTTTTGTTTCCTTTGCCTGAGGAGACATATCCAAAAAAGAATTACTAAGACCAGTGTCAAAGAGCATAACTTCCTATGTTTTCCTCTAAGAGTTTTATGATTTCAGGTCTTACATTCAAGTCTTTAATCCATTTTGAGTTAATTTTTATGTATGGTGTAAAATAGTGATCTAGTTTCATTCTTTTGCCTGTGGTTGTCCAGTTTTGTTTTGTTTTTTTGCGGTACACGGGCCTCTCACTGTTGTGGCCTCTCCCGTTGCGGAGCACAGGCTCCGGACGCACAGGCTCAGCGGCCATGGCTCACAGGCCCAGCTGCTCCGCGGCATGTGGAATCTTCCCAGACTGGGGCACAAACCCGTGTCCCCTGCACTGGCAGGCGGACTCTCAACCACTGCGCCATCAGGGAAGCCTGGTTGTCCAGTTTTTACAACACCATTTACTGAAGAGATTTTTCTTTCCCCATTGTATATTCTTGGTTCTTTTGTTACAAATTAATTGACAATATATATGTGGGTTTATTTCTGAGCTCTCAATTTTGTTCCATTGATCTATGTGTCTGTTTTTATGTCAATAGCATACTGTTTTAATTACTATACTTTGTAATATAGTTTCTTTTTCTTTTTCTTTTTGGCTGTGTTGGGTCTTCGTTGCTGCACGTGGGCTTTCTCTAGCTGCAGCGAGCAGGGACTACTGTTTGTTGTGGTGCGCAGGCTTCTCGTTGTGGTGGCTTCTCTTGTTGTGGAGCACAGGCTCTAGGTGTGTGGGCTTCAGTAATTGTGGCATGTGGGCTCAGTAGTTGTGGCATGTGAGCTCAGTAGTTGTGGCTCACGGGCTTAGTTGCTCAATGGCATGTGGGGTCTTCCTGGACCAGGGATCAAACCCATGTCCCCTGCATTGGCAGGTGGATTCTTAACCACTGAGCCACCAGGGAAGTCCTGTAATATAGTTTCAAATCAGAGAGTGTGATGCCTCCAACTTTGTTCCTTGTTACACAAGATTGCTCTGGCTGTTTGGTTTTTCTTGTGGTTCCATACAAATTTTAGGACAGTTTGTTCTATTTCTTTGAAAAATGTCATTGGAATTTCAATGGAGATTGCATTGAATCTGTGGAGTGCCTTGGGAAATATGGACATTTAACAATACTGATTCGTCTAATTCACGAGCATGAAATATCCATTTATGGATATTTATTTGTGTCTTCCATTTATTTGTGTCTTCCCATTTATTTGTGTCTTCTTCCATTACTTTCATTAATGTCTTGTGGTTTTCAATATAGAGGTCTTTCACCTTGGTTAAATTTATTCCTAGGTGGTGTTTTTTTGGGGTGGGGGGATGCATTTGTGAATAAGATTTTTTTCTTTATTTCTCTTTGTGATAGCTCGTTATTGGTGTATAGAAATGCAGCAGATTTTTGTGTATTGATTTTTGTATCCTGTAATTTACTGAATTACTTCATTTGTTCTAACAATTTTTTGATGGAGTTTTTAGGCTTTTCTGTATATAATATGTCATCTGCAAAGAGTGACAGTTTTACTTTTTTCTTTCCAATTTGGATACCTATTTCTTTTTCTTGCCTATTTTCTCCGTCTAGGACTTCCAATATTATGTTGGATAAAAGTGGAAATTGTGGGCATCCTTGTCTTGTTCCTGATCTTAGAGGAAATGCTTTCAGCTTTTTATTGTTGAGTATGATGTTAGATGTGGGCTTGTCATATATGGCCTTTAATATGTTGAAGTCTGTTCCCTCTATACCCACTTTGTTGACAGTTTTTATCATAAACGGATGTTGACTTTTGTCAAATGCTTTTTGTCCTCTATGATCATATAGTTTTATGCTTCATTTTATTAATGTGCTATATCACACAGACTGATTTGGGGATAAAAACTTATGCTTGATCTCATTCTAAAGTTCAATGTTTTTATTCTCTTTTCCCATCTTATGTTTTTGATGTCACATTTAATATCTTTTTTTTTTTAACATCTTTATTGGGGTATAATTGCTTTACAATGGTGTGTTAGTTTCTGCTTTATAACAAAGTGAATCAGTCATACATAAACATATGTTCTCATATGTCTTCCCTCTTGCGTCTCCCTCCCTCCCACCCTCCCTATCCCACCCCTCCAGGCTGTCACAAAGCACCGAGCCAATATCCCTGTGCCATGCGGCTGCTTCCCACTAGCTATCTACCTTACTACATTTGTTAGTGTGTATATGCCCATGACTCTCTCTCGCCCTGTCACAGCTCACCCTTCCCCCTCCCCATAACCTCAAGTCCGTTCTCTAGGAGGTCTGCGTCTTTATTCCTGCTTTACCCCTAGGTTCTTCATGACATTTTTTTTCTTAAATTCCATATATATGTGTTAGCACACGATATTTGTCTTTTTATTTCTGACTTACTTCACTCTGTATGACAGACTCTAGGTCTGTCCACCTCATTACAAATAGCTCAATTTCGTTTCTTTTTATGGCTGAGTAATATTCCATTGTATATATGGGCCACATCTTCTTTATCCATTCATCCGATGACGGGCACTTAGGTTGTTTCCATCTCCGGGCTATTGTAAATAGAGCTGCAATGAACATTTTGGTACATGACTCTTTTTGAATTTTGGTTTTCTCAGGGTATATGCCCAGTAGTGGGATTGCTGGGTCATATGGTAGTTCTATTTGTAGTTTTTTAAGGAACCTCCGTACTGTTCTCCATAGTGGCTGAACCAATTCACATTCCCACCAGCAGTGCAAGAGGGTTCCCTTTTCTCCACACCCTCTCCAGCATTTATTGTTTCTAGATTTTTTGATGATGGCCATTCTGACTGGTGTGAGATGATATCTCATTGTAGTTTTGATTTGCATTTCTCTAATGATTAATGATGTTGAGCATTCTTTCATGTGTTTGTTGGCAGTCTGTATATCTTCTTTGGAGAAATGTCTATTTAGGTCTTCTGCCCATTTTTGGATTGGGTTGTTTGTTTTCTTGTTATTGAGCTGCATGAGCTGCTTGTAAATTTTGGAGATTAATCCTTTGTCGGTTGCTTCATTTGCAAATATTTTCTCCCATTCTGAGGGTTGTCTTTTGGTCTTGTTTATGGTTTCCTTTGCTGTGCAAAAGCTTTGAAGTTTCATTAGGTCCCATTTGTTTATTTTTGTTTTTATTTCCATTACTCTAGGAGGTGGGTCAGAAAGGATCTTGCTGTGATTTATGTCATAGAGTGTTCTGCCTATGTTTTCCTCCAAGAGTTTGATAGTTTCTGGCCTTACATTTAGGTCTTTAATCCATTTTGAGCTTATTTTTGTGTATGGTGTTAGGGAGTGATCTAATCTCATACTTTTACATGTACCTGTCCAGTTTTCCCAGCACCACTTATTGAAGAGGCTGTCCTTTCTCCACTGTACATTCCTGCCACCTTTATCAAAGATAAGGTGTCCATATGTGCATGGGTTTATCTCTGGGCTTTCTATCCTGTTCCATTGATCTATCTTTCTGTTTTTGTGCCAGTACCATACCGTCTTGATAACTGTAGCTTTGTAGTATAGTCTGAAGTCAAGGAGCCTGATTCCTCCAGTTCCTTCTTTCGTTCTCAAGATTGCTTTGGCTATTCGGGATCTTTTGTGTTTCCATACAAATTGCAAAATTTTTTGTTCTAGCTCTGTGAAAAATGCCAGTGGTAGTTTGATAGGGATTGCATTGAATCTATAGATTGCTTTGGGTAGTAGAGTCATTTTCACAATGTTGATTCTTCCAATCCAAGAACATGGTATATCTCTCCATCTCTTTGTATCATCTTTAATTTCTTTCATCAGTGTCTTATAATTTTCTGCATACAGGTCTTTTGTCTCCTTAGGTAGGTTTATTCCTAGATATTTTATTCTTTTTGTTGCAATGGTAAATGGGAGTGTTTTCTTGATTTCACTTTCAGATTTTTCATCATTAGCATATAGGAATGCCAGAGATTTCTGTGCATTAATTTTGTATCCTGCCACTTTACCAAATTCATTGATTAGCTCTAGTAGTTTTCTGGTAGCATCTTTAGGATTCTCTATGTATAGGATCATGTCATCTGCAAACAGTGACAGCTTTACTTCTTCTTTTCCGATTTGGATTCCTTTTATTTCCTTTTCTTCTCTGATTGCTGTGGATAAAACTTCCAAAACTATGTTGAATAAGAGTGGTGAGAGTGGGCAACCTTGTCTTGTTCCTGATCTTAGTGGAAATGCTTTCAGTTTTTCACCATTGAGGATGATGTTTGCTGTGGGCTTGTCATATATGGCCTTTATTATGTTGAGGAAAGTTCCCTCTATGCCTACTTTCTGGAGGGTTTTTATCATAAATGGGTGTTGAATTTTGTCAAAAGCTTTCTCTGCATCTATTGAGATGATCATATGGTTTTTCTCCTTCAATTTGTTAATATGGTTTATCACATTGATAGATTTGTGTATATTGAAGAATCCTTGCATTCCTGGAATAAACCCCACTTGATCATGGTGTATGATCCTTTTAATGTGCTGTTGGATTCTGTTTGATAGTGTTTTGTTGAGGATTTTTGCATCTATGTTCATCAGTGATATTGGCCTGTAGTTTTCTTTCTTTGTGACATCCTTGTCTGGTTTTGGTATCAAGGTGATGGTGGCCTCGTAGAAGGAGTTTGGGAGTGTTCCTCCCTCTGCTATATTTTGGAAGAGTTTGAGAAGGATAGGTGTTAGCTCTTCTCTAAATGTTTGATAGAATTCGCCTGTGAAGCCATCTGGTCCTGGGCTTTTCTTTGTTGGAAGATTTTTAATCACAGTTTCAATTTCAGTGCTTGTGATTGGTCTGTTCATATTTTCTATTTCTTCCTGATTCAGTCTTGGCAGGTTGTGCATTTCTAAGAATTTGTCCATTTCTTCCAGATTGTCCATTTTATTGGCATAGAGTTGCTTGTAGTAATCTCTCATGATCTCTTTTATTTCTGCAGTGTCAGTTGTTACCTCTCCTTTTTCATTTCTAATTCTATTGATTTGAGTCTTCTCCCTTTTTTTCTTGATGAGTCTGGCTAGTGGTTTATCTATGTTGTTTATCTTCTCAAAGAACCAGCTTTTAGTTTTATTGATCTTTGCTATTGTTTCCTTCATTTCTTTTTCATTTATTTCTGATCTGATTTTTATAATTTCTTTCCTTCTGCTAGCTTTGGGGTTTTTTTGTTCTTCTTTCTCTAATTGCTTGAGGTGCAAGGTTAGGTTGTTTATTCGAGATGTTTCCTGCTTCTTAAGGTGGGCTTGTATTGCTATAAACTTCCCCCTTAGAACTGCTTTTGCTGCATCCCACAGGTTTTGGGTCGTTGTGTCTCCATTGTCATTTGTTTCTAGGTATTTTTTGATTTCCTCTTTGATTTCTTCAGTGATCACTTCATTATTAAGTAGTGTATTGTTTAGCCTCCATGTGTTTGTATTTTTTACAGATCTTTTCCTGTAATTGATATCTAGTCTCATGGCGTTGTGGTCAGAAAAGATACTTGATACAATTTCAATTTTCTTAAATTTACCAAGGCTTGATTTGTGACCTCAGATATGATCTATCCTGGAGAATGTTCCATGAGCACTTGAGAAAAATGTGTATTCTGTTGTTTTTGGATGGAGTGTCCTATAAATATCAGTTAAGTCCATCTTGTTTAATGTAGCATCTAAAGCTTGTGTTTCCTTATTTATTTTCATTTTGGATGATCTGTCCATGGGTGAAAGTGGGGTGTTTAAGTCCCCTACTATGAATGTGTTACTGTCGATTTCCCCTTTTATGGCTGTTAGTATTTGCCTTATGTATTGAGGTGCTCCTATGTTGGGTGCATAAATATTTACAATTGTTATATCTTCTTCTTGGATCGATCCCTTGATCATTATGTAGTGTCCTTCTTTGTCTCTTTTAATAGTCCTTATTTTAAAGTCTATTTTGTCTGATATGAGAATTGCTACTCCAGCTTTCTTTTGGTTTCCATTTGCATGGAATATCTTTTTCCTTCCCCTTACTTTCAGTCTGTATGTGTCTCTAGGTCTGAAGTGGGTCTCTTGTAGACAGCATATATAAGGGTCTTGTTTTTGTATCCATTCAGCTAATCTGTGTCTTTTGGTGGGAGCATTTAGTCCATTTACATTTAAGGTAATTATCGATATGTATGTTCCTATTCCCATTTTCTAAATTGTTTTGGGTTCGTTATTATAGGTCTTTTCCTTCTCTTGTGTTTCTTACCTAGAGAAGATCCTTTAGCATTTGTTGTAAAGATGGTTTGGTGGTGCTGAACTCTCTCAGCTTTTGCTTGTCTGTAAAGGTTTTAATTTCTCCATCAAATCTGAATGAGATCCTTGCTGGGTAGAGTAGTCTTGGCTGCAGTTTTTTCTCCTTCATCACTTTCAGTATGTCCTGCCACTCCCTTCTGGCTTGTAGGGTTTCTGCTGAGAGATCAGCTGTTAACCTTATGGGGATTCCCTTATGTGTTATTCGTTGTTTTTCCCTTGCTGCTTTTAATATGCTTTCTTTGTATTTAATTTTTGACAGTTTGATTAATATGTGTCTTGGCGTATTTCTCCTTGGATTTATCCTGTATGGGACTCTCTGTGCTTCCTGGACTTGATTAACTATTTCCTTTCCCATATTAGGGAAGTTTTCAACTATAATCTCTTCAAATATTTTCTCAGTCCCTTTCTTTTTCTCTTCTTCTTCTGGAACTCCTATAATTCGAATGTTGGTGCATTTAATGTTGTCCCAGAGGTCTCTGAGACTGTCCTCAGTTCTTTTCATTCTTTTTTCTTTATTCTGCTCTGCAGTAGTTATTTCCACTATTTTATCTTCCAGGACACTCATCCGTTCTTCTGCCTCAGTTATTCTGCTATTGATCCCATCTAGAGTACTTTAATTTCATGTATTGTGTTGTTCATCGTTGCTTGTTTCATCTTTAGTTCTTCTAGGTCCTTGTTAACTGATTCTTGCATTTTGTCCATTCTATTGTCCATTCTATCTCCAAGATTTTGGATCAACCTTACTATCATTATTCTGAATTCTTTTTCAGGTAGACTGCCTATTTCCTCTTCATTTGTTAGGTCTGGTGCATTTTTATCTTGCTCCTTTATCTGCTGTGTGTTCTTCTGTCTTCTCATTTTGCTTATCTTACTGTGTTTGGGGTCTCCTTTTTGCAGGCTGCAGGTTCGTAATTCCTCCTGTTTTTGATGTCTGTCTCCAGTGGCTAAGGTTGGTTCAGTGGGTTGTGTAGGCTTCCTGGTGGAGGGGACTAGTGCCTGTGTTGTGGTGGATGAGGCTGGATCTTGTCTCTCTAGTGGGCAGGTTCACTTCTGGTGGTGTGTTTTGGGGTGTCTGTGGCCTTATTATGATTTTAGGCAGCCTCTCTGCTAATGGGTGGGGTTGTGCTCCTGTTTTGCTAGTTGTTTGGCATAGGTTTTCCAGCACTGTGGCTTGCTGGTCATTGAGTGAAGCTGGGTGCTGGTGTTAAGATGGAGGTCTCTGGGAGATTTTCGCCATTTGATGTTATGTGGAGCTGGGAGGTCTCTTGTTGACCAGTGTCCTGAAGTTGGCTCTCCTACCTCAGAGGCAGAGCCCTGCCTCCTGGCTGGAGCACCAAGAGCTTTTTATCCACACGGCTCAGGATAAAAGGGAGAAAAAGTAGAGGGAATTAGTAGAAGTATGAGGAAAGAAAGAAGGAAAGGAGGGTAGGAAGGAAGGAAGAAAGAAAGAAAGAAGCAAAGAGGGAAAGAAGGAAAGAAAGGAGGGAGGGAGGAAGGAAGGAAGGAGGGAAAGAAGGAAAAAAGACAGAAAGAAAGAAGATACAGTAAAAATAAAATAAAGTATAATAAAGTTATTGGATTAAAAAATTCTTATTTAGAAAAAAAAAAAGGGACGGATAGAACCTTAGGACAAATGTTGGAAGCAAAGCTATACAGACAAAATCTTACACAGAAGCATACACATACACCCTCACTAAAAGAGGTAAATGGGGAAAAATCATAAATCTTGCTGTCAGAGACCACCTCCTCAATTTGGGATGATTCGTTGTCTAAAGGAGGGAAGGAAGAAAGGAAAGAAAGAAAGAAAGAACGAAGGTAAAGTATAATAACGTTATTAAAATTAATTATGAAGAAAAAAAAATTTTTTTTTAAAAACCATGGAGGGATAGAACCCTAGGACAAATGGTGGAAGCAAGACTATACAGACAAGATCTCACACAGAAGCATACACATACACATTCACAAAAAGAGGAAAAGGGAAAAAATCATAGATCTTGCTCCTAAAGTCCACTTCCTTAATTTGGGATGATTGGTTGTCTATTCATGTATTCCACAGATGCAGGGTATATCAAGTTGATTGTGGAGCTTTAATCCGCTGCTTCTGAGGCTGCTGGGAGACATTTCCCTTTCTCTTCTTTGTTCTCACAGCTCCCAGGGCTCAGCTTTGGATTTGGCCCTGCCACTGCGTGTAGGTCGCTGGAGGGCGTCTGTTTTTTGCTCAGACAGGATGGGGTTAAAAGAGCCGCTGATTCGGGGGCTCTGGCGCACTCAGGCCGGCGGGGAGGGAGGGGCACGGAGTGCGGGGTGGGCCTGCGGTGGCAAAGGCCGGCGTGACTTTGCACCAGCCTGAGGCGCGCTGTGCGTTCTCCCGGGGAAGTTGTCCCTGGATCCCGGGAACCTGGCAGTGGCGGGCTGCACAGGCTCCGCGGAAGAGGGGTGTGGAGAGTGACCTGTGCTCGCACACAGGCCCCTTGGCGGCGGCAGCAGCAGCCTTAACGTCTCCCGCCCGCCGCTGGGGTCCGCGCTTTTAGCCGCGGTTTGCGCCCGTCTCTGGATTCCGCGCTTTCAGCCGTGGCTCGCGCCCGTCTCTGGGGTCCGCGCTTTCAGCCGCGGCTCGCGCCCGTCTCTGGATTCCGTGCTTTCAGCCGTGGCTCGCGCCCGTCTCTGGGGTCCGCGCTTTCAGCCGCGGCTCGCGCCCGTCTCTGGGGTTCGCGCTTTTAGCCGCGGCTCGCGCCCGTCTCTGGAGTTCCTTTAAGCAGCGTTCTTAAACCCCTCTCCTCACGCCCCAGGAAACAAAGAGGGAAGGAAAAGTCTCCTGCCTCTTCGGCAGGTGCAGACTTTTCCCCGGACTCCCTCCCGGCTAGCTGTGGTGCACTAACCCCTTCAGGCTATGTTCAAGCCGCCAACCCCAGTCCTCTCCCTGCGCTCCGTCCGAAACCGAAACCCGAGCCTCAGAGCCTCAGCTCGCAGCCCCGCCCGCCCCGGCGGGTGAGCAGACAAACCTCTCGGGCTGGTGAGTGCTGGTCGGCACCGATCCTCTGTGCGGGAATCTCCCCGCTTTGCCCTCCGCACCCGTTGCTGTGCATTCCTCCGCGACTTCGAAGCTCCCCCCTCCGCCTCCCGCAGTCTCCGCCCGCGAAGGGGCTTCCTAGTGTGTGGAAACTTTTCCTCCTTCACAGCTCCCTCCCACTGGTGCAGGTGCCGTCCCTATTCTTTTGTCTCTGTTTTTTCTTTTGCCCTACCCAGGTACGTGGGGAGTTTCTTGCCTTTTGGGAGGTCTGAGGTCTTCTGCCAGCCTTCAGTAGATGTTCTGTAGGAGTTGTTCCACGTGTAGATGTATTTCTGGTGTATCTGTGGGGAGGAAGGTGATCTCTGCGTCTTACTCTTCCGCCATCTTCCGCCTTCTCCACATTTAATATCTTTTTATTTTATGTATTCATTGACTAATTATTGCCATCATAGCTATTTTTACTATGTTTTCTTTTAATCTTCATACTAGCTTAAAAGTGATTAATCCACTTACTATATATTTACCTTTTCAGTGAGACTTGTTCTTTCATGTTTCCTTGTTACTAATTAGCATCCTTTCTTTTCAGCTTAAAGAAGTCCCTTTAGCATTGTTTTCAAGAGGGTATTAAATCGTTTATTGGTTACACATGATAAAGGATGATACACAAGCTTCATTCCCAACTATAACTTTATCTGGTACCATAATTCAATTTAGATATATTGCATAGGATGTGCCAAGAAACTCCATGACTTTGCTTGGGTGACCCTTTTAAAGGTGAACTCCAGGTCACAACACAGTAACTGTCAGTTCAACTACACCAAGGTTTCTGAAGACAATGGCTTCTCCATCCAAGCAGGTTGTAAATAAATTTCACATGGAACCTGGCATCACCCTGAAGGAATGCTAACTTCACACTGTTGGGGTAGTTTACCAAAATGGCTTCAGAGTAGACTAACTACTTTACATAGCACATTTTAAAAAGACACATTTATTCAGTGTCGTGATCAGACTATTACATTTAACAATCAACAACATGGGTGCAAAAAACAAAAAATCTATATTAAAACCCTTGTTGGAATGCTTTATACTTTCCACAGAACAGAAACTAAAATAACCTGTTATACAATTAGTCATAAATACAGTCCTCGAGCTTTTTTTTGCCCATACACATGAGTATTGTCTAAAACACGTCTTCTTTGTAGCAGCTAGGCCCTGCCACCACTGTGCTTGGCTGAGTTCACAAATCTGTTGTAACCTGTAGTTTCCCTGTCACTTCTCTGGCTCTCCTCTCCTGCTAAGCTTTGTTTCCTGGCAGCAACTAAAACCTTCTGCCACTGCCATAGCTACTGATGCTGCTGGAACCACCATAGCCACCTTGGTTTTGTGGTTTGGCAAAGTATTGGCCCCTACCACCATAGGGCCCAGAACTTTTGCCTCCAAAGTTTCCTCCTTTCATGGGTTCAAAATTTGAAGATTAATTGTTATAATTGCCAAAA
Source organism: Tursiops truncatus (assembly GCF_011762595.2). Classification (NCBI taxonomy): domain Eukaryota; kingdom Metazoa; phylum Chordata; class Mammalia; order Artiodactyla; family Delphinidae; genus Tursiops; species Tursiops truncatus. Next base: position 126,496,065 of record NC_047034.1, read on the forward strand.
TCATTGTAGCTTCCGCCACCTCCAAAACTGCTTCCATCATTACCAAATCCAATATAGCCATCCCCACTGCCACCATAGCCACCACCACATCTGCCACCAAAGCCACCTTGACCACTGACGTTTCCTCCACGACCAAAGCTGTCATTCCCTCCAAAACCCCCTCGACGACCACCACCAAAGTTTCCAGAACCACTTTGACCTCTTTGGCTGGATGAAGCACTAGCCACCTTTTCCTTAGATAGGGCTTTCCTTACTTCACAGTTGTGGCCATGCACAGAGTGGTATTTCTTTTTTTTTTCTTTTTGCGGTACGCGGGCCTCTCACTGTTGTGGCCTCTCCCGTTGCGGAGCACAGGCTCCGGATGCGCAGGCTCAGCGGCCATGGCTCACGGGCCCAGCCGCTCTGCGACATGTGGGATCTTCCCGGACCGGGGCATGAACCCGTGTCCCCTGCATCGGCAGGCGGACTCTCAACCACTGCACCGCCAGGGAAGCCCTGTTTTCCTCTTATTAGGAACTCTGGGCTTCCTGGATCTGGATGTCTATCTCCTTCCCAAGGTTAGGGAAGTTTTCAGCCATTATGTCTTCAAATAAGATTTCTTCTTTCCCTTCTTTCTGTTCTGTATTTTTCGTCTTTGTTCTCTTTCCTTCTCAGTTTTGGAGATTTCTGTTGAGATTTCTTCAAGCTGAGAGATTCTTTCCTCAGCAGTGTTCAGTGTACCAATAAGCCCATCAAAGGCATTCTTCTACAGTGTTTTTGGTTTCTCACTTTTCTTTTTGGTCCTTTTTGTTATGATTTCCATCTCTCTGCTTACATTGCCAATCTGTTCTTGCATTTTGTCTACTTTATCCATTAGAGCCCTTAGCATATTCATCACAGTTGTTTTAAATTCCTGGTCTAATAATTCCAACATCCCTGCCATGTCTAGTTTTGATGCTTGCTCTACCTCTTCAAAATTTTTTTTATCTTTTAGTATGATTTGATTTATCTTTTAGTATGATTTTTATATCTTTTAGTATAATTTTTTATCTTTTAGTATGATTTTTTTATCTTTTAGTATGATTTATCTTTTAGTTTGATTTTTATCTTTTAGTATGATTTTTTTATCTTTTAGTATGATCTTTTAGTATGATACATATGATACATGATGTATCAGGTAAAAGGAGCTGCTGTAAATAGGCCTTTAGTACTGTGGTGGTAAGGTGTGGAGGAGGCAGGCATTTTAGTCCTTTGATTAGGTTTCAGCCTTTCAGTGTACCTATTCCTGTGGACTATGAACTTCACAAATGTGTCTCAGTTTTTTTCCCCACCCTTAGGTAGGACAAGACGTCTCCAGTGTGCTGGTGCTGGGTATTTCCCTTCCCACAGTTCAGTTAGGCTCTGAAAAGACCCTGGCAGGCTGTTCTCTGCTGAACTAGTTTATTCTGAGGGCAGGCATTGTTAAGAACAGAGTGCTCTGGTATATTTCAGAATGGTTCCTTTTCCCCTTCCCCTACCAGAAGCATGAGGGATTTTTTTTTTTTTTTTCTCATACTCACTCTGGGAATCTGGTCCAGCTCCTGGAGATAAAGCTTACAAAATGCAGGGGCTTCCCTATGACTGGGCCCCTTAGAGTTTTTAACTCTCAGACTTGTCCACACTGAACCTGCACCAATTCATCATTTACAGTTCAGGTTTTCCTACCCCAGAACTGGTTCCCACAGCAGTTTCTACTTCTGAGTCTCTGCTGCAGTAAACTGTGACTCTCCAATCTTAGAGGCAGCAGTTCTTTTCCCTGTGTCCTTACCTCTTTTTCAGATCCAAGAAGAGGTGTTGATTTTTCAGTCTGTTTAATTTTTTACTTGTTGTTAGTACAGAATGGCAACTTCCAAGCCCCTTAACTGTGGAACTGGAAACTCTGAGTCCCATCTTCTTAACCTGAGGACAGAATGCTCAGGTGAATCTGCCCAGATCCTTCTCTGTATCTAGCTGGGTTTTACCATTCTTAATATAGTCCCTACTCTCCTTTCCAGTAGGTCTCCTTAGGTAAGTTGAGGAAACTCATTTCACTTCACAGACATGTTCTGTTTTACCATACTCCTGAGAGCAGCAGAGAAGTCATGGTGAACAGAAAACACAAAGCAGCCCACTTACCCTGACCATGTTTTCAGTGGACATTCAGTGCCTAGCTTGTCAGGTGCTGTTAGTGGGTTAAGCTCTGTGTTTCCAAGGACTTACTCATGGTCTCACCCTGTGATTTCCCTCTAAGTGTCTCTTATAAACTCTCAAAGAAGCTGAAGTCAGATTATGGCCCAGATAGTTCTGCTTGTCTTCTCTTGGGAGTCCTCATCTAATTGTCCTCATCTAATAGTGGTTTTGTTTTCTCCTTATGCATCTGTGTTAGTGTTTGCTATTCTGTTTTTTTAACTAGACAGTGTATTATCTAGGTATACATTGTTTGATGGTTGATGGGCTTGTTAGTTCCTTGGCAATCCCAGCCTAATTTATGGACATCAAAGTGGTCTTGGTGACCAAAGACAGACCCAAGCAGAGAAATGCAGGTGCTCGTAGTTGGGAGATTGGCAAGTAATAGCTGATGCAGAATGGATACATGCAGGACCCCAATAGCATTTGCCATAGGAGAAAAAAACCTTAAAACAAAGCAAGAGAATGATCAATACAAAAGTTACGCAAAGTGAATACTTCTTTTGGAGGTAGCTCGAAGGAAGGGGCCTATGATGGGAGAGTGTCCAGGGGGCTTCTAAGCATCTAAGGATGTTCTATTTCTTATACTGGTTTGTGAGTACATGGTATTAATTCTTAATTCACATATATGTGTTATACACTCTTCTGTGAAGGTATATATTTCACAATAAAGGTTTTATTAAAATAATGGGTATAGCACAGGGAACTCTGCTCTGTAATGGCCTATATGGGAAAAGAATCTAAAAGACAGAGGATATATGTATATGTATAACTGATTCACTTTGCTGTATACCTGAAACTAACACAACACTGTAAATAAACTATACTCCAATAAAAATTTTAAAAATAATGGTACAATTTATATTAAAGAATTTGATACAGACCAAGTAAGTATTGAGATTTTATGGATCAATAAAAAAGCATGTCTTCCTTGCCTGATTTTGGTTGAAATTGAAAGAGATTCAGGAGTCACAGAGAAGGAAATAAAAGTAGTACCTTTATTACTGATGAAGTTAATTGAAAAATGTAGCCTTAAATCCACAGCTAAGTGGACTTGCTGTTTTCCCCTCCAGAATAGATCTTACCAATAGTAATTGGCACAGCTAGAAAAGCACAGACCTCCTTTGCATGGGTGAGAACAGACCAGAATGCATGCTTTTTGCAAGTGAGCAGGCTTAACAAAAGAATCCAGAAGTGGCTGAGCTGCAATTCTTTCTCCTAAACTCTCCTATAGGATTAGCCATTTCTCTTTCCCTGGCAATTAGTGAATGAGGGACATAGAGAAGCCAGAAATGTCAATTTAGCTGAAATTGCCTCTGTAAAGATTCACAAAAACTGAGGAAAAGTTTTCCCACCTAACAGTATACATACAATAATTTATTACAGAAGTGTCATTTCAAAAAAATGGATAATTCAATAAATGTATTAGTGTTCCTGGCTAACTTTTGAAAATACAGTTAAATCCTAAAACTCAGTAGATTTCATAAAGACAGTTTGTTTTCTGTGTATATTATACTACAATAAAAATTCTTTTAAAAAAGTATGTGTGATATGAGCTCATTTTTATTAAAAATATGCATTTATATTTGTTCATATACAAACACATATATATTTATGTCAGTCTGGAAAGACATGCATGAAAATGTTAGCAGTTATTATTTCTAGGTGATGGAAATGTAAGTCTTACCTTTTCTTTTACAGTAAGCATGTCCTTTTACTCAGCTAAAATAAAATTATTTTTCTTCCTTTTTTTTTTTTTTTTTTTTTTTTTTTTTGCGGTACGCGGGCCTCTCACGGTTGTGGCCTCTCCCGTGGCGGAGCACAGGCTCCGGACGCGCAGGCTCAGCGGCCATGGCTCACGGGCCCAGCCGCTCCGCGGCATGTGGGATCTTCCTGGACTGGGGCACGAACCCGTGTCCCCTGCATCGGCAGGCAGACTCTCAACCACTGCGCCACCAGAGAAGCTCAAAATTATTTTTCTATAAATGTTACGTGGCCAATTGTTACTCTTTTATAGTCTGAATTAAACTAGTAGACAGAAACAATGTTTTAAAACTTGTAACAACTTTACACAATCGTACACACAGAAATGCTCAAAACATACATATAGTAGGGAATACTTTTTTTTCTGATAGTAATTAAAATAAGATTTCTTTAATAGTGTATGACAGTATAAAACTGGGAAGTCACACTCATTATTTATTATTCTACCTTGTACATGATATTATGGCATGTACATAATATCTGTTTCTTAGGTTTTCTGTTTCTTAGGTTAATTTTTATTCCAGTGAACAAATGTAATGATGTTACCTAAACTAAAATTACCAATGAATGTTATTTGTTATCTTTAAAGAAGAAACAACTTTAAATCACCAAAACATCTTACATTGCTCATTTATAACTTGTATATTTATTTATGTAACAATTATCTTATTAGTGACCATGTAACAATATATTTCTGTATGCTCAACTTCCTAAACTTTTAGTTAACGGAAGAAAAAGAAGGTTAGGTAATTCAAAATTCAAAGAAATAATTTCTTTCTAAGGTCTTTTACTTTGTGACCATGGAAATTGTACCCTTTTCAATTCATCAAAATATACTAGGTATTTATTTACTCTGTGCATGACTTTGTTACATACTATCAAGATACGTTCATTAAGATAGAAATGTTATTATGAGATGTGAATTAACATTCTTACTAATTGAAAAAATTGTTAAATACCAGAGCTCTTTCATTCCACATCATGAAAATAAAAGTTCTAACAATGAAGTAGTTGCATTTATTAGATCTAGATCCTGTTTTGATTTTCAGGGAAAATAACTTTTTATTAAATCATTGTACTTTAACTGAAAGTTTAGTAAGGTTAGCATGTAGGAATATATCATTACATGGTCACTGATACGATAATTTATATATGAGAATTTCATTGTTATATCAGCAATAAAAGGGGTTGGGCACTTTTTATTTTTATATATTAAAGATAAATAACATTACCAGTTTTTGTTTGGAGGCCATTGTTATATTTGCTAATTTGATTAAATATAGATAAATTAAACAAAAATTTAAAAAGAGAAGGTAATAACCATACTAGTCTATAAATTTCCTGAGAACAGTCTGTCACTTTCCCAAGTACAATCTTTACACATTAGTATATAGGAAATTTAACTTGATAAAAATGGAATTATATGATTACAAATAAAAAGTACTATAGAATATAGTATGTTATATGTTAACCTTAAGTAAAGCACCTTAAAACCTTATTATAACATGGTTGTCCAGGACCATATCAAGGCAGCCCTATACTGACAGACTAATGAGATTATGTGGCACCAGTTTGGGATAAAGAGAGGAAGGCATGGGGATCAGAATAGATGGTGAGGATTATTTGCAGCTATTACTAAAACATTAAGGTATTTGTAGATGCTAAAAGTGTAATGGCTAAGGATCTCTTAAGGTGTCCTCTTGATTTATTTCTTTTTCATCGTTACCTACTTCCTGCCATTGTTGGAAAACAATAGTATTTTTTCCCTGAACAATAGATTTTCTTATCTTAGATTTTGCTATAACTCGTTATATATAAGCGAAAATATTAGAATTTGGTTCAAAATACTTTGTACCTTTCTGTTTCTTTATTTAGGCATAATGTCCACTGCTTGGGATTTGTACGATTCTTATAATGCTATGGAGCTTTCATCTTTACCAGTAAAAAGATCTACAGTTGATTCAAGTAGTAAAGCAAGCATACCTTCTAAAGACTGGGACCAAAGACTGCCAGGGAGTAATTTAGAAAAAAGTAAGATTTCATTTATTTCAGTTTTTTAAAAATTGGGGTAAAATTGGTATATAACATTATATTAGTTTCAAGTGTACAACGTATAATTCAATCTTTGTCTACACTACAAAGTGATCACCACCATGTCTAGTTACTATCTGTCACTCTATAATTAACCCACCCCCTTTACCCATTTCACCTACCCCCCAACCTCCTTCCCCTCTAACAACCATGAATCTGTTCTCTGCATTTATGAGTTTGGTTTTTGTTTTGTTTTTTACATTCCACATATGAGTGAAATCATATGGTATTTGTCTTTCTGACTTATTTCACTTAACATAATACCGTGCATTTCCCTGATAATTAGTGATGTTGAACATCTCATGTACCATTTGGAAAAAATGTCTGTTTTGCTTATCTGTCCATTTTTAATCAGATTTTTTTTTTTTTTTGCTATTGAGTTCTTTGAGTTCTTTATATATTTTGGATTAACCCCTTATCAGATATATGGTTTGCAAATATTTTCTCCTATTCAGTAGGTTGTCTTTTGATTTCATTGATGGTTTCCTTTGCTATGCAGAAGCTTTTTAGTTTGATGTAGTACCACTTGTTTATTTTTGCTTTGGTTGCTTTTGCTTTGGAGTCAGATCTAAAAAATCAATGCCAAGACCAATGTCAAGAAGCTTATTGTCTATGTTTTCTTCTAGGAGATTTATGGTTTCAGGTCTTATATTTCAAGTCTTTAATCCATTTTGAGTTAATTTTTACGTTTGGTGTAAAATAGTAATCTAGTATCATTCTTTTGCTTGTGGCTGTCTAGTTCTCCCCACACCATTTATTGAAGAGACTATCCTTTCCCCATTGTATATTCTTGGCTCCTTCGTCATAAATAATTGACAATATATGTGTGCATTTATTTCTGTGCTCTCTATTCTGATTCATTGATCTATGAGTCTGTTTTTATGTCAATACCATGCTGTTCTGATTACTAGTGCTTTGTAGTATAGTTTGAAATCAGAGAGTGTGTACCTCCAGCTTAGTTCTTCTTCCTCAAGATTGCTTAGACTATTCACTGTCTTTTGTGGTTCCACATAAATTTCTGAATTATTTGTTCTAGTTCTGTGAAACCTGCCATTGGAATTTTGATAGGGATTGCATTGAATCTGTAGACTGCTTTGGGTCACATGAACATTTTTTTTTTTTTTTTTTTTGCGGTACGCGGGCATCTCACTGTTGTGGCCTCTCCTGTTGAGGAGCACAGGCCCCGGACGCGCAGGCTCAGCGGCCATGGCTCACGGGCCCAGCCACTCCATGGCATGTGGGATCTTCCTGGACCGGGGCACGAACCCGCGTCCCCTGCATCGGCAGGCAGACTCTCAGCCACTGCGCCACCAGGGAAGCCCCACATGAACATTTTAACAATGTTAATTCTTCCAATCCATGAGCATGGACTACCTTTCCATTCATTTATATCTTTTAAAATTTCTTTTATTAGTGTCTTGTTATTTAAGATTTTTTGGAATGTTTTCATGTGACATTTTTAACAAATTCTTTTGTAGTAGTTACAATATTTTCTTTCTGGTGGAACATGAAAAATACAACTTTTACTTAGAAATATCATTGTTACTCTTTTTTTTTTTGCGGTACGCGGGCCTCCCACCGCCGCGGCCTGCCCCGCTGCAGAGCACAGGCTCCGGACACGCAGGCCCAACGGCCATGCCTCACGGGCCCAGCCGCTCCGCAGCACGTGGGATCCTCCCAGACCAGGGCACCAACCCGCGTCCCCCGCACCGGCAGGCGGACTCCCAACCACTGCGCCACCAGGGAAGCCCCATTGTTACTCTTTCACATAGTCTTGAACTTTGAACTGAAAATTTTATTTTTTCTTGGATACCTGTCAAGAGTTTCAAAGATCGTATCTTTCTCTGTCGCTTCTTTACTTGCTCTTAAGCTCTTTTTCATACATGTAGGTTCCACAGTTTTCTCTCTCTCTTTCTATACGTTAGATAACTTGTAAGAAAAACAAAATATGCAAGCTCTGTGACAACATAAAATGGAGATACGTTAACAACAATGGCTTTTAATTGGGGACAATTTTACCTTTCCTAGGGGACACTTGGCAATATCTGGAGACATTTTTGGTTGTCATGACTATGTTGACATTTTGGGTAGATGCCAAGGATACTGCTAAAATTTCGTCAATTCACCAAAGAGCCCCACAACAAAAAAAATTATCTGGCCAAAATGTCAATAGTACCAAGGCTTGGAAATCCTGCATTACAAATTTAGCTTTTAGTATGTTAAGTTTTAAGATTAAATGTTATAATTAAAACCAACACAAAATTGTAATTCTCCAGATATACTGCTATGAAAGAATTTTTACAAAGTTCAGTTATAAGAAGTTTGTTAAGTTCCACTTCTGATTATATTGTGATTATATAATTTTTGTCTCCATATTCTGAACTTCTGAGTCTTTTTCTTCTAGAATTATATTACTACATTTAAGGGATGGTCTTTACTTCAAACTATACCCTGGCAAAGTTTTGTAAAGTTTTGGTAAATTTTCATAAATTGAACTCAAATATTTCTACTCTCACTAATTTTGACCCAAAGACAAATGTAATATTTAAAAATAGTAAATCAGTAAATATTTTGAAAAGCCAAGTTTAAAAAGAATTGGTAATTTTCAGAAAACAATGACCTTATTTATAATGACTACATACCCTTCACAGATACAGATTCATGGAACTTATCACCTTATAACTTGCTCTATCATTGTTTCTCAAGTTTACTGTTAAAAATGTCTAAACATTAGATGTGTTACCTATATCCTTTTGGTTTTTTTAAATGATATTTATGGTATGTAGACTATATCCATATTTTACTGAAAGTTATTTATAATGAACACCAGTTCATTTTCCCAGAGGAAAGTGAAGGGGAAGAATGAATCATTAGTAACCATTAAAGAAACATTATTTTTTTGTTATTTAAGTATTAATGTCCATACAGTAGGTTTGCTTTTAGAAGATTCCAAAAATTGCTAGGAAAAAAATCAATCTTAGACTAAAAATTACATGAGACTTCAAAATATATTATCCCACCCCCATTAAAGCCATTGATCCACAAAAAAGTGTTAGTGGAAGGTCCTACAAGGAAAATGTCTCAAATTGCGGGTCTTTTATTTCATGTGTGTATGGGTGTGCTTTTAAAAGCAAAAAGGGATAATATAATTATATTCAATAACTACAATACAAAGTGAAAATAAATTTTATTTTATTATGATGGCCAGTTAGTGGAATAGGAGACCCCAGAACTAGGAAAAGGGAGAAAATAAAACATAGAAAAATGTATTCAACAGAGCCAAATGATCAGATTTATTGAGAAAGTAATTCAGATAAAAACTAGGACTAGGTCACCTCTAAGGTCCTTTTTGACTCTGAGATTTTGTAATGTAAACACAAAGAGAAGAAAGTTAAATATGATCCATATTGCTTTAAGAAGTATTTCTATTCCATTTAAATTTTGAATGTATGGGTTATATTTTAACCTCTGTTATCATATTCAAGGGAAAAATAGGCCAATAGTTTTCATTTTTGAAAGTGTATAAGGCCATAGCTCAGTTCACAGAGAAAAATTATTTTCTCTTAAAGGCTTTTTTTTTTTTTGCAGTAGGGTTTTAGATTTTAAAAAATGAGTAGGCATTTTAAGCAAAGGTTTATAGAAAAGTTGAGCAGATAGTACTGAGAGATTCATATAACTCCATCTCTGTCCCAACTCCACACAAAATTTCCCCTATTTCGAACATCTTGCATTAATGTAGTACATTTGTTACAATTCATAAACCCATATTAATATATTATTATTCATAGTTTACATTATAGTTTAATCTTTGTGCTGTACTGTTCTATGAGTTTTGACAAATGCATAATGACATATTTCCACTATTACAGTTTTACATGGAATAATTTCACTGACCTAAATTTCTCCTGTGCTCCACCTATTCTATCATTCCTTCTTCCCTATACCCCTGGCCACCACTGATCTTTTTATTGTCTCTGTATTTTTGCCTTTTCCAAAATATCATATAGTTGGAATTGTATAATATACAGCCTTTTCAGACTGGCTGCTTTCACTAAACAATATGCATTTAAGATTTCTCTATGTCTTATCATGACAGCTCATTTATTTTTATCACCGAATAATATTACATTATATGGATGTACCACTGTTTGTTTATCTATTACTTTATTGAAAGATATTTTGGTTGCTTCTAGTTTTTGGTGATTATAAATAAAGCAGCTATAAACATTCATGCGTTGGTTTTTTGTGTGGATATAAGTTTTCAACTCATTTGGGTAAATACCTAGGAGTATGATTGCTGGATCATATAGTGAGAGTATGCTTAGCTTAAGAAACTATGAAACTGTCCTCAAAAGTGGTTGTACCATTTTGCATTACCACAAGCAATGAATGAGTATTCCTGTTGCTCTCATTCTTGGCAATATTTGATATATTTGATATTGTTACTTTTTTTGGATTTTTAGCTATTCTTTTTAAAATTTATTGACATATAATGGATATAATATTATATTAGGTTCTGTTTTACAACATACTGATTCAACATTTAAATACATTATGAAATAATCACCAGGATATGTTCAGTAACCACCTGTCATCATACAAAGTTATTACAGTATTATAAGCTATATTCCTTATGCTGTATATTACTTCCTTGTGACTTATTTTATAACTGGAAGTTTGTACCTCTTAATCCCTTTTACCTGTTTCACCCAACCACCCACACTCATTTCCTCTGCAACCACCTGTTTGTTCTCTGTATCTATGTCTGTTTCTGGTTTTTGTTGTTTATTTATTTTGGTTTCTTGATTCTACATGTAAGTGAAATCATACAATATTTGTCTTTCTCTGACTTATTTCACTTAGGAAAATGCCCTCTATATTCATCCATGTTGTTGCAAGTGGCAAGATTTCATTCTTTTCTATGGTTTGGTATTATTCCATTATATATATACCATATCTTCTTTATCCATTTATCTATCAATGAACACTTAGGTTGTTTCCATATCTTTGCTATTGTAAGTAATGCTGCTATGAATATTGGAGTGCATGTATCTTTTCAAATTAATGTTTTCATTTTCTTCAGATATATACCAGGCAGTGGAATTGTTGGATCATATGGTAATTCTATTTTTAGTTTTTTGAGGAATCTTCATACTGTTTTGCGTAGTGGCTGTACCAATTTACATTCCCACCAACAGTGCAGGAGGGTTCTTTTTTCTCTACATCCTTGCTGACACTTGTTATTTATTGTCTTTTCTTTCTTTCTTTTTTTTTTTTTTTTTTTTTTTTTGGCTGCATTGGGTCTTAGTTGCTACATGAAGGCTTTCTCTAGTTCCAGCGAGTGGGAGCTACTCTTCGTTGTGGAGCATGGCCTCTAGGTGTGTGGGCTTCAGCAGTTGCAAAATATGGGCTCAGTGGTTGTGGCTCATGGGCTTAGTTGCTTTGCGGAACGTGAGATCCTCCTGGACAAGGGATCAGACCCGTGTCCCCTGCATTGGCAGGTGGATTCTTAATCACTGTGCCACCAGGGAAGTCATTATTATCTTTTTGATGTTAGCCATTCTGATAGGTTTCAAGTGATATCTCATTGTAGTTTTGATTTGCATTTCCCTGATCATTAGTAACGTTGAGCATCTTTTCATGTGTCTGTTGGCCATCTGTAGGTCTTCTTTGGAAAAATACCTACTTAGGTCCTCTGCCCATTTTCTAATCTGATTATCTGGTTTCTTGATATTGAGATGTATGTGTTCTTTATATATTTTAGATATTAACCCCTTATCAGATACATGATTTGTAAATGTCTTCTCTTGTTCGGTAGATTGCCTTTTCATTTTGTTGATAGTGTGCTTTTCTGTGCAAAAGCTTTTGAAATTGATGTAGTCCCATTTGTTTATTTTTGCTTTTGCTGCCCTTGCCTGAGGTGACAGATCCAAAGTTTTCCTAGCACGGCTTATTGAAGAGGCTGTCTTTTCTCCATTGTATATTCTTACCTATTTATCAAAAATAAGGTGACCATATGTGTGTGGGTTTATTTCTGGGCTTTCTATCCTGTTCCCTTGATCTATATTTCTGTTTTTGTGCCAGTACCATACTGTCTTGATTACTGCATCTTTATAGTATAGTCTGAAGTCAGGGAGCCTGATTCCTCCAGCTCCGTTTTTCTTTCTCTAGATTGCTTTGGCTATTCGGGGTCTTTTGTGTTTCCATACAAATAGTGAAATTTTTTGTTCCAGTTCTGTGAAAAATGCCATTGGTAGTTTGATAGGGATTGCATTGAATCTGTAGATTGCTTTGGATAGGATAGTCATTTTCACTATGTTGATCCTTCCAATCCAGGAACATGGTATACCTCTCCATCTGTTTGTATCATCTTTAATTTCTTTCTTTAGTATCTTATAGTTTTCTGCATATAGATCTTTTGTCTCCTTAGGTAGGTTTATTCCTAGGTATTTTATTCTTTTTGTTGCAGTGGTAAATGGAAGTATTTCCTTGATTTCTCTTTCAGATATTTCATCAATAGTGTATAGGAATGCAAGAGATTTCTGTGCATTAAGTTTGTATCCTGCTACTTTACCAAATTCATTGATTAGCTCTAGTAGTTTTCTGGTAGCATCTTTAGGATTCTCTATGTATAATATCATGTCATCTGCAGTGACCGCTTTACTTCTTGTTTTCCAATTTGGATTCCTTTTATTTCTTTTTCTTCTCTGATTGCTGTGTCTAAAACTTCCCAAACTGTGTTGAATAATAGTGGTGAGAGTGGGAAAACTTGTCTTGTTCCTGATCTTAGTGGAAATGGTTTCAGTTTTTCGCCATTGAGAATGATGTTGTTTGTGGGTTTGTCATTTATGGCCTTTATTATGTTGAGGTAAATTCCCTCTATGCCTACTTTCTGGAGGGTTTTTATCATAAATGGGTGTTGAATTTAGTCAAAAGCTTTTTCTGTATCTATTGAGATGATCATATGGTTTTTTTCCTTCAGTTTTTTAATATGGTGTATCACATTGATTGATTTGCATATATTGAAGAATTCTTGCATTCCTGGGATAAACCGTACTTGATCATGGTGTATGATCCTTTTAATGTGCTGTTGGATTCTGTTTGATAGTGTTTTGTTGAGGATATTTGCATCAGTGATATTGGCCTATAGCTTTCTTTCTTTGTGACATCTTTGTCTGGTTTTGGTATCAGGGTGATGGTGGCCTCATAGAATGAATTTGGGTGTGTTCCTCCCTCTGCTATATTTTGGAAGAGTTTGAGAAGGATAGGTGTTAGCTCTTCTCTAAATGTTTGATAGAATTTGCTCGTGAAGCCATCTGGTCCTGGGCTTCTGTTTGTTGGAAGGTTTTTAATCAAAGTCTCAATTTCAGTGCTTGTGATTGATCTGTTTATATTTTCTGTTTCTTCCTTGTTCAGTTTCAGAAGCTTGTGCTTTTCTAAGAATTTGACCATTTCTTCCAGTATGTCCATTTTATTGGCATATAGTGGCTTGTAGCAGTCTCTCATAATCCTTTGTATTTCTGTAGTGTCAGTTGTTACTTCTCCTTTTTAATTGCTAATTCCATTTATTTGGGTTTTCTCCCTGTTTTTCTTGATGACTCTGGCTAATGCTTTATCAACCTTCTTTATCTTCTCAAGGAACCAGCTTTTAGTTTCATTGGTCTGTGCTATTGTTTCCTTCATTTCTTTTTCATTTATTTCTGATCTGATCTTCATGATTCCTTTTCTTCTGCTAACTTTGGGTTTTTTTGTTCTTCTTTCTCTAATTGCTTTAGGTGTAAGTTTAGGTTGTTTATTTGAGATGTTTCTTGTTTCTTGAGATAAGGTTGTACTGCTATAAACTTCCCTCATAGACCTGCTTTTGCTGCATCCCATAGGTTTTGGGTCATCGTGTTTTCATTATCATTTGTTTCAAGGTATTTTTTGATTTCCTCTTTAATTTTTTAAGTGATCTCTTGGTTATTTAGTAGTGTATTGTTTAGCCTCCATGTTTTTGTATTTTTTACAGATTTTCTCCTGTAATTGATATCTAGTCTCATAGGGCTGCAGTCAGAAAAGATGCTTGATACAATTTAAATTTTCTTAGATTTACCAAGGCTTGCTTTGTGTCCCAAGACATGATCTATCCTGGAGAATGTTCCATGAGCCCTTGAGAAGAAAGTGTATTCTGTTTTCTTTGGATAGATTGTCGTATAAATATCAATTAAGTCCATCTTGTTTAATGTATCATTTAAAGCTTGTGTTTCCTTATTTATTTTCATTTTGGCTGATCTGTCCATTGGTGAAAGTGGGGTGTTAAAGTCCCCTGCCATGATTGTGTCATTGTCGATTCCCCTTTTATGGCTGTTAGCATTTGCATTATGTATTGAGGTGCTCCTATGTTGGGTGCATAAATATTTATAATTGTTTTATCTTCTTCTTGGATTGATCCCTTGATCATTATGTAATGTCTTTCTTTGTCTCTTGTAATAGTCTTTATTTTGAAGTCTATTTTGTCTGATATGAGAATTGCTACTCCAGCTTTCTTTTGATTTCCATTTGCATGGAATATCTTTTTCTATCCCCTTACTTTCAGTCTGTGTGTGTCCCTAGGTCTGAAGTGGGTCTCTTGTAGACAACATACATATGGGTCTTGTTTTTGTATCCATTCAGCCAGCCTATATTTTTTGGTTGGAGCATTTAATCCGTTTACATTTAAGGGAGTTATCAATCTGTATGTTCCTATTACCATTTTCTTAATTGTTTTGGGTTTGTTATTGTAAGTTTTTTCCTTGTCTTGTGTTTCCTGCCTAGAGAAGTCCCTTTAGCATCTGTTTTAAAGGTGGTTTGGTGGTGCTGAATTCTCTTAGCATTTGCTTGTCTGTAAAGGTTTTAATTTCTGCATCACATGTTAATGAGATCCTTGTTGAGTAGAGTAATCTTGGGTGTAGGTTTTTTCTGTTTCATCACTTTAAATATGTCCTGCCATTCCCTTCTGGCTTGCAGAGTTTCTGCTGAAAGTTCAGCTGTTAACTTTATGGGGATTCCCTTGTATGTTATTTGTTGTTTTTCCCTTGCTGCCTTTAATATTTTTTCTTTGTATTTAATTTTTGAAAGCTTGATTAATTTGTGTCTTGGCGTGTTTGTCCTTGGATTTATCCTGTATGGGACTCTCTGTGCTTCCTGGACTTGATTGACTATTTCCTTTCCCATAGTAGAGGTTTCAACTATAATCTCTTCAAATATTTTCTCAGATCCTTTATTTTTCTCTTTTTCTTCTGGGACCCCTATAGTTTGAATGTTGGTGCATTTAGTGTTGTCCCAGAGGTCTCTGAGACTGTTCTCAATTCTTTTCATTCTTTTTTCTTTATTCTGCTCTGCAGTAGTGATTTCCACTATTTTATCTTCTGGGTCACTTATCTGTTCTTCTGCCTCAGTTATTCTGCTATTGATTCCTTCTAGAGAAATTTTAATTTCATTTATTGTGTTGTTCATCATTGTTTGCTCTATAGTTCTTCTAGGCCCTTGTTAAACATTTCTTGTATTTTCTCCATTCTATTTCCCAGATTTTGGATCATCTTTACTATCATTATTCTGAATTCGTTTTGAGGTAGACTGCCGATTTCTTCTTCATTTGTTTGGTCTGATGGGTTTTTATCTTGCTCCTTCATCTGCTGTTATTTCTCTGTCTTCTCATTTTGCTTAACTTACTGTGTTTGGGGTCTCCTTTTTGCAGGCTGCAAGTTCGTATTTCCCATTGTTTTTGGTGTCTGCCCCCGGTGGGTATGGTTGGTTCAGTGGGTTGTGTAGTCTTCCTGGTGGAGGGGACTGGTGCCTGTGTTATGGTGGATGAGGCTTGATCTTGTCTTTCTGGTGGGCAGGATCATGACTGCTGGTGTGTTTTGGGGTGTCTGTGACCTTATTTTGATTTTAGGCTGCCTCTCTGCTAATGGGTGGGGTTGTGTTCTTGTCTTGCTAGTTGCTTGGCATAGGGTGTTCAGCACTGTAGCTTGCTTGTTGTTGAGTGGATCTGGATCTTAGAGCTGAGTTGGAGATCTCTGGGAGAGCTTTCGCTGTTTGATATTATGTGGAGCTGGGAGGTCTCCTGTGGACCAGTGTCCTGAACTTGGCTCTCCCACCTCAGAGGTACAGGCCTGACACCTGAACAGAGCACCAAGACCCTGTCAGCCACATGGCTCAGAAGAAAAGGGAGAAAAAAAGAAAGAAAAAAAAAATAAAATAAAGTTATTAAAATAATTTTTTTAATTATTAAAAATAAAAAAATTTAGAAAGTAATACAAAAAAGAAGAAAAAAGGAAAGAGGAGAGCAACCAAAGCAAAAAACAAATCCACCAATGATAACAAGCACTAAAAACTATACTAAACAAACAAATAAATGAACAAAAAAAAGAGACAGACAGAACCCTAGGGCAAATGGTAAAAGGAAAGCTATACAGACAAAATTACACAAAGAAACATACACACTCACAAAAAGAGAAAAAGGAAAAAAAAATCTATATATCTATGTATAAGAAAACAAAAAAGAAGAGAGCAACCAAATCAATAAACAAATCTACCAATGATAATAAGCTCTAAATACTAAACTAAGATAAACATAAAATCAGAAACAAATTGATGCAGAAAGCAAACCCCAAGTCTACAGTTACTCCCAAAGTCCACTGCCTCAATTTTGGGATGATTCGTTGTCTCTTCAGGTATTCCAGAGATGCAGGGTCCATCAAGTTGATTCTGGAGATTTAATCCACTGCTCCTGAAGCTGCTGGGAGAGATTTCCCTTTCTCTTCTTTGTTCGCACAGCTCCTGCGGTTCAGCTTTGGAATTGTCCCTGCCTCTGCGTGTAGTTCTCCTGATGGCGTCTTTTCTTCTCTCAGACAGGCTGGGGTTAAAGTAGCAGCTGATTAGGAGGCTCTGGCTCACTCAGGCTGAGGGGAGAGACAGGTATGGAATGCGGGGTGAGCCTGCGGTGGCAGAGGCTGGCATGACGTTGCAACAGCCTGAGGTGTACTGTGTGTTCTCCCAGGAATGTTGTCCCTGGATCATGGGCCCCTGGCAGTGGCGGGGTGCACAGGCTCCCGGCAGGGGAGGTGTGGATAGTGACCTGTGCTTGCACACAGGCTTCTTGGTGGCTGCAGAAGCAGCCTTAGCATTTTATCCCCATCTCTGGTGTCCGTGCTGATAGCCACAGCTCGCGCCTGTCTCTGGGGCTCGTTTAGGCGGTGCTCTGAATCACCTCTCCTCATACACCCTGAAACAGTGGTCTCTTGCCTCTTAGGCAGTTCCAGAATTTTCCCCAGACTCCCTCCCGGCTAGCCATGGTGCACTAGCCCCCTTCAGGCTGTGTTCATGCCGCCAACCCCATTCCTCTCCCTGGGATCTGACCTCCGAAGCCCGAACCTCAGCTCCCAGCCCCGCCCGCCCAGGCGGGTGAGCAGACAAGCCTTTCCGGCTGGTGAGTGCTGGTCGGCACTGATCCTCTGTGCGGGAATCTCTCCGCTTTGCCCTCCGCACCCCTGTTGCTGCGCTCTCCTCCGCGGCTCTGAAGCTTCCCCACGCCACCCCGTCTCCACCAGTGAAGGGGCTTCGTAGTGTGTGGAAACTTTTCCTCCTTCACAGCTCCCTCCCAGATGTGCAGGTCCCATCCCTATCCTTTTGTCTCTGTTTATTCTTTTTTCTTTTGCCCTCCCCGGGTATGTGGGGAGTTTCTTGCCTTTGGGAGGTCTGAGGTCTTCTGCCAGCACTCAGTAGGTGTTCTGCAGGAGTTGTCCCACATGTAGATGTATTTCTGATGTATTTGTGGGGAGGAAGGGAATCTCCACGTCTTACTCCTCTGCCATCTTGAAGGTCTCTCTAATACTATGTTAAATAATAGTGGTAAGAGTGGACATCTTTGTCTTTTTCCTGATCTTAAAGGCAATGCTTTCAGCTTTTCACTTTGAGTATGATATTAGCTGTGGGTTTGTCATATATGGCTTGTATTATGTTGAAGTATGTTCCCTCTATTACCACTTTGTTGACAGTTTTTATCATAAACTGATGTTAACTTTTATCAAAACTTTTTTCTGCATTTATTGTAATGATCATATGATTTTTATCCATTGTTTTGTTAATGTGGTGTATCATGTTGATTGAGTTGCAGATATTGAGCCATCTTTGCATGCCTGGGATAAATCCCACTTGATTATGGTGTATGATCCTTTTAATGTATTGTTGAATTTTGTTTGTTAATATTTTGTTGAGGATTTTTGCATCTATGTTTATCTGGGATGTTGACCTGTTGTTTTCTTTTTGTTTTTACTGTCTTTGATTTTGGTATGTATGTTGGCCTTATAGAATGTATTTGGATGTGTTCCCTCTTCAATCTTTTGGAATAATTTGAGAAGAATAGGTAATAATCCTTCTTTAAATATTTGGTAGAATTCACCAGTGAAGCTGTCTGGTCTTGGACTTTTGTTTGTTGGGAGGTTTTTAATTAGTGAATCTCCTTACTAGTCATCTGTTAGTTCAGGTTTTCTATTTTATTATGATAAGTCTTTGTAGGTTGTGTATTTATAGGACTTTATCCATTTCTTCTAAACAACAAATTGGCTGTCCAATTTGTTTGCATGTAATTGTTCATAATAATCTCTTATAATACTTTATATTTCTGTAGTGTTGGTTGTAACTTTTCCTCTTTCATTTCTGATTTTATTTATTTGAGCCCTCTTTCCTTCTTGAAAAGTCTGGCTAAAGGTTTATCAATTTTGTTTATTTTTTCAAAGAGCCAGCTCTTAGTTTCATTGATTTTTTTCTATTTTTTTTAGTGCCTATTTCGTTTATTTCTGCTCTGATCTTTATTATTTCCTTCCTTTTAGTAACTGTGTGGGGGTGTTGGTTCTTCTTTCTCTAGTTCCTGTAGGTGTAATTTTAAATTGTTTGAGATTTTTCTTGTTTCCTGAGATAGACTTGTATCACTATAAACTTTCCTCAGGGAACTGCTTTTGTTGCATCCCATAGATTTTGCAATGTTGTATTTCTACTTTCATTTATCTCAAGGTATTTTTTGATTTTCTCTCTGATTTCTTCAGTAACTCATTTGTTGTTTTCTAACATGTTGTTTAGACTCCACATGTTTGTGTTTCCAGGTTTTTCTTGTAGTTGACTTCTTGTCTCATACCTTTGTGGCCAGAAAAGATGCTTAATATGATTTCAGTCTTCTTAAATTTACTGAAACCTGTACATGGACTAACATGTGATCTACCCTGGAGAATATTCAATGTGAACTTGAAAAGAATGTGTATCCTGCTGTTTTTTTGATGAATGTTTTGTATACCTATTAAACAATCTGGTCTGATGTGTTGTATAAGCCAAATGTTTCCTTTTGATTTTCTGTCTGGATCATCTGTCCATTGATGTAAGTGGGGTGTTAAAATCCCTTTCTATTATTATACAATTATGTATTATTGTTATATTATTCTATGATTATAATAATTCTTGTTAAATTATTATAAAATCTTTCCCTTTATGTGTATTTGTATTTGCTTTATGTAGTTAAATGTTCTTATGTTGAGTGTATATATATATTTACAAGTGTTTTCCTTTTTGTTGGGATGATCCCTTTATCATTATATTATGCCCTTCTCTGTATCTTGTAATAGTCTTTGTTTTAAAGTCTATTTTGTCTGATATAAGTATAGTTAGTCCAGCTTTCTTTTTATTTCCATTTGAATGGAATACCTTTTTCCATTCCCCCACTTTCAGTCTTCCTGTTGGTAACTCATTTTTTTTTTCACAATTCCATTCTAATATATATATGGTATTTCTGAGCTTATCTCTTTGTGGAGCTTTTCTTAGTGGATGCTCTACATATTGCAGTCCACTTGTGTTGACATTTTACCAGTTTAAGAGTAGAAATCTTCCCCCCCTTTATATCTTTTCACTCTCCCCTGTTTATATGTTTGCCCTAAATATTTCCTTTAAGTATTTAAATGGAGTATTTGAACATTAGAACTGTATCAGCTAGTTATAATTTTTATATCAACCATCAAACATAATTAAGAAAACTGAAGAGAAGGAAATTGTATTTACCTATATTTTTACTCTCCACATTCTGTTTTTCTCTCTGATATTCCAAAATTCTTTTTAAAAATAATTTCCTTCTTGTTTAGCCATTCTCCTTTAGCCATTCTTAAGGAAGATCTGCTGGCAACAAATTCTCTTAGTATTTCTTCATCTGAGAATATCTTAATTTCACCTTTATTCCTATAAAATATTTTTAGTGGATATAGAATTCTTGGTTGAAAGTTATTTTCTCTCATCACTTAGAATATGTGTGCCACCTCCTTCTGGCCTCCATGGTTTCTGATGACAAATCTGCTGTTATTCAAATTATTTCTCTCTATATATAAGACATCATTTCTTCTTTAATGCTTTCTGTATTTTTGTTTACTTTGTTTTCAGTTTTGAGAAATTTGAGTGTGATGTCTTGGTGTGGATTTCTTTAGGTTTATCTTCTTTGGAATTCACTGAGTTTCTTGATTCTGTATATTATTCTTTGCTAAATTTTGGAAATTTTCAGCTATTATTTCTTCAAGTACATTTTTCAGTCTCATCCTCTTTCTGCCCTCCCCAATGACATGAATGTTAGATAACTTGTTATAGTCCCACAGGCCTTTGAGCCTCTGTTCTTTTTTGTTTTTTTTTTCAGATTATTTTCTTTCTGTTTTTCAGATTAGGTAATTTCTATTGTTCTCTCTTCAAATTCAGTAATTCTTTCCTCTGTCCCCTTCATTTTGCTGTTGAGCCCATCCATTGAATTTTAAAATTTTGATTATTTCATTTTTCAGTTCTGAAATTTCCGTTTGGTTCTTGAATTGATTTACTAAGATTTTTAATTTCTTTGGTAATACTTTCTATTATTCCATTTGTTTCAAATGTGTTCATAAATGCTTGAAACATTTTTTTGATGGTTGCCTTAAACTGTCAGGTAATTCACATATCTCTGTCATCTCAGTGTTGGCATCTATTGATTTTATTTGTTTTTTCTTTGTTTCATTTAGGTTGAGATTTTCTTGGGTCTTTGTATGATGAGTGACTTTCAGTTGAAATTTAGTAATTTTGGGCATTATGTCATGAGAACTGGATCTTCTCTAAACCTTCCTTTTTAGCAGGCTTTGTTTGACACCATTTTGACAGGGGAATTTACTGCTCCATTACTGCCAGGTGGGAGTAGAAGTGGGGTTTTGTAGAAATCCATGTTCTCCACTTGACCTTCAATTACAGTGAGGGAGGGGATCATCTCCTCATTATTGTTTTGCAGGGGCAGGTGGGGAGCTCTGATTTCCATTGTTACCTATATGACTGGGGGGGATAGGAGCACCTCATTACCACTCCCTGACACCATGGATTGGGACTTGGCTTTACTACTTTGGGGCAGTTCTGTAAGTTCTGACTCTACCAGTCCAACTCTGACTATTCTATTGAGGAGAAGGGACATCTTGTTACTGCCAGATAGGTGTGGAATTCCATGTTCCCCAACTGGTCTCCGCTGACACTGCAGAAAGGGCAGCACAGTTATTATTTTTGTTAGGATTGAAAGTCCTGGCTCCTTACTGATCCTTTTCTGACACCACACCCACTGGAAGGCTAGGAGATTGGGATGCCTTGTTAGAGCCTGGCAAGGATGGAAGTCTAGGCTCCCCACTTGGCTAGTGGAATTTGTGGAATGGGTGGGGCTACAATTTTTTCTCTGTGTTTTTGTCTGGAGTGGAATGGTTATATTTTAAAAGTTTTTTTTTTTTTTTCTCTTGCAAGGTTTTTCTTTTCCTGGTCTTTTGGCTAGAGAGAGGAGGTTTGTCTGGAGTATGTGCAGCAATAAGGAATCCAGGGAACTCACCACTGTGTCATTCCTTGTGTCCTGAGCTCTCTTGTTGCTTTGCCTCCTTCTGTCAAAGGTTTTCAAAGGCTTCCTGTGTTTGTTTTATATATGATGTCCAAGGGTTTTAGTTGTATTTATAAAAGGAATAAGAAAAAGTGTCTACTTCATCTTCATGGATGCAGGATTCCCCTTCATTCTGTTTTTTTACTAAGTAATGTGGTAGGCAGAATAATCATTCTCCAAATATATACACATCCCAATCTCTGGAACCTGTGAATAAATTACCTTACATGACAAAAGAGACTTTCCAGATGTGATTATGTTAAGGATCTTCAGAGAAGGAGGTTATCCTGGGTTACTGGAGTGGACGGAAACTAATCACACGGGTACTTAAAATTGGAGCACTTTTTCCAGTTCTGGTCAGAGAGAAATGTAATGACGGAAGACTATCAGAGAGATGCAATATTGCTGTGTTTTGAAGATAGAAAAAGGGTTGCTGGTGGCCTCTAGAAGTGGGAAAAGGCAAGGAAATGAATTCTCCTCTAGAGCCTTCAGAAAGGAACATAACCCTATTAACTTTTTTGTTTTAGCCCAGTGAGACCTGAGTCAGACCTCTAACCTACAGAACTTTAAGATAATACATTTGTATGGGTTTAGTCCGCTAAGTTTTTGGTAATTTGTTATAGCATCAATAAAAATAAAATCAATAAAAATTAATTTATTGTTCCTATAAAGCAATAATCAAATCAAACCTTTATCTGAAGACTGCTAATAATTTTATTTCAGTTTGAATAAAAATATATAGAGATACAAATTACCTTATGAGTTATCATTGCTTATTTTCTGGAAAACACACATTTTTTGAGTGGTTAAGAATTCCAAAATGAGATAATTTATGTATATCTTGTACGTGCTTGGTTTGTAAAAGACGTTCAATAAATGTCTATTGAAGTTGTTAAATACTGGAGGAAAACAAATAGTGGTGGCAAAATGTCATTTCTTAAATCTTTAGAATGTACAAACCAGCTAATATTATTTGAATTATTTTAGCATTGCATCATATTTGTATTTTACAGTTAGTGAAGGTAGTTCTCTAATGGATATTGAAAATGTAATTCTGGCTAAAGTCCATGATGAAGAAGAAGACAACTCAGAGGCAGTATTGAAATCTGATAAGTTCCAACAGGACTTATTTTTTATGGAACGAGTTATAATGGAAAATATGTTTCAGCCAAAACTTGCAGCTTATCGTCAGCTTCCTGTTTTAAAAGGTATTTAATACATTATATACTAAAAATCTTTTGTAAAAAAACATGGTGTTGTTTTGAAATAACGATTTTGTACTTTAAAAAAGGTATTTAAAAATAATCACTTTTAATTAAGCTCAAATAATTTAAAAAATCAAATGATGTTATTATTTCTAAATGCAATATGTAGACTGAGTTATCACTGATCAGAAGACATTTTTATATAGTTTACAGCACTTAACATATGAGTAGCAAGAGAGTCCAGACCAGAAACCTGAAAGAAAAAGGTGTAGACCTTTACCTTTGGCCCTTTCCTCTCCGTTGTCCCCTCATTGAATTATTCTCTTATAATCAGACCCCCCTTTCCATTGCCATTTATACTTTCCAGGTTCTAGCTTTTATTACCTCTCCCTAATTTTATTACATACTCTTATTGCTACAAATCCCATCTCATCGATTCACAAAATATTTTGTAGGATTTGAGAGATTATCTAATTCAACTTTTCAATTTCAATTCCTAACTTTTAAGTATGGCTTAGGGCCAACTCCTTTAAGAAATCTTTCTTGATCCTTCAAGTCAAAAGTGATCTTCTACATCAAAAAATTAGGTTACAAAATTGCATGTGTGACAAATGGATGTAAACCTTTTTGCTTACTTACATCTAAGAATATTGAAAAACTATGTTTCTTATCTCACATTAGGTTGATGTTTTAAAATTTTTATCATATATATAAAGTTTTCGTCCCATAATTAGAGTTATAAGATTAAAATTTTATTGAGTACTGTAAATTTTGATGTTTTAAAAACAAAACTGGTGGTAGATCACTTCTTTAAATATATCTAAGAAATAGAAATATAGTAGGAAATTTTTTAATGAGGTAAGATTTACATATAATGAAATATATATATTTTAACTGCATAATTTGATATATTTAAGAATGTATAAGCCTATATAACTAATACTGTAATCAAGACAGAAAATATATTTACCAACCCCAAAAGTTCCCTTCAGCTGTTTTCCAGTTAAAATGTACACCCTTATAGACAGGCAAAGCTGATTTCTATCACTATAGAGAAATTGTTTTGGTATATCATATAAGTGGGTTCATATAGTAAGTATTCTTTTGTGTCTGGCTTCTTTTACTTAACATAATGTTTTTGAGATTCATCTACATTGATATGTATATAAGTAGTTCTTTTTTTTTCTGAGTACTACTCCTTTTTATGAATATACCATAATAATTTGTATATTCATTCACCTGCTGATGGACACCCGTACATCTTTGAGCTGTTATGAATAAAGCTGCTATGACCATTTTTGTGTTTCTTTTTATGGATATATGTTTTAATTTCTCTTAGATAAATACCTAGAAATGGAATTATTGGGTCTTTGGATAGATGTATGTATAACTGCAAAATACCTTTCCAGATTATTTGTACCATTTTACAATCCCACAAGAAATATACAGGAGTTGCTCCACCTTCCTTTTTTTTTTTTTTTTTTTTGGCTGTGGTAGGTCTTCATTGCTCAATGGGGGCTAATCTTCATTGCAGTGCGCGGTCTTCTCATTGCGGTGGCTTCTCTTGTTGCAGAGCATAGGCTCTAGGCACGTGGGCTTCAGTAGTTGTAGTACACGGGCTCAGTAGTTGTGGCTCACGGGCTATAGAGTGCAGGCTCAGTAGTTGTGGTGAATGGGCTTAGTTGCTCGGCGGCATGTGGGACCTTCCCGGACCAGGGCTTGAACCCGTGTCCCCTACATTGGCAGGTGGATTCTTAACCACTGCCACCAGGGAAGCCCCGCATTCTTGATAATGCCTGCCGTTGGCAATCTTTTTAATAACTTTTTTTGTCATTTGTATATCTTCTTCTGTGTAATATTTGGTCAAGTTCTTTGCGCATTTTAAAATTGAGTTGTCTTTTTAAAAAAAAAATCAAGTAGTAGGAGCTTTTTTTTAAAATATATTCTGGATACAAGCTCTTTGAAAGATACAACTATTTTCTTTAAGCCTATAACTTATATATTTGTCTGTTCTTGAGCAGACATTTTTAATTTTGATGAAGTCTTATCTATCAGTTTTTCCTTTTGTAGTAAATACTTTCCATGTCTTCTCTAAGAAATCTTTGCCTGCCCCAAGGTTGCAAATGTCTTTGTCTTGTTTCTGAACTTAGGATAAAGGAATTCAGTATTTCATTGTTAAATGAGATGTTAAGTATAGTTTTTTATAGATGCCTTTTACTGGTTTGAGGAAATTTCCTTCTCATTCCAGTTTGCTAGACATTTTAAACATAAATGGGTGTTGAATTTTGTTCAAAACATTTTCTAAATTATTAAAACAATTATGTAATTTTTTCCTTTAATCTGTCAATTTGGCCAGTTACAGTGCTTGATTTTAAAATGTTAAAACAAACTGAATTCCTCTGGTTAAACTTCACTTGGTTATGATATATTATCCTTTTTATATACTGTTGAATTCAATTTTCTAATACTCTATTGAGAATTTTCGTGACTAGTCTCATGCAACATATTTTTCTGTAATTTTCTGTTCCTTTGAAGTTCTTTAGTGTCATGATGGACTTATAGTATGAGTTTTGAAAGTCTTCCCTCATTCTCTGTTTTCAAAAAATTTTTGTGTATTATTTCTTCTTTAAATGTTTCATAAAATTTACCAGAAACCATCTGGGATGGAGTTTTCTTTACAGAAAGTTTTAAAATTGCAAATTTAATTTCTTTGACAAATATAGGGTTATTCTCTTCCTACCTGTATCAGTTTTGGTAATTTGTGAGGAATTTACCCATTTTTTCTATGTTGTTGAAATTATATGCATAAAGTTGTTTATAATATCCTCTCTTTAAATTCTTTTGATATCTGTAGGATTTACAGTGGTATCTCCTATTTCATTCTTGATATTGGTCATTTTTGACTTTTCTCTCTTTTTTATTAGTCTGGTTGGGGCTATTTCAATTATAGTAATCCTTTCAAAAATATCTTCTTGTTTCAATGATTTTCTCAATGTTTTGGTCTTTTTTTAAAAAAACTTCAGTTATTTTCATTTTTACTTTTATGTTTTTCTTCGTTGAATTTAATCTACTCTTCTTTTTGTAGCTTCTTAAGATGGAAGTTTGGATCATTGATTTTACATCTTTTTTTGTGTCTAAGGTAGGCATTTAATACTATAAATTTTCCTGCCTCTTACAAATATTGATATCTTGTGTTTTTATTATTATTCAGTTCCAAATAATTTTTAATTTTCCTTGTGGGTTTTTCTTTGATGTTTAGGTTAGTTAAAAGTATACTGTTTAGTTTCCAAGTTTTTAGTAATTTTTTATTCATCTTTTCTTACTGAATTCTAATTTAACATCGGCATGGTGGTCAGAGAACATATTCTATATGATTTCTACCCTTTGAAATTTATTAAGAATTGTTTTATGGCCCAGCATATGATGAATGTTCCACATTCAAGAAGATGGGATATTCTATTATTTAGTGCAGTATTCTTTAGATGTTAATTATGTCAAATTGATTGATAGTGTTTTACAAATCTTTCATTTTTATTGAGTTTTTGCTGACTTGTTCTATCAACTAATGAGAGTATTGTTAGAATCTTTAATTATGATTATGGATTTGTCTCTATTTTCTCTAGGCTTATTAATTTTACTGTATATATTTGAGAGCTTTATTATCAGATACATTTATACTTAAATTGTTCTATCTAGTCTAGACCCCTACCTGCACACACTTTAGAAAAAGCTAATTTAAAAAGCAAGATAATCTGAACAAAAGTTCACTGCTTGATAAAACAAACTTCAACACTGTATTGTTTGGAAGAAAACACAATCCAGTCATTCATGCTGTAAATTTTATGATGTACAGCCTCCAATAAAAATAATTACTAGTCACGTAAAGAAGCAGGAAAATGTGAGCCATAACTGAGAAAAATCAGTTAATAGAAACAGATGAAAAGATGACTGAGATGGTGCAAAAGCAGACAAGGACTTTTTTTTTTAATAGATCTTTATTGGAGTATAATTGCTTTACAATATTGTGTTAGTTTCTGTTATACAACAGAGTGAATCAGACATATGCATACATCTGTCCCCACATCCCATCCCTCTTGAGCCTCCCTATGCCACCCCTCTAGGTCATCACAAAGCACTGAGCTGTTCTCCCTGTGCTATGCTGCTGCTTCCCACTAGCTAACTGTTTTACATTCGGTAGTGTATATATGTTGATGCTACTCTCACATCACCCCAGCTTCCCCCTCCTACCCCGTGTCCTCAAGTTCATTCTCTATGTCTACGTCTTTATTCCTGCCCTGCAGCTAGGTTCATCAGTACCATTTTTTGTTTTAGATGCCATATATATGCATTAGCATATGGTATTTGTTTTTCTCTTTCTGGCTTACTTCACTCTGTCTGACAGATTCTAGGTCCATCCACCTCACTACAAATAACTCAATTTCCTTTCTTTTTATGGCTGAATAATATTCCATTGTATATATGTGTTACATCTTCTTTATCCATTTATCTGTCGATGGACATTTAGGTTGGTTCCATGGCCTGGCTATTGTAAATAGTGTTGCAATAAACATTGTGGTACATGTCTTTTTGAATTATGGTTTTCTCAGGGTATATGCCCAGTAGTGGGATTGCTGGGTCATATGATAGTTCTATTTTTAGTTTTTAAAGGAACCTCCATACTGTTTTCCATAGTGGTTTTATCAATTTACATTGCCACCAACAGTGCAGGAGGGTTCCCTTTTCACCACACCCTTTCCAGCATTTATTGTTTCTAGATTTTTTGATAATGGCCATTCTGACTGGCATGAAGTGATACATCATTGTAGTGCTTTTTCTGGTTGTTTTTTTAAATTTTTATTTATTTATTTTTGGCTGCGTTGGGTCTTTGTTGTTGTGCACGGGCTCTCTCTGGTCATGGCAAGTGGGGGCTACTCTTCGTTGCAGTGCATGGGCTTCTCATTGCGGTGGCCTCTCTTGTTGCGGAGCACGGGCTCTAGGCACGCGGTCCTTGGCAGTTGTGGCATGCAGGCCCAGCAGTTGTGGCTCGTGGGTTCTGCAGTGCAGGCTCAGTAGCTGTGGTACATGGACTTAGTTACTCTGTGGCATGTGGGGTCTTCCCAGAACAGGGCTTGAACCCGTATCCCCTGCATTGGCAGGCAGACTCCCAACCACTGCAGCAGCAGGGAAGTCCCCTCATTGTACTTTTGATTTGCATTTCTCTAATAACTAGTGATGTTGAGCATCTTCTCATGTGCCTTTTGGCCATGTGTATGTCTTCCTTGGTGAAATGTATATTTAGGTCTGCTGTCCATTTTTTAACTGGGTTGTTTGTTTTTTTGATATTGAGCTCCATGAGCTGTTTGTATATTTTGGAGATTAATCCTTTGTCTGTTGTTTAATTTGCAAATATTTTCTCCCATTTTGAGGGTTGTCTTTTTGTCTAGTTTATGGTTTCCTTTGCTGTGCAAAGACTTTTAAGTTTAATTAAGTCCCATTTGTTTTTATTTCCATTACTCTAGAAGGTAGGTCAAAAAAGATCTTGCTGTGATTTATGTCAGAGTGTTTTTCCTATGTTTTCCTCTAAGAGTTTTATAGTGTCCGGTCTTACATTTAGGTCTTTAATCCATTTGGAGTTTATTTTTGTGTATGGTATTAGGTAGTGTTCTAATTTCATTCCTTTACATGTAGCTGTCCAGTTTTCCAAGCACCACTTATTGAAGAGGCTGTCTTTTCTCCATTGTATGTTCTTGCCTCCATTGTCGTAAATTAGGTGACCATATGTGCGTTGGTTTATCTCTGGGCATTCTATTCTGTACCATTGATATATATTTCTGTTTTTGTGCCAGTACCATACTGTCTTGATTACTGTAGCTTTGTGGTATAGTTTGAAGTCAGGGTGCCTGATCCCTCCAGCTCTGCTTTTCTTTCTCAAGATTGCTTTGGCTATTCGGGGTCTTTTGTGTTTTCATATGAATTGTAAAATTTTTTGTTCTAATTCTGTGAAGAATGCCATTGGAAGTTAAATAGGGATTGCATTGAATCTGTAGATTGCTTTGGGTAGTAGAGTCATTTTCACAATGTTGATTCTTCCAATCCAAGAACATGGTATGTTCCTCCATCTGTTTATGTCATCTTTGATTTCTTTCATCAGTGTTTTATAGTTTTCTGGGTATAAGTCTTTTGCCTCCTTATGCAGGTTTATTCCTAGGTATTTTATTCTTTTTGTTGCAGTGGTAAATGGGAGTGTTTCCTTAATTTCTCTTTCTGATTTTTGTTGTTGGTGTATAGGAATGCCAGAGATTTCTGTGCATTAATTTTGTATCCTGCTACTTAACCAAATTCATTGATTAGTTCTAGTAGTTTTCTGGTGGCATCTTTAGGATTTTTTATGTATGGTATCATGTCATCAGCACACAGAGAAAGTTTTATATCTTCTTTTCCAATTTATATTCCTTTTATTTCTTGTTCTTCTCTGATTGCTGTGGCTAGGACTTCCAAAACTATGTTGAATAAGAGTGGCGGGAATGGGCATCCTTGTCTTGTTCCTTATCTTAGTGGAAATGCTTTCAGTTTTTCACCATTGAGTATGATGCTTGCTGTGGGCTTGTCATATATGGCCTTTATTATGGTGAGCTAGGTCCCCTCTATGCCCATTTTCTGGAGAGCTTTTATCCTAAATGGGTGTTGAATTTTGTCAAAAGCTTTTTCTGCATCTATTGAGATGATCATATGGTTTTTATTCCTTAATTTATTAATGTAGTGTATCACATTGATTGATTTGCGTATACTGAAGAATCCTTGCATCTCTGGGATAAATCCCACTTGATCATGGTGTATGATCCTTTTAATGTGCTGTTGGATTCTGTTTGCTAGTATTTTGTTGAGGATTTTTGCATCTACGTTCATCAGTGATATTGGTCTATAACTTTCTTTATTTTGTGATATATTTTTCTGGTTTTGGTGTCAGGGTGATGGTGGCTTTGTAGAATGAATTTGGGAGTGTTTCTCCCTCTGCTTTTTTTTGGAAGAGTTTGAGAAGGATTGCTGTTAGCTCTTCTCTTGATGTTTGATAGAATTCTTCTGTAAAGCCATCTGGTCCTGGACTTTTTTTTTGTCAAAGATTTGTAATTACGGTTTCAATTTCATTACGTGTGATCAATCTGTTTATATTTTCTAATTCTTCCTGGTTCAGTCTTGGAAAATTGTACCTTTCCAAGAATTTGTTCATTTCTGCATGGTTGTCCATTTTATTGGCATATAGTTGTCTGTCGTAGTCTCTTATAATCCTTTGTATGCCTGCAGTGTCACTTGTGATTTCTACTTTTTCATTTCTAATTTTATTGATTTGTGTCCTCTCCCTTTTTTTCTTGAGTTGTCTGGCTAAGGGTTTATTAATTTTGTTTATCTTCTCAAAGAACCAGCTTTTAGTTTTATTGATCTTTGCTATTGTTTTCTTCATTTCTATTTCATTTATTTCTGCTCTGATCTTTATGATCTCTTTCCTTCTACTAACTTTAGGATTTGTTTGTTGTTTCTCTAGTTGCTTTAGGTGTAAGGTTAGATTGTTTATTTGTGGTTTTTCTTGTTTCTTGAGGTAGGATTGTATTGCTATAAACTTTCCCCTTAGAACCGTTTTTGCTGCATCCCATAGCTTTTGGGTCATTTCGTATCGTTATCATGTGTTTCTATGTATTTTTTAATTTCATTTTTGAGGTTCAGCAATCTCTTGGTTATTTAGTAACGTATTCTTTAGCCTCCATGTATTTGTGTTTTTTACAGTTTTTTCCTGTAATTTATTTCCAATCTCCTAGTGTTGTGGTCAGAAAAGATGCTTGATATGATTTCAATTTTCTTAAATTTACCAAGGCCTGATTTGTGACCCAAGGTGTGATCTATCCTGGAGAATGTTCCATGAACCCTTGAGAAGAAAGTGTATTCTGCTGTTTTTGGATGGAATGTCCTATAAATATCAATTAAGTCCATCTTGTTTAATGTATCATTTAAAGCTGTGTTTCCTTATTTATTTTCATTTTGGATGATCTGTCCATTGGTGTAAGTGGGGTGTTAAAGTCCCTTACTATTATTGTGTTACTGTTGATTTCTCCTTTCATGGTTGTTAGCATTTGCCTTGTGTATTGAAGTGCTCCTATGTTGGGTGCATAAACTTTTATAATTGTTATATCTTCTTCTTGGATTGATCCTTTGATCATTATGTAGTGTCCCTCCTTATCTCTTGTAACATTCATTATTTTAAAGTCTATTTTATCTGATACGAATATTGGTACTCCAGCTTTCTTTTGATTTCCATTTGCATGGAATATCTTTTTCCATCCCTTCACTTTCAGTGTGTATGTGTCCATAGGTCTCAAGTGGGTCTCTTGTAGACAGCATATAGATGGGTCTTGTTTTTATATGCATTCAGCCAGTCTGTGTCTTTTGTTTGGGCATTTAATCCATTTACATTCAAGGTTATTATTGATATGTGTGTTCCTATTACAGTTTTCTTAATTGTTTTGGGTTTGTTTTTGTGCGTCTTTTTCTTTTCTTGTGTTTCCCGCCTAGAGAAGAGTCTTTAGCATTTGTTGTAAAACTGTTTTGGTGGTGCTGAATTCTCTTAGCTTTCAATTGTCTGAAAATCTTTTAATTTCTCTGTCGTATCTGAATGAGATCCTTGCTGGATAGAGTAATCTTGGTTGTAGGTTTTTCTCTTTTATCACTTTAAGTATATCCTGCCACTCCCTTCTGACCTTCAGAGTTTCTGCCGAAAAATCAGCTGATAATCTTATTGGGATTCCTTTGTATGTTATTTTTTGTTTTTCCCTTGCTGCTTTTAATATTTTTTTTGTGTGTTTAATTTTTGTTAGTTTGATTAATATGTGTCTTGGTGTGTTTCTCCTAGGGTTTATCCTGTATGGGACTCTCTGTACTCCTGGACTTGGGTGACTGTTTCCTTTCCCATGTTAGGGAAGTTTTCCACTATAATGTCTTCAAATATTTTCTCAGTCCCTTTCTTTTTCTCTTCTTCTTCTGGGACCCACATAGTTCGAATGTTGGTGTGTTTAGTGTTGTCCCAGTGGTCTCTGAGATTGTCTTCAATTCTTTTCATTCTCTTTTCGTTATTCTGCTCCTCTGCAGTTATTTCCACCATTTTGTCTTCCAGCTCACTTATTCGTTCTTCTGCCTCAGTTATTCTGTTATTGATTCCCTCTAGTGTATTTTTCATTTCAGTTACTGTGTTGTTCATCTCTGTTTGTTTGTTCTTTAGTTCTTCTAGATCTTTGTTAAACATTTCTTGTATTTTCTCAATCTGTGCCTCCATTTTTTTCCCGAGATTCTGGATCATTTTTACTATCATTACTCTGAATTCTTTTTCAGGTAGAGTGCCTATTTCCTCTTCAAGTTTTTGGTCTTGTAGGTTTTTACCTTGCTGCTTCATCTGTGACATAATTTTCTGCCATCTCATTTTTTTTTTTTTTTAATGAGTAGGATTGTGTTCCTGTCTTACTGGTTGTTTGGCCTGAGGCTTCCAACTCTGAAGTTTGTAGGCTGTTGGGTAGAATTGGGTCTTGGTGCTGAGATGAGGACCTCTGTGAGACCTCACTCCAATGAATATTCCCTGGCGTCTGAGGTTCTCTGTTAGTCCAGTGGTTCAGACTTGGAGCTCACGCTGCAGAGCCAGCCGAACCCCCAGCAAGTGAACGAAGATCCGGTTCACTTGGGGGTTCTTCCCATCTCCTTGGGTGTCAGGGTTCCCCACCAGTGGCCAGCAGGTGCCCTAATTTTAGGGAGACACTAACTCAAGACAAGGAATTTTAAAAAGCTATTGTACCCACAATAGCCAACACAATATTGAAGGAGAAGAACAAAGTTGGAGGACTGGAATTACCTGACTTCAAGAATTACCATAAAGGTACAGTAGTTAAGACAGTGTGGTATTGGTGAAAGAATAGGCACACAGATCAATGAAACAGAACAGAAAGCCCAGAATAGATACACAGAAGTATAGCCAACTGATCTTTGACCAAAGAGGAAAGGCAATACAATGGAAAGAAAAGATAGTCTTTCCAACAAATGGTACTGGAACAACTGAATATTTATGGGAAAAATAAAGAATGTAGATACAGACCTTACACTTTTCAGAAAAATTAACTCAAAATGGATCACAAACCTCAATGTAAGATGCAGAACTATAAAACTCATAGAAGACAACACAGGAGAAAATCTAGAGGATATTGGGTATGATGATGACTTTTTAGATTTAACATCAAAGGCATGATCTATTGAAAGAAATAATTGATAAGCCAGACTTCATTACAATTAAAAAGTTATACCATATTGATACTGTATGACCCAGAAATTTCATTCCTGGATATATAGCCAAAAAAACCAAAAACACTAATTCTAAAAGGTACATGTACCCCAATGTTCATAGCAGCATTATTTACAATTGCCAAGATATGGAACCAACCTAAGTGTCCATCAACAGATAAACGGCTAAAGAAAATATGGTGTATATATACAATGGAATACTACTCAGCCAAAAATAAAAATGAAAGTTTGCCCTTTGCAGCAAAATGGATGGATTTGGAGGGCATTATGCTAAGTGAAATAAGTCAGACAGAGAAAGACATGTACTGTGTATCACTTATATGTGGAATCTAAAAATACAAAAAACTAGTGAATATAACAAAAGAAGAAGCAAACTTACAGATATAGAGAACAAACTAGTGGCTACCAGTGAGGAGAGGGAACGTAGGAGGGGCTGTGTAGGGGATTAAGAGATACAAACTATTAGGTATAGAATAAGCTACAAGAATATATTGTACAACACATGGAACATAGCCAATTTTTATAATTACTGTAAATGGAGTATAATCTTTAAAAATTATGAATCACTATATTGTACATATTTAACTTATACAATATTGTACAGCAACTATACTTCAATAAAAAATAATTTTAAAAAACACAAAAAAACTTATGCCCTATGAAAGACATTGTCAATAGAATGAGAAGTCAAGTCACAGACTGGAGAAAATATTTGCAAAAGACATATCTGGTAAAGGACTCATCCAATATATAAAAATATCTCTTAAAACTCAACAATAAGGAAACAAACAACATAATTTTTAAAAATGGGCAAAAGACCTAACAGATACCTCACCAAAGAGATATACAGAGGGCAAGTAAGCATGTAAGAAGATACTCAACATTATATATTAAGGAACTTCCAATTAAAACATCAATGAGATACCACCACAAAACTATTGAATAGCTAAAATCCAAAACATTGATACTACCAAATGCTAGCAAAGATGTGGAGCAACAAGTATTCTCATTCAGTGCTGGTGGGAATGCACAATAGTTCATCCACTTTGGAAGATAGTTTGGCAGTTTCTTACAAAACTAAACATGCTGTAACCATATGGTCCATAACTGCACTCCTTGGTATTTACCCAAAGGAGTTGAATAATTATATCCACACAGAAATCTGCATGCAGATGTTTATAGCAGCTTTATTCATAATAGCCCAAACTTGAAGGCAAACAAGATGTTCTTCAGTAGGTGAATGGATGAATAAATTGCAGTATATCCAGACAATAGAATATTATTCAGCACTAAAAAGAAATTAGTTATCGAGCCATGAACAGACATGGAGAAAACCTAAATGCGTGTTACTAAGTGAAAGAAGCCAATTTGAAAAGGCTACATGCTCTGATTACAACTGTATGACACTCTGGAAAGGGAAAAAGTATGGAGACAGTAAAAAAATCAGGCGTTTCCAGGGATTAGAGGGTTGGGAGAAATGAATAAGCAGAGCACATAAGATTTTTAGAGTGATGAAACTATTCTGCATGATACATAATGGTGGGTACATGTCATTGTACACTCATCCAAACCCACAGAATGTACAACACCAAGAGTGAATCCTAATGTAAACTATGGACTTTGGGGGATAATGATTTGTCAGTATGGGTTCACTGATTGTAACAAATGTACTAGTGGTGCAGGATGTTGATCTGGAAGAGGCTGTGCATATATCTGTGTGTGAGGATTTGGGAACTCTGCACTTTGAGTTCAATTTTGCTGTGACCCTAAAACTACTCTACAAAAATAAAGTTTATTAAAGAAAAAGCTATAAAAATATGCTTAAGGACTTAAAATAAATAAGAATACAATGAGGAAAGTAATGAAAGCTACATATAGGACCAAATAGAACTTCTAGAGCTGAAATACATAATACATGAAATGAAAAATTTACTGTTTGGGTTTAACAGAATACTAAAAACTGAAGAAGATCAGTGAACTCAAAGACAAGCAAGAGGAACATTCCAAACTGGAGTACAAAGATAAACAAGTCCAAAAAAAAAAAAAAAAAAGAGCCTTAGTGACCTGTGTCACAAGATCATGTGATTTAATATGCATGTAATTGGAATTGTAGTACTAGAATAAAGAGGAGTGAAAGCAGAAAAATATTTGAAGAAAGAGTAGCTAGAAATTTTCCATACTTGAAAAAATTCTTTAAACCAACAATTATAAGAAGCTCAATGAAACCCAAGCAAGATAAACACAATGAAAACCACATTGAGGCACATTATAAGTAATATATCAAAAAAAGAATGTTAAAAAGTGCCAGAAAAAACACGTTACATTTAGGGAAGAAAGCTAATAATGCCCTTATTTCTTAACAGAAGCCAGAAGACAGTGCAATAACATTTTTACTGTGCTAAAAAATTCTATATATAGAGAAAATATCCTTCAAAAATCAAGGTGAAATAAAAACATGTTCAGACAAACAAAAACTGAGAGAATTCATTGCTAGCAGACCAGCACTGTAAAAAATATTAAAGGAAATTCTTCAGACTGATGGAAAATAATAATAGAAACCAGAATCTAAACAAAGAAATGGAGAATGCTAGAATTTGAAAATGTGAGTAAAAGTAAGAGACATTTCTCACCATTTTAAATTTCTTTAAAGATAATTAATTGACAATATAATTCTATATTTTATATGGCAAAGCAAAGGACCTAGAATAACTAAGTCAACTTTGAAACAGAAGAATAAAGTTGAAGGACTTACCCCACCAGATTACAAGTGACTATAAAGCTACAGTAATCAAGGCGGTGTGGTATTAGTCTAAGGATAGACATATAGATGATTGAAACAGAGTAGTGAGTCCAGAAATAAACACAGATCTATATGGTCAATTGATTTTTAACAAACATGCCAAGGTGATTCAATAGAGGAAGGCTGATCTTTTAAAATTGGTGCTGAAACAATTGGATATCCATATGGGCAGAAAAATGAAGATCAACTGTCACCTCATATCATATGTATAAATTAACTCAGAATGGGCCATAGATTTAAATGTAAAAATTAAAACTATAAAGTTCTAGAAGAAGATATAAGAAAAATTATTTGTGATCTTAGCATAAGAAAAGATACTTAATACACAAAAATCCCAAGGCATAAAGGAAAAAAATATGACTTTTGCAATAGTTAAAACACCTGCTCTTTGAATAACACTGTTAGGAAAAAAATGCAAGGCAACAGACTAGAAAAATATGTTTACAATACATACATCTGACTAAAGACTTAAGTTTTGAATATGTAATGGACATTTATTTACAGCCCAATAAAAAGAAGATAGACTAATGAAAAAATAGACAAAAGATTGTAAAGCAATTATACTCTAATAAAGATGTTAAAAAAATTAGACAAAAGGTTTGAACAGGAACTTCACCCAACAAATAGACACCTGAAAATGTACTAAACATAGTCATCAAGGAAATGCAAGTTAAAATCAATACACTAGGGCTTCCCTGGTGGCGCAGTGGTTGAGAGTCTGCCTGCCAATGCAGGGGACGCGGGTTCGTGCCCCGGTCCGGGAAGATCCCACATGCCGCGGAGCGGCTGGGTCCGTGAGCTATGGCCGCTGAGCCTGCGCGTCTGGAGCCTGTGCTCCGCAACGGAAGAGGCCACAACAGTTAGAGGCCCGCGTACCGCAAAAAAAAAAAAAAAAAAAAAAAAAAAAAAATCAATACACTAGCCGGAATGGCTGAAATTAAAAAGACTGACAAAACCAAGTGTTAGCAAAAACATGGAGCAGCTTGGGTTTTTCATATATTGCTGTGTGAGTATAAAATTGTACAGCCCAGACGTCTGCTAGGAAGTTCCTTAAAATGTTAAACACAGATCCATCCAATGACCCAATAATCCTTTTCCTGGATATTTACCCAAGAGAAAAAAATATGTCCACAAAAAAGACCTATATAAGAATGCTCATTACAGCTTTATTCATAATAACCCCAAACTGGAAAAAGCCCAGGTATCCATCAGTAGGTCAATGCTTAAACAAATGCTGGAGCACTACTCAGCAATAAAACTGAGTGCACTACTTATATACAAAATAACCTTGATGGATTTCAAAAACATTGTTAAGTGAAAGAATTCAGACACAAAAGAATGCATACCAATGGGCCCATTTTCATGATATGCTGTAACCAACAAAACTACTCCAAGGTTTTAGAAATTAAACCAGTGCCTGCCTATGGTAGATTAGGTTTGACTGGAAAGTAGCATGAGGAAACTTTTTCGGTTGATGGATATATTCTGCATCTTGATTGGATTGTTGGTTACATCAGTGTGTATATTTATCAAAACTCATCAAACTGTACAGCTAAAACCTATGCATGTCAATGATTGTAATTTTCTTCACAATTAAAAACTGCTGTGGTATTTATATTATCTGGGATTCATTTAAAGAGTGATATACCACTGTTATTTTTTAACAGCTTTATTGAAGTATAAGTGACAATAAACTGCCAATGCTTAAGGCATACAATTCAAAAGCTTTGATATATCACCACAATCAATGAATATATACAATTATATATAATGATATATATGTATATCTCAAATGTTTTTTTCATGTCTTTTATAATCCTTCCTTCTTGTTCCTCTTTGCCCCTCTCCTATCCTTAAGAAGCCACTGATTTGCTTTATATCCTTATATAGATTAGTAGTTTGCATTTTCTAGAATTTTATATAAATGTGCATTATGTACTCTTTTTTATCTAGCTTGTTTTCCTCAGCAAAAT
This sequence comes from Tursiops truncatus, assembly GCF_011762595.2. Classification (NCBI taxonomy): domain Eukaryota; kingdom Metazoa; phylum Chordata; class Mammalia; order Artiodactyla; family Delphinidae; genus Tursiops; species Tursiops truncatus. The sequence continues at coordinate 126,534,327 of NC_047034.1, forward strand.
TATTAAAATCAAAATTATTATTTCAGATTCACTCATGTGGTTGCATGTATCAATTGTTCACTCTTTTTTATAACTGACTAGTATTCCATTGTATGAATATCCTATACTATGTTTACCCTTTCATCTGTTGATTTATATTTGTTTCTAGTCTGGGGCCATTACAAATAAAGTTGGTAAAAATATTGGTATACAAGTCTTTGTATGGGCATTTGCATTCATTTTTCTTGGGTCAGTACCTAGGAGTGGAATGGGTGGATCACATGTGAGATACAAATTTAACTTTCTTCTTTTCTCTATGCTTTCTAAGCAGTGCTTTAGCTGAAACTCATAAGATTTGATATGTTGTATTTTCAGTTCATTAAAATATATTTTAAAATTTCTCTTGAGACTTCGTTGACCCATGTGTTGTTATAAATGTGTTAATATACAAATATTTTGGAATTTTCTAGCTATCTTTCTCTTATTTCTAATTTAATTCCATTGTGGTCTAAAGTCATTTTATGGTCCATAATATGGTCCATCTTAAAGAATGTGCTATGGTACTTGAGAAGAACATATATTCTGGTGTTTTTGAATAGAATGTTCTATAAATGTTGGTTAGCTCAAGTTGGTTGATAGTGATGTTCAGGTCATCTGATTTTCTGCCTACTTGTTCTACCAGTTATTGAGAGAGGAGTGTTGAAATCTCCAATTATAATTGTGTATTTATGTCTCCTTTCAGAGCTATTGGTTTTGATTGTTTATTTGTTTCATGTATTTTGAAGTTGTTAGGTACATACATATTTTGGTTTGTTATAATTCTTGGAGAATCAATTGCTGAGTTTGCTAATTTATGCAGGCAGAGATCTGAGGAATATAGGTGGAAATGGGTATTAAGGGTATAGGATAATGATGGAAGGAATATAAAGTCAGATCAGGTCAAAGTTAATATGGTTCCGCTGAGCAGAGATTCTGGGTACAGTGTTGTAGTTTAAGGATTAGAGATGGCTTTAAGAATTTTTTATTTGGTTGGCTGATAATGGACCAAAATGTGGCCTTTACTAAGTGGAGCTGAAGTATCAGAACTGTCTTGGTATACTATAAAGAAAGGTATCCAAAGGCGTAGGGACGTTCTAATGTTAGAGCGGACTTATCATGATGACCTGCCTGGTCACTCCAGGAGGGTCCAGATAACATACCTTTCACCACAATTGTGAGAAATAAACTTGTGAGGGAGAGCCCCAACATCCTTGAAGAGCTCTGTGGTCACTCTTCTGTAGGTCAGAATTTATAGTGAGAGCTGCTGCCTCTGAACTGGGGCCTTAAATACAATAAGAGTAATTGGATCCTGAAGGTGAGGGGGCTAAAGGGCAGCATTTAATTGCCAGAGGAAATGTAGGTGTGTTTACCATAATGGGGACAAGGCAGTAATGAGAATAATCTGACTTGCAGAGACCCAGGGCACTGGCTAGTTGATTACGATGTCCTTAGAAGAGAAATTGGTAGGTGGTGTATTAGTTTGCTAGGACTGCCATAACAAAATACTGAGTGGCTTAAACAATAGAAATTTACTTCCTCACAGTTCTGGGGGCAGGAAGTCCAAGATCCAGGTGCCAGCAACATTGGTTTCCTCTGAGGCCTCTCTCCTTGCCTTGCAGATGGCCACCCTCTTGCTGCCTCTTTACACGGTCTTTTCTCTGTGTGTGTGCATCCCTTGTCTCTCTTGATGTGTCTAAATTTCCTCTTCTTATAAGGATACCAATCATATTGGATTGGGACCCACACTAATAGCCTAATTTTACCTTAATCACCTCTTTAAATCCCTTGTCTCAAAATACTGTTACATTCTGAGGTACTACATTCTTAGGGCTTCAATATATGAATTTTGGGGAGAAATGATTCAGCCCATAATAGACAGACTTCTTGTAAATTCTTAATCTGTGTAAGCAGTAGAGTTATAGGTCAAGTGTTTCTAACTTGAAACACTAAAAAACAAAGTCACATCCCCTTAACCTATTCCTATTCTTGAGCCAGTTTATAGAACCAGAACTTCTTGAATAAAGGGGAGACTGGGTCCCTTTGAGAATGTATCATGCTACACGGCCAAGAATGTATACTGTTAGTATTTATCCCAGCTTTCCCCATAGGGATCTATAGCCTTTTACTAGGGTGACTGTGCATTGCGGATAAGGAAATAATCAGAAATTTCAGGGATTACTGAACAGTGGCTCTGAGTTCACACTAGCTCTGGGAGACCCAAAACATCACTGGGGTCTACAAGTCAGAGTAAGGACTTGTAAAAGTCAGGTGATCTACAGAATTTTAGATCAGTTTCATCTCACAGTGGGTCCGCTGAATCATCCTGTGGTTATTTCCCCTGTTCCAGAATGTATACTTGAAATAGAAATATTCAGAAACTGGCAGAATCCCCACATGTGATTCTTGACCTGTGGAGTGAGGGCTAATATGGGAGGAAAAGGTGAAGTGGAAGCCACTAGAGCTGCCTATACCTATGAAAATAGTACATCATAGCAATACCACCTTTCTGGAGGGATTTCAGAGATTAATGCTACCACCAAGGACTTGAAATATGCAGGAATTTTTGACTCTCACCATTCAACTCATCTGTTTAGCTTACATAGAAAACACACGGATCCTAGAGAAAAACAGTGGATTGTTGTAAACTTAACCACGTGGTGACTCCAATTGCAGCTGTTGTTTCAGATAGGGTTTCACTGCCTGAGCAAATTAACATATCTCGTGGTACCTGGTGTGTAGCTATTGATATGACAAATGTGCTTTTTTCCCTCAATACCTGTTGGTAAAACCACCAGAAGCTATTTGCTTTCAGCTGGTCAGGTTAGCAGTACACCTTCACGGTTCTGCTTCATGTCATAATTTAGTCTGCAGGGAGCTTTCCCTTCAGCAGAACATCACACTGGTCCATTACATTGATGGTATTGTGCTGATTGGACCTAGTGAACAGGAAGTAGACTTAGCTGGTAAGACATTTGCATGTCAGAGGGTGAGAAATAAATCTGACAAAATTTCAGGGGCCTTCCACCTCGGTGAAATTTCAAAGGGTCCAGTGGCAATGGAATATGTCAAGATATATACCTTCTAAGGTGAAGGATACATTGTTGCATCTGGTTCCCCTTCAACCAAAAAAAAAAAAAAAAGAGACACAATGCCTAGTGGACGTCTTTGCATTTTAGAGGCAACATATTCCTCATTTGGATGAGTCCTCTGGTCCATTTACTGAGTGGTCTGAAAAACCAATAGCTTTGAGTGGGGCCTAGAATGACAGAAGATTCTGTAACAGGCTCAGGCAGCTATTCAGGGTACCCAGTCCCTTGGGCCATATGACCCAGCAGATCCAATGATGGCTGAAGTGTCAGTGGTAGATAGAGATGCCCTTTGGAGACTTTGGTAGATTCCTGTAGGTATAGAGCACAATGATCTTCTTTTTAATTTGACTTAATTTTAGAACCAGAACCTGAAGAACCTGAAGACTTTTTAGTAGGTGAAAAACTTGAAGAGGTAAAAGAAGAGGCTAAGAAGGAAGAGGAAGAAGAAACAGAAATAGGTTCAGAACAATCAACAATACCAGCCAATTTGGAACGACTTTGGTCCTTTTCCTGTGACTTAACCAAAGGCCTTAATGTGAGCAGCCTTGCCTGGAATAAAAAAAATCCAGTAAGTTATCAAACATTTTAGTAATTCTGTCTCTAGCATTTAAGGGCACTTGTCAAGTACTAATAAAAACTTTTTTTTCTCAGCTATTAGGCAAGGGCTTTAAATGGACATAACCCCTAGTTTTAAAATTCCTCTAAAAACAAGTTTATGTTTTTAAAAGGGGAAAATGCAAACAGTTACAAAATGATGGTTTTCTCCTTTAATATGAAAATGTCACCATTTTTATTTTAGGAGATGTACTTGGGACATGGCATTCTCTGAATCCACATGAGATATTAAGTGAACAAGAAGATAGTATATATTTATTTAGTTTAACATGGTACCAAACTCATGTGCCCAAATTTGTATTCTCTTTAAAGTAATCATATTTGGAAGTATATACTTAATCCAGTGACCCTGAACATGTGCAAAATAATTTTGAGATTCCTTAAAATACTATAACTACTAATAGCAGCAAATACTTAAAACAGCACCTACTATGTACCAGACACTATTGTAAATGTTTTACTTGTATTATCACAACTCTACCATTTTCCTCATTATGTTGATGAGGAAACTGAAGCACAGAAAGGATAAATAACTTGCCCAAAGTTATATAACCAGTAAGTGAAACAGAATTCAAACCCAGACATCTGGCTCCAGAGTTCTTGCTTTTAACTACTGCACGGCTAAGAATCATCCTGAGGAGAATTAGATGAATCATCAAGTGGGAGAATGGTATGTTTGTTTGTCAAAAAGAGATGATTATAGAGTAATGAGACTTATTTTTTCCTGTGGTTTATAAACTCATTCTGAAGACATGATTCTCCACTAGTAATTTCAAAATCTTTTGTGTAATGGCAGTATCTTTGGAATAAATATTTGGTGTATTTTTAAAATGGTCAAAACTAATTTGTTTAAATTGTCTTGTATTATCCATGTTTTAAGAATTAGCCTTATTATTTTATTGCTACACCTTATAAGGTACTGTGCGCAAGCATGATAGTTGTTATGGCTATTAAATGGGTGAATGGAGTCAAAAGGTACAAACTTCCAGTTATAAAATAAATAATTCATGCTGTAATGTGCAGCATGGTGACTATAGTTAATAATACTGCATTGCATATTTGAGAGTTGATAAGACAGTAGATCTTAAAAGTTCTCATCACAAGAAAAAAATTCTGTAACTATGTATAGTGATGCATATTAACTAGACTTTTTGTGGTGATCATTTCACAATATATACAAATATTGAATCATTATGTTGTACACATGAAACATATAATGTATGTCAATTATACCTCAATAAAAAAATTAATGCTAAAAAAACCTAAAAAAATCATTTTTGTTGAAACCTAAATTACACAATTCTTAAATTATATATATTATTTTTGAATAAAGTAGAATACTTTTGGTATGGATTTGTCTTTATAAAACTATTTGGGAACATCTTGTAGATAAGTGAAATTTAATAAATCAATAACCATGTAATAAGGACAGATGAATCATTTTAAGAAACTGGATATACTAGCATTTAAACACTATTATTGCTATTGAGAATAAGATTAATTTTGAATGAAGCTAAAAAATATATGATGGGTGCCATCTATCATATTTATTAATTCATTCTACAAATATTTATTGAACATTAACTCTGTGCCAGGAACTCTGTTAAAGAGCTGGAGATACAGTAGTAATTTAGTCACACATAGATACTGACCATATAATACTTTCCTATGAGCTTTAATAAAGAAAATAAATAATGCTGTGGGAACATATAAGAGAGGCTTGTGAATGCTTCTTAGAGGAAGTGACGCCTATGCTGAGTCTAGAAGAGATGAATAGGAGTTTGTCAATGTCAAGATAAAAAGGGTGGTGGTGAAGAGTATTTTAAGGCAGAGGGAATTGTGGAGACACGATGTTGGCTTGAAGGTAAGGTGGTGACAGGACTGTGTGTGTAATATTTCTGATTACAGAGAAGAGACAGGGTGTGGTCGATCATTAAACTTTTGTCCATACATCCTTATACAGTTGATCTTGAACAACAAGGGGGTTGGGATGCCAACCCCCCATGCAAATGAAAAGCCAAGTATAACTTTTGACTCCCCCAAAACTTAACTACTAATGCCTATAGTAGTTGACTGGAAGCCTTGCCAATAACATAGTCAATTAACACATATCTTGTGTGTGATATGTATTATATACTGTATTCTTACAATAAAGTAAGCTAGAGAAAAGAAAATGTTATTAAGGAAATCATCAGAGAAAATACATTTATAGTACTGTATTTATCAATACCGTTAAGCTTATGTCATCTGTTTAACAGATGAATACTCTGTCAGTACCTGCATCAATACTGTCTTATATGATACAAAACACTGTTGATGTTACATGTATTACTAACACCAGACATCAAAAATGAAAATATCATGTGAAAAATAAATTCATATTTATTTACAGGTATAATGATTTATGCATTGATAATGAAGAAGCAGCAATATGATTGCTTTATGGTAGCCTAGTGTAATTGATATGATTGCTTCAGTATAGCCTAGCCTATAAACTAATGAGTGAATTATTATAAAGTTTTTATGACATACAGTATTACAGTCATATTCATAATACAATATTGGAAACACTGTTACATTAAAAAAAAAAACCTACTTATCTGTGATGATAGGCTGATATGCAGTTTCTCCAATTATGAGAGAGAGGCATACTGTATGGTAATGTAGTTCTTTGAAAGCAAAGCTATAAAACAGTAAGAAAACTCACATATTATTAATTTTATACTGAATATCACTTATGCCTATATGAGGATAGACTACTATCTACATATATTTTATGCATTCATGACAAATCTTAATTTTTTTGATATTTCTAGGTTATGCAGTTTGTGAAATTTTCAAATTATCTCAAATCTCTAAAAAAATTTCAATGTATTTATTTAAAAGAATCCATGTATAAGTGGACCTGCACAGTTCAAACCTGTGTTGTTCAAGGGTCATCTGTATAAGCACTTCTGGAAATGACCTGCTATATTATAATCAGCTCGAGCTGCCATAAGAAAATACCATAGACTGGATGGCTTGTACAACAGAAATTTATTTATTACAGTTCTGGAGGCTGGGAAGCCCAGGATAAAGGTGCCAGATGAATTTGGTTGCAGGGGAAGGCTTTCTTCCTGGCTTGGCTGTATCCTTGCATGGTGGAGAGAAAGAGCTCTTGTGTCTCTTCCTCTTTTTGTAAGGAACCCAATCCTATCAGATTAGGACCCCACCCTTATGACTTCATTTAACCTTAATAACCTCCTAAGTGCCCTATTTCCAAATATAATCACATGTTATTAGGTGTTAGGACTTCAGCATATCACTTTTAAGGGAGGAGACACAATTCAGTCCATGGCACCTCCCTTTAAAAATAAATGTCTTTTATTTTACATTTGAAATTATTAGGTCATTATTAAAAACCCATAAGACACTATAATGCAATAATACAATTTTTGAAGATTATCTCAATATGTAAAATAGCTTTTCAGCAATTGTTTTTTTGTGTGTTTATTCTTCAGCCTAAAAAATGTGGTTATTTTTACTATTATTTTGCTTATGAAGATGGAAATGTAGAGTGAAAATAGTTGGTATATTGGTATTTTTTAACCTCAATTGAAATATCATCACTATTTTAACACAGTTCATTAATATGCATCTTTATACATTTGCTGATATTTTTATGCTGTCTTCTCTATTTTTAATTTTTCTGTTTTTTAGGACCTTTTGGCTGTTGGCTATGGGCACTTTGGATTTAAGGAGCAAAAAAGAGGATTGGCTTGCTGCTGGTCAATAAAGAATCCCATGGTAACTAAAACAGGAATAAGACCTATTTTTATTTAATTAAATGTTCACATAATTCTCATAAAGTAGTTAGTTTTATGTGATCATTAAACAAACTCAAGAAAGTTTTACCAAGCAAGACTTTACTTTCTTTGGTTTAAATCTATAACAGTAAAACAATTAAAATTTGTTCTTGGGCTTCCCTGATGGCGCAGTGGTTGACAGTCCGCCTGCCGATGCAGGGGACACGCGTTCGTGCCCCGGTCTGGGAAGATCCCACATGCCGCGGAGCGGCTGGGCCCGTGAGCCATGGCTGCTGAGCCTGCAAGTCCGGAGCCTGTACTCCGCAACGGGAGAGGCCACAACAGTGAGAGGCCCGTGTACCGCCAAAAAAAAACCCCAAAAAACAAAAACAAAAAACAACAACAACAAAAATTTGTTCTTACACTTTATTGGTTAAGGTAAATTCATTTAATAAATATTTATTGAACATCTACTATGTGCTGTTAGATATGATGATCTAGGGCTGAACCATTATTGTTTATCAGTGCCTGTTATAAAGAAGAATATATTTGCAAATAAAAATTCTTTAAAAATTAAGTTTCATTTACTACTGGGTTGTTTCTCAATATATAAATAACTCCTTATCACTTTATAAAATATATTTCTGCTCTCCTCGATAGATAGAAAATAGATTAATATAGCTCTCTTACTGCCATGAATTTTTCAAAGAGAATGAACAAGAATCAGTTATGCTTTTTGTTAAACAGCCCTAGTCAACCTGTTACTCTACAGCTTTAGTTTTAAGTCACAACTGAAACGTAAAGTGGAAAACTTAGAAAAGGATCAGAAGAGCATATAAAAATGATTAGAGTTTTTATAAATAATCCCCCATCTGTTAGGAAGCTGGGTGTATATAGCCTAAAAGAAAGGAAGAAGCAATTTTAAACGTGTGGAAGGGTTGACATAGGATTCATCATCAGCAGGTTATCTTCTCTTCCATGTAGGTTGTTAGAAACCAGAAAGGAGTTGGATTAGACATTAAAACAAAACAAAACAATAAAAATCTTGACAGAGTTGTAGAAAAGAGTAACTTAGAGAGTTTTGGAACCTCCTCTATCCTTGTTTAGAATGATTAGATAATACAAGCATCTGAAACAGATACTGGAGGATAGGAATATATGCAGGATAATTTATTTGGTGTCCATTATTTGTATCTTTAAGACAGTGACTTGTGATGATCATACAAATCCTGCTGGAGGATTACCCAAAATGATAATTACTGTAGAAACCACGTGCTGTATTTCTTAAAACTACTGAGCTCTGAGGATTCATCAAAATAAAGGAAATGGCCAATTGAAGTTTTATTCTCATGTATACAGGAAGTTAGGAAGAAATGAGTAACTGAATGCAGACTAACTCTCCTCATATCCCCACTGCCACCAGCCTAGTCTTCTGCCACCAGCCTAGTCTTCAGCCACCATCATACCCACCTTACTGTGGTCTACAAAACCAAGGTTAAAATGTAATATAATTTCTTTTTTATTCAGTGGCCAGAACGTACTTATCAGAGTCCATATGGCGTTACTGCTGTGGATTTTTCAATTGGAGCACCTAACCTTTTAGCAGTTGGCTATCACAATGGCACTATTGCGATTTATAATGTACAGAGCAACAGTAACATTCCAGTTCTGGATAGTAGGTGAGAATCCCAAGAATTAGATAAACATAAACCATGTGCTTTTTTTAGGGAGAAGGAAAAAATTACTCGAATGTTATTTAGTTTTGAGTGAATGTTTATATTGTTATTGAGAGTAATACCATTATCCTTCAAGCATTTAATAATTCCTCATAATGTCTCTCCAGCTGGAATGCTCTGCCCTAATATCTCCTTATCATCCTCTCTGCCTCTTCACCAACAAACTTCCTTTGGCTTGACGGTTTATTCTTTTCAAAAATTTTAAATATCTCCAGCTTTATTGAGGTATAATTGACAAATAAAAATTGTATATATTTAGATTGTATGACATAATTTTTAAAGGCATACAGTGTAGTGATTTAATATATGTATACATTGTGAAATGATTACCACAGTCAAATTAATTAACACAACCATAACCTCACATAATTACCATTTTATGTGTGAGTGGTGAGGACACTTAAGATCTACTCTCTTAGCAAATTTCAAGTATGCAATACAGTATTATTAACTATAATCACCATGCTGTACATTAGATTTCCAGAACTTATTCACCTTATAAATGAAAGTTGTATCCTTTATTGCTTCCGTGTCACCTCTTCCAGGAAACCTGCCCATTCTTTTCTTTTGTGCATCCGATACATACGTTTATTGTAGCCTTTATTGTGCTTTGTATAAATTATTTACATATATATCTCCCTGAGGAGGCTGTAAGCTCTGAGGGCAAGGATTATGTCTTCCTTACCTTTGTATCCTCAGTATGTCACATAATATCAGGCATATAACAGGATTACAGTAAGTGTTTGATTAAGAATGAATGAATGAGACATATTGAGAAAATAAAATGTTAAAGATATTGAAAGATATCTTAGGTTTTTATAATAAACCAGATACCAGTGGAGCAAAATGAGGCGGTATATTTATATTAGTGTTTGCATAAACTTCACAATAACTGGAAATAGGCATTAAAGCAGGTGTTCTTTAGCTTAATTTTGAAATTATTTACATAGTTTTGTAAGCGTGAGCCTTTGTGCTTGTTTCTGGGAAGAGGGTCCATAACTTTTACCAAATAATCAAAGATATATAGACTTTAAAAAATTCAGAACTACTGATTTGGAGAGTTTGCATAAAAAATCAAGGGAGTCAGTACTAGGAACAAAGCAACCCATTAATCTGACAGGAAAGCAGCCAGTAATCTGAGAAGTGATTATAATTCATCATAAAACTTTTAAATCTCAGCCCTAGAGAGAATCAAGCCAGTGGGCAATCCTGAAACATAGGAAGAAGGGTGAGGTAACTATTTACTTGAATAAGACTTAAATGACTTACTCATTTAAGCTATGAAAAATATCCTTATAAAGATGGAGATAATAATATTCAATGTGTCTAAAATAAATTAAACTTACACAACTAGGAAAAAGTAAATGAATAGAGTAAGAGAAGTAGATTCTAAAAAAAGAAAATGTTTGCTTTTGTATCCCTGATATGATAGCTAATATAACTAAAGGCAATAAAATTTTCCTTTTGTAAGAAATGAGAAAAACACCAGTGAATATTAGCAAAGTGATTTTTTTTCCTGTTTTTCAAAATACTTAAAGTAAAAGTCCAATTTTGAACAACAAAAGTATCATTCCATGAGTAGGTCATGATGCTCTAGGGAGCTGTCCTTATCACTTATACTCTAAGTCGCTTATACCCCAAGAATTTTAAAATTATTATAACTATTTTATATTTCATGCTTTTCCCTGTTTTAGCGAATCACCTCAAAAACATTTGGGACCTGTATGGCAACTACAGTGGATAGAACAAGATCGAGGGACAGCAGGTGATAAAAGAGAAATACTAGTTTCTATATCAGCAGATGGAAGGATCTCCAAATGGGTTATACGGAAAGGACTGGACTGTCATGGTAAAAATAAATAAATACACACACAGACACCAAATTATCTTTCTCTTGTTAGTGCTGAATTAAAAATTCCTAGTGAACTATGTGTAAGAGGTGACAAATTTAGGTTTGGCTAAATAAGAAAAAAAAACTGGGCTTGGTCATTGTTTTTCTAAGCATCTAGCTCTGGTATTTGCTAATTTTAACCTAATGACCTGCAAAGGATGGCAGAAATCATATTCTTTGCAGAAGGGACATAACTACATTATTATTTACTGTGGTACATAATATATGTATTTTTTCTTTAAATAAAGATTTGATGCATTTGAGGAGAACTACTGCTAGCAGCAGCAAAAAAGGAGGGGAAAAAGAAAAGAAAGGTGAAGCTTTGATATCTCGACAGGCTCCTGGAATGTGCTTTGCTTTTCACCCCAAGGTAAATTATTTCAATCTGTTATTTACTATTGCATATAACAACTACTGATAATTGAAGTGTATTAAGATATAAATCAAGACAAAATGTCAGCATGTTAATAAATATTGCGCCTTGTAAATAAAAAAGTCACACACATAAGTATCATAGGTGTCAGCCTAAGGTAGAATGGCACATTCCAGTTGGCTGTCCTTTTTCTGCTTTCTGGAGGAAAGGTCTGTATTTCTGAGCAACTATGGAACTATCTTTACAGCTCCATGTTTAACTTGAATGCCCCTCCTTGCCTCTCTTTGGTGCTCTGCTGCTCTATCATACTTATAGAAACCAAATCCACTCTATAGTCCTCCATATCTCAATGTGAGTGGTGACTCATGATTCTGGGGATCAGGAAGACCACTTAAGATCATGTTTGTCAAGACCAAAGTCAAGTCAGAGCACTCTTAGTAAAGTTCTACTTTTCTAATTCTTTTTATCCAGAGGTCCTTTGGAATCAGAAATTCAGCCACTATGACAGACTTGCAAAAACACATATCCTATATATTTTCTGATATGTAATATGATTATCTCTTTAGTGACTCCATCATCCACCTACTTATTTAAGCCAAAACTTGAGCTCTTACTCTATTCTACCCTATTACCCAAATGATATTTAAGTAAGATTGTCCCACTCCTTCTAGTCCAAGTCTACTACTGCTAATGTGGTTCAGGCCTTTATTACATTTCACTTTTATTACTGCAGTCATATTCTAACTGCATTCATTCTCAAATTCCTGTAATCTCCTTTTCACCTTGACTCTAGAGCAGTGGTTCTCAATGTGGGCAGGGAGGGGAGTAGTTTCCCATCAGGGACATTTCACAATGTCTTGAGATATTTTTGGTTGTTGCAGCTCTGGGGGGTGGGATGTGGGGAGGAGTGCTATTGGCATCTAGTAGGCAGAGGTCAGGGATGCCACTAAATACGTTACAATGCACAAGACAGCCACTGTCCTCCCCTGACCCAAACAAAGAACTAGCTGGCCCAAAACATCAATAGTGCTCCTTTGATTTCTTATTTGATTGATGTGTTATTTAGAAGCATGTAATTTAGTTTCCAAATATTTGGGGCTTTTCCAAGGATCTTGCTGTTGATTTCTAATTCAATCCTATCATGATCAAAGAACAAACTTTTTATAAGCTGAATCTTTTTGAATTTATTGAAATTTGTTTTAAAGCCCAGAATGTGATTTTTACTTGTAAATGTTCCCTATGCACTTGAGAAAAGTGTATATTCTGCTACTGTTGGGCGGAATGTTCTGTGGATGTCAATCAGTTTAAGTGGGTTGATGGTGTTGTTCAAGTTTACTATATCCTTGCTGATTTTCTGCCGATTTCTTCCATCAGTCATTGAGAGAAAGAGATTGAAGTCTCTGACAATAATTGTGAATTTTTCTTTTTTTCCTTGAAATTCTATCGGTTTTTGTTTTATGTATCTTGAAGCTTTGTTTTAAGTGCATAAGTGTTTAGGATTGTCACATTCTCTCGATTAATCAACTCCCTTATCATTATAAAATGGCCTTATTTATAACTGGTAACATTCTTTTTTCTGAAATCTATTTAGTCTGATATTAATGTAGCTACTCCAGCTTTCTTTTAACTAGTATTATCATGGTTTATCATTTCCCATCCTTTACATTTAACCTATTTGTGTCTTTATATTTGGCATGTTTCTTTTAGGTAGCATATAGTTGTCTTGCTTTTTTATCCAATCTTACAATCTCAGCCTTTTAATTGTGATGTTTACACCATATTTATTTATTTACTTACTTAAAAAATTTTTTTTAACATCTTTATTGGAGTATAATTGCTTTACAATGGTGTGTTACTTTCTGCTTTATAACAAGGTAAATCAGTTATACATATACAGATGTCCCCATATCTCTTCCCTCTTTCATCTCCCTCCCTCCCACCCTCCCTATCCCACCCCTCTATGTGGTCACAAAGCACCGAGCTGATCTCCCTGTGCTATGCGGCTGCTTCCCACTACCTATCTATTTTACATTTGGTAGTGTATATATGTCTATGCCACTCTCTCACTTTGTCCCAGCTTACCCTTCCCACTCGCCATGTCCTCAAGTCCATTCTCTAGTAGGTCTGCGTCTTTATTCCCGTCTTGCCCCTAGGTTCTTCATGACCTTTTTTTTTTTTTAGATTCCATATATGTGTGTTAGCATATCGTATTTGTTTTCCTCTTTCTGACTTACTTCACTCTATAAGACAGACTCTAGGTCCATCCATCTCACTACAAATAACTCAATTTCATTTATTTTTTATGGCTGAGTAATATTCCATTGTATATATGTGCCACATCTTTATCCATTCATCTGTTGATGGACACTTAGGTTGCTTCCATGTCCTAGCTATTGTAAATAGAGCTGCAATGAACATTGTGGTACATGACTCTTTTTGAATTATGTTTTCCTCAGGGTATATGCCCAGTAGTGGGATTGCTGGGTTGTATGGTAGTTCTACTTTTAGTTTTTTAAGGAACCTCCATACTGTTCTCCATAGTGGCTGTATCAATTTACATTCCCACCAACAGTGCAAGAGGGTTCCCTTTTCTCCACACCCTCTCCAGCATTTATTGTTTCTAGATTTTTTGATGATGGCCATTCTGACCTGTGTGAAATGATATCTCATTGTAGTTTCGATTTGCATTTCTCTAATGATTAATGATGTTGAGCATTCTTTCATGTGTTTGTTGGCAATCTGTATATCTTCTTTGGAGAAATGTCTATTTAGGTCTTCTGCCCATTTTTGAATTGGGTTGTTTGTTTTTTTGATACTGAGCTGCATGAGCTGCTTGTAAATTTGGAGATTAATCCTTTGTCAGTTGCTTCATTTGCAAATATTTTCTCCCATTCTGAGGGTTGTCTTTTAGTCTTGTTTATGGTTTCCTTTGCTGTGCAGAAGCTTTTAAGTTTCATTAGGTCCCATTTGTTTATTTTTGTTTTTATTTCTGTTTCTCTAGGAGGTGGGTCAAAAAGGATCTTGCTGTGATTTATGTCATAGAGTGTTTGCCTATGTTTTCCTGATAGTATCTGGCCTTACATTTAGGTCTTTAATCCATTTTGAGTTTATTTTTGTGTATGGTGTTAGGGAGTGTTCTAATTTCATTCTTTTACATGTAGCTCTCCAGTTTTCCCAGGGCCATTTATTGAAGAGGCTGTCATTTACCACTGTATATTCTTGCCTTCTTTATCAAAAATAAGGTGAACATAGGTGCGTGGGTTTATCTCTAGTGTTTCTATCCTGTTCCATTGATCTGTATTTTTTTTTGTGCCAGTACCATACTGTCTTGATTACTGTAGCTTTGTAGTATAGTCTGAAGTCAGGGAGCCTGATTCCTCCAGCTCCGTTTTTCTTTCTCAAGATTGCTTTGGCTGTTCAGGGTCATTTGTGTTTCCATACAAATTGTGAAATTTTCTGTTCTTGTTGTGAAAAATGCGATTGGTAGTTTGATAGGGATTGTATTGAATCTGTAGATTGCTTTGGGTAGTATAGTCATTTTCACAATGTTGATTCTTCCAATCCAAGAACATGGTATAACTCTCCATCTATTTGTATCATCTTTAATTTCTTTCATCAGTGTGTTATAATTTTCTGCATACAGGTCTTTTGTCTCCTTAGGTAGGTTTATTCCTAGGTATTTTATTCTTTGTGTTGCAATGGTAAATGGAAGTGTTTTCTTAATTTCACTTTCAGATTTTTCATCATTAGTGTATAGGAATGCCAGAGATTTCTGTGCATTAATTTTGTATCCTGCTACTTTACCAAATTCATTGATTAGCTCTAGTAGTTTTCTGGTAGCATCTTTAGGATTCTCTATGTATAGTTTCATGTCATCTGCAAACAGTGACTGCTTTACTTCTTGTTTTCCAATTTGGATTCCTTTTATTTCTTTTCCTTCTCTGATTGCTGTGGCTAAAACTTCCAAAACTATGTTGAATAATAGTGGTGAGAGTGGGTAACCTTGTCTTGTTCCTGATCCTAGTGGAAATGGTTTCAGTTTTTCACCATTGAGGATGATGTTGGCTGTGGGTTTGTCATATATGGCCTTTATTATGTTGAGGTAAATTCCCTCTATGCCTACTTTCTGGAGGGTTTTTATCATAAATGGGTGTTGAATTTTGTCGAAAGCTTTTTCTGCATCTATTGAGATGATCATATGTTTTTCCCCTTCGATTTGTTTATATGGTGTATCACGTTGATCGATTTGCATATACTGAAGAATCCTTACATTCCTGGGATAAACCCCACTTGATCATGGTGTATGATCCTTTTAATGTGCTCTTGGATTCTCTTTGCTAGTATTTTATTGAGGATTTTTGCATCAGCGATATTGGCCTGTAGTTTTCTTTCTTTGTGACATATTTTTCTGGTTTTGGTATCAGGGTGATGGTGGCCTTGTACAATGAGTTTGGGTGTGTTTCTCCCTCTGCTATATTTTGGAAGAGTTTGAGAAGTATAGGTGTTAACTCTTCTCTAAATGTTTGATAGAATTCACCCGTGAAGCCATCTGGTCCTGGGCTTTTGTTTGTTGGAAGGTTTTTAATCAAAGTCTCAATTTCAGTGCTTGTGATTGATCTGTTTATATTTTCTGTTTCTTACTGGTTCTGTCTCAGAAGGTTGTGCTTTTCTAAGAATTTGTCCATTTCTTCCAGGTTGTCCATTTTATTGGCATATAGTTGGTTGTAGCAATCTTTCATGATCCTTTGTATTTCTGCAGTGTCAGTTGTTACTTCTTTTTAATTTCTAATTCTATTTATTTGGGTCTTTCTTTTTTTCTTGATGAGTCTGGCTAATGGTTTATAAATCTTGTTTATCCTCTCAAGGAACCAGCTTTTAGTTTCATTGATCTGTGCTATTGTTTCCTTCATTTCTTTTTCATTTATTTCTGATCTGATCTTTATGGTTTCTTTTCTTTGGCTAACTTTGGATTTTTTGTTCTTCTTTCTCTAATTGCTTTAGGTGTTAGTTTAGGTTGTTTATTTGAGGTGTTTCTTGTTTCTTGAGATAAGATTGTACTGCTATAAACTTCCCTCGTAGATCTGCTTTTGCTGCATCCCATAGGTTTTGGGTTGTCGTGTTTTCATTGTCATTTGCTTCTAGGTATTTTTTGATTTCCTCCTTAATTTTTTAAGTGATCTCTTGGTTATTTAGTAGTGTATTGTTTAGCCTCCATGTTTTTGTATTTTTTACAGAATTTTTCTTGTAATTGATATCCAGTCTCATAGCACTGTGGTTGGAAAAGATGCTTGATATGATTTCAATTTTCTTAAATTTACAAGGCTTGATTTGTGTCCCAAGATATGATCTATCCTGGAGAATTACCACTTGAGAAGAAAGTGTATTCTGTTTTCTTGGATGGAATATCCTATAAATATCAATTAAGTCCATCTTGGTTAATGTATCATTTAAAGCTTGTGTTTCTTTACTTATTTTCATTTTGGATGATCTGTCCATTGGTGAAAGTGGGGTGTTAACGTCCCCTGCTATGATTGTGTCACTGTTGATTTCCCCTTTTATGGCTGTTAGAATTTGCCTTATGTATTGAGGTGCTCCTATGTTGGGTGCATAAATATTTACAATTGTTGTATCTTCTTCTTGGATTGATCCCTTGATCATTACATAATGTCCTTCTTTGTCTCTTGTAATAGTCTTTATTTTGAAGTCTATTTTGTCTGATATGAGAATTGCTACTCCAGCTTTCTTTTGATTTCCATTTGCATGGAATATCTTTTTTTATCCCCTCACTTTCAGTCTGTATGTGTCCCTAGGTCTCAGTGGGTCTCTTGTAGACAACATATATACGGGTCTTGTTTTTGTATCCATTCAGCCATCCTATATTTTTTGGTTGGAGCATTTAATCCATTTACATTTAAGGTAGTTATCAATCTGTATGTTCCTATTACCATTTTCTTAATTGTTTTGGGTTTGTTATTGTAGGTCTTTTCCTTCTCTCATGTTTCCTGCCTAGAGAAGTTCCTTTAGCATTTGTTGTGAAGCTTGTTTGGTGGTGCTGAACTCTCTCAGCTTTTGCTTGTCTGTAAAGGTTTTAATTTCTCCATCAAATCTGAACGAGATCCTTGCTGGATAGAGTAATCTTGGTTGTAGGTTTTTCCCCTTTATCACTCTAAATATGTCCTGCCACCCCCTTCTGGCTTGCAGAGTTTCTGCTGAAAGATCAGCTGTTAACCTTATGGGGATTCCCTTGTATGTTATTTTTTTTTTGTATTTAATTTTTGATAGTTTGACTAATATGTGTCTTGACTTGTTTCTCCTTGGATTTATCCTGTATGGGACTCTCTGTGCTTCCTGGACTTGATTAACTATTTACTTTCCCATATTAGGGAAGTTTTCAAGTATAATCTCTTCAAATATTTTCTCAGTCCCTTCCTTTTTCTCTTCTTCTGGGAGCCCTGTAATTCGAATGTTGGTGCGTTTAATGTTGTCCCAGAGGTCTCTGAGACTGTTTTCAATTCTTTTCATTCTTTTTTCTTTATTTATAAAAATGTGCTCAACCTTGTTAATATCCATATAAATGGAACTTAAAACCATTAGGTGTAAATAATTTTATACCTAATAGAATGGCAAAATCTAAGATTTCTGATGTAACCAACTATTGAAGAGAATGTGTGTCAAAGGGAAATTTTATATATTGCTGAATGTAAATCGGTAGTACTACTTTGGGAAAAACATTATACTTTATTGTGTAATTTAAACTACATATACAACATAACCTAGTAATTGCATTCTTAAGTTCTGGTGTGTGCTAAGCAGTGGGTCTCATATTTCAGTGTACTTACAAATTACTTGGGAATCTTGTTAAAATGCAGATTCTGATTCAGTAGGTCTGGGACAGGGCCTGAAATTCTGCCACTGCACAATGCTCCCAGGTGAGGCTGACACTACATAGTCAGGACTTAGAGCACTGACTTTCAGACTTTTTGATTATGACTTAATTGTAGAAACTACATTTTAAATCCCTATTTGTTACATACATTTAGAGTTAAAAGATGTCTGAGACTCCATCTAGTTCAATCTCTCATTCCCAGCAAGAATAATTTCTTCAGCATTATGTACATAAATAGTTATTGTTAAGTCATTTGTCTTCTCTTTGACTAGTTCAAATGAAAGAACACTTACTATTTCCCTGGATTGTTAGTTCCATTGTCAGGTAGCTCTAAATGTTAGAAAGTTTCTTCCTCATTTTAAGCCAGTGTTTGTTCATGTAATTTCTAGACAGCATACAAATTTCTACCCTTTATTCCAGCAAAGAAAAACGTCTGTATTTTCTTTGCACAGTAGTCCTTCAAGGTAATTTAATTATTGTAAAATCATGATAGAAAGAAAAAGACAACAATCAACTGTCTTCTAGATAGTATTTCTAGTTTGGTTCTTGAATTGTCTCTAAGAGATCTTGAATCATCTAATCTTCTATTTAGCACATTTACTAATATATCACAAGCAAATGCATTTTGATTTTTTTGTGTTATAGGACACAAATATCTATTTGGCTGGCACTGAAGAAGGTCATATTCACAAATGTTCTTGTTCATATAATGAGCAATATCTAGCTACCTACAGAGGACACAAGGTTAGTTTAATTATAGTAGGTATGGAAAATTTTATCTTGCAATATTTCTGAAAAAAATAGTATCATTAGGCACAGCATTTTTTTATGCAATAATTTACAACTTCAGAGTTAAAAATACCAGCTTGAATTAAGTGCTTTCTTATACAGAAAACACCAATAACATGGGGGTCATTTAATTTGGCTTCTAGGTATCCTTGATTTCTTCTTGCCAGTTGCAGAAACCACAATTTTTATTTGTTTCTAAGCGACTTTGCTTATGTTGACATGCTGATCCCAGAGTGAAATTGTCTCTGGCATATACCTATTCTCTACATTTTTTATGATTGTTCCAACTATGCTTTCTTCATTTTCTCCCTTATTTCTATTTATTTTCCTTAACATTCCTTATATTTTTAAAAGTAGTATAATATGTATTAATATTTAGTGAGTATTGTAGCAACTATATTTTTATGTTTCTGAATGGCGTAATTTAAGGAAGAGATTCAATTTATGGCCTTATTTTCAGCTAAAATAATACCCACACAATAATTACATGGTGTATAAGGTTTTAGAAATCTAAGCATTTTTAATTTGTTGGTCAAGTTTAAAGTATAAGAGGTTAAATCCTACTTACCTATGTATTTTAATTTATTTTTCTAATTCCAGGGTCCAGTGTATAAAATAGCATGGAATCCATTTTGTCATGATGTATTCTTAAGCTGTTCTGCAGATTGGGGCATTATTATATGGCAACATGAGAATCTTAAGCCATTTTTGAGTTTTTATCCAACTACTTATGTTGTTTATGATGTTGCTTGGTCTCCAAAATCATCCTATATATTTGCAGCTGCAAACGAGAGCAGAGTGGAGGTTTGGGACCTTCACTTCAGCACGTAAGTGTTAATATTTTTCTTGGAGTTATTTCTAATAGAAGCAGTTCAATCTAAATGATACCTGATAGTACTGACATTGGTTAGAGAGAACTGTAGTTACTTTAAGACAAGTAATAGTTTACACTGTGAGAGTCCTTTGTGAATAAAGAGATATGCCAGGATAATAAATATAGTTTTGAACTTGCAAAGTATTATTTTATTTAAGAAAAACAAGGAATGTATTATAAAATTATGACATGGGGAAAAAGTTTGCAAAACATTCACGTGGAAAGAAGGTGTTTTAACTTTTCAATATCTATGTTTGCTTAATTCTTGTCAGCTGTTCACTACTGTTTCAAATATTCTGAATTAATAACTGTACCAACAAAATTCATCCCTAGTGTTTCCACAGAAGACATTAAAATATGAACAAATTATTTTTTTCTTTTCTTCAACCAAAATAGTCTTTCTTAGTCCTTTTTGTGCAAAAATATTACAAGAGCAATTTAAATGGAAACACTGAAATAACATGCCAACATTTCAGAGCACATTTAAAACACCCAGATAATTCTTGAAATTACCATATTCTAAAATAGAATAATATATTAATGTTAATTACTTATACCATATGTCATTTAAAAATATTTGAATGAAAAATATTTGAATGAAAATAGATTACCTTACTCCATCTCCATAAACTTTTTGTTTTTGCGGTACGCGGGCCTCTCACTGTTGTGGCCTCTCCCGTTGCGGAGCACAGGCTCCAGACGCGCAGGTTCAGTGGCCATGGCTCACGGACCCAGCCACTCCGCGGCATGTGGGATCTTCCCAGAACCGGGGCACGAACCCGTGTCCCCTGCATCAGCAGGCGGACCCTCAACCACTGCGCCACCAGGGAAGCCCTCTCCATAAACTTTTACAGGCTGATATAGGATATCATAACTAGCTTGAATTCTTTGTCATTGCCTGGTTTATGGAAGAATGCAGAGAGGCACTGTTCTAATTGTGTCTAATTAACTAAAGACTTTCTATAATAAGATAAAGAAAGGGAGCAAAATAAGTATTTTTTATAATATTTGCTTACTCTCTTACCTTGCTTTAAAACATATTTGAAGGGACATGCATTTAATTAAAATTTCTTATTTTAAGTGTTACACCAAAGTTATGAGAGTGCCATCTAGGCCATCTATCCTTTTTAATATGAAAGTTTATACAATGCTGGAATAAAGTGTTTAATGGTTCTGTAATACTTATTCAATCAATATTTCAATATTGGAAAATATTATAGACCTTTAGGCAAGTTATTAGCAGATGAAGCATGGAAATGCATTCTTGTTTAAAATAAATGACATAAAATTCAATGGGTTTATTATTAATTGCAAATTTTTTCCTAGAGATTAATAATCTAGTAACTGGAAATTTTCATCATGGCTTGTTCTATAAAACAGTTTGACCCCAAAATCAAGGATTACAACACAAAGCAATTTATTTTTGAGTATGAGATGACTAAGGTAGAAAGTGGCTACTTAAATGATCCCACCTCTGATTTTATTTTTTCTAGTAAAATTGTAGTTCCCAGGGCAACATTTCTTCAGAAGTATGCAAGTGACTGCTGCTCTTATTTTATAAGGGTGTCAATGGATTACTTTGGATAACCAAGAGTAGGAAAGGTTCTTGTTCAGAGAACGTTTGAACAAGGTTTTCGATCTTGTTCAGATTCATTTATTTTTTAATTTAATTTTTAATTTTTTTAAATAAATTTATTTTATTTTATTTTTGGCTGCGTTGGGTCTTCGTTGCTGCCTGCGAGCTTTCTTTAGTTGCGGTGAGCGGGGGCTACTCTTCATTGTGATGTATGGGCTTCTTATTGCCATGGCTTCTCTTCTTGCAGAGCACGGGCTCTAGGCATGTGGGCTCAGTAGTTGTGGCACACAGGCTCAGTAGTTGTGGTGCACAGGCTTAGTTGCTCCACAGGGATGTGGGATCTTCCCGGACCAGGGCTTGAACCCATGTCCCCTGCATAGGCAGGCGGATTCTAAACCACTGCGCCACCAGGGAAGCCCGAGATTCATTTATGTTCCAGGGAGGGGTTCATTTGGATCAAAACATCCTTCTGTTAAGAGACATTTATTATTTAAGGAGTTGTATTAGGGATCTTCAGAGAAACTAAACCAATAAAGAGAGAGAGAGAGATTTAAAAATATTGGCTCACATGATTGTGGGACCTGGCAAGTCCCAAGCCGGCATGACAGGCTGGCAACCTGGAATTTCCATCAGAGGAGTCCATGTTGCAGTATTGAGTACAAAGGCAGTCTGGAGGCAGAATTTTATTCTACTTCAGGGACCTCAGTCTTTTCTTTTAAGGCTTTCAATAGATTGGATGCGGCCAACTCACTTTACGGAGGGTAATCTGCTTTATTCAAATTCTACTGATTTAAGTTAATCATATCTTAAAAAAAAAAAAAAAAAGATACTTCAAGCAACGTGTAGACTGGTGTTTGACCAAACACTGGATACCACAGCCTAGCCAAGTTAATGCATAAAATTACTTATCATGGGAGTTTAAATTATGAGTTCACATCTTAATTGTGAACGGCTTTAATTTATTTCGTTGAAATTAGTTTATTGAAAAAATGAAAGTTTTGATTGAATAAAGAGTCAGAAGCAGTTTTTTTGCTTTTGGAAACACATAAAGAAGCTTTTGGTTTTTGTTACATGAAATCACAAATATCTCAGATTTCTCTTAGTCCATATCTAAAAAGAACATATTAACAACAACTAAATTTACAAATAAAATATTTCATTACAGTTTGGACCCTCTGATTGTGAATGTTGCTAACCCTGGAATCAAGTTCACAACTGTTCTCTTCACTAAGCAAACAGATTGCCTTCTGGTGGGAGACAGTGATGGACAAGTTGCTGTGTATGAATTAAGAAATATGCCCCCTGCTTTGGACTCTAACCGGGTAAGACTCAAAAGTCAAAATTTATGTCATTCTATGATTTTATTCAGTTGTAATTTTGTGGCATGGAAGAGATTTACATTTCTTAAACGTATGTTAAGTGTGGTGCAATGGAAAGAATGTAAGTCCCAAGAGTTGCTACCTACTAGGCGTGGCCCCTACTAGGCTTATTTTCTTTGAGTCTCACGTTCTCTATCTGTAAAATTAAATAATGTTGTTGGGCAGAATAATTATAAATATTATATGAAAGAACTTAAAATTGTCCCTAGTATATGGTTGGGACTGCTTACTGCAAATATTCAAAGACTTTTACAAAAAATATTTTTAGATATTATCCAGTGTTCCTGAAATTGGCATTTGTTTCTGTTGGTTTAGCATTATCCTCTTCCCTTACTCTGATTTTCAAATATCAAAACTTTGTTGTAAAACTTTGACAAGCAAATCCGTATTACTAGATGCCCATTATTTTAAGAATTATTTATGTAATTATATATTTACTTATTTATTGTTTTAAAAAAATTTTAAATTGAAGTATAGTTGATTTACAATGTTATATTAGTTTCAGGTGTACAACATAGTGATTTGATATTTTTATAGAGTATACTTAAAGTTATTATAAAATATTGGGTATATATCCTGTGTTGTACATTATATCCTTGTATCTTATTTATTTTATACCTGGTAATTTGTACCTCTTAATCCCCTTCTCTTATCTGCTCCTTTCCCCTTCCCTCTCCCCACTGGTAACCACTGATTTGTTCTCTGTATCTCTGAGTCTTGTTTCTGTTTTGCTACATTCATTCATTTGTTTTATTTTTTAGATTCCACATATATGTGAAAACATATAGTGTTTATTTTTCTCTGACTTACTTCACTAAGCATAATGCCCTCCAGGTCCATCCATGTTGTTGCAAATGGCAAAATTTTATTTTTTTATGGCTGAGTAATATTCCATTGTATATATACCATATAGATGCCCATTATTTTCAAGACAGCTTTTCAATTTTTTCTGTTTATGTTTACATTTCTATTTTAAGGAGTAATCTGGTAATTATCATGAATATATCAACATGTTAAAAATTTTAAAAATATGTACAAATCAATAAGAAAAAACATTAAGACTCCAATAGAAGCATGAGTAATGGTCAGGAACAGTTCATTCACAAAAAATGGCTAGTAAATATATTTAAAAATTTAACCTCACTAATAAAAAATTGTTAAATTAAAATGTGATACCATTCTCATATATCAAATTAACAAAGTTTTTTTTAAATTGGACTACTTATTCCTGGCAAAAATTTGATAAGATAGGTCCTCTCCTATACTGATGGTTGAAATAGAAATTGGTATAACTTCTTTGGAAGCAATTTGGCAATCTGAACCAGAATTGTCCACTTTTGAGACTCTGTCCTACAGAAATATTCATAAAGGCAATCAAAGAAATGAGTTATAGCATATTTTGTGATGGGATGAGGAAGAAAGAAAAAGAAAGAAAATGAAAGAAAAAAAGAGAAAAAGAAAAAGGAAACAATCTAAATATTGAACCAGAGGGAAATATGACCAGGAAAGTCAGATGTGTTGATTAGATTTGGGGCACATGTCAGAGGTGCAATTCTACCCCAACCATATGGACTATAAATGTTAAACAAACAAACAAGCAAGCAAACAAACAGAGAATACCTACCTACATACATACTAGCTTGCTTGGGACTTTGTACTTGTCATTCCCTCTCCCTAAAATCCACACAGTTTGTTCCTCTACCCACTGCAAGTCTTTGCTGAAATGTCACTTTCTTAGTGAAGTCTTCACTGGCCACCTTATTTAAAATTGCAACCTCTACTCTTGCCCACACTCCCTATTCAATACTCTTCCATAACTTATTTTTCGCAGTAACACTTACTTGGTATATACCATATTCTTTATTGATTTATTTTGTTAATTGCTAGTCTTCCACAGCTGGATTATAAGTGCCACGTAAACAGTGAATTTTGTCTCTTTTGCTCTGGGCTATATCCCTGTGACCCAGTACAGTGTCTGGCTTGTAGTAGTTACTCAATAGATGTTTTTGAATAAATATGCATTGAAAAACTAGAGAAAAATTCAACATATTAGAAGCATTATTTTTTAGGGGTAGGATCATGAATGAATTTTAGTCTTTTACTTATCCATTTTACAAATCATTACACTACATAAAGTAATTTTAAAAATACATTGGTCTCCTTACATAACAGTTTTAGTCTGCTCTGAGATGTGCACCCCTAATGGCTTATTTTTTCCATATAAAACATTTTAATATTTTCATTGAATGCAAGATATTTTTGCATTCAATGAAAATATTCATACCGCAAAAAAAAAAGATTGAGTGAATATTCATACCGCATATTCATACCGCATATTTTTTTGTGGTATGAATATTCATACCGAATATTCATACCGCAAAAAAAAAAAAGATTGAGTGAAAAAAAGATTGAGTGAATATGTGCAAAGTGGTTAGAACTGTTGCTGGCACATAGTAAGCTCTCAATAAATCTCAATTATTCTTTGTATGATTATTATGTCAAAATTAACATTTTCTGTTCAGGATTCCATATGCCAAGTTAAATGAAACAGATTGGAAGAAGAAATTTCCAAGATATATAAAAGACATTTAATATCCAAAATGTATAAAGAACTCCTACAAAACAATAAGAACTCAATTTTTTAAATAGGCAACGTATAAAATATTAACTCAGAGTAGAGGAAACTAGATTATCAAATAAACTTGTGAAGCAATATTCATTCTCACTAATAATGAGGGGATGTGCAATTAAAGTTATACAAGATACCAGTTCATATTGATCAGATTTACAAAAATTAAAATATTAGCCAATATCAAGTATTAGCAGAGTTGTAGGGAACTAGGAATTCTTTTTTTTTTTTTTTTTTTCCCCTGGTACGCGGGCCTCTCACTGCTGTGGCCTCTCCCGTTGCAGAGCACAGGCTCCGGAGCGCAGGCCCAGCGGCCATGGCTCACGGGCCCAGCCGCTCCGCGGCACGTGGGCTCTTCCCAGACCGGGGCACGAACCCGTGTACCCTGCATTGGCAGGCGGACTCTCAACCACTGCGCCACCAGGGAAGCCCAGGAATTGTTATGCAAGAGTCATGGGAATATGTCAAGATTCTCTTGCACATGTGTACCAGGAGACATGTATAAGGTAGCAATGTGAGTTTTTTTTAATGTTTCTTTTAGACATAGAGAAGATTACTCAGTCTAGATTCATTTCAAACATTCACATTCAAATATGTTACAAAATTTTAAAAAAACTTTAGATCACCTTAAGCTCTTACATTTAGATTATATATCTTATTATTCTAAGTCTAGGAAACTTTAATACCTACTTTTAAGTGAGGTTTTGTAACAATTAAATTTCTTTAAATTCTTTAAATTACATTATGGATTTAATATATTGGATTTTTAAGTACTTCAATTGTCTTAGGGCCAACAAATCTCAGATACTTAAGGAATTTTTATTAATTTAATATATTTAAAATATTGAATATGCTGAATCTTAAACTTTCCTAAATGTTTCCATGCTCTTTACAAGTTAATAATATTTAAATCTATGATTACAAGTCTAAATCAGTTATCTAATCACACATTAAAATTAGAATCACAAATTTATTTGTTAGACAATCAAATATGACAAATTCTTTTATATGTAATGAATATTTAAAATTCCAAATATGTACAAATTCCTTAATACAAAAGTATTAAAATTACCTGTTTGATTTGCTACATTATTTCTATACACAACTTTTATTCTTCTCAGGCTAAAAATATGTTTCCCCAGTAAAGAAACAAGTGAAACATTCCAGGTAGCTTTGGAGATTATTTTCTCAACTGGCTGAGATGCATATTGACGGTAGATGTTTAAGGGCATTTTCCAGACTACCTTGGCTGCCAGGCTGAGCCCTATTTTACAGTTGATTTGTCAATGCCCTCCATATGGAGTCGTCTCAAAGCCCGTGTCTCCTCAAGTCTAATTATATATTACCAGCATATTCCATCTTCTCATGGAAGTCTGCAACCCTGAATGTGTTGCTGCATTACTTGATTCATTTCAGTTCATTTATTGACTGTGTCATTAATTCTAAATTACTACAGTTTTCCTATCTGGTAGGACTATAATTGTTCTTGATGTTTAAATGACATCTGTTTGGATTCTGTATATCTCCCAGGGCTTTGTTTAATTTGTTGGTAGTGGTCTGAAAGACATGCAAATTAGAAAAGAATGTTCATAACAGCTTTGTTTCTACATTGATAAATTGGAAGCAATCTAAATGATCATCAGTGGGAGACTGGATAAATAAAATATGGCATAATTACATGAGTGATTACAATACAGAAGTTTACATGATATATATTTCAATGTGTCAATATGACAAATTTTGAATAAACCTTAAAAAACACAGTGTTGAGTGACAAAAGCAAATTGCAGGAAGGTAAATACAATATGTTATGATTTATGTAATATTATTTAAACACAAAAATCAAAATTATGTCCTTTACTGGCTCTATTTATAGTTAGTAAAAGAAAAGAATATAGACTGGAATGTGAAAGAAAAATGTTTCATTTTTGTTTTGATTTGAATCAGAGACATCTTTTATTTTGAGCAGTATGCTCTGTAAGCAGAAGGCTAAGCTCAGAGAGTCTGAATGTTTTTGACAAACGTGTGTGTGTGTGCATGTGTGTTAATGATTTCAGTGCTGCTGAGCAAAATTTTCTTTTAACAAATATATTCCATACATTAGTAAATAAATACAATTTCCTAATACAAATAAGTTTTTCATTCTTTTTGGCCATTATATTTTAAAGGTTCAGGGTTATATTTCTGAGAGATTAAACAAAAAATTATTAATCAGGTTTTTAACCACAAGCTTAACTGATACGCTTCCTCCTTAGCTTTTCAGAGAAGAATTATAATCATAAAAGTAATTTAAAGTCTCAAAGTAATTAATGTCAAACCATTATTTCCCATCAAGATGTCTTACCGAGTAACATTATGACCTACAATTTCTTCATTAATTTTAACCAAGAGTTAATCAAAATTTTGGAAGTCATATGATTTCACTATATAGGAAAGATGTACATCAAATTTATGATAAAGGCTGCCTCTGGGAAGTGAAAGATGAGGGAAGAATAGGATTGGGGAAGGGTACAAAGAGAATTTCATCAGTAAAATTTTATTTCTTTTATTAGAAAATATTCAAGGCAAAGATGATGTTTGTTGATTTGGGGTAAATATGTGCTTCACAAAGGCAAAGTACCAGACAGCCCACGCATAAAGTGTACTGGAGCAGGGTTCACTGAGGGAAACCCACGGAGAAGGGATCAATAGCAATTTTAGGACCACAACACCCACTCATATTCTCATTGCCCATCACTTTCTGTGGCCTTGCACAGCAGGAGAAGGACTTTGATCCTTGGGCTGTGGAGGAGGTTTTAAGTGACATAATTTCTGAAACTCTGGACCCTCCCAATGTGATCAAGGGTCAGAGTATTATTGTGATAGGACATGGCAGGACATTGGCTCTAGCCCTATCCTACTGACTCAGGGCTCATGGTTAGGGGTAACATCAGCCTGATGCCTGACATGAACAGGCAGTTGGGGTCCAAGCCTTGCAGTTATAACTTTGTGATGTAGCTAGCTGTTGACAGGATTTACCACCACATTAGCATTTATTGTTTGTTGAAGCACCAACTCCTCTCCTGGTGTGATGGGGTTTGGTTGATGGGGGCCTAAGTCTTGCATCGAACAGAATTATGGCTTAAGCACTTGGCAGAAGCTAATTTCAGTGGCACAAACCAACTCCTTTTCTGGAGGCAGCCTGTAGAGAATCACTCCTAAATACTATATCTACTCTTATGTTTCAGTATACAAATGTTTGCCATCTTTTCCTCTGTACTTTTGAGTGTACATTTTTTCCCAAATTAAAGGGAAAACAAAAAGATAAGTGAAATTGTCAAAAATATAAACACACACACACACGTGTGTGTGTGTGTGTGTGTGTGTGTATATACACACATTAATGTTGAGAGACACTGAAGACAGAAAAAATAGACTGTTCATTCAATAAATATTTACTGAGTATACACTATAAGACAGGGTCTGTTTTAGGCACTAAGAATACAGCTGTGAACAAACTACAGTAATGATCTACTACGTTTGCCCAAGTGACAGACTGAACTAGATTTAGGTGGGTTTGAGAAGCAACTTAGCAACTGATTTGATGTGTCACAGCTTAAAGGATGGGGAAGTACCAAAGAGTATAGTATAGGTTAAAAGGCAGGAACTGACTTATGTATTATCTAAGGTGTTTATAACTCTTTAGAGTTTATAAAACACTTTCACCTACATTAGCTCATTCACCTCTTACAACAGTTTTTGGAAGTGGATGTTAATATTTCCATTATGCATTCAAAGAAACTAAGATTCCCAGATATTAGTGATTTCCTCAAGATCACCTATATGTGATAGAGAAGACTCTGGTCTTCTGCTTCCAATTCCCATCTTTTCACTATGTCTTTCTTGAAAACTCACCTCCCATCTTTGGTTTCATTTACCCTTTTAGTACAAAGATCATTATTATTAAATGAAATACAAAATCCACATAGAAATTCAGACATTTTACTCTCTCTAAATCAAACACTACAGATCAACAAAGAGCTTAAGATAGCATCAAGACTAAAAGTTATTTTACAGATGAGAAAACAGATTTAGGCATTAAAGCTAAACAGGAGCTGCCAAAATTGTCCCTTTACTGAATCCTTATAAAATTGTTTTTCAAACTTCATTAAGAGAATCTCTCATAGGAAAGAGCAGGTTCATGCTAGGAAGTAAATGTTATTATTTAAACTTACCTTGGTTTGTTTCATTTTACAATCTTATTGGATGCCCTTTATATGTGTATCACTAGCTTATAAATTTTAAATGGCATTTTAAAGACTACTTTACCTCTTAATTTGTGTTTTATTGCATTGTAATTGTGTGACTTTTTTTTTTCTTTTCAGGGAGATATAATAGATACTTTGCTTGGGCCCAAGTCAAATCAAAGCATAATTCATCATCAGTAGTATCTTTTTTGTTGTTGTTTAAAGGAACAGTGTTTAATATCCAATAGTCTGGTTTGTATGCAGTGAGCTGGGATTTTGATTATTGAACACAATATTTGATGTATAACTTCCATCTAAATTTAATATAAACTTAATGAACTTTTACTTCAGAAAATGTGATTAGTTTGTGATTTAAGCTAATTGTAAGAGTTTTACTGGGTTTTTCTTAATTTTTAAAAATTTATTTCTATTCTTTTTCTTAGTCATAGTCCAAGTACATATATGTACTTATAAAATATCCAGATAAGTTAGAAATTGTTACACCTTTAGAAGCAAAGCTTGGAAAGTATTAGAATTATTTAAACCAGAATCTTTATTAAGACAAAGTTCCATACACTTTTAAATCTTCTGCTGTGTTTTCCAGGGTTTATGAATTTTGCAGGTGTTAGTATTGTGAGAATACTGGATTTTCATACCCAATTTTAAATAAGAATTTTATACTCTTAGATCTGAGAGCTGAAACTATAGAATATTGTTAGACTATTTGACAAACAAAAGACATGACAATAAATGTCAGAATTGCATTGTTTGGCCAGCAGGCATCATACACTCAATTCAGAGAGAATTAGTCTGGGGCACATCAGGGCATCCTCCTCTGCATCCTTCAGAATCTGCTCTGGGTTTTAAGCCCAGACTTAAGTGGACCCAGAGATAAAACAGAAGTCCCTGGTCTGTAGTTTGCATCAGGATGTTATTTTGTGAAGGGTTCTAGAGCAAGCTTGTGGAAATTGGAGGAGTGGGAGGCAGCAACTCCTCCAAATATAGATTGCTAACTGTCTGTTCCATGCTGTTTGTCTTAAAAAGTCCTGCAGTTTGTTAACTGAGACCATAGGACAGTATAGCCTGTTCTATAAAGCATTCTAAGTGGAGAGGAGAGGATAAGGCACTTGAAACTGACTAAACTGTCTGAAAAATAATATTAAAAGTGAGAATGGAATCAGAGCAGCAGTGGGAATTATCAGTGTCCATTTCTTTGGAGCCATCCTTTAAACAAAAGCAAGGCAATTTTTAGGTGGACTGAAAGCTAAGGTCAGGTTATAAGGATTATAAATTTTCTGCTCGTGTAAATCATTAACTCTTTGTCTTTTAAAAAGATTTGGACTTTGCATAATACTTTGTATAACAAAATAAAACTTAATTGAAAAAAATGTGTCTTTTTATTATATATTTTTGATCTTAAAAAATTTTCACATGTTCTATTCTCATTGCTCATCAGGCCTAAATGAAAAATAAAGCTATTTTATTCTTCTTGGATCCTGGGCAACTTGATCCCGAACTGAACCTATTCCATTGTATGGAATCATACGATATGTAGCCTTTTCAGATTGGCTTCTTCCATTTAGTAATATGAATTTAAGGTTCTTCCATGTCCGCTAATGGCTTTATAGCTCATTCCTTTTTAGTGTTGAATAATATTCCATTGTCTGGATGTACCACAGTTTGTCATTCACCTACTGAAGGACATTTCGGTTGAGTCCAAATTTGGGCAATTATGAATAAAGTTGCTATAAGCATCTTTGTACAGGTTTTTATGTGGAATAAGTTTTCAACTCCTTTGAGAAAATACCAAGGAGTGCAATTGCTGGATTGTATGGTAAGAGTATGTTTGGTTTTGTAAAAAAACAAAACAAAACCCTGAGCCATCTTCCAAAGTGGCTATACCATTTTTCATTCCCACCAGAAGTGTATGAGCATTCCTGTTGCTCTACATCCTCGCCAGCTTTGATATTATCAGTGTTCCAGATTTCAGCCATGCTAATAGGTGTGTAGTGGTACCTCATTATTGTTTTAATTTTCATTTCCTGATAACATATAGAGTTTACCATAAAATGTTAAGAATTGAATGAGAATTCTGTTCAGTTGTTAGCCATCTTGTTTTATCTTTAAACACACACACTCACACACACAAAATACCAATGGGCTGGTTAAGGGCCTAAGGAGGGAGTGGTGACTGGGCTAACTTTAGGCTCCTATTTTGTGCTAGGTATGCATTTTTGCATTTGGTCATTCTCTGCCAGGCATCTCTCAGAGAGAAGTTAAACTGTTGCCTGAGAGTAAATTGTTAGCTGCTTTTCCAACTTCTGTAGGGAAGGAAGATTGTATTCTCTAGTATATAGTTGTACATCGTATTTAGTGTGTTCATTTAGTTCACCTCTGTGTGGTTACATACAATAATAAATGAGAAGTAGAACATTTAGTATTTGCTGCTTTGTCTCAATAGGAGTCTCTCTAAAAATGTTGAATTGTACTGTGAATAATTGTTATCAACGTGCTAGTAACAGTGTACCTGTTAAAGTTCTTTGCAGTTTGCAAAACATCTTCAAGTCCACTGTCGCATTATACCCTTACATTGATCCTATGAGACAGGTAGGGCAAGCAGTTGTATTATTATCATAATCTCTACTTTCCAGATGATATAATTAAGGCTTAAAGAGGTGATATATTTTGCCAAAGATCATAGAGCTGGTGACTGGTCGGACTTGAACTCAAACCCAAGGTTTTGAACAGTTCTTATACATTACCCACTATTGTGTTGTCAATGGTTCATGCCTATATAGTTTGCTGAGGTCTCATACACCAAAACATGAGTACATATTCTTCTATAATTAAGGTTTTACCCCTAAATCATAATGCTAGTAACTTAGTTTTACTCAGCTTTTTTCCTCTGCTATTAGACATTGCCATATGGACCCCTTCTGCTGGGAGTACTCTCCTCCTCTCTCCTCACTCCCCTTCAGTGTGTTAGCTCTTCACTCACCCTTCAGATCTCAGTTCATATCTCATCTTCTCAGAAGAGCCCCGTCTGAGCTCCCTCCTACAGGACCTCACCCAGCCAGGCTAAATTTGCTCCAAGCATCTTGAACATGAAGGGAAATGTGAAGTTTCTGCAGGGCTGGAGAGGAAGGGGAAATGAAGAAAAGAGAGAGGCCCGTGGATCCACAGAGCAGAGGGGACCCATGTCCTACTTCTGAAAAGCATTGTTCAGGAAGTAGTAAGACCTAGGAGGGACCATAGTCAACCTCAAAAAACCATTCTCCATGGAATGAGCAATGTGCAAAGAAGCACAGGAACTGAAAAAGCCAGGCAACTGAGGATGGTTAATGATCCAGCAAGAAGCAGCGCTTTGGTGATGGAAGGGCCTTGGCACAGAGTAAGATACTAGAATTATATCCTGGGAAATGGAAGAAAACCAACTCTGAGAGATACGGACATTAACTTTTTGTATGTGTGGTTTATTTCTGCCAGCTGACTGGAATGAAGACTTGGAGTTAGAAACTGAATTATAGAAAATCTATTTCTTGGATACCTAAGTTTCTGAGTTGACATTCATACCTGCTGTGCTAAATATTTCTGTGGTCATTTTCATAGTGTCTGCCTCCAGCCCTAGACTGTAAGCTCCTTGAGGGCAGGGACTATGTGTTTTGCTCACTATTGTATGTTCAACACCTAGAACAGCACCTCCACAGAGTAGTTATTACCACAAATATTTGTTGAGTAAATGAATTATCAAATTAATGTAAGTAATGCTTGTCCCATATTATAACATGATCTAATATTTTACATATGATTTCCTCAACATCCTCACAAAATGTCTTAACATCACAGAGGGTAAAAACATTTTAATGGTGGAAAACATATAAAGCATAAAATGAGCCTTGAAAGTTGCTAAACACAGGTCATAGCTCTTTTTGGTTCTACAACAGGATAAAATCCATTTTCCCCCTCAAGACAAAAGCTAAGAACAAATCTATGATCACTTTCTTTAGGTGAGTATTACTGATGCTTTGTGAGATTGTATTCTCACTGACAATTTGGGGCACAATCTTCCTCCAGCGGAAAGCACTTAGCAAGATGCCTGGTATGAAGTAGTTGCTCAAAAATAGCAGTTCTCATTTTGATTATCCCTGACCACATCCCCACTACTTGATCTGAGAACCTCTTTGCCCTTAGCAGCTGGCTGTGTCCTTGCCAAGGCCATACTCCTCCTTCAGGAGATATAGACTGTGCTTATGACCTCATTTGTTCCTTTATACAACATCTGGGCTTCGTGTCTTGTTTGTTCAGGCCTTCAGAACCGTAGAACACTTACTAGGCTATTAGCCTTCATTTGCTTAGGTTGGCATACCTAGTTGGTGATAAAACTAAAAGGCTAACAGTTTACATGAAACAAATTCCTGGGTTAAATAGAAAGCAGAACATGCCCATTAAGTTGGAACACCTAAAAACATGGTTATGAATCTTCTAAAATGAGCACTGCTTTTTTAAAAACTGATGAAACATTTATGTAGCATCCAGAGCAACTCATAAAAAATGTACTCTCACCATGTCTGTGATTTCTTTGGATAAGCCAGCTTTTAAAAGATATGATGCCATTATACCAGGAAGAACAAAGGATCCCAGGACACTTTAGGGATCTTACATCACAACTTACTGATAATAGTTTTAGTGAATTTTCTAAATTACACATAGTTTGATTATTTATTGTTTTAACAATTTCTAAAAGCCCCAAATAACAACAAACACATAAAAAGAAAATAGCTTCTCTGTCCATACAAAATGAAAGTTTAAATATTACTGTTTATGAGATTGTTAATAAAAACATTTTCAGCTGCTCATTTAATTCTTAATGATAGGGCATTTTAAAAATCACTAAAATGAATGGTAAGAAAATTTTATCCATAAAACTATGCAAAATTATCTAGATAAATGGTATATCAATATTGGTTCTACAGATAATTGTAGAATAGAAATTAACTGGTTTTAAAGAGGGCAGGAAAAGGAGCTTCAGGTGAAGACAACAGTATGTGTAAAGGCCTAGAGAGAGAGAGAGAGAACATGAACCTTTCAAAAAACTCTGAGGTGTTTGGTATAGGTGGACCATTTAAAGTTTGAGGGTATCTAAGACCTTTGCAAATAGAGGCCAGCTCACGAAAGGTCTTACAGGCCATGTTAAGGGAATTTTGCTTTTTCTTGAGGAAAATAGGAAACAATTGAAGAGTCTTCAAAGTGGGTAATAATCACATGTTTTAGATCATTCTGGCAGCAGTGTGGAAAATGGATTGATGAAAGATATAGGGCCAAGCGAGAGGCCATTGCAGTAATCTAGATGAAAGTTGTGATCATGGCAGAGGTGATAGAGAGCAGTGGGTAGGATACAGGGAAATTTATCAATAGAAGGTAGAACTGATGAGACTTGGTGATTTAATGGATGTGTGTGTACAGGAGGATTCAGTCAATGAAGAGTGAGTGAGCATGAGGAGCTGTGAATGACCCACAAGAATAGCTGAGTGAATGGTGGTGCCATTGATGAAAACACCCTCCAGAAGCAGTTAGTATGAGTATTAGCCAAGGATGAGCAGTACTAACTCTGTGTTAAAAAAATAATAAAAATAGGGCTTCCCTGGTGGCGCAGTGGTTGAGAGTCCGCCTGCCGATGCAGGGGACACGGGTTCGTGCCCCAGTCCGGGAAGATCCCACATGCCGCAGAGCGGCTGGGCCCGTGAGCCATGGCCGCTGAGCCTGCATGTCCGGAGCCTGTGCTCCGCGACGGGAGAGGCCAAAACAGTGAGAGGCCCGCGTACCGCAAAAAAAAAAAAAAAAAAAAGACATTCATAGTAGCGAGTAGTGACCCAAAATTACATTTTCTAATCTATTGCATATGACATTGTTAATTTATTGAGTATATAATAAGCATCATATATTGTGTTTTACTTGTGTTAACTCATTCCATCTTCATGACAACATAAAATGCAGATTATTGTCTCCTCACAGAGGAGGAAACTAAACCTCAGAGAAGATATCCAGGTAGTAACCTGAGTTATAGACAAAATGAGGAGAAAAAGTTGCATTAACCTCCGAACATAGAGGATTAGGGCTCCAGTTAGAGGTATAAGCAACAAACTGTTGTTGGTCAAGAGATAGAAAGATTAATTTTCATTTTAGTTATCCTTGCTGGTTGGACCTTGAAGTGTGTGGAAAGAGTAATATTTGGGCATCTGAGTGGAGAGCCTTAAATACCAGGCTGTTTGGATTTTATTCTCCAGGTAATGCCGAGTCACTGAAAGTTTTTGAGGGGGGAGTAACAGAATTAGCCAATTATAGGAAGACTTAGAATTTCAAGTTCAAAAGAGTTTCTTTCTTTCTTTCTTTCTTTCTTTTTTAAAGAGTTCTCAAGTAATTCAATCCAACTCTCTCAATTCACAAATGGGGAAAACAAAGCCCCTAAATTTGAAGCTCTGCAGCTGGGGCTTTCATTACTGGCAATAGGTTTTTCATCTGGATAACTGACATGGGTGATTAGCTTGCCTCCATTTGGTCACAGGCTGAGCTCAGATCTTGCGCAGATCTCTCGCCTGCGTCCCAAATTAACAAGAGTCCTGATGAGGCCTAAGAGCTGGCTGAAGAAGGGACTATTTTGAGCCTTGGGAGATCAAGTAAGGGTGATGGCAGAGTTCAGAGATAACAGAGTGTATCTAACCTCTAGGGTAGGGTCATTCCTTGGCTGAATGCTTCTCTCTTGGGTTTTGCAGAAGCCTAACCTGGCCCATAGTCACTGATGACAGCTTTACTGCAGTGCTATGTTAAAGCTGGCATTATCAAGGCGGGCAATATAAGTCTCCAAAGAAGGGAAGAAGTTGGGAATAAATGGCTGAATAATTGCTGATGTTGTGAGTATGTTAGACTTGGTCATGCAGATGTGTCCCTCTGGAGCTGATAAATGACACAGATTCACCTGCAGTTTTGACCCATCAAAAGATAAGGTAGCTCTGTCTGATGTCAAAAACCATTCCTGAGCCTTTGGTGTCTTTCTTAGCAAATGGGCGCCCTACCTCCCAGCTGTGCAAGGCAGAAACCTAAATACCACTTTTGGCTGCTCTCTCCATTGCCCCTGATGCCCAATCAGTACCAAGCCCTTCTATTGTTTGAATACCCATTTGTCCCATCCTCTCTACCATGACCTTAGTTTAGGCCACCATCATATCTCATCTAAATTATTGCAGAAGCCTTTCTCTGTTTTCCCTGCCTCAAACCTTGTACCCCTTAATCCATTATCTGAAGCCAGAGAGATAAAGAAAGCATCAATTCTTTGAAATAATATGTCTGTTTTTCAGAGTCAGAGATGTGTCCAATGACAGCATAGATTATTTTGTTCTGTTTTCTAGCTTCCCTACAGAAGAACAGTGATGTCACAAATATTAGGGGTGAAATGACATTGATCCACAGGCTCAAGTGATTTTTTTCAACCAGATATCACAAAGATTCAACAAAATCAACTAAAAAATTATTTGTCCAGTTTGCTAAAAAGCGACACAATAATTCTTTAAGATCTCAAACTCTAGAATTTTCAGTTTAGGTAAAAGCTTTGCAAGAGCTAGTGCTTTCAGAAGGTTTACTGTAAGAGAAATTTCATTATTTAGCTATTTGAGATTATGAATTCAGTTTTCTATTATAAAAACGTGTGTTGATAAAGGCATACCAAAGTCATAGTGTGAAGGATAACAAGGAAGATTCTAGTCAGAGAAATTCTCCTGAATTCTAAAGGAAAGTTATCTTTCTACTTTGTCCGGATGGTAAGGGAAGAAGGCAATCAATAATTATTGACTGTTTATTTTGCCAAGCAAGATGCACATTATCTCATTAGCTCTAGGAAGTAGTTACTATCAGCACAATTTTACAGTGAAGGATGCTTGGGAATGTTAAATATCTTGATAAAGATTCTAGAGCTGATAAGTGGGAAACCAGGATTCAAGCCTAAAACATGAGAACCTGCATTCTTTTTCTAAAAAATTTAATTTTATTTATGTATTTTTTATACAGCATGTTCTTATTAGTTATCTGTTTTATGCATATAGGTGTATATATGTCAATCCCAATCTCCCAAAGAGAACCTGCATTCTTAAGTGTGCATTCTCAATGCTTTGAAATAGATGGTGCTTTCAATACTTACAAATCCCTTATGAGATAGGTTTTCCCATTCTATAGATATGATTATCGAAGCTTAAAATGTTTAAAACTTGTCCTGTGTCACTCAGTAAGGGGTAGGGCTGACACTGAATCTCATACTTGTCTACTTTCAAAGTCCATGTGTTTTCCACAGTGTCTTCCAAGACAGCATCCTGTTAATTGTCTCACGTATGCGGCTAATAGTAAGTGATGATGTTCAGAAGGGACTGAATAACTAGCAATAATCGTAAAAGCTCATTTTTAAAACTTCATGGTGTCACCTATGTGCTTAGCAAATATTGTTAAAATGACGTATTGACCAATAAAATGTCAGGAAATTTCGTATAAATTGGCCAAGAGTGTGAGGGCAACTTCAAAACTTGATTTGACAATATTCACTATATCAGACTCTCATTAAATTCCCAGCAAAATGAGGGGTTTCATTTTTACTTTGTTTCTCTTCTCTCTCCTGCTTGCCATCTCAGAAGTGAAGAGTGAAGAATCCAGGAAGCTCTGCGGGCTCGAGTACATACGAACTGTCATTTACATCTGTGCCAGCTCCCAGCGGAGAAAGCACCTGGAGTCGATCCCACAAGGTCAGCAAGGTAACATGAACGCATATGACTCCCTCATTTATTATTATTTTTTTAAGACTTGTTTTAATAACTGTTTCTCTAGTTACTGCTAAGCCAATTCTATATCAATCTGGGGGATTAATTATCAAAATAAACATTTTGGCTTGGGAAGGAGGTGAGCTTCCTTTCAAAAAATAAGGACCTTGTTTTCTTTAGTCCCCAGCTTGAAATGATTTGATTGCACAACTACTTCGACGAGCTTAGCATCTATGGCAGGTGCTGGGAGGGTGGGTAGAGAGAAGCATGTGATTTCAAGGGTCATGTTGGAGCAGCAAGCTTTTCACATGCAGATAATTATAGAATATAATAAGTTGGCATTCAGGCAGGTGCTAAATAAGAATGGAAGGAAGGAATCTAACTTTTATTGAGCACTTATTACATGCCAGGCAGTTTCATGGGCAACATTTCATTCAGTCTTCCAATAAGGATCCTTTGAAGTAAGTAATATTACCACCATTTACCATTTTACTGAGGACAAATTTGTTCACCCAGCTAGTAAGCAGGGTGGTTGGGAAGCAAACCAGGTCTTTCTGGCTTCAGAGCTGAGGTCTCCTGTTTATTCTATACTGCGTCTCAGGTGGGGAAAAGATGGTGGTAGTGTGTTGTAATAAATGACACTACCGTGGAGGCGGTGGTATTTGACAGAGGCCCTAAGGGTGTGTAGGGTTTGGGAGTTATGGGGAGTGGGATGGGAATTCTAGCAGTAGGAACTGTCAGAATTTTAGAATTTTAAGGGTGGGAGTGAACCTAATGTGTTTCAGAAACAGAGAGGGGAGTGACTTCACTACATTTCTTCATTTTCCAATTCAAGTAACTCAGAAATTGGCATTTTTCTCCTGCTAATCCTATATTAAAGTGTGACGTATCATGTATTTAAGATTCTATTTTAATAATTGTGTTTGTTATGTTTTATAATAAAAGTAAAAAAGAAAAACATGTTTACAGAATAAATGTTGCAACCACACATATGATATGAAAACTTCACAGGTTTCAATTTGGTTTAAAATGACTGGTAAACAAAAAGATTTTGGAAAATGACCCAGAGTTTTTGTATTTTGGTGGACTAATGTCTTGAAAAATTATGAACTTACCACTCTTACTTTAATAATGCGAGGTTCATAGTTACTAGATGTTAATAAACAATAAGCATTTTTAATCTCAAGGGAGTAAACATAATTTACCAGATTGACCATATTTTATCAATCTCTGGCAAATCAGAATGCAATAGAAAAAATACATTTTGAATATCTTTAAAATATGTGGGGCAATGGAGTGTATGTCTGTATAAGGCTATCTCTTTCGACACCACTGACTTCATAATACTGTTTATTTAACCTTTCACAGGTTTTCAGATATTTTCCCATACATTATTTATTTGATGCATTACTGGTTTACCAATCAGCATTCATTTATCTAAATTTTTTCTGGTGCTTGCCAGTGTGCTAAGGTGCTGATAAGTAAGTTTGAACGAAGTTAAAGTGAGACAGGCTTATACATGGACTTCGGGAACAACACTGATAAAAACAGTTGGGCCCACTTTTAATTTTCAGACATAGAGGTTTAAATCTCCACTTCCTTCCTTACTGATCAGCTTTGCAGAGCATACACAGGATTATTTTTTGTTTGATTGTTTTCGTTGATAGCATGTAACTAATACACTCTGCCGTGGCGGAGGTAGCCACGGCAACAGAAGTCAAGCCCTGACTTGGCTGCTAACTGGCCAAGTGACACTGGTTCTGTCACTCCTCCTCTCTGCACCCACGTTTCCTCTTCTGTAAATGAGGAGGGTGGATATGACTGAGTTCTCCCTAAAATATCTAATCTCTCTGAAACCCCAGACCAGTGTTAAAAAAAAAAATCAACTGCAAGATTCAATTTCCTTCCAGAAATCCAATGCATTTCCCCCAGAGTAGAACTTGGTTGCTGCCATTGTCAGAGCTCTCTAAGGAAGTATTGTTTTTTCCCTTCCATATAGCTGAGAGAGGAAACCGCTTCCAGCTGCCTAATGAACAGGAGATTTCCAAGGAAAGCCCAGTGCAAAACCTTCCAAAGACGGATTCCTCGGGGGAGGAAAGTCTTCAGGGTGAACAGCTGCCCACGGAAGGGCTTCAGAGGTCAAAGAAGTATTCGGTGATGTCAAGACAAGACTTGCAAAAGTTGTGCTGCACCGAAGTCTGTTCCATGTCTGACTTGAGCGCTCTTTGTTAGGACAAACAAATCCCCAAGGGTGGCAGAGTTTTAGCACACGTTTAATCACAGTGTTTTACTTCCCAGAACAATACTCATATTGTGTCATTAAACTAATGTCTTTTGGGTAGGCAATCCTTCTTTCCTAAATGTTGTAGATGGTTGGCTAAAATCACAACGAGGTCTAGTTTCTCCCATTGCCAAGGTGAATGCACTGTTCTTTCCAAATTTTAACTAATCCTTTGAAATTTTAAATGCTGTGCAAAATTACAATAAAAATTCCATAAAGCAAGCTTACTGTGATTTTTCTGTTTTTAAAACAATTTTAAAGAACTTTAAAACAGTAAACCAAAAATGTTGATGGTAAAAAAAAACCTTAAAAAATAAAAAACTACTATTACCTCATCATCTAGAAATAATCCACTCTTAACTTTTGTGTTGCTGTATATTATTACTGAAAATTTAAACATCGATTCACAGTCAAGTGTAAGAATCGAAACAAAGTGCTTTTCTCAAGAGTTCTTAGAGTGCTCAATTAATGTTTCCTAATATGCATCTCTTCAACATTATACTTGAGAATAGTTGGGTGCATATATGTATCAAAGAGGGCCCATAAACAGCCCAAATCCAGAAAACGTTTGGGTATCTTAGCTCCTTTCATAGTCCGGGCTGCCTTGGTTTTGCCTTCCTACTGCTGAGATAAAAGGACATTCTATTCTCATCCTGGATGTTGAGAAACTAAAATGCAGATAGCCAAGTCATTGTGCCACAATTGGATGTCTTCACAGATGAAAAGATAACGTAAGATATCACAAAACTATGCTCTTATTTCTAACTCTGTCAGCCAACTCCCCAGTAGGTTTTAACATAGACTCTGTTCATCTGAGGAGCTGCCTATTAATACTCCAGCCTGTATTTGAAATTCATCGTCTACACATTGTGCACGTAAATTGTGCCAAAGCATTGTTCTTTGCAGATAAAAAACTGAGTCTCCTTAGAATTAAGTAAACGTTTACTAAGTCACACAGCTGAGGAGGTGGTATCACTGATCCAAACTTAGGCTACTTAGCATGAATCAAGGCAGTCACATCAAACTGCACTGGTTGTCAATTACTCTTTACCAGGAGACACTCCCTGTTTGTTTAAATCAGTTTCACTGAAGAATGTCTTTTGAAGAAGCAGTAGAAATTAATGATATTAAATCGCAACCCTTGAGTACATGCCCTTTCAATATTCTGAGGGGTGAAATGGGAAGACTACGTGAAGCATGTTTGCTGCAGACTGAAGTATGATGGTTTCCTCAAGGAAAAGCACTTCTGTGATTGAGTTTGAACTTAAAAGTAGCTGCTTTTTCCAAGAAGCACCATTTTTTAAGAAAAAATAAAGACTGAAAAACTGTGTTTATTCAGATTTGGGTATTAGCAATGAAATGAAATAAGATTTGAAAATGAACAAAGTAGGCTTCAAGGAAAACGACTGACAGCATTGGTTGCTGATGATAAAGTTCAAGCTCACAAGCAATTTTGGAAAACTTTTACCCACCACCCTGAGCATCAGTGGTGATATTTGATTTTTTGATATTATATGACATGTGTCAACATTTGGGAGATCTGCTATAACTCAATGAACCAATATTTTCCAAATGATCAATGCATGATACTACAAAATCATGAATGGTTAAGAAATCTGCTCAAAGTGCAAAATAAAGATTTTAATCTAACTA
Source organism: Tursiops truncatus (assembly GCF_011762595.2). NCBI lineage: Eukaryota > Metazoa > Chordata > Mammalia > Artiodactyla > Delphinidae > Tursiops > Tursiops truncatus. Next base: position 126,576,922 of record NC_047034.1, read on the forward strand.
CAAAAAATTCATTGGTATCATTTCAGATTTTACATTGCAAGTAACCTTTAATAAACAGTCACTTGTTGAGTTTTGGTATAATATCAAAAGAGAATATATTGATAAAAATGATCTGAAAATTCTATTAAAATACTCTCCCCTTTTGCAACTAAATGTTTGGCTGAATTTTCTTCATGTACATTAGCCAACATAACACACAGCAGCAGATTAAAAATGTAGGCGCTGATAGAAGCTGTATTTTATAAAGACAGTCATTAGAGACTTGCAAAAATATAAAACAGTGCCACTTTTCTCACTGTTTTTTGTTTTGTGAAAATATAGATTTTTAAATAAAATGTTATTGGTGTTAATGTGTGATGAGTTTATTTTTATTTTCAAATGAGTTAAACATTTAAATTTCTCAGTAAAATTCTAATATGATAAATATTGATAAATTGAACCCACATAAACAAAAGCTCTTTGACATTCTTAATACTTTTTAAGAGTGTGAAAGGATTATGAAACCAAAAAGTGTGAGAATTGCTCTTATATATTTGCCACAAATTTTTGAGCTTCCATCAAGAGATGTTTAGGTTGCTGTATTTGTCATGACAAAGATGCAATAAACAGCCTTGTTTATATATCCTTATGTACTGACACTTTCATTTCAATGGGATAGCTTGCCAAGTTGCTAGGGGGAAAAATATGTGTATTTTTTTCAGTGTACTTTTTAATAGTTATTTTTTATTTGTTACATATTTATTAGTTATTATAAATGTATCTATTCAATTTAAGTACATAGAGAAACAAAGAAGAAAGATGGGACCTCGTCTTTTTTTTTTTTTGCGATACGCTGGCCTCTCACTGCTGTGGCCTCTCCCGTTGCGGAGCACAGGCTCGGGACGCGCAGGCTCAGCAGCCATGGCTCATGGGCCCAGCCGCTCTGCGGCATGTGGGATATTCCCAGACCGGGGCACGAACCCGTGTCCCCTGACTCGGGAGGCGGACTCTCAATCACTGCGCCACCAGAGAAGCCCGGGACCTAGTCTTTTAACTTAAATCCTGTAGTTCCTTTTTTGGGGAAAAAAAGATAATATATGTATATGGTTAGGAAACGTAAACAGTCCAGGGAAGTATAAAATACAACAAAAGTCTCACTCTCTTCCATTTGATTCTGAAGTAATATAACCCTTATTCAGAGTTTCTTGTAATTTCTACCAGAAACAAAAAATTATGTCTATACTGAATATATGTGGTATAGTTACAGATTTAGTAACTATAGTAGATATAGATAGCTTGCCCTATATCATTATCTATCTACCTACCTACCTATCTTATCTATCTACCTATCATCGTCTATCTATATCTATATCTATCTATATCTATAACAGAGACTTTTAGCTGTCCACTAAAACTTCTCCTCTTCCTCTTGGGCACAGATAGACTACATTTCTCAGTCTCTTTTGCAGTTTCATGTGGTCATATGACTGAGTTCTAGCTAATTAAATGTGACTAGTCCATCAAGTCTCCCTCCCTCTGCCTCAATTTAGCAAGCAATAACCTTTGACGTTTTTATGTTTGATTTTATTTTTTACAGTTGTTAACCCACTCTAATACAATATGTACTGAATCTATCAACCCATTTTACACAAAAAGAAATTACACATACTCATTGCTTTTGTTTAATACATCTTGGAAATATTTCAATAACATCCCAGTATAGGTATTATAATTTTAAACACATACCAAGAGAATACCATTTAAAAAGTTTGTATTAATTCATATTTTCACTAGAAATTTATGAGTGACTCTTTCTCTACATTCTCCCCAGTCCATGATGTTATTACACTTGCAAAAATTTGCAATTTTTATAGATGAAACATTGAATATAATTTTGTTGCATTTGCATTATTACAACTATGATTGCCTTTAGTATTTATTGGACATTTTAATTTCCTCTTCTGTAAATTTGTCTGTTCATATTCTTTGCCCATTTTTCGATTTCTATTTATTTATAATAGTTTTCTTATCAATTTTCAAAACTTTTTAATATTAAGGATATTAACTTTCTGACTGCCTTCTTAGTAAAATATTTCCCCCCAAATCTTTGGTGTGCCTTGATTTCATTTAGGATGTCTTTTGCATACAATGTCATTGCATACAATGTCTGTCTTTCCTTTACAGTTTCTGGATTTCCTTTTTTGCTTAGGCAGACCACCCTTATTGTGAGTAAGGTTGTGAAAAAGTCTACTAAATTATATTCTAATAATTTAATTTTGTAAACTTTGCATTTAAATTTAATCCATCTTATATTTATTTTTGTATAGTATGAGGTGGTTAATTTTTATTTTCTTCCAAATGAACAGAACATTTTGCCTGCATCATGGAACAGCCTTTTCCCATGGAAATTTCATGCCATTTTAGTCATATGTTGTTTCACATGTTTGGAGCTATTGTAGGCCCTTTATTCTGCTCTTTGCTCTATTTATCCTCAGTTAGCACCATACTATTTCGATTGCAGTAACTTTATGGTAAATTTTAGTATCTCTTAAGAAAAGTTGTCCATCACTATAGATTGTTTAAAATTTTTTCATGGATATTATGAGACATACATCCTTCTATGTGGATTTTATAATCCAGTTTCCAAAAAAATTTTATTGGAATTATAATTTGAATTGCTTTACATTTATACTCATGTAGAAAACATTTATATTCTATGATATTAAGAATTCTTATCTAAAATATATTACTATAATAATACAGTATTTTATTTCTTTTAATAACTTTTTATAATTTTAACTATATATATAGGTCTGTGTCTTTTTATACTACCTTCTAATTTTGTTACCTTTTTTTTTCATTTTTTTCTTAAACATCTTTATTGGAGTACAATTGCTTTATAATGGTGTGTTAGTTTCTGCTTTATAACAAAGTGAATCAGCTATACATATACATATATCCCCATACCTCCTCCCTCTTGCGTCTCCCTCCCACCCTCCCTATCCCACCCCTCTATGTGGTCACAAAGCACCGAGCTGATCTCCCTGTGCTATGCGGCTGCTCCCCACTAGCTATTTATTTTACATTTGGTAGTGTATATATGTCCATGCCACTCTCTCAATTCATCCGAGCTTACCCTTCCCCCTCCCCGTGTCCTCAAGTCCATTCTCTATGTCTGCATCTTTATTCCTGTCCTGCCCCTAGGTTCTTCAGAACCTCTTTTTTTTTTTAGATTCCATATATATGTGTTAGCATATGGCATTTTTTTTTTTCTCTTTCTGACTTACTTCACTCTGTATGACAGATTCTAGGTCCATCCATCTCACTACAAATAATTCAATTTCATTTCATTTTATGGCTGAGTAATATTCCATTGTATATTACCCTTTTATTTACCATTTTTATTTGCCCCTGTGGATGAGACATTTCCCCCATGTTCATTTCTAAATGCATGCTGTGATACAAAGAAAAATCTTGATTTTTTGTATACTCATCTCCAGCCACCTCCTCCAGTTATTTTATTAAATTTAATGGCTATCTACCCAAGTCTATCTTGGGTTTTCTAGGTGTACAATATTATCATCTACTAATAAAAAGGTAATTTTGTCTCTTTCAATATTTAAACTGATTGCTTCATATTCTTGTCTTATTACATGACTCATTACTCTGAAATTATATATTGAGAGGGTAATGTGCAGGCATTGTTGTGGGTGCTAACGATACAACCATGAATAAAACAGACTAAGTGTATATTCTTATGGAAGGCAGACATAAGCAAGAGAAATATTAGATAATGATGGACACTAAGGAGAAACTATGAAAAGGGAGCAGGAAGGCTTGGAGTGGGGGTGAGGATTGAATTTCAGACAGAATAACTAGGGAAGGTCTCACTGGGAAAGTGACTGCAGCAAGAATTCTTAATGATGATGATGATGGTAGATATCTCTTTCATCTTCCTAATTTTAACAGAAAAATGGTTTCTGCATTCCAGTACTCAATATAATATTTGCTATTCAAAATATAAATAAAATAATGAATAAATAATAGTCTTTATATTATAGATGCATATATGTATATGTACGAATATAAATAATATTGTTGATTATCTAAAGAGTTTTATTACCTATTGCTTATGAACTTATTTTGTTATAAATGGCTTCTAAATTTTATCAAATATCTATTTAACTTCAATATATAATATTTTTTCTCTTTTGTTAAAGTGAAGAATTATATTGCTAGCTCTACTTATGTTGAAATCTCTCTGTTTTCTCAGAATAAATCTATTTGATCATGGATTTATTAGTTTTTAGTGTAATAGTTTTTCAATACTCAGAAGGACTAAATTTGTTAATATTTTCTCTAAAATTTTTAATCTGTGTTCATAAGTAAAACTGATCTCTATGTTTGTCAATGAAGATTAATATAGCTTCATAAAGTGAAAACATTATCTGTTCTTTAGAAATTTGGAAGAAAAATGCTATGATAGTATCTTTTGCCTAGTGACTTTAAAAAGATTTGCTGAAATATAATATACATATACAATAAAGTGCATAACTTTAAAGTGAATTTTTGCCTATTTTTATAGCCGTGAATTCCTGGAACAAATTCAGTTATTAATAATTTGTTATTGTTTTTGACATATCACTGGATTTTATTTGCTATAATTTTGCTTAATATTTTTGCATATATTTTCATTAATAAACTTGTATTTTTCTTATAATTTTCTGTAATATCTTAAGTGATTTCGATATCAGGGTTAAGTTAGCTCTATAAAATGAGCTGGGACAATCCCTTCCTTCCTTCCTTCCTTCCTTTTCTAATCTCTGAATGTTTAAGATTGGTATTATTTCTTCTTTAAATGTTGGAGATTTCACTACTGAAGTCATTAAGACTTGGCATTTTCTTCGTAGAAAGATTTAAAATTTCAGATACAATTTATTTTACAGATGTAGAAATCTCAAGATTTTTACAATTTTTCCTGAACAAATTTAATGATTGTGTTTTTCAAGGAATTTGTCCATTTCACCTAAATAAATTCTTCATAATATCTTCTTATCTTTTTGCTGGGAGGTACTTTTTATATGGTAAATCATTACTTTTCTAGTCTACTTTGTAGTTACTGATCTTTTCAGATTTCTATCATTTTGAGGGTTAATTTAGATAGTTATTCATTGCTCAGAATTTCTTCTAGATTTTGAAATTTGCATGACAGCAACCACAAGGCTTTCCTTTATAGTGTGTCCTTGGTTTCAAGAACTTATCTTTAACACATAAATTCCGATCATATTATCAGCATTTATTCATATTTCAGTGCAAGAACTACTGCTTACCGCTATTTTCTCCTTCTTCCTGTTACATAGTTTCTAATCAATAAGTATATTTTGGTTGAATGAATAAAATAATCTTATATATTTTTTAATATTATATATTTATGTTCTATTTGCCCCTTAATCATGCTTGCTGATGGTTGGGGGGAGAAGGGTGTTTTTATTCTGTTACTCTTTTGTTTTTTTTATGTTTTGTTTTGTTTTCAAATTTTATTTTATTTATTTTTTTATACAGCAGGTTCTTATTAGTCATCAATTTTATACACATCGGTGTATACATGTCAATTCCAATCGCCCAATTCATCACACCACCACCAACACCCCACCACTGCTTTCCCCCCTTGGTGTCCATACGTTAGTTCTCTACATCTGTGTCTCAATTTCTGCCCTGCAAACCGATTCATCTGTACCATTTTTCTAGGTTCCACATATATGCATTAACATACAATATTTGTTTTTCTCTTTCTGACTTACTTTACTCTGTATGACAGTATCTAGATCCATCCACGTCTCAACAAATGACCCAATTTCATTCCTTTTTTTTTAAGATTTATTTATTTATTTATTTATGGCTGTGTTGGGTCTTCGTTGCTGTGCGTGGGCTTTCTCTAGTTGAGGTGAGCAGGGGCTACATTTCGTTACAGTGCACGGGCTTCTCATTGCAGTGGCTTCTCTTGTTTCACAGAACAGGCTCTAGGCGCACAGGCTTCAGTAATTGTGGCTCGTGCACTTCAGTAGTTGTGGCTCATGGGCTCTAGAGCGCAGGCTCTGTAGTTGTGGCACACGGACTTAGTTGCTCCACAGCATGTGGGATCTTCCCGGACCAGGGCTCGAGCCCGTGTCCCCTGCATTGGCAGGCAGATTCTTAACCACTGCACCACCAGGGAATCCCTCGTTCCTTTTTATGGCTGAGTAACATCTTCTTTATCCATTTGTCTGTCAGTGGGCATTTAGGTTGCTTCCATGACCTGGCTATTGTAAATAGTGCTGCAATGAACATTGGGGAGCATGTGTCTTTTTGAAATATGGTTTTCTCTGGGTATATGCTCAGTAGTGGGATTGCTGGATCATATGGTAATTCTATTTTTAGTTTTTTAAGGAACCTCCATAATGTTCTCCATAGTGGTTGTATCAATTTACATTCCCATCAACAGTGAAAGAGGGTTCCCTTTTCTCCACACATTCTCCAGCATTTGTTGTCTGTAGATTTTCTTATGCTGCCCATTCTAACTGGTGTGAGGTGATACCTCATTGTAGTTTTGATTTACATTTCTCTAATAATTAGTGATGTTGAGCAGCTTTTCATGTGCTTCTTGGCCATCTGTATGTCTCCTTTGGAGAAATGTCTATTTAGGTCTTCTGCCCATTTTTGGATTGGGTTGTTTGTTTTTTTAATATTGAGCTGCATGAGCTGTTTATAAAAATCTGGAGATTAATCCTTTGTTCACTGATTCACTTGCAAATATTTTCTCCCATTCTGAGGGTTCTCTTTTCGTCTTTTTTATGATTTCTTTTGCAGTGCAAAAGCTTTGAAGTTTCATTAGGTCCCATTTGTTTATTTTTGTTTTTATTTCCATTACCCTAGGAGGTGGATCGAAAAAGATCTGGAAACAGAAGCTTTAAATGACACAATAGACCAGATAGATTTAATTGATATTTATAGGACATTCCATCCAAAAACAACAGAATACACTTTCTTCTCAAGTGCTCATGGAACATTCTCCAGAATAGATCACATCTTGGGTCACAAATCAAGCCTCAGTAAATTTAAGAAAACTGAAATCGTATGAAGCATCTTTTCTGACCAAAATGCTATGAAATTAGAAATCAATTACTGGGAAAAAAATATAAAAAACACAAACACATGGAGGCTAAACAATACGTTACTAAATAACAAAGAGATCACTGAAGAATTCAAAGAGAAAATAAAAAAATACCTAGAGCCAAATGACAATGAAAACACGATGATCCGTAACCTATGGGCTGCAGCAAAAGCAGTTCTAAGAGGGAAGTTTATAGCTATACAAGCCTACCTCAAGAAACAAGAAACATCTCAAATAAACAATCTAATGTTACACCTAAAGGAACTAGAGAAAGAAGAACAAACAAAACCCAAAGTTAGCAGAAGGAAAGAAATCATACAGATCGGAACTGAAATAAATGAAATAGAAACAAAGAAAACAATAGTAAAGATCAATAAAACTAAAAGCTGGTTCTTTGAGAAGATAAACACAATTGATAAACCATTAGCCAGACTCATCAAGAAAAAGAGGGAGAGGACTCAAATCAATAAAATTAGAAATGAAAAAGGAGAAGTTACAACAGACACCGCAGAAATACAAAGCATCCTAAGAGACTAGTAGAAGCAACTTTATGCCAATAAAATAGACAACCTGGAAGAAATGGACAAATTCTTAGAAAGGTATAACCTTCCAAGACTGAACCAGGAAGAAAGAGAAAAATGAACAGACCAATCACAAGGAATGAAATTGAACCTGTGATTAAAAATCTTCCAACAACAAAAGTCCAGGACCAGATGGCTTCACAGGTGAATTCTAGCAAACATTTAGAGAAGTGCTAACACCCATCCTTCTCAAACTCTTCCAAAAAATTGCAGAGGAAGGAACACTCCTAAACTCATTCTATGTGGCCACCATCACCCTGATACCAAAACCAGACAAAGATACTACAAAAAAAGAAAATTACAGACCAATATCACTGATAAATATAGATGCAGAAATCCTCAACAAAACATTAGCAAACAGAATCCAACAACACATTAAAAGGATCATACACCATGATCAAGTGGGATTTATCCCAGGGATGCAAGGATTCTTCAATATACACAAATCAATCAATATGATACATCATATTAACAAACTGAAGGAAAAAAACCATATGATCATCTCAATAGATGCAGAAAAAGCTTTCAACAAAATTCAACACCCATTTATGATAAAAACTCTCCAGAAAGTGGGCACAGAGGGAACCTACCTCAACATAATAAAGGCCATATTCAACAAACCCACAGCAAACATCATTCTCCATGGTGAAAAACTGAAAGCATTTCCTCTAAGATCAGGAAAAAGACAAGGATGTCCATTCTCACCACTATTACTCAACATAGTTTTGGAAGTCCTAGCCATGGCAATCAGAGAATAAAAAGAAATAAAAGGAATACAAGTTGGAAAAGGAGAAGTAAAACTGTCACTGTTTGCAGATGACATGATACTACACATAGAGAATCCTAAAGATGCCACCAGAAAACTACTAGAGCTACTCAATGAATTTGGTAAAGTAGCAAGAGACAAAATTAATGCACAGAAATCTCTTGCATTCCTATATACCAATGATGAAAAATCTTAAAAAGAAATTAAGGAAACATTCCCTTTTACCATTGCAACAAAAAGAATAAAATACCTAGGAATAAACCTACCTAGGGAGACAAAAGACCTGTATGAAGAAAACTATAAGACACTGATGAAAGAAATTAAAGATGATACCAACAGATGGAGAGATATACCATGTTCTTGGATTAGAAGAATAAATATTGTGAAAATGACTATACTACCCAAAGCAATCTACAAATTCAGTGCAATCCCTATCAAATTACCAATGGCAATTTTTATGGAACTAGAACAAAAAAATCGTAAAATTTGTGTGGAGACACAAAAGACTCTGAATCGCCAAAGCAGTTTTGAGGGAAAAAAATGGAGGTGGAGGGATCAGACTCCCTGACTTCAGACTACACTACAAAGCTATAGTAATCAAGACAATATGGTACTGGCACAAAAACAGAAACATAGATCAATGGAACAAGATAGAAAGCCCAGAGATAACCCCACTTATGGTCAACTAATCTATGACAAAGGAGGCAAGGATATACCATGGAGAAAAGACAGTCTCTTCAATAAGTGGTTCTGGGAAAACTGGATAGCTACATATAAAAGAATGAAATTAGAACACTCCCTAACACCATACACAAAAATAAACTCAAAATGGATTAGAGACCTAAATGTAAGACCAGACACTATCAAACTCTTAGAGGAAAACATAGGAAGAACACTCTTTGACATAAATCACAGTCTGTATGTGTCCCTAGGTGTGAAGTGTGTCTCTTGTAGACAGCATATATATGGGTCGTGTTTTTGTATCCGTTCAGCAAGCCTGTGTCTTTTTGTTGGAGCATTTAATCCAGTCACGTTTAAGGTAATTATCGATATGTATGTTCCTATGAACATTTCCTTAATTATTTTGGGTTTGTTTTTGTAGGTCCTTTACTTCTCTTGTGTTTCCCACTTAGAGAAGTTACTTTAACATTTGTTGTAGAGCTGGTTTGGTGGTGCTGAATTCTCTTAGCTTTTGCTTCTCTGTAAAACTTTTTTTTTTTTTCTGTAAAACTTTTGCTTTCTCCATCGAATCAGAATGAGATCCTTGCCGGGTAGAGTAATCTTAGTTGTAGTCTCTTCCCTTTCATCTCTTTAAGTATCTCATGTCTCTCCCTTCCAGCTTGTAGAGTTTCTGCTGAGAAATCAGCTGTTAACCTTATGGGAGTTCCCTTGTATATCATTTTTCCCTTGCTGCTTTTAAAATAATTTTTATTTGTCTTTAATTTTTGCCAATTTGATTACTATGTGTCTCGGCCTGTTTCTCCTTGGGTTTATCCTGTATGGGCTCACTGCACTTCCTGGACTTGGGTGGTTATTTCCTTTCCCATGTTAGGGAAGTTTTCGACTATTATCTCTTCAAATATTTTCTCAGGTCCTTTCTCTCTCTTCTCCTTCTGGGACCCCTATAATGCGAATGTTGTTGCGTTTAATGGTGTCCCACAGGTCTCTTAGGCTGTCTTCATTTACTTTCATTCTTTTTTCTTTATTCTGTTCCACAGCAGTGAATTCCACCATTCTGAATTCCAGGTCACTTATCCATTCTTCTGCCTCAGTTATTCTGCTATTGATTCCTTCTAGTGTAGTTTTCATTTTAGTTATTGTATTGTTCATCTGTTTGTTTGTTCTTTAATTCTTCTTGGTCTTTGCTAAACATTTCTTGCATCTTCTCGATCTTTGCCTCCATTCTTTTTCCGAGATCTTGGATCATCTTCACTATCATTATTCTGAATTCTTTTTCTGGAAGGTTGCCTATCTCCACTTCATTTAGTTGTTTTTCTGGGGTTTTATCTTGTTCCTTCATCTGGTACATAGCCCTCTGCCTTTTCATCTTGTCTATCTTTCTGTGAATGTGGTTTTTGCTCCACAGGCTGCAGCATTATAGTTCTTCTTGCTTCTGCTGTCTGCGCTCTGGTGGATGAGGTTATCTAGGAGGCTTGTGCAAGTTTCCTGATCCTGTTAGTCTTTTGAAAGAAAAAATTGTACTTTTTTACTAGCTTTTAAATTTTTATTTAATATGTTTCAATTTTTGTCTGTAGATATCTCCCTATTTTTCTATGTAAATCTCCCTTTTATTTGTTTTGTTTATTTTGAAATGCTTTCTTAATTATTAATATTATCTATTTCCTTCCTTTTTAACTCACTAATGTGTTTAAGTCTAAATATATATGTCTGAGTATATCTTCAGCTATGTCCCTGGGTTTGATTATGAAGCATTTACCTTCTTATTATGTTCTAAATTCTTTTCAGTTTTAGTTTTTTCTTCATCTTTGACTTAAGGAATTATTTGGGAGTGTTTCATAATTTCAAAATAATACAGTTTTGTTTTCTTAGTCCCTGATTTTTGATTTGTAGGTTTAGAAGTTTATGATCACAGATTAAGTCCTGTAAATTCTCTAATTTTTGTAATTTATTAAAGTTTTTCTGGGAGCCAAAACAATAAAAAAAAAATGTCCAGGTACATAATATATAGTTTATGTTGAGAGTATTGGCTGTTAATAGCTCACAGCTTTCCCCTTTTTAGAGAACTGCTCTAACCAAATGGAGGTGGCTCACCAAGGAGGTTATGTGCCTCTCTCTCTGTACCCCCCTCCCCCACTCACGGATCAGCAACAGGTAATGACTGACTTACACAGAGTACAAAGGGCCAGCTCCATTTTGTCAAGGCTGAACCAGCAATATGGTGCACCTCCTGCTCCAGGACTCCAGGATGAACCTAAACTCCAGCTGAGAACACAAGCTTTGCATAGCTCCTTCCTGTCTGGCTTTCCTTTCTTTATTCCTCCTCAAAACACTCCCTCAATGTTTCAGACCCTCTTCTGGGGAAGCTAACTGTTTCAAGAGCTGTCATAAAAAACTGCCACAGGCTGGGAGGCTTAAAAAAGCAGACATTTATTCTCTCATAGTTCTGGAGGCTAGAAGTTTGATATCAAGGTACCATCAGGACCATGCTCTTTGAAGGCTCTGGGGGAGGATCTGTTCCATGTTATTCTCTGAGTTTCTGGTTTTGCTTGCAGTTCTTGGCATTTCTTGACTTGTAGACACATCACTCCAATTTCTGCCTCTGTTGTCACATAGCTATGTTCTCCTCTCTGTATAGGGCTGTCTTGCATCTCTTTTTCTCTGCTTATGAGGACATCACTCATATAAGCTAAGGGACCACATTACTCCAATATGACCTCATCTTAACTTACATTTTAATTATATCTGTAAAGACCATATTTCCAAATAAGGTCAGATTCACAGGTATCAGCGGTTAGAAACTTTACATATCTTTTCTGAGGACACAGTTCAACCCTAAACACTGACCTAACACATCAGATGAAAATGCATATTCTCTATTTTAGGGCATGTCCTTCTTTCTGCCTGTAACTGCTAAATCACGTTTTTAAAAAATATTATTGAAATTCTCCATATCTTGCTTATTTTTTGCCTTTTTTAAGACTCTGTAAAAGAACCATTAAAATCTCTTAATTTAATTATGATTTATCAGGTTCTTTTATTTTTAGGAATTTTTGCTTTATGTATGACTGTGACTATTGGATGCATAAAGATTTACTGTTGTTATACTCCCTTCAAGTTCTATCTCTACTATTAAACAGTATTTTTCTTTGTTTTATCGAATACTTTTAAACTTGGAAATCTGCTTTTTCTTATATCAATACTGCTTTACTTGCTGTTATTTAATACACAAAATTTGATGGTTGTTTTACCTTCTTTATGAACTGTATCCTTTGTTCTTATGAAAAATTGTGTTAGCTAGCTCAGCCTGCCATAACAACATACCATACACTGGGTGGCTTAAACAACAGTGATTTATTTTCTTATAGTTCTGGTGGCTAGAAGTCCCAGATCAAGGTCTGGAAGGGCTGGTTTCTGGTGAGAGCTCTCTTCCTGGCTTGCAGACTGCCGTCTTTGGTCCTCATATGTCCTTTCCTCAATGTGTAGGTCTGTGGTAGTGGTGGGGAGGGGCGGGAATCATTCTCTTTTCCTCTACTTATAAGGCCACTAATTCTATCAGATTAGGGCCTCACCCTTATGACTCCATTTAATCTTTTTTTTTTCCTAATGTATTTATTTTATTATTTTTGGCTGCGTTAGGTCTCTGTTGCTGTGCGTGGGCTTTCTCTAGTTGCGGTGAGTGGGGGCTACTCTTCGTTGTGGTGCACGGGCTTCTCATGGCAGTGGCTTCTCTTGTTGCGGAGCATGGGCTCTAGGCGCCCAGGCTTCAGGAGTTGTGGCTCGCGGGCTTAGTTGCTCCACAGCATGTGGGATCTTCCTGGACCAGGGCTCAAACCCATGTCCCCTGCATTGGCAGGCAGATTCTTAACCACTGCACCACCAGGGAAGCCCTCCATTTAACCTTAATTACCTCCAATGTCCTAATTTCCAAATATAGTCACAATGGGGATTAGAACTTCAACATATGAATTTGCTAGGGGACACAATTAAGTCCATAGCAGATATCATTCCTTTTCTATTTAATGCTTTGGGCCTTGAAATTTACTTCGTCTAACATTAGTATTGACATTGTCTTTTTGCTCATATTTCTGTGGTATATCTTTGACCAAAATTTCAAACTTAACTGAACTTTAACTCCTACTTTTCTTGTCTTTTGGTTTTCAGTGTGTATTCTCAAAGTCACATGTAGCTGGCTTTTATTTGCTAAACAAACCAATTCATGTTTAATGAGTGGTACTTAATATAGCTGATTATATTCTATACAGTCTAGTATTTATTTTAATTTTTTTGTTTGCATGACCAATTCCCCTTCCTCACTTGTTAATTTGGAAATGTTACTGTGCTTTTCCATTTCATTGCTGGTTACTTTCCACTTTCTATTAGACGTATAAAAATCTTGACTTCTCTGTTTTATAATTCCAATTCCCCTCCTCCACTAAGAGAATCGTTTACAACTAGGGCAGTCAAACCATGGCTTTGGGGTCAAATCTGTCCTACCATCTGATTTTTACGGCTCACATGCTAAGAAGGGTTTTTACTTTTTAGACGGTTGATAAAGAAATCAGAAGAAGAATAACTTTTCATGATATATGAGAATTAAATAAAATTAAATTTTCAGTTACATAAATAAAGTTTTGTTAGAACACTGCCACACTTATTTTGTTACTTATTGTCCCTGACTATTTTTGTACTTTGATGGCAGAGTTGAGTAGTTGTGACAGAGACTGCACGGTTTGCAAGGCTGACAATATTTACTGTCCAGCCCTTTACACTTTGCTGACCTATGATTAAGAACATTCTAATATCCTCTGGTTGACCCAACTCTCTAGAATGTGTCCTTAGAAGGCTTTGCTTGTGCTTGTAAACTGGGATACAAATAAAAAGTTTAGCTGTATTTTTAATTTTTTAGCTGTCCTACCAAAATATAGTTCTTACTATGGAATAAATTTCCTCAAAGAAAAATAAAAAGATAATGTATTTTCTATAATTAATATATAGACTATTTTTCTTTATTTCCAAAATGGAATGACTCTCTAAGGTTAATATTTCTCATATGAATTTAAAAAATGATTTCTCAGCACTCTCTGAACAAATCAGTCTGGATATTCTGTTCTTTTGATGGTTAGATGATCCACCCTCATCATGATCTGTGGGAAGCAACAGACTTTCTTTTTTGATTATGAATGGTAAGTGCGGCTTAGTGCTTCCCATAGTGGTTATACTGGTTCCCTGCCTTGCTAAGTAGGAAAATGGCCTAGTGGGTGGGTAGAGAACCACAAGTTTCCAGTTATGTCCTGCACTAAAATAAAAATATAAAAAATTGTGCATGGTAGTTAAATTAGCAAGGAAAGAAACTGAGAAGAAATTTCAGGAAACTTTAGTCAGACACTTAGCATAGTTAAGCTTTAATAAACCTTCTGGTAGTATGTGTTCATGTATGCGAAGAAGGGAAGAGAGCATGTAAATTCAAATGGACACTAAGACAGGAAAAAATAAGTAGATAAGTAGCATAAGCAAAAATATTAAAAGGAACTACGGAAGTCCTAAAGTGGGAGGCAAGACATCTCATCAGAAGAAGTATAAAAAAATAGGCAGAGGTTAGCAAAAAGAGATTAAATTTGGGGATGAATGGTATTTAATCATAAATGAAGATTTGAGAAATAATTCAGTGTTTCTGACTCAAAGAAGGCAGAAACAGGTGATTAAAACTTTTAAAAGAAAAAAAAGTAATCTAGGGAGTATAGTGGAGAGCAGAAATTGCTAAAATATATGCTCAATTCTTTAGGAAAACAGGTTCTGCATAAAGAAGTTGGAGGTGGAGAGAGAGCTTTCCACGATGGGTCAGATGTTTTACATATACTTTCCCTTTCAGTCTTCACAGCAACAGAAGTAGTGATCACTGATCATTGATCAGTTATAAGTAGCAATCACTGTTACAATCATTTTTACCTTTGAGAAAACTGAGGCTGCAAGACACTAGTCACTTTGCCCAAAGTCACACCGCTAGTAAGGTCTAGAAGCTAAAATGAGATATATGTCTGTCAAATCTGCAATTTAAAACAAACAAACAAGCAAACAATCAAATCTATATCACATTGCTGCTCAAAAGAAATGAATTCAGAAGAGAACAGAGGTGGAATGCAGCTGGAGGAATGTTTGGCGCATTTGGCCCCAGGCACCACTTCCAGTGTTTGTGAAAGCAACATATTGGTGGGGCTGAGATCTGGATTGCAGGAGGTGGAAGTGAGAGCAGCAGAGAAAGTCAGAGGCCCTGGGGCAGACCACTTATTTAAGAATTTCAGGAGCAAAAAGCACAGTAAATTATCAATACTATTTAATATTGAGTTTTCTTAATTCATTTTTTGATAATATCTAGAAAGATAGGTCAAGTCATGGTCCCAAAAGGAAAGTGTTCACTCTCTAAAATGGCTAGATTTAAAAGTTCTGATTTCTCAACTGTTGTTTTGTAAACCCATCCACGTACTGGATAATTTCCAAGAGTTTCTAAAAAATCAATGAACTGAGATAGCTCAATTTCCCGACACGTAATCTGTAAGGGCCTTTTATTATGTGTTTTCTTTAAGGTTGTTTTACTAAGGATGACATCAGACGACAGCATTGACCCTTCTATTTAAGGTGCTGATGGATTTAGGACTGAACCTTTATATTTCTTGTGGTGTCTGACAACAGAAGCCCATCATATAGAATTTTGTTTTTAATGAAGGAAAAAAAGAAGGTATCATTTAATTTTGATTTTGGGAAAAATTTCTCTTGATTTTGGTGAAGGTTTCCTGCTGACATACCTAGAGTTAACTGAATTTTCAGTAATTTGCTACTAGTACTGACTATACTTGCTGAAGCTGCTGCTAATGAATATTTTATAAAGCAGGAGGAAGATATTAGGTCTCAGTATGGATGCCTGCCAAGTCTAAATTTCTCACCTTGATGTTGTAACTCAGCTCCAGTCCCACTTTTTCAGCTGCCTGAGGCAATCTCCAACTGAATGTCCCATTATTAACTTAAATTCAACAAGTGCAAAATCAAGCTTAGTATTTTAGTCTTCAAATTCTTCCTGCTGACTTTATTTTTGCTAGGAGGACCATTGATCTGGTTACTCGGACTCAGACTTTCAACTGCAATCATAGGAGCTGCAATCATAGGGCTTCCTTTTAGGCATGGTGCTGTGAAGAGCTTAGCTAACATATGGATTTAATTCTCACTAAAACCCTGTGAGGTAGGTACCAGAACTATCATTACTGTACTTTAAGATGGGGAAGCTGCAGCATAGTGGGGTTGTTGATTTATTTAAGATCACTTAACTAGTGACTGGGATGGAAGGACTCAGACCTGAGGCTGCAAACATCAGAGCTTGAAACTTTCAACCACCTTTTCACTTTGCCTTAATTACCTCTGACTCCTTCCTCTTTGCCTGATTATGTAGACTTTGTCCCTAAAATGTTCATACAACTGTCTTCTCCTTTCCATTTCAATGGCACCGCTGAGTTCAGCCCCTCATTACCTGTCACTTCTCCTAAGTGGTCTTCCTGCTCTTTACTGATGCATTCATCTTCTTAAAGAGTCAGTTCATGTATACAATCAGCCTAATGAAAAGCCTTTGATGGCTACCCATGGTCTGAGTGTCATTTTCATACTCAGACATTCAGGTTACCAATCTTAGTTCCGACCACTTATCTTCATTCATGAACACTGTGTTTTATCCAGTCTAGACTTCTTCCTGTATTCTGAACTTCTGTGTCTGTTGAAATTCTACTTGTCACCTTCATAGTATAGATAAGTGCTTCGTCCTTCATGAAGCCTTCCCTGATTCCCTTAATTATATAAAGATATTCTGGACTTTTCTTATGAAAACATATTCTAGCCTGTACCATGGTCACTTGTATATTTATCACCCCTATAGGATCCTAGGTCTTCTAGGGTTGAACTCTGTGTCCTATTACCTTTTTGGTTGGTAATTATGTAGCATAGTACTATCAATGCTTGCGATTCTTTCTTGAAAAGTTAAGATGTATTACATTTTATTCTTAGGTGTTGTCAGGATATGTGGTCCACATACTCAAGATGTTTTCGATCTAGTAAGGGAAACAAAGCTGTTATTTAAAACTCAGCTAGAGAAGAATCAGGGGCTCAGCCATGAGAGTGATGAAAGAAGAGAGAGGATGGGAGGGGAGAAATGAATGGAGAAAGATTTAGAGAAAAGATGACACCTGAGTTTAATGCTGAAAATTGAAGGAAGCTGCTCTAAGTGGAAGGAGGGTGTTCTGAGCTAGGCACAAGCATGAGTCAAGGCTGTGAGGTAGGGACGGCACTTTGGGAACATCTATTGAGAAGAAAAAACACCAGGAGAGTTCAGTGGGTTTCAAAGTAAAACAATTCCCTCAAAGTTAGTGTCATTTCTTTTTTTAAAAAATGTTTATTTTAAAATTGAGATATAATTGACAGAACATTGTATAATTTTAAGGTATACAGCATGTTAATTTGATACATTTATTGGTTGGAATAGGTGTTAGCTAATATATCTATCAAAATTTCCCATCACAAAGCTTTTTTTAAATAATCGGCATTCCTCCAAGTTAGTACTACAATTAGTAACTAATTGTAGTAATTAGTTACAATATATTTTTATGCTGTTATATAATTGCTAGAATTCATCATTGACTACCTGAATTACAGTACACAGCAATATGCTGGCAAACCGCTTCCTTTTTCTGATTTTTAACTGCCATCGTATTGTAAGGTTTTGAATCCTTATACAGCCTAAGACAGATGGTAAGAAACTATCTCATGGTTGAGATTTTATAACTCTAAAAAATAAGGACATTTTTATAATGGACTTTCTACATACTAAAAAAATTTCCTTCATACTGATTTATTCATGCAAAATTGCTATATGATTTCCCCTGCTATTGTTCTAAGAGGAGAGATGTTCATAAATGTATAGTGAATATATAAAACTCATTTATGTACTGTACTTATGATCTAATCCAGATTCAACACTGGCTATGAAGATCGACAAATCTTGGTTGTGATAAATTATTACACAGACATATTCCCACTAAGGCACTAACAAAAAAAACAATGAAAATTGACTAATTCATTTTGAAACGCTACCTTAAAAGCCAGAACAAAGAGAAGAAAAGGGATTTAAAAAGTATACTTAAAAAAAAAATACACGTCATCTTGAGGGAAAAATAAGACATCAGTACATGATTATAAAGCACTATTTTCCCATTTGTTAAATTCGTTTTGATATGAATTACACATCATTTTTTCCTTAGGACTATAGAGTTGCTAATTTTCTCCATATGTGTACACTTCATCTTTGACCTTTAACAAATGTCCTCTAGGCAGACCACTTACCATCCAAGAACAATGTCACAGCACCATTTTACATGCACACAAAGGGCTGAAGGCTCCATAAAAATAAATGATCCATGTTATAAGCTACATTAACCCACAGAATAATAAGCTATTGCAGCCCTGTAAATTTTAGTGCCATCCATTCAAAACCACACTGGGTCACTTTAGTATTAAATTCATAGGAACAAAATAGTAAATATATGTTTTATCTGTTAAGCTGCCAGCTATATATTTTGTGTAAAAGTCTGTTAGCCTAGGAAACCTATTGAAAGGTGTATCAGGCAGTGTATATTTAAAAGCAGTGTCTCTTTCCAATACACGATTTTATGTTAAAGATACACTTACTATTAAGCATCATGTATATTTAATATCACAACCTCTACTTCAGTGCCCTAAAAAGCCTATTTTTATTTTGTTGCTTCCATTATTGAAGAGCTAATATTTGGTTCTCCCACAATTTTGTAAAGTGCAGGCAACCCACAAGAGCTTCTAGTTTTAGCTAGCAGTCCTGTGGGACTACGATAATTGTTATGAAATCATTAATTCTACATTAGCAGTTTCAACTGTCAGGTACATATAACAATAATTGCAGTTAATGAATGCCGCTTAACTTATTAAATACAAAATGAAAACCAGTATTCTTTTATACACAGCACTGAGACAGAGTACCATTGATCATTTGTGTATACCACATTGAATATGCTACCATCATTTATTGGGCAGAGTATATAGCCATATTTTTTAAGACTTCTCTTCATTAAAAAAATAATGCAGGGAATTCTAACTCTCTAATTAAAGTGTAATTAAAATAATTAGTACCCAAGGCAATATTTAATAAGAATCTATGTCTATGAAAAAACAATCCAGCAGAACCAAGACTTAGTTCCTTCTTTGGATAAAAAAGATTCTTTCTTGTGCCACCTTCTCTCCCCCAAAGAGTAAGTATACTCTTTCATACTTACAAGAGTATGAAAAAGTCCCCAAACTTCCAATTGTTTGAAATATTAGTGTTGTGTCTTTCTCAAACGTCTGGGCAATGAAACTTGTGTACAAAGATACAGCCTATTTCTTGATTTAAAAAGTATGAACTAGATTTCTTGTTTTCAGTCACTCAAAGTAAACTGTGTAGACATTTGCAAGAGCAAACAGAGAAGAATTTCTGAAAATGTAAGATGCAAAGGTATCATTTTTAGGATCCCAGAGGCATCTGCTTCCAATCAGTATGCTCTGGCCAGTCAGTTGTCCAATGTGAACCATCACAATTAGCTTATATCGTGGAATCATCAAGTCCTTGATCTGGGCTTTAATAATCTAGAAATTAAAAGCAAAAAAAAACATCCTCACTTAGTCACATTGAAATGTAAGAGTCTTAATTTTCCTCATAAATATAGTGGATTTAACTGAAGACAACAGCATGATACATTTTGGATCCTTTTTTTTTTTTTTTTCGTGGTACGCGGGCCTCTCACTGTTGTGGCCTCTCCCCTTGCGGAGCACAGGCTCCAGACGCGCAGGCTCAGCGGCCATGGCTCACGGGCCCAGCCGCTCCACGGCATGTGGGATCTTCCCAGACCGGGGCACAAACCCATGTCCCCTGCATCGGCAGGCGGACACTCAACCACTGCGCCACCAGGGAAGCCCTTGGATCCTTTTAACTGTTGTAGAATGGTAGCTATAATTTCCTTCAAGCACTGGCCTCACAAGACAGGACATTTAGGGACAAAATGATAGCCCAAGCAAGAAATCTACGTTTTCTAAGGCACATGGAAAAATGATAATCCAGAGAATAGAGTTTAATGGATTTATTACATTCTTTGAAAATCTATGTTGAGATGGCTTCCCTTCAAAGAATGTTGGCATTTGAGTTATACCCTCTTGTTCATGTCTAATTAAGGGACCATACAGCTGGAGTCTCCTGTAATATGACTAATCGTGAATGCTTATTAGAGAGTTTGTAATGAAAAAGAAAGTAGAGAAAACCTGATGGAGTGCCAGCATTTTACTTGATAAAAATAGAAAGGTATTTAAAGGCCACAATGTTTGCATTTGATGGCATACAAAGAAGGTGACTTGGGGAAGAAAAAATGATTATTAAAGTGTATTTTCTACAATAAAATTTTTTTAATAAATGGGGCAGTTTTATATATTTCTTAAACAGAATACATGCAAGGGATGCACATAATAATTGTATTAGACAAAGGCTTTTTACACACACACAGACACACATAGAATATGACCTAATAAATACTTTTATAAAATAAAAATAAGCAGTTTTACTGCTACTGCAAATTAATTGCCTTCATCAAAAAGTAGGGGGTTGTGCTTTCAACAAATATTCTCATCATAGTTAACACTTTGGGAAATCATACGCATACCTCAGAAATCGTTTTAGTCATCTGTCTACAGAGCTCTGGTTCATATTTTTCTTCTTGTAGGTAGTTAGTTAACACATCTTTCAGAATATGATTGACAATGACAACAGGAAAATGTTTGGTAGGACCTGAAAATACAGATGGAATTTCTTTCAAAGAAGTAATTTCAAATCATATCCATCCACCCCATAGCTTTATTGAAAGAGGGGTCTGAGAAGGGAACTAGATCCCAGAAGAGCCATGTGGAGAGGGCTCCCTTAAGAGTAGCTTATGTCCTTCTGTTGATAGATGCAAACAGCCCAAGATGAGCCCAAAGGCAAGGGTTCACACTCTCTCTTCCTGCTGAAGTTTCCCTACGGCTGAACTTAACCAGAAGGTGACAGCCCGTGCCTAGAGTTGAGTTAGGTCAGCCTCCTGGGGCTCAGTTAATAGTATTTTTATTTTGATGATTACACATGAATTGTTCAATTAAATTTAAATCAGCCTGGGGAATGAATGTGGACAAGTAAAACAGAGACATCTGCTACGAGTATGAAAATTAACCCCGGTATTGAGTCAGCAGGAATCTCTGTTCTACAGGAGAACGACAAGCAGTTATAAACCTATGAAGGGTTGGTCCTGGTTGCTCTTGCTTCATAGGGTCAGAGCTAGGGCACCAGCCCCAGTAGGCAAGCCCCCAGACACCTACTGTGTCACCATCCTGTGGATGTTTTAGAAGATTTCCACTTGCATACGCTAGTGAACTGAGGCTAAATTTGAGAGTGGTTCCTCCCTTCCTACTTAAGAAATTAAAAAATGATACTAACAGCTTGGACTAAATTAAATAGACTATGTCCTTTAGATTGGTACCTCTCTTTTTCACTCCCTCCTACCAAGCTCTCGTATGGCATTTACCTTAACTTGACCTGTATCATTCACACGGAACTTAATTCGGCCAGGTATTATAGCGACCGTAGGCATTGTTCCCTTCAGAAAATAGTAAATTCCTTCAGTGCATATGTTTGTCCACCTACGCTTAGTACTCCTCCCTGTGATTTGGGAACAGCATCTCCCAAATGGAAGGAACTGGTCCTCTTCCCACTCTAACCATGTGGTTCTTTAGGTTCTACCATCATTTTCTTTGAGCCCAAGTCCAGATCATGGTTGATTGGCCCTTGATGGACTTGCCCCAAGCCAGGTCAATTAGAGTCCTTTCTTGGAATTTTTATTTTAAATTGGAGCTAGGAAAAGAAAAAAAAGTCAGTCCCTTTTTGGTGTTAAAAGTTATGACACGTGACTCTCAGGAACTGCTGGAGGCTGTTTCTCATAGTGGGAAGGCAGCCACGCCACGGTGAGAGAGGGAGCCTCACACAGTTTAGGGCTGGAAAGATGGAATCCTGGGGGCACCTGAGTCTCAGTTTCTAGTAGCTCCCACTGTCCAGCTGCACCAATGCCCTTTCTGCACTTTGCTCAGGTTTGTCTTTTTAATCTCATTAACAAGATTCTATTCTGAAAAGAATTTTAAATATGGTAGTAAACTTTTCTTTTCTCACTTCTTTGTGACCTTGGCCCTATACAGCCAGAATTATCTATTGCCTTACTCAGGCTGGGATGCTGAGAGGCAAAGAGAGAGAGTCAATATTCAGCAGTTGACTTCCAAAATAAGCTCCTGAAGCTTTCAGAATCAACTAATGTGAATGCTTTTTTTCATTTCTTTTTCTTTAGAGCAAATGTTTTTCTTTAGGAGGAAAAAATGTCTTTAGAAGTCAAAAAGCAAAGATCTGAAGAAGTATCAGGATGGAAAAAAAAAAAGAAAGAGAAACTTGTCCATAAAAATAGATTTAAGAGAGAATAGATAAAAATTTGGTTATTTACTATATCTGTGTCTTAGCTTCCCAAAAAGGAATAGTGATAAGAATGATCACATATTGTTTTTTGTTGGGATTAAAGTGAGACGAAGTATTTAAAATGCTCAGAACAGTGCCTGCCACACAAAAAAGCCACTCATTAGAGCTTTGTTATTAAGAGTGTTGTAGCTGTTATTGTTGCTACCTTATTCTGAGCAGAGAGACAGGGATTGCTCTTGCTGAGAAGGCAGCAAGATGGGCAACAGTGTAAAGGAGGGATGTAGTGAGGCCTCCACAGGCGGGAAGGACCCTGTAGGGTGGAGCAAAGTCAGCACTGAGAGACTGGCAGACTCTGTCCAACAAAGCCTCTGGTGACAGGGCCTGCTCATCTCACGAGAGTTGAGTTCAAACGATGTCTCTCTCTCTGTCTTTAGATTCTATTTTTCAATAATTGGCTTCAGGTGGACTGTCTCGATGTGCCAGCAGAGATGGCCCCCTATAGCCCTTGTGTGACGTGGTGCTCACAGTGTTTTTAAAAAATCAGGTACCTCTATAGTCATTGCTCCAGAAAAAGTCCTGTGGAGAACTCATTCCATACTTAATAGGAAATTATGTTGGATGTCATAGAAGGCTTTTCTTCTTAGTGATCTAAGGTGAAGACCTAGAGTCAGTCAGTTTGAGAAGCAATAACATATTGAATGGGGAAGCAATTTAAATACAATAGTTCATTTAGTTCTCACAGTATCCCTAGATGTGTGGACTATTATCCCTACTTGCAGATGAAGAAACTGAGATTCAAGGATGCTGAATCCCTTGCTCAAACATCATTTATTTAGGAATAGGCAAAATGAGTGTTCAGATTCATATACATTGGACCCTACAGCTCGTATTTTCTTCTGTACTCATGTTTCAGTAATTAATTAATGGGAAGAGGTAAGTGGCTTTTATTATAAGAAATATGTTTTCATTCTTCCATTCCCCCTTTTTAAAAATTACGATTTATCTCATTCTTGGTGGCTGTAATTACTTAGATAAAGGGAGGACAAACATGCTAAACATTTAAGATGTGTTTACATGATGCATGTGAAAAAGTAAACACAGTGATAGTGGTGATTGAGTTTTTCCTCACTCTTCTGGTCAGTATTCATTGTACAGATAGGAGAAAATCTTTGCCAAAGGCCCACAGACTACCTTCTTTCAGATGCAAAATAAACCCAGAAACAAGTGGAAGTGGAAATACATTTTTGATTATTAACAAAATAGCTAGTTAGATGCTTTAAAAATGGATTGTCATGTATAAAAGACTTTAATCACAAAAGAATAATTCACATGACTTTCTGAAAGAAAATATGGAAAATACTTTATACTAAGCTATTTCTAAAATTCCTTTTCTAACTTGCTTCAACACTCAGTACTTCTAAAACTGATTAGACAGTTTAGTTTATTTGGAGAAATGTTATTAAAATAGATTGTTTTGAAGAAGAAACACAGGGCTTCATATTTCAAATGCTTTATCTTGTGAAAATCAGATTCAAAGCCTTCTAGCATGCAGAGCCCAGAGTCATAGGCACCGAATGGCAAAGCTCTTTTAGTTACAGGAAGACCTGACCCAAACTTACGTTGCCTAACTGAAAAGTCTAAGAGTACACAGCTGGATGTAGGACGTGGTCTCAGGCTTCATGTGAGGGCAAGATGGCCAAAGCTGCCATAAGCCCTTATTCTTTCCAGTTTCAGGATATGAACTGCTTCTTCAACAGCCCAAACAACATTTTCTGAATTGAACCTCAAACGCTTTGATGGCCTTGACCAAATCCCCAAATCAGTCACCGTTACATCTCTGAAGCCAGTGTCAGCTTCAGGAGGATGCTATGGACCAAAAGTGATAACGATGGCAGTGGTTGGGCTCCCCCAAAGGAAACTGGGTCAGGCTACCAGAAGGAGTATAAATGTATCTTGGTTGGCAGGAATATTAGTTGTCTACCATAGGCACTGTGAAAATACCAGTAGACAGGCTAATTATGGAGCCTTATACTCCATGTCGTCTTGGGGATTACTGTAGAAAACTGGCTAGAAGGCCTAATGGGATGTGCTGATGGTCTATAATTCTCCTGAGGTTAACTGACCACAGATGAAACCACTCTGGCCCATGGAGTCTTCCTTTGGTCACTGGTAAGTCTCTGCGGAATTTCTATACAGCAGTAATTATATATGGATTCAGATAATAGTGAGAAGGTACTCATTTAGAGAAAGTAAGTAGTTCTATGAAGAAATGTGAATGGGGAATGATAGTCACTGTGGACTCCACCTGGAGTATAGGGGCAGGTGCAAAGATTTTTGTTTTCAAAGACCCAAAACCTCTGCGGGAAAAGATAAACATCTCTGTCAACAGGGGACCAGGAATCATTTGCCTTTGTCTTAAGGCTTTTTTCTCCACCCATCAGCAACCTTGGTTGGTTTTGTTTGATAAAACTATAATGCATATCTCTTTCATTTAACTCAAGTAGATATAAAAAACTCCACAAGAAATACCCAGTGAACTCCTTAATTCAGTAATACAACTACACCTCAGTGCCGCCTAGTGACTTGCTTGGTATTTAGAAAATACTGATAAAGAAAAGTAGGCAATGGACACTGGTCCCACTTTGCAGAGGAAGAAATTAAAGCAATACCAAATCACCCAATTAATTAAGATCCCTTATATTGTGCTAGCATTGAAGACAATGCCAGGTTATCAGATATTATTTTAAGTAAATATCACCCATAAAATTAGAAGTCTTAAATAGGATGGAGTGATAAAATAACACACCCAGTTGGTAGGTGTTTTCCATCTGAACTGCGAGGTGAGAGGCATCTTCATGTTGGCTAGGTTCATCCATATAAGACACTGTACTCAGAGAGCTAAAAGCAAGGCGAAAACAAATTTCAACAGTTACTATAACAATAATAGCAAAACACCATGTTGCTCTTAGCAAAGATGTGACAGAAGTTTTATGTTTTCTCTAAAAATATTTCAAGCAAGTCCCCTGTAAATATCCTGGTAATACATTTAAAGTCTAAAACATTTTAGAGATGGAAATATTACCAGTGTAGAGAAGTCACTTGGAGCAGGTCTCAATATAGTGGTTGAAGCCCAGTGCAGTGCCTGGGGCATTTGATTATCACGAAAGTATTCATATGTTGTTCCATCTGTGGGCTAATGGAGTATGTACAGTCAGCCCTTCGCATCCAGGGATTCACCCAGTCACGTATTTCAGTTGGTTAAATCCGCGGATGTGGAACCCATGGGTATGGAGGACCAACTGTACTGCGCCATTTTATATAAGGGACTTGAGCATCCACTGCTTTTGGTGTCCATGGGGGGCTCCTGGAACCAATGCTCAGCAGATACCGAGGGCCGACTGTACACGTTTCAAAAGCTATTGTCAATTGCATCTCTACTGCAGGTGCAAAAGTCTCTCCTCAAAGTGGACAGAACTCACAAAAGGGACTGGGGATTACGCGAGGAAGCTTAAAATGTTGGGCAACAAGCTCTTTACATACATGGGGGATTATAAGGAGTTTACTATTAAATGTACCTCACAAAATCCCTTTAGTAGAAAAAAGAAAATGAGAAACTCATCTACATGATGAGAGAAACCGCAATTCACCCAAACTGTAGTAATCAATAAGCATCAATCACCCTTTTCAACATTAAGAAAGGGTTTTGGCTTGGTTACCAAGGCAATATAAGCTTATCCAGGTGCTGAACAGGAGACTCAAATGAAGAGTAACCCCTAAAGTCCCTCCAGCACTACTTAATCAGAGAAAATTCAGCTGTCACTAATGGCAGTCTCAGATCTCTACCCCAGTTCTCTCCACCTGTGAAACGGAGGTTAAGACAGATATCATTTCAAAGAAGAGATGATATAACAGTGTGTGTGTGCGTGTGTGCGTGTGTGTGTGTGTTTTCAGAGTGATTACTTTTATAAGCAGGCTAAGTTTTTGCTTTAATTAAATGAGAATGAGATATTTGTTCTTAATCTTTGGGGACTTTTTTTTCTCTCTGCAAGGAGTTTTAAATACTTAGTTCTGAGCTGTTGGGAGTTAGTGAGCTTCCTGCAAATTGCTATTTTAAGAAAATCACGGATATTATATTTTAAAAATCATTTAATACAATTTAAACAATAAATTAAGGTTTACCCACCCAGCCCAAGAAAGTGATGTAAGACATGACGGCTGCTTTTCCACAATGGATTTCCGGATTAGTGAGTTAGTCTCCATTCTTATAACACCTGCTTTCCTCAATTTTCTGCTGCCCTTTGAAGTAGCAACCAACCTATTTAGCCACGTTGGCTGCAGGTGTTGTGAGCAGCGCCAAAGATGGTAGCTTCTGCTTAGAAAAACCAATGTTGCATAAGCCCCTTGATTTTAAGATAAGCCAGGCTGCCCCAATATTGTATATGCTACTTTTTTTCTGCAAAATATTTTCCATCAATTGTCTCATTTTATCTTTAAAATACCCCCTTTAAGGAAGTAAAAGAGTCATTATTCTGCCCATTTCAGCGATAAAGGGAACTGACAAAGTGCTTAACTGCATACACATACGAAAGGCAGACTTAGATTTCAAATACTCTATTTACCTCTGTAACGAAGTTTCATATATGATCATATCTGATAGAATGGAAATAGGGGCAATGACTACCTGAAATAATTAATTGCTGCAATTAAAAGTTACTTGCACAAACATAAGAAGATGTTAATAAAACCCTATTTCTTTTCTTCTAAATGCCATATTAAAAACTCATAGAAGGAGAAGTAGAGTTTGTATAAAACTCAAATTAGCAGAGTTAGAAGTCTAACACAAAAAAGCAAGTAATGATTTTTTGCTTTGGATACTATTGCTTTGTTATTGCCATGTTACTAAAAAAAATGATATCCAGTGCAGTTTGTAATATTATCAGTATGATATTGGTAACTGTCATAAGGGCAGCTTCAAAACCCTATTGGATGAAGATTGCTGTGCAAATAGAAAGTTTTTTAGACTGACTTTTTTTTTTTAAATACTGAAGGTGATTTCGTACAGTGCCTTTTTATTTCTACAGCAATCTGTAAACCGTGTATGCTCATTGTAAAAATTTTGAAGTGTACAGGAAAGTATAAAGAACAAAGTAAAGTTACACAAAAAAGTACTAACCTCAGTGATTATCTAACCACTCTTAATGTTAAAAAAACTTTTCAGACATGATTTTACATATGGGATCTATTATAGACGCTGTTTTTTTTTCACTCAGAAATATATAGCAGATAACTATGTCAATAAATAGTAATCTGCATCCATGTTTTAAATATCAAGACAGTATTTAATTTATGAACATACTGCATTTTAGTTAAACAGGCCATTTAGGTTGTTTTCAATATTCCATCATTATAAAGAAAACTATAATGACCATTGTGGCAGGGACTCATTTGCTTTACAATGTTGTTCTCTTCTTCCTTGGTAGCAGTACCAGAAGTTTGTGGGAATATTTCTCTCCAACTTGAAGACAAATGCTTGGACTCTTTAGTGCTACTGGGGCCATGTGGCTTATGAGCCAATAACATGTAAGTGGAAGTTATGGGTGAAAATTCTGAGAGAATTAATTCAACCAACTAAGTCAACCAGCAGGGGCCTGCTCATGACTGGACCATGGATATGATGGCAAGAGCTCAGCAGCTATCTTGGATCTTGAGATGACGTTATGGATTGTAGATCAGAAGCTAGAAGACTAGTCCTTCTAGACTTCTTTTATGTAAGAGAAAATATATTTCTATTTTGTTTAAGCCACTGGTTTTATTTTTTATAAAAAGATTTTTATAAGAAGCATTAGATATAACTGATACAAATTTTAACTGATACAGAGTTTGGAAGTGGGATGCTGCAAGTAATAGAGCACAAAACTTGGAGTTAATTTTGTGGAAGAGACAGGGCTTTGGGGAGTGAGATTTCAGATATTTCAGATATATTAACCTGGCTTCCCTTATCATGCAGAAGGAAAATATTTGGTTAGTCTATTGATTTCTGTGCTTTGGAAATCTGACCATGTATCAACCAAGACTATAATTTCATGTAAGTTATAGAAAAATTTTACTTTTTTAAAAACCCTATTTATGGTATTTTTTGAAACTGATATCTGATAGTTCCTATATTAGAATGAGATGCCTCGGAAGAAGGGAGAGAGAAAAGAGAATAAGTTGAACAGAAAAAATACAATATATATTGCATGAAAAAAGACAAAAAGAAGACATAAAATATTATAAATGCTTGCAATTACCAATGTCAGTTCAGAATACGGACTTAGAAAAACATGTACATATTTTCTATTGATAAACAGCTTTATTCAAGCCCTTTGAAATTTTTAAAGATAAAAATGTGAGATGCTTCAAAGAACAAATTTATAATTTTAATTACCAATGCTGTATTCACAGCACAACAAATTTATTGGGTATATTTCACATTACACGTGGATGAGTTTCTGTTGCCTATGACCAGGCCTTCCCTAGTTTATAATAATAATCCTTCTTAGATACATGATCTCACTGCGAATGGAAGGCTGTAGTTGATTTTTTTAAATGTGAAAAATGTTCTTGCTGTCTATGTGTTTCATCAGCTTGTTGGCATTTATGGAAGAAAAGGATTTCAACTGGCAAAATGTGCCCAAAGGAGTTGTAAAGTTTTAGGCAGGAAGGTCGTTTAAAAGTAAAAGCAGGAAAACTGAAAGTCTGGTGTAAACTGCTGGTGAAAACAGTGAACAAATGAACTAATACTATTCTAGAGAGAAGAGTAACAATTTGTAACCAATATAAATTTCCATTAATACTTGGAATCACATGTACCATTGCTCAGGACAGACTTGAAATTAGCCTGGTTGTGGAAATAGCTGCATGAAATTGGTACACAATAACAAAAGTAACTCTCTTACATTGTGTCCCATGCTAACCCAACAGCCTGTGTTATGATTATGCAGAAAAGAGCCAAAAAAATTAGCTAGGGAGTTGGAATATGTTTATTTTTCATGAAATTCAGTTTTCCTGAAAACATCTTACACATTTGCATGCTGACCATTCCTTGAATTACACAGAATAAGTACAAGGCATGTCTTATTGTCATGATGGTTGGAGATAGAAACAATAATGTCAATTAAATCTCACCAGCCATAATACCATCTAATTATTATTAAGAATTCATTTCCAGACATTTTCACTGCCATTATGCCTTAGATGTTTTAAGCTGCAGTAAGAGATAATGTTTGAATAGATAGCTAGCCTTGAAGCCATTCATTTAGCAGCTTAAGAAGGTCACACTATCACCTCTTTCTTCGATTTGTAACTGTGAAATGCCTGGAACTACCGTATTTTGAATGGAATCATTTAAGCATGACCCTCTCTTATTTTTTAAAATCTGTTATTAAAGTCACGTGCTGCCTCCCAGTGGGGTTATTTCAGAGAGCACAGAGAAAAAGAAGGCTTCAGGGTATAAATTTGTACATTTGTTCTTTTCTTTTTGCTTCATTCTTTCAACAGCTATTTATTGCCCACCATGTGGCAGGCAAAGTGGGAAGTACTGGGAATACAAAGGAAAATAAGACTTCCTGTGCTGGAGACACAAGATGTAGAAAACAAAATATGCATCAAAACTCACTTGGGGGCTTCCCTGGTGGCGCAGTGGTGGGAGTCTGCCTGCCGATGCGGGGACGCGGGTTCGTGCCCCGGTCCGGGAGGATCCCACGTGCCGCGGAGCGGCTGGGCCCGTGGGCTATGGCCTCTGGGCCTGCGCGTCCGGAGCCTGTGCTCCGCGGCGGGAGAGGCCACAGCAGTGAGAGGCCCGCGTACCGCAAAAAAACCCTCACTTGGGAACTTTCCACCTCAAAATGTCTACGGACATTTTTATGACTATTATGCTTAAGATCAAAAGCGTACCAACTCTTCCCCCATCAGTGGAAGGTACAAGCTGTCTGTTAAGGTAATTTAGTTGTGTGTAGCCATTTAGTTTTATAGCAGTATTGCCGGATTTTTACATAGTTTTAAGATATTTTATTCACATTATGGGTCCCATCTTACAAGTAAGAGAAAGGTTGTAATGGAAACAAAAGTCAAGATATGTTTTCAAAAATGAAAGAGGAGAGAAAATGACATGATATGTGTTCTTGTGGGATACATTTTTAAGAGTAGGAATGATTCTGAAGGCCAAAGAATGAACCATGCAACCTGTGAAAAGTCTAGCTCTGAAGCGATTGAAGATAATCCAGGAAATGTGACTGACAAAGTAGAACAAATTTGAGCGGGTGAATAGAAAGTCAGAGTTAGTGTCTGAAGCCCACTGTTGGATCTCTTTATTCAAGAGAAGGTGAGGTTAAGGTCAAGAGCAGCTGATGAAACTTCTGTTGCAGCTCCTGGATGAATGCACAGTTCAAAGTCGCATTACCCTTGGCAATCATCAGAGAGGTGAGGCTGGGAGTGTGTGTGCCATGGTTACCTCCACAGTGCCATGGAGATCATCAAGGAGTGTCGTCTATCCCAACAGATGTTCAACGCAAATGATAATGTTCTTCTTCTTTTTTAATAGGTGCACAATGGAATGTTTCAGCAAGAAGGTAAAGTATACCTTGTTTTAAAAATTTGAACAAACATTTTTCTTTTTGCTGTAAATGCATCTTTTGTCTGCAAGATGAAAGCCCTTAGTCACCCTGGACTTACATACTCGGAACTGTGAACCTAACCTGTTTGTGTTCAGGAATTAGGATAATGCAATAATTATTCATTCTACTGTCAAAAAATATTTATTGAGTGACTGCTATGTGCCAGGTGCTATTCTAGGCCCCTGGGATATAAAAAACAAAAAAACCCTCAAAACAACAACAACAACAAAAAACAAAAAAACCCAGAAAACAAAAACAAACTAAAATCTCTGCCCTCATGGAACCTAGTGAAAAGAGACAGAAAAAAGACAATAAAATACTAAACAAGTAAGTTATATGCTATGTTAGAAGATGATAAATGCTACATGGAAAAGGAGAGCTTAGTTAAGGGAGCTTGAAAGTGGATGGGAGAGAGGCAGTTGTGTGTAATTTTAAACAGAATGATCAAGATAGATCTCCCTGAGCAAAGAGTTGGAGGAGGTGAGGAAATGAGCCATGTGGATGTCGGAGGGAAGGGTGTGTCGGGGGAGAGGAAGGCACATGCATAGGCTTCGAGCAGAAGGCTGCCTGGTAGTTTTGAAGAAGTGCATAGAGGCCAGAGTAGCTGGAGAAGAGGCAGCAAGCAGGAGGGTGGAAGGAGATGAGGTTACCAGGGTGTCAGGTAGCTGGACCATGTAGAGTTTTGTGGGCCATCTTAAAATCTTGGCTTTTACTCTGATAAAGTGGAAGCCTTTATAGAGTTTTGAGCAGAGGAATAGCAAGATCCATGTTATATTTTACAATGATAACTCCAAATGTTGTGCTGAGAATAGGCTGTAGGGCAGCATGTGTAAACACAGGGATTCCAGTTTGAAAGCTTTTATAGTAATCCAGGGGAGAGATGGCAGTAACTGCTAGGAACAAAATTGTGTCTCTTCAAAATTCATAGATTGAAGCCTTAACACCCCATGTGAGTATATCGGAGATAAGGCCTTTAAGGAGATCATTAAAGTGAAATGAAGTCGTAAGGGTGAAGCCCTGAACTGATAGAACTGGGCTCCTTACGTAAAAGAAAGAAACAGCAGCATTCTTTCCTCCATGCAAGGACACTGTGAAAAGATGGCCGTCTACAAGTCAGGAAGCGGGCCCTCACCAGCACCTAACCAAGCTGGCACCCTGATTTCAGACTTCCAGCCTCCAGGACTGTGAGAAAATAAATTCCTATTGTTAAAGCCACACAATCCGTGGTATTTTGTTATGGCAGCTCAAGCTAATACAGTGACCTGGACCAAGTCGGGGGGTAAGTGGTAAGTAGTTGGGTTCTTTTTTTAAAAAATTAATTAATTAATTAATTAATTAATTTTTAGTTGAGTTGGGTCTTTGTTGCTGTGCGCAGGCTTTCTCTAGTTGCAGCGAGTGGGGGTTACTCTTGGTGGCGGTGCGCGGGCTTCTCATTGAGGTGGCTACTCTTGTTGAGGAGCACAGGCTCTAGGCATGCAGGTTTCAGTAGTTGTGGCGTGCGGCCTCAGCAGTTGTGGCTTGCAGGCTTGGTAGTTGTGGCGCATGGGCTTAGTTGCTCCACGGCATGTGGGATTTTCCCAGACCAGGGCTCAAACCCATGTCCCCTGCATTGGTGGGCAGACTCCCAGTAGTTGGGTTCTGAATATATTTTCAAAATTGAGCCAACGGAATCTCCTCTTGAATGGGAAGGAAGGAAGTTAAAGATTTAAGTTGTGAGATGTTGAGTTTGCAATGTCTGCTAGGTACTGAAGTGAGGGGTCAATAGGCAGTTAGACCTATGAGTCTGGGGTTTGGGAGAGATGTGTGGGCCGGAGATATACATCTGGGGGCATAGCACCATGTCTCAGTCACTAGACTGGAGGAGATTCCCGAGGGGACAAGTGTAGGACAAGAGAAGAAGGGGAGAAAGGGACAAAGTGCTCCCTGAGGCACTCCTACATTAAGAAATTGGGGAGAAGAGGAGGGACCAGTGAAGAAGATTGAGAAGGACTGACCACTGCATCAGCAATGTGAAAGTCATTATGATCTTGACAAGGGCAATGCCACAAGTTCAGGGACAGTCTATTTTGTTCACCACTGCATCTTTGGCACATAGCACAATGCCAGTAACCCAGGCAACAAAAATGTGTTCAGTAAACAAAAGACATGATGCAGTGATGAAGTCATTGTTATTCTCATTTCATAGATAATATATTAAGACAAAGAATATTAAATAGCAGCTAGTTAACAGAAGATCAGGGATTCAAACTCAGGTCTAGTTTGATGCCAAAGTTCTATGTAACAATAATGATCAACACTTGCTCTGTTCTTTGATGTGCCAAGAACTATTCTAGTGCTTCCATGTATTATTTTAATAAATTCTCAACATGCCCGAACTGACAACTATTATTTTTATCCCATTTTGTAGAGGAAGAAACTGAGGCAAAGAAGGCTTACTAACTTATGCAAGACCAGCAGCTTGTAACTGCTCACACTGGAATTGACCCCAGCTAGCGGTGGCAGAGCAGGCCTCTGAGTCACCCGTTCGACTCCCCAACTAAGCTCATGCTATTCTATTCACTCCTTCAGAGATACAGTTGACAACGTGGGGGTTAGGGGTGTTGACCCTCTTTGCAGTGGAAAATCCAGTAGAAGTTATGGTTGGCCCTCAGTATCCATGGTTGCATTTCCTCAGTATCCTTGATTCCACATCCACAGCTCCAACCACGGATCGTGTAGTACTGCAGTATTTACTATTGAAAAAAAATCCACGTGTAAGTGGACCTGCACAGTTCACACTTGTGTTGTACAAGGGTCAGCTGCACTGCAATAGTTAGCCAGGGCTGCCATAATGAAGTACCAAGTCTGGGAGGCTTAAACAACAGAAGTTTGCTGTCTCACACTTCTGGAGGTTAGAAGTCTGAGAACCAGGTGTTGGCTGGATTGGTTCCTTCTGAGAGCCATGAGGGAAGGATCTGTTCCAGGCCTCTCTCCTTGGCTTGTGGATGGCCATCTCCTCCCTGTGTATCTTCACATCACCTCCCTCCAGGCCTGTTGGTGTCCAAGTTTCCTTTTCTTATAAGGACACCAGTCACATTGGTTTAGAATCCACCCTAATGAACTCACTTAAACTTAATTACCTCTTTAAATAAGAGGTAATTAAGTTTACATCTTA
This sequence comes from Tursiops truncatus, assembly GCF_011762595.2. Lineage (NCBI taxonomy): Eukaryota > Metazoa > Chordata > Mammalia > Artiodactyla > Delphinidae > Tursiops > Tursiops truncatus. Next base: position 126,611,460 of record NC_047034.1, read on the forward strand.
TTCCAAATAAGGTCACATTCAGAGGTATTGGGGATTAGGACTTCAATGTATGAATCTGGCAGGGGTAGTGGGGTACAATTAGCTCGTAACGAATAAAAATACTTTCATGAGGTCTCTAAATTCTAGGGTCAGAGAACCACAGTTGATTTGCTCTGTCATCTGGGAACTGTGATATGCTGGCCAGTCACTTTACCACAGCAAGCCTCAGTGTCCTCAGTATATGGGGATAATAGGGCATGTATATCCCTATTTTTTCTAAATACTGTTAGATTTCTTTGCTGAATGCCTATATAAGCTATTATTCTCACTAGCTTTGCCAACATATGGTGTTATTCTCCCTTCTTATGTTTTGCCATTCAGTTGGGTGTAATATGGTATCTTGTCTTAATTTGCATTTTTCTCTTTCCAAGTGAATTTAAGCATCTCTTCACATTCTGCTTTGCCATTTGGGCTTTGCTTCTGTAAACTGCTATTCATCTCTTTTGATTATTAAAAATTGTTTTCCTGCTTTTTAAAAAAATTGTTAATATGCATGAGTTTACAAATATATATCTTCTACTGGCCTACAAACTGTGTCTATTGTATTCTTTGTTGAACAGACATACAAGTTTTACTGTAGTTGTATTTATCAAGGTTTTTTTTTTTAATGGTTTTAGTTTTTCATTTTGGGATCTTATTTAATAAATCTTTCCCTCCCACAGAACACAAAGATATTCTATACTTTCTTCTATTAGCTTTATAGCTTTCCACATTTCAGTCTTCCATCTGGAGTCTACCACGCAAATGGTGTAAGAATCCAGCTTCATTTTTTTTTCCTTCATATAGTAAGCCAGCTTTTTCCCAAAACAATCTATTAAAAACCCATCATTTCTCATGGAAGAAATCAAAGAGGAAATAAAATAATATCTAGAAACAAATGACAATGAAAACATGATGACTCAAAACTTATGGGATGCAGCAAAAGCAGTTCTAAGAGGGAAGTTTATAGCAATACAATCCTACCTCAAGAAACAAAAAACGTCTCAAATAAACAACCTAAACTTACACCTAAAGCAATTAGAGAAAGAAGAACAAAAAAACCCCAGAGTTAGCAGAAGGAAAGAAATCATAAAGATCAGATCAGAAATAAATGAAGGAAAGAATAGCAAAGATCAATAAAACTAAAAGCTGGTTCTTTGAGAAGATAAACAAAATTGATAAACCATTAGCCAGACTCATGAAGAAAAAAAGGGAGAAGACTCAAATCAATAGAATTAGAAATGAAAAAGAAGTAAAATTGAGACTGCAGAAATATAAAGGATCATGAGAGATTACTACACGCAACTATATACCAATAAAATGGACAACCTGGAAGAAATGGACAATCCCTAGAAAAGCACCACCTTCGGAGACTGAACCAGGAAGGAATAGAAAATATAAAGAGACCAATCACAAGCACTGAAATTGAGTCTGTGATTAAAAATCTTCCAACAACAGGGGCTTCCCTGGTGGCACAGTGGTTGAGGGTCCGCCTGCCAATGCAGGGGACATGGGTTCATGCCCCGGTCCGGGAAGATCCCACATGCTGCGGAGTGGCTGGGCCCGTGAGCCATGGCTGCTAAGGCTGCGCATCTAGAGCCTGTGCTCCGCAACGGGAGAGGCCACAACAGTGAGAGGCCCGCGTACCGCAAAAAAAAAAAAAAAAAAAAAAAAAATCTTCTAACAAGAAAAGACCAGAACGAGATGGCTTCACAGGTGAATTCTATCAAACATTTGGAGAAGAGCTAACACCTATCCTCTCAAACTCTTCCAAAATATAGCAGAGGGAGGAACACTCCCAAACCCATTCTATGAGGCCACCATCACCCTGATACCAAAACCAAACAAAGGTGTCACAAAGAAAGAAAACTACAGGCCAGTATCACTGATGAACATAGTTGCAAATATCGTCAACAAAATACTAGCAAACAGAACCCAAGAGCACATTAAAAGGATCATACACCATGAACAAGTGGGGTTTATCCCAGGAATGCAAGGATTCTCCAATATATGCAAATCAATCAATGTGATACACCATATTAACAAACTGAAGGATAAAAACCACATGATCATCTCAATAGATGCAGAAAAAGCTTTTGACAAAATTCAACACCGATTTATGATAAAAACCCTCCAGAAAGTAGGCATAGAGGGAACTTACCTCAACAAAATAAAGGCCATATATGACAAACTCACAGCCAGCATCATTCTCAATGGTGAAAAACTGAAACCATTTCCACTAAGATCAGGAACAAGACAAGGATGTCCACTCTCACCACTATTATTCAACATAGTTTTGGAAGTTTTAGCCACAGCAATCAGAGAAGAAAAAGAAATAAAAGGAATACAAATCAGAAAAGAAGTAAAGCTGTCACTGTTTGCAGATGACATGATACTATACATAGAGAACCCTAACGATGCTACCAGAAAACTACTAGAGCTAATCAATGAATTTGGTAAAGTAGCAGGATACAAAATTAATGCACAGAAATCTCTTGCATTCCTATACACTAATGATGAAAAATCTGAAAGAAAAATTAACCATTTATTATTGCAACAAAAAGAATAAAATACCTAGGAATTAACCTATCTAAGGAGACAAAAGATCTGTATGCAGAACACTATAAGACATTGCTGAAAGAAATTAAAGATGATACAAACAGATGGAGAGATATACCATGTTCTGGGATTGGAAGAATCAACATTGTGAAAATGACTATACTACCCAAAGCAATCTACAGATTCAATGCAAGCCCTATCAAACTACCAAAGGCATTTTTCACAGAACTAGAACAAAAAATTTCACAATTTGTATGGAAACACAAAAGACCCCGAATAGCCAAAGCAATCTTGAGAAAGAAAAACGGAGCTGGAGGAATCAGACTCTCTGACTTCAGACTATACTACAAAGATGCAGTAATCAAGACAGTATGGTACTGGCACAAAAACAGAAGTATAGATCAATGGAACAGGTTAGAAAGCCCAGAAATAAACCCACACACATATGGTCACCTTATTTTTGATAAAGGAGACAAGAATATACAATGGAGAAAAGACAGCCTCTTCAATAAGTGTTGCTGGGAAAACTGGACAGTTACATGTCAAAGAATGAAATTAGAACACTCCCTAACACCACACACAAAAATAAACTCAAAATGGATTAAAGACCTAAATGTAAGGCCAGACACTATCAAACTCTTAGAGGAAAACATAGGCAGAACACTCTGTGACATAAATCACAGCAAGATCCTTTTTGACTCACCTCCTAGAGTAATGGAAATAAAAACGAAAATAAACAAATGGGACTTAATGAAACTTCAAAGCTTTTTCACAGCAAAGGAAACCATAAACAAGACTAAAAGACAACCCTCAGAATGGGAGAAGATATTTGCAAATGAAGCAACTGACAAAGGATTAACCTACAAAATTTACAAGCAGCTCATGCAGCTCAATATCAAAAAAACAAACAACCCAATCCAAAAATGGGCAGAAGACCTAAATAGACATTTCTCCTAAGAAGATATACAGATTGCCAGCAAACTCATGAAAGGATGCTCAACATCACTAATCATCACAGAAATGCAAATCAAAACTACAATGAGGTATCACATCACACCAGTCAGAATGGCCATCATCAAAAAAATCTACAAACAATAAATGCTGGAGAGGGTGTGGAGAAAACGGAACCCTCTTGCACTGTTGGTGGGTATGTAAATTGATGGAGAACAGTATGGAGGTTCCTTAAAAAACTACAAATAGAACTACCATACGACCCAGCAATCCCACTACTGGGCATATAACCTGAGAAAACCATAATTCAAAAAGAGTCATGTACCACAATGTTCACTACACCTCTATTTACGATAGCCAGGACGTGGAAGTAACCTAAGTGTTCATCAACAGATGAATGGATAAAGAAGATGTGGCACATACATAAAATGGAATATTACTTAGCCATAAAAAGAAATGAAATTGCGTTACTTGTAGTGAGGTGGATGGACCTGGAGTCTGTCATACAGAATGAAGTAAGTCAGGAAGAGAAAAACAAATACTGTATGCTGACACATATATATGGAATCTAAAAAAATAAAAAGAAAAAACTGGTTCTGAAGAACCTAGGGGCAGGACAGGCATAGACACAGACATAGAGAATGGACTTGAGGACACAGGGAGGGAGAAGGGTAAGCTAGGAAGAAGTGAGAGAGTGGCATGGACATATATACACTACCAAATGTAAAATAGATAGCTAGTGGGAAGCAGCCGCATAGCACAGGGAGATCAGCTCGGTGATTTGTGACCACGTAGAGGGGTGGGATAGGGAGGGTGGGAGGGAAACGCAAGAGGGAGGAGATATGGGAATATATGTATAGGTATAGCTGATTCACTTTGTTATAAACAGAGACTAACACACCATTGTAAAGCAATTATACTCCAATAAAGGTGTTAAAAGAAAAAGCCCATCATTTCCCCTTGCTCATATATTATGTTCTATATATTCATAGGTCTACTTCTAAAGTTTCTATGTATTCCACTGCTTTATTTGTCTATTTCTACACCTATTTGTTTATTCCTGTATTTATTATTATTTTTACTTACTACAGCTTTGTGGTATATCTTAATATCCGATAGAGTAAATTCCTCCTCAATGCTCACTCTTCAAAGTTAACTTACTCAGAATTCTTTCCCTATTTATAAAATTTAGAAATGGTTTGTTGAGTTTCTCAAAACATACAAATGGGTTTTGATTGAGATATGTGCATTTGTAGATTAATCTGAGAAATATTGATATGCTTTTGTGTTAAGCAGTTTCATCTATGAATCATTTCACTATTAATTCAAATCTTCCTTAACAGGAATGCCTTTACCTGGGATCACATTCACAGGGCACTTTTCACAAAGATGCCAATGAAGGGTTATGTACAAAGATGTTCCACATGGCACTGCATACCTTGGCAGGGAGGGAAAACCAATCTGGGTGTTCATCCCTAGGGGCATGGATAAGAGCATGAGTGATGGATGTATATTAAGGACTATTATGCAGCAGTAAGAAGCAAAGAGCTAGATATCCATAGTCACATGAGTAAACATAAAAAACTAAAACTATTGAATGAGATATGAGATTGAGCAAACAAAATGAGATTTATAGCACAGTACCATTCATGTAAGTCAAAAATGCATATCTTTAAGTACTTGTTCTGTAATTTTTTATGAGAGAGTCAGTCAGGTGAAGTCACAGAAGGAGTCAGAGGACGGGTTCATGAAAACAGTTTATTATACTCACAGGTCCTAGAGGCAAGAGACACAACATGCCACACAGGACCATGTGGAAAAATGCTAGTGTGGTCAAGAGGCAGAAGACGGGAGCAAGGGAGAGCCAGGGGCTTTTATTGGGGTTTCCCAGGGAAAGGCAAAGCGGTACAGGGGAAACAGCTCAGCACTGGCCTGGTCTGAAGAATTTCAGTGGGCTCTAAGCTATAGGAGAGGCCCCTAGTTGCCTGGTACTTGGCCCTGGGATGATTAGGGCAGAGAAATACTGCCTCCTGGGATGTGTGGGGGGGCCAGAGAGAACGCGTCAGGATGCCAGTTGGTTAGTTTGCATATTAAAGGCATGCTCCCTGCTGAGTCCTTGACTGTCTTTAATAACTGGCTAGCCCTGGTGCCGGGGGCAGCCTCTCCCCAGCCAGAAAGGTTTTTGAAGATGTCAAAACATCATAATACACAGAAAATTAAAAATATATATAATATAGTATTTAAGTATGTATATTCTTGTAGTATATTTAGTATTTTGTGCATCAGAGTGGGTGCCTATTGGGAGATGAGAGTGGGAGTGAGGATGGGGAAGAAGGGGAAAATCAGGCAAACAAGGGGTCCTACTCATATTAGCGATGACAATGTGCTACGAAATGAGGAATAGTTCCAACTCATCTTGGCTCCTGAGAGAAGTAAGATAATAAATGAGATGAATGGGGATAATAAAAGTACCTTCTCTACTTAACCCACAGGGTTTTTAAGAGACTCATATGGATATTGTATGGGATGTATCTATTAAGCACAACTTAATATTAGCTATTATTGTGGTTTAATTTAGGAACATGGCCAATGCAGTTTCTCAAGCTTCTCTCTCTTTGGAGGGGAGCTGTGTCTCATCCAGATCTTGTTGGGGGCTTTAGTTTGATTCAGATGGCAATAGAGCTTATCAAAAGGAGGAAACAGGCCAGGCAACATCATTTTTAACTGCACATAAGCGGCTCAAATAGTATAGGTTGGAATCATTGAATAAATTCATCACATTTAAAATGACTTGTGCATTGCCTTTCCCACCAGATTATTTCTGTGTGGTTCACCACCTACTCATTGGTCAATAAACATTTATTTCAAATGAAGCAATGAATGTAATCTTTTCCATTTTTTCCAAAAAAAGGTTACCATGTGGCTTTAAGTTTACTTGAAAAATGAGATTCTCGAGAGAAGAACAACCCTAGAGTTAGTCACCTTTATATGCCTTACATGTGGCATGAAGTGGAAGCTTAATAAACCTTGAATAAATGAATAAGTGGAAGAATATAATGTGGCCTAACTACTGCATTAGATGCCACCAGTGGGTTCAAGTGGAGAGCTCTGGGATCCATCAAAGTTCTGGTTCATGATATCACTGTAATTTTGGTTTGAGGCAAAAGAGAGACTCTTCAGTCTTCAATCTTAGGCTTGACCTACCAGTTGAACTACTGGCCTCAGAGATAAGAAGCCTGGATATCATGTCACATTATCCTGGGAAAGTAATTTAATCTCAGGCTTCTATTTCCATTTTAAGGATATGAGAGCAGCACATCTGTTCAAATACTCTTTGAAAGCTGCCAAAGCCTGTTTCCAACAAGAAAGACGTCATTGTAAATACCTGCTCTTACCCATGGATGGGAAACAGAAGGTTCTGGTGAAGGAGTAGAAGAGTTTCATTGATGCAAGTTACACGTAGACAGCCAATTTTCAGAGAATGAGAATTTTTGACTGTAAACAAAAGCCCGTTTTGCCACTTGCTGATTCTGTAGCTTTGGAGCCTCAACCTCTCTAAGCATGTTTCTTCATTTGTAAGATGAAGATGCTAACTGCATCTCTCTTATAGAACAGGGGTCAGCAAATATTTCTGTAAAATGCCATATAGCAGATATTTTCCACTTTGCAGACCCTGCACGTCTATTGCAACTACTCAACTCTGCCATTATGGTGTCAAAGCAGCCAGAGACAATACATACATGAATAAACATGGATGTGGTCCCGTAAAAACCTTATTTATGGATACTGAAAGTTGAGTTTCTTATAATTTTCACATGACAAAAAGTATTATTCTCCTTTTGATTTTTTTCAACCATGGAAAAACCTTTATACAAAAACAGATGGCAGGTTGGAATTGGCCCTCGGGTCATAGTTTGCCAACTCCTGATACAGTGCGTCTCTGAAACAAAAATGAGGTCATAGTGAGGGCTCAGTAAAATTTAGCTTAGCACCCTTATTATTATCAATTATTTAACTGAAAAGCAACAAAATTCAAAATTATAGATAAAGTGTGATGACAACTAGGTAGCTATAGGAAGAAATATGCCAATGAGCTAACAGTTATGATGTTGGTATAGTAAAAACCAGCTTAAAATGTTTTTTTTTAAAGAATAAAGCATAAAAATTACCTCATAATGAAAACATAATTTACATTAAAGAGACAAATCTAAAAACAATTAACAATAATTATATTGAATATAAATTCAATCTTCCTTTTACAATTCAGAAGGCATTTCAGGTATCCATTATGCCCAGGGATCAATGTTAAGCGTTAGTTACTTCTATAGAAGACCACAGAGAAACCAAGAATGTGGATGAACTTATGCTAAGCTTATGCCACATCTAAGAAACTGTTTTCCAAGTAGGTCTACCTCCTATGCTTCTTTGCCCTCCTTATCAGTGTTTACTGTTATAAAGGCCAGTAAGTCCACAGTCTAACGAGAGAGATAGACAAGAAAACACCCAAATACAGTACCACGTAGAAGGCGAAAGCAGCAGGAGCAGAAAGGAGGAGCATCCGACCCAGTCGGAAGTGGAAGCGGTTGTAGTTGCGTAGTTATGAAACCGTGGGTTACATTCATTTCACCTGCCTTCGCTAAGCAAGGTTGTTTTAAGACTTTCATGTCCTCCAAGCGGTGCATAACCTAAACAATAAGATGTTTGCCCAAGTTATTGTTTAGGAACTTGGAGTCAACTGCATCTAATTCGAGGTCAGCTGGTTAAGGCTGGATAGGACCACTGACCCTTCAACTGGGCAGACGCTAGTGTCCAATCAGTGACCTTTTAACATCAGAGGGCCCAAAACTCCACCCTCAGAATGTGCAGAGGGCTGTAGGCTAGAAACATCTGCACAGAACAACAATTACTGCATCTTTTCCCAATCACCTTTCCTCACCCTCCCCGCACTTCCCACGCCTCATACCACCCTGCTTCTTTATTCTTTGTCCCATAAACTCCCGATCCCCTTGGTTTTGAGGAGGTGAATTTGAGATTTGTTCTCCTATCTCCTCGCTTGGCTGCCTTGCAAATGAAAACTCTTTGCTGCAAACCTCAGCATATTAGCGTTTTGGCTTGTTGTGCGTCAGGCAAAATGAACCTGTTTTGGAAACTGTGATAGAGAGCTTCTTGGAGAGTTGGAGATGGAGCTAAATTCTGAAGGAGGAAAAGAAGGAAGCCAGAGTGTAAGACGAGCATTCCAGACAGGATACCCCATGGGAAAGCAACGTGAGGCAATGGCTGGAGGCAAGGCAGAGCACGGAGGGATTGTAAATATGGAAGGTGGGAATGGCCCAAGAGTAGGATGCAAGCAGGATAGTGGGGAAGACGGAACTAGAGAAGGCAAGAGTCCGTGGGCCCTTTTGGCCATACTCATGATTTAGGACTGTATCCTAATCCTTAAATTGTTCCTTGACCTATAAGTCTCAGCTATTTCATAGCAAAATGGTAACAATGATGTCTACCTAGTAGGATTAATGCTGGGGAGATTAAATGACATAATGTATTAGGTCCTCAATATACTTCAGCATATGCTTTATACTATTGAAATTAGTCTATTCAAAAAATTGTTTTGAGATAACTTTCAAGTGAAAGGCATATGTTTTTCCAAAAAAACACTGCAAATTCAAAACAATGCTGCATTTGATAGCCACTAAGTTTTCAGAGTTTTTCTACTAGTTGAAGACACATTTCAGGAAGGAGAATCACCCATACATTCTGGTCCCTGGCAAGGATGAAGACGATGGAAAATAAGTGGGAGTTAGGGTTAGGAGGCAGCCTCCTAAATGGCCTCTGCATTGCAAGCGTGCTTGGAATCTGTTCATTTGCCATTTAATAAAAAAGGCTCCAACAGAGGATCCATTCTGAATATTTTGTTTGAGAGTCCCTGTTTCTAATTTTGAAATATATCAAGATAATTATCACTTAAATGTATTTGTTAGTAAAAAAAAACTTTCCTCATGTGTTGCTAAAACTATTTTCGTGTTCTTGTTACCTTTTAATTTGTTTATATACTTCATCAATAAAATAAGAGTGATCTTTAATTCTTCAGATTGGGCCATGTTCTGATTCTATATACTTGACTTTCTTATTTGCTTTGAAAGGGAAGAAGTAAATGAAACTTATGCAAGTAGGGATGATAGTTTAGTTTTTGGATAAGAACAGTGCTTTTTAAATCATGGGACCAGGATTTATGTCAGATTATTATTATAATATTTGCTCCTAAAAAGTTGAATTTAAGCTAACAATTATTTTAAAATAATTTAAAAAAACTCTTACACTTAAATCTTGGAAATAGCAGTCAAAATGACTTAGGATCAGAAGCAAAAGCTATAGAGGTTAATTATTCTCCCAGCTTTACTTCTGATGTACACTGAGATTGCTACTCCTTTATATTTCCTATCTGTGAAAGAGAGCATTTGTACAGGACATGTAATCCACAATCATCTAGGGTTGAAAAGTAGAATTTTGAGTAAGTGTATTAATACATTCTGAGAGCAGAACAATTTGGTTTCAGAATTCGAACGTAAATCTCTTCCAGTTCTTCTGGTCTCTGTTCCAACAGACACACCAGCTCCTGCTTCCCAATCATGGGGATTAATATGCTACATCTTTCTTTCTTTCTTTTAAATTTATTGATTGGGAAGCTCCTGCTTCCCAATCATGGGGATTAATATGCTACATCTTTCTTTCTTTCTTTTAAATTTATAAAATTATTTTATTTACTTATTTTTGGCTGCATTGGGTCTTCGTTGCTGCGCGTGGGCTTTCTCTAGTTGTGGCGAGCGGGGGGCTACTCTTCGTTGCGGTGCGTGGGCTTCTCATTGCGGTGGCTTTTCTTGTTGCGGAGCACAGGCTCTAGGCACGTGGGTTTCCGTAGTTGTGGTTTGTGGGCTCTAGAGCGCAGGCTCAGTAGTTGCAGCGCACGGCCTTCGTTGCTCCGCGGCATGTGGGAACTTCCTGGACCAGGGCTTGAACCCGTGTCCCCAGCATTGACAGGTGGATTCTTAATCACTGCGCCACCAGGGAAGCCCTGCTATATCTTTCAATCGTGTAGATATTTTTAAGAAGGAAAGTTTATAATATAAATTAATTGACCTCTGCATTGGATAATTTGTTTGGTTTTCCTCCCGATGGCAGTCAAAAAACATGCCATGAAAGTATTAAAAATTAATTCATCTTTTTTAGGAGAGCAAATGCAATATGTAGCAAGAGCCAAAAAATGTACTTATTATGCTTTGACCCACTAATTATACTTCGGGGAAGAAAACAATCAGAGACTTCTTATATAGTAAAAAATTTAAAAAGTGGAAACAAACTTAAAATGCTCAATGATTGGGGAATGGTTAGCTAACCCAGAATTATAAGCTGACAAAATATTGTATTATGCAACCATTTAAAAGGATATGCACAAAGACTATGAAAATACATTACAAAATTTGTTTAAAATAATGCTAAATGCATTGTATATGTATATATTGATTACAATAATGCAAAAACGATGTATTCATATAATATTGAGGAGAAGAATTCAGGAGTCAGTTAAGAAGTAGCTGGTCTACATTGCATATGACATTCTTTTCAGTAGGTGATTTTTTGGGGTAGTCTCTGAAATAGTAAAAAATGCTGCTGTGATCAACTTATCACTTAAATTTCCTTGTTCTTTTTCTCTGTTTTCTTTTTCTTGGTGCACAACACAGTGATTTAGTATTTCTGTACATTTCCAAATGATCACCACGATAAATCTAGTTACTATTTTTTCTCGTTCTTTTAAAAAATATGGCCCCCAAAGATGACCTAAACCTTGTACTTGCCCATTTTTCTCCCTTTTTATGTCCCAAAGGAAATGCATTTTTTTCCTCCTGATAAATATTATGAACCTGTTTATTCAGTAATTGAGTGTGTTAATGGACATCCAGTCACTCACTCTTTGGTGCGCCCACGAGGCTCTTTCCGCCGGAACTCATGACTACTTAAAGAAGACACACTGCCCCTCTTCTTCAGTAAATGAGCCGTTCTGTCTTTAGCAATGTCTGACATCATCATAACCTATGGAGGAAAACTTTTGTAAAATACTGAACAAAAGATCTGAAAATATTTTAGTATAACACAGAGACTCATTCTAAATAAAGTACACAGATCTTTTTTTTTTTAAGCATTTTGGAATAGGGAAGTGGGGTTTCCTAAAGAGTGATTTTTAGTATATGTTGTTATTCTGGTCAGTATAACTGGAAATATGATAACTCTTTTTAAAAATATTTCAGAATTTATAAGAAGTAGAGACTTCCTTTTTTGTTTTATTTTTATTTTTTTGGCTGCACTGCGTGGTATGCGGGATCTTAGTTCCCTGACCAGGGATGGAACCCGCTCCCCCTGCAGTGGAAACACGGAGTCTTAACCACTGGACCACCAGGAAAGTACCATCTGATAACTTTTATTTATGCAATAGCATACTTAATTCACACAAGCATACATTAAGCTGCAACAAAAATACTTAACTGCAGTAAAGTCACTGAGAAATGATAGCCATATGTAGAAGAACGATATTAGCCTACACCAGAAAACAATATTTTTATTGCCTCCCCAAATTTAATTTCAATGATATTTTGCTAATTAACATTTGTTGTTGTTGCTATTACTTTAAAAATTAAGATGAGCTGCTTCTCCAAAGGGTATTTTTTTTTCAAGCAACAGTGATTTACTTTGTAAAGAGCAAACAGAACTTTTTTTTTTTTTTTTTTTTTTTGCGGTACGCCGGCCTCTCACTGTTGTGGCCTCTCCCGTTGCGCAGCAACAGGCTCCGGACGTGCAGGCTCAGCGGCCATGGGTCGCGGGCACAGCCGCTCCGCGGCATGTGGGATCTTCCCGGATCGGGGCACGAACCCGTGTCCCCTGCATCGGCGGGCGGACTCTCAACCACTGCGCCACCAGGGAAGCCCAGAACTTTTAATGAAGTAATTTATTGGAAAACCTACCTCCTCTCACAAATGCTTGTGAAAAAGCTGGTAATGGACTTCCCAGAACTTGGACTGTAACTCTACTGCCCTATTGCCTACATACAAGTTTAGACATTCATTGGAATTATTTTATAATCTGTAAATCTGAGAGCCCCAACAGGGAGACACTGTGCTAGGCACTAAAATAGAACTAAAACAGTCCCTGCCTTCAAAGAGCTGGCAGTTGAAGTGGGTAGGGCAGACAAGAACACAACCTTAAACCCCAGTGTGATCAGTGTCAGGGCAGACAGAGGCAAAGGGTACTGAAGGGCACACAAATACAGCAGAGGTACTGTGTGTTAGGAAGCGAGGCAGTGTGGGGGGTGTGTGATTGTGGACCTGTGTGTGAGAGTGTGTGTACATGGGTGTGAGCATCTCTATGTGAGCATATATATGTCTCTGTGGGCATGTGCTTGTGTGTATGAGCATGAGTGTGTCCCCATGAGTGTGTGAGGCTGTGTGTATGAGTGAGTGTGTACATAAATGTGTGTGCCTGTGTGAGTGCCCATGTGAGCATCTCTTTGTGTATGTACCTGTGTGTATGAGTGATTATCTGTGTACCTGAGTGTGTGCCTTTGTATGTCGGTGTGTGCACCTTTGTGTGTGATGTGTCTGTGCACTGAATGCATGTGTGTTTGAGTGTGTCTGTGTACATGAGTGTGCCTGTGTGAGCGTGTATATGTGTGAACAAGACATACTGAGCCTGTTTAAGTGGGTCATTCAGGTTCCAACCTTAAAGTGACACTGACAGACCTCGGTCTGCTCACCTGTTTCCAAAGCTGCCCCGCAGGCCAGAATTGGGACCTGGAGGTCCAGAGGGGCTGAGGCCGCCGGTGTCGCCAGACCTCAGGCAGACTGCTCAGAACTCATGCTGCTCCACGATCGGACCGGCTGGCCAGCTCTGCACTGGGCAACACTGTGAAGCCGAGACACACAGGCGGGCAGGAAACAAAAGGCCAGGACCTGCTTCCAGTTCCAAAAACTGGGGCCACTTTTTTCTTATTTCTTGGAGGGAGGAGGAATAAGGCATTAGAAAGAGAGGTCGTGGACAAGGCAGGCAGGCCATTTCTAACACAAGGCCCTCCCCGCTTAGCCCCCTCGATCCTCGAACTTGCATTTTGCCTCGGTCAATCTTCTCTGCTCCTGCCCAGACGCGCTGCGGAGAGGTCGCACTTACCTAAGGCAGTGCTGGAGACGCAGACGCGACTCGGCGGGGGTCCTCCCGGACCACGGGCTCTTCCGCTGCCGGGACCAGCGCGGGGCGAGGCTCCCGTCTCCCAGGCTTCCCTCTGCCCGCGAATGCCTGCGCACTCCCCCTGGACTCCGCGGCCTGTCTCCAAGGTGACCTTCTCAAACAGAGTCCTTGGCCCGCCCCATGCAGACATAGTAGTTGCGTAGTCCTCTGAGCCGCCTGAGGATGTAGAGGATCTCCTCGTCACTGCCCAGAGGGGGCTGCCCTGAGCCTGGCTGTGCCTTGGGGTGGCCGTGAGCTGGAGAGAAGCCGAGTCATTCTGTAGCGAGGGGGACATCTGGGAACTCAAGGGGCAACCCTGAGAGCCCTCATCAGTTTCCTTTTGCAGATGTCAGGGGCAGGAGTGGGAAATGCTGCCGGTTCCTAGGACGGGAAGTGCGAGGTACAGAGAGAAAGGAAAGCACCCCTTTCCCTTCCCCCGACCCCTGATCTGCCTTCCACCACCCCAAGGCACAGATGGTTGATAATAGAGCTCACATTTACCAGGTACTGGCAAACAGTTTTAGTTTTATCTAGTCCTCCCAATAACTCGTTCAAGAAAGCACTGTTGGGACTTCCCTGGTGGCACGGTGGTTAAGAATCCGCCTGCCAATGCAGGGGACACGGGTCCGAGCCCTGGTCCGGGAAGATCCTACATGCCGAGGACCAACTAAGCCCGTGTGCCTAACTACTGAGACCGCGCTCTAGAGCCCGTGGGCCACAACTACTGAGCCCATGTGCCATAATTACTGAAGCCCGAGCACCTAGAGCCCAGGTTTCACTACAAGATAAGACACCACAACGAAGAGTAGCCCCCGCTCGCTGCAACTAGAGAAAGCCCACGTGCAGCAAGGAAGACCCAACACAGCCAAAAATAAATAAATAAATAAAGGAAATTTAAAAAAAAAAAGCAGAAAGCGTTGTTAGTCCTTTACAGATTTAGAGAATTGAGATTCTGAGATATTGAATAATGTGCCCAGGGCCGCTTGGAACTCATCGGCTTATCTTTTGGGCATTACAAACTTTCACGTTACACTTTCCTTGACACCACTCTCCCCAATCCTTAAAGTTTACGAAGATTTGAAATGGAGGCTGTTTGGGGTTGAGAACCCACCTGACATAAATAATAGGCCCTTCCTCCTTAATAACTATCCCTCTTCTAACCCCAGAGCCCTTCCCCCAACCCAAAGCAAACAAAACCAGACCCTGAAGGGACCTTCACATAGTGGGCAATCATTGGAAATAGAAAAAGATGGTGCCCTAAGCACCTAGCTTGGTGCATGTCCATTAATGAGTGCTCAGTGCAGCTAGAATTGGCTGTCAATAGCAATACATCTGCATAACGGTAGAGCGCATAAGGATTAGGATAGCATTGGAGAAAGAGCATTAACATTTTCTGGCCCATCTCAATCCCTATTCACATAAAAATAAGAACAGGAAAGGATTGTTGACTATTTACTATATAATAGTTAGGAACTGTTAGGTGACTGATAAATATTATCTCATTTAATCTGTTCAGTGACCCTAGGATAAGGGAATAGTAACTCTATTTTTTTTTAAGATAAGGAAATGAAGAATCATTGAGTAACATGCTCAAGACTATAGTTAAATTATAGAATGAGATTTGTCCAACTCTATAGCCCTTGCACTGTGCCAGACCTTCTGCCCACCATGCCCACCCTAAATATGCAACGAAGTTTTCCAGAAATGTGGTAAAACTTTAAGAGGCTGGTAATAAAAGAGGTTCACAACTCAACTTATTTTTGTTTTTCATTTATTTTCCAGAAAAAAATCACATTTAAATAGTAACTTACTTATATATTTGATCTTGTTCTCAAGTATAATTAAACTTTGTCCTGCAATGGGAACCCTAGTGGCAGTAATGTGCCATGATAAATAATTGCATATTTAGGATTTTGTAAAATGGGTGATTGGGAAAATTATGAAGGAAAAAACACTTGTAAAAATCATTATTTACAAAAAATGATATCCACACCTTTTCTAATTTATAAGGCAAGTAACATTAAAATGTTCTCATGGTTATCTTCAAGAAGTCAATATTACACATTCATATCACCATTGTTCATCAGAGAGCTTTGGGCAGTTCTGTGAAGGAACAAATCCTTGCTTTTTTTTTGCTGTTTTTTTCTTGAGCACGGCACATAAGCAGTAAAGATTTCATCACAGCTACAAGAATTAAGTATTCTCTATTGAATTACACATGTAGGAAAAAGAGCCAGCCATCAATATTTTAACTAATTTTAAAAGTATATTTGAGTATTTTACCCCAGAGTTTTTTTTTTTTTAATAAACATTTTATGCTCAAAGTATTTTGTGAAAATATGTACTCCAACCAAGGTCATAAAGACATTGTTTACTTTTGCTACAAAGGTCATGGAGCACTCTAAATAAAAGCTACCACCAACTCAAAATATACACTAACAGCATTTTCTTTAAGAAAGACAGATGACTGAATTTTATTACCTTTAGAAATACAACAAAATTTCTCTGAGATTCTTTTCCTAGTTTCTCTTATTGTTAAAAGTACAAAAAAAAAAATCAATGCCTTCCATTGCCATTTAGTAGGCACAAAATTAACATTTGATCATTACATTCATACAGATCTCTATGCAAAGTGAAAAAAAAAATCCTTTGTATATTGAAACCCAATGCTCTTCAAACAGTTTAAAAAGCCAGCTCTACAAATGACTGCTTGGCCTGTAGTGAAGTCCTAATGAATTAAAAATTGAACTATATTTAGAGAAATGTAAAGTGATTCAGCTTTACCCTTTTCTGTCTGATAACAAGACAGTTTACCCAGGAATTATTAAAGGAACTTTGTTGATTTTTTGTGAAAATGATTTGCAAAATAAAGCAAAGCAAAAAAGAACTGCTTAATGCTCATTAATAGAGTGTAGAGTCCTGCAAAATCTATACTAAATAGTGTATTTTTCCTAGGTTTAACTGAAATGTTTTTCATATAATTTCTAACAAGATTATGTAAAAATGCAGTCAGCATCAATCCATCATGATTCAATTTCTTAAAGTGTTTAGATAAAGTATTACCAAAGATTGTTTACTAGTATTAATTCTACTCTGTAAAGAAATTTGGACCATCTTCAACAGATAGCAGCATGATGTGATGGTCATAAGTGCAGATCCTAAAAATAATGCGAAAAATTTAAAATAGTAAAACAATTTTATTGTTTTGTTTTGAATACTTTAGGTGATAAAGTTAAATTCACTAAGATATACTTATGAAATTTAAAGTAGATAGTAAATCATTTAAAGTGGCAGAAATTTTCCTTAGAGTTAAAACAAAAACCCAGAAGCATCTTTCCAAAGCATTCCTGGTTATATTATTTGAAATTGCTGAAAGATATGTAAACCAGTGTTAAAAAGAAAACTTTTCTAAAGTTTCTTCAAGATGTGTTTAGAAAGAAAAGTGTTTTTCTGATCCAAAACTTTCTTAAGCTTCATTAAAACACTAACATTTATTATCAATGTCTAAGGAGTGGGTTGGGACTATGATCTAGGATCATTTATTCTCAGACCACAATGAACATTTGCCAGAAGCAGTAGTCCTGAACATGATTTGGAAAACACTGGAATACAGTGAATGAAGTAGAATTACCCTTTACTTATTTTCTTTTGCCAATTAAGGGACACATAAAAATATATTTGCTTTTCATTGAAACGTCTTTTCCTGTAAGGTCAAAGATGTATATAGAACAGGCAATGTACTGCACTAGAGATAGAAGGAGACGATTAGAAATACTATAAATCAAAGGAAAAATAACATTAGAAGTTAAGCCTAGAGAATAAGTTATTATACCCATGATGGATGTCAACAAGGAGGTGACTTTCTCTCCTAGCAATACTCATTTTGGATAGACATCAGATATTAAACATGAGGGACAGTCAAGAGGTCTGACCATGGTCAACTCAATAGACCCTAAAATTTGATCTTTCAAGAAGGATATTTGGTATTCAGTTAGATATTTAAAATGCAGCTCTAGCCTATAGAAGATTACAGAACATCAAAGAAATAGAAATGCTAGTGGGTTTTGTTGTTTGGTTTTAATATTTGGAGACTTAAACATTGCACTCCTATCTCATTTTTCCTCCATACATTCCACAGACAAAAAGTAATGTAATGGTAGCCATGTTTAGTTCACAAATGAGCAAATGGCATTTAACTACTGTTTGCTGAATGAAAAAAAAAAAAAATGGAAGGAGCAGGAAAATACAATAAAGCCTGAAGAGAGAAGTGCACATAGTAAAAGAGGTGGGGTGGGTCATCAGAACAGTCTCTTTAATCAGTGTAACAATGATTGACTTGTTCATTCATATCAACAATTTAATTTGACTCATTTTAAGGAAACATCATGTTGACAACTTTTAAAGCGATATTTAGAGATCACCCTAATTTTGATACCATAAAAAAATTATGCTTCCATTTAAAAAAAATTGCTGTCCAGAAAACCATGTAGCAAAATGAATACATTTACACTGAATGGGATTTTGCTCAAATGCATAATCTTTTGGAAAAAAGAAAGTTAAAAAAAACCAAACAAACAAGAAACCACAAACGCATCTCCTTAGTAGATACAGGCACATTTTACTGTGTCATTCAACTTTAACTGACAGACTGTGATTATTTTGAGAAAAAAAAATGCAAAAATGAAAGCAATTGGTGCAACTGTTTTGGAATGACAGTAGTCCGTGCTTATAAAGCATCCAATTCAAAGGCCTACAAAATAAACAGTGTCAGCTCGCAAGTTAGATGCCTGTGTCCCTTGCAGGAAGGGAGCCATGTTTTAGGACATTTTATTTGGAGAATGACAGCTTGCAACCTACCTACTTCTTTTAATCTTTTAAGACATTGACAAAAAGGACAGAAAAATGACAATGAGAGAATGCATTTCAGGTCAGTTTGAGATAGCATAAAAGAACTCTAAGGAAACAAGGAATTTTCCTAGAAAAATCCCTCTACCTTTTTTTTTTCTTCAAGATTGTAGGAAGCTAAGTGGACTGAATGAAAAAATAAGCTCACTAGAAAAATGGTATTCAAATGATAATTGAATGTATAAAATGTGATGCAATGTCAGAGCTAAGAAGTATTTGAGAGATCTACTAGGGCAGTGATTCTCAAATTTTGGGTGCTGTCAAAATACATATTCTTAAACCCCATCCCTACAGATTTATTTATTCAATATCAATTTATTGATGCCCACTACATTCTAGGCTCTGGGGATATAGTGGTAACTAAGCCAAAATCATTTCCCTTGTTAAATAAATGATAATACAAGTGGTCCACAAATCATGCTTTGAGAAACATATTCTTTTCCAAGAAATTTGCTTTTGGAATTATCCTTATTTTGGTATTAATTTTTCATAGCACCTTTTACCTGGGTACTTAGTGGAATATGTATAGTAAAATAAAACAGAAGAGTTCATTTCCCAGAATGAACAAGTAAAACAGGTCAAGGACTCCCACTGCTGTCAAGATAACTGGGTTACTTCCAGCTGCTGTGTCACTTTGGGCAAATTATTAATTTGTTTAAGCCTCAATGTCACCATTTGTAACTTACTAATTAAAAAGAGTATCTACCATTTGGGGGTTGATATAAAGATTAAGTGAGCTAACATCTATAGTGACTGGTACATGGTAAGCACTCAAGAGAATATCTATTTTTACTGTATATCAATTACTATGATTGTACAAGTTTTTTTTAAAGCCCGCAAAGGTGGATGTCTCTGAGTCAACTAGAACCATGGAACTTCTGAGGTGAGAGAAGCTTTATAGATCATGGCTGTGTTATTATGGTATTTAAACAGTGCTCTGGAGGACCAGATTTAAACTGCTGGAGGAACTCCTTCATTGCTCTGAGCTGTTTTGCCTAACAGGATTCCATGTGCAATTTTAGCAGAAAAAAGTTTGGCTGTTAAGAAAAGCTTGGAAACCACTGTCAATCTCAACTCCTCATTCTAAAGGTGAGAAATTAAAGAGGGCTATGATTTGTCCAAGGTCACACAGCAAGAGTTAGTGGTAGAGCTAATGTAGTTACCAGGCTTCTTTGAAATGAATATTTGGAAATGGAAATATGAGTAATTATGGCCTCAAACACTTTGCAGATTGAGATTCAGTAAAAATACATAAAAACAAAAATAAAACAACTGTAGTTTGACTTTCTGGAGGGGATGGTTCCTCTCTATTCACTTGAAACCATTTGAAATGTGGACATCCTTTCTTTACAGGTGAAATGTACTTCCAAATACTATGCAGTGAATATTCATTTTGGCTGTATGTGTAGAGAAGAATAGAGCTTTAAAAATAATTTAAAATTTAATTGTTTGGAATTGTATGTTTCAATTATGCTAAAATTCAGACTAATTCTTAAGAAAAAATATTTTTTAAAATAACATGAAAATATGGAATTTATTTGAAAAAAATATTTCCCATGTTGCAAAATAAAGCATTCATAATTTCTATCTTGTTAGAGCAGAATCTTTTTTAATCATAATGCTCAGGAAATGGTGTTCTGGTTAATGAGAATCCTTTCTTTTTATTTGAACCCTTGTATTGAAAATCTAAATATGTACTAGCCCATTTTGTTTTAGGAATTGATAATGAATCTGACTTAGTGTTTCTTTTATAATTACATTGTCTAGGATCATTTTTCCTAACACAAATTATTATTGTACAGTACTTTGGATACAGGAGTAACAGGAGATTATAAACTACAAGATTAAAAAAACCCACCACAATCTAAATCCCTGATATGAGTTAATTGTGTTATTATATGACCTATTTTCTGAAAGAAGAAGGGATATATTCTCTATGAAGGTTCTGGTATTCAATAATAATAATAAAATTTCAAAATTAATAATTTTGAAATCTCTGACTTTCATTCTGTTTCATAAAGACCAATTATGGAATCATAGGATATCTTCATAGTTTCAAATTTAGTGCCTAGAGACATTTGAATAATGTAGAGATCATTGTAATCTGTTTTAAATTACATTATATATCAACCAAATTATTCTATGAAAAGAAAACCCTTGTGTTTAATTACTAATTCACTCTAGAAAGATATAAAATAAGATATAATGAGCAAGACATGAGAACCAATAATATTTATACACTTTTAATATGCCTTTGTGTTAATATTCAATATGTTTTCTCATGAACTGATTTCTTAAAAACATATTTTTATATTCATATGCTGGATAATTCTCAATTTTCTGTTACTTACTCTCCATTGGTTTCAGTGTCTGAAATTTCCCCATGTTTCATGGGATTTAAAAGTTTGCATTTACTATTTTGGTTACAAAATCAAATTGAATATCTTTGCTTAAAGTGAGTTTATTACTTACTTGTTCAAAAAACTTCAACACCAGAGACTGCTTGGCGAGCCAATTGAGAGTTGTTTGAACAGTAAGATTTCTTCTAAGGTAAAACAGGTCATTTTGAACATTCTCTTGGTAGCAAGCACTGATTGAGAAGTACAAATATTAATTTAAAAAGTTTCACTATTAACAATTGCCAGTCACAATCTCATTTTAAATGTAAGACTTACAAAATTTAATTTGATTCTAAAATTTAAAGGGGCTAAAGGTTCTTTGTCAAGCATGAATGAATGTAAAATAAAATTTATCAACTAATGATGAATATAACAACTTAATAATTATAATTATTTAATAGTATAACCTAGAGTAGGAATTAGTTTATGTTTAAAATGGGTTCTATGACTTAAAGGAAAATTCATGTGTTCAGATTGTAATGAAAGAAGGTTTTACAACTGGGACCCCTGAAGAAGAGCTTCTTCATCCCGAATTCCCATATTATGAGGCCAGACTGAGTAATTACAGTTTTTATTATACCTTGCAACAATGAAATCATAACATACATTTTTGATAACTCTCTTTTTGATTCCCCAAGAATGGCAAAGATTTATAGTTACATACAATGAATCTTATCCAAAAGGAAATTTATTGCACAATAATGTGGTTAGAATTTGATTTATAAAGCTTATTTTCTCCTTCCCAAATGATATAAATGATGACAATTAAAATTCTCCTTCTGGATTTAAGTAGGGGACTAAAATCTTTTTTTTTCTGAGATATTTAGACTCAATGTTTTGGTTCCTATTGGTAAAGAGGAAGATGCTTGGTACCATTCCCCATGCTGGATGGGAGGCACTCTCTGTATAGAGTTATTGTGCAAAAGTTGTTAACCAGTTCAACTATGGAAATCCTTGAAATTTTAAAATCACAATTTTTGTTTTAGTCTGATTATTCAGTAATCTCCACATCTGCTAAACTGTGGAGAGAGGGGGAAGTAGTTAAGACTTCGACATCTTCTTTACTCTTGATTATAATTTCATAAACTTTAAATATGAATTGCTTTCCCTTTTTACACAAGTTATAAAAATAAGAGGGCCTGTTTACACAGTTTGCATTTTTATGAAATTTGCAGTTTGAAAAAAAAGCTTTTTAAAAAGTGGTAATTAATGCTTTTCTTTGAATATGCACATGTACCTTAGAATTTTTTTTTCTGAAATAGTTTCTGACTTTAACCCATTAAATATTTGAAGATAGAATTTTTATTTAGCACTAGAGTAAAACATACTAAGGACCGAAGAAAAGGAAGTTTTTTTCTGGTTCCACTGAATTTTCTTTGTGTGTGGCACCCCCTTATGACAGCTATCAATATTATATTTAAATTTTATATATTGACAAAATGCAATCTACCTCTGTAAGCATTGTGCCATTCAACAGTACTACTATTAAATTTACATACCACAGTTTAAATTACATCCATTTCAGGAATGGTAAAATGCTAAAACTCAAGTATAACTGCCTTACTGGAATGAGTACAATTTACAAATACAATAATTACATTTTAAAACCATTAACAATATTACACCTAGAAGTAAATACTGTAGGACTGGTCATCATGGTATTGTGTGAGGGAAATCATTGCTGAAAGTCATTGACATTTCCAGCAGATATACCCCAAGTGCAGATTTTGGTTTGTTTTCATCAAACCAAAATTAAAACCTGTTTCTCATACAGTAGTTCTCCATTATATGAATCCTCCAAATCCTTGCATAAGATTTTATTAGTTATCTGCCAAGTATTTTCCTGCAAAATAAAACAACATATCAACGGTTACCTGCTAGTTCCATAATGTGGTTATTATGTGGGTAACATTTCTATTCTTCCTGCCCTACTCCTAGAAGCCAATACTATGTAATTGAAGGGTACAATACTAACATAAAATACATAAAGTTTATTGTTTTCAACTTTCCAGACCAGCTAGTTGCCTTTTCACATTTCCATATAGGAATACTTTGCAGAGGTTTGGGTTGCCCAGAATAGCTTGGAAGATTTGTTCCTGGATGGGAGAATCCAACTTCTTATAGAAAGAGTAACCATATAATTTCCACCCTGGGCCATTTTTGAGAACAAAATGGGTGCAGTTAATAATTACGTCAATAAGGCAGACATAAAAACCAGGATGTATTCCAACAAATCATTGACCAAGATAATCACCTTAATATTGGGGAATCCCCACCAACAAACTCTCGTGTGTGCCAAAAACCTGTCTCATTATCACATTTCAGCTCTAGGCAACCACTTCTGATCTCTGGTCTAGACTTTTTAAGGTGCTATTAAAGTGAAGATGGATCCTCTTAGATCTCAGCTAAGCCTAGACAAGTCTAAAATCTATGAAGACCTGCTGAAGAAGAAAAGTTTTCAGGTAAGAGATAAATTCAAAATTAACATTCATCTTGCTTGTCAATGTAACAAAAGTAGGATTTACCTCCATTAACCTCAGTGTACACACCTATATAATGGGAATGACAGGTCAGTCCCATATAAGAAATAGCCAGAGCCATGATAAGTATCCAGGACCTTCCTGATTTCTGATTCCCAGTTTCATTGTCCTATTTTTACTTCATTCAACAGTTGGTTTGCTTTCTGATTGTGATGGGAAATGGGGATTGGGAGTGGGGAAGAAGAGGAGGAAGATGATCAGAAAATCACAACCTATTCCTTCTTAAGGAAGAGTAGCTAAGGCAACATTATTGTTTGCAGATGAAACTCACAAGATACCCACTTACCTGCAGCAAACCTTTTCTTGATGAGTGAAAATCTATACCCTGCTCCAACAAGTTCAATGTCACAGCCAGAAAGGGTGCTTCCTTCACTTGTAAACTGCACAACCAATGGGGAAGGTTTGCTTGGGCCTTCAGATAACTGAAATCTTGCCAATAAAGAGCCCACTCCTACAAAAAGAGTATTATTACAAGATAGTCAACACAACATTCTGGATATAACTTTGGAAATTGTATTCAAAGTTAATGTGCAAAATCGAACTTACTAGAAAATAGTATATGTTTCAGTATAAATAGAATAAAATTTATCATTAAATATTATTCGTGACTTTTTTGCATGCTGATAAAAATGTAATTCAGCCAAATGGTACTTCAAAATTTGGAAGCATGCTGCTTGGAAGGCAATGTATTTTCCAGTTTATGATTTATATCAGAGGAAAGTGAAAAATATCTAACATCAGGGAGTGTGAGATCTGATACAGAATGGAAATATGCCTCATTAAAAGCTCTTCTCTGCTTAAAGTATGGTCTGTTTGATGTGGGGTCTTGGGCAGAAAAGAGGTAGCAGAGGATTCATTGAAGAACTATTTTCTTTTATTGGTTAAAATAAGTATATACCAAAGTGAACTGAAATATTTTGCTTACTTTTAGTGCTAAATGTATTTTGGTTAATAAGTTTCTAATATCTGAAAGTTATTTCAGCTTTATATATTAAATAAAATAAGCCTGTGATTACATTACCTCCATTTTCTGACTTCTGAGAAATATCAGGAATCTTCCACAATATTCTGTGCTGTTCAGCATTCCTAAAAATAAAGTAGGTAAAAGACTTTTTCATATGCAAGGGTTTCTGTTTAATGGATGTCGTATTTTTCCAGATAGTGTTAATTAATAAAAATGATCTTAAAAATTTTAGCTACAATTAAAGCATTATCTATCTATCAATCATCTATCTATGCATCCCTTCCTCTTTCCCTCCCTTCTTCCATCTATCTATCTATCTACCTACCTACCTACCTACCTATCTATCCTTTCCTCCTTCCCTCCCTCCTTCTATCTATCTATCTATCTATCTATCTATCTATCTATCTATCTATGTATCCCTTCCTCCTTCCATCCCTCCTTCCATCTATCTATCTATCTATCTATCTATCTACCTACCTACCTATCTATCCCTTCCTCCTTTCCTCCCTCCTTCCATCTATCTATCTATCTATCTATCTATCTATCTATCTATCTATCTATCTATCCCTTCCTCCTTCACTCCCTCCTTCCATCTGTCTACCCATCCATCCATGTACCCATTCATCCATACATAAATACTCTCCTTTCTCTTTCCTTATTGTAACTAGTCACAACACTGTCAGAGAGATAAACATTTAGAGGACAATGCAGTTAAATTTTTTTTAACACATCTACTGAATAAATAGATGGGAAGTGTTAGTTGATCAATTAATTCAGGTAATTTAAATTGGAGCTGTCACATGGCTGACATTCTTTTTTTTTTTCTTTTTTAATGTTCTACTTTTTGCTTCTAACAATCATATGGAAAAACTGGAGTATTTTTCCTTAGGAGAAAAGGCTTTTTTTAACATCTGCTATTGGTACTCAGTGTCTATTCTGTTTCTGTTCCCATACCTTCTCTAGTGTGCCTTTTAATAGTCCAGAGGCTGCAAAATGAAACTCAGACTCCCTTGTAATTAGGGTCCTAGATGCAGATTAGGGTCCATCAATTATAGGTACTACTTGAGATCTGGCGGATAGAAGGGAGGCAGAGGCCATTTTCCTGATGCTTTTTGGGCTGTTTTCTGCTGGTCAGCAGCCTAACTGAGATGTGGGGATCTTGTTAAACAGTGCTCCAGTCCAGTCTCAGTTTTGTAGTTGTTGAGAAGCAGTTTAGGCAGTGCTAGTAGGAGCTTTCTTATCCTTGGATTCTCATGAGGGTGGTGGGTTCTTGAATTCAATGGCTCCACTGACAGCCTTCTAATTTCTCTCCTTCCTGGTTGTAGCAGAGGTAGCAGCTCCCCTGGTGGACCAGTTCTGCAATCTTCTGGGAAATATTCTTGGAGATCCAGTCTAAAGCTTGTTCCTCTTTTTTTGTGTGAACATCTAAATCCCTGTGTTAAATCATTTTCTGCTTGAAATTAGCTATAGCAGCTTCTGTTTAATGCCCTGAACCCTGACACCCAGGCCTGCTGTGATCTCTTCCTGTAGGAAACACAAATGCTAAAAAGTCTGTGATCCCTTTGCCCAGGAGCCCTTTGGTGAAGAGGAAAGGGACTAATGGCTCCTTACCAGACTGCTGGTGGGAGCACAGCCTGGAGCTTGGTTACCCCTCCATCTATGGGGACCAGGAACTGCACATTGTTGAGGGCCACGGCCGTTGTCATTGCATCCGTATTGTATTTGTAATCTATGCGCAGGTCGGTGCTTGCCGGCTCACATCGCCAGTTCACTGCCAGGTTCAGAGGTGTGGACTGAATGCCCTGGGCTGACACCTTGCCAAAGACAGGAAGGAGAACACTTAAGGCTTGAATATTAATCTGAAACAAACCCAGAAGCTATTATTATCTCCCAATGGAATATTCTTAGATATCAAAAAGTCATAATGTTGTTTGCGCCGCTCACAAACGAGCACTCAGTAAAAAAATCACCATGAAGGGTGCCGTATGAGTGAGTGCTGGGCGCTTCAGGTGAACTGTTACCGATTAAAAATATAAAATCAATTATTAAAGTTTCTATAGCACTTTAGAGTTTACAATGCACTTTATGTCAGATAGGGAGCTGGTAGCACACTGGTTAGGAGCTGAGGCCAAGAAGGCAGCCAATCCTGGGTGTGAGGTCGTTTTTCCTTTCTTTCTTTCCCTTTCTTTCTTTCTTTTAATTGAAATAGAGTTGCTATACAATATTATATAAGTTACAGGTGCACAATATAGTGACTCATAATTTTAAAGGTTATACTCCATTTATAGTTATTATAAAGTATTGGCTATATTCCCCATGTTGTACAATATATCCTTGTACCTTATTTTATACCTAATAGTTTGTACCTCTTAATCCCTTACTATTGCCCCTTCCCCTTTCCCTCTCCCCACTAGTAACCACTAGTTTGTTCTCTATATCTGTGAGTCTGCTTCTTTTTTGTTATATTCACTAGTTGGTTGAATTTTTTGATTCCATATATAAGTGGTATCATACAGTATTTGTCCTTCTCTGTCTGACTTGTTTCACTTAGCATAATGCCCTTCAAGTCCATCCATGTTGCTGCAAATAGCAAAATTTCATTGTTTTTTATGGCTGAGCAGTATTCTATTGTATACATATACCCCACATCTTCTTTAACCATTCATCTATTGATGGACACGTAGGTTGCTTCCATATCTTGGCAAATTGTAAATAATGCTCCTGTGAACATGTATCTTTTCAAATTAGTGTTTTTGGTTTTTTCAGATATATTTGGGTGTGAGTTCTGATTGTCACTTCCAAGCTGAGTGATCTTTGACCAGTCACTAAAAACTTCTCTGTGCCTCAGTTATTTCCTCATCTGCCAAATGGGAATGATAATATATATTTTTTAATTTTTAAAAAAGTTTTTGGCTGTACCGTGTGGCATACGGGATCTTAGTTCCTTTACCATACTCATGCCCCCTGCACTGGAAGGGCGGACTCTTAACCACTGGACTGCCAGGGAAGTCCCAGAAATGATAATAATATTTACGCCTAGAGATGTTAGGAAGATTGAAGAAGAAGTTTTATATGAAACACTCGGCCTAGTGCCTCACATACAGTAAGGAGTTAACATTTTAATACATGTTACCTATTAATATTCTTATCATATTTGCTCTTCACAAACCAGTGAGTTAGACAAAGGTGAATTTGACTAAGGAAAAGCCAGGCTTGAAGAAGCAACAAAAAGTTATAAGACAATAATATCAACTAGAATCCTGGGCCCACAGTGAAAAATTTGCAAGGTTATTATTTCTATGTGCCTTTTATAAGTACACACGCACAGCAGGGGCTGTGTGGGTGGTGTCTGTGCCCTTGCAGTTTTACTCATGGAGTATGAGTTTTGCTGATTTTAAAGAATATAAACAGCTCTTTATTGGCCTAGTAATGCCTGCACATATGGACACCACGTGGACCTGAAGGCAGGCTGTGCTTAAAAGTCAGGCATGGTTTTGCTGCAGAAACAAACCCAGACGTGGATTCTTTTATAAAATGACAGACATGGCTTTTGATGACATAATTTTAGTTTGATGACCATTATAATAAAAGCTTTAAAACTTTATAATAATCTCTATGATAAGCTTTATAATAAAGTTTTTAAACTTTAAATATTTTTAGCAGCCCAATCCTCTGCAAATGCACTTTTATTTAGAAGTCTGTTATTTAAGATAAGCTCAAAAGCAGAGCAGACCCACTCTCCCGACCCATTTCTATACTCTGTCCTTGGCAGGAGTTCTCAACTTCTTAGTAGCTCCTCTACCTGGGGAGGTGCTTTATGGCTATGTGATTGTCCCAGTTACTGGGAGGGTGCTACTGGTGGCCAGAAAGTAAACATGATGTGATTTGATCTCACAAAATGCTAATTATGCTTCCCAGCCAATCCCTTGCATTGCTGAAAAACAATAACAACAACACAACTAAACCACAACAAAAGGGATTCCTCAGAGCACCTTTAAAACAAAATGTCAGGCCTAGGGCTACTTACATTTCACAAAGTACTTTGAAATGTGTTAGGGTGTGAGTGTCTCACAGCCTATAAAATACCTAGGTAGGAATCATTTTTTCCTAATTTGCAGATGAGGAAACTGAGGCTCAGGGACATTAAGTGCCCAAGGTCAGTGGACAGTAGGAAGCTGACTTAATTCCAGAATTCAGTCTCTTGCCTTCATTATAGTACTTTACACCAAGCTCATATTACAATAGGTGAATTCTGTCTACTTTCTACATTTTGTTATAATGTCCAAAGCTTCAATGATATTGTTCTTAGTAGAAAACCATTATATTCATTTGTACTTTTGTGAAATGTACAATTACATAGATGCTTCACGTTCAATGGTGCCCTTAGAACATGTGGTTTTCAATCCACAGCGTGCATTATAATCATTTGGAGGACTTGTAAAAATATATACACCTACGTCACATCCTGAACCAATTAAATAAAAATCTCTGGGAGTGTCAGGGCCCAGTAGATGTCTCTGTCTCTGTCTCTATCTTTATCCCTCTCCCCTCCCCCCTCCCCATCTCCATCTTTATTTATCTATAAATAGATTTTTATATAGACATCTATCTATCTTTATATCTGTGTCTGTGTATAATTAGCACCAGTTCAGAATCAGCATTTGTTTATAACCTCCCTGGTGATTGTAAAGTACGCTCATGTTTGAGATGCACTGATTTCTATTAAAGTACAACTTTCAGAAGAGATCAAGTGGCTAGGAATCAGTGGGATACTCAAGCTCTATAGGATCCTGGTTTGAAACAGGCTTATTTATTAAATCAGTAATATTTTGGGGTAAAGGGAAATCCTAAATACAAAAAGAAAGTTCTCATATCCTGTAATGTGTTGTACCAAATATTCTCATTAAATTATTTCTTAACATAAGTTTCATCAGAATTTATTTCATAGACTATCACATTATGAAAAAACACCAAGTTACTTACATTTAATCATTTAAAGTAAGAGATTTTAGTATGGTAATATTCTTAACAAAGTTACAGTGAACTATTTTGTCAATATTTGTAATCTTAATTGATGTAGTTTTCTGAAAATTCATTTTTTGGCATGTTTCCCTAAATTTGAATGAAATTTTTTACCTGCAGGTTTCAACTAATAAGAATATGTATGAATGTTCTTGACACTATATAGCCTCCAAATAGTCTTTTAAGGTTTCTATTTTCTTATAAATTGTAGCTTTTAAATAATATTGAAAGAAATGTTACTTTGTCTACTTTTATTTAATGTTAGGTATGTTGGAATATACATTTGTAATGTGAAAGAGACACCTTGACCATATAAATAGGCTTACCTGATATTTGAGCATATCCACGTTATAATATGTAGCCTGGGGCTTTTGTTCCGACACTTTCTTTAGATGAATCATCAAATTTGGCATGTTTACCCAGAATTCCTTGGTATTGGCATCATTTTGGGTATTATCACTATTCAATTGGGAAGAAAAAATGATTGAGTAGCATTTTGTAACAAACATAAACCACACAAAAAAGCATCTTCGCAATTGTCATCTGATTTCTATCTCCATCTTTGACAATTTGTAGAGATTATATTATTGACAATAGTATAGTTTTAGTATAATTGCAGTCCTGAATGGTATTATGTTAATAGATTAATACCCATAGGGAGGCATTATTGTATTGCTATAAATCTCAGTGATTTATATCCAGTAATATTACCCAGTAATATTAACCAATCATGATGATAACTGGTTGCTTTAAACACTGAATTATTTATTAACCCAAATTTAATAGCCCTTTCTACATCGCCACCATTTCCTATGAATTAGTCGGTTAATGCAATCAAGGAGCCGAGTACATTGATTTTCTTTTGAATTTACTTGAAGAGTAGGGTCTCAGAAATTACTTAGTAAATATTTGTAAGCAAACATTTGTAAACAAATATCTGTAAACACGGTCTTTATCTCCAACT
The DNA here is from genome assembly GCF_011762595.2 of Tursiops truncatus. Classification (NCBI taxonomy): domain Eukaryota; kingdom Metazoa; phylum Chordata; class Mammalia; order Artiodactyla; family Delphinidae; genus Tursiops; species Tursiops truncatus. The sequence continues at coordinate 126,642,048 of NC_047034.1, forward strand.
GAGGAGAAAAGGGTGATACTAAAATTATCATGTTCCTTTTTTAGCATTCACAACAGTTCCTCTAAGAGTATTTAAATCATAAAAAGTCACCTCATTTATAAGATGATCCTGGAATTTAAATGATAATAACCATGGTAATTACACTAGAGAGTGCAGTCTTGGTGAATTAAGGAGTTTTGTATTCCTATGAGGGTCATCAGTGTTACTCTGCGGCCTCTCCACAGGCCACTCCCCTCATGTCTTGTGAAAATGTTTGTCTCAATGGCAAAAAGAATCAGGCTAGAGTGTGAAAAGCATCTGCTCACTTCTCACGTGATGAAAAAACTGGGGCCCAAGTGGCTCAGTAACTTACTGACATTTCACTTTCAGAATATCCTATGTAATACAATAATAGTAGCTAGAAGTTTTTGAGCCTCTATTATGTGCTAGGCACTCTGTTAGATACATTATAAACTATATCATTAAAATCTACCCTGCAAAAGAAGAATTATCTTCCTTTTTAAAAATAAGCATATGTTATAAAAAGAGAAAATTAGAGGTCACAGAGACAGAAGGGTGTGATACAGTGATAAAGGCAGGTCGAAAGTAAGTTCCTATGGTTCAGCCTCCAGAAGCCAAACGTATCAAGAGCTGAGTCAAAAAAAACATCAGGGCCTTGAAACTGCTTCTGGTCAGTTAGGAACGAGTGGTCGTGGGCACCAAGTCTCAGCAGGACCCCTGTGGTTCTGTTGTGCCTGCTATAGGTTGTTGAGGACAGAGAAAACCCTGTGCCTCTGGGCAGGAGGAAGTGAATGGAAAAGACTCCTGGCCCCTTGTCCTTGCCCCTGGCCCAGCTAAGCTAAGGATACTGATAAGTGTTGTCTAAACTGTTATTCTCTAAAACATCCAAGTTACCCAGAGCCTCCAGAGTGGTAGCTACACAAGGAGGCTGGAGCTAAGAACAATAGAGGTTCAGCAAAATTAAGTAATTTACTTAAGGTTGAACAGTTAATAAGTAAGAGAGTCAAGATTCCAGCCCAGGTCAGTCTTACTGCAGGTCATACTTTCCCACTATACCAAAAGAGGTGTGGAATTAATATCCAGCAATATTTTATTAATTTGCGCTAAGTAAATCCAAATAACTGAGAAAATCCCAATTATATGTTTAATAACAAAATAAGCTAAGTCATATGTCTATGATAATTCCTCAGAGAACTTGCTTTAAAAAAATAGTCAAGAAAGGTTTGTCAATCAAAAGCTTGCACAGAGATGCAATTCCTGAATACTCATAAAGCCTTGAGAATTCTTCAGACTCCATTGGTTTAGCGATTGTTCCTGAACATCCTTTGTAAGCCAATCCCTTTCATAAGGGAAAAGTAGAAGTAAATTTCAATTTGGTCCCTGTCACAGGGATTGCAAACCCAAATGTCTCCAGGGGCCAAGCTGCTAACCTAAATAAGTCTTTCAGTAAGGATAACTGAGAAGATTGGCTGGGTGTAAGATAACAGATGAAGAAAGGCTTGAACAGCATTTGAGAATAATGCTTGGTTCCATGACCTTTTGAAAAGTAGGGGTGGCAGCAGGGGTGGTGGAGTGGAGCTACATACCAAAACCAAATAGTCTCTAGGACTGATGGGTCACCAATCACAGCCCTGACACAATCATCAAATACTTAGAGTTAATAAAGTCCAAATTAATAAGAATTTTTTTGTTTTTGCTTTTGTTTTGTTTAAAAAACAACTTAAGGGTCCATATAATGTTTTGTCACACAAAACATTCTCAGACTGATATTTAGTTCAATTCATAAGACTGATATATTAATATAAGTATAAAACTCTGACACATATGCCTAAGAACTTGGCAACATAACTGCCTAAAAGTGCAACAAAAGCTATAACTATCACACCAGTGATATTTACAGACAAACTGGTGAGATGGTGGCATGTAATTCCTAATTTCAGATGGAGGAACCTAGAAAAATAAAATTAACTCGCTGTGAGGCTCACTGTGAACATCAAAAACACGGAAGGAAACTGAAATAAGAAGTTCCCAATTTCTAATCTTGATCATTTCACATTTATTTTTATTTAAAGGGTGAGCATTTCTTTTGTATTTTTAAGCCTGGAATCAAGTTTGCCAATTAAACCATCGCAAGGACCAAAGAGAAGAAGGTGATCTTGGTCATCACCTGAAACACCTGTGACTGTTTTTCCATCACGGGAGCGAAAGAGTCTCATTCGGGCAAGAGAAAGAGAGTGACTGTATTGGTCCTCAGATTCCAAATAACCTTTAGTTATTTCTACATAAATATCCAGCTTGACAAAATTCTCTAAGTTATAGTTGAATTGTTCATTCATTCAACAAAGACTACTCAAGTCCTTATTAGGCATAGTGGAAGGTACTGAGGATACGGTGGTGAACCAATAGATGTGTTCTATTCCCTCATGGATTTTACAGTCTAGTGGGGGAGATGGATGGATGAAGAAAACAAATACATATGTAATTATTAGTTTTAGTAAGTGTGACAAAGGGAAGAATAGGGAAGATTGAGAGAGAATAACAAGGCGATGTGATTTAGTGTGGGAATGGGGAGGAGAGTGGGGAGGTCAGGGGAGGCTGAGTGGAGCTGAGATCTGAAGGATGAGTAAGAGTCTGGTGAAGAAGGGTGGAAATCCTGTTGGAGGCAGAGGAAACAAGCATACAAAGTCTTGATGTGGGAAAGGACTCAGCAGTTCCCAAGACTGGCAGGTCTGGCTGGAGCTACAAGGATTCTGAGGAGGATGGTGGGAGATGAGGACAGACAGACAGGCAAGAGTGGATGACTCAGGGTCTTGAAGGCAATGGTAACAAGTTTGGATTCTGGTACAGATGCAATGGGAAGCCATCAGAGGACTACGAGCGAGGATAACCTGATTTACCTCAAAAAAGGTCATCTGGTTATTGTGTGTAAGAGTGGGGCAAGACTGGATGCAGGGAGTGAAGGAGGAAAGCAGTTGCTGTGGTCCAGGGAAATGACAGTCATCATTTGGATAGAAGAAGTGATGATGACAGGGAAAAAGTGGCCATTTTAGAAAGAGAATTTTGGATGGAATATCAGGACATATTGATGGAAAAAACTGTCAAGAATGACTTTTTTTGTCTCATCCATTGTCAATAATTAACTTGTAGAGTGGATCATTTTTTAGTAGCATGTATATATGTGTGTGTTGTGTGAATGTGCATGTGCGTATATATATATATATATATATATGATAAAGACATCAAATTCAGATTTAATAGGAAATGTGAAGAAGTGTATTTATGTAAACAAATTCACATAAGCTTCTTTGATGCCATACATGTAAAGTTCCATCAAAACAATCATCATTACGGTACAATGAAATTACATGTTTAACAAAGAGATTTTCAAGCTTATATGAAGAGTAGCTCACAGTTCAGATATCATTTGATTTTAGAAGATGCTAATACAACTAATGGACTTTATTCCTTTTATTGGGCTCATTTTCCACCATCCTCATCCATTGTCTACCAGTGATAAGCAAAACAGACAATGACTAAATTGTCACTAATGCAGATTTCATTACTCTAAATGTCTCTTTAGCCACTTGAGATAGTTGGCCATTAAAATACATATATGCACACACACACAATCACCCACCAACAATTTTTACAGCTGGTAAAAGTTCTGGGATTGAATCTATAAACATATCTGAATAGCGGTAATTTCAGTACAGTGTATCTCTCTCGCTAAAGTACATCCCTCATCTAAGAATAAGGTGCTAAGCCACACACATCTCTAAAAAATTTGTGCAAAATATATTTACCAGCAGAGAAGTTGGGGATTTGGCAGGACGTGTTCTAACCTGCTGAAATTTGTCACCCGAAAAGTCAGGGCAGCTGGCGATGGGTTGTTGGCAAAGTGTCTGGTGATGCCGGCAGGAAAGGACAACACCATTTCTCCAGTAATCTTCACGATACATCTGGCATATCACAACACGTGAGAGGAAAGAGAGGAAACCTAGGTCAACATGTGAATCAAAGCAGTTGTGAAAAGCAAAGATTTCTGTAACAATATGACACAGCAGAAGAGAGGAAAAGTAAGCTCTTACAATATCTAAAGAACTGAGGACTCAAAGGTTTATTTTAACACGTCTCCAAAAAAGGTGGCTATTTTGTTGAAGGTGTTTTTGCACCGTTAGAAGAAAAGTGCAGCTTTTTTCTTTCTGTAGAAAAGTCTGTATGTTCACCTCACAAACAGAATCATTTATTCTGGTGATTCTCTCTCTTTGCTGAATTGATGGCAGCATATTTGACGATACTAAATTGCACAATGTTATCACACTATTCACTGGGACTTATTTTAGTTCTCTGAGTAATGTGATTGATGCCTTGAGTGTGTTCTTTTATGGACACATGGGGTAAACTTCCTGCTTCCCACTTAATTAGATCTTTATTCCATTAACTTGTCTATCTGGTTGAAATTATAAAATCAGTCATATATATAAGTTAACACAGTTGGATGATAATTTGGAAGGAATAATAATCCTTTCTAAAAAAGGGCTTTATTGAAGTATAGTCGATATATAATAACTGGTGCTTATTTATAGTGTAAATTTCCATCATTTTTGACATAATCTACATCTATGAAACCATCACACAATCAAGATAATCAAGATATCCAACGTCCTTAAGAGTCTCCCCCTGTGTTTTTGTTTTCCTCTCTCCTGCCCTTCTCCATCCTTTCCCTCTATGTGCCTTGGTAATTACTAATATATTTTCTGACATTACATATTAGTTTGGACTTTCTAAAATTTTAGATAAACAGAATTGTAAGGTGTGTGATTTTTTTTTTTTGGTCTGATTTTTTCCACTCAGCGTAATTATTTTGAGATTCATCCATGTAGTGTGTGAATCAATAGCTCATGTCTTTTTATTGCTGGGTGGAATATGGATATACCACAGGTTCGTTTTGAAAATTCATTCACTTGTTGAAGAACATTTGGATTCTTTCTGTCTTTTGCCTATTACAAATAAAGCTGTGATAAATATGCGTGTACAGCCCGTGTATGGGCACATGCTCTTATTTCTCTTGGATAAATATATGACTGGATCACATGATAGGTGTACCTTTAACTTTTTAAGAAACTGCCAAACTGTTTTGTGAAGTGGAAAATACAGCTGAGCGTGAGTTTCAGTTCCTCTCCATCCTCACCAACATTTGGTAGGATCTGTCTTTTTATTTGTCATTCTCATAGGTGAGTAACAGTATCTTACTGTTTTGGTTTTTTTTTTTTTTTTTTTTTTTTTTTTTTGCGGTACGCGGGCCTCTCACTGCTGTGGCCTCTCCCGTTGTGGAGCACAGGCTCCGGACGCGCAGGCTCAGCGGCCATGGCTCACGGGCCCAGCCGCTCCGCGGCACGTGGGATCCTCCCGGACCGGGGCACGAACCCGCGTCCCCTGAATCGGCAGGCGGACTCTCAACCACTGTGCCACCAGGGAAGCCCTCACTGTTGTTTTAATCTGCATTTCCCTAATGGCTAAGGATCTTAGCACCTTTTCACGTGCTTATTTGTCATCAGTTATTTACTCAGGTGAAGTGTCTGCTCAGATTTTCTGCCAGTTTTTAAAACTGAGTTTTCTGTTCTCTTATTAATTTGGTTTTTTTTTTTTGGTACATTCTGGATGTAAGTAATTTATCAAATACATGCTTTGCAAAGATTTTTTTTCCCAGTCGGTGACTTGTTTTTTTTTTTTTCTTTCTCTTAAGAGTAATTTGAAGGGCAGAAATTTTAAATTCATCAATTTATTCTTTTATGGGTTGTAGCTAATCACTTTACTCTTTTGGAGTCTTATCTGAGAAATCTTTGCTAAATCCAAGGTCACAAACATTTCACCTATGTTTTATTCTAGAAATTTTTAATTTTTAGTTTTACATTTAGCTTTATGATCTATTTTTGGTTAATTTCTGTATATTTTCTGTGCGGTATGCGTCCAAGTTCATTTTTTAGTGTGTGGATATGGGTATCTAAATGTTCTATCACCATCTGTTGAATTTATCCACTTGGTAATTTTGTTGAAATTCAGTTGTCCATATATGTGTGGGCCTATTTCTAAATTCTCTATTCGGTTCCATTGACCTATTTTGTCCGTCTTTACACCAATCTCACACTGTCTTGATTGCTGTAGCTTTAAAGTTATTCTGAGATCAAGTAGTATTAGTCTACCAACTTTGCTCTCTTTCAAAATAGTTTTGGCTATTTTAAGTTCTTTGTATTTCCACATGAAACTTAGGATCACTGTGTCAATTTCCACATAAAATCAGTGGAGTTCCAATTCACCCTTTACTGTCTGCTCTGAGAGAATTAGTATTGGGCCGTTAATATATTTTTTCTTTGCCAACGTAACAGGCACTATCTTACTTTTTGTCAGTAGAGGGCACTAGAAAGACATTGCAGGAAGAAGAGACTTTTTCCCCTTCCTGGTTCCAGTGCGCTTGCTAGGCAGTCCTCTGCAGTACTCAAGGCTTTCCTAGAGCTAGGCTCCTGCAGTGCAGGAGGCACGTGGCACCCAAGAGTGTGGGTACTGCAACCCGTGTGGCTTTGCTAGTGCCCAGTGACACTGGCAGCTTCCACAGCCTCTGGCTCCTGAGGTACGTGTGGCTGGGCTGTCCCAGTGCCCAGCTCTTTTAATGCAGATGGGGTCCCTGGTTCCAGGCTCCTATCATATGCACACCTTCTCCATAGCCAGCTTCTGCCGTGCATGGTGGTCTGCGGTACCCACGGGCCATTAGCTTCCTCGGGCACCCTCCTCAGCCAGGTTTGCAGTGGAGTGTGCCTCAGTGAGACACCTCCCACGAACACCTGTGAGTCTGCTGGGCTCTCCCTATGCCATGGCCTGGAAACTCTCCAGGAAGTCAGTTGGGGCAATCATAATCTCACCTCTCAGGGGTCACTGTCCTTCACTTGAGGTCCTGTGTCTTGCAAATCATTGTTTCATATATTTTGTCTGTTTCTGCAGTGTTTTCAGGTAGAAGGGTAAATTGGTCCCTGTTATTCCACCTTAACCAGAAGCAGAAATCTCAAAAAGATTTTTCTTCTTTGGGAAATGGTAAATATTTAAAATGAGTGAACTTCTTTATAACTTTCCTGTACATCTGGATAATTGACCCTTGTACCATTTCTGTAACTTTAAGTTCAGGAGTGTACTTTCTAGAGAAATTGAGGTTAATAAATGAAAATTTCGCTCACACTTGAATATAGGAAACTCTATTTGCCCCATAGTCACCTTATACGCTGTGTAATTGTGATTGACGAGGCACAGTGGCTCAGATGAGATGGTCCTTGGCACACATTCAAAACAGCTTGTGTGGAGAACTGCTATAGCCTTGTATGTGTAAGGCTGGGTTTGGGGTAGAGGTGGAGGGCAGGTGAGCTTCCTAAAGGTGCCATGTGCCCCTCCTCCCACTCAGATAATATCATCCCTAACTCTGAACTGCTCTGAATGAGAATTCTGGTTTCTGGAAGTTTGCGCCTCCATCTCTGCTGCAGAATATTGCTGAGCTCTCAGTTTGGTGCCAACTCTGCTATCTTCCTTCTCTATCTTTCAGACCCATAAGGCTTGCTTGATTTACTGGTGATGAATTGGTGCTAAGCCTGGACTTCCCCTTAAGCTGAGTCTACTCTTTATGTTTTTCAATATGTGGGCAAGAAAAATTTTATTTGACGACTCTAGAAGAAAATAATAACTACTCAGAGCGCTTGTTAAACTAGACTTCAGCACCTACCATCACTCAGTCCACTGTTAGCAGTGGTTGCTCAAATTTTTTTTAATTGGTAAGGAATCGGCTCAGTTTCTTTTCCAGGTTGCTCAAAATGAGCTCTAAGTGGTGTCTTGGTGGAGGATAAAGTTTCTCTTTTGAAAGAAAGTCAGCAAGGGGAGGAGGTGGAATTTATTAAGTCAATAAACATTTATGGACGCCTAACTATGTAAGCTGGGGTTGTTTGTTTTTGTTGTGAGTGGGGAGGCAATTAAAAAATGAGCGAAAGACATATATACAGTAATATGTATAAAATAAATAACTAATAAGAACCTATTGTATAAAAAATAAATAAAATAAAATTCAAAAAAAATGAGCAAAAGAGCCCCTGCCTTCAAAGGGCTTACAGTGTCAGATGGACTATGAGAGAAGTAGTCAGTATAAGCCGATAGGTGAAGCACCCAGGCTCATCAGTTACATTACATTTCTTTCTCTTTTTTTTTTGCGGTACGCGGGCCTCTCACTGTTGTGGCCTCTCCCGTTGCGGAGCACAGGCTCCGGATGCGCAGGCTCAGCGGTCATGGCTCACGAGCCCAGCTGCTCAGTGGCATGTGGGATCTTCCCGGACCGGGGCACGAACCCGTGTCCCCTGCATTGGCAGGCGGACTCTCAACCACTGCGCCACCAGGGAAGCCCTACATTACATTTCTGAACTGCCTCTCAATTGTCAGAGTCAGATCTTTGGTGATTTATTAATCCATCCAGTGTCTAAGTCGATCTGAAATTTTCTATATAAAAATTAATATTTTCAACCTATGCTCACTCACTAAAGGAAAGTCTTTGTTCAACAGTAATGATTGTTCCTATCAGTGTGTGATGTGGCTACATTTCATGTGAGTTTAAATCATGGAAATCCGAAATACTGCAATATGGAAATATTGACACAGGTACTTTATGAAGTAAATTTAAAACCATATGAATCCCCACAAATGAAACATCTGTCTAGAATGGCAAGATTTCCAAGTCAACTGGTCTAGAGCCTTGTAAACTGGGTTCTCCCTGTTACCACAGGCAGCATCATGTTAGCTGGTCAACAGAAACACTGGCCAATTTTGGTCAGGAAATGTGTGGATTTGATTTATGTGAGGTCATCAGAAATATATCCCTCTCATAAAGTATAAGTTCTACTGCTTTGATAACTAAGCTCATGGTTTTCTGTTCAAGCATACACACTTCTGCACATAGGCTGCTTCCCTTCCCTTATTTATCATCCCCTTTTATTGACTTGGGTACCAGGCAAAAACTCCTTTTCATATTCAAGACTCAGTTCAAAGGCAGCCCTTTCCAAGGTCTTCCTTAATATCTTCTCCATTCAGCCCTCTTTAGTTTTTCCTTTCTTTAGTTTCCTTTGACAAATGGACAGTTTTTTTTTTTTTTTTTTTTTTGCGTTATGCGGGCCCCTCACTGTTGTGGCCTCTCCCACTGCGGAGCACAGGCTCCAGACGCACAGGCTCAGTGGCCATGGCTCACGGGCCCAGCCGCTCCGTGGCATGTGGGATCCTCCCAGACCGGGGCACAAACCCGCGTCCCCTGCATCGGCAGGCAGACTCTCAACCACTGAGCCACCAGGGAAGCCCAAGGACAGATTAGAAAAAAAAAAACTGCTTTGTAGTTTCTTGCACATATTTACTACTGTGAAGGCAAGTACTGTGTCTTAGGTTCTGGGAAGGCAAAGGTATAAAACACAGAACCCAGTGCAGAGTAGGAACTCAATAAAGTATTTTAAAAATAAATTCATACATTTAACAATTATATATTGGCTGCCTAATCAATGTACCAGGCATTGTGTAATGCACTAGAATGGGCAGTGAGAAACAGGACAAATGTGGTCTTGAGCAAACTTCTAGTTTAAGCAGGGAGATATACACTTGAATAACTAATTGAAATATGGTGATAAGGGAAGGATAGACTATAACTGAGAAGCCTAAGGTTTTCTTGGGAATTAGAGAATTCGTTCCTAGCACAAGAGTTGTTCAAATAGGAGCTAATAACGGGAAATATGTTTCCCCCAGGTGGCAGCAAAGTCAAGGAGTTCTCTGCCTTTGAGCTACTGAGAAAGACTCAGATGCCAGAATACCAGTAGTAGATTTTTGTTTCCGGTGTATGGTCTGAAAACAAATGGGGAAGTCTTTGATACAGGATGAGAGAGAACCACAGGCAAAGCAAAGCCACGTGCGTTTTCTGCATCATTTCTCTATGTGGCGCTGTGTTTGGCTTTATCCTCCTCCCCACCTCTCCCCGTGATGAAACTTTTGAACTTGAGTTGTTTCTTTGAAAGTGAATCACAAAGGAACAGCAATTAAAGTGATTCACTGCTTGGAGATGAAATTAAATTTCGAAGAATGTCACTTCATGATCTGTTCATAAATTTCAGATCTCATAATTTCAGTGAAATATACTAAATCTCCCATCTACCAATATACAGTATACACTACAGCTACTTACGGCAATATAATTGAAAAAAGACTCAATATGTGCAGTCATCCACAGATCAAAGGCTCAGTTAATTTGGAAGGGCATAGGAAAAGCACTAGTATTAACTTGGCTCAAGTACCACATCACTGGAATGCTAAAGTCATGGACACCAGGCTCACTGGTATAGACCTCCGCAGACACTTGTCAGAGTGTGCTGGGGAAACCGAAACAAGATGAAGGACCCAGCTTGTATAGGGACAGGTTCGCAGGTGACTGGTAGGCTGCTATACCACTTCTTGGGATTTAAAAAAGATTATTATTAAGGACTTCTTAACTCCCATTGCCCCATATCTACACCTCTCCTATAGTGGACTTTGCATTATATTTATGTACAAGTTTTATTTTCCATATCAATTGTCTTCACCACCAATATATCCCTGTCTAGCACAATGGCAGCCACATAATAGACATTCTGTAAATGTTAGGTGAGTAATTCAACTCAACTTGTTCAGCAAATATGCACTGGGTTCTCCATGCCAGGCCCTGTTTTAGGTACTGAGGATATAACAATGAACGAAATACTTAAAGTCCCAGCTCTCATGAAGCTTACACTCTAGTGGGGGAAGGGACAGACAGTGGACACTGAAAACATGGAACATGTTAATTAGCATGTTCATTAACTAGAAAACAGGAAGTATGTTAACTACGAGGGAAGAGAAAGTGAAGTAGGGAGAAAGGAAGTGTTGACAGCGGAGAGGGCAGGAGAATTGCTATTTTACATAGAAGGTCTCTGATAAATCTGCTGAAGAATCATGAAGGAAGTGAGGGGGCAAGTCACTCAGATAGTTGCGAGAAGATTTCACTAAGGCGGAAGGAGCAACAAATGCAAAGACCCTGAGGTGCAGGTGGGGTTGGGCTGATGAAAGAAAAACAGCCATGAAGCCAGAGTGGCTAGAGGGGAGTGATTAAGGACGAGGGTGACGGAGGCAAGATCAGAGAGGTGGCAACTGGGATGGGTCGTGAAGGATAAATCTTATAGACCATTATGAAGCATTTGGCTTTAACTTTGAACAAGTTAGGAAGATTTTGAGCTGAGGAGTGACATGTTACATTGAAAATAGATTTCAGGGGGGACCAGAAGTGGAAGTACCCCTACTACCAATTGGATCTCTGAATAAATGAATGAATAAATGAATGAATGAAAGCCAATTAGTAAGCAGACAAAAAAGCATTCATTCTCGTGTGATCCTTAGTGTTTTTCACTCCATTATAGACACCTCTCCACATTTTCGACTACTCATTTTTTTTAGGGTGTGTTTCTACCTGCAATTCAGGGAAGCCTGAGCTTTCTAAGGTCTAGGTCAGTCAGTAATAAGTAGTCTTTCAAACTGGTGTGACAGAAAGTCATGCAAGTTCTTTACTCAAAGAGGGGTCTACAGAAGAAACATGTATGTATGTATACAAAGTCTGTATACAACCTAAGCTAATGATGCTTACTTTTCTCTAACAGTTCAAATGCATATTCTGTATGAGGAGCTTTTAGTTGCTGTTGATGCATGGTCAAGGCAAATGATCTTTCTGCTCTGAAGATGAAAAAGAAGAGATGTGGGAGAAACCAGAACGCTATAGCCTGAATGCTTGTGTTCTCCCAAAATTTATATATTTAAACCTAATCCCTGATGTGATGATATTTGGGACATGATTAGGTTATGAGGATAGGGCGCTCAAGAATGAGATTAGTGCCTTTATAAAAGAGACCCACAAAGTTCCTTAGCTCTTTCCAGTATGTAAGATTCCGATGAACCAGGAAGCTGGCTCTCATCAGATACCGAATCTGCCGGGGCCTTGGTTTTGGACTTTCCAGCCTCCAGAATTTTGAGAAATACATTTCTGTTGTTTATAAGCCACCTAGTCTGTTATAGCAGAGCAAATGAACCAAGACACCAGTGTCCACAGTATTTGTTTCTCTGCAAAACTCTGGGCCCAGAATAAAACCTAAATGCTGTTTAAAAGGATGTTTAGGGAGATTGATAGATGTCAGTGGCTAGAACGGAGTGCAGTTACTAATTATATTAGTTTTCCAGCATAATGTTGTTAGATTTAGACTTAAAAAAAAAAAAAGCTAGTGTTTCTGAAATGTAAAGAGGGTTAACAATTAGTCATATAGATTTTCACTTAAAATAGAGTTCCAAGTTCTAATTATACTTATCACTCTTTCAAAATTTTTTATAAAATAGTCTAGTGTTCTATATGCACATTTAATTTTTTCTCTCATCTTTATTTCCATGGCTACCAAGGTTTTCTAAGCTCTAGTCCCTGCAAGTAAAAAATAAAAAGCAATTCTTTCCTCACCTAGGTTTGTCCTTTGTTTATACATCAGATTCAGACCTGGAATTGTATTAGTGACACACTTGAAAACCAGTTTGACTTAGGTGTTTAGTTTTCAGTGTAGACTAATAATCGCCCTTAACTTTTTTTTTGAATCTGAACCCCTTTGTGAAATTGATGAACACTGTAGAGTGTCTATGGACAAATGTGCATGTGCACACACACATTAGATATGAAATATAATTTCAGGGGATCCATAGACTTCCTGAACCCCATCCATGGGACACCTTATAGAGAAGCATGTACATTCAGGTAAAGCCCATTGTCAAGTTGTACTGATATAAGTGTAATCAGGCTCACGTAAATAGAGAGTGGTACATTTTTACCTAAAGTTTTTACTTTGCTGTGATTATTTTTTGGCTAGCTTTTCCTTACTTAACAAGGGTAACACATAACTTGTCCTCTTACGTATCTGCATGTTATGGAAAGGTGGTTTTATTCCAGGTTCTCATTCCAATGCACCATTGTTTCAGTTTATATGTGGGTGACTCCCACCCAGGAAAGACTAAGACAATAAAGACATGATCTAGACATTTCCTTTTGTGAGATAATACATTTTCTCCTTGCTGATGGAGTTGGTTGGGTTTTCTGTAACCTGCAACCAAAACTGAATCAGAGATTTCTGTATTAGATTAGATTACTGGACCTTTTGGCATATTTTTTTAAAAAGCAGTGAATTAATATTCCTAATCAAATTAATTCTAGGTATGCCACCTGTTACTCTTGACTGGTTTTTTTTTTTGGTTTTAGGATATGGAATGAAATAATTATATGTAGGGTGTCCCCACTGAATTGGATAGAGTTTGGAGAATACAATGGACCAAGCCCCAGGCTTACTTGCTCGGATCTGCTCCTTTGAAGTAGGCATTGACCGTTTCTGTAAATGCTGCTGCAACAGGGAGGGTGTCCTGGGCTCCCATGGTTAGGGGGCTGGGTCCCCTGGAAGAACCTGCATGAAATGAAAAATCTTCATTTAATATGGATCGGAGCCATCTTAGTACATGTGGAACTAAAAGCCCATTAAAGGATTAGAGGATGAAATCTAATTACTGAAAAAAAAAGCAATGTGCTAAGAGCCATAACTGTATATTCAACATAGAGCTCAAGTATTTAAAAGGAAATATTTGGCTGGTTTACAGACAAACACACTCGAAATTAATACAACGATGTATTTTACTACAGAAAAAAATCCAAGCAGAAGAATAAAGTCATAGGGGGTTTCAATGTTTTACATAAAGCATAAGGCAGTATTTGCATGACAGTTTGTACAGTAGGTAGTTAGTAAGAAAATTATTAGCTTCTTATTTAAGCCTTCACCTTATACAATTGCCCACACACTCAAAACTGTTTGCATTTCTTCATTTTAAAGAGACAAACAGCCATGGAGCACAGTGTTACACATTGTCCTTCTCTGGGGCGTTTCCATTTCAAAAAGTCCAATTACCCTTAGATCAAGTAGGCTCAAGTGTACATGTCCCCAAACATACACAACCCAAACGTCCACCTTGACTTAGCACAAACACATCAATGCATCAATTCACATTATTAAAAATAACAGTTTACTGACCATCTACTACATACCAGGCACTACACTGGATACCTTACAAGAATTACCATATTCAAGCCCCACATCAGCCCTGTGGGATAGGCATTATTATTCCCATTTTACAGAAAGAAAACTGAAGCTCAAAGAGCTAAGTGACTTGCCCAAGATACAGTTAGTTAAGTGGCAAAACTAAAATTCAAACCTAGGTTGGCCAGCCTATAAGGCTCATGATTTTCCCTATGCTGTTTTTACCATATTGTTTGTCTAAATGAAACATTTTCCTGTATGTTTTTGATACAACTTGAGGTTTCCAAAAGGAGCGAAGTTTAGGACTGTTGTCTTCATTAACAATCTCTAGACATGGTACTGAAGAGTCAAGTTTTATAAGGACAAAGTATTTAATTATGTCACACATTCACTGCTTCTCCTTCTTATCACACAAAACACATTTACTCTTCTCCACCTCATCACAGACGACGCGTTATGCTTTTTATCTTTTACCTTTAGTCACTTTCATACTCTTCTCTGACTATGAAAAGATCTACCTTTGTATATTTCCCTCCTCAATAAAGTTTTCCTTGTTAATTCTAGTTCATCCTAGTGTCTACATTTTCTATCTTCCCTTGTCTTCCAATATCTTGGATGTAGTAATGGATCACCAACAAACACTGGCTTATTATCTGCTATGTATCAGGCATTATGGTAGGTGCCGGGGATTCAGAGATAATTAAACATAATCCTTGTCCTCAGGAAATAGGTTTTTGTTGCTTACGAGCCACGCCTCGAGTGGTATTTTGTTACAGCAGTCAGAATGGACTGAGGCACGCAGTCTGGCCCAGATCTATCCTTCCTCACCTCTTCCCTCTCTTTCCAACAACGCTATGCCCTAGCTGTGTTCACCTCTGGGCACTACAGTCCTTACTGTGGGTTTAATCAATAATGCCAGAGAAGGAAAAAACATCAAGATTTTACAAAGAACCCTTTTACCTTAAAGGATCCACAGTTTACAATTCTAATTTCTTCACATTCCTATACATTGCAGTTAATACGCCATCTTCTATTTTACTTTTTTCATTTATTACACAATTTTTCTTATTGCTATCTGGTCTACATATCATTTCCATGAGTATATATTATTCTATAAAAATTCTCCAAATGTTGGGTCATTTCTAGGTAGAAATTATTCTAAATCCATCTTCGTATAAATTGGTCTTTTTCTTTTAATTATTTTTTTAAGATATAGTTTAATTACTACAAAGTGGGATGACCCAACCATAAGGCAGATAAATTTTTGATTGCTAAGAATGCCAGATTATTTTATCTTATTTTTAAAAATAAATTTATTTATTTAATTTATTTATTTTTGGCTGTGTTGGGTCTTCGTTGTTGCACGCGGGCTTTCTCTAGTTGCGGTGAGCAGGGCTATTTCTTTGTTGCGGTGCGCGGGCTTCTCATTGCAGTGGCTTCTCTTGTTGCGGAGCACGGGCTCTACAGCGCAGGCTCAGTAGTTGTGGTACATGGGCTTAGTTGCTCCGTGGCATGTGGGATCTTCCTGGACCAGGGATCGAACCTGTGTCCCCTGCTTTGGCAGGCAGACTCTTAACCACCACGCCACCAGGTAAGTCCCCCAGAATATTTTACGTAAAGATTATACTCAGTGAAAATGCTATTAGTAATAAATGAATGCTTCTGTTCCCCTGCAGTACCTTAGAGAGTCTTTGTTACTATGGTTATTGGAAAACTAGGCTAAAACCAGGAGAGTGTCTAAGATGCTGAGAAATTCAAACCTTATGGCCTAAGGTGACTAAGAGGGGCCTCAAAACTATTTTCAAATATCTGAAATAATATTACCAGACAGTGACTCTAGGGACCAGAATTCATGGCCGTGGATCTGCAAGTTAATAGCTTTGTGACCTCGGGCAAATGAATTATCTTTAGGTTTTCTCAACCATGAAATGAAGGCAATAGATCACATCATCCCTGTGTGTTAGGATTCTATAGTTTTAAGTTGTTTATAGGAATTTAAGGAGTTTTAAACAGTAGGAACAATTTTCTCACACAGAAATAAGCTGCTTTGAAAACTGTATCCCTTCACTGGTGGTTTTAGTGAACCTGCCAAATATTTACTGGGTCTCTACTCTGTGTAAGATAGTGGTGGGAACACAGATATGCAAACTTTCAGGAAATAAGATACAAGCATATAGGAAACCCAGTAACAATATCATATACAAACAAGAGCTTAAGACAATAGCTCAAGTGACAGCACTATGAGTTTTTTTCACTACAAGATTAATTGTCCAATGAGCAGAACAGGAAATTCTGCTCCTTGATTTAATAAAAAGAAACTCAGACTCTGGTGTCACACAGACTTGTGTGTGAATCCCAACGCCTCCACTTACAATCTGCTGTGACCAGGAGCAAGCTATTTAATCTGTCTGTGACTCAGTTTCATCTTTAAAATAAAATATCAATAGATAATAATATCTATATTAAAGGTTTGTGGTGGACATCAAATGGGATATCCTTAGCGTGGTATATACTTGAAAAAACATCTTCTTCTTGTTTTTGTTGCTGTTATTTTGTCAGGGTGAGTTTTACTAAGGTTGTTGAATTAGAGTTGGTTCTTTGAATTTGAATAGTTATTGAGGTAGAGAATGAAGGGAGGTACCACAAATGGTACTCCTCATTGAGCAAGGAGATAGACCAACATTTTCAGGTTCCTTCCAACCCCAAATTTCTTTTATCATAAGAGCAATGAATTCTATCATGCATGTTTAATTTTTGTGTATTACATGGGTGGCTCTCATATCTATTCAAGTCGCTTGATATAATGCTTGGACTCATAGGAGATGAAAGTTGGTTGAATGCATATTTGTCTGTTGATTCATTCGAATGTGAGTTCCTGCAATAAGTAGGCACTGTGCTAGTTGCTGAGGGATTCACAGAAATGTATGAGATGTACCCCTCCCTTCATGGAGCTTGTAGGATAAAAGGGGACTATAAGGGTAAATACAAATGAAAGACAAAGCACTACATGAAGTTAGATAATATTGATAGCTAAGTATTATAATTATTATATTATTAATGATTATTTTTAAAGAATTCAATGTCAAAATAGTAATTATTATGTCTGTCCTACAATAAAATAAAATATCAAACACTAATATGGCTTTTTGTTCTTTATACATTGAGGGGATAAACAGGTTCAGTATAATTATCTCTGTTGCACTAGCCCAAGTTCACTCTGCTAGTAAGTGGTAAAGATGAAATTCAATCCTAGGTCTCCTAGTGCTACTAAAAACTATTCCTGTATTACCTCTTAATCCTGATGATACCCCTATTAGGGAACTACCATTGTTATCCCTGTTTTCCAGAGGAGAAAACTGAGGTTACAAATCATTCAGTAGCCTTGCCCACAGTCACCCAGTTAGTAAGCAGTAAGCACAGCATTGGGATGCAAACCTAGTACTTCCTGACTCTGGATCCTGAGCTCTTACCTACACTGCTCATGGAACATGTAAGTCAGAACAAAATTATGTTAGACATCTGAGGGTGCATATGTGGTCCCCCAAGAAGGACAAGTTGCTGCCATTACCTTGTCGAGTTCTGACAAAATAGCAATTCCAGGGTCCTGGAAAGCAATTGTCATGCACACTTAGGGAGTTCTGAGAAATGGAAGAAGGCACATAGAGTCACTATCATGTGATGAAATTTTCTGAAAGGCAGTTTTCTGTGACTCTCATTACCAAGCAAGGTTACACACACACACACACACACACACACACACACACACACACACACACACACTAAGGCTAAAGAAAAATTAGTATGACATCTTTAAAAGAAGAGGTCATCCTACTATATAGCACAGGGAACTATACTCAATATTTTGTAATAACCTATAAGGGAAAAGAATCTGAGAAAGAATATATATATGTAAAACTGAATCACTGTGCTGTACACCTGAAATGAACACAGCATTGTAAATCAACTAAATCAATAAAAAAAGAAAAAGATAAGGTGGTTAATTTGTGAAAGCATTTCCTGAGTAGTCAACTGAAATATGAATGTGAGTATGGAGTAGGGGCTGTGTATGTAAAAATATGAAAGGAGAAAGGGAAAAGGGAGAGCGATTTTAGAAGAGAAAGGGAAAGATACAAATAAAAAAGAGGGAGAAAAGGAAGCGAAATACCCAGGTACAGAACTTGAGTAAGAGTACAAGGTTTACTTGATAAATAAATGGCTGTTCGAGTCCCGGGTTCCAAAGAGACGCCTGGTACTACACCACTGCCAGTCTTTTGTGTGGAGGGGAAGTGTGTCCTCACGGTGTGCCCAGAGCAAGCCTGTCCGGTCCCCCTGCCCCCCTGTTCGGTACAATTTACTCCATTTTCTGTATAATGTTTTCCACTTTGCAAAGTTGAAATTTAGAACTTTTTTCATATCAAACTCATGAAGAAGACTTCTTTTGAGTTGTTTTAAATATAATATGAATTTATGTCAGAGTAGTGCTTCCCTCAGGGGTGTTTGTAGCGTTTGTCACTATAGACTTAATAAATGGTAATAGCTGTTATTGTGTGTTAACTCTGCGTAATGCTTCATATGCATTACCTCCTTCAATTCACACAAACACCTCACCAAGTAGGTGCTATTTTTAACAACCTTTTCTTACAGATGAGAAAACTTTGGAGGTGTAAGTAGGTCAAACTCAGAGAGCAAGTGATCTATACTTTTAGCTATTATGCTTTGCTGTTACAGTAAAGAATCTAGAACCTCTTCGGAGGCTGTGGGCTTCAGTAGTGACTGTGCTTCTTAGTTAACATCTGCCCTTGGGCAGGTCACTGATTCTAGCTGCATCCCTATTAAATTGGGACATCAATGTTAGTGCCGCCAACTTTATCTGACTGTAAAGAGGATTTGCACTTACAAATGTCAGGAGTCAAAAGAGCTGCAAATTTTACTCTCTTTTCATCTGGGTTTGGAAACAGTCACTCTGAAAGTACAACATGAAGAATGGACAGCAGGAGAGGGCAGTCTTGTTTGTTTAGAAGACCATTACCAGCCTTGCAGCCTACCAACCCGAACACCTGCTGCTCCACCAGGCCCGCTGTACACGCAGGGCAAATGACCCTTATGTCCAGGAGTGAGAATGCAGGAGACAACCCACAGATGGAAGCAATAGACAGCATCAGAATGCATGAAAGAAGAGAGGAGAAATTCCAGGAGTTGTATGAAGAAGCAGAGAGTGGGAACTGGATTAGCTTTTTCTAAAACAAAGCAAATCATATTAGTAGAATTAGTAAAAAAAAAAAATTATAGTCAATTCAACTATAATTTATAGAGTATATTCTGTATAATGTGATAAAGACAAAAATGTTGGAATCAGATTGAATTAAATTTGAATCCTGACTTTATCACTTATTGCGTTACCTTGGGAAAGTTACTTAACCTCTCTCATGTCCACCTTCATCATTTTGTAAAATGGAGATAGTACCTTCTACAGATACTGTGAAGATTACATATGATGATATAGAATGTCTTTGTTATCTGAGAATAGTCAGTATCAGAAAAAAAAGTCACTTAGAAATGAATGCATTTAAACGGTTTCCAAAATTTCATAGGATATAGTAATAAAAAGGCTTGACTTGCACTCTAAATTGTCATAAACTAAATTTGTGAAAACAATCTTTTATTAACACACTGCAATCAAATAATCAATGAGTTCTCAGAATGAACAAAAATGATTTGTGTTGATATTTTGAGGAAAGGCATAGTTTTCTGATAAATTGTATTATAGCTTCATACAACAATCTAGTTTCAGATTTGGTTTTCTTTCATGATTATAAAGTGATCCTATATTGCAGGGTTAATTGAGAGTTTTATACATTTTCCTAAGGTTCTCTCAATTTCTTGATTTTCTTTTGAAGTGGCTATGATGTAAGCTTCCTTTATTTCTTCTTTTTCAATCATTAATAGTATTATTTCTGCTAAACCCTCAATTGATGATGACTTTGAATATAACCTAAGGAGCTTTACAACATCACTTTCCTTGACTTCATGGAATCCTGTATCCTTTCTAAGATTGGCAATTTCATTTTGCAATAAATGTGCACTGCACCTGCATTGTGTGTCCATTATTTGTTTCAGACATTTATGGAAAAACTGACTGCATCTGCATATTATGTGATGAACGGTGATAGATGCTAGGGTTAATCTGGTAAACTGATTTTAGAATGGGGACTAGTGTTCTAGATTAATACTTTCATGTCGAGTTGGTCTTTACTTTCCTACCAAATCCAGTAACTGCAAAGACACCCATAAGGACACTAAAGTAAGGAGTTTCGCGAGTATATGTAAATCTGAGTGCCTCCGCATAGTAAATACTCGATAAGTAATAGCCATTATCATTAACAGAGAAGGAGAATTTGCTGGGCAGTTACAGTATGTAATATATTGTTTCAGGCTGCCCTCAACACCATATGCATTTAGCATACAAAGTAAGATAAAGAGACGATTAGAAGCTTTTCTTCGCCCAGTAGAAAGAATTTTATGGTGCGAGCTTAACTTGAGAAGGTGAGTTGTACTTTTGTGACCCTGTGAATCTTAGCTAGCTGAAGTGATGGTTAATAAAGTAATATTACTTTTTTAAAAATCACGGCAACTTTGTTTAAAAATTTTTAGGATAGGTTTGTAAGAAAAGGAGTCAAAGAAAAGTTATTACATATAAAATTTTCTATTCTTTTTTCTCTGCATCTTGGAATGTTACAACTTTACATAAACTAGTTGACTTAAATTATTTGAAATTTATCTTATATGTGTATGTTGTATGTGTGTGTATATGCTGCATATAAAAATGTACATGTAAAATATTTTGTGTATTTCGGTATATTTGTATACTTTTGTCTCTTTTAGAATTCTAGGTCTAAAAATTCTGTGTCTAATGAATGCTGTAGGTTAATCTCATAAATAACAATGCTGTGATCATAGCTAAACTGAACATATACTTTTTGTATCCCAGGACTATTCTAAAAGTTTCACATGCATTACCTTACTGAATCCTCACATTAAAAAAATATTATTATTACTATTTTGCAGATGACAAAACTGAGGCTTAAGAAAGTCTGAAAGATTCCCTAAGTGCTAGTTTGGTTCCTCACATCCTGAAGTAAGTGGCATCAATTGACTTGCTAAGTGCCAAGTGCCAGTACAGAGGAAAAAGGGCAAACCTCAAATGAGGAGTCACCAACATTACTGAGTACTTGCTATGGGCTACACACTCTCGTTTATGCTTTACACATACTGCATCATTTAATTATCACCACAGTCCTGTGCCCACATGGGCACTACTACATATTACAGATCAAGAAACTGAGTCTGAAAGAAGATAGTCTTTTGCTCACATTCTCACCGTAAGCAGTGGAGTTCGTTAGGATTCAAACGAAGGTCCACTTAACTCCACGCTCCTTCCACATAAGGAGCCCCATAGGCTTGTCTCGACTCACAGTGGCTTTGGGTGAGTTATACTTGTTACATGCTTTTCAGTGTGCAAGGCATACACCTTCAGGAAAATGAGGAAGGCATACTTAAAGTCAGTTATCATAGAGTAGAATTAAGGACACTGAATTTCTGGGTAGGTGAACAGGATTAGAGTTGTTTTCAGTCTTCCTCTTCAAAAGTCCCTGCTCACCTGCCTTGGAGAGATATACATATATGTAAAATATATACATATATAAACATATAAAAATATATTTTATGTGTAAAATGTATATATACACATATAATATATATATATTTCAAGTGCATATAATTGCTTTTCAAATTCCACTTAGTCCATAAACATGTGATTGGTTAACGTTTTTGTTGTATTTTATAGAGAATTTTCTTCAAACTGGGTCTTTGCTTACAGTTCTCAAACCATCATCCAACATTAATTAATGCCGTATTTAATTAACTTCCTAAAACAATATGGTTGACTCAGAAAATGGGAAAATTATGTTTCCTTTTCATCATCAAAGTCACATCAAGCATATTCAACACAAGGACTATTATTAGACATGGACATAAGGCAGGAGACAAAGCCATAATGAAAACGTCTTCAGTATGAGGACTCACATGACCAAAACCTATACAACTTCATACAGACAATACTGAGAGTGATTAAGCATCTGAAGCTAAGCCAGCTAGAGCGCGGTATGACAAAGAATGTGGAGAAGACATGAAGAGCTACTCTATGTAGAACACTTACACGGGATGGCCATTGTGCCGAATACTTTACACGCATTATGTCTTCTACTTTCCAAACATCTCTTTGAGGTACATACCATTATTAGGCATGTGTTACCATCGAGGAGATTGAAGCTTAGTGAGATTAAATAATTTGCTCAAGGTTACTTGCTCTATAGTAAGTAGAAAGGTGCTGTGACTGAAATGAGATCTAACTTCAATTGTATTTTCAGTGTTGGCCTGTTCATGTTAAAAAGCTTTGCTCCAACATCCAGCTGGATGCACAGTATGCATTCTCAATGGGGCAGCTTCTCCCCAAAAGGGGTAGAAATTGGTTCTTAGGGGAAGGTGAAGGAAATCTTTACCTTTTTATGTATGAAGCACACAGATATTCATACAGTACATAACCAGGTGTACAGTACATCTGTGATATTAAAATTGTACTGGGGAGCCATGAGGGGGAAACAAAGGTCTAAAAAGACTCTGTGGGTAAGGGAAAGGGGATAATGAAAAAACAGTTTGAGAAGATCTGGTTTACAGCTTTAAAAGGGTCATTGGTTGTGAATGTCCTTTACACCTCATCAACTCTCTTGGGAAAAACTTTACGGGACTGGTTTTGCTAAAGGATAATAATGGTTTATTTCTTTCTTCAAACTTACAGAGTGAATAATATCTATGGGGCTGAAATTATGGGTGGGCTAATCAAGATCATTGGGAAAATATCCAGTAAGGACCCCACAGAGGAACCATAAATGGCTAAACATTTGAAAACAAGTTCAGCCTCGCTAGTAATCAAAGAAATACAACAGGAAGAGAGAAATAATTTTTTATCTTTTCAGATTAGAAAAGATCTGAAAAAAACAATACTTCATGCATGTGAGAATATAATGAAATAGGCACTGTAATATAATGTTGATGGAAGTAAAAGTTGGTATAACCTTTCTAGAAAACTGCTTGGCAATGTGTATCATGAGCCTTTAAAGGTGTCATAAATTTAGCCCATAATTCCAATTTTAAGGATCTATTCTAAGAAAATGTCTTAAGGCCAAAGAATTATGTGCAAAGATGTTCATGGCATGTGGGAGAACTTGAAGCAATTTAAATGCCTAATAACTGAAGTGAAATAAATCACAATTCATGACAGAATAAAATGCTATGCAGATATTAAAAGGTTTTCAGTAATTAAAAATAGAGCTAAAACAATCACATATCACATTTTACCTATTAGATTGGAAAATATGAGAAATACTGACATACCTCAGTGTTGCTAAGTGCATGGAAAAAATGTTAATCATAATGCTGGTATAAATTTTTGGATGGACATTTGGCAATATGTAGTATTATTTTAGATGTGCATACCCTTTAACACAGTGATTCCAGTTTTAGCAGTTTATCTTTTGGAAAAATTCACACAAGTACGTGAGGACATAGGTTTAAGGCTGCTCACTGCACCATTTCACACAATAAAAAAAAAAAAAAAAAAAAGAAAAGAAAAGAAAAAGCCAACCTAAATATCCATTAATAAAAGAAAGGTACATGCATACAATATAATACTATGGAAACATTAACATGATTATATAGATGTATATGTATATAATACACACACATACATATCCCAAACACTCCATATCATAAATTTAAATGGCTACTATTGAATGCAGGTTATAGAGCAGAGTCTATCTTCTATTTGCATAAAACCGTACATACTTCCTTGATTGTTAAGAAACATAATTTGAAAACATGAAAATATTAAAATTTCTGAAATTGAGATGCATCTTGTAATCAATGTCAAAAGAAAACTGGCAGCTGCTAACAGAACATGTTCCAGAGTTGTCTCTGCTTGTACTTGTGGGAATGTAACCTTGATTAGAAGTGATCAGCTCATCTCGAGGTCCCCTCAGTTGAGTTATTTGAATTGACAGCCTCTCATGTGATTAAATTTGGACCCTTATTTTCCCTTAAGAATTGTTTTTAAAGATTCCACCTGATGCAGTAATAAAGTGAAAAGTTATTTGTACACAGAAGATAAACTGTCACACACCAAGCTATGCAACGGCAGGCAGGAGAAACTGCCAGATTCTTTGAAAAGTAAACCATGGAATTTCAAAAGATGGGACAAGCAGGTTATGACTGAATTATGCATCATGAAAGAATATATAACTCAGGTGCTAAAACTGTATCTGTCAACAACTTCTGGCTGACTTTCAAGAAAGTTACCTTTTGGCAATTTATAAATAAACTTAGGAATACGAATCCAGAAAAAAACCTTGGAATTTTTGATGTGCCCCCAAATGAAACCATAAACATCAAAGAGAATAAAAAGATCCAGATTATGAACATGCTGTATAAAAAGCACCAAGTCACTGTGATATTAACTATAACTGCTGATGGCCAGAGTGACTTAGGTGTACTTTTAATTCTGAAATTGAAATAAGTTTAGATTCAATTTCTGATGGTTATACTGAAGATAGTGGCTTGCAATTTGTCTGTTATTGTTAGTTAGGAAAAAAATGCCTTTATACTTTTAATGAAGCTTATTTTGCACCTGAAGTGTTGTTAAACCAATGGAGCACATCCCAATGGATGGCTTTTTGGAATCAAGTAAATGCAGCACGCGCGCGCGCGCACACACACACACACACACACACACACACACACACACACGTGTGATTTCAGCATTGTATTTACTCTTTTTTTTTCAGTTCCAGGATCTTTTTTCTTTAACTTTATTGAGGTACAATTGAGAAATAAAATTGTAAGATATATAATGTGTACGTGTGATGATTTGATCTACATTTACATTATGGAGGATTCCTCCCATCTAGTTAATTCACACGTCCATCACCTCACATATTTTTCTCCCTTCCTTCCTTCCCTTCCTTTCCTTCTTTCCTTCTTTATTTCTTTTGTGAGAACATTTAAGTTCTTACTCTCTTAGCAAATTTCACTTGTATCAATACAATACAGTGCCATCAACTATAGCCACTACGTTATACATTAGATCCTCAGACCTTATTCATCTTATAGTTGAAAATTTGTACCCTTTTACCAGCCTCTCCATATTTCCTCTACATCCAGCCCCTGGCAACCACTTTTCTACTCTCTGTTTCTATGTCTGACTTTCTCTTTTCTAGATTCCACATATGAGTGATACCATGTAGTATTTGTCTTCCTCAAGATCCACCCACGTTGTTGCAAATAGCAGGATTTCCTTCTTTCTCTGTATTTACTCTTTTATCTATACTTCTCCATATTGTTTGAAGTTTTAAAAAATAATGTGCTTACATCAATTTCACAATCAGAATAAAACAATGAGCTATTTTCAAATACAGTTTAATGGCATGGGGGACATTATCATACGTTAAAGTAAGAGAATGCATACTTATATACTGTATGAAAATATAAACTACACACACACACACACACACACACACACACACACGAGTCACCTACACAAGAAAAATCTTAGAAATAAAATACACCAAAACAGTGGTTATCTATGGTTATTAGATTATAGATTATTTCATTTTTTATAGCTTTCTGTTTTTCTAAATTTTATATAATGAGCATGATTAGGGATAGTGTGGCAAAAAATATTATAAATAGAAGATGTGGTACATATATACAATGGAGTATTACTCAGCCATTAAAAAGAATGAAATAATGCCATTTGCAGCAATATGGATGGACTTGGAGATTATCACGCTCAGTGAAGTAAGTCAGACAGAAAGACGAATATCATTTGATATTGCTTATATGCAGAATCTAAAAAAAATGATACAAATGAACTTATTTACAAAACAGAAACAGATTTATAGGCTTAGATAACGAATTTATGGTTACGGGGAGGGGAAGTGGGGGAGGGATAGATTGGGAGTTTGGGATTGACATGTACACACTGTTATGTTTAAAATAGATAACCAACAAGGACCTACTGTATAGCACAGGGAACTCTACTCAATGCTCTGTAATAACCTATGGGAAAAGAATTTGAAAAAGAATAGATACATGTACATGTATTGATATAAGTGAATCACTTTGCTGTACACATGAAACTAACACAACATTGTTAATCAACTATACTCCAATATAACATAAAAATCTAAAAAGAAAGAAATTGAGAGTTATACTAGGATCTTAAATAACTCTGAAGCTTCTACATTTCTCCTTTATTTCTTGAATGGTTTCTGTTCTTACAGTCAAAAAGTAGATGCTGGTAATTTTGAATTTTATGATATTTGATATTTATGAATGGAGAGGCATAAAGAATGCTGTCGGTCCTAGTCTGACTGCCTGAAAGCCTGCTATTTGAGCCACCAGTTTCCTGGGGAATGGGCTGTGAGCAGAGTCCAAAAAAGGCAAAATCTAGGAAAGGAGTAATCAACATTAAGTAACTCATTCTTCCCCTTCCTGGACTCACCCGTTACAATGATGACTGCAACTCCGGAAAGTCACCAAAACATCTTTGAAAAATTAACCTCACCCTTGCTCCTTTGTGATACTTCTCCAGAAAAAACTTTCGTGTTTCTCAAAGGCATAGTTCAATGAGCCTCTAAATCAAATCTTGAAGCAATGTTGCAGTTACTCTGAATATAAGACTGAGCAACACAATTGTAAGTTGCACACACTGTCTGTGTGAATATGTGCCAGCAGGAAAAGAAGCCCCAAGGCCATATTTACTAATATCCTGGTGACTCAGTACAGCAGAGCCAGCAGAAAAGGAACACGTCCATGAAAATTCCTGTCTGCTGAAATTCTACACTCTAGCAGAGATTATTGCCACATACATGTTGCAAAATAGTTGAAGATACAAAAGGGTTAAAATCTTAAGGGCAATGACTTATCTTAATGCCTTATTTTGATGACCTTAAATCAATCTTTGATTTAATAAATAAAGCAATGAATGTAAAATTCTTAGCAACATAAAGTATTCATTAATGTTAATTATTTTAAGAAATGATTATATTTGTATAGTACTTTATAGTTTACAAAGGCCTTTCACAAGTAATTGACTAAAGTCTATTAGGAGTATGTTTGATATTGATGAAATATAAACATTCCACATACATAAAAGGGCTTAGAAATGGGAGATTCTCCCGAGTCTTGACATCACCTCTTTGAATCCCTTTTTCATTCACTGTGTCAGCTCTCCTCTCTCTAGTGGGTAAATCAAAGGTCCTTTTCTCTGTCTGGGGGGGTCAGAGTCAGGAGTACAATGTATGGGCTGTCTCCATCTGTGGACAGCTCTTCTTAGAAGACACATAATAAAAGACTATTGTACAAACTAGTATGTGTAAAATAAGTTACAGGGATATATTGTACAACACAAGGAATATAGCTAACATTTTATAATAACTTGAAATGGAGTATAACCTTTAGAAATTGTGAATCACTATATTTCACACCTGTAACATATAATATTGTACACCAACCACACTTTAGTTAAAAAAAAGCTATGCATGATGAAGGCTCACAACTATGCAAAGGTAAAATAGATCCTTCTGGTGATTCTCAGCTTCTCCACTCTTTTCTCAGGAAGTTTGAAGTTACTTGTCAAATTTGCTGAAATACCTTGATTTACAAATTCCTTAATAAAAGAAATGGTAACAGATTTTCTTCCAACATCTCCCATCAGCATGAACACAGCATCCCGAGGAGTGTATCACCAGGCAGATCATTAGCCTCAGCGAGGTAGCTTTAATGATTGGCTCTGGTGGAGGCTGGTGGTAGGAGGTGAGTGTAGAGCAGGAGGACACATCCTGCTTCCACGGGATTCTCCTGCTCCATAAGCAGCCAGAAAAGAGGGCCCGTTGTCCCTGCTGACAAAGAGCAGGGGGCCATGTAGCAGCTCACAGCAGACTGAGTTGCCAGATTCTTTATGTGGAAGACTAGAATGCAGCAACCCGACCTTCTTCAAAGCAGGCAATAACCAAACAAAGCAGTCCAGGGATATGGGAAGGTGGACAACGGTGGTAATAGCAAATCATTATTGAGCACTTTGCATGCACTGACCTCGTACTTGACTATTTAATCTTTACTACAACCACTACAACACTATGAAATAGGTTACTATTTCCTAGTAATACCATAACTATTCCAATTTCCAGAGAAGAAAACCAAGACTTAGGTTAAGTAGCTTCCCTAAAGTCACATCATGCTTAGACTATAATTTAGACCCCGAAGGCTAATTCCAAAGCCAACGCACGCGCATACACACACACACACTTTCTCCCTCTCTCTAAATATATATATATTCCATATATTTTTCTCTATCTCTATGGATATATGTGTGAGTGCATGCATGTGTGTACACTGAAAGTAAACTAATATAAATTAAATGGGGACTTTGTCTATTTCTAATATCTAGGATAATACCCAATATGCCTTTAGATTAACATTTATACATTATGTAAGATTTTTATTAGAACTCTAACTCAGCAAAACATTTTATCTTTCTTTAAAGCGGACTCTGTGTAGACTTAAAAGTCATGCCTGTCTCTTCTTCTGGAAGCTCTCCCTAACTCCTGGCCAGGTTGTCTTTCTGCTCGGTGCCTCCCAAAACACCCTATCTCCTGAATTATAACAATCTCTGCACGTTATTGTAACAACTTGTTTAATGTCTTTTCTATGCTCCATGAAGGTAGAAACATGCTTTTCTTGTTCCCGACTGTAACCCCAGTATCTTTCATAGTGCTGAACACATAGTAGAGGCTCAGTAATTACTTGCTGACTGAATGAATACAGCCACAACAATATTTGTCCTTATAGCAATATTATCAAGGCCGTGTTCTACAAATGTGTTCATTGTTTTCCCTATCAGATACCTACTTATTGTAGAATTAGTAAACATGGTAAACCTTAGCATTTTAATCAATTTTGTGCACATACATATAAACATATGTAGACAGTCCTAATTCCTGCTAGAGAATATTAACTGCGAGCATGTCTAGACACATCGCCGCTACCATGAGGAGGAGTTTAGAAACTCTATAATGTCATAAGAAGCAACTAATTGCTCCTTTTGAACATGACTTATATAAGTTTACCGTGGGGATAGGCAGGGAACTTTAAAATTTATTGCAAGAGCTCCTATTTCATGGAAAAAGAAAAATGAAGTGCCCTATTAAAAGAAACAATTTTCTTTCTATTTATAAGCCAAGAAATACAAAATTTATTACTCAATTATTTGTAAGGTTTATACAAGTCATTATGTTTTTGTTTGATGTACTCAACAAATATTAAAGATTCCTTCAGTCTCAAATGATGGTCGGTTTTGAGTGTTCACGTCTGTGGGTCAGAAGGAAGAGATAGAAGCTTACAAGACAGATGAGAAGGACACACGCCCAAGAGAGGACGAAAGGCGTGGACAGGCAGCGGTCAGGGAAAAGAGGCAGGATGTCACCTCTACGCTAACTTGTATTTGCAATAATGGCCTTCTAGAAGCTGGTATCCTCCTTCTAGGCTTGGTGTCTGCAATTTTCCTATCTGTTACTTAGGTGAACGGTCATACTCAGAGTGCAGCCGGGTGAGCCGGTTAGGCGCTCTCCCCCGAACACGAGTGACCGAGAGACAACAGATGAGCAAAAGATCTAGGCACTTAATATATACCACAAAAACCTGTCCATTAAATATCCTGCATTCAAAATTAACCATTAATACTTGTGTGGCTATTTAAAGAAAAGATACAATGGAGCAAGTTCCAGGTTACAATGCATTCCTTTTCCCATATGGTTCCTGATACAGGCTTGCCCCAAG
This sequence comes from Tursiops truncatus, assembly GCF_011762595.2. Lineage (NCBI taxonomy): Eukaryota > Metazoa > Chordata > Mammalia > Artiodactyla > Delphinidae > Tursiops > Tursiops truncatus. Next base: position 126,672,167 of record NC_047034.1, read on the forward strand.
GCTAAACCCTTACCTCCCTGGATTCAGTCCTCACCTCTAAGCAAATAACTCCCACGTTTCCACAGTCTGTTTACTCCTGGACTCATACTATATAGATGGTGTGCAGGACTTCAAAGCTGAGACGTCTCCAAAGAAACTCATTTTTTCTGACCAAATCTAGTGCTCTTGGAGTCTCCTTTCTCCTGGTTTACAACAGTACCCTTCTCCCTGTGTCTCAGAATGGAAGTGTTCACTTATTTTCCACAACCTACTAGATGTCAGATGTTTCTACCTCAATGGTGTTTTCCAAAGCTCTCCGTGAAAACGGTACCGTCGGTTCTTTCCTACTTCTCCCGAACTGCTTCAGTAAATCCCCAAATTTCTCTGTGCCTCTAATCCTAAAAGTCAAAGATGATCCTACCAATTTCTTTCTCCAAAATTTCTCAAAGTTCCACCTTGCATAAAGATTGTAATCAAATTCCTTCTCTCAGTATTGAAAGCCTTTTGGAATATGATCTCTACTTATTTTTCAAGATCATTTCTTAAAACATTCCTAGCCTCTCCCAGTGTTTACTGAATATAATGTAGATATCATTCCTGGGTATGATGTGGATATCACTCACCCTAACGCCTTTGCTCAAGTCATTCTTCAAACTGGAACAATCTTAGGTGTCTGAAGTCCTCCTTGTACCTTACTGTCAGTCAGGTCAAAGTCCCTGTGTCTCTAAAAAGCTTTCCCAGATTCCTCCCAGTTAAAAAAAATCTATCCATTACTCATACATTTCCAGCGTGTTTTTAAAATTCTATTATGACATTCACTACAGTATGCCTTTTATAGAAAATCCTAACTCTTCTATTTCTTGTGAATTCCTACAAGGAAGAAGCCATGTTGTTTTACCTCCATAACTCCTTCACAGGGGAGTGTGATAGCTCTCTGATAGCTAAGAGCAGCTCAGGGAATGCTTGTTAACCACTGAAAGAAGAAATACAAGAATGAACAGTCTTTAGTTTTTCTATTCTATTCATTACTAACCCTAGTTCCCTTTTCCTGATCTAGGGAACTATTTAACTTATGCTTCAGGTTTTGAAATTGTCTACACATAACAACTCTTCTTTGTGGGGCTTAAGGCTTTGTGCTGTTCTTATTTGTTCTTCATTTGGTAACCCCAATCAGATGAGAAACACTACGATTTAATCTACTTTTGCACCCAGACAAGTGTGACTGAAACTCAGGGTTCATTTCCTTTGTTGGGGAATAAAAGACTTCAATCTTGAGCAAAGCAAAGGCTGTCCAACATTTACATATTTTAAAATTATTGAATTATCTTCATTTTCTTTTGCATGAGGGACACATTCAGAAAGAACTGTGTATTTTGGACCATATTAGAAGAAAATACACCATCGGTGAGTCTGATGGGGATACAAAAGGAAGCTCCTGGCCTTAGTCACTACCAGAGACCCAAGAGGTCACTTTAGAGACCAGGAAAATACCAGAAATAAACAAATGCATCTTAGCTACAGAACCTTCTTGGCCCCTTCCCTTAATTCTCCTCATTCAGTTTGAATGAAAATTCAAAGTATGAAAAATAAAAACATTTCAGAGCTACGAGTAATAAAAAGACATGGAGGAATCTTAAATTCATATTATTAAGTGAAAAAAGCCAATCTGAAAAAGGCTACACCTTGAATAATTCCAACTATATGAGATTCTGGAGAAAGAAAAACTAGGGAACCAGTAAAAAGATCAGTGCTTGCCAGTGGTTGGGGGACTGGGAAAGAATGAATAACTAGAGCACAGAGGCCTAGGGCAGTGAAAAAACTATGTAGGATATCATAATTACAGATACATGTCATTACACATTTGTCCAAACCAATAGAATATAAAACACCAAGAGTGAACCCTAATGTAAACTATGGACTTTAGGTGACTACCCTGTGTCAATGTAGGTTCATCAATTGTAACAAATGTCCCACTCGGATGAGGAAGGTTGTGCATGTGTGAGGGCAGGGGGTGAATGGGAAATCTCTGTACCTTCCTCTCAATTTTACTTTGAACCTAAAACTGCTCTAAAACATAAAGTCTATAAAAACCCAAAACCAAACCAAAAAGCCTTTCATATCATGTAGTATGTTAGTAAACTAAACACACACACACACACACACACACACACAAACTATCTTAACTTGATTTTCCTAATTATCCTACCAGGTGGGTATTATACCTTCCACTTTAACAATTACAAAACAGAAAACTCGGAGACATTAAATTCTCAAGATCACATAGTTATTGAGTGGCACAGAGAAGATCTGAATATTATAGTGGTTAGGAGCATTTATAACATAACACTAACTCCCTCTGAACCGATTTACCCACTGACTAGCTGTGTTATTTTGGGGAAGTAACCTGAATTCTCAGTGCCTCTGTTTACTCATCTGTAAAGTGTGAATAACGATAGTGCCCACTTCACACAGTTGCTGTGTAGATTACACGAGTTTGTGGCCAGGGAGTAATTAGCAGAAGATGAGAGCCATGGTAAGGGTTTATTGGTGATATTGCATCAGCAGTATTGGTATAAGCAGCAGTACTCTGGATATGCTGAATCCAAATAAAATCACCTTTTCACTAAAGGGTACCCTTTGCTTGGTGACTTGGGATAGAAACTGCCACCTACTCTTAAGCTTTCCCACAAGTATTTAATTGGATAGAATTCTGATATGAATTCTGTACATTCACATCATCCCTAGCAACCCATTCATAATTCGGCCTGGACATCAGGGCTAAAACAGGGAGCACTTTGCTGACTACGATGTTAAGAAACACATATTAGGTCTTTGTCCCAGTTCCTGGCACAGAGCTCCTCAAACCCTTGTCATTTCTTGAGTGAGAGGGTTAGTGGGGGCTTTGGGGTTATTCATAAAAAGTCTCTTTTAACCATACCTGAGTCCATACTAAGGAGGTGACTCTTGGAGGATGGGGGCTGGTTGGCTAAAGGGTTGAACTTTCTGTTCCATCTCCCAACCTCTGGAAGAGGAGAGAGCCTGGACATTGACTTAATCACCAGTAGTCAATGATTCACACAACTGTGCCTACCTAATGAGCCTCCCATAAACCCCCTAAACACTGAGGTTTGGAGAGCGTCCGGGTTGGTGAACACATCAACGTACTGACAGGGCGGCACACCCAGAGAGGGCATGGGAGATCCGTGCCTCTACCCCCATACCTCCTCCTAGTCATTTCTTTCATTTGCCTGTGCCTGCGCTGTATCCTCTAGAATAAACGGGTGATAGAACGTAAAGCTCTTTCCTGAGTTCTGTGAGCTGTGCGAGCAAGTTATCAAAACCCAGGAGGTGGCTGTGGAGAGCCCTCAATTTACAGGCAGTCAATGAGAAGTACAGGTGACTTGTGGGACTTGTGACTGGTGGGTAAAGCGGGGGGCAGCCTTGTGGGACTGAGCCGTGGGGTGTGCCTAACTCCAGGTAGTTACGTCAGAATTGTTCAGTGTGAAGGGAAACACCCCACATGTTTGGTGTCAGGAGTGAGTGGAATAAAGAGAGAGGCTTCTCTTTTACTGACTTTCTTGTCTATCTCCAGCATGACAGTCATACACAAAACATGCGAGCCAAGGAACCTGCCCCAAAGAACAGGAACAAGTGAAATATCAGCATGTTGGTCAATCCCAGAGATTTTCAGAACCAGGTCATTAATTTCTTGTGAAGAGGTCGAGTGAATTCTGAAACCCTCAGCAGATCTACCTGGTGGAACATTTTGCAGGTTCAGCTCCACTTGAATCTTCTTCACAGGTTTAGGCTATTTTAAAAACTGTGACCTTCATTTATGAATAGAAAGGGCTTTACATTTTATATTGACAATGTACTTTACATAGAAAAATTCAGAATAGCTAGGAAGTGCGATTTTAATATTTTTAATGAAGACAGTCTTGTATCACTGCTTTTTATGTTTCTATATTGTTTCCCCAACTTAGTTGTACTTAACACTGTGACTTGCAGAGTTGGGTACTCGATAACTTTACTGCATTATCGATTGAAAAGGGCCTACAGTGGGGTAGGGGCAATTAGCGGACACTTCCCACTTGAAGAATATTGTGAATTTAGCAAAACAGCTGCTTCCCAGAAAATTGGTTATGCCTTTCAATTTTTCTTTCTTTAGTGACTCTCAGATGAATGAATTACTATCCTCCTGGTCATATGTGAAAAATTTGACCTGTTTGCTTCTTACAGGATGCTATTACTATTGTCAGGGCAAAGAAAGTTGAGTGGTCCATGACTATGATTATGTCTTACCAAGTTTTAAGCAGGGATATTTAATAACCTACTGAAGGAAGTCAGAAGTTAAAAATATCCAAGTGTTACTTTTTTCACATGGACTACATAATTCCAAAGAGGAAAATGTAGATCCCACTGTATAGAGACATACTTTTCCTCTGTGGGGTCTAACCTGGATAAAGAAGAAAACTTGAATGTAGGCTTGGCTAGTGGACTGAACGAGAGTGGGGTGGATAGAGGTTTCAACAAGGTCAAAGATAAGGTGTAGTCAGGGGACCAGGAAGCTGGAATGTTAGGAGAGTTGGAAAAACCTGCGAGCATCACCTATCTCAAGGGGCTGTTGCGAAGGCTGAATGAGATCATGGACGCGGAGCAGAGCATCAGCCTCGGTCTCCAGCTAGGAGCCTGGTTTCAATCCCTTCTCTGCCTCTTCTTGGCTGAGTGATCTTGCAAAAGTGACTTATGTTAGCTGAATCTGAATTGCCTCATCAGTGAGTTGTGCAGATAAAATGAGATAGTAGATGAAATGTACTTTTTGCATAGTAAGAACTCAGGTGTTAGTTATTATTATTCATTACTTTTATTACCTCAGGTCCTCTTATTTATTTATTTTCACCCCCAATATGTTCCATTCTCCTTCCCTATTTTATTTTTTTTTTCTGTAGAACTTAGGCTGTAAATTTTACTTGTTTATCTTTTTACTTTTGATTCTCCACATTAAAATGTAAGCTCCATGATGACAGGGAATTTTTCCTGTTTTGTTCCCTACAGGGGAGTGCCTAGGACAGTGCTGGCACACACATTTAGTACTCACTAAATATTTGTTGAATGAAAGAATCATTGTATAGGAGTATAGGAAGGGGGACACATGGTTAGTTCTGAGATAGCCAAAATGACACTTGTCAGTAGGGACCATTTCCAAGATGTGGCCAGAGGTGTGGGTTAATGAGTGGAGGGAAAGTTTATTGGAACTGAAGAAGTCAAGAGGCCGTGGAGCAAGGGTCTTGGGTGGATCATCCCCATCGAATCTATGACACAAAAAGAAGCTAGGGAGTGAGGCGGAGAAGAGGGTGAAAAGGGGCTGCCAGCATCCCTAAGCCTGTAGATGAACGCAGAGGAATGCTCCGTAGTCAGTGGTGGACGGCCGTAAGTAAAAGGTAGAATGAGCAGATGGCTGCTTTACATTATGGGGAGTGGGAGTTGGAAGTAGCAATGGGGAGTTGGGAGAACTCGTAGTCCCATGACACAGGGCCCACAGAAGACTAAGGAACTTTCCGTGGAGAGAGCTAGAGGAGAAGAGATGGCCCCTGGAGAGAGCTGGGATGCAGTTAAGGAAACAGGTGGGCGAGTGTGGCAGAGAGCCTGGGAATGCAGAGAAGGGTGTTGCTAAGGACATGACAGTCCCACAGGTTAGTGGGAGTGAGACTAGTAAACAGGAGCACGGAGCTGTCTTGAGAGGAGAGTGCAAGTGGCTGTATGCACAGAGGAGAGGTGACACTCAAGAATGTATGGCTGTAGGTCGTCTTTTTTTCCATTACCAGATACAAGATGATTTTGTAGTTAAATAAGTTAAACAAAGAGAGGGACAGCACATTTCTGGAAACATCTTGATGTTCAAATGCTCTACAGAATTATTCAAATATCTAACAGTCACATCTTCTACTTGTTATGGAAATATCTTTCCCTTCCTTCCATCTCAGAAGAATACTTGATAGTTTCAGTTGGATATACTCCTGGATGAATGAATTTAAACAGTTACCACCTTTCGTAACCTTCACCATTTTTTTTCAGCTCAACTTAAATAGGTTAAAATTTCAGTGAATTTTTTAAAAATGAAATTGTTTATAAAAGTAAACCACTAAGACAAGCTTTGGAACTCTTCTGAGTTCGAACTGTCATCTAATGCTTTTCTATCTCTCTTGTTAAGTTAAATTTGGAGGTGTGAAGCATCTCAAGCTATCTCCAAATAAGTTCATAAGGCAAAGTTCATTAGTGAGTTGGTTGATTGGTCAGTGACTCAGACACTCACTGGGTAACCACAATGCCTAGAGCACTGTAAGAACAAAGCAATGGATAAGACAGGCTAAGGTTTTGAACATGATAGAAACACTATTTAGATGCCAACAAATAATAATTTCAAAGCTATTTGGAACAAGTGAATATTTTGAGCTGGGAATCTTTCTTCCTCTTCTGCATTCCCTGAATAAAGAATTGAAGATAAAGATAATTAACATTAATAATAACAAATGTGGGTAAAGCCAGAGTGCCTTAGAAGAATATACTAAAAGTGCTACTCAATAAAACATGTTGAATGACAGTCTTTTGGGAGTTTAAAATTTGGGTAGGGGCACTGTTCTCAAGGCATTTTAACATGTCACTGTTTCTATGCCATTTTATCATCACAGCAGAAAATTTAAAAATCATTCCAGGTTGCACTAGCTAAAACTACCTGAGACGAATGTACATAAATGATGAAAACAAAGTTTTCCATTCTTAAAATGTAGCCATCCTTGTGTCATTTTTAGTTCTGGGGGTAAGGTGTCATTTTTAGTTTCTCTTAAGTCTTCTCTTGAAGTTCACTGTAACGTATTTTCATCTGCATAAGCGTTTCTTGATGAGAAGACTAGGGACACATTTATGAAACAGCTGCTCCTATAGTCCCTTAAGAAGCCTTGCCTATACTTTCCAGCCTTGAGCAAAGTCCAAGATGAAGCTAACACAGAACTAGAGATTCCAATTAATTTCTATTCAACCTCTTTCTTGTATGACTTCTCTTGGCTTAAATTGAGATGCTTAAGGAATTTGGATCTTACTAATTAAAATGGCAATGTTACCAACTTTAGATACCCCAAAATCTACTAACAAATATTTTTTTTTCCTAAAAAGAAAAAAAGGGGCTCACATTGCTATTCCATATGTTTATTAATACTTATATTTGATTGATGATGTGGATTTTAAAAACAAACAAACCAAAAACCAAAAGTTCTCTTTAGATTGGTATCTTCAGAAAAAGTCTACCTCTCTCTGGTTAAAGAAATCCAACCCAAAACACAAGCAAACCAACCAACAGATACTCTAAAGCCAAAACAAACCACACCAACAAAAAATTATGAAATATATTTTTTGGAGCCCCAGATGTTACTTGAAGGTTGCCGGTAGCATATGGCTTAATTTCCTGGTTAAAGCAGAGTAAACTACAACTTCTAATGTGGCCAGACTGAACCAGAGAAAGGGCCTTTATGTATGCAGGTATTGGCTATAAGTCAGGATCACCAACCTATTCAACCGTAGCTTCTGCTCTGAGATGTGCTGATCAGTAAAAAGACACGTGGGCACTTTTTAATTCCATCTGATTCGAAGAGAAAGTTTAGCAGGTCATAAATTTGTGGATTTTGCATCTTGGTTATCACAAAATTAATGGCCTGAGGCAACGAAGTTTTCCGACATCATGTGGAAAATATGCATCTTCCCTTAAAGACTGCCTATCCACCTGTTCTCTGCCTGACCCAGGATAGACATCAAGTATTTGGGAAGCTTTAAATCATACAATATTTCCTGTTGCTACCCAAGCTACTCCAAGCTAAGGACTTCCATCTCTGGGACCATCTTGCAAGGAAAAGTCACTGTTAAGAGAAAAAAGCCACACCACAAAAACTACTTCAAAATCTGTATCAGTCATTCTGATTTTTTACAATGGTGCTAAAACACACACTTAAGTTAAGAAAGTTCTTTTTGTTGTCATGAAATATAAGATGTTTAATATTTAGGTTCAATTCTAGAGTAGAATATTTTTTGGCCAACTTTTTATCCCAAGATAAACTTAGCTATTTAAAATCGTAGAAAGCAGAGTTTTAAGTGATATGTGTAAGATAGTCCATTAATTAAGTTGAACTACTTAATTTTTCCTATACAATAGTTTAAACAGGCCATTTTATCAAATGCCTGGCCTGTTAAAATGATTTAGAATTTAAATATAAAACAGAAGAATGCTAATCCTTAATACAGAATATAACAAATTATCCAACATTGAGGTTAGATACCTGACATTATATTTATGTATATTTTCTTTCATCTTCTAAAATGGCAAGTCCAGTGGTAGCTGTACATTTTACTAGTCATTCCAGTTTCAATTTCCATTTCAGAAGATGTAAATAGAACTTACTAAAATACTTTTTTTCTTTTCCTCACTTTTCTGACCTCCTATGCAGCATTCCTTGTCATAAGAATATTTACACATTTACATTTTACAATAATGGACGTTGTATCTGAAATATTAATTATCCAAAGCAAAGTTAAATTCCAATTCCAACCAAAAATGTCCTTATATTTGTTGCATTGCATTTGCAAAAGAGTTAAGAAAGAGCCCTGGTTGACAGAGTTAAGTTCCTTGCCCAAAAAAGGTGTTTGTTTTTTTTCAGTTTAACACAGTTAATTAAGTAACCAATATTAACTGCAAATTAGCTTTAATTTTTTAATATGAAAAAATCGAAGATCCCGTACAAACCAAATTCATGGAATATTTTCTTTAGTATTTAATATTTTCGAAGTAGCCATAGCATTTTTATATAGAAAGTGAGACCAGGTCTTTTGAAGAGAATTGGGATTTAAAAATGTGAATGGGGAAAAGGCACGAGGGGAGGATAAATTAGAATCTGGTATGCTATGCACTACTTACCTTCAAAAGTCAAATAAAACTTTCCTCTGTCAAACCAAACGAGGGAAGGCTGTTCATTCTCTGCATGGCCAGGAGTTGAAGCGGGATGGGAAAGGTTAAGGAGAGGGAGAGAGAAGGACACAGTATGAGTTACAGAGCAGGTCATTCATCTCACTAGGGGGGAGGGCAGAGGCACTGCATGCCGTTAGCGTGCAGGAAAAAGGGAAGGCTGGCAATCTATTATTATTGTTATTTTGTTTTCAGTTCGAGAAACAGAAAGCAAAAGCAAAGCTATGGAGGCCTAAAGGGATGGGCACGTGTTGCTGGTAGCTTGGTACTCAGTGCTGGTGCGCATGGAGCAGAAGTCTTCCTGGCCATGCAGGGGCGTCAGCATATTTTAACTGCACGAGTTTGGCCAAACTGTCATTCAGCAATTGCTGTATTTATTTCATCTTCAATGTCATCCCCTTCTATGTTTTCAAAAAGATGAACTCGGAGTTATAGGTTATATAAAACTTAGCTGAGGTTTTCAATAACAACAGCATTGCATATCAACTGAAAGTTCATGGAAGATGTCATATTTCTTCCATCCCCTCCCCTGGAATCACCTTAGGCATCCAGACACAAAACACCCTTTACCTACGTACCAAAGAGAAAACAAGATTACTAACGGTGCTCTACTATATTTTTAATTAAAAAGCCGTCACTGGACACATAATTCTGAGCAGTTAAATTATTCCTCCTTCTGTAAATTCACAAAGCAATAGCATCTCACCTTTTTGGAACCTTTTCACTGAGAAACTGTCATGCAACCTGCGGCTTTATAAAATGTTCACTCAAAAAACATTTCAGTGGCATGAGTTACACGATGAACAGTAAACAGACGGTGCATCTGATCGGCACTGGACACTCATGAGGCGAGGAGCATGTCCATGAAGTTGAGCATTCAGATGGCATAAGGGCTTGGATTTTTAAAGTCTAGATATCTAGAGATCACTCGGCTAGCACCATACCTGCAGGCGTTTCACAGCGCCTTTCAAACGAGGGCAGTTTGTCATAAAAAACATCATCTTCTGACACTATGAACCAAAGAAATATAAAGGAATGGAAAACAAAAACACAAATACAAATCTCAAATGAAATCAAGCAACACACTTTACTGATCGAAACACAGGAATGATTTTAATGGAAAAGGAAACAAAACCTAAGACACTGAGATTATGGAAAGGGTATAAAAAAGTGATGTGCTTATTTCATGATGAGCCTATGAGAAGAAATGGAAATCTAAAAAATGCCAGATGTTAGCATCTGTGAATTCACTGAAGTCAGCTCCATGGAAGAAATCACATCCCCACCTTTTCAGGGAGTTGTTAAAAGCACTATCATTAATAATTGACTCGTGCAGGTGTATTTCACTCAGACACAATTCTCAAGTGGCTAGACATATATCCATCAACAGAACCTCTGGACAGAGTGTTGACAGCTCAATGGGATCACCCAGCATGCACCTTCCTCCCCATGGGGAAAGAGGAAGCTTTTAATGAGACCGTAAAAATGCAGCAGTATGAATCTGAGGTCCCTGAATGAAGTATCCCATTTCAACTTCATCAATATCCAAATTCAATTTGCCTTGCACTGTACTTGGTAGTTATGGATTGTTAATTTTGAACAGCATTATTGTAATTCCATCTTTGGCTATGGTATCAGGCATGGCCAAATGTCTTTGTAAACTGGTCACAACAGTTGCTCTGAATCCCAACCGTTCTGGATCTCTGTACACGGTCTCCCTCCTCACCAACAAACAAATGTATACAATTGAAGTTTTATTCTATGTGATTTAGATCAATCAGTGCCACACGTCTGAAGGGTATTATTATAACTTTAATAGAAAATTGAATAAATTCTGTACAAAGACCGGTAAGGGAGAATTTTCCCTAGAACGCAGAGAGGTAAGATAAGGAAATGGATGAGGGTAGTAAAATTATTTCAAAAACTCTGCTTCTTGGAAAATATTCTACTAGCTTGCCTCCTTAGACTTAGTGAATAAGGCAGGGAAACTATTTCTTTGTCAATTCTTAAGGCCCTAGGATAGCACCTGTCAATCAGCTTTTAATATACATGTGGCTTCCTTGGTGGCTAGAATAAGCAAATGCAACTCCTATAATATCTGTAGGAGAGGAAAAAGAACTGGCCCTAAGAAGGATACCCCATAATATCTCCAGAAAATAGGACACAAAAAAGTTACATTGGCAGAAACTGAATGTAACAGTGCCTTTTCATACCTATTAGTGGGGAATGGTGGAGAATATTCCTTTCTTTTGAAGAACTAATTTTCTGTTTACAATCTCCTTAAAATGAGGAGCCTCCAATACTGTCATTTGTTCTTTGAGCTGAAGTTACAAAAGAATGGTTCGTAAGGGCTGAACAGGGTGGCTATCATTTTTTATTGTGGTTGTAGACATTGAGCGCTTAGAAGAAAACATACTAAATAAATCAGAGAACTTAAAAATGGGTGGTTGCATAGCTCTGTGCTTAATTTAAATAAGGGCAACACTCAAATCAAGTACAGAAGAAAAATTTCCTTAAGAACTAACCATGGAAATTGCCTCAGATTGATCTGAGATAGGGAAGTCAGTACTGGAGACAGGCTTTTCAAAAAAAAAAGGCAGAAGGAAAAAAATACTAAACTGTGAGAATTTAAAATTGGGATCAAGAATATCCACCTCCAAAGGTCTTTCTTTTTGTCCAGAATAATTGATGTTAATATAGTTATATTTTTTAAAAAGCTTATCTAAGTCAGAATTGCCACCCAGCTTAGAGAGACAAAGACTTGGAGGAAATATTTTAAGTTTTAAATGCTATGACTAATATTCCTGTACTGAATACAAATCACTTTTGCTCAAAGATCTACACCAAAGGAAGCATCAAAGTCCATCTGATGCCCGTAAATGATTACCTTTCATTCATTACAGATTCCTGGGATGTTAAAGATGTAATTTAAAAATGCATAATTAACAGTGAAGGAATATAATTCATAGTGAATTTAACAATGAAGAAAAATTGTCTTCAGGGTGGTCTTTTTGCATTGGGGTACCAAAGGAAGGTTTTGCAAACATCGAAAAAAATGACTATCACCTATAGAAATAAGAAACAAATAATAAATTGGATATATACAATTAGAGATAACTCCCTGTTTATCTCTATCTCTAAATGTCTAGGAATTTGTTTCTGACAATAGAATAACTTTAAACACTTTCTTTACTCACATAATATTAATAGGATTCTTCCCCCCAAATCAAATAGTGAAGGTCCTGTGAGCTTTGTTCAGTACAAAAGGAGTTTGTTGTATTTCATTGATTCTACTATGTGTACTTTTTAACCTCTCTGGAAATGGGATGGGTCTTAAAATCAATATGATAAGGAAGTATTGCACCTTACCTCAACTGGCAGCTTTCTCCGCCCTTTCTCAGTCATATAGAAAATAATAGTGCATCTTCTGATTGAAGGTAACTTAAATTCAGCGACATATAGTTGCAAAGGGACTCTTCATTATTTGAATGTGACAATGCACAGAAAGTCCTGTTTTCCATTTGGCATCAGATTTACTACTTTATAACCACAGGTCTCATGAAGAAGATTTTATGCCTGAAGTCTGGCAGGAGCAAATTCTTACTTGAATTGTTGTGTAGGAAGACCAGACATGCTCTTAAAAATTTAATCCCTGAATTACATTAAACTTTGCAATAAGCAAGTACAAATAATAAGTATCCAGTTTCTGCCACACATGTCCCAATTTTGGCACAAGTGTCACAGGAAATGTCAGAAAAGTATCTTGGTGGAGGGAGGGAAATATTGAGCCATCGATGTCAGGAATTTGCTGCTGAAATTCTATCTCCCCCAAGCCATCTGATTACATTAAGTTGATGTTCCAAGGCAGTCATGAACAGTCAGCACCTTAGTGCTGAACAGCCAAAGCACATCCTCTCCAAAAAGAGATAAACAATGCTACACAAGGTGCTGCTGGGCGGTCGTTGACAATGTATTTACTTCAGAGAGAAACGGCTGTCAGGTGACCCACAGCAGCAGGAAATAAAGAACAAGAGAGTGAAGAAGATGAAAACCAAACAAAAATAACAGACCCAAACAGATAAAATCAGAATGCTCCTCAGCAATGAAGCAATGTGACCAGCCTCTAAGGTGGCTTTTTTCTCTTTTTAGTCCCTCTGTGGTTCATCTTAAAAGAATGCATACTAGCTGTGTTAAGAATCAGAGTCACTGACCAGGATTTGAGATTTCTGCAGCAGGGAGCATGAGAACACATGGTACAAAACGTGGCCACAGGTCAAATGCTCTGTGTGTGCAATTTTCTCTATGAATCTCAATGAGTTGAAGGAATAGGTTAGATGGTCATCTGAGGTCACTTGAGGTCTGCTTTCTGAGTGACAGTTTATTATCCTTACTTTCCTCTCTGGACCACCAGGAAAATCACAGAGAGTGAGTGGAACAAATGACCTTGAGGAAAAAACAACAGAAAAACAACAAAGCAGGAGTGGGGGAAATGGCTGTAGCAATCAAGAGTATTAAAGAGAGTTCAAAAATAAGGTCAGAAGTTACAGAAAAGACAAAACAAAACAGCGACAACAACAAAACCCAGAGAGAAACTAGCTAATAGGCATCTAAAATTAGGGAGCCCTGAATTGCCCCAGCTGATGATGCAGGTAAAGAATAGACATGGTTATATAAATGGTGTTAAATATCTGTCTGTTAACGAATCATATGAAATTGGATAACTGGCTATATTTTCACCAAATCTGAAGAATTCTTTGGGGCTGATCTGATTAAAAATGTAGAGCACGTGATATGGTCGAAATTCTCTTTGGGGGCCTAAGAGGCACACCTTAACTTATTTCCCTGGGAAAAGAGGGATTTCTTCTCCAGAAGAGCTTCAGGCTTTGATCAAATTACTCCTCCCATGGGCAACTCTGTAGTGTGCTCTTTTTTGGCAAGTAGCAGCAGGAATTTATTTAGCTTTGGTTAATGATTCTCCCAAGCAATGCAGCATGAGCCAGCTGGTTTATAATATGGGAGACTTGGAGGGCATTCAGACAATAAAGGAAGACAATGGGAAAAAATGGAATGGGAAAGCCCAGGTCAGAGATACCATGCAAACATGAGAGAGGAAGCAGGAGCTATGGAAGGTGGGTAAAGAGGTGTAGACAGAGACCGGCCTTGGGAAGAGGGAAGACACTCCAGGCAAAAAGAGGCATTTAAACCTGGGAAAACCATCCAGCTGAGCAGCCATTCTCAACTCTTCACTTTCATCACACCATAAGGAAAGAGGCACAAAGGCATTTACTGAAAATGCCAGCAATGACTTATTTCTTGGGGAAAATTGACCGCACATCACTGAAAAGCACTACAAAAAATGTCGAAAAGTTTTCTCACGTCCCACAGTGCCCATGTTTATACCATCTGTCAACATAAGGAGAACCAAAGTGATGAAGAAATGAAAGCTTCAAGAAAATAAAAGTTCTAAATTTTGTGATTTCTGATGCGTTACACGGTTGGAATTTAAAAAAACATTCCCCCCTCAATGGAGACTATTTTCATTATAAGAAATAATATCTAAATTATAGGATCTTATTTGACGATTTCTTCTTTACTTTTATGAATAGCTCTGTATGGAAATAGCATAAGAGAATTCCTGCAAAACACAGGTGTTCACATTCTTTTATTTGCTTATTTGCTTACTTAAAGCACTTTGCCTTCTTTGCTGAGAAGGTGCTTTTAAAAGAAGAGTCAGATGATAGTAGCAAAACACACAGCAAAACAACTTTGATCAGAAACATTGGGCGTTAGGGTTTTCAGATCATAAATAATAGCCAGTCAAAACCACAAACAGATTAGAAGAGAGGAGATAATTTTTACCAACTGTCGGGGTGGTGGCTGCACTCAAGGAATTGGTGGACGATATTGAAGAAGTACTTTCAGCTCGGGCTAGGGGTGCTATCGGAGGAGGGCTGGAAGAATGGATGGGAGGGCTGAAAGGTCGGGGCTGCAGGGAGAAGAAAAGAAATGGAAAGTTAGATTCACAGGTCTGCCCTCCATGTTTTTAGGGTCTCCCGGCCCCAGATATGACAACTCAGGTTCTTAAAAGAGAACAGGTGGCACCATTTTTACACTGAAGTTGATTCTATCTGTACAGGAGCTTGTGGATGGAGCTAGAGGAACCACCAACCGTAATGCGCTGCACTCAACAGGAACATCACATTTAGAGAAGCTGAGGTCTGGGGTGTGGTCAGTGATGTTTCAGGAGGATGGCCTCTTATGCCCCCAGGAGTTAAGCAAGTAACATAATGTGAGAGCTTATACCCACTGAAAGATATTTGAATACAGAATACTGTACTGTGCTAGCTAAACTAGGTATCAGGGACATCACCAGTCTGTGACTCCTGTGTGCAGATACCAAAGAAATTTACCTCTGCCAGAAGTCTCTTAATTGTTCACACAGAATGTTTCCCACCCCTCAGCCTTAAAACATGATGCAAGAAATGTCAGAAAAAACTCATTGGGTCATACCACCGTCCTTTATATTCACATAGTGTGCCTACCACCGGTAACTTCTCTGTAGTCTGGGGACAGAAATCAGGACTTGCCCTCCCTTGGAATCTTCCAAAATCAGATAAATATGGTGAAAGGAAACCTCCCATTCTAAAGGATTTAGCACAATTGAGCATTATTATCTTAATTTTCATCAAACCCACTGTAGAAGAACTAAGGGCCCCAGGATCCTATTCCTACTATTTTCGACCTTGGCTTGAAAGATGTTAGAGATTTGAGGGCAACTGAAACGTACACTCTGATTGCAGTGACTGTCTTTCAGATGTCACCTGTCAGGGCCATTTGTACAAGCACTGTAAGTAAGACTTAGACCTGAAGTTGAGATGACCCGCATTCAGGCACTTGGACTCCTGTTTGTCATTCCCACTGGATGTTTCTGAGCAGGCCAGGGCAGAAGGGAACATACCACATCTCCGACTCCAGGCTTCCCTGGAGGTAGCTTTGGCCGAGACGGAGGCCGGGGAGGAGGTGGAGGTGGGGTCGTGGTGCTGCAAAGAACCAAGGGGGTGGCTGGCCGAGCAGGGGATGATGCACCTGAAAAACAAGCTGGTGTTAAAAATGACTAGGAACGCAGGTGGCCAAAAGTGCTGTCATCACTGGATCCCGCCTTCCCCATTCCCCAACACAGTGTCAATCACAGCCATTTTTTTCACCTCAGCAGTTAGTACAGTCAACTCTGTAGCACATGGGGTTTGGGTTTGTTTTTTTTTTCAATAAAGAAAAAAAATCACTAGGTTGATGGCAGAAGCTGAAGCTCATTGCCTTTTGTTGTCATGTGACACCCAGTGAAAGGTAAATCCTTTTATTACTCCCTGTGACAGAAAATATATTCTTAAGACTCTTTTGGCTGGGTGGGCGGGTATCCTTCATTTTGACCATGGTACACACCAAACTTATGATAAATTCTCTTGATTTTTGCATATTCAGAATTTATTTATGTCCAAGATGAAAATGGAGGTTAGAACTTGAAAAAAAAAGATTTTTCATATTATATGTATATATACATATATATAAATATGTGTGTATGTGTATATATATATATATATATAAATATTTATGTATATAAAACACAGAAGAGAAGTATCCTTCTTACTGTGCTTCAAGATATGAGTGCTAACTTCATAAATGTAAGCAAACACTTGATGGTAAGCAAAGGACAAAATGTAAGAAAGTAAATTAGATGGTACATGCATATTTTGTGTGTAGAATCTTAACAGAAACACATTGAATTTAGAGGATTTTATTTTTCAGACGTGGCTAGGTAGGAATCTGTCTGTGTAGAGGTTGCCTGCGATGATTTTTGTGATGATTTTTAAAAGAGCCCTTGGATTTACTTTTCTGGCTGTCAATGACAAGCATGTGAAACACAGAGGACACACAGAGGTTGGCATGCACGCTGATGAGCACACCAGAGAGGTCTCTAGACTCAGGGGTCTGCCTGTCTTCAGTCATCTGTCCGGGATACACGGGTAAACTACTTGGCTAACAACCTTAAGAAAGTCAAATCAATATTCCAAACTGTTCTTGTTCAGTCAGAGAACTTCCAACTACTCCTGAGGTTTTTTTCACTTTGATTAGAAGCACAGGTATCAAATCATTCCAAGAAAAGTCTAAGAAATTGTGCCCCAGGAAAATATCTCTCCCCAACTAGCCTCCCCTCCAACATGTCACAAAACTCTGTTCTCTGGAGAATCCTAGACCAGCACCTCCATGTCCAGTTTTCAGATTCTCAAGGAGATTTGGAGTTGAGCAGCAAAACCCATCACCTCAGCATCTGCTCCCATCTTAGGCATGTCCTGGAGGTGAAAATCTTGCTCCTTTGTTTAAACAATTTGAAATGTTGAGTGCATTGTGTTTCTCTGTGTTGCTTATTCTAAGTGTAGTTTCATCGGTGCGAAACCCTAATAATTATTACCACCCATCCCTACCGATACCTCCTCTCCACCACTACCAACTTTTTATTGTATACTCACTTTTTATTTTATTGGGTCAGCATCTATGTTAGGCATTTTACATGCATTATCTTATTTTACTCCCACAATAAGCTTTGGAGGAAGGTACTTCTACTATCTCAGTGGAAAGTAAAGCTCAGAGATATTCAGTAACTTGCTCAAGGTCACATAGCTCAAATGGTCTATGTAACTACAAAGCCTGAGCTTTTAAATGCAGTGTCTTGTAGCTTTAGGTGGACCTTAGCCCCATATTTTGCACAAAGGTCTTCTTTTCGCATGGATAAACTGTATACTTTTCTCTCAATATAAATATTCTTAGTCTTTGGCTAATCTTCTCTGAATAAAAGAATAGGGTATATTTTGACAGGTCCCACTACAAAGTTTTCTTTATACCCAGGATGTTTTCAGAAAACAGAAGTGACAGCAAAGAGATGGGAAATAAATCTTTACACAGCAAAGTCTTTGTCAGGAAGTTTTATGGAGCTTTTTTGAGGGTTCTACTTTGCTGGAAAACCATGCTATAGGAGCGGGTCAAAATGTCTATCCATGGGTCTATTTCCAAGAAATAGTCTTCTGAGTCAATCTCAGGAAAAGGTCAGCTGTGGGATTTTGACTTCTCTGAGCCTCAGCTTCCTCTTTTAAAAAAATAAGACATGTTTCTACTTTGCAAAGGGGTTGTCACAATTGGAATGGACAATGCTTATTAAAGTATTTACTAAACTATAAAATACTACACAAATGGAAGGCAGTTGATGATGGTAAAGATTGTTTTTTGATACAGGTACGACTAGAAGCAAGGAAAAAAGTGGCTAGTTAACTGGTTTCCTTTTCCTTTTGCTGCACGTTTTCTTTACTGTTTTACTCACTTTTTCTTTACTGAATTGATTTCATTGATTCGTTGTGCAGTTAGAAGATACTAAGGGAGTGTTTAAGAAGCAAAACCTGCTTGACAGAATACACACATTCAGCAGAGAGTAGTCAGGGCCTAAGGAGTATTTCACAACTGTACTAACGTTTCACACGATTTTGTGAGATTACACAATTATTTTGTATTGCAAGAATATAGAGGGTTATTATTTGTACATCTCTATCCTCATTCTTCTACCTTCAATTATACTTTCATTTTCCCTTCAAGCAGTGTTTATTCCCAAGAACAATGCTGGAAAATAATTGGACAACATTGTTTAACTTTAAAAATCACATGTACGTCATTTGAGTTTTGTGAGTTCAGAAAAGTTGGCAACCATTGACACGCTCTCAATCCATCTGCTGCTCTCAACCTGGAGTTCGATCATAGCTTTGGTATGAGAACCACATAAGGATGACTTCAACTTTCATCTCTCTTTTTGTGTGTGTGCTCGTGGGTGGGGGAGGGGAGTGGGGGGGAGAAGTGGTAAATCGAATCCAACAGACCTGAGGTCAGACAGATACTGGCTTTGCTATTTATTGTTTTGTAACGGTGGCAAGTGCTATCTTTCAGCATCCGTTTCCTTACCTGTAAAATGAGGCTAATACATCACAATGTTGTGGAGGAGAATCAAATGAATTAAAATATATGCACTTCGAAATATGTGAAGAATCAGTCTTTCCCAACTTGTGTTCCTTAGGACACAATTATACCATTGCTTTGAGGAAAGTATTAAACATATGTGGGAATGGTTTCACACTGCATTTCTTTTTTGGTGACCAGCACATTAAAAGCCCTAAAACAATACTGTCCAACAGAGCTTTCTGCAATGATGAAAATGTTCTGGAACAAGTGCTGTCCAATAAGATAGGCGTTAGCCACATGTGACCACTGAGCACTGAATTGTGCCTACTGCATCTAAATAACTGATTTTTAATTTTAATTTATTGCCATTAAGATTAAAATAGCCCCACGTGCCTAGTGGCTTCCATATTGGACATGTAGTTAGGAAATATATTTGTTTCATTCAACCCCAGGTAGCTCAAAGTTATTTGCTTATGGGGGGTTGTATGTGTGTGTCTGTTTGTGTTTAACATGCTTTACTATTGCTTTAGTTTCCCCAGTCGGGAAACGTTGCACTGAACGTTCTATCTTTATGGACACCTCTCTTTCCCTGGTCTCCAAACTTGCTTCAGGCCAAGAAAACACTTTCCCCATTCCATCCCCTGGGCACACACAGCCCACATAGGAGAAGAGGTAGCCTTTGCCAAGAATCAGTGTCTGCATTCCAATAAAGCAATGTGTTGGCCAAACTATGTATTTTGAACTTTTGCCATAAGGAAATTAAAGTTCTTGGAGCAAATTCTTAACTTCCAACTTTTTCAATAGCAGGTAACTCTTCTGATTCACGAGGCCTGAGTACTGTCTAAACTTGGTCATTGGCAGTCATCTCAGTGTGAATGAAATTTTTAAAGTAGGCATAATGGTATCTAATTAAATATAGTTTGAGGTATACAAGATGAGTTATTCCCATCAGGTTAAGTTTTAAGAAGCAAGTAGTGATAAGCACTATGAATCTTTAAAACATGAGACCCTATCCTATTCTTTTAATCCTAAATTTACATTTCTTCCAGTCTGTGTATATTTCATCAATAAAAGATTTACAAGCAAATAAACTGGGACTTAATTAAGGAGATAATGGTGCACAGTTTTATTTATTCATGAGCTTCATTGGCCCAGTTCGGTCTTCTATTTAGAAATTCAATCCTTTAATACCAGCAAAGTATAGTTTTTTTCCAGCACAGTTATTAAGAATTGATAGTCTTTACTGGTAACATTTTCAAGTAATTTTAAATAAGAATATGGAAACTAAACACTAAAACAACAAAACTCCCAAGGATTCTAGAAAGAAAGCTAGAGCTTCTCTTGTCACTCATTAGCTCAGTGGTCAATTCAATCAAACAAGCATCTCCCAGAGCCTTGTGGAAGGTGTTGGAGGAGCTGGGTGAGTAACAAAGCTCCCCTCCCCCAACCAGAGGAGTTTACTTTGAGGAGAGCATAGTGGCCGGGCCACTGGAGAGAAGGCATTATTCCTTGAAAAGTTCTTTCGGAAGACTCAGAGCCTGGCCCAGGAAAGAGAGTCCCATCCAACGCAATGGAAACATGCCCTTCTTTGACAGAGGACAACTAGCTTCTTTGGGGTTGAGGTCTGAACTGAAGGTTTTACCTAGGGGCCCTTTATTATCTTTACAGTTAAGTAAGAACCCCAAAGACCTAAAAAGGAATAGAGGGTGGAAGTGAGGCTCTAACCCTCCAGAATTATAGAAAGGAACACAGAGGAGTAGGTTTGGAGAGAAGACTTTTGGTGATCTTGATGACACTGTGCAGTACAGGTGTGTGTCAGTCTCAAATAAGTTTGGGATGTTTTGTCACTAAACCTTACAAGAGTGCCTGGAGGGCATAGTGGTTGAGAACACAGGCTTGAGATCAGAGAGACCCGAGGATGAATCCCAAGTCTACCACCTGCAGCTGTGTAAACTTGGGCAAATTACTAAACATCCAAGAGCCTTGGTTTTTCGATCTGTAAAATGGGGGAAATAAGAGTATTCACCTCATGGGGTTGTTGTAAGGATGAAATGATGTGCATAAAGTTCTTGGCATGAAGCCAGGACAAGAAACTATAGCTGTTGCTCTTATTGGCAAAATAATGGCTCTCAGAGGTCCTATAGTAAAGCAGCCTGCCGATTTTGTTTTAACATACTTTCCCAAACTTAAATTTTAGTACTGCACTCTTTTTCCTTCTTGGTGGAAGAAGGGCACACCTAAGGATATAAAACACTGATTTTGTGGGCAGTGCATGTGACTCTCCAGTCCTCTCCTTGATCGGCTTGGATGCTCTCACTTTAAAGCACAGAGCAGTTTGCAAACCAGAGCAAGCACTGAAAGATACTCCATTGAAAGCAGAAGCAATGATGACTATTAGAATAGAGACAAACGTCTTTCCTTTCTGTCTCTTACTGGATCTAAATAACTTAGACTCGGTCGCCTCTTTCAAAGAAAATAAAAAACAAATAGTCCTTGACACCCCTGCAAAGGAACCTAAACCAAACCCACAGGAACAGTTGGGAAGGCACTGGAGGATCTTGTCAGAAAAACAGGAGCACCAATGGAATGAATAATACAGAAGCTGCATTAGAAAAATCTTGGTCCTTCTTGGATATGCTTGGTAGTTCCCATCCTTTCATAATTAGAGAGCACAAAATGAAGCTTCAAATAAGGGAAACCAAAACATCAGATTCAATGTCAACATGTGCATTTAGAATCCCAAAATGTACATTTCTGATAAACTGCTCCATCACCTGTCACTGTACTTAGAGTTGACCTCATAGGCTGATTGAGCATGTCAAATGATGACATCAGAGAGCAGTTTGTTTCAGTGGCAGCTTGATTAGGCTGGGGATGCAATAAGGCAGCCTCTTTTTTTGCTGTCCTCTAAAATCTCTTTTTCAACCCCTACTTCTTTTTCTCTGAAGTAATTAGAGGAGTTAACATAGTTCTCCCACCATAAGGAAAATAAACAGAAAAAAAATAGAAGAAAACGCATTGATCTACAAAAACTAGGACTCTTGAAAAAAAATACAAACGATTTATAAGCTTGTAAATTGAATAATGTCTGAGGATCTAATGTATAATGTGGTGACTATAGTTGATAACACTGTATTGAATGACTGAAATTTGCTAAGAGAGTAGAACTTAAATTTCTCACCAAAAAAAGAAAAAAAAAGGTAAATATGTGAGGTGATGGACTGTGTTAATTAACTTGGTGGGAGGAATCCTTCACAGTGTATGTGTATATCAAATCATCAAACTGTACACTTTAAATATCTTACAATTTTGTCAGTTGTATCTCAATAAAGCGGAAAAAACCGAAAAAAACCCAAACAAACTAGGGATCTCGTGGAGGCATCTGATGAGGAAATCAGACATTAAACATGAAACTCATTTGCTGTGAAACCTGTCTTTCTAGAACTTTTCCTGAATTCTAAACAATGACATCACAGCTTTCTTTAAAAAATATACACCTTAACTGCAGGGTGGAAGGCAGGGCACTCCTAAGGGCTGCGAGTGCAGGGCAGGACACATCCACAGACTTGCACTATGACCGTGAGCATTCGATGCACTAGTACATGCCACAGGGCACAGGACACCCACGCCAAAGGAGGGATGGCTGAAGCTCTAAAGCCAACTGCCAGGCAGGAGGAGGGCGTTGCTCACACTGCAGTAGCCACGGCCATTCCCGGTCACACGAAGCACACTCAAACATAAGACGTACCACTGGTGGTCCCCGTACCACTGCCCGAGCCAGGTCCGGGGGATGAAACCACAGTCCTGTAGGTGGGTGGTGGTGGGGCAGGCGGAGTTGCTCTCTGCCCCAGACCCAAATCTTTAGGAGATGAGATTGTTTCTAAGTAATCATCTTTAATGAAGGCCTGCTCAGCGACTTTCTTCTGGACTTCTTCTAAGTTGAGTGGCGATGGTACATTGCGAGGGGGACTTGGAGGTCCTGGGGGGCCAGGAGGGCCTGGGGGGCCCAGAGGTGGGGAGTCAGCTGGGTTGTCTGAGGCAGCTGGTGGGGACACCACCTTTTCCCTTGGAGTCAACTCTGGAGTAACACGTTCCGGGGATGTATCAGAAAAATGGACCCACTTTTCTTCAGCATTAACAGCAACAGACTTGGGGGACAACACAGGGCCAAAAATGCTGTCCAAGTCATTGATTGATGGTAGTTTTTCAATTTTGACCTCTGTGGCTGCCTGGTCATTTCCTGTGGTTAAAGTAGTTGATTTTAAAATTTAATTGACTTTGTTAAAATTATTTGTATGGGAAGTGGGAGGGGTGAGGCAAAGCCTGGTAAATAGATTGTCTTGTGAGGTGCCTAGGTAGGCATATTTCACAATGGAAAATCTTGATTGGAGTTGAAGGGAAGGGAAGAGTTCCTTGCATCTACAATATGAGTATCGCCTTTTTTGCTATTATTTACCCTCGTGTGGGGCGACCCGAGTTGGCTACTTCTACATCATCGAAAGCACTTGAGCACGCGACTGCCCTCCAAGGCTGCTTACAGGCATGCAAAGTGTGGTCATTCTGAGAAGGCAGTGTTAGGTTCACAGAAGTGTACAAGCTCTGGAACTGGAAATTCCAAAAGGGAGGTCCCTTTGGAAAATCTGGCCTACTGAAATACAGAGGACACAACCAAAAAAGAACTGATAGCTGGAAATGACCCTCATTTGATAAAGATTGTCTACTCTGGCATATTAAATGAACATGTTTCCTGAAACTAATGACAATATCTGTTAGTTAAAAAAAAATATCACATCATAATTAGTTGTATAGCCTCCACCTTGAACACACCAGAAACACAGCACAAAGATTATTTAAAGAGATATCCCCACATGAATATTTACAAACATACACATACACACTCCACACACCACACACACATAGGATAATGAGAATACATTTACTACTTATTAGAACTGTTACATACATACCTGTTTAATAGGGAAGAAAATTATAAAAACATCTTTATAATTTCTTTTCTCAAGTCTAACCTGTTAACATCGAAGGCATAACTGATATATATCTATCTGAAGTCGCAAAACAAAAAAGTCTGTTTTGCTTAAGTATTAGCATTAGCTATTCTTTTTAATTCTTTTCAGTAATAAGAGAAAAAATTAAAACTGTCTTCTACAGCTTGGCAGGAAATACTTGATAACAATTGAAATGTGAGGAAGTGTACCTTTTACTAAACCGAGGTTATTTAAATTAGAAATTGTTACCTAAATAATTGCAAGGCATGAGCAGAAGCCACTTTACCTTTAAATAACCTTCTAGCTATAAGAGCCGGCTTAATATTTCCATATTTCACATTTGAAAAGAGTTAACCTTCAAGGTTCCAAGGCTACAGATAAATGGGCCACAATATTTATAATTTTGTTGCTGGTAGATTTGTTTATCTCTAACACATTCATGGGAATCCAAGGGGCCAAAATGATTTGAACTTGCAAACACCTTTACCTGTGACACTCTGGATGACTGTTGGGTCTGAATCAATGTAAATTTCATAAATGACTATGTCTTGCATTTACTCTTGTTGATAAATACCCCACTCTGTAGCTATCAAACTCACCAGGCTGCATAAATAGCTAAGGATGAAGCTGCAATAGAATTCCAAAGGTGATGAAGAACTGCATTCTAAGGACCCAGGCACATAAAATAACTACTATTGTCTTTTTTTTTTTTTTTTTTTTTTTTTGCGGTACGCGGGCCTCTCCCATTGCGGAGCACAGGCTCCGGACGCGCAGGCTCAGCGGCCATGGCTCACGGGCCCAGCTGCTCCGCGGCATGTGGGATCTTCCCGGACCGGGGCACGAACCCGTGTCCCCTGCATCGGCAGGCGGACTCTCAACCACTGCGCCACCAGGGAAGCCCACTACTACTGCTTTTGACTTGCTAGTCCAGTAAGACTAGGTAGATTATAAACTGTAGGAATACATAGTATTGATTTTAATAGACGGTAAAGATGTGCCTTAGAAATTATCTGTCTAAAGGCATGCAGCAATTCCTTGCCATATTTTATCATCCTTACACATCTCTTTGCCGTGGGATAATAAATACTTTAATAACTACTGGGAAGCTTACCTGTATGCTGCATATCCTGGGAACCATTTTATTATCATTGTGGACGATACAGTTTTAATTCTAGAAAGAAACTTATTGGTTCTTGGAACAATACAAATTATGCCTTTTAATTTGTAAATCATTACAGTGAGATCCAATGAAATGAGATGTCAATTGAACAATGACTTTTGATATGGAGTTTGTTTTCTTCCATCTCACAAGTAAGTGTGGCCTTTGTTCAACAACATTATACAGAGAAAACATGAGTTAGGAAAGTGAACCCTTTTGTGAAACCTGGGAGTGATACTTTGAAAGAAGTCTACATAGTGAAATGTAATGGCAATAAAACTAAACGCAAACAGTTTCATGTTTAGTCTAGCCTATAGCTTCCAACACATCAAGAGCATGTTGAGGTACGGGGCCACTGCTGATTGCATCCCAGAGCAGAAAAAATAAAGCTTACCTGGTCCAGTTGTTAAGGGGGAGCCTGTTCGGGGTGGAGTGGCTGGTACGTGTTTTGGAGGCAGTGGTGGAGGTGCTGCCAGGAGATAAGAAGCCAAGCATTGCTGATCACACTCTCCCTAAGTTACACAGTATTCCCTAGGTAGGCAGGATTGGGGCTTTCGCTCATACTTCTGCCATTGCAAAAGGAATAGCCATTAACAATCCATCTTCTTTAAAGTTCAAAGCTAAGGGATTGAAGCAGGACTCATTCAGATTCTTCCATTTTATGATAAGAATTTGTCAAGAGAAAGTCAGATAGTAACAACAATAACACCATCATTTCATTCATTCGTTCCTTTGTTCAATATGCCTCAAGTACCAATGAGGTCCCATGTCCTGTACTAGGAATGAAGGACGTGGGTTTGACTACAACGAGCCTCTGGCCTCAAGGAATTTACTACTGAATGAATGAAGATCATGGTCACAGGCAATTACTGTCCAGAGTATGATCAAGTACAATGAGAACAGCTTGGGTAGGGGCTCAGGGGAGGGTTTTTTTTAATAGAGTCAGAATATTATGGCTTGGATGGAGTCTGGAAAGATTTCTCAAAGTTATATGTCTTAAATTTTGAGTATATTTTTGAAAGACTGAAGCAAAATGATTTGGATCAAGGAAGAATGAACAGATTCCTTTGATGAAATTATAGCTAAAAAAAATCCATGAGATAGAAAAAGTATTGTATTATAGCCCCAACCCAGAGACTCATCCTTCTGAACCGGGCTTGTCACTTTGTGGGCCAAAGTTAAGAATTTCAACAGGTACGCTGTTTTCTTATTCTTTCTTTAAATGTATGTTTTCCTCTCACTGCTATATTTGGTAGATTTAATGAGTTCACTTTTTTCTTCAGGACTTCTTTCCCCAGCCACCTGGAGTAAGGGTTGGGGGCATTCTGGAATAAGTGGAGATGATGGCTCTCTTTGCTTTGAGATGAAATTGCCCTGATCTCCTATCTCAGCTTCTCTCTACCATATGGCATCATTTCTTTTGTTCTCCAATTATCACTCTTTCCTCTCAATGTGTCCTCTCTGTTCTCTGTAGCCTCAGTTGTTCTGTAGGCCTAGCAGAGACCTTATCTGATTTGGTTATCTCTGTGTTGTGTGCTAGCCCATGCCTGGAGAATAGCAGGGTCTTTAGTTCACCTGCTTATCACTCCTACATAAACCTATTGAACGAATGAATGAGCCTGTGGGACGTCAGAAGAAGCTATAGATTCCAAGTTACTTATTCTGCTTTATTTATTACATTATTCCTGTCTCAACCAACTGTCCTAGGTCCCTGTAACTCTAAAGCTTATCAGGATAACATCTCTTCTTAATGTTAAACAGTCCAAATGTGGCTTATGTAGACTTTGTAAGGGTTGCCTAATTTCACTATGCAGGCAGACAGTAAAATGAGTCACTTATTTTTCCAGACAGAGCAGAGCCATAACTTACTTCCAGTGGGAAAAGGCCTTGTTAACTTTGGCGACTCCGTGCTTGGATTAACTGGTTGGCCTGGACCCCATATCTCAGGCTGATCTAAAAGAACTGGAAACATAAAAAGAAAATTTCCCAGGGTGAGTTCAAAAAAGAAACGTCCTGAGTTTAGAACTTAAAATTTCAATTTAAAGTTGAGTTTCACAAAATTACTTCTGTCTTCCCTCAGTCCTAGCAAATTAATTTAGAGATGTGTTGTTCCTCATTCTTTTCAAGCAGAGAATGGACATAGGAGCAGAGTGTGTGTGTGTGTGTGTGTGCGTGCACACACACGTGTGCGCAGGGGGTGTCTGTGTGTGCACATATAGCTAAATAAAAACTTGCAAAACAGAGAGTCTGCATTCTTTTCCTGGTTGGTCACTTAAGGACATTCTAAATGTCAATACATGTACTGGCTCCTTTCTGGCACCCACTTGAAAATCCAGGCATTACTCCCATGGACATTTGTTTTAAGTTGGTTTATTTAAAGTTTGCTATGAATAGGCTTCAAGAATGAAGATGCCTGAATTCTGTACAGCGGTTCCCACCTTTAAAGCATCTTACGGGGTCTTTAAACAATCCTTTTCCAGTATCATAAAGAGAAATTAAATTATTCAAAAAATGTTTGGGGAACATATTAAGAGAACCAGAAAAATAAATAAGTCCTTAGGCATCTAAAGTAAATCAGGGCAATTAGGTATTAGGCCTAAGGGCACTGAATCTAATATTTCTTTTTTTTTTTTGGTTGTTGCCATGGTAACAATGTAATGAACTAGCTCTTCTCAGCACCTATCATGTGCCAGGGTCTGTGTAAGTACTGCTTGTAATTCATTAGGTTGTAAAACAGGCTGGGAAGTCAGTTGGATGTGGATTTGAATCCAGCCTCTATGCTTACTCTAGGACCTTGGGCAATTCGTGTAACCTCTGAACTTCCCTTCCTTCAGTGTAGAGATAATAAGAGCAATCTCAAAGAGTTACTAAAAGGATTAAAGGAGGTAATGTATATAAATATAATGTATATAAAATACATGTAAAACACTTATCACAAGGCCAGTAGCTATTATGATATATTTTAGTCCTCACCTCACCACCATGTGGTTGATATTGAGGAAACCAAAGATTACAGTGATTAAACAACTTGCTCAATGACATACATGGTGAAAGTAGCAGAGCTAAGATCTGATCCCAGGCGTGCATTCCTAACTCCAAAAATATCCACTTTCCTCTCAGGCCTTGTAAACTAGTGATAGAAGAATCAATAAAGAAAGTAAGAGTGAGTAGATAAGAAAAGTAGGTGCAGATATTTAAATCACTGAAGGAGTATTTAGGGATGTTCTTTATACACTTTGCTAACTACATTGTTGAAAAACATTCAGCTGTGGCTGGCTGCTAGCTGTCTCCCAGGATCCATTCTCCATTTCTTCTACAGTTAAAGTTAAGCAGGCCATATGGCACTAAATTCTTTCTGATGGGCTCTGGTTGGAAGTGATGTGTCTCTCTTCCAGGTTTTGCTCTTACAAGAATTGACAGTGAGTTCCATGGGTCCTCCCCTGCCCCCCCCTTCTTCTGATGGTGAGAGCTGGAGCAGCCCCCTTGCACCCAGAGATGAAGGCCACATGCGGAGGATAGAGGAGCCACCCAACCAGTCCTACATTGTGTACTTCGAGGCTGTTTACATGAAACAGAAATAAAATTCTATCTTGTTTAATTCACTGTACTTTGGAGTCTCTTTGTCACTGTATCTTAGCCTACGTACTATGCTTTCAAGTCTTGTTGTCCTTAACACTTATATCTAATTTCCTTCACCAATTGGTCCTAGAAAAATCATCTTTGATTGTCCATAACCATAGGGTCTTAAATCAAATGATTTCTATAAAAACATCCCATATTATCAGATATATAGCTGCTGGAGATCCATGCATTGGACATAAATACATTTTAGGAATAGATGAGATCCCTTTCATAAAGAGTTTCTTTTATGTCAGCAAGGTATACATTACTCACAGCCATCCAAAAATGGTTAATGTTTAAAAGTTAAAATATTTAATTCTAGGAATAAATATTTAATAGGTAAACCCAACAATAACAGCCAAAATGATATTTCTCCCATAACATTTTATTTCTAAGTTGCTAAATGATTTAAGGTCATTCCTGGGTCTTGAACCTGCAAACAGTGTCTATTGTGTGAGTAAGACAATTGACACCTTCACTGATGAGGTCGACAAGAGAGAAAACATGGTCAAAGAGGCTATATCACAATGACAGTGACTATGATGGGGAATTTGAAGGTCTGGCTCCATAATAATGGCTGTTTGGCTAATAGAACACTTATTCCCCATCCAGTGAGTTGTAGAGATTTGCAGTAATTCTTATTGACCTCTTTTGAAGAGTGAACTTGTTAGCTCTTAGCTACTTCTGGAAGTAAAGTTTCAAATCCTGAAATGCTAGAGGTCTGCAAACCAAATTCCCATGCTGAGAGCACACCTAGATCAGAACTATCCTTTCACATGAAGATCTGGTGATACATTACACACATGCCTCAAAACACATTTACTCTAGGTAAGTTATACTTCATTGAAAGGAAAAACAAATCTACAGATATACAGAGTTTTTCCTACCTTCTGTCTTCTGTTCATCAAAAGCTGATTCTAATGGTGGGCCAAAGAGGGGAGCAAGTGCCATGGTGTCATCTGGAGGTTTTCTGCTGAATCACACACATTACAGCAAAACATAGAGAAAGGAAATATTAATGTTAAAAAAGATATAAAGCTTTCAAATATTTTCCACAGTAAGGCCGATGTATGTGTGTGCACTTATGTACATATATATGTATGTACTCAAGCTCCTGAGGGGCTAAAAAGTATATTTATGAAGAGGTCAAATGTTTATGGACAAAAGAATCAGTAGGAGGTAAGATCCCTCATTCTCAACAGGGGCACAAGGGGCTGGTCCAACAGAAATAAGATGAAGAGAGAAACTCTTTCAAAGCATCTGAGTCTCTATACCTAGAAGAGATTATTAAAGATAACAGTTTATTGCAAAGCACCTTCTTCTCTTAAGATCTCAAAACCCATTTATATCTGTCTTCACCACATCTCTGTGTTGTAGTTAATGTGGTTTTATGATTAGTGAAAGTCAGGCACAGGGAAGTTAAGAAACAAGCCACCAGGAAGTTTGTGTTTGAATAAGAAACTGAGTCTACCAGCTTCTAACTTCCATCCTCCCCTGACCGCCCCACACAGTTGACTAATTATAACTTCCTAATACCTTAATACTGCACATTAGAAAAAGAAGAGCATTGAGAAATCAGGGGGGGAAAGACAGGTAGTAAGTTAGACGCTCATCCTGTCTACTAATTATTACTTAAACTGATTATTAAAGAAAAGCTGCATAATTATCTCCATTTCTTCCCCAGACCTGATTCCCTTCATTGATCCTCATGAGTTCTGTGTGTGTTGGGGGATAAGAGGTGAAGAGGAGAGGGGAGGGGTTAGAGAAGGAGGGAAAGTTAAAAGGATCCAGCCTTTAGATAGAAATAGGAGTCTTTGGGGGAAACATTGCTTATGTGCACAATACTTACTTATCCCAAGGATTACACAGTGTAAAACACAATGCTTTGCCAAAAACAAAAAACAAAATAGAAGATTCTTTTGGTGTGTGGCAGGTAGAATGTATCACAAAATTGTAGCCAGCTCAACAGGCTACTCTTTGTAAGGCAATATAATCATATTTCAGATCAGCATTCCAGACACCAAATGACGTCTTCATGTAGACGTTTAATCCTCTCATTAGTGAGGGGCTCCATATTCTGATAGATGTTACTTTAGATGACTACAGGGTACTTTCCTAAAGATCTCCCTCAGGCTGCACTTAGGAGAAATGATAACATATTTGAAACTGCTGTGACATACACATATGGGCAGGCCCTTTGTTATTAGATGCTGAGACTTTAGCCCAAAGGAGATTTGTTTCATTGTTAACAGTGCATGATGCCTTGCATAAAACACAACTAGTGTTTTTCATGCTCACCTTATGAGTTCTGGAGTTGGTGTGGAACGCCTGGGTCT
This sequence comes from Tursiops truncatus, assembly GCF_011762595.2. NCBI lineage: Eukaryota > Metazoa > Chordata > Mammalia > Artiodactyla > Delphinidae > Tursiops > Tursiops truncatus. Next base: position 126,703,271 of record NC_047034.1, read on the forward strand.
CGCTATTTCTTCACCTGACGCACAGGACAAAGGGAATTTTTAGGCATATTTTTACCATGTTTTTTCTTTTATGTCTTATGAACTATGTTTGGAAACACTTAGAGATTTAAGTCCCATCAATAAGCAACTCCATGTGAAAACTTTGCAAAACAAACCCAGAAAACAAACCCTCTCCCCTGGCAATGCAACAGCCATATATTAGGCATATGTAGTAGCATTTTCTTTGGCATTTATAAAACTAGTTAACCAGGGAATTACCATGATAAGCCAGCAAATGGAAGATGTGTACACTGTAGAGCTTAGTGGAATAGCACACCATTCTTTCAATGCCTGCTGCCTTGATCAGTTCTGCTTTTCAATTACCATAAGAGAATACTAAGCCAGGCCATATGTACATAGTGCATGAATCCAGCATTCTCTGCCTGTTTTTTTCTTGAAATGCCAAGAAAATGTTATACCTTTAACTAGGAACCATTCATTTAAAATTTCCTAGAACGTGCTGTATGCAGCAGAAGAAAATCATGCCACATGTATATTATAACCTATTTCATATCGCTTTGGTTTACTAAGATTTTCACATCAAATAACACAAAAATGGGTAAGTTGCATTTACCTTCAGTTCCTTCAGCCCTCCTCCTCTCCCTACCCCAATCAGCAAACACACACTTGATTAAATTCATTTCTAAAGTCAAATGATACAGTAAGAGTTGACAAATATAGGAAGAAAATAGCAATGTTTACCCCAAAACATATTCACTTTCAGGATCTAAACATTAGTCATTCAGAACCCACAGAGCCCTTTTATCATTACAAGATTTCTTTTATCATTACAAGATTTCTTTGCTGTAAGAGTAAGACATTTGTAAGCCTTAAAAATCAAGCCCAAGAGTGTATAAGTCGAATGTATATATGCTCCAAGATCCAAGGAACTGTTCCTTCTTTTAAATCGTACTCTATTTCTGGTAGCTAAGATATACTTACTGGATAAGTTCCTTTTAATTGCACCCTAGAATTAGAAATAGACACTATAAGGTTTAAGACCACATATATGTTATGTACAATATGTATATTTCTGTCATTTCAATTAAACTGAACTCAAAGAAATGCAGTTGGGGAAAAATGATTTTTTTCTCAGAATTGCATTCAAGTTGGAAATTGTAGACACACACATATAAATCAATTTTTCATTTTATTCAAAGATTACAGAGAGGAAAGAGAGTAAACAATAAGTCTTCCAAACCAGAAGAAAACCCTTACCTGGGTAGATTTGGTAAATTAAAGCAAATATTGAATAGTCTATTAAAAAAAAAACCCTTGAAATCTAGCAGTCAGGAAAGTAAATCCATGTTTAACTTATGTTTAATGTTTAAAAATTACAGACTGTATGAGGAGTACTCTCTGCTCTTATCAGATGGGGTCCATAAGTTGCTTGTAGAAACAGTCATTAGTTACGAATGCAATTTTTAAAGATACACGTGGAAAATGTTAAAAAGAAGGAAAACTTGAAGGTATTACCACTGAGTGGGCTGTTCTATTCAGGGAACCAGAGAATTCCATTCTTTCCCACCTGCCCTTCCTACCCCAATTTCTTTCACTTGCCTGCCATGGGGGCACCAACCTATCAAATGGGTGTCAATTGGGTGTCATTCCTTTAGCTCAAGGCACTGTGATTCTATAGGAATGACAATTTCCCTGTCAGGAATAATCTGAGAAGGTCATTTTCAGATTTATAAGGCCCTAGGAGAAAATTATTTTGACAACAGAAGATTGATTCAAGTTTTGATTCAAAACTGCTGTGAAAGGTCCTTAGCATGTGATGCTTCCAGAAAAGCAGACCACTAGAAGCGTGGCCTCATAAGATGGGACATGGCTTGGCGGGGCCTCCTTAGGAGAATGACAGGGGCAGAGTTCAGGTTGGGGAAGTGGAAGTATAATAAAGTTTTCAAAAGGGTATGACTATGAGTTTGGTGGGTGATAATCAAACACATTTTTTTATACTTTCCTACTTTGGTGAAGGCTCAACATGGTGGTCACAGATGTTTTCTTCTCTCAAATGATAATATAAACAACTCAGGACAAGATGTAGCACCTCTGTAACAGAACTATAAGAAGGTTCTTTCCCTCTTTCCTAAGGATTTATCAGAATTTTGTCTCATTTTGAACTCATTTACAATAGAGGAGCAGTTTCATACTGAATAAGATCCACTAGATGTTTTTTAGTGACTTGCATGTATGTGCTATATAGAGATTATTATACATTATTAGTAAAAACTTTTTAATAAATATTTTATTTATTTTAATAGATAAACACTTTAAATCAGTATGTGTAAGTTAACATGTTCATTTAAATTAATAAATATTTAAAACAAATATGATCATTTAAATCAGTTATGGTCATTAGAGGAGTTTTGATGTGGGTTGGCTTTTGGAAAATAAGACTCTGTAGACAAAATAATAAGAGAACACATTGTTTAAATGGAGTTAAAATGTTTTTCTAGGTTGGAGAGCCTCAGATTGTCAGATTTTTATTAATAAAATCTGAAGGAAAAGATCAGGTGGAGGCGTTAGGTCCAAGTAGTCAATCACGAGGTTGACACTGAGGGAATAGGACCTACCTAGTATAGTGAGACCTGAAATTCAGGAGTTAGGGGACCCCAGAAGCTGTATTGAAGACCTTTTGATCTCTGTCTTACCCCTTTATTTATAATGTAATATTCATGAAACCAAGAAAGATACAAAGCTTCTTTGGTGTTCATTGCTATTCATCATTTCCCGGTGTATCAATTCATTTGATAGATGTTTATTGTTGAGAGGCACTAGACAAGAAGCCTCTGTAATATTTTATTAAATATTCCGTATGAATGAACAATCATCAGTGAAGAGGAAGAAAGACATGGCAGAAATATGCAAGAAAACCGTTGTTTAGAAATTAGAAAGAATAAAATCATATCAATTTAGAAAGGAACAGATGTTCAAACAATAAGCAGGAAACCATTAGCAACAGAAAAGCAAGTCCCGTTGTCCCATGATCCGGCATACAGATTTTGATGGCCTTGCTGTCGAAACAGGACAACTCTAGAACAAGGTTAAGGTGATGTCGACCACATAAAGCACATTCAGGAAAAAAGCCTATTGAATTCTGAAACTTCTCCTCCCCAAGCGACCACATTTTCTTCCTTTCAAGGACTGTCTTTATAGGTAGACTGTGAATAGACTTCCTGCATTTTGTCTTAGTTATTTCACTCTTTTTCTTTTTTTTAAAAAAGGAGTAACTTGTCATAATCTGAGCTGTGACCCCACTGCTGGATTGGAATCAGCCACATAGTCCCTGTAGGTGTTATCTTTGATCATCAACTACGTGGCTTAAACAGAGAACCACAGCTTGTCAGCTGGCGCAGAGTATTTGTCTCAAGTAGTAATTGACTGATCAACTTGGCATAGGCCTACTTTCTGACAGCATTGTTTCAGTTCCATTTCCTCTCTCAAGGGACTGACTGGGCAGGTCCGGGTCATTTCAAACATAGCAAAGTCTCTTCTTCTTGTTGCCTCAAATTTATCACACTGAGGAAAATAACAGATTTACTTTGAGCAATGCAAACTAATACTGATTTGCCTTCAGTGATGAATATATATGTGACAGCCTAGAAAGATTGACTTGAAAGTACGTCTCTTCCTCCCAAGATAGAAATTATGATTGTGTATGACTGTATATCAGTACACTGAACAATTTGAGTTATGGTCCAGGGACTTATGTTAAATTCAGGCTTAAAAACAATGTGGTTTACAAATTCTTTCCTTACTTGCCTTACAGTTTTCTTATCCTTTATTATCACCTTGCTATAAATTTCTATGGTGATTTCTGGACAATCTCCAGCCCTTGTACACACACACAAACACACACACACACACACACACACCACGTTTTTTACATTTAGCACTAGGAGTTGGGGTACCTATGTATTAGTTTAATTTGTTATGGAAAAGTGCTCTGATGATCCTAAAACATGCTCTTGACACATATAAGACCAGAGACTTTCAGCCACTAAACCTAATTCATCTGCCTCGTTCATACTGGGTTATCATAAATTTAACAAGAAGCCAACCTGGCCACCTTGCCTAGGCAAGAATTATCTCTATACATGTTTAAGGTAAAAATGTTGAGGATTCTTACCGGGCTGCGCCTCTGTGATCAGCAAAAAGGAAGAGAGAACAGACACCTAGTCAGAGAATGATGGATCAGTCAACAGGCTTGGGTAATAGAAGATTTCATAAACAGCTAACTAAACACACACTCCAGGTAATCAGGCCAAAGGAAGACAGGCAGTCATTGTATTTGTGGCTTATTTAAACCATAATGAGGTTTTGGAGAACCTTAAGGAGAATCTATCCATTGCATAATATAGCTTTGCTAATGAGGATGTACTGGTTTCAGTTATGTGTACATACAGACAAAGCAGAAACATACAAGAAAATTTTACTGATAGATTTAAATGTCTTGTCATACGGAGTTTTTCTTCATATTGTTTGAGGAGGGGAGTTTTAGAAACTGGGTAGTACAGAGAAAACTGTTTCCCCACACAAAAGGGTGTTAGCAAACATCATAGACATGATGCATTTCCCACGTAATTCAGGCTTTAATCGGAGCCTCCAAAAATCAGAGAGCAGGATTAGAGACACCTCTTCTTTGCCTGGCTCTTCTCTTTAGTGTTCTGTGGAATGAGTGCGGATGAGGACTTTTTTAAAGTATATGTTCTTGGCGTGGTGTGATTTGGGCAGCCTCACCCAATGGGTAGAATGTGGTGGGGAAGACAAGGAGCTCCTGACAAGCACAGGTGCAAATGATGAAAATTGTCCAGCACCAATAAAACACTGGTGGACCAGATGATGCCTGGAAAAACACAAAATGCTGACCTACGACTTTTTTCTTTCACTCCTCAAACCTTGATCATGGCTGCTATCAATTTACCCCAACAATCTCTGGTTGCTCTCCCTCTTTGGGATTTTTCTGTAGTAACAAGAGTGACTATGATGTGAGTAGGGAAAGAGCTGTTGCTCAGTTTCTCTTTCAGGATATGGGCTAGCTTGTGAATTCACCAGAGGCTACCTGGGACCCAGTACCAGCCAAATTCCAAAATCCAAGCAAGAAGCACAAACAAAAAAGTATCTAGCAGGTTGCTTAAATGAAAAAGATGATTCTACTCTCCATAACATAGACAAGAAATAAAAACCTATAGTCTTTTATACCTACTCCAGTCGATTTTACTTGTAATATTTTAGATATTATTATTTGCCATATTTTTCCAGTTCTGTTCCATACGGATCCCATCTTTCTTATAAATCTGTCTATATGCATGGATGCAATTTAAATGAAATTAGAAAAAGGACACGTTAATATGTATTTCTGGGCTTACATTCTTTTACTGACGAATTCATACTGTGTTTTGAGAGAAATCCAAGCACTCTTTTATATATTTAGACTTTATAATTCTTTAATGACCAGGCTAAAGTTCTTCACTAGAGAAGATGTGGGCATTTATGATTTTGCTTTAATTGCATGTCAAACATTTCCTTCTTAAAAGCAGCATAAAATACAGTAAAGAGGGGATTAAAACTGACACAATTTCCCCCAAGATGATTATGAGAAATAATGCAAAATGTGTATTGCAACCATATAGAGGCAGAACCTTAAATTCAATAAACTTTGTTAAGATTATAGAGAACAACACTGTTCAAAATAATTTCAATTATATAAATTCACCCAAATTAAGTCCAGTGAATTAAAAACCTATATATTTTAATCAATAGTTCCTGTTTGTATTTTTTCTAGTAAAAGATAACATGAAAAAAAGGAACATCAAGGAACATCTGTTGAAATTCATGTAGTCACATGCTTATTAACCAAAAGCCAGAAGACCCAGCTAAAAACTATAGAAAGGTCAGACCCAGAAAACCTCAAGGTCCACAATTAAAAGTGATCTGAAACCTGCAAAATAAAAGGAATTCCAGAAGTCAAATTGAAGGGCTTTCTATACACTAATTATCACCATTAAGGAGCATAAAGCAGTTGTAGGTTCTGCTGAACACGGACAGCAAAATCATTATCCGCCAGGAGGGGAGAGCCTTTCCTTTTAAAAGTTTTATTTTACTCTTTCTCCTGTCATTTCCCAGGAACTTTGAGGCCTTTAGCATTCTATCATTGTTCTACCAATGTATAGAATTTGCTTCAAAGGCGGAAGGAAACATTCAGTATCTGATCTTGATATATTCTGTAAGCTGAACACTCTCCATGTTAAATCACAAACTCAAAAGCTTGCAGGGCAAGGAGCAGGGGTGCTGTGCACGAGGGAATGAGAGTTTCACAAAGCTTTGGTGAAATGGCCACAACTCAGGGGCCCCATGCTTGCAGCACAAAAATATGGGCCTAATGCTGCCAGATCTTCAGAGTTGTCAGAGAAGACGCATATCTTGATTTTTTTTTAACTTCAAAGATTCTGGCTTTTAAATGGCATTAAAATTGTTTTTAACTGCACGACCAAACAAAACATCTATTCAGTTGTTCAGAATCTGCAGGTGGCCAATTTGTCTCTGATTGCAGACATTTGTATCACACATAATAAGCTCTCAGCAAGTTTTTTTTTAATCTACTGTTATTATTATTTCACCTGATTACTCAAACAGGGATTTTGCAATTGGTCTATTTGTTTTCTGAACAAATTTCTTGTGTTCCTAATTAAACATTAATTGCTCAATTCCTTGACTTCTTTTGACCTTCTGATGCATTCTGGAGAAGGTATTGAAAAACATTTTATTTTCCCCTCTATTTTTATCTTGATGTTCAACTTAGAGATAAGTCTTAGCTTGTATTTTGAGGCTATTTTCAAAGTGGGTATGATTTGGTCACTAGAATGAAGATCTTCGGTCAGAACATTTTGCATTTCTAAAATTTATATACTTGGCTATATGAATACGCCTTCCTAAAAGAAAATTTACATTTACTTCAGTAAATGTCCTCACAGCACCCACAGTGTCCTTACCCACACGAGCTTTGTTTTGTTATTTTTCTGCACAAAAGGATTAATTTAAATTCAGCTAAGTAGGCTAACTTAGTCTTTGCCAATGCGGGTAAGTCTTTTAAGATATTTATAAAAAGAAGTAACCAAACACAATCTGTCCAGCTTGTCAAAGTCACTAAATAACCAACCTCAGGTTTTGAAGCTTTACAACATCCTCATTTGCTAAAATTCAGTGCTATAGGGAAACAGAGGAAAATATGTGTAAAGCCACAAAGCACCCAACAAATATTATTTTTATACAGTCTAGTCATAGCAAATTCAGTCATTCATGGTAGTGAATTTTCTAGGAAAGAATTAGAATATATGATGATTATGTTTATTATTATGGTCCTAACCAGTTTCTTGTTTGCTTTCAAATGCTTCAGGGTGAAGATAACCTCTCTGGCAAGCACCTATTTGATGTCCCCACCCCCGCCAACTTTTGTGTTTGTCTATATTTAAATTTGTTCCCATATCTATTACAAGTCAGATGACTGTGAATGCCTGCCAGATCCAATAGGACTTGGTAGAGATGATCTTCCGAAATTCCATTTAGGAAGAGACACGAAGAGCCTATTACTAACCAAGATATCACTAAAAGTTGACTGGTTTGAACAGCAACAACATGGGCATTGCCAAAGAAAAACGAGGCAGGGGAGCAGGAGAAGGACTCATCCTTAGAGGCACAGCTAACAATGCAAAGGAGTACTTGTAGTTGAAATTGCTGTAAGAACAACAGGAGGAAAACCAATGAGGAACAAAGAGTTTTTAAAGCACCAAGGATAAATTTCAGACTACGTAGTCCTGTCAATATTTGAAGTGGTCAAATCTGGATAATTCAGAGAAAGATTCAGGGTCAAAGAGAATAAATGAAATGGGCAAAATACTGTTGACTGAAGAAAAAAAAGCACAACGCGAGAGTTGTGAGTTAAGTTTTATTTGGGGCAAAGTGAGGACTATAGCCTGGGAGACAGCATTTCCGATAGCTCTGAGAAACTGCTCCAGAGAGGTAGGGGGGCAGGTCAGTATACATGTGATTTTGGTGAAGGGGGAGTACATGCAGTCAGGCACATAGTTTTTGCAGAAGGTTGCTGCTAGTCATGAGGAGCAGCCATCACCATGAAGGATTTTAGTGCTTTTCTATATATGAAGAGATGCAACAGTTGGGCTCATAAAATCTTCTCCTGAAAATATCTAACCATCTGAAGTTCTGCCAGTTTTTCCCAGAGCACAGATTGCCTCATTCCTGATCTCCACCCTGAACTCCTTTCAGGGAGTGTTGAAGGTCAGCAGCTGCAGTGGCTCATAATTTAATCCTTGTAGAGGTAGATGGAAAGTACCAATTTATAGTTGGCAATACAAAGAAAGGTTGCTGAAGCGCACCAACGATATGTATGTCACATAGCATGAGACCCAGAGTTGACTCGCAGTTACACAGAAGTGGGCCATTCAATTTAGTAATAGTAATAGTTACAATTGTACTAATTTTATTGTTGGAAGCAATGTCATTGGGTCCATATTTTGACAAACTGTAATATTTTGATTCTGTCTTTTGTTCTTCCTGTGTCTTCTGCTCTTCCTTCCTCAAAAAATCACATGAAATTGTTACCAGTACATTTCCTGCATGTGGTACAGAGACTGCCAGGCTTGGGTCAATGGGCAGGATGGGAGGTTTAGCAATAATTACAGCATCCACTTAGGTGAGGTCAACAGACAACCAACTACTTCTCGGTGTGTGTTAACATGGAAACACAATATTTTCATATTTTCCACTGGAGAGGTCACGTGTGTCAGCCACGCATTAGCATCCTGTTCCCATAAATTAGGCAGCTGAGATAAGAACAGTGCATTTTTTTTTTTTTTAGTAGATCTGTTTCATTGCTGCTCTTAAAAAAAAAAAAAAAAAATGTAGGTACACCCTAACAGATCTGTACTGCCACTGAAAATCACCCTGGTGTTTAAAAGGACAATGTAAGAGGTGTTTTGCACTTTATAAAGATCTTCTTTTTCTGTCTCTGACAACTTCAGAAGGGGATAATTTTTCTGATTAATTGAAAAAAAAAAAAAGACGAAAACAGGACAACTTCCCTTTCCTAGGCCAGCTTCACAAGCATCACTCAGGATGCTATCATGTTGTACATTCAAAGAAAATTTAACAAAGAAATGTTTGCCTAGCCCACGGTAAATATATGTAGCTTGACTAACCCAAGTGGAAGCTGCAATAAATGAAACTTACTACTAAAATATTTGAACATATGCCTGTGATTGAGGCAGAGGTGAATCTTTACAAAATTACCCTGTGGCCCTTAATAACAGGTTTGGAAAAATCACTTAGCAACCAGCTTCCTTTTATCCCCATGGGGCATAATTAGACTGTGTCCTGGTTCACAAAGGTTTGTTTTTAAAATTCAGAATCTTGTTTAGGTGTTAAACACAGTCAGTCATTAGATATGCGGATGATGAAAATGAACAGAATAAACAATGTTTGGCCAAGATGTAGAAAGGATTTGTTGTTTCTTACCGGACTTTTCCTCTAAAAGCGTAGGCATGAGGAGGAAAAATAAAGAGAAAATGAACGAGGTGAAATATTCAGGAAGATACCACTCAAGGCTCAGAATAACCTTACTTAAAGCAGCTCTCTAAGGCATGGCTTTCATAAATGCTCCTGTGGATGTCTGATATAGTCATACCCAGGCTGCCAGCTTTATACCACCCAAAACATGCTGCTTGGCCATACTGATTGTTTTGAGCTGTAGGCACTTGAAAACAGCAAAATCAGGAGAGACTTTCTATGAACAACCCTAATCTGCCTAAACATAAATCTTCCAATTGTCATAAGGGTTTCACCAACCAGGAAGGACTGACTCAACATAGGAGTGGAGACCAGAAATCAACACCATACCCAGACAAACTCTGTCACAAACTATCATATCTCCCATCTATGCTTCCAAGGGTCCATTCATCTTCCCTAAATTACTCTCCCTTAAGAAGCCTCCATCCCTCTCCCTTTTCCCTGTTAAGACGGTATTTAATCCTGAATTCTGAAGACACCTCTTCGAGTTGCTCAATTTTCCTGAGTGTTTGCCAGGTATACAGGAATAGACATGTTAATAAACTTATGTTCATTTTCCTCTTGTTAATTCTGTCTTTTTGCTGAAGAGTCCCAGCTGAAAACCTAAGACAGGTTGAGGTAGTTTTGCCTCCTGTCCAAGTTCAAGTGCTAGAGGACATAGGTGTGGTCGCCATTTGAGCACATTCTAAGCTCTCTTTTGAATGGTTTACTTTTATCAAATAGATTTGTACTTTCAAAATAGAGAATTATGCTTTGTAATATTGAGAGGAGCGGGAAAATTCCATGAATGCATTGCAGCCAAGCATGAAACTAAAATGTGAGATTTTCCCAAAATTCTAATCTTGTCAGGGAACCTGGTACCTAGTATCTTCTCCCAAGATACTCTGGCTAGAACCATCAGTTTTTCCATCCCATCCTTCATTTGTCCCCACCCCGCATTGGGCAATGACAAATTATTTTCCTGGTGAGTGGTCCCTGGCCCCTGGGAATGCTCTTTTCTTTCCTCCACAGCTGCCTTAATGAGGGCTTCATTTCTTGCCGACAGTAGTACTCCACCAAGCTCCTCCATATTTCATCTCCTAAATCCATCCTTTGTACCATCCCTAGAATTATTTTCCAAAAATACTGAAGTCAATGTATTACTCTGCCCTGCAAAAACTGCTCTATTATTCAGAAAATAGAATGCAACCTCCATTCTGTAATTTAATGCCTTTGTGGTGGGCTTCATCTTACCTTCACTCCCTCGTCTTCCACTGTTGTCTGTATGAAGCCTACACTTAGCTGCAGACACTCCTTCTCGTCTCCTGAACTTGTAGTACACTCACACTTCCCTGCCTTCTGCTCAAGCTGCTTCTTCAGCCTTGATGCCTTTTCCCTCCCTCTCAATTACCATCTTACTTATTCTTCAGGGCCAGTAACATATCCTCTATGAGGGCCTTCCCCAAGGGCCTTTCCAATTAGAATAAATTGTTCCCCGGCATTTATTAGCCTCAGAGAAAACAGAGGTACAAACGGGTAGTATATATTTTTGCAGTTCTTATTTTGTTCTGTATTATTTAGATGTCTCCATTCGATTATTAGCTCCCAGTAATGGTTATGAATAACCTCTGTCTAGCCCCAAACAGAGTGCAAGTCACACAGTAGGTACTCAAAGCATGTCTATGAATTTTATTTTTGTGGTCATTAAAACATTATACAAATGTTTGAAGCATAGTGTCTTTTAAAATATAGAAAGATGGGGGGCTTCCCTGGTGGCACAGTGGTTGGGAGTCCGCCTGCCGATGCAGGGGACACGGATTTGTGCCCCAGTCCGGGAAGATCCCACATGCTGCAGAGCGGCTGGGCCCGTGAGCCATGGCCGCTGAGCCTGCGCGTCCGGAGCCTGTGCTCTGCAATGAGAGAGGCCACAGCAGTGAGGGGCCCGCGTACCGCAAAAAAAAGAAAAAGAAAAAGAAAATATAGAAAGATGAATTGCTCTCTGAAATAAGGCTGAATTGTATATAATATATAGCCCAAGGGGTATGGCCCCAGTTGTAATGGTTCCTTCACCAGCTCCTATAAATGTGTCACTTAGCTCCTATTTAACTGTTGATCTTTCTGCCCATTAGTGACCTCAGGGGCTGATGTGTTACCAAGGCTCCAAGGAATTGGCACAGCTTTGCACAAACACTGGTGTAAAGCTATGTGATCAGCTCTCAATGCTCTCCTATAGCAAAAAGAAAACGAGTGTTTCAGCATAACTGAGGCTCAAGATAGGGCCCACATCCTAGGTGCTGCTTTCAGACCCAGACCCTTGCGAAGTAGCACAGAAAAATGAAAATGCTTAAGGTCCAGGTCCTTGATTTACAAACAGAAAGAATTTTGGGGTTAAAATCAAATAGCTTCAAAGAAGTTGTCATGGAAGGAGGTGCAAAAGTTTTTATGTATTCAAATTAGCTTAACCCCTTATTTTCTGCTTGCTTTTGCGCAAGACATACTGTTCCTCAGTTCCTTAGTTTGTAAAGTAGGGATGATTGCTATCTTATAGAACAGTTGTGAGGATTAAAAGATATGGATGATAGTGACAGATAAAATTCACTGAGAATTTACTATTATTGTTTTACCTTATGAGGTTGGTGTCATTATTATTTCTAATTTACCAGTGAGGAAAAGGAAGGTCAGTTGCGTTCCAAGGTCACGCGGTTACAAAGGATGAGAGTGGGACTAGATCCCAGCTTGTCTAACTCCAGAAAGCCTGGGCAGGGGTGGGCTCATGGCACAACCCAATTCCCCTGGCCCTTATCAGCACTGGGATTTAGAAACAACAGAGCTAATAGCTTGCAGATCACAGAGCCTGGAAAATAATCTTGGAGTTTTCCAATGGAAGGAGTTAAATAGGTCATGCCTGTCTATCATAGCAGGTCACAGGGAATGAACTTTTCAGAGAGTGAGCTTGTATTTTTAGGCATGGTGTCAGATCTTAGAATTAAACTCTGATTATATAGGTAAATTTCTCAGCCTCTTTCTAGAATTAAGTTCATTTTATTAAATTAGAATCAGAAGAATAAACATGAACACCTGAGTGATAAGGGCCCTCCCCTCCTGCCCACTCCAGGCTAGATGATGATTAAACCATCTTTATTCAATATGTTGTTTTAATTGTTAGCAGCTATCAACACCTAGGCTATGGCCGTTGGGCTTAAGAGTTTCTTCAGAATGTTAAACAACCAAAGATAAAACATGACAAGACAATTCTCCTTTGGGGAAAGCAAAGATATTTCTTGATTTAAAATGAACTAATAGCATCAGAATGATTTTTAATTATGGAAAAGATAATAAAAGAAACAAAAAAGACATGTATACCTCCAGGTACTCGTGTTCACAGAAACAAAGTCAGTGAATTTTTGGATTGAACAATATATATACCTAAAATATAACCACTGTCTCTAAGTGCAGGGATGTTCCTGTCCTATGGCCTGAGATAACATAATTTTCCAATTTGCAAGCCTTGTTGAAAGGTAGCTCATCCTTATGATCCAGGAAGCTTTCCAAGGAGCACACAGACCCCTGCCCTCTGCGGATGGAGTCTCTCTCTGGCTGCGCTATCCTAAGTCACTTTCTAATGCAAGTAGTCATTCAAGTTAGGGCTTGTTGAAGCCTTCATTCTGCATGAAATCTGCAGCATTTAAAACTGAATTCTGTTGGAGACCCAGACCAAAGCTAACTGAGGTGAATAGAGAAAATATACACCAGAGTTTCAATGATCCTTACATGGAGATTTTGTGCTCTAAATACACCCCTGTCCTCTGAACAAGGAACTGAGCTGCCATGGGAATTTTTGGCATCGAGTTTCACAGAGTGGGATCAAGACACAAAAAGCCAGACCTAATTTAGAAGCTTTTTAAGAGTCCACAATTGTTTAACCTTAAAAATAGGATAGCTATATTTTGAGTCTATATTTTAGCTAATGAGATTTTTTATAGATATAACCACTTCCTATCAGTTATGTATGAATAGTCAGGTATTCACAAGGAGCAAAAGGATTATTTATTCATTTATTAAACCATTAACTGATATTTATTGGGTACCTAATAAAGACCAGACACTATTCTTGGTACCTTGGTGAACAAAACCATAGGAACAACAAACAAAAAACTTCAATGAGCTTTTTGGGGGGCAGGGGAGGAAATAGATAATAAATAATAAATATAATAAGTAAGCAAAGTATTTAGTATTTTAGAAGATGATAAATGCAATTTTAAAAAGTAGAAAAAATATAAGGGTTTGGGAATACCAGGGTAGAGAGTTTTGTGCTTTTAAATAAGATGGTCAGGAGAGGCCTCATTGAGAAGGTGACTTGAACAAGCATCGGAAGCTGAGAGGGAGGTGGCAGTGCCAGTATCTAGAGGAAGAGGGCACAGCCAGGGAGCTGGGAGGGGTGGTGTGAGAAGGAAGAGTGGCAGGTGTTAGTCTGGGGTCGTGGTGTCCCCACCGCGAGGGTCTTGAAGGCCAATGTGAAGACTGGCTTCGCTCTGCTCCCAATCAGGAGTTCTCAGCATGGACGTTTAGTCACTCTTGGTTGCTGAGAAGAGGCATTGATGAAACAGAGGAAACAAGACCAGAAAATGCCTGGATGTGACATATGTTGTTGTTTTTCACTACTGTTTGGAAGCTTCTTTTGATTCCCCATGTACCATGCTAAAAATAAAATAAAATAAAGATGGGCTTCACACAGGCTGGGAGGTAGAAAGAGAGTTTCAACTGGGCAAAACAGAATGAGACCAGTCCATGTTGCCTTCCCTCTGTGTCGGCCACTTCAGGACAAGTAGCTCAGACTGGCGTGCACAGCTCTGTACCACAACTGTGCTGGTGGCTGATTTGAAACAGTAGTTCTTAAGGTCCAGTTAGTGACTGTCCTTTAGATAATACAAGAGACAGAAGGAAACTTCACCTTCATTCTGTTTAGAAATGAAATTTCCCCCAGTCTTTGAGGAAATATTTTCTGACATAATTAATATGGGTGATTCGCACTCTAAGATTTTTTTTTCTAAAACAATGAAAAAGTACATTCATTGCTGTAGATTATTTCTGGCACTAAAAAAAAAAAATTCTCCTTTAAAGAACAAGGGGATAGATCCTTTTTTCTTATACTGTTATACTTATTTTTATACTATTATTCATACATTTATAGAAACTCTTTAGTATAAAAATAAATATAACAGTGTAAAAAGATAATAAAGTATCTACCCTTTATTCTCAAGGTCATGGACCACTAAGTGACTGAAATCTGAGATGAGAAAGCAGACATCTCATTAGGATGTATGGGATTAGGGGAAGAGAATTATGACAAAAAACTGGCAGCCTCAGAAAAGGACACATTAATAAACTTTAGAAAAGAACCTACAGATAACTCCTATAAGAGAAGAACAGTTATTGTTCATACTGATCATCCATCTGATAACGAAGAAAAACTTGGTTGAACTGAAGGGGAAAAGATAAAAAATTTTCTCTCTTTATAAAATAATGCGAGGGATATAAGTTGTCTTATATCCCAGTGAAACACCAAGTTCCGTATACTTCCCACAGTGAAGAGCACCCTTCTGTTCAATCAACCAACAAATTTTGTTTTGTTTTGTTTTGTTTCTGGCTGCACCGCGTGGCTTGTGAGATCTTAGCTCCCCAACCAGGGACTGAACCGGGGCCCTGGCAGTGAAAGCGCCTACTGGACTGCCAAGGAATTCCCAGCCAACAGGTATTTTCTAAGTACCTATTACATGCCATTCAGTGTCCTAGACTCTAGAGGAAAGGCCCCATTAAGGCAGGAGTAAGAACCTATAACTTCTGGGTGCAGGATGAGTTGTCATTAACCCAACACTTGCTGAATTGTTCACAAGTTATGTTTCTGTTACAAACTTATTTTCCAAAATGATTGCTTCTTTACAGGGCCCATTCTATCCCGAATACACCATTAGCTAATAAAAATGGTTTTAAATTCAACTCTACACTGGTAGGACTAACACAACCAAAGCAGAAGACCTTAAAGATAGAAAAATTAGTCTTTTGGATTACAATTAGCATTGTAATTAAAAGATTGAAAGCATATAATTCAAGATTTGCTACCTCTGGTTGAGGCCATCCTAACATTTTTATGTGTGTCAATATTGTAAGTCTATTGTTTCATTCAATTAGATTTTAAGTTGGTAACAGAAATTGAGGGTTAAGGTCTCTGACCCTGGTGTTCATGTTTCTGGAACCCCCAATCAGATTAGGTTGTCTGAGATAGAAGAACACAATGAAAGAATCTGCAGTTATGCAAGGAAACTCTAACTCTTACATCTCACAAAGGGAAGCAAAATACCAGGTACTCAGAGGGTACAACCAGTATTAGTTGGAGAAATAATAACAGAGGCAATCCAGATTGAATTAATATTCTGCTCATTTTCAAGGAGATCAGAACATACAACAGCTCAGGGATTTCTTCTTACCATCGTAGGCTGGGCATAAGGGTTTGGAAAAATGATATTTTAATTTTAAATGTCAGGGAATGGAAGCAACAGAGAATTCCCTAAGGAAAAATAGTTAGTAATGAAGGAAAGAACATACACATATCAGATATGAAACAAATTCTTCTGCGAGTAAGTCGCACGGCTTACTATAATGCAGGAAAGAGAAGAATATATTTTGAAAAAGGAAGATCCCACCCATCTCCCCAACTATCCTTCTCTATAAGGCCTGGAAAAAAAGAGATACATCTCATGTGCCAACTCCAGAAGATTTTGGCCAGGCTGCTTGCAGCTCTGTCTAGAGGGGGCTTCTCAGACTACGTCTGGGATGTGGGATCTAGTTGCAATGTCTGCTGAGGGTTTGGAAGGGGAGTGGCAGTTTATATGCTTCATGCTTGACATCCCTGATCTAATCCCAACCCAAATCATGTTTGATGCGTTGAAGCCAAGCTGAGCCTCTCCCCTCCAACTCGTTGCACTGGAGGTCTGGGCTGAGCGCTTAGCATCAGAATGCATGCAATCTTTACCTTCCCCTTGCACCGTGCTGAGTTTCTACCAGGAGTGAATGCCAGTGTGTAGGAGACTGGAGCTCTCCTCCCTCACAGATGACTCTTTGTTTTATACTGAACTCAATGGGGTGCTGAACCTTCTGCCCAAGTGAGGACAGGAAAGGGGGTGGTGTTACCAAGCAGCAGCAAATTCAGGGATTTTGCTCGCTGGCAGGCTAATTTGGGGGTGGGGGGGCACCTGGAATAGGCAAACAGCACCAGACTGTCCTCAATTAAAAGCTGTCTCTCCCTCCCCAGATTTTTTGATTAAATAACTCCATTATGGATGGCAAATCTCCAGGAACAAGATTAAACTAATTGCCCCTTCATAACTCCATGTCAAATTCTTTAATTCCTTGTATCACTGAATTTTGCAGGGGAAAGAGAGGAGGCAGTAACACACATGCCAGGCTAGGTCAACTCCTACTCTCTCATCATTTCTATCAACCCTCTTCTCCTTGACTTTGCTCAAGTCCTCCCTCGCTATTTTTATTCTCTTTCTTCCTCCCACAAGTCTCTGAACTTAAGGAAGAGAGAAATGGAGCTGAAAAGGGAACTGATACTTATAGAGCCCCTTCCTAGGTGATAGGCACCGAAGTGGGCATTTTGCAACATTATCTCATGTCATCTTTACATCAGTCCTGAGAAGGTAGGCATTACTGTTCCCATTTTACAGACTTGGGAACTGAGATGCTGAGTTAAGGAGCTTGCCCATGGACACAGAGATAATAAGATACGGACTCAAAAGCCTGTGTTCTCTCTACTTAACCAATGGGCTTCAAGGAAGTGCTCTCTTTCTTGGTCCCCTTGCTATATCATCAACCTGCCCCTAAAACAGAGCACTTCACGTAGAGATTCTTGGGCCAGAATATGCACAGCAGAGTATTAAAGTTGAGAGGAATTTAAAAATAATTGAATCACAGACCCTGATTCAATGTAGATGAGAAAATATACTGTGGTGGTTTTTATTTGTTTTTTTTTTTTTTTTTTTAATATACTGTGTTTTTAACTTGGCAGAAAGGAGGCAGATGCTGGAGTTCAAGTCCTGGCCCTCGAAACTTCAGCTGCCTCTTGATCTTTTGGAGTTGATGTCTTCCGTAAAATAAGGTGAGCACCACCTCCCTGCCTACTTAACAGTGTAGCTGGCTCATTACATCTTTCTGATCATGACAGCTTTTGTAAAACATGAACCATTATTATAATGAACCATCCATATAAAAAATGCTTGCTGATTGATTGATTAGGGGAACTGAAATATATGAGTCATATAAAAACAAGGTGTCTTTCTTTAACATTTAAAACAAAGGTGACACAGAAGCAGTTAAGCCTGACTGACCTATCAGCTCAGCCTTGCTCTCTTGTCACATGGAACACAGGAGAGAGTGTATGTAGAGTGACATGGGCTCTTTAGGCACCATTATAGTGATAGCCTTCAAAGGGTTTGTGAGTAATCAGAAATTATTTGTAAAATGTTTTGTATGATTTTTGAAATTTTAATTTTTTCCTCTGGAAAGAGAAACAGTAGCTTTCATCAAAAGTAGTATAATATAGTGGGTAAAATTTTTGAATTGGAAACCAGAACTTCTGAGTTTAAATCTCAGCAACTTCACTTACTAGCTGTGACATCTTGGGTGAATTAATTAATTCTTCTATGCCTCAGTTTTCTCATCTGTAAAATGAGGGTAATAATAGTACCTATCTCATAGGGTGGTTGTGTGGATACATTAATGAACATATGTGAAGCAGCTGAAACACAATCAGTAAGCAAATTTTCATAGCTGCCAACCAGCAACACCATCGCCATCGTAAGTTCTCTAAGTGGTCTCTGACCTTAAGGATGTTTATGAGTAGTCACCAGGAGACACACTCCATTGTTCTGATTAAAAATAGCTATCATTTACTAAGCAACTCCTTTGGGCCTTACATAAATATACTTACAAAGTACTAACTACTTTACATGCACTACTTCCTTAATTTTTATAAGGATACTATGAGATGAATAGTATTATTAAAATGATTTTACACCTGATTAAGCCTTGACTGGGGCTTAAAGGTTTAAGTAACTTACCCAGGATCATGTGGATAATGAGTGCAGAGCCAGAATGCAAACTTAGTTCTGACTTGTCCCAGAGCAAAAATTTGTAATCAGTATAGAACTAAATGCTTCTAGTTAAGGACAACTTCTCAAGGTAAGTCAGCAGTGATCCTCGACTCACCGAAGAACAAAAGTAAAGGAATCAACGGCAGCTCATGACACAAGGAAAAGATGATATTGCACCAAGAATTAAAATATAGCATCTGTCTTTTCAATTCCAGGAAAGCTATGAGAGCCACAAGATTCAAAGCACCTAGGGAGCAAAGCATGTCGCTGAAGATGTGTCCCTGTGGGTTCTGGAAGAAACGGAGATGTCTACCTCTGAGATCCTGAGAGGAGTGAGGAAGTCAGGAGACTGTGAAATGGAGGCCAGAGGGGAAGCTGACCACATAGGTCCACATATTCAATCAGGACTGAGTGAAGACAGGACCACAAGGGGAAGTTCAACCTCTATGTACCGCTTGTGACATCAGCTATACATTGTTTTCTGATAAGCTTGTAGTTAGTTAGCACGAAGGTTGGACCAAGTGTGTCCAATATTTCTGATGCTAGCTCTCAGTGCCTGCTACACAGAAGGTGCTTACTAAATATTCGGTGAATTGATTTGAAGAGGGCTGGAATATTATGTCATTTCTCCATGAAATAAATTTGGTGGGGATGCACAATGTAGGATCCCATTAGGAATGCTAGCCTTCAGTACGGTCTCCTGAAGAAGCACCACACTTATTCAAGGGATTTTGTTAAAACAAAATTAGGAATGCTAAAACAGGAATGCTTCTGGAGTGAGCTTCAAAACCAATCCACAGGCATCACAAAATAAGCTATTTTATTAACACATTTTCCCAGTTTGATACTCAGAGTAATTACTGGTCTTGGCTCTAAATGACTTTTGGTCATTTGGGTTTTCTGATTTATCACCATTAATGATATTCTTAAAAATATGCCCCAGGCTCTGCAGACAATTCTAATAACAACAATCAAATAATCCCTAAATGTAGCATCTGAGTGTTTTCTATATTAACTCATGCCACCCTTACAATAGCCCTGTGAAGTAGGTATGGGAGTTATCTTCACCTACTAATGAAGAAACCATGACTCAGGTTTTGTAACTTGCGCAAAGCAACCCCAGGTAAGAGGCAGAGCCCAGTTATTTGAGTAATTGTGACATCATTGGAATAAGTGTCTATTTGTATCTCCCTCAAATTATCTTAAAGGGAATTAATGGTATTCCATTGTGTATTGAATTTTCATTTTGTTGTTTTTATAAGGGCATATTTCCTTATAGTCCAATATTGCACCCGTTAATTTATTTAGCCCCTTTGAGAAATTTTTACTTTTTAAGGACAAAACCACTCATGGAAGATATAATAGAGGTTTGCTTCTACCCTGAATGTAAGGAGTGTGGTATCAAGGGAAGCAGATAGCAGAACTCTTTATCTCATATCTCTGCTTCCATCTTCTCCTTTAAAGGAAAGATCTTTACATTTTATTAGCAGAAAGAGATGGACTACCGTGTAAGGTAGGTGTTCATTTATTCCCATTTTAGACATGAAGAAACTGAGACTCAAATAGGTTTAAGAAACTTGCCTAAGTTTGCAAGAGGTTGAGTTCAGGTCTAACAGATTCTAATATCTTTCCTGTAAAATAAGCTGGCACTGTATGCTAGGTCCTTCAGGGGTTAAGTACAAAGTTTCTATTTGTGTTTAAAGAAATATCAATCACAAATGTCCAGTATGGAAAAAATTGATTTAAAAGTAGTTCCTCTAAAAGGTGGAGATTTGGTTCAAAATTAAAGTCTAAGATAGGCAAGAGACTGCCCAAACCTCTTTAACTGAATTCAAGACTTGAGATACAGATACATTATAATCCAGGATATGAAAAGACAGAATGCTTTTAGGGCAGGGGACTAGAAATGGGGGAGCAAAGCCATGACTCTCAATAAAGGGTCAAGAGTTAGATTTAAAAATTATGTATATACAGATATAGATAAATACATACATACATACATACATATTAGTGTGATGGTTAATTTTATGTGTCAACTTGATTGGCTGTCAGGTACCCAGATTAAACATTATTTCTGAGTGTGTTGTGAGGGTGTTTCCACATAAGATTAGCATTTGAATTGGTGACCCTCCCCTATGTGCGTCAGCATTATCTAATCTATCGAGGGTCTGAATAGAAAAGAGGTGGACAAAGGAGGAATTCACCCCCCTTTTCTGCCTCATTGTTTGTGCTGGGACACACCTTGTCATCTTGGGCCCTCAGACTGGAATTTGCACCATCAAGTCTTCTGGTTCTCAGGGCTGAGGCTCAGATTGAATTATTTCACCAGCTTTCCTGGGTCTCCAGTTTGTGGACAGCATGTTGTGGGACTTTTCAGCCTCCATAATCACGTGAAGCCAATTTCTTATAATAAATCTATCATCATCATCTCTCTCTCTCTCTCATCTATCTATACACATATATACATATATCCTGTTAGTTCTGTTTCTCTGGAGAACCCTGAACAATACAACCAGTAATAAAGAAACAAACAACTGCAAAGTACTATGTACACATCAGGTACTGTTACTAGGATATTCTGTGTGCTTTCTTCATTCACTCATTTATTGAATAACTATCTATATGCCCAACGTGTGCCATGTACTGTGCTAAGCACAGGGAACAAAAAGTCAAAGAAGATTTGATTCTTCCAGAGACCAACCATAATCTACAGAAAAATTCCATAAGGACCATTATTACCCTCACTTTACAGAAAAGGAAATAGAAGCTCAGAAGAATTATAGGACTTATCTAAGGTTACATAGGTAGAACATGGCAGACCTGGGTATTATTATACGGCTACCTCCTATTAACCCAAGATTCTAGAAGAAATTATTTATACAAATGGCCAGAAAGCACTTGGAAAAGAATGTGGTAACAAGAGGTGCCAAAATATGCCATGTAGATTTGTCTTCAGAAGGGTTTCTCCCACAGCTGTTAGGAGTGCTATTGGCAGACAGCCTTCAACTGTCAACACTTCAGGATCTGACTCAGCTGCAGAGAGCCACCTTGGCGAAGGTCATGCCCCTTTCTTAGCCTGCCCATATTGGAGCACTAGCTGTATAAAGGTTATCGATCTCAGCTAAATCCAGGACAACCCGGAAGGGTCATTCTAGCTCACAATTTACCCATGTGATTAGCTTAGGCTGTTGTTGGATGTGCAAAACAGCTTAACTTCTCCCTCTGCCCACCCTACCCCACAGGTATTGAGCCCAACATCCTGCACACTAAACTTGGAATTGGAGTCAGCATGCTGCATGGAAAACCTGTTGAGAAAAGGAGGCACTCTGTCCTTTTTTTATCCTCCAAAGAGCACAACTATAACATGAACAAAAGTTACACAGAGACAGCATTTGGGTTTAATAAATTTCTTTCAACAATGAAACAGCCTTCCTCAAAAAGCAGTGAACTTTGTAAGATAGAAGGAGCACTATTACTGTTGGAGGCATCTCTATCAACCAAATAAGTTGGTATTTTACTTAAGTTTGTTTCTTTTCATCCTTCTGCTGGCTAACACATAGCATAACATAACTGGTATTTAGAAATTAGTGATTAGAATTCTCTAAAAGGAAACTTCCTAGTTTCAATAGGTTCTGGGAATAATTTTAAGATAGATGGGGAGGAAATCCCATTTTCCAATCACTCCCCAAATTTATCTGATTATTTAAGATATAGTGGCACAGAAACTGTGTCAATATCTACCAATATCCATTCACTCCTTTATCTTTTAGTAACAGAACCCTGGATTTTAGCTGGTTATATGTGTATCCAGCCAAAAACTACATTTCCCAGACTCCCTTCCAGCTAATATGGCCATAAGACTAAATTATGGCCAGTGGGATCTGGGGGGCAGTGATGGGTACAACTTCTGAATTCAACACTTAAAAGAAACCACTTGCCTTTTATTTTCCCTTTCCTCCATCCCAAGGCTGGAACATGGAGGTGTTTCGTGATGGTAAGGCACCAGCATCCTTGAAAAGGTAGAGCAATAATACAGAAAGTTCCTGGGTTCTTGAATGACCCCTGGAGCAAGACTCTATTACCCATCTGGACTGCCTACCAGCTTTGACTCTTTTGTGGGATAGAAATAAATCATCCATTTATTTAAAGCCATGACTATTTTGGTTTCTGTTAAAGCAGCTCTACCAATATTCTAACTCATACAGATCCCAAATCAACAACTAAAACCTGGGTGATTTTCCTTCTTTACCATATCAGCATGATATCTTACTAGGAGACCACAACATGATAAGAATAGAAATTAACATCTTTTGCCTGTGAGTTGACCTCTGCATCCTCCTGTCTTCTTTTTTGGTGCTTGGCCTTGTCCTGGTCCATACTATACTTGATTTCTATATAAAAATCAAGGGCCCAGGTGAGATCTGGACTAGAATTATGTTCATTTGTCTGTAGAGTAGGATTTTTGCCAGTCGCTAAAACCCTGATTTTCTATGTTGCTGAAGCTTTGTTTTGGGGAGGAGTAATTTTCAGATAGGTTTGTTTATACTGTATATACACATAGATATATATGACACATTCATCCATCCATTCATTCATTTCATTCATTTATCGAGTCATTTGACCATGATGTGTATACAGGAAACCTATCCAAATAAAATGAAAATCAATTCATGATAAGAGATATCAAATGGGTTACAATTCATTAATACATATTCACAGATAGATGAAAAGAACAAGTGAAACACAACTTTATCTTAAAATTCTTCAAAAGAAATAGAAATCAGAATTCAACATAAGACATTGTTATGAATAGCTTACCATTTGGAATTTTCTTTATTTCTAGCAGTGTAACAATTGATACTTTTGTAGCGTAAGAACCACAGCCTAAATGAAATATTCTGATATATCATTAACTGGTATAGGTCCTATTTCTCTTTTTGTACCTGAATTAAGTGTAGCTGTGTGAACGTCTGATTGCTTGGCTGGAAACACCTAAAGCTGTGCAAAGCATTCCTCATTTTTATCATGGCACTAACTGGATTTCAGAAAGTTATTTCTATTTATCCAGTTCTGGAGGTAAAGTTCTACCTATGTCATTGGTGAAATACACCTATATTTGGTTATGGGTTATCTAGAAGAGGGCATGGATTCTAAAGCCAAGAATATGTTTCCAGTCCAATCGCTCTTTACACTTATGTTTATCCAGAAACGTGCCTACCTTTCCCTAAAGCAACAATCACAGCTCATTTTCTTACAGTAAATGTCAAAAATCACAACTCTTTGGGAATCAGAGTAATGAGAGAGCCAGGTTCTCACATTAGAGGGAACCAGCTGGGAGTGTGGAGGCAGTAGTCGGCGGGGGGATCCCTTGGTTTGTGGGGCTGCAGGAATTGCCTAACCCTGGGATTACTTCTCTGGGTGTCTCCATCTAGTTTTAACATTGTTTCCCTAATATCATTTTGTCAGTCTCAGCCACGTCATGTCAATATATCACTTTAAAAACTGGTGTTGGGAAGAGCTCAGAGTGACAACCACTCTCCTTGCTGTACCCTCATTATCTGGTAGGAGGAATGACTTGGGCAGGCATATCCGTTTTGATAGAAGGGACTTCCCCTTTCCAAGAGTCAACTAGCTTTCAGCAAATATATCCCACACATGTCTGGGATCGTTCTAATAAGTTTTCTTTCACAGAAATTTGTTCACTGAACCCCATGAACTTGCCTTCTTACACTTATCCTGGTAGCTTTCAAATGACCACTAGGTTTATTACACTCTATAGAGAAGTGGATATAAACTGGTTTCAGGCATTGAAATAAACTTTTACAATTGATAAAAAATGATTTAGTAAGTAAAAAATGACTTGAAAGATGTTAACTGAAAAGTGAAAGTGTGTACAGTTAAAATGCCCCTATTACTAGAAATCACCTGTATTGTAGACCAACATGTGAATTTAAAATCTGTACCCTCCATGGCAGAAGGGAAAGAAAACTAATACATGTTATGCCTCCCTTTTCAAGAAAACATCTTAAGATGGCAAGTGAGTATGATTAAAAATTACCTGGAATATCATTTGCTGTGGTTGACTACTATTAGCAATCATGTTAGTTGACCCTAACCGTAGTGGTAAAGGCCATTATAAGCACTAAGCACTAAAGAAGGCATCTTTGTAGACTTTATTCATCCCAGGCAGGCAAACATTTATTCCCAAAGGATGGGTGATTACAACTCCTTTAGAAAGGTTAGTCGAGATATTCCAGAAGCATCTCAAAAATGGTTCAGCATTTATTAATTACCTCGTTCATGGGAAATGCTGCAGGGAGAGCACATTTCTCTAAAGAAGATGCCAAGAAGCCAAGAACATCTTAGCTCCTAGTATGAGAGCCTTCATCTGCTCTTCACAGCTATTTTTAGAAAACAATTGCAGCATTTATCAAGTACTACAGAGAAAACACTGTAAATGTTGGAACTCAGAATGCAGCAATTAGAGAAATTTAGTAGATGAGAATTGGAGAAGGAAGTACAACTTGTAGAAAAATACGAATTTGATTAATATAAATAAGGCGTACCTGTATCTGAGGTGCCTAAATGATGAGATTATTTAAGACAATTTGATAATAAAATATAATGAAGCTTATGAGTTTTAATATCTTTTTAGACTATGATCTATGATGTTAGATTAATATTTCTTTTTGAAGCATTAGCAATGAAAAGGGTTTTTATTTTCCTAAAAAAAAGCAATTTTCTTGGTTTTCTTTCCATGAGTTTTTATGTTTTATATCATAAGAGATGACATTAAGACGTGTTTTTAAAAATCGCTATTAGTAAATTTGTATACTTCATATCGTTTTTAATTGTTTCAGGAGTAAGTCTGGATAATATTTATGTTATTCTTTCCTTCTCTGAAAAGTGATTGCAGGAAAACATCAAAAAGAAATGTGATCTCGTGCATTTTTACCATTTTGAAAAGCACAGAAACTGCAATATAGAATGAGCATAACTTTCCATGGCTAGAACGAGCTGCTTCAGGTTTATAGACTTCATAAAATGGTGACCATATGCAGCCTTCAGTTTAAGAAGTTTCTGATCTACTTAACATGTATGGGCAGAGCACAGTTCTCTGTCCAACCTCACCAAAGCTTGAAATAAAATCCACTCACCACTGGTGATGGGGAAAGTGCAATGTTGCCTATTGATGCCTTCAGTTCATCTACAGTTGCAGCATTCTTAAGAATGTCTTTAGCTTGCAATGGCTTAATCTTGATATTAAACTTCTTGTGTGATTCTTCTTCCTCTTCCGATTCGCTTGAAGAATAAAAGTGCTTTCCTTTGGTAGGTAGAACACAGTTAAAGATACATAACTCTTTTTTTCTACTGGGAGGCAATGATGAGTATAAGACATGAGTGACTGCACATAGAGGCAGCAGAAGTATCCTTAGATGGTAGAAAATCAAAGCAAAACAAACAAAAATCAAAGGGTAAAGAAGGAGAGAGTTAGAATTTATTCACCTTTCCTTGGAGCAGGATTAAGGATGGTGAATTTCAAGGAGCAATGGTTACAAAGTTGGCCATTTGTGTCTCACTCAGCACACACAGTGACAGGCGTGACAGGTCCACGGGAACTTCCTCTTACTGTGGAGACAGGAAGGCCTCTCTACTGATGATTTGTGATGATTTTTAACTGCTTCAGAGTGTGACCTGCTCTTACCAGAGATGGTTTGCAGGCAAAGCACAAGTCAGAGCTATTTTCCAGCCACCATTAGTGACGTTGTCGTATCGGATTTCAGCAGACAACCCAGTACCCGCAATTTGTACAACTGTTTTTCAGCACAACTTTTCTCTTTCTCCTCACTCTCTCTTTTCTATGAATAGAGCAAGGCAAAATGCCTGCTTGTTAGTGATCAGGCTGTTCTCTGTGCTGCTTATTCATCTCTAATACAAGGGACAACAGGACTTGAGAAGCTTGGGTTTCAGCACCTTTTCAATACAAAATTTATCACCCTGCTGAGAGCAAATGAAAATGAAAATTAAAATATAAAGAAAGGATATAGCCGGGTTCCTCAGGTCTGATGCTGTAGCCTTCTTCATCCAGCTCAGGTGAGTTCTATAAAATACAAGTGCACATTAAGCAATTATTATCCTGACAATGATAAAGGAATTATTCATTTTCCTTCAAGGGTCTTCCAGTTAAGGGTATAGACTTGTCTCTCGTTTTGGAGGTGAGTGCTGGGCCCTATATGTTTAGATATTTACTCACGGATATTTGGAGAGTCTTCCTATTGGGAAAATAAACTAGGAATCAACTGTCAATGAAAGAAAACATTCAAACAGAATTTATCATGCATTTCCTGTAAGCCAAAGACTATGCTGAGCAACATGGCAGGGATACAAAATGCAAATTATCTTTCGACTGTATTCTGGTAAGCAAAAGTTCAAAAAAATGTGAAACACAAAACATCAGTGATAGGAGTTTGAAAGGAGAGGAAATTTGTGAGGTTTGGAAGAATTAGAGAGTCTGTGTGTGCCTTTCGGGCCAGATGGAGAGGAGAGGGGAGTCAGTGGTGAGGAAGAGCCTGTACCGAGACACCAAGGCAGGAATGGACAGTATGATTCCTGTAGGGAAAAGGAGAGGCAATGGTGACAATGACAGGACTGGAAAGGAAGCTGTATGGTGGGAGACCATGGAAAAGAAGACCATGGCTGGGGGCTGGGGAGCAATATGCTGGGGGAAGAGTCTGAACTTGATATGGCTACTGCAGCTTCTCAATTAAGGTAGGACACGCTGAAAGCAGAATCTTAAGGAAATATGCTTCAGGATATATTGGGGACAGAAGAAACTGGAGAAAGGAAAACTAATTTAAGATGCTTGCATCAATTCAGGTGAGATGTGCTAAGTAAATGACCAAGTTGTTCGTGGTGGGAAGGGAAGAATCAAGGACATTTGGAAGGACAATTTGTTAGTTCTTAGTAACAGACTGGTCATAAGAGAAAAAGAAAATGGAAGGTTCAAGAAGACTCTGAGATTGCTATCCTCAAATTCTGGGAGTACTCCTGGCTGAACTCATTCTAACAGAAGGCGAGTAACATTTTTAGGAAAAAGACAGGAAAGATAAAAGATAGTTTGCATGACTGGGATTAGAATTATCATACTTTAGTTCCTATTATATGATAAGTACTGTGACCCACGCTTTATTTTACTGTCCCTTCATAACAATCATATGCAGAAAGAATTATCCCATTCACCAAGGAGGAAACTAAGAGGAATTAGACGCCATTTCTCAAGGAAACACACCCAGCAAATGGTAGACCTGGGCCTTGATCCCAGGTATTTTGAGGCTCAACTCTATGCCTGAGAGAGGAAAAGGGTGCAGAGTTCAAGGGCAGCCTCTTGTAGTTGAGGTCATAGGCCTGGAAGTAAAGAAGACAGAGCTGGAGAGAGAGATTTTGGAGTCACTGAAGCAAAAGACATACCATGACCATGGAGAGAGAAGAGGGCCTGAACGCCATGGAAAAGCTGCCATTTATTGGGCATTTATTGTCTCCCTCTGTCCTTTCAGTACTCAAAGCTACTTTTAAAATGCAAGTGTATTAAGGTTACTTTCCTGCTAAAAACCTGTCCCTGGCTTCTCACTGCACTTAGAATAATAGTCAGCACCACTGTGCAGCCCACAAGGCCCTGCCTGATTCTCACAAGGCCTTCTTCCCACTATTAACGTTTATGATTTGATTGCTGCAAGCTCTTTCCCACTTCAGGGTCCTCATAAATGTCCTTCTCTCTGCCTGGAAGTCTCCTCCCTCAAATGTGCAGTCAGTTAAACCTACTTAAACTTTAGGGCTTTGCCTGAAGGCCACATCCTTCCCTAGGCCTTCCCTGCCAAAAACACGATGATATAATCTATTAAGAATAAAACCTTTATTATTACTTAGAGAAAGTGGAGTCTAGTGTATAATTACAAGCACAATTCCTGTGACCTGAGTATTTTTTAGGACCAAGCAAATTCGAGGGAAATTCTGCTTCATTTAAACACTTACATGTTGACAGGACAGCACTAGGGTTTAGAGTTTAGATGGGGTAGCAGAAGTACTTGATGAGTAATTTCGTATTTTAATTATCATGCTTCTTGTTTGCTTAGAGTATCCCATTCCTGTATATTAAAGAATTCTACAAAACATAACAAAAATCTTTCTGGGTGAAAAAGTGTTAATTTTGAGAAAAGAAATCATCCTTCCTTAATATCTTTAGTAACTTCCTTTATAACATTATTTGTGAACAATTTGGATGTAGGATAACATAGGGGCTCTCATAGATCTAGGGAATTAAACTGCTAAAAATATCAAAAGATCTCAATTCTGGGAAACAAATATAAGAGAGGACCAGGTAATGAGGTTGACAGAATGACATGTTTTGGACTGCACGAGTGGCATGAAGAATTTAACCTTTCTGAGCTTCAGTTTTCTTTTCTCTAAAATGCAGATAATGTAGTATTTACCTTCTAAGGTGGTAAGAATTCAGTAGCATATAATATTATAAATGGTGGTTGTTATTATAAAAATAAAATTCTTCTTATTAACAAATGTGCAAAAGCATTAACATCAATCTTAATTCTTATGAAAGGGGAGGCTGGGCCAGACAGTCACCTAAGGTATAAGTACAAAGGCATTCTGTAGGGATTGTGAATTTGGGCACTTACTATGCAATAGAAATGATTTTGGATGTGAATATGGTCTACACGTTTTCTATGATTAGAAATCTAAGAGCCATTGTGTCCATTTTGTTGTGGTTGGTGAAGTGTGTGGTGATGAGGTTAATTGCTTTCTGGGGGAATTATGAGGAGAATTTAGGTCTCAGCTGGGATTCACCTTCGCTCCTTGAGAAGCAACAAGTGATTGTCATTTGACCTAAGAAAAATCTGTACCACGAGGCTATAATAATTATCATGAGCTATGGTATGAAGGTTTGTATTCTCCCCAAACTTATATGTTGAAATCCAAACCCCAAGGTGATGGTATTAGGAGGTGGGGCCTTTGGAGGTGATTAGGTCACGAGGCAGGAGTCCTCATGGTTGGGGTTAGTGACCTTATAAAAAAGACCCCAGTGAGGTTACAGCTAGAAGGTGCCTTCTATGAACCAGAAAGTGGGCACTCAACCAGACACCAAATCTGCTGGTACCATGATCTTGGACTTCCAGGCTCCAGAACTGTTAGAATTAAATATCTGTTGTTTACAAGCCATTCAATTTTTAGTATTTTTGTTAGAGCCGCCCGAATGGACTAGGACATTATGAAATCAAGGCCCAATACTGAAAGCCACTTAGAAATATAACCAGGACTGAAACATCTGGAGTTAATATTTTAAAAAGCATTTTTTGAACACATATTACAGGCTAGGCAGCCTACTGAAATATTCTGCAAATAATTAGCTCAATGAATCCTCGCGACAGTGCTATAAAATAACTACTGACTTCATTTTTGCTGGCCAGCAAATAACCAAAGCCACACATAGGTGATATATGGAGGGGCCAGGACTTGAACCCAGGTCTAATAGACTCTAGTGCTCTTAACTGCTACCTGTGCCGGCATGCTAACTGTGCCGGCACTTCCTAATGAGGTGTTTCACTTATTTCTGTGTCCTATTTTAAATACAAGAATGCCTCGACTCGTTTTCACATTCTGAAATATTTATAAAGACAAACAATCTTCTGATACTCACGTATCTTTCCCAATCAATTTCCGCATAAAATCCATTTGGTGCCCCATTGCTTTTCTTCTGTAATAAATTTGAAAATACGTTTAGAAGAGAAACAATTGAATGAAAAGAAAAAAGGAACAAAGAACACTTCACTCTTATCTGTATTTAGCAAGAGCTATCCAAATCCAACACTAGAAAGACAAATTAGAGCAGCCTATTAAGCAGCCACATTGGTGTAACTGAATGGTAAACTGAGCTGCTGTGACACTGCATAAAAGAACTTACACACTTATTCCACAAAAGACTGTAGGATACCTAAGCATAGAGATATTAACAACTAGCTGTTCAAATTTTATTCAATTACTAGAGAGTCAGCAGCACCTACGTTATAATTTAATCCTCTATACCTTAGGGGATATACCCAGATGTATATACACATTTAAATGGAAATATTTTGACTTCTACATTACTCTCATATACAATTAGTTCCAACAGATCCAAAGAGTATTCATTCAAGCCATTAACTAGTCTTCTTTTAACTTTTCTGACACTGACTCAACTTTTTCCTAACTATCCACTTGACAGAATATAAAGGAAATCAGCTCCAAATTAGTTAATTCAGCCTGTAAGTT
The DNA here is from genome assembly GCF_011762595.2 of Tursiops truncatus. Classification (NCBI taxonomy): domain Eukaryota; kingdom Metazoa; phylum Chordata; class Mammalia; order Artiodactyla; family Delphinidae; genus Tursiops; species Tursiops truncatus. The sequence goes on from NC_047034.1 coordinate 126,734,344, forward strand.
TTAAAAATAGTGCTGATATTCTTTCAAGTGGCTTTTCTTACCAAATTATTAATATAGAATTTGAGGATTAAGAGTGGATTTCTATCATCCATGCATCCTAAGCCTCCATGAGCACACATCATTACAAGTGACTGGGTATCAGCATTGTCCTCTCAGGGTTGTCTTAAAGTTCTATTTTGGTCCCTAGACAACCATGACATGTATGGCCATAAGAACTTGACCAAGGATGTGGCATCATCCAAATTGAAATTCCTGGGATTCTCTACTTCTTGTGAGCAAAGGACAAAAACGCAAATGAGGTTTGTAATGGACAGTCCATTCAACAACATTCCTGTAGTTGGCACATGGAGCAACAGTATGTCACAGAGCACTCGCAGATCTCACAACAACACGCATCAGATGCTGACGTGACACACGGGGCTTGAGGACAGGACACGTAATTTCGCAGTCACAAATGAAGGCCAGTTGAAATAAAATGTGAACAGCTGACACTTAATTTGACAAATAGGCAGGAGAAGAAAGCTTTGCATCTATGCATATAGGATCACTAGAAAACCAAATCAGAGGTAACCTAGTAACCATCATCACTGAGTAATACTTACTGCGTGTTGAGTGGGCACTCTAAGAACTAACAGTAGTTTAGTAAGGGTGAAGTGCCTAGGGAATAATGTGTTCATTATCTTCCTCTCTCTTCCTGTACACTAACACTGCACTGGAATTTACAAATGCAGCAACTCTGCCCCACCTCCACCAACCAGCGCCCCAGAATACAGGGCTGGTACCCCTCTTCGTCTGTGTCTTGCTCCTGACAAAGATAATGTACTTCGTCAGACTACATCATTTTAACCTTCTCACAGAATTGCCTTCATTGAATTAGTGCTTCAATGACATTCTTTCTTCTTTGAACAAAGCTTGCTTTAAAAACCTGCCACATCAACTCTGCACCTGTATGAGCTATGAAGCTGCTTTTGAGGACATGGTCCATCAAATAATGTGCCGTCTAATAATAATAAAAAAAATCTCTCTCATAGTGAATGGACATGGTTCCTATTTTCTTTTTCTCATATTTGCTTTCTTTTAAAATTTCTACTTTACCAATCTGTTTGCGTATATCTTCTTTGCAAAATTCTCCAAATCCTTCTTAGATAGTATGTATAATAAATTCAAAATACAAATGTAATGTATAATAATAAGAAATCAAATAAACTAAGCTGATCTCAAAGAACTAAACTGATGAATTTTGTGATCAGTATAGTACTATTAATAGACCTTTTAGTTATCAAACAATTCTTCAATACAAAGAATTGTTATCTGAAAACTAAAGAGATTAGATAAACTACTGAGTTCAAAATTTTCAAAGTTCTACAGTTGTTTGCTTCCATGATAAGCTCATCTCCATAATCAAAGCCTTTCAAAACCAAGATAGTTGATATGTTCAGCTAAACAAAAACAAAATAAATATATGTGTGTGTATGTTTCTTTCCTGACAACATATACCCGACATTATGACTAAAAAAGTTCCTCGATTTTTTGAATTTTCTAGATCTGGGCTGAGTGAAAATTTCCCAGTTTCCATGGAAACCAATGGAAGATTGAGATAAAGAGAAAGCAAAGCCTATAAAAAGAAATTTTCCTTTAAAATAGGAACATTTTAAATATAAGTACTAAACACAAACAACAAATCATAAAAATACATTCTTTGGGGCAGACATTCAAAACATATGCAAACATACACACACACACACACACACACACACACACACACACACAGATTCATTAGAGAAATTGGCAATTTGGCCTCATTCATACTAGTGAATTCTTACAAATATATTTGGTTTTGCAAGTGGATATTATCAAGTTAAAGCTAATCCAGAACCTGGCTGAAATTCTTCTGGTCAAACTCCAAGGAAGAAACAATTCTCCTGGTTTAACCATTTAAGCAGCTCATAGTGGTAATATGGAGGTAATGGCTCTATTGATTTTTCAATTGGAAAACAGTGAAAAAGCAAGGAAGTATGTAAGTTAAGTGGGGAAATATTATTTAAAAACTAAGCTTACTATTTAAAGCAATGTTGGCTATTCATCAACATATAAACAGTGATTTTTCTCTTGGAGTATAATTATTTATTCTTTTAATTCTTTTCCGTATTTTCTAAAATTCCACAATTAGCATAAATAACTTCTACAACTTGAATATATGACTGTTATTCAAAGATAATTGAGGCTTACAGCAATGTTGATCATGTTTTAATAGGTATATTACTTTGGTCAGGTTTATTATCTGCTCTCAGATAATATCATGGTTTAAATCAATAAACGTAGTAACAATTGCGTTCAATTACACATTCATCAAAGTTCTTAATTTCCTTCGTGAATGCTTTTCTTTTCCAAGGTCAGATCATGGCCACATAACTTTCCTTGGTGAGAAGTATTAAAGGCACATGATACACTGCCTAAATATAATCTTTTTGCCATTGAGACAGACTTGACTCACTTTGTATAGAACAGCACTATCCAATAGAATTGTCTGTGAAGAAGTAAATGTTCTGTATGTGTGCTGTCCAATATGGTAGCCACTAGCCACAAGTAGCTGTGGAGTACTTGAAATGTGACAAGTGTGACTGAGGAACTGAATTTTATTTTTGAATTAAAACATTATTTATTTACTTAATTAAAGTATAGTTGATTTATAATGTTTCAGGTGCATAGCAAAGTGATTCAGTTATATATATATATATATATATATATATATTCTTTTTCAGATTGTCTTCCATTATAGGCTATTACAAGACAATGAATATAGTTCCCTGTGCTCTACAGTAGGCCCTTGTTGTTTATCTAGTTTTATATATAGTAGTGTGTATCTTTTAATCCCAAATTCCCAGTTTATCCCCCCCCTTTCCTTTGGTAACCGTAACTTTGTTTTCTATGTCTGTCAGTCTATTTCTGTTTTGTAAATAGGATTTGTATCATTATTATTTTTTTTAGATTCCACATATAACTGATATCATATTATATGATATTTGTCTTTCTCTGTCTGGCTTACTTCACTTAGTACGATAATCTCTAGGTCCATCCATGTTGCTGCAAATGGCATTATTTCATTCTTTTTTATAGTTGAGTAATATTCCATGGTGGAATAGTCCATGGTGGAATTCCAAGATGTGGTGTATATATGCACCACACCTTTATCCATTCAGCTGTCGATGGACGTTTAGTGAGCACTGAATTTTAAACAGCCACATGTGGCCGCCGTGTTGGACAACACAGTTATAGTTGTTGCATAGTCTGGGACAGGATCAGCATCCCAAGTCCATTGTCAAGTACATTAGATCCCACAGGCCAAGGTCCTGCCAAATTCCTGATGTTACTGAGGTGGTGCTTATCCTAATAAACAACTACTCAATTTGTATGGTGGTGTTTATATTACAGCCAAGGCTTTCTTAGAGATAGCATATTCTTTTTAAAATTGGAATCCCTATCCTTTGTGTAAGACATAGGAATCACACGTCTCTTATGCCTGATCACTTTTTAAAAGTATATTTGGATGTCAACATATAGAGTCTATTTGGTTGATTTAAAAATTGGCCCTGGGTATTCAGGAAGTAATTGGGAAATATTATCTGAGAAAGAGTCTTCTTAAGTGCTACTGTTGTTTTCTTCAAATTTCAAATTGGGATTTTACTCACTGTTTCTACAACCCCTTGGATATCTTAAACTAAAATCTGTTTCCTTACCGAAACTTTTTTTCCTCCTTCACGTGCGCACTCTGCTTTGCTATTGTAGGGTGGTTCATGTGGGCTGGGCTGCTGCAATTGATTGTTTTCATGTAGAAAAAAGTTGTTAAAGGATCTGTTTGTTCTTCAAGACACATATAAAGAATCACATGGAGTCAGCAAGCATACCATAGAAGAAATAATGTCTAGGCCAAATTGTAGGGCCTACCAATCTTGGCAGGGTTCTTGAAGCAAAGAGTGGACTTTGGGGCCCATAATGAGGCTCTATTCAGCAGGCCGGTGTGGCTAGGCCAGGAGAAGAAGGGAAGGAGGAAGAGGCACCCCAGGCACTAGGGATGACGTGGATCGAGTCCTCACTCAGCCGGCACTTAATTTACAGGTAGAGAACAGACACCGGGACACACCAAAGAGACTTAATAAAAATGGTTGCATTTTTAATGGACGTCTGAAAAGGCTAGCTCCATCATATATTCCCCTGGATCAAAGCCTTCCTGGGAGACATCAATACACACAGCACACACAGTTGACAGCTCCAAATCCGGACCCTTTCTTGCACACGTGTTCAGGATGAGCAGAGATCTCCTCACAGCAACGGCCGTGACCCCCAGTGCCCCCAGTCTAGGTGTGGATGGAAATCTGAACTGCTTAGGAAAAACTTAGAGTGTATCCTGCACAAAACAGAGTTTGTCTCTGGGTTAGACTGCATCATCACACACAGTTGCCTGAAGCTTCAGACATCGAGACAGACAGCTCGGCCGAGGGTAGGCATTTTCAGCCAGTGGGGAGCAAGGTAAGCCCATCTTGATACGTGCAGCCTGGCCACAGAGGCTCTGTAGATAAAACCTCAAAAGCAGTGTCACCAGAGATGGGCTTCACTGGATTTTTGAGAAACTGAATTTAAATAGTTAAATCTGTCGTGTGGCCCCTGCATTGACAAAGTCGTCTATAAGCATTAAATGGGCACACCACAACCTGTAGTTTGTAGAACCACATTAGTGAAACCATAAATTTCCACTTCAGATATTCAAAAAGCAATAATTTGAAAGCTAACTCAGCCACATAAACGTGGACTGGCTCCACAGACACGAGGTCTTAAAGAAATCAGTCTGAGTTTGAAAGAAAATCAGGTTGAGATTTCCAGGGACTGAATGCGAACAGAAACTTGGACCCCTACAGCACTGGTCTCATAAGACGTTCTCAAAATTTGGTGACCATAGTATGTGGAGAAAACTTAAGGTACATTTCCAAATAGTAAAATTAGCAGCTGGCCAATAATTTCCAGTTACCTAGGAAGCTGTACACCCTGTTTCTGAGAACCTGCATTTATTTCGAATGCAGCCTGTTTTCCAAACAGGTCTGTGTTATTTCCTGAGAAATCGAAATTAAATAATTCTTCCTTCCTAAAATCATGACCATTCATGGCATTTCCAATTAAGGAACAAAGAAGGCACATCTGCTGATAAATAACTTGATGTGACTGAGAATGGTGACAGTGAAGGAGGATCGGGGAACTCAGGGATGAAGCCCTGACTTAGGGTGGGCAAGTCCGCAGAATCATGGCTGGGCTTATTGACTCAGCACATACTCAGAGTTGCCTGCTACACGCCCGCCAGGACTGTGCCAAGCACTGGGATGCATGTTCTGCTCGAGATTTAAACTCGTGGTCCCTAGAAGACCAGAGAACTCTGAGATAGCAGTGGGGCCTTGGGAGACAATGAACAGCAGGGAGGGAGGAGCTTTAGAGAAAGGAAAAAGGACAAGACTGAGGGTGCCACAGGGAGAGAAGCAAGAAACAGCAAACCAGCCTGGAAGCAGCAGGGAGGGAAAGCAGAGACTATCTCACAGAGCCTTGCAAGGGTCAGAATGAAGGGAACAAGAGAACTCAGGGAGGGGACCAAGACAGAAGCAAAGAGAAGACACAGAAGCAGAGAGTACCTGAGACAGAGTTAACGAGAGGGCTCTGAGCCAGAAGCAAGAGGTGAGGAGAAGCTGAGTCTTCTGGGTCTTTTTTTTCCCCTGCTGAATAGAGCCTTGATTATAGTGTTACCCAATGTCTGATAAATTTCAGTCTACTTTCTTAACATTTCATGGCGAGAACTACATGAATGCAAAAGGCGTCCCAAAGCTAAGAACCTTGAGTCAAATATGGGAGAAAAACTCCTACCATAGCTACAATTAACACCCCAATTTAGGTCTAATATTATAAAGGGTGATTTTTCAAGAAAATATTTTTAACTATCTGGTTTATTTTCATTCCCACTTCAGCCCAATGAGCCTAATGCGAGTCCCTTTTTTTTTTTTTCCTTCAGTAACAGCTGTTCTTTTGAACCTTCTGAATAGGCATCTGATTTAGATTTGAAGGAAGTCATTTTAGAAGCTGGTGCAGACTCGCATAAGCACAACTCAGATAAATCCAAGCCCATGCACCACAGATTTCTTTAAAAAGCAAGAAATCTGGTGACCAGCAAGGAATCAGAGTTACTGTTGAATCTAAACCCAGTGGACACATTTTCCTCCTCCAGGCTGTAAATTCAGGCATAAATGGTTTCCAGACTATTCCCTACTAATGAATTTAACATAGAAAATGTATCTGCAGCTCAACTACGAAAGAGGAAGAGCTTCTTTCAATTTTATTGGATCTCAGATCCATTATGACTTTGTGGCCTCTACTGGAGAAAAACATTCTCATATAAGGAGCTCTTATATCATTAAATAGGAAACGAAATAACAGTTGATGGTAGCAGCCCCTGCAGGAACTGTCTGGCTTCTGACCCACCATATTGATGACTGGTTTGCTTGCCTACTCTGGGGCAGGGTTTTTGGTGAATGCAATAAATAAGTTTAACTTGACCAAGACTGCATTTATGTCCCATGCAATGACTACAAAATTTACAACAAAAAAAGTTGTAATTGAAAAGTCATTTAAGCTAATTTTTTTCCCCTTGCAGAAAAAAAAAAAAAAGAAGAAGAAATGGGGCTTTAAGAAATTTAAACTAGCATAGGTTGAAGTGCAAACCTACTAATAATGGTCATTTAAATACTTACAATTCCATCTCTATCTGGTGAACCTCTGTAACAAAAAGAAATTGGTAGCTATTAGGAAAATGAATCATTCTTGCTACATAGTCTCAAGTATGACAATAAGAATCATTAACCACCTTTCTCCCCCCTCTCACGAGTTCCAACCCCAGTAAACCTGGCTAATGAAAGCCAAATCAAAATGGATTGGTTGAGTGATATTTGAGTGTGGGGTGTGTGTATGTGTGCGTGGGAGGGAGAGTCTCATTAAAAACTGAAATCCAAAAGGCACAAGTTGCTGGTGCAGTGTCTTGAGAGGAGAATTCATTAAGAGCTGTCCCACTCAGCAGCCTTCTATTTAAAACTACCACCAGGAATGCAAACCCATTTGTTCTCTCTCATCTTCTCCCCATAAGTGGTCTTGAATTTCCCCCTATAAGAAGGAACTTCTTATACTTATAAGAAGAACTTATAAAACTACAAAGTAGTTTTCAACTTACTTTAAGAATCTATATTTTCTTCCATATTTCTAGAGTTACTGCTCCTTTGATTACAGAACAGGAAATGGAGGGCAACTTTGCTAAATGGCTTGCTTTGATGACTAAAGTCCAGGGTATTTAATCCATGGTGAAGCTAGGCTGCAGTGCTTAAGAATAAGGGCTTTAGAGTAGGATGAAGCCAGGTGTCCGGACTCTACCACTTATTAGCTCTCTGACCTTGAACATATTGAGTATTACTTAGTTCTCTAAGCCAGCTTAAATATGATAAGGTATATAAAGAACTTATAATGGTTCCCGACACATACTAAGTATTCAAAAATGTTTGTTTGTTTGTTACAGGTTTTTTCCTCTTCCGTGATGTCTCTACCCTAGGAACACAAAACTGTTCACTTGCAGCCATGTTAGACTTTATAGCCATAGAGGAAGGGTATTATTATTGTTACTTTGGAAAACTGAGCTGGAGAAATCGGAGAAAGAGAGAAGAAAAAGAGTAGTCACTTTATAACTTCTTATATTAATTAATTCTGTAAGGAGCTAGAAAAATATTATTCTATTAACATGGAGACCAGAATTATGCTTAGATGGGGACCTGCATTGTTTGGAAGAAAACCTTAGTAAGTGCCTGGGTGGACTATGAAATCTTGAAGAGTTTGGTGTGGTTGGAACTGTTCCTTAGCAGGTGGGACCAAGTGACAAAATTGTTTATTGCTTCATAGGGTGGGACAGAGGAGAGAGAGAGAAATGCAGAGTTGGTGGGACATCTTCTTGGCTTCAAGATGTGATTCCCCTTCCCCACCAACACCCCCTTCAAAATTAGCAGAATATTCTACTTGTATTACAAAACACTTGATGGGAGAGCATCATTTTCCATAATCATTTCTGTGTCCATGTGGATACAGGGATGAATCAGTGATACAGGGGCTAGAAGCAGAGAGGACCCTGATATTGAAAGACCATGGGAGTTGACAGAAATCTTAGGATCTTTGGACATTCGCTGGCTATGGGAAAAAGTTGGTTCAAAGAAATTTCATCTAAGATAGAAAGATAGGAAGAGTCTTAGCCAATAAAAGTTATATATAATTCATTGAACAACTATTGAGTGCTTATAATAGGCCAGGCACTAGGCTAGGGTCAGGAGATAAAATAATGAAGAAGACATGCTCATCATAGAGAGAATGAGACAGGCAAGTAAATCCAGTGGGTTATTATGGCCGTAGTAAACCCAGGTGGTAGGAAAGTACAGAGGAAAGGTACCAACCCATATTCATCAAAGTCAATTTTCCCTAGATTTGTACACTTCAAAAAATGAGCATTTCTTACTAGGATTTCAGCCTCTGCCAAAGGAACTGATAGAGAGGAGATTGCATCAAATTTTGCATAGGACACATCCAGAGGCACTGATCCTCGTGGGGTTGCCTTTCGGGGCAGGTGATAGATGTGGAGAAGACAAGGCTCTGGAGATAGTCCTGGCTGTGGTGTTGCCCACTATTGGTCCAGGTAGAAGGGCATAGCTATAGGGGAACTTAAATGGGAGGCCACTTGGTCTCATGCATATTACAGCTCTAGGGATGGCACTTCAAAAATCTTAATCAGAATAATTGTAATTGTACATAGCAGCGTTGGTATCTATTCTGATCCTTTGTCTTATCCACTGATGGAAATAGGGCTGCTGCTTCCCCGTATGACAGCAGTAAGCATGGTGGTATCGTGCACTAGCTATAGTGCCCAACTGTCCAGGTTCAATCAACTTATATTTCCTAGTTGCATAACCTTGGACCAGTACTTCACTCCTTTGTGTCTCAGTTTCCTCATCTATATAACAGCCGTGATAACAGCATATAGTTCATAGGGCTGTTAAAGGATTCAATAAGTTAATATAAATGAAGAGCCCGGAATAGTACCTAGAACATAGTAAATACTCATTAAATGCTACCTAGAATAAAGTTATTATACAAGCTGACCTAGGATGGGGAGTAGAGAGAGAGATTTTAGCAGCCTCAGACAATGGGGCATGTGTCCTCAGTTTATTGCCTAACCCCCTTTTATTAAGTTTTATACATTTTTAAATAATTTTTTTTTCTTTTTAAGAGCAGACCCATTATATTTACTGATTCTGTTTTAAAACTGATCATCTACCAGGAACACTTTGCCTCTATTTTAAAAAGTGACAGTCACCTCTTGCCACTGCTGCCTTTTCTCTTTTACCCTCCTATTGGTCTTGAATATAATTTTGCCCATCTATTCTTTTTTTTTTCTGAGTAATCAAAGAATAGGCACTTGACTCTGGACTAGAATACTGGCTCCATGTCTTATTTTTCTGGGTAGCCTTAAGCAAGTTACTTAATTCCTTTTGGCACTGATTTCTCATCTCCAAAATTGAGATATTATTTCTAACCTTGTTGAATTACTATGAGGGTTAAAAAGGATATCAGTACATACAAAATACCCTGCACAGGGCCTGCCACGTAGCACAGGCTCCTCTCTCCTTTCCTCTTTCTATCAGCCATTGTAACGTTGATCAAATCAGGAAGCTCTGGTTCTAACCCCACTCTATCTAAGGACACTCAATCAACTGAAGTTGGAACTGGCAGCTACCATAGCAGGTTACTTGTCAACCCTCACGGAGTTGCAACGGCCCTGAAAACAGTTTGTATCAACAGGGTTTCAGTGACTGCAGACTAACATAAGCATTACCTAAATCTGAAGGGATAGCACATTGCCAGAACATTTCTCCAGCCTTCTGCAAGAATGATATATGACCCAATTAGAGAGCAGGGGCTCATGAAAAGCAAAGGCTTACACTAAACGTCTTGTCCTTTGACCATCGCTGCTGGTGGAACCAGTTTATAGCTAATTTGCTATCACCTAAGTAAACTGGGGCGCTCAGATGATAAGAAGTAAAGGACAGATGCTTGGGATTTTACAAGAAAATGTCTTGTTAGAATATTTCAGAGAGATATTGGGCATCTACACAAAGCCATGAAGAGTAACTTCCTCATTTTCATGTTTTTAGAAGTGGTGATGGAAGAGTGGTACTTTGGCCACCTGTAAATGAGCTCAGTCTGCCCTGGGGAGGTTGTTTGACCTCTTTTTCCTTTTGAGGGAGCTTCTTTCCTTTCTAATTTTCTTCACACACCAGAGATTATGTATAGTCAGTTACAGAAACCATCTCAAAGAAAAATGGATTTGTTTTCTGCTAATGATGTTCTCCTGAGATATGTCTAATAGTGTCCCCCACAACACACGGCACATTGTAGGTGGCAAAGGATTCTGCTGACAGACGGACTGCTACAGTGTCTGGCCTTTTAAGGAAATTCAATTCCATCTAGTGCAAACTGAGGCCCATTAGAGGAAAGTGTATTCTAAGTCCGTGGAGCTATTGGCAATGCTGAAACCAGAGCCCAGGTCTTCCGACTCTGGTGAACGAACCATCTCCTATTCTGGTTAATGTATCAAAGTTGGCAATTTCTTAAGAAATAATGAAAATTATATAATGCTCAGAAAAATTTTTTTCTAATTTAATCATTTAGAAAAATTGGCAAGACTAGAGTAAATACAGCTTCCATGAAATAATTATTTACTAAAAGAAAAAACACAAAGAAAAGGTAAGAACAGGGGACTTAAAACTTGATATCTGGACAAAAAATAGCTTTTTACCCCCCAATCCTTTACAGTCTCTGGTTTAAAAGCCTTCAAGTCTTCAAGGTTGCCCACTGCCTAAGGAAGGAAGCCCAGACACCTCAGCCTGGCTGGTACTTAAAGCCCTTCCTATCTGGCCCTGATCTCCTTTGCAGCCTTGCCTCCCACTATTACATTTACGTGTGGCCGACAAGTAGACAGACTGCTCTGTTTAGCTTGTCCCGAATACCTACTTGGCTTTTCCACATCTCTGCTTTGGCTGTTGTCCCTTGGCATGAAACGCATGTCCTCATCTTCTTGAAGGCCAAAATCAAGGCTCCTCCCTCTTTGAAGCTTCACTGATCATGTATTCAAATATGAGCTTTCCCACCCTCCAATTCCCTGGAAATTCCAATTCTAATCGCTCCTAAGGAACTTACCACATATTAATTTGTATTAATGATAACAGGAGTAGTGGCTGCTACCATTCACTGAGCGTTTACTAAGTACGTGTTACCACGGTAGTCATAACAAATGTTAGCTCTTTTAGTTATATGAAAGATACTTCAATTTGCGTGATAGATATTCTATTCCATGAATTATAAATTCTCAGAGGACAAGCCCACAGGGCAATTATCAGCACCTTGTGATAAAATTTATGCACGATAAAAACGTACAGAATGAAAAGCTAAAGTTGCTTTTTTTTTTTTCTTTTCACCTGTGCCTAAACAACTATTGATTTTTGCATTTTCTAACTTTCTTTCAGGGCTTCTTGTCAAATAAGGGGTTTTATAGGTTCATTATTCTGCTATACAGCAGACCACAGCAGATCTGCGTTTCCACACGGTCACAGCCAGCTGATGCTGAGCAGTGGTGCTCTCCTTAAGTACATACGTAGAATCAGTGTCCTTTTCTTTCTTCCGTATTCCAAAGGCCTTCCTTGTACGTTTTTTCAATCCTGTGGGAAAACAACAAAAGGTCAAAAAATCTATTTTCTATTTGAATGTTCCTAGCAACATGCAAGTGAACATATTTTTAAAGTTGCAATATATTAGTTAAATTTGAACGTTCAAAAACCCGTGAAAGTTTCTTCATGTGTATGCACGTGTGTGTGTGCATGTGCATAGGATTCATTACTGTTTTTCAACAGATGTTTATCAAGGACATGGCACTGTAAGTTCTTAGCCCTATGAGCAATGTAAGAATATTAAAAAAAAAAATGGAAAGGAGATCAGGACAAAGTACAATAAAGTAGGCAAGCTTTTCTTAGACTATTGTTAGCCATCGCCCAAATTGGCGCTATGCCAAGAAACCCCATCACAGACTTAGAAGAACAGTAATTTCCAGGGTAGGCGGATTCTGGACACTAGGATAGTTCCAAGACAGAGATTATGTAAACCATACGAAACAGCCACATTGGCCTGACACTTCTTTGTATCCCATATTCCCAGTTCATCTTTTTCTACTTCCTCAATTCAGTGGCTATACTGGATTCTCTGAACATCCCCAATATCTGTTCTCCTGTATCTCTTTTCTCTTTATGTGGTCCTTGCCACTGGCTGAAATGCTTTTCCTGTTTTGTTGATATTTACAACTTCCATATGTGCCTTCACAGCCCAGTCAAATGCCCCCTCCTCTGTGAGGGCCTCTCAATCTTCGTGCTGTCAGAACTGACTATCCTGTGCTCCCCCAAATGTTGCTGTTATATGTATTACAATATATCAAAGCATTCCACTTATTAGTTCCTACGTCAGTTTCCCTCATAGACTGTAAGCCTTTCTAGGACAGAGGCCAAGGATACCCTTGGTATGTCCTCTACGCCAAGTAGAGGAACCAGATAATATTTGTTGATTTAAGATGTTTTCCAGGAAGCATCATTCAGGTGGTATTGGGGTAAGAAGTCTCCTTTTCTTCCATCCTGGACAAACCAAGCCTACTCTTGTATCTTCTATTCTTCTCCTGTCAAGGCTCTGTCAGGGATTCCTATCTCCCACGTGTCCTGTAATTACATATGTGGCTTGTGTGTTTCTCATGTTAGTCAGTATTATTCAAATATACCAATGCCTATATAGTCAAAACCTTAGACTTGTTACTGGTGGTTTGGAACTTCATCCTGACAAATTAGAGCTGGAAAAGTCACTGACGTTCAGGATTTGTTTGGCACTACCAGGTGGATCAAGGGGAAAAACACTGACAAAATCAGAGATTTGATGACATCTTTTTTTAAAACATGTGAGTCAGCCCAGACCACTCAGATGATCTGAGTCATTCATTATCTGGCTCTTAGGATACTACTCAAATATAATCTCCAAAATGCCTCGGTTTGTCTAATTTTGTATTTGAATAGTCATTCCATTTAAGATGTTTAGGTCTTTAAAATGTCAATGTTTGTTTTAAAAAAAATCTCCTCCCACATTAAGCTATTCTCCATTACCCTCCACGTGAAGAGTTTATAGAAAACTTATTGACATTTAAAACTACCCACCCATAATATTTAGGAACACCTCCTCTCTGTTCATTTTTAATTTTGATTGTGAAAAACTTCCTTCTTCTCACCTGTAATTGCCTTATCTCCTTATAGGGACAAAATATTGTAGTTAAAATCATTTTCCTCCTATAATTGTTCTTGGGCTTCAAGTCTCTTACTTGGCTTCTCCATGCTTCTAATTCAGCTTTGGAGTCACAATGAATGCTATATTCACCAGTCACTACTGGTTTTTATAGAATTATAAACCAAATGCTATTATTATCTTATGTTTTCAAATTACTCTATTTTCTGCAACTTGACCATGAGACAAGAGATAGCATGCCCTACCAAACAGATGAGAAAATACAGACAAATTCCAGTAATTCTTGTATTAAATTAGTAACAGAGCAGGCAATAGTAATTTTCCATAGACTCTGTCCTGTTTTTGACCACCAAACTTGGATAATAGCCAACATGAACTAGGTCATGAACGTCACGAGTTGTCCATTTTCCAGTGAAAAGTGCCCTGGATCAGGCTTCAGGAGACAGAGTCCATTCCCAGCATCATTTCTAATTGTGTAGATGAGTATGAGTTACATTCTTTTTGTATTTCCATCTCTCAGTGTACAACAAATCAGCCAGTAATAAGGAATGAAAGAATTTGCATATGTTCACAAAATGCAATGCCATTCTGTAGTTTTAGTTTCACTGAAAGTCGTATTTCCCATATGTAAAATACATTCCCATATATGGAACATAAATAGGAATACACTAGAGATGTGACATTCCAGAAAAACAAAACTAATCGAATTATTGCATAAGAAAAAACACGGAAGACTTTTCCCCCTTGAAAGGTGGAAAGATATGAGAAGTTTATAAGAGTATGAAGAAAACTCTGAAAGACTAAAACAAAGTTATGAAATATAAAAGTTATTCGTATCTTAACAGCTTTTTGAGAAGACCCAGGAAGAAACAGTCATACCAACCATGTTAAAAGTGAATGGAGAGGTGTGGTCAAGTCTTTTGAGAGTTTATTTAAAAATATTCAAAGAAATTCTTCAGAAGAGAGCAAGGACAGTCAAAAATCTTACAGGAGTAACAAGTTTAAGACACTGTGTCTGGTAAAATGATAAGCTTAAAAAACAGTATATCCAATGATTTTTCACTTCTGACTCCAATATAGTGTAATTGTTTTTAGGCTGGGTCATGAATTTTTGTCAACTATTTCTTTACCAAAAATAGGAGGGAAAAAAAATCAAGTGTCTTTGAGAAATGAAGTAAATAACTTTTCCCTTGCCAATATCAAAACAAAGAGATCTAAAGAGAAAGAATTTTAAGGTCCTGATGATCTGGGGCTAGAACAGTTTTCTTCCAAGCTATGGAATTGAGAACATCCTCCTGTGTGCATGCAGAACTGGGTCGGAAGTCTGGCCTGTGCCTCTTAGCGTCCCTTCACCTAATTTAGATTCTTTTAGCTTCCATCGGTATTATGGGAGAAGCTAGCAAAGTCTGGGAACAACAACAACAACAAAATTAAAAACAGACTGAGCTTTAAGAGGGTAGGAGAGCTTATTTCAAAATAGGTAGTCCTGGATATGATATTACAAGATAGTGAAATAAAGAAACATGCAGAAACTGACAATAGTGACAGCACAAATATATATAGTAATATTTGTAGCTATCATTACTGAGGTCCTACCTATGGGCCAGGTACCAGCTGCTTTGCATATGTTGACTCATTTAATTTTCTTACAAACCTTGTGAAAAAGTAGGAGATGTTTTCTTTGCAAATGATGAGCCTGAGGGTTCACCTGAGTTAGGTTTTATTTATCATCATCTCTAGGGAGGAAATTGGAGGCTCCTTCTCCCTCCATGGATCCCCAAAGTACCTCTGGACTCTGTCCTAGGTTCCTTTACACTCTCTCCCTGGGGCAATTTCATTCACTCACATGGTTTTATTTTCCATCTGTATGCAGATGAACCCTAAATCCATAGGTCAGATCCAGTACTATCTCATGAGCTTCTGGATATACAGCACTTCTTCTCATGCTCAAACTTCTACAAAGAGACATCAGGTTTCTTTGAAAGCCTTTAGGTGCCTATATATATACATATATATATATACATATATATATATATGTATATATATATATACATATATGTAATCAAACCTCTAAAGGTATGTCCAATTGATTAGTTTACAATTATTTTCTGAATAAAATCTCCCTTAAAATGAAATAGTTCTCCATGAACTAATGAATGGATAAACAAAATGTGATGTACCCATACAATGGCATATTATGCAGTCATTAAAAGGAATGTGATACTGACACATGCTACAACATGCATGAACCTTGAAAACATTATGCTAAGTGAAAGAAGCCAGATACAAAGAACCACCTATTGCATGAGTCCATTTATGTGAAATATCTGGAGTAGGCAAATTCACTGATACAGAAAGCAGAGTAGAGGTTGCCAGGGGTGGAGTAGAGGGGAAATGAGGAGTGACTGCCTAATTGGTACAGAGTTTCCTTTTGGGATATAAAAGTTCTGGAACTGGATAGTGGTGATGGTTGCCCAACACTGAGAATGTACTGAATACACTTAAACATAGCCAAAATGGTAAATTTTGTCGTTTGTATTTTATCACAATAAAAAAGAAACAGAATAGCTCAAGCCAGATTATTCTGTGACCAGAGGGAATAAAGATAGGAGGGAGTGAAAAAGAAAAGAAAGAGACAAGGAAGATTGGCTTAAAAGTTTGGAATCTTTTTTTTTCCTTTTTATTCATTCTTTTGTAAAGTTGTCAAATATTTAGTTAAGAAACTGGGAGCTATATAGTCACAAATCTGTGTTCATGATGACCTTCACCATCGCGAAAGTGATATGTCCGCAAGAATTTACAACTACAACAACCCTGCAGCTTTTCTCTCTCACATAATAGCTGTTTACAAAAAGCTTGTCATAAACACATTTTTATGTAATGTTCCTTTCAGCTTTTCTCATCAGATCACAATGTTATGTTAATCCCTACTAGACGGTAAGCTCTGTGAAGTCAGCCACTCTACTATGTAGATGCCTGTCTTTATTTTCACTGCCCCATAGTGTTTCACGAATAGAACATTCCTTAAAATGATTTACTCAATTGTGTTAAAACAGAGGCATTATTTCTCACCTTCTTTTCAGACTGCAAGTCAGGCCATTGGAAGCTTATGAAATCAATTTGCTAGGGTGAAACTTCCATTCGAAAATAAAGTAGAAGAGAAAAACTAAGTGTGCATTGCCTGTAGAAAGGATGAAGACTGCATCATGAAATTCTTGGCCTCAGCTGTGTGGGTGGTGAGTGTCTGCAAACTGGGTGACCATGTAAAATATATTTCTTATGATAACTCCAAAAAGTTTGAAAGTCTTTTAAAAAAATAAACCTTTCTTTTAAAAGTCTTTTAAATTTAAAACACAAATTACTGTGTTCACTATGTTTTTCTCTGAAATGTCTCCTAATTAAAAAATAAAGATACCTTCCTGACTTTGAATATACAACTCCACAGGTGAGGAAGAAATAATACAGCAAAAATTTACCTTTATCAATTTCCTTCTCTCCCAAGTGTAACTGTTCTATAGAGGTTCACTAAGCAAACACTAAATTCTAAATTTGAGCCTTTAAATGTTACAATGAAAACAGAATTTGTCAGAGGGCTCCTCCAAAACAGAAAATTTAGCCTCTATACTATATACTAATTTTAGCTAAAACATCAAAATCTGATACTCAAAAGAAATACAGAGTTTTTGCTTGGTTGGTTTCACATCTTCTATTTCTTAAAATTACAATTGAAATATTTTTCCCTAAAAATGAAGGCTAGTTCTATAGATGGACAGATTGAGATAACAGTCCTGGAGTTGTGTCCAAAACAGGAGAAATCAAGGTGTGAGCATCCTGTAGGCAGGAGCTGAGGACCAAACTCACAGAAGATTCTGCTGGCCTTCACAAGACGCTCTCCTGCCACATAGGAGTGAACGTGGAGAGTCCTGCCAATACCTCCTCTTTTCTCTCCTTGTCCTGAATTCCTACCATTCCACTGCTAGTTGGTAAGACAACAAGAAGAGGTCAAAGGTAGACTGGTCACCATCCTATCAGCATGTTGGCAGCAAACTGGTTTATCTCCAAGATAACTTAAAGGGACTGGGATGGGAAGAGATGTGGCACTATATTATATTACCTTCCTCACTTATGTCACAGTCTTACACACTGCTTTCACTAACAGCTCTTTATTATGTTAAACCCCCCATATAAGCATTTTGCATTTAAAATTGATGAAAAGGTGTCACTTTTGCAGATCATGTTCCTGGGGTGTACTTGATCCTTCTTCCCACTCCTCTACAAACAGTACTTTTGAGCAGAGCTTGGACCAGTCATGGCCTGGGCACAGAGCTGGCTCTAAGAGTGACCTAGAGCTTTGGAAGAAAGAGGAGAGGGTGGCAGTGACAGCTGTTTAGGGTCAGTATGTAAGACACAGTTCACAGAGGAATGCAAACCATCTTCTCGTGTATCTCCTCCAGAAGCATGAAGATGCCCCTCCCAGATACAGAGCAGGAGACGTGGTGGAAGGGAGCAGAAGGACTGCTTTCTTTGGAATCCAAAGATCTGGAATCAAATCTTTTTTTTTTTTTTTTTTTGCGGTACGCGGGCCTCTCACTGTTGTGGCCTCTCCCGCTGCGGAGCACAGGCTCCGGACGCGCAGGCTCAGCGGCCATGGCTCACGGGCCCAGCCGCTCCGCGGCATGTGGAATCTTCCCGGACCAGGGCACGAACCCGTCCCCTGCATCGGCAGGCGGACTCTCAACCACTGTGCCACCAGGGAAGCCCTGGAATCAAATCTTAATTGGACCTCTTACTGGCTGTCATTTGCAGCAAAACGTATAGAGAATCTGAGAGGCACTGCGTTACTTTCAATATAAGATTCATGTCCTCCCAGGACATGAGGTTTGGAGGAATAGCCTCAGTTTTTCTCTCTGTAATCCCTAGGAGTGAGGGGAAGGCAGCGCTGGTTCACTGAGTCCCTCATACGTGTCACGCACTAAGCATTTTCACAAACTAACACTTTCAACAAGCCCAGACGGTATTACTAACCCCTACTTTATGGATTAAGAAATAAACTCAAAGTGATTAAGTTCCTTTTCCAAGATCACCAAACAAACAAGTTAGATAAGACCAAGATTTTGAGCCAGGTCTGTATGCCTCCAAGCCAAGCGACTTATCCGGTAGTCCCGATGCTTCTCTCGGTACCCAGGGCCATGCTTAGTACACGGTGGACACACCTTCCATGTTTGTCTTAACACCTTTTTAAAAAGCCACTGAATGTTTGTATAATAATTAAAAGAAAAACCAAATGACTTTTCTGGATGTTTGCAATCTACATTCCATTGATGTTTAGTGTTTGAATATTTATTTGTATATATGGAGGTATCAGGGAAAGAGAAGGAGCCCTAAGCTGCATGGGGTGGACCTATCTGACAGCATGTGCATTGGGGGAGGGGTGTGGGGTGACCTCACCACATTTTTAGGTGAAGAATGTATACAGTGGCACATTGAAAAGCTAAATTTAGCCCAAAACACACATCATGAATAAAAACCAATAGATGTAATTTGTTAAGTACTTAAGATGTTTCAGGAAATTCATCAGGAACTTCCTTATCTTAGCTCAACACAACCTTATAAAGCGGGAGCTATTATTATTGTATTGATTACATACCATGGGGCATGAGGAGTGACTGGTGTCAGGTCACACAGGTGGCAATTGACGGACCACATTTCTTTTTTTTATATTCATGGTTATAGTTTATTACAGAAAGGCTTATTACAAATTAAAATCAGCAAAGGAAAAAGGATGCTTAGAGCAGATTTCAGGAAAAAACCAAGTGCAAGCTTCCAGTTGTTCTCTCCTACTTTTGCATGGGTAGTGCTTAATTCTCCCCGTAGCAATGTATGACAACACATGTGAAGTGTTGCCAACCAGGAAAGCTCACCTAAGTTCAGAGTTTTTACTGGGGGTCAGCTCACATAGGCATGGAACACCTGCATGACTGACCTGAGGTTTTCAGTCTACAGTCCCCTAGATGTCGACTGATAAACCCAAAGCTTCAGGCATACAAAGACAGATGCTCACCACAACTCACACTGTTAGACTAAACTATCTGCTATGGCTGAAGGTTTCAGATATACAGTGCCACTCTTATCAGGCAGGGTATTCCAAGGGCTCCCTCGGAGTTTAGTTCCCAGCAGTTGCGACAGACCACATTTCAAAGTCCCCTCTGCCTAACTCCAGAGTCTATGCGCTTCAAGTCTTTGGAATATCTTTCTGTTGGTTGACAATTCGTCTTGCCTTCTTATCAAAAAACCCAAAAACCAAAAAAACCAAAACCTTGATTTTTTTTTTAATTGAGAAACATTTTTAGGGAAATTAGGCAGTACATTTGTTAAACACAAAGACTGTGTTTTGCATGTTTAAATCTTTTTGTGCTGCCCAGTGAACATAAGGAGACCCAATAAATGTTTGCTAAATGGATTATTTCTGTAATAAATGTAAATTTTCAAGCTTGAGACTTCGTCAGCTTGGAGGGTTACTCAAAGGTGAATCACATGTAATGGAATTACTTATTTTCTGCAGGAACCCAGGCCAAACATTTGGTCTCAATAATAAAAAACAGGCAAATTTAATTGCCCTGGGCGTAATGCCACATATTGACAGCAACTCTCACTGGCAATGTCTATTAATTATAATGGCCACTGTATTTCTGTCAGGAAAGACTAAAATGCTTTGCGTATTAGCTCTTCCCCTAAGTTTTAAATATAGGTACTATAATCCAATTCAGATTCTTTGTCCTAAGAAGGTCTTACAGAAAAATGTAAGACCAGTTAAGATGAAGGCCACTCTCTCCCAAGATTTTTTATGATATTTATGATTTCCAGTGCCTAGACTATTGCCTAAGATATGGGGACGCTTAATAGAGGTGAGTACCAGGGAATATGAAAAGTCAAGTTCAGTGTCGAGCAGTACCTGGCACAGGGTAGTCACTTAACAAAGTTTGTTGGTTGCTCTACCCATTTCCAGATTGTTCAAAATTGGTATGCATGTGGTCTGAATGCTTTACTTTCATTTTTATGTGACTCAAAGGAAATCCAGGTGATCTTTGTACTTAGCACAGAGCCTCTTTACAGTATGGTACCCCTTTATTCTGAGCTGAGCCTATTGGGGGAAATATGCATCTTAATGACACATTCCATCGGTGCTGGATTGCAAAAGAGGCTGATGTGGATGCCACCTTGAAATTCAGATTTGATATACGGGAGTTCAGGTTCGTGCGCTGAAATGGAGATGACCGTAAGACAATTAAGACTTCAAGGGCTAAAAATAGTAACAACTTTTTTTGTGTGTGTGGTATGCGGGCCTCTCACTGTTTTGGCCTCTCCCCTTGCGGAGCACAGGCTCCGGATGCGCAGGCTCAGCGGCCATGGCTCACGGGCCCAGGCGCTCCGCGGCATGTGGGATCTTCCCAGACCGGGGCACGAACCCGCGTCTCCTGCATCGGCAGGTGGACTCTCAACCACTGCGCCACCAGGGAAGCCCAAATAGTGACACCTTTTAAAGAAATACTTGATCCTTTGGAGACATGGAAGAAATGTTGAAAAGAAAATGGTCATGGAACAGGTTTGCCACAAACGAACTTAGTATTTGCTATGCCAATATCAGTGCAATGAAGGAGTTGAGTGGGAATGGGAAGAATTTTAAGCAGGTGAACAACTTCTATTAAGCTTTAAATACAGTATCAAGATCCATGGGAAACATGCAGTTGTAAAAAAACGTAGGAGCTTTGAGCTCTGAAAAACTTTTGTTCAAATCCCATCTTCACTACCTCCTGGGGTAAGTTACATAACTTCTCTGACTCTCAGTTTTTTCAGCTATCTTAAAAGGTTTTTGTAAAGTTTAAATGGGTGTAAAAGCTTCGTATCATACATAAAATATATTGTGCATCATTTTATGCATATTTTTCTTGCTTTTCTTGCAGTTTTGATAGTTACAAAGCAACTAGAAATCAGCTATTTTAACAGATTACATAAAAGTAACTAAATGCCTGATTTCAGCACTTACAGCATCTCCCTAGCTCTATTCCTTTAGAAATAAAAATACAACATCAAAATTTGAAAATAATCAAATTTTCAAAATCTCAAGCTTCTCCTGGTTACAGCTATAAAAACAAAACCAAGATCAAGAAATGTAATTTACTAACATCTATCATAAAATATAAGTGGGGATTTAAAAACTCACAGTAAGAAATACAACAATCTCCTGAAGCAGGAAAATACATCATTGATGAAGCCTTTACTGTGTGCAAATCTACTCCAAACTTTAATCAGCTGGTCATCCCAGCATGATTTGAAAGTAAGTCAGTGTTACTTTTACTTGGGTTAGTGGTATATAGAATTTGTTTTCTGCTCCTACCAGGTAGGGAGAATAACACTTCAAACACTAGTGAAATTAATTTGACGTGTTCCTTGGGAACCTTGTTCTGTAAAATGGTTTTCCTCTTATTCTCTATTTCTCTCCCTCATTCTCTTTCCCCACATTCATTGATTCTCTTCTCTCCCCTCCATCTCCAGTCCCTCCCCAGCCTGACACTGACACGTAAACAGAACTGAAGTTTAACGATCCTGCACAGAAGGATTCTGGTTTTCAGGCATAAACAAATCACCAAATCTCATTTCAGGCATAAACAGAAAAATTCACCAAATCTCATTTTCCAAACACTCCATTTTCAACAAGAAAATAAATCCAAAAGAAAGCAAACTGCACAACGACAGAAATGCTTTTCGTATGCTCTTGTCTTTTTATATTTCATCTGGAGAGGAAGGAGCAAGTCCTTTGGTCAAATTTCTAAATTGTTACGACATGTGGCATTTAGCGCTGTGAATTAAATTCTTCAAATGTGAATTAAAAAAAAAAAAGCTGGAACATGTCCTACAAAGAATCATTTTGGTTTAAGTCTAACCTACTACATGGAGGCAGAGGTGAACAAAGGAAAGGAGATTTACATGGCATGGCTGACACAATACATCACAGGTTATTAGCAAACCTTATTTACTGGGAATCCATGAAGTCTACTTTCTGAAATGGAATGGAAATGGTTTAAAAAGTTAAAAACATATAAACATTAAGTTGGTTTTTTTAAAAAGAAGATCAGTTATCAGAGAAACATACACAAAATAAGGGTTTAAAGGAACTAAATACAGAATTCACGTCTAAGTCCTTTTGAGAGGTCTCTGGAATGCATGTGGATTGATTCTGTTTGTAAGATTTATAATCTCATCATCATCATCATCCATCTATCTAGTCACCTGTCCTCTATACATTTGCCTGCCCACCCACTCACCCATCTATCCTTTGGCTATACATTTCAATAGGTAACAAAGTTCAATGTCATGAAATTATGCCTGTTGTATAATATAAATCTACCAAGTTGCAATGAAAATCTACTCTCCTTTAGTCTATTCTCATTGGAGGTAGAAAATATCAAGTCCATCCTCTTGGAAAATTAACCCTTGGTAGGCTTCTTGATTTATTAAGCCATGCCCTCAGCATCTTGGTAGACTAAACAGCCATGTTACTCTTCCCTTGCTTCATTTACCAATGTTATATTCCAATCACTTAAATTCATGTTTGTTACTCTACAAATGATCTCTGATTCTAGGTCTGCATATTTACCTAGGAAGCTCAGATGGCAATTTTCCCCATTACTGGTCAGTATTCTCTTCATCAGTTTCTCAGTGTTGGGCAGGGAGATAACTCTAGTCTTTTATTCAATGCCCAGAGTCATGCAAGCTCCTGTATTTGGGATCACTATCAGAAGATCTCATCTTCTTATTTGATGGTTGATAGAACAGGAACGTATTGGACATCTATCATGTGCCAGGGCCTCTCCTGGACTAGAGATACAGTGTCTAATATGACTCTTGAATTATGTGAAATCAAAGATAAGTTACTGGGCTTCCCCGGTGGCGCAGTGGTTGGGAGTCCACCTGCTGATGCAGGGGACACGGGTTCGTGCCCCGGTCCGGGAGGATCCCACATGCCGCGGAGCGGCTGGGCCCGTGAGCCATGGCCGCTGAGCCTGCGCGTCCGGAGCCTGTGCTCCGCAACGGGAGAGGCCACAGCAGTGAGAGGCCTGTGTACCGTAAAAAAAAAAAAAAAAAAAAAAGAAGAGTATCCAATCCAGTGTAAATGGTAAGGTCTCTCTCTTCCCTTGTTTGCATGAAAATGGGAGGAAAATCCATTTTCCCTAGCAAAACATCTAAGAGCATATTTTCCAATTTCTTCCTTTGGGTAGCATTAACTCTAAAATTCTATAAAATCTTGCTTATTTGCTTTTCAACAATCTATCAAGATAAGGACAAGTGTTTACACGAGGCATGGATAATCTAAACTGGAACTTCCTCCTTAGCCAGTTCCTTTGCCAGAGGTTCCCTCTCCATGGAAAATAGTACCATCATCCCTCAAGATGCTCCATCCAGAAATCTAAGAAGCTATCTTTGACTCCTTTCCCTCCCTCTCCACAGTCAATCGATCAGAGAGTGCTGTTAGCTTCTTATGTACATCCAGTCTGTTCACACAGGCTCCTTCCATCTCTGTCATCTTCAAGACACGGCCTCTAAGATTGTCGTGGAAGGGAAAGAAAGCATGAGGAAGTTACCTGGGATACTTTACTACCTCAGCCAGGAGGGACAGAGTTATGCTTATATACCACTGACCAGAAGGGTTTGGGCTTATATACCATCTGGTCTCACCTAGATGTAAGAGATGCTGGAAAACAAAGTCCCTGGCTGTGAAGTCACTCCCCAGCAACAGCTCTGCGCTGTGGAAAGCAAGCTTGGCTCTTTGGGAGTCAGCTAGCTGTCTCTTCCAATCCCTATACACAAAAGCCTCACCTCCCATTTCACTTCTCTGCAGCTGAGAGCTCTAGTCCCACATAATTAATTGATTCTGCCACTTGCTACTTGTGTTACTGTCAATAAATTTATGCTTCTCTCGACCTCAGTATTCTCATCCACAAAATGGATCTTATCTCATAGGGTTGCTATGAAAACTAAATGAATCATGCATGTAAATTGTTTAGCAAATCAATGGCTTATCACAATCAATATTTTCTAGAAACTGAGTCTGGATATAAAATTCTTAAAATAATTCTTAAAATTGTTGGAATAAAAAAAAATCTATACTATGGTTTACTGAATTATCTTTTCACCATAAAGGTAATGGTTGAAGAAGACTTTGGAGATTTTTGTTTCCTTTTTTCCCCCCTAAAATCCCAGTTTAAGCAAAACATTCTTGTTCTTTGAAGAAGCTTTTAATAAGCCTCCATTAAAGAATTAAAAAGGGGAAACAACATGGCACAACTGATAGGCAGTTAAATCACAGAATATCAGGGTACAGATTAACTAATAGATAAGAAAAACTGAAGTGCTGGGAGACTAAAGCAACATGCCTCCAGCAACACAGAAAATTATAGAGAAGGCTGGATTCAAACCTTTGTCCCTTTACTTTAGTTCAATATACTTTACCATATTGCTTCATTATGTATGAGTGGGCATAGGTATGTGTGTGTATAAAAAATAGCCTGGCATTCCCTGGTGTTCCAGAGGTTAAGACGTCACACTTCCACTGCAGGTGGCACCAGTTCGATCCCCGGTGGGGGAACTAAGATCCCACATGCTGTGCAGTGCAGCCAAAAAGTTAAAAAAAAAATATATATATATATATATTTTATATTTATATAAAAAAATATAAAATAAAATATATATATTTTATATATACATATATATAAAAAAGAGAGAGAAAGTACACAAACTATCTCCCATAGTGCTCTAGAATGCCAAGTAGTTTTAGGTTTGAATAGTTTTTGTTTCTACTTCTATGCTAAATATATCTCATTACTTTCTAAATGTCTAGAACCGTGTCATGAATCCCTATTTGCTGAATAGCATTCCCCCAACAATCTGGGTCACAATTCCAGTGACACTAATACCATTTTAAGTGGAAATTTGGCATAACGTTTTGACTAAATTTTCTGTTAAGTACTCTAAAAAGACTTTTCATTTCATGAGACTATAACCTCAAAGGCAGAAGGAAGTAAAAGGTGACTTTTATAATGATAAAAACAAAACAAAACAGAAAAAAGTCATTAGAAATGGGGTTTGTAGAAACACCAAGATCCAAATGCTGAGTCTGAATTAAGCTAATCATGTGGTCCCTTCCGCAAATGTATGTTTTTCTTCCTGGAACAGTCATGCTAACAAGAGTAATTCTATGCGAAATTCAAAAGTTTGCTAGCATCCTAGTCAGGCTGCCCCACATATTTCTCCTCTGCAATGCATTTGAAAACCCCAAGTGACTGTAGTTCCTTCTTTTTTACAGCCACCTAAATACATGCCCACACTTGGTTCACCTCCGCCATTTTGTTTAATTAGAGGCCCCTCAGTGATTTCAGCGGAATTCAGTCTGCTCTGAAGTTACCAGAAGACAGATCTCCTTGCTTAGGTTGGCATTTCAGACATGGTCTATCATATTTCTCTAGTTTCGTCTCTCACTATTACTTGTAAACACTCCGCTCTGCAACCGAATGAAAATTCTCCTCATTCCCTAAACAAGTGTGCACGTCTGTGGCGTATGTATTAGCTTCTATTTTGAGGACTCTCTCTTTGGACCACCTTCTCTTTAGCAGATAACCACAGGAACCCACCTATGCTCCAGCTGGTTCATAAATACCCCACCACACCTGCAGGAGGGTCTCCTTCAGAACTGATTTTTTTCTCTTGGGTTCTTCCAAAACCTAAGACTCCACAATAGAAATTATCAAATTTTGCCTCATATGTCAGTTTACAGTGTCTTTGCTCTTTTGGATCTTAGGCTGTATGAGGACAGGACTCACTTCTCATTCATCTTGGGCCCCATCAGTGAAGCTAATTCAGTGCCCTGCAATAATGTCAACTAAGTTAACTTTGAATTGAGAAAAGGGTTCTAAGCCAAGCCAAGGCTCAGGTGTCAAAAATGACCTTCTCTATCCCTGCTGGATATAAGCAAAAAAATCAGGAGCTTTCAAGTTAAGTCTTCTTCCATCACTGAGAAAAGAAACTCCACTAAATACTTGCTAATCTTCACGTATACAAGCGTACGTATCATAAGTACAGCCAACATCCTAAAAAGCCAGCAGAGTTAATGAAGAAGTGAAACAAAGGTGAAAGAAGGTATACTAGTGTGTGTACACAAATAAGACGTACTAATGCTTGTGTATACAGCACAGAAGAGATCCTCAGTTTTTCTCATTGTCTGTTCCCTCCTGTTTTAAGGACAGAGACAACAATCTTACTAATCTTCTTTTCCAGACCAGAAGGGCAGCAGCTAATTAGAAGGGGTCAAAGAGGCAAAGTTAAGCATAGGTAGCAATGGCAGCTGCCAGAGAGGAAATGGCCCATCACACTCTTCAGAAAACGAGAGGGCTTTTGTCATCAGGCTACCAGCCTGGCTTGTAACAACAGCGCCTGATAGCTTTGTTGAATTATAGCATAGGGCATTCCGTGGTATTCTGAACAATGATAAATATAAAAAGCACTTTTTAGTTGTTTTAAGTAGTTACAAAACTGTTACTTCTCACCATCAAAAATGGGTTAAATGATGTTTGATGATCTTTGCTTAAGAAATATAAGCAATATAAGAATATTGATATATCAGAATATATGTTACATATGTTAAATATATATTTATATATTTATAATATGCAAACATATTAAAATTTCACTTTTGATATCTCTAAAATGTAATATATATTACACATAAAATATATAATATTTTTCTCTCAGAAAATTAATTTCTGTGGGGTAAGACTGGCTAGTCTTAGGGTAGCATTTATTAAACGCCTGCCAGGTACTTTCATGCATTATCTCATTAAAATGCACAACACCACACTGTGCTGTAGGTCTAATCATCTCTGCTTGGCAGACAAGGAACACTTCTTCGAGGAGTTCCACAACTTGCTGACACGGCATGGATTGGAAGTGATGGGCTGCGGTCTCATTTAGGCTTGTCGGAACCCAAGGCCTGTGCTCTTGACCCATATGTACGTGTCTGCTGGGTGACTGGGGAGAGAGAGCAGGGTGCACACAGTGCCCTGACCGTGCACTTGCTGAAGGCACTCGGGAGACCCGGTGATTCTCCTCTCGCTCCCCCAGTTTCCTCTGCCAGCACTCCTGGGAATATCTGCTCTAGATGGTCTGCTACATTCTCTTGCTACCATTATTACAGAAAAAGATGCGTACATTCAGGAAAATGAAAAGCAATAGCAAGAACTAAGTCGGTGGTTGGCATGTAGGGATGAAACACTTCCCTTGCCACCAAGTCCTAATGTTTTGAGTAGGCTTCCCCTCTGAAGAAATTGAAGAGATTGATCAGGCATCTCTGTGACAGGGTGTCCCCTGGTGGGGGAGCATCCCTCTGGGCCTTTCAGGACTCCCCCATGATAGAACAGGTTCAGCTACACAATCAGAAGGCAAGGGAAAAAGAAGAGACTGGTTCTCTCTATGAATTACCAGCTTTTATTTTAGCGATAGAGACAGTGACTTACTTTCTTCACTTACTCTCAGCCATCAGGTGCCGGCAAAACGTACCCTGCCACTGTGGTGCACCCTCCTTCACTCAGCTCTACTCAGCGGTAGACCGTGCTCGAAACAATCAGTCTGCTGCTTCACTGCTTAAGGGTACTCTCTAGGACTTAGCAGGTTTTATTTATAAGTAATGCATAGTCAAGGATGCTAGGCTACCTGGTCACTGTGTATAATAAAACTACAAGCCTTGGTCCCTCATCCTAAAGGAAATTGTCATTGGAGATAACCAAACAGTTAGTATTTTGTTTTGAAATATTGGAAATATGAGGAAATATGGGGAAAGTTCATGGTTAAAGGAAGGGTATTATAGACTCAAGCATGTTTCTTAAACAATTAAAACAGAACTTGGAATATCTGTTTGAATTCTGTTGAGGAAAAAATGTGATAAAAACCCCATAAGATAGTACAGTTCACAGAAACAATGCATGGCTCCAATCCTGTTTTCATCAGGGAGTATATTTGAGAATTCCGGGAAAAACATATTCATGAAAATGGTCTCTCTAGCTATAAAGAAATTTGGTCTTTTACTATGTAGCAGTGGCTCTTCACTTCTTTTTGGTCGCAGACTCCATTGAGAATCTAATAAAAGATAGGGATCCTCTCCACATAAGATATTGGCATAGACATCTATCTACCAACCTGTGCATATTATTCCTGCATTATAAACTGGCTAAATGTATCACGGACCTCAGGTTAAGCCCCTTCCTCTGTAGGAACTCATTTTCTTTTTGCATTAATGTGTAACAATAGCATATAATAAATGATCGTGGCCAAGACAACCCAGCAATGCCAAGCATTATGGTGAATCTTTGTCAGAAATTAAATGTTACTTAACACTTCAGAAGGCATCAGGGACTGAGTCAGGCTTAGAATTCAGTGTCTGTCCCTGGACCCATGATGATGGATGCTCTAAATTACAGTCCCTCAGCTGAGTCCTTTGTCATGTCTCACTCATGGAGCCTCCCTATTTTTCTTCTGGCTGGTCTAGTCATCCATCTGTTTCTATTACAAACAGCCACAGTGCTTTGGCTGGACCTGCAGCTTTCAAAACTGAGTAGAAGGAGGAAAGAAAACCCCAGAAGCTAAAGAGCTTGGTTATTAGCAATGATAAGGGAAGAAAAAAATAAACATAGTTCCTACTGTGTGTTAATTACAATGCTAGGCTCTCTCACTTATTTTATCTCATTTAATCTGTAAATCATTCCTGCTGGGTAGGTATTATCAATCCACTTTTTACATGCAGGTAAAAATCTAAGAGATTATGTGACTTGTGTAAGACACCATGGTTAATAAATTGCACTAATATTTAAATATATTTGTGTCTGCCTCCAAGTCTAGTATTTTTCTACTATATAATGCTTTTAAAAGTACTAATTAAAAACATCTGAGATCTAACTCCATGCTTCCAGTATCTTGAAATTATCTATGTCTGAGAGACCTCAAAGCTTCCTCAGATGAAAAGTTATGCATGGAGGAAAAGGTGACGTACACCTCCTAGAACATTCAGGTGAATTCCAACACTAAGGTCACATGGTTTTCACTGAGACAAAGCAGTCGAAACCTTACCTGGAGGACTGGGTTTCCATCCAGGAGCATTCAGACTCATAATGCTTTTTCTCCCAAGATGTGGCTAATTGAACCACAGAGACAATCAGAGGTATCAGGCAGTCATGATGAAACTTCGTATCCTCTTTCCATTCACCCTCAGACACCAAATTAGCCTTCACCTGTATTTCCTTCTAGATTAAGAGTCAAAGCTTTTATGGACTGTCATGACAAGAATATCAGCTTGTTTTGGGCTATAAAGGGGTCATGAGTCATTGTTTTGCTCTATTTGTTAAGAACTTTGGGACACACCGGATAACACAGTAGTTTTGTAATATCTAGACTGATTGCCTCCCCCCACATCCCATTAAGAGACAGTCTGGTATAATGACTGTGTCCCTACTCTCCTTAAATTCATTTCAAGTGTCTAGGTAGAAAACAAAGCCACATTACAATTCTTTAGAGAGATGTCTTACAGAGGTGTCCCATCTCTTCACCTTCTTTGACAGCTTCCCATTTCTACGTCTCCTTTCATTTCTCTACCTCTTGGGCAAGGTAACTGAGATGAGGTAAGCAGACAGTCTGGGGGGCCAATATTTCCAGAAAGTCCTGCTCATGGAGTTCTACCTGGGGAACTACTGCCATAGAGTAACTGAATAGTCAGATAAGAAAGCCTTCAGATGATGTCTTCCAAAGCCATGCTTAGAATGGACCCTGGCTTCTCCCTTGGTATCAACCTCCTGTAACTCACCTGAAAACATCTGGCAAATGCTTATTGAGCACCTACTATATTCTGGACATCATTCTAGATATTGTTCTATGGAGATAAATAAGATAGAGCTTCTGCCTTTGTGGAGTACTGCTGAGTTAGAAAAAGCGATTCACAAGTATAAAATTTCAATAGAGCATATTTGGGTACGCTTATGTGCAGTAGTTAGAGTCTATGAGAGCAAATAAAGACACCCACCCCAACCTGGGGACTTAGAGAAGAGCTCCATCTGACATGCATAACATGAGTATCAAAAGATGAGTAAGAGTTAGTCTGGTGGAAACAAAAAAGTGGGATGAGCAAAAAATGGGGTCTGGACTGAGGAAACCACATAAACATAGGCACAGAAGGATGAAACAGATGACATGCATGGACAAGTAACAACAATTTGCTATCTGTTACTAAAACTAAGTAAAAAGGAGACAGTGACAGGAGATGGGGCTGGAAAGGCAGGTAGGGATCTGGTCATAGAGAGTCCTCTATGCCATACTAGGTAACTTGGACTTCATTCTGTAGGTTATTATGAAGCAAATGCAGGCTTTTAGCAATGCAGTTACATGCTTAGACTTGTATGTGGTGGAGAAGATGGATTAAGAAGGCAAGACCAGAAGTAGGGCGACCAGTTTAAAGATCTTTGCAACAATCTAGTCAGGAGATGTGATAGGGACCTGGGATTGAGCAGTGGTACAGGAATGAAGACCACAAAAGTGGATTAAAGAATTTATTTAGGAGATAAAATAGGAAAAACTTAGTGAATGACTGGATATTGGATTGAGGGGTGGGACGAGCCCAAGATGACTCTAGTTAGAAATAAGGGGCTAAAGGTTGACTAGGGAAAACTCAAATGTCTCAAGAGTATACAAACAATCAGCTAACCCGTGGCTAATCCAATGCAATAATTTATACCTAGTTACATAGCAGCGATTGTTTATGAATTAGATATTCATCACATCATTTTGCTCCTCCCAACTGTCCCATGAGAAAAACACTACTTTGTTACAGATGAGGAAATGGGTTCAGGGAAAGTTAAATGGACTTGGTCAAGATCATATAACAAAGCAGTGGTTGAGAGAGCCTCAGACTTTCTAGATTTATACCAGTAACCTAGAAAATGATTTTCTTTTTAAGTTAAACTGTATAAAATTGTCCATATTTTACCATTTTGGCAATTTCATATGGTTCGACCCAACACTCTGGTACATTCTTCAGTGGAAGAATCTTGTGGTCTGAAACCTCCATGACAGAAATGCAGGCTTTTTCTTCAGTCATCCCACCAGAATCTTTCTGTTTCTGTACTTTAGTTGTTTTCCTCCACAGACTATTCTGCTACATTATGAGATGAAATTCAGAACCCTGGGAATAAGTCCAAGGAGTAAGCTTTGGAGTCCTAGTACCTTCTCTGATCTGGAGAAGAATGGCTTTTTCCCCTTGCACTTGCCCTTCTCAGAAATCTCACCATATTTAGATCACCATCGAGTTTTCCGGGGACAGACTCTAGGTAACTCACAGGGTTCCCATGAAGGCCAAATAAGAGAATACATGTGAAGGGGATTCATAAACTATAAAGTGCTGTTTAACTCATAGTACTGTGTTGTTATTCTCTTGTCATAATGAAGTAAAAGGGAGGAAGACAAAAATTTTAGTCAATATCCTTCAGACTCCTTTCTGATTCTGAGTATACGCACCTCAGCACATTCCAACATTCATCTGAGGTTCAAGCAGCTAGGCGATGATTATATCTAGCTACAGAAAATTAAAAAAGAAATACTCCATAGATACTTTTTTTATTAAGATACTGGAGGAGAGTTGGAAAGTGATTGTTTTTTCTATTTTATTTTTCTTTCCTTTCTAGACCTTACCTAAAATCTTTTGCCTGAAGAGATTGGGTTTTCCTACCTTAAAAATTTATATCATCTTTTAGTAAAGGGTTTCTCAATGTGTTTCACAGCTCCAGTACCATGAGGTCTGTGTGACTGGTTCTTCTTATTCTTTTTCATGCATAGCTTTATACTTCAAATGCTCTATCAGAAGCCATACAAGTGAATATTCTAATTCCACTGCTTTCCTTTCAGTTTTTAAAATCTCCTTACTATGTCTTAAACCACTGAGAAAACATTAATTGTTCATTTTTAAAATGGAAATTGAACTCTTGTAGGCCACTAAGCAGAGACAGTCTCCGAATTCACTCACCCAGAGACTGTGGGGTTTGATATGTAAATCCTGCACAGGGTGTGAGTTTATATATCATTCCTATTATTTATCCTATATTAGTAAATAAAAATCTTTACTCGAGAAGTACCATGAAAGAACTAAAAGTTTTTCCACAGTTAGACTGAAAAACCTTTAATACCCTCTCCTTAAAGGCTGAATACTCTATTCTCACCTCGTTTTCTAAGACAAACTGTTGTCAAATAGCATGAGCTTAAAATTTATCATGTATTTTAGGACTGATTCATTTAGGCTCCACCTACAATAAGGTGAATTTTCTCATATGTTTCTTCTGATATACATGTTTGAAAAAGGGAGAAAACAAGTACACACACAAACAAATCCCACTGTTTTCCACAGACAATAACTATAGCTCATCATGTTATTTTATTTCAGAGAGGTCAGTTTTAATTTAGGACTTAATTTAATTATGTAACACTTTAAAACATTTATGTGAAACTTTTTTTAAGATTTTTTTTTTGATGGGGATCATTTTTAAAATCTTTATTGAATTTGTTACAATATTGCTTTTGTTTTATGTTTTGGGTTTTTTGGCTGCAAGGCATGTGGTATCTTAGCTCCCTGACCAGGGATCAAACCTGCACCCCTGCATTGGAAGGCAAAGTCTTAACCATTGGACCGCCAGGGGAGTTCCTATGTGAAACTTTTTTTTTAAGTTCTAGGAAATTTCCAATGTTACTATAAGCAAAATATTCAAACGCATTACAAGAAAATAATCTTTTTTTTTTCACATCGTTATAATTAATCATTTTTAAGGTGAGCAAGGAGAGAACATGCAAATTAGGAGATAATCTGATGCTGCTTTCTGTTCTACACTTTGGCCATTTGGGTTTATTAGTTATGCTCAGTCTAAACACTGCGGTTGACTCTGGAATTTCAAAATTCAGAAAATCATTGATAATTTGCCCAGATTGGCAGGGAAAGCTGGGAGACCTCTATATTGGTGTCTTGCACCTAGAGGGCTTTTGGCTGTTTGGGGGGTTTCTTACACACACTATTTCATTTGTCCCCCATCACAACCATGACAAGGAGGCAGATCACAGACTCCTCTGGAGCAAGAACCTGGGGTTCATAAAGCCCAAATCAGAGAGTTCCAGTCATGTTCACACATGTGGGTCATGCAGGGAGATTTTAAAATGTTTACTTTACCAGATCTGGCTTCAGCGCTCAGGAATCTGGGGTTGAAGCCCACAGGAATTTATACATTAAAATATTTCCCAGGTGATTCTGCTGCAGTGAGTCCAAGGCTCAGTGTCTGGGAGGCTCAGGTCACAGGAGCAAAATCTAGGAACTCTCAAATCCTAAGGCAAGTTTCTGCGCCCCACCAGTGACCCAGCTTTGACTTTAAGTCCCTCTAGTAGAAAATCCCTGTGGTATGAGATGCAGAGATTCCAGTTTCTCCAGACCACTGCTTCTCAGCTCAGCCAAGTCTCCTCTATGTTCACCCGACACCAGGAGCTCCTTGGTCTGTACATAAAAGAATTACACAGGGGCTTCCCTGGTGGCACAGTGGTTGGGAGTCCGCCTGCCGATGCAGGGGACACGGGTTCGTGCCCCGGTCCGGGAAGATCCCACATGCCGCGGAGCGGCTGGGCCCGTGAGCATGGCCGCTGAGCCTGCGCGTCTGGAGCCTGTGCTCCGCAACGAGAGAGGCCACAGCAGTGAGAGGCCCGCGTACCGCAAAAAAAAAAAAAAAAAATTACACAGATACGCTTGGGACATGGCATCAGGAAGGTGAGATTTATAGAGGAAGGTGAGATTTACATATAATTAAAAATATTGTTTTACTAATATGACTATTATAAGGAAAGGCTCTATACATCAGAATGGAAGTTGAACTAGATCAGTATTTTTCAAACATCAAGCAATCATTCATTAGCGGGTCAGGAAATCAATTTACCAGGTTTTGACAAGCATTTAAAAAATGAAATAGAGTAGAAAATAGAGTGACTCTCACACAGAAAAAATAGGGTTTTTTGTTTGCAAAATACTATACTTTTAATCTGTGTACATACATCCGTGTATAAATCTGGATGTAACATGTTTTTATTACTGTAGGGGTCAGGGTAAAGTGTTTTTTTGAAAACACTAGACTAGATCATTTAGCTTCATTCCAATTATAGATACACACACACACACACACACACACACACACACACACACAATCAAAAAAACAAGCCAAAAAAAAAAAAAAACTGACAAAAATAGTGGAAAGAGAACTCTGTATGAGTTTTACTAAAGAAGTATAAAAGTTGCTTTTACTTCTTTTGCACAGGACCAACATTGGTGCTCTTGAAGCCCAAGCACCCCCTTTGTGTTCATGTTGGGGAGACTTTTTCTCTGCCAGGGAAAGGTGGGACACTAAATCACCATGAACTGTCAACAGTAAGAGTCTCAGGGAATAAGCCTTCACATGCACATAGTGTTTGCTGTGCACTATTCCAGGACGCTAGGTACTGCAGAAGGGCTTTAGAAAGTCATCCGGCCTAAATAATTCCTGCTTCAAAAAACAAAGGAAGAAAGAAAAACATCAAGGAAATATCAGTGGAATTAACAATCAAAATGACAGTCAGTTCAAGAAGCATTTAAGTGAGGATCTGTCCTTGCTGCCTGGGCTTGGGAAGGCAAAAAGACAGCAGAAGATCTTGACACGTCATATTGTATTGACAATACTGATACCACATACTGATATCATCAAATGTGTTGTTTGATAGAAAACTCTATCAAATTGACCAAGTGCAGGAAGGAATTGAGGGGGGAAAGACCAGAGGCCTGAGGACAAAATGGAAGGGATTTTACAGTGATCCAAGTAAGAGACAATGATGCCAATGACAGGTGGAATGGGGGAGCGAAAATTGGCAGGACCTTATCATTGAATGCAGGCAGAGGATGGACTTTTAGATTTCTATTATAGTGCCTAGAATAAATAATGATACCATGTGTTGTCCATGTGTTTAAGAAGAAAACAAGAGAATAAGTTTAAGGAGAAGTTGAGATTATAAACCTGTTAACTTTCAGATGCCAGAGGGATATGCAAATTGAAATATCCAGTTGGCATCTGGGCATAGCACTCTGAGCTCAGGGATAAGAATGTCAGAATATAAGTAGTGCTTGGACCATCATGGTAGCTGACAGCCAATCCTGAAACCCTGCTAGTCTTCACAACAACCATGGGAGATAGGCCATATAATCCCTAATTAAGAAATGAAAAATCTGAGGCCCAGAGAGGTACAATAGCTTGCCAAGGTCCCACAGTAGTGGCGGAGTAGAACTCCAATCCAAGTCTGACTTCCAAACCTAAACTCTTTCCACTATGCCATGATGCCTCTTGAGAAGAAAGTTAGGGAAAGATCTGAGCCCTGGGGGATATTTATATTTGAAAGGTTGACATAGAAGGAAGAGCTGTTTGCTCTGTCACAGTGAAAAACTGATGTTTCTGCAGCCCTTCTGCTACAAAAAGAAGGTTACAAATGTGACAATGTCTGCCTGGATTTCTTAATATAATATCTGAAACATTTTTGCAGTAAAATGTAAGAATGAAGCTAACTCTCTTTGAGCAGCTACTATACACTAAGCATTGTTCTCTATACGAGATTAAGTAATCTCAGCTAATTCTTAACCCTCTCTAAAATATGACGTTATTAATGATCTTTTATAGATGAGAAAATCAAAGCTTAGGGGAATTAAAAAGCTCACTGAAAAAAAAAGACACAGATAGATGGTATTCTAGCTCATGACTGTCAGGCTCTAATGGCCACGCACTTTCCACTTTCCACCATACCTTGTGGACTTCCAGATGAGGCATTAGTAAAATCATGAGATCAGTCACGTGAGCAAGTTCAAGTTGGGGAAGTTGGTCCTTAATGCGTTTTTTTTTTTTTTTTTTTTTTAGATGTTGGGGGTAGGAGTTTATTAATTCATTTATTTATTTTTGCTGTGTTGCGTCTTCGTTTCTGTGCGAGGGCTTTCTCTAGTTGTGGCAAACGGGGGCCACTCTTCATCACGGTGCACAGGCCTATCACTATCGCGGCCTCTCTTATTGTGGAGCACAGGCTCCAGACGTGCAGGCTCAGTAGCTGTGGCTCACGGGCCTAGTTGCTCCGTGGCATGTGGGATCTTCCCAGACCAGGGCTCGAACCCGTGTCCCCTGCATTAGCAGGCAGATTCTCAACCACTGTGCCACCAGGGAAGCACCTTAATGCCTTTTCAAAAATTACTTTTAATAACATTTAAATTCTTCTCACTGATTTACTTTAAAATGCAATTTCCAGTTAGGTCCTAATATAAATCCAGCCCACTTATTACTGTCCTATTCAGTGACAGTTAGCATTCATAGTTATCCCCCTGAAGGGCAGCAAGATTCTGGAGTAGGTCTTCCTGTGTCGGGCTTCTTACCTATTCTAAACTATTCTCTACACTATGGGCAGAGAGGTTTTTCAAGTCTGCAAATCTGATTATGGCTTCCCCCAGGCTAAAATCTGTCAGTGCTTTACCCCACAAATCCATCCCCTTGCATGGTGTACGAGACCATTTGCCATGACAACCTCATCTACTCACTGGCTTTCTCTCCTGCTGCCCTCTCTGCGCCACGCCACAGCCCAGAATACTAAACTACTTGCATCCTCCCTAACAATGTGCTATTTCAGCTCCTGGTTTCTGAGCACACTCTTCTTTCTGCTTTGAATTCTCTTTCTCAACATGTTCACGCAGCAAAACTCCTACTAGAGCTTCAGGTTAAAACCTAATCATACCTCCTCTGTAAATGTTGCCTTGGTAGCATCATCTAGACAGAACCAATAACTCTTTTCTTGCTGCAACCATCAGAACTTGTGAATGTCTATTATTATTATTGCCTTATGATTAATGTCTTATTATTGCAACTACCTCATGAGTATGAGTTTCCATTTTTATGACTTCCATTTATAGGACGGGGTCTCACGCTTGCTTTGCCTTTGCATCTCCAGTTTCTAGCAGAATGATTGGCACATAATATATATTTGATAAATATCTGAGCAAATGAAAGCTATCCAAATCAAAGGAAGATTAAATCTTAGATAGAAATTTCTTGTCTAGATGTGAGTCATAGTCACACCACTTTGTAATGAATCTATTTTAAAAAATTAAACTTCTGTAAGTTTATTGAAGTGCGCCCAAGGCACAAAGACTGACTGTTTAACATGCTGCTCATAAGGCTGCATGTTAAATGCCACTAAACAAAAAGCAAAGCAAAAGCTCACCGAAGCTCGCTAAAGCTGTGTTTTAAAATACCCATTACAATAGACGTCAATGTGTCAAATCTTGTAAAAGTTCTAGCATTCATTGGACCTTGGGTTTTAATACTGCCTGCCCCTCTGGGCTAAAAAGATGGTATCAGGGATAATTTCTGTGAGGGCTGATGGGAAAATCCAGACTCTCTTCAGTGTTAAATTGGAGCTCGGCAGGTTGAAAATAGATCCCAAGTGTCCAATTCCCTGAAAGACAGAATCAACCATTTAGCTACAGGAAACCCGAGGAGAGGACATCATCCTCTGAAAGACCTCAGGGTCTCCTTGGTAACAGGAGCTGAAAGTTGTTTTAATATTGTTTTAGTGTTTATTCAGACCAAACTCAAATCCTCATGCCATAATACCGTGTACATTTTCCTCACATACTCAAAATCAAGTGGGGCAGTGATTAAATCAGCACACATATTCCTGTCGTTAAATAAGACATGGAGAATGGAAGTCTACCTCTTTATTCCGTAAATTCAAACCTGGAAGGAAGAAGACAAATGAGGATAGGGAGAGAAAGCATGGCTTTGTGAAAGGCGTCCTGGGAGGAGAATCAGGACACCAGGATTTTGTTTCAGTTTTGTCTCTAATTTCCTATGAATTTTCAGGCAAATCACTTAGCTCTGCAGCCTTAGTCACTTACCAGCCATTTAGATGGACAAGTCCCCCAAACTCCGTTAAGTCTCAATTACTTTGGGTGTAAAATTAGGCCGATTATACCTACCTTATGAGATTTCATGAGGAATAAACAAGAGAACATGGATGAAGTATGTTTCCCAATGCCCAAGTTCATTTGATGTCTAAGTAATATTTTCACAAAATAGAAATACCTAACAGCTCTGTTCATTAGTAGTTAGGTACAAATAACTTGATGAGTATTTTCAAGTCCTTAGCAACTTAGTAATTGTTTGAAAAAAAGATACGTATACACTGAAAGAAAAAAATTAACAATTTTATTATATTTGTAAATAACCACAATTACTTACTAACAGAATGTGTGCTCTTGCTGGAACACTGCCTCCTTCATTTCCTGTTCCACAAAGATTTTCATTCTTTACTTGCTTTTTGTCACAGTAACTATCTAAAACCCAGCTTTGCGAAGATATGAAGTCATCTGAAGGAAGGTAGCATGGTCTAAGGTTGAAAATGTGAAGTACCTTATGCTCATTCAGCATCTGACAGATATTATTGTGTTCCCCTTGAAAATTTAAAGTTCCCGTGGCAGCATGGTACCCTGGGGCACCTTGGCACAAATTCTGTGAACTATGGCCCTAGCATATAGTAGTTACTCAGGAGAAATCTGAACTAGATGAATTGACTCTTTCGGGTAAATAATTCTATGATTTGTTAGTTTTTTTTATTGCTTTTCATATACTAGTGTGGATAGAGTTCATGTAAAGAAAATAAATTTAAATCATCTATTTGCCCTTTTCTCCTCGATTAAAAGGTATCTTTATCTTCAAAATAAGTCACTGGTGTCAGCATCTAGAAACTGATCATCTCTGACACTGAAGGTTGCCAGTATATATTAATCATTGCAAAAGGGGTACATATCTTTAAAAATATGCACATGCCCAAGAGAACTTACTTTCCCCTACACGGGCCAGTTGTGATCATTTTCTGCTTGAACTATGAATAAATTAAATAAAACCTGTTCACAATTTACCAGCTGCATATGGCATTATTTTTAAAGGAATGTTGCATTTAAATGCAAAAACACTCAATTTGGGGAATATTTATTTATGAACAATAAAGGCATTTCAGCCAGCATGTGAATCATGCTTAAATGAGGTGAAACTGGGGGAGGAAACAAAAAGTTAATGCATAAAATCCTTTTTATTTGGCGTGGACAGGAGGATAGAGTACACTAGAAAAATCTCATTCTCTGGGAAGGAGAAACAGCATATAAATGCTGACTCTGGGGCTCCATCTTGTGTCAATGGCAATTTACTGTTAACGTCTCTCTGAAGTGTTATGTTAAGAAGGATTCTGAGGAAAAATTCAGGCTTTTAAAAATTTAAGTGCCATGATCCACTAGTGATGATTGGAAGCATATATGCTGCATGTTTGCCATTTCTGGCTGAAATACACAGAAATCCAGAACACTCCCCCTTCACATTTTTAAGGAAAAAAAAATCTCATTTTTGCTTACTTATTTTACTGTCTTATATTAAAATTAGAAAATAAAACAAATAATTATAAACCAATACTCTCAAGTTTTAAATAAAGTTCTCAGGTTGACATATTGTTTGATCAATAGCTTTCTGCTATAATATAGACTCAGGTCAGATGAGGGAGCAAATGTATCTTTGAGAACAATCCCCAAAGTAGCAACATTATAATAATAGTAGGAAATACCAAGAACACAGCCATGTTAGGGTTGAAAACACCTGAACATCATCATTCTCTGCTACTATTCTGAAGGAATAATTCTCTTTATTTGATACCAAATTGCTATAAAACGCAGTTGCAATTCCCAAGATCCTTATCACAGATCTTTTAAAACTCTTTTGAGATAATGCTAGATTCACATGCAGTTGTAAGAAATAAGAGAGAGCCATCTACCCTTCACCCAGTTTCCCATTCCAGTGATAAGTCTTATATGACCATAGTACAATGTCACATCCAGGAAACTGACATTTATACAATCCACCCAATTATTCAGATTTTATCAGTCTTCCATGCATTCATATGTGTTGTGTGTGTGTTTTATAACATATGTAGATTCTTGTGACTGCCACTATAGTCAAGCTACAGAACAGTTCTATTACAAGGACCCCTTGAACTACTCTTTTTTTTTTTTTTTTTTTTTTACTTAAGCAACAGAAATTTATTTTCTCACAATTCTGAAGGCTAGAAGTCCAAGACTAAGACTTAGGCAGGTTGGGTTTCTCCCAAAACCTCTTTCCCTGTCCTACCCTTTAAGAGCCACAGCCAACCTCCCTTTCTCCCCTCTTCCAAAGCCCTGGTAACTACTAGTTTTTTTTCCCTCTCTATAATTTTGTCATTTCAAGAATATTATATAAATGGACTCATACAACATGTAACCTTTTGAGATTAGCTTTTGCAACACAGCATAATTCCCCTGAGACCCATCCAGTCTGTTGTATATGTCATTAGTTCATTCTTTTTGTCACCAAGTAGTATTCTATAGTATGGATTCCATAATCCGTTTAACCATTTGCCCTTATCGTAAAATTTATGAATAGGTTAAGAAAGTCAGTGAATGGAAATGCCAAAAGTACAAACTCTTTTACAGGCATAATGTCTGACAGAGGAACTCAGGAGTTCCCCAATATAACTTTTGCCTTTATCCTCTCATATTTTGTGAGGCTGTGGAAGGTATTTGGAAGGTACCCCAAGACCCCTTAGCATGGTGAAAATCTGATTAATGGAAACAGCATTCAGTGATAAGAAATAGTCTGTTTTTAAGCTAAGAGCAGGGACTGGTGATTTCACAGTGGCCTATTCCCAGGATGGCAAATACATTTCATTTCCAGTAAAAATTATGAGCCATTGATAGTGGCGGCCTGGAGGGCAGTGATGAGAAGTCAGAGCGTGAGTCCAGGCTCAGCAGGAACAGAAACTAGATGGTTCCTGATGTCTGCCCCAGGCATTGGTGGAGATATTGCCACATCTGTGCTAGTTGTTTGTCACCAGTTAGAACTAAAGAAAAACTGCATCAACTGAAAGGTCAATGACCAGCATGAAGTATATAAAAACAATGTTAAGAAAATCAAACCTGACCCATGTGTCTCTAGTATTGTTTGGGCAAGGAGCTCCCAGCAAGCAAAGTGTCATTGGAAAGCTTATCTCAGTGGTGGGAAGGGACGGCTCAAGCCAGGAACTCCTTCACTGTAATCTCCTGTTCCCTTTTCTTCCCTCTCTACACACTTCAACAAACTAGCTCATTCTGAGAGAGAAAGCACTGACCAGAACAGCTGAAAGTTTCCCCTTTCCCTAATATTTGAGTGTTTGGTAAGTGACAAATAGGGTGCTAATGCATTTTATATACATTACCTCATTAATTCTCACACAATCTTGTGAAATTGGGTCCTATTATTTCCTCATTCACAGATAAAGACTGAGGCTTAGAGAAGTTTGGTACCCACCCAAGCCAGGAAAAGGAAGCCCTTAGTGTCTGTCTCCACTGCCTCCCCTGCCCCATAGCCTTTCCTTTCTCATTTTAAGGTAATAAACTAGAGGTATTTTTAATATACAAATCTCTGGTGAGTCTGAGTCACATGGTTTCCACAATCCCAGAGCCTGCTCACCTCTGGGCGCTGGCAAAATCAAGTGCCTGGATCCCCAAGTTTAAGGACCAGACCTTGCAAATGGAGACTCAAGTGAGTTTTCTGAAGCCACTTTGCTTAGTCCTGAGCCAGCCTTCCTAAGCCACACCCTTCATCACCCTAATACACCTCAACATAGGTCTTATCACAAAAGACAGAATTACTGGGAAAAAATTGCTGTTTTTTTTTAGCACCTACAGGGTGAGAAATTATGTTTATGTTAATAATAACAGGTCTAATAGATGAGAGTTTCCCAATGAGACCTACAAGGGGGTAGAAAGAAATAATTTTGAGGACTAAATAAGTGTTAGGAGTTTATTGGGTACCAACCTTTTACATTTAAGCAAAAAAAAAATGTTTCCACTTTTTTCTTTCACATATGTTGTTTATTCCCATTAGATCATCCCACGAATACTCTTCATTCTCACTTCTAGATTTGATAGATATAGAAATATTTTTAAATTTCTAAATTTATACTCACATTGCACTTTATTACTTTATGTTGTGAAGAAGAAAAACACATTCTTGTTATTGGGTAACGAAGGATAAGATTCTTTTATTTCACCTCTCATGATGTTATTCTTTAAGAAACTTGCAAAGTTTATCAGAATATTTGTTATATTCTTTAATTTAAGAATATGATTAGATAAATAGTCTTTAAAATATGTTGGTATCTATTAACCTTATTTAGAAGAATAGGAAACCTAAGCATATAAGAGATTAAAAAAATACTTGGCAAATTGCATAGCAAATGAGGAACAGAACTGGGTCTCACTTAGGTCTGTTTTTGACCTCGAGTGGAATTCATGCCTTAGAGCTCACACTAATATTCCATTTTCCAAAATAACTAGAAGACAGTCTTAATAAGGGAACCGTGTGCTTAATCAGCTACTTACACTAGTAAGTACTATGAGTCAAGTGACCCCACCAACCCATGTGAAAAGTGAACATAACTGTGGGCCTAGAGAAACTCTCATTCATTGTTGGTGGGAATGCAAAATGATACAGCCACTTGGAGACAGGTTAGCAGTTTCTTATAAAACTAAATGTACTCTTACCATGCAATCTAACAACTGAGCTACATGGTATTTACTCAGAGGAGTTGAAAACTTATGTCCACGCCCCAACTTGCACATGAATGTTTATAGCAGCCTTATTCATAGCTGCCATAACTTGGAAACAATCAAGATGTACTTCAGTAGGTGAATGGATAAATAAACTGTGGTACCTCCAGATAAGGGAATATTATTCAGTGCTCAAATGAAATGAGCTATCAAACTGTGAAGACGTGGAGGAACCTTAAATGCATATCATTAAGAGAAAGATGCCCATCTGAAAAGGCTTCATACTGTGTGATTACAACTATGTGACATTCTGGAAAAGGGAAAACTAAGGAGATGGTAAAAAGATTACTGGTTTCCAGGGTTCGTGGAGGTTAGAGGGGTGAAAAGGCTGAACCCAGAGGATTTTTAGGGCAGTGGAACTATTCTGTATGAGACTACAATGGTGGATCCATGTCATTACACACTTGTCCAGATTCATAGAGTATACAACACTAAGAATGATCCATAATGTAAACTGTGGACTTTGGTGATGATGTGTCAACGTTGGTTCATCATTTATAACAAATGTACCACTCTGCTGGGGGATGTTGATAGTGGGGAGGTTATATGTGTGTGCAGGTTTGGAGGATATGTAAATTCTCTGCGCTTTCCACTCAATTCTTCTGCAGACCTAAAACTTCTCTTAAAAAAGTCTATTAGAAGGAAAAAAAGTGAACACAACTGGCAAAGGAAGGGACTTTCTCAAAATGGAGGTCAAGGAGAAAGTGTCCATCACCCACATATGATCATTCTCACAGGCTTACTTTGAGCCTAAGGATCATATTCTTGGCTTAAATAAGGTAAAATTATCTGAGAAAATTTTATTGTTTAACAATTGGGTCAAGATTCCCTGTAAGAAGAAATCTAGCATTGTCTGGGAAATGGCTTGATAAGATGCTTTGGACTTTGGTCCTAAATCCGGAATGTGGAGTGAGGGTGTAGGATAGAGAGAAGGATCAGAGACCTCTTCTCCCTCCCTGAAGTAGCGTAGCCGATGCTCAATTTTAGAGAAGAATCAATGAACACCAAAGATTTCAAGTTTACTGTACGTGCATGATATTAA
Source organism: Tursiops truncatus (assembly GCF_011762595.2). Classification (NCBI taxonomy): domain Eukaryota; kingdom Metazoa; phylum Chordata; class Mammalia; order Artiodactyla; family Delphinidae; genus Tursiops; species Tursiops truncatus. The sequence continues at coordinate 126,778,662 of NC_047034.1, forward strand.
AATGCCTTTATCACCTCTAAACAATATTTAGCAAATTTTACATTGCTCATTAATGCAGAAGCATTGATAAGAGTAGATTTTTCTGTTGGGGCAGTTTGAAAAGGAGGACGTCTGAGCTACAGAAGTAGAATGTTTCTCTTATTTAAAAAAAATTCATATATATAGAACATACACTTAAAGCCAATAATTCAGAAGAAAATTATTTTCTAATGTGTCCTCTAATTTTATAGAGATTTACTACAGGACTCTGTTAATCAAACTAACAGATGTTGACAGAATCCAATTATTCTTAGGAACATACAAGGAGGATAATATTTATTTTTATCTTCAAACAGATTAGGATTACTCAAGAGGCCATCTATGCATTTGCTTAGTGCGCCAAAAACAGGAACAAAAGTTAAAGAATAACATTTCCCAAAACAAGTATAGAAAATTCTGAAATTTGCTAGACTTTCTTATCCTTATTTGACTGAATAACATCATTTTTATTTTGAATTAGATGTGGTAGTGGAGGAGATGCCAAAAGTTTTTTCAGTACCTAGGGTCTCTTGAGATCTTAATCTAATCTCTGTCCTCAAGTAATTTAAAAACTCGATGGGGAGGTAAAACACACAGGAAACAAAAAGAGAAAACACAGCATTATATCATCGTGTGGCAACTGTGTGTTTCTGCCTATGAGCACAATAGAAATTTTATGAGACATAGAGACATAGAGATGAGATGAGACTTAGGTAAGGCCAGAAGGACTGGATAGGCCAGTCCTTGATATTCAGAAGAAGATATTCAGAAGGAGATGTGGAATTTTTATATCCAGAGGATAGTTTAAATAACCCACAGTTTCCATGACTTCTGAAGATGATTCCTTTAAAAAGTCTTGACTTACAGGTAATGTTTTAGGAATATGTTGTCAAACACCCTCACTTGTTGAGTCTTCAGGGCTTAGAGTCATTAGACATAAGAAATGTAGCATCAGGGGAGTGATTTCCATGGGTTTCTGAATTTTCACCACAGGTATCCTTTGGACGCTAAAAGGTGGGGAGGCATACATTCCCATCACAAGCTCAAGATCTCCTGGGAAAACTCATCTTTGTAAAATTCATGGGCTAAAAAGGCCAACAGTTTAAATTTGCTTTAAGGACTCCTGACCTTCTAGCCCAATGTTTAGGGAATTTGTTATGTATTGTTTTAAGAAAAGAAGAGAAACTGGGGTTAATGACAGAGGATATTTTTTATGTCTAAATGATTTAAGAAAACAAAGTCTAAAATAGGCATGTCTTAGCCTCTTCAGCAAACACTAAATAAATTCATTCTGTTTCCTTCCAGTCATGAGAAATCCCTGAACCCTTCACCTTCTCTTTATCCTCAAGTTACCATGTAGGTACTGGGAATCTAAATGAAGAAAACTAATGATGACATATTTAGATGCTAAATAAAACATAAGACATGAGTTCCTATTGATTAAACAGGCCTGTGTTTTATTGCTGGGAAAAAAATAAAGAAGATAAGGGTCCTGCTTCCGTTTCTTGTGTTAGATAGAAGCATTTTTTTCTTTTCTTCATTGCGTTTCTACCAATTTTACTCTTTTAACTGCCAGAACCTGGGAGGCAGTATAATTCTCTTATTTTACAAACTTAAAGAACATTTGATAATAATAGTGTTTTGGTTATTTCTGAGAAAATGTTCAACTGAGAATCTATTGTTAATGGTCTGCAAAGAATAAAACACAGATTAAATATGAAATCAGAAGGGAGGTAAGAATGAAGAATGAGAATGGGACATTGTGAAGGTTATCTGCACTCTTAATTGCACTTAGAGCTTTCTAGATCACAGACAAAGTGAAATGGAAAATACAGGAAGGAAGATCCACTAGAAAGAGTGAAAAATTAACTCTGTTCAATTGATTATTCTTTCTTTTCTTTTATGGTAAAAATCAAATTACCATATATTATTAGACTGAATATATCTCTGCCTTGGATCACTTGTCCTCAAATATTCACAAATCCTGCATATTAATAAATCTGTCCTTCATAAATGAAGAAAACACAAAACACCACTGCTTCACTTTCTCTTTCAACAGTTCAATGAAGTAGGGTAGAGTCTAACCTTTTCACATTTTGCAGGTGAGGGCACCAAAGGAGAGAGAGGGTAAGTGCCTTCTAAGAGGCTGTACAGTGAGTCAGGGTCAACCTGGGGTATGAGCGATAGGACTTGCATATTATTTTACTATCGTACTTGAACGCTTCAAGGGGACACATACCTATGCAGTGATTCCATTTGCCTTTAGTTAGTGGTAATAAAAGATGATGTCCTAGCAATCATTTCTCTTCTTTCATGGGGATTGTAGTGATGCAGACAGGAGCTAGCCATGAAAACAAATGCTAACACCATGTGACAAAGGAATATGCAGAAGGAAAAGACACCACTAATCTCTGCTTGTTGGGAAATAGGAGGTCTTAAGCAAGGATGTAAAACAAAATGAGGCTGAAACAGCATGGGGTTTGCTCTTTAGTTCACCTAATGAAAGGGTGTTCAGGCTCAGAGAATTATGCTTTATATGTATTTAATCACAAACTGAGGAGCTTGGATTTTTATTTTAAAATAAAAATTAGGATCAACAATTTCTACAAAGGTGAAACCCAGCCTCTAAGCGAAGAGTCAGTCCCAATGGTTGACAACCTTTAGGGTGCATCAGAACAAACTAAGGAACTCATTCAATGCAATTATTGAGACCCGCTCCCTGAGATTCAGTAGAATGGGGTTAATCTGAATTTAGAATAAGCACTTCAGGGGCTTCTAGTAAAAGTAGTTCATGGACCACACTTTGAGAATACTCCCAACTTTTCTGCTGCTTTCCAGAGCTGATGGGTCACCTATTGACTAAATCCATCTTCAGGTCTCATCCAAACCACTCAGACTTTTCTGGCATCCCATTATAGCTGGATGTTTTATTTGAAAAACCATATATAATTCAAAATACTTATAGGCATACGTGTCTCACCCTCTCCTTGAGAACCATTTTTTAGGCAGGGTGTAAAAAGCCACGTGTAATTCAGATATTTACAAACCAATGGATGTCAAACACATCAGAGACTTGATATATTAGAGAATTTTATAAAGGTATGTAAAATAAAATCACTCCCTATCTATATTTTTCCATAAATCTGAATTTAAGTTGGGCTTACTTTAAAGTAAGATGTACCTATAGGTTAATACTCATTTTTTCTAGCATAGTACAGGTGGTTGTCACTCTATTAAGGTAAACAAAGACCTGAGGGTTTAAGAATGAGATCTGGGGGCTAACTTATTTTAACATAATCTTAGATTACTCAAAGTTGATCATCTTTTTAGCTTATTTTATGCAACAATACTCTAATTGCTTCCTATGTTTTTGATTGGAAAGAATTAACTGCTTTTCCATTAATATAAATTGGCAAAGCCCTTCAAAAAAAAAAACAAAAAAAAACTCGTGCTCAGTCTGTGAAGTGTGTTTTCCCCTCATTTAACCAAAGACTCAGAGGTAACTGCCTTTCCCCAGATCTCCCACAGAACAATGACTCTCCATTCATATTTGTAGGCCTGACCCGGTTTCACACAAAGTATGCCTGCAAGGGATGCTGGACAGGAAAGTCTTTCTATCTTCACTTGCCAGCTCATCTGGCCACTTCCCCTGAGAAAAAAATACCTCAGAGCAAAGCCATTCATTTTCAAAGGCAACGTTTCACGATAAGTGGTGTTTTATATTATCCATACTGTTACTTTGAGTCCACTTACTCTCATTCAGAATTTATGAGCCCTTTTAAAATCAAGATGACCTTTTCCCAGATTTCTAGATAGCTCATAACCTCCTTTACCTGCCCTATGAGCACAGGAACGTGGAAGGAGTACTGAATGGACCTGGGGAAACAGTGATTCCAGTCCTGTTGTCACCACTAAATAGACTGTCTCTTCTTTCTGTGAGGTGAGATTCAGAATCCATCACCTTGCTCTCTGGGCTATACTTCAATGTTTCTCTTTTTCTTTTTGTATAATTATGATGGCAAAGTAGCTGGTGACCTGGCCTTGTTTCCAGTAAGACCCGGGTTAATTGGAATGCTGCAGCTCATTGAGATACACACTGGTTATCAGGTCCCATGTCAAGCATTTCAAATACCGAATGAGGGATTATCTCTTGTGATCTCACAAGGACCCTCAGGTGGTATGCGGGCAATGGATACTTTGTGAGGTAAATTAGATTACACTACAGAAGGATTAACCAAATTATAATCTACTTGCTTGTCTCTAATGAACATCTTGTGTCTTTCTTCATTTGATGATGTAAAATTGGGTAAAAGTCTCCAGTCTTCCTATTTTAATGTTAAAGTGTTAACTATGTCAGGACCAAACTTACGTCTGATGCTGTGTTGTTACTATGACAATCATTCTTCAGTCTTCAGTGAGGAACACAAAATGAAACTCCGCTAACTTGGAGTTTTCTCATGAAGAATGTAAAGTAACTTGGTTTGGGCTATGCTGAGGATGTGCCAGGTGAAGCATTTTAAACTTAGGAAAATGTATGGGTCCTAATAGAGGAAGTACTTTTATAGAAATAGATGTTCATCATTAATAGTTTTTATTTATTCTTTGAGTCAAGACTGGCAGGACCTACTAGGAAATACCCTGTTGACAGTTTTTATGTGCAATTAAAAGTAATAAGAACTATATTCTGGAATAATAGTAACAAAAGATAAGATCAAGATTTTCCTGTTTATAAGGCACTATTTTAAGAGTTTTATGAATATATGCCATTAAATCCTCTCATGAACATGATGAAGTGATACATTATTAACCCCATTTATATACAAGGACCAGAGATGATAAGTACTTTTCCAAGGTCACACAACTAGAAAATGTTCAAGGTAGAATTTGAAAATACACAGCCTTGACCCTTAAACCACTGCCTTAAATGAACAAACTGGCAGTTTAAACAGATTGGGCTTTGTTAGTCTAAAGTAATAATGAGGTTTCATTATTTACTCTCACATCTTAGCGAGAGAAGGTCTTGAGTTTTTGCCCACTAATAAAACAAGTAATTGTGTCAAGAAAAAAGTTACAAAATAAGATTTCTCCAATTTTTTCCATACCTTTTTTTAAGCTTTGGTATCTATGATGGCTTTTCTCCAGGTCACAGTTGGCAGATCAAAAGACATGTACCAAGCACTATACTAAATGTTGAAGACACAGTAACAACAACAACAAATTACTGCTGTATATGGAAAGATAGATGATGAACAAATAAATAATATATCTTGTGTCAGGTGGAGAGAAATGCTATGCATAAGAAAAAGACAGGTTCAGGTGGTAGGGAGTTTTGAGGTCGTGGTTGCTATTTTATGTGGTATGCTCAAGAGAGGCCTCTCTGGCTAGGTGCTATCTGAGCAAAGACCTAAAGGTGGTAAAGGAATATATATATACCATGTGGTTATCAGGGGATGAGGGTTCCAGGCAAAGCAGAGCAAGTGCAAAGATCCTGAGGCAGGAGCAACGCTTGAAGGTACAGGAGACAACGAGGACACTAATGTGGTGAAAAAAGGTAGAAGAGATGGTGGAGCTCTAGGTTACACAGAGTCTTGTGGGCACTGTTAGGAGTTTGGCTCTTTCTCTGAGTAAAATGGAAAGCATTCAAGTGTATTAAAGAGTTGTGATATGATCGACCTTACATTTTTAAAGGATTTGCTCTCACTGTCATGTAGAGAATAGATACAAATGGGGCTAAATGAAAACAGAAATGATAATCAGGAGGCTATTAAAATAAAGCATCTGAAGGCTGACTGTGGCTTAGATCAAGGTGAAACCTTTGCAGATGGTGAGGAGTGATTGTATTTGGGACATATTCTGACAGCAGAGATAATAGGATAGTTAGTTGATTGGATGTGGTATGTGAGAAAGAGGATTCTGGTGTGACTCAAGATTTTTGGTGAGAGCAACTGTAAGAACAAGGTCCACATTTACTACGATGGGGAAGAGGAAAGAATGGCCAGTTGTATTTGGGTGAGGGTGTTGCCCAAAAACGCTTTGTGGGAAGAAATAACCCTTGAACCCAATGTTGAACAGGTCTTGTAACGTTAGGGAAAGATATCCCAGTAACATGAACAGATGATTTTTATTTTTGTCAGAATGGGCGCTGTGAGCCAAGGCAAAGGCAGATAAGGAAGCAAGAATGTTGGGCTTCCCTGGTGGCGCAGTGGCTGAGAGTCCGCCTGCCGATGCAGGGGACACGGGTTCGTGCCCCGGTCCAGGAAGATCCCACATGCCGCGGAGCGGCTGGGCCCGTGAGCCATGGCCGCTGAGCCTGCGCGTCCGGAGCCTGTGCTCCGCAACCGGAAAGGCCACAACAGTGAGAGGCCCACGTTCCGAGCCCCCCCATCCCCCGCCAAAAAAGAAAGGACGCAAGAATGTTGTGAGAACCACAGGTAGCCTGGTAGGCCTGGAACAGAAGGTGTGAGACTGGGGAGGTCAGCAGGGCCCAACGAATGAAGAGCCTCTCAGACGTGCACTTTATTCTATAGGTCCCTTGTCACGTGCACAGGATTTGAGAACCATGGTCTGTCTACATAGCTTTAAAGTTCTTCTTAATCCCATTTGGATCTCTTTTCTATCCTATATATTTGCTCTAATTCCATATTGATCTCTTTTTCTATTCTGTGAAATGGCTATGTCTATCATTTTATAAAACCTTACAAAAACTCTGACATTGGACAGCCCCATGTCCACCATCTTATGCCTATTATCTTATACCTCAATGAATGTCCCCAAGGACTCTGACATAAAGGGCTGGGCTAGTGAAAAACGTGTGAAGCTAAACAGAGGTAGCCTTGAGAAAGGGCATATCGGCTACAGGCATAGTGGGAAGACAGGGTAGTCATGGCTTCTCTCTCTCTTCTGCCTATAAAATTCAGTTTATTGATTTTTTCTTTTATAGACTGTTCTTTTAAACATTATCAATTGAAGTATAGCTGATTTACAATACAATGTTGTCTTCACTTTACCTTCTTAAAAGAGAATGACAGTAAACGGCAACAACGAAGTTTGGTTAATCCCTACAAGTAAACATGTATACGATTTTAGGAACCCCAAAATAGACAAAAGTGAGACCACACACACTGGAATACTTAAAGAGGAGGAGAAAAAAGTTCTGCTCTTTTTCTTTCATTAGATTTTTATCCAGAAACCGCATGCTTACTGATGCATCTCTGGATGAGCAGTGTCACCTGTAGATGCCCCCCCAAATTCTCTCTGCTTGCTGAGCTAGACATTCATTCACCATGAACAAATTCCTGGGACCACTGAATTCATATGTTGAGTAAAGGGCATGAGATACGCAGTGTTTGAATCTGGGCTTGGCCAGGACTTTGGGTTTCTAGGCAAGTCAGTTGATGTCTTTGTCTCAATACCCATTTAAAAAAATAGAATAAAAACAGCTGCTTTGCCAATGTTTCAGAAAGTATGAAGTATATGAGAGCACTTTATAAGATGCTTCACAAATGGTAAAGTGCTTTAAACATGTAAATTATGTATTTCATAACATGATTAAAGTTTGTGATTGTGTTTTCGTATGTCTACTGGGCAGGACCCAATCTTTTTACCTCAGTGGTTCCCACATCAGTTGTTCCTTTGCTGCCTTTGGGAAGCTTTTTTTAAAGATACACATTCCCAGCACCTGACCCATCCCAGATATCCTGACTCAGAACTCCAGGGATGGGCTCAGGTATAGGAGCTCTCATGTGACTCGGGCGGTCAGCTAGACTGGGGAGCTATCGTTACATGGTACTGGATATTCTCCAACCCCCGCTCAACGTAAGTACATAGCAGGAACTTAAATCTGATAATGGAGAAAGATTAAAATCTAAATGTCTCTGCAAGACATAAGATCTTGAAAAAGTCATACTAATTTATAAAGGACAATGTGATATTTTGGTTAGAGTAGATCTTAATGGGAGAATAATTCCTAGAAAGCAAACTTGAAGCTAAAAATCATCTGTTCTTGAATCTTGACTTCATACAGGAAGGGAAAATGCAAAAGAAATAAAGAAAAAATTTCAAAATGTAATCTAGGATTGAGCCTGCTGTCACTGTGTCCTTCCTATTCCTCCTTTCTGTCTTTTCTCTCTCAGCATGCAGCACACACACATACAGAGGACTGGATTCATACCATTTTTCTAGATTGCTAAGTAAATTAGTTCATCAGATTCAAATTATTAATCATTTGAGCACCTGCTATGTTCAAAGCCTGATTTTATGTAGAAAAACAAGTCCCTGGAATCTTGCTTATGAAAGAGAAACAAGTACAACTGTCACTACAGTAAAAATGAGGGAAGGTAACACCCACCAGTTAAAATAGCCTCGTAACCTCTCTCCTCTGTGTACTTCACTGTGACCAGCTTCCCCCATGGTCAGAATCAGAAGCCAGAGGCCATCAAATTAATTAGCTAATTTAAGCATCAGGGATAGAGTGAATTCAAAGTAGAGAATGGTTATCAAACCAAGATACACATAGATTAAAATAAATTGTTCAGGGTCAGTCTATGAATGAGAAGCGTTCTCTAAGGGGTTCCTTTACGTGAGGAGATGCTGGACTGCATCACCAGATGAGCCAAGGATACTCGCAAGTGTAAACCTCTGCTGTAAACACGTGCTCTGAGCTGAGAGGGAAAGGGAGAGGAGAGGCCAAGAAAGGACTTTATGGAGGAACTGATGTTTGAAATGGACTTTGAAGAATGGAAAAAGCATTTAATAAGCAGAGAGTGGAGGAAGGTGGTGCCAGTAGAAGCTTGAGCTTTATCCGGGAGAAAACCTCCCTTGCTAGTGCACAGCAGTTCAGTAGTTATTCAGGTCCCTACATGCTGACAGTTACCCTTCCCCCAAAATAAGACAGAGCTTTTGCAATTCTAACTGCGGCAGCTGCACTCCAAGCCCCAGGCACGACCCCGCTGATGCTGCAGCCCTGAGCAGGCAGCCGGTCTGCCTGGGAAGGAGGTGGGAGGGAAAATGAGACAGTCACTGCCCTTGTCTATTCTGTAACCCCTGAAGGAGAACTCCCAGAGCCCAGACTTCAGGTGATGCATGGCTACTCTTTCAAGAACAGTTTGGCGTATGCCACTGCCCATCCCTACCAACCCTGAGAAGACGGATGAGAAAAAAGGAGGAGAGGAAGAAGATGAGAAACGAGACCACAGGTAAGTTTCAGAAAATTTAGAGAGATGGATTTTTGGAGCTAAACTAGTAAAGACAGAAGAGGTTGGTCCAGGATATCTCGGGATGTGCGTTAAAGTTTGGTGTAGTAATAAAATTAGCTATCAGTTCCTTGAGTGCTTACCATGTGCATTGGGATCATTACCTCTTTACATCTTTACCATGACCCTATACTCTCATCTCTATTTTACAGATAAGGACACTGAGGTTTGCAAAAGTAAATACTTGCATAGATTCATAAAGCTTTTTAAAGTGGCTGAATTAAAAAAAAAAAAAAAAAGAGAGACTGAACCCCGTTCACTGACTCCAGAAACCCAGGCTCCTAGCCCACATCATAATGGGCTTAACCACTTAGGTTCAGCAGTGGGAAGCAATTCGGTTACAATTATTTCAGTTTACCTAACAGAAAGGTTTTCTCCTTCTTCCTCATCTTCAGTGATTCCGAACTGATACATTCTCCATTAGCACCTCCTTTTCAAGAGGAAAAATGTTAATGCTAATCCAGTACTCCTTCCTTGGTAATGACCTGAAAACAGTAATTATCTTTATGACTCCAGGATGACCCAATCCCAGGTCCCATCTCCATAGTGTTACCATCCATTCTCATTTTTTGACCTCTTGCTGCAATACATGAATCAATACTGATTCCCTTTGGATTTTTGCACCTTCACTCCCAGCTCCAGTGTCCACATGTTCCCAGGAAGAAAAGTTCTGAAGTCAAATAAGTTGCACATTGCTCCTGGTATAAGGACAAAGCTGCCACTGTCAGGGGAAGCCTGGATCCATTTGGAGGCCACCTGATAACAAAGGCAAACTCTGTCTCTAGTTTCCTTTCCAAGACACCCAGATGACAGGTGGTTTCCATTTAAGCTATAAACACACAACACATATTTTATTCACTTTGAAGTTTGTCAAAATCTAACCACAGATAGAAAATGAAGCCCTTGATATGATTTTACCACCGAGTACATATGTACCAGGCATGAATCATTCAGTTTCTACAGCGTTCGAAATGAAGAGACATTAGGAATCAGACTGGCCCCCTTTTCCACTTTTCTGCTGGTGAAAAGGCCTGGCATGACTTGCATGAGGACCCACACTGAGCCATGTGCAGGATGTCTCAACACACGGGTTTGAGAGAATAGACATTTACTAAATTTGTACTACGGCTACTTGCGTCCAGTTTTGAGGTTTTGGACTGTTATTTTTAAGTGGCTCATTTCTAAACAACAGCAAGTAGAGAACATTTGAGGGTGTATCTCCAAGTCAATGTAAGGCCAACTTGAATCTAAGAATGAGAAAGTTGGTCAAGTGAAATGGGGTGCTTTAAATGCACATTATGGACTTGAAGGGTTCAGAATGTGCCACCCAAAATATGTTGCTTTGGCATTTTGATTATTTTGAGCTGAAGGCACTTGAGAAAGAGCAGATTCAGGAAGAGGTCTCTGACTTCTCCCTTTCTACCTAAAAGCAGGTAGAAAAATTTCCCATGAGAAAGGTGCACTCCCTGTACCAGGGAGAGAAGAGCATCCTTATCACCAGACACTGCAAGCTGACTCCAAAATGGACCTGTACAAACAAACCTACTAAAATAACCCTTATCTTACATAGTTTCCCCCATATATTTCCTAGTCACTGTCCCACAATTTACTGCCCCTAGCCCAAGCCCCTTTGTCTCGTCATATCCTCATAATCTATTGTTCTCTTTGTAAAAAGGTTTATAAGTTTTGGTGCCTAACAGCTTCTTCGGGTCTTCATTTTCCTTCTGAAGACCCTTGTGTACATGTAAAAATATTTTTAAAATTTTATGCTTTTCTCCTCTTAATCTGCCTTATGTCAGTTTAATTCTTAGGCAAGCCACAGGACTACCCCTAAAGGGGTAGAAGGAAGTTTTTCCTCCTCTGCAGACAATAGTTAAGACCGTGGGCTGTTCTTCCATCACTATCAATCTTATAGGAAATTCACACATGACCTAGTACAAGTCCTCTCACCCTCTTTACAACACTCCCTAAATTCCCAGAAGATTCTTCACTCTTATCCCCATGAACCATACATAGACATGAGCCTTCTAAGCAGAAGGTCAAAACTACACATCATGTGATCAGAACTACAGAGAGGATGTACCTTCCAAGTGTTCTGTGAGTGGCAACGCGATAAACTTTTCTCTCAAAAGACATCTCTTCAAAAAGCTCTATAGCTCTCAAAGTACATGTTTGCCCACATTTTGACAAAAAGTATAAGGTTAAATCTATTTTAGAATAGAAAGACATTTAAAATAAACAACACCATGGCTTCACGAAAGAAAAAATTTTCATACCCCAGAGATTGGAAGGACATAATCTCTAAATAAATTTCTTGAACAAGGGCTGTTGGCAACCTTACACACACACACACACACACACACACACACACACACACACACCCCACACAGACAACATTGTCTTTGTTTTGATCACTTCACCACGGACTAGCAGCAGTCTACAGCCTGGTATTTGAAAACTATATCTGTAAGCCATGGGGAGCCACTGAACGTTCTAAATGGGGAGTACTAAGAATAGATTTGTTAAAGAAAATACGTTGATGACAAAGACTATAAATTAAGGGGCTGCCCTGGTGGCGCAGTGGTTGAGAGTCCGCCTGCCGATTCAGGGGACACGGGTTCGTGCCCCGGTCCGGGAAGATCCCACGTGCCGCAGAGCGGCTGGGCCCGTGAGACATGGCTGCTGAGCCTGCGCGTCCGGAGCCTGTGCTCCGCAACGGGAGAGGCCACAACAGTGAGAGCCCCGCGTACCGAAAAAAAAAAAAAAAGACTATAAATTAAGGAGCGAAAGGACAAGGTGATAACTCCCCATGTGCTGCATATGAAGCAAACCATACTCTCCTTCCACTTAAAGAATTAAAAACAATCCAATTGTTTTCATAGATGTACACTATATGTGCCTAACTAAAGACTGAAAATGTATATAATACAGAATTGTATTAGGTGATGAGTAAAATATGAGAAAGAATTGGAGATAAGCACACATAAGTTGGGAAGGAGGGAAAAGAGAGAGTGGATGGAGAGATGTGGGCAGGGTGGGAACACTACATCAGAGACTGGATAGCCATTTGCTATCCAGTTTCCTCTTCTTCCTGGACCACAACTGAGTTACATTTCCAAGAGTCCCTTGCAATTAGATGCGCTATGTGACACAATGAAACTTGAGTGGAAGTGATACTGGGTACTCCCAAGCTGAGAGGGCAGAGAAATGGATGTGCCTCTCTCTGCTCCCTTTCCTTATCTACCAGCTGTATACAGAGGACTCTGAAGATCTAGAGACATAAGATGGAAAGAACTTAGGTCTCTGAGTGAATGCATGGGAGACTCTTTGGCTACCAGGAATACCCGTTATGGGAATGAGAAAACAAATTTGCTAATGTGAAGCCACCATAATGTTTGAGTGTCTTCGTTACACCAGCCAGCACTACCCTAAGAAATAATGTATCCAATTCTCATGCCTAAGTTTTAAAGAAAAGTAACAGCTTTATTGAGATATAACTTATATACAATAAATTTACAGTTCAATGATTTTTAGTATGTTCCCAGAGTTGTGGAGCCATCACTGCTACCTAATTCCAGAGCATTTTCATCACTTCACAAAGAAACCCTATACCCATTAGCAGTCTCCCCCATTTCCCTCCAACCCTCCCAGCCCTAGACAACTACTCATCTTCTTGTCTCTATAGATTTGCCTAGTCTGGACACTTTCTATAAATGGAACAATAAAATATACGGTCTTTTGTGACTATCTCCTCTCACTTAGCACAACGTTTTCAAGGTTCATCAACATAGCGTGTATCAGTACTTCATTCCTTTTCATTGCTGAATAATATCTCATGGTATGGATATACCATATTGTACACTTCCATCCATTAACCAAGCTTTTCTTATCTTCGCTGTAGGAGCTTTAAAATATCCTATCACCATACTGAAGAGGCGATTCACTCATCTGGAGAATGCACACACACATTCAAAGTCTTGTGGGTTACAGCTATCAATACCTTACAAAAAAATGGCTTGACTTAAAAGCATTCAGAAAACTTGAAATTCCTGTTAGAGTGATAACATACAAGGTACCCCAAAGTGAAAAAAACAAGAGGAAAGCACATGGTTTCATACGTTTTAATTCAAGAATATAAGGAAAAATAATGCATTGCAGCCAAACAGTCTGGCAGCAGCCTCCATGAAGATACATTCTGGGGAGGAACCCAAATAACTAAACCAAGTGTCAACAGAAAGCAATTAAGTAGAAATTAGGTATTGCTGGGTCAGGAAGAAAAGTTCATTAAAGGAATTAAATCTCAGTGTTTTCCTAAAGATAAATCCCAGCTAGTCTGAAAATCATTAAATCTTAATGACAGAGTCAATTTGTTGGTGTTGTTTACAATTGAAATATTAACATATTTCTGTAGCCTGGAAGTTTAGAATTGTGATTGCCTTTCCATGGTAGAGAAGTTAAATTTCTGGAAAGATTTACAACACAGGAGAAAAATGCTGTAAGACAGAAAAATGCTGCTTCTGTATTCACTCTCTTTAGGTCATCAGGAGGACATTCACAAAGAAAGAACTGACTCTGCAAGCATTACATTCATTTGATAGGCACTTATCAAGCTCCCCTTGTTTCCTGGGCACTATGGTGATGCTGGGAATACAGAGATATAGAGACATTGGCTTGGTAATTACAGCAGAATGTAGTAAGATCTGTAAGAGAGTCGTGGATAAAGGGGAAACTGGGAGAGAAGGACTAATCCTGACTGAACTCCTGATCTCAACGGAAAACATATTGTGTAGGGTCTTGGGGATGAGTAATTTACTATGTGAGAAGGACAGCAAGGAAATTCTGGATAGTGGGAATGGGATCCACAAAGATTTGGAGTCATGACAGGCTTAGAAAAAATGGAGTTATGCAAGGCAGAATTATAGAGAATGCAGAAGTAGGTTGAAAACTATTTTGGGTTCATTCTATAAAGGGACCTGTATGGCAAGCTCATGAGTTTAGATTTTGTTCTTTCGCCATCAGGGAATTAGCAGATTTTTTTTTTAACGAGTTCCATGGTTGGATTATTTTTTAAATTTTACTATGAAAACTTATACACACACAAAAGAATAAGATGCAAATTACCATATGCATATCAACCACTCAGCAATTGTCAAGATTTTTCCACTTTTGCTTTATTTTACTTAAATGAAGGATTTTAAAGTAAACTTCCCACCTGATTTCATTTCACCCCTACATCTCTACATGCGGATATGTTCTTATCAAACCACAATCCACTTTCACATCTAACTAAATTAATAATATTGTATTGGCATAATTTAATCATTGCGGACTGAAATGTTGTGAATTATCTCATAAATATCTTTTTTATAGTAGGTTTGCTCAATTAATTTCCCATGTTGCCCTAAGTTGCAATGATTCTTAAAAATCTTAATTTAGAGCACTTCCTTTTCATCCCACCCTCTTTTATCTCCATGCCATTGACTTACTGAAGAAACCTGGTATGTTCTGGAGTCTGTCCCACACATTGCATTTATCTGTTTGCTTCCTTGTTGGTAATAACTTAACCTTTTTTTTTTTTTTTTTTACATTTTTCCTGTTTTCTATAACTGGTAGTTTACTCTGAAAGGCTTAGTTACATTCACCCTCAATTATTTTTTTTAAGGCAAGAGTACTTCATAGGAGGTATTACATAATTTATACTGCATCCCATTAAGAAGCACTTAATATCTGGTTGTCCCACTCACAGTGATGCTAACATTGATGATCAGATTTTCTTCCACGATGACTTTGCTAGTACAATGTGGAAGATGGACTATGGTGAAGCCACTTTTGTAGCAGGGAGATCAGGCATTGCAGCATAATAGGAGCAATGAAGTGATGTGAGGCAGGAACCATAGATAAACAGAGAGACTGACATGATAATAATTCTGGAGTAGAAGTATTGGAAGATTGGAAATTTATTATAAGTTTGGATGGGGGATGGAAATCAGGGCAGGTGAGCATGTGATGAGGACAAAAGAATGTAAGCTCCATGATAGCAAAGAACTATGTGTATGTTGCTCAGTACTAAACCCTTAATGCTTAGTACTGTGCCTAGCACACAGTAGATATTTGATAAATATGTGTTAAATCCATATATGAATGTCTTGTTGGATGGGTGGATGGGTGGATAGGTGGATGGATGGTGCTGAAGCTACTAAAATAAAAAACTAGTTGGGTGTTCACACTACTGCTAGTAGCTGGGGAGATAATATGAAATGTCCTTCAAATTTGACTTGCCTCCAAGATATTTGTCTATTAGTACCTCAGGAAAATGCTTAACATTGTAAGGTATATTCCAAATCATACAGCCCAGAGATGTAAAAAAAGATCCAAGTGAGTCTAAATTTATTCCTTGGAATGCATATCTAGATTTTAGAAATGTAGGAAAGAACTTTGTGGTTTTGGAGGGCCTCAAATCATACAAGAGATTCAGGAAATTCCTAGGATGATGACAATGTGAGAATTTATGCATGCCCACCAGGAGGCATTTCACATAGTAAAGTCAAGAAACATTAAAAATAATAATAGATCAACAAAAGCAGAATCTGGTTCCTTGAAAAGATCAATAAAATCAATAAGCCTCAGCCAGGCTATCTAAGAAAAAAACAGAGATGACACAAATTACTAATATAAAAAATAAAAGCGGGGACATTACTACAGATCTCACAGACATTAAAAAGATAATAAACAAATATTATGCCTACAGATCTGATAACCTATATTAAATGTACCAATTCCTTGAAAGGCACAATCTACCAAAACTCACACAAAATAAATAGAAAATCTGATAGACCTGTATCTATTAAGGAATTTGAATTAATAAATTAATAGCCTTCCAAAACAACATCAGGCTTAGACAGGCTCACTGGTGAATTCTACCAAACATTTAAGGAAGAAATCATACCAATTATCTATAATTTCTTCCAGAAGGAAGAACTACATGGAATACTTCCTAACTCATTCTATGAGACTAGCCTTACCCTAGTACTAAAACCAGATAAAGGCATTACATAAAAAGAAAACTACAGACCAATATCTCTGTGGACATAGATATAAAAATTGTTAACCAAATATTAGCAAATTGAATCCAACAATGTATATACAGAATAATACACCATGACCAAGTGGGATTTATCTCAGGTATACAAGTTTGGTTCAACATTCAAAAATTAATTAATGCAATCACATCAAAAGACTCAAGAGAAGAATCACATGGTCATATCAATAGATGCAGAAAAAGTATTTGACAAAAGCCAACACCCATTCATGATAAAACCCTCAGCAGACTAAGAATATAGGAGAAATTCCTCAACTTATAAAGAACACCTATAAAAAACCAATAGCTAACATAAGACTTATTGATAAGAAACAGGAGACTTTCTCACTAAGATCAGGAGCAAGACGAGGATGTCCTCTGTCAACAGTGCTTTTCAATATTGTACTGGAAATCTTAGCTAATGCAATAAGGCAAGAAAAGGAAATAAAAGGTATACAGATTGTGAAGGAAGAAATGAAACTGTCTTTGTTAGCAGATGACATGATCATCTTTGTAGAAAATCTGAAAGAATCAACACAAATCTCCTGGAACTAATAAGTGATTATAGCGAGTTTACAGAATGTAAAGTTGATACACAAATATCAATCACTTTCCTATATGCTAACAATGAAAAAGTGGAAATTAAACACAGTGTCATTTCCAAAAATAAAATACTTAGGTATAAATCTAATAAGCCAGGTATAAGAACCACATGAGGGGAATTATGCTCTAATAAAGACATCAAAGAGAAGGACCTTCAAGATGGTGGAGGAGTAAGATGTGGAGATCACCTTCCTCCCCACAAATACATCAAAAATATATCTACATGTGGAACAACTCCTACAGAACACCTACTGAACACTGGCAGAAGACCTCAGACTTCCCAAAAGGCAAAAAACTCCCCATGTATCTGGGTAGGGCAAAAGAAAAAAGAAAAAACAGAGACAAAAGAATAGGGACAGAACCTGCACCTCTGGGAGGGAGATGGGAAGGAGGAAAAGTTTCCACACACTAGGAAGCCCCTTCCCTGGTGGAAATGGGGGACGGGCAGGTGGAAGCTTCAGAGCCACAGAGGAGAGTGCAGCAACAGGGGTGCAGAGGGCAAAGTTGAGAGATTCCCACACAGAGGACTGGTGCCTGAGAGGTTTGTCTGCTCACCCGCTGGGGCGGGTAGGGGTTGGGAGCTGAGGCTTGGGCTTCGGAGGCCAGATCCCAGGGAGAGGACTGGTGCTGGCTGTGTGAACACAGCTTGAAGGGGGATAGTGCACCACAGCTAGCTGGGAAGGAGTATGGGAAAAAGTCTGGACCTACTTAAGAGGCAAGAGACCTTTGTTTCAGGGTGTGCGAGGAGAGGGGATTCAGGGCACCACCTAAACGAGCTTCAAAGATGGGTGTGAGCCGCGGCTGCTCCTGCAGCCACCAAGAATCTGTGTAAGCATAGGTCACTATCCACACCTCCCCTCCCAGGAGACTGTGCAGCCTGCCACTGCCAGGGTCCCGTGATCCAGAGACAACTTCCTTGGGAGAACACACAGCATGCATCAGGCTCTTGCAATGTCACAGTGACCTCTGCTGCCACAGTCTTGCCCCACCTTCTGTACCCCTCCCACCCCCCGGCCTGAGTGAGCCAGAGCACACTAATCAGCCGCTCCTTTAACCCCCTCCTGTCTGGGCAAAGAACAGACGCCAGAAGGTGACCTACATGCAGAGGCAGGACCAAATCCAAAGCTGAACCCCAGGAACTGTGTGAAAAAAGAAGAGAAAGGGAAATTTCTCCGTGCAGTCTCAGGAGCAACAGATTAAATCTCCACAATCAACTTGATGTACCCTGCATCTGTGAAATACCTGAATAGACAACGAATCATCCCAAAACTGAGGTGATGGACCTTGAGAGTAACTGTAGACTTGGGGTTTGCTGTATGTGACTGACTAGTTTCTGATTTTTATGTTTATCTTTGTATACTTTTTAGCACTTGTTACCATTAGTGGATTTGTTTATTGGTTTGGTTGTTCTCTTCTTTTTTTATTACTTTTAAAATTTTTTAAAAAATAATTTTTAAAATTTTAATAACTTTTTAATTTAATTTTGTTTTATTTAATTTTATTTATTTATTTTTCTCCCTTTTCTTCTAAGCCGTGGGGCTGACAGGGTCTTGGTGCTCCGGCTGGGTGCCAGGCCTGAGCCTCTGAGGTGGGAAAGCCGAGTTCAGGACATTGGACTACCAGCGAACTCCTGGCACCACGTAATATCAATCAGTGAGAGCTCTCCCAGAGACCTCTGTCTTAACGCTAAGACCCAGCTCCATTCAAGAACCAGCAAGCTCCAGTGCTGGACACCCCATGCTAAACAACTAGCAAGGCAGGAACACAACCCCACCCATTAGCAGACAGGCTGCCTAAAATCTTAAGTTCACAGACACCCCAAAACATACCACCAGACGCGGCCCTGCCTACCATAAAGACAAGATCAAGCCTCATCCACCAGAACACAGGCACCAGTCCCATCCACCAGGAAGCCTACACAACTCACTGAACCAACCCTACCCACTGGGGGCAGACACCGAAAACAACAGGAACTACAAACCTGCAGCCTGTGAAAAGGAGACCCCAAACACAGTAAGTTAAGCAAAATGAGAAGACAGAGAAATATGCAGCAGATGAAGTAGCAAAGTAAAAACCCACCAGACCAAACATATGAAGAGGAAATAGGCAGTCTACCAGAAAAAGAATTCAGAGTAATGACAGTAAAGATGTCCAAAATCTTGGAAAATGAATGGAGAAAATAAAAGAAATGTTTAACAAGGACATAGAAGAACTGAAGAGCAAACAAACTATGAAGAACAACACAATAAGTGAAAGTAAAAATTCTCTAGAAGGGATCAATAGCAGAATAACTGAGGCAGAAGAACGGATAAGTGACCTGGAAGATAAAATACTGGAAATGACTACCAACGAGGAGAATAATGAAAAAAGGAATGGAAAGAATAGAGGACAGTCTCAGAGACCTGTGGGACAACATTAAATGCACCAACTTTCAAATTATAGGGGTCCCAGAAGAGGAAGAGAAAAAGAAAGGGACTGAGAAAATATTGGAAGAGATTATTGTCAAAAACTTCCCTAATATGGGAAAGGAAATAGTCAATCAAGTCCAGGAAGGGCAGAGAGTCCCATACAGGATAAATCCAAGGAGAAACATACCAAGGCACATATTAATCAAGCTATCAAAAATTAAATACAAAGAAAAAATATTAAAAGCAGCAAGGGAAAAGCAACAAATAACATACAAGGGAATCCCCATAAGGTTAACAGCTGATCTGTCAGCAGAAACTCTGCAAGCCAGAAGGGAGTGGCACGACATATTTAAAGTGATGAAAGGGAAAAACCTAAAACCAATATTACTCTACCCAACAACAATCTAATTCAGATTCAACAGAGAAATTAAAACTGTTACAGACAAGCAAAAGCTAAGTGAATTCAGCACCACCAAATGAGCTTTACAACAAATGCTAAAGGAAATTCTCTAGGCAGGAAACACATGAGAAGGAAAACACCTACATTATCAAATCCAAAACAATTAAGAAAATGGTAATAGGAACATACATATCAAGAATTACCTTAAATGTAAATGGATTAAATGCTCCAAACAAAATATATAGATTGGCTGAATGGATACAAAAACAAGACCCATAAATATGCTGCCTACAAGAGACCTATTTCAGACCTAGGGACACATACAGACTGAAAGTGAGGGGATGGAAAAGATATTCCAAGCAAATGGAAATCAAAAGAAACCTGGAGTGCAATTCTCATTTCAGACGAAATAGAGTTTAAAATAAAGACTATTACAAGAGACAAAGAAGGAAACTACATAATGATCAAGGGATCAATCCAAGAAGAAGATATAACAATTGAAAATATTTATGCACCCAACATAGGAGCACCTCAATACATAAGGCAAATACTAACAGCCATAAAAGGGGAAATCGACAGTAACACAATCATGGTAGGGGACATTAACACCCCACTTTCACTAATGGACAGATCATTCAAAATGAAAATTAATTAGGAAATACAAGCTTTAAATGATACATTAAACAAGATGGACTTAATTGATATTTATATGGCATTCCATCCAAAAACAACAGAATACACTTTCTTCTCAAGGGCTCATGGAATATTCTCCAGGATAGATCCTATCTTGGGTCACAAATCAAGCTTTGGTAAATTTAAGAAAATTGAAATCATATCAAGTATCTTTTCTGAGCACAATGCTATGAGACTAGATATCAATTACAGGAAAAAAAAAACTGTGAAAAATACAAACACATGGAGGCTAAACAATACACTACTAAATAACCAAGAGATCACTGAAGAAATCAGAGAGGAAATCAAAAAATACCTCGAAACAAATGACAGTGAAAACACGATGACCCAAAACCTATGGGATGCAGCAAAAGCTGTTCTAAGAGGGAATTTTATAGCAATACAATCCTACACCAAGAAACATCTCTAATAAACAACCTAACCTTACATCTAAAGCAATTTGAGAAAGAAGAAAGAAAAACACCAAAATCAGCAGAAGGAAATAAATCATAAAGATCAGATCAGAAATGAAAAAGAAATGAAGGAAACGATAGCAAAGAACAATAAAAGTAAAAGCTTATTCTTTGAGAAGATAAACAAGATTGATAAACCATTAGCCAGACTCATCAAGAAAAAATGGGAAAACACTCAATTCCACAGAATTAGAAATGAAAAAGGAGAAGTAATAACTGTCACTGCAGAAATACAAAGGATCATGAGAGATTGCTACAAGCAACTATGTGCCAATAAAATGGACAACCTGGAAGAAATGGACAAATTCTTAGAAAAACACAACCTTCGGAGACTGAACCAGGAAGAAATAGAAAATATAAACAGACCAATCACAAGCACTGAAATTGAGACTGTGATTCAAAATCTTCCAACAAACAAAAGTCCAGGACGAGATGGTTTCACAGGCGAATTCTATCAAAAATTTAGAGAAGAGCTAACACTAATCCTTCTCAAACTCTTCCAAAATATAGCAGAGGGAGGAACACTCCCAATCTCATTCTATGAGGCCACCATCACCCTGATATCAAAACCAGACAAAGATGTCACAAAGAAAGAAAACTACAGGCCAATATCACTGATGAACATAGGTGCAAAAATCCTCAACAAAATACTAGCAAACAGAATCCAACAGCACATTAAAAGGATCACACACCATGATCAAGTGGGGCTTATCCCAGGAATGCAAGGATTCTTCAATATAAGTAAATCAGTCAATGTTATATACCATATTAACAAATTGAAAGATAAAAACCATATGATAATCTCAATAGATGCAGAAAAAGCTTTTGACAAAATTCAACACCCATTTATGATAAAAACCCTCCAGAAAGTAGGCATAGAGGGAACTTACCTTAAAATAATAAAGGCCATATATGGCAAACCCATGGCCAACATCGTCCTCAATGGTGAAAAATTGAAACCGTTTCCTCTAAATTCAGGAACAATACAAGGTTGTCCATTCTCACCACTATTATTCAACATAGTTTTAGAAGTTTTAGCCACAGCAATCAGAGAAGAAAATGAAATAAAAGGAATCCAAGTTGGAAAAGAAGAAGTAAAACTGTCACTGTTTGCAGATAACATGATACTATACACAGAGAATCCCAAAGATGCTACCAGCAAACTACTAGAGCTAACCAATGAATTTGGTAAAGTGACAGGATACAAAATTAATGCACAGAAATCTCTTGCTTTCTATACACTAATGATGAAAAATCTGAAAGAGAAATTAAGGAAACACTCCCATTTACCATTGCAACAAAAAGAATAAAATGTCTACGAATAAACCTACCTAAGGAGACAAAAGACCAGTATGCAGAAAACTGTAAGACACTGATGAAAGAAATTAATGGTGATAAAGGCAGATGGAGAGATATACCATGTTTTTGGATTGGAAGTATCAACATTGTGAAAATGACAACCCTGTCAAACTACCAGTGGCATTGTTCACAGAACTAGAACAAAAAATTTCACAATTTGTATGTAAACACAAAAGACCCCAAATAACAAAAGTAATCTTGAGAAAGAAAAACGGAGCTGGAGGAATCAGGCTCCCTGACCTCAGACTATACTACAAAGCTACAGTAATCAAGACAGTATGCTACTGGCACAAAAACAGAACTGTAGATCAATGGAACTGGATAGAAACCCCAGAGATAAACCCATGCACATATGGTCATCTTACCTTTGATAAAGGAGGCAAGAATATACAGTGGAGAAAAGACAGCCCCTTCAAAAAGTGGTGCTGGGAAAACTGGACAGCTACATACAAAAGAATGAAATTAGAACACTCCCTAACACCATACACAAAAATAAACTCAAAATACATTAAAGACCTAATTGTAAGGCCAGACACTATCAAACTCTTAGAGGAAAACATAGGCAGAACACGCTATGACATAAATCACCTCAAGACCCTTTTTGACCCATCTCCTAGAGAAATGGAAATAAAAACCAAAATTAAACAAATGGGACCTAATGGAACTTAAAGCTTTTACACAGCAAAGGAAACCATAAACAAGACAAAAAGACAACCCTCAGAATGGGAGAAAGTATTTGCAAGTGAAGCAACTAACAAAGGATTAATCTCCAAAATTTACATGCAGCTCATGTAGCTCAATATCAAAAAAACAAACAACCCAATCCAAAAATGGGCAGAAGACCTAAACAGACATTTCTCCAAAGAACAGATACAGATTGCCATCAAACACATGAAAAGATGCTCAACATCACTAAACATTAGAGAAATGCAAATCAAAACTACAGTGAGATATCATCTCATACCAGTCAGAACGGCCATCATCAAAAAATCGACAAACAATAAATGCTGGAGAGGGTGTGGAGAAAAGGGAACCCCCCTGCACTGTTGTTGGGAATGTAAATTGATACAGCCACTATGGAGAACAGTATGGAGTTTCCTGAAAAAAAACTAAAAATAGAACTACCATACGACCCAGCACCCATTACTGGGCATATACCCTGAGAAAACCATAATTCAAAAAGAGTCATGTACCACAATGTTCACTGCAGCTCTATTTACAATAGCCAGGACATGGAAGCAACTGAAGTGTCCATCAACAAATGAATGGATAAAGAAGATGTGGCACATATATACAATGGAATATTACTCAGCCATAAAAATAAACGAAATTGAGTTATTTGTAGTGAAGCGGATGGACCTATAGTCTGTCATACAGAGTGAAGTCAGTCAGAAAGAGGAAAGCAAGTACCGTATGCTAACACATATATATGGAATCTAAAAAACAATGGTTCTGATGAACCTAGGGGCAGGACAGGAATAAAGATGGAGACGTAGAGAATGGACTTGAGGGCACAGGGAGGGGGAAGGGGAAGCTGGGGCAAAGTGAGAGAGTAGCATTGACATATACACACTACCAAATGTAAAATAGATAGCTAGTGGGAAGCAGCCGCATAGCACAGGGAGATCTGCTTGGTGCTTTGTGAGCACCTAGAGGGGAGGGATAGGGAGGGTGGGAGGGAGACGAAGGGAGGGGATATGGTGATATATGTATGCATATAGCTGGTTCACTTTGTTATACAGCAGAAACTAACACAACACTGTAAAGCAATTATACTCCAATAAAGATGTTAAAAAGAAAAAGAGACTGTAATTATGTGATGTGACTGAGATGTTAACAAACCCTGCTGCAGTAATCATTTCACAATATACACATATATCAAAATCATCACATTTTACACCCTAAACTTACCCAATGTTATATGTCAGCTATATCTCAAAAACACTGGAAAAAAATAAAGTTAATTAAAAACCTAATAATATATAATGAAAATGATGCTTACAAAAATAAAACTTAAAAGACTTAAAATAGGTCACTAAGGCAAAGCCTTTGGTCTTTAATGATGGTGTTTTCCCCTTTTCTTTCTTCAAATAACATCTTTTTAAATTTCATAGATTACTGTCTGCCCTCCTTATCCTCAGATTCTGTATCCATGGACTCAACAAACTGCAGGATCATGTAGTACTATATTTACAGTCCCTGGCTGGTTGAATCCATGGATGCAGAACCCACGGATATGGAGAGCCAACTATGTGACTTGAGCATCTGTGGATTTTGGTATCTGCAGCAGGTCCTGAAACCAGTTCCCCGTGAATACCAGTGGATGACTGTATTATCTCTTCTGTTCTGAATGTTTGAAAATATCTGGTGGTGTTCTTCCTAGTAAGGTAAGAAAGTCTGTGTTATCATATTCCTTCCTTACTACCAGATTGGTATCAGTCATGCCATTAATAGTTACCTTTCAATGGCTTAATAAGTAAAAGGTTCATATATGTTTTACGAATTTTTTAAAAAATATAATCTGATTCAAACAGCTTTAGTGAAAATGGGGGATTTATCAGTTCACCTAAGTGAAAATTCAGGAATGGCACGCCTTTAGACCTAGGCTGTTCCAGGGACTCGAACCACACCATCAGGGCACCACGACCTTGAGTACTCAATTCTCCTTTTCCTGAAGGGACGTCCTTCTTACTCTCCACTATTTAGAGACTAGCTACAGGCCCACATCCTCCTGGGTTTATTTCAAGAGAACAGAGTACCACCAGTAGCTCCCATATTAACTCCCAGAATTCATTTCTGATTCAACCAGTTTGGATAATTTGCCCATCCCTGATCCAAATCTCTGTGGTTATTTTATAAGTATCATGTTCTGATTTGCTAGGTCTGTGTCACATGCTCTGTGCCAGATAGAGGAATGGCTAGTTCCCAGAAGAGATTTTGTATACTAGAAAAAGAGTAGATGCATTCTAGCAAGGCAAAAACTCTAAAACATTGTTTTGTACTTTGCTTTCATATTATTTTGTTGTGAATATCATCCCCACCTCACAAACGAGAAACTGAAACTCACTGAGTGGTATCGTTTGGACTGCAGCTCAGGTCTCTCCTTTCTTAGCTTGGTGTCATCCTGCTGGACTAGATTGTGCTGCATACTAGAGTAAATATTCATTACTCCAAAAATGAATAATGGAACTCTCCCCCCAGAAAAGGTGTACTTTTTTGTTGCTGGATAAAGGAAAAGATTTTGGAGGCAAATGTAAAAATTCCCCTTTCCAAATTTCCAGTTGTTATTCAATTGTTATTCCAATTGATTCTCTGAAATCAAAATGATGGATGGAATAAGAATTAGCTCCTAAGAAAGTTGACGGCCCTAAGAGAAAACAATTGCTCATTAATTCACACTGACCTTAAAAAGATCCCATGATTCAAATAGCAAAGTTGCTGGCAGAGAGCGCTGAGGTGGGTTGCTTACCACTAAAGAAATCACCCTAGTGTCCTTTTAATAAGATTTACATAGACTCTTGGGCAGTTTCAATGTACTCGAGCCTGAATGATTAATTTTCCCCAATAAAAGAAAGACATTAAAATGAATACATCTTTCACTCAGTGTAGTGACTGGCCTGGGTTGACCCTAACTGGAGCCATAACAGCTTAAAATGATATACTGAAAATTTGCTTTTTAATTAAATGGGCTGGCAAATGGATGAACACTTAAAGTTCAGACTAGACTGTTCTGTATCAATACCTCCTGCTCTTTGCTTTCTCCTAGAAGTAGGACATGGTAGGACTAAAAAAGTTTTTCTTGACAAACTAGACTTTAAATTCTACAAGAGCAAAGACCTTTGCCTGTTGGACTCACTGCCTGGCACATACACAGACACTAGTACAGGAGAGATAAATAAAGTTTGTTGAATAAATTAGTAAGCAAACAATTCATTTAACTTTCTTAGAGGAGCAAGAGTCTTCCAGCTTTGGGATTCCACTGTGACATACTTGTTTTCTAGAACTCTAAGCCCAAATTTTGGAGTTTCAATTTATCACCCTCCCATTTAGAAATCTCTCTTTTTCTTCAGAACTCTCTTGTATTTTCTCTTCATATCTCTATCACTTGGAATTTATTTACTGTCTTTTCATTTTCATACGTGTATGTTTTTGTCCTCAATTTATGTTTCTAGATTTCAGACACCTAGGTTTATCCTTTTTATACCTCGTACCACCTCCTACATCCCTCAAATATTTAAGTTTGCATTTCCACTTGTTTCTGATAACCTGGACAGTTTTCAAAAAGACATACCCCCAAAGAAATACAGTACTCTGTTTAAAACAAAAAGTAAATAAAAACCAGGCCACAGAAAATAAGAGTCCATGTCAACAGAAGGAAGGGATAAATTCTTTCAGAGCTAGACAATTATACTTGGGCAATAAATTTGGTTTCAAGTTTTCCAGTCCAAAAAGAAAAAGGGGGATGCCCAAATAACATGTCAGATGACTATGCCTTCCTTGGCAGAAACATTTCCCCCAAGAAATTAAACCCAAGTAAAAATTTATGAGGGGTCTTTGTAATAGAAAGCAAATGGGCATTGGAGTCAGGTTGTCCTGGTTTTACATCCATTTTCTCCCCGTTTCCTAACTGTGTGACTTTGGACAAGGCATTTAAACTCTCCAGACCTCAGTTTCTTCAACTGGAAAATGAGGACTTTGATAATGATAAGCTCCACAGGGTTACTGTAAGGAGCGTTATCATTAAGCTACTTACATAATAGTAATAATAATAGTTACTACTACTTCATGCTTACTACACCAGGCACTGTGCCAAGGTCTCTATGTGTAGTATCTCACTTCCCTCTCATTCCCACCTTGTGAGAGAGGTGACTGAAGTAGTGGGATGAAGTAACTGGCTTAAGGTTCCACAGCTAGCTCACTGTGACTCAGCATTCGATCAAAGTTAATTCCCTTTCCCTTGCATGGCCTGGTAAATATCTCCCGCCATCACATTTTTACAAAAAGAATAACCAGTGCAGCATGATTTCCTATCATTTCCTCAGGACTGCAAGCCATCCTGGGATAGCATTGGGACCTACGTAAGGAGAAAAGGGCAGATGACACAGAATCTCAAGTCTTGATAATTACACTAAATAAATTTCTGTGTGCCTTCTTCGCATGTTTATATGCATTAAGTTTAGATCAGTCAGGTCCAACCATAGTTTCCTCTGCCCCTACCTCACTGAATTTTCCCTGCTTACAGGACACAGTAACCTAGTGCCTGTCCAGCCTCATCCCATCACTCTCTGTCTCCAAGGAGACCTTAGTTCCAGGTGAGAAAGAAGTCAAAAGACCGTTTACCACTTAAGTGAGTTACAGGAGAGTCAATGGACTGAGCTCAATTCCAGGCCCGCTACTCATTAGCCGTAGGACCTTAGGAAGGTCACTCTGAAACGTGAGTGTCACTATGTATCGAGAGAATAAGTTGGACAAGCTTGGTAACAGTTATTGAATTACTAACTCGATAGGGAGCTGTCTCGGGGACTGCTACTCCAGGGCAAGGAGGAGATTAAAATGTTCTCAACCCCTAACTTCAACCTGGGGAGCTCCAGTTTTATTGGTTTTTTATTTACTGGGTGTTGACTTTAGTTTGGTTTAATAAAGGGCTTCTGATAGATGGAACTAAATGATTGCTAAAGGTCCTGGTTTAACAATCTGGTTTAACAATCTCAATACACATCTATTCCTGGCTGGACTGACTGCCCTAGGTGGGACTTCTATGTTACAATTTGCCACTAGTAGTAGACATGGCAGGTTTACTAAGAGAAGAGTTAGGAAGAGGCCTTTTTCCTTTTCTTTGCTACCTTCTGAAAAGAAGTAAAATATTCCAGATGATATTCTTTCTCTGAAACTAGCAAATAGATGGCCAGAGGAAGACACTGGTTGCAAGTGAGACCAGATGAACTGGGAAATTATTTACTGCTTTCAGCAAATTAACTGGAGGAAGAAAAAAGAACGCTTTCTCCCCTTTAGCACTGTGGGGCGGAAGTAAACAAAACATTCCATTCGATGTGATTCAGAATTTCCCAGATGCTAAGCCAATCGGCCCATTGCAGAGTTCTAAATCAGTAGGACTTTCCCAGAGCATCCTCAAAGCAAAGAATCGTCTCTTATGAAAGAGGCAGGGGCAGAGGGGACTGTCCGTAGGCTCCCACTCAAGAGATCTGGTCCTTCCGGTCTCTCCTCTGTCTCTCTTTGTTTGGAGCTGGGCAAATTGCTTTCTTCTCTGGTCTTGGTCTCCAAATCTGTCAAAGGAAGATTCTGGACTAGGTATGTGTTACTAAAGTCTCTTCTTGCTACAACATAGTGTGTTCCTCCAAATAACCCAGGAGTCAGCCAAATGGACAGCCCCAAGTCACCTGGCCTCTGTAACACTTCTCAATATTGAAGTAGAAATGCTTCAAGCCCCAACCCTGCAATGATACACCCACTGACCCTCTCCTCAGTACCTTCAAGGTTTACTGGGTGGGTTATATTCCTTTTAGGCATATCTCATTCAGATGGTCTAGTTACACTGAATTCTTGATGTGTTTTTTCTTTTTTTTTTTGCGGTACGCGGGCCTCTCACTGCTGTGGCCTCTCCCGTTGCGGACCACAGGCTCCGGACGCGCAGGCTCAGCGGCCATGGCTCACGGGCCCAGCTGCTCTGCAGCATGTGGGATCTTCCCGGACCGGGGCACGAACCCGTGTCCCCTGCATCGGCAGGCGGATTCTCAACCACTGCGCCACCAGGGAAGCCCGTGTTTTTTCTTTTATAGCTGATTTTTATTTCCTCTGTACTTCATGCTGATGTTTCAGGACAATGCCTCCTTTTTTTTTTCCCCACAATTTCCCCTAAATATCACATATTAAAGAGTAGTGGGTAATAGACTTTAACAACAACAAATAGGCAATAATAAAGGAAATGTTACATCATAGAAAAGTAGGTTACTTAAAACTAAATTTTAAATATTTCTGTTCTTAAAAATCACAAGTCATTATTATCACAGAGAACCTTCCTTCTGCCAAATTTCTTCATCGTCCCTCAGCCCCTCACTCTGTTACAGATCCTAGCTCACTGCCATTCATTCTAAGTCCTCTCCTTGGCAATTCCTGGATATTTGAAATTTTTTTCAACTTCATTTTATAGAGCAGTTCAGCTCTCTCTCTCTTTCCTAATGATGCTCCTTGGCCATGCCCTGGGGTTAGTTCTCCACATCTAAAAACAACAAAGTATTTTTTCTAATTGATTTCTCTGCGCAGTTTCACATCTCAGTTTCCTTAGCTGTAAAAAGGGGAAATCCTATTTCTGGGAGTTATTGTGAGCCTTCAATGAGATGATACCTGCTTGGCCTGCTTGGTACCCCAAATAGTGCCTGGTAGAGTCATAGTCGGTGCTCAATTAATGTTAGCTATTGTTAGCTCTTGGTATTTGCAATACTATAATCTTTCAGGATTGCTTTGAGGATTAGAGATAAAGTGAATACAGGGCCTGCCTCATGAAAGGCAGATAAAAGCATGCAAATGTGTTAAAACTTAAAGAGGGCTTACTCAAGGCCAAGCACCCTTCTATTTAAGCACATTTAATATTCACAACAGCCCAGAGAGGTAGAGTATCGATATTCTTATCTTCACTTTACATATGAGGAAACTGAAACATAAAGAGGTTAAGTAACTGACCTAAGGTCACACAGCTAGTTAGTGGCATAACTAAGATTTAAACTGAGGCAATTGAACTTCAGAGTCTGTGCTTTGACCCACCACGTCGTTCTGCCTTTTAACTTTTTTTTAGTAGCATTCATAAATAAATGAGGACAGAAGGTTCATTTAATGCATACTCTAACTATAGGAATCTGTATCAAGGAACAAATTCTCTTAAAACACTTTTAAAAGTAGCTTTTAGCAGTTCACTAGGTCTTCCAGGAATGTTGTCAAGAAGTCTGGTTGTTTTTTCATTGTTTACTGTAAAATGCATCCAGTGTCTAAACAGAAGAACCATAGTACACAATACTGGCAAAAATCATGAGATTTCAACAACTGGATTGGCAAAGTGTTAGATTTCAGAGTTTCCTGTATTTGTTTAGGGGTATGAGCTACAAAGGTGACCTTAACTCATGAAACTTACAAGCCTGAAAAACATTTGGTATTTCAATCAAATAAAGCCAACAACAATATCAATCCGGTACTTATTTCATAGTCACACAATTGTTCCCGTCCTACACTGTAATTAAGCATCAGTGACCATCCGCCCAGTCAAAAGCTGCAGTTCAAATTATTTTCCTAAAATCAAACCAAACATTTTCGAGGTCAGCTTCAGGGATGGCTAATCCGTTGAAGGAAAAGAGAGTGTTTGGACCTTCAGGCTTCCCTGCAGGAGATCTGTGATGAGATGAGATGGTCTATTGCCCTTCTTGAAATGAAGGCCTTTTGTTGGGAAGTGTGTGTGAGTAGCCCTTGGTTGGTTGTCAACCCAGTACCCATCTCCTCCTTCCCCAGTCATAGCACATTTCCTCTTTCCAACATTACCTGGCCTTTTTTCAGTTATCCACTCCCCCACGCATCCACGTGCTTCAAGGGACTCTAACCCCCTCCTCTCTGGCTCCAGCAGGGGGACCCTGATTCTCCTGATAAATCTAAACTGATCACAGTCATCTCATTTCTCTGGCTAAACCACTGGGTTAGGAATAGACCCAAGACATGAAACATGAGACGTTTGCTTGGGGCTTCTGGGAAATGTATCTGGGCTCTAAACAGAGACACTCTAGAGACAGCTCCCTCTGCCCAGGACATTGTTTTATCCAAAGGTAATACCTGTGACAGTCAAAGCCATTTTGCAATGCTGAGAATGGCAGCATGGAGAAAAGCCTGGATCTTTGATGACACTCTGGAATCATGGACTCTGCTGCTCCTGGAGCCTGTTTTGACTCTCTCTGCTCTTTCAATTGTGTAAACTAATAAATCTCATGGTTGAAGGCAGTTTGAGTCAAAGTCAAACTTTCCCCTTATTTGAAGCTCTAAGGATTCTAAGTCCCAGCATGCATGCATGCATTTGTGCAGGCTTGTGTCACTCTAAGTATTAGGAAGATAGGGTAAACCAGGCTGCTTTTAGGGAAAGGTGGTAGCTCCACTGTGAGCCAAGATGAAACAGAAACTCAGGATCTGACCAAAATGCCAAACACGGCAAACCTGTCAGCTTGCTACCCAAAGTGCGGTCCATAGACCAGCAGTATCAGCCTCACCCATGAGCTTATTAGAAACGCAGAATGTCAAGCGCCGCACCTCCCAACCCCACCACCTGACCTGCTGTGTCAGAATATGCATTTTAACAAGATTGGTAGGTGTTTCCTGTACACAGTAAAGTTGGAAAAGCATTATCTTAGGATCCTTGAGTCCTGGAAGAAAAGCGGAAGAAATGGGCCCAGCGATATGGTTCCCCAGGGATCTCTCAAGGAATTTTCAGGACTCAGCCTACTTTCCCTTTCCCTTGTCTCTAGCTGGAGGGAAGGGCCTGGACATCATGCACCCTTGTTAGCCCCTCTCCAGGTCCTGTCCTCTAAAGATTTTTCTCTTTGACTCTTTGAAATCAAATGATAACACCTGCATGGCAGGACTGTAGCTCTAGTCCTTTGCAGCCAGGTGAGAAGGAATGCGTCTCCCTGATATGATGGTTGCTGGAGAGGGCTCTCATTAAACAAAGGGCACCACACATCACAAACCCAGCCATTACTTGTGCATTCAACTTGGGGCAAGAAGAGCCAAATTGGAAAGACAGGCTATTCTACAGCTGCCAGTCTAGCCCACTGTGTACGTTAGGTGTTCAGGGAGGACCTGGTACATAATTTGTGGGACTTGGTGCAACGTGAAAATGTAGGATTCCTTGCTCAAAAATTATTAAGAATTTTGAGCAAGTAACAGCAGGGCACTAAGCCAATTGCATGGCCCTTCTCAGCCTTATGCAACAGGACAGGTTGCACAAACATGAAGCCAGGCCTGCTCTCAGGATAAAATGAGCGGGAGAGAATATGAATGTAGTTGTCTCTGCTTTCAGAAAACCTTTTGCAATAAAAAGATATTGTCAGTGGAAGAGGTCTAAGATTGGCTCATGGTGAATAAGACTCCATGATGAAACCATTCATACTAAATATCATCTACTGTAATTATTTCTTCATTCAGACTCACCACATGCAAGGCACATTGCTAGTTTCTTGGATACAAATTTTAGAAAGAGACATCCTCCATCTTCATGGGGCTCACACTGCAGTGGGCAAACTAACATGAAAACAGGCCTATAATCTGAGGCTGCAGATTGTTATAATGGAGGAATCCAAAAATATTAAGTATTGGAAGCTGAATCACTGATCCATAAAATCTAAGGGTGTTCTATAAATTAGTAAATTTCCCCTTCTAACGAAAGGGGAGCTTTAATTTTGTGTGTGGCAAACTTTTCAAATGAAGCCAAGAAGCAGGCTGATTTAGGGGACCACAAGTTGAATTTCTTTTTCTTTTCTTTTCTTTTTTTTTTGCAATACGCGGGCCTCTCACTGTTGTGGCCTCTCCTGTTGCGGAGCACAGGATCCGGACGCGCAGGCTCAGCGGCCATGGCTCACGGGCCCAGCCGCTCCGTGGCATGTGGGATCCTCCCAGACCGGGGCACGAATCCGCGTCCCCCGCATCGGCAGGTGGACTCTCAGCCACTGCACCACCAGGGGAGCCCTGAATTTCTTTTTGAGGGAGGAGGCACATCCTTTTGCCTATGTGGAAATTTTGTCTAGTGTGTACCTACTTATATTTCACCTTCATGAAATCTTGCCCCTACTCCTCCTTTCTTCACTATATCCTCCTAAAACATCTATCCCAATCCCATTGCCAGAGGTGAGCAGATCAAGTAAAGTGACCCATTTTCCTGAGGTTTTTGGAGAATGTTTGTCAAGGCGATAACGGAGAGATCTGCATTTAATGTCAGGCTGAAATTAAAAAGAGGAAGAAAAGAGCCAGCTTATTTTAGACCTTCCAAATCCCAACAATAGTGAGCAATTTTCACATCTTCATGCACCAAAGCCAGTTAACCTTTTGTGGAGGATTCTGATGCAGGCTGCATCTGGCCAGGGCAGTTGATGGATGGGCAATGTTGGCCGTGGGTGTGGAGTGGGAGAGTTCCGAAAGCCTTATGTGAAAACCATTTGTACAAAAACCTAGTCATTTCACTGATTCAGAAGTAGAGTTTACCCTTCACATGTGGACAAGAATCTCCAAATTATAATTACTACTCCAGAGACTCCAGAGATGTGGATGCTGAATGCACCTAAACCCCTGCATCCCTACCTGGGTGATTCATAGTCACATCTTAGGACCTACAAATTATTTCTTGCTGTGAGTCTAAAATGCATGGTACGAATACTGGAAACTTGAATGCTAAAGTTGTAAATATCAAGATACAACAGTTGTCTGCCAAGCATGGACTCTGAAAACATAATTTAACCAGGTTGATATTCTCTTAAAGAACTGGGATTCACATGATTAGGCTTCTCTGAGGAAAAAGCTTTCAAGGAGAGCAAAAATATTAAGCTTGAAAATCCAATAAGGGAACCATTTGAGACATCTTGTGTTACAGATCATTTTATCCATGATGGATCACTCACCCTTTAAAAAACACTTTCTGATCTCCACACTCATTTGAACAGGGTTCAGCTGGCATCAGAAGTAGGGCATCTTGCATAAACCATCCCGTGACTTGTGGGTGGAGGAGAGAAAGTTCTGGAGCCTTGGTTTTAAAGGGTACCAGTGACACATATCCAATGCCATGCTTTGCAAGGAAGCTGGGCACACAGCCTGCCTTCCTCCATCTCCATTGCAAGCCTGGAAGCAAGCCTGTCTGTGCTTTTGTGAATGCGAACCTACATCAGGTTGAGCCAACTCCATCAGTGGGGAAATACAAATGCCCACTTCATTTTTATTCAGCGATCAGAGGCTTGCAGTGCAGAGCTTCCTAGGATAGCATGCCAGAGAAACTCTAGGAAGCAGAGCTTCCTTAAATAAGGCGCATCCTGCCGTTATCCATGTAGCATTTTCAGAGGGCCAGAGAAGACCCTTAAAAGGAAAAAGAGGAGCTCGAGCTAGGGTAAGCTTGTTATTATTTAATGCCAAAACACAAGGATAAATCTATTTATAAATAGCTAGGAGAGCATCTCACTGGGGATTCTGAATACACAAGAACTGAATCAAAAGGGCCATCTATACCTAATAAGATCATATAGTGCTTCGTTGATTGTCGAGTCTGCCTTACGAGATTATTTTTATTTTGGGGGTTAGTCTGATAATATATTCACTATTTTCCTATGACTTGCAATGGTGTGAGGATTAGCACAGTATAATGTTGACAATTGCATACTCTGTAACCCCTGGGTTTGAATCCAGGTTGAACCATGTTCTAGCTTTCTTATCTTAGGCAAGTTACTTAATCTCTCTGGACCTCAGTTTTCACATCAATAAACTGGGAATAATAAAGCACCTAACTTCACAATGTTAATGTAATGGTTCAGTGAGTAAAGCATTGACAAAGCACTCAGAATAGGGCCTGACACATAGGAAGAGCTTCCTCCTTCTCCGGTCTGTAAGAGAAATGACTATGGCCAGATTTTGGCCAATTTAAAATCCTTCTTTGATTTCACTGATTTCATTCTTCTTTAAGTGTATGAAAGCAAAGCAACTCTCTAACACTAAGACCACAGAGCTATAAATTAGTACCACTGGGGTTTAAAGAATCCTGACATGAATGTAGGATACAGTAGTCAAGGATACCCTCGTGGAAGGGAGTCATATACTAATTCAACTAACGCTTACTAAGTTCTCCTTATGTGCCTGGCCTTGTGCATGTGCTCAGGATACATCTTTCTTGATGAACAAGAGGGACAGGGCTCTTCTTTGTACTTGGGCTGGACCTTGAAGGACTTGGAAGAATTCAGTGAAGAGAGTTGCAGAAAACAGTCTTGGCAAAGGTTCAGAGATAAGATAAAGATGGTAGCCATGGGAGTACAGAAAGCTTATTTGGGACAGTTTCTGCTTATGGAAGCCTAGAGACCTTGATATTGCAAGTGATAGGGAAGGAACAATTGAGGTTTCAGACAAGAACAAGAAGTAAGCAAATATGTATATACACAAGAAGGATTGGGAGGAAAACTGGGTAGCGCCTGGGAGTATGGACAGCTTGCAATGTATTTTAGGATTCCAGGAGTGAAATAAGATTTATAGTAGAGGGTGACAACAATAGGAAAGAAGAATACAGAGAGGCATGTTGAGAAGAGAAGTGATGGTACTTGGTGATTGAACCTATGAGATAGGGAGAAAGAAGAAAAAAAGGCAATTCCACGTCCGACTCCTAACCAGTTGAGATGACTAAAGTATAAACATGGCTTAAGATAAAATAGAATCTCTTAAGATTACTTAATTTAAAGATAATCAGTTTTAGAGATTGATTTTATAGATGAAGAATATCTTAATCAAAGCAGCAAATGAAAAATTAGTAGCAGAGCTGGAATGAAATTTCCAATCTAGTGCCTCTTTCTACTACGAAACCAAAAGAAAGATCACAGTATTGTATAAAAAATATAAGCAGACTCAAATTTGAATTCTCTGCACAAGCTTTGGGGCCTCATTCTGTCTGAGCCTTGGAGAAAGTACCTAATCTCATAAGATTGTGAAAAACAAAGCAAAAGATATTTAACTCAGTAGAGCTCAACGGTTGTTGGGTTCTCTCTCTTCTATACCTTGATTAGACTCTGCAGAGCATCATTTCTTCCGAAATTGTATGAACTTGTGGATCATGGCAGCATACATTCAGGAACTACCAGAAGTGAATTCTTGAAGCCCTATTGGATGCCTTAGAAGATTTGCTCAATGGTAATGGAACAAGGGGTGTTTGGTCGGTACGGGAAACACGGTAATGGACTCTGTCATGTGATTCAGAGACAGAGTCATAGACAGTTGCAGCATAAACCAAGCAGCAATGAGCAAATGAGGCCAGTCCACACACCTCCAGATGGATGCTCAAGAGGGGGACCACCGGCAACGGTGCTTCTAAATTCAGATACCGACCAGAGTGCTAGAATGTCAGAGCTGGAGGAAACTCTCAATCATTTTACAGATGAGAAAACTGAGACCAGGAGAGGGCAGTGTAGGAAGGAGGGTGTGCAGCAAAGTGAAGGGAGCAAGATGGTGAGGTGTTAAGAGCACAGATACTGGAATCACATCACGTAGACCTGAGACAAATTACTTAACTTCTCTTGGCATCACTGTTGATGACCTTATTTTTAAAATGGAAAACATAATATCATCCGTAAGAGGAGGTTTCAAATAAAATGCTTCGTGAAAAGTACGAGGCAGAGATGGCTCTGAGCATCTTCTGAATTCTTTACACTCGCCCCTCCGCACCTGCACACGAGTTATCATATGTGCACTGATGCATGACTGTTGCAGGCAAGTGAACAGAAAGCCATTGTTCCCCCAGTTTTCTGCCCAGCCTCCTAAGACCACAAGATCCAAACTATGGAGCTATTGCCAACACCCCCCTGCACTAGAAATATGGGAGGCATATGGTAAGACAGGAATTGCAAGAGTTAAGAGAAAAACAACACTTGGCTGATGTATTGGTCCCTGTGGCAGTAGGCCAACGTGCTTTGTGGCCAAGGGGAACTTGAAAAGGAAGGAATGGGAAGCACCTTAAAGGGAGAACTTGTCTTGTATTCTTCCTGGGGGAAGGGTTTTCCTTAGAGTGGTTAAAGTCATTTCTCTCTCAACGAAATGATGGGATTTCCTGATATAAATTACTCACCACTGAAAAATTTATAAAAAAATGTTATTAGGCAAGTGATTGCTAAGCTTAGGCACTAACCTAAGCACTTTATATATATTAGCTCATGTATTCCTTATAATAACCCTCTGAGATAGGTATTAGTATTGTAATGTTGATTTTAAAGCCAAAAAAACAGAACGCCAAGGCATAGAGAAGTAAATTAGCTGAGGTTTCAGAACTTGTAAGTGAAGGGGGAGGGATCTGAAGCCCAGCAGCCGAGCTCAAAAGGCTGCTGTCTTGTCAAACGTGACTGCAGGAGGGGAGCAGGAAGCGGGGAGATCACAGAACGGGAACACAGGAAGCAGCAGCACGATGCAAGCCAGGTAAGAGAACACAAAAAGAAATGAGGAGAGAAGAGAGAAGAGGCCGCATTGGAACAGTGTGAAATAGCACACAGAGCAGAAAAGAAGGGCCAAGTGAAGCGGCCAAGCATAGCGCAGCTCCGGAAACTGTGTTGCTAAATGAATTTGACAAAGTCAGTAAAGACTCATTAAAATACGTAGCCAGCAAAACAGGCACACTCAGGAGCTCAGACGGGATGATGAGTGGTGATAAAGAAGT
This sequence comes from Tursiops truncatus, assembly GCF_011762595.2. Lineage (NCBI taxonomy): Eukaryota > Metazoa > Chordata > Mammalia > Artiodactyla > Delphinidae > Tursiops > Tursiops truncatus. The sequence continues at coordinate 126,816,351 of NC_047034.1, forward strand.
CCCAGGTGAAGTCTTCGACTGCTCCTGACAGTGGATGAGAGCTTCACCAGCCCAACTTCCTCTAACAAGCCCGCGATGATGGCAGACATTAAACACAGAGATGACAGGATCTGGGCTCAGCAGTCCCATCCTGCTCTACTATTTTCTAGCAGCGCATGTGACCTTGGGCCTCATTTCCCTCATTTATCAAGTGTGATTAAGAATAATCCTCATTGAATGTAAATTGGTGCAGCTACTATGGAAAACAGTATGGAGGTTCCTTAAAAAACTAAAAATGGGGCTTCCCTGGTGGCGCAGTGGTTGAGAGTCCGCCTGCCGATGCAGGGGACGTGGGTTCGTGCCCCGGTCCGGGAGGATCCCACGTGCCGCGGAGCAGCTGGGCCCGTGAGCCATGGCCGCTGAGCCTGCACGTCCGGAGCCTGTGCTCCGCAACGGGAGAGGGCACAACAGTGAGAGGCCCGCGTACAGCAAAAAAAAAAAAAAAAAAAAAAAACTAAAAATGGAGCTACTATATGATCCAGCAATCCCACTCCTGGACATATATCTGGAAAAGATGAAAACTCTAATTCGAAAAGCTACATGCACCCCAATGTTCACAGCAGCACTATTTTTAATAGCCAAGACATGGAAACAACCCAAGTGCCCATCAACAGATTATTGGCTTAAGAAGATGTGGTACATATATATAACAGAATATCACTCAGCCAGAAACAAGAATGATATATTGCCTTTTGCCACAACATGGATGAACTAAGTGAAGTAAGTCAGACATAGAAAAACAAATATTATATGATATCACTTATATGTGGAATCTAAAAAATAATACAAATGAATTTATTTACAAAACAGAATAGACTCACAGACACAGAAAACAAATTTATGGTTACCAAAGGGGGAGTGGGGGAAGAGGGATAAATTAGGAGTATAGGATTAACAGATATACACTACTGTGTATAAAATTAGATAAGCAGCAAGGATTTACTGTATAGCACAGGGAGCTGTATTCAATATCTTGTAATAACCTATAACAGAATAATCAGAAGAAATATATACATATATAACTGAATCACTCTGCTGTACAACTAACACATTATTGTAAATCAACTATACTTAAATTAAAAAGAAAAGAATAACCCTATAGAGTTATGGTGAGAAATAGGTGATCCACCATTTATACAGTCACTAACTCAGAGCCCTGCACACATAATTACTATTATGCATAGTACTAATAATGGCTATCGTTACTACCGGCCTTGGGTGCTCTGGCCAATCTTGCCCTCAGAGAATCTACATGGTTTTGGACTATTGCACGCTTTAGGGGCATGTGCCTTATATAGGGACTTCAACTATGCTGTTGTTTTTCCTGCTCTGCCTAAAGAGCTTGTAATGAGAACAAGAAACACAGTGCACAGGGGAAAAAAAGGCAATACCTAGGGCTGTATTTATATTTACTGCAGAATAAATAGCATAAATGCTCTATTTTGGGTTTATAAATAAACTTGGAGAGGATCTGCATATTTTTACACATTTCTAAAATATGCATTTTATTATAGTTATTGAGGACTGAGCATCTGTTAGGAATATTAAAATCAAAAGCAGTGTTAAGTCTTAACTACAGTGAAGCTATTAATATGGAATTGGGAACTATAACCTTTTCCAAACCACACAGTCAGAAGAACTTTATTTCTCATATTAAACAAAAGTGAACTGGTGATTGAACTGCCTCTGAAATTCTATAAAGTAAAAATTGTATGATGTGCCCAATAGATTATTAAGCAAAAGGTGGAAATAGATTTCTCATTCTAGCATAGAAGTGCTTTAAGTACTGAAAAGGCATTGCAAATTCCTCTGAAACATCCAATATAGTTTATTAAAGTTTGCTTTACCATACAGTGCCATAGAAACCTATAAGGTAAATGTGAGAAACTGCAAACCAATCTGATTAAGAACAATCAGAATAAGGACATCCTGGACAATGTTTTTCTACCTCTACCATTATCTACTCATTTTTTTATTAGCAAGAAAATTTTATGTGAGGTATTATAGACGTTTTATAATATATGCAGGAACTGAACAGCAATCTCCTCAAATTCACAATTTATCTGATGGGAAGAAATAGATAAGCATGCTGTAATTGTCAGTTGTGATGATGTCGCTGTTTTTCTTGATATGGGAATATATTAACATAATTTCTCCAAGGTTAAAACGTTGAGACACAATATTACTTAGTGATTCAAACATAAGTTTGAGAGTCAGATCAGTGTTCAAGTCCTAAATATTTAGGCAAGTCATAAACTCCCTCATCCTCAGTTTTCTTATCTATATAATGGGAATAATTATCATAGTATCAACCTCAGAGAATTGTTGTGAAGGTTAAATGAGATAAATGCTTATAAAGAATTTAAGAACAGTTTATGGCATATATCAGGGGCTCGAGAAATGGTAGCTAGTTTTACATTAATAAATCTGAGCTCTACCCGAACATTCCCTCCTCCTGGGGAGGGCAGTTGTTATAGCTGTAGTTACTTGTTAAGAGCAATTGTGGAATATTTCAGGGATAATGTTATTCTTAGTCTTTCTTACATCTGGAGATCTAGTGTTGTTCTGGGACAACTATCTTTCTATAAGGTATAATTAGAGAATAGGAAGAAAGGAAGGGAGAACTAAAGTCAGTTATGAGCAACTTCAGAAGAAGAGGTGATTCGGAGCTCATGGCTATAAAAAGCTATCCCTCTCACCCATCAGCTGGAAAAATCAACAATTTACCATGCATAGATGTATGTATCACATATGCACAGACAATATAAAAAATTAAAACCATAGTTTCACAGCCTTTGGTATGAAGAAATGGAAAAGTTTGAGGATTCAATTGATGGCATAGGCTCTAAGGCAGTGATGAACAGGAAAGACTTGCTGGAAATCAGTGGGAAGAAATATTACCTCAGGCTCATAATTCAGCCAGAACAGGTGCTTATGGTGTCAAGTGGGTGTAGCCATAGGCTCTTCAAAGAGGCTTAAACAGAGAAGGAGGCATCCTCCTTTTCTTTTGGAAAATCTCCTAAAAGGTTCCTCTTCCCTTCTGAAACAGCATAGCAACAGGGCAGTTGTCATGTTGGGATCTGGATGACATGCATTTAGGAGATAAAGCAATAAGATCAGGAGATCAGGAGCTTTCTAAGGAATCCAGGTGAGTCAGGCATGGCTGGAACTCAGAGTGTGAGTGGCTAGTCCCAGAAACTACTCAGAAAGCAGGTCAGAAATTAGGTAAACTGGCAGGCGTCAGGGAGCACAGATGCAGAGCAGCTCCAGGCAAATAACCAAGAATGCAGTCAACAGACATTTTTGGAGCACCCTGTAGCAAGTTCTGGGAAAGCTCACTGAATCAAGGATACACACATACACATGGTGTATCCACACATGTGTATCCATACACACACATACTGCATGCACACACATGGTGTGCATGTAGTATTAACAATGACAATAGCAATGATGATACAACAATAACAACGATGACCCACTGAATGCAAAGGTCACAGGAAATGTGTTATAGGTACAGTGTCAGTTAATGTTTGCAACAACTTTGACTCATCCCCACCTTACCAGGTTAGGCCCCATAGTTAAAAAGCTCTGTGACATAGAAAACAAACTTATGGTTACCAAATCAGAAAGGGAATCGGGGAGGGATACATTAGGAGTTTGGGATTAGCAGATACAAACTCTTATATATAAAATACATAAACAACAAGGTCCTACTGTATCGCACGGGGAACTATATTCACTATCCTGTAATAAACCATAATGGAAAAGAACACACATATATATATATGAATCACTTTGCTGTATACCAGAAACTAACAACACTGTAAATCAACTATACTTCAATAATAAAAATAAATAAATAAAGAGCTCTGTGAGAATCCCATTCAGTACTTCCTTCACAGTACTTTGCTTGCTTGCAATCATTTCATCATCTATATTAATGTTTTTTATTAAAAAAGACATTTATTTTCTTTCAGATATATTTCATTGTTCATCGTAATGAGAACCTCTATATATTAGGTACTTAACAATACTTGTAGAATAACTATCTGAAAATTTAAAATGTCAATGTGTCTTTTTTTTTTAACATCTTTATTGGGGTATAATTGCTTTACAATGGTGTGTTAGTTTCTGCTTTATAACAAAGTGAATCAGTTATACATATACATATGTTCCCATATCTCTTCCCTCTTGCGTCTCCCTCCCTCCCACCCTCCCTATCCTACCCCTAGAGGTGGTCACAAAGCACCAAGCTGATCTCCCTGTGCTATGCGGCCACTTTCCACTAGCTATCTATTTTACATTTGGTAGTGTATATATGTCCATGCCACTCTCTTACTTTGCCCCAGCTTACCCTTCCACCTCCCCATATCCTCAAGTCCATTCGCTAGTAGGTCTGTGTCTTTATTCCCATCTTGCCCCTAGGTTCTTCATGACCTTTTTTTTTTTTTTTTAGATTCCATATATATGTGTTAGCATACGGTATTTGTTTTCCTCTTTCTGACTTACTTCATTCTGTATGACAGACTCTAGGTCCATCCACCTCACTACAAATAACTCAATTTCATTCCTTGTTATGGCTGAGTAACATTCCCTTGTATATATGTGCCACATCTTCTTTATCCATTCATCTGTTGATGGACACTTAGGTTGCTTCCATGTCTTGGCTATTGTAAATAGAGCTGCAATGAACATTGTGGTACAAGACACTTTTTGAATTATGGTTTTCTCAGGGTATATGCCCAGTAGTGGGATTGCTGAGTCGTATGTTTTTTAAGGAACCTCCATACTGTTCTCCACAGAGGCTAAATCAATTTACATTCTCACCAACAGTGCAAGAGGGTTCCCTTTTCTTCACACCCTCTCCAGCATTTATTGTTTGTAGATTTTTTGATGATGGCCATTCTGACCAGTATGAGATGATATCTCACTGTAGTTTTGATTTCCATTTCTCTAATGATTCATGATGTTGAGCATTCTTTCATGTCTTTGTTGGCAATCTGTATATCTTCTTTGGAGAAATGTCTATTTAGGTCTTCTGCCCATTTTTGGATTGGGTTGTTTGTTTTTGATATTGAGCTGCATGAGCTGCTTATAAATTTTGGAGATTAATCCTTTGTCAGTTGCTTCATTTGCAAATATTTTCTACCATTCTGAGGGTTGTCTTTTAGTCTTGTTTATGGTTTCCTTTGCTGTGCAAAACTTTTAAGTTTCATTAGGTCCCATTTGTTTATTTTTGTTTTTATTTCCATTTTTCTAGGAGGTGGGTCAAAAAGGATCTTGCTGTGATTTATGTCATAGAATGTTCTGCCTATCTTTTCCTCTAAGAGTTTGATAGTGTCTGGCCTTTCATTTAGGTCTTTAATGTATTTTGAGTTTATTTTTGTGTATGGTGTTAGGGAGTGTTCTAATTTCATTCTTTTACATGTAGCTGTACCGTTTTCCCAGCACCCCTTATTGAAGAGGCTGTCTTTTCTCCACTGTATATTCTTGCCTCCTTTGTCAAAGATAAGGTGACCATATGTGTTTGGGTCTATCTCTGGGCTTTCTATCCTGTTCCATTGATCTATATTTCTGTTTTTGTGCCAGCACCATACTGTCTTGATTACTGTAGGTTTGTAGTATAGTCTGAAGTCTGGAAGCCTGATTCCTCCAGCTCTGTTTTTCTTTCTCAAGATTGCTTTGGCTATTCGGGGTCCTTTGTGTTTCCATACAAATTGTGAAATATTTTGTTTTAGTTCTGTGAAAAATGCCAGTGGTAGTTTGGTAGGGATTGCATTGAACCTGTAGATTGCTTTGGGTAGTGGAGTCATTTTCACAATGTTGATTCTTCCAATCCAAGAACATGGTATATCTCTCCATCGATTTGTATCATCTTTAATTTCTTTCATCAGTGTCTTATAATTCTCTGCATACAGGTCTTTTGTCTCCTTAGGTAGGTTTATTCCTAGGTATTTTATTCTCTTTGTTGCAATGGTAAATGGGAATATTTTCTTAATTTCACTTTCAGATTTTTCATCATTAGTGTATAGCAATGCAAGAGATTTCTGTGCATTAATTTTGTATCCTGCTACTTTACCAAATTCATTGATTAGCTCTAGTAGTTTTCTGGTAGCATCTTTAGGATTCTCTATGTATAGTATCATGTCATCTGCAAATAGTGACCGCTTTACTTCTTACTTTCCGATAATCCCAATCTCCCAATTCATCATACCACCACCACCACCCCTGCCACTTTCCCCCCTTGGTGTCCATACATTTGTTCTCTACATCTGTGTCTCTGTTTCTGCCCTGCAAATCGGTTTATCTGTACCATTTTTCTAGGTTCCACATATATGCGTTAAGATACGATATTTGTTTTTCTCTTTCTGACTTATTTCACTCTGTATGACAGTCTCTAGATCCATCCACATCTCTACAAATGACCCAGTTTCATTCCTTTTTATGGCTGAGTAATATTCCATTGTATATATGTACCACATCTTCTTTATCCATTTGTCTGTCAATGGGCATTTAAATTGCTTCCATGACCTGGCTATTGTAAATAATGCTGCAATGAACACTGGGGTGCATGTGTCTTTTGAATTATGGTTCATCTGTACTAATTTGTATTAATTTAATGTCTTTGTCACTATACTGTAAATTCCAGAAGGCCTGACGTTTGCTCACCAGAGACACCTAGTCCTGAGCACAGTATTTGGAACCTCAATAAATACTTGCTGACAATCTTGTGAATTTGTGATAGATTAAAAACCTGAGAAAGACACACAAAAAAACCCCTCAAGTTTAGGCTTGCCCAAAGGCACACAGTAAGTTGCAGAGGCAGGATTTGAACCCGGGTCTGTTTTGACTTCCAAGCCTGTGTAATTCCCTGCTGTGAATACTTAGAAAAGAACACCAGAGTCCTAAGTATCAAGAAGATTGGAATAGGAGCACGTGCCACCATCAGGACAGGGACAAACGCATACAGCATTGGCAGTTTTGGCACCTGCAGGTAGGCAGGCAGAGCTGTATAGCCGGAGGTGTGCACAGGTGAATCTATTTAATGGAAGCAATAGGGACTCAGGCAATGAAATTCAGAAAGGACACAAGAGGTTTTAATGGAAACATTTGTGGAGAAAATGGAACACCGAGAGGTCAACCTCTATCAATAGCAAGGTCTCTTAAGTACTTCCTTCTTTCTGATCTGGCCTAGAGAGAAAGAGCCTCAGTGATGAAAGCCAGCCTAATACACTAACTGATTCAGTATCAAAATGACTATCAAACAATTGAAGTGCTTTGAAGCCATTTAAAAATAAGTACATAGGGGCTTTCTTGATGGCGCAGTGGTTAGGAATCTGCCTGCCAGTGCAGGGAACATGGGTTTGAGCCCTGGTCCGGGAAGATCCCACATGCCACGAAGCAACTAAGCCCAGGTGCCACAACTAATTAGCCTGCACTCTAGAGCCCACAAGCCACAACTACTGAGCCCACGTGCCACAACTACTGAAGTCCATGCACGTAGAACCCGTGCTCTGCAACAAGAGAAGCCACCGCCATGAGAAGCCCGCACACCATAACAAAGAGCTGCCCCCACTCACCACAACTAGAGAAAGCCCATGTGCAGCAACAAAGACCCAACACAGCCAATAATAAATAAATAAATAAGTTAAAAAAACAAAACAAACAAAAAAAAACAAGTACATAACACAAATACATATTAATATACTTTAATATCTTCAATTTTTTCACCTGTCAACATGCCTCTGAAAAATATCTAATGCCAGAACATTTGGGTTAGACAAAGAATTGATTGAATAAAGTCGAATTAAACCTCACTTTGAGTCCTCAGACCTCAGCACAGATGGTGCTGAGTAGTTGGGGGAAGGGCAGCACAATTCCTTCCAATTTCTCTTAGCTTTCCCAAAAATGAACATACAATTTAAATAAAATCAGAGTATTTATTACTCAAACACAGGTTCAAGACAATCTCCTCTCAGAAAAGCAAACAAAAAAAACCAAAAAAACCCACTCAAAAAACCATAATGCTATCTCTAGCCACTCAAGTTCATCCAACATCCACAGTAATTGTTTAAAGACAAATGGAAGCATGACCTTCTGCTAAAACGCCTCCAGTGGCTTTCCATTGCCTCAGAATGAAGTTTAGATCCACCTCCATTCCTCGTAAAGACATCCCTGACGTGAATCTTGCCTTCGTTCTTTCTTGCCTCCTTCCCCCTCCTTCACTGGTCTCCAGTCACCCTGGCTTTCCTTTTGTTCCTTGAGCTTACCAAGTTCCAGGCCTTTGACCCTTGCAATCCTCACTCCTGCAGGATCTTCACATGTCACAGTGTGAAGAAGTCTCAGCTCAAATACTTTCCCAGACCCCCTAAAGTAGGATTCACCACCACTCTCCATTCTCTTCCATACGATTCTTTTTTTTAAAATTGATTTTACCACCATCTGAAATTCTCTCGTTTATTCATTTGGTTTGTTAGTCTTGTCTTCTCATAGTAGAATGCAAGCTCCATGAGAGCAAGGACTCTCTGTGTCTTGCTCACAGGTATCCCACACCTAGAACCATGGGTAGCTCAAAGCACTCCACTGCCACCAAAAAACTTCCTCTGTATCTTAGTCAAAGTTTATCAAGAAAGCAACGAGCTCTATCCTTCAATGTGCCAACTTGAAGTGGGTTGCCGTGAAGATAGAAGATACCAGAAAACTCTAGAAAAGAAATCCAGATTAAGTAATTTGATCTGGCAATTAGATTGACCAGATTAGACTTTGCTGAGATTATATATTTGGTTTTGTAACTATGCCAAGATAGATTTTAGTTGGACACACTTTTAAATGTATTTTAAATTGTCCCACTACAAATTCATCATTAGAAACAATATTTTTACCCAGTTTAACAAAATGATATACTATACTGTTCAAATAAATAATTCACCAAATTAGGAAAGGTGTTGGTCTCCTGGTATCCAAAAATGAAGAAAACCATTTGTATGCATGAAAGGTGGGAGGTATGGGGAGAGGGGTTAACTATAGCAGGGACACAGCCCGAAATCCTAGTACCAGATCACAGAACCTTAAAACTAGTTACGCCTCCCAAATTACCTAGCCTAACCTTTCACTTGAAAACAGAGTTTCCTAGATACTAAATGTAATTATTATAGCCCTAATACTATACTACATTTATATAAAAATTTAGAGCTTTCAAAATGCTTTCTCATTATATTTTGTGCTTTGATATTTATAACCTAGTGAGAAAGGCAGGAAAGTTCATATCATTTACCATCCTACAGATGGGAGAATAAAGAGATAGTGACTTGCCCAAGATACACAGCCAGAACCTTCAAATAAGACATAAAAAATCGATTCCTACCCACCTGGCAAATTCTTGGCCTCATACCCACAGCTAATAAAGCATGGTGCCAGGAGATGCTAGAATTTTTTGAATTACAATCAATTTCTCTTTCTACTCTTTGCTTTCTCCTCTCAGTGTTATATGGCTGTCCAAGGTCCCTCTGCTGGCTGGGGCAGTGCCAGGACTAGAACCCAATACAGAACTTGCACCACCTCACCAAGCTATCATATTAAATGAAAACCAAGAATTCATACTATTCCATGAGACTCAATGTGAGCCATTCTAGCTCAAAATGCAAATCAAGCTCCAGCTAACAGTATAAATGTGTAACACCAAGGAAATAGTAAAATAACGTATGATGTTATGGAATATTATGCAGCCTGCAAAAATAAGGTTTTTGGAGATTATTTCATGAGTATGATAATGACAGCTAACATTTCTTTTTGTTGTTGGCTGAATTGGGTCTTCGTTGTTGTGTGCGGGCTTCCTCTAGTTGTGGTGAGCAGGGGCTACTCTTTGTTGTGGTACATGGGCTTCTCATTGTGGTGGCTTCTCTTGCTGTGGAGCATGGGTTCTAGGCTGTGTGGGCTTCAGTAGTTGTGGAGCGTGGGCTCAGTAGTTGTGGTGCACAGGCTCAGTAGCTGTGGCTCGTGGGCTGTTGAGTGCCCAGGCTCAGTAATTGTGACACTTAGCTGCTCTGCGGCATGTGGAATCTTCCCGGACCAGGGGTCGAACCCGTGTCCCCTGCATTGGCAGGCGGATTCTTAACCACTGCGCCACCAGGGAATTCCCAACAGTTAACATTTCTTTTTTTTTTTTCAACGTTTTTATTGGAGTATAATTGCTTTACAATGTTGTGTTAGTTTCTGCTTTACAACGAAGTGAATCAGTTATACATACACATAGATCACCATATTGCTTCTCTCTTGCGTCTCCCACCCTGCCACCCTCCCCATTCTACCCTTCTAGCTGGTCACAAAGCACTGAGCTGATCTCCCTGTGCTATGTGACTGCTTCCCACTAGCTAGTTATTTTACATTTGGTACTGTATATATGTCCATATATACACTACCACTCTCTCACTTCGTCCCAGCTTACCCTTCCCCCTCCCCGTACCCTCAAGTCCATTTTCTAGTAGGTCTGCATCTTTATTCCCATCTTGCCCCTAGGTTCTTCATGACCTTTTTTTTTTTTTTTAGATTCCATATATATGTGTTAGCATACGGTATTTGTTTTCCTCTTCCTGACTTCATTCTGTATGACAGACTCTAGGTCCATCCACCTCGCTACAAATAACTCAATTTCATTCCTTTTTATGGCTGAGTAATATTCCATTGTATATATGGGCCACATCTTCTTTATACAGTCTTCTGTTGATGGACACTTAGGTTCCTTCCATGTCCTGGCTATTGTAAATGGAGCTGCAATGAACACTGTGGTACATGACTCTTTTTGAATTATGGTTTTCTCAGGGTATACGCCCAGTAGTGGGATTGCTGGGTCATATGGTAGTTCTATTTTTAGTTTTTTTGGAACCTCCATACTGTTCTCCATAGTGGCTGTATCAATTTACATTCCCACCAACAGTGTATTAGGGTTCCCTTTTCTCCACACCCTCTCCAGCATTTATTGTTTGATTTTTTGATGATGGCCATTCTGACCGGTGTGAGATGATATGGCATTGTAGTTTTGATTTCCATTTCTCTAATGATTCATGATGTTGAGCATTCTTTCATGTGTTTGTTGGCAATCTGTATATTACCTTTGGAGAATTGTCTGTTTAGGTCTTCTGCCTATTTTTGGATTGGGTTGTTTTTTTAATATTGAGCTGCATGAGCTGCTTGTAAATTTTGGAGATTTATCCTTTGTCAGTTGCTTCATTTGCAAATATCTTCTCCCATTCTGAGGGTTGTCTTTCCACCTTGTTTATGGTTTCCTTTGCTGTGCAAAAGCTTTTAAGCTTCATTAGGTCCCATTTGTTTATTTTTGTTTTTATTTTTATTTCTCTAGGAGGTGGGTCAAAAGGATCTTTCTGTGATTTATGTCATAGAGTGTTCTGCTTATGTTTTCCTCTAAGAGTTTGATAGTGTCTGGCCTTTCATTTAGGTCTTTAATCTATTTGGAGTTTATTGTTGTGTAGAGTGTTAGGGAGTGTTCTAATTTCATTCTTTTACATGCAGCTGTACCGTTTTCCCAGCACCACTTATTGAAGAGGCTCTCTTTTCTCCACTGTATATGCTTGCCTCCTTTGTCAAAGATAAAGTGACCATATGTGCGTGGGTTTATCTCTGGGCTTTCTATCCATTAATCTGTTAGTTCTATTAATCTATATTTCTGTTTTTGTGCTAGTACCATACTGTCAATTACTGTAGCTTTTAGTATAGTCTGAAGTCCAGGAGCCTGATTCCTCCAGCACTGTTGTTTTTTCTCAAGAATGCTTTGGCTATTTGGGGTCTTTTATGTTTCCATACAAATTGTGAAATATTTTGTTCTAGTTCTGTGAAAAATGCCAGTGGTAGTTTGGTAGGGATTGCATTGAATCTGTAGATTGCTTTGGGTAGTAGGGTCATTTTCACAATGTTGATTCTTCCAATCCAAGAACATGGTATATCTCTCCATCTATTTGTATCATCTTTAATTTCTTTCATCAGTGTCTTATAATTTTCTGCATACAGATCTTTTGTCTCCTTAGGTAGGTTTATTCCTAGGTATTTTATTCTCTTTGTTGCAATGGTAGATGGGAGTGTTTTCTTAATTTCACTTTCAGATTTTTCATCATTAGTTTATAGTAATGCAAGAGATTTCTGTGCATTAAATTTGTATCCTGCTACTTTACCAAATTCATTGATTAGCTCTAGTAGTTTTCTGGTAGCATCTTTAGGATTCTCTATGTATAGTATCATGTCATCTGCAAATAGTGACCGCTTTACTTCTTCTTTTCTGATTTGGATTCCTTTTATTTCTTTTTCTTCTCTGATTGCTGTGGCTAAAACTTCCAAAACTATGTTGAATAACAGTGATGAGAGTGGGCAACCTTGTCTTATTCCTGATCTTAGTGGAAATGGTTTAATTTTTTACCATTGAGAACGATGTTGGCTGTGGGTTTGTCATATATGGTCTTTATTGTGTTGAGGTAAGCTCCCTCTATGCTTACTTTCTGGAGGGGTTTTATCATAACTGGGTGTTGAATTTTGTCAAAAGCTTTCTCTGAATCTATTGAGATGATCATATGGTTTTTCTCCTTCAGTTTGTTAATATGGTGTATCACATTGATTGATTTGTGTATATTGAAGAATCCTGTATTCTTGGGATAAACCCCACTTGATCATGGTGTATGATCCTTTTAATGTGCTGTTGGCTTCTGTTTGCTCATATTTTGTTAAGGATTTTTGCGTCTATATTCATCAGTGTTATTGGTCTGTAGTTTTCTTTTTTTCTGACATCTTTGTCTGCTTTTGGTATCAGGGTGATGGTGGCCTCAAAGAATGGGTTTGGGAGTGTTCTTCCCTCTGCTGTATTTTGGAAGAGTTTGAGAAGGATAGCTGTTAGCTCTTCTCTAAATGTTTGATAGAATTCACCTGTGAAGCCATCTGGTCCTGGGGTTTTGTTTGTTGGAAGAGTTTTAATCACAGTTTCAATTTCCGTGCTTGTGATTGGTCTGTCCATATTTTCTATTTCTTCCTGGTTCAGTCTCGGAAGGTTGTGCATTTCTAAGAATTTGTCTATTTCTTCCAGGTTGTCCATTTTATTGGCATATAGTTGCTTGTAGTAATCTCTCATGATCCTTTGTATTTCTGCCATGTCAGTTATTACTCCCCTGTTTTCATTTCTCATTCTATTGATTTGAGTCTTCTCCCTTTTTTTTCTTGATGAGTCTGGCTAATGGTTTATCAATTTTGTTTATCTTCTCAAAGAAGCAGCTTTTAGTTTTATTGATCTTTGCTATCGTTTCCTTCATTTCTTTTTCATTTATTTCTGATCTGAGCTTGATGATATCTTTTTTTCTGCTGATTTTGGGGGTTTTTTGTTCTTCTTTCTCTAATTGCTTTAGGTGTAAGGTTAGGTTGTTTATTTGAGATCTTTCTTGTTTCTTAAGTTAGGATTGTATTGCTATAAACTTCCCTCTTAGAACTGCTTTTGCTGCATCCCACCGACAGCTAACATTTCTTGATGGAGCATTTACTCTGTACCAAATGTTTTTTAAGTATATTATATATGACATATATTAGAATAAAATAATAATAACTATATTAAACTCATTTAATCCTTATAGTAACCTTTTCATTGGGGATTATTTCATATAGAAGAAGGAACTGAGGCACAGAGGGGTTAAATAACTTGCCTAAGCTAGCATAGTTGGCAAAGGTAGAGAGATCAGGATTTGAGTCTGGGAAGTTTATCTCCAGTTCCCCTGTGCTTAACAAATATACAGGCTGCTTAGGATAGTGGTTACAATCTAATGTAAACTGGAAAAGTCATGTGTATGAATGTACACACAAATATGTGTAAATATGAACATATTTATAATGATAAAATTGGGTTCTTTGACATAAATATATATTTTGAACATAAAGCTATTAAGAGCTACCATGTATTCCGTGCTTACTTAATGCGCCAGGTAAGTTCCAAGTGCAGTCTGTACATTATCTTATTTTATTTCCCCACCGTCTTGTGGTAGGTGTTATGTCAACTCACTTTACTGATAAGATTGCTGAGGTTTAAAGAGTTTCAGATTGTCCGTTCCCAAAACCCATATTCTACACTCAACAAGTTGTAACTGTGTTTGGTTATTTTATTGACATAACAATGAGATTACTGGTGATTTCAATTTCTTCTTCACATCTTCTTTGTATCTTTTAAGTTTTCTACAATGAAACCTAGTCTTCCTTAAAATGAGAGGAACACAATTAAAAGAGTCAGGAGGAATGTGTGAGATACTAGATTAACTGCATGCTCCTGGAACCAGAGTGTGGCTTTTGGCCTGAGTGAGCCTACACAGCAGACGGGTGCTTTGGGGAGAGCAGAGAGAACACAGTCCCCCGGGGTACTGCCTGGCATCCAGAAACCATGCTGGAACCTTCTATGTGCCCAACAGAGTAAATTGAGTAAGTCTTTCCTATGGAGCAAATATTCTTCTAAATGTTTTATGTATATTAACTCATTTAATTCTCATGATAGCCATAGACTGGGTGGCTTGAATATCCTCCAAAGAGTCTGTTATCCCTCGACAGGATTCATTCATTCACTTGATATTTACTTAGCACTTATACAGGCCACACAGTGATAATACAAAAATGAGTAAGACATGGTTCTGGCTCTAGCCGAGTCCTTGGGTCTTTGGGGGAGACACAAACAAAGTAGGTGTAAGAACAAAAAATAGCAGCTAATATTTATTGAGAGCTTAACATTTTGCCTCAAGACTGCAACATCAGCCCCACCTAAGTTTCTAGTCTGCCAGTCTGTTCTGTGGACTTTGGACTTGCCAGTCCTCACAATCAAGTGACCCATTTCCTTAAAAATCTCTCTCTCTCTCCCTCTCTCTCTCTCTTTCTCTCTCTCTCACACCTACTGGTTCTGTATCTCCAGAGAACTCTGAGTGCAAAAGTGTACTTTCTGATTTAATCCTCAAGAACTTTATGTGATTAAATTACCCATGAGAAAGATACTGTTATTATCACTCTCATTTTCCAGATGAGAAAACAGGTTCACTAGCTTCTCAAGGTCACACACATGAGGTTTAACCTAGGTCAGCCTGACTCCAAAGCCAGGGCTCTTAAACCTTCTCCTACTTGGCCTTGGAGAGTGGGAATTGAGAATTAAGCACAAGGAAGGGAGCACCTCACCACCAACCTGGGAGACTGTAGGAAGGCTTCCTTGAAGGGGTTGCTTTTGCTTGACCTTGAATGATCAGAACAGACCGTTACCACACAGAGAAGGGGAGGGACAGCATATACAAGGGAAAGAGAAGGCAAGGCACTTCTGTTTGGCAGGGGCAGTGAGACATGAGGGCATAACATGGCCCATGTGTGAAAGTGTTGCACAGCACACGAATGCATTTGGACCTCATCTTAGAAGCATGAGGAACAATCAAAGGCAGCTGAGGAAAGTGATCTCTTTGATGGCTGTGAGGAGGATGGATTGGAAGATGGAGGCAGCAACGCCTTGTCAGGTGTGATAGCAGGGGATGAAAGAGAGAGAACAGAGTCAGGAGCTCTTCAGGAAGGATAATCAACAGCTCTTGAGGACCTACTGACACAAGGCAGGCAGGAAGGAGGAGTCAGGAACAAATCCCAACAAGGACTCTGGCTTGGTTACTTGGTAGACACAGTTCTTCGAATTTGGGGCACAAGGAGGCTAAGAGAAACTTGATGGTTTAGGTCAACAGCACAGGAGTAGGGTCCTACCTGTTACAAGGCTTACAGACCACTTCCTATTATTACTACCATAACCAGGGCTATGAGCAATTTTTCACATGTTATTTTTCAGTGACTCACTAAGGGCATTTGTAAAGGCTGGGTGCACAGCTAGACCACCAGTATTCTAGTTTTATGCATTGCATTTCAACTTACGGAAACTGCCCGTGGTAGGGAGAGAAAAGTGATATCATCTCATGTGCCAACTTCAATCAACTGGCAGAGGTAGCCTGGAATGTGATGTTGAGATAGGTGCTGAGGCCGGACAGGAAGATGACTATGATTGATTAGTGATGTCTGCCATGTTCAAGAAAGGGGCAGCATAGCACACGGACACTGAGAATAGAGGATGATAGAATATGCTAGTAACTAACAGTATGAAGAGAAGAGGGAAATCTATAAGCCTTCTCTGCAAAAGAGATGCAGCAATAATCTACTTGAAAAGCAAAATAGCAAGCAGTAATGCCTAGCCACCAAATGCTAAGAGACCCACATGTAGCAAACAAGCTGAGAGAGAGCCATCTGAGAAAGTAACTGGCATTTACATCACACCCTTTCAGATGTTTTCATATTGATGACCTCATTTGATTTTCACAATAACTCTGAGGGAGGGAACCAGAATTATTGCTACCTTACAAATGGGGAGGGTGAGGCCAAAGCAGGTCCAGAACTCACTCAAGGTCACACAGCTACTCAGGAGGTACAGCCTCTTCAGGTCCTGGTCCTTCCCTCCACATGGCCCTGACTCACCAACAGCAGATGCAGGAGCCATGGCAGCCCAGGAGGCAGCTATAAATGGCCCCATTGTATGCACATTCAGTAGAGCGACGGCCCTGGGGACACATTCACTTGTGTGTCTTTGGGCAGTCACCCAATCAGCCCCAGCACCTTTGAACGTGAAAGACACCACAGGTTCCAAGTCTTTGTCTATTCACATTTTTGGAATCATTACTAAAATAAACTTTGACTTGCCCTCTTACAGAAAGAATAAAAATCCTTGGGAAGGTTGTTTCATTTGGTTTTGGTTTCCTCAATGCAAAATGAGGTTGGACTAGATTGGTTAATCTTCCAGGGTAGCACACACCATCACACTTTTATGATAATGGTCAAGGCTTTCACGGAATGTCAGTGAACACCGAGCTGTCCTTCTCAGAGAGAAAGGGCTTTTGTTCATAGTGGGAGCCAGGCTTTCTGATAAAGTGTTTTGTAGAATGTAAGCTGTGAAAGTTTAGAGTCCACTGGCTTAGTGATATCACATGTCCCTTCCCGTCATAAAATTCGAGGAACCAGTCAGTGTCATTGAAAGGAGCCCATTGGGCTAAAACACTCCTGCATTAGGTAGCCTTCTTCAGGATGGTGGCTGTTCTAAAGGCTCATGACCTGATAATAAAATTAACTTGCTTAGTTTTGAAGAAGGCTCTTGAAATACCGTGTCAAATTTAGACAATCTGCTGTTGGCTTGTCAGCCAGAGACCCAGGCCAAACAATTTCAGATTTGAGCAGGATGTTCCAATCACAGCATTAAACAAACAAAGAACACTTGACTAGGATTCAAGTTTGGCTAATAGATGCTGGCTCTGCCTTTTGGTAGGGTGGTCACCTTGAACAAGTCACTTAACATCACTGACCCCTGGTTGCCTCCTGTTTGAAATGAAGATAGTAATGCCTATTCCTACCACACAGAGATAGTGTAGAATAAAATATGTACAGAGTATGTGATAATATATACTAGACGCTGAGTTTCTGAGGATGGCAACTACAGCTGCCCCTTTTTGCTATCATATTCACTGGGCCTAGAATTGCACATAGGACTAAGGAAAAAGTTCCAGATATACCTGTTAAATGAATGAAACATTTTGGAAACTTTGAAGTATGTTCAAGTGCCACATAATTTTAGGACAATGTCCTAAGTTAGATAGGACATGTTAGATAACATGTTAGGTAACATCTTCCTTATACTGTTTGTAAAGATATGAGACATGGGTCACTCTGGGCCTTTTAAAAAAATCCTAAAATACTAGCCCTGGTACATAATAGAAATGTATATGAACCAAATAAAAATAAAAGCCTCTGATACATAGTCAAAATATTTGTGAATTGATGTGAATTGATTGTGAATTCTGATTCTGATATCACCTTATCATGAAGCTCTATCTTTTGTGTGGAAATGTTCGAGACTAGAATTGTAGCTGAACTCTCAGCTCTAACTTTGGGCTTGAAACCATAAGCCCAGGCAAGAGCATGATATGCAACCACTTCCTGAAATACAGGGGAAGAATGGGTCTGAGAGGAACCATCAAAAGACAGTCACAGAACTAGGATCAGAATACCAGGCTTCTGAATGCCCACCTGTTGCTTGACACATGGATAACACAGGCCCGTGTAGAGTGACTTCTGCAAAAGGAAACTGGCTTTCCTACCATTGGAAAGGATCCAGCGATTCCACTCCTGGGTATTTGTCTGAAGAAAACAAAAACACTAATTCCAAAAGATACATGCATCCCAATGTTCGTCACAGCATTATTTACAATAGTCAAAGATATGGAAGCAACCTAAGTGTCCCTCAGCAGATGAATGGATAAAGAAGACATGATAATATGTTTATATATGTATGTATATATATATATATGTGTGTGTGTGTGTGTACATATATATATATATATATATGTACACACACACACACACACACACACGCACACATGCAATGGAATATTACTCAGCCATAAAAGAGGATGAAATCTTGCCATTTGCAACAACATGGATGGACTTGGAGGGTACTGTGCTAAGTGGAATAAGTCAGACAGAGAAAGACAAATATTGTTTGTTTTCACTTATATGTGGAATCTAAAAAACAAAACTAATAACCAAATATAAGAAAACAGACTCACAGATAGTGGTTGCCAGAGGGAAGGGTTGTGGGGGTATTGGTGATATAGGTGAAGGTACAAACTACCAATTATACAATATAAATAATAGGAATGTAATGTACAACACAGAGAATATAGTCAATAATATTACAATAACTTTGTATGGTGAGTAATCTATAAAAATATTGAATCACCACGTTGTACACCAGAAACTAATATGATATTGTAAATCAACTATATTTCAACCAAAAAAAAGAAAAAAAAAAGAAAGGGGGCTTCCCTGGTTGTGCAGTGGTTAAGAATCCGCCTGCCAGTGCATGGCACACGGGTTCGATCCCTGGTCCGGGAAGATCCCACATGCCGCGGAGCACCTAAGCCCGTGTGCCACAACTACTGAGCCTGCTCTCTAGAGCCCGCGAGCCACAGCTACTGAAGCCCGCACGCCTAGAGCCTGTGCCCCACAACAAGAGAAGCCACCTCAATGAGAAGCCTGCGCACCACAACAAAGAGTAGCCCCCGCTCGCCACAACTAGAGAAAGCCATGCACAGCAACAAAGAACCAAAGCAGCCAAAAGTAAATAAGTAAAATAAATAAATTTTTTAAAAAAGAGAGAGAGAAAGGGGCTCATAGGTGCCTATTTGCTCTTACCTCTCTGAGTACCTCTCTTGAACATTCCCCCGACCTTTGCTCCAGACCCACGGGCCTCCTTGCTGTTCCGCCCACATTCTGAGCCTTTCACTGGCTCTTCCCCCTGCTTCTTTAGACTGCTCCTCCAGGTAATTACTTGGCTGCTCACTCCCTTCACTCCCTCAAGTCTTTGCTCAAATGTCTTCTCAGCGAGGCTTTCCATCAACACCCTATTTAATAACTGCAACCCCATCTGCCCCGATCCTTCCACTACTTCCTCTATCCCCTTTCTCCACTCGTCTCTTCTCCAAAGCCCTTACCCCCATCCAATGTACTCTGCATTTTATTTTATTTTTTCATGCCTCTCTTGCACCAAACAGGAAGCTCCGTGCAGGCAGGAATCTGTTTTATTCACTATTGAGCCTCTAGCACCTAGAACCATGCCTAACACCTAGTATTCATTCAATATACAATTTTTAATGGACACATAAATAGCTCTATGCTAAAAGCTATATAAGAGGGTTGCATAGATGCACTTTTGTCTTCTAGCACAGCAAAGATGCAAGACAAACTTGTAGCATAAGTGCAAAAGGACAGCAGAGGAAGAATAAACCAATAAAAGCAGAGAGTAATATATTTGAATCGTTTTTTGTGTCAGCAAAGGTATGTTCTGAGGTAGGATGAAGAGGAGTCAATCATTAGAATTTAAACCTTGGAGGGAGTGAATATGTGGAATCCAAATCATTCAGCAAATGCCAGAGACTCTTAGAGCTGGAAGTTCTAGAGGGATGACAGATCAATGCTCGTATTTTGTTTGCAAGGAAACAGAACCCCGGGAAGGTAAAGTAATCCTCTCAAGACACACAGCCAAGAAGTTACAACACTTAGTCTCAAACCTAAGTCTGACTTCTGGGTCCATGCTCTTTCACCCCAAAAAATCCAGTCTGCACAAATTCAGAGAACATATTGAGTTTCTAAGATTCATAGATTCTCCTATCAAGAATAATTTGGCATCTGAAAAACCTCACATACCAACACATTGCCACTGCATGCACAAATACATTGTACAATGGTACACTAGTTTACATACATTAATTTATTTAAAAACACTTTCCCAAATTCCAAGTCAAACTTTCTAGCTCTATAATCTATTATTTTCAGATCTGGTCATAAACCAGAGAAAAGGAAAGAGAGCCCCGGAATGAAAAGGAGGAATGGAAGAATGAGAAAAATGGAGAAAGGAAGGCAGAAATACAAGGAAAGCAGAAGGAAGAGAAAAAAAAATATGTACAGGATATTGACAACAATGCCTCTGGGAATGTCTTTGAATAGCTCTGCTATAACTTGTCTTTTTCCAGTATGAAATCATTTCCTTGGAGCTAATCACCAAAACAATTTAAGCTCGAGTACATATTTTCAAATGGACTATTTCTTTTCTTTTGCTTCTCAAAAGGTATTATCTGTATCTTACAATTAGTACTCCATAACACATATCTTTTCCCTAGTTATCTCATGTTTATGGATTTTGTTTCTCCAGCAAGAACATAAATTTGAGCAATTTATTTTTCTTATATCCACCATAATGCCCCAAATAATACCTTATAATGTAAACTATGAAGTCATCAGAGTCATTTATATCAGGTTTTACTCACTTAGTCAATAAACAAACATCTAAGCATCCACTCTGCATTAAGAGCTAAGGATACAGAGGGGAGATGACAGACCAGATTCCTGCCCTCATGGAGCTTACCTCTGAGTGAGAGATTTAGCCGATACACCATTAAACAACCATGAATAATAAATACAGCTCTCAGGAGAGAGAGGACACTGAGATGGACTCAGGGCCCAGGGTGTGTGTCTGGGAGCTTGGGATGACAAGGATGGTA
Source organism: Tursiops truncatus (assembly GCF_011762595.2). Lineage (NCBI taxonomy): Eukaryota > Metazoa > Chordata > Mammalia > Artiodactyla > Delphinidae > Tursiops > Tursiops truncatus. Next base: position 126,837,533 of record NC_047034.1, read on the forward strand.
GGGAAGGCCTCCTGATGAGGTGGCAGTATTGCTGGAATCACAAGAGAATCAGTTTACTCCATGAGCTGGCAAAAGAGTGTTCTAGGCAGGGCAAAAGCCCTGAGACAGGAAATTATTCGTTCTAGACACTCTGAGACAGGCAGCAAGGCTGTCGGTGTTAAGTGCCACGTGAGATGAGCTTGAAGAAGCACAGAAGGCCAGAGCGTGCCGGCTCCTGTATGCTCTAGATTTTAAGAGAAATGAGAAGGTATTGAAGTTTTTTTAAATAAGGAAGCAACATGATAGAAAATATTAAATAGAGATACTGAATATCTTTCTAACACCCTGCAGGTACAATTAAATGGCATACATGTTCCAAGAATGGAGATTCATTCCTCCCCAAGTCTACACCTCCTTCCCCAAAGCTCTTCCGCTGGTGAGCAAGCCATCCTAAGCCCATAGAAATATTAGGTAGTCAGTGCACAAACCCATTAGATCCAATACCTCTGCCCCACACCCTACTTTCTCCTCAAAGGAATCCTGCACTTAGCATGCTCCCTAATTCCCTTCTACCTATGATCTCTTCTCCAGTTAATTTCTCCTCAGAGACTTTTGTAGACGCGTGAGCTCACATCCATTATAATCCCTTAACTTTTTCAACTCCTTTACAATTATCTTTCTCTCTTTCTTAATTCCATTTGTGAGTTTCCATAAAGTGGTCACAATTAAGCAGCATTAGATATGATAAAACTGAATTGCAAATAGGTAAGCCACAAGTATGGACGTAAAATTGAACATAATTGAAAAATCCAGTGTTGAGTCTCTAAAACTTCTAAAAATACTTAAAAAAAAAAAACCTTCAAAATTTCTCTCCATCTCCTCATTGTCCTCTAAGTAAACCTTCTTCCCCTCAAGTAGCAACATTAGAAATTGAAAATACATTTAATGCCATTGTTCTCTTTTGGCTAACTACTATAGTAACTGTCATGTTCTTTATACATTTCACGGCAAATATTTAGTTTCAGGTAGATAACAGGTTAACAGCCTTTGATGGATTACTGAAAGAATGCAACCATCATTTATATCATCATTTCTACAGGAAAACTTGTTTCAAGTGATCAGATCCCAAACAAACCCAGGAACATAAAAATTGAGTTGCTGACTTCCTGCAACTTGTTTATTTGAAACATGGATAGTGTATGTGCCAAATCCAACAGAAAGAATCATCCACAGTCTTCTAGCATGGTTTATCTAAGTTAATTTTTTTAAAAAAGACTACATGTTCTTTTTAGAGATTTAAAGTTGGCCTTGGGAATTGGATGGGAATTTATACATAACAGGAGGCTGTTTCCAGCCCTGAGCCCCTTAGGAAGGAGAGAAATTACATAAGGGATGGAATATATATTATAATCTCATAGGCATGCTTAAGATTTTCCAAAATATCATCACCATTTCTGGGAAGGGAACTGGTAGAAGAGTGAGAAGCATTCGCTTTAAAACTTCTTAGCTAACTAGAAAATGAACAGTTCCAGCTTCAAAATGCTTCGTTCCTTTTTGATTACAGCAAAGAAATTTCCAAATAAATAAACTTCGTTTCTAGATAGGGGAAAGAAAAGCCTTTACTGTTACAAGGTTCACTGCCACAACAGAAGATCAGTTAATCTAGAATTGTTTAAATTTTTCTAAATATTGATTTTGGAGGTAAAAGGTATTAACAAGGAATTGAGAGGTATGATTCTGTGAGTACTCACATTTAAAAGAGAGACAGATGCAACCAAAGAAACTTAAGGCCTAGCTTTCAATCAGGTTAATATACCCACCTCGATACAAAGTAAAAAGAAAAAGTTCATATTTAAAACGTTATGAGGGATCAAAAATAGGAGCTTTCTTGTTAAATGAACTTGGGTCCGAAATCCACCCTCCCATTTTTCTGCCTCAATGTATTAGTTTTTATTTTTACAATTTAGAAAAAGTACTGCAGAAGCATTCAATGCAGAATACATTTACTTGCAGGTTATTGTGAATAGTAAAAATAATAAAATTAATTAAATTACTCTGCACATTGCAATTAAACCCTTAAAATATGCTTGTTAACTTCAAAAATTATTTATAGGCTGAAACTACTGGCTGCCCCTAAACTCTTCTTTCCAGTAAAACACCTAAGAGCCTGAATAGGGAACTGAAAACACGAGCACTTCTAGTCCAGTTCCTCCACACAAGGGAAAATTTCCCAGACTGCCTTACAAATTAATAAATGTCCCTGGAAACCCTGACTTAGTTTCACTTATCTTAAAAAAAAGTAGCTAAAAGGTCATTTTCAAACTTTAATAGTAATAATATAGGAAAAACAACAGAATCCCTGAATAGTTGCCCTAATCACACAGACTGCACTGTAAGCTTGGCCAACATCTATGCCCTTTAGCAAATAATTCCCTCTGCTCATCCTCTTTCCTTCACAGTCATACTACATAAGGCTCCACATCACAGGGCATTCTTTAGGAAAGACCCAATACTAACCACTGCCAAAAAATAAAGAATGCAGGAATCAACAAATCGAGTCCCTTAAAATATACTTTTTAAAAGAAAAATATTTGAAAGGAGTCATGGAGCCACAAACTACCGATAACGTGCTTGAGGTCCCTGCAGAAGTACTTCACTGCCTTCTGTGATACTTGAATCACTGGGGAGGTAGTAACAGTTCTCTTCTATGGCCAGAATTTCCAATAGGCATTGAATGAATGGAGCTTATACCCTGTTCCATCAAAATGAGAACACAAAATTAAACCATAAGCCATTCTGATGAATATTTGTTTACTCTTGTTTTACACAAAGTAGAGAAGTAGCTTTGAAAAGTTGCCATGGCCATGCTTTTCCTGAGCACTGGACTAAAACACTTCAGTAAATATAGAAATATATACACACAAATGCAAATGTGGGTTCTCTCCCTTTCTAAAATACTGTATATGTGTGGATGACATATGCGTGTGCAACTCTGTGTTTGTGTGTGTGTGTGGCATATGAACTAATTGAGAAGACAGCATGTTACCTATCTGGATGTTTGGTGACACATTCTCAGAGCCCACTGACGTTTTGGCAGACGGCTGCCATGACAGGATTTCAGGGTGCTTTTTAGGGGCTTTCTTATCTTTCCAAGGCTATCATGATAGATGGAAGCCTAGCTTCCTCTAGGGAAGAGTTAAGTGGGAATGACAACTGCTATAACACACTTTCAGAGTAAGAGCAATTCAGAGGTGAAATTCTGAGATGCAGTATCAGAAATATGCATATATTGCCAAAAAGGCTGGCAACTAAGTTGGAAGGCCATTGATAGGCAAACTGATTCCTGATTAAGGTTCCCACCAGCCTTTCTAAAGTCCCTGAACCGTGAAGATAATAAGTCTTGAATAGTATTTAAGTAGGAGCTATAGGTAGATAAAAATTATTAGTTTCATTTAAATGTTTAAGCCACTGGAAACACCTATCCAATTTCTTTTGCAAGGATCTGATGGATGGCCACCGCACCCCTAGTGTCACCTTTAATTCATAACAGTGCTCAGATAGCATCCTTCATTAGATAAATTTGGTCAACGCAGAGCAATAGTGTTAATTCAGCTCCAACACATGTCTTTGTTACAGTTCTCATTTCAGTGTAGGCAGCTCAGATAAGCTTATCACAGGGCTTCGAACTGACATTCTGTGGTGGCACAATAGACAATATTACCAAGAGAATCATTAATAAGCATCAAAAAATATTACTTCCTTCAAAGATACTTTAAGTCCATAGTTTATAAGGCAAGAAGTAAAAGGAAAGCTCTTCCACTTCCCCGTGTAAGATCAAAATCTAATCAGAACGTGTGCAGATTTATTCTCAAGAAATACTACGTGAAATTTAGCTGGAGAAACCTAGTACCTCTATAGACACAAATTTTTTCTGAAGAGGGTAATCCACGTGAGCTTCTAATTGAAAAGTTCATCAGTAGTGCTCTTTCTTGTTTGTTTTGCCTTGTTACTCAAAGGTTAAATCCATTTTGGATTTCATTTTGAATTAATGAAAATGATTTAATCTTAGAGCATTAGTAATCTCACTTTATTTAGGCCTATATTTAAAAAACTAGCTTGAGAGCCCTTTGCAAACAAGACCAGTCTCCACAGCAAAATGATACCCAATCTCTCTTTTCAGGCTATTTTCTAAAATCTGTGGGCCATGACTGTAGAATTCTTCACTCCCCAAATCACATTAACAATGTTTGACATGATGACAGAGAAAGCAAAAAGAATTCATTTCTGCCAAATAAGTACAGGCAACGCTTCTGTTTTTTGCAACCATTCTCCTCTTATTCCATTTTGGTAAATTTCTAAGGAATGTTTAAAATCTGTAAGACAGACCTTGGCTTAAGAGGTGGCCTCTCTGCCATTTTCATGGCTGATTTGAGACCCATTATGCACTCGATTCCGCATTGTGAAATCCAGGCTGGGGACAAATTTCTGCCTGTCATCTTAGGAAAGGCCAGGAGTTTTGCACCATCCTGTAGTGTGAAAACAGAAAATCAAAGCCAGGGTAGGGCTGCCTGCTTCTTTCCTAATCAGCTTGCTGCTTTTCTGAGGCACTCTTGGTTGTCACCATCTCAAGCTTAGAAGGGTAATTTAGTAGAATAAAATAGAGTTTAAACAATATCTCCCCAGGGAAAGTTCCTCCTTACACTTAAAATTGAATGCAAAAAGGTAATCAGTTAAGTAATCATTTGATGCTTGGCTAAGAACCATTGCATGGAGAACACATTTAGGAAGCACAAAATTCTTTTTTTTTTTTTTTAACCTGATAAGACCCCTAATCAGAAGCCAAGAGTCCCAGATATTTTCCTCCTATTGCTCATTCTGTTGCAGTGACAGCCCCATAAAACTATAGCTTATGGACTAAATTTGTTGCACCTCTCACCCCAACAGTATGATGTAAATTGCAGAGATAAAAATATCTTACAAGAATTTTTAAACAGTTCACCGAAAATGACAGCATGCATAACTTTGTCAATGACCTCTCCTAATGTTAATTTCAGAAGACAAGTTTCCGTTGTAAATGTTTAATCAGTGTAGTCCCAGGAACCCAGAGCAGAAAACCTTATCTTCTCTCCCAACTTCTTTGCTTTGCAAGCTCTTTGCTAGCTCTGTCTCAGCTCCTTGCAAGCACTTTAGGCAAGCTCTGTAGGTTCTGAGCTAAACAAGAAGCCCTGTGGTTTGATTCCATTAGTCTGAGCCCTGGTCCGCTGCAAGCAAACTGCAGAATTTCTGCTTGCAAATCCTGGCAACCAGGTTCTAGACCAGCCACAAACACAGACTGTACACATAATTCAACACTGTTCTGCCCAAACCTTGCCTGAAGCCAGTCAACCACAGCAGAAAGCATCCTACCTTCCATCATGGTGGCAGAATTGCATTCCTTAATTTCCAAAGAGTCTGAAAAAATACAGGAGGATACGATTCCAGGTCCCAGCTAAGTCCTCACAACGCTGCTGCTGCTGTCGAGAGATCTGCTCTGTCCGATGCTGAAGCCAAAGGAGACAAGTGTTAACCCCAAAGATAGGCCATGGATGCTTGTGGTGCTGCTTCACCTACAGGCTCCCAGGAAGATGCTGCGAGAGAAAGGGAGAGGAACAGCAAGCCGGCCAAGCTGCACCGCCTGCGCTGCCTCGGCCAATCCCTTCAGCTCTGGACCGCGTCACATGGTAGCCAGCCTGCATCTCCTGACACAATACCCCCGGAGAGCACACAGAACCTATTTCCCGTCCCCATTCCCCTCCACCCCCATCCTCTCCTCTTGTCACCAAATGCACAGCCCCTTCCCCACCTGGTGACGCACTTCCCCCGCCCCTCCTCTTCGTCTTCTTAAGCCTATTGCAGCGTCTGGGTACCCGAGATTAATTATCAGACGCTGCCACCTTAACCGGGGACGCTGGCATGAAACGAGCACCTAAGTGGCTCGCTGCGGAGGAGACTTTCTTTTCTTTTTTCTTTTCTTTCTTTTTTTTTTTTTAAGAAAAACTTCTTAATTATTCCGTGCAGCCTGAAGTCTTGGCTGTACACTTTCAAGCTCCCATTGCTATCTCCCTTTGCCCTGAAGGAATTCCAAATGTCAGTTATCTGTGGCCTCCGCACACATCTGTGACCCTCTCTCGCGCTCTCTCTCTGCCTCTCTCTCTCTCTCTCTCTCTCTCTCTCTCTCTGTCTCTCTCATTCAGGAGAGAAAAATCAATCCGGCTGACGTCACATCATAAACAATTATCCCAAAAGGATGATGCAGAAGAAATATCACCCCAGTTGCCTTCAAAAGAGCCAGAGAATTAATCGCGCATGACACGCCGAAGGGCTGGGAACTGTCATTAAAACAAAGAAACAAAAGAACCCACCCGAGTGGGGCTCTGGAATCGCACTGGCAACGCTTGAGATAATTTCTGGGGCGGGAGGCGGGAGAGAGGGGAGCAGGCGGGGAGGGAGGCCTCAGCCCGACGGAAGCCAGCTGTGCGCGCCGCTTCCTCCCACTCGGACCTGGGCCGCCGGCCGCCGACCAGACCGCGGGGCGCAGCTCCGCTCGGCGTTCGAATCCCGCCGCCGGCGCGTCCTCGGGCCCAGCGCACACGTGAGCCACCGCGCCGCCCACGGCAGTCCCTGTAGAAACCAACTTTCTTCTCAATGACACCTTTCTCGCCAAGCGCCTCTAGCATCCGTAGTCGCCGTTAAGCCCATTCGTTCATTCCTGTGGGAATCCGGCGGGAGATAAACGTGCCGGGTTCCGGCCGGAGGGGTGGGTGGAGCCCAGGGTTACGCAGCTTCCAGGGATGGGGTCGGGGCGCCGTGCTGCTATTTAAGTGGAAAGGGTTATGACACCCCAGCTGCTTGGGTTGAGACTGTCACCCGACTGGTCCCTAGGGATCCAGGAGCCGTTAAGAGGGCCCCAAGCCCCGGGGTCTGGCTGTCCTCGTTTCCTTTCAAGCAGGCTTAGCCCTCAGAGGGCCAAGGAAGGAGAGGGCAGGAGGAGTTTAGGAGGCAAGAGGAGAAAGAAAGGAGATGGGCAGGGGAGGAAAGTCCTCTCTAGAACCCTAGGCGACAACATCCGGCAACGTGACTGAAAGGCCACTACATCACAGAACAATTCTGAGCAGCGAATGAAATAATTTTAAGAAGTATGATGCATTAGACTATCAACGTTGAGTCTCTAATACTATTATTAATTATTTATAATATAAATATACCCATGAACTTTTGATATTGCCCAGCCCTTGTCATAGTCTAGTTCTTTCTATGAGAGCAACTATGAGGTATTGGTGGCTGAGAACTACTGAAGAAAATATAACTAAAGGAGCTAACTGAAGTACCATATTAACAGATGAAAAAAATTCAGTTCCTTAGCAACTTAGAAGTTTTGAAAAACTCATTGTTCTCCCTAAGGACACATACTTCAATGGCCTTGAAATTTCAAAATGAAACTCTCCAGGGAGATACATGCTTGTGCCTTATTCTGTATAGCTATGAGGTAGTTGAATTTTAAAAGAGGAAAGAATTCCAAAGTAAAACCTGTCTTGAGTATAACTTACACTGCTCTGAAGACTACAAGGGTATTATAGCAAAAATCAGATCGATTAGTGTGGGAGTATTTAGCCAAATGTTTTGTAATGGTTAAGAACATGGATAGATATTGGTGTCAAACAGACTGGGGTCAAGTTCTGTCTCTGCCACTTCATGAGTTCTAGTGACCCTGTACAAGTTATGTAATTCCCTGTGACTCACAGCTTCCTTATCTGCAAAATGAAGATAATAGTACCAAGTTCATAGGACTATATATAGTACTAATAACAAATCTTTATTAATGGCTTACTGTGTGCTAAGCAGTGTTCTAAATACTTTGCCAGTAAATTACTTAGCATTGTGTCTGGAGCATAATATACCCTCCACGTTGGCTTTTTAATATTAGTATTATTACCACCAAAGGGCTTCCAGAGGCATCAAAGAAGTCTGCAGCCAACTCAGAGTTATACCACATGCACAGAGAACAGCTCAGTGAAAGATTAGGTGATGCATCCAGAGGTGTAACATGTCAGAGACTGCTCTGTAAAAGAGTGGTTACTAAATAAGATAGGGAGCTCTAAAGTAAAAAATTGGCTCAATATAAAATCTGGAGGTAAGTGTAAGCACTGAAGTGTAGGGCTAGGCAACATTGTCAAAGGTGTAAGGGGAGAGAAGAGCCAGGGAAACCCAGGCTGCCTGGCTTTTCTCACCCAATGTAAGTTTTACAATGTGTTAGAGCAAACCTCTCAGATAGATTCAATGTGGGCACACGTCAGTTTTGTTTTCGACTTGGAGCAAAGCAACTAGCCAGAGACAGAAAGATGGTTCAAAGATTCTTTTGGTCACTGGGGTGGTTATAGAAAAAAGAAAAGTGTCTCATTAGGATTGTTAGAGAAGGAACATGAAAGGGATGTGTAGTTAAAGGTTATAAGGCCAGTATCAAGACTGGTTGAACTTTATGCAACTTTATCAAAAAAATGTTATCAATTATAAAAGCATCCGATGAACAAAGTTCTGCTTCAAATAAAAAACTGCTCAAGTATGTTATCAGAAAAGTTTAAGCATTCTAATTTTTTCTCATAGGTTTTTTGGGGAAAAAATTGTTTTCTCAAGAACAAAGACAGTACTTTAGATTGTAACCCCAATTTCATCCCTTCCTAGGATAGTTTTTACTTACCAACAAGAAGGAGAATTTCTAGCTGCTATAATAATGGAATACTTTTTTCAAGTCTTAAATGGAAGTCAAAGGATTTGTGGAAAAGATCAGTCAAATTACTGACTTGCACCAAAGTACAGGGACTTCCCAGGAGTCTAATCCAGGATAGCGAGTGTGTGCCCAGATCACACCAGGCTCTCAGAGAGTGCCTGAGATTTGTCCAAGACCAAAAACTTAACTGCTGAAGTCACTAGACATTTAATTTTTTTCTGAGGTATTTGTATGCTAATGATGCCCTATTACACATTGTTTTTTTACAAATCCTATTATATTTTACTATGCACATTGAATTTCTTCACTATATCCCGATTGTCATGTGTGTGTGGAAAATCAGCTCATATCTCAGAAGGAGGAAGAAAATAATGAGAACTGAGTCACAAATGAAGAAGGAAACAAAATTAACACAGAAGGAAAGTTTAAAAAATGGATCCAGATATGTATCTCCAAGACAGTGATCTCAGCACGACATTGACTCTGTCCCTCTTGCTATCCCTGCTGAGGCAGTTCCATGAATGTAGAAAGGAAAATATTGTCCAAGCCCTGGAAATCAGCAAGGGTCCCACTTAGAGAATTAGATTTCCATAGGATGCAATAGGTGAGGAGCAGAAAACATATATACCCATGCTCAGAATGTTTATACTCTTTGTTAAAAGGAAAAACTCGAACTGGAACTGACATGGGCAAAGAAGGGGTCTATTTGGGTAGCTCACAATATGTGAAGCACTGCACAGCTGAGGGAAAGCAGGAATTCAATCCTCCAGGAAATGTTGTGACCAGAACCAAGTACTTACAAGTCTGTTTCTCCCAGCACATCAGCTTCTTTTTGCTGCCTAGTTTTTCTCCCTGTGATCAGAGAGCTGGCCATTTAAATCCTTTAAGCTCACAGCTTGACTATCTAAGATCTACTTCAAAAAACTCTGATTGACTCTGGCTTGGATCACTGTTCCACCTTTGAACCCATTAACGAGGCCAGGTTGATGAGGTCTCATGATAGATTTATTCAAACCAAAATTTACATTGGACTTAGTCACATGCCCACTACTGAGACTACACATGGGAGAGAGATAGGCAAGTTTCTGTGACAAACAACCTTTAATAATATGAACCCCTAATATGGTTGGAGGGGTAGAAGAGACATTGGTGAAGAAAGAGAGGGAACGATTACCAGAACAAATATGGGGAGAGCAACTATGAAACAAAAGCTGTCCATCATGTAGACATTATTCAGTACACCTAAGATAAAATTTACAGAAGGATTCATGGTGGCAGAGGGACTCAGAATGCTATACTCAATCCCATTAGGTATATCGGAGAGGTTATTTGTATATTCTCACTCACTATATCCAGAGAGACACTTGCACACCCTATAGCCATCCTTTTCCTAACTGTGGGGAAGGAGGGCAGAAAAGGGGAGAGCTGACCCTACATGTTGACCGACGGACACCAAAGACATGCCCTGAAATGTTTGCCACCCATTGGTCCAACACTGCCCTGAGAACTAATACTGCAGGAACCTCAACCAGTACTGCAGGAACTTCTATCAGCCGGGAGTACTGCTTTATCTAGACCTACATTGACAAAGATAAGTGGTAAAGATTGAATACACTAGTAGAATCAGCAGTTTCAAACGAGGGAGAAGGTAAACAAGTATAGCTCACTGAAGTAGAGGAAACACCCTCACTGAAAGCAGGGGAAATGTAGAAAACTGGAGAGGCATTTATTAAAAAATCAATTTTTTACTTTTGATACAATTTCAGGGATATAGCAGCAGTAAGTAAGAGCAGACTGCTATGATAAAAGAGCATACTGAGGGCCAGAAAGAGAGCATGGAAGTAATAAGAATATTCTTATTAAATTTTTTAAATGTTATGGTTATAATCAAAGATATGATGGATACTGCCGGCAGGGAATATTGACAGGCCCGGTGGTAATGTGCTTGAAATATAGACCCACAACAGCAATAACTGGCCCAAGCACAATGGTATTCTTTTTCTTTTTGCAGAATCATTTAACTTAGGTATAACTTTAACAGTTCAAGAAACTAGTGAAAGAGATAAGTCACTTATGAATTACGAAATCTGACAAAAATAGTTAAAAAGTAGCCCAATCTTGCTTCTGAATATCGATGCAAATCTCTTAAATAAAATAACAGCAGACAGAATCCACCTTTTCAAAAACATTATATGTATTTATATATAATTATATATATAATGTTAGACTTTATTCTAGAAGAAAAAGTCGTTCAACATTAAGAAATCTAATAAATCTTATTCACAATTAAGCTATTGAAAAGAAAATTATGTTATTATCCCCACAGTTGCTGAGAAGATATCTGATAAATTTCAACTTGTATCACTCATTAAATAAATAAAAACCTATTAACAAAGAAAGAGATAAAAAGTTCCGTACTATGATGAGATAAACAAATCTCTTCCCCACATCTGTCATCTTGTTAAATGTTGAAAACAATCTTCATTAAAATCAGAAACAAGACTTAGATCATGCTTGTTATTTAATACCGTTCTATGGATGCTAGCCAAAAAATTAGGAATAAAAGGTATAAAACTGGGCCAGAGATAGTGATATGTATTCATCACAGCATTTTCTCTATCTAGATACACAGGAAGACTCCATTTGTTGGCTTTCCTTGCATCTGGGTGGAGTTATATGACTGAATAAGGCCACGGAAATTTCAGGCCTGGGCTTTACAGACATCCTACATACTCTCCATACCTTTTTTTCCAAAATGGGAGAGACCTACTTGATCCTCATTAGACTTCTTTTTTTAATTATTACTTTTTTTTAACATCTTTATTGGAGTATAACTGCTTTACAATGGTGTGTTAGTTTCTGCTCTATAACAAAGTGAATCAGTTATACATATACATATATCCCCATATCTCTTCTCTCTGCATCTCCCTCCCTCCCACCCTCCTTATCCCACCCCTCTTGGTGGTCACAAAGCACTGAGCTGATCTCCCTGTGCTATGTGGCTGCTTCCCACTAGCTATCTATTTTACGTTTGGTAGTGTATATATGTCCATGCTACTCTCTTGCTTTGTCACAGCTTACCCTTCCCCCTCCCCATATCCTCAAGTCCATTCTCTAGTAGGTCTGTGTCTTTATTCCCGTCTTGCCTCTATGTTCTTCATGACTTTTTTTTTTTCCATTAGATTCCATATATATGTGTTAGCGTACAGTATTTGTTTTTCTCTTTCTGACTTACTTCACTCTATATGACAGACTCTAGGTCCATCCACCTCACTACAAATAACTCAATTTCATTCCTTGTTATGGCTGAGTAACATTCCCTTGTATACATGTGCCACATCTTCTTTATCCATTCATCTGTTGATGGGCACTTAGGTTGGTTCCATGTCCTGGCTATTGTAAATAGAGCTGCAATGAACATTGTGGTACAAGACACTTTTTGAATTATGGTTTCCTCAGGGTATATGCCCAGTAGTGGGATTGCTGGGTCGTTTGGTAGTTCTATTTTCAGGTTTTTAAGGAACCTCCATACTGTTCCCCATAGTGCTGTATCAATTTATGTTCCCACCAACAGTGCAAGAGGGTTCCCTTTTCTCCATACCCTCTCCAGCATTTATTGTTTGTAGATTTTTTGATAGTGGCCATTCTGACCGGTGTGAGATGATATCTCATTGTAGTTTTGATTTGCATTTCTCTAATGATTCATGATGTTGAGCATTCTTTCATGTCTTTGTTGGCAATCTGTATATCTTCTTTGGAGAAATGTCTATTTAGGTCTTCTGCCCATTTTAGGATTGGGTTGTTTGTTTTTGATATTGAGCTGCATGAGCTGCTTGTAAATCTTGGAGATTAATCCTTTGTCAGTTGCTTCATTTGCTAATATTTTCTCCCATTCTGAGGGTTGTCTTTCTGTCTTGTTTATGCTTTCCTTTGCTGTGCAAAACTTTTAAGTTTCATTAGGTCACATTTGTTTATTTTTGTTTTTATTTCCATTTCTCTAGGAGATGGGTTAAAAAGGATCTTTCTGTGATTTAAGTCATAGAGTGTTCTGCCTGTTTTCCTCTAAGAATTTGATAGTGTCTGGTCTTACATTTAGATCTTTAATCCATTTTGCATTTATTTTTGTGTATGGTGTTAGAGAGTGTTCTAATTTCATTCTTTTACATGAAGCTGTCCAGTTTTAACAGCACCACTTATTGAAGAGGCTGTCTTTTCTCCACTCTATATTCTTGCCTCCTTTATCAAAGATAAGGTGACCATATGTGTGTGGGTTTATCTCTGGGCTTTCTATCCTGTTCCATTGATCTATATTTCTGTTTTTGTGCCAGTACCAACTGTCTTGATTACTGTAGCTTTGTAGTATAGTCTGAAGTCCAGGAGCCTGATTCCTCCAGCACTGTTTTTCTGTCTCAAGATTGCTTTGTCTATTTGGGTCCTTCTTGTTTCTATACAAATTGTGAAATCTTTCATTCTAGTTCTGTGAAAAATGCCAGTGGTAGTTTGATAGGGATCACATTGAATTTGTAGATTGCTTTGGGTAGTAGAGTCATTTTCACAATGTTGATTCTTCCAATCCAAGAACATGGTATATCTCTCCATCTGTTTGTATCATCCTTAATTTCTTCCATCAGTGTCTTATATTTTCTGTATACAGGTGTTTTGTCTCCTTTGATAGGTTTATTCCTAGCTATTTTATTCTTTTTGTTGCAATGGTAAATGGGAGTTTCTTTCTTAATTTCACTTTCGGATTTTTCATCATTAGTTTATAGGAATGCAAGAGTTTTCTGTGCATTAATTTTGTATCCTGCTACTTTACCAAATTCATTGATTAGCTCTAGTAGTTTTCTGGTAGCATCCTTAGGATTCTCTATGTATAGTGTCATATCATCTGCAAATAGTGATTGCTTAACTTCTTCTTTTCTGATTTGGATTCCTTTTATTTCTTTTTCTTCTCTGATTGCTGTTGCTAAAACTTCCAAACCTATGTTGAATAATAGTCGTGAGAGTGGGCAACCTTGTCTTGTTCCTGATCTTAGTGTAAATGGTTTCAGTTTTTCACAATTGAGAACAATGTTGGCTGTGGGTTTGTTGTATATGGTCTTTACTATATTGAGGTATGTTCCCTCTATGCCTACTTTCTGCAGGGTTTTTATCATAAATGGGTGTTGAATTTTTTCAAAAGCTTTCTCTGCAGCTATTGAGATGATCATATGGTTTTTCTCCTTCAATTTGTTAATATGGTGTATCACATTGATTGATTTGCATATAATGAAGAATCCTGTATTCCTGGGATAAACCCCACTTGATCATGGTGTATGAACCTTTTAATGTGCTGTTGGATTCTGTTTGCTAGTATTTTGTTGAGGATTTGTGCATCTATGTTCATCAGTGATATTGGTCTGTAGTTTTCTTTTTTTGTTTTCTTTTTTTTCTGGTTTTGGTGTCAGGGTGATGGTGGTCTCGTAGAATGGATTTGGGAGTGTTCCTCCTTTGGTTATATTTTGGAAGAGTTTGAGAATGATAGGTGTTAGCTCTTCTCTAAATGTTTGATAGAATTCGCCTGTGAAGCCATCTGGTCCTGGGCTTTTGTTTGTTGGAAGATTTTTAATCACAGTTTCAATTTCAGTGCTTGTGATTGGCCTGTTCATATTTTCTATTTCTTCTTGGTTCAGTCTCGGAAGGTTGTGCATTTCTAAGGATTTGTCTATTTCTTCCAGGTTGTCCATTTTATTGGCATATAGCTGCTTGAAGTAATCTCTCATGATCCTTGTGTTTCTGCAGTGTCAGTTGTTACTTCCCCTTTTTCATTTCTCATTCTATTGATTTGAGTCCTCTCCCTTTTTTTCTTGATGATTCTGGCTAATGGTTTATCAATCTTCTTTATCTTCTCAAAGAATAAGCTTTTAGTTTTATTGATCTTTGCTGTCATTTCCTTCATTTCTTTTTCATATATTTCTGATCTGAGCTTTATGATTTCTTTTTTTCTGATGACTTTGGGGTTTTCTTGTTCTTCTTTCTCTAATTGTTTTAGGTGTAAGGTTACATTGTTTATTTGAGATGTTTCTTGTTACTTAAGGTAGGATTGTATTGCTATAAACTTCCCTCTTAGAACTGCTTTTGCTGCATCCCATATGTTTGGGTTGTTGTGTTTTCCTTGTCATTTGTTTCTAGGTATTTTTTGATTTCCTCTTTGATTTCTTCAGTGATCTCTTGGTTATTAAGTAGTGCATTGTTTAGCCTCCATGTGTTTGTATTTTTTACAGATTTATTCCTGTAATTGATATCTAGTCTTATAGCGTTGTGGTCGGAAAAGACACTTGATGCGATTTCAATTTCCTTAAATTTACCAAGACTTGATTTGTGACCCAAGATATGATCTATCCTGGAGAATGTTCCATGAGCACTTGAGAAGAAAGTATATTCTGTTGTTTTTGGATGGAATGTCCTATAAATATCAATTAAGTCCATCTTGATTAATGCATCATTTAAAGCTTGTGTTTCCTCATTTATTTTCATTTTGGATGATCTGTCCATTGGTGAAAGTAGGGTGTTAAAGTCACCTACTATGATTGTGTTACTGTCGATTTCCCCTTTTATGGCTGTTAGTATTTGCCTTATGTATTGAGGTGCTCCTGTGTTGGGTGTATAAATATTTACAATTGTTATATCTTCTTCTTGGATTGATCCCTTGATCATTATGTAGTGTCCTACTTTGTCTCTTGTAATAATCTTTGTTTTAAAGTCTATTTTGCCTGATATGAGAATTGCTACTCCAGCTTTCTTTTGATTTCCATTTTCATGGAATATATTTTTCCATCCCCTCACTTTCAGTCTGTATGTATCCCTAGGTCTGAAATGGGTCTCTTGTAGGCAGCATATATACAGATCTTGTTTTGGTATCTATTCAGCCAGTCTATGTCTTTTGGTTGGAGCATTTAATCCATTTACATTTAAGGTAATTATGGATATGTATGTTCCTATTACCATTTTCTTAATTGTTTGGGGTTTTTTATTGTATGTCTTTCCCTTCTCTTGTGTTTCCTGCCTAGAGAATTTCCTTTAGCATTTGTTGTAAAGCTGGTTTGGTAGTGCTGGATTCTCTTAGCTTTTGCTTTTCTGTAAAGGTTTTAATTTCTCCATCAAATCTGAATTAGATCCTTGGTGTGTAGAGTAATCTTGGTTGTAGGTTTTGCCCTTTCATCACTTTAAATATGTCCTGCCACTCTCTTCTGGCTTGCAGAGTTTCTGCTGAAAGATCAGCTGTTAACCTTATGGGGGTGCCCTTGTGTGTTATTTGTTGTTTTTCCCTTGCTGCTTTTAATATTTTTTCTTTGTATTTAATTTTGATAGTTTGGTTAATATGTGTCTTGGCATGTTTATCCTTGGATTTATCCTGTATGGGACTGTCTGTGCTTCCTGGACTTGATTAACTATTTCCTTTCCCATTTTAGGGAAGTTTTCAACTATAATCTCTTCAAATATTTTCTCAGATCCTTTCTTTTTCTCTTCTTCTTCTGGGACCCCTATGATTTGAATGTTGGTGCATTTAATGTTGTCTCAGAGGTCTCTGAGACTGTCCTCAATTCTTATCATTCTGTTTTCTTTATTCTGCTCTGCAGTAGTTATTTCCACTATTTTATCTTTCAGGTCACTTATCTGTTCTTCTGCCTCAGTTATTCTGCTATTGATCCCTTCTAGAGAATTTTTAATTTCATTTATTTTGTTGTTCATAACTGTTTGTTTGCTCTTTAGTTCTTCTAGGTCCTTGCTAAACGTTTCTTGTATTTTCTCCATTCTATTTCCCAGATTTTGGATCATCTTTACTATCATTATTCTAAGTTCTTTTTCAGGTAGACTGCCTATTTCCTCTTCATTTGTTAGGTCTGGTGGGTTTTTATCTTGCTCCTTCATCTGCTGTGTGTTTCTCTGTCTTCTCATTTTGCTTAACTTACTGTGTTTGGGGTCTCCTTTTTGCAGGCTGCAGGTTTGTAGTTCCTGTTGTTTTTGGTGTCTTCCCCCAGTGGCTAAGGTTGGTTCAGTGAGTTGTGTAAGCTTCCTGGTGGAGGAGACTAGTGCCTGTGTTCTGGTGGATGAGGCTGGATTTTGTCTTTCTGGTGGACAGGTCCACGTCTGGTGATGTGTTTTGGGGTTTCTGTGGCCTTATTATGATTTTAGGCAGCCTCTCTGCTAATGGGTGGGGTTGTGTCCCTGTCTTGCTAGATGTTTGGCATAGGGTGTCCAGCACTGTAGCTTGCTCATTGTTCAGTGGAGCTGGGTCTTGGTGTTGAAACAGAGATCTCTGGGAGATTTTCACCATTTGATATTATGTGGAGCTCGGAGGTTCTTGTGGACCAATGTCCTGAACTTGGCTCTCCCATCTCAGAGGCACAGCCCTGATGCCTGGCTGGAGCATCAAGAGCCTGTGATCCACAAAGCTCAGAATAAAAGGGAGAAAAAGAAAAAGAAAGAAAGAAGGAAGAAGATTAAATAAAATAAAATAAAGTTATTAGAATAAAAAAATAATTATTAAAAATTTTTTAAGTAATTAAAGAAAAAAAAAGAAAGAAAGAAGGGAGCAACCAAACCAAAGAACAAATCCACCAATGATAACAAGCGCTAAAAACTATACTAAAACAACAACAACAAATGGACAGAGAGAACCCTAGGACAAATGGGAAAAGCAAAGCTATACAGACAAAATCACACACAGAAGCATACACATACACACTCACAAAAAGAGGAAAAGGGAAATATATACATATATTGTTGCTTCCAAAGTCCACATCCTCAATTTGGGATGATTCGTTGTCTATTCAGGTATTCCACAGATGCAGGGTATCAGGTTTCTTGTGGAGATTTAATCCGCTGCTCCTGAGGCTGCTGGGAGAAATTTCCCTTTCTCTTCTTTGTTCGCACAGATCCCGGGGTTCAGCATTAGATTTGTCCCCGTCTCTGTGTGTAGGTTGCCTGAGGGCATCTGTTCTTCGCTCAGACAGGAGGGGGTTAAAGGAGCAGCTGATTCAGGGGCTCTGACTCACTCAGGCTGGGGGGAGGATGGGTACGGAATGCGGGGCGAGCCTGCGGTCGCAGAGACTGGAGTGACATTGCACCAGCCTGAGGCGGGCCGTGTGTTCTTCATTAGACTTTGAATGTGCAAGAAATAAACTTGCATTATGTTAATTTCTATACTATGAATATACATTATATATGTGAATATTTACATATTGTTTGCACATTATATGTGTGAATAATCTTTTATCAATGATTTATCCAAAAGTATATATTTTTTTTTTTTTTTTTTTTTGCGGTACACGGGCCTCCCAATGCCTTGGCCTCTCCCGTTGCGGAGCACAGGCTCCGGACGCGCAGGCTCAGCGGCCATGGCTCACGGGCCCAGCCGCTCCGCAGCATGTGGGATCTTCCCGTACCAGGGAACAAACCCGTGTCCCCTGCACGGGCAGGCGGACTCTCAACCACTGCGCCACCAGGGAAGCCCCAAAAGTATATATTTTTAAAAGAGCTAGAGGAAGAGTAATCCAAGCAGAGGACCCTCCAGGTGTAGAGGCCATCAGAAGGGAGAGAACACTGAGCAGCACTATGGCAGTCGGCCAGAACAAGCACGTTACACAAGGTGGCCAAAGGGGGCAAGAAGAAAGTGGTTGACCCATTTTCTAAGAAAGATTGGTATGATGTGAAAGCACCAGCTATGTTCAATATAAGAAATATTGGGAAAACACTAATCACGAGAACTCAAGCAACCAAAATTGCATCTGATGACCTCAAGGGTCATGTTTTTGAAGTGAGCCTTGCTGATCTGCAGAGTGATGAAGTTGCATTTAGAAAATTCAAGCTAATTATTGAGGATGTTCAGGGCAAAAACTGCCTAACTAATTTCCATTGCATGGGTCTTACCTGTGACAAAATGTGCTCCATGGTCAAAAAATGGCAGAACATGATTGAAGTTCATGTTGATATGAAGACTACCCATGGTTATTTGCTTCATCTATTCTGTGTGCATTTTACTAAAAAATGCAACAATCAGATTCAGAAGAACTCCTATGCCCAGCACCGACAGTTCCTCCTAATCTGGAAGAAGATGATGGAAATCATAACCCAAGAGGAGCAGACAAATAAATGACTTGAAAGAGGTAGTCAATAAATTGATTCCAGACAGCACTGGAAAAGGCATAGGAAAAGCTTGCCAATATATTTTTCTGCTCCATGATTCTTTGTTAGAAAAGTAAAAATGCTGAAGAAGCCCAAATTTGAATTGGGAAAACTCTGAAGCTTCATGGTGAAGGTGATAGTTCTTGGAAAAGCTACTGGAGATGAGACAGGTGTTAAGGTCGAATGAGCTGATGGATATGAGTCACCAGTCCAAGAATCTGTTTAAAATTCAGACTTTTAATGGTGACAACTAAAAGAGCTTATTTGTGATTTTTTTTATAAAAGGGAAAGAACTAGGTATGTTCTAGAATCTAAAACTGCTCTGTCTAATACAGTAGTCACTACTACATGTGCCTCTTTCACAATTGAAATGTGTCTAGTCTGATAGAAAACAAACTTACGGTTACCAAATGGGAAAGCTGGTGAGGGGGGAGGGATAAATTAGGGCTTTGAGTTTAACATATACACACTACTATATATATAATAGATAACCAACAAGGACCCACTGTATAACATAGGGAACTATACTCAATATCTTACAATAACCTATAATGGAAAAGAATCTAAAAAGGAATATATATGTAAATATATAGAGAGAATATATACATTTTATGTTCATATATATAAAACAATGTACATATATATATAAAACACTGAATCACCTTGCTGTACACCTGAAACTAATACAACATTGTAAATCAACTATATTTCAATAAAAATTAAAAATAAATGTGCCTTGTGTGAATTGAGATGTGATATAAGTGTAAAATGCACACCAGATTTTAGAGTACAAAACAAAGAGAAACTAAAATATCTCATTAATAATTTTTATAGTGATTATATGTTGAAATGATAATATTTTTATACATTTGGTTAAATAAAATATTAGTAAATTAATTTCACTTGTTTCTCCATAGTGTGTGAACTTGAAAATTTTAAATTATACCTGTGCTTCAGTTTTGTGGCTCACATTATATTTCTATTGGACAGGGCTCTTCTAGAGACTGACAGAAAGTCAGGCTAACAAACATTGGCATAAGCAGGAGATGGGTTAATTTAAGAGGTTATGTGTTAAGGGTGTATATCACTACCACATTCACATTTCTTCATTTCTTCATCCAACAAAGAAATGTTAAAAATTATCTATGCCCAGGCACTGTGTCAAGTTTGGGAACACAAAGATGAAAGAGGCATAAACCTTTCAAGAAACCTCTAGCACAGGGGAAGAGACAGATGAGCAAACCAAGAATTACAATATATCCATTTATGAATGTTCAGCGCTAAGGCGACATGAGGAGGGACACCTGGGGTAGAGGAGAGGCAGAGAAAGCTCTCAAGAAGAGTTACCACTTGAGCTGTCTTTCAAGGGCAAGTAAGATACTCTTACAGACCCACACTTATCCAGCCCTATCCCATCCTTTCTCTCCAACTTCAATTTCTCCTCTGATAGCCCTTTCAGTGTTCTGTCTAAATGTTCTGTTCAATGGTTGACAAAAATGCCCATAGTCAAACTTCAGCATCAACTTGCTTAAACTCAACCCTAGTTTTCCTTTAGTGACATATTTTCTCTTTCCTCCATGTCCACTCTACTGGAGACCATCTCCCTCTCCCATGCCCTACCCTTCATCCCCAACTCACTAGGTGAAGAGGGGTTGGCATTTTCTTAGTTCCCCATTTCAGCTTCATGTCAATCATTTGCTGCCATTGCCAAAAATAGCTTCTAGTTCCATCCTGCCTGCCTGCCCCCACTTTAGTTGTTTTTCTTTTTGTCAACCCCAGATCAACTCCAGGTCAAACTTTCCTCTATGTCTTCAGCAACTGTGTCACAGTCCTCCTCTTTATCTCACTACCTGTCCTTATTATTCATGACTTCAGCATCCCTTCCATCATCCAGCGTACCTATTTCACAGTTCCTTGACTTTCTCAAGTCCGATGACCTTAATTCCCTTAATTTCCATTGTATCTTAGTCACTAAAAGTATAGCCATATTTTGGACCTCATCTTTGTTTATTTTTATTCTTTCACACTGTATATTTCCCTAACCCCTAAACTATGTATCTACCCTTCCCCACCCTCCACATACCATACGTATGCCTTAACACCTCCTGAATCTGCTTTTGTTTCTTATTGTGATCCCTAGGGCTGTGATGCTTCCTTATTCACTTCTCATAGTCTTGGGAGTAAAATCTGTGGTGAGGTAAGAGGAGGGTTTCTAGAAAGCAATCCCTCCCTCAAAACTCAATGATATCTGCTCTAGTCATTTTCCACTGGCACTCACCTGTAATGCCTACTTTTATCTTGATAAATGTCATCCTTTCTTCAAGGTCAAACTCAAATTCCCTCCAGGAAACAAAGCACATGGGTCTTTCCTTCTTTAACTCCTACTACATGAACCAAATCAACTTTTGATTATATAGCTTAAGTCATCTCCAGATTATTTCTTATCTATTAGTCATTGCTCCAACAGAAATCTCTAAGAAAAGGACCATACATTCTATTTCTTTGGCATTTCCTACCCAAAGAACACAATGTTGGATGTATATTTGTTGCTTAGATAATTATTTGATAAACAAATATATCATTTTTTATTTTTCTATGTAAATCCAGTAACAAAACATTCTGCTTATTCTCATAATTTCTTTGGCAGTGAAAAAATTGAGGAGAAAATAAAACTTTCTTGTGTAATCTCCTCAGAGAGGTCCCACTGAAAATCCCAGTAGGAATATAAGCCTGGCAACTACTTCCCAGATTGGATCCAGAAGCCAGACCTGGTTATGTGGGGTTGTTATTAGAGTAATCAGAAGCAGAAACCACAGAGCACCATGATAACAGCCAGAGTTTATGAAGCATCTCATAGCATTCTATATTTTATTAAGTATTCTATAGGCAGTCTACTAAATACTTTCTGATTAGTATTTCATACAATTCCTCCAAACCTATGAGTTAGGTATTCTATTCCCATTTTACAGATGAGGAAATAAAGACTCAGAAGTAGTAAATGACTTGTCCAAGAGAACAGCAAGTATCAGAGTTGGGGTTTGAACTCACATCTGTCTGACTCTAAAGCCTATGACTTACCCTTAAAATTCAATGAGTATAATTTTGTTTTGTGAATATTAATTGGTTTGGGAGGAGGTCTAATATTCCTTATTTCCTCTGGTAATACAACTCCCTTCTTTGGGGAGAAATTCCCTTCTTCTTTCCACCATGCTCCATCATGAAGAAGAAATGGTTACTGTCATCTCTCAACATGATAATACCTCCCTACCCATAATGTTTAGTCAAGGGAGAGATATCTGCCCAAGCTGAGCCAACAATACCTGATTTCCCAGATCAGAACCCAAGCTGCCCCAATTAGAATTCTTCCCCCAAATTCAGGAAACTCAACCTGTGAGTGAGGAGTGTTTCCTGTTAGGTACTCAAACTATACGAATGTAAACCTGAAGCCATGGCATGTCCTTCACCTCCTGGAAGAAGACTGTGTGCAGGAGAGAATAAAACTGACATGGAGAGAGAGGGAGAGAGAGCCAGCCCTACTGCTTGTGAAACGTCCCCACTCACCTTTTCTCCCTTGCTGCTTCTGACCT
This sequence comes from Tursiops truncatus, assembly GCF_011762595.2. NCBI lineage: Eukaryota > Metazoa > Chordata > Mammalia > Artiodactyla > Delphinidae > Tursiops > Tursiops truncatus. The sequence continues at coordinate 126,860,030 of NC_047034.1, forward strand.
TCCCATGGTGAGCGGAACCAATAACTTCCCCATTTTGCCCAAGCAAGTGCTTTCTGTCACTTGCAAAGGAGTCCTAAATGATTCAGCCCAAACCAGGAAGTGCTGAAGGTCAAAAATCAGTAAAAGTAAGACTTATTAGCATAATGAAGAAGTTAATGAAATATTGGAAGCAAGAGACAAAGCCAAGAGGTTGCAAATCAGACAGCACGGAGAGTGGATTAGGGGTGAGAGACAATGGAATTAAAGCCACCTAAGATCATCTATCCTGGAAGAGCTCTGTGAGACCTGAAACTATTTTCTTTTTAAAGGTCACTAGCCAAAATAAGAGTCAGCAGGTCAGCTTAGTTCAAAGACATGGATGGAGTAAGAGCAATAATCAGAATTTCATAAGATAAAATTATTCCTTTTAAGAATTAAGCCCAAATAAAGCTATCTCCATCTTAAAAGAGCGTTTTTTACTGGTATTCACTACCTTCTTTTTAATGACAATTACAAACTAAATAAATCATATGTTAGACCCAAGGAAGGAATTAAAAGGAAATCAAAGACATTTGAATAAGTAATATGTCATATTGGCTAAGAACTAAAGTTATACAGAATTTACTCATAGAAGAAAAAGAGGCTTGGCTCTTGGTAGACTTAATTTCACCAGGATGATGTGTTGAGGTTTAGAGTAGGTGAGAATCAGTCTTTGACAATGGACCAGACAGCCACACTAATATGGCTGAAAAAATAAGCTTTCTCAGTCTGCATTTTCATTTCAAAAATGTAGGTGCATGAGCTTAATTTCCTTACTGGGTTTACCTGGAGATCAGTGTCAAGGAGCAAGCTCTAAAATGTAAATAATTCATTGGTTCACCGAGTGGTTTTCCAAGCTACCACGGACTTTAGTGCCCTGACCTCTGGGAGAAAGGGGTGAAGGCTTGGATTGAAGCTTTTTTTAGCAAATCCTTTCCATTCAAAACCCATAAGCTTCTTGTCCTTGTCAGCAAGTGTCCAGAAGGTGCCTTGTCAACAGATCCCATTCGAGGGTAGCACAGCTGGGAGCTGACAGAAGTGGGAGGAGCCTTGGGAGCTTTTGCTACAATCTGGCCTGTGACATGAATTGAAAACTGCTTTGGTTTTTCAGCTGGAAGTAAATTACATTCCTTTGACTCACTTTCTGTTTTGTGATGTGCCTGTATGTGTACACAATATGTGTGGTTTGGACATGTACATGCACACATACAAGCGTGTTTATCAGTTGAAACTGGGCAGTGTTTTCACATAGTGCATAGTCCAATAAAAATTGTTGAATCTCCAATTGCTTCCTGTGGGTTTTGTGATCATTGCCCAGAATAAGAGCCGGATCCAATCCAACTCGTTGCAGAATCTGCCACCAATACAGTCAAGTAGTATGATCAAAAATTGTTGAGGGCTGCTAATTTAAATGGATAAATGTGCACCCAAGGTATAATATTAATCTTTCAACTTCTTTTTGCTGAAGTCTTTAAAATTAGGGCATGGCTTAGGATTTACACACAAAAAAGAGATGCTTATACAATTGCTTTTTTTTTCTCTTTAAGAAAATCATTGTGCCTCCACTTAGTCACATCATTGGAAATAGGCCATGGTGAAGTGTTTCTACCATAAAAAGGACAGATTACTAAGTTCTCTAAATCCTATCACTTTTACAGTTGACAATTAAACCAAATTATTACACCCATAAAACGGAACAAGAGAAGGTCCTTGCTAAATAAATCATTTCAGTTTCAGCATTGCTTGATAAATAGTGATAGGGATATAAATTCTATTAAGTGAGAAACTCTACACTCTAAATTGGATACACATGGTGGACTTGAGAAATGAATTTGAGATGAGAAATATATTCGCTTTGTGAACCAAAGTAATATAGTGGTTGCTAAATTCATTAAAGCATTAGCTGATTATAATTCAGTGTGTTAATTTAATATTATGGGTGATAAGCTTTGCCCTAGTTCTAGTTATGATCTGTAATAAACCTGGATGTATATTTGTACCCCATTTTCAGGCTGTGCCTTTTTCAGTCCCTTTGAACTAACACTGTTGATACCTTTTATCTGTAGCCTCAACTGCACTTCTTATGAACCTCTTCTGACAAAAGCTGGAAAGAATGTTAGTAATTGCATTCATTCCTCCCAGCAGGTGAAGCCAAGAAGCATTTGTGTTTGCAGTGTGGTATCAGTGTACTGAGGGTCAACTCTGGATGCTTGAGTGCCCTCCATCATTTTATTCTGGTCCATATCCCTTATCTCCCTTTAGTTTTCCTCCCAGCTTCTTCAGAGGACCTGCTTATCAGGGGCTCTGGCACCTTTTCTGGTTTTACCAAACAATTTCTATGGTATCCATCTTCCACTTGCAGTTTTACATCACTGGACATAACTGCCACAGAGGCCAAGAGTACTGAATATAAACTGGCAATAGAGGATCACTCATTGTCTCAGTCTGAGTTTGTTCAAAAACATTGAGACATTGCAAGTATTGATGGGTGTAATTGATGTTTAATAATGAAGACAGGGCTTACACAAATATGGAAAGAGCCGCAGGATTATCAATCTGGATGGCTGAAGCTAGAGAATCAAGAAAGAGTCACAAATATCAGACTGAGGCAAAGGAATAAAGAAAGAAGCATACCTCTTATGGGAGGAGTTTTCAAACCAGTATGACTGCTAGGTGAAAGCTCTTGAAGAAGTCTTGAAGCCTACCACATGGGATTATAATAACTTTCTAAAAATTCATTTGCTTTACTTTACCTTCCAAATCTCAAGAAAGTTGTTCTCATTGGAAAACTCTAATCCAGAACCATGTATGGAAGGAGATTTTAGGAAACATACTTTCCAGGCCTAAAAAGGGATTTTGAAGATACTGCTAAATTGACAACAAACAATCTAACAGAGTCAACCCCTTTGGAAATTTGACAACTATGCCCCATTCCATTTAACTGCATTTAACTCAATACGTAATATAAGGACATCATGCTTTTAATTAGCAGAATGCAACCATCCTTTGACAATCAAAGACCAAAAATCTCTCTTCCCAAAGAGTAGACTCAAGTCTCGTTTATCATTTTAACTATCTTTAAATGATGCTTAACCCTCTTTAGCTAAGTTATACTTGCCCCATTGAAATCCTGTAATGCAAATGCTAATGCTGTATTAAAATATCTAATGTTAGGGCTTCCCTGGTGACGCAGTGGTTGAGAGTCTGCCTGCCGACACAGGGGACACGGGTTCGTGCCCCGGTCCGGGAAGATCCCACATGCCGCAGAGCGGCTATGCCCGTGAGCCATGGCTGCTGAGCCTGTGTGTCCGGAGCCTGTGCTCTGCAGCGGGAGAGGCCACAGCAGTGAGAGGCCCGCGTACCGCCAAAAAAAAAAAATCTAATGTTAGATAATACAACATTAAGAGACAGAACAGATAAGAATAATTCATTAACGTATGTAAATATAAACAAATCAAAGCAATAAGGAAGACGAGTGTAATCATTACAGTTATTATTTCTACAAGTGATGATTTGGCCATAATTGGTATTTATATCTTTCTTATTCCACTAAACTTTCCTTAGCCTCTTTGTTTTCAATAAGTGGTTCAGTCGGTTGTGGTTCTTTGCTCAATGGAATTACTCAAATCTTCCTGAAGGATCTGTCATCAGCAGTCTTGTCTGTATTGGGTTTCTGTAGTTTCTCATTATCTTTTGCTAGAGGACATAAGAGTACTACGAAACACACCCATAGAATATTCTGGGTTATAGTCATGTCCTCTTTACTCCCATTTTGTAGTAGCAACATAATTTCCCCTTTATAATCAGAATGAATTACCCCACCTATTAGAGTAACACCCTCCTTTGCTATTGGTTCAGTGGCATGAGGTACCCATAGTGGCCAGATGGCACTGGTAGTTTCTACTTCATAATAACTATGTTGTGTCCCCTGATTCTAGGAATTAAGATCTTAAAGTAGCAAGTCCAAGTTATAATATTGGGAATAGAAAATTTGCTAGTGGATTTTTAGGGGTAATAATGAGAGAATCCAGTTCCATTTCCACCCTGTAGTTCTTAAATCCATATATCCTGGCTATGGGTGAAATAACATCATATACTGATTGCTGATTCAAAGCATGTACAATATACTGAGGACACTTTCCCAGCCTTGCAAAGTTTGTCAAGCACCTAAAGCCCTCCATCTATAACCTATAGAGGGTTATATTGTCCCTCTGATCATTGAAAGTCTCCTCTGTTGTGGTAGCCCTTTCATGAACATTTATATGACACAAAAAATTCCTAATATTCTATGCCAATTTGGAGAATTACATCTACTTATCTCTTCTCCAGACCTCCTTGTCTACAGTTTTCCAATTTTGTGTCTTCTCACTCCATGATCATCTAGCTAAACTGTTAGCAACTGCCCACAAAACCGTATAGATCCATACCTCTGTCTACATTTCCTTCCAAGAGAAATGAATAACAAGGGGCATTGCTCAAAGTTCTTTGTACTGGGAGGATTTCTCTTTACTACCATTCTTTAGGAACACCCCTGTGTGGTGCTACAGTGTTGAAGCTGCCCACTTTAAATTGTTACTGGAATATAATACAGAATCATCTTGTAAACAAGCTCTGTGTTTGTCCATGAGCTGATCATAGAGGACTTACCATGAAGCTAGAGGTGCTGATCGAGGAAAAGAAGTCTGGTAACAGGAGTAGGGACCTCAGGAGTCTTGAGTAATTCGTCTGGGCAAATTGCTTGTGCCTCCAAGAGCTGCTTGGGCCCCATACTTGATGATGAAGTGCTGTTGTACACATCCAAATTTATAACTTCATGAGCCAGACAGCACACATGCTATGAGAAAAGCTTGTCATTTTGTCATGAAAAGCTTAGGTCACATGGAAACTCGATGGCCCATTATCACACATTCAGTCTCTTTTAGGACCCAGGAGCAAGCTGAAAGCTGTTTCTCAAAAGGGCAATAGTTATCTGCAAAAGACAATATAACTTTACTCCAAAATTCAAAAGGTCTTCACTGTTATTTATCTATAGGACTTGCCAAAGACTCCATATAGCATTCATATCTGTCATAGATACTTCACCACCATTGGTATGCAGGCTTATACAGCTCAAGTGGCAAAACAGCTTGAAGAGCAAGAAACCTGGACCTGTTGCATAGCTTTTCCTTGTCCTGTTTCCACTCAAAACTGGCAGTCTTAACAGATTACTCAGTAAATGGATCAAATCCATGTTCCTAAATGAAGAATAGATTGCTTCAATACCCAAAGAGGTACCCTAGGTGTTATACATTTTCCTTACTGGTTGAAGCCACTTGTCCTTCACTTTGTAGTGATTATCTCAATGTATCCCAGAAATTCCTAGAATTCCTAGAAATTTCACTGAGTTTTCAAGCCCTGAATTTTGTGGTCTTACCCCCTGGCATGCATGAGTTTTATTAAGGTGTACAAGGATATTAGCTACTTCCTGCTCACTAATTTCAATCAGCCTGATACCATCAATGCAGTAGGCCAGAATAATGTCCCATGGAATCACTAGATAATCAAGGTCCTTGAGCACTGGAGTATTGAAGGGGTCTGAGGTAAGGCCACCTAGTGAAGGTATATTGTAACTTCCCCTATATCAAAGAACACTTGTTCTGATTGTGCTTACTAACAAGTGTAGGGAAAAAAAAACACCAGCTAGATCAACAGCTACTTACAAGATATCCGGAGCTGTGTTGATTTGTTCAGTAAAAATCCACATCTGGTCAATAGCTTGTGAAGTGACTGAAGTCACTATCTAATTAAGTTTATGATAATTCACTGTCATTTCCAAGATTTATATTTTCTCTGTCCTGGCCAAGTATGTAGGTAGTAGGTAGGTTGAATGGGTAAAGTGGTAGAGACCAATATCTCTCCATATTTCAAGTCTTTGATCAGTATTACTTTTGGTTTTCAATTTCAGTAGGAAGAGTACTGAAGAGCATTTCCCACCATAATACCTCCCACTCCACGGATCAAGGTGTTAATATGACATGTCTGCATATGCCTATCCTACCTATGTATTCAGAACTAAGAAACAGCCAGAAGCTTGGACTTACAGGCAGGCATGAGCCAAAACTCCATTAACCACCTGTTCTCCATAAGTTCCTACTTTTGGCTAGTGGACCACAGTGGCATTTGTGTCTCCAGGGATGAGCATCAATTCAGAGTCAGCTTCTATTAATCCCTGGAAGATTTGGCTACCTTCCTTTCCTCAGTGTGCATTCACCCCGGTAAATGGAAACAAGTCCCTTTGGGAAGGTTGGGAGGCAGACTTACAGTGCAATTTTTGTAAGTATAGCAGATCCTTTACTTAAAGTGACCTTTAATATAGCATATTAGTTTCCTATGGCTGCTGTAATAAATTACCACAAATGTAGTGTCTTAAAGCAACACAAATACAAGTTTACTAACTTACAGTTTTGGAGGTCAAAAGTCCAAAATGGCCTAAAATGAAGGTGTTTGTAGAGTTATGTTCCTTTCTAGAGGCTTTAGGGGACAACTTATTTTCTTGCCTTTTCCAGATTCTAGAGGCTACTTGTACTGGCTCATCACCCCCTTATATCTTCAAAACCAGTAGGGACCAGGTATTTTAAAATGGCTCATTTCCCTTCTGCTTCTGGGAAGCCTGAGGGGATCCTTCTCCGATATTTACTGAGAGTTCCTGTAGGTAAATCTCACAAAATTGTGGGGGCCCTTATGCTTGGATGCCCCTGGAGTTTTTAAATCTCAGAGTTGTCCAGACTGAGTCTCCAGCAAGTGATTGATTACAGCTCAAGTTTTTCTACCCCAGCACTTGTTCCTGAGGAGGTTTCCACTGCTGACAACTCTTCAGGGACAACCACTGAACCCTGTGGGTTGAAGGAAAAAAATAACAGATTTCCAGATAGACTAAAAAACAACTTAGCACTCAGCAAGAAAAGAAGTGAGAACTCAAGTTGAAACAAACTGTGCAGACAATGTCACCACAGCACTTCCAGATATTAAGAATGGTGGAAACCTGGACAGACCACAAACCATCTCCACCAGTGCATGGAAAAAGGAAAGCGCTTACCTGAAACAAGAAAAAACAGAGCCAGGAGGACGAGTCTCTGATGACTTTTGGAGCAGCAGGACTCGGTAGTGCCTGAAACCATTTAACTGAATTGAAAATTTTTCTTTTACTTTTCAAAGAAAGTTTGGAGTTTTTATAATTTACAGCTATAAGACTGAAGAAATCCTGTTGTTAAACATCTGATTGAGCAGAAGCAAGAAGAACTACAATCCTGCAGCCTGTGGAACAAAAACCACATTCACAGAAAGATAGACAAGATGAAAAGGCAGAGGGCTAAGTACCAGATGAAGGAACAAGATCAAACCACAGAAAAACAACTAAATGAAGTGGAGATAGGCAACCTTCCAGAAAAAGAATTCAGAATAATGATAGTGAAGATGATCCAAGACCTTGGAAAAATAATTGAGGCAAAGATCGAGAAGATGCAAGAAATGTTTAACAAAGACTGAGAAGAATTAAAGAACAAACAAACAGAGATGAACAATACAATAACTGAAATGAAAACTACGCTAGAAGGAATCAATAGCAGAATAACTAAGGCAGAAGAACAGATAAGTGACCTGGAATACAGAATGGTGGAATTCACTGCTGCAGAACAGAATAAAGAAAAAACAATGAAAAGAAATGAGGACTGCCTAAGAGACCTCTGGGACAACATTAAATGCAACAACATTCACATTACAGGGGTCCCAGAAGGAGAAGAGACAGAGAAAGGACCCAAGAAAATATTTGAAGAGATTATAGTCAGAAACTTCCTTAACATGGGAAAGGAAATAGTCACCCAAGTCCAGGAAGCACAGAGAGTCCCATAAGCATAAACCCAAGGAGAAACACACTGAGACACATAGTAATCAAATTGGAAAAAATCAAAGACAAAGAAAAATTATTGAAAGCAGCAAGGGAAAAATGACAAATAACATATAAGGGAACTCCCATAAGGTTAACAGCTGATCTCTCAGCAGAAACTCTACAAGCCAGAAGGGAGTGGCATGATATACTTAAAGTGATACAAGGGAAGAACCTATAATCAAGGTTACGCTACCCAGCAAGGATCTCATTCAGATTTGATGGAGAAATCAAAAGCTTTACAGACAAGCAAAAGCTAAGAGAATTCAGCACCACCAAACCAGCTTTACAACAAATGCTAAAGGAACTTCTCTAAGTGTGAGACACAAGAGAAGAAAAGGACCTACAAAAACAAACCCAAAACAATTAAGAAAATGGTCACAGGAACATAGATATCGATAATTACCTTAAACGTGAATAGATTAAATGTTCCAACCAAAAGACACAGGGTTGCCGAAAGGATACAAAAACAAGACCCATATATATGCTGCCTACAAAACACCCACTTCAGACCTAGGGACACACACAGACTTAAATTGAGGGGATGGAAAAAGATATTCCATGCAAATGGAAATCAAAAGAAAGCTGGGGGTTTCCCCAGTAACGCAGTGGTTGAGAGTCCGCCTGCCGATGCAGGGGACACGGGTTCGTGCCCCGGTCTGGGAAGATCCCACATGCCGTGAAGCGGCTGGGCCCGTGAGCCATGGCTGCTGAGCCTGCGTGTCCAAAGCCTGTGCTCCGCAACGGGAGAGGCCTCAACAGTGAGAGGCCCGCGTAAAGCAAAAAAAAAAAAAAAAAAAAAAAAAAAGGTGGAGTAGCAATACTCATATCAGATAAAATTGACTTTAAAATAAAGAATGTTACAAGAGACAAGGAAGGACACTACATAATGATCAAGGGATCAATCCAAGAAGAAGATATAACAATTATAAATATATATGCACCCAACATAGGATCACCTCAATACATAAGGCAACTGCTAACAGCTCTAAAAGAGGAAATCGACAGTAACACAATAGTAGTGGGGGACTTTAACACTTCACTTACAACAATGGACAGATCAGTCAAAATGAAAACAAATAAGGAAACAGAAGCTTTAAATGACACAATAGACTGGATATATTTAATTGATATTTTTAGGACATTCCATCCAAAAACAGCAGATTACACTTTTTTCTCAAGTGAGCATGAACATCATCCAGAATAGATCACATCTTGGGTGACAAATCAAGCCTCAGCAAATTTAAGAAAATCGAAATCATATCCAGCATCGTTTCTGACCACAGAGCTATGAGATTAGAAATGAATTACAGTGAAAAAAACGTAAAAAACACAAACACATGGAGTCTAAACAATACGTTACTAAATAACCAAGAGATCACTGAAGAAATCAAAGAGGAAATCAAAAAATACCTAGAGACAAATGACAATGAAAGTGCGATGACCCCAAACCTATGGGATGCCACAAAAGCAGTTCTAAGAGGGAAGTTTATAGTTATACAAGCCTACCTCAAGAAACAAGAAAAATCTCAAATAAACAATCTAACCTTACACCTAAGGAACTAGAGAAAGAAGAACAAACAAAACCCAAAGTTAGCAGAAGGAAAGAAATCAGAAAGATCAGAGCAGAAATAAATGAAATAGAAACAAAGAAAACAATAGCAAAGGTCAATAAAGCTAAAAGCTGGTTCTTTGAGAAGATAAACAAAATTGATAAACCACTAGCCACACTCAACAAGAAAAAGAGGGAGAGGATTCAAATTAATACAATTAGAAATGAAAAAGAAGTTACAACAGACACCACAGAAATACAAAGCATCCTAAGAGACTACTACAAGCAACTCTATGCCAATTAAATGGAAGACCTGGAAAAAATGGACAAATTCTTAGAAAGGTATAAACTTCCAAGACTGAACCTGGAAGAAATAGAAAATATGAACAGACCAATCACAAGTATTGAAATTGAAACTGTGATTAAAAATTTTCCAACAAACAAAACTCCAGTACCAGATGGATTCACAGGTGAATTCTATCAAACATTTAGAGAAGAGCTAAGGCTCATCTTTCTCAAACTCTTCCAAAAACTTGCAGAGGAAGGAGCATTCCCAAACTCATTCTATGAGGCCACCATCACCCTGATACTAAAACCAGACAAAGATACTACAAAAAAAGAAAATTACAGACCAATATCACTGATGAACATACATGCAAAATCCTCAACAAAATACTAGCAACAGAATCCAACAACACATTAAAAGGATCATACACCATGATCAAGTGGGATTTATCCCAGGGATGCAAGGATTCTTCAATACACACAAATCAATCAATGTGATACACCATATTAACAAATTGAAGATTAAAAACCATATGATCATATCAATAGATGCAGAAAAAGCTTTGACAAAATTCAACACCATTTAAGATAAAAACTCTCCAGAAAGTGGGCATAGAGGGAACCTACCTCAACATAATAAAGGCCATATACAACAAACCCACAGCAAACATCATTCTTAATGGTGAAAAAGTGAAAGCATTTTCTCTAAGATCAGGAACAAGCAAGGATGTCCACTCTCACCACTATTATTCAACATAGCTTTGGAAGTCCTAGCCACGGCAATCAGAGAAGAAAAATAAATAAAAGGAATACAAATTGGAAAAGAAGAAGTAAAAATGTCACTGTTTGCAGATGACATGATACTATACCTAGAGAATCCTAAAGATGCCACCAGAAAACTACTAGAGCTAATCAATGAATCTGGTAAAGTAGCAGGATACAAAATTAATACACAGAACTCTCTTGCATTCCTATATACTAATGATGAAAAATCTGAAAGAGAAATTAAGGCAACATTCCCATTTACCATTGCAACAAAAAGAATAAAATACCTAGGAATAAACTTACCCAGGGAGACAAAACACCTGTATGCAGAAAACTATAAGACACTGATGAAAGAAATTAAAGGTGATACCAACAGATGGAGAGATATACCATGTTCTTGGATTGAAAGAATCAATAATGTGAAAATGACTCTACTACCCAAAGCAATCTACAGATTCAATGAAATCCCTATCAAATTACCAATGGCATTGTTTACAGAACTAGAACAAAAAATCTTAAAATTTGTATGGAGACACAAAAGACCCTGAATAGCCAAAGCAGTCTTGAGAGAAAAAAACGGAGCTGGAGGAATCAGACTCCCTGACTTCAGACTAGACTACAAAGCTACAGTAATCAAGACAATATGGTACTGGCACAAAAACAGAAACATAGATCAATGGAACAAGGTAGAAAGCCCAGAGATAAACCCACGCACCTATGGTCAACTAATCTATGACAAAGGAGGCAAAGATATACAATGGAGAAAAGACAGTCTCTTCAATAAGTGGTGCTGGGAAAAGTGGACAGCTACATGTAAAAGAATGAAATTAGAACACTTCCTAACACCATACACAAAAATAAACTCAAAATGGATTTGAGACCTAAATGTTAGACCGGACACTCTAAAACTCTTAGAGGAAAACATAGGAAGAACACTCTTTGACATAAATCACAGCAAGATCTTTTTTGATCCACCTCCTAGAGTAATGGAAATAAAAACAAAAATAAACAAATGGGACATAATGAAGCTTTTGCACAGCAAAGGAAACCATAAACAAGATGAAAAGACAACCCTCAGAATTGGAGAAAGTATTTGCAAATGAATCAAAAGACAAAGTATTAATCTCCAAAATATATAAACAGCTCATGCAGCTCAATATTAAAAAAACAAACAACCCAATCCAAAAATGGGCAGAAGACCTAAATAGACATTTCTCCAAAGAAGACATACAGATGGCCAAGAAGCACATGAAAAGCTGCTCAACATCACTAATTATTAGAGAAATGCAAATCAAAACTACAATGAGGTATCACCTCACACCAGTTAGGATGGGCATCCTCAGAAAATCTACAATCAACAAATGCTGGAGAGGGTGTGGAGAAAAGGAAACCCTCTTGCACTGTTGATGGGAATTGTAAATTGATACAGCCACTATGGAGAGCAGTATAGAGGTTCCTTAAAAAACTAAAAATAAAATTACCATATGATCCAGCAATCCCACTACTGGGCATATACCCAGAGAAAACCATAATTCAAAAAGACACATGCACCCCAATGTTCATTTCAGCACTCTTTACCATAGCCACGTCATGGAAGCAACCTAAATGCCCATCGACAGACAAATGGGTAAAGAAGGTGTGGTACATATATACAATGGAATATTACTCAGCCATAAAAAGGAACGAAATTGGGTCATTTGTTGAGACGTAGATGGATCTAGAGACTGTCATACAGAGTGAAGTAAGTCAGAAAGAGAAAAACAAATATTGTACATTAACTCACATATGTGGAACTTAGAAAATGGTACAGGTGAACCGGTTTGCAGGGCAGAAACTGAGACACAGATGTAGAGAACAAATGTATGGACACCAAGGGGGGAAAGCAGCCAGGGGGTGGGCGTGGTGGTGTGATGAATTGGGCGATTGGGATTGACATGTATACACTGATGTGTATAAAATTGATGAGTAATAAGAACCTGCTGTATAAATAAATAAATAAAATTCAAAAATTAAAAAAAAAACAAGAAAACCAAAATACCATCTGATTAGGTTGATTTGATTAAAGGTATTATAAATCATTCAAGAGTCTTTTGAATTAGCTTTAAATAATATGAATTTGTAGTAAATGATTCTTGATTTATTGTATAAGAAGTAATTTTAAGTAAGTATAATCCTCAAAATAGTTATAGCAGAAATATACATTTAACAATTGTTCTATTTTGTTTAATCATTTTTGTTTGTAAAACTTTGTACTTTAATTTTTCATTAATTTAGACTTTGTTTTATATTATTTTATTTATTTTAAATTAATGGTATCTTTAATAACATGCCTAGGTTATTTTTTTAGATGTAGAAAATATGCAATCATTATCTCCCTCCAAACGCTGCCCAGTTCCTCTCCATCAACAAGTGACAGGCTGCTAAGTAGATTTCCATATGTAGATCTTTATGCATATTTATTATGTGTAATTCCAAAGATTTTTATTCATATGCAAGTTAGTATGATTATAATCGCCCCCTTTGTTTTTACACAACAGGCAGCATAATATACACAGCAATCTTTCCCTTACTCATTGCATTTAACATCTAGACTGATAACTCCCAGGTTTTTAGGCCAGACCTCTCCCCCTGTTTCTAAACCTACATGTCTAACCACCTAATTGGCAACTGCACTTGGATATATAATAGCCATCTGAAAATGTACTTGTCTAAAATTGAACTCGAGACCTCTCTCCACACTAGCTGTATTTCTAGTTTTCTTCATCTCAAGTCACTAACATTTCCATTCTACCTGTTCAGGCAAGTGATGTCACCCTTTCATTTCCCCCTATTTCTCTCACAACAGTTCCAACAATAAATCCTATTGGCCCTACTTCAAAATACATCCAGAAGTCAACTGTGGCTCACCATCTCTGTTTTGCCACCATCCTCTTTCCCCTGGATTATTGCATTAATATTTGAGCTGGTTTTCCTCTCTATTTCCCTGAAGCCCACTCTCAATGCAGCAGCCAAAGTCTGCTGTATCACCTGCAAGACCCTATGTGATGGGTACCTCCTATTCTTTGGACTCATCTTTTCTGATCTCCTTCTTATTCTCACTGCTTCAGCCTCATGGCTTTTCTTTCTGTTCCTCTAACATTTCTTTCTGTTCTGTTCCTCAGCCTACTGCTTCTAGGCCTCAAATTACCTGCTTTAGTTTTTCTGTTGTCATATTCATTAAATTCTGTTTTAATAATTTTAATAGCCTTTAAAATTTTTGTTTTGTTCTTTATTTAAAAATTTTAAAATATGAGTCAGTATTAAATAGTTTGCCATTTTCTGTTTGCATATTTCTCTAGGTATTGAAAGCTATTTATTTTCCACCAAGCACTGCCTTAGAGAAATCTCATAAATTCTTCAATATAGTGTTTTCATATTCATTATCTTTATTTTCTAGATATGCTATGGTGTTGTTTTACAGTTGCTTCATGAACTGGGACTTATTTTAAAATATAGTATTAAAATTTATAGTTAGAATGAAAAAAAATCAAAACCCAGCAGGGACCATTAGAATCATTCTCACAATGACATCTCTTTGGTTCTGACTCTTTGGTTTCCCTCTTCCATCTTTTAAGGATCCTTTGATTACATTGGGCTCACTCAGATAATCCAGGATAATCTCTTTATTTTAAGTCAAGTAAGTAGAAATCTTAATTCTGCAATCTGGTTTCCCCTTTGCCATGTAATAAGACACATTCACGGATTCTGGGAGTTAGGACATGGACATCTTTGGGAAGCCATTATTCTCCCTCCACACCTGTTCTCTCCCTTTTAAAAAGGACTCTAGGTCTGTGATTTGGCTCAAGTATGGGAATTTGTTAAGGAAATATGACCATCTATTATATCAGCTCATGTCAAACCTCTGTGATCACATCAAGTTTTGGTTTTTGTTTGTCTTGCTTATACAAACGAAGTAGGTGGCTCACCACGGTCCTAGGGACCCCATCATAAATTAGCCACCACTAAAGGTCTCTACAGACAAAATCATTCTAATTACCTCTTGTATCTTGTCACTCAGGGATTTTACCACCCATTGAATTCAGAGTACCTAATTCCATGGCAGCATCTTTTGCTTTCTTTGCGGACAACTGCCACTACAGAGCCTTTCTAGGATGCTGACACTGCCTTCACCAACTTATTTCTCAAAGCCTTGATGAAGGGTATGTACTCTGGACTCTCCTAGGTGATATAACCAGTAGGCCATTCGTAATAAATCTACTCCAGGTTTCATATCTCCATAAGCCTCCAGATACCTTCTTCTATAGCAATTGTTCTCAAGTGGAGCCAATTTTGCTTCCCCCTATGGACATTTGACAATGTCTAGAGACATTTTTTCTTGTCATAAACTAGGGGAGGTGCTAATGGCATCCAGTAGGTAGTGGCTAGGGATACATCTAAACATTCTACAATCCAGTCTCCCTCAACCTCCAACAAAGAATTATCTGGCTCCAAAATATCAATAGTGGTAAGACTGAAAAAACACTGCCCTACAGTGTACCACAGGAATTCTGATATCTTAGCTTCATTGATTATAGACCACTATTGAGCCCAGATTTTTGTCAACAAATCTAGAAACTAAGTCATTCCCATCTTCTTGAGCTAATGCATTGTATTCAGAATCTCTAGTTGATGCATCCATATTTAGAAATTCAGTCTAATCAAATGTTATATTCCTCTCACCCTGGTCTAACATACTTAAGATCTCTTTTTTTAATTTTATTTGTACCATTTTACCAACCTCTCCCTATTTCCCCCATATTCCAGTCCCTGGAAACCACTTTTCTATTCTCTGTTTTAAAGTTTAACTTAAAAGAAAATTAGATTCCATGTATAAGTGATATCATGTGGTACTTTTCTTTCTCTGTCTGGCTTATTTCACTGAGTATAATGCCCTCAATGTCCATCTATTTGTAGCAAATTGCAGCATTTCTCCTTTTTCATGTCTGAATACTATTCTTTTATAAATATACACTTCACTTTCCTTATCTATCCATCCCTTGATGAACACTTAGGTTGTTTCTATGCCTTGGCTATTGTGAATAATGCTGCAATAAGCAAGGGAATTCAGATATCTCTTCAATATCCTGTTTTCATTTCCTTTGGATATATACCCAGAAGTAAGATTGCTGGATTTTATAGTAGTTCTATTTTTACTTTTTTGAGGAACCCTCATATTGTTTTCCGCAGTGGCTGCAACAATTTACGTTCTCGCCAACAGTGTATAAGTGTTCTCTTTTCTCCACATCCTCACCAACACTTGTTATTTCTTGCCTTTTGATAATAGCTATTCTAACAGGAGTGAAATGATATCTCATTGTGGTTTTGATTTGCATCTCCTTGATGATTAGTGATGTTGAGCACCTTTTTATGTACCTGTTGGCCATTTGTATATCTTCTTTGGAAAAACATCTTTTCAGTTCCTTAGCCCATTTTTTAACTGGATTGGTTTTGCTATTGAGCTGTAAGAGTTCTTTATATATCTTGAGATTAACTCCTTATCAGATATGATTTTCAAGTATTTTCTCTTATTCCGTAGGTTGCCTTTTCATTTCATTGATGGTTTCCTTTGCTGTGCAGAAGCTTTTGAGGTAGTCCCACCTGTTTATTTTTGCTTTTGTTGCCTTCCTTAAGATCTCTTCTTATCCATACTCCCCAAATTTCTACTGATATGAATTGATAAACCTTATATTCTGTGCCTGTGCATCTGGGTTATACTCAGTGCTGAGCTGTAGTACAGGCCTAAAATCAATAGAGGTGGTGGGAGTTGGTCTTTGTTTTTTATTGAATAAAGTTGATTTACAATGTTGTGCCAACTCTGCTGTACAGCAAAGTGACTCAGTTATATATATATATGTATGTGTATATCTATATGTATATCTATATGTATGTATATATATATGTATGTGTATATATATGTATGTGTGTATATATATATATATACATTCTTTTTAAAATATTCTCTTCTATTACGGTTTATCTCAGGAGACTGGATATAGTTCCCTGTGCTATACATTAGGACTTTGTTGTTTATTCATTCTAAGTGTTGTAGTTTGCATTTACCAACCCCAAACTCCCAGTCCATCCCTCTCCCTTCCCCCAACCCCTTGGCAACCACAAGTCTGATCTCTATGTCTGTGAGTCTGTTTCTGTTTTGTAGATAGTTTCATATGTGCCATATTTTAGATTCCACATATAAGTGATGTCATATGGTATTTGTCTTTCTCTTTCTAACTTACTTCACTTAGTATGATCATCTTGAGTTGCATCCATGTTGCTGCAAATGGCATTATTTTGTTCTTTTTATGGCTGAGTAGTATTCCATTGTATATATGTACCACATCTTCTTTATCCATTCATCTGTTGATGGACATTTGGGTTGCTTCCATGTCTTGGCTATTGTGAATAGTGCTGCTATGAACATAGGGGTGCCTGAATTATAGTTTTGTCTGGATATATGCTCAGGAGTGGGATTGCTGGATCCTACAGTAATTCTGTTTTTAGTTTTCTGAGGAACTTCATACTGTTTGGTGGGGGGTGATCTTAAGGATCAGCATTCACCTACAAGAAAGATATCTCTGAAACAGTCATTACAGATTCTGCAGGCAAGAAGAATGTAACTCTCTTACATAGGGAAGGAAAGGTGATTCGACTGGCAAGGGAGGCTCAGGGGAATCTGGAAGTTCCAGGTCCTCAGTTTAATTAAAATATAGCCAGATCTTCTCATTCCAACTTTAAAGGTCCAACTCTTTCCCAATCAGTGGCCTAAATTTAACATGAGAGAATAAAACTTCGGATTTGGTTGTCATAAATTTCAACTCTGAGGCTATAGGAAATAGGATTTCCTTTTGGACAGTCATGGAAGTCTTCTGATTATTTATCTACCTTTGAGCTGGAATATTAGAGCCCTAAGTGCAGCTCCTCACCCTCCCTATGTTCTCTATTACATTTAGAAGCAACCAATCCATCTGACAGTACATTATTTCCATTACAGTGTTCTATTGCAGCAACTTACAGCCTTGACTCCTATAGGTACTTGGCTCCAGGTGACTACAGTGCTCATTTAAGTAACTGTTTTGCTACCACCAGCAATAAACTACTAATGATTCATTACTACTGAAAATGAAGGTTATTAATACCTTTAAATCTAATCAGGTCAGAGAACCAATGCAAGACTCCCATCCACAAATTTCTGTGCCCTTAAGACTACTTTAAATAGCAAAAGTTGCATTAGTTTGGGTTTGGTTGAGAAAACAGAGCTATAAGAAGTTTTATGAAAATAAGTACTTTAATACAGGAATTAGAGCTTACAAAATGGAAGGACCTAGGGGATCTGGGATATCTGGCATGCCAAAGCAGAAGAATTGGAGAAACTTTTACTGTGACATCAATGAAAGCCCTGGAACAGAGAAAGAAAGCTGCCACTTGAGAAGTCTGGAAACCCTGTAACTTAAAAGTAAAAACTTCAAAAGGTGTTTGAAAGCCTGCCACGTATGTCTGCTAGACCACTCCAAATATAATAGCTTCTGCTTCACTTCTGCTTTCCCGGATCTCATGCAAGTACCTTCATTGGCAAATTCTAACCCAGAGACTTACAGATAAAGGAATCCTGGGTAATGTCATTCTTGGATTTAAAGGGACTGGTGGTGACGGTGCAAAGTTGACAACAAATGCAGCACATTCACCCATTTTACAAATACTCTTGAATCTCTGTTGTTAAACTTTGCCACCTGTAACAACCCTGGTATTTCAATTCTTGCTTGTTTGACCACAATCTGCTTTTGAATATCCTTCCTAGCATTAATGAATCAGATTCTAAAAGTGACTGTTCAGCGTTTGATCTGAAGATTTGTTTTAACTCTGCTTTTTGGAACACTACCCTGGCATGGAGAACCACGTTTCTGGATTGAACTAGGTGGTTTATGTGTTTGAACTTGATTTTGCTTTGTTAATCCTTTGGGCTCTTGAAAACCAAGTCTTCATGGTAGCTGCAGATAGAAGTCTTTCTGCGTTTCCTTTGCTCTGTGATCCCGCCACCCCGATTTTAGTTCAAACATCACATCCTTGGAGAAGTTTAGCCTGACTTCCCATAGATCTAATCTACCCTGTCGAATCAGATGGATTACATTCTCACAGCAGTACTTTGTAGTGCCTTACAGCACTTATCATAGTGTGTACTTTATACTTGTGTCATTATTTGATAAAGAGCTCTAACTCCCACTGAACTATAAGTCACAGGAGGACAGAGACTATGACTGTTTTGCTTACCGTTACGTCACAGTGCCTGACACATAATAGGCGCTCAGTAAATATTTGATGATGTGTCATCTGATAGCCTCATGCCATCCCTTGCAAAAGTGACAGCATGATATAAAGAAAGGAGTGCTAATAGACCATCCGGAGAGCTCGGTTCTAGTTCCACCTCACTTGCTACCTTGTTAGATGAGCTTGGGCAGGTGACTTAAACTTCCTGAGTTTCAGTTTACTCATTGGGAAATGAAGCAGTTGAACTGAAGGGAGGTCCATTTCAGTTCTGAGCCTATGACTTTTTTGTATGACTGAATCTTGTACATAGAATTTTCTTAAAATAGGATATACTATCACATACTCGCATTGAATATGGGGGGTATGGGAGATGGGGCATTCTGAGATGACCCCCCAATTTTTAGCTTAGATGACTGTTTTTTTTAATATATCAATGAAAGCAATCAAAGTTTGTAGCATGAGTCATGGATCTTTCTTTGGATTCAAGATTAACAATATCTTCCTTATTTTTATTAATTTGGGTCAGTTTTATTGGACTGCACTCACACTACCATTTTTCCTGAAAGGTAGCAGTGTGCTTTAGAGGCAAATGCATGGGCTGGGAATCATATAGATTTAGTTTTTGATCCTGATTCCTCACTTGCTGGTCATCTGATCATATGAAGTAACTTCATCTCCGTGAACCACAGGTTTCTTTTCTTTAAAATGAGAATAAGGGACTTCCCTGATGGTCCAGCAGTAAAGAATCCACCTTCTAATGCAGGGGATGTGGGTTCAATCCCTGGTCAGGGAACTAAGATCCCACATGCTGCAGGGCAACTAAGCCCATGCACCACAACTACTGAGCTCATGCACCTCAATAAGAGAGCCTGTGTGCTGCAACTAGAGAGAAGCCTGCATGCTGTAACTGGAGAGAAGCCTGCGCGCCACAACGAAGACCTGACGTAACCAAAAGATAAATAAAATTTATGTATCCTAAATTATTCAAAAATAAAATAAAATAAAATGAGAATGACTACACTATAGAATTATTATGAAAATGAAATAGATCATAACTGTGAGTATCTAAGCCCAGTTGATGGAATAAAAGTGGCACTCAAAAACTTAATTGAGTTTACAAATAAGTAAATTCAGGCAACAATTTCATGTGTGTGTATGTTGCCTAAGCTCATGTGACTGGAGCACCTGTTTCTCAAACCTTCCTGGATCTCAGGTCTGCCTGGCAATCCTGTGGAAAAGGAAGATAATAAAGGATGAAAAATGATAGTTCAGAAAGGAAGCCATGTGGATAAAACTAGTAGGCACATACATGGCATAAACAGTTCTCAGTATCTAAAAGAACATTAAGCACTTTGTTTTTTATTTCTTTAATCTCCTTTAATGTTTATCTTGGAACTGCATTGAGCACAATGAACAGCATTTTTACATTATAAGACTTTCAAAAGGGTAAATCAAAATACTATTTTTAATTAACCAAAATGCTCAGAGAAGAGCAGGATTTTGGTTAACTGAGAAAGAAGTCCAACAAGCACTTTTTTCTACTTTAAACTTGAAAACCTTTCAAGAATAATCTTTTAAAAGTTTCAAGCTATAGTCTATAAAATATGTACATTCTTGGGAATTATTTCGTTGTTGATGTCTAAGGATCTATTGAGAGGTGTGTTATCATTGATTATCAATGATTCATTTAATCTATTATATTTTCATAGTGTCTAACAGAACTTGCTAGATGCTAGGAATACAAAGACAATAGGTATAATTTCTTTACTCAAGATTCTTATAGTGTAATGCTATGAATAGTAAAAGTAAGAAATTACTAAACATAAAAGTGATTGTTTTAGTTATCGTTGTTGTTATTTAATTATAGAAGCTTTTGGACACCACTGACAGGCACAGAGGAGAGGCGAGGGACCCTGGGCAAAATGAGAAGGGTGGCCCAGTTCACCATGAATGTCCATTGGGCGCGGACTAAGCCTGGCCCTGGTGAGCCAGACGTCACCATATCCATCGATCACCCTCAAAGATAGAGAGAATTTTGTCATCTCCAGTGGAACTGAAGATAAGAAAGAAGATAAAGGGAAGAAGAGGACTTCAGGAAAAGTGAGTAAAGAGTGCTGAGAGAGGGCAGACAGCAGAAGCAAGAAGAACTACAATCCCACAGCCTGTGGAACAAAAACCACATTCACAGAAAGATAGACAAGATGAAAAGGCAGAGGATTATGTGCCAGATGAAGGAACAAGATAAAACCCCAGAAAAACAACTAGATGAAGTGGAGATAGGCAACCTTCCAGAAAAAAAATTCAGAATAATGATAGTAAAGATGATCCAAGACCTTGGAAAAATAATTGAGGCAAAGATCGAGAAGATGCAAGAAATGTTTAACAAAGACTGAGAAGAATTAAAGAACAAACAGAGTTGAACAATACAATAACTGAAATGAAAACTACACTCGAAGGAATCAATAGCAGAATAACTAAGGCAGAAGAACAGATAAGTGACCTGGAATACAGAATGGTGGAATTCACTGCTGCAGAACAGACTAAAGAAAAAAGAATGAAAAGAAATGAAGACATCCTAAGAGACCTCTGGGACATTAAATGCAAAAACATTCACATTATAGGGGTCCCAGAAGGAGAAGAGAGAGAGAAAAGACCCGAGAAAATATTTGAAGAGATTAGAGTCGAAAACTTCCCTAACATGGGAAAGGAAATAGCCATCCAAGTCCAGGAAGCGCAGAGAGTCCCATACAGAATAAACCCAAGGAGAAACACACTGAGACACATAGTAATCAAATTGGAAAAAATCAAAGACAAAGAAAAATTATTGAAAGCAGCAAGGGAAAAATGACAAATAGCATACAAGGAAACTCCCATAAGGTTAACAGCTGATTTCTCAGCAGAAACTCTACAAGCCAGAAGGGAGTGGCATGATATACTTAAAGTGATGAAAGGGAAGAACCTATAACTAAGATTGCTCTACCCGGCAAGGATCTCATTCAGATTCTATGGAGAAATCAAAAGCTTTACAAGCAAAAGCTAAGAGAATTCAGCACCACCCAACCAGCTCTACAACAAATGCTAAAGGAATTTCTCTAAGTGGGAAACACAAGAGAAGAAAAGGACCTATAAAAACAAACCCAAAACAATTAGGAAAATGGTCATAGGAATATAGATATTGATAATTACCTTAAATGTGAATGGATTAAATGTTCCAACCAAAAGACACAGGCTTGCCGAATGGATACAAAAACAAGACCCATATTTTTGCTGTCTACAAGACACCCGCTTCAGACCTAGGGACACACACAGACTGAAATTGAGGGTATGGAAACAGATATTCCATGCAAATGGAAATCAAAAGAAAGCTGGAGGGCTTCCTTGGTGGCGCAGTGGTTGAGAGTCCGCCTGCCAATGCAGGGGACACAGGTTCGTGTCCCGGTCCAGGAGGATCCACATGCTGCAGAGCTGCTGGGCCCGTGAGCCATGGCTGCTGAGCCTGCACATCCAGAGCCTGTGCTCCGCAATGGGAGAGGCCACAACAGTGAGAGGCCCGCGCCAAAAAATAAATAAATAAATAAAGCTGGAGTAGCAATACTCATATCAGATAAAGTAGACTTTAAAATAAAGAATGTTACAAGAGACAAGGAAGGACACTACATAATGATCAAGGGACCAATCCAAGAAGAAGATATAACAATTATAAATATATATGCACCCAACATAGGAGCACCTCAATACATAAGACAACTGCTAACAGCTCTAAAAGAGGAAATCGACAGTAACACAATAGTAGTGGGGGACTTTAACACTTCACTTACAACAATGGACAGATCAGTCAAAATGAGAACAAATAAGGAAACAGAAGCTTTAAATGACACAATAGACCGGATATATTTAATTGATATTTTTAGGACATTCCATCCAAAAACAGCAGATTACACTTTCTTCTCAAGTGAGCATGAACATTATCCAGAATAGATCACATCTTGGGTGACAAATCAAGCCTTAGCAAATTTAAGAAAATTGAAATCATATCAAGCATCTTTTCTGACCACAACGCTATGAGGTTAGAAATGAATTACAAGGAAAAAAATGTAAAAATCACAAACACATGGAGTCTAAACAATACATTACTAAGCAACCAAGAGATCACTGAAGAAATCCAAGAGGAAACCAAAAAATACCGAGAGACAAATGACAATGAAAACACGACAATCCAAAACCTATGGGATGCAGCAAAAGCAGTTCTAAGAGGGAAGTTTATAGCTATAGAAGCCTACCTCAAGAAACAAGAAAAATCTCAAGTAAACAATCTAACATTACACCTAAAGGAACTAGAGAAAGAAGAACAAACAAAACCCAAAGTTAGCAGAAGGAAAAATATCACAAAGGTCAGAGCAGAAATAAATGTAATAGAAACAAAGAAAACAATAGCAAAGAGCAATAAAACTAAAAGCTGGTTCTTTGAGAAGATAAACAAAATTGATAAACCATTAGCCAGACTCATCAAGAAAAAGAGAGGACTCAAATCAATAAAATTAGAAATGAAACAGGAAAAGTTACAACAGACACTGCAGAAATACAAAACATCCTAACAGACTACTACAAGCAACTCTATGCCAATAAAATGGACAACCTGAAGAAATGGACAAATTCTTAGAATGGTAAAGCCTTCCAAGACAGAGCCAAGAAGAAACAGAAAATATGAACAGACCAATCACAAGGAATGAAATTGAAACCATGATCAAGAATCTTCCAACAAGCAAAAGTCCAGGACCAGATGGCTTCACAGGTGAATTCTATCAAACATTTAGAGAAGAGCTCACACCCATCCTTCTCAAACTCTTCCAAAAAATTGCAGAGGAAGGAACACTCCCAAACTCATTCTATGAGGCCACCATCACCCTGATATCAAAACCAAGCAAAAATGCTACAAAAAAAGAAAATTACAGACCAATATCACTGATGAATATAGATGTAAAAGTCCTCAACAAAATACTGGCAAACAGAATCCAACAACACATTAAAAGGTACATACACCACGATCAAGTGGGATTTATCCCAGGGATGCAAGGATTCTTCAATATACACAAATCAATCAATGTGATACACCATATTAACAAATTGAAGATTAAAAATCATATGATCATCTCAATAGATGCAGAAACACTTGTGACAAAATTCAACACCGATTTATAATAAAAACTCTCCAGAAAGTAGGCATAGAGGGAACCTACCTCAACATCATAAAGTCCATATATGACAAACCCACAGCAAATATATTCTCAATGGTGAAAAACTGAAAGGATTTCCTCTAAGATCAGGAACAAGACAAGGATGTCCACTCTCAGCACTATTATTCAACATAGTTTCAGAAGTCCTAGCCATGGCAATCAGAGAAGAAAAAGAAATAAAAGGAATACAAATTGGAGAAGAAGTTAAACTGTCAGTGTTTGCAGATGACATGATACGATACATATAGAATCCTAAAGATGCCACCAGAAAACTACTAGAGCTAATCAATGAATTTGGTAAAGTAGCAGGATACAAAATTAATGCACAGAAATCTCTTGCATTCCTATATACTAATGATGAAAAATCTGAGAGAGAAATAAAGGAAACACTCCCATTTACCATTGCAACAAAAAGAATAAAATACTTAGGAACAAACCTTCCTAGGGAGACAAAAGACCTGTATGCAGAAAACTATAAGACACTGATGAAAGGAATTAAAGATGATACCAACAGATGGAGAGATATACATGTTCTTGGATTGGAAGAATCAATAATGTGAAAATGACTCTACTACCCAAAGCAATCTACAGATTCAATGAAATCCCTATCAAATTACCAATGGCATTTTTTACAGAACTAGAACAAATCATCTTAAAATTTGTATGGAGACACAAAAGACCCCGAATAGCCAAAGCAGTCTTGAGGGAAAAAAACAGAGCTGGAAGAATCAGACTAGACTACAAAGCTACAGTAATCAAGACAATATGGTACTGGCACAAAAACAGAAACATAGATCAATGGAACAAGGTAGAAAGCCCAGAGATAAACCCACGCACCTATGGTCAACTAATCTATGACAAAGGAGGCAAAGATATACAATGGAGAAAAGACAGTCTCTTCAATAAGTGGTGCTGGGAAAAGCAGACAGCTACATATAAAAGAATGAAATTAGAACACTCCCTAACACCATACACAAAAATAAACTCAAAATCGATTAGAGACCTAAATGTTAGACCGGACACTCTAAAACTCTTAGAGGAAAACATAGGAAGAACACTCTTTGACATAAATCACAGCAAGAACTTTTTTGATCCACCTCCTAGAGTAATGGAAATAAAAACAAAAATAAACAAATGGGACCTAATGAAGCTTTTTCACAGCAAAGGAAACCATAAACAAGACCAAAAGACAACGCTCAGAATTGGAGAAAATATTTGCAAACAAATAAACAGACAAAGTATTAATCTCCAAAATATATAAACAGCTCATGCAGCTCAATATTAAAAAAACAAACAACCCAATCCAAAAATGGGCAGAAGACCTAAATAGACAATTCTCCAAAGAAGACATACAGATGGCCAAGAAGCACATGAAAAGCTGCTCAACATCACTAATTATTAGAGAAATGCAAATCAAAACTACAATGAGGTATCACCTCACACCAGTTAGAATGGGCATCCTCAGAAAATCTACAATCAACAAATGCTGGAGAGGGTGTGGAGAAAAGGGAACCCTCTTGCACTGTTGGTGGGAATGTAAACTGATATAGCCACTATGGAGAACAGTATGGAGGTTCCTTAAAAAACTAAAAATAAAATTACCATATGATGCAGCAATCCCACTACTTTTTCTCTGGGCATATACCCAGAGAAAACCATAATTCAAAAAGACACATGCATCCCAATGTTCATTGCAGCACTCTTTACCATAGCCACGTCATGGAAGCAACCTAAATGCCCATTGACCGATGAATGGGTAAAGAAGGTGTGGTACATATATACAATGGAATATTACTCAGCCATAAAGAGGAACGAAATTGGGTCATTTGTTGAGACGTGGATGAGTCTAGAGACTGTCATACAGAATGAAGTAAGTCAGAAAGGGAAAAACAAATATTGTACATTAACGCATATATGTGGAACTTAGAAAATGGTACAGGTGAACCGGTTTGCAGGGCAGAAACTGAGACACAGATGTAGAGAACAAATGTATGGACACCAAGGGGGGAAAGCGGCCGGGGGGGTGGGGGTTGGGGTGTGATGAATTGGGCGATTGGGATTGACATGTATACACTGATGTGTATAAAATTGATGAGTAATAAGAACCTGCTGTATAAAAAAAAATTTTTTTAATTAAAAAAAACTAAAAAAATAAAATTTTAGAAATAAATATTAAAAAAAAAGAAGCTTTACGTTTTTAAAATATAAATCAGGTTAGTTTCCAAAGGCTATTTCTGAACCCACTTGTTTATAACTTTAGAATGTTGGAAGAGGTTTTTACATGTATTTCCTTGATGCAGTTTTAACTAAAGTGAGGTATGATTTGTCCCTTCACAGTTTTAAAGCCACGTTCAAATTGGATGTTGTCTCAGGGAACTTTTCCCAGAATAGATCAGTTTCATCTACATTAAAAATTAGCAAAGCCTGTTGATCACCAAACCTCCCTCATACACCCACAACCCCCCCTACACACCCACACACCCACACACACACACACACACACAGACGCCACACCCTGATTATCTCCAAGGCAACCACAAAATGCCCCAGTGTTTGTTTGCTTCCTCATCACTCCTTTGATATTTAGAGTCCAGTAAGGTGTTGAACCATTGCACATTCAAGAGCTGCACTAGAACTTTCCATCAAGAGCCTTTTCACCTTGTTTAGTCTTTACTCTTGTAACAAACTTTGAATCTTCTCCTGAATGAATGTTAGACTAGTGGGCTTCCAGCATGGATGCTGACTCTCTAGCCACACATGTAGAAGGTTATCCATTTTGCTCATAACCTTCTTCATATCTTGCTGAAGCACTGTATTTGTTGTCAATGGCATGATCTAATCTCTGTCCTTTCAGAAGCTTTCCTTCTCATTATACTGCAAATTCATCCATTTGCAATATTCATAATCTTTTCACTACTTTCTAATTTTAAATATTCATCTTGTTTTTTATACATTGTACATATACACCTCTTACTACTAGCATTTACCACACATTGCTCATGGTAACTAGGGAGATATAGGACAATTATCTGGAAGCATGAAGGACCTACTTGAGGTTCTTGGTCAATATTTTAAGGTGATTTCTGTCAGCACGGTTGAATGTTTTCCCCTAGGCACCTCCAGCTGAGATGTGGGTATGGAATAGAGGAGAATTGGATTTAGCCAGCGTTGTAGTTTTGCCTGCAGGTAAGACGATGAGAGAGATGGACAAGAGATTTGTGCAAGTGACTACAAACATTGACCTTGGAGTTTTAAGCTGGATAGGAAGAAAGAGAATATATTGAACCATGAGAAATAGTGATAAGATAGAATGATCAATTGATTGGAGATGAAGAGTCAAAGATCATTGGAACCAGTTGTGAGGGTAGAGAAAATGAGCTGAAAAGATGAAAGATGATGATCAGAGTGGAATGGTATGATGGCTGGGTTGCAGGTAACAATCTTGACAAGGTCTACAGTTTGACTTGGGGAGTAAGGAGGCTGAGGTAGGGTGGACAGCAAGATCATGAGGAGAAAAGACATTAAGGCTGTGAGCAGCCATACTGTGAAAGCGTCACATATACATATATTGAGATCACCAAGAGTTAAGATATAAGTAGTATGGAGAGCACGAGAGTGAGCCAGGGACTGCAGTTGCCAAAAAAAATGAGGAGATGGGGTGATAACATGGGAGTCAGTAGATAACAGCCAGGATTCCACTAGATACAATAGTAATATTACTAAAAACCTCAGAACTGAGCATAAAGACCAATACTCACATTTTAGCCCATAGGTCTAGGCCAGTAAAGCACTAGAACCATGAATAAATCAAGCCCATTGACAAATTTTTATCTGAGGGACAATACACTTTGTAAAAGTTTGGATTAGTTGTCAGATAAAAATGGAAGGAATCGCATAAAAGTCCAGTTTCCACCTTCTCTTGAAAAATGGAAAGTTTTGTCAATATTGGACTCAAACTGACATACAGGAATAATACAGTGAAGTTGAGTGCTGACTGCCCCATCAAACAGGACACACTCGCTCCAGTTTACCACAGTCCCCTCCACTCCTTCGTGTCTCACTTGGCCTCTTTTACCAAGTTACTTATCAGTTTACCTATAGGCATTTGAGTTTTTAATCCTGTGTCAAATCAATAGACAATATTTTGGCCAAATGACTGTAAAAGATTGCTAAAGCTATGCTTAAAAGTGAATCTCATAGAAGGAAAAGTATTTACGTGTTGGAGAGCTCTTTTCAGTTGGAATTTAAATTTACTGAAGTTTTACCACCTTGCCCCACCACTTCACAAGCAATTATCCTCATTGAATCAACATTCCTAAATTACAATGCATTTCAAATTATATTCCAAATATATTCTTTGTGTCATAGAGATAAAGATTAAGAGCCTTTATTAAGGCTCTTAAACATACCTTATGCTCAACCTTCTTAACTTATAAGAAGAGAATGGAAGGAAGCGTAGGGAGTTAAGGTAAGATGTTCAAGGTCATGAACCATGCTGCATGGCATAACTGGATTTAAATTCTTGTCTTAACTCCTCCAAATTAAATTTAAAAATAATCATTTATCTGGTTTAGGATCTTTTCGAAATACCTTTGTTGTAAAATATTGCAAAAATTATTGCAAAAGCTTACAGAATTTAATACATTTATATATGTGTACTTATCACCCAGCTTTATTAAAATTTCAAATATCTTTAGATTTGGGAAAGAAATATTTTAGATAGAATTGAAGCCCTTCCCACATGTTCACCCCAAGTCTCTTCGCTTCCCTTCCTCCTCAGAGGCAGCCATTATGGCAAATTTGTTATCTTTCCTTTAGGAAGGCATTTAAAAGGAAATAAATTCTAAAAGTAATTATATTTATGGAGATTTTTATTCCTACTAAGATGTGTGAATGTACAGTGCTAAAAGGAGAATGCATATAGAGTTTATTTACAGACCAAAATCACCCTACAAAGGGAAATGGAGCCATTCCAAATATGCCTCCAAGCGAAGTCCCAAATTGAAACTAAGTATTACTGACTCAAGACAATACATGAGGCTCATTGATTTCAATAATAAGAACTAAATCCTGTTTCTCCAAGAGTAAAAGTGAGGAGAGATGCTTCTAGGCAAGGCCAGGTTCATGGGCATGCAACCTGTGCGGTCACACAGAGCCCTACAGCTCAAAGGGTCCCACACTTGGTTTAATGCTCTGTTATTGCTGTCTTGAAATTCTGGATAATTTTTGAACAAGGGGCGCCACATTTTCATGCTGCACTAGGCCCTTCTTATTATGTAGCTGGTTCTGGTCTCGGGGCAAGTGAGAGCCAAACTGAACCTTCCATCCCCAACTCTGTCTTCCTAAGATGTAGCTGTCTTCTAGTGACTCCTGAGCTGACAGTGGCTGCCAAATTTGCTTTTTCCTCAGGAGGGTGCTGTTCTACCTTTAATACTCAGTTCTAATCTTAGATGCAGACTTCTTGCCTAGTTTCCCATGCACAGCTGTATATAAAAGAGGGAATGTTTTAGTAGGGTTTTAAAGGCCAAGTTACTTCAAAAGGGAAATGGACATGGAAATACAGGTAGGTAAGAATTACAGTCATTTGCTGAGCTCTTACCTTGTGCCAGGTGCTATGCTAAGCAGAGTAAATGCAGTATTTCTTTTTTCTGTACAACACCTTATGAGATAGATGTTATTATCTCCATTTTACAGGTAACAAAACTGAGGACCAGAGAGTTTAATTACCTTCCCAATGGCAGATAGCTAGTGAGAGGAAGAATTAGAATTTGAGCCTTGTCCTGTCTGCCTCCAGAGACCATGAATGGGAGGCTTTTGTTTGTTTGTTTTAACCTCTCTAATAGATAGATCTTACTTAATCTAATCATTCATCCTTTGAATAAATCATTTTCTTTTGGTATTTCAAAAATATCTCTAGAGCAAAACATCAGAGTAAGAGGGATCAATTAGTCTCACTGGATCAATGGCTTTCTAAGCTTAGTAAATCTTTCCCAGGTCATCATTCAAACAAGTGCTCCAGGAAAATTCCTTGTTTCTCCATGTTAGAGGCCTTTGAGGCAGCTCACAAATGATTTAAATCGTGAATAATCTGTGAGTGTTAAGGTGCTATTTTTGCCAATAGCTTTAATGAATGTTTAATACATTCTAGATGCCATTTTAAGTATTTCGCATACATTGTCTCTTTTAATTCCCACTATCAGCCCTATGAAAGTGGTATGATTGCCATTATCCCCCTTTTGCCAATGAAGAAACTGAGGTCCACAAATTATATATATATATCAGTGAAAAAAATGAAGGTTGCATTGATAAATTAACTTGTCCCCAAATGCCTGGTAATATTTCCTCTACTCTCACTTTAATCCATTGTATAATGTGTGTGGTTTTATATCAGGAGGTACTGAAATTTGGAGGATTATGTTATTCTGTGCTGTGAATAGGGTGTTCTGTAAAACCTGATTCAAGTAATATTCTTCTGAAACAAGCTTGGGCTGCTACATTGCCAGTCTTTTGTTAGATCTTTGGTGATCCCAGCCAAATTGGCCTTTTGCTTATTTTAAATTAATCTAGGATCTTAAAGAGTTATACATTCTAAAAGAAGAGAGGGCTTATTAATACTCACAGTGAAGAGACACAGAGAGCAACGTTTCTTTGCTACTAAAAGTAACTACTCATACAGCTCATAGTCACAGACCCAAATTCAGGCTTTCTTTTCAGGTTGCATCCTTACCCAGTTCCAGGTCTGCTTCCTTTTGGAAGGAGGAACTTTTCTCTGCCACCTCCATCACTACTGGGACTACTCTAATTATCCTCAACATGTACATGTCTCAGAGTACGCTTAGTTACGTGGCAAGCAGGTAAGATCTCTATCAGCAACATAAAGATGCTCTCCAAAGGCAAGATCTCTATCAGCAAGAGAAAGATGCTCTCCAAACAATTCAGAAGGCCACCATTTGAACCCTTCCTGCTTGCCCTAGAATAGACTTCTTTTAAGATGATTGAACATGGGGACAATTATTCCATTTGTGTGAAACTCTTATACAGAAGTGTGGTCCTGTTCAGAATTTTATCTTTAGTTACTTTCATTCATGAAACATTTCATAGATCACGCTCTCCATCATATTTTCCTAAAAGAAAAATATTTTAACATTTTAAAAAATATCTGGAACAATAAATCTTTATAGAATTATTTTTCTTAATTGAGCTATTCTTATAAGTGTTAGCATAAGAGCATTTCTTAATCTCTGACCCCAAATCCTGAAATTCAAAAACAAATTTTAAAATGAAAACATTTTTCCAAATTAGCAACAAACATATGTGATTTGTAAACCTGTCCAAAATTAATATCTGTTCAACTGCTTGTCAAATGACATAAATATATTACACATTTTGATAAATACTAAGCATAAACATTAAAATTCCATTGGCACTGAATCTCTTAACATAAAGGATAGTGCCTTTTTAAAAAGTTAGTTTAAAAATTTGTGGAAAATACTAATTTTTGCTAGAATGAGTCAAGAACAAGCATCAATTCTATTGCAATTTTTTCTCATTTTTAAAGATATAGATGCTTGAGGAATCTTTCCTGTAAGTAAGTAGATGGAAATGGAAAGAGTTTTATTATAGAAATGTCACTCAGTTCTTGTAATTCTTTATGAGTTATGTGCTAAAAATTATATAATGATTCTTTATCAGGCTTTGTTTTATAGTCAGTTTCCAATTTGAGTTCTCTTAATTTCTTCATCTATGTTTGCAAACAAGGAACATGGAACCCACCAAAATTGGAATAGAATTTTTTATCCACTCATTAAATATACTCACTTTCTCCATATCCACACTAATATTTCAAATTGTTCTTTTTGTGTGGTACCCTGAAGGTGTTTATAACCTAGGGAATTTCCCATAGCAATTTAGAATAAGCATGATGTTTGGCTATTTTAGGGAAAGTAGAAAGAAGGAAAGTGTTGAAAGGGATTCTAGCCATGGGTGCCTTTTCATATTTCAGGAAAGAGTATGAATGGAAGTTAGATATCTGGAAATCAATTCTTCAGAACTACACTTGGAATGTTTCAATTATCCATAGGAATATATATATCTTGCCACAAGCTATGGGAAACCATTAATAACATTAATCAAGGTAGTGATATGTTCAGGTTTGAGCGTTAGAAAGATCACTGTGGCTGCAGAGGAGAGAGATCAACAGGTTGGGGGTGAAATGAAGGGACAGGTACCAGTGGCTAAAGGAGTAAAACCAAGACATTGTGACATTGTTGCAATGTGACATTTAGACATTGTGAGCCACAGAAAGAACTTGGAGTTAGGGAAGTGCTAAAATTTGGCTACTAGTGGCTCAGAACTACAGACTGGCACTATTAACTCATGATCTCCTTGAGATTTTATATCCATCTAGATCATAGGCATTATGTAGAATGAATCCTAGGGAACAATGGAATAGGAGATATATATATATATTACCTTGAGAGTTCTTTTTTTTTTAATACGCCTTTATTGGAGTAGATTTGCTTCACAAAACTGTGTTAGTTTCTCTTGTACAGAAAAGTGAATCAGCCATATGCATACATATATCACCATATCCCCTCCATCTTGAGACTCCCTCCCACCATCCCTAACCCACCCCTCTAGGTTGTCACAAAGCACTGAGCTGATCTCCCTGTGCTATGCGGCTGCTTCCCACCAGCTATCTATTTTACACTTGGTAGTGTATATATGTCCATGCCACTCACTCACTTTGTCCTAGCTTACCCTTCCCCCTCCCTGTGTCCTCAAGTCCATTCTCTATGTCTACATCTTTATTCCTACCCTGCCACTAGGTTCATTAGTACCATTTTGTTGTTGTTGTTAGATTCCATATATATGCATTAGCATACAGTATTTGTTTTTCTCTTTCTGACTTACTTCACTCTGTATGACAGACTCTAGGTCCATCCACCTCACTACAAGTAACTCAATTTCGTTTATTTTTATGGCTGAGTAATATTCCATTGTACATATGTGCCACATCTTCTTTATCCATTCACTTGTTGATGGACATTTAGGTTGCTTCCATGTCCTGGTTATTGAGTTTTCAGTAATCTCAATTCAAAAAGAAAATATCACAAATTGAATAATTTCCTAGATTTCTGTATGTTTTGGAAGCTAGTAAAATAAATCAACTTCTATTCCCATTAACAAATTCTTTACTTGGGGTAAACTGGCCTAAGTAATATGCTGTAAACTATTCTACCTAAATCCTATGCATTCTTTAAGGATTATCTCATATCTGATCTAAGTTCTGAAACCTCAAACGAAACCAATTTACAGCAATCTCCACTTTGTACTAATTTGTTTACAAGTTAATTTCTACTACCCTGTATTTTTCCATTTCATCTATATTGTCTTGAGACTTCTCTTTGGGGGTTGTAATAGACTGTTATAAATTATGGACACTTAGTATTTAGTCTTACAGATGTTTGTATCTTGTACAACCTATGATATATTTTTTTTAGTTGGGGTATAGGTGCTTTACAATGTTGTGTTAGTTTCTGCTGTACAACAAAGTGAATCAGCTATATGTATACACATATCGCTTTCCTCTTGGACCTCCCTCCCACCCCACTCCCGATCCTACCCATCTAGGTCACCACAGAGCACTGAGCTGAGCTCCCTGTGCTATACAGCAGGTTCCCACTAGCTATCTGTTTTACACATGGTAGTGTATATGTGTCAATCCCAATCTCCCAATTCATCCCACTCTGCTTCCCGCCACCTGTCCACATGTCTGTTCTCTATGTCCAAATCTCTATTCCTGCCTTGCAAATAGGCTCATCTGTACCATTTTTCCAGATTCCACATATATGTGTTAATATACAATATTTGTTTTTCTCTTTCTGACTTACTTACTTCACTCTGTATGATAGACTCTAGGTCTATCCATGTCTCTACAAATGACACAATTTTCATTCCTCTTTATGGCTGAGTAATATTCCATTATATATATGCACTACACCTTCTTTATCCATTCATCAGTCAGTGGACAGACATTTAGGTTGCTTCCATGTCCTGGCTATTGTAAATAGTGCTGCAATGAACATTGGGATGCATGTGTCTTTTTGAATTATGATTCTCTCAGGGTATATGCCCAGTAGTGGGATTTCTGGGTCATATGGTAATTCTATTTTTAGTTTTTTAAGGAAGCTCCATACCGTTCTCCACAGTGGCTGCATCAATTTACATTCCCACCAAGAGGGCAGGAAGGATCTCTTTTCTCCACACCCTCTCCAGCATTTATTGTTTGTAGAGTTTTGATGATGGCCATTCTGACCAGTGTGAGGTGATACCTCATTGTAGTTTGGGTCTGCATTTCTCTAATAATTAGTGATGTTGGGCATCTTTTCATGTGCCTCTTGGCCATCTGTATGTCTTCGTTGGAGAAATGTCTATTTAGGTCTTCCGCCCATTTTTGGATTGTGTTGTTCTTTTTTTTTTTTTTTTTTTGATATTGAGCTGCATAAGCTGCTTATATATTTTGGAGATTAATCCTTTGTCAGTTGCTTCCTTTGCAAATATTTTCTCGCATTCTGAGGGTTGTCTTATCTCATTTATGGTTTTCTTTGCTGTGCAAAAGTTTTAAGTTTAATTAAGTCCCACTTGTTTATTTTTGTTTTTATTTTCATTACTCTAGGAGGTGGGTCAAAAAAGATGTTGCCGTGGTTTATGTCAAAGAGTGTTCTTCCTATGTTTTCCTCTAAGTGTTTTATAGTGTCCAGTCTTACATTTAGGTCTTTAATCAATTTTGAGTTTATTTTTGTGTATGGTGTTAGAAAGTGTTCTAATTTCATTCTTTTACATGTAGCTGTCCAGTTTTCCCAGCAACACTTATTGAAGAGACTGTCTTTTCTCCATTGTATATTCTTGCCTCCTTTATTATAGATTAGGTGACCATATGTGCATGGGTTTATCTCTGGGCTTTCTATCCTGTTCCATTGATCTATCTTTCTTTTTTTGTGCCAGTACCATACTGTCTTGATTACTGTAGCTTTGTAGTATAGTTTGAGGTCAGGGAGCCTGATTCCTCCAGCTCCGTTTTTCTTTCTCAAGATTTCTTTGGCTATTCTGGGTCTTTTGTGTTTCCATACAAATTGTAAAATTTTTTGTTCTAATTCTGAAAAATGCCATTGGTAATTTGATAGGGAATGCATTGAATCTGTAGATTGCTTTGGGTAGTATAGTCATTTTCACAATATTGATTCTTCCAATCCAAGAACATGGTATATCTCCCATTTGTTTGTGTCATCTTTGATTTCTTTCTTCAGTGTCTTATAGTTTTCTGAGTACAGGTCTTTTACCTCTATGAGATTTTGAGTTACAAGTATTGTAGGCTTCTGAAGATGGGACCAAACTCTAAGTCTTTTCTGAGGCATCCAGAGTATCCAACACAGTGTCACACAAAATGGATCCCATAAATGCTTATTAACTGATTCAATTATATCTCTTGGGCAGCATCCCTATCTTTATGACCATTTAAAGAGGCTATCCTCTTTCTCCAAGTTCTCTTTTAAACATTAGTTTCTATGTTTCCATAAAACCATGGACTAATCGAGTAAACATGAAGAGAAAGTTGTCAGGTCACTTCATTATAAGGCTCATTTTATAGGCACCTCTATTTAACACCATT
This sequence comes from Tursiops truncatus, assembly GCF_011762595.2. Classification (NCBI taxonomy): domain Eukaryota; kingdom Metazoa; phylum Chordata; class Mammalia; order Artiodactyla; family Delphinidae; genus Tursiops; species Tursiops truncatus. Next base: position 126,895,777 of record NC_047034.1, read on the forward strand.
AAAAACAGGGTTTCTGCACCATCCCAAACTTTATTATTTGGTTCTAAAACTACACTGGGACTTATAAGTCCAAGGATGAAAAGAGATACAGGAAGGGAACACCTATTTAATGCCTACTCTGCAATGGAAAATTTATGCACCCTGTCCTATCACACCAGCAGTCTCTTGGGAAAGGCTGGGATGACAAAACACAGGAGAATTAAAAGCCTCTGCTCTCAGCAATCCTGTCTTGACGGCTCTTTCTAATCCTCAGGAATATTCCAATATTTGATATCTTCAATTAACCCAGACCCTGGGCACTCACCTAAGCTTTTATAAGGAGTTTTTTATGGGAAGCCCCAGTATAAGATCAAGGGAGTGAACATCTTGCCCCAGTTTCCCAAAGATCATTCAAACTATCAAATTCTTTCTAGTAGCAGAGAGAAGGAAAGTTAGCAAGAATAGCAGCTCCAAAAACTTTGGCTAAAGTTGTAGGTGTAGTTGAGACCTCAGGCCAGCTTTAAAGAAGAAGACTATAGTAGCTTCACAGTCTCTGGGGCCAAGGCCAGTGGCTTTCAATGTAGATAGACTCTAATAATGGTTTTCAAGCTGAGTGTGGGGCTGTATCTAGAGAAAGGTTGTATAAGGCTGAGGCAACTTGGCTTTGGGAACCAAATGATCTGTATGTAGCAACCTGCGTCTTGGCTTCTTGGAATCTAGCTGAGGGTAGTCTTAGAGAGGCATGGAAAAGAGGAAAGAAAGGATACTACTAGCAAATGGTATTACTAGAAGAGGAAAGAATACTATTGGACATTTTTGGAAAAGTTGAATTTGAATCTTGATTCTGTGTCTTTTTAATTTTGAGTTAGGCACTTAAGCTCTCTGAACTTAAATATCCTTTTTTTGCAAAAAAAAAAAAAAAAAAAGAGAGTAATGATACCCTGCGTATACCAAAGAACCATCATGAAGATCAAATTTATTTCATCAATTCTTTAAGCAAATATTTATCACGTACTTTCTATGTGTCAGGCACTCTGCTACATGCTGGGGATACACTGGTGAGCACAGATGTGCTTCTTGGCCTGATGAAGCTTTAGTCTAACACAAGTTTCTCAACCTCAGCACTATTGATATTTTGTATTGAATAATGCTTTGTTGTGGGAGGTTACCCTGTGCCTATCCTGTAGCAGTAGCCTCCCTACCCACTAGATGCTAGTAATGTCTCTGCTTCCTGTCATAACAACCAAGAATGTCTCCAGACACTGCCAAATTTCCTTTGGGAGGAATAATTATTGCCAGTTGAGAACCACTAGTCTAATGGGAAACAGGTGGCTTCTGAGAAAGGGAAAACAAGTTTCTTTCTTCTTCTGGATGTTAATTAGGAAGCATTTCCTGCTGGCGGACATCTTATGACCAAAAGGGGAATTGGCTGATGCTGTAGTGGCAAAATGAAACGATGGAAGAAAACTTGGGGTCCTGGTAACACAATAAAAACTTAATCCCTGGAGTTTGCCCTATCTCTGGACCTCTGGATTTGCTGCTAATTGAGATATTGCATTTCCATATTGTTTAAGTAAAAGAGTTTCTGTTGCTTGCAACTGTGAGAATCCCAATTCATATGGTCTTTCTTCATCTCTTCTTTCTTCATCCATAAAATGGGGATAATAAAACATTAAAATGTTTATAAAATATATTGCCCACTGTTGGGCATCAAGTAACCAGTATTATTATAATGACTAGATTTATTTTTGATCTTTTAAGACACCCATCATCATTTGCATACATCTCTGTTTAATGCCTATCCTTAATATGTGCATCAAATATTAATTTTCCTCATGGATTTCCTCAGAGAATCTTCCTTCAAACATACAGTGCAACTTACCAGTCACTAATATTTGTTAACCCAACAATAATGAATGTCTATAATACTTAAAGCTGCAGCATTCTTGGTAACCTGACTGTTCTCACCTCTCTATATGTGTGTTCACTCTTCAAGTTGTATATCTTCACTATAGTGTATTATTGCACGTCTGTCCCTTTGGTGAGAAGAGTCACTTCCCAAGAGAGACCTGAGCTAAAACTTATCTCCAGCCAGGAAGGATCATGGACATTATGACCCTTCCAGTGATGTAACATTAAATGTCCTTCTTACCCACACTGCAGTAGCCATGCAGGAAGTTTATGATGGAGATAATTAGTGCTCACCATATCCAGCTTTCCTTTCTTTCCTGGGCACAAAGGAACATGTCCCAGGCACTTACAGTTAAGTGGAACCATATGACTAATTCTGGACAGTAGTCTGTGTAGTCTGTGACACAGCAGTATTTGAGAGTGGGTGTCATCTCTGCAATTCTCCCTTTTGCATCTTTGGAAGCTATTTTTTCCGGATGGTGTAGCCACAAATTGGAAAGGGCCTGGATCCCCGCTTGGAAGGGAACAGCCTTGAAAAGCTATCTGACCTAAAGGAGACGTGAGTGAGAAATAAACTTTTATGTGTAAGACCACTAAGGTTTCTGGGGTTACTTGTTACCTAAAAATAGCCAATCCTGGGGCTTCCCTGGTGGCACAGTGGTTGGGAGTCTGCCTGCTGATGCAGGGGACACAGGTTCGTGCCCCGGTCTGGGAAGATCCCACATGCAGCAGAGCGGCTGGGCCCGTGAACCATGGCCGCTGAGCCTGCACGTCCGGAGCCTGTGCTCCGCAATGGGAGAGGCCACGGCAGTGAGAGGCCCGCGTACCACAGGGGAAAAAAAAAAAAAGCCAATACTGTTTTAATACAAGGGTGTTCCTACTCATTCATTTCATGTCACACATCCTGGAGCTACACGAAATCCCTTCTATCTGGAATCATTTGGGAGGCAAGTGCTCCATATTAGTGAATTTTCCAAATACCCGAATGGAACCAGTATGGAGGGGAGGTGAGATAAGGGGTTTGGAAAGTTTTTATTTGGCTGTGTATCTTTTTGTCCTATGGCCCTGGAACATGGTTAAATTGGGCCTGACAGCTAATTTAGGTTAACTTTCTCTTGGAGTGCTTTTGTGGGCTCTATGAAGGTGCTGTGCTGATAGCACCCTCTTCCATTTTGTTTGACCTAGGAGGATTCATCCTTATTCTAGATGGTAAGACTTATGATTAATTTCTCAGTTTCCAGGTATCTTTTTGCTCCTCCAGGTCACTCTATTGAGTAGCGCCCAAGAAGACGCCATACTGATACTGTCCTATGTGGCCCCCACCATCTATGGAAAACATTCCTGCATTGTTTGCCCTGATAAACACTGGAATAAAAGCTGGTCCCAACGTAGCAGTGCTCTCCTGATTCTGGGTCCCTACACTAATCAGTCAACCTCTTTCCTACCTTCTACTTAGCCCACAGTCCTCTTTTGCTTTCTTAGACACGGGTTTTCTCCATGACATCTTCTGACTGCAAAGGACACATAAAATATCTCCAAGTGGTGCCCTGGAAGATTCCCTCACTAGGATTGAGGTAAGAAGATTGTAACTGTACTTCTACTTCATAGGAGGCCAGGTAGAGACTCACAGCAAGGCAAATGCACTCCTCAAAGGTATCTCCTTTCCCATTTTTTCTGTCTGACCCCACATTTATCTTTGATTTGACTGAGGGTTTAAAGACACCTGGACTAGTTTCTAAATCTGCACATGGTAACATACGGAGGGAAAATTCTATCTCAGGCTCATTTTGCCATTCTGATATGTACAGTACAAGTGCTTTAATTGATACTAAGATAGAGCAAACAAGCCCCATGGCAACATCTTGTTACCTGAAGCTTACCTTTTTAAAGCAGTGGATTCTTTCTAGTTTAATAATTTTTCAGTGACACATATTTTAAGTGTGTGCTTAAATTATTTATAGATAACTAAAAATTTTTATTATGCATGTTAGTTATCATGCCTAAAAATTCATACCTTTCAGGAGTACTGACATGTGTGAATTTGCTTATTTCTGTATCAAATGGCCCCAAATGACTATGCTTTAATAGTTACGTCACATGAAGAAATTTGGGGTATATGTATGGAAGAAAAAGAAGACATATGAGAGGCTTCCGGGAAGATGGCGTTAGAGTAAGATGCGGAGATCACCTTCCTCCCCACAGATACACCAGAAATACAGCTACATGTGGAACAACTCCTACAGAACACCTACTGAACGCAGGCAGAAGACCTCAGACCTCCCAAAAGGCAAGAAACCTCCCACGTACCTGGGTAGGGCAAAAGAAAAAAGAAACAACAGAGACAAAAGAATAGGGACGGACCCGCACCAGTGGGAGGGAGCTGTGAAGGAGGAAAGGTTTCCACACACTAGGAAGCCCCTTCGCGGGCGGAGACTGCGGGAAGCCCCTTCGCGGGCGGAGACTGCGGGTAGCGGAGGCGGGAAGCTTCGGAGCCGCGGAGCAGAGCAAAGCGACAGGGGTGCGGAGGGCAAAGTGGAGAGATTCCCGCACAGAGGATCAGGGCCGACCAGCACTCACCAGTCCGAGAGGCTTGTCTGCTCACCCGCCGGGGCGGGCGGGGCTGGGAGTTGAGGCTTGGGCTTCGGTCGGAGCACCGGGAGAGGACTGGGATTGGCGGCGTGAACACAGCCTGCAGGAGGTTAGTGTGCCATGGCTAGCCGAGAGGGAGTCCGGAGAAAAGTCTGGACCTGACGAAGAGGCAAGAGACTTTTTCTTCCCTCTTTGTTTCCTGGGGCGCGAGGAGAGGGGATTAAGAGCGCTGCTTAAAGGAGCTCCAGAGACGGGCGCGAGCCACGGCTAAATGCGCGGACCCCAGAGAGGGGCATGAGACGCTAAGGCTGCTGTTGCCGCCACCAAGAAGCCTGTGTGCGAGCACAGGTCACTATCCACACCCCACTTCCGGGGAGCCTGTGCAGCCCGCCACTGCCAGGGTCCCGGAATCCAGGGACAACTTCCCGGGGAGAACGCATGGCGCGCCTCAGGCTGGTGCAATGTCACGCCGGCCTCTGCCGCCGCAGGCTCTCCCTGCACTCCATGCCCTTCCTTCCCCCCGGCCGGAGCGAGCCAGAGCCCCTAAATCAGCAGCTCCTTTAACCCCATCCTGTCTGAGTGAAGAACAGACGCCCTCCGGCAACCTACATGCAGAGGCGGGGCCAAATTCAAAGCTGAGCCCCTGGGAGCTGTGAGAACAAAGAAGAGAAAGGGAAATCCCTCCCAGCAGCCTCAGAAGCAGCGGATTAAAGGTTCACAATCAACTTGATGTACCCTGCATCTGTGGAATACATGAATAGACAATGAATCATCCCAAATTGAGGAGGTGGACTTTGAGAGCAAGATTTATGATTTTTTCTCCTTTTCCTCTTTTTGTGAGTGTGTATGTGTATGCTTCTGTGTGAGATTTTGTCTGTATAGCTTTGCTTCCACCATTTGTCCTAGGGTTCTATCTGTCCGTTTTGTTTTGTTTTTTTCTTACTAATTATTTTTTATTTTAATAACTTTATTTTATTTTACTTTATCTTCTTTCTTTCTTTTTTTCCTTCCTTCCCTTCTTCCTTCCTTCCTCCCTCCCGCCCTCCCTCCCTCCCTCCCTCTTTTCTTTCTTTCTTTCTACTTCTACTAATTCTTTCTTTCTACTTTTTCTCCCATTTATTCTGAGCCATGTGGATGAAAGGCTCTTGGTGCTACAGCCAGGAGTCAGTGCTGTGCCTCTGAGGTGGGAGAGCCAACTTCAGGACACTGGTCCACAAGAGACCTCCCAGCTCCACAAAATATCAAATGGCGAAAGTCTCCCAGAGATCTCTGTCTCAAAACCAGCACCCATCTTCACTCAACGACCAGCAAGCTACAGTGCTGGACATCCTATGACAAACAACTAGCAAGACAGGAACACAACCCCACCCATTAGCAGAGAGGCTGCCTAAAATCATAACAAGTCCACAGACTTGTGTCATAACAAGTCCACAGACTTGTGTCCATAACACACCACCAGACGTGGACCTGCCCACCAGAAAGACAAGATCCAGCCTCATCCACCAGAACACAGGCACTAGTCCCCTCCACCAGGAAACCTACACAACCCACTGAACCAACCTTAGCCACTGGGGACAGACACCAAAAACAACGGGAACTACAAACCTGCAGCCTGCAAAAAGGAGACCCCAAGCACAGTAAGATAAGAAAAATGAGAAGACAGAAAAATACACAGCAGATGAAGGAGCAAGATAAAAACCCACCAGACCTAACAAATGAAGAGGAAGTAGGCAGTCTACCTGAGAAAGAATTCAGAATAATGATAGTAAAGATGATCCAAAATCTTGGAAATAGAATAGACAAAATACAAGAAACATTTAACAAGGACCTAGGAGAACTAAAGATGAAACAAACGACAATGAACAACACAATCAATGAAATTAAAAATACTCTAGATGGGATCAATAGCAGAATAACTGAGGCAGAAGAACGGATAAGTGACCTGGAATATAAAATAGTGGAAATAACTACTGCAGAGCAGAATAAAGAAAACAGAATGAAAAGAACTGAGGACAGTCTCAGAGACCTCTGGGACAACATTAAACGCACCAACATTCAAATTATAGGGGTTCCAGAAGAAGAAGAGAAAAACAAAGGGACTAAGAAAATATTTGAAGAGATTATAGTTGAAAACTTCCCTAATATGGGAAAGGAAATAGTTAATCAAGTCCAGGAAGCACAGACAGTCCCATACAGGATAAATCCAAGGAGAAACATGCCAAGACACATATTAATCAAACTGTCAAAAATTAAATACAAAGAAAGCATATTAAAAGAAGCAAGGGAAAAACAACAAATAACACACAAGGGAATCCCCATAAGGTCAACAGCTGACCTTTCAGCAGAAACTCTGCAAGCCAGAAGGGACTGGCAGGACATATTTAAAGTGATGAAGGAGAAAACCCTGCAACCAAGATTACTCTACCCAGCAAGGATCTCATTCAGATTTGATGGAGAAATTAAAACCTTTACAGACAAGCAAAAGCTGAGAGAGTTCAGCACCACCAAACCAGCTTTACAACAACTGCTAAAGGAACTTCTCTAGGCAAGAAACACAAGAGAAGGAAAAGACCTACAATAACAAACCCAAAACAATTAAGAAAATGGGAATAAGAACATACATACCGATAATTACCTTAAATGTAAATGGACTAAATGCTCCCACCAAAAGACACAGATTGGCTGAATGGATACAAAAACAAGACCCATATATTTGCTGTCTACAAGAGACCCACTTCACACCTAGAGACACATACAGACTGACAGTAAGGGGATGGAAAAAAATATTTCATGCAAATGGAAACCAAAAGAAAGCTGGAGTAGCAATTCTCATATCAGACAAAATAGACGTTAAAATAAAGACTATTAGAAGAGACAAAGAAGGACACTACATAATGATAAAGGGATCAATCCAAGAAGAAGATATAACAATTGTAAATATTTATGCACCCAACATAGGAGCACCTCAATACATAAGGGAAATACTAACAGCCATACAAGGGAAAATCAACAGTAACACATTCATAGTAGGGAATTTTAACATCCCCACTTTCACCAATGGACAGATCATCCAAAATGAAAATAAATAAGGAAACACAAGCTTTAAATGATACATTAAACAAGATGGACTTAATTGATATGTATAGGACATTCCATCCAAAAACAACAGAATACACATGTTTCTCAAGTGCTCATGGAACATTCTCCAGGATAGATCATATCTAGGGTCACAAATCAAGCCTTGGTAAATTTAAGAAAATTGAAATTGTATCAAGTATCTTTTCTGACCACAATGCTATGAGACTAGATATCAATGACAGGAAAAGATCTGTAAAAAATACAAACACGTGGAGGCTAAACAATACACAACTTAATAACGAAGTGATCACTGAAGAAATCAAAGAGGAAATAAAAACATACCTAGAAACAAATGACAATGGAGACACGACGACCCAAAATCTGTGGGATGCAGCAAAAGCAGTTCTAAGAGGGAAGTTTATAGCAATACAATCCTATCTTAAGAAACAGGAAACATCTCGAGTAAACAACCTAACCATGTACCTAAAGCAATTAGAGAAAGAAGAACAAAAAAACCCCAAAGTTAGCAGAAGGAAAGAAATCATAAAATTCAGATCAGAAATAAATGAAAAAGAAATGAAGGAAACGAAAGCAAAGATCAATAAAACTAAATGCTTGTTCTTTGAGATAAACAAAATTGATAAACCATTAGCCAGACTCATCAAGAAAAAAAGGGAGAAGACTCAAATCAATAGAATTAGAAATGAAAAAGGAGGAGTAACAACTGACACTGCAGAAATACAAAAGATCATGAGAGATTACTACAAGCAACTCTATGCCAATAAAATGGACAACCTGGAAGAAATGGACAAATTCTTAGAAAAACACAACCTTCGGAGACTGAACCAGGAAGAAATAGAAAATATAAACAGACCAATCACAAGCACTGAAATTGAGACTGTGATTAAAAATCTTCCAACAAACAAAAGCCCAGGACCAGATGGCTTCACAGGCGAATTCTATCAAACATTTAGAGAAGAGCTAATACCTATCCTTCTCAAACTCTTCCAAAATATACCAGAGGGAGGAACACTCGCAAACTCATTCTATGAGGCCACCATCACCCTGACACCAAAACTAGACAAGGGTGTCACAAAGAAAGAAACCTACAGGCCAATATCACTGATGAACATAGTTGCAAAAATCCTCAACAAAATACTAGCAAACAGAATCCAACAGCACATTAAAAGGATCATACACCATGATCAAGTGGGGTTTATCCAGGAATGCAAGGATTCTTCAATATACGCAAATCAATCAATCTGATACACCATATTAACAAACTGAAGGAGAAAAACCATATGATCTTCTCAATAGATGCAGAGAAAGCTTTTGAAAAAATTCAACGCCATTTATGATAAAAACCCTGCAGAACGTAGGCATAGAGGGAACTTTCCTCAACATAATAAAGGCCATATATGACAAACCCACAGCCAACATCGTCCTCAATGGTGAAAAACTGAAAGCATTTCCACTAAGATCAGGAATAAGACAAGGTTGCCCACTCTCACCACTCTTATTCAATATAGTTTTGGAAGTTTTAGCCACAGCAATCAGAGAAGAAAAGGAAATAAAAGGAATCCAAATCAGAAAAGAAGAAGTAAAGCTGTCACTGTTTGCAGATGACATGATACTCTACATAGAGAATCCTAAAGATGCTACCAGAAAACTACTAGAGCTAATCAATGAATTTGGTAAAGTAGCAGGGTACAAAATTAATGCAAAGAAATCTTTTGTATTGCTATACAATAATGATGAAAAATCTGAATGTGAAATTAAGAAAACACTCCCATTTACCATTGCAACAAAGAGAATAAAATACCTAGGAAAAAACCTACCAAGGAGACAAAAGACCTGTATGCAGAAAATTATAAGACACTGATGAAAGAAATTAAAGATGATACAAATAGATGGAGAGATATACCATGTTCTTGGATTGGAAGAATCAACATTGTGAAAATGACTCTACTACCCAAAGCAATCTGCAGATTCAATGCAATCCCTATCAAAGTACCACTGGCATTTTCCACAGAACTAGAACAAAAAATTTCACAATTTGTATGGAAACACAAAAGACCCTGAGTAGCCAAAGTAATCTTGAGAACGAAAAACGGAGCTGGGGGAATCAGGCTCCCTGACTTCAGACTACACTACAAAGCTACAGTAATCAAGACAGTATGGTACTGGCATAAAAACAGAAAGATAGATCAATGGAACAGGATAGAAAGCCCAGAGATAAACCCACGCACATATGGTCACCTTATCTTTGATAAAGGAGGCAGGAATGTACAGTGGAGAAAAGACAGCCTCTTCAATAAGTGGTGCTGGGTAAACTGGACAGGTACATGTAAAAGTATGAGATTAGATCACTCCCTAACACCATACACAAAAATAAGCTGAAAATGGATTAAAGACCTAAATGTAAGGCCAGAAACTATCAAACTCTTGGAGGAAGACATAGGCAGAACACTCTATGACATAAATCACAGCAAGATCCTTTTTGACCCACCTCCTAGAGGAATGGAAATAAAAGCAAAAATAAACAAATGGGACCTAATGAAACTTGAAAGCTTTTGCACAGCAAAGGAAACCATAAACAAGACCAAAAGACAACCCTCAGAATGGGAGAAAATAGTTGCAAATGAAGCAACTGACAAAGGAGTAATCTCCAAAATTTGTAAGCAGCTCATGCAGCTCAATAACAAAAAAACAAACAATTCAATCCAAAAATGGGCAGAAGATCTAAATAGACATTTCTCCAAAGAAGATATACAGACTGCCAACAAACACATGAAAGAATGCTCAACATCACTAATCATTAGAGAAATGCAAATCAAAACTACAATGAGATATCATCTCACACCAGTCAGAATGGCCATCATCAAAAAATCTACAAACAATACATGCTGGAGAGGGTGTGGAGAAAAGGGAACCCTCTTGTACTGTTGGTGGGAATGTAAATTGATACAGCTACTTTGGAGAACAGTATGGAGGTTCCTTAAAAAACTTCAAATTGAACTACCATATGACCCAGGAATCCCACTACTGGGCATATACCCTGAGAAAACCATAATTCAAAAAGAGTCATGTACCAAAATGTTCATTGCAGCTCTATTTACAATAGCCAGGAGATGAGCAACCTAAGTGTCCATCAACAGATGAATGGATAAAGAAGATGTGGCACATATATACAATGGAATGTTACTCAGCCATAAAAAGAAACGAAATTGAGTTATTTGTAGTGAGGTGGATGGACCTAGAGTCTGTCATACAGAGTGAAGAAAGTCAGAAAGAGAAAGACAAATACCGTATGCTAACACATATATATGGAATCTAAGAAAAAAAAAATGTCCTGAAGAACCTAGGGGTAAGACAGGAATAAAGACACAGACCTACTAGAGAATGGACTTGAGGATATGGGGAGGGGGAAAGGTAAGCTGTGACAAAGCGAGAGAGAGGCATGGGCATAAATACACTACCAAACGTAAGGTAGATAGCTAGTGGGAAGCAGCCGCATAGCACAGGGAGATCAGCTCGGTGCTTTGTGACCGCCTGGAGGGGTGGGATAGGGAGGGTGGGAAGGAGGGAGACGCAAGAAGGAAGAGATATGGGAACATATGTATATGTGTAACTGATTCATTTTGTTATAAAGCAGAAACTAACACACCATTGTAAAGCAATTATATTCCTATAAAGATGTAAAAAAAAAAAAAGAAGACATATGAGAGATATAAAACCATTCTTTAAACATTTGAAGGGTTATCTGTACAAGAGAGATTAGAATTATTTTATGTTGACCTGTGGGCAGAATCAGAACCAATCCATGTGGAATTTTGGCTCAACATGAGAATGAACTTTCTGATGAATAAAACTGTGGCATCAACTGGCTGGCCATTTACCAAACCTGTTTCTCCTCATCCTGGACATGTAGTTAGACAACATTTCCCAGCCTCCCTTGCAGTTATGTGTGTCCATGTGATCGAGTTCTGACCAATGGAATGTGATATTTGTTGTTTCAGGCCTGGTCCATAAATACCCTTCTCGTACAATCTTCCATGCTCTTTCTCCCTCCACCAGCTTGATGCTTGTGATTCTGAAAGTCTGAAAGCTAGATGTCAAAGATGGAAAAAGTCTGGGCCCTGAATCAATGCTCAGAAGGGAGCCTGTTACCGATCAGGTAATCTACTTTGAACTTTACTAACTTTATTTGACTAGATTATTTGTTACAGATACTAGCACTGCCGTAACTAACTTAATAACTGTGAACGTAGTGGGCTCCATTGGGAAATTCTTTTTGTGACCAAGGTATCCCTTCAGCAAGGGTGACTTAGAAGGAATTAAACATTTGCACAAGGGTTGAATTACATGTTCTGAGTTTCCCTCTAATCCTGAGATTTTTATTATTTTATTCACTCAAATATTTTTCGAACTTACTGTACTCACAGACTTTCATTTAACAATTGAGAGCATGGCTCCTTTTAATGGTCCCCAAATTTCTCTTCTAATTTGCTGCTTCTAAACTGCTCTGAATATTTTAGACAACCAAACTTGTTAACTCTGGCCTTGAAATAACAATCAGTATGCAAAGGGCAGTTTATGAATTTTTATATAGAGAGAATGATTCTCATTTTGCAATTTATTTACATGCATATGCACACAAAAGAAAAAAGATTAGAATGAAATACAGTAAGTCCCCTACATATGAACCTTCAAGTTGTGAACTTTCAAAGATGCAAACATGTGTTCGCATGTCCAATCATGTAAGTTAGTTCACGTGTCTGGCATACATTGTCACGTGTCTGTCATACATTGTGCATGCATCCTCTGCAAGTGGTTGTGCTTTTGTGTACTTTACTGTACAGTAGTGTACAGAGTACAGTAGTGTACAGAGTACAGTAGTAGAGTATCTTTATTTCAAGCCCAGGAAGTCCAGAAGAAAGCGTAAAAACAGCGGTGATGTAGCTGGTACTGCTAAGCACCAAGCGATAACGATGGAAACAAAAGTGAAAACAATTGAGAGAGTGGAGCAAGGCGAAAAGATGGTAGACGTCGTTCATTCTTATGACATGAATCGTTCACCCATTGGCCCAATTCTAAGAAACAAGGACAAGATCATGGAACATGTGAAGTCTGCTGTGCTGATGAAGTCGACAATAATACTGAAAAAGTGAATAAGAAGAAGACAGTAATATGGAAGAAGAAAAATGATGGAGGAGATGGAGAAACTTCTCAGTGTGAGGATGCAGGATCAGCATCAGAGTCGAGTCCCACTCAGCTTAATGCTGATTCAAGAGAAAGCTAAAAGCCTTTGTGAAGACTTGAAGAAGAAACATGGCAAAGAATCAGAGGGTGCATTTTTAATGCCAGCCATGGCTGGTTTCGTTGGTTCAAGGCTAGAGCCAAACTTCACAATGTAAAAGTAAGTGGCGAGGCAACGAGTCAGATACCATAGTTGTCTGGGAATCTCCTGAAATGCTTCAAGAAATTATTGATGAAGGCGCATATTTACCTGAGCAGGTTTTTAATGTGGATGAGACAGGAATGTACTGGAAGAGGATGACAGACTGAAGTTATATCAGTAAGGAGGAAAAGTTGATTCCAAGCTATAAAGCAGCAAAAGACAGGCTAACTCTGTTGTTAGGTGGCAATGCTTCTGGTGATATGAATCTGAAGCCTGTCTTAGTTTATCATTCAGAGAACCCAGGAGCCCTTAAAAACATAGCCAATGGCTCTCTTTCTGTTGTGTGAAAGAGTAACCCCAAACCCTGGGTTACACAGGCCATTTTCCAGGACTGGTTTTTCCACCACTTTATCCCAGAGGTAGAGAAATATTGCTTAGAGAAGGACATTCCATTCAACATTCTTTTTCTGCTCGACAGTGCTCTGGGCTACCTCCCATTCATGGACGACTTTCATCCCAACGTCAAAGTAGTGCATCTGCCACCGAATACTATGACACTCATCCAATCTATGAACCAGGGAGTTGTAGTGACTTCCAAGAAATACTATTTACGACACACTTCTCATCAGACAGTAAAGGCAAGTGACGAATCAAGAACAAACTTGCAACAATTTTGGAAGACTATAACATTTACAAGGCCATAAAAAATTTGACTTTGCTTGGCGTGAGTTTACAGCTGTCACCATGAATGGGGTTTGGAAGAACCTTTGCCCACAGTTTGTTCACGATTTTCGTGGATTTGAGAAGGTGGATGAGGAGTCCAAAAAGGTCTTCAGTAGTTTAGTGACCCTCAGCGAGAAGCTGGAGCTAGATCTGCAAGAGGACGACTTCATTGAACTCCTTGCTGTGCAACACGAGGAGCTTACTAATGAAGACCTGATGGAATTGGAGGCCCAGAGAAAGGATGAAGAGAGACAAGAGGAAGAAGAAGTAACTGAAGAACCGAAGAGATTCATGACACAGGAAATGGCAAGGGGATTTTCTTTATTTGAGGAGGCACTGTTAGTTTTGAGGCACAGGACCCGAATGTAGAATGGTACATGAAATTTGCAGCAGCTGTTCAGAACGCAGTCCAGTGCTACTGTGTCATCTATGATGAGAAAAAAAGAGCTACTGCCCAGACATCACTGGATTGTTTTTTCAAGGGGGTAGGTAGAATTGAGCCCAGCAAGGAACCAGAACCTGTGCCATCAACGTCAGGCATGAGTGAAAGTGCAGGTTGCGCTCCGTTTCCTATTGCTGATGACCCTTCAGCTCTACCATCTCCCACCTCCTCTCCCTCCTCCAGTCAGTAACTCTTCTTGCCTGTTCACTCGATGCCAGCCCCTGTATGCCGGCTGTTGTACTGTACTACTGTACTTCTCAAGGTACTGTACTGTAAGATTAAAAGTGTTTTTTGTGTGTTTTTTTATGTATTATTTGTGTGAAAAGTATTGTAAATCTATTACAGTACAGTACTATATAGCCGATTGTGTTATTTGGGTACCTAGGCTTACTTTGTTGGACTTAACGAACAAATTGGACTTATGAACACACTCTCGGAACAGAACTCATTCATAGGTAGGGGACTTACTGTACACAAGATAGCAAAAGTGGTAATTTCTGTATTCTGGGATTACTGTTAATGTTTAACATTTTTCTTTAAACTTTCCTGTACTATATTTTATTTAAACTAAAAAAGAAAAACAGATTTTCTTTTCATAATCTAAAAAAATCTAATAACTATTAAGGTTACTTTAAAAATTTAAAATAAATAGATTTTAAGTTAAACCTGTGAGGTATGACATAAGAATACAGCTCTGACTATGGATTTTGTGATCAACATTATGTCCAGATGGTGAAACCCTAGAGTGAAGAGTTCAGGTGATCTGCGACATGACCTCCAGTTGAGGGATGCTGCTTTACTGTACACACACCTCAGTTTTAGCTTTATCCATCACCTGGCCTCCATTTCTCATTGCTCTATAAAAAGGAAGAGCAAGGGAGAAGCAGCTGACATTAGGACTATTTATCCCATTCTTTATGGCTCATTTCATTAACTGATTGTTTACATACTACCTATTGTGACCTCGTGGAAATCTTTGACTGGAACAATTATTCACAATTGCAGGCCTTAAATGAATGCCTTTTTTGATGGATAACTTGATGGGGTATTACTTTTTATTCCCCCAGAATTCTAATTGGATAACTCATTATAGCTCTCCTTTGTTTTATTACTCCCCAAGTTCCAATTTACCTTTCGATAACTTTTTGGTTTATTTGTTTTTCCCCTAAAATCTGCAGCTATCATTTTACATATGATGTTTCTCTGATCTATTTTATTTCTATCCTTAAAATGACTCAAAAACTAGCCATGGAAGAAAAGTCAATTTTTGCAATATAATTAGACAACGGAAAATCTTATTTGTTGCCTCCTCCTGCCTCTAAGTCACAGGGAAAGTCTATAGATTAACATGCCTAATTTGGAGATGCCAAGTTAGTTATGAGAAGAGCCAGCCTGGGGTTTACCCAAACTGTACTCAGTGCCATATCTCTGCCACTGGTGATGGACCACTGTTCTTTCCAAGTTCATATGTTTCCATAGACTGGGTTTTCATGGCTTTGGCCAAGTATGCTAAAGAGCCTTGGTATGTCTATGGTGAGCAGAGAGTTTTTAGCAATGAAATGATTCAAGCAGCTCTGACTCATTCTGAACACAGAGAACAAATGTTATAGGAGCCTTGAACCCGGTGTGTCTATGCTGTTCCTGCAATTGGTTGACAGTTAAGTCCAGATGGCTCAAAGTAGCCTTCCTGGATCTTGACTGAGACCAAACGGGTATATTATGCCTACACTTAGAAATATTTTTTAGACCAAAAATCAGCAACTGGCTCTGACAGCATAAGGAAGATAAAGGTATTCAACATAGATAATGATGATGATAATGGTGACAACTAATACTTTGAGGCCACTGTCCTTTTTTTTTTTTTTTCGGTACGCGGGCCTCTCACTGTTGTGGCCTCTCCCATTGCAGAGCACAGGCTCCGGACACGCAGGCTCAGCAGCCATTGCTCACGGGCCCAGCCGCTCCGCAGCATGTGGGATCTTCCCGGACTGGGGCCCGAACCCGTGTCCCCTGCATTGGGGGGCACTGTTTTTTACATGTATCAGTTATTTAATTCTCACAGCAATCCTGGGTGGTAAATACGTAAACAATCAGTTAATTAAATGAGTCATGGGAAATAAAATAAACATTATTACTTTTTTACATCTAGAATAAACACAGTTTCTCCCTTGCATTCTCTTTTAATAGAGAAAGGAGAATTGGAGGCAAGTGAGGAATGTTAGTATTCCTATATCACAGATGAGAAAGCTGAAGCACAGAGAAATCAAATTGCCTGTCCAAAGTTATATTGAGTATTTAACATTGGAGTTTAAATTAGGGGACATATTTGATACTGGAGACATGACGTGGGTGTAATGATAATAATTTTCCTTTTCATACATTACATCTAATCTTTGTAATAACCCTGGCAGGTAGGTATACCATCCCCATTTTACAGTGAGGAAACTGAGGCTCAGTTTTAGTGAGTTATTCATGGTTGCATAGCAAGAAATTGGTGGAGCCAGAGGAGATGCTCAGCTTTCTTTGACAAAAAAGCCTGCACTGTTTTACTAGATCACACTGCCAGACACATACTTCCTGAAGTTGGTCCTAAACCTTCTTTCTCTCTATTCCCTCCCTTTTCATAACTTGCCCAAATGTTAGTCAAGGATATAATTCAAGAAAATGAGAAAAATCGGATTTCAAGTAGATTAGAAAACAGGAAAATTGCCTTGTTTTTTTCTCTTCTGGATTTAGATATGGGGTTTAGAGTAGAATACTCTAGCTGTTTAAAAGTGAATAAATAGTAATAATACTAGTCAAATAGCATCACTGGGTAGATGAGAAAAGATGAAAAGAATAGAGGAAATGAAATGTGGCTTAATATGATTGAGGATAGGCTTGCAATAGGAGGAAATAGGTATTGATGGAATGGAAGTCTGGGAAGATTTAACAGAACAATTAATTGAAAATTAGACTCAAAGAGCATTGTGTAATATACATACAAGATCAGTTACACAATACACACAGTTTAAGGATCAGAGCCACTGCTTTATAAACACACATACACACACACACAAACACATGCACACATATCCTTATCTAATGAGGTAGGTCTCTCAAGGAAAGAGTCTTTTTCTGCATGTGTAGTCTTTCAGGAGAGAGAAATGAATGATAATAGCATAAATTGATAGCAATTATTAGTTCAAAGCACTACCCATCATGTTCATTTCAGATTTAATATTTCAGATTCAATAGTACAAATGCAGGATAGTATTTTAACATGATTTACAAGCATTTTCAATAAAAATAATTGAAAAACATTAGAAAAGTCTTTTGGTTTATTTTCCAATTACATCTTTCATGTAGGAATTTTGGCAAATAAAAAAAATAATGTGAAAGGAAAAATAATTTTTTTCATTAATCCTTTCCAGAAATAAGTATTGCTAAGTCTCTGGTACAAATATATACATGTATTTATTCAGCAGGTAGAAGAAATGCTATTAAAAATTAAAAACTGACTGCAATTGCTCCTGCCTTCTAGATTAATGGCAAAATTCTTATCCAGTTGATAGATTATTATTCTGGTTTATTTGCAGAGAAGGAAGAGGAAAAGCTGCTGATGGATCTTTTTGGTGACAATAGATAATGTTGTTACCATATACCACCAACACACTTAACACAGAACACAATTTAGATGGGCAAGTGCAGGGCAAAGGAGGAGCTGTATGTTCAGGACAAAGGATGAGGAAAAGTAGAAGGAAATTCAGTAGCTCAGATTTCAGGGAGGTCTAGCAACACGGTGGGAGGCTGTGGGTACACAAAGCAACAGAGCCAGTCAGAAACTGAAAAGAAATGCAAGACTGATGGTTGCCAGATTTCTAGGTCTGGCAATATCTGCCTTTGAACTGGAAATTGCTTCCTGTCCTATATTTTATCTATTGATTCTTCTCCAACCCAATTTTCTATTAAGATTTCAGTAAAATTCCATTACACAAAAAAGCTTTGTGTCTGTGATACTTTGGATGAAAATTATGTACAATGCATTTAAAAATCAAAATCATATTGTACATATAGAAATTTTTCTTATTGAAGAGCTAACTTTTAAATAATGAATCCCTTAGTTTTGGTATGTATTTTGATATGGACATGAATATATTTAGGCATATACCTTTGCATAGAATTCTATTTTCTTAATGACAAATGTCCAAAGTCGAGACACAGCTTGGCTGCCATTGACACATTTTGTTAAGAAAGACTTATGATTATTATATCTTTATTCACACGTTTTATTCTCTTCCAGTTAATCAATTTGTACATGTAGTTATCAATCCTGGCAGTTTCACTCAAGTTGATTCATCCATATGATAGCTAAAGTTGCCACCAAAGTAGCCCTAACCCTTCTGAGTTCTGAGTCCTTCTCAGACTTGGTCTCCTTAGAGATTTGAACATCCTTGCCTTTGACCTTGACCCCTTCTGAGTCTGCTAACCTCTAAACCTGGCAGTGGAACAGGTTAGAGGAGCTGAGCAGCAAGGTCAGCAACGGTCAGCTGAACCAAAGTGGTTAAACGTGGGGATCTTGCCCTCAGCTCCATTCATGCTGGTCATTGAGGTGCCTATGGAAGTCAGAAGGGTCTTGAGAAATGATATTTTTCCAGCTGTAAATACTACCTTATTTGGTCCTTGTATTATCTGTGAAATATAATTGTTATTATTATTCTCTCTATAAAGATGAAAAAACAGGTTCAGACCAGCTCCTGGTCATGAGCTAACATGTGGCAACCTAAGGTTCTGTTAACTTGTTTTGCTCCTGTTCCTGCTCCCAAATTCTTGAAAATCCTGAAGAACAAACATAATATAGTTTGAATTATATCTCCCTGATTTTATCTCTCTCTTCCTCTTCTCACTCTGGTGCAGTTGTTAAGGGGATTTAGGCCAAAAGGAAGTGGGAGGAAAGGAAGGTGTCAGAATGGGACTTTGTACCTAAGAGTTAACTACACCCTCCTGGGAGCAGAACCATCTGAAATGTCTGAAATCTTAGACTGTGAGTCTGATGCTTGTGGGGATTTTGTGGTCTCCTAAAATATTAATGACCCATCACCAAAATATAACAAAATAGAATAGAAGTACTCCGTGTGACTTCTAAGTTTGAGAGGCACTCATCTTTACTTCCCCAGAGTCAAGTATTTCACAAACATTACCTTAGTCATCTAGCACAGTTTTATTCATTCCGCCTTGAAGAGGAAAAAAATCTGAAATTCAAAAAGACTGCAAATTTGGGTCAAGCTCATACTAAAGCAAGACTATAATGAAAGCAGGCATAATTTAGTTAAGTTCTGA
The DNA here is from genome assembly GCF_011762595.2 of Tursiops truncatus. Taxonomy (NCBI): domain Eukaryota; kingdom Metazoa; phylum Chordata; class Mammalia; order Artiodactyla; family Delphinidae; genus Tursiops; species Tursiops truncatus. The sequence continues at coordinate 126,915,219 of NC_047034.1, forward strand.
TTCATCTGGGCAAATGCCTAAGGCTATAGACTGCTGTGTGACAATAGCCTTCTATTTGCTCTACTTCTTCTTCCCTATCTCTCTACTTCCTCTTCCTTCCCTCTACTTCCATCCTTCCTATCTCTCTGAAGAGTAAATAGCATGTAGTTTAGCGTGGTATTTCATGTTTGCCCCTAATCTAGCTTTTCAGCTTTCACCAAACACTTTCTGAGCTGTGCACATCCTGTGCATTTTTAGGTCTCCATGGCTTTCCAAACAATGTTCCTTCCTCCTTGAAGCCCTTCCATCCATCTCCAGTTTCCACAGGCCCTTTGCTTCAAGACTCACCTCCATGATTAGCCATTTAAGAAGCTTTCCCCAATCTCTGTTTCTCCCACTCCATAGTATTTTTTTCCTCTTTTACATCCCTTTCTACCATTGTAGGGGATATCTTTGTTTTGACTATCCTGAGACCTGGCTACACCAATTTTTCTTCCTTCAACATTTGCTATGATTTTTTCAATGGCAGTTCCTTTATTCTTATGGTTTCTTCCGGCCACATTTGACTGGTCTAGATGGGGCTCCCATCTACAGTCAGAAGTTTATTAATCAGTCTTAAGATTTTTTAAACCAGAATTGAGGAAAAAAAATAGTCAGGTTCTTTCTGGTGGCCAAAGTTGTTGGGAGTCAGATTTGGGAAATGTAGGTAGCCTGCCATGTGCTTTCACAGAGAACAGTACTGCCTAAGCTGCTGAGCAATGAAAAATAAGGAGTTGGAGAAGAGAAATAAAATGCTGGCAACATCCAAGTCCTGCTTCCCGTGGTTTCTGAGTTGAACCTTCCTTGCAGACCATGAGCCAATTTGCCAGTTTGTTACCTGTTGTCTCTTAGCTCCAACCTACATTTCTTTAGTCTATATACTGCATTTCCTAGACCCCTACACCAACAGGCTCTTTGATAGCTTGCAGAAGGCACTAGAGAAGGATAAGAAGGCCCCAGAAGAGCAGGGTCTTCTTTTCTGTTTTCTGGTTGTTATTATCAGTGTCTTCCCAGCAGTGACAGTTTGCTACAGCTTCCAGCTTCTTTGACACTCCCAGTAGCTGATTTATTGCACCCCCTCAGAGAGCTGGAGTAGGAATGGCCCCTTCCTCAAAGTCTGAGCATCAACTCAACATTCATTGTTCTGAGATCCAGGGTTCTAGAAATGCACCCCTTCTGTTTTGGCCCCCTGTTCTGGAGGAGGTAGCTTCTTCTTGCAGTTACCATCTCTGTGCCATTTTTGCCCTTTCAGCTTTCCAACATCTGTGAAACTATGTCCTATATATTATTCCCTCAGATAGCTAATTGTGATTTCTGTCTTTCTGACACATCCATTAAAAAAAACTCCCCTTTGGCTATTTGGGGACTTTTGTGTTTCCATACAAATTGTAAAATTTTTTGTTCTACTTCTGTGAAAAATGCCATTGGTAATTTGATAGGGATTGCACTGAATCTGTAGATTGCTTTGGATAGTACAGTCATTTTCACAGTGTTGATTCTTCCAATCCAAGAACATGGTATATCTCTCCATCTGTTGGTATCATCTTTGATTACTTGCATCAGTGTCATAGTTTTCTGAATACAGGTCTTTTGCCTCCTTAGGTAGGTTTATTCCTAGGTATTCTATTCTTTTTATTGCAATTGTAAATGGGAGTGTTTCCTTAATTTCTGTTTCTGATTTTTCATTGTTAGTGTATAGGAATGCAAGAGATTTCTGTGATTAACTTTGCATCCTGCTACTTTACCAAATTCATTAATTAGTTCTAGTAGTTTTCTGGTGGCATCTTTAGTATTTTCTATGTATAGTATCAAATAGCCAAAGCAATCTTGAGAAAGAAAAATGGAGCTGGAGGAATCAGGCTCCCTGACTTCAGACTATACTACAAAGCTACAGTAAGCAAGACAGTATGGTATTGGCACAAAAACAGAAATATAGATCAACGGAACAGGATAGAAAGCCTAGAGATAAACCCATGCACATATGGTCACCTTATCTTTGATAAAGGAACCAAAACTATACAATAGAGAAAAGACAGCCTCTTCAATGAGTGGTGCTGGGAAAACTGGACAGCTACATGTAAAAGAATGAAATTAGAACACTCCCTAACACCATACACAAAAATAAACTCAAAATGGATTAAAGACCTAAATGTAAGGCCAGACACTATAAAACTCTTAGAGGAAAACATAGGCAGAACATTCTATGACATAAATCACAGCAAGATCCTTTTTGACCCACCTCCTAGAGTAATGGAAATAAAAACAAAAATAAACAAATGGGACCTAATGAAACTTCAAAGCTTTTGCACAGCAAAGGAAACCATACACAAGATGAAAAGGCAACCGTCAGAATGGGAGAAAATATTTGCAAACGAAGCAACTGGCAAAGGATTAATCTCCAAAATATACAAGCAGCTTATGCAGCTCAATATCAAAAAAAAAAAAGAACAACCTAATCCAAAAATGGGTGACAGACCTAAATAGACATTTCTCCAAAGAAGACATACAGATGGCCAAGAGACACATGAAAGGATGCTCAACATCACTAATCATTAGAGAAAAGCAGATCAAAACAACCGTGAGCTACCACCTCACACCAGTCAGAATGGCCATCATCAAAAAATCTACAAACAATAAATGTGGGAGAGGTTGTGGAGAAAAGAGAACCCTCCTACACTGTTGGCGGGAAGGTAAATTGATAGAGCCACTGTGGAGAACAGTATGGAGCTTACTTAAAAAAACTAAAAGTAGAGCTACCATATGGCCCAGCAATCCCATTACTGGGCATATACCCTGAGAAAACATAATTCAAAAAGATACATGTACCTCAAAGTTCATTGCAGCACTATTTACAATAGCCAGGACATGGAAGCAACCCAAATGTCCATCGACAGATGAATGGATAAAGATGTGACACATATATACAATGGAATATTACTCAGCCCTAAAAAGGAACGAAATTGAGTTATTTGTAGTGAGGTGGATGGACCTAGAGACTGTCATACCGAGTGATGTAAGTCAGAAAGAGAAAATCAAACACTGTATGCTAATGAATATATATGGAATCTAAAAATATGGTACTGATGAACCTAGGGGCCAGATGGGAATAAACACACAGACGTAGAGAACAGACTTGAGGACACAGTGGGGATAGGGAAAACTAGGACGAAGTGAGAGAGTAGCATTGAAATATATACATTACCAAATGTAAAATAGATAGCTAGTGGGAAGCAGCTGCATAGCACAGGGAGATCAGCTCGATGCTTTGTGACCACCTAGAGGGGTGGGATAGGGAGGGTGGGAGGCAGGCCCAAGAGGGAGGGGATATGGAGATATATGTATACATATAGCTGATTCACTTTGTTGTACAGCGGAAAGTAACACAACATTGTAAAGCAATTATACTCCAATAAAGGTGTAAAAACAAAACAAAATAAAACAAAAAAAACTCCCCTTTTTTTTAAGGTGTTCAAACTGAGGTTCTGTCACTTGCTATCATATCCTTCCTGACCAACACAAGCATGCTTTATGATTACTGTTTAGAGTAGCAGCCACTCTGTCCTTAATGTTTACTATATGCAAAGCACTGTGTAACTACTTCATATGAATACTTTTATTTAATACTCTCATTGTTATGAGATAAGCATACTAACCAAAGAGGCCCCCTTCAGCACTCATCTGTTATCTTTACCCGGATCTGTACACACACACACAAACACACACACACAGGCTCACACACTGTGTTCCCACAGGTACCCAGAGACACATAAACCCTTTCCCTTTCTCTATCAGCAGTTATATGGGCAGACTTCATACCTGTTATCAAGGAACTGGCTTATTTCTAATACCAAAGGAAAAAGGGTTTCTGCATGACTGAATGAAGTGCATCTGATATGTGAGTGATATTGTCAAAAATACCAGACCAACCATGTGAATACTCTCTACAGGTCCCTCCACCAGCCTGGTAACTGTGGAAGGCAGACCTGGAACAAGGGGCCCTGGCTTTGAATAGATTATCTTTGCTTTCCAGAAACTTGTTTTAAAAACGAAGCCTTGCAAAGGAACTTTTGAATTTCCAAGGCCAGGGACAGAGGGCCTTGATCTCATCTAACATGTTAAACGTCCAAATCTTTTATCTGGATACCTTCCTATAGATAGGAGGTAACCACGGTCCAGGAATAACTGCAGAACAAGTCCAATATAGAATCATTCACTGGGCGCCAGAACATTCTGTTTTGATTCCTGATTCTAATACAGCATCCTCACTGTGTTATATTCTTATTGTTCAATCTAGTAAAGCTTTTTTGATAAGGGGTGTGATTTATACATAATATTTGGAGATAATTGCCTAGCAGGGACCAGTAATAATTCGATGAAGGGCCAAGTCCCTCACTTGTTCTTTTTTCACATCTGAGAACACTGAGGCACAGTAAGGTTGATAAACTTACCAAAGACCACACTATTAAAAAGTGAAAGATCTAAGCTCTGAAACGATATGGCTCAAACCTCATGCTTTGAACCATTATATCTCACTGCTTATCTCTTCAAAACTGTGATCAATACATGATTTCTTTTTATCCCTTCTCCACTCTTTAATCTTGCCCTCAATTTACAGGGCAGTGCCTTGCACTGACCAGAAACTCAAAGATTAAATGTTGAATATCTTTTAAAAAAGCACAAACAGGGCTTCCCTGGTAGCGCAGTGATTGAGAGTCCGCCTGCCGATGCAGAGGACACGGGTTCGTGCCCCAGTCTGGGAAGATCCCACATGCTGCGGAGCAGCTGGGCCTGTGAGCCATGGCCGCTGAGCCTGCGCGTCCGGAGTTGCAACGGGGAGGCCACAGCAGTGAGAGGACCGCGTACCGCAAAAAAAAAAAAAAAAAAAAAAAAAAAAAAAAGCACAAACAACCACCCTCTGTGAACTTAATCATCTTCCTCTTTGCTCTGAGGGCTTTGATGAAGGCCCAAGCATTCATCAGGCAATCACATCTCTGAGACCTCTGCCTCGTCTCATCCAGAGCTGTTCTTTTTTCTGTGTTGTATAGTATATCATCTGTTTTACATAAGATGTTGTCCAGGAAAAGGGCTTCTGCTACCAAAACAACTTTAAAATCCTCTGATATAGAAGATTCTAGGAACAAGTAAAAGGGAGTGTCCATATATATATATATATGTATATATATATATGTATGTATAATTTCTTTTCCCAGACACTTACCCATCTATGGTACTTAAAAAGTTGAGCTGCTAAATCCTTAGGGACAGGCCACTAGTACTATAATACTGATGGCAGTAGAAAGAGGTGAAAATTGGGTGGTAACAAAGGTGGCAGAGTACATGGCAGAATAGGAGTGTTTCTCTTGCTGCACATCTTCAGAGAAAACATGATTCATGTGCCTGCACCTCCAAGTGGCATTGCTGGCAAGGATGAAACCTCTGGGACTGGCAGGACAGAGATCAATGGAATTGCTTAGAGGACCCTGCCCAGCCTGGCTTCTGCTAGGTTCACTTTCTCACTTTTTTCTGGTCGCTGTTCACCTGTCACCTCCATAGAGAGCCTGCCCCTGACATGCTATCTATCAAAACATCTTCTCCCATTAGTCTTCCAACCCTACTCTGCTGCATTTGTCTTAACTTTTTTATCTCTACCTGAATTATATTATATATTTGCATTTTTTATTTGTTTACTGTCGGTCTCCGTGCACTAGAATGTAAGCTCTGTGAGGGCAGGCACTTTGTCTCTTATTTGTCTTTGTCTCTTATTCACTCGTTTCCCCAGTGCCATAGACACTCAATTCAACATTTTGTTGATGGATGGATAAATGAATCCCAGATTTTGTACTTGTCTTTGGCAGAGCTAAAGCTCTACAACTTTATGCATTTCAGAAAGGGTTTGGAACATACCCCTGGCCTATGGGGTTTTTTCCTTCTTTGCCAAATTAAGCTAAAAATGACTTTTCCTATCACGATTATTAAGTTTACACTGTGCATCTATGTTCACAACTATCGGGGAGATAGAAATCCTTAGTAACTGTGAAGTTAACTTTGATTTACATTGAAAAACCCTGATATTCTCAAACACATTAACGTCTCATTTATTTAGCACCCATAAATTTGTAATGGTATGTGCATTACAAATTGGTCTGAAGTATATTTTCTCTATTATTTGAAGTAAGGTTTTGCTGTGTCAATTGATAGTCTGAACAAGATTGCAGGGAAACTGATTAACTACTTAACAAAATAAATGCTCATACAAGTTTTTTTTAGAGTATTCAGCAATACCAGCATATCCATGTTCCAATGGTTTAAATGGTTCATCTCTACTGAGTAAAGCAGATCCAATAGAACCTTGAATTGAAATGCTAACTTTGGATCTTGTTTGACCCTTAAAACAGTACAACTTTGCAGAGGCTGGGACATGAAATTTCTGTATTCCATTTTTGGCAACAAAATTTAAGAAGGAATTAACACAAGAGATGCATGAAAAGATGGTCCCCTTGATGGCTGAGACACAGGTTGCACCTCTAAATTCCTCAATTTCCTTTACTTGTTCATCTAGAACTTATGATTGTCAGGCAAACTCATCTAGTTCCTAAGTCAGTCCTGACTAGGGCCAGAGGCATATTAGCAATCTTTGCTCCTGTCCGTAAAAAAATAATTTAAATAATAATATTGACCATTTCCTGAATATTTACTACATGCCACACACTGAACTATGAACTAAAATAGTATTTCCATTAACCTTCTCGATAAAGCGCATGAGTTAAGCATTATCTCATTTTACAAATGGGGGAACTGAGGTTCAAAGAGGTTTATTAATTTATGCCATGAAGTCCCATAGCTGGTAAACAGCAAAGCCAGGATTTAGAAGCAAATGCTTTTAACCCCCAAGTCACTGCTCTTATCCAGCGCACCAAAGGTAGGTGGCCTTTGGTGCCAAAAACTCAGCCTCAGTGTGATGAATAAACCCTGTGTGCCCTGGTATCTTCCATGTTTTTTCCCTCCAACACTCTTGTGGCTATCCCAGTCCATAGGCCTACAGCTTTGCCTTGGTTTCTCTGCCTAGCCCTGTAGTTATTTCCAGTAACAGCTACTGGCTAGGCCCAATATGTAACTCAGATTTGGCATGTTTCCCTTTCCTAAGGCAACTCCCAGGGACATACTCCACCCCACTGATGAAAACCCTTTGATTCTCATGCCAGTCAGAATGACATATGAGCTTGCTCAGTCCTTAAAAATGCCCATTAGAGCCTTCTCCAGGCTCTGTAGACAACTTAACTTTCCCTCATCCCATCCTGAAGACCATGCCTGCCATCTTTTTTGTTAAGGTTCCATCATGTCTTGAGGTGTAATCCATTTTCCATAGTTTAGCCCAAAGACTTCTTTGGCAGAGGCTTTCTGCCCACATCATTATTTTCGTTTCTTCTAGTGTAATGATTAAACTTGCTCAGTAGCAATTGTTTATCCAAGAACTTAGCAAAACAGCTATTTCTGATTGCAGTGCACCTGGAGATTCAGCCTTGTCAAATGGTGCATTCTTATTCCAGGTGGATAAACTAATAGGGACAGTTGGCTACCTGAAATAATTGAAAATCTTCTAAGCTGACATTCTAGGTAAATTAACTTCCTCCCTTTCCTTATTTCCATCTTTCTGCCCAATCCACTTTCTTCTCCCAGGCAAATTTACTCAATATTCTTTTCGTGTCATCATCTTAATCTTGCCATGAAGACTTCTTCATCAAGCCCTTGGCCCAGAACAATTCACTTCATCCATTTATTATGCGACCATCGTCTAAATGTATGATTATCCATAAAACTCCATCTGAAAAATTGGAAGGGAGGTTGCAATTATCTCCCAACTCTACCTTTTTCCTAAACAAACAACTATTCTTTCTCCTCCTGTCTTTCTATGTTACAAACACATTATCAGTTAACAGCAACTATCAAGATTTCTCTAATGCATTGGTTACGTCTCCAGTTGCAAAATAATACAAAATTAAACCAATTAACTGTATTTTAATAAAATACAACGAGTAGATTTAATTTGATTCATAAAGAGTTTTAGATTTCTATAATTAGGACCTATGGGGACCTTAAGAGTCAGGCAGTTGGTAATAAGCATTATGCTGGGCAGCCAAGGTACTGGACTGGGTGTCAAGAGGACTGAATTTCAGTTCTATCTCTTCCACTAGTCCTCTGTTATATTGGACAATTCTTTCCATATTTTTGGATTCTCTGAAAATACAAGAACTTGGACTACATGATGTCCTAGGTTCTGAAACATCCCATGTTTATAGCATATTACAAACCTGTTTAATGTTTTACTAAAGAACAGATGTTAACTTAAGATTTTTAAAAATTTCATTGTAATCTACCACATAATTTATTTCTACACCATTCAAAATTTCAAAAAAAATTTCTTTAAATTAGACAATTGAGGCTCCTTGTACTCTATTTCCCCTTTATTATCCCGAAGTCTATAATAAAATTTCATTTGAGTGTTCTAGTCCTGCGTCATCTGGGATAAGAGATATGAAGAGACAGGCCCAGTGTCCCTGCTTGGATAGGAGTGTGAAGGGGGTGTGGGTCAGGATGGAGATGTCAGGGACAATCAGTGACTGACCCCAAAGGAAAAGATGAATCTCTGGGACAGACTTGATTCACCAGCCACCCATCACCACTGAAAGATTCTTCTTTTGGTTGCAACCTAGAAAACTACGGGTTTAATATTTATGAAGAAAGGAAGCTTTTCATTTATGTATTTAACTTTCATTCATTTTAATAGAGTAATTACTACATGCCAGGCAACAGGCTAGGAACCGGAGACACAGAGAGAGGAGAGCAGAGGAGCCCAGTGTGTAGAGACAAGCATTAGCCCAATAATACAATTACACCATGTGGTAAGTGCTATCATGGCTCTGGTGTAACAGGTTCCCCCTGTCCACACCATTTGCTCCCCTGTGATGCTCTTTACTCTACTACATGGTAGCAAGTGAGTGTGTGTGTGTGTGTGTGTGTGTGTGTGTATGTGTGTGTGCATGTGAAGATCTGTGCATGAGAACAAGGTCCCAGTCCTTTATCTTAGCTAACATCTTTGCCTAGTTACAAAAGGATTTCCGTAGCCCAGGATTTGATATCTCACAAATGGAAAGGGATGCATTTCTTATTCTGTGAGTGAGGAAGACTGTGGATTCTCTGCTTTCAGATTACTCTCTATATCAACAAGATCTGATTACATCACAAATCACCTACAAGCAAGCACTCTTCACCTAAGTAAATATTATTTTCTTCTAAGATAACTTACATCTCTTATGAGTTATGAGGCTAATGCATTTGTCCTATTAACATAACTTTTGACCTTGCTTCTTACAAAATAATAATCCTGGAAGGATACTGTTAAGAAACATCTGACCTCCTCCTAAACTTACTTATATTATAAAACCCACTATATTAGCTTGGAAAATCTGTGTCCAGACCAGATGGACCTGACCTAAAATACTCTTTTTGATCATATTATCTCTCCCAAGATAGAAGATTAAAATTGTATATGTGGAAGAGCTCCGTTCACCCAATTCATCCAACTAAATTCTGAAGGAAGATAAACTGAAGAATCTGACTTTATCTAGGGCTTTTGTTATGGGAGTTGCTAATAAGCAATGGCAGCAAAAATCTAAAGACCATCTCATTGAGAGAGAATCTAGAGACCCCGCCAGGAAACACCCAAACCTCATGATTCAAGCCGATGTCAACCATTTGTAGGTTTGATCCTGTTGGTTCATTTAGTTACTCATGAAAATGTGTACAGCATTATCTACCATGCATGCAAGATGATGGTAAAGACAGAAGTATTCTGATGTTGTTTATAATCTAGCTGACTCTTTTATCTATCACAAACATATAAACAGTCCATGTTTATTAGCTGTGATGTCCAAAAGATGTATTTTTCTTCTTATAACACATTGCTTCTGCACTAACAATGTAAGAGATCTGTGTTATTCAGTGTTGGCTGAAAATTTTCCAGCACTCTTTTTTTTTTTTTTTCCCCGGTACGCGGGCCTCTCACTGCTGTGGCCTCTCCCGTTGCGGAGCACAGGCTCCGGGCGCGCAGGCTCAGCGGCCATGGCTCACGGGCCCAGCCGCTCCGCGGCACGTGGGATCCTCCCAGACCGGGACGCGAACCCGTGTCCCCTGCATCGGCAGGCGGACTCCCAACCACTGCGCCACCAGGGAAGCCCTTTCCAGCACTCTTGACTATTGAGAAGAACACAGAGAAACATGATTCTCTACCTAGTTACTGATTCTCCCTTGTGTGGGATAGGAGGGTCCAACAGGTGCTCTGGGAACCCATTAAAATAAAAGCACATTTGTGAAAAGTGAAGTCAAAGGAATAAACTAAATTTCTTAGCATATGACCCAGTCTGGAATCTGTGGTTCTATTACTCTCATGGCCTGGTTTCACTAACTGGAGTGTTCATAGAAATGGTATCAGAAGAAGACCTGTGCACATCTCAGCACAGATGCTGGCAAAAGTCCGACCAAATAGAACTCGGCTCTATAACTGATTGAACCAAAGTAACCCAGGGCTGAGAAGCTTGCAGTTTCCTGAAAAGTCTTTAATGTTGGGACTTTGAGATCCAATTCAGCTGCATTTCACTGCATGTTAATAGTGTTCTAATGGGATGAATCTTAAATGTTGTTGGCTTAGTTTTTGAGAGTTTCTTGAGTGTTCTTAAGCCTTGTAGAATGGTGCTCAGAAAAATATGTCTTTAGTGTGCTGGAATCTTGCTGAAAAAGCTAACAAACTTAGACTGCATTCATTGAAATTTAATATGAAGTTGAGACCAGACTACAAAGGGAGTGTTGTGTTCTGTTCTGGGTGCTGGACTTCAACAGTGACATTGACAGTTATAAAATGTAAGGTACAAGAAGTGTCACTCAGGAAGGAGCCTAGGAAGAAAGTTTTACAAATAATAGTTGAGATCATACTGGATGTTTTCCCTGAAGATATGAAGACTTGGTGTTGGTGAAGATGGCAGGAGCTTGGGAAAAATCGAGTTACAAAGAATTGGCTTGTTTAGGTTTACTCCAAAAGGATGCATAAAGACTCACGCAAGTTTCTGGTAGACAGATTTGGGGGTATAAAATCAGGGAAAAAACCCCAGAGGTATTCAAATATAGAAACAACTGTCTCTTAAAACAGAATCCACCCCAGGCTGTGATATTCCAGGTGAAGCTGGGGACTCCACTCTCTGTAATCTGTGATTGGGGGAAGTAAATCTGATTTAGGTACAAAAGGTTAAGGTCTTGGAGTTGGGCACACCTGAGTGTGTATATCACGTCCATAACTTCTTGGCTATAAATATAAGTAAGGAATTTACTTTATCTGAACCTGAGTTCTGTCATTTTAAAAAATAGAGGTAACACTTTCCTCCACATGTTTGTTTTGTAATGAATGAATAAGACATTGTATGTCAATGGTGTATTGAAATGCTTAACACATAGAAAGCACCCCTGAATCACTTGTAGGGCTCCTTTCAGTTTTAAGAATTCTAAATTCTGAGAATGGTGCAGGGAGTATATAATATTTTTTGCTAGGTAACTTTTTCTGTACTTTTCTATCTTTTCTTGTACATATTATGGTCCTGCCTAAACATGTCACTTATTGACTGGGAGTACCTTACATTAAAATCTGTGATCAGAGGTTCTGAAATCAATGTAAGGTTACTCAGGAGATGTTTGATATGTTTAGTATTTCCATTATGGAATCATGAGTGAGCTCAAGTTAAGATATTCTGTTTGACTTTGCCTTCAGTATTGGGGGAAAAAAATCCCATGACACTTTACTGCCTCTTGGGATTTCAGGATTTGTGTTTTGGATTTCCTATAAAGTAGCTCTATTGGAGAAGTCATTTCAACTCTGATGACCTCATATTCCTTATCACGGAAACAAAAATGTGGATTAGATAATCTTTAAAACCTTCCCATCTATAAAAATAACAGGATTTTACTATATGGTCAACTCTGTCAATATTTTTCTAGAAAGATTAGCACCTTGGAAAATGCAATTTGAATTCCAAAAAAAATTTATGATGGCAGAGAACTAGGAAGAAAAAGTGGAAAATTGTTCACTGGAAACTAATAAAGAGAAAAGTAAATTGTACTAATTCAAGGTTAGAAAAATACCAAATTTGGATTACATAAGAGACTTCAAATATACATGAGTCAGGAAGTAAATAAAGAATAATGAAAAGAGATGCACAGGATGTCCTGGAAGACCCAAATCATGTATGAATAGGTCAAGAAAACCTTCAAGGTCCCTTCTTGATAGAGGAGGAAGGGTTTGCCAGATGGACCAAGAGAGAAGACATTTGGGGCTCATATCCAAGTGTGTAAGAAAGGACATGCTATATTTCAGGAGTAGCAAGTGGGACCAGTATGTCAAGAGTTCCAGGTGTATATAAAAAGGCAGCAAAACATGAAGTGGGAGAAGGAATGGGGTCAGAACTTGAAAATGAGTGTTTATTATTCTCTTCTCAAAAAAAATTTAGGCGTGTGTAGTTACGCAGGGGACTTGATAAGTACTGCACAAAAAGAACTAACCAACTGATTTCTTTCTTTCCTACCTGCCTTCCAAAAGCGTTGACCATGCCCCTGTAATAGGGAGGGCAGACCTTGCATGAGATACACCAGATATTCAAATCCTCACTCGAGGCTGCAAGGCATCCTTTGTCTGCACAATTCCATGGTTTGGGAACCTCAGTCTATGTCCAATTTACTCAGACCCCCAACCCCCCTAAAATGTGCTCCATCCTGCTTGGGTGATCTGATTCAGCAGGCAGCCCAGGCTAATATCATTCTTGGTGCCATCCTCAGGAATCTCAGGTAAACTCAGGACATGCTGCTTCACTATGCTCCTTTTTCAGCTCTGCTGTTTTCTAGTTCTCTCTTCCCCTGTTCAGAGTGATAAAGGGTCAGATTAATAAGCCACTAGTCAAGCACGTTTCTGACTAGGGAATATATTCAGGTCTCCTCTTGCAGGCACCCCGAATCTGTATGAGCTATTCTCCCAGAGCCCCCTAAGGAAGAAGTGAAGCCACCAGCCACCCTTCCTTCACAGGTGATAGTGAGGAAGGAAACAGCCCCTCTTTGTGAGCTCTGCACTTTCTAAAGGGTTCACTACCTTTTACCTTCCTGGTTCTTCTTTTTTTTTTAATTAATTAATTTATTTTTTTTACATCTTTATTGGAGTATAATTGCTTTACAATGGTGTGTTACTTTCTGCTTTATGACAAAGTGAATCAGTTATACATATACATATGTTCCCATATCTCTTCCCTCTTGCGTCTCCCTCCCTCCCACCCTCCCTATCCCACCCCTCCAGGCAGTCACAAAGCACTGAGCTGATCTCCCTGTGCTATGCAGCTGCTTCCCACTAGCTATCTACCTTATGTTTGGTAGTGTAAGGTTCTTCTTATAACAACTAGAGTTTGGGCAGTTTTGCTGCCTCCCACAAAGCCCTTCAGGCAAGCTTCTGGAGACCCTTTGTTCTTAAAATGTGACATAATTTGCAGAGTCTTTTGCCCTAAACTTTGGGCCTTAATTGCCCACCTGACGTCTTATACTGTTTTGGAAACTTTGTGGTGCCTATAACTGTGCTTTGCCTTTTAGACTTGGAAGTTTAGGAAATCAGGACAATTTAGACGATTACTATCCAATCCCTTAATTGTTCAATGGAAGAGCTGAGGTCCAAAGACATGAAGTGGTCTGTCTAAGATTACATATTTATTATTGGATACTGGAACCATATCAGTTAGGTTGCTCTTGGTTGTAAGAAACTATAACTCTAAACTGGTTTAAACAATAACAGAATGCATTGTGTCATGTAACACGAAGTCCAGAAGTGGGACAGTCTACAAGGCACAATCAAGAGCTCTGACCGTATCACTTTGCTCTTTGCTCTGCCCTTCTACCAGGTGTCAGCTTTGGGTCAGGCTCTCATTCCTCATGCTTTCAACATGCCTGCTCACTGTAATTGTAGCAAAAATTATTCCTTGTTCTTATCTAACCAGTGAAAGAGATTCTTCCCTCCAACCATACAGTGGAAGTCCTTCTTTGTAATCTGATTGAGCCAAATTGGACATGTGCTCAATCCTGCACCAATACAGCCCCTGGGGGATGCCTGTGCACTTATTAGCTTAAATCTGGGTCCCTGAATAAATCACTAGCTAGCGGATGGTATTACTCTAATTGGCTTAGTTGTTAGGATACATTTTTTGGAGTGCAGATAAGTTCAGCTATTCCTGAGATACATATGACTGTCAAGGAGTGGTGAAGGATGGTTATCTAAACAAAATTAGGAAGGAGGAAATGGATAGTGTATAAACAACAAACAGTATCAACTATAGGAACCCAGGGACCCCATATATTCCAGTCCTATGTTGATTGGCTGACAAGAAAGAAGAAAGATGAAGGACTCTGGAGCTTGTACTTGAGAGAGTACCACATTCAGAACAGACAGTGTGGAATCCTTCTTATGAGTAATGACGCTGAGCCAGTCCAAACAGAAAATAGCTAACTAAAGAGCAACAATTTTATTCTGCTGCCAAGACAATGCCATCTTCTATGACATCACAGGTAGATACAGCAGCACGTTTTATCTTCTGAAGTTGCCAAGGCAACATAGTCTGACCATGACAGTAGAATAAGGTGGGCAGCATAGAAACTGACTTTCTTTTTTTCAATATATTTTTTTCACTATGAAAAGCAATTTAGACTAAAACAAAACTTATTGTTGGAGAATATTTTAGATACCCGGAGATAGGTTAGCCAGAGATAAGGTAATTAATTTTTTAATTCAATATTTTTTAGACATTCTTCAGTGGGTTAAAATGATCAATAAATTATTATGGGTTGGAGCCTTCTATGATGGGTCTCAGTTGTTTTGTTTTACTTCTTTGTCTAAGTCTTTTTGATTTTTTGAATTTCTTATCAATATGACACAGGTCTGTGCAGATCTGGCTTTTTTTTTTTCTCTTGAATTTTTTTTCTCTATCAACTTCTGCCCAGCTCTCTTGAAGCTAACTGATGAGACTCATTCAATATTTTTTTGTACTTATATTCCACAGTGCCTATGATAGAACTAGACAAATAGAATGTATTTAATTAGACTTGTTGGTGAATTGCTCTTTCCTTGTGTTTTCTTATTTTACTTTATATTCCACCACCAATTTTCTAAATTTATTTTTCTTACTTGCTTCTTTTTAGTAGAGATTTGTCCAAAACTAATAATGGATTGAAAATGCAGTTTACAAAACAGCATGAATCTCAGTAAAGAAGCATAACTTACAATATCTGTTTACCAGCCTAAGATGTAATTTGGTATACCTCTTTCATCTTTTCAGTTAGTGACTGAAACTTTCATAACCCTAATAAGCAACAGAAAGCCCAGCATCTCCTGCCTCAGGTTTCAGCACTAACTGTAAGAAATATGGGGCTTTCTCATTCATTAATTTATTCGTAGAAAAAAATAATTATGGCATGACCATTATGTGCTAGGCACTGTTGCAGATGCTGGAGATACAACAGTGGAAGAGTTCTGCTCTCAGATACTTTTAGATAGAGAGAACTAGGAAATCTATGTGCTCTAGCACTGATGCTTTGATCATTTCTACGTAGTTCACTGTTGAACACTCATTCTATACCATTAGGTTAAAACCTGTCCACAATTAGGTGTTACCTTTCCATGTCCAGATCCTTAACCAGTGTTGCATTAGCACCTCACCGTGAGGTCCAGAGTTATTTTATCTTTGTTTGAATTCGTAGCCATTTCCTCCAAAGCTTATAATTGAATCAGGAAAAATAAATCTTGCAGGCATTGTATTTGTGTGAAATGATTTCCAGGTAACTTAAGTTTTTTAAAGTAACTTTCACCATGGCTTAAGCTTTTTATAGTGATCATGCATCAAATTTGTAAACAAATAAACAAATGAACAAAAGAACAACTGAAAATAATACATCTGGAGGCTTCTAGTCTCCATCTAGTATATAGAAAGCTGAAAAAAATGTTGCTTCTAACAACAGAAGATTCCAGAAAATCCAACAAAATTCTAAGTTTTCTTAGGAAAGCCTGGACAGGGGGAGAAACCACTGTTATGAGAAAAGCAAAAAATCCTGCCCAGACACTTCTCCCCTAAGGAACAAATACTTAGGTTGTCAGTGGAAGGGCAGCAAATACTTTGTCCCCAGAGTACAGGTGAAGACTCATTTCGGCTGAGGGAAGAAAAAAAGAAAAAAACCTCTATGACTAGAGAATGGGCAGGGAACTGGACCTGGCTCAGACAATTTGAGGTCTCCTATTCTGGGGGAAGGCAAGACCACCAAGTTTAAACTCTGAGATCCTTGGATATAGAGCCTGCCTAAGAATGAGGCAGAAGCAGGGCAACAGAGAATACCTCCCACATCCCACTACCACTACTGTGCTAGCAACCACCAAGTATCAAGTAATAGTAGTCTACTGCTGGGTGAAAGGCAAGAGTATAGGAGAGACAACTTCTCTGATATGCAGGTGAACAGGGAAGGTGTAAAGCTGAGAGTAGAGCAGGAACATTGAAAAACCATCTGGCAAACCAGCCCCCAACTTAAGCACAATGTAATACTAGGGGAATGAAACTGGTGAGACACTAAAGCAACAACAAAGTTGAAACCAGCTGAATTTCTGATCACGTTGACTCAAACCCCAACAGAAGACGTTATTCCTATTTGCAAGCATAAATAATATGGATATTTATTACACTCTCTACTGTTCTAGGTACTATATCCAGCATGCAATAAAAAGATAAAAATAACCCCTGTCAACAGTGTCAACCACTGTCAAGATAAAAATAACCACTGTCAAAACAATCAACAGGATCATACCCAGTAATTACCCAAGTATTGGGACTATCAGCCAGGAATTTAAGTCAACAATGATTAATATATTAAATACACTGGGAGAAAAGATGCACAACGTGCATGAACATATGGGGACTATCAACCCAGAGAACTGAATACTGAAGTAGTATGCCAAACAGAAATGCTTGAAATAAAGGATACAGGTAGCAGAAAAAGAACAACCTAATGGATACATCAGGGGAATCAATACACCTGAGGAAAGAATCAATAAACTGAAGAAATTACCCAAACTAAAACACAAAGTAAAAAAAGGAAACAGAACAGAGAATTCAGAAACTATGGAATAAAATCAGTCATCTCATATATGTATAATTGGAACTCCAGAAGGAGAAGAGAGAATGACACGGAAAAAAGTATTTGAAGAGATGACATCCAATAATTTTCCCAAATAATGAAATATATCAAATCACAAATCCAAGAATCTCAGAAAACGCTAAGTACAAAAATACCAAACACATGCACACCTTCCCCCCACCAAGAGACATTATATTCAAACTACTGGAAATGAAAGTTTAAGAGTAAATTGTAAAGGTATTCAGGGAAAATAAGACATATATAGAGAAACCAACCAACCAACCAAATTACAGCAGACTCCTCATCAAAAACTATGCAAGCTGGGAACCACAGAGTGGTATTATCGGAGTGCTAAAACAAAATCTGTAAACCTATAATCCTATACGCAGTGAAAAGACATTTAGAAACTGAAGGAGAAAAAAAGACTTTTTCAGAAAAATAAAAGCCAAGAAAATTCTTCTTAGCAGAACTGCACTGCAAGGAATGTTTAAAACAGCTCTTCAAGGAAAGGAATGTGCTACCAGAGAGAAAAGTTGATGTACACAAAGAATGAAGATCTCTGGGAATGGTGAAAATAAATGTAAATATTTTCTTTTTAATCACTCTGAAAGATAATTGACTATCTAAAGTAAAATTAATAATGATGTATTATGGCACATGTAAAAGTAAAATGTATGACAGTGACAGAACCAAGTATAAGTGGGAGGACTAGGGAGCATGTACTATGAGGTTATTACATAACACTTGAAGTAGTATAATACTAGTTTAGGAAAACCATGCTTCATTAATGGTGAACATTGTGAACCTTGGAACAACCACTTAAAATAAAATGTTTTTAAATGATAAGTTTTAATAAAAAATATATTAATTGTTACATCAAACATAAATTGTTTAAACAACAACTAAAAGAAATGATCAGATTTGATAAACAAGCAACTCAACTATATGCTCTCTATAAGAAACTCTTTTTAAATACGGGTTAAAAGCAAAAGAATGGAAAAAAGATTTGCCATAAAACACTGATCGAAAGAAAGCTAAAAAGGGTAAGTATCAGACCAAGTAGACTTTAGAACAAGAAATATTACCAGGAAAAATGAGGGACATTGCATAATGCTAAAGGGGTCAATTTATCAGGAAGACGTAACGATCCTAAATGTGTATGAACTTAACAATGGGGCTTCAAATTATCTGAAGCAAAAACTAGTAAAATAAAGAAAAAATTGACAAATCCACATTATAGGTGGAAACTTCAATCCTTCTCTCTCAGTAACTGATAAACAAATGGACTTTTAATATCAGTAAGTATAGAGAAGATATGAACAACACTATCAACAAACCTGATCTAATTAACATTAGCAGAATACTCCTTCGAACAACAGCAGAGTACACATTATTTTCAAGTGCAGGTAGAAGTACACGATAGACTATTTTCCTGCAAAATGTTTCCATAAAAAAAACTTCAATTAATTTAAAAGAATTGAAATTGTATAAAACATGTTATCATATAGAAATAGGACTGATCGTCAACAGAAAACTACCTAGAAGACCCTGAAAAACTTGGAAATGAAACAACACAGTTCTAAGTATCCCATGGTTCAAAGAGCAAAACACGATGGAAATCAGAAAATATTTTTAAATAGATGAAAATTAAAACACAATATACTAAAATTTGTGTAATATAGCTAAAGCAGTATTTGAAAGGAAATTGCTGCCCTAAGATGTTTATATTAGACAAGAAGAAAGGTCTCTAATCAGTAAGATAAACTTCCACTTTAAGAAAATGGAAGAATATTTTAAATCCAAAACAAACAATAGAAGGAAATACTACAGATCCCTACAAAAATCAACAAAATATAAAGCAAAATAATGAGAGAAATCAAAGCTGGTTCTTTGAAATCAGTAAAAGTCAATTAATCTCTAGCCAGTCTGATCAGAAAGGGGAAAGTCACAAATGAGAATAGTGACACCTCTACATATTCTACAGATATTAAAAGATTCTAAAGGAATATATGAGCAACTTTATTCCAATAAAGTAGCTGCCATGGGCTGAGTGTTTTCAGGAAAAGCTTGGCTGGGTGTTTTAAGGGACTGAGTGACCACAGAGTAGAGAACAAAGAAATTTTTGTGGATGATGAAACTGTTCTATATTTTGATTGTGGTGGTTGCACGACTATATGTGTTTGTTAAAATTCACAGGACTGTGCATTATAAAAAAATTCTATTTAATGTAAATTCATGAGTTTCTTTAGATTAAGGATCTCAATCGTCATTGTTTCTCAATCATCCTTGACATATGTAATAGCTATCCTTAACTTCTGGGCTTTTTTAACCTCTTGTTTTTAACTTATGTAGATTAAAAAGCTTAGATATCAAAAATTTTAGTTATTAAAAATTCTTTTCATGAAGATTGGAGGAGATTATTCAGACAGGATAACTATATGCAATGCATGATTGGATCTTGAACTGAATCCTAGAACAGAGAAGGACATTATTGGGAAAACTGGTGAAGACTACAAGATAGAAAAATAGAGTCTGAAACATGATTTTTAATTTAAATATATTGCTTAAACTAGTAATGTATGTAATTCAAATGAGAACAAGATTTAAAATTAAAGAAGAAAAAATACACCACGTCTTTGTGCTGGTGCAACTGAAGGAAGTCCCAGCATCACCCACCACTGGCCACCTCCCGAGTTGACTTGTGTACCGAAGCAAAGGACATAAGACAGGAAAGATGTGCTGCTCCTGAATGTTTGTGGCTACCCTGGTCTCTCTTGACTCTCTATTCTGGGATATGTGATATTACTATTTAACAGAAAGGAAAGCTTAGAACTAGTCCAGGCAAAGATAAGTGAGAGATCTAAGCCTCATCTCACCCTTGTCACAGACCTCTTAATGAAGCTTTGTGTGCGCCAATGGCAAAGAATCTGAAATCAAGAAATCCATAACTTATAACATTGCACATTTACGTTTTGCATATGACAACTCTTTATTGTAGAATGAAACATTTTCTTGTTGACATAGGCACCCATCACTTCCTGGGCAGGTAACATTTTCTTGTTGACATAGCCATCCATCACTTCCTGGGCAGGTCTAGAGCTGCTCATGAATTTCAAGGATCAACTCCCACACTTCTTTTGCAACCCTCATGTGTTCACCACACAATCTGGCATTTACCTCTTCCTTCACATACAGCATTTGAGCCGTTTCATTTTAGAGATTATCCCATAAAACTTTCTCAAATCTATTTATCTGCATGTCCTTGGTGCCCCTCAGTCTTCTGCCAGAATTTCTATATAATTGGAAGGAGTTCAGACTTTTTTTTTTTTTAAGGGAAACAAGCTTCCCTGAGTATTTCCTCAGTATGTTAATGCATCCACGGCAGAAAGAACTGGCTGGTGTCCCCCATCCCTTAACGAACACAGTAAAAATGGGTGCATCACCAAATTAAAATAATTTAATCTTGAATCTCTTTGGAAGCAAACATCCAAAAGGGAGCTAATGTTATTCTTTTATGATAAAACTTTTGTCTAGATTTCTCTAAGAAAATGACTGCAAGATCAGGGAAACTTCTTGATAGTTGAAGAAATTTTCCTTTACATTATAGGTTTAGATTACACTGCTCCCCAGCCACCATTCCTCCAAATTAATGACTTTTCTAAGGATATATACATATAACTGGTAAGAATTTTCAAGCCATATGCTTAGATATGTATAGGAAATAAAAATTTTTTCCCCTGAGAACTAGACCCAGTTTCTTCCTTAAGAAAGGAACTGCTCCATCAGTAATGGGACACATGTGGCCAATTCAGAGTAAACTTTGACATCTTAGGCTTTTTTAGATGATTTAAGGAAAGTATTGTCCCTGCACACTTTTTCCTCAACCGTTTTTCCTCTGATATGGCACCTAGGTTTCTGGTGGCCCTCAGAGCCTCCTGACAATTACATGATGGAGGAATTGTACTAGCTCCCGGGTACCCCCAGCTCCTCCATCTTTCAGTGTCACATCCACATCCTCTTGGCTACACCAGAAATATTTTGCTGCTCTCACTGAGTGAAGGAGCTCAGAGTCCACCTCTGGCTCATTGGCCTGGGATCCTCACACTGCATCTCCACTCTACTCCCATAACCGTGATGATGTGGAAAACTCCCCAGCTTCTCCCCCCTCCCAGTACAGGTGGGAAGCCGAGCATAGGCCTTCACTAGTCTAACACCCTCATATTTCTCTGAGTGCATTATCATCCCTTACATCCACCACTTTGACGTTGAAGGAAGGACAGAGATCAGTGCCACATTTCAAAGCCCCTCACCAGGTTCTCTTCTGAATTTCTTAGAACTCTCTCTTCTCAACTCGGAGGTATTTTAACACCTCCTCAGTGTTTGTGCTTACTTATATTTTTGCGTGTGTCATGGGGGATGAATGAGACAATGGAGTGGAAAAAAATAACTAGAAAAATGTTCTTAGAAATCTACAGTGTATTCCAAGACCTCAGCTTTTTTTTTTTTAATAGATTTTATTTTTTAGAACAGTTTTAGGTTCACAGCAAAATCAAGCAAAAGGTACAGAGACTACCCCTTACAACATGGGTATGCCTTCCCTATTCTCAACATACCCCACCAGAGGGTCCATTTATTATAACTGATGAAGCTACATTGTCTGTAAATGTTCAACTAAATTGAACCAAAGTTCATACTTCACATTAGAGTTCGCTCTTGGTGGTGTACTTTCTATGGTTTGGGTCAAATGTATAATTACACATAACCGGGATTATGGTACCATACAGAGTAGTTTCACTGCTCTAAAAGTCCCCTGTGCTTCACCTATTTATCCCTCCCTCCGCCTAAGCCCTGGCAGCTACTGATGTTTTTACTGTCTCCAGAGTTCTGCCTCTTTCGGAATGTCATAAATTTGGAATCATACAGTATATAGCTTTACAGACTGACTTCTTTTACTTAGAAATAGGCACTCTTCTAAAAGATTCCACTATACTTCATTGATGCTAGGATGCATCATTTGTAAGATACATTACTGTTTTATGCGCCACTAGGGGAAAATACGCTACTAATTGAATACGAGCAATGCTTTCTTGCATTCTGAATTTTATTTTATACTAATCAAAGATGGCACTTAATGGACTTTTTTAATCAGAGATCACAATCGTTCACACATTAAACAGGAAAATACAAGTGAAATAAAGTATTTAATGTCTTTCTAAAACTCATTTATCTTTGGAGACTGTCTCTTAGTAACTTTTGAGGGTCCCCACTTCAGAATTCCTGTTCCAGGATTTTCTTCCAGCCCCTGACACCCATTTTCCAGTTTTGACACTGGAGCTTCCGGCACCTTACTAGAAGAGCATTTTCCAACAATCAAGAGGCACGTTGCTCCTAAAATCATCCTGAGATGGCTTGTGGCCTGACACCTGGAGCGATTGCAAGGGTCCTGTCTCCCCACCTCAACAGCAGTCTTAGCCCAGGAGCAGCCGATTACAATTTCATCAGGACCACAGTGTGGACATCAGCGGGTGGAAGCCCCACTCATTGTCAGCACATCCTGATTTTAAGATGTTAAAACAAGAAAAAAAAAGTGCTCTTAGAATTGATGATATACAGGTAAACCATCTAATCTTCACACCCCTCTGAGGCAACTACAATTATATCTCCATTCTACAGATAAGGAACCTGTCTTCGTCTGTTCGAGAGGTTATAACAAATTACCATAGACTGGGTGGCTCATAAACAACAAAAATTTATTTCTCACAGTTCTGGAGGCGGCTGGAAGTCCAAGATCAGGGGAGCAGTATGCTCAAGTTCTGGTGAGGGCCCTCTTCCAAGTTGGTTAAGAGGTTTTATCGAGTTTTAACCTCCTTCCCCCTTTACCAGTGGGCAGTGGGTGAGGTTGAAAGTTCCAAACCTCTACTCACTTTTTCTGTTTGGTGACCAGCCCCAACCAGAGGCTATCTAGGGGCCCCACCCTAAGTCATTTCATTAGCATAAATTTAGCTGTGCTCAAAAGTGAATGACAAAAAACACTCCTGCCACTCAGGACATTCCAAGAGCTTCAGGAGCTTTGTGCCAGGAGCCAGGGACAAAGACTAAATGTATTTCTTACTAGGCCACAAGCCCAAATGTCCATTGATGGATGAATGGATAAGTAAAATGTGGTATACACATACCATGGAATATTATTCAGCCTTACAAAGCAATATAATTCTAATATATGCTACAACATTCATGAACCTTAAAAACTTTAAGTTAAATAAGCACAAAAGAGCAAATGTGATATAATTCCACTTGTAAGAGGTACCCAGAATTTGACTAAATTTACAGAGACAGAAAGTAGAATAGTGGTTATCAGGGGCTGAGAGCAGGGAGGGAAGAGTGGAAAACTATTGTTTAATGAGAATAAAGTTTCATTTTGGGATGATGATGCCAACGAAAAATTGGCACTTGTCATCTGCCTCTACAAGGATTAGGTCACTAGCTACTGTAGTCGTTGACCTTCAACTCACCCCGAAGTGAGTTTGGGGTGGAAATCAGGAATGAGGCACTCTGTGCTCTGGCAGAACAGGCCTTCAGATAGTTACATATTTTCCAGAGAAGATTTTATGAGCCCAAATTCTTGCATCTTCTCACATCTAGAAAAGCACTGAAATCATTAACAGAGACATCTGCTCCTCGTGACGAGCAATATAACCTCCTGCAAAAAATGTGTGCTTGGGGCCTCCCTGGTGGCGCGGTGGTTGAGAGTCCGCCTGCCGATGCAGGGGACATGGGTTCGTGCCCCGGTCCGGGAGGATCCCACATGCCGCGGAGCGGCTGGGCCCGTGAGCCATGGCTGCTGAGCCTGTGCGTCCGGAGCCTCTGCTCCGCAACGGGAGAGGCCACAACAGTGAGAAACCTGTGTACAGAAAAAAAAAAAAAAAAAGTGTGCTTGCTTGCATGTATCCCCTTTCACCAAAATCACATATATACTGACTGCACCCACACCTTCAGAGAAGTTCCTCAAAGCTATCTGAGAGGCTATTTCCAGGCTATAGTCCTCATTTCGCCCCAAATAGAGCTTAATTCACAAATTTCTAGAGATAGCTGGTGGTGATGGTGCACAAAACTGTTAACATACTTAATACCACTCAATTGTACGTACACTTAAAATGATCAGAATGGTAAATTTTATGTTATGTATATTTTGTGCCAATAAGAAAAAGGAAGAACACACACACACACACACACACACAAATGCACTATATGAGGCTTTGTTAAAGAATTGGATGTTAAGATATCAAGCGAAGCACCTCAATCTGTTGACTTTCTAGCCACCCTCCCTTGATAAGAAACTGTAGGGAAGCATTATTTCATGGTGTCTCCAGGGTCCTCTGGGAACTCTTTCCACTGAAAACATAAGACCTGGCTTTGAAGCAAGGAATCCAGGAGATTCCAAGAGTCAGGGTAAAGAATTTGTGAGCAAATTCTCCCTCGTGGCTGATCGTCTCCGAAATCTAAGGACTGGTTATTCTTTTTTGAGTAGTCCATTGTGTTCAGTTTCCTGATGAGAGCAAGGTGGATGTTCAAATAAGCTTCACCTTTTAGTTGGATGTAACCAGTTTTGCTCACAGTCAAGTTATTTATTTAGATGTATGGCACCAACTGGTATGGGCAATTGTGTCCAACCAAAATTCATGGGTTGAATTTATAACTTCCAGTATTTCAATGTGACTGCATTTGGAGATAGAGTCTTTGAAGAGCTAATTAAGTTAAAATGAGCTCATTAGGGCAGGTCCTAATCCAATATGACTGGTATCCTTCTAAGAGGAGATTTAGACACATACTACACAGAAGGACGACCTTGTAAAGACGTGGAGAAGAGCCATCTGTAGGCCATCTGAGGCCGTGGAGGGAGGTCTTGAAGAAACCAAACCTGCTGACAACTTGCTCTATAACTCTAGCTTCCAGGATGGTGAGAAAATAAATTTCTCTTGTTTAAGCCACTCAACCTGTGGTATTTGTTACAACAGCCCTAGAAACTATACACAGTCTTTGAGGGAAGACTCTACTTGCTACAGATTGAAGCAAAAGAACTTCTTGGATAAAAACTGTGGTATTTGACTAAACATTTCTCCCCAAAGGGTAAGCTTGTTCCTACCTATATAATTTGCTTTCCAGGTAAAAACACAGGACATTGTACACTTTTCTTTTGATACTAGTAAAAGACTGTGAGCTCCTACTTGCAGGGACATACTTCATTTCTTAAGTTGTTCTGTCAGTCTTTATAACAGACATTGCCACTTTTCTAGTGCACTGCTAAAGTGCTATAGCTTCCATTACTAAATACCTGTTTGCTCTGTTTAAATTTTTTTTATTTTCTTTTATTTGTTATACATTCAGCTAGAAATGAATTAGCTTGATCTTGGTCGTCAATTCAAAAGGGAGCCCTCAGGTGGTTATAACCAATTGCTATAAAGCAAAACTTATAATGAGATTCAGAGGAACAAACAGAGATACAACATCTTCATGTCTTTGGCTGGAAAAAAATACTGAAGTACTGGGCAAGATTTTTTTAAAACATTTTTGTGTAAAGCAATATTCTATGTGTTTTACATGTAATAACTAATTTAATGCTTACAACACCATAGAGACTCTTATTATCCCTATTTAATAGTCACGATGAGCTTATTTTACTTGCCTCTAATCGCGTAGCTGAGAAATGGTAGCGCCAGCTTGTGAGTTCTGGCCTTGTGGCTCCAGGGCCCACCCTCTCAATGGCTATTCTTCAAGTCCCCCTCCCACTTGCACACCAATTTTTACTTGTGAGACTCTGGTTAGTTATGTTAGAATTTGCTTTTCATGATCTGTGTCTCTTGGTCTTTTATTCATATATACCACCTCTTTATCTCTCTGGGCTGCATTATAGGTAATTCCTTCAAATTATATTTTCCAGCTCATTGTCTCTGCAAGTCTGTTTAACTTTCTGTTTCACTCAACCACTGAGATCTGTGTGTGTATTTGAAATCTACAAATCTTATTTAGTTCTAAAACCTGCCTTAGCTTTTTTAGTATTCTGGGTCTTGTTCCTTATTTTTTATTTTCTCTCTGATTTCTTTGAAACTTTTGCACATGGTTATTTCACATTTTCATCATATCATTACAATATCTGCAGTCTTTGGAAGGTCTAAGTCTTTATTGTGTCTGCTGCCTCTCAGTTATTCCTTGTATGTTTTGTGGGTTTTTAAAAAAATTGTGGATTATAGTTTATTGAATGAAATCTATGAGAATCCCAAGAGCCTATGTTGGACATGTTGATTGCAAGGATGTGAACATTTTCTTCCAGGCCATCTCATCTTATAGCTCCCTCTTCTGCTCGCTTACTTCTTGCTTACTGTTACTATTACTGTTTATTTAATTCTTAGACCCTCATAAATTTCCCTTCACTCTAATAAGTGCTACAATGCATTAACATTAGTTTACTGTGTTTGTGTAATTCATCATCTAATTATATTTTATCTGGAAGGCCCTTTAAAGTAACTAGTTGACCATATTGCCAGAAATTGATAACCACATCTTTCTTTCATAAGGTAAAATTTTCTAGGCAGGCTGAGTGTGGGTTGTCTGAAACTCTAAAAAATTTTTGCATGCATTCTCCAGGAATATAACACAACTTCTGGTTATCTACGTGCAATCATTCCAGACTCTTTGATTTTCTAATGAAAGAAATGAAGGTTAGAGGGGAGAAATGACTTGTCCAAGTTATTTCTGCAATTGAAAAACAAATTTAATAAAAGAATTAGAACTGATCACTAGGAACAAAGAAACTTTTCAGGTTTACCCAATGGTCTGTGAATTAGACTCAGAAAAAAATTGAGAGAAAATGGCAAAATAAGAGCTCTCCTAGCAGCAGACTGCTTGGCCTGTCTGAGCAATCCAGGATATTCAGCAGAGACACCTTCTCCACTCGTTTGGGGTTCAAACCACAGTTCTTTCCAACTTGAATCTGATCAGCACTCACAAGCTGGGGTGATAAATTGGAAGGAAAGAAAATTTAACAATTGATCAGATAACTTGTTGTGTCCTGGACACATAATAAGTTACCTCATTCTAGGATTCCATGGGAATGACCCAGATCTAGATGCTTTACTCTGCAAGACTCAAGAAAGCATATACATTTGCATTCTTAGACTGATAACAACTGGCTTGTCATATTCCAAGGGAAATTTTGCAAAAGTCTTGCTTGACCAGAAGTGTCCACATCAGGAGCTTGGGGTTTAAAAGGTCTCAATTTTGTGGGCTCTGAGAAAGCCTGAGATCACTTTAGATCACAGATGAAGGAGTGAGGAGGGAAATCTGTCTTAGCAACTTGTCAGAAGCCTGACTCACCTTTTTGTTATGAAGACAGCAGATTAGGGATGCCTATAAACTAACATAGACAGATCTTTCTGAAATCAGTGTATAAGTTTTTGTAAATAACACTTGTTATACCCCCAGTGGCTAGCGTAAAGCCACACATATCAAAGGCTTTCAAATAAATACTTGTTGATTGAATTTGTTATGAAGTAAAAATTATTGAACCCTGTTTCTGAGCTTTAGTGACAGAATTGCTTTGTGCCACTGGATGGTGCTATAAAACCACTCACAAATACACACAATACAGCTTCTGATGCTTTCTGGCCTCCCAAGCATGAGATATTTCTCTGTCTCAGCTTTTCAAATGACCTTAATCTGGATATCATGCACTTTTCTTTCTGAGAAAAGCTGAAAGCATTTCCAATTCATTCTTTATTTAAACGACTTTATTTTTGTAGAACAGTTTAGGTTGACAGCAAAATTAAGAAGATACAGAGATTTCTTATACATCCCCTACCTGACCCTTGCATAACCCCTCTGCATTATCAACATCCCCCGCCAGGGTGGTACACTTGTTACAATTGATGAACTTACATTGACCCATCATAATCACCCAAAGTCTTCAGTTTACATTAGGATTCATTCTCAGTGTTGTTCGTTCTGTGGGTTTCAAATGTAGAATGACATGTATCCATCCTGATATTATCGTACAGAGTATTTTTCACTATCCTAAAAATCCTCTCGTTCTGCCTTTTTATCCTTCTCTCTGATTCATTCCTGAAGGCAGGGATTGTTCCAGCAACACTTCTGCTAAAATTGGATCCATGCTGGGAAGATTTCTACAGCTCTGACATTCGGATGATAGACACATCTATGGAGCATTTTGTTGTTTTTGTCAGGGGTGGCAGTTGTAGATTAATTAATAGAAAGAAAGGAAACCAGGAATTCTAGGCTTTGGGTCCCAGACCCAACATCCCCTTATGACTTTCCTCAAAGTGAAAATGTTTAACTTGACCAATGATTTTCAAATTGTGCTCTTGTTCCTCAGTGACCTAAGGATTCTTCAGAGATACTTTTGGCTACCAAGGGGTGTGTGTGTGTGTGTGTGTGTGTGTGTGTGTCTGTGTGTGTGTGTGTGTGTGTGTGTGAGTGTGTGCAGAGGGGGAATGAGAGCAGGACTGATCCTTCCAACCCTTTCAACCAGAATAGCTCCATGTCAGGGATGGGGATAGGAAACAAAATCTTTTTGTTGTCATTGTTTTTAAGAATGTTACCCTCTTTCAGAAGAAAATTTGAACAAACTACCAGGCTCAAGGATCTCAAAGGCCCTTCCAGTCCTAACAGCCTATGGTTCAAAGTTCTTTCATTTCTTGGTTGAATGTTTCACCTTGGTCGACCTGCATGCAGGCTAAGAGGATGAGAGGCTCTGGATTAGCCTGAAAGCAGCAGGCAGGTCTGTGCTCACCCTCAGTGCCCTTTCCTTAGTGTCGTCTCCTTCCTGTGACCATGAGTGCTGGCTGCCTGGCTCAAACAAGCCACGACTTAGGAGGAGGTCTTTGGAGAAAGATTGGAGAGACACAGAGCACTGTGGTAGTACAATTAATTGAAAAGATACCCACTTCTTATAGTGGCCTGGGGAAAGTACATAGGCAGAAACTGAAGGCCAAGGCCCTGTAACAGGAAAGCATCAACCCAGGGCCGACTGTGCATAGAGGCAGGAGCCAAGTGTACACAGAGAAGAGGGTCCCAGAGATGGACAGGTGAGAAGACGATGTCAACCAGTTCAACAAGCATGTTTTGAGTGTCTTCTGTATGCTGCACTCTAAGGATACAGAGAAGAATGTAAGGAGATATAAAGAGATGGGAGACAGACACATAAATGGAGAGCCATCAGGCCATATGTAAGTGCTTTGGGAGTGAATGGAATAGGTTGTTAGGGCAATTGAGAGAGAAGGCACTGAATCTAGTTGGTGGCTTTGGGAGACATCCTGGAGGGACAGACACCTAAACTGAATCTCTATTGACCCAGAGACCACTGCTGCAATCATACTTAATGAAAAGGCTTTTATCAGTTTTTTATGAAAGTTGTTTTAAATTAATTTTTATTGGAGTATAATTGATATACAATGTTGTGTTAGTTTCTGTATGAAAGTTTTTAAACTCAGACTTCTGTATATCTTTGATGGTTGCTTTCATCCCATAGGTAGTATTAATAGCTACTCTTCATTAAGTTCTAAGCATAGTGCTAAGCACTCTACATATAATTCCACATTTAATCCTCACAACAATCTCATGGTAGAGGAAGGTATTAAGACCCTTACGTTGGAAACTTTTTATGGAAAACATCAAGCCCATACAAAAACCTTTTTTTAAGTATGATTATTTTTTTAATTAATTTTTATTGGAGTATAGTTGCTTTACAATTTTGTGTTAGTTTCTTCCTGTATAGCAAAGTGAATCAGTCATACATATACATATATCCACTATTTTTTAGATTTCCTTCCCATTTAGGTCACCACAGAGCACTGAGTAGAGTTCCCTGTGCTATACAATAAGTTCTTATTAGTTATCTATTTTATACATAGTAGTGTATATGTGTCAGTCCCAATCTCACAGTTCATCCCTTCCCCCCTTGGTAACCATAAGTTTGTTCTCTACATCTCTGACTCTATTTCTGCTTTGCAAATAAGTTCATCTCTACCATTTTCCCAGGTTCCACATATAAGTGATATTATACGATATTTGTTTTTCTCTTTCTGACTTACTTCACTCCGTATGACAATCTCTAGATCCATCCACATCTCTGCAAATGGCACTATTTTTTATCCGTTTTATGGCTGAGTAATATTCTGTTGTATATATGTGCCACATCTTCTTTATCCGTTCCTCTGCTGTTGGACATTTAGGTTGCTTCCATGTCCTGGCTATTGTAAATAGTGCTGCAATGAACATCAGGGTGCATGCACCCTTTCAAACTATGGTTTTCTCCAGATATATGCCTAGGAGCGGGGTTGCTGTGTCATATGGTAGCTCTCTTTTTAGTTTTTTAAGGAACCTCCGTACTGTATAATTAGTTTCAGTATACTCATCACCCAGTATGAACAGTTATCAACTAGGAGCCAATGGTGTTTCATTTATACCTCACACATTTTCTGATGTCAGGAGTATGTTGAAGCAAATTTCAGACATCATGTCTTTTCTGTACATAGGTCAATGCCTTAATCTAAAAGATAACAAATAAATGTAACCACAAGTCTGCTGACAGCTAAGATGGAGTTAAGGGACTGGATTCACACTCCTGCCTGAAATAACCAAAGAAAAAGACAAAATACGTGAAATGATGTTTTTTTTAATACAGTGGATATCAGACAATGAAGGACAATGATATCCCAGATACGAGGAACAGATGAGGTATGCCCTCCCCTTGCCCTGCTTATCTCCCTCAGTTCAGCTGTGACAGGGCAGAGGAGCACAGAGAAGCAGGATGGGGTCCCTGGGCAGCTTTTTGTAGAAGTGATCATTTGACTGTAAAATTCAAATGGAAATGCAAATGACTCAAAATAGCCCAAGTAACTTTGAAACAGAAGAGCAAGGTTGGAGAAGTAGTACCACCTGATTTCAAAACTTATGATAAAGTTACAGTAATGAAAACAGTGCCATAATTGGCATCAAGGTAGGCAAATAGATCATTGGATCAGAACAGAGGGTCCAGAAGTAGATCACATGTATGTGACAACTGATTTTTAATGAAGCACAAAGGAAATGAGTGGAGAAAGGATAATCTTCAACAAATAGTTCTGGAACAAGTAAATATCCATATGCAAAAAATGAAGTTTGATATATCACGTACAATATAGAAAAAATAACTCCAAATGGATTGGAGACTTTTGTGACCTTGGGTTAGGCAAAGTCTTCTTAGATATGACATCAAAAGCATAATATGCAAAAATAAAAAATTGGTAATTTGGATTTCATCAAATTTTAAGACATGTGCTCTTTGAAAAATCCTGTTAAGAGAATGGAAAGACAGCCTACAGCCAACAAAAGATATTTGCAAATCATATGTCTGATAAAGGACTTGATCATATATATAATCAAGTCACTTCACCAAAGAAGATATAGATATAGACGTAGATATAGACGAAGATATAGACATAGACGAAGATATAGACATAGAGGTAGATATAGACATAGAAGTAGATATAGATGTAGATATGGAAAATAAGAACTTGAAAAGATGCTCAACATAATTAAGCATTAGGGAGATGTAGATTAAGGCTAGAGTGCAACCCTATTACAAACCTATTATAGTGGCTAAAAATAGAAACAATGGACCATGGCAAATGTTGGCAAGGATATAGAGCTTTAACTCATATGGAACGCGGAAGAAGTTTGCCGAACACATTGCCAGTTGCTTTGCTTTGCCAATGCTGCAAGGGGATATCTAGCTAGGGAACCAAAATGTGAGGTAAATGCAGTAAAATCAGACCTGAGAATATGGTCATTTGCCTCCCAAGTTAGGAACATTGAACAGTGAGGGACCCTGACAGATCCGGGAGTTTTGAGGTTTAGTGGGCACATAACACAGAGTAGGCTTCAGAGGGTTACTAACTGAACCACATCTGAGGGATCCTCCTGAAAGAAGGTAGGCAGGGATGTCTCTAAACTGGTATATACATCAGCAGGACACATTTTCTTACCTGGACTGTCAGTCTTCACAGTTCAAATCCCCATCATGAATGGAAGTTTGATATTGCAACTCATCTGCTAAGAATGGAAGGGAAATTAAAGGGAGAGAAATATTGGATACATTGTGGATGTTGTCCTGGTGAGGATTACCTAGAAGTGTGAGGAAAACGCTATAAGTATTTTCAAACAAGCAAACCAATAAATCAAGTATTTAAAAAATATCATTAAGTTCTTATGTCTGATCAATAACTTAACACTATGAATTAACAAGGCAGTTAGTTAATAATGAGTATTCGACTTCAACAGTTGCATTTTTAGCCAGAGAAGCACACATTCAGGATTCAAATCATGGAACTGAGAATTGCAAAGTTTTTAATTGTTCTGGACACAGCTCTTTGGGCCCTGCTGCCCTTCCCCTTCCTCCTTGGTCAAAACTGTGAGGTTGCCTCGAATAGTCCCTTTAACCATCTGGTGCCTTAATGTTCTCATCTGCAAAATAGAGACAAATATTATTGTTCTCAAAGAGCATAATAGGGGCCTAATATCTATTCCTTAAGTGAATTAATAGATTGGTTTCTTCAACACTTAAGTGCTATCACAGGTCACATCAGTGACCATTATCTTCCAGGAACTCTAAACCCTACAGAGGATGTAAACTATTTCCTGACTCCAACTGTAAAAACCAACTTCCTCATTTCAGTAGAAATCACACCATTAGCAACAAGTCAATACCATAAAACATGCATTTCCCAATATGGATATATTTTTCAAAATTTCTCAGTGCTTTTTTTTTTTTTTTTTTAAGTTGGAATGAATTTCAACAGCCTCCCAGCTGTTACTGCTCTTTCACATAGGAACAAAGTGAAACCCTGAATAAATGAATGACTTGCTTATATTTACATAGCACAGACCCTGGGACTATTGATCTTTCTTCTATCCAAGAGCAAGTATGAGTAGAATTACCCATCCTCAATTAAATGCTAGGATAAATATAAGTATCTAATGCTCCATTAAACCTGCTCTTGGTACCACGTGGTAGAGGTGAATCTGTTGTAAAAATTAACTGAAGGGATGGTAGGAGCCATAGTGATAATGGAGTTTGGCCACCCAGATTGGTTTAATCCCCCAACACTTTGAATTATCCTGAAGTCCTAAAAAGTCAACAGGCAGGATATATCAAAGAGGGAGGATGTGGAAGGTCTGTTTAGCCCTGAAGGTAGGGCATTAAGGCCAAAACACAGGATGGCTTCAAATCCAAAGAAATTGTTGGTGGGAGCAGTGTTGCTGGGGAGTTGGGAGTGGGGGAATGAGATGAAAAACTTTCATGGAAGTCTCTCCCTGTTGGGAGACACATCCCAGCCAAGCCAATCCTGGTGAGACCTGGACTGAGGAAGGGGGAAGTTGTTGAAAAGTAAGATGGGTCCTAATCCAATGGAACAAAAAAGCTATTTCCAGAATATGGAAACAAGTAAAAGGAAAGAAGATGTTTACCTGGGGGTTCTAGGTTATATTCATGGAAGTTACACATCTGCTGCTTTGAAATGTATACTGTCTCAAACAGATATCCATGGCTGGATTTCCGGTGAATAGACAGGAAGCTCTGCCCCATGTTTTATTTGCCTGTTGGGTCTGCAATTATAAATGCAGTTAGGAGATTAAAACTGGCCATTCCTAGCCACACCCATTATTGCTCATCATAATCTCCTCTGAACAACAAGAACAATTATAGGTCAGAATCATAGAAATTTAGAGTTAGAGGGACACCCTGAAGAGGGTTTCTATCCTTGACACTACCGACATTAAAGGTGCAATAATTCTTTTTATGAGAGACTGTTCTGTGCATTGTAGGGTGGTTAGCAGCATCCCTGGCCTCTACACACTAGATGCCAGTAAACAGCTCCCCAGTGGTGACAACCAAAAATGTCTCCAGATGTTGTCAAATGTCCCCCGGGGGTGGGGGTGAAATCACCCTCTGTTGAAAACCACTGTCCTAGAACACTGTACCCAACCCCTTTTACAACTTGTACACATAAAAAATGTAAATATTTGTATAGGACAAGGAGTAAACTGGAGGGACTCTGAGAATAGCTATGTAAGCCTCAGTGAAAAAATTCATTACACTTTATACACTTACAGGAAAAATAAAATACAGAATATTAAATATTTAAATTTATACAGAAATTCTAAATAAAATCATTTCAAAATTTTAAATGAGAAATTTGAACTTACTTCCACTGACATATCTCTTTACCGACAGATATTATGCTTGAAATGATTTTATGCACTGTTGATCAAGATATTTTAATAATGATCGCTTCAAATTCTTAGGGGTCTCTATCAACAAGGAATTTCAGTCATACAAGCAGATGATTTAAAAAATTTAAATCATTGGGGCTTCCCGTGTGGCGCAGTGGTTGAGAGTCCGCCTGCCGATGCAGGGGACACGGGTTCGTGCCCCGGTCCAAGAAGATCCCACATCCGCGGAGCGGCTGGGCCCGTGAGCCATGGCCTCTGAGCCTGCGCGTCTGGATCCTGTGCTCCGCAGCGGGAGAGGCCACAACAGTGAGAGGCCCGCGTATCGCAAAAAAAAAAAAAAAAAAATTTAAATCATTGTTTATAGTCAATTGAAGACTTCTAACTTTTGATATTAAAGAACCTAATAGCTTATCCTTTTCTTATACAGATAAATCAGTGTTTAAATTTCTTATGATAAAGTGAAAGTATTTCAAATTTGAACTTTTATCTATCTTGTGTTTCAAAATAATAATGAAGGTTGAATTTCTACGTTGCATGTGTACGGTACGAGTGGCTGTCCTGCAGCCAGTGTGGAAACCACTAAATAGGCTTCTTGTCCATCAGCTGCAGATGGACAAGAGAATCTGATACATGTGAAGACAGAAATCCTGGGCTACCATTTGTCACTGGACAGACCAGAAAGCCTCACCCTATGTCTGCACCCATCTATCCCCAACTGGCTGCATCTTGGCCTAAGCTTCAAGCTCTGGGCACCTGGCAACAAACTCCCTTCTGGTCCTTAGACTTTATCCAGGATGGTTATTGGTGTGCTCTGAAGCCAGCTGCTGAGATACCCAGGCAGTAGAGCACCTTCTTGGCCGCACTCAGGGCATCAAGGTGAAGCAACACATGGTAAATATGGCACAGTGTGCTAGTTGTCTTCTCTGGGGACTGTGAGGCTGGTCCTTGGACTCCAGAACTGCTAAGACCACTCCCCAAGGAGCAGTGATGAGACTCCTCTCGGTTAGAGGCACCTGGCTGCAGAGTCTCAGTTACCAAGTCCCATAGGTCACTCTGAGTGTTGAGAGACTCAGTAATTCACAGCACACTTGGAATCCATCTGCAGCACACAATTGTAACATGGCACACAGCTTCGGAAGCTCTGCCTTAGAGAATTCTTCCTGGCTCTAGGTGAGTACCCCATGGCCCAGAGAAGGGTGTGAGTCACCCCAGGTCACGTGCTAAGTTAATGACAGAGCTGGGACCGGAACCTAATTCTTCTGGCTTGACATACCACAACCATGTAGATCCTTCTCTTCTTGTCATTTTTTTTCCCCTCTGCGTCTTCCTTCCTCCCACTGACTCATTTCACCATAAATTTCTCATGTAACTAGCCTACTAGTCAAAGACATTGGCTCGTACAACACCTACCACAGGGAGGGCAGTGTTTCTCAAGCTTTGGTGTGCATAAGAAAGGAAGTTTAAAAATGGGTATATTTTATTGTGTCTCTGTGAAGAAACTTGCCGCAGGAAGAGAGAAGAGTGAAGATTTACAGTAGAGAACATTAGACAATATTTTCATTTTACTCCATCTAATATCTTTGGCTGTATCTTACGCTGAACACTACTAGATCTTGGTGACCTGTAAAGAGACACGGTGACCCAAAGGCTACAAATATGCAAGAGGTCAAAATAACAGATCATTTTGTCTGAGAAAAAAATGGAAATAATTTCAAGTGCTTGGAGAGACATGGCAGTGGTTTCCAAACTCCAGTGTGCATGAGAATCTCATTGGAAGCTTGTTTAACTTATCTCGGCAAGTAATTCTAAATCAGTTGGTTTGGACTGAAGCTGACAGAACTGCATTTTAACAAGCACTCTGGGATTATCTGATTGAGAAATGCTGAAACAGGAGTAAGACCTTAGAGCTTGATTGCATTATATAATGGGGACATTGCAAAAGGTGAGAGGAAAATGATTTTTGTAATTAAAAAAATTCTAGTTTCTTGGGCTTCCCTGGTGGCGCAGTGGTTGAGAGTCCGCCTGCCGATGCAGGGGACACGGGTTCGTGCCCCGGTCCAGGAAGATCCCACATGCCGCGGAGCGGCTGGGCCCGTGAGCCATGCCCACTGGGCCTGCGCGTCCGGAACCTGTGCTCCGCAGCGGGAGAGGCCACAGCAGTGAGAGGCCTGAGTACCACACACAAAAAAAAAAAAAAAAAAAAAAAAATTCTAGTTTCTCTAAGGTAACTCATATTCAGGATATTCATGTTGTAAATTATTTCTTACAGATAAAAAAATTCGTCTCCTTTCCCTCTCTGCTTTCCTCCTCTACTTTCATCTATTTTGAAGCTGGGAAAAAGGGACTTTGGGTATTTTAAACGAATAAACGAATGCAATCCATTTATATAAAAACCCCATTTCAAGTGGAATAGCCAAGCTGCAAGTTTCCCTGGTCTTCTGAGCCTTTGACCCTTTGCTGTGCACCCCAAGTTCAAATACCTGTTAAGGCTCCCCTTGTTTTAGGCAACACTTGTGTTAGACCCCCCACTCCCTGTCCCTAGGAAAGATGAGGCAGACAGTGAGAGAATAGGATAGAGGTGGTGTGCTAGTGACAGCCTATCAGAATGTAGGATGTGGGAAATCTCAGAGCACCACTGGCCAGTTATGGTAGAGGAATTGCCCCAGGAAACCACAAGACAGAGTCCATAATGTAGGCCCAGAAATGGGTTCATAAACACATTTTTACCCTGAGTTAATAATTTTCTTCTCAAAGTCCTTCTAAATAAACCTTACGTGTGTACGTGTACATCATATTATATTGTTATACATGTGTTATGTGTGTGTGTGAGAGAGAGAATGATTACTACCATCTTACTCATGTGTAAAGAGAAGATTAAAAGCCCCTGATGTACACATCAAATACCATGATGTATTTTCATATATATTTTCTCATTTGAGCCATACAGAAGCTTTGTGAGGAAGGTAGACTTAGTATTATTTTTCTCATTTTGAGGAAATGGAGATTTAGAGAGTTAACATGTTGTGTAACTTTGAACAAGTTATTCTTACTCTTCTGGCTTCTGTTGCTGTTTTTTAACCTACAAAGTCGGGGGATTAGCATAGCTTAATCCCATGGTAACAATATATCATAATTAACCCAAATCACACAGCTAGAAAAGAACTTTAACTCATATCTTCTCCTTCCAAATTCAGTGTACGTTCTTCTACACAAATGGCTTATCAGTGAGGATGGCACTCAGAGCAGTTAACTGGAGTCCCGCAAATCTTGCTGTACCCAGCGTAATGAAGACAAGAAAAGTCCCTGTGCAGCTGTCCGTCTCAGAGCCAGAAAAGTCTGTGTGGACCGACCTCCTCCGTGTGGTCATGTGTTCGGGCTACCCTGAGGAGATCATCTGGCCCTACTCATGGGTATTCCCATGAACCCACATGCTCAGTGTCCAAGAGTCAGGCTGTGGTGAGAGGACCGGGAGAGCAGCAGCAGCCTCCCATGGGATGGTTCCCTCTGCCAGAGCAGGGAGACAACAGCTTTCAGGCAGGCACACCTGCATCCATTAGGCCTTAGTTTTTCTGCCTCCCCACTTTGCAAGTGAGGAAATAGTACCTTCCATGCAACACCCAACCATGAGATATCTTGCAGTCTTGCAAGGTATCATGCAGTCTTGCATGGCATGGCAGAACAAGTCAAGCCTGTGAGTTAGAAGATCTCATCCTAGTTACAGAGAGCTGTGTGACCTTGGGAGTGTCACTTAACCTCTTTGAACTCTGATTTCCACATCTTTGAAACAAATTCAGTTGGTCAAATAAACTCTAAGACAGGTGATTCTCAAGCTTTTAACAGACATTAAGAATGACTTGGAAGATTTGGGTATAAAAATGGGTTTAGTATCATACAGGTTCATCATATTAAACACAAATAAGAATGAACACATCTTACATATTATAGAATAAGATGAACACATCTTACATATTATAGAATATTTATATTGGATATAATAAATAGAGGAACTGATCAATTTATACATTTAATTTCTTTCTAGTTTCCAAACAGTTTTAGCAAAATGTTATTCCTCAGTGTACATGTGTGATTAAACTCTTTTTGAATTTCATCCAAAAAAATCACTTGGGGTTAAAACGAGGGTGCTTGTGAGGGTCTTGGTCCCTATGATTCTGATTCAGTAGGTTGAAATAAGGCACAGGAATCTGATTTTTTAACAAGCACCCAAGTAATTCTTCTAGAAGTGGTCTGTAGACAATACTGCAAGGCTGAGGGCCCCTCCAGCTCATGCTGTGTGGATTATTCAGCTCTCTCTGTAGTTTACCAGTCACCAAGTGCTGGTGATCATTCAGGCAAATTATCTGCCTCATCCACCCCTTCCTTTGTATCCCACAGCAAAGACAATTTTATGTCGGTATGACAGCAGTGACCTTTGATTTGAATTCCTGCTTCCATTATTTTGTCCTCACATCCTCTTATCACAGTCTGTGTATATTCTTAACATCTTCTCGTCAAAACCATGCAATGGGTGTTGGTTGTCTGTAGGATGAAATCCAAACTTCTTAATCTAGCAATTGTCTCCAAATCCTTGTCTTCCATGGGTCCTCCATAGGAATGCTCTGCACAAAGAGAATCTGACTGCTGAAGTCTCCTGAACGAGCCTGTGTGTCCTCACCACCAAGCCCTTTGCTCATATTTTGTCTTCCTCCTGAAACTTTCCCCTTGACTCCTCTGTACCCACTGTCTAAATTCTATTCATATTTTGAAGAACAGCTTTAAAGTTCACCTCCTTTAGGATGTATTTTATGACCACTTCTCTTGACCGTGAGCTCTTTATTCCTTTAACTAGCCCAGCACCACGAAACGATCATTCTAACGTTTCTACCTACATTGTGTATCTCCATCTCCTCACTTGCCTAGAGCACAGTGGTGTCTCTAAGTAGTTACGCATTTCTGTATCCTCCACAAGGCTGTGCACAGAGCAGGTATTCAATTCAGATGTACTGCACAGTCTTTTCTCACAGAAGGCCTTCACTGTTTCAACAACAAAACTAGTATGAACCTGAGTGAGCTAAATTAACTTCTGACATTTTTCTCTGTTTGCGAAATACAAGAACCAAAACAGGATACTCCTCATCCCAGGATGTTACAAGAAACCATTTTTTCAAAATGAATAATTGTTGACCAAGAAACAAAATAAACAGGTGTATCTGCCTGCTTGGATTAAGAATGCTTCCTCTAAGTAATAACACAAGCTTTTTCCCGTCTGTGAAGGATTTCCTGGCATCCTCAGCCATACTTGTTGCTGTTAATGATAATAACATTTATTGAACATTACGAAGAATCATATACATTATTTTATGTAATTTTCACAACCACCCTATGTATGAATCATTATTAACTTTCTTTTATAGATAATGAAATTGAGACTTAAGAGATTAAACAGTTTAACAAAAGTCACCAGTTGGTGTCAGAGCCAGAATTTGTGCCCAGGTCAGTCTGATCCCAAAGCTTAGGCATTTGGTCATTACATTATCTTGCTAAACTAACATCTTGCGGACCTAATATCACAGGGCCTTTCAGTTGTTGTTTGCAGGCTAGTTATCTGGGGAAACTGTAAAATTGTTGGAAGCCAGCTGTGTCTTTAAAGCCTGGCACATAATAGGTGCTCAATGAAACCCGAATAAACACAGACTGAAAGGGAAGATAAGAATGTGACAGATTATAACATGTTCCAGGCCAGGTGGTTATGACAAGTGCTAATAAGTGGCATCAACAACGTTGAGAGGCAGAAGAGGGAGGGAGTCCCTTCAGCTGCCATCAAGAAAGGTTGCGTGGAGGAGATTGCGTCTGAGATAGCAATGCCCCTTTACCTGAGGGTCCCTTCCTCAATACCCTTGTCCTGTACAAACTGATCAGTAAACATCATGGTATGCACAGCACAGGGTCCTCAACCACTTAATCACTCAGATGATCTGTGTGTCACTTGGGTTCTTAGCTATAACCACAGGAACCCACCCTAACTAACTTAAGCAAAAAGGAATTTACTGAGGATCTTAGGGAGCTCACAAAATCTCCAGGAGGACCAGAGAATCAGTGTGAGGAGCTATTCAACCAGAAAGAACACTCAAACCCTCTGTGGACGAGGTGTTTACACCACTCCACGACTGGGGACAAATACCTCAACCTACAGGGGTGATGTTAGATTGAGAATGCCCGAATCTCAACCAATGCTGTACCCCAAAGCTGGACGCTCCAGCCACCCTTTTTATTAAAAGATGGAGTCCATGGGGTATCTGCATCATCACACTGGTCTCTTCCTAATCAGAGAGTGTGAGGTTGCTGGGGGAAGCCCAGATTTATGTACTGACATTCGAGCTTCAAGATAGGCTGGGAAAAAGACTCTGGCTTCTTACTTGGCACAGCAGAATTCAGAATGCAAGCCACTCTCCCAAATGTAGGAATGTAGTTCAAAAGTTGCTGAGGGGTTCTATGAGGGATACCAGATGTTAATATCGTATAACAACAAGAATAGCTGAAACTTCCTGAGCATATACTATGTGCTAACCATTTTACATACATTTCCCTTTCTTCCTTACAAGACCACACAACTGATAATATTTGTATCCCCATTTCACACAGGTGGATACTAGGGCTGGGAGAGGTTAGTTTAAGGCCATACGACTGAGGTGTTAAATTCTATACCAGATTAAATTACAGGTCCTTCTACTTCCCTGAACTTCCCCTATCATAACAGTCTTCTTATCTTGTTGTTATTATGTACTTAACAGCTGCCTTTTCGGCTAAGTGCCATGAACATACAGGAGGCCTGTTTCCTGTTATATCCCCAGCACCTGTGATATTTATTCATTAACAGATACTCAGCTTCCATCGTGGGTCTGGCACATTCAAATGGTGACTCAACAATGATACACTGACTTCATCTAACATGCCAGGCACTGTCACTAGGTGCTGAGGGTGCTGTTGGAACAAGATAGGCAAGGTCCCTGCCTGAGGGAGACAGACAATCAACAAATAAACAAGTGTATAAAATAACTGGAAGTAATATGTGCTATGAGGGAAACCAAAGCAAAGGAGGGGATAGAGAGTAATGGGGTGGGGTGATGAGGAGAGGCTCTGCTGGGATGGTGTTCAATATAACAGAATGAAGGAGAGAATGACTCCTTTGAAAACCTGGGGAACCATGATCTAGGTGGTGGGAATAGCAAGTGCAAAGGCCCTGAGGTGAGAAAGAACTTGGCCTCCAGTATGGCTAAAGCATAATAAATAAAGGGGAAAGTGGTTGGAGATGAGTTCAGAGAGATAGGCCAGGTTATATACAACCTTGAAGCCACTGCCTGATATGGAATTTAAATTTTACTCAATACAAGGGCAGCATTGGAGGGTTTCACGCAAGGGAGTGCCATGATAATGCTTTAGTTTTAACTAGATTATGGCAGAGGCTGTGTGGAAATTAGACTGGGAGTGGGGCAAGATTTGAAATAGGGGGGTTGTATAGGTATTTTAGCAGTAGAACAGGAGAGAGAGAACTTGGACTGGGGTATTGGGGATGAAAAGAAATGGCTGGGTCTTCCCTGGTGGCGCAGTGGTTGAGAGTCCGCCTGCCGATGCAGGGGACATGGGTTCGTGCCCCGGTCCGGGAAGATCCCACATGCTGCGGAGCGTCTGGGCCCGTGAGCCATGGCCGCTGAGCCTGCGCGTCCGGAGCCTGCGCTCCGCAATGGGAGAGGCCACAACAGTGAGAGGCCCGCGTACCGCAAAAAAAAAAAAAAAAGAAAAGAAAAGAAAAAAAAGAAAAGAAATGGCTGAATTGGGGGGTCTATTTTGAAGGTGAAACAAAGGGGTTTCCAAG
The DNA here is from genome assembly GCF_011762595.2 of Tursiops truncatus. NCBI lineage: Eukaryota > Metazoa > Chordata > Mammalia > Artiodactyla > Delphinidae > Tursiops > Tursiops truncatus. The sequence continues at coordinate 126,957,634 of NC_047034.1, forward strand.
TGTATTCGATTGGGGGTGGAAAGAAAACTGACTTGAGTAACTGGGTAAATGGAGATACCATTTCATGAGGTGCAGAAGACTTGGGCGGGAGAAGCTTTGGAGAAAAAACTCAGATGTTTCATGGTACTTGGATGTGGACACCTTGAGGGGCTTCCAGGATTTGAGTGGAGATGTTCAGAGGCGTTGGATGGATGGATGTAAGAGTCGGGATTTGAGGCGAGAGGTCAGGACCAGATGTACAAACATGGGAGACGAGTATATAGCTGAAGTTTCAAGTCTTAAGACTAGATGATCACCTTAGCTAGAGTTCAATAAACTTGCTAAATATTTAGGGATAGAGATTGTGTTGAAACATAGGTCTGACTCAAAGCCTTAAGGCACATAACTTGCAACATCCTTTCTGAACTTCAGGACAGGAAGAGGAAACAATTTTACTGAGGGAGAGAGAGATTGGTAGAGGGATAGAGACACTGAGGGAAAAAAGGGGTAGATAGAGGAGTGCCAGATAAAGGGGAAAAACGTGAAAGGGAGAGGCCAGCAGGGGATGGGGAAGAAGAGGGCAAGAGCCTACGGTTTGTGGCTGGGACTCCTTTAATCTTTCGTGATTTGTGTACTTACAGTCACCCTCTGCCCATTGAGTGCTTTTCTTGGTTTTGTTGACTACATCTTCTAAAATTATTCATGGCGCTAACTTTATAAGACCTCTTGGGAGCAATTTATTTCTATTTGGTATCAGGAATAGCTATCTTTTCTTGAGAAATTTAAAGCAAATCCTGAGAAATCTAGGGATCCCATAACTAATCAGATTTTCTTTTTTTTTTGGTCATGCCACGCACCTTGCAGGATCTTTGTTCCCCAACCAGGGGATTGAACCATGCCCCCAGTAGTGGAAGCGTGGAGTCCTAACCACTGGACAACCAGGGAAGTCCCACTAATCAGGTTTTCTTTTTGTGTATCAAAGCCTCTTAAGTGACATTTTTGCATCAGCCTAATTTCAACTCCGTTTTAGGCCCCAATCATGTTTGTCTTTTTTTTATGTATATGTGCTTCTTGTTTAAATTTCTTTGCTCTTTTTAAATATCCTTAACAGTTACATCAACTGCTCTATGGAGCAAGGCAGGGAATAACAAACACATGTGACAACTGAAAGAACCTTCTTTTCAAATCATCTGTTCCATTGCCCCTATAAACACACTTGTCAGATGTGTGTCTCAACTTCTGGTAGAGAAATATGTCCCTCAGGTCCACCCAGGGACTGTCCCCCACATTTCTGCTCTGTCTTTCTTTCCCCAGGAGAGGGAGTAACTGAGCTCAGTTCTCCTTCCTCCAGTCACTCTACGAATGAAAAGTAGGATTATCTTAACTATTTATATCAGGAGTAAAAGAGGCCCAAATGTTACCAGCATCACTTAGCATCACCTCTTTGGTCAAATCCAGACTAGTGTAGCTACTGCTACAACCAATGCAGTAGCAGGGGTTGCAGCTTGACAGTTTAAGTTGTAATTGTCCTAGGATACAGTTCCAAGCATATATGGCAGACTGGTGGTTTGGGCCTCCAAGGTTGTGTCCCTGTGAAGGACTACAATCTGAGCCAAAGTCAGCTCACATCTGGAATGGAGAGGTCACCACTCTCCAGAAACAAGGTTATATCGTGGAGTCTTTGGCATTGGTCATGACCGAAGACATCAGTGCTACAAGCCTGAACAGGAAAATGGTAGCCAAGAGCACTACATGAGATGAGCAACTTCCTAGGGACTCCCAGAACAAACAGGGAGGAGTTTGAGGAAACTGGAAGTACTGCAATAGCAGGTGGGGGAAGAACCAGAGATATACTGTTTTGATATGGAGTTATTGGTTTGGCCTAGAGAAATTCTAGTTAAAGACTATTTTGCAAAAGAGTTTGATAATAACAGCATAGACAATGTTTATTTAAATCTGCTTACGTTAGCGTCCATGAACACTGGGGTAAATTTCCCTCTAATGCAGAAGAAGCCTTTAAGAACTCACTCACTGTTGGGAATGAGAAAGCTGTACACTGGAGAAGGGAGATGTGTTTCCAGTAATCGATCATTTGTTTGTGAACATTTATTAAGAACTGATTACAAGCTTCTACTGTGCTTGGGGCAGATCTACTTATAGAACAAAAGGTGGTTGTCATGGAAACTGCAGATAGCTGCAGTCCTCTCTGGACCTGAATGAGGAGCTAAAACCCCTCTGACCAAGTTATTGTCTCTAGCTAAGAAGCCCAGGAGCTTCAAGACTGTTCAAGTCAATACTAGACTTCTGATTTTATGCACTACTCCCCCATTTTAGTTCTGAAATGAACTGTGAAATCAGGGCTCTTCTGATGAAGAGGACGATAACGACTCAAGCAGTTGACACACTCCCCAAGGTCTGTGTTGTCTTTTTTGAGCGTGCAAATCCACCCTTGTCTTTGCATTTGCGTTATCCTAGCTTACACTGCAGAGAGAGCAAGGGGCTAAGAACAGAAGGCATCTGATATATGAGATGGACTAGGGTGAGTTGATCACATAATATGTACTTCTGTTTGGTTCACACTAGTGATTTAAACAAGCCCAGAATCCCAGAGACAAATGGCAGAGACTAAGGATGAGTGGTTCACCCTTCTCTTAATGTACCTGCCCTCTCAAATTCCAGCTCTACTGCTTAATGGTTCTTTGCCATTAGGCAAATCCCTCAAGCCCTCGGAGCCTCAGATGCCCCTTATGTTAAATGGACAGATCAGTTATTAGATCACAGAGTTATTTGAACAACAAATGAGAAGCTGTGTGTAAAAAGTTTTTGTTTTTGTTTTCTTTCAAATATTAGAACTTAGTGGTAATTTTACTTAGCTTCATGGAAAGAGGTTGGCACCCTGGTGAGGGCTATGTTTGCATTTATTCAGCTTCGCATCCTCAGGTTCTGGCACAGTGCCTGGTTTACTGTAGGAGTTTAGTAAATGTTTGTTGTTGAAGAAATGAGAAAGGGTTGTAGTCGCTTTGCTTGTAGTCATTCTGATATTCAATTCCAAGAACTGGAAGGGAAGTCTCAAGGTCATCTGATCCATGACTCTGCCTCTGTCCGTAAAGAAGAGGTAGGTTGGTATAAAATGAAAGCTCTTCCAAGGATATGACTGTCCATGGATCTCATGGCTGATCAGTGGGGGCTTTGGATAGAAGCGCCAATAGGACACAAAACAGAGTGGAATTGGCCTACCTCTAGATGAAATAGGCTGTTTTTTGCATGGGTGCCAGTAGATCTATCTTCTCTAAAATAATTCCACCATCCTTATCTTCCTGTTGGTTTATGGGATCATGTCTCTAGAAGACTCCAATTGAAAATACAATTATGTTCTCAGAGAATGGTAGCTTACAAAGTCATTAATAAGTACTTGAACCAGCAGAGTAGGGACCACTGAACAGCAAGATTTTCAAGGGAGGGAGGAGGGATTGAGGGTAGATTTGGGGTTATTTCTTGAGGACCATGAACAAACCGGTGTGCCTAGGTGGGTCCCAGACAAGCTGGGAGCATCTCAAAAGCACCAGGGAAAAGAGGACTCAGAAACTGTGGGATGGACATCTAAGGCAGATGTGGCAAACTCTGTCATTTTGACCAATATTTAAGGTAATTAAAATTCTCAAAGCAGGAACATGATCATCACCCCACAGTTTCAAGTGAAGAAACTGAGGCCCAGATCAGTCAAATGGTCTGTTTAACACCACTCAGGTTATGTAGCAAAAGTGGTACTAGAGTTTATTTCTTTTGACTCCTAATTGAGTTTTCATTAAATTCTACTGCCTCCTTGACTTGGACAACTGACCAACAAACCAGTGACAATGAAATACAGATAATACTAGCAGCCCTCTTTCATCATGCTACGCTGTGTAGCAGGTATTGTGCTAAAGAGCTGAGAAACACTTTGTCACTTATTAATTATCACCTCATTTTACAGATGTGGGAAATGAGTCGTGGAGGGGATAAAATTACGTGCCCACACCCCTGCAGCCAGTGAGAGATGGAGCATGGACTCTAATCCTGGTCTGTCTGCTGTCAAAGTCTGGGAGTGCTCAGAGCTTTTTCAGTAAAGGATCTCTGGGTTGGAAGGATCTTAAAGATACCTTGGCATAACTGTCCATCGAAATCCTTCTCCAATGTCTCCCTAAATGCTTTTCTATGTGTTTGGCTTAGAGAAAGCAATCTCCCTATTTCCTGGGGCAGATTGTTCCATTTTAAGACAGTTCTCATTGTTAAATCGCCAAAGGGAGAGATTTTTATTCTTTCAGCAGCAGATACAAGAACATTTTCACAGGAAAACACTTTGATAGCCTCACTTGAGACCAATCTAAGCCTCTTGAGGTCTGAGAGTTGGCTGGTGCCACTTTAAAACCAGGACTGTGTAAGAGAGGATGAATTGTAGCTCTCAGAGGGCTTGGAGAATGAGAGTATAAAAAAGGAGGAAAGGAGGTAGGGTGAGTAAAACGGTGGCATGATGAGCACTTCTTCGTGTCTCTCCTCTTTAACTACTACTCCCCAAAACAAAACAAAAACAAAAAATAAAAAAAACTTATGCAAAGTCTACAAAACCCTAAAACATTTGTTGGATTTTTATAGAAACCTTTGACAGGGTTGGCCTGGGGGTATTCCCAAAGGAACAGAGATAGTGCTTGTATTCGGGGAAGCTGACCATATGAGCATAATGGGCAGAGGGCTGGCAGATGACTCTATGAGGAAGCTTGTGGTTGGTAGAATGGAAGGTTGTAGTATATCTAATGAGATTTTATAGCCTACAAAGGCCTCAGTTGATGCTTGACTTACAGTTACAAGAGTTCTCCAAGTTATTGCACTTATGTTTTTTCCTTTAGCTGGATTGTTTCAGGTAGAGAAGAGGAAAATTAGTCCAGTAGATTCTTGACATCCAAATGAGATACTTTTTGAGACTTTCTCAAATCCTCATCTTCACGACTATTGCCATAGACCATGATCTCCTATACATTAATCTGTAAAAGGAGGGTAATAATATCTGCCCAACAGGGCTCTTTGTGAGAATTTAGTGAAATCATGTGTTAAGTAGAGATAAAACACCATAGAGAATCTGATGCTGGGCAGTCAGCTAAGCTCACTCATTTGCAATGACTTGCTTTTCATAGTGTGATCCACATTTGTGTCTCAGCAAAAATTTTAAATGGTGACACAGCATGGCCTTTGGAGGGTAGCATGAAAATAACTGAAACCTCAAATTTGAAAGCGTCAAGTGCCCAGATTCGCCTATGTCAAGCAATGTATTCAAAGTATCTTCCATATTCTCTGGGTTTGAAACCCTCAGATCTTTGCATGTTAGCCATCAGTTTCACACTTAAAAAGATGAATGATCCAGAATAATAGTGCCATCTTTTCTTGCCAGCTTTTTCCTCCAGCTAACAATGATCTCATCTCCGAGGTCTAATTCTCCCTCATATCCAGGAGCAGGCAGTAACTATCGATTCGATCTCCACTCCTTGCCTCTCTGTCATCAGCAGAGCTAGAAAGAGATGTTGTGTACCTGGCTGGAGTCATGTTGAGAACCAAGGGAAGGACTGGGGTCAGAGATCAAAGCTTGTCTGGATGCCAGGTTTATGAACTAACATCATCTTGTTTTTTGTCTCCCAGGGGAATTGTGAGAGGCAAAAACTGCACTTGTTTGATTAAAGAACATGAATCTTAAGATAGAATGAGTGAGATTGGTATCATAAATAATTCTGAGAATGATAGGTGGTCACAAACACATTGTAAGCATCCGTGGGTGAGCCGGAACTCTAAGACTGCACGTTTACACAATCTACGTGAGGCCCTGAGCGCCCTGCATGGGATGATTGACTCTCCTTGGAAAGTGACCAGCTCAGGTCCCCCAGCCCTCTGAAGATAAGACAGGGGAAGCGATGACAAGAGGGGAGAAGCTGGGAAATTGCATTCCCAGGAGGATCACAGGGGATCAGCAGAATGGCTCAGGAATGTTATTTCTTGCCGGAAAGACGTGGCATTATCTCAGAACCATCTGGTGGCAGCAGAACGAGAAAGGGGAAGAAGGCTCTGAGCAGTGGTCACGTAGCCTTGTCTTACTGTTTGCAGATGCCCACAATCAAGCTATTTCCTGACAGAAGTGGGTCAGCTAATAGCCTGGGTTCAGGAAAAATGGAGCTTCAAGGCATTAGAGAGATGATCTGCAGAGACAGTAGGATTCCTCTACCAAGAAACCTTAAGAGACACTATCCAAAGCTTCCTGTAACACGGGCAAAGTCCCCAGACTCGGGGAGAGTGTAGGGTGCCTCTGATCTTTGGTGTGAAATTGATCTGGATTCAGGAGGGCCAGCTCTCTCGCAGCCTCAGTGTAAGATGGCATTTATGGACTCCAGGGTTCAATCTGGCTTCTATATACCTTTTAGCCCACATTAGTGATTACAGAACTATTGGATCAGTTCCCAACTTTAAAATATCAAGGTATTTTACATAGAATGCAGATTTCTGGCTCCTCTGAAGAATGGGAAATCTGACCACTCTGGGCCCACATTCTCACATGGCAACACTTGGCTGGAATTGAGCAGCCTCTGTCCCAGAAGCAAGGGATTTACTCTCCACTACCCCGTATTCCCTACCCAACCACTTCACTTAAAGCCCCTGTAGGCATTTGTTTTGTGACTCTTGCCCTAGAATGCAGTATCAGTGATGACAAGGAATGTGAGCATGTCCCCCGAGTGTGCCTCTGTCTCCAGCACATGTCTGCACAGGGCTGGGCAGTGCACAGGCATTTAATAAATATTTTCTTAATAACAGATGGTAAGTGAAGACAGTTCTGTCGAAGCAGGTCTGCATTTAAATCCAGGCTGTGTGAGCTTGGGTAGATGATTGAACTTTCTAAGCCTCTGCTTTCCTCATTTATGAATTAGTACTGACCTCATAGCACAGTCTGAGAGAAGGAATGCAAAACATTTCACGTGGTGTTGCCCAGACTGAGCACCCAATAAATATTTGTTGAATGGCTGAAACCATGTTCAGTCACAGAGTTGTGATCCCTGGACCTCCTTTTTTGGATAAAGTAGAAATTATTTCATGAAGCGAGCATGGGAATTGCAAAGTGTCAGAAAAGAATCACAAATGACAACCAAAACAGTGGTTCTCGTGGGGGTGAGGGATTGCTGGGCAGGGAAGGATAACTTGTGCCTCCGTTTCATTGTTAACCATCAGGGTAACAGCATGATGTGTAGCACTAGGGGGGAGCAGCTGGGTGAATTTTAGGGGGATAGAGTTGGGGTTATGAGTACAGGACTTGGAGATGTGTAATGTGTGCTAGGCACTTGGCTAGGCTAAGAAATCCATTTGAGACTTCAGCTTCCTCCATTAGAAAATGAAGATCATGATGCCCACTGTTTGGGGTTTGGTCTGATTAGTTAATATGCAAATCCATATAATATGCTTAACATGTTGGTGAGGACATAGGAGATGCTTAGCAAATGATACAGTTATTGGTACGAGAGGGAAAGCACTGCTTTGAAGTTCACAGTCCTGAGTGCTGTTCTTTTTTTTTTAGTTTAGTTTTTTTTTTAATTGAAGTATAGTTACTTTACAATGTTGTGTTAGTTTCTGGTATACAGCAAAGTGATTCAGATTTTATATATATATATATACATATATATACATATATATATTCTTTTTTCCATTATAATTTATTATAAGATATTGAATATAGTTCCCTGTGCTGTACAGTAGGTCCTTGTTGGTTATCTATTTTATATATTTAGTAGTGTGTATCTGTTAATCCCAAATTCTTAACGTAACCCTCTACCCTCCTTTCCCCTTTGGTAACCGTAAGTTTGTTTTCTATGTGTGAGTCTGTTTCTGTTTTGTAAATAACTTCATTTGCACTATTTCTTAGATTCCACATATAAGTGATATCATATATTTGTCTGTCTTTGTCTGACTTACTTCACTTAGTATGATAATCTCTAGGTCCATTCATGTTGCTGCAAATGGCATTATTTCATTCTTTTTTATGGCTGAGTAATATTCCATTGTATATATGTACCACATCTTTATCCATTCATCTACTGATGGACATTTAGGTTGCTTCCATGTCTTGGCCACTGTAAATGGCGCTGCTATGAACATTGGGGTGCATCCTTTCAAATTAGAGTTTTCTCCAGATATATGCCCAGGAGTGGGATTGCTGGATCATATGGTAACTCAATTTTTAGTTTTTTAGGGAACCTCCATACTATTCTCCATAGTGGTTGTACCAATTTACATTCCCACCAACAGTGCAGGCAGGTTCCCTTTTTTCCATGCTTTCTCTGGCATTTATTATTTGTAGACATTTTGATGATGGCCATTCTGACTGGTGTGAGGTGATACCTCATTGTAGTTTTGATTTGTATTTCCCCAATAATTAGCAATGTTGAGCATCTTTTCATGTGCTTATTGGCCATCTGTATGTCTTCTTTGGAGAAATGTCTACTTAGGTCTTCTGCCCACTTTTTGACTGGGTTGTTTGTTTTTTGCTTTGAGTTGTATGAGCTGTTTGTATACTTTGGAAATTAAGCTCTTTTTGGCCACATTGTTTGCAAATATTTTCTCCCATTCTGTAGGTTGTCTTTTCATTTTGTTTACGGTTTCCTTTGTTGGGCAAAAGCTTGTAAGTTTGATTAGGTCTTATTTGTTTATTTTTGCTTTTATTTCTATTGCTGTGGGTGACTGCTTAATGCTATTCTTTATTCATCACCTTACCATGTGACCCTGGGCCATCCAACTTCCTGCTCTAGGACTCTGCTTCCTGTAATGTGAGAGGGTTAACTTGTGTAGTGGATGCTGTGGAGTGCCACCCCAAACTACCTTCAGAACAGAGGTATTCAGTACCCCCAGCAGCAGGGAGTGTTTGTTGGTTGCTGATGGCCCATGGCTGAGTTCCTGGAAGAATTGCTCTCAGAGATAACTATCTCATCCCAGGTTCCACACACCTCTCCCTAGGGGTGTGTCTATGCAGAGGTTCAAAGTACAGAGAAGCTAATTTAGGACATCTCTGAAGGGCCATCCCAGCTTCAGAGCTCTCCCATGGGATCAGCTGAATTCTCTGTTTCATTGTAATTCAACTTCTCCTCTGCCCAGTCTCCTTTCCCTCATCCCCTTATAGATGTTCCTGAGAGCACTTACCAAGAATTTGAGGGTATAAGTTTCCCTTTCAGAATATATTTCCAGGAAATATGACCAATGGCAATTTGGGTGATTTCAGCTTAGTCTCTCTGAGCTCAGAATTGTTTGCCTTGCTGTATTGCACTTAGCTGACAAGGAGTTGGTGTGTGTTACAGAGGAAGATCAAAGTTACCTTCCTCCGAAATCCTTAATATAGACTCTAGAGAATTCTCTATGAGAATTTTAAAATAACATGGGATAAAGGCAAATATTTTCTGGAAGGCCATGAGGATTCAAGGAAGTGGCAGGCCTCCTCTTGTGCAGCTGATGCAGGATTTGGGAGTTTGAGACACACACAGGGCAGCTCAATTAGATAAGCCTTTCAAAGGCCTGCATAGAAACCTGGCAGGGAAATCCTGCCTCAAACCTCGGGAAATGACCAAGGTTTCTTCCCCAAAATGCAACTGCAGGTTCTGCTGAGACCATACCTTCTTGCCAGCAGGAGGAACAGAATTCGGTGGATGCCGCCTCCATTCCAGAGAGAGGAAATTAGGAAAATCAGCTGGGATGGGAGAGCCAGTACTGTCCGGCAGCACTGCCTCTTGCTGATAGTTTTATCCCCAGCATCAGGCCTGTTTGTGCTAGGAATGGTGAGGAAAGCCCGCCTTTTCTTGCAGAGAATTAGGCATCTTAAGCAAGGCAGGATGACCCCTAGGTGTCCCTTCTGTACTCGAAAGGGGACAGTGTGCTCAGCCCCTCAGAGAATGGGTCTGGTCCCCTCCAAGCACTGCATGTGCAAAAGGAGCCGCAGTGGCAGCTGGTGTTTGCACACACTCTCCCTGGGGACCCGATACTCAGAGTCATATGAGTCTTCCGTCTGGTTCAGAAGCAAAGATGCAGAGGCAAGAAGCTAAATTCATCCTTCACAAAGATTCCCACAGAGGAAAGCACCTTGTCTAGAGCTGGAGGAGGCCAAGATGGGGGGGTGGTCTTAGGGTCTGAGCAAATGAGGGGAGAAGCAGGAGGCCCTCCTGCAGGACTGGTACAGGATATCCTCCAGAGATTCCTCAGGCATCCAAAGGACTTAAGGACATGTCTTGGAATCAGAAAACTGATTCTTCCTTGGGCAAGTTCTTTAATTCCATAGACTGTTTATTTCCCGTCTGTCTAACAGGGATGATAGTAAGAGTCCTGGCTTCATAGGTTGCTGTGAGGCCTAAGTGAGGTCACATATGTGTCTAGAGCACTTAGCTCAGGCCCTAACCCTCAGCACACACCCTCTAAAGCATTGCTGTCTTTAACCTCATTCTCCAAGGTAGCTGGAGCTGAGGGGTGCAGACTGGAGGAATCTGGCTTCTAGGTCAAGTGTCCACCAAGAGTCAGTTTAAGAGACCCTGTTACACATAGAGACTCATGCCTGCAATTGTCATTGCACCCTGACGGGGTTGTCCTCCTGTATTTAAAGTCTGAATCACCATCATCCATAGAAAAAGATGGTCTTTCCCTTCCAATATTCCAAACTAGCTTCTACAGGTCCCTCTTAATTTCTATGGCCATCTAGTTTAAATCAGCGCAAGGACCCAGCAGAGTTGTTTTTCTCCATTATTGATGCTGTTATTACAACTAACTTGGATTTGTTCAGTGCCTAACTATGTGTCACCTCATTTAATCCCCATGCTCACTAGTGAGTGAGGTAACTCCATCACATGGAATGAAAGTCTCAAGGAAAGCAAATGCTGGAAGAGAAGAAGAAAAATGGAGTAGAAGCAACATGGTAGCCAAAAAATCTCATTCATGAGTACATGTGGGACCCCTCCTGGGGACTCCTACTACTGGGGCGTACTCTCTGGGACCTACAAGTTCTTCATTAACAAGTGGAGACAAGAGCTAGCCACAGCTCATGTTACAGAGTCCTTCTGAACTAGCTCCTTGTCAAAGGTTTTGTGTTTTACTATAAAACACCTGCAATATCCTTCTCCATATCTCCAGGCCTGGATTTTGCTTTGCCAAAGAAAACAAACTTCATCTCCTACCCCTTCACATTCTCCTTCACATGGGAGCTCACCTTTTTAATTGAATCTTTCAGTTCAGAAGAATCTAGTATTGTCTGTGAGAACACAGAAGGACCTCTTTGTGAGCATTTCTCAGAAGCTTCCTTGGGGGTTTCCCTAATCAGAGCCAGAACTCTCTACTAATGCCTTCCGTTTCTGGGGGATAAGCCAGAACCTTCCCAGATTTCTTTTGTTCTGGAGAGGCCCCTAAACACAGCAGCCAGCCTGCGTGCCTGCCTTTCCTTTTTCCCTCTCTCCTTTATTTATTTATTTTTTTTCTCCGTGTGTGTGTGTGTGTGTGTGTGTGTGTGTGTGTGTGTGTGTGTGTGTTTTAATCAAACTCACTTCCAAGTCCTGGCTTTACCACTGTCTATCTACCCTTGGGCAAGTTAAACTCTCTGAGTCTCTAAAATGTATAAAGTGATTTCTAATACCTCTTTCAGCCCTAAAATCAAATTGAATGCTAATATCCAAGATAGTAAATAAGAGCTTGGGCATTGGAGTTGGTCAGGACTGGGTTTAACTCCCACCTACTTTGCCACTTACTTCATGACCTTGGAGTAGGAAGGCACACATTTTTGGGGCCTCAGTTTTTCTAGCAAGGAGATAGAATTGACCTCATATGATAAGAGGGTTGGATGCGGTAGCGGTACTGAGCGGTACACTTATTATGTGCCTGATTCTGCTCTAAGCTCTTTACATGTGTTGACTCATTTAATTTGCATGATATCTCTGTAACCTTTCATTTTGTTAGGGTCTCTGCTTATTTTCCTAGCTTGTTGAGAGTTTTTATTTGCGTATTTTCTTATTTTTTTTTGCTTATTTTCTTATTTTATTTGCTTATTGCTTATTATTCAAACATAGGAAGTGATGGAATTAAGTTTAAAATAAGCAAATTAAAATTCTGAACTATAACCCAAGTGGCTTCTCTGTCTTCATTCAATATGTTCTTTAAAAATATATTGTAAAGCCTATGGCCAAGAAGACAGCACTAAGCAAGTAGTGCTAAACCTTTGTACATTAGAACGCTAGAGTTGTTGAAATATACAAATAGCTGATGGCAATGCCAGACAAACGAAATCTGAGTCTCCGAGGGTAGGGCCAGGTATTGACGTGTTTTTAAACTTCCCCTGTTTATTCTAACCATCGGCCAGCACTGAGAACCACAGCCCTATGTCATGAGTTTAAGGATACTTGCCTAGACTAATAAGCTGTGAAGGGATGTGGGTAAAGTGATTATCAAATATGACTCTGGCTTATCACTGCACTCACATTTCTGCAATTAACCTAATTGTCAAATCTCCCTCTAAAATCAGAATCCATTCTTTTTAGCATGTTCCTGACCAGGCCACTACAGTAATCCTCTCAGACAAGTGCTGGCTCCTAGTGATGACCATTTTCATGCCTAAATGTTTAGAAATATCCTCTAGGGTTTTGCCCAAATCAATGGCTAGGCTTATCATTTCTGAAATTCAACTTTTGGAAAATTAGAAACTGCTTATTTCCAGTCTTCTGGAACCTTACTCCACACTTGTCAAAGATCATAGAAAAATGGCTCTCTCATCAGACCTGTAAGCTTTCTCAACCCTATGGGTTATAACACCTATGTATTTACAGGCGAAAAGTTAAAGAAACTTTATACTCCTTTCCTATTCCTTGCTTATTTCAGGTTCTACATATTCAGAAAGGCTGGGGGTGGCTGGTACTGACAGCGCACTAACAGCTCTTCTGAAGAAATCCTCTTCACAAATCCCCTCTTAATCTTCAGCATCCCAAACCTCTTACCCTCTCAGTGTGTTTGAGTTATCCAACAGGCTCCTGACTACTTCCTGTTTGCAGGCCTTCTGGGTGGACAGCCTCAAAATTTGCTTCAGTGTCTAAGATCTAGGCTATCTCGGTACTTTCGTTTACATCCCAGTTATCACACCTAGTAAATGAATGCAAAATGCAAAACTGCCCACTTGGCTGTTTCTGTAAAAGTCTATTGCACAGCATTCATATTTGAAGCCAGCTTGTATTCTCCAAAACCTTCCTCCGTGTCCTGGAAGCCTGATTCAACATAGCCTACGTGTTGGCTGTCAGTCCCCTGTGCTAAGAGTTTTCGCAGTATACAGAAAACAGGTCAAAAATCTGTTGTGAATAGATGAAATAAATTGGTCTTTCTATTTTTTTCCTTCCTTCTTACTCTAAGGAATTTCAACTTTTATTATTCCCTGATTATATTCCCCAATTTCCTTTCCATACTAAGGGAGCTTACTATTATGGAGTCCATCATGGGGGATTGTTTAACATTTTAATTCTTATAATCCTCACAAAATCTCCTGCAGGTGAGTGCTGCTTTGTCTATTTTACAGCTTGGGAAGCAGACATTCTGAGTTATTAAGTAAACTGCCTATATTCTGACAGACAGCAAGTGGCAGAGCTGTGAGTCAAACGTGGGTCAGTCTGAGCCACTGTACGTTATGCAGACACTGTTAGAGCAGCCAGCTCCAGCCTATCCCAGGCATACATCATCAGTGGATGATACTTATTCCCACTGGATCCAGATATACCCACAGAGTCCCCAACACATTATTCCCATGGCCACTCATTACCTTTCAGAGTTGGCAGGCAAGCGGAAGACTTCGTCATTTCTTCACAATATGATGGGTACTGTTGTATAAACCATATCCTAAACAGATGACTTGAATTTTTACAGTCTATCAAAAATCCTAATTCTTTTGAACTAAATCCCTTTCCATTCTCTTAGAGCAAAGACTAATTCTGGGTACTCACCAATGTTCTGCACACTCTAGTTTCTTCCTAGCTTTCCAGCCTCATCTTGAATCTCTTCTCCCCTCTATTTCTATCCTCTAGACACAGTGGGAATCTTTCATTCCCTCAAATAATCTATGTTCCCTTACCCTCAGGGCCTTGGTACGTGCTGCCCTTTCTCTCTGTAATATTTATTTTCTTCTTTATCTGGTAAACTTCTCATCTTCCTTTAGACCTCCACATGCTGTCTATTACATCCCAGCTAGATCAGATCAGACCATCCATCTATCGTTTTTAACACTCTAGAACTTTTTTTTCATGCAACTTACCATGGTTTGTGAATATGCACTCATTGTGTTGTTATTTAATCAATTCTATCACTTCTCCATTTACTTTCAAAGCCTCAGTGTCTGGCACATAGTAGGCAGACAATAAACAATTACAGACCAATGTCTTCAAGTTTCAAATCATTATAAGAGTCTCCTGAAGTGCCAGTTCCATTTCTCCTTTGAATATTTCAAGTATTAACCATAATAAATATGCAGAGAACCTGTCAGGAAATAATGCTTTTATGAAATGGAGCCACACCAGTCAGATGGCAACTCCCCTTTCCCTAGCTGGCCCCTAGTCACATGAACGGAAACATGCTCTCTTGCTGGGTTATTACATTTCCATCCATAGGCAGTGGGTAGAGTGATAAAAGAGAAAATGGAAGTGCTGGGGCCAAGCTGGGATTTGAGTTCCAGCTCTAATACTCTGTAGATGTGCAAAATTTGTCATGTGGCTAATTTCCCTAGTCCTCAATTTCCTCATTTGTAAAATCCCTCATTCATAAGATTCCTGGGGAAACACAATGGGCTAATGAATCTGAAGCATGCTCCCAGCACAGAGACTGGCTTGTTGTATAATACTACCTTCCCCCAGGGTACACAGCATACCTGGGAAAACAGCAATGAGTTTCTTCAAACAAGTTATATGATTAAAATAGTTGACATTATGTTATGGTCCGTGGTCTAAACATTCCTCATGTATTAATCTATTTTAAACTCACAGGACCTGAACCAAGATGGTGGAGTAGAAGGACGTGCTCTCACTCCTCTTGCAAGAACACCAGAATCAAAACTAATTGCTGAACAATCATCGATAGGAGGACACTGGACTCACCAAAAAAGATACCCCACATCCAAAGACAAAGGAGAAGCCACAATGAGATGGTAGGAGGGGTGCAATCACAGTAAAATCAAATCCCATAACTGCTGGGTGGGTGACTCACAGACTGGAGAACACTTATACCACAGAGGTCCACCCACTGGAGTGAAGGTTGTGAGCCCCACATACAGATTCCCAACCTGGGGGTCCAGCAATGGGAGGAGGAATTCCTAGAGAATCAGACTGTGAAGGCTAGTGGGATTTGTTTGCAGAGCTTCAACAGGAAAGGGGGTAACAGAGACTCCACTCCAGTATTGGGTTGCCTCGGGCAAAACAACCAACAGGGAAGAAACCCAACCCCACCCATCAGCAGTCAAGCAGATTAAAGTTGTACTGAGCTCTGCCCACCAAAGCAACAGTCAGCTGTACCCACCACCAGTCCCTCCCACCAGTAAACTTGCCCAAGCCACTTAAATACCCTCATCCACCAGAGGGCAGACAGCAGAAGCAAGAAGACCTACAATCCTGCAGCCTGTGGAACAAAAACCACATTCACAGAAAGATAGACAAGATGAAAAGGCAGAGGGTTATGTACCAGATGAAGGAACAAGATAAAACACCAGAAAAACAAATAAATGAAGTGGAGGTAGCCAACCTTCCAGATAAAGAATTCAGAATAATGATAGTGAAGATGATCCAGGACCTCGGAAAAAGAACAGAGGCAAAGATCGAGAAGAAGCAAGAAATGTTTAAAAAGACTGAGAAGAATTAAAGAACAAACAAACAGAGTTGAACAATACAACAACTGAAATGAAAACTAAACTAGAAGGAATCAATAGTGGAATAACTGAGGCAGAAGAACAGATAAGTGACCTGGAAGACAGAATGGTGGAATTCACTGCTGCAGAACAGAATAAAGAAAAAAGAAGGAAAAGAAATGAAGACAGCCTAAGAGACCTCTGGGACAACATTAAATGCAATAACATTCACATTATAGGGGTCCCAGAAGGAGAAGAGAGAGAGAAAGGACCCGAGAAAATATTTGAAGAGATTAGAGTCGAAAACTTCCCTAACATGGGAAAGGAAATAGTCACCCAAGTCCAAGAAGTGCAGAGAGTCCCATACAGAATAAACCCAAGGAGAAACACACCGAGACACATAGTAATCAAATTGGCAAAAATTAAAGGCAAATAACAATTATTGAAATCAGCAAGGGAAAAACAAAAAATAACATACAAGGGAACTCCCATAAGGATAACAGCTGATTGCTCAGCAGAAACTCTACAAGCCAGAAGGCAGTGGCATGATATACTTTAAGTGATGAAAGGGAAGAACCTACAACCAAGGTTACTCTACCCAGCAAGGATCTCATTCAGATTTGATGGAGAAATCAAAAGCTTTACAGACAAGCAAAAGCTAAGAGAATTCAGCACCACAAAACCGGCTCTACAACAAATGCTAAAGGAACTTCTCTAAGTGGGAAACACAAGAGAAGGAAAGGACCTACAAGAACAAACCCAAAACAATTAAGAAAATGGTCATAGGAATATACATATCAATAATTACTTTAATGTGAATGGATTAAATGTTCCAACCAAAAGACACAGACTTGCTGAATGTATACAAAAACAAGACCCATATATATGCTGTCTACAAGAGACCCACTTCAGACCGAGGGACACATACAGACTGAAAGTGAGGGGATGGAAACAGATATTCCATGCAAATGGAAATCAAAAGAAAGCTGGAGTAACAATGCTCATATCAGATAAAATAGACTTTAAAATAAAGAATGTTACAAGAGAAAAGGAAGGACACTACATAATGATCAAGGGACCAATCCAAGAAAAAGATATAACAATTATAAATATATATGCATCCAATGTAGGAGCACATCAATACATAAGGCAACTGCTAATAGCTCTAAAAGAGGAAATCAACAGTAACACAATAATAGTGGGGGATTTTAACACCTCATTTACACCAATGGACAGATCATCCAAACAAAAAATTAATAAGGAAACACAAGCTTTAAATGACACAATAGACCATATTGATTTAATTGATGTATATAGGACATTCTATCCAGAAACAGCAGATTACACTTTCTTCTCAAGTGAGCATGGAACATTCGCCAGGATAGATCACATCTTGGGCACAAATCAAGCCTCAGTAAATTTAAGAAAATTGAAATCATATCAAACATCTTTTCTGACCACAATGCTATGTGATTAGAAATGAATTACAGGGAAAAAAATGTAAAAAGCACAAACACATGGATGCTAAACAATACGTTACTAAATAACCAAGAGATCACTGAAAATATCAAAGAGGAAATCGAAAAATACCTAGAACAAATGACAATGAAAACACGATGATTCAAAACCTATGGGATGCAGGAAAAGCAATTGTAAGAGGGTAGTTTTAAGCTATACAAGCCTACCTCAAGAAACAAGAAAAATCTCAAGTAAAAAATCTAACATTACATGTAAAGGAAATAGAGAAAGAAGAACAAACAAAACCCAAAGTTAGCAGAAAGAAAGAAATCATAAAGATCAGAGCAGAAATAAATGTAATAGAAACAAAGAAAACAATAACAAAAATCAACAAAACTAAAAGCTGGTTCCTTGAGAAGATAAAGAAAATTGATAAACCACTAGCCAGACTCATCAAGAAAAAGAGGGAGAAGACTCAAATCAATAAAATTAGAAAAGTAAAAGGAGAAGTTACAACAGACACCACAGGAATACAAAGAATCCTAACAGACTACTACAAGCAACTCTATGCCAATAAAATGGACAACCTGGAAGAAATGGACAAATTCTTAGAAAGGAATAACCTTCCAAACTGAACCAGGAAGATATAGAAAATATGAACAAACCAATCACAATTAATGAAGTTGAAACTGTGATTAAAAATTGTCCAACAAACAAAACTCCAGAACCAGATGGCTTCACAGCTGAATTCTATCAAACGTTTAGGGAAGAGCTAACACCCATCTTTCTCAAACTTTTCCAAAAAATTGCAGAGGAGGGAACACTCCCAAACTCCTTCTATAAGGCGACCATCACCCTGACACCAAAACCAGACAAAGATACTGAAAAACATAGAAAATTACAGAACAATATCACTCATGAATATAGATGCAAAAATCCTCAACAAAATACTAGCAAGCAGAATCCAAAAACACATTAAAAGGATCATACGCCATGATCAAGTGGGATTTATCCCAGGGGGCAAGGATTCTTCAATGTACGCAAACCAATCAATGTGATACACCATACCACCAAATTGAAGAAAAAAAACATATGATCATCTCCATAGATGCAGAAAAAGCTTTTGACAAAATTCAACACCAATTTATGATAAAAACTCTCCAGAAAGTAGACATAGAGGGAACCTACCTCAACATCATAAAGGCAATATACGACAAACCCACAGGAAACATCATTCTCAATGGTGAAAAACTGAAAACATTTCCTCTAAGATCAGGAACAAGACAAGGGTGTCCACTCTCACCACTATAATTCACCATAGTTTTGGAAGTCCTATACATGGCAATCAGAGAAGAAAAAGAAATAAAAGGAATACAAATTGGAAAAGAAGAAGTAAAACTGTCACTGTTTGCAGATGACATGATACTATACCTAGAGAATCCTAAAGATGACACCAGAAAACTACTAGAGCTAATCAATGAATTTGGTAAATTTGCAGGATACAAAATTAATGCACAGAAATTCTTGCATTCCTATACATTAATGATGAAAAATCTGAAAGAGAAACACTACCATTTACCATTGCAACAAAAAGAATAAAATACCAGGAATATATTTACCCAGGGAGACAAAAGACCTGTATGCAGAAAACGATAAGACACTGATGAAAGAAATTAAAGATGATAGCAACAGATCGAGAAATGTACCATGTTCTTGGACTGAAAGAATCAATATTGTGAAAATGACTATACTATCCAAAGCAATCTACAGATTCAATGCAATCCCTATCAAATTATCAATGGCACTTTTTACAGAACTAGAACAAAAAATCTTAAAATTTGTATGGAGACAAAGAAGACCCCAAATAACCAAAGCAGTCCTGAGGGAAAAGAACAGAGCTGGAGGAATCAGACTCCCTGACTTCAGACTATACTATAAAACTACAGTAATGAAGACAATATGGTACTGACACAAAAACAGAAACACAGATCAATGGAACAAGATAGAAAGCCCAGAGATAAACCCACGCACCTAGGGTCAACTAATCTATGACAAAGGAGGCAAAGATATACAATGGAGAAAAGACAGTCTCTTCAATAAGTGGTGCTGGGAAAACTGGATAGCTACATGTAAAAGAATGAAATTAGAACACTCCCTAACACCTTACACAAAAATAAATTCAAAATGGATTAGAGACCTAAATGTAAGACTGGACACTACAAAACTCTTAGAGGAAAACATAGGTAGAACACTCTTTGACATAAATCACAGCAAGATCTTTTTTGACTCACCTCCTAGCATAAGGTAATAAAAACAAAAATAAACAAATGGGACTTAATTAAACTTCAAAGATTTTGCACAGCAAAAGAAACCATAAACAGGACGAAAAGACAACCCTCAGAGTGGGAGAAAACACTTGCAAATGAATCAACAGACAAAGGATTAGTCTCCAAAAATATATAAACAGCTCATGCACCTCAATATTCAAAAAACAAACAACCCAATCCAAAAATGGGCAGAAGACCTAAATAGACATTTCTCCAAAGAAGACATACAGATGGCCAAGAATCACATGAAAAGCTGCTCAACATCACTAACTATTAGAGAAATGCAAATCAAAAGTACAGTGAGGTACCACCTCACACCAGTTAGAATGGGCATCGTCAGAAAATCTACAAACAAGAAATGCTGGAGAGGGTGTGGAGAAAAGGCAACCCTCTTGCACTGTTGGTGGGAATGTAAATTGATACAGACACTATGGTGAACAGTATGGAGGTTCCTTAAAAAACTAAAAATAAAATTACCATATGATCCAGCAATCCCACTACTGGGCATATACCCTGAGAAAACCATAATTCAAAAAGACACATGCACCCCAATGTTCATTGCAGCACTATTTACAATAGCCGAGTCATGGAAGCAACCTAATTGCCCATTGACACACGAATGAGTAAAGAAGGTGTGGTACATATATACAATGGAATATTACTCAGCCATAAAAAGGAACAAAATTGGGTCATTTGTTGAGACGTGGATGGATCTAGAGACTGTTATACAGAGTGAAGTAAGTCAGAAAGAGAAAAACAAATATCATATATTAACACATATATGTGGAACCTAGAAAAATGGTACAGATGAACCGGTTTTCAGGGCAGAAATTGAGACACAGATGTAGAGAACAAACTTATGGGCACCAAGGGGGGAAAGCAGCGGCGGGTGGGGGTGGTAGTGGTGTGATGAATTGGGGGATTGGGATTGACATGTATACACTGATGTGTATAAAACTGATGACTAATAAGAGCCTACTCTATAAAAAAAGTAAATTAAATTAAAAAAAAAGCTGGGTCCAAAGAAACTGGAAGTTTAATCAAGTCATTAGTTCATCATCCAAATATCACATTTTCTTTCCTGAATCCATTTAACATCTCTTTTTACTGTTTCAAAACCACTTGTGCCCAGTGGAGGTCTATGAGCTGTTTCTGGAAGGTCATAGAGAACCCTCTGGAGACCAAGAAGCACTGGGGCAATGCAGCATCATATTGTCTTTAGTAAGAATTTCTGAACATTTAAGGACTATTGCTATTTATTTCTTTTAATACCACTCAGCACAACCTGTAAACAATTTTTTTTTAAACTAAAATGTTCTTGTTTAGTTACCCCACACTAGCTGAGGGACAAGATAAACAGTTTTTACAAATCTTGCTATTTCTTTTGTTGTAAGCATGCTGTTGAAGATACGGATCGTTACACAGCACAGTTACCATTACAAGAAGTCCCAGGAAATATTCCTCTCTGACTTCACCCTCCTGAATCATTGTGGGGATCATAAACAATTGGACAGTTTCTATATACAGACACTGGGAATTGTGTAACTGATCACAATGTTTCCCTTTCATTGTAGAATTGACTACTGAAAAGCTCAGAGTCAAACTTATGACTGACTTTCTATAGCAAGTGTGTTAGTTTTATAATAGGCATTAAATAAATAAATAACTCACAAGAGCCCTATGAAGCAAGCACTAGTATTAACAGCTGCATTTTACATATGAGGAAACTAGGTTAAGAGAGATTAAGTAACTTACCCAAAGTCACAGAGCTAATCATGATTGGGCCAGGATTTAAACCTAGTCAGTTTATACTCTTTTTTTTTTTTAACACCTTTATTGGAGTATAATTGCCCCACAGAGGTGTGTTAGTTTCTGCTTTATAACAAAATGAACCAGCTATACATATACATATATCCCCATATCTCCTCCCTCTTGTGTCTCCCTCCCACACTCCCTATCCCACCCCTCTAGGTGGTCACAGAGCACTGAGCTGATCTCCCTGTGCTATGCAGCTGCTTCCCACTAGCTACTTATTTTACGTTTGGTAGTGTATATATGTCCATGCCACTCTCTCACTTTGTCACAGCTTACTCTTCCCCCTCCCTGTGTCCTCAAGTCCACTCTCTACATCTGAGTCTTTATTCCTGTCCTGCCCCTACCTTTTTCAGAACCATTTTTTTTTCAGATTCCATATATGTGTTAGCATACAGTATTTGTTTTTCTCCTTCTGACTTCCTTCACTCTGTACGACAGACTCTAGGTCCAACCACCTCACTACAAATAACTCAATTTTGTTACTTTTTAGGGCTGAGTAATATTCCATTGCATATATGTGCCACATCTTCCTTGTCCATTCGTCTGTCAATGGACACTTAGGTTGCTTCCATGTCCTGGCTATTGTAATAGAGCTGCAATGAATATTGTGGTACAAGACTATTTTTGAATTATGGTTTTCTCAGGGTATATGCCCAGTAGTGGGATTGCTGGGTCATATGGTAGTTCTATTTGTAGTTTTTTAAGGAACCCCCATACTGTTCTCCATAGTGGCTGTATCAAGTTACATTCCCACCAACAGTGCAAGAGGGTTCCCTTTTCTATACACACTCTCCAGCATTTACTGTTTGTAGATATTTTGATGATGACCATTCTGACTGGTGTGAGGTGATACCTCATTGTAGTTTTGATTTGTATTTCTCTAATGATTAGTGATGTTGAGCATTCTTTCATGTGTTTTTTGGCTATCTGTATATCTTCTTTGGAGAATTGTCTACTTAGGTCTCCTCCCCATTTTTGGATTGGGTTGTTTCTTTTTCTGATATTGAGCTGCATGAGCTGCTTGTAAGTTTTGGAGATTAATCCTTCATCAGTTGCTTCATTTGCAAATATTTTCTCCCATTCTGAGGGTTGTCTTTTCGTCTTATTTATGCTTTCCTTTGCTGTGCAAAAGCTTTGAAGTTTCATTAGGTCCCATTTGTTTATTTTTGTTTTTATTTCCATTTCTCTAGGATGTGGGTCAAAAAGGATCTTGCTGTGATTTATGTCATAGAGTGTTCTGCCTATGTTTTCCTCTAAGAGTTTGATAGTGTCTGGCCTTACATTTAAGTCTTTAATCCATTTTGAGATTATTTTTTATATGGTGTTAGGAAGTGTTTTACTTTCATTCTTTTACATGTAGCTGTCCAGTTTTCCCAGCACCACTTATTGAACAGGCTGTCTTCTCTCCATTGTATATTCTTGCCTCCTTTATCAAAAATAAGGTGACCATACATGCGTGGGTTTATCTCTGGGTTTTCTATCCTGTTCCATTGATCTACATTTCTGTTTTTGTGCCAGTACCATACTGTCTTGATTACTGTAACTTTGTAGTATAGTCTGAAGTCAGGTAGTCTGATTCCTCCAGCTCCGTTTTTCTTTCTGAAATTGCTTTGGCTATTCGGGGTCTTTTGTGTTTCCATACAAATTGTGAAATTTTTTGTTCTAGTTCTTTGAAAAATGTCATTGGTAGTTTGATATGGATTACATTGAATCTGCAGATTGCTTTGGGTAGTAGAGTCATTTTCACAATGTTGACTCTACCAATCCAAGAACATGGTATATCTCTCCATCTGTTTGCATCATCTTTAATTTCTTTCATCAGTGTCTTATAGTTTTCTACATACAGGTCTTTTGTCTCCTTAGGTAGGTTTATTCCTAGGTATTTTATTCTTTTTGTCACAATGGTAAATGGAAGTGTTTCCCTAATTTCTCTTTCAGATTTTTCATCATTAGTGTATAGGAATGCAAGAGATTTCTGTGCATTAATTTTGTATCCTGCTACTTTACGAAGTTCATTGATTAGCTCTAGTAGTTTTCTGGTAGCATCTTTAGGATTCTCTATATGTAGTATCATGTGATCTGCAAACAGTGACAGCTTTACTTCTTCTTTTCCAAGCTGGATTCCTTTTATTTCTTTTTCTTCTCTGAGTGCTGTGGCTAAAACTTCCAAAACTATATTGAATAATAATAGTGTGAGTGGGCAACCTTGTCTTGTTCCTGATCTTAGTGGAAATGGTTGCAGTTTGTCACCATTGAGAATGCTGTTCGCTGTGAGCTTGTCATATATGGTCTTTATTATGTTGAGGTAAGTTCCCTCTATGCCTACTTTCTGGAGCGTTTTTATCATAAATGGGTGTTGAATTTTGTTAAACTTTTCCTGCATCTATTGAGATGATCATATGGTTTTTCTCCTTCAGTTTGTTAATATGGTGTATCGCATTGATTGATTTGTGTATATTGAAGAATCCTTGCATTCCTGGGATAAACCCCACATGATCATGGTGTATGATCCTTTTAATGTGCTGTTGCATTCCATTTGCCAGTATTTTGCTGAGGATTTTTTCATCTATGCTCATCAGTGATATTTGTCTGTGGTTTTCTTTCTTTGTGACATTTTGCCTGGTTTTGGTATCTGGGTGATTGTGGCCTCTGAATAAATTTCGGAGCATTCCTCCCTCTGCTATATTTTGGTAGAATTTGAGAAGGATAGGTGTTAACTCTTCTCTAAATGTTTGATAGAATTCACCTGTGAAGCCATCTGGTCCTGGGCTTTTGTTTGTTGGAAGATTTTTAATCACAGTCTCAATTTCAGTGCTTGTGATTGGTCTGTTTATATTTTCTATCTCTTCCTGGTTCATTCTCCAGGTGTTATGCTTTTCTAAGAATTTGTCCATTTCTCCACTTTGTCCATTTTATTTGCATATAGTTGCTTGTAGTAATCTCTCATGATCATTTGTATTTCTGCTGTGTCAGTTGTCACTTCTCTTTTTTCATTTCTAATTCTATTGATTTGAGTCTTCTCCCTTTTTTTCTTGATGAGTCTGGCTAATGGTTTATCAATTTGGTTTATCTTCTCAAAGAACCAGCTTGTAGTTTTATTGATCTTTGCTATTTCCTTCATTTCTTTTTCATTTATTTCTAATCTGATCATTATAATTTCTTTCCTTCCACTAACTTTGGTGTATTTTTGTTCTTCATTCTCTAATTGCTTTAGGTGTAAGGTTAGGTTATTTATTTGAGAAGTTTCTTGTTTCTTGAAGTATGATTGTATTGCTATAGACTTCCCACTTAGGACTGCTTTTGCTGCATCCCATAGTTTTGGGTCATCATGTTTTCATTGTCATTTGTCTCTAGATATTTTTTGATTTCCTCTTTGATTTCTTCAGTGATCTCTTGATTATTAAGTAGTGTATTGTTTAGCCTCCACGTGTTTGTATCTTTTACAGGTTTTTCCCTGTAATTGATATTCAGTCTCATAGCGTTGTGGTGAGAAAAGTTACTTGATACGATTTCAATTTTCTTAATTTTACCAAGGCTTGATTTGTGACCCAAGATATGATCTATCCTGTAGAATGTTGCATGAGCACTTGTGAAGAAAGTGTATTCTGTTGCTTTTGGATGGAATGTCCTATAAATATCAATTAAGTCCATCTTGTTTAATATATCATTTAAAGCTTGTGTTTCCTTGTTTATTTTCCTTTTGGATGATCTGTCCATTGGTGAAAGTGGGGTGTTAAAGTCCCCTACTATGATTGTGTTACTGTTGATTTCCCCTTTTATGGCTGTTAGTATTTGCCTTATGTATTGAGGTGCTCCTATGTTGGGTGTATAAATATTTACAATTGTTATATGTTCCTCTTGGATTGATCCCTTGATCATTATGTAGTGTCCTTTTTGTCTCTTGTAATAGTCTTTATTTTAAAGTCTATTTTGTCTGATATGAGAATTACTACTCCAGCTTTCTTTTGATTTCCATTTGCATGAAGTATATATTTCCATCCCCTCATTTTTAGTCTGTATGTGTCCCTAGGTCTGAAGTAGGGTCTCTTGTAGACAGCATATTTACAGGTCTTGTTTTTGTATCCATCCAGCCAGTCTATGTGTTTTTATTGGAGCATTTAATCCATTTACATTTAAGGTAATTATTGATATGTGTGTTCCTATTACCATTTTCATAATTGTTTTAGGTTTTTTATTGTAGGTCTTTTCCTTCTCTTGTGTTTCCTGCCTAATTAAGTTCCTTTAGCATTTGTTCTAGTGCTGGTTTGGTGGTGCTGAATTCTCTCAGCTTTTGCTTGTCTGTAAAGGTTTTAATTTCTCCGTCAAATCTGAATGAGATCCTTGCTGGGTAGAGTAATCTTGGTTGTAGGTTTTTGCCTTTTATCACTTTAAATATGTCCTGCCACTCCCTTCTGGCTTGCAGAGTTTCTGCTGATAGATCAGCTGTTAACCTTATGGGGATTCCCTTATTTATTGTTTTTCCCTTGCTGCTTTTAATATTTTTTCTTTGTATTTAATTTTTGATAGTTTGATTAATATTTTTCCTGTCATGTTTCTCCTTGGATTTATCCTGAATGGGACTCTTTGCACTTCCTGGACTTGATTAACTATTTCCTTTCACATATTAGGGAAGTTTTCAACAATAATCTCTTCCAATATTTTCTCAGTCCCTTTCTTTTTCTCTTCTTATGGGACCCCTATAATTTGAATGTTGGTGCATTTAATGTTGTCCCAGAGGTCTCTGAGACTGTTGTCAATTCTTTTCATTCTTTTTTCTTTATTCTGCTCTGCAGTAGTTATTTCCACTATTTTATCTTCCAGGTCACTTATGCATTCTTCTGCCTCAGTTATTCTGATATTGATTCATTCTAGAGAATTTTTAATTTCATTTATTGTGTTATTCATGATTGTTTGTTTGCTCTTTAGTTCTTCTAGGTCCTTGTTAAAAGTTTCTTGTATTTCCTCCAATCTATTTTCAAGATTTTGGATCATCTTTACTCTCATTACTCTGAATTCTTTTTCAGGTAGACTTCCTATTTCTTCTTCATTTGTTTGGTCTGGTGGGTTTTTACCTTGCTGCTTCATCTGCTGTGTATTTCTCTGTCTTCTCATTTTGCTTAACTTACTGTGTTTAGGGTCTCCTTTTCACAGGCTGCAGGTGTGTAGTTCCCATTGTTTTTGGTGTCTGCCCCCAGTGGCTAAGTTTGGGTCAGTGGGTTTTGTAGGCTTCCTGGTGGAGGGGACTAACGCCTGTGTTCTGGAGGATGAGGCTGGATCTTGTCTTTCTGTTGGGCAGGACCACATCCGGTGGCATGTTTTGGAGTGTCTGTGACCTTATTATGATTTTAGTCAGCCTCTCTGCTAATGGGTGGGTTATGTTCCTGTCTTACTCGTTGTTTGACATAGGGTGTCCAGCACTGTACCTTGCTGATCATTGAGTGGAGCTGGGTCTTATCGTTTAGATGGAGATCTCTGGGAGAGCTTTCGCCATTTGATATTATGTGTATCCGGGAAGTCTCTGGTGGACCTATGTCCTGAACTTGGCTCTCCCGCCTCAGAGGCACATGCCTGATACCCAGTCAGAGTACCAAAACCCTGTCAGCCACATGGCTCAGAAGAAAAGGGAGAAGAAAAGAAAGAAAGAATAAAATAAAATAATTAGAATAAAAAATAATAATTAAAAATAAAAAAAATTTAAAAGTAATTTAAAAAAGGAAAAAAAAAAGAAAGATAGAAGAGAGGAACCAAACCAAAAACAAATCCTCCAATGATACAAGCACTAAAAACTATAATACAAAAAAAGAAACAAAACAGACAGACAGAACCCTAGGAGAAATTGTAAAAGCAAAGCCATACAGAGAAAATCACACACAGAATCGTACACATACACGCTCACAAAAAGAGAAAAAGGAAAAAAAAAATATATATCATTGCTCCCAAAGTCCACTGTATCAATTTTGGGATAATTCGGTTGCCTATTCCGGTATTCCACAGATGCAGGGTACATCAAGTTGATTGTGGAGATTTAATCCGCTGCTCCTGAGGCTGCTGGGAGAGATTTCCCTTTCTGTTCTTTGTTCGCACAGCTCCCGGGGTTCAGCTTTGGATTGGACCCGCCTTTGCGTGTAGGTTGCCTGAGGGCATCTGTTCTTCGCTCAGACAGGATGGAGTTAAAGGAGCAGCTGATTTGGGGGCTCTGGCTCACTCAGGCCGGGGGGAGCGAGGGGCATGGAGTGCGGGGCAAGCCTGTGGCAGCAGAGGCCAGTGTGACGTTGCAACAGCCTGAGGTGCGCCGTGCGTTCTCCCGGAGAAGTTGTCCCTGGATCACGGGACCCTGGCGGTGGCGGGCTGCACAGGCTCCCAGGAGGGGAGGTGTGCTTGCACACAGGCTTCTTGGTGGCAGCAGCGGCAGCCTTAGCATCTCATGTCCGTCTCTGGGGTCCGCGCTGATAGCCGTGGCTCGCGCCAGTCTCTGGATCCGTTTAGGCGGTTCTTTGAATCCCCTCTCCTTACGCACCCCAAAACAATGGTCTCTTGACTCTTCAGCAGCTCCAGACTTTTTCCTGGACCCCCTCCTGGCTAGCTGTGGCACACTAGCCCCCTTCAGGCTGTGCTCATGCCGCCAACCCCATTCCTTTCCCTGGGATCTGACCTCCGAAGCCCGAGCCTCAGCTCCCAGCCCCCGCCCGCCCCGGCGTGTGAGCAGACAAGCCTCTCGGGCTGGTGAGTGCTGGTCTGCACCGATCCTCTGTGCGGGTATCTCTCTGCTTTGCCCTCCGCACCCCTGTTGCTGCACTCTCCTCCGTGGCTCTGAAGCTTCTCCCCCTCCGCCACCCGCAGACTCCACCAGTGAAGGGGCTTCCTAGTGTGTGGAAACCTTTCCTCCTTCACAGCTCCCTCCCACTGGTGCAGGTCACATCCCTATTCTTTTGTCTCTGTTTTTTCTTTTTTTCTTTTGCCCTACCCAGGTATGTGGGGAGTTTCTTGCCTTTTGGGAAGTCTGAGGTCTTCTGCCAGCGTTCAGTAGGTGTTCTGTAGGAGTTGTTCCACATGTAGATGTATTTCTGATGTATTTGTGGGGAGGAAGGTGATCTCCATGTCTCACTCCTCTGCCATCTTGAAGCTGCCTCCCGGTTTATACTCTTAGACCACTACATGATACTATCTCTTGGCTGGAAATTTAGCAAGGAATCCTAGGCAGTGAAAAGATCATTAGCTTTGGAAAGAGAAAAATCTCCCAGTTTTACTATTCACCGGGTGACCTGGCCAGCTCAGTTCTCCATTCTCTAACATGGGGATTGTGGGACTTCCCTGGTGGTCCAGTGGTTAAGACTCCATGCTTCCAATGCAGGGGGTGCAGGTTCGATCCCTGGTTGGGGACCTAAGATAGCACATGCCATGCCAAAAAATAAAAATAAAATAATAAAATAACATAAAATGGGGATGGTGTTCCCCAGCCCACCCTCTAGCGTGAGAGCCATGTGAGAGGATGAACGTAAAAGCCCTGCACACACCCAGCATCAGACAAACATTGGCTCTTTCCTCTAATGACAATCAAATCTGTTTCTTTCATAAAAATGTGAACTTTGAGTTTTCTTGCCAATAACCTGGGAAGGGTAAAGAGAACTTTGGCCCTTGACCAGCTCTAGAATTTCTCGGATACAAATTGTTGACATCGAGCCCACACAAAGCTGGAAACTCCCACAGGGATAACTACACAGGCTGTGACCCAGCACAGATTTCCCCTGAATTCTACAGAGTTTCAACACAACTGAGGCTCTTAGAGAGCAAAGCCCAAGGTTCTGGAAATACAGAGCCCAGCATGGGGGAGGGGAGCACTACTCCTTTGAATAGGAGGGAGTCTTGATCAGATTTAGCAGACAGGGCTCCAGCCACACTGCCCCTGCCCTTCACAAACTTCATGAACGTCACTCTAGGAACCTCCTTCACACAGCTTTACCCAGATAAGTGTTCTTAATAGAAAAAAAAATTCTGACATTGGCCCTTTGATTGCCAGAGTTTCCCTGGACTATAAAGGACAAGCATATGCCCAAGGTGGCCTTAGGACATATGCTGAGCACTCTGAGTCCCAAGAAGAGGTGGGAGTCTTCTCAGTGCCTCAGTCACAGCCGTAAAAGTGAGAACAGAATGGATCCTATCTCCTAGAGTTACTCTGAGGATGCAGTGGGGTAATAAATGTTCAAAGCTTAGGACAGGGCTTTGCCCTTACTAAGCACTCCGTGAATGTGAGCTGTAGTTGTTGTGTTATTACACTTGTCTTAGATCACACAGCAAAGTAAGTAAAGAAACTAGAATTGGAGCAAAGATCTCAGAGAATCACAAGCCCAGCTCTTTCTGTCCTGCGAAGCAGCCTCTCTCTGGCACGTCTGAGCCTCAGTATCCTACTTCGTGGAGTGAAAGGGCTAAGCCATGTTAGGGAATCTTATAGGACATGTAGTATGAAAGAGTCTCCCCCAACTCTCCACCACACCACAGATTCCACCCCCAGCATCCCGCTTCACTAACATCCTTCCCAGCCCCTCATCCCTCTGGGTTCTCTCTACCCTCACAGGCTTCCTTCAGCTCCAGAAAGTCCCTGTGCCATAGAAGCACACAAACACAGAGTTTTCTGATCAGTGCTTTCCTCTGAATTCCCATGTTTTGCTAGGCCGTGGACTCTGCATGTGGCGTCTCTCTGTCAATAGGGTGCCTGTGACCCGCAGCAGTCCTGAGCTCAGGCATGGCAGATCTGACTCTGTCCTGGCCTGGGTCAGCTTGGCTAGTAAAACCAGGGCAGTGTTCCAGATCTGCGTGACTGAGGGGCGAGGAGCGGAATTTCCATGGCAGTAGGTGTGTAAGGGCCATGACACTGAGTTTGTGGGCATTTGGGCCTGGGAAGGCAGCATGGGCTGGGGGAAGCCTGACTGCCGGATCAGGCAGGAATTTTGGAAGAATACAGAATTCCTTGTCTGCTTCAAGTTAGATCTTACACAAGTGACTTAGCTTCTCTGAGTTACAACTTCTCTGCAAGTGAAAGATCTTACTGCCCTCCTCGTGGGCCCTGGGAAAGATTAAGAGGGCAGTTAGTGTAAAGCATGGGGCAGAGACTCAATAAGTAGCTGTTTAATTATTATTCCGTTCCTCTTCTCTTCTAATATAAATGCAAATAATGGATCTGGCTCCCAGGAAGATGAAAAGAGAAAGAAAAGATAATAATAATTCAGTGTTATTCATGCTCCTTGCAATATATCCTTTTATCTTCTCCGTAACCCTACAAGATAAGGATTATTATTATCCTCATTTTATGTATGAGAAAACGGAGGCTTGGAGAGGATAGGTAACTTGCTCATCATCACTATAGGAAGTGGTGGAGTTGGGACATGAACACGGGCCTCCAGCCCCAAGCTTATCCACCACCCAAGCCTTTCTGACACCCACGAACTGAGCTGGCAGCTCTCAGCCAAGCAGCTGTGGACCAGGCCTCCTTGCAGCCTTTCTGGCAGAGTTTCCTGATAGTTGAGAATTCCTCTCAGCAAGGTTCTGCCACTTCTTCTCTTGGTTTAGTCTCAGCTTCACCTTTTTCTTTTGAAACCATAGATCTGTCAGCTGTCCACGCTCAGCCATACAAGGAGAAAATGCACAGCCAGGGCAGGATTATGGTCTTGGCAATCCAGACCCTCCTCCTGAGACTGTCCAAACTGGCCTGGGTCTGAGGCTGGAGGCATTTGTTGACTCTGGCTGTGGTCCCCCAGGATGTGCTTCTAATTCTCTTCATGGGTCAGCTTACCCCCCCTTGGTCAGTGGTGGCTCATCCTCTGTCAGGGCTTGGACCTTGCTTTGTCCGTTTCCTACTCCTTCCCACTTGCCCACCCCTGCTTTTGACTTCCCACAGTCCCTGGGTTGTGGTTATACCCTCCACTTTCTGGTCTTAAGGTATCAAGCAGGAATGGCCAGAGCTTGAGATGAATGGGAAAATTGCCATTGGCCTTCCATGTCCCCAAGAGCACCATGACTGCACAGGGACCCTCCAAAATAGTCTGAGCTTTGGAGGGATACACCTTCTACACCTGCAAAGAATACTTGGCTTCTCCAATCATCAGTTTTCTGGTTTCTTTGTCTGAAAAACGAGGGAATTGAGTCAGGTTCTTGCTAATGCTCCTTCAAGTGCTGACATCCTATGAGCTGGTGATTAAGATTTTAAACATATTTTTAATCCTTTTCTTCTTTTTTTTCTGATTATAGAATAGTGCATTCTAATTGTAGAAAATCTGAATAACATAAAAAAGTGTAAAACAGAAGCCAGTCGAAACCTTATCCCTCAGAGAAACTTAATATTAATGTATTGGTGTTAATTATTCTTTTTCTTGTAGTATACATTTGTGTGTTTAATGTGGTTTTTGTTTTATATATTTATTATACAGTTTTTAATAAATTTAACCTAAATATATAATTAAATATTATTCAAAAATATTAGTTTGATGGCATCATAGAATCCCATCATTTATTTATTTTCATGGTGTTGGACGTTGAGGCTGTTTTAAGCTTTTTTTCTAATTTAATAATATTATAGTGAATATGTTACATATGATATTATAGAGCAAATATCGATAAATCTATGTGTATACTTAAATCATTTCCTTAGTCAGTTCCACTTAAAAATAGAATTACTAAGTTAAAGGATTAGAATTAATTTTAGTACCCAAATCCCTTTCAGAAGACTTGTATTGATTGATACCTCTACCCAAACTGAGTATGTGAGAATGTGAGTACTAATTTTACTGGAGTCTCAGTATTGGATTCGATTTTTTAAAATAACTTTGTCAATTTGAGAAATGGTATCTCATTGTTACTGTAGCTTGCATTTGTTTTGTTACTTTTAAGGATAATATTTTTCACATAATGACAGGCCATTTTGATTTCTTTTTAAAATGAATTCTCTATTTATGGGCTTTACTCACTTTTTGAGTATTCATCTTTTCTTTTTTATTGATTTTTGAGAACTGTTTATTGATTTTGAGTATAAAAATCATCCCTTATTGATCTTTGGGAAGGCTATTATATAAAAAATTATATCCTTTGCCTTTCATATATGTGACATATATTTTCTATATTTATTGTTTCCTTTACTTTTGTTTATAGTAAATTTTAGCACATATATTTTAAATTTTATGGAGAAGAATCGATCAATCTTTTCCTTTATAGTTTCTTTCCTTGTTTTTATGCTTGGAAAACCTATCTCCACCTTGAGATAAAAGAGTGTCCTATAATTTCTAATAATTCATTTCTACCTTTAATTCTATAACTAATTTAAATTTAGCTCATATATAATATGAAATTTGAGTCTATTTTTCTCTGATGATTAATAAATAGCTACAGGTTTGAACTATATTAATCAACTTCCTTTGAAAAATGATTTGATATGAAGTCTCTATCACATTTTGAAGTCATATATAAACAGTTCAGTTTCTAGACTTTCTCTTCCATTGTATATGTCCATTTTCTTACCCTGTAACACTGTCCCTTGTCTTAATTATTATAGTTTTATAATAATTTTAATTACCTGGAAGTTCATATTGTCCATAAATTTTTCTTTCAACAGTTCTTCAGCTATTCTCACTGCTTTGATATTTCAGATGAATTTTAAAATCAGTTTGTTAAATTTCTCCAAAAAACTACCATTGATTCTTTTTTGAAATTACATTAAGTTCATATGCGAACCTGAGGTGAATTTAGATTATTATGACGCTGAGTTTACCACTCAGGGATATAGTATCTATTGCCACTTAGAAAAGTCTTCCTTTATGCCCTTAAGTTCCAATTTCTTTCTATAGCCCCTGCCTATTTCCTCTTAAGTTTGTTCCTACCTATTTTAAAATATTTTTGCTATACTCTTGTAACTGTGATCATATTTTTTATGACATTTTGTGGTTATTATTTCATGCTGATTATTTAACATTAAACATGACTGTTTTCATTTAGCATTACATAATCAATAGTAATCATTTAGCTTTAGGTGATAGCATACAAATCGCACGGAAATAGCATTTCTTCTTTCTTACTGGTGCTAGGAAGCAGGGGATTTGCTTTTATTCCTGTTCCTAAACTCTCCCCACCCACCAAGAGTCAAGTATTCATTTCCCGCACATACTGAGTGTCCTCCGTTTGTCCCATGCTGTGCTTGGCAGTGGGGCTCAGCACCTTCCACCTTAAAGTCACCTCTCTGAGTTTGCCCTTCCAAGTCCTCTGCCCCTTTAAGTCACAGTGAGAGGTTGGGTGTGTGTATTAATAACACTTTCTGGCTGCCTCACGATGCTTATTTGGAGGCTTCCCGGATTTGGCAGCATGGGCTTCCATTTTAATTAGCTTCTCAGGAGGTGTTTGCACAATTCATGAGACAAATAAGCCTTCTTTAGAAGTGAGAAGCCTGGTGCATAGTGGCCTGGTCTCCTGAGTAAAACTTCTGGGAGCCTTGTTTCTGGGAAGGGTGATCAAATTGTGACAGAGGAAATGGTGGATCTGGCTCAGCTCACTATGGATGAGAAGCTTGGCTGTTTCTGGAAGTGAGTGGCAAGCTAAGCCTATTAGAAACTCGAAAGGAAAAAAAAAATCACTGATTCCATCTTTATTTACTTTTTCAATATTTCTTTAATTGTTGATTTTTGGCACTCATTTTGATTTGGGGAAATATTTTATTAAAATATTTATTTCTATTATTAATTTATTTATACTGCTGAGCTTTTTTTGGTGTCCCTTTCAGTTCTGCAGCTGAGTTGAGTGCCTCACTCTCCTCGTTCCAGTCCTGACCCTGCTGGAAATGCCTCTGGAACGAATGGAATTGTGGGTATCCCCCCAAAGCCATGCCCATATTTAGCCTCTAGCATCTGTGAATGTGACCTTATCTGGAAAAAGGGACTTTGCAGATATAATTAGGGATCTGAAGATGATCTCATTATCAGGGTGGGCCCTAAATCCAATGACAGGTGTCCTGATAAGAGAGAAGAGAAGGCGACACAGAAGAGGAGGCCATGTAAAGACAGAGGCAGAGACTGGAGTTATGAACCCACAAACCAAGGGCAGAAACTGGAAGACACAAGGGGGATTCTTCCTGAGAGCCTTTGGAGAGAGCACAGCCCTGCCAACGACTTGATTTTAGAATCTTGGCATCAAGACTATGAAAGAATAAATTTCTGTTGGTGCAAGCCACCAACCTCCTGGTCATTTGTTATGGTAGCCCTTGGACATGATTACAGCCCCAAAGGCAGGTGTGTTGGGAAGAAGTTTATAAGTCATACTGAGGAGAAACCTCAACCATCGGGTCCAAGGCAGGGCAGCTGCCGGTGTTGCAAAGTGTGTAGAGAGAAACAGAGGTGCAAAATAAAAAGTTAAAGACAGCTTCTGGTGGGTTAAATGGGCATGTGTGTATGTGTAAATTTCAGTTGACTCATCAAATATTTGAGTACTTTCTCTTTGCCAGCCCCTTGTGTGAGGCAGTATGTGGCCCTCACACACACGTGCACATGCTCACCGGGCACAGACATGCATGATTTAAAACAACATTAAAAGACAGACTAAATTGTGAAGCTACAATAGAATTCTAATCAGCTCTTCCCAGAATACTTGCCACAGTTCTTCCAGCCTCCTAAGGAGACCTAGCAAAAGCTTCCCTCTGTGATTTCATAACACCCTCTCTTTTCTACTAACGATGTACTTTCCCCACTGCGTAGTAAGGAAACCTTCTCTTACCTGCCTCTTACCTGCACTAACTGTGGGCTCAGTGAAGTCAAAGATTATCTTTTAAATCTCTATTTCCCCAGCACTATACACACACACGTATATATACACGTGTGTGTGTGTGTATGTGTATATATATATATATATATATATATATGGAAAGAATAAGTTAAGCCCAAACCCCAGATAACATTTTGAGAGAAACAATCAAGGCCCCCCAATGTTAGATGTGCTAAGTGAGGCCAACAAATGTTAACTTAGAAGATTTTTAAAAAGCAGAATCCCTAATAAACAAAAATGAACAAACAAAAAGAAAGGGCAGTATGTGCAGTGGTCAAGCTTACAAATTCCAGGTCTGAACTCCTGGGTTTATGTCCTGTCTCTACTTTTTATCGGCTTGTCTCCTAGTTCTCTCATCTATAAAATCGGACTCATATAGGTATCTGTCTCGTTGGGCAATGGTAGGGTTTAGATGAGTTATTATATGTAAAACTTCAATGCATTTTAATTAATATTACCCATTGAATTTAAAGCTTTTAGCAATGTAGCATCCTTATGCAGACTATCTTATAAACTTTATGCTACATTGTTTTCATTTTTGCTTAAAGGGTCAGTTATCTTTTTAAAAGATTTTTAAAATTAAGAAAAAATTATATATTTAGTGGTATAGTTGTCATTTCTGGGGCTCTTCGTTTCTTGGTGGATCCAAGTTTCCATCTCGTTTCCTTTTCCATTTGCTTGAGGATTTCCATTAACATTTCTTATAGTGTGAGTCTATTGGCTACATGCTCTTTCACCTTTTGTATGTCTGGAAAAAACCTTTGTTTCTCCTTCATTTTTGAGAGGTGTTTTCACTTGCTATAGAATTCTTGGTTAACAGTTTTTCTTTCAGTACTTTAAAGATGTTGTTCCATTGTCTCCTTGTTTCCATTATTTCTGACAAGATATCTGTTGATATGTTTATCTTTTCTCCTCTATACATAACCTAATTCCCTGCTTCACCTGCCTTGGCTACTTTTAACATTTCTTTTATCACTGGCTTTAAGAAATTTGATAATGATGTGCTTTGATGTCATTTTCTTCAAGTTTCTTGTTCTGGGGTTTCACTGAGCTTCTTATATTTGTGGGCTTATAGTTTTCATCAAATTTGGAAATTTTTCAGAATTTATTTTTTAAAAGATTTTAATGAACGCCTCCCCCGTCCTCAGGGACTCCATCTACTCCTTATTAGCCCCCTTGCAGCTGTCCTGAAGCACAGTGATGATTGGTCCATTTCTTTTTTTTTTTTAATTCTCTTTTCTTTTTGTTTCAGTTTGAACAGTTTCTGTCACTATGTCTTTAAGTTCACTAATCTTTTCTTTTGTAACGTCTAATCTGCTACTAATCCTACTTAATGTATTTTTATATCTTTCTTATCTCTCCTTAACAATTTGAACATAAGGAATACAGCTTCAACTTTATTTCTATCTCCTAATTCTAACATTTCTACTAGGTAAGTGTTACTTTTGTTTGATTGATTTTTATCCTCATTATGGGTGGTATTTTCTTCTTTATGTGCCTGGCAAGTTTTCATTAGATGCCATAAATTTTGAATTTTACCTTGTTTGGTGCTGGATAATTTGTATTTCTATAATATTCTTGACCTTTATTCTGTGATGCAGTTAAGTTACTTGAAAACACTGTGATCCTATGTTTTTTTTTAAGATTTATTAAAGGAGACTATAGCAGTACTTTATTTGAGATTAATTATTCCTTACTCAAGGCAGTTCATCCTTGATACTCTAACTAATGCCTCATGAATCATGAGATTTTCCAGTCTGGCTGGAAGGTACAGGCACTCTTTCCAGCTCTATGTGAGCACAGGTGACTGTTATCTCTTATCCATTCTAATAATTCTTACCTTTGACTTGGGTTGTTTTCTCATAGGTATGTGATGATCAGTACTCTGCCATATACTTGAGAAGGGCTTTCAGCAGACCTCTGAGGTTCTGTTAAGCTCCCTCTTTCCTGATACTCCATCCTGAGAACTACAGCCCCCTTGTTCTCCTCTGACTCTCAGCTCTATCTTCAACTCAGGGAGTCAGCTGGGCTCTGCTTGGGTTACATGGCTTGGAAATTCTTTCGCGGGAGATTATTGGGCTCACCTCACTTGTTTTCTGTTTCTCAGAAATCACTCCCCTTCATTGACTAATGTCTAGGGTTTTGAAAACCACTGAATCATAATTTGTCAAGTTTTTTTATTTTGGTTGTTTCAGTCAGGATGGTAAACCCAGTTAATTTATATTAAATGGAAGTGGAGTCTGAGACTGCATTTTAAAATTTCATATGTCCTGGCTCCTGCAAAAGTCTGATTCATAATTTGTATTTTGCCAAACAAGATATTCTGATGGATATTCCTTGTTGTACACCAGAGGACTAGATCTTTGATATTCAAAGTACTGTCCATGTACCAGCAGCATCAGCATCATCTGGGATCTTGCTAAAACATACAGAATCTCATGCCTCACCCAGATCTACTGGTTCAGAATCTGCATTTAATAAGATTCCCAGTTGATTTGTATGCACATTCAAGTTTGAGAAGTACCAGACTGGCTAATTTCAAAGTTTCCTTCTAACTAAAGTTCTTTTTGCCTGTGAAATGGGTAAGATGGTTTCTAAGAGAGCAAGGGACATTGTGGGAAAGTTGTATGTTAAAAAGTATGTTAAAGACATAATTTTCTAGGGTAGGTTTTTCATATTAACTGCAAAAGTCCTAACAAAGGAAAGAATAAAAGAACTAACAAAGGACAAAAAGGACAAATAAATACTCACTTGACTAACACATAGTTTTGCAATTATTTGGTTAATGTTTCTCTATATGGTTTATGTATTTCTTTTGTTTTTCACCAATCTATCCTAAGAGCCCAGACAGTGCTCCGCATGTGTCAGGCACTCAGTAAATAGTTTTTGATTGACTGAATGACCAACAGACTGAAAGATTAGAGACACTATCAAGGTGGGTGTTTTTATGCCTTTAAGAGGGACAATTTAGACACAGAGAGCTCAAAGGGACAGAATAATTTGACTCAGAGAAGATGACTCAGACTACCTAAGAAATATTAATGTTCAAGAGAATTTCATAAAGGAAGGTGTCCCAGAAAGTTTATTCAGTAGTTCAGTACACATTCTTTGTAACTGAGAGAAGTAACTGCAATTCCATGTAATTTCAAACAAAGAGGAAGAGTGTGTTACAGAGGAAATAGCAGGCAGTTTTGGAGAAAGTGACCATGCCGACTCCAAATTTACAATAGCTGAGGACAAAAGTCTTGGGGCAGCAGCTTTACATATAGAAAGAGCCTAGAGTTTCACATCATGCAGATCTCCCCTTGAGTCTCTGCTTTTCATCAGTCCAGTGAAATGACTTGAGGCACTTTCTTAGTCTTCTCTGGGCCTCTATAAAACTGAGTTGGTGGAGATGATTATGATGGTAATCATGGTAGTGGCGATGCTGTTGTAGCTGGGTGACACATAACTTGTATCTCAAGGAGGCTTTGTAATAATCAAATGCAGTGATGCCTATGAATGGATACTATAATGTTTATTAAGTGCTATGCAAATGATCATTATTCCTGGATTTTAGAAAGGAAATAAGAAAAACTCATATGACTGCACAAAGATGCTCTCTAAAGAGCTCAGTTTGTAATATAATAGGTATAAAAAATGATAGAGAGAGGAACAACTTTCCCAGAATGAATACAAAAGCTTGAGACCATAAGAGTCAAGACAGCCACTTGATGAACATGAATACATGCTTAGCAAGAAAACAATGAGAATAAGCTAGGTGGAAAATTGCTGAGGACAATAGAGGGAGTATTCAAAGCTCTGACAGGGAGTCTTATAGCTTGGCAGATAGTGTAGAAGTTATATAATTCACAGGAAAACTCTAGCCTAATAATCCTCACATCCTATCGGCTCTTTCTTTCCTATCTTTCCCTCTTTCTATCTTCTCAGGGAGAATGAACTTCATGCTGAAGGAGAGAACAAATTGTCTTCATGTGTAAAGGGGAGAAAAACAGTCAAAGAAAGAGAAACTCCCAACATCCAGCCTCCCATCTCATGCTTGAATTTTCCCTTTAGCATCAGCCCCAACGTAAAAGTCTCCTCGAACAACCACTTCTAATATCTTCAATTCACCACATCTTTGATCATATTATTCCATCTTTGGGCAATAAGAACAATTAGAAAATCCAGTTTGTCATAACTGTGGGCCAGAACAAGACTTCCCATATCTTCCTTTGGCCTGGATCGCATCCTTACTGTAATTAAGCACAAACTAATTTTCTTTTTACCTAAGAATTACTTAAACTTTAAACATTTCTTCTATTTCCCTTCTCCAAGTGGATTTATCATTTCTTCAGGCTGAACACTCAGTTTTCCTCCAACAGTTGGATGCTTGAGTTCCTTTAGTATCCTCCAAAAGTGTTTTTACTTGATTTTAACCAAATGTTCCTCTTGGTTAAAAGAAATGGCTAGTGTGAAAGGACCAATGTTCTTTTGTTGAAAGAATATCAAAGATACCAGGAGAAAGAAATTCTTTCAAATTTCCTTCACTGAACTCACAAGTCCACTTATACATATACCCATCCTTTTCTGGTATATTGGAGAAAGTAGCTTTTCTTCTAAGACTAATCCTTCCACCAGTGCTTTGGACCACACCACTCTGCTTTCCCAAGCAGACATTATCAATGATCCCTCCATCTTCCTTCCCTCAGTCCCTCTCAGTTTTCCTCTTCATAAATGAGCTTCTTGTCTGGTCTCACTGCCTCCATTTTTTCACTTCCCCCTTTCTCTTTATTCAGTGAAAACTGGCCACTGAGCCATCGCTTCACTGAAAATGATCTAAGTTCACCAGTAATATCCATAATTCTAAATAAAATGAATATTTTTTCCTTCTTACTTATTTCATCTCTCAGCAGAATTCAGTATTGTAGACCAACTCCTTATTAAAGCAATCTTTTTCTTTATCCTTCTTAGACACCAGGTTCTCTTGGTACAGTCCTCACTTCTTTGACTTCTCTTTCTCATTCTTCTTTACAGACCTATCCTTTTTATATTCTGTCATTGAATAACAGAGTTCCTCAAAGATTAGTCCTACCCCCCAACCCTCTTTTCTCACTATATAGTGTCTCCACAGGACATCCCACGGCTTCAGTTACCATATGTATAATCTGTGGGTATCTCGTAGCCCAGGCTTCTTTGAGTGCCAAACTGTCATATTCAAACTATTTCACATCCACTTGGGTGTCACAAAGACAACCAAACCAAAAGTCAACACACCCCAAACTGGAATCATGCCTCCCCACAGCAGTTCTTCCTTAGTGTTCCTTTTTTCAGAAAACAACTTCACTACCTTTCCAGTTTTATAAGCTAGAGACTTGGGATTTATTCTTTAGTCTTGTCTCCCTCTTTCTTCTCTAATATCATCCAACACCAAGATCTGTAAATGCAAGGCCTAAATTGCTCCACATTCATGAAATCACCTGCTAAGTTTTCTCCCACATTTTTTTTTTTTTTTTTTTTTTTTTTTTTTTTTTTTTGGTACGTGGGCCTCTTACTGCTGTGGCCTCTCCCTTTGCGGAGCACAGGCTCCGGACGCACAGACCCAGCGGCCATGGCTCACGGGCCCAGCCGCTCCGCGGCATGTGGAATCTTCCCGGACCGGGGCACGAACCCGTGTCCCCTGCATTGGCAGGCGGACTCTCAACCACTGCGCCACCAGGGAAGCCCTCTCCCACATTTTTTATTATCCTCTCAGGATCTGCCCTCCACTCTGTAGTCAGAATGATCTTTCCAAAGTTCAAGTTTGATCATATCGCCTCCCTGCCTCAAATTTTCAGTAGGTTCTCATCATGTTTAAGGAAGAGCAAAATCCTTAAAATGCCCTGTGAGTTATAGCCTATGCCTGCTTCGCCAGCCACCATCGAACCAGTCGAACCAGCCTTGTTTCAGGTCCTCGTGGGCACTCTGCTCCCTCCTGCTACTGAGCTATGGCACAAATTGTTTTTACAATCATGAAAATCTTCCCTCTCCCTTTCCTTAGAAATAGGTCCAGGTGATTTCTTTTAATACTCTCATGTAGCTGTATTTCCATCCTTTGGAGAACCGATATCAATTCCTAATAATACACTTACATTTAAAAAATTTGATTACTATCTGTCTCTCTAACTATAACATTATTTAATGTGAGTAGGTCTTTTATTTGTTTAAGTATCTCTGTATCTCCAGTGTCTAGTATAGCTTCTGGCCCAACAGTATGCACTCAATAAATTTTTGTGGGATGAATGAGTATATGGATGAGCCTCAACGATACCCTTTCATATCCCTACTCTTTTCCTGTGCTCTTCCTTCCTCCTGGCATACAGCTCTTCCTGCCCTTCTTCCCCATGCTCTTCTGCTAGACTTGCCAAATAAAGCACAGAGGTGTTAGAAGAGCATCTCTGTTCTTTAAGTGCTTTCATGTCTCTAGGTACATGATTTACCAGGATGTTAAAAGGACTTAACCAATGTGTTTTTTGACCCATAATTGGTGATCTTTGAGGAATCAGAAAGAACACGTAATATGTCATACATTTGGGGGAATGTGATAGACAAATATTATCCCAATCTTTAGAAAGAAAGATAGAGTCCATCAGTACATGTTGAGCATGACATCAGTTGTATGAAAAATTCTAGAATAGATCATCAAGAATTCTAGAATAGATTAACGTATGGTGTGTGGGTCATTGAGAGAAAAGTAACTAGCATGAGTTCCCTTAGAAAAGTTATTCTATAATAGTCACTTCTCTCACTTGTTAGGGTTTAGTAGACTGTATTAAGGAGGGAAGTGCTTTAGACACAATATGTCTAAATTTCAGAGAAGTCTTTGATCACATTTTTTCTGATATGTTTTTGCACATAGCTGAATGGCATACAAAGTTGAATTTATAACTGACTGACCACCTATGAAACACTGACAAATGGATCGATGCTGATGTGGAAGACTGGTGGTGGTTTAACACACCTCCATTTTTGGTTAACATTTTTACTAAAAATGTAAATGAAAATATAGAATACATTTTTATTAAAGATGTAGATTACAAATGTCAGGGTGGGGTGGGTGCATAGGTAACAGATTATCAGAATCAGAATTCAAAATTATTTTTAGGCTAAAAGTAATTTGGTTTTAGGATTAAAACCAACAACATGAAGATTTTTCCCCACACACATATGCTGCCTCATTTAACCATCATTGTAGGGTGTTAATATTATTAATAATTCTCATTTATGACATGTCTGAATGTGCCAGACTCTTTGCATTAGTTATGTCACTTAGTCTTTCTAAATCATGCTTTGATATGGATATCATGCCTCCATTTTACAGAAAAGGAAACTGAAAATCAAACAAGTTAAATGCCTTCTCTAATGTCTTAAAGGTAGTGCTAGAGCTGGGATTGACACACAGGTCAGTCTGACACCCAAACAAAAAACCCTCTTTTCTATACTCCACTGGTTTTTCAGGTAAAACATATCAATAAAGTGTAAATGATGCACTGAGTTGCAGGAACTCGATTCTACAAGCACAGAAAGGTGGAGACACGGTTTCACAGTGGTTCATGTGAAAAGGTGTAAAGGGCTTCTTTGCCTGTAAGTACCTTGTGAATCACCAGGATGAGTCACTGACTTCTCACCAAATGAATATGATCTGGGCTGTGGACCAGTGCCCAGAACAAAGAAGGGCAAGAGCCACACTGTGCTCCACTGTGACTGAAACACGGTGCTTTTGGACACTCATCCTAAGAAAACACTGTCAATGTGAGCAAACCCAGGATAATTAGACCAGAATGATGAATTTAAGTCATATAGAAAGTGCTTGAAGGAACTACGATATAGAAACCATGCTACCTCTAGCTATATACAGTTAGCATGTGTTAATGTATACTGTAGGACAGACACTATCCTGAATATTTTACAGCCTTAATTCATTTAAGTCTCACAATAATCTTTGACATAGGTTCTGTTATTATTGCTTCTATTTTATAGATAAGGAAACTGAGGCACAGAGAGGTTATCTAACCTTTCCCAAGGTCACATAGTCACAAACTCTGAAAGGTTGGCTCCTATTTTTGATTGGAACAAGAAATTAGAAGAGGAACTAATTGGCTACAGAAGAAAAACAAGCAGCGTGGGTGCTCTAGAAGAGTACAATTTGATTCCATCTCAAAAACTTAACAATTTACCTCATCTCAGAAGAATCTTGCTGAGTTCTCTATCACTGGAAGCTTTCAATCAGGCATATTTTTGAGCGATTCTACAGCACTGGAAGAGCGTGCACTAACATGATTACAAGTTTCTTTCCATTTCAAAATGAGTCTATCAGTGTCAGCATAATCCCATATTGGTGGGTTGAAGTGAGAGCATTTATCCTCCTGGAGTCTTAAGGTGTGTTTGGAAAAATCTAGATTAACTGGAACTTAATTTGCAGAACCTTAAATTGATCAAAACGTATTGTTGCATTGTTTTCAAAGGAGAAGTTGATTTTTAATCCTTCCATCCATAAGAACACACATCCAGATGGTAAAGATTTGTTGATCCCCTACTATATGTAAAGTTACATCGGATTCCAGTTTTAACTGCCTATATTGTTCGTTCCTGTTAATTATGAGAAAATTTAAGCTTGGAAAATTTAAGTGATTTGCCCAAATTCCCACAACTAGGAAAAGCATAACAAGGGCTGGAACACAGGGTTCTCAAACCTTGCTTTCCCCAGCGTACTCTACTCCTTCCCTAAGAAAATCAGATAGATGGTTAGATATATTTCCCAAGTAATTTCAACAACAAAGTTTTCTACCTTGTTTCTTGGGTCATTTGCTCAACGAACCTCACAGGGCACTCCTTCTTTCACTAAGGGCCAGCATAATGATTGTTGGGGAGGGATACAAAGATTAAGCAAGCAAACAAAAAACACTGTCCTATCTCGAGGGGCTCAGTACTGAGTAGAGAGGCAAGTCTGAAAACAGGGCATTGCAAACTAGTGAGAAAAGCTGAGAGCCAACTTGCCTGCCGTGCATCTTCCTATTAACTGGGGGTTTACTGTCCTCAACATCAGATTTAT
Source organism: Tursiops truncatus (assembly GCF_011762595.2). NCBI lineage: Eukaryota > Metazoa > Chordata > Mammalia > Artiodactyla > Delphinidae > Tursiops > Tursiops truncatus. The sequence continues at coordinate 127,001,963 of NC_047034.1, forward strand.
TCAAAAATATTTGAGCATCCACTCTGTGCCAGGCATGATGCAAAGCATTGTGGAACTGGGGGCAAAGCACCAAACGTGGTTTCTGCCCTCACAGAGGTTCCAGTTGCTTGATCTCACGTGTTCTGGCCTGGCTCTTCTTGGAGTTTCCATATAGGAAAACAGAGAAACTGTGGAGTCGCATCTTACTTGGATGTTAGGTTAGAAGTCAGCGAGAAAGACAAAAATAAATATAAACGTAATTACTGTCGAAAATTGCTGTATCGGACATGACATACTATAACTCTAATCATCCAGAACAGCCAGGTTTTTGTGGGGTTTTTTTTAAACCCCCTGGTGTTATAACAGACCATTTTTTACTTTGTTTTTATTTTTACCTAAGCACCAGACAGCAGGCTTGCTTTGAGGGCTCATGCTGTACGATAAAATCATATCTTGGAATATTAAATATCACAGTCAGAAAGCACAATGCAGGAACTGAGACAGAGTGAGGGAGTAGTATTTTTGTGTCTCCACTTACTCTCACTGAGGGCCTGCACTCAGGGCTCTAAACTACAGAGAGCTGTGAGAGATGCTTGGGGAAAAGCAGGAGACCCAAAGAATATTTGCAAGCAATGAAAGGGCCTAGTAGAATTGTTCTATCAAAGATATGGAGAAGAATCTGTGCCCTTGTTGGGATGGGGTGAAATTTGAGGGGGAAAAAAAAACAAAACACAGAAGGATCTGGTAAAAATCACTACCCAAGCCTCCAAGTCCCAACTACCAAGCAGAGGGCAATTCTCAAGCATCCGTGCAAACCTGGTCAAGGGTGTGGGCAGGGCTGGGCCTTGAGGTGGGGAGACTTGGGAGACTCTTGTGTTTTGTCTTCTGCTCACGCATCTCTCAGAAGGTTTGTGACTGAGCCTTCCCATTTTTACTGAGGGAAGATATAACAAGAGGCAGAAAGGTTCTTATACCTGAACTTCTCTTGGGAGAGCAATGTGTATATGTTTACAAAATACCTATTGAGAAGCTCTTTGGTTTTGAAGGTAAGATGCCCCCAAATCAGGCTCCACCCATAAAAGATGAATGCTGACTCTGGTGCAAAAGCCAGGGAAAATAACTTGTTCTCCTCCTGAGAGGGAGGTTCAGTGAGTTGGAGGAAAGAGTGAAAAGGAGAAAGAGGAAATGAGGCAGCTCTGTGGTGGAAAGTGGCATGCTATTGCAACTGACCTCCCAGACACCCTGTAGTTTCTAGAAAATTCTACAAAATTACAAAATGCTGGGTGTGGACAGCTTTCTTGAGGAAGCTACTGAAGGGGTCCCAGTGTGGGTGAAGGATGATTTGGGGTAAAACAGAGTTAGCCCACGTGGACACAGGGCCAAGTGGATAGGGAATCTCGTCACTGATAGCTTGGGGACTCTCAGGAACCCTGCCTTGAATTCCGGACACATACATCTGACTGCCTCCTCAGCATCTCCACTTGGATGAACAAAAAGCACCTCAAATGTCAAGAGTCCCTCACCAAAATCTGTTCCTCTCCAAAGGCTCCCCATCACAGGAAATATTCCCACCATTCAGTGGGCTGCTCAGTCTACGTCTTCAGGATCTTTTTCACACCCTTTCCTGTGGTTTCATTTTCAAGTCCATCAGCAAGTACTGTTGGCTCTGCTTTAAGAGCCTACCCCAGGGAATTCCCTGGTGGTCCAGGGGTTATGACTCTGCCCTTCCACTGTGGGGAGCACGGGTTCAATCCCTGGTTGGAGAGCTAAGATCCCTCGTGCCATGCAGTGGGACCAAGAAAAATAAAAAATAAAAAAAATAATAAAACCAGGCTGAGGATCATTAAAAATTTTTTAAAAATAAAAATCTACCCCAAATCTTCCAAGTCTTAACACCTCGGCCACCACTAATCTTGTCAAGTTCTGGTCACTTCAGAAGACCCTTGCAGGAGCCTCCTGGCTGGTCTCCCTGATTCTGCATGTGCCTCAATATTGTTATTCTCCTCACAGAGTGATCTTTTAGAAATGTAGGTCTGATCATGTCAGTCCCCTGCTTGAAACTCTCCAACAACTTCCCCATAGCCTTACAATAGCCTGAGGACTCTCTGTGACCTGGCTACCAACTTTCTTTCCTACTCCTCTGCCTTCCCTGGTCTTGCTGCTACTCTTCGCAGTGGACAGGCACACTGTATTTTCAGGGTCTTTGTATTTGCTGTACCCCAGTCTGGACCATTAATAATGGGTGAAGCTGGGATTCCAAGCCAGGTAGCTGAACTCCAGAGCCATTGCTCTTAACCACTGTCACTCACCAACCCCACAGCACAGGTCATACTACCTGATACTGTACTACTTATCTTTTCATTTATTAGGTTTTTTTGTCTCCCTCTCTAAAATATAAACTTCATAAGGCCAGGGCCTTTGTCTATTTTGTTCATCACACAGTGCCTGGCACACAACTGGCCACTCTATAAATATTTGTGGAAGGAATGAGCCTTAGCTGACATCTGTGATACAATGGCTAACACATTCCCATTAGATACAATATTCACTAGTCTTTACAAAATCCTCACTTTAATGAGGATGGAAATGTGGCTTGAAGAGGTTAAGTATTTGCCCACAGTACACAGCTAAGAAGTAGATGAGCAGGGATTTGAACTGGGATCAGTTTACCTTCAGAGCCTAAGCTCTTAACTCCTGGGCTACGTTTGTCCTCCTACCCCAAGGTCCTGCTTCCTCTTCTCCCTGATCCATGTGGAACCTAGCTATACCAAGGAAATAGTTAATTTGTTTGAAGAGCTCAGAAAAACCTTAAGAAAACAAAAACACCTTGGTATAAAGCATTACACTTTTTATAACTGAATAGTACCTGTTCAAACATATAGTCCATTCCTCTGATTTTATAGCTGAGATTAAGGTGCAGAGAAGTTGAATGGATGTCTAAGGCTCCCAGATTCCAAGATGCTGCAGAAAAATCCCTGTGTAAGGAATCAGGAAATCTTCTAGTGAGTAACTGTGTGTTATGGTTTGAGTTATATCCCCCTCATATTTATATGTTGAAGTCCTAACCCCCAGTACTTCAGAATGTGACTTTATTTGGAAATAGAATTGTTGCAGATGCAACTAATTAAAGCGCTACTGGAGTACGGTGGGCCCTTAACCCATGACTGGTGTTCTTATAGAAAGGGGAAATTCGGACACAGATATGCACACTGAGAGAACATCACGTGAACATGAAGGCAGAGATTGGGGTGCTGCATATACAAGCCAAGAATGCCAGAGATTGCCAGCAAATCACCAAAAGCTAGAGGAGAGGGAAGAACAGATTCTCCCTCACAGCCCTCAGCAGGAATTCACTCTGACACCATGACCTTGGACTTCTAGCCTCCAGGACTGTGAGAATAAATTTCGGTTGTTTAAACTACCCAGTTTGTGGTACTTGGTTATGGCAGCCCTATGACACTAATATACTCTATCATCTCAGGCAGGTCACTGGCCACCTCTGGGCCTCAGTTTCTTTAATTATAAAACAAAAGACAGGGTTTCCCTGGTGGCGCAGTGGTTGAGAGTCCGCCTGCCGATGCAGGGGACACGGGTTCGTGCCCCGGTCTGGGAGGATCCCACATGCCGTGGAGCAGCTGCGCCCGTGAGCCATGGCCACTGAGCCTGCGCGTCCGGAGCCTGTGCTCCACAACAGGACAGACCACGGCAGTGAGAGGCCCACATAGCAAAAAAAAAAAACAAAAGGCAGAGACTGGAAGATCTCTGAGGAAATTTTGTTTCTGGAATTGTATGGCTTATCATTCCAGGGCTCTGAGACAAACACCTTTTTGGTTTGGAAAGCCTGAGACATGGGGTTGTATTTCACTCTTTCACAAAACTACTTGTTTCTATTCAGTTTGACAAATGTATATTTATTTCAGAAATTGGATTTTGTACTGGAAGTTCAATAGCGAATAAGATCCATCTTCTGACTTCAATGATTTATAGTCTTTTGGGAAAGACAAAAACCTAACTTAAATACATAGTGGTAGGTATTAATAGTCATAACATTTCTTAGAACTTTATGTATATCAGTTCATGTAATTCTCACATTACCTGCTATAAGCTAGGTATCATTATAATTATCCCCATTTTACAGATGATAAAGGTGAGGAACAGGGGAGTTAAGGGACTTGCCCAAGGTTACACAGTTAATTAGTGTCAAAGCATGAGATGTTCTCGGATTTCCAGAAAAGAGTCCTTATCCCAACCTTGGGGATCAGGGAAGCGTCTTATAGGAGGTCACCTGATCTGAGTCTTGAGGGATGTAAGAGATGACCAGGTTGGAGAATTCTTGGTAAGGGGCACAGGCTACACAAATTGTGGGTTGATAAATGGCATTTACCAGACATCTTAGTCCATTTTGGTTCACAGGTTTTAAGGCTCATACAATTGTTGATTTCATCACTCTCAAAAGATATGAGGCTCAGAGAGGCAGCAATGAAATTGTAGAAAAAGCCCTGGGGTTATTATGCGCATCTGACAGATTTATAATCCCCATTATACTGCAGACCAGTGAGTAAGTGACTTATTTAAAGTGGTACAGGTAGTAAATGAAGGAGTTAGGATTTGAACCCGGGCCATTTGGCTCCAGAATCAGTACAATAAACCACCTCCCTTAACTTGGACTCCATTAGGCTTCCTTCAGTGGACTTAGAATTACCATGACCCCCAACTTATTTATATCAAAATAAGCCTGTGGGAATATGTCAGAGAAATGTCATCCAGCATGTGTGTGTGTGTGTGTGTATGTGTGTGTGTGTGTGTATGTGTGTGTTTCTTTCCAACTCTGACAGTTCCTGAGTCTATAAATCAGCCTTTAGCTCCTATGCATTTTCTTAAGCACAAATTATCACCCTCAGCCTTGGCAAAGATGCTACAGTAACTTCTGCTTCTGCAGTAGCTCCCTACCATCATGTGGGAGGATGACTACTCTTATGGCCTATGTTTTGGAGTCAGAAGATGAACTTTCTTTTAGATTGATCTTAACTGTGGTTTTCCTGAGAGCATGATTATGATTTTACAATCTGGAAGGCAAGTAGTGAGCAACAACAGCACATTGTAAGCTCCTGGAGTGCAGAGCTCCATCTTACTCATTTCTGATCCCTACTTGTCTCTGTACTTGAACCAGCGCCTGGTCATGATGGGTGTACAATGTCTGAAGATAGCTGGGGTGAAAGAAAGCTGTTATGGTCTGAATGTTTATGTTTCCCTAAAATTTGTATGCTGAAATCCAAAACCCCAAAGATGATGTATTAGGAGGTGTCACCTTTGCAATGTACTTTGGTCATGAGTGTGGAGCCCTCATGAACGGGATTAGTGCCCTTGTTAAAGAGGGTCCAGAGAGATCTCCAACCCTTTCTACCAGGTGAGGATACAAGTGAGAAGGCACCAGCTATGAAGCAGGAAGTGGGCACTCACCAGAATGTGATCATGCTAGTATCTTAATCTTTGAATTCCCAGCCTCCAGAACTTTGAGAAATAAATTTCTGCTGCTTTTAAGCTGTACAGTCTGGAATTTTGTTATAGCAGCCTGAATGGACTAAGACAAAAGCCTTAGCTACAAGTGTGCTTCTCTCTTCTGGAGCAGTGGTTCTCCACTCAGATTACACATTAGAATTACCTGGGGAGACTTTAAAAATCTGATGCCCAGGGCTCTACCCAAGACCAATTCAAACAGAAATCTGGGAGTGAGGATGGAACTCAAACATCAGTATTTTAAAAAATATTTATTCCCCAGATGATTCTAATTTTGCACCAAAGGTAAGAACTACTCTGTAGGAAGAGACCTGCAAATAGTTATAAATATTTATAGCTCTAGATATTTTAAAGTCACACCTGTGGCTATTCTAACCAATTCACTTTTGTCACTCAATCTGTAAAAGCTCAGAGACAGTGGGGTGCAATCAGAAATCAGGGATGGTGGCAAAGAGCTATAAATACTAGCTCTGGAACCAGCAGGCAAGCTGGTTCTGCAACAGTGGCTCACCTTCAATTGTCTTTAAAAAGAAATACAGTAATTTCAGTTTGTTGAATGGAGTTTTTCTAGAGCAGACCCCTTCCTGTTTCACGAACCACTTCCTCCTGTGGTTAAAATATCATGGGCCATCCACTGATTCTTATTTGAAGGCTTTCTCAACACACACACACACACGCACATGCACACGCACACGCGCACACGCACACACACATACACACACACCTTTCTCAGGATAAATTTTTTTTAAGTTGACTTTTTCAATGAAGCATTATTTTGTTTATGATATTTACACAGTTCTTTCCAGAAAGAAAAGCATAACCATATGATCAACAGGAGACTCCATGGATCACTGAGATGACCATGAGTGTCAGCCAGCACTCCTTGCATTGTGCTTTAAGGTGACTCTTTGGACCTCAGATTCTTCATGTGTCAGATGAATCAATGGGACAATCTGACTACACTAAGCTAATGTTGGACCATCTGACTACATTAAGTTAATGTGCTATGATTCATTTTTCTAGAGGACCCAGCCAAGTTGGAGATTCCCTTTATTCATCCAGTAGATTAAACTCTTCAGATTCTTAAAGTGCCTTTGTTTCTTTTAATTCACCATCTCCCTTCTCATACCACTGAGCTAGTTGAACGGTTGTTAAAAAAATAAATGTTTCAAGCTAGGGGACTTTTTGGACACAGATTATGAAACTTTAGTTGTGATGCTGGCCAAGCAAAGTGGGTAGTTTTCTCTGTGGGGTACGGTAGGAGAGAAGAGGAAAAAAAGATCTGCTTTCAATGCGTCAGAACTAACCACAAAATAATTGGGCCTACAGTCTAATCTAATCATGCTTTTGTTTATTCACCTCATATAAAAGTCTCTTAAGAATGCATCTGAGCACAATATATAATAATACTATAACATACATTATTATGAGAAACTTTGGAAAACAATAAAATGTCCACCTGAAATAAGCAGTGTTCATAGACATACAAACCCATTGGTCATGCACATTTGTGCCATTTCTTGAACTACTGAGTCACAATGCTGAACTGAAAGCATGAAATAGATTTTACAAACAGAGACTGAAGCCACTCAGAGGCCTAACAAGTGTTATCAGAAGCTTCACATTTGCATAATTTACTAAGTCAGTTCACATTTTATTATAAAATTCACATTGTTTTATTGTTTTCTTTTGTAATTAATTGGAACATGACATGCCTGCTTAACAGCAGGCAGGGGGCTTCCTCTTCAAAGTCAGTAGTTTGGGGACTCTCCGGAGAACCATCTGTGAGTTGCTTGTTAAACTGAATGTAGTGTTTCTTGTTAAACCGAAGCCACAATTATAGTAGAACCCAGTTAAAACTCAACTCATGTGTACAGATTTGGATAAAACAGGGGTAAAAACCGCATCCCACTGCCCCCTACCCCTATCAAACTATACAAAAGTAAAAGCTCAATAGAAACCATTAGTATCTAATGTGAGAATCCCGTTTCCAAAACAGTTCATGAAGGGGTTGAGCAGTATTAGCAACTCAGACCAGGAAAAGGGCAGACCCAACTGGTGAGGGGCCCGTATGTCTCTCTTCAGCGATGTTCAGGTTCTATAATAATACACAATACAAAACGTTACAGGAAAAGTCGTAACTCTTAGGCAGAGTCTTCTACACAAATTGAACACCACCGTTGGCAGGCAATGTTAGATATATAAATTAATAACTTACAAAACATTACATTATATACATTAAGTAATAAATACACGGTTATAAACAGAAACGGAGGTGATAGCGCGGAAGGCAGTGCAAGAGAAAGACGGCAGCATTAAACTGGAAATGGTGTAACTGGTGTTAGCATGAAGAGGGGCGCAAGAGAACAGGATGGGGACTGTGCGACCCCAGTGGCACAGGGGTTCGGGACCCGACAGGGTAACTGCTCATGAAGCTGAATTCTACACAGATTATTACTGTGAACAACATGACTACCCCTTAGTTTGTTCAACTTTATGCTGTTTACAGCAACAAAGTGCAACTCTAGAGGAGAAAAAATACTGTTGGAAGCAGGCAAACAGAGATACTTTATAAGGGCAACTGAGGAGTTGTTTGGGACCATAGGAGAAGGAAGTTGAATGTGGTTAGAAGCGTAGCCTTTCTATTTGCAAAAGTAACTATAGTCAAGTGAAAGATATTGCCCAAGAAAGGAGGAAGACCATTTTCTTTCCTTTTTTTTTCCCCCAGAAAGAGTCAGAAAAGTTTATGTCAACTTTGAACGTTTATCTGTGTAGAAGTTAATACTAAACTCTAGGTATTCAACAGGCATTTTAAAGACGTGAAAATGTTTTACAAAAAAGGCACACAGGTTGGCAGACAAGGGGACAGGTGAGCAGATATAGAAATGACATTATTAGTCAGTCAGTTCAGTCACTAGAGGGGACAGATTCCCAAAACTTAGTGCAGAAAAATCTCTCAGTTTTGTGTCTTCCATTTTCAAGCCATTCGGTTGTGATGCGAACTTGGCCTCCAGAACCACAGAAACCGTCAGCTCTCCACTAAGCTTGCAAGCAAGGCAAGTCAACTGTGGAATTTCCTGAGCTGCTATGTGCTTCCCGGTCTTGCATTCTGGCTCCAAACTCAAGTAACTGGAAAGGCCGGGAGGCCCGTGTCCCGTGCAGGCCTCGGCCCCCATGGTGGGCTGGCCCTACCATACAGCTGGCATGCTTGTCAAGGGTGGAATGTTCATCTCCATAGGAAGAGGGAGATTATGTGTCAATCGGGGACTTGTCTTCTGTTGTGATGTCTACATCAGTCTCTCCCAGTGAATCCCTATCTTCCGGATCGATCACACAGAGTGTCTTTGTGTTGCTGAAATAGTTGTGGCCCTCTCCTTCTTTTTCGGGGCCTTCAGAATCCTCCTCTTCGAGGGTCAGTTCAAATTGAAACTTCTCCATCAGACCCTGGCAGTCTCTGTTCTGCTCGTCCAGTGGTGGGGAGGGACTCTGGGGTATCATGCTCTGATACCAGTTCCTGTTATCTTCTAAAGTATCCAGAATGTCCTGGGCATCAGGCTGTACCAGGTCCGCCCAGGTCTCCCACAGCGGATGGACAATGTAGTCGATGAAGCCCACCTGGAGAAAAATAAGGTTACACATCTGTTATTGTGATGGGCCCTGGAACACCAAACAAGCCGTCCTGGTTTGCATGCAAAGAAAGAGCCACAACAACCCAAGAGAGGTCAATAATACTGGAATCTGTTATTTGAGTACCTACTATATGGTGCATCCCGCACTGAATGCAATATATACATTATCACTCTTAATCATGCAGAGTAAGTATGGTTATTCACCATTCACAAAGGAGGAAACTGTGACTCGTTGAGATGAAATAATTTGTCAGAGATCACAGAGCCAGTAAGTGGTGGAGATGGGACTCAGTCCCAACTTTGTCTGATCCCAAAGCCTGTGTTGGTCTCACTAGAACTGATTACTTTTCCTCTGACGTCTGCCAGGTAAGAAGTCTGGCTGTAACCCTGGCTGGGAATGACTTTGTCACTCCTTGGATTCTGTGAGTCATTCTCTGAAGAAGGAAGCTCCAGGTCTACTGAGCTCTGACTCAACATTCTTTCCCTGATAACTTTAAAATATGCCGCGGTTTTAAAATGAAAGGGAGCCGGCCTCGTATGACTCTGAGATGTCTCAAGTTCTGTGGAATGTTTTTGGTTTGTAGACGACGTAGGTGAAACACTTGAAAACACTTCAAGCCCCTAAACAAACAAATATCCCCTCTGCAGACACGTCTGCAATTGTTTTAGATCCAGAGGGCATACCGTCATTTCCATCAGGAGAAAGAAGGAAAAATAAAGACAATTAAGCAGTTCCTTTGCTAGTGTTCCTGTGAAGAAATATGAAGCTTATGGCTCTGTTATGGTTTACACAGGGGCTATGCATCCTGCATGAGCTGGCTCTGTGGCCTTATCCTGACCTTTCCACTGTGGGACAAACAGGAAACATTGGGGGTGGGAACAGGCTGAGAGAAAGAATAGGCACTAGTTGAATGAGGGAATGGAATTCCCCTGTCATGGTCTGGGGAGCTGGAGAGATGCTGGGTCGGGATTCAGGGGTAGATGAGCAAAGGCAACTTCGGTGCACCCACGGGCATTACATAGCTGTCTTTCCACACTGCTGGCAACTTCCCTTTATTAACATTCTGGATTTGGGCCAGTTATTTAACACATCAAAGTTGTACCGTATCAAAGAACCTGAGTCGTATGTGACTTTTATCTATCTGTTTATCTATCTATCTATCTTTTCTCTGGTGTTTCCCTAGCCTAAACAAACAGAATTCATACCACAGTCAGGGCATCTCTGATCTGCACTGATTACAAGAACTTCGACTGTGGATGATTCAGATATTTCTCTTGCTTCCACCCACTCCTCTTTCCTCCCTTTTACTTCCTTATGTATGGTTAGTGGTTTTTAGAGACTATTTTCAAGGTGTTTTCCAGGGACCTGAAAAAAACAAGCTCAAGGCAATGGAGAAAATTCCATCAGCTGAACACACTGCAGTCATTTGCTTTCTTCATTTGTTCTGCTTCTGCTAAATGTTCAGCACTTTTTTGAAAGGTAGCCTCTAGTTGCTTATTTCCTAGGCCCTGGGACGAGAGAACTCTACAAATCAAGGGCTTCATTGCCAGACGACTCAGACAATGCTCACCAGAGCCCATCTGTGGGAAATACCAGGGTGGACCACAACATCATGGAAACAGTGAGACCTGTTCTCAGTGATGGACAGTGAATAGTTTTGGGTGGAGGGTAGCTGGGTGAACTGGACCAAGAGGACAGCTTCTTCACCTGACACACTGGGGAAATACCTGCTATGTCTATGTCACAAGGCTGTTTGGAGGTTCAAATGGGATAATGTATGGGAAATGTGTGGAAAACCACACAGAACATCATATACATACAAAACACCACTGTTGCTAACAAAAGGGCAATATGCTATTTAATTAACTAATTCATGAATATCTTGTTCTAATTAAGGCATTAGGGTATTTGAATTGGCCCTAACTTTATGTTATCATGTGTTTTTATGGCATATTAGACCTTCAGAGCACTTACAGATTTTAAACTCATTTGATTGGGTTTCTTTAAAAAGCAACACAATAATAATTGCAAAGGAACTATACATTGATATTATAACTACATGTAAATTTGGGAGTAGGAGGTAGTGGGGAAAGAGGATAAACACTAGCAAAAAGTACTCTGAATGCTTTTGTGATAAAGGCCTTGGGCAGCCTAGAGACACAGTCTTAATCATGACTGCCTGGCTCAGGTAGTTTGTTGTCCTGAAAAAAATAGCATCTCAGCCGGCCCTGAAGCCTTTGTAAGAATATCGATACTATCTAGTGCTACATATTTTGCAGCTAGCGGCATCTGGGGCATTTCTGCATCTCCCTGCCTACAGTGTAATGTCCCCCCAGTCCTTAGCACACAAAGAGTTTGTAGCTTTGGACACAACCAAAAGATGTCAGCATGCTCTCAGAAGTGTAGACGTGACCTTGGAAGGGGACACAGGACAGTGCTTCAACTATGAGGCAGAGAGATGTGTGGGAATGAGATTCATCACCTCTGGTGATGGTAGCAGTGTGCATGGTTATGGAGAGACAACGAAAACAGGAAACAAGGGTGAAAAGCAGAGGTCCTGGATAAAGACAGAGCTGGGGGAAACCTAGAGGGATGAGATGAAGGAGACAGCAGCATTCAGTTAAATCAGCAGGATTTGTTAAGGTCATAGACAATGATCTAAACTGAGGATACACAGTCCAAACTTTGATGGATTTCTGAAGACTGCTTTATCTCCTCGTTGTGAAATTGAGTGTAATGGAGAAGGCGAATGAGTCATGAGCATAATGGAACTAAATAAAGTAGTTGCTTCCTTATAATTTCACACACACACACACACACACACACACACACACACACACACACACACACACACATATTTAAAAGAAAACAGCTAGAAAGAGCCCTCCAGTTCAACCATCAGCAGAGCTCACAGAAACTTTGAAACCTTATATTAGATACCTGGGATTTTTCCACGGAAGCTGTGTGCTTATCACACATGGGGCTAATCTCCATTCCCCTCTCCCGCTCTTTGTCTCCCTGCTGGAAAAATTCCTCCATGATGCGGTCTGTCCATTGCCGATACAATTCCAGGGACTTGGTGGGGTTACTCAGGTCTGCACAGTGTACCATGTTGCGAAGGACCTGAAATCATCAAATTTTGGAAATCCCATAAAATGAGGTATAAATACTACCAGAACATCTCATCCCTCTCGTACTAGTACACTTGGTACCAGACCCAAGAACATTTTAGTTGCATTATAATTATGGTTCTTGCACCAAAGAAGCAGGATTACAATGGTGCTGGCCAGAGTTGGTTATTTACCATTATAAGAGTCCCCAAAGGGAAAATATGTCTTCTTTGATTGACAGTCATTGAATTAAAAAACTGGAAGGGACATTAGAGGTCAGATGCTGCCATGGTTTCTTCTCCTCAGTTTGGAAAAAATGCAAAGAATTACTCAAAGTAGATGTCTTCATATTTTCCACTTGTGGAAAGAGGAGACCAACTGAGGGCAATTTGTATAACCAAAACAGACCTAACAAAGTTCAAGTCAGTGGGATTTATGTCCAAACATGAGCCTTTGGGATCAGCAGTCACGTATACCCTATTATAAAGAGATTTTGCTGTTTATTTTTAGAATTAAGCAACTCAATAAATAGGGTTCTGTTTTTCTTCGTAAATTAGAGAATCAACTTGAATGTCCATTTTCCTTTGCTCGTTCTTAAAATAAGCCCAAAGCCTTAGTAGTAACCTAGGATATGCAACTAAGTAAACTTGTTTTTCTTTTTCTAACTGCTGCGTCATGAATTTGGTGTGGCTTTGTGTTAAATCAAAGGCTTCTGTCAAATACCTGTATACGATCAGTATAGTTGTCCAGGAGAAGAACGCCGGAACTTGTAACTTTCTTTGTTTCTACCATTGTCTTCAGGTCTGCCAGCAGGCTCATGTGTTTGGACATATCAGTTGCTAAGACCTGAGGTTAAAAAAAAAAAAAGGAAACTCTCAATAAACTCAGTTTATCAAGGAAATGGATTTTCTCTTCCAGCAAAAGTGAGGAACACAGGGAGACCAAAGTCTTACCATGTCAATAACCATCTTCCTGAGTGTCTGACGCTGCTTCTTGGTGAGATTCTGGAAGATGTCACAGTGTTCTTCTTGGAGCAGTTTGAAACCCACGGCAAGGTGATGGTTTTCCAACACAGATTCATCATTATACATCAAAGCAAGTTCTGAATCTAATAAACAAGGGAAAATGATGATTTAATAAAAAGGGATACAATTCAAACTGTGGAATTACCTCAGTGTGAAATCAGATCTAGTTCTCTCCATATGATCTTAAGAACCAAGACCCCATATGTCATTTTCTATTAGAGCAGAGTCTCCCTCTACAAAGAGAAATAGTCAGTTCCTAAGTTAAAAAAAAAAAAAAAAGTTTCCAGTAGATATTAGCTCATAAACTTTCTCTTTGATTAAAAGTCACAGTATTTTTAAAATGCTTTTTTTCCTTTTCACTTCAGATGAAGAATTTGACATTTTAGGTAAGGGCATTCCCAAGCAATTAATCCTATTTTTATCTCAGTTTGTAACTCCCCTTATGTCTTCACGAATGTGTGCTTTGGAAAAAGAACAGACTGAAAATGCCACTAAACCTCACCCAAGGTATTAAAATTTTTCACATTATCTCACTTTTTGATATGTTTCCCAGCTCCATCAATTGTGAGTTTTGGATTTTCAAAGAAGATAATGGTGTGAGTGTAAAATTTCACTTTATCCAAATAATGTAGCTCTTTGGAGCTTTCTGTAAATATGGTAACAAAACAGTAACTTTTTACAACAATCTTGATATCCCAGTTTCTGCCCTATGGCCCTATACAACAGAAACTGCATTATCTAGTTACCTAAACTACAGCTTCTAGCCTGCCTTTCACACACAAGAATCCCAGACAACCTTTGTTAGGCAGCGCCATGGTCTGCAATTGAGAACATGGTCATCAAACTCATGAAGCCACATTTTCTCTTAACCAAAATGATAACCAAGTGATGATAATATGTTACTAATTGTAGGTGTTGTTACTCATAAACCATTGCTTTTACAAGTGTGCTTTGAGTTACATCTTCAGAAAAGGTGGTGGGATATGTGATGTCGTTTCAGCACTCTTGCCTTGTTCATCCTGTGGTCAAGGGCATAGCTCTGCAAGCTGGCTTTTTATGGTACGTGGCTTTGGCAGAAAGACCATTTTTCTGTGTGAAGCTAACTGGCCTATATATGGAATGGTTCATGACATCACAGTAGACCAGCTGATATAACCCACACAGACAAGCAGCTGCCCAAAGTTTACGTTCTTTCGGTAGAAAAACAAGGTAAAAAGCAAGGTACCTCACACTTAGTCATTCAAATATCCTGATGATAAAGTATGATAAGGGCTCTTTCACAGCAAGTAGCTCCAATATTTCTTAAAACTGTCAGCACTTGATGTTAATCTTGACCACAAGATAACCAGTATTCTCAGAAGAAAAAAGTACTTAGATTTTCAGCATTTAGAAGTGGTACATTAACTGGGAAAAATCATGGATTTTCATTAGCATGGATACTAAATATTTTGAGCATGACAAAAGCTTTGAGTAGGGCTTGGGATCTTAAGGATGGGCCAGCCCTTGAAGGTCGCTGAAGTCAGACCAATCCATACTACAGACCAGTGCATAATCAAACCTATGAAGCTGGAAGAGAGTGTGTGAGACTTTTACTGACCCGACCCTCCATCCTGAATTGTGGAAGCTTTTTCTTGGAGTCTTATTTCTATATGGAGGCTCCCGTGCTCAGATACAACGTTTGAACCTGCTCCCTCAGTAGAGAGGGACACTAGTGGGTCACCATGCTCTGTGTGAGAGCCCTGCATAATCCTAAAAAATCATTACCACATTATTCCCAAGCCTTTCCGTATCCTTACTGGATAATTCCACATGTGTTACTCTTTCCTCACATATTGCATTTTCCAAACACTGAGTACTTTTTATGGCTCCCCTCTGACCCTTTCCAAGTTCTCCATGCAGCTCAAAGTGATGTTGCTAGACTGGACACAGTATCCAGGAAAGGTCTGACCAGTTTGAGTGGAATGGAAGGATTACCTCATTATTACCCTTATTATTATCCATAATGAAAACATCAGGAGGAAAAAAATGAAGCAGTGACTCATACAATTATCTCAAGTGACTGTTCTAGTGGCGAACTCACTTGTGTTGATGAGAAACTGATTGGAGACTCCAGGATGATCAACGTCATGAATAGCAGCTGCAAAAATGGCGGCCAGGATTTCCAAATCTGTGAAGACGGCCTGCAGGGCAAAATGAGTGCACTGAACTCCACGTTCCATTTGCCTATCCTGCTTAATTAGTTTCATACTAAGGTACCCCATTTCATTCTTGTTGGGAGAAAGATGGTTTGTTGATTTATACAATGTCTCAATATACTATTTTAATTAAATGTAGATTCTGTCCATCATCATAAGGTCTCTTATGTGAGAGGATTGGTGGTCAGAGCCCATGCCCACATCGAGCCTGCAGGCTGAGGCTCGGGGAAGGCGTTAGCACAGCGCTCATGGTAAGAGATCAGGTGGTACCTGATATCTGTTTCTTGGATAAGTGGTATAACAGGATGGTGCTTATGCAACACAAGCACGTCAGACTGGCTCTGCTCTGATATAAAAAGCTTCATATGCTTTCAGGCTGCATAACTAAGGCCAAATTCCAGATTTATAAGACTGCCAATAAGTTATTTCTTAAAGCTAAATTTGTAGCATGGTCAGAGCTTTCACACATTTATTCATTCATCCATTCAGTCAATACCTATCCACTCAGTGATTACTATGGACAAGATTTGAGGACATTTCTGAGAAATGAGACCTAATGCCAACTGCTCAACTCCTTCATGCCATCCTGTGAAGCCTCCCTCCTCTGCCCCTACCTGTATGCAATGATTTAAACCTAGTATTTATTTAGGTATAAATTGCTTCTGGCTGAAATGTCTTTCATCATTCTCTGTGGTTACTTAAATCTTCTGATCCTTCCATTCAATCTAATTATGCAAGGACACATTGAACTCTCCCTTCTCTAAACATCTGTGGTTCTCATGCTCAGTTTCCAGCCACACAGTAGGTAACAGCAGCAGACAGTTGATAAACAGTGTTGGCCCACCATGAGACACTGACACAGAACATAAAAATAATACTGTTTTTTTTTTCCTTCAGGGCTATAAAACAGTCTTAGCTTCTTGGATTTCATTTCTCAGAATATATGGAACCCAAGCAATAGAGTTGGGGTCAGTTTAATCTTTCTTCACCTTCCAAGCTGAATCTGCAGAGGTGGGCTTGGCTAGGGCGTGGCCAGTCCCTTCCCACAGTGAGCCTACACATTTTGGAAATACCTGACCACCACTGCCATCTGTCAAGGAAGAGCATGGACTGCTGTACCCACTGGGCTGCTTATAGTGATATATACAAATGCATTAATCTGTGAGAGAAGCAGTCCCAGCCACCTTCTAGAGAGATGTCTAACAAGTTGGAAAGCTGTCCCTCTTTGCTTCAGCATTGTTCATTCCTCAGTTCTAGATTTTTCAGTTACTTTTCCTTCAATCCATAGAACCAGTTTTATGAATTCTTAGGCGAATAAGCTTATGGATGCTTATTCTTAACAGGAACTATATAGAACATTTTATATTATATTTCTGTGCTATCCCTCAGAGGACCTGGGATGGTGTAGGCAGCTCAGATCAGCACGTGCATACTGAGGATATACTATATACTAAATGCTGAACTAGACACTTATTAGGTACTAGAGATACAATGACAAATGGAGCATCCTATTAACTGCTTGATAATTAAATAATTTTTCCATTGTAACAGAGGTAAAGGAAAGGTTACTCTGATATGAGAAAGCAAGTAGAAATGTCATCCATTTATATTAATAACCCAATTGATACATGCTCTACATAATAAAGAGCCAGTTCCAGTATGCACAAACATCTAATTACATTATTTCTATAAATATATCACATGTTGTATGGCACTTTTTAAGGAGGATGGGCAGGGTATGCAAAACAGATCATAACTACTCACATCTAAGGCTGGCGTAGAAAGAAGAACATGGGTTGACTGGGCTACATCAGCAGCGTGTAGGCTGTTATGATATGCCACATCAGCATGGTAATGGTCTTCTAAAGTCATCATGTAGGTAACAAAGGTGTCAGATGAAATTTTGAATGTCTTTAGGAGGTCTCTTTCCTACGCAGCAAAAAGGATTAGAAAACAACTAAGTGGATGTCCATAAATGAAGAAAAACCAAATCAGAAAAGTAAACTGGGATGGAAAAAAATCATAAAGAGCATCTAATTGGATAACCAACATTCACTCCTGTTTACTCACCTGGAATATGGCATACATGATGCATGTTAGGGGCCTATTGTGTGAATATCCAGCCACATTGAAGATGTTAAGGCCCCATTTGTTCAGGTCTTCCAGCTCCTATATCAAAATTAGAGAAATTTAGAAATAAGGACAGTTTTGTTCACATGCCTCATTATTTTTATTTATTCTGGGGACCGGGGTTGGCTAAGTCTTTAGAGTATCTATTTAGAGTGTTCTGGTTGCATGAACGTTTGAAAATGGAATGATCTGGGAAGTTGAGTATCTTCATGCTGTTTAGAAGGTTCTGTACATATTTTTCAGAAAAGGGAGAATGTGTGTTTATTGATAAATTTTGTTTCTGACCTCTAATTTTTTGCTGTATGTCAGTCCTCAGTCAATGTTTCTTTCGGAAGTAGGTGCAAGTGATTAGAGATCATTCTAGCCCCATTTCCCTGTCTCTCCCCTTCTCTGCTCACTGGTCCATGAGTAACAGCTAGAAAGCAATCTCAGGGAAACTCCGCTGCCCTTTGGTTATTATCACTGAGAGCCATGTCAAGGAGACTTAGCTGCTAGAATGTGTGTAAGTCAACTCTGATTTAGTATAAAAGGTCATGAAGATGCTAGTCATCCATTACATCCTAGAGCTCCTGCGCCACAGAAAGACTTGAAAGAAACATCATTCCATCCTGTGTTGTGGGATTATTCCCAGATTATCTGATTAAAGGAGCAATTTATTCCATTATTAATTACTGCCCAGAGTAAGGGATCCAGGCTCTCCCCAGAGGCTTGGCCCAATGTGTAATCAACCTTCTTCTAATGACATCTTTCAGACACTCCCTCCCTGAATGTTCATTTGTTCTCATTTCATATTCTCACAAGGCCGAGAGAACCTCAGCAGTCACCTTGCACGGCCTCCGAGAGGAGGTATGAATTCTTTCTGAGCCTTCCTCCACTACTAGGGTTTGGGCTCAAGGGTCAAGGCTGTCAATTTCTCTCATTTCTTCTTCAGCTCTGCCAATCAGTTCAGATATTCTCATCGGTCCTTGGCATACAGTCTCTGAAATATCCTCTGGGGTAATTCAGTCCTGTCTATTGCCCTCACCTTGGATTCTCCCAATATGTGTTCAACAGGATTCTCCATTCATAGGTTAATGGACCCAACTCAGGACAAAATATGGTCCTTTGGTGCAGAAAAAGGGCCTTTAACTAGGTGTTCAACAATGGACAATGGGCTACATCAGCCTCATCATACTATTTAATAATAAAGCAAAAGCGATCACTGTTTTCTACTAGGAGGTTTTAGACATCTGCCTGCTATAAAGCAGAGCTACACGAGCACACACCCAGCTCATACACACCTTGGCTAGATGATCTTCATTTTCCGTGTTGACTCCAAAGCGTGAGATACTTGTATTATTTAAGCTTGAACTATGCATCAGTTTTTTCACTCCGCTTATCTGTGTCATGAGCTGTTGCTTTTTCTTTTTCTCCCTGTCTTTCTGGGTGGGAGATGGAATCTCCACGTCATTCTGCTTGTCTGCAACAACACAAAAATAGGTTTTCCAGTCCCTGTGTGCCAATGAGAACCCACTGCAATATTCAAAAACAACTTGTAACGGTCTATAATGGCTGGCTCATCTTAGGAAGGTCTGTCATAGCATTATCTCACTTGATCTCCAGGACAATCCGGTGATACATGATTTTATTGCTAAAGCAGCAAACTGACATCCAGAGGAGCTAAATAAGTTGTTCAAGAAGTGGCAGAGGTAGAACTCAATCCCATGTCTTCTGCTTGATTTGGGACAATTACACTCATACACTTTCAAGGTGAGGCATCAATATTTATATGTAAATTTCTTATTAAAGTGAATAACTTGTATGTTTGTAAAAACAGAGAAGGTTCATGTAGCCAAGCCCAGGTTAATAAAAACAGGCTTTATGTTTTGCTCACTTTATTATGTTTGTAATTATTGTTTAATTTAAAAGATCCATATAACAGTAGCTGGGTTCAGTTTAGATGAGTAGTATATATGTTAGAGAAATAAATGGCTTCTAATCTTCAAATGATTCCTCTAAAGCCCTGGCTTATGACGATTTGAGGTTAAGAGGAAGACTGTAATTTCAGTTTTATCTCATGCCTTGTGTCTATAAATTCTGCTAGTAAATAATAACAATGCCTCTCATTGGTAACAGGCATTACATTGATTAATGTAATTGTGCTTATTAAATATCTATAATCATCTCATTTAATTTTTAAAAAAATTCTGCTACAAGATAAAAGGAGGGCTAGGGTTAGTGAGAAAAACATATCTACCTGCTCATAGAAGCTCCTTCTTCTATATCATGCTATTAAAAATATCAGCAATCAAATATTCTATTTCACTTCTCAGGGAGATGGATGGATCCCGAGTCCTTCTGAAAAATGCATTAACTCTCTCAGGCCACAGGGATGCCTGTGAATGCACTGAGGCAATCAGTTATTGAGGTGCTCTACAGCTACTTCATTGAACTAAATGACACCCTGTGGCTGAAAGAGTTAATGCAGCTTTCAAAAGTTCCTACATTTATCTCTACTTGTTTCAGCGAAAATGAGTCCAAAGACAACTTCTCTATTTGAAAATGACACATTTCCAGATGGCCTGCTGGGATCTAGATGATTTGCTTTCAACTCTTGCAGTTGATGGCATAGTCACACGTTCTCCCTGGAGACCTCCGCCTGCTCACAGAGCCCTGTGGACAACTCATCAAAGCAAAGTGAGCACAGTGAGGTGGAAGCAGCTGTCCTGGACCCTTGGCACCTGGCTGTAGGGCTGGAGCAAGAGATTTCTCTATCCCTAGCATCTCAGTGCTGTCTCTGGGTGCCCCCAAGTTCCTAGATTCATCAGCCTATGACTCTGCCTTAGGGAGGAATTTTAGTGGTCATCCCAGTTAGTTCAGGGGTTTCCAACCTAGTTCAGCATCAGAAGCACCCAGGGAACTTTTGAAAAATACAGATTTATGAGCCCCACCCAGTCCTACTGAATCAGTGTTTTTTAAAAATCTTCCCAAGTGACTTTGATGATCAGAGTCAGGTTTGGGAACAAATAATAATCCCACATGTTCATTTTTCAGATGAAGTCAGCAACTTTCCCAAGCTCAAAGGGCAATTCATTCAACAGATATTTATTTCACAATCATTTTGTTCCAGACGCAGTGATTTAATAGCTTAGAACCCAGGCCTTCAGGTTCCCGTTAAAATCTCTTTCTGGTCTCTCAACCTTTGGCATAAAAACTATATATGACATTACTTTTGAAATTACTTTTCTCCCTGTCACTTCACTCCTAATAATGACTACTTTTGCTAAAATAAAAGGCCACAATAGCCCCTGCGTTTCCTAACCATCATTCTTCACCATTCTTCATGCCTGGTTAACGAAGCTGTTAGATTCTTCTGTGCCAATGCAAATATAAAACCTCTAGTGGGACTAGCAGCTTTTTCCCTTTGTTTAATTAAAGATTCCCTGCAACAGCGAGAAATTGAGCCGAATCACTACTGTGTCTGGAACATTACGATAAAGAAGAAAGCCATTATCCACAGAGAGTGCCATTTTGACATTAATGGGTGTTTCCCTATGCAGGCATTGGAACAACTGATGGGTTTCCCTATTCTGAATTTCCTCTGCTCAATGCTTAGCCAGTCCCATGCAGAAATAACCTGAAACACACACTCAAAGAATCATACTACATGCTTTGTGAGTTCACATTTACAGAATGGTCAGACTACAGTGGGGAAAGAGTGGAACAGTACCAAATAAATAAATAAATAAACAGATGCAAAAAACGTCTCATCAAAACTCTGATAATGGCGGCATTGGAGGTGCTTTTCTTGCTAGCTTACAGCATTTAATCATGCAAAATTCCTGAGTTCTCTTCCCTGTGTCTTGAGAATTCTATGTTCCAGCTTTGGAGACAGTAAGTCGGGGATTTAAAGGGGTGATTCTTCTCTGAAAAAATATCAACGAACTTGTAATGTCACATCTAAATATCTTGCTTTAATCTGTGCTCCTTCCCCCTGGGTCCTTTACTTCCTCCTGTACCAGCAACCCGAGCCCATTAACCTGTATGAGCATCACAGAGTGCCTGCACTGATGGTCTCTTGCCTGCATGTCAGCCTGTCCATCTGGACGTCATCCTTTTAAATGGAAACAATACAAGTTTCATACATTCCCCGCAGTGAGGGATTTCCCTCCTTTCTGGATGACACATTTTAACTTTCAATGACTCTTACTGAGATACTGCTCTTCAAGTTTAACTGAAATCAATAAGGTCTTCCCATTTTGTGCTCTTGGAGATGGTTGCTGTGCTCTGACAAGAGGCTCTTATATTACTGGAAGCTGTTAACACATTTTTAGGTCCAACAATCCTGATTCTAAAGACTTTTCTCCATAGAGTACATCTATTACTGAAAGGCGATTTTCTTCTGACAGCCTAATAACCTTTCCTAGTTAAAGAAGTGACAGGTATTTTGATCTAGGAGTCAAGAGAGTGAAGTCATAGTTCTGGCTCAGGAACATTTTAGCCAAGTAATCTTGGTCAAGTTACATAGCCTTCTGGGCCTCAGTTTTCTTTCTTGGAAAATGAGGGAACTGGATGAGGCCATTAAGGTCCCTTTCAGATCTGACATTTTGTGAAGAAGGCTTCATGGTCCTCCAGGAATACTCGCCATGCTCACAAGACAGGACGTAGAGTTCCATGTCCTGCATTTGCAGTTTGGAGACAAGCTTTGTTTGTTTGCTTTTTAAGATTATCAAATTGTAAGCCTACAGGCTATTCCAGAGAATCCAGGTTGCCAGGTATGTCTTAGCAAGACTGATAAACTCCATCCATATAGAAAGTTAGAGCTGGAATGGACAGAGGGTGTCATCTACTCCGGTGTTCCCATTTTACAGTTGAAGTAGCTGATGAATCTTTTGTTTATATGATGGATTTTTTTCTCCCTAAATTTTCTCAAGAATATAATCTGTCTGTCTAGTCTGTTTGGTTGGGTCTACCTTGTGTGTGCACATGCGTGTGCATGCAAACGCACACACACAGGCGCACCACCCTCCTAATGTTGAGTGTGTAAGGACTGAGGTTCTAACAACCTACCTCAAACCACTTGTTGTTGATAATTTAATTTTGGGGGGAATAATGAGAAGCCAAATGATGGTTTTCCTCAAGAGCTATGCCTCCATAGCAACTGGAATATTCAACAGAGTTGACAGTTACCCGTTCTTGAGATGCAAAGTGTTGAAACTGAGAACTCACTTTTATTATCTTCTCAGCCTCCTCACTTGATAGCCTTTGATGCTAAAATAAGAATAATTGGTATACTAAACTATTCTCATGGTCCTTGGCAAGCAGATAGTGAAAGAGGCTACAAGCCAAGAGGATTGCTTAGGTACAACCTTGGATGATGAAGGGCTCAGAGACTTCCTGCAGCTTTACTCCAGTGGTCAGAGTCTCTTCTGAGACGACAGACAAGCCCTGATATTTTAACATGCAATGTTTATGAAAACAAAAATGAGTCCTTGCACTTATTGATTTTATTCTTCTTTCCCACAGTCATTAACCTGGAGACTGTCCCTAAAACAGTCCCTAGCTTATGAAAAATAATTGGGTGTCATACAGATGGACAGGAGAAGATGCCTGCCTTCAACAGAATAAAGGGGGATAATGGAGAAGAAAAGGATCAGTACACAACACTTTCTGTTCAATTAGATTCTAGCTCCTCTTGGAGCTAGGATATATGAAAAAAATCTTCTCTTTGTTCTCTGACAAAGGTTGCCACAACTGCCGCTGGAGAAAACCAGGTGCTGCAGACACCCACATACTGAAAACAGTCGGAAAGGCACTTGTCAATCATGCCAATGCCCACTGGCCACAGAGTAGCGCCATGAGCTTTCCACTAGGCTGATCAAAGATTGATCTGCTGATAGCAGGAACTGCTTCGGTATTAGAGAAACAGAATTGATTTTTTAAAATAAAACTAGAAGAGGTATGTGTTTCCATAAGACATCAAGGCAAATGCTCATTGATTTAAGGATATGCAGCAATGCCAAAAGGAGGGAGGTGTAATATTCAGCTGTAAGAATAGGTCATTTCCCTGGAAAGTGGAGTTCTGCTAAATGAGCATAATTCAGTGGTAATTGAAAGTCAACAGAATCAGAGTCTAAAGGCTACCCAATTCACTCTGAAGTACAGATTTGCAGGTTCTGCAGGCCTTATTCAAGAAAAATACACAGCAGAATGGCTTTAAACATGAGATCAGAAATTCCTAGTAATCAAACAGGATGCATGACAGTAGTTGAGAGGCACTGATGCAAACCTTTCCTGTCAGTGACATGTGTTAAAAGACTATCAATGTGAAAGCAGAGACTGATAGGTAAGTATCAGATTAGGAAGATAATGATGCTGCTTGCAGAAGGCTAACTCCTTCAGAGAGGTGGAGATTCTTTCTGCCCTCCCCCCATGTATCGTTAAGAAATACCTTAGCAAAGCAACAGTCAAATTATTTCCAAAGCTTATTATCATGGGTCAAATCACCATACAGTTCTCCAGCCATCTCTCGCAAAGCATCTAAAAGGAAACCTTTTGCTCAAAGCCCAGTTACTGGAAGAATTTAAAGAATACCATGTCACAGGAGCCAATTGGAGTTGTCCCTAAGGACTGGATGATTGAACCCCCCATCACCCACCCCCCCCTTTCAGAGGTCTTGACAGAGATGGAAGTGGGTGGGTAGATAAGGAGTGACCTGAGGTCTATATAAATTTAATTAGCCCATAATAAACTTCTCTCTTTGATGGGTATTTTCATTCATTTTTTTCACAACACCTTACAGCTTATTTCTTTTTTTATGTTAAGGATTGTCTTTAGTTCTTATTTTAAATGGATTTGTTTTTCTGTCACTTAACCCCATTCCAAACTCATATAGTGATGTTCCTGACAGGTTGCAGAAATTAATATTAAAAAAAAATCTCAGTTATGGAATAAGTTTTCCAGTGAATATCTTACCTAAGAAAGTATTTGAAATGTATTCAGACACCTGGTTCCCCGATCGGCTCATTTCTGAAAGGTGTGTCAGCTCCCGGTTCAGCATTCTTTTGAACTGTTTATAAAGAACAAAAACGTATTAACCACCTAAAAAATAGCAAATTATCATTTTAGATGTTTCCAACTTTATTAAGAACCAAGAGACCGAGTGAGCAGACATCATTAGATAAATGATACCGTTTCTACAAAATACAATAATGTGAAATTATTCCAACGTCACTTTAGGGAAAAAAGGTTTTCTTAAGATTTCTTAGAATTAACATCTGATTTCTTTTGAAGATGCAAACATAGGAAAAGGAATTTTAACAGAGGTCAAGATCATTTCACTTAAAAATGTAACCACATTTTAAAATACGTTTATTGGAAATTAACGCTAAAATATAATTTGAGTTAATAACCTATACAGTGAGAGGTGGTTAAATGTGAAAAGTTTAAGGGAAAACAAAAGAAAAGATAAGCATCCTTTAAAAATAGACACGTGTAAAAAGAATAGGGTTAAAATACAACACAGTCTATTTAAATACAATGTAATATAACATGCCCCTATTTCACCATAAGCAACCTCAGTGGGCTAAGTGATAACACAATTAAATCATTACAGAGGTTTTCTACTTCACAGAAAACATACACATGTAAATGTTTCACATTCTATCAAAGATACATAATGGAATCAAATTAACCCACCTTGATGTAACCCCAAGATACAGATAACAAATAGTTTGCCTCAGGCATTTTGGAATGCACTCCTTGCCACAATCCACAAAAATCCCTTTGAAAGAATTCACAGTTCTGAGAGAGCAGTCCCCAAAGGATCGGGAAAGCCTTGCAGATTCAGTGGTAAAATAATCAGAACTTATGATAGACAAAGCCTCCGAAATTTAGGGCATTTTCTAATCCAAACAAAGCCCATCTTCGCACTCCATTCTTGCAAGAAGCCTATGTTCCCTGCTTCTTCCCTGGCAGAGAGAGTAATGAAATCAGGACGTGCACGAAGGTGCAAAAGCCTGTCCAAATGCATTCAGCTGGCTGGTTTGCAGCACTTATGAATTATGAATAGTCCTGGTGGCCGAAGGGGTTTCCACTCTAGATTAGTCCTGCTCAGCTGAACTCTGCAAGGAAGGAGCAATTCTTCTTTCCCGAGGGGATGCCAGACTAGGAAACACAGCCATCTTTTTAAAAGGAGAAGATTAAAATGGAGGAAGCCCCATGAATATTTAAAGCAATCCGAAGTCGGTACCCTCCCACATTTCATCTAGGTGTTCTTCACCCTCTCTCCACTGCGGAGACCAGAACACTGCAGACGCAGCCTCCGTACAGAGCTCAGCCGCTCTAAGGGTTCCGAAGTGATGGTGTGTTTGATTAATTTACTTTCCAAACATTAAAAAAAAAAAACATTGAAAAAGCGAGAACTGTGGCTCTTTTCAAACTAGGCTTTCAGTATACAAGAATACTTTTTAAGCTAGCTTTTGGGGAGATTTTCTGCACACCAACGGCGTGCCAGTGCATTTAGACTTCTTTCACAATGAAACGAATGGGAATAGAATTAATGGATTTTGTTTTAAAAGTACTTCGTATGCAGAATATAATTTTCTGCCCTCCATCAGCTCATTAATATGCACATGAGACTGCATTCGACAAATGAATTAAACACATTTAACCTTTCCATCTAGGATCTGGAGTGAGTTAGGAAATACAAGCTATCGTTTGCTGCATGAATGGAGAATTATTCGGGGTTATGAAAGACTGTGCTGTTTTGGTATTTCAGTGTTACATCTTCTAATTCATGCTAGAAATATTTAAGAATTAAATTAATTTTTATTTTGTTTTTACAATCTGGAGCATGCTGAGGAAGTCTTTCCTATAGTCTCTCTCTCTCTCTCTCTTTCTCTCTTTCACCTTGTCAGCTTTAGAAAGATCACAAGCAAGAAGAAAGTCTGAGACTAGAGCCCTGCAGTGGGATTCCCTACCCAGGCCCATCCCACTCCCCTCCTTCTCCCTCCTCCGTTACCCCACCCCTGGACTCCCAGGAGTTCAAGTACAGCACGTTAAAGAAATAGCGAAGCACCATGGCAACAGTCTCCGCACGCAATTGGCTCTCTTTCCTGTGAGGCACTCCCCTTTCAAATCAGCATCCTGCACAGACAATGGCTTCACTTCAAGCATCCAGGCTCCCTCATGCCACTGCCTGTGCCCAGGAGACTAGGCCTTTTGAGGTGAAGCCAATGCAAGTCAGTATTGCCGTCCTTTAGCTCACTGCTCTATGCATTGTCCTCAAAGAGGCATGCACAGTCACCCTCTTTCTGGCGAACCCTGCTGGTGTACGTGTGGGTCTTCCCATGATATAATATGTTAGTAACAGTCACCAGAAATCTCTGAATTAATCATTCAGCTAGTGTGTTTTACTTATCGAGCTGCTCTGCAATTTGAACTCCAGGTGAATCATGTAAGTTCTAAGTTGTTTATTTTTTTAAGACAAAACTGCTGTCATAATAGCCTCTCATTTTCAGTTCTCAAAAGACAGGCACTTACACTAAAGACTCAGAAGCTGAAAAAGACAGGTTTCTGTGCTCTGATGGATCAGCTGAATTTTGGCAAAGAAGCAAACTTTACTCGGAGCATTGCAAAAAAATGTCTTGTAGAAAGCATAGAGACAGATGGTTTTTTAAATTATGTCTCTGCACTAGACTTAGCCAAATGTAACATTCAAGCAATCATCCTCATTTTGGTTCCTTTGGTCTCTTGGAAATACTTAGGAAGATTTTGGAGTCAATCAGGTTTGTACTAGTTGAATAATGCCATTTCATCTCATGTATTTGGTAAATATTTACTGAACCCCAAAATGTGCCAAGCAATGCATTAAGGATATAGCAGTAAAAAAAAAAGAAAACAAAAAACTCCCCCAAACAAACAAAAACACTTTTCATGCTTTTAATAAGCTTTCATGCTAATAGAAATAGTCAGATATATTAGGTCATGTTCGTTAACCACAACAGTTACTGTCTGCTGAGGCTGGGGCTAACTCTTTATTAGCTGTATTGACCTTTCAGCTCAGAATATAGGAGCAGCTAGAAATTCAATCATAAAAGACTAGGAAAGACTTTCCTTCTTACTTTTTTTCTATCACCTCCCATTGCCACAGGATCCTGTTGGTATACATTGTCAATCAGTCCCAACGTGGGCACAGGGAGGTGGCTCTAAGCCACAGGGCTGAGAATAAACCAAACTCCTCACCTTTCCTGCAGAGCTCACAGATGGGTTAGTGAACTCATGTAAGTAGTTAACAGCTGAAAACTACCTCTCTCCTTCTCATGCCTAAATTAGTTCTCCTATGAGCCTTTTGCTAACGGCATGACAATGCCACCAAAACCCAAAGTCATTTTAAGGCAACCATAAAACACACAACATGATGAAGTAAGCAGATGGAGGTCACTCAGTGTCAGAAACTGACCCAGTCCTTTAAATGTTGCTTAGCAACAGCCTTTGGTTTTTCCTCCTCCATAAGGGAGGGTCCAACCACATTGACTAAGGCAATCACTGCTCTCATCATAAAGCATTTATGAAGGGCCCACTTATATTGGGCTCTGTACAAACTAAGCAAGGCAGACATGGCCTTGGAGGAGCAGACAGGGTGTATCTTTTACATTCTAGTAATGCAGAGTCCAATTAGTATGATTAGTGCTGGCCTGTGTGACGAGACACGTCAAGGAACGGAATAGCTTGTGTTTGAGGTTAAGGCTACGGAGACAGTGGGGAAGCTTGGCTTAGTGGGGTTTTCAGCGTCTGATTCCCATATGGGAGTTGTTTCTGTTGAGCCAGAGGTAGTTACAATGTAGTAGACGAATCTAGACTTTCATTCTCAGCTCTCGATAACAGGTAACAGTCTGGTGAAGTCACCTTAGCTCTCATATACAAAATGAGAGTGGTGCATGATTTTAGGATCTCAGCCCAAACCTGTCAAGATTCTATGATAAATTTTGTGGCAGCCTCCTACCATCTGGACATATTATTTACCGGCAAGCAAAATTTCCCAGAAAACAAAACTCTCTTAACACTACAGAGAAAAACAACCCAAATCGGAAATGCTTCAGTCCAAAAGAATAGGTCACCAACAAAGGAAGAGAAGTGGCTATCATCCCTCCAGAGTTTTATATTCTAAGACCCTTGGAGTCTCCCTGTCTTCTTATCGAGTTGGGTATTCAGTCGAGATAAGAAAATTAAACAGCTCCTGAGGTTAACTGTGGCCCCAGGAGTTACGGGATTGAAAGGGAATAGACATTATTTACTTTCTCAAATGCAGTAGAGAAATCCACAAACAGGAGCACACTATTTCAAAGACAAATGTGTCTCTACAACCTAAGGTACACATATCCTATTTTTCTGTTAAGAAGCTGCCTTCACAAGAAAACCCTGTTAGAGCTTACCTAGAAATAATGTCCCCAGAGGAAATGGCCAAAGCCCCTTTTCAACACAGACAAGCAAAGTTTGTGAATGAACCCTTAGTAATACAAATTCCTCCAGTGCTTCCTTAAACTTACGCCCAACACTAGATTCATGAACACGGCCAGAAGTTAGTTATTTTCTGAAAAGGGAAAAAGATATCATTCTCTACTTAAATAATTCGATATTGTTTGCCTAGCATATATCTTCTGTATAAAAGCATATGCGAATTTTTTTGAATAGGCTACCTTTAATAGTGGGAAGTTACTTAAAATATATAGAATAGCAAAAGCTGAAATTGAATACAAACATTTTGTTTTATGGCTTCAATTTTTCTTTGGCTTCAATGCTACTACGTACAGAGAATATTTTCTTCCGAGCCAATTTCTCCTGAAGGGATGGAACACTTCATCATTTTTCTATATTTCTCATCAGAGGACTAGTTTGGGCTTTGGGCAAAGATCCACAGTAAAGCTAGAAACTCCCCTGAAAAGTTCTTGTTAAATCAATCACACAGGAAGGCTGGACTAGAATGATCTCGGAAATTCATCCTGGTTCTAAAACTTGGTGATTCTGTCTTTCTAAGAATAAAACCATCTAGAAGAGTAATAATACAAGGGACTAGTATCGAGCACATAACAGACCTACTTTTAAGACTAATCTGGGCTTGTTAGGGGCTGACCTGGAAATCACTTAAGAGTGAATCTTCAGTGATCAAAAATACTCTTCAGCCTATCAAAGGCTAGAAAAAGCAGGCACTTTCCTCTCATTGATAACCTTAAGATAAAGTAAGTAGATGAAACCTGCAGATGAAAAAAAAGGTGCCCCTGAGAGGAAGACAACCTCAGGAGTCACCCTTGTGGGTGGCCGTCTGCGCAGAAGCCCATCTGTGAGACAGGCGCCTTATTGTGTGAGATCTTCCTGTTTTTGCAGAACGAAACAACCGCCAAAGTCATTAAAGTCACAATGACTTTATTAGGGACTACATTTTGACTCATATTTTACACTTGGTTAGTCATAACTTAATAAGAATTCCCGGGCATGAGAAAAAGTGAAGGGGCTGAAAATTCTGCCTGGAATCACAGAATGCTAGTAGTGGTAGAAGGAGGTTGAAACTGCAGTGGCCGGCCCAGTTTAGTGAGAAATGGAAGTAAGCAAGCTCGTCTCTTAGTTCTGGCACTCACCTGATGTGTGACCTTGGGTAAAATGAATTAACTTCTTGGGGCCCAGTTTCTGTAGTTGTAAAATGGCAAATTTATCAGGTTCTTTCTCATTTTGAAAAACATTGCTTCTTCCGTATACCTAAGTTTACATATGAAGGAACGAAGACCCAAAGAAGAGAAGGACTCAAATTCCTAAACACCTACACTTTCCTTTGCAAAATCTGATTTAAACAACAACAATGGGAATATACTGTACTTTTTCTAAACCCCTTTATCACACTCACAAGTCCCACAATTCTTAACATTTCAGGTTATCCGACAATGCATCTCATCTCTTGTCTCCTTTTTGTCTTTCCCTATGAACTCTACCATCTATTTGAAACTTGATGTCCAATTTCTTTAATGACATATTTGTCTTATTTGAGAGGCAAATGAAATTGAACTGAGTTGGTAATGGGGTTAAGAAAGGAATAACTTGCCATTGTCCATTAATATCCACTTAACTGGACACTATATAGTTCCATGATGGGGCATTCTAGCAGAAAAGTTCTGCTCTATTACTGGAGCAAACCCCTGGTGCTCCAAGGTGCTCGTTCTAACTGTCCATGCGCCAGATCAGAAAGAAATGCATCTAAACGTAGTAGAATTGAATGATTCTCTTCTTAACTGTCCAGTGATATAATAATCCACAATACATATGCAATGAAAAACAATCATGGACATCTCTACCATAATTCTGTAACAAAACATTGGCATTTATGATGAAGCTAAAAGAGAGTAAATTCCATTTGCTGGTTAGAGGACTAGTATCTGTTCAAGAGACATTTTAAAAGTCAAGGTAGGGACAAACCATTAGTGCTTTCATACAGAGAACTGAAAAAAAAATCAAAAGAATTTAAATATAACTTTGAATATAACTGCTCTACAACTTGATACTAGGTCTTGAACAGTTCTCAAAATTATTACCATAGTTGTTTCTTTTTACCCAACCGTCTAGCTATGCTCTTTGCTGCTGTCTCTTTTTCTCAGAATTTCTGGAAACTTTTCAAGAGGAGATATGGCACACATTATTGGGATGCTAAAAAACACGGACTTTTCCTAGACCCAAAGTAATCCCCATAAAAATATTTAGAGAAATTTCTCATGAACTAACATTCCCCTAACACTGAGAGTTGCTGCAATGACACAGTTTAATAGACAAAAGACACTATATTTATACCCAAAGACTTATATTTTCATTATGCATTTTAACTATATATACATATATATGTATATATATGTATAAGTTATGATTTATAAATATAGTGTGTGAGTATATATATGTTTTCACATACGTAGGGTTTCTAGATTTAGTAAATAAAAATTCAGGATACCCAGTTAAATTTAAATTTCAGATAAACAACAAATGTTTCTTTTTAGTATAAACATGTCCCAGATATCACATGTCCTAAATATCCCTTAAAGAGACTGGATTTCAAAGTCATACACTCATAATGTGTAAGGTTTAGAGGTACTGTATATTTTTAGATAATTTAAAATATTCAAACTTGTTCTTTTTGACAGAAGTCTTTCCTTCTGATGAAAAACACCTGCAACTGTTACTGAAGCTTAATAGTTTCATTTTATGTACCTGACTTTTCCCTTTTAATATGGTTGTTAATAGTGACAGACCCCCAAAAAGGTACTATGACAGACTGAGGATGCTGGCCTGATAATTACACACAGCAGAGGCTTTATTTTTCTACAGATGACAAAAATCACAGTAGCAATGAGAAAAATCAAGGAATCAAGGTAAGCTATTTAGTTACTCTTTTTGTTTTTCCATTTAAGCCTTCTACAGCTTCTTCTGTGCACGATGGCTAATATTTAACCTCAAGCTTCTAAAGCCAGTTCCAGGGCCATGGGACGTTAATGCGATTCCAAAGCAGAAGACTAAGGTTTCTTTTGAATGATTACATAGCCAGAGGTTCTACAACTTGTTACATTTTTAAAATTAGAAATCTTACCATGGATCAGACCCACGGTCCTTTCAGTTTAGTGTCCACTCCCGACCAGCGGAAAACACGACCTATGCTTCAAGGCCTTCATATTTAACTTGAAAGCAATGCCACAGAACAGGAAAATCATCCCCCAAACATTCTACGTTCTTTTCATAACCCCATAAAAATTGGTCATGATTTTCTTTAAGAACTGATTTGCAATTTTATCCTATAACATCTCCTGGGTTGCTTAAAATCTTGCATTAAATATTGCCTTATTAAAATTTCCACTATTTTTGCAGCCATAAAAATCTACCATAGCTGATTTTTGAGATTACTACTATACCCCTTTTAAACACAATATGCAGCATACCTTGTGTTTAATATTAATTATATTGATTTCAGCTAGCAACTTTCACATACCCTTTGAGATAAAAGACAACGGGATGCTTCAAAACGTCCCCTGGGAACCGCTGCTTCTGGATTAGCAGTTTCCCAGGGTTGGGACAGCCGCTTAGTCTGGAAATGTTCAAGATCAACTCTAGGGACCATCAAATAAATAAAGAAAATCCCTGGGTTACATAGAAATATCCTTTTCTTCCCTGGATAAATATATGTTATCTGTTGGTATTTTGGTAATCCCTACGCTAGAATACGTCCTTGCAAATTGAGAAGAATCTACCATAGGTTAGAGATTTGAACATATTTTTAAATCATAAAGGATGAATGCAGTAGTCTTAAGTAATTTTAGCCTCAAAAAAGACAGTTATACTTGTTTTGCATTTTGTTTTTCCTATTATTAGCTACCAAAGTTTAGAAGAGATGGATGGATGCTTTGCAGAACAGCATACCCCCAGATGTACAGGTTTGTTGGGTGCATGAAACTACTTATAAAAGTAGTTTCAGAGTTAGATGCATAGGTTATACATGAAGTAGAAGGGGTTCTGACTACAGGATGGCCTTACCAGTGGGATCTAACAGCATAAATAAGACTCTAACAGCAGACCCAACATCATAATAACATGACATAGGATCAGCTGAGTAAACAACTGGGTCTGAAAATAAAATCCTATCTTGTAACTTAGACTGAGAAACTTGGCACGTCGTTGAGTTTCTTGGAGACAAAGTTTTTCTATCTTTAAAATCGGAAGGTTAGAAACAATATATATACAGTTGTTGGTAAGGTGTCTGAGACTGTTGTAGAATTTGTACTTAAAACTGAGTTTTTCTCTGAATTTTCAAACAATCTGAGCTCTTGGCACCTTTTTCACTTGGTTTGCATCTGGGTGGAGGTTTTGGTTGGCTCTTTAGCACCTAAACTCTTTTCTTTTCATTGTTGACAAGAAATTAACTACAGAATTTCCCTGATATGCTGCTGCAGGTGTGATGCAGTGCTATGTCATATAGATTACGTGACACATGAGTTACTCATAGAAGTTCTGGCTCGCTGGTTGACATTTAGACTATTCATCAGTCTAAGGAGTGTAAACCAGAATTGCCAGAAAGATAGATGAAACCTGTCAGATAAAGCCATAACTCAAAATGGCCTTGTGTTAAAGCCATACCTTTAAAAAGTTTATTTTGGAGATGTCGAGCTGTTTCAAATCTAGCCTTTCACGATTTCATGACTTAGCCAATTTCCTCAAATTTAGAGACTTCAGAACTCTTTATGAATTAACCAGAAGCCATGAATGGCCACAGATTGCCTGACATAAGGACAACTGTACCAAGCATGCATTTTACTCAGATTTCCACAGTTCAGGTCAATCCAGCAGCATCTCTGAATTAATTGAATATGTGGCCAAGGTGGGGATGAGAGGAGTACCAGCAATATGTCAGGAATGAAAAATACAACCAAACAATGGCATAATGACTAAGCTCCTATGCCCCAGACACAACAGATACGGCAAATGGCTGAATTTTAGACACAACATGTATTCACAGAGCATTCCCAGCTGAGTGTGCAGTGGCTATTGTCAGTCTCTGTAGAGCTTAGATTCTTGTCCACAGGATGCAGACTTTTCAAGAGAAAGGTAAGCTGAATACCCCGATGTTGAACCAAACAACCAACCAAAAATGTGCTTCATATTTCTGCTCACGAGGAAAGAACATTTGTCCCCAAGACTTTGTTCTGTGTTATCTGATTGCATTTGGGGAGGGCTCTGGTGCAAGCTTTTGCTGCTTCTGAGGGTACTTTGAAGAGCCACTGTGAACCAGATGGGAATTTCTCATCAAAGCTAACAATTAGAAAAACTAGAATTGGTCATGGGCAGCACCTATGTGTAGCACAGTACAGTGCAACAGGAAACAGGATTCTTGGGTTCTAATAGATTTGCCACTAACAATATAGTTGGTCCTCAACAAATTAAGTTTCCGAGCCATCATGCACGTGATCCAACAAATATTTATTTGAATGCCTAGAGCTATTCTAAATGCCAGAACTACAATAATGAACAAGGTAGACACAATTCATGTCACCAATAACCTTACAGTCAAAGGGAGGAGATTAGTAAAAACCAAGTTCTACAACAAAAACAACAAAAAACATCAAAAATCATAAATTGTGACAGCAAATTGTAAAACAAATAAGCTACTGACTTAGGATAATTAGAGAAGACCTCTCCAAAGAGAAAACATCTAAGCTGAGGTCTGAAAAATAAGAAGGTCGAGCTCTAGCTTTAAAATTCTATGAGTATATGTTTTGTTGGCAAGGCATAGAAGAATATAATAAATTACCCTGTGGATTTCCTCTTAATTATTATTATTTTTAAAACTTTTATTGGTGTGCAAAATATACACAAAATAGTGTACAAAATGACCATACTTGTTTAACAAGCACTCAGGTAGGAAACGAGAATATTACCAGCAAAAAAGTCCATTTTGCTCTCTTCCAATCATTAACCACCACATTTCAAAGGTAACATCCTGATAAAAAATATTAGTTTTTCCTGCTGTTGTTCTTTTATAAAAATGTAAACATACATCATACTAATCTTTTGGTTTTCCTTTTAATTACTATTTTTAAGTCATTTGACTTTGAAGTAAAGAGAACAGATTTGATTCTAAGCATCATGATTTAGTGGCTGAGAGTCTTGAACACAGCTTGTAGCTTGGTTTCACATTGAATATGGAGATATACTAATACGTTCCTCTTGGTGAGCATCAGATGAGATAACATAGGTGGGAGTGCTGTGTATGGAGCAAAGGGCTCTTCAGATAGGTTTCCTTACCATGCTATCTTGGATCTGGCAACACAAAAATAACAAACAGCTATACACTTAAAGACAGTGGCCCTTTACGTAATGCTCTATCTTGGTACTGCAGGAAGCTTTGAGAGCAAATAAGCTGTAAGTGAAGAAATGGGCCTTAAAAATTTCTACACTGCCCCATAATTAATGTTCCCTCGGGCAAAACCAGAGTCCTTGGGAAAGTGCAGTCCTGGCTCATGTAGTTAGATTTGAAAAGCGTTCAAAGAAGAAAAATCTCTCCTGAATTATTTCTTACCAGTATCTCCTCCTTCTTCATTACCTTTACCAAAAAGTTCATTTTTTACTCATTTTAACTCAATACATTTATTTTACTTAAAAAAAAAGAGAATCCAGTCTTGCCCAGGGGTTCATGTTTTTATTTGTTTATTTTGGCAAAGTTCTCCTATTTTAGGATTTATCAAGGGCCCTGAAAAGCCTTTTTTTGAAAAGCAATCTATGACCTTTCAAAGTTAGAAATTTTACTATTTTACTATGCAGCATTCAACAATGACCTTACCTTAATGCTTCAAACATACAAAAAAAGATTATTAGTAAAGGAGTATTTTTAATTAGCAAAATAAAGCAAAATGAACAAGCAAAATAAAATGAACGTACTGAAATTAAATTATACTGATTTTAAAGTGTTTAAAAAATAATACTGATAAATCTTGAGATATTATCAGGGACGCTCCCACGCAATTGGTAAGACAGATGCAAATCAATGTGGTGCAACTAGATCTTAAATGTGTTAAAATACAGCAGGGAAAAATTCAGTGGCAGCTCATCCTGTCAAGAACACAAGTAATGTACTAGCCCTGGCCAAGAAAAACATACCCATTGCATCAATAAACGCAGATCTAGCTAAATCATTCTGACTCAATTACAGAATGGAGCCAGGAGCAGTGATTGCAATGGACAGGGACTGAGGCAGGGAGGGCACTGTGCCCTTTCATCTTGGTGGATGGGTAGCATTTGGTCAGTGAAACTGACCCTTCTGGGCTATCTACAGCAGGAGTTGGAGTCCATCTCATTAGTGACCCGTCAGAAAGTCTCTAGTCTTCTCACAGGCAAATGGGTGTGCAAAAGGATACTGGAAATGCACATTACCCCTGGATAGTCTAAGCATGTTCCATGAATTTAAAGTTTTTGAAAATGCAAAAAAATGTTTCCATCTTTAAACAGTGCTGTGCCCACCAGTGAGGTCATTACCCGTCCTAGCATTGGTCAAAACCAGGATAAGCTATCAAAACTCCCAATGCCAACAAATGTCCTAAATGACCAAAACAAGTAGAACTGCAGAGAGCTTTTCCAAATAAAACAAAACCAAAATCAATTACCACCAACTGACAAAAGGCTTCATCTTCTTTTCACTTCCCTTCTGACAGAGAGAAGTAGAGCTATGCCTCCTTGATAATTTTTAGCCCGACTACCACTATAAGCAAATGTGGAGCCTCAAAAATGCAAAGCAGAATTTCAGGACTCAAGAGCTTGCAAACTGGAGCAGACATAAATAAAACCCCAGATAATGAAAATGTCAGCTATGCTATTAACCAATAAGATAGCTAAGAGGATGGTCTATGAAAATTTGATCCAAGTCAGGGTAGCTAAGGCAGGGTTTCAAAAAAAGAAAGCCAAGAAGTCTAGCAGACCAGGAGTAGGTTCATAGTACAGGGCCTGATGATGTATTGGAGCCAAAGGGAGGTTTTCTAGGCAACAGGATACCAAGAGAGGGGTAGAGCCAACATTTCTTCATTCTCAGGTTATAATAAAACTCTTCCTTGTTTTCAATACATCTTCTGATATCGAGGGTAGAGAGGAAGTTGGAAGTCCACTGTTGGGAACAACCAGAGCTACTAAAATTTTAGTCTATTTTTTTCAACTCTGTCAGTTCTTTTCCTATACTCAGCTGATTATCCTGGTTATTAAATAATCTCCTCTCCCCCCTTTCGCCCCCAGCAGTGAAATCTCCTTTTACATATTTTAACTTTTAAATTCAAGTCTTCTGTATCTTATAACGGCTAAAAAACTAAGTTTTCTTATCCATCCAGGAGTTGAAAATTTTCTTTTCATTTCCTACATTATATGCTAAGAAAATTTCTAACTTTGTCCTACTTGATGAAATAAGTAATGATTAGCAACGGGTAAATATCAAAAGAGCTAAAGTTAGACTATCAAGGATATTTTGGCATGGAATGATTTCCCTTAATAAACATTATCCACTAGTCTCTTTTTATTGGTGGAGGATATGTTCCACCCCCAGTGGATGCATGAAACTGAAGATAGTACTGCACTCTATATATATACAATGTTTTTTCCTATACATTCATACCTATGATAAAGTTTAATTTACAAATTAGGCACAGTAAGAGATTAACAACAATAAATACTAAAATAAAACAATTATAACAATATACTGTAATAAAAGTTATGGGAATGTGGCCTCTCTCTCGAATATCTTATTGTACAAATTTAATGCTTTTTCCGTCTCAATTAAGTACTTATCACAGAGTGTGGCCATGACTTTTGCAGCTTGAGGAGCAAAACTGGCACAAATTTATTTTTTCTTTTTCACAATTTCACCAATAGAAGATTTATTCTTACCATAGATCTTAGCAACCTCAGCATGTGATTTATTTCTTTCCTTATTGAGAACTTTTACCTTTTCACTTAAAGGAAGCACTTTATAACTTCTCTCTGGCATATCTGAATGGCCAGCAGCACTACTCTAGTGCTTTGGGGCCATTATTATGTAAAATGTAAAGTAAGGGTCACTTGAACACAAGCACTGAGATACCAGGACAGTTGATCTGATAACCCCCGCTGGCTACTAAGTGACTATTGGGCAGGATATGCTGGACAAAGGGGTGAATCACGTGCCTCCGGGTGGGTGAAGTGGGACGGTGTGTGATTTCATCACACTAATCAGAACAGCGCGCAATTTAAAACTTAGAAATTGTTTACTTCTGGAATTTTCCATTAAATATTTTTGGACTGCAGTTGACCACGGGTTACTGAAATGGTGGAAAGCAAAACCACAGATAAGGGGGAGGGACTACTATAAACGAGATAATCAGTTCTTCCCAAGTCATTTTCCCTTTATTTTTTCCTGCATCTGCTCATTTTAAGTAGTTAGGTTAATAGTTCAGAGTTTGTCAATGTTTTATGGCAAGATATTCGCAACATGTGCTTAACTCAGACATCTGAGTTAAACATCAAAACTCATCTTGAGCTACCTAAACACATCAAAATGTATCTCTAGCTACTGTAAATGAGATTTATTTGATTTAAAACGTTGACAAGGCATTAATTACATCAATATTGTTTCTAAATGTGTGGCTGCCAACACTGTTGAACCCAACTCCACCAAGATGTTGATGACACAACTCAAGAATCCAGAAATCTTATTTGAGTTGGGAGAGCTTTGCATAATTTGGGCCACTGGGCAGAAACATTCTGGGGTACAGGGATAGGGTCAACCTGAGATCACTGTCTCCGTTTCTACTTCCTAAGCCAACAGCTCTGCTAAGTAGCAGAGAGAATTGGAACGTTGACTATTTTTCCACCAGTTGGTAAAACTCTCCAATTTATCACCTTCAGTTTCAGAGAGAGGAAAGGAAGAAATAGAAAGAAACTGAAGGAGTTTTACTAATCACAGGGTTTTTACTACTTAAACTTTGGCATTGGGATCAGTGGGAAAGCAAATAAGTATCAAAGCCTTAAAAATGTTGCCTTTTAATCCATTAATTCCATTTATGGGAATCTAACCTAAGAAAAGAATGAAGAAATAGGCTATTATGTTAACTGAAAAGGTTGGAAATAAATTATCTGTAGGGTAGCATTTCAATTATGTGAGGATGAAAATGTTAATCCTGGTTGCCTTAATGAGGTTTTTATCTGATGATATATGTATGCATATATATGTCTATTATATTAATATGTATTAATTCAGATATATTAATATGTATAGTTATTCAGAAATTGAAAAAGCAAAGAGAAGAAAAACAAAACAACCAATGCCAGGGACATTTAAAGTAACTTGCTCCAACTATTTCCTGCTAGATTTTGATCACACAATTTTCAGGAATACTAAATTAGTTCTCTTTACTTGAAATGATTAAGACATGTAGAGCTTTTATTCATGAAGAGTAATGAGAAGGTTAAAACTCATTGCAAGCTAAAGAGGGAATGTCCCACGTCTTTCTTAAGCTTAATCAGCTTTTTGCTGAAGATGAAGAGCAAGCTGGATTTTAGTACCTTAATCTTCCACTAATTAACCTGATGACTCTGGAGAAGTCATGTCATAATAAAATTACTTTTCATTTAGATTTCTTTTTTATATTTTACAAAGATCTGTGGAGCATATTAGATATTTAACCCTCAGTTTTTATAATCCTCATCTATAAAATGAAGTCTTAAAATAGGTAATACCTATGGCTCCATTATGGGCTCAAAGTTCGGGAATTTTGTCTAATGCAACCGCATAAGACTATAGCTAGAAAGAATACATTCAGGTCTCTTTTGGTTAGGCTTATCAATTTTTACCATCCATACTGACCAAAGACATTATATAGTTGCCAGATTATCACTCCACTTTGCCCCATTTGATTAGCTTTAGCACACAGCCTATGTGGTTGAGCTGGACAGATATTTTTATTTAATGATAACACCTCTTCTTACTGTTTTCTTTCCAAAATAACCATTTTAAATTTTCAGATATAAAATGCCAAGACCTCTTGTCTTAAATGCAATTTTTTTTTTTTTTTTTTTTTTTTTTTGCAGTACACGGGCGTCTCACTGCTGTGGCCTCTCCCGTTGTGGAGCACAGGCTCTGGACACGCAGGCTCAGCGGCCATGGCTCACGGGCCCAGCCGCTCCGCGGCATGTGGGATCTTCCTGGACCGGGGCACGAACCCGCGTCCCCTGCATCGGCAGGCAGACTCCCAACCACTGCGCCACCAGGGAAGCCCTTAAATGCAAATTTTTTAAACTGGATAAGTCACTTTTACCTTCTGGTATCTGTACTCAAATTTCATTTTTATAATTTGCTGCAGGTTATAACATTACGCACTACGCTGTTATCAAAGAATAAAGGGAACTGGGCCATTTAGAGTTTTAAAATGACTATCTTTAAGATGACCATATTCTGAATAGCTAAAAAAAGGAAAAAAGAGATGAAATTGAGCCATGCAGATGAATTTTCTTTTCAATAAGTTCACTAAACTTCAATCTCTGAAGGTTTTTAAATGGCAAGTAATTAGCTGAAGAAACATGTGACTCATGAGCAGAATTGCATGATTTATAGCTTTTAAACTCTACTCCATAAAGAGAAAAAAGTATCAGGCACTTTTTAAAGAGAAAAAGATTATCAGTGACTTCCCACAACAGAAACAAAAGAAACAGGAGTTTTACTGTCTTCTTCATTTCTAAATAACTTAACAGTCCTTTCTTTGTGGAAACACTTGGCTACTTTAAAGTAAATCAAACAAAGGAAGTTACAGTAAAATATCCAAGAGACTAAACAGTTTGGCACCAGTTGAGGGAAACATCACGTACAACTGGGCAAGACAGAGAGGGGTTGGCAGATCCCTGAAAAATGCTAAAGTGGAGGGATGTGCAGAGATGCACGGTGACAACTGGCACAGAGCCTTCTAGAGTGTGAAATCTATTGACCGTGGCACAAGTTTGCCCTGGTATCTTCTGATTTGGTAAGTCCTGGCTTCCAGAGCTGAGCTATCTCTACTTGCTGAGCACACGTTTACTTAGCAGTAAGATGTGCTGGAAGAATAACACAAGAACAAGCTCCACCCTTGGCCTTTTCTTTCATAGATAACAATGGCATGAATCTGGGGAGGCTTCTAGACCGGGGCATACTCTAAAAGAAAAAAAACGATGAGAAAGAAGTATAAAAAGATGTAAAACAAACCTTTATTCCATTGACATGGTGTAATTCTATTTTTCAAAACTAGTGTTCTAGATTTATACTTGTACTCTAAACATAATTACCTGATTTTTTTAATGTGGAGAGAAAGGCTCCCATTAAAATGACTTATTTATTCTATTTTGAGAATATCAGCTCTTATCAGCTAGCCAGAGGTGCACCAATCAATGGTAATGTTCCTTCACTTCATTCCTTCTTGTTTTTTAGAGATTTGTTCACTTGGGTACTTTCAAGTGAGTTAAGTGGGCTGAATGGATTAGAATTCAGTGGAGAAAATGGTTCTGTAAATACCAATGCAAAAGTATTTCAATTAAGTAAAACAGATTACAGATCAAATTTACTACAAAGCACTAAACAAATTTCAAAATCTTCGATTTAGGTTTTGATAAGAATAGAACGTGGAATACTGACTTACACTCAATAATACAACTCTATTTTGTCAGAAAGAGTAACTGAAATAATGCTGGATAAAGAATAAACAACTTAATTTTCTATTTCATCTCTGCATGAAGACAAATCTAAGGGAGACAGTCTCCATGTTACTTCTAGGAAATTTCCCTATATTGATTACTGCTACAGAAACATCGCTCTTCTGTTTTATGGTCATATTGCATGCACTGGAAAGGACATAGTATATGATGAAATTGCCCCAATTATTTTAATCGTAATAAAATGAAAAAAATTACAGGAATAGCCTCTGTTTTCTTTTTATTTCGGGGGTTGGGGGAGGGGGGGTAGGTAAAAGGGAAATTAGAGGGTAGGCTAAAGTCCTTTAAACAAAACTTACTATCTTATCTTAGGTCATGTTAGAGAAGACTTTGGGGAAAAAAATAGACCTTGAATGTAGCAAACTGATACAGTGGATTAGTTTAATATCATTATTTACAGTTTTATGGATGCTTTAGAACCATTTTCTATAACTATGGTTATTCTTCCCCCTCTTCTATGTTAATGGACACTGCTTCCCAGCCACAAAGACAGAGCTGGAGGTTATTAATGGCCAATTTAGAGGCCCAGAATATGGTAATTGCAGATTAGGATTCTGAACCAGACCTACCCATCAGTGATAGCCAGAGTTAGAAGAATAAGACCTCCCAGAAACCACAACAAAATTCCCTTATAAGAATGATTAACTATCTCTTTATTTCTATATTTATCTGTCCCATTGGGGTCATTGGTGGTGAGTCAGATGGCCCTGGGTATGAATCCTGGCTCTCATCTTTACCTTAGGCAATTTATTTCAACCCCCTAAGCCACACTCTACTCATCTGTAAAATGGGGATAATAACAGTACCTATCCAAAGAGTTGCTGTGAGTATTAATGACAGAATGTAGATCAGGAGCTTAGCACAATATCTGCACACAAAGTATACACCTGCAAAAATAGATTGGTTGTTCACTATTATTATTCTATTGATAAATACAAGAGCTGAAGTAGACCATGGAGACAGTCCTCTCCAACAATTTTTTTTTTGTAGTTAAGAAAATGCAAAGATTCAAAATGATTTAATTGTTTAAGATAAAACACCTCAATAAAGGCAGAGCTAGAACTCAAACTCATGGCTTATTCCCAGGCTCTTTCCACTTTGCTATCTCTAGTACCATACATATCTGAGCAGTAGAGAAAGAAAAATTGGACCAAAACACTGTCTGAGTCCCCCTCTTGGCCATCAGAACTGATTTTTATTCTATTCTGCCCTCTAATCCGAGGTCTCCTCCAACATTTGTGGAGCCACATATCATAAGTCTAATTGTATAAGGATATAAATTGAGCTGCCTCCAATACTCCTACTTTGACAGACATCCCTTCCTACGGAAGGCCAGATTGAATTTAGAAAACTTGAACACCTTGGATATGGTAGTGCAGGGGGATCTAGTTCATGGACCACGCCCTGCCCCATTCTTTCCCCATGTCCTAGCACCACCAGGGACCTTGTATGTGGGTCCCATAAGTACACCCTCTGCTTAGACAGCCTGCATGTCCAAGCTTCTCCCACACTACTGTCTCAAGCCAGATTGCTGCCTCTTGGCTACTCCTTGGGCTTAAAGGTATGCTTTCCTGTAGCACACCCAGGTAAGAGGCCTGCATAGGCCCTGGAAGTGAGTTCAAAGCCATTTGAGCAGACAATGTGAGGGTAGATGCAGTATGGAAGGGGGAGCACAGGTGCTCCCTCGACCCAGCAGCCTCCCCAGGTCCTGGAGCAG
This sequence comes from Tursiops truncatus, assembly GCF_011762595.2. Taxonomy (NCBI): domain Eukaryota; kingdom Metazoa; phylum Chordata; class Mammalia; order Artiodactyla; family Delphinidae; genus Tursiops; species Tursiops truncatus. The sequence goes on from NC_047034.1 coordinate 127,045,512, forward strand.
AGTACAGCTGGGTACAGACTAAGCTAGGCTCTCTATAAGCACAGTGCCCAGGAAGAGGGGTCCTCCTGCCCCATGGGGGGCACTGCTCTAATCATGTCATTCAATTTTGCGCCAAAGTGGAATTAATCCCTTTCAATAATTGGTTACCTGTCTATCATCTTCCCAACAGAGTTCTAAGATGAATCCATTGATCAATAAGATCTATTTCCTTTCAGTTCTGCTGGATCCAACATTTCCCATCCTTACAAATTATACGACTGGATAGAGAATGACTCACCAACTGTAAGGGAATCAACCTATCATGGTCACATTCCAGTGACATGCAGCTTGGGTCCCAGGTGGCTCCAGGCTGGTAGAATTCGATGACTTAATTCCCTCCCACCCACGAGCACAGGCAAGTAGTTGGCTTCACGTTTGGTACTCTAGTACGGCTACACCTGAAGAATCGGAAAAATAAACCTGTAGAGCTGAGAGGACTCATTTCCCCTGTCATGGTATCTGTAGCGGACTTTCTGATGCCCTTGAGAGGAAAAGGTCCGTCTGCCTCCCGTTCCCATCTTATAGACTTCCTTAGCAAACATTTACTGCAATGCTGGGTCCTGGTGCTCCATTCTCAAGAGAGTACTGATATTATTCAGGACTGCTCTTTTCAACAACAGAACATCCATTTTCATTGATAAGGCCCAAACCTTTGTACTACACATAAAATAGCCCCAGGGCAAAGCTAGTTGAGAAAGAAAAGTGTAGTGGGGGACTTGTGGGGGAAAGTTAGGTCAGTGACCAGCTGCTTGAAGATAGCTCCTTACTGGGTATTACATCTTTTTTTTTTTTTTTTTTTTTTTTTTTTTTTCGGTACACGGGCCTCTCACTGCTGTGGCCTCTCCCGTTGCGGAGCGCAGGCTCCGGACGCGCAGGCTCAGCGGCCATGGCTCACGGGCCCAGCCGCTCCGCGGCATGTGGGATCCTCCCGGACCGGGGCAGGAACCCGTGTCCCCTGCATCGGCAGGCGGACTCTCAACCACTTCGCCGCCAAGGAAGCCCCTGGGTATTACATCTTTTGAAAGACATTCAACATGCCGGGTACGAATAACCCCTTTGACATTTTTCACCTGAAAATTTTAGGTCAGAGACACTGTTTCTCAGTCAAAGCTCCCTCTTTCCCCTCAGTCACAACGCCACCTCACTGGGATTGTTCTGTGTCGGTCCTTCCTCAGCCACTGTTGTTGCAACTCTGTACTTTTCAGCCTGCGTCTGTCAGGAAGGAGACAGGAAATTCTAGTCACCCTCACAGCAGCTGCGCCATTCCTCCTCTCCTCCTCCAATGACGTCGGTTGGCTTTGGTGACACGAGGTCAGGAACTGAGCTACAGTGAAGGTCAGGAAGATAGGTCAGTGTTTATGCCGCTGTTGGGCTGGGGACCCTGCTGAGGCTATTTGCTTTCTTCCTTTCTATACTGTTTCTCTTTCCGTTCCTCTTTTTATAATGCGCAGCCAAAGCATCCTGTTTTCAAAACATCTGACTGTTTTGCCACTGAGGAACTCATGCTCTGATGCATTTCACTGAAGCGTAAGACAATTCTTCTAATTCAGGAGGTGATAAAAGTTGAAACAAAAAATTAATGAACAAATCTAAGAAGGCAATCTGTGGTTAAAGAAAACAGCTCTCACGCGTCTAGCTGCTGGCAGAAGGTTCACTAGATATCCTTTTCATCTTGAAAGACAGTGTCATTGCCCTGTAAAACTCCTACTTAATTTATTCCATCTTGTTGTAATTCTTGGGGGAAAATAATCTACAATACTGACCCACCTGGCTGCATCTTTCCCTGTAATTCTGGAATTCCATTTGGCCTGTGGCCAGCATTAAGGAATGAGGGAAATTTGAGCCAAGGGAAAAACTATGTTTCTGTAAGTCACAGAAACAGTTCCTCATCCTACTCTCTGGGCTCTGAAGCACACTTGGGATGGTTGCAATCTTTGAGTCACGGTTTTCTTCAAAAGGGTTAAGAAAAAGCAACAAACAAATCCATCCCTACCCAGATGAAGTGAATATAAAGACTACTTGTTTTCCTCTACTAGACGCAGTTGACGTTCTACCATTTGCATGTAGACTGGCATACATGTAATCTCCAAACCCCTAAGCAAAACACAGGCACTCCCATCACCACTCTCATGCAAGTTCAGAGGCTGCAAACAAAACTCAGCAGTCACTTAGCTGATCAGAACTAGAGACAGATGGTTTTATGCAAAGATGTAGCAGATGCTATTAATAAGTTATCACTTATTGAACTTTTGCTTCACATCAGGGGCCTTGCTGAGTGCTTTAGACGTATTATCTCAATCTTCACAGCAACCCCAGTAAGGTAGGGACCACGTTCATCCCTGTTTTACATATGAGAAAGTTGAGTCTTAGAGCAGTTAAGTAAGTTGGCTAAGGTCAAGTAGCTAGTAAATGATAGAAACAGGATCTGAACCATGATCTTTGGACTCCAAAGCCCATGCTTTTCACAAACTTCCTGTATAGAACATCTTCACACTTACTTCCAAGTCTGTAACTCAGAGATTTGCCACAGCTCCTGTGTTCAGTGAGAGTAAGCAGAAGATGATCGAAAAAGACTACACAGTAATGATGATGATGACGATGATGATATTTTTAAACAGTAGCTCAGATGGAACACTCAAATAACTTTGAGAATATTTAAAATTAAATGTGAATTTTAGTTTTACCACAGATAATTCAGTTCCCCCTAAACTGGTATAGATCAATTTCTTTTTGGTGGCGACAATAATATTCACATTATATTATATTATATGTGCCATGGATTAACCCTGAGATGATTATCAGTATAATCAAGACTTTGAGATTGGGGGTAGGTAAAAAGAGAGCTAAGTAAAGAGAGACAGATCTTTTTAAAAATTGAAACTGACTTCAGCTGTCATCTGGACATTATTCATCCACTGGGTAATTGCTTTGCCCTACAACCTCTCCACTGTAGCTCTAGAAATAGGTGAAGCTGCATGCCTGCTACTTAAGCTAACTGTGTCAGCATTAAGGTTTAGCCCTTTCTTTAGGGTTAGCCCTATTCAACTTTCATTGCTTCCTGCACAGGACACCATAAAGGAGGAGCGGAAGCCTGAATTCTCACTAGGTCCTACACAGTCCCTGGTGTCAGAGCCTCAGTAACTGTACACTGAATATGAGATCATTTGTAATAAATTTGCAAGATAGACAATGTCTAATTTCAGCACTCCAGACACAAACCTGGTTAGAATCTACAAGGCATCAACAGTCGAAACGAAAACTAATGGCAATTTGCAGTTTCTCAATGAGTAATCTTTTTCTCCAGGGGGAGAAAGTTGCCCACTGTATCTTAGTGACTCCAGAAGAAAGTTCAGGGTGTCCTTTATGGTGAAACCTGCTAAAAAACTACCCCTAAATACCAGATCTCCATCTTGCATGTGTATCAATGATCACAAAATGCAAAGAACAGAGTATCCGTGAATGTTTCACAGGAGGCTAAAGCCTGTGTGAAAATCCTCCTACATGAACTCCAGTGTGGTTTGGAGAAGTTATGCAGTTACGCCCTCCTCATGGGGAAGCAGCTGGTTGAGATTTACAACAGCCTGGAAAAACCCAGAATTTAGCTTCAATTGAGAACTTCAGAGAAAAGTCAGTAAATAGTTAAAACTCAAACCTTTTTTTTTCCCAAGTTGAATCTGAACTAAAATTTGAGAGAGGCTTATTTTTTGCCCTTTCATTAACCTATAAACAAGAGTAAGAAAAGTCCACTCTCTATACCCCCCCCTCTTACCCCGCCAACCTTCAGGACATGATGCTTCCTCTACTCAGATCCTCTGAGCAGGAGCCAGCAAGTCTCGAAGGGAAGGTGATACTTTTAACCCCAGGAAAAAGGGAGGAGGGACACACATGCGAGGCTGGAAAGGGCATGTTGGCAGGTGTGGAGCAAAATCTCTTCCCAGCCCCAGAACCTTAAGACAATAAGATAATACCTCAGGCTAGGATGATTGGGGATTTTGAAATGTGTATTTATGAGGGTGCAGTGTTAAGGCTTTCAATTAAAATAATACATACACAGACACATATATATGTGCATATAGATAGACAGATGATAGATAGATAGATATAAAATCAACAGTCTCCAAGAGAAAAATACAAACAAAAAGCAACAACTCTCACTACATAAATTAGCACTCTAAATCCACGTGTTACTTAAACAAATGATATAATGGTAGATAATTAAAGCTCTTCAACACTAAGTTTTGCCTGGGCATGGTACATAAAACCATTTCTTTGCAGTACGGGTGGAACTTCATTTCATATGATTCCACTTTGTAAAGCAGCAAACTTTTAAAAAATAACTTTCTTTTTTGGAGACAAAGTATATTGTTTCTTTTTTTAATCTTAGGTCATATCAGCATCACAAAAGAAATGTTGGAGAATATCAGAACATCCTTCTGAGGAGAATTTCAGAATTTATGAAACTTCAGGGCAAACCATTCTCACCATCGATATACAGAAATCACATTATTTTCTTGTTCAGACACACATATATAACACCTGACTGCAACGCAACATTTTACCCTATGGATTCATTCAGATTTTATCTTCCTGCTGTTTACAAAAAAATAAAAAAAGCATTTTCACTTGTATGGTGATTGGTACACTTCATAAACACCCCTCACCTTAAACACATTCCGCACAGCATCACTAAGAAAGAAGTTTAGGAATTAAAGCCTGCTGAGGATTTTAAACTTTTGCTGTAGCATCACGACGCAAGCAAAGTGGAGCACTTTGGAAAAGAATCATCGGAGGCAGATCAACAAAGCTGACAGTGGCGTCCCGGTGCACCTCTGCTGCTGGCGGAGGCCAGGGCAGCCCGGAGCTCCCCGCGCGGTCACACTTTAATGAATAAAACGGTCATCTCTTACCTTGTTAGACGCCATCTCGCTGACAGAGCGGTATGTCTGTATGGTCTCTAGCTGGTCTAAGCACCAGTCCAGTTCCTCCAGCGTTTCCATTGCTAATTTTTGATAAGATTCTTCTGCAAACAAACACACAGACATGTAGTTAGGCTGGAGCTGCTGCAGGCTGTCCATAGCCGAGTCACCGCTGCCGCCGCTGATCCCGGCGCTACTGAAGGTGGCCCCGTGCTCCTTCATTATTTGCACGCCGACTCCTTCCTTCCAGCTCTCTCCACCAGGAGAACAAATCCGGTGCTCTGCCCGGAATGGCTCGTGCCAAGTTTTCACCCCCCCCGCCCCCAGGCTGGATGAGGTGTCTGCGATCTACCAAGAAACTTCCTTTGAGGAAGAAGGCGGGGAACCGGCTCTTAAAAGCTCATCTGCATACATGAGTCCTAAAACTCATGGCAGAAGCAGTCAGTTTTCTCAGGCTCTCTCTGCCTTCGTCATCTTGGGGTTCTTTAGGGTGCGTGATGTCATTTCTGAGTGTTTGCAGTCTAGAGGAGAAATGAGGAAAGCATTTTCTCATTTGGCTTTTCTTCTAAATGAAACGTACAATCGAAAACTGGAGGGGGGAAACTGACAGTTACGTTGTTGGAAGGCTAAGCAGTCATTCATTCTGGGGAATGTGCAAATGTTGGAATAACTTTCAATTCAGCAAACACTGACCAGCACAAGTCTTCCTCTCTTGCGAGTCTCCCTTTTAAGTAGAGGCAAAATGAGGTCTCCCTGATAAGAGTGCAGTCTCAGAGAAACTGTCTGGAGTTTTACATGAACACATTTATTGGCTGGGGAGTCAGGCAGTTCTTGTTATACTAAACAAAGCTAAAACTTCTCTTCTGCAACTGCCAGGATCACAGGGAAATTCTGAACCAGACTTTCAGGTGGAGCCAGATGTGAACGCGCAGATTTTCTGATTAAAGCCGGGGCCTCGGATTTGTCACTGTAGGAATCCAGACTTTCTGTAAATATGTCTCAGTGGCCCATTCAAAAATTATTGCTTTTAAGATCATATTTTTGCTGGGTAATGAAACTCTTTTTAAGTGTTCACAATACGTCATTTCATACCCAAAAGTTCGTGAGTCTAAGCTAATACTTAAGGTTATTGACTTAAGAACCCTATGTTAATAAACACTGAAATTAATTTTATAAATGCTAGATGAACCAATGATGCTACAGACAGTTATAAAAACCAGTCAGACTCTCCTGCATACATGACTGATTTTTGAAGGGAACACCATCCTTTAACTCTACCGAGCTTTCTGGAATGCAAGCACACAATAGGCACGAATAAAATTAAAAATCTCACATGAAATTCTATTATAAGGAAAAGACTCACACATTCCTGTCATATTTAGAATACATTTTTCATATGCTCATGCAGAAATCCTAGGGAGATCACATAGCTTTTTTATTATTATTTGAATACTTTTATGTGTGTGGCACTCACACTTGAAGCAGAAAAGGGAATAAACAGGAGAGAGATTCCAAGTGACAAAGAGCCACTTGGCACCGACGCACATTTCAAAGAATAGGTGTCTTGTTCATCCCCCACATATGCCTACCCTTCAGGATAAACAGGGGTTAAAATTCAACATCCTGTATGTCATACTTAAAAAGCCACAAAACCACTGAAGGTGACTTCCTCCATTTTTCTTTTCACACGCCTCAAAAATGTGCAGACAAGAATTGAAGTGTTTTTAGTGAAACTCATTTCAAGCCAGACTTGCACATACCTTCCCTCCTTTCTTCCTCAGTTTTGCCATGCTGCTTCAACACGAAGAATCTCCTCACTGACTCTTTTGTGTGTCTGAAACACCCCCTTGCCTCTATGCCCTTCCAGAAGAGCGCTTCATCCAAGGAAGCTTTTCCTGAAGTGACAGAATCCTCCCCTTCTCCCTCCTGGCCTCTCATAAAAGAAAAGTCCAACCACTTCCCAGGTACTCATGCTTCACGACCCTGGTGTCTTCCATATCACAACCTGTGGTCCTCAAGATCAGACATTCACCCTGGTGGTGAGGAGTAAGTAACTTGCTTGGAGCATTTTGAACTGACTGCGGGATGATATATTACACTTCTCCTCCCGGAAGAGGAAAAAAGGGATCCGATCTCCACCCACAAAGAAAATATGGTAATTATAGCAGTGAAGCACTGAAGAAGGAGGAGAACTCGTCAATGATCTTCCAGTTAAGTACCATCGCCACAACTCATTCCTTGTCTATTACACAGAATGAACACACGCATGCTCCTAGAGTTGGGACAATAGTGAGCTGCCAGGGACTGGCCAGTGGATATGGCAGGAACTTATTTCACTGCCCTCTCTGATTCTGGTCAGCCACAATATTTCTTTAGGTAAAAAGTTAAAATTTGAAGTTAATGAAAACTTGTCCCTTCCCAGATTCTTAATCCATGGCCAAGGCTTTCTTTATGTGCCGTTTTAGAGCCTTCTTATCACAGTAACTGAGGCAGGAGGCACAGATGTCAGAGTGGGCTAAGGATGGGAGCATCAAACCCCAGCTACTTACTGGTACTGCCAAAGGAAAGGACCAGTGCAGCTCAGACTGGCCTCCACACTAGAACTTTGTAGCTCTAGCACAGGATCCGGTGCTTGGTACCCAGTAGATACTCAGTAAACACTCAGAGGGATGGAAACCACAGTGCCTGCCCAAGCAGCCTGAAAATATTGATACTTGGGTATCTAGAAGCTGAGGATACGTCTGTAGCACTGCGAAAAGAGCACCAGCTTTGGACTGAGGCTCGGGCATTTTGACTTTCTCTCTTACCACTTACTGTGTGATCCTGGACCTCCATTTCCCACATCTTAAAATAAGGAGAAGAATATTCATCTCATAAAGTTATAAAGGGGTTAAATGAAACCAAGTATAGAAAGTATGGTAACCAGTTCTCAGTAGGTGATCAGCACACAGGAGTATAATTATTAACGGCAGTAAAAGTAACCCCCAAACCTGGTATGTGTGGGGGGAGGAATAGGAAGGGAGATAGAAGAACTGAATATTCAACAAGGGGTTTTACAGTCAGGATCAGTTCCATAATGTGCAGGGCCCAGTGCAAAATGAAATGCATAGTCCCTTTTCAAAAAGCAGGAAAAAGTGCTGTGAAAGGTCTTAAAATATGAAGCTTTTTCCTTTCTTCTGAAGTTGCTCTCCCTCGACCTGTCATGGTGGTATTGTATTTTTTTTTTTTTTTTGCGGTACGCGGGCCTCTCACTGCTGTGGCCTCTCCCGTTGCGGAGCACAGGCTCCGGACGCGCAGGCTCAGCGGCCATGGCTCACAGGCCCAGCCTCTCCGAGGCATGTGGGATCCTCCCGGACCGGGGCACGAACCAGTGTCCCCTGCATCCGCAGGCGGACTCTCAACCATTGCGCCACCAAGGAAGCCCGGTATTGTATTTTTTAAATAAACTTTTAAAAAATAGTTCTAGATTTACAGAAAAGTTGCAGAGCTAACACAAAGAGTTTCCATATACCCCACATCCAAGTTTCCCGATAGCTAACATCTTAAAACGGCACATTTGTCACAATTAATGAATGGCATGGTGTGTTTTATTTACTCTTTAAAATTGTGTTACTTCAGGCAGAGGGATACCAGGAGGAGGGTGCAGACCCTTATAGGACCCCAGAGGCCCTGCAGCCTCTGACTTAGGGCACATGCACAGCTTACCAGTTGCTGGGGTGCCCGAACCTGCCAACTTCCAGACTGCGTGCTATGCCCTGGCCCAGGGCAGGCTCTGAGAAAGGCAGACATTTCCCTTCACCATGGTACCAATGCCCCAACCCACAGCAGACAGGTGACCCCTAAAGGTGCTATAACTTCTGCACCAGGATGTGCTAGATACCTGGATCAGGGTGGACAGGAGGATCACCCCCACCAAGACATGGCCTCTGTCTACCATGGTACAGCCATGCCGGCCCAGGGCATTCCCCACCTGAGACTTTGCAGGGCACCCATGTCCAGCTCAGATCCTCTCTGCACCTGCACCCAGGCCCCCGCTGCGAGTGGACAGCAGCAGTGGTCATGGGGTTGGGGTAGAGACATGGAGATTGGATGAGCCCCGGGGTGCCAAGGATCAGGGAAACAGGTGGCTGAGAACACGTCCAGGGGAAGCAGGTAGGTGGCAGGAGATGGGACAGTACGTGAGCCAAGGCTTCAAGCCACGGAGTATATGCTCCATTTTCCCATCCGACTTTACTTACAAAACACAAAGATAATAATATGATGAGTTTCAAGACTAACTCTGCGGCCCTGGAGTGAGGGCCCCTGTGCAGCTGCACAGGTTACGTGCCCATGAAGCTGGTTTTGTTCCTTGTCTTACAAAAATGACCTTGAGAAGGAACGATGCTTGGCACCCCAGAAGCAAGTCTCAAGGGGATAAGGGAAGGTATTGGGGCCATCTGTGGCCATGGGGTGACCCTACTTGTCAAGAATTTCCAGAGAAGAAGGAGCAGGGAGAACCTCCCTTCTATTCTCCCCTTCTTTTGTTCTTTCACTTCAACAAGAGCGACAAAGGAAGATTTACTTCCTTCTGTAGGTCTGGTAAGTATTGCATTGAATAATTATAATTATTCAATTATAATTCGTATCAGTCTGGTAATAATACGTGACATTCTTATAGCTCTTTTCTCAAAGGAGCGCCAAGCACACTACCCATTAATCCTTGCAACATCTCTGTGCCATAAACACAGAAGAGATATGATTATCTCTAATTCACCTTAAGGCACAAGCTAAATCAGAGGTTAAACAGAGCAAGATTCCGGGCAAGACCCTATCTTGGTCAATAAAATAGAGGATTCACCTCAGGGCTGAAAATGCATGCATTCCTGAAATTGCTGTGTTTAAAGTGGCATCTTACCCTTGGGTCTTTTCTATTTAAAATTGTGTAACTGCTTTCCTAAATGTTGTCATTTCTTGAGTCTCCTCTTCCCTTTTCTGATCCACCTAACACAGCCATTAGCCCAATATTTACTGTGCAGTATTTACCCAGAAGACCTGGCTTGGTTCTGGTCCCGCCTCTTGTTTCTGAGAGTAACCTCAGGCAAGTTACTTAACTTTGCTGAGGCTACATTTCTTTATCTGAAAAATGAACATACGAAAAATACTTACTCTGTTCTCACAAGGAAGGTAGAATAGGAGAATACACACAAAACCAGACTCTAAACCTTTAAGTATAATGCACATTTTGCAAATATCACATTTATTATTACAGACAGGATATAGATGCATTGTAGACATTGTAGACAACAAGAAAATTACAGAGAAGCAAAAAATTTGAAATGATAAAAACGTCACATTTTACCAAGCAGAAATCACCATCGCTATCCCCCTTGTGCATATCCTTTCATGTATGCATGTATATAATCAAAACTAGACAACACTCGTAATTCCCTGGCGGTCCAGTGGTTAGGACTCCATGTTTTCACTAACGAGGGTCTGGGTTTGATCCCTGGTCGGGGAACTAAGATCCCACAAGACGCCCCGCGCGGCCAAAAAAAAAAGAGAAAAGAATAGACAACACTGTACAAACTGTTGAGTAACATTCTTTTTTTTTCAGTCAATGATCTCCCCTCTTCTGCTTTAATAATTTTCAGGCTCAGCTAATATTTAGCTCACATTTCAATATTCCCATTTTTTTCATGCAAATTCAGCAGTGTGTGTGTGTGTGTGTGTGTGTGTGAGTGTGTGTGTGTGTTTTAGCAGAAAGGTGTTGGGCAGGAGAGATGCTGAGAAGGGCAGGGCATCAGGAAAGGGCAATGGGAAACCTCAGCCTTGCCACGAATAGCGAGCTGCTCAGAGCTGGAAAGCATGGAAACAGATTTTAGCAGTGATGAAGCCAGTGGCCCAGCTGGTAAGAGACCTCAGGTGCCCTAAAAGTTGGGCCCAAGCTCTGTGCAGGAAAGCATGATCTTATTACTGATCTCTGGGAAAAATCAGGATGGAGGCCCTTCGTGTACTTATATCATTTGACTTTGAAGCCCTCACTATGAGGGTTTCTCAGTACAGATGAGAAAAACTGGGGCTCAGACAGGTCCTAAATTCCTATTATTAGCAAGTGAAAGCATCACAATATACCCCAAATATAAATTTTCTAAGAACTATAACTAAATGCAATTTTTTATTGAGATATGATTGACATACAAAAAAGCTGGGCATGTTTCATGTGTACACCTTGATGAGTTTGAAGATAAGTATACACCTGTGAAACTGTCATCCTAAATAATCTCATAAACTTAGCCATTGCCTCTAAAAGTTTCCTCCCTCCCTGTGTGTGTGTGTGTGTGTGTGTGTGATAAGAACGTTTAAATAAAATCTACCTTAAATTTTTACATATATTACACAGTATGGTTAGCCATAGGTACCATGCTGTACAGCAGGTCTCTAGGACTTAGTCACCTTGGGGATCAGAAACTATGTACCTTTTGATCAACACCTACCCAATCCCCCTTCACCCAACCCCTGGTAACTACCATTCCACTCTCAGCTTCTAGGAGTTTGAGTATTTTAGGTTCCTAATATAATGGATCATTCTAAATGCAATTTTAATACAGCTCTGTATATATCAGAGTTGTGTTTGTCAAGATTCCAAGACTTTCTACCCCAATACAGTGCATAGAAAGGAAATGTAAATAACCTTTTGTTATTTATTATTTATTCTTTTGTCTATCTGCCTCACATAATCAGACTCTTTTCATTAGAGAAGGTGGTACTATTTGCAAGATTGTATGGTGGTTAAATCAATCAGAACAATTGCCACAGGCAACAACAGGGATGAATCTCATAAACGAAACCAGAGATTAAAAAGCACATAAAAATATGATGTAATTTATATAAAGTTCAAAAGAGGCAAAAATAAACCTATGATGTTAGAAGTCAAGATAGTGGTTAACTTGGAGTGTTAGCAACTGGGCGAGAACTGGAGGGGGACTTCCATGGGGCCGACAATGATGTACTTCTTGGTCTGGGTACAGGTTACATGGGTCTGTTTATTTTATGAAAATTCACTGACTTCTACACTTGTGATTTGTGCACTTTTCTCTGTCTTCCTGATTTTCTGTGCATGCTTTCAACAGAGAGACCCACCTAGGGAAAGCCTAGTTTTTGTTATTTTTTTATTATTTATTTTTATTTATTTTATTTTTGGCTGTGTTGGGTCTGGGTTGCTGTGCACGGGCTTTCTCTATTTGCGGCGAGCGGGGGCTACTCTTTGTTGTGGTGCGGGGGCTTCTCATCGGGTGGCTTCTCTTGTTGCGGAGCACGGGCTTCTCATCGGGTGGCTTCTCTTGTTGCGGAGCACAGGCTCTAGGCGCTCAGCCTTCAGTAGCTGTGGCTTGCAGGCTCAGTAGTTGTGGCACCCGGGCTTAGTTGCTCCGCGGCATGTGGGATCTTCCCGGACCAGGGATTGAACCTGTGTCCCCTGAATTGGCAGGCAGATTCTTTTTTAAAAAAAATTCTAATTATATCACTCTTTAATTAAGTTATTGATTTGTACATCATAATATAATGTATAATATGATAAAATTGTTGTTGATCACATCAGCTTCTCTCTCTTTTTTAACATCTTTATTGGAGTATAATTGCTTTACAATGGTGTGTTAGTTTCTGCTGTATAACAAAGTGAATCAGCTATACATATACATATATCCCCATATCTTCCACCCTCTTGCATCTCGCTCCCACCCTCCCTATCTCACCCCTCTAGGTGGTCACAAAGCACCACGCTGATCTCCCTGTGCTATGTGGCTGCTTCCCACTAGCTATCTATTTTACATTTGGTAGTGTATATATGTCAATGGCAGGCAGATTCTTAACCACTATGCTACCAGGGAAGTCCCGAAACCCCAGTTTAAAAAAAAAAAAAAAGAAAGGAAGAAAAGAAACAGGGTTTCTAAAAACATGTTTCCTTTCCTTTCGTTGAACTGTAGCAATGGGTTTCAAAAGAGCTTGAGGGCTTCCCTGGTGGCCTAGTGGTTAAGAATCCGCCTGCCAAAGCAGGGGACACGGGTTCCATCCCTGGTCCGGGAAGATCCCACATGCCGCGGAGCAACTGAACCCACGCACCACAACGAAGAGTAGCCCCCGCATGCATCAATGAAGACCTAACGCAGCCAAAAATAAAAATAAATAAAAGCAAAATAAAACAAAATAAGAAACTTACGGTTATCAAGGGGAAAGATGGGAGCAGGCAGAAATTAGCAGGTTGAGATTAACATACAAAAAAGACAAACAAACAAAGAGAGTTGAGTAAATCACACACAGCTGAAAAAGGATATTGGTTTTGACATTTCATAGACCAGGATGCTCCTACTAACTCAAAATTCAGTGGAACATATTGGTGTCTGGCCCAGCTGTTTACAGACCCTGACTCTGCCATTTGTTTATTAGCACTGTGACCTTAGACAGGGTAAGGAGCCTGATTGTGTCTCTGTGTCTTTACCTGTAAAACAGGAAGAGAGCACAAACTAGCTATGAGAATTAAGTGAAACAAGGCATGCCGAGGCTTTGATACACAGCTTAGTACCTGTCAGGAACTTCTTCCTGCACCCCACCCCATACAAGCCTCTCCCTGGTCCTGGCCACTTTCCTGAGGGTAGATAGCCATATGTTTGGTGGCTGAGTTGGTAGAGTTGTGCTCTGGCCCTGGGCATTGGAGGTGTGGGGGGGGGGGTCACATATAAAGTGGCCACGAAATCCTACAGTGTGCCTCTGGCTGCATGACCTCAGATAGGGAACTGGCTCTTGGTTAGGTTAGAGTTTGTTGGGTTTCACTTCTAAAATATAGAACTTGCCTGATGTATCATTCTGCTTTTACCCAAGGCATATTGACGCACCAGATCAGTGGACCTTTAGACATGGAGAATTGTATAAGAAAGCCATTTGTTCATTCATTTATTCCACAAGATATACATTGAGTGTCTCCTACGTGCCAAGCCTGCTGATGCCAGGTGCTGGGACCACAGCAACGAAGAAGAGTCGGTCCACTGAACTGAATGATTACATGGGAAACCCCTTTCCCATCTTCAAAATGGTCAGTCTGTGAAGATGGGTGCCTTCTCATCTTCCTCCCCTGCCTTTGCTCCCCATCCCAAGCTTATACGGTAACTTTGTGAAAATTAGAAAAATGTGCTCTCTCTCGGCAGACATAGCCCTTGGGCAGAAAGCTTGGGAAGTGACGCAAGGGTTGAATTTCAGTTCCCCTCACCACCTAGCTAAGTACCTTTGATCAGTACCCAAACTACACAATGACCTTTTGCAATGGCCCAGTGGCACATGGCACAGTCGGGGCAACCTAGCCTGAAGCTTCGCGTGGTCACAGCAAAACCTGCACTTTTAGCCTCAAAATAAAGTAAACTGTTGATGTTGAAAGGAAAGCATCCCAAGACCTTTCCTAGCTCTTAATTTGTGAATATCATCAAATAACTGAAATAACATTAAATAAACCTCCATAAAATAACAAAAAAATTTAATTTGGTAACTAATTGTTATCTTTAAATGCAGTTTTTGTTTTTGTAGACACAATTTCTAAAGCAAGGGCTCCCTTGGGGAAACTATTAAAGCAGATCTTGATGGAGAAAATTAAAAAACAACTCTTCTGATTCTTGGAAGTAAGAAGTGTATATGAATTGGACTCTACATCCAGCTAATAACTAGCTTTTTCCACAAGCTTCTATCCCTGTAGGTGTCCTCCCGAGATTCAGTGAGCCTTGAGGTTAGCAGGCTTATTCCTCTCCTTGGTTCCTCCTCAAAGTGCAATAAGTATTTGTTAAAATGTAAAATTGTTTCATACATATGGAAATCAGCCTCTCTTTATTTAAAGGAGTTAGGTTGGGGCTGTGAGCGTATTTATTTAGTGATCTTGGTTATATGATGTTTTTTCCCTGACAGTTAAGCAATAGCTTTTCTTTTCATTGTAAGTTATTAAGTCCAAAGGTATATATTTTCTTTTGATCACTCTTTGGTAAATGAAATGCACCTGTGTTAGAGTGCAACTTTTCCAGAAGGCTGTCGTTTTAACCTTGAGTAAAACATTCTTAGAACAAATCCCAGGAACTGGAGAACACTCATACACTCTGTAACACAGTTCTTCCAAAGGCCATCTGTAAGCCCCAAATGGCCTTTCTTCAGGCAGGACTTTGTTAATGTGTCTTTATAAATATGAGGAACTTTGCAATTGCACATGACAGGGATTTCACTCTGGGTGGATTCACGGAAGAAGAGGTTCACTGCCCTCAAGGGAAATAACAGTGAAAGTAGGTCATTTTGATGCTGATCTCCTTAGCAAACTCCTGTAAGACTACAAGTTAAAAAAAAAAAACTCCAATCACAGCTAGCTTTGGTATATACAACTTGACAGTTTACCAAGCACTTTCAGTTGTGGATCTCATTTTTTCCTTGAAAAATAAACCCCATGAGATAGAAATTATTATTATTATGACATACATTTTCCATTATGCATGTTAGAAATGCGAGGCCTAGAGATGTTTAATGATTTGCTCAGTCATCTGATGAGAGACAGACAAAGAGAGAGAGAGAGATGAGAGATGAAGAGGAGGGAGGGAGAGAGGGGGAAGGGGAAGAGAGGGAGGAGGAAGAAGAACCAAAGTTCTCTGATTCTGAATTCCATGATCTTTTTTGCTAAGCCATGGGGCCTGTTATAAACAAACGGTCCAACTTTCTCTTTCTTTCACCCAGGCAAGATTGGACAAGGTGAAACTGTCTTTGATGTACCAGCCTCATAGCCCTATTCCCTTTCAGTGTCCTTACCCTTGCCAAACTCTGCTCTCCAGAAGGACTCTGACTTTGGCATTACTTACTAATGAGAGTCTGTACTCATTCAGTTAATAACATGTACCACAAATGTGAAAGGGTGCCCAAGGAACTTAATTGTCCCCCTGTGTTGGTGTTACAGGGCAATGCCACAAGAAAGCAATCAGACATGGAGGTCAGTCGGTGCCCAGTTATTTTTCTAATACATTAAATATATACAAGAAATATTTAAGAAGAATATAGAGTAGTGGTTAAAAGCTTGGTCTCTGGAACTACACTGTCTGGGTTCATATTCCATCGCCTAATCTTAGAGAAGTTACTTAACTTCTCTCTGCCTCAGTTTCCTCACCCATGTAATGAGAATAATAATGGTATCTATATAATGGGTTGTAGTCTTAATGAATAAATGTAAAATGCTTAAGACAGTCCATGGTATAATATAAGTGCCAGATAAATGTTGGCTATTGTTTGTTGAATATGAGACAACAAATATCTATTTAATGAGTGGATTTGTTTTTGAGTGCCTCTTATATTGTAGGCTCAGCATGAAACTCCAAGGGTATAATGGTAAATTCTATGGACATAGTTTTTGCTTACTTGAAGCCTATATTCTAGCAGGAAGAGACAAATAATTATACAAAAACTTATTTAATTACAATTGGAAAAGGAGCTGCTGCTAATTTTAGAGTGCCCTAAGAATTTATCACAGAGATCACAGAGGACTCAAAAGTCTAAGAATTAGGATGTATTAAAAAGTTCAGGGAAGGCCTAACTTGGAAAGTTATGAGATTTGACGGAATAAGAATTAGGTGCAAAGAGGGAGAAGAGCATACCAGACAGGAAGAACATCAGGGTGCATTCCACGGACTAAGATCTGTCCATGTGTCAGGAACACACCGAGAGAAAAAGACTGGTGTAAGAAGTTCAGATCAGGCCCTACACAGCCATGGAAGACCATGGAGAGGAGCTTGGAGTGGCCTAGCCAAATCTGCATTTAAAAAAGATCACGCTCCCTGGTGGTCCAGTGGCTAAGACTCCGAGCTCCCAATGCAGGGGACCTGGGTTCTATCCCTGGTCAGGGAAATAGATCCCACATGCCAACTAAAGACCCCGCATGCCGCAACTAAAAATCCTGCGTGCTGCAACGAAGATCACACGTGCTGCAACTAAGACCCAGGGCAGCCAAATAAATAAATAGATAAATAAATATAAATAAAAATCTTGCAAAAAAAAAGATCACTCTCCATGCAATCTAGAGAATGAACTTGAAGGCGGGAATGGCCGCAAGGAGGCTAGCTAAATAGTATTTAAAAGCTCAGGATATGGAGGAAGACAGATAAGTTTGATTTCTGGCTCTGTCATTTATTTTATTAGCAGTGCAAACTTGGGCAAGTTGCTTAATTTTCTCTAAGTCTTAATTTCCTCATTTCTAAAATTAGGGGATGTATATCTTTCCGGTGGGGTTGTTATGAGAATTAAGTAAAGTAATCCACATAAAAGTACTTAGCCCAGTACCCAGCACCTAGTCAGTATTCATGCCAGTTGCTAGCAGCATTATTACTTATTTTATTGCTTTAACCTATGCAGGAAGTAGTGATGCCTAGAATTACGTTGTAGCAATGCAGATGGAAAGAGGTAAATGCATTTGAGATATTTACGAGTTGAAACCGTATCGTCCCTAGGACAGTGGTATTTGGTTGGTGACCAAAACTCTCAGTCATCTCAGCTTTTCAGGTCAGAATGTGATTTCTGTCAGTGTGCTTTAACTTTATTCCACTTCCAGTACTAGTCCAACTCATAAGAGTGCAATGAGAAATCAGAGACCAATGAATTAATTTACAGAGAGCAATAATTTATGGTAAGCTTTTCATGTCATCTAGTCATTACACGTTCCTCAACATGGGAGACCAAATTCTTATCATAAGATTGCTTGGCAAGCATCAAATCAGAGCAGGGGACTTAGGTGGATGGTTTTAATCTGCTTTACTCAAGCCTGATACACTTAGCTCAAGTGTTTCCATTGGCCTGAAGTGCCCTTCCCAACTTTGTCCACCTGGCTAACTCTTATCTTTTAGGATTCAGCCTAGAGTTATCTCCTCTACAAAGCCTTCCAAATATTCTGAGGTTGGATTAAGCTCCCTTCCTCTCAGCTCCCACAACAACTGTGTTCAGGCCTCTTATTTCCAACTGACCATGTCACTGGAATTCTTTCTCTTCGTTTATTTTACCCATGACTTCTTGAGAGCAAGGAACATATCTTTTTGGCTGGTCTTTAATGTAGCACAGTATCTACTTACCTAGTAGAAGCTCAAAAAAATATTGTTTCAACTGCTGACTTGCCCAACGTATCAGTAGATGGGAGATCCACTACCCAAAGGAATGGCGTCTTGGCTACTGAACAGTATTGGAGAAGCAATATCAGGAATTCCTGTTCTTGGTTCTTTTTTCACTAGTCTCCAAATAAACCACCTTCTTTTTGCTGATTTATTCAATGTTACCACAATTAATAAGCTCTCTATTTCTTTTGCATTCATGTCTTGATTCGATTTCTAGCTGGCTCATTTTAACAGAGGGGATATTCTGTCTCCCAAGGGGACTTTTGCAAAATCACACGCAGAATTTGTCATTTAACTCTCACAGAATAGCTGCAGGTGTCTGTGCACTAAGCAATACTAGAATTCCAAATTGATTCTGACAGTTGTCATACAAAAGATACAAGTAAAGTTCAGAGGCAGCACAGACAGATCTTAAAGACATGGGGGAAAGAGCGATCAGGAGAGACTTGGAGGCCAAGTAAAGAAGAATAGGTGGAATTTTGAGAGATGGAAAAACTGAGGTAAGGCAATGAGTAGCATGAATAAAGGTATGAAATTAGAAACATGCCACACCATTCAGTCCTGTTTGGAAGAATAAGCATAATAGTCCTATTTGATTAGAACACTGGGTGTCAGCAAGGGTGCAGATTGGAATACATTTGCAAAAGTAGCATGGTCAGGGCCCGATACTGGAGAGTGTTTTAAGCTAGACCAAGGAATCTGACTTTATCTGGCAGACAGTGGGGAGCCATTGAAAACTGTTCAACGGAAGGATGACACACACAGTGGTTTATAAATATCTTAATATTGTTATACAGTTGTTTAATGTTTTGCAGTTATAGATCTCTTCCATATGTATAATCTTTTTAAATCATCATCGTGCCTTGTGAGAAATGTTTTACTGTCTCTATTTTATACAGGAAGAGACTGAAGTTTAGGGAGTTTAAGCATTTCACTCCAAATCCCATAACTGATAAATGCAGAACCCGGAGACCTGAGCCTGGGCTTTCTGCCTCAAGTTCCGTGCTCTTGCTATTACAGTGAAGCCTATAAGATGAATAATTGATCTGATAGATGTAAGTTGTAAGGATAATAGGATGGAGTAGAAAATAAGCACCTGGTAAATTATTATTATCAGGGATTATTATTTGCAGAAAAAGTTAGCCGCTAAGAAGTAATGAGGTCCCAAACTGAGTGGGATCAGGGGGAATTGAAGGGTTATATATACCTTAAATTTCTCTTTACTTGTAGAGTGAAAGTTGTCAAAGGAATTTCAAGAATCAGTGGAGAGCAGAAGAAAAGGTGTTTGCCATGGGGAATGAGCATGGTAAGTGGGGAGAAGAGGGGTAGAAATTTCCTGTCACTCAAAACGTTATGGGCTGAAATCTCTTTCCCTTACCTATAGGAAAGCGTCTCCACCTAGTGCTCTCCTGGGTAATGTCTCCGATCACACAGGACTTGGGGTGCTTCACCATGTGAGAACGTCATCGCATTTGACAGTCAAGAGTTTGCCAAGAGCCAAACGTACTACATACAGTCTTTTCCAGTTGACAAAGCATTTTCAAGTGTGCTCATTTTCTTCTACAAACAAAGCCATGAATGTTCTCTCCATTTTTATAAATGAGATCATTGAGGCTCGTCAAGGTAAGGGGACTTTCTTTAGAATCTGGAATTTCTGCATTGGACAGTATGATAGTTATTAATCATGTGTGGCTACTGAGCAGTTAAAATGTGGTTGGAGATGTGCTGCAGGTGTAACATACACACTGGACTTCACAGACTTTATATAGAAAAATGATGTAAAATATCTCTGAAAAGTTTTACATTTGACATGTTGAAATTATAATATTTTGGATATAGTGAACTGAGTAAAATGCATTATTAAAACAAATTGCACCTGTTTCTTTTTATGTGTTTACTAGAAAATTTTAAATTTCCTATGGGTTTTGCATTACATGACAATTGGACATCACTGTTCTAGACCATAAAGCTATTGCTATTGACGTGAATACTCCAAAGCCAACATTCATTCTGCCCACACACTCACTTTAGAAGAGGTGGTAATAAGGAAAATAATTGGAGTTATTATTTATCCATTACCAAAGTTTCTAAGCACTTTACATGCATGAACTAATTTAATCTTCATCAAAATTTCATGACCTGAGTATTATTTTATATATAGTAGATCATTTTATTTTGCAGATGAGAAACAGAGAAACTCAGGAGCTCTCTGAGAGCCACGGATTTAGTGGCGTCAGAATTCAGACTTAGCCAGTCTGCCTCCAATGCCATTAGGAAGGCTTTAGTGGCTGCCTCTGTTGGGTAAGTCCCAAGGAGACATTCGGATGGATTTCACTTTATTGTTGACCTACTATAACTCAGGCAGCATGTGAGAGACTTTAGATATTATCTCATTTAATCTTTGCAACAACTCCATTAAGTAGTTATTATTCCCATTTTATAGGTGAGTAAACTGAGGCTTGGAGTGATTGCACAACCTGCCCAAAGTCACACGAGGTACATGGTGGAACTCAGTTTATAATCCGGCCTGAATCTGAAGTTGATACTCCATCACTATGCTGGTCTGTGAAAGAGCTACACCTGAATCTCCTGGGGGTGCTTCCCAGGCAAACCCCAAGGTACTGAAGCAGTCTCTCTGGGGTGGGCTCTGGGAATTTGTTCTTCTTAGAATGGCTTTGGGTGGCCCTCATCCTCAGCCAGAAGTTTGGTGATAACCACCCTCTCTGAGTCTTTCATTTTCCTGGGAGTCCCACCTCTTCAGTCTCTCCCGGGAGCTGATGAAAAATTGAAAAAAAAAAGGAAAAGGAAAGAAACAAACAAAAACAGTATTTCCCTTAGGCAGCTTCAGTGGGGCTGACCCTTCATCTCAGCAGTGTCCCTGCTTCTTTCAAATCTTGTCACCATCTGCCCTAAAATGTGGGCTGAAATGATTTAATTAAGCAGAGATAAAACAGCCAGTCCTCCTGAAGACATCCTTAGAAACATCTAAGCAGTCCAGGGCTGTGTCTGAGATGAGAGAGGCAGGGATTTAGGGAGTGTAGAGGCGGGATGGGAGGAAGGAACGTAGCGGCAGACCCACAGACTCTCAAGGTGATTTATGGGGTCCTGGATGATTCACTAAGAACCACTGGATGTGAATGAAAGCACCGAATGAATAAAACCAAGTGACTCTTGGGGGTGGGGTTGTGTGTGTGTGTCCCCACGTGCACGAGCGTGCACTCACGTGCACATGTGGTAGGAAGGTTATGTTTTTGGCAGCCTTGTTTGCACATAGACAAGCAATTGCTTTATGTGACAGATTCAGAACTTCTGACTAGCACACAAATATAAAATTAGGTCCTAGGTTTCATGGCAACCCAACTCAACACAGTAGCAAACAAGAATTGTTTGAGAATGTGAGAAAGAAGCCAACATTGTGTATGTCACAGCTAGCTTGCCTTCCTTTGACCAATTTCTCCTAATTTAGCAGGACTTCCGTTCCTGCCCTAATTTCCCCTGGTTTGTAAACTATGTCACTTAACTGAACTCAGCTCCAGACTTTAGAAAAACAAAATTTTGTATTTCAGCAATGGTTTTCTTGGCATTTCTGCCTCTAAAGAATTTTACTTGATTCTGATTTTTCCTTTTCACCCTTGAAAGATTGTAGCTATCAGTTGTGTTTCCCTGTTTCTCCTTTTCTAATGGAGTGTCTAACGCAGTATAATGCAGTGTCTGTTAAATGTGATTAAAGATTTCAGTGTTTGGTAAAAACCAATATTTACCAGGGAAATCCCACCAACATAAATGTGCAGCCGAGGTAGAAAATATTGGCTCCATCTCCCCCGGACACACACATACAAACAAGAACTGTAAATGTTTTGCATGTCACTTCTGACATTTCTGGCCTCTTTTTTGCCAGTTTCACACATGTATCCATTTAACACAGATTCTGAAGTCTTAAAACTGGAATAATCTAGATAATAGACCCCAATAGTCATTTTTAAAGTTGTTTTCTTATTAGCTGAGGTTTCTTGTTTTGTTTCTGCTCTGGTGGTTCTTCTAGCATTTATCACACACCGTCACGTAATTTGTTTAAGAGGTTGCCTTGGATTATGAGAGTTAATATTATTTGAAATAGTAAACAAGGGAATAGTGATCTTTTCCAAAGCAGATTATACTACAAAACTTATTTGCAGAAACATCAACAGACATTTTGAGATTAAGTCAGTCTTGTTTGAGTGATTGCTTTAATTTAGCAAACATTTACTGAATTGAACTTATTCACTGATTGAATTTATTGAATGAATGAAATACTGCTACACTCTGAATGAATTTCAAATAGTTGTAGTTTGGATTCGAAATTATTTCTCTGAAACTGAATAAGCCCGGGCAGCCAGCAGACAGAAGGCCCCAGCTGGCACCTGGCAGCCACAGCCTCAGGAGGAAGACTGGAGAGGGTGGAGACTGAGTGAGTTTCACGTGGCCAAAGCTCAGGACCGACCCCTCAGTAAAAACTTTAAACTGCAGTTCCTATACCACACTTCCTCTTAGTACAGAGGGCTGGGTCTGAGACGAGGGAGAGGGAATGACTCATCTGCAAAAGAGGCCACTGAGATTGCTAATGGCAAACCCTGAGCAGTGCCTGGTAAACAGCAAGCACTTAATAAATGCTTACCTTATAAACAAGTAAAATGAAATCCAATAACCTACTATAACTTATGGGTTCAGTGTGGAATGTTCTGATCAAGATTTAGGAGCAAGAACAATTTCTATGTCTAGTCGTCATGATAAAATCCCTTTGGTTACTTTCTCTGACTCCAAATGCTCAAGTGCTTACGAATCAAAAACTGAAGGACCATGGGAAGGATGGATAAGGATAATGGTAGTCAGAGCAACCATTAATTGAGAGTCTGCCTGAACAAAATCTCTCTAATCTTCGAGACAACCTTGTGAGGTAGATTGCGTTATCATTAACGCATAGATGACAGAACAGGTGGGAAAGGAAATGGTGAATGAGGCTGGAAAGGTGGCCTGGGTGTCTGGGCTCAATAGCAGGCCCCGGTCCGGGGTACAAAAGAAGCAAAAGACAAGTCGTTGCTGTCCTCTAGGAATGTGTGATCCGAGAGGAGAGGGGAGCGGGAATGCTCAGGCACAAAAGGCAAACAGCAAGGGCGCACTGTGGGCTGCGGGCTGGATCGTCTGAGGACCGGGGGCAGCAAAGGCACGCTTGGGCTTTGAACAGAGCAGGGGCTTATTAATACATGCTTGTGGAAGTGCACTGAACTTAATTGAATTAGGAACCAAATAACGGTAACCTAGGTGGAAAAACATGGAATCCAAAACGAAATGCAAAGCAGCAGGGAGATAAGTCTTACTGAACAGAGACTGTTGAAGAAAAATGGTTAGAGAGAGCGGGGCCAGATTGTGAAGTGCAGGAGTCTGGACTCGATGGACGTCCGAGCAGCAAGGAGCTACTGGAGGTTCTGGTCGAGGGGTGAGGCATGAAGAAAGAGGGAATTTAGGACAACGCAGCCAACAGGAGTGTGTAAGATGCCTCTCAATGGGAAGCAGCTAGAGTTAGGGGTCCCAGGAAGACCCAACTGTGGGGATCTAAGCTGAAAACAATGCAGGCTAGGGCTTCCCTGGTGGCGCAGTGGTTGAGAGTCCGCCTGCCGACGCGGGGGACGCGGGTTCGTGCCCCGGTCTGGGAGGATCCCACGTGCCGCGGAGCGGCTGGGCCCGTGAGCCATGGCCGCTGAGCTTGCACGTCCGGAGCCTGTGCTCCGCAACGGGAGAGGCCACAACAGTGAGAGGCCCGGGTACCGCAAAAAAAAACCAAACAAACAAACAAAAAAAACAATGCAGGCTAGAACGGGTGGTGACAATAGGATAAAAGAGAGAAGTTCTAAATAAGGTCTGGAAGGAAACAAATATATACCAATTCATGACAGGGCAAACAATATACCATTCTCCGTAAGAGATGACCAGGAAGAGGAAGGTGTGCAAAACTGTCACCACGGTTTCTAGCCTTGGAGTGGACAGAGCAGAGCCATTGACAGATATGAAGGAGCTGGGAGAGGAGGGGGAAACGGTAATTTGGACTCCCTAGAGTTTGGTGTGATTCCCATATGGTTACAAGGACTTGGGGTGGGTCTCTAGTAAGTGGACTGAGCTCCAGGCATGGATTGCTGGTGAGGATTATGAGCTGGGGATCGTGAGAACACACTGCCTGGCCATGACTCTCCAGGGCATGTGTCTATCTTCTGATTGGTTCCTGGAGAAAGTCAATAACAAATATAAGATCCCACTCACAGCCCGCCCACACATTATCTCACCAACTTGAGTGATTTCCAGCTCTGCAGGGCACAAGCCCAATGCAAGAGATTTCTCTCTTCTCAGCATCTGCAAGGTACAAGGCCGAATCCTCTGTGGAAAGGACCCCTAAAGCTGGAAGCGGCCCAAGAGACCAATCATATTTAAACCAACTCCTTGGTTCATAGGTGATAAGACTGAGGCCAGGAGAAAGGAATGGATATCTCCAAGATCATACAGCCATTCCCTCCATGAAACAGCAGGGACCAGTTTTGAATTTTTACAGAACCTGTTGTTGCCACTTCACTGTGCCTCAACTCTGACTGGCAACATTTAAAGTACCATTCAATTAAACTGGTATTTGTGGACACATAATAGATGTCGGTCTCCATGATAGACACAGAGGATACCAGAAGGGTAAATAGAGCAATCACTGCCGTTGAGGCACTCACAGTCCAGAAAAGACTGTTTGAGAATAGGAGTAATTGCTTTTCCTTGGGTAGGAGTGATAGGGAAGGCTTCCTGGAGGAAGTTATGCCTTAGCAGGGTTTTAAAGGATGAATAGGAGTTTTCTCAGCAAGAAATAGGAAAAGAAGGTAAAAGTATTTTATAAGCAAATGGAACAACGTGTATCAAAGTAAAGAGATGATACAGTATAATGCTTGGTGTTACTATTAAGGGTTTAGTAGTTTCATGGCAATTGAGGGTAGAGAAGAAACAGCAGGAGAGGCAGACAGAGCACTGTTAGGAATTTTAAAAGTATGTGTGTTGGGGGTGGGGGAGTGAAAAACGTGAGGAAGACATCCACAAAGTCCCTAGGTGATATTCCTTAGAGTTATAGTTATAATCAGAGATATATAGAGAGTTAGAGAGCAAAAGTCAGTAAACTCTTTCAAAAAGACCAGATAGTAATTATTCTAGGCTTGTGAGCCCCATGGTCTGAGCTGCAAATATTCAACTCTGCCATTTAAGCATGAAAACAGCCACAGATAATACAGAAACAAATGCAAGTGACTGTGTTCCAATGAACCTTTATTTTCAAAAACAAGTGTGTGGCCCAAGGGCCATGTTTGCCAATCACTACTACAGAGACATCCTGAGATCCTGACATCACTCTCAATACCTGTGGTAGACAGAACAAAGGCTTCCCAAAGAGGTCTACATCCTAATCCTTGCAACCTGTGAATATATTATGCTACACGGCCAAGGAGGAATAAGGTAGTAGATGGGAATATGGCCGCTCATGAGCTAATCTTAAAATAAAAATATTATTTTAGATTATCTAGGTGGGCCCTATATACAAGGGTCCTTAAATGTGGACGTGGAAGACAGATGAGTCAGTGTCCGAATGATGGAATGTGAGAAATATTCAACTGGCTATCGCTGCCTTTGAATGTGGAAGATGGCCAGAAGCCAAGGAAGGCAGGCAGCCTCTAGAAGCTGGAAAACGCAGGAAAATGGATTTTCCCCTAGAGACTCCAGAAAGTAACACAGCCTTGCCAGAACCTTGATCTGTGTTGTTTTAAGCCCCAAAGTTTGTGTAATTTCTTACAAGGGCCATAGATAATTAATACAATGCTCACGTGAGCTAAACCTTCTAAACATCGCGGCGAACTCTCCGGCCTCCAGAGGAAAGAACTCAGGTTTAACATCCATTTAAGTGCCTCATTTAAATGCAAAGGGTAGGTGAAAGAAATCTGGATTTGGATGTGGGGAAATTAGGCCATGCTTCAGGGAGTGTCTAGAATAAGGACCTGCTTTGACACTGAACAGGCTTTACAGCTCCCTGATGGAGTAGAGGGGGCACTGAAACAAAATTTCCCATGATGTGTGTTTCTCAGGGGGCTCCCAGACCTATACACTTGGGGATTTAGAGAACTGTGTGCGTGAGGGTGCAGATGAAAGTCCCAGAGCAGGTCCTGTAGGCAGGCTCAGAGTGGGGAAGTGGGCCGTCAGACATCAGCGCCTGACTTTCTCTTCCACCCGCAGCAGGCTACCCTCTGCCCTCTGCTGTGCCACTGTAACGTTTACGTCACAGGGAATACACTTTGCTGCCCTAACATGTGTGTTACGAGGGAAACGAGAACGTGAAGCTGGTGGCATTTGACAAAGGAGGCGGCGTTCCAAAGATGAGCTTGGGCAGTCCTGGCAGGCACATGCTGTCAGGGGTCATGTCAGAGACAGCCACCGCCGCTGGGCACTCACAGAGGTAGGTCGGTTGAGGTCAAGGGCCTCTGCCCAAGAGTCCTCTCAAACTACCATCCGTGGCCAGAGGCGGAGGCCATGGGTTGCAACCTCCCTTCCACACTGTAAACATCCTGAAAGCAAAGACTTCCTCACAGCAGCTAACTCAGTGCCTTCCACTCCAGAGCCAGGCGTCACTGCCCAGTGGCTAACTGATTATTAGTAAAATCGAGGAGACGGTGAAGGCAGATCTTGTCATAACAATAACAGTTCTCACAATAAATTTGGAAAGTACATTTCAATGTACAAAACATCCTCACATACAGTGTCTCAAATGATCCTCTTAAGGCTGCTAGGAAGCGAGTATTAGCAAACACATTTTGCTGAGAAGGAGAATGAGTTTCATAGGCATTAAGAGACTAGATTAACACTCCACAGCTCGCAACTGGAAGAGCTGGGCCTGAACCCAGGTCTTTGGTGTCTTAGATTGGGAGTTCATCTGCATCTTACAACTTCTCCTCCTTTCCTCCCTTCTCTTCGTCCCTCCCTTCTGGAAACACTGAGTATCTATTATGTACCAGACAACACTGTTCACGGTCCCACAGATATAAAGTTAACTAAGAAAGTTCTGGACCTGAGGAAGATCATAGTTTGGCAGGGGAGCCAGACATGTCAATGTGCAAACTATGATCCAACCTAAGACTAAGACCTTTACTGAGTCCTCTATGTACTGTGCACGGTACGACTAACGTTCAGCATCTTATGATGTAGGTATCATCTTCCCCACTTTACAGGTAAGGAAACGTAGCTTTACAGTCATTAAGTATCTCGTAAGTTGCAGCCAGGATCCCCATTCTCTCCTGATTCCTCATCTCACACTCTCAGCCACTCTACGATGCTATGCCACCATAAGCACTAGCACAGAGCTCTACACTGGGGCAGTGAAAGAGCAGGGGAAAGATGGGTTGACCGTCCTGCAAAATTAGAGAAGCAGAAAAAAAGATGGGTTGACCGCCCCTAGAAGGTGGGGCATGTGCATATAACGCAGCAGAGAGGAATGAACCAGGTCATTTAAAGATGATGTTTAAGTTTGACCCCCGATTCTAAAAACTGAACATGAGAAGAGAGTATCCCACAAATCTGATGCCATTTAAAAATATTTTTCTGAGTAACTATTAGGTGCAAAGCATTGCCCAGGGATTCCATGAGGAATCAGATTCAGGCCCAACTCTTAAGGAGATAATCCTGTACTTGTACTGAGAGAGTAGAGGTGAAGCCATCTTCTGAGGTCACTCTGGGGTAGAAGGAAAAGTTCTGAACTGGGAACTGGGAGATCTGGACTCCAGTCCCAGTTTTATCACCAGTTCACCTCAGTCTCTCAGTTCCATTTCTGCAGCTTTGAAATCCAGTGTTGGAACAGATAATGTCTAGGGCCTCTTTTAGCTCTGATATTTTATTATTCTGTTTGGTTAAGGAAGTAGAGGAAAAGAGCTTACGTGTCACAGAGGACTGGAAAGGGAGAGAGTAGTTCACCTCATCAGAAGCCATCCCACAGGAGGTGCCTTTGGCACCCCAATCCTGCAGGTGCCCAGCAGCCGTATGGTGTGAGCTGCCAGGGTCCCCGCCTGTTTTCCACTCTCAAACTTGCAAGGGATGCCCTAAATAGTGAAACCACAGACAGGTACTCCAAGAGGTCAGTGTTTTTCAGATGCCTTGCACATCCACGGCACTAAGTGGCTGCTTGAAGCTATTATACCATTATTATTGTTGTGGTTAGAGAATTACGGTAATTAACACTATTTACTGGGAGCATTCTATGCACAAGGTGCCACGAGGGGCGCTTTGCTGACAGTTACCTCCTCCTCTTGCCAAATGTAAGCAGTGTTACTGTTTCTACTCTAGAGATGAATCTGTGGCTGGAGAAGGTTAAATAACCTGCCTGAAGCCACACAGCTACCAGTCTGGGGCAGAGCCTGTACTCTTACGCAGTACTCTCACTCTAACCCCAATCCTAATCCTAACCCTAACCATAATCCTATTATTCTCCTGCTCAATTTTGCTACAATCTGCGATGCTTCCAATCCGGGTATCCTTCCTTCAGTTTAACCTGCCATGAACAACTGAAAAGGAGGTTAAATGGCCGATACGAATCATACCATAATCTTACCTTACAGTTTGCAAAGTGCTTTCTCATAAATCCATCATCTGATTCTCATGTCAGCCAGAGAGTGAGATGGAGCATTATTTCTATTTTATAGAAGAAGAAACTGAGTATCAAGGGAAGTGAGTAACCTGGAGGTTTCTTAAACCCTCTTGCCATGCTAATCATGTACTCATCTAAATCTCTGACCACTCTGGGACATTAATTTTCAGAACATTGTGTCATGTGTCTTAAAATGTATCCGGTTATTTATATTTGCATTGCAGCATGGCTAACATAGGGCCTTCCCAAAGAGATATTACCAAATGGCAACTGGTGTTTCCTTAAATCTTCTTCCAGGACTCAGTGTAAGTGATTCCCAAATAACTAAGAATAGTTCAGTGAATGCCAAAGTTCCAAACCCTCACAATAATACAATTTGTTTTCTTTCAAAATGCCAGTACATTCATTGAACCCCATCCTCTTTACTGACTTGACAGTGTCTATGTAAACTTCACAGGACATTTTGAACCTTCTTTTCTGAATGTAAGGCTGTATGTAGTGCTATGAAGTAGATCATGAAGAACTTTCTTATAAATTTTCTACAAACTATGCCTAAATGCAATTTTAACATAGCTTCGTATACATCAGAAACATATCCATCAATCTTCCCAACTATAGACCCAAAGAAAGCACATAGAAAAGAAATTTAAATAATCTTTTGTTTCTCTGTCTCACATAATCAGACTCTCTTACCGCTAGAGAAGGTGGTACTATTTGCAAGGTTGTGTGGTGGTTAAATCAATCAGAGCAATTGCCACATGAAACGACAGGGATGAATCTCACAAACTTAAATGTCGAGCAAAAGAAATCAAATATTAAAAAGCACATAAAAATATGATTCAATTTATATAAAGTTCAAAAGAGGGAAAAATGAGTCTATGATGTTAGAGGTCAAGAGAGTGGTTACCTTGAGGGGGATTGTGACTGGGAGGGCACTTGAGGGGGGCTTTCATGGGGCTGGCAATGATGTATTTCTTGTTTCAGGTTCTGACTACATGGTTGTGTTCGTTTTATAAAAATTCACTGACTTCTACACTTGTGATTTGTGTGCTTTTCTCTCTGCACGCTATATTTCAATAAAACGTTTCTGGAAAAAAATCAATTAACTCTAGCTTCTTGGGCCTTGACATCTGTAACTAGCATCTTGTTGCTTCTGTCACTTCTGTTTCCCTTTGGAGCTTCTCAGTGGGAAGTGTTCCACCTTTAATTCTGAAATACCTCTACTAAGCTCAACCTTCTTACCTGCCTAATTTTGTAATTTTTTCATGGCTACTGGAGGGCAGAGCCAACGTGGTTTGAAGAAGAAAAGGTTCTACCATTTACAGGTTTGAGTCCTTAAGCAATTGCTTGTTCAATGTGACTTTGAGGGTCTCTACCTGGGTAACTGGGGTCATAATGGCTGCTTCATAAGGTTATGATTACTCGTCATGAGGATTACATGAAACAATGTGTGCAAAGGCCATCAGAAATCCTAGCATAAAGGTGCTCTTGGAAACCTGATTTTTGCCCTTTACTCCTCCCCACATTGCCCATTCTGCTTGGATCTTCATCTAACATGAATCCCATCAACACTAGTATATAAAACAATAATATTCCCCACTACCTGGGAATTCCTGGGAAACCCCCATTGTCCATATTTTCTCTTCTGCTGCCATAGTTGAAAAGCATCAATACTAGGTTAATTACATCTACCACAAATGACCAAGTCTAACCTCAGCAGGGCTCTTAGTGCAGTTTTATCATCTCCCTACTGATTCCTCATAGGTGTATATGAAAACATTCCCACTGCTCACAAATTCCCATTTCCATGTCTATCCTCTCACTTTTACCAAAGATCCAATTTCCTACTTCACTGGTAAGATAAAGGTCAATTTGAATTCTACCAACTTCACCCCTTTCATGCCTCAGGAGGCTTCTTTGTCTCCACTTTTACCTATCCATTTTAGTGTCTCTCCTCACTTTGTTTTGTTTTTTTCTCCTCCACTCTAGTTTTTTTTTTTTAAAGACCTTGATAATTTCGGTTATACCCTCACCCATTTACACCTTTAACAACTTGTTCTCCATGACCTTCACTGTTTCTACTATACACTCATTTATGTTTTTCCCATCCTACAACCTAAAAGCTTTTCTTTAGGCCCTGCTTCAACATTATCACATCATTCTTCTTTTATTGCCACCTTCCAGAGAAATAATTTTAAATTCTAGTTCCACTTCTTCACCAGCCCATCAACCTTCAATATCTGTAGTCTTGCTTCTGCTCCCTCCATTCAATGGCAACTGCTTTCTCTCTCTCTTTCTCTCAAAACCCAGGGGCCTCCTGAATGTGAAACTTAGTGGGCACTTCCTATTTATTTTATTTTTTAGAGGGTACTTCTTAGTATCCATTGACATCTGTCACACTTGACTTAGTGACTCTAATCTCTCCTTTGGCAGCTTCATTTACTTCCATGTCTTTATATGTCATTTTCATTTTGATAGCTCCCAAATCATTGTCCCTGATCTGTTACTGAAATGCCACACCTACGTTTCCAGCTGACTAGTGCATCTTACCACATCATTATTCTACTTCTACAAATTCAAACTCGTCATAAAATAGATCATTTTATGAAATAAGCATTGTTCAAGGCATCTGATTTCCCCAACTGGCTATTCCACTAACTTGCAGAGTGATCATAGACAAGTCATTTACTCTCGCTGGATTTTCTTCTACACGGAACAAAGGGATTGGGCATAATCATAATGACTTCAATAGCTGTGAAATTCTATAATGCTATGTTTAAAAAGATAAAGCCATAATCTTCTTCCTACCTACAATCTGCCCTTTTCCCTGACTTCCATATTTTTTATTAATGGTATCCACATTCCCATAGTTATCTAAACTTAAAATCTCTGCTTTATCTTCCATGCTTCCTGTTTTTTCTCAGTTTCTACAACCTACCAGTTGGCAGGCTCAGTGGATTCTACCTCAAAAATATCGATTGCATCCAGTCCCATCTTTCCCTTTCTCTCATTATAAATTATAGTCAAGCCCTCATTTAACCAACCAGGGCTTTTGCAGTCACTTTCGCACTGGTCTCCATGTTTTATACCGTCAAAAGATTGATTTTCTTCATACGTGACTCATTACACCAAGTGCCAGATGAAAAATCTTTAATGACCCCCAGGACCTTTCTAATACATCCAAATACCTTTATTTGGTGTTCAGGGTTCTTTCTAACCCAGGTCCAGCATCACGTACTCTTCTCCTTTACTCAAATCTCAGCTGCAAACACAGGGATGGATTTGTTCCCCAAGTAAGTCCTGTTATTTTCACCACGATCTCCTGGTCTGTGCTGTTTTCTCTGCATAGATGATGTTCTCTGTAATCCTTTATTGAAATCCTTGCCATCAATCAAGTCCCAAGTCAGATGGAACTTCTACTTGACGTCTTCCTTGAATCCCACGGCTGGAAGCCATCTGTCCCTGCTCAGAACACCAGTGCCATCACGCTCTTCTGCAGTGACACTTTATCATGTTCTTAGCTGATTTAAAGTGATTTATATATACACATTTTTCATTATCTGAAGGACAGAGGCCATGTCCTCTTTGTACCCAGATCAGTACTTCTACTGTAGGCTTATAATAGAAAGGGGATAAAAGAATGAATTAAGTACTTAATATTGTACCTTGTGTATGATAAAAAAATAAAAGTCACAGGAAATATGACCGTAAGGAGTTGTTGGGGAGACAAATCACTACCCAAGGAAACAGTTAGAAAACAATGTAAGATATTCTAACATATCAACACCAAATTGAATTGGCTCTGCTTTAGGTTCAGAGTTTGTTCCAACTCAGCTCCAAGTAACTGGATGGTATCAAACATAAATTGCCCTGGGTTACTTTTCTTATGAGTAAACTGCAGAGTTGTCCAATTTAGCCAAAAAACAAACAAAATGAAGACAAACAAAGACAGCCAGTTAAATTTCAATTTCAGATAAATAATATATTTTTTTAGTTCTTATACTATAATCTGTCCTTATACTAAAAAATTATTTGTTATTTATCTGAAATTCAAATTTACTGGGTATCCTGCATTTTATTTGGCAGTCCTCAATAAGGGAACTGTTGTTAATCATCTCTAAGGCTGACTACTCCAACATTCTACATTCAACAGCATTTTCAGAGAAAAGAAAGATAAAACTGTGCTGTTCCCTTGGCTTATAATTCCTTTCCCCTAGATCTCTGCACTCAACTTTTAGCTCAGTTATAGATGCCATAAAACCCTTTTGATTCTCCTATCCAAAACAGCACCTTCTTATCCCCAGCTCCCTTCTCTGGTCACCCCTTATCCCATTAGCTTGTTTTTTTTTCATTATCTGAAATTATCTCCTCCATTCCTTTGGGCACATGCTTATTGCCTGTCTCTCTCTGTCACTAGAATGTAATATTCAGAGAGAAGGGTCTTTACCATCCGGTTCACTGCTGAGTCCCCAGCACCTAGAACAACAATGGCAGATACATGAAACACTTAAAAAACCAAAAAAATACAGTAAGTGCTAAAGATGAATTTTTTGGCCAAAGAGGACTAATGGGGTCCAAAGGAAGAAAGCTGAGTATGGGTTAATGTGGTTAGGAAAGGTTTCTTGGAGGAAGTGGGACTTTAGCAATGCCATAGAGCACTGGTTTGGGGGGCGAGTGTCTATCACCTGAATAAGCTTAGGAACATTTGCAAGCTATACAAATCCCTGCCCTGCCCCACCTCCTCATTGGGCCTATCAGAATTTAGGGTGGTTGATAAGCACTATGTCTAATGTCAAAAGGCTCCCCAGATGATTCTGATATAACCCCTCTACCCCACTGGAGAACATCTTCTACAAATGATGGGTAGGATTTGGTTAAGCAGAAAGCCTTAAGAACAGAACGATGTGAACTGAGCACAAAGAGAAGAAAAAGAGCATAAACTCTCAGGTGGTATGAAAGTACTGCTCAGATTGGAATAGAGTTAAGGAATTTGTGCTTCAGCTTGTAGGCAAAGGAGAACAAAGGAAGGATTTTCAGAAGGAAATAAAATTGTAAATTGCTACCTATACTTTACACCAGGATCAGGAAAGTCTGAGGAACCAAACACAGCCTACTGCCTATTTTCGTAAATAAAGTTTAACTGGAGCACAGCCATGTCCATTTGTTTACACACTGCCTAGGATGCTTTCGCTGAAAGTTCAGCACAATGCCTGTAATACTCAACCCTTGTCAAGCTCTCCATGTCCTTTAAGATTCTGCCATTGCAGAAATGGCCTTGCAGCCAGGACTCCACTAATTCATTTTATGTGATGATTACATTTACGCATTCATTAATTCTTAGATACTTGAAAGGATTTGGGATATACAGGTTCTAGGTTAAAGTGCTGGGTTCTGTATTTACCCGATTTGTGAGTCCTACACCCTGCTCATCATCTACCATGATTATCATACTCTGTCGATATGTGGTTCTGATAACATATATCAGTGGTATTGTAGGGTCTTCTAATCTGGCACCAAATAGGAAGATACAGTTATAAATAACCACATAGCAAGTTCAAGTCTCTTCTTAGGAACTGATATCTGACAGAGGATTGGTATGAAGCTTGGTTCCCAGCAATAGCACCAGACACATGAGCAGGCAGGGTGTCATGGCTAAGTTTTCCAGTAACTCCAAAAATATCTACTCTCACCTCTTTCCCCATAGAGTTACACAAACACTAACTTCCATCCTTATCACACTTTTAGTCCTTTCCCAACTCTAAGTCTTACTTCTGGGAATAACCTAATGTTTTAAGCAAATGGCTATAGAGTTTGGTTTCCTGAGAGCCTCCTCCTGGGAATGCTACTGTTTTAGATGGCTTTAAAAGAGCTTTCCATCTTCTCCTACCCCAAGGGTAATGTGGAAGCAAATTCCCTTTTGGTTACAGTAGCTTACACAGCATTTACTCAAGAAATATTTATCCAGACAGAGCTTATCATCTTATATGTTGGGGTTAAATGGTGAAAAAATAACCACTGGTGAATGATTTGTAAATAACTAGTTTTAGTGCCTAGACAGTGATATTCCAATATGGGTAATTTAATTAGAGTGGTAAGGATAAAGTGGTGATAATCACTGGATACCACATAAGCCTAAAGAATGGTCACCTAACAAAGTCTTGGGGACTTCTTGGAGGAAGTGGTGTCTAAGTGGTAAGCTGAAGGAGCTACATAGATCAAGAGGAGGTGGGAAGAGAAGCCAAAACAAGAGAAGTTCTAGAGGTCCAGAAAGAATAGAAGACTGGAGTCCCGTGTCAATAATATACTATAAACAGTTGCTGATTATCTGAGGATAGCTACAAAGCTTTGTGGTAGATTCTCATCACTCTCTGGTATGTCGCATAAGGAAACAAGGGCTTTGGCTTATATTCTACTTTTTATACTGCCACCACTGTTTTTGTGTGTGAGCTCTGGACATTGCTTAACCTTTTAGAACATCAATTTTCTCATTTGTCAAATCTCATTTGTCTCATTTGTCAATAGGAATACCTGCCTTGAAGGACTTTGCAGGAATCCAATGACACAATGTGTGGGAAAGTGCTTTGCAATCTCTAATTCCGGCCACCATCCTGGCCACTCCCTGTTTCCACCCACCATTGTCCATCTAGATTTGCTCAGCAAATGCAAGCTACTTTTAATGTCATCTGCTGACAATAAATCAAATAAATCAAGAGTCCCCAAATCCAGATTTTTAGATTCTCCCAGGCTACACAACACCATAGCCCACGTAGTAGATAACAGTAAGGTGACCATCAGGGAAACTTACCAAACTGTCAATCTGTAATTCTTTATGTTTTTCTTGCTCATTTGACAAATGTGGAAACCAATGGGAAAGAGTCCCATGAATGTCACCCAGCTAGGGAGTGATGCTAAGAGCATCTGGTTTGTGGATGAACTGTGCATTTCCATCATTTCTTGCCTCCAAAGCCAATGGGTCCCTTCTGCTTCAGGACCTTCTCAAGTCCTCCAGAAATCAGTATAAGGACAGTGAACTGCAATCTGGAAGCAGTTTAGCTTTCCCCATTTTCACCCAGGGAAGCTGTGTCCTAATCCCTCCCTGCTTCTGGGCTTAGTGTAACTGAACAGTCCAAACCTCTGGGGTTTGGGAGGCTAATGACCACCTCCCAGACAAAGTTAATCAGGTGGATGAGCAGTAAGCTCCAAGCTTTAGCAGGAGATTTCTCTCGAGTTATAAACGCCCAGTGAACTCGCTACTTGTATTTCTCCCAACACAGTCATTCCCTAGGAGAAGTTCAGCAGGGATCCCTGTAATAAAAAGGTCTTTGTAACTCACATGGGTGTAAAAAACCAAACCAGTCATTTGGGAAAGGAACTTACTTATGCCCATGGGGAGGAAAGGCTAGGGGATACATTCATGACCTAGTTTTAGGTAACATTTTAAATTAACTTTAACATTTTCATTTCATTGTTATTATTCTGTCATGAGGTCACAATTATATGTCTGCAAGGAATTCTTTCTCTAATATATCCTGTGTTTTTGAAAAATATTGACAGGCAATCTTGTGTAGTTAAAAAAGAAAAGAGTACTGTCCAGTGGCAAAAAGATCAGAGATCTAGCCCCAGCTTTATCACTTGCTAGTATTGGGGATCTTGGCATGTCACTAAACTTCTCGGGGCCTCAGCTACCTCCTCTGTGACATACGAGTCCTTTTTACTTCAGGATCAACTGAAGCAAGAATGACAGCACAAGAAGCATGAAAGTGACTTGAGGATCATGATATCTGACTCAGTTTCCCATAGCCCAAAACTTTACAGAACTGGGAACACAGCAGGCCCTCAGGAAATACTTGCTGTTCAAATGAAGAAGCTCCAAAACAGGTCCTTAAAATAATGGGAAAAAGTATGCTTAAATTATTAAAAATTACCAGTTCACAAAAATCTGCTTATCTGCTATTGGTAGTCTGGTGTATGTGGCAGCCATGTGAGGCCCAGAAGAAATCTGTAGCTTGTACTGTGGCCCATTCATGAACAAATGGTTTTCTTCTGAGTGTTTCAGTGCACTACACCCGATGCACACACACACACACGCATACACATCCATGCTATCTTTTACTAGGGAGAAAATGGAGACTACTTGAGGTATTAATAGCTTGATCTTCAGAGCCCACCCATTTAAACATTATCTGTCAATAATGTCATGTTTGGGTGAGAAAACCCAATAAAAAGAAGACTAGAGAATAGGCTGTTTATGAACAATACATTTGGATACTAGAAATGGAGCTGTACCTAACAAGTTGTGATTGCCCAATCCATCCAGGGTAGAGAGATTGCCCTGGCATAGAGTCATCTTCCTAATGGAACTCAGACCCTCTGGAAATCAAAAACATAGAGAAGGGTAAAGGCCTTGAGTGCAGGATCTGTGTCTTAAGTCACAGTTCCTTACACGCATGTAGGCATCTAACACATATTTGATGAATGTATTAATAAGTGAGGGACCGGGGAGTGGAAAGAGCTCTGGACTGGGAGTCAGATGTGGATTCCAGCCCACATTCTATCATCAGCTATGTAAGCAGAGGGAAGTCATTCCAAATCTCTGTCCCTCACACGTGAAGCGAGGAGACTAGATAAATCAGCAGCTCACAATCAATAAAGTTCAGTGAATTGGCTGATCTCGGTGGGCAAGGAGAAGTGAGTCCAGCCAGAAGTGATGTTCTAGGCTGCAGCCAGGAATGTGGTCTGAGTGCTGACTAAGTGCCCAGAACTAAAGAGATAATATTCCCTTCCATGATCAGTATCTCAGGAAGTCTTGTGAAGAGGGGAACCCAAATCACCAGAAAATGAATTTATTCAAGGAAGCCGTTAGCTTTGGCCAGTCACTCTGCTTGTTGTAGGATGAGCCTGTCACTCTGAGAAATGAAATAGGACCCTTGAAAGTCTTCTCACACGGCTAAAGATAAAAGCAAGAACAGTAGAGAGAAGACATCACTCTGGATGCCTGTGTTTGTGCAATAGAGCAAATGTCCTCAATATGCATTTGATTGCATTTTAATATTCATATCGTTAGGAGTTTATATTATAGCATGTTACTTTTCCTTGTAATATTTCCATTCTGCAATCAATTTTATTATTATTAAAAAGTACTATAGGGAGAGTCAGAGGAGAAGCCGTGATGACACAACATTGTCGGTGCTGAAGATGGGAGGAGAGAGCCACGAGTCAAGGAATGTGGGCAGCCTCTAGAAGGTGGCAAAGGCAAGGAACTGGAGTGTCCACTAGAGTCTAAGAAGGAATCCTCCCTGATGACACCACGTTTTTAGCCCCGTGAAGCTGATTTTTGGACTTCTGACTGAGGAATATAAGAGAGGCCATTTCAATCGAATATCTCATGGTCTGCAAGGAGTTTCTGCAGTGCCACTGAGAACTTATGCAGATTAACCAATTGATGCTGATGTAACAGTGATAGTTTCTGGTCCTGGAGGATATGTTGCTGCTATTAAAGCTGCCCAGTTAGGCTTCAAGGTAGTCTGCGTTGAGAAAAATGAAACACATGTTCGGTGGAACATGTTTGAACGTTTCTTGTATTCCTTCCAAGGCTTTATTGAATAACTCTCATTGTTACCATATGGCCCATGGAAAAGATTTTGCATTTAGAGGAATTGAAATGTCTGAAGTTCGCTTGAATTTAGAGAAGATGATGGAGCAGAAGAGTAATGCAGTAAAAGCTTTAACGGGTAGAATTGCCCACTTATTCAAACAGAATAAGGTTGCTCATGTAAATGGATATGGAAAGATAACTGGGAAAAATCAGGTCACCGCTATGAAAGCCGATGGCAGCACTCAAGTTATTGATACAAAGAACATTCTTATAGCCACAGGTTCAAAAGTCACTCCTTTTCCTGGAATTACGATTGATGAAGATACAGTAGTGTCATCTACAGGTGCTTTGTCTTTAAAAAAAGTTCCAGAAAAGATGGTTGTCATTGGTGCAGGAGTAATAGGTGTAGAATTGGGCTCAGTTTGGCAAAGACTTGGTGCAGACGTGACAGCAGTTGAGTTTTGGGGTCATGTTGGTGGAATTGGAATTGATATGGAGATATCTAAACTTTCAACGCATCCTTCAAAAACAAGGATTTAAATTTAAATTGAATACCAAATTTACTGGTGCTACTAAGAAGTCAGATGGAAAAATTGATGTTTCTATTGAAGCTGCTTCTGGTGATAAAGCTGAAGTTATCACTTGTGATGTACTCCTGGTTTGCATTGGTTGACGACCCTTTACTAAGAATTTGGGACTAGAGGAGCTTGGAATTGAGCTGGATCCTAGAGGTAGAATTCTAGTAAATACCAGATTCCAAACTAAAATTCCAAATATCTATGCAATCGGCGATGTGGTTGCTGGTCCAATGCTGGCTCACAAAGCAGAGGATGAAGGCTTTATCTGTGTAGAAGGGATGGCTGGTGGCGCTGTGCGCATTGACTACAATTGTGTACCATCGGTGATTTACACACACCCTGAAGTTGCTTGGGTTGGCAAAGCAGAAGAGCAGTTGAAAGAAGAGGGTATTGAGTACAAAGTTGGGAAATTCCCATTTGCTGCAAACAGCAGAGCTAAGACAAACGCTGACACAGATGGTATGGTGAAGATACTTGGGCAGAAATCAACAGACAGAGTATTGGGAGCACATATTCTAGGACCAGGTGCTGGTGAAATGATAAATGGAGCTGCTCTTGCACTGGAATATGGAGCATCCTGTGAAGATATAGCTAGAGTCTGTCATGCACATCCGACCTTATCAGAAGCTTTTAGAGAAGCAAACCTGCCTGCATCATTTGGCAAATTGATCAACTTTTAAATTAGAAGATTATATTTTTCTGAAATTTCCTGGGAGCTTTTATAGAGGATTTACTTACATGGATGGAGCTGGAGTATGGTATGTGAACAGCTGTGTTTGAAACAAGGTGATCAAGTTATTTTAAACTTGGTTTTCACATTGGAAACAGTCATTAGAATATGTTAAACATGTATAAAATGAACTGATGTAAAAAAAAAAGTACTATAGGAACTTTTGGCTACCATGAACACAATATTTTCCACTCTACTAAATGTTTTCATATCCATGTAAAAGGCTGCAGTGATGCCCTCAGAGGAACCATTCAGGGGTAGAAAGCGGAGATGATACCTCAGTTCCATTGTGTGGAACTTCTCCCTCAGTTTGTCAAGAAATTGTTTGTAAAGTGGAAATTTAAAAGATGTCAAGTGCAACATTCACCTGACTGGACACATACAGTTTACCTGGAGTATCCTAAGACCGTGCTGTTAGTGGAAAGAACACAAGTTGTGAAAGCTTGGGTTCAAATCTGCCCCCTGCCCCCTAGGAGTTGTAGGACTTTGGACAGATGACTGAATTTTTGTTATGGGCAGCATATCTTTAATTTAATGCAATAATCTTCTCCAGAGTTTCTGTGTGAGGATGTAAAGGACTGTGAAACACCTAGCACGTAGTAGGCATTCCATAAATGTTAACCCTCCTCTTTTCTCCAGAAAGCTCTGCCCTTCTGTGGTCTACCTGTCCTCCAACACTGAACCAACTAAGTGAAACCTATTAGTTAGTCAGGCAAGCTTCCCCTTCTCTTAATTCCACCTACAAAATATGTCTTATTTTCCCCCAAATATATTCCTCCTCCTACTTTCAAAAATGTAATGAAGAGCCCCACCTAGTCTGATATGACTATAGTAACTTAGGGGTAATCTTAAGTTTGAAAACAGAAGTCAGTGTGAGAACAAAAGTATACTAGTATATTGTTCCGTTGATGGACTTAAGATATTAAATTAATATAGTGTCATAGGATTTACCATTCTTTTTTTGTATACACTCTGTTATTATATATCTGAGGAATTTATGATAAGGAGCACACTTTGGAATTCACACCTAAATTCACTAACAAATGAGTAAAATAGTTTTTGGCAGACTTTTACATATAAAAGAGTAGGACAACCCTGTTATTACCATGTGAAATACAAGGTAAACAACCATAATGGACTAATAATCTGGATCATTTAACCCTACTACTTAAAAGATTCTTCAGTAAATACTACAATGAAGTGGCTTTTGGCATGAGAAAGTTAAGGTTAGAACATTTTGATGTGGATCTTTTAAATGAAGCAATACCATCATTTTATTTGTCCTGTTTTGTGGAAGACTTTGAGAATTGCTTCTTAAAATTTCTTTCTTTGTTTTGTCTTTCTGGTAGAAATGTAGTATTGAGAGATGTCCGTGAGCTAATGAAATTCAAAAAAGCTTAAAACGATACTTTCATTATTTGGCACAAGATACTCAGGAAAGTACTGAAAATAGGAAAGGCTCAAAATGAAACTTAGGAATACAAACCTCTATTCATGAAATGGGAAACAGTAAGGACATTAGGCAATAATGGATTTTCCATCCTTATGGATCTTACACAAGATCTCTGCAGAGGAAAAGAATGAAACAACTTTAGGAACACTGAGAAATTCAGTCATGTTTCCCAAGACCCTGAATCAGAATCTGTGTGAGTCTATCTAATACGTAGTGAATGACGATATGGTTCATGGATGTCTAACAGGAAAAGAGACAAGAGAAGAAGAAAGAATCAAACGCCCATACATGGCAACTCAAAAACAGAACTGAAGGACCTCTACAAAATCAACCAACCTTGCAATGACTAAACTTCATTCTAGACTAACAGCATGAAATACAACATTCTTCAGGAAGACAAATGTTTCTACCTGCATCTTGAATCGTTGAATGTCAGGGTATGAAAGTGTCCTCTCACAGGTAGGAGCCTAACTTCTGACCAAAGAAGTTATAAGGAATTATCATGCACATCATGCATATTCCAAGGAATCCTGTGCAAACTTGATAAGATATTCACAGGAATAAGAGCTGCTTTGAATTACTGAGGGCCTATTGAGAGCAGCAAAATATTCACCTATGCAACAAATATGTGCCAGCCATTTTTCTAAGTCCATGACAAGGTACCGAAGTGACAAAAATTCCTGCCCTCACGGAGCTTATATCCCATTATTTAACATCTACACAATCCTAACAACAGCCATAGAAGGTCATTATTGCAGATGAGGGAACTGAGATTTTAAAAAATTGAGTAACTTGCTTAAGGTCACAGAGCTTGTAACCAATGGGCCAAAATTCAAATCCAGTTCTGTGCAGCTCCAAAGCCTGAGTTTTCCACCTGCTTTGCTACACTATATCTTATGAGCAACAGAAAAAAGATTCTGAGGGTCAGCACATCTACTGCAACTCAGGTGCATATTTTCCACTAAAGAATACTCATTTCTCGTTTGTGGTAAACAGACTACAACTTACCAAGGAGGCAGCAACTCAGTACTATGTGCCGACCAACAGGCAGGCTCTCATTCGTCCAAAATTTACGAACCAGGTATGTGTCAAACCGTAGACCAGTTCCTGGGGATATAAGACATAGCCTTTGCTTTCAGGGAGTCTAGTGGGAAAGAAAAGCATATAAATGGATCACCGTAACATAGCAAGATGAGGCTGAGATAAAGACAAGGATGTCTCCAGGATGCTTGGGAGAGAGCAGAAAACAGGTCAACACAGCCTGAGGGGAAGGACTTTTGAGCCTTGGGTTGAGTCTTAACCAGATGGAGTTAGCTTGGTGCAGAAAAGGGAGGTGGGGTGAGAAAGCTCTAAAGTGCTTTGAGTAGAGACAGAGAATGACACGTGCAGGGAAGTGAAAGAGAGCATGGTGCTCAAGAAACTGCAAGTATTTTGACATGTGGGGTGGAGTGAGAGCGATGCTTCTGAAAATGGGCTGTACTGTATTTGAGCAATGTGTGTGTGTCTGGGGGAAGGTGTTGCAGACAGGAAAGAAACTGGGGAACATATGTAGAAATCCAATAATAAGTTATGAAATCTATTTAATGGGTCTTGGCCAGTATTTATTTAAACAACAAAAGACTAGACTAGAATAGAAAACATCAGGTATAACACATGTAGTAAGATATTGTTTTATAAAACACATGCATATGTGGGGACTCAGTCTTGATGTAAACTTTATGTCTTACTGCGAGTCATGGTCCAAAAAGTTCTAAACCACTGGTCCAGTCTATCTTTTCCAAGGGGCAGATTGTCCCCTTTGGACCTATTCAACGGGGCTCCCTTGCAGGACCTACTATCTATCTATTCCTGTCAGGAGACAAAGAGAGGTCGCTTGGAACAAATCTGTCCCAGTTTCTTAAATACTTTCCATACTCCAAAGTCCATGATCTAATTCTAAATCTCAAGTGCTCAAACAGATAAACTCCAATGACCAGGGCTATTTCTGAAAAGCAATTAATATTTCCTTTGAAGAAGTGAGAAAAAATACACACACAAAATGAAGCTTCAAATGACTCCAAGAAAGTTTGGGGCCAGCAAAAAGTTCTCTGACCCAGCTATGTTTTCCACCAAATGAATCACCCAGGTACAAAGCCAATACCTTTGAGTCATGAAGCACATGTGTTGTATCTTTGGATTCTTTTCCTTTACACAGGGATTTTCCCTAAAAAACTTTTTTGGATTTTATTCCTCACTTTCTCTTCTAATTCAATTTCTTGCCAGTTTCTCTGCTCTTTGATTTTTCCT
The DNA here is from genome assembly GCF_011762595.2 of Tursiops truncatus. Taxonomy (NCBI): domain Eukaryota; kingdom Metazoa; phylum Chordata; class Mammalia; order Artiodactyla; family Delphinidae; genus Tursiops; species Tursiops truncatus. The sequence continues at coordinate 127,088,926 of NC_047034.1, forward strand.
TTACGACGTCTAATCTTGTTTCTCTCCTCTTTTGTCTCACCATTCTGAATTAATAAAAAAGTTCACATGCAAAGAAAATCCGTATAAAATACAGCTTTAAAAAAAAAGAACTTAAGATGTTACTGTTTCTTTCTTTTAAATGTATTACCCATTTGTTTGTAAAGCACATGAGTTAAAGAGATCCCACAATATCAAGTGCTGGGGAAATTGAAAACATGAGAAATTCTTTTCACCTGCAAGGAAGTGAGGGTGGAAGAAGAGGAAACCTTTTTGTGGGACTGGCATTTGAACAGCTCTTAAGAAGATGGGAGGAATTGGATATGCACAGACGGTATTAGGGAGAGATCAAAAGTGCAACAGAAAGATGGGAAGCTTGGGATCTGAATTTAAACTGTAATGAAAATAAAGTTTTATAATTTAACCCTCAAAAAAAAAAAGAGTTAAAGAGAAAGTTAACCGAAGTAGTTTAATAAATACTTCTTCATTAAATTATCTGGTTAACTTAGGCTAGTAAGATATTAGAGATTGATAATTCAAGTAAAAAATTCACTTCGGGCCTAAATTAATTAGATTGCTGGCCAATATCAGTAGAATTAATCAGAACTTGTGTTTTGTGGGTCAGCACATACATTTGTTTATGAATCAACAATCAGAAGTCAGTGTTGGAAATGACTGACTCTCTCTCAAGCCCTGACGATTTATCCTTCTCTAAGAATACATCTCTCTTCTTTGAGCTATAAAAACACCAATTGTTTTTGGGAGGCAATTTTGTACAACCATAGATTTCTTGAACTTGAAAACAACCTTAGAGATTATCTGGTCCAGAGTTTCTCAACCAGTTGTTTTTTTTTTTTTCTACCGGTTTTATAAGGTTAAAAACATAAAAGACCACATACCTTGCCCTTATGTAGATTCAGATGGCCCTTTTGTTGGGATTCTGTGCTTTTTATATCCGTATTGGCTAAGAAGAGTTTGTGAAGCTTTATTTTCTGTGGTTTCTGAAGATATTTTTCTTCTCTTTTTTAAATGAAAAATTGAATATGCTTTATTAAATATGTATAAAACTTGGGAATCACTAAGGTAGTCTAATTCTCCATTTTACAGACCAGGAGAATGAATCCCAAAGATGATAAATGGTTTTTCCCCATGCTCCATCCTCCATGGACCGGGTACAGGATATGCATAGCAGATGCCTAAGAAGTAGCCATTTCAACCACCTTGAAAATGCCCGTAAAGGAAAAAAGTGAGTAAGGAAGTGAGTGACAAGAAATCATCCATTGAGTTACCATCCCAAGGGTAACATTTGCCGAGAGGGTGATTTTCCAGGGGACTTCAGAATGTGTCCTTAATTTCTGTCCCATTTTAGTCATTCTGCCAAGAGCCCAGCAGCAAATAGCTGCTGCACATGAGGGGACATTTGTCCAAACAAGTGGTGTAAAAACAAAGCTGCTTTGTTTAGAGCGCCTCGGTGCTCCTCCCTGCTCCCTCCCTAACCTCAAAGACCTCAGAAAAGGTCATTTTGTGAAGTTCTGGTGTGTACGTGAGTAAACTTGAATCATCATATGTCACAATTGGAACCACTCGGCCAAATGCCACAGACCAGATTACCATGGCATCCCCAAATAGGTTATTATGGCAGGTCTGGGCTACTGGGTCACCAGGATACTCCAGCTGGGTTTGTTTTTCATCTTACCCCCAGGGAGCTCTGGTGCATTGCAAACATCTATACCTAAAGCCATTGGAAAAATATCTTGAATTCATTCAAATTTACTTAGAAAGAACAGAAGGACAACAGAAATATTTATGTTACTTTTCAAATTACGTAGAATTAGTGTGTCTGAGGGAGTCTTGGGCACAGATCACATCCAAAAAGGTAGAAGGAAGGGGGGCGTGGGTTGATTACCTGAGTAATTTGGACACTTAAAACAATAAGGAGAGAAGAGCATATTTGATATGGGTCAGGTATTTGAAATACGTATGTTCACCAATTAAATCAAAATTATGGAACACTTATTCAACTTTCCAGCTCATTCCACTTAATAACCATAGCTACCATTCAATGAGCATCTACTAGTTGGCAGGTACGTACTTGATGCTTTACGTGGATTGTTCTGCCATCCTTGCAAAGTCAGTTTTGTAAACTTTATCTTTCAAACTGCTAAGTAGTGAAGCTTTGATTTGTTTCCATGGTTTTCTGTCTCCAAATGATGACTTGGCCTTCAAAAGCTCTAAATTCTCAATTCTCATTTTCCCTTTTAGTAACTATGTGACCTTGGGCTAGTCACTTAACCCCTCTCCATTTCATTTTCTTTATCTGCAAAATAGGGTTAATGATAGTCTCTAAGAATTTGTTATACATGAAAAGGGCACATAAAGCCCTTAGCTGGCACAGAGTAAGCATTTGACCTGTTGTTGGCTTTTATCATTATTGTAATGATAGCATATTATTAGTATATCCGCAAATAACCTGGACAGTTAAGATGCCCAGATGCTGAGACTAAAATTTTCAAATTGACCTCAATTATCAGGGAATTTTTTGTAAAGGACAATTCTCAATTCATAAGTATGTGGTGGGAAAAGATCAGGTCATTGCCAGTCCTTAGAGCCCACAGAGCTCAGCTTATGCTGTGTCACATGTATCAACACATTTGACTTCAGGGAAAATTATATTAACGTAGGTCACCAGGCTTGCAAAAACCAACAACCATAAACCCTTCTCTTTAATAGGCTGGTTGCTATGAAAAGAGGGACATTTGAATAAAAGCCATCAATTCTATAAACACCCCCAATGAATTAATCCCTCATTTTGAGAGCACGGGAGAGTAGAAACCGGTCTCAACATAGATGAAAACAAAATTCATGTGTTTTCTGAATAAAATTTATAGAATGGTGGCAGTGTATGATACCATGAATATGCACAGTAGTTTGACCTGGCAAGGCTGCTCACTGATTTGCTGTTATAATGTACTTGTTAAAAGAGCCTAGATCCTGGAGTCAGGCTTTCTGGAATCAACTCATGGCTTCTTCACTTGATAGCTTCCTGATATTAAAAAAATTACTTAATCTCTTTAAAGCTCATTTTTCTTACCTGTAATACAGATATTATAACAATACATACCTCACTGTGTTGTTTTAAAGATTAAGGGACACAGTGCATAGTAAAAAAGCACTTTGCCCCGATCCTGATATAGAGTAAGTGCTCAGTAAATCTTAGCTCTTACTGCTTGTTGTCAATCAAAAGCTTTCTGTGTCGAGTAAAGACTGTGTACCTCTTCCGCACTCACGAGAGCTTGGCAATGGGGAGAGCTAATGGTGATTTCTCAGGTAAAGGAGGTGCCCTTGTTGCTGATGGAAACCTGGCAAGCTGTGAGGTACAGTGGGACAGAGCATCCAGCTTGGACTCCTTTTAAGTATAAGAGTCAAAATCAGCCAGTGCCTGTCTGTCATCATCCTGGTGGGCTGTGGTAGTTCATTCTATATATCATTCTCTCATGGAGGCCATGGTTCCTCCCTCTGAGCAGGGGCAAGAGTGGTAGTGGGGTAGGGGAAGGGTTCCTTGTGGCCAAGTTTCCAAAGCAGCTTCATGAACATTTATTAAGGGCTAGGATGCTAGTAGGGGATTCTAGTATATTTTATGACTCCTGGCATTGGAAATTACCCCTGCTTCTAAATTAAGCATCAATTAAGTCAGGCCACTGAAGTATGACTGCTGAGTGCTGTAAAGACCCACTTGGATTTTGTGTTACATTCACTTTAAAAAATATATTTATTTATTTATTTATTTTATTTTTTAGTTGCATCAGGTCTTAGTTGCGGCATGCAGGATCTTTCGTTGTGGCGCGTGGGCTCTTCGCTTCATTGCGGTGCGTGGGCTTCTCTCTAGTTCTGGTGCAGGGGCTCCAGAGTGCGTTGGCTCTGTAGTTGCGGCACGCAGGCTCTCTAGTTGTGGCTTGCAGGCTTAGTTGCCCCACGGCATGTGGGATCTTAGTTCCCCGAACGGGGATCCAACCGGAGTCCCCTGCATTGCCTGAAGGATTCTCAACCACTGGACCACCAGGGAAGTCCCAGATTCACTTTTTATTGATGATTTCAAATCTCAAATGAACCCCAATACTGCCTGGAAGTCAGTACTTACTTATTAATTCATTGGGGGTGTTTATTCATTGGGGGAAGTCAATGAGTACTTACTTTCTGTGACACTATGTCCTACCTTTTCCCTTCTCAAACCTCCCATCTGCCTTCCACTCCACAATTTAAACTATCAGATGAGAAAGAACTCTCTAAGTTTTACCTGAGTATGTGTAAGAACGTATCTCAAAAGCTTGTTATGAGGATTAAATGAGTTAATAAATGAAAATTACTTAGAACATTACCTGGCACATAATAAACTCAATAAATATTAGCTATAAGGATGGTGATTATTTCCTGTGCCTAAAGTTATCTCCTCCTTTTTCACCTGAAGAGGTGTCCCTGCTCCGGTCAAAAGGCAAGGCCTCAACCTACTTTCTGGATCTCACTACCCTTTACCTGCTCTAGGATTGTTCCCTTGATTATTTCCTTTCTCTTTCCATCAGTAACCTCTCCTTGTCTCTGAATTTTTTTCAGCAACATACAAATATGCTTTACCATCCTCAAGTGTTCAACCCACTGTGAATCTGGCTTCTGACCTTATAAGTCCCATAAATCTACTCTTGTCAGGATCATCAATGACTTCTGTGTTGTCAGAACCAGTGGTCACTTTTCTATTCTCAACCTACTTCAACACAGCTGATGGCTGTCTCCTTCTCAAAATACTCTCCTCACTCAGGCTCTGTGATACCATGTTCTCCGTGGTTTCCTCTTACCTCTCGGATCATTCTTTCTGAGTCTTCTTCCTGATCCCCTCCTTCTCTACTCAGAATCTCAATACCGTCATTCTCCCTGGATTTGTATACTCCCTCTACACTCTCATTCAAGCCCATGGATTTATTCACAATTTATATGCTGAAGACTCCAAATATGGATCTCTAGCCTAACCTTTCCTATGCTGACCTGACATCTACTCAAGGATGCATCACAACACTCAAAATTAGCAGCTAAAACCAAACTCTTGACTTCTTTCCCACCCCACCTTCCACAATTTCCTCCTCTAATCTTATCCATTTTAGTCAATGGCAACAACACCATACAGTGGCTCGAGCCAGAAGCCTGAAATTCATTCTTGACGCTTTTCTTTCTCTTAGTGTTTCTATTTTTACCTCTCCCCATCGAATCCATTAGCAAGGCTTGTCTATCCCATCTCCAAAATATATGGCAAATCTGTCCATTTCTTTCTATCCCTGCCTCTCTACCACCCAGGACTAAGCAAACATCACCTCTTTACCTAGACCGCTTCAATGTTCCTCTCACTTCCTCTCTTCTTTCCAATCCAACTTACTATCTACATTGATGCCTGAGTGAGTTTTAAGAAGTTATATAACATTTTCCCTTCTACTTTTTGGTGCCTTTCCAGTTCTATTTAATATAGTCTTAACTCCTTACTATCCCTTACAAGGCCCCACAAGATTAAACCTCTGCCCATCTCCAACCCCATTTTCTACCTGTTTCCCCCAGGTCACTCTGCTCCAGCCACACTGGCCTTCTTTCTTAAATACACCAAGCTCAAGATCTTTGAACATTCCATTTCCCTGCCTGAAATAGTCTCCCCTTTTTTCTTCTTAGCTTTCTGGCTTTAGGTGAAATGTCACCTGCTTGGAGAGATATTTTCTCATCTAAACAACCTCCCCTTCCTTTCCATTATTTTCTACCTCTGTGCCCTCTTAATATACTTCAAAGAACTTATCAGAATTTGTTTACTTTTCAGTTCGTAGTCTGTATCTCCCTCCTGGTCCCAAAGAGGTAAGGTCCATTTCTATTTTATTCACCACTCCCTAATAAAATGCCTGATACTTAGTGGAATCTACAAAATACTTGCTCAAAAAATGAGTGAATAAATAAGCAGTCATCAAAGTCTTAATTTGAGCAGTTGAAACGCTAGAAGAATTGAAGCAGAGTTTTGGCCAAACTCACTTAAAAAGCTGGACCACAACAAATTATTCTTCCAGAAAGTGGTGCCAAGTCCTGTTGATGATGGAGCACCTTGTGACTGTGATTGGATTTTTCCTCCCTCCAGTTTATGCAGATTATATGCCTCCTCCGTGAACTCCTTAACCCTGACTATTTAATTCCTAACCAAGAGCCAACTTTAATTCCCTGTCCTTGATGAAACCCCTCCCCGTATTGCTAGCCCACAAGGTCCTCGTGATCCTCAGAAAACTTAATAGCACTCTCTTAATAATTATATTCCATTTTGTGCATTTTTTAATGAGCCAGGCACTGGCTTAGGAAATGAGGATCAAATATAAAGTTCTTTGAACTAACGTTTATTCAGCATCATTTGAACCAGGTTATGTTAAGCATTTTACAACATCAACACTCATTAATTCCCATGCAAACCCATTTTCTATTTATATTTTATTTATTTATTTTTATTTAACAAATATTTTTATAGCACATACTATGTGCCAGGCCCTCGTCTAAGGACTATACATATGTTCATTCATTTAATCCTCACAACAAACCTAAGAGGTAGGAAGTATTACAATATTATCCTTACTTGATAGTGTGGGAAACTGAGGCAAAGACAAGTTATTTGCTCAAAGCCACAGAACTAATAAATGACAGGTCGGAATTCAGGCGCAGACAGAGGGACTCCAGAGTCTCCATCCTCAAACATCATTCTGGACAACTTCCTAACGTCTATCAGGCAGGTGTGATTACTCCTGTACCACCCCGGTGGGGGACTCTGGACTCACAGGTTAACTTTGCTAGGGTTCCACGGTTAACTTAGGTATTCAACAGCAAATATTTAGAGAGTGTCTAGTAAACGTCAGGCACTGTGCCGAGTTCTAAGATACACCATGTTTAAACAGACTTGTCCTCTGGGAGCTTACAATCCCGCTAATTCACGGGCAATGGGGAATTTAGATTTGAGTGTTTCTGACTCTGAAATTTATGACCTTTCCGTGATCCCATTCTAGTAGAGTTACATCAAATTGAGTTCAGACATGAGCCCTCAACACACAGGTGGTGAAGGTGGGGCAGCTCTGAAAGGCTTCACTGAGGAGGAAACCACCTCTTACGACTTTTACCATTATTTAAATGATTACATGTTTCACATTGAAATATTCCCATCCTCACTCACTGCAATCTCCTCGAGGGCTGGGACCCTAATTTAATATTGTTCACAGTGTTTGGGACAGTGCTACACATAGAGTCAGTGTCCAATAAAGGGATCTTGAATGAGCTCTGATTGGGTGAGCTCTCGAAACAGTGAACAAAGCTGGCAGAAGTAGTTTTGCTACATGTAAGATTTCTTCAAGCTTCTTCAGACTTGAACACTTAATTACCATGGCAGACGCACACTAGCTTTTTCTGGCTCTTTGGGGACTGTGACTCAAAGACTGAATGCCATAAAACCAGGAGGTGTTCTGAATAGTCTCCTTACCACACGGCCTAGATCCTATGCACTTCCAGATTCAATATTGTCCGCCCTAGGGAGCCTCACAGCCCCATCCGCTGCTACCAAGCCCTCCGGAATGAGGAGTCCTGACTTGGTGACCACAAATTGTCTCATGTTTATGTGGCCAAAATAGGCAAATTGAATTCTCACATTTTTTTTCACCAGTGCAATGGGAAACATCCAGGGCCTTGGTCCTTGGAAACGATGAAAAACCAACCCAAATGTATAACAGAGCAAACACCACTGTTTGCCATGCTGTCTTGTTTGTTTGGGGGGAATGTGGATTTATTAATTATAAAGTTTCTCCATGTGGCAGACACATCTGGGTTACAAAGTATCCGTCATAGAAAGTAACTCAGGAAAAACCCCATTCAGTCCTGCAGAGTCTGACGTCTGCCAAGGCTGTGGGCTGTGTTTCTGCCTTTTGAGCTTTAACAGCATTTCAAAACAAAAGAGATGTTAGGTGTGATCTCTCACCTGTGATTCAGAATTATTATTAACAGTGGTGCTCTTCATGGGAAAATGTAAAAAAAAAAATCCCCAAAGTTTCAACTCCTTAAAGTTTCAACTCACAACCCTGAGCAGGCTGGTTCCCCAAATTTACACAGAAAGAAACGGACTAGTAGACTTCAATGAACAGAAGCACGTGGCATCTTCTGTAGAGACACATGGGCAAAGGAACAACATCTACATTTATTTATTTAGCACTTATTTATTTAACCTTCTGGCTGGGTTGGGCTGTTGGATTTGGTTTTACATCCTGAATTACAAAATTTATGATGGGAACGTGTGTCAGCTGTTTGCTGAAGGAAAGAAAGACCTCTGTTCTTTGTTTTAACTCACAGTAGAGCCAAGCATCCTACATGTTTATTTAGAGAAGTTAAAATATGTGACGAATAAGACCCTAATCCTAGCTGGCCTTCCTCTTCTACATCTTCTGTTCTTTCCTTCTGATTAAACCCTGGGCAGTCTCCTGGTACCTTCTGCCTGGACTGCCCTTTACCAGGTCTCCTCTCAAACCCCTCTAATCCATCTGGCCAACAGCTGCCCAAATCAGAATCCGCTAAGATTTTCTGAGAGCTGAGCACATGCCTGCTTTGTGTATAACGTGATCAAATGAGTATCCTACACTTAATTTAATTCTCACAACCACTTTGTCACATAAGAAGGGCACAGTATGAACAGTAGCCAAGGGCATGGGCTCAGGATCAGGCAGAAAGAGTTTCCAATCCTAGCTCCACTACTTCCCCCCCTCCCGTTTTATTGAGATATAGTTGACATACAACATTGTGTAAGTTTAAGGTGTACAGTGTGATGATTGCTACACATATATGTTGTGAAATGATTACCACAGTTAGCTTAGTTAACATATCCATCACTTCTCTACTTTTTTTTTATCCTTTTTTTTTTACATCTTTATTGGAGTATAATTGCTTTACAATCGTGTGTTAGTTTCTGCTTTATAACAAAGTGAATCAGTTATACATATACATATGTTCTCATATCTCTTCCCTCTTGCATCTCCCTCCCTCCCACCCTCCCTATCCCACCCCTCTAGGTGGTCACAAAGCACCGAGCTGATCTCCCTGTGCTATGCGGCTGCTTCCCACTAGCTAGCTATCTTAGGTTTGGTAGTGTATATATGTCCATGTCACTCTCTCACTTTGTCCCAGCTTACCCTTCCCCCTCCCCATATCCTCAAGTCCATTCTCTAGTAGGTCTGTGTCTTTATTCCTGTCTTACCCCTAGGTTCTTCATGACATTTTTTTTTTTTTTCTTAGATTCCATATATATGTGTGGCTTTGAGAAAGTCAGTAGCCTCAACTGTAGAGCAGGGATAAGAACAGGAATTCCTTCATAGAGTTGTTTTGGCTTTAAGAATAATTTTATTGAGGCTATTTTGCATGACACATACTTCACCTTTTTCAAGTGTACAATTCAATGATTCTTAGTAGATTTACTAAGTTGTGCAACCATCAACATAGATCAACTTAAAACCATTTTTACCACCCTAATATGATCCCACATGAACCTTTACTGTTAATCCCTGTCTCCTACCCCTGCCCCAGGTTTTGTCTTTGCTTTTTCTGGATATTTCATGCAAATAAAATACAATTTACGGTATCATACAATATGGAGTATCTCATGTCTGGCTTCTTTCACTGAATATAATACTTTTGAGGTTCATCCATGTTGTATGTAGCATGTATCCTTAGTTTATTCCTTTCTACTGGTGAATAACATTTCATTGCATGGATGTAAGCACCTTTTTCTATCTATTCACCAGTTGATGGACAGTTGGGTTGTTTCCACTTTTTAGCTATTGTAAATAATGCTGCTAAGAACATTTGTGTCAAGACTTTCTGTGGATACATATGTCTTCAGTTCTCTTGTATAGATGCCTAAGAGTGATCATATGGTAAACTTATATTAAGTACTCATAGAGTTGTTTTGAGGCTTAAACATTACATAGAAATGGCCTAGCCCAATGCTACACAGGGAGCAGTGATCAATGAAAATTGTGGTTGTTTTTGCTGCTGCTCTTTTAAGGAGGTTTAATCTTGTTTACCATGTAGGTGAGGAGGCTAAAATAAAGCTCAGAAAGGGTTATCAACTTGCTGAAGATCACACAGCTAGTCCATGGATGAACTGAAATTCTCTCATGATTTCTGACTCCAAGCCTGGCACTATTTCCTGCCACCATAGCAAACACACCCCATTAACCATCCTGAAGAGCACAGCTCTGACAACGTGCTCCCCTGCAGAACAAATATCAGTGGCTCTGTGCTGCACGTAAAATAAATTTTCAGCTTGTATGCTAGGTATACAAAGCCCCCTATTGTTTTCCCACCAATCTTTCCTTCCTACTCCCCCTATCCTCCCTTCACGAATCCTTCACAATGACTTTCGTTCCAATAACTCAGCCCACACTCTTTGGACCACTATACCTTTGTTTGAGCATGATCTACTTTCTTTTTTTTTTTTTTATTCAAACAGAAAGTCACAAAAATTATAATCATCCTCATCAGTTCACTCAGTCCCATGTAATTAATTTTTTTCATCTTGATCTTAGCACTTTTATGAATTCATCAGTTTTCCATTAGAGTTCTGAAAATGCTTATTCATTCAGTTCAGAAGTATAGTCAGTTACCAGAAACCTGTACTTGTCAGAGTCTTTTCCATGAATTCCTTGGTCTACTTTCTTGAACAGTATTTCTCAACTTTTGCCCTGTGAAGTTTTACCCATCCTTCAGGGCAGAGTTCAAATCATATCTCCTATACCTTCGTCGTTCTGGTGGCTCAGGACAAAATTAACCCATATTAATGAGAACCTACTGTATAGCACAGGGAACTCTACTCAGTGCTCTGTGGTGACCTAAATGAGAAGGAAATCCAAAAAAGAGGGGATATGTGTATACATATAGCTGTACAGTATACAGTAACACAATATTGTACAGTATACAGTAACACAATACTGTAAAGCGACTACACTCCAATAAAAAAATCATAAAAAATAATAATTATATAAACAATGAAAAACAATTAATCCACTTAGTTATAACAGGTACTCAGTGAACACACGGACTTGAGCTGAAATGGCTAAAAGAAACTTAGCTCTGTAATGAATGATCTGGCTATGGGAAATACTAATTTTTTTAAATTCAGTAACAACTTATTTATAAAATTCCTAGGTATAGCACAGTACAGAGTGTTATTTGTACCGAGGGTAAGAAGCCCGTTCCTAACCACCGGCCTTCCTCTGAGTGTCCAGAGCACTCATGCTTCAGGCAAATTCTCATCATATGTTATTATATAACCATTTATGTTTGCCTACCCCACAAGACTGAGCTCCTCAAGAGAAGAAACTGCGTCTTATTCACTCCTGTATACCCATCACCCAGCACAATGCCTGATTCATGTAATAGTGAGTCGTCACTGGGTGCTTTTAGAGTGAATGAATGAAACAATGAATGAAAAAGACGGTGAGTGAATGAGAGAATGTCTGATTTCAGAGTTCTAAAAGAGGTTTTTCCTTTAAGAAAGACTAATCTTCCCAATGGCCTACTGTTAACCCCTCTGCTTCCAGACGGCTTGCCTGATTAAGTCAATAAGTACATATGAAGAATATTTTCCTCCTAAGTCCTTCCTTAACCCTTTCTAAACAAGGGCCACTAGAAAGGAATATTTAAGGAAAAAAAGTTTTCAAATTATAATTATATAACCTCTAAGACATAGTGACTTTTTCTTAAGCAGGCTGTTGGATTCTACCAAAGCAGAGGGCTTTGCACATAGTACAAACACTGTACATAGCTGTTGAATAATTGCATCCAGCAAACTTTCATTAAATGCCAATGAACAAGACCCGGTTGCAACCTTCCCAGACTCCTGCCATAAGGGGGCTAACAAACATATATAACAGTAACAAGAACAACAATTATGTATTCAGTCATTACTCTATGACTGGCACTATTTTAAATGTTTTATATGAAGTAACTCATTGAATCTTCGTAACAACTCTAAGAGGAAGGTATTAAAGATGAAGAAACTAGAATGAAGACTCTGAGGTATCAAAGCAGGTTTAAGAAGTCATTAGCCTGATAAGTAGTAGAACGGGGATCTAAACGCAGGCAGTCTGGCTCCAGAATCTCCCTATGAGAATGCTTTTAAGCTGGGTTGAAGGACCACCACCTCCCTTTCATTTTTGTTTCCCTGGCACTCATAAGGACTCAATGACCATTTGCTGTTGAATTGTGCCAACTACGGCTGGCAGGGATTAGGAAAATAATAAAGATGCACTGTGTTATGTAACAATAATATAGCCAAAGTCAGGGTGGGAATGGGTGGAGGTTTTGGAGCCAAACCCATGAGACCTGGGCTTGAACTCCAGAATCACCAGTAACTAGCTCAGAGGCTATTTCTTCTCTGACAAAAAAATGATCCACCCCAACACCCACACACCACCATTTCTGGGCCAGGAGCCATTTTGGAAGTTTGAAGGCAATGTAAGATTGGATTCTAGACTCAAAGACTCAAAATAATTCAAAATAAAGATGACTAAGTCTGAGGTTAAAAGATTTACCTCAGGTCACACACCTGGTTGGTACCAGTACAAAAATGCAGTTTCCTGAGTTCCAGCCCAGCGCTCTTTCATTTAAGTCACACAGTTTCATTTGAGGTAGGGAAGTTGAACAAACACCGTAAGAAGCAAATTATTCAAAACGGGACTTTCCAGAGCCAGCCTAGAATTGGACAGCTGCCTCCTTGTGTTCAAGTGAGCCGAGCCTCAGTTTCACTACAGATCTGAAATCGAACTCTTGCTCCTTGTGATGTCAGAGGCCAGGATATCTTCCCAGCTGTGAGTAATGGTCCAGAGATAATTGACCCACCACTCTGCTCTGTCCTAAAATTTCTCCCTTGCCTCCTCTTCCTGCCAGGTTGTCCTACTCAATACCCAAAAGAAATACCCTTCAGTGAAGAGGACTTATTCCTAGAACAGAGGAAGACCGTCACCTCTCCACTGGCTCAGTGATTTCCTTGAGGGGAGACAAGGGCTTGAATCACACTTTCCTCTAGATTTTCTCTTGTCCTAGAATCCAGAGTAAGGCATAGATTAAATGTAGCACAGGAACAAAAGGGTATTGTCCAGAGAAAGCTGAATGTGATTGAAGCAGCAGATGTAAACACCAAACCCAGGGTGTGTGTACCTTTAAGGCAGGTACCTGTGTGGCCATCGCCAGAGGCACTTGTACTTACCTGATTGCACAGAGGGCTAGTGCCAAGTATATAGGCTTTGGAGTCAAATAAGCCAGGGTTCAAATCCTAGCTTTGTTACTTACTAATTGAGTGCAATTATACTGCTAGTTACCCTCATTGAGGCAGGATTTCATTGATTAACAAGAGGAACAATAATATGGATTCTATAAGGGGTTGCTGAAGAAGAAAAGAGATCTCATGTGCAGAGTTCCTAATAGCAAATACAGTTTTTACTTAGTAGGGGTCTAATAGTATGTTAATACTTCTCTCCCATGCCTTGTAATTAAAACAAGTGCTTTATGGAAAGCTCTTTGGAAATACACACTTTGGGGGCAGTGTAGAGCTGAAACTAATTGATCAAACCACTGTTCTCTCACAGATACTCCTAATGCAGAAACATCTCAGAATTGACCAAGTCCACCCTTCTGCTGAATGATGGAGTCCCAAGTTAAACTTTCTACATCTATCTAGACAAGTGCTCTTCTAACAGGGGAAGGCAGAATGAGTCGCTTTCCAGAGAAACCCCTTCTATTTTCTGCCAAATCTCTAACGGGGCAAATGGCTCATGGACACAAAAATCTTTCTTACAAATTCCACCCACTGTAATCTGCCTTTGCAGATTGTGCCCTGGTAGCACAGAATGGTGAAGAAAGACTGTTCTCTGTCAAAGACTGGAGTGAATTCCCTCCACAGAAACTTGAGGAGTCAGGGAGTGGGGGAGGGTAATAAGTAATTCCTTCAACAAAATTAGGAAAGAGATGAGAAGTAGCACATTCCAATGCTATAGAAAAGGAGGAAGTAGAGGTAAGTGTTTCTAGAAGTTGAGTAAAACAAGTTACTCAAGACCTGAAGAAAAGGTAAGATTTGGGGGAAAGGAACCTGGTGAGATGCTAATTCTCTAAACTCCAGAAAGTATCAACAGTTAAATAATTTGCTGAGAGCAATTCTTTATGAAAAGATCGGTGAGACTTAGGAGGAAATTGCACCTTGAAGGCAGGATCATAGGTCTGAGATATTCCAGACTGGGAGGGGTTACAGGAGCCACATGCCTTAGGATTAAAATACCTGGGGATCTTACTGAGATGCAGAGGTGAGAGCAGCCACTTGGAACCCTGGTGAACACAAACCTGTAAACAGGGTATGGAGAATTGCCTGGTGCAAAGTGCTCTGCCCGGGGGCTGGAGGCTTCAGCTTTGAACACATGCTTTCTCAGTGACAGGAGCACAGGACTCAGAAGGGAAATGGAGATAATGGAGATGTTCAAACTCACATTTGAGAAGGAGTCCCAAGAATGACCTGGAGAATAGGGTTGGTATTAAAATTTCCAAATTGTGTAAGAGGACATGAATGTTTCAAACCCCATTTGGTGGAAATAAGTAATATACATAAAGAGGATTCCCACCTCACTCCTCCACTCCCACCACCCTGAGATATTTCAGGCCAAAATTAACCTTTTTTGAGATATTTCTCCCTATTAAGTCTAATATCATTGGTTGTGGTCTCTAGACATGGGGCACAATTTAACTGGCATTATTGTACATCCTGTGAAGCCCAAGATTTTCTCTTTTCTCTCACAGCCACTCAATAGAGAGAACAACGTGAAGGATGCTGATGCGGTCACCGGCACTGAGGCGGTGTGCTGCTGCGGCCTGGCCACCAACCCAGGTTCAGAATCCCACCACTTTGCACTCCTGGTCTTTCAAAACTATCATATGGTTTTCAAAACATTTCTGTGAGCTGAGAGGAACGGTTATTTTACTATGTTTTGAAGAATAGTCTCGATTAGTCAGAAGAAATGTAAAGATTTTTATTTTCCTGGATCTTATATACTTTATTTGTAGCAGAGCAGGGCATAATTCTGGTCTGATTCCCAAGATGAGATTTTTGTTGGTTGGTTGGTCCCTGTGATGATTAGTTTTATGTGTCAACTTGGCTAGGACCCAGCTCTTTAATCAATGCGGATCTAGATGTTGCTGTAGGCATTTTGTACATGTGGTTAACATCTACCATCAGTGGACTTCGAGTAAAAGAGATGACTCAGATGATGTTGGTGAGCTTCATCCAATCAGTTGAAGGTCTTAAGGGCAAAAACCGAGGTTGCTCAGTAAAGGACAGATTCTGCCTCGAGACTGAAGCGTTAAGTCTTGCCTGAGTTTCCGGTGTGCACTGTGGATTTCAAACTGCTGGTCCCCACAATCACATGAGCCAAATCCTCAAAATAAGTCACATATACATATGTATGTATGTATGGATGTGTAAATAGAGTCTCCCATGGGTTCTGTTTCTGTGGAGAATCCTGACTGATATGGAACATACCTTCATATAGCTTTTTCTCTAGAGTCTTATTTCTACATGGTGTGCAAGCAAGATCAGATTCTGTGTCTTATTCACATTGGTACCGCCCCTCTCCACTGGCTTGGCGACAGGTCGTAATAAAAAAATGTAGCATAAGGAATACACTAAAACCTGAACAAATGGATGAATGATGTAGAAAGAACTTAGGCCCATGGCCTAAAGAACTAGGATGCTTTTACAAAGCAACACAGGACATGCATAGTCCAATATAATGTAATTAGAGTGGGAAGTTATGACACTAGGCAGGACTAATTGCAAGAGGCTTTCCATTGGTAACTTTTTTTTTTTTTTTTTTGTGGTACGCGGGCCTTTCACTGTTGTGGCCTCTCCCTTTGCGGAGCACAGGCTCCAGACGCGCAGGCTCAGCGGCCGTGGCTCACGGGCCCAGCCACTCTGCGGCATGTGGGATCTTCCCGGACCGGGGCACGAACCCGTGTCCCCTGCATCGGCAGGCGGACTCTCAACCACTGCGCCACCAGAGAAGCCCCATAGGTAACTTTTGAGTCAGATTAAGAGGACTGGGAATTTCCTGGTGGTCCAAGGGTTAGGACTCCACACTTCCACCGTAGGGGGCATGGGTTCCATCCCTGGTCAGAGAATTAAGATTCCACAAGCCTCGCAGCGTGGCCTCCCCTCACCACCACCCCCCCCAAAAAAAGGACTGCAGGGAAGGTGGTTTGGAAGTGTGAGGGGCGTGGAGAGAGTGGTAAATCAGAGGGAGGACTAGAAACGTTCTGAGGGTAAAGAGAGACAGGCTGGTCAGAACTGTGATGAGAGAGGAAGAAGTAATGGAAAACCAGGTCAGTGAAGACAGAGTCGCATCGTGTTGACAAAAGGCATGAGAAGAACCCTTATTTTCCCCTGGGATTAAAAAAGTAACGAACCGTCATGCGCACGCACTCACACACGCACACATGCACATGGCATTGAGCTGGCACATTTAGGGAGCCAAAGGATTCATTGTTTGTCCGGGCAGGTACTCTGCATGTAGATGTAAAGGAGCTGAGTGCCTAAGACTGTCCAGCTGAACAAACATGTGAAAAGCCTCTCTCCATGCTTAGGTACCACACTAAAGGTGTGTGTTGACTTCCTAGAACTGAGCCTCTGTTAGCTTGAGGTCCTACTAGCAATGCAGGGATGAAAAGGAAATCACAGTGTCAAGTTCTCCGTAGGATGGCTGGCTCTTTGGTGGGACTGTCCTTCCAAAGCGAGCACACAGAGAACTCCAGAGGGTCAGCCTTGCCTTTGCCTTCAGAGAGACCGTCACGTAGCTTAGGAAAATGAAACGGCTTTCTTTCATGAGCCCAATTTTCTTTTTGTGCAGATGGCAATCTAGATTCTGAAACAAATTTTTGTCCCACTGTTTCAAGTTCTCCAAAGCTGGAGCAGCCGGGCAGCTGCAGAGTCATCCAGTTTCTCTGTCCCCCATAAGTAAGTTCCTCCTTTTCAGAATCCACCCCTGACTCAAGGAAGTCCATTTTTCCATGAGTAGAACAGCCATATGTCTCTCCTTTTACTTACAATTCATTGCACTACCTCTCTTTCGTTGTTAATTCTTTTTTCAGTAGGCTTTTGAGCACCTGCCCTGGGCCAGGCACTGACCATACAGCTAATGGTGTAAGCAATCTCGAAAACAGGCAGTTACAATATGTTAAGAATATTACCATTTATTTAGTGCTTTCTGAGTGCCAGCCATTGTTCTAGACACTTTACATAAATTAACTTAGCTCTCGTAACAATAGTTTCCTATGCCAAAGGTCCTATTATTTTCCCCATTGTACAGATGAGGAAACCAAGGCCCAGAGACATTGAATTACTTACCTACAATCATACAGAAAGAAAGGAATAGAATCAGAACTAAACTCAGGCAGTCTGCCTTCTGAGGTTGCCTTCTTAACTGTGCAGGTGGACAGAAGGGGCAGGTGCTGAGTATCTTTTTTTTTTTTTTT
Source organism: Tursiops truncatus (assembly GCF_011762595.2). Taxonomy (NCBI): domain Eukaryota; kingdom Metazoa; phylum Chordata; class Mammalia; order Artiodactyla; family Delphinidae; genus Tursiops; species Tursiops truncatus. The sequence goes on from NC_047034.1 coordinate 127,106,524, forward strand.
TTTTTGTGGTACGCGGGCCTCTCACTATTGTGGCCTCTCCCGTTGCGGAACACAGGCTCCGGACACGCAGGCTCAGCGGCCATGGCTTACGGGCCCAGCCGCTCCGCGGCATGTGGGATCTTCCCGGACCAGGGCACAAACCCGTGTCCCCTGCATCGGCAGGCGGACTCTCAACCACTGCGCCACCAGGGAAGCCCAGGTGCTGAGTATCTTGATAGAGAAAGCCCAGGTGCTAGGGAGCACATAGGAGGTGTGGGCACAAGCCCAGACTTGTGGTTCAGGAAGTACTGTATTTAAAGTTCAAATCAGATCATGTCAACCTTGTTCTCAAAATCCTTTAATGGCTCCCCAACTGGATTCACAATAAAAGCTACACGTTCAACCATGGCTTACAAATGCTCTGCCCCATCTGGCCTCTCTGGACCTCTCTGGCCTTGCGCCTCGCCATCCCTCTATCAATCCAGGTCTCTGGCTGTAGCACCTTTTAGGTGTTAGTCACTGTCTCCACCCACCCAGCTCCTACTCAGTGTTTAGGTCTCAAGTCCAAGTCATGTATTTACAAAGGGCTTCCCCGTCCCCTAATCTACATTAATCCCAACCATAACCAATGATAATGATAATTAGAGCAAACAGTAAATAACACTAGTTGGTAGGCAATGTTCTGAATGCTTTACTTACACTAACATTTAAATTTTATAACAATTCTTATGGGAAGAACTAGTATTCCCACATTCACAGGTGAAAAAATGAGGCAATATTATAGTATTCTGTACTTTTCTTCATTACAATGATCAAATGTATAATCATGTACTTATTCATTTGACATTTCATGGGCAGTAAGCTCCACAAGGTCAGGATCTGAATTCATTCTCTTCTCTGAATTCTCTCTCATTGTATCCCCAGTGCCTAGTACAGTGTCTCATATACAGTAGGCATCTAATAAATGTTTATTGAATAAATGAATAATGGACGTATATGAAACATTTCTCTCAAGACTTACACATTACAATGAAAGGGATAGTTGACAAAGGAATTAAGGGAAATTCTCTGTTATATAGTACTTATTGAGGCTGCAGATAACACAGTTCCTTTGGTTTCTCTCCTGTTGTGAAATCCTAACCACCCCCTTTCCGTTCGTTATAACATCCGAGGTTTACAGTGTGGGGAGGCCAGGATGGTGTGGTCTAGACTAGAGGGAAGAGCATGGGTTTTCAAGAAACACAGATCTAGGTTTCAGTTTGGACTTAATCACTTACTAACTGTGTGTCTTGAGTAAGCCCCCATACACCCACTGAGCCTCCTTTTCCAAATCTGTGAAACAAGGACAATAACATTGGCAAAACAGTTCAGTTGGTGAGAAAATAATGTCTGCAGAGGGCCGAGCACAGTGCCCAGCATGGAACAGGAGTTCTTCTCCTGCAATCAGAGGCAGGCATGTGGGGTGTTGGAAATGGTCTAATGTACTAGACAAGCAGCACTAGCCAGACTAGACCCCAGGAATGTGAAGCCCAAAGAGTAACTGAGGGACAGGGGCAAAGGCTGCATTATCTGACCTGGCTGCCTCCACGGATCAAATGAGCTGGATAATCGCCATGGTCCAAGCTCGCTCCGAGGACACAGTCAAAGAGGGGGTGGGAAGAGTACACAAACCTCCGAGGGGTCACTTTTGGTCCATGTCAATAGCTCTAGCTGGGAGTAAGTCAAGACAATAAACCAAGACAAAGATCCAGTGAGTTCTGCTGCCTGTTCTCTATTTCTAGGGGACAGTCCCTGCTTTGTTTCTCTTCTCTCTGGTGAAAGGGCTGTTCCCTGAAATGCTCCTGGTTTCCGAGAACAGCTCTGGAGGCAACTTCATGAAGTGCTGGCCAGATGAGAAGCAAGCAAGATGAATTCACCCTGCCTGCCTGGGATCAAGTGGTTTTGCAGATGCAGGAGGGAGAAAGGAGAATTTAGATGGTCCTCTTCCTTCCTCCTTCAGCTCCCAGTGTCCACATTCATCCTTTTCTAGGCCAAACCGAGCTCCTTCTCATCTCCCTCCCTCCCAATAAAGAGGAGAGAAGGGAATGGGTGGACACGGGGGTATTGAGAGAGGCATAAAAGTTTTCCAATAGGACTCAAAGGCCTCTCAGATGCTGACTCTGCTAGTAGGTTCTGGCTTCTCTCCAAAAAGAAGCTCTGCACTGGCTTATGCTGCTGTTCTCTGCTGAGCTCTGTGGGTTGAAGCACCTGTGCCCGTGTAGGTGTGTGCCCAACCCTGAACATGGTTTTTACATACAACCATAATGGGTTGTGTAGCTGCAATTATTCTATCCTATAAAGTGAAGTCCTCTCAGGTTTATACAAAAGAAAACCCTCACTTGACTAAGATCCAGCTTATCAGCATGCTAATTGGACTTTCTTCTTCACACTCTGTTTTTAAGAGAAAAAGTCACACTTGTGTCGTGTTCTGTTACATTTGGTAACAGCTGCATTCTGCCCCCAGCTCCCTTAGCTTCCCACTGTATGTCCTGGAGACGCCTATCTTCAGCTCTAAATCTACTTCCATAAAATCAGATTTTCGTGGTTTCAGGGGGAAAGGATCTTTCAAAAAAAGACTGCCTTCTAGATTGTATTACTATGAAAGAGAACCTGATCAGAACCTTCTAGAAAGATCTCTACAAGGCTTGTTTTGGTTCCCTACTGATGCCAGCAGGCCTGAGCTCTCACCTGTCACACACTGACCATGTGCTTTGTGCTGGGTGCTGTGGGAAGTGTGTTGTATAACACTAATAATATCGATACCAATATTGACACTTTCTAAGGGCCGGGAGCTATTCTAAGTGTTTTACATGTGTTTATGTATTTAATTCTTATAACCAACATAGGAGATATGTACGATTTCCATCACAGTTTTGTAGAGGAGGCAACTGGGACACTGTCCCAAGATCACACAGTGGTGGAGTGAGGATTTGAGAGAGGCAGTGTGGCTCCAGAGTCTTCACTGTTAACCCCTATACATAGCTTTGCTCATTTAGCCTTTCCTGCAATTTTAAGAGTAGCATATTAAAATACCCATTTTCCAGATAAGAAAACTGAGGCTCAGAGAAGTAACTTGTCTAAAGGGCCGACCCATGATCCCAAGCCAATTCCGTTCAATATGCTGAGTACCTACTTTGTGCCAGGCTCTGTGCTAGACACGAAGAGCATAGTATAGTGCAAGAAACTAGTCACATATAGCCGTTTTCATTTTTTTCCATTTCTTTTAACACTGTCGCTTCTTGCTGAAGTGATGGATAATAAAGAGTTCACTTTGAGTGAAGGAAAGTCACCTGCAGTCAAGATTATCCAGGGATGCTGGTACTGGGCACATGCCTGAGAGCTAGAAGATATTTAGGCCAGGCCGAAGGAAGCCAACTATGAGCCTCAGCTCCTTTCCAATCCTTTTTGATTCGGGAACAAGCATTCATCCTTTTGTCTGATTATTCCATAAGCATTTATTGAGCATATCTAATATGTTCCAGATCTTATGCTATAAATTACGGATATATAAAAAGAGGATTCATACTTTATCTGGGACTCTCTCAGTTTAGAAGAGGTGAAAATTAAAATAAAGATTACAGCATAATACAACAAGTGCAATAATTGAGATTTTGAGATAATAATTGAGAATGGTTTTGGATGAGTTGTGGAAGATGGCGTATATGTTGAGATCTGAAGGATAAGAAATGCACTTTCCAGATGGGAATGGGTAAAGGAAGTAGTATTTACTGAGCATATACTATATATCAGGCACTGGATTGAGACTCTATATTTAGTTTAATCCAGACTCTAGAGTCCAATAATCAGATGGTATAAAGAACTCATTCACCGTGACAACGTAAGAAAATCCCTGAGCTGAATATGTGAATGACATTTTCGGGGAAGGGCAGCCCAGGCAGAAGGAACAGCATGTACAAAGGCAGGAAGGCAAGGAAGAGCCTGGTGTTTTTGAGGGACAGTAAGTTCAGTGCATCTCAGCCATTAGCTGTGCACGGGGCCAGGGGTTAAAGGGGGAGGTGAGGACAAAGAAAGAATTAGAAACAAATTCTGAAAGACTTTGCATACCTGGTAAGAAGTAAGGATCTTATCCCAAAAGTAAAGGTTAACCAACTCAGAAAACAACATAATTGGGTTTTAGAAGAATAATTCTATTACCAGAATAGAAGGTGGATTGAAGTGGGGAAAGACTGAGCACAATAAACCAAGTTGGAGGGCCACCACAATGGCTTAGGAAGGGACGATGAAGCGCTAAACTGAAGGAGAGGAGATGGGGAGGAAAAGGAGGGTGTACGATTAGAGGAAATGACTACAAGGATTGTCTGTGGGAGGCGAAGGGCAAGATAAAAGATAGTGAACAGCCACTCAAAGCCAGGAATATGGGAAAAGAAGGAGAGGTGGAGGGAGGGATGGGTCTGGGCCTCCAGATGAACCCAAAGGGGTTACTAAAGGTGGCTGGATGTCTAGCATTCCTGTACATACTTACTGATAAGTAAGTACACACTTACTGATAGGGAGTGCGGGGAGGAAAGGGACAGGGTGGAGAAGGGAGATGAGTGCTGAGCCAACATGGTAGATTCTGACAACCGGATATGAAGAAAGCTGTCTGCTCAAGATGGTTCCCTGACTCTGAGCCTGGGAGAGGGAGGTAGGAGACTCCAGGTGTGAGGGGAGGATTTGGCTCTGACTCCTGGGGCCGTCCAGGTAAACAGAGCTGTCAAGAACACCCAGAAACAGACAGATGTTTCCTGAAGGGCTCTCTCTGACACGCCTGGGAGCTGCACGACCAGGCTTGAGGCTGGCAGCAGCTGGGGTTTGGGAGGACACAGGCACGTGGGCAGCCTCCTGCGGGGCTCTGCGGATGAAGCAGCTGAGACAAGGGAAGCTTTTTTTCCCAGCCTCGTCCTCCACCTTTGCTTTAGAGCCCCGGTGCTGCCACAGCACAGTGCCGGCTGGCTGCATAGAGGTTGAGTCATAGATGACAGGCTGCGGCTAGAAGACACATAGAAGCAACAGACAGGGCAAAATTGTGTGTGTGTGTGTGCGTGCGTGCATGTGCATGTGCAGGAAACTGTATTCAGGGAACTATCAAGCACGGTCTTACGGGTAGACAATAGTGATTTGCCTAGACAATTTATGTCACCAAATAAACATCAGGATGGGCTGTGCAGAGCTAAAGGTGAGACACATTTTTAAAAGTGGGGTGTCTCCCTTCAGGGTCTCAATGACAGGAGATGCTTTTGCACACAAAGCCCTCAGGCAACAATATCTAAGCTTTGTCTGAGCTTACTGTAACCAAAGAGAAAGAAAGGCCGGAACTAAGAGGCAAAAAAAAGAAAGAAACTGTGTTTGGAGATAGGTCTGCTACAGTATAAACTTTTCCCTTTCTCTGGCTCACTGCTATAGCAAAACCTGATGGTTGTCTTTGTAAAAAACGTGTCTGTATCTAGGTCCCTGGCAGTGATTTGCTTCTGGGAGGGCCAGCAATCTATTTAATGACTCCATTGACGTCAATAGCATAACTGAAATACTTACTAACATGCATGATTCCAACTTTCAGGGGGGTGGGTGGATGGTGTTTCTCAGCAGTACAAAAAACGTGAAGTGGAATCTAGGCGGAATGAACTCCAGTCTTTAGGCAGCAAGTGAGATTTGAGATGTTAAGGGTCTCATCAGTTCCATTTAATACTAAGAAACATTCACACTAAATTTAGAAATTAATTTCCAAATAGTGGAATAGCAGTTAATGAGCAGGGTATTATTTTTGGTGACATTTGCTCAAGGGTAACATTTTAACTATTCACACTTTAGTTGACTTGTCAATGTTTTTTTTTTTTGCAACTTACACTTACCTAATTTTAGAAGCATATGGAATAATTGCAAATCCATATAAACAGCTTAATGTTGATGCTCTGAGGTAAACTTCCAACAGGAGGGCTAATTTAGACAAAAGCAATTCTTATAAGACAACCATTTGTGAAATTATTCTCCGAATGACTAGGACTTTTCTAGTGCATCTGCCCTATCGTCCTGTATGCAGACTGCCTAGATACTCAAGGTGAATAATTAAGGCAATTATCCCAATAATTCAGGCCACACAGCATTCAGAACAAAGAAAAAGAATATCTGATATTTTTGTTTTTTTCTTTTTTTCCTTTCCTCCCTCTCTCTCTCTCCCTTTCTTTTCTTTTTCTTTCTTTCCTTCTTTTTTATCTTTCTTTCTTTCTTTTCTTTCTTTCTTTTCTTTCTCCTTCCTTCCTTCCTTTTAGTTTGTAATTCCCTCCAATTTCTCCTTTTTCATGAGTGGCCATAGCCTTTGGTAACAAGGTTGATTTTATTAGTATTTGCTGTAAGTGTTGTAACCCTGCTTGACAGTTCTTGCTTAATGTGGAAAGCGAGAAAACGTTCTGCTTGAGCTGGGCTTCATTTCCAGTCATCTGACTCAGATCAGCTCTCAGGCCATTGCTGTCATTCTCAGAGAGCCCTTTACTGGTGCACACACAGCCCATCTCTCAGCCTAGGCTCTGGCTGCTCTGGCAAAGAAAGAAAACTGAATCAAGGTCATGACTTTCCGAATTTCTTAAGATCCAAGGTAACTCACTGAGCCTCTTGTCTACTTCTCAAATAGACCCTGCGTCTGACACACACATATGAACCTCCAGGGGAATATTCATAATCAAGCAAAGACATGGGAGGAACTCATACTGAGAAACAGGCTTCTTAGGAGAAAGTCTCTTCTGTTTTATCAACCGGTAAAAAGCCATTTCCTCCCCAGAATGACCTAGAGGACACATATTAGAAGAAATGGATTCCCATGAGCACTAAAAAATATTAATTAAGTCTGTTTCTCACTTAGGCCCAGCTATTTCAGACTTACTGGAAAGCCCTGTATTGTCTCATCCTATTTCTCCATACACAGGCTTTTCCTGAAATACAGCTAATTGACTGGTGTTGAAAACCATCATGAGCTGAGGCTGTGCATACCCAGGCTGGGAGACACTTCGGGTCTGCAGCAGTCTAGCCTGAAGTCCTCAAGGCAATGCTCTAGTCATCTTTGTGACATGGTTTGCTGTCATTTCCGATGACCCATGGCCTTGGGGGTTGTTCTTCAAAACATCTTGTCTGTTACATGGGTGATGTTCTTGCTCAATACGTTTATTAGTAAACTTTGGAAGAAGAAAATTAGTGTAGAATATTCCACCTTACACATTGATTTGGCTGCTAAAATGTTCCATATATGATACATATTATTAAAAATCAAGTCACATTTATAGTAATCAGAAGTGCTGGTCATTAAAAGGAATACTTCTCTAATCCTTTGCAAAGCAAACGATCATTTCGTAAAGGCAGTGAACACTTGATAATTTATCTTTTCAGTAAATTCTTACTTTCATGACATACCCATGATCACTACTGAAATGCATGCAAAAGCAAGGGATGGTTTGGGTGGGAAAAGTGGGACAATTACCCTATACACACACACACACACACACACACACACACACACACACACACACTACACATACAACATACATATGCACTCAATCATGTACACACACACACACACACCCCCAGTGATTTTCCTCAATTATCTTTTTTCTTCTGTTGAAAATAATTTGGGGGCCTGAAATCCTGAGAATTACTTCAATTTTCCAGTTTGAATGTGTATAGATGACAGAACCCAAGTTCCTCGATACATTATCAAGTTCCTGCCTTGTTTGGAGTGTTCTTTTTTCAATTCTTTTTTTTTTCCCTTCTGTTCCAATCCTTACATATCATGTAGAGAAGGCCTGGAATTCATGCTTGGGAAAAGGCAAAATGTGATAAAAATCGAGATGCTCATTAAACTCCACAGCATTGACATTTTCAACACCCCCAGGAGGATTTACTACATTTCCTCCTTAATGTGGGAGCATATGACTTCCACATTGCTATATTTTCTGGGTTTTAAATCCTCTATTACTTTACTCTGGCTTTCCTATTTAAAGTATAACATGCTAACTTTTTCGATTTAACTTTTTTTGTTCAAAATCTATGTGACCATACTAATATAGAGATTTAGATAGTGCAGGTATAGAATGTGTCTTGAACTTCTTTCAATTTCAATGCAATAACTGATTTTTAACAGGAAAAACATGCATGGCTTTTCATAGCCATGGAGGTAAAATATTGACTCATTATTAAAATTTAATTTATGAGCATTTTCCTTAAGATAGAGTCCTTAAACTTTATGCAGTTCTCCTGCTCAATTCAACATTTACCTATCTTCCTACTATGTGAAAATAACTGTGCAAAAGTATCTTAAATGATAAAGAGAGGAATAAGGTATAGACAGTCCCAGGCTTCAAGGAGCTCCAATGGAGGAAACATATAAAGCACAAATTGGAGTATATCCTAGAATGGAATTCTCTCCATAGCACAAAAAAGGGAGTAGTTACATTCATTTTTTAAAAAAAATCTGGATGCCTTTGCAGAAGAGGGAAATCTGTATTGTAGCATGAGAGCTAAAAACAATAAGCTTGGTTAAACCGTGAGGAGAAAGGTACTGCAGACTGAGAGATTTGCTTTGACTTCCCCTACGAATTTTTTCAGTTAATGATCAATTTGTAAGAGCAAATGTACCAATTTAACCATGGTTTTTGACAACTAACTTTTAAAATGAATTGCATTTCCTTCATTTAGATGCATTTTAAAAAGAAAAAAAATCTTTCCTCTGGCTTTTCTCTATATCTCTCTTAAACTTGATTTTTATACAAGAATATAGTAACCTAAGTCAGCCAGCCTTTCCCAACAAACTGGGTTGTTGTTAAATCTGTTTAAATTATTGTGGTTTCTTGTATCTTTTATCTTAGATTTCAATTGAAATACATGAGTTCAGCATCAGTGCTAATAAATGAAAACCTGATCTCATTATCACGCTATATCATTTTTTAAAGCAGCACTGCAGCTTTCATTTTTTGTGTGTGCTGTGAGCCACTTATTTTTCATTCCCCTTTAAAGTTTCTATTTAAACACACCTCTTTGTCATATGCTGATAAATATTAAAATAACAGGAAAAATCTGCCTGACTTATTTAAGCTGATAATAAAAACAAAACACAGGATGTGTGTGTCCTCCTTCCTTTTTTGACTGTGGTTAAGCATTAAGAAGGTTTTGAAACCTATAATTATGTAATAATTGGTATCGCTACATTCTCTGCTCAATGAAAAGTCAGAATTTTTGTAGTTTGCCACAAAGACAGACAAAAACAAATTGCCTAAGTGGTATTGTCATTTCTTTGCTCCATTGTTTTAAAAGAATTTAGCAAAAGACTCTGTACTTGCCAAGCTGTAGTTACTGTGCCAATAATCACAACATGATCTTTCCAACAGCATCTTTGGCTAATGAGCTAATTTATAGAACCATAAATATCACATATTCTCCTGCTGTTTGTCAGTATTTATTACATGAAAAAGAAAACATAGCTTAAATATTTGATTTGTTGTCAAAACCATCTTAGTAAATTTGGCTAATAGAAATGGTAGTGATGGTGTCTCACAAGTGGGCCAAGATGATGAAATGACAGGAGTTTCGAAACCACCCCCTTTGATCTCTAGCATGTAACACCAGTTACATGTTCAAACACTCTAGTTATCTCATTTCATTTTATAAAACTTCTAAAGGACATAGTACATCAGCACACCACATTTTTAAAGTCCATGGATAGAGTACCATTTTCTTCTATTTCATATCATGGGGCTCTAGAGGTAAACTTGACTTTGCTTAATATCTTCCTTTTACTTTTATTCTTGTTCTCAATATTTTCTCACAAACATATGTTTTAAAGCATGTACCATTAATACTTCAAACGCCAGTGAGCCAATGGAACATACTGCCTTTGTTCTCTTCTTTTAAAAGTTGGACTTTTGTATTATTTCTGTTATATGTATGGCCATCATATCAGCAAGAAAACACAACATCCGAGCATGGAAGATCATAAGAATAAAGTAAAGGGAAACAGAAACCTATGAGGCAACATTAGGTGTTAGATGATCTCAGCATGAGCTCATCTTACTGTTTGTCCTGTGGCTCTACTCAAATCCACTGCCATACTAGTGGGACAGATTAAAGAGGAAAAACTGCATTTTGCACTTTCAAAAATGCCATCTAACTGGTTGCATCTTATGGCAAGAAGAATTTTATGTCCAACACGTCTCCAAGATGTTCCTTCAAGGTGGCCCTTCCTCTCCACAGCTCTCAACTCCACATGAAAAGCGTATGCACAGTACTAAAAAAAATGAGAGGTTAGGTTTCTCTTACAAAAAACACCTTTGAGGAACAAAGTTGGATGACCTCCAAAAGAAATGATTTGTGACCTGGAAAGAGCCTTTGGTTTCACACCTGGAAAGGATGTAGATTCAATTGGGATGTATAGTTGACACTAAGAGGAAAACCACTAACATTCACCATGGGGCCCTCAGGCCAACGTGGGAGCACCTGGGACGTCTGAGGTTAGCTCTCCTGGAGTTCACTGGGGCCGGCAAGCTGAGGTCATAGCTGCATTCCTGCTCTTGTTCTGGGAAGCAGCATGACCACACATCCATCACATTCTGAAAGCTGAGGCATGCACAGGATGGGAAAATTATTTCATACTGCTTTTCATTTGGTTTCACATGGAGTGAAGTAAAGCTCCAGCCTGCCTTTGGAAAAAGTCACCAAGAGACCTACCTATTTGGAGGGCCGGGATGTGCAAACAGATGCTATTATACTACAAAAGGTTCTGGAAAAGAGGCACATTTGTCATTTGGAAACATGGAGATAAGCCTCGTGACACGGCTTACCTGGCAGGTTGACTCTGGAGACAGATGGCTGACTGGCAGCTGGAGACCTCCTGTGGAGAGGGAGAGAAAGGAAGGTCTGAGTTTCTGTATGAATACCCCTCCCTCCACCCCCATGATCACTGAGAAGTTTTCCAGGTCAGAATGAGCTACCTAGTGACATAATGCTATCTCTGGAAGGCGGGCTCCTGTAACTCGTGGGTGACTGCAATTCTTACACCCAGATGGCCTGGAATTTCCCTATGCATAGCCTCCCGGATGCTGCAGCACTCCAGGAAGGAAGTCATTTACTCCAGGTCCCTAACCAGTCCTTCTGCTTTAGGTTTCCCTGCCCCAGGAGGCCCTCCAAAGATGATACCCTTGCTCAGAAATGACATCAAACACAAGCATGAATCCCAACTCCTTTGGGTGGTGCTATAGAAAGCTACAGCCAGAGGAGCCCCTGGAGATTCATCAGTCCAGGCCTCCCATTTTTCCACCTCAGAAATCTGAGACCCAGAGAGATGGAATCACTCGCCAAAGGTCACACAGCCATTAGGAACAGCAATCTAGGTGGCCTAACTTACGGAAAAGGCTTTTCATGGTCAAACTGAGCATTATTCTACAGCACAAAGCAAGTCAAATGAAACAAGCAAACAAACTCATGCTCCACAAATATTAGGGTTCCTTCTCCTTTTCTTTCTCGTTTTTCTTTCTTCCTTCTTTATCTTTTTTACCCCCCTCCCCCCAAAACCCTGATTTTTTTTGCTGCTCTTGCCATCCTTCTCATGCTTTGCCAGACTCTCCAGGATTCAGGGTGCATTGCTAGAGAGCCTCCCAGAAACAGGATAGAGCAGTGGCCCTCAAAATTTAGGGTGCAGAGAATCACCTGCAGAGTTTATTAAGACACACTGCTGAACCTTAACTTCCAGGATTTCTGATTCAGTCTGCCTGGGGTGGGCTTGAGAGTTTGCATTTCTAACTAATGCCGCGTGGACCTGGGGGCCACATTGCAGAGCCATTGGTATAGAGGGCTGTCTGCCCCACTAAAGAGCAAGCAGGATATTAGCAGTGAGCAAGAGAGTGACACTCCAGGCCAATGGGTCTCAAACATGGATGCCATTTGATCACTTGGGGAGCTATTGAGAATATGATTCCCTTCTCCATCCCTGGAGGGTCTATTTCAGGGTATCTGGGACAAGGCATGAGAATCTGTAACTTTACTATTGCTCTGTGAATTCTGATGCACAGGCAAGGTTGGGAAGGAAGCCAAGTTCTAAATGGCCTGCAAAGGGGTTGAAAAGGAAGGGTTTCCCTACTGGTGTGGCCACAAAATTACTTTCCTAGATTTAAAGTATTCCAAATCCATTTTTGGTCCCTTAGGTGTAATATAGCTTCAAGGTAAACATATCTTATTGTTGCAGGGTCTGATGGACAGAGTTCATATTTATCGCTCATTTACTAGCTGGGTGATTCTAGGCAAGGTACTTTTAAACTCTCTGTGGCATGAAATTTTTATGTATAATGTAGGGGAGGAAATTTTCTCTACCCTTCTAAGTTCTTTTGGTTGGCCTATTAATTAAATTGACATAAGACAGATGAACAGGTGACAAACAAATTTAACTACATACTTAAGGGAGCCCCATAAGAATATAAGACCCAAGGGCAAGTCGCAACAGGTAAGTTGGGACTTATCTGTCATCCTGAGCTAAGGAATGGAACAGGAGCCTAGGGCTTCAAAGTTTCGGAGGGTCGTTCACCAGACAATGAGAAGCGCAGATGATTTGTAATTAGACGTTTGCTCTGCCATCAGCTGGGTCATTCAGATAAAAGTTATCTCTGATATTAGCTCTGTCGCTCTTTCAGCCAGGCCCCCAACTACAATTATTTGAGGTAGTTGAAGGAGAGGTAAAAGTTTATCTTGAATCTGCTGGGTCTTGATTGCCTTCAGCTCGAAATAATCCACGTGCCAAAGTGGCATATTTTGGGATCACACATTCTGCTCTCCTGCGGTGACAAGCAAAGGGAAGTTGCCATCCAATGCGTGCTTTTCTCTGCTAGGCACTGTGCTGCTAGGCACTGTGCTGGTACTTCTTAGCTTCCATTGAGAGTATCATCATCTCACTTTAAGGAAAAGGAAACTAAAGCTCAGAGAAGTTAAGAAATATGCTGAAGCACACATGGCTCATAAGAGCAAGGTCAGGATTCAAAGCTCAGTCTTTCTGCATCCAAAGTGCATTTTCTTTGTACTATCCCATCTGCTGATAACACCTGCACTAATGCTGAGGGCTGTTTTTCAGAAATAATTAAGAGATTAAATTCCAAACGCCTTAGCCTGGCATTCAAAGTCTGCTCTCTGGCCTCAACATATGCTTGTATATGTCAACCACTCAGTAAATACTTATTGCATGGAAGAATGAATGAAGGAATGAGAGAAAGAACTAAGTCATACTTTGCCAAGGCCACACTTGATCACTTCCTTTTTCTTGAACATGTGCTCTTCCTTTCCGGACGCTGCTCAGGCCGTGCTTCTGTGAAGGAAGCTTTCCTCTCACAAATCTGCACATTTCAGTATCACCTCCATTCTATAACGTTGCCAGTTATGGTAAGAAATATCCATATATATTTGGCCTTTGGCTCCATTTTTGGCACAGAGCTCCTAAAATCCATGGAGCTTCCTAAGTGAGGAAAGCAGTCAAGGTGTCTTTTGTTATGTTAATGAGGTGACTTTTGGACCAGCAACTACCTAATCTAAGGAGGGGGTTGCCAGGGGTCGCAACCTTGTGATTAGAGAGTTTGAGCCTTAGGCCCACCCTGAACCTCCGGGGAGGGGAGAGAGCCTGGAGATGGCGTTCAGTCACCAATGGCCAATGATTTCATCAATCATGCCTTTGTAACAAAGCCTTCGTAAAAACTCAAAAAGACTGGGTTGGTGAACACGTGGAGATTCAGAGAGAGGGATGCACTTGGAGAGCGGGAAAGCTCTGCGCTCCCTCCCCCGGCACCCTCTTTGTTCTCTGCATCTCTTCCATCTGGTTGTTCCTGAGTCATATCCTTTTATAGTGAACCAGTGATCTAGCAAGTAAAATGTTTCTCTGGGTTCTGTGAGCCCCTCTAGCAAGTTCATTGAACCCAAGGAAGGGCTTGTGGGAAGCTCCAACCTCTAGCCAGTGGGTCAGAAGCCCCGGCAAGAGCCTGGGCTTCCCACTGGTGTCCCCAGTGTGTGTAGTGGGAGAGGGGTGTGCGGGGGAGGGGCAGTCTTGTAGGATTGAGCACTTAGCCGGCGGGATCTGACGCTATCTCCAAGTTATTAATGTCAGAACTGAATTGAATTATAGGACACCCAAGTGGTGTCAGAGAATTGCTTGGATGTGTGGGGAAAAAAAACCCCATTATCAGAATCATACCTTCAAAGGTCAAATGCCATCTTCTCCAAAGAATGTTGTTGTAGGGAGGAGAACTTGCTACCCAAAATGCTCTTGGCATACGGATTATTTCAAGCTGAAAAGGCCCGAAAGACCGAGGAAGAAACTTTGACCTTTAACAGCCTAAAAGAATGTAAATAGAGGAAGGGAGCTCTGACCACAGATAAGTATAGTATGAACTAGGTATGGTAGACAGGGAGGAACCCAGCGAAGTCTGTTTGCTAAAATTCCATTCTGTGTGCCATTGTCTGTCTCCACATGGTCCAGCAAACATTTATTTACCAAACATTTGCTTTTCCACTTCCACGTCAATTGCCTTCCTTCCTTTTCAAGTCCCAAACCCCTACCCCACAATATCCTCTTTGGTCTTTAGCTGAAAATGGTGTATAAGGTGAGGGTTTCAGCCACTTTGTCCAGTTACTTAGTTTTCCTGGGCCTCTCCCATGTATACATGCTATTAAACTTCTGTTTGTCTTTCCCCTACTAATCTGTCTCATGTCCACTTAATTCTTAGACCAGCCAGAAGAACCTAGAAAGAAAGAGGAAAATTTCTTCCTTCCCGAAAAGGAAGCTAAAAAATGATTCCTCCTCTAATCGCGCAGCGTGCTTCATCTGTACCTTCAGGGTTATTCCCTCATGTTACAACTCATATGGCCATGGACTATCCCCTCCCCTCATCAATGACCCATTGACGGTGGGCTCCAGTTCTGACCCCTTTCGTGTGCCCTCTGCAGGACCTCCCAACTTGCCTCGCGTGAAGTAGGAACTCCACACATATTGGTAAACTGTCGATTGAATGAACCATTGATGTGAAAATGATCTGAGAAGCCAAATACCATATGAATGTTTTATCTGGTTTCCTTTTCCTCTATAGTCTTGGTTTTACATACTCCTCACTGTTCCTCAGACTCAGAATTTGTTTGTGTTGCTGGACCCCTTGCACATATTTTGCTCATCTGACCACTTTTCTCCTCTTTAAGCGGCAAACTCCTTCACATGTTCTAGGACTGCACTCGGCATCACCTCAGAGGATCCTTCCCTCCTGTGACTACTCACTGGGCTACCTATACTTTCCTATGCCCCACCCTAGCACTGCTCTTACTGCATTAAAATTCCCATTCTCTTGTCTGTCTCAACTAGGCTGTGAGAAATTTAAACAAAGATTGAATCTCATTCATCTTTGTAACCTTGTAATTGGCAAAGTATTTGGTACGATATAGGTAGTCAATAGCTGTTGATTAGACTGATAATATATTTTTTAAATACTTTTATTTTAACTATCTTCCTGAGTTCCAAACAAGACTTCTGTGAAAAGAGGTATAGAACCAAGAGACCCTCAATATTGGAAATCTCTGCTTTCTTAACGGCACAGCGACACATAGCACCTGATCCTCCCAATGGCTTCTAAAAAATTACACAATTTACATAAACTCCTCTGTCCCAGGAGTTATTTTGAAAATATAACTTTTATTTAGAGTTGTTAATTCGGGTGAGCATCTGTGTGTGTAAGTTTTGGAAAGGCAAGGAGTACGTTTATAAAGGTTCATCACTTTTTCTCAAGAGCTGGTGCAAAGAAGAAGCTCGATACATTTGAAATGAATGAATGACATCCGGAGGCTGCATTATTGCTTGTGGGGCATGAGAGCACCAATTAGAAAACTGGGATGAGTGCCGGAAGAAAATGGCACTGGTTGCCCATTACGAGTCCAAAGGTCCCTAACTTACAGAAGAATCATAAGTTCTACGCCTGGGTTGTAAAGATGGTGATATTAATAGGGAGGATAATATGGCCACAGCAGTTAATACTTTCCAGCCCTGAATAACACAGTGGAAAAAGAGCTGGACTATGAATAAGAAGACAGGAATTCTAATCCTGGTTCTGGCACCTTCTAACCCTATAGCCCTGGGCAACTCACTGAACTTCGCAGTTTCTTCCTCACCTGGGGAGAACAGGCAGCAACTAACATTTTCTGCTAATTTACAGAGTGCCAGCTCCTGTGTGAGAGGTTTTACATATATTTCCTCCCTCACTCTGAGGAAATTTGGCTAGGTTCTGTCCAGCTCTGAATGCTCAAGATTTTTATTATTCTCAGCTAATTTAAATCCCATGCCAAAGAACACAAAGCAATGAAAGACTGAAAAAAAAAATCGAGTGGTTATTAATTCTTTCTCAAAGATTTCATACATGTTCATTTAATTATACCTCGGAAGAATGTGAATACAGTGATGTTACGTGATCTCCCGGTAGCCACCGGTGATGTGTGTGATGTTAGTGACAGAGTGGGTGATGGGGACAGCTCGTTGCTCCCAGCTCGATTCCCTGGTTATCAGTCTGATGAATGTAGGTACTCTTATTTACATGGGATTTCTCCATCAATCTGTTTAAAGTCAGTAAATGCTTTAGGGAATGCTTATCTGAATTAACAACTCTAAATGAAAGCTACAGTTTCAAAATTCCTGGGACAAAGGATATATAGGTTTTAATCTGAAGCCAAGAAATACAAGCCCAATCAAGCATCCCTCAATAGAACATTTCAAGGAAGTGCAAGGAAATCACCTCAATAGGAACTCTGAGATTTTCACCCTTTGGGTGGTAAAGCTCAGACAGACAATGAACTGCTTTTGCTGAGCAAAGAGCCAAAAGATAAAGGAAATCTTGCCTTATGAGAATTATAGTTCTATGTGGGAGTTCCTTTTCATATAAAAACAACACATTATCCAAATGTCTCATGAAAACCATTCCGAGGACATAATTATTGCTTAAATGTTACATTCAAGGCAAAGAGTAGAACTTTGGAACCCAAGTCAAATATCCCAGAGAACAACGTCTGAGTTCCATGAACCTTATAGTTTCAGTTGTCGAGATAAGTGAATATCTGGGTTGGGGTGGGAGGGGGAATGCTCTTAGCATGGTGGATCCATTCCTGACAGATATTCTTGTTTTCAGTTGTTTTTATTTGTTTGAGGGTATTGACTATCTAGGGATAGAATAAAGTGCATTAAATGGACCCTCAGTTTTCCAACCTGCCCCTGCCGGGCGGCTCCATCATTCACTTCTCAGCCCGAACTAGACCAAGGCAAGCTCAGCTCCCTTTGGTGAAGCTCTGGTGGTGGACATGTTGGTTTTAAGGAAGTACTTGAACTCAGTAGGAGGATCAACTCTGTACAACTATGGGTATGGATTTGGGAATGATCGTTAGATGCAACTATTCTACTGCTGGTCTATTCTGTTTGCTGAGTGTGGTTTGGACCAGAGGTGACACAAACAGCCATGATTTGGAGGGTGGTCCTCAGTCAGAGTGTGAGAATTGGCTCTGGGTGAGCTCTCTATACGGCAACTATGGTCTTAGGGCACTCTGTATATGGTAACGATGGAGGTTTATGTGGTTCAAAACCCCCAAGGCTATGGAAAAATCTGATCTCGGGAAGGTAGCTTCAGCTGATAGCCTATAATAAGCAGGGTTAGGCTTAAGTCCCCAATGCTTTAACAGAGGAAGGACCTCCGAGCCCATGCCAACAAACCAGTAACTGAAAACGCCCTGACACATCACCACTGGCGCCCCTTCTCCCTGGAGCTGTGCAGTGTAGTGGCCTTGAGCCGGGCTATGTTAAAGAAGCCTTGGGAATGTATCCTTATTCATCTCTTCCTCCTCAATTCCTACCTCCATCATCTTGGTCCAGGGTTTCACTCTTCATATTTTAATTCCTGAAACGCTCTCCTAGCTCATGTCTCTGCCTCAGGCTCTCTGACCTTCAGCTATTCCATGAGTTCTTCCTGAATGACTCTGTTCCAAAGCCTTCAGAGATTTCGTCCCATAACCCAGAAGACTGAATAGGTATAGTAAATGGAAAGATGTGAGATAGTAGAACAGACATATATTGTTCTCTACCCTTGCTTCCTGACACAGAACTCCTAAAATCCCCTGTAGTTTCCTAAGTAATAAGTGCACTAGTAGCATCTTTTGTTCTAATGAGGTGACTCTGGGTGGGGTCCTGGATTTCTCCTGGATAGGGGCTGGTCCCCAGAAGCAACAATCCATGATTAGAAGCTTAGAATTTTCAGCCCTACCCCTCATCCTAGGAGAGGGGCTAGGAACGGAGTTAATAATTGCTCATGCCTCTGTGAAGAAGCCCCCAGCAAATCCTAATAATACAGGGTTCAGAGAGCTTCTAGGCGGGTAAACACATCCACACCAGGAGGGTGATGCACCCCAACTCCAAGGGAAAGAAACTCCTGCACTCAGGACCCTCTCAGACTCTGCCCTCTTCATCTGGCTGTTCACCTGTATCCTTTATCATATCCTTTAATGAACTGGTGAACATGAGTACATGTTTCCTTGGGTTCTGTGGGCTGCTCGAACAAATGAATGAAATTAATTAAGGGGGGGTGTCGTTGGAATCTTATAGCTGGTGGGTCACAAGCAAAGATGATAACTTGAGCTTACAACTGGTGTCTGGAGTGGGGAGGGAGGTGGTGGGCAATCTTGTGGGACTGAGCCCTTAACCTGTGGGATCTGATGTTATGTCAGATAGCATCAGGATTGAGTTAAACTGTGGGACACCCAGCTGGTGTCGGACATTTCCTTGCTGTTGTGAGGGGAAAACCTCCACGTATTTGGTGACCAGATGTGTCAGAAGTGAAGTGTTTTGTGTGACTAGTAAAGAAAACTCACTGGGAAGACAAACCCGGGAGGGAGGAACTGGGTTTTTCCCTACAGAGGAAGGAAAAAACCTGAGTTTTCCTACAAAAGAACACTGCAAAAGAACCAGGATACTATGTTTCAACACTGGCTCTGCTCATCCCGTCAGAAGTGAGCTGTTTTGCACTAGTCATTTAATCTCCCTGAGCTTTGCTTCCTTGTTCATAGTGTGGTGGCAACACGTGGGTCATAAACATCATTTACGGTGATGATAACTGTGATAAGGGATGTGAAAACTCCAAAGTATTACACTGTTTCTGGATTCAGCAAGAGAAGTGTAGCTATCACTCATAATAACTCACATTTATTGAGCACCTACTACTATGAGCTAGATGCTGTTATAAATGCTTTACAAATAGTAACTCATTTCATCCTCAGAACAACCCTATCTTATAGATTGGGAAACTGAGCTCTGGAGAGGTGAAATAACTTGCCCAAGTCACATAATTTTCCGTTGGTAGAATTGAGTTATGAAGCCAATAAATAAGGCCCCAGAGGCCATATCCTGTAAAGAAAAAAAGATGGAAAAATGGAAAGGATCACTTCCGAAAAAATAATTTTCGAAACATTTGGTGGTCTTTCTCTAACAATGAGTAATTCAGAGATTTACATGCTTGATGAATACTTATGGAGCACACACTATGTGTCAGGCATTCTGCTAATTCTTAGAAAGTCAAGGAAAAGTAAATGTAAATTTCAAGTGTCCTTATGGGGACACACAGTCTAGTGGTCGTGGCAGAGATCCATACATGATTTGCAGAGTGCTCTGGGGCCACTGGGGGGCGCTCAACCAGGCTTGGCAGGGTCAGGGGAAGCATCCTGGTGAAGATAACACAAATGAGTGTTATAAAAGACAAGCAGGATTCAGTGAGGCAATCACTGGCAGGTGGAGAGAGACACTAGGAAACGAGAACAGTAAGTCCATAATTAGGATGGAGTAGAACATGCAGGGAACAACCAGGCCACAACTGTTAGAATGGGATTTAGTGTGGCCAGAGACCTGGTCTGAGTGTACACCTCTGTAGTCCCTGGCACTTCCCATCAGAACGTAAACCCTGAAACGGCAGAGAATTGTCTGTTTTGGTCACTATTACATCACCAGTGCCTGGTACAAGGTGGTGCCCAATACATATTTGTTAAGTACACACATATACGTGTGGATGAATGGTACACTAAATAAATACTTGTTGAGTGAATTATTTAACAATAAACAGGGAGCACCACTGCAAACGAGGCTGGGCAAGCCTCTAGCTTTCCTGTATACTGCATCTGATATAAACCCAATCAACTATCAATCAAAGTACCTCGAGCTGGATCACGCGGTGCCTTGGGGCCAAGCACACGCATTTAAACTTTATCGTAATGATCAGAGTGAACCACTGAAGTGCCTCAAGCTGGGGAGTGACATGGCCAAACAGCAAGCGAGAAAGAGGACTCTGGTGGCAGTTTGGAGAACAGTTTAGAGGAGGAGAGACCAACGATGGGAAAACTCCACGGGGCTATGCAGGACTCTCTCACAGGAAGCTCCGGGAAAAGGGATAGAACAGTGAACGGAAAAGTTAGCATTCAAAGCAGGGTTCACTCTCGCTTTTAACAACTCCACGCAATAAAAATTTGGATAAAAGCAAAGTAGAGGGTCAATGAATAATTTCACAAAGACTGGAGAGACAGGGTGTCCTATGGTGACACTAGCTGAGAAAAATCAGGAGATTTAGGATTTGGCCCTGGCGCATCTTTAGCCTATGGTGTGGTTGTTAGCAACTTGCTGGACTTCTGAGGGCCTGCTTTCTCCTTCTGTAAAACAAAGAGGCTGAGTCATTTCTCAAAGTTCTCCTCTGGCCCTACCATCCCAGGATCATTGATTCTATGACCTTCTGATCCCTGTGATGAGTTTTAAATTGCTGGATAGTGAACTGCATAGCACTTAGACCCACAGATTGAAATGATTTCGGAGGAGAAAATTACTGCAGTGTTATTAAGTTCAAACCTCTCATTTAACAGATGAGGACACCAATGTTCAGCCCTGTTAGTTGAAATGGCCAAGCTTATGTAGCTCGTTGAGGGCAGAAGAGAAGATAATCCCACTCTTATCATCAAATTACATGAACCTGTTTATATATTATCAAAAAATAGGCAACCTGGACCTGCACTTTTGGTACGTGTCATTTTAAGTTTGAATCCTCTGAACTCGTTAATAGTTTATTCCAAAAGAATTTTAATAGAATTTACGGTCTTTACTGATGAGTCTTCACACTTTCAAGTAGTAAATACAAAGGTACAAAAAAAAAAAACCCATCTCATGTTTTCATCTGTTGAACTCCTGTCTACTAAGTGTTAAAGGCACAAAGACAATAAGATCTGGACTAATTTCTAACATCTTACCAGTTCTAAAATACTATGGTGATCCATCCTGCTTTAAATTTTATCATGTATCCTAACCTAGCTAGGAGGGCAAATGCCACGCATGAGTGTTGGGTTGTGGGTTTTTTTAGTGCTGTTCAGGGTTTCGCCTTTATGGAAAGGATTTATAACGCCACAAAAAGTGCATGCTTACTTGTTGGGTGTTCCGTGGAGGTTGGTCAGTACGGTGAAGTTGTTTCTTACACTTCGCAAGCTGGCAAGGACCTAGAAGTAAAATGTTTCCACTGTTAGGAATGGTTAGGAACAAAAGGAGAGGAATGGGCCGGTTTAGAGGCTACACTTAGAAACTACACCCAGAGACGGAGCGAGAAGGAGGCAGGCCAGCATGATACATACCTGGGCAAAAGGCGTTACAATCAAGTCATCGCCATGTCTGGTGAAAAGAGAGAAAAGAAACATTTTGTAAATGCATTTGAATTATAACTGTGTCATATAAGCTGTAATATGAAACTTCATCAGTGTTAGCAATACAAATGTTATACAAATTCTTCCACCTGGATATAAGGCAGGACTGATTTAGGTGCAGATGGGGATTTCAGGAACCTGAAAGAAAAAAACCCACCAGGTTCATGGCTCCTGGATATACAGTGGCTATACATAAAAACACTTGCAAGTAAGCATAGATCTTCAGGGTGTTTTCCCATTAAATAGCAGACCCAGAGTACTGTAATTCAGAGCAATTTGTGGATTTTGGTGGCCACAGCCAGGAACTTCAAAAGGAGGGCTGCTCACAGGCACACACAGAGTTGGAAAAAATGGCGTCACAGTCTGGATAAAGGTTAACTTTGGATTTCCTCGCTTTTGTTGATTTGAACCACAGCCTTCATGCCATTTAAACACAGATTTCTGTCTGGGAATCCCATTACTTTTTGTTTTTAAGACAACTTTTTTCTTAAAGTACCGAAGGAAAAGCTTTTAAGGGAGTGTAGTGTAGGGACTGAACCTACTATTATATCATTGTCTCTCACTTTGTCCCAAAGATCTGATTCAGCTGAACCTAGTGTTACATAAATCTGTACTTAGGAAGAGTCAAAAGTGTGTTTTCAGAAGTGCACTCTCTCTCTGACACATGCTTTGATACCTCTTCTTAAATCCGCATTCAGCAAGGTCTCCATTAAAACCGTTAGAAGACAGGCTGGCCTGAGCTGCAGACGCACAATCAGGCCAATTCGTATCGCAGTGTAAATCCTAACAGTCGCACAGAAGGTGGCGGACAGTGAGTTTCCTTCACTGTCTGATCATCTTCTCTGTCTTCACGATCACCACACGTATATGGCACCTTATTCGCTAACGACGGGACTGCAACCAATGGTTATTAAACACCTGCCCGGTACCAGGCATTAGGTGAGGCCTAGGGATCCAGGGTTGGATAACGCCTACACCCTTGGGGGCCTCTTCTCCAGCATGGGCTTTTACTTTGGGGTATTATTTAATACAATATTTTCCTTTCTACCTTGGTCTTTAGCTAGAAGTCCCCCTTCAATTTCATTAAACTTCCTGTGCATCTGATTTGTACAGTGACTAAGTGACTATAAAAAGAACACTGACAAGAGTAAGTGTTCTTTGAGTGATTACCATCTGTCAGCCTCTGCATGAAATCTCATTTAATTCTTGTAACAAGAACTGGGGCAATGACTCTTATTCCCATTTTATAGGTAATATCAACGCTCAGAGCAGGTAAGCAACTGCTTAGCTAGCACACAGCTAATAAATGAAAGAACTAAGACTGATTCCAAAAATCTATGCTTTTAAACATTACGTTTCCTGTTTTATGACGACCCTGCATAGTTGATTGAATTATACAGAATTCATGATCCCCACAAATTAAAACAGAGGAGACAGAAAAATGTCCAAAACACGGCAGTAGATATTATAAATACAGAATGAGAAAATACAAACAATTGATACTTAATGGGGTGCAAAGGAGATGTGATAATTACAGATTAGACATAGTAGAAAAGGCTTGATTGAATGAGTGGTATTCGAGATGAACCTGGAAGGGCAGGCTTTAAAAGGCACGGATGGTAGGTGCTACTAATGAGAACAATGCAAGAACCGAGGCATTGAAATGGGAAAGTCCTGAACATGGAGATGCTTGGTGGCTGTTTAGAGCCGAGCAGTGACAGACATTTGTAGGGGATAAGACTCAAAGGTCCCCCCACACCCAAGTTATGGACATTGTGGACAATGGTTGTGGAGCTGGTGCTCAACTCAGTAAAAGAAATGAGCCAGTGAAGGTTTCTAGTGAGAAAGGCAAACAGAAAAGTGCTTTAGAAAGTATTGGGTTGACCAAAAAGTTTATCTGGTTTTTTTTTTTTTTTCTTTTTGGCTGCGTTGAGTCTTTGCTGCTGCATGGGTTTTCTCTAGTTGCAGCGAGCGAGGGCTACTCTTTGTTGCAGTGTGCGGGCTTCTCATTGTGTGGCTTCTCTTGTTGTGGAGCACAGGCTCTAGGCACACAGGCTTCAGTAGTTGTGGCTCACGGCCTCAGTAGTTGTGGCTCGCGGGCTCAGTAGTTGTGGCTCGAAGGCTCTAGAGTGCAGGCTCAGCAGTTGTGGCGCATGGGCTTAGTTGCTCCACGGCACATGGGATCTTCCCGGACCGGGGATGGAACCCGTGTCCCCTGCATTGGCAGGTGGATTCTTAACCACTGAGCCACCAGGGAAGTCCCAGGTTTTTCCATAACATATTGCGGAAAAATCTGAACAAACCTTTGGGCCAACCCAATAAAATGCTATGGATACAAGAGATGGATGGAAGAGAGGACAGAGCCAGGAAGATGGGTTAGGGGGATATCGCCGTCATTCGGATGAGAAGACATCGGTGAGGCAGAGGAAGAAACAGGAAAAGACAAATGGAATAGACCCTGAACGTCTTGCCAAGGACTTGGCATTGAATTGGATAAGGGGTCATAAAGAAATACTATTTTCAGTTTTAAAAATGGGTATCTGGGAAAATAGTGAAGTTGTGAGTAAAAGTTAAAAAGTGAGGAGTTGGAAGAGACGTGTCACCTTCTCACATGTTGAGTTTTAAGGTATTCGTTGATATCCTGGTGGAAACAGCAAGTGGGAAGACTGAAATATGGGGGTTAGAGCTAGAGATTTAGGAGGTACCTACAACAGTGGGGCCCCTTAAAGCAATGGCAGGGGTGTATAGAGAGAGAGAGTCAAAGGGAGAACCTCAGGGCTCTTGTTAAGAGAGGAGTAGTTGTGATAAATGCAGGGTGGCGGGCTATTACAAGAACTGCCCCTTCCCAAGCTATTTTTTGGAGATGGGTGAAATATCTTTCTATTTGTTCAGATTTCTGCTGTGAAGTTCACATTGTTCAGAAGACATCAGGGTGAGCTAGGTATAAAATGACAGTGCTAGACTTAAGTAGGTCATCTATGGCTCCTGGATTTCTGGAGTCTACATGTCCAACAAAAGTTAGATAATACAAGCAAATCTCATACATATGTAGTACCTAAAGCTGATGTATTGTTGCATGAGTGGGGAGCTACTAAAACTAAAAAGCTACTAATCATTAGTACAAACTAATGATTAAACACAGGTTAAAAGAAAAAACACATTAAGAGAGGGCTCGGTGTCAAAATGACTATTATCATGAAATTTTGAAGTTTAGGAGAGCAGAACACTCAGAGGCAAGAGACGAATTTTCAGATCCCCAGCACTGGGTCCCTTAAAGAATTGGAGCTGTAAAAGCTAACGCTGTATATCAGACAGTAGTTGCTAGAGAAATGATCAGGTAATTCATAGATAACTCATAGCAAGTTGAAGAAACAAAAGAAAAAAGCTTCTATTTGAGTATAGCCAGATTATTTATAAAACCGTTCTCAATTTTTAAAATCATAATTTGGTACATTAATAATAAAATGCATGAATGTAACAAAACACTTGATTGGTTATGAAAACTGATGTACTTCTTAGTTGTCCAAAACACTAGAGTGGACAATACCTCAGGAACGAGGCCAGATATTCAGAACCGTGGCACGAGCACCATCTAGTGACAAAACTAGCACATTACAAGTTTGTAGGATAATTGGAGATAGAACTCTGTGGGTCTTAGAATTGAGTGTAGGTCTGCTCTCAACAATGAATGCTTTTCTAGGAAGCAAAAATGCTGCTTCCTACTGCTACGCTCTGGGTTTTATTAATATTAACTTCCTCTGTTTCATGACTACACGTACTTTTCTTGTAATACTAATTTTCGTCTGCCTTAGAGAGAGACATATGCTATTGTAGTTAAGAGCACAGCTTTTGGAGCCAGTGTTGGTTTGTTTCTCAGTTGCACTATTACTAACTATGAGACATTAGGCAACCTCTCTATGGCTCACTTTCTTCACCTGTAAAATAGGGTGTTGTGAGAATTAAATAAGTTATTATATATGTACAACTCTTACAACAGTGCTAGGCACATAAAGGCACTTTCATTAGTTATAGTTATTCGTATTAGTAGTAGGTATCATTATTTCATTATAGTAGGTTTCATGTCTATCTTCCCAGCTGGTGAGAACTTCTTTAGGGTAGTCATTTCTGCCCCCATTACAATCAAGAGAACTAATATTTATATTGTACCTTACAGTTTACAAAGCATTTTCATGTCCCTTATTTCATGTGGTAAGAGTATGTTCTTGACCCTGGGGAATGGTGCAAGCACCTATCTTGTTGGTCAAGCCTGAAACCTTCTTTTCCCTCATCCCACAGTCAACCACCAACATATGCTGATCCTAACTTGCAAATATTTATTAATCGCCCACTGGATCTGTTCTAATGTAGATCCCCATCCTTTAAGATGCAGATTACCGAAGCAGCTTCCCATTTGGCTCTTGGAAACATCTTTAGGCTTGTCCACCCTCTAAAGTGTTTTGTTTTTGGTTTTTTTTTCCGGTACGCGGGCCTCTCACAGCTGTGGCCTCTCCCGTTGCGGAGCACAGGCTCCGGACGCGCAGGCCCGGCAGCCATGGCTCACGGGCCCAGCCGCTCCGCAGCACGTGGGATCTTCCCGGACCGGGGCACGAACCCGTGTCCCCTGCATCGGCAGGCGGACTCTCAACCACTGCACCACCAGGGAAGCCCCCAAACTGTTCTTTAGACTGTAATCAGAGTTATCTTTCAAAAACATTCATCTGAATATGTATTTTCCTGTTTTAAAGCCTTTCGTAGCCCCCCACTGCTTGTCTGCAGCATAAATGCCAACTCCTCACATAGGCCCTTTGTGATGAGGGAACTGCTTACTTCTCTGGCTTCGTCTCTCACCACTTCCTCATGCTCTCATGTTCTCTGCCTGAGCCATATTGAGCTGTGGTCCCCCCAGATGTTCTTGACAACAAGAGAGTTAGTGAGCGCATAGCCCTTCCTCCTGCACACCTTTCTGCCTGGCTAACTCCTTTAGCTTAGCTGTAACCCCTCGAAGCAGGCTGCTCGCCTTGCCTGGCCAGATCTCTCAAAGTCCAGGGCAACCCTTTCCATAGACATTGCCCTTTTCTGAAGGTATTACAACTGCCTATTGACTTACTAATCTTTTAGCTCCCCTGAAGACAAAGAAAGTGTCTCATTTGTTTGCAAAGTGCCTAAAGGTAAGTAAATTTTTGTTAAAAGAAAGGATGTATATAATCTTCATAACAGCTGGAAAGGCAGGCAGAGCAGAGATTCGTATCATTCTTTTTATTTTTCATCATTATTTAGAGTCTGTTTATGTACTGGATAACCATATGGTTTAATCATCTAGACTCCCTGGATTTAAGCCGTGATTCCCCATTTACTGGGCAGGTTACTTAACCTCTCTGTACTTCAGTGTCCTCATCTTTAAGACAAGAAAATTACAGTACCAACTACCTTGGGGTTATAGGGATTAAATGAGTTAAAATATGTAAAGGACTTTAAATAGTATATAGGAAATGCTTAATAAACGTGTGCTTTTATTTACAGGTAATTTAGACACTACAAAAAATACTCAATGTCTTAAAGCCATGGTGCTAGTAAGTACGATGGCTGTAACTCAAGTCTTAGACACCACATTGTACTTTTTTGGTAGTCCATCAATAAACAGGTCTTAAATTTAAGTGCGCTCTTATTTCTGCTTTTCCTCTTGGTTCTCAGATCTCATTTCCCTTGACTGCTCTCTCTAGAGACTACTTACATCTCATACAAATGATGGCTTTAAAAAGTTCCTTGTCTGTGTAAGACTACAAATGGGATGACCAAATGAAGGAAACATGGCTCTTGCTTCCCTGTGGCTTTACTGGTAGGTAATTAAAACTTGGTTCTGTCCAGGGTGGTTCCCGCCACAGCTTGGGGTAATCTAACTGGCCTCACCAGTTTCCGGTACTTTATGTTCCTATTGGGAAATCTATACCTTGGTATACAAAGACATTACGCTAAAGATGACTACGACACAGGAAGAAGCCAATAAATTATTGCCACATCTAGGAAAGCATGTGAAATTTCCTTTTGGGATCCAATGGTGATCTTGTTTTCTTTACTAGAAAGCATTCTTTACTAGAACGAAACAGAAACCAATAAATTATTGCTACATCTAGGAGAGCATGTGAAATTTCCTTTTAGGATCCAATGGTGATTTTTTTTTTTTTTTTTTTTGCGGTATGTGGGCCTCTTACTGTTGTGGCTTCTCCCATTGCAGAGCACAGGCTCCGGACGCGCAGGCTCAGCGGCCATGGCTCACGGGCCCAGCCGCTCTGCGGCATGTGGGATCTTCCCAGACCGGGGCACGAACCCGTGTCCCCTGCATCGGCAGGCGGACTCTCAACCACTGTGCCACCAGGGAAGCCCCAATGGTGATCTTGTTTTCTTTACTAGAAAGCATTATTTCAGTCTCTCTTTTGTTGCTGTATGCTAAAGCCATTTTTAATGTTCCATTTACTTTTTAACTCAATATCTTTTTCACTCATTCTCCCTGCCTATATGTTTCCTCCTGAAAGAGCTGAGATGAGAAGTTTTAAAAAGCTAGTTTTGTCTCTACTGTTAAGATTTAATGCTGAGGAATTATGCAAAGTTTTCTACCTCGTGTGTAAATTCGTGACTGTTCTGTTCTGGAGAGAGGGGCTCCTGAGCGGGGAACATGCTGCAGCCCCCATCTAGCAGCCTTCACGTCAAGACTCGAAATCTATAATTGTCCTTCTTTTTCTTGGCTTTATGGGTAGAAGGCAGGAGAAGCAGTAAGAGGTTCAGGGGCTGCTGCTCCTCTATTTCAAATCACTGAAGAGTAATAATCAGGTGAAATAGCTTTGAGAGCATTACTTCAGGTTAGCTCAATATACCTGTGTAAAACTGGATTTTCCAACATGGTCCTGAAAAAACGAAATTTCAGAAGAATCTGGATATTCAAGTTCTACTTCTTGTTGTGTTGAGAAATATAAATTCCTAAACTGACAAACACATGAAAGTTTTACTGGCATGCTGAAATATTTGCAAAACAAAATTCTGGGCTATTTTTATTCACTCAAAGCTTTTAATATATCTTGTTATTAGTATCTTTGATAGGATGAGATCATGTTTACAACTGTGTTTTCTTGGGAAGGACCATTCTTTATTACGAAAGTGTGCCCTTATTATATTTTTAAGTTCTGGTTTGGTTTCTTTTTAATATCTTTATCAGAGTATAATTGCTTTACAGTACTGTGTTGGTTTCTGCTGTATAACATAGTGAATCAGCTATACATATACATACATCCCCATATCCCCTCCCTCTTGCATCTCCCTCCCACCCTCCCTATCCCACCCCTCTAGGTGGTCATAAAGCACTGAGCTGATCTTCCTGTGCTATGCGGCTGCTTCGCAGTAGCTATCTATTTTACATTTGGTAGTATATATATGTCCATGCCACTCTCTCACTTCGTCCCAGCTTACCCTTCCCCCTCCCCGTGTCCTCAAGTCCATTCTCTACATCTGCATCTTTATTCCTGTCCTGCCCTAGGTTCTTCAGAACTATATATATATATATATATATATATATATATATATATATTTATTTATTTATTTATTTATTTATTTTTTGGATTCCATATATATGTGTTAGCATACAGTACTTTTTTTTCTCTTTCTGACTTACTTCACTCTGTATGACAGACTCTAGGTCCATGCACCTCACTACAAATAACTCAATTTTGTTTCTTTTTATGGCTGAATAATATTCCATTATATATATGTGCCACATCTTCTTTACCGATTCATGGGTCGATGGACAGTTAGGTTGCTTCCATGTCCTGGCGATTGGAAATAGTGATGCAATGAACATTGTGGTACATGACTCTTTTTGAATTATATATTTTTCAGAGTATATGCCCAGTAGTGGGATTGCTGGGTCATATGGTAGTTCTATTTTTAGTTTTTTAAGGAACCTCCATACTGTTCTCCACAGTGGCTGTACCAATTTACATTCCCACCATAAGAGCAACAGGGTTCCCTTTTCTCCACACCCTCTCCAGCAATTATTGTTTGTGGATTTTTTGATGATGGCCATTCTGACTGGTGTGAGGTGATACCTCATTGTAGTTTTGATTTGCATTTCTCTAATGATTAGTGATGTTGAGCATCCTTTCATGTGTGTATTGGCAATCTGTATATCTTCTTTGGAAAAATGTCTATTTAGGTGTCCTGCCTATTTTTGGATTGGGTTGTTTGTTTTTTTAATATTGAGCTGCATAAGCTGCTTGTAAACTTTGGAGATTAATTCTTGGTCCGCTGCTTTGTTTGCAAATGCTTTCTCCCATTCTGAGGGTTGTCTTTTAGTCTTGTTTATGGTTTCCTTTGCTGTGCAAAAGCTTTAAAGTTTCATTAGGTCCCATTTTTTTATTTTTGTTTTTATTTCCATTTCTCTAGGAGGAGGGACAAAAAGGATCTTGCTGTAATTTTTGTCATAGAGTGTTCTTCCCATGTTTTCCTCTAAGAGTTTCATACTGTCTGGCCTTAGTCTGGTCTTTAATCCATTTTGAGTTTATTTTTGTGTGTGGTGTTAGGGAGTGTTCTAATTTCATTCTTTTACATGTAGCTGTCCAGTTTTCCCAGCACCACTTATTGAAGAGACTGTCTTTTCTCCATTGTATATCTTTGCCTCCTTTGTCATAGATTAGTTAACCATAGGTGCATGGGTTTATCTCTGGGCTTTCTATCCTGTTCCATTGATCTATATTTCTGTTTTTGTGCCAGTACCACACTATCTTGATTACTGTAGCTTTGTAGTATAGTCTGAAGTCAGGGAGCCTGATTCCTCCAGCTCCGTTTTTCTTTCTCAAGATTGCTTTGGCTATTTGGGGTCTTTTGTGTTTCCATACAAATTGTGAAATTTTTTGTTCTAGTTCTGTGAAAATTGTCAGTGGTAGTTTGATAGGGATTGCATTGAATCTGTAGATTGCTTTGTGTAGTATAGTCATTTTCACAATGTTGATTTCTCCAATCCAAGAACAGGGTATATCTCTCCATCTGTTTGTATCATCTTTAATTTCTTTCATCAGTGTCTTAGAGTTTTCTGCATACAGGTCTTTTGTCTCCTTAGGTAGGTTTATTCCTAGGTATTTTATTAATTTCTCTTTCAGATTTCTCTTTCAGATTTAATTTCTCTTAATTTCTCTTTAATTTCTTTAATTTCTCTTTCAGATTTCTCATCATTAGTGTATAGGAATGCAAGAGATTTCTGTGCACTAATTTTGCACCCTGCTACTTTAACAAATTCATTAATTAGCTCTAGTAGTTTTCTGGTGGCATCTTTAGGATTATCTATGTGTAGTGTCATGTCATCTGCAAACAGTGACAGTTTTATTTCTTCTTTTCCAATTTGGATTCCTTTTATTTCCTTTTCTTCTCTGATGGCTGTGGCTAAAACTTCCAAAACTATGTTGAATAATAGTGGTGAGAGTGGACAACCTTGTCTTGTTCCTGATCTTAGAGAAAATGGTTTCAGTTTTCACCATTGAGAATGGTGTTGGCTGTGGGTTTGTCATATATGGCCTTTATTATGTTGAGGTAAGTTCCCCCTATGCCTACTTTCCGGAGGGTTTTTTATGATAAATGGGTGTTGAATTTTGTCAAAAGCTTTTTCTGCATCTACTGAGATGATCATATGGTTTTTATTCTTCAGTTTGTTAATGTGGTATATCACATTGATTGATTTGCATATATTGAAGAATCCTTGCATTCCTCAGATAAAACCCATTTGATCATGGTGTATGATCCTTTTAATGTGCTGTTGGATTCTGTTTGCTAGTATCTTGTTGAGGGTTTTTGCATCTATGTTCATTAGTGATATTGGCCTGTAATTTATTTTGTGCGTGTGTGACATGTTTTTCTGGTTTTGGTATAAGGGTGATGGTGGCCTTGTAGAATGAGTTTGGGAGTGTTTCTCCCTCTGCTATATTTTGGAAGAGTTTGAGAAGGATAGGTGTTAGCTCTTCTCTTAATGTTTGATAGAATTCACCTGTGAAACCACATATTCCTGGGCTTTTGTTTGTTGGAAGATTTTTAATCACAGTTTCAATTTCAGTGCTTGTGATAGGTCTGTTTATATTTTCTATTTCTTCCTGATTCAGTCTCAGAAGGTTGTGTTTTTCTAAGAATTGGTCCATTTCTTCCAGGATGTACATTTTATTGGCATATAGTTGCTTGTAGTAATCACTCACGATCTTTCATATTTCTGCAGTGTCAGTTGTTACTTCTTTTGCATTCCTAATTCTGTTGATTTGAGTCTTCTCCCTTTTTTTCCTGATGAGTCTGGATAATGGTTTATCAATTTTGTTTATCTTCTCAAAGAAGCAGCTTTTAGTTTTATTGATCTTTGCTATTGTTTCCTTCATTTCTTTTTCATTTATTTCTGAGCTGATCTTTATGATTTCTTTCCTTCTGCTAACTTTGGGGGGGGGGGTTGTTCTTTTTTCTCTAATTGCTTTTTTTTTCTTTTGAATTTTATTTTATTTATTTTTTTATACAA
Organism: Tursiops truncatus; assembly: GCF_011762595.2. Lineage (NCBI taxonomy): Eukaryota > Metazoa > Chordata > Mammalia > Artiodactyla > Delphinidae > Tursiops > Tursiops truncatus. The sequence goes on from NC_047034.1 coordinate 127,138,817, forward strand.
CATGTTCTTATTAGTCATCCACTTTATACACATCAGTGTAAGCATGTCAATCCCAATTTCCCAATTCATCCCACCATCACCACCCCCACCCGCCGCTGCTCTCCCCCCTTGTCCATACGTTTGTTCTCTACATCTGTGTCTCAATTTCTGCCCCGAAAACCAGATCATCTGTACCATTTTTCTAGATTCCACATATATGCTTTAATATGTGATATTTGTTTTTCTCTTTGAGACTTACTTCACTCTGTATGACAGTCTCTAGATTCATCCACATCTCTACAAATGACCCAATTTTGTTCCTTTTTGGCTGATTAATATTCCATTGTATATATGTACCACATCTTCCTTATCCATTCATCTGTCAATGGGCATTTAGGTTGCTTCCATGACCTGGCTATTGTAAATAGTGCTGCAATGAACATTGGGGTGCATGTGTCTTTTTGATTTATGGTTTTCTCTGGATATATGCCCAGTCGTGGGATTGTTGGGTAATATGGCAATTCTATTTATAGTTTTTGAAGGAACCTCCATACTGTTCTCCATAGTGGCTGTATCAGTTTACATTCCCACCAACAATGCAAGAGGGTTCCCTTTTCTCCACACCCTCTCCAGCATTTGTTATTTGTAGATTTTCTGATGATGCCCATTCTAACTGGTGTGAGGTGATACATCATTATAGTATTGATTTGCATTTCTGTAATAGCTAGTGATGTTGAGCAGCTTTTCATGTGCTTCCTGGGATCTGTATGTCCTCTTTGGAGAAATGTCTATTTAGGTATTCTGCCCGTTTTTTGATTGGGTTGTTTGTTGTTTTGATATTGAGCTGCATGAGCTGTTTATATATTTCAGAGATTAATCCTTCGTCCGTTGATTCGTCTGCAAATATTTTTCACATTCTGAGGGTTGTCTTTTTGTTTTGTTTCCTTTGCTTTGCAAAAGCTTTTAAGTTTTACTAGGTCCCATTTGTTTATTTTTGTTTTTATTTCCATTACTCTAGGAGGTGGATCAAAAAAGATCTTGCTGTGGTTTATGTCAAGGAGTGTTCTTCCTATGTTTTCCTCTAAGAGTTTTATAGTTTCTGGTCTTACATTTAGGTCTCTAATACACTTTGAGTTTATTTTTGTGTATGGTGTTAGGGAGTGTTCTAATTTCATTCATTTCCATGTAGCTCTCCAGTTTTCCCAGCACCACTTATTGAAGAGACTGTCTTTTCTCCATTGTATATCCTTGCCTCCTTTGTCATAGATTAGTTGACCATAGATGCATGGGGGTTTATCTCTGGGCTTTCTATCCTGTTCCATTGATCTGTGTTTCTGTTTTTGTGTCAGTACCATATTGTCTTCATTACTGTAGTTTTGTAGTATAGTCTGAAGTCAGGGAGGCTGATTCCTCCAGCTCTGTTTTTTTCCCTCAAGACTGCTTTGGCTATTTGGGGTCTTCTTTGTCTCCATACAAATTTTAAGATTTTTTGTTCTAGTTCTGTAAAAAATGCCACTGGTAGTTTAATAGGGATTGCATTGAATCTGTAGATTGCTTTGGGTAGTATAGTCTTTTTCACAGTATTGATTCTTCCAATCCAAGAACATGGTATATCTCTCCATCTGTTGGTATCATCTTTAATTTCTTTCAACAGTGTCTTATAGTTTTCTGCATAAAGCTCTTTTGTCTCTCTAGGTAGGTTTATTCCTAGGTATTTTTTTTTCTTTTTGTTGCAATGGTAAATGGGAGTACTTCCTTAATTTCTCTTTCAGATTTTTCATCATTAGTGTATAGGAATGCAAGAGATTTCTGTTCATTAATTTTGTATCCTGCTAGTATACCAAATTCATTGATTAGCTCTAGTAGTTTTCTGGTGGCATCTTTAGGATTCTCTATGTATAGTATCACGTCAGCTCCAAACAGTGACAGTTTTACATTTTCTTTTCCAATTTGTATTCCTTTTATTTCTTCTTCTTCTGTGATTGCCGTGGCTAGGACTTCCAAAAGTATGTTGAATAATAGTGACGAGAGTGGACATCCTTGCCTTGTTCCTGATCTTAGAGGAAATGTTTTCAGTTTTTCACCATGGAGAATGATGTTTGCTGTGGGTTTGTCATATATGGCCTTTATTATGTTGAGGTAGGTTCTCTCTATGCCCACTTTCTCGAGAGCTTTTATGATAAATGGGTGTTGAATTTTGTCAAAAGCTTTTTCTGCATCTATTGAGATGATCATATGGTTTTTATTCTTCAATTTGTTAATATAGTATATCATATTGATTGATTTGTGTATATTGAAGAATCCCTGCATGCCTGGGATAAACCCACTTGATCATGGTGTATGATCCTTTTAATGTGTTGTGGGATTCTGTTTGCTAGTCTTATGCTGAGGATTTTTGCATCTATATTCATCGGTGATATTGGTGTGTAATATTCTTTTTTTGTAGTATCTTTGTCTGTTTTTGGTATAAGAGTGATGGTGGCCTTATAGAATGAGTTTGGGAGTGTTCCTTCCTCTGCAATTTTTTGGAAGAGTTTGAGAAGGATGGGTGTTAGCTCTTCTCTAAATTTTTGATAGAATTCACCTGTAAAGCCATCTGGTCCTGGACTTTGTTTATTGGAAGATTTTTAATCACAGTTTCAATTTACTTACTTGTGATAGGTCTGTTCATATTTTCTATTTCTTCCTGCTTCACTCTTGGAAGGTTATACCTCTCCAAGAATTTGTCCATTGCTTCCAGGTTGTCCATTTTATTGGCATAGAGTTGCTCGTAGTAATCTCTTCGGATGCTTTGTATTTCTGCAGTGTCTGTTGTAACATCTCCTTTTTCATGACTAATTTTATTGATTTGAGTCCTCTCCCTCTTTTTCTTGATGAGTCTGGGTAATGGTCTATCAATTTTGTTTCTCTTCTCAAAGAACCAGCTTTTGGTTTTATAGAATCTTTGCTATTTTCCCCTTGTTTCTGCTTCATTTATTTATTCTCTGATCTTTATGATTTCTTTCCTTCTACTAACTTTGGGTTTTGTTTGTTCTTCTTTCTCCAGATCCTTTAGGTGTAAGGATAGATTGTTTATTTGAAATTTTTCTTGTTTCTTGAGGTAGGCCTGCATAGCTATAAACTTCCCTCTTATAACTGCGTTTGCTGCATCCCACAGGTTTTGGATCATCGTGTTTTCATTATCATTTGTCTCTAGGTATATTTTGATTTCCCCTTTGATTTTTTCAGTGATCTCTTGGTTATTTAGTAATGTATTGTTTAACCTCCATATGCTTGTGTTTCTTATGTTTTTTCCTCTGTAATTCATTTCTAATCTCATAGCATTGTGGTCAGAAAAGATGCTTGATATGATTTCAATTTTCTTAAATTTACTGAGGCTTGATTTGTCACCCAAGATATGATCTATCCTGGAGAGTGTTCCGTGCGCACTTGAGAGAAAGTGTAATCTGCTGTTTTTGGATGGAATGTCCTATAAATATCAATTAAATCTATCTGGTCTACTGTGTCATTTAAAGCTTCTGTTTCCTTAGTAATTTTCTGTTTGCATGATCCGTCCATTGTGTAACTGAGGTGTTAAAGTCCCCCACTATTATTGTGTTACTGTCGGTTTCCTCCTTTACAGCTGTTAGCAGTTGCCTTATGTATTGAGGTGCTCCTATGTTGGGTGCATATATATTTATAATTGTTATATCTTCTTCTTGGGTTGATCCCTTGATCATTATGTAGTCTCCTTCATTGTCTCTTGTAACATTCTTTATTTTAAAGTCTATTTTTTCTAAGATGAGTATTGTTACTCCAGCTTTCTTTTGATTTCCATTTGCATTGAATATCTTTTTCCATCCCCTCACTTTCAGTCTGTATGTGTTGCTCGGTCTAAAGTGGTTCTCTTGTAGACAGCATATATATGGGTCTTGTTTTTGTATCCATTCAGCAAGCTGGTGTCTTTTGGTTGGAGCATTTAATCCATTCATGTTTAAGGTAATTATTTATATGTATGTTCCTATGACCATTTTTGTAATTGTTTTGGGTTTGGTTTTGTAGGTCCTTTTCTTCTCTTGTGTTTCCCACTTAGAGAAGTTCCTTTAGCATTTGTTGTAGAGCTGGTTTGGTGGTGCTGAATTCTCTTAGCTTTTGCTTGTTTGTCAATCTTTTGATTTCTCTAGCGAATCTGAATGAGATCCTTGCCAGGTAGAGTAATCTTGGTTGTAGGTTCTTCCCTTTCATTACTTTAAATATGTCATGCCACTCCCTTCTGGCTTGTAGAGTTTCTGCTGAGAAATCAGCTGTTAACCTTATGGGAGTTCCCTTGTATATTATTTGTCATTTTTCCCTTGCTGCTCTCAATAATTTTTCTTCGTCTTTAATTTTTGCCAACTTGATTACTATGTGTCTCGGCATGTTTCTTCCTGGGTTTATTCTTATGGGATTTTCTGCACTTCCTGTACATGGGTGGCTATTTCCTTTCCCATGTTAGGGAAATTTTCGACTATAATCTCTCAAATATTTCCTCAGGTCCTTTCTCACTCTCTTCTCATTATGGACCCCTATAATGTGAATGTTGTTGCATTTAATGTTGTCCCAGAGGCCTCTTAGGTTGTCTTCATTTCTTTTCATCTGTTTTCTTTATTCTGTTCTGCAGCCATGAATTCCACCATTCTGTCTTGCAGGTCACGTATCCGTTCTTCTGCCTCAGTTATTCTGCTCTTGATTCCTTCTAGTGTATTTTTCATTTCAATTATTGTAGTGTTTATCTCTGTTTGTTTGTTATTTAATTCTTCTAGATGTTTGTTAAACATTTCTTGCATCTTCTTGATCTTTGCCTCCATTCATTTTCCGGGGTCCTGGATCATCTTCACCATCTTTATTCTGAATTCTTTTTCTGGAAGGTTCCCTGTCTTCACTTCATTAGTTGTTTTTCTGGGGTTTTATCTTGTTGCCTCATCTGGTACATAGCCCTCTGCCTTTTCATCTTGTCTATCTTTCTGTGAATGTGGTTTTTGTTCCACAGGCTGCAGCATTGTAGTTCTTCTTGCTTCTTCTGTCTGCCCTCCCGTGGATGAGGCTATCTAAGAGGCTTGTGCAAGTTTCCTGATGGGAGGGACTGGTGGTGGGTAGAGCTGGCTGTTGCTTTGGTGGGCAGAGCTCAGTAAAACTTTAATCCGCCTGTCTGCTGATGGGTGGGGTTGGGTTCCCTCCCTGTTGGTTGTTTGGCCTGATGTGACCCAACACTGGAGCCTATCCGGGCTCTTTGGTGGGGCTCAAGGCAGACTCTGGGAGGGCTTACACCAAGTAGTACTTCCCAGAACTTCTGTTGCCAGTGTCCTTGTCCTCACGGTGAGACACAGCCACCCCCTGCCTCTGCAGGAGACTCTCCAACACTAGCATGTAGGTCTGGTTCAGTCTCCTATGGGGTCACTGCTTCTTCCCCTGGGTCCTGCTGTGCACACTACTTTGTGTGTGCCCTCCAAGAGTGGAGTCTCTGTTTCCCCCAGTCCTGTCAAAGTCCTGCAATCAAATCCCGCTAGCCTTCAAAGTCTGATTCTCTAGGAATTCCTCCTCTCGTTGCTGGATCCCCAGATTGGGAAGCCTGGCATGGGGCTCAGAACCTTCACTCTAGTGGGTGGACTTCTGTCGTATGTGTTCTCCAGTTTGTGAGTCACTCACCCAGCAGTTACGGGATTTGATTTTATTGCGATTGCACCCCTCTTACCATCTCATGTGGCTTCTCCTTTGTATTTGGATGTGGGGTATCTTTTCTGGTGAGTTCCAGTGTCTTTCTGTTGATGATTGTTCAGCAGTTAGTTGTGATTCTGGTGTTCCTGCAAGAGGGAGTGAGAGCATGTGCTTCTACTCTGCCATCTTGAACAAATCTCCTTTCTAATTGCTTTAGGTGTAAGGTTAGGTTGTTTATTTGAGTTGTTTCTTGTTTCTTAAGGTAGGATTGTATTGCCATAAACTTCCCTCTTAGAACTGCTTTTGCTGCATCCCATAGGTTTTGGGCCATCATGTTTTCATTGTCATTTGTTTCTAGGGATTTTTTGATTTCCTCTTTGATTTCTTCAGTGATCTCTTGGTTCTTTAGTAGCATATTGTTTAGCCTCCATGTGTTTGTATTTTTTACAGTTTTTTTCCCTGTAATTGATATCTAGTCTTATAGCATTGTTGTCAGAAAAGATACTTGATACAATTTCAATTTTCTTAAATTTACCAAGGCTTGATTTGTGACCCAAGATATGGTCTATCCTGGAGAATATTTCATGCACAGTTGAGAAGAAAGTGTATTCTGTTGTTTTTGGATGGAATGTCCTATAAATATCAATTAAGTCCATCTTGTTTAATGTCTCATTTAAAGCTTGTGTTTCCTTATTTATTTTCATTTTGGATGATCTGTCCATTGGTGAAAGTGGGGTGTTAAAGTCCCTTACTATTATTGTGTTACTGTCGATTTCCCGTTTTATGGCTGTTAGCATTTGCCTAATGTAATGGGGTGCTCCTATGTTGGGTGAAAAAATATTTACAATTGTTATATTTTCTTCTTGGATTGATCCTTTGATCATTATGTAGTGTCCTTCTTTGTCTCTTATAATATTCTTTATTTTAAAGTCTATTTTGTCTGATATGAGAGTTACTACTTCAGCTTTCTTTTGATTCCCATTTGCATGGAATATCTTTTTCCATCCCCTCACTTTCACTCTGTATGTGTCCCTAGGTCTGAAGTGGGAGTCTTGTAGACAGCATATTTATGGATCCTGTTTTTGTATCCATTCAGCCAGTCTATGTCTTTTGGTTGGAGCATTTAATCCATTTACATTTAAGGTAATTATCAATATGTATGTTTCTATTACCATTTTCTTAATTATTTTAGGTTTGTTATTGTAGGTCTTTTCCTTCTCTTTTGTTTCCTGCCTAGAGAAGTTCCTTTAGCATTTGTTGTAAAGCTCTTTTTGTGGTGCTGAATTCTCTTAGCTTTTGCTTGTCTGTAAAGGTTTTAATTTCTCTGTTGAATCTGAATGAGATCCTTGCTGGGTAGAGTAATCTTGGTTGTAGGTTTTTCCCTTTCATCAATTTATATATGTCCTGCCACTTCCTTCTGGCTTGCAGAGTTTCTGCTGAAAGATCAGCTGTTAACCTTATGGGAGTTCCCTTGTATGTTATTTGTCATTTTTCCCTTGCTGCTTTTAATATTCTTTTCCTTGTATTTAATTTTTGATAGTTTGATTAATATGTGTCTTGGCATGTTTCTCCTTGGATTTATCCTGTATGGGACTCTCTGTGCTTCCTGCACTTGATTGACTATTTCCTTTCCCATATTAGGGAAGTTTTCAACAATAATCTCTTCCAATATTTTCTCAGTCCCTTTCTTTTTCTCTTCTTCTTATGGGACTCCTATAATTCGAATGTTGGCACATTTAAAGTTGTCCCAGAGGTCTCTGAGACTGTCCTCATTCTTTTCATTCTTTTTTCTTTATTCTGCTCTGCGGTAGTTATTTCCACTATTTTATCTTCCAGGTCACTTATCCGTTTTTCTGCCTCAGTTTTTCTGATATTGATTCCTTCTAGAGAATTTTTAATTTCATTTATTGTGTTGCTCATCATTGTTTGTTTGCTCTTTAGTTCTTCTAGGTCCTTGTTAAACGTTTCTTGTATTTTCTCCATTCTATTTCCAAGATTTTGGATCATCTTTACTATCATTACTCTGAATTCTTTTTCAGGTTAACTGCCTATTTCCTCTTCATTTGTTTGGTCTGATGGGTTTTTACCTTGCTCCTTCATCTGCTGTGTATTTCTGTGTCTTCTCATTTTGCTTAACTTACTGTGTCTGGGGTCTCCTTTTCACAGGCTGCAAGTTCGTAGTTCCCCTTGTTTTTGGTGTCTGCCCCCAGTGGTTAAGGTTGTTTCAGTGGGTTGTGTAGGCTTCCTGGTGGAGGAGACTAGTGCCTGTGATCAGAGGATGAGGCTGGATCTTATCTTTCTGCTGTGCAGGACCACGTCTGGTGGCGTGTTTTGGTGTGTTTGTGCCCCTTTTATGATTTTAGGTAGCCTCTCTGATAATGGGTGGGGTTGTGTTCCTGTCTTGCTAGTTGTTTGGCATGGGGTGTCCAGCACTGGAGCTTGCTGTTTTATGAGTTGTGATGCATCTTAGCATTGAGATGGCGGACCCTACGAGAGCTTTCGCCAATTGATGTTATGTGGGGCCTGGAGGTCTCTGGTGGTCCAATGTCCAGGTCTCTGGTCCAATGTCCCAGAGAACCCAGACCCTTTTGGGAAGTGTGAGGTCTTCTGCCAGCCTTCATTAGGTGTTCTGTAGGAGTTGTTCCACATGTAGATGTATTTTTGATGTATTTGTGGGGAGGAAGGTGATCTCCACTTCCTACTCCTCCACCATCTTGAAGGTACTCGCTCTTTTTTTTTTAAGGGAGAATGATACTAGTTAACTTACATATATAATCCTTACTTGCCTAAATCTAAAGTTGGCAACTCTATGTAGGTTCTAAAGTTAGGGGAGAATTTTTCCTGGTTGGTAAAATTGAAAAGAGGGTAACCATTAGTATTAGGGACCTGAACGCAGAGTCATTCAGAACTAGATGTCTGTTTCTACAGCTATAGACTGAGTTGGACTGTGGTCTTGAAAGTCTCTTCATGTTCAAAATTTCTATAACCTTTTTGTCCTAAGTAAGGAATCACTGGAGTTTAACCTGAAATTTGGTTAGAACCTGCTGGGAAGCCTCTGAGTGACGCTGAGATGCATCAGGCTGTTTGTCAGGAGTCTAGGGGGTGGGAGGAGGCATTAGCTGCCTTCCAAAGCTAGTCTTTCACCAGTGAAGCACTATGTGAATGAAGCTCTAATTACTTCAGCTCAACACATCTCCTATGCTCTCCCTCAGGGGAGTCTAGAAGGCTGTTAGTTTTGGTGGAAGAGAGAATTCCAGGGATGTTCACTGTCAAAGGCCCCATCCAAACCTTGGTCAGAAACTTCCTTGGTTCTACATGATCTACAGCAAAGAGGTTACCTCTACTCCACTCATGTTTTCTACCTGATAGGAGAGGTTCTACTTTGCAGTTTGAAGAACATAGGTAAATAAAGTCCCAAAGTTTTGCCTATGGTCTTTCTTAGCTACATCAAGGTATATAGCATGGCATAGAATCATGGGGGAGGGGAAGGTTTCTCATTTCTCAGTCTTCGGTTCATCATCTATAGAGTGGAGATAATAATGGTGCCTACCTGACGAGACTTTTGTAAAGATTAAAAGAGATAATGTACGTAAATGAACAGGGCCCTATAGTAAGCACTCACTAAATGTTTCCTTCCACACAGTAGCAGTGTTCCTCTTATCTTTCTTATTTAACTGTAACCTCCCTGAGAGCATGCAAACTTTTAGAGAATAACGTCTGTTTTTAAAGCATCTGTGATTTTTTCCCACTGTTCTGCTCACCTTTTATGCCCAAAGCCTGGCACACTGCATGGCACATAGGAGAACTTCAGTAAATTTTTGCCAAATGAGTGAATAAATGAATTTTGGTCCACCCAATGATTGAAATATTTTAGGGCATGGGTGCCTCTGTTAAAATTAGCTGGCGGAAATGCCCTGGGGAATACTTTTTTTTTTTTTTTTTTTTTTTTTGCGGTTACGCGGGCCTCTCACTGTTGTGGCCTCTCCCGTTGCGGAGCACAGGCTCCGGACGCGCAGGCTCAGCGGCCATGGCTCACGGGTCCAGCCGCTCCACGGCATGTGGGATCTTCCCGGACCAGGGCACGAACCCGTCCCCTGCATCGGCAGGCGGACTCTCAACCACTGCGCCACCAGGGAAGGGAAGCCCCCTGGGGAATACTTTTTATTGGTAGCTTTAAAATGCCCCCTGCCCCTTTCACAAGAGGGTGACTCTTTTTAGCTGCCTTTCCAACAGCAGAAGAGAGCCCAGTGGAATTTTCCAGCCTGGAGACTTTAGAGAGCTACTGATATTTTTATAACATATGATGTTAAATACAATTGTACATGTGCCTAGAGACCTTTTAAGGCATGAATTCCAGCATCCAATTTTATTTGGTTTCAGAAACTTAATAAACAAGTAACACAATCCGCTCATTGTTCTTTAAATAAAAATTAGAGATCTCCAATTAATAGCAGCAAAACAGAAACATCAGCCATGCTTAATAGGGTGGTGGAGTATGTTCTGTCTCACCCAGGAGCCAGGCAACAAGTGGGCATTGTGTTAAGGTTCCAGAGAAGGGACACAGACACGTGACTAGATGACAGCTTATTAAATGTCGCCCAGCAAAGGCCATTCAGACAGGATGTGTGTCACCAACCACCATTTTCCTTCTCTGCTGTAGCCTCATGCAAACTGCGCATGCCTTGGAAAGTTTGAGTGTGGTTTGCAAACAGTGTTAAGGTTCTCATGCCATAAACAATTCAGCAGTTCAGGAAATGAAGACAAATAATAATAATATTTTTTAAGTGTCAATAACCGAAGTAAATCAAACACTGTTGCCTGAGGTTTTAAACACTCTTGGGAACCCCGGCTACATATTTCTCATGCAAGAGAGCATTAATATCCTTAAGGTGGTCATTGTTGTCACCTCTGCTCTGTTCATTTTTCTCCTCCCTCTTCCCTGTGGGTTAAAGGGGAACAGTGCTGCTGCTCTGATGTGATGGGGTTAAAGTTGAGGTAAGTGTGAAACTGGGAGCCAGACAGCTCGTACTTACTGCTCGCTTGGAAGTGAAGAGTTTCTCGACATCGCCTTTGGTGACAAGTCATAGTCACTGTCTGATCTGTAGAGAAAGGACTCTCTGCGCTGGCTGTGCCCGGGAAAGGTGGCATGAAGTACCAGCCCAGAGGAAGAGCTGGCCTGGGGATCCAGCGGGCTCCGACCTGGGGAAGGGCCATTTTCCACATCAAAGCTTAAAGAGAAAGAAGAAAAGTGGTCACATGAGAAACATAGAGAAGGGCATCTGACACACATACATGGAGAACCCATGCGTGCCAGGCACGTTACATAGCACTTCACACTTCATGGAAAGTTTTAAGGCTCCAAATAGCTCTGAGTTGCAGTCATTCTCATTTTATACAAACGGAACAGTCCCACAGAAGTTCAGTCATCCGCAGAGACTGGAGCCAGGATTTGACCCTGGGAGCAAAGTCCCATGGCCTTTCAGCGGCATGAGCAACATTGACAAATTCATAAAATAAACTGTTGATAATAAGCGACTCCAGATATAGCATCTAACACAGCTCTAAGTGCCAGACACTCAACTATCACTTGAATGAGTCTTCTTAGCTGGGAGGCTTCTTCCTGCCATAAATAAATATCACAGTCTCATTAACGATACAATGTGCACATTTCTGAATGTTTCAGGAACAAAGTGCTATCCTGAAAACATGCACTAGCTGATTAAACCGGAGGCCCAGTCTGACACTTAATATTCATATCCAAGTTTAAGCACACACAATGACTTAATTAATCTAGTAATGCCAAATAGCCCTCCAGGGTTGCAGCGCTTTCTCTCTGGAGGAGGATACAGCTACTGACTCTGGCAGAGGAGTGCCATTGAGATTTCTGGTCAGTCTACCTCACTCTGGAAAGGTACCCTCAAGTCCAGAATTATTTGAACAAGCTCTGATCAATGAACACACAGGTGGGAGCAGTAGACATTTTGGCTGTTGTTTTCTCTCTCCTGGTCCTGGTGTTACTTTAGGCACTGTGTCCTTCCCATGCTCTCCACCATCCCCTATGCATTTTTCCTGCATGCACAACCTCCCTTAGCCTCAGATTGACAGTAACCCTCTTGCCTAGTATTTCTCTAGACCACTCACTGCTCTCTGACTAAAGCTCTGCAGAAAGGTGTTGGAGAAGGTACGGGGCTAAGGATGCTCTCTTTTCCAAGCTGGACCACAGCAGTGGGCTTCCTTTATACTCATCCAGCTGCCATAATTTATTTCTACATTTGTGGTTCTTTTCGTTCACTAGTTCTTATAGCCTTCTCTCTTGGGGTGGATTTTGCGTATATTTTTTTAGTTTATAAATTGCTTTCTGATCTATCATTCCATTTACAACACTTATCACGACCCTGTGATCTCAGTCTACATTTGAGGAAAATGAGGCTTAGAGAGATTTTAAACACCAGCTCAAAATCACAGGCTAGTAACTGTACAGTAAGAATTGCAAGACCCAAGTCTTCCAATTCAGGCTTCGACAACCTCAGACTTCAGTAATCACAGAACTCCAGAACGGCTCACTGGATCACTGAGTGCAGTTTCCCCTCAGTCTCTATATTGAAGCGAAACGTGTGTTTGGTATGTAGAGAGTCAATCGGATTATGAGCAACCTTGGCTGTTACCTTGGATGAAGACAGGGGAGGCAGTAAATTACCCAGAGGCTGTAGGTTTCACTGAAACAGGGAAAGAAGAAATGAAAGAATTCAGGGTCATAATCCTTCCCTGGAGACCATTCCGAGAAGCTGCTTTTAGCCAACCCACAAACTCCAGGTGTCTGATAAGAAGCAGCAAGTGAGAACCTCCAGTTAAGAGAACAAGGAAGAGCCATAACAACCCAATGTATGTATTTGGGCTTTCACGGTACTGCAGATGGATTTTCACAGCAGGCTCACGGTCTGGGATGGGACTGTCTTTCAGAGACTGCAGGCAAGCAGGCAGGTGGGCAATCACTCACACATTTCAGCCTGTTTGCCAGCCTGCCTGGAGGTAGAGCTATGTTGTAAGGCAAATACATTGCAGCAAGTGAAAATATAACGTAAGCTGACTTGCACAGTTTCCTTGGGTGAGATCTGTACTAGTTGCTGAGCAAAATAAAAGAGCTCCTTTGTGGATAAGGACTCCTTTGTGCCACCCAGAGCTTGTAGAACTAGGACTTGATGCTGGCTCTGAACTCTTTTTTTTTTTTTTTTTTTTTGCGGTACGCGGGCCTCTCACTGTTGTGGCCTCTCCCGTTGCGGAGCACAGGCTCCGGACGCGCAGGCTCAGTGGCCATGGCTCATGGGACCAGCCCTCCGGGGCATGTGGGATCTTCCCGGACTGGGGCACGAACCCGCGTCCCCTGCATCCGCAGGCGGACTCTCAACCACTGCGCCACCAGGGAAGCCCTCTGAACTCTTTTTAAGGACAAAGAGGGAAGGCTCTTAAAAGGTAAAGATGGGACTACATAAAGCTTAAGAGTGGGCATAGGGCTTCCCTGGTGGCGCAGTGGTTGAGAGTCCGCCTGCCGATGTGGGGGACAGGGGTTCGTGCCCCGGTCCGGGAAGATCCCACATGCCGCAGAGCGGCTGGGCCCGTGAGCCATGCCCGCTGAGCCTGCGCGTCTCCGCAATGGGAGAAGCCACAACAGTGAGAGGCCCACGAACCGCAAAAAAAAAAAAAAAAAAAAAAAAAAAGAGTGGGCATAAATAAGCTTTGAAATTTCACGAGTAATCATGTTGTAATTCATTTGGTATCTATCTGTACAGCCTTTATGGCTATTAAAACATTGAAATACTTTTTTTTTTTTGATGTGGACCATTTTTAAAGTCTTTATTGAATTTGTTACACTATTGCTTCTGTTTTATTTATTTATTTTTTTGCGGTACGTGGGCTTCTCACTGTTGTGGCCTCTCCCATCGCGGAGCACAGGCTCCGGACGCGCAGGCCCAGCGGCCATGGCTCACAGGCCCAGCCGCTCCGCGGCATGTGGGATCCTCCAGGACCGGGGCACGAACCCGTGTCCCCTGCATCGGCAGGCGGACTCTCAACCACTGCGCCACCAGGGAAGCCCTATGTTTTGGTTTTTTAACCCCGAGGCATGTGGGATCTCAGCTTTCCAACCAGGGATTGAACCTGCACCCCCTGCACTGGAAGGAAAAGTCTTAACCACTGGACAGCCAGGAGAGTCCCTGAAATGCTTTTGTAACAGTTGGCAGCCAGTCACTGCCCCAGACCGTCCAGGATCTGCTGATGACTGGAACAGCAGGGGGCCTCAAGCTTCAGCATGGTGGTCTGTGCCCATGTGGTACCAGTCATTACATATTATGAATGCCACTGCTGTGTATATCTGTGCTAAAATCTTAGAAGAGGTGCCAAGTGGGTATGCCTACCAAGCTCTCAGAACATTTTCCATTGAGGGTTTCCACCAAGACTCACTCTGCCCTCTTTCCTGCTGCAGGCATTCCTAGTGGGCAGAAAGTAAGTCCACAAGTATTACCCTTTATGTAGATGTCACAAAGCATCTGCCCCCAGTGTTAGCAGGAGTACCAGGAGGTTTAGTCCTGCCAGGTAAGCAGGGACTAGGCCCGGACACTAAAACTCCCTCCATGCTGCTTTCCTTTGTTTTCTTCTTTTTCTTTTTTCTTTCTTCTTTACCCTGCCTAAACTCATAGAAGAGCTTGCGGGAATTCAGAAAAAGCCAAGGAAGAATTCTCTGGGGCAAAGAAGCAGTTTCAGGGAGACAAATGGCCTTTCATATTCCCTGGGGCACTGTTTCAAAGCAACCAACACAGATGTACAACTTAGGAACAAACATGAATCACCAACCAGACACCAGCTCCAGTCACAGCAAAATTAGTGGGCAGACATCACAATACGTCCCACAGATCCAGGGTGGGAAGAGGGGAGTGGGCAAGGGGAAGACGGAGGACAGGCTTAACAAGCAAAACGAACATGCCGCATAAACTGAAATACAATTAGGGAAAAAACAGAATCTGAAATATCGGAAGCGAACATACAAATGGGGTCATTATTTATTTAGAGTAATTTTTGGCCCTGCCTTAATCAGGACTCATTTTTCACTTTTAGGCTTCTTTATATTAAAAAATACTATTATAAAAGTAAATAAAAATGTTATATAAAATATAAACAATAGAGAAAAAATATTAGCAGGTTAGTATTTTCCTTCTGAGTGTTAATATTTTTCCTGCAGGCTTGAATCGTGATTTTTTTTCTCATAGTGTGCAGTTTTCAGAATTATCATTTTCCATGCCCATGGAACTTAATGGTTCATCCAGAATTTGTGCCGAACTTCCTCAGGCATTTTCCCTATTGTGGGTCACTGAATTTCTAATTTTAAATAACATTTTAAGTGATACCTTTGAGCTTACAGTTACTTCAACATTCGGATGACGTCACTGAGAAGTTTCAGATAGACTGAGAGGATGTCATGCACAAGTTTCTGAATAGTTGATGGGACCTGCCCACAGCCAGCATAGGGACTGAAACAGTATTGAAAGTGGCCTTTTTTCTAGGATCAGAGACACTCCCCCCACCCCCAAGTCCTGCTCTCTGACGTCCAGGATTCTGTATGCTGCTGTCCCCTGTGATTCTGCCTGCCTCAGCAGATCGCCCTGGACTGAGTCAATTGCTTGTTGTCTAAGACCTAATATTTTAACAACTTTCTCCCGCTTTGATTCTAGAGGTCTCAGCTTCTTGAGGCAGCGGTGGTAGTGGGTGATGCTGTGTGTAAGAGGTGGTGCTCCCCGTAGCTGGAACGCCCTTCTCCCCACTGTCTCTAATCGATCACTACTTCAAATTCAGCTCGTGCCACCTTCTCCAGTAAATATTTTCTAACATTGCAGCTACCAGTTCGATTTAGATATGTACTCCTCTTCTGTGTTCTCCTAGACTCCTTTACAGCAGTACCTGATCACAGTACTTGTAATCGCTATTTAATTTTCCATTTACTTAATTATCCACTTATTTAGCTGCTCCCCGATAGATTCTTATCTCCTAAAGAGAAGGGACCCAATATTACTCACTTTTGTATCCCAGGCAACTGGATTGGAGCCTTGTAAATAGTAGGTCTATCAAAAAATGTCAGCTGAACCAATGAAAGTCAGTTTACTATGAAATGTTTCTCCTGTCCCTTCCCTCTTCCTGCCTCCTTACCCTCATCTCAATTCCCACTGGCAGGGGTTTCTTCTGTTTCCTTCAAATGAATCTATACAGATGCGGCATTAACTTATTTGATAAGCTTTGTGAGACAATGATCTAAAAATAAAAATAAGGCTTCCCTGGTGGCGCAGTGGTTGAGAGTCTGCCTGCCGATGCAGGGGATGCGGGTTCATGCCCCGGTCCGGGAAGATCCCACATGCCGCGGAGCGGCTGGGCCCGTGAGCCATGGCCGCTGAGCCTGCGCGTCCGGAGCCTGCGCTCCGCAACGGGAGAGGCCACAACAGTGAGAGGCCCGCGTACCGCAAAATAAATAAATAGACAAACAAACAAATAAATAAATAAAAAGCACAGCTGTGTTCTCCCTGAACAAAACAAACTTATATACAAAAATCACTGGCTTAGATGTTTGAGATGGTGATGTCTTTACACAAACCCCCATGATGGGAAAAGCCCTCCTATACCAGCTTCTGTCTGCCATCTTCTCGTCTCTTTCTTTTTAATAAAAGCAGGAACATTCTCTGCCCCACTTTCTCTCCTGGTGGACTCCATTGCCTAGGAATCCATGCAAAGCCAGCCCTGCACTGGTGCTAAGAGGGAGCCAGCAGGCGGCAGAAGACATCTACAGCTTCCCCAGCCTCCACTGCCCAGCCTCCAGCTGGAGCAGGTAGGGCCGCTTGCCAGTCTCCGAGGGAGAAATAGGACTGAAGCCTTATTCATAAGCCTGGCAGGAAAAGTCAGGGATAAAGAACAGAATCACAAGGTGTACATGAAACCTTTTATTAAACGAAGAGAAGCTCTATTTCCAAGAACTCAAACTAAGCCAGGTGGCTGCAGAATTGCCTGCAATTGTCCCCAGAGTGGTTGTTTCCTGATCCCCAATTACCTGCACATACCTCAATTTATGTAACAAAGAGTTATGAAGCAACAGCCTAGGAATCACTCATTTCTGAATCAGAGGAGACTTTTCTTTGACAACTCATTCTTTCTCTAGGTAATATGTTGTTGAATTCTCACAACTCTGGGCTGATTCTCTTCCCCCCATTTCAAAAGGAGGAAACAGAAGCCTCCCAAGTGTGAAACTTCATTTGAAAAATTCTCAAGTGTGACCTCTTTTAATTTCATCCTGCAATCTGTGCCCAGGGTCCTCTTCTCCATGGCCTCACAGACTCTTTTTGATCCCAGAACCTACCAGCTGGATTGTATGTCTCTGCTTACATTATCTCTCTCACTCCAGTAGACTGTGACCTTGAAGCAGGGACTAAGCCTTATTCATTTTGTATTCCCAGGGCCCAGAACTGAGTTTCACACCAGAAGGCATCCAACAAATATTTATTGAATGAATGTGAGAATCTCACCAGTTTATATCTCTTATCTGACAAAAAGCCATTTTTATTTGGATTAAAACCTCTGGCAGATCTCAGAGGAGTCCCCAAATGGAGTCAATAGGGTCCTCTTTCTCCATCCTCCCTTCAGTATGCCAGGAACTCCATCCCACGAGTTTTGGAGAACTTTTTTGTCTATCATAAGGTGTATGGGTGTGCAGTGTGTGTGTATGTGTGTGTTTTTGGGCGGTGGTATATTTGTGAAAAAATGCTGTTTCTTTAAAATTCTGTTGGAAACTATTTCCCTCAATTATACTCAGAAACTAACATCATCAAATGCTTTCTTACCACTTGGATAAAAATAACCATTCACTTATATACTTACATTGGCCATCACCTCAATGTGCAACCTGGTCCCTATAGATGAGGCAGCTGCACAGGGGCATTCATTTTTACCCACAATGACAGTGACCCACCTTAGTATAATAAATGGCTGCAGGCTGCAGCCAGTCCTAATTTCTAATGAAGGACTTAACTGTGCAAAATCATAGTCAGCATGATGTAGAGCCCATGTCCCAGCTGAAAGCAGGCAGACCTCCTCTGGCCACAGTTATGGCAGAATATCGCAGTTTTGCCCTAAGAATCCAGTTCCAAAGTGTTGACTTCCCTCCCGTAGAATAGGAAGGAGAGCTATGATGTTCAGCTCATCTGAATTCCAGAAGCATCTTCCCACTGCTTTCCTTTTTTCCTAGGGGCTTTGAAAATTACATCCACTGCAACAATCCAAAGATGCTTTCCCCACAGAGAAGTTTAACCAGAGGGAGCAGAGTAATCCCGAAGAGCCCTGAGATTCTGGAGCCCTGGCTTCCAGCTCCCGCTCTGTGAAGAAATAACTGCTGCGAAACAGGCACTCCCCATATTCTGGCCCCCAAGCCTTAGTCTTTCCCCACTGAAATGAATCAAGAAATGAATCACTAGATGATCTTTGAGATGCCTCTGAGATTAAACATGTTACGAGATTTTAGAAATAGAAGATCAGTTCTCAAGTGTGGTTCAATGTGGTTTTACATTGTTAACGGTAACTCATTCACTGAACAAATATTTATTAGCATCCATTATGAAACAAGGCACTGTTCTAGGCCTGAGAATTCAGCAATGTATAAGACAGACAAGGTCCTTGTGGGGAGAGATGGACAATAAATAAATCAAATGAGATGATTTCAGAAAGTGATAAATGCTATGGGGAAGATAAAGCATAATGGTACGGTAGAAACAGGTTCGGAGAAGAATGTTTCTAGGTTGGGTGGTCAGCAGGCCCACTCTACACAGCCTCGTAGACTGTCTATTGCTTTACACCGGGTGCACCACCCATCTTCCTCAGATGCTGTCATTTGAGTTGAGACCTGATAGAGGTAGTAGTAAATTTTGTCATTGGGTTTCTTCCAATCTCTATTTCCATACACTTTTAAGCCAAAGAATTGTGTCAAATGATATTTGGGTTTGAATGTGGTGCCTTCTATTAAGCTAGTGATTTAATTTTCCTCTTCCCTGCTCGCCCCCCTTTCTGAGTTGAGTTAGGTGCTCCATTGTCTCATACAGCTATCTCTGTACTGATCTCTATCTATTGATATATCTCTACCATAACACTTGTCCAGAATAATTGTAAGTAAGTGTTCTAGTTTGCCCCCAAAGGGCTGTGTTCCTCAAAGACACAGAACCTCTTTTTCATATTATTTATCCCATTGCTAAGGGTCCTGCCTATCAGAGGTACTTAGCAAATGTCTGATGAATAAAAAAAAAATGAAGGAATAAATGGTTCAAGACCAGGAAACTTATTCTAGCTCCTCTTTGATGCCCACCACAGACAGCACAGACTTCTCCAACAAAATGGAGTGTAAGTGGTGTGGAGACATGGAGTCATCTCCTGCCCTCTACTGTGATCACCCCTAAAAGCCAGCTCCATAAAGAAGAACCAGGGGGTTGCTACCAAGTACCAAATACCACCTGCAAAGAATGGCTGGAATACCTTCCATAGGGCATCAAGCCCAAGAAGAAGGCAAATGATTCTATCTGGCAATGATCATCCTCATCTCTTGATGTTGATGGTGGATGGAAATGCCATGAATATTCCTCTTGATGTTCCTTTAGCTGAGGACTCTAATGTTGAAAGTTCTTTTATTTGTTGTTTGAGATCTTTTCTCAGGGTGTTAACATTTCACTAAGGAAATGCATAAACAAATAAGTAATATCAATACCTAATTTTTCTACTGGGATTATAAAATGAGGGTCATTTAAAAAAATCATTGTTTCAAATGCTTAGGAGCATATTTTAATGATCCTTTAATAACTTCACACTGTGTTTTTCCTATGTTACGTAATTTGATGCACAAGGAAAACAGGACCAAATGTAAACAATTCTACCTCATAATTTTAAGAACATTATTATTTCTAACCTACAAAGTGTTCTGCCCATCTATTTCCAGGTAAAAAATAATTTCAGAAATAGGAATGTTATAAAGTGTGTGTTTCTCTATGTTTTATAATTATGGCTGAAATTTCATATACCCACTCTCACACTTTCATCCACTAAAACCTTCTAAGAGCTAGGACAACTCTTAACAGTAAAGGTCACTTCCTATAGGACAGTGATTCATATCAATAGATAGATATCAGTGCAGAGATAGCTGTATGAGACAATGGAGCACCTAACTCAACTCAGAAAGGCGGGGGCGGGCAGGGAAGAGGAAAATTAAATCACTAGCTTAATAGAAGGCACCACATTCAAACCCAAATATCATTTGACACAATTCTTTGGCTTAAAAGGGTATGGAAATAGAGATTGGAAGGAACCCAATGACAAAATTGCACTTTGGATGTACAAATTATCCTACTAGCTCAATACTTTTCAGCCTACTCTCTCCAATTTCCCTAAAAGGTTATCATAAAATATATTCAAATGGTTTCTTAACAAAATAAAAATATTCTCATTTATAAGTTTGGTAGCCCTGCCAATAATAAACTCTAATAATTAAATAAAATATTTATTAAAATATATGGTACCAGCTTCCAGTGGCTGAGAGGCAAGTGAAACTACCTTTGAGAGAAATGAGATCAATCTAGGAAAACCATTTCTTACTCAACGAATGATGGTTTCAAGAAATTGTTTCTTTCTTTTATAAGTTCTCACATACCATCTGGAAATCTGTTTCAGAATTCTGCTTGAAATCTATAGTTAAAATATTGTAGATAAATGGTCATTTAGCATGTTTGTATATACTCCAGTGATGGGGGACATGTTAACCCCATGAGACACTGAATTTCACTTTTGTATTGATTTAATTGTTTTAAACTTGGGCCAGGAAACTTGAATTTATTTTAATCGTTAGCCCAAACCTCCTCTAGTAACCCCCACCAACCTCCATCCACTTACCCAGTCTCCCTCATTGTGGTAAATTAAGCCACCATCTATTCAGTTGAATCATCCATGATTTTACATCCTTCCTCAACCCTCCTTCTTCTTTTTCAGTTGGCCAGAAAGTCCTTTCCCTCCTACATCAAAACTGTACACTCTATCTCTGCTGCCATCACTGTTTCAGGGCATTAAAATCTCACTTGAACTAGCACAGCCACCCTATGAACCTCCTTGCTTCCACCCCTGCTCCATCCTCCAAACCCTTCTCCACATAACGGCAAGAGCAATCTCTTAACACACACAGCAAATCATGTCATTGCATTTAGCATAAAGTCCCTACATAGTATTGCCCCTGCCACCCCTGCAACCTCATCTTGTGCCACACTCCCCTTTGCTCAGTATGATTCATCTTCAAGGGCTTCCTTTTTGTTTCAGAAGCATGCCAAATCCCTTCCCACCTCAGCAATTTTGCATGTGTGTTTTTTTTCCACTGGTATATTTTCTTTGCTTTGAACAGTTCCTGGCTTATAGAAAGTGCTGAATAAATATTTGTTGAATGAATGAATAAATGCTGCTCTCTGCTTATTATCTCCTCTACTCTTTGTATGGCTGCCTTCTTCTCATTCTTTAAGCCTCGGATTAAGTCACCTCATAAAAATTCCTTCCCCAACCCATTGTTTAAGTAGGGCCCTTTTGCATCACAGTACTATTACAGCTTTTTGCTACATCTATTTTTATGTTCATTATTTTTGTAACTGTCTTCCTCTTGCATAAAACGCCAAGCTCCATGAGGATCATTTGTTGTGTTTACCAATGTATTAACTAGTGCCTG
Source organism: Tursiops truncatus (assembly GCF_011762595.2). NCBI lineage: Eukaryota > Metazoa > Chordata > Mammalia > Artiodactyla > Delphinidae > Tursiops > Tursiops truncatus. Next base: position 127,160,235 of record NC_047034.1, read on the forward strand.
GCAATGTGCTTGGCACATATTGCTAGTCCTGGACCAATGTCTATTCAATGGATTAGTGAATAAATGAATGAGTGTGTGAGTATATTAAACACCAACAATCAACTTACTGATTCATAGAAGATCCAACTTAATTGCTATTTTAAAAGCAACTCTTCTTCATTAGGAGAAGGACTCATTTATTGATTTCCTGTCATTGGTATACCACCCACACTAATCCTTAGGAAGCTCAAATTTAAAACATCAGTTGGCATAAAAACTTGTTAGAGGTTTGAAGCATTTTTTGTGATTATTACTCTGGGCTTATTTCAGAAAATGAGACTAGTTTTGAGATCAAATTTCACAAGTTGTTGACCTTTCAGAGAGAGCTTCATGTAGGTGATGAGGTCTGCACTGAGGCTGCATTTCCAGTCCTAAGTTTGTGAAATGGCATTACTTAATGTTTCAAGAACTTTGTATTTCAAAAAATTATATTCTCTTGAGAATGAATAGGATATATACCTCCCTTTTGGTGGAGTCAGGGGGTGGAAGGAGTGGCAGTATGGTTTGCTATTAACTTAAATAATAATCGTAAAATTGGAAATCATTGCCTCAGCCTCTGGTCTACAGAGCACTTAATAGTGTTTACATCAGTTAACATCTGGCCTCCAAATGTTATCAGTCTTGAACACTGCACCTGCAGACAGCCTGGTATTTGAGTTTTAAATATGTTCTTTTAGAAAGGAAGGTGGGGGGGGGGGGGTGAGAGGAGGAAGGTAAGAGAAAGTAGAGGTAGAAAAATGAGGTCACAGAATCTTTTCTCCTTGACTTAGGCAGTAAAGCTAAGAAAAGTGACACATTTTTTTTCCTCATAGGTATAGAGCACTCACTGTGAGCTGGGCCACATGTTATGTGCTTGGTGGACATTAACTCATTTCATTGCTATATCACTCTGTGGGGAAGATGTTAACTTGATTCTATGGATGTGAAAACTGAAGTTCAAAGGGTGTAAAAATTTTGCTGAAGATCACTCAGCTCTTGGATGGTGGACCTTGGATTTAAACCCAGTTGGATTGGAACCATTAACAAATTCAACCAACTCACTCACATCAGTAAATATCTGCTCAGTCTCTCCTCTTGTTATTATCAATAAATCTCCATGATTATATCTGACGTCAAGTCTTCTGTTCTGAACCCTACCCTTTCCCCCTATTCATAGACTATGTTACTTTACTTGCTCATGCATCATCATTTTCCATTTTGTACATCAGCAAGGAAATCCTTTAGGCAGAAGAAACATAATACCAGATGGAAATCTGAATCTACACAATGAAATGAAAGATTTTTTGCTTCTTATTAAAATATCTGAAAAATATAACTGACTGAAAAGCAAAAATAATAACAATGTATTGTGATATTTATAACACATGTAGAAGTAAGACATATAACAATAAATGCACAAAGGCAAAGAAGGGAGAAATGGAAATATATTGTGGAAAAGATATTATACTATATGTACTGCTTGAAGGTAGATCGTGGTAAGCTAAAACTTACACTAGAATCCCTAAGGTAACCATTAAATTAAAAAAAAAATGTAGAGCTATACCTAAGGAAATAAAATGGAAGCACAAAACACTTAATTACCCAAAACAGAGCAGAAAAACAGAAAAAAGCACATAATGAAGAGATAGGAAAAATAGAAAACAAATAGCAACATAGCAGCTTTAAACCTGACCACCTTAACAGTCTCCTTAAATGTAAATGGTCTTAATACTACAATTAAAAGGCAGACATTTTCAAGATGGATAAAAGAGCATGACCCAACTATATGCTGCCAAGATAGATAATATTCTAGGCCATAAAACAAGTCTCAATAGGTTTTTAAAAATCCGAGTCATACAAAGTATATTTTCTGCTCAGAGTGAAATTAAATTAGAAATCATAACAGAAAGATCTCTAGTAAAGTTTCATATATTTGAAACTAAACATTCTAAATAACTCATGAGTTAAAGATAAAATCAAAAGAGAAATAGAAAGTATTTTTAACTGAATAAATATAAAAACATGACATATCAGGATAAGGAGCAAGGAGACTTTCAAGATGGCTGAAGAGTAAGACGTGCAGATCACCTTCCTCCCCACAAATACATCAGAAATACATCTACATGTGGAACAACTCCTACTGAACACTGGCAGAAGACCTCAGACTTCCCAAAAGGCAAGAAATTCCCCACGTACCTGGGTAGGGCAAAAGAAAAAAAAAAACAAAACAGAGACAAAAGAATAGGGACGGGGGCTTCCCTGGTGGTGCAGTGGTTGAGAGTCTGCCTGCCGATGCAGGGGACACGGGTTCGTGCCCCGGTCCGGGAAGATCCCACATGCTGCGGAGCGGCAAGGCCCGTGAGCCATGGCCACTGAGCCTGCACGTCCGGAGCCTGTGCTCCGCAGCGGGAGAGGCCACAACAGTGAGAGGCCCACGTACCGCAAAAAAAAAAAAAAAAAAAAAGAATAGGGACGGGACCTGCACCACTGGGAGGGAGCTATAAAGGAGGAAAAGTTTCCACACACTAGGAAGCCTCTTCACTGGCAGAGACAGTGGGTGGCAGGGGGGAAGCTTCAGAGCACGGAGGAGAGAGAGCACAGCAACAGGGGTGCAGAGGGCAAAGTGGAGAGATTCCCGCACAGAGGATTGGTGCCAACCAGAGCTCACCAGCCTGAGAGGCTTGTCTGCTCACCCACCAGGGCGGGTGGGGGCTGGGAGCTGAGGCTCTGGCTTCGGAGGTCAGATCCCAGGGAGAGGACTGGGGTTGGCTGTGTGAACACAGCCTGAAGGGGGCTAGTGCACCACAGCTAGCTGTGAGGGAGTCTGGGAAAAAGTCTGGAACTGCCTAAGAGGCAACAGACCATTGTTTTGGGGTGCACGAGCAGAAGGGGTTCAGAGTACCACCTAAACGAGCTCCAGAGAGGGGAGCGAGCCACGGCTATCAGTGTGGACCCCAGAGACAGGCAAGAAATGCTAAGGATGCAGCTGCAGCCATCAAGAAGCCTGTGTGCAAGCACAGGTCACTATCCACACCTCCCCTCTTGGGAGCCTGTGCAGCCCACCATGGCCAAGGTCCCATGATTCAAGGACAACTTCCCCGGGAGAACACACGGCATGCCTCAGCCTGTTGCAACATCACGCTGGCCTCTGCCCCTCCAGGCTCACCCCACATTCTGTACCCATCCCCCACTGGACTAAGTGAGCCAGAGCCCCCTAATCAGATGCTACTTTAACCCTGTCCTGTTCGAGCGATGAAAAGACACCCTCAGGTGACCTACACGCAGAGGTGGGGCCAAATCCAAAGCTGAACTCCAGGAGCTGTGCGAACAAAGAAGAGAAAGGGAAATCTCTCCCAGCAGCCTCAGGAGCCGTGGATTAAATCTCCACAATCAACTTGATGTACCCTGCATCTGTGGAATACGTGAATAGACAACAAATCATCCCAAAAATGAGGCAGTGGACATTGGTAGCAATAATATATGTATATTTTTTTCCTTTTTCTCTTTTTTAGTGTGTATGTGTATGCTTCTTTGTGTGATTTTGTCTGTATAGCTTTGCTTTTACCATTTGATCTAGGATTCTGTCTGTCCATTTTTTTTTTAACTATGGTTTATAGTGCTTGTTATCATTGGTGGATCTGTTTTCTCGTTTGGTTGCTCCCTTCCTTCATTCTTTTTATTTCCTTTTTTTCCTTTTTTATTACTTTTTAATTTTTTTATTTTTAATAATTATTTATTTTCTATTTTAATAACTTTATTTTATTCTTTCTTTCCTTCCTTCTTTCTTTCTTTCCTTCCTTCCTTCTTTTCTTTCTTTGTTTTTCTTTCTCCCTATTCTTCTGAGCCTTGTGGCTGACAGGGTCTTGGTGCTCTGGCTGGGTGTCAGGCCTGGGCTCTGAGGTGAGATATCTGAGTTCAGGACATTGGTCCACCAGAGACCTCCCAGCTCCACGTAACATCAAAGGTCGAAAGCTCTCCCAGAGATCCCCCTCTCAAGGCAAAGATACAGCTCCATTCAACGACCAGCAAGCTACAGTGCTATACACCCTGTGCCAAACAACTAGCAACACAGGAACACAACCACACCCATTAGCAAAGAGGCTGCCTGAAATGATAATAAGGTCACAGATACACCAAAACACACCACCGGATGCGGACCTGCCCACCAGAAAGACAAGATCCAGACTCATCCACCAGAACACAGGCACTAGTCTCCTCCACCAGGAAGCATACACAACCCACTGAAACAACCTTACCCACTGGGGCAGACACCAAAACAACAGGTACTATGAACCTACAGCCTGCAAAAAGGAGACTCCAAACACAGTAAGTTAAACAAAATGAGAAGACAGAGAAACACAGAGCAGATGAAGGAGCAAGGTAAAAACTCACCAGACCAAACAAATGAAGAGGAAATAGGCAGTCTACCTGAAAAAGAATTCAGAGTAATGATAGTAAAGATGATCCAAAATCTTGGAAATAGAATGGAGAAAATACAAGAAACGTTTAACAAGGACCTAGAAGAACTAAAGAGCAAACAATGATGAACAACACAACAAATGTAATTTAAAATTCTCTAGAAGGAATCAATAGCAGAATAACTAAGGCAGAAAAACGGATAAGTGACCTGGAAGATAAAATAGTGGAAATAATTACTGCAGAGCAGAATAAAGAAAAAAGAATGAAAAGAATTGAGGACAGTCTCAGAGAATTCTGGGACAACATTAAATGCACCAACACTCGAATTAGAGGAGTCCCATAAGAAGAAGAAAAAAAGCAAGGGACTGAGAAAATATTTGAAGAGATTATAGTTGAACACTTCCCAAATATGGGAAAGGAAATAGTTAATCAAGTCCAGGAAGTGCAAGAGCCCCATACAGGATAAATCCAAGGAGAAACACATGAAGACACATATTAATCAAACTATCAAAAATTAAATACAAAGAAAAAATATTAAAAGCAGCAAGGGAAAAACAACAAATAACATACAACAGAATCCCCCTAAGGTTAACAGCTGACCTTTCAGCAGAAACTCTGCAAGCCAGAAGAAGTGGCAGGACATATTTAAAGGGATGAAAGGGAAAAAACACAATGACGATTACTTTACCCAGCAAGGATCTCATTCAGATTCGACAGAGAAATTAAAACCTTTACAGACAAGCAAAGCTAAGAGAATTCAGCACCACCAAACCAGCTTTACAACAAATGTTAAAGGAACTTCTCTAGGCAGGAAACACAAGAGAAGGAAAAGACCTACAATAAAAAACCCAAAACAATTAAGAAAATGGTAATAGGAACATACATGTCAATAATTACTTTAAATGTAAATGGATTAAATGCTCCAATCAAAAGACACAGACTGGCTGAATGGATACAAAAACAGGACCCGTATATATGCTGCCTACAAGAGACCCACTTCAGACCTAGGAACACATACAGCCTGAAAGTGAGGGGATGGAAAAAGATATTCCATGCAAATGGAAATCAAAAGAAAGCAGGAGTAGCAATTCTCATATCAGACAAAATAGATTTTAAAATAAAGACTATTACAGGAGACAAAGAAGGACACTACATAATGATCAAGGGATTAATCCAAGAAGAAGATAAAATAATTGAAATAGTTATGCACGCAACATAGGAGCACGTCAATACAAAATGCAAATGCTAACAGCCATAAAAGGAGAAATCGACAGTAACACAATCATACTAAGGGACTTTAACACCCCACTTTCACCAAAGGAGAGATCATCCAAAATGAAAATAAATAAGGAAACACAAGCTTTAAATGAGACTTTAAAGAAGATGGACTTAATTGATATTTATAGGACATTCCATTCAAAAACAACAGAATACACTTTCTTCTCAAGTGCTCCTGGAACATTCTCCAGGATAGATCATATCTTGGGTCACAAACCAAGCCTTGGTAAATTTAAGAAAATTGAAATTATATCAAGTATCTTTTCCGACCACAACACTTTGAGACTAGATATCAATTACAAGGAAAAATCTGTAAAAAATACAAATACATGGAATCTAAACAATACACTACTTAAAAAATCAAGAGAGTACTGAAGAAATCAAACAGGAAATCAAAACATACCTAGAAATAAATGACAATGAAAACATGATGGCCCAAAACCAATGGGATGCAGCAAAAGCAGTTCTAAGAGGGAAGTTTATAGCAATACAAACATACCTCAAGAAACAAGAAACACCACAAATAAACAACCTAAACTTACACCTAAAGCAACTAGAGAAAGAAGAACAAGAAATCTTCAAAGTTAGCAGAAGGAAAGAAATCATAAAGATCAGATCAGAAATAAATGAAAAAGAAATGAATTAAAGAATAGCAAAGATCAATAAAACTAAAAGCTGGTTCTTTGAGAAGATAAACAAATTGATAAACCATTAGCCAGACTAGTCAAGAAAAAAAGGGAGAAGACAAAAATCAATAGAATTAGAAATGAAAAAGTAACAGCTGACACTGCAGAAATGCAAAGGATCATGAGAGATTACTACAAGCAACTAAATGCCAATAAAAGGGACAACCTGGAAGAAATAGACAAATTCATAGAAATGCAACACCTTCAGAGACTGAACCAGGAAGAAATAGAAAATATAAACAGATCAATCACAAGCACTGAAATTGAGACTGTGATTAAAAATCTTCCAACAAATGAAAGCCCAGGACCTTATGGCTTCAGAGGTGAATTCTATCAAACATTTAGAGATGAGCTAACACCTGTCTTACTCAAACTCTTCCAAAATACAGCAGAGGGAGGAATACTCCCAAACTCATTCTACGAGGCCACCATCACCCTGATAGCAAAACCAGACAAAGATATCACAAAGAAAGAAAACTATAGGCCAATATCACTGATGAACATAGATGCAAAAATCCTCAACAAAATACTAGCAAAGAGAATCCAACAGCACATTAAAGGATCATACACCATGATCAAGTGGGGTTTATCCCAGGAATGCAAGGATTCACCAATATATGCAAATCAATCAATGTGATACACCATATTAACAAACTGAAGGATAAAAACCATATGATCATCTCAAAACATGCAGATAAAGCTTTTGACAAAATTCAACACCAATTTATGATAAAAACCCTCCAGAAAGTAGGCATAGAGGGGACATACATCAACATAATAAAGGCCATATGACACAAACCCACAGCCACCATCGTTCTTAATGGTGAAAAACTGAAACCATTTCCCTTAAGAACAGGAAAAAGACAAGGTTGCCCACTCTCACCACTATTATTCATCATAGTTTTGGAAGTTTTAGTGACAGCAATCAGAGAAGAAAAAGAAATAAAAGGAATCCAAATGGAAAAGAAGAAGTAAATCTGTCACTGTTTGCAGATGATGTGATACTATACATGGAGAATCCTAAAGACACTACCAGATATCTACTAATCAATGAATTTCATAAAGTAGCAGGATACAAAATTAATGCACAGAAATCTCTGGCATTCCTATACACTAATGATGAAAAATCTAAAAGTGAAATCAAGAAAGTACTCCCATTTACCATTGCAACAAAAAGAATAAAATACCTAGGAATAAACCTACCTAAGGAGAGAAAAGACCTGTATGCAGAAAACTATGAGACATTGATGAAAGAAATTAAAGATGATACAAACAGATGGAGAGATATACCATGTTCTTGAATTGATAGAATCAACATTGTGAAAATGACTATACTACCCAAAGCAATGTACACATTCAATGCAATCTCTATGAAACTACCAATGGCATTTCTCATAGAACTGGAACAAAACAATTCACAGTTTTTATGAAAGCACAAAACACCCTCAATAGACAAAGCAATCTTGAGAAAGAAAAGCGGAGCTGGAGGAATCAGGCTTTCACTCTTCAGACTATACTACAAGGCTACAGTAATCAAGACAGTATGGTAGTGGCACAAAAACAGAAAAAGAGATCAATGGTTCAGGATAGAAAGCCCAGAGATAAACCACACATATATGGTCACCTAATTTTTAATAAAGGAGGCAATAATATACAATGGAGAAAAGACATCCTCTTCAATAAGTGGTGCTGAGAAAACTGTACAGCTACATGTAAAAGAATGAAATTAGAACACTCCCTAACACCATACACAAAAATAAACTTAAAATGGAGTAAAGACCTAAATGAAAGGCCAGACACTATAAAATTTTTAGAGGAAAACACAGGCAGAACGCTGTATGACATAAATCACAGCAAGATCCTTTTTGAGCCACCTCCTACAGCAATGGAAATAAAAACAAAAATAAACAAATGGGACATAATGAAAATTACAAGCTTTTGCGCAGCAAAGGAAACCATAAACAAGATGAAAGACATCTCTCAGAATAGGAGAAAATATTTGCAAATGAAGCAACTGACAAAGAATTAATCTCCAAAATATACAAGCAGCTCATGAAGCTCAATATCCAAAAAACAAACAACCCAATCCAAAAATGGGCAGAAGACCTAAATAGACATTTCTCCAAAGAAGATATACAGATTGTCAACAAACACATGAAGGAATGCTCAACATCACTAATCATTAGAGAAATGCAAATCAAAACTACAATGAGGTATCACCCCACACCAGTCAGAAGGGCTATCATCAAAAAATCTACAAACGATAAATGCTGGAGAGGGTGTGGAGAAAAGGGAACCCTCTTGCACTGTTGGTGGGAATGTAAATTGATACAGCCACTATGGAGAACAGCATGGAGGTTCCTTAAAAAACTAAAAATAGAATTACCATATGACCCAGCAATCACACTACTGGGCATATACCCTGAGAAAACTGTAATTCAAAAAGAATCATGTACCACAATGTTCACTGCGGCACTATTTACAATAGCCAGGACATGGAAGCAACCTAAGTGTCCATCAATAGATGAATGGATATAGAAGATGTGGCACATATATACAATGAAATTCAGCCACAAAAAGAAACAGAATTGAGTTATTTGTAGTGAGATGGATGACCTAGAGTCTATCATATAGCGTTGAAGTAAGTCAGAAAGAGAAAAAAAAATATGCTAACACATATATATGGAATCTAACAAACAAAAAATGGTTCTGAAGAACCTAGAGGCAGGACAGGAATAAAGATGGAGACATAGAGCATGGACTTGAGGACATTGGGAGAGGGAAGGGTAAGCTGGGATGAAGTGAGAGAGTGGTATGGACATATATACACTACCAATGTAAAATAGATAGCTAGTGGGAAGCAGCCACATAGCACAGGGAGATCTGCACAGTCCTTTGTGACCACCTAGAGGGGTGGGATAGGGAGGGTGGGAGGGAGATGCAAGAGGGAGGAGATATGGGGTATATGTATATGTATAGCTGATTCACTTGGTTATAAAGCAGAAACTAACACATCACTATAAAGTAATTATAGTCTAAAAAGACGCTAAAAGAAAAAAAAAAAAAGAAGAAAGGATAAGGAGCTTGTCCAAGGGAAACAGTATGTAGACCTTTTTGAAATTAGAATTTGAAACCAGATCTGCCTGACTCAAAATAGCCACAGTATCTTCCTAATAAAATTATAAATTTATTAAGAACAACAACAAAAAACAAGACATATGAAAATCTGTGGGATGCAGCTAAAGCAGTACTTAAAGGGAAATCTATAGCACTAAATTTTTATTAGATAATAATAAAATAGACCAGAGGGCAGACAGCAGAAGAAAGAAGAACTACAATGCTTCAGCCTGTGGAACAAAAACCACATTCACAGAAAGATAGACAACATGAAAAGGCAGAGGGCTATGTGCCATGTGAAGGAACAACATAAAACCCCAGAAAAACAACTAAATGAAGTGGAGATTGGCAACCTACCAGAAAAAGAATTCAGAATAATTATAGTGAAGGTGATCCAGGACCTCAGAAAAAGAATGGAGGCAAAGATCAAGAAGATGCAAGAAATGTTTAACAAAGACCTAGAAGAATTAAAGAACAAACAAACAGATGAACAATACAATAACTGAAATGAAAACTACACTAGAAGGAATCAATAGCAGAATAACTGAGGCAGAAGAACGGATAAGTGACCTGGAAGGCAGAATGGTAGAATTCACTGCTGCAGAACAGAATAAAGAAAAAAGAATGAAAAGAAATGAAGACAGCCTAAGAGATCTCTGGGACAACATTAAACGCAACAACATCCCAGAAGGAGAAGAAGAGAGAAAGGATGCAAGAAAATATTTGAAGAGATTATAGTCGAAAACTTCCCTAACATGGGAAAGGAAATAGCCACCCAAGTCCAGGTAGTGCAGAAAGGCCCATACAAGATAAACCCAAGGAGAAACACGCTGGACACATAGTAATCAAATGGGCAAAAATTAAAGACAAAGAAAAATTATTGAAAGCAACAAGGGAAAAACGACAAATAACATACAAGGGAACTCCCATAAGGTTAACAGCTGATTTCTCAGCAGAAACTCTACAAGCCAGAAGGGAGTGGCATGACATATTTAAAGTGATGAAAGGGAAGAACCTACAACCAGGATTACTGTACCTAGCAAGGATCTCATTCAGATTCGATGGAGAAGTCAAAAGCTTTATAGACAACCAAAAGCTAAGAGAATTCAGGGCTTCCCTGGTGGCGCAGTGGTTGAGAGTCCACCTGCCGATGCAGGGGACAAGGGTTCGTGCCCCGGTCCGGGAGGATCCCACATGCTGTGGAGCGGCTGGGCCTGTGAGCCATGGCTGCTGAGCCTGCACGTCCGGAGCCTGTGCTCCACAATGGGAGAGGCCACAGCAGTGAGAGGCCCGCGTACCGCAAAAAAAGAAAAAGCTAAGAGAATTCAGTCCCACCAAAGCAGCTCTACAACAAGCTAAAGGAACTTCTCTAAGTGGGAAACACAACAAAAGAAAAGGACCTATAAAATCAAACCCAAAACAATTAAGAAAATGGTCATAGGAACATACATATCAATAATTACCTTAAACGTGAATGGACTAAATGTTCCAACCAAAAGACACCAGCTTGCTGAACGGATACAAAAACAAGACCCATATATATGCTGTCTACAAGAGACCCACTTCAGACCGAGGGACACGTACAGACTGAAAGTGAGGTGATGGAAATAGATACACCATGCAAATGGAAATCAAAAGAAAGCTGGAGTAGCAATACTCATATCAGATAAAATAGACTTTAAAATAAAGAATGTTACAAGAGACAAGGAAGAACACTACATAATGACCAAGGGATCAATCCAAGAAGAAGATATAACAATTATAAATATATATGCACCCAACATAGGAGCACCTCATTACATAAGGCAGCTGCTAACAGCTATAAAAGAGGAAACTGACAGTAACACAATAATAGTGGGGGACTTTAACACCTCACTTACACCAATGGACAGATCATCCAAAATGAAAATAAATAAGGAAACACAAGCTTTAAATGACACAATAGATCACATAGATGTAATTGTTATTTATAGGACATTCCATCCAAAAACAGCAGATTACACTTTCTTCTCAAGTGCACATGGAACATTCTCCAGGATAGATCACATCTTGGGTCAAAAATGAAGCCTCAGTAAATTTAAGAAAATTGAAATCATATCAAGCATCTTTTCTGACCACAATACTATAAGATTAGAAAACAATTACAGGGATAAAAATGTAAAAAACCCAAACACATGGAGGCTAGACAATACGTTACTAAATAACCAAGAGATCACTGAAGAAATCAAAGAGGAAATCAAAAAATACCTGGAGACAAATGACAATGAAAACACGACAATCCAAAACCTATGGGATGCAGCAAAAGCAGTTCTAAGAAGGAAGTTTATAGCTATACAAGCCTACCTCAAGAAACAAGAAAATTCTCAAATAAACAATCTAACCTTATACCTAAAGGAACTAGAGGAAGAAGAACAAACAAAACCCAAAGTTAGCAGAAGGAAAGAAATCATAAAGATCAGAGCAGAAATAAATGAAATAAACAAAGAAAACAATAGCAAAGATCAATAAAAGTAAAATGTGGTTCTTTGAGAAGATAAACAAAATTGATAAGCCATCAGCCAGACTCATCAAGATGAAGAGGGAGAGGACTCAAATCAGTAAAATTAGAAATGAAAAAGGAGAAGTTACAACAGACACCACAGAAATACAAACCATTAAGAGTGAAAGACTGAATTATTTCCCACTAAAATTAGCAGAAAAGAAATGTCTGTTCTTATCTCTTCTATTCAGCATTTTACTAGAGGTTCTATTCAGTGCAATAGGCAAGACAAAGTTATGAAAGTATCTATATTAGAAAGGAAGAAGTAAAATTGTTTATATTCATAGATGATATGATAGTCTATGTTGAATATTCATTGCAGCTTTGTTATAATAAAAACTGGAAACACCCTAAATGTAAAGGTTAATGAATAAACAAATTATAAAATATTTATATAATGGAATACCACTTAGCAATAAAAAGGAATGAACTAAAAAAAATTTGTGATTACCACTTGTGACCCTCCACCTATTTTCTCATTTTTTTGCACTGTTTTTAAAGCAAAACTCTTCAAAAAGTTGCCTTTATTGGCTGTCTCCATTTCTTCAACATCTGTGTAATTCTTAACACATCATAATCAAGATTTGGTCCGAAGCACTTTGTACAAAATTCCTTCTGTCAAGATTATCAGTGCCCAAACCAATGATCAATTCTCAGACATCATCTTTCTCAAAGGGTCAGGAGCATTTGACATAATCTTTCTCTTATTTTGACTTTCAAGATATCATCTTCTCCTGGTTTTCATCCTATTTCATTGACTTCCCTAAGTCTTTAATCTCTTCCCAAACCCTACATGTTGGGAGAGTCCCTGGGCTCAGCTCACAAATCTGTTTTCTTTATCTACATTCATTTCCTATGTGATTTGATCATTGCTCTTATCATGGTATAAAATATTACCTGTTCAGTAATGACTCACTAATGTGTTTAAAACAATGATGATTATAGGAATAGTACAATGAATGGCCGAGAAGCTCACTAACTGGACAAAGCTGGAAACCGCAAGAGGAGCAAAGACTATTTAAAGGACAAACATTTGAAAATGTGGTATGGACGCCAGGTGCTTCCAGAGAGGGGCCCAGACTGTGCTTTCCAGTGTATTCGAGACACTGTCTGCACTGCATTTGTGAATCACTGTCCTCAGCTCTGGTGGTAATTTTATATAAAATGCATCCAATTTATATAAAACTACTTAGCATTGATTTTGCATCTGAAGAGTTTCAGAAACGTCAACATTCCAAAAATAAATGGTATCATGATTCTATTAGAGCTTAAGCAAAGTCTCCAGGCTTTGCTGTTCTTTGCCATTATTTTGGGAAATTAAATCTTCCTGTAATTTAAACCAAATGCCTCTGAGCAGGTCACAGCTTGCCCTCATCAGGATAGGCAGGCAGTCCCTCTCTTCCTTCCCCAAAGCCAAGGTTAAGGCGGGATCAGTCAGGCTTGGGAGGTGGCCTTACAAGTACAATCTCCTTGGGGAACTGAGGATCCTTTTACCTCACACCTGACACTCACATGGAGAATGAGAGCCCTAAATCACTAGGACAGGCTTCAGCTTTTCTTCCCAGAGCAATCTTTTCAAAAGAGAGTTACAGGATCAGTGTTTTGAAGTAGATAGAGAAGATTTAATTTTTTAAATGAATGTGAATTCATATTCCTCTTCAGATATCAATTCCCATTCATGATTCCTTATTTATTTATTTATTTATTTTTGCGGTACACGGGCCTGTCACTGCTGTGGCCTCTTCCGTAGCGGAGCACAGGCTCCGGAAGCGCAGGCTCAGCGGCCATGGCTCACGGGCCCAGCCGCTCCGCGGCATGTGGGTTCTTCCCGGACCGGGGCACAAACCCGTGTCCCCCGCATCGGCAGGCGGACTCTCAACCACTACGCCACCAGGGAAGCCCATGACTCCTTATTTTGGAAAGGGCATTGTTACTTTACAAATCCAGCTTTTTAATAACAGCGACAATCATTGCCTCCAAATTTCAGTACTGAGGAAACACATTGCCAAAGCATTCTCTTCCTTTCAATTGCTTCTCCTACATCCCAGTGCTTTGACTGACCCACTCACAAAGAGTTAAACAAGTCATTTGAAGGGCTGATTTATTTGATAAAGACATCCCCTGAATACTTTTTCTCATTTCTGTCAATAATCCCATTTCCTCGTTTTATCTTTTCACAACCAATTCTCTCAACATGGATTTCCTCTTTAAGACTCAATTATCTTAACTTACTGGTAAATTACCCAGTCAAACCAAAACATCAGTTTCAGTAATCAAAAGGACAGAGGGCTCTTCACGTAGTGTTTATGACTCACATATTTCTGATTCACAGATGGATGTACTGTGTTCTGTGCCACCTCAATAACGTAGCATTACTTGGACAAATAAAAGCCACTACACTTATGCAGTCTAGATAAGTTTCTTGCATGTTTCCTTCTCAATTTTATAAATGAGTCACTTCTTGAATATTCTTCAACAATTTGTAAAACTCTATTCTGGAGTATGACCATTCTACTCCAGACAAAGAAGTCATGATACTCTTTCTATTTCTCCATGCAGGTTTTACAACTTAGGAACTATTTTAATATAGAACTGAGAGTTGCTTAAGGCCATTTATTATTTAATGAAAATAGAAGCAACTTTTATTCTTATGAGGAAAATTTAGTTTGGGAATAGTTGATTTGTTTTTTCTTTCTGTTTTTAGGCTAACAGTTCTTCTGATGCACAAGCTATAAATCTCATTGTTAGCTTGGGAAAAAATATGACAGAAAAGGGCAGGAAACATCCCTTAATAATTCCTGCAGTGGGATTATCATGTCTGCTGGGTACTCAAGGCACTTTTCAAAGAACTTCTTTTTTTTTTTTTTTAATTGCAGCACAAAATACAAAGTGTAATTGAACTTTCCTGTGTCAAATCCTCTAATACATCACCATTGTAGACAGAAGAAAGTTCAAACTGATCTGTTGGGTAGTCAAGGTCCTTATGGTATAGTCTGAACCTGACCTTCTAAGCTAGGATCACTTATCTATGCTCTAACCAAGTTGAATTACACACTCTCCCAGAGATATATTTACTCGCTTTTGCTTATGCTCTTCCTACTTCCTAGACTATCCTTCCATCTAGAATATGCTTTCTGACATTTTCAAAAATCCAGATCCATGTGTGAGCAAGGGACTAGGTGGGGGATGGAAAGCCCAAGAATTAGGGAGAATTCGGCAGCTCTAATTCTGGGAGTGACTGTGCAGAGACTGTTAGGCTTCTCTATGCTGTCAGCTCCATTAAGAAATACTAAAAGTGACTCAAGGGGTCCTATATATAGTGGGAAATGAGTGCCCTGGGAAAGCTCTACTTGGAAGCAGTTTAATGTAATGGATCATGCAGAGGCTTTGAAATGAAACAGACCTGGGTCTGAACAGAAGCCCTGCCATTTGCTAACTAAAAGGGCTTGGATTTAAACTTTCTGAGCCTTAGTTTCCTTGTATGTAAAATCATAATAGAAGAGAAAACTAAAGGCTTGCTATGAGCATAAAATTGAATATGTGTAAAACTATAGATGTTCAGTTCTACAGTTCAGTAGCAATGCCAGCAAAGAACAAATGCAGAACAGAAATGGAAGTATAGCTTATGTAGACAGAGGATTTGAGATTTTATCATTACCTGCCCTGACTCCTGAAATGTAATTCCCCACGATCTGTAGACATCACATAGCAGACCTAAAAGTTTTCACGTGGCCTTAGAAGCTGCTGAAGTGTGGAGTAGGAATTCAGTAAAGAGTTGAGAACCCCTAGATCTGTGAAGGCGTGGTGGCCACCTGGTAACAGAGGTTCTGGGGGGGATGGCCCAAAGCCAGGAGACTGAATAGAGCCTTGGAAGATAAGCAACTCAGGAAGAGCCAAACTGTATGGCAGGCATGGGACTGGCTGCCCCAGAGGCTCACACAATCTTTGTCTCCTACTCTGCTTTGAGGCTAAGAGTGCTCAAGTGACATAGTTTCAGCCAATGAGATGTAGCTGGATGTCTCCGGGAAAGGGATTCCTTCCTAAATCTTAGGTCAGACATACAAAACTGCCATTTTTGTAGGTTAAAAAGTAGCTGAAAGTCAGCAATTTCAGACATTCAACTTATAAAAGACAAACCTTTCTACCTAGGAGAGCTCTTCATCCTTTTTTACTCTTTCTCCTTTTTTTTTTTTTTTCTTCCCTGGAACAGAGAACTCAATGCACAATCAGTAGCAATCTTATTATGGCTTTGAGGATAAGCACCAGGATGGTAGAAAAAGAAGATAAAAGGATACTGAATCTCCAGACACCACTGAGTAACGTAAGGTCCTGGACCAGCTAGCTACCTCTGACATTCCTGTTGCATGAGACAAATACAGCCCTCACTGTTTAACCACTGTAGTATGGAGTCTTGTTTGCATCTGGAAACACCCCTAGTTGATGTCATGGTGCTGAGTCAGAAGGCAGAGAACCAGTGGACTTTAACTGGGCAAAAGAACTGACCCTGGAGAAACTGGCTTCAGGGGGTAAAGTACCTCTCAGGATGATCAAAACATCTGAAGTAGAAACCAACCTTCTGCTGCCTCTTCAGGCAACATGGTATGATTCCTCTTCTGGAAAAGAAAGGAAGAGAAAGGAAGAGAAAAAGACAGGAGGAGAAGGAGAAGGAACATATTGCTCCTTCTCCTAGAACAATAGTTCTACGAGAGCTGCAGTTTTAAACAGAGTGGTCAGGTTAGGAAAGCAGATATCTGAGGAAATAATTGGACGAAGAAACAGGAAGTCAAAAGACCCTAAGGCAAGAACACCCTTGTATTTTTTTTTGAACTTTATTTTATTTTTTTATACAGCAGGTTCTTATTAGTCATCCTTTTTTTTTTTTTTTTTGCAGTACACGGACCTCTCACTGTTGTGGCCTCTCCCGTTGCAGAGCACAGGCTCCGGACACACAGGCTCAGTGGCCATGGCTCACGGGCTCAGCCGCTCCGCGGCATGTGGGATCTTCCTGGACCGGGGCACAAACCCGCGTCTACTGCATCGGCAGGCAGACTCTCAATCACTGCGCCACCAGGGAAGCCCAGTCATCCATTTTATACACATCAGTGTATACATGTCAATCCCAATCTCCCAATTCATCACACCACCACCACCCCCACCCACTGCTGCTTTCCCCCCTTGGTGTCCATACGTTTGTTCTCTACATCTGTGTCTCAATTTCTGCCCTGGAAACCAGTTCATCTGTACCATTTTTCTAGGCTCCACATATATGCGTTAATATATGATATTTGTTTTTCTCTTTCTGACTTACTACACTCTGTATGACACTCTCTGGATCCATGCATGTGTCCACAAATGACCCAATTTCATTCCTTTTTATGGCTGAGTAATATTCCATTGTATATATATATACCACATCTTCTTTATCCATTTGTCTGTCAATGGGCATTTAGGTTGCTTCCATGACCTGGATATTGTAAATAGTGCTGCAATGAACACTGTGGTACATGTCTCTTTTTGAATTATGGTTTTCTCTGGGTATATCCCAGTAGTGGGATTGCTGGATCATATGGTAATTCTACTTTTACTTTTTTAAGGAAGCTCCACACTGTTCACCATAGTGGCTGTATCAATTTACATTCCCACCAACAGTGCAAGAGGGTTCCCTTTTCTCCACACCCTCTCCAGCATTTGTTGTTTGTAGATTTTCTGATGATGCCCATTCTAACTGGTGTGAGGTGATACCTCATTGTACTTTTGATTTGCATTTCTCTAATAGTTAGTGATGTTGAGCAGCTTTTCATGTGCTTCTTGGCCATCTGTATGTCTTCTTTGGAGAAATGTCTATTTAGGTCTTCTGCCCATTTTTGGATTGGGTTGATTGTTTCTTTAATATTGAGCTGCATGAGCTGTTTATATATTTTGGAGATTAATCCTTTGTCCGTTGATTCATTTGCAAATATTTTCTCCTATTTTGAGGGTTGTCTTTTTGTCTTGTTTATGGTTTCCTTTGCTGTGCAAAACTTCGAAGTTTCATTAGGTCCCTCCCATTTGTATATTTTTGTTTTTATTTCCATTACTCTAGGAGGTGGATCAAAAAAGATCTTGCTGTCGTTTATGGCAAAGAGTGTTCTTCCTATCTTTTCCTCTAAGAGCTTTATAGTGTCTGGTCTTACATCTAGGTCTGTAATCCATTTTGAGTTTATTTTTGTGTATGGTGTTAGGGAGTGTTCTAATTTCATTCTTTTACATGTAGCTGTCCAGTTTTCCCAGCACCACTTACTGAAGAGACTGTCTTTTCTCCATTGTATCTCCTTGTCTCCTTTGTCATAGATTAGTTGACCATAGGTGCATGGGTTTATCTCTGGGTTTCTATCTTGTTCCATTGATCTATGTTGCTGTTTTTGTGCCAATACCATGTTGGCTTGATTACTGTAGCTTTGGAGTATAGTCTGAAGTCAGGGAGTCTGATTCCTCCCACTCTGTTTTTTCCCTCAAGACTGCTTTGGATATTCGGGGTCTTTTGTTTCTCCATATAAATTTTAAGATTTTTTGTTCTAGTTCTGTAAAAAATGCCATTGGTGATTTGATAGGGATTGCATTGAATCTGTACATTGCTTTGGGTAGTATAGTCATTTTCACAATATTGATTCTTCTAATCCAAGAACATGGTATATCTCTCCATCTGTTGGTATCATCTTTAATTTCTTTCATCAGTATCTTATAGTTTTCGCATACAGGTCTTTTGTCTCCCTTGGTAGCTTTATTCCTAGGTATTTTATTGTTTTTGTTGCAATAGTAAATGGGAGTGTTTCCTTAATTTCTCCTTCAGATTTTTCATCATTAGTGTATAGGAATGCAAGAGATTTCTGTGCATTAATTTTGTACCCTGCAACTTTACCAAATTCATCGATTAGCTCTAGTAGTTTTCTGGTGGCATTTTTAGGACTCTCTATGTATCACACTATGTCATCTGCAAAGAGTGACAGTTTTACTTCTTCTTTTCCAATTTGTATTCCTTTTATTTCTTTTTCTTCTCTGATTGCCATGGTTAGGACTTCCAAAACTATGTTGAATAATAGTGGTGAGAGTGGACATCCTTGTCTTGTTCCTGACTTAGAGGAAATGCTTTCAGTTTTTCACCATTTAGAATGATGTTTGCTGTGAGTTTGTCGTATATGGCCTTTATTATGTTGAGGTGCCTACTTTCTGGAGAGTTTTTTTTATAAATGGGTGTTGAATTTTGTTAAAAGCTTCTTCTGCATCTATTGAGATGATCATATAGTTTTTATTCTTCAATTTGTTAATATGGTTCATGACATTGATTGATTTGCATATATTGAAGAATGCTTGCATACCTGGGATAAATCTCACTTGATAGTGTGTATGATCCTTTTAATGTGTTGTGGGATTCTGTTTGTTAGTATTTTGTTGAGGATTTTTGCATCTATATTCCTCAGTGTTATTGGTCTGTTTTTTGTAGTATCTGTGTCTGGTTTTGGTATCAGGGTGATGGTGGCCTCATAGAATGAGTTTGGGAGTGTTCCTTCCGCTGCAATTTTTTGGAAGAG
Source organism: Tursiops truncatus (assembly GCF_011762595.2). Classification (NCBI taxonomy): domain Eukaryota; kingdom Metazoa; phylum Chordata; class Mammalia; order Artiodactyla; family Delphinidae; genus Tursiops; species Tursiops truncatus. The sequence goes on from NC_047034.1 coordinate 127,179,860, forward strand.
TTTGAGAAGGATGGGTGTTAGCTCTTCTCTAAATGTTTGATAGAATTCACCTGTGAAGCCTTCTGGTCCTGGATTTTTGTTTGTTGGAAGATTTTTAATCACAGTTTCAATTTCATTACTGGTGATTGGTCTGTTCATATTTTCTATTTCTTCCTGGTCCAGTCTTGGAAGGTTATACCTGTCTAAGAATTTGTCCATGTCTTCCAGGTTGTCCATTTTATTGGCATAGATTTGCTTGTAGTAGCCTCTTAGGATGCTTTGTATTTCTGCGGTGTCTGTTGTAACTTCTCCTTTTTCATTTCTAATTTTGTTGATTTGAGTCCTTTGCCTCTTTTTCTTTTTCTTTTTTTTTTTTTGCAGTATGCAGGCTTCTCACTGTTGCGGCCTTTCCCATTGCAGAGCAATGGATGCGCAGGCCCAGCGGCCATGGCTCACGGGCTCAGCTGCTCCGCAGCATGTGGGATCCTCCCGGACCAGGGCACGAACCTGCGTCCCCTGCATCAGCAGCCGGACTCTCAACCACTGCGCCACCAGGGAAACCCTGCCTCTTTTTCTTGATGAGTCTAGCTAATGGTTTATCAATTTTGTTTATCTTCCCAAAGAACCAGCTTTTAGTTTTATTGATCTTTGCTATTGTTTTCTTTGTTTCTATTTCATTTATTTCTGCTCTGATCTTTATGATTTCTCTCCTTCTGCTAACTTCGGGTTTTGTTTGTTCTTCTTTCAACAGTTCCTTTAGGTGTAAGGTTAGACTGTTTATTTGAGAGTTTTCTTGTTTCTTGAGGTAGGCTTGTATAGCTATAAACATCCCTCTTAGAACTGCTTTTGCTGCATCCCATAGGTTTTGGATCGTCATGTTTTCATTGTCATTTGTCTCTAGGTATTTTTTGATTTCCCCTTTGATTTCCTCAGTGATCTCTTATTTATGTAGTAACATATTGTTTAGCCTCCATGTGTTTGTGTTTTTTACGTTTTTTTTCCCCTGTAATTCATTTCTAATCTCATAGCGCTGTGGTCAGAAAAGATGCTGGATATGATTTCAATTTTCTTAAATTTACTGAGGCCTGATTTGTGACCCAAGATGTGATCTATCCTGGAGAATGTTCCGTGCACACTTGAGAAGAAAGTGTAATCTCTGTTTTTGGATGGAATGTCCTATAAATATCAATTAAATCTATCTGGTCTATTGTGACATTTAAAGCTTCTTTTTCCTTATTTATTTTCATTTTGGATGATCTGTCCACTGGTGTGAGTGAGGTTTTAAAGTCCCCCACTATTGTGTTACTGTTGATTTCCTGTTTTAGAGCTTTTAGCGTTGCCTTATGTAATGAGGTGCTCCTTTGTTGGGTGCATATATATTTATAATTGTTATATCTTCTTCTTGGATTGATCCCTTGGTCATTATGTAGTGTTCTTCCTTGTCTCTTGTAACATTCTTTATTTTAAAGTCTATTTTATCTAATATGAGTATTGCTACTCCAGTTTCTTTTGACGTCCATTTGCATCGAATATCTTTTTCCATCCCCTCACTTTCAGTCTGTATGTGTCCCTAGGTCTGAAGTGGGTCTCTTGTAGACAGCATATATATGGGTCTTGTTTTTGTATCCATTCAGCAAGACTGTGTCTTTTAGGTAGAGCATTTAATCCGTTCACATTTAAGGTAATTATCGATATATATGTTCCTATGACCATATTCTTAATTGTTTTGGGTTTGTTTTTGTAGGTCCTTTTCTTCTCTTGTGTTTCCCACTTAGAGAAGTTCCTTTAGCATTTGTTGTAGAGCTGCTTTGGTGGTGCTGAATTCTCTTAGCTTTTGCTTGTCTGTAAAGCTTTTGACTTCTCCTTTGAATCTGAATGAGATCCTTGCCGGGTAGAGTAATCTGGGTTGTAGGTTCTTCCCTTTCATCACTTTGAGTATATCATGCCACTCCCTTCTGGCTTGTAGAGTTTCTGCTGAGAAATCAGCTGTTAACCTTATGGGATGTATGGGATCCCTTGTATGTTATTTGTCATTTTTCCCTTGCTGCTTTCAATAATTTTTATTTGTGTTTAATTTTTGCCCATTTGATTACCATGTGTCTCGGCATGTTTCTCCTTGGGTTTATCCTGTATGGGACTCTCTGCACTTCCTGGACTTGGGTGGGTATTTCCTTTCCCATGTTAGGGAAGTTTTAGACTATAATCTCTTCAAATATTTTCTCACATCCTTTCTCTCTCTTCTCCTTCTGGGACCCCTATGATGTGAATGTTGTTGCGTTTAATGTTGTCCCAGAAGTAATGAAGTAAATAAAATAAGATGCTGTGGTGTGGGTAGAAAATATTTGAGCTAACATTAAGATTGCAGTAGTTCTTAGAAATACTGTGTACTGAGTAGAGTAAGATGAGGATAGATCATGCGCTATAGGTTTTGGAAACAGGAAAAAATACTGATGGTAGTACACAAAAGCCAGATTGAAGTGGGTTGAGGGGAGAACGAGAGGGAAGGAGATAAAGACAACTTTTTAAAGAGTTCTGCTGTGAAGGAGAGGGCAACTATGGGACAGACACTGGAGGGGGCTCTGAAGTCCATCTGGCTTCGTTAATGCCATGCTTGAGTGCTTGAGAGGAGAGAATGATGATCAAGGTGCAGGAGAAGTGTTGCAGGTGGGAAGTCCTGGAGAAGGCAAGAGGGCATAGGGTCTAGTCTACAGTGGAGAGGCTGGACTGGGTTCATGGATTATGTCCAAAGAAAGGGCAGAGGGCATTGCTAGATTTGGGGACAGTTCGGTGAATTAGCTCTCCCGTGATTTCTTCTATTTTCTCAGTAAGAGTGAGATAGATGAGCATGATTCTGTAGGTTTCAGGAGCAATGAGATTGTGTGAAATCGTTGTTTTAGAGACTGGGAGAGTGCACTGACCTGAAACATGAAGTAAAACTGCTGAGTATTGCTGACAGCTCGTTTGAGATTTGTGGTCATTAATTTCGAATGAGCCCATGAAGCATGGTTGAGTGTTATTCTCCAGCCATGTTCAGCTACTGTTTCTTGTGTGTATGCTGAGGAGGTGAAGAGCTGGTCTAACAAGTTCTGAAATGTTGACCCTAAGTATGGTGGGCAGCTAGGGATGTTTATAATGGGGTGATTTTAATGATAAACCCTGAAGTCTAAGCTGGGTACAGGAAGAAATAAGGGATGTATGTGTGAGGAGTTGAGGGGAGTGAGGGACAGTGGGAAGGTGGTAGGGTCAGTGAGTTGGAAGTCATCATGGGGTACAAGCCTAAGCAGAGGGGAATAGAGAGATGAGCTGGAAAGATGGAAAGTGGGAGTCTGACAGTGGGATACTCAACATCAAAATTCTGGAGATGGTTCAGTTATTGGTAACTAAAAGGGCTAGGATAAACATGGGAGAGAAAATGGCTTAGTTGGTGTGGAGGAAAAGATTATTCAAAGTGATAGCAAGTAACCATGAGACCAGAATACTGAATGGATCGTATACGTGGGTGTGGAAGTGATTGCAAATGATGACAAAGTTTATAAAAGAGAGAAAGAGTGAGTCAGATGTTGCAATATTCAGTGAATTAGGAGTGACCCAGAGGTGGATGACTGCACGCAGGAGGAGTAGTGGGTGATATAGTCTGATGGCATACACTTCAAAGGAGCCAGGTTTTCAAGAGAGAAGGCTAACAAAGTGGTCCCTAAGCAGCAAGGAGGATGCCTCCTCTACCTCTAGGCCTTATAGTGCACAGAGTATGGGAGGAACAAAGGGAGCTATCTCTTGAGGGCACTGCAAGGGTAGCTCAGTGGCCAAGAGAGAGGCAGTGTCAGAGCAAGGAAAGGGAACAATGGGCTAAGAGACTGAGAATGCAGGAAAGCTTGATGATTCCCAGACCAGGAGTTCTAGTGATATGGTGGAAAGGTTAGGGGAGATTAGTTTATATTGGGGGATGTGTCAGGCCATACAGGGCTAAATGTTAGGGTGATTATGGAAGGCTTGGACTTTTAATGGTAACAGAGGAAGACAGGAACTAAGAAATAGGAGAGGGATGGTGATGGAGGGTGAGACAGTCAGAGGGAGGAAAGGAGAAAAGATTTTGGAACTGAAGTTCCTCAGGGATCTTACCTGTCTGAATATCAAATAACCACAGAATAGGAGAGACAGAGAGGAAAGAACATAACGTACATAAACAGGAGTCTTGGTCTCGATATGATTCTGTCATTTAATTGCTACGTGACTTGGGAGAATTTATATATTTAATTCTAAATTACATAATCTATAAAAGAGTTTTAATACTGCATACCTCATAGTGTTGCTACAAAGATTAATTGTTGATTAATACATTTTACTTTTTTAATGAAAAATAAAGTACACTGGATTTATTTTCTGGTTGCCAAGCTTGCATTTCATTTTTAACAATATCTTAATTTACCCTTAAGCAGTTTTGTCTTCCCCATTAGAGGAAGTCAGTTGACATAACAAACAATCAGAGGTCCTACATAACCTGGCTAAACAAGATGTCCCATCCTTGGAATTTAAATCTCAGCTAGGGGGACAAGAGAACTAAAAATGGCTGCAGTTCCTTTTCATCCTGGTGGGGTGGTCTTTATCAGATGGTCCTGTTTGGGAGGTTCTCTGGGGGGTCCTGCTTCTTTCCTCCAGGGCTGCCTTTTCAGGCTTCCAACAATTGTAGGAGCTCCCAGTAGCTTTTCAATAAATTCCCATTTGTTTAAGTCAAAATCAATATCTGTTTTAAGAAACCAAAGAAACCTAACTGATATATTAATACATATTATATAAATATTGTTATTGCAACTGCTACTACTAATAGCAGTAAAAAACAATGTGTCTGTTTACCACTTTAGACAGAAATAGCCAAGGCTCAATTGGAAAAATAAATGAAGAGATCAAGTTCATATTCTTCCCTGGAGCCCTGGCAATATTTTCAACTTATTCTCCTTCAAAGGACTATCAATCCCAATTGATGTCATTACCCATTTCCAACAAGGCTCTCAGCAACAATTTTAAGACACCTTTCTAAAGCTATAAATTTGCCAAACCAGTCCCAGTAAATCCAAGTCTATGCCATTATGAAACAGTAGCAGAGGGAAAGGCAGTTTAAGAATGTGAGTGGGGAAGGATAAATCACAGATAAAAAGATAAATTAGCAACCTGAAAAAGCAATGACTCAAAAAAGAGAGCATCCGTTCTAATTTATAATGCAAAAGTCTCCACTGTCATCATCCATCTTAGCCTGCAAGCAGCATACAAAGCTTCTTTGCAATTTCAATAATCAGTTTGGATAACTAATATCCATATTAAAAGCCCCTCAACTTCATACCCCATTAAGAGGATGCTGATGTGCCAGGCTCCTGAATGTCTCCCATTTTATCCCTTGAAATTTAAGGAGAGACAATTTGGAAACTGTAACATGTTTTCTCTCTCTAATGTATAGGAGGTGAGGCTAAGAGAAAAGTACCTGAACAAAGAAATACTGAATATTAATCTAAGCTATAATGCTTTGAAATAGAAGGGGATCAAAGAGCATTCTTGTTATCCGGTACTCTGCTCTTCTCTTTCTGTGGTAAGTAAAACATCCAATCTTGTGAGCTTTTTGGCTGCTTCGCCTTGTCTCAGACCACCTCCAAGGCTCCAGACGTTCCTGTCCTCCCTGCTTCCTTCCTTTTACTTTATTTTGTCCTGTCATTACGTAGCTTCTGCTAGCCATTGTGGATTTCTCTGCCCAAACTGGCTTGGATTATGTAGCTTCCTCAGCCCCAAATTCCATGTCGCCTTGGAAGACAAGTAGTCAGGTCTTTCTAGTTTTAAGGGTTTTGATGCTAATCATGATAGAAAAACTATCAAGGAATCACAAAAATAATAAAATAGAGAAATGACAAAGGTTTCCAGAATTGTACAAAGTATATAGTCTCTGGTCTTTCATTTCTACATCCTGGTGACTGGGAGTCCTTTTGCACTCTTGCTCTCTGATTTTGCTATTGAGGATGAGGCCCATCTCCATCCCTAGCCTTTTTCTGATCCTGCCTCTCCACAATGTCATGCAGAATCCTTCCTCAACAAGAGTCTTCTTGCCAGTGCTTGACCTGAAGATTCCAACCATAATTTTTGAAAGCATAATTTTTGGCAAATGGAAATGAGACCATTAAGGAGAATTTTATTTGGATAATTTGATCTCTGTATTGCAATGTCAGATGAAGTAACATCTCTTCAAATTTCATGGCCCAATCCAGATCATTAAAACTGTTTTCAGCACAAAAATGGGGTGTAGAATCCAAACGTAAGCCAGGGACAAAGGAAGGGCTAATACTGTGCTTTGTGACAGTCTCTGAATTTCAATTTTCCCCATGACTTGGTTTTCATAGGCAGAATAGAGACAGCACACTTTGTAACCACAACTGAAACCACAACTTAGGAAAATGCTTTACATGTGAAATGATTTGAGTCAACTATAAAAGCTCTCTCTTTGATGGTTTACTAATCAGTTTCAACCTGAGAAACTTCTATGGCAGCAAGTAAAAGCAATTGATCCTTAGTAGCAGCCAATAGAATTAGATAAGAATCATGCCACTTACATTATGATATATTACATGCCCACTGGTACCTGCGACCAACCCCTGCCATTACGCTGCCCTTGCCACTGGACCATATTCCAGGGGAAACCATATTAGAAAAACAATCTTCTACGGACTTATCTTTCCTGAGCCTATATATAACAAAGTTCTCTACTTGTGAGAATGGGACTTCTACATATTAGCAGCCCCTAAGCGAGAGGTAATTTGACTTTATTTACTCAATCTGAGAAGACAGACTACTGATGCTATCAAATGCTGCTACCAGAAATGGTGCACATTAGTAATTGCAATGAAAGCATGATTTTTCTATAAAAACTAATTGAACCCCACAGTTAAAACCCAATGAAACAGTTTTTTAAAAGATGGTTATTGCTATGCTATTCTTATAACTGTATGTACCCAATCAACCAAAAATTGTTTTAATTCTATCAAATACAAGGTCCTATGCTAGATGCTAAGAGCACTGAGATGAGGAAATAGTATTTCTGCTTGCAAGAACATCACTGTCTACTGGTAGAATAATATACGCACAAGGATCTGAAAGAAGATTACGTCCAAGATCACAGCATTCCTGAAGGATAGGAAAGAGGTCCCACGGGGGTCATAGAAAGATTAAAATTTGTTGGGCTGGAGGTAGGGCGATAAACACTGATATTGAAAAGGACTGATTGCCTAGGAGGAGCATAACTTTTTAGCAAATGGAAATGAGACCATTAAGGACAAGACACAGAAGTGCAGCTAGTGGGTCATCTCTCTACTTCCCTCCTCTGCACTTTCCAGACAGCTGAGAAAGAGACAGATAAAGAGAGAGGCCAGTAAATTCCTGTCCTAATGACTCTGCCCTTGAACTTTGTAGGATATTCTCTCTCTCTTTGCATTTGAGAGCTCAGCAGACCCTGAGTGGGAGTATCCTAGCTTCTGTCTAGTCCTCTGTCTAATAGTTAGGAGTTACTGTTTTGGATGGGGGCTGAATCATCCTGCATTTCCCATGCACTGAATAGCAGTATCACCACTATCTGTTTGCACCCAACAGCCTTACAAGGTGTTCGGTGGGCTATTACCAGGCTACTGCTGCTTCCCCGAGTGTTCTTCCTGCCTTTAATTTCTCCCCCATCAATCCATCTGATATAATGTTGTCAGCTTAATCTTTCTGTAATCCATTTCTAACTAAGCTGCTCCCATATCCTGAACATTCTTCAGTGACTTCCCATTGCCTATCTAGCTAATGAAAGTTCTCAGTGATCTGGCCTCAAACTACTTTTCCAGCTGTACCTTTTTTTTGGTCTTTTTTTCTTAAATCTTAACCAGCAACTACACAGAATTTCTCCAATTGCATGTGTATAATTCAGTTTCCTGCCTATGGATTTTGCCTGTTATTCTGTTGCTTGGAAAGCACTTTTTCTCTCCCACTCTTGAAATCCCAGCCATCAACCAAGGCTCTCTTCAAATGCTGCCTCCAGAAAGTTTTCTCACGATATCTCCAATAGACTCTATAAATTATATGTTTAATAGCCTATGAATTAATTCAAGAGATATTTAATAAACAGCTACTATGTGCACAGTACTATTCATGACACTTAGGATTTAAATAGTTACAGTTAAGAAATCTATTGTTTAATAGGAGAGGGGAATATAAAAAGTAACAACATAAATTTATTGAGAAAACATGACTGCTGTTCCTACTAGATTCCAGACACACACAAAACTATTTTTTGGAAGTTTAAAGGCAATTTCCCTCTTATTATTATTTTTTTCTTATATGGATCACAGTAGAAGAAATATACACCATTTTCTGTCTAGAGTTAGAAACACTTACACTCTTCAATTTTACAGCCTCATCACTGGTTTCATTTTAAAGGAAAAAAAAAATGTACCATTACAGTTTAAGGATGAGGGTATGATTTAGAAACAGAAGAGAAAGAAAACAGAATCATAGAGGATAGCCTGTCATAACTTTAGGTCTGGAAAAATCCAGTGATTTCACAAATTAGCTGAAACCTGCTAACTTGAGAAGTTACAAACATTCGCTTTTTCCTTATCTTCTAGAAATTTTACCTAGTATGTTGCCATTAATTGCTAGTGGAAACATGGCCAGAACCCTTCTCCCTGCTCTTGTGTTTACACAGTGTAGGGAGATCGGTTACATACCCACACAATTTTAGAGATTTGGATTGGGTCTTAGAAATCAGGAGTGACCCAGTGGTTGTCTACTTGTATGCTATGGAGATCTTTGAGGGTAAACCCAGGTGGGGTTAGGATTCAGGAAAATACTAGCAGGATTCCAGGAATCTACTCTCCAGGCTTCACATCCAGAGAACTGCAATTTCATTAATTTTATTTAAATTTCTGAGTAGGATCTTACTTTTTAAAAAGTTTCCTGTGGTTTAAAACCACTAATCTAGGCCATTTCTTTTATTTTCCAGTGAAAAACCTGAGGCTCAGATAGTTAATGGGACTTGCTCACGGTCACACAAAGGCTGTGACAGAGCAGTACTCAATACCTTAATGTACATTTCTTCATTTCAGAACATTCCCGAAGGAGTCTAGAGAAGGAATTAAGGGATGGATGAATGGATGGATGGATGGGTGGATGGGTGGGTGGATGCATGGATGGGTGGATAAGTGATTGAGTGAATGTATAAATGCATGTGTGTTAGGGTTTGATCCACTTTAACCCATGCTGAAGTGCATTCATTTCATGGTGCACAAAAAGGAAAATGGATTGGGCATCAGAAGTCTTGGATGCCAATTTCAGCTCCGCCATTTACTGTTATGAGAATTTGGGAAGGTTTATCCTCTACCAGCTGCAGTTTTTTCATCTACAAAATGGGCTTAGTAATATATTCCCCTCATGGTTACAATAAGGAGTAAATGATATATTGTTTAGAAGAGCTCAGGTGCAATTCTAGTGCCAGGAATGTTAGGAGATAATAAATAATAATTGCATGAAAAAACCCAGTCCTTGTTAGAGAAAGAAACATTTTCACTATAAAGTATTTTAATAAGAAATGTAAGACTAATAAAAATAATAAGCCAAACCATATAAATATTCCAAATAGCTAGGTTGGTTATTATCTATTTGCTTCTCTCTACCCCTACCTACACTCCAATCCATTCTCCATCCTTCTCTGTCATCTGTGGGGTTGACTCCTAGATTCCCTTGCCATCTGACTTTTGGTTGAGTTAAGCCAATAGAATGCACTAAACAGAGACAGGCAGGCCGGAGAAGAAAGATGCCACAGCGTTTCTTCTCTTGCTCTCTCCAGCTTGGCACTGCAGTTCTGACAGTGGTTGCGTGCTACACTGTCCTAACCCTGTTTCCTCCTCCTGCTTCTTCCAGACTAGCACTACGAGCTACTCCCCACTCTGGTCAGACCTTAGGCACCCCAATATCCCTTACTGGTTCCTTTAACTGCCTATACTTTTGCAGATAAACCTTTATCAAATTACATTCATAATCCCAGATGGACGTGCTTTATATTTCTTGCCAAGACTATGACTGCTACATCGTTGGGGTTAACTGTTGATGATGAAATGTAACAGCCTCATACAGCCTTCAAAAATGAATAAGGTAAGGCTTCCCTGGTGGCGCAGTGGTTGAGAGTCCGCCTGCCGATGCAGGGGACACGGGTTCGTGCCCCGGTCCGGGAAGATCCCACATGCTGTGGAGCAGCTGGGCCTGTGAGCCATGGCCGCTGAGCCTGCGTGTCCGGAGCCTGTGCTCCGCAACGGGAGAGGCCACAACAGTGAGAGGCCCGCGTACCGCAAAAAAAAAAAAAAAAAAAATGAATAAGGTAGATTAAACATGATCCAGTAGATTAAATGTGGGCGCCAATGACCCACATGGGCAGGGGCCTAGAGGGGATAAGCTAAGACCTCTACAAACTACTGTTTTCCTCCCCTTATAGTTAATGACCCACCTTACTTTTCACATTGAAAGAATAGACTTGGAGCAAATGAAGCAGGTAGGATGGCATAAGAAGAGAGTAATTTAAGTTCAAGGCTTTATTCAATCTCAAAAGCAATGGAATTTGTAGCTGGGGCTGGATTTAGGGCCATGACTTATCCTCAACTCATTTTGCTGTGCATAGGGACTGAGACTGATGTTGGGAACATGTGGTCCAGAGAGTCACAGTCAAATCCAAAAAGAATTGGGCAAACTAATGATTGTACTACCTCTAAGATAGACTTCTTCTCCAAATAGCCTTCTCTTCCCTGTGGCTAAATGAGTTGTTTCAGTATCCCTTTTCCTTTCTTCTCTTGCATACCATGCACTGACTAGTTAGGAAATGAACATGTCAAATTGTGTCCCCAGCTAACAGCTGACTATGCTTTAAGACATTTTCAGGGATGTCTTAAGAAAGCAGGCTCAGGGCCAAATTGCATTGCCTTCTCTAATAGTAAAGTATATGCTTTTGTTAAAAGTAACATATGCATTTAAAGACTAACTTGTTAGATGAACTGGAACTAAATCCATGAAAGTAATTCAGGAAATTCAGATATTTAGTCGAATATTCATAGTTAAATACTGTGGTACCACTGGATAACACTAGTGTAGCCAGTTTACAGCAAAATATCAACTCTGTTGGGGATAAAATAAGAATGATTTTTTTTTTCTAATTCCTCTCTTCAAATATACTTTTGAAAATTTCCTTTGCTGTGACACTTGAATAACATCCTGGGCAGACACCGTAGCTCTGCAAGCAGTTTAAGGAGTATAATGCATGCTCCTTTAAAACTCCAATTTCATGTTTTCCCCCTCCTCACTGCAGGCAAGGCATTTGGCCTTTACTCCTTCACTCCACCTCCCAGTCCAGCACCTCGTGAGACGGGGCACAGAGTTTCTTGTTGAAGTAGAGTTGATTTACAATGTTGTGTTAGTTCCAGGTGTACAGCAAAGTGATTCAGTTCTACATACATATATATCTATTTTTTATCAAATTCTTTTCCCTTAAAGGTTATTACAAAATATTGAGTATAGTTCCCTGTGCTATACAGTAGGTCCTTGTTGGTTATCTATTTTAGAAACCCAGCCCAGGGTTCTCTGCACTGTGATACCACTGGCTCTCTCATCTCCTTCCTGGCATCTCCCAGCCCCAGGATCTAGTCTCATGTATCATGCTAGAAAAATCATGTTCTTCACTGACTGTCAAAACTCTTTGCCTCTAGAGTGAACATATTTGCAGATACTAGCTCAAACTATAATCTTTCCATGGACATGTTTCCTATGACCTGCAATCTTGCTGAAGAGATCTCTGAGACCTTTTGTCTGCATCTTTATACATTGCCTGTGCTGAGCTTTCCACCTCCTGGGCTCTGTCTACTTGTCAGAACACCACATTACCTCTTACTAAACTTCCCTCACCTGTCACAGCAGGTTTCTACTGCCTGTTACTAAAAAGTCTAGACTTTCTGCTTTCATCCTTACCCACAGCTGTTCAGTTTCTAACCACTACTCCACCCCAGTAACTGTTCTATTCCAGGAGGTGTGCCTTATGCTTGCTCCTATCCTCCTACTGTTATTCTCCCCTGCCAGCCTGGCCGTATTATGAGAGAGGATCACTTTTAATTTCATTCAGTTTGCACTTTCAATTTCATTCAGTTTGCACTGAGCTGCCCTAGCCAGTTATGATTATTTTGTATTCTGAATTGGTCGTAATGAATTGTAGGTATTTACCCCAAATTTAAAGTAACGACTTGATTTGTTAATGGGTTTTGGAATTACTCAGACCTAAGCTTTAATCCTGGCTCTGCTACTTGTGACTTGGGAGGAATAATCTCTTTGGTTACAGGGTCTTGATCTATAAAACTTAATGAAGATAACAGATTAAGCAAGGCATATTTCATTAGATATAAGACACTATTGATTTTAAGACACATTTATGGGCTGTTGATATTTAAGAGAAATATGTGTGTTAGAATTGATGTGAGAACATGTGTACAACCCTTCAGGCCAATACCTAACCAAGAGTAAGTGCCCAGTAGATCGGAACTCATTTCCCCTTCCTTGTCTCTGTGATCTCCCTTTACTCCACTGTCTTCTTCCTCTTCAAAAATCCATGAAAGTTATGAAAAAACACCAGAAGGGAAAAGTAGGGAATGAATAAAAGATCTGAGGATTCTTTTGATTTTTTCTTTTTGCCTAAATGGAGCCTTTTTTTTTTTTTTTTTTTTTCCACTTAAAGTCTAAACATAGTGCTGATCCCAGAAGTACAGTTTCCTGGAAAAAATGGTTGTTCTACTTTAGGAGTTAGGGAACGTTTCATGGACCAGGAATAAAATAGTTTTTCACTAAGAAAAAGGAGATGTTGCTTAGCTTTCATTGTATTATCCCTAAGATCATAGTATATCTCTTGCCACAGGTATGTTTAGGGGGACATTTCAATTTTTTAATGCAGACATGCTATTTTTGTACAGTAGGCATCCATATGGCAAGCAGAAAGGGCTGTTAAGTTAAGCAGGACAAGACTATGGAGAAACTTTTGGTCATGATAATTAGTACAAATTGTTCTCCTGAATGTGATGGGAGAGCATGGCAAGATTTTATGTGAATAAGAATGTTACTGTGGGGCTTCCCTGGTGGCGCAGTGGTTGAGAATCTGCCTGCTAATGCAGGGGACACGGGTTCGAGCCCTGGTCTGGGAGGATCCCACATGCCGTGGAGCAACTGGGCCCGTGAGCCACAACTACTGAGCCTGCGCGTCTGGAGCCTGTGCTCCGCAACAAGAGAGGCCGCGATGGTGAGAGGCCCGCGCACCGCGATGAAGAGTGGCCCCCGCTCGCCGCAACTAGAGAAAGCCCTCGCACAGAAACGAAGACCCAACACAGCAAAAATAAATAAATTAATTAATAAACTTCTACCCCTGACATCTTCCTTAAAAAAAAAAAGAATTTTACTGTGGATCATCATATTTGCATTTCCAAGGAAATCAACCAGGGCACTGTGATGAAGAACTGAATGAATGAAAGCAGAGGTGCTCTAACTACACTGGAGCCCAAAGCCACCAAGGTTCTTAAATTCTAAGCCACAGTAAATGCATGGTGGAGGAGCAATGGACCAAAAGCAAATTAAAACAGGGAAGTCCAGCCACACGTGTGGTCCCCATTAAGCAGGAAGAAGAAAAAAAATTGACTTTACTATATACAGTTGTTTATTGCTTTCAAATTTAGTTTTCAGAGAGGAGAGCCTAAAACAATGAAAAGCACAAACTATGTTAGGTCAGTTTGAAACCTATTATTCTGCAGTAATAATGTTTATAGTGCTTAGGTGAAGTTGCTATAAAACAGAAGTGTTGGGTGAAGGTAGTCAAAAGGTACAAAGTTCCAGTTATAAGATAAATAAGTACTGGGGATGTAACAACATGATGACTGTAGTTAACACTGCTGTACAATATATTTGAAAGTTGTTGAGAGAGTAGATCCTAAAAGTTCTTATCACAAGGAAAAAAACATCTTTTTTCTCCTTTTTTAAACTATATGAGGTGATGGATGTTAACTAAACTTACACGGTAATCATGTTGCAATATATCTAAGTCAAGTCGTTATGCTATAGACCTTAAACAGCACCATCTGTAAATTATATCTCACTTATTTATATATATAAAACTGAAAGAAAAAATAAAATCAGAAATGCCACAGGTATATAGCAAGGATCTAGGGATTAAGACAGCCCATGGAACACCTGGATACCATGTCTGGGCACCAAGAGTCCTATTTGCAGACTTAATAGGCATCTAAGGGTACACATGAAAAGAGATTTTAGGACTAATGATTTCAAGCTGGAAGGCAATAGCTGGAAAGGAGCTCCTGGGGAGGGCACTATAAAATCTCTCTGAATAAGAAAAAAGCCAAGGTACCATGGTCCTTTCTTAGGACAGTTATTTATGCTTGGTGGACAAGGTTGTGCCACTGAAGTACATCTAGTTCAGTCTCTAGGAGGTTTTTTTTGTGTGTGGTACGTGGGCCTCTCACTGTTGTGGCCTCTCCCGTTGCGGAGCACAGGCTCCAGACGCGCGTGGCTCAGCGGCCATGGCTCACGGGCCCAGCCGCTCCGCGGCATGTGGGATCTTCCCGGATCAGGGCACGAACCCGTGTCCCGTGCATCGGCAGGTGGACTCTCAACCACTGCGCCACCAGGGAAGCCACTCTAGGAGCTTTACACAGCTTCCTCAGGAAGGAGATTTTCTTCAAAGAGTTTCAATGATGCACAATGAAATAGTGTCCATAGGAATACAGGCTAATTAACTATAGGGTCTCGAGCTTAAATACATGCATAGGGCCAATTAAGGCCCTTATTGATTCAACTGTAAACAAGAACAACAATAAAAACCCATGTCTGTAAAACAAGGCTTGACTGAGCCACCACCGAGAAAGAGGAACGAAACTTCAGGGGCCTCCATAGATTTTGGAGGCAATATATACCATATTATGATGCTCTGCCTAAACTCACTGACCAATGACTTGAAGGCTTCTAGCTCTGAGAAAGGTCCAGAGCGAGAGCAAGCCCTCCTGCCATGCTGCGCTGTGTTGAGCTCCAGTGCATGCAGCCCTACCACTTGCTCCTTAGTACTGAGCTTATCCAATGATGCTGTCAGTGTCGGTGTAGATTAGGAAGGTGTATGGAGTTTACAGCATGTCTCAGAAAGTGTGTCGTGATGGCAGTCTCCAGGATTCGTGTCAATCCCACAAATATTTAATGAAAACCTAATGGGCCAGGAACTGTTCTAGGTGCTTATGATAGGTCAGTGAACATGAAAGAAATGACATGAAAGAATTACATTCTAGTGGAGAGAGAAGACAATTAAAAATAAAATGATAAAGTGTCTTTCATAGTATATTAAAGAGTGATACATGCTACTGAAAAGAGTAAATAAAACAGAGCAAGGTAATGAAGATTGGGAATTGGGGTTAGGGAAGTTAGGTCTTTTGGAGAATGTGAGATTGGAGCAAAGGTCTGAAGGTGGTGAGGGAGTTAGTCTTGTGGACACGGGGATGCGGAGCATTTCGGACAGAGGAAACTGCCGGAACAGAGGTTATAAGGCAGGGGTGTGCACATATGCTCTGACTGAGGAACAGCACAAAACCCCATGTGGCTGAGAGAAAAGAGTGAGAAGAAAAGTAGAAATCAGAGAAGTAGAATTTACAGAAGTAATGAAGGGGCAGATTAACTAGGCCCTTTACTTAGGTTCTGAGAGAAAGAGGATTCGATAGTGGCTCTACACAAAGTTTGGAACCAACTGTAAGCAGGTCCTGTCACATGAAAGAGGACAGGTTGCCTAGCAGCGACCAGGACAGCAGGGAGAAGCAATTTCCCCAGTTGGTGAACCTCATGTGATACATGTTGCTGTCACTTTTCTTGGTAGATGAGACTAAGGTAAGAATCCAAATTTATCGATGGGCTGCAGACAGTAGTTGCTCACAAAGAGGGCAGGAAAAAATTCTGAGGGAATCCAAGGAATTCTCTAGAGTACTCTCTGATGCCCCATGTCTGGTGGTAGAAGGCAAGAAAAGTCTCTGTCAGTACGTGCTTTCAAGACTGCAAGGACTTGATCCATCAAGAATAAAGGCTTGGGTTCCCCTCATTGGGTAAGAATATCAGCTATCTGAGGTACAGGCTGAAGGCTTTTCTGGTAACTCTGTATGAGATACTTGCTAAACAACAGTGCTACAGTCTGCTATATGCTTAAGGAATGTCCCCAAGTTACGACGACATCTTCTGAAGCTGTCTTTCGAAGTTAAGCAAACCTGGTTTGCTGCCATGTACTAGCTGTAGAACTTTGGGCACAAAGCTCCCCCACCCCTTACTTAGTTCCTCCTAAGCTGCAGTTTCTTTCTTTATAACTCAAGGCTAATTAAAGTATCTACTTGAAAATGTTGCTGAGATGATTAAATGAGATGATGCATGCACCATACTTAGTAGAGGGTTATTTTATTATTAATAAACCATTATCATTTACTCCAGTATATAGCATTATTATTTAACTGGTCTTAGACAGAAGCATAGATAATTCATCTATAGGCAGGAAGGTAGAGTATTTGAGAGCAGACACTAGTAACTGGGAGTCTGTGGAAATCTTCTATTGCTTCACTTTACTCAGTGAATTAGAAAAAAGGATCATCAACTGAGAGTAGGGATAAGAGAGGAGGTCTTGAGGTTTGAGCAGCAGGGGAGGTATGAAATATTCACCTAGAATTTTAGGAGGGTGAATGGACCTGGAATGTATAGCCTGATTGCCTGGAGAAAGGCCATGCCTTTTATACAAGTAAGAAGTTGTATCTGGCTAGTGTCTGAGTCTTAGTAGAGACTCATAACCATGTAGTATCACGTTCACACCACATGGGATTGAGGTGATGATGTGGCCCAGGCTGTCCATCATGAATGGCATATCTAATCTTTCTAGCCTTAATATCAGGCGTGCCCTGCCCTGCCATGATCTTTCAGAGGAGGAAGTGCTCAAGCAGGTCTTCATGTCTCAACTAGAAGGCAAGGCTTTCAACACACACCTCTAGTGTGCCTGCACCTGCCACTCTACTCCTCCCCCTCAGCCCATATCAATGGCCCTATTGGAAATTTCTTAGGAGCAGACTTCTAAAGGCAAACGGAAAAAAATGGAATAACTAATTATGGTCTTATGATCAGGAGCAGAAATAGAGTCTAGTGTCAACGGCTGTGACAGCAGGGTCATCAACAGCCTGCTTTTTGTGATGTGACCTTGGCTGTGGTCCTGGCAGCTGCCTAGCTTTACTCTCTCCTGCCTGTTCGACAAACCTTGTCCTGAAGGTTCTTGGTGATTGCACGAACTACCATATATCCTTTGCATAAATTCATCTACTTTATAAGGGAGCCCAGATTGTTTTCAGAATCTTGGAACTAAGAAGCCTGACTGATAGATAGAGGGATAAATATCACTCACCTGGAAGTAAAAAGATCACTGACCCTAAAAGCAATGTAATCAATCAGAAGGACACATTGCAGTGCAAATGGAAGTCAGTGTAAATGCATAACCAGATACCTGAGAGAAAAATGCCAACACTAATCATGAGTTTCAGAAATTGGCTGGAGTCCATGTTATCCTCCGTGAGATTGGGCTTGTATGAAGGGCAATCAGAGCATCCTTCAAGACGAATGCAGAGTTCAAGAAATGTTTTAGGATAATATGCCCATGAGCCCATAAAACTGGAATGTGAACGTTCATAGCAGCTTGATTTGTAATAGTCCCTAACTAGAAACAACCATATATCCATCATCAGGCAAATGGAAAAACAAATATCATGTAACAATAAAATGGCCTATTATTTAGTAATAAAAAATGAACTACTGATATATGCTGCCATATGTGTGAATCTCACACAATATTATGCTGAGTGAAAAAAGCAGATGCAAAAGAGTATATACTGTACAATTCCTTTTACACAAAGTTCTAGAACTGGCAAAACTAATCTGTACTGATAGCAATCACATCAATGGTAGCCTGAGGCAAGGGAATGGGGTGAACTGTAAAGGGCACAAAGCAATTTACTGAGTGGTGGACATGCTGGATCGCTTGAGAGGCGTGGTGGTTCCAAAGATACATAAAATTTTCAAATCTCATCAAATGCAACACACTTAAAAGTACGCTTTCCATTGTACGTAAATTATATCTCAACAAAGTTGATTAGAAAACTCACAAGCTAGCCAAACACAAATTTATGGTAAACATAAGCTCTGACTTAATAGGGTATTTTGTGTAGATTTTGGAATCAAACAGCTGAGTCTGAATCTAAGACATTACCTTCATTTTGCAGCTATGTAATCTTGAATAAATTATTCCAGATTTTAGAATATTGGAATCCTCACCTATTTTACAATGAGGATTAAAGGAAAGAACGTGAAACTACCTAGCACATAGTAGAAACTCAAGAAATAGTTTCCATATACAACTGAATTGAATTCATGGTGCTCTGAGTAATACTACACACCAGCTTACTTCTGAGGAAACCAGAATAGGCAATTCCTTGCATGAAGATCCCTGTGGGACAAGAAATCATTACACTGAATTACCACTATCTATGGAACACACATGAAAAAGGCCTAAAGCTTATGAGGTGGTCTGACATGAGACTAAGGGTTCATATCTGGCATACACCATTGAGCATAACAGAATTCTGATGAAAGAATCTGAAGCTGTACAAGGTTGGAGCATGTTCTCTGGAGTCAAGACAATCCTGGCCTGCTGCTATTTGCCAGTTAAGAACTTCAGGCATGCAAGTTCCCTCCCTAAGCTTCAGATTTTCATCTGTAAATGGGAGTATATACAACACCCACTTCAAATGGTTGCTGTGAGAATTAAGTGAGATAATACAGGGACAGCATTTAGCAGAGTATTATTTTGTAATTACTAAATTGATGCCTTTTCTGCATTTATTTAATTGACCCATCCATTGTAGTCTATGTGTTATTTGTGATAGCTTTATTTTAAACAACATACAGAATAAGTCCTGTTTTGTAAAATTTGAGTGACTTTGGAGGAGCAAGAAAGTGTAGTGTAGGAAATTAATACTTTTATTGTATGGCTCTGGTTATAACAAGAAGCTAACTATGATAAAGCATATTTTAGGCTCTCCATATCTCCATCTCTTCAGAAGAATGAGAATCTTTTGAAGAGAAAGAATATTAGCACTTCCCTTGACAATTACGTTAGGAGTCATCCCAGAAGAATCTTCAGGGAGTTAAGCACTTATTAATAATTTGCTTGGGCATCTATAGCGGGAACTGGCAGGTGCTAGCTAGAACAGCTCGCTGGAAGTAGACGCCACCTAGACCATGAATTCTTTGAGGACGCATTCATCTTTCTACCCTCATCACTTGGAACGTAGTACACCCTTAACAGTTGTTAGCTGGGGTCGGGGAGAGGGAGAGTAAAAGCAAGCAGTACCAATAATAACTTGTATAAAAGAACCTGTGCTCATCCTCAATGCTCCTTTCAGAGAAAATGATGGGAATGATTAGCAAACATTTATGATCAATGGCCCAAAATGACAAAAAATATTGAAGAGGCACATCTAGACAGCATAGAACATTAACAACATAGGCTATTTAATTTATACAGGAAACAGTTATAATTAGTGGAAAAATATACGGTGTGATTGTGAAAATAAGAGGTTCCCCTTAGGTTTGATTCAAAATTAGTCTAAGTAGTTGAGCTACACAAAAGATAAAGAAGTCACATTTTAACACCTAGAAAGCTACCCTATTAATTGGTAAAATCAAATGCGAAGAGGATTAACAAGCTGAGATCAAACTTTATGGTTCTTCATGCAATTCTAAAGACTTAATTTCAGGATACAAAAGTACTCAAAGAGTGTTTTGTAATTACAAACCAATAAGAAAATCTATCCAGGAGGAATAATTACATAATTTCTGCATGGCTTCATTGTGCAAGGCTCAGAGAACAGGAATAGATTCCTCTATCATTATGAGCGCTGCAGGGAATGACTCACCATTACAACAAGCAGGCTATTCGCAGTAATTTTTAAAAAATTTAGAAACCCCAAACCTGATTCAGTTTCTGAGACTCTTGCCAGTAACAAGATCAGCAATAGGGTTAAGCTATTATTAAAAATATAAGAAATTTCTCTTTTGAAAATGTTTTTCATTTGCCTTAAATTGTTGGTCTTCACTGGCAGGAAATTAATTTATATCTTCAGTGACCTGTGGTTTCATAAATATTTATGATAGCAAAATGCCACCTGTGTAAATAATTGGGGCATAGTTTCTAAATTCTTGAGACTAACATCCTATATCACATGATGTTGAGACTAACACCATACATTAAGAAACATTTCATTTACTCTAATCCTGCTACTGAATTTTAATCAGTAAATATTATAACAACCTCATTATAAACCTACATATTATTAAGAATAAATTATGGCACTCAAGACTAAAAATTTATCAGGTAATAAAGAAATAACATGACTATAAACAAGTTATTCTAAAAACAAAACTAAAAACGAACTTTTTAGATGTTAGCTGAACTTGTAATTATTTCACAATATATGTAAATCAAATGGCACATCTTCAACTTACAATGATGTATGTCAATTATTTCTCAATAAAACTGGGGGAAGAAAACCCTTAATCTTTTAACCTTCCATTTATCTCAAAGAGAATTGAGAATTGTAAATTTTTGCCCTATAAGTTGTGCTTATTTACTCAGTTCCATTATTATTTTCAGCAAAGCTTGTGGCTAAAGAAAAAAAAAAAAGTAAGATTTCCTTTCAGTATAAACCTTGGTAATCTTTCACCAAAGAGTGGGCTCAGCCTTGGATGTTTTGCCTAAGAAAGAATTAAAAAACACTAAGGGGCAGGAGGGGTAAGCGGTGATACAATTAGTCCACCTTACAACATGCTGTAATGCAGAATCTTGCTCATATTTAGCCTTTTAATAACCCATCTTCAGTTTAATTTACATGTTTTAGACTCATATACTAGAAATTCAAAGACAAATGAAAATCGGGCCCTGAGCTGGAAGATCATACAGTTTCTGAAATTCCACACATGATTATATGAGTTCCACACTCTCTGCCCTATAGGTTCCCCACTCTAGACACGCTTGGACTACCTGGGTCAGATCTCAGCTGTGGCACTAACCAATCTCTTTACCTGCGACAGATTCCTAGCAAGCATACTGCTGAACCAAGCCAGCTGCTGGCAAAATGAATGAAGGTCTTTACAATAAATGATCCACGTCCCACAGCATTGTTTATTATTATCCCACTGAAAAGATTTTTTGTTTTTAAATCTAGAAAATGATTATACACCTACCATGCCCAAGACTTCTATGTTCTTGCTGCTTCCTCCACCTTCCGTTTCAGGGTTACTAGACACATCTATTCTTTGGTCACTGGGCTATATGTGGGATGGGATGCTGGCATATGGAGCTGGGCTGCATGGCTCGCAGAGGGTCTATCTGTGCTCCAGGCCAAACAACCTCCTGTTGCTGAACCTTCAGGGACCCTGAAACAGGAGCCTTCTGGGAGATCATCTGAACCTACCCCAGAACTGGATTTCACTCCTATGGGGTATATTACAAGTTTCCCTGAAGGAAACTGGATTGGAAAGAGAAATTAAAAGAGACCCTGGAGAGAAAGTACTCAGGTGTGAGGGTGGAAAGCAGTGCAGGCCATGGTGAGGAGTGGCAGAGGTTCTGGGGAAAAAGTGACTGGGCCCGACCATTTGGAAGCCATGCTACTGCCACCAGTGACCAGTGTCCTTGGAAGATGATAGTTTAGGAACTCCTGATTCCTGATTCCTGGTATATTGCTTCAGCTCCCTTCTTCCTTTGTGGACAAATTACTTTGTGTCCAGAAAGGTCCCAGCAGGAGGACAGATATTACTGCATCTTGAAGAACAGTGGAGTTAGTCAGCCTCTCTGAATGCAGAAAAATACCAGGGAAGGCAACAGGGCATGGACACAAGGGAGTAGGACTTGAAACTTTGACTGGAAAGGGCCATTTACTAGTTGTATGACTTTTCTGTTTCCTTTTTTCATATGTAAAATAGAGAAATTAATAATAACACCATGATGAGTGAGTGTAACATTAAGATGTAGAACTCTAACACTAACTATTTTGCAATCACTCAGAAGAGTGGGTTTTTGTATCAGGTTTAATTAATGACCTCTACATCCAAGATTCACTATGAAAGGGACCTGAGGCTCCTTGCAGGATATTAGCCACTTGGTTTGCTCCTAAGTCTCTAGATTCAAATGAACATTAGTAGCTTAATAGTGTATTAATACAAAGCCAAAGCCTACTTGATCTCCAGTTGCATTCTTCTTGCAGCTGAGTACTTACTTGTAGCAGTCATGGACTTGGTCCAAAAAAGCTCTTTGCAAAGAAAGTACTAAAAGCAGTGTGATTTCCTTGGCCTACTTCTCTTCCATTCAAGCACACTAACTTGCCAACTCAACAGAAACCTGTTCCTTCCTATTCCAGTGAAACAGCAGAACATTTTGAACAGAAATATACAGCAGTAGGGTCTTCCTTTTCTTTCTCAAATTGAATGCTAGTGCATTTTAAACGCTTTCAGGATGAATCTTAAGTTGTTAGGGATTCTAAATTTTGTCTATGTATTTCTTGTTTGCCTTAACCTTAGGTTTCAGTTTATTTTTTATTCAGAGCTTTAGAGAGAAAAAAAATAAATTTATACAAAATATGGATTACAAGTCCCAGACAGGAGATTCTGAAGAAACCAGTGCTCTTCAGGTTTTGTATTTTCCCTCATCAGTAACGGGAAAAGAGCAAAGATGGTTTTTCACTGTAGTTTAGGTGGCGTATATGTGGACTTATTTCAATTCAGTTTTTACTGTGAGAAACACCATTCCTGAATATTCTGCTTATAAAAGCAATAAACATGATGTGTGTCTGGCTGATTATTTTACGCTCTTTAACAGTAGGAAAGACTGCTGCTAGCTATAAGATATTAACATCTATAAATTATTTTGCTTTTTTGGTTGGGTGAAGTGAGTTGATTTATCATCTGTTATGGCCAAGAATACAGTTCTAGGCCAAGTATACAATTAGACACGGTCCATTTTCAAGTGCAAAGAACATGGAGAAGGAATAAAAATACAAGCTTTGCAAATATATTTTTTATTCCAAATAAAGAGATCTAATTTAGGCCATAAGTGGGAGAGTCACAAATATCTATACCCTGCCAGCTCCATGAAAATTAAATTACTGAGTGATATTTGTATTTGGTAAATTCAACAGAGACCACGGCAACAAAAACTGATTCAGACTTCAATCTCTGAAATTTGATTTAGCAGAGTAAATTATTTGTCTGATTTCAGATTTATATGGTTTTTAATCTCTTTTTTGTCATTTTTTAAATCCTGAACACCAGCTTAGTGTTCATTTTGTTGTTATTGTTCTTTTTACATTTCTGATTAGTGACAAACTTTCTTAACAATCAAGGCAGTATGATCTTCATGTAAAAAAGAAATATGAGGGGGCAGAGTGCCTGCAGAATCTTCTTGTGCTCACACCTGGTCACCTGATATTTTCCCTACAGAGATGTGCTGGCCTAAGGGCCATGTCATTTTGCAGAAGTTCTCCATGTCTGAAGTTTTGATGGCAAAACAACCCTCAACACTTCAGCGCTCCAGGCAGTGTCTCTTTGAGAGAATAACAATTTATTAATCTCAGTACCTAGACTGTTGATACAGGAAGGCCTTGGATATAATTCTCTCATTTCAAAGATGAAGCAGTTAAGACCCAGTAAAGAAAAGTGACTTACCCAGGCTTATCTAATTTGTGGCAGAGCTGGCTCCAAAGCAGGCCTCCTGTTCCTAGTCCAGAATTTTTTTCCCATACTGTTTGGCCTTGGCAGGCTGTAATCAATTTTCACTTTTAAAGATACAATTTTTTTTAACTTAGTTCCTCAAAAAAGAACACATTCTCAGAGCTTTGTGGCTTTGTGTCATTATCAAGCGATCAATACCACTCTTGAAAAGAAATTCAATAAAATGCTTTATCGAAGTTTCAGCCTCTTCTTGCAGGGGTCTCTTAAAATCCATTGAACATACTAGTTTTGTAAGGCATATTAACTCGCTAATTCTTACTAACAAGATATGCAAAAGAGAAGGATAACAGAAGGTAAAGAAGGTAATGAAGTTCCCCCAAATCCAACAGGGCCAGGAGTCTTAGGAACTTGGTGACATATTTCCCATTTTACAGATTAGAGAGACTGAGCGATATTCCCAAGGATCTACTTGCATGGCAGAGCTAAGATCTCAACCTGAACCACTTTGATTACAAGCTCAAGCTCCTTGAGTCAAATATTTGTTTACAAGCTCAAGCTCCTTGAGTCAAATATTTGTAAGTCAAGTACCAAGACAGGGGGAGGGTGTTCTTTAAAAAGATCGAACTACGATTTACAAAAACTCCTTTTTAAGTCTCTGACAAAAAAATGTTCCCTATATTACTCCTCTGGTCCTCTGGCAATGTTCCCCGTGGACGAAGGTCAAGAACCTAAAAGACTCCTTTCAGTTATGTTGTTAATACATAAAGCAATGTTATTTAAACCTTTGGGTGCTTTTGTTAGTCAAAGATATCACTGATTTTCTCTCCTACATAGGGAAATGTACACAAGGTCATGGGATCCCTGGAAAAATATAAATTTTTCAGAGTAGCTCTATACTTCTGGTGCCAGGGTTATTTTTGATTGGCCCCAGGAGGTCACCTTAGTCACATTTTAAGTTCATTTGTCATTCTCGGATTGCTCATCAGAAGAGACTAAGCATTAAACTCCAAATAGTAAGCTGTGTGCTATTGATTATTCATTTTAGGAAACACACCTTTATCAAATTTTTATAAGATATGCAACAAATGGATAGCAGAAATGTTCCTGGAAAGATCAGTGCAAATCAAAATCTAGTTTAATTTTTTTTAAATTCACTACTAATAATGACTCTTTAAAAATTAATAGTAATGACTCACAGTTATGTAGAGTTCAAGAGCTGACCAAATATTTTCACATACATAAATCTCATTTAATTCTCACATGCAACCATTCAGTAAAATTCAAATATTAAGTGACCATTAATCTATCCTGTGAATTGCGCTAGGCCCTGGAGATACAAAAATAAATAAGAAATAGCCCTGGCCTTCAAGGAATTCACCATTTTTATTATTATCATCTTATGTAACATAGTATGTAAGCAAAGCTTATAAGTTAGAATATACTTGCCCACTGAGTCCAGTTATATCCAGACTGAGACTGGAGTTGTTTGAAACCAAAATTTATTCTTGTCTTACTACATCAAACTTCTGCTTAGCTTCGGAGTTGAAATGTGAGGAAAGTGGCTGTGGATTTTTTAAAAAACAGTCTCCCTTAATATATTAGTTCTTAGTTTATGACTTCTATAAATCTGGGATTTTTAAAGGCAATGTGCACCCTTGTAATCTCTCTTGCTATTACACAATGCTTTGCATTTCCAAGGTTAAAAGGAAAAGTTTTCAGCATATGTTTGCTTAAACAGAAACAGAATCCAAGTTATCATGTTCATGTGTAATATTCAACTGAGCAATTCACAAGGTATAATTGCTAAACATGCAATTATATATTATCCTGGGACTCACAACTGAGACGAAGATTTGGGGAGAGTTTATGTGTGCAAAAGGAAGGTGATTAAAGGGTTAGACAAAGAGAAATTATGAAGAAAGGTTCAAGGAATTTGGCTTTAGGATGAGAGCTGAATAACATCTTGATAACAATCTTCATGTACATGAGGAGTTATTATACCAGCTGTGTTTTACCTCTAGGGATGGAAGAAAATGAATTCAAACTGCAGCCCTAGGGATTTAGGTTAGCTCTGAAAAGCTATTTGCTGATAGGTGAGATTGTCTTACTGGAAAAGGATACCAGGGGAAGTTGTGGAATCTCCCTTAAAAAACAAAAAAAGATTTCTAATCTCTTTTTTTTTCTTACCTTTTGTATTTTATTATTATTATTTTTTACATCTTTATTGTAGTATAATTGCTTTACAATGGTGTGTTAGTTTCTGCTTTATAACAAAGTGAATCAGTTATACATATACATATGTTCCTATATCTCTTCCCTCTTGCGTCTCCCTCCCTCCCACCTTCCCTATCCCACCTCTCTACGTAGTCACAAAGCACCGAGCTGATCTCCCTGTGCTATGCGGCTGCTTCCCACTAGCTATCTATTTTACGTTTGGTAGTGTATACATGTCCATGCCACTCTCTCACTTTGTCCCAGCTTACCCTTCCCCCTCCCCATATCCTCAAGTCCATTCTCTAGTAGGTCTGTGTCTTTATTCCTGTCTAATCTCTTTTTATAGCTCAAATGTGACATGGCCCCAGGCAGAAAGGTGGACCAGATAGACAGAACCTCAAGGTTCCTTTCATCCTAATGACTCTGTAACTATAATGATTTCAGCCACAAAAAACATCCTACCATGGCAAAAGCCCATTTGATGCTGAAGTTATAATACCTGAAGTTTCCCTTTTACTTTGCTAATAGTTCCATATAAACATTCCATATAGACAATAGCTTCAATTTATGGTTTTCCTCCAAATGTCAGCTAGAATCAATTTAGAGGTGTCTTGATCAATGTTTCTAAAGGTTAAAAGGCCAAATGTAGGAAAGTGCTAATATTTTGTAAACTGTTATCCCCCTCACTCATTGTTTCATTTTACTTCCAAACCATGGAGAACCCAGTAGAGATTATCATTATAAAGCTCTGAGATGATAATGTCCCCCTACGAGTATCCCCATAAGCTTTTTCTCACCAAATCAAGTTGATACTGGACTTCAGAGGTTGCTCAGAAGCAAACCAAGCACAGCAGAGGGATTGGAAGGTATGGGATATGGTGAACCTAAGACATCACTCCATTCAGTTCATATATTTATTTAACAACAAAGAAATAGGCTCAGGATTGTTAAAGAATTAGTGCAGCATCATACAGGTTAGCAAAACACAAAGCTGAGATTAGAATTCAAGTCTTTTGACTCCTTATACAGTGACTGTTTTATAAATCATATTTTTCATATTAAAAGAACCAAAGCAAAAATGAATTTAAAAATAATCATGTTTCCAAATATATCTAGATGCTAAAAGACTAGACAAACAACTTGAAATTCCTTTCTTGTGGAAACATCTGCCTTTTCTCTCCATGCTATGATAATGAAATCAGGAGGGAGGGATAGATTGGGAGTTTGGGATTGACATGTACACACTGCTATATTTAAAATAGATAACCAACAAAGACCTACTGTATAGCACAGGGAACTCTGCTTAATATTCTGTAATAACCTAAATGGGAAAAGAATTTGAAAAAGAATAGATACACGTATGTGTATAACTGAATCACTTTGCTGTACACCTGAAACTAATACAACATTCTTAATCAACTATACTCCAATATAAAATAAAAATTTTTAAAAATCAGGTATCTTCCTGCATGGACAGACATGTGTAACAGTTATTCCATTCATATGTGACTACCATATTCCATAAAATCCACATAAAATCCATGTCTTTTCTAATGGATTTGATAGATGCTCACTTGCCAATTTCCCCTAACTGTAAAGAGTAGGCTTTAGAGGCAGAAAAACAGGTTAATCCTGACTTTTCCAACTGCTAATATTTCTGTGGCCTTGGGCAAGTAACTTAAGCTGTTTGCTTCCCCTTCTGCAAAATGAAGAATTACCAAGATTGACCAAGATATTATTATGTTAAGTGCTTAGCACAGGCCTGGCAAACACTAAGTGCTCAGTAAACTATAGGTGCTGCTGTTATTATTATTGTTACTATTATTATTATTCCCATATACTTCAACACTCAGAAAGTTACCCTGAGACATGATGAGAAATACAGCCTTTCCATTAGGCATACAGATATAAAAGAGCTCTTTCTTAGGAAAACAATCCCCCATCCCCCAAAGCCATGAAATCCATGTCTTCAGTGGCAAAAGTTCAGTTTAACTGACATTTTCTGCATTTCCTGAGGAGCCAGTATATGTCAGAGGCTCTACTGAGTGCTGTGGACATAAAAATGAGGGTAACAGTCATGCTCCTCAAGGGTTTCATGGTCCAGAGTTGAAAGAAACAAATAGACAGATAAATACAATATGACAGGTCAAAGAGAGCAGAAAGGGCAGTACATGCAGGATGAGAGGGTGGGGGAGAATGGGGAAGGGTGTTGGGTGGAATTTGGAAAGGCTTGTCAGAAATTTCCATCACTTCAGCTGAGTCTAAATTTTAAGCAACAAGGCAATGGAGGTTCATGATCCCTGAATAGTTTTTTTAAAACTAAAATTTTGTAGGCTAAACTAAAAGAGGTCACTGATCAAATCTGTCCCTTATCTGTTTCATCTTAAGTCAGTTTGACAGAAAGGATTACAAAATATTAGCATCTGAGTGAGAGAGAGCTATTTCAGCACCACGCCTGGCACATCAGTAACTGTT
Source organism: Tursiops truncatus (assembly GCF_011762595.2). Lineage (NCBI taxonomy): Eukaryota > Metazoa > Chordata > Mammalia > Artiodactyla > Delphinidae > Tursiops > Tursiops truncatus. The sequence continues at coordinate 127,208,402 of NC_047034.1, forward strand.
TGCTGGGTAAATCTTTTTCAGTGAATCTGCAATTTGCTGGAGGTAATTATCAATATAAGCAGGTCATTTTATTATCATCTTATGTTTACTAACACAACTCCTCAAAGATAATTATGCAGGTAATGTTCTCAACTCCTCACTTCAGCTTCCATGTGGATTCTTATTCTTAACTTGACAAAAGGCAGACACTTTAAATAAAGGGGGTCATTATCAAAATCCTCAGGGTTTCTATTGACCGGACGATAACCTAATTATATGGCTCACATTTGCTTGGATGTGAGCTAGGATTCTTAATGTCCGCTAATTTTTAAATATGCACTGGTAAAAACATCTTACTTGTAATATAACCCACAGGTCAGCATTATAAATAAGTTCTGAGACCTGTGGATATGTAGGAAAAATCACCTATCACTCATCTAAATAACCTCAGAGGAGATGATTAGATGTTTAAACGGTTAAATGCTCAAGATGACATAGCTCACAAATCGTATCAATATATAAGGTCGAATTGAATCTCTCCCCACAGGGCACTAGCCCCCTAGACCCTCATTTTAGTAGCTCCGCACACAATGCATAATATTTTTCATAATGTATACTGCATTAACATATAGGCAGGGTCACAGCAGCAATGAGCTAAAAAGATTACATGGCAAGGTAAATTCCAAGCAACATTCCTTTGAAATAACTTTCCTAAGATTATTTGAAAACACATTATGAATAAACATATTTTGACTCTTTGCTTTAAAATGATAAGTAAAATGGGAAACAATTTACCTGATTAAACATATTGAAATATCTATATTTTGTTAGAATAAAAATACACTAAAAAACCCCAATCACGACTTGATAATATTGATAATAGTTATGCAGCACTTGATGCTTTGAGCCATAGAGTATCCATGTGAAGTATTATTATATTGTCAAAGAGGCTGACTTCATAGTGAAAATGCACTTTTAGCAAACAAGCTATGGGACTTGTTCCCTTGGCAGAGAAATTTCCAAGTCAGCACCGACTCTTCTTCCATTCAGGACCAGTTGTTACTAAGTGCTGTTAGTTCTAGCCCCTTTGCTCTTGGTGAATTTATCTCCTCTCCATTTCAGGCAGGCAGCTTATCAGTTTGTGACTCTCATATTCTCATACCTAGAATAGTGCCTGACAGATAGTAGGTGCTCAATAAATACTTTAAAACAAATGAATGAATTCCTATATCGCCACATTATCCTATTTCCTCAAACCCCTCCTCCCACTTGTCTCTGAAAACTCCTAATTGGCGCCATGAGCCAGATTTTCTATTCTCTCACGTACCCTACACACGGTTGCTTAACCAATTACACTAAAGCACAGATTTAATGGTTTTACTCCCCAGATTAAAGCATTTAAATGTCTCCTTATTATTATAAACTCCTCACCCTGGCGTTTAAAATCTGTCACTAACAGCCCTAATCAAACTTTGACCAGATCCCAGCCTTCAGTTTCAAAATAAGATCGTCTGTATCATTCCTGTCACCCCTCAGACTATCTTGCCTATTTGACTGTGTTCATGCAGGTCCCTTGGCCCACATGGCTGCACCCACCATCTTTATCTGCTGAAATGTCACCAGTCCTTCAGTATTTATGTGAAATGCTACTTCATTCCAGATGCACTGATCAGATACTATCATTTCATCTTATACACCTATCTTATTCTGCCTAGTAATATAGTTATATGTGGATCCATGTCTTATTCCCAGTATTCTAAGTTCTCTAAGTCCAACGACTGTATCTTATTGATACATAGCTTTTATCCTAAAGCATACAGTAAATGGTCAATACATATCTGCTAAGATGAAGGGAATCCAAAAGATAGGTCATAGGATCAAAAAATACTACCTCATTGAACATATGGTGGGGAAAGAAGAGGATGAATGTAGAGTTTCAAAAATTGAGGTTTGAATCTTGGCCCTGCCTTTACAAGACGAGTAGCTCAGGCAAGCTTTTTTATTTTTCCTTTTAACCAGACGGAAGCCGTCTCCTCATCTATAAAATGATGACAATTACTTTATCAACCTCACAGAGTTGTCTGCCAGACAAAGTGAAAAATGGAAGGGATGTTTTGTAAACTTCAAATGTTATAAAGATTCAGCAGTTTTCCAATTGTATGCCATGTAACTTGTTGGCTCAAAAGAAATGGAAGCTACCTGGTAATTGTGAGTCCTTTCCTGCCATTCCTGGTGGAGAAGGAGGACTGGGTATGCATAAGAACAGAAATGGAGAACATTCTCCTTCTGCCAGCAGTCCAATTGGCCAGCAGAGGAAAAAATCAGTATTTGGACACATATTTTTAACATTAATGCTCAGCTAGGTCACTAAATTGCTATGTTACAGCATGTAGAAATAAATTATTTTGAGGCTTAGAGTTTATCATATTTTTAATGTATTAAGCTGACAAAGCAACTTAAAAAAAAACATTGCCAAGGGGTTTCTTTTTCCTCCTCTGCTTCCTCTTGTGTATTTTCTTTTTGCTAAATTCATTTTAAAAAAAATACAACGATAAGAGTCTGTCATTTTCCTTGGAAAATACTGTAGCTCTACTCTGTGCTCATATCATGGTTTTGGGGCGCTTATTTAGAGCTCGACACAAAAGACTGTGTATAGTGTAGAAACCAGGAGGAAAGGGTGCTGGTAACTAGGCAGAGTGGTTAGACCAGTCCTGCCCCCAGGGAAAGACATTTCCCAGGCCACTTTCTGCTTCAGATATCCCCGATGGTAAGAGACAAGCCGGATGCAGGTTATGATATCTGAGTACCCTGGACGAATGTGGCTCACTGAGATATAATCTGATTTCAGAAGGGTTTATCCAACTCACATTCCTTGTCTGAGGCTTTCCCACATTTCTGGATAGCTGTTGACATTTTAATAATTTTTTTAAGTGCAGCGAAGGAGACAAAGTCTGTCCATTATCTGAGAAAATATAACAGCTACGTCTTTGGAGTGAGGACTGGGTTCTGAATCAGTGTTTTTCTGTTCCTTCATTTCATTTTTGTGTGGGTTTACTAGACACTCTGGACTGGTTTGAAACCTCTCAATGACGTCAATGGGGCAGAGAAATTGGAGCAGCAGAGACAGCTGCAATGCAGCAAGTCTACTGAGGTTTTATTCTTTTCTCCCAGGGTGACATCTGAGACAGATATTATCAATCAAACCGTCCTGGCTCAGCACCAAATCAAAGGCACTTTATCATTCAAAGCAGTAAAAGCTGCAATTAGATGATCTGCTCAGCTTTTTCCCTAGGAATATCTTGTTCACGACAATTAATAATGCAATTAAACCTAAATTAAACAAGAAAATGTGTACTAAAATATTTAATTTAAATATGGGAGTTCTTTCCTTTAATGGTTCAATTATCAAATTATTAAAGATCACTCTCTACATATATTTTGTATAAAAAATTCAAAACAAAGTATTACCTCTTTTGAAAATACTAATAAAAGCCAAATGATAAGCTTTAGCTTGTTTCCAAGAAATGTCCAAATGTCCAGGAAAAAAATATAGGTACATAAATAGCAAAGCGTTACTATCATTTAGAAAACAACAAACAACAACAACAAAAACCCAGGAAGGAAACCAGTGCTCTGCGAACTAACATTTCTTTCAAAAACATTCAAAATAAAACCAAAAGGAAGAAAACCGAGCCAACTGCTTTTTTGTTTGTTAAACACAACGTATTATTTACTGACATTTCAAGCGTCTCTTCTTGGGAATTGTCTTCCTTGCCTGAGTATAAAATAGCATATTGAAATCTGAAAAAATACAGCACTTAATCTAATTATATAGTTTTAAAGTAAAGGTCTTCATTCATTCTGTCTGTCTGTCTCTCTCTCTTTTTAAAGAAGAAAACTTTAAACTGCTAAGGACACCCAAGGCTAATCTTAGCAAATCTAACTAATAAACATCCTTAGAACAGATTTTTTTTTTTCAAAGTTGCCTAGAAGAGCTAGGCATAGAACATGCTCACCAGAAGGAAGAATACAAAACTGACTGCTATCCCGTCTCTCCTTGCTTTCTGGAGTGTTTGTTGGAAAAAAAATGCTGGTGAAAAAAATAAGTGCCAAGTGGACTAGAGAGAAAACTCGGGGTAAAAATCAAGGAGAAAATACCAATGTCAGTCTCAAGGTGATGTAGCCAAACTGAATGGGATTCAAAGCCATTTAGTCTAGAAAGGCAAACTGGCCAAATACAAGAAATACAGAAAACAATATTCTTCAGCAACTGTCTTTTATCCAGGAAGCATCATCAACTCACTCAACGTTATCACACTAGGTAATATTATATATGATGTATATTTCTCTATCTTAGTAACAGATTTCAAAACTAGGAAAGGCCATGATGCAGGAGACTTACTATTTTAATGAGGAATAAAAAAGAGGACATGTGTTAAGTCAGCACTATGAGTTTAGTTTAGCTAGAATAACAAATATCTTGCCAATCAGTCATGTTTACCCAAGTGTAGGGTACCAAAAGTTCTCTTTATTATTTAGATTTAAATAATAAGTTCCTTTTTTCCACCCTCTTTCATCCATTTAGCTGTGAAATAGACAATAAATCATAGCTAACACTATGAAATACCTTGTACATTATTTACAAAGCTTCCTAACTGATCCAGCCCTAAAGTTTCTCCCACCACGAGATCCATCATTCCTTTATCCATTCCTTTCAGTCAGCATAATGGTAATAACATGGGCACTGAGGCCTGTGGATGTGGGTTTATATCCTAGCTCCATCTAGATACGTGTCCTTGAATAACTCAATCTGTAAAATAATAATGAAATGAAATGACACATGAATAAACATTTGTAGGCATTCTAAATGTGATAGCTATTATTTTTAGATGTTTGTTTAAAATGTGTATTATTGTGCTTCAGTGCCAAGTACCGTGCTATGCAGTCAAAACACACACACACACGTGCATGCACACACACAGAAGATAACACAAAATGCACAGGGTAAACCAAGCTAGCAACCTGAGAATCATTCTTACCTTCCCATCTCATCACCACTACCACTACCAACAAAAGCAGAGTAGGGCCCTTTCACAGCTGTCGGAAATGTCTTATCAGCCACAATGTGCCAAACCTTGCCAATGTCATAAACAAGCAAGTAATAGAAGTTCCAGAATCAGATTCAGATTTAAAATCTACACATTCTGAGTGTCCGCAGTTCTTCTAAGGAATGTGTAGCCTACCATTTCAATCCAGAAACCGCAGGGATGCCAGAAGTGACAGCCCACGTCAGCCCACGCAGGAAGTTAATCATTTATTGACAACTACCGTTGTCCAAATGACCTGAGCATCCTGGATCATTTACTCATTCATTTAGCAAATGTTGATTGACAACTGTGTCATCCTAGACACTGCAAATTCAATGGTGAACAAACAGGTTAGTTTCCTTTTATTGAGCATCTGCTGTGGTATGCTTCTTTCCTTCTAATACATTTTGATGTGTAAGCAGCCCATGACGGAGGGCCCTTTTTGTCACTGGCGAGATCTCACCCTCACGCCATCCTACCGGGTCTTCTTCTCCATGTAATTTCTAGTTCTGTGTGCAGTTCCTACCCTCCACTGTAACCCGTGTTCTAATACAAAGCGTAGTCTCACCGTCTCTTGCCAGATTAAGGAGAAAAGGATTTCTTTAAACAGGCAGAGCAGGCACCTAGATAGTCTGGCATTGGCCATTCACTATTGGATGGTATTTTGATATTAAAAAATATGTACTTGGTGAGTTTCCCTGGTAAGGTTGGCAAACACTAATGAATAATTGACTTGGAATTAATCAAAGCAGTAAAGAATGAAAGTGAATTTTTTTCTGACAGGTGACTGAAAGGCAGAAACTAAGTATTGAGCATAAATGCTTCATTTTCCAAACTTAATTATAAGGTCCTTGAGGGTCTTTCCCTTATTTACATCAGTTTCAGCACACAGTATATCTCATATAGTACCTCCTTATCCACAGTATTATTACCATAAAAATTTGTGGACTGTTGCTTTTGGAAGCAATTAAAATATTTTCAGTTGAAAGTACCAAATATGTTTAAGTAAACTTGGAAACAAATGCTATTTTTCTGTTAATAAAGGCCACAAAGGAATTTAAATATATTCACTAAATAAAATTTAAATATGTATAAATTTATAAATAATAAATTAAAAATTAAAAGCACTGTCATTAGCAATCAAGAAATCAATACTTATACAAATTGTCTTTATTATGTGGTATAAAGAGTAAGAGTTTTAGAATCATACAGACTAGAGTTTGTGTCCAAATTCTGTTCATCATGTGCTCCATGAAAATGGGAAAATTAATACTAAGTCTCAATTTTTAATAAAGGGATGATAGCTTATCCAGTAGTTTATTATGAAGAATAAATGAGTATGTATAAAGTATCCTAAACTGGCATAGAGTAAATATTTAATATTTTTAAGTGATATATTGTATTTTTTTTTCTATTTTGAGTTTTTTTGGGGGCACAGGGAAAACTGTTACATGGAAATTTCAGCATATGTCACTATAATGAGTTTTTTCAAATAATATATAAGAGAATAAGAGATGCATAGATAATCTCTTTCTTTTACTGTATTTAAAAAAGTTAATTGTAGGCATTGTGAGACTTTATAGTATTTTAAAGTCTGAATTATAATTTCAAGACTTGTCCTTTGTATCACAGAAAGTGATTTTTAACTATATGACTAAATTTTTTGGGTTTTCACAGCAACATAATGCCTCCTGACGCTTGTGACAACTCTTCCAAAGCTCTGTTTACTGAACCATCATGGCACCCCACCTTTAAGAAAGACATTCCTGTTGCTTACTCAGAAATCAACACCAAAGGCCTACACTAAATATCCTTGAACAAACAGGGTTTCCTAAAATGACACAGAGCCTGAATATTTATTATCTGGCTTCAATATGCTATGGACACAAGCCAAAACTTGACTTATTCCTGTCTGCAGCTTATGATACTTCTCAATGACAAAAAGATCTCCCAGGGCTTTAACACTCTGCTGCTACAGAGTGAATTTTGTTTTAAAATAAAATTCTCCTTTGGGTCAAGTATTCACAAGGAGGTAAGAAGATCAAAGACCAAGGCTTGTCCGAGGCTTGTTTCTCCAAAATCACTTGAACTCATGGAGGTGCATAAGTCCCAAGTCACAGAATTACAACTCAAACATACACACACACACATACACACATGCAGTCTTTCAACAAATATTTATTGAGCATTTACTGTGCAAATTATTGTGCAATTACTGTGCAAATTATTACTGAGCAAATATTTATTGAGCATTTACTGTGTGCTAGACACTGTTCTGCACATGTAAGATATATTCATTAACCAAACAGACAAAATACCCTGCCCTTATGGAGTTCACATTCCAGCTTGGGGTATGGGGTGAGATGGGAGAAATGGGGAAAGAAACTATAACAATACACATAAGCCACAGTGTAGACTTTATCTTTCCCTGGACAAGTCATGTCCATATCTATTATCATTCCTTTGCATTTTCTTTGCTTTCTACTTGGAATGCCTCCTTTGCCATCTTGCTAGACCAAGGTCAAATATCACCTCCTCTGTGAAGACTATGTTAGCTCTCCTTGGGGCCTCATGGGGCTTTATTATAGCTCTTCTATGGCATTTCTCAGATTGTCTTCTAATTGATATGTGTCTGTATCTCTCAGTGGCAGACAAGTTCCTCCAAGGCAGGAACCTAGCAAAGACTAATTCTTAGTAAGTGTTGTATCACCAGGGCCACCCAGTACAGAGCATAATCAAGTAGCACCCTCAATGAATATTCAGTTAAAGACTGAATGCAGTTTTATTCTATAATAAAGAAAAGAAAGATTAATTGTGAGGTTAGCTATGACTAGGATGTTTCCTTGTACACAATCCACACCAAAGTTTGGCTAATACACAACTTTAAGAAAGATTATGCTTGAAATTGAACTATTTTATGTGAAATATAACGGCATTGTTTAACTAACAGCTGATTCAGCAGGCATGGTAATTCAAAAGCAAACTTTTAGTTAGTTGATACAAATAGCCTTGATAGAAATACTAATTTTATGGCTTGCTTATCTTTTTTTTTTTTTGATTCTCTTTTTTTCTAATTTGAAGCTTTTTTTTAAACTTTTATTTATTTATTTTTATTATTTTTGGCTGCATTGTCTTCGTTGCTGTGCGCGGGCTTTCTCTAGTTGCGGCAAGCAGGGGCTACTCTTCATTGTGGTGCGCGGGCTTCTCATTGCGGTAGCCTTTCTTGTTGCCAAGCATGGGCTCTAGGCACACGGGCACTAGGCACACGGGCTTCAGTAGTTGCAGCACACGGCCTCAGTAGTTGTGGCTCGAGGGCTGCAGAGAGCAGGCTCAGTAGCTGTGGCTCACGGGCTTAGTTGCTCCGTGGCATGTGGGATCTTCCGGGACCAAGGATCAAACCCCTGTCCCCTGCATTGGCAGGCGGATTCTTAACCACTGTGCCACCAGGGAAGTCTGGCTTGATTATCTTTTAAAATGCTTAATTTTATCTGTGCTATAATCATTTAGATAAGTTGAGTTTAGTTAAGATGTTTATTTTCTTCAACCTTCTAATTATCACAAGAAAATTAAATTACTGTGTTACTCTGAGAAGGAAGTCTTAGCCCTCTAACTTACTGTGATTGGCACAGTGGAGATTACTTTGGGGAGCTGCAGTTTAAGGCAGGGAATATTCCAAGAGCAGAAGTCCTCGTAGGCTTTAGAAAGTGTCTACGCCCCACTGAGTTATTAGATCTGTGGTTCTGTAGGCTGGACCCTCTCAAGACATTATCTATCAGATTAGCTTTTCTTCAGTCTATCTTCAGCTCAGAGAACGTTGCGTTCGTTGATTCCGCTATGCAATCAAAGAGGAAGCTGCATTTCTGATACAGAGGAAGGTATTAGGAGCAAGTTAACATCCCTTCCTGCAATCAACTGTCAGGGTAATGTTAGGTCTTCTACTAAACGGATAGCTGGAGCCATCTGACTTTAACCAGCGTATAATACGAAGCACTACATAGCTGTTGATACTAAATAAGAATGTCTTCCTTCTTTATCTTTTCTCTACTGACTTTTCAAGGAAATAATCTCATGGGAAAGGTTTATTTCTCTACCCCAAATTTGAGGCAAATGCATTCACACTTCTCTTGCATAGGCCCAACACTTAGCTTCATGCTGATAACAGCAAATAGGTGATGATTGATAGAGTACTCTAACTTAGAAGCGTGTGCTTTTGCTTGAGCAGGCTGTATGCAGTTCCTTTAAATAGCATAGGAAGGAAGAAGTAATGTAATTCTTCAAATATTATATACACTTTTCCTCATTAAAGTAGGCTCACAGGCATTCACTCATACTGCTAGTGCTATGGTGAAAGTCTCAAGAGTAGGATAATGTCTATAGCACGGAGAAAATTATGAATATATTTTTCGGAAGTCTTGGGTGTTTATATTCCAGCTAAATAAATTAGTTGTTGATTGAAATGAGTTTTTCTGCTCTCTGTACCTATCAGTGACTACCAGTAGAAGATAATGTATCTGAATTTTTGTGAGTATTCAAATTTTACTGTTTTTTAACTTAATCACAGGGACCTGGTCTCGGGCACATTTTTTCCTTTTGGGTAATTAAAGCAAAGGGCCTTCTCTGAGCTAAAAAAAAGTAACTTTCACACATAATTGCACACAGGACTGTAACCTAATGGTGGTCAAAAATCAGCTCTTGAATGTTAGTTTCTGTGTGGTGTTTAGCAGTGACAAATACACTCCGTCAGGCTCTATAGATTTTCAATCTATTGTTTCAAAGAATAAACAAGTATATACTGATTTCTGGAAACATTTACAAATCTGTAACTTAGCTTCTAATATGGTTACCTTGGGAGCCAACACAGTTTCAAGTTAAGCCCATAATCCCACCTACTAAACATACTAAATGTAGGTGTGCCCTGCTTCAAGGAACCATGCAGTACAAAATATATGTTTACATAAAACAAATAAATTTGGAAGTAATTTTACTATAACAATAATTCTTCTTTTTGCTAAAGGATTTCCCCTAGGGTTCCTTTAAAGTTTAGTTCTCCTAGTGCATTTAAGTGATGTTTATGTATAATTAAACATTGAAAATGTAGACTCAATTTTATTTTCTCACTGAATTCACCATTAGCTATAGCTCAATTGGAAAAAAAAATGTCGATAAAATAACTTAAAAAAATTATGTAAGTCAAACGAGCCCAACTAGAAAAAGTAACTTTACACTTAACTCTTAAGGAATTGATAAAAAGAGATAAATCTTATCAGATAGAGGGCCTATAAGGGTACTCTAGGCAGCTTTCCAAGCCTTTAGCTGTTGAACCTTGAAAACATTTTAACTGAACAATTTAATTGTGAAGTTCCATTTTGATCATTGCAAACTGACATCAAAGAGTTGACCGAGCCATTGGGTCACCTTGAAGATTCTTATACACACAAATAGACTTTTGTGGGTTCAGTAGCACTTGCCTGTTTTTTTGTTTTTTTTTTTTTTGGCCTGAATTTTTTCCTCCAAAAATATTGAGAATAGAATACAACTCTACTTCTATGAAAGCCCCCTTTGCTTTCGTAGAAAACGCTCAAACCAGTCTCTGCTTCCAGGCTGGTGCCACACAGTGGTCTATGGCCTTCCCTCCTTTAAGACCCTTTATGGTCCCTCGTAGTTTTGGGGATAAAGTTGAAATTATTATGAGGGCTTAGCTAGCCCTGTCTGTCTTTTCTGCATCGTCTCAGGCATCCACTTCCCTTCTTATGATTTGGAACAGCAACATCTTTTCCCCAAATGAATCATGCTCAGCTATGTTACACCTGGAAGCTCTTTCTTCTGATTCTCTGTCTAGTTTTGGCCTACTTATCCATCAGAATTCTAGTTATGAATCACTTCCTTTATGCCCCCATCTGATATAGGTGAAGCCAAAGCAGGTTATAACATACATTATTGTTTTAACACATTGATTTATAATCAGTGATTTATTTGTGGATTTACTCCACCTGATGGTTACACAACTTTAGATCCCAGAAGCCTAGAGCAGTACTTAGTATGTAGTAAGTGCTCAATAAATGTATGTTAGAAAGATGAATGAATCAATCATATCAATGGATAAGTGGAATTTTTAAAAAGTTAATTTGAACAGCATACCATGACTAAAAAATCCCCTGGATTTTCAACAAAATGCTAACCAACTTATAAATATGTGAAGGTGATGAGATAAAGAGTAAAGAGGTTAATATTTGTTGAGTTAATTATTTGGACTAGGCACTGTGCTACTTTTCATCTCATTTAAATACCACAGACACATAATACCTGTATCATTTCTCATATTTCATTCTTATTATAACTTAGAGTTATTGAGGGTTTCATATGTGCCAGTAACTGTGTTAGGTGATTCACATCATGTCACTTAATTGTCACAGCATTTCAAGGGAAGCATTATAACTCCATTTACAAACAAGAAAATTAGCGCTCTGACCTGCCCAAGCTCATAGAGTTTGTAAACAATGAAGCTGAGATCTTCACTCACACTGATCTGGTTCTCTAGGCAGCGTTTATTTCATCGAAACAATATCACATCACCCAAATTGTTTTTCAGAAATCTATGAAGATATTAATAGGTTGCTCCACTCCCCAAAAAGGTTTTACGGTTAGATAAGTTTAAAATACTTTTTCCCTTTTTAAATATATCCTTTTTTAGAAATTCCAATGACATTAGTTGTATATCACAGCTCTGAAAGCATTAAGCAACCTGCGTAATTATCTAACCAAGTGTTTTCAAGTTTTAAGAAACTGCCTCCTTTCCATTTCTTCACAGACCACTAACATAACACCCCATAAAGTTCATGACTGCCTTCAACTGAAGTTATATTAAAATAGGGTAAAAGGGGTTCTTTTTGACCCCAACCTCTTTTGAATTCCATTCTTGATGGGAAGTTTAGAAATTCTAAGTTCCTTTTCCCTTCATGACCCCTTTATTTTCAATTGACCCTAGTAAAAAATATATGATCAGGAAAAATTGTGGTCTGATTTATGAGAACTAATTTTGCTCAAAATCGAAAGTATTTTTCTTCTCTGATTTACTCATCAATACCACCAGAAGTATTTGTTGAATGAACTGCCTGAAACCTATGCTACGCACTGGGCAAAAAATTATGCCAGCTGTAATTTCTGTCCTCTGGAAGCCTTGGCATTCAGAGAGTTGGAAAATGAAATCCCCAAATAAGCAATGCCTATGTTTAAAATGTATGCTCACATTCCACTGTTTTGATGTATATGTCAATCTGGGACTGTGAGATGCTACCAGGCTAAATCAGTGTAAAATCACACAAATCACTGCTTGGTTCTAGTTTGTGAAACCCATTGTCTCCCATGTACCCAGAATTCCATGTTTCTTATTGTCTTAATTCTCAAAATGAAGACATAGTTCATAGACAACGAAATATTTAAACAATGCAAAGTAGTTTACCTCTCTTCCACAGCTCTAAACAACATGATTTTTAAAAATATTCAATTATTCATTAGCCACATAAAAATACATATTTGAGAACGGTTAAAAAAATCTTTACAATTTGTAGTAACTGCTCATTACCTTATAGTTCTTTTTGTAAGAGTCTAATAAAGGAAAGCTTTTCAGAAAGTCTTACTTTAAATTGCAAGTTGAGAAAAGTGAATATCATTCACAAATTTTACCATGGCCTGAGGAAACAGATAATTTATTCTTACAGAAAAATTTCACCCAATTCACTATCTACTCCTATAATCTAAAAAAAAAAAGATAATGTAAAGAACTTTTAATATATGAAGGTACTCAAAGTATTTTTCCTAAAAAAATCACACAATTTTACAAAGCATAACATTTTCCCGTTGTTTTGTTTATATTTATTTCTTATTATTCAGTGATTTTAAATATGAAACCATGTCTCAGCTCTATTCCTGAACTGTCAGATGAAGTTTGTTTTTCACAGTGTTACCAACACCTACCATATCCATGAATGTCTCCGGGGAGGAGGTAAATCTCCAACATGCAGCATCTTGAAGGGCTGGTGCTGTCTCAGTATCCCAGCACTCAGGAACTTAGTTCATTTTCATTAACTTTCCTGTGTTCTTGAGGCCACATAGTTATTGCTTAGCTCTTTGTCCTTTTAATTTTCTTTCCGATGGCATGCCACTTCCCATTGCAGAGTAGATATCATTTTCGATATGAATACAAATGACTTAGCAATCAACATGTAAGCATTCAACTGGAACATCATCAGTAGTTTCCTTTAGACATCAAATGAGAAAATCGATTTGCAGTCACATCTGAATGATAGCTTCCCATGGTGCGTGGAGCATTTCTTCCAACTTACCTCAGAAAAGGAAAGCATTTGAGTTTCTAAAATTGTTGAAAAATCTCCCTTTAAACAGTATCCTCTGTTTTCTCTCTCATTTTGCATTTTCTCCTCCATGCCTGGTGATGTGTCAGTATGTTTTCGGGTTTTCTTTTAACTGAGGTAGTGATCAGATTAATCAAATACAATTCTCTCTCCTTCTACCTTTTGCTTTGCGTTTGGAGCTATCAAAACTCCTGTCTGACTCGTTCTGCATTGTTTAGCCCATTCGGGGCACGATGAAAGAACACCTAACACACAGGGTCAGATTTCCTGAATGACATATGTTAGACCACAACAAAGGAGAAAACCCTGGAGAGATTATAAGTCCTTTTCATCGCAGGAGATTACAGAGCAAAGAAAATGTCTATGTTACACAAAGAAATAACAGCGTGACTAGAATAACAAATTCTACTTTGCCCAGGTTTGGGATCAACATCCCTGACTGCTCTAAGCATGCTGGTGTGCATTTAAACTCCCACCTCTGGCCCAGGACGACCGGCCTTTAAGCAGATACAATAGCCCTTAACAGCCACTAGGATCATCATTAACACCGCACAGCAGTAAACAGGTTCAAAGCTCCTCAGATCCTGAAGAACTAAAGGCATCTTCTAGAGTGACAAATTATACCCCAAAGACATTCAACAGAAAAGACAAGGGTCTCAGCATTCTGGATCTCTGAGTGGAATGTCATCGTGGCTACAGCTCACAGTGACAAACACTGGTTTACAATCAAATGAGACACGTCTGCATTGCTTCCCCTTTGCCTCTTATTATAGGACTTAGTCTTATTTAACAACCTTCTGGATCCTGATAATCCTGTATTTTAACTGGATCTGTGATACTAAAGGGATACCTGGTTTCTTTACTTCAGATTTGCCTCCACATTTCAACTTCCCAAACCTCACTATGTCCCAAAGAAGCTGACCTTAAGATAGGACTCATTTTTTACAATGGCAGCAACAGGCATGAATTGATATATAAAAGGTATATATATATGTATATATATATATATATATATATATATATATATATATATATATATATATATATATATAGCCAGGGTAGTTCTTTAAAAACCTAACTCAGGTCACATCATTCATCAGCTGAACACCTTCTAGCTGTTCCCCCTTTCATTCAAAGCGAGAGATAAAGTCCTTACAATGATGTACGAGGCCCTAGTACAATCCCCAAGATCTCCCTAACCCCACTGCTCACTAGGCGTTCCCTGCCTCCCTCTACTTGAGCTTGTGCTGGTCCTTTGCTGTGTCTAGAACATGCCAGGCATGCTTCTGCCTCAGGGTGTTTTCAATGGGTATTCTCTCTGCCTAAGATGCTCTTCCCCAGTTCCCTCTCTGGCCCACGCCCACACTTCCTTAAGTCATTGCTCAAATGTCCCTTTATTACTGAGACCTCCCCTGACCACTCCTAACCTGACATTCTCTTTACCTTGCTTTATTATTTTTGTGCACAGCATTCATCACCTTCTCACATACCTAATTTATTTATTGTTTGCATCATCTGTATCCTTGCACTAGAATGTGGCTGCAAGAGAAACAAGATTCCTGGTGCTTTATTGTCAGTGCCTATTTTAGTGCCTAGTTCACAGGCTTACAGCTCACAAAAAAGAAGGTAGTTGGTCCAGTTCATAATTAAATAGAAGTTTTTATGAAAATAATATTTTGGGTCAGGATGAATGTTCCAATAACTTTCCTACAGGAAAAAGTTTTATTTTCTTTTGTGGTTTAGGGAGCAATATAATTGTTGAGAAGGACTAAACAGAAGAGAGACGCATTGGGGAATGTAGCCCATGTAATACAATAGGGCAGCATGATGGCTTTTGAAAATGCTAAAAAGGATTGTTTTTAGATTATGAAGGCAATATAAAATTAGTGAAGGCTATCTGGGAAGACTTTGATAAGGGGAATTTTAAAGATACATGCCTAATTCACTACCACAACTACCGCAAGACACTCTGCTTTTACTCTTGGAAATAGAAAAAAGGGCACCTTATATTCTTTTTCAATTCCATAGGATTATCAAAAAGCTTAAGTTCCTTTTTTTTTAATAAGCAGCTTTATTAAGATATAATTCACATGCCATAAAATTCAACTTTATCAAGTGTCCAATTTGATAGTTTTTAGCATATGGTCATGCAACCATCACCACCATCAATTTTAGAACATTTTCATCATCCGAAAAAGAAATCCCATCTCCATTACCTTGCCCCCAGCCCCTGGCAACAACTAACCTACTTTCTGTTTCTATGGATTTGCCTATTCTGAACATTTCCTATAAATGGAATCATATGTGACTTTTTTCACTTACCATAAAGTTTTTAAGGTCCATTCATGTTGTAGCATGTATCAGTACTTCATTCCTTTTTATTGCTAAAAAAAATTCCATCTTATGCATATATCACATAAATGAATATATGTTGATTGCCATTTTAATTGTTTCCATTTTTTGGCTATTATATATGAATAATGCTTCTATGAACACTCAATGTATGTTTGCATTTTTCCTGGATATACACCTAGGAGTGAAATTGCTGTATCATATCATAACTCTATGTTTTACATTTTGAGAAACAGTCAAATTATTTCCCAAGTGGCCACACCACTTTTCAATGTCATCAACAATATCTGAGGGTTCCCCTCCTACACTGGTGGTGGGAATGTAAATTGGTGAAGCCACTACGGAGAACAGTATGGAAGTTCCTTAAAAACTAAAAATAGAGCTACCATATGATCTGAGATCCCACTTTTGGGCATATTTCTGGAGAAGACTATAATTTGAAGATACATGCACCCCAATGTTCATAGCAGCACTATTTACAATAGCCAAGACATGGTAGCAATCTAAATGTCCATCAACAGAAGAATGGATAAAGAAGATATGGAACATATATACAATGGAATATTACTCAGCCATAAAAAGGATGAATTAATGCCATTTGAAGCAACATGGATGGACCTAGAGATTGCCATACTAAATGAAGGAAGTCAGATAGAGAAAGACAAATATCATGTGATATCACTTATAGATACAAATGAACTTATTTACAAAACAGAAATAAATTCACAGACATAGAAAACAAATTTATGGTTACCAAAAAGGAATGGTAGGGGGAGGGCTAAATTAAAGGTTTGAGATTAAAATATATACGCTACTATATATGGAGTAGATAACCAACAAGGACCTACGGTATAGCACAGGGAACTATATTCAATATCTTGTAATAACCTATAATAGAAAAGAATCTAAAAAAGAATATAGATAGATATATTCTATATCTATGTCCATATATGCATAACTGAATCACTTTGCTGTACACTTGAAACAAACACAACATTCTAAAACAACTGTATTTCAATAACAATTTTTTTAAAAATGTCTGTGGATTCCAATTTCTTTACATCCTCTCCAACATTTGTTATTGTCTGTCTTTGTTATAGCTATTTTAATGGATGTGAAGTGTTATCTCATTGTGGTTTTGATTTGCATTTCTCTAATAACTAATGATGTTGAGCATATTTTCATGTGGTTATTGGCCATTTGTGTATTTTCTTTGGAGAAATGTCTATTCAAATATTTTGCCCATTTTTAAATTGGATTATTTGGCTTTTTATTGTTGAGTTTCAAAAATTCTTCATATATTCTGGAAATAACTCCCTTATCAGATATATAATTTGCAAATATTATCTCCCATTCTAATGATTGTCTTTTCATTTCTTAATGGTATCCTTGGAAGCATAAAAGTTTATGATCTCAATGAAGCCCAAGGACATAATTAACAAGATAGAGTGGTAGCACAGGGATTCAGACACAACTTAAAGAAACTAAGTCTGAGAGACAGCTTGCTCACGGTCACTCATCTAGAAGAACCCAGAGTCAGGGCCCAAACCTAAATCCTCTGACTCTGTATTTCATGTGCAGTATGTCATGCTGCCTATAACAGATATTGTTGGTCTTCTCATAAAAGCTGAACTACTGGTAGTAGAAATTCCTCACGATGGGGAAAAAAAAAAAGAGTATACATATGAAATACATTACTCTAGGATTATGTCTGCAAAATGGATTTCTTTTGGATTTCTACTAATGCATGTCTTGCTGATGGAGTGGATCCCAGTTTCCAGCTGAGAGGGCTGGGCAACATCAGGAAATAAATGGAAGAAGAGTGACGGCGGAGACTTGCATACTTATAGACCAATACATCTTAAGATTTGTTCTTAAAGCTCACAAGGAAGAAAAGCAACAGGGAAAAAAAATGTTATCTGATAGCACAAAGACACGTAGGCCATCCATCAACAGCTAATAGCACAAAAGACACCAAACAACTTTGCCTGAGCAGGCCATTTTTCCTTTAGTAATAAGTTACGCACCAGTGCCGGGTGGAGATCTTCCCAGGCTGGCGCGGAAAATCTGAAGTGTGATGGGCAGCTGGACAGCCTTTAACTACTTAAATAGGGCAGCACTTATCTTATTTCACTAATTTTTAACCTCACTAGTTTTAAATGACGTTTAAAAAAATTACTTTACTCAGAAACAATTTTACATGCTGAAACGTGATTTTATTAGTTCCAGTATCTTACAATAAATGTGGCTCTGAACAAAATCTTATGGGCTAAGGAATTTGAAAAGTTATTTCCAACCATCTCCTAACATGGGTATTTCTTTGATATAAAAAATTAGAATCTATACTATTTGACCTAGAAATAGTAAAAGCAAAAATAATGATTAACAGTAGTAATAAGCAATAATTATTATTACTTATAAGCAATAATTACTATTACTTATTAATATTAATTAGTTACTACTATTATTATTTTTACATTAGTAATAATAGTATTATTTTAAGTGATAGTGATGAGATTAATGATAATAACAATGATAATAATACCTTTTACATAGTACTTTGGAGTTTACAAAATGCTTTCACATATATTGTTGCATTTAATCCTCATCACAACCTTCTAGGGTTGAGTATCCTATCTTCATTTTATAGATAAGGAAACTGAGATCCAGATTCAGTCTCAACAAACATCAGTGTATCAGGTGTATGCTAGGTATTGCCACCCATGCAGTCTTATCTACCACTCACAACACCATTTGAGGAAGGTATTGTTAATTCCATTCTGCAGCTGAATCTCAGGGAGAATTAAAATTTGCCCAATTCTATAGCTAGTAGGAAGCAGTAAAGAAATTTGAGCACAAAGTTTTTTCTGACTCCAAAGTTATGCTCTTCTAGTAAGAAACCATAACTCCTGAGAATGTTTATAAATTAAATTGTTTGACAAAAAGTTTTCATGGTGATTATAAAGATGGGAAGTTGTATTTTGCATCTGAGCCTCAACAAGAAAAACAACAATGACAATAAAAATAAAAATGGTTCACATTCATTGAATACTTACTATATGTCAAGCATTGGGTTAAGTGAGCACTTTGAACTTATTATCATTTAATCCATATAGCATCCCTATATTATTACCTCTGTTTAAAATGTTGAAAACTGAAACTAAGAGAAGTTTCAATAACCTACCCATGACCCCAGTATGGTTAATTGACTTCAAGTCACGTTGAATTGGGTCTTCTGTTTCTCACAAACAAAAACACAATAGGTAATTCATCTATCCATTATCCTAATGATTGGTAATCCTTTAATCCATTTCTCAGTTTATCTTAGGTCCAGCACCAGTCATCCACGCACTGTGACTGGAAGCCAGTATAGACTAGGCAGCAAGCTGAGATCTGTAGTTACTGAACAGAGAGAAGCTAGCTGGCTTACCCGAGATCTGATATACGCTCTAACAAAATATAACGGCTCTGTTAGATACTAATCCCAGATGACAGCATCGACACACTGTGGAACAGCCACTTTCCCTTGCCTGGAAGCCACAGATTGTTAGATTCTGTGTGTGTGTGTGTGAGATTAAAGGGTCACCGGGATGATAGAAAGCAAAGTAGGCAAGTCCATGAAACTTACTGCTAAAGAACCTTGTGAAAGCACAGCTTGTCCTGTGCATTAGTTTTCAATTAAGGATAAAGTGAGGCCATAGAAAATCCTTAGAGCCTCAAGGCACCTGAGCACTGACCATTTTGTACTATAAAAGTGTGGAGCTTCCAAAGACCCTCACGATACCAACACTGACTAGAGCACTTTTTTTTTCAGCAGTAAAAGTTCTTGGATGAATACCTACTTGGCATTGATAAGTACCCACATTGGTTGTGATGAGTGTTAAGGGCTTTACATGGTTTCTCATTTAATTCTCCAAAGAAGCTTACATAATTTGATATCATTAACTCCATTTTAAAGATAGTGGAATCAAAGATGAACGAGATTAAGTTATATGCTGGGGGTCACAAAACTTGTGGGCGAACTTGGGAATTCAGCCCAGATATATTTGGCTTTAAAGCCCTTGGTCTGTGCTATCTGAAGCCTGAGTAGAATATTAGCCACCACTTATTAGCTGTGTGTGTCCCAGGATGAGTCATCGATATCATTGAGCCTCAGGATCTTCATCTTTAAACACAAATAATAACAGAGTTACTGTGAGGATGAAAGACAAATAGGTAAAATATAAATAATAATACTACCAACTTCATAGGTTTGGTAGATAACTTAAATAGAAAGTTTGCAATGAAACCCCCTGGTAGACAATAAGATACCATATAAATATGAATTTAAAAATAATTTGAGCTTCTGTGACTAAGAGATTCTAAAAAGATGAATTGATTTTCCTATTCAAAGAATTGAGTGTTAAACCAGAAACTCACTCGGAGTAAGATTACCCTGATACTTTAGACTTGGGTAATTATCAAAAGGCTGGGAAGACAATTTCCCAGCACCCAATCTAAGCACATTCCAAAGAAAACAAAGGCTATTCTGTGTGCATGTGTGTGTGTTTCTATTCAGGTTTGCATGCCTGTTCCTGTTTGTGCATGTCGGTGCTAACATGAGCTTTACCACACTGATTTTGCCTCTCAGTGTGGTCATCTGGAGTGGTCCACATGTTCTGTGGAGTTGTCAAGCACCCAATTTAAATGCCAAAAAAAAGGTGCTTACAGCAACCATTCCAAAATAATGTGTTTCCAAGATTTGGATTATGTATTATAATTTTCAAGAAAAAAAATAAGAAATCTTTTTCATCTTTCAAAAGATTGGTTGCATCTGGATATTTTAAAATTCCTTCCTGACAGTGCACACATGTCCTTTAGGATTCGACTCTGATCTGGAAATAATAATCTATTGATGTTCTGACAGCGCCACTCTGGAATTATTGCTGGATGGCTGGAAGCCAACTTGGCTTCTGATCATGAAGGCTAAAGGGAGAACCTCCTCCTGATGGCTCTTTGTTTTCATATTTAAATAAACCTTAGAGGCAAAGTCAGTATAATTAGATCTTCAGAGGCACTAAGATCTTTAGAAAACTTTCCATGAAAAAAAAAAAAAGATCTCAGAGGTCACTGAATCCAACTTGATCATTTTGCAAATAAAGAAATTTAAACAGAAACTTGTGTAGGGCCACTTGGTAGCTAGAAATTTTCTATAACTATAGTAGATACTTGTCTCCATCAAAAAACAGACGAACAACAGCAATAACAAATCCCTAAGTTGTGTTAAACTGTTGGCTGAGCGCTAACTCCGTTAGGAGGGTAGACAGCTGTGGCAATGAGGTGTGGTGGACAACAGAGGAGGAGGCAATGCTTAGATACCCATAGACCTGAATTCAAATCTCATTTTGCCACTTAACAAGTTAGCAAGTAATTTAATTTCTCTGTACCTTAAAGAAAGGTTCACATCTAACATGGAGATAACATGGAGATAATACACTGTACTATTTAGTGTCAAAATTTTTAAATCTAAGAATTCCTTTTTTTTTAGGGTGCTTTTTCTGCCACTCTTGGCACTGTGCCTAAATCATCACAGTGGCGCATTGGTGTGAGGTGACTCTTAGCCAGTGGAATGCTACTGATGTCCCTATCACAAGCCCACACCACACCAACCCAAACTGCAATTTACATAATTGCTCTAATACGATGCATCTTCATTTATCTAGAAGAATCTGAAATCAAGGTTCTCAAATGTTTCCTCAGAATATTCTGGAGATATCACAAAATAGAAAGATGATCACTTTTTATAAGCCTTTGGGTTAGGGAAAGAGTACTCAAACTCTAGACAAAAGATTCATACTCAAGTCTCATTCCCTCATTCAACAAATATTTGTTGGGCACCTTGAAATAATACAGCACTTGGACTTATGTTCTAGCGAGGAAAAGAGGGAGTACAACGAATTAAGCAAGTATATAATATACTGACAGGTAAATGAATAAGAAAAAATAAAGTGGGTTAAGGGACATGGAGTTGTCAGGGAGGGATTACCTTTGAGTAGAATCAGAAGGAATTCAGGTAGTGAATCATGGGAAAATGTGGTAAAAGAATATTCCAAACAGGACTAGTAAATAGAAATACCTTAAGGTAGAAATAAGCTTGGAAAGGCAGAAGCTAGATCATGTAGACCTCATAGGTTCTAAAAGAGACTGTGAGTTTTAATTAGAATGAGAAAGGAACTCACTAGATGGTTTTACATTTGAAAGGACTATGGCTGTTCAGTGGAGAACAGACTATAAAAAGGGGAGAGAAAGGAAGCAGAGAGCCAGTTAGAAGGGCATTTCGGAAGTCCAGTCTGGTGATAACTGTGGCTTTGCCTAGTTTGGTAGAGGTAGAGATGGTAATAAGTAGTCGGATTGCAGGTAATATTTGGAAGGTAGAGTCAATAAGACTTACTGACTGATGAAATGCTGGGCCTGAAGAGAGGCGTTAAGGATGACATCTAGATTATTGGCTAGGGATCTGGATGGATTTAGTACCACTTCCCAAGAAGGGGAGCACTGGCATTAGAGCAGGATTTTCCAGAGTTCTGCTTTAGGAGCTGTAAGCTTGAGATGCTTATCTAGAGAGAGTTAAGAAGACTCTTGGATACACAAGTTTGGAGCCTCAGGGAGCAAACTGGGTTGAAGATATGAATGTGGGAGTCACCAGTTTGCAGACAATATTAAAAACCAGGATCTGGTTGAGATCACCTTGGGAGTATAGACAGAGACAAGAGGAGAGACAAGACCTGAGCAGTGGGCCACTTAGAAGTCTGGAGGAGGAGAAGCCAGTGAGTAGCTGGAAAACCAGGGCAATATACTGTGTTTAAGGCCAAGTGAAGAAGAATGTTTCAAGGAGGAGGGAGTGAATAGATAAGATGTAGGTTCCTAATTACCTTGATAAAAGCAATTTCAGGGGAGTTGTGGGAATGAAAACCAGACCTGAGTTGACTGAGGAAAGAATGTCAGATGAGAAAGTAGAGACAGTGACAGCTTTGCTATAAAAGAGAAGACACATAAGGTTTGTTTCTGTTGGGGAACATGAGGTCCAGAGAGGGACTCTTAAGAATGGAGATATTATAGAATGTTTACACTCTGAAGATAATGGTCCAATGGAGCTTGAGAAATCGAAGTTTAAATGACATAATGTGAGTGTGCTTTGTAAATTAGAAAACACTATACAAGTTTCAGGTGTTTAGTAATTTGATCTAAATGAAAATTTACAGTCTAACCTTTCAAAACCCACATCTCACAAAACATTGCATCATGTCCCTTTTATAAATATTTATGATGACATCATAAACACTCTCCTGAATACTTCTTGTTTGTGTTCAACTCACAAGAGTTGCTTTGTTAGTCACAATAATAGCTATTGAGTTTGAGAAAAGATGAAACTGTTCATGTGCCAATGAACTTATCCTTTAAAGGTCCTTTCATTCACTCATTCTTACTGGATCTGAAGCCAGATGAAAACACAAATGCCACTCTTTAATCCACTCTAATAAGAACATACCAAATGCCTACTACTTAGAAGGCAACAGTAAGTTTTGTGAGATTTACACATTAGTTAAATCATTTAGACATCTTATCAACCTGTCTCTAAGACCCATCTTCACTCTGTCTCATACTTTGCATTTCTATTGATTCTTCCATGTACAAAGGCAAGGTACCCTATAATATATTTCATGAGTGACTTTGGCTTTGTAAAGCATCAAGTACAAGAAATTGAGCAGGAGCAGGAAATAAAGCTGGAGAAGTAGGCAATAAATATCCTCATACTAATTTGGTTGATAAATGTCATTAATAATTTTTAACACGGAATATCATGGTTTGATTGGTGTTTTGGAATGACTGAAGGTGGATTAGAAGAGGATGAGTGAGAAGTAAGGGTGTCAGGAGCCTCATTTAGCCATGCATTCAATGTCTGGGGTACCTACAGGATGCCAGGAATTGTGCAACGTTCTGGGGAAACCACCAAGAAAAAAATGTAACTCTGCCCTAGTGGTAATAACTATATTACATATATATTTTAAAATAAATAAATACCTAGAATAAGGTATAATGTGTATTAGAACATAAATATATAATAAATAGCATACTGGTAATAATCGACAGACAGGTAACTACAATGTACGATCAACTCTTGGTTATATTATGGAAAATGAACCAATCTGTGGATCAACCTGCTAAGAATTAATTTGAAAAATACATTTGTGGAAAAATTTAAATTCGTATGAACCAGAGGGTACCTATTTGGAGGCATATATTTTTGAAGCTGAAAAGTCATAAGGTAGTGAGTGTCTGGGGTAGCCATGATGGGTCATGTGAAGTTGTGAGAGAGGAGAAATTATAGGTAAGCAGAAGACATGAGAAAAGAGAAAAGACATGTAGGGCTGGAAGAGCAAGAGGAAAATGGAGCAAGTCTACAGAGGAGACATCATGAAAAATAGCTCATGCAGCTAATGAGAAAGAAACAGAAAAGAACATAAGACTCCAAAGGTATCTTGGCTTCAGCTCCAATCTAGATGCACCTTGAAAACTCCAGCCCTATTACTTGAGAAAACTTGCGTAGGTCTGCGTTCCTTGCAGACCTACACAGGACTTGGAAAAAATACTTTGTTGGCTGTCTCTACTAGCTGATAACTTTGAGCAAAGGCAAAGGGTGGAGGATGGGAGAGACAAGCATGGGAAGAGGTTTATGTTCTCAGCTCATGCAGAAATAAAAGATATCTTGAAAGCATTTTGTTTTTATAAATGAAGCATGTGTAGCCAATTTTACACTCAACAAATGCTTTGAGAAAAAATCCTGCCAGCTGACAGTGTTTCAGATTGTGTTTCGTAGAACAAAGGAAAGAGCATGTTTAATTCACAAGGTACTTTATCCATGAACGAAAGCAAAAAGTGGACAACAGCAAAAAGCAGGATCAAGGATGGCCCCAGGCACAAAAGTGGTTTCTTTAAGGATCTGTTTTTTAGACTTCCTCCATCTCTGCCCTTCGATTCCCTTTCATAAAGCCTGTCCCCTAGATGTGCTCAGGGCTCATTCTATCAAAGAACCACTTAGTCATACCAGGAACCCTTACAGAGCATCCCACTATGTGTTTGGTACTATGCTAGATCCTGGGATAATAGAGGTGAAAAACCCTTTTTTTTCCCTTTAAGAGCTCAGTCTAGTGGGGAGCTTGGGCAAATAACAAACAGGTAAACAATAGAGGATGGAAAATGGATGTTGTAATAGGCAGAGTGCTGTGGGGACCTAGGGGAGAAGCCCCTAACTCCTCAGGGTGGTGGCAACCTTCAGGGAGGGCCATTTAGCTGCCTTAAAGGAGGAGATGATACAGAGGTAAAGAAGGAAGAGAAAGGAATTTGAAGGAGATATTAGGACATGTATTAAATAATGTCTCCCAGGTACATCTGGAGATTGGATAATTCCAAACCCAAATGAATGGATTCCCAATGGTGGCATATCAAGCATTATGGCCTCTCAGCAACAGAGCTATTTTTGGATCAGTTGACTTCTTTGATGCCCCTCAGATCACACCACACACATTATTCCTTTACAGGTTTTATGAGGACAGAGTTTCCAGCCCACTACCAGCCGGCTGTCTGCTCTGGTTAATGTCTGTATGTAGGAGGATTAAGGTGAGGAGATGCTGAGGGGAAAGTGATTACACTTCTACAGCAGGAAGTGATTAAGTTCAACAAACACTTATGGATACCTACAGGTTACTTATTCGCTCCCCCCACTAGATTATGAACTCTCAGATTGCTGAAAACTTGTCTAATTGATCTTTACATACCCTGGCAGTTAGCATAGGACCTGGCACAGAGTAAGTATAAAGATTGGTGCATGAAGGAAAGCTCTACACCCTGTAGAGAAGATAAAAATTTGATACAAAACAAAACAAAAAAGCATGAGATTCTTGACGCCCTCAAGCCACAGAAGAGGGGGGTCATTGCCATGAATACATTTTAGAATAATGCGAAGCAAAGTAAGGTGACTGAACTGCCAGGGAATCTGTTGGGGGTTCAGTAGAGGGAGAGATGATATTTAAATAGGAAAGCAGCCAAGATTTGTGAAGGCAAAGGGTATTTACATGGGGTCTAAGGGATAAGAGGAGGAATTTGATAGCTGGGGTAGAGAAGGAGAAAGACTCTAGAGTAGGTATGGGGGGACCAGCAAGGCAGAGAAGTGTGGCATTCCATTAAAGCATGATTATTAGTCCGGTGTGGGGCATAAAAAGGCCTGGAAAACTGTGAAGCGGGAGACTGAGGCAGGCCCACGTGGCAAAGGACCTTGTAATGATTCGTTTTATGGATCAACCTGGCTAGGCTACAGAATCAATATTTAATCAAACACTAATCTCTGTGTCTCTGAGAAGGTGTTTAGTAGATGTGGTTAACACCTACAATCAGTTACTTTAAGTAAAGGAGATTACTCTCAATAGTGTGGGTGGGGCCTCATCCAGTCAGTCAAAGTCCTTAAGAGCAAAAACAGGCTTCCCAGAAGATGAAATCCTGCCTCAAGTCTGCAGCACTAACACCTGCCTGATTTTCCAGTCTGCTATTTCAGTCTTAAGACTTTAACATCAATCCAGCCTGGGTTTCTAGACTGCTGGCCTGCCTTACAAGTTTTGAACTTGCCAGCCCCCATAATCATGTGAGCCAATTCCTTAAAAAAAGTCTCTCTTTCTCTTGCTTCTGTTTCTCTGGAGAACCCTGACTGATACAAACCCCAAATGTCAATGTTAAAAAGCACAGACCTAGGGCTTCCCTGGTGGCGCAGTGGTTGAGAGTCTGCCTGCCGATGCAGGGGACACGGGTTCGTGCCCAGGTCCGGGAAGATCCCACATGCCGCGGAGTGGCTGGGCCCGTGAGCCATGGCCGCTGAGCCTGCGCGTCCGGAGCCTGTGCTCCGCAATGGGAGAAGCCACAACAGTGGGAAGCCCGCGTACCGCAAAAAAAAAAAAAAAAAAAAAAAAAGCACAGACCTTGCTTAGGTAGCAGTCATGTATTGTCATTGCTGTTACAGGCAGTGCCACCACTCTATCTGCTCCCTTTGTCTTGTGATAGAGGGAGAATATAAGAAATACTAAATGTATTGGGAACTCCACAGGGATCCTGAGTTTTCCATATTCCAAGACATTTAAGTAAACAGCACTGGGAATAGCTTCCAGGTACAGAAAATAAAACTTGTCACTGAAAAGCTTCTAAAATGGATTTCCCCTCTCCTAGTATCAAGCAGTGTTGTGATGATCACCAGAATCCCTAAACACAGCTCTGTTACACCAAAAATCTTCAAGTGTAATTATGTTTCAAAACACAACAGATTTGTTTTTGTATTTTCAAAAAGAGATGTCATCCAAATAGATTTTTATCATCTCTATTTTCTACAGCTACTTTGAGGCTTTTATAGTGCCTTTTTACTGAAGGGTTCAAAATGTGCTACTGAAATTATAATATTAATTTGTCATTCAGCTGAGTTAACTTCAATGAGCATTTATCAGTATCGTACCAGGTGCTGTGAGAAGCACAGAGAAGTACAATAACATCTCAGCTACCCACAATGCTGGGGGAAAACCTCATTCTGGATAGCGAATCTATTAGTTTAACAAATATTAGTTTAACAAATATTTATTGAATGTTTACTATGTGACAGGCACTGTACTAGATTTGAGATAAAGAGATGAATCAAACATGGTTACTGCCATCAATTATTTATAGTACATGAGAATAACAGATTAACAAAAATACTCAGATTTGTTAGATGCTCTTCACTGATATTTTATTCAGGAACATAAACAGTCTTTATTGTAATAGATGCAAAAATCCTTAACAAAATACTAGCAAACCGAATCCAACAATACATAAAAAGGATCATTCACCAGGATCCAGTTGGGTTCATTTCAGTGTTACAGGATGGTTCAACATATGCAAATCAACCAGTGTGATACTCCACATCAACAAAAGGATAGAAAAAAACCACATGATCATCTCAGTAGACACAGAAAAAGCATTTGACAAAATTCAACATCCATTCATGATAAAAACTCTCACTAAAGTGGGTATAGAGGAAACATATCTCGACATAATAAAAGCCATTTACAATAAACCCACAACCAATATAATACTCAATGGTGAAAAGCTGAAAGCCTTTCTGCTAAATTCAGGAATAAGACAAGAATGCCTACTCTCACTACTTTTATTCAACATAGTATTGGAAGTCCTAGCCACAGCAATCAGACAAGAAAAAGAAATAAAAGGTATCCAAATTGGAAGGGAGGAGGCAATACTGTCACTATTTGCAGATGACATGATACTATATATAGAGAACCCTAAAGTCTCCACACAAAACCTATTAGAAGCAATAAATGAGTTCAGTAAGGTATCAGGATACAAGACTAATATACAGAAATCTGTTGCATTTCTTTACACTAGCTATAAAATATCAGAAGTAGAAGGTAAAAGAAAAAATCCTGTTTAAAATCACATCAAAAAATAAAATACTGGACTTCCCTGGTAGTGCAGTGGTTAAGAATCTGCCTGCCAATGCAGGGGACATGGGTTCAAGCCCTGGTCCAGGAAGATCCCACATGATGCGGAGCAGCTAAGCCCAGGCATCACTACTGAGGCTGTGCTCTAGAACCCATGAGCCCCAACTACTGAGCTCACATTCCACAACCACTGAAGCCTGCACACCTAGAGCCCGTGCTCCACAACAAGAGTAGCCCCCACTCACTGCAACTAGAGAAAGCCTGCATGCAGCAACGAAGACCCAAGGCAGCCAAAAATAGAATTAAAAAAAACAATAAAATACTTAGGAATAAACTTAACCAAGATGGTGAAAGGCCTATATGCTAAAAACTATAAAATACTGATAAAGGAAAATGAAGATGATTCAAAGAAATGGAAAGATAGTCCATGCTCTTGGACTGGAAGAATTAATTTGTGAAAATGGCCATACTACCCAAAGCAATCTACAGATTTAATGTAATCCTATCAAATTACCCACAATAATAAAGAACAAATAATAAAGAACAAATAATCCTAAAATTTATATGGAACCACGAAAGACCCAGAATTGCTGCAGTAATCCTCAGGAAAAAAACAAAGGTGGAGGCATAACCCTCCCAGATTTCAGACAATACTACAAAGCTATAGTAATCAAAACAGCATGGTATTGGCACAAAAACAGACATATGGATCAATGAAATAGAATAGAGAGCCTAGAAGTAAACCCACACACCTATGGTTATCTTTGACAAAGGAGGCAAGAATATACAATGGAGAAAAGACAGTCTCTTCAGCAAGTGGTATTGGGAAAGCTGGACAGCCTCATGTATCAATAAATCAATGAAGTTAGAACACACCCTCTCACTATACACAAAAATAAACTCAAAATGGTTTAAAGACCTAAATATAAGACATGATACCATAAAACTCCTAGAAGAGAACATAGGCAAAACATTCGTGGACATAAATCATAGCAATATTTTCTTAGGTTAGTCTCCCAAGGCAAAAGAAATAAAAGCAAAAATAAACAAGTGGGACCTAATTAAACTTAAGTTTTTGAACAGCAAAGGAAACCATCAACAAATCAAACAGACAACCTATGGAATGGGAGAAAATATATGCAAATTATGTGACCAACAAGAGATTAATATACAAATAGCTCATACAACTCAGTATCGAAAAAGACATACAGATGACCAACAGGCACATGAAAAGATGGTCAACATTGCTAATTATTAGAGAAATGCAACTCAAAACCACAATGGGGTATCACCTCACACTAGTCAGACGGCTATCATCAAGAAGTCTACAAATAATAAATACTGGAGAGGGTGTAGAAAAAGGGAACCTTCCTACACTGTTGGTGGGAATGTAAATTGGTGCAGCCATTGTGGAAAACAGTATGGAGTTCCCTTAAAAAGCTAAATACAGAGCTATCATATGATCCAGCAATTCCAGTCCTGGGCATATATCCAGAAAAGATGAAAACTCCAGTTAGAGAAGACATATGCATCCCAATGTTCATAGCAGCACTATTTCACAATAGCCAAGAAGTGAGAAAAACCCAAATGCCCAGCAACAGATGATTGGCTTAAGAAGATGTCATATATATCACAATGGAGTATTACTCAGCCGTAAAAAAAGAATGAGATACTGTCATTTGCAGCAACATGGATGTACCTAGAGAATATTATACTTGGTGAAGTAAGTCAGACAGAGAAAGACAAATATTATATGATATCACTCATATGTGGAATCTAAAAAATAACACAAATGACTCTATATACAAAACAGAAACAGACTTACAGACATAGAAAAAAAACTTATGGTTACCAAAGGGGAAAGGAATGGGGCATGAAGGATAAATTAGGAATATGGGATTAACAGACACAAACTACTAAACATAAAATAGATAAGCAACAAGGATTTACTGTGTAGCACAGGGAACTATATTCAATATCTTGTAATAACCTATAATGGAAAATAATCTGAAAATATATATATATAACTGAATCACTTTGCTGTACCCCTGAAACTAACACAACGTTATAAATCTCCTATACTTCAATTTAAAAAAAGAGAACTAGTACCTAGTTTTCAACAAGATGATTTTCTTCCAAATGCCACTTACCATGTAAAATAAAGAATAAAAAATATTTTAATGTTTTTTAAAAAGTCTTTATTGTGAAAGTGACACTTGATGTGAGTCTTAAACCATGAGTAGGTGTTTGGCAACTGCACAAGACTGAAGCAGGGAGGGAGCAGGGATGAATAAAGGCACAGTTTATTGTGGGTAGTGGAAACTTCATGAACAAAGTCATGAAGTGAGAAGGGCTTTAATTTCTGGGAAACTGAATATAACGGTTAATTGAGATTGTGTTATAGACCTAACATGGTGCCTAGAAGAGAATAACTATTATTATCATTAGTTCAGCACAGATGATGCTTACAGTGCAACAGAAATAGTGGCAAGAGATGGGTGAAGCTGGAGAGGTTAAGCAAGTTCCCCATGGAAGAGTCATGAACCAAGCTAAAGAGATTAAATTTTAACATGCAGGCAATGGGGAATCACTTCAGCTCCAGCTACCTTAGCTTTCTAACTGTTTTTGAAAAACCAGTCAAATTCCAATATGTCTTCTTGTTCTCTTTGCCTATAAATCCTTTGACCCCAAAACACCCAACAAAGAAAAGTCCAGGACCAGATGACTTCACTGTTAAATTAACACAAATCCTTAAAAAGCCCTTCTAAAAAAATAAAATAAAATACAAGAAGAGGAAACACTTTCCAACTCATTCTATGAAGCCAGTACTACCCTAATTTCAAAACCACACAAAGATATCACCAGAAAAGAAAATTATAGACCAATATCCCTTATGAATATAGATGCAAAAATTCTCAACAACATAGTAGAAAATTGAATTCAGCAACATATAAAAAGAGTCAGACATCATGACCAAGTGGAATTTAACCCAGGAATCCAAGGTTGGTTTAACATATAAAAATCAATTAATATAATATACAATATTCATAAAATGAAGGATAAAACCTATGTGATCATCTCAAAAAAGGCAGTAAAAGCATATGACAAATTCCAACATCCTTTCATGGTACAAACACTTAATAAACTAGGAATAGAAGGAAACTTCCTCAATTTATGAAAAACCCACAGCTATCTTCATATTTAACAGTGAAAAACTAAATGATTTCCCCTTACAATTGGGAACAATAAAAGGATGTCTGCTCTTACCACTTCTGTTCAATACTGTACTGGAGGTTTTAGTCAGTACAATTAGGCAAGAAAAAGAAATAAAAGGCACCATGATTGGAAAGAAAGAAGTAGAAACATTTCTATTTGGTGATGACATGATCTGGTAAATAGAAAATCTTAAGGAATCCACTAGAAAACTATTAGAGCTAATAAATGAATTCTGCAAGGTTTTGGAATATAAGATGAATATACAGAAATATATGAATATACAGATGAATATACAGAAATAATAAGATGAATATACAGAAATCAACTGTATTTCTACACACTAGCAATAAATCAGAAAACAATCAGAAAATGAAATTAAGAGAACAATTTCATTTACAATGGCATCAAAAAGAATAAAATGTTTAGGAATAAATTTGATCAAGTGATATGGTCTGAATGTTTGCATCCTCCCAAAATTCATATGTTGACATCCTAACCCTCAAATGTGATGGTATTACTAAGTGGGCCCTTTAGGGCTTACACCATCAGGGTGGGGCTATCATGAATGGGATTAGTGTCATGTAAAAGAGGCTCCAGAGTGACCTCTAGCTTCTTCTACCATGTGAGGACACAGTGAGAAGATGCTGGCTATGAACAAGGACGTGGGCCCTCACAAGAAAATAACCATGCTGGCACCTTGGACTTCCCAGCCTCTCGAACTGTGAGCAATAAATTTCTGTTGTTTATAAACCATCCAGTTGGTGATATTTTGTTATAGTAGCCTTAACAGACTAAGACACCAAGGAAGTGTAAGACCTGTATTCTGAAAACTAAGAAGGGTTGCTTAAAAAAATTAAAGAATTAAATAAATAGAAAGACATCCTAAGTTTACTGATGGGAAAACTGAACATTGTTAAGATGACAATACTCCCTAAAGTGACCTACAAATTCAATGCAATCCCTATCAAAGTCCCAATGGCCCTTTTTTTTTTCACATAAAGAGAAAAGCTGATTCTGAATTTCGTATAAAATTCCAAGGGATTTCACATAGCCAAAAACAGCCTTGAAAAAGAAAGTTGGAGGATTCACAGTTCCTGATTTCAAAACTTAACTTGTATGATATCGCTTATATGTGAAATCTAAAAAAGTGATACAAATAAACTTGTTTACAAAACAGAAATAGATTCAGAAACATATAACAAATATATGGTTACCAAATGGGGGTTGTAAATTCGGAGTTTGGGATTAAAATACACACAGTACTATATATAAAATAGATAACCAACAAGGACCTACTGTATAGCACGAGGAACCATACTCAATATCTTGTAATAACCTTTAATGGAACCTACATATATATATGACTGAATCACTTTGCTGTACACCTGAAACTAACACAATATTGTAAATCAACTGTATTTCAGTAAAACTGAAAAACAAAACAAAATCTTAAAGTCTAACAGGATTAGGAATAAGGCTAACTTCTTAAGTACTGTGTACTGACAAAACAAATGTATAGAATAAATTGTGTTATATGTCATGAAAAAAAACACTTAGCTTGTAATCAAGACAGTGTGGTGTTAGCATAAGGACAGACATATAGATCAGCGGAATAGAATTGAAAATCCAGAAATAAACTCATGCATCTATGGTTAATTGATTTTCTACAAGGATGTCAAGACAGTTCAGTGCAGGAAAGAATAGTCTTTTCAACAAATGGTGTTGAGAAAACTGGCTATCCACATTTAAAATAATAAAGTTGGACCCCTACCTAACACCTATTCAAAAGTTAACTCAAAATGTGTCATAGACCTAAATATAAAAGCCAAAACTTTAAATTTTCAAAATAAAACACAGGAGTAAATCTTCATGACCTTAGTTTCAGAAATGGTTTCTTAGATATGACACCAAAAGCATAAGCAATAATAGAGAACAATAGAAATTTGACTACATCAAAATTAATGTGGTACAAATGATATCATCAAGAAAGTGAAAAGATGAACAGAATGGGAGAAACTATTTTCAAATCTTATAACTGATAACTGGATATATCTGTGTTTGGAATAAAGAACTCAATTAATTAAAGAATAACTAATTTAAAAAGATATTTCACAAAAAATTATATACAAATTACCATAAGCACATAAAAAGATACCATCATTATTAAAGAGAGATGCACATCAAAACACAATTAGATACTACTTACTCCTACTAGGATAGCTAAAGTAATAAAGACAGGCAATAACAAATGTTGGTGAGGATGTGAAGCTATCGGAACCCTCATTTACGTCCAGTGGGATTATAAAAATGGCGCAGCCACTTTGGAAATGTTTGGCAATTTCTCAAAAAGTTCTTGTATGACCTAACAATCCCCCTCCTAGTTATATACTTGCATATGAATGTTTCTCATTACTCATGAGAGCCAAAAATTACAAACAACCCAAATGTCCATCTATTGCTGAATGGATAAACAAAATGTGGTATATCCATACAATGGAATATTATTCAGTAATAAAAAGAAACGAAGTGTCAATACATGCTACAACATAAATGAATCTGAAAACACTATATTAAGTGAAAGATGCCAGTCACAAAAGACCACACATAACGTCATTTACATGAAATGTCCAGAGTAGGCAATCCATAGAGGTAGAGAGTAAATTAATGGTTGCCTAGAGCTGAAGAGAGTGGGATTGGAGAGTGAATGCTAATGGAGAATAAATGCTAACACAGGGTGTATTTTTGGGGTTATGGAATATTTTAAACTTAGATTTTGGTGATAATTGCAAATTATGTGAATATACTAAAATGATTCAACTGTATGCTTTATAAGGGTACATTTATGGCAAGTGAATTATATATCAATAAAGATGTTAAAAACAACAAACATATGCTGAAGTCAGATACGGAAGCTACTATAGGAGACAGAATTGTCATAGAAAGTTTAAGGGAAGAAGGGGATGTCAGCAACCCTGAAAAATAGACAGGATTTGGACATAAGGGAGCAGGTCACAGAAAATTCCATGGGGAAGCTGGTGTAAATTTTTTTTTAATGATACAGATAAGATAGCCATCCCCAAAAGAGGAGAAAACATATTTATTCTCATTTCTATTGTTTTTCTGCAAAACTTGGTAGGGTGACTTTGGTACACTGCAAATAATTCTAGCCTCAAATGATAGAGTAATAAAAATCATTAGATACCTGTCGGGACAGAGCACCTACTACAAGTCAGACTTTTTCATTCTAGTTTCTCTTCCTGAGTGATTTAAAACAGTTCCGTGTGGAATGCCAAGAAGCAGAATAAAGTAGGTAAGAAGTAGGTAGGAAATACCTACCTGGAAGCACTCTATTACTGCCATCTATAATTTGTTCATTCCATCCTGAAGTTTGACTGAATCCAAGCTGACAAGAAGAATTACCGGATATAGAAAAAAGTTTTTACTCTGAACCTGATATTTGAACCAGAAAAGGCAATGTGATACGTGTGGATCTCGAAATCGTGTGGTTATTGAGAGGAAAGCATGAATGTGGGAATGTAGAAGGTATCTAGGGTCACGGATGGTGCATTGTTGATGTACCAGTGGGCATGGGTTCACGTTCCCCCTCCCAGTTCTGCCATGAACTAACAACGTTATCCTGAGCAAGTTGACACTCAACCTCCAATCCATCCTCTGCGAAATGTCAGTATTTCCCAACTTATGATATTGTAGAGAGGGTCAGAAATGATAAATGTTAACTAGCTCAACAAATCTTTATTGAGAATCTACTTGGAACTATGACACGATGAATTTTAAATTGTCTTTGAAGAAGCTCACAAGTCTAGTGTGAGAGCACTTTCTAAAGTATAATATACTGACCAAACTTAGATGCTATTTTTGTTTTTCTTCCACAAGTTATTCCTTCTCACACAAACTGGCTCAATTAGGCTTCACAGCCTGTCCACCTATGTCAAAGCTGTTGGCTGGTTCATTAATGTAGCCTGGAGAGCATGCACTCACAAATCAAAAAAGGTTGAATTTCCAGGCCCTGGAGCTGCACACAGCAACTCAGAAGAGAAGTCATCCTTTGTGTTTACCCCTCATTTTTAGTGTGCAGTGGGTATAAAGAAGTACAGGATTTTAAGCATGGTAAGTTTTTCTGGGGCATTAATTTGCCTCTATGGTAAACAATTTAAAACATGATTTATAACTTAGACATATATTAGAATAGAGTCAAAATTTAAATGAAATTTTAATATATAACCTTGAGTCTTTAGGGAGAGCAAGCAGACTCCCAAAGTGTATAATACTAAGGTAGGCAGATTTCAAGTATCTTAGCTCAAAGCTGTGAGGTTTGACTGTATGCATTGTTTATTGCACAATGTCAGGGCCACCATCCACATAGACTCTGAGTCAAACAGTGTCCCCAGGAGTTATGAAACAGTGGTAATTCTTCAGCTGCTCATCTAGCCAAAAGTCTTGGTAGACTAAGTCCCTAAAAGTCATACTGCCTAGGATATGGCCTTCTAAGTCTTGTTCAGGATGAGTGGTTTTAATATATTCTTATTATGCTGTGAGCAAAAAAGGATAAGAATATCTAACAGCAGGTTTTGGAAGTCACTTTCAGAAATGAGTTGCAGGGGTGGGCAGTGGACTGGTTGACCTGTCAAATGTTTTTCTATCCTTGCTGACTTTGGTGAAACAAAACAAATATTGCAGTCATATATCAGTGCCACAATTTTCAAAACACCCACTCGCAAAATCTTAATAATAGCAGGGATCATCACTCAATGTCAAAAAGCTGTTACTATCCCTCTGTGGAAATAATTAGGAGAAAAAACAATATTCAGTATCTGTCCAGAAAAGCACAACAACCCACTGTGGAAGCAAAGCAGCAATGAAATGGCTGGAAAGGCACCTTCTTCATTTTATCTCATCCCACATTTCTTAAAAGGCAAGCAATAATAAGGCATAAAAGCTTTTGTGGAAATCACTTAGCATCATCTGAAGACCGCAAGACTGTTACTTAAATAAACCGTTTGAAAATGACTTTCAGAAATCCCTGAGACTCAAGATCTCAAAACACACTGCATGTGTCATACAAAGAGGGATGATGAAGTGCCCTTCCCATCAAAGGCCCGAGTTTTGACTTTTTCAGTATATGAGAGCTAACAGAACCTCAAGTTATATGCCTGAGTGTTCTTCTCCACCTATTTGTAGTAAGGTCCAAATATCTGGGCAGAGAAATAATAGCCTTGCCCATTGTTGCAACAGGCTCACTAGTACTGCTTGAGTTACACTAGCTACAAGATTCTCTTGGCCTCTGATGCCATCAAAGGTGTTTGGCTTCCTACTAACTAACCATCTATGCACCTTCTGCAGCTCTGTTAGGTGCTTGCTCTGGAAACTACTACCTACCTGTTTTCTCTAGCATGCATAGGCTACCAGGAGCTTGAGGACAAACAACATGCCACTCTACTCTGTCTTCTCATCACATAACACAGTGTCTGGCACATAGCAGGTGACCAATAATGTTTTCTGAACGTGTGGAAAGAGATGCATTAATGCTCAATTTAAATGTTTATTTTAGGAGCTAGCAGTCAACCTTGTGGATTGCTCTTTGTGATAATCAGAGCATTACAGGGGCATAAAGAGGTTGTATGACACACACCAGTCCATTTTACTGCCTTAAGAAGTTAGATGTTTGATGGGGTGCGGTGATTTTGAAAAGTGGAGATTAGAGCCTCTGGAAGTCTATCAAAGCAGAGTAGCCATCCATAACTGTCCAGTGGTGGCATTTACATGTCTTCCAAGATGTTCTGCCTTCAGCTACTTAATTCATTTTCCATTAGAAAGACACTAACTGTGTATTTCCTTAATTCAAGATCACTAGTAATAAAACATGATAGCCCCTTTTCTTCTGTGGTACTAATGTATCAGTAACCAATTTAAACTCCAAATTGTTGGTGCAGTTGAAAGAGAATAATTTATTCTATGTTAGAATTTCAGTAATTTTTTTAAATCACATTTTTCAAATCCAGACTATTTATGATTAACTTTGATACCCCTTTTTTCATTGGATCATGTGCTTCCTAAGGAGCCACATCATATACCTTTTTGTATCCCTGCAACCCAGCACAATGCCTGACACACAGCAAGTGCACAATAAATATTTATTTGAATGATGAATAGATAGATGTTCTAAGAATGCATAATAGTTCAGTAGGAAAGAAAAGAAGAACTGGAACCTTTTGCTAAGTACTGACTTAAGAAGATTGGAAAGTTTACTTTTCTCCATCCTCACTAATTTTTTCTGTTGAAATAGAGTTGACATACAATATTATGTTAGTTTCAGGTGAACTGCATACAGACTTGACATTTGCATACATAATGAAATGATCACCATGATAAGTCTAGTAACCATCTGTCCCACACAAAGGTATTACAATACTATTGACCATATTCCTTATGCTGTATATTATATCCCCCATGGCTAATTTATTTTATAACTCGAAGTTCGTATCTCTTAATTCCCTTCACCTATTTTGCCCATCCCCCCAAACCCCTCCCCTCTATCAACCACCAGTTTCTTCTCTGAATCTATGAGTCTATTTTTGTTTTGTTTTGTTTTTTTATTTGTTTTGCTTTTAGATTCCACATATTAGTGAGATTATACAGTATTTGTCTTTATCTGACCTATTTCACTTAGCATAATACCCTCTAGAGCTATCCATGTTGCCACAAATGGCAAGATTGTTTTTTAAGGCTAAGTAATATTCCATTGTATATATTTATATATATCCCATATTTTCTTTATCTGTTCAGATAACAATGGACACTTAGGTTGCTTCCATATCTTGGCTCTTGTAAATAATGTGCAATGAACACTGGTGTGCATATCTTTTCAATTAGTGTTTTTGTTTTCTTCAGGTAAATACCCAGAAGTAAAATTGCTGGATCATATGGCAATCCTGTTTTTAATTTTTTGAGAAACCTCCATGCTGTTTTCCATAGTGGCTGCACTAATTTATAATCCCACCAACAGTGCATGAGGGTTCTATTTTCTCCACATCCTCACCAACATTTGTTATTTGTTGTCTTTTGATGACAGTCATTCTGACAGGTGCAAGGTAATATCTTATTGTGGTTTTGATTTGTATTTCCCTGATGATCAGTGATGTTGAGCATCTTTTCATTTGTCTGTTGGCTATCTGTATGTCTTCTTTGGAAAAATTCATGTCCTTTGACCATTTTTTAATCAGGTTTTAAGGTTGTTGTTGTTTTTGTTGTTGTGTGAGATATTTGCATATTTTGGATATTAACCCCTTATTGGATATATCATTTGCAAATATCTTCTCTCATTCAGTAGGCAGCCTTTTCATTTTGTTCATTTTCTTTCACTGTGCAAAAGTTTTTTAGTTTGATGTAGTCCATTTGTTTATTTCTGCTTTTGTTTCCCTTGCTTGAGGAGACAGAGCCAAAAATATATTGCAAAGCCTGATGTCCAAGAGCATACTGCCTATGTTTTCTTCTAGGATTTTTATGGTTTCAGGTCTTACATTTAAGTGTTTACTCCACTTTGAGTTTATTTTTTTATATGGTGTGAGAAAGTAGTCCAGTTTGATTCTTTTGCATGTAGCTATCCAGTTTCCCCAATACCATTTACCGAAGAGGCTGTCTTTTCCCCCCATTGTATATTCTTGCCTCCTTTGCCAAACATTAATTGACCGTAAAGTGTCAGTTTACTTCTGAGATCTGTAATCTGTTCCACTGATTTATCTGTTTGTTTTTGTGCCATTACCATACTGTTTTGATTACTGTAGCTTTGTAGTATAGTTTGAAATCAGGGAGTGTGATACTTTCAGCTTTGTTCTTCTTTGTCAAGATTGATTTAGTTATTTGGGGTCTTTTGTGTTTCCATACAAATTTTTAAATTATTTTTTCTAGTTCTGTAAACAATACTATTGGTATTTTGATAGGGATTGCAATTGAATCTGTAGATTGCCTTGGGTAGTAGGTTATTTTAACAATACTAATTCTTCCAATGTATGAGCACAGTATATATTTCCATTTGTGCCATCTTCAATTTCTTTCATCAGTGTCTTATAGTTTTCAGAGTACAAGTCTTTTATCTCTTTGGTTAGATTTATTCCTAGGTATTTTATTCTTTTTGATGCAATTGTAAACAGAACTGTTTTCTTAGTTTCTCTCTCTATGAGTTCATTATTAGAATACACAACAGATTTCTGTATATTAATTTTGTATCCTGCAATTTTACTGAATTCATTTATTCTAATCGAGTTTTGGTAGCATCTTTAGGATGTTCTATAGTATCATGTCATCTGCAAACAGTGACAGTTTTACTTCTTCCTTTCCAATCTAGATTTCCTTTTTTTTTTTCCTTGTCTGATTGCTATGGCTAGGACCTCCAGTACTACGTTGAATAAAAGTGGCAAGAGTGGGTATCCTTGTCTTTCTCCTGATCTTAAAGTAAATACTTTCATCTTTTTACCATTGAGTAAGACATTGGCTGTGGGTTTGTCACATATGGCCTTTATTATATTGAGGTATGTTCCCTCTTTGCCTACTTTATTGAGAGTTTTTATAGTAAGTGGATGTTGAATTTTGTCAAAAGCTTTTCCTGCACCTATTGAGATGATCATATAATTTTTATCCTTCAATTTGTTAATGTGTTGTATCACATTGACTTGTGAGTATTGAACCATCCTTGCATCCCTGGGACAAATCCTTCTTGATCATGGTATATGATCCTCTTAATGTACTGTTAATTTGGTATGCTAACATTTTTGTCAAGAATTTTTGCATCTGTGTTCATCAGTGATACTGGCTGTAATTTTCTCTTCTTCTGCGGTGTCTTTGTCTGGTTTTGGTATCAATGTGATGCTGGTCTCATAGAAAGAGTTAGGAACTGTTCCTTCCTCTTCAATTTTTTTGGAAAAGTTTGAGAAGGATAGGTGTTAACTGTGCTCTAAATGTTTGGTAGAATTCACCTGTGAAGCTGTATGGTTGTGGACTTTTGTTTTTTGGGAGTTTTTAAATTATTAATTCAATTTCAGTACTGATAATTGGTCTGTTCATATTTTCTATTTCTTCCTGATTCAATCTTGGGACATTGTACATTTCTAGGAATTCATCCATTTATTCTAGGTTGTCTATTTTATCAACATATAATTGTTCATAGCACTCTTATGATTCTTTGTATTTCTGTGGTGTCACTTGTAACTCCTCTTTCAGTCCCGTTTTATTTATTTGGCTCCTCTATTTTTCTTGATGAGTTTAGCTAAAGTTTAGCTAAAGTTTTATCCATTTTATTTCTCTTTACAAAGAACCAGTCCTTAGTTTCTTTGATCTTTTCTATATATATATTTTTAGTCACTATGTCATTTATTTCCACTCTGTCTTTATATTATCTTTCCTTCTACTAACTTTAGGTTTTGTTTGTTCTTCTTTTTCTAGTTCCTTTAGATGTAAGTTTAGAGTGTTTGATATTTTTCTCATTTCCTGAAGTAGGCTTATATTGATTTAAACTTCCCTCTTAAAATGGCTTTTGCTCCAGTCCATAGATTTTGGATTGTTGTGGATTTCGATTTTCATTTCTCTCCAGGTGTTTTTGATTTCTTCTTTGATTGGCCCATTGGTTGTTTAGTAGCATGCTTTTTAGCCTTCACATATCTGTGTTTGTTTTTGTCTTGTAGTTGATTTCTAGTCTCATACCCTTGTGGTCAGAATAGATGTGTGATATGTTTTTGATCTTAAATTTATTGGGACATGTTTTGTGGCCTTGCATAAGATCTATTCTGGAGAACATTCCACATGCACTTGAAAAGAATGTGTATTTTGATGTTTTGGATGAAATGGTCTGTATATATCTATTGATTACTTCTGGTCTGATGTATCATTTAAGACCAGTGTTTCCTTATTGATTTTCTGTCTAATTGATCTGTCCATTGATGTAAGTGGAATGTTAAAATGCCGTACTATTATTGTGCTATTGTCAATTTCTTCCTTTATGTTTGCTTTATGTATTTAGGTGATCCTATGTTGGGTGTATATATATATATATATATATATATATATATATATATATATATATATATATATAAGCTGTGTTGCTGTGCGCAGGTTTTCTCTAGTTGCGGCTAGTGGGGGCTACTCTTCATTGCGGTGCGTGGGCTTCTCATTGTCGTGGCTTCTCTTATTGCAGAGCACTCTTATTTAGAGCATGGGTTCTAGGTGCATGGGCTTCAGTAGTTGTGGCATGCGGGCTCAGTAGTTTTGGCTCATGGGCTCTAGAGCGCAGGTTCAGTAGTTGTGGTGCACAGGCTTAGTTACTCCATGGCATGTGGGATCTTCCCGGGTGAGGGATCAAACCCATGTCCCCTGAATTAACAGGCAGAGTCTTAACCAGTGCACCACTGCAGAAGCTCCTGCATATACTTTTTAAATTGTTATATCCTGTTGTTGGAGTGATCCTTTTATCACGTTATGCCCTTTGTCTCTTATTACAGTCTTTGTCTGAAAGTTAATTTCATCTAAGTATTGCTACCCAAGATTTTTATTTCCATTTGCAGGGACTACTCTTTCCCATCCTCTCACTTTCAGTCTGTATGTATCTTTAGGTCTGAAATGAGTCTCTTGTAGCCAACATATATATGGATCTTGTGTTTTTGTTTTTGTTTTATCCAACCACTCTATGCCTTTTGATTGGAGCATTTAGTCCATTTATATTTAAAGTAATTACTGATAGGCATGTACTTATTGCCATTTTGTACATTGTTTTCCGGTCGTTTTCATAGTTCTTTTGTGTTCCTTTCTTCTTTTGCTCTCTTTCCTTGTGATTTGATGCCTATCTTTAGTGTTATGTTTAGTGTTATGTTTAGAATTCCTTTCTCTTTTTTTTGTGGGTGTATCTATCATAGATAGATGTAGTTGGTTTGTAGTTACCATAAGGTTCATATATACATATAATTTTTTTGATGTTCTCTTATGTTCAATTGCATTCTAACAACTCTACATTTTACTCCCCCAACTACATTTAATGTTTTGATGTCATATTTTACAGTTTTTTAATGTGTATTCCTTACTTATTGAGGATATAAATAATTTTACTACTTTTGTCTTTTAATTTTTCTACTAGCTTTGTAATTTGTTGATCTATGACCTTTACAGTATGTTTGCCTTTACCAGTGAGATTTTACCTTTCATAATTTTCATATTTCTAGCTGTGGCTTTGTCTTTTCTGTTAGAGAAGTCCCATTAACATTTCTTGTAAGGCCAGTTTAGTGGCATTGAACTCTTTTAGCTTTTACTTCCCTGTAAAATTCTTTATCTCTCCTTCAAATCTGAATGATAACTTTGCTAGCTTGTTCTTGGTTGTAGGATTTTTCCTTTCATCACTTTGAATATATTGTTCCACCTCCTTCTGGCCAGTAAAGTTTCTGCTGAAAAGTCAGCTCACAGTCTTAAGGGAGTTCCCTTGTACATAACTAGTTGTTTTCTCTTCTTAATTTTAAGATTCTCTATTTATCCTTCATTTTGCTATTTTAATTATAATGTGTCTTGATGTGTATCTATTTGGGTTCATCTTGTTTGGGACTCTCTGTGCTTACTGGACCAGAGGTCTGTTTCCTCCCCTAGGTTAAGGAAGGTTTCAGCTATTATTTTTTCAAATAAGTTCTGCTCCTTTCTCTCTCTCTTCTTCTGGAACTCTTACAGTGTGAATGTTGGTACATTTGATTTTGTTCCAGAGGTCTCTTACACAATCCTCATTTTTAAAATATTCTTTCTTTTTTCTTTCTTTTCTTTTTTTTTTTTTTTTTTCTGTTCAGCTGAAGTGATTTCTACTACTCTGTCTTTCAGATTGCTGATCCATGCCAATGTATCATCTAATCTACTGTTGATTCCTTCCAGTTATTTTTTTATTTCATTTATTATATTTTTCAGCTGTTTAGTTCTTCTTTATGTTTGCTAACTGTTGAAATTCTCATTCTCACTGTGTTCATCCATTCTCCTCCTGAGCTCAGTGAGTATCTTTATGATCATTACCTTTAACTACTTATCAAGTAGATTGCTTATCTCTACTTGGTTTAGTGTTTCTGAGCTATTGTCTTATTTCTTAATTTGGAACATATTCCTCTGTCTCCTCATTTTGCCCACTTCTCTGTGTTTATTTCTATGTGTTAGGTAGATTGATTATATTTCCTGATGTTAGAGAAGGGACCTTGTATAGGAGGTGTCCTATGGGGCTCAACAGCACACTCCCCTATGGTCACCAGAGCTATATGTTCTAGGGGTGCCTTCTATGCAGGCTCTATTCACCCTTCTATTGTGGCAAGGCTGACTGCTATGGTCATACTGGTAGGTGGGACTGGCCAGCTGAAACTGTCTGTGTGGACAGTGTTGGGGGTGCTCAGCACTGGTGCTGGCCTGCTTCCACCTTCACAATGCTTGGGGCTTTTAACTTCCAGTTAGAATTGCTCTTACATTTTTGGTCAACTATTTTTGCTTTCCCCCACAAGCTATCTCTATCAATCAGGACTGAATTTAACTGCATTAGTAGGTACCTGGCCACAGTGGGTTAAACAAATTAGTTAATTTTTCTCCCATAACAAGGGACTCAGGGTAGGAAGCCTAGAGCTATTGCTCAAGAACCAGGCTCCTTCCTGCTCTATGATCCTCAGTGTAAGACTTTTGCCATCCTAGCTATGAAATGGCTGTTCATCTCTGCGAGTTGAGTGGAAAGAAGG
This sequence comes from Tursiops truncatus, assembly GCF_011762595.2. Lineage (NCBI taxonomy): Eukaryota > Metazoa > Chordata > Mammalia > Artiodactyla > Delphinidae > Tursiops > Tursiops truncatus. The sequence continues at coordinate 127,252,660 of NC_047034.1, forward strand.
GTAAGGGCAATATGAACTACAGATGTCAGGTGTGTCTGTTCCATCTTAAAAATACCCTCTGAGCAACTTCTGCTTATATCTTAATGGCCCAAACTGTTACATAGCCATCCGTGGCTACAAGGGAGTTATGAGAAGGTAAGTAATTTTATGCAGGCACTTTGGCTCCCAAATTAGAATTAGGTCCCTGTTCATAAGGAGAAAGGGGAGGATGGATACAAGTTGGACACCTAGCAGTGTCTCCTATACCACCACCCATCCTAGAAGCACCTTGGCTGGCACAGTGTCAAGGGTCTTCTGACTACATTGCCCTGCTTCAATTCACCATTCCTGTTAGTCTCATCTCCCTACCTCACTTCTTGATGCTTTGATCATGATCAGATTATTGTACTGGATTCAGATCTAATGCTGGATCTTGACCTATTATTCCCACTTTTCCCCTCTCTGCCTATTGATATTCTCCCTGTTTGTCAAGGCTCCACTCAAATGTTTCCTACTCAGTGACACCTCCTTACCTCTTAATTAATCAGAATTAATCAGCATTTTAGTGTACTAATAAGTTAGGCTATATTAGGATATAGTTAGTTGTGGATAGACCTGTTTCCCTCAGTAGAAGGCAAACTCTTAAAGATAAGGGCTATGTCATACTTTATTGTAGCTCAGTGTCTGGCAAAAAGGTAGGTCCTCAATAAGTATCTTCTATACTACTGTGATGCTTTTCTTGATTCTTCAAGCATTTTCTGTGCTTCTTATTCTAAATAACTGTCTGTCTCCTGTGTTGAGGTTCTCACTCTGCATCTACATTATAAATACTTGCTATAACACAGATACAAAGCATGGATGTGAGGGGAACTGTTCTCTCTGCCTAAGCTTATTCTCCATCTTATCCATCCATTCCCTGATGCTGGGAGGAGGGTTTTCTTTAGAGATCTTTCCTGGTGGCTGATGTGAGTGTTCAAGACAACCCTCAAATGTTCCTTCCTTCTAGCCCTTCTCTTCCAAAGAATGGAGAGATATATATAAGTGAAAATTACCAGGGGCAGACAGATGTCAACAAAAGAGTGAAAGACAGATATTACAATATCATTAAATCAGAACACGACCCTGGTACTTCAAATGAAATACAAAGTGTGGCCCACAAGGCAAATTTTTCACATATAACTAACAGCAACTTGACATTTTCAATTCATCTGTGGATTTTTCCACGAAAAAAAAAAAAAAAAAAAAAAGACAGTTCAGAAATTGTTTCCCCCAACAGGGGTTATTTTCAAAGCAGGTGTTCTTGTAAATAAACTCTATTGTGCTTGCTTTCTAATGTTGTTTCCCATTTAAAAAAAAAAAAAAACACACTGTCAGTATGTTGGCACACTGCAACAAAATTCAAATTCTTCCTGTGGTTTTCTATATCAGAAAATATTTCCATACTGAATTCTTGGCGAAGGATTGTAGCTTTTCTAATCTGGGGGAGAACCATGGGAAGTAACATGTAAATTGGCAGAAGTGGCTTTGAATCTTTTATAGTACTACCATTTACTGACTTCTTTAGAGGTTATATAGAATTGTTTCCCTTTCATTGCCTGTTTTCATGATACCTCAAGTGCACGACACATTGTGTTGCTTTCCTAGTTGGAGCAATGACTAACCTGAAAGGGAAGTCCATGTAGTCACTGTATCACCACCCAAGATTGGCTGTGGAAATGTGGACTTAAAGGCAATTGTTCTAAGAATTGCAGGGCAATTCTTCAAGCCCTGCCTCTCAGAGACCCAGAGAGAATTATATATTCTTGTTTTGGTTTCTCCCATAATCAGGGAGATGATCCCCACTCCCTTCTCCTAAGAGACCCAGAGCCAAGAAACAATCATCTGTAATGGAAGTCATATTCCAGGGCAAACCACAGAGGCATTCTGAGATGGCTCTTAACTCTCTCTTTTTTTCCTAACTCAATCTCCTTTCCCTTACATCTCACCCTTCACTGAACTGGGTAATAAGATATTGAAAATATCAGAAACCTGAATAAAGAAATTACTTCTAAAGACTGGTTCACTAAAATAAAGTCATCTCCAGGAATACTTGCTCAATTCTTTCTGTCCTAGTTTAGAGTAGGTTTCTCTCCTGTGTATTCCCAAAGCTCTCTATGTTCACTGCTGGCTGCTAGTACAGAATTTACCACAATATACTGCTCCAAGTTTCTCTCAACTAGAATTCTGAGAGCTCTTGAGCCCAGGATGCTGTGTCTTAATAACCTTAGCATTCTCAGTGCTCAGGTCATTACAAGGAACACAGTAGGAGCTTAATAAATGTTTAATAAATGAACGAAGAGTAAAATTCCTAAGCTATAGCATATATATATATATATATACACACACACATATAAATGCATATTATATATGCACAAATATATATACATATGTATCCATTTATTTAGCTTTGATTAGATTGATATCTCTGACAACCAAAATCTAGTAAAATTCTGCATCTGTTGAAGAACAGCATATGTGAAACCACTGTATCCAGACAGAGACATAAAACGTTAATATGATGTTTTTAAATATATCTCACAAGCTTCAAAATAGAGAACTAAAATGTAAGTGGGTGGCAGAAGTAGGGAAACCAACTGCTACAAAGCTAATTTTCAAGAGAGCAGAATGTACGTGAAATCATATTCCAAGTAGTACAGCAAGAGCAATCTGTAATACACCTACTCCTCCCAATGAAAATGTACCCTTCATATACATCAGACTTAACCATAACTTTAATAGGCACACATATCACATGTAAGTACTGTCATAACCTGAATGACACCTCCTTGTATTCAAATATAACCACAGTCCCTTAAAGTCATAAGAACTTTTAAAAGATGGATATTTTTACAATTTGGGAAAATAAACATAGGGATTCCTATAAACAGTGTAAAAACAGTATAAAGACTGATTTTTGTATTTTTCCATTATAAAACAATGCCATTGTTACTTTTCACTTGTTTTGTAGAGTACAAATGGAGATGTTCAACACATTTTGCCATTTTTTACTTACATGATTAGAGCATCTTCAACTCTTTTGACATTTAAATTATATTTTATGCTGCTTATGTAATGATGTGTCATTCTTTACATTTAATTTGTAGTTGTAAAAGTTGCATCAAATCCTTTGTTTCCTGGCTCTGTATTTTTAAATCTGAGAAGCTTTGCTGACCTTTTCCCAGTTTCTAGCCCTCTCTGAGGGAATTTCATTAAGTGGCTGGCCTTTCTGGCTTGCGAGATTGGCACTACATAGAATGAGACCATCAGTTGGGGCAAATTGCATGTTAACCAACTGCTCTCCACCCTTCATATCATTTTCATCTGGGTAAGGACATTTTAAAATGAGCATCAAAAACAGCCATCAACAAAAACAGAAATATAGATCAATGGAACAGGATAAGAAAGCCCAGAGATAAACCCACACACAAATGGTCACCTTATCTTTGATAAAGGGGGCAAGAATATATACAATGGAGAAAAGACAGCCTCTTCAATAAGTGGTGCTGGAAAAACTGGACAGCTTAAGGTAAAAGAATGAGATTAGAACACTTCCTAACACCATACACAAAAATAAACTCAAAATGGATTAAAGACCTAAATGTAAGGCCAGAAACTATCAAACTCTTAGAGGAAAACATAGGCAGAACACTCCATGATATAAATCACAGCAAGATCCTTTTTGACCCACCTTCTAAGAAAGGGAAATAAAAACAAAAATAAACAAATGGGACCTAATGGAACTTAAAAGCTTTTGCACAGCAAAGGAAACCATAAACAAGACGAAAAGACAACCCTCAGAATGGGAGAAAATATTTGAAAATGAAGCAACTAACAAAGGATTAATCTCCAAAATACACAAGCAGCTCATGCAGCTCCATATCAAAAAAACAAACAACCCAATCCAAAACTGGGCAGAAGACCTAAATAGACGCTCCTCCAAAGAAGATATACAGATTGCCAACAAACACATGAAAGGATGCTCAACATCACTAATCGTTAGAGAAATGCAAATCAAAACTACAATGAGGTACCACCTCACACTGGTCAGAATGGCCATCATCAAAAAATCTACAAACAATAAATGCTGGAGTGGGTGTGGAGAAAAGGGAACACTCTTGCACTGTTGGTGGGAATATAAATTGATACAGACACTCTGGAGAACAGTATGGAGGTTCCTTAAAAAACTAAAAATAGAACTACCATATGACGCAGCAATCCCACTACTGGGCATATACCCTGAGAAAACCATAACTCAAAAAGAGTCATGTACCAGAGATTGGTTCAAGATGGCGGAGTAAAAGGACATGCTCTCACTAGCTCTTGCGAGACCACTGGAATCACAACTAACTGCTGAACAATCATTGACAGGAAGACACTGCAGCTCACTAAAATGATACCCCACATCCAAAGACAAAGGAGAAGCCACAATGAGATGGTAGGAGGGGTGCAATCACAATAAAATCAAATCCCATAACTGCTGGGTGGGTGACTCACAAATTGGAGAACACTTATATCACAGAAGTCCAACCACTGGAGTGAAGGTTCTGAGGACCTCCTCAGGCTTCGCAACCTGGGGATATGGCAATGGGAGGAGGAATTCCTAGAGAATCAGACTTTGGAGGCTAGTAGGATCCGATTGCAGGACTTTGACAGGACTTGGGTAAATAGAGATTCCACCCTTGGAGGGCACACACAAAGTAGTGTGCACGTTGGGACCCAGGGGAAGAAGCAGTGACCCCATAGGAGACTGAACCAGACCTACATGCTAGTGTTGGAGAGTCTCCAGCAGAGGCAGGGGGTGGCTGTGTCTCATCGAGAGGACAAGGACACTGGCAGTAGAAGTTCTGGGAAGGACTCCTTGATGTAAGCCCTCCCAGAGTCTGCCATGAGCCCCACCAAAGAGCCCGGATAGGCTCCAGTGTTAGGTCACATCAGGCCAAACAACCAACAAGGAGGGAACCCAACCCCACCCATCAGCAGACAAGTGGATTAAAGTTTTACTGAGCTCTGCCCACCAAAGCAACAGCCAGCTCTACCCACCACCAGTCCCTCCCATCAGGAAACTTGCACAAGCCTAGTAGATAGCCTCATCCACGGGAGGGCAGACAGAAGAAGCAAGAAGAACTACAATCCTGCAGCCTGTGGAACAAAAACCACACTCACAGAAAGACAGACAAGATGAAAAGGCAGAGGACCATGTACCAGATGAAGGAAAAAGATAAAACACCTGAAAAACAACTAAATGAAGTGGAGATAGGCAACCTTTCAGAAAAAGAATTCAGAATAATGATAGTGAGGATGATCCAGGATCTCAGAAAAAGAATGGAGGAAACGATCGAGAAGATGCAAGAAATGTTTAACAAAGACCCAGAAGAATTAAAGAACAAACAACAAGAAGAATTAAAGAACAAGCAAACAGAGATGAACAATATAATAACTGAAATAAAAAATACACTAGAAGGAACCAGTAGCAGAATAACTGAGGCAAAAGAATGGATACGTGACCTGGAAGGCAGAGTGGTGGAATTAACTGCTGCAGAACAGAATAAAGAAAAAAGAATGAAAAGAAATGAAGACAGCCTAAGAGACCTCTGGGATAACATTAAATGCAACAACATTCTTATCATAGGGGTCCCAGAAGGAGGAGAGAGACAGAAAGGACCCGAGAAAATATTTGAAGAGATTATAGTCAAAAACTTCCCTAACATGGGAAAGGAAATAGCCACCCAAGTCTAGGAAGTGCAGAGAGTCCCAGGCAAGATAAACCCAAGGAGAAACATGCCGAGACACACAGTAATCAAATTGGCAAAAATTAAAGGCAAATAACAATTATTGAAAGCAGCAAGGGAAAAAGACAAATAATATACAAGGCAACTCCCATAAGGTTAACAGCTGATTTCTCAGCAGAAACTCAACAAGCCAGAAGGGAGTGGCATGACAAATTTAAAGTGATGAAAGGGAAGAACCTACAACCAAGATTACTCTACACGGCCAGGATCTCATTCAGATTCGATGGAGAAATCAAAAGCTTTACAAACAAGCAAAAGCTAAAAGAATTCAGCACCACCAAACCAGCTCTACAACAAATGCTAAAGGAACTTCTCTAAGTAGGAAACATGAGAGAAGAAAAGGACCTACAAAAACAAACCCATAACAATGAAGAAAATGGTATTAGGAACATACATATGGATACTTACCTTAAATGTGAATGGATTAAATGCTCCACCCAAAAGACACAGGCTCCCTGAATGGATACAAAAACAAGACCCGAATATATGCTGTCTACAAGAGACCCACTGAAGACTAGGGACACATACAGACTGAAAGTGAGGGAATGGAAAAAGATATTCCATGCAAATGGAAATCAAAAGGAAGCTGGAGTAGCAATATTCATAGCAGATAAAATAGACTTGAAAGTAAAGAATGTTACAAGAGACAAGGAAGAACACTACATAATGATCAAGGGATCAATCCAAGAAGAAGATATAGCAATTATAAATATATATGCACCAACATAGGAGCACCTCAATACATAAGGCAACTGCTAACAGCTATAAAAGAGGAAATCAACAGTAACACAATAATAGTGGGGGACTTTAACACCTCACTTGCACCAATGGACAGATATCCAAACAGAAAATTAATAAGGAAACACAAGCTTTAAATGACACAATAGACCATATTGATTTAATTGATATTTATAGGACATTCCATCCAAAACCAGCAGATTACACTTTCTTCTCAAGTGCACACGGAACATTCTCAAGGATAGATCACATCTTGGGTCACAAATCAAGATTCAGTAAACTTAAGAAAATTGAAATCATATCAAGCATCTTTTCTGACCAGAACACTATGAGATTTGAAATCAATTACAGGGAAAAAAATGTAAAAAGCACCAACAGATGGAGGCTGAAGAATAACCAAGAGATCACTGAATAAATCAAAAAATACCTAGAGACAAGTGACAATGAAAACACAATAATCCAACACCTATGGGATGCAGCAAAACCAGTTCTAAGAGGGAAGTTTATAGCTATACAAGCCTACGTCAAGAAACAAGAAAAATCTCAAATAAATAACCTAAGCTTACACCTAAAGGAACTAGAGAAAAAAGTACAAACAAAACCCAAAGTTAGCAGAAGGAAAGAAATCATAAAGATCAGAGCAGAAATAAATGAAATAGAAAGAAAGAAAACAAGAGCAAAGATCAATAAAACCAACAGCTGGTTCTTTGAGAAGATAAACAAAATTGATAAACCATTAGCTAGACTCATCAAGAAAAAGAGGCAGAGGACTCAAATCAATAAAATGAGCAATGAAAAAGAAGAAGTTACAACAGACACCTCAGAAATACAAAGCATCCTAAGAGACTACTACAAGCAACTCTATGCCAATAAAATGGACAACCTGGAAGACATGGACAAATTCTTAGAAAGGTATAACCTTCCAAGATTGAACCAGGAAGAAATAGAAAATATGAACAAACCAATCACAAGTAATGAAATTGAAACTGTGATTAAAAATCTTCCAACAAACAAAAGTCCAGGACCAGAAGTCTTCACAGTTGAATTCTATCAAACATTTAGAGAAGAGCTAACACCCATCTTTCTCAAACTCTTCCAAAAAATTGCAGAGGGAGGAACACTCCCAAACTCATTCTATGGGGCCACCATAACCCTGATACCAAAACCAGACCAAGATACTACAAAAAAAGAAAATTAAGAACAATATCACTGATGAATATAGATGCAAAAATCCTCAACAAAATACTAGTAAACAGAATCCAACAACACATTAAAAGGATCATACACCATGATCAAGTGGGATTTATCCCAGGGATGTAGGGATTCTTCAATATATGCAAACCAATCAATGTGACACACCATATTAACAAACTGAAGAAGAAAAACCATATGATCATCTCAATAGAGGCAGAAAAAGCTTTTGACAAAATTCAACACCCATTTATGGTAAAAACTCTCCAGAAGGTGGGCATAGAGGGAACCTACCTCAACATAATAAGGCTATATATGACAAACCCACAGTCAACATCATTCTCAATGGTGAAAAACTGAAACCGTTTCCTCTAAGATCAAGAACAAGACAAGGGTGTCCACTCTCACCACTATTATTCAACATAGTTTTGGAAGTCCTAGCCACGGCAATTAGAGAAGAAAAAGAAATAAAAGGAATACATTTTGGAAAAGAAGAAGTAAAACTGTCACTGTTTGCAGATGACATGATACTATACCTAGAGAATCCGAAAGATGCCACCAGAAAACTACTAGAGCTAATCAATGAATTTGGTAAAGTCGCAGGATACCAAATTAATGCACAGAAATCTCTTGCATTCCTATACACTAATGATGAAAAATCTGAAGGAGAAATTAAGGAAACACTCCCATTTACCACTGCAACAAAAAGAATAAAATGTCTGGGAATAAACCTACCTAGGGAGATAAAAGACCTGTATGCAGAAAACCATAAGACACTGATGAAAGAAATTAAAGATGATACAAACAGATGGAGAGATATACCATGTTCTTGGACTGGAAGAAACAATATTGTGAAAAATGACTGTACTACCCAAAGCAATCCACAGATTCTATGCAATCCCTATGAAATTACCAATGGCATTTTTTAAGAACTAGAAAAAAAATTCTTAAAATTTGTATGGAGACACAAAAGACCCCGAATAGCCAAAGCAGTTTTGAGGGAAAAAATCTGAGCTGGAGGAATCGGACTCCCTGATTTGAGACTATACTTCAAAGCTACAGCAATCAATACAGTATGGTAATGGCACAAAAACAGAAATATAGATCAGTGGAACAGGATGGAAAGCCCAGAGATAAACCCACACACCTATGGTCAACTAATCTATGACAAAGGAGGCAAGGATACACAATGGAGAAAAGACAGTCTCTTCAGTAAGTGGTGCTGGGAAAACTGGACAGCTACATGTAAAAGCATGAAATTAGAACACTCCCTAACACCATACACAAAAATAAACTCAAAATGGATTAGAAACCTAAATGTAAGACTGGACACTATAAAACTCTTAGAGGAAAACATAGGAAGAAAACTCTTTGACAAACATCACAGCAAGGTCTTTTTTGATCTACCTTCTAGAGTAATGGAATTAAAAACAAAAATGAACAAATGGGACCTAATGAAACTTCAAAGCTTTTGCACAGCAAAGGAAACTACAAACAAGATGAAAAGAGAACCCTTAGAATGGGAGAAAATATTTGCAAACGAATCAACGGACAAAGGATTAATCTCCAAAATATATAAACAGTTCATGCAGCTCAATATAAAAAAGCAAACAATGCAATGAAAAAATGGGCAGAAGATCCAAATAGACATTTTTCCAAAGAAGACATACAGATGGCCAAGAAGCACATGAAAAGCTGCTCAACATCACTAATTATTAGAGAAATGCAAATCAAAAGTACAATGAGGTATCACTCACACCAGTTAGAATGGGCATCATCAGAAAATCTACAAACAACAAATGCTGGAGAGGGTGTGGAGAAAAGGGAACCCTCTTGCACTGTTGGTGGGAATGTAAATTGATACAGCCACTATAGAGAACATTATGGAGGTCCCTTCAAAATCTAAAAATAGAACTACCATATGACCCAGCCATCCCACTACTGGGCATATACCCAGAGGAAACCATAATTCAAAAAGAGACATGTATCACAGTGTTCATTGCAGCACTATTTACAATAGCCAGGTCATGGAAGCAACCTAAATGCCCATTGATAGACGAATGGATAAAGAAGAAGTGGTACATATATACGATGGAATATTACTCTGTCCTAAAAAGGAATGAAATTGGGTCATTTGTAGAGACGTGGAAGGATCTAGAGACTGTCTTACAGAGTGAAGTAACTCAGAAAGAGAAAAACAAATATCGTATATTAACGCATATATGTGGAACCTAGAAAAACGGTACAGATGAACCAGTTTGCAGGGCAGAAATAGAGACACAGATGTAGAGAACAAATGTATGGACACCAAGGGGGGAAAGTGGCAGGGGGTGGTGGTGGTGGTGGTGGGATGAATTGGGAGATTGGGATTGACGTATATACCCTAATATGCATAAAATAGATAACTAATAAGAACCTGCTGTATAAAAAAATAAATAAAATAAAATTCAAAAAACAATACTGTTGGTGACAGAGAAGCGAATAAGGTGTGGTCTCTTACCCAAGAATCCTAACAACTCCAGCATGGAACATATCATTGAGCAAAGATGCAAAAAATACTTCTTGGGTAGATGGTTGCATAAATGGATGTATATTAATCCTCTGCTTTGTCTAAAACCTAGCTCTTGCTTTGTCATTTCTTCATGAAAATGTAAATTTTGATAGACCTTTAAAGAGTGTTGCTGTCTATTGCCAAGCTCTGATTATTCTTACCTCTCTTGCTTTGTGAGTCAAACCATTCTAACCCTACCTGCCAGGCAATCAAGCCCACACTGAGATCTCCTTCCTTACAATTCTAACTGGACTAGTCATTTTGCAATTCATCATGCTCTGCATTACTGCTCTCCTTGTATTGTTACATTATCTTGCTACTGATTGCCTTATTTGTTAAAGGCAATTCTCTTTACTTTCTGCTTTCCCAAAAAAGATAAGCTCCTTAACAGCAGGAACTATACTTACTATAATGGGTAAAACTGTGAGTGCTTGAGCTAGTCTAGCCTGGCTTTGTCACTTAATATCTGTGTGACCCAGTGTAAGTGACTTAACCTCACTGGATTTTGGTTTCCTTATCTGTAATATGGAAATAATAGGAGTTCTCCACTCTCAATGGGTTGTTGTGAGGATTACAGTCATTAATATGTATAAAGTACTTAGAATAGTTCGTGGCACATAGTACGTGCTCAGTAAATATCAGTTACATATTTGGTTTCTCAGCGTAGCACCTGTCACAAAATATGATAGAAGACATGAGATACTCTAAATAATTGTTAAAGTTTCGCCATAAAATGGAGAGTGAAAAGATGATGAGATATGCACATTTAAAACTATTTTTTAAAATTTCTATTTTTACCCTTTGCTCTTTGATTGACTGGTAAAGATAAAACATAAAAACCTCTTAAAAAAAAAAAAAAAAAAAAAAAAACCTCTTAAACTCTCCAGTGCCAATAGACTAACAATCTGGAGACTCCTGATGCAGTTCAGACTCTGACCTAAGCCACCTGGGTGACCTCTGGTGAGTCACTGAAGTGTTCTGATCATTTGTTTCCAAATCTCTCTGTTAGGCATAATAATACCACTCCCCTCAACTGAGTCTTTCAAATTTCTAAATGAGTGTATAAGAATAAGTGACTTAAGATCCTGACTCATCACATTCAGCAAAATAGCCTTACCCCCTACTTCAGTGAGAAAACTAAAGACGTCACATGTGATCTCCTTCAACTTTCTGCCACCATGAATAAATACATCGAAAGATATGCTTAAGTGACTCCCCTCCTTTTTCAGAGAATGAGCTTTCCCTCCTGATCAGCCCTAACTTCTTAGCTGTGACCTTGATCTCCTTCTTTTCTACACCCTATGAAATGATGAAAATGCTCACAAAAGAAGTAATCAGCTTTAAACATCTGCCAGCAATTATCCTCTCCCTTTCCTGTATCTTCAAATCACCCCTCTCTAATGCCTGTTTTCCCTCAGCCTGTGAGCCTGCTTAAGTTTCTCCCATTCCAAAATCCTTAATCCCACACCCCCTCTAACATGTAAGATCTCTCCTCTTTCATCTAGACTTCTCAAAAGGCTTCACCATTTCCCCTTCTTTTACTGGATTTGCTTTTACTGCATTTGCTTGATTAATCTCCTAATTGCTAAATCCAACATTTTCGTATTTTAGCCCTCATCTAATTACATGCATCTGATATGCTGAGTACGCCCTCCTCTTGTAACCCACTCTACAATTTCTGTGACTCCTTTATCTCCTGGTTCTTCTTCTGCCTTGACCATTGTTTCTGTCACTCTCCTTCTCTGCCTCAGCTCACTTTCTGAATGATGGTTTCCCCAAGCAATCTGTCCCTATTCCACTTGTCTTCCTTCATGAGCCTTCTTGCTGGGGGAGATGCGGGGCGGTCTCATCATTTCAGTTACAACTTCTAATGAAACAATTCACACATCTTTGAAACAGGATCTGAAACTGGGATTCAATCTACTTGGGTTTTGGTTGAGGCCCCAAGACAACAGATGTCAACTAGTCCCATGCTCCAGAATGAAATTCTATAGCACCTGAGCAGAAACTGGAAGTGGAAAGCACATCTTACATTACAGCTGTACTAATGTATCTTCACAAAGTGGAACTGCAGAGGTGAAGATGGGGAGCGGTCATAAGTAATCAGCCAAAGGAAACACACTCCTGGCATGTGTAGCTAGCATAGCGGTAGTCACCATAGCTCAGTACACAACTCTTCAATGAGCCCATGGAAGTGCTCAAAAGGGAAAGAACCACCTTGAACCATCTGGAACAGCCAGAGCAACCCCATACCAGATTACACTGGTGCCAGTCAAAAGAAACCTTTTCTGACCCTTACTTTCCTCCCTCCTCCCATCTATTGCCTGTTCTCAGTGGGAAGGCAGAAGTTTGACTTGAAATGCTGATTTGCAATTTCAACTACTACATAAGATCAGATATTTTACTTACTAAAATGAGACTACCTAGGGAACCAAAAGTGACCAAAAGGGCTCAATGATGACTGTCTCTCAAGTTGCATTTATTAAGTATAATAAGCACATCTATATTACTAGCCCAGACTCTTATCTGAGCCTTGTGTTCATAATCCTAACATCCAACCACACATCTTCACCTGGATGCCTTAAATTACACATGTTCCAAACTAAACTCATCCTTGCCTAAACTTGTTTCTACCTCTATATTTTTTCTCAGATGGCATCAACCATTTTTGGTTTCCATATTTATATCAATATCCCTAAGAGCAAAATCAAGTTCCAAGGATCACTCTATTCTTTTATACTCTATTCTTAATGCCATTGTGCTCACTCAAATCTTCATCATTGTTTCCCTGGACTACTGGACTTTCTCTGACTAGTCTTGATATGTCAAACCTGTAGCTGACCCAGTGAAACCCTGCATTGTGGTTATCTATTTAAAATTAAAATCGCATGGCATAAGACCCTTCAATGATTTCTCATCACCCAAAGAATTCCCTTATCAGAATATTCTGGCCTTTAACTACTTCTTCATTTTCATCTCTAGTTGCATGTTGCTTCAAATTGCACGCTCCAGCCATATTAATATGTCTGGAACCTCTGTTTCCACCAACAGACACCAATGCGGGTGTTTGCTGCTTTACTGTCTTGTTCTGTTATTGATACCTTGGAATGTCTTTCTCACCAATCCTCCTCATACTGCCAAACTCTTCTTCATCTTCTAAGACTCAATTTGCGTATCAACTCCTTCAGGAAGCCCATTCTAGCACCATCTTCCTATATACAGATTATGTAGTTACCTCTCTTATACATGCCATGACACATTTCTGTAGCTGCAGATACTGCTTCACACTGTACCCTTTTGTCTACTTATCATTCTACTTTACTAGATTATATTTCTGGAGGGAAGTGATTATATTTTATCTATGAAGCTCCAAAGCAAAGTGTTTGGCACATGGCACACATGTAACAAACATTTTTAAAAAGAAGGAAGGAATTGTATAAAAGTATTTTACAAACCTCCTTTCATCACATTATTTCATTTGACCCTCAGAACAAAATCATGGAGTAGATATTTTAATTTCTATTTTACAATAAGGGAAACCAAGCCTTGGATAGCATAAGCAACCTGCTGACGACCACCGAGGCGATTAAGTGTAGCAAGGATTATGTATCTATGTCTTCTAGGACCAGGATCCATGTTTATCCCGCTCAACCACACTGGCACCTTTGAACACTGAACCTAAATGTATATGTGAGATAAGGCATGAGGTGTCTGATACTGTTAACAGGAGTTTCCTCTAGCCCTAAAACACCAAAAAGAGAAGAGTCAAATTCCAGTCAAAGTAAAAAAAAGAACCAGAGCTGTCTGGGTATGAAGAGATGAGGTAAAGGGCCATCGGACCTTTGAGAGCTGTGCTGCTTTACACACCACCTGCCTCTTAGACCATCCTATTATTAAGCAGAGAAGTTTTTAAACTACCACGTAATGACATTGGATTATCCAAAGTAACTCGACAGTGCCAACTCTGTAACTCTCCTGAGACACAATTGTTTCTCAGGCTGAATCAGAGTATGTTTTCCGTAGGAAGCCAGCATGGCTCTGGCACAACAAGAAAGCTGTTCTTTTGGTTTCAACATATTCATCTGGATCTCTATCTCATCTTAGAAAAGATTTCCACTCTTTCATGGCAGACTTAGGAGTCTGTTTTTCCAGTTTTGTCTATATATTTGAGATGACAACCTACGCTTTTCTCTCCCTGCCTTTTGCCTGCTCACTTATCTCCCACTAAAGTAAGAGGTAGGCTCTAAGCTCATTGTCTCAAGGGAGGAATGGGGAAAGGCAGAATGCTTTCCGGACAGTAGATAATGGCAACACAGAGAGGGCTCAACCCCAGCTACCAACTCTCCTCACTGCCCCAAGCCAGGTTCCTGAGAGTTCAGAGGTCCTGGGCTCTGCTCCTCAGCAATATCACCAGGAAAGTGTCAAGGCCCCAGGAGGAAGATGGCTTCTTAGGGTTTCTAGGCACACGGGATCAGAGGAAGACTTGCTTAAGATTCCATAAGGGCCACAAGCATGGCAAGGAAGCAGCAGAAGAATGCCAGACTTAAATAAACGATGAGGATAGGAACAACAGGCTTCTTCTCATGGTCAAGCCAGCTTGCAGGTCCAATGGCCAAAGACAAGGTTGCCCTATAGTCATACTTGGCAGTAAGACCAGGAGTTGTGACTCACCCTTGAACCACTCACCCCTGACTCACCCTTGAACCCCAGGGAGGCCTAAGCTTAACTTTTCCACTGTGTAAATAGGACTCAGAAACAGAAGTTAAGGCATGTTGGTGAAAGTAAAGGCAGTAATACCTATTGTGATTCCAAGTTTGTGAACTGAGATTCATAGATAAGTTATTGTCATCATCATCACCATCATTACCATATACTGTGGAATTTTTTCAAATACCTGACTGACAGTAATTTCCAAAGCTACCTCTATTGCACGGGAGCTTGGCAGGACCACCTGAAGCCTACAATTTTGTGGGGCATTATATTGTGGGGAAAATGTGAACAGCACTGCAGAAGAACAGAGGCAACATCCCTACTTCTATATCTGAGTCTTTATCGCCGGGTCTTCTCCTGCTCCCACCCATGTTCTTCCTATTCGCTTTAAACAAAATCACAGGAGTTTGGGATTAGCAGATGCAAACTATCATATAGAGAATGGATAAACAACAAAGTCTTACCACATAGCACTGGGAACTGTATTCAATACCTATGATAAACCATAATGCAAAAGAATATGAAAAAGAATGTGTGTGTATATATATATGTGTATGTATAACTGAATCACTTTGCTGTACAGCAGAAATTAACACAACATTGTAAATCCACTATACTTCAATAAAATAAATTTTTTTAAAAAAATCACCAAACTGCAATATTGGAAGGCTCGCTGGCATGCCTTGCCCTTCATGTTCCTCTAAGCGAGGAGCCCTGGTTGTATCAACTCTTGTATCCCGTTGCCACTCAGAGGAAAAGATTTTCCAAACATAATATTTTTCATGCTACGCTGCTGCCGCCGCCTCTGAGCTGTATCTGAATTTTCCTAATCCTGAAAATCCTGTTAAAAAAGTTGGATGACCTTGGCCTTCTCCAGCGCTTTGCTCTTGAATCATTGAGAAAGCAAAGAAGTGCATTAAATGTAAGTGCACACTGTGTAAGTCACTCGTGTCACCCCGGCTGCTGTCTAGGGCTGTGTGATCTGGAGACAACAAGAACAGTCTGCTTGAGGTATAGGATTTCAAGGCAATGAGAAAAAGAGAAACATTCCAGTCTCATAGACTCAGCAGCCTTTCACTTCTAACTCCCTTTGAAGCTAGAAGGCCGATAAAGCAATTGTTTTTCTCTTTAAGAAAGGTCAGAGTTTATTTCTAGGCCTTTCTAGCACAACAAAAGTAAGATCAGAGAAAAGCCAGCATATTTACATCAGTGTTCATTCAGTCCTATACTCCACATTCGTCTCTATGACAAATATGAAACATCTACCCTGTGTCAGGCACTGCATGTGAGTCATTTCCTCCTTTTACAAATGGGGAAACTGGGACTCAGAGGATAACTTCCAGTTAGGAAAAGCTGGGATTTGAACTAAGGTGGGTATGATCTCCCCACTATACTGCACTGCTTCCTTATCATGTCCTCTTTCATCCATGACACTAAATAACGCTTAAGTGGCTATTGAATAGACCCACATTTCTCAGGGCCACTCTAAGTCAGAACAACCTCATAAAAATACGAATAAGGTCACGACGTCACTCCATGGCTTGAGACACGCTAATGAATGATCACACTTAGAATAAAATCAAAACAATCTTTCACGGTCCGCAAGTGATCTGGCCCTTGCCTAACCCTGGCGCTTCCCCTACACTCTCCACATCTCTTGCTCTGCTGCAGCCATCCTGCCCTTCTTTCTGTTTTTTCAAGGTTCCCCTCATTCCCTCACAGGGCTCTACATTGGTCTTTTGCCTGAAGGTTCTTCTCACAGACCCTGAAATGGATGACCCCTCACTGCTGAGATGTCAGCTCACAGACTGGCGTTGCTTATGTGTTTATTTTCTTGTTGGCTGTCTGCATATCCCTGGCATAAGGTAAGGTGATATGAGAGGGAACATGCCTCCCACTCACTGTTCTATCCCCAGCGCTCAGAACAGTGTGTGGCACACAGTAGGTACTCAATAAATATTTATTAACTGAATTCATTTGTTATTACTAGAAAAATTTTAAATGTTAAATCATAATCCTTTCCATGGTTATGAATATATATTTGGCATTCACAAAATATTGAAGGTTAATATTGGCATAAAGTTTGATTTTGCCATTTTCATAGGCAACATATAACTATTGTTTAATATAATGCTGATTTTTTTTTCTCATATCCACAGCTATTCTAAATTCAGAATCTGTTTTCTATGTTCCTAGCAGCTTTTTTTTTTAAAAAAACATGATTTCCCATAAATATTTTATGTTGTTTATAGCTCCTTATTTTGATCATTCAATATTTGGTGACACATTGAAAACAATAAAATAAGTATCTGCTAAGTGGGACTGACTTATTAACAAGGTCCCAGTAAAACAAATGAAGTAAATTCCTCTTCCGGATGGCAATACTTACACCACGTTTCATCTGTCCACTAGCTCCTGCCCTCTTTCTTCCTGTTAATGGTGACATTTCGACATATCCATCTTGCCCTTGGAATTAGCTCTGCAGAGCCCTTTAAACCAATTGTGAGAGCATCAGACTGCAAGTCTGGGACTGAGAAATTAAACTGACCTGGAAGGGGCTTATTTGCAACCTTGAACCCCATTTCTAATTGCCGGGTTTTTACAATATCCATGACATTAGGAGAAAGCATCCTGACTCTACAACATATTGACTGTGTGGGCTTGGGTGAAATAATAATCAAAAAAAACCCCAAAAAACTCCCCTAACTTCAGATTCCTCAACTGTAAAATGGATGTCCAGGAAATAGGCTTCTAGTCTTTATGATTTGTGTGGTTTGTTGGCCAATGCTTTTGGGAACAACACACTTATAAGGGGTGAAGAGAAAGGACTGGGCAGAGCTGATGAACTGTGATGCTGCAACAGAGGCCTCAGCTCAACCTACTACTGATGCTTTGGAGCTGGGATGGCCTTTCAGTAATGTTGAGACTAGGTACTGAATCTTGATAATCTACATCAATCAGTCACTGGATACAGGCTGCCTGCAGGAGGAAGTGTGACCCTGGACAATTGCTGTCTTTGGTTGACAGCAATTCCTGATAGGGAGTCAGGCAAGAGCCTTCAACTGCCAATACTTGGGGGAAGCTGGGGGAGTGAGTAGCTTGGTCCTTAAGGATGTCTGGGTGGTGCCCCACAGCATCCACTATGTGGGGTTGGTCATATTTCTTTGCCAGATTTCATGTGATATCAAACAAGATCATGTGTGTTGAAAGCATCTAGCCTAGTCGCAAGCACTTAGATGACAATAAAAATGTGCCATATTAATGAACAAAAGAAAAATGAGTAAATGTTTTATTGATGCCATGTTTTGTTGTATTTGCTAGTTCCCGTGTGCTGCCCGTGTTTGTCACCTGCGTCTCTCTTTCATAAAGTATGTGATTATAAAGATTTAACTTTTCAGAGAGGCTCTACTGGGTCTACCATGAGGGGCCTGTCTCCATTTCACAGATTGATTCATTTTCCCATTTGCTTTGAATGATCAGCTACACTTTTAAGTTATAGGAAGTACTGTACTAAGTGGGTCATGTTCGACAGCTACATGTTGGACCTTTGAAGACAGAATTTGGGGGATTTTTAGCATCAGAGTTAGGCTGACTGGAATCTAATCTTTTATAGAATTTTTTTAAAACCACTTCTATTTTTTAGGCTTTAAGGCTAGCCTGGCAAGGTAATATTTTCTAATTATTTCATTTCAGCTGGCCCATACATGAGATTTGCAGTAGAAACAAGGCAAATGTTATACATCTGAATCAAGAGAAAGTCATGTTATATAGTTATTTCTTTTATAAAATAAGAATTCATTTTCCTCTTTATGGAATAGATCTCCTATTTTAAAGAAATTCTTCCAATAAATACACTTTTACACATATTAATTAACAACCTTTTGAGATAAATACATATTTCCCCATTTATGGAGAGATTTAAGTGACTTGCTGAGTTCCAGAATTTGTAAGGGACAGAGCTATAGCTTGTAATTTTGACTATTGTGCCATGTCCACCTCCAATAATACCACAGTGATTTTGTTTTCTCTATCAAAAATTTGTTTTCTCACTGTATAATTAGTTAATTCTTTAATTCCATTATGAAATATCTTTGTACCACTTAATATATACCAAGTCCAGACTGCAAGATGAGTAACAGTGTCCCTAAATGCAAGTACTCACATAGGTAAGACCAACTACTGCAACAAGAGATGTGTCAGAACAAAGCCTTAGACCTTTGTGAGATGAATCTACTTCCTTCAGTGTCTTACTTGTTATTCAATCATTAAGTCAGGCTACTTATATGGTTTTCAAATTTCTTAAGAAGAAGCAGTCACTTTTAACCTCACTTTTAACCCTCAGGGTGACAAATAACCTTAGAACAGGCTGTTTCTTCTCAAGTGAACATCCTGAATACATGCTACTTAGACTCCAATATAAATGAAACCTAATGGCTAGAGGAAAATCACATTCTCCTGGAATTGTACATTTATGACTCTAATAAGGTGAACAATGGCTCTGTTAATTTTTTGAAATCCAATACGTTCACAATTACACTAATACAGGCTAATTTTCAAGGGAACAAAAATAAAATAAATTGCTTCTTTGGAGAAATCTCCAATGAGAGCTATCTTATGACATGGTATCTCCCTGGAGACTGGTTATAGAATTTTCTTGCAGAAAACATTTTATGTGATGAAAATGGAGTGCATTTGTTTCCTTGGAAACAAACCCTTTCACCTTCATTGCACAGAATTTTAAGCAATGAAAATTTAGTAATTAGGCCTAGAATCTACCTATTTTAAACTAGTGGAATTTTCAAACGCATGATATTATTAGAAGTAATGTGCAATAAAATCCAGTTAGCTCAGTTGAAGTCAAACAAATAACCTTTACATATCTTAGAAGTATAGACATCTGGTATTCTAAACACTGAAATAGAATTACCTAAGGACTCATACTTGAATGGGTTAGAAAATCCTTCAGTTCAAATCATCAGATGACTAAAATAATCTGTCCTAAAGAGCGAGCTAAGAAAGGCACAAATTGAGTAAACAAATATTAGTTATTAGAAAGTTTCATCATGAGAAAGGCAGTACTGTGACTATTGGCCAGTAGTCTCAAGCAAATAACAGTTTTGGGTATAGAGAATGTTTTCTACAGGGAAACAAAAAGTCTGTTTTCTTTGCTGAAGTGTGTGGGGGAGGTGTCTTACAGCCCTTTGGGTATTTTTCCCCCTGAGCACTTATTTTTAGAAAATTTTTTATTGATATACACTTGATTTACAATGCTTCAGATGTACAGCAAAGTGATTCAGTTATACATATATATGTGGACATATATATGTAGTCTTTTTCAGATTCTTTTCCATTACAGGTTATTGCAAGATATTGAATACAGTTCCCTGTGCTATACAGTAGGTCCTTGTTATTTATCTATTTTATGTACAGTGATGTGTATCTGTTAATCCCAAATTCCAAATTTATTCCTCCTCCCCGTTTCCCCTTTGGTAACCATAAGTTTGTTTTCTATGTCTGTGAGTCTATTTCTGTTTTGTAAATGTTATTTGTATCATTATTTTATATCCCACATATAAGTGATATCATATGATATTTTTCTATCTCTAGCTCTTTTCTTTTTTACAGAATCAACCAGAATCAGCCTCCTGGATATACTTGAGATATCACATGCTTTCTTTTTTTGTATTATATACTATTTGCAGTGTAAAGATAAAAATATTGGGAGAGGGCACTAGACCAGTTAAGACTAATTCTGACATTTCTCAGGCTCAAATGATTACTTCGATAAAAGTAATCATATACTTTAATTCTACACTTTATTTAGCTTCTATATTTTATTTAAACTCTAGAAGAAAAATGTTACAGAAAATTTTTCTCCTTTTTTTATGTTACAAAATTTTCTTTAATAAAATGATTTGGATAAGTTTTGAATATTTTACCCTGTCTTTAAAGTTCAAATCACTTAGAAGTGTCCCTAATGTGTAGACAGAATTATATTTAAAATTTTTAACTCTGAAATAAATTTAACCTTACAGAAAAGTGGCAAAAACAGTAGAGAGTTGTGGGGTACCCTTCATCCTTCACCTAGTTTCCCAAAAGTTAACATCTTGCATAACTATAGTATAATTCTCAAAATTAAGAAATTAACATGCTACAATACTATTAACTAAACTGTAGTCTTTATTCATAATTTACCAGTTTTTCTATTAATGTCCTTTTTTCTGTTCCATGATCCAATTCAGTATCTCACATTACATTTAGTTTTAAAATTTCTTTATTCATCTCTAACCCGTGATGGTCCTCCCTCATTCTTTGTCTTTCATGACCTTGATACTTCTGAAGAGTACAAGTCTGTTATTTTGTAAACTGTTCCTGAGAAGTGATGCACCTTTTAAGTTTATCCTATGAAAGGGTACCTGATTTCAATCTATCTTATTACTATTGATCATTGGTTAAACTTGATCATTGGTTGAGAATGACTCTGCTGGATTTCTTCACTTAAAAAAAAATTACTATTTTGTCTCTGTAGTTAATAAGTATCTTGGGACAGATACTTTGAGACTATGTTCTTTCTAAACCCAATAGTTTTAGCATCTACTGGTGGATCTTGCCTACAGCTATTACTGCTATGTTTTAATGGTGACTTTCTGTTTCTCTCATTCTTTCTACATTTATTAATTCAAATTCTACTGTAAAAAGGGGCTATAAGGACATTTTTTTGTTTTTATTTTTGGTTGGTTTGAAAATAATCATTTTACTGCTTTGTCCTAGGTCCTCTGAAACAATTTTAAGTTTTAGAAGATCAAAGTTGTTATCTTAATAAGGCGGGGTTGGTATGAAGAAATGTTACCATGGGCCAAGAAAGTTAAAGCTTAAAAAAAAAAAAAAAAGAGAGTCCATAAAGCAAATGCTGTAAGGAAAGCTTCAATCTCTGAAACAATTTATTTGTATTTGATGTTAGTAACAAAAGAGGCATATTAGAAAGTTACCAAGTCTTGATTATTCAATTATGTATTCAATGGATTGAAGACGTTTTGCTAGGTGAGGAACTGACCATTTTTCATGACCCAACTAAAATATCTCTTCTCAAAATCCATCTCTGACTTACTCTGCAGAGTAATTATTTACCCCTTTTTTATTGTCTATTAGTGTGTGCCTCTGATATTTGCTGCTTTTTTTTTAAAGATTTTTTTTGATGTGGACCATTTAAAAATCTTTATTGAATTTGTTACAATATTGCTTCTGCTTTATGTTTTGTTTTTTTGGCCACGAGGCATGTGGGATCTTAGCTCCCCAACCAGGGATCGAACCCACACCCACTGCATTGGAAGGCGAAGTCTTAACCACTGGACTGCCAGGGAAGTCTCAAATTTTTAAAATTGTATTTCAGTTGTGGACGTTCTCCCATGTGCTCGACCCCTCTCCCTCTCTCTTTCCTCTAAGACTGCAAGCTTCTTGGGATCAGCCACCTCATCTGATTTACCCTTGTATTTCCAACACTTAACCCAGGGTTAATACATACAGGTCTTCAAATTAATGTTTAATAAATTCTCGACAGATGGATGGATGGATGGGCCAAAATACCTGGCCTCAGGAAGCTTAATCTAGTTATAATTTGAATTATTACAGGCAAAATAAGGGGGGGCAATATATAAAAAGAGTCTGGCTTAGCCATTAAAAGTCATGTGGACATAGAAAATTCATTTACCTTTCTGGGTTTCAGTTTCCCCATCAAAAAAATGGATTAGATGATTCCTAAAGTTATTTTCAATAATAATACATTCCATCATTCTAACGTCTATTTGGATATCGCTGAAATATGAATACAGTACTAATATGTACTCAAAATGTCCAATTGAATAAAATTTAAAGCAAGTATACATGTTCTTTCTAACACCAGAACATTTATATATTTTATCTAAATTGCATCATTGTATAAAATTAGATCCTTTTTCATATGACTGTCAATCTGTTAGCTCTTCAGAACTAACCAAGGAGCATGATCATTTTCTATCTCAAGTTATGGCAAAAGTAAGCATTTTTGGTGCCTTCCCGACTCCCCTGGAACAACATTTACCAATCATGCTAATCCTGCTTCACACATGCTGATGTTGTAAGCACATTGCCTCTCATGGGACAAATCCATAATTTGATAAATATAATTAAATGCTTAATGGCGTCATACAGACTTCTTTCTGTGTAGAACAGTTTGCCTTAAACTTACTAATGAAAATAATATCTTGCATTTGCTTTGCGTTTTATATTTCAAAGGGCTTTTGCATTCATCACCTTGTATAAGGAAACACGTTAAAAATATTTAGGAGCTGAACAGAAGTCATATATTGTTGTTCTCATTACGGTGATATGACAACCTTGTGAGGTAGACAGGGAGAGCGAGAATCATTATCCAAGTGTACAAGCTAAGTAACAAAGCCACAGCCTGGCCAAGGGACCACTCATGATCACGGCCTGTGACTTCCAGGTATTGTGAAGGGTATTTTGTCCTTGGCCTAAAGGAACTCACATCTAATAGCTGGTCTATAAATACAACTAATACGTTTTTATTTGATGAACTGATGATGAGCAGAAGGCTAAAGTGTCTGTGATGATTATTTAATGGCAACATTTACGAGTTTAAAAGAATAGAATGATACTGCAGCTTTCAGAAAAAAGCAAAAGAAATCAATAAGGGAGGGAAAGAAGGAATGGGAGGAAGGGAGGGAGAGAGGAAGGAAGGCAGGCCCACTCCCACTCATATCCTACTCCTTCACTTGAAAAGATCAAATATCTGAAAATGCTGATGAACATAAATATTTCAGGAAGCAAGGTACACAGATATACAAAGGTACTCTGGAGGGACAGCCTTCAAAGTGGTGTCAAGAACGTTACATTTGAATACTTCCTTGTCAAATCTATTAGGATTTCAGTTATCATACCTGTTGAATTCACACGAACTAGAACAGGCTTAAGTCGTGCTATTTTCTTTTGTTAAAATCACTGTCCTAACGAAAAAGTCTCATTGTCCCACATATTTCAAGTAGAACATGCTTACTAGCATGTGGAAAAATACTGACCTTTTCAAATGTCAAGGTACGATAGGCTGGATATTCCCGTAAAGGAAAAAGAAAAGAGAAATAGATAAATGGTCAAAACACCCAGCTCTTGAAAAATCCCAGTGAAACCCGAGACTCCTCAGGCCTTATGTATAAAGTATGTTATATCACAGACAAGCTTCTCTTTCTCAAGAGCATAGAAGAAGGCATCTACAATACAGCTATATTCTCCTATAAGTGATCTAAGAGTTGCTTATATTTGTAAAATTAACCTATTTATCAGTCAGCCTCTAATAATTCATGATTTTCATTATCTGAACCTAGGTTGTAGATTCTACACGTTATTTCATAACAATTTTTTCAATATCAAAATAAATCTTTTAGGTCTAAAATTAAGTGAGAAATAGTATAATTTCTCTCCATATTTTAAAGAGTCCATCTTCAACGAGGACAAGAACAGTAGCAATACTAGCTAACACTTACTGTGTACTTAACAGGTACTAGGCACTGTTCTAAGTGTTTTGCATATATTAATACATGAATATTCTCTACGAGGTGACCCTATGAGGTGAGTGTTAATATTATTCCATTTTGCAGATAAGAAAACTGAGGATCGAAGAAGCTAAACAACTATCTCAGTGTTGCATACCTAGTCAGTAGTAGCTCTAGGATTATAATGCAGGCCATATGACTGCAAAGTTATTGTTCTTAACCTCTACATGATGTTACAAAGGTACAAAGGAAGCAGGAAGGAAGAGAGGATGGGAGGAGGAAGGGAGGAAAGAACGGAGAATGAAGAAAGGCAGGGAGGGAGGAAGACAGAAAGAGCTGGGAAGGAGAGAGGAGGAACATTGGGAGGGTAGAAGGGAGACAGAAAAAGAATGTCAAAGGGAATAATTTAACTCAGGTTTCAAAAGGACAGATGAGCTTTCTCAGTGAACAGTTGTGAAACTCAGCTAGTAAGTCACTGAGAATACTTTTGTGGAAGTGAAGCATTGCTAGCACGCTCATGTGAGAAAGTTGGGAGAGGGGAGTTGTGGCAGAAATAGGAATGCTGTACTACTTCCTTAGGACTACTTACCAAGAACTGTGTTAGACCCATTCCCTGAAAACTGCTACTAAGAGAATGAAAAATAAACAAATAAAGGGAAATTTTCCACCATGCATCTACTAGATGCAAATGTTAAATGGCCAGTTTTCTTCTTGAGCAACAGAAGTTAAGGCACAGAGTTCTTGGCTAATTCTTAGTTACTCTTGCCTATTCTTAGCCAAAGAATAAACAGAGCCCCTTTAAGAGACTCGTAACTCACCATTGCCTAACCTTAGATCTGACATTCGTGTTGTGATTGGACAGCTCCAAATAATCCTCTCTAGATTGTTCTCCATAACTTCCCTCAGCTCAGGCAAATTGAACTATTTATTATTTCTCAAATTACCCCATACTTTCCCACTCACACGCTCAGTTTTCTTCATGTTTGATCAAATCCTACATTTTTCCAAGTCCCAGCTAAAACACCCCTCACTGCCACTACAAAATTTCCCTGATGGTTCTACCTGATGGCCCTAGCCAGAAGTGCTCTTTCCTTCCTCTGAATTCTTGTTTAACTTTGTCTGCATTTGTCTTTACACTTTTCACTTGCTTCTTGAATCTCTTACATGGATGATTCATTATCTTACTTCCTCAGGGCAGACTGTAATCCTCTGAGGCAGCACCACTATTTGGTCTATCTTTAGAGACCTCATGGTACTTAAAAGATTGATTTTGAGATAGTGGACAAAACAGACTTTAAATAAATATTTGTTTAATTTCCACCGTATACATTACACTATTGGGGGCATATACATAATCATTACAGGGCACATACCCTTTGTAGATATAAAATGTACACATGGGGCAACTAAAATGACTTAAACTAAGTTCTAGACTCCCAGAGGAAATAGTAAGAAAACAGAGAGTCCTCATAATGATGTCTACAGAGGTCCCAAACTCAAATGCCTGCAGGGCCCGTGAAGGTAGCATTCATGAGAGAAGCCAGCACTGGGCCTGGTGCAGGAAGAAGAGGGAGGGCCGGAGACAGTGGAAGTGGAAAGTGAACCCTTCAAAAGTAATTGCTGCTCATTGTAAACGAGCTGGAAATAGTTCACTGGTACTGCATAGGAATGCCAGCCTATTATGCCAGAAATTCAGATCTTGATGTGCAATCCTGTAATTTTTATATCTTTGCAACTAATCATTATGATTGTTTTTGGGGTTTTTACTTTAATAAAACTCTGTGCAGGCAAATAAAACCCATTTGTGTGCTGAATCTAGGCTGTGATCACCAGTTTACTGATATCAGACCTGAAATTTTCAGGCAGGTGTGATGGAAAGATAGAAGGTCAGAGATCTGCAACGTTTATATGAGACACAGGGAGTCTTTTCTCTAATTCTTGCCATCACTACTGGGGTAGGGGAAAGGAGCGCTTACAATAAATTTCTCCAGGAGACTGGATGAGGGTAAGATGCCCCTAGCCGCGATATCTGCATGGCTTAAACACAGAAATTTATTGTCCCACCGTCCCAGGGGCTGGAAGTCCAAAATCAAGGTGTCAGCAGGGTGGGTTCTTCTGAAGCCTGGGTGGGAGAATCTGTTCCATGCCTCTCCCCTAGCTTCTGGTAGCCTCGCGTGCTCCTTGGCTTATAGATGGCATTCACACTGTGTCTTTATGTCATCTTCTCTCTGTGCATCTGTCTCTGTCCAAATTTCCCCCTTTTTATAAGCACACAGTCAAACTGGCTGGGACCTACCCTAATGATCTCATCCTAACTTATCATCTGCAAAGATCCTATTTACAAGCAAGGTGCATTTACTGGTCCTGGGTGCTAGAACTTCAACATCTTTTGGGAGAACACAATTCACTCCATTAACAGTGATACCATCCACAATCCAGCGCTTCTTGCAGAGCTCCCTCTTCTCCTTGAAAATCCCAGCAGAAGTTTGTGCCATGAAGAAAGAACTGGGAACGGTGGCAGTAACATCAATTAAAGGGCAGGGTCCTGGGACACAAAAATGCTTTTTTACTCTGGTGATGTAGAATGCTGAAGACAATATTATTTCTCCTGAGAAACAAGTAAATATCTTTCCTTCCTCCCTGTAATATGAGGATACGCTCAGCTATCTGTACATGTGGCCAAGTGCACTAGCAACTGTTCTGTGTGTCCTGCTTCAGATTAATGGCCTTAAAGGGTCAGGTCCTACCTGATTCTACAGGACTTAATGTACCAACTGCCTCTGTACAGAACGGCTCACTGGGCAAAGTCACAGTGAAAAACACACTGCTGCGTTTCTGCACATACAGGAACTGCGTGGTGAAGAGATCTTCGGAAAGCCCCTCCTACAGTGAACCCCTGACCTTTCTACTCCTCTATTTCCTTCTCAAATATCATTAGAATTCAACCAAAACAGAGATTATCCAGAATCCAGCTGGGCCACCCAGTTAATACATATGGAGATTACATGGGTCTTAAATGAGACTCCTCTGTTTCTCTGAGGCCTTTATGATATGAAGCCTTGAAAACCCAATTCACTTCTCTGGACAAATTTTGCTATTTGTAAGATGAAGAAGTTGAAGAAGCTTATAAATAAAGATGAAGAAAGTGATACACATAGAGGGGAATAGCATTAGATGTTTCTGTGAGAATTCCAGAAGGCTTTACCAAAGAGGTAACATTTGAACTGGTTTTGAAAAAAGTAGTAAGGAATTCACCAAGACTCAAAGAGGGAATGAGCATTCCAGGCAAAGATAAAAGCATATAACACATATATATGGAATCTAAGGAAAAAAAAATGGTTCTGATGAACCTAGGGGCAGGACAGGAATAAAGACTCAGACGTAGACAATGGACTTGAGGACACCGGGAGGGGGAAGGGTAAGCTGGGACGAAGTGAGAGAGTGGCACTGACATATATACACTACCAAATGTAAAATAGATGGCTAGTGGGAAGCAGCCGCATAGCACAGGGAGATCAGCTCAATGCTTTGTGACCACTTGGATGGGGGATAGGGAGGGTGGGAGGGAGACTCAAGAGGGAGGAGATATGGGGATATACGTATATGTATAGCTGATTCACTTTGTTATACAGCAGAAACTAACACAACATTGTAAACCAATTATACTCCAATAAAGATGTTAAAAAAACTAATTGGCCATAAATATAAAGGTTTATTTCTGGACTCTCAAATCTGTCTCATTGATCTATATGTTTACCCTTGTGTCAGTGCCAGACTGTTTTGATTACTGCAGCTTATATTAAGTTTTAAGATTAGGAAATGAAAGTTATCCAACTTTGTTCTTTTTCAAAAAATTTTGGCTATTCTGTGTCTTTAGGATTTCCATATACATTTCAGGTACAGGTTGTCAACTTCTGCAAAATAGCCTGCTGGAATTTTGGTGGAGATTGAGTCGAATCTATAGATCAGTTTGGGAAGAACTGCCATCTTAACAATGTTGGGTCTTCCTAACTGTGAATGTGAAATGTCTCTCCTTTTATTTAGATCATATTTAACTTTCCTCAGCAATGTTTTGAAATTTTCAGTGTTTAAGACTTGCACTTCTTTTGCTAAATTTATTCATAAGCATTTTACTCTTTTAAATACTATTGTGAATGGAATTGTTTTCTTATTTTTATTTTCAGATTGTTCATTCTAGTATATAAAAATACAATTTATTTTTGTACATTAAAAAAAGATAAAAGGGGCTTCCCTGGTGGCGTAGTGGTTGAGAGTCTGCCTGCCGATACAGGGGACACGAGTTCCTGCCCCGGTCCGGGAAGATCCTACATGCCGCGGAGCCATGGCCGCTGAGCCTGCGCATCCGGAGCCTGTGCTCCGCAACGGGAGAGGCCACAACAGTGAGAGGCCCGCGTACCGCAAAATAAATAAATAAATAAATAAAAGTATGTGCAAGAGCATAGAGGAAAGAAAAAAACAAGCAAGGAATTTATCTACTTAATTCTTAAATGCCACCAACTCTGAGACAGTTCATCAATGTAAGAGAAGTAATAACAGTTTTGTTGTATCTTTTTTTAGAAAGAGAAGCAATAATACATTACCTGTGCATCTCAATTTTCATGCACACCCTATTTTCAGCAAAGATGATATATGAAAAAGAAAAATGTCCTGCAATCAAGAAAAAACTAAGTGATCTGATAAATTCCTTCCAGCTCTAATATTTTACAAGTAAGTAAAGTGTCCAGTCCCAGAAACTAATTCAGTTGATCAATAGAAAACTGAGTACTCACTATGGATAAAGCTCTGAGCTGAATGCTAAGGGAGGGTGGGGATATAAAATAATTTAGAAATAGCTGTAGCCTTGGAAACTGAGCAAACATTGAGGTAAATTCTGTGTCTTACTACCACATCGCTTCCAACCTGTATACTGGATTTGCTAATTTTTCTGCAATCAAGTACAGACTTATATCTAACAGTATTAAATGTTACCTTGCCAGATAATTTCCATAATTACAGCTTGGGAAGATTCTCTGGGCTCTCAAGTTTTCTAATAAAACTGTTTTAGTGTTACAATGGGGTGGCTATTCGTAAACAGTTGTGAAGAGGGTCAGAAGGAATTTCTCATTAACACTCTACCTGGGTTCATGAATTTGATTCAAGAAGTTAAAAAAAAAAAACCTCTATACTATCAACAATCTTTTTTTTTTGGCAATTAGTAAGAGCTTCTTGAGCAGACCAAAGAGAAAGAATGCAACTAGAGCAGCTGGAGTTGTGCATAATCTACATCTACTTATCTAGGCTGCAGCCCACACTCAACAATTTTCCTGAATGTCTGTTTTACTTTGCACACAGGTGTTTGTCTTCTTTTCTTCCTTAGATATTTTAAAAGTAAAAACGGAATTTTAAAAAATCTGATGAATACACAATGATAAAGTAAAGGGGGGCAGGAGTCTGTCATCAGCATTTGGAAGATGAAAGCTAGACTGAGGAGTGATAAATGATGAGGCAGGGCAAGAGATAACACAGCCTAGTGACGTCCTGGGGGCTGCAGTTGAAAAGGAAGTCACAATGAGCTCTAGGCTGAAAACTGGAAAAGCTGTTAAAAGATTTTTTATAGATAGACCTCAAGATATTTACACCCCCATGCCAAATCCTCAGGCAAAATTCAGAAGAGCTCCTCTAAAGAATTAGACTAACCTGTATGGTGAAAGTTCCACGATATGTGTGTGGTGCTGGGGGTGGAAGGGGAGCCCAGCACGAAGTACCCAGTTCAATGTCCTATCCACTCACTCTGCCTGATTCCCCTAAAGCTAGACCTGCTTTTGCACATGGAATTCCAAACCAGCACTTTTATTGACTCATTCCTAAATATGAATGGACAATCAAAAATCATCACACATTTGAGGAAAGCCTAAAACACGAGAGAGCCCCAGATAAAGAAACAGGAAATAGAGATAATTTGACAAAGTTTTCAAAATTAGGTATGCTCATGCAAGTGAACATCCACCTTGATGAGTGTCTCAGCAGAAAAGCAGGTTAAGAAATAACTGCTCTTCCAATGTTTGATCTATCCCTCCAAATTTCCTATCTTCTGTACATTTGATGAACATTCTATAGCTATGCTCCAAGAGCCCTAGAACCCTTGACTAAAACAATCAAGGAAATACAGTAGAAATAGAATGTTGCCAATGTTAAATATTTCTTTGGAGTCAAAGTAGATTTGGCAATGTAAATTTAGAATATCCAGGGGACAGTTTCAAAAAAGTGATAAATATACGATCCTGAATCTATTATCAGGATTCCCTACACTGTAAGCAAAATATGCCAACACTCAATCCTTTCTGCTCAGATTCCAGCCTTCCAGAGCAATAATTTAATAAGTACATCTGCCCAGCTAATCAAAAAGGAGAAACGGGTTTTCAGACAATGGATGTGCCCAATAGAAAGTCCTCACAGTCTCAGCATTCTGTATTCTATAGCAGACAATTTGGTATTTGATTAACATGTTACCAAATTCCTAGGGTCTGATTAACTCCTATGCAAGTTTAGAATCAAATTTTGTACCTCAACTCTTGATGAATTCACAAAACTAATGCCATTCTGGAATGTCTTGACTGAATGGCTAGGTTACTCCTTGCCTGGCAATAATCCTTTATATTTGGTGCATTTTTCTAAAACAGTGATTCTCAATTTTGGCTAATTAGGATTATCTGGGGAGCTGTTAAAGAAAATTCTGATGTCTGGACCATCTCCAGATATTCAGTTTATTTGATCTTAGCTGGGACCTGGGCATTGATAAGTCGTAAGTGCTTCCCAGGTGATCCAAAAGTAAGCAAGAGAAGAGAACCATTGCTCTGAGGTAAGTTATTGTGGGTCAGGAGTTTAAACTAATACTGGGCTGCTGACAGCCCAGTATGAATCTTATCATCCATTTTTGATATCAATATTATCTTATCAATATTTATCATATTCATTTTTGCTCCACGATCAGACAATTTTAACAAGGGGAAATTATGGGGAGAAAGATTGTTACCTAACAGATAAAATAATTTTTAATGCCTGGAACTTCTTAAGAACAGATTGGATCACAAACTCCCTAACCTTGGAAGGCTTTGAGTTGGACACAATTCAATTCAATATTTTCTGTGGACTACTGTATGCAAGGAGATCTAAAAATGAGTTAAACACAAGACTCTGTTTTCAGAGAGGTTTCAATCTAAGTTTCCTTCTCATTCTAAGCTTGTATAATTTGCACATCAATTATTTTATTTTTATCTGACTAATAATAAAATTCAGAACCAGGCATTAGTACTTTCTGCCTTTTCCTGGATTTCACTTTTATTTAAAAATCTACTTTATTATTTGATGCTTTATCTACCTCTTACTGACTATAAAACCTTAAATTTAAGGTTTTAAGTTTAAGGCAACTTAAACCCTCTAAACTTTAGTTTCCTCATTTTTGAGAAAGGGTTCATAAGAGTAGAAGTGCTTACCCTCAAAAGATTCTTGCAAGCATTGAATGAATTATGCATACAATGTTCTTAGCACAGTGTCTAACACAAAGTACTTAATAAATGTTTGTTATTGTCTATCAACTCTCAAAACAATATATTCAATGCATAATTTATACCTCTTTTCTTCCTGCTATTATTAGAGTTTAAAGAAAATGAGATTTTTATTAGAATTTCTCTAACTCACTGACAAGAACTCTATTGACAGTGTTTGTAGTGAACACATTTTTGTGTTTTTAAAAAGGGATAAGAAGTAAGAAACACCTAACAAATGGAATTAGGCTTGTAGTTAATCGAGTTATAAGTGTTGCTTAGACAGACATTCGATGCACATTTCGTAATCAGATGTTTCATTTTCTTCTTCACATTTGGGCTCTTCATTCTCTTAGAGCAGCTGTGTAATTCAGTGATTAGAATTATCTTATTATGGACTAGCACAGTTAATGTACAACACATGTATGAAAATAACAGGATCTTGTATTAGGAAATGATTACAACACAGAGCAGCAACAGCAATTCTGTGCTCACTTGTCTTGATGAAACCCATTTTT
Source organism: Tursiops truncatus (assembly GCF_011762595.2). NCBI lineage: Eukaryota > Metazoa > Chordata > Mammalia > Artiodactyla > Delphinidae > Tursiops > Tursiops truncatus. The sequence continues at coordinate 127,285,264 of NC_047034.1, forward strand.
GTTTTATAAATCATTAGATATTTTCCAACTCTGCAAAATAATGTAAATTGATGTTTTCCCTCACAAAATGCTAGTTAAAGAAAATTTTTGATGGCAATTATAATTGTAAGTTGATCAAAAGCTTTGAAATACCAAATGCAAATAAAGCAGCTCAAAGCATAAGACATCTGGAGCAACACAGCAATGCAACTCTGTGATTTTTTTTCTGCACTGCAAAATGTTCTAGTTCGGTAAACAGTTTAACCTTTTTGCATGCTATTCGCACATCTGATTCACATCCATGGGGGAAAGCACCTTTCGATGCTTGAGAATTCTAAATGTGAATCCCAATTTTGTCTTAAAACTTAGCATCAAGGGAGAGGAGGAACAAAAAGGAAACTTGGCCACTTCAGATGCTGTCACAATCACTAGAAACAAGCCGGAGTGCCATCTTATTGCTTGGGTCAACACTAGATTTGGAAACGGAAGACCCAGTTTAAGTTCTGTTCTGCTATTTACTTGCTGTGTTATCTTGGGAAAGTCACCACATTTCTCTGAGTCTCTGTTTCCTCCTTTGTAAAGTGGGGAGGACGTCACATCCTCCCTAGAGGCGCTATGGAGATTTGTCGGGTTCATGGTAATGAAGTCCTCTGTAAACTGAAAAACACTTCAAAATGTTTCAAAATGATAAGGTATGGATACGTCAATGCCAGAGGCATGTGAGGAAATGCACATGACAGCAGAGACAGAGGGAGACTGGATCTGTATAATAATCAGGCAGTAGGAGTGGCAGCGGTATCATGCAGTTAGGTGCATCCTCACCTCCTTGTTTATGATCGTCATCCTGACAAGGTCAATGAAACGAGAACCTATGCAAAGTATCTGGCTCACAGTAGACAGCCAGTAAGACTTTGTTTATTCACTTTCAAGTACTAACCTATGACTTATTTTTGCTATGCTTATATGGTTATTTAATTAACTCATTCAACAGACATTTAGCAATGCTTCACTGGAGGGAAAAATTATTATATAATTCTATTCTCATTAAGGTTTGGGGTGAGACAGACATTCAATAAATAATTTCCTCAAGTACATAATTATAAATTGTAATGAATGCTCTGAAGGGAAGGTACTAAAAGGAAGCAACACAAGAACATTCAATTTAGAAGAGTTAGGGATGACTTCGACCTCTTTATGAGTACTTTGATTTTTCAAACGTGTCTCCCTTTTCTCTACAAATACACTTAACTTCCTAAGTATGAGTCAGTAGTTATAGCTCTTTGTATTTCTCCCAGAAACTCACTCAATTTTTTGCCTATAATACTTACTCAATGTATATAAAGTGATCAACTTGTCTCATACTCTTTCTTCTGTCATTTTACTTGTCTTGTATACATCCTTGGGTAAACACATAAATTGTGAGTTTCCAGTATAAAAGATTAGACCTGCCAAAGATGCTGGGACCATTCAGTCACTTCATTATGTAGGAAATAGTGATTGCTGTAAACTCTGAATCGCTCTCTTTTGATAGAGAACCATAAGCAGACGATACAAAAATACCTGATCAAAAGAAGTATGAGCCCTTCTAATCAACTACAAATCAGACCAAGCCATATGGATTGTAATGAACATATCACTTGTTGATGTACTGCCAGTGAGAAAGCTGAAATCAAGTGGAGGCAGTGCCCTTCTCATCCAAGCCTACATGTAATCACACCTGCAAATGTCTCAGTGACATAAACAAAGCCCTAGACTATAATGAGTATGACTAATCAACATCTGTTAGACACTGACAGTTATGCTTACTTGGAGCTGAAAAGGCCAAGAAACATGATTTAAGATCATGTTTTGAGACACTTTAGTGGCAACAGAAAAAAAATTAGCTGTGATGTTTTTTTGTTTTTAAAAAGCAACTTACTATGATAGATTTCCAGCGGCTGCTTCTTCTATTTACAGTTCTGTTGTGTTGGGTATTCTGCTTGCTCCCTCCACATGCCCACTCCACCCTTCCCCACTCTGCTTTAGGCTACAAAAGGATGCCCACTGTGACTTATATCGCCTGCCTCTCTTGCCCTAACTTCTCTTTGTGCTCAGCCAGTGGGGAGTGGTAGCAGGACTGAAGAGGCATTCATACTCCAGGCTTACATCCTGAGGGGTCAAGAGAACTGCTGAAGGGCTCATCTCCTTAGACGGCTATCTCCACTAAAACTTGCATGGAACGGCTCCCTCTTCTCTCCTCTTGAATCTTAGGGAAGTAAGGACACCACTGTTTCTAATCTGGGTGACTGAACTATCCTTGCTGGCTTCCTTTATGCACCCTTGAACATAAATCTCTTTATAAATCTCCTCCAATTATCCTAATTTGGGAGCACAATCTGTTTCCTATTAGGATCTTGGCTAACACATACATATGTAAAATTTTAGATTAGAGGAAAGTTCACACATATTAGAGTACCACTTCAGTTTTTAGATGAAGAGAGAGAAAGTTGCTTGCTCAGAGTGGCAAAGCTAGTGGAAAACCAAAACCAGAGGGTATTTTTATCAACTAAGACAATGCTATAAGGTAATGGTTCTTAAAGTGTGGTCCCCAGACCAGCAGCAACAGCATCACCAGGCAATGTGTTAGGAGGGCAAATTCTCAGGTCCTTCTGTAGACCTACTGAATCAGAAATTCTGGAGTTAGGACCAGCAATCTGTATCTTTCAAGTCCTCTAGGTAGGTGATTCTGATGCATGCTAAAGTTTGCTAACTATTATTTTAAGGTACCATTCTAATATCAAACCATATGAGATAAGAAAAAGCTCACTAATTCAGGAGAAAGTTCATTTTAATAGGAAGCCTAAGTTAAATAATAGTCTTAAAACAGAAACAGGTACATCAATGTTCATAGCAGCATTATTTAATAACAGCCAAAAGATGAAAAGAAGGAAGCAACTCAAATGTCCCACAGATGGATAGGTAAACAAAATGTGGTATATACATACAATATAATATTATTAAGACTTAAAGAAGAATGAAAATCCTACACATACTACAATGTGGATGAACCCTGAAGACATTATGCTAAGTGAGATAAGCCAGACACAAAAGGACAAATATTGTATGATTCCATTTACATGAGTGCCTAGAGTAGTCAAATTCATAGAGACAGAAAGTAGAATGGTGGTTGCTAGAGACTTCAGGGGAGAAGGATGGGGAGTTGCTGTTTAATGGGTAGAGTTTCAGTTTGGGAGTATGAAAATGCTCTGGAGATGGATGGTGGTGATGGTTGCACAACAATGTGAATGTACTTAATGCCACTGAACTGTATGCTTAAAAATGGCTAAAATGGTAACTTTTATGTTATGCATAATTTACCACAGTAAAAAAAGAAACAAGTGTCAATTCTTTTAAAACACCGGAAATAACTGCTAGAAAACTGTTTCAAAATTCATATCACATAAGGCTTTTCTTAATGAATCCTGGTGCTCAGGTCTTTTCCTGTTGGTAAGAATTTGGCACGCCTTAAATCTTTGTTCAAAAGAGCTACATTTCATCATTTACTTATAAATAATTTGCTAACGTTGATAAAAGTGCTTTGCTTTACCACATAGGTTAATTCTCATGATTCATAAGTGCTACAAAGTAAGATTCTGCCCTGTCCAAATCGGTCATATTAATCAGCTTGTGACGTATCTAATGCTGCTTATCCAAAACCTCAAAAGTTCCCAGCCAATTCCTAACAAGACGGGAAGGATAACAGTAGTTGCAGTATCAGTGGTAGTAGCAGTAATAGTTGTTGTCATCATCACAGTTGTAGTTGCGGTAGAAATAGCTGATATTTAACTTGAGGGCTTACTACATACTAGACATTGTTTTATTTACTTTATATGTATTCATTCATTTATTTTTCTGACAACTATGTGAGGTAGCTACTATTATTATCTTGTAAGCTTCACAGAGTAAATAGTATTCCCATTTTACCCAGCTGGTTATTGTGGAAGATGAAAATACAGATAGTTTGACTTCAGAATCTATGCTTCTTAGCCATTAAGCATTACTACCATCCTTAGTAATATCTACCATGTATTTGGCACTTACTGTGTGCCAGGAAGCATGCTATGTGCTTTTTCATACATTATCTCAGAAAATCATACTGAAGAGTTGGAGACACGACTTATGGAGTCAGTCCATCCATTGCGCTCTTCTATATACCTCAATACTTACACGTTGGAACTCTCCCCATCTAGTTAAAGCTGCTTAAGTTGGAGGCAGTGAGGAGCTCCAAGCTCCTCCAAACACCCCCATTCACACTTCCCTACTTAGAAACGTGACAGAAATTACTATTTTGACTATGTCCATTGGCAGTGTTATCTCAAACTCTCATCAATTTCTGTTCTTTATTGAAAAACTAGGTTTAAGGAATGATTTAAAAATCAGAACCCTCTTCACCAGTATTGATCTGCATTTATGAACACTTTCAAACATTTTGCTAGAACAATTTGGTTTATAGGGTATCTAGTCTTGGCAGACGTGCTGGAAATTTACAGTAAGGTTAACTTTTCAATTGAAAAGTGTTGACAGTGAATGACTTGATCAATCTGTAACCAGACGAATCAGAAAATCTCTTATCTAGGAGTACTCCACAGAAATTAACTGAGTCATCCATGTATCATTTTAGAAAGAGTCCCACAGATTTGAAACCTGATATCCTAACAAAAATATCTACTGCAATATTCCTAGCACTGTTAATATAGCCTTATAACTTCACTTACAAAACTATGGCTATGGGGGCTTCCCTGGTGGTGCAGTGGTTGAGAGTCCGCCTGCCAATGCAGGGGGCACGGGTTCGTGACCTGATCCGGGAAGATCCCACATGCCGCGGAGTGGCTGGGCCCGTGAGCCATGGCCGCTGAGCCTGCGCATCCGGAGCCTGTGCTCCACAATGGGAGAGGCCACGACAGTGAGAGGCCCGCGTACCGCAAAAAAATAAATAAATAAATAAAACTATGGCTATGCTCACTAAAAGAATTATACCATCATCACCAATTACATGTGTATTCTCCAATATACTTGGCAAGGAAACTCTAAAAAACAAAAATAATTTTAAGACGTTTCCTGAGACATCTGTTGGTGTATTTTAGATAAATCTTCACCAGGATTGTCTAAAATAGAGTTTTACTAACTCTATACCCTAATTACAATAGATTAATTACCTTCCCCTTTAATTATCAGGTGCAATGATTAGCAAAGAATATTAAAAAATAAAACAACTTGGTTATTTGGGTCTGTACAGATTTCATTTCTCCGTGTACCATGAGCACTACAATCAAGACACTGGGCAGAAAAATGGTTGATGAGGAGACTAATGGGACAAAGGTAATGCTGTGAGAACAGAGATTTTCTATATGACCAATGGTTTGACTTAAAATCACTCAAAAACTAGAAATTAGGCAAGCTAGTTTCATTAAAAATGATAAGAAATCATTTGACTAGATTTTTCAGTTGCATCAAAATAATTTAAACTAGCTCTGTAAGTAGAAATTGAATATTTAGATACTATGCTCAATAACTACTCATAAATATATATTAACACCATACTATCATTCATAAAAGATATTAAAATGAATGTGCATTCTTTCTTAAAAAATCCAAATGAAACCTCCGAACATGTCACTATCAGTGTCAAGGTTTGTTGTTGCTATTGTTGTTTTATATTGACATTTAATTCATAGCAACGAGCTGCAAAATAGCTTTTACTGCCTTGGGTTGATGCTTATACAACTAAGATTGATCATATTCACCTGGTAGCTTAGAATAGTTTTGTATTCGACAGTATCAAATTTGTCTTCAGAAAGACTTGCTTCACCCATCTCATAAAACATTTAAAATCAGGAAAGCTCCTAAAGGGAAAAACACCAGCAAATAACGTGGTGTTCTGCCTGGAAATGAATGCATCTGCATGAGAGCATACCATCTCCTGAGGCAAGGACTCAACAAATAGTCTTTTTGGTTGCCACACTGGACTTATCATGAATTCTCATGGGAAGGCAAGTACTTTTTGCTGTTTTCTGAATGATTGGAACAGCTTAAAACTTTTTTTTAAAGTACAAAGACAAAAATAGTTTTAAAATTCACTGTACACCATAATCTTGAATAAATAGAGGTAAATGTGTTGGCATTAACAACCCAAGTTCATTACTGTGCTTTTCTCATTTCAGGTGCACTGAAAATAATGGATGATGGCTATCCATCTTAATTTAATTTGTATGTACTGTGTTGGTATGTCTTTACGCATTCACAGTAGGCTATGACTTCCCATTTCCTGCAAAGTAAAGGAGCATATGCTTTAGTATAAACAGATTTTGTAATGAAAAGTGAATTTCATTCAGAGACTACTTGGAAGCCTAAAATGTTCTGATAGATTGCACAGGGCGAAATATATCTGTATAGATGATTCATTGGGTTTAATGGCTATCATTCCAACTCAATGTTATGGAATTATATTGTTTATTTATGTGTACTTATTGGCTTGTTTTCCTCTGTGGTTTTAATACCATACTGGAAACTACAAATATAGAGTAAAAAAGGTTGCCATGATCTTTACTAGAAAAGCCAAGTCTCCTTCTAGAGATTTATCACGCTAAATCAATGTCTAAATTCTATTGCTATGGACATGTACAGACAAATATTCAACTTCACTAAAAGAGGAACTCTAAGGCCATTTTTCAGTGGCAGACATGCTGGCCCCATTTCATAAGTTTAAGATACAGAATAAGAAGCAGGGCAAGACCAGGAAGTTTGATGAACGCAAAAGTTCAAAATCTTTTAAAGTTCCCACTTTTGGGGAATTCCTTGGTGGTCCAGTGGTTAGGACTCTGCGTTTCCACTGCAGGGGGCATGGGTCTGATCTCTGGTCAAGGAAGATCTCACATGCTGTGAGGCATGGCAAAGGAAGGAAAGAAGGAAGGAAGGGAAGGAGGGAGGGAGGGAAGGAAGGAAGGAAGGAAGGGAGGAAGGAAGGAAGGAAGGGAGGGAGGGAGGGAGGGAGGAAAGAAGGAAGGGAGGGAGGGAGGGAGGGAGGAAGGAAGGAAGGAAGGAAGGAAGGGAGGGAGGAAAGAAGGAAGGGAGGGAGGGAGGGAGGGAGGAAGGAAGGAAGGAAGGAAGGAAGGGAGGGAGGGTGGGAGGGAGGGAGGAAGGAAGGACAGGAGGGAGGGGGGAAGGAGGGAAGGAAGGAGGGAGGGAGGGAGGGAGACTAAATAAATAAAGTTCAAGCTTTTTGGAGAAATATGTTCAACATAAGCCTTGTCTCGGGTCCTTGAGCTTCCTCAAGATCTAGAGAAGGAGGAAGCAACTTGAAGAAGCACATGTAAGGCAGGATTTCTCTTACTCAACAAAATCAACTCATTTTAACCTTTCCATGAAGAGTCATAGTGATTGTCCAGAAGCAGATGCCAATTTTTAACAAAATCAACAATTTACAAATACATTTCCAATGCACTTCTACAACTAAACTAAGTAATCCAGGGGAGGCAATGTGATTTTACTCTATTGCTAATGACAAACCTTCATTTATCTGTTTTAGAAAATATTATTTTCATAGAGAATCATAAAGAAATTTTCTTTTATATAATTAATTTCCTAAAAAGTAGACTGTGATTTATTCTCTGGAATATCTACCTCTAAGAAGAAAATGTTACTATTGAAACAATACTTAAGGCACAATATCTAAAGAATTTGGAGCCAAAGAAACTTGGCATGTTAGTAAGCTGGACATGAGGTTTCTAATTTCTAGTCCTCGCCACCATTAACTTCGTGTCTTGGAGGAAGTCATGTTCTGACACAGGAAAGTTGGGCTCGATTTTATTTTTTCATTTGTAAACTGAAGAAGTTGATCTAAGTGATTTTGCAGATCCCTTCCATATCTAAGAATAAAAGATATTGGTTTGCTTCATTTTAATGAACCATATTAAAAAAATATGCAAGTCAAATCAAAATATAGAAAAGAGATCTATTTTACAGGCATTTTAGCAAAAAGATGTTAGAATAAGCCCAGATATTTTCTAATAAGTTGAAAATGTATGATTAAAAGATCTTAAAGTTAACCTTCTAAAACATCAAAGATTCTAAGAATAACAATACTGCTCATTTTACCAGCTATACTCACAGCAAAATTAATCCCATCACTTCCCATGTGCTGCTAGAATGATAATTTCTGATTTACAGGATTTAGTCTATCTGGGACTAGTTACATTTTCATAACATTCGAAATAAAGAACACTCAGGTAGACACACCTATTCAGGGAAAATCCCTGAAAGTATAATGCTATAAATTCAAAGCAGAATAATGGTACAATGCAGAAATTTTTTCTTAAAAACAAACAAACAAAAAACCCTAAAAGATCTCCTTAGTATTTAAAACTACTAGGGTCTCTTTGAATTAGCTACTAGAATCAAAGTATAAAAACTCAAAAGCTTAGAGTTTAGTTTAGCCATAGATAGGTAACAGCAAAGGCTTTAGGCATCTTGATTCAGCAGTAATGCTTTTTGGGGATGTGCAATTAAACTCTACACCTAGAATACCCTCCATACAAACAACAGTGAGTTTGGAAACTGTATTCTCGAGTTCTAGTATGGCTGGCCAGCAATGGGAAATTCTAGCAAGCTACCAATAGTTTAGGCTAAACTTAAAATGTCTGCAATCATCTGAATAAAGAATTCATTTATTCATCATTGGTTTATGAAGCAAATACTTATTAAGAATTTATTTTACTAGGCACTATTTTAGGACCTATGGATACCATGATAAAGACACCAGTCAAAGTGCCTCCTCTCACAAAGCTTACTTTGAAGTCAGGGGAGAAGGAAATAAACATATGCATACATAATATTCAGGTGGTGACAAAAGCTATGAAGAAACATAAAGCAGAGTAAGAGAACAGAGTAAAGAATCAGTGAAGACATCTTCAATAGAGTGACATTTAATCAAGGATGGATTTCAATGAAGCAAGGAACAAGACTGGATATTATCTAGGTGAGTTGTGTCATAGGGAAAAGAAACATTCCAAGCAAGGAAAGCACCCAGTTCTGATAACATCAATAAAGAACGAAATTATGGAGTAATTATTCCATGAGGACAGAGACCACATCCCTCAATGTATTTCCCAGCACCCACCACAGCATTTTGCACATTGTAGGAGCTGACATGTGCTTGGCACTGAGATAAATTGACTAAATAATTCAATGCCTCCTCACTTAAGGATTCAAGAAAGGAAGAAAGGATATGTTCACTAGCTTTATTCTATCAGCAATGGACTTCCATTTCATCAGGTTTTACTGAATGCCAGCTATGTCAGCATTGCCAACTATGTGTTCAGCATTGTAAATAACATTTTATTCTTTTATTATTTAAAAATGTATATTCTGCTATTAAAATCATAACATAAAAAGGCATTAAAAACAAAGTTGAAATGAGTCGAAGCTATAAAAATATGCTATATAGCATGTATTACTTTATTCTTTCAAATTGCTCAAGATTTTCACCAAGTCAAAAGCAAAAGGTCTAAGAATTAGATTTAGTTCAGAGCTTCTTGGCAACCAAGGGGGCAAAAAAGTAATGGCAGGTATATTATGGTAATAAAATTTTCATTGTGTGTGTGTGTGTGTTTTTTATTGGAGTATAATTGCTTTACAATGTTGTGTGTGTTTTTAAACAGAAGGTGTAATATGTTTCTATAAAGCCTTCATGAAAGCAATAAGGTTTACATAGCTGAGTGAAGCCGTTTATGGAAGGGTTAAAGGAAAATACTCCAGGTAAAATGCTTTTTAGTGCTCTAACTTGATATAGAAATGAAACCTAAAAATTTAAAAACAAGCATATTCATTATAATCTGTAGACCACCTTTATTTTATTTAACATCTTTATTGTAGTATAATTGCTTTACAATGGTGTGTTAGTTTCTGCTTTATTACAAAGTGAATCAGTTATACATATACATATGTCCCCATATCTCTTCCCTCTTGTGTCTCCCTCCCTCCCACCCTCCCTATCCCACCCCTCTGGGTGGTCACAAAGAACAGAGCTGATCTCCCTGTGCTATGCGGCTGCTTCCCACTAGCTATTTTACATTTGGTAGTGTATATAGGTCCATGCCACTCTCTCACTTTGTCCCAGCTTACCCTTCCCCCTCCCCACATCCTCAAGTCCATTCTCTAGTAGGTCTGTGTCTTTATTCCCGTCTTGCCCCTAGGTTCTTCATGACCTTTTTTTTTTTTTTTTTTTTTTTAGATTCCATATATATGTGTTAGCATATGGTATTTGTTTTCCTCTTTCTGACCTACTTCATTCTGTATGACAGACTCTAGGTCCATCCACCTCACTACAAATAACTCAATTTTGTTCCTTTTTATGGCTGAGTAATATTCCCTTGTATACATGTGCCACATCTTCTTTATCCACTCATCTGTTGATGGACACTTAGGTTGCTCATCTCCTGGCTATTGTAAATAGAGCTGCAGTGAACATTTTGGTACATGACTCCTTTTGAATTATGGTTTTCTCAGGGTATATGCCCAGTAGTGGGATTGCTGGGTCGTATGGTAGTTCTATTTTTAGTTTTTTAAGGAACCTCCATACTGTTCTCCATAGTGGCTGTATCAATTTACATTCCCACCAACAGTGCAAGAGGGTTCCCTTCTCTCCACACCCTCTCCAGCATTTATTGTTTGTAGAGTTTTTGATGATGGCCATTCTGACCGGTGTGAGATGATATCTCGTTGTAGTTTTGATTTGCATTTCTCTAATGATTAATGATGTTGGGCATTTTTCATGTGTTTGTTGGTTATCTGTATATCTTCTTCGGAAAAATGTCTATTTAGGTCTTCTGCCCATTTTTGGATTGAGTTGTTTGTTTTTTTGATATTGAGCTGCATGAGCTGCTTGTATATTTTGGAGATTAATCCTTTGTCAGTTGCTTCATTTGCAAATATTTTCTCCCATTCTGAGAACTGTCTTTTCATCTTGTTTATGGCTTCCTTTGCTGTGCAAAAACTTTTAAGTTTCATTAGCCCCATTTGTTTATTTTTGTTTTTATTTCCATTTCTCTAGGCGGTGGGTCAAAAAGGATCTTGCTGTGATTTATGTCATAGAGTGTTCTGCTTATGTTTTCCTCTAAGAGTTTAATAGTGTCTGGCCTTACATTTAGGTCTTTAATCCATTTTGAGTTTATTTTTGTGTATGGTGTTAGGGAGTGTTCTAATTTCATTCTTTTACATGTAGCTGTCCAGTTTTCCCAGCACCACTTATTGAAGAGGTTTAGACCACCTTTCTTGAATGTTAATGTATTAATATTCTTCAGTGTATTTTTCTTGGATCCTAGGGAGCAACGATTCAACTAATCTGGCGATGGAAAGGAAAAACTCACGGTGCGCATGCAATATGTATAGGTTTAAAAGATGATGTTTGATTTCAAAGTTAAAGTGTTTAGACTTCTGCTTCTGACCATGATGGAATAGGAATTAACTCTCCCACCTCAAACAACAAGGAAATATATAAATCTATTTTATTTATAAATAAATATAAAATATATAAAATAATGGACTGTGATTCCTTGGAGAAGGTAAAATAAGCCAGGTGAGTCCAATGAAAGCCCAGGGTACAGCCCACAGTTATCTGCCTGGCTGCAGTTCAAGGAGAAGAACCCAGACAGAGCCCAGCATTCTCACTGAGTTGAGAAGATCAGAGTTTAGGGAGGGTAAGGGGGTTGGAAACCGCATGATAGAACACTAGAGATGAGGGAGCTGTACAGAGATAGAACTCCAGGGATCTGTTGAGGGTTGCCCATTGAGTCAGGCTGAATACTGATATGCAATTGTGTGAGAGGAAACTACCCAAGGCTGAAGAATGGATCCCAGTCTGAACAATTATCAGAGTTTATGCAGAGCTAATCACAATTCATGTTTCCATCATCCAGTGTGATTACATGGAGTATCAATATGAATCATCATTTAGTTATCACCATAATAGTGAAGGATAATCAATCTTAGACTAAAGGCTACTGCGAACCTGCTTTAACTAGTTTAAAAGCAAGCTTCAAAAGAATCAAACTGATTCCAAGTAGCTTAACCATGCCAGAAAAAATGTCTATCACTATTTAAACGAAGACAACAAAATCCAGTAGCAAACAATGTAAACCCCTAAATGTCCAGCATCAATAAAAAGGGGGGAAAAAGATCAATAAATAGGGGAAAAGTCAGTAAAAGACCCAGAAATAACAGACATAATGACATGTGCAGAGAAAGATCTTTTTAAAAAGCTACAATAAATATGCTCCATTTGTTTCAGGATATAGACGAAAATATAAATATAAGGAAGAAAAAAAATGTAAGCTATAACAAGGAGCCAACCGGAAATTTAAAGATGAAAACTGCAATATCTTAAATGAAAAAAATATAATGCATTATATTGTCAGCAGATTAAATACTGCAGAAGAAAATTATAACTGAACTTGATAACATAAAAATAGAAACTACCAAATCCAGTATATATAAAGAACCCTTTACTTTTTCAACTCAATTAGAAGACAAATAACATTTTTAAAAAGGGAAAAATATTTTAATGATACATTTCACTAAAGAAGAAATGTAAATGATCAATAAGCCCATGGAAATATCCTCAACATCATTAGTTATAGGAAAATATAAATAAAACAACAACAAGACACCATAGACATTCACTAGAATGGCTAAAATTTAAAGAGTGATAATATCAAGCTGATGAAAATGTGGACCCCTGGAACTTTCATACACTGCTAGTGGAAATGTAAAGTGTTACAATCACTTTGGAAAACAGCTTAGATGTTTCTTGTAAAATTGCATATATATTGGTACTTACTATACATCATCCAGTAATCTCATCCTGCTATATTTACCCAATAGACATGAAAACATGTGTACATATAAAGACTTGTACTCACATATCCATAGTGGCTTTATTACAATAGTCAAAAACTGGAAACAACCCAAATGTCCATCAGCTAAGTAGAAAAACAAATTGTGGAATTTCCCTCCATAAATACCACTCAACAATAAGGGAGCAAACCTCTGATTCATAACAACACGGATAAATCTAAAAAGCATTATGTTAAGTGAAGGAAACCAGATACAAAAGACTATACTCTGTATGATTTCATTTATTTGATGTTCTAGAAAAGGCAAAACTGTAGTGACAAAGAATCTCAATGATTGCCAAGGGCTGAGGGGGGAAAAGGAGATTGACTGCAAAGTGGCAAGAGGGAAGTTTTTAGGGGTTATGGCAAGGTTGTATATAAGCATTGTCCAATAGAAATGTAGTGCCAGCTATACATGTAATTTAAATATTCTACTAGCCACATTTAAAAAGTAAAAGGAACTAGGTTAAATTAATTTTAATAATATGATTTATTTGAGATATCTAAATATTTTTCAATGTATAATTGATATAAATTATTAATGAGATATTTAAATTTTTTTCATACTAAGCCTTTGAAATCCAGTGTATATTTCACACTTAAAGTACAACTTAATTAGGACTAGCCACATTTTGAGTGATCAATACCACAAGTGGCTAGTGGCTACCATTTTGGACAGAGTAGTTCTATATCATGATTGTTGTGCTGGTTACACAACTGTATACTTTTGTCAAAACTCATTGAATCATACACTCAAAGTTACTATAGTTTATCGTATGTAAAAGATATAAAGCTGATTTTTTTTAAAAAAAACAGTTAAAGTAGTTGATTTGTGGGTTTGCTCACATAAAAGACCTTTCCTCCCACCCTGGAAGGCAAAGCTCTAGGACACAGAAGAAATATAAAAACAAACAAACAAGAAACATTCCTATGTGAGAATTTTATAATTGAATTGGGAAAGCAAAAGTAATACATATTATTTTACACCGCAATCCATGACATACATAATACAGAAATAGCTTAGTTCCAACTTCAATAAATTAGTTCTACGAAGTAATATCACTGATTCTGAACTGGAATAGCAAGAGACATATAGAGAAATTGGTGGGTTATTTTTGTATGAACCTTGTCACTACTAAGTCCTTTAGTTCACTGCAAGAAATACCGTAATCAAGAAACCTGATTTGTATCCTGGATATTCCACTACTAGCTAGCTATGTGATATAATTTCTCTGACCTTAGTTTCCTCTCCTGAATAATAATAATGGCTCCATTTTTAATTGCCTCATATATACTCTTTTAAATTACCTCATATATACTCAGTGCTGTGTCAGGCGTTTGACGTCATTCCTTTCTCTCCTCAACATAATTTAGAAAGTACAATTATGTGACTTTTATAGATAAGCAAACTAAGACTTAGAGAAGTTAAGTAACTTACTCAAATTGCAAGCTAGTAAGTACAGAATTGGATTTAAATAAAGGTTCTTCTAGTTCAAAAAGTCCATGTACGTTCTATTAGACAGCATTCACTCCCAAGGTGGAGTTAAGACTGGATGTTCTCCCGGGATTGATGGTACTCTGTAGCACAAAGTAATGATCAAGAACTCAAATTCTAGGGTCATTAGGATAAGGCTAAAATTCTACCTCTGCTTTCCAAGGATTTGTTCTGTGATCTTGGGGAAATTACTTAACCCCTGTGCTCCTCAATTGCCCCCATCTTAAAAAAGCGGGGATAATAACTTCCACAAAGGTTGTGAGGACAAAAAGTTAATATAATTTAGGCATTTAGGATTGTGGTTGGCCCCATAAATGTTGTTAGTTATTAACATTGTGCTTCTAGATGACTTTGGCGATCACTTTAAATTCTACAAGTCTATGATTCTACAATTTATAAATTATTGTGCATGGATAGTGAACAATTTTCACTCTGAATTTGTTTGTGTCTTTGCCTTAAATAATTCTAAAGTGATTTTCAAAGTTTATAAGCTAACGGTGATTTTTAGTTTTTAGTCGATTAAACCCTAATGCTAAAAGGAAACTGCTTTTAATACAATTGTCCAAAGTAAAAGAAGCTAGATTTGGATGTATATGTCTTCTGCTGCAGGGACTCATTAGGTCACTAGGTAAGTGAGAGATCTTTGAACGGGTGTTCTGTTACACAAGGACTATAAACTCCGTTTATTAGTTTGAAAAGTTGTTAATCATTAAGTTTTCATAAAATCTAAAGTGCAGCCCTTCTTCTAACCTATCAAGCTACTACCTCTTTCAGAGTCTGTGTTTTCTATTCCCTCTGTCTTGAATTCTCTTGCCCCATATAGCATTTCTTAGCTTCCCGCAGGTCTCTGATCAGCTACCACTTCCTCAGAAAGTCCTTCCCTAACCACCTTTTACTGCTCTCATCCATTTGTGTTACTTCATACCATTTCTCACCCCCTAACTATGAATGACAATGAATTGTTTTGTGTTTTGTGTGTGTGTGTGTATGTGTGTTTCCTCTGATTTCAAAGACTTTGATGGAGTGTTCACAGTGCCTAGAACTGTACCTAGCACAGAGCAGAAGTTCAATTTTAAAAATAATTGAATGTATGAATGAGCCTCAGAGGTCCAAATGACCTCTTGGTCTGTGCTGGTTCTAAATGTTTGACTCTAAAATTTAAGGGGCATAAAATTTAAGGGGCATATTCTTCCTCTTGGTACAGAACTAAAGCGTCAAATTACAAATATGTCCATTTGAAAATGATTGCAAAACAAGCAATTTTAAGGATGATTCAGTAAAGTTGTTTGAAAAAATAAGTACGTAAATAAATGCTTGTATGAAAAAAGTTAAAGAAGAAATTGACTTCAGCTAAATTCGATTTAGTGTTGCCCGTTTCCTGGAAGCCTCAGTTAAGCAAGACTAGGGTAAGTCTTTGCCTCCCTCGCTGCTGTCAGCCATTATAGAAAGGGCATCTTGATAACAAGACACTTTGACCCAAACTACAGCCTAGAAGAGTGGAAATATGATGTATCATACTGAAAAAGAGCACAGCTTTTAGAACCTAAGAGTGTCCTAGATCCTAACCTCAGCCTCACTGCTATTACATCATCCAGGGTATATTATTTACTGTCCCTATTCCTCAATCTCTTAATATTATGAAAAAAAGAGGTAAAACAATACCCACCTTGCTTTGCAGTTGTTAGAATTAAGTTATGTATCTAGAGCATGTACTCTAAAATCATCTTCTATAAATGCTGTTTTCTACACCCTCTCTATTGCTACGCTCTTTGCCTGGCTCTGAGTGTTTGGCCTCTAGCCTTCTGCTTGGATTACTGAAGCAATGACTGGCCTTCAGTCTTCCCTAAATTGGGCCCGTAGTCCACTAGCACAGTCTATCCAAATGTCACAGTCGCACTACCAGCCCTATCCTACAGCGACTCAACTATCTCCGTAACCTCAGAATTACATTTTCACCTTCAGATCAAGGTCTTAAGTGATTTCTAAAACACACTTACTACTCTAAATATTAAAGCACAACTATGGGCAATGTTTCCAAACTTTTTCTGGATTGTTTCTCCTAAGTGCTGAATGTGGCGGAGAAGGCTAGTTCAGGGATCTTTCTTGACTGAAGTCTCATCCTGTTCTGTGCTCACTTCCTCTTTCTGAACTCCAGTCTCACTGGACTTTTTTGGGTTCCTCTCAATTCTCACAGGTCCTTTGCACATGCCCTCCTCTCTGTCTCTAGTATTTTCCACCATCTTTTCTTTTGCTATGCCTACTCAAACCTTCATCTCTCAGCTTAAATGTTACTTCTTCTGAGAGATTTCCCCTGACCACCCCAGCCCCAAATCTGAATGGGCTTCCTTGCTAAACTCACACCATCATGTAGCTTCTCTTTACAGTATTGATCAAAGTTGTGTTTTTACTTTTGTTTGTACTATCATTTAATTAATTTATAATTCCCAATAACTTCATTTTTCAAGTTCCTTGAGGCAGGAATTACGTTTAATTTTATGTATCATTGTACTCTGAGAACTTAGGACACAGCCTGGCACATGGTAGGTCCATGATAAATATATGAATGAATAAATGGATAACATGCAAAGAAAAAGACTGACTCAAAATTTAAAATTCTTATGTACAGAATTCATTATAGTGTTCTCTTTTTCCAAATGTTCATTACTTTAGCATGGCGATCTTCATCTAAAAATCTTAATTTCCACCGGAAAAAGTAAAAGAGCTGTTGACCCTTGGTCATTCATTAATTCAGTCTTTCATGTTTATCACAACTCATGTTCTATGACAGGCACTGAAGATGCAAAGATGAATAGTGTATGCAGCACAAATCCTACTTCTAATTGTGTAAGCTTCTATTTCCTTCTTCTGTTGCCATATTATGGATTTTAGATACATCACCAGTGAATACAGCTACCCAATATAGTTCTTCTTTAGAAGTGAATATAGAAGGAAAAAATACATAAAAGTGGTTAATGCTGATCATGCTGGCGCTGGAAATTTACTGGTCAGTATAAGTTAACAGTTATTTAATGAACTCCACTAGCAATCCTTCACATTGCCATCCATCTAAGCCTCTAAAGTACACTTCACCAGTGAAAACAAGGCAGTGTTACTGGGTCCCACTCTTGAGCAACTTCAACTCTGCTCTCTTTATAAATGGCCCCTCGTGTCATTATTAAAAAGTGTCTAAATTTCATCTGCTGGGTATGTCTATGGATAGTAGTCAATTAGAAGAGATAGGAAAAGTATCTTAATTTAGAAAAAAAAATAGGATCGGCATATTACAAAAACAATGAAAAAGAATGTATAATCTAGCATGTAATTTTACTTTGCAATCTCCACATAATCATTTATTAGAGTTATTAATACCCATGGGGAAAGAGTTCTTCTTATAAACAGAGACAATCAGAGAGCAGTAACCTGAATTTTATGGAACCTCATTCTTTAGAAGGAGGGTTTTCTTCTGAGCTTTTGAAGTTGCCCACAAGAGTTATGTCATTGCTTATAACCAAGGAAACCACAGGAAACTTGGTTGCTAGGAAACCACTGAATTATCTCCATGAAGATCACCACAGTAGTCTTGGTTTGAATAGAACAGATGCTAGGAAAATAAAATTATGAAGTTACAGTTACTTTTTATTTCAACCTAGGATGCCTCTTTAATTGCCAGTTAAATCTTTTCACCTAAGAGGAACTGCTTGTCACTTCTGAAAGGCCATCACACAGGTAGAACGGGGAGCCACGACAGGGTGCTGCTGGGGCTGCAGGAAACGGGCACTGTACAGTGTGTGAGCCTAGGCTCCGATGCACACATTCTTCCTTTTCCCAATTAATTCAGCTACCTAGGGAAGGGATGTAGTGACAGCTACTGTCACCCCCACTGAGGGATAGATTATTTTAAAAAATCAAGCACACTTGTAATTGAATATTTTCAGACCTATGACTTCCAACATTCTCTAGTATGCTTTATGCAGAATAGAATTCCACGCCTCCTTCTTAAAAATTTAAATTGAACTGTGATGACACAATATAAGAACAAAGCAATGGCTAACCTTGGCCAAGCTTCTGAATGGTCCAATATAAGTTCCCTTTTAGAAAACAGGGTGATCCAAAAGTTTTCTTCAAATATCATACATATTGTCCTGTCACCTGTCCTTCCCTCCATGGAATTATTAGTGATGTATTTATAAATCTATCTAAACTTGGTTAGACTCCAAATATATTTCCAGCTCATACCACACCTGGAAAAATTAGGATTTATAGCCTGTCCACACCATGACAGGAAGTGATACTTCCTTTTATATGCCTCAAACCTAACTTTCAAGGTAATTCTTCTTTCTACTATTCTAGAACTACATTTACCTTATTCACACTCTTTTCTTTCTCCGGTTCTTCTACCTCTGTGTTTTCCAAGGTCACTTTGTCCCAAAGTTGCCACCTCCTCCATATTACCAATTTATGAAGTTATGGGATGCAATTCTGATCATC
The DNA here is from genome assembly GCF_011762595.2 of Tursiops truncatus. NCBI lineage: Eukaryota > Metazoa > Chordata > Mammalia > Artiodactyla > Delphinidae > Tursiops > Tursiops truncatus. The sequence goes on from NC_047034.1 coordinate 127,304,152, forward strand.
CCTTCTTCTGTTTTCTAAGAGTTAACTTGTCAGCCACGTAATTCAAGGGTCTATTGTATGCCTCTCTAAATGTAAATATAGATTTTCATTTGATAGTCAAATGGATAAAAATCTTCCATAAACTTTATCCTGTGGGCAGTGATCCTGTGGGACCACTGGAGAGTTTTAAATAAGCGGGATGATATAAGCAAATAATCAGATCATGATAGATAACTTTGATGGCCGAATGACAAGTTTTGGTGTAAGACTACACTGGAAGTAAACAGAATAGTTAAGAAACTACCTGTGTATTTCAGAACACTCACAACAACAAGCTTGTCTTTGGGAGGGAAAAAAGCTGGAATATCACTAAACAAATAGTTTACAAATATTCAAGAAGCCTATGGCATTATCTCATATGCAATCTCAGGAAAATGACTGGCTTAGTGCAATGCCTTTTATACAGTACAAGGGGAAAAAAAATCTCTACATCTTCATGGACAAGATGCAAAACTTAATTTTTTGCAAGTGCATTGTTAGTACAATGCAGTCTAAAGATAGTCCATTAATAAATGGCATATTTGTAAGAAGATCTACGTTGGCATAGCCAATCTCGTCCTGTCCTTGGCTCTATCTTTCTCCTCTTTTGTAGCAACAGCTCAGATCAACATATAGCTAACATGTTCAGGGAACCTGAGTACAATACAAATCTCAGAGGGAAATGACCATAAGGTATTACAAAATCAGTATGCTAAAAATGAGCCACTATCTATAAAGATAATAATAGCTGCAGTGTAATGAATAGCTTCTATTTATAGGGTACTTTATATACCTTGTCTCTAGGCCTTGCTGAGCTCTGGCAACCTCAGTATCATTATTCTTATTCCAAAAATGAAGAAATTGCTGCTCAGAGAAGTTGTGTAAGAGTTAGTTAATTAGTAACAGAGCCAGGTATTGTATCCATGCCTAGTTAGCTCTTTACCAGTCTGACTGGTTGGTTTATACTTTGAGAATAACAAGCTCAGTGGCTTAATGCAGGAAATTTTATTACTCATACTACCTGTCTAAGTGGGTCATATGGGGGACTCTGCTTATTGTAGTCACTTAGGAACCCTGGCGGATGAGGGCTCCTCTCTCTAAGGCTGCAGAGGCAGAAAAAAGGAGTGTGGTGATTCGCAAACTAACTCTTAGAGCTTCTGCCTAGAAATGCCAAATGCCACGCTCCGTGTACTCACATTCCAGGAGCTAAAAGCTGGTCACAGAGCTAAATCTAACTTACAGGGGGCGAAGAATATAATCCTGCTGCTCCAGGAGTAAGAAAAGAACTGAAACATTTGTGAAAAGCCCTAGTGATTACCAGGCCCCTAAGTTCAAGTTCTCTCCACTTCACCTTGTTGAATATTCAATAGGATGACATTGAGTGAAGTTAAGTCAGAAAGAGAAAAACAAATACCGTATGCTAGCGCATGTGTGTAGAATCTAGGGAAAAAAAAAGAGGGGGGTTCATGAAGAACCTAGGGGTAGGACGGGAATGGGGATGCAGACCTACCGGAGAGTGGACTTGGGGATGTGGGGAGGGGGAGGGGTGGGCTGTGGCGGAATGGGGGAGTGGCATGGACACATATACACTACCGAGCGTGGAGTGGATGGCTGGTGGGAGGCAGCCGCATGGCGCAGGGACATCAGCTCGGTGCTTTGTGACCACCTGGAGGGGTGGGATGGGGAGGGTGGCAGGGAGGGAGACGCAGGAGGGAGGAGATGTGGGAACACATGTATATGTATGGCTGGTTCGCTTTGTTGTGAAGCAGAAGCTAGCACACCATTGTGGAACAACTGTACTCCAGTGAAGATGTTAAAAAAAAAAAAAAAGAGTGCTGTGTCACACTACTATATATAAGACAGATAACTAATAAGGACCTACTGTATAGCACAGGCAACTCTACTCAATACTCTGTAATGGAAAAAAAATCTAAAACAGAGTGGATATATGTATATGTATAACTGATTCACTTTGCTGTATACCTGAAACTAACACAACATTGTAAATCAACTATACTCCAATAAAAATTAAAAGAAAAAAAAAGACATTGAAAACAAAGACAAATGGACAGGTCTCCATTTCATTTAGGGTGAACAAATACAGAAATACAAGTACAGCCTAGAGTAGATCTGACACAGCAGCAGGAGGTATAAAAATACTTAAGATTTATGAGAGTAGAACCTTGCAGTGAACCATCATGAATAGGTTTACTAATAGCATTATAAAGTCATGATTCAGAAAGACCAATAAAAAATCCCCACACTTTCAATCCAGGTCTCCTGTCAAAATTTTCTTCATGAGCTCCAGGCCTCTTCATCTAACTAAATTCTAGACGTCTCCAATTGGATATCCAGGGTACTTGGAACTCATCATTCCAAAACTGAACTTAATTAATTTCTTGTCCTTAAAATGTAACTCAGGAACATCCTCGCATTTGCCTTATCTGAACTGACATGGCCCCAAGCCAGTGCCCCAAGTTAGAAACCTCAGACTCCTTTCCTTCTCTTCCCTCTCCTCTTCTCTGCTTCAGACAGCTGACCACGAAGTTCATTTGATCTTTGCTCAGCAACGCCTCTCCTTTGCCTAAATTGTAGTTCCTCTCAGCTATTTTTAGAACTATCGCTATACCCTCTTAACTGATCTCCGTGTCTCCAGTTTGGTCCACCCCAAATCATTTTGCATACTTCTTCCAGAGTAATCTTTCTAAGATACTTAAAATATGGTCTCCCTATTTAAAAGCCATTGACTGGCCTTCTCATAACCATAGAAAAAAGTTCAAGCCCAACTGTGTGAAACATAGGCCCTTCACAATTTGGATCCTGTATTTCTGGTTTCATCTTTTGCCTTTCAACCCATACTTCACTGGCGTGAAGCTACCAGCTGTTCTCTGAACATACTGAACACTCTGCTGTTATGACTCTGTGCCCTTGTACGTGCAGGTCTCTCCCTGGCCTGAGTACCTGTCTCTTCACAGTCTGGTGAATTTCCATTCAATTTGTAAAGATCCAACTCAAGTATCACTTTTCTCGATTACACTTCTCTCTTCAAACACCTCTATTATTATCCTCATCACACTGTATTGGAATTATTTCTTTACAAGTCTATCTCCTCTGCTAGACTACATGCTGTGGTAGGAATTAATTGTCCTAGAACTTAACATGGGCCCTAAAGTTTTGGAAGAATTAGGATGGAGATGAGCTGGAGAATAAAATGCTAATTGGATGGAACTAATGGTGTGGTTTGCAAACAGTACTGTTGGGTTAAAATTTTTAGGAACTAAGTAAATTGTGAACATATCACTGGCAAAATGAAATATCAAGATAGAAAAAATAAAAGGTGATTATTATCAGTATTAATAAGTAAAATGTTATTGGCCTATTCACTAATTAGAATTCCCTAATGATTAATGACATAAGAAAATGAACTTGAGGGTCTGGGATATCAGGAGGTGCAGAATGGTCTTGAAAGAAGGTCATAGTGAACTGCTGGCCCCAGTCACGTAGCTCCCAAACTCTGCGGATCCTTTATGATACTGTACCGACCAACCCCTTTATAAAAAATCTCAGGTAGCAAAGAGCCCAAATATTAACAACACACCTGACTGCATGCTCTTTGAGGAATTTTAAATTAGCACAAAGGAAAGTGTTTCCCTTGAGAGCTATTCTGGCATTTTATACTCACTTATTGCAACTGGTATGTGAGACCAAAGCAACATGCTTTTAATAAAACACTCCATAAATGTGGGAGGGGTGTGTTTCATTACCCTGGTGATAATTCGGCTTTTTTCCCTTCAGAGAAGAGAGGCTCTGAACCCCGCTGAGCTGCCAGAATAGGCTCAATGAATCCCTATAGCAAGAGTAGCGTTAGCAGTGGGATTGCATAGATTTCAGATCGCAAAAGCCTGGGTAGCATTTCATTATTGAAGTTGCCTGATTGCTTTGGTTCTAATCTTCTCCCCAATTCCTTTCTTTCTCTACTGAAAATCACTACAACAAACAAATGAAACAATAACACCACAAGCAGCAGCGTGGGCTGAGCCCCTCATCACGAATGACAGCTGCACAAACTTGCAGTCAAAACACCTATTTTTGAGGCTAACGCAAACAAAGCCTGTCACGATTCCCCCTAACCTGTCAAGATCAAGGGCGATGTGCACTGCATGTCCCAGATCTTTGTGCTCATGCTGGTCAAATGTATCCAGAATCCAGGAGAAGTTTCTGGAATCAGAGTGCCCAGCCATTCTGCTTATTATGGCAACCTATGGTTCTGTTTTCATCAGCTGCCAAGTTATTATTTCCCTAGCTGCATGTAGAACCACTCTAGATTTCCCTTCTCCCAAAATAAAACTCAGATGCTCTTAGAGCTGCTTCATAGGAAGGTAAATGGCAGGAAATGCTGCTAGCTCATATTAAAACTTCCCCATTCATTAAATCTGTACCTTCTCCCATGATTAAGAGAACTTCTAAATTTCCCTGTCTGTACTTTCCTCATAAAAAAATCCTTTTTTTAAATTCAATGACTTGTTCCAAACCACTTCATCATTCTATGTTTCATAAAAAATTTAATGGCATCTAATCCTCTAAGTCCCACTAAAATTCCTTTGTATCTAATGTCAGCTCCAAGCCAGTCTAAGAGCAGATACTTATACCTAAAGCCTGTAGGTTCTGTCCCACTTGGTCCCTAAACCACTGGTTCTCAAATTTTAGTCTACATGACAATCACTTGGGAGTTTGTAAAACATGCAGCTCCCTAAGACCTATGCCAAAACTACTGACTCACTAGGTCCTGGGTGGACCTGGATGGGGCACAGGAGCATGAATGCTGATAAGCACCTCTAAGTGATTCTATTCCATACACTGAGACCCACCCATAAGCCAATGAGAACTAAGCCCCAGCATAGATATGTTTTCAGCCCCATCCTCACTAATCCTAACATTTGGTGCATCCTGATTTGAAAGCCATCAGGCTAAACCACATCCTCCAACATTTCTGCCCTAACTTAGTGTGCATGGCACTGCTAGGCTACAATTTTTGATTAGTACTTTGTTTCCAGCCAGAAGGAGAACTGTGCCTAGAATCTCAGCCCAATTTGCTGGGGCACTAACACCCCACCTAGTTTCCATCAGGGAGAGCCCTGTCCCAATGACAGTCTGAATTTCTACCAAAAACCAGAAAGAGTTGCCAGGAGAATGAAGGCACCACCACATATCCGAAAAAAGGCTGGAATTATAGGTGAGGTCTACCATATCTGATCCCACTGGACGCATGCCATCCCCCAACTTCTACATCTGAGCCTCCAGATGTCTAGAGTATTTATCAGGACCAGTACATTCTCTAACAGTTAGACCCTTAACCCTTTTACTGGATGAGAGTTTTGGGGGTAAAACCACAGTGTTTGCCCTGCTCGCCACGTGAGAAATTTTTCTTAGCTGTATTTTACTTTGTTGCTATGATGTCATTGGCTACACTCAGGGTCATTATAAGAAAGATTCCTACGAAACCCTTTATTGTAACTACTGTAATGATGTTGGCAGGGATGTTGTTCACTAATTTACTCAATTTCCTCTTAATTTCTCGTTAGGGAGAAATTCCTGTCTGGTCTTGATACCAAAAATAGATTTACTGCCCATGAACAATTGATTTGTTTTTTTTATCTCATGGACACTGAATTTTGTAAGAGAGAAGGCTTCCATTTTTGACTTTGACTGCTAGAAAGCAGAGCCTACCTCTAGTGTTATGTTGTATGTTTTAAGTCACATTCCCAGCAACACTGTCCCCAGTTTTATTTTTCTATTTTCTTTCATCCCAATACTCTCTTATTGTATTTCTCATATCTCTTATGGGGTGTCTTAATTTTTTTGAACTGAATGAAGGTTTACTCTTGACTCCTTTCTGTCCTGCCCATCTGGGTCTAAGATAACAAGATAACTCAAAGGCTAAGGATGACCAGTGGTCCTATCAACAAGCAGCTATTACGTACCGACCTGATGCTCAGAAAAACTGCAACTCATCTGAGGGATTTTGAAGTAAGACAAAGTGCTTGCCCTTAAGGTACCTACAATGCAGCTGGGGAAAGAAGATTGGCACATATAGACTGGCACAAGAGAACACAGTGCAAGGGGAAATGCTAGGGACAAGGTGGTATTGATGTTTAATACGCCGGAGTTCAAAGATGAAGGAAATCACTGAAGGCAGGTAGAATTAGACATTTTCCAAAAAAGATAGGACTTGAACTTGCACTTAGGTCATGGAGAGAATTTAAAGTTTTAGATTAATAGAATGGGAAGAAGGACATTCTAGACCAAATGAAGTATGGAGTATAATATACAGTACAGCATGGAATAGAGGCACAATGAACAGAAAAGAAAGTTGAGGTAAAGAGACATGAGTTTTGATCCTGGCTTGACACAGGTAGATTCCTTAACCTCTCAGCATCCTTCTCCTAATTTGTAAATCAGGATAAGGATGTCTACTAAGAGTCTCACTTTGATAAGAATTACAGATAAATTGTAAAACAGCTATACAATACCTAGCACAGGTTAAGCACTCAAAATGAGCCAACTCTATGACAATGGTGAGAAGTCTGGAGGTGATACTTAGTGCCTCTGGCCTGCAGATTCCTTCCTTCTACAGCAGCTGTTATACCCTGAGAAGTGGAAAGCATAATTACATAGAGCTGGGGACAAATGGTGGGTGGTCTGGTAAGTTAGCAGGTAACTTTGGACTTGAGAGAGGAGGAACAAACGAGCTATTTAGAGTTACTAAGCAGGGTAGTGACACGATGAAAGCAGTGCTTAAAGAAGATTAACATGGTCATGGAGGAAGAAAATGAAGGAGACAATACTACAGGTATGGGCACTAACTCAAAGGCTGTTGTGGTGATAGGCATAAAGTGACAAAGTACAGGATGAGGGAGGTGGCAGGGGACTGCAAAGCCGAGGCTTGGAAACACTTTAAAGAAAATATTTCTTTACTTTCTTTAGAAAGGATTTTGTGACTGACTATACAGGGGAGATGAATGAGTCAAAGGGTCAAGTCTTATCATAGTAATTGTCCTAAAAATTGCCAGCTGTTTGTCTTTATCTCCCACTAGATTCTGAATTCTGTAAGGGAAAACAACGTTTCTACCTTGCTCACCAGTGCCTAGCATGGTATTTCAAGCATAGATGACAATCATGATACTTTAAAATGCATTTCATTAATGAATAATGAATTCATGAACTAATTTTATTCATGGAAAATAAACTGAATGAAAAAATAAATAACATTAATGACTACCACAAACAAAAGTAGTGAACATGCATTGAGCACTTTCTATTGAGCATTTTGTAAGACTTCATTTACATTAAATATCTTACTTCAATCCTAACAAAATTCCTATAGACCAGATACTGGGTTTTTTTGCAGTACGCGGGCCTCTCACTGTTGTGGCCTCTCCCGTTGCGGAGCACAGGCTCCGGACGCGCAGGCTCAGCGGCCATGGCTCACGAGCCCAGCCGCTCCGCGGCATGTGGGATCTTCCCGGACCGGGGCACAAACCCGTGTCCCCTGCATTGGCAGGTGGACTCTCAACCACTGCGCCACCAGGGAAGCCCAGACCAGATACTGCTTTATCTGCATTTAAAATGAAGCACAGCAAATTCAGGCTATTTACCCAAGGTTGCTTAACTAGAAAATGACAGAGCCAGGACTCAAACCTATGTCTTCTGCTGCCAAAGCCTGTGCACTTACTCAGCAAAGTGGGAGTGGGCCTTGGAAAAAGAAAGTCCTGTCAAAAGAAAAGCAGAAGTAATGGAAGCCAGTTACCTTTTATACACTTTTCACTTTATAAATATTTACTCTTCATATCAATTCCACAGGTAGATATTCAATTACAGTGATCTCCTGTGGATAAGCAGGGTCCCTAGAAACAAAAAAAAAGGAGCTTCCTTGTTCTCAAGGACAGGAAAAACAAGTAGAAGAGAGTAGATGTGACAAGAAAAATCAGCCAAAAGACAACAGTAAAAGATAAACTGCAAAACCCCACTTGACGGGCTTCCCTGCTGGTGCAGTGGTTAAGAATCCACCTGCCAGTGCAGGGGACACGGGTTTGAGCCCTGGTCCGGGAAGATCCCACATGCCGCAGAGCAACTAAGCCCGTGCGCCACAATTACTGAGCCTGTGTTCTAGAGCCCGTGAGCCACAACTACTGAAGCCGCGCGCCTAGAGCCCGTGCTCCGCAACAAGAGAAGCCACCGCAATGAGAAGCCTGAGCACCGCAACGAAGAGTAGCCCCCGCTCACAGCAACTAGAGAAAGCCCGCACGCAACAACGAAAACCCAACGCAGCCAAAAATAAAAAACAAACAAACAAAACGCACTTGATTAAGTGTGCAAGGAAGATGCAGGTTAATAAAGATTAGGATTTGGGAAGTGAGAGTGAATGCTACCATGTTTCTTTGTTCCAATGGCCCTCTGATTACTTCTTTCTGCAAATACAATTCCCGTTGTATTTCTCTGTTATAAGATTGTATAAATTGCAATTGCCCATTTCAAGAGCATTTTACAAAAATCCCCCTTTAAAAAAAAAAGCTCTCTTTCCAGGCATCTGATGATACTTTAGAATAGATAACTTGTGAAGTGAACACATGCCATTTTAGCAGGCAAAGCTAGAGTATTTGTAGCTACACACACATTGCCCTTTTCATTCCCATATAGAAGTTTTCTGTAGTAAAGAATTTCAATTGAATTCAGAATTACCGAGTTGCAGCAAAGGAAACCACTGACAAAATGAAAAGACAATTTGCTGAATGGGAGAAAAATATTTACAAATGATATGACTGATAAGGGGTTAGTCTCCAAAATATATAAATATCTCATACAACTCAATATCAAAAAAGCCAAACAACCCAATTAGAAAATGGGCAGAACACTTGAATAGACATTTCCCCAAAGAAGACATACAGATGGCCAACAGGAATATGAAAAGATGCTCAATATTGCTAATTACCAGAGAAATGCAAACCAAAACCACAGTGAGATATCACCTCACATCTGTCAGAGTGGCTGTTATCAAAAAGACTACAAATAGCAAATGTTGGCAAGGATGTGGAGAAAGGGAATCCTTGTACATCATTGGTGGGAAGGTAAATTGGTCCAGCCACTGTGGAAAACAGTATGGAGTTTCCTCAAAAAACTAAAAATAGAACTACCCTATGAACCACAATTCCACTCCTGGGTATATATATCCTAGGAGAATTAAAATGATAATTTGAAAAGATATATGCACACCAATGTTCATAGCAGCATTATTTACAATATCACAGATATAGAACCTAAATGTCCATCAACAGAATGGGTAAAGGAGAGGTGGTATATGGATACACAATGGAATACTACTCAGCCATAAAAAATAAGGAAATTTTGACATTTGCAACAATGTGGATGGACCTGGAGGGTATTATGCCTAGTGAAAAAAGTCAGATTGAAAAAGACAAATACTGTATGTTATCACTTATATGTGGAAACTAAGAAATAAAATAAACTAGTAAATATAACAAAACAGAAACAGACTCACAAGTACAGAGAACAAACTAGTGGTTACCAGTGGGGAGCAGGAAGTGGGGAGGGGCACAATAGGGGTAGGGGAGTAAGAGGTACAAACTGCTATGTATAAAATAAGCTACAAGAACATATGGAAAGGGAATATAACCAATATTTTATAATAACTTTAAATGGAGTATAGCCTATAGAAACTTTGAATCACTATGTTGTATACCTGAAACTAATATAATGCTGTAAGTCAGCTATACCTCAATTTAAAAACATTTTTTAAAGAATTATTGAGTTACAACACTAGAACTAGTTCTGTGAAGTACTTTAGATATCTCTATGCTATAAGAAGAGCCACCGCAGACCAAATGTACACAGAGGAAACAGTTATGGAGGTGAATCTAAGGCAGTGAACATTACCCAGTTTCCCAGAAAGCTAAGAGAAAGCCCCCAATTCCTCAAATAAAGACATTTTACAATGGAAATATTTTAAAATACATACTATATGGTCTTCTGCCACCTTAATGATCGTATGCAAAATATATAATTCATCTTTAAATCACAGATTTGGTTGTACCTTAGAATCAACTGGAGAACTTTAAAAAATATCCATTTCCTAGGCCCCACCCCTCATGAATTAAATTAGAATCCCTGAAGGTTAGGCCAAGAACATCAGGCTTTCTTTTTCAAATGCCTCAGATGATAATAATGTAAAACCAGATTGAGAACCATTACTTTAGCCTATGACTCAGAGACATATTTATGAATATCTGTTATTTCTGCATTCACTACCCATAGCTATAGAAACTGATGGGGAAGAATTGATGGGACCCTAGGCTGATGATTTAATTTGCCCCAAATCTTGTTCTCTGTGAGTGAATAGGTCCTCACTATGTGTCAGGTACATTTATGCAGTGTATACTTCTCCATACACAGCACTTGGTTTCTGCTGAAAAGGACAGGCTTGTCATTGGGTTGGCCAAAAAGTTCATTCGGGTTTTTCCGCAAGATGTTATGGAAAAACCCGAAGAATGTTTTGGCTAACCAATTATGCCAACATATCACCAGTCACCCAGGGCAAACCTTTGCAACACCAGCTGGCCAACAGCAGTACATCCAACCCTCAGGTCTCCCATCCACAACCTCTATGTTCATTCTGGTTACTCAGGAACTGGCTCCTCAACATTAAAGTATGGAAGAGTATGGCTCACACTGCTTACAGGGCCTGAACCAATCTAGAAATAGAAAAGTTCCACAAATTTGTCTCCAGATAATGCCAGAGACGATCACTTCTTGACTTTTTTTTTTTTTTTTTTTTGCGGTACATGGGCATCTCACTGTTGTGGCCTCTCCCGTTGTGGAGCACAGACTCCAGACGTGCAGGCCCAGCGGCCATGGCCCATGGGCCAAGCTGCTCCGCGGCACGTGGGATCCTCCCGGACCGCGGCACGAACCCGTGTCCCCTGCATCGGCAGGCGGACTCTCAACCACTGCGCCACCAGGGAAGCCCCGACGATCACTTCTTGAATGTCTGCTTTATGCAGGCACTGGAGTAAGTGCTTTTCCTAACATTATCCTACTTGGAGCTCACAAGAACCCTAGGAGCGGGTATTTTGTTCAGGGTCCTGAACAAGACTAGGCTAGATAAGCCAAACCAAGGGGATTTTCTTACAGGGAATTTGTTACACAGGTATTGAAAGGGAAGTAATGAAGTGGAGGTAAACTGGGTATCAGTAACTGCAAGAAGTAGCTAAAAATCCTCGGGCTGGAAAAAAAGGGAAGATGTGGGGTTAACAGAACTTACAGACTCAGAGGAAGAGGCCCCACACAGTGGTGCACAGAAGGCTGAAGGGACATGACTGCTACTAGAAGTAAGAACAGAAATTGAAATCTGGAGCCTTCCCTCTCTTATGCTGTGGAAAAGATGCTAATAGGATCTGAAATCAGGAAGGTGGTCTTTTCTTCTCACCTCCCATCTTTTGGGTTCCCACCAGTATCTCCCATTGTTGGAACCTGACTGGAAGCAAGCTAATAAGTGAGCTTGAGAAATGTGGTCCACTGAGTTCCATCTTCAGCATCACAGAATGGTAAAACAAAAAAGGAGAGGGCGGAGTTTGGAGATGAGAGTCAATAGGTGAATAATTGGCATTTGTAGGTGTTATCATTTTCCCTGTTTTATAGAGGGATAAGAAAAAAAACTAAGTAATTTGACCAAGGTTACAGTTAGCAAGAAGAGGAGATTGACTCAAATCTGTTAGCACATCTATGCTTCTAACTACTGACCAACATTGCCTTCCATGTAATACAGCCTTAAGATTTTCAAAGCACATAATAATAATCATATTCATTAATGAGAATTAACATTTATTGAGCATTTTTCATGTGTCAGGCTTTGGACTAAACCCTTTACATGGATTTGTTTATTTAGTTCTCACAATAATACTATGAGGTGGGTACTAGAGTATTATCATCTTTGGTGGCAGTATAATGACATGGTGATCAATACCATGGGTCAAGGGCTCCAGACTTTCAAGTACCTGGATTAAAATCCCATCATTATCACTTATTAGCCTAATCTACTGTAGGTAGCTTTTTAACTATTTTATATTTCAGTCTTCTCACATGTAAAATAGGTTTATTAATAATACTTAGCTTAAACAATTGTAGGGAAAACTAAATGAGATAATGATATTAACTTCCAGAAATTCTGAATAAGCATTTGATAGGTACTAGCTGTAATAGTTATCACCATTTTGCAGGTGATAAAAGTTGAGCCTTACTCCATTGCATGTTCTTGCCTCCATTATCAAAGATAAGGTGACCATAAGTGCATGGGTTTATCTCTGGGCTTCCTATCCTGTTCCATTGATCTATATTTCTGTTTTTGTGTCAGTACCATACTGTCGTGATTACTGTAGCTTTGTAGTATAGTCTGAAGTCAGGGATCCTGATTCCTCTAGCTCGGTTTTTCTTTCTCAAGATTGCTTTGGCTATTTGGGGTCTTTGGGGTTTCCATACAAATTGTGAAATTTTTTGTTCTAGTTCTGTGAAAACTGCCATTGGTGGTTTGATAGGGATTGCACTGAATCTGTAGATTGCTTTGGTTAGTAGAGTCATTTTCACAATGTTGATTCTTCCAATCCAAGAACAGGGTATATCTCTCCATCTGTTTGTATCATCTTTATTTTCTTTCATCAGTGTCTTATAGTTTTCTGCATACAGGAAAACTGCATAGGTAGGTTTATTCCTAGGTATTTTATTCTTTTTATTGCAGTGGTAAATGGGAGTGTTTCCTTAATTTCTCATTCAGATTTTTTGTCATTAGTGTACAGGAAAATGCAAGAGATTTCTGTGCATTAATTTTGTATCCTGCTACTTTACCAAATTCATTGATTAACTCTAGTAGTTTTCTGGTAGCATCTTTAGGATTCTCTCTGTATAGTATTGTGTCATCTGCAAACAGTGACAGTTTTACTTCTTTTCTGATTTGAATTCCTTTTATTTCTTTTCTTCTCTGATTGCTGTGGCTAAAAATTCCAAAACTATGTTGGATAACAGTGGTGAGAGTGGACAACCTTGTCTTGTTCCTGATCTTAGAGGAAATGGTTTCAGTTTTTCACCATTGAAAATGATGTTGGCTGTGGGTTTGTCATACATGGCCTTTATTAAGTTGAGATAGGTTCCCTCTATGCCCACTTTCTGGAGAGCTTTTATCATACATGGGTGTTGAATTTTGTCAAAAGCTTTTTCTGCATCTATTGACATTATCATATGTTTTTTCTCCTTCAATTTGTTAATATGGTGTATCACATTGATTGATTTATGTATATTGAAGAATCCTTGCATTGCTGTGATAAACCCCACTCTATCATGGTGTATGATCCTTTTAATGTACTGCTGGGAAAACTGGACTGCTACATGTAAAAGAATGAAATTAGAACACTTCCCAACACCATCCACAAAATTAACTCAAAATGGATTAAAGATCTAAATGTAAGGCCAGACACTATAAAGCTCTTAGAGGAAAACATAGGCAGAACACTCTATGACATAAGTCACAGCAAGATCCTTTTTGACCCACCTCCTAGAGAAATGGAAATAAAAACAAATAAACAAATGGAACCTAATGAAACTTAGAAGCTTTTGTACAGCAAAGGAAACCATAAACAAGACAAAAAGACAACCCTCAGGATGGGAGAAAATATTTGCAAATGAAGCAACGGACAAAGGATTACTCTCCAAAATATACAAGCAGTTCATGCAGCTCAATATCAAAAAAATAAACAACCCAATCCAAAAATGGGTGGAAGACCTAAACAGACATTTCTCCAAAGAATATATACAGATTGCCAACAAATACATGAAAGGATGCTCAACATCACTAATCATTAGAGAAATGAAAATCAAAACCACAATGAGGTATCATCTCACACCAGTCAGAATGGCCATCATCAAAAAATCCACAAATAATAAATGCTGGAGAGGGTGTGGAGGAAAGGTAACCCTCTTGCACTGTTGGTGGGAATGTAAATTGATACAGCCACTATGGAGAACAGTATGGAGGTTCCTTAAAAAACTAAAAATAGAACTACCATACGACCCAGCAATCCCACTACTGGGCATATACCCTGAGAAAACCATAATTCAAAAAGAGTCATGTACCACAATGTTCATTATAGCTCTATTTACAATACCAGGACATGAGAGCAACCTAAGTGTCCATCAACAGGTGAATGGATAAAGAAGATGTGGCACATATATACAATGGAATATTACTCAGCCATAAAAAGAAACGAAATTGATTTATTTGTAGTGAGGTGGATGGACCTAGAGTCTGTCATACAGAGTGAAGTAAGGCAAAAAGAAACAAACAAATACTGTATGCTAACACATATATATGGAATCTAAAAAAAAAAAAAAAGTTCTGATGAACCTAGGGGCAGGACAGCAATACAGATGCAGACGTAGAGAATGGACTTGAGGACACAGAGAGGGGAATGGTAAGCTGGGACGAAGTGAGAGAGTAGCATGGACATATATATACTACCAAATGTAAAATAGATAGCTAGTGGGAAGCAGCTGCATAGCACAGGGAGACCAGCTCAGTGCTTTGTGACCACGTAGAGGGGTGGCATAGGGAGGGTGGGAGGGAGGTGCAAGAGAGAGGGGATACAGGGATAGATGTATATGTATAGCTGATTCACTTTGTTATACAGTGGAAACTAACACAACATTGTAAAGCAATTATACTCCAGTAAAGATGTTAAAAAAAAAAAAAGTTGAGCTTTACAAGGTTAAATAACTCTCCTAAGGTAGAGCTTAAAAGTGATACATGAAGTTTATTAGTGACAGCCACAGTTTTTGGACTCCAGATTCTAGTTCCTTGGCCACTATAGTATAATCTATCCTGTAAATTTTATAAAGATAATTTCTAATCCTTATATGATGCTGCAATAATAATAATAAATACTTCTATATTATTTAGCTTGTGTCAGACATTATTCTAAGTACTTACATATCTTGGCTCATTAAATCCTCACAACTCAATGAGGTAAGTATAATGTTATCTCTTGTTTTCAGATTAGAAGACTAAGGCACTGATGATAAGTAATTCACTAGAGGATGCTTAGATGGTTAAGTGGCAGAATTACACTTCTAATACCCTACAGAAAGAAAGGTTTTATTGACCTCTTTTACCAGTGAGGAAACTGAGGCTCAGAGAGGTGACTAATTCAAGGTGAAGCAACAAGACAGTAGAAACGCGACAAATCTCTCCAATGCTACCACCATAGGCTGAACATTTCCCACTTAGTCCACATTGCTACCAAGTTCTCTACCAAAAAATATGTAGCTTCCTTTAGAGTCATTGACATCATAGAACTGCTAATTCCATAGGCAGAATTTTCTTTATTCCTGAAGTATCTATTATATATCCTTTATTCTACTTTAGAGATTAGTACACACAAATGATGATTAGAATATATATTTCAATCAGGTTTTTAAAAAAAAAAATGACTTTAATATTCTCTAAATTTAACTTTGTTGAAATTTTATGAAGAAAGTGTAGTCCACAAAATAGCTGGGACATAGAATATTAGCTCTGTAAGAATCTCAGACAAAGGCTGGGGGAACTCAACATCCAAGTGAAGGGCATACAGCACTGATGTTTTTTGAATGAGATTGAGAATGTTGATAATAGAAAAGACATACACTGGATCAAACTAATCTCAACCTATGCCAATGTTAGAAGCTTTACCTCCTGAAGGCTAAACAACAACTGTTATGAAGAAAAACAAGAAATAAGAGATTAAAATAGAATTTCCTCACATGGGGGAAAAGCCATGCAGAAAACTCTGTGGGATATCCAATAGCCATGAGTCAGGAAGACCATGATGGAAAAGCAGAGGAAGATTCAGAAGGTCTATGCTAAGAACTGAATGTACTGTGAGAGACCTCTTTCTCATTAAACATCTACAATATTCTCATAAGGGATGAGAAAGCTGGAGAGAATCCGCCTGTAATACACACAGTGGCCGCCTCCATGTTGCCTCTAAAATGAGGCCCCTCTGTTAGCACTTGAAGGCACTTTGGTGAAGACATCCCCCGGCCCAACTTTGTTTTCCGTATTTTCCATCAAAGTTAGACTATTTTTCCTGAGTTCAGGCTATCTCAGCAATAACATCCAAACACCAAAACCTTTGCCAATGTTTTCAATGATTATGTTTTGAATTTTACTCATGCAATCAAGCCTCCTTTTTTTCCTTTTTTCCTCAATACTGTAATCCTTGTTATAAACAAGTATCTGCTCACTCACTAAAATGATGACTATATTCTTTAACTGGTTCATTTTGTCAAAGTAATTCCTTAAGTTCATTTTATTTATTCAGTTTTCAACAACTTACAATACAGATATGTTCTATTCGTTCTTTCACGATGGTTTTGGGGGCTTGGATAGTAATACTTTGTCACAATTTTTCTATGTGAACTGGAATAGCTTTCTCACTCAGGAAAGGAAAACACAATGGCATAGAAACATGGAAATGTCATAGCCTGGCGGACAGCTCCCATTACTCTCAGAACAGTGCCAATGAAACAAAATCTTAAAAAGCAATTATTTTAATATTTCTACACTGGACCTCTCTCATACAGTTAGAGATCTAGGATTTTACAGGACAGACATTGTAGAAACATCTGGGACAGATGAGTTTTTGTTGGAACAAAAAGATTGATCAAATTGAAGACTAATAAATGTGAAAAAACAGCAGGTCATTTAAACTGCCCGACAAATATTAAAATTATTTTTTTAAACTTGTTAGCCCATTTTAAATGCTTATTTTTATTTCTTCAAGGAGAGGCTTCTACATGATAATTGGAAAGACTACTTCATAATTTAATAAATTTTATCTTTAATAGAGTTCACATGTACTTCATTTAAATATTCTCATTCTCAATTCTGCCTCATTGCTCTTAATAGAGTTTCATTGTATTACATAAAATATTTTTTCCTCCTCAACATTCAGCATCTTCAAACAATACCAAAGAGTCATTAACTCTCCCTTTAGTTTCTGCTCAGTCAAGCTGTGTGTAATTAGCTCCTTTAATCTTTTCTCTAAATAACTCTCTCCATTCTCTTAATCAGTTTGTGCATTCTCTGAAGTTTCTTTAATTCACTGGCATTTGTTGCACTGCATTACATGTGGCTTTACAGGTGTAGTATAAAAACTATGTACAGTACACTTAATTAACTACCCTGAAGAATATCTATGGGGAATTTAGAGCCCCAGCAGGTTTATATGACATATTTCACAGGTAACCTGAGGGCTACCAGGTATATAAAACAACTGAGATAAAAGGTCAGAGTCCTCAAGTTCCCTTAAGTCGCCAACAAGGGCACCTGTGCAACCATGACTCAATCAGCAGGAGTTTTTAACAAAAAAATAAAAAGTTATATTTTAACCAGAAATACCTGTCCACACCCCAGAGCCCACTAAGAAATCTTTAAATAGAATTGAGAGAGACCAAGACAAAAAGAAGATAGAGGCAGAGAGATATAGACAACTTAGAAAGTGAAAGAGAATGCTCTGAGCACACAGTTTAATTTTTAATTCTGTTTGAAGTGAATCAATATGCACTAAATGAGAAAGATGTGTAGGCTACCTGGTTGCAAAATTCATCGCTCTTTTGATCACCAGACCCACCTGATCTGAATGTGCCTGAGGTAAAGCTCCTCAGAGACAGGGAATGAGTCTATTATAGTACGTAGTAGAGGCTCTAAAACCAAAAACACTTCTTGCATGAATAAATGAATTCATGGGTGATGCCACTTTCCTGCCCCTACTGCCCACTCCCCTCCCCAAAGCTGTGACACACACTTCAAGAGAACAGGAATATTCTCTGATCAAAGTTATAAAGTACTTCTACCCACCTGATAGAATCCTCATGTACTGTGTGATTTTCATATGAGGTCCTGTGCCGGGCTGTGGCGCAGAAAAGAAAGATAAGAGCTAAAATCTATGACAAGATTTAAAGTACAGATTAATATAATAATAGGGGTAAATGTCACAGCTTTGTACAAAATGAATTGCCCAATAAATAACAAAGAAGGTCAGAGAAGGGAGGAGAGAGAAAAAATGTTGACCAGATTCTAGGGATTAAGCAGATGCTGCAGAGAAATAGGGAAAGGAAAGGAATATTCAGGGAGATGGGCAGTACGCCATGGTGGTTAAGGAAAGAAGCTTTAAGCCAGGTAGGCAGTGGTCTGAATCCAAATTCTGCAGTTTGCTAGTCATGTAACCCTAGACAATTTACTCAGTCTACTACTAAATTTCCTCTTAGTAAAATGGGCATAATAATAATAGCCAACTGTATTGAATGCTCACTGTGTGCCAGCAAACTAGAAATGCTTTACATGAATTAACTCATTTAATCCTCACAAAGTCCAGAAGCTAGATAGAATTAAGAGAGATCATTCCCATAAATTGCTTAGAACAGCACAGAGCACATGGTAAACATGAGGACAGGATTCTCGTTACATCATTATCACCATTTTGAAGATAATAAAAATAAGGTACATAGAGATGTGTGACTTGATCACGATCACACAAATTATAACTAACAGAGACAAGATTAGAATCAGAAAGTTTTTCTAGAGTTCCAGAAACCAGCTTCTTCAAGGTGTGTGCTTTTTTAAGAACCTAATAGCACTGATATGTGCCTGACAATATCCCAAGCACATAGAAAGCCTTAAATATTAGTGACTGTTTCTACTATTTTAGAGTAGACAAAAATTATACAATTCTTAGAGACGGATACAATTCATTCATTCACTTAACTGAAATTTAGAGGGTATCTACATATACTTGGCACTGCACTCAGTCCTGGGGTCATGAATATAAATAAAGCATTGTCCCTGCCCACAAATTGCCTACAGTATATAAAGGAAGTCAAATTCAAAATAAGTAACTGAAATACTCTAAGAAGTGCTCTACAGAAATGAAGATAAAGAAATTACACCTACCTCATTGAATTGTCATGAGAATTAAATTAAGCTGACATGTGTCAAATGCTTAGACTAGTACCTCGAATGTAGTAGTCAGAAGAAATGCACTAGCTATCATTGACTTTATTGTTATTATAATGCTCTGAATGGTGGTATACTTGTGAAGAAAAAGAGAGCAAAATTAGTAAATTGATGGTCTGTTAGCCAAATTAAATTTCCAGTTTTGTTTTGCTTGGCTCACACAGTGGTTGGTTGGTTGGTTGGTTATTTATTTATTTATGTGAATACATTGCCAACATTTAAAAATTAGAATATTACATAAAATCTAGATTTCCAGTATCTCTTGAAAAAAATAAAAATATGAAAGCACATTTCTACCTGGCAAACACTAGCAAGAGCCAGGATTTAACCAGCTCAGAAGGTCTGGATGTCCTCATCCCAATGTATGGTGTAGAGACCAACTTGGAAGCAGCAGGCTCAGGGTCCCACTTGCACAACACCTAGTGGACAAGGAATGATATGGAATGCTGGCCTGAGGACATGCAGAAATTCCCCTATAGATTTATACATTTCCTAAAAATTTATTTATAGGATTTTGGTCATGATCATGAATAGAATTTTTTTCCTATGTCTAAGTGGATATTGCTAAATCTCTAAAGAGGTGGGAATAAAGGTACTGACAACCTTTCCTAATACTGCAAATTGTAGGCAAACCAGAGAATACGAAGCCTGAAGTCTCACTTAAAAAAGAAAAAGAAGGGCTTCCCTGGTGGCGCAGTGGTTGAGAGTCCGCCTGCCGATACAGGGGACACGGGTTCGTGTCCCGGTCCGGGAGGATCCCGCATGCCGTGGAGCGGCTAGGCCCGTGAGCCATGGCCGCTGAGCCCGCAATGGGAGAGGCCAAGCAGTGAGAGGCCCGCGTACCGCAAAAAAAAAAAAAAAAAAAAAGAAAAGAAAATGAAGTTCCTTAGTAAGTTAAAGAATTATCATATGATCCCACAATTCCATTCCTAGGTATATACATAAACAACATAAAACAGCTGTCTAAACAAGAACTTGCACAAAAGTGTTCACAGTACAACTATTCACAATAATCAAAATGTGGATACAACCCAATTGTCCATCAACTGATGGATGGATGAAATGTGGTATATCTATACAGTACAGTGGACTATGATTCAGCCATAAAAAGAAATGAAGCATGGTTACATGCTGCAATATAAATGAACCTTGAAAACATTATGCTGCATGAAAGAAGCCAGACATAAAAGGCCACATATTATGTGATTCCATTTATATAAAATACCCAGAATAGGCAAATTCATAGAGACAAACAGGAAGCAAGTTAGTAGTAGCCAGGGGCTGGGGGAGGGGGAAATGAGTAATTGTGTTAACGGATACAGGGTTTCTTTCCTTCTGGGATGATGAAAATATTCTGGAGCTAGAGTGGTGATAGTTACAAAACACTATGAATGTACTAAAGATTTTATACATTAAAGAGGTTAAAATGGTAAATATTATGTGTATTTTAGCACAATTTTTTTTTTTTTTTTTTTTTTGCTGTACGCGGGCCTCTTACTGCTGTGGGCTATCCCGTTGTGGAGCACAGGCTCCGCACGCGCAGGCTCAGTGGCCATGGCTCACGGGCCCAGCCGCTCCGCGGCATGTGGGATCTTCCCGGACTGGGGCACGAACCCGTGTCCCCTGCATCGTTAGGCGGACTCTCAACCACTGCGCCACCAGGGAAGCCCTAGCACAATTTTTTAAAAAGGCATTATTCACAGGACTTAGGTTCTTTAAGTCCCCCGTATTTGTTCTCTTTTGTCCAAGTATCTTTGCTCAGTAAGCTTCTCTTACATGAATGGATGGTTTAATAAGTGCTATGTGAATGAATATCAAATAATTAATGAGCGAAAGAAAGCATGACCTGATTACTCCTTACCAAGGAGTGTGTCATTTTAACTAACAATATTTTGTGACCAAGAAACATTTGGATATGTTTGCCATTATAAGTATACAAACTAATTCATTAACCCAGAGTACTTCTAACCCCCCTCCTATGGACATAACAATGAGCAATCACATCTCCAGAACCTTTTCTGACACAGGCAGTGAGTCTCAAATGGGCAGAGATGTCTGCCAAAAAAGCAGGTGTTATTTGTTTATGCTCTACTTATAGTTCTACCAAATAAAAGCAATGTCTGAAGGGCTCTGGGCTTGACTTTCCTAAGGACCACTCCACTCTGCATTAACGCACTCTCTTTATTTAAAGATGGCTCTTCTATATCCTGTGTCTACTCTTTTTTATATGAAATATCCCTACGTCTTTCAACTCTTTCCTTCTATACTGTGGTTTCCATAGCATTAAACAACCTGCACACCCTTCCTGGGATGATTTCTCTTTGTTAATGTCCTCAAGGACAGCATCAAAAACTAGGCTCAGAGTTCCAAATGGAGTCCACAAAGGTGCCAGAGAAGGATTTCCAGAGTTCTGGAACCCACACTTGCATTGTTGCAGTTTAAATTAATATGTGATTTAGGGAACACCATGTTATTTGGTCTCCTATTGAGCTTGTTGCCAACAAAAACTTGAAGGTAGCTGTAAATGATTTTTTTTTCAAAAAGGTTAAGGGGGAGACATAGTCATACCATTATATCTCAAAGAAGGGACAGGGGGTAAGAATAGGGAAAGTGGGTCTGGAGAGGCTGGAAAAAAAAAGTGATATAAATAATATAAAAGTGATATAAGTATTTATCTTTCTCTGACTTATTTCACTAAGCATAATACTCTTCAGGTCCACCCATGTTGTTGCAAATGTCAAATTTTCCTTCTTTTTTATTGCTGAGTAGTATTCCATTGTGTGTGTGTATACACACACACACACACACACACACACACACATATACGCATCTTCTTTATCTGTTCGTCTACTGATGTACACTTAGGTTGCTTCCATATCTTGCCTACTGTAAATAATGCTGCTATGAACATTAAGGTTGATGTATCATTTCAAATTAATGTTTTTGTTTTATTTGAATATATATATACTCAGGAGTGGAACTGCTGGATCATATGGTAGTTCTATCTTAAGTTTTTGAGGAAACTCCATACCATTTTCCACAGTGGCTGAACCAATTTACATTTCCACCAACAGTAAACAAGGGTTCCCTTTTCTCCACATCCTCACCAATATTTATTATTTGTAATCTTTTTGATGACAGCCATTCTGACAGGTGTGAGGTGATATCTCATCATGGTTTTGATCTGCATTTCTCTGATGATTAAGCAATGGTGAGCATCTTTTCACGTGCCTGTTGGCCATCTGTATGACTTTATTGGAAAAATGTCTATTCAGGTCTTCTACCCATTTTTTAATTGGGTTGTTTCTTTTTTTGGATATTGAGCTGTATGAGCTGTTTATATAATTTGGATATTAACTCCTTATTGGTTATATTATTTGTGAATATTTTCTCCCATTCAGCAGGTTGTCTTTTCATTTTGTCGATGGTTTCCTTTGCTGTACAGAAGCTTTTAAGTTTAATTAGGTCACATTTGTTTATTTTTTCTTTTGTTTCCTTTGCCTTAGGCGACAGATCCAAAAAATTATAGCTACAATTTATGTCAAACAGTGTTCTGCCTACATTTTCTTCTAGGAGTTTTATGGTTTCTAGTCTTACATTTAGGCCTTTAATCCATTTTGAGCTTACTTGTGTATATGGTGGTGTGAGAAAACATTCTACTTTCATTCTTTTATATGTACCTGTCCAGTTTTTCCAGCACCACTTATTGAGGAGACTGTCTTTTCTGCATTGTAAATTCCTACCTCCTCTGCCATAGATTAATTGGCCATAAGTGTGTGGGTTTATTTCTGGGCACTCTATTCTGTTCCACAGATCTATGTGTCTGTTTTTGTGCTGGTACCATACTCTTTTGATTACTGTAGCTTTGTAGTACAGTCTGAATTCAGGGAGTATGATACCTCCTGCTCTGTTCTTCTTTCTCAAGATGGTTTTGGCTATTCAAGGTCTTTTGTGTTTTCATACAAATTTTAAAATTATTTGTTCTAGTTCTGTGGAAAATTCCATTGATATTTTGATAGGATTGAATTGAACCTGTAGATTGCCTTGGGTAGTATGGTCATTTTAACAATATTAACTCTTCCAATTCACTAACATGATTTATCTTTCCATCTGTTTGTGTCATCTTCGATTTCTTGCATCAGTGTCTTATATCTTTCCAAGTATAGGTCTTTTACCTCCATAGGTAGGTTTTTGCCTAGGTATTTTATTCTTTTTGATGCAATTGTAAATGGGATTGTTTCCTCAATTTCTCTTTTTGATAGTTCGTTGTTAGTGTATAGAAATGTAACAGATTTCTGTATATTAATTTTGTAACCTACAACTTTACCAAATTCATTAACAGCACTAGTAGTTATTTTGTGGCATCTTTAAGATTTTCTATGTATAGTTTCATGTCATCTGCCAACAGTGAGTTTTACTTCTTCCTTTCCAATTTGGATTCCTTTCATGTCTTTTTCTTCGCTGATTGATGTGGCTAGGACTTCCAATACTATGTTGAATAAAAGTGGTGAGAATGGGCCTCATTGTCTTTTTCTTGACCTTAGAGGAAATGTTTCAGCTTTTCACCATTAAGTATGATGTTACCTGTAGGCTTGTCATATATGGTCTTTATTATGTTGAAGTAATGTTCCCCCAGGCCAACTTGCTAAAGAGTTTTTTTTAATCATAAATGGATGTTGAATTTTGTCAAAAGCTTTTTCTGCATCTATTGAGATGATCATATGATTTTTATTCTCCAATTTTTTAGTGTGGTATTATCACATTGATTGATTTGCAGACATTGAATAATTCTTGCATCTATGGGATAAATCCCACTTGATCATGGTGTATGATCCTTTTAATGTATTGTTAGATTCAGTTTGCTAATATTTTGTTGAGGATTTTTACATCTATCTTCATCAGTGATACTGGCCTGTAATTTTCTTTTTTGTGTGATGTTCTTGCCTGGTTTTGGTATCAGGGTGATGTTGGCCTCATAGAAAGAATTTGGAAGTGCTCCTTCCTCTGCAATTTTTTGGAATAGTTTGAGAAGGATAGGTGTCAACTCTTATCTAAACATTTGGTAGAATTCACCTGTGAAGCCATCTGGTCCTGGACTTATTTAGGGGGGGTAGTTTTTAAAATTACTGATTCAATTTCATTACTGGCAATTGGTCTGTTCATATTTTCTATTTCTTCCTGGTTCAGTAATGGAAAATTGTACATTTCTAGGAATTTGTCCTCTTCTTCTAGGTTGTCCATTCTATTTGCATATAATTGTTGGTAGTAGTCTCTTATGATCTTTTGTATTTCTGTGGTTTCAGTTGTAACTTCTTTTTCATTTCTGATTTTATTGATTAGGGCCCTCTCTCTCTCTATATATATATATTTTTGATGAGTCTGGCTAAAGGTTTATTAGTTTGGTTTATCTTTTCAAAGAACCAACTCTTAATTTTGTTATCTTTTTATATTTTTTAGTGTCTGTTTCATTTATTTCTGTTCTGATTTTTACGACTTCTTTCCTTCTACTAACTTTGAGTTTTGTTTGTTCTTCTTTTTCTAGTTCCTTTAGGTGTAAGGTTAGATTGTTTATTTGAGATTTTTCTTGTTTCCTGAGGAAAGCTTGTTTTGCTATAAACTTCCCTCTGGAACTGCTTTTGTTCCATCCCATAGATTTTGGATCATCGTGTTTTTGTTTTCGTTTGTCTCCAAGTGTATTTGATTTCTTCTTTGATTTCTTCAGTGATCCATTGGTTGTTTAGTAGCATATTGTTTAGCCTCTACATGTTTGTGTTTTGGCAGTTTTTTCTTGTTCATGATTTCTAGTCTCATAGTGATGTGGTTGGAAACGATACTTAATATGATTTCAATTTTCTTAAATTTACCAAGGCTTGTTTAGTGGCCTAGCATGTGATCTGTCCTGGAGAATGTTTCATGTGCACTTGAAAAGAATGTATATTCTGCTGCTTTTGGATGGAAAGTTTTATATCTCTATATCTATATCTATCTGTATCTCTATATATCTAGTAAGACTATCTGGTCTAATGTGTCACTTGAGGCCAGTGTTTCCTTACTGATTTTCTGTCTGGATGACCTGTCCATAGATGTAATTAGGGTGTTAAAGTCTTCCTACTATTATTGTGTTACTGTCAGTATCTCCCTTTAGGTTTGTTCATACTTGCTTTATGTATTTAGGTGGTCCTATGTTGGGTGCACATTTATTTGCAACTGTTATATCTTCCTCTTGGATTAAACCCTTTATCATTATATAATGTCCCTCTTTGTGTCTTGTAACAGACCTATACTCAGAAAACTATAAGATACTGATGAAAGAAATAAAAGATGACACAAATAGATGGAGAGATATATCATGTTCTTGGATTGGAAGAATCAATATTGTGAAAATGACTATAGTACCCCAAGCAATCTACAAATTCAATATAATCCCTATCAAATTATTGATGGCAGTTTTCACAGAATTAGAACAAAAAATTTTACAATTTGTATGGAAATACAAAGACCACGAGTAGCCAAAGCAATCTTGAGAAAGAAAAACAGAGCTGGAGAATCAGGTTCCCTGACTTCAGAGTATACTACAAAGCTACAGTCATCAAAATAGTATGGTACTGGCACAAAAACAGAAATACAGATCAGTAGAAAAGGATAGAAAGTCAAGAGAGTAAACCACACACCTATGGTCACCTAATCTATGACAAAGGAGGCAAGAATATACAGTGGAGAAAAGATAGCCTCTTCAATAAGTGATGCTGGGAAAACTGTACAGCTATATGTAAATGAATGAAATTAAAACACTCCCTAATACCATACACAAAAATAAACTCAAAATGGATTAAAGACCTAAATATAAGGCTGGATACTATAAAACTCTTAGAGGAAAACATAGGCAGAATGCTCCTTGACATAAATCACAGCAAGATCTTTTGTGGTCCACCTCCTAGAATAAGGAAAATAAAAACAAAAATAAACAAATGGGACCTAATGAAATTTCAAAGGTTTGGCACAGCAAAGGAAACTATAAACAAAATGAAAAGAAAACCCACAGAATGTGAGAAATATTTGCAAATGAAGCAACTGACAAAGGATTAATCTCCAAAATATACAAACAGCTCATGCAGCTCAGTATCAAAAAAACAAACAACCCAATCAAAAAATGGATGAAAGATCTAAATAGACATTTCTCCAAAGAAGACATACAGATGGCCAAGAGGCACATGAAAAGATGCTCAACATCACTAATTATTAGAGAAATGCAGATCAAAACTACAATGAGGTATCACCTCACACTGGTCAGAATGGCCATCATCAAAAAATCTACAAACAGTAAATGCCGGAGAGGGTGTGGAGAAAGGGAATCCTCTTGCACTGTTGGTGAGAACGTAAATTGGTACAACCACTACAGAGAACAGCACAGAGGTTCCTTAAAAAATAAACATAGAGCTACCATATGATCCAGCAATCCCACTCCTGGGCATACATCCAGAGAAAACCATAATTCAAAAAGATACATGGACCCCAATGTTCACTGCAGCACTATTTACAACAGCCAGGAAATGGAATCAACCTAAATGTCCATCAACAGAGGAATGGATATAGACAATGGACAATGAAATATTACTCAGCCATAAAAAAGAACAAAATAATGCCATTTGCAGCAACATGGATGGACCTATTGTCATAGTGAGTGAAGTCAGACAGAAAGACAAATATCATATGGTATCACTTATATGTGGAATCTAAAAAAAGAGTACAAATGAACTTATCTTCAAAAAAGAAATAGAGTTACAGGTGTAGGAAAGAACCTTGTGGTTACCCAGGGGTAAGAGTGGGGGTGGGGAAATTGGAAGATTGGGATTGACATAAACACACTACTATATATAAAATAGGTAACTAATAAAGACCTACTATATAGCACAGGGAACTCTACTCAATACTCTGCGATAGCCTATATGGGAAGAGAATCTAAAAAACAGTATATGTATATTCTTATTACCATTTCGTTAATTATTCTGGGGTTGTTTTTGTGGCTCTTTTTTGTTCCTTTTGTAAGTCTTCTTTTGTTCTCTTCTATTATAATTTGATGACTGTCTTTAGTGTTATGTTTGCATTCCTTTCTCTTTTTGTATATCTATTATAGATTTTTGGTTCATGGTTACCGTAAGGTTTATATATATAGCAATCTATAAATATACCTGGTTATTTTAAGTTGCTTATCTCTTGATTTCAAACTCATTTAAACAACACTGCATTTTTACTCTCATCCCTTCACAATCACTGTTTTTGACATCTTATTTTATATCTATTTGTTTTGTGTACCCCATAACTGCTTATTGCAGATATAGATGATTTTACTACTTTTGTCTTTTAACCTTTCTACTAGCTTTGTATGTGGTTGATTTACTACCTTTACTGTATATTTGCATTTACCAATGAGCTTTTTCCTTTCGTAATTTTCATGTTTCTAGCCGCGGCGTTTTCTTTTTTGCTTAAAGTCCCTTTAACATTTCTTGTAAAGCTGGTTTGGTGGTGTTGAACTTTTTTAGCTTTTGCTTGTCTGTACAACTTTTGATCTCTTCATCGAATCTGAATGAGAGCCTTGCCAGGTAGACTATTCTTGGTTATAGATTTTCCCCTTTCATCATATATGGTGCCACTCCCTTCTGGCCTGTAGGGTTTCTGCTGAAAAGCAGCTGATAGCCTAATGGGAGTTCCCTTATATGTAACTTGTTGCTTTTTCCTTGCTGCTTTTAATATTTTTATCTTTAATTTCTGCCATTTTAATTACAATGTATCTTGGTGTAGTCCTCCACAGCCTTAAATTCATCACCTCTTTGGGAATCTCTGTGCTTCCTGGAAGTTTTCAGCCTTTATGTCTCCAAATATGTTCTCTGCCCCTTTCTCTCTCTCTTTTCCTTCTGGGACTCCTATAATGTGAATGTTAGTATGCCTGATGTTGTCTCAGAGGTCTCTTAAGCTGTCCTCTTCTTTTCTTTGTTGTGTTCAGCTTCGGTGTTTTCCACTACTCTCTCTTCCAGCTCACTGATCTGTTTCTCTGTATCATTTAGTCTGCTGATTCCTTCTGTAGAAGTTTTCATTTCAGTTATTGTATTCTTCATCTCTGTTTGGTTGTTCTTTATATCTTCTAACTCTTTGTTAAAAACTTCTAACTTCTCACTCTGTTCATCTATTCTTCTCCCGAGTTTTTTGATCATCTTTACAATCATTACTTTGAACACTTTCTCAGGTAGATTGCCTATCTCCATGTCACTTAGTTCTTCTTCTGGGGTTTTATGTTGTTCCTTCATTTGGAATGTGTTCCTCTGCCACCTCATTTTGCCTAGCTTGCTGTTTTTATTTTTGATGTCTCCGGTAGGTTAGTTATGTTTCCTGACCTTGGAGAAGTGACCTTTTGTAGGAGATGTCTTATGCCCCCCAGCAGTGCACACGCCTCTGATCAACAGAGCTATATGCTCTAGGGGTGTCCCCATGTGGGCTGCATGGGTCCTTCTGTTGTGGTAGGCTGACTAATGTGGGTGGTCTGATAGGTGTGACTGGCCCCTGGTCTGGTTCGTTTCCAGGCCGTTCCTTGTGTGGAGACTGATGGCCCCTGGTTGGCAGGACCAGGTTATAAAGCAGTGGCTGCAGGTCCCCAGGGCTAGTGCTAGCTCACTGACAGGCAGAGCCAGGCCCTGAGGTCTGGCTTCAGGGCCCAGGGGTTCCAGAGCTCATGTGGAACTGCTAGTGGTTGGGGCCAGATCCTGAGACAGCTGACTGCAGTGTCCTGGGTGTCCCGAAGTGTTGGCCTGCTGGTGGGTTGGATCAGGGCCCAGCTGGTCATAAGGCTGGTGGTGCCCTGCTGGTGGGTGGGCTCAGTACTGTGACATCAGGTTTCGGGGCTGCAGTGGTTCTGGGCTGGTGTCTGCCTGTTGATGTGTGAGGCTGGTCCTAAAGCTAGAGCAGGCTCACTGGTGCGTTTGGCAGGGAATTCTGGGGGTGCCTGCCCATTGGTGGACAGAGCTGTGTCCTGGGGTCTCTGGATGCAGGGCCCTAGGGGGGTCCTAGTTCTAGTCCTGTACCCGTGTGTGTGGGGCCAGGACTTGGGCACTATGGTGGGCAGGGCCATGTTCAGGGGAAGTTGCAGGCAGCCTGTCTGCTGGTGGGTGGGGCTGTGTCCCTGCCCAGTTAGTTGTTTGGTCCCAGGTATCTCAGCAGTTGCGCCTACAGGCTGGTGGGAGGGTGTAGCGCTGGGTCCTCAGGCCAGTGAGCTAGAAGGAGGATTGAAAAATGGCACTTGCCAGCACCAGTGTCCACGTGGTAATATAAGTATCCCAAAATGGCTGCTGCTAGTGTCTGTGTTCCCAGGGTGAGCTCCAGTTGTCTTCTGCCTCTCTGGGAGACTCTCCAAGATCAGCAAGTCTGTCTGACCCAAGATCCTTTCAAATTAGCACTTCTGCCCTGGGTCCCAGAGCATGTGAGATTTTGTGTGTGCCCTTTAAGAGTGGAGTCTCTATTTCTCCCAGCCCTCTGGAGCTCCTGAAAGTAAGCCCCACAGACCTTCAAAGCCAAGTGTTTTGGGAGCTTGTCTTCCCAGCACAGGACCCTGAGGCTAGGGAGCCCAATGTGGGGCTCAGACCCATTGCTCCTTGGGGAGAACCTCTGCAATTGTAATTATTCTCCCATTTGTGGATCACCCACCTGGAGGTATGGGTCTTGACTATACAACGACCCTACCCTCCTACCCATCTCATGGTTCCTTCTTTATATCTTTACTTGTAGAAGATCTTTTCTGATAGTTTCTGGTCTTTTTCATCAATAGTTGTTCTGTAAATAGTTGTAATTTTGGTCTGCCCATGAAAGGAGGTTAGCTCAGGTTCTTTCTACCTCGCCATCCTGGGACCTCATCCCAATAGTAGAATTTTTCTTAAAGATATTGCAAGAAAATGTCCATATACTGAAGTACTGAGAAGAGGTAAGGAAAGTCTTACTAAAGTAATTATAGAAGAAGTCAGGTCTGCCTCCTTCACTTGTAGTGATTTGGATACTTATCCTTTTGGAGGAAGGTTAATCCTTTTTAGGCACACACACACCACTCTTTACTGCTTGGTCATTATTTCTCAAGCATTTTCCATGGTATTCATCAATCTCTAGTATAGAAGAAGCACCCAGTGAACAGGATTTGTTTTGAAGTTTCATTTACATAGTGAGCAGTCTATTGGTGTACATTTATTTGTGGTGGCTTAGGGGTAAGTTAATAGAGATGAGGGTATAGGCTAAAGTATACCCGAGCCATGCCTTAGAGACCTACTGGTGCCATGGAGAGAACACTACAGGGACAAACAGGAGACACAGCCTTAAATTCATCATCTAACCTCTTTCTTCCTCAGTGTTTTTCCCTTTGAAATGAAATGAAATGAAAGAGTTGGACAAGTTCACCTCTAAGTCCTTCCTACCTATCAAGTTGTATGACCTTAAGAAAATAAGAGGGCTTTCTGTTGCCTGCAGTGTATGAAAAATCAACATGTTGTATTTTCCTAAGATTGTGGATAATACCTAGTCTTATAGCATCTAATGAGGCTTTTCTTGTAACATATTGTTTGAGATACAAAAGATCAGTAATAACATGTGGGCTATCCACAAAAGGTCTACATGCCTTCCTTTTCAAACACTGAATTCTGAATGCCAAAGATGACAAGAGGTGACAGCAGGAGGAGAAAGCAATTCTCAGAAAGGTAATTCAATCTAAGTGTGACACTTAAGGTGTATCAGTACCTGGCAGGAAATCATGTATTCTCTGTAACCTCTTTACATTTCGGTTTTACAGGACTAAAAAAGTAAAGAATCACTTCAGGATATATTATCTAAAGTACTCATCAAAGGGAACTTTAAAGCTTGAATCCTACAATGTACAGGTAACACTAAAGTTTAATATCCTGCTTTATCAATTCAAATTTCTGCATGTTGCATTTTTATAAACATGAATGTTTTTCAATCATCTAATTTCTACATATTCCTCAACTACAAATATACTGTCCATCATAGAAACTTCCTTGTTTCCGTAGTAAGTTGACAGTCAAAATAACCCAAATAAAATTCTAAACCTAAAAAGGATCTCAAAATCCAAGTTATAAAAGCTTAAAATATACAGTCTACTATATATAACATAGATAACCAAAAAGGACGTACTGTATAGCACAGGGAACTACACTCAATATCTTGTAATAACCTATAATGGAAGGGAATGTGAAAAAGGAATTGATATATAATTATACATATGTGTATAACTGAATCACTTTGCTCTACATCTGAAACTAACACAACACTGTAAATCAACTATATTTCAATAAAAATTTTTTTAAAAAACTTGTTTAGAGAAAAAGTGAGCCTGTTTTTATGGTACCATCATACTAGAAATGATCTCTTAATATTTATATTTTATGCTGCTATTCAGTGTAAATTAAAAGCAGTAATGGAAATTTCATTAAAAAACTGTCATTATTAGCATTACTTTAAAGAGAAGAGTATGCTTTAAAGAAATCTAAATGATTCATGTTTATAAAATAATGCTTTTATAGCTTCTCAAATAAATATATCATTTAAAAAAGATTTTATAATCATAAAAGAGTGATGTCTTATAGAACTGAAATCAAAAAATATTCCTTGAATTTCTGTGAATATAACTTACTAAGATAGAATAAAGTTCTTAAACAAATCTTAAGGAATATTAAAAATAAATTAGAAACTAAGGTGTAGCAATTTTAGATTAATCAGATATTTAGCTGAAAGAAATAAGTAGGAATCTCTTCAAGTGCATTTCTCTGAATGTCCATGTTTCCATGGCAACTATCTCTTTCCTTTCCTGCTTCCTAATATCCTCATCAATCAATATTTTATGATAATTGTTTCCATGGAAATTTGAACTTACCTACTTTTTCCCTAGCCTAAATTGCTACCTTCCCAAAAAGTGAACCAAAAAGATATAATTTTCAGCAAAGATTAATTTAGATTAGCCGGGACAAATTATTTTTAAATGGTTTATTGTCATTTTGTGTTTCACTTTACCACCTTCACTGCCCCCAGCTTCCCACTCCATCTATTTCTCCCTCTGCCATTCTCCTGTGTATTGACACATTTTTTTTCTCCAGCTTGCAAATCTGTC
This sequence comes from Tursiops truncatus, assembly GCF_011762595.2. NCBI lineage: Eukaryota > Metazoa > Chordata > Mammalia > Artiodactyla > Delphinidae > Tursiops > Tursiops truncatus. Next base: position 127,336,434 of record NC_047034.1, read on the forward strand.
TCTTCCACCCTCAAAGACTTTCCTCCATGAAGTTACAGACTATATATAGTAACAAGAACACTTATATATTCCAACTAAAAATTGCAGCAGATCTTTTCCTCCTGAAAAAAATGTACATAGACGTTAATCAATCTAGTTTAACATATTTATTGAGTACTTGCCCTGTATGTTACAGGTATTGAGCTGAGTACCTGTCAATATGATTAAGAGTAAATGGTGGCATTTGCTCCAAGAGTTCACAGCCTTGTAAAGGTGTAAGGACATGAAACAAATACTTTCAGAGTACAAAGTGTACAGACACACTATTTATCCTAATCAAGGTTTCACAGTCCTGCTGGATAAACACACAAATACCTCACACACACACACACCCACACCCACCCACCCACACACACAAATACAAGCATGAAGAAGCATGGAATAAATATTAGAACAGAGATTTGAGCAAAGAATTAAAAGACAGTAAATCTGATTTTTAATAATTATATGGACAGAAATATACCCAAAATGGTTTAAATGAGAGAATATAAGGAAAGTAAGTATTTACAAAGTAAGTAAGTAAGTAAGTATTTACAAAGTTAATACTTAGATTCCTCCTGGAATTTTTTTCTGATCCAGACCCTCAGTATCCCCTAAAATGAAGATTAACTTAGGCGTCACTCATTTATACCCTGTGACACTTTTTTATAAACCTACAATGGTATTTATCAAACTCAATTTTAGAGATTTTCTTTTCTCTGCCCTTACTAGATTTTCAATCTGGGAGAGCAGGGAGTATGGTCATTTCATCTCCATAATGCTATAGTGTCCAAACACAGTACGTGTTTAAAATATACATAAAATACATGTGCGGCAGTATGTATATAAAATAAATGTTCAATCTTTACTAGAAAGACAGAATCATAAATAATCAGAGATATAATGTGTAAGAATTAGTATAATGCAAAGGTAATCATAGCAAATACTAAAAGCAGAAATACAAAAATGTGCTAAAGAAGATCTGAGAGTAGGAATTAATCCTATGATAATCAAGAAAATTGTCTTAGTGGATGGTAACAATTTGAGTTATCCTTTGAAGTTTCTTTAGGATTTCATCCTACAGAGATAAGGCAGGATGGTGGGACATGATGAGTGACATCATGGAAGCAGGATAGAAACAGCATGCTTAGAGAAAGATATGCTTTGACTGGATGTCAAAGACATAGCTGAGGGAATGAGGTTGGAAAAGTGGATTGAACTATGGTCAGAGCTTGACTGCTGATGGACTTCAATACCCAAAATTAAATAGACAATAGGGAACCATGTAAGGACAGAGCAGGGGGTTAACACAGTCACCAAACAGAAACAGGCCTTATCTGGAAACCGTTCTTAGAAAGCTTCCTGCATGTCTCACCTACTCTTTGTTATACAATTCTTACTGCATTTATCAGATAGATATCCATCTGGTCCTGGCACCTATCTGTACAATTAAAAGCTTTATTCACTACCTGTCTTATAAAAGAATTGAATTCTTCTAATTCAGGACTTTATGAAGACAACATAAAATTTAATTCAAAGGGATTTAGCCACTCTGTGAGGTGAAACCTATGTACAGTTAACCAAACAGTGAACTGGACATAAACCTACTGTCTATAAACCATAATAAATATACTTGTGGTTCTGGTATTAAGGAATTGACCAAACAATGGGAAATATCTATGTCTTGATCCCATTTTGGATTTTCCATCTCTGTGATCCTGGATTGGTCTTCTTGAGTGTCCCATTATATTTGACATTCCATGTCAGTCTATGATTTTATATAAAAGTATGGTCTGTATTAAGGATTATGTTTAAATAAGAAGAATTTTTCCATATTTCCATCTGCAATTATTCAAAGTTATTAATTAATACATCAAAACATATCCTATTTCCTCAACCCAGAGATATGAGTTATTGTAAGACAAATAATTAATTTAATATCCCCCTCCATGCCCAGGCAGGAGATAAGACATTAAGCTCAACTGTAAGGTCAATTCCAAATTCAGAAATTTTAAACTACAGATTTTGAAAGGGGGAGGAAGGGTTGAGTGTGCTTTGGTTTTTAAAAATATGGTAAGTTATTATCTCAAAAATCCTATCAACTCTTCCCCAACTCTGTTTCTATAGTTCCAGCTATTGGTTATTTCTGATAGCTGCTGCACAAATCTCCATGGAGGGCTCCTCTTCTTAAGTGCTTACTTGGCAAAACACTTGCTGACTCTTACCCTGCTTTCCTGGGAATAGCTTCACTGGTTTTGAGCTGTATTTCTGCTCTGTGTTATTCTTTCAGTGAGAGTTCTCTAAGCTGTGCTGTACTCCTGGCTTTTTAGTGAGACAGGACCATCATATCCTCAAGGCACTGACTTTGGTTGCTCTAGCTTATGTGTTCCCTAGCTTTAGGAATTTAATTTTTTCTGTGTAAGTAGTGCAAAATAGAAACAGCAGTTAAAATATATCAAATGCTATGCACTGAAAAACAACAACAAATTCCATTCATTTTCCTACTAAATTGTCAGAGTAATCTTGTGAAGTTCTATTACATTTTATATTTTACATATAAGAGAACTGAGTCTCAGATCAAGCAGCATGTCTAAAATCATATATCTAGTTAGGAGTCTGAGCCAAAATTCATATTTAAGCCATTGTAACTCCAAAACCAATACTTTTTTTCTTTTTTTTTAAATTAAATTTTATTTATTAAATTTTTTATACGGCAGGTTCTTATTAGTTATCTATTTTATACACACCAGTGTATACATGTCAATCCCAATCTCTCAATTCATCACACTACCACCCCACCCCCACTTTCCCCCTTTGGTGTCCATACGTTTGTTCTCTACATCTGTGTCTCTATTTCTGCCCTGCAAACCGGTTCATCTGTACCATTTTTCTCGATTCCACATATATGCGTTAATATACGATATTTGTTTTTCTCTTTCTGACTTACTTCACGCTGTATGACAATCTCCAGGTCCATCCACGTCTCTACAAATGATTCAATTTTGTTCCTTTTTATGGCTGAGTAATATTCCACTGTATATATGTACTACATCTTCTTTATCCATTCGTCTGTCGATGGGCATTTAGGTTGCTTCCATATCCTGGCTATTGCAAATAGTGCTTCAATGAACATTGGGGTGCCTGTGTCTTTTTGAATTATGGCAAAACTAACATTCTTAAATACTGGGCTTCAGGTGCTGTGCCTTCAGAAGATTAGCTGAGGAGGGTGAACAAGAGATGTAAGGTATGAAGGACTGAAAAGCAGAAATGGACATGAAGCTTTAACTTTGTGGTCAGAATGAAGAAAGCCAACTGGTATTTATGTGCATAATTATATTCCGCAGCTTTTAAGGAATATATGTCTCCACCTGGAATTTTCCAATTTGATTTACATTTTTCTGAATGTTTACACATCACATCTACATTAACATTTCAACAAAGCTTAGTGCCAAAGTAGTTATATTCAAAGGCAAAATCAGTTTTGTTTACTCAACAGAAATACTACCAATCATTTCCTACTTATGCTGGAAATAATTTGTCTTTGAATACTTAAGAATTTGTATAAAAAATACTACTCAACAATTTGCAAGGCTTCAGGGTAAGCTTTTTTTTTATGTAATCAATGATATAAAAGTAAATGTAGAAGATTATATACTTGTAAACAGTAGATTAAAAGCACATTAGAGCAGAATAGTTCTTATGACAAAATAAGTTAATTCAGTGGGTCCAAGACATATTTCTTTCTCATTTCCACTATATCTACATGACTCCAAAATAAATAGTTAGCTTAGGAAATGGGGGAGCAGTAACCTTATTACTAAGCACAACAAAATTAATTAAGGAAATGAGAACACTCATCACTGAAAATGAATAATTAAGTGCTTAATAAGGATTGGATGAATAAATAAATGATCAAATTACTTATACATATTCTATTTTTTAAACATACAAATTACTTATACATCTTTATTTCTTTCATTCTAATTCTTGTTCCTGGAAGGAAGAATAAGGGCACCCAAAAGAAGACTGGATAAGCCATTCAGTATAACAAAAATTGGATGAAGCTTTTCTAAACTAAAAACTATTAACACACAAATGCACCAAAGGTGACACAAAGGTATCACTAAACCTTTTGGTACTAAGGTTAAATGACAGTAAAATTCTAACACCTACGTGGGGTATTAATATTTAAATTTAACCCCAATAACTAATTAATTATGAAACGGTAAGCACATAGTAAGCACATGTGCTATTATTCACTGAATATCTACCTCTTAAAAACGTACTGGATAATGAATAAAACACTAGACCAGGAATTTGAGAACTGGACTTTAGTCTCCACTGCACTTAGACTAGTTGAGTAACTAGGACAAGTCTGATCCACTACTTTGATTCCCTCTTCTGTATAGAAGGAGTTTGGACCAAATCACTCAATGATTTCTAAAGCCTCTTTCATCACTGACATTCTATGATAATATTGTGTGATCACACTACAGAGACTGTCAAAGAAGTATAACACAGCTCTGACATTCAAAGTATAAATTACACTTACTGAAAAAAGAAGAACAACATACAAAAATGACACCCTGGACCCAGATATTGATTTTTTTTCATTTTATTTTGCTTTCCTTTGGTTATAAATTCTAGATCATAAGCTATTTCCCAACTCAAGTTATTCAAAATTGAAATACAGCCACCACGTATATCGTTTCAACAATTCTAAAATGCACATTTTTTCACATTTTAGTATTTCTGAAATCAGGATGTTACTTAAATTGATGACATATTCAATGGCATATGGTAATAGTCATCAGTAAATATTTTGTTCCATGAATGAATGAATGAAATAATAAAAGATTGATGTGAACTAAGAACAAGTTGATTTTAGTCTCTAATTTCATTTCTATTAATGAAACCATAAGGAATTTCTTTCATATTTAAAAGAATAAATTTAATATATTATTCTTGAAAACTATCTGTGTGCAAATGCTGGACTTTGATTTTAAGTATTTAAAGAAAAAGTTCTACACAGAAACCTAAGGAAGTACATAAAAGTGTTTTAAATATTAATAAAACATATCAGCAAATTATATACTTATTACATTTAAAAGCAACCAAAATGTTTATCTTATTCCCAAATTCACGTTTCAGAGTTGTAATATGGGAAAAGCAAAAATAATTTAGGTGAAAACACTGCAAATTGTTTTGGAAAGTTTTGTGTGTGTGTGTGTGTCTTTTTTATATATATAGCCAATATTTTATAATAACTTTAAATGGAGTATAATCTATAAAAATACTGAATCACTATGTTGTACTCCTGAAACTAATATAATATTAGAAGGTGTTTTTTTTTAGTCCTCTGATTCTGTAAGAAATACCAAAGACATAAATCTTATAGAATATATTTTAAACAAATGCTACTAATAGGAGTTGGCACTCAAGTTGAAATATATGGTATAACATTCTAATAAAGACTGGGGATCAGAATGCAAAATGCAAGAAATCAGTAAGGCATACTGCAACTTTAGAGTTCCATATAGGTAGCAGGAAAAAATAGACTTCAGAGTCCCAGAAAACAATAGACCATGAGGACAAGTACCAGTGAGAAAACTTCTGGTAAGTGGTCTGAGGAGAGAGCTCCACCTGGCTTCCATTTGGACTTGACCAATGGTAAACACCAGCAGGTAGCCATAGGGCAAAAGAGACCCATGCTATGGATATTTCTTCTGCATATCCTTCTAGCTCTGGACTGCTCTCTTTTCTTTGCTTTTTTTCTTTTCTTTAAGTAGTCATGACCTTCCATTTCCACATCTCCTTTGGGCGGGTCTTTAGCTTCAGCTCATAGCCCATTAACACTCTTTTACTTCTTGCCACTTCAGGCCTAGGTTTCTCACTGCTGTTAGGCTCTTGGTGTCTCATAGACCCTCGCTTTGTCCCCTACTTTGACCACACCTCTGTAAGAAGTTCCATCACTAACATCTCCTTATTACAACCATCTGATTTGAATTCTGTTTTTGCTGTCTGACTAACAAAGGCTAGGAGAAACCCAGGTGAAACCTCCAGTATGAATAATCTTGAGGAGTATGAAAATCTAATTCTGTTTAATTATACCTCAACATTTTTTTCACAACTTACCTCATTACTCTCAGGAGAAAAGCACTGACTCAAGTATCAGTGACTATTGTTAATCCTGACCTTTCTGAAACCTCATTAGGATGTTCAGCATTGACAGTTCTAACTCATTTCAGTAGTAAACATGCTGGATGTTCTTTATGGATTACTTTCTGCAAGAGCATCGTCTATAAAACAGTCAGCTTCTGATTTGGTAGTTTATTTATTTTAAAACATTTAGAAATTTTCTACTTTGAAATTTAGAAAATGAACATACCAAAAGGAAAAAATAAACACTCCTTTACTCAATGTTATTTTTTAAAATAATAATTGCTCTATTTGGGGTATAAGCTAAGCTTTTCTAGGACTTGAAAGAATATTAATTAAATCATTTATCCATAATATAATAGTATTTTAGATAGGTACAATGGTGCCTGGAGGGTTTCTGAGACCTCAGGGGCAGCATATATGGTAGATTGGTGGTACCTAGGGAAAGGGGGCTGGAGCAGGAAAGAAATGACAGATGTCGCATAAGAACTGCCTGACAGGTGACCAGACACGCTAAAGAGCACCTGGACGATAACCCCTTATCCTCTTTATGTTGTAGGCTTAGTAGCTAAGTGGCTTATTAGCCAGGGACGTATATAATTTTTCTCAGGACTCAAGGCTTTCCAAATTGGCAAGGCAACCAGAATAATAAGTAGCATGAGAACAGCCTGCTTGTCAGGAAGTGCAAGGTCATAGCCAGTGTATGGGAAACAGGCTCCAGATACTCCTAGACTCACATACCTAGGAAACCAGCCAGAAGGTTGTAAGTCAGATGCTCCTGGCTCCCAGATTTCTGTAACTCAACTTACATCACTTGAGACACTTTGAAAAATAAAGCCTTGTTCTCACAGTCATCAAAATGCCATCCTTTACAAAATTGCTAAAAAGCAGGCAACATCACCAGTGTCTGAGGGTCCTCCACCTTGCTTTTTTATGGCCTTTTGTTACCAGGGCTTAAGATTTTAGATATTTTTATTCCACATCAAAACAAGACTCTTGTGACATTCTTTGTATACTTAGCATTTGCATGGTTCAAGGCAGAAACCCACGTCCTTAACGCTTGTTTACTGTGTTGCAGCTTCCCTGTGAGAACAAGAGTCTTTTCATCTTCACTCACACTCACTCATTCATGCACCTACCCCATTGTTTATTTTATTTCAGTAAGCCTTTCTCAGGTGTGTAATACACGCCAAAAACTATCCTACGAGATACATCAATAGATTATACCTTTGTCAAGTGTCTAGCTTTGAGGAGTTCAAGTTTTGTGTGAAGGTAAATAAATTGTAAAACCAAGAATATGACACGGAGGACAGCTATGGACTGAGTACACAGATGATGGGAGTAGCTAATACTTCCTGGAAGACATGAAGGAAGCCTTCAGGGAGAGTGATACTGGAGTTGGATTTAAAGAATGAATACGTTGGTGAGAATGTAAATTGGTGCAGCCTCTATGGAGAACAGTATGTAGGTTCCTTAAAAAACTAAAAATAGAGTTACCATATGATCCTGCAACCCCACTCCTGGGCATATAACCACAGAAAACTATAAGTCGAAAAGATACATGCACCCCAATGTTCATAGCAGCACTATTTACAACAGCCAGGACATGGAAGCAACCTAAATCTCCAGCGACAGATGAATGGATAAAGAAGATGTGGTGTGTATACAATAGAATATTACTCAACCATAAATAAGAATGAAATAATGCCATTTGCAGCAACATGGATGCAACTAGAGATTATCATACTAAGTGAAGTAAGCCACACAGAGAAAGACAAATATCATATGATGCCACTTATATGTGCAATCTAAAAAAAAATACAAATGAACTTATTTACAAAACAGAAATAGACTCACAGACATAGAAAGCAAACTTATGGTTACCAAAGGGGAAAGGACGGGGAAGGGATAAATTAGGAGTTTGGGATTAATACATACACACCACTGTGTGTAAAATAGATAACCAATCAGGACCTACTGTATAGCACAGGGAACTATACTCAATATTGTAATAACCTATAAGGGAAAAGAATCTGAAATATATATATATTTATATATTATATATATATATATTTATATATATATATATATATATATTCTGAGTCACTTTGCTGTACCCCTGAAACTAACACAACACTGTAAATCAACTATACTTAATTTTAAAAATAAAGAATGAATAGGCATTCTCTGGTATAAAGTGGGAGAAGAGCTTGTCAATATGTTGCCACAGCAGGTGCAAAGGCTTAAAGGCAGAAAATAATATTTTTTCCTTGTATCTTCGGTCCCTAACCCCTACTTCAAGGCAACACCCATCACCTCTGAGAGAGTCATGTTAATTCAGAGAGAGGGGTGGCAGCACTTTCTAGGGAAGACTGTCTCACTGAAGCTCCTCAAAAGACCTAGCTGGAGATTTCTCTGTAGAAATGAATACCAGCTCAATGGCCTAACTGTTAGAATAAAGATTATTTTTTCATTGTTTATAAGATGTTTGAATTTAATTTTTAAAAATCCCTTAATTCTTAAAACAGAGGGTTGAAATGGATAAATATGGAGCTATGATTAATTATGAGACGGATCAAATATAAGAAGGTATAGAAGTTTGAAACGTAGGTGTCTATTTTAATTCAAGCATCAAAAATAGCTCTACAATACTCTTCTCATTTATATGCACTCACATTCTTTCATGACTGGAAGAAACAGAAGTGGACATTTAACTATTGGATCGAGAATGTGTATTCAAAGAACTATATCGTCCATCACGTGGTCTCAACAGAAAGGCTGGAGAATTGCTGATCCATCTATTTTCTCTGCCCTTCCTTAAGTTTATGGAGGACTTGGGCCTATTGTCCAGGGACACTTTAGCAGGTTTACATTCTTATAAATAACTCTAAGCACATTGGAGAAACTGATTTATTCTATTCAGAAAATTAGAAGGGAATAATAGAACATGCAAGGGGCTTGATCTGGGTTAAAAAAAGCACAATGTATTTTAAAAATCATCTTAAGCACCTCATTTTACAACTCAATGTCAGGTCAGGTTGACTATTCTTTTTGTGAAGACTCCCTATCAAAAATGCTGGGATCCATTGATATAAATGCTGCTAAGCATGAAAATTTTGATATCATCCCTGATTCCAAGACTATTTATAAAAACATTATATCCCTTACCACCTGTGCAAATTCAATAGTTTAACAATATCAATAACCAATTTCACTGACCTAATCATTTCCAAGCTTTGCAAAGCATCACTTCAATTCATTATATTTGTTACATTCCTAACTGAAATGCTTTAACACTGGAACCATTCTGAGGTATTCAGCTAAATTTTGATCAATATATACAATTATATTCTGTTACAACTGAGTAGCAATTGTTAAAAACACAGTAGCTGTGTTTGTTTTTTCTCGCCACCACATCTCCAGCAATGAATGAATGGAGGAATGAAATGTCTGTTAGGTGGAATGTTGAGCAAGGCAGGTCATGGAAATGAGTTACAAGGACAGTAAAGCTTGTTGCAATTAGGCGTTAATAAGAAGCTGGCAACAAAGAAAGATCATACATTTGGAGAAGCTGCCAGAATTTTGACTGTGACAGAGCACGGTCAGGACAGTAAAGAACTGTTGACAAAGTGGACCAAGACACCAACACAATAACCAGGGATGCTTTTGTAGACACTGTGAGTCATCATCATACTGCAGCAGTGAATGTGTCACATTGTAACCATCACTTTGTGGTTTAGAGTGTTTTTCAGTCTTCTGATTCCCTCAAGTGTATTGCCCAAACTTACAGCTTTCACGAGTATGTTACAAACATCAAAGTTTTTGAGAACTATTCCTCTAAGTCCTAATATCCCCATTAAAAAATGAAGAAGTTAGGAAAGACTAGTGTTTCCCAACCTTGACTACACATTAGAATTACCTCTGGAGCTGTCAAAACAAAAGAAAGAAATAAACAAACCCTAAACCAGAGGCCAGGAACCACTTTTAGCTCAAGTAAAAAAAAAACCCTGAGTACAGGATCCAGACCTGGATTTAATTTTTAAATTAAAAATTCCAAGTGATATTCAGGGTTGAGAACCAATGAAACAAATAATTTTCACCTTCTCTTGCTCTAGTATCTTATCATACGACTTAGTAAGAAACTAGACAAGAGACACATTCCCATCTTCACAGTTTTGTGAGGGTTTTAAGTTTGGTCTATTTCAAATCCTAGGGCACAAAATGAATGCTATCTATTACGAGGCAGCTGGGTGCAAATAAGCTTCGCAAGGTCTTAGCTGATCGATGTTTTAATAAGGTCAGTGTACAGACTAGCTGTACCAACAGAACAACCAACTACCAGGCTCTGCCACATGTGGGAGGGCTGCATAAACACCTACACTCTTTAGTCACCTTTCATCAAAAGGGCTCATGCCTAGAACATAGAGATCCTTGCTAATAAACATGTGTTTCACTGCACTCAACTGGGGATGTGAATTATAATACAAATAGTCAACAGTTTTAAATACGTAAGTGCATTTCATTGGATTTGCAATTGATAATGCAATCCAGATACCGAAAGTTTTCTTTTTAGAAACCTGTTAACACACGTCATTGCTTTTCATATAATCTTAACATTGAAGGGTTTTTGAAAGTTAGCTTGTCTAATATCCTACCAAATTTCAACCCAAGGTTGAAATTCCATTCTAGCATACTTTACAGACCTCTGCTTAAACACATCCTCTCGTGGGTCAGCCCGACTTTCAAGCGTCACCAGTTTCGCTGTTATCTCTATTAGGATGCTCTTTGGTAAACTTAAAATAAATTTCCCTCATCTTTCACATCATCTCCTCTTCCTAATTCACCTGAAGCCACATAGAACAAGTCTAATTTCCTATACTGTCTGAAAGCATTCTAAATTCTTGGAAGAGACCTGTACAGCATCTTTAAGCTGTCTCCCCAGTGTACCCTCCCCAGTGTACCCTTCAAAGCCTCTTCTGTATTCCATACCATGATGCTGATGTATGGAATGCCATTTTTATTTAGGTGCTATAACTACTACAGTTCCCGTGATTAGCAGCCAACAGTTTACCTGTCAAGTAGAAAAATGCATTTTGTAAAGAAACCCAGAGTATCTCCTGCTTTTTATTTTAACCAAGATATTATAGTGTTTGGTTTGCTTGCCTAGACAAAATTATCCATTTTTTCATGGCTCAGGAAATAGAATATTAGCAATTTTCAAATGCTAAAATGACTAAAGTATTCAACATTTTGCAAACTAGATGAATAAGCAACCCCTCCACTTCTGCTCCTGCTCTTAAGACAAGCAAAGACCCATTTGGGGAACCAAGTGTGATCACTTTTAAATTGCTTCTGCATGAACATCACTATTATGTCCCTCTCTCCCTGGAGGTAATTAAGAACTTCTAAAACAGATGTTCATAAGCAGTAAGAGGATATTGAAAATCTCTCCCTTTTTGCTAGCACAAAACTCAAGGTTTCCTCTAGTGTATTAGTTTAAGTAAAATAATAAGATTCAACAGATTACATGGCCATAATATTATCTTTCACTAATTCCAAACAATGACTGTAACTCACAGCACTGCAACAGAGCCTTGAAAAAAAAAAACAAGAAAAAAATCTTAAAATTGGACAAAAGCTTAGACACTTTATAGTTCAACCTCCTCTCCATCCTCTTCTTCATGAAACTGAGAAGTCTTTACTTTTAGTGGGAGGACAGTCTGAACTCATGTCCAAGAGACATCAGATGTTTGGCTCCTTCTTTAGAAAGCATGGCCACTTGAATAACCACTTCCCCAAGCTGTAAGAACACTAGTGCAATAAAATGATAAATGCTATATTGCAAATCAATTTCCATCACTATCAAATCTGAAGACAGTATAAAATCACGATATTTAATCCATCCCACCCAGTTCTTTCCTCTCCACTCAAATAGGTTAAAATTTGTCATTCTCACATTCTCCTGGGTTCACATTTCTGGCTGTAGACAAGACCTAATCTCTATCTGGTGAATAAAGAGGCTTTGTCATTTTCAAGGGGTGGGTTCTAGAGCTTTCTTGAAAAAGGACAAACAACCTAGTTGCAGCTGATCGAATATGCTGCCCACTTCTATCTCCACTCTTCTGATGGCATATCAATGTTGCTCTAAACTTTCTCTTATGTCTATTTTACCTATTAATCTGTCTCTTATCAAGAAGGGTACCCCTCTTCCAGGCTCAGAAAGAGGGAAAGGACCAAGCAGGGGTGGCCTCACAAGCAAGAGACACTGACCTCCCACTTAATATTTAAGAATCTGAACATGGTTGCCTATATTCTCCTACAGCTGAAATGACCGATTAAATCATCTAAAGCAGCACTGTCTAGAAGAATATAGTGTGAGACACAAAAGCAAATAACATATGTCATTGTAAATTTTCTAGTAGCCACATTAAAAGAAGTAAAAAGAAACAAGTAAAATTAATTTTAATATTATACTTAGCCAAATATATCCAAAATATTATCATTTCAACATATAATCAATACAAAACTTACTATGAGGTTTTTGTTTTTTTTTAAATTTATTTGTTTTTGGCTGCATTGGGGCTTTGTTGCTGTACGAGGACTTCTCATTGCGGTGGCTTCTCTTGTTGCAGAGCACGGGCTCTAGGTGCGCGGGCTTCAGTAGTTGTGGCACGCGGGCTTCAGTAGTTGTGGCACGTGGGCTTAGTTACTCCGCAGCATGTGGGATCTTCCTAGACCAGGGTTTGAACCCGTGTCCCCTGCATTGGCAGGCAGATTCCTAACCACTGCGCCACCAGGGAAGTCCCTCTATGAGGTATTTAACATTATTTTTTCTTTGTATGAAGTTTTCAAAAGCTGGTGTGTATTTTACACTTATATCACATCTCAGTTTGGACTAACCACATTCCAAGCGCTCATAGTCACATATGTGGCTAGTGGCTACCATATTAGATAGCACAGGGAGAGTGCTACATCTCTCTGTTCTTTCAGGGAAAAAAAAAGTTATTGTATTATATATTTTAAATGAAAGAACAAATTTTATAACATGTTAAAACTCTTAGAATTTAATAGGTCCTATATATTTTTCTTCCTAGTTTTTGCATAATACCTAGAGTTACAAGTAGCAGTCAAGGACATTTGAGAAAGGTCTTATATCCACTAGTCGTACAAAATTTAGTCCTGAAGCTTCAGAACACAGTGATAAAAATAAAGCCAGATTGGGAACCACAAGACATAATTTATTGGTTGTAGTCCCTTCTGAATCAAATAAGAGCTGTTGGCATTCATGAAATATATTATGCCATAGTAGTTTAAGAATTAATCTTGGCAGAACTGTCATTTATGATTTAATTTTCACAGAACAACTTACTTATAAACTGTTTCTGAAGTCAGGGTTGGATTACTATGGTGTGTCTGCTCCTGGAATTCTATTTGGGCTTTTACCTTGCTCACTGCTGTTTGGCCAAAAATTGTTTTAAATTCTCCAGGATTCCACTGTAAGAGGTACCTTAAAAACAATGTAATACAACCAAAGAAAATGAGCTGTCTCCTGATTCCACATTATATAGGGAAATCTTAAAAGACATGAGTATATATGTGTTAGCTTCCAAAAGACTCCCATCCTTTAAAAATGGCTTATGTCATAACGCTAGAACAATGCTGAGTACAAACAAAGGAAGAAAGTGTCCTTATCCTCAAGAAATGTGCAATCTAAAAGGCTGTACCCCTGAACTGAATATAATATTGCAAATCAAATATACTTCAATAAGTAAACAAATATTTAACAAAAAAATAAAAGGGGGAAAAGTCTGGCAGAACTAGTCATGACTAATGTGATAATATAGTAAGAAAATGGCTATTCTTTTTAAACTGAAATATAGTTGATACACAATATTATAGTAGTTTCAGGTGTACAACATAGTGAGTCAATATTTTTATACATTATACTCCATCAATAGTTATTATAAAATATTGCCTATATTTTCTGTGCTGTATGTTGCAATTTTGTATCTTATTTATTTTATACCTAGTAGTTTGTACCACTTAATCCTCTTCCTCTGTCTTGCCCCTCCCTCCACCACTCTCCACACTGGTAACCACTAGTTTGTTCTCTGTATCTGTGAGTCTGTGTCTGTTTCGTTATATTCATTACTCTGTTCTATTTTGCAGATTCCACATATAAGTGAAAACATATAGCATCTGTCTTTCTCTGTCTGAAGCATAATACCTTCCAAGCCCATCCATCTTGTTGCAAACGGCAAAATTTATTCTTTTTTAATGGCTGAGTAGTATTTCAGTGTGTGTGTGTGTGTGTGTGTGTGTGTGTGTGTGTGTATACCACATCTTCTTTATACATTCATCTGTTGATGGTCGCTTAGGCTGCTTCCATACCTTGGCTATTGTAAATAATGCTGCTATGAACATTGGGTGCATATATCTTTTCGAATTAGTGTTTTAATTCTTTTGGATATATAACTAGGAGTGGAATTACTGGATATTATTAATTTTTTTTTTTTTTTTTTCGGTACGCGGGCCTCTCACTGTTGTGGCCTCTCCTGTTGCGGAGCACAGGCTCTAGATGCACAGGCTCAGTGGCCATGGCTCACGGGCCCAGCCGCTCCGCGGCATGTGGGATCTTCCCGGACCGGGGCACGAACCTGTGTCCCCCGCATCGGCAGGCGGACTGTCAACCACTGCACCACCAGGGAAGCCCATAGATATTATTAATTTTTGAGGAACCTCCATACTATCTTCCATAGTGGTTGTACCAATTTACATTCCCACCAACAGGGTACTAGGGTTGCTTTTTCTCCACATCTTTGCCAACATTAATTATTTGTTGTCTTTTTGATGACAGCTATTCTGACTGGTGTGAGGTAATTTCTCATTATAGTCTCGATTTGCATTTCCCTGATGATTAGTGGTATTGAGTAGTTTTTCATGTGTCTGTTGGCCATCTGTATGCCTTCTTTGGACATCTTCTCACACCATATACAAAAATAAACTGAAAATGGATTAAAGACCTAAATGTAGGATCAGAAACCATAAAACTTCTGGAAGAAAACATAGGCAGTGTACTCTCTGACATGTCTTAGCAATATTCTTTTTGGCAAGGAAAGGAAAAGCAAAAATAAACAAATGGAACCTAACCAAACTTAAAAGCTTTTGCACAGCAAAGGAAACATCAACAACATGAAAAGACAACCTACCAAATGGGAGAAGTATCTACAAATGATATGTCTTATAAGGGGTTAATATCCAAAATATATAAAGAGCTCATACAAATCAGTTTCAAAAAGCCACACATGGGCGGAAGACCTGAATGGCTATTATTCTTTACAGCATCTCTGGCACTTAGCAAAGTTCCTGGTATATACCAATGAATGTTCATGATACAGCAAACTGAGGGCTTCCGTAAACAAATTTGTCTTCGGTAGGGGATGGTAATTTAAACATATATTACACATGTAACATAACAGATCATGTAGAATAAATATAACGATAAAAATAAATGTACTTCCCTCAATGTGATATGAAATGTGTACATGCTTGTATTAATTTTTTATTGCTGCTCTAACAAATTACCACAAAATTTAGTGGTTAAAACAATGCAAATTTATTATCTTACAGTTCTGGAAGTCAGATATCTGACATAAATCTCATTGGGTTAAAATCAAGGTGCTGGCAGGGCTGTGCTCCTTTCTGAAGGCTCTAGGGGAGAATCCTTTTCCTTATCTTTTCCAGCTTCTAAATGCTGCCTGCCTGCATGTCTTGACTCATGGCCACTTTCCTCCATCTCCGAAGCCACTGACATTACATCTCTCTGACCATTCTTCTACAGTCACATACCCTTCCGATCACGGAAGGAAAGCTAGAAAGGCTATATTTACTTCTCTGAAAGGTTACATCTCTCTTTCTCCCTCTCTCTCTTTTTTTGTCTCTCTCTAATTCTCTCTTTGTCTCTCTTTGCCTCTTTCTGTAATAGGCCAAGTGTCTGAAAAAAAATAGAGATAGCATGCAGATAGCAATTTAAATTAAAAGTGAAAATTCTATTTAACTCCCCCTGGCTATCTGTTTCTTATTGCCTTCAGAAGTTTCGTCAGCCTGATACTCCCTACATTACAGAAGAATGAGAAAAAATATTCGATAGCAGAGATGAAGTATCACCTACACACCTGATTATAAAATATATCCGAATAATAAAGTTGCATCCATCATGGGCAAAATATAGTTAAAATCACTTTGGCCCTCATCATTTCATCCTACGGGAAGTGTAGCCAGAAGATTCACATATTTATATTTTAAAAAGCAGCTGCTCTGCTGAAATACGTATTCAAACTGTTGAGCAATGAACCATTTCTGATATTTACCTTTTTGTGGACAAAATATTCGATCAGAAACTCCCTGCCAACCTCGCTGTCAACAACCTAACATATTAACATATTTAAATGCAAGATTTTTTTTCAGGGTTTTTACTGCAACAATTTATTTTATATCACAACATTTCATCTCCTATCTATATTCAGGTTTCTGACACATCATTTTAGGTGAAAAAGTATGCTTTAAAAAGTAAAAATATCTGGCCTCTTAAACATTTAGTATTGAGGCACAGGGGGAGAACACCTACATAAATCACAATCCAGACAGAAAAGGCGTAGCTATAGAGGGAACGAATGGGATGTGTTTAAAAATAGTGTCTTGTTACTGACCTAGACTACTAACCAGTCACCGATTCCCATCTACTTGTTATCAGAGTATTGAAAGAAGCATAAAAATCAGTTGTTTTTAATGTGCTTTTTTTTTTTTTTTTTTTTTTTTTTGCGGTTCGCGGGCCTCTCACTGTCATGGCCTCTCCCGTTGCGGAGCACAGGCTCCGGACGCACAGGCCCAGCGGCCATGGCTCACGGGCCCAGCCGCTCTGCGGCATGTGGGATCTTCCCGGACTGGGGCACGAACCCGTGTACCCTGCATCGGCAGGCGGACTCTCAACCACTGAGCCAGCAGGGAAGCCCTAGCTATATTATGAATAAATAGTTTCTCTATTATTGTCCTCACAACAACTCTATGCAATAGATATTGCTAGCCAGAAGATAACTGAGGCTCAGAGAAGGTAAGTGGGTGCCAACCAAAAGTTACTCACCGGGTAAGTGTTACACATATGCTCTTTACAGTGCTAAGCGAACCTCCAATACAATTAAGCACTGTCAACCACCGGGCATTTACAAAACACTACCTTCAAATACAGACTATAAAAACTGGTTAATCAAGATAGTCAGTGGTTAAGTTACTTATGGTTAAGATCATGTAATAAAAAAAACTAATTTAATATTCCTTAGTTCCTAGACTGCAATTCTCCCTCAAAATCAAAATCAACATCAATAAAATCAAGCCTTTGATTTTAGTGATGCTCATCTAAATTGTCTGCACTCTCAAAACCTGGCTTAATTAATATCTTCTCTACGAAGCTGGCCATGAAAACATAATCTAGATTGATTTCTCTCTTCTTTTAAATCCTCAGACAGTTTTATTGGAACTCTCTTATAAGGGGATACCATGAAACTAAGGACGTAGTAGGGGTAGGGGCGATAGGGAGAACAATGACACTTAGAGAAGGAGGAGCCTAAGGGGGAAGCATGACATAAGAGGATGCTGAGAGGCACTTGTGGATACTGAATGCATGCATCCTGTGTTCCAGAGCCATGGGGGAAAGTGAAGTAGAAGTAGGGTACACAAGAGAAGGGTGTCATTCAGGAGTGACCCATGGGAGAGGGGAAAATAAGGCATCAATCCATACTACGAGTCCTAGTGACTTAGGGGAAGCAGGGAATAGGCCTGGGAGAAACCAAACCAAAGTGTAAGAAAAATAAATGTCCTTCCATCAAATGAGACAAAGCCAATTAAGAATCATAACATGAGCTCTACCCTCTTAACAACTTTTTAAAAATCACACAATACAGTACTGTTAACTATAGACACTATGTTGTATGACGGATCTCTACAACTTATAAAAAAAAAGGACACAAGGAATTTCTGGAAGTATTGGGTATGTTTATTACCTTAATTGTAGTGATGATTTTTTCACAGGTGTATGCATATGTCCAAGCTCAGAAAAATGTATACATTAAATATGTGCGGTTTTTATATATCAATTACACCTCCATAGAGCTTTTAAAGTAAAAGAATGATAACAAACATGAGGCCTATGACTACCTGCCCAAACACATTACAAGTTAGCAAATCATGATCTCTTTTGGGACCTATTTGTACCAAAACACAAACCATGGCCACAGGATGGAAATAGAAAAGGCAGCCTTCAGAATTACATAGAGGAGGGTTCAAACCTTGAATGCACCACCTTCTAACTGAGAGACAGAAGAGCTAAGTGCCTAAGAGTGCGAGTAATTGCACAGACAACCTGGTTCTAGTGTGACAAATCATTCCAGTTTGCCTGGGACTATTGCAGTTTTAACAATGAAAGTTCTGTGTCCTGGGAAACCCCTCAGTCCTGGGCAAACCAGGATGGCTGGTCACCCTACCTGCGCTGAATCCCATTCCCATCGTTAACCCACTGTGAGACCTTGGCCAGGTTACCTCATCTCTGTGTGTCTGTTTTCTCATCTACAAAATGCCAGTGACGATAATGGGGCCTACTTTAATGGAGCCATTCAGAGCAATAAATAATTAATATACATAAAGCTCTTAGAGAATATCTGGTACATAATAAATGGCAAGTGAAAGGAGTTATCGTAACTTAAACTTGATGAAGCTTAGATTTCTTATCCGAAAATGAAGATGATCGTATCTACTTCACATGTTTACTGTGAGTAAATATTAAGTGAAATTATATATAACTCCCTTCTCTAGTATCTGAATTTAATCACATGTATGGTATTATTTATTTGATAAACATTTAATGTATATAAGTGAAAGCATTTTGTACAATGCTAAACAATTATAAAACTACTATTAAGGTATTAGAGGAAGGATAAATGGATCTCAACTACTTACAGATAGAGATCAATAGGAATGAGATAAATACAGAATACACCCAGACCACCCCTCTGGAACACATTTAGCAATAAATATACCATCTTTTCCACACGGCAAAGGCTAACATGGTCTCTGAAAAAATACATTTTTCTAGACTGAAATATCTCTACTTTGTAGGCTCTAATTCCCAAGAAATACTGAATACAATTCTTGTGATCATGGGAAGAAGGTCCTGAATGTGAAATGAAGAAACTGTCCTTCAGCCCACCTCCCGCATTCTCAGAGGAAGAGGGCTAATATTCATTGCACTGTGGAGAACAGCTTGGTGTCATGGGGTTCAGAAAGCACCCTCCAATTTGATCAATTTTAAGCACAGTTATAAGCTGACAGACAGAATGACAAGAGCTTT
Source organism: Tursiops truncatus (assembly GCF_011762595.2). Classification (NCBI taxonomy): domain Eukaryota; kingdom Metazoa; phylum Chordata; class Mammalia; order Artiodactyla; family Delphinidae; genus Tursiops; species Tursiops truncatus. Next base: position 127,356,010 of record NC_047034.1, read on the forward strand.
ACGTGCCCTTTGTATACCTTCCTATACACACCACACTCCCAATCATTTCTCTAAAAGGATTTTACATTTGTGGTAAACAGCTGTGGCTTAGGATGATGAGGAAAGAAACTGGATTCAAAGAACAGAAGAGGAAAGAAGGAGAGAAGAAAGATGAAAAAATGTCTCTGAACACAGGAAGCTAAGGAGCAGTAAACCCACCTTGTGTTCTAACCTCTAGTATGACAGTAGGACCTTGAGTGAGTCCTTTTACCCCTCTGGGCTCCAGCTTTCTCATCTGTATGAGCGCATTTAGCGGGCTCTGTAGGGTGTCCTTAAACCCTGTAAATGTAATTAGGTATTTCCTTAGAACTCTTTAGTAGCTAAAGGTCTGCATGTAAAACATGAGCAAACTGAAATTTTGCAAGCATTACTTCTTTTCCTTGTGAATTACTGAAGAATAGAAAATAGATGATTTGATGGCATGTATACATTTGAAAATTGACTTTTTAATTTTAGGTACATATATTTATCCATACGAGAATTTGCACACAATAGAAAGAAGTTTATGAAACCAATTAAGTCCTCCAGAATTCAGATTCTGAGATGGAGTTCAGGATGCAGGATGTTTGTAAGGAGTGCTTTGGGGCTGAACACCTGTGGAAGGGAGGGGAGGGAAGCAGGATTGGCAGAGGGAGAATCTGAGCTGCAATGCAGGTCCTCCCGCTGCTTTGGTTAACCCCACTGGACATCAGAGTTGTTCCATATTGAAGCAAAATGGCTGGACCCTTATACCCGCAGCCTCCATCAGCCATGAAAGTGGGCTGCTCTGGGAATGGCATGATCTTGAATGAGGAGGCCAGAGCTGAAATAAATTTTTCTTTGGAGTATCTGGATGGCATATCAGCATGTTCACCATAGCACACGAATAATATTAATCTATAGATAAACATTTTCCAGGAGATACATCAAATTTTATAAAAATATCACCTTTGCATTCTATTCATGGCACGAATAGATGATTAAAATAAAATTTTACTTTGATAATCTACCCAAATTAGCAAATAAATGAAAGTATTAAGTCCATTAAGATCTTTTTGAAGGTCAAAAGTAACATTTTAATAGCGTTTTATTAATTCCCTTTGCAAATTATCATCCACTTATATATTCACATGTGTATAATGTTTTCTACCTCTACCCATGGTTATCAAACATGAACGGGTCATTCTCTTTTTTTAGGGAGAGGGACAAGGGGGAAAAAACCCTTCTTACCCTTCTTTTTCTCTTCATTCTCAAACACTCAAATTAATGATTTATATCTCAGATTCCATTCCCTAATCTTTTCCCCCAATTAAAAATGTTCACTCCATGGACTGGGGTTTGAATTTGATTCTCTCATATATTAACCCATTAACTGTGAGGTTGGTATTATTTAATACCCTGTTTTAAGGTATGATCAAGTGACTTGCCCCAAATTCCAAGACTAGGAAGAAAAGAACACAGGATTAAAATACATATTCTAAAACAAATGTTACTATTTTCCTCATTTTGTTTTCTTCCAAATTTAATTTTTAAGAAAGACTACAGGATTCAAGAAGTAGCTCTAAAGGCAAAAAGATACAATATGTCTAATTTAGAAGAAAATTTAATTTTGTTTTTTATTTGGCTGTGCCCTGCAGCTTGCGGGATCTCAGTTCTCCGACCAGGGAGTGAACCCAGGCCCCCGCAGTGAAAGCCTGGAATCCTAACCACTAGACCACCAGGGAACTCCGAAAGTTTAATTTTTAAAAGTAGAAAAGTCACCATTTCTTTGCACTCTCCACCCAAGTTGTGATATTGTTTTTCACATTTCCTTTGGGAATTTTCAAGATCTAGGTCCCCCACCCTGCTTCATGCTGTTCTTTTGTCAATAAAGTAATTCAGTGTAGTTTCTCCCATTCTCATTGGATGGCAGCCTTTCTTCCCATTGCTTTTCCACTCCTCAATGTTCAGTCTGTCCTTTGTGTGCCCCAACAGGAGCAGCATTCATTTCTATGGTAACAATGATGCTCCCCTCACAGATCTCCCAACACTACTGACTAACACAGCCTTGCAGGATAACTTCCCTTTCATTATTTTTAGTTAGTGAGGTCCAGAAAGGAAAAGCTGATGGGATCTTTTTTCATGAAGGCATACCTCAGATTGGAACCAATGTTGTGTGTTTTCTGGGCCCTGTTGAATCTATATGCTGTATAATCAAAGGTATTGCTTTTAAAGTAGGGCATGGCTTTGCAATACAAGAACAACATTATTTGCAGATTCTATAGAGCATTGTGAATCTCATGCATTAGTATGAAAATTTAAGTAAACATTTTATGTATATATGTGTGTGCACGTATATAAAATTGCTAAATATGTGCAGAGAAATCAACATTGCCCATTATACTAAGTATTCATTAGGTTCTCACAGAGCCAAACAAAGAAGCCACTGCTTTGTTTCCCAAATGTTCCAAATTCTATTTCCACTAAATGATGTCACTAATGTCATGGTTACAATACTGCACAAAGCCTCATTCCTACCACTGGCCACTAATACAATAGATCATTTGAACAGCTGAGTCATTAGTAACAAACAATAGATGTTCTACTGATCTTGAATTAAATGTATATTCTCACTTGCGCTTATGATTTACAGAAACAAATTTTAAAAGTTGCTCAGTGTTTCATTAAGTGACAATGAACATCCTGTACTGTTCATTTTTTTAATTTTTAAATTTTTTGGATGTATGACATTATGTATTTTTTAAAATTTTTTAAAGATTTATTTATTTATTTTTGGCTGTGTTAGGTCTTCCTTGCTGCACGCGGGCTTTCTCTAGTTGCGGCGAGCAGGGGCTACTCTTTGTTGCGGTGCACGGGCTTCTCGTTGTGGTGGCTTCTCTTGCTGCGGAGCACGGGCTCTAGGCGCGCGGGCTTCAGTAGTTGTGTCACGTGGGCAGGGGTTGTGTCTCGCGGGCTCTAGAGCACAGGCTCACTAGTTGTAGCACACGGGCTTAGTGGCTCCGCGGCATGTGGAATCTTCCCGGACCAGGGCTCGAACCCATGTCCCCTGCAATAGCAGGCAGATTCTTAACCACTGTGCCACCAGCGAAGTCCAACAACCTGTATTCTTTAATTCATTGAGTCCACATCTGTCTCAGTAAGGCTGGATGACAAAGCACTGAATGAGAGAAACCTAGTCAAAAGAAATTTTTTGTTGTTGTCTAGTCCCCAAAATTGTCTCCATTTCAAGTTATACTTCTAGGAGTACTTTAAAATATATTTTTATTTCTTTATGTGGGTTTTTCACACTGCTTTTCTTTAATTTTCAGCATCAGTATGGGAAATCTTAAATATATTATTCCCTCCCTAAGGCAGAGAGTAACTCAGGGTTCAATTTGTATTTTTGCAAAAGAAAAGCAAAAGGCATTTTGATGAGGTACATAGCAGTGGAATACCAAGGGCCAAGAGATGCTAAAAGCAAGTTCTTGGCATCACTGGTATCAAGACCCACCCCAATGCCTTCCATGTTTATACTTTCAAGAAGACCCAGACCACACTGCAAATGAGCATGAGTCAGGCCCTATAACCCAAATTCCTGCTCTATTCCCTTGAAAGATTTAGCAAATCCATGCTTGTGTGATCCAGTTTTAGAACATATGCTAACATACTATTTTTAACACAAATCAGCTACATTTTAATTACATGAGTTTTTTTTAAAATATGAAATAGAGGCCTAGTTGAAAAACCTCCAAAAATATCTCAGTGCTCTTACTCAGAAAATCTCTTCAGTATCCTCTTATTATTGAGTGAGAAACCCTGAGATGGTCTTTTTGTTACTCAAACCATAGGACTCCTATTTTAAAGCCCATCAGCTGACAGTACAAACACAGATGCCAAACTCCCACCCTAGTCCCTCTTCCAACAAGCAGGCATTGGAAATGTATGAAATGCATGAGGCTAACTGACAGGACAGGTGTAACATTCAAGGACCAGAAGCTTTTCCCATTCATAACTGAGAGGATAAACTGAGGCCAAAACTGGTAAAGTGACTTGTTCACGATCAGGCTTCAGGTTCAAAGTGGAACTTGTAGTAGAACTTAAATTATTCATCCTAAGTTTATACTCTTTCGTCTGCCCAAATCACAAGTAACTAATTTTTTAAAAATTAATTCAAATATAAAAGATAGAGAATCTATTAAAAGCTCCACAGTTCAGGGGGTCAAACAATTACTGCAGCAACTGTAGCAGACAGGTTCAAGATGAACCAAGAACTAATTAATTGGGACGTTTTCTCCCCTCCCCCAACAATATAACTTAAATATGAAGAAGTCTATATGTACTCCATCACTGACTAACTGACAGGTTAAAAGTAGACTCCTTGTGTGTTCTCTGACATATCAAGTGAAAAGGAAGCTATCTCAAGTAGTCTCCCAGCCAGAAACGTTTAGACATTTTCAACCATGTTATCAGATATAAAATGTTCGTTTGAGGATGAAGAACACTGGGCTGTGAATCAGAAAGCTATTCCCGTATCACCGCAGCTCCTTGACTATATGTGTGCTCTTGATCAAGTTAACTCCTTACCTGCCACAACTATTGAATAAAGGAGCCAGACTAGACAACCATCATGTTCCTTTTATCACTAAACACCCATGAATTCCATGATTTATTTCTCCTTGACTATTTTCTTATATAGCTACACATTCCACAGAATTATTAAAAAGCATATTGAATACCATATTCATACTGTTCTATTATCTCAAAGCAGATAATATCTGGTCAAGTTTCTTTTCCATCATCCCCAAGTCATAAGAGGGTACACTCGTGGGAGCCTGTAATATTGACTGAAGAAAAGATTACTCATTGTTATGTAGGAGGATGGTGGAGTCGATTGCTCCTTAGCTGTCAGGAAACGGCTCATCTAGAAGCCTTCGAGTATGGGGGTGGCTCAAAAGGAAAAGTTTACTCATAAATACAAGTGATGCCTGGGTAATGGAATTTTAGTGATCAAAAGCTAAGGGAAGTGATGATGGCAGTCACCTAAACCTCATGTTCAGAGAATGGTGCAAGAGGAACAGAAATGAGGAAACTGTGAGCTCTCTGCCTGAGTTAAGGGACAAGTTGCTGGCGTGCGATGAGTAAGAGAGGATACTGGAAGCAAATCTGAAAATGGCAATGGTCTGCCAAGGACAACTCTAGTCACGATCCGAAGAACAGAACTGATGTGCACACCCGGTGGAAATGACTCATCTGTCACTTAGCCCGTTAGCCCTATTAACGCCAACAGGTAGCCATTGCCAGTACTGACAAGGTCACCAATGCTAAATAAACAAGCGACACTTCCCTGGACAGGGCAGGACAGCTGATGCTGGGGTGTGATTTATTTGACTGGCACTTCCAATCTGCCTCTTCAAATGGCCTGAACTTGCACCACCCGAAGTAGGTAAGGCCAAAGTCTTAGCATAGCAGATCGTAATCAGTGAAAGCCCATGGTAGCAACAGTATTTCCACAATATCCTCAAACAGAAAAGTTATTGTTCAATCATCTTCAGAGCCCATGTCTGTACCATTTGGAGTTATGGGTCTAGGGCATGAAAAACTACTTGGAAATTTCTGCTACCCCTAAAACATTTAATTTAATTCAGCTCAACCTTTGTGGGGCACCATAAATTATCTCAGAACACCCACGTGGAAGAGTTTAGGAAACACTGGGCTGGAGCTCAGGATACCTGGCACAGTGGCTAGCGATAAAGTTTGGAAATCTGACCCCTCATTATACAGGGAATATAGGCCATTCTAAGGAAAACTATGGTTCCTTTTCTTTGGAAAACAAAAGGAGCAAACACTAATATAATGCTTATTATTATATGCCAGGCATTGCTTCTAAGATCTTTGCATCCATTGATACCTATCATCCACTCAACAACCCAGAAAGGTAGGTAGTATTATACCCATTTAACAGCTGATGGAACTGAGGCACAAAGAGGTTAAATATGACCAGTGGGCAGTGAAGCGGAGAGCACAACTCAATCAGTCAGGCTCCAGGGTCCTTACCCGTAATCTCAGTGCTGTTCTGTCTCTCAAAGTAGAGATAGAAAAGTTCATAAATTTTGTATTTCACCAAATCTTGCCTCATTTCCCATGGAATGACCAGTTGTCTAACAATTACAAACAAAATCATAGGAATTAATACTGTAAGGCTAACATTTTCTATTCTCTAAATAAAGCAATTTACAAAATCCTCTCACTCTTAGTTTTGCTATCTTGCTTCCACTTAGAGATCTCATACTGGATTAAAAAAATCTAAAGTTCAGAGGGGTTTATTTGTGTTGACTCATTAGAGGTTCCAGGATTTTTGGTTCGTAAAAAGTATACTCTAAGAGTGGTTCATACCAGAGTCCAATGTATGTGAACACTGCAGGTCTCTTTTATTCAGTAAGATACAAAAAGAATAAATACTGAAGAAGGATAGTATTCCTTTGTGAAGCAATGATACAATTTTTTCCCCCATTGTATAGTCTTCCTCACTCCTCACTGTTAACAGTTATAACCATTATCCTATTCTTAAGGCCAAAAACGTGTACTTCCTGATAATTCAGAATCTTATACATAAAAAGTTGACAAGATTTTGTGCAGATAAGAAAGAATAAGAATAGTATATATCCATGTTGACGACTCGCCAGACGTGATTACTCAATTTGCCACCAAGAACACAACGTTTTGGGTGTCCTACTCTCGCCTGACTGTCTTTCCACTCTGCTTTTACCTCTGTCATATTTCTTTGTGCTGGGAGATATTTAAAATGGGTACAGACAGTTCTGGGCTATGGCTAAAGGAAAGTTGAGGTGGTGATACGTTTAGTTTGTGCTTAATGAAATATATTTCTCTGTCTTAATTTTGTGAGGTTTATGGTTTCTGTCATGTTCTTAAAATGTGTAACTTTGTGGTCTCTTTTCTAATTTTAAGTAAATGTTTACTTTTGTACTTCATTTTGAAGTCAAAATTTTGCATTCTTTTTCATCAACTGTGTTAAGTTTCACGCCCCACAAAACCTGGATTTGTTCTGCTCCGTGTAAACATTTAGAAATCTCTATGTCATTTAAGACTTTATTGACTATTTCTCTAAATTGTCTCCTCCCCCACCTCTATCACCACAGACTTAGTCCAAGTCTTCACTATATGCAGCTTAGGTCATTTGTACTCGCTTCCTAACTGGTTTCCCTGCCTCCAGTTTTGCCCATTTCAAGTGTCTCTGCACACTGCTGTTAGAAAACAATTTAGCTAAACTAAAAACACCCCAGTAGTGCCCCCACCATGTACAAAATCAAGTCTGTTTCCCCAACAGCCCCAGTCTTGATCTGGTTCTCACTCCACGGCCTGCTCTCCCTCTACTCGCCATCTTTCTCACTTCTCTGCTCAGCATATTACTGCATACAGTTCCCTGAGCACAGCATTTATTTCCATGTCCTGTCATGTCCACTCCCAATTTCTTAGTCAGACTCTCACTCACTCTTTAAGACTCATTTTGCATGAACAACTCTTCTTTGATTGAATCTTATATCTTTTTACAATAATCCACACATATACATCTTTATGTCTCTGTCCCCTACCTTAATGCATCTTGGGCATTCAGTATATGTCTTAGACTTCTTTGTGTGTGCAGCATCTTAGAGAGTGCCTCCCATATCGTAGGTAATTTATCAATGCTTAATGAACTTCCAGCTACATACATGAACAAAATTATGAGGCACATATTAGGAAAATATTTTGGTAAGAGAATTTTGTGATATGAATCATTTTAGTGAAACATGCTGGAAGGAGTTACTTGAGGAATTGTAGGGATTTGATCATACCTCTAAATTTGAGTTAAGGATGCCTACTCTTTGGGAATCAACATTGTCTCTGGGAAGCCAGAAGAGTTAGATTAGACTTCAAAACAGAAGAAACAGAAATGTGGCACCAAGCACTATTTTGAAACTCTAAAATGAAGGAAAAGATTTAAAGGAGATTAAAGATCAGTTGGGAAAGAGTCATAAATTCTGAGTTAAAGCTCTATCTCTAAACATACATCATACACCTAGCAGGAGCTTCACCTATACCATGCAGTTGGAATTAGAATGCAGGTGGGTCAAATATACATATTGGTTGGTTATTCCAGTTGCAGGGGACTTAAAAATACATCATTATTACAAGGAAATGGGTATCTTAGGTTTTTGGGTTTTTTTAAGCTAGGACCAGTAGTTATTCAAATTTATGTTTCATGAAAGTGGCATCAGTGGCAGTAAACAGAAGAATTCAATAGCTGATGTATATAATAATGACCAAGATTCAAGGAAAGGTAAAATTTTACTTAGGACATAATAACAGAAGAGAGGAATATGGAATTTTTTATAGAAATCTTTATTCAAAATTCTAAAAATAATACCTTTCCCTCTTAGAGTTAAAATTCAGTTTTAGCGATGTGGAATATCTCATTTACACCTCGCAAAGCATAAAAGAAATGTAGTGCAACTTTGCTGAACATGTGAGTTTTGACTTTAATATAATACTATAAACTATTATAGTCAAATATAATTGGCATAAAATACCAATTTTCTCAAGTTCCTTTGACCTCTGTAAGTCCAGAAAGTTTTATCTAATGAAAGATATAGCCAATCTTTCAAACATCTACCTAAAAAATATTGAGCTTATAGTTCGCCCTGCTAAGGCAATTGAAACAAGCAGCATATAGAAACACTGCTGAGTCATCAAATAGTCCATTATTTTTTCTTTTAAAACATAAGTCTTCTCATTTCACAGCAGATATCCACCTATGTAAGAACTTACTCAAAGCAGTAGTCAAAATTTTTAGGCATGCAAAGGCTTTTTTTTTTTTTTTTTGCATGCAAAGGCTTTTAAAATAATTTTTTTAATCTGTCAATACTTTGAGGATGAATCAACCTACTCTAACAATTTTTCAATCCATACAAATAAGAGATAAATTATACACTCCTCAAAATAGACTGCAGTGTGTTGAAAAGGGCTTGAGACACACCTGAGATTCAATCCTGAATCCACCCCTCCTCAGCTATTTGACCCTCAGAAGACACTACATCTCTCAGTCAGTTTCTTCAGAAGCTAAAAATGAGGCTAAAATAATTCCTACCCCATATTGTTGGTGAGAAAATTACAGGAGAAAATGCATGTAAGAAGCTTAGCATAAAGTTTGGTCAACCTTCAGTGTGACTCTCAGTGCCCTCCTATAACCAAGTGAGAAAGAGATTTTTGTTTTAATTTCAAGACTATACCTTTAGTCCTTGTCAATCATTGTCCCTAGCTGACTATAATTTACAATGCTCAACCTAATTTTCTCATTTGCCTCTAGACTACTGTAAAAGAAAAACAAAAATATTGCAACCATCCAAGTTTCACTACAGAACACAATTTTGATGCCTATTTGGTTCTATTTGGACCCTTTGCTGATTTTTAGGTGAACCAGTTCCAAGTGCTCCAGAACTTTTTAAAGGAGATTAAAATGGATTTCCTCTTTTCACTGCCATTAGAAATCTGTTTACATAAGTTTGATTGGTTCTGTTCATCTTTGGGAAAGAAATCCAGTTTTTCAGGAAAAAAAAAATTTTCAGGGTCCTGGGGCACTTGAACAGAGACCCCTGAACTAGCAGCTGCTCTCAGGTGGTACATTAGGAGGGTTTAGTTTCTATGCTCCCCTTGAGTTTCCATATGGAAGTTATATAAGTTGAAACCACTAAACCAGTTCCATGAAACCCAAACTGCTGAGTTTTGCACTGCTTTAAAAGAGGTCTTCTGTTTCCCAACCAGCATGAGCTTGGGAAATTTTCCATTTACATGGAGGGCTGTCATGTAAAGCCGCTCGACCAGTTTTACTCAAAGATTCGATACAGATTAACTGAAATAATGGAATGAATCCAATTAGTTGACTTCTCCATTTCACTTTATTTTATAACTGCATTCTATGGTCAAAATTCAAAGGAATTCTCTTTTATTTCCTTTCCTTCTTCTAAAAGCTCTAAAGAGCTATCGTTAAAGGCAGGGGCTCAGGCTTATTTTTATTCCAAAAGCACTAAGAAATGTAGCTACTCAGTAGAACACACAGTAGGCACTCTGATCCATCTGTCCCCTTTTTCTTTTATGAGGCCTCTTAAAGCTCAACCCATAGCCCTAAACTCAGAATTACATCAGACTTTTTACAACTGCACATTTATGGAAAGAACACATGAATTTCACACAGTAAGAAAATAGTTACTATTGAAGATTACATTGTAAAGAATTACACCATTGCTAGAGTACAGTTCCAATTTGATTCACTAGTTACTGGGCTCAAACTATTGATGTTGTTTAGAAATTTCATAGGCGTTACATAGTCAAAGATTTTTAAGTAATGCATTCAATTAATTTTTTCCAGCTTTATTCAGACATAATTGACGAATAGCACGTGTACATTTAAGGTATACAACGTGTCAATTTGACACACTTATATACTGCAAAATGACTACCACCATAGCGTTAGCTAATACCTCCATCATGTCACATAGTTACCAATTCTTTTTATGGTGACAACATTTAAGATTTACTCTCTTAGAAACTTTCAAGTACATAAGAAATATCATTAACTATAATCACCATCCAATCTATTGTATATTAACAATTATATCTACTTTTGATAATACAAAATAATCAGTCTTTTCAATAAAAATTTTCTTCCTTTAACAGATCAAAAACTTTTCAATGCCAGTGAAGTCCCTTCTTAAATACGGACTGTCTGACAAAAAAAACCACCGCGATACACTTCCTCAAGAACAGTGAAGATATAAAGAAAAGAGAAATGCTGCTTTATTGAGCACCTGCTGTGTGCTGGGAACAGGGCTGATTGCTTTCCCTGCATTATCTCTTTCAAACTTCTTAACAATGTGAATTAGGTAACATTATCAACCTGTTCCACATGAGGAAATGGGGGCTCAGGAAGATTAAGTAACTTACTAAGTTCTCAGGGCTATTAAGTGAGGGACTCCGAATTTGAACTGTGTTGTTCTCTACAATTTTGTTTTCCCAACTCTGGCCATGACTTCTACTTCATTTTAATTTATTCTCTTCCTCAAATTCAGTAAGTAAATCTCTCATTCAAAAATGTACTTCAGACACATGAGAAGAATCACTGCCATTATGTATTTAGTAATAAACCAGTATATTAAGATATATACCCTAACATATACTTTCTTCAGATAAATAAACAAATGCATTATTATTTTTTTCATCTATTAATATTAAAAATACATCATGAATTAAGTAGCAGTAGTATAAATTCCTTCTTCCAGAAAACACATGAAGAAAATATACTTTATGCTATTTTTTGGTTTGAGAATATAAATATTAAAACATCATTTTAAAAGCTATTTAAATGTAATAGTTATAGGAATCACTCCAACTTCTACACAAGTAATTTTAATACTTACTTGAAGCTATGTGGAAAAAAAATAAACAGAAGTTGGTTAAAAAGGAACTACTGCATGATTAGTGACCTCCATGTATGACATTTCCTTTGAAAATGGGTAATCAAACCCTATATATCTTTCTAAACTTTTATATTAAAAATAAAATTGAGGGGTTTGTTTTCTCCAAGAAAAGTAACTCCTTTAAAAATATTTATTTAATATTAACATATCATATATATCCATTAAGTAAAGCACTTGAAATTCATATATTCATTTATTCTTTCCATCTACTGGTTACCTACTAAGTCAGAATCATACAGCGAACCATACATTAGGCGCTCTATTTATATAAGCAAGAACACGATCTCTCTCCTCAAGTTACTCATGACCCAGGAAGAGAGAGGCAGGAAAACAACATGTTCTATGTTGTGTTAAATGTTATTATAAAGCACAGTAAACTTAACTGGAGCACATAAGAGAGACAGCTAACTCTGACTTCCTCTGCAACCAGTCAGGCTTCTATAGGACATTGAGCCCTGTTTTGAGGATTCAGTAGAATGAGACAAGTGGAGAAGGAAGTGAAAGTGTTCCCAAAACTGGGTATCGCATAGTCAAAGACAGCATGTTGTAGAATCTGCAAATAGTTATATAGAATCTGGGTCTTAAGTTTGAAGAAAAAGACAAAAGGAAAATAGAGAAGTTGGTAAGGTCTAGTGACAAAAAGCATCTGAGGTCACATTAACAACTTCTGACTTTGGACCATAAATGCAAAACAAACCAATATAAAGGGGCATTGTCAATACAAAGATAGTGCCCATTTGACTACTGGGAAAATGCTGGAAGCTTTTTGCACATATGTGAGTACTGAGTGGCCAAAAAACTGAGAAGCCAATTACTAAAAGTGAGTCATTTTAAACAATATTTCACTAAAGAAAAGCCAGCAGTTTTTCTTTGAGCCATCATGCTCTCTAAGCTACTTTGCTTAGCACGTTTACCCAAGAAGCAGTTACTAAGACCTTAATACTTCTGTTTACAACACAATGTTAATATGGGTCAGTTTTAGTGAAGGAATTATTCTATTCAACAATAAATCATTTGAGGATTCTCCCAGCTCTCACCCACTTCCAATCTTACCAATTCCAGAAAAGATGGGCTGAAAGATTTCAAAGAAGTTGGAGCCAAGATCAGGCACATCACATTTTAAGCAAAATTATCAAGTGAATGAGGTGTGGTTTTGTCTTTACTACTTCCTTTGATAAGCCTTCCTCTCCCTCCCCTTTCCCAATACCCTGAACTCAGGGCTAACTCCCAAATGGCTCTTACATGACAGCACCTGAGGTTTTTCTTAAAATGGGCTCAAACTGTTAATCCCATCTTTACCTTTGCTCTTTCTGATCAAAAATTTCATTTCCTGAGTAAAGTTACTTCTTTAAAACTGCGTCCAAAAATGTCTCAGACATTTCAGGATTACATTTTTTGTGTGTGCCACATGAGAAATGGACTTGCTTTTATTCCCAGTCATTTCATCAAACCCTTTACCTATTCTTTATTTTCTAACATCCCGTGCCTGAGTATATTCTTCTTATTAAACAGGCAACCCCAAACAAACAACTTTTCTCCCTAGGTGTCAGGCTTATCAAGAGAAGTGTCACCTGTCATTTTAATCTCCTAATGCAGCGAAGAACGTTAACAGAAGATGTGGCACATATACACAGTGGAATATTACTCAGCCATAAAAAGAAATGAAATTGAGCTATTTGTAGTGAGGTGGGTGGACCTAGAGTCTGTCATACAGAGTGAAGTAAGTCAGAAAGAGAAAAACAAATACCGTATGCTAACACATATATATGGAATCTAAGAAAAAAAAAAAAGGTCATGAAGAACCTAGGGGTAAGATGGGAATAAAGACACAGACCTACTAGAGAATGGATTTGAGGATATGGGGAGGGGGAAGGGTAAGCTGTGACAAAGTGAGAGAGTGGCATGGACATATATACACTATCAAACGTAAGGTAGATAGCTAGTGGGAAGCAGCCACATAGCACAGGGAGATCAGCTCAGTGCTTTGTGACCACCTAGAGGGGTGGGATAGGGAGGGTGGGAGGGAGGGAGACGCAAGAGGGAAGAGATATGGGGACATATGTATATGTATATGTATAACTGATTCACTTTGTTATAAAGCAGAAACTAACACACCATTGTAAAGCAATTATACTCCAATAAAGATGTTAAAAATAAATAATTAATTAAATAATTAAACAAACATCCAACCTACTCCCTCTCCGTAGCCTTTCTCTTTGGGGATGAGAAGAAATATGTATTTGTGCCTCCAGCCCCCTTCTTCCTGCTGGCAAAGGAAGGGGAAAGAATTAAGTATCCCGGGCTTCCCTGGTGGCGCAGTGGTTGAGAGTCCGCCTGCCGATGCAAGGGACGCGGGTTCGTGCCCCAGTCCAGGAAGATCCCACATGCTGTGGAGCGGCTGGGCCCGTGAGCCATGGCCGCTGAGCCTGCTCGTCTGGAGCCTGTGCTCCGCAACGGGAGAGGCCACAACGCGGTGAGGGGCCCGCGTACCTCAAAAAAAAAAAAAAAAAAAAAAGAATTAAGTATCCCTTTAACAGACTAAGATTCCTCTAAAGAGAAGAGAATTCTTGTTTCTCCATTCAATGACAATGAGGACCTGAGTGTCCTGGGTGCCCCCTGCTAAAAGGTTTACTTGCTAGGAGTTAGGCATAGACAAAACTAATATCAGGAATCCCTCTTCCTGCCAATATAAGAGTCTTCCTAGTTGAGAGGCTGAAAGATGAACATAGAGTCCTAGAGACAGCCAGTGTTCAGATGGTTCAACTACCTTCCCTGACAGGAGGACCCTTCTCATCCTCCATCCTGAAGGCTCCAGTTTGGATGCTGATGGAGGGAGGGGAATGCCGAACCCTAGCTGCATCTTCCCAACCTTCCATTCTTAAAGAAGAAGCTGCTGGGGCTTCCCTGGTGGCGCAGTAGTTGAGAGTCTGCCTGCCGATGCAGGGGACACGGGTTCATGTCCCAGTCCGGGAAGATCCCACATGCCGCGGAGCGGCTGGGCCCGTGAGCCATGGCCGCTGAGCCTGCGCATCTGGAGCCTGTGCTCCGCAACGGGAGAGGCCACAGCAGTGAGAGGCCCGCGTACAGCAAAAAAAAAAAAAAAAAAAGAAGAAGAAGCTGCTGAACTCAGACTTTCCTCTCAAATACTCACCAAAATTGATTAGAAAACATTGATTAAGTCAGTTATGGAAAGCAATAGCCATGTATGCCTATTTTCAACTGCAAAACAATAATACCATAAAATATGACAAAATAATATCCACTCTGTATTGCATACCAATTATAAAATCCTTCATAGATATTTTTTTCTAATCCTGCCATAAACTCCACAAGACAGAAGAAATTATTCACCTTTTTTCAGATTCAGAAACTGAAGCTCGTGACTACATGGCTTTTCTGGGTTACAGCTGACTGAAGCCAAGATTAAAACCCATGTTTTTCTGCCTTCAGAGTACGTATACATGTGACAATAGGTAGGTAGATAGATAGATAAACAGACAGAGAGAAAGAGATAGATCAGACAGAGAGAGAGAAAGAGAGAGAGAGCGAATACTGTCTTTGGTGACCTCTGATATCGGTCAAGAATGGAAAAAAATGTTTTGGTATGTAGCATACTGAAACCTAAATAAACTTTCAGAGAAATCATTTACCACTCACTCTTTGTGTCTTGCAAAGTAATGAATCTTTCTGCTTTGGGCATGCAACTGATTTCAACAAGAAAGTTACTCTTTCCAAATTACAAAGTCCTTTACTTGAAGATACACTAAGAAGCTAGGCAACAAGACAGGCTACATGTGGAAAATATAATGCAAATGCAGTACAATGCAAATGTTCATTCTACTCATTTAGTTGCTCAGTCAATCAATAACTATAGCCACAGCGTGTTCACTACTTTCCAAACTCTGCCTTAGGTGCCCTATGTAAAATAAAGAACAACTCTCTCGGCCCATGGGAAGTTAACAGTTTTATTCAGAGAACAAGAACATAAATAATTAATTATTTCATAAAATGTGTGCTAACAGAGGTAGAAATAGAATTCTGTGGGATTCTGGGGAGTAGCTATAACTCTTCCTGGGGGAATAGGGAGAGATTTTACTAAATATATGACTTTTGAGATACACATGCTCAACTCCATTTTTTAAAAAATAGGAGTGAAAAGATGTCACAAAAACTGAAAACACATACAGGATATTTTTCACATGGACATTTAGCTCTCTTGGTTCATGACCTTATTACTCCGTACCTGCTCATATGCAGCAATCTTCCATCTGACCTTTTCCTACTCCAATCATTCAACAATCTACTGCCACCAGATTCTTAAAGCAATGCCTTCACCAGTTCACTCCCTGCTCAAGAGCCTATTTGCTAAACAATCTCAACTATTTTTCCCATTTTAAAAATACCACCAAATTGTGAAATGTCATCTAAAATCCTGCAACTTCATATCCTACTTTTACCATTTTGGATACTTCACAGACATCTTCCTTTCCTCCATATTTTCAACCACTCCCTAGAGTGGGTTGCCAATCTTAAAGCAAAACAAAAAGAATTTTCTCTTCACCCCACTTTAAATCTTAAGTCAATGTCCCTTCATCATGGAATTCCCTGATCCCATGCTCTAGATATCAAGACCCTCAGCTGTATACTTTTATGACTTCAAGTTCTTTCCCTGCAAAACATATACTACATGGTTTACCATTAAATTCTTATGCAATTATTCAATTAATGCCTATATAGGAGTATATTTTATGTTACCTGTTTTTAATTACCACTGAAACTCCAAAACCTAGTATAATGATGGGGCACGAGGTAAGAGCAACTAGATAATATTTTAAATGTGTGACTGACTGAATCAATGAATCCTGCCCACTGTACACAGTTCGCTCTAGGTGTGTACCATACCAACATGTACCAATTTTATTCCACCACCTAAAGCCCTGTTACTCTTGCGGTTCTGAGCTCCTGAAAGATCCTCCCTAATTTTTCTCTATTCAAATTGTGTAAATCCTTCAAATTTCTAGAAAAAGCTTAATAAAGCCTTCGATTTTATTGATCTCTTCTGTTTCTGATTTATCATACAACTTAGACATAAGTTGAATAAGGCAGCATCAACATGTCTTATTCTCTTTCCAGTAACATTTTTCTGATTCATAATCTTTCACCCAATGATAAAATTACCCTCCATAAATAACTTTTACTGTAACCCAAAATTTAAAAAAATATTTTTATTGTTGAAAATGATGACAGTCTTTAATCAAACTAAAATTTGAATTATAGTTTAGCCCATTTTTGCAATTGACACCAGGAAATGATCCAAACTACATAGAATAACAGTATAATACAAGGAAGTATTAGAAGACTAAGCTGAAAAGAGGGCCCTAAAGGACTCAGATAGATTGAGAAGCTCCTCTCCAGCAGAGAGAAGATACCAGAGAAGAAGTAGGATGGTGACCTGAAAGTGAAAAGGTTTAAGTAATCCCCCACCTCAATTCTATCAAGTAGAGGGAGTGAATGCTTTAGCAAACAGAAATAACAATGCCAGTCCAGTTGAGGGGCTTCTGCGACAAAGTGGACAGTAATATCAAAACTTTAGGACCAGAGGGGGAAAGCTCGAGCAGATGGAACTGAATAGAGGTAGAAATAAAAAGGAAATATGGTTACTTCTAAGATTCAGCACATGCAGCAGGAGTTCCTAGAAACGCTAAGGGTTTGAACAGAAAAGTAAGGGTCTCTCAAAACATAGAAGGAAAAAGAACAAAGGTGGTGAGTGAGTTCAACAGATTTACAGGCAGAGGTTTGTACAGAACTGTTCAGTGTCTGAATGCTTTCTCCCCTTTTATAGCCTTTTAATGTTTGGTATATATTTCAGAGAATATTTCCAGTAGTTAAGCCAATTCATAAAACTATGTGGGATATAACTAGACGACCAGGCAACCCAGCAATATTCCATGATACCATGTATAAATTAAATTTATTGTCTAATAACATTAAAATAATAGCTTAAATTAGGGCTGATGACTCTTTTTCTACTGAAACATTCCGACCTAGAGTCCAAAGGAGGAGTTGATTACATAGCAAAAAAACTCTTTTTCTCTCTTTTAAAACATGAAATTTAAAGCTTTCAACTCATTATTTAGGGAGAAAACTCGAGGTTGTAAATCATTACGAAGTGACTACAGTTAATATGTTCACCATACAATTCAACATCCACATACACATAAGAGTTAAGGGTATGGAAACCACTTAAAGGGAAAAAAAGGAAGAGGAGAGAAAAAGCTAATTCACAAAGATGGTGGGGAAGAACTATAGAAACAAAGAGATAGAAAGATTAGGAAAACAGAGGATTCAGTAGAAGAGGCAAAAAGTCCGATAAAATACAATGACAGAGAAGCACAGAAAGATCAAGGTTAGGGGAGAGAATTCTGAGATTTCTGAGCGTAGGGGTGGGCTGGGACCTGTGTCACTGGGTTAGTCAAGCTGTCATTCATCAAAGCCGGTGATTCACAGAATCATCATCCATTGTCTATCTCTTTGAAATGCTAATTGAAAGTCTAATATTAATAGCTAGTCCAAGAAGCACAAGATGATTTGAATGGAAAGCTTAAGGCAAAATTACAAAAAAAAAAAAAAAAAAAAAGGAAATTTACTTTCGGCCTCCTTTTCTGCCCCTCCCATTTTTTCAGGTTTGGTGCTTTTGTCTTCTCCTGTTTGGCACATCTACTGGCTTTCTGGCGTCTTTCCTGGGTTTGTCTTGCTTTCAGCTGGCTGCTAACATATTCCACCTAAAGTTCTAACTAAAAATCAAAGTGTATCCTCAAGTACAGGTATACCTAGTTTTATTGCACTTCTTTTTATTGAGCTTCACAGATATTGTGCTTTTTACAAGTGGAAGGTTTGTGGCAACCCTGCCTTGAGCGAGTCTATCAGTGCCATTTCTCAACAGCATTTGCTCCATTCGTGTCTCTGTGTCACATTTTGGTTATTCTCGCAGTATTTCAAACTTGTTCATTATTATTTTATTTATTATGGTGATCTGTGATCAGTGATCCTTGATGTTACTATCATAATTGTTTTGCGGAGCCACGATCCAGTCCCATACAAGACAGCGAACATAATAGATAAACATGTGTGTTCCGTCTGACTACTCCAAAGACCGGCTGTTCCCCCATCTCTCTCCCTCTCCTCCCTATTCCCAGAGACACAATAATATTGTAATTAGGCCAACTAATAACCCTACAATGACCTCTAAGTGTTCAAGTGAAAGAAAGAGTCAAACATCTCCTACTTTAAATCAAAAACTAGAAATGATCAAACTGAGTGTGGAAGGCATGTTCAAAGCTGACAGGCTGAAATCTAGGTCTCTTGTACCAGTTAGCCAAGCTGTGAGTGCAAAGGAAAAGTTCTTGATGGAGATTAAAAGTGCTAAGCCAGTGAACACACAAATGACAAGAAAGCTAAGCAGCCTTATTACTGATACGAAGGAAGTTTCAGTGGTTTGGTTCAAGCCAGCTACAACATTCCCTTTTAAGTCAAAGCCTAACCCAAGCAAGGCCCTAACTCTCTTCAATTCTATGAAAGCTGAGAGAGGTGAGGAAACCGCAGAAGAAAAGTTTGAAGCTAGCAGAGGTTAGTCCATGAGTTTTAAGGAAAGGAACTGTCTCTATAATATAAAAGCTCAAGGTGAAGCAGCAAGTGCTGTTCCGTAGCCCATGTATCAAGGAATAATTTTGGTTTTCAAGTCTTATTATTTAAGAAATACATTTTGTAAAGTCATAGTTACATAAGATAGTGATTCCTCTGATGGATCAGGACAAAGTAAATTGAAAAGCTTCTGGAAAGAATTCACCATTCTAGATGCCATTAGGAACATTCATGATTCATGGAAAGAGGTCAAACATCAACATTAACAGGAGTTTGGAAGAAGCTGATTCCAACCCTCATGTATGATTTTGAAAGGTTCAGGACTTCAGTAGAAGAAGTACTGAGAATTTGGAGGAAAAAAATGATTCAGAATATTATATACACTTAATTGATTAAGCAACCACAGGGCCTGAGAGGGTTGATCCCAATTTTGAAAAAATTTCTACTGTGGGTAAAGTGCTATCAAAAAGCATTGCATGCTACTGAGAAATCACTTCTTGAAAGGAAGAGTCGCTCAACGTGGGAAACTTCAGTGTCTTATCTTAAGAAATTGTCACGGCCACCCCAATCTTCAGCAACCACCACCCTGATCAGTCAGCAGCCATCGACATCGAGGCAAGACCCTCCACTGGCAAAAAGATCATGACTCGCTGAAGGCTTAGAAGATGGTTAGCAGTTTTCAGCTACAAAGTATTTTTAAGTAAGGTACAAACATTGTTCTTCAGACGCAATGCTATTGCACACTTAATAGACTACAGTAAATATAAACATCACTTTTATATGCACTGAGAAACCAGAAAGTTCCTGTGACCAGCTTTATTGCCATATTTGCTTTGTTGTGGTAGTCTGGAACCCAGCCTGCAATATCTCCAAGGTATGCCTGTATACTACTTCTCAGAGTAGTATACTGTATATTTTAAAAGAAGAGACCTCTTAATGCATTCAGTAAATTGGAGAATAGTATGCATTAGTCCTCGTATTCCGTGGTGAATAGGCACTACTCTCTTGAAGCTAAGTGCCCCTCTCAAAGAAGCCAGTGAGCAGTGAGGAAGGATGAGCAAGGAGAGCGTGGGTCAGGTACTGGGTGGTAGAAACCATGGGAAGCAAGATGGTCTAGTGGGTGCAAAGTGTTCACTGCTCCACTCTGCCTATATTGCCTTGTAGGATGCCTTCTCCTAGAGAGTTCTCACCCGATGCTTTTGCTGAAAATTTCAGTTGCATAGTGTTGAGATTATAGTGACATCTAGGAATAGAAGGCTCATTTATTTTTGGACAGCCACCACCCTCTTAGGTTCTGACACCCATTTTATTTTTTATTTCATAATTAAAACACAGTGTGTGCACAGAATAGAAGTAAGGGAAGGGGAGAAGAAAGGGAGGGAGGGACGGCAGAAAGCAAAATGGATTGCTTATTAAGAACTGAATAATGATACCACAGCATATCAACCTCTATTTTAGAGACCCTACCCTGAATGGAACTGAGAGTCTATTTGCACATGGAAAGATGAGGTATGCCACCTTGCCCTTATGAAATTATTTTAACTGTTTGTACATACCATCAAAGAAAATTAGACCATATCCTAAGGATTTTCACCAGTTCAGTATGTTAAAGGATACTTTACAGTTGATCATTCAAAGTGGGTGCATTTTACATATGTCTTTACACAAATCTTAGAGTTGAAAAAAAAAAAAGCATACACTGTAGTGTCTCAGTATTGTAATTGAAAGATTCAGGTCTCTCGTCAAGAAAGCCATAATTACTGTGAGCAGTATTATCTCTACCACTTCATTATACTGCCAACACTGTAACACTGTACAGAATGTCTTAGAAGAGATTATTAAATATTGACATCAGTAATAGTAAGTGCCAAGCATCTTATATGTATTACTTCAATTCTCAGAACAGTTTTATGAGGTGGTCACCATTTTATCCCCATTTTTATTGAGGAGGTAACAACATTTAGAAAAATTGTACTACTTGCCCAAGTAATAAGGCCAGTTGGGGGTATGGTCATGGTTTACATTTAGATCTGGTCTGTCTCAGCCGTGGGCCAGAGCTACGTTCTATCTAACTAATCATTTTATCATCTACTTCAATAAATTTCGAATTCTGTTCAAGGGAAGCCCCAGGCTTTAAAGAAGCCACCTCTGGGGCCACCATAGACGGATAGAAAGTTGAGGGGACCACAGAATAATAGTCCTTCTCAAATGCAAACCAAGCAACTCTGCTTAAATAAGTTTTAAAAGCTTGAGTCCACATTATAATTTAACTTGAAGAACTATTTTTACTGCTAATAGGAAACAAAGAAAAACTTTGAGAACCATTGATCTAGATTTTTTAAACTTGACTTTTTTCCATGACAAGCATGAATTATTGAAGAGCAGTGAGTGCCAGAACCATATGGGGTTCATCAAGAACTAAAGAGAAAGGAAAAACACAATTCCACCTCCGCATTAATAGAAAATGAATCTTACAGGCAGCTGATCAATAATTAAAAATGAAAACAAGTGCTCTCTAATTTACTTGCAGGCTGCGTCCAATTCTGGAATAATAGGCAAACACACAAACACACACACAGACACAGACACACACATAAAAGTAAATATATGAGTCACTGAAATATTTTATTTTTCTTCTACATTATCGATTCCAAAATTTTGTCATTTAAAAAAATATGAATTTGTTTTTTGTTTTGGGTGTACTGCACCAAATTTTCACCAGTGGGGGATGGCTTTCCTCCTGGCTAAACCACACTTATTGATCATGAAACCATTTCCCTCTTTAACCATGTCTCCTTGCCCCATCCCCATTTCCATTGTCCTTCTCTGTAAAGGAATGCCAGATAAAAGAAGAAGTGTTATTAATTCCTATTGCATTAATCCATGGCAAAAGAGTTTATAGCCTCATCTATGATTCTCTAATCAACCATTTTAGTTGACTTATTTAAATACCCCAAAATGCAGTATTTGCTATCAGAAGCCCAGATTTAAATACTAATTTTGTCACTACATTTGACTATGTCACTTAGTTTCTCTGAATTTTCTGAAATTAGGATTAATAATTTCTGGTGAGCAAAAAGAAAAAACAGGATACCAGTTGAAAATACTTTTGTACATCAAGCAAATATAATTTATCATATGTACGCTGGATGAAAAATTAAATACTGGTCATTTCAAAGTTAAGATTATAAAACAAAAATATCATAAACTTAAGAGTCAAAATATTTCATGATTTTATGTCTAGATGTAAGGAAATGATTTCATTATGTTATGATGATTACAATTAAGAAGAAATTTTGTCCACAGTTCTATTACAGTAGCATGACTTGTAATTATCCTAAAAAGTAAAAGTATGATTCATAAATATCATATATAAATAGATACTGGGATTGTCACTGCTTAAGAAAGAAGAGTCAACAGACTCTTTATCTTCTAATCTAAAACATTTTTAACAATGGTAAATTGGAAAAATATTTGCTCTAAAATATTTGTAATGTAAATCATATTTATCTCAAAATGTTTCTACTCAAACTCTCTTGTATAAAATTACATTCTACCAGCTTAGAGCAATCTTCCTGTATAGTCATACAGTTTCAAATTTTACTGGATTACAATACTTTAAAAAAGTGCATAAAGATAACAGGTAAAATAAGGGTCACAAATATAGATATGCATTTTCACAGTAACACTGGGCAACAAACTGATAGTATTACTCAAAGCAAATCTTGGTTTGCAAGTGGGAAAGAGAAAGAGCAAGTTTACTCAGTCATGTACTGTATAATAGTCCTTTCCAGGCATATGTCATGGCATTACAAGGTGAGGTGTACATCCTCCCTCACAAGGCCATTTGCCCAGCTTATTTTGTTTCTTTGAAGTAAAGAATGCATATTTGTGTTAAGAGGATATATTCTCATCTGTTTTTCTGTGTGGCCAAAGTCTGACATACTGCTTACAGAAATTGGAATGGAGTTTCTGGCAATAAGAATAACAGCCAGCACTTTACTGAGTACCCACTACATGCCAAAAACTACGCTGAGTGCCTTATAAAAATAGGAATAATAGCAAAAAAATAGTAGTTTTTATTTGCTAATCAGGGTCCTAAGCACTTTTAATATATATTCACTTGTGATATTCTCACAACAGTCATATGAATTAAGTGCTATTATTAACCCCATTTTCCAGAGCAGGAAACAAAGACATAGAGAAATTAAGTACCTTTTCCCCGGTATCAGAGCTAACAGAACTGGGATGTATACCCAAACTTCCTGACTCCAAAGCCTGAGAGCTTAATCTTGAAGCCATGCTGCCATCCTATAGACCTCTACTAATTAGGGTGACATGGGGATAATAGAGGACATGAGACACAGTGTTATCTAGATCTAGAAAGGAATCATCGACATCATCAAGCCCAAGCTCTATTCTGACTGAGACTAATTATTTACCCAAGGTCCAAAGCCAGTTAGGGCAAAGCAGAAAGTATAGCCATGAGTTCTGATCATATCTATGGCCCTTTCTACTGTACAGGTTAAACTCTTGAGAAAAAAAACCTATCATTGATACTTCAAGGGCATTTTCTAGGTTTGTATAAGTAAAAAACTAAACTTGTATTCACATCTTATCTTATAAAGCAATAATGACCAAATGCTATTGATATTTAAAATTCTTTTTAAGGGTTGTAACCCTAACTAACTAAAAAGGACAGTGAAAACAATAAAACAGTTCATCAGCCAGAAAAAAAAGTATATCATTAGTGTTTATATTCTGAAACATATATTCAACTAGATTCTTCAAAACTGAAACTAAGAATAAAATTGCTAGTCTAAATCTATTTGCCATCCTAAGCTTGACATTTAATACTGTGAAATTTTCCAGCACTCACAACGAAAATAAAAGCATAAAACTTCTATGGTTGGTAAAGATCTAAGTGTTTACCGTACCTAAGGAGATAAAATAATTTGCTTGCTGGATTTGCAAACAGAGAACCAGAGTTTGGTAACTAATTAGTTGTGAAATGGGGGAGAGGAGGTTGAGTTTAAAATTTGCAGCCTGGGAGATTTAGAGGGTGTGATACCATAAACCAAATTAGGAAACTCATGAAAGCATCAGTCTGGGAAGAAATTAGTTCAAATTATTTCAAGCCTGTTAAATTTGTAGTGTGGTAGGTTAAGCTGGAATAGCAGATAGTAGGGATGAAGGGTAGAAAGGTATTCTTCTCTTTTTTTTCCCCTTTCGTTGTACTTACATTTCATCTTGGTACAATTGTGTTCTTTGAAAATATCTATCTTTAATAAAATCCTAGATTTCTACTATATGTGGTACTCCAAATGGTTTATTAGGCCCCTGAGGAAATCAAGATATTAGCTTCTCAGGCATTGTTTCAAACTTTTACTCCTTTTTATGCACTGCTATAGTAGGGTTTTTTCTGTATTACTTCTATATTAAAAGTATGCAGCTTTCTTATAAATTGTTTGTTTTTCAGACATTACTTCTATCATAGCCTTCCTTAAAATACCCTAACTCTATTAATATTCTCTCAAAGCCAATTTTTTAAAACTTAGTAAGTTCTAATATGTCCTTGAACCAAATCTTAAATGCTGCCATATTTCAATCACTGGACTCCTATTAAAAAGAATAAAGATGTAATGGACAACTGAAATGCTGGTTGAGAGGCTACAAATTTGAAGAGCCAATAAGGCTATTAATCTTAACTCTCTGTCACACACATGGTCTTCAAAGTGGAACATGGAAGTCATTTTACTGAGCTATGGGAATAAACTGTTTATATATATATATATATATATTTGTATAAAATATTTTAAAATATGTCTATTTAGTATACATACATAATAATTTAGTCTGGTATTTCATATTTATAATTTTTATATGTATTAAAATAAATACATATATATTGAATTTGCCTGAATTTTTTATACTATGCAATAAAAATACATAAATAATAATATCCTTCTAGAGGATATTAATATGCTCCATTTCACATTCTTCATTTATCAAGAAATAGGTCAACTTTACATACAGAGTTTATCATTTCATAGTGAAAAAGAAAAATCATTATAATTTATTTATCTATCCATCCATCTACTGATATAAGAAACATTTATTAAAAATCTGTCTTCTTACCAGGAAAAACATTATATCCTTATTCATAATTTTAACATTTGTGGGTCTAGAGAATTCCTTGCACACATTATGTGCCTGATAAATTTTGATGAATAAATGTATTAACTGACCTAGTTTGGTGTAGCTTCCCTAGAAAGGAATTGGAAAAATAGACTTAAAGTCTTCGATACAGATGCTAGCTTAATGCAAGGTCTTTCCAAGTGTTAAAGTTAGTCAACAGTGGAATGGCTTCCTTAGGTAGTGAGCCTCCCATCTTTGAAAACATTCACACAGAGCCTGGTGACCAGCTGCCAGAGATGTGATGCAGGTTGAGTGGCTACTTGATTGGGTAAGGAGTAAATGAGGCAACCTCTGAAGTACTTGCAACTCCAAGGTATATTGATGCTAGACTTATAATTTCTAGAGACATGCTGAAAATGCCTTGGTAAAAGATCTAATAGAATACTATTGAAAGTAATGTTTTTCTATTGTTTGTACCTATTAATGATTATTTCTCTAGTCTCTAGAATGCTTCGTAAGGACAAGCAGCTCTACTCCAAGTTAATGGAAGAGACTTGCATGGAGAGTCTCTCAGAGTGGAGAATCAAAGAGCCAAGAGGCAGACAGAAGCACAAGCACTAGTGGAGAAGCAGTACAAGAGCTAGAAAATGAACTCAGGCCTAAATAACCCACAGAAGTAATGATCAAATACGTATAACTGAGATCTTCCTGAATACAAGAGTTTTTTCCTTTAGTTTACAAGCATTTCTTCCTGAGGTCAATTCTCCAGGTAAATAAACACAACATAACTTTATGAAGTACTAATATAAGAAACAGAAAATAGTACCTCAGTTCAGAAGACCAATCTCTATAACACTGCCCTAATTAGCCCTCTCCACACTGATCCTTTATTCTTAAGACTTTATCTCTTAAGCATCATTATTAGGTTTATACTCTACCTCTTTATTCTTTTACTACATAACTGGTAATTATTCTAATGTTGGTTCAGGCCTGCGTGTTTCTCTTCTTCCTCAGGTGGATTGTGGGCTATTTAAAGATAAAGACTTTGTCTTGTAATTATCTTCCCCAGAAATCAATGGAATGTTAATGTTAACCATTTTCTCCACCTGGAAGTCCCTCTCCCTTTTCCCAGATGTCTGAACTCTTTCATTACTACAGGGCCAGTTATTGTGTGGAGTCTTTCAAAGGTTCTATAGCTCTTAGTAACAACTTCCTTTTCTGAACTCTTATGCAGAGTGTTTATTGTCTCCACCGCTAATTGGAACTGAGCATATGCCACCTTGTCCTTGGCAACACTTCTGCTGTCTGAGCCAAAAACAGGATCCTTCCCCTGGAGAGAAAGCATACCAACGTTGTGAACCCATGATAAGCTTATTTGTCCTCCTCAGTACATAGGAACCTTGAGGAACCCCAAAATACTGCCCAAGGTCAGGTGAGAGGGCCAAAAGGTTTAACAGGTTGAAGATGATATCCTGGCACCATGCAGTTTAATCGCAACTAACTGGAGTACAGCTGTAGTAACTATCTTTCAGTGCCACCACAATGATAAACCTTAGGTAGGCCAAAGCCTAGGAGGACAAAAAGCCTCAGTAGGACCTTAAGCAAAATCAGTTACAGGTTATCGAGAGCTCTCCAAGGTACCAAAGGACTAGAGCTACTCAGTCTACCCACCCAATGGTAAGAGTTCTGCTTCTCTGTGTTCTTTAGGTGACACTGTTTATTTACTTACTTACTTGTTTACTTATATACTTATTTATGTGACTCCCACTATTATAATGCCAGACACCTGCCTTAATCTGAATCCTACTGTACCTAGCAAAATGCTATAATGTGCCTATTATCCTAACTTAATTATGACATGTTTTTGCAACTGGCCTGACTATCTACACTGTTGACCAGCAGCAAAATTTCCTGACCAAATTTCCAATGGACATTTAAAAAATGTATATATCTAGTCTCCCAACATTAATGAAAACTCTTAAAAGAGAAATTGTGCCTCTGTGTATCAATAGCTCTTGTTGATAATGAATACTTAATTTTTCTTTGACTTCTATGTATACAGTCTAGCACAGGCCTCTGTCATGAGTGACCACACAGTGAATTCTTGTTTGGCTGACCTAAACTTAAGAAGCCAAACCCAGGGCTTGAGTGATGCCTACAAGTGAACCAGAGAAGTACACTTAGCTTCTGCAACTTTCTGAGTGTATTGTCTAACTAGCCCTCCAAACCAGATCTGGACAGACTTCCAGCTTAGATTTAGGTTAGTGCTATATAGTAGAATAAAAGAACAAAAGAGTATGGTTACATGTGTAAATATCTAACTGTGTTTCTGGATGCAAAGAAACTCCTATGCATTACTGATTTGCAAAAGATTGCACAAAGGATGCAATATATTGAAAATAATTTTCTAAAATATTGCTGGAGCAATAAAATGCTGCTGGATAATTTCTAAAGTATGCTGCTGGAGCATCCCATAAATTTGCATGGGACATTTAAATAACTCTATGTGAACCATAAACTTATTCTAAAAATTGCTTTTTAAATAAATTAGGCTTCAGTTCCTTAATTAATGATTTCTAGGCTAGGAAAAGCACTAATACATTTAGTTGTCACTTCAATAATATCAAAATAAAATGTGCAGCAACTACTAGCCCCCATCAATGACACTGAAAGTTTTTGCCAGTTTTAACCAGGTCATCAACACTATATGTCATCACATCTGGATGCATCTGAATGTGAAAGTAAGAACTCCTACCATTAATTTAAGAATATAATTACTCCCAAAAGCAACAAAAAAATGGCGTTTTCAATTTTATAGGTAGTTTCATCATTATAAAATATGAAATTATATAACTGTTACATCTTATACCATTTTATCCTTAGATCACAATCTATATCACATTTTCATTATTATCATACATATTTGTATTCTGCCTCAGCACACAGTGGGCTCTCAATTGATATTGGCTGGATAAATATATAGTGGAATATGCTTGATTATTCCATTTCTTCTTATGTTATCTTGTATTTCTTATCTCTCTTGTATTGTGTCACTTAGCTAAGACATTTCATCTTTTATTCCTTTTAGTTTCTCTTGGCATTTTTCCTCTCACTGACTGCATTACACTTGATATCACAGTTCACAATTTTACCTAAAAATTATTTGTGTAATTTATGTCTCTAATATCTATATTCTTCCCTCCACTGAAGGAGGGTACATTGAAGAGGATGATGCAGATGTTAAAGTATGACAGTCGAACAATGATGGCAAAGATAATACAGGCAATAAAATAGGAGTATGTGGAAAAACAGAAAAATAGTGTCTGGGGGACAGTAGGTATTCAATACATATTTATTAAATAAATATAAAAGTGATAAATAAATATAAAAGTATAAAACTTCACTTTTTCTTTTAAACTTTCCTAACCTTTGGAACTGAATTAATTCATCCCTTTCTGCTGTTCTGTAAAATAATCACAACAATAATAGTAGTTAATAGGTACCGAGGGATTGTTTTGTGTCAGACATCATTTAAAATGCTTTCAAGGTATTAACTTACTTCATCCTTACAGCAGCTCCACAGGGTAGCTACAATAAGCTCCTCACTTTATAGATAAAGATACTCAGACACAGAGAAGTTAACCTACCCCAGGTCACGCAGTCAACAATCAGTCAACAAACTGCCCACCCACAAACAGACAAGAACTCCTCAACATAAGCATTTTGTATTGTTTATCTCAGTTTCTCCAATGCCTAGTTATAGAACAGCACCTGGAATATAGCAAGTGCTTGGTAATTTCTGATAAATGAATGCATGGATATCTTAAGAGTAATGAATAATATGAACCAACCATACAATATAAAACCAATTCCTGACATACTTGCCAAACTACAGGTCTCCAAAGTTGAGAGGAGCTCCCAGCCATTTTCCCTATCACAGGGGATGCTCTGCCCAACCTTTTCCTCTCTTTGCCTCTGGACGAGGAAATATTAATTTGATCTCTGTTATATCACACTGCTGTCATCCTCACTTCCTTATATCATCAGCCTCACTGGCCTTATTTCTAGTTCTTAAACGCGCCAAGCATGTTCCCACCTGAAAGCCTTTTCTGTTCTTTCTGATGGAAATGCTCTTTTGCCAAATTTTCTCATGGGTAGAGACCTTTAGCCAGTCAGATCTCAGCTCAGTCATGATCTGCTCAATGAAGTTTCCTTGACCAAATATAAAATTACCTTAGGCAGAAGCCATGTGCTCCAGTTCAGCTTGGCATGGAGATAAACTGTGGAATGTTAGATACAAGTCCTAGTTATTATAAAGTAACTTACTTCTAACTTATATCGTCCTTTGGGCATTTTTCTCCCAAAAGTAACTCAGAAGTAAGAGGAGTAGCTGGGCCAAAACAAGCTGTAGGCCCGCCTGTAATCTTTGGCCATTATACAATTGAATAGCACCCCAAATTCTATGATTAACCCTACAAATATTCATTTGCTTCCTGACCGAAAAGGGAAAATTAATGTACGAATGAGCAAAGTCATGGTGACAGAAAGTGACAAAGAACAATCTTGAAGGAAAAAATAAAATGCAAAATAGTATTCCATTGTTAAAATCGAACTAGATATATATGAAATTCAGGTCTTTTTATAAACCACCGAGCCATAAAATTGGTCCCCTAGGCAGTCACCTCTGCAATCACCATTGTCAAGCCTTCAAATGACATAAAAGAGGATTACCCAATTTTCTGGATCCCTTTCTCACTATCCACTAGGCCATGGTGTCTCAACCTCAGCACTAATGACATTTGAGGCCCGATAATTCCTTGTTGTAGAAGTGTGTTCTGTGCACTGTAGTATGTTTAGCAGCTTCTCTGACTGCCACTCACTAGATATAATTAGCAACCACCCCCCATTCCCACACCAAGATATGATGACCAAAAAAATCTCCAGACATTGCTAAATGTCCCCAGGGGGATAAAATTGCCTCAGTTGAGAACTCTAGAAATAATTCCTTCTAAATCCACTGTAGTTTGGACCAAAGTATGAGAAGAACTACAGGTTTACAACTATGTGGCTTGCATTTCACTTAAACTTGTAGCAGTCTTTTCGACAAACAATGCTGGGAAAACTAAACATTCACATGTAAAAGAATGAAGTTGGACCTTTACCTTACACCCTACACAAAAGTTAACTCAAAGTGAATCAAAGACCTAAGCATAAGTGCTATGACTATAAAACTCCTAGAAGGAAACATAGGAGAAAAGCTTTATGACTTTAGATTTGGCAATAATTTCTTAGCTATGACACCAAAAGCACAGGCAACAAAAGTAAAATTAGACTACCTAAAAAAATAAAACTTCTGTGCATCAAAAGATACACCCAACAGAGTGAAAAGGCAACCTATAAAATGGGAGAAAATATTTGCAAATCCTATATCAGAGAAGGAGTTAATATCCAGAATATAGAAAGAGTTCAACAACAACAAAAAAACAATTCAATTAAAAAATGGGTAAAAGGAACCTCCCTGGTGGTACAGTGGTTAAGAATCCACCTGCCAAAGCTGGGGACACAGGTTCAAGCCCTGGTCCAGGAAGATCCGACATGCCACGGAGCATCTAAGCCCGTGTGCCACAATTCCTGAGCCCGTGCACCACGACTACTGAGCCTGTGCATCACAACTACTGAAGCCCATGCACCTAGAGGCCCTGCTCTGCAGCAAGAGAAGCCACCGCAATGAGAAGCCCGCACATTGCAACAAAGAGTAGCCCCCCACTCGCCACAACTAGAGAAAGCCTGCAAGCAGCAACGAAGACCCAATAATATTTATTTACTTATCCAAAAAATAAATAAATAAAAATTTTAAAAATTAGCCCCTATTTTTAAAAAAATGGGTAAAAGACTTGAATATACATTTCTCCAAGAAGATATAAAAATGGCCAACAAACACATGAAAAGATGCTCAATGTCACTATTATGTAAATGCAAATCAAAACTACAATGAGATATTAGATACATCTTATACTCAGTAGGGCAACTACTGTCAAAAAAAAACAGAAAACAACAAGTGTTGGCAAGGATGTGGAAAAACTGGAACACTTGTGCATTGTTGGTGGGAATGTAAAATGGTGCAGCCATTAGGGAACACAACCACTATGATGTTTCTTCAAAGAATTAAAAATGGAATTAGCATATGATCCAGCACTTCTATTTCCGGGCATATACCTCAAAGAATTGAAAGCAGGGTCTCAAAGAGATATTTGTATACCCATGTTCATAGCAGCATTATTCGCAATAGCCAATCAGTGGAAATATGAGACCAAAAGGTTCATAGGTGAATGAATAGATAAAATACGGTGGTTTCCAAAGGCTAGAAGGGAGAATGGGGAGTTGTTGTTTAAGGGGTATAAAGTTTCAGTTTTGCAAAATGAATGTGTTCTGGAAATTGGTTGCAAAATAATATGAATGCTCTTAACACTACTGAACTATATACTTAGAAATACTTTAGACGGTAAATTTTATGTTATGTGTATTTTACCACAATTAATTTTTTTTTTTTTTTTTGCAGTACACGGGCCTCTCACTGTTGTGGCCTCTCCTATTGCAGAGCACAGGCTCCGGACACGGAGGCTCAGCGGCCATGGTTCACAGGCCCAGCCGCTCCATGGCATGTGGGATCTTCCTGGACCGGGGCACGAACCCGTGTCCCCTGCTTCGGCAGGTGGACTCTCAACCACTGCACCACCAGGGAAGCCCATACCAAAATTAATTTTTAAAAATTGTATCAGTAAGTAGCGATGAGTGTAACAAAGACAAATTCTCTCAGATTTGGAAATCCAAGATGCAAAGCATCATCCTAGGAGTATCAGGGCCTTAAATATGGGTTATTATTAGATACTAGGACCCACCGGCATCTCTGAAAAAAGAGCAGCCTCTCCACTGGGTACCATTGTGATTTGCCTTTTGTTCTGCGTATTTCAAAGTATGTCAAACTCAGTCATTATTTCACTCATTCTTAATTAAACACTTAATGAAATAAAATTCATCCAGTGCTGATTATAAGTCAAGCATAGCACTGAGGGAGGAAGAGTGTGTAATTCAATTCTGGGGAAGCAATATTTGATTTTTAGAAATCTGCAGCTGAACACAATCATAGCATAGTTTAGTAGTTAAGAACAGAGACTCGGGCCTGACCACCTAGGTTTGAATTCTGGCTCTGCCACTTGCTAGCAGTGGTCATTT
This sequence comes from Tursiops truncatus, assembly GCF_011762595.2. Lineage (NCBI taxonomy): Eukaryota > Metazoa > Chordata > Mammalia > Artiodactyla > Delphinidae > Tursiops > Tursiops truncatus. The sequence goes on from NC_047034.1 coordinate 127,388,550, forward strand.
TGCTTTTTTGCCTGTTTCCTCATCCTTAAATTGGGTTTACTAATAATACCTTATTCATAAAGTTGCTATGAGGATTAAATGGTTTAATATTTTTGAAGCTGTTAGAACATTACCGGACATGTAATAAGGGCTACATAAGTACTCATTAAACAAATTCACAAACATGTGCTGAGCACCTAATTAAATAAAAAAGACCCTGCTAGAAGTTTGAACATTTGCTTGAACTGTGCCCTAGAACCTACTACTTAACATAGTGAAAGGGGATTCCTAGATGTTGGGCTATTTCAAGAAAATGTTCAAGTCCTTGAAAATATCCCCTCCATCTGTGATGACTGAGAACAGATTGTTTAATGAAGAGGAGGTGTGACGACTGCTAAGTTTCCTCGTACCGGACTCACAGTGTAGTTACTTCTCCTGTCCTCACAGCTTTGATCTGCACAGAAGGAAGTAGAGAGCAAGCACATTGCCATGGTGTGCAAACTATGATTGTTTTCAAAGAGAAATGCACCATTAAAATCAAATGTTGTTTAAGAAAATAAAAGGAAAAACAAAAAAATGCAAAGTTAAAAACGTATCTACTCTATCAAAGTAGAGTCATGGATAGAATTACAATGATGCTCTCCGAGCGCCTGAGCTGCATTACAAATGTGAAATCTTTTATGAGAACCAGATGGAAACAATAAATGCCTAGAGAATTGAGAACATGTTAAAAATGAAAATCCCAATCCAAACACAATAACTATGTCTGACGTATGCTACTGCAGAACCAGAAAATATTTAGAACATAAACTCCTAAAAGGTTGTCTTTCGTTGAAAATTAAACAACTCTTAAGAGCTCCCAACTGCTAAAAACTTGGATAAAAAATCTTGCATAGAAGTTCAAGAAACAGCACTTGGACCTGGGCAAAAAGTGATAAGACATAACTCTTGATATTTGTCATTATTACAATAGAAAAAGGAAAACAATTATAAATTCTAGGTCTCAATTAACAAGTTTCTTGAGTACCTAGAAGGAAGAAGTTTTAACTACCATAACCTAGAAAACCATATATAAATTCTCTGTGTTTATATCAAAAACAAAAAATGGGTTCTTTCATTTTATACATCCATTCATGTTTTAGAAATATTCTAATTGTTCGACAAATAGTGTCTGTGCAGGTTTCCTCACACCCTATAATTTTGGATGTTACATTATTATATCACCCTCTGCCTTGCCAATATCTCAGTGGTAGAACAGTGACCAAACTAAGTGTGTCTCATATGCAACAGAAATACAGACACCCAGGGGCTTCTCTGGTGGCACAGTGGTTGGGAGTCCACCTGCCGATGCAGGGGACGTGGGTTCGTGCCCCGGTCCAGGAGGATCTCACCTGTCGCGGAGCGGCTGGGCCCGTGGGCCGTGGCCACTGGGCCTGCGCGTCCGGAGCCTGTGCTATGCGGCAGGAGAGGGCATAACAGTGAGAGGCCCTGTACTGCAAAAAAAAAAAAAAAAAAAAAAAAAAAAAAGAGAAATACAGACATCTTAGAAAAAAAATTAAGAAATTCAGTTCAAAACTTACTTGCCAGAGACCATGTAAGGTAAATAAGACTAAATTATTGTGGTGGTCGTTTTGAAACATATACATATATAGAATCAACATGTTGTACACTTTAATATGTGTACATATGTTGTACCATTGTATAAATGGTATATGTCAATTATACATCCATAAAACTAGAAATGAAAACAAAATAAAACAAAATCCTTTGCCAATAAAAAATAAAAAGAAATAGCACCTGGCCTCAAAGAAATTAGTCTTAAACAACTTATGGTTACCAGAGAGGAAGGGTCGGTGAGGAGGGATAGTCAGGGAGTTTAGGATTGACATGTACACACTACTATACCTAAAATGGACAACAAACAAGGACCTACCGTAGAGCACAGGGAACTCTACTCAATATTATGTAACAACCTAAATGGAAAAAAAAAAATCTGAAAAAGAATAGATACATATATATGTATAACTGAATGACTCTGCCGTACACCTGAAATAACACAACATTGTTAATCAACTATACTCCAAAATAAAATAAAAAATTTTTAAAAATTTAGTCTAGTACAATGACCTCTAATATTTTTCCTTCAACATAGTGTCTTACAAATGACATTTATAATTCTGATACTCTGTCCTAAAAATACTCATGTTGCTGTTGTTGCTTTAATAGCCTGGTTGTAGCATGGGGGAAAAACTGGTCATGTAATTTAAACTTATGTGCAATTCACACTGCACTTACTCTATGAATACCCTTTTCACTCTTGCTGATTCATGACATATTAGTGACATGGGAACAACCACTGTTCTAGTGTGAGTCAAAGAAATATACTTCCAATTAAAGAAATATACATGTATTACTGTCCTATAATGCTGAAGACTGATCCAACTTTCTGCCCTTAGAAATACAGCTAAAGGACTCACCAGTTTATATATATATGTTAAAGCAAGGAGAGAAGTTTGATTAATCTTTGACAGGTTGGTGAGGTTGATTATAATATCACATGATGCCAAGAAGTCTTGTAGGAAGAAAACAGAAGAAAGTCAATGGGGCAGAAATTTAGAAAGTCACTAAAACGTGGCGGAGGAGTAAGACAGATTGCAGAGGGCTAATCTCTGAGTGTAAATTGAAGTCCTGCATATAGGAAAAAAGAAAAATAATATCTAATCAGTGCCTATTATGCATCATATTATTTGACTCAACCTTCACAAAAATAAAGTTGATGGCATAGTGGGTATAATGGGAGGAACAGACTAGATTATTTATTTGCCTAAGATCATACAACTAGTAAACAATATAATCAGAATAGGAATTAAAGTTTTTTCATTGTAAGTTCGATATATTTTCCTTATGCCTGTGCATCTCTCTCTCCTCTCTCTCATACTTATCTACTGTGAAATTTTAATATTTTTTTAATTTTAAAAATGTATATTTGCACATAAAATTACTTCTTTGAGGGGCAGTTACTTTTACTATTTTATTTATCACTATAATTATTTAGTAATTATTTCTCATTGTACTTTAAATTATCTGTTCACATTTCTCTCTCCTATCAACTTGGGGGCTCAGTGCTTAAACCTGGAAGGTATGCAAACAGTCTGCCCAATTCATTTTTTATTCGTTCATTCATTCATTCAACAAATATGTATTAACTGTCTACTATGTGCTAGCTTGTGTTATGGGTTTAGGAGATTTAGCAGTGAACAAAATAGACAAAGTCTCTGTCATTACGGAGTTTATATTCTAGTGGGAAAAGGCAGACAGTAAGATAGATGATAGGCAGAGAGAGATGATGTAAATATGGACATGAATATAGTTGTGCATGTAGATATATACATACAGACAAAGATGTAGAGCTATACATCAGGTATGGAAAAGTACTGTAAAGAAATCAAAACAGAGTTAAGGATAGGAGGAAGGCTATTGCTTTTATCTCGGTGGTCAGGAAGATCCTCTCCAATGAGATGAATTCAAGCAATGATCTGAAAAAAGGAAGAAGGCCATACAGATATCTGGGGGATGTTGTTTTCTGACAACAGAAAAAGGCGTAGGCTTTGATAAGGGATGCTGCCTAGACTGTTTGAGGACCAGCAAGTAGATCAGTGTGTCTGGAATGGTGTGGGGAGAGAAAGGAGTTTGAGAAGTTAATCAGCTGAAACCAATAGGGCCTTGCAGGTATGGCACATACAAGTCAATCCACACTCTGAGTGACATGGGCTGCTCTTGAAGGATTCTGAATACAGGAGTGGCACAATCGCTCACATGTTATAAAGAATCACTGTGGCAGCTGCGTGGGGAATACATTGTAAGGAGGAAAGGGTGAAAAGCAGGAGTGTCAGGTAAGAGGTTAATTTAATAATCCAGGTATGAGATAATGGCGACCTGGATCAGAACGGCGGCAGTGGTGGTGATGAGAAGTGGTCAGATTCTGGAGACATTATGAAGGCAGAGCTGACAGAATTTGTTGATGCATTTGGAATGTGAAATACCAGAAAAAAGCAGGTGCCATGGAAGACTCCAAGATTTCTGGCGTGAACAATTAGAAAAATGGAATTGCATTTTACCAAGATGGAGAAGACTGGGAAACAGATTGCAACAAGGGTGGGGTGTCGGGGATGAAAATTATGACGTCAGTTTTGGACATTCTCAGGTTTAGCTGTCAAGAAGGCTGTTGGATAGATACATAGGTCTGGAGTTCACAGAAGTTCTGGCTAAAGATACAAATTGGAAACATCAGTGTACAGATATTATTTAAAGTCACGAGTCTGAGATACTTGGCCTAGGGAGTGGTGTAGACAAAACAGAGAAAGAAAGAGAGAGGGCACATTCCTCTGGGGACATTCCAATGTTTAGAATTTGGGGAGAAGAACCAGCTGAGGAGATGGAGAAAGAACAGCCTCTGAGGAAGGAGAGAGATTATAGTATCCAGGAAGCCAAGTGAAGGCAACGTTTCAAGAAAGAAGAAGTAATCAACTATATGATATGCTGCTGATGGGCTAAGTAAGATGAGGATTGCTAATTGATCATTAGATTTGGCACATGGATGCCATAACCTCAGTAAGAACACTCTTAGTGGAGTTGTGAGGGGAAAACTTGATTAGAAGTTTTCAAAGAAGGCCTGGAGGAGAGTAAATGTAGAGAGACATATAGACTATTATTCTGGAGAGTTCTGCTATAAAGGGGAACAGATATAGGGTAATAGATGGAGGGGTTCATGGGGTCAAAGAGGCCCTTTGAAAGAACAGAGCTATAGACTGATAGACATAATCAAATAGGAAGGAAAACTGATGATGCAGAAGACAGCAGGGACAAGTGCAAGAGCAAAGCCTATTGAGGGGGAGAGGGGAGAGGCTGGCCTTAACCAGGTACACAGAGAAATAGGAAGGAGGGCAGGAAACATGGGCATGGAACAGGTAGGTGGTAAATTCAGTGAATGAGTGAGAGGTTTGCAAACACAACTACACGCCTGGGACATTCAGCCCATCATCTGTGTCCCAGACCTTGAGGGGACTGGAAAATGCCCTTTCATCCTCCAAAATACTTCCCTTTGCCTCTGCTTTCTATTGTGTCAAATTCAGAGATTAATTTGTCTGGTTTAATGTTTATTTCGCTAAAATGGAATAACACATTAAACCCCGTGAGTCAATTATGCTTAAGTGCGAATGAATTTGTCAGGCCCTCACTGTGAGAAGGCTTTTAATAAGGGAACATGAGAGTATGATAACTCTGGATGTTTCCCCATAGGAGTTGGGAGTTGAGGGTTAAGAAGGGGGGTGGGGTGGATTGTGTGAAGGAGCACCGCTGAATCTGTGGACCTTGCCAATATGTACAATGTGTAACTCTAAATCAGAACACATGGGCTAATTCTTGGTTTACCACTTTGTAGCTTGGTTACCCAGCATCAGTCAGTTGACCTTCCTGAGTCTCAGTTTCCTCATCTGTAAGTAGAGGTGAGGATTAAATGATATAAGGTGTATGTGGTAGCACTTTTCTATTATTGCCCAATTTTTCATTTAAAAAATTAAAATACTGCTGTCTTGTTCCTTCCTCTCCTGGAGCATATTTTCTGCTTGCTCACACCAGCAGTCTGCTTATACCCGACCTCTTGCTGGTACATCAGATTCCCAAGTACAGTTCACTATACTTAATACTGATTAACTGCTCAAGAAAATAAGTCATCATAACATATGCTGATTCAAGACTCACAGACATTTGGAAAGGGGAGCACCACGGTTGCTCTGTAGACCTTTAGTTTCATAATCAGATTGACACCACTTGGTAGTCATGAGAGAGCACTATATTTTATACTTGTATACTTTTAACACTAGAATCTATCAAATAAAATGATTTCACATGCCAAATTATTATATACACTCCTTGGTTAGACAAAAGATCCTTAATGGCAAAGCATATCATGTTTGCATCATTCCACAATACACATTTGTTGACTGGAATCAATAAAAAGTAAAAATGCAAGCCACGTATCAGAATTAATTCATTAAGCAATGTCTATCTGGTTTTCAGCCACTGAAAAAGGACTAACATACACAAATATAGTAATGCTTTAAGAAACTCTAAACATAAACATCTAAACTTCCAGAGTACTAAATACTTGGCAAAAGCATTTTTAGGGTTCACGTAAAATATAAAATTCATTAATACATTTTAAAGCCGAGTCACATTTTTGAAAATCTGATACGTATAAAACTTCTTAGAAGCCTTTTTTTTCCATCTGAACGTTTTTGCCAAGTTACTTTGCAGAAAACCAAAGCACTCTATAAACACTGGCATTCAATATTCATACCATAATGCATAAAGTAAGGATGGTAGAGCAGGTAATTATTAATCCCTTTTGACAAAAAAGCTACCGGCCACAAATGTATGCATATGTGCTTACTGGGCATTTTGGATGCAGCTGGCATTAAAACCCAAATCCCTTGAATCCCGAGCAAGTACTGTGTTTATAAAGATAGCTCTTTCATAATAAGATAGCACTTTCGTAATATTAGACTCTGCAAAGCTTTATTCAGATGAAGCATTTGCTTGATTTAATCTACAGTTACCAGATAGGTTCCTAAAAATCTTATTTTTATTAATTTAGACAGAATCAGAAACTTGGCATAATTCTTTTGAAGCCCAAAAGTACTTTACTTTATTGCACTGTCGCAAAGGTTTGAGTTTATATGGATAGCCATTTTTCAATGATGTACAAATTCACTTGAACAGAGCTCCTGGTCTTAAAGATATAACCTTTCACTGCCTTTCAATTGCTCAGAGACAGAATCAACCTGATCAATGATAATGTGAGAAGGAAGTCTTTGTCAAAAGAGAAGCCATAACCTTTATTTCTGTTTTCATCCTTAAATACTCTTGGAAACAACCAAGAAATACAGAGCAATTTGACTTAAATGCTGTAAAGTCATCTGGATAAAGGTGAAATACAACTTGCACTGGACTGAACATTGGTTATCTGAGCTTTCTGTTATCCTTCTGCAGGAAGCATGAAAGTGATGTAAAGACCCATGAGGGTAGTAAGACCCAAAGGTACCATTTAGTCTAGCCCCTTTCTACACAGTGTCTCTCCCTTAAGTGGTTCCATAGAGCAGAAACTCCTCCCTTTCTGAAAAATAAAATGTTTGTGAGGCAGTGTTCATGGTATTTAATCATGTTTATTAAAATGATGTTCTTTACATACAACCCAAATACACCTGCAGCATTTTGTACTCATTAGCAATAGTTTATCATTACTTTCTGTCCTATAAACTTATCTTCCCTCTTCTTTCAGAAAACAGGTTCCAATTCTTTGTGCTTTTCAACAATTCTATTTAATTTTATAAATATCATATATGAATAGGGAAATAATTGTTTTATCTATACTTTACTGATGAGGAAGTTGAGATTCCAAAAGGTTAAATGACTATCCCTACGCTGCTCAAAAAACAAAACAAAACAAAGCAAAACAGTTTGTAAGTGGTGGCGCCAGGATGCATGTCTAGAGTCTATGACTCTAGGTCCTAAGCTATTTTCCCATTGCCTCTCTTGAATAAACTTTCTTACATAAACAAATCACTAGGAGGTTAGATTCTACTGACTAGGGAAAACAACACAGGGACATTCTGGTACTTCGAAAAGAACATTATTTTTTTCAATTTAGTAGTAATTTATTTAAATTCACTTAGAGAAAAAGTGTTTCATCAGCATCTAGTTTCACTAATGGAGACAAGTATCAAATTCAGGAAGGTAACTGGAATTTTAAAGAATAAAGAGCATTTTATGGCCAAAGTCATTTGCAGTTGTCTCTGTGAAAAATGAGAGTGATTAAACCCCATAACGCAGAGTGATTTCTTTTTCTTTTTAAATTTTATTTTACTGTTGTAAGAACACTTATTTTGGGCTTTAAGATAATGTACTAGCCTATGAAACTAAGGAATATCTAAGTGGCCTAAAAAGAATGAATTTAATTATGTACAACATTGCTCAATAACAACTTATTTAATTAAACCATGTCATATCAAATATTTAATTTATATTACTACATATATATATTACAAATTGTTATATGAAATCATAAGCTCTGGATACATTTGTGAACTGATGTCTGCTGGTTACCTCTCATTGGCCAAGGATTGTGCTAAGCATTGTACACACATTACTTCATTCGATCTTCACAGTGGCTTAATGAGATACAAGTAGTATTTTTCTAATTTTGCAGATGGAGAAAAGAGGAACTAAGGTTAAATGGCTTGCCTAAAACCTAGTATCTGGTAAAAGGTGGAGTTAGGATTCAAATGCTGTGCTCTTTGCACTGCCCAGCTTCCTAAAGTCCCATGTTGTTTTGGTAAATTTGAGCATGTTAGAGACACAACCCTGTTTTCTGGGTGAGCTCAGTCCTGGCTGAGCAGGCTGATAGGTAAGGACAAAGGCCATGGTTATCCCCAGGAAGTTAACATCTGCATGTGGATTTCAATGGTAACCTCTCAGAAGGAAGTCTGGGGCACTTAAGACACCAGCAAGAGAGACTTGGATCCCTGAGTTTCTTTGTCCTGCCTTTCTAAACTGCTCTTCAGGAGGCCTAAATCGTTCTGATGGTGAGAGACAGGTTTCCTGTGTAAACTGCTGAGGTAATTGTGGCCCAAATAAGCCACAAAAGCATTTTCCGATTCTCTGCACTGTGACAAACAGTCTGTGCTTATTAATTTGTGCAGAAATATAAAGGGTAGCAAGGAGACATTTTGAGAAAAATCAGTTTTTGATGACACTGGAATTTTTCCAAGGCATTTGTTCACTGAATCTTATATTGGCTTTTTATATGTAGGATCCTGAAATAGACAAGGCATCTTCTTATGCTTTTTTTTTTTTTATTCCTCTCAAGCTTATTGGTGCAAGTGGATGGAATTCAAAGTGCTTTTCTTCCTGTCTCTTTCGCACAGTATATGATAACACATGGCTTTTTCAAATATGTTGGTGATAGCAGCCAAACAAGGCTATAAAGTTTCTTATTGGGGATGTAAGCTATTCACATTGGGTCTTCTGATATGCATTTCAATATAATTTAGTTTGGTTCATTAAAATGTGATTATCACATGATAATAAGTGAATGATATTTTGTTTCCTCAGTATGTAGAAGGGTCACACTGTGAATATTATAAAATTATTTATTTACAAATGCAAGTGCACTTTGACTCTTTCAAATTAGCACATTTCATACCCACTGATGCTTTTCAAATAATGAAAAATAATTTCTGCTTTACCAGCCATGGTTGACAATAATGTGAATGTTTGTGTGTGTTTAGAGATTTGGTAAGATAATTAAACAGTAGCATCTATTATGTGACTTATAATGCATGAAGTATTCCACTAGTACTTTAATACATTTTCTTAGGAGATAGATAATGGGATAGATAGTAAATACATTTTTTAAATTAAATTAACATTTGAAAATATTTAAACATAAGGCTATTTTCTCCACTTTGAAAATGAAGGAATTGAGGTCCAAGACAGATAAGTAACTGGTCTAAAATTTCAACAGCAAGTCAAGAGAAAATACTGAAACCCAACCTAGCTTCCTTGACTCCAGATAATGTAACATAAAACAAAGATCAACAGTAAAAATAAAATTCAAGATAACAACTACATTATATAATGATAGAACCCCATGTGTAGTATATTAAGAAATTATATAATATTCCATATTAATGATACAAGTTTCATAGTTTTAGAAAAAAAAATAACATCTCTTTTGGGGGGAAGAAAAAATTGAATGCTACAGACATCTATCCTCTTAGAAATGGTTTCAAGTACCTAAAACCAACAATTTATTACCAGGAAAAGTCATAAACTATTATAGATACCTCTAACCCTCCACTATAACTGCTTCAATAGTTTACTTTTTAAAATGGCCCACAAACTTATTCATAACTTGTCAGTATATTAGTCAACTATTAAGAATTAAACTCAAATTTTTATATGAGAACATGTTGATGAAATGGAAATAATTAATTCTGTACTTTTAAAATATAAGGCTTTTTTTGATCCCAAACTAATACTTTCCATCTAAGTGTGCTGCCTTCAAACTAAAGAAAACATATATAAGAGTTTATATATGGAGAGAGGTACAGAGATGGAGTAAATATGTAAAAACACTAACAATCAGTAAATCTAGGTAGAGGGTATTCATTGTACTACTATGCTTTCAACCTTCTGAAATTGTAAATCTTCACTACCAGTAACCTCTCCTTGACCCACAGATAGGTCTATTCTCCTCATTTATTCTGCTGCCATTCCTGGACATCTTAGATGCATATAATCTTAATGTTATAAATTGTCTGGAAATTTCTATGACTCTATCAAGCACAGCTACCCAGAATTCTTTTTCGCTATCTACTCATTTATCTCTTACATTGGTGGTTTTCAAGCGTCTGGAGATTACAGAATCTATGTGTGTGACTCTTCCAAATTTCTCCAAGCCTAGATTCATTCATGTTTCTTTGTTGGAACCCGGGACCAGGAAAAAGATCGTCACTATCTTATTTTTTCAAGGAATTCCAAAAATGGGTCCAAGAACACTAGTGTTTCACAAAATACAGTTTGAAAGCAGTTTTCCTTAAAGCCACAATACTCCTACCCCTTTATTTCCAATCTGTGTAATTTGCAGAAGTTGGAGTTGTGAGGGGTATAGGGAGGAGGAGGGGGGCAAGCCGGGCCTGTCAGGGGTGCATGCCGAGTGACAAGTGTTCTTTTCCACAAAAGGTCAAGAGAAGTAGTCATTCGTATTCTCCCTCAAAGAGAAAATGTCTAAGTTCTAGCAAGAAGCAATCTGAGAAGGTCAACAAATTACTTTTATTTTGTTAACTTAAAGTACACAGTGGGATTCAAACATATCTCTGTCAAACAAATTACTAGGAGTGACAGAGGTCCCAACCTCTCAATTCAGAAAAAAATGAGACAGCACCAAGTGAAAATTTTCACTCCTGAGGATGTCTCTTCTAGAATACAGGTTTATTAATTCACAATTTCCTCACTCTGCAAGTCATGGACTCTTACTTCCAAGTTCCCCGGGGAAATTCTATCAAAAGCTCAGTGTCAATATTTTTTAGATGCTGCGTCAGTGGGAAAATATCGATAATTAAGCATTCTAATATATAATATGCAGATATGTTAAAGGCCAAATAACAAATATATTCCTCTGTACAACACTTCCACTGAGACAGTTAAGAGATATGTAGAGCTTCCCTGAGCTGAAACACCTGCTGCGCTGTTTGATACATGAAGAACACTGAAATAAATAACTGTACAGTACTACAGACAAATATTTACAGCACTACAGGCTAGGTAATATGATTTGTACACAGTGGCTTAATTAAATAGGCTACCATGTAAAACACTTAGCCTCTAGTGAGATATTGTAATTAAACCTGTATCTACAGTATCATAGAACACAAAATAGAAAGCAAGTTAGAGTAGCCCTACTGGCAGAAAGGGAACACAACTATTAAGAGATGGATGAAGTAAGGATGCTTGTAGAGTATCAACTAAGCTTCCTTTTCTCCTCCTTCATAACAGGCTAAAGGAAAGTGCTATAAGAATAAGGAACAGAACATAGGAACAATATTCATTTTTTCTTTTATCTTTTATCAAATATTTACCAAGCGCCAGCCTTTCTTTAGGTGCCTGGGATATAGTAAACAAGACAGAATCCCTGCCCTCATGCAATTCTGCTGGGTTGGTATACAATAGAAGAGAAAAACAACGTAACAAAGAAGCATGTCTTTTCCAGTAATGTATTTCCAGGTAATGATAAGACCCAAGAAGATAAATAAAGCAGAACAAGGGACAAAAAAGGGAAAGGTGCTTTTTTAGACAGAGGGGTCAGCAGAAGCCTCTCTAGCAAGTGATATTTGAGTAGAAGCCCGAATAGAAGTGAGAGAGTGAGCCACGTCAACATCTAGGGAGCTAGACTTCCAGGCAGAAGCAATACTAAGTGTAAGGTCCCGGAAGTGGAAACATGCAAGGTTGTTGAACAGAAAGGAGGCTAACGTGGCTGGAGAATAGGAGATGAGGTCACAGGTAGCATGGAGCCAGATAATGTAGGGCCCTGTAAATCATGGCAAGCACTTTAGGTTCTTTTCTGGGAATCATTTAAATGCCTCAAGTATAATGTTGCTGACGTCTTGACAGTGATGTTAGAGAAGGAAGCACCATAAACATCCAAGTAGAAAAACTAGGAGACAACAAAAGAAGGAAGAATGGGAAAAGAAAGCAAATGGAATTTCACAAAAGGGCTTAGACTTTAGCAGTTGGGCAGCAGGCATGCCTGCTGGGCCACCTTCCGGTGTGTGTCCTGGGGGGTTGTCATCATTACTTTACAAAGCCCTTTTTCCAGTAAGTATTTTTAAAATCCAATATATTGAAGACTTGCGGACACTAAAAGGCCAGGAAAATACCATTTATAGACTTGCATTACTGAGAAAATGCTTGCTCTGATTAAAGCAGTAGAATCACGCTATGAGGCATAGATTTCCACTGGCATTGAGTTCAGACTGTGGACTAAAATAATCTTTGTAAAAAACTCACCAGGATTATACACAAAACACAACACAAAGCACGCCTAGTAAATGAAGACTGAGCTACTAGGTTTTCCCCAGATGCACCCATCCTCCCAAGCACCTTCGCTAAGATTGATACATTTGGAAGTAGTGCATCAACTAGAACTATGCACAGCATCATGCTGGAGGTGATAAATGCAAGGGGTACCAAATTTACATACTTCCCTCCCAGTTTCCATAAACCATAATTTAAGTCATAAAGAATGTCATAAGCAGTTTTCAATGTTTTGGGATATACACAATAATTAGAAGTCATTATCTCTCAAATGCACATTCTCCCTTTTCCCCCTCCTTCTAATCCTCTCATCTTCCAATCCACTCTCCACAATGGAGTGCAAAACATCGTTCCAAAGTAAAAGCTATTTATGGCAATCCCCTTCTCACAACCTTGCAGTGGCTCCCCACTGATGATGGAATAAAGCCCCAAGTTCATGACATTGGAAGCCCTAGGGTATGGCTGCAATCTATAGGCAGAGTCTGACTTCCTACCTCTCCCACCTTGCACTTCAGGCTGTAACTCCAATGAACTTTGCTCACCTTCCCCCACACTCTGAGTCAAATCCCAACTCAGCCCCTTATTTGCCGTGTAATCCTGGGCAAATTACTTGTCGTCCCTGTGCTTCATTCATTTTCTGATAAAATGGAACTAACAGTATATAACTCATGGGCCTTTTATAGCACAAAATAAGCGAATATATTTAAAACAATGCCAGATGCATTTTTAGCACCAAAATAAGTGTGAGCTATTATTACTGTTATTTGCTGATGGAATTTTCCTATTATTGTTTCTTTGGCAAAAAAAAAAAAAAATGCCCTCCTGCCCACTCCTCAAAAACTCCTATTCATTCTACAAATGTCTTCTCCTCTCCAAACCTTCCCCAACACATTGACTCACTTTCTAGCGGTATTTATTTCTTCTGCTGCTCTTATGACAAGTTGAGTGTTATTCTTCAACAGCATTATTTATACACTATTGATTAATTATTAATGCATAAGTGTGTCTTCCGGGGGTATATGCATTCTTTGAAGGCAAGTGCTCTATCTTTCTCATTTTGTATCTCCCAGAGTAGGGCCCAGAGCATAGTAGGCCCTCAACAAATGTTTCGTTCAATCAAATGTTGAATCAGTAATATTTAAAGACAGATATTTCTCAAAAAAATGTCCAGGGCTTCCCTGGTGGCGCAGTGGTTGAGAGTCTGCCTGCCGATGCAGGGGACACGGGTTCGCGCCCCGGTCCGGGAAGATCCCACATGCCGCACAGCGGCTGGGCCCGTGAGCCATGGCCGCTGAGCCTGCGTGTCTGGAGCCTGTGCTCCGCAACGGGAGAGGCCACAACAGTGAGAGGCCCGTGTACCGCAAAAAAATAAAATAAAATAAAAAAATGTCCAATACTGCCAGGAAATAATTCAAGGAAATTTAAGAATAACACAATGCACAGATTTAGTAGATTTAGCTAACAAACTAGGACTAAATTGTGTAAGACAGTAAATGTGCTTAAAGGTTCAGAGAAAGGTTAAGCATATACTATTCATCACTTTCATTTTACTCTTCTCCAGTTATTCTAGCTTTGTCTTGTCAGGGGTAAGCTCCTTTAGAGTATGAACTATGCCTTTTAATACTTTTGTGGTCAAATATGAGGCACAAAAGTGCACATTTCATGAACCTTTGATAAAATGAGGAAATATTTCCAAGGTACAGGTAGAACTAAATGGGGAAAAGGAAGAAAAACCTAAGTCGTCTTTCTAATACTAACTCTGAAAGCATATTGTCCTCTGTGAAGCATATACCATGCGCAAGCAGGGACAGACAGACAGAGTGGTGCTCACCAATCCATCTGCTCTTCAAGAGCAGTGTGGGGGCTTCCCTGGTGGCGCAGTGGTTGAGAGTCCGCCTGCCGATGCAGGGGACACGGGTTCGTGCCCCGGTCCGGGAGGATCCCGCATGCCGCGGAGCGGCTAGGCTCGTGAGCCATGGCCGTTGAGCCTGCACGTCCGGAGCCTGTGCTCCGCAATGGGAGAGGCCACAACAGTGAGAGGCCCGCGTACCGCAAAAAAAAAAAAAAAAAAAAAAAAGAGCAGTGTGGTAGGCCTGGGATGTACTCAGGACCATCACCAGTAGCTTCCGTCACAGAGCATCATGCTGCTTGCTGATAATGGAGGACAACTGATGACTGAGGTTGGAACGTGAGCAAAGGAGAGAAGGTTGACAAGGCTGAACACCATGTGGTAAGTGCCAGTCAAGAACAAGCAGGCCCCATAAGACAAGGAAGATAAGGTTATGTCTCAGGAGTCATCACCCCTCATTTGGGGCTAGGGATCAATAATATGTCGACCTTAAGGACTCTGGCATTAATTTCCCCACTCATCAAAACTCAACATTCCACTGACACTTTGCAGTGTAGGATATGTTTTTTATCTATATTGTCTCATTTCAGCTAACGTGGAGTTTGGTGTCCACTTCTTGGTTTCAGAATTCAAAGAAGAAATTAGAAATTTGGGATAATGGTACAGAGTCAAAATAATCATTAATGGAGTAGAAATACTTGGAAGAAGCTAAAGCAATTCAGAACATTTTTATATCTGCAGCAAGCAACATTGAAAAGAACACAAATTTAGAGTATTCTTATCCCCCAAATGAAACTTAAATGAGATAATACATGTGAATATTCTAGTAAAGAACCTAAAATATAGTAGATGTTGGAATCCATGCTGATCGTATCAGCATTTTTTACTTTTCTTGCTCACAGCAGTGCTCAATTATACATGATGAGTGAAAAAAAAATCCTGGGACTGGTTAATAATGATCTTTATTTTCATGCAAGTTCTTATAAATTTTTTCTTTATATCCATTGAAGACCCCAAAAATTACATATATATATATATATATATATATATATATATATATATATATATATATAAAATACATATATAATTCAATACCTGGACTATGAAGTAGTAAGACTGTGTACTAAG
Organism: Tursiops truncatus; assembly: GCF_011762595.2. Classification (NCBI taxonomy): domain Eukaryota; kingdom Metazoa; phylum Chordata; class Mammalia; order Artiodactyla; family Delphinidae; genus Tursiops; species Tursiops truncatus. Next base: position 127,404,160 of record NC_047034.1, read on the forward strand.
TGAGGTTATAGAACTGCTTTCTCCAGAGTCTTAAAAATAGGCCAGATTCCCATATGTCAAAGATGGAGCAATTGTGGTCCTGCCCAAGGGTAAAAGGAAGCAATGAGATAATCACCCAAATTCCTTCCAGATTTAGGATTGCGTAAATACTCTGATTAGCGACAACACATTGAATATTTACTATTTGTCAGATATTTTAAAAATAATCCCAGAGTCAGTATTTCACAAGTGTTTCTTAAATCTTCTACCATTAATCCACACTTCATCATAACTTGGGTTTTCAAAACCAGAACTACACATTCATCTGACCAACATATGAAATCTACAAATAACTGAAGATAAAAAAAAAATGTTCAGTGGGTTTAGATATAAACTGCATCCTCTGCATTGTTTAGCTTCATCATGAAAATTACTTTAATTTCAATGCTGGAATCAAAACAATCCAGTCTTCTTAAAAGATATCTACTGTAAAGTAATAACATGTTTTTGGAGACTTCTAAGTGCATATCTTGGAATTTCTAACTTAAATGCAAGGTTTGGAAAGTACCAATTGTTGATCGTGAAAGAATGGTTACATTTCATCATGACAAAAAGGCAAAAATAAAGTACTTATGCTCTTATTTCCTCGTGTAAATTACATATGATGCTTAAAAACAGGAGCACATAATTTTTAGGATTAGTGAAAAAGTCATTCAAATACATATGTGTGTATTTTATGAAAAGAAATTTTCATTGAATGTTTCATGAAAATAAATTTGAAAAATATTAAACATGCACTCAGATAAAACAACAGAAATAAATATAAATATAGACTTAGGAGTTAAAACAAACTGTGATACAACTTTTCTAAGAAACAGAAGAAGAAGAATGTGTGAGTTGGTAGGTAAAAACGGGTGAAAATGAATCATGGTCATAATTAAAGTTATTTTATAAGTTTGGTGGTTAGTGGATTCTTTAAACCTATATTATGGTACATCATACTAAAGTCATGTGTTTTGTTTTTTAGCAATTTGCAGAAAATTTTTTTTAACTTAGCTAGAAAAAGATCACTTTAATAGCATAAGTTACCTCAAATACCATTTAATTGTTCTTTGTGTAATGTGCTGCAAGAAAACTTGTATAATGCAGGGGTGAAATTGGCTCTTTAGTCATTTTAAAATTTGGGTTCTTTTGAAAAGAAAAAATTCAGTATTTATAGCTCTACCTTCCTAGCACATCAAAAATCTATTCTAAATAAAAGAAAGGTCATGTTATTATATTCAGGAACTCTACAATAAGGAAATATTACCAAGGTTTTATGAAGATTTACCACTATCTGAAAATCAGTTATTTAAAATTAAGTATCCTTCTTGTCAAATTATTAACCCAACTAGTAAAACATATGAGTCTATTATCTAAGTATAAGTTTTCTCACCTTTATTCCTTTTATGAGAACTAATTAACAATATACCTATATACCTTCTCCTATTCAGTTACACTACTTAGCAAACTATGTGAAAATACACACACATTAGGGGTGGGGTAAATCATGAGACAGAAGACTTCCTCAAATCACTACATACTTATATATAAACCTTCTATTTATTAAATGCTACCACTGGTAGGTGTTGAAAAACTAACCACGTGAACTCTACAAATATGAGATTACAATTAAATAATAAGATTTAACTCATCAAAAAGATGACCAAAAAATGTTCCCCAATAAAGCAATTATGTGAACAACAGTGCATTGTCAGAAAACAAAAATAACCATATCATTTTTAGCTAGGTAAAGTATGTGTACCGGCTTTAACATGTGGTGTCCATCAAAGGCAAGCTACATATTTCCAGGGGTAACTTGAATTTGCCAATATACTGTGCAGTAGATTAGGCAGACAAACATTTCAGACGAATAAAAACACAGAATTCAAGTAAATATTAATTTCTGAAAACCAGATATCCTCAGTTTATAATGTTGGTTGGCAATCTAGTATGCAGTCAAAATCCCTGTGCTAGAAATGTCTTTAAGAGGTAATAGCTCCCTGCACTGCTATGGTCCCTGGTAAATAAAAATTATAGGTACCCAATTTTGAAAGGTATATTAATCTGAAAGAAAATATAACCTTCAAAGAAATCTGAAAAGGCCTACCAAAGTTTTAAAATTTCTTTTGTGCTTTTCCCTGTATTCGGTTATTATACTGGTTTAAGGAAGCTACTCTCTTGTACATAACATATATATTAAAGGTGGCAGCCTCAATACAGTTTTTACAGAGGGTTCTGGAATTTACTTGGGCATTCCCAAGTAAATTGGGAATTTATTTATTATTATCTATAAATTTTATGTCACTTCTTTACAACAAGAATTTCTTAAAGATAATAGCAATTTGAATCATAAATAAAATTAATTAACCATGTAATTTCAGAAGTGGGAACTTAGTTTTCCCTTGCCTTAAGTACTGTAAAGATAGAGGCGATAAATCAAAACCACTAGTTTACATACTACAAAAAATGGCAATGCTGTAAATTAAGTTTGACTTTATACATTGTCTCAAGAAATGAATCCAAACTAAGATTGAATCACTTATCCCTGTACCAAAAATATACTATTAAAAAACATCATCAACAACAACCGCAAGATACACACAAAAAAGTCAGCAATCACCTCAACAGAGATTAAACAAAAAAACTGAATTTTTATAACTCCTTCAATACTCGGTTGCCCTAGAATTAGCTAGGTGTTTTTTTTTAAAGCAGTAATTTTAAAGACTCTCTACAGTGAGAGGCTCATTTTATCTGGAAACAGCTAGTGGCACAGTGATATTAACGCACAGAGGACTATGTATTCTTCAGCTGACCTGCTCGCCATTCATCTCACACATGTGTTCTGTATTATGAACAAAATTCAAATGTCCTATTTGCTACATTTCTAAATCACTGTTGCTAATGAAAAGCACTCCAGACACCTCCAAGTCCCATCTTACCACGTATGAGCCACAGTGAAGCGACGACGCTGCCGAATGCTTTTATTCACCAGCAACTTTCTGAAAAAGCATGGTGAGTTCCTTGGCGAACTGCGTGGAGAAATTTTAGGAGATGTAGGTCTGTTTCCCGGTAGTCTCGGAAGCTCAAGTTCTAAGTGCATTTGCTCCTTGAAAGTCTTTATGTAAACCTCAGATTCAAAAGCAGTAAGTTCTTTTGAAGAATCTTTTGCTGTCATGTCTTATATGGAGTGCTGGCTTTCACCATCCAAAACAAAAACCTCAAACATAGCAGAGACACAGCTGCAGGTTAGGAGGCTGGTAAGTCTGCAAACTGTTCTCAGTTTAATTTAGGAAGCTGTGGCTCCAGTGTAGGAGCTGCTTAGAGCAAGAACTGCATAATCGAAGAATGGCAAGTCAGCCTGTCACAAGGAGCTTTATCAGCCTGGCTTTGCCTCTGAAAATGCGCCAAAGTGCTTCCTATGTCAGTAGCCTCCTTGTGGATGAGGTCTGTCTGCAAGCTACACACTGACACTCGCTGAATTCATTCAGCTGAATATATCAACTCATGAAATATTCATGAGGGCTTCTGATAAATCCTTTGCATGTATTTTTTAAAAAAATCTTTTCAAACATGCTGCATCCACTAATGGATAGTAAGCAAAGCCCAGTCACCTATTTTTGTTTGCACAAAGAGCAGAACCAGAGCCCATCCAGCACGTGCGATTTTTAAAGTCTTCATTCAGAATTATCTTTCTCTGTAATGCACACAACAGTAACTCCACCTACCAAATGCTTATTGGCCCAGGACTATTTAAACAACTGCACTCTGTTTCCCCCTCAACAACACCCTCCATTGCCCAGATTTTCACATTTGTGAAGCCACGCTCATCATCAGTGAAAACATTAAATCAGGGATTGTCAAAAAGTCTAGCTAAAACAGCCCCCCAAATTCCATTCCTGAATGAAAGAGCTGATTTGCTGAAGTTTTTTTTTTTTCCCTCTCCCCTCCAAAAGATCCAAAACCACATCCCTATAGAAAGTGTCAGCTAACTGGAAAACATTAGATTTGGTTCATTCCCCTAAGGAATTTAAAGACTAATCTTTAATCCAATAAAAATTGCCCTCATTCTTCTGCTTAACTTCATTGTCCCTGAGGTGCCCACAGCAGCCACTCTCTGTTAGATGTAAAGTCACTTCTGAAAGTCAAAGTTCCCTAGAATGGAAATGGAGGTAACAACCAGGAGAGATGAATGCTCCCCGTCACACCTGCAGGGTCCAAAGTCAAGCATCATGCATGCGTGTGTGCACGCATGCACGTGCAGGTAGATGTACACAACAGTGTCTGTGTGTGGGTATCTTTACTTGCTAGTGCGTGTGTACTTGGTTCACAAGGGCATGCCAGTGAGACATATGGGCAGGGGAGTCCAAAAAAATGTCTCAAGTTCCAAATCAGATCATTGTAACCTGAAATATCATTTAGAAATATACTGGCATGCAGCTTCTACACTTTAAAAGAAGGAAAAAGAATATTTTAGTGCTCGAAGTGTACAGATGTTGTGAAATTCTGTACCTGCAATGTCTACTACTAGGGCCAGCCTGATCTCACACAAATTTGGCAAAACAGAACTGGGGCTAGTCAATGTGAGTGACAGTTCAGGAATGATTCACAGTAAGACTTCAGTGAAAAAGCAAGAAATTCATTTTTTCCTCTAAGGCGTGAGAACTTCCACCTTTATAAAATCATTTACATATGTCATATACTCTGGCTGAATATCTAAAGGGCTGAATAAGAGCAGACAATGACCTGTGTATAGGAAAAAATAAACCCCACTCTAGCCCTTGGGGGAAATGGTTTAAACTTAATAGGAAGGATTTAAACTCCAAGTTTACAGGTACTGCCTTGGAAGGATATAAGTATTGCAACAGTACCCTAAAATATATTATGAACAAAGGCAAAGTCATGGAATTTTAAAGTTTGAGTGAATCCCAGTAATCACCTTGTTTGGCTCCTGATTTTAAAGACAAGGAAACAGACATAGAGAACTTCAGTGACTTGTCCAAAGTCCTGTTTGTAGTTGACATTAGAGCAAAAGCTAAAACCAAGGCCTTCTGATTCCCAGTTGAATGTTCTTACGTTATACGATAAGAGAGGTCAACATAGTCATTTTGTCCAGCAAAGCCCTAGCACACGCACTTTATATATTTGAAGATATTTTAACTGCTCTATTTGAGAATAAATTGTTAGTAATGTCATGAGAGAAAATATAGTTAAAGCTATCTATTATTTACTGCATTATGAAAACAAAGCTAGGACTTTCTTCCAACAATAATGGGATATAAAACTGTAATGTGAGAATATGTGAACCTGCCAATATTCAGAGTGACTTATTTGCAAAAAAATGAAATAGCAATTTGAAGTCTTATTCACTTTTTAAGGCTGCCAAAACACAATAAGCATTTTAGGGCTTTTTAAAAATAATGGCTCTCAAAATTATGGCAAATTTCACCACCCAGATTTAGTATGTGAACTGGGATTCAGATAAGGAAATGTTGACATAAACTTACCTAAAGCAGCATAGCGGTACTATTATAATTACTTTCTAATTCTTACTGTCAACTTACGTGACATTATGTGACACTTCACATTATTCTCTCTTTGCCTACTATGACAGCCAATGTCCCAGTTAAAGAAATTTTAAGAATCATCCTAAGAATTAGAATTCTCAAAAATATGTAAAGGCGGTTAATTCTACCTACTCTAAATAACATTTAGGAATACCAAAGACAGCTAATTGAAATACAAAACTTAAAAGATAACCAGACTGGGCTTCCCTGGTGGAGCAGTGGTTGAGAGTCTGCCTGCTGATGCAGGGGACACGGGTTCGTGCCCAGGTCCAGGAAGATCCCACATGCCGCAGAGCGGCTGGGCCCGTGAGCCATGGCCGCTGGGTTGAGTCTTGTTCATTGAGTCTTGTTCATTTCTAGAACATGGAACAGAGTTTGGCACAGAGTGGATACTCACTAAATTTTGTAGACCGAATGCACGTTATTTTGCCCATTTTCCAATGAGAATATCAAGACACAAAATTGCATAGCATTTAAGGAGTTGATCCTACACCAAGCTTTTTATAACAGAAGATACCTAATGAGACAGCAGAGGGAATGCAGGCTCCTAGGGTGGTCTAGTCATGTCACTAGAAGTATATGTTCACAAGTACTAAATGCTTTGAGTCTGAAGTTATCTGGCGTGTTATTTTTATACGATGATATGAAAGCTTCACTTTTATCCATATGATACAATTAATTACTCATCATTAGTAAACTGATGTTCCAGAAAGATCAGTTTTAGCCTTAACCACCTTCAGTGTCACCTGAATCCTAGAGAGGAAGTGGGAAGCCTGTACTCTAAATGCTTGAGCATGGTATCATAAAGTTCTCAGAGATTATCCTATTCAAGAAACAAAAACCCTCCAGTAGCTCCACATTACACTCAGAGTAAAAGCAGAAGCCCACACAATGGCCTAATGTACTCCACAAGCACTGGATTCATCTCTCAGAATGTTTCATAGTATACCATAGTACATATTTTCATTTGTCTCCTGAACTAACCTATGAGCTCTCTAAGGACCTAAGCTATCAATATTTTACTTATCTTTGTATCTCCAGAGCCTGAGATTGCATCTTGATTGATTAGTATTTATTGATGGAAATATGAATAGAAAATTAAGGTACTGCCCCAAATCATGTTCTCCTGTTAGTCTCAGATTTTTCTTTCTGTCCTGAAAGCTAGTCCAGTCAATATCCTAACTTCTTATACTTGATCTTACACAGGATTTCAAAATGAACTTCCTAAATCATAGCCATTTGGCTATGTTTTGCCATTTTAACTAGCATTTCTTTGTTCTTTAAAAAATTATTATTATCATTATCATCATTATTATATTATTATTAATATCCTCACTGCAATGCAAAAGCAGAATACCTATGCATTGCAATCTCTGTTCATTTGGTGGTATACAGGCAGGACAGACTTGCTATGCCCTCTCTTCATACTGCTTTCTGGTTTTGGCAGAGTAATTAGGTGCGTCTTTCACAAGGCACATTCTATGAAGGGAGACTGCAGAGACAAAAAAAAACTAAGGGAGCTCCTCTCTTTGTTTCTCAGGTCATTGTTAACATCAAGATATATTAGCAAGGATGAGTCAGATACCTATATGCAAGGAGAGAAACTCTTCCCTTGGTGTTTTAAAATCTGCATCAAAAGAGGGTACTCCAGTTCCCAAAGATAATACTAGCCTGTCAGCAAATTACCTTAAAGGGTGATTTCAAATGAATACGATATTAGGGACATATATGTTAAGTACAAAGGCACATTTGGGAAAACCTCTTTCTCTAAAATGAGCTTTCATCTTTTTGTTACTTTCCACCCTGTCAGCAGTCTTCTATGAAACATGTAAGAAAAAATGGTATAGTATTAATCTACAGTTTAAAATTTTAAATGTAAATAATTATCTCTGTAAGACCAATTAATTATGATACTACAGAGATCATAGAAAGAGTACAGCACACATGAAAATTAAGTCAAATTCATTCCACTGCTCTTAAAAAGAGAATAATTTTCAGGGATCCATTTTCTGTTTAAGTATACATTTGCAAGCTAAACAAAATTTTCCTAAATTAATATTTTAATTGCATGAGTCTAAAAAGGGTACAGAATACATATCAATATGGAAAATATTTCCAGAATAGTGGGTTAGATCAAGATTGGCTCACTTAATTTCAAGATTTGTTTACTTATTACACATTTTGTTAATTTTAAATCTATTCATATTAAATTTTTTAAATTCAGTAACATTAATAATGATGGCTTTTTGACTCAAAATTAAGAAAACAGAATTTTATCTACCAAGAGTGACTAGTGTTAAGAATTAACTCAAATTTAATTTCATATAAATATTTCATATCATTAACACTGTAATATTAGCATATGTAAAATTCAAGACTGGAGACATATTTATATAAGCATGCTGAGCTTTGTAGCAAACACTTTTAAATAAAATATATATTTTGGGGGCTTCCCTGGTGGCACAGTGGTTGTGAGTCCGCCTGCCAATGCAGGGGACACGGGTTCGTGCCCCGGTCCAGGAGGATCCCACATGTCGTGGAGCGGCTGGGCCCGTGAGCCATGACCGCTGAGCCTGCGCATCCAGAGCCTGTACTCCGCAATGGGAGAGGCCACAACAGTGAGAGGCCCGCGTGACACACACACACACACACACACACACAAATATATATATATATATATATATTTTGTAAAGTTCCCTTGGCTACTCTTTTATTTCCTTTGCTTTATTTTAAAATGTATCATACAATATGATTAACATTTTTGGTGCACTGTTCTATGAAATTTAACACATGTATAGCTTCATGTAACCACTACTACAATCAAGATACAGAACAGTTCTGTCACCCCCCAAAATCTCTCTTGTGCTGTACCTTTATAGTCATATTCTCCTCCACTCCTAAAAGATGGCAAGCCCTAATCTACTCTCCATCACTATAATTTTGTTACATTTATTAATAGCTTATTCCTTTTTACTGCCAAATAGTATTCTGCTGTATGGATGTACCACAGTTTGTTCATCCATAGAAGAACACTGAGCTGTTTCCAGTTTGGGACAATTACGAATAGACCTGTTATAAACGTCCATGTATAGGTCTTTCTATAAATATATGCTGTCCTTCCCCTATTGTAAATACCCAGGAGTAGGATTGCAGGCTCATGCGAAAGTGTACATTCATCTTTACAACAAAATGTCAATCTGTTTTCCAGAATGGTTGCTTCATTTTGCATTTCCATCAGCACTCTATGAGAGTTCTCAGTTGCTCCACAGACTCACCAGCACCTCTTTTCATTATTTTTTATTTTAGCCATTCTAACAGATGTGTAGTGGTATCTCATGCTGATTTTACTTTATATCTCCCTAATGGTTAATGTGATTATCTTTTTGTGTGCTTATCTGCCATCAATATATCCTTTTTGGTAATGTATCTGTTCAAGATTCTTGCCCATTTTTTAGTTAGGTTGTTTCTTTTTTAACAATTGCGTATTCTTCCCCAATCTGCTCACTAGTATTTACTTTTCAGAGTTCTCAAATAGCAATCCACGCATTTTATCCAGGATTTAAAGCTGTATTCAGTGGTTGAAACAAAATGGAATGTGATTACTCCCAACTCGCCTGGAACCAGAACCTTTAATAGAACACAGTCGTCCCTCAGTATGCACAGGGGATTGGTTCCAGGACCCCACACAATACCAAAATCTGCAGATGTTCAAGTCCCTTATATAAAATGCTGTAGTATTTGCATATAACCTATGTACATCCTCCTGTATACTTTAAATCATCTCTAGATTACTTATGATACCTAGTACAATGTAAATACTACGTAAATAGTTTTAAATACAATGTAGATGCTGCGTAAATAGTGTAAATCGTTGGTAGCATGCAGCAAATTCAAGTTTTGCTTTCTGTAACTTTCTGATTTTTTTCCAAATATTTTCAACCTGTGGTTGATTAAATCTGTTGATGTGGAACCCACAAATCAGCAGTAGTACAAGCAGTAATATTAGTTACAAAATCTGAAATTTTCAAATTGATTTTATAGTTTATAACACTTTTAATTAATCAGTGCTCTTTCCAAAGCCCCCAATGTTTACATTCTTGACTTTGCTGTTTCTTTGCTTCTTGGGGCTTGCAGCTTGGCCCATATTCAAAGCTCACTCTTGCAGTGATTAGTCCTCCATGCCACCACTGGGGCAAGGCGGTGGGGCGGGGCGGGGGGCAGTAACTTATCATCAAGGCACAGCAGAAGGTTTCATGCTTTTTGTGGCTATTGAAAGAACCCCTTCTAGAAATGGACTCTAGGTGACTCCCATTCTGCATCTCCTAGCCTCTCAATCTGTATCTTCTTTCCCCACTGCCAGCTGTGGCACCATGAATACCTCTTAAAGAAACCTGATCTTTTTGCTCCTTCTCTTTACTTCTCTCTATTATTTCTACTAATTCATACACTCTTCAAAGATACACTTACTGAGTAGGTACTATGTGCTAAGAATATGATTGCCTATTTTCCTTGGTAAGCCTGGGTTATTGCTTGAAATTTGCACACTTGTTACTAACATAATCTAACATAATCACAATTCTAAAAAGCTCCATGCAATTTTAATTTTATCTGCCTTAATCAGTTTTTAAATTATTTTAATTAACTTTTTAAATTTATTTTGCATTTGAAGAATCTTTTTTTCTATACATATAATAGTAAGTCATCACTGGCATGATAGTACACTTTCTGAGAAAGCTTCAGCATCAGACTTACAATTCCTTTCTTGTATGTATGTGCCACACAAAATATTTTATGCTCTTAGAGAGTAAAGGCCATAATTTATTTTTTGTTTGTTTGTTTTTGTTTGTTCATTTCAGTATAGGTTATTACAAGATATTGAGTATATCCCTGTGCTATACAGTAGGCCCTTGTTGTTTATCTATTTTAAACATAGTAGTGTGTATATTTTAATCCCAAACTCCTAATTTATCTCCCCCTCCAATCCCCTTTGGTAACCATAAGTTTGTTTTATATGTCTGAGTCAGTTTCTGTTTTGTAAGCAAGTTCATTTTTATCATATTTTTTAGATTCCACAAATAAGTGATATCATATGATATTTGTCTTTTTCTGTCTGACTTACTTCACTTAGTATGATAATCTCTAGGTCTATCCATGTTGCTGCAAACGGCATTATTTCATTCTTTTTTATGGCTGAGTAGTATTCCAGTGTGTGTGTGTATGTGTGTGTGTGTGTGTGTGTGTGTGTGTGTGTGTACCACATTATCTTTATTCATCTGTCACTGGACATTTAGGTTGCTTCCATGTCTTGGCTATTGTAAACAGTGCTGCTATGAACACTGGAGTGCATGTACCTTTTTGAATTAGAGTTTTCTCTGAATATATTTTTTTATGTGTTAGCTTCTTTATCTAAACCTCTTGCACACAACTAGAAAGTGTTTTTTTTTTTTTTTACTGTTACTTTTTTTAAATTAAAATTTACCTTTTTTTTAAACATCTTTATTGGACTATAATTGCTTTACAATTGTGTTTTTGTTTCTGCTGTATAACAAAGTGAATCAGCTATACATATACATCTGTCCCCATATCTCTTCCCTCCTGTGTCTCCCTCCCTCCCACCCTCCCTATCCCACCCCTCTAGGTGGTCACAAAGCACCTAGCTGATCTCCCTGTGCTATGCGGCTGCTTCCCACTAGCTGTCTATTTTACATTTGGTAGTGTAGAAAGTGTTTTGTGCATGCTAAACAAATGTTTAAAAACCCAGGAATATGAATCAACAGTTATCTATTCATTTACTGGTGTTAGTTAAATGTCAACTATGAGTCAAGCACTGTGCTAGTCTGAGGAAAAGTGCAATGAATAAGCTAGACGTATGCCTGCCCTCATGGTACTTAAAGTCTAATGGCACAACTATCACAGCCTAATTCTAATCAATATTCAAAACTAATTTGCCTCCTCATTCACCTGATCTCCTTTTAAAGGAGGTCAAAACCAGGTTCTCTTCTGTTTCGCTCCGTACTTGGAGTCCTCCTTGTCTCACAGTGGATTATTCTTATCCTGACTGTCCTACAAGACGAAATATGGACGCATTCTTTGTACAGAGTTTCAGAAAGTTTTTTCCCCTTAGTCTACCCTGTCAGTGCCTATTCCTTGCTCCTAACTCAGCCTATGCTTTTTTTAATATTGAAGAGAGGTAGATGTCCATGCAGTGATACACACCAACAAATACAAACAAACAAAAACACTCTTGTTTCAACTCTCCGTGAATTCCACCTGGGACACAGGCGATTTCTGTCCCATTTTAATAATAACTGGCAAGTAGTTTTTCTTTCTATTGAACCAAAGTCTGACTCTCAATAATGTCCTCCTGTTGATTTTAGTTCTGTCACCTCGAATTACAATGAATAAATCAACTGAATACCCTTCAAAGATGTATCCTCTAACACATTTATTTTCCCTCCTAAATAACTACAACTCCTTCAACTTTTTCTTATGAAATACATATTAGATTTTTTTTTTATAACACTTAGACTGAAACTTTGTGAGAGGTATATTAATGAGTTTGCTAGGGCTGCCATAACGAAGTACCACAGACTGGGTGGTTTAAACAACAGAAATTTATTATCTTACAGTTCTGAAGGCCAGAAGCCCAAAGTCAAGATGTCGGCAGGGTCAGTGTCTTCTGAGGGCTGTGAAGGAAAGATCTCTTCTAGGCCACTCTCCTTGGCTTGTAGATAGCCATTTTCTCCCTATATCTCCTCACATCATCTCCACTTTATGTATGTCTTGGTGTCCAGATTTTCCCTTTTTATAGGAACACCAGTACTACTGGATTACAGTCCACCTTAATGACCTCATTTTAACTTGATTACCTCTGTAAAGGTGATCAAGTTACCTTAAAATGAGACGTTTTTTGTTTGTTTGTATTTGTTTGTATTTGTGTATGTTACTGCATGGACATCTACCTCTCTTCAATCCTATCTCCAAATAAGGTCACATTCTAAGGTAATGGGATTTAGGACTTCAACATAGGAATTCGGGGGATACATTTCAACCCATAACATTCCACCCTCTGACTCTTCAAAATTCATGTCCTCACACGCAAAATACACTCACCCATTTTAATGTCTCCAAAAGTCTTTATTCTGTCATCAACTCTAAGTCCAAAATCATTTAAACCATCCAAATCAGTTATGTGTAAAACTTAAGGGAAGATTCATCATGGAGCAAAGTTCCTCTCTATCTGTGAACCTATAAAATCAGACCACAACAATGATGGGACAGACATAGGATAGATATTCCCACTCCAAAAGGGATAAATTTTAAGGAAGAAAAGGGTCCCAATCAAGTCTGAAACCTACTAGGACAAATTCCATTAGAATTTGAGGCTTGATAATAATCCTCTTTGGCTCAATGCTCTATCCTCTGGGCTCACCAGGGTGGTGGTCCCACCCACTTAGCCCTGAGCAGTGAGGGCTCTGCCCTCTGAAACCAAGGAGGTAGCTCCATTCTCGGAAACTAAGAAGGTGGCCCCACCTTCTGAAACTGAGGAGGAGGCTGCCCAACATTCAGGGGCTTGTGTCCTGTGGGCCTGTGGTGTCGGGGACAGCTGCTGGCCTCTGAATTGCCTTCAAGGTCAGTCTTCACTTTCCTTGAAGGATGACACATGTTTGCAGCTGGATAGATATCAGCCTGTTTCCTGCCCATGGTATCCCAGAAGTCTGAGAGCCTTCCTTCATTTCATCCTGTCTATCCTTCAGTCAAAGCTGGCAATGTTTCCTTTGATATAAATTTCTCAAAAATCTTGTTGGCCTCCTGAGCAATTCATGGGAGTCCAAACTATCAGACAGGAGTCCCCAACAGATCTTTCCTGCATAACCACATCTCTATTCCTGACTTTTGCTAAGATAGTTGATTGGATCCATGAGTCACATGCCTAATTTTCTTGGCAAACAGTAGTCCAGTTACACCCTTGATGTTCTCTCTAGAACATATTTTCTCATTTTTTTGCAATAGGAATAGGCTGAGAATTTTCCAAGTCTTCAAGTCCTGGTTACTTTTTGTTTAACAATTCCTTTTTCAATTTATCTCTCTACTCTTGCGTTTTAGTATTAGCAAAAAAAAAAAAAGAAACCAAGTCGTGCCTTCAAAACTTTGCTTAGAAACCTCCTCAGCTACAAACCCAAGTTCATCACTCATAATTTCTACTTCCCATCCAAAAAAAATGAGAACACATTTCAGCCAAGTTCTTTGCCGCTTTATAGCAAGGATCGCCTTCCTCCAGTGTCCAAGAACATGTTCCTCATTGCCATCTGCTCAACAGAAGTACTTTTAACATTCAAATTTCTACCAAGTCTCCTCAAGGAAATCTAGGCTTTTTCTTTTTTTTTTTTAACAACTTTATTGGAGTATAATTGCTTTACAATGGTGTGTTAGTTTCTGATGTATAACAAAGTGAATCAGCTATACATATACATATATACCCATATCTCCTCCCTCTTGCGTCTCCCTCCCTCCATCGAGTGTCTCTTCCAGTCTCTATCCACAACTCAATTCCAAAGCCACTTCCATATTTTAAGTACTTGTTACCGCAGCATCCCATTCTCTGGTACCAAAATCTCTATTAGTTTGCCAGGGCTGCTGTAGGAAAGTATCACAGGCTGAATGGTTAAACAACATAAATTTATTGTCTCAAAGTTTTAGAGGCTAGAAGTCCAAAATCAAGGTGTTGGCAGAGTTGGTTCCTTCTGAGGGCTGTGAGAAAAAGATCTTTTCCAGGCCTCTCTCAAGTGGGAGGTAGAAGGGGAAAGAGAGAGCAAGGTGAAGAATAAGACATCACTAGCATTTATTGAGGGCGGATTATGTATTAGGCACTTTTGCACACATTATTTTCACATTTAAACCTCACAAAACCCCTTTGAAATATATAGTATACCCCTTACAGATAAAGAAACTGAATTAAAGAAACATAGGATGAATTACCCAAGATCACCCAGTCAGTAAGGATTCGTACCCAAAGTCACCAAACTCAAAACTCATGCTTTAATCCACTATAGAGCATTGCAAAGGAAAAATGAGAAAGAAGCATAAGGATATGCCCTAAAGATAATCAACTGTATAAAGACCTGTTAGCTCCAATTATGTTATATCCTGAAACTAGATCTGCTTCTCTATAAATGTCATATTTCAATATAATACAAAATAATTTGAATATGCAACAAAAACGATTAGTTTCACCCAGGCAGCCATAAATTTCACTAATGAGTTATTTTTTAAAATAATTTTGTCTGAATGAACCTTTATCAGTTTTAAGTCAGTTTTGAAAGAGAAGATATTGGCTTAACGTACCTTAGCGTGTTCATTCATTGCAAGTCAAAATGAGAATTTGTTTGACCTTCCTGTGTAGTTAAAAACTAGAAAATTTTGTCTTATATTCCTCCCTTTCTTTATGATCTTAAATATTAAAGCTAGAACTATCCTCCTATGATTCTATTTCTAGCCTGTTTTAGCTTCTAATAGACACTCCCAAGAGTTACATTCTGGGGACTCCCAGGTTAGAAACTTCATTCTCTTGGCTGAGATGACTTCAAACAGCGTTTTGGTATGAAATCTATACTGGTTTTGCAAATTCTACACGCAGATTTTAAACCATTTCATTTGTGCTACATTAGCCATAACCAATATTTTCATCTTATTTTTGGTAATTTAGAAATTTTAGAAGTGGGAGACCAAATTCTTAATGATACTGCTTTTGTTTAATCTCTTCTAATTTTTCTCTTTTTTTGGAAAGCAGGTCCACTTTTAGAAGATCCTCGAAGGTGTCGCTTCACACCAGCTGCCAAAATAAAATCTAGGAATTCTTTAATTCCTCCTTCCAGTCTGCGCCTATCACCATTTCTTGGTTCAGTTTTCTGGATTTCCAGACACATTTTGGGACTCAGTTGGTACAGTATCCACTAAAATTAATGGGCACCACTTGTCAAGCACAGAAGCCAAAGAAAATTTCAACATCATGAGAATATAAACAAACTCAAAGTAAGGCATATTGAGAACATAAATGAAAAGGAAAGAAATGCCCTACCCCCTTTATAGCAGGTGATTTGTATTCTAAAATCACAGCCTATGATTACGGCTGTAGATTCCATCAGATTATTTTTTACAGCTAAGGAAGTGTGCCTTTTAAAGCAGGGATCCAAATTTCTGAATCGTGACAGCAACAGCTGAAGACTAAAGATAGACAGTCAAAACAGCATTTTCTGTACATTTTCAGTTGTTAAAAAAGCAGTTACAGTACATTATGTGTGAAATATACCATTTTAACCCTGTGATGGCCCCACTGGGAAAAAGATCTATAACAGAAAACGTTATTTTACGCCTTCCTTATACCACATCCTTAAAATGGCAATGGCTCTTTTTCTTGATGTAATATTTTTTAATGTCTTTTATACATATGTGTATGCTCTTTATTAACAAAACATCCCTATTTCAAATAAACGCTGTTTACACGTGGCTCGTCACATGCCTACACACACTCGCCTGAGAGGCTATTTGCTTTTACCTCTGCTTGGAAAGCTCTTTCTCTAGAGCTTTCTATGGTTCCGTCTCTATTTCCTTCAGGGACCTGTTCACACATCCTCTCCTGAGAGCGGTCTTCCCTAGTTATCCTCTGTAAAGAACCCCATCCTTCCTCTCACCTTACTCAGTTTCTTCGCTAAACAGCATCTATCGCTCTCTTGACTTTGTTATTGTCTGTCATTCCCACTATAATAAAAGTCCCATGAGGACAGATTCCTTTAGTTTTACTTTCCACACTGATGCCGGCACTCAAAATAGTGCCTGACATATAATAAGCGTTTAATACTTGTCTACTTAATAAACAAAGGTCACTTAGTTAAACAGCAAGAGCATTTACTCTGTGCTCCAATCAAGCACCATCTGTCTCCTTCTCAGTCACCTCAATCAGGTTCCTTAAGCAAATTCATTCATAAGGCCACTACAAAGGATGCTGAAAGACATGTTCAGAACAACAGAGCAAAGGCGAGGATTAAGACTTGTCTTGAATTCACCACTTCTAATGGCCTTTTAGCCACCACTACTAGGACACCACTGAAAGTCTAACCTTCAATATGCAGAGGAATACTGCAATTATCTATTGCTTAGCTGGAGCACTTCTTGCTAGACAGAAGGAAAAGCAGACATGAACTTGTGACCTTCCCAGTGAAGTAGCTCTGCCACCACCACCCAGCAGGATTCAGATAGCACAATGGTAACACTGTGTGTGGAGGCATGATTCACAGGAGAAACAGGAGCTCCGCCAAAGGCAAGAAGGCAATCTGTACAGAACACTATATGCTGAGAGGGCTTTCTTTTCATTTCAAAATGAGAAACAAGCATTTGGGGGGATGATAACTATGCAAGCAGAAATACGTGTCCCTTAGGTGGGAAGACCCAAGATGTGTGAATCGCTCCTTTGTTCTGGAGTGGAGTTCCAATAAGGAGCTTCACTATGGTAAACTAATCAAAATGTTTCTTGAACTTGATTTTCAGTTTTTCACAGCTCAATAAATATTGGAGAAATGTGGTGATGATGATGATGATAAAAATTAGGGAAACAGTGCAAATATAACTGAGTTAGTGACAAAAACATATACGGATAATGTTTAATGTGATTTTGAAAATTACCTATGAAAAACCCAGATATATATAAAAAATTGAGATGCTAACGTGAAAGACCCTTAAATCTGCATAAAGTTCTAAATGATTCAGTATTCAAAACATTGAGCTTGTTGTCAAGGAGATTTATGGTAAGCATAGTAATCCTCCTTTCCATTCTAGGCTATCATTTATACCGTCCAGAAGCACTGCATGAAAATTAAGAACTATTTTGCCATAGATAGCATTATATTTCCTAAAGAGTAATCTTGATGTTTTTTATTAAGATTACTAAGCACAAAAATATAGCAATCTATGTTTACAAAATCTGTATGTGAAAATACTTATTGGAAACAAATTAAACCCCTGGTAAACTGAAGAGCAATCAAATAGGAGAATGACCTAAGTGAATGAATTATTTATCAGGAGTCTGTGCTTTGAGATCTAAAATAAGCCAGTTTCCTCATCATCACTGGGCAATTCCTTCAAACTTTCTGTTTCTCAGTTCCTCGCCTGTAAGATGTAAATGTTCATACCAAGTATTTTGCAGGGTAATTCATGTAAATTAACAAATTATAATTTAAAATGTAAATGGCATTGCACTTGCAATGCAATCTGGTACATATATTTAGATAGTACACTCCCTTGGAGGATCTAAAAAGTGTAACAGACATAATCACATTCATTTTTAAGTATTCCCTGTAAATAGGGAAATTCCAGCCTCAGTGTGGCTCCTTGGTTTTTTATACACAGTTCCCTACTAAGTTACCATTTGTCCACTTTCCTAAATTTAAATAAAGTAAAACTTTCTCCTCAGGGCCTAAGGCAAGATTTTCAAAGCAAAGAGAGGCTATCTTTAAAATACCATAGAATGAGTTTGTGAAGATTAGAATCTGTAATATTTCTTAGAAGAAACAGCAAGAACAATACATGACTGTCTCTGTCTCTGTTTCTCTATAGTATCCAAAAACATGCTCAACCTGATTTTTTTTCGATTACAAAGTACAAAAAAAGTACACAGAGAGAATAAACATTTGTTGAGGGATTATTTCCACTAAGTGCTTGAAATATCATTTCATGTAATGCTTAACATAATTGCATGATACAGGTTTTATTACATAGAAAATTTCATAGATAAACATTTGAGGCCTAGATAGGTTAGGAAACATTCAAAGTCAGAGCACTAGTAATGATGCCCCAGGGCTTTTCTGTCTGTAATTCTGTGTTCTTTTCACTACACCAGTGGTTCTCCAAGTGTGGTTGCGTAAACCTGCATCACCAGGTTATATTTCCTCTTGTGGTTGTATTTCCTAAAGAGTGTTCTGGACCTGTTGTTAAAGATTGCTACACCGAATCGGAAACCCTGATGGTGAGACCTGCAACGTGCTGTAACCAGTCTTCAGAAGATTATGATGCACACCAATGTTTGTGAACCATGATATTCCATGATGTTTTCGGAGTTGATCTCATGGAATTCAAGCATATAATGAGATCAAAAGGGGAAAAATGCAGAAATAAATAATAGGTCAAGTTTCCTAAATACAGATTTACAGATTTACTGGGCTAGAGAAATCTGCCTTCATTTAAGAGAGTGAGCAGGGACATTCTCAAACTCCTAAGAAATGCTTAGGTCAGGATGACACACAGGTGTTATCACAGGTGTCAAATCAAATCAGTTTGTTGTGACTGCCTGAAATGTGGAGGCCAGGTTGTGAGGCTGCATTCAATGAGAAAGAATGCCGTGATCAATTAGTAAGGTCTGAGGACTTCCCCGGCGATCCAGGGGTTAAGACTCCACCTTCCAATGCAGGGGGTGCAGGTTTGATCCCTAGTCAGGGAACTAAGATCCCACATGCCCCGCAGTGAGGCCAAAAATTAAAAAAAAAAAATCAGTAAGGTCTGCCATGGGTCAGGGATAAGGCACCCACTACACTGAAGCACCCAAGCAGCGCAGTGATCAACTCTGAGTACCTCTAATTATGCCTACATCTGAGTAGGCATACTACATCTACATCTGAGGACTTCCTACATAAGGAGCCAGCTTAAAGATATAGTTTCAGAGATTGGGGGCCTACTGGAGATAATACAGAGTTGAGTTGAAGCAATTCATGATAATAACAAGCACAGCCCTATTATTGCAGTTGGACCAGTTATTGATAACACTAGTTATTGATAATGATTCTCAAGAACATCTTTGACTTCATTAAAAGTATTTTATTGGAACCTCAAATATATATTACTAAGTGAAAGAAGCCAACCTGAAAAGGCTATATACTGTGTGATTCCAACTATATAACATTCTGGAAATGGCAAAACTATCAAGATAATAAAAAGATCAGTGGTTGCCAGAGGTGGAGTGGGTGGGAGAGATTATTAAGCAGAGCACAGATTTTTAGGGCAGTATAAATACTCTGTATGGTACTATACAGAGTATTTTCTGTATATATGTATGGATATATGTCATTATACAGAGGTCCAAACCCACAGAATGTACAACCCCAAGAGTGAATCCTAAGGTAAACCATAGACTTTTGGGGAGTGATGATGAATGTCAATGCAGGTTCATCCTTGGTAAAAAAATGTACCATTCTGGTGAATGATACTGATGCTGAGGGAGGCTATTTATGTGTGGGGCAGTGGATGTATGAGAAATCTTTGTACCTCTCTCTCGATTTTTTTGTAAACCTGAAACTACTCTAAAAAATAAAGTCTTCCTTCAAAAAACAAAGTATTCTATTACAGCTTCATCCAGGGAGGAGATTTCTAAATACAGATTGGGAGAGAGGCCAATGACAATATAGAATTTCCATCCTTGTGACATAAAAATTATTTCAGAACTACATTTCTGCCCTATAAAGGTTTTGCATTGTTCTGCATGTATTATATTTGGATTGTTTCAGAATTATTTGATGTACGAATGTGTCTATCTCCCCATCCAAACTGTAGAAATCTCCTTCAAAGACACAGATCTTATTTTGTTTCTCTTTGCGTTCCTCCCATAATATCTTCCTGCAATCTTTTGCCCATAATAGCATTTCAATATTCATTTAAAAATAAGTTAACAACAAAAGGCAAATAGCTACCAATTGTGAAGTGTCCACTGTGTTCCAGTAGCTTTGCAGATACTAAAACAACTTTGCACGATACATGTTTTTATCTCCCATTGTACACGTAAAGAAACGTTCTGAAAGGTAAGGTTCGAAGCTGAAACCTGGTAATTCCTGAAGGCTTGATTCAAACTTGGCTGTCTCACTCCAAAGTTCTTTCTCCAACTAGAGTGTCTTCTCTAATAATCAATTACTCTATAAAATATAGTATATATTTATTATTTTATAATATATATTACAGATAAACATAAAATAGTCACTGAGTTTGAATACCTATATAAGTAAACCTACATTCATTCATAATTATCTATGAATTAAAGCATTTCTTTGTCATCCATTCACCTTCAGTTTAGTTCTGTGGAAATGGAACTATATTAAGGAATAATTCTGTGTGGTTTCCAAGCAATGAGAAAAGGGACTTGGTTCTGGAGCTGATATTTTTTCCAATATTGTCAATTAGCTAATGCTCAAAGCTGGCTAGCCCTGGGGTTTCCTGATAAAAACAGAAGGGATAGATTTTCAGCCAAAAGAACACTTTGCTCCTAGAATTTTACCTAAATGCAATCAAAAGAATGTACAAGACAAAATATTCACTAGACTAGAAATTCTCTAGGGCAACCGTTTGTCACAATCAACTTTATGCCACAAAATAGGCATTCAGTAAACGTTTGGTCCTAGAGAAGCTAAAAACAATAGAGTGGGTTATCTTCTCCTCTCTTCACTGCAAAGGTAAGACTAATTAGTTATAGTATAACTGCATCTAAATAAGGGGAAAAATGAAAATACTGTCCAGAAATAGGCAGAAACAGCAAGTTGGAGTATATCAAATAGGATGTAATACCTTATATCTGATCTTCCACTCCCACTACTTTTTGGTAAATTTCACAGACCTTCAGGTTGACTCTGTCTCATCCAATTCCACACTCACCAATTGAAAAGTATCATCATTCTTTGGCCTAAGTTACTTTGATCCCAGAAAGATTGATCTAGGAGATTACAAACTATCCCTTCTTCAGAAAAATATTCAGCTTTATCACACCTCTTCCCAAACAATCGAGACCTAGAAAGTATTCTAGGAAGAAGAAAAAAAACCCCTAAGACTCAAAAGGACTTTGATCTCATGGATTTCCTGAGATATCAAGATCTGTAAACACATAATCCAAATGACAAAAGAATCTTCTGTGTAACATAGCATAATATGGTCCTCTAGGGAACTATACAAACACACCCAGCAGACCACTTGAAGGAATAACCTCTTAGCTTTTTGGGAGACTGACCATCTAAATGGCAAGCTGATTTGTAAAACAATTGGCCATCTGACCACAAAATGTAAGCATCAAAACACACCTGTATGTGAAAGTGCAAAGGATCTAAATGCTTAGAAACTTAAAAATCAAATATATCAGTTTAAAAGAAAAAGAAAATCCAACAAATATACAGTAATAACATTTTAACAAAGTTTTTTTATACCATAGTCTCTACCCATTCTGGCTGGAAAGAACAGTATGATATCATAACAGGGAGACACAACAATAGTGGATATTTCTTGGTAACACAGATAATGGCTTTTATATTCATAAGATACAAGACATGGCATTTGAAAGTCCAAAGGAAGAATAGATCATGACCTACTTTGTTTCATTAATAATGATGTTCATTTCTGAAATCTCTCAAATTATATATTGTTATATAAGATTATAGCAAAACACCTACTTAGGCATTCTAGAGATAATTATTTAGAATTAGTCAGTTTTGGCACTAATCATTCTCCCTCGTCTTTATTCTTGATTTGTCAAAAATAGCTAATACTGCTGATAACAGCAACCTCTCTAAACACTGTAAGGGACTATCATATTCTACTTTTGAAATAGTTGAAATAAATATCATTCTCAGCACTTTCATTTCACTTCGACTATGTATCATTCTTCAAACTACTGATGGTTACATATGTGACATCTTTCCTTTATTCACTGATGGGTTCTTGCATTTAAGTCACATGAGGCTCTTCATGAAATAATTCGCTGAGAAATCTCCCCAGTATACCTATTACTATCTATTAATAGAAATGTCTAAATCAGTACTTAGTACAAGGCAGATTTACATAGCTGAGGAAGGCAATGACTGCTGTTAACACGTATGCTGCTTTCTAACAAGTGTATTGGTACTTGAAAGAAAATTTAATAGAGATGTCTTATGTAGAAAAAGCAGTCAAGTTATTAAAGGACCAGCTGCCTTTTCAAAGCACACAGTCATAATATTATAAGTTAAAGTACAAGAATTAGTCACCTATCTCAATTGCCTAGAAGCTAGTCGCTGGAGAATTAAGCTGATGAAAACAAGACTTAAGTTTTGTGTGCCTCCCAGTCTATTTCTAGTTTCTTCTCCCTCTCCATCCCCCACTACGATTACTTATCTTCCTAAATATATCAACCTGACTGTGTCATCCTCTTGCTTTGTAAGTTTCAACAATCCCTTTAGTTAATGCCTCTCTTTTTTTATCCTGAAAAAGTAATATATTCTTCTGAGGCAAACCCAAGCCAAGACCCTGTTCTGTCTGGCTCAGGGCTTTCTTTCAGCCTCATCTCCTGCCAACACTCCCCAAACCCACGTACACAGCCCTTGGGCTGTGCATGTTTTCACACGTCCATGCATTTAATAACTCATGTCACTTGCTATGGTTGCAGTGTTCTTCTCCCTCCTCTCCTGCTCAGTGAATTACACTCAAGACCCCATTATGTCACCTGATTACGTCACTCTTGTTAGATCTCACCAACACCTCCAGGTTGCTTTTCCACAAGCTCTTGGCACTTCCACTGTATTTGGTAGGTACATTTATCATAAAACTTATTACATTATACACCTGTTAATTATACATTAACATATCTATTTCCCCCAGTTTTCTGTGAACTACATGAGAATATGGTTTACGTTGTAATGATCTTTATATTCTAAGTTTCTACCAAAGAGTAAATAAGGCATACTGTAGACCTATAGTTACTTTTGGCTAATTAAGTGAATAAAGTATGTATTCCAGAATATTTAATGGCAACATATCATACCAGTACCTCCAGTCAATAATCTTCCAAATGCATATATCACTTTTCTGCAAAGGATCACAGGAAAGAATGTAATCTAGCCCCTGCCTCTGGACATGTGTTTCAGAGTGCATGTTCCATTGTTAAGCTTCTATTGCCAGTTTCATATAAAAGAATAGAACCTTTACAACTCTTAAAGTGTAACTAACTTAGAAAATTACCTGTGATTCCTCAGAAATTCTTAGTAATAGTCATATAATTAAATCAGTTTGAGTGCCTGCTACACTAGGAGTGCAATAAAAATTTGTTGAATAAGTAAATAAATGAAAAAAATGAATAAAATTGGTAATGCATATAAAAATGCATTAGTTTGAGGATGTAAAGTAAAAGCCATTAATACACTGTTTACTATTTTACCTAAGAAAGCTGAATAGTAAAATGAACCTTCCGGATTGATATTCAGAAGCATTGTGAGTCTAAAATGGTTTTCTGGGCTTCCCTGGTGGCGCAGTGGTTGGGAGCCTGCCTGCCAACGCAGAGGACACGGGTTCAAGCCCTGGTCCGGGAAGATCCCACATGCCGCGGAGTGGCTAAGCCCATGTGCCACAACTATTGAAGCCCGTGCGCCTAGAGCCCGTGCTCCACAACGGGAGAGGCCACCGCGGTGAGAGGCCCGCGCACCGCAGCGAAGAGCAGCCCCCACTCGCTGCTACTGAGGGAGCCTGCGCGCAGCAACGAGGACCCCACACAGCCAAAAATAAATAAAACAAATAAATAAAATGGTTTTCTGACAAATTCCTATGTACTCTGGCTCAGAACTGCATTAGAATGGAAAATGAGCAAGCATTAGTAGAGTGCTGTCAAAGGATAATACTGAAATAGCAATGCAAAGCAAAACACGGAAAGGGTCTAATGAAAACACAAAAGGTAAAAGAAGCATTAAAGAAATAAAACCTCTACCATAACCTAAAGTTATTTCTTTTTTAATGCTTTTGGGAATCATAGTAATAAGCTGATTAATGTCCATGGGCAAGATTTAGAAATATACACCATAGCAAATGTCATAAATCTAAAATTTGAAGATGCTGATGAAATTTCAGCAATATATATAATGCAGTAGATATTTTCAAGAAAGATGGTACTTTGATATTTTTAAAAAATGGTTTCTCAACTAAACAAGTGTCTAGGATAACCAACAGTTAATTGATTCCCAAGCCAATTAAGAGAGCTAATGCCTGAAAACAAGTCTTTTACACCATGTATGGTAGTAATTGCTGTTACTCATCAAATATCCCAGCTGTCTTCCTTTCAGGCAGATGGTAGGATAACACTTCCTGGCCCCCTTGGGAGATGATGGAGCATGTGACTAATTCTGACCAATGATATGCAACTGGATGTAGCCAAATAATTTATTGCCAGCGTGAGACCCTCCAGAGCTCTCTTTGTCCCCTTGCACGTCTTATGAAAATATTTGAGGTGGCTACTGTCACCCTGGATCTCAGAAGGATTATGATCAGTCTAGCTCATCCATATCCAAGGTGAATATGCAGTATGAGCAAGAAGAAAACCTATACGGTTTCAAGCCTCTGGGAGTTTTGGGGTTTTTTTGTTACAGCAGCATGACCAGCTTATTCTGACTTACCCTGAGAAAGCAGGATGTTTCTGAAGTAAAACTAGATGGAATATTTTAGTACATCATCTAATAGATCAAAGTAATAAAAAGATCTATGCTGTGCCAAACTATGCCTATGATTATTTTAGTATAATTCATTTTATTAAAGTATAGAGATGCTTTGCATTAAGAAAAATCTTAAAGTAATAGAAAAGTATATGTAGGTTGGGTCATAATTACATGACAATATGCCTTCATTATGTCACTGAAATATTACTTCTAATCATCAGTTTGCTCTGGTACAATGAAAATATGACAGTTTATAAAATATAATTTATAAACTGCATTTTAAACACACATCTACATTGTAATGTGAAGTATACTCACTATGTCACCAAAAAGCTAGAAAATACTAAATCTGTCACTGTTCTGGTCCAAACAATTAAAAAGGAAATATAAATTATGAGTTTAAGCTTTCTGAATTAAATTATCTTAGCAAAGAGAGATCTATGATGACAAACGACCCCCCCCAATAAGAATAATATCCCATTATTATAAGATCATACTTTAAAAAATGAATAAAAATTTTCAAAATGTAATCTGTTGAGTAGAAGGGCACACAACTCTCTCACTGGAGGAAGGGACCCCAAGGCCAATGACTGCGTGTGCCTTGTTTGCAGGCCTATTCTGTATGACACAGCACAATGCCTAACACACAGAAGACATTCAGTAAGCATCTGTGGAAGACATTAATAAATACATGAGCTCGGACAATAGGGAGAGAAAGGAAAAAACCCCTGAGGGACCCCTTAGAACCTTAGGTACTTAAATATGAAACAAACTCCCATTGGAGTTAATCTAGTCCAATCCCCTTTTTAGCAAATGGGTAAATGGAGCCACAAAGAGAAGTCATACACTGAGTTAATAGAAGAGCTGGGATTAGAACTCAAGTCACTTGTCTCTCCGTCCATTATTCTTTCCATCATGCCATTCCACTCAACAGCAAGCACAAACTGGAGATGTCCAGGTAAGCACATTTTCCAGCTCTATCAAGTATGCATACTTTTGGTGAGTGCCTATTATGTGTCAGGCACTGTGCCAAGCACCTGGGGAGAAGGTGATAAGATATGATGTTTGGTTTATAGAAATGTATTCATGGTTACCTATCCATTAATGGGGAACCATCACAGTTAACAATGTTATATTTCAGTTTAATTTTTTCCCACCAGATAAACTGTTAAAATATGTTGTTTTGCATTTATGGGAAATAAAGGCATTTATTTTTAAGTAAAAAAGCTGACAAAACTCCTGGAAATGTTCATTGCTCTTTAACATTTAAAACTATGAAATTGTCTAATGTGGTTTGCTCCATATAAAATGTATTTAATCTTTATTCCAAGGATGCCATCTTTCTGTACTAGAATTACTTTGACAACAATATGTGCTTTGTAACCCTTTGAGAATAGGATCCTGCACCAATTTCACTGAAGTTTGTAACCACAGACTATGCAAAGCTGAATTCTAATTAATAGTACAGTAAAAGCTTTGTTCTCTTTGCTCTGTGGGGGGATGAGATAGATGCCTTAACTCTTTAAGCAGGCATCAATTCATGTCGCCCAAGGTGTTCCCATTCCTCTAGGTCACCCTGCTCACCTTTCTAAAGCTTATCCCTGAATAGAAGGACAGGAGTTTAATGAATTACTCACATGTCCCCATTCCATAAGTTTAGCACATATATATGCCTCACTTTATAGTCAATTGTGTATGACTCTACTCCCTTCAAAATTCAGTAAGTTCATTGAGAATAACTTTTCCTTTAAACAAAATAGTCGAGCATGCTCAGGGCAGTAAAAACAGAGCACAGTGAGCAAGGTAAATAGGAAATACAGCAATTTAACTTTAATCATTCCATCCAGGTATAACCACTGTTAATAGATCATGTTATACATGGTATACATTTTTTCTAGTCTTATGAAACACACACACACAACACACACCACACCCATATGTGTAAAAATGTTGTCATAAAGTTTTGTAGATTGTTTTCACCACTTGGTAATATATTCTGAACATCTTTCCACAGCAGCAAATATTCTTCTGCAACATCGTTTTAAATGATCTGATAGCAATCCATTAAGTGGCTGCAAATTAAATCATGCTTACTTATTAGACTGTAGAATTTTTACCCTTCTACAGAATTTTAAACAATGCTTTAGCAAACAGCTTTAATATATACACACACATATATATGCCACTTTATGAATATCTGTTACTTAGATTTATATCATTATTTCACATTATCAAAGACATTAATGGACACAGTGGAAGCACATAGAATTTTGTGGTGAATTGACTGTCACACTATGGTTTATGAAAGTTAACTACTCTTGCTATGACCAGAAGTACCAGGAACAGTGAATCCTGACCTTCTTGATTCTGGTGCATGTCTACTAAAAGCTGAGACTTAAGAGTCTTTGTTTACAGGTGTGATTTTGTACCTTATTTTTTATAGTACTTCGGAATAATTCACCTTGGAAAATGATCATTTTATTGGTTGGCACATAAGCTGAGAAGACTTTTTAAGTAAACAACTCTTTAAGCAATTCACTTAAAAAGCACAGTGGTAGTACAAGTACAGAACTGTCATTTCACTTGATTTCTTTTCAGCTGAGAACTGCTGGAACAGAAAGTGTGTATCTGTGTCTGTGTGTTAGCATGTGTGTGTATGAGCACACGTGTCTGACCTGGAATAAATTCTGTCCCAGCAAAAGTACAGTATCAACCATTGAACAGTAATATATTTAGGATTTCCAGAGGCAATGTCTCCCAGTCTTATCACTTCTTGGAAACAAGGAAAATTGCTTGTAAGAAGTCTGTTAGAAACTGAATTCTTCCAATATTTCACTAATCTTCAGAAAGGGATAAAGATCTTTACGTGCAAGTAGAAATAAGAACAAAAAGGGGGGAAAAGAAAAGAAAAATCTAGAGGCCAATTAAGAACGTATCTGCACAAAGCCAGGCTCAGCTAATAACCTCAGGTAACCAGTTTATTTCGAGAGCAGTTTGGAAGATTCTGCTTTTTGGAAGGCAAAGACTGTGTTATTTGAAGAATGAAGACCAAGGAATGAGTGTGTCAGCGCTTGCCTCAGGCCAATGTGAACAAGACAAGGAGGAGCCCTGATCGGGCACTTAGTACCCATGTGGCTCTAGGGGAAGACCATCCTACCACTGAATGAACAAACTACATCTTCTGCGCACGGAAGGCTGCTGTTTGACAGGGGATGGTGAGCTGACAGCAATCAGATCTGGGTGAGAATGTCAGAGCCCAGGTCTCAGAATGCCCTGAGAAGCTGCTGTTTGCTAATCTGTCACAAAGGTGCTCTCCCACTGCTGACAGGCAAATTGCAGACCACAGCTGAGTAACCTTACTCTAGGGGAGCCAGTGAGTGACCCCTGAAGCACTAATCAGCAGTTATTTACTGACAGTTCCTGCATATTCCTCACTGTGCTGGGCACCCTGGGAGTGGAAAGGAGGCTGCAGGCAGTCTCTCCCTTCAAGGAGCTGGAAGGGAGGCTGGGAGGCAGACTTCCCACTGCCTGTAGTTTCAGACCCAAAGGCAGCACTGTTCTCATCAGTGATTTTGGAGTTTCAAGAATCACATGCACTTAAAAAACCTAAGTGAAAATGAGGGAGAGTGGACCCGAGGAGAGAGTATTTTAGGTAGGGCAATATACATCCAGTGGGATGTTGGAGCTGACTTGTCATAGCTTGAGAAGGTTGATTATTAAATTTTCAGGAATTTTGCCACCAGTTGATATTGCATTGGGAGTTTAGAATCAGCCATGGTGGGAGTATTTATACCACAGAAATCGGCAAACACTACAAATTAAATTTTGCTCTGTTGTTTTCATCATCATCACTGTTATTTTCTGGAGAGCAAGTGGTTCTTCCACCCACCATTACCTACATCCCAGTTTTTATCTGTCCTTGTCCATTTTATGCTTGTAATTATTAACTGCACCCACTTTCACTCTCAAAAGTATGTCAGTTTCGATAACAGTTATATGATCCCCCTAATTTTAGGATACAGAGATCTCTGGGAGCCAAGACAGGAACTAGACCTGCTTCATGAGCCCTAAACAACTGGGAACTGTGAATGCAGCAGAAACTAAAGAGCTGATGCCCCCATTTCTTTTCCTCAGAGACCTCATGATGCTCCGTCTTTGCTCATCTCTGCACTTGCTGTGTTTTTCTCTTTCTAGAGTCAGTTTCCTAATCAGTTTTCACATGACCTCAAATAACTTCCTGAGCCCCCAAAATCGGATAACCTCCCTATTTTAGGGCCCTCCACAGACTAGCAATAGTCTTGGTATCTTTGCTTCAAAATTTTGAAAGAGAGAATCTGATTCAGCCAACTTGTATGTTAAAGCCAAGCGACACAGATCATATGTCCCTAATAAGACAATAGACTCTGCTGCATTTGGGTCAGGGCTCTATCTCCACCCAGCCATAGCTGGGAGGTGTCCTATATCACAGTAGCAGACCTTCATCCTGGCACCTGTATGCACAAGAACGTATCTATTACGTTTAGTGTTACAGATTCTCCAGCTACACTTAACTGTGTGCTATTTCCTGCATAAATGGTGCTCTTCCAAGCCTCCAATGCTTTGTTTCTGCCAGGAGATTCTCTCTCCACTCCCATCCCCAACTTCTCCTCCCTTAAGAACCCAAGCTCATCCTTCAGGCACAAGTCACATGTCACCTGCTCTTGGTAGCTTTCCATAACTCCTGTCACATTATTGTTTTTCTCTTATCTGTCTTCTCATTGAATTACTCTGCAGCCTGCACTTTCAAACAAGACAAAGTGTTGCCTCACCCACTTCCTGGATATGTTACCTTAAGAAGGTTCTTTAGATTCTCTGAATAATAGGGTCAGGTTGTAAGGACTAACCTAGTATACAGTGAGTACTCAATAAGTACTAATTATTATCATTATTTTTATTATAATATTATAGGTGAATACACTTATAATAGAGGAGCTATAAAGTTATAATATCATAATAGATATTGTCTCCCAAAGAGACAATGAATTACACAGGAAACCCATCAACTTGCACGGTTTGCCCTGGTCTCCTTGCTGTTTCTCAAACATAACGACCACACAACTTGCTTTCAAGGCCTTTTACTTTTTTGTTCTCTCTGATGAGAGCTCACTTTTCCTGGATATATATGTGGCTCATTCCTTTATTTAATTCAGGTTTTTGCTCAGTTTTAACCCTCTCAGAGAAGGCTTCTAAGACAT
This sequence comes from Tursiops truncatus, assembly GCF_011762595.2. Taxonomy (NCBI): domain Eukaryota; kingdom Metazoa; phylum Chordata; class Mammalia; order Artiodactyla; family Delphinidae; genus Tursiops; species Tursiops truncatus. The sequence goes on from NC_047034.1 coordinate 127,434,451, forward strand.
ACTACCTAAAATGGCACCTACCATCATTCTCCACTTTACCAGGCTTCATTTTTCTTCATATTATTACCAAACATTCTACCGTACTACATGTGTGTATGTGTTTGCTTACTGTCACCCTTACAAATATAAGCTCCAGGGGAAGAAGATTAGCCCATTTTGTTCATTGCTGAATATACAGTGCCTAGAACAGTGCATGTTGTAAAATGGATGAATATTTCCCTACTCTATATTAGGTGCTCTATAAATGTTTATTGATTTGAACTAACTAGATAAATGCAAAAATATAGGCACGTATTAAGTAGAAATTGAGTTCAGAGAAGGAAACATTATGATCTTATTTTTTTACAAAGCTTTACAGTTTATAAAAAATGTTCACAAGCATCTTTTTTCTTACTCTTCAAATTCAAGCTTTCTATAGACACCCAGTGGCCTCAATGGGCACTGCTTGAAACTGCAGATGGCTCTGAGTTACAGAGATTGGTGCCCTTGTCACAGAGCAGAGTAGATTAAAATGAATTTTTTTTAAAAGGTTGGCCATTATTTACTGAATGGGTATGTGTGTACCAAAAAATGTATATATTTATATACACACATATATACATACACACACATATACATATACACACACAAATATTTATTTCATAATCCCAAGAAATTGATATTATTCTTATCTTTCTTTCACAAATGAGGAATCTGAGGCTCAGGGAGCTTGCCCAAAGCCAAGAGCCAGCAAAAGGCAAACCTGGGACAAAAATTCAAGCCTGACTCCTAAAGTGACGTTAAACTCAAAAGATGCAGTCCTGGTTCAGGAACAAAGACTGGTGGTTCAAAGATTTCAATTAGCAATCACGGGCAATCTACTTCAGCAATCTGTTCTTGCCTCAGTTTCTCTTTTTCAAAGGTTGAGATGCTGTCTTCCATATCTGCCACTGGTAGGTAATGGAGGTAGTAACCCACCACCTTTGTTGTGCCTTGGGTTTCTCAAAGGAAAATGTGTGATGTGAATCCACTGTGCTACCATACAAAAGCAAATACCCCTTCCTTAGTCACTGATTCACTAGTACAGTGAAACACAACTCTAAAGGGACTGGATGCTTCTGGGATCTCCTCCACAGTTCTGTTGAGATCAAGATTCTCAGACATAAGGCATTCAATGAATGCTCAGATGTAAAGACCTACAAATAATAAATGCAATACACACACACACACACACACACACACACACATACATAATGGAAATTTATTATAGAAATTGGCTCGCATTATTATGAAGGCCAAAAAATACCACATCTGCTGTCTACAACCTGGAGAACCAGGAAAGCCAGTAGTGTAATGCAGCCAAGTCTTGGTCTGAGTCCAAAGGCCCAAGAACCAGGAATGCTGATGCCCCTGGGCCAGAGAAAATGGGTGTCCCAGCTTAAACAAAGAGCAAATTCACCCTTCTTCTGCCTTTTTGTCCTATTCAGGCCCTCAAGGGATTGGATGACGCCCATCTACATTGGTGAAGATCATCTTCTTTACTGATTCAAATGTTAATCTCTTCCAGAAACACCCTGACAGACACACCCAGCAATAATGTTTTACCAGCTATCTGGGCATCCCTTAGCCCAGTCAAGGTGACACATGAAATTAACCATCACAGTAGCCTAGACTAAATCAAATATATGAATTGGATGGGGTAAGGATAAAGAAGTTTGAATATCAAATCCAATAAATTTTTACAGTGAATCACTGAATTCAATCTCTTTTACTGTGGATGGAGAAGCAGTGTGAAGTGGTGGGAGAAGAGTGGGTTTGGCAGTCAGTGCTACCACCTATGAGCTTCATGAACTGAGGGTTGAATCACTTAACCAAGCTTCTACTTCCTCACCTATAAAAAATGAGAGTAACTTTTCAAGAGTATTATATTAAGAATAATATAGTTAAGCAAATAATAAGGATCTAAGATAAAATGAGCAGCCAAGAATGGTACTTCTTCTTCCCATCATCATTATTACTATTGTTATTGCACTCCACCCCCATCTGCAAGTCCATTCATTTGTATGGACCTGCCAGAAACCCTGGCACCGGTTTCTCTCTCTCACAGACTTGTTGCATCACATCTGCCAGGAAGCTCACCTGCTCGGAGGGTTACTCATCCTTTATGTCAAACAGGCCTATCTCCTGGTACCCTATGTACTTCCCAATAATGTGACTGAAAATCCCGTTTAAATGAATTCAGATTTTTAGAAGATTACCCAACATAAACACTACAAAACACAACAGTACCTTGTCTTCTTCTCAGAATTGGGTGATTATTATATAATAGAATCAGAAACAATGAAGCAAATATGAAATGTATACAATTTGTATGAATGCTCATCAGAGGGTACTGTTTCAAAGCTTGAATTAAAATGAATATCATGTGAGGGCCAAATAGTCTGGGTCATCCTTTGTGCAATTCTCAAATGATTATTCATTTGGAAAAGGTGCACTATATTTAAACCTGCACAAAGTATAGCAATGTTAGGCCTACAGGAAATGAACAGTGCTACAATGCTGCCCCCTTGTGTTGGAAAATAAAACAAATGAAAATATGTTATTTCTGCTTATCTGGGAGGGGCTGAATGATACATAGTTATAAACTTAAATATTTCAAGAAGAATTTTTAAAAGAGCATGTTCACAATTGGAAGTGAGATTCCATAAATAAAAGGCATCTGTAATACAACTCACTACATAGATCTATTGCCCTTTCTATTTTATATAGCTCTCTCTACACCTGAGACAAACATGCTGTGGCCTTTCATCCATCACAAACTTGGCAAGAACTAGACTGAAATTACCTCCCATCCACCATCGAATATGCATGTACACTTTGTTCATTAGTGGCTGGTTGGGTTTACTTAACAGGCTAAAGAATGTGTGGGCCCTGGGGGATTGGGTGGTATTGTGCCATGGATTCCCTACCCCCTTGCAACTCTTTTATTTTTTAAGTAAAATTTTTTTTAATTTTAATTTTATATTGGAGTATAGTTGATTACCAATGTTGTGTTAGTTCCAGGTGTACAGCAAAGTGATTCAGTTATACATATACATGTATCTATTCTTTTTCAGATCTTTTATTCCACAAAGCTAGATGACTAGAATGTAAAAGGTCCTCACACCTGTGTATCTTGTTCATCTGCTTTGAAGGCAATTGTACTGATGACAATCACTGAGAGAAGAGACTAAAAGCAAGAATAAATACTGCTTGAATGAAAGAAGGCAAGTGTATTCATTTCCTAGGGCTGCCATAACAACATACCACAAACTGAGTGATTTAAAAATATATTCTCCCACAGTTCAGGAGGCTAGAAGTCTGAAATCACGATGGCAGCACAGCCAGGCTCCCTCTGAGATTCTGGGTAGAATACTTCCTTGTCTCTTCCTGGCTTCTGATAGTGGCCATAGGTCCTTGGCATTCCATAACCTTCAGCTGCATCCACTCCAATACCCGCCTCTATCATCACAAGGCCTTCTTCCTGTGTGTCTGTGTCTTCACATGGCATTTTCCTCTTCTTATGAAGAAACTAGTTATATTGGATTAGGGGTCCCACCCTACTCCAGTATGACCTCACCTTGATCACACCTGCAAAGACCTTATTTTCAAATAAAATCACATTCATGGATACTGGGAGTTAGGACTGCAATATACCTTTTGGGGGTCACAATTCAACCCACAACAGCAAGTTAAATATTCTCTCAATGCTCTTAAGGGGAAGAATTTATTAATTTTTACCTAAATATTTCTGGTAACTTAATCTATTAGTGATCAGAGAGCATCAATCCAAAGGAGGATAAGAGAAAGAACACATGACAGAAGAAAACTGTCAAAAAGGATTATCTTAGCTCAGGCTGCCATAACAAAATATCATAGGCTGTGTGGCTTAAACAATAAAAATTTATTTTCTCACAGTTCTAGAGGCTGGGAGTTTGCGATCAGAATGCCAGCATGGTCATGTTCTTGGGAGCACTCTCTTTCTGGCTTGCAGAAGGCTGCCTTCTCTGTGTGTCCTCACATGGTCTTTCCCTGGTGTCAGCGTGTGGAGAGAGAAATATCTCTCTTCCTTGTTGTAGAAAGCCACTAATCCCATCATGAGGGCCCCATCCTCATAACCTAGTCTAACCCTAATTACCTCCCAAAGGCCCCTTCTCCAAATGCCACCACAATAGGGGTTACAGTTTCAACATAGGGATTTGGGGTACACAGTTCAGTCCACAGCAAGCATAGAGTAATCTAGAGGAAGCCCATGCCTGTTTTTTTTTGGGAGGGAGAAGCCTTATTTGCTTTAGTTTAGATATTCACTGCACTATACCTTGGGAACATCCTGAGATATTTTGTAAGAATTTGGACTTCCCTCTCAGAGTTCATCACTTTGAGATGACTAATGAGGTAAATCATGAGAGAAGGAGTCTGTACTCCAAACAGGCACTATATATAAAATTGAAGACAAGGGGCATACGACCATCATGGGGACTCTGTGCCTCCAGGTTTTCTGTTTCAGAGGTGAAATTGTGTAAACCTGTACACCAGAATTAACTATTTAGAACATATTGACAAGAGATTACATCTTCTCCTCAAGGGCACATTGACCCATCCAGAGGTGAATGTTAAGTGAAGTTGCTGTGCTGACCAGGACAAACGTTTTACTCTGTGGTTTGTAGTTGTCATGTCCTTCACAGTGTTGTTAACATGTGTTCCCAAACTTTTCCCTACAAAGGACCCTTTTGATTATTTTTCTCTCATAGCATGTATGTTTTAGAAGCGTTTGGGTATCTTTTCTAAAACCAAGAACAGTTAACGTTTGAATGAATACCATATACCAGGTATCATGCCATGGAGAAGTTACAATTAACTCATGTAACATTCACACATATCCTATGATTTTCAGATGGGACACAAAGAATGTTTAGGGAACTTACCCAAGGTATCAACATTGGTAAATCACAAAACTCAGATATGAACCCAGGAAATCTGACTCCAGAACCCACTGACTTAACTTCACTAATTCTAACTTTTTCACATGACAGCTACTGTAGTAGTGTTTGTTAATTAGTTTTTTAACTAGCAAATTTCAAATACTTATAGGCCCTGTCATCAATATTTTCTCAATGAGGAAAAAGGTCCAGAGGGTTTAAGAATTTTGCCCAAGGCCATAAAATATAGAGGACAGAGGCATGATTCAATCCCATACCTTTCAGACATCTAAAGGCCATGTTCCTCTTTCTATACCAAATTGTCTACCCAGGACCAGCTATATTATTTGTGAGGCCCATTGAAAAATTAAAATGTGGCACTCCTGGTTAAAAAATGATTATGAATTTCAAGGCATCCACTAAGCATGAAATCAATAGCTGGGACCCTCTGAATTTGGGACCAGTCACATGCCCATGAAGCTGGCCCTGCACCTACATCCATGCCCAATAGTTATGAGGGTGTTGCAGGATACAAGCAAGCAAAATAGATCAAATTTCTTTGTTATAACACCTTTGGCTACCTTTTCTATACTCTATTTTATGACCACGTTCAAGGCTATTTGAAGAAATTTGCTAGGAGTATCCAAGGAAAGAACAAAAAAATACACAAAGAGGCAAAGAAGGAACACAACACTAAAGGTTGGTAAGTGTCTTGGTCTCAAAGCTCAGACCATAGATCACTTGAATAATAGAACTTAAAGAGTAAAGATCAGAGTTCAGTCCCCTTTGTTTGGAGACAACGGGAGACCACAAAGTGAGTTAATGACCTTTTATGAAATTTCAACTCTGGGTCTCAATTTTTTTATTTTAGAATGATGTAAAACTAGATTATTTCTAAATGTCTCCCAGGACTAAAATTCATGACACAGTATAGATATTTTAAGTATGTACTCTACAGGGCCATGTAAGTTTTAAAAATTTTTGAAAATGAGACTGTTTTAGCTCAATGTCCTCCAGAAAAGCAGACTCTGAGGCCGATTTGCATGCAAGAAGTTTATTGGGGGGGCAGTGCCCATAAGATCATCGATACCTGTGGGGAAGTGACAAAAGCAAGATTTGCAGAGAACATGATACAGTCATGATAAAGGTCTCAACCATCTCCACAGGGATCTCTCAGCTAGGATGGTCCCTGAGAGGTGTCCTGAACTGGGCATACACAGATACATCAATAGTCACTGGATGCAGATTGACCCTTGGGCATGACAGTCCTCTTCAGACAAGGGCAAGTCAGAGAGGATAGTGGTGCCCAGCAGCTAGGGAAATGAGTGCTTCAGTCCTGTAAGGGCGGGGTGGTGGGGTCAAGAGGGGATACTGGCAACAATCCAAGACGAACACTACAAAGACAATACAATTTTATTGAGTACTCATTCCAAAGGTCAATAACCACTGTCACCTTTTCTCCAGAACTTCTGCTTCCAGCAATACGGTAGGCTAAGAGTTTTATTGACCTTCTGCAACAAAGCAGCTGGATCTTCAATAGGACCTAATTTGTGATATACTGCTGTGCTCACAAGCCCCACTAAAAAACAAATAAACTTTAAGCAGGGCAGCCACTGAATGCAGTAAGCAGTGAGAGTCGAGGAGAGGCAGAGTTGCCTCAAGGGCAAAGGACCACAACAGGACTGCCAAAGGATGCGGAATGGGAGGAAATAAGCCTCTTATTCCTTCACCAAGCCAGGCCTCTAAGGGTCTCAAAATAGTCCTGGGTCGGTGGCATCAAAAACAGACCACCAAAACAGACACAAATATCTCTGGAAGAAGCCACCCCAGCTTAGGCTCGCAGGATTCCCATATAATATGATTAAGTAATGAGCTCACATTAAAATGTCCTAAAGCACATTAGGGTCAGCTGCAATGAGTGAAAGTCAGAGGTCTTCAAGGACTATAGATGTTGGAATTGTCCAGTACAGAATGTAGAATTACTAGGTTTGAAATGTTTAAATAAGTGCAGAATAAAATTACAAAGAAGAGTGATACTACACTGTAGTTTTGCAAGATGTTAAGGGAAATTAGATAAACAGTATTCCAGGTTAAGGGTACTCAGCTACATATGAATCTACAATTATCTCAAAATAGAAAGGTTAATTAGGAAAAAAAAAATCAGTTGCAGCAAAAAGACAGATCACCTACAAAGGGCAGCTGGTCAGACAGGACAGCAGTCTTCTGACCAACATGAAAATCAGAAACGAGTAGGTGGAAACATTGAGAGAAAATGACCATCAGACTAGTATTTTCAATCAAACAAAGCAATCTTTTAAGAAAGAGAGAAAGTAAAGGCAAACTCAGACCATCACCAAACCTTCACTAAAGGAACTTCTGAAGGATGTAATTCAAGAAGTAATGATCCCAGGGCAACAGATCTAAGAGGAAAGAGCAAATGGTGAGCAAACAAAATGGAAGATGTGTTACTTAATCCAAATAAACAAATATGATAAGAACATCAGATATGTGGCAGTTGTTTAAAAATAGGGCAGAACTAAATTAGCATGATAAATAAGGAAAATATTTGAAGATTTTGAGGCTTTTTTTTTGAGGGTTGTGGCTTAAGAGTAACCACTAAGAATAGTAGAAAAAAAGAATAAAATTGTGAAAAAACTACTTCAATCAATCAAAAAAAATCAAAAGAAGAAAAATGCCTAGAGGGAACTCCTTCGCAGTCCAGTGGTTGGGACTTCACGCTTTCATTGCCAAGGGCCCAGGTTCAATCCCTGGCTGGGGAACTAAGACCCCACAATCTGCACAGCACGGCCAAAAAAAAAAAAAAGGAGAAAAATGCAGAGAGAACAAAAATAATATGATAGAAACAAGCCCAGTGGTACCAATAATCATAATGACTATGAAAGGCTTAAATTTGTCCTTTAAAAAACAGAGATTATAAGACCAGAAAGAAAAACAAAACAAAACCATTCCAGATATACACTATTTATGAGAAACACTCCTAGCTCAAAAAGACATGGAAATTTTGAAAACAAATGCATGTAAAAAGGCACCCTAGACAAATACATGATGGACAAAAAAACAAAAACAAAATATCAGACAAAATAGAGTTAAAGTCTATCATTATTAGCACTAAAGTGAGTCACTATATGGAGATGGAAAGTTTATTACATCAAGAATACATAAAATTATACTAAAGGTATTTGCAGCACATATAACTGACAAAACATAAGTATTCAAAATATGTAAAGAATGCCTGAAAATCACTAATAGAGAAGAAAATACAGAAAATGGATAAAACACACAAGCATGTCACAGAAATAAAAACAAAATGGTAATAAGCAACTCTATGCCCACAAAACTGATGTACGTAAAATGGACCAATTCCTTCAACGACACAATCTGCCAAAACTCACACAAGAAGACACAAATGATCTGAATAGGCCTATATCTATTAAAGAAATTAAATCAATAATTAATAACCTTCCAAAACAGAAAGCACCAGGCCTAGCTGGGTTCACTGGTGAATTCTACTGAACATGAAGGAAGAAAGTATACCAATTCTCCACAATCTCTGTTAGAGGACAGAAGCAGAGGGAATACTTCCTAACTTATTCTATGAGGCCAGTGTTACCCTCATACCAAAAACAGACAAATACATACCAAGAAAAGAAAACTACAGAGCAATATCTCTCATAAGCATATATGCATAAATACTCAACAAAATTTTAGCAAATTGAATCCAAAAGGTATAAAAAGAATTATACATGACAACCAAATGGAATTAAATGGTACGCAAGGCTGGTTCAACATTCGAAAATCAATTAGAATGATCCATCACATCAACAGACCAAAGCAAAATCAGATGATAATATCAATAGATGCAGAAAAGCATTTGACAAAATCCAACACTTATTCATAATAAAAACTCCCAGTAAACTAGAAATAGAGGAGACTTTCTCAACTTGATAAACTATAAAAACCTACAGCTAACATCATATTTAAGCATAAGAAACTTGAAACTTTCTCACTAAGAATCAGGTATAATGTAAGGATGTCCCCTCTCATCACTCCTTTTCAACAATGAACTGGAAGTCTTTGCTAATTCAACAAGGCAAAAAAAGAAAATAAAAGGTATATAGATTGGGAAAGAAGACATAAAACTGTCTTTGTTCACAGATGACATGATCATTTATGTAGAAAATCCAAAAGAATCAACAACAACAACAAAAACCTTCTGGAACAAATGAGCAAATATGGCAAGGTTGAAGGATACAAGATTAATATAAAGTCAATTGCTTTCCTATATAGTAACATTGAACAAGTAGAATTTGAAATTAAAAATGCAGTACCATTTACAATAGCACTCCTCCAAAATAAAATGCTTAGGTATAAATCTAATTAAATATGTACACTATATATAGGGGGAAAACTACAAAACTCTGATGAATGAAACCAAAGAGGAACTAAATAAATGGAAAGATATTCCATGTTTATGGATAGGAAGACTCAGTATTGTCAGGATGTCAGTTCTTCTCAACATGATCTACAGATTCAATACAATCCCAATCAAACTTCCAGCAAGCTACTTTATGGATATCAAGAGACTGGTTCTAAAATTTAGATGGACAATAGCCATGCACTATTGAACGAGAAGAACAAAGTTGGAGGACTGACACTACTTGATCTCAGGACATACTACAAAGCTACAGTAGTCAAGACAGTGTGGTACTGATGAAAGAAGGGACAACTAGATCAATGGAATAGAAGATAGAGCCCAGAAATAGATCTCCATAAACATAGTCATCTTTGACAGAGAAACAAAGGTAATACATGGAGCAAAGTCTCTTTAGTAAATGACACTAGAACAACTGAACATCGATATGCAAAAAAAAAAAAAAAAAAAAATATCTGGGTACAGACTATACCCTTCACAAAAATTAACTCAAAATGGATCAAAGACATAGGTGTAATATGTAAAACTAAAAAACTCCTAAAAGATAACATATGAGAAAATCTAGGTGAACTTGAGCATGATGGCTTTTTGATACAACACCAAAAACACAGTTCATGAAAGAAATAACTGATAAGCTGTACATCATTAAAATTAAAATTTTCTGCTCTGCAGAAGACAATGTCAAGAAAATTAGAAGATGGGCCAAAGACTGGGAGAAAATATTTGCAACAGACATCTGATAAAGGACTGTTATCCAAGATACACAAAGAACTCTTAATACTCAACAATAAGAAAATAAACCCAATTTTAAAATGGGCCAAATACTTTAACAGACACTGCACCAAAGAAGATATACCAATGGCAAATAAGCATATAAAAAGATCATATGGAGCTTCCCTGGTGGCACAGTGGTTGAGAGTCCGCCTGCCGATGCAGGGGACGCAGGTTCGTGCCCCGGTCCAGGAGGAGCCCACATACCGTGGAGCGGCTGGGCCCGTGAGCCATGGCCGCTGAGCCTGCGCGTCCGGAGCCTGTGCTCCGTAACGGGAGAGGCCACAACAGTGAGAGGCCCGCATACCACAAAAAAAAAAAAAAAAAAAAGATCATATGTCATCTGGGAAAATGCAAATTAAAACAACAAGATACCATTACACACCTATTAGAATGGCCAAAATCCAGAACACCGACAAAACCAAGTGCTTGTGAGGATGTGGAGCAGCAGGAACTCTCATGCATTGCTGGTGGGAGTGCAAACTGGCACAGCCACTTCGAAAGATGGTTTGGCAGTTTCTGACAAAATGAAACATACTCTTACCACACAATCCAGCAATTATGTTCCTTGATATCTACCCAAAGGATCTGCAAACTTATGTCCACTCAAAACCTGCACAGGGATGTTTATAGTAGGTTTATTTATAATTGCCAAAACTTGGAGGCACCAAGATTCTCTCCAGTAAATAAACAGATAAATAAATATGGACATACAGACAATGGAATATTATTCAACACTAAAATGAAAGGTGCTTTCAAGCCATGAAAAGATATGATGGAACTTTAAATGCATATAACTAAGTGAAAGAAGCCAATCTGAAAGGATACGTACATATGATTCCAATATATGACTTCTAGAAAATGCAGAACTATAGAGACAATAAAAAGATCAATGGTTTTGGGGGGGGGATGAATAGGTGGAACACAGAGAATTTTTAGGACAAAAACTTTGTATTATATTATAGAGATGAATATATATTCATAGAACGTACAGCACCAAAGGTGAACCCTAAAGGAAACTGTGGACTTTGGGTGATTATGATGTGTCAATGTAGGTTCATCCTTGGCAAAAAAAAGAAAAAGTACCATTCTGAAGAGTGAGGTTGATAATGAGGGAGACTGCATGTGGAGGCGGGGAGCAGAGGATGTATGGGAAATCTCTGTACTTTCCTCTCAACTTTCTTGTAATCCTAAAACTGCTCTAAAAAATAAAGTCAAAAAATGGCAAATAAACCTTGAAAATTTGCTGAAATTCATTAGTAATTATGTAACACAAATTAAAGCCACAATGAGATATCGTTACATACTGACTAGATTGGCAAAAAACAAGATGTCTGAAAATATCAAGGGTAAGATAGTGAATAGATAAATAGGAACTTTTACACACTGCTGGTAGGAATGTACATTTTCGACCTCTTTGAAAAATAACAGTGTTTCCTGGTAAAGTTCAGGGTGTACACCCTCTATGCCAGCAGTGTCACCAGTGCATATTTCTTAGAGAAAATCTTGCACAAATGTACCAGGGAGACAAGTATACATAACATTCACAACAATAGAAACAAAGGTAACAAGTTTATTTCAAGCTCCACCTTACTTTATCTCACTCATTATTTCAGGTATTTCACAAACATTTACTGAAAGTCACTGGAAAGTCACCGGAGAACCGCACAAGGAGAAAACCCTCAGAAAATCAAGGAACTACAATCTATATCTATATCGCTTTGTATATCTACATCTAAAATAGCATCTATGCACGATGTAATACTCTGTGTGCATATGTATGTGCCAGCAGGTGTGTATGTGTGTTTTAAATAAAGTGGCTTTGAGAACATGGAGGAAGGAGTGAACTATTATGCTTGGAAAGGAGAATAATTGATGGAAAGGCCTCAGAGAGGAAACAATGAGATGCTATCACTGTTACTAAAACCAACACCTTTCGTTTCCTGAATTAAAACAGGACCATTCAACCAAGAAACTAAAAATACTGCTCTTTAAAATGTGCTGAGTTATGACGTTCTCAAATCTTAAATATGCCCCAGTGGTAAGAATGAAACTTTGGCAATTATAGCAGCTCTCTGAGTTTCAGCACATCATTTAGAAAGCACTGCTTCAGGTTAAATATCAAGAAGAATTTGCTGACAGCATGAAATAGCCTTGAAGAAAACTGTGGAATCTTCTCTGGATCCCTCTTAAAATATCCCAGGAGCTAGGGATTCCCTGGTGGCGCAGTGGTTGAGAGTCCGCCTGCCGATGCAGGGGACACAGGTTCGTGCCCTGGTCCAGGAGGATCCCACATGCCGCAGAGCGGCTGGGCCCGTGAGCCATGGCCACTGAGCCTGCGCGTCCGGAGCCTGTGCTCCGCAATGGGAGAGGCCACCTAATCAGTCTGGAACCTAAAGACATTTGAGTGACTTCTGTATGCCATGACATACTTATGGTTCTGTATTTGCTGAATTATGAGATGGATTTCTTTTTCTAGATCAATAACTTGCTTATTATTCCATTTAATTTAGTTAAAACATATTTGTTCAGTTCCTAATATATTCCAGGCATGCTGTGAGGTCTCAGAAATACAGAAATGAATAAGACACACCCTGTCCTCAAGAAACTCAGAGATCAATAGACTAGCATGCAATACAGTAGGTGATTGTTTTTCTTCCAGTTTTATTGAGATACAGTTGACATACAGCACTGTGTAAGTTTCAGGTGTACAGCATAATAATTTGGCTTACATACATCATGAAATGATTATCACAATAAGTTTAGTGAACATCCATCATCTTATATAGATACAAAATTAAAGAAATAGAAAATTTTTGTATGTGATGAGAACTCTCAGGATTTACTCTCTTAACAGCTTTCATATATAACATACAGCCGTGGTAATTATATTTTTCATGTTGTACATGACATCCCTAGCACTTATTTACCTTATAACTGGAAGTTTGTACCATTTGACCACCTTCATCCAGTTGCCTCTCCCCCCACCCCCGCCCACACCTCTGGTAACCACAAGTCTGTTCTCTTTTTCTGTTTTTTTTTTTTTGAAGTATAATTGACCTACAACACTATGTTAGTTCCTATCATACAACATAGTGATTTGATACTTCTATATATTTCAAAATGATCACCATGAGTCTAGTTACTGTATGTTACCATATAAACATATTATATATTTATTGACTATACTCCCACACTGTACATTTCATAACCATGACTCATTTATTTTGCAACTGGAAGTTTATACCTCTTAATCTCTCTCACCTATTTCTTTCCTCCCATCATTCCCTTCCCCTTTGCCCATTTTAAAATTGGGTTATTTTTCTTTTTACTATTGAGTTGTAAGAGTTCTTTATACTCTTGCTATAAGTCCCTTATCAGATATATGATCTGCAAATATTTTCTTCCATTCTATGGCTGTCTTTTCAATTTCTTGATAGTGTTCTTTGAAGCACAAAAGTTTTAAATTTATACAAAGTCCAATTTATCCTGCTGTTGTCGTTGCTATTGCTTGTGCTTTTGATGTCATATCTAAGAATCCACTGCCAAACCCAAGGTCACAGAAATTGACCTCTGTGTTTTCTTCTAAGAGTTTTATAGTTTTAGTGTTTACACTTAGGGCTCTCATCCATTTGAGTTGATTTTTGTATATGGTGTAAAGTAAGGTTTCGACTTCATTCTTTTGCATGTGGCTATCCAGTTGTTCCCGCACCATTTATTGAAAACAGTGTTCTTTCTCAACTGAATGGTCTTGGCACCCTTGCCCAAAATCAATCGACCACGGGTGAATTTCTGGACTCACTTCTGTTCCATTGATCTGTATGTCTATCCTTATGCCAGTAACAGTCGGTCTTGAAGTAGGTGATTAACAGATGTGTTACCTGTAACATCAGAACTATGTTTACAAAATTCAAAAGGGGATCAGGAGGAATTCCCCAAAGAAGCAAAATGTGAGCTGGATTTGAGTGACAAAGGTTATGGTTAAGATACTAGACAATGAACTGAGAGAAAGAGGCATAAATCCCTACTCTTCAGGAAACAGCCTAGAGTACCAGAATGAGCTTTGTGTGAAGCAGACCTGGGCTTGAATCACAAGTCTCACTGTTATTAATATAAGCTTGAGCAACTTACTTAAATGCTTCACTTGTGTATGTGTATGTGTGTGTTAGCTTGCACACATGTGCCACTTATACTGTAGTAATGGATTATGCCTTTGTTGTTGTCATCGTTTTTTTTTTTAGGCAATGGGGGAAGACACATTTCTGTGGGTAGAGAATAGAATATCCCCTAAACGGGTAGATGTTCCCCCAATACCATGCTTGACTTTAGAGGGTATTTCATAAACTGTCCATGGCCTGGAGAAGCACTTGTCTACATTTCTTGTCCCAGTCCTCAAAATAGAAAGTCACTGTGTCTTAATACCAGGTTTACGGGCTGTGCCATAACTGACATTGAGACGGATATGGCTTCAGAGTATGGGGAAGGATTTAAGGAAAAGACAACATAAATCACTTAAATATATCTTCTCCTATAGAATGAATGCAATAGATTCTCTCATAACATATCATTTTCCAGCGGGCCAAACATCCATTATCTTACATCTGTGTTCCTGCTCATGGTTCTTGAGGTACTCACAAATTGTACAGTATTTTCAACAAAAACACAAACAGACATGAGTTTGGCTACTTTACTTTAAAAAGAATAAAAAGGATGTTTAAATTTTTTGAAAAAAAACTTCTAACTTGAAAAAAACTGCATGTAAAATATGCAACAAAGTGACATTCCAATAAAATATAAAGAAACTGGAAAAAGAAAGTGAAAAACTTGCATGAAGGATAAGATGTGTATACAAATACACTTGAGACTCATTCTGGCCATTCTAGGTCTTGCTGTAGTTTCAGCTGAGGTGAGAGGCTTGAACAAATTAAGCATTATATTTCTATTTTTTTAAATTTTCTCTTAATATCCCAGTATTTTAAAAAATAAGAAAAAAAAGAATTTAAGAAAAGTTCTATGCATCTAGATATTGCTTTACAGATGTGAAAAATCACAGCTATATATGACAGCAAACTATTTCCTTAAGTTAAATATTTGGGGTTTTTTTCCAAGATCATGATAATTTATGGTATGTAATTCCCTTAAAATGTGTGAACATGATATATAAACTAATAGTTTATTTTTTAATCTAAGTATTCATTAAGAGTTTTAATGACAATTCAGTTGCCACTGCCTCCGCAGAGCCAAATGTTGTAATTAATAAAAAATATTATCTAAGAACTACAATAACTCAAAAAAGGTGATCTAATTTGGCAATACTTTCTATTAAAAGCAAGTTCTCTGAACAATATAACTCATAATTATGCTGAAATAAAGGTAAGAAAAATAAATAGAATGGAATAAAAATAATTAATGACATACATTAATTGTGTTATTCATTCAAATATCACTGGATCATTCACAGACCATTCACTATGCAAAATAATCATTAAGTTTAATCACCATTGATATTTTGCTAATGTGTACTCTTGTAAAAGCACATATACATATATTTTCTTTTAATTTCATAGTTATGAAGGTAGGAGAGCTATTAGTTTCTTAATGCTGCTATAAAAATTATCACAGACTTATTCGCTTAAAATAACACAAATGTGTTACTGAATAATTCTGAAGTTCGTAAATCCAAACTTGGTCAGCAGGGCTGTGTTCTCTCTGATGGTTCTAGGGGAGAATCTATTTCCTCTCTTTTTCTATCTTCTAGAGGCTGCCTGCATTCCTCACTCATGGGCACCAAACCATGACTGTTGCTTGTTGTCACATGTCCTTCTCTGACTCACCTGCCTCCCTCTTATAAGGACCCTTGTGCTTACATGACTGATTATTCCCGATAATCTCCCCACCTCAAGGTCTTTAATCACACCCACAAAGTCCCTTTATCACATAAGGTAATGTATCCACAGGTTCCAGGGATTGTGGGGCTGTTATTCTGCCCACACAGAGGATAAAGCTTCTTTAAAATCTTGCCCTGTTAAATTATAAATGTAAGTGTATGTTGTGTGGGACTCCAATTTATACTCTTGTTCCAAACCCTGTAAATGTTGGGGGTGGGCCTGATGTTCCCCCAAAATGACAGCCTATATAATAGGAAGGCACTGAGTTGATAAATTAGTATTGGGGCTGAAGAGAGAATTCCTGTACTTCTTTTGGCCTAGACTTCAAGTACCCTAAATATTGTTGAGGGTGCTTTGGAATTCCAAGGGTGAAAAATGTTCCAAGCCCTATGGAGGTGGCCTGAGAGCTAGTTGCTGAGATCCACTGCCAACAGGGGGCTATGCACTGATGATGACTAAGCAAAATCCAGTTTATTACCCTTTAGTGAACACCCTCTATGAGTCAGGTGCTCTGCTAATTGCTTAACTCTCATCATCTCACCTAATTTTCACAATAGCTTTAAAAGGTAGGTATTATTATTACAGGTGCAGAGCCTTAATATCAACATGATTAAGTGACAAGTTGGATTCAAAGTCTAGTTTGTCTAACTATAAAACTGGTGCTTTTAGCCACTATAATGCATTTCTATATTTGATGAATCATTGTATGTAATTATATATTACTGGGGAAGTTCATTTTCTTTTCATTATGGACAAGCCATTAGGAAAGTTGTTTAAATGTTACAATTGTGTCATGGCAATTAAGGGTTTATTTGGCTTCAGTGGCACATGGGAAAGTACTCCCTGAGGTCAGAAGGATGTTATCAAAGGTGATCAGTAAAAGACTCCCTCAGACAGTGATTCTCAAACTTTAGCAGACCTCAGAATCACCTGGAAGGTTTATTAAAACACAGATTGTGGACCGTACACTTAGAGTTTCTAGTTTCATAGGTCTGGGGTGGAGCCAGTAATTTTCATTTTAACAAATTCTCCAGTGCTAATACTCTAGCTTGGAGACCACACTTTGAGAACATCATCTTAAGGAAAAGGGTTCCCTTAAGGAAAGAGAATCTCAGTAGATAAGAGTGAACCACAGGTTTCTGCCATGGTTTCCCACAGGGAGATTCACCTTCTGTTGCCAAATCTTGGAGTATCAGGATTTGTTTCCTCAGAGCAGAGATTCAAACCAAGCTTAGAATTATAAGTGGAATTTTGACAGCTAGGAAGGAGAAGATGAAAAGGGGATTCTGCAGCAAGTAGAAGGAAAAAATCACAAGCTAGAACAAGGGATTTATGTATGGGGGAAATGGAATATAAGCTGAAAGACAACTTTAGTGCAGACTTTGGAGAGGTTCGCTTAAAGAAACCATAATACCCTATTTTTTTAATGTAGATTTTCCAGTTTTCAAAGCACGTTAGCATGCATCACCATTTTTCAAGTGTTTATGGCACAGGGACTACTCATTCCGCAGTGTACTCTAAGCTTGTAGAGTGAAGAACAGGATGGTCCTAACCATAAACTGCTTTTTGTCAACTTGGGAGACAATGACTTATTTCCAGACCCTTCAAGAAGACTGAAGTCCTGAGCGAGGTTATACATTGTTTTGCTGGCAAAAAAGTAGAAATTCCCAAACTCAAACTGAAATAACAGAAAATCAAAATCTCACTCTCATCCATTTGTACACTACCTTTGGATCTTCTATATTCTCTTTCCTTTTTTACTTTCTGTCCCCTTTTCATAAATAGTGTACTGGTATAGAGACATTTTCACTTGTACATGGAAAGCAAAAGGGTAAAGCATTGTTCACAGTACAATCATGCCATTCCAAATGGGACAATGTCCTCATAATCTCTCACTCCAACTACTATAGAGTAAAAGTAAGGATAAGAAGGAGGGGGAAACGATGAAATTAACCAAGGGTCACAGTGGGGAATAACATTCTCAATTTGAGGATGCTGAGTTGATAGCAGACCAGGAGGGAACACCTCATTTTCATGAGGGTCCCTAGTTCAAAGACGGTGAATTAGGCATTTGGGACTCATGGTCAATGGGATTGAGTGTAATTTTGCTAAAAGGAAGGAAAGATAAACATAACTTTCCTACCCAAGCATAAAGAAGATTTCCAAATAGTTCAAAGAAATATATTTCTTACCTTGGATACAGAATAGAAAGAGTTTACTGATCATAAAGAGTGTAGAGTTCAGAATAGCTCTACCCTGTTGTACTGAATGCTGTTTATGTCCACCCAGATCCCCTCCTCAGGCTGGTGCACCCCTAACCTGTTTGCTGTAATTGTTGGAGATAACAATATAGAGAATTGCCCTGGACCAAATGGAAGCACCTTGCCTGGGAGGCTATACCTCTCCCCACTCTCCACCAGGGTTGACTCCGTCAATGACCTGCTGGCGTGAAATAGAGAAGGTCAGCCCCCTTGCCTGAATGTGAGACTAGCTCTGTCATGCCATTTATGCTCTAGAGTATCTTGTGGGATCAGACTGAAGCCAGTCTTTACTGAGACCACATTCTTTTTTTTTAATTGAAGTATAGTTGATTTACAATATTGTGTTAATTTCTGCTATACAGCAAAGTTAATTTCAGTTATACATATATGTATAACTGGACGGCAGTCATAGTAAAACAAGGACAGAACTTAATTGCTAGCAGAGCTTCAGAAAAGGTTGAATCTCAGCCTAGGCAAGTCTCTTACACAAACTCGGTCCTGCAGAGAAGGAGAGGCATCCTGACACTTGGAAGGAGATATCTGTGAAGATACAGTTAAGAACTTCAAATCCTGAGGTTATTCTGAACCCTATGGGCCTGAAGAAATAGCCAATTCCCCCTTATCAGAAGATAGAGCTAGACACACACACACACACACACACACACACCTGAAGTTATACAAAGGCCTCAAATGAGGCAAGTGCCTCAGACGATATTTCTTTTTTTAAAAAATATATTCATTTTATTTATTTATTTTTGGCTGCGTTGGGTCTTCATTGCTGCGTGTGGGCTTCCTCTAGCTGTGGTGAGTGGACCTACTCCTCGTTGCGGTGTGCATGCTTCTCATTGTGGTGGCTTCTCTTATTGCGGAGCACGGGTTCTAGGCGTGCAGGCTTCAGTAGTTGTGGCGCACGGGCTCAGTAGTTGGGGCTCACAGGCTCTAGAGCTGAGGCTCAGTAGTTGTGGTGCACAGGCTTAGTTGCTCTGCAGCATGTGCGATTTTCCCGGACCAGGAATCGAACCCGTGTCCCCTGCATTGGCAGGCAGATTCTTAACCATTGTGCCACCAGGGAAGTCCCGATATTCCTTATCCTTCTCAAGATTTGCCCTACCTCCTCTGTTGGCTCATAATCAAATGTTATCAAATGAATCAAATGTTAGCATAACCTAACTCAGGAAGTGCTGGGCCAGCTAAGGCAGAAGAGAAAGTATATGCCTAGAAAGCTTCAGGACTTGGATAACACATTACCATCAGGAACTAGGAGCAGTCCCTGATGGGCTAGATCAAGAGGGCACAGAATATAAAGGTGGATTGGGGAGAGTTTTGCAATATGATAGTACTTTCCACTGATACAGGATTTAATGTCCTAGTAGGGACCCTGGTGGCAGTTGTAACAGAATGCTGCGGAGGCTCTTAAAAGCTTGAAAAAACCAACGGCCTATATTAGACAAAATAGAGATGCCAGAATTGCTGTAGCAAAGTGTAGAAGAAGGGTTTAAAAATCAGACAGAAGCATGTATAGGCCCTCTATTAGACAGAAAACCCTGAAGCTATCCTTAGGAAGGCCCAGAAGACACTCCCTTTATAAAGGCAATGATGTTAGAGAGACAACTGCATGGTTCAATAGGCTGGGAATAACATCAGGAGATATTGTGATAGTACTGTGTTCCCCAATAGTGGTACGGATGATAGACTGGGAATAGCAGATGCCAGGTGGCAGCACATAACCATTAGAAGAGAGTTGGACAGAATTACTATAAACAGTAGCAAGTTCAGAATGAGTCAGCAAGGCCTAACCCACAAAATTTATGGAAATGGCCCATAGAACACAGGATTCCTAGGAACAAGATAGATGGGCAGCCAAAAAGGGTATAGACACATACATATAAAATAGAGATCAAGAACTGATGAGAAAAAGTTTGAGGTCAGCCACCCTCAATGAAAAGCTATGTTCACATGCCCAGTTCTCTGACCCAGAACACATCATCTAAAGGGAAGTCCCTGCAACACCACAGCTAGCCCTGTGGATTATGCAGACCTTTCAAAGCTATTGAACACAGATTGATGCTGATAACCAGAGATCCCAAATACCATCATGGCCTTCCCTTTAAGAGCAGACGTGTGTGGAAGTCAGCTGATAAATGGTATCCTAACCATGTTTGTCTCACAGTGGTCATTTCCCTGGTTTCCAAATGCATAATTGGAACGAGTATATTTAGCAATTGGCAGAACCCTAACTTTGTTCCTTGAATTGTAAAATTAGAGATGTTTTGTAGGAAAGCCAAGAGAAGATCCTGAAAGTGCCCCTACAACCATTCCATGAGAATAATAATTTTTTTAATATTTATATTGCATCCATATAAATTTCTTAGGGCTATTACAACAAAGTACCATAAACTGGATGGCTTTATACAACCGAAATTTATTCTCTCATAGTTCTGAAGGCTGGAAGTCTGAAAGCAAGGTGTTAGCAGGGCCATGCTCCTTCCAAAGCCTCTAAGGGAGGATCTTTCCTGCCTCTCCAGCCTCTGGTAGCCCCCAGGTACCCCTTGATTTGTGGTAGTACAACTTCAATCTGCCTCCTTCTGTCTTCTCTCTAGCCGTCTTCCCTCTGTATCTGTATCTGTGTCTAAATTTCCCTCTTCTTATAAGGACACCTGTCTCACTAGATTAAGGGCCCACCCTACTCCAGTATGGGTACATCTTAACTAATTACATCTACGATGACCCTACTTCCAAATAAGGTCATATTCACAGGTACAAGAGGGTAGGACTTCAATATATCTTTGGGGGGATACATTTCAACCTATAACAGCATCTAAAAGGGGTGACAGAAATCAGTGCCACCCTCAAAATCTTAAAGAACATAGGAGTGGTAGTCCCCAGCATAACACTATTTAATACGCCAGTCTGGCCCCTGCAAAAGTTAGGTAGACCATAGAAGCTTATGGACTACCACAAGTTAATCAAGCAGTCACTTGAATTGCAGCTGCTGTACCACATGTGGTATATTTACCAAAGCAGATTTTTTTTTTACATCTTTATTGGAGTATAATTGCTTTACAATGGTGTGTTAGTTTCTGCTTTATAACAAAGTGAATCAGTTATACATATACATATGTTCCCATATCTCTTCCCTCTTGCATCTCCCTCCCTCCCACCCTTCCTATCCCACCCCTCCAGGCGGTCACAAAGCACCGAGCTGATCTCCCTGTGCTATGCGGCTGCTTCCCACTAGCTATCTACCTTACGTTTGGTAGTGTATATATGTCCATGCCTCTCCCAAAGCAGATTAATACAGTCTTGACAAATGTTTTCTTTTTAATTCTTATCAGGAAGAAGAATAGTAAGTTCCCGTTCACATGGACAGACGACAGTGCACATCCACAGTCTTGCCTCAGGGCTGTTTTAATTCTCCTTCCTCTTGTCATAATATTGCCAGAAGAGCCTTGTGGACGTTCTGCAGATCATCACACTGGTCCACTATATTGACGATGCCATGTTAATCATATGCCTTAGAAGGATGCCTTAGAAAGACACACGTGCTCCAGAGGGAGACAAAACCCAGAAAGATTTAGAAGTTTGCACACAGGTAAAGTCCCTAGGGGTCCAGTGTTATAGGCATCCTGGGATATTCCCTTGAAAGTAAAGGATAAGTTATTACTTTACATCTCTTAGCAGTAAAAAAGAATCATAATGTTTGATGGGCATCTTTGCTTTTGAGAAGCAGCATATAATACACTTGAGAATACTGCTATGACCCATTTTTCAGATGATATAGAAAGCCATTGAGTTGAGCTCAGGGCAAGGAAAGGTTCTGTATAAGGTCTAGGAAGGTTGCTTGGACTACATCACCCATGGTACTGGAATTATTGATATTTGTGGCAGCAAAATACATGATGTACAGTACAAACTCCTAGGTTTCTAGAGAAAAGCTATGACATCTATAGCAGAGAACTCTGAACTATTAATAAACAACACCTGGAATGTCTTGGGGCCCCATTAGAAACCGAGCATCAAACAATGGGATCTCAAGTGACATCAAGCGGACCATATAGCCAGAATTGCCCACCACTCGCTGTATGCAGTGGTACGCTAGAGACAGTTCATGTGCGTCCCCAGCAGCAATCCACCATAACATGAATGTGATACATCTGGGATCAAATGTGAGCAGGCCTAGAAATATATTTGTGCAGGGAGCTGCACAAATATATGTCCCAAACCCCCATGTCATCTGTCACTGTGACAGCAATGCTTTTCCCTCATTTCACACCTATGAACTCATGGAAGGCTTCCTGTGAGGAGGTGAGGAGGAAAAAGCCCAAGATGGGTACATGGCTAGGTCAACTCAGTATGTGGGTGTAAGCTAAAAATGAATTGCTATTGTGCTACAGAGCAGCCCTGGAAAATTGCAGTTAAGGGAAGAAAAAGAGAAGTGGACTGAGACTGGGATATATGAACTAAGGACTTAGCTGACTGGCTGGTCCGGACCCTGGAATATGCAACTTTGGAAGATGGGTATAGGAAGGTCAGGATAAGAGGCATGTGGATGAACCTATGAAGGTGGGCACAAAGTATGGGGATTGTTAGAGCACATGTTCATGCCTACCAGAGAGAATCCATTGCAGAAGAAGAGAAAAGAACACCAAGGATGAATCAGAGAGTAGGTATCAGCCAGATTCTGCACGTGGCTACCCTGAAGCCTGGTCAATGGTCTTCTGAACAGAGTAGCCAGAGTGGTAGCAATGGAGAATATGAATGGACCTAATATCATGGGCTCCGCCTCTTCAAAGCTTATCTAGTAACTGCTGCTGCTTAAGGTTGGGCCTGCCAGCAACAGAGAGCAATGCAGAGACCATCCCTCAAGGAGATCAACCTGCCACCTGGCAGCAATTTGATTACATAAGATACTTTTCACGCAGTAAAATGGGTGAATGTTTGATCTATGTTTAATCAAGCTAGGACTTACATGTATTCTTGGTCTGAGTTTGCCTTTCTTGCCAACAGTGTCTCAGCCAGCCCACTAGCCAAGGACTCAAATTGTATAATGACCAAATTGGAATCCCACATATTATCAACTTGGGCCAAAGGATCACTTTACAGCAAAGGAGGTATGGTGGAGAGGAAACGCCAAGGGGTACACTAATCCTACTACCACCATACCATCTAGAAGTTGCCAGCATTAGAATGGAATGTAGTGGACTTAAAGTCATTATCGAGGTGCTAGCTTGAAGGAGACACCCTTATGGCATGGGGCACTGTACATGTTAAGTACTCTTAACATGCTTCGAGTGCCCCTCTTGGGAACCAGCACCACTAGACTCACAGAGCCTAAAGTGGGGGACTGTGAAGTCATAAATGGTCTCCAAATTGTCAAACTCAATTCACATTCCCTGCCCTAGCCTGAGGTCTTGGTAGTAAAAGTACAAGGAATAAAGTTTGGGGACACTTATGGCGCCCTAGCCTATGGAAGTTCATAGAGAAGAATGCTCTGTAATTGCCAAGTCTCTACACATAACAAAAACTAAACATATACTAATAGGAGTGTCAGAATTGGAAACCTACTGCAATTGACTATAATTTTACAGATGCGGCAAGATGGGTATCACTTAAAGTCCACTGGGGACCTGTATCAGTGAGATCGTGTAGTATGAAACAGGGTATATGGCTATACCCATAAGAGACCCAAAATCAGAACTTACTGAGATTTGGCACTTAATTTATACTCCAGTCCATTACAACATCTATTATATGGACAAGAGCTGCTCTTGTTAGGAAGTTAATTCTAACTGACATTTTGTAATGATTGTAGTCTAATACATAATGTAACTACATAATAATGAGGAAATTGGTAAGGATAACTTGATTTATTTTTTAAAAAATCCTATCATAATACTAATATCAATGATCAAATGTATTAGGAAATTGAATTAAAATCCCTATAGAATTTTCTCCCAATGGAAGCTAATTGGCTAGAGGAGGAACTAGATTTACTTGGCAATCAATTAATCTTTACATTAAATCAATCTATTAATGCCTTACATAAAAGTCATATTTTGGTGATAAAAGGAGGTAAAGGGGTTGACAAACATGTGCAAGATTACAAATAAACCTGTGCTGGATATTTGGAAAACCAAAATATTTCTTTAAAACAATACCTATACTCTATTAGATGAAACAAGTAATTAGTATTTTGTTATTTGCATTTCTGCTTATTTGGGGGGGGGGGGTTCTATAAATGGTGCAAAAGATGCATGAAAAAAGAACAATAACAAGCAAGTTATAATTAAGAGGCTTGACCAAAAGTCAGGTGGGTGGACTGCAAAATACAGTTACATTGCAGCTGGACTGGAAGAGTTTTTGGTTATCTCCAGGGACAACCGGACATCAGGAGCTGATTTTTGGTCAAGATAACAATGAATAGACTAACAATGTATAATGTGCTGTTTAAAGTTTAACACCACTGATGGCACTCAGGGCCAGCTTGATTGTTGATGGTTTACAACTACTGTAACCAATTAAAGAGACTGACTTGACTATAGGAGAGAGATCTGCCTGGAAACTTCTGCCAGAGCTCTCCTGAAAAAAAAATTCCTCACTTGCATCTTGGTGGCTCATGATCCAGAGATGAAGTGCATTCTGTACAACTAAGAAAGGACCTTGGGGACTCCTCTTGGAAGTCTTCTGCACTTTTTCTCCTGCAATCACTT
This sequence comes from Tursiops truncatus, assembly GCF_011762595.2. Taxonomy (NCBI): domain Eukaryota; kingdom Metazoa; phylum Chordata; class Mammalia; order Artiodactyla; family Delphinidae; genus Tursiops; species Tursiops truncatus. The sequence goes on from NC_047034.1 coordinate 127,459,471, forward strand.
ATACTTTGTCATTATTAAGAGGCTTCCATGAATATGGGATGAGGAAATCTTATGAGTTATTTCGATTATCCAAACTGTATAATCTTTGCTGAAATTACAAAGGCATTCTTGATTTAAGTTTAACACCTTAGTTAGTAATAACTTTCACCACTTCCCAAATGGTATGTGTACCTTATAAAGGTAAGACTGTTTTTGTCCTCCAGTCTTTCTGGTTCCACCATTTCTGGAACTAGGCTGAAAACCTAAGGCCCTGGATGAGCATCTTCAACAGTTTTCTTCAGTTTCTGTTTCCACTCCTTGGGCCCAGCCAGTCAATGGCTTCAACCTTCCCCTGTTTTGTTTTTCTGTTTCATTTCAGGTCTAGAGAATTTCTGTAATCTGCAACTGCTGTGTTTTTCAAGCAGAACTTACATTTTATCAAAACTCCCTATATATGTATTTTCAAAGATTGTTTAATCTTTTATTTTAACTGTGTTCTTAAAAACAGCATGAGGCTTAGGGGTCATATGATCCAATCTGACAGGCTCTGTCTTTCAGTGAGATCATTCAGTCTATTCACATTTAGTGTTATACCATGTATATTTTACTTCCAATTCTCCTTATAGTTACCAACCTTATAAAGCTAAATAGCAAGAGGACTTTTTTTTCACTTTGTTGTACCCTCTTTGTATTTTTCTTTTTTCTGGTTTGATTACATTGATTTTTATTTCTTTTTTGCCCCATTTTAATTTGAAAAGACTACTATACTTTTGTATTCCATTAATAGCTGTTTTCCCTTTCCCAGTGCTTATAATCAAAACAGCTTCTCTACTGTTATGCGACCACAAGATATGTTATGTCCTTTACCATTATATGCTCTTCCCTCATTTCTCCCAAATACAGTTGGTCTTTTATAATATTTTCCCTACCCCTCAACTACTCAGAAGCAAATTTTGCAGGGCTTTCATTGAAACCCCCAAGTCCCAGGCTATGCTAAAATGGTTATTATATTTATTTCTGGATTATTATAGGTTTTCCTTTCATCATGTCATTTTTATTCCAGATTTTTTTTTTTTTTTTTTTTGCCTTTGCTCTAAGGCCAGGTTGGTTGGTTGCTTGGTTGATTTATTTTTATTTAGGTATAGTTGATTTACAGTAATTATATTAGTTTCAGGCATACAATTTAGAGATTCAGTATTTTTACAGTTTATACTCCATTAAAAGTTACTGCAAGACAATGGCTATAGACTCAAGGGGGCGGAGTCAAGATGGCGGTGTGGGAGGACGCCTAGTTAGCGTCTCCCCACAACTAGGGTGCCTGCCAGCCACTGGTGGGGGACTCTGATGCCCAAATAGACAGGAGGAACCCCCAAGTGAACCGATAGGACGTGGTGGGACTGAGTGGGGAGAAGAAGTGGAGGCCAGACAGGATCAGCTCCCAAGGCGGGGGAGATAAGGAGAAGCAGGCAGGAGGGGCCCTACAAAAGGAGTGGAGGGCGACTGCCCCGCCCACTTGGGCCCCAGGAATCTGCTGAGCTCCCAGGTGAGGTCCCCCACTCTCTAAGGCCCCCCCTCCCCTTGGCCACATTGGTCCTGAGGGCATAGGAAGGAGGCTGAGGGGAGAACAGGAGAGGTAGGTGGGAGTGGCCCTCCGGGACCAGAGCAGGAGAGGAGAGGAGGGCGGTTGCCCTGCACACTCAAGCCCAGGAAGCCTGCTGGGCTCCCATGTGAGGTCCCCTGCCCTCTGAGACCAGGAATGAGGGGAACACCTGGGCCCCTTCTGTTCCGTTGAGCCTAAGCCCCACCCCCCACAGCCTCCAGGGCATTTTCCAGCCCTGTGGGTCCTGAGCATAGGCCCCGCCCACTGCCCAAACCTCACCCCTGCTTAGGCCCTGCCCTCCACAGCCAAGGCCTTTTCCCCCGTTTTTCTTTTTTTTTCTTTTCCCTCCTCCTCTTTTTCACTATTGTGGTACCGTTGTACCTTCCAGTTGTTGATTCATGTATATTTTTATTTTTATATTCTTTCTAACATATGTGTTAGTTTCCTAGTCAAATTTTATTTTTTACTTTGTTACCATTCTCTCTTTTTTATTTTTTTTGCCACCCCCACACAGCTTGAAGGATCTTGGTTCACGAGCTGGGGTCTGGCCAAAGCTCCTGCAGTAGAAGCTCCAAGTCCAAACCACTGGACTAATACAGAACCTCAGATACCAAGGAATAATTATTGCAGTGAGGTCTCATGGAGGTCTTCATCTCAGCACCAAGACCCAGCTCTCCCCAATAGCCTACAAACTCCAGTGTTGGAAGCCTCAGGCCAAATAACCAGTAAGATAGGAACACAATCCCACTCATTAAAAAAGAAAAACAGAGAGAGAGAGACAGCAAAAAAATATGTCACACATGAAGAAGCAAGGTAAAAACCCACAGGACCAAATAAATGAAGAGGAAATAGGCAATGTACCTGAAAAATAATTCAGAGTAATGATAGTAAAGATGATCCAGAATCTTGGAAATAGAATGGAGGCATGGACTGAGAAAATACAAGAAATATTCAACAAAGATCTAGAAGAACTAAAGAAAAAACAAACAGAGATGAACAGCACAATAACTGAAATGAAAAATACACTAGAAGGAATCAATAACAGAATAACTGAGGCAGAAGAACAAATAAGTGAGCTGGAAGGCAAAATGGTGGAAATAACTGCAGAAGAGCAGAATAAAGAAAAAAGAATGAAAACAATTGAAGACAATCTCAGAGACTTCTGGGACAACACTAAACACAACAACATTCGAATTATAGGGGTCCCAGAAGAAGAAGCAAAAAAGAAAGGGTCTGAGAAAATATTTGAGGAGGTTATAGTCGAAAACTTCCTTAACATGGGAAAGGAAATTGTCACCCAAGTCCAGGAGACACAGAGAGTCCCATACAGTATAAACCCTAGGAAAAACACACCAAGACACATATTAATCAAACTAACAAAAATTAAATTCAACGAAAAATTAGTAAAAGCAGCAAGGGAAAAATGAAAAATAACATACAAAGGAATCCCTATAAGGTCATGAGCTGATTTTTCAGCAGAAACTTTGCAGGCCAGAAGGGAGTGGCAGGATATACTTAAAGTGATGAAAGAGAAAAAGCTACAACCAAGATTACCCAGCAAGGATCTCATTCAGATTTGACGGAGAAATCAAAAGCTTTTCAGACAAGCAAATGCTAAGAGAATTCAGCACCACAAAACCAACTTTATAATAAATGCTAAAGAAACGTCTCTAAGCAGGAAACACAAGAGAAGAAAAAGACCCACAACAGAAACCCCAAAACAATTAAGAAAACGGTAATAGGAACATACATACCAATAATAACCTTGAATGTAAATGGATTAAATGCCCCAACCAAAAGACACCGACTGGCTGCATGGATACAAAAACAAGACCCATATATATGCTATCTAAAAGAGACCCACTTCAGACCTAGGGACACAAACAGACTGAAAGTGCAGGGATGGAAAAAGATATTCCATGGAAATGGAAATCAAAAGAAAGCTGGAGTAGCAATACTCATATCAGATGAAATAGACTTTAAAATAAAGACTGTTGGGCTTCCCTGGTGGTGCAGTGGTTGAGAGTCCGCCTGCCGATACAGGGGTCGCGGGTTCGTGCCCCGGTCCGGGAAGACCCCACATGCCGTGGAGTGGCTAGGCCCGTGAGCCATGGCCGCTGAGCCTGCGCGTCTGGAGCCTGTGCTCCGCAACGGGAGAGGCCAGAGCAGTGAGAGGCCCGCGTACCGCAAAATAAACAAATAAATAAATAAATAATAAAAATAAATAAATAAAATAAAGACTGTTACAAGAGATAAGGAGGGACACTACATAACAATCAAAGGATCAATCCAAGAAGAAGATATAGCAATTATAACTGTTTATGCACCCAACAGAGGAGCACCTCAATACATAAGGCAAATACTAACAACCATGAAAGGAGAAATCGACAGTAACACAATAATAGTAGGGGACTTTAACACCCCACTTACATCAATGGACAGATCATCCAAACAGAAAATAAATAAGGAAACACAAGCTTTAAATGACACAATAGACCAGATAGACTTAATTGATATCTATAGAACATTTCACCCAAAAGTGGCAGAATACCTTTTCTTCTCAAGTGCACACAGAACATTCTCCAGGATAGATCACATCTTGGGTCACAAATCAAGACTCAGAAAATTTAAGAAAATTGAAATCATACCAAGCATCTTTTCTGACCACAATGCTATGAGATTGGAAATCTATTACAGGAAAAAAAAAAAAAAACTGTTAAAAAACACAAATACAGGGCTTCGCTGGTGGCGCAGTAGTTGAGAGTCCACCTGCTGATGCAGGGGATACGGGTTCATGCCCCAGTCCGGGAAGATCCCACATGCCGCAGAGCTGCTGGGCCCATGAGACATGGCCACTGAGCCTGCGCATCCAGAGCCTGTGCTCCACAACGGGAGAGGCCACAACAGTAAGAGGCCCGTGTACCACCAAAAAAAAAAAAAAAAAAAAAAACCACAAATACATGGAGGCTAAACAGTGCACTACTAAATAACCAAGAGATAACTGAAGAAATCAAAGAAGAAATTAGAAAATACATAGAAACAAATAACACGATGACCCAAAACCTATGGGATGAAGCAAAACCAGTTCTAAGAGAGAAGTTTATGGCAATTCAATCTCACCTCAAGAAACAAGAAAATTTTCAAATAAACAATCTAACCCTACACTTAAAACAACTAGAGAAAGAAGAAAAAAAGAACACCCGAAGTCAATAGAAGGAAAGAAATCATAAAGATCAGAGCAGAAATAAATGAAATAGAAATGAAGAAAACAATAGCAAAGATCAATAAAACTAAAAGCTGGTTCTTTGAGAAAATGAACAAAATTGATAAACCCTTAGCCAGACTTATCAAGAAAAAAAGGGATAGGACGCAAATCAATAAAATTAGAAATGAAAAAAGGGAAATCACAACTGACACCGCAGAAATACAAAGGCTTATAAGAGACTACTACAAACAACTATATGCCAGTAAAATGGACAACCATGAAGAAAGGGACAAATTCTTGGAAAGGTACAATTTTCTAAGACTGAACCAGGAAGAATTAGAAAATATAAACAGACCTATCACAAGTAATGATATTGAAAGCATAATTAAAAATCTTCCAACAAACAAAAGTCCAGGACCAGATGGCTTCTCAGGCAAATTCTATCAAACATTTAGAGAATAGCTAACACTGATCCTTCTCAAACTCTTCCAAAAAAATTGCAGAGGGAGAAACACTCCCAAATTCATTCTATGAAGCCACCACCACCCTGATACCAAAAGCAGAAAAAGATATCAGAAAAAAAGAAGATTATAGATCAATATCACTGATGAACATAGATGCAAAAATCCTGAACAAAATATTAGCAAAAAGAATCCAACAACACATTAAAAGGATTATACACCATGATCAAGTGGGATTTACCCCAGGGATGCAAAGATTCTTCAGTATACGCAAATCAACCAATGTGATGCACCACATAAAAAAATTAAGGAATAAAAACCATATGATCATCTCAATAGATGCAGAAAAAGCTTTTGACAAAATTCAACACTGATTTATGATAAGAACTCTCCAGTAAATGGGCATAGAGGGAACCTCCCTCAACATAATAATGGCCATATATGACAAATCCACAGCAAGCACCATACTCAATGGTGAAAAAATGAAAGCATTTCCACTATGATCAGGAACAAGACAAGGATGTCCACTCTCGCCACTCTTATTCAACATATTTTTGGAAGTCCTAGCCACAGCAATCAGGGAAGAAAAAGAAATAAAAGGAACACAAGTTAGAAAAGAAGAAGTAAAACTGTCATTGTTTGCAGATGACGTGATACTATACACAGAAAATCCTAAAGATGCCACCAGAAAATTACCAGAACTAATTAATGAATTTGGTAAGGTTGCAGGATACAAAATTAATGAACAGAAGTCTCTGGCATTCCTATACACTAACAATGAAAAATCAGAAAGAGAAATTAAGGAAACACTCCCATTTACCACTGCAACAAAAAGAATAAAATACCTAGGAATAAACCTGCCTAAGGAGGTGAAAGTCTTGTACTCAGAAAACTATAAAACACTGATGAAAGAAATCAAAGATGATATAAACAGATGAAGAAATATACCATGTTCTTGGATTGGAAGACTTAATATTGTGAAATGACTATACTACCCAAAGCAATCTACAGATTCAGTGCAATCCCTATCAAACTACCAATGGCATTCTTCACAGAATTAGAACAGAAAGCTTTACAATTTGTATGGAAACACAAAAGACCCTGAATAGCTAAAGCAATCTTGAGAAAGAAAAACGAAGTTGGAGGAATCAGGCTCCCCGACTTCAAACTATACCACAAAGCTGCAGTAATCAAGAGTATGGTACTGGCACAAAAACAGAAATATAGATCAATGGTACAGGATAGAAGGCCCAGAGATAAAGCCACACACATATGGTCACCTAATTTACGACAAAGGAGGCAAGAACACACAATGGAGAAAAGACAGCCTCTTCAATAAGTGGTGCTGGGTAAACTGGACAGCTACATGTAAAAGAATGAAATTAGAACGCTCCCTAACACCATACACAAAAATAAACTCAAAATGGATTAAAGACCTAAATGTAAGACCAGACAGTATGAAACTCTTAGAGGAAAACATAGGAAAAACACTCTTTGATATAAACCACAGCATGATCTTTTTTGACCCACCTCCTAAAGTAATGGAGATAGAAACAAAAATAAACAAATGGGACTTTATTAAACTTAATAGCTTTTGCACAGAAAAGGAAACCGAAAACAAGACAAAAAGACAACCCTCAGAATGGGAGAAAATATTCGTAAACGAAGCAACTGACAAAGGATTAATCTCCAAAATATACAGTATAAACCCTAGGAAAAACACACCAAGACACATATTAATCAAACTAACAAAAATTAAATTCAATGAAAAATTAGTAAAAGCAGCAAGGGAAAAATGAAAAATAACATACAAAGGAATCCCTATAAGGTCATGAGCTGATTTTTCAGCAAAAACTCTGCAGGCCAGAAGGGAGTGGCAGGATATACTTAAAGTGATGAAAGAGAAAAACCATGGAGCTCAATACCAAAAAAATCAAACAATCCAATTTAAAAATGGCCAGAAGACATAAATAGACATTTCACCAAAGAAGACATACAGATGGCCAAGAGGCACATACAGATGGCCAAGAGATGCTCAACATCACTAATTATTAGAGAAATGCAAATCAAAACTACAATGAGGTTTCACCTCACACGAGTCAGAATGGCTATTATCAAAAAGTCTAGAAACAATAAATGCTGGAAAAGGTGTGGTGAAAAGGGAACACTCCTGCACTGTTGGTGGCAATGTAAATTGATACAACCACTATGGAAAACAGTATGGAGGTTCCTTAAAAAACTAAAAATTGAACTACCATACAACCCAGCAATCCCACTACTGGGCACATACCCTGAGAAAACGATAATTCAAAAAGTGTCATGTACCACAATGCTCACTGCAGCTCTATTTACAATAACCAGGACATGGAACCAACCTAAATGTCCACTGACAGATGAATGGATAAAGAAGTTGTAGTACATATATACAATGGAATATTACTCAGCCAGAAAAAGAAACGAAATTGAGTTATTTGTAGTGAGGTGGATGGACCTAGAGTCTGTCATACAGAGTGAAGTAAGTCAGGAAGAGAAAAACAAATACTGTATGCTAACGCATATATATGAAATAAAAAAAAATGGTACTGATGAACCTAGTTGCAGGGCAGGAATAAAGATGTAGACATAGAATGGACGTGAGGACACGGGGTGGGAGGGGGAAGCTGGGGTGAAGTGAGAGTAGCATCGACATATATACACTACCAAATGTAAAATAGTTAGCTAGTGGGAAGCAGCAGCATAGCATAGGGAGGTCAGCTCGGTGCTTTGCGATGACCTAGAGGGGTGGGATAGGGAGGGTGGGAGAGAGGCTCAAGAGAGAGGGGATGTGGGGACATATGTATGCATATGGGTGATTCACTTTGGTGTACAACAGAAAATAACACAGTATTTTGAGTGATTATACTCCAATAAAGATATATTTTTTAAAAAAATGTTACTCAAAAAAAAGATAATGGCTATAATTCCCTGTGCTATACACAATATATCCTTGCTGCTTATTTATTCTATACATAGCAGTTTATGTCTCTTAATCCCATACACTTCTCTTCCATCTCCCCACTGGTAACCACTAGTTTGTTTTCTATATCTGTGAGTTTGTTTCTCTTTTGCTACATACATCCATTTGTATTATTTTTTAAATTCTACATATAAGTGATATCATACAGTATTTGTCTTTGTCTGACTTATTTCACTTAGTATAATACCCTCCAGGTCCATCCATGTTGTTTCATATGGCAGAATTTCATTCTTTTTATGGCTGAGTAGTATTCCACTGTATATATATATGCCACATCTTCTTTATCTATTTATCTGTTGATGGACACTTGGGTTGCTTCCATAACTTTGCTATTTGTAAATAGTGCTGCTATGATCATTGGCATGCATGTATATTTTCTCATTAGTGTTTTCATTTTTCTGGATATGTACCTAGGAATAGAATTTCTGCGTTATACGGTAGTTCTATTTTTAGTTTTTTGAGAAATTTCCATACTGTTTTTCATAGTGGCTGCCCATCCATAATTCTTATTTATCCCCTGTACTACATATTCCCTTATAGTCCATAATTGTCCACTTAGTTTTAACTTTACATATTGCAAGATTCATTTCTAATCATTGTTTCTACTCTTTGTCTTCAACTATGTGGAGTTTTCTGTTTTAATCTGCTACTTGTTAAAGTTCTTTATCAAGTATTTTCCTCAGATTGGGTATGTAGATGATATACGCTCTAAACCATTCTATCTCTACAAATACCCTTTCTTTCCCAAGAGAGATTATATTCATTTTCTATTCTTTCCATAATAAATGACCACAAATGTAGTGGCTTAAAACAACACAAACTTATTATTTTATATTCAATGGACTAAATGTTTGTGTCCCCTCAAAACTCATATGTTGAAACTCTAATCCCAGTGTTTTGGAGGTTGGATCTTTGGAAGGTAATTAGATCATGAGGGTGAAGCCTTCATGAATGCAATTAGTATCCTGATAAGAAGAGGCCAGAGAGCTAGTTAGGTCTCTTTCTGCCTTGTGAGGATACAAGAAGTTCACAGGCTGCCACCCAGAAGAGGACTCTTACGAGAACTGACCATGCTGGCACCTTTATCTCAGACTTCCAGCCTCCAGAATTGTCAGAAGTAAATGTCTGTTGTTTATAAGTGACCCAGTGTAAGGTACTTTGTTATAGCAGTCCAAACTGACTAAGACATTACAGTGCTGTAGGTCAGAGGTCTGATATGGGTCTCACCAGGCTAAAATTAAGGTGTCATCAGGGCTGGGTTCCTTTCTGGAGGCTCTAGAGGAAAATCTGTTTCCTTGCCTTGTTCAGCTTCTAGAGGCCACCCACATTCCGTGGTCCATGGCCCCTTCCTCCATCACTAAAGCCAGCAACAGCAGGTCAAGTCCTTCTCACACTACCATTTCTCTGGTTCTCTCCAACTAGGAAATGTTCTCTACGTTTAAGGACATATGTGATTAGATTGAGTCCACCAGGATAATTCAGGATAATCTTTCCATCTCAAGATCCTTCATATTAATCAAACCCATCATTTTCCTTAACACAGTTGTGAATTACATCTTGGTATCTTGGTTGAATAGAGGATTCTTGGGTTGCAGTCCTTTTTTCTTAGTAGTCTGTAGGTTGTACCCTTCTATTTAGTTTAGTTTCTCATGTTGAAGATTAATAGTTAAATTTCATTTTACATTTTTTTCTTGTAACTGAATTGTTCTTTCTTTCTGAAAGCCTAAAGACATTTTTCTTATATGTACCTGAAATCCCAGCACTTTGCTAGAGTATATCTAGATGTGAGTCTGTTGTCATCAGTCTTGCCTGGAATTGTAAGCACATTCAATTTTCAGACTCAGGTCTTTCTTAAACTCTGGGAAATACTTGTCTGATATTTATTTAACTATTGCTTATCTTTCATCTATGTCTTTTTCTTCTTCCAGAACGCTTATTATTTACACGTTAGGGCTTATTGAACCAAATTTTGAATATTTTTTTTCTTTAAAGATTTTTTTACATCCTTGTATTTTTCTCTGACATTTGAGATAGTTCTACCACTTGATCTTTCAGAACATTAGTTTATGTATGTGTACGCAAGTTGTGTGTTTGTATGTGTCTGTGTGTGTGTGCTTTTTTTTTTTTTTTTTTTTTTTTTGCAGTACACGGGCCTCTCCTGTTGCAGAGCACAGGCTCTGGACGTGCAGGCTCAGCGGCCATGGCTCATGGGCCTAGCCGCTCCGTGGCATGTGGTATCTTCCCAAACCGGGGCACGAACCTGTGTCCCCTGAATCGGCAGGCGGACTCTCAACCACTGAGCCACCAGGGAAGCCCTGTGTGTGCTATTTTTAATCTCAAAGATTTTATGCTGTTTCGATTCATCTGCTGAATGTTTTAAATGATTTTGGTTTCAAAAAGTCTTTCTTTGTTCAATACTTGAATGTCAAGTACTTTGTTTTTGCCTTAAGTCTTTGTCTTCCCCAAGTGTCTTCACTTCACAGGAACTTCATCTGTGTTTTCTCCTTGCTCTTCATTTCTCCGGTAACTTAATGCCCTTAGTTGCATTGATATTTTTCCTGGTCTTCTCCTGGGGGCTTAAGGTTCATTAAGCAGTAGCAGTCTTGCCAACCTCCGTTCTTATAATTCAGTAGTGTGGGGGTTGGTACCTCACTGGTATCATGTCGAGGCATCAGGAGGAAACCTCTCTCATATTCTTGCTTTGGCCTCTTCATGCTCTCCCAACCTAAAAGGTAGAAAGGATCCAGCAACTGGTTAGGTTACTTCTCAGCGTTTAGGAATCCAAAAGTAGAGTATTAGATATATTCCTATGCATGTAAATTTGCGTGAGATCATGAGTTTCTGAGGGCTAAGCTGTCGCAGGATACGGGCATGCTCATCCTCATTCTGGGACTCTTCACTGCCGATTTCCAGGCTCTCCCCTTGCCAGAAGGGAGAAATTCCTGTCCTATCTTTGGCAAGGTTGTGAAAGAATCTGAGGTTTCTTTCTTATCCTCCAGGACCTGTCTACTGGCAGAAGAGGAAGAGTTCAGAGTGAATGAGAACTGAAATGCATTTAAGCCACTGTCTTCCCACCATCTTTAAGAATGCTCTCACTCCTTTATCTGCAACATCATGTTTTTAAAAGGACTGAAGCAACAAAAGGCCAAGTGTCAACATTTGTTAAATCTGGATAGCAGGTATAGCAATAGATGGTGAGTATTTGTTGAATTATTTTCTGTACTTTTAGTTTATTTGAGGTACTTATAAACCAAATGAACTTTTAAAGTATTACTGCTATATTTATTCTGATGACTTATCAAATTTCTAACTCTCCTCCAGACCCATATACCTCCAACTGCCCATGGCCATCACAAACCATGGCCACCTTCATACTTGACTTGTCCAAAATGGGTCTTTTGGTTTATAGCCACCAAAATCTTTCCCCAGGTGTTTCTAATTTCAACAAATGGCACCACTATCAACTCAGCTGCTCAAGCAAAAAGCATAGGATTGGTTTCTACATGCATTCCCTTTAGCAAGCCCTATCAATATACTTCTAAACAGCAATTAAAATCCTTTCACTTCTCTCCAGCTCCTCTGGAATCATCCTGTTTCAAATCACTTTTCTGCAATAGTCTCTGCTTCCACTTTGACCCTGCAATTCATTGTACCTGTACCCAAAACACTATTCTTTTAAAGTCAGATCCTGTCATGTTTTTAAAACATTGTAATGGCTTCTCATTGCTTATAGAACAAAACAAAACTCCTTACTATAGCCTACAAGTAACTAGGTGATCTAACTGCTCCCTGCCTCTCAAATCCCAACTTCCTTCCTCCCCCTTGCTTTCTGTGCTCCAGCCACACTGGTCTCCGGTCTCCTATTCAAATATACTAGGCTCTTTCCCATCCCAGGGCTTTTATATTTCTATTCCCTCTGCCTATTAAGAGCCTGCGCCCCCTCACCACCACTTTTTGAATAGATTAACTGCTTTCTATCATTTAGGTATCAATCAAATATCATCTCCTCTCAGAGGTCTTTCATAGCTACCTTATCTAAGTACCATTCCTTTGCTCAGCTCATAGTTACTCCATCACATCACCCTGGTTATTTCCTTCATCACATTATTTCAGTCTATAGTTTTCTATTAATTACTGTAATCACTATTGTAATCAGCTTGCACCTCAATGAACAGACTCATGCCTTTATCAACTAACTAACCATTTTACTTAAGATTGGATTAGTAAGTACATCAGATAATAAGAAGACATAATGAAGGGATATTCAGCTCTCATCACATTGGCTGGCATACTCAGATGTAAGTACTTTGTATAAGTGGGTCTTTCTTGTCTGAAGAACAACCAACTAACTGGCTTGGGCATTCTGTAAACCTCTTCCTTGCATGCAAATTACAGCTAGTAGTTATTTTGAATAATATATTAAGCATAACAGATCCAACTGTATACAACATATTTATATAACTTAGTTATACTTTTAGATGACTGCCTTTGTAAGATTCATGATCTGGGCATCCCCTTTATGTAAACCTCCACTACAATCGTATGTCTCTCCCAGTATTATTTATGATACAGGTTCAGATGCCGTGTCAGAGAGAAGCACAAAACAACAATAGAACGGTATTTACTTCACATTAAAACCCAGTGTGGTGTGGTGGCTCTCTATGGAGTTGTCACATACTCAGGGCCCTTCAGTTTTGCTGCTCCATCAGGCCCGTGGTGTTAACCTTGGCCACAAAGTGCAAGCAGCCTCACCGCTGCATACTCATTCCTGCCCATAGAAAGGGGGAGAATGGAAGGAAAAGGATGCCCTTTGATTTCAAGGGCATGACCTGGCCAGAATCTAGTGTAATTAGGTTCTAGCTAGACTTAAAACGAAGCTGCAAGAAAGGCCAAAAAGAACCATCTATTTTCTGGGGAGCCTTGTACTCAGTTACAATTCTAAAGTTTTCTTACTGTTAGAGGGAAGGAAAGGGTGGACATTAGGGGTTCTCTCCTATGTACCCCTTTAGAACATAAACTTCAAAAAAACAGATTTCTCCATTACATCCCATTGTATCTCAGCTCCTAGAACAGTGTCTGGCACAAATATGTCCTCCTCTGACCATTTTCCTTGCCTTTGTCCTGACTCAGCAGCAATTATCACTGCTCACTTGGACTAAAGCAAGTCTAAATTATCTTTGTGTCTCAATACCAATCTATCTTCCACACTACCATCAAAGTGAACTATTTAAAATAAAAACATTCTTCTTTGATTCCATTTCTTAAAGCCCTCCAGTAGCTCAGCAATGTCCTTAAGATTCAATATGCGAGCAGAGCCTTCAAGGCCCTTGCCAACTGCATCTCACCACACTCACCCTGTTCTACAGCCAAATAAATATGAATACAGTTCCTTCAACATTCCATCCTCTTTCATGCTTTTATGACTTTACACACGTGTTGTTCAATCCAGGAAGATTCACAGCCATTCACTCTCCTGCATTCCCATAGTACCTTGTACATACTACATATGACATAATTTTGTAGTTTTTTAATTTACATGTCTGCCTCTTCTATGAGACTACAACTACTGACGAGAAGGACAGAGACCATGTCCTGTTCATCTTTCAGTTCTTAGCCCTGAGTTAACCACAATATTTTTTCACTATTTTTGTTGTCTGAAATGACCACATATCTGAAAGAATAAAGCACTATTAGCTTATTTAAAACTAAGAAACCTGTTTTATCCGGGCACCTAACATCCCCTGCAGGATTCTGGGCAGCCCCTGCCCAGGAATTTACGGATGTCAGGATGAACGACACACAGGACTAATAGATATGAAATTAGTTTACTACTCATATGATAAACAGCAAAAGGATTCCCCAAGGAGAAGGGCTCAGGTTCCGCCTAAGGTGAAACAAAGTTGAGAGGGAGGTGGAAGGTGGCTTAGGGTTTTATTATGATTAAGGGGTGGGGGGTAGGGCCGGGATGAGGATTCCCAGAGAGAGCAGAGTTTTGCATCTTTTGAAATTCTCACAGGCACCAAGGGAGGGAGTGTGCAGATTTACTTATCCTTCCTAGATGTGGGGCAAAGAGGAAAGGGGAGAGGCGGAGAGTTGAAAGCTGTCAGCCACCAATCATCAAAAATGAAGTCTTTCTCTATTATGAAACCTTTCATGCCCATGATCATACTTAGGTTGAAGTCATTTTTATTTTTGTTTTACCTTAAGGAAAAAGTGCCCACCTTGCAAGGTTGTTGTGGGAGTTAAATTTAAATAAAATAGGAGTTGGAAAGGGCCTTATATACTATAATGTATTATAGTGAGAATATTATCTATATTACACCAACATTACACTATTATATTATTATATTATTGTATAATATTATATTATTGGTATTATATTTAATACCAATATTAAAGTATTATACCAATTATTATAATCATATAGACCAGATCCTATCCTAAGTACCTTCTATATAGTATATATCCTAATATATATCCTAAAATTCTAATACAATTTTGACCTTATCGAGAATATATAAGCAACAAGGTATGGAGTGGATGATGCATGGTTTTAAATATCCACTGTCTATTATCTCACATACCTGACAGGGGGAATCCAGGGGGAACTTTGTGAATTGCTGACTTGTAGATTGCAATGCCTGATGCAGAAGTCACAAATGCAGTTTCTGTAGCCAAAAGATTTCAGTGGGTGGTAAAGCCTGGTGGGAGCTAAACAGATGTGCCGTCAATTTCCCATCTTCACACCAGCTTTTGTTGAATCTATGGCATTTGTGCACAGCATTTGTGGGTATTTTGATCTTTAAAACAGGGCCTTAGGCTCTGTAGTTGAGAGGCAACCCCAAAGCATAAAATATTTTTATTGGAAACTTCATCAGACTGTAAACTTGTTACAGATTGTGGGAGCAATAAAGCATAGCCCATGTTTCTGAACCACCACCTCAGCGGACTGACCGCATTTCCCTTCCGTGATAATGAGAACAGTTGAAATTGCTCCCAGCCTTCCAGACAGCAACGGGGCAACTGACACCACTCTCCCCAGTGTAGGTGAAAGTTGGGACAGCGAACTTTAAGGACATCACACCTAAGTTAATAGATGCCCAAATAGAATCATCATGTTCACAACTGAAACATTTAGAGAAGCAAAGCGCAGCCCTCAGGCAGAAAGAGGTGGGAGACAAGCAAACTGACATTTATAATCTTCTTTGAGGGAGTAACAAAGGAGAAGCCAGAACTGTTTCTTATGAAAAAGTGCACTATTAGGAAAACCCTGAAACAAGATTCCCTGCCTACTTTATCTCTGAGCTCTTCCTATTCAACTGAAAATGCAGCTGACAATAGTTCTATTGCATCGTTAAGATGTGAGCATTCTTAGAGCAGTACTGTTATCTCACACCTGAGAGTTCAGTCCCACCACAGGTCAGCTGGCATGGCACAGAAAAAAGAAATGCCCCCAGACAGAAACGCATGCTTGGTGACCAGGAACAATGTATGCCTTTTGTTGAAAGGACAGTGGAGGGTCCGCACCCCCTTATTCTCAGCAGATGACTTAACCTCCTACTTCTGAGAAAATCTAGGCCAGAGTCCTCAAAATGTGGTCCCCAGGTCAGTTCCACAAGTTTTACCTAGGAACTTATTAGAACTACAGATCCCCAGCCCTATCTCAGACTCCCACCTCTAGGGTTGGGGTTCAGCGATAAGTTGAACCAACTTTTTCAATAAATTGTCCAAGTGATTCTGAACCACTCTAATATTTGACAACCACTGATCTCTACCTTTGGAAATAAGGTTCTCCTATTTCTCTCCTTGTCATTTCCAATATATTCATTCTTTTCTGCATTGGATTTACATGTCTCAAAAGAAGATATTTCTAATCTTGTCTAAAGTTTATCTTTCCTTGTGCTACTCCTACTATATTCTATATTAATTACTGCCCATCTCTCTTAGCTTCAATCTCTCCCCATCTACCAGTTCCTTCTGTTCAGCATAGATAAAAATGTCTCCACATTATAACACTTTTCCGTAATCTTGTCTACCCCAATCAGCTTCCATTCTTACTCTTTTCACTAACAAAAGACTTCAACAAGTAATATTTTATTGCTATCCTTTCATCCTCAGCTCTAATTTTTGCTTCTTTAAAGTTGCATTTTGTCCTCCAGTATCACTTTTAATATAGTATCCGATATACAAAAGAACATATGTACCTGCCCAACAGAACTAGCACAGGACCTATGCATTGCTGTGCATTTCTCTGCATCCCTCTGCCTCCCTGGTTCACTCTTAATCCCATGCATTCTGATTCCATGATTCTACTAAGACTTCCACTAGTGTTACCAATGTCCACTAAATTGAATTATCCGAAGGCCTTTTCTCCATCCACATCTTACCTGTACTCTGTGCAACTTCTGTTTTTGCTGACCAAACCTTCCCTATGGCCTAACTTCTGTCCTTTTATAATAATTCTCTATTCTAATTCTCCTCCTATTTCTCTGTTCATGTTCTGCCTTCTCCCTGCTCCTCTTTCCCCCTTATTTGACCCCATGTTATTATTATTCCTTAGGGCTATATCCTTAGTTCAAGACAAAATTGATATTGACTAATCTCTGCATACTTGGTCTGGGTAATCTCATTCATTCCATTACCTCATTACCACCTGTACACCTATGATCCCCAAACTATGATATTCACACACACACACACACATTTAACAGCTCCCAGACAATATCCACTTAGTAACATGTTTAAAGTAGTACTTTAAACTCACACTATTCAAAACTAAATCCACCATCTTTCCCTTTATACCTTAACCCCTCATTTTTTGTCCTTGTTCATGGCATTTCCATGCATCCAGCTGAACAGGAAACTGCCGCATGTTCATGGCTTCTCCTCCTTGCTCCTAATCCACATTCAACTGCGCACCACTTCCCATCCATTCAACCCCAGTGTTGTTCAGTTCTCCTCCTCCTTCTCATTCCCACACCTACTGCCTGTTCAAATCCCTCAGCATCCATCACCCACCTCGCTCTGAAATCTTCCTCTCTAGATTTTCAACCTTCAACCTTTCTCTTTCCAAACAGCCTCTACATTGTCTCTCATTATCTTATTACCTTACAGATCTATATTCAATTTATTTAAAAAATCCAATGGCTTCAATTTATTAATTTGGATAAAGGCAAAAGTGTAAGACCCTTCACATTCTGACCTCTACCCACCTTTTCAAACTCAGATTTCCCGCCTTTTACTTAAGCCATATCTCCACCCACACCATCTCACATACCCTACATGCCCTATGAATACTTGCATTCCTTGAATATGTCACTTTGTCTCAAGGAGTCATGGTCTTGTCCATGCTATTTCCTGCATCTGAAATGTTACTTCTACTTCTGTCCAGCAGATATATGCTTGCTCAGCTTCAAGTCAAGGACAAATAACAGCTTTCACTGTTGCTTCTCCCCTCCAAGGAAGAATTCATTGCTCCTCACCTGTATTCTTATTCTAGAACTAAATATACTGTATTATATTAATTTGTCTACATCTACATTTCTCACTACATCTGTGGGTTTTAAAGATTCATTCATTTTTTTCAACACTCTCTCCTGAGCCCCTGGCAACCATTGATCTTGTACCATCTCTCTAGTTTTGCTTTTTTCTAGAATGCCATATAAGTGGAATCATACAGTATGTTGCCTTTTCATACTTGATTCTTTCACTTAGCAACATGCATTTAAGATCCAACCATGTCTTTTTGTGGTTTGACAGCTTATTTCTTTTCATCATTAATGTTGCACTGTATGTATGTACCACAATTTATCAATTCACCTATTAAAGTGTATCTTTATTGCTTCCAGCTTTTGGTGATTTTTAATAAAGTTGTTATAAATATGTTTGTGCGGGTTTCTGTGACAATGTAAGTTTTTAAATCAGTTAAGTAAATATCTAGGAGCATGACTGCCAGATCATAGGATAACACTATGTTTAGCTTTGTAAGAAACTGCCCAACTGTATTCCAAAGTGCCTGTGCCATTTTGCACTTCCACCAGCAATGAATGAGAGCTCTTGCTCTACATTCTTGCCAGCAATTGTTTTCTGGTTTTTTTTTTTTGGATTTTGGCCATTCTAATAACTGTGTCATGGCATCTCATTGTTTTAATTGACAATTCTCTAATGGCAAATGATGTGGTACATCTTTTCAAATGCTTGTTTGCCATATGTAGATTTTCTTTGATTTGTTGTCTCTTCAGATCATATGCCCATTTTCTAATGGGGTTATTTGTATTCTTATTGTTGAATTTTTTATGTTTCTTGTATATTTTGGATACAAGTTTATTATCAGATATGTGTTTTGCAAATCTTTTCTCCCAATCTGTGGCTTGTCTTTTCATTCTTTTAACAGTGCCTTTCACAGAGCAGAAATTTTTAATTTTAATGAAGTCCAACATATCATTATTTTTTCTTTCATAGACCATGGGGTGGTTTTTTTTTGGTGTTTTATCAAAAACTCATGGCCAAATCCAAGGTCACCTAGGTTTTCTCTATGGTATCTTCTAGGATTTGTGCAGTTTTGCATTTTACATTCAGGTCTATGATCATTTTGAGTTAATTTTGGTGAAATATGTAAGGCTTCTGTCTAGATTATTATTAATTTTTTGATATGAATGGCTATTTTTTCAACACAATTTGTTGAAAGATTATGTCTTCTCAACTGAAATGCCTTTACTCCTTTATCAGAGATCGGTTGACTGTATTTTATTGGTCTACTTCTGAACTCTCTATTCTGTTCCATTCATCTATGCCACTGTTCTTTTGCCAATATAAAGCTATCTTAATTACTGTAGCTTTATATTAAGTCAAAATCAGGTAGTGTGACTCTTCCATCTTTTTTCTTCTTCAGTATTTATTGTGTTGGCTATTCCAGATCTTTTGTCTTTTATACAAAGTTTAGGATCAGATTTTCAATATCTATAAAATAGCTTGCTGAAATTTTGACTGGAATTGCATTGAATCTATAGATCAAGTTAGGAAGAATTACACCCTAACAATTTTGAATCTTTTAATCCATGACCATCATATATCTATTTATTTAGAATTCCTTTGGTTTTTTATCAGAATTTCATAGTTTTCTGAATACATATCCTGTACATATTTTTAATTTATATCTAAATGCTCCTCTTTTTGTTTTCATGCAGTTATAAATAATATTATTATAATATTTATTTCAAATTCTAATTGTTCATTTCCAATGTATAGGGAAGTAATGAATTTTATATATTAACCTTGTAATCTGCAGCCTTGCTCTACTCATTTATTAGTTTCAGAAGTTTTATTTGCCAATTCTTTGGGATTTTCTGCATAGACATTCATGTCATCTGCAAACAGAAACTGTTTTATTTCTTCCTTTCCAAATTGTATGTCTTTTATTTCCTTTCCTTTGCTTATTGCACTAGCTAGGACTGCCAGTGTAATGCTGAATAGGATTGGTCAGACAGAACACCCTTACTTTGGTCCCAATCTTAAACGAAAGCATCTAGCTTCTGACCATTAAGTATGTTAGCTATAGGTTTTTTTTGTAGAGGTCTTCAAGTTGAGGCAATTCTCCTTTATTTTTAGTTTGCTGAGAGTTTTTACCATGAATGGGTGCTGAATATTGCCAAATTCTTTCTCTGCATCAACTGATAAGATTATATGATTGTTCTTCATCTATTGGTGTGGTAGATTGCATTGACTGACCTTAAAATGTTGAACCTGGAATAAACCCCACTTGGCCATAGGGTATAATTTTTTTTATATATTGTTGAAGTTTATTTGCTAAATTTTTTGAGGACTTTTGTACCTATTATGCTCATGAGAGATATTGCAGTTTTCCCTTCTTATAATGTCTTTGTCTGGTTTGGGTGTTAGGGCAACACTGGCCTCATAGAATGAGTTGGGAAGTGTTCCATCTACTTCAGTTTTCTGGAACAGATTGTGGAGAAATTGTATCATTCCTGTTTTAAGTGTTTGGTAAAATTTGTAAGAAAACCATCTAGGCCTAGAGCTTTCTTTTTCTTGGTAGGTTAATAATTTTCTATTCAATGTCTTTAATAGATACAGACCTTTCATGTTATCTATTTCCCCTCTGTGAGTTTTGGTCCTTTTGAGTCTTTCAAGGAATTAGTCCATTTCATCTAAATTTTCAAATATGTGGGTAGTCCTTTATTATTCTTTTCATCTCGAGGGAATCAATAGTGATGTTCTCTCATTTCTTAAAGTGGTAACTTACGTCTTTTCTTCTTTTTCTTGGTGAGCCTGGCCAGAGGTTTATCAGTGTATTGATCTTTTCAAAGAACCATCTTTTGGTTCCACTGACTTTCTCTACTGTTTTCCTGTTTTCAATTGCACTGATTTTTGCTCTAATTTAATTATTGATTTTCTTCTGCTTGCTCGAGTCTTAAATTACTCCTTTTCTTTATGGTTTTCTAAGATAGAAGAAGTACTGATTTAGTTTTTTGTTCTTGTCAAATATATCTCTATATAGAGATAGACAGAAATCGATATATAGACATATATATAGGTATAGATATATATTTCCCTCTAAGCACTGCTTTTGCTGCATCCCATAAATAATAGTAAATTTTAATTTTATTTTCACTTAGTTCAAAATATTTTTAATTTTCTCTTAAGATTTCTCTTTGGCCCATTTGGTCTGTTATTTACAGTTGGGTTTTTAATCTCTGAATAGTTGGGACTTTCCAGTTATCTTTCTGTTACTGATTTCTTATTTAATTCCACTGTGGTCTGAGAACATACTTTATATGATTTTTACTCTTAAATTTGTTAAGGTGTGTGTGATAGATGTATCTTGGTGAACATTCAATGCAAGCTTGAGAAGAAAGTATACTCTGTTGTTGTTGGATGAAGTATTCTAAAAAACTTCAATTAAATCAAGTTGATTGATAGTGCTGTTCACATCAAATATATCTGTAATGATTTCTCCCTGTTTGGTCTATCAATTTTCTGCAGTGTTGAAGTCTACAAGTATAATAGTGGATTTGTCTATTTCTCCTTACTCTTGCTATATTTAAAGAAAATTTTAAAAGCTTGAAAACATCTGCAATGTGGCAGGCAACCTCTAAATTTGTCCCCAATGATGTACACCTCCTCGTATTCAGGCCCTTGCACAGTTCCTCCCCTTGGGTGTAGGCTAGATCTAATGAACGGAATTTGTAAAAGTGATGGGATGTCACTAAAAAGATTTTGACTTCTCTCTTGCTCACCTTCTACTGGTCCGTCTTTCTCCATCAAAAACTCTTGCTCCATAAAAAGCAAACTGTCATGTTATGAGTAGCACAATGGAGAGGCCCATATAGCAAAAAACTGATGTTTCCAGTCATCAGTCAGTAAGGAGGTGAACCTGTCAAAAACTGTGTGAGTGAGCTTGGAAGCAGATCCCTCCCACCCAGTCAACCATTGAAATGATTGTAACACTGGCTAATAACTTGACTTTGGCCTTGTGAGGGACCCAGTCAGAGGCACCCAGCTAGGCCACAACTAGATTCCTGACCCACAGAAAATATAAGATAACAAATGTTTGTTACTTTAAGCCATTAAATTTGGGGATTATTCATTATACAGCAATAGATAACTAACACATGTAGGGAAAAGAAAACTACATAAAATTACCTCACATGTTTAAAAACTAAATAAATACAAACTTTAAAAACAGAAAATACAATCATCAAAATTGAAATACTCAATATAATAGATTTAACAGCAAATTTAATGTAGTTGAAAAGAGAATTAGCAAACCAGAAGGCAGACCAAAAGCAATTACCAGAATACAGCCCAGAAAGACAAAATTTCTAATTACATATATATGAAAGACATGAAAAGAAATGGAAGATAAAGAAGTAGATTCAAAATACATTTAATCATAAATCCAATAGGAGAGGAGCAAAAGACTGGCAGAGAAAATATCTGAAGAGATAATAACAAAGAATATTCCAGATCTGATGAGAAAGATACCAACTGACATATTTGAGAAGTCCAGTAAATCTCATATAGGATAAATAAAAGGAAATCCACCCCTAGTTACATCAAAGATGGAATTCAGAAATCAAGAGCCCACCCCGCCAAAAAAATGCAGATTATTTACACAGAAAAACAATTAGACTTACAGCCATTTTCCCAACAACAGTAATGGAAGCCAAAAGGTAAGGGGTAAAGTATTGAAATAAAGAAACTGCTACATAATGAAAAAGAAAACACTTTCAAGAATGAGAGCAAAATAAGGACATTTTCAGAGAAACAAACCAAAAAATAAGAATAAATTCTAAAGGACTTACTTCAAGCAAAAAGGCAAGTGATCCCAGACAGAGAGCTAGTGTATTTGGGGGTTAAAATATATAGATAATTAAAAACTGTAAACAGGGAAGGGTTAGAAGGGGTTAAAGAGCTAAAAGATCCTCATGGAGGAAAGTTAAAATTATAGATTAACTGTAGACATTCAAGGCTGAGTATTGGCTTATTTTCCTAATTTGGTTGTGGTGACATTGCTTTGATAAATTTGGTAGATCAATAAACTGCTTTAATTATTCAAAAAGTGAAGACCACCAGAGGCTTGGCATTGGCCACATCCCAAGTATGACCCCAGACTAAAGGTGAAAAGAGGGGGGAAAAAGTTGGGGAATGTCAGGAAGAATGTATTTTTCCCACTTTTTGATGTGTCTTCCAAGTGTCAGGCATGCCACCAGCTTAAGATTCATAACCTCCTTCTGCCTTTTTACTCAGTCTTCCCTGGAAAGAAGGAGTAATTGAATCTGCACTGGTCTTTCCAGAAGGAGAAAGTAGACATGCACAACTCAGTCCTTCCTTCGTACTGTCTCACCGGGGCATGATTCTACAACTCCACCATTTTCAAATTTCATAGAGGTAGATTCTCCCTCTGAGGACGAGGGCTCCCTGCACAGGCCCAGCACCTCCTATTACTGGGTGGTAAGTCTGTATGATTACGGTGTACAGCGTTAGCAGCCTACTTGCCCACAGACACAGAGTACATATTCCAATATTAACGTTATCAGTAATGAGAATAACATCTTGTTTTCATATCTGACTTCTTCTTTCGTCATATTTCCAAGATGGTTCCAATAACTCAAGTGGTGAAGTTCCTCCAGAACCCCCAATAATAGAAAATGCATAATTCTGGCTATTCAGTCCAGGTATAACAATAAAAAAACAATAATAACAATAACATCAAAATAACCACTAAGTGCTACATATATTACATTTTCTTTCTCACACAACTCTGAAAAGCTGTAACATCTCCACTGTTTATTCATTTGAGTTTTTGTAGGATAAAGAAACTCATCCAAAGGTAGCAAGATGGAAGTCCACCCAACTGGACTCAGGTCCTCACTCTTTCTTTCTCCATAGTAAATCAAATCATTGTCCTTCCATTCCAGGCCTTTTGCCTGCAGTGATGGCCACCTCCCTTCACCAATATACTCTCCCCAAACAAGGGCTAAATTTATATCAATATTTTTCTATTTAACTTTATATACCTTGGGCAGTAACTTTCATTCGTTCTCGCTCAAATTCCTTCACTGGCTTTAAATACTTGATCTGTAGCACATATTCCCAGACTGTTGACATATTTAGAACACCAACCAGGAACTCAAGGTCAGTTTCACCCAGTTACAAAAAAATTGTCAAAGCAATTATCAGAGCAGGAGTCATATCCTAGAGATTTTTACTAGTCTAGAATAGGAGTCATCAAACTGACTGGCAGGCAAAATCTAGCTTGCTGCCTGTTTATGTAAGTAAAGTTTCATGGGAGCTGAGCTACACATTCATTTATGTACAGTCTACGGCCATGTTCACACTACAATGGCAGTGTTGAATAGTGGCAACAGAGACTATAAAGCCCACAAAGCCAAAAATATTTACTAACTGGCAGAAAAAGCTTATTGACCCCTTGTCTAGACCTGGAGACTGATTCCACATTCTCCGTGTTCTAAGTAGTGAGTATAATTCTTTCTCACACATGATTGTAGGCTGCACCCTTTACCTCTAGGACCTTTCATCAAGTTGATGGCAATGATGGTATCTGGAACCCTACTTCCTCACTTCTAATCAAATGATTTTTCAATTAGATTCCTCTGCCAGCAATTCCACCAGTATTCATCAATATTGCAAAGGAAGTATTTTTAAGGGATGCATTGATATGCTTTTAGCTGCTTATACTTAAAAATAAATGTGGAGTCAATGACTGAATACTCTCACACTTTAAAAACTATCCAGGTAACTGAAAAAAAACGGACATATTATGAATGAATTACTAATATGTGGTGTTGGCTGACTTCATGACAAACTGGATAATGGCTAAATCTTCCATTTCACTCAGCATGAGGCTAGTGATACTTGAAACATGGTTTCTAATTTCCAAAAGGCTTTAATGGATAATGATCAAGAGAAGAGAAACTAATGTTTGTTGATTGCCTAACATGTGCTTTTTACTAAACTAGGTATTTTGGAGATATTACCATATTTAATCCTTACAATAGCCTATGAGGTGAGTACAATTACTCTCTTTGTACAGATGAATATATTCAATTTAGAAAGGTAGACAAGTGTGCCCCACATGTCAGAGTCTAGATTCGATACTTCTAAGGAAGGAACAATTCTGCAACTTCCAAAGGGTCTTTGAGTAAAATGAACTCCAGCATCGCAAGGTACTCTAACATTGCAAGGTACCTTTTATCTGGAGTGTTATTCTAACACATAAAACACCAACGACCAACAAAACTGGACTCCTGCTGTGCCAGTCATCACCTCTTTAGCTGTTGGTTTGTAAGGAATTTGCTTCTGGGGAAGCGTCTGGAATAGTAATAAGGGCAATCAGAGAGCTCAAGAAAGCACGTATTTACCAACTGGTATGGAAGCATTTCAATATTGTAACAACTGGTAATACTGCACCAGTGCCAACCTGCTGAAAAATAACTCTGTGGAAATCTTCTGAACTCCAAATCTGCCATCATGCAGAAGCAAACCAAGACTAAACACATAAGTTATGTGACTGAGTAAGCAATGCAGAAGCAATATGCCCATTTTAGTGCTCAATGATTGGTTATGACTATTCCAATGTTAATTCAGCTGAGGAGCAGATGTTAGTCAGTGCTTTTCAAATTTTTAACCCATTCCCCCTACAACATGTTCACATGCTTCTCTATCACATACAGAATGATGAACCATTTCAGGCTAATAACTGTGATAGCTGAAGTCTCACTGATCTAATTCTTAGTGTATTTGATAACCACCAACTAAAAGATTTCCTGCATCATTCAATGAGCACATAATGGACTACTCATCAGCACTGTACAGCTCAGCATGTGGCAAGGATATACAGCACACCAGAAAAACTTCATATTTTAAGGATTTACTGTGATAATATTGCACAATGATTTAATATATTTAGTTTTTCTCCTTAACAAATGAGTTAAATGAAAAGTGATTTTTAAAGCACCATATTATTATAATTTAAAATTACATAAAAAATAGAGAAGATATTTTTCTTTTTAATAAGCCTCCCTGTTATGTAAGCAGACTATTCTTGGAAAATATTTGGAAATTATGTAGAGCAAAAAGAAAAACCAGAGAAAGTGCTAAAAACTAAATATGTGATTAAAAACACGTATTTGAAGAAATATCATGGCACAATTTTAACCACAGTTATAAATTATACGTATTCAATTAACGTTTCAACACTAGATTAAAATAGCCTGTTTCACAAACATAGACTCTGCAAAACAGTCCAAGCATCTCTCATAGTACAATCTTCATTCCTTTTTTGATTTATAATGAAGTGTTTTATTTTCTAGATAACCACAAACTGAAATTAGTAAAGTGGGATTATAATAAAAAGAAGCTAAGAATAATTATATTTTTGAGTACAGTAATAAGAATATCTCCTGTCATTCATCTATATAATATATATGTTTTACTTCCTTTAGGCACTCATATAATTTTGCTTTTCTAAATTAAAACATCATATTGACATACACTAATAGTTTTTTTTTAAAAAAAAGATCATAGGCAGTAATTTTGCTTTCCTTGTCATTAATAAAAATGCATCTCATTCCTTCCTCAATAGGCCCCTTCCAATCTTAAGAGGTAGGAGATACCTCCACTCCTCATTTTGCTACCCAAAGGGAAACAAATTCTCAAAATGTCAAAAGCCTTAGTTACTCCACAGATAACTAACATTTTAATAACAAGAAATTGTACCGGGAGTAACTGGAAAATAAAACTTAGAACTGACATTTAAGTTGGGGGCTACTCACCACTCCTGGCTCACAGTTGTAATAGCAATGCTTGGAAGTGTCACCAAAGGAAGTGTGGTCGGTCTGGAAATGCCATCTCCCTCAGGAGTCCTTGCCCTTCCGCTCTGTCTTTGGGACAGTGGTGGCAACTGCAAGTTTCCTGAGCAACACCTTCTCCCTCTCCAGAGGTCGATCCCAAGTGTGTTACTAGAAGAACTGTAGGATTTACTCAAGTTGCATTCAAAATAATCTTTAACATTCTAGAGGAACCACAGGGAAAGAAAAAAGAGAAAAAGAAAATGAAATTCAAATGTTTAAAATGATGCACGATGGAGTAAAATAAGAAGCTAAATGATCAAGCTGTCACTCATAAAGTCCTGATTCATTATCTCACAATCAGAATCGAACACTGACGTCAAAAGCTTAAGAGAAAACACGTAGGCACAAGGGGCTAATTCTCAAATTTTAGACACATTAGTTGCATAGTCTTGGTGATCTTCAGGACTGTTGATAATATTTTCCCGTTAGAAGCATGTGGATTGCAGGGCTTTTTATCTTCTTTCTCTTTTTTTAAATTATTCTTTTTTTCTTTCTCTTTTTTCACTTGCTAAAACGAAAGCTTTTCATAGAAAATATATTTTGGACATCAGGGTCATCATTCTGCAACACGGGAACAAGCTATACTAGCTAAATTATAACATTTCTTGTTCAATGTTTTAAAGTAAATATATTTTCTATCTCAGGCCAGCAAGATACTCATAATTGTGGGTAACCGGGTAACTGACTTTTCCTATTCTTATAAAAGGTCTCCTCAGAGTTGAGGGGATTTGGGGGTGGGTTTTTTTTTCTGGTCAAACATATAAGAGCTCAGAAAAAGAAGAATATACTTTATCTGGTCCCGAATTGAACTGCCATGTGTTCAATATATGCCCTAATGCTGACATGAATGAAATACTTGTGAGAAGATAGAGGCATTGTATTATAACCAATAATAAGAGTTATTCATTCTTCCTATATCTCTTGGTGACTCTGGTTCCTGGTACTGTGGGGAGTGGAAGCCCCAAAAGAACCTCTGCCTGCATCACCATTCATACCGGCTTGAAGACAAGAAATGTTACAGCAATGCAAGTAGCCACTGATAGCAACTTGGAGTTTAAAAGTTGTAACTGTCACTCTCCACTCGTATCTTAAGCAATAATGGAAGTCCTAACACCAGGCCAAGGTCTCTCACCTGGAAGTCATTCTGTAGCCCTAAAAAGACAGGTACTTCCTACTAGCCCTTCAGAATAGACTTAGGAGAGCCTGGGACTAGACTGCCTTAGGTTTAAACAAACTAAAGTTCTCTGCCCACCACTCCTCCACCCATCCCTATACTAGTTCATACAAGGATAATTAACTCAAGTTTAAGGGTCTAGCTGGGTTCATTCAACAAATATTTTCTGCACACCTATTAAAGTCTTGCTCTGTGCTACTTAAGAAAGGATACAACAGCAAAAAGAGACAGAACCTGTATTCTAGTGATTATGCTTATCTCATCCATGCAAAACCACATTTTCATGATGAAAATCTGGGCATGAATAGGCCTGACAATTTACAGGGGCCCCACTCTCTCCACCTGGAAATGGGATATCATCATATTTTTTGTGCTTGACTTATGGTTTTGGAATACCACTTATTTAAAATTCAGTAGAACCACAATTCAGTAACAGGAAGGAGACAAAACAATTTACAATTTTCCAGAGTTTGAAATATTCTGGAATGTGGCCAGTGTTTTACTGTTTACTAACTGGTTATATTAAATCTACTGTAGGCCTAGCACTTATATGTGTGTGTGTGTGTGTGTGTGTGTGTGTGTGTGTGTGCGCGCGCGCGCGCGCGCATGTGTATGTGTTAGAAATAGGCTGAGGAGAAAGCATAGTATATGTAAGTTTCTTTCTCAAAAGACTTAGAGACTAGTTGAGGAGACAGGAAGTCTTAGGAGAGACAAAGTCTTCCTAAGGAGATTCAAGAACAAACTAAAAGTCAGAACTTTTATAACTCAGTTCGTTCCAAATATGCATGTAAAGAAAGCACTGATTATCTGGAAAGCAAAGCAGTGTTTCTTGTATGGGTGGTAAAGCATATACTTTACCACCCATACAAGAAACACTGTACCAAAGAACAGAAATGAGGATGTCACTTAGTTAAACCACCAACCACAATAGTCTTATAATAAAGTTATTGGATATTTTTCCTCTTTTAGAAATGAAAATATTACCAACCAGGTTTAATTGCAGTGAATAAACTAAATGGGTATTTATTTGGTACTTGTTATTTGAAAAGTAACAAAGTCACACCTATCACAAAATATATCCCATACTGACTTGTGAACAAGCTTGAATTTACAGATTTGTAGACATTCTTTGAAGAATTTGTTTCAAAAGACCTCAGTTAATGTGCAAATGCATTGCCACAAAAGAGCTTAGTGGAATAGCTTTTTAGAAATTAAGTTAAATACTAAAAACAGTAACATTGTTATGCAAACACATTAACCTAAGTTGAGTTATTCATAATTACCTCAAACTTTCTAATTCATACTCATAATTACTGCCCCAAATTTGCTAACATCCTCAAAGGCAAAATCTAATTCAGTCAATTCTAAACTACTGAATTGGTGATCTTGGACTTATTTTCCTATTTTAATCAGCATGATACTGGCCAACTACACCACACATCAGATCAAAGATTTGGGGGAAAAAACATTAATTTGAATGTTACTTTTGGAAATCACACTGTTCCCTTTGCCAGAAACTCTCTTCCCCCAGGTCTTCACAGGACTCACTCCCTCAATGCTTATATGTCCTCACTGTCCATATTTCCTCTCTTCATGTTATCCTTCTATGAACACCTATTGTCACCGTCCAACCATTTTTTGCCCCCTGACCAACTTCATTTTTCTCCACAGCTCTTATCATAGCTGGGATTATTTTATAATTTATTGATTGATGTACACCCTCCCCTCTAGAATATAAGCTACAAAGGGACAAGGACTCTAATCCCTAGAACCTAACCAGTGTGGAGTGTATAATAGGTGCTAAATTAATATTAGGTGAATATTTAAATCGCTGAGTAACTGTTTGTTGAGCTGAAATAATGAGAATATAATAAAATATCCTTGACTTAAGGGTGAACCTTTCTTCAGAGTGTGGTATAAAAAAATATAATATCTGCCAATTTGCTTTTGTTGTAAGGGAAGAGATACTGTGTGTAACATTTGATATGATCTTCTGTAGTATACTGGAAAGGTTGAGGTGCATGGTGAAAAGTTTTAGGTTATGACTGTCCACAAGAAATAAAGTATAAGCCACAAATGGGAGCCAAATGTATAATTTTAAATATTCTAGTAGTCACATTAAAAAAGTAAAAAAAAGGAAACAGATGAAATTACTTTTAATAGTATATTTTACTTAGCTTAGTATATCCAAAATATTGTCATTTCAACATGTAATCTATATCAAAAATTATTAATAACATATTTTATATTCTTTTTTATTTCTACTATTATGTAATCAAAATCCAAGATGTATTTCACATTTACAGCACCTCCCCATTCGTACTAGTGCTTAATAGTCACGTGTGGCTAGTGGCTACCATGTCGGACAGTGCAAATCTAGGTAATAATACTAACCCCACCAGTCTAGGTGGGGTTAGTATTCTTCAAATGTGCTTTTCTTTTTTGTACATTCTTCTATGCAACCTTCCCTGTCTTTTGATTGTGGTAACCATTACCTTAGAGAGGATTAGGATTATTACTGCAATGATAGAATGAAAAGGAAAAAAATCATTGATCATCCTTTATAGACAGGATGCATTGCTTAGTTTTATTCTTCCAAAGAAATAGAATCTGGAGCACACAGTATACAAATAGCATTATGGGACAACCCCAAGCTTTTTTTTTTTTAAGAGAAACAGAATTTCCAAATTCCAGAAGTTTCCCCTTAGATATCCTAACCAGAGCATGAAGGTCTGAACACAGCTTTTTACCACTGGTACTGAGGACTTAGAATATGACTTAAGAGCAGTTCCCTTGTGGTCAAGGAGCAGGGAAGGGGGAAAGAAGAAAAGGAAATATGGCACTAGATCACTAACCAAGTGTCTCAACACAAAAGAGTAGAAAAGGCAATGGCAAAGGAGTGTGCTTTGGTGGGCAAGAGCCTCATGACACAACTAAGTCTCACTCTGCATTTGCGGGTCCTAGAAGTTCTTACAAACCCAGATAAGGACAGAGAAGGAAACTGAGAATTAGCCTCAGCTTGCTCTTCAAGGGGTTTTCTGCAGCATAAGGTAAAGGGACCAGGGGTTCATGGGGTGAGCAGCCCAAAGGTAAGGGCTGCACAGAAAGCAAAGCTGAGTCTTTTAAACAATCAGAGCTCCACTGAAAGGTTAGGTGAAGAGCCCAGGCAGCGAGCTGAGAAGGTCCCCTGCTCAGGCTGAGAGAACTCATCACCTGTTATACCTACCATGGGCCTAAGCACACTGGATCAAGGGCAGAGACTGACAACCAAATATCTGGGGAAATGAGCTATTCCTCAATAGGACAACAGTAAGAACCAGTGGAAATACAAGACAAGGACAATACCACACACCTGTGACTATAATGTCAATTAATGTTGTTTTCCCACGCCTACATGGAAGGGAAGGAGTAAGAACTTGGAGAAATACTCATAAACTGGGCATTTACTCAAAAGATACCAGTTTACATTATTAATTACCAAGTTCAAGTTCCTCCCAGCCCCTCCCCCATCTGTGAAATAGAAGTTTAACAAGATGAGCTATTACAGACAGCAAGGAAAATGACTTCTTTTTCCTTCCTCCCTCCCTTCCTTCCTTCTGCACATCTGATTAGTGGCATATAATTTTTGGCTCAATTACAAACAGAAGCTGAGTAAACACTGGACAATTAAAAACACACTAATGGGGGACTGGTCAATTGAAAGCAAAAAAGATAATATCAGCTGACCAAGAGGCAAAGCTATTAAAAATTATGAGTCTACAGACTTCTTCAAATGACCCAGAGCAGAGCTTCTCAAATATAATGTACATATGTAGTCAGCCTGGGACTTACGTATATTACAAATGTACTTGGTACATAGTAGGTCCTCAAAAATATTTGTAAAATGAGTAAATCAAAGAATATAATTAAATGTTAAAATCCTTAGCTTTCAAGGAAAGCTTGGGAAGGAAATGCGGTTTCTTTTTAGCCTTAAATAATAAGTAGAATTCGTTTAGTGAAGATAATGGAAATTTACCTATGTACCTAATGTACATATGTAATCACCCTGGGAATAAGTTCTGAACTTTAGGTCTGAGGGATGGTTCTGAAATTCTGCATTTCTAATAAATACACAGGTGACGCTAGTGCTGCTGGTCTGAGGCCCACACTTGAGCCAAGTCCTAGAGGATGGGTTTCAAACAGCTGTCAAAGACCCCACCATAGGAGATGACTCAAGGATCAGCTGAACTTGGATAAAAGTGTGCAAGAAAGTCATCAAGAAATGCAAACAGGAGCTTCCCTGGTGGCGCAGTGGTTGAGAGTCCGCCTGCCGATGCAGGGGACACGGGTTCGTGCCCCAGTCCGGGAAGATCCCACATGCCATGGAGCGGCTGGGCCCATGAGCCATGGCCACTGAGCCTGCGCATCCGGAGCCTGTGCTCCGCAACGGGAGAGGCCACAACAGTGAGAGGCCTGCGTAGCAGGAAAAAAAAAAAAAAAAAAAAAGAAATGAAAACAGGGTGAAAAGAAAAATTTCCACAGATTGGTGGTTTTGTAAATGAAAATCACAAAGCTCAAACTGAGCCCATCTCCAAGCTGCAGAGAGGGCAGTGTGCCTGCTGCCTAGCATGCAGAGTGTTGGGTCCAAGGGCTGGCAATGTCCAGGTCACAGAAGCACCTAGAGGCAGAGTGGTACTATTAGACAACCTTGCCTGCCCTTGGAACAGAATTATGGAGTGACTTCTTTATTGAGCAAAGAGTGGGTGGAATCGGCAACTTTGATGTTTGGAACTTACATCGTCGGCCGTCACTGTCATCACACTCCTGCTTTTCTTCATTATAAAGGGGAACAGCAGCCCCTTTTAGGGCATCTGTTATTCAGTGCAGCTTTGCTGACAATTTTTAAGACCTGCAGGGGAAAACAAGACACACACAAAAAAGAACAGTTCGGTATCCTTAAATACAAATAAGTAGCTTAGTTGTATTCTCCACACTAATATTTGAATGTACACAGTGCACGTGTATAAGTAAATACCACAATTTACCAAGCCAATTAAATCTAACACGTGAGGAAAGAGGTTCACAAAATGCAAAAATCCAAGACATCAGTGCAAAGGTATTTGAGAGGAGAGAAAAAGAATAGAGGATAACAGTTAGGCTCCCAAATAATCAATGATCCTTAAGAATACAGAAATAATATGTATTAGTGAAAGGCTTTAAACTTACAAAGTACTTTCCCATATAATATTTCATTTGATCCCCATAACAATCTGTGAGATTATTTTCATCTATTTTTTTCTAATGAGAGAACAGAGGATCAGAAAAATAATTGGGCCAAGGTAACAGAGCTAAAACATGGCAGGTTTAGAATTTAATGAATATGATCCATTGATACTATTGTCAAGGAAAACAGGAGAAGAAAGAAAACCAATACAAAAATATGCATGACCAAAAAAAAATCTTAATTTCAATGGTACCATCAGTTTAAACCTCTTACACGTATAAGTGCATAGGCAAGTATTCATCACAGAGAATTTTAGCAACCAATAGTTAGAAAGAGCTAGGATTCCCTGGTTTAAATCACACAAACTTGGCCATTCTGAAGCAGAGACACTGCAGTTCATGACATTTGTTTTGTGTAGATCACTGGAAGCCACTACAGCAACAAAGAACCTCAAAAACGTTACCAAAATTTAAGGATGCACCCCACTTGTGCCAGCTCCAGAGGAAAAAGAGTCACTGGTTTATGAAAACTCAGGCTATTGAAACAGGCCCAAGTTTAAAGTTCAGACATGCAGTAGTCTAAAAGAGAATATGAAGAATTCTGAATTTGCAGAATTGAACTGGAAAAGGTACAGTATAGAAACCATTGAATCCAAGAAGCGTTGGTCCACATGGCGGATTCTCAAGATCTTAACATCAAAAATGGCCTGCATCGATGCTGAGCTCAAGAAGCTCCTATGTTTTCTCACTCTGTACATTTAAAATTCTTAATACAGGCCTGATTTGAAAAGTCTGCTTCTCGAACATGAAGATATATATAGATTAAGAGCGTGATGGAATTGTAGCTATGTGACTAGGAATACTAAGTAGTGGCATTGTCCCATCACCCAGGAAACCAGGGTTGAATTTCTAACACATAATTTGATGACATTATGCAGGAGTTGGCAGTGAAACTGACAGAGTGGATAAGAGAGTGGGGGGAGGGAGAAACTTTGCCTTTATAAGTCTTCTAGGGAGAGAACCCCACAGGCCTTTCAGGTGTTCAATTCAATATGCCAAGGAAAAGAATTTCCTCAGCATACACCAAGGAATGATTACAATTACTGAACTCCTCTAACACTGACCAAAGAGGAATAGGCAGAATTTTAGAGCTTTTTACTCAAAGGCTGCTTGAAACTTAACAAAAGTCAACAAATAACAGGCATTTTATCTGTTATGTTCAGTCTTAAGTGCCTCTCTAAGGCCAAACCTGAAAAAAAATGTTTATACTCCTAAGCAAAGAAAAAGCAAGATTAAAAGATGTAAGTTTCAAATGCAGGATATAGGATTAGCTATCCCCAATCAGTATAATTCTGTAAAAATATGAGCATAGAAAATTACTAAAGAAGCTGTGTAAAATTAAAACAGTGAACATTATATAAGAGTTATTGGAGGTTTTTCTTTCTTTTTCATATTTTCCAAATTTTTGTGGTGTATTCTTTTCTGAGCCAAGAAAATGATCCATTTTGCTTGGCAGGAAATGCACTTAAAAATAGGATAAAACAACACAACTGGAGTAGAAATCTCTAGGCTGTCGTCAGCAGGGAGAAACAAGGATCAAGTTTCCCCAGCAGAAATGAAGAGTAAGACCTTAGCTATAGCTTCTTAGACGTGAACAAGGCATTCTAGGATCCAGATGAAGCTCAGTGCAAACCCAGCCCTCAAGAATTTTAGGTCTAGTCTGGCAGGGAAGACTTACATATATTAAATGTGCACTTGGTACAGAGTAGGTTCTCAAATATGTTTGTAAAATGAGTGAATCAAAGAATATAATTAAATGTTAAAATGCTTAGGTTTCAGGGAAGACTTTGGGAAGGAAATGACGTTTCTTTTTAGCCTTAAATAATAAGTAGAATTTGTTTAGTGGAGATAATAGAAAAGTATATGGTGTGCAAAAATATGGGAAAGAATTTAATGTGCTAAGGGTGTGACACATGCAGGAAGATGCCATGCTAAGGAAATTTATGGCAGGCAGAAAGACATGTTCCAGGGTAACATCAGTAGATTTGGGGCACGCAACAGTATTTTTGTGAGGTCTTAGCCATGAAAATAAACTTATATTTTAAAACACTTTGAGTGTGAGAGATGACTGGATAAATTCATGTGCCTCCAACTGGGAGCACGTCCTGGCTAGGAAAAAGCAAGATCTCAAGTTACAAGGAAGTTTTCCAAATGTTCTACATTTAAAATATATTACTTTGGGCTTCCCTGGTGGCGCAGTGGTTGAGAGTCCGCCTGCCGATGCAGAGGACACGGGTTCGTGCCCCGGTCCGGGAAGATTCCACATGCCGCTGAGCGGCTAGGCCCGTGAGCCATGGCCGCTGAGCCTGCGCGTCCGGAGCCTGTGCTCCGCAATGGGAGAGGCCACAACAGTGACAGGCCCACGTACCGCCAAAAAAAATAAAAAGAAAATAAAATATATTATTTTTACATTCAGAAATAAAACCCAGCATCCATTATATATTGGGTTGGCAAAAAAGTGCGTTCGGATTTTCCGTAAGATGGTATGAAAAACCCGAACGAACTTTTTGGCCAAACTGATAAAACCAAATAAAAGAGAGGAGAGATTGTTTTCTAGATAGTTTACGTTTGCCCCTCAAGATCCACTCCAACACCTTCTCCATCCTGGCTGTGCCCTAGGAGGCTGGTCCTCACAGACTGAGTCCATAGGCTCTCTAGCCCTCTGGCTCCTGGGAAGTGCAGCAGGAAGACAGGAGGAAAGAAAGGTTCCTCTCTGCTGGCTAGAGTGTAATAGTGGCAAAAGCCCTCTACTCTAGATCACAGCTCCTGCAGTCACCCCTCTCTAAGGAGATAGGTTTCCCTGGGTTCCATTAACTACTGTCTCCACTTGACCCTTCAGACGTAAGGCTGGTAGCAACTTTCCACTGTTGCTAGCCTCATGGTGCTGCATGATGCCTTTGTGGTTATCCTCAACCCTGTCCACACCTTTTGTAAATAGTACCTACATTAAATTCTCTTTCACTCCCTGTGGGAGTGCAATCTGTTTCCTGCTGGGACCCTGACTGATAACAGATTTGCTCCAAAAACTTTACAAAGCCAGAGGGCAATTTTAAAATATCCTCCCTCAGTGCCTCGTACAGTGACTGACACAAAGCAGCGTCTCAATAAATAACTGTTAGAGAATGAATAAGTAAAATCTAGTTGGAGTTCTAGAATGGTTTTATGGCTTTTAGAAAAGAAGGTCAGCAGGCATTATCTCAAATTGCTTTTGTGAGGCAGAAATAGTTTTATGTCATCACTCGTGGGTGGCAATGGTGATTCTGTTTGGGAGTTCAGAGAAATGTTATAACATGTTTAATATTACATTGTTATATTATTGTATTATACTATTGTTATATAATAGTATACAATATAATTTAACATTATAATATATTGTGTTATAATATTATGAAATAGAAGAATAGAGATTATCTATGCCATGTTATTGCTGATTGCTAGTGTCAGTTGCCTTTCATTTAGGCTAACATGGATGGAAAAATTATCTTGTACCAGTTTGTGATATACATATAAGAGTTCAATTATGTTTCATTAGAGCAGCCAACCAAATAAAGTGGGCACAATTATCACAACAGGTGAGGGAATCAAGTCTCGGAACAGTAATAAAATACGCACAAAGTCACACACTCTGCTGGTTCAGACTAGAACTTTATTTCTAAGGCCAAGTCTCTTAACCAATCACTATGCAGCTGATTGGGTCTTATTCACATCTTTTCAAGGTAGAAGTGAACGAAGTGATTTTTATTTATTTTTCTGATACTGGAATACAAGTTAAGTTGATCCGTTTTCTGGAATCATGCTCCCTAATCATGTAAGGACAAAAAGCAGTAATTTTTAAAAGATACTGACGTTTTTAAGCGCCTCAAATTTAAGGCAAATGTAAACAAGAGAAGAAGTCAGGCTCTCTTAATTTGAGATTATTCTTCCATTAGCAAAATTTGCTTCGCAATATGTAGAATGCCATTTGGTTCATTAAAACAAAGTGTTTCTAAGAATTTCAAAGTTATGAGTAAGTATGATGACTATAAATTCCATTTCTGGCATATATGAATAGTTTTCCTGTGGTTTTATCTTTCACCACTTAAAAGATGCTTCTAAACTTATATTAATCTTTCACAACATTCTGTTATTTTCTAAGACTACAGTATTCTTCGTATAATTATGTATTTCCCTCTTTCTCCACAGAGATATAAAAGCTAAAATGAGGAAAAAGACCCTGACTGACTGCTATAGCTATAGTGTAAATTTCTCCTTCGGCAGGTTTCAGTTATCAGTACTAGTAATCCCTGATTGACAGAAAGTTCAATGAATAATGATAATCATTCTAAAATCCTACATTATGGATATAAACCATGATGAAATGACCAAACCCTGAAGAGATAAAAAAAAATAAGGGTAATACTCTGAGTTTTTAAGAAAGTTGTTTTTTCCAGTTTAAAGATTGCCCTTTATTCTGAGATGATGTTCAAAAAAGTTTCATTTTGTTTTTTGTATAACTGATTTATTGAACATTCTGCACATGTTTTAAGTTTTCTCTAGTAACTGTTTTCCATCTGCAATGTTAAATCTCTTTCCTCTTCCTTAACAGCAGCTCAAATTGGGTCCATAACTTATAACTGCTTTAAATCCCATCTCCTTCCCTTTTCTCTGCTCAGTGGCCAGGATCTGTGGGGCCACTTGGTGGCCGGTGTGTAGGACTTGGAATGGCCAGAAGGAATAGTCTACTCTTTTATTCCGCCTCCCTCCTCTTTTATTTAGGTTCTAGCTGTTTCCACACTGCAGCAGAGTGGAAGAATTAATGAAAAGGAAAGTCTTCTTATGTCACTGGGCATTTAATTGCAGTCCTCTGTTAAGTGTCATTGCTTCTCTGACAAAAAGAGACTGTATATTGATGCCCTCTCTAAGGCAGGTGTCCAAATGCTGGCTCTCTTCTTAGGGGTAAGTAGGAGCTTTCACTGGGGAAAAAAAAATAACTTTTCTCATCTCCTCAGCTCCCATCCCCACTGGTACACACTGAAACTTGTTGGTGAGGTTCCCTTGAGCAAGTCTGTTCTTCTGATTAAAGTAATGACAAGATGGCTCAATCCACAATGTACTTATCCGGAATAAGCTCAAGCATCCTTGTTACCCCAAGTGGCAAAGGTTAAGCTTCTTTGCTGCCATCTCTTCTCTCTGCCCTGCTCTCTCTCTCCATTTCCCCTTTCCCTTGCTCAAGGGGACATAAAGAACCAATCAGAAATTCTTCTGCATAAATGATCAATGGAGAAATGAGACACTGTGTCAGTTGTTTTATCATTGTCTTTGAGACCAAAGCCAACCATTCAGTTACTCTGCTCTGTGACGCTGGGGTTGAGACACTGCAAACCGTATTTCACAAATTCTCTTCCCAGCTGGCTTCCTTTAGGTGCTGACAACAGGAATCGTGAGGAGGAAAGTGGAAGAAGAGAGTTGGAGAGAAGGGACTCTTCCTTTTATCAGGAGCATAAACAACACTGGCCCTCCCTCCAGGCAGACCCAGAAGCAGCCATAAAATACCCCATCAGATGTCTGCGCACTAGCTTCAGAGCCACCCCTTGGTGGTTCCAGCTCCTAAGGTGGTGACCCCTCCTTTCCACTGCTAGACTCTCATAGTACTACCTTCCCTTTCTCCCTCAGCACTAGGAGTGGTAGCTGCTTCACTAATCTCTGTGTTACCTGGCTGGCCTGTTTTCACTTTCATTATTCATATTTATGTAATCAATTTATTATATTACATCCCTTTTGTTTCCCTAAAGTACATAGGATCTAACCTTCTTTTTATTGACGGCACCCCCAATCTCTAGAAGTGGTTCTTCATCTTCAGTAGACCAACAATTCACCTCCCCAACACCTCTTCACATACCATCCTACCCCCACCCAGAGTCAGTTTATATGAGGACTGGAAGGTGGCTGGGGTGATGACTGGTGTCAGAACCCACCTGGCTCCCTCTCAGAGGGAGCTGCCCCAGCATTTTATATACAGCTCTCCTTGGAGAATGTGGGATATTTGGATGGCTCTTGGTCCTCTGTTTAGGGTTACAGTCCCCATTTTTTTAAACAGGAAAAGTCCTACTCATCATTCTTTCAGATGTGAAAATGTCCATTTTTGAGATGATGATGATAATGTAATGCGGCATGAGCAGTTCTTTCTTCCGTTTCTTAATGGCCTCAATTGAGAAAATTAGACATCGGCAATTTTTATGTCATTCCTCTAGTTCTCTGGAAATTTCACTGATTCAGAAAGTACAAATGTCTAAGAACCTCTTTACTAGACCAGTGGATATTAACCTTTTAAAATAAATAGCATAAAGTCTAGTTGAAGAAGATAAGGGTTTTCTGTTTGGGGCTAGGATCTAATGTAGTGTGACTGGAAGGAAGAAATCTGGCCAAAGAGGAGTGTGACGTGCTATCCGCATTCACAGCCCCACAGCTGCCTA
The DNA here is from genome assembly GCF_011762595.2 of Tursiops truncatus. Lineage (NCBI taxonomy): Eukaryota > Metazoa > Chordata > Mammalia > Artiodactyla > Delphinidae > Tursiops > Tursiops truncatus. The sequence goes on from NC_047034.1 coordinate 127,499,012, forward strand.
GCAGAGCTATCAACCTCGCTCTGGGTCTTGTAAAAGGGTTGTGGTATAATTATCCACAAACTTTATGAATCTAATGAAATTCCAGGAAACTAGCATAAGTAAACACAAACCATAAAACCAACTCTCTAGACTCAGCAAATGGATAAACATGTCCAGAAGTCAATACAGAAAATATAAAGTCCTCCCTGGAGTTTATATCTACTGCTCTCATCACACTTTCAGAAACTCAGGGCTACTGTGCCCAGTTAGAGCTGATTTTGGATTTGACTGTTGCAGAGGTAAAAAGGAGAGACAAATGTGCTTCCTCCCAAAAACTCTTGTAATGGGATGCAAATAATGAAGAGCAAAAAAACAAGTGATAAAAAAAAAAAGTGTATGTAATACAAAAAGACATGTTTTATGTAAAATTTCTTAAGACTATAAGCACCCAACATTTAGATATGGCATTTCTGGGAGAGAAAAATGTTTGTTTAATTAGGCAATAAGCATCAAGGGCTTTTGAGATAAGAACTGAGAAGTATTAAAAATTAATATGAACTTAAACCATTAGCTTAGCCTGAGAGAATTATAAGTAACAAAGAAATAATGGCATTCTTTTAATAGTTGTCAGACTGCAAAGTAGCTAGGCTAAATTCTGCTCTGAGTAAAACATGTCTCCTAAACAACCACTTAAAACCAATTTCTACTATAAAATGTGTTCCTTATAACTTACTAATAGAACACAAACTTGAAATCAATACACATGTTGACAAGAAAGAAATAATTCTTACTGTACAATTTGTTTGGATGAATGTCAATTCCTGACAACAACAGAACAGAGAGAAAGTGACAAACTATTCCCATGTTTCTACTTGTATAAATACTGTAATGCCTCAATGGGTTTATTAATGAGTTTCTCTCCAATAAAAACAGTCTAAATGGAAATTTTTTTAAGTGTTGAATTATTTTTCCTACTCTAAAAAAAGTAACTGGTACACTGATTAATCTTTTATAGTTTAAAGTGCCATAAGACATTATATAAACTGCTTTGTTTTTTCAGCCTCTTAACTAAGAGGGAAAGAACAAAGAAGCCCTATGTTCAAATGACATATTCAAGCCGTATATTCAGATCAATGAACAATTTGATATTGTAAGCTCTCTCACCATCTGAGGGTTTCCATCTCAGAGTTATCATTGTACCAAAGTGATGATGTGATCAGGAAGATTTAGGAAGCATGAGGAATTTTTACTACCTCCTGAAGTGAACCATAGAAGGTCTACAAACAAATGTAAAGGGCCAGTATGGATGAAGGATATTCAGTTCCCTTAAGTATTTGTGGGGTATGTGCTCAGGCTCAAATTGAAATATTGTAATTCTACCTTCATAGCTACTTAGTAACTTTCACAAACCTATTACAGCTGCTCTAAGACCCCAATTAATGTTACCAAATTTCAATGATAGTATAACAAATTAAATTGCATCTATGATCCAAAATTCCCATTTCCACCCAAAATAAATAATGACACTTCTTTTTCTTCAGTTTCCCAAGAGCAGCAACAAAATCCATTGAGAACCCAGTGTGTGACAGAGACTTGCTAGATGCTGTGAGTAATACAAGATGAATATGACATAATCCTCAACCTTAAAATGTCCACTGTCTAGTCTTCAGAGAGATGAATCAACAGTTTTTCATTCTGCAATACTTATGCCTCCTTGGCACACATCAGGCTCACAGAGCAGAGTAATAAGTACTGTGACAGGAACAACAATGGGTTCATTAGGTGAACAAATTAGTGAAGGCCACCTCTATGGGTAAAAATCATCAAGGAAAGCTTCACAGAAGAGGTTCCAGTCCTTTTACAGGTACTGTAACTAAGGGACAAAGAAAGAAGCCCTCTGCTCTCCCTCTATCTATTCTCCAGAATGATCTTTTGAAAATGCAAAGTTCCTTATATACTTCCCTGCTGTACACCCTCATGGCTTCCTGTTAAATTTAGGATAAGCCAAAACCCTTCGTGTGACATACCAGTCCCTGCAGATTCGGTCCCAGCTTGCCTTTTCAGCCTCAACTTCCTGTGTTGGCTTCTACTCGCTTCCCCACCTTACTCCACATCACTGTCCCCTTTAACTCATTTATCTTTAACCAAACTGCATTTAGGGTTTACCCAACATGGCTTCCTTGCCGCAGGACTGTTCCTGCGCTGTAATAATCTCTCCATTTTGCCTGGTGAATCTCTCCATATTGCCTGGTGAACTCATTCCTCAGCCTTCAGCTTACAGGTCATTTCTTCAAAAAATACTTTACTGACTTCCCCTACGTGTCACGGGGCCTTATCACATCATTACTTTTTTCTTATTCATACTATTCATCATAATTATATATTTATTTGTAAGAATGTGTAATTTTGCATTGTAGTTTGCAGAACATATGGAGCCTATGAAAAGCTACTCCATTATGTAATCTCATACAAATTTACATCAAATTGAAAAACCTGGACTATGAAACAACTGTAGATCTACAACAGCTAAAATGGCATAATAATTTGCCTCTGCTTTCTCCTATGCTTGAGCAAGAATTCACAAGTATTTTCTTCTTCTAAATTAGGTCTCTGCTTCAATACCCAAAATAATGTTAAGTTCATGCAGAAGACTCTTAATGTTCATTCACAAGTGCTATGTCTTTAGGCTTTTTAAAATTGTCCACCAGTATAATGCTTTTCAAACATGTTTCATGGAACATGTGGGAGATAGATAAGATTTTGGTCAAAGTCTTCTTCTTAGGCTCAGAAACCCCAAATGCTCATCATCAGTGTAAAAGTCTTCTTTTCTTGGGAAGAAGACTGAAATAGCAAACTTCATTATTATTTTAAGCAAGCAAGCACACACAATTTCTGTGTGCTCCTTTCTCAGAAATATAAATACTACATCATTACAGACTTCCTATGAGAAAGATGCAAAAAATGTGAGGAATCTTCTGAGGACCTCAAATGAATTGATGGTGTGCCATTTACTGGCTTAACTGAATTAATGGGATATTAATTCTGGCAATGACTACCACCTATTTAGAAGCAGACACCCAGTTTTGGGCCAAACAGTCTATCCCAGCCCTACTAAAAGTTTGGGGGTCCAGATTGAGGTGAACATATGAAAAAAAGAGGAACTCTCTCAAAAACAGAAGGCTGAAACTAATACGGCAATACCAGAATGTTGTGCAACATTATTTTGATAGAGCATAAAGGAATATATGGAAATACTTTTATTGGTCTTTAGATATCTTCATATTCATAAACTATAATTTCTTTGTTTATTTTTAAAGATGCAAAATTAGACCTCACCCTAAGAATGGACTCACTCATGAATTTGACAAGTACCTAATACATCTGATATAGAAGTGATGAGTGAACAGACTGAGCAGGTATTAGAAGACAAAGATGCTTGGCAGCCACAAAATCTCAATTTTTACCTATTTTATATTCTGGGGCTCTATGGAAGATTTTATTTGACAAGAAGTTCTGCCAGTTAGAAAAGTTTGAAAACCAGAACTGCCTATAACACCCCTCCCCCATTAGTTCCTTAGAGCAGTGTTTTTCAAAGTTTATTTATTCGAGTGCCATCTCTGTAACATTTGCCATATGGGATTCCCTCATTTTACAGATGAAATATAGACCCTATAAAAGCTGATTTGTCATTCACCTAATGACGGCACAAGGAGGACAAAACTTCCAGTAAGCTGGATTTGGTTCTACTTCAGTGCTTACATTTGCTACCTCTAAATTAAAGGGTTGTGTCTGTTTTTGTTTGTTTTTGTTTTAGCAAAACTTTATACATTAAAGAGCATGCTAAAGCACACACACAAGAGACTTCAGCACAAAGCAATTCATTTATGAATTCATATATGCATGTACTCAGGTACTCTTTTATTCATTCATTTATCTGAAAATCATTCACTGAGTACTACTGTGGGCCATGTACTGTATAGGCCCTGAAAATACATAGATGAAAAGGCATGAGCCCTGTCTTCAAGGATTGTACAGTCTAAGTAGAGTAGCAGAGCGGAAATGGACAATTGATGTAACTATAGGGGTGGCAACAGCATACAGGAAGGTTATATAAGACTGCCTAGGAGGACCAGGAAAGGAATCACAAAGATACATCTGAACCATGCTCTTGCAGGATAAGTAAACTTTTATCAGGAAGGTGAAGGACAGCAGTTCATTCAAAACAAAACGAGACTTCCTCTCACTGATCTTTAGCTACCAGTAAGAGCCCAATTAGTGACTATGGAATCTTTATTAAGTCATTTGATCTTTCTAATCCTGTACTTCTATTGGTGAAAAACAATTTGCTGTGTCTATTTTTGATATGGCTGCAATCATATAACAAATATTAAATGTGATTAAAATGTTGCATGCTTTAGAATGACAGAAGCAGTAAGATTTCTGGTTTTAGTGATAGGCATTTGTAGATTCTCCAATATAAACGACATTCAATGCAAGCCAGCAGTTGTAAAAAGGAAAGCTCTCTGAAACTGGATTCAGACAATTCTAGGTTGAGATTCCAACTCGATGCTAACTGTGGGATATTAGCAATTTGAGTGACCTCTCTGAGACTGTGTTCTTCCTTGTAAAAACAGGCACAATGCCTCCTATCTCACAGGGTTATTGTGAGGATTAAATGAAATAGTAAGCAATGCCTAGCAGGGTCTTGCATGTAATAGGTCCTCATTAAGTGGCTTGCTGAATCACAATCCCATCAAAACATTTCAGTTAAGTCTTATCTCTTAACACCTCACCACAAAGATGCCCTCTTTCAACTTCTTTCCTTTTAAAAAACACAACTGAAATAACACGACCTTATATAACTGTGCTTTAGAGCTATTTATGCCTGAATTTTATTATCAAGAGAATATAACAACTGCTTCACAGGGGAAAGACAGTCTCCAGGGATCTGAGCAGAGAGTCAAGATGAATCTGACAAGGTAAATACTACAAACATTACAAAAGGGCAAATCATAAGATGAGGAAATAATATAGTGTCTGAAATGGCATTAATCCCAAGTCCTTTAAACTACAGTCCATTCATAGATGATTGTGGGAAATAACAATACTGAAAAATTATTATACAACCATGAATGTAATATAGAACACTATTCCTCAGTATTTAATGAATAAGAAGCAGTACCTATTTCTCTCTTCTATCATAAAGCTAAACAACATCATCTGGGTCACAAAAAGTCTCTTGGCCTTCCCTCTGTTTTACAGGTTTTGTGTGTATCTGTGTGTGTGTGTGTGTGTGTGTGTGTGTGTGTGTGTGTGTGTGTGTGTGTGTAATGAAAATACAGATCAAATTTTTGTAAAAATATGAACTTCTAACACAGAATGACAGAATGCAAAGGTTACACAGGTCTTCCTTCTTAGGGAATTATAGATAATTTGTGATAGTATTGTTATTTTCTTTTTTATCTTTGCCAAGATGATAATAAAACAACTACCATTATCATTCATTAATCATGTTAAATCTAGGACTATATTAAGTAATACTGAATAGAGAGAAAATTACCTTCAAAGTCTACAATTTCTGTCTGTGAGTTCTCCTGTTTCATTATCAAGTAGCCATGTTTTTAAGTGCCAGACAGGAAATGAGGCAATGGTCTCAAGCCTAAATCTTATGAGATCTTTATTCATTTACTTAAAGAAAATAAATAGCATAGGTCTACTATTTGACAGGCACTGCTACCAGCAGAAGATCCCCAGTTTGCCTGTCAAAGAGTTCACAGTCTAGGACACTGCAGTGCTGAATGGCGATAATGAGCATTATTATTCATTATGTAGAGAAGAAACACATGAAAAGGATTGATTAATGTAAATAAGAGTATTATAGATTTATAGGATCATGGTTTTGAAGGATGAATGGATTTCCTCAGAGCAAAAGAGCTGGAAGAATAATCCAACTGGAAGACACATCACGGAGATGTTCAACATTATGGTATGTTTGGTGAAGTATATCCAGTTTATATGGCTCTGAAGAATAGGATCTGAAGGATGAAAAGCAATAGAAAACACAACTTAAGAAATGTGGAAGAGACAAAACATGTTAATCTTTAAAGTAATGCTAAATGGTAAGACTTTAAATGGAGGTGGGAAATGTTTTGAAAGAATGTAAATAGGGGATTGAAATGTTCAGCTCTGCACTCTAGAAAATGTATTCTTATGGCAAGAAGAAAGTAAGCTGAAGAGAAGAATTTTGAAAGAAGAATAGTAAGAAGACTGATAACAAGGGGTCAATAGTGACAGAAACCAAGGAGCTTTAAGGAGGAGGCACAATGGACATGGTCTTATGACACAGAAAGGTCAAGCAAGATAAGAACTGAGAAGTAATTACTAAACAGAGAAAGTAGTTGGTCATTAACCAGCTTTGAAAAGAAGAGGCTTCAAAAAGTGAGAGGGATAGAAGCTTGATTTGAGTGTCTAAAGGATGAGATTAACATCTTTGGAAGCCCAGAGCACTGAAAAGATTAGAGTGTCTCTGCATGTGGGATTCAAAATAAAAACAACACTGAAGAGCCAATTTCTGTTAGCTGAGAAGAAAAAAGTCTAAAATAAATCAGGCATACACTCAACCCTACGACAAAAGGAGGATTTCTTTATTCCTAGAACGAAGTACTGACTCCACCCTCATACAAACCTCCAACAAATGACTGGCCAAGAAGAACTCATTTTACTCAAAGATAAATGAGAATCAAAAAGGAAAGAACACAGATCTATGCAGGCAAATGAATGAATGAAGGAGCAAACCAATGAATGAATAAAAGAATAAAGAGGTAAGTAAATGAAAGAATACCACTAGAAAAATACTATCATGAGACTAAATAAAAATTTTAATTAAGCACATTGCTATTAAATTGTGTCTGTGTGTATGTGCGTGTAAAGAAAGAGCATGTGCTTGAAAGAGAGCAAGAGAGAGAGAGATCACTTCTATAAAATAAGATCACATAGAAGAGATGCAACAATTGAGAGAAGTGTCTAATACATGGTAGAAGACATTCCATAAATATCTGTCAAGTGAATGACCTGTAAAACAACAAAAGAAGATAAACATGAATACATGAATTGGCAAAGTTTAATGAAGAAGTGAAGTACATAATAAAATCAACATAAAAATAAAGGCCAGATTGGAAGCAGCAAAAAGCCGAACTGGCGATGTTAGAAATATATTAGGTAACAGACTCAAAGTAGGCTAAGTAAATTGGAAATAAGCAAAAAGTTTAAAGGAATTAGAGAAATAATGACAAATAAAGGAAAGAAGAAACACATAATTAGCATCTCTGAAAAAGGAACCCCCAAAAAAGGAAGCATTAATATGAGACAATATCTAAAGGTATAATTTAAGACAATTTTTTAGAAATAAAAGAACATTGAAGAAGAATGAATAGATATACAGTATGGTCCAGGAAAAAGTGACCAATAACAATCATATCTTAGTAAAGTTAATAGATTCAAAAATGAAAAAAGAATTGAGTAAAAAAAATGTAGATTCTAGTAAAATAATTAAGCCACTAATAAAATTTCTAAAAATAAACATTTTTATCACTGTATCATATAAGCAATCATACAGGCTGTTCTCTTGTGTCTAGTTTCTTCTGTTCAACTTAATGTCACTGAGTTCCATCTGTTTTGTCACATCTACCAGCAGTTCATTCTTTCTTTTAATGTATATTGCTGAGAAGTACTCCACTTTATAAATATATCAAAATTTGTTTATCTTTTCTCCTTCTGATAGACAATTGAGTTGTCTATCAGTAGGAGTATTATGAATATAACACTCCTACTGACAGGAGTATTGGGGAGTATTATGGGAGTATTATGAATATAACGGGAGTATATTATGAATATAACTGCTAAAAATGTTTTGCACAGGTTTTTGTTTGTCCACATATATTTATTTCTCTCAGGAATTACCTAAGTGTGAAATTTCTGAATATAATCATAGAGTATGCTTAAATTTAAAAAGAAACTACTAAGCAGTTTTCCACCATGATTTTAATATTTCACATGACAACCAGCAATATATGAGAATTCCAGTAGCTGCAAATTCTCACCAGCATTTGGAAGTATCAGTTTTGGGGGTTTTTTGGTTTTTTGTTTTTGTACTTTAGACATTTTACAAGGTTTGAAGTGGTATCAAATTGTGGTTTTAACTTGCATTTCCCTGATAATTAGTAATGCTGAGAACTTTGTCATGTGCTATTGTCCTTTGGCAAATCATCTTTTATGAAGAGTCTGATCAAATACATTGACTATTTTAACTGAGTTATTTGTGTTTTCATTATTAATTTTCATAGGCGTTCCTTATATATTGATACAAGTCCTTTACTAGATATATCTCCTTCAGTTTGTGGCTTGCCTATTCAGTAATAAAAGTGTTTTATTAGTGAGAAGTTTTTAATATTAGTGAACTCAAATTATACATTGTTTTCTTTTACATTTAGTGTATTTTATATTCCTAAGATCTTTGCTATCCAAAGGCACAAAGAGCTTTTTCTATTTGTTCTTCTAGAAGTTTTATAATCTTACTCTTTATGTTAAATACTATGGCCCATATGAAATTAATGTCTGTATGAGGTAGGAGACAGGACCAATGGTCATGTTGTTCCAATATTTATCCAATTGTTAAAGTGCCGTTTTAAGAATCAACATACCTGAAGTAAAAATAACCTGTTAAAATTCACTAACTTTAATTTAACTAATGTACAAAGTTCTATAACATCAACACAATCAAGATATAGAATATTTCCCTCATCCCAAAGAGTTCTCTCTTGCCCATTTGCAATAAATCTCTTCTCCTACAACTAGCTCCTGGCACCCACCAATATATTTTTTGTCTCTGTAAGTTTGCCTTTTCTAGAATTTAATATGAATAAAATAATACAGCATGTAATCTTTCATGTGTAGCTTCTTTCACTCAGCATAATGCTTTTGAGATTAATCCACGTTGTCATGTGTATCAATAGTTTTATTGTTACTGCTGAATAATTGTCCATGATATGGATATACCACAATTTGTTTATCCATTAACCAGTTGATACACATTTGAGTTGTTTTGGGGTTTGGGTTACCATGAAAAAAGCTGCAGTAAACATTCAAATATAATAAAACATTTGTTAAAAAATATGTATGGGGCTCCCCTGGTGGCGCAGTGGTTGAGAGTCCGCCTGCCGATGCAGGGGGCACGGGTTCGTGCCCCGGTCTGGGAAGATCCCACATGCCGCAAAGCGGCTGGGCCCGTGAGCCATGGCCGCTGAGCCTGCGCGTCCGGAGCCTGTGCTCCGCAACGGGAGAGGCCACAACAGTGAGAGGCCCGAGTACCGCAAAAAAAAAAAAAAAAAAAAAAAATGTATGTTTTCATTTATTTTGGGTAAATACCTAGGACTAGGATAGTTGAGTCATTTGGTAAGTGTGTATTTAACTTGGTTAAAAAACCACCAAGCTGTTTACCAGTGTCTAAACTATTTTGCATTCTCCTTAGCAGTGTATCACACTTCCAAAAGTTCTGCATACTTGTCAAAACTTGCTATTATCAGCATTTTTTTGTTTTCTTATTTTAGCTATCCTAAGAGGAGTGTAATGGTATCTTAACATGTTTGGATTTACATTTCCCTAGTTACTAATAACGTTGAGCATTTTTTCATGTGTTTACTATTCATTCATATATCTTCTTTTGCGAATTATGTGCTCAAATCTTTTGTCTATAATTTTATCTGGTTGTTCTTCTCTTTACTGATTTGTAGGAGTTATTCATATATTCTAAAAACAAATTTTATACCAGACATATATTTTGTAAATATTTCCTCCAAAGCTAAGGCATGTAGCTCTATTTTCTGGATAGTGTCTTTTATAAAGCATTTTTTTTTAAGTTTTATGTTTTCCCATTTATTTATTTATTTTATATTGTGTGCTTTTTTTGTGTGTTATAAGAAATCTTTGTTTAACCCATGGTCACATAGATTATCATACATTTTCTACTAGGAATTGTATATATATTTAACTTCCAGTGTAAGTCTAAATTCCAATTTGAGTTTTTTAAATATATGGCATGAGTTATGATCCAGCTTATTTTTCCCCATATGCATGTTAAAACATCCAGCACTAATAGTTGAAAATACTATCATTTCCCTCATTGAATTATTTAGGTGCTGTACTCTAAAAATTACTTAATCATATATGCATGGATTCCACTATGTTCCACTGGTCTTTAGTGTCTATCCCTACATCACACTGTCTTCAAATCAGTTAGTATAACTCCTCTTACTCTATTTTCCTTTTTCAAAATTGTTTAGCTATCGAAAGACCTTTATATTTCAATATAAATTTAAGTAATATTTTAAAATCTTACTATAGCTTTATTTCTAAGTGAAGTTAGAGTGGAAGATAGCCATGAACCCCTAAAAGATCCAAATATTGGTGATAAAATGGCACAGAAAGAATATTCCTCCCAAAGAATGACTCTGGAGGCCAGGTGGGCTTGCATTCATGGGTCCTGTGGGACTGTAACAATGGGAGAGAGAGTTCTTAGCAGACTACAGCCCCAAGGCACTGAACAGACAGCAGACTAAAACACACCCCCAGTCTTTCTGAGAAATAGGCCTATTTGCTTGTCCAGCAGCTTTGCCTGAGGGGCAGGCCTCCCTGGTCTGGCACACTTCCAGAGGCTTCCAGACCTGTTCTCAAGGAACAGAGGCTGGTGGATTCAATCTTTGCACTCTTTCTCTACCTCACTCCAGCTCCCTCGTATCTCCCAAAGAAATTTATACCTTCGTCTGACATCCTGATTTTTGTAGCTGCTTCCAGAGGTCACCTCTATATCGCTTTGCTCTGGTGCCCAGCAGGGTTTACAGTCACAGGTCCCATAAGACTGTAACCAACAGAGAAAGAGTTCTTAAATAGCTACCATCATCAGGGCTCAGCAAGAAGCAACAGTCACAGGAGCTCAGTTTTTCTGTGAAGGAGGCGTATTAGCTAATCACCATAGCTGCAGCCCGAGGGGCAAGCCTCTAATTAAATACACATATAAAGGCTGACTGTAAACCTTTCCAGAGACCTCAGAAGGTGGGCGCTACCTTTGTACTCTCCCTCTGCTGCACTCCAAAGTGCCAGCATCTCTTGGAGGGAAGCTCTTTCACATCTTGTGCCTGTATTTATAGCTGGTGCCCCAGTTTTTGCAGCTGCTGCCCATGGGATGCCCCTTGAACGCCTGGCTCTTGTGTCCAGGGATTCCTGGGTCCCATGGGACTGTAACAATAGAAAAGACAGTCCTTGGCAGGCTATCACCCCCAGGCACAAGACCGACAGCAGACTGAAACACACCTCCAGTCTTTTTGTGAAAGAGGCCTATCTGCTTGTTCTGGAGCTTCAGCCTGAGGGACAGGATTCAGGTTTGGCACACATCTAGAGGTCTGCGAAGGGGCTCTCAGGAAAATAGTCTGGGGATGTCATCCTTGTGCTCTCCCTCTGCCTCACTACAGTGCCCCGGTATCTCCCAGAAATAAACTTATACATTCATCTGGAGCCCCAACTTTTATGACTCTTGTCCAGGGGACAACTCCAGATGACCTGCCTGGTTGGCCATCAGGGCTTATGCTTATGGTCCCACAGGACAGTATACTTTCGCATACTTTAACAGCTGCTGACTGAGTGTCTGGCTTCCAATCAGCCTAAATCTAGATGCTGACCAAGATACCCCACTGTGGCACACTGGAAAGTCTAGGCACAACCTCAAAAACTGGGAGCTACTAAAAATAAAATAAGCTTTCAGACAATCACAAAGGTTTGGGAGACAACCAAGGGCTAGGGCACAGCTGAATGATAAGTCTCTTCTCCTACACAAGGCCACTCCTTCAAGACTAGGAGAGGTGGTTTCTTCATCTAAAACAGAGAAATATGTTCCAAACAAAAGAACAAGATAAAAACTCAGTAAAAAACTTAATGAAATGGAAATAAGTAATTTACCTGATAAAGAGTTCAAAGTAATGGTCACAAAGATGCTCACTGAACTTGGGAGAAGAATGGATGAACACAGTGAGAACTTCAACAAAGAGAAAATAGAAGAAAGTACCAAATAGAGGTCACAGAGCTGAAGAATACAAAAATAAAACTAAAACATATACTAGAGGGGTTCAACAGCAGACTAGATGAACCAGAGGAAAGGACCAGTGAACTCAAACAGTAGAGTGGAACTCACCCAATCAGAGCAGCAAAAAGAATAAAGAATCAAAAAAAAGTGAAGATAGCTTAAGGGACGTATGGGACAACATCAAGCAAACTAACATTCGCATTATAGGGGTCCCAGAAAGAAAAGCGAGAAGGTGGCAGAAAACTTATTTGAACAAATAATGGCTGAAAACTTCCCTAACTTGGGGAAGGAAACAGACATTCTGAGCCAGGAAGCTCAGGGAATTCCAAATGAGATGAACTCAAAGATACCCACATCAAGACACATTATAATTAAAATGTCAAAAGTTAGAGACAAAGAGAGAATCCTAAGAGCAGCAAGAGAAAAACAACTTGTTACATGCAAGGGAACCCTCATAGGGTATCAGCAGATCTTTCAGCAGCAACTTTGCAGGCAAGAAGAGAGTGACATGATATAGTCAAAGTGCTGAAAGAAAAAAGCTACCAACCAAGAATACTTTTTCCAGCAAAGTTATCATTCAGAATTAAAGAAGCAATAGCATTTTCCAGACAAGCAAAATCTAAAGAAGTTCATTACCACTAATCCAGCCTTACAAGAAATGTTAAAAGGACTACTTTAAGCTGAAAAGAAATGGTGCTAATTAGCAACAAGAAAACATATGAAAGTATACCTATCACTGGTAAAGATAGTGGATTAATCACTTAAAGAGCTAGTATGAAGATTAAATGACAAAAGTGGTAAAAAAATAATTATAATTGCAATAATTATTTAAGGGATACACAAGATATAAAGATGTAAAATGGGACATGAAAAACATAAAATTTGTGTGTGGGGTGAGAGTAAAAATTTAGAGCTGTAGAATGCATTCAAACTTAAGTTGCTACCAACTTTAAATAGACTGTTATAAAATATAGATAGTTTCATATAAGGCTCATAGTAATCACAAAGCAAAATCCTATAGTAGATACACAAAAGATAATGAGAAAGCATTCTAAGAATAACACTAAAGAAAGTCATCAAACCACAATGAAAGAGGGGAAGAGAAAAATTTAAAAACAGAGAGGAACTACCAGAAAACAATTAACAAAATGGCAGTAAGTACATATCTATCGATAATTACCTTAAATGTAAATGAACTAAATTCTCCAATCAAAAAGCATAGAGTGGGGCTTCCCTGGTGGCACAGTGGTTGAGAGTCCGCCTGCTGATGCAGGGGACACAGGTTCATGCCCCGGTCCGGGAAGATCCCAGATGCCACGGAGCGGCTGGGCCCATGAGCCATGGCCACTGAGCCTGCGTATCCGGAGCCTGTGCTCCGCAATGGGAGAGGCCACAACAGTGAGAAGCCCGTGTACCACACACACACACAAAAAGCATAGAGTGGCTGAATTAATTTAAAAAACAGAACATCTAATTCTGCTTACATGAGACTCAGTTCAGATGTAAGGACATGCATAGACTGAAAGTGAAGGAATGGAAAAAGATGTCCCACACAAACGGAAACCAAAAGAAAGCTTGACTAGCTATAATTATATAATTACATCAGACAAAATAGACTTTAAAGCAAAGACTGTAATAACAATCAAAGAAGGGCACTATATAATGATAAAGGGGTCAATACAACCAAAGGATATAACATTTGAAAATATTTATGCACCCAACATAGGAGCACATAAACATATAAAGTGAATATTAACATATCTAAAGGAAGAAATGGACAGCAACACAATAATATTAGGGGACTTTAATATCCGTTTACATCAATGGATAGATCATCCAGTCAGAAAATCAACAAGGAAACACTGGCCTTAAATAACATCATAGGTCAGATCATCTTAACAGATATATACAGAACATTCAAAAGCAGCAGATACAAAAGTATCAGATTACATATTCTTCTCAAGTGCAGAGGTAACATTCTCCAGGATAGATCTGTTAGGCCACAAAATAGGTCTCAATGAATTGAGCAATACTGAAATCATATCAAGCATCTTTTCCACAATGATAGGAAAACAGAAATCAATTAAAAGAAGAAAACTGGAAAATTCACAAATATGTGATATTAAACCAAATGCTGCTAAACAACAAATAAGTCAACAAAGAAATCAAAAGACAAGTCAAATAACACCTTGAGACTAGTTAAAATGGAAATACAACATACCAAAATTTATGGGATGCAGCAAAAGCATATAAGTGAGAAGTTCATAACAATACATGCTTACCTCAAGAAACAAGACATTTCAAATAAACAGCCTAACTTTGCACCTCAAAGAACTAGAAAAAGAAGAATGAAGCCCAAAGTTAGTAGAAGAAAGGAAGTAACAAAGATCAGAGTGGAAATAAATGAAACAAAGACTGCAAAGACAATAGAAAGATCAATGAAACTAAAGCGGTTCTTTGAAAAGACCAACAAAGTTGACCAACCTTCAGCTAAACTAACCAAGAAAAAAGGAGAGAGGGCTCAAATAAATAAAGTTGAAAATGAAAAAGGAGACATCACAACTGATAGCACAGAAATACAAAAGATTATAAGAGACTACCACGAACAACTATACACCAACAAATTGGACAATCTAGAAGATATGGATAAATGCCTAGAAACATATGATCTTCCAAGATTGAATCATGAAAAATTAGAAAATCTGAAGACTGATTACTAGTAAGGAGGTTGAATCAGTAATCACAAACTTCCCCATGACCAAAAGTCCATAATCAGACAGCTTCAGTGGTGAATTCTACCAAACATTCAAAGAAGAATTAATACCAATTCTTCTCAAACTCTTCCAAAAAATAGAAGAAGAAGAAACTCTTCAAAACTCATTTTACGAGGTCAAGATTACCCTAATACCAAAACCAGACAAGGATACCCCAAGAAAAAAACAATTTCAGGCCAATATCAGAAGAACATAGATGCAAAAATCCTCAACAAAATGTTAGCAAGCTGAATTCAACAATACATTAAAAGGATCATATACCTTGATCAAGTGAGACTTATTCCAAGATGCAGGGATGGTTCAACATCAGCAAATCAATCAAGGTAATACACCACATTAACACAATGAAGAATAAAAATCATATGATCATCTCACTAGATTGAGAAAAAGCATTTGACAAAATTCAATATCCATTTATGATTCTAAAAACTCTCAATGAAGTCAGTATAGAGGAAGCATAACTCAATATAATAAAGGTCATATATGACAAGCCCACAGCTAATATCATACTCAACAGTGAAAAACTGAAAGCTTTTCTTCTAAGATCAGGAACAAGACAAGAATGCCAATTCTCACCATTGTTTACTCAACATATTATTGGAAGTCCTAGCCAGATCAGTTAGGCAATAAAAATAAATAAAGTCATCCAAATTGTAAAGGAAAAAGGAAAACTGTCACTATTTGCAGATGACATGATATTATATATAGAAAACCCTAAAGACTATCAAAAAACTGTTAGAACTAATTTAAAAATTCAGTATAATTGCAGGATACAAAATCAATATACAAAAATCTGTTGGGTTTTATACACTAATAACAAGCTATCAGAAAAAAAATTAAACAAAAAAAAATCTCATTTACAATTACATCAAAAAGAATAAAATACATAGGAATACATTTAACCAAAGAGGTGGAAGAACTATACACTGAAAACCATAAGACACCAATGAAAGAAATTGAAGACACAAACAAATGTGAAGGTATTCTGTGTTCATGGATTAAAAGAATTAATATTGTTAAAACGTCCATGCTACCCAAAGCAATCTACATATTCAATACAATTCCTACCAAAATTCTAATGGCATTCTTCATAGAAATAGAACAAACAATCTTAAAATTTGTATGAAACCACAAAAGACACTGAATAGCCAAAGTAATCTTGAGAAAGAAGAACAGAGCTGGAGGACTCATGCTCCCTGATTTCAAACTATACTACAAAGCTATAGTAATACAAATGGTATGGTTTATAATATCTGCAGAAAATGAAAACACTAATTGCAAAAGATATATGCACTCCCATATTCATTGTAGCATTATGTACAATATGCTATAAAAATAATCTAAGTGGCATCCATTGGTGGATGGAAATCCCTTCAAGATGTTTGCATACACTTCTTTCTTTTGCTTCTCCATTCTTCTCCATGTATTCAAATTCTTTAAAATCAGCTTAAATCTCATGCCTCTCATGGGACTCTATGCCCCTCTCAACTCTGATTACAGCAGACTTCAATTATTCTTTAATTGTTCAATATTACTCCAAACTAGAGTGTAGGCACATTGATAATGAAAACATATATTTTTCACTCTGTCACAATATCTAGCTTTTTAATTGATTAAGTTGGTTTCGATACTTGAGTTACCACAGGAAAAAAAAAAACAAAACAATACTGAGACTATGAATATTTGCATTTGCTATGGTGTCTAATGTATCCAATGATTTAAATTTCAGAACTCACACATTACAAGAATCATACACCATGATCAAGTGGGATTTATCCAAGGGATGCAAAGACTCTTCAATATATGCAAATCAATCAATGTGATATACCATACTAACAAACTGAAGAATAAAAACGATATGATCATCTCAATAGATGCAGAAAAAGCTTTCAACAAAATTCAACACCCATTTATGATAAAAACTCTCCAGAAAGTGGGCATAGAGGGAACCCACCACAACATAATAAAGTCCATATATGACAAACCACAGCAAACATTATTCTCAATGGTGAAAAACTGAAAGCATTTCCTCTAAGATCAGGAAGAAGATCAGGGTGTCCACGCTTGCCACTATTATTCAACATAGTCTTGGAAGTCCTAGCCACAGCAATCAGAGAAGAAAAAGAAATAAAAGGAATACAAATTGGAAAAGAAGTAAAACTGTCACTGTTTGCAGATGACATGATACTATACATAGAAAATCCTAAAGATGCCACCAGAAAACTACTAGACCTAATCAATGACTTTAGTAAAGTCACAGGATACAAAATTAATCTTGCATTCCTATACACTAACAACGAAAGATCAGAAAGAGAAATTAAGGAAACAATCCCTTTTACCATTGCAACAAAAAGAATAAATTACCTAGGAATAAACCTACCTAAGGAAGCAAAAGACCTGTACGCAGAAAACTATAAGATGCTGATTAAAGAAATCAAAGATGACATAAACAGATGGAGAGTATACCATATTCTTGCATTGGAAGAATCAATAATGATGTGAAGATGACTATACTACCTAAAGCAATCTATAGATTCAATGCAATCCCTATCAAATTACCAATGGCATTTTTCACAGAACTAGAACAGAAAATTTTACAATTTGTATGGAAACACAAAAGATCCTGAATAGCCAAAGCAACCTTGAGAAATAAAAACAGAGCTGGAGGAATCAGGCTCCCTAACTTCAGACTATACTACAAAGCTACAGTCATCAAGACAGTATGGTACTGTCATAAAAACAGAAATACAGACCAATGAACAGGATAGAAAGCCCAGAGATAAACCCACCCACTATGGTCACCTAACCTATGACAAAGAAGGCAAAAATATACAATGGAGAAAAGACAGCCTCTTCAATAAGTTGTCCTGGGAAAACTGGACAGCTACATGTAAAAGAATGAAATTAGAACCCTCCCTAACACCATACACAAAAATAAGCTCCAAATGGAGCTTACATAAAGACCTAAATGTAAGGCCAGACACTATAAAACTCTTAGAGGAAAACATAGGCAGAACACTCTTTGACATAAATTGCAGCATGATCTTTTTTGACCCACCTCCTAGAGTAATGAGAATAAAAACAAAAATAAACAAATGGACCTAATGAAACTTAAAAGCTTTTGCACAGCAAAGAAAACCATAAACAAGGCAAAAAGATAACCTTCAGAACAGGAGAAAATATTTGCATACAAAGCAACAGACAAAGGATTAATCTCCAAAATATACAAACAGCTCCTGCAGCTCAATATCAAAAAAGCAAACAACCTAATCAAAAAATGGGTGGAAGACCTAAATAGACATTTCTCCAAAGAAGACATACAGATGGCCAACAAACACATGAAAAGATGCTCAAGATCACTAATTATTAGAGAAATGCAAGTCAACAGTACAATGAGGTATCATCTCATACCCATCAGAATGGGCATCATTAAAAAATCTACAAACAATAAATGCTGGAGAGGATGTGGTGAAAAGAGAACCCTCTTGCATTGTTGGTGGGATACAGCCACTATGGAGAACAGTATGGAGGGTCCTTAAAAAACTAAAAACAGAACTACCATATGACCCAGCAAGCATACTACTGGGCATATACTCAGAGAAAACCATAATTCAAAAAGACACATGCACCCCAATGTTCATTGCAGCACTATTTACAATAGCCAGGACATGGAAGCAACCTAAATGTCCATCAACAGAGGAATGGATAAAGAAGATGTGGTACATATATACAATGGAACATTACTCAGCTATAAAAAAGAAACGAAATGGGGTCATTTGTAGATATGTGGATGAACCTAGAAACTATCATAGTGAAGTAAGTCAGAAAGAGAAAAACAAATATTGTATATTAACACATATATGTGGAATCTAGATAAATGGTATAGATGATCTTATTTGCAAAGCAGAAATAGAGACACAGTCATAGAGAACAAACATATGGTATATGGATACCAAGGGGGGAAGGGGGGGTTGGGATGAATTGGGAGATTGGGATTGACATATATACACTATTGATACTATGTATAGAATAGAGAACTAATGAGAACCTACTGTATAGCACAGGGAGCTCTACTCAGTTCTCTGTGGTGACCTAGATGGCAAGGAAATCCAAACAAGAGGGAATATATGTATACGTATAGCCAATTCACTTTGCTGTACAGTAGAAACTAATACAACACTGTAAAGCAACTACTCTCCAATAAAAATTAATTTAAAAAAATAATAAATTTCAGAACTCTCTAGCTTCCAGGGTAAAAAATGTTTAGATTTTAACTGTATTAAAATAAACATACAACTTGATGTACTCAAACTCATGTATTCACACATACAACCACATATGATTGGACATAGAAACAGCCTTTCCATGAAAATGCAAATCAACATAAGGCAAATAATTCTTTTGGTTTCATTTAAGTAGAAGAATTGAAATCAAATTTGAAAAATAAGCAAAGATCATATTGGATTTTGCCACAGAGGAGAAAAACAAATTCATCAAGCTTTAAATTACAGAAATTCCCCAAGTCATTATAAGATTTACAGTTCCAGCAATTCTAAATCATTCATACAGATCTTCTTCGACTTACAGTGGGGTTATGTGCCGATAAACCAATTGTAAGTTGAAAATATCTTAAGTCAAAATGCATTTAATACACCTAACCTGGGCTTCCCTGGTGGCACAGTGGTTGAGAATCTGCCTGCCCATGCAGGGGACACGGGTTCGAGCCCTGGTCTGGGAAGATCCCACATGCCACGGAGCGGCCCGTGAGCCACAACTACGGAGCCTGCGCGTCTGGAGCTTGTGCTCCACAACAAGAGAGGTCGCGACAGTGAGAAGCCCGCGCACCGCGATGAAGAGTGGCCCCCGCTCGCCGCAACCAGAGAAAGCCCTCACACAGAAACGAAGACCCAATACAGCCAAAAAAAATTAATTAATTAATTAATTTTTTTAAAAAAAATACACCTAACCTACTAAACATCATAACTTAGCCTAGCCTAACTTAAACTTTCTCAGAACACTTACATTAGCCTACATTGGGCAAAATCATCTAACACAAAGCCTATTTTAAAATAAAGTGTAATTTATTACTCAAGTAATTTTTTTTTTTTTTTTTTTTTTGGCTGTTTTGGGTCTTCGTTGCTGTGTGCGGGCTTCCTCTACTTGCGGCAAGTGGGGGCTACTCTTCATTGAATTGCAGGGGCTTCTCATTGCAGTGGCTTCTCTTGTTGCAGAGCATGGGCTCTAGGCGCACAGGCTTCAGTAGTTGTGGCGCATGGGCTTAGCTGCTCCGCGGCATGTGGGATCTTTCCAGGCCAGGGATTGAACCCATGTCCCCTGCATTGGCAGGCAGATTCTTGACCACTGTGCCACCAGAGAAGTCCCACTCATGTAATTTATTGACTACTGTACTGAAAGTGAAAAAGAAAATAGTTGTCTAGGTATAGAATAGTTGTAAGTGTATCAGTTGTTTATCTTCACGATCACATGACTGAGTGAGAGCTGCAGCTCACTGCCACCACCCAGCAATATGAGAGTATCCTACTGCATATAGCTAGCCTGGGAAAAGATCAAAATTAAATATTCAACTTAAGCTTTTGACTGAACATATATCTCTTTCACAACATTGTAAAGTTGAAAACTTGTTAAGTCAAATCATCTTAAGTGGAAATCACTTGTATTCTCAATGGTACAAATAAGATTTTAAGAATTTTTTTAATTGAGGTATAGTTGATGTACAATATTGTATAAATTTCAAGTGATTTGTAATTTTACAACACAGTGATTTGCAATTTTAAGGTTATACTCCATTTATAGTTATTCTAAATATTGGCTATGTTCCCTGTATTGTACTATATTTCCTTGTAGTTTATTTAAGTATACATGGTAGTTTGTACCTCTTAATCCCCTACCCCTATACTGCCTCTCCCCCCTTCCCTCTCCCTACTGGTAGCCATTAGTTTGCTCTCTATATCTATGAGACTGTTTCTTTTTTGCTATATTCACTAGTTTGTTTTATTTTTTAGATTCCACATATAAGTGATATCATACAATATTTGTCTTTCTATGTCTGGCTTATTTCACATAGTATAATACCTTCCAAGTCCAACCATGTTGTTGCAAATAGCAAAACTTCAATCTTTTTTATGGCTGTATACTATTGCATTGTGTGTGTGTGTTTGTCTGTGTGTGTGTGTGTGTGCGTGTGTGTGTGTACCACATCTTCTTTATCCATTCACCTGTTGTTGGATACTTAGTTTGCTTCCATATCTTGGCTATTGTAAATAATGTTGCTATGCATATCAGGGTGCACGTATCTTTTCAAATTAGTGTTTTCATTTTTTTTCAGAAAAATACCCAGGAGTGAAATTGCTGGGTCATATGCTAGTTCTATTTTTAGTTTTTTTCAGAAACCTCCATATTGTTTTCCATAGTGGCTGCACCAATTTACATCGCCACCAACAGCGTATAAGCAATATCTCCACATCCTTGCCAACATTTATTATTTATGGTCTTTTTGATGATAGCCATGAGACTTTTTTAAATTTATGGATTAGCTATTTAATTTGAAGATAGTTAAACTTTAAAACTATTGAGTTAGCCAAATTAACAGCTATTCAAACTTGGCGTGATTCAGTTGGGGAATGTTTAACCTTTGGCAGGATTATGAATCCAGTGAAGGCTCTAAAACAGGAAGAAATATGTGCTACATTTATTGTTCATAGCTATAGTTACTATGTACTCTGTAGTATTCAGTACATAATAACATAGAATTTTAGCTTTTCTACGAGGATGTCTACTGAACACAATACCCCAAATTGAAGGTAACTTCTGAGCAGAGGAACACTGGAGCCATAATGTTAATGCAACGTGCCTGTTCTAGGGCCCCCACTAGAGCAGCAACCACACAGTGTGAGGCCTGCCAGAGAGTACTAGCAAGATGTCCCTGTCTTTTCCCTGGCCACCTCTCAGTCAGATGCTGAGTTATCTGGCACCTCATTAAAAGGACAAATATTTTCAGCAGCAACATGTGCCTTCCTTGGCTTCAATTCTAAACATACTTGACCTTATGGAGCCTTTTGTCAAAAAAAATGTATGATTTAGTTTTATTTTATATTTTTAGCTATTAGCTATGAGCTACCCATAGTGTAAATATTAAGGTGTGAAAAGCAGAATATTAATAATAGAGTTTGCATAACATTGTACAGTTTTACAAAGCCCTTTCACATAGGAGTCTCGTCTAATTCTCTTAACCCCGTAAGGTACACATACAATTACTAGTCCCATTTTACGGATGAGCAAATGAGGCTCAAAAAGGACAGATGGTTTGCCCAAAGTCACATAATTAGTAATATGATACAAATTAAGGACTCAAATTAAGACCTCAATTCCGAGTTCAGTGTTCTTTCTACTCTTATGGCCTAAATTGAAATTAGTTCATGTGTATCTTAAAGGCATTTTGATCTTCAAATGCCTATACTTCTAGGAAAAGACTGATTATTCAGTTACCACGGTAATATGTAGTTACCCAGTGGGGGTTCAAACTTATTTAACTGTCAGTGACAACTCACCTCAAGAACCAAGTTTCTGAAAATCGGCCAATCAATGACACCTCAGGATTATGAAAGGCAGTGATCACACTTTTCAAAGTCAGAAAATCAACAACAGACGTACACTGGTAACTATGCTTCTACAACAAACGGTCAACGAATCACTAAGCAGTTCTGTGTTGTTTTAGGCCCCCAAATACCTAAACTCTATGCTTCCCCCAAATTTCACAAAATCAGATTCATGCTTTGCTCACAAAGGGCCATGCCTAACATGCAAGGCTCTCCCATGCTTATAGTAGTAAGAAATGCAGTATTTTGTTTCAGATATTTAGTGATGGTCTCATCTCTCAACAAAGATGATAATTTATGCATACAGATTTGTTCTTCCTTTTAATTGTTTAAGAATAAATTCTCAGGAAAGTGACTATTAGGCAAAATAGCACAATGACATATAATGTCACGCATTTTTCTCAGAGTTATTTTGATTATCAATGTTGTCAGCAGTGTATAAATACGTCTGTGCCCTAACAACTTCAACAATACTGGATGCTATTATATTTTTAAATATTTGCTGACTTAGTAGGCATAAATTGGTAGTTTAAGGTAGTTTTAATGCTAGTTTTAGAGAATTTTTCAAGGGCACAGATTGACATAAGAGTATGAGAAGACCATAAAGGATCCTAGGGAAGTGAACTGGGAAGGTACAGAAACAAAATTATGCCCATTGTGGGTCCTATTGGTAACTACAGGCAAGAGAAGACAATTACTCTTTAGAGGAATTAGCCAGCTCACATGCTTTTTAAGACGGAGTGTTGTAAATTGGGCTCCCTGCGAGGGAGATGCAGAGTCTGAGCTCAACATTCCAGGTAATTATTAGGGAGCACTCTCAGGATTCAGGTTTGTGAAAATGAGGACAAGGAAGCAGGTCTGGCAGGGGCAGAAGCCAAGCTTCAGTGCATCCCCAACAAAGGTCTCGAACAATCCTACACTGGGTCCAAAGGACCCTTTATACTTGACGTTGATCAGTCCTTGGATGCAGGCTGCTCCAGGAAGGGGACAGAACCTTGGTGAGGGCAACTGACTGAGGGTAATTCCTGAGAGAACTGAGAACCATTCATCAGTCCTGATGGAGGGTCTGCTTGGTGTAGCACAGCATCCATTAATTTAAGGGACATTTTACAGAGGTATACGCAGGGTTAAGGACACTGACAAAAGATGGTGAAGCAGCCAAAGACTAGCAACAGTGGGGAGTTGTTATCATCCCTCTATCTGAAGGGATAGGGAAGGGTACAGTGTCACTGAAACCTGATAAGGGCTGGAGTCAGGAATGAGGGGCTATCTGACAGTAGCTACAGGAACACAGCCGCTGCCAACACTATGGTCTGGGAGTAACGAACACCTCAGCTCTCTTCATCTTCCCTTTCTTCTTCCTCTACTGCTTCCCAGAGGCCAAAATCTAGAGGATTCCAAAGGACAGGAATACCATTAATGTAGAACTAGAGATCAGTCTCCTAGAAGAGAGAAGAGCAGAGGATGGATTTGGAGGAACAAACAGAGAATGACCAGCCTAGGCAGGGAAATATTTTGCTACTCAGAAGATTTACATTGTGTTGATGGCCACCTACTCAGTCCTGACCTGATTCACTTTTCTTTAAATTCTGAGTCCTTGCTAGTCAAAAGTCAGCAGAGGTGTTCTCAGTGGCTGATATCATTGGAGACTCCTTCTGTCCAGGTATTAAAGGGAAATTGAAGCAGCATAGCTGGAGCTATTGTCCAGATTATTTCTTTTCTGGTCAGATCTCAAATCTAGCCATTGTGGCACCTTCTGCTGTCTTGTACTGATCATGATTGAATATTTGGGGAAGCAGCATAATACTAACGTTGTGGGAAAGGCAAGCCAGCTGCACTTCCTCCTTTTGTCATTCTTTTTCAGCGTCCTTATATAAGGCAAGGAAGATACTCAGACCAAGAATAGTATTAGACCTATGCTTGTCTATGCAAACAATGAGAAGATAAAGAAGACGGATGCAACTAATCTTCAATAATCTAGGGTAATAAACAGTCCTGAAGTCTGGTCAGGAATCAGTACTCTTCAAATGCATAAGTGACCTTGAGTTAAAGTGCAATTGACCATTCTCTTTCCAAGTTTCTTTCATATCCCTTGTACTCCAGCTATAAAGGCCTCGTCACTGTACTTGATAAACCCTTTAAGTCTTTCAATGCTTTTATTCATGCTTTTTCTGTGCCTGAATGCCTACCTAACCGGGTTCCAGCCAATCTCCTACTTCTTTTAAAACCCGCTCCAATCACATTCTTTCTCTGTAGCCTTTCACACTTTTGCTTCCTCTGGTCTGAATTAAATCTTTTCTCACCTGTTCTTTCATAACACTTTTTATACATATTTACTTTATATTATTTATGTTTTACCTATGTTTATTTGGGAGCTTGACTCTTCCCCTACTAAGCTGTTTATTTTATATACCTTTTCATCATATTCACTAGCAGGTACTTAACATCTGTTAAACAAATGAATGACCAAGTAATATTTCATGTGAAACCTTGGAAATAACAGGGACAAAAAACAGCATACACCTGTGCCTGCTACACAGTAGGCATGTGTTAGTTCTGGGCCTGTTTGTCCTGGGATCCACTCTTCACCCTTCCCCAGTTTGGCGTGTATTTCAGGAGTATTGAACTTTGACTACTGTATTTCCCCAGGAAGCCCTGACGGATGGCTTATGGCTGGGTTCAGACACTAGAAAGACTCATAGGGAGCGAGAACGCAAGGGAATATGTTGTTTGTTCTTGCTCCCCACTGCTGCAGCAGGGGCCCCAATAAAGCCTTGCCTGAATTTCTTGTCTTGCCTCTAGTCAATTTCTATTGACTGGGGAAGCCCAAGAACCCTGGTCAGTATCAGATTTATCATGCCCAACGTGGGGCAGTTGTCCTCTTCTAGGGAGAGGATCTGGGCACCTCCGGGACCACTGAACGCAGCTTCTCCGTGGGTGACAAGTGGCCACCTGAACCTCTTGTTTCAGTGTTACCACATTTGTTAAGTCTGCTTTCTTGGCCCCTGGAGGCCTCAGTACCCTCATTCAGGCAATGCTTTTCCTCTTCCCCTTTTCTCTCTCCTGATATCTCTCTAGTTCTCCTCTCTCTGTCCTCTCTTACTTCTGTCCTATGCTTCCGAGAGAGTGAACGTCAGGCAGCTACAGCATCACTCCTCTCAGCTTGTGAGGCCATGCTCCCTCTGGCCGGCAATGGCTCACCTTGACGGGTGACAGGCTCGCCTCACACCATGCAGACCCTGGTCCATCAGGCTCTCCCTGATGGGAGATTTATGAGAGTGACAGAGGTTTAAACCTCATTCCATGTAGCGGCTGGAAGTCCTATCTTCCCAGTATTCTCACCTTTATTTTCCTGCTATCTCTTTCTCTATTTCAGTCTTTTCTGTCCCTCCTCCCTTTATCTCTCCCTTGATCCTTATACCTGCACTCCTGTCCCTTTTATCCTGAAAACTTCTTGTTTGTGTCTTTAAGTTTTTGTCATTGGTATCTGTTTTATGTAGTTTTGTCTGTCCAACTGCTCCTGCACGTCTCTACCAAAATTATGGGCACGGTGGAGCGTTTAAATCTTGAAATACAAATGCAGCCTACATTGCCTGAGACTCCAGCCTTGGGTTACTTGGTGGGATTTTAAAGGACAAAAAGAAAAGAAAAGAGCTTGCATTTTTCCTTCCTCTGCTTTTGCAATGTAACTATTCTTTCTGCCTGAGCTCAAGGAGCTTGCATCTCTCTCCTCTGCCTTTGCAATCTAACTATTCTGCCTGGGCTCTCAGGAACTACCTGATTCATCTGTAGTTCCCCAGACTGAGGGAAAAAAGGGGGGCCATTTTAAATTCAAGCAGGAAAACTATGAGATCTCTGGTTCTGTCTTTATGTAAAAATTCAGTTGTAAATGAGCTGTATTTAATTAGCTTAAAGGAAACTGAGCACTTATATACATTTTCAGAAATATAAACGAGGCTCACCAGAATACATTTTGGGTTCACGTGATCTGGGAAATATTCAATATTAAATTATTACCTGGTATTAAAACTAGCTTAACCTTGTGGGTTTAATTAATACAGACCTATCTTTAGAATCATCAACATTAAGTATAATACTTTCATTGTAGCTAGGGTTACTGAAAGTCAGTATGTGCATATTGTTTTTGTCATGAAACTTGTCAACAGGGAAAATAACCTGATGTGATTAATTTTTTTAAGTAAATGTAACTGGGATAAGAACTTTTTGGTAAACTCTATAGGAATAATTATGTTTTGGAAACATCCATCTAAAACAGTCCCTCCAAATTTTGGTAACTTTAAAGTAAGTTAAATGATAGGAGTTCATTGAGTATCCAGGCCATTTCAAATAAGATAAAATATTGGGAACATTAATTGCTAAACATTAATTGCTAATTAATTGTTAATTGATAAACAGGTCTAAATTTACCTATTTTTGTCTTCTTGTGAGAGAGAAACTAAAGATGTTTGGTGCCACCTTGAGATGTTCTCTACCAATCTATAGAACGATGATGTAAAAGACAGTTCATGGTTGTTTGAGGAAAGTAGGATGTGTGTTTTCAGAAAACAAGGTATGAGGAATGGAAATGAATTTTGTTAAAGGAAAAAGATTTATTTTTGTTCTAAAGCTGGTTATTTCTAAATGGAAAGAAAAGGGACAAAGTATGGCTACAGAAAGTAGCAGAATATTTGCAGAAGAGGAATATTGAGAAAAGAATTTTGTATGTGGTCAGGATTTTCTAAGGTTGAATTAAATTGTATTAGGTAAATGGATTTTATTAAGAGTAGGCTGATGTAAGGCTGGACTTGGATTCTCTCTCTCATAAGAGAACAAAGTTTTCCTGGAATGCTTGCTTTTGAAATCAGATTGTGTGAGTTTCTGTGCCTTTAAGTGATCTGTATTTATTTTTGAAATCTTTTTTCACCTTAGCTCAAGGAATAATTGTTTCACAGTGACTCATGGGTCTATCTGACCAGGTGTTTTTAAATTTTTTAATATTTTTGACAGACTTCCCAAATATCAAATTCTAACTAAAGTTCTTTTGACCTCCAAGTAACTTTGGGGTCCTTCAAAGGGCCCTTGGAGCATTCCCAAAGAGAGATCCTAAACTAATTGGGTTCATTTGGTATGTTAATTTACATGGGAAACATTGTCCAAACTCGCTATTGCCTGTGTCAGATGGAATCATCAGGCTCTCCCCAATTTTATTGTAGCCTCCAAACAGATAGGGGAAAGGGTTTGGGGTTCTTCTCCTGTCTAGTCTCTCACCTTAATCTATATCCAAAAAAAAAATCCTCTGTGGGAATACTCCCACTTCTAGGCCCTCAGATCCTGACCCCCATGGCATTTTGCATTGCGCCCAACTCCAATTCCTCCAGGAGTTCCTTTTTGCACCTCTAGGACCCCCTTCACTCCAGGCCTTGGCATCCCATGCACCGTTACAGACTACCTATTGGGTTGGCTACTTCCAAGCAGCCCACATCCTAGGCTTTACAGATGCTTGATCTCGAGGAATATACCCCAACATAGGGAAACTTACTATGGGACATAAGCTTTATAGACAACAGATTCCCCCTCAAGGAGAGCCCTGGCAATGCACTGGCACTGGTTCAAAGGTCCCCTATCGGGGACCCCTCGCCTGAGGGACTGGGACCAGAGACATCTGGTTAAGCATCGATGGGAGAATACAGGACACTCAAAATCCCATTAGGTAAGAAGGGAATCTGGAGGACACTCTGACCCCCTTCCGACAAAAGCCCCTGGTAAATGTCTCCGGGACGCCAGACTTCATTTCTAGGAGCGCTCTTGGTTGCACGTCACTCAACATGGAGGCTCCTCTTCTAAGCCAGAAGAAACACCTCTGGAATGTATCCTTAAAAATTGGAAATTTTTAAAAATACATGGGCTGAAAAGGGAAAAACTAAACCTCTGTTGTAACACTGCCTGGCCTTTATATAAGTTGGGGGAATGGAGAAAAATGGCCTGAAAAATGGGTCTCTAAATTACAATACCATCTTGCAATTGGATCTTTACTGTCACAAGATGGGGAAATGGCCTAAGATTCCATATGGTTAAGCCTTTATGGTCCTTTACCAAAATCCCGCTCTACGTGGCTCCTGTAATCAAAAGCCTGGGGGATCAGAAAGCACTCCCGACATTTTAGATGATCTCTTAACATTTCCCAATTCTCAGGGGGGAAACCAAGTTTCCCCTGCTTCTCCAGAGCCACCTGCTTCTCCAGAGCCACCTACTTCCCCAGATCCCTCTGACCAATCCCAAACTCCGCCTCCCTATGTCCCTTTATACCCTCCGATACCCCAGGAGGGAGAAACTAATCCCTCCAGAAGCTATTGCCCTCTTAAGGAAGTAGCAAATGGTGAAGGGACCATCAGAGTACATGTGCCCTTCCTTTTAACCGATCTAGCCCAATGCAAACAGAGACTGGGCCAATTTTCTGAAGACCCTAGTAAGTTTGTTGAAAGGTTTCAGGCCCTAACTCTGGCCTTTGATTTAACTTGGAAGGATGTCAAAATAGTTCTATCTACTTGCTGTACCCCTGAGGAAAAACAGAGAATTTGGGCAGCAGCCCAGGGGCATGCTGACCAGCTTGCCAGGCAGGGACCAACCTGAAAGTTTTGTTATGGAGGAGACACTGTCCCAAACCAGAAGACCTGTTGTTATTATAATTCCCAGGAGGGAACAGAAGCTAGGAAGCACATGATCCAATGTGTATTAGAAGGGATGAGAAAGTATATCAAAAAGTTAACTATGAAAAGGTTAAAGGAATGACCCAAGAAGAAAAAAATCTAGCCCTCTTTCAGGGATGGCTTGTGAAGGCTTTTAGAAAACTTACTAACATTGATCCATCCACTCCCGAGGGTAAACCCCTGCTGGGACAACATTGTATCAGCCAGTCTGCCCCGATATTAGGCGGAAACTCCAAAAGTTACAATTAGGCCCACAAACCCCGATGCCCCAACTCCTAGAGGTGGCCTTTGGGGTATTTAATAATCGAGATCAAGCTGAGGAGGAAGAGAGAACTGGACATGAAAACAGGCAAGCCAGGGCTCAAGCTAAACTGATGGCCATAGCTGTCAGCCATGCCTTGCAACCTCAGGACAACCCAAGGGAGCCAAGGAAGTTTAATCATCCACCTGGAGGTAAATGCAGCAAGGGGGAATGCTTCAAATGTAAGTCAACCAGCCACTGGGCCCAAAAGTGCCAAAAAGAACCCCCTGGTCTATGCCCAGTGTGCAAACAAATAGGTCATTGGAAGTGGGACTGTCCTCAGTCCCAAAGGGGAAGGGGGCTCCCTCTCCCAAGATGGCCATGCTGGATGACTGAGGTGGCCCCCGGGGATTCTGGCGGCTCCCCCCAGCGAGATGTCTATCTTCATCCAGAAGCCCCGTGTGGGCTGTTTTTAAATTGATACAGGACCCACTTACTCTGTCCTGATCTCTCATGCTGGGCCTCTTTCCTCCAAAAACTGTACTGTGACTAGTGTTAACGGAAAGTCTCACACCCGTTTCTTCACTGGGCCTCTTACTTGTCAATTTGAACAGTGTTTGACCTCACATGGCTTTTTAGTTTTGCCTGAGTGTCCTACCCCACTTCTGGGGAGAGACTTTCTGGGCTCCCTCAGAGACATATTACAATTAGGAGGCCCTGAGCAGCCCCTTTTCTTGACTCTAAGACAAATCAGTGGGAAGAGCAAGGTCCTATTCCTAGCCATATTCTACACACAGTAAACCCTGCAGTTTCCAGCAAAGAAATCCCTGGGAAGGCTATAAATGCCCGACCTGTAAAAATTA
Source organism: Tursiops truncatus (assembly GCF_011762595.2). Taxonomy (NCBI): domain Eukaryota; kingdom Metazoa; phylum Chordata; class Mammalia; order Artiodactyla; family Delphinidae; genus Tursiops; species Tursiops truncatus. The sequence goes on from NC_047034.1 coordinate 127,529,322, forward strand.
GCCTTAAGCCAGAAGTCGCTTAATGTAACAAGAGACAGCACCCCATAACGTTGAAAGCAGAAAAGGTTTGCACCCCCTCATAGATAAATTCTTAAAACATGGCCTCTTAGTGCACTGTCAGTCTCCGTGCAATACCCCTATTCTACCAGTTGTTAAGTCAAATGGGGAATATCGAATGGTACAAGACCTTAGAGCAGTAAACGATGCAGTGGTCCCTATACAACCCCTTGTGGAAAATCCTTACAATATATTAGTCCAAATTCCTGGAGATGCCAAACGGTTTACTGTGCTTGACCTCAGGATGCCTTCTTTTGCATCCCAGTTCATCCCTCATCTCAGTATCTGTTTGTCTTCGAGTGAACTAACCCTCACTCGGGCCAAAAATGCAGCAATATACCTGCACAGTATTGCCTCAGGGCTTTCGGGACAGTCCATACTTGTTTGCCTAGGCCCTAGAAAAAGAACTAAGGGAAATACACCTAAAAGAAGGGGCCATTCTACAGTATGTAAAAGACTTATTAATATGTAGACCCACCACGGAGGCCTCAGATCAGAACACCATTGAAGTCTTTAATTTCCTTGGGGCCCAGGGGTACAGGATCTCCCAGAAAAAAAAGCACAAATCTCAAAGCAACAAGTTAAATATCTGGCATACATTATAAACCTTGGAAGCAGACCATTATCTCCAGATAGAAAACAAGCTATATTAGGCCTAAGCACCCCAAAGGAAAAAAAAAAAAATCTTTGTACTTTCTTAGGCATGGCACGATTTTGCAGCATTTGGATTCCAGGATTTGGACTCATGGCTAAGCCTCTATATGAAGGCCCAGATACAGAACCATTACTGTGAACTGGGGAACAAGAAAAGGCTTTTAATAATATCAAACAGGCCCTCACCAGAGCTCCTGCTCCGGGTCTCCCCAGTTTAAAAAAAAAAACAACATTTATCTTGTACGTAGCTGAAAAACAGGGGACAGCTCTGGGGGTCCTTGTACAAAAGCTAGGAGAAGTTCCTCAGCCTATAGGCTATTTTTCCAAACAACTAGATTCCATGGCCCAAGGTTGGCCGGGCTGCCTCCAGGTAGTAGCTGCCACTGTTTTATTAGTGGAAGAAGCTAACAAGCTTACCTCTGGACAGCCACTGGAAGTCCAGACCCCCATCAAGTACAAGGGATTCTGGAGATTAAAGGCCACCACTGGCTAACTGGAGGCCACCTTACTAAATACCAGGCTTTACTCCTTGACTCCCCAGAGCTGACCCTCAAAACTTGCCATACCCTTAATCAGGCTGTACTCATGCCCATTGAAAGCCCAAAACTAACACATTCCTGCCTTGAAACCTTGACCAGCTTTACGCCTGTAGGCCTGATCTAACAGACCAGGCCACAGAAAACTGGGAAGAAGAAGAATGGTTTAATGATGGCAGTAGTTTCATTAAAGATGGAGTCAGGAGGGCAGGGTATGCCACTGTGAGCACTTACATTGTTATAAAAGCAAAACCTTTGTCACCTAGCACTTCAGCCTAAAGGGCTGAACTAATATAGCCCTAACTCAAGCTTTAACCTTAGGGGAGGGAAAAATTATAAATATATATACAAACTCAAAATATGCCTTCCTTGTTTTACATGCCCATGCAGCTGTCTGGAAAAAAAAAAAAAAAAAAGGAGTTTTAAATGCAAAAATTCCCCTGGAAAATATGGGGCTGAGATATTATATCTCATAGAAGCGGCTCAAAAACCAAAACTAGTAGCAGTCATTCACTGCCATGGGCACTAAAAGGAAAATTCTCAATTTACCCAAGGAAACAACAGGGCAGATTGGGAGGCAACGAAAGCAGCCCTGATGCCCATACCAGGTAGAAACCAATATTGAGAAAAATCAACAACAAGCCACTCAGCTTCAGCAGACAATTAACCACCAATCCTCACTATTCAATATGGGCGGGGAAGTTGAAAACTGGTTCTCCACAAGGTATAAAACAATTTCTGTCAGGAGGTTTTCATTTTCTTATAACCCTCCTCTTTTCAGTCATACTGATTTATGCCATATTTCGTCTAGTACTCTGTTGTCTTCCCTACTGTTGTAAACTTGTGACTAAGACTTTTCGGTCCAAGAAGGAGACCCTGGGACCAACAGATCCAGACCTTCCATTCTAAAAATGTTGAAACATGTTAAACTTTAACCCAGAGATTAACAAAAATGTACAGAGATTAACAAAAATGTACACCCAAGCAGAAAGGCTTCTTGGCAGGGACGACATCACCTCCCCTGCCTGGTCAACAGTTAAGGAAGCCCTCCCAGAGTTAACCAGGTTCCTTCCCTTTTTAGGCCTTTTAATGGCTATTGTTGTTCTCCGTTTTAGCCTTTGTTTGTTTAACCTTTTGGTTAAGTTTGTGTCTTTTAGGCTTCAACAGTTTGAAGTAAGGCTCACAATGGCTCAAGGAATTTAGCCCATTCCAGTGGACAATGGCTCAGGTCCCCACAGGTCCTTGGAAAAGTCAGAGGGACTTTTACACCTCTAGGGTAGGCTAGGGTCTGCGGCCCCTGTCCAGCAGGAAGAAGTTTCAGAAAAAGACAGCTTCGGCCCCTTACCCCTTAAGAATAAGGGTGTAGAGTCTCTGAGGGGGGAATGAGACAGGCCTGGGACCTGGGACCCTTTGCTGCAGTGCTGCAATGCTTGCACTTGGACACACCTCTCCTTAAGCAACAAAATGCAAAGAAACTGTACGGGACTAAAAATAACGCGCAGTTGGGACAAAATTATGGACTAAAGACACGGAAAACAAAAAACTCAACTGCCACTTCTGAAGAGCTGGGAGCAAAAACAGGGTGTCGGGAGCAAAAGCAGGGTACTGAGCATGCCCCCTGCACACAACACCACCTAAGGGGTGGGCAAACCACCTAAGCTACCCCTCTGGACCGACCCCTGGACACACCCCTACCCTCACCCCATATAAGGAACAAGCTCACCCCCCCTTAGCGAGCAAGCAAGCAGGGGAACCTGTTGTTTGTTCTCGCTCCTCCCTGCTGCAGCAGGGGCCCCAATAAAGACTTGCCTAAAAAGAAAAAAAAAAAAAGAAACACTGATAGAAGATTGGAAGGCAAGAGGAAGAAAGAATCCAGGGTATCCGTTTTCTGCATCTCAATTTCTTCATTTCTCAAATGAGAATAATAGTTATCTCGTAGAGTATACTTAAAGATAAATGTGTAAAGAGTTCAAGTAATATAATAATACCTGGCATATAATAATGCCTCAGCAAATTAGTTTTTCTCATTATTTAAGTACTTTCTAAAATTTTTCATAATGACTTTATAATCTTTGAAAACTTCTCTGCTAATTGCATTAATTTGAAAATGTTATACAGAAACATACTTCCAGGCTATCATTCCCAACCATGAAAATATTTCCAATTGTATGAATAGAGACAACAGTGATTAATAAGTCTATATATCTACAGTGTGTGATAAATTATAAAAAATGTATTAATCGACAGTTTTAAGATCATATATTTTGGGAACCGACCACCAATAATTTAAATAAGTTACTGAAGAGGACCCTAAAGAATTTGGCCTGTGCACTGACACTAATAAAGAAAGATTTAATAGTAAATAAAATATACATCCATTTTATTTTTCTAATTTAATCAATCTCAACTCAACAATAAAATTTTACACACATATTATATATGTATATATGTACATATATATAATATATATGTAACTGTTTATATTTGTTTTGCTCATTTGACAAAATGCTAAGTATTTTTCATTGTGTTCTATGATATTCATAAGAAGCTTTATGGTCCTAAACAAATACCTTTTAGAGAGCATCCTTTAGTTAACTGAATTTTTGTAAGGATGGACAGCATTAAATTATATAAAAAAATGTTTTTGATAAAAAAATACTGTGTATTACTGATTAATAAAGGGGAAATCTAAAGTTAAAACTACAATAAAACAATAAGTGATTCAGGTTAAAGTTGGAGGTTTAGAATATGTAATAAAACTTTTTATCTATATTGGCCTTTAAATCCAGAGAAATTCATCCTGCCCCTCCCCCTTATATCAATTTTTGAACTACTTTGTACATGAAAATTAATGAGCTGCAATAGGATGAAGATCAGAATATAATAAAAGAAAAAATGAGAAAGAATTACAGAGAATACCCTTGAATAAACTGTGGAGAAGAAAATCAGAATTTGGCAAAAATCTCTAGCTCCATTTGTGAAGTACCATGTCAAGCCCCAGTATGTATATGTAGAACTCAATGCTTCTACAAAAATAAGTCTTAAAACACTGATCTGATAAAAAGAATATCTTGACAACAAAAGATAATTGTTCATTTTCATATATTCAATTAAAAGAGTTCTTTTAGGGGGCTTCCCTGGTGGCGCAGTGGTTGAGAGTCCGCCTGCCGATGCAGGGGACACGGTTCGTGCCCTGGTCGGGGAAGATCCCACATGCCGCGAAGCGGCTGGGCCCGTGAGCCATGGCTGCTGAGCCTGCGCCTCCGGAGCCTGTGCTCTGCAACGGGAGAGGCCACAACAGTGAGAGGCCCGCGTACCGAAAAAGAAATAATAATAAATAAATAAAAGAGTTCTTTTATATCAAATTCCTAATTAATTCCCAAAATATTTTAAAATGTCTTTTAAAAGAACAATTTAGGAAAGTTTTATGATGACTATTATACTAATTGCTTCATACAACATAGTCAGGTTTAGAAGATAAATGCTTTAAACTGATCATTAAAAAAACTAGTTTCTTGCACCTTATCTCACCCTTTATAATCCACACATCACACTCTACCATATTTATCTTCATTATTTTTCTGTAGATCATTCTAATGCTTAAAAACTCCTTATCTCACACTTCCTGGGTTCTATTTTGTTGCTCCTGACCCCCTCTCCCACCCACTCGCCCACACACACAACTTCAAAGCCCTGCCTTTTTTGCCTGAGTGAAAAGGACTTCCCTCTCTAAACTGTCAGTTGATTTCACTTGGCCTCTGTACCACCCACCCAGAGCCTAGCATTTTCTACTTAGGATTGTTATTTTCCCCTCTCCCCTTCTGGACTGTGAGCTCTGGAAGAGCAAAGGCTTTCTATCATTGCACCAGTACTTGGTATGGTGCTTGGCACATAGTAGGACCACAATAAATATTTTCAAATGAATGAATATTTGTATATGAAGATGTGGATCCAGATGCCAATTCTGCAGAGGATTGGACAAATCATTTGATTTCAAAAGGCCTTAAACTGTCTTACCTCTAAAGTGGGAAAAATAATAACATCTGTATTTCTTCCTTACAGGGATGTTGTCAAGATTCCATGAGGTCATATATGTGAAAGAAATTTCTTTACTTGAAATGTGTTACACAAATGCTTTTATTATACTTTTTTATATTCCTCCACAATGCTTAATATACAGTACTTTGCACATAGTGCTTTGCATGCAATAAGTATTCAATGAAGCATGCTGAATGATTGAAGACGGAGAAAAAATCCATGTCCATTATCACTGCCATTCTGTCCCCCTTTGAAAACTGTGATGGCTGAATAGCTGCCTTTTTCTCTTCTCTAGACATTAAGCAACCTGACCTTTACTTCAGCAATCTATTCATTGAGGGCTAAGGATTACAAGGCTGCTATGGTTCTGAATTGTTAGTAACTCTTTGATCTAAGTACTAAGTAAAGTACAGTGGTTTAACTGTACACTGTTCTTTCTTTACTTCCCATTCTCACAGTGAACCCAGTGTCAGCTGAAACACCAACCTTACTGAAAAGTATCTCTCATGATTGCATTTTAAGGACTGTACATTATTCAAGACTAGAATCTATCCCTTGACTGTGTTTCATTATTCGTCATTAATTACTAACAATTATTCAATAAATTGCACGTTATTTCATTACTCATAAATATAACCCTTCATTATGTCATTACTCATAAACATAACTATTTTTCTAAAAATGATTTCAGAAACCATTTTTTTTAATAATTTGGTGTGTAGGTGGTAATTATTTTAAAAATTTACATTTTCTAAAATATGGTTAAATCTGGCACTTATAAATTTGAAAAAAAAACATAAGTCTGATAAGCGAAAAGGAAGAAACTGGATAACTTACACAGTACATATGTAGGGTTTTCCCATAAAATTTATCATGAAACCAAAATGGTAACCATTAAGAAAACAATTATTAATTTCATCTACTCTTTTTTTAAAAGCATATTTGCATCTTATTCTTAGTACAATACTCAACATTTTCACAAAAGAATCATACACACACACACACACACACACACACACACACACACACACAAACTCTCCATATTATATTGTATTCAGAAGAGAAAAGTCATACTCAGAGCTTAGGCAAAATTGATTAATATATTAAATATTACAGTATTAATATATTAAAACTATTAATTTATTAATATAAAACTAATATAATTAATTATATTAATTAATTTTATATTAATTTATAATTGATATAAACCTATTAATATATTAAAATTGATTAATATATTAAATATTACAGTATTTTTATTGATACTTATTATGGAACTGCCACACGATTCAGCCAGGCTGACAGGCACAAGGGAAGAGGTAGAAGTGGGAAGCCCACTGAATGTCTGGTCAGATGACGGAAGGTTGTGTGTCTGAGTATCAACCCTTCAACCAAACTAGTTAGAAATAAAAATAAAGTGCAAATTCTAATGACCTCTGTGTCTGGCATTATACCAACTGGTTTTACATCAATGCTAACAATCAGGCTGTGAAGTATTTTACTTATTCTCATATTATAGATAAAGAAACAGAAGCTTTGAGAAGTTAAATAACTTGTCCTGGGTCCCAAAGCTAGTGAAGAGGTATGTCTAAAACCAGAACTTCTGTGTTTAACTACCATCCTATACATTAGTTAGCAGTTAAACTAACAGATCGGTTTAGATTAGAGCAAAGCGGAACTGTGTTTCACCAGGGGATGAATCATGAATGTGAATATTTTAGATCTTAATTCTCATCTGCAAGCCCTGGTTCAGCACTCCAGGTCCAGGACCAAGTCTGACTTTAATTTGGGGAGATGTAAAGCATACTCAAAAGAGCTCAATTTACCCTGCCATTTGAAGGGTCCTGACTGTACGTCTTACCCTAACAGCCAAGCTTCTATCTTGTGCTTGGCAGTAAATCTCTACCTTGAACCCCAGTTCTGATAACTAAGTCCCTGTTATGCCCCCTTGTTGCTGGTCAAAATATTCTGCCCAGGATCTCAATGTTGATCACATTCCAGGGCTGCAGTGCTGCCCTTGGATATCAGGCTTAAGGCATGGTCCTTCCTCTAATTGTGCCATCTCTAATTTAATAGGTCCAACTCTCTTGACCCGGATACTCTTTTTTCTTACCTACTTGGCTTTTAGACCATTAAAGTTATTTATACTTTGACCTACCTAGGTCACAGTATATTGCTATCTATCACTGTGCTCTCTGATCATCTTTCATGGCTCTCAATTAAACAAGGACAGGCTTAGCCACACCCATTAGTGACAATAAGATACTGGTTTTAGTGTTGGTAATTTATTTAAATGGTCTGATCTATGTGGGGAAAATGAAAATGCAGTCCCTCTCCTCTCACTATAAACTTTAGTTATTGGTGGTTTAAAAGATAAATTACTGCATTGAAACTATTTTGCTAATTTTCTTGTTAGTCTGAAAGACATTTACCAAGGAGTGCCATCTAGGCACTCAGATGAGAATTTATTTTTTAATTAAACCCCAAATATGATCTGGATGATTTTAATGTGTTCTAAGTAGAAAGGGATTTTTTAACCCTCTACTCTTTACATTTTTAGTTTTGTTTTGGTTTGTTTTTGTTGTTATTGTTTTTGGCTAGTGGCAAGGGAGGTAAAGGGGTTGGTGGAAGACTACTGAGAAATGATATCCTTTGATGAAATAACTTTGTGCTCAATAAGCAACTGAATGCGCTATTGTGAGCATTCCAGGGCATGACCTGAAGACAAAGTAACACATAAGAGCATGAATATGATGGTTCTAGAGACATGGTTAGAATATGCAAACCTTTTACACATTTCTTGGCCTAGCTCTGAAATTTATTCAGCTTGGAGAAGGATATAAATGCAAAATAAAACAATCCTCTTAGGAAACAATTCTCTCTGTCTCTCCGGTCAAAAATTTCCTGGGTATTTTAAATCTTAGCATGATACTATAGAAATGGAGAAAGTAAGCAAGCACTGAATGGAAAAAATACCTAGTCTAAAATTAATCTTATGACATATGTGAGCTATCTCAGTTCTCAAATCCTTCCCACAATCATACTCACATTTTCTCATCTCTAATGAAAGCAGTCAAAGTTCTGGAGATAACGTTGAAAGACTCTAATTGCCTTTATGGGAGCATTTTCATGAGATGATGAAAAAAATCAGGAGTTATACCTTAAACTGGAATTTTGTCTTTCATATAAAAGACACAAAAATCCACTTTTTAAAAAAATGTGATAAAGGCAGGTAATAGGTGCAGCTCTATTCAAGCACTCCAGTTACCAAAAGTTAAATAAACTAATACTAATATCACCTCAGAAATTTAAAAGAGTGGATTTAAATAGATTTCAGCTATTGAAAAATGTGCATGAACCATGTAGCCTCCTTCTCAGAAAAATAAGGTGGAACTCCAACACACTTTGATGTAATTTGTACATTGGAAACTGACCACTGATGGTTAACTCCATGATAATGATTGGTTACTATCACTGGTTCACAAACTAATTCTTTAACATTCTGTAAGCTCCTGCACTCTGTGTACCTACAACATACACACACACACACACACACACACACAAACCCAGACCCCTGCTGTTTCATCCTTTTGGAAATGTTGCAACTAACACTGGTTCAAAATCCCCAGACTTTAAACAATTATATTTATTGGACACCTTCCAAGTGACAAATATTCTTGAGTTACATAAGTTATGTTTAATACTCCCAAGAATCTGTACGGTGGTTATACTTATTTTCATTTTACAAATATGGAAACAAGGGCACAGAATGAATAGCTTTGCACAAGATAACACATTTGGAATTTGCATCCACATAAATGACACTGATTATACCTGAAATAGAAAATGATTTACCTGCCTTATCTACTTGCACTTCCAAAGCTGTCTGATTATGAGCCTATCCAAGAGCATCTGCCAAGAATCAGACTGAGTGTGGCATTCCCCATACCTGGACTCGATCTGTGAACATCTGATCCTATTCCACTGCCCATCCGTGACCCAGATTATCAGTATTCCCCATATTGTCTCTGGATTGGTGCCCTTTTCACCTGCTCAATCAGTGCCTAGCAGAGTCCCTGCCGTATAGTAGGTACTTGATAAATATTTGTTCAATGAGTCAATAAATAAATTAGTGCTCTATGGCTAACCCCAGCTACATGGAGGAGAGAGGGGCAGTGGAAAGAAAATGTTAACCCAATTGTGTATGTCATCCTTTGAAACCCAAACTAATTTTCACACTCTGCGAAGCCCTTCCTTAGCCACCAAGCAGTGTCATGCAGAATTTTCTCTGTTCCTTGTACATTTTATACCATCAGAGTGTTTAACCATCTCTGTCTCTCACTAGAGAGCAGTGTTCCCAGGGCCTGGAACGTAGTAGGATGCTCAACTACTGTTAAATGAATGGGGAACGATGAGAGAAATGCCTATATTTCATCAGAGGCAGCAGCAATTGGCGAATTGTCCAAGAGATGGAATAAGCTTAGACCAGAGGGAGTCTAGGGAGCCATCTGGGACCTTAAGAATTAGAAAGTTTTTATAAAGCAGAGGACATCAATGTCAAATATAGCACTGAAGAGAAAGAGACTGAGCACTAAGAAAAGAAAGAACGGGAGCAAGAACCGTGCCTCATATGTTCACCTCTTATCTCCAGGACCCAGCCCTGAGTCAGCATTTGTTAGCCATTCATTAAATGTTTATTAAATGACCACCAAGTGAGTGCACCGGTGACTTCTGTAATAACAGTGTCAGTGGAATTTGCAATATCAGAGTCAGTGGATAAATAAATGGATTTTGATGAAGAACAGAATGGTGAGGCAAAGTATGTATTCTCCCTCACCCACTATGCCTAGAAAATCAATAAATAGGGGTTGGTTGACAGATTTACATCTGCTCCTCTCTGAAGTGTGCATCTCTGTTTGAAAAAAGACACTGACCACTCTGAACAATGATGTAGGCCATAGAGAACAGTTCCTAAGTAAAGGGGATAACAAGTCAGATTTATAATTTAGTCTAGTGTTTCCCAAGCATTTTCAGAGTATGACACAAATAAGAAATTATAATCTCTATATCATATATTAAGGCCAAAGACAATGTTACTTACAGCTGGACACTGAAAGTCGTAGCCCAGGAGATTATATATCCCAGGCACCCCAATGGATAAAGCAAATCTGTAATCCATGCTCATCATGCAAGCTGGGAAACACCGGTTTGGTAAAAAGTTGGGGGAACTGGCCAATCTGTCAGAAAGGCCTTTTTAAGTGTAAGACACAAATATATTACAAAGTTAAAAAAAAAAAGAACTTTGCATTTACCTGTTATTGTAGATCAGGGGTCCCCAATGCCCGGGCCACGGACTGGTAGCACAGAGCAGGAGGTGAGCAGCGGGTGAATGGCAAAGCTTCATCTGCCGCTCCCCATCGCTCCCCATTGTTCGCATTACCGCCTGAACCATCCCCCCACCCCACCCCCGCATCCGTGGAAAAACTGTCTTCCATGAAACGGGTCCCTGGTGCCAAAAAGGTTGGGGACTGCTATCATAGACTGCCAGGGAACCACAATATTTGAACAGAACTGGATTGATTTTATCCAGGATTATTAAATCTTCTTTGGCCTTCCTTCACTTTATACTCTGAAAACCACGTTCTCTAAAGTCTTACTGGCCCATACTTTGGTTCTTAGAGTCTCATTTAAACATCTTTGTTCTCTCTTCTTTTTTTAATAGATCTTTATAGATCTATTTAATAGATCTTTAATAGATCTTTATTGGAGTATAATTGCTTCACAAGACTGTGTTAGTTTCTGTTGTACACCAAAGTGAATCAGCCATATGCATACATATGTCCTCATATCCCCTTCCTCTAGAGCCTCCCTCCCACCCTCCCTATCCCACCCCTCTAGGTCATCTCAAAGCACCGAGCTGATCTCCCTGTGCTATGCTGCTGCTTCCCACTAGTTACCTATTTTACATTCGGTAATGTATATAGGTCGATGCTACTCTCACTTTGCCCCAGCTTCCCCCTCCCACCCCGTGTCCTCAGGTCCATCCTCTATGTCTACGTCTTTATTCCTGCCCTGCCCCTAGGTTCATCAGTACCATTCTTTGTTCTCTTGGTAGATGTTTTAAAATTTTTCATTACAGAAAATTTCAAACATATTCCACAACAGAGACAGACTACTATAATGAACCTCAATCACCAGCTTCAAAAATTATTAACTCGTGACCAATCTTACTCCACCATTTTATTTCCTCCCTTTCAGACATCGTATTATCTGCATTATACCTCTCTAAAAGTTAGGTATTCTTTTTAAAATGACCACATACTATTATCACATCTTTTAAAATATCATTTATGATAATTCCTTAATATCATCAGACAGTTCTATTCATATTTTCTAAATTTTTCATAATTTTTGTAATTTGCAGCAAGATCCTAACATAATCCAGACATCGCAACTGGTTAGTATACTAATGTGTCTCTGAAGTCTCTTTAGTCTATTTTTTTTTTATTCTTTCAGTTCTTTGTTAAAGGTACCTTTTCTCTAGCAGAGTTTCTCCCCATAACCCAGAATATGCTGATTGTATTCCTATAGCCGGATTCAACATGTTCCTAGGCTGTATTTCCAGGAAATGAGTAGTCACATCTAGAGCTCATTATGATGTACATGTTATTGCTGTTGGTAGTTTTACCTAACCTGGTCATATTTTGGAATTCATACTTCATCAGCTAGTTTTGTTACAGGTATTTTCTATAGGTTTGGGGTCTTGCTATCCTAGCTGCTTTTTTGGTTTTTTATGGTGAATTCAGGAAAATTTTTAAACTAGCTATCATCATTACCACATTCTAAAAATATTTCTTAAAATTTACTTTATTTTTTAAAGTTTCAAGAGATATTGCTTTAGTATTTATTTTGAGTTTGAGTATGTTAATGACAGTTCTCTTATCTTAGATTTCCTCTAACTTACATGACATATGGATGCATATTAAAGGAAAAGCATGCTCGGGGATTCTTGGTGTTGACAAACTATTTTCATCATAATTTTTCTTATATTTATGTAACACTAAACAGGAATGAAATCCTTTGAATTTCACTCTCATAGAATCTTAAAAATAAAACAAATTTACAAAATAAATTAAAAGAAAATTGTCAGGGTTTAAAATGCTCAGTAATGATTAATTTCTCTCCCTCCCAAAGTGGAAACCAATCAAGAGAAAGAGACAGACAGATGGAAATCAAAACATCATCTTTCATACTGATAAGGCAGCTAAAGAACACGGCTCAGTGTTAGGATAAGCATTCCTTGCCCTCGCCCTTCCAAGTCCAAACCTCGGGACAACATACTTGTACAAAGTTTGGGTCTACTGCGCAGCCACAACCTATAATGAATCAGTGCTTATTATCCCTCAACAAGGTAATTCACTCCACTTCTGTGGACAAGAATGAGGGTTGGAACAAGATGTCAGGAGTGTTTCTTTAATGGGCATATATCCACACAGAAATAGGGAGGGGGAGAAATTTCCTCTCACTGAAATTACAAAACAAGTACCAATCAATTTAACTACATTAAGTTAATGTGATATATAATATTTTTCTAAAACTGAGTGAACTAGTAGAAAGCTGTATTTGTCTACAGTATTTATATGTTTTATGTCAGTTGCTACTGGCTTGATTATTATTGCTTTGAGCATATCTTGATCATTGATTAATTTTCATTATTTTCCCTTTTTAATGACAAACTCCTTTGGACAACCAATTGGTCACTTTCTGTGACAGAGAACATATTAGTATACCAAAATGCAATACCAATGTTTCTTAAATATTGCTTACGAAAATATCTTCACTGAACTGCAAAGCATAAAGAAAGAAATGTTGCAATTAGTACAAAGATAGCATCCACACAATCTCCCAGCACATTCATATGCAAGATAAACATCCTATGGTACATATTCTTTTGTATTTGACATCCCTATAGCAGTGTCCTGTGATGATTCAATTCTCGCAACTCTTCTCAATTCAAACTAGGGCAAAACTTTTGCATTAATTATGGTGATGTCAGTTGACTATCACTTTGTTCCAATGTAAATGTAAAGTCAACAGAAAATCAGCATCCAGATAATCTAGAATATTTTATGTCAATTACTTTACATCATCAAATAGAAAATCTAAACATTCTCCTTATATTCATGGATAATGAAAACTAAGTTGTCAAGGTTCCAGGTATCTGTAGATGCCAGTTTCAGAAGTACTGGGCAGAGAAGGGGAATACACAAATATCTGAGGTTGAATACATGGATGACAAAATGCGGTAATACAGCAAGTGATAAAATTCAAACATATCCAAAGAAAACTAAGAATTCACATACTACCAAAGGCAAACATCTCTAAAATGGGAGCAAAAGGCTCTCTCTTCCCATCCCGTTCAAAAATGGTCTACTATGGAATAGGGATTGTTAAGTAATGGAAGGGAGGCTGAAGAGAACAAAGATAAGGACATATACAAAATCTACTGTAGAGTTACTGAATCAGCCCAGAGACATTGCACAGTCTAATCTCAACATGAGATGAGAAGTTTGTTCAGTCTTCTCGAGGATGAACTGGTCTCTTTTTGTCTGTAGGTCACTGTGTGATTCTAAGGGACCACAGTTACAGCATCATGATGGCAGGAACATAGATTATCTTCACAAATGTTCCAGACCAGAATCCAGAGCTTAACTGCATCACCTATCTCTCATTTCCTCTGTTAACAGGTTGTTTGGCAAACAAAATCAGGGCCACAGGAATGGTCCATTGCCATTCTGTGGTAAAATCTCTGTCCTTCTGTTAACAAAATTGCTAGTCTTTTAAATGTTAAAATGGCCAGTCCTGAAGTCTGATTTGCTAACCAGATGATATAGGCCAAAAGAAGAGAATTCTGTATACAGGCTGGTAAGAAGGGCCACATGTTTGTATGAGAGAAGGATGGAAAAAACTACAAAATTAAGCCTAAATGTTATAACAATGCTTCTAAACTTCTTATTCCTCTATACTACATTTAATCAACATTGTCACATTTTATCCAAGATAATGAAATGTTTCCAAGTAAATGTAATCCCCAACATGTCATCAAGCTATATTTCAAAAGTGTTTGTAAATCAGTTACTTGGAACTTGTAGCCAGATAACCCTCACAGCTGCTTAGAACTCAGATATAATTTCTCATATAAAAAAAGCTGATAAATCATGTAGGTACAATGATATTATTAGAATTACCGTTCAACTTCATGTGGATAAAAGAGACTTCTGTGGACCTAACCACCATTTATAACAAGGAGGTGGCAAGGGATAAACAGATTATATGAATTTGAATGTTCACAGCTGGACTGAACTCATTTTTAACACATTCAAAGAGGTTATTGGTGATTCCAATGAGTTGCCCTAAAACTTAAAGTTGCCATCTGAGAATGAAACTTCAGAAATAACCAGAAATAACGAAATTAATTCTCAGTAAAAATAACACACTCCAAGAGGTATATACCTGAGTCTACTTGGACACTTTCAAGTCTAAGCAAAATAACTAATGTACAAAGCCAGGAAAATATGTCTGAAAACAAAAGAAAGTTCTACCCTAGATACGGGTATTATGAAACTGCCTGCAGGAAGAGAATGCGGTCTGTGTGAAGTCTCAAAAAAAGGGGTAGTCATAGGTCAGGTCCCTGCAAGTTTTTGTAAAACACCACCAATGGCAAAGCAATACTCAGTTTGCAAGGCACAAACATCTGGTCACTAAAATAACTGACTTCAAATATTCATTTACTCCAAAAATATCTCTTGAGTGTGTATGATGTTCTCAATGGTGTTTTAGGCAACAGGGACAGTTTAGTGATTAAACGGGATAACAATTACGTTCTAGGTGGAATAGAAATAAAATAAACAAAACAAAAAAAAAGAAAATATTTGGCTATGTTTGATGATGAGCAATCCTATTGGGGAAAAAATAGAGAAAAGAAGGAGAATAACGAAGAGGTAGAGGGGTATAATTCTAAATAGGTTGATTAGGGAATTCTAAATAGGTCTAACAGAGAAGGTGACTTAAAATTAAACCTGCTGATGGTAAGAGGAGCAATGTGGATACCAGTTGCAAGAAACAAAGAATGAAGAAAACAGAAATGCTAAGGCATTGGGGTAAAAGCATGCCTGGGGTGTCTGAGAAATAGCAAGGACACCACTATGTCTGGAATGCTTGCATCAGGAAAAAAGAAGCAACTGAGGCTAGTCTATGTAGGCCCTTATAGACTATCCTCAGGAGTTTGGCTCTTACCCAGGGTCAAATGGAAAATCACTGCAGAGGGTTAATATGATCTGACTTGCATTTTGACAGCATTACAATGGGTACTCCGTCAACATTAAACTGGGGGGAGGAGTGTGTGCAGGTTGTAAGGAACAAAGCAGAGAAAACAGATAGGGAGCTACAATATTCCAGGCACAAAATAATAATGACAAGCACCGTTAATGGTGACAAGCCTGGTGGCAGTGGAAATGATGACAAGACGTTGGATGATTTTGATGGTCGAACTGACAGAATTTCCTGAGAGATTGGGTGATATGCAAAAGAAAGTGAGACGTCAAGGATGCCTCCAAGATATTTAGCATGATCCACTGACAAGGCAGGGCTGCAGTTATCTGAGGTGGGGCAACTTGGAAAGAATATATTTGTGAGACTGACAAGAGTTCACAAGACTGTTCTGTGGCTGAGGCAAACAAACACTTAAAAATCTCCATCTGCCTGTGTGTTGATTCCACGCTCACCAGGAAAGCTTTCAATCATTAATGCAATCCACCCAATGGTATTAGGGAGACAGTACCCAGGATAACAAATGTGAGTATTTTAGTCATAATAAAGTTTATCTTCTATCACTTTACAAGAGGGTGTTCCATCTACACCCTCGCTTGAGAAGTCTGAAATCATTCTCATATTCATTTCTCTCTATATAATATGTCTCATATTCTCTGACTGTTTTTAAGTATTTATGTTTATCGCTAGACTTTGGCAATTTAATTTTGATGTGTGTGTGTGTTTTTCTTGTGTTTATCCTATATAAATTAAACAAAATAAATTTATTATTAAAATCTTAGTAACTACAAAAATTTCAAACCCAGATGGCTTCACTGAAGATTTCTATCAAATATTTATGTAAAATATAATACTAATGCGACATAAACTCTTTTAGATATGTGAAGATGAGGGACTACTTCCAACACATTTTATGAGTCCAGCATAACTCAGATACCTTAGCCAGACAAAGAAAGAAACAAGAAAACTACAGATCAATATCCTTCATGAATATAGATACAAAAAACTCAAGATATTTTTGGAAATAGAATCCAGCAATATACAAAAAGGGGTACTACACCATAACCAAAAAGGTTTTATCCCAGAAATGCAAGGTTAGTTTCACATTCAAAAATCAATCAATGTAATTCACCACATTAATAAAATAAGATATATATTATCATCTCAATAGACACTGTAAAAAGGATACCTGATTTTAAAATGTTTTAAAACAATCAAAAAACTAGCAACAGAAGACATACTTATCAAAACTCCTTCTAATAATGAAAGAGTGAATAATTTCCCCTTAATATTCAGTAAAGTAAGTAAGGATTCCAATCTCACCACTTCTATTCAACAGTATAATAGTAATCCTAGCCATTGCAGCAGGTGAGAAAAGGAAGTAAAAGATATACAGACTAGAAAGAAATAATTAAATTCCTAAATAAGTTAGAAAAAAATGCTTATAGAACAAATAAGTTTAATAAGATCTCAAGATTTAAAGCCAATATTTAAACATCAAGTTTATTTTTATATACTAGCAACAAACAATTGGAAATGCTTTTTAAAATATGAAGAAAGAAAAGGAAAAAAGAAAAATAATAATAAAATAGTCTCTAAAACCATGAATTATTCATTGATAAATTGAACAATTTATATGTAGACTTGTACAATGAAAGCTACAAAGCACTGGGGGGAAGAAATTTAAAAAGACCTAAATAAGTGCAAAAACATACTATGTTAATGGAATACAAGGCCAAAATTGTTCAGATGTAAGTTCTTCCCAAATTGACCTACAGATTCAACTCAATCACAATTTAAATCTCAGCAAACTCTTTTGCAGACTTTGACAATATGATTCTAAAATATGTGTGAAAATGCAAAAAAAAAAAAAGCTAGACTATGTATGAAAATGGAAAAAATAAATAAATTTGAAAAAAAAAACATATGAAGGAATTATACTGTTGGACTGCAAATTTTACCATAGAACTACTGTAGTCAATACAGTGTGGTACTGGCATAAGGATAAAACATAGATTAATGGAACAGATCAGAGAATCCTTAAATAGACAAGGCATACATAGTCTATTGATGTTCAACAAAATGCCCAAGGTAACTCAATGGAACAAAGAAAGTCTTTTCAACTAGTAGTGCTAGAACAATTCAGTGTCCACATGTGAGGGGAGGGGTGGATTCATATTCATATCTAGATAAACCTCAATCTTTATCTCACCCTATACAGAAAAATTAACCTGAAATGGATCACAGACCCAAATGTAAAAGCTAACTCTCTAAAACTTATAGAATAAAATATGGGAGAAAATATCTGTTATCTGGGCAAAAATTTATTAGATTGAACAGAAAATCACTGTTTAAGAAAAACTGTTAAATTGGACTTCACCAAATTTTAAAAGTACTTCTCTTTGAAACACATAATTAACAAAATGCCAAGGCAAGACACAGACTAGGAGAAAGCATTATAATACATGTATATGACAATGGATCTTTTTCCAAAAAAAGCAAAACAAAACAAATATATATATATACATATATGTACATACACATACATATATATATACCACATGTATGTACGTACAGACATACATACCTACACACACTCTTACAACTCAGTTATAAGAAGACAAAAAAAGCCTACTTTTTTACTTTGGTGTTTGTTTGTTTGGTTTTGGTTTTTTGGCCATGCTGCACGGCTTGTGGGATCTTAGTTCCCTGACCAGGGATTGAACCAGGGCCGTCGGCAGTGAAAGCGCCAAGTCCTAACCACTGGACCACCAGGGAATTCCCAAAAACCTACATTTTTAAATGAACAAAATACTTGAACAACACATCAAAAAAAGATACACAAATGGCCAGTAAGCAAACCAAAAGCTTATCTTTCACCATCAGGGAAATGTTAACTAAAACCAAAAAGATATACCATACCAAACTCACTGCAATAGTTAAAAGTAGAAAGACTGATAATGCCAAGTGTTAGTAACGATGTGGGGCAACTGAAACCCTCATATGCCACTGGTTGGTGGGAATGTAAATGTTAAAACCACTTTGGAAAACAGTTCGGAGGTTTCCTATATAGTTAAACATACAGTAGTAACATAGGACTCAGCAACTCCACTTCTATGGATTTATCAAGTGTGCCAGTTATCAGTTTATCGACTCCCAGCTCCATATTCACATTTCATTGTCTGCTCTGTGATAATGGAGCTTAACCCTGTAAATATTTCTCCTCTGCCAGAGGGCACAACATAAGGCTTTGTAGTACAGGGTTCTGGAAAAACAGTGGAGAAAGAAGAGGTTTCTCTTTCTGGTGCTGGTGTACTCCTCACGTCAGGCTCCTGAAGTACACACAATGCTTCCCTGAGGTGCCCAGGGGTCAAAAGCATATGGCACCTTCTTGTGAGCAGCTTCATGTAGCACTTTGTAGTAGAATGCCACTGTCAAGGCACCTCACTGTGAACAGATTCCCCCAGGACCCATATAGTTGCTTCCCTAGCAGTGCCACCTGCTAAGCACCTTCCCTTGAACAGCTTTCCCTGGCAGCAGACAAAAGTATCACTGGCAAGGGGACTCCACTTGACCAGCTTCCCTCAGCACCCCCTTAGGATGCTTCCCTGTTGAGTGCCACTGCATGCCCCTCTTGGTGAACATCTTCTTCCCTTGATACCCCAGACAGTGATTTCCCATTGAGTGTGGCCATCTAGGCACCTGCCCTTGAACAGCTTCCTAGCCCCCCTTGGGTATCTTTGCAGTGAGTTCCAGAGTACAGCATCTCCCTGTGGACACTGCCCTCCCTCTCCAGCACTCCTGAAGGCAGATATCAGGCACCTCATGGATAGTCTCCACCTTCCGTTGAGCCACGAACATGCCCTCTCAAATGAGCCCTGGATCTCAGCTCAGGAAGGGGAATGGTCTCCTCCGTGGGTGCTCTGTCTCAATCCTAGGGGCAATGGCTGCTCCCTATTATGCTAATCCTGTATTCCTTAGAATTTTCTTTACCTCTTAATAGCCAAGTTCCCATTACCCCAATCCTCTAATAAAATCTCCTAGTAATAATTACCTGCTATTTTTATGATTTTAACAATATTTCTCCATGTTCAAATTACTGTGTGGTTACTATCTCTTGATTGAACCCTGACTAGTATACCAAGACAAACGAAAACTTACATCCACAAAAAGACTTGTACATAAATATTCAGAGTAGCTTCATTTATGATAGCTAAGAGTTGGAAACAACTCGAATATTCATCATCAGGGAAGTGGTTAAACGATTTATAGTATATCGATACAATAAAATACTGTCAGCAATAAAAATGAACGAACTAATGATATGTGAAATGACATGAATGAATCTCAGAAATATTTTGTTGAACAAGAGAACCACCCACAAAAGAGTATATATTACATGATCCCATTGATATGAAACTTAAGAAAGAAAATTTAATCTACGGTGAGAGAAAGCCTGTCAGTGGTTGCCTGACGCTAAGAGTAGGGCATGGGAAGTGACTGGAACTTGGCATGAGGGACTCAGGAATAATGGAAAGTTCTACACGTTAACGGTGGTTGATTTTTCACAGTTCTATACATTTGTAAAATTCATCACACTGCACCTTAAAAACTAGTCAATTTTACTGTTTAAAAATTATACCTCATAGTTGATTTAAAAATTAATGAGTTCACAAATTGATTAATAATACATTAGTCCCTGTTCATTCAATTTTGGTGATGTTGTCCCCCTGAGCTTACTCAACTCTTAATATACTGACAAAACTGAGTTTCCAGATATTCAAAACTAAGGACTTGGTACTGCATGATGATTTTATACTAAAGAAGTTCCATTTGCTAGACTTTCCCTTGATACTCTCTCTTTCTGAGTTCTCTCTGTGCTCCGATTACATTAAGGTGGGAATGACAATAAAGCAGGGACAGTGAATGCAGCTGTGTCACTCACATACAGGCTACTGAGACTGTAGAAAAGCATGGTACCTCACCAAGGCCCCACACTTTAGAGACGTCCAATCTGCTCCAGTCAGACAGTGATTGAGAGACATCCAGTAAGGAGGAAGGCTAAGAAAAGACCCATGGTTGACAAAACAATAGTTTTAAACAAAATCATAATTTTATTCCTCTCCTGGTTAAAAACACTTAACGACTTCACAACTCTCCCTAAATTAAATTAAATTGAAGCTCTTCATCCCAGCATTCAGGGCCCTCCACGGCGCATCCCAAATATTTCTCCTTTCTACAGCTTACCTCTCTATGCCACAACCAAACTGGACTGTTTCTTTGTGTCCAAGCATGTCCTATGGTTCCTCACCTCAAGGTTCATTCTCTAAAATCTCACGATCTTTCCCTATATCCATTTGTTGAAATATAATTTATCAAATCTTTAAATATTCAACCAAGTCTCCTGATGCTGTTGTCAGTCCTGACAAGCTTTGAAGAGTGCAGAGCTCATGGAAAGAGGCCAGTCTCTCCTCATCTTGTGCTTTTTTCTTTCTGGAACTAAGTAAGAGAGGCTCCCAGAGACTTGTTCATACAGATTAAGAAGTCCTAACGTCCACCCTGGCTGGATAGAGAGAGAACGTGCAGGCCAGCTTGAGTGCCATCATGGAGTTGCCAAGACAATGCAGAACAAAGACCCCAAATTTATAGGGATAGGTGACCACAGAGCCTGAGGCCCTTTTCTGGAAAAGAGATTTCTGAAGCCAGAAAGCCCACTGAAGTAGCCAGGCCAGCAAGGTTTAAAGACACTATAGTACAGTGCATTTTGAAGAACAAGAAGAGAACTCTCTTCTTTACATTCTAAGCCCACCAGAAGGCACAGAAGAGAACCTTGAGGGTTCTCGTGAATTCTTCCAATGGCACACCCATCCAGAGAAGGGAGATGCAGAGCTCAAGAAAGATTTGACTTCCCCAGTCTAAGGGGTCCCTGGAGACAAAGGGAGCAGGCATAAAGCTAACCATTACCTAAAAAAGACCATAGGCACAGCATCTGTGTGGACATCCCTGCACACTAACAGGCCACTAGGATCAGCCATATCCAAGATGGACTACAGTGACAGCAAAGGCACTTTCCAGCATCACCAACATAAAACCAGCTATACTACAAGAGCTCTGTCTTCCTCCATTCTGCCCACCTTTCCCCAAACCAAAAGAGCTTAACCTTGATGAATAAAGTGGTGAAGGTATCTCTGAGGCAGATGTGCCTCACCCCTACAATAAAGTCAGGGTTACAGCTCTAGCCCACAGTATAGAAGGAGGGGGCCTTGATTCAGATATGAGAATGAAGTCTTAAACTAGACTAAACTAAGTTTTAGTAGCTGAAAATGACTAAAAAGTTATAGAATCTATCCAGGTTATTGTTAAGGGATGCTAACAGGGGTTTCACACAGCATAGTTAAATATTTAGACTTGAAAAAATAAAGGTATTTCATATTTATAGTGTAATGAATGTATATACCTCAACAAATCATTTACAAGTGTTGACAACTGTGGAAAGAAGTACGTCATATAAACTCACCTCTGAAAACTGCCAAAGATGCTATGTTGGAGGTTCTGTTGGATGCTGAGATATTTATTATCCAGAGAAGGATAAATTGTTTGCAATACTAATTAAAGAGTCTGTCATGTCATAGAAACCCAGAACACAGAAATGATAGGTGGAGGGGCGCCTTAGCCAGATGGGGGGGTGAGCAGAATTCTCCATGGCAATTACAAATTCAACAGCTAGAACTGTCTGGGCCTATGGTTATCACTGCGGATGTCAAACTACAGTCCATTGAAGTGATACAAACTTAAGAACAACTACTCCAAAACAGAGTTGCTTTACAAATCACTTTCACCTCATAATTCCTTAACAATTCTATAACGAAAACAACTGGTCCATTCTTCTGCTTATGATTCTGGAAAGCTGTCCAACTGGTCACACCATCTTTTATAAAATATATATATATATATATATTTTTTTTTTTTTGCAGTACGCGGGCCTCTCACTGCTGTGGCCTCTCCTGTTGCAGAGCACAGGCTCCGGACGCGCAGGCTCAGCGGCCATGGCTCACGGGCCCAGCCACTCCGCGGCATGTGGGATCTTCCCGGACCGGGGCACGAACCCACGTCCCCTGCATCAGCAGGCGGACTCTCAACCACTGCGCCACCAGGGAAGCCCTAAAGTATTTTTTTACTGATTTTGATTTACAATGTTTTACAATGTTACAATGATTTACAATGTTTCAGGTGTACAGCAAAGTGATTCAGTCACATATATAGAGAGAGAGAGAAAGAGATAGAGATAGATAGATATAGATATATATATAGAGAGAGAGAGAGAATATATATATATATTCTTTTTCAGATTGTTTTCCATGATAGGCTATGAAAAGATATTGAATATAGTTCCCTGCACTACAGAGTAGGTCCTTGGTGTTTATCTATTTTATATATAGTAGTGTGCATCTGTAAACCCAAATTCCCAATTTATCCCTCCCTCCCTTTTACCCTTTGGTAACCATAAGTTTGCTTTCTATTCTTGTTTTGTAAACAAGTTCATTTGTATCATATTTTAGATTTCACATATAAGTGATATATGATACTTGTCTTTCTCTATCTGACTTATTTGACTTAGTATGATAATCTCTAGGTCCATCCATGTTGCTGCAAATGGCATTATTTCATTCTTTTTTATGGCTGAGTAATATTCCATTGTATATATATATATACCACAACTTCTTTCTGACTTTTGAGCCAAGAAGCAGCAAAATAGAATGTCCTGTGTCTTCCCCCTGCTTCTTTTTTATCTCCCTTTTTAGTTGCTGTTCTTTCAAGTAATATGGTCAGGTGGAAAATAAACTACATGTTAAAGAAAGCAGCCTTTTGGTTTTGGTCACTAAACGGTCTTGGAACAAAACTCCTGTGACAAAAGAGATTATAAGAAACCCAAATTAGTTTTTGTTTTGTTTTGTTTCAATTTTTTTGAATTTCAAATCCAACACAAAATGAGTTCATAAACCATTTTCAGCTGCCAAGTTAATAGTAATGAGTAAACCAGTTTAACTGGAAAGCTTCCATTTGTCTAAGAGAATACAATGGTCTCTAAGTTTCCAGCTCTGAGAACACATTTCTTCAGTAACGTTAGACCCATCATCAAGGCAATCCTGAACACTCCCATGTGTACTACTATTATTCCTCTTCAAAAAAGTATTTGTGTTTGGACTGCCTGGCTAAATTAGGCTACCCGAAAGCATAGAAAAAATTTTCTTTCTCAATTTTGTTAGCTCCCACAGCACTCCTACAGCACCAGTACAATCATTAGCGTCCAATAAATGCGCTTATGCTATTGGCTGCTTTTCCCATCTTGCCTACAGGCCTAAATCCACATTTATAAAGCAATTTGTGAATGTCAGACCTCAGGCACTTCAGATGTACCAAGCATTATGATTATATATTGAAGACGTGGATAAGAAATGTTTGAGGTACATGCAGTTAGATGGTAGTTTGTTTCCCTCAAGATCAAACAGAAAGTAAAAACCAGGAAAAAATAAACTCAACTACCTGAAACAGACAAACAAATCTAACTAAGCCATCCACTCAGATAAGCCTTATATGGCAACTTCGTTACCAGAATTGTCTATAATTGTCTTATTCCCACTTACGTCACACTCTAGAAACAGGCAAGTAATATTCAACTTCACCATGCAAGCATATGTAGAGATATGCCATTTTTAGAATAATTATATTTAACTGAAAGGAAATTTTAGATTACAGCTTTTAAAAAATTTATCTTTATCCCTAAAAAATTTGGAAGAATGATATGTTTAGGTACAAAACTTCTTATTTGCAAATGTAACAAAAAAAGCTGCTTGGAAAAAATATATTCTATCTTTCAACATGTACTGATTTAAAAATAATCTAACAAAGTGATTAAATGTATTTTCTTATGAAATCTTAGCCTTATTTTTTCAGGTGAAGAAAGTCGAGTTTAGATATACGACCAAACTTACGCCAAGTCAGATAGCTAGGAAGTGGAAAAGCTGAAAGTCCAAAATATATTTCATATTTTTAACTGTTAACATGTGGTGTCTCTCATGGCCACGCATGGCTTTAGTAGTAGGAAATTTTCATGGGCTCTCTAAATAGCTGTACCTTGGGAATGAAAGGGCAAAGTTTCCCATACAGGAATTAGAGTGAAGCCAAATGGAGGAGAAGCCAGCAAAGGAATCTTTTTAAGTATCTTCCTTAGGATTTTTCCTGGGACCTTCCTAAGGGGTCTGACTACGTTTCCAGTGTTTAGGAAGTTAGGCCTTCTCAGCCTCACTCTTTCTGGCAACTGTGCCTAAGAATGTAACTCTGACATCACCTGTTCTCTTCATGATCCCTCAGTGTACCCCCAGGGCCTTCAGAATAAATCCACAGTTCCTCAGCATGATAGGTATGCTTCTTTAAGAAATGGCCTCCATCTAAATCTCCAGTCTCATCTTCTCCCTCTCCCTTATCCGTATGGATCTTAGGAATTTAGTAATTTCCCCAACAATCATACACTTTCAGACCTCCATGCCTGTGCACATGCACCACCCCCTGTCTGCAGCTCCTTCCTCTACTTCCTTAGATGTCTGGCACAGCTCCCATGCATCCCACTAGATGCCACCCATTTTCTGAGGATGCCCGTGTGGAGCCTTCTTGAACGTACCTCAGGTACTTTACATACAACTCTAATTCCTACATGGGTAAAAGTTCCCATGTAGGAATTAGAGTATCTAGCTCCAAAGACTGAAGTCAAATAATGGAGGAGAAGCCAGGATATTAATGTTTTAAAGTATCTTCCTTTAAGGATCTTCCTGGGACTGTCCTAACGTAATGAGTATGTTTCTGAGCACACACACACACACACACACACACACACACACACACACACACCTTTTGACTGCGAGCTCTTTGAAGGCACAGATTTATTCTTCTCTGCCTCTATTCTCAGGATTTGGCACAGTGCTTGGCATGGAGTGGGTCTTCATTTATTTATTCAGCATTTACTCATCACATGCCAAGTACTAGGCACCACACTATCTCAGAATGACAAGTCAGATGAACTTGACCTCTGACTTTACGGAACTTACATTTCAGTAAATTTCAATAAATATCTGCTGAATTAAATCATATTCCTTATGGTTTGCTTAAATATTCCCACTCATGAGCAGCCATGCATGCTGGTCCTTGTGCCTGGAATATCCAACGCCCTCCTCCCTCCACGTTTACCCAAATTCAGTTTGTCCTTCGAAATACAGCTCATATTCCATGCTCCCAAGCTTTACATAACCAATCTCATCTATGCTGACCTGACCTCCATAAGAATTAAACTCACTACCATCATCTTTCCTTCCTCATGCAATTCACCCTTCTGACTTTCTTACTTCTGCCGACAGCAGCCTCCTCCCTGTGACCCAGTGCAAAATCCCTGACTCATCTTTGCCTCTTCCTTCGCTCAGCAGCTGTTGCATCCTTCCGCATCCACCCCTGCAATGCCACGGCAACCTGTTCTCTTCCTTTAGTTCCCAGTGCATTTACCGCCATCCAGCCCCTCATGACTTCTCTCCAGTCTATTGCTACAGCAGCTCTCTTTCTTTGTCCCGCTCCCCATTTCAATTCACTCCAGGGTAAGCTTCAGAGTTCTATTATAGTTCTATTTATTTTTACCTTTGCTCATAAATCCATAATAATACTTCCTCACTACCTCACAGATAAGGTTCGGATTCCTCCCTCGACCCCGCTTTACTTTTCTAACGTTAGAGGTTTACTTCAGGTAAACACATGTGTGTCATGAATATGCCAATAGCCAATGTTTTTGCTCTGCTGCTCCCTCTCTGCTCATCTGAACTATTATTAAATCCCAATCATGGGGCATCCCTGGTGGCGCAGTGGTTGGGAGTCCGCCTGCCGATGCAGGGGACAGGGGTTCGTGCCCTGGTCCGGGAGGATCCCACATGCCGCGGAGCGGCTGGGCCCATGAGCCATGGCCACTGAGCAACAGTGACAGGCCCGCATACTGCAAAAAAAAAAAAAAAAAAAAAAAAAAAAAAATCCCAATCATGGTTCCACAACTTTCTCAAAGGTGAGAAACCTTCTCTTTTTTTTTAATATATTTATTTTTTATAAATTTATTTATTTTTGGCTGTGTTGAGTCTTCCTTGCTGCACGCAGGCTTTCTCTAGTTGCAGAGAGCGGGGAGCTACACTTCGTGTGGTGCGCGGGCTTCTCATTGTAGTGGCTACTCTTGCTGCAGAGCATGGGCTCTAGGCGCACGGGCTTCAGTAGTCGTGGCACACAGGCTCAGTAGTTGTGGCTCGCGGGCTCTCGAGCACAGGCTCAGTAGTTGTGGTGCACGGGCTTAGTTGCTCCACGGCATGTGGGATCTTCCCGGACCAGGGATCAAACCCGTGTCCCCTGCATTGGCAGGAGGATCCTCAACCACTGCCCCACCAGGGAAGCCCTCAAAGCATTTTTTAGATTGTTCCCTCAAACTCCCTTCCCCATAGATGATAGAGAACTCTCCATCCTCAGAAGCAGCATGGAACTTCATAGCAAATTTTGCTACAATATATTTTGTCCTGTGTTTTAGTTGTTTATTTATTGTACCACTCAATTAGACTTGAGACCACTGAGAGCCATTTTGTGGGTCAGCTTAGAGTGACTCTTCTGTTTTCTCATGCACTTTTTGCATATCTGAATATAATACTGGATCACAACACTATAATGATTTGTTTTTGTGTCTATTTCCCACACTATGACAGTCCCTAATGTTGAAAGACCATGTATTATTTTTTAGTGTATTTTTGTGCCTGGCATACAGTCAGTGCTCAATAAATTTCTCTTGCATGGATTAACACAAAACTTTGGAAATATCTCCTAAATACATCAGTTAGAATGAATAATATGTTTCACTTACAGCCAGTATAGTCTTAAATACAGCTTCCCTCTAATTTTCCATGGTGTAAGATTCATCTCTACAACTACACTGAAATGAAAGATTAGCTTGATTTAGTCTTTGGGTTTTAGTCTGGGTTCTTTGAAGGAAGACATTGGTATACACTTCACTGTTCCCCTTTGTTACGACAGTTCAAAATATATAACAGTTATCAATAGATGTTCATTAGCTGATTGATAGGTTAATTATCTGATTAAGGTAGGAAACAGAGAATGACCCAAAATGGGATTTCTCTTATATAATAACAAGCTGAAAGTTTTATTTCCTAACTTTAATTACGAACAAAATTTTTGCATGTTATGCCAAAGACTATTTTTTAAAGTAAAATAAACTTTAGAGACAGTTTAGACCAGAAATTAAACTTGGGTGGCAGAAAGAAAATTTGAGTGTAGACTCCTGAGAATCTATTGAAGTTTTTCTCCAGGTAAAAATATATACTCTCAAACATCCACACATCATTTTGAATACCATATAAAGTCATTCAAGGCCTCCATTAAGGTCATTTGTGACTTCAGATTAAGAAACTTTCTTTGGCCCTCGTGTTAAAGATGAAAAATCTCAAGTTCAAAGACGGTAGGCACTTGCCCACAATCACACAGGTATCTTACCCCCAGACTCCTGCTCTTTCCACTATACTAAGTGTTACAACAAATAGAAATGTTTAACACTATAAATGCTTAAATGCAATGCTGTTATTTGAATACTGTTAAATAATTTGCATCCTAGCAAGTTCAAGAGGTCCCACACCTCTGTTTTCTTCCATTTACAAACTTTCTGAGAAGCCCAAACATGACTCAACTTAGTGAGTGCAAAATCTTAGTTTTTCACTCTGGCAACAAATATTTAATTCAACGCATCTAGCAGATATTGACTGCTTTTTATGTGTTGAGCTTTGCACTAGATGCTAAAAGCACAGAGATGAATAATACACATACAAGGAACAAATCTAGCCACTTCATCTGTTCTTGGAGACAGGAAGTATGTCTAATTAATCCGGTGCCCAGCACAGGGCCTGGTAACTAATGAGCACTCCTAAGTTTTTTGTTTAAAATAATATAAGAGGTGGTACATGGCCTTAAACAGCTCATATTTTCTTGAAAATTTTTTCATTGTTATTTCTATTTTCCCAGACTGAATCATCAAGGTGTTGCATTTAAAAATTTTTAGTATCATTAGTGCTAATCATAATACCGAAAAATTCTAAAGACAGACCAACTAAACTTTTAAGAGGTTATAATAAAAATACACCTATTCATTTAAAAATTCAGGATAATGTTTTTAATGTCCTAAGAAAATCATTCTATTAAAATTCAATTAGTCATTATTTTTGGCATCAAGTTTAAGAAGCATAACTATATGTTTCTCTTTTTAAACTTTTATTCTTTTAAATAAATTATTTTAAAGTATGCTACACTGAATATAGCTTCTTGGTTTAATCTACATTTATTTTGAGGAATTTACATTCATTTACTTCCATTACAACTTCATGCTTTCCATAGTTTTGTATATACATTTATATATATATATATATATATATATATATATATATATATATAAATGTAACTATATATATTTAAGCCACAATCCTTACCACATTTGTTGATGAATAATAACTAATAGAACTACTTTTTTCTCGTAAATGAGATCATTTTCTTTCTTTTTCAGATAATTTTGCTGTTAGTGTATAGACACACTGCTGATTTTTGTATGTTAATTTTGTACCCTGCAGCTTTACTAAATTCATTGATTAGATCTAACAGTTTTTTGTTAGAGTTGTTAAGATTTTCTCTATACAAAATCACGTCATCAGCAAATAGAGACAATTTTATTTCTTTCTTTCCAATTCTGATGCCTTCTATTTCTTCTTTCCTGATTGTTAGACTATTTATTAACTGAATTTAAGGACATGGTTAGATTTCACAGTTTAGCTTACTTTCTTTCTTTCTTCCTTTCTTTTTTTTGGCAGCTCTGCTTGTGGGATCTTAGTTCCCCAATCCCACCAGGGATCAAACCCAGGCCACGACAGTGAAAGTGCCGAGTCCTAACTACTGAACCGCCAGGGAATTCCCCAGTTTAGCTTTCTATTAACTTTGATGAACACCTTTTTTTGTTTCATGTTTTGAAGCATACACATACACTACCTTCATTTTGCTTATTTCTTTTTTTCCTATATTTAAAATCACAGAAAAATATGCATCTAACAAAAGAACTCAGACCTAATCTTGGAAAGCTGAAGGTAAAAAGTATGGGATTTTAACTTCAGCTGTTATAGTTATTTCCAAATCCTAAAGGATAGAGCAAAATTTCATATCTTACATATGCCTACTGCACAAGCCACTAGTTACAACTGGTTTTAGAAATAAATTATTTTTCCTCGTACAATCTTTTTAAGCTCATCATTCAACACAGTGAAATCATACAAAGCATTTATTAGCTTCAAGGTCTTTATTGGTTTCACAAAAACCTTCACTTGCACTTGTCATTTTTAAGCCACAGAAACCTAAGAACTTATAAATCAGTAGGAATGATTAACATTAGAAGAGCTTTTCCAAAAAACTCCAAGGAGAAACAGGAAATTTTTTTCTGCCTTTTTTATTAAAAGAAAAAGAAAGTAAAGGAATGAATGCAATTAGAGTACCATGGTATTTTCAAGTCATCTCCCAGGGCTAGATCAGTCACTAGCACTATATGCTCCTGCAATAAAGAAATGGAAGAGAAAAAAAAAATGCAATGATCTAGAGGAAGAAGAAAGAATCAGTGGGACCAAACTGTAAATTGTACAAACAAAATTTTCTAAATTAGACACCTTATTAAATCTTAAAAGTATGTGTTTCTGCTATAGGGTTTTTCTTTAAACATCTTTATTTCCACATAAACTCTAATATTATCCTCTGCACTCAGGAGCCAATTAAATTTCTTGTCATTCTGCACATTTATTTAATAATCTAGAACACAAAATAGCAAAAAGTATCAGTGAAATACCTTTCCTCTTAAGAAAGACAGTGTCAATTCTTAGGCCCTTTAAATACAAATTACATACAGAGGCTTCACTGGCTAGAGATACATTCTTAATTTGAACAGAAAAATTGAGAGAAAAAAACTCTTCACACAAGTAACGATGCATATCTCATCCAGGGATGAAACTAAAAAAAAAAAAAAAAAAGTATTTCATTTTTATAATGATGTTTTATATCCAAACAGAAAAAAAAAGCATCATGAAAGTACCATCCATTAGATGTGCCTGAAACAAAACCATATCCCAACAAGGCTGCCCATCAGCTTTTACCTTATATCGGGTCCTCAAGCTACCACAGAAGCTAGCATACTAGAGAGAGTATCTTTATGGCTGTGAACCAAGTTTGAGAAATACTGTTCCAAAAGCTGTACATTTAGATGTGGTAAACACTTTATCCTTTATGTAAATAGGTATTTTATGTAGACTACAAAGAAAAATATAAATTGTTTTGTCCTTTATATATGTAAGTCTAGGATATCTATCACCATGGTAGCTTAATGCCAAAGACCTGGCCAGCTGTTATATTCTGCTTAGAAAAGTATACAATGAACATTTTCAGCAATTGACCTCTTTGATATTTCAAGCAAATTATACTCAGAAAATACAGTGGAAATTAAAAAAAAAAAAAAAGAAGTATTTTCCCTGAGTTGTAGAATCCTCTTTTAGAATCATCATTTTTTTTCTGCTTCAAGCCCTATAGAGACTCTAAACAAAGCAAATGTTCTCTCTTATAAGAAGAAAGAATAGAGACTGGATAGTTAGGCACACTTCTCTACTTCCATCAAGTCCCACACTCTTTCTCTTTACCACAGATAACCTTTAGGCATCATGGTCTAAAATACACAGTAAGAGAAAAATAATATTTTGCGTAATGATAGTGATAGAGATGGAGAAAGAGAGCATAGAGAGAGAAATATGAGCTAGAAACAAAAACTGTAAGAAAACAGTATAAGTGTTTAGGTTATTCAGTGCGAGCATAGAATACCAGAGTAGCAAGAAGCCTTAGTGATCATGTGGGGTAACCATTTCACTTACACCTAAGAAAATGAGACTCAGGGAGGTTAACTGTCTAGTGGAAGGATGACTGGCCCCTAAACAACAGAATGTAGCCCCTGTTAGCCACCCAAATGTCAGATGTTATCAATATTACATAGGAAAATGGCTATTCAACAATATCAAAAGAATACAAGGACCGGGCAAATAACCTAACGGAACAGGGCAGACCAGGTATGGACATCAGGACCTTGGGACATGGTGGGGAACGTGATGAGCTGTAGAGTTTATGACCCATCTAAAGAGGGTAAAACTACTTGACTCAAGTGGATTTTCGCCTTGTGGGAATACAGGTCTGTTGTTACTGGATATACTGAATTTTCAAGAGAAGTCAGAAATCCAGATATTTAGTGGAAATCCCCTGATATTTAATTGTGAGAAACTAATTCAAGTTTCTTAACTCCCACATAGACCTAACATATCTGTAGCCCAGACACTGCCTACAGATTGCTAGCTCATGAACCTTGGTGTACAGCGGCTCAAATGCCCTCTGAAAACCTTTTTTTTTTTTTTTTTTTTTTTTTTGCGGTACGCAGGCCTCTCACTGTTGTGGGCTCTCCCATTGCGGAGCGCAGGCTCCGGACGCACAGGCTCAGCGGCCATGGCTCACGGGCCCAGGCGCTCCGCGGCATGTGGGATCTTCCCGGACCGGGGCACGAAACCGTGTCCCCTGCATCGGCAGGCGGACTCTCAACCACTGCGCCACCAGGGAAGCCCTGAAAACCTTTTTATACGTGATCAACTGGTCAAAAGTTGGTGTCTCTAGTTACTTCATTAAGATAACCAATAGATTTCAGGCTAGGGAACTTTTCAGTGAAACCTCTTTAAGATGGTTGGTGTAATTTGCCTTCATTTTCCCTTCTCAGTTTTCCTTGATGGCCACCTAATTGTACTGGCTTCTCTAGACTGACAGACAATCCACTTCACAGCCTTATCTTCTTTGGTTTTGCTGAGAGTGAGTTTTGGGGGTTAAGGTTTTTCTGAGTCAAGATTTTATCTCTTTGCCCCCCAAATCAGCAGCCTTGCCTACAAATGCAATTGCATTAGATACCACAAGCAAAGAAAAGATGTCAAATTTTCTTCAGGAAATTATGAATGATGCAGAGATTGCTTTGGAAAGATCTCCTTGGAGAACTGGGAGGCATAATCCCTGTCTGCAAACTGAATGATGTTAGGTGCCATTTCCTATGCACTGTCTGTGTAATACAGCCCAGGCAGGCACAGCCAAAAGAACACAAAGCAATTTCAACCTCATCAAAACCTTCCCACTCCATGTTCCCTGGTTTCTCTCATCTTGCTTCTTTTAAACTCTCTGCTGGCCCTGTCATTAATCTATTCAATAAATAAACACTTACTGAGCACTAACAACAGTGGACATAGACTCTATCCTCATGGAGCTTAAATTCTAGAGGCAGGGAGAGATATAGATGGACACGGTGAGTGCTGGTAAATGTTTAGCAAGCAGTTCTCCAGGGAGAAGACTCTGACTTGTAGTGTTTGATGATTTGTTATAAATACTCCCACCATAGCTGATTTCAAGCTATCAATGTACATCACTGAAGGCAAAGTTGGGAGAGACATCAGTAGCATGCCATTGTATGTTTCCACCATACAGATGTGATCGATGAAAATAATCGCAAGAGCATAAATAATAGTAATATGTAGCAAAGTAATTAGGAAGTGATGAGTTTTTAGTGTTATTACCTAGTTTTTTAACATAAATTATTTCATTGTAAGTTTACATAATGGAACTTTTAATAATGTCTGTGTTCTTAACAACTAGCTCTAAAAACTACTGAAAATTTAAAATTTGGTTATATTGGCTTTGTACAAGCACACTACTGGATACAGATAGATTGATAGATAAATGGATTTTTAATAAAATGAAAAAGGAAGTGATAGATTAGACCAAAAAAAAGTGGGGGAGAGATAAAGAATAATAGAGGAGGTTATCCATTGAAAGAGATCTAAGAATCAGAAACCCTGAGTCTAGAAATGGCCAGCCAATGAGAGAATGTCTTCTACCACATACCCAGCATAATCAATCAGTGCTTTAACATTTCTTGTGACAGCAGCTCCCGCTTTAGTGCCCCACTCCATCTTTGGATATTTCTGACTGAGGGAAAGTATTTCCCTTTATTGAACTAAAATCTATCTTCTTGTAGTTGTGGTTTATAAATTGAGCTTGGTTAAGACTTAGGAGTTCTATAAATGGGACCCAAGGATCTCAGAGATCTCAAAGTCTGGTGAGGAGAGGGATGGGAAGGCTGGCTAGAAGGAGCCATTCCAGCTTCTGCTCTAAGTAGTTGCACAATTTATACCTTTATATAATAGAAATCTCCTTAAACTTGTATTTGAGAAAATAGTTTTATTTTTAAAATAAAACTTCTATAATTATATATACTTATTACTTATATATTACTTATTATATACACTTGTATATTATATACTTCCACCAATTTATAAATTTCCACAACGATATATATCTTTGTCTCGGTAAGGACAGGCTAGATTATGCAAGAGTAGCAAAATGATCCCCAAAGTCTAAGTGCTTTAATTTATTTTTTTATTTTTATTTTTGGCAGTGTTGGGTCTTTATTGCTGTGCGAGGGCTTTCTCTAGCCGCAGAGAGTGGGGGCTACTCTTCATTGCGGTGCGCAGTTTTCTCATTGCGGTGGCTTCTCTTGTTGCGGAGCACAGGCTCTAGGCGCACGGGCTTCAATAGCTGTGGCACGTGGGCTCAGTAGTTGTGGCTCGCAGGCTCTAGAGTGCAGGCTCAGTAGTTGTGGCGCATGGGCTTAGTTGCTCCACGGCATGTGGGATCTTCCCAGACCAGGGATTGAACCCGTGTCCCCTGCATTGGCAGGCAGATTCTTAACCACTGCGCCACCAGGGAAGACCCTAAGTGCTTTAATATGACAGAAGTTTATTTCTCATTCATGAAATGTTCTCCAAGTCCATGTGACATTGCTTACTTTTGCTCACTTTCACTCATCATAGAAAGTGACAAGGTTACATGTTCAAGGAAGAAGCAGATAAGGGCATACTTCCTATGCTCAGAGGAGCAGAACTGAAAACAGTATTGAACTGCACTAATGCCTAGTACACCCTTCCACTCACTGGACTATATACTACTTATACCCCTAATAACTTTAACCAGGACTATACAAAATTTGATCTTTAAAAGTGACACATGAAATTCTGACATTTACCATTACTTTAACCTATTATTTATTCCCTATTGAAAACCACTGATTGAAGAAGAAAACATATCGTTCCACCACTTGTGATTTTGACTTTTAACACTTTCAAAGAGGTTGTCTGTGACTACAATGAGGGAACTTAATGTTGCCCTCTGAGAACAAAATCTTCAGAAACAAACCACAAATGGCAAAATTAGTTCTCAGTAGAAATAACCCACTCCAAAAGATATGTACCTGAGTCTACTCAGGGACTCTCGCTTATTATATTCAACAAATGCTAAATGCTAGAATACTTTCTTTTCTTTCTCTTCTCCCTTTCTTGACTTTTGTTAAGTACTCTCAGCTATTTTGGGGGTTGTGGAAGCTTCTTACGCTTACATTGCAAAATAACCCTCTAGACAAAGGGTTGGTAAACTACAATCCATGGACAGAATCCAACCTACGCCTTGTTTTTGTATGAACCATTAAGAATTGCTTTTGCGGGCTTCCCTGGTGGCACAGTGGTTGAGAGTCCGCCTGCCGATGCAGGGGACACGGGTTCATGCCCCGGTCTGGGAAGATCCCACATGCCGCGGAGCGGCTGGGCCCGTGAGCCATGGCTGCTGAGCCTGCGTGTCCGGAGCCTGTGCTCCGCAAAGGGAGAGGCCACAACAGTGAGAGGCCCGCGTACCGCAAAAAAAAAAAAAAAAATTGCTTTTGCATTTTGAAAGGGTTATAAAAACAAAAATGACCTTCTACATGGCCTGCAAAGCCTAAATCATTTACTTTCTGGACCTTTTCAGGAAAAATCTGCCTACACCCACTCTAGAACAAAAAGCCCCATATTCGCTGGAAATCTATGGTTGAAGTTCAATGATTCCATTAAATTCCATCAGGAAGTTAGGAAGCATGGACAAAAAGATAAATAACAACTTATCTACTAAAGTTATTTTGCAAGGAAGCATTACAAGGATTTCTGGGTAAACCTAGCTCCAATAAGGCAATTTTTCCAAAATAAGAAGTCTCATGAATTTCTCGGAAATGTGGACTTTGGGAAGGAAAGTTGTCCTGTAGGTGAAGAGTTTGTTAAAATGCAGTAAAGGGGCAAAATCAGCAATTCTTCTGTAAACCAAGCATTCCTACATGTAGATGAGCACAGACATTTTAGGGCAGTACAGATGTAAAATATGATGAAATTTTAATATGAGTCAGATTTCCATAATGATGATAATATCATCATCATAAGAGTATTCACACCCAGTGCCAGAAAGATGTAGTATATAAAAAGAATGAGTAAGAAGTTGTTATAAAATCTTGGGAAAAGAAATTAAAGGAGAGTCTTGTGAAGCTCATTTCAGGACAGATAGCAGAAAAACTCACCAAGAGGTTGTTAAAATTATAGATAGATAGATAGATATTTTCAAGAAGATTATAGTGGGATGGGGGGGGGGGGAGACGCAGGAGGGAAGAGATATGGGAACATATGTATATGTATAGCTGATTCACTTTGTTATAAAGCAGAAACTAACACACCATTGTAAAGTAATTATACCCCAATAAAGATGTTAAAAAAAAAAAAAAAAAAGAAGATTATAGAGAGAATTACAGATGGGTGATTCTATCACTTAGGATGTATTCAGCTTCAAATAACAGAAAACCCAATGAACAGTAAACAATAAGACAATTATTTTTCACTTCTACCAAGTGTGGAGGTGGCTTTTCCAGGGTTCATTCTGTTGCTTAATAGGATCATCATGAACCAGCCTCTTTCCATTCTTGTGTTCCATACCTCAGCTCAGTGCACTGGCTTTTTGCCCTCGTAGTCACAGAATGACTTTTACAGTTTCATATATAGTTATCACCTCAACAACATCCCAAGAAAGAAGGGAAGGAATGATGTCAATGACCTCTCTTCATATGCCTATCCTTTTCATTGGGAAGAAAATTATCATTCTCAAAGGTTCTCAATAGTCTTTCACCAAGTATCTTTGAGTCACATCCAAGTATCTGGATTTTCAACTTCTAGTGTAAGGGGACAAGACATAAAAGAAGAAAGGGGTAAGAAATACTTTGGAGTTACCAGCCAAGCAGGTCTGCTACTGATCTAAATGATATAGGGAAATTTCATTAAAGAAATATCCACATTCTTCTACTTTCACTCTGAGAGATAGGCTAGGTCTACTGGACCTTTGGTATCATCCAAAGTAACCATTCTCATGATATGGGGTATCACTAAGGAGCCTGATTCATCTGGGCTTCTGAACCTGGTCCTCCTTATTGCTTGCACACCAGCCCAACTCAGAGACCTGAGGAAGCAGCAACAAAGTTGCATTCAGAATCAACAGCACAAAAATCTACCAAGAAAACTTTATTGTAAGATGAGATTGTAAAATGACAAGAAAGGTTTTAAACAAGAGAATCTATTGGTGAATAAATTGGATATATATGGAATATTTTGGTGGAGACTATATATATATTTCAATGATGTCATCTCTAAAAATATTTTTTGGAACATTCATGTAGAAATGACTTTAGGGTCAATTTATAAGTCACACAAGGAATTGAGTCTTATTCCTTTCTATTTCTTCATAATTAATCCTTTAATATTTTTTGCATACAGAGCCCTGTCAATATTTTTTATAAGTAAAACTGCCCAGTTACTTAAAAAGCTTGATCACCAGATTTAATTTCTAATAAATTTAAACTGATTTCTTTAAGCAGACTCACATTAAAATATTTACTATTTCTCATCACTAAGAATTTTTTTCAAAGTATCTTTCATCTTAAAGGTAGAGTTTGTGTAATTTTCAAAACATTTGTCAAAACAAATCAACAATAAAGCCCATGACCTTCTTTCATCTTCACACCAAGCATGTGAAAGATACTCTAGTTAGGAAAAATCATAGACACAACTCATAAGACTCAGTTCTTGGCCCTGAGGAGTTGATCGGTTTAATGGAAAAAGAAAAAAAGAAGACTAAATTCTAAAAGTTGGGTTCTATTTCCACTCCACAATTTCATTCATCCACAAAAAACTACTATCACCTAGTATATAAAAGGCACTGAGATGGGGGTGGGGAAAATGAAGGACTGTACCTTCATGGATTCACTGCCTGGCAAAGGCAACAATAACACCAGGTAGAAAGTGGTAAGTAGAATAAAGGAACTATATACAATTACAAAATGTTACAGCAGTGGAACTCATGGGTGACCAGGCATGAAAGAAGAAATCGTGGTGCTCATGTTGCTATTAACAAGATATTAGGATCGACAGAAGTGAAAGGTATATGATGAAACTAGAGGTACCCAATACGTAGGTAGGTATTAATCAAAAAGGTACAAGAAGTTCAGACTTTATTTGCAGGCAATATGAAGTCAGCAACATTTTCTACAAGGAAGTTGGATAATCAGTCAGAACCAAGTTCCAGGAAGAAGAACCTGGTTAGATGAATTAATGGTGGGAGACCAGATGCTCAGAGACCAGTGAGAGGAGTACTGTAAATAGATGAGATGTTCCGAGGTGATGAGGGCCTGAACATGTGCAGACACAGTAAGAACAATGAGGAAGGGACAGACACAGAGGCAGTTCCTCTCACTCCTGGCTGCTTTCAGAATTACCTGTGGAATTTTAAAACTTCAGATGCATGGCAAAAGAGAACACGAATTCTGCAGAAGAGGAAACAAGAATGGTAAAGACACAAAAGAAAAGATGCTCAGCCTCATTAGTTATCAAGAAAAGGCAAATTAAAATCACTGTGAGATTCTACTTTACATCCTCCAGTATGAAAACAAAACCAAAAAGTTGGGCATTGACAAGTGAAGACAGAAATATGGAACAACACAAATTCTCATGTACGGCTGGGAGTACATGGATATAACCACTATGGGGGGGAAAAAGTGGCATTATTTTGGAAAGCTGAAAATGTAAATGTGAAGATGCAGTCCAGTAATTCTGCTCCTAGGTGTACGCCCTAAAAAAGTTGTATAATATGTGCCTCTGGGGAAAAAAAGAAAAACAATCTAAATATCCATCCATGGGACAGTGGATGAATCAATTGGGTTGTAGTGGTAAGTGGGGTACTATATTAAATAAATGAGCCACAGCTGTAGGCACCAGCACAGACGAATCTCGAAATGATAATGGAGAATAAAAAAGGCAAGTCACAGAGTATAGACATAAGGTTCAACAAACAAAATTTGACCATATGTTGGTTAGGAAGACACATATCTGTAAGAAAACTACAATGAAACCTAAGGGGAAAATAATGTTAACATTCAGAATAGAAATTTCCCTTGAAGAGAGGGAGAAAGAAATGGTAGACCAGTAGTACTTAAGAGACTTCAGTTCTACTGGTAATGTTCCATCTTTTTGAACTGCATGGTAGCTTTAAAAAATCATTTTATTATATCCACACTTTATTTTTGTATTTTATATTGCATTTATTCTTCAATATCTATGAAACCTTTATGAC
Organism: Tursiops truncatus; assembly: GCF_011762595.2. Lineage (NCBI taxonomy): Eukaryota > Metazoa > Chordata > Mammalia > Artiodactyla > Delphinidae > Tursiops > Tursiops truncatus. The sequence goes on from NC_047034.1 coordinate 127,568,627, forward strand.
TCAAAATACAGATACTTATACCCCAACATATCCAGGGATGGGTTTTAGGAGCAGTATTTTTAAAAGGCTCCACAGGTGACTCTCACACAGGCTAGGAATCACTGTATTAGGACAGCAAATTTGGCAGGAGGTCAACAATTTTAGGCTGTAGTATAGGAGTATCAAATGACACTCAGTTGTGAACTTTTATTTCTAGAGAGAGAAACAGGTACCATTAACCAAAACAGGGAATTCAGAAGAAGAACTGGATTAGGAAAAACTATGATCAAGATAAATTTAAGGTACGAATAGGGCCAGGACCATTTGTTGAAGGTAACCGGTTAAAGCAATTAATTTTTCAGTTAATTTTCATTAAATGGAGAAACTTTATCTGTCTGAAGGCCAGGACTGGAGAAAGTAGACTTCTTTAGGAGGTAGCTTCCAGCCCCAAGAACTATTATATGGAATTTATGCAACTTCCCAGGAAAATACGACAAAAGGACTTGTTAAATTGCTTTAAAATTAAAGGGTTTTTAAAATAAATCATAACAGGATTAGAACCTCCCAAATTGCCAGTCTCTCTAATAAGGGATATTCTTGTGCTTATCTGCATCGGAGGGGATAGCTGTTGCTATGGTAATTACTCTCCTGCAAACTTAAGAATAAAAAGGCTGCTGTTTATAAATGACACACCACTTTATTCTTTCCAAGGGCAGCATGAGCTATGCTCCCTGTGCCTGACCAAGCTGTGTTCAAGTTAGAGTCATCACTAGAGACAGAGTGCCCTGTCTCCTGCTCTGCACGCATCTCTCCTCAATGGATTCACACAAGCTGTAGGGTTTGCAAGTTATGGTCAGGGTACCGGAAATTTTTTAATTAAGTTTTCAAGTAGTTAAATGGATTCTGAGGCTCTGGGGAAAGAAATTTCCCTTGCTGGGGACCTCCATGCATCACCATTAACCCTGATTTATCTTACAGGGATACAGGAAGTGTCCAAAAGTAAATCAGTGCTGATCAAATTATTTCTAACCTCTCTTATCCTGCAAGTTCCTAAGAACTAAAAGTGGATGACTGAGTCATTATCACTGTAATTATTTCAATTAGTACATCGTCGGAGCTACCACTGATTGTCAATATTCCACATACATTATTATTTATTATAATAAAACATCAAGATAAACATTACTATCCCTACTTTGTAGATGAAAAAAGTAGGAATCAAAGAGATTAATTTTCCCAGAGTCTCTGCTATCAAGGAGTACAGGTTGAATTAAAAATCTAAATCCAAGAAGTTAAAAAAATTTTTTGATCCATCTTACTGAAAACGTGTGCTGTTCCTCTGCTTCTAGATCTCCTCTTCAAGTAATTCTAATTGCCCCCACTGAATCTCTTGTATTAATACACATTTCTGACCACACACAGTCTAATCTCAAAAGTGAGAAAGCAATGATTCGATTAATCTTTATGATTTCATACTTTACCTTACCCATAAAATAAGATTACTAGAATTTCAAAAAGTGCCTATCTAACTTAAATATTTGAAGGTCCACTTTTTTTCTGTAGAGAATTACTGAGACTAACTGCAGTCATTCAAGGAGATTAATGTGGTTATTCAGGGATAGAATCCATTCTGCATTTTTAAAGATACTTCCTCTGTGTATCCGAGAAAATAAAGAACTTAGACCACCTGAATATACTGCAGAGAGAAAAACCTGTATCTCTCCGATACACAATCTTGACAGCACTCCCACCCCTGATCTCAGTCTCCAAATGCTCTGAAAGATAAATATTGTCACTATCACTTCTGCCTTTTAAAGTCTGATCAAATCTGAAAATACTTATTTGCCCCCTTGGCCTCATGGAAGTATCTGACAGCAAAGACCTTTTCTAACCAAATCTTACAGTCTTTTTTCCTAATCAATCTCTTTCTATGTTTGATACTGCTCTTGTTCTTTTCCTTCAGAATTTTTTTTCCTTAACCTGATTTCTCTGAAATGATACATTTCTGGCCTCTTTCTACCTCTGAGGTCATTCTTTCTCTTCTTTAATCATCACTGCAGATATTTCCCTGCGCTTTACAGAATAAAAGCAAACACAAGAGAGAATGAGCAGAGAGAGATTAGAGAAAGAGATATTAGTAAGTATCTGAGACTAAGTAATACAAACAGCAAACTCATTCAGAATGGGCTCTGTTGTTAGACTAACCAAATCACAGCTCTGGCGCACCTACTAGCTTTGTGACATTCCGTCATTCAGCCACCAAATACTGAGATCTTCAACATACAGGCATAGTAATAAGTGCTGAATAGGCAGTGGTAAACAAAGTAGTTCCCTGTGATAGATTATACTAATGTTTGCCAAATATTTCATTTTTCCTCTCTTGGGTGCCATCCTCATAGAAGGACTATATATACCCATCCTGTTGTACAGTACTTAGGAGTGGTCATGTGACTTGCTTTGGTCAATAAAACGGGCAAATATTCAAAACCCACCATGTGGTTCCATGTCCCTTTTCCTTCTGCTTCCTTGCAACTGGCAACACTCCAGATGAAGGCTGTTCTGTCAGCAAATAACACAATAAATGTGTCTCTAAGCTTCCACCTCCTAGGTGTGTTGCAGGGAATTAAAAAAGACAATGTACATAAAGTTCCTAACTTTTATACATGTAAGTATTAAACATCCATCACATAAACAAGCCCTCAGCTAGTTGAGGAAAACATGGTTTGAATACTTTGAGTACTTCCCATATTTATACGCAAGACACACAAATAAGGAAAAAAAACTGCAGTTTTGTATACGTGGTGCTGGGAACACAAGGTAGGAATAGATTATTCTGCCAGGTAAAACTAAGCTCATTAAAGGAAAATTAGAAGTTTTCTCCAAAGAAAGAGACAGTAGCAAGAATAAAGGAGGGAAGAGAAAAAAAGCATGAGAAACTAAGAAAAAGCATGAAAAAAGATCACAGCACTCTAGGAAAATTACAAGTAATTTAATAAAGTTAAAGAATAGGATGCAAATATGGAAAGAAGCAAGACGCCCGGGATGGCATTTAAGGGGAGTCTAAGGGGGAAGGGCACCGTGTGCCAGGCCCAGATTTGGCTTTCAACAGGAAAATAACCACAGCCAGATTTGCATTCCAGAAATATCCCTCAGAAGGCAGTGTTGAGGGTAGAAGAGGCTGGAGCAGAGGCTAGTTAGAAGGCAGCCAAGGCATTCTAGATGAGATGTGGTGAGAGCAAAATCAGTGTCAGTGACAGCTAAGCAATGAATTTTAGCTTTGTGTTCTGGTAAATACAGCAGAAGAGGCCCCATATTTTTGTCTGACAGAAGAAAACTTACAAGTTTATCTGGAGAAACATTTTCCTGAGGTGTTAATCTTTGAAGAATGACACTAGTATATGGATCCTTCTAAAATGCAAATCAAGTAACACAATGAACATTATGTTTAATTACAATTTTTCAAAAGACATATTCTTATATATAATGGTAAGATTATAAATTATACTTATTGTTTGTTGAAAAGATAGGGAAGACTAAATATATGAATATAATGCCTAAATAATCCCACTACCAACAGATAGCTATCTATAATTTTAGTGTGTATTCTTCTAGCCCTTTTTGCTCATTCATATAGATACAAAACACAAACACAATTCTATTTTTTTCTTAAAGTAAATTTTTTATGTAGAATCTGGCCAACATAATAAGTTGCAATAACAAAAAAGGAAGGCTAGAGTTTTCCAATTGGGATTGGAAGGAAATAAAATCAATTCCTGTGTATACTGCAATGAGTTCAGACTCCTCAATAAACCACACGCCCACTGACACACACACATAAACCTTCAATTATTAGAACAGTCTCGCTTTAATATTTAAGGCTCAGTCCTTTTGTTTTAAAATTTCAACCTTAAACTGAATTCAAAGCTCTTCTATTCCCCTGCCACCAGTGAAAGCTGGATCTGAGTTGACTCTTAAAAGCTGTGAAAGTGAAGTGAGGCATCCTGACACCCCACCTCCTTCCTCTTAAAGGCTAACTCCTCCAAAGGAGGGGAGGGTAAAAGGGGCAAATCTCTCCTAGTTTTACTGGGAGAGACTAGCATATTCTCCCATTATTTTCCTGGTTATTGCTTCTCTGATTAATAATGACACACTGGCTTCCATGCAGCAGGCATCTTGATAATGTCCCTTGCATTGGACCTCTCTTCCCAAACACTGTACTCCCCCCAAAGACAACCATCTCTCCAGGGTATATTGTAATTAACTTTTGTTCTCAGCTTTGGAACTCAGCTGCAAGTCCAGAAAACAAGAATAATCTCACCTAATATTCTATTCCATGACTATGTTTATGAATATTTTTGTTTTGTTACAAAATTCTTTTTCAAATTATAATTTTAGAAAAATGCTTTTTACAGAACTTATTTCATAGAGAAAGGCTGCTTACAAAAGTAGGATCACACACATGGTATTACATCATACTTTATTTAATTTGTACTTGATCGTATGCATTTTCTCAGTTCTTTAAATACTCCTCAAAAAATGCTTTTTATGGCTTTAATCATAAGTAGTACAATATTTTCTTATTACAGACAAGTTGCTTCCCATTTTTGCCCATTACAAACAATGCTGTGATTCACACTCTTGTTTATATATCTTTGATTACTACCTTAGATTTTACCTAAAAATGCAAATGAGTATCAACCTTTTACGGTTATTGATACAAACTGATGACTTATTTGTCTTTTGAAAAACTACACCAATTTTTATTTCTACCTATAGTTTAAAAGATCCTTTCATAACAATTTCTTCAATACTAGCTATCTTTCCTTCTGAAAGCTTTTGTAAATTATCAGTTTGGTAGTAGAAAAAAATGGTACCCTCTTGTTTTAAATTGCATTGCTTTGATTACCATGGAGAATTAATATTTTCAAGTGTTTATTAGCTGTCAGAGTTTTGGATAATTAATAACACTCTCCACACACACACACACACACACACACACACACACAGAGTAAATTAATAATCACTAAAAACTGAAGCAGGAATCACACTAACCTAAAAATAACCTTCTTAATGTTTAGTCTGATCAAAAAAGAAAATGTAACTTTAGATAACAATTGGGAGTCCCAAGATTCTTCTAACATTGAAATATGAGCAGCAGAGGTGCATCCAAAGAAAAGAGAAAATAGAGAAAGAGCTGAGCCATGCATGTGCGATTTTTTTCTCCTAAATCCTTAAAACCAGATAAGTAAATTCTCCTCACGTAAGACAGAGTGAGAAATGGGGAAATGGGCTAAGGCTGATGGCTTCCTGTGGAAACATGAGGCAAGGAAATAGGATCCATTCCTTACATAAGCCATATGTACAAATTATTTTATTGACTGCCTTTATGTTCTTGGCCCATTTTTCTTAGAGGAGATTAGTATTTTTACTATTGACTTATAACTGCATTTTATTTAATAAGGATTCATCTTGGGACTTCCCTGGTGGTGCAGTGGCCAATGCAGGGGACACAGGTTCGAGCCCTGGTCCGGGAAGATCCCACATGCTGTGGAGCAACTAAACCCGTGTGCCACAACTACTGAAACCCGCACACCTAGAGCCCGTGCTCTGCAACAAGAGAAGCCACCGCAATGAGAAGCCCGCGCACCGCAACCAAGAGTAGCCCCCGCTCGCCGCAGCTAGAGAAAGCCCACGCGCAGCAACCGAGACCCAACGCAGCCAAAAATAAATAAAATAAATGATTTTTTTAAAAAAATAAGGATGCATCTTTGTCATATATACATCAACTGTTTTTCTCACTTTATTTCTTGGCTTATAATTTTATTGAGCAGAAACTCTTAATTATGCATTTGGTATCTCAATGAAACTTTTTTTTAAGTTTCTGTAAATTTAAATAAGTTTAAATTTACAGAAAATTTGCAAAGATTTCACAGAGTTCCTATATACAGTCTACCCATTTTCCCACTAATGTCCTTTTACTGTTCCAGGATCCAATCCAGGGTACCATATTGCATTTAATCTCAGTTTGATTTTTAATTTTGGTTTTACTTCTTTTTCATTTAATTTACAGAGCCAAGAATGTTAAATTTCTTCTCTCAAATTGACCAATCATTTGACAAGTAATTACTGTGTTCTCCAGTGACTACAAACACCAACTTAATCTTATAAATAACTTCCAAATTTGTATTTCTTAAATTAAATTCCTACAAAAGCAGAGATGCAATATTTAACTTTGGCTCTCAAAGCACAAAATGCGTTTGCTCAAAACTGTGTGTTGAATGCAGAATGAATGAATATTTTTTCTGCAAAATGTGATAATTTTAGTATAGCCATATACTTTTTGATAACCTAGAACAACCAAGCTATTCCATAACTAGGTATTTACCCATGACAAATGAAAACATATATGCACACAAAGACTTAATTTTTAAAAAGTTTGTAGCTGGCGTATTTGTAATAGCCCATTGCTGGAAACAACCTAAATCCCAATCAGTAGGTTAATGGATAAACAAATTTTGGTATATCCATACAGCAAATAAAAGGAAAGGCATTGACTGAGGAAAAAAGAGACAAAAAGAGTACATACTGTAATCTATTTATATAAAATTCGAAAACTACAAAGTAAGCTACAGTGAAAGAAAGGAGATCAGTGATTGCCAAGGGCTGAGGCAGAGGGACAACTGACTGCAGAAGGAGGAAAACTTTTGATGCTGATAGAAATATCTCGATGGCTGTGGTTGCTGTGGTGGTTTCATGAATGAATGCATTTAATACCAAAACATCACCAAATCGTAGACTTCAACTGAGTGTAATTTACTGTACATAAGAAATACCTCAGTAAAGTTGCTTTCAAAACATTGCATAAGGTGCACAAAATAATCTGTTCGTTATAGCGATATACCTTACAACTCATTCTTTATCGATTTATTTCACCATTATAAATTTGTTTTCATGTTTTCTCTACATTACACACACATATATGATAGTATGCTTTTTTAAAAATGAACTCTTCTTAATTTTTAAATGACTTTCTTTTTATTGAAGTATAGCTGATTTACAATGTGTTAGTTTCAGGTGTACAGCATACTGCTTCTTTTTCAGACTCTTTTCCATTATAGATTATTACAAGATACTGAATATGGTTCCCTGTGATAATACAGTAGGTCCTTGTTGCGTATCCATTTTATATACAGTAGTGTGTACCTGTTAATCCTAAACTCTTTATTTAGCTAAATTAGGAGTTTGGGATAGTGTGCTTTACATGATTTTGTTATAAGGATAAAGGAGCAAAAAGATTTAAAGACTACCAATCCAGAAAACTGGAGGAAAACAATGATGATATGTCTCTTGAGCTGTTTCTATCAACCAGCAGCTGTCTCAAGCAAGGCTTTGCAAGCAATGTGCTTTAGTCAATTCAGGACTGAATTTTCTGTCAAGTGTGCGGAGTGCCCCAGTCCTTCTGTTCACCTGGCTCTCTACTCTGGGTATTACCCAGAGCTCAAAACTTGGCCTTCTGCACTGTTCTGTCTTTATTCGAAACCTTTGCTTAGAGCTCGAATACACTTACGGCTCCCAACATCACTGTGACGCTGAAGACTAATAAATCTGTACTCCAGATCTCTCACTGGCTTTCCTTTGCCTCAACCCCTGTGGCCTGTTGGACACACTAATTTCCAAAGTTCCATTCCAACTCAAATATTCTAATCATATATCTTCTCAAACCAGTTCCTTTTCATAATCTTGCATTACTGCCAAAGAAAAAAAATACGCTGAAGTTATCTTTGATTCATTCACCTCTTTTACTTTTAAAATACTAATTTCTGCCAACTTTCGTCTTCTGGTCTTAATTTACTGTCTGTGGCAGTGATTCCTTGAAACTATGGTGGACCCTCTCCTCCAAAAAACCACACTGGTACACAACATTTTCATATAGTTTTTCATTTTCATGGACCACTCCCCACTCCCAACCCCTAACCAAAAATGTATGGATCTCGATATTGTTCACTTCTAAAATCTGGATTCTGTGATGTGGCTCTTTCTTGAGAGTTCCAGAACCACTTTCTAACTACTTTCCAGACAGCTGTTATTTTACGCTGCACAAATGTCTCAAACTCAGGAGGTTCAAAACTCAATGTGCCATCTCCCCACCCAAAATTGCACCTTTTTCTTGCTCCTTTTTTTTAAGTGAGTCACAACACCGTCCTCCCTATTATTTAAAATAGTAACTTGAATAGTATTGTTAACTCCTTTCTCCCCACACCCCTCACATCTAAATAGTAATGATGGTAGTCTGACAAAATTGGTCAAGGGTGTAAATACAGCTTCATTCGCCAAGGTGGTAAATGGCCCATCATATACACTCGAGTCTTTTCTGTATGAATAAAGCAAGTGACTCATTCTTTTCCAGTCTGGTAGCCAATACTCAAGACCTCACCCTGGGATTGCGTCAGGAGCCTCCTCACTCCCCCTGTTCTCAACCTTTTCCAGTTCTAACATCTCCCACCATGTATGAACATGGATTTAGCTTTTCCCTCACCGGCCCCCTACAGAAACTGGTGTCCTTATCCTCATTCTTAAGTCTTTCTATCCCTAGGGCAACTTATCCAGGGTTGCCTGGACCTTTTAGGAAGCATCTGATAATTAAATAGAAAATAAAGAGGCTAGAGAATCACTGTTTACACTCTCCCACCCCACATCCGGTGCTATTATTTACATTTTCCTGGGGAACTTCACAATAATAAGCTTTCTAGTATGACACATATAGTTTCATACAGGAGGCTAAAATAGTCATGCCCCCATGATAGCTACGCAGGTCCTGGAACTAAAAACAGCTTTATCTATGTATCTCAGCATTCCCAACAAACATTAATATTCCCAAAGCGGGGACTTCCCTGGTGGTGCAGTGGTTAAGAATCCACCTGCCAATGCAGGGGACACGGATTCGAGCCCAGTCTGGGAAGATCCCACATGCCTCGGAGCAACTAAGCCCACGAGCCACAACTACTGAGCCCACATGCCACAACTACTGAAGCCCGTGCACCTACAGACCATGCTCCCCAACAAGAGAAGCCACCACAATGAGAAGCCCTCGCACCACAAAGAAGAGTAGCCCCCACTCACCACAACTAGAGAAAGCCCGCGTGCAGCAACGAAGACCCAACGCAGCCATAAATAAATAAATAAATTTCTTTTAATGTTTTAAAAAAAATAGTTAATTTTAAAAAATATTTCCAAAGTGTGCCAAAAGATGAAAAAAATTGAGAGGCATTGCAAGCACAAAAAAACCCTCAAGAGTCTAAAAACAATGAATTTGCATCATGGCATTTTACTGTCTGGGGAATTCAATGTCACCAACCTATAGCTAAAACCTAAATGGTTATGGCCAATTACACTCGGAAGGGACTTGTTAAAGTTGGTTTACGGCGGGGGGAGCAGCAGAAGGTGAGAAATGGTAGCTCTGAGCAGTCGGTGCAGCTCAGGCATGGCGGGGCTTGGAGTGTCCTCACCAAAGGAAGGAGTCCAGTGGAGAAACTAAATCCAGTCAGGAACTAACTGGAGGACCTGGGAATCTAGAAAAGGAATCCTCAGAGCAGAAGCTGAAAGCCAGGAGCAGAACCCAAAAATGAGTCAGAGGAAATGTAAAAGGTCAGACCTTGGGGAAGGAAGCAAGAGATGCCAAATCAGCAGAAGGCTGTGGGCTGAGATCAGGGATGAGTCAAGTCAGCTGTTCTTGAGGTCAAAAGAGGGCTCTCCTTTGAGCCACCAAGAGGGTTAATCATTCTTTACTGAAATGAAATGAACTAAACTTAATTCTTTGTCAAAACCTAAATAATTCAGTACATTATTTTAGTCTGTGTAATGATGCTATGTTTTTGGGTTTTACTATGTTTCTCCCCTACTTTCCTCATTTCTCTTCTGAATGCTTTTCTATTTTATGTAATTTTTATTTAATGTTAATGCAAAAGCAACTTTCAAGTTGTTCCACATAAACAAAAGAAAATATTTTTTAACTTGATTGAAATTAAGTATATGTAATGATCTCATATTATAAAGGGAAAATCAAAAACATTTTTTATCATTAATATTATGATTATTTGTATTACTAGCAGCTACCATTTACTAAATTTTTTGTAACCTCATGTCATGTACTGTGCTAGGTGACATTTATTCCTCACAATATCTACAGGAGGAATTATTAGTCCCAAAACAGACAAGGAAACCAAAGCTAAAAGAGGTCAAAAACTTTTCCCTGGATCCTAGAACTAATAGATGGCAGGAATGAGATTTAAATTTGTGACGTGTCTGATTCCAAACCCTGTGTTCTTCATTACCGCACTAAGCTAAATTTTGTTTAAAAGATTCTTGTTTAAATATGACCCACATAAAACGGGCCATTTGTTTAATGAACAGCTGTCAAAGCACTGCAATATTAAGTACTTTTCCAGGCACCCCTGGGGCAAAAGAAAAAGAAAAATCCAATACAGCCCAAGCCTTCTAGAACTCTGAAGTTAAGTTTGAAGGCAGAATCCATGAAATAAGGTGAAAATTAGACCAATGTGACATGTAAGCCTTGAGTTTGAGTCCTAGAGATGCCCCTGCCCAGCAATGTGACCCTGAGCAAGTTATTCCTTCTGTGTGAAACTGAGATCATAAGGGTGTGAGCTTCACAGGCGCCTCTGAGGATAAGATGGGAAAATACGGACCAGTGGTTCTCAACCTCAGCTGGTTTCTCCCCATCAAAGGATATTTGGCAATGTCTGGAGGCATTTTTAGTTGTCACAACTGGAAAGAAAGGTAGGAGTCCTATTGCAAGAGGCCAGGGATGCTGCTAAACACCTTACAATGCACAGGACAGGCCACTCCTCCCCAACAACAAGGAATCAGCTGGCCCTAAATGTCAATAGTGGGGAGGTTAAGAAACCCTAATGCAGAAAAAGCACATAGCAGAGTGCTAATGGTATGTAGTACCTTCATACTAGCTCTTATTGCATTTACATAAAAAGATGGCACTGTATGTACTTGAGCAGCAAAATAATACTAATAATTTTAAAATAATGGTGAAAAAGGAATAATCATTTTAAAACATAACTTTTAAAGACAAAGACTTCACACAGCAATGTAGTAGGTAAGAGCATAGGCTTTGGAATCAGATGGACCTACCCTTGAATACCAGCTCTATGTGATGCTGAACAAATTACTCCGACTTTGAACCTCTTGGTTTCTTCATCTTTCTAATGAAAATAAATGTATCTACTTCTCTTTGTTTTGGTGATGATTAAATGAGATAATTTATGTACCTGGAACATAATAAACTCTCAATAAGTATTTTTAATATATTGAGTCTTATGCAGGGCCTAGAAAAAGTACTTTGGATTAGTGAAAGGAAAAATAAATCATTTATTTCTATATAAACTTAAGCAAGGTACTTAATCTAGTAGAGACTTATGGTTTGTATCTTCAAAATGTGTATAAAATACCTCTATTGCAAAGTTACACTAAGAATTAAATGAATCAGCATTTTAAAGCACTGAGTAAGGTGCCTGGCATATGGGGGGGGGCAGTATTCGATAGATATTAGTTACCTTCTCCCCAAAGAGTTAAAAAAAAGTTTTTATAAAGGTACCAAGGTTGAAACAAATAATAAAAATTGCCTTTGCTAGAGCAGAAAGTCTGGCCTGAGAAGGACAGGGAATACTCCATAATTTACAAACAGTCCACCTTGGAGAAGCCCTCTGCATTTGAAAGGGAAGTTACACATACACCGTATCTCCTTCACACCACTCTTCAGCTTTCAACAAGCATCCTTCTTCTGGCCTAGGAATGCCACTGTGACTTACCTAGGCCCAAAGAGAGCACAGCCCTTGGCTGCACTTACTGGAAGAACAGAAATTGAATTCTTCAACTACAAATGTAACTGCATTTTATGAGAACCAAGAAGATCCACAGCAATAACTCTTCATAAATGAGCTAAGCACAACGCACGATTGATTAGAAGACATCTGCCATTCTTCCTCTAAAAAATAATCATTAATGAGGCTTACGACCATCTCTGAAAATCAGTTTGTCAGGCAGTAATACCAGAGATGAAATTACCTATTCAGTTACTGACTGCCAAGGCAGACTATATCTAAGAGTATAATAAATGCTATTTCAGAAAACACAGTTTAAATTTCAATGAAAATAAGAAAATAATCATAAACCATCCAATTCTAAGCTATTAACGTTAAGGCCTTTTTAAATATCCTGTACCATTGTGCTTAAGATAATTTCCCAATCAAATGAAGACAATGTTTAGATCTCATTTACTCTAGTATTTCAAGTATGAAAGATGTGTCCATATACAAATGAAATAAAAAATATAACACATATAACTTTGCCAGTCTAAATGGCTTAATGAGTGCATTTTCCATTTGAAATTACACATTAGCTGCCATTTGGCAAAGTTGATGATCTTATGGTAAGTCTATATGATTCTCTGACGCAGTTTCTGAATTCATTTTGCCTTTTCATACACCCAATATCTACCCACCTACCACATGACACGTTCAAAACCAATTTTACTTTCTGTTACAACCTATACATATTCTAAATGCCTCACCTGTCTGTCAAAAATGAACTACTTCCTACCTTCCTTTCTGGGAAATAGAGAATAACAACCCTGCACTGGATGCATTCACGTGATTCTATGTCATTCTGAACATAAATCAGCCACATGGAAAAGGTTCTAGGTCCAGTGGTTAAGATTCCCCGCTTCCGGGGCTTCTCTGGTGGCGCAGTGGTTGAGAGTCCGCCTGCCGATGCAGGGGGCACGGTTCGTGCCCCGGTCCGGGAGGATCCCATATGCCGCGGAGCGGCTGGGCCTGTGAGCCATGGCCGCTGAGCCTGCGCGTCCAGAGCCTGTGCTCCGCAACGGGAGAGGCCACAACAGTGAGAGGCCCACGTAGCGCAAAAAAAAAAAAGATTCCCCACTTCCACTGTACAGGGGACAGGTTCAATCGCTGGTCGGGGAACTAAGATCCCATATGCCATGCATCATGGCCAAAAAATAAAATTAAAGAAAAGAAAACAAAAGGAAAGGTTCTAGCCTTTATCAACTGTAAGATACATGTAGAAACCAGGAATACAACCTTTTGTATTGCCTGCATCCATTTCCAATGCGATCTAATGCTATTAACTTTCCAAAATCATGACATTTGTCAGGTCTTACCATACTAGGACTCCAAAAATCTTATAAGTCCCCCTCTGCCCTTAAGATAAATAACATACTCCATAGACTCACATTCAAGGCACACTCAAGTTTACAATGTGACCTCATTTCACCTTTCAAACACATCCTCCCTTCCTTTCCTATGTGGACAATTGTCTAGAGTTAAACTTCCCTCACTCTGCGTTATATTGTCTGCTTTCAAACGCTTGTGCTCTTCACCTACTTGGTAGACCCTCCCTTTACTCTCTATTGACTCAAAGCCCCACTTACACCTCCCCTACTTATTGCCCCAAGGCCACTCAGTCTGTGGGATCAGTGAGGATAATACAGTCTGGAGGTTGCAGTTACGTCCTCAAAGACACCACAGGCAAAGTAACAAAACCTATGGTATCTGGAAGGCATCCAGCACTTAGGGAAGTCAATGAAAAGGATCCCTGTGAAGGTTGCAGGGTTTAAACCACAGAGTTCCCCAGACCTTCCAAGTCTCCGAAGCAGTAATTACCCATTCCCTGCCAGATACCTTCTACTGACAACAACCCAAAAGCCACTCCAGCTGCCCTGCTCCAACCACCTGCTTAAGCAGCCTCCTACTCTTTCACAGGACACCATGGCACATAAGAACGTTCTTCAGGCTCCCTAGTAATCAAAGAAAACAAACTGAAAACAGCAAGGAGATCATTTTTTTCTCCTCACATTAACAGAAGACTGACAAAACTCAGCATTATTGGGATCTGGGGAAATGATCATGTTGATGGACAGTTGTGAAAATGTAAATTGGTGTAACCTAGTCTGAAAGGCAATTTGGTGGCAAAAAGCCTTTAAAATGTGTATAGCCTTTAACTCAGCAAGCTACAAACATTTGTATTAGGATGTTTATCAAAGCATTGTTTAATTGCAAAAATTACAATGGAAGCAATTTAGTGATCAACAATAAAGAAAGGATTAAATAAAGCACCATGCATTTATTCAACAAAATACTATGCAGCCATTCATAAAGATGCAGGAAATCTATATTTTTCATTCAATTTTGGGTGAATAGATCCAGTTATACTATAGCATATACACTATGATTGTGAATCTATACAGAGCGACAGCTGGAAAAATGTTTTCCACTGCTTTTAGGCATGGTTCCCTGATGCACCTGTAAAAGGATGCCTGAACCATAAATGTGGTACTTCTTTTGTATTGATCACCTCCAAGTTCAGGTGCGTCTTCTGGCACATGTGCTGCTTTTAGAGGTCAAGGACCCCCAGGATCTTTACCATTTCATCTTGAGAAAATTCAAGTTCTTCTTCCGTACAATTAAGGCACACAGTAGGAGAGTGTCTGTCTATCTATACTAAAATGTCATTTATAACAACACGTAAGATGTGAAAACTGAATTTTAAAAGATAAGACATTTCTAGAGGATTCGCCCATCTGGTTCAACATCTAAATATCATGCACATTTTCCACATTATTATAGCCCTCAAATCAGATACATCTCACAATCGGTAGTATCTTACAATTGTTCTCAGAGAGGCAGCAGTAATGAGCTAGTTGTCATGGCCTGCACATTTATGAAAACCTGCAGAATGAGTGTCAGTTTGGTTGCAAGAAAACCCAAGAGACAATAATGGAACACTGTTTTAACATCTAGAAACCATATGCTTGTGAGGAAGCAAAAGGAAGAGTGGAGAATCAAGCATTTTTAACAACATTCTTGTAGAAGGAATCACAAAGCAAGCTCACTCTACATGATTGCTAAGCATCTTTTCAGGACCAGCGCTATTCCTGGCACACAAAGTGATAGTGCATGAATGGGCACAGAAATGCATGACTAGGAATTCAAAAGGGATTCAGAAGAGATGAATTCTGAATATGAATAAGTTTTTAGAATAACTTATCCAATTTATTTTAGTGCATGTTCTTTTTTATGCACCCACAGGAGAAATATATGATACATTTTATATTTAATTAAGTTTAAACATATGCTTTGAATCAGAATAAAATTAACATTCTAAGCGATAACAAAACATTTCTATAGTTTAATTGAAAGTATGTTTTTCTTAGTGATACATAAAATAATGGTGTATCTTACAACAGAAAGCATAGTAGATTAATTGAAATATAGGAATACAAGTTCTAGAAAGAGGGAACCAAGAAAACCAAATGAAAGAATTTACATTATTTCATGGAACCTAAGATTCTTTGATGCTGGCCCTTTTCTTATCATACAAGAAAGTGTCAACAGAATGTTTTTTTACACAGCCATGTCATGACTGCCACCTGGCTGATGGCTATTATAAGACACCATCAATTTAATATGCATCCTGATTTGAGATGTTAAATTGCAGGGGGAAGTTGACTTTACAACTGATCAAATCAGTAATGCAAGAAAAATATCGGAACTGAAAGGCATACGTCCAAAAGGAAAAGATCCATTCCTTCCCCCACACAATCAATTAAAAATGACATACACCCAGGCACATCATCTTGAAATTTCAAAATTCCAAAGATAATAAGATGATGCTAAAAGCTTCAAATTGGGGGAAAAAAATGTTCAAGATTCAGAATAGCATCAGACTTCTCTATAGCTAAAAATGGCAGCAAGAAGACAATGAAATACTCCATCAAAATGCTGAGGGAAAATGACCTCCAACAAGAATCCTACAACCAGAAAAACTATCCATCAGGTGTAAAACAGAATAAAAATATTCTCAGATATAAAACGTCTCAAAAACTTCACCTCAACATATCCTTTCTTAGGAAGATACTGGAGGATGCGCTTCATTCATTGAAACAAGAGACTAAATTAAGGAAAAGCAAAAGATATGGAAATCAGGAAACAAGGGATCCAACATAAGAAAGAGGTAAAGAAATCTGCAGAATGATTGCACTGCAGATACTATTAGCTCTCCACCAAAACCCATTCCCTCTTCTCTGGACACACAGTTAGACATTATCTCAGCCACCCTTGAAATTAGACTTGGCCACAAGACTGAGTTCTAGACAATGATATCCAAGTGAGAGGAGTGTGAGCCACTCCCAGGACTATGTCCATGCCTGACTGAACGGAGTTGACCATGAAAACTGTGGAATCCATGTACTGAAAATAGTAGTACCTCTAACCAGGGTCCCTGAGTGACCGCAGGAAACAAAGCAGCACCCCACCCTATTCACCTAGAAGAGCTCAGTAGTTTTACATGAGTGCGAAGTGTACTTCTGTTGTGTTTGAACCATTATCCATTTGTGGACTACTTGTTCCCTCAGCCTAAGATTACCGTAACTAATTTAGATGTAAAAGGAAGATTCCAAAATGACAACAATGAGCAAATGTATGAACAGCTTGAGGATGCATGTGGCCAAGAAAAAGACGAATGTATAGGTTGTCTGATTAAACTAAATATATTAAGAAGAGATTTACAATTTAGATGGAAATTTTGACGGTAAAATAGTGAGACTTCGAAAACTGAGCAAAATAAAATAATTAAAACAGTCATAAAATATGGGGAAAATATTGGGTTGGCCGAAAGGTTCGTTCGGGTTTTTCTGAAAGATGTTACAGAAAAACCCGAACGAACCTTTCGGCTAACCCAATAAAAACTTTTATAAGAAAGGAAATGTAATCATATCATAATACGCCAAAGGATTCAGCTGTGAGTGATAGTTACAGTCAGAGCAATTTAAAAATTAAATTGAGGAAGCAAAGTAGGTGAACGTATGTGTGTCATCTTCCATAGCAGGAAATAACTACATAGAGAAGAAAACTAAAAAAACCAAGAAATAGCATCATAAGCATCTTGTTTTCACAAAATGGAGGCAAACATGAAAAAACAGTAAACTATTTGAAGATAATCCCTCTAGGAAGTAAGAATCAGAGATGCAAAAGGGTACAACAGGGCAATGGGAACCACTGCTTTCGATGACATATCAAACTGTAAACCTGCAATTTGATAAATGTTCCAACATGTATTACATTCTTGATTGAACAAAAACACCAAATTTGTTTGCTTTAGGCTGAATTATAACTTCTCCAAAAGGTAACACTACTTTTCTCATGTTAATTGGACGCTCTAATTGGCAGCTTTATATGCTGCTGATTACTTTTAAAAGATATAATTATGGAAATAATTTGATACATAAAATATTTCAAAACAAGGGACTCAGAGGGGGGAAATAAAAATGGCTGTGAAACTAACCAGGCCTAATCCTTTCATCTTCTAGATAAGAAAACTGCAACTCTTCTGGGAATCTGCTACCGTCTTCCACAAAAGTAAAGCTTTTAAAGTGCAGTGGAAGAAGAGCCTTCATTTGAAAAATGGAGCTAGACCTCGAGTGTTTGGCAGCCACATCTCCTCAATTTCCACCATAATCTCCTCTGCTATTACCACACTGGTTTGGGCTGGGGGCACTCTTCCCACCTATAGCTATTGCCGGATTGGATATTCCTCTTAATTTTCATAAAACAGATAAGACAATTAAACAAGACTTTCTACAGATTTGGAAGATAGATAGATAGATAGATAGATAGATAGATGATAGATAGATAAAAAATAATCTGGATAATCTTTACAAAGTAGGACATGCTTTCCTTAACCTGCAAACTTTGTTCCATTTTAGCTACTGTCTGTTTAGTATATACCACCAATGAGCCCAAAATGAAACACTTACCTTCCACAAATCACCCAAAGGAATAAGACACAGAAAAAAGCAAAGCTTCCTTCCTCATACCCATTTCCAGACCAGCTTTCACAGGCCAGTTTCACGACTGAACACACATCCCAAAAGACTGACATGAAAGAGGCCCAGCATTCTTCCCACAGAAATATGACTTTCTCCTGTGACCTCAATTGGTCAACTTTAGCAACTTAAGTCTAGAATGGCGGAAGAGGAGAAGGATATGGCCTGAAGGTGTTTCTTCACAAAGAGCAATTGAAAATCTTTCCCAGTTACAAAGATAAATCAGTAGCAAACCTGAGACAGGAACCTTACTCCCTGGCTCAAAGTCAAGGGTTCTTATCACCATACAATTCAATTCATCTTTACTGCGGATCAGCACATAAAAAGCATGGCAGTTAAGCTGGAAATAAGGAAAAAACTGCCTTTCTCAAATTTTCTTTCAAGGAAAAAATCTTGTGGCCAAGGAGATGACAAAACCTTTACTGAAGATATTACAAAAACCTTTTTTGAAGATTTTTATGAGTCAGGCAGAGCCTCATTGTTTTCAAGAGAGAGCCATTGAAAGTTGCATTCTAGGTTGTAACCAACATTCACATTTTAATCACAGTTTCCCCATTTCTTCAACCATTTAAGAGAACCAAAGACCTTTTATATCTGGACAAAACTTATTACTATATTGCATTATTCAATAAACCCCTCTCTTTGAAACTCTTTCTATATATTCTCTTCCCCTCACAATGATGTTTACCTTTGATATTTCAATGCAAGAATGTAAGAGTGTGTTGCTATATTGCTCTTCATTGAAAAAAACAGACACTAAAGACAGCACTCAAAATTCCTGGTTATGATACTCACTTTCGGAAGTGCTCACCCATTATCTTATTTACACAGTACTGATACTATTAATAGAATTTATATAACACCTTCTTTCAGAGAAAGAAAAATGCACTTCACATCCATTATCTCATTTATCTTTGTACTCTCCCTCTGAAGTGTAGTGAGAGCAGTTGCCTCACCCTGTTTTAATGGAAAAAAACTTAACCAGAAAAGATCTATTATCCTTGATGTGGATAAACAGCTTCTAAGTAGAGTGCCTACATCAATTAGAGAATAAACCCTCAGTTACAGAATATTTCTGTCAATACCCTGAATGAGAGTAGCAAAGTAGAAATGCTGGAATTCAGCCAATTTTATTCTTTTTAAGATAAATATCTGTTCTTGGATATTATTCATATATGTCATTAAAATTTTTAGAACAACAAAATAGCCCAAAATAACTAAATGCAAATTTACACAAAAAATAAAGCACAGTAGTTCACGAATGAATAGTATATAATATTGTCATTGTCTGATTTGTCAGAATTTCACGCTTACAGATGTCTTTGCAGAAGGAAATTATGACCTTTTCCACCCACCATTAGCTTAATACTAATTTCTATTAATATATACTTTGAGTTTTATACGTCAGCCAGCTATCTTGACACAAAGTGACAACTTATACAAAACTTTAAAGGACTATAACGTCTAGGACTTTAAGACAAGTAATAATAACTATTTTAAAACTGTCATATTTTAAGAAATCTCCAGATTATACATTACTGATACAACACAACAAATGTTTTTAAAGCTGAAAAATATTCTTCATATGCAATGACAATGATGGTTGCTTACCCAATATCCAATCTCCCCTTCTTTCTTAATAATAATGGAATCCTGGCAGTTGGGGAAGTACTGATTTCCCCAGATTAAAAAAAAAATTTTTTTTAAACCTTCTATTTCTCAGACCTCCCTGCCATTAAGGATGGGCACTGGCATAGCTCTGGTCAATAAGATATTAGTGGAAGTCTACCAGATGCATCTTCCTGGGAGCTATCATTTTCCTTATTAAAAGGACTATCAGCTGATGTGTGCCTCGCCTTTTGTCCAGCCGCTTCTTCCTGCCTGTAGTACAGAAGCCATGCTTGGAGGCTCACTAACTGTCTTTCCACCAAGAGAGGGAAAGCCATACACTAACGGTGGTAGGGCCAAAAGCAAGAAGGAGCCTGAATTCTTGATTACCTCAAGGATGGTGCAGTTGCTCCTGCCTTGTACTCTCTCCCTCCAGATATCTCATGGCATGTAAAACAATAATAAACTCCTTACTTGTGATTGCCAAGGGGAAAAGATGAAGGGGAGGGATGAATTGGGAGGCTGGGACTGGCACATGCTCACTAGTATATGTAAAATAGATAATCAACAAGGACCTACTGTATAGCACAGGGAACTATACTCAATACTCTGTAATAACCTGTACGGGAAAAGAATCAGAAAAAGAATAGATATATGAATATGTATAACTAAATCACTTTGCTGTACACCTGAAACTAACACAACATTGTAAATCAGCTATATGCCAATATAAAATTTAAAAATTAAAAATTTTGAAAATAAATAAACTCCTTCCTTGTTACTATTACATGTCAAATTTTACTCTCAAATGAATACAATCCTGATAAAATAACAAATATATCCCAATTGAATTCTTCTTTCCTCTCATCAAATGGCTTAATGCAAAAATTAATCCCCTACACTTAGGAAAGGCAAATCCAAATGAAAAGTGGGCAGATACTCTGTCACACAATAAATTATTTTCCATCTTTTATATTCACTTACTGTGAATGGCCATCCTTCTTTAACCTTTAAAGTCTGGCTTTAAAGTATTTCTCATTCATGTGAAAGTGTGAAGTCAGAAGGAAACAAACCTAGACTAAACAGCAAAGAGCGTAACCAACTCTGCTATACATTTTTGCCTATAAACCAAATGAGGAAAACATTTTTTTCCAAGACTCATTGGTATTCTCCAGCTGTATCTCCATCTTACTGAAGATTATAGATAAGTAGGAGGTGTGACTCACAGAAATAGTTTTCCTCACATAAATTTCACCCATTGAATAAAATCTGCAATATTCTCTGAGCAATACAAAATAGACACTTTTGGAGTCTTATGCTATTCTTCATGCTATGAACAATAAAATAAAATTTTACAAATTATCCAAAATTTTCACACCCAAGATTCCTCATAATGATAATATTTATACCAGCTAGCCTAAATTTCACAGTCCAAGATCGTTAATTACAAAGATCTGTAAACACTAATTTTATCCTTCAAAAATGTAAAATGCAAAGTCATAACAATCACTTCACGTATTCAGTTGGGAATGTATTTGGCTGGGAGTAACAGAGAACCTAATAAATAGTGGAAGAAATAGTCAGGAGTTTTAATTTTTTTTCTCTTGGAATAATAGACTGGAGGTAGGCAGTGCAGAGCTGATATATCCACTTTAAGATGTCATCAAAAATCTGAGTTTTATCATCCTCAGTTTGTGGTTTTATTCCTCATGCTTGCAAGATAGCTGCTCACCTCAAAGCAAAAACGTGATAAGGGTCAAGGGCAAGGGCCTTCTCCTTGAGAAATTTTGCCTTTTCAAAAATGTACGTGGGGGCTTCCCTGGTGGCGCAGTGGTTGGGAGTCCGCCTGCCGATGCAGGGGACACGGGTTCGTGCCCCGGTCCGGGAAGATCCCACATGCCGCGGAGCGGCTGGGCCCATGAGCCATGGCCGCTGAGCCTGTGTGTCTGGAGCCTGTGCTCCGCAACGGGAGAGGTCACAACAGTGAGAGGCCCGCGTACCGAAAAAAAAAAAAAAAAAAAAAAAATGTACGTGGTCCCCAGAAATCTCCATCTAATCTTTGTAATGTGGGCCAATCCGAGATTCGAGGGAGACTGGGAAGTTGAATAATTTCCTTTCCATCTTGTATAGCAGAGCAAGATGAAAGAGAAAGAGGGTGAACGGATGCTAAAGGAGCGATCCACAATATCGCTACACCCCCAGACCAATTAAATCTAGAGCCATCCTCATCAGCATCCTCACTATTGTAATTATCACCATCAGCATTAAAGTGTTGTTCCCCAAATTGTGTTGTGTTGTATCCATACAGTTGGGTAGTCCTCATCCAACCATGACCTCTCTAATTATTGTAAATTTCGGACCAAATCAAGGTATTATATTATAATAACTTCAAACTAAAAATCTGATTCCCTGGAGTGCTTTCTTATGAATAATACAGTGGTCCCTCAGTTTGTGGGGATGGAAGAGGGTGGGGAAATTGGCTTCAGGACCCCCACAGATACCAAAATATGTGAATGATCATGTCCTTTATATATAATGGCATAGTACAGTGGCACTTCAGTATCCACAGACTCCACATCCACGTAGTAGGTCAGCCCTCATTCAACGGTGGGTGTGGGAAACTACGGATATTGACTATGCTTAATTACAGAGGCTTATCCAAAAATTCCACTAATTTTGTGTCAAATAATACCTTTTAATCTAAAGTTTCACCAAATCGTAATGCTAGAAAGAATCTTAGAAATTATCGTAATTCAAAGTCTTAATTATACCCTGAGCCTTACCCAGGGGATGTCATTTACCCACTTAGTTGCAAAGCAGAACAGAAACTCAGGGCTTCTTATTCCAAGTCCTCATTTATGCAGTTATTAAAGAGCAACCCTAAAAACAAACCCCCTTTCACTCTTTTAAAAGATGTAAAATCACTAGGAAGAAAAACCTGTCATTCTATTATTTGTTTCCCTACAACCACCTCATTTTTCTGCATTGAGTTTTTCACCATAGTATACATCATGGCACTGCAAGTCATTCCAGGGTCTTAGTTACAGAGAAGTACAGAGTAGCTTCCTTTAAGGATATATAGGTAGCTTCCTAAAAGTAATTTCAACTACTCTAACAAATACTTCCTGATCTCTGAATTTAGAGACATGTATCATTCTGTGTTCTTAAATTATTATGATCTATAATATAGAAAAACCATGGATGTCATTTTCTTCTTACTCTCAAAAAGTCCCCAGTCAGTCAATACATCAAATGCCACTCTATGCTTTCTTCTTTCAACCTATAACATTTGATATGGGTGAAATTAGGTTAAAATGACCACCAGAGCAGCCTTACTAGAGGAAGGGAGAATAGCCTCCAAGGGCAATGTTTCTCTCTATAGTGAGAGAGTGAAAGGAGACAGGAGCAGAGGAAGAATCTTTCCAAGGAATCTAGAGATCTGTGTATGTGTGTGTATGGAGGAGGCAGGAGCAAGTATTGTAGGCTGAGCTGCCTGTTTTTATTTCCCACAGTCTGTTTTAACATCTGCTGGTCTTGCTATATCCTTCTCACCTACTGGCTCTCTAGAACCTGCAGGAAAACAAATTCCTCAGCACACCAGTGCATGGTGCCACAACCCACAAGCCTTTAAAGGTAAGTCTGTCTATAAAATGAGACATTTAAGTCACTTTCCCAGCAAAGACCATCCACAGATATCATCACATGGTACAAACAATACAAAAACAGAATCTAGGACTCTTCCTCAGGAGTTCATAAATCTCCAAGATTATATGCAAACTTTTGAGTTTATGTTAATTTTGCAGGATAATTGGTCCATATGTTCATCAGATTTTCAAACATACTTATTTTTTAAAGAGTACCATCATGCCATCCCAACTTATTAAAGTATTATTTTCTCTTTAGAAAAGGGTACTGAGAACCCATGCCTCAATATAAAATTTTAAGTCTTCTCAAAAGAAAGTGATTCTGATTTCTTAAAGAAAACATAAAATTAAGAAATGCTAAGAACTTATAATAAACAAGCCCTGCCATTATTGAATTAAAGGAAATTAAGCTCCCTATGGCCTTTCAAGGTATCAATGTTCTTAACTATAAAACAATAGGATTGAAATAGGCGATCTCTAAGTTCGCTTTCAGTTTAGAAAGGCTGTAATTCTATGAGTCAGCACTGTGGTATAAACCAGGATAGCCAAAAACAGAATCCTGTTATCTTTTCCTTAATCTACACGAAATATCAGTATGTTGCTTGCGCAAATAATGTCATTTATTTTCTCTACTGTTTAAAGTCCATCTGATATAGGACTTCTTTTAGCAATTCCCAGAGATGGCAACAGATAAAATATATTAATATTTTTCAAATGCTTTAAGGCAACTTAGAGAAAAATATTCAATACAGAAAATACAGTATACATAGATTTTTTTGTCTTATATTCCACTGGCAAGATGTGACTTAACATTAAATTATTCAATTATAGTAATATTTATTAAAGTAAATAAGATATGTACTGATTTTTTAAACTGAGGTTATACTGTGTCTCTAAAACAAATGCAAATTACAGGAGAACACAAGTCAAACTAGTGTTTTCTACTATATTAACAGATAACGTGGCTGAGGAGTTAAGAGTTTTTTTAAAAAGCATATACTTCCAGTGCAGACAAGACAGCATATACTTTCCTCCTCCCCACTTAATATAACGCTAAACCTTGAAAATAAGGAAAGAGACAACCAAAGGAGGACTCAGAACAGTGAAAAGGAGGTGGACTGGTTACTGGCCTTGGACTAGAGGAACAACAGAGCAGAAGGTACCTTATGACCCCCTACCCAATAGCAGGTTATGCAGGTCCAGGGTCTCCCAACCCCCCGAATCTAGCAGTAGGTGATACAGGTGAGCTTACATTCCTCCCTTGTGTCTAACTGCGATCCAGCCAACAACACCAGATGGCCTCTCAGCACTGGCAGGGGGATTCCTGCCATAACAAGCTCCAGGCCCGGGAGTGCTCCTTATTCCTGCAGGCTGAAAAATCCCTTCCCTCACCTACAGGCATCAGGGGGACTGGCCTTGGCAGGCCCCTTCTGCCCCCTTCAGGGGCATCAGCAGGGTTCAGTGGGAGCTCCAGAAGCACCAGTCAAGCCAGGCAGACCGAAGCAGCACCATAAAGCTTCTGCAAAATAAATTGTCATTGGAACCACAGCCCACAAAGTAATCCTGGACATGTGTACTAAACCTACACAGGGTGACTGTCTGCTGAAGTATAAGATTTCAATAGGACCCAGACCCTTTTAACATGGTAGGCAAAATACCCAAGACATGATCACAACTGGAATGAGAAAAGACAATCAACTAAAACCAACACTGAAATGAATCAGATGTTAGAATTTGGAATTATCTAGTAAGAATTTTAGAGCAGCCATTATAAAAGTGCTTCAACAAGCAAATTCAAATTCTCTGAAGAAAAAAAAAAGAATGGAAAATTTCCACGAAGATGCATACGTTCTAATAAGTTCTAATTGCCAAATAGCAATTATAGAACTAAAAAATACAATAACCAAAATAAAACACTCACTGGATGGGTTCAATAGTGGAGATGACAGAGGATAGAATCAGTGAACTTCAGAATAGATCAATAGAGTTTATCCAATCTGAACAACAGAGAGAAACTAGACAAAAAAAAAAGGAGGAGGAGAAGGAAAAGGAGAAGAAGAACAGAGCCTCAGGGTCCTGTGGGACAGTAACAAAAGATCCAGTATTCATATCATCACTTCCCAGAATGACATGAGAAAGGCAGTAGAGCTGAAGAGTATTTGAAGAAATAATGAAATAATGCTAGGAAAAATTTGGTGCAAGACACAAACCTATAGATTTAAGAAGCTGATCAAATCTCAAACAGAATAAACCCAAAGAAATCTATACCAATACACAACATCACTAAGCTTCTAAAAACCTAAAGACAATGAAAGTATCTTAAACTAGCCCGAGAGAAATGGCACATTGCCTTTAGCAGAGCATCAATTCAAATGACAACAGTTTTCTCGTCAGAAACCACAGGGGCCTAAAGGAAGTGGCACATTTTTCAAGTGCTGAGAGAAAAGAACTGTCAACCACAAATTCTTTCCCAATATGAGTTGTTTAAATAATATTCAATGAGTGAAATGAAAAACATAACACTGTCTTACACTCAGAACAACAGCATTTAAATAGAACCAAGAGAAGAGACCTAAATACATATAGTAATAGCCAGAGCAACCACTGAGAAAACTGTACAAAGAGATACACTCAAAAACACTATAAATAAATCAAAATGGAATCCTATAAAATGTTCAAGTAACTCACAGGAAGAGAAGAAAAGAGAAATAAAGGAACAAGAAACAGAGGAAACAAAGAGAAAACATAATAAAATGGCAGACTTAAACGCTAACATAATGCAAAGAAATCGGATCGCTCATACATTGCTGGTCGGAATGTAAAGATACAGCCCCCCTGGAAAATGGTTTGGCAGTTTCTTATAAAACTAAACATGCAATTATCATAGGACCCAACAATCACACCCATGGGCATTTATCCCAGAGAAGTGAAAACTTATATCCACACAAACACCTGTACACACGTGTGCATACCAGCTTTAATCATAATAGCCAAAAACTGGAAACAACCCAAATGTCCTTCAATGCCTAAACAAGCTGGGGTACACCCATACAATGGGACCGTACTCAGCAATAAAAATGAACAAACCATTGACACATATGACATCTTGGATGATTCTCTGGGGAATTATGGTGAGTGGAGGACAAAAACAACCTCAAAGATTATATAACCTATGATTCCATTTATATAACACTTTGGAAATGAAAAATTTATAGTGATAAAGAGCAGATTAGTGGTTGTCAGAGGTTAGGAATGGGACAGGGAGTGCGAGGGAGGTGGGTGTAGTTATAAAAAGGGCAGCACCAGGGCTCCTTGTGGTGATGGAGCTATTCTGTTATCTTGACTGTGGTGGTGAATACAGGAACCTACATATGAGATGAAATTGCATAGAACTAAACACTTACACAAATAAGTGTAAAACTGGTAAATCCGAATAAGAGTTGCAGACTATATCGTGTCAGTCTCCTGGTTGTGATATTGTGTTATACTTTTCCAAGATGTTACTCTTCGGGAACACTGAATGAGGGGTACACAGGATCTGTCTGTACTATTTCTCACAACTGCATGTAAATCTACAATTGTCTCAAAATAAAAAATTTAATTAGAAAGAATACTGGGTGAAAGTTGTGGGGAAGCTGGTCTTTCACATAGTCTCAAAGTATCACTGTACAGAGTCTATATTAACCTCAAAGGAAAATAAAAGGATCAATTTGGTAGCGACCATCTTTCAAGTGCTCTGACTTAGTCACCAGTAATGGGACAAACAGACTCTCCTGTTGTGATACAATAGGAAGTACGTATCACCAATTTAGGAGTATTCTTGCTGAAAATATTTAACCTGAACCTAACCAAGTGAGTAAGCCATTAGACAAATCCATAGTTAGAGACACTCTGTAAGTCAACTGACCTGGACTCAACATAAATATTAATGTCACAAAAAGAAAAAATAGACAAGGGGACTAGCATAAATTAAGCTTTTAAAAATAATGTGAGGATAGCATAAAAAAAAGACAATAACTGAAAAGAGTTGATTCTCAGAGTGTTATACAGTCACAGAAAGACGTCTTATGCCACCAGCAAGGCAGACTGAGTTCATGTGAACCAAATTCCCTTCCACTACAAACACATATATACTTAGATTTTTAAAAGACCGGAAAAATTGAAATAGGTTAAAGTGTTAAGCCTGAAGAAAAAAAAAAGAAAGGTAATCTGTAGCTGTCAGAACAGAAAGGAAACAGATATGGTAATAGCAGGCACAGAAATCGGTAATACAGCAACCCAAAATTATACACAACTTAAATGCAGGCACAAATGCCAAGAGGCTGGACATTTCACATGTGTTTAGGGACAGGAAACTTAGTTTGGGACCCATGAAAAGAAGGAGCTGAGACCTCTGCCTAAGAACCCTGAAAGAATTGACCATTTAGTTTAAGAAGGATTAGAAGTTTGGCCTGGAAGCAGCAAGAAGGTTTGTCTCTTCCTGGGGCTCTGGATAGAAGAAAAAGAAAAAGGATTCTTTGAATTAAATCCCTAAACAACCTCCCCCCACACAGTTTGAATTTACATCACCTGCATGGTATAGGAATCTCAAGCCAAGAAATTAATGAAAAAGCCAATTCTACGGATGATCTAGACTTAACGTGGTGATCATTTCACAATACATACAAATAGCAAATCGTTATGCTGTACACCTGAAACTAATAAAATGTCAATTATATTACATGTCAATTATACCTTAATAATTTTTTAAATCTGACAGATCCTAGACCAGCAAAATCCCTAGGTTAATCTACAGAAGCAAACACAATATCACTCTACAGGGAAACTTCCAAAAACTAGGAAGAATATGGCTATCACAGGGAAAAACCAAAAGCAGAAACCCAGCTGAAGATGAATCCATAATCCCAATAATAAACCACATGAGGAAAGGATCCTCCTTTAAGCGGATATATAGTTCTGGAAGAACCAGTAGACCCAACCACTGGGACGAGTAACTCCCAGAAGAATTCCAGTAAGAAAGCAATCTGATACTTATTATAAAACAAGTACATGTATAATTATTAAAGAGAAAATATGAATAGAATCCAAAATAAAAGGATAGAAAAACTCAGGGAAAAAACAGGAAGATATGAAAAGGCATCAAATAGCACTCCTAGAAATAAAAAAATAATTCATAGCTCAATGGAAATTTAAGCAATAGATATCAATGAAGAATTAGTTAGCTGGAAAATAGTCCTGAATAATTAACCAAATGCCTTTTTGAAATATTTCTTAATAGAAAATAATACAGAGGTAACAGACACGAGACATAAAACAGGAAGGTCCAACATATATCTAAGAATTCCAGTGGGAAAAATAGAGACAATGGGGCTTCCCTGGTGGCGCAGTGGTTGAGAGTCTGCCTGCCGATGCAGGGGACATGGGTTCGTGCCCCGGTCTGGGAAGATCCCACATGCCACGGAGCAGCTGGGCCCGTGAGCCTGGCTGCTGAGCCTGCGCGTCCGGAGCCTGTGCTCCGCAACGGGAGAGTCCACAACAGTGATAGCCCCGTGTACCGCAAAAAATAAAAAGAGACAATGAAGGCAACATAATGTATGATGAGATATGCTATGAATTTTTAATAATTCAAGAAACAGAAGAGTCATCTGATTAAAGAAGCATAAGAAATCCCATGAAGAAAACGTAAAAATAAACCCACACCTGGGCATACCTCAGTAAAACTGCAGAACACCAAAGACAGAGTAATCTCTTTTTTGTAAATTGGAGTATAGTTGATTTACAATGCTGTGTTAGTCTCAGGTGCACAGCAAAGTGGTTCAGTTATACATATATATATATATATATATATATATATACACACACATACGTATAGTTTTTCAGATTCTTTCCCATTATAGGTTATTACAAGATATTAAATATAGTTCCCTGTGCTATACAGTAGGGCCTTGTTTACCTGTTTTCTATATAGTAGTGTGTCTCTGTTAATCCCAAACTTCTAATTTATAGAGTAATCTTAAAAGCAATGAAGGAACTACTCATCATCAACAAGAGAGACAATATCTTCAAAATGATGAGATAAATAATTGTCAAGTTAGAATCCTGCTCTCAGATAGTCGGTTATTCAAGTGTTAGGATGAAATACAGTTTCAAACAAACAACAACAGTAAAAAGATTCAGAGTTTTATCTGTATATGCTTACCAAATAGCTACATACTTCTAATAAAGAGGAATTTTAATCTAGAAGGAAAGAGAGGGATGCAAGAAGCAATAGCGAACATAGAAAACATGGGTAAATTTAAATGAGCATTGACTATGAAAACAATCAAAAAAAAAGGAAAAACTAAATATATAAAAAATGACATAATGGCTGTAAAAAATGTAGTAGAACTATATCACTATACAATATTATGAAACATGAAGTATGATCAGAATTATAACATTGTAGAGCCTTTTAGTATTCGAGAGGAGAGTAGCTATTTTGATTAATATCATCTGTTAAGACAAAACATGAATGTTGAAAACATAAAAATATCTATTAGAAATATATTAGAAATATTTCTAAAATATTAGAAATATATACAATATTTAAATCAATAGACCGAAAAGAGAGTAAAAGAAGTATAAGTCCACTAAAAGGAAAGAATGGTATAACAAGGAGGGACAGAAGAGGATCAAGGACATAGAAATGTCCTCCAGTGAGAAGTGACACTATATTTTAAAAGATTAAAACAGGCAAAACTAATGTGCATGAAGGAGGTGTTGCTATAGGATGGCTTCCCCAGGGCAGCCGACTCCAAGATGAAGTTGAGCATGCAATTTTATTAAGCACTGCCTTGCTATCAACATCTGAGAATGGGGAAGGAAGCAGAAATGGGCAAAGGGAGACTTGGTGCTGCAACACAAGCCCCATGGGGGTTTCCAGAGCCAGAATGGTCCTTCAGAGTTACCTGGAGCTGGACTGAGATGGCCAAGCCTTTATACTCTAACATGGATCAGCCATTGGATGTGAGCTGCCCTGGAAACTGGTGTGACCTTGGACAAAGGGGCTTTCTACAGTTCAGGCAATCTTCAAAGGGACTGGCCCTCAAAGACCGTCTGCTGATAGCACTCCCACAAGCTGGGGCAACAAGCTCTCCTTGAAGGGGGGTTTGGCACATCACAGCATCTGCCATATTACCACAAGGTGACTGCAAAACAACAGCACTCAAAGGAACCCATTTGTCCCATGATCAACATCCCCAACACTTTCTCTGAAGCCTGCTGCTCAAATTATCTTGGAAAGAGCAATGACGTTTTATGCCATAATAATAAAAGATAATTCCAAATTGCTAACCCCCAAATCCTTCTAACTCAAGACTACATCATGTACCTCTTGCTCCCTAAGCAAAGTAAGCCAAATAAGAGATTAAGAGCAACCTGGGACTCTTTATTCCTTCACAATTTTAAAGCTTCAGTTTGTAAACAACATGAAAATACCATTTCTGTGTCTAATATTTTTATCAAACACAAATCCTTACTCGGGCACAGTACTATTATTAAATACCTGTCTCTAGACAGGCAAAAGACTCCAAGATCAGAAAACCATATATGATTGATATCTCATTCCTCATATCAAAACCAGTTCTATCCAAAAGAAACAAGCATGCTTAAGTGGGTACCCTCTAGAGAAATTCAATATAATTTATCTTTGCAAAATATGTCAAGTCAGAAATAAACTAAAAAGCAGATCGACTGAGAAAAAAAATACAAGTAGACGTATTGCAAAATTGATTACCTCACAACAGTTATAAGAAATACAGAGAGACGATAGATATACAGACAGATGGCCTCAATGTAACAATCATGCCCTCTCAACCATTCCAGTCTACTCAACAACTTTACTCATTTTTTGTAATTGGGATTCTGTTGTTGAAAAAGAACACAAACAGCCAGCAAATATGTTACTAGCCACATCCTACAAGTACAGGTTTGAAGAGTTGAATAGACCATTGTTATGCTGAAGACACATGTTGACATTAAGGGGATTTCTCTTGGCACATTGTAATGTAAATGAGGTACCCTCAGAGGGAAGTGCAGCTGAATTTCCTTTCACCTGAAGTGAAATCATTTACCTTATCCACCTTCATGTGGAATTCATGCACAGATAACTTCCAGACCCCTCCCTACACCTCAGGCTTAGGTAAAAACACTAGGTAAAAGTCCCCAGATTATTCTTGCTTTTATGAAAATTACTGGCATAACAACCAGCTTTTAGTAAAAGGAAGATGGGGAACGTGGGTGGTCCACTAAAAAGAAACCAGCATCTGTACTTTTTTTAAATTTAATGTGCCTTTTATTCTTACACTGTAGCCCAGGGCTTTCAAGTAGCCAGAAACCTCTGAATTTAAAAGATGGATGTGATTCAAATTAACAGTTGTATCTCATACAGATCGAAGAGACAAAATGCACACATTTATCATTTCTGTTTAGTAATATCATATACATGTGATGTAAACATAATGTAAATGTAATGTAATTTTAGGCAGGAGCCTCAAAATATTTCTTTAAATTTATCCCAGGCATGTGTATACACATATATTTGTCTTTAAAATGAACCACACTATTTAAGAGCTATTCCTCTGTGCTCTCTTCTTCATACTTGCTTTAAAAGCCATTGACTACAGTAGGTTCAGAATATTTTGAAATACAGCACTTGGAAGGGGGGTGGCCTGTGAAAAAGGGAAGGAAGGAAGCAAAAGAGGAAGATGGAAGAGGAGGGAAGGCAGGAAGGAAGCGGGAAAAAACACTACACACACACACACACACACACACACACACACACACACTCACTCACACTCACACACACTCGTAGCTTAGAAAGGGCCAGGCCCTAAACACACCCCAGCACCCCTCCCCAAACATGAGACAACGCTTCCCAAAAGTTCCTAGCGGAGCCTTCGTTAAGCCGTGGCCTGGGTGCACCCACTTGTGCCCCAAACCCCGGGCAGGCAGGACCATCCTGGGGCCGCAGCCCTGCAAACTCTCGGGTACTTCAGGCTCCCTCACGTGCCCGCTGTCAATCACCCGGCACAGCGCGCCAACCCTTCGCCCACTCCCGGGCGAATTCTTCTGCTTTTCCCCATCCCCCCTTGGCTCTCTCCTTCCCAGGGACTTTCCAAAGAGTTCAGGGCCGAAGGCAGAGGCTGAGGAGGAGCGAGCGAAGAGTAAGGGCCGGCTGGCGGATTTACCACAGGGGTAGGAACGTTGCGGTCAAGGCGACCATCCTGGCGCGGCCCCATATTCCCCCCGCGCTCCCTACCAGCGCCGCAGCACCCACACTCTCCATTTCGGCTTCGCTGTGTGACCGAGTAAGAGACGGGGGGAAACAAACCCGCAGCCCACGGGACAGCCCTTACCTCAGGCTACCCTCGCGGAAGCCGCCCTCGTCCTGTTCGACGCGCCGCCGCTGCACTGCCGCGGCCGCCGCGCTCTGGACGTGCGGGCTCCGGCGGCGGCTCCGCCCGGCGCAGCTAGTCCGTGCGAGGCGAGCGAGCCCTCCGGGCTTCCCTGCGCGGGGCACAAGAGGCAGCGGGGAGACGCTGGCGAGACGCTGGTGCGCCGCTCGCGTGCAGCTCGGCCGGCGATCCACAGCCCGCAGCCACCGCGGAAGCGGGGCCGGCAGCCCCGGAAAGGCGCGCACAAACCAGGGGCAGCTGCGGAGCGCGCGCGGACCCGCCGGCGTGGAGGACCCCGCAGGGGCGACACGGACGGCCGCGCCGCGGCCCCGAGCTCCTGTCTCCTCAGCTGGCCCCCCAAACTCCCGCTCTGTACTGCCCCGCTCCGCCGGAGAGACAGCTCGCCGGCGGCACTTGGTCTGCCGCGCTGCGCTCTTCAGCCCGGCGCGGGGAATAACAATTGGATCTTATTGCACGGACTAGATGCTGTGTAGTAGGTTGTAACTGCTGCGGCGGCCACCTGTCAATCCTAAGGAGCAAGGCACACGGTCCCCAGTCGTCTGGCCTCTCCCCGATTCCCCACCCCGCTTATTTTCCTCCCCCACCTACCTCGCCGACCGCCCGCAGTACTCCACCAGCACTAGACCAAGGGAGTTTTGCAAAATAACCCTCACTCTCAGCTGGAAGCTCGCGGCATCTCCCTTCCCTCCCCGGCTGAAGGATTACGCGCAGTCCTGCATGCCTAGCCAAAGCCGGATGCCGAAAAGCCTGGTTTGAACCCCACACTCGCCGGCCCCCCCGCTCCCATTCATAATCCCAGCGGCCGTCTGCCACTACGCACCCTCCCCCCGCTGGCCGCGCTCGCCGCGATTGGCAGTCCCTGGAACGTGTCAGTCACTCGCCGTGAATACGGTGCTCGAGGCTCCGCAGCCAAGGGTGACACAAAGAGGGATGGGGAGGGAGGGCACTCAGAGCTCGGGTGCGGGGAGGCGAGGGAGTGAGTGGGGCAATTACCTGGAAGGAGCCCGAGGGAGGGTGAGAGCCCGCTGCTCTCTGGTTGCACAAAGGAGGTCCAAGAGTGGATCAGCGCAGTGCTACTGAGCCAACCGGTCAGATCACAACCGCGGAGGTGCCCCACCAAGATACCCTGGGAGTGGGTCCCAAAACTTGGGAATTCGTGTGACCCAGCAACAGGCACCCGGGAGCCTGACTGCCCCACCTTGAAAGAACGCAGCTGCGTGGAGGCCTGCCAGCTATGGGGGTCTTGGGGGGCGGGGGGCGATGTGAGAAACACAGCCTTCCTTTTCCCCAGTTGTCCAACCCTTGCAGTCATGGAAAGAGAGAAGAAAGCTGGCAAGGAAAAGAGAAAGATAGGAATGCAGTTAACTCTGCCTACTGAGCTGCTCCAACAAGCTCGAGACCAGAAAGACCTTAATGGATAAAATTGGCTTATTTCTCAGTTTATGCCAATAAATATTAGGGCACACCCATTTGCAGTGAGCACAACATACTGTGCCAGATGCTGGGGTACAGAGATGATTAGGACACAGTTCCTAAACCCAAGGAGCTCACAGCCTAGTGGGAGAAGCAACTATGAAAGCCCAGAACTGACGATACAAGTATTACACTACAGAAACACATACCAATTACATTAGTGGGAGGAATTTTCTCTAGCTGGAAGGGGAATGGGTCATGGAATTAGATTCCTTTTGAACTGTGCATTAAGGGGCAAATAGCAGTGTCCCAAAGAAGTGGCAATAACCTTCTATTATTCAGCAATTAATCCAAACCAGCTTTACATACCCACTCATTCAAAGTCACACCTGAGAGCTTATTAATGTAGATAAGTAATGAACTGCCCTGCACTGTTTCCCAGTTACAGTTTCGGAGGAAACATTACCAAACACTAGCCCTTGGAGTGTAGAACACCTGGTCCTCCCCAGCTGAGATGCTGCCTTCTTGGACCTGTTGCTTTACATCCTATACCATCTACCTTACCTATTAGCTTGAAATTGAGCCCAAAGCCAAAAATTAATAATATGGAAGCAATGAGCATCTGGAGAGAAGCCAATAAATCCTGCAACGCGGTCATGGTTCTGACACAGTCTTTGTAAAATGATGACAATATAATCTCTTTTTCCTGAAATCCAGTGATGATTAATTAGTCAGACTCATTAAATATAAAGACACCGTTGCCCGAACAGAGCGTGGGATGGGAACCTAAACTGTGATTCATTCTCAGAAAAAAAGAACCAGTCTGAGTGGCACGCTCCCCCTCTCTGAATATTAGAACTTTGAAAAGTATTAACGATTACTAAAGCACTCTAGGTTATTATATTGTCTTCTGAAAAATATGTCCAAAGTGTTCTTGTTGCAAAAAAAGAATTAAATGGACTCCAGTATGAAGATGATGTCATCGATTAAACTATAAGGCAGAAGAGGCACACATGGAGGGGATAAGAGGCACAGAGGGTTTCCAGGGAACCCAGTAGCAGGTCTCAGGGTCAACAAAACTATAATCCTTGAAGATGAGGTAGTTGCTATGAGATGTAGGAGCCCTATTCCTTGTTTGCAAGAACTGGGGAGCACGGAGCTGTTAGCAAAAGGTCTCCTGAACCAAATTTACTTCAGGGACTCAAAGGGAGTACGTTTACAGAGAAGTCATCATTACTGGAAGCAGTCTGTTTTTGAGGCAGCAATAAAAGTGAATCTGTAATGTACTGCTGCATGACAAACCACCCAAAACAATGGTTTAAGAAGCTACCAGTTATTGGCCTACAATTCAGTGAGATGACAAATCAGGGTGGGCTCAACTGGGATGGCTGGTCTCTGCTCCATGTGGAGTCAGCAGGTC
This sequence comes from Tursiops truncatus, assembly GCF_011762595.2. Lineage (NCBI taxonomy): Eukaryota > Metazoa > Chordata > Mammalia > Artiodactyla > Delphinidae > Tursiops > Tursiops truncatus. The sequence goes on from NC_047034.1 coordinate 127,604,075, forward strand.
TCATGTATTTGGGCCTCAGGAGGAAAGGCTTGGACACCTGGAGACTCTTTCCAGAAAGCTAGTTCAGGCTTTTTCACATGGAGGTGAAAGAGTTCCCAGTAGCAAGAGAGAGGGAGGTCCCAATGTTCACACCCTTTCAGAATTCTGCATGTGTCATGTTTGCTAATGTGTCATTGGCTAAAGCAAGTCATACAGCTAAGAATAGAGTCATTGTGGGAGGGCATGGATATGGAACGGTGTCATTGTTGCAGGTCTTTAATACAACAATCTACCACAGAAAGTAAGAGCTTTTTGACTGAGAGAACAGGAAAGCTACCTTGAAGCCTCCATGTCAGGAACTTTCTACAAGGACTGACCAGAAAAATATAATTCATTCAGTAGTGAGGAGTGATAAAGAAGAAACTGGCACAAAAAGGATACAAAGATACTATAAAAGGATACAAAGACACCATTTAAAAAGAAGCATCAAAATTTACCAAGAGATGAGGAAAAAAGAGTTGCCACAGAGCCAATGAAACTTGTGACTATGTATTTTGCAAAGAAAAAGAATCCAATAGATAAAACATGAATAGGATTTATTGTTGCCAGGCAATATTCTAACCACTTTGCAGATATGAACACAATAGATTCTCAATACAACTCTGTAAATTAGGCATGATTGTTTTTCCTATTATGTATATGAAAAGAACTAAGGTACTTAAAACTAAAATAACTTGTTCAAGATCACACAGCTAGTCAGAGGAGGAGCCAGTATTGAAACCCACTCATTCTTTCTCCAGTGTCTGTAAAACTTATTTGTTAAGCTATATTGCCTCCCTAAATGAAATATATTTACAATTATGTTAACGAAGCAATATGGTCTATTATGAAAGATAACAGCATAAACGAAGAAACAAAGAAAAGAGACGAGGTTGAAATGAGCTGATATAAATCAGGTATGAAGAAGAAAAAGAACAAAACCATCACAAAAATGAAGACAACACAAATTGGAAGAAACAGAGAGGAATAAGCACTGTGGATAAGTAAGTAACAGTGAAGACAGGTATAAGAAGAATGGCCAACATTAAATGAAAATAATGAGAAATATATTTTTAAAGTATTACATGAAAATGACAGCAATAGAAGAAATATAATGAAGAGCCAGCATACCTAAAATCAGAGTCTCTGAAGGAGAAAACCTTAGCAGCGGGACAGAGCAAATACTTTCAAACAGAATTATGAAAGAATTTTCCTGAAATTAAAAAAAAAGTCCTGAATCTAAATGTTGAAAGTAAACAACATGCACTAAAGAAAGTTGGTTTATGATAGTTAACTCAAGACATATTATTTCTTACAATTTAATTTCTCTTGCTAGGGAGAAATTAAGTTAAAATTTTCTCTTGGGGGGACAAAAATGAAAAAAAATTATGGGGACACATTATATTCAATTAGATTATAGTAGATTAGAGTAATCCTTAGGATTATATTAGCATTCTCTTTCTGTGCTTTAACCCTTTATCATTTCTAATTCTTAGTATTTATATCTTTTTTATTTTTTTAATTGAAGTATAGTTGATTTACAATATTGTATTGATTTCAGATGTACAACATAGTGATTCAGTACATTTATAGATTATACTCTATTTAAAGTTACTGCAAAGTAATGACTATATTTCCCTGTACTGTACAATAGATCCATAGATCCTTGTTGCTTATCTATTTTATACTTAGTAGTTTGTATCTCTTTTCTTGATTAATTTAACAGTATTTTAGATGTTATATTTTTATAATGATAAAAACCCAGCTTTTAGAATTATGTATTAATTCTAATCACTTTCTTTTCTTCTTCTAAATGACTTAGTTCTTTGTTTCTGTTTTCCTTCTTTTTACTTAGTAGTGTTTTTCTACATTTTTGAGTTGATGCTTATTTAATTAATTTAGCTAATGCTGTGTCACAGAGTCCTGCTAGGTAGTGTTTTCTTTTATCATTATTTTCTAAAAATCCTTCAATTTTTGTTCATGAGTATGTAAGAGAATTTCTTAATAATTTCCAGGTGGAAAGATTTTTGATTTTCTGATTTTCTATGGATTTCTAGTTTTATTGCATTTTCAGCATAGATTGGGTCCATAATTCCTTATTTTTAGATTTTATTGAAGTTTTTTTATGGCTTAATATATGGCCATTTTTCATCAATTAAGGCTGCAAAACCATCACAATTTGTAGAAAATATGAGAGTATATCTGGAAAACCGAAGCAACTAAATTGAAAACTATTACAAATAATAAGCAGTATATCAATATAAAAATATTTTTACATATATAAATAACAGTTAGACAATATAATGAATATAATATCTAATTTATATTAGCAACAAAAAAGCTGAAATATCCAAGGATACAATAAACAGGAAATGTATAAGATCTATACATAGAAAACTTTGGTAGACTACTGAAGGACACAGAAGAAGTATGAACACATAAAAAGGCATTCAACAGGTTTTTTTTTAATTTCTTTTAACATCTTTATTGGAGTATAATTGCTTTACAATGGTGTGTTAGTTTCTGCTTTATAACAAAGTGAATCAGCTATATGTATACATATATCACCGTATCCCCCCCTTCTTGTGTCTCCCTCACACCCTCCCTATCCCATCCCTCCAGGTGGTCATAAAGCACCAAGCTGATCTCCCTGTGCTATGCAGCTGCTTCCCACTAGCTATCGATTTTACATTTGGTAGTGTATATTGTCAATATCACTCTCTCACTTCATCCAAGCTTACCCTTCCCCTGCCCGAGTCCTCAAGTCCATTCTCTATGTCTTCATCTTTATTCGTGGCCTGCCCCTAGGTTCTTCAGAACACTTTTTTTTTTTTTAAGATTCCATATACATGTGTTAGCACATGGTATTTGTTTTTCTCTTTCTGACTTACTTCATTCTGTATGACAGACTCTAGGTCCATCCACCTCACTACAAATAACTCAGTTCTGTTCCTTTTTATGGCTGAGTAATATTCCAGTGTATATATGTGCCACATCTTCTTTATCCATTCATCTGTCAATGGACACTTAGGTTGCTTCCATGTCCCGGATATTGTAAATAGAGCTGCAATGAACATTTTGGTACATGACTCTTTTTGAGTTATGGTTTTCTCAGGGTATATGACCAGTAGTGGGATTGCTTGGTCGTATGGTAGTTCTATTTTTAGTTTTTTAAGGAACCTCCATGCTGTTCTCCACAGTGGCTGTATCAATTGACATTCCCACCAACAGTGTATGAGGCTTCCCTTTTCTCCACAACCTCTCCAGCATTTATTGTTTGAAGATTTTTTGATGATGGCCATTCTGCCCAGTGAGAAATGATTTGAATTTCTCTAATGATTTGCATTTCTTTTGATTTACATTTCTCTAATGATTTGCATTTGCATTTCTTTTGATTTGCATTTCTCTAATGATTAATGATGTTGAGCATTCTTTCATGTGTTTGTTGGCAATCTGTATATCAGCTTTGGAGAAATGTCTATTTAGGTCTTCTGCCCATTTTTGGACTGGGGTGTTTGTTGTTTTGATATTGAACTGCATGAGCTGCTTGTAAATTTTGGAGATTAATCCTTTGTCTGTTGTTTCATTTGAAAATATTTTCTCCCACTCTGAGGGTGGTCTTTTTGTCTAGTTTATGGTTTCCTTTGCTGTGCAAAAGCTATTAAGTTTAATAAAGTTAAACTTAATCCATTTACATTTAAGGTAATTATCAATGTGTATGTTCCTATTCCCATTTTCTTAAGTGTTTTGTGTTTGTTATTGTAGGTCTTTTCCTTCTCTTTTGTTTCTTGCCTAGAAAAGTTCCTCTAGCATTTGTTGTAAAGCTGGTTTGGTGGTGCTGAAGTCTCTTAGCTTTTCCTTGTCTGTAAAGGTTATAATTTCTCTTTCAAATCTGAATGAGATCCTTGCTGGATAGAGTAATCTTGGTTGTAGGTTTTTCCCTTTTATCACTTTAAATATGTCCTGCCAGTCCCTTCTGGCTTGCAGAGTTTCTGCTGAAAGATCAGCTGTTAACCTTATAGGGATTCCCTTCTATGTTATTTGTTGTTTTTCCCTTGTTGCTTTTAATATTTTTTATTTGTATTTAATTTTTGATAGTTTGATTAATATGTGCCTTGGCATGTTTTTCCTTCGATTTATCCTGTATGGGATGCTCTGCGTTTCCTGGATTTGACTATTTCCTTAACCATATTAGGGAAGTTTTCAACTATAATCTCTTCAAGTATTTTCTCAGTCCCTTTCTTTTTCTCTTCTTCTTCTGGGACCCCTATAATTCGAATGTTGGTGCATTTAATATTCTCCCAGAGGTCTCTGAGACTGTCTTCAATTCTTTTCATTCTTTTTTCTTTATTCTGCTGTGCAGTAGTTATTTCCACTATTTTATCTTCCAGGTCAGTTATCCGTTCTTCTGCCTCAGTTATGCTGCTATTGATTCCTTCTAGAGAATTTTTAATTTCATTTATTGTGTTGTTCATGATTGTTTGTTTGCTCTTTAGTTCTCCTAGGTCCTTGTTAAATGTTTCTTGTATTTTCTCCATTCTATTTCCAAGATTTTGGATCATCTTTACTATCATTATTCTGAATTCATTTTCAGGTAGACTGCCTCTTTCCTCTTCATTTGTTAGGTCTGGTTGGTTTTTACCTTGCTCCTTCATCTGCTGTGTGTTTCTCTGTCTTCTCATTTTGCTTAACTTACTGTGTTTGGGGTCTCCTTTTCACAGGCTGCAGGTTCATAGTTCCCGTTGTTTTTGGTGTCTGCGCCCAGTGACTAAGGTTGGTTCAGTGGGTTGTGTAGGCTTCCCGCTGGTGGGGACTAGTGCCTCTGTTCTGGTGGATGAGGCTGGATCTTGTCTTTCTGGTGGACAGGTCCAACTCTGTTGTTGTGTTTTAGGGTGTCTGTGGCTGTATTATGATTTTAGGCAGCCTCTCTGCTAATGGGTGGGGTTCTGTTCCTGTCTTGCTAGTTGTTTGGCATAGGGTGTCCAGCACTGTAGCTTGCTGGTCGTTGAGTGGAGCTGGGTCTTGGCGTTGAGATGGAGATCTCTGGGAGATTTTCCCCATTTAATATTACGTGGAGCTGGGAGGTCTCTGGTGGACCAATGTTCTGAACTTGGCTCTCTCACCTCAGAGGCACAGCCTTGACGCCTGGCTGGAGCACCAAGAGCCTTTCATCCACACGGCTCAGAATAAAAGGGAGAAAGAAAGAAAAAGATAAAATAAGATAAAATAAAAAGTTATTAAAATAAAAAACAAAAAATAATTACTAAAAATTTTTTTAAGTAATTTTAAAAAAAAGAAAGAAAGAACAACCAAACCAAAAAAACTCCACCAATGATAGGAAGTGCTGAAAACTATACTAAAAAAAAAAAAAAAAAAGACAGACAGAGCCCTAGGACAAATGGTAAAAGCAAAGCTATACAGACAAAATCACACACAGAAGCATACACATACACACTCACAGAAAGAGAAAAAGGAAAAGTATATATATATATCATTGCTCCCAAAGTCCACCTCCTCAATTTTGGGATGATTGGTTGTCTATTCAGGTATTCCACAGATGCAGGTACATCAGGTTCACTGTGGAGATTTAATCCACTGCTCCTGAGGCTGCTGGGAGAGATTTCACTCTCTCTTCTTTGTTCGAACAGCTCCTGGGATTCAGCTTTGGATTTGGGTCTGCCTCTGCCTGTAGGTCGCCTGAAGGCATCTGTTCGAGGCCAGATAGGACGGGGTTAAAAGAGCAGCTGATTAGGGGACTCTGGCGCACTCAGGCCGGGGGGGAGGCAGGGGTATGCAGTTGGGGGCGATCCTATAGTGGCAGAGGCCAGCGTGATGTTGCACCAGCATGACGCGCGCCGTGCGTTTTCCCAGGGAAGTTGTCCCCGGATCACAGGACCCTGGCAGTGGTGGACTGCACAGGCTCCCGGAAGGGAGGTGTGGAGAGTGACCTGTGCTCGCACACAGGCTTCTTGGTGGTGGCAGCAGCAGCCTTAGCATCTCATGCCCATCTCTGGGGTCCGCGCTGTTAACCACAGCTCGCGCCAGTCTCTGGAGCTCCTTTAAGCGGCGCTCTGAATCCCCTCTCCTCGCCCAACAGAAAACAAAGAGACAAGAAAAAGTCTCTTGCCCCTTCGGCAGTTCCAGACCTTTTTCCGGACTCCCTCCCGTCTAGCTGTGGCCCACTAGCCCCCTTCAGACTGTGCTCACACAGCCAACCCCAGTCCTCTCCCTGGGATTCGACAGAAGCCAGAGCCTCTGCTCCCAGCCCCCGCCCGTCCCGGCGGGTGAGCAGACAAGCCTCTTGGGCTGGTGAGTGCTGGGTGACACCGATCCTCTGTGTGGGAATCTCTCCGCTTTGCCCTCTGTACCACTGTTGCTGCGTTCTCCTCCGTGGCTCCAAAGCTTCCCCCCTCCGCCACCCGCAGTATCTGCCCGTGAAGGGGCTTCCTAGTGTGTGGAAATCTTTGCTCCTTCACAGCTCCCTCCCACTGGTGCAGATCCCATCCCTATTCTTTTGTCTCTGTTTTTTCTTTTTTCTTTTGCCCTACCCAGGTACATGGGGAGTTTCTTGCCTTTCGGGAGGTCTGAGGCCTTCTGCCAGCGTTCAGTAGGTGTTCTGTAGGAGTTGCTCCGCATGTAGATGTATTTCTGATGTATTTGTGGGGAGGAAGGTGATCTCCACGTCTTACTCTTTTGCCATCTTGAAGCTCCTTTATTTTTGTTTTTATTTCCATTACTCTAGGAGGTGGATCGAAAAAGATCTTGCTGTGATTTATGTCAAAGAATGTTCTTCCTATGTTTTCTCTAAGAGTTTTATAGTATCCAGTCTTACATTTAGGTCTCTAATCAATTTTGAGTTTATTTTTGTGTATAGTGTCTGGGAATGTTCTAATTTCGTTCTTTTACATGTCACTGTCCAGTTTTCCCAGCACCAATTATTGAAGAGACTATCTTTTCTCCATTGTATATCCTTGCCTCCTTTGTCATAGATTAGTTGACCATAGGTGGATGGCATTACCTCTGGGCTTTCTATCCTGTTCCACTGATCCGTATTTCTGTTTTTGTGCCACTACCATTTATCTTGATTACTGTAGCTTTGTAGTACAGTCTGAAGTCAGGGAGTCTGATTCCTCCAGCTCTGTTTTTTTCCCTCAAGACTGCTTTGGCTATTTGGGGTCTTTTTGTCTCCATACAAATTTTAAGATTTTTGTTCTAGTTCTGTATATAATGCCATTGGTAGTTGGATAGGGATTGCATTGAATCTGTAGATTGCTTTGGGTAATATAGTCATTTTCACAATATTGATTCTTACAATCCAAGAACATGGTATATCTCTCCATCTGTTTGTATCATCTTTAATTTCTTTCATCAGTGTCTTATAGTTTTCTGCATACAGGTCTTTTTTCTACCTAGGTAGATTTATTCCTAGGTATTTTATTCTTTTTGTTGCAATGGTAAATATGAGTGTTTCCTGAATTTCTGTTTCAGATTTTCATCACTAGTGTATAGGAATGCAAGAGATTTCTGTGCATTAATTTTGTATCCTGCAATTTTACCAAATTCATTGATTAGCTCTAGTAGTTTTCTGGTGGCATCTTTAGGATTCTCTATGTATATTATCATGTCATCTGCAAAGAGTGACAGTTTTACTTCCTCTTTTCCGATTTGGATTCCTTTTATTTCTTTTTTTTCTCTGATTGCCGTGGCTAAAACTTCCAAAATTATGTTTAGTAATAGTGGCGAGAGTGGACATCCTTGTCTTGTTCCTGATCTTAGAGGAAATGCTTTCAGTTTTTCACTGTTGAGAATGATGTTTCCTGTGGGTTTGTCATATATGGCCTTTATTATGTTAAGGTAGGTTCCCTCTATGCCCAATTTCTGGAGAGTTTCTATCATAAATGGTTGTTAAATTTTGTCAAAACCTTCTTCTGCATCTATTGAGATGATCATATGGTTTTTATTCTTCAATTTGTTATTATGGTGTGTCACATTGATTGATTTGTGTATATTGAAGAATCCTTGCATCCCTGGAATAAATCCCACTTGATCATGGTGTATGATCCTTTTAATGTGTTGTTGGATTTTGATTGCTAGTATTTTGTTGGGGATTTTTGCATCTATATTCATTAGTGATACTGGTCTGTAATTTTCTTTTTTTGTAGTATCTCTGTCTGGTTTTGTTGTCAGGGTAATGGTGGCCTTGTAAAATGAGTTTGTGAGTGTTCCTCCCTCTGCTATATTTTGGAAGAGTTTGAGAAGGATGGCGTTAGCTCTTCTCTAAATGTTTGATAGAATTCACCTGTGAATCCCTCTGTTCCTGGACTTCTGTTTGTTGGAAGATTTTTAATCACAGTTTCAATTTCATTACTTGTGATTGGTCTGTTCATATTTTCTATTTCTTCCTGGTTCAGTCTTTGAAGGTTATATCTTTCTAAGAATTTGTCCATTTCTTCCAGGTTGTCCATTTTATTGGCATAGAGCTGTTTGTAGTAGTCTCTTAGGGTGCTTTGTATTTCTGCAGTGTCTGGTGTAAATTCTCCTTTTTCATTTCTAATTTTATTGATTTGAGTCCTCTCCCTCTTTTTTTCTTGATGAGTCTGGCTAATGGTTTATCAATTTTGTTTATCTTCTCAAAGGACCAGCTTTTGTGAGAGTGGCATGGACATATATACACTGCCAAACGTCCAATAGATAGCTAGTGGGAAGCAGCCGCATAGCACAGGGAGATCAGCTCCGTACTTTGTGACCACCTAGAGGGGTGGGATAGGGAGGGTGGGAGGGAGGGAGACGCAAGAGGGAAGAGATATGGGGACATATGTATATGTATAACTGATTCACTTTGTTATAAAGCAGAAACTATCACACCATTGTAAAGCAATTATACTCCAAAAAAAGATGTTTAAAAAAAAAAGAACCAGGTTTTAGTTTTATTGATCTTTGCTATTTTTTTCTTTGTTTCTATTTCATTTATTTCTGCTCTGATCTTTATGATTTCTTTCCTTGTACTAACTTTGGGTTTTGTTTGTTCTTCTTTCTCTAGTTCCTTTAGGTGTAAGGTTAGATTGTTTATTTGAGATGTGTCTTGTTTCTTGAGGTAGGCTTGTATTGCTATAAACTCCCCTCTTAAAACTGCTTTTGCTGCATTCCATAGGTTTTGGATCATCGTGTTTTCATTGTCATTTGTCTCTAGGTACTTTTTGATTTCCTCTTTGATTTCTTCAGTGATCTCTTGGTTATTTAGTAACATATTGCTTAGCCTATATATGTTTGTGTTTTATATGTTTTTTTTCCCTGTAATTGATTTCTAATCTCATATCATGGTGGTCAGAAAAGATGCTTGATATGATTTCAATTTTCTTAAATTTGCTGAGGCTTGATTTGTGACCCAAGATGTGACCTATCCTGGAGAATGTTCCATGTGCACTTAAGAAGAAAGTATAATCTGCTGTTTTTGGATGGAATGTCCTATAAATATCAATTACAACTATCTGGTCTATTGTGTCATTTAAAGCTTGTGTTTCCTTATTAATTTTCTGTTTGGATGATCCATCCATTGGTGTAAGTGAAGTTTTAAAGTCCCCCACTATTATTCTGTTACTGTTGATTTCCTCTTTTATAGCTGTTAGCAGTTGCCTTATGTATTGAGGTGCTCCTATGTTGGTGCATATATAATTGTTATATCTTCTTCTTGGATTGATCCCTTGGTCATTATGTATTGTCCTTCCTTGTCTCTTGTAACATTCTTTATTTTAAAGTCTGTTTTATCTGATAGGAGTATTGCTACTCCAGCTTTCTTTTGATTTCCATTTGCATGGAATATCTTTTTCCATCCCCTCACTTTCACTCTGTGTGTTTCCCTAGGTCTGAAGTGGGTCTCTTGTAGACAGCATATATATGGGTCTTGTTTTTGTATCCATTCAGCGAGCCTGTGTCTTTTGGTTGGAGCATTTAATCCATTCACATTTCAGGTAATTATTGATATGTATGTTCCTATGAACATTTTGTTAATTGTTATGGGTTTGTTTTTGTAGGTCCTTTTTTTCTCTTGTGTTTCCCACTTAGAGAAGTTCCTTTAGCATTTATTGTAGAGCTGGTTTGGTGGTGCTGAATTCTCTTAGCATTTGCTTGTCTGTAAAGCTTTTGATTTCTCCGTCAAATCTGAATGAGATCCTTGCCAGTTAGAGTAATCTTGGTTGTAGGTTCTTCCCTTTCATCACTTTAAATATATCATGCCACTCCCTTCTGACTTGTAGAGTTTCTGCTGAGAAATCAGCTGTTAACCTTATGGGAGTTCCCTTGTATGTTATTTTGTCAGTTTGATTACTATGTGTCTCGGCTTGTTTCTCCTTGTGTTTATTCTGCCTGGGACTCTCTGCGCTTCCTGGACTTGGGTGGCTATTTCCTTTCTCATGTTAGGGAATTTTTCAACTATAATCTCTTCAAATATGTTCTCGGGTCCTTTCTCTCTCTCTTCTCCCTCTGGGACCCCTATACTGTGAATGTTGTTGTGTTTAATGTTGTCCCAGAGGTCTCTTAGGCTGTCTTAATTTCTTTTCATTTTTTTTCTTTATTCTGTTCTGTGGCAGTGAATTCCACCATTATGTCTTCCAGGTCACTTATCCGTTCTTCTGCCTCAGTTATTCTGCTATGGATTACTTCTAGTGTAGTTTTCATTTCAGTTATTGTATTGTTCATCTCTGTTTGTTTGTTCTTTAATTCCTCCCTGTGTTTGTTCTTTAATTCTTCTAGGTCTTTGTTAAACATTTCTTGCATCTTCTCGATCTTTGCCTCCATCTTTTCCGAGGTCCTGGATCATCTTCACTATCATTATTCGGAATTCTTTTTCTGGAATGTTTCCTATCTCCACTTTGTTTAGTTGTTTTTCTGGGGTTTTATCTTGTTCCTTCATCTGGTACATAGCCCTCTACCTTTTCATCTTGTCTATCTTTCTGTGAATGTGGTGTTTGTTCCACAGGCTGCAGGATTGTAGTTCTTCTTGCTTCTGCTGTCTGCCCTCTGCTGGATGAGGCTATCTAAGAGGCTTGTGCAAGCTTCCTGATGGGAGGAACTGGTGGTGAGTAGAGCTGGCTGTTGCTCTGTTGCGCAGAGCTCAGTAAGACTTTAATCCGCTTGTCTTCTGATAAGTGAGGTTGGGCTCCCTCCCTGTTGGTTGTTTGGCCTGAGGCGACCCAACACTGGAGCCTACCTGGCTCTTTGGTGGGGCTAAAGGCAGACTCTAGGAAGGCTCATGCCAAGGAGTACTCCCCAGAACTTCTGCTGCCAGTGTTCTTGTCCTCATAGTGAGCCACGGTCACCCTCCACCTCTGCAGGTGACCCTCCAACAGTAGCAGGTAGGTCTCGTTCAGTCTCCTATGGCATCACTGCTTCCCCTGGGTCCCGATGCGCACACCACTTTGTGTGTGCCCTCCAAGATTGGAGTCTCTGTTTACCCCAGTTTTGTCAAAGTCTTGCAATCAAATCTCACTAGCCTTCAGAGTCTGATTCTCTGGGAATTCCTCCTCCCATTGCGGGACCCCCAGGTTGTGAAGCCTGACGTGGGGCTCAGAACCTTCACTCCAGTGGGTGGATTTCTGTGGTATAAGTGTTCTCCAGTTTGTGAGTCATCCACCCAGCAGTTATGGGATTTGATTTTATTGTGATTGTGCCCCTCTTACCGTCTCATTGTGGTTTCTCCTTTGTCTTTGGATGTGGGGTATCTTTTTCTGTGAGTTCCAGTGTCTTCCTGTCAATGACTGTTCAGCAGTTAGTTGTGATTCCAGTGCTCTCACAAGACGGAGTGATCGCACGTCCTTCTACTCTGCCATCTTGAGCCAATCTCTCCAAAATTTGGTTTTTTTAAACCATTTTCACAGAAAGATAACAGGTTTTTTCCCCAAGTTGGAAATCTTATTTTTGTTACAAAGAGGAACAGCCAAATGGAAGCAATGCATAGGGCAAGGTCTGGGGAAATGGCACAGAGCTTCTTTGCTGTCTCTGAGAAAGCCACTCTCCTGAAGCCTCCAAGTCCTCCTATATAGTTCTCTTTATCTTCTCTATTTGGTGAGACATCATTCGTGTACTTTTTTTCATACTATCCTCTTATTCTCTAGACATGATTTCCTTTAGTTCTTTGGAGATATTAATAGCTCATTTAAAGTCTTTGTGTGATAGGTCCAACATTGGGGCTTCCTCAGCATACTTTCTATTTGGTGTTTTTATTTTCCTGTGTATGGCCCATACATTCCCATTTCTTTGCATGTATCATAAATTTTTGTTGAAAACTGGATGTTTAAAATAATATATTGTATTAATTCTGAGAAATCAGATCCCCCACCCCTCAGTGTTTGTTGTTATTGCTGCTTGTTGTTTTTGTCTTTTCTGTTTGTTAGTTTAGTGACTTTCCTGGACCAATGGTATGAAATCTGTATTCTTTATCATGTACAACCACTTTGCATTCTGCTCAGTCATCTTAGTGTGGTCAGGTAACTACTGGACAGGGATTTCTTTAATGTCTTGACTCATTCGGTCTCCCAGCCTTTGTTGAAGGACTCTGTATGTGCATGGGGGCATGCCTTCAACACCCCAGAGTCAGTTTAATGTTCTGCCTTAGCTTCACTTCCTGCTTGCACAAAGCCTCAAGGACAACTATATGTGAGAGTGTAGGGCCTTCTCAAGTTTTTCTGCTGCATGTCCATAGCCCTGTATATGAGTGTGATTTTCTAGATTCTCAGGAATATTTGGAGCTTTTCAAAACTCTTATAGACTTATTTTTCCCCAGGTTTTCTTTAAAGATTTTTGGTCAGTTTCTTATTAGCCCCAACTGGTAATGCCACTGCAGGCAGTCGTTATGCTAAATAACTGCTGCTAATTCTATTCAACAAATGGCCTGTGGGGAAGGCTGTTTGCACAGAGCAGAGCTCTGAATCAGGCCAAGTAAAAGACCTGGAGAACAGAGTTTTTCAATGAACTTCCAGACAGGTCAATAGTAACAATCCTCTTTAGATGGGGCTTTTAGAGAGCTCAAAACCTGTTCTGAACCTTTCATTGGCTACTAGGTTGCTAGTTTCACAGAGACTATATTTGCAGGGTGTGTTGTTGGGCTTGTAGCTGGTGCATTAAATTAAACTTATGCAGATTATGACCTGTAAAATGAGGAGGTACAAGCCACCCACGTGGGGTCAGCAGGTAGGTCCCTCAACGCCCAAGCTCCCACTTCAGGGAAATGGAAACTTCAGGGCCTTTTTGATTGAAAGTGATGTTTCTTTATACCCACACAAAGGAAGTAAAGTCACAAGATTTATTACTTACAAATTCTAGACATGGGAGGGTAGGGTTGGGAGAGTGCAACGAGCAGGGGGAAGGGCAGTCCTCTGTCCCAGGTCACCAGTGGGCTGGAGATAAGAGAGCAGAGTAGCAAACACCTATTACTTACAAGGTGGTTGGGGCGACAGTCACTGACTTTTCATGGGCTCACCTCCAGTTATTTTAAAAGATGCGCTGGGGAAAACAAGGCAGGAACTTGTGGCAGGAATCCTAAACTCAGGTCCTTATCTAAATGTCCATGCTTGGTGTGAGCAGGGTTGTCATACTGTAAAGTGCCTAGGCAGCAACTCAAAATAGCTGTTTTCTCTTCACACAGAGTTGATTATTTTCAAGGCTACCATGGAGCTGGGGAAAGGGATATGGGGTTAGTGCAAGTTAAAAGGCTCAGTTTTATTGAGATGTAGCCATTTTTCTTGAATAAACGCTCTTTGGATTGTTACAAATCTTTAATTTTCTGAGTTTGAAAAGGTTGATTTTGACAGATTTTGCCAGTGTTCTTGTTGCTTTTATGGAGGAATAGATATTTGGAGGTCTTTATTCCATCATTCCAGAAGTAGATATTGCAGACATTTTTGCACACATAAAAAATTCTTGGGCTTCCCTGGTGGCTCAGTGGTTGAGAGTCCACCTGCCGATGCAGGGGACACGAGTCCGTGCCCCGGTCCGGGAAGATCCCACATGCCAAGGAGCGGCTGGGCCCCTGAGCCATGGCTGCTGAGCCTGCGCATCCGGAACCTGTGCTCCGCAACGGGAGAGGCCACAACAGTGAGAGGCCCACGTACCGAAAAGAAAAAAAAAAAAATTCTTCCTTTTTGTTTGATGAGCACCTTGAAAATAGGAACTGGAATAATGGAGGGTGAGTAGCATAGTAGACCGATCATTAGAGAGGAAGAGACTAGCTTTCTAATCAAACAAACTTGAATTAAAACTGTTTTGCCATTTACAAGCTGTACAACTTGGAGACTCAATTTTCCCCGAGACTCAATTTTCTTACCAGTAAAACAGGGAAAATACTTTCTATGTAGGCTATGGTGAGAATGATAGGTAATGTAAGTGATATTAAAGGTAATATCAACAACAATAATCCAAGCAAACTCCAATTAAATTTCCCTCTTCAGTCCTGTTATGATCTAGATCTTGTGTAAGCAGTCAGCTTTTGGGAAGTACATCTACTTCTAGACTGGAAAAAATCCTGAAAATGCTGACTCAGTACACTGATACAGTCTGAAAATTGTCTAAGTGATGTCAGCTGAGAGGGCTTTACCCAAGATTTTATTTTTCAAAGCATCAATTGTTCAGAGAACCTGGAACAGTACTTTCTTCAAGGTTCCATGTGTGTCTATATATGTTGAAGATATAAATTTTATACTAAAGCTTACATAGCAGGATCTTTAAGCCAGTATGAGAGGGACACAAAAACCTGTTGGAGAATGAGACTGAGTGGTTGTGATTATTTTAATCCAGTGACCAGTAATCTCAGAATGGAGGAAAGTAAAATTTTCTATTGATAGTACATTACTATTTTCCAGGAGGTTAATCAAAATTCCCCTTAAGGGTAAGAGCATATTATAGATTATGAAAACCGAAAAATCTCCAGGGCCTTGCCACGAAGTGTAAATTTTGTGAAATGTCTCTATGAATAGCACGCTTTCTATATAAACTTAACGTGGGAAAGATTGAGCATCTTTTCTAATTTGAGGATTCTTCCCAGTAAGCAGTTACAATAGTGTTAACCTAATTAAGAAATATGGAGCAAATCAAACAAACCTATTTTTAGCATTCCTATTTTTATAAAGCACAATAACCAACTTTTGCAAATTCCAGGGGCTTTAAGAAAACTCAAAAATAATTTCAGGTTTGAAAAATATCCTGAAAATTTTTTTCTGTTTTTTCTTTTTTTTAAATTTAGAATCTAGTCTTGAGAATGAAAAAGGAAAAACAAAAGTATGAGAAAATGTGGTTGTTTGATTAAGACAAATCAGAGGTGGATGAAATGGTGAAGGTGGTGAAAAGATATAAACTCCTAGTTATAAACTAAGTCATGGGGATATCATGGACTGCATGGTGACTATAATTACTAATACTGTATTGCATATTTGAAAGCTGCTAAGAGAGTAAGTCTTAAAAGTTCTCATCACAAGAAAAATATTTGTAACTATATACAGTGATGGACATTAACTAGGCTTATTGTGGTGAGCATTTCACAATATATGTGAATACTGAGTCATTATATTGTGCTCCTGAAACTAATATAAGGTTTTACATCAATTATATCCCAGTTTTAAAAAGACTGCATCCTGGATCCCTGAGAAATAACACTTGGCTACCTAGGTAGTCAAATTGACAATAAAATATTTTCAAATAGATATAGAAGCACAATGTGGAAACAGCTCTTTTACAAGTGAGGAAATTTTGTTCCTTAAAAACAATAGCAAATGGGACCTAATGAAACTTAAAAGCTTTGGCACAGCAAAGGAAACCATAAAAGATAGCAACAGCAACAAAACAAGCATATGATACAATCGACCAAAGACAAGGCAGAGCTTATTCTGGTGAGATGTAGAGTTCCTGCTATTTGGGGGCATTACCTGAACAGTAAAGCTCTAACACCAATTTATTATCTTACAGAGATAGCCAAATTCTAGTTTTGTATTTAGTAACATTTTCCCCCCAAGGGAGAAAAATAGACTTTATTTACAAGTAATAACATTTAGAAAAGATACATACCTAATCCTTAAAACCCTCCCCATCCCTCCAAATCTTATCCCAGTGCATGACTGGGGAAGGTGGGAGTAAGCTGCCTCTAAAAGCTGCCCCCGCTATCTCCCTAAGGCATGGGGCCCATCTGTCCTGGAAAAGAGCATCCCTTGGGCAACTGTGGCCTTGAGTGGATGGGAGCACGTGGGAGTGAGCATAGACCCACTTGGTCAATGGCCAGTCCTGAACTTCAAGAGCAAGTTCCCCTGCTAGGCCTAGCCACCAGGAACAGCAGGGACCAGGGCCTGTTCCGCCAATGGTCCCTTCTACAGTCAGAGGCTGAGAGGAGGACTGGCTGAGCCCAAGGACCCAGCCACTGAGTGCCAACCTCAAATCTGGTTGTGATGGAGAAGTGACTTTGCTCTAAGAAAACATCAGGAGGCAAGGCACGGAGAAGACTGACTGTCAAGGCTCCAGGCCTCCTGGGACAACTCTAAGAACACATCTTTTCACCTGGTGAAGGTCCAGGTACCAGGCTGGGATGTGGGCAGACATCACTGTCTATCACTAAGGATTTGGCCACTGTTGGCCTGGGAGCTAAGAGAAGGCACAGAGACAGTAGAATACATATATATATGCATATATTTAGTAATAAAGGTTTCATCAGCTCTCTTTCTTCCTTAACTTTGTGAATATGCCCATCAAAATTATATAAAATTTGCCAAATTTAACACATTTCATAGGTCCTTTACAGATTTATGTACTATTATAAATCAAAGCAAATAGATTCATCACTTTTAAACCTACGTTCACCTACTCCCCCACGTTTTCTCCTTTACTAGGCTTTTTCTTGTTCTGGAACAGGATGTGCTTTTACTTTAGGAGAAAAGGACTCTCCTTTTCCTTGAAAAACAAAATCATATACCCAGTTGTATGTCTCCAAAGATAGTCTCAACCACCCATATTGATTATAACTTTTAATTAAAGTAACTACTCTTATTTTACAGAGAAACCAAAAGGTAGGTAATTCGTAACAGTCCATCATTCACAAGTCTTTTAGCCAACCAGCAAATCTCATGAATACACATAATTCAATAAATTTAATGCCTCTTTTTTTCATCCATTTGATGTTCTCTTAAAGAAACAAAAATAAACATTTTCATTAATATAATCCTAAAATATATATCCACTCTGTAGAGTATGTAAAAATAAGAAGCAAAAGTTTATAAACTTACAATTATGCTTAGTAATCAATGTTTCAGTATTCCAAATTATCCAGCTATTCAAAGATTATTCAAAAATAACTTAACTTGACATTAATACAGATATTTAAGTTATCTAAGGATCTTGGAACTTAATTTTCAGTTGGCACACTACAAAACATGGTTATTGCTATTAAAATGTTTGTTGGAATTATTATTCAATTCAGTTGAACACAAATTTGCCCTATTCATAACCTTAAACTGTATGTAGGAGTAATGTTAACTTATTTGATCAAGAAACCAATATATGAAGTTTAAAATATTTAGCTTAACTAGTCTTTTCATGAGAAAAAAAAATCCAAACCTTATTTTTTTAACGTATGCTTACTTCATACTCCATAATGATTCATTTAAAGAAAAGGCAAAAAGCTATTATTGTTTTTTAAAACCAAAATCACCAAACCAGTCTAATTTGTTCAAATATTCATCAAAATTATGTAAACTTAAGTTCTTTTATTTAAAAAATATTTATTTATTTAGGCTGCAACAGGTCTTAGCTGTGGCATGTAGGATCTTCGTTGTGGCATGCTTTAGTTGCGGCATACGGGATCTTTTTTAGTTGTGGCATGCAGGATCTAGTTCCCCGACCAGGGATCGAACCCGGGGCCCCTGCATTGGAAGCATGGAGGCTTACCCACTGGACCACCAGGGAAGTCCCAGTAAACTTAAGTTCTTAAGTTCTACAAACATTGTCCTAAGCCAGCAGCTTATGTAAGAAGAATTTTTTTTCCCTTAACGGTCTAGCACATTTACAGTCATTAGAAATTGAGCTTCTTTTTATTTGTGAATTTGGTAAATATTTTATTTCATAAAGCACTTATTTATCTCATCAAATGAATCCAAACAAAGTTCGTATATTTTAAGAGACAATTATCTAATCTATTAACACGTTCTGCAGTTAGGAAACTACTTTTCTGATCACAGGCACACAGAAACAGAGAGTTTTTAGCTTGTTTTACAACTCAGTCACAGGTCAGATGTCAACGTAAAAATACAAAACCTCACTGGTCTAGATCTCAAACAACTGTTTTTCTTCCTAGTGTGCATGAAATTTTTAATTGATTTGAGCTCACTAATAGACAAAAAACACAACCCAACTGGATTCTGTTTTCTCTCACCCAGCAGAGAATAGATCTGCATCAACTTTCCAAGTGATCAGATCATAAAGCCAAATACACAATTTTAACTGCTACACACAAAGAATAACTTACCAGCCAGGAAAGGACAAAGCGGGGCTGTGAGGGGAGGAGGTGGGGGATGAAACTGGAGAGGAAAACACCGAGAGATTCGGCAAAGTCACTGAAATTCACCCTAGGAGCCAAGAAAAGATGTGTGTGGGCTTAGTAGCCCATGAAGTGTACATCTCTGTCAACACAATTCACTTGTTTATGCCAGGTGAGTTTTATCGGTCACCTTGGTGGATGAACTCCAAAATTGTTAAAGGTCTATTTTTTTTTTTTTTTTTTTTTTTTTTTTTGCGCTATGCGGGCCTCTCACTGTTGTGGCCTCTCCTGTTGCGGAGCACAGGCTCCGGACGCGCAGGCTCAGTGGCCATGGCTCATGGGCCCAGCCGCTCCATGGCACGTGGGATCCTCCCGGACCGGGGCACGAACCCGTGTCCCCTGCATTGGCAGGCGGACTCTCAACCAACCACTGTGCCATCGGGGAAGCCCAAGGTCTAATTCTTGAGAGATTAAAAATCATGATTTCATACAAATACAAGACAAACACATGTCATATTTTTTATTTAATTCATTAATTAATGAGAAGGTTATTAAAGATATTAAAACTGGCCCAAAGAACACTTTAATAACAATATATATACATAGGGAATTTAATCCAAAATGTTAGGATAAGATAGCTGGATATGATACAAGAGTGGTTAAAGTCTTCCAGGGCAACAAATTGTAAGCTTTGCTGTATCTGTTCCACTGGATGGAAATTATTTGCCTCTATACCATACAAAAATCTACAACTTAACTTCTGCTCCCACTGAGTTATAAAATACCCGAGTCAATAAAAACCCAGCCAGTAGCACCCTGAAGGAATGCCCAAAAATCTCTTTTTCCTAAAACATTTCTATGTTTTAGATAATTTTTCTGATTCCCTATTTTCTGTTGTAATACCACTTTTTACCTTGCATAAAATTAGTAAGTATACAGTCTTTTCTTTTATTGATTTCGACTCAGCCTTTGAGTTTTCATGATTTTCCATCTTGGCTCTCTCTTTCCAGGAACTTGATTTCCATCCCAAAATCCCTGGCCCATACTTTCACTCGAAGTCAGGGGGTTTGGCCAGGCTATGGATGAAATCTTTTATATCCGTTTTCTTCTTCTGGTCTAATTAGCTATAGGCAGGGGGACAGCAATGGCAGTGAGTGGAGAGTGTTCCTTAAGTAAGGAGATAGAGTAGGGCAGGTACAGTGTTCAATATATGTAGTAATAATACATCAAGAAGAGAATCAGTCACCTGTGGGAAGAAGACCTCAGAGAGGGCAGGACTTTTCAGATATTTCCGACTTAGAAAAAGGACACTCCATAAGCAAAGTCAGGGGTATCTAACATCAGACACTAGTTCTTTCTGCTTCCTTTTCACTCTTCTCATACATCCTGAACCTGCCTCCTTAACTTTTCCTGGCCCACACCCAATTCAAGGCCTTTCTTCTGGGAAACACCAAGCTGTCTCTAAGGTACTTACACTTACTTTTTCTTCCACCCAGTTAATTTTTAAGTATAGTGAGTGAGCTCAGCTCTCCAGGTCTAGGTATTCGGAGCTTAATGATGAACACCATAGAGTATGTGGAATAGGCACTTACTATCTCTTAGTTATTCTGCAAAGTATTGATATCTTGGAGGAATGTATTAGAAAAACTCTGCAAAATTAAAATATTATAGTAAACTGTTTGGAGCATGAATGTACAGAGGTAATACATTTTAAAATTCTTTGTAACTATTTTCAGTAACAGTTTAGAGATTATTAACATGAAAAGAATATTAAAATATAATTTGTTTCTCATATTTTATTATCTTAGTTTATAGTCTGTGTTTCACTATGCTTGGGTGATGTGTGACTTTTGTTCCTAGTCGGTAAAAATTTTTGCTCTCTTGGTGATTATGCAGTCAAAAAGGCTTAGGAGGGAAAGATCTAACTGGTGTTTCCATTAATTTATTCCAAGGACATTTATAAGAAGTGACTTCAGAAATGGTCTTCAGGGGTAGGGTAAGAGCATGGTAGAGAAGAGAAAAAGAAAAGAGAGGTGTGTTTTGAAATGCTTCATAGGTGATTCTGATGTTCTTATATGGTTTCCTGTTGAGAACACCCACGTGTTTGAAATGATGGCTATGGAACAGATAAATTAGGTGTGATACTTAAGGAGTAGATCTTTAAAAACTAATTTAAGAAAAACAACTCTGGAAATTTAGGTAACCAATAGACCAATAAAAGAAAGTTAAAATGATGACTGGTAGGTTTAGAAATCAAGGCTTGTAGTCTTACCTCTGCTCTAAAGAAAAGACATTGGTAAGTTTGGTGTTTATTCTTTATGCTGTATCAGATTTCTCAGTGAAAAAAGCAAGATGATTAAATTATTCCTTTCAGGATCTATTTTATAAGAATTCTTATTTTCAAAAAATAAAAGGTTAATGTTTCTTATTCCCTTGGAGTCAGATCTTATAAAGAATTAAACAGCTCACTAATGCTTTCATAACAGACCAATCACACAGTAAGATCCCACTTTCCTGATAATTTACCTCTGCTAAGATACCCTTTTATCTTTCATCAGCTGTTTATTGAGCATTCTTGGAATTTGAAAACAATTAATTCCTGTTGAATGCCTAGATGATTTATATATATACTATCCAAACTTCTTCAGAGTTTTTAAACAGTAATATATTAATGTCCACATGTTTTTAAAGGGGTGAGCTTTCACAGCATGGTGGCAGAATAATTTTGAGTGTGCAGTACTGAATGTTATTGTATGCAGTGAAAGAGAGAAAAAGTGACTGAGTACAAAATTAATAAGATAGATAGCCACATGGAATGTGGCTCACACCGTGTATAGCACACCAGCAGATCATAGCCTCTGAGTATGAATAATAAACCAATAAAAAGGTGAAACACTTCTTTAATCCACAGGGCTTTCTTCACATTTTCTGAGTTTTATAGCATATGTTGCCCTCTGCAATAATAAATCCTTCTCTGTGGGATGACTTGATACTGGCAATCAGGGTTGGTTTCCTACATAAGAGAAAAAGAAAGCCAGGCTGATGCCCAGGTGGTAGTATTTGAGAGACAGTGTGGTGTAGTGGAGAGAATTCATGGGTAGAAATGTACAGACATGAGTACTGTTTCCATTTGGTCTCTTTGGACCAAATATGTAACTCATCTTAAACTTAATTTCCTCTTCTATGGAGGAATACCTTCCTGCCTACTTCACATCATTTTTTCACAGCTCAAGAGAGAAAACCCATGTGATAACACAAGT
Organism: Tursiops truncatus; assembly: GCF_011762595.2. Classification (NCBI taxonomy): domain Eukaryota; kingdom Metazoa; phylum Chordata; class Mammalia; order Artiodactyla; family Delphinidae; genus Tursiops; species Tursiops truncatus. Next base: position 127,625,858 of record NC_047034.1, read on the forward strand.
AAACTATAAAGAACCAAGTTTTAATTTGCTACGTAAATGTAAGAAATCACAAGTATGAGGGCACCAAAAGATTCCTTGATCAAAACACATCTCTCAAAGAGCCCAATTATAACTTTTCAGTGTTATCTTTCCTGAATTGCTTCAAAACCTTTGGAAACATAGCCTATTTGCTTCATAGATTATCAGTAGTCCATCTAGTACATTAGTAAGTGCATCTCTTGGTTGCCTATTTGGAAACTATGCTCAACTAAAGATTTGTGTTGCTTTCTTCATGACAGTCTCTGCTTTAAGGGGTTGAATCACGTCAGAGTCAATTGTTTCTCTGGCCAGCCTACATGGACAGATCCAAAAGCTGAAGAGCAACAAGGTCATGCTCTGAGTATATTAATTACACTTGCTGCAGTGTTCCCAATTTGACAATGAAGCAAAATAAGCATTTTCTTGCCAAGACTTAACTGCTACTTTTAAAATGTCCACAGTGATTTACTCAGGTGACTCATTATACACAGGCTCTACAGTCTGACCTATGTTCAAGTCCCATCTTCCTCAACTGTGTAACCATGTATATATACCTTTGTCTATAAAATGATGGTAGCTGTCAAGTCTACCTTCAAAAGACCTGACTGAAGGGAGATAGCAAGCAGAGTTCATGTAAGGGTTTAATAGGTCAGGCTTAAGAGTAAAAGACATCACTACTACCACCACTTCTGCCACTACCTCCTGCACCAAGCCACCATCATTTGTCACTTTATTGCAATAGCCTTCTACATGGTATCCCTGCTTTCAGCCTCACCTCTTTAATTCTTTTCTCCATAGAAGTCTCAGATAAACATTATAAAATATGTCAGATAACACTGCAACAGATAAAGGCTTTCTGCCAATTATTTCTTTAAGAACCCAGTCATAACCGACTTTTGAAGATGGCGGAAGAGTAAGACGCGGAGATCACCTTCCTCCCCACAGATACAACAGAAATACATCTACACGTGGAACTGCTTCTACAGAACACCCACTGAAAGCTGGCAGAAGACCTCAGACCTCCCAAAAGGCAAGAAAGTCCCCACGTACCTGGGTAGGGCAAAAGAAAAAAGAATAAACAGAGACAAAAGAATAGGGACGGGACCTGCACCAGTGGGAGGGAGTTGTGAAGGAGAAAAGGTTTCCACACACTAGGAAGCCCCTTCGCGGGTGGAGACTGCGGGGGGCGGAGGGGGGAAGCTTTGGTGCCGCGGAGGAGAGCACAGCAACATGGGTGCGGAGGGCAAAGCGGAGAGATTCCCACACAGAGGATCAGTGCCACCCAGCACTCACCAGCCCGAGAGGCTTGTCTGCTCACCCGCCGGGGCGGGCAGGGCTGCGAGGTGAGGCTCGGGCTTCGCAGGCAGCGGACTGGCTGCATGAACACAGCCTGAAGGGGTTAGTGCACCACGGCTAGCCGGGAGGGAGTCCGGGGAAAAGTCTGAACCTGCCGAAGAGGCAAGAGACATTTTCTTCCCTCTTTGCTTCCTGGTGCGCGAGGAGAGGGGATTAAGAGCGCCGCTTAAAGGAGCTCCAGAGACGGGCGTGAGCCGCGGCTAAGAGCACGGACCCCAGAGGCGGGCATGAGACGCTAAGGCTGCTGCTGCCGCCACCAAGAAGCCTGTGTGCGAGCACAGGTCACTATCCACACCTCCCTTCAGGGGAGCCTGTGCAGCCCACCACTGCCAGGGTCCTGGGATCCAGGGACAACATCACCGGGGGGAACACACGGCGCGCCTCAGTCTCTGCCGCCGCAGGCTCGCCGCGCACTCCGTTCCCTCCCTCCCCCCGGCCTGAGGGAGCCACAGCCCACGAATCAGCGGCTCCTTTAACCCTGTCCTGTCTGGGCGAAGAACAGACGCCCTCCAGCGACCTACACGCAGAGGTGGGGCCAAAATTAAAGCTGAGCCCATGGGAGCTGTGCAAAAAAAGAAGAGAAAGGGAAATTTCTCCCAGCAGCCTCAGGAGCAGCGGATTAAATCTCCACAGTCAACTTGATGTACCCTGCATCTGTGGAATACCTGAATAGACAACGAATCATCCAAAATAGAGGAGGTGGACTTTGAGAGCAAGATTTATTATTTTTTCCCCTTTTCCTTGTTTTGTGAGTGTGTATGTTTATGCTTCTGTGTGAGATTTTGTCTGTATAGCTTTGCTTTTACCATTTGTCCTAGGGTTCTATCTGTTCGTTTTTGTTTTTTTTACTTAAAAAAATTTTTTTTCTTAATAATTAATTTTTATTTTAATAACTTTATTTTATCGTACTTTATTTTATTTTCTTTTATCCTCTCTTCTTTCTTTCTTTCTTTCTTTCTTTCTTTCTTTCTACTTTTTCTCCCTTTTATTCTGAGCCGTGTGGAAGAAAGGCTCTTGGTGCTCCAGCCAGGAGTCAGTGCTGTGCCTCTGAGGTGGGAGAGCCAACTTCAGGACACTGGTCCACAAGAGATCTCCCAGCTTCATGTAATATCAAACAGTGAAAATCTCCCAGAGAGCTCCATCTCCATGTCAGGATCCAGCTTCACTCAACGACCAGGAAGCTACAGTGCTGGACACCCTGTGCCAAACAACAAGCAAGACAGGAACACAACCCCACCCATTAGCAGAGAGGCTGCCTAAAATCATAATAAGTCCACAGACACCCCAAAACACACCACCAGACGTGGACCTGCCCACCAGAGAGACAAGATCCAGCCTCATTCACCAGTACACAGACACTACTCCCCTCCACCAGGAAACCTACACAACCCACTGAACCAACTTTAGCCACTGGGGACAGACACCAAAAACAACAGGAACTACGAACCTGCAGCCTGCAAAAAGGAGACCCCAAACACAGTAAGATAAACAAAATGAGAAGACAGAAAAACACACAGCAGATGATGGAGCAAGATAAAAACCCACCAGACCTAACAAATGAAGAGGAAAGAGGCAGTCTACCTGAAAAAGATTTCAGAATAATGATAGTAAAGATGATCCAAAATCTTGGAAACAGAATAGACAAAATGCAAGGTACATTTAACAAGGACCTAGAAGAACTAAAGATGAAACAAGCAACGATGAACAACACAATAAATGAAATTAAAAATACTCTAGAAGGGATCAATAGCAGAATAACTGAGGCAGAAGAATGGATAAGTGACCTGGAAGATAAAATAGTGGAAATAACTACTGCAGAGCAGAATAAAGAAAAAAGAATGAACAGAACTGAGGACAGTCTCAGAGACCACTGGGACAACATTAAATGCACAAACATTCAAATTATAGGGGTTCCAGAAGAAGAAGAGAAAAAGAACGGGACTGAGAAAATATTTGAAGAGATTATAGTTGAAAACTTCCCTAATCTTGGAAAGGAAATAGTTAATCAAGTCCAGGAAGCACAAAGAGTCACATACAGAATAAATCCAAGGAGAAACATGCCAAGACACATATTAATCAAACTGTCAAAAATTAAATACAAAGAAAACATATTAAAAGCGCAAGGCAAAAATAACACACAAGGGAATCCCATGAGGTAAACAACTGATCTTTCAGCAGAAACTCTGCAAGCCAGAAGGGACTGGCAGGACATATTTAAAGTGATGAGGGAGAAAAAACTACAACCAGGATTACTCTACCCAGTAAGGATCTCATTCAGATTTGATGGAGAAATTAAAAACTTTACAGACAACCAAAAGCTGAGAGAGTTCAGCACCACCAAACCAGCTTTACAACAAATGCTAAAGGAACTTCTCTAGGCAAGAAACACAAGAGAAGGAAAAGACCTACAATAACAAACCCAAAACACTTAAGAAAATGGGAATAGGAACATACATATTGATAATTACCTTAAATGTAAATGGATTAAATGCTCCCACCAAAAGACACGGACTGGCTGAATGGATACAAAACAAGACCCATATATTTGCTATCTACAAGAGACCCACTTCAGACCTAGAGACACATACAAACTGAAAGTGAGGGGATGGAAAAAGATATTCCATGCAAATGGAAACCAAAAGAAAGCTGGAGTAGCAATTCTCATATCTGACAAAATAGATTTAAAAATAAAGACTATTACAAGAGACAAAGGACATTACATAATGATCAATGGATCGATGCAAGAAGAAGATATAACAATTGTAAATATTTATGCACTCAACATAGGAGCACCTCAATACATAAGGCAAATACTAACAGCCATAAAAGGGGAAATTGACAATAACACATTCATAGTAGGGGACTTTAACACCCCACTTTCACCAATGGACAGATCATCCAAAATGAAAATAAATAAGGAAACACAAGCTTTAAATGATACATTAAACAAGATGGACTTAATTGATATTTATAAGACATTCCATCCAAAAACAACAGAATACACATTTTTCTCAAGTGCTCATGGAACATTCTCCAGGATAGAACATATCCTTGGTCACAAATCAAGCCTTGGTAAATTTTAGAAAATTGAAATTGTATCAAGTATCTTTTCCAACCACAACGCTATGAGACTAGATATCAATTACAGGAAAAGATCTGTAAAAAATACAAACACATGGAGGCTAAACAATACACTACTTAATAACGAAGTGATCACTGAAGAAATCAAAGAGAAAATAAAAAAATACCTAGAAACAAATGACAATGGAAACACGACAACTCAAAACCTATGGGATGCGGCAAAAGCAGTTCTAAGAGGGAAGTTTATAGCAATACAATACTATCTTAAGAAACAGGAAACATCTCAAATAAACAACCTAACCTTGCACCTAAAGCAATTAGAGAAAGAAGAACAAAAAAACCCCAAAGTTAGCAGAAGGAAAGAAATCATAAAGATCAGATAAGAAATAAATAAAAAAGAAATGAAAGAAATGATAGCAAAGATCAATAAAACTAAAGGATGGTTCTTTGAGAAGATAAACAAAATTGATAAACCATTAGCCAGACTCATCAAGAAAAAAAAGGAAGGGCTTCCCTGGTGGTGCAGTGGTTGAGAGTCTGCCTGCCGATGCAGGGGACACGGGTTGGTGCCCCAGTCTGGGAAGATCCCACATGCCGTGGAGCGGCTGGGACCGTGAGCCATGGCCACTGAACCTGTGTGTCCGGAGCCTGTGCTCCACAACAGCGAGAGGCCCGCATACAGAAAAAAAAGAAAAAAGGGAGAAGACTCAAATCAATAGATTTGGAAATGAAAAAGGAGAAGTAACAACTGACACTGCAGAAATACAAAATATCATGAGAGATTACTACAAGCAACTCTAGGCCAATAAAATGGACAACCTGGAAGAAATGGACAAATTCTTAGAAATGCACAAACTGCCAAGACTGAATCAGGAAGAAATAGAAAATACGAACAGACCAATCACAAGCACTGAAATTGAAACTGTGATTAAAAATCTTCCAACAGGCCTTCCCTGGTGGCACAGTGGTTGAGAATCTGCCTGCTAATGCAGGGGACACGGGTTCGAGCCCTGGTCTGGGAGGAACCCACATGCTGCGGAGCAACTAGGCCCGTGAGCCACAACTGCTGAGCCTGCGCGTCTGGAGCCTGTGCTCCGCAACAAGAGGGGCCATGATAGTGAGAAGTCCGCACACTGTGATGAAGAGTGGCCCCCACTTGCCACAACTAGAGAAAGCCCTCACACAGAAACGAAGACCCAGCACAGCAAAAATTAATTAATTAATTAATTAATAAACTCCTACCCCCAACATCTTCTTAAAAAAAAAAAAATCTTCCAACAAACAAAAGCCCAGGACCAGATGGCTTCACAGGCGAATTCTATCAAAAATTTAGAGAAGAGATAACACCTATCCTTCTCAAACTCCTTCAAAATATAGCAGAGGGAGGAACACTCTGAAACTCCTTCTATGAGTCCACCATCACCCTGATACCAAAACCAGACAAGGATGTCACAAAGAAAGAAAACTACAGGCCAATATCACTGATGAACATAGTTGCAAAAATCCTCAACAAAATACTAGCAAACAGAATCCAACAGCACATTAAAAGGATCATACACCATGATCAAGTGGGGTTTATTCCAGGAATGCAAGGATTCTTCAATATACGCAAATCAATCAATGTGATACACCATATTAACAAACTGAAGGAGAAAAACCATATGGTCATCTCAATAGATACAGAGAAAGCTTTCGATAAAATTCAACACCCATTTCTGATAAAAACCCTCCAGGAAGTAGGCATAGAGGGAACTTTCCTCAACATAATAAAGGCCACATATGACAAACCCACAGCCAACATCGTCCTCAATGGTGAAAAACTGAAAGCATTTCCAGTAAGATCAGGAACAAGACAAGGTTGCCCACTCTCACCACTTTTATTCAATATAGTTTTGGAAGTTTTAGCCACAGCAATCAGAGAAGAAAAGGAAATAAAAGGAATCCAAATCGGAAAAGAAGAAGTAAAGCTGTCACTGTTTGCAGATGACATGATACTATACATAGAGAAACCTAAAGATGCTACCAGAAAACTACTAGAGCTAAACAATGAATTTGGTAAAGTAGCAGGATACAAAATTAATGCACAGAAATCTCTGGCATTCCTATACACTAATGATGAAAAATCTAAAAGTGAAATCAAGAAAAAACTCCCATTTACCATTGCAACAAAAAGAATAAAATATCTAGGAATAAACCTACCTAAGGAGACAAAAGACCTGTATGCTGAAAATTATAAGACACTGATGAAAGAAATTAAAGATGATACAAATAGATGGAGAGATATACCATGTTCTTGGATTGGAAGAATCAACATTTTGAAAATGACTTTACTACCCAAAGCAATCTACAGATTCAATGCAATCCCTATCAAACTACCACTGGCATTTTTCACAGAACTAGAACAAAAAATTTCACAATTTGTATGGAAGCACAAAAGACCCCGAATAGCCAAAGCAATCTTGAGAATGAAAAACAGAGCTGGAGGAATCAGGCTCCCTGACTTCAGACTATACTACAAAGCTACAGTAATCAGGACAGTATGGTACTGGCACAAAAACAGGAATATAGATCAATGGAACAGGATAGAAAGCCCAGAGAAAAACCCACGCACATATGGTCACTTTATCTTTGATAAAGGAGGCAGGAATGTACAGTGGAGAAAGGACAGACTCTTCAATAAGTTGTACTGGGAAACGTGGACAGCTACATGTAAAAGTATGAGATTAGAACACTCCCTAACACCATACACAAAAATAAGCTCAAAATGGATTAAAGACCTACATGTAAGGCCAGAAACTATCAAACTCTTAGAGGAAAACATAGGCAGAACACTCTATGACATAAATCACAGCAAGACCCTTTTTGACCCACCTCCTAGAGAAATGGAAATAAAAATAAACAATTGGGACCTAATGAAACTTCAAAGCCTTTGCACAGCAAAGGAACTCATAAACAAGACCAATAGACAACCCTCACAATGGGAGAATATATTTTCAAATGAATCAACTGACAAAGGATTGATCTCCAAAATTTACAAGCAGCTCATGCAGCTCAATAACAAAAAAACAAACAGCCCAATCCATAAGTGGGCAGACCTAAATAGACATTTCTCCAAAGAAGATATACAGATTGCCAACAAACACATGAAACGATGCTCAACATCACTAATCATTAGAGAAATGCAAATCAAAACTACAATGAGATATCATCTTACACCGGTCAGAATAGCCATCATCAAAAAATCTAGAAACAATAAATGCTGGAGAGGGTGTGGAGAAAAGGGAACACTCTTGCACTGCTGGTGGGAATGTGAATTGGTACAGCCACTATGGAGAACAGTATGGAGGTTCCTTAAAAACTACAAATAGAACTACCATATGACCCAGCAATCCCACTACTGGGCATATACCCTGAGAAAACCATAATTCAAAAAGAGTCATGTACCAAAATGTTCATTGCAGCTCTATTTCCAATAGCCAGGAGATGGAAACAACCTAAGTGTCCATCATCAGATGAATGGATAAAGAAGATGTGGCACATATATACAATGGAATATTACTCAGCCATAAAAAGAAACGAAATTGAGTTATTTGTAGTGAGGTGGATGGACCTATAGTCTGTCATACAGAGTGAAGTAAGTCAGAAAGAGAAAGACAGTTACTGTATGCTAACACATATATATGGAATCTAAGAAAAAAAAAATGTCATGAAGAACCTAGGGGTAAGACAGGAATAAAGACACAGACCTACTAGAGAATGGACTTGAGGCTATGGGGAGGGGGAAGGGTAAGCTGTGACAAAGCGAGAGAGTGGCATGGACATATATACACTACCAAACGTCAAATAGATAGCTAGTGGGAAGCAGCCGCATAGCACAGGGAGATCAGCTCGGTGCTTTGTGACCACCTATATGGGTGGGATAGGGAGGGTGAGAGGGAGGGAGATGGAAGAGGGAAGAGATATGGGAACATATGTATATGTATAACTGATTCACTTTGTTATAAAGCAGAAACTAAGACACCATTGTAAAGCAATTATACTCCAGTAAAGATGTTAAAAAAAAGAACCCAGTCATTGAAGCCTTCGTAGTCTTTAATGGTTGCTCTAGGCTGCAATATCTAGCCAGTCGCTTGGGAAAGAGAGCGCACTTGGAGACTATATGGAAGGTTTTTATGGCTTAGCCCTGGAAGGGACACGCAATATTTCTATCCACATTCTATTGGCAAGACTGAGTCACATGAGCCCTCCTGGTTGGAGGGGGAGGGAGAATTGGAAGACGTATTCCCTGTCTCAGTAACCACTTCTCAACATTCAATAATATTGCTACCTTCTTGAAGGGGGTCTTAGTCTTTAGTAGACTAGTTGACTTTGGCACAAACATAGCATCAAGAACTCTATTTAATTCACTGCTATATCTTCTGAACCTAGAACAGTAGTGTCTTATACGTAATGGAAATTCAGAAATATTTGTACAATAAATGAGCTTTGCAGGAATCCATGAGATATATTTCCTGTAAGAGCTAACACAGTGCTTGGCACAGAGCACATGCCCCATAGATGTTAACATAGTATTAGACTATCCTGTGTTTTCAGTGATCTTCATTGCCTGGACTTTCCAACAGATGGAGGATATACGTTGCCTTGCTTATTTGTATCTCTTTCCCAATGTCTTGAGGTTTCTTTTGGTGGATGACAGCACAGGTCAACAAAAAATGTTGACATAAAGGGGAGTTACAGAGTGTAACTATAGTAAACAAAACATCCTACCCTAAATATACTAAAGGTGTTCTTTGACAATACATCAAGCTGTTTAGCTCTCTTGTACTTTATGCTAGATTAATCAGAGTCAAGCCACATTAAACTGTTAGGGATCCCTTAAGCATGGCTGCAGTTCAGCAGCCTTGCAGTTCAGCAACCTTGGCTAACGAGAAATGTCATTAATTCTGTCAAAACAGAAATAAAATGAAATGATCAACTAGGATACCATTTGCAAACTCTTGTCTCACTATTTACATGGAAAGGAACTTACTATTGAGAAACATATCTAGTTATTTTTTATTTTTTTAGATGTTGGGGGTAGGAGTTTATTAATTAATTAATTTATTTTTGGTGTGTTGGGTCTTCGTTTCTGTGTGAGGGCTTTCTCTAGTTGTGGCAAGCAGGGGCCACTCTTCATTGCGTTGCGTGGGCCTCTCACTATCGCGGCCTCTCTTGTTGCGGAGCACAGGCTCCAGACGTGCAGGCTCAGTAGTTGTGGCTCACAGGCCTAGTTGCTCGGTGGCATGTGGAATCCTCCCAGACCAGGGCTCGAACCCGTGTCCCCTGCATTAGCAGGCAGATTCTCAACCACTGCGTCATCAGGGAAGCCCAACATATCTAATTATTATGTCTGAGACTTAAATATAAACACAAAATAGCCCTGAAGTTTGTTAAAGAAATACAATCATAATTTGTATGCAATAAGATTAAAAGGCCTGGTTTATTTATTGCCCAATCATTTTCATGTATATTATCTTGCAAGGAGTAAGTAAATTGTAATTATCAATATGTTTCTACCTTAGTTGGTTGGAATAAAGAGATATTAAAGATCAATAACCAATGAGTCAGGTATGAATGCTTGAGTCTAGAAAAATGGTTGGGGTGTTGTAGCATAAAAATGAGGATTTTACTGTCCTTTCAAGCCCTCTCTATAGGTACATTTCAGTCAGAAGACAAAAACTAGAGTAATTTAAACAGGAACATTTTAATATAAAGAATTGTTGAGTCACCATATGAGATTAAGTATAAGGTTGGAAAGAGAACTCTCAAGGATACTTTAGGACTGAGGGAGAATACTCAAAGAAGAACAAACTTGGAAGGGCAATTCATACCTTACTGAAGAAAGTAATGGATAGTGGAGAGGTTCCCTGAGTTTCACTGCCCCTAATCTCTAGGAAAGGACAAATGACCTAGTGGGATGCAGGCAAGCTGAGATTGGAGGCAGATACACAGACAGAGTGAGTTCAGAAGGAAACAAGAACTACTGTCCATGTGTGCCCTGAAGCACACGATGTCTGCATCAGAAGGGCATGGAAAGCAAATTTCCAGTGGTGCAGTAAATCCAAGGCTGATGAATAAGCATGCGGAGGGAGTAAGGTGCCACTGTGGGTGCTTCTAGAACTGGGAACTGGAAAGACCTCCTTCATAAGCCTAGTGAACTTCTGTGTTTTGCTTAGGCTGTAGTGGGTCTAGGCTGCTGCACAAGACAAAAGTCAGGTGGCTGGTTTGCTGGATGGCCTGCTCCATGGGGCCCACCGTGTATGTGCACATGGGGTGAGGAGAATAGGTAAGGAACTGGTCTGCCTGAGGCTTCTGGCTATGCCACTGCTGCCCATATATGCTGTGAGAACATGAACAACTTACTTAACCTTGCTCAGATTCTATTTCCCTGTTTGTCAAATCAGGTAATGATGGTGTTTACTTCATGGGGTTGTTGTGAGGATTAAATGATTTATCACATGTAAAAGGCTTAGTATGTTAATAATGCATAATCAGTGATCATTATATGTTTCCTATCTCTGCCCTTGGTTTACTGTCACTATGATAATAGGAAGTTATTCATTCACTAAATATATTACTGCTGGCTGTGGTTTCCAGGTACTGTCCTTGGTGCTGAAACCTTCCCCTAAGGCTTACTTCCTTCAAGCCCCAGGTTGCCATCCATAAAAGGGATGTGATAATAAAATAATAATACCAATTTCAAAGGGTTGTTCTGAAAATCTAAATGAATTAGTGTATGCTAAAGATCTTTATTTCTATATTATTTTTGAAACCACAATAATATACTGGGTAAATATGCTTTCTTTAGCTTTTGAACATGAGATCAGTGAAGACTTTTTTCTTTAGTGCCCATTTTCAATAAAAGAGGTTAAAAATTGGCAGTGAAAACATTCTAATGTGGAATTCTATACCTTTTAAGTGTTCTTAAGTGAACTTGAGTCTATTAGGATAACATGATTGCATGTTTTTTACTATAAAGGACAATAAGATTCATATCACTTTATCACAGAGAAAATGATTTTATACCATCATCTAGGAGTGACTTTTACATCAGCTATTCCTATTACCTGATTATTGCAGAGAGAACAGCTACAGATGAACGATTCTCAAACTAAAGATTAATCTTTTTGTATTTGTCTTCTAAAGTTCTTTAGAACAGATTTCCCTACTCATTAACATAGATACACATCTTATAGAGTTATCTTGAAGGGTATACAGGATGTAGGATTATCCAGACCCCAAACTACTGGGATTTAAAAGAAAAATAAAAAAACTGAGTAGAATTCATTATTTTAAAAATTCTTACATATATAAAGAAACAAAAGTAAAAGAAGACCATTATTCCATCATGTAGGAAACACATGATGACACTGTTAAGAAAATTAAAATAAAACATGAAAGTTGTTTTAATATTCAAACAATCCAGAGGGTGGAAAATGAAAATTTTAAGTTCTCCCATACACTTCCCAACAGCTGCTCCTCCCAAGAAAAGCTTTGGAATACTTCTTTGTTTATTTTCAGAAAAATTTTATGTATACACCAGGATATATATTTCCATATATATTTTTCATTATTTGTACAAAATAGTCATATATACACATAAATTTATAAAATAATAAAAACATATCTTGTATGTTTCTTTTTTGCTGATCCTTTTATGCTAATACATGGAAGGAGCCATCTTACTCTTTTTTCCTGGCAGCATTATATTCCATTACTTGAAAGTTCATTTTATTTAACTAATTTCCCACTGATGAACATTTATAATTATATTTTATTTTATCAATACTAATAATATTTTAACAAATATCGTTATGCATCTTACTGAATTTTGTGCATATATCCATTGAGTAAATTCTTGGCAGTCAGATTCAGAAGACATATTTAAATAAAATTTTGTTTGAACTATAAAACAACATAAAATTTTGTTTGAACTATAAATTTAATAGTTTGAACTATTAAATTTAAATAAGTTACAATAATGTCCATTCTCACCAAAATTATGACAGCACTCTTCATGTCACCACAAGCACTGAGTCTCATCAAAGTCTGTAACTTATCCCACTAAGAAAGGTGAATAAAAATGATCTCATTGTCACATTTATTGTGACTTGGATTTATTATGAGTGAGAATGAGCATTTTTCAGTATGTGCATTGGACATTAATTTTTTCTATAAGCATTCTCTTCATGCTATCCCCCTTAACATTTTCTGTTAACTATTTCTTATTTTTTCTTATTGATTTAGATGTGCTATGTGTGAATCCAAGAGTCAACCCTTTGTCAACCTTCTGTGTCAGTCCTATCTTTTATGGTTTCTTTATTATATAGCCTTTTAGAAAAGCCTTCCCAACTTCAAGATTAAAATAAATTTATCCATGATTTATCCAAAAACCTTTATCATTTTGTACACATAAAAATTACAGTTCATCTGAAATGTTTTTGATGTGGATATTTTCTTTGGGTTTTGGATGTAAATAGATCTTTTTAAAAATGTACTATTGGGGCTTCTCTGGTGGTGCAGTGGTTGAGAGTCCGCCTGCCGATGCAGGAGACATGAGTTTGTGCCCCGGTCCGGGAAGATCCCACATGCCACGGAGCGGCTAGACCCCTGAGTCATGGCCGCTGAGCCTGCGTGTCCGGAGCCTGTGCTCCGCAACAGGAGAGGCCACAACAGTGAGAGGAAACGCATACCGCAAAAAAAAAAAAAAAAGTACTATTAATCAATTGCTCCTGCACCATTAATTGAATAAACCCATTTATTCCACTTTATTTGAAATTACTTATTTAAAATAAATTAAATTCTGATATATATCTGAGTCTATATCTGGACCCTATTCCATTAAACTTCTATTTCTTATTCTGAAATGGTTTTGTTTTTGTAGTGTCCTAATTTGTTTTGATATTTTGTTAAGTAATAAGTCAATGCCATCCTCATTAATCTTTCCCCCTCCCCCCAGGGTTTTTCAGGATATTCTTGGACGTTTATTTTTCCAGATTAATTTTAGTATTATTTTCTTCATTCTCCAGGTTTGTTGTTGTTGTATTAGAATTTATATTGCATGGTCTTTGTTCTTCATTTACTTAAGTGTTCTTTTACCTCCCTCAGAGAGCTTAAACATTTTCTTTATACAAGTCCTATACATTCCTTATAAGATTTACTTCTAGATATCCATTATTCTGGTTGGTATTTATTCTTTGATTCTATTTTCTTATTGACAGGGGCTTTTTTGGGGGGCGTATACTGGGAAGTTATTTATTTTTGTTTAATAAGTTTTCAGTCCATCACCTTACTGATTCCTTTTGCCTCTAATGGCTTTTCAGATATACTTAGTTTTTCTATTTTATATAATCATAGCATTTGCAAATAAAGATAATTTTGCTTCCTCTTTTTCTTCATTTATATTGCTAACATAATTATCTTGTCTAATTGCATTAACTAATCCTTTTGCAGAAATATTAAACAATAGAATTAGTAGTCACTATTATTATTTCGCTGTACTTCTTTTCAACCTTTTTATTCTTATGTATTTGCAAAGATAATAAAATTTATATATTATAAATTATTTTACAAAGTATTTTGTCTGCACATTTTAACAGAATTTTTATTCTACAGAAATTTTTGAATTTTATTTTTCTTCAGTTTACAGATAGTGCATGTCCCTTTCACCAAATATATATATATATATATATATATATATTTTTTTTTTTTTTTTTTTCTTTCAGTGCGCAGACCTCTCACTGTTGTGGCCTCTCCCGTTGCGGAGCACAGGTTCCGGACACGCAGGCCCATCGGCCATGGCTAACGGGCCCAGCCGCTCTGCGGCATGTGGGATACTCCCAGACCGGGGCATGAACCCGTGTCCCCTGCATCAGCAGGCGGACTCTCAACCACTGCCCCACCAGGGAAGCCCACCAAATATTCTTTTAATGTTAATTTTGATGAATGTATTTGTTTAATCATTTAGCTATGCCATGATTCATTTAGTCCTTATCATATTATTGAATAAATAAATATCTCTAACTCTTCAACTTCTCTAAAGATGTTGTATTCATTCATTTATTTGACAAAAATATATCGAGTGCCAATATGCAACAGGCAGTATTGTAGATGATAGAGACAAAATTCCTGCCTCATGGAGTTTACATTTCTAGTAAAATATATAACAAACAAGCAAAATATATGTTATATAAGAATTACAGAAGATGCAAGATAGGGAATAGGAACAAGAATTTCTAGAAAAATGGGTTACAATTTAAATAGCCTGGTAATGTAAGGTGTCATCTGATGTGCTGTTTGAACAGAGAACTTTAAGAGTTAAGGAGCGAGCTATATGTATGTCTGATGGAAAGCATTTCAAGCAGTGCCAGTGCAAATGTCCTGAGATGGGCTTTTACTTATGTGTTCAAAGAACAAGGAGATCAGTGTGGCTAGAGTAAATGATAAATGGACCAAGAAGTAAATGGTAAGTGTAGTGGTCAGAGAGTTAGTGGCCAGATAATAGGGAGCACTGGTGAAAACTAAGACTTTCAACCTGAGGGAGATGGGGAGACTTAGAAAGTTTAACACATAGGAGAGATATGATCAGACTTACATTTTTAAAAGATCACTCTGGATGCTGTACTGAGTGAACTAAAATGGGATAAGAGTGCAGTAGTCTAGATAAGAGATGAAAATAGTTGGAGCTAGAGAGATAGTGGGGAAACTAGTGAGAAGGAGTCAGATTCTGGATATTGACAGAAAGAGAAGTTAGTGATAAATTTAAGGTCTAGACCTTGACTGCTGGAAGAATCGAGTTGTCATTTAATGAGATTGGGAAGAGCAAGATGGGACAATCATATGGGCAGGTTTTCTTCAGATAAAATTGATATGCAAATTAATCCCCCAAGTGGAGAGGTCAAGTAGGAAGATGGATATTTGAGCCTGGAGTTCAAGGGACTGGTCTGGCATAAAGAAATAATTCAGAAGTCATCAGCATTAACATGATATTTAAAACCATGAGGATGGATAAAATAACCTTGGAAGGAAGCACAGAGAGAAAATATGTTAGGACTGAGTCCTAGGGTATTCCAATATTTAGAAGTCAGGACATGAGGAGAAACCAGGAAAAAGAGAAATGCAGGGGCTTCCCAGGCGGCACAGTGGTTGAGAATCTGCCTGCTAATGCAGGGGACATGGGTTCAAGCCCTTGTCTGGGAGAATCCCACATGCTGTGGAGCAACTAGGCCCGTGAGCCACAACTACTAAGCCTGCTCGTCTGGAGCCTGTGCTCCGCAACGAGAGGCCACGATAGTGAGAGGCCCGTGCACCGCGATGAAGAGTGGTCCCCGCTTGCCACAACTAGAGAAAGCCCTCGCACAGAAACGAAGACCTAACACAGCAAAAATAAATTAGTTAATTAATAAACTTCTACCCCCCAACATCTTCTTAAAAAAAAAAAGAAAAGAGACATGCATGACCATTGAAGAAGGAAGAAAACCAAAAGAGTAATATTCCTGAAGCTAAGGTGAAAAAAAGTGGTTCAAAAAGGAATGATTAACTATGTCAAATGCTTACTGCTGGGTCAAATAAGCTGAAGACTAAGAATTGATCTCTAGCTCTAGAAACAAGGTGGTCACTGATGGGTTTTATAAAAGCTATTTCTCTGGAGTGGTGGAAAGGAACGCTCCCTGGAGAGAAATCAAGAGCAGATATGGGAAGCAAGAGCTGCAAATGTGAGAGAGGAGGAAGGAGAGGATGATAGAGATTTAGCAAGCTGTTGGGAAAGTAAAAAGCTGAGTGTACAATAATAGAATTGCCAGGCAATATGAGCCCCCTTGTGGCTACAGGTCATAAAATTAAACTGCGAGCAGTCACAAAACTTCTCATTTTTCTCCAGCCAATTCAGCAGCTCGAATACAAAGATGGAATACCTGGAGAAGTTGCTTCAACCAGAATTCTCTTTGAGCCACATGAGTACAGCAGAGGGAGAAAAAGTCAGGAGAATGCCTCTAATGAAGGAACATTGAACTGAACGGAGAGAGGAAGAAATTAGGACATGAAAAGGACAAGGTAGGTCGTAGGTGTTGGAGGGGCTTATGAATTGTTAGAACTGGGTTATCTTAACGCTAACAGTCTTTCTAAAGTTATCTTAGAGGGAATTAATTGTAAAGACACAAGTGGTGTTCAAAGAATTAGGATGTTCAGAACTGAGACTATGCTCTTGGGCAGCATGACAAAGTCTAGGAGGTAACAATGGCAATGGAAATCTCAGGTGGGATGGAGATAAAAACCATTGGAAGAGAAGAGGTTTAGTAACTAAGAGGTCAGGGTTTTGAAAGGATTGTCGATACAGATATTGAAGTCACTAAGATTTGATGCAGGAGCAGTGCTTGAGATATTGGTAGTGAGTCAGGAGATCAAATCTTTGAGTGAGAGGGAATAATTCACAATCTTTAAAAAATTGCACAAGAAATGGTAGCAGGTGGTATATTCTACTTAAATATGTTTAAAGCTGGGGATGGGGGTGGTTAAGAAGATACCAGCGAGAAAGTTACTGCATTTGCAAGAATGGCCTTCTGTGTAACTCTGATTATTTCCTTAAGTTATATTTCTGAATAAAATTCAAAGGCTATGAACGTTTTTGAGCTCTAGATCCAATTGTCAAATTACCCTCTAGAGATGAGGCATCGATTTACAAATTCACCAGCAGTGTATAAGAATGTCCTTTTTAATGACTTCACTAACACTGAAAATTATCAGTTTAAAACTCCTTGCAAATTTTGAACGCAAGAATTATATCAAACTGTTGCTTTCATCTCATTTCATTCATTAAATTATCATCTATTGAGTGCTTACTGTTCAGCATTAGGTTAGACTCTGGATTTGTCCCTGCTTTTATGGAGGTTATAATCTCACCAGAGAAAGACTTTACACAAATAACTAATTAATTACTATTGTGTCAACAGTGAGGGAAGAAAAGTACTGGTACTGCAAGGGAGTACCAGGATAACAAGGAAGACCTATCCAGTCTTGGGTGTGGAGTGAATACTTAAAGTGTTAAGCTGAGTCTTGGTGATTAGTGTTAGTTGGTGAGACATTTTTAAGATTGTTTTTGGAAATTTTATTTCTTCATTTATAGACTTCATGATCATGTGTTCTGTACACTTTTAATTGAAACTTGCATCTGCTTTTAAACAGACAATGTATAATTTTAGATGGTTTTTCTCATGGCATGTCTTAGAACAGAACACTAGTGAAATGTTGTCTTTGTGATGGCTATTCGTTCCATAACATTGTACCCTTTTCCTCCTCTCCCCACCCTTATAGCCTGGTAACAGACCCTACCTTCCTGGCCCCAGGGAGGTGAGCATATGACAATGAGTGGGCTAATAATGTACCCAACCAACCGGTCAAAAGCTGGGCACATCCTTAGGTCATGTAGGAACCTTCTATTTAACTAAAGCTGGTTGGGAAAAGTATAATTTCTTCTCCAGAAACAAACCTGTAAAGATATAAATCCAGAACTCCCTGTGGCTGTAGTTGTATGCTTATGGGACTAGGTAGCCTGGGAGAACAAAGTTAACATCTAGAGAGAAATAGGAGATCTTTAGATGGAAAGGGAGAAAGGGAGTACAGGAGGGAGAGCACGGAAGCGAGAGGAAAAAGACAGGGAATACAACAGTCAAGTCCCTGTATGCAGCCTCCCCTGAGACCAGGACACAGTTCCTGCCAGCTTGGCTCTTCTGTGGTGTAGGTGAGCCAAGAGAGTCCCTACTGATCAGCCCTATGAGACTAATCAGTCTCACCCATTAGCAACAGGCAGAGTGCCTTGTTGAATATATTAACATTTTCTTATGTGTGTGTGTGTTTTAAATTTTTATTGGAGTATAGCTGATTTACAATGTTGTGTTAGTTTCTGCTGTACAGCAAAGTGGATCAGTTATACATATATTGATACATATATCCACTCTTTTTTAGATTCTTTTCCCATATAGGTCATTACACAGTACTGTGTGGAATTCCCTGTGCTATACATTAGGTCCTAATTAGTTTTCAATTTTATATACAGTAGTGTGTATATGTCAATCCCAAACTCCCAATTTATCCCTCTCTCTTCTTTTCCCCTTGGTAACCATAAGATTGTTTTCTACACCTATGACTCCATTTCTGTTTTGTAAATAAGTTCATTTGTACCCTTTTATTAGATTCCACATATAAGCGATATCATATGATATTTGTCTTTGTCTGACTTACTTCACTCAGTATGACAATCTCTAGGTCCATCCATGTTGCTGCCAATGAAAATTTTCTTATTTAATTTAGTACCTGACACACAGTAGGAACTTAATGATTGATTCATGAATTGAATTGAATATGAATTAATGAATTAATTGAATGAATGATTCAAGAATAACATTTTTTAAACAGTATACAGAAAACACAGGATTTTGTTAGTAGTGATGTTTTGTTTTGTTTTGTTTACAACACTGCAATGATCCTAAACTGGTGTTGTCTGGATAGCTTCAAGAAAGTAAGACAAGAATTGGTTCGGAAATACCAAGTTCATCAAGGCTGTATGTTTTAATTGGATTTTTAGGGATGAGATATGTTTCAATGTACTTTTATTTAATAAAAGTACATAATGTTGCTATCATAATGTTGCTTCTGGAAGCCTTCTTCCTGGTGGGTTTTTTTTTATTTTTTTTCCATTCCATGTATTGATGTGTTAGTAAACTCCATCTCCCTTCTTCCTATTGGGTGAAGTAGCTACAGTTTGGGAGTGGAAAGAAGAAACAGGAAGAGCCATCATTTCCCCCATGCCTGAGAATGTATTTTTGCTGCTCTCTGTGATCAGATATCATTATAAATGAAGATCGCTCCATACAAACAAAGGGAGAGGAGGACAAATAACAGTGTGTCCTCTGTTACATGGTTAAAGCTGGGGTCTAGGGAGTAAGTGGAGCCAATAGAAATGAGCCTCACAGAAATACAATGCTTCTTTATTTACCAGTTTTAAATAAGAAGGAAATCATCTTTTACCTGTATTTCTTACTAGTGTCCAGCTCCCAAAATTCTTTTAGAACATAAAACACTATAAAATGAATAGGAAAATATTCTCTTTTACATTGGTATAGAAACATGCACTTGGCTTTACTTTAATATTTAAAAAAATAATAAAATAGGGACTTCCCTGGTGGTGCAGTGGTTAAGAATCTGCCTGTCAAAGCATGGGACACAGGTTCGAGCCCTGGTCCAGGAAGATCCCACATGCCGTGGAGCAACTAAGCCTGCGAGCCACAACTACTGAGCCCGCGTGCCACGACTACTGAAGCCCATGCACCTAGAGCCCGTGCTCCACAACAAGAGAAGCCACCGCAATGAGCAGCCTGCGCACCACAAAGAAGAGTAGCTCCCGCTTGCCACAACTAGAGAAAGCCCGCGGGCAGCAACAAAGACCCAATGCAGCCAAAAATAAATAAAATAAAATAAATTTATAAAAATAATAATAATAAAATAAAAAGGTAAAAACCATGACGTTACTTCTAAGTTCCATTGACTATAATGCCACCACAAAATTGATACTATAAACGTTGCATACATTGTTTTCCTTTGAGAATCACTTTTCAAACCATTAATTTCAACACGTAGTACAATGTAGTACACGTAGTACAATGGATAAGTCACAATGTCTTGAATCAGAAAGTTTAGTCTGCATTTGGACAAGTCATTCAGTCTCTCTAAGCATGTTTGCTCTTCTGTAAAGTGAGGATAGTAATACCTACCCATTTGACGGGTAAAGAAAATGAAGAACAGGAAGAGTGAGTGACTTGGCCCAAGGTACTATCAGAAGGCTGGCAGAGGCAGACACTGGAGCTCAGTTCTTTTGTCTTTCCTAGGACTCCTTGAAGGATATTGTAAATAATAGCTACTGTTCTATATATAAGTACAAAAACAATTTTAGGAAAATTGTTTATATATTCTGTAGACATTTTTTAAGAATAATGGCAAATTAATTTTGTAACACATTTTACAGGCTCATTATAAATAATACATGGAATTTTTTAAAATATCTGAGTCACATTCCTCTACCCATTGAGAACAATGTAATAGCCAATACCTCTTGTACATATGTGTGGGGACAGATTAAAGAACAGAACTTTTGCTTTTGTCTGTCAACATTTCAGTCAAAGACCCAAAGCTGAAAACAATCCATGAGAAGTACTCGTATATCCTATAGAAACATGGAGACTCTTTCTAAGGGTTTCTGGTTTCAACTTCTCACTTCTTTTTTTTTTTTTTCTTAATATTCAAGGGATTTTAAAAAGTCCGTGTCATTCATTATACATAGATTTTCCTACTTATCAATCTTCATATTTGGTTCTTTCATTTCAAAAACATTTTTGAAGATCTTTTCTGCCTCTCTGTTGGACTCTCTACTTCAAAAACACTGTCGGGCTTCCCTCGTGGCGCAGTGGTTGAGAGTCTGCCTGCTAATGCAGGGGACGCGGGTTCGAGCCCTAGTCTGGGAGGATCCCACATGCCTGGAGCAACTAGGCCCGTGAGTCACAACTACTGAGCCTGCGTGTTTGGAGCCTGTGCTCCGCAACAGGAGAAGCCGCGACAGTGAGAGGCCCGTGCACCGCGATGAAGAGTGGCCCCCGCTCGCCGCAACTAGAGAAAGCCCTCGCACAGAAACGAAGACCCAACACAGCAAAAATTAATTAATTAATTAATAAACTCCTACCCCTGACATCTTCTTTCCAAAAAAAAAAAAGTAATTGATATAGATTGACATCCATATGTGGATTCTACAAAAACAAGAAAACAAAGAAATTCTACTTTATTAACTAAGTAGTTATCTCTGAATTTTATTTATCTCCAGATTCTTCAGCTTTCAGAGGAGTCCCTTTGGCCTCTGCAAACATCCAGAGATAGGAAAGAGGAGCTGTTGAGATTACAGACCTCGTTATGCCCTAAAGCCTAGTTTACCCTGAGTATTTCGCAAAGAAAAGATGATATGACCATTAGTTCTTATTCTTGCTTGTGCAAAGAGCGTTGTCAAGACTGAGTGTGATTGGCAATCCCTTCAGTTGTTATGGAGCAGATATGGGGATGTTATCAAGTAGCATAGTGCTTTCCAGATTGAGTGCTGCCATGCATGTAGCCGGGTATGTGCCCAGTATGAAAAACTAGAATGTCTCGGTAGAGCAGGTAAACACTTGGTATTTGTTCTCTAATCAGAAATACAAATTTCTGCATAATAACACCCCACTATTAGTTAAGGTATTTCTTTGCAATAAATGTAGTCTGTTATACTCTGTTATACAGTGAAACTAAATCACAGGTTGCAATGAGCTCCACATTTCTCTTGAGAAGATTGCATTATACATGTAAATTAAACTCCAGATTGCTTTATACGTGTACAGTAAAGTTTAAATATATATTAAACTACTTGCTTTGTCACTTTTGATGGTATCGTATATTTTGTGGAATTATTCCAACTTAGCAAGTGTGGAAATCGATGTATTTGTACAACATAATGAGGTGTAGCAGAAGCTCTCCTTGACTCTGTAATCTAAGAAAAAATTAGTATTGGTCTCTCAAAGAATGTAACATGATTTTTTATTTTTAAAATGTAAGTCAGTCAAATATAATGCCTTTTTTATATACATAATTTATAAAACCAAGAGGAAAGGTGAGGTTTCCAAGATGTATTTTATAAAGCAGGGGTCCCCAGCCTCCGCTTTAAAATTGTCTTCCATGAAACTGGTCCCTGGTGCCAAAAAAGGTTGGAGACCGCTGGTTATAAAGGATCTAGGGTTTCTCAGACCCCATGATCTGAACTTTATTTCAAAATTCAAAAATCCAGTTGCAGGTTTGAAATGTAAACACTTAGGGCTGATAACCCACTAAATTACTGAAACTTCTATGTGGGTGATTACGGTAGTTACCTATTATCTTGACGCCCAGCATCTGTGTTTTCTTCTCCTGGTAATGAATCTTGACTTTCCAAAGAAAAACTAGTCTCTCCCCTGCTTTGTGCCCAAGATCACAGGTGGTGCATATGGTTCAATCCTAATTTAAATACATCCTAAAAACAATCAGCCTAACACATCTGCTGGATACATTCAGTGCTTGGCTCTTGAAAGGCAAAGAGATGTTTCCAACAGGAACATTTATACCAGCTATCTGACCCTTCTTCTATAAGGTCTGGAGCTAAGGCCGTCATAGCCGGGGCTGTTACAGGAAATTTCTTTTATAGAAACCCATGGGAGCTTGAAGTAGAGGAAAATTTTGAATGGAAAGTTGAGAATGGGACTGAGAGATTAAGACTATCTACAGAATCTAAACAGGTTACAGAAAATGAAACCACAGCCAGGAGATAGCAGTTGGAATATACATGTGAGACTCAAAGAGCCAAACAATGATAGGTTAAGCAGGTACCAGAAAAAGGGCTGTTTTCTAAGGCTAGCTTTTCCCATCTTTTTGCAGCCTTATGCTTAGACAAGTCAGCTGCATTTAAATGCAAACACCAGATAGCCACTTGTTATACACTTGATATCATACCTAGATCATAAGATACCTATGAAGCTGACATATGCATTCACAGATCATTGTATATCTGATCTTAATGCTGTCAGGTACTATAGACCTAAACTTAAAATACAACATAACAAATCACAGGAGATGGAGGTCTGAGGATTGGAAGGTTCCTTGGAACCATCTGTACAGTGATAGTCCCAGAAAGCGTTCCAGAGGAACACAGTGGTGGTTTATGGTTTAGTAACATAGACATTCTGGGAAAATTCGGGGAGAAACTAAGATGCTACTCACTGCAGTGTTGAGCTCCCACACACTCAAATGCTCCAGCTTTAAATTCAGCCAGGAGCAAAACAGAAGAATGGGAAACTTCTCTTACCAGACAGTAAGCACAAGGTAATAGCCTCAGAATCACACCTCTGCTGAATTCCTCATTATTAAATGGTGTTTTTAATGACCAGAGGCACAAAGGATGCCAGCCATTTAAGAGCCACTCCTTCTTTTCAGAACCCAGCTGGCAGAAACTGTAATTCCCAGCAGCCCTTGAACAGGTATCCCAGCAACAGCACCTTCCCCTGACTAATTACAGGCCAGCAGGGCTTCTCATCCCTTTATTTCCTTTCCTTTCATCACTTTATTCCTTATCTCTCTTCAGACACTCTTCCAACTGTGCCCTGTATCTCTCTAAATCTTGAGTTCTCTGCATCCTGCTGCCTCTTCAGAGGGCCTTCTCAGAACCACTTTTACCAGGGCTCACACCTTCTGTGCAAACACTTTTGGTACACCATTCTTGTACCGTGAGTTCCCTTCTGTGTTCTCTCTTTGGGAATACTCCATCTTTTCTCTCATTCTTTCCTAACTTCTCCTCTTTTTCCCTAGCATCTGGGTATTCCCTCGTTCCTATAGAGCTTAGTGTTTAGCTCTATAGAAGCTGACGTAGACACAGTTCCTTGCTTACCCAACCTCCATTACTCTCACTTTCTTTATTTCTAGAACAACTCTGATCTGGTTCAAGTAACCACCATTACTCCACAAAGCCATGTGCTTCAGAAGAAATGAGCTCCCCTTGGGTGACTCCTAAGTACTGTAAGCTACCTAAAATCATCTCATTCCTTTTTCTTTTTTCTTTTTAAATTAATTAATTAATTTATTTTTGGCTGCGTTGGGTCTTCGTTGTTGCGTGGGGTCTTTCTCTAGTTGAGGCAAGCGGTGGCTACTCTTCATTGCAGTGGCTTCTCTTGTTGCAGAGCATGGGCTCTAGGCACACGGGCTTCAGTAGTTGTGGCACGCAGTCTCGGTAGTTGTGGCTCACGGGCTCTAGAGCACAGGCTCAGTAGTTGTGGCGCTACGGGCTTAGTTGCTCCTCAGCATGTGGGATCTTCCCGGAAGAGGGCTCAAACCCATGTCCCCTGCATTGCCAGGTGGATTCTTAACCACTGTGCTGCCAGGGAAGTCCTCATTCCTTTTTCTAAGCATAGGCTTAGAAAAGGAAATCTGTTCTGGCAAATGAGACATGAGAGGAAGTTGGCCGGAAGACTTATGGGAAAAGAATTCCCATTTTCTTAAAAAGACCCCAGGTGAAAGCCACCCCTTTCTTCTAAATGCCTTCATTGTGCTTTAATAATAATATGTTAACCATTTGTTGAGATCATATTTCATCTCAGGCTCACTGATTTATGAATGATCTTTCATCCTCCACAGTTCTGCAAGTATGTATTATAATCCCCTGAGCTTTAGAAGATATAAATTCATACAAATAACAAAGCCAGGACATTAACCCACTTCTTTTTGATCTGTGGTACATTCAGTCATTTTAATTAGAATTTTTTCTTCCTTATATATAAAAATTCTTTTAAACATGAACATAATTACTAACTGGTATTCTATGGAAAGAAAGCTTTTATAAATATAATAATAAATTAAGGTTATTAATCTGCTATATCTACATTCAATTATATTTGAGCAATATTTTTCTAATTACCTTATTAATACATTATAAAACTTGGAAAATCAAAAGAGAAATAATTATCTCTTATAATCTAAAAGTAACTACTATCAATATTTTCATATGTGTTCTACCAGTATTTTTTGGGTTTTTTTGGTTTTGGTTTTTTTTGCGGTACACAGGCCTCTCACTGTTGTGGCCTCTCCCATTGTGGAGCACGGGCTCCGGATGCGCAGGCTCACTGGCCATGACTCACGGGCCCAGCCGCTCCGCAGCATGTGGGATCTTCCCGGAACGGGGCATGAACCCATGTCCCCTGCATCGGCATGCAGACTCTCAACCACTGCACCACCAGGGAAGCCCACCAGTATTTTTTAATTCAAGCTTATAAGATTTATAAATGCATTGCAAAGTTGGTATCATATTGCATGCACCATTCTGTAGCTCATTTTTAAAATAAAGCAATATATAGTGAACAGTTTCCCCCACCAAAAATACTCTTCCACAACATGATTTTTAATACCCTTTTATGATATACAAATATATTTTTCTTAATTATCCTACATAGTTGGTCATTTGTTTTTTCCAATTTTGTAACAGCAGAACCAGACCAAACTGGTCCTTTCCTGTTTCTAACAAGATACTGAGTTGTTTTTCAGAGACAACAGAACAAAACCACAAGTCATGCAGCAAAAGCATGTGCAGAGAGGAAAATTTTGACCTCGAATAATGACGGGAATCAAAGTTTTCTCCCCACGTCCGACCCCCACCACGTAACCAAAGGACTAGGATATGACCAGAACCTAAAGGCAGATCTGGAAGATCAGGTGCTGAAGTCTCTTAACCATACCTTACCATAAATTGCCAAGTTCCAAACCATTCAACCAAAATCTGTCCACCAGCGCTTCATATATCAACTATCCTCCCCTAACTTATAAAAATTTCATTGAACCCCAGATGGGGAGAGAGATTTAAGTCCTTTCTCCTGTCTCCTTGCTGGTCGACCTCGCAATAAAGCTCTTTCTTTTCTCAAAAGCCAGTGCCATGCTATTGACTTCTGTGGGTGTCGACAGTGAGCCCTTTGCTTGGTAACAATTTTTGCTATCATAAATAAGACTATGCTAAACATTTGTATACACATATTTTGTCCATTCCTCTACTTCCTTTCTTATTTTTTGGTTTTCTTTCCATAGTATGGATTAATTTTATTTTATTTTTCTTATTAGTTAACTATTTTATACATATTATTAGTTAACTATTTTATGTATATTAGTGTATATATGTCAATCCCAATCTCCCAATTCATCCCACCACCACCACAATTCCATCCCCTGCTTTCCCCTCTTCGTGTCCATACATTTGTTCTCTATAGCTGTGTCTCTATTTCTGACTTGCAAACTGGTTCATCTATACCATTTCTCTAGATTCCACATATATGTGTTACTATACGATATTGGTTTTTCTTTTTCTGACTTACTTCACTCTGTATGACATACTCTATGTCCACCCATGTCTCTACAAAGACGTGTTCCTTTCTATGGCTGAGTAATATTCCATTGTACATATGTACCACATCTTCTTTATCCATTTGTCTGTCGATGGGCATTTAGGTTGCTTCTATGACCTGGCTATTGTAAATAGTGCTGCAATGAACATTGGGGTGCATGTGTCTTTTTGAATTATGGTTTTCTCTGGGTATATGCCCAGTAGTGGGGTTGCTGGGTCATATGGTAATTCTATTGTTAGTTTTTTAAGGAACCTCCATACTGTTCTCCATAGTGGCTGTATCAATTGACATTCCCACCAACAGTGCAAGAGGATTCCCTTTTCTCCACACCTTCTCCATCATTTGTTTTTTGTAGATTTTCTGATGATGCCCATTCTAACTAGTGTGAGGTGAGACCTCACTGTAGTTTTGATTTGCATTTCTCTACTAATTAGTGATGTTGAGCACCTTTTCATGTGCCTCTTGGCCATCTGTATGTCTTCTTTGGAGAAATCTCTATTTAGGTCTTCTGCCCATTTTTGGATTGGGTTGTTTGTTTTTTTAATATTGAGCTGCATGAGCTGTTTATATATTTTGGAGATTAATCCTTTTGTCCATTGATTCATTTGCAAATTTTTTCTCCCATTCTTTTTGTCTGTTTATAGTTTCCTTTGTTGTGCAAAAGCTTTCAAGTTTCATTAGGTCCCATTTGTTTATTTTTGTTTTTATTTCCATTACTCTAGGAGGTGGGTCAAAAAAGATCTTGCTGTGATTTATGTCATAGAGTGTTCTGCCTATGTTTTCCTCTAAGAGTTTTACAGTGTCTGGCCTTACATTTAGGTCTTTAATTCATTCTGAGTTTATTTTTGTGTATGGTGTTAAGGAGCATTCTAATTTCATCCTTTTACATGTAGCTGTCCAGTTTTTCCAGCACCACTTATTGAAGAGACTGTCTTTTCTCCATTGTATATCCTTGCCTCCTTTGTCATACATTAGTTGACCATAGGTACATGGGTTTATCTCTGGGCTTTCTATTCTGTTCCATTGACCTATATTTCTGTTTTTGTCCCAGTACCATATTGTCTTGATTACTGTAGCATAGTCTGAAGTCAGGGAGTCTGATTCCTCCAGCTCCGTTCTTTCCCCTCAAGATTGCTTTGGCTATTTGGGGTCTTTTGTGTCTCCATATAAATTTTAAGATTTTTTGCTCTAGTTCTGTAAAAAATGCGGTAATTTGATAGGGATTGCATTGAATCTGTAGATTGCTTAGGGTAGTATAGTCATTTGCACAGTGTTGATTCTTCCAATCCAAGAACGTGGTATATCTCTACATCTGTTTGTGTCACCTTTGATGTCTTTCATCAGTGTCTTATAGTTTTCTGAGTACAGGTCTTTTACTTCCTTAGGTAGGTTTATTCCTAGGTATTTTATTCTTTTTGTTGCAGTGGTGAATGGGATTGCTTCCTTAATTTCTCTTTCTGATCTTTCGTTGTTAGTGAGTAGGAATGCAAGAGATTTCTATGCATTTATTTTGTATCCTGCAAATTTACCAAACTCATTGATTAGCTCTAGTAGCTTTTGGGTGGCACCTTTAGGATTTTCTATGTATAGTATCCAGTCATCTGCAAACAGTGACAGTTTTACTGCTTCTTTTCCAATTTGTATTCCTTTTATTTCTTTTTCTTCTCTGATTGCCATGGTTAGGACTTCCAAAACTATGTTGAATAATAGTGGTGAGAGTGGACATCCTTGTCTTGTTCCTGATCTTCGAGGAAATGCTTTCAATTTTTCACCATTGAGAATGATGTTTGCTGTGGGTTTGTCATATATGGCCTTTATTATGTTGAGGTAGATTCCCTCTGTGCCCACTTTCTGGAGAGTTTTTATCATAAATAGGTGTTGAATTTTATCAAAAACTTTTTCTGCATCTATTGAGATGATCATATGGTTTTTATTCTTTGAGTTTGTTAATATGGTGTATCACATTGATTGATTTGCATGTGTTGAAGAATCCGTGCATCCCTGGAATAAATCCCACTTGATCATGGTGTATGATCCTTTTAATGTGTTGTTGGATTCTGTTTGCTAGTATTTTGTTGAGGATTTTTGCATCTCTGTTCTTCAGTGATATTGGTCTTTTCTTTTTTTGTAGTATCTCTGTCTGGTTTTAGTATCAGGGTGATGGTGGCCTCATAGAATGAGTTTGGGAGTGTTCCTTCTCTGCAATTTTTTGGAAGAGTTTGAGAAGGATGGGTGTTATCTCTTCTCTAAATGTTTGATAGAATTTACCTGTAAAGCCATCTAGTCCTGGACTTTTGTTTGTTGGAAGATTTTTAATCACACTCTCAATTTCATTACTTGTGATTGGTCTGTTCATATTTTCTATTTCTTCCTGGTTCAGTTTTGGAAGTTTATACCTTTCTAAGAATTTGTCCATTTCTTCCAGGTTGTCCATTTTATTGGCATAGAGTTGCTTGTAGTATTCTCTTATGATACTTTGTATTTCTGTGCTGTCCATTGTAACTTCTCCATTTTCATTTCTAAATTTATTGATTTGAGTTCTCTCCATCTCTTTCTTGGTGAGTCTAGCTAAAGGTTTATTAATTTTGTTTATCTTCTCAAAGGACCAGCTTTTAGTATTATTGCTATTGTTTTCTTTGTTTCTATTTCATTTATTTCTGCTCTGATCTTTATGATTTCTTTCATTCTACTGACCTTGGGTTTTGTTTGTTCTTCTTTCTCTAATTCCTTTGGGTGTGAGGTTAGATTGTTTATTTGAGATTTTTCTTGTTCCTTGAGGTAGGTTTGTATTGCTATAAATTTCCCTCTTAGAACTGCTTTTGCTGCACCCCATAGGTTTTGGGTCATCGTGTTTTCATTGTCATTTGTCACTATGTATTTTTTGATTTCCTCTTTGATTTCTTCAGTGATCTCTTTGTTATTTAGAAACGTATTGTTTAGCCTCCATGTGTTTGTGTTTTTCACGTTTTTTTCCCTGTAATTGATTTCTAATCTCATAATGTTGTGGTCAGAAAAGATGCTTGATATGATTTCAGTTTTCTGAAATTTACTGAGGCTTGATTTGTGACCCAAGATGTGATCTATCCTAGAGAATGTTCCATGTGCACTTGAGAAGAAAGTGTAATCTGCTGTTTTCAGATGGAATGTCTTATAGATATCAATTAAATCTGGTCTACTGTGTCACTTAAAACTTGTGTTTCCTTACTAATTTTCTGTCTGGATGATCTGTCCATGGGTGTAAGTGAGGTGTTAAAGTCCCCCACTATTATTGTGTTATTGTCGATTTCCTCTTTTCCTAGTTTTATTGAGATATAATTGACATGTGGCACTGCCTAAGTTTAAGGTGTTCAACATAATGATTTGACTTATATACATCATGAAATGATGATGAC
This sequence comes from Tursiops truncatus, assembly GCF_011762595.2. Taxonomy (NCBI): domain Eukaryota; kingdom Metazoa; phylum Chordata; class Mammalia; order Artiodactyla; family Delphinidae; genus Tursiops; species Tursiops truncatus. Next base: position 127,655,718 of record NC_047034.1, read on the forward strand.
AGTAGGTTTAGTGAATATCTATTATCTCATATAGTTACAAAATTAGTGAAATAGAAAATATATATATATGCATTTTTTCCTTGTGATGAGAACACTTAGAAAAGGGGGTCATTTTAATGCATTACTTTGGTTACTAGAAGGATGAACTTTTTATTATTTTGTAAATTTTCTCCTCCTGACTTTTAACTATGTTTATTTGGAGAGTCATCTTTTGATGTTGATTTGTAACACATGATAAAGTAGGATAATAATTTGCTATATCCATTACGAAAAATTTCAATTTTCCATTTGCCTTTTACTTCTTAATGAAAATATTTAGCTTTTATTCCTTTTAAAATATATGTACCATTTTTTAAATCAGAAAATAACTAAAAGTATAAGAAAAGAGTGAGATATCTCAAGTAATTTCCCAGTTTGGAGACAACAACTGATACGATTTTGTTGTATATCCATCCAACCTTGATAGATGGATATATAGAAATGTGTATGTACAAACAGGTACACATATATCATTTTATAAAAGCTGGATCACATTTGCTGTTTTGTAGTCTGCAACATTTGCACTACTATCCTTACAAATTCATCTTTTTTTTCACTTTTTAAAAATTAATACTTTACCTTTTTAGAGCAATTTTTGGATCACAGCAAAACTGAGGGGAAATTGGAGGTATTTCCCGTGTACCCTTGTCTTCACACATGCATAGGCTCCCTCATTATCAACCTTACAAATTCATCTTTATGCCTGTGTCATTTTTTCTTTAGGACATATTTATAGAATGTTTATGTTTTTAATGTAAAGAAGTGACCTCAAATTTTTTACAACTGAACAGTGTATTACTGTTAACCACATGCGTAACTTCTATAAGGTGGAGAAGATGAAAGATTTTCTACAGAATGTCAAATTTATACAAGTATAGGCAGTAACAACTGTGGCACTTATTCTATCTGGTGAATGACAAGTTTATTTTGATATCTATTGTAACATTCACATTAGTTTCAGGACATTAAAATGGTGAGAAAATATGTGTTTATGGGAAACAAGAAACTTTGGATCTTAAAGCTGTTTATTGTGAATTAAAATGTGGAAGTACATGCACCCTCTCATTTTTATTTCAATGTATTCTTATCTATTTTACCTGTTTTTCCTTGTAGATCAGTGAGCTGTAGTAATTTTCTATGAATAGTGAATATTTTAGGTTTTGCAGGCCTAATGGTTTCTGTCACACTACTGAATTCTGCATTTGTAGAGCAATAGGCACCATAGAGCATACGTAAACAAATAAATGTGTTCCAATAAAACTTTTTTACAAAAGTAATATCTGGCCAAGTTTGATCCCTGGGCCTCAGCTTGCAGACCCTTGTTCTAAATATATATTAGAATCATTTTGCTGTGGGGGAATTTCATTGGAATTCCATCAAGGGTCAAATTGATCTGGGGATGGTTAACATTTTTACAATAATGCAACTTCCCATCTTGGAGCAAGATACATCACTAAATGGATTTAAATTCTTTTATGTCCCATAACTAAATGTCATCTATCTTAAAAACTGACCAAATTATCTGTCAGTTACCGCCTGTATAGTGCACATACCACGGATCAGTCTCTCCGTCCTTTAATCTCAGAATACATCACTTTGTATAAAGCCCATTCTAAGGAGAGGGTTTTTTTTTTTTTTTTTTTGGCCGCACCTTGTGGCATGCGGGATCTTAGTTCCCAGACCAGGGATCAACCAGTGTCCCCTGCATTGGGAACGCAGAGTCTTAACCACTGGACTGCCAGGAGAGGGTTCTTTTCTCTTCCTACTTTAGTTACAGGTGTGTAGATAACTGACTGTGTGGTTCAGCTTTTTTCTTTTTTTAATTTAATTTTTTTGAGCAGTTTTAGGTTCAAAACAAAAATGAAAAGAAGATACAGAGATGTACACTCCCTGCTCCTACACAAGCATAGCCTCCCCCATTATCAACACCACTCAAGAGTGGTACATTTGTTACCAAGGTTGAACCTATCTTATACATCATAATCACCCAAAGTCCATATTTTACCTTAGAGTTCATTCTTGGTGATGTACATTCTATGGGTTTGGGCAAATATATAATAACATGTATCCATCATTATAATATCATGTAGCGTATTTCACTGCCCTAAAAATCCTCTGTGCTCTGCCAATTCATCCCTTCTGCCCTAGCAACCACTGATCTTTTCACCATCTATATTTTTACCTTTTCCAGAGATCAAATAGTTGAAATCAATGCATCCATAGCCTTTTCAAATTGGCTTCTTTCACTTAGCAATATGCAATTCAGGTTCCTCCATGTCTTTTCATGACTTGATAACTATTTCTTTTTAGTACTAAATAATATTCCATTGTTTGGGTGTTCCAGAGTTTATTTGTCCATTTACCTACTGGAGGACATCTCAGTTGCTTCCAAGTTTTGGCAATTATGAATAAAGTAGCCATAAACATCCTCATGCAGATTTTTGTGTAGACATAAGTTTTCAACCTCTTTGGGTAAATACCACGAAATGAAATTGCTAGATCTTATGATAAGAGTATGTTTAGTTTGTAAGAAACTACCAAACTGTCTTCCAAAGTAGCTATATCATTTTACATTTTTACCAGAATGTATGAGATTTCCTGTTTCTCCACATCCTCACCAGCATTCAATGTTGTCAGTGTTCCATATTTTAGCCATTCTAATAGATGTGGTATCCCATTGTCTTAATTTTCCTGATGAAATATGAGATGGGACATCTTTTCACTTGCTTATTTGCCACTTATGTATCTTCCTTGGGGAGGCATCTGTTAAGGTCCATGACCTATTTTTTAATCAAGTTATTTTCTTACTGTTAACTTTTAAGAGTTCTTTGTATACTTTGGATAACAGTCCTTTATCAGATATGGCCTTTGAAAATATTTTCTCCCAGTCTATGGCTTGTCTTCTCATTCCCTTGGCATTGTATTTTGCAGAACAGACATTTTCAATTTTAACAAAATCCAGCTTTTGAATGATTTCTTTTATGGATCATATCTTTGGTGTTGTATATAAAAAGGCATCACCATAACCAAGGTCAACTAGGTTTTTTTCTATGTTATCTTAAAGGAGTTTTATATTTTTGTGCTTTGCATTTAGGTCTATGATTCATTTTGAGTTAAATTTTGTGAAGAGTGTAAGGTCTGTGTCTAGATTCTTTTTTTTTGCATGTGGATGTCCAGTTGTACTAGCACCATTTGTTGAAGAGATTGTCTTTGCTTCATTGCATTGCCTTTGCTCCTTTGTCAAGGATCAGTTGGCTATATCTATGAAGGTCTATTTCTGGGCTTTCTACTCTGTTCCATTGATATTTTAGTCTATTCTTTTTTTTTTTTTTTTTTTTTTTTTTTTGGTCTATTCCTATACTGTACTTTTCTTGATTACTGTGGCTTTATAATAAGTCTTAATGTTAGGTAGTGTCAGTTCTCCAACTTTGTTCTTCTCTTGCAATATCATATTGGCTATTCTGGGTTGGTTCACCTATTTTACCAATAGAATTTAGGTATTAATAACATCTTTCTCTTACAGGCCGAGGCTTCAGATCAACTGAAAAGAGAAAGCGAAGAGACTGAGAAGGTTGATGGAAGAGGGTGATAGAGCTGATAAACATATTTTGAGAAGCCAGTTTGGCCTTAATGCATTAGCTCCCTTGCCCTCTTAACAGAAACCTGCTAATGGTTTCCATTTATTCCCACAAACACTTTCTCCTTTTCATGATTTATAGATAAGATTTAATGTGAGCACATTTCTCTCGTTGGCATAAGAAACAGAGCTAGGGAATCCCTTTTTATTACTGGTTTCCATGCTGAACAGCAACAACAAATTCTTACTTCACTGAGCCTGAGACAATCACATTTGTTATTAATGAGTGTGTCATTTTCTCCTTTGGATAGAAGATGGTATGTTTGGAGCTTTTCCATTTCCATAAAGTTTCCTTAGAAATATTTGCCTTGCAGAAGAATACACTTGCATTGTAGATGGGAGTTTGGTATAAGGGTCATTCTGGAGGCTTTAGCTGAACTCAGATGGAATGAAACTACCATGCACCCTATGTTAATTATACATAACTGATATCTTCTATTGTAGAAGGGAAACATGCAAAAATAAAAGACCAATGTTCCTAATTCAGTTAAAAAAAAAGTAAGATAGAATTCAAAATCTATTGACATTAGTAGATGAATTATTGGGGACAGAATCTAGGAAATTTAATTGAACTCTTCATTCAAATATAAAATGTGTCCTTATTAAGAAAAATAAAAGCTCCTTTTACCTCACCTTTTTGCCTTAGGTATCTCAGGGATTCTCTGCTGCACAGAACCATATAGTTAACAGGTGATCAATAACATTCATTGAGAAGAAGATGCCAGTTTTGCTTTTTCCAGAGCACTAAGCTATATTTTTCTCTTATTTAATGTTAGGTAGATGTATTTTTTCATCTTTTGATTTTTTTTCTTGCTTCTGGACCACATAAAACCTCTTCTAATTACTTTCTTCTTTTTAAGTGTTCTTAATTCATATCTGTTATGGAAAAATTATAAAATACCAGTAGACAGAAAAGGTGAACCATTCAAAATTCTACTACTCAGAGACAACCCCTGTTTAAATGTTGGTTCTTCCTGACCTGTGTATCATGAATTAATATACAATATGTAAAACAAACATGATATTTGATTCTACATATTCTTCTGTACCTGCTTTCATTTGAACATTTTTTGTATTGATAAATATAGACTCATAGGATTCCATAAAATTTCATGATATATATATGTGATAATTTAGTAAAACCTTTATTGTTGAGCACTAAGATTGCTTCACTTACAAAAATGTCATTTAAAAAATACCTCTGCATGTTTTTTCTTTCTGTAGGATAGATTTCTAGAAGAGAATTACTGGGTTTAAGAGTAGGAAATTTTTAAGGCTGTTGATGCATTTTGTCAAATTATTCTTTCAAAAGGTTGTAACAATTACACTTCCACGTGTATTATGTAAAAGTTCCTATATACCTACACTTCGTCAATACCAAGTATTTACATACTTATGCTAATTCACTCCTAAAGGGCATATTTTTATTATCAAAGTGGTTGCTATGGGTTAAAAGAACAAAGAAAGAAAGATCATATCATTTTTGAAAATTACAAAAGGTCTGTTGGTTGTTCCCCATTTACTGAACCATCATGGAGCCCCCTCTCAATCTCTAACTCATAGTAATATAAATCCATATTCTTAATTATTCCTGTAGTTAAATGAAATGTTTTAAGAATTGTTTGTTTACAGCAAAGCCACTATTAAACCTGAGAATACTATTCATTTCAAGATCCTGCAATTATCAATCTAAAAAGCTTTTAACCAAGTCTGTAAGGCTGAATATTGGCATCCTTTCCCAGTGGTTTAAGGAAATAAGCAACATAGAAAAGAAGCTTAAATTGAGCTGCCAGTTTAAGTCTTGGGACTTCTACCATCTTCTGACTGAGATTTGACCCAGCGTTGTTTTTTTTTTTTTTTTTAACTTCTAACTGCTTCTATATAGGTGATTCTTCACCAGTATTCTTCAAACTGGAAAGAGTACCAGATATTTTTCTTCAGCTGAATCTCCAGGTCCTTGATATGGCAGAAGGGAGAAATATAATTCTGTAGGTTTTCCTGTTCTCAGTTGTGATTAAAAAAAATAATAATGACAGAACGTTAAAATGAGATCTTTTTATCTCAGGGGTTTTGGGGGGTTTTGTTTTGTTTTTTGTTTTTTTGGCTGCTCCATGTGGCATGTGGGATCTTAGTTCCCTGACCAGGGATCAAACCTGTGCTTCCTGCAGTGGAAGCGCGGAGTCTTAACCACTGGACCTCCAGGGAAGCCCTTTATCTCAGTTTTGACTAATGTGGTACATAGCAGGTATCAGACTACAAGTTCAGCCTATAAAGGGGGTGAGGTGTGGATATAGAGACAGGACTTGTAGAGAGTTTTCTTTGGAAAGAGCTTGGCTTTTCTGTGATACCCCAACCTACTCCACCCAAAATGAAAAAAGGGTTCATCTCTGTCCCCTTTAGCTACTTGCAAGTCCTGCAAGAACTTTAAATTGTTCTCTAAAGCTGAAGAACACTAAGGAATGTTGCCTTAACCCTCATATGAGAAAGATTAACATGACCTGCAGGTAAAGGATAAAAGTCGCTGCCTTCTTATGACCCAACACTCCCAGACTGTCGGGGTGAGCCATGAGTGCCTGTCCCTTGTGGGTCTGATATGAACCAGACAAGAGAGAAGGCCAGCCTGGAGCTATGCTAAGCCCCTTCTAGAGGAATATCTAGAAGGGTGAAGAACTCCAATAAGGAGAATCTGCTGGAGAGAGGGCTGGAAAACTAGGAACTGGCATGGCATGGTGGCATTGGGTGGAGAGTGAAAGGCAAAGCATTGCCTGCATCAGGGAGCTGCACTGAGGCCACAAAAGCCCCCCAAAAAGTGAGTCCACTTGAAGATTGTGAAACTATGTGGCCAAGGTCAGAAATAGCAGGAAGTGAACAGAGAGCAGAAGCCCTGGAAGCTGGTGGCTCACCAACTAGAAGAAGTCCAACTTTTCAGTTAACCTATAAGGGAAAATCAATATTTTGGACTGGATATTTTAAACTTATGATCCAGACTGATTTGAAAATTAATGAGAATTGTCTCTTGGGACCTGACAGAAATAAAGTTTTATCCAAGAAAAGGGCACTATTTCCTCTCCAAAAAATAAAAATATTTACGAGAAAAATGGTGGACTATTTTTTTAATATATAACGCTATTTATTTATTTTTGGCTGCGTTGGGTCTTTGTTGCTGTGCGCAGGCTTTCTCTAGTTGTGGCGAGCGGAGACTACTCTTCGTCGCGGTGTGTGGGCTTCTCATTGCAGTGGCTTCTCTTGCTGCGGAGCACTGGCTCTAGGTGCGCGGGCTTTAGTAGTTGTGATGCGGGAACTCAGTAGTTGTGACTCACAGGCTTAGTTGCTCCGCGGCATGTGGGATCTTCCCGGGCCAGGGCTCAAACCCGTGTCCCCTGCATTGGCAGACGGATTCTTAACCACTGTGCCAGCAGGGAAGCCCCAATGGCAGACTTAATGATAGTGTTGGAGCCCAGGGCAGGCAGTCTCAAAATATACCTCAGGAACATATTATTTTGAATTAAAGTTACTTAAGAAATAGCTGATGCCAAAGATACAAGTCTCTATACTATTGGCCCAAATTTTCCCCCAACACTCAGCTCAAGTCCACCTCCTTTGTGAGAAGTCTCAGTGATAACTCCCTCTCTGAAATTCTGTGTGGCCTTGTCTATACCTCTGAACTGGTGTCTTGTGACCTGTAGCTACCCCTAACCAAGCATTATCTATTATTTGATATTCAAGACCTGTCTTAACAGCACTGAGATCAAGGACCTTGCCTCATTCCTCTCCATTTGTCCTATAGCCACATACTCTCAGTGTGGAATGAGTTGAGAAGGAATGAAATCAATACCCGGCTGGAGTGGCATCATGGAGCTTAGCTACACAGCAGGTTCTGAAAGATGGCCAAGAATCTCCCTCACAAGGAGAAGAGCTGATACTCAAAATACTGAAGCAGAATGGACTCCCAAACAATCAGAATGGACACCAGCTATAATGGCTGCATGTAATGGCTGAATATTCTCTCTGCCTAAGGGGGTACTAGTTATGGCATAAATATAGGGATATGAGCTCTTCAATTAAATAAACTGCATTGAATCATGTGGCTGTTTAACTATAGAAAAATCTTCTTTGCACTCAATCTCCTTATCTTTAAAGGGTGTATAAAAATAGTGTTTTCTTCACAGTGTTGTTGAGAAGATTAAATATGCTAGAATAGACAACACATTTAGAATTATACCAAGTATATAAATGCTCGGTAAGTATTGGTTATGTTTGTTAATTTCTCTGAGTTACAAGGCCAAGTCTGTGCACGTAGCCTGGTAGGAGGCACCAGGCAGAGGTGGAACTTGCAGTCAGATTTTTTAAGGCTGTTTATTAGTTAGCCATTGTTGCAGCAAAACCCCTGCTAGACAGTAAAAGAGGGACATACTCCCAAGCACAGAAACGAGACTGGGAGGTCAAGCACCTCCAGGCATCTCACTCTGAGGTTTCATCCAGATACAACAGATGCTGGGCTTACGGCAACGAGATTTACTCCAGAATCCACCCCCTGGTAAGGAAGTGATATATGGCAAAGTCTCCTAACACAAACTCAGGGATGGAGTAGGGTACTGATCTATGGGATGATGATCATTGATGTCTATAGCTAAGCAGAGCGGAAGGAACAAGGACCTTCCTGGGTTCCCTACAAAATTTGGGTGCTCAAGAGGATAGTGTTGATGATGATCACGATGATGAAAGAATCATTTAATTATTCATCCCATCAGAACATTTTCTTGAGGGTTTCGTGTGACCTAAGCACTATGCTTTACAATGGGAATGCAATAGAGACCAAGACAGACATGGTCTAGCAGGTCCAGATGAAAACTACGCAATATTCCAAATTTACCACCCTTAAAAACTTGTAGTGACCATGTAGAAAGGTAAATGCTCTTTACTTTGAAAGGGAGCTGCTGACTTCCACAAATTTGTTTGGCTGGTATCCTAGAAATCAGGGTGGGAAATATTTAGGTTATAAATTTCACGATCTGACCCCAAAGCTCTCAACCCTAGGCAGCACCTAATCTAACACTTCTAAATTCAAATCTTAAAAGAAGCTTTTTTAAAAAAGTAAAAATAAGGGCTTCCCTGGTGGCGCAGTGGTTGAGAGTCAGCCTGCCGATGCAGGGGACACAGGTTCATGCCCCGGTCCGGGAAGATCCCACATGCCACGGAGCGGCTGGGCCCGTGAGCCATGGCCGCTGAGCCTGCGCGTCCGGAGCGTGTGCTCTGCAACGGGAGAGGCCACAACAGTGAGAGGCCCACATACTGCAAAAACAAAAACAAAAAAAGTAAAAATAAGAAAATTCATACTCCTTGAGAGCGCTAATCATTCAGGGCAGATATGATGTGCAAATTTGAATAGAAATATCCATCTTAGCACAGTTCATTTTTTCCCTTAGAAAGATAACTGCATATTGAATTCTTTCTTTTCTCTAGGGTGAGTTCTAAAAGGTCTTAGAAAACATGCTGTGCCCAGTAGAGAAAAGCTTTGTTCTTCTCTTTGGCTTCTCTCTGTTCCTTTTTGGTAAGTAATCATGCTTTTTGATAATGTAGTCAAGGAGGGTGCGAACACTCTGCCTCTTTAGATTCTAGTTCTACAAGTGGAGCCAGAGGTGTCAGAGACAAAGCATAGGAAGGACTCCAGAGCTTCAGGCCAGCGGCGCTTTCAAGAGCCAGCACGATACCCACCATTTCAATTTCATGAAATTAAATTTGCCCACAGTGATAGATGCTTTGGAAATAGAGAACCTCACATCAACACTGCTTCTCACACACACACACGCACACGCACACACACACTTGTGCTTTTGTTCTTAACCCTTCAACTGGTCACAGGGTGAAAGACGCACACCAAATTAAAAATTTTTTTCTTCCTCTGGCCTCCTAATGAGCTGATCATCTCTCTCACTTGAAGGACTAAATGTCATCCTTTTCATAACATCAGGTAGCAAACGGCTTCCAGCAGGTGTGTGGTAGCTCAGCTTGAAACACAGCTGGTATGAGGATCAAGAAGATGAAACTGAGAAAAAGAGTTTCCTCCCCCGCTTTAATCAGTGGCTCTCAGCAGCACCCAGGCCAGCAGGCAGTGTGCATTCTGTACTTGCCTTTCCTCCCACTTGAAGGAAAATAGAGGGTGGTAATGAGAAGAAAGTGAAGGCAGCTCACAGGTGGTCAGTGACCCAGCCATGCTGGGACCGTTGCCTCCCTTTATGACCTGCCTATCACACAAGTGCTTTGCTTTTTCTATTCCTAACTCTGTGAGCTTCCCTAGCATTGAGCCCTGGCAGCAGATGTGCTGATAGTTTTAAAATCCACTCTAAACATCGCTGTGCCCTGAGCAAAATAGTTGCTCCAGAAGTGTTCGATCATGATCATAAGGGTGGAGGATGGGAACATGAGAAAACCTAAGCTCACAATATCTTGATTGTATTCTTACATTCAAACAAATCTTTGGGGCTTCCCTGGTGGCGCAGTGGTTGAGAGTCCGCCTGCCGATGCAGGGGACACGGGTTCGTGCCCCGGTCTGGGAAGATCCCACATGCTGCGGAGCGGCTGGGCCCGTGATCCATGGCCGCTGAGCCTGCGCGTCCGGAGCCTGTGCTCCGCAACGGGAGAGGCCACAGCAGTGAGAGGCCCGCGTGCAGCAGAAAACAAACAAACAAATCTTTGAATGTTAAGTAGCTATTGAGTGATTACTATGGGACAGACACTGATGGTCTTCATAAAAGTGAATAAAAATGGTCATAGCCCTGCCCCTTGGAAGTTGCCTTTAAATGGGGGAAAATAAGTCAAATGAGTGTGAATTTGTAATAGTGATCAGTGCTAACAAGGAGAAGTTCAAGGTGCCAAAAGGGGGAATTTTAGAAGAATGTGATCTAGACTAAGGGGTCTAGGAGGTCTTTTCTGAGCAAGGACAATTGACCTGAGATCTAAAAGATGAAGAAGAATTACTAGAGGTGGAGGATGGAAGGAAGAGGAAAGTATATTTCCAACACATGGAAGAGCACGGGCAAATTCCTGAGGTCAGAAACAGCACCGTGAGGACCGAAGGCCCAAACAGGGGGATTATGAGAGCCATAGGGGACACAGTATGAGATGAGGCTGAAAGGCATTTGTATCCTGTGTTAAGGATTTGGGACTTGATCCTAGAGGCAAGGGAAAACCATTTAAGAATTTTTCTGAGGGTGAAGGTGAGACAGGAAGGGGGCAGGGCACAACCTTTAAAAGAATGACATAGCCCAAGGACATGACATAAACTGATTGGAACCAAGAAGGTCCAAGATGGGTTGACTTCCCCTAGACCTTGAGCCTCAGTATATGCTCTTTGGAACACATCAGCACGCTAAGTGACACACCCACAGGGGCCATGACAGTTCCAAGGCTGACCATAAAGGTCAAAAGTAGGTGGTGGCCCAATTCCTGGAAGTCCATCCCCCTTCCTCAAAACGGCTAGAATACTCCATCCACTCATTAGCCTATGAAATTACCCACCCCCATAAAAACTGACAACCCCCATACCCTGGTGTCACTCTCACCTTCCGAGATGGCCCACACTCTGTCTATGGAGTGTGCATCTCCATGAATAAATCTTCTTTCATTTTACTATGGCTCATTCTTGAATTCTTTCCTGTGCAAAGCTAAGAACCCACACTTGGTGGCCGTCCCAAGGACTAGGACATGACCTGGGACCATCCTGTCGCACCCCACTCTCTTTTCTGCATCAAAGGGGGAAAGGTTTTGCATTTTGGAATGTACTTTCTGGTTGCTACAGTGAGAATAGATTGGAGGAAGCCAAGTTTGAAGAAGTCTAAGCAAAACGGATGCGGGCTTGGGCTAATGTTGACAATACAAATGGAAAAAAGTAAATAGAGTCTAGATGTATTTAAGAAGTAATTGGTATATTATTTTGGTTATTCACAATTCAAATCATCATTTTTATTCATTAATTCACTAAACAAATATTTCTTAAATGCATATGTGCTAGACTGTGGAAGAATAAGTACAATGAATAAAGATACAGTTCTAACTGGAAAACATTGCAAGCATCCATTTTGCAGAGCAGTCAAGAGGGTGGGCGTAAGAGTCAGATGGACTGGTTTGATTTCTGACCATGCTTCTAATGGGGAGCAGAATATGTGACCCCAAAATATGTCACTTTGGCATGTGGATTGTTTTGAACCAAAGGCAATCAAGATTCAGCAGACTTGGGCTTCCCTGGTGGTGCAGTGGTTGAGAGTCCGCCTGCCGATGCAGGGGACACGGGTTCGTGCCCCGGTCCGGGAAGATCCCACATGCCGCGGAGCGGCTGGGCCCCTGAGCCATGGCCGCTGAGCCTGCGCGTCCGGAGCCTGTGCTCCGCAACGGGAGAGGCCACAACGGTGAGAGGCCCGCGTACCGCAAAAAAAAAAAAAAAAAAAAAAGGAAAAGAATTTATATAGTGGGCCTGACCCGGAAAGAGAGCTAATACCAGAGATAACTTTTTTATCTGAAATGGCAGGGTAGACATCTAATTACCAAACATCTGCTCTTTTTATTGTTCTGTGAAGTTTTCTCCTCCCCTTTGAAGCCCCAGGCCCCTATCCCAGGATGGCATATAAGTCTCAACTTGCCCTTGGGTCTCATATCTTTGGGACTCCAGTATATACAAAATTAAATTTGTTTTTCTTCTGTTACTCTGTCTTATGTCAATTTAATTATCAGACCAGCCAAAGAACCCAGAAGGGAAGAAGGGAAAATTTTTCCACCCCTACCCTTCTTACCACCTGTGTCACCTTGGGCAAGTCAAAGACTATGAGCCATTTTTATAAATGGACATTAATGGTACCTACTCATAGAGTTGTCTTGAGGATAAAAATCAGATGACGCATGTCAAATTAATGAGACCATGATTGCATTTAGAAAGTAATAAATGGCAGCTATTTTCCTGATTCATAAAACAATTGAAATATCAAAGATACATCAAAGTTAATTTGCAAATACAGTGCTTATTTAAAGGATACATGATTATAAGGTAGATACTTGGAGAGTCCTTTCTAGTTAATGATGTGAATTTACCACAAGCTAGCCTACTATCAAGGAAGCTATATTATACTTCACACATCATGTCCCAGATGTGTAAACTGGTATAGAAGACATTTGCAACATAACCTATGTTACATAAATATCTCCTCCACATCATCTATAAATACCATTCTCAAGACCTCCCCATGCGTGTTATGGCTGAAATAAAATTACATCTGCTTCACTCAGTAGCTATAGACTAATGTACAGGATAAAGCCAGTATATTAATTTGACCCAAAAAATCTTGCTTCCATAATCTTCCTTACCATAAATAAAACCCCATTGTAATGATCAGCACTTTTATGTATAAATGCTAATGACTTTGGGCAATTCTATCATGGATCCTGCTTGGCAATAAATAGATTACCTGGTTGAAGTCAGATACACTCTGTGTTTTGAGCAAGGAATCAATGAAGAAGGTAAAGTGACCTTGGAAAATCTCCCTCACCTTCTCTTATTTCATTCAAATGTTTTCTGAGGCATTCATGCATATCAATTAACCATAAAAAATTTCTGGATAAATAATACTAATATTGAAAACAGTTTGAAAATCCTTGGAGCAATGAGACGACCTATACTTGGTGTAGAAATGTTTATCAGGTTCAAGTTAAATAAATTCTTCAGCCAATAAAACTCATGTAGGAAAAAGTCTTCCAAAGGGAACATTTTTAATGTGAATTCCATGTTCATAACTTTCATTTTTCTTTACCCTTATTTTAATGACCGATCTTAGATTTAGTATGGTTTGAAATGGGGTCTCAGAAACAGATCACAAATTTTAACATTGATCCTATAGGAGATAAGGGTTCTACTCACAAAGGCACTCCTGTGACCATCACCTAGAAATGAATTAAGTCAGTGGCTTTCCAATTTTTCTCAGATCCTAACAATTCTTCAGAGGTGTCTCAGAGCTGGAGGAGGGCCAGGGCAGGCTAGGAATTACCTGGATGAGTACAGCAAGTTCCATCCCAGTCTCATCCATTTTATATGTTAGTGTTCAGTACAACATGTCACTTGATGAAAAAAAAAAAGTCTGAAGCTTTAAAAAAATTGTTTTAAATCACTGAATGAGGATTTCTGCAAAGCAGAGGTGAGTGGGTTGTCAGTTGTGTGATCCCAAAGCTTCACATACTTTTTATTCTCTCTGCAATCCTATTTTTCCTGTTCTGCCTCTTTGTTTCTTCCCCTTCTCTTTCCTCTTTCTCCTTCTTCTCCCCTTCCTTCTACTTCTTCTCTATCATAATAAATATTCATTCTGTACTTAAAGACAGAAGAGAATGTTGAGGGTGGAGAGAGTCAGTTATGGGAGGTTTCTAGGAGAAGCACAGTAAACAAGGGTGATTGTGATGCAGATTTAAGTTGTAGCCTTCTTCGTGATAAGAGTTTCTAGAGATTTGGTCATCATCCTCTTCCAGGTACAGAGAGGGAGACACACTTAAGTGGAGGTTTCCTTTACAGATGTGTTTCTTAAAAAAGGGCAACTTCTAGTTGGTTTTCAGAGCCCTTCCCATGTCTGCTGTTTCTCAAAAAATAACCACACTAAAACAATGAGTATGCCAAAGACACATATTTTAGGGTGGCAAACTCTACTCCCCTACTCTCCCATGTATAAATGTTACTAAACTTTTGTTTTTCTCCTGTTTGTCTCACATCAATTTAATTCTTAGACAAGCCAGAACCTAGGAGGACAGAGGAAAATTTTTCTCCCTGACATTTTTATTATCCAGAAATAATCACTAAATAATTTGCCTATTTCTTTCTAGACTTCATAAGGCCTAATTGCTTTTCAGAATAGAAGTTCATTATGAATATTTCCCCATGTCATTATTCTTCCACAGCACATTTTTAACAGCTACATAACATCCCATGTTAATTTATAAATAGCATGCTGTTCATACATTTTTAGCACATTTTAATTATTTCCTTTGAATGATTTCCTAGAATTAGAATTGCCAAGTTAAGGAGTATATCCATTTTAAGGCTTTCGATGTATACGTACAGTCAAGGTGTTACCGAATTCGTGTAACAAGTGTTGGTTGGAAAGGAAAGGTTTCTTTGTTGTTCAGGAGGCCAGAAACCTGGGGAGAAAATGGACTCATGTCCAGGAACCAACTCCAAAGAGTCTACTTGACCATGAAAGTTTTTAAAGGGAGAAAGGGGAAGTTGATCGCAGTTAATCGTTTGGGGAGGGGGTCAGAGTCTTCGTTGTCTTCCCACCCTGCGTAGACTTTCTTCTGTTTGGCTGGCGGTGAGGTAAGAGTGCGGTGCTCCAGGACTCTTGGGCTCCTCTACCTCTGTGGGGGACTTAGTTCCTGCAGAAGAACTCAAAGGTATTGTTATGTGTATCCCTTGAGGAGAAACCAGGACCCTGCTTTATCACTGCATTATTGTTTCTTCATTGTTCCTCCTTTGTTTCTGCATTCCCTCACCTTTCTGATTAGCCACTATTTGAATCGGCCCTTTGGAACTCAGGGAAGGTCTAGGAGGCGGAAGCTTTTTTCCGGCAAACAGGAAGTGGGAGACCCAGAAAGGATTTGTACCCAGGAGGACCCCTGCGAGGGTCCTGCTTGGTTTCAAAGATACTCTTCAGAAAGTTTGTATTATAAATAGAGAACTCACTGGGTGTCATTTTTCATCACAATAATGCAGGCACTTGCTGGAGGTTACGCATCTGTCCAAGAGTAAGGACAATTTGTGGGTGAAACCTGAATGCATACCTAACTGGGGACACAGCAAAATTTATCCCATGTCTAGAAGAAAAGATAAAAGCCAAGAGGTGAGGAAAATGACACAAATGTTCAGTGGCATTTCTGGTCATGTATTTCTTTCATAAAATGACATTCCTTGTATTTGGTCAATTAATTTGTATCACCTCTAGTCCATTCCCATTAGTGACTACAATACTTTCTGCCTAGTCCTGTTCACTTGTCACTTCACTGGGAGTGTGTGTATGAAAGTGAATTTCCACCTTTGCTGTTAGGTAGCTCTTGGTGAAACCAAGCAGGACACTGTCTTTGAGTCCTTCTGCAGGAACTAAGGCCCAACCAGGTGGAGGATGGTGACTTCAGGCTGAACACAAGAGTCCTGGACCACCACCCTGTTACCTCACCACCAACCAATCAGAAGAAAGTTTGCACATGATGGAAGATAACGAAGACTCTGACCCCACTCCCCAAATGATTCTCCCTTTAAAAACTTTCATGGTCGAGCAGAATCTTGGGAGTTGGTTCCTGGACATGAGTCCACCTTCTCCCCAGGTTGCTGGGCTGCGGAACAAAGCAAACTTTCCTTTCCAACTAACACTTGGCTCTCAAGAATTGGCTTTCAAGCAGCAAGCTGCCGAACCTGAGTTCGGTGACATCGGAAGGGTCAGTTTAAACTTTTCAATAAAAAGCACTTTTGTGGTGCACGGTAAATATTCAGTGAGACCATGCTGGAGGTTGGAAGGGTGGGAAGGATCTAATATTTGTTAAGCATCTACTACGGCCCAGCAATTTGCCTACATATATAATTTAATCCCTCAATTACTGTCTAGATAGTTATTATAGTCATTGCTATTTTTAAAGGATGTAATTGGAACTCAAGAAGATTAAGTGACCTATGTGACCCTGCTGCAGATAACTTGCAAAGCAGGGGCTCCACCCACAACCTGCTGAATTCCAAGCTCCCTCCTGCTCCCACCACCTCCTTGAAATGGAGGCGCCCACAAATGCGAACTCCACACAGGCATATTCTATCAGGCTCTCCAGTCTTTTTCCTTTGCTCCTTTGGGTACCATCTGGATTGATGTGCTAAACACTTAAATTAAAATATAAAGGGCTGGGGCTTCCCTGGTGGCACAGTGGTTGGGAATCCACCTGCCAATGCAGGGGACACGGATTCTAGCCCTGGTCTGGGAAGATCTCACATGCCGGGGAGCAATGAAGCCCATGCGCCACAAGTACTGAGCCTGCACTCTAGAGCCTGCGTGCCACAACGGCTGAGCCCGCATGCCACAACTACTGAAGCCCACATGCCACAACTACTGAGCCTGCGTGCCACAACTACTGAGCCTGCATGCCTAGACCCCGTGCTCTGCAACGAGAGAAGCCACTGCAATGAGAAACCCGGGCACCACACCGAAGAGTAACCCCTACTTGCCGCAACTAGAGAAAGCCTGCGCATAGCCAACGAAGATGCAACGCAGCCAAAAATTAATTAATTAATTAAAATAAATAAGTAAATAAAGGGCTGAGGAAGGAGTGGTTTGGTGCCTTGGGAAAGACAGGGGACATGAGCAGCCAAGAACCTGGCACAGAGTAGGTGTTTGGCTACTATTTGTTTGTTAAATGAGACATTTAAAAGTACAGGCTGTTTTCAGATGCCACTTTATTCTTTTCTTTTGCCAAGATACCACCAGGTAGCCACTCACTGAGATGACAAATGAAATCAGAATATCACTTTGGGATTGGGGTTCAGGTCTTGGTTTCAAGGCTCCTGGCTAGAGTCCTATGCAAAACTTCAGATCAATTTCAGCCAAGACACTTCATTTGCACTAGAAACCCAGAGCTGAACAGACTTCTTGGAGTGTGTGTGGTGGAGGTGAAGTGGATGTTAAGATTAGGAGGTGTGAGAAGGAGATTCGCTTCTTGACACTCCTTGTGGGAGTGGGAGGAGCCTTCTGCTCCAGATTACCTCTACTGGCTGGAGAGCTGCGTTCAGCTCTGACCTTCAAACTATTCTTGAGAAAACCATAATTCAAAAAGGGTCATGTACCAAAATGTTCACTGCAGCTCTATTTACAATAGCCAGGACATGGAAGCAACCTAAGTGTCCATTGACAAATGAATGGATAAAGAAGATGTGGCACATATATACAATGGAATATTACTTAGCCATAAGAAGAAACGAAATTGAGTTATTTGTAGTGAGGTGGATGGACCTAGAGTCTGTCATACAGAGCGAAGTAAGTCAGAAAGAGTAAAACAAATACCATATGCTAACACATATGTATGGAATCTAAGAAAAAAAAAAAGGTCATGAAGAACCTAGGGGTAAGATGGGAATAAAGACACAGAACTACTAGAGCATGGACTTGAGGACACGGCGAGGGGGAAGGGTAAGCTGTGACAACGTGAGAGAGCGGCATGGGCACATATACACTACCAAACATAAAATAGATAGCTAGTGGGAAGCAGCAGCGTAGCACAAGGAGATCAGCTCGGTGATTTGTGACCACCTAGAGGGGTGGGATAGGGAGTGTGGGAGGGAGGGAGACGCAAGAGGGAAGAGATATGGGAACATGTGTATATGCTTAACTGATCCACTTTGTTATAAAGCAGAAACTAACACACCATTGTAAAGCAATTATACTCCAATAAAGATGTTAAAAAACAAAACAAAACAAAAAACAATTCTTCTTCCTGAACCCACACCCAGGCTTCCTTCTGAACCTAGTCTACTTCCTTGAAGGAAATGGAAACTCAGAAAGGGGAATACACGAAGCCAGGGCCACACTGAGAGTGGAAGATGACAAAACTCCAGGGCAGAGTAAAATTCTCACTTTGAGCCTGGCGTGAGACACTCAGTGTTCTGATTCCTGAAGGGCTATAATGGAATCTATGTTGACTCCAGAGAAGAAGTGGGACCCCAGTGTTGTTGTGTCCTGTGGGGCTGTTTTCTAGTCTTTAGAGGCCTGAGCTCTCTTACTTTTGAAGAGCCCACCCTTCAAATACCAAGCATATTACAAGCACCCACATCCCATATTACATTTAATGCAAGTGCAATATGTTTCAGTTGAGTGGCAAACTTTTCCGGGAAAGACATGTAATTACTCATTTATTCATTTCAATTTTGCAGTTTTGTGTGTGTGTGTTTTGAGGCCAATGTGTTTTGTTCTTCAGGCCTTGAATATTTTCATAAGCTCTCGGCAAGTTGGACCTAGAGATTTTGGCTTTAGGGCTGTCCTACAAAATTGAACAAAGGTGCCTCCCTCTAGGCAATTGAATTTTTAAAAATGCTCACCCTTCTTGGGTTAAATTCAAGGCCTTTGTACTTCCAGTTAGGATTCAGCATGTGATGGAAGGTAGGCGGAGGGGCGTCAGAGCTAAGAAGCTGCCTTCCTAAGCCATGGAGGACTGAGGTTGGGTCTGAGGTTCTGTGTGGGGTGAGTTTAAAGGCTCAAGGTTGAGAGGTCTGGGCTTCTCCCCTGGATTCCCCCTGCCCTTCATCAGGCAGTCCCTCCAAATCATATTCAGGGGGGCTAAATTCCTTAGCCCACCACTCACTTTCTAATTAATAGCCTTTATTCTCTATCTTTTCTGGCTTTCAATAAAGATGAAGGTTGAAACCTCTAAGGCTGAACTTTTCCCAAGATATGTACTTGAAAGATCCTTGGGCTTGGGGGTTCATTACCTTCATCATGGGTGTTGAAAGCTTGAGTCAATACAAATCACTAAAAAGATGGGGGAGGGAAGCTAAAGATGAAGAGTCTCCCTAATCTAAAAATGGCATTATAAAAGAGATTGAACGTTAGAGCACATGCCAGCCTGGCAGGGACAGATACCTTCTAGGTATCAAAGGTGGTAGCACAGAGGGGTCCAAGCTCAAATGCCTTTAGGGGCCAGGCTGGTAAGGTTAATGTTGGAAACGGCCAGTTATAAAATAACTGGACATGTGGAGTGTGTAGCACAGGGAGTGTATGTGCCCAAGGTTCAAATGGAAAAAAGCAAGTGAATGAACATTTTCTTTCCCTAAATTTTTCACTGAGAGACTCAAGGAAGGGAGAGGATGTTATCTCTCATGTCCTCTTGTACATATTCAGCAGACATACTTTAGCTTCATAAAAAGATTAAAGAATTCCTTGTGGAAATTACAATTTAGTAGAATAAGTTATTTACTCAAAGGTTTAGATCAGAAACCCAACTACAACAGGAAAAACTGAGAAAGATGTGCACCTAAAGAATTGAGCATCCAACATTTTTTTCGGTCGGTGTGTACCTAAATAATAAATGAGCAAAGTGATCGGAAATTTGGCATGGCAACATCTTCAACATTTTCCTTCAATTTAAATCATTTTCGCTGTTCTTTAAAGTCTTTATTATGGAATTTTTCACACATTCACAAAAGCAGAGAGAATAGTATAATGAAGTGTCCATCAACCAGTTTCAACTAATATCAATATTTTGCCATTATTATTATTTCACTGATACCTACCCACACACACACAGTACACACACACACACACACACAAACACAATTTTTTTTCCTTTGGCTGGACTATATTAAAACAAATCCCAGATAGTGCATTCTTTCTCTGTATATATATTTGCATATACGCTATATATGACATGAACATAACCACAATATCAATATAACATCTAATAAAATTTTTTTCAATTCTTCAAAATCATGTAATTCCCAACCTGTGTTTGATTTTTCCTGATAATATAAAGATATTTTTTTATAATTGAAGGTCCACATATTGAATTTTATTAATATGTTTCTTAGGTATATTTCAATAGATAGAAGCTCTTCCTCCTTTGTTTTCATATCACGTATCTGTTGAAGAAAACAAGTCATTTGTTTTGTGGAATTTCTCACATTCTGGATTTGGCTGATGGCAACTTCATGGTATCATTTGACATCTTCCTCTATGCTCTGTAATTCTTGGTTACTTGAGGTTAAATTTAGAGGAGAAGTCAGCAAACCATAGGCCAAAACTATAGGCCAGCTACCTGTTTTTGTAAATAACTGTTTTTGGAACACGGCCATGCTCGTTTGTTTACGTCTTGTCTATGACTACTACATCAGTAGAGTTAAATAGTTATGACAGAGACTGTATTGCCTGAAACGCTGAAAATATTTACTCTCTGGCCCTTCAAGAAAACGTTTGCCAATTGCTAATCTAGAGGCTTGAATAAATTCAATGAATTCTCTGAGTTTCAAACATACTCCTTCCTACCCCTCCCCATTGTGTAGCAGCAATACTAGCCCCTCATGGTAATCAGGGTCCACTGTGACAATCAATATAGTAATTCCTTTACTTACTGGACGGCTTACATGCATGAGGCGCCCAATGTGGCCAGGTGGCTGTCACTGCTTCCAGTTCAGGAAACTGTGCAGAGGCCTGTCCTGAAAGGGGGGGGGGGGGGGCTCTCCCACTCCCCTGGGAATCAGGACCTCTCACATAGCAGAACTGAAGGTTGTGAGGACAGAAAGCACCGTACCCTACCTGAGTCACTGGAAGTAACAAAGTCAAACCTAGTTCCATGCATTGCCTCCTGATCCATCTAGTCAAGCTATTGAGGAACTATGAGAGTATGACATTATAGAAGCCAAGATGATGTAATATTTAAAGGAAGGAAAAGTTACCCACAGAGTCAAATGCTGCCAAAAGATGAAATAAAATAAGGTCTGCGGCGAGGAGTCACTTTTCTGCCTAAATGTCTTCAAAAACTCACTTTTCCCTACAGAGAAATAGTCATGAACATGATGTAATAATTGAGATCTGCTCAGGACACATGAAGTTTTTTAAACAGAGGCACTTAGGATCAGGAGTTGGTCACTCAAGTGCTGGCAGGCTGAGAGTGTAAAGGGGAACAGGACGATAACCTGGAGAGTGAGAACTGCAGGAAGCAAGAGCTCCTCCTCAGAACGGGGAACCTAAAGGGAAAGATGATGTTTCCAGAACCAGAGAACTTAAAGGAGGAGTTCTGAGAGCCTGGAATTTAGACTTCTTGGAGGAAGCTCTGCAAAGCTGGTACTCAGACCGCCGAGGAAGGAGAATCCAGCAGAGGCTTCGATTAATTATCAAGGAATTTTAAGGCTTATCTGGTGAAGGACCAGCGGGGCTGGCTCACTGATTGTCAAAGGGGTTACAACCCAGCAGCTGCTGGCACCCAAGGGGCCTTGGAAAGGCTGGAGCCAACTGTCCATGACTCTCGAGAAACATGGACAACAGGAGAAGTCAACTTTCTCCTTCTTTCGTTCTCCAGCGCTTTCTAGTGCCTCCTATTGGCAAAACCGAACAGAGAAGCAGCTGGCATCCTAAACTGCTTTAGCCATGCTAAACCTGCCATGTACTCGCCATGTACTCTTCCAATTCCACGCATCTGTGCGTCTGTTGCCTCTGCCTGAAATGTCCACCGATTCCCCAGCCCCTTTATCTACTCCAAGTCGGTGAGCTAATTCCCATTCCTTACCTGTCCCCAGCCTGACACTCTCCAGCTTGGACTCCTGAAGAGCCTTGGGCATCCCTTATTACACTGTGGCTGCTTCTCTAACAGAACTTGGGGCTGCTGGTGGGCATGCACTGTGTCTCACTTGTGTCCACAGCCCCAGGGGCCATTAGCATGCCCGGAACATAATCGTCAAATCTGGCTGTTGACTAAGAAGTTACAAGGAGGGGAGTAGAGATGATAAGCCTGAGATTGGATTGTGGAAGGACTTATATGTCCAGCTGTGGAATTCAGATTTTATTTGGTCAGTACTGGGTGTCGACTGAAAAAAAATACACAACCTAAAAGTTGAGAATTATATTTTCTTTGGCGGACTTGCTGAGGACTTAAGCCTGGAAGCTTCTCAGATAGTTCTGAGGGACTGCCCTAAAGAGGTAAGAGAGGAGCCAGGATATAGGAGTTTCTGCAAAAAAAAAAAAAAAAAAAGGAACGTAAAAGACTACTGATGGGGGTGTGGTGGTGGTGGTGGGATGAACTGGGAGACTGGGATTGACATGTATACACTAATATGTATAAACTAGATAACTAATGAGAACATGCTGTATAAAAAAATAATAATAAGATTCAAAAAAAAAGACTACCGATAATTAAATAAAACATCTCAAGTTAATGAATTTAGCGCTTTTCTATGTATGGGAGGATGCAAAAGCCTGGGCTCACTGAAATCATTCCTTTGATCTGCACCTTAACTGCTGGGCCAGTATCCTGCTTTCCTTCATCCTGAATCCCCTCAGAGTGCACAGTCTGGGGCAGCTGCCATGGCTGATGGCTTGATGGCCGCAACATCCTTTTCTTTACTGATATGGCAGGCGACATTCTTAGTCCACACTGGGTAACTTGCGAATGTTTTTGACAGCATGGTGAAAACTGACCCTTCTCGTAGTTAGATGGACTGGACCAAGGCAGACTGGGAACATGAAACCTCTTAGGAAACCAGTGGTATGGGGTGAGCAGAGGCAATGGAATGGAGGAAGGAAAGCACAGTGGGAAGGAGAGAAGATACAAATATCCTGGAGACAGAATCTTCAACGCTGAATACTTGTTTAGTTGGGGAGAAGAGGCAAAACTAACTCCCAGACTTTATGCGTAGGTTTCTTGAAGGGTGATGGCCCCATTTTCAGAAAGGCGAAGAGGAGAAAAAATGAGTTCATTGGGAGTGAGGAGAAGCTGGGTCCAATTTCACTCGTGGTATTTCAGTTGCTAATGGGGAGATCCTCGATTTTAGCCTCTCTCAGCTCATGCTAAATTGTATGGGTTCATAAGTCTTAGACTTTGATATTCACAAACATCTCCAATGGTAAAAAATGTCCTTGTGGTTCCCTCCCTCTCTCCCTTGACTTAATACTGAATGATCAATGTCTGTCTCTAGCCACTTGTTTGTGAACATTTCCCCAGGCGATGGAAAGAGATGTCATAGTGAGGATGGGACGATTACCATTAGCAGGGAGGGTTAGGGACAGAGGAAGTGGCAGGAGATCATGGGTGAAGCAGGAATGAAAACAGGAGGGGACACAAGGCAGTGCCAGGTCTCTGGACTCCAGGGCCAGCAGCATGCCATCCAAGACAAGCTAGTGGTGGCATAAAAGAGGCTGCATAACTGTCTACCATCTTCAAATTGCTGATGTGAGTGAGCTGCAATCATGAAATAGAATTGCCTTTTCTTTTCTTTTCTTTTTTTCTTTTGGCCTCCGTGCAGCTTGTGGCATCTCCGTTCCTGGACCAGGAATTGAACCCAGGACACAGCAGTGTAAGCCTGGAATCCTAACCACTAGGCCACCAGGGAACTCCCCAGAATTCCCTTTTCTGCTTTCCCATCTCCAGCCTGGGAGACCTGTATCCATCCTACCCACAGCAAAAATTCCCAAGTGCCAGGTCTCTGATTAAGAAATATTGGGGGTTTTTTTAGGTTAAAAAATGTTTCACCAGTAATAAATGTTCACTTTAGGGGGAAAGAAAAAAAAAACACCTAGAAAATGCAGTAAGGGAAAATAATAATCTCATCACCTGTCTTCTCAGATAAGTACTGTTGATATTTTGTCTTTTATCAGAAATTTATATTATTTGTATATATGTGAATATATGCATTCACACATTATTTCTTAATGTTTCTCCCAGATTTTAGGTGGAAAAAAATAATGGTCAGTCTTCTGAAGTCACTAATGGATGTTTTTCAGTCCTACCGCACAATCTGGAGTCTGAGTCCCCTGCTGACCTCAAAAGCCCACCTAGCTAAAGCCCTGGCATAACCAGGTCAGCTGCCTGCAAACTCTGCAGTGGTGCACACACCCCAAATGAGGAGGGTCTCTCTTGCATAAGTCCATGACAGATTTTTTCAGCTAGGGAATCCTAAATGCCAGCAAGAAGTCTCCAAATTCTTGGGACTATTTCAGGCTTTAAGCGTGCTCCAAATGGGAGGACTACAAGGGCCAAGCATTTCCTTTGGAGCGGGGGATAGTTGGGGAGGACGGAGAGAAGAATGAAGAACTCTCATTTGGAAAACGCCCACTATGTGCCAGTCAGGCACTGCTGAGTGAACCATTATTTATATCAAAGGTTCAGGGGACGCAGTGGAGAGGCCTCCGTCGGCATCCTGCTTTTGAAGGCCGGCCGGAACGTCAGACTCTGGGGAGAAGTCCTTCACTCTGAATTTTTCAGAAACACCTGAAAAATAGAGACAAGCCAAGGATTTCAAAACCAGCCCCTTAAGAACAACTGCAGGTGACGCTGTAGTCACTCTGTAGGGCTGGACTGGTAATGACAGCTTCACATGCTTCCCATAGATGACCAGCAGGTGGTAGCAGAGCACAACTCAAATCAGGAGGGCTGTGGGCAAGATCTGGGAAAGAGAAGTTGAAACCATCATGATTTTTTTTTTTTTTTTAATTGATGGATGCTCTTTTCACCTCATGTATAACTTTTTTTTTTTTTTTTTTTTTTTTTTTTTCGGTACGCGGGCCTCTCACTGTTGTGGCCTCTCCCGTTGCGGAGCACAGGCTCCGGACGCGCAGGTTCAGTGGCCATGGCTCACGGGCCCAGCCGCTCCGCGGCATGTGGGATCCTCCCGGACCGGGGCACCAACCCGTGTCCCCTGCATTGGCAGGCGGACTCTCAACCACTGCGCCACCAGGGAAGCCCTGTGGGAAAATTTTTAACAACAAATTCAATGTCTTTAATAGATATAGAACTGATCAGGTTAACTATTCCTTCTCGACTAAGCTTTAGTAGTTTGTGTTTTTCAAGGAATTGGTAAAATTCATGTAAGTTGTTGTACTCTCTAAATTTTTATTGAGTTGTGTCACTCTGAGCTATTAAACAGAGAGCACAATGGGCAGAAAATAACACCTAGAAAAAGACTGACTTTGAAAAGCACCTGACTTGAAATGTGGTGAGGAGCCCGGTGACGCTGAGATTATGGTTGGGCTTCTGGCAGCTCAATATGTATTTATTTGGGGGGAAAAAAATGATGGGTGTACTTTATTTCAGGCACTGTTCTAGGCATTAAGGATATAAAATTGAAAAAACAATCCCATGCCCTTTGAAACTTATAAGATTACATTTTAATGAAATATACAGGCTATAAAAAATAAGTTAATATAACTTTAAAGAATGGTTTTATTTTTTAAAAAAAGAAGAAGAATGACTTGAAAAGGCACACCTTAGCTAGTTTGGTTTTGGATGGTCTCTCTGAAGTGAGGCAATCAACTTGAGCAGAGATCTGCCTGAATTGAGGCAGTGACCCACAAACAGATTGGAGCATTTCGGGTTCACAGGTCCTAAGTGAGAACCAGGGTGTCAGTGTTCTGACAGTCTGACTCTCAATATGTCCTTATCCAGGTTAATTTATCTGACCTCTTGACAAGGACCTTTGTGGGTCCTCCTTATTTGTGTTTTTCTTTAGCTGTCTTTAGGAAGAGCAGAAAAATACGCATGCAGCCCATTTTAACATACATTACTGCCATGTTGGAAGAAATGTAACGTTTTTCTTTCTACAAAGACACTAACTTATGAATTTCCATTTCTTTTCTTCTGAGAGGATACAAACATTTCTCTGCCTTTCTTTTGCCTTGCGCCCCTCTTTTCCACACTTCTCTTTGCCCCAGAAGGCTGACCTGTATGAACTGCAGCAACAGGGCTCCAAGTCCTCTTTCTCAGGTTGGGTTTGGCTGGTTGAAGCTCTGAGAGGAAACTGGAGGGAGGTGAGGAGAGCGGTGTTGACGTGGTTATTCCCTGGATCTCTCACTGAGGGGAGCTGCAAGGCCTCCAGTTTTCTGTGTCCCTCAGCCAACCCCACTGCTCCTCTCAATGTGGCTGGTTCTTTCTCTCTCTGTCTCTCTCTCTCATGTTCTCAGGTGGGAGCTCCATGCCCTCATCTCTTGGGACCCAGGACAGTAACAGTTTTGTTATTTTCATGGCATCCTTTTGAAAAAGGAGACCAAAGTCTTAGAGAAATAGGTGGGTTGGAATGGATATATGATGGGCGACCTGCTCAGGATCTCTTATCACACCCCCCTCAGAGGACTTGAGGACCCTCCCTTCACTAACCAAGTCCTTGTGAAGAGGCACCTGCATCCTTGAAGAGCTCGGTGGTGACTCCTCTGGGACTGGAAATGACCATGCCGTATGATGCTGTGGAATTGGGTTCCTGGCTTCAATGGGAAAAATAGATATGGGTGTGGTAGAGGCCAGGAGATGGCACTTAAGAAAAGCAAGGCTTCCCTGGTGGCGCAGTGGTTGAGAGTCCACCTGCCCGATGCAAGGGAGACAGGTTCGTGCCCCGGTCTGGGAAGATCCCACATGCCGCAAAGCGGCTGGGCCCGTGAGCCATGGCCACTGAGCCTGCGTGTCCGGAGCCTGTGCTCTGCAATGGGAGAGGCCACAACAGTGAGAGGCCCGCGTACCGCAAAAAAAAAAGAAAAGCAATAAAGTGGCACAAATGCTACTGTAAGCCGCCGGACAGAGAGTTAATCCGAGTATTTAACAGTAGCCTTAAACTAGAAAATGAAGAAAGAAGATAGCTAGGAAAATAAAGAACAAAAGAATGAAGATTTAAGCATGACAATCTATGTCTTGTTCATTGAATCTGGAGAAAAAGATTTATATATTTCATGCAGTCATCTGCATGTTTGAAGGTTTGAGGGTCTAGGGTGAGACCTGTCATCTTAAAGGAGACCATAGGTTTCCAGAAGATTCCCAAGAATCCCCAGCTTGAGGTCTGGTAGGAAGCACCACTGTTGCAGCTGTCATGGTGGCAGTTAGCTCTACAATTGTCCTCCTGGGTGGAGCAGCTCCAAGGCCTTCCACTTGGCCTTTCCCACCATAATAGCTCTCACTCCTTGGGTCGGAGAACAAACATGGTGATTCTGACAGTTACAAAGAAAGTCTATGCCCACTCCATAATCTGGGACCGGGAAAAGAAATAACGTGAATCTGAGGCTCAGGCCAAGACTCCCCCATCACTGATCTCCATAAACTCTAATCATGGAACACGGTGATGTTTCTGATCTCTGGGAATCAGTGGAAATTTACAGAGAGTATCTAATAACATTTGGAAGATCTGGGTATTTACCTGTCTGCAGTGCACCGTTAACTTAGTACATGGCTGCAGCTTCTCTTTGTCAATGGTCTTTGGTTCTATAAACTGGCTTAATTCTGGTAAGAAGTCGTGAATCTCCACTATGGGCCCCCATGTCTTCTCAGCAAACCCCCAAAGTTTCATCCTATATATGTCAAGCAACAGCTTACTAGGCTGCCCATCCATTTCATTTCTAGCGACTGTTATCAGTTAGCCATCACCACAGATCCTCGTGGTTAAAACAATCCTGCAATTCTGCTTTCCCTATCAAATTAGTAGGTCTGACATCACAGAAGAGGAAAGAATGTTCTTTGGTTAAAAGTCTGAAGGTAAACCCAGTCATGGTCTTGAACATGAGAAATATCTGAGGTTTGTTAGGGATACCCACCATTTGAGTTTGTTGATTTCAAGGAAGAGCTTGGGAATTTGTGGTAAGGTTTAAGGTTTACATTGCAGTGCCTATGGATATAAAAAATTTGCAAGGTAATGCTCTAATATTATATGCAGAAATTTCTCCTTGGGAGTTAGTCAGCATTTGTATTATTGTTTAATTCAGTCAGTTTACCCATATGCTTACCAATTTGTTTGCTGAAGAATACATCTTGTATCTCACTCTGTCCTTCTGGATTCCATTTCTTTCTTTCTTTTTTTTCATATACATTTATTTTTATTTATTTATTTTTAGCTGCGTTGGGTGTTCGTTGGTGCGCACAGGCTTTCTCCAGTTGCCGTGAGCGGGGGGTGCTCTTCGTTGCGGTGCACGGGCTTCTCATTGCGGTGGCTTCCCCTGTTGAGGAGCACAGGCTCTAGTCACACGGGCTTCAGTAATTGTGGCTTGCGGGTTCAGTAGTTGTGGCTTGCGAGCTCTAGACAGCAGGCTCAGCAGTTGAGGCACACGGGCTTAGTTGCTCCACGGCATGTGGGATCTTCCCCGACCAGGGCTCGAACCCACGTCCCCTGCATTGGCAGGCAGACTCCCAACCACTGCGCCACCAGGGTAGCCCCATTTCTTTCTTATCAATGTTACTGGGTGGCTCTTTTAGCAAAGATCTGTCAGTGGTAAACTCTAGGTGCTCTGTTCTTTTCTCTCATGACTTCACAGATATTATTCTATTTTGGTTCCCACTGTTGCTTTTGAGAAGTCTATTTAAAGTTTAATTGTTCTTCCTTCATAGATTGTCATTTTTTCTCCAGTTTCTTTTAGTATCTTTTCTTTGTGTTCATGGTTTGGAAGTTTCATCATATGTCTGGGTATGGATATAGTTTTATTTACAATTTGGCCTTGTGATTCCTGGGTTTTAAGATTCATGTTTTTCTCTAATTCTGAGCCATTGTCTGTCAGACAACTCTTTGAATAGTACTGTTCTTTTATTCTCTTCATTATCTCTTCCTAGAATTCCTATTACACACCTTTTCTCTTCACCTCCATATCTTTTAACTCCTCTTTCATATATTCTTTTTCTTTGTTTCTAGAGGCAACATTCTGGGTAAATGCATGAGCTTTCTCTCCTAGCTCACTAAATCTCTCTTTGATTGTGTTTATTCTGTTGTTGAATTTTCCATTACTTTTAAAATTGTAATGACTATTGTTTTACTTTCTGGAAGTTAATTTGGTTCTTTTTAGAATCCACGTGTTTGATTAGTAATAATGATTTTCTGTGTCACTTTCCATTTTTTATTTTATATCTTTAGTTATCATCAGCACGCTAATTTTAAAGTTCTTATGTATCTCACCTGGTTTTCATTGGGTATGATAACTTATTCCCATAGTGCATGGTTTATTCTTTTGATTGTGAGCTTCTCTTTAGTGAAAGTTATCTGTGGGAATCAGGTGTAGCTCAGTTGAAGGCAATTGCTCCTGCTGTGTACCTTAGATTTACCAGTGGCAGTCACTACTTTTTAACTTCAATAACTATATATTTTATTTCTGTAAGTTGTACTTGTGTGTTCTTCAGATCTGCCTGATCTTTGTTAATATCTCTTTCTTATCTCATATATTTTATTCCTTTGTTACTTCAATTAAGTTACTCTCATTCATCTTAGAGTCTGATAATTCCAATTTCTTAAATTCTTGAAGGGTCTAATTGTGATGTTTTTCTTCTCTCTCTTATTCATGGATGGTTGTGTCCTCATGTGTTTCATAATTTTGGACTGTGAGTTCATGTTTGGCTGGTTTGAATCTATGTAATCCTGTGGAGTCTGGATTGAAGATATATCCCTCTAGAGTAGTTTTGAATTTGCTTTTGGCAAAAGCTGTAAGGATATTACACAGGACCACATGTATATTAACATCTTGACTTGTTGGTTATAGACCTTGCAAAGGGTGTAAATTTATTTCCCAAACTTGTGCCAGGACAGAACTCTGGTTATAAATTCTCTGGGAAGATTTTTTTCCTACTCATATCCCAGGACAAAATAGACAAGGTTACTGTTATTCCCCCTTGCTAATAGCAAAATTTTATCTAATATTTTCACTGGTGGTGGAGTTCTTCAAGGAACCTGATCTTAGTTCTAAATCTATGTCTCCCAAAGACTTGACATCTCATTTGCCCCTAAGATGCTACTAAAACATCAAACTCCTGTGTTAGACCAGCAAACAGTGCAGAGAATCAGCAGCAGAAGTTCAGGTGCTTACGGTTCTGGTTTTCAGTTCCTATTTGTTTTAAGCCCACAAAGATATGTCTTCATTTCTGTGGGATTATCTAAGCATTTAAAAAGATATTTATCATAATTAATGAGTATTTCTAGTTTTTTTAATAAGAAGAATGTTTAACTTATTTAACCTACTCTAATGCTGGGTGAAGAGACCTCCTTCTGCATTATTTAGAATATAATTCTAATATTAACCCTCTAAGCTATGGCTCTTTGTACACAGCACTTTATCACCACCAGCAAAGCATGGCTCTTTTAAATGAAGTTCTGGCTTTCCAGACTCTTGTTTTGTCCATAGTCTTAAAAGACTATTATTTTGGCCACAGTCTTAAAAATTTTATTTGTAAAGTCAAAGCTGAAAAGTGACCTCTTTGAGCTGTATATATCTTCCCCACTCCCTGGACTAATGAACTTTAGCCCATGACTTAGTGTTAATAGGAACATGGCTGTGGAATAAGGAAGTCAGGAGATTACTGGGAAGAAAAAGTATGTCAGGTAATAGTTCACAATATACTGGCTAATAAGGCTTATCTTTTCCAGTATCTTCTTTTTTAAATATGGTTCTCTTTCTTTCAACATTTTATTACAAAAAGTTCAAATAGAAAGTTAAAAGAATGATATCATGCACACCTACAAATCTACCACCTGGATTCAATAATTGTTTACATTTTTCTACATTTTAAATGATATGTATGCATAAAGAGATTATATATGTATGTATTTGTATGTATACTTATATACAATCATTTGAAAGTAAGTTGTAGACATTTTGTACCTCACCTAAGAATAAAGACATTTTCCTACATAACCTAAGAACGTTGAACAATAATTCCCAGATACCATCTAATTTCCAGTCCATTTGTAAATGTCCAAGTGTGTATTATAGATTTCCCCACACGCTTAGCAGTTTTAGATAAAGAGAACACTCTTGGTTGATATTGGATGTTTTTAGTATGACAAAGCTTTGGAAGAAGGGGATGGTTATTTCATTATTTGTACAAAAAGCCCTTGAAAAGAAGGATATAATCTAAATAAATATTCTTCATTTTCCAGTATGTGAGGATATTGGAGCTGCAAGAGTCACTTTATCAACCTCAGTTTTTCAGATCTAATATAAATCTCCCAAACTCAACAAATTTTTATATGCTATAATGTTTCCTATTTAGAATGTTAGTTGGTTCCAACTGCACGTAAACTTTTTAATCCTTGCAGAACTGATATTATTACAGAAAATGAATAGTTATACTTTTGATTTAGGCTTTCAAAAACTACCTGTGATAGTCACCTTAGGACTGAGGGCATGAGCCCTGAGTCTGCCTCTCTTTATTTCCCAGCCATGTTTCATGAATGTGCACCTAGCTAGCCAGCTCCTAAGGTAGCCACAAGTGGTATAAGTGAGTTGGTCTAGAAAGCTGATGTATACCCTAGCTGTAATAAAGCAGACAACACAAATATACAAAAACACCATCTTGGCCTGATTCACATCAAGCCATTCAGAGCTACAGTTCAGCTCCAGTTAACATTTTGCCATGACTATAAAGCCAATGGCTTCATTTTTCAATTTTTAAATTCCCTGGCATATGCCTCCCAGTGCTTGAGATGCTAGTCTTTAACTGGGTAAGATTTCAAAAGTAATGATCATAATATGTTAGCTATTTAATATAGGATTAACATTACATGTCTGTAAGGAATTTTTATTTTTAGCTGTAAGTGTGCGTATTTCTGATGAAGTTAAGGCTGATATGGCTGACCTGCATTTCTATACTTTCAGGTACTACACAGCATGAATCTCCTCCTTCCCAGTCTGGTTTTTCTCTCTAAATATTCTCTCTCTTGTGCTATGCTATACTCTCCATGGCCAAAACACCTGTTAATCCCCTTACTCGCCAGCAGGCTTGGCCTACACATCTGGTGGAGCTATTGAATCTATCTGCAAATCTCAGCTGGGAGCAGTTTCTGTGCTCAGTCTTCATGACCAGAGCACGCAGGGCATATAGGCTTGTACCAGAAAATGCTGAGAACATATTGCTGAAGTTACTGAAAGGGGAATTTGAGGCAGGCAATTTGCTACAAGGACTCTAATGGGTCAGTTGCCCTGGCGAAAATGATGAACACTTCTCACTTCAAGTGCCCTCTACTGCAGATCCAGTACCTCAGAGCTGAGAAAGTATAGCTGCCTCCTGTGCACCTCTCATCCACTTCACCAGGCTTTCATTTCCTTTCGGCATTTTCCTATTTAAATGACCTCATTTGTTAGATACAATCATCCTTTCCTCTGATGTTTTGATGATATTAAGAAGCATAAAAATGTGATAATTCTATGTGGCACAGAGGGCTTTAGAGCACACAGCACTCAAAGTGACCTTCTACTTTTAAGCTTCCTCCCAACCCTACCCCAGGGAAGAAACAACAGGTAATTCTTTCCACAGTGATACCCAACGACTGTATCAGTGGTGGGTGCATGACTAAAGGCGACATGCATCCAAGCAGATAGAACTGCCTAATAGGAGTGCTGGAAATTAGTGAAACCAATCAAACTATCTCCCTCTGTTATTCAGAGAGTAGAATACAGAGAAGACCTTGAATCTACACATATTCAGAAAAAGAGATGCCTGAAAGACAACCTGCCCTGGAGTTGGGACAGAGATCATGAAATTAGCATCTCCTGGAGCTGCCTCAGTCGCTGACAAGCTTCCAGTTCTGGTTCCAGTGCCAGCTCCAATCTTAATCTGAAGTAGTTGGCCGGATAGGTGGGTGGTCATGGATCATCACAGGGAAATCAAAAGGGGCAGACTAAGAGCCCAGGGGCTCAGTACTAAGGTCACTAAGAATGTAATTTTTCAAAATTAAATCTAAAGTATCTCCATTCATTCAAATAATATCAGTTCTGCAAAGATGAAAGATTTTACATACAGTTGGAGCCAACTAAAGTAGTAAGTAGGAAAGATTCTTGCATATAAAAACTTCTTGAGTTTGGGAGATTTACATTAGGTCTGAAATAGTAAGGTTGATAAAGTGATTCTTTTGTAGCTCCATTATTCCCAGAATAATTGGGAAACATACCATAGAAGATCTATCTGGCTAAGGTTATTTCCTAAAAATAAACACTTATTTCCTTAAATTCTCCTAACTATTCTTTGAAATCAAAGAGCTTATCTCACTCAGAGATATATAACACCTTAAAGTAATTAGGTAAGGTCCAAGACTAAATAAAGTATTACATAAAGCAGAAGTGGGGATTCTGCTTTAAACAGGAGTGTAGACTAGAGATTCTCAAACAAATAGACATCCCACTGCAAAACACTTAATGCTGGACAAAAAGTTAATGAAATCCTCAAGGTCTAAAAACTTGACGAGGGAGCTGAAACAAGAAAGATAAGAAAATCAAACTTCAGGTATTAAATTTAGCAAATAAAAATATAGAACATCCAGTTAAATTTGAATTTTAGGTGAAAAAAAATTATTTTATGGGACATGCTTGTACTAAAAAATTACCCATTGTTCATCCTAAATTCATATATAACCGAGTGACCTGTATTTTGTCTGACAACACTGTCCCAGGACCAAATGGTTACTGCTTATATGCTACTGGGCTTAGGCTTTGTATTTGCAAACAGTGGGGGCTAAACCTGGGAGCTTCACACAAAGCTAGGACCCTCTTTCTGTCCAAGGGAACCAATAGGGAAATATGTCTGTCTCTCCTATATCTCTGATTAGAAAAAAAAAAAAAAACATAACCCTAGTAAGTCTCCCCATGAGAACATGGACTGGAATTCAATTTGTATTTACAGTTTGGTGGGTGAAATTAAAGTTCTAAAAGCTTGGTAGAGCCCCTGGCTCAGAAGACGATGCAAATTCACTCTGAGGGAAAGCATGTTTAACTCAGATCTCTTATCGTTTCCAAAAATGAAGTTCAATCAAAAATGATTCCACAGGGCTTTCCTGGTGGCGTAGTTGTTGAGAGTCCGCCTGCCGATGCAGGGGACACGGGTTCGTGCCCCGGTCCGGGAGGATCCCACGTGCCACGGAGCTGCTGGGCCCGTGAGCCATGGCTGCTGGGCCTGCGCGTCCGGAGCCTGTGCTCTGCAATGGGAGAGGCCACAGTGGTGAGAGGCCCGCGTACCGCAAAAAAAAAAAAAAAAAAAAAAAAGATTCCACAATTTTAAAAAACATGCGACAGTAAACAAGCCACTATGAGTTAGAGTTAACAGAAATAAAAATAGATTTAGATGACCTAGGACTCCAAATATTGACATTATCAGCTACCGAATATAAGGTAATTACTAATAAGCTATGTTAAAAATAGGTATTGAGATTTTTAAAATAAGCATAAAACAAGATACAATAAAAATGCCTAGAAGATTTGAAAAAGGATTCCTCAAGTTAAAAACTAATGTCATTGAAATTTAAAATTCAATAAATATTTGGTACAATAAGGCTAGGCTACTCTAACAAAAAGATCCAACAATAATTCAGTGCCATAAAGGAGACTAAAGTTTACTTTCCTCCCACATAATAGTCTGAGGGAGTGTTCAAGGTAAACGTTGAGCCTCTATTTCATTTGGCCATTCAGGGATACACTATCCTCCAGGTCCCTGTTTTCATCTATAGATGGGGTAGTGAGTTGTCATGGGTTCCAGATAGCTAGAAGGGAGAAGAGAGAATGGAGGAGTTATGAATAAGCCTTACATTTCCATCCTGGAAGTGGTATACTTCTATTCTGTTCATGTTTTATTGACAAGAACTTAGACCTAAGTGTGCTCCTTGGTAATTCCTCCTCTCACCCCTCCCCAACCCACTGACCCCAGGCATACGTTGTCCTACTTTCTGTAACCATAAATTACTTTGAATTTTCCAGAATTTTAAATAAATAAAATTATATGATATATACTCTTTTTTGTTTTGGTGGTGGTGGTGGTGGTGGTGGGGTCTGGTTTTTTTCACTCAATAAAATTATGTTAAGATTCATCCATGTTAGGATGCGAATAGAGATCATCATACGAAGTGAAGTAAGTCAGAAAGAGAAAGACAAATACCATATGATACACTTATATGTGGAACCTAAAACATGACACAAAAGAACCTATCTACAAAACAGAAATAGAATCACAGATATAGAGAACAGACTTGTGGTTGCAAAGGGGGAGGGAGTTGGGGGAGGGATGGAATGGGATGTTGGGGTTAGCAGATATAAGCTGTTATGTATGGAATGGATAAACAGCAAGGTCCTACTGTATAGCACAGGGAACTATATTCAGTATCCTATGACAAACCATAATGGAAAAGAATATTTTTAAAAAAATGTGTGTATATATATATATATATATATATATATATATATATATATATAACTGAATCACTTTGCTGTACAGCAGAAATTAACACAATATTGTAAATCAACTATACTTCAATAAAAAAAGATATATCCATGTTACTGTATATATTACAGACGTTGGTATATATTAAAAACGTTGGTGCACAAATCTTTGTATGAACATGTGCTTTTATTTCTCTGGGTGAAATGGCTGGATCATTTGTGAAGTGTATATAACATTTTAAGAATGTTAAAGCAACCTTGCAGGTTTGGAATAAATCTCACTTGGATATGATATATAATTCCTTTATATATTGTTGAAATAACTAGGTAAAATTTTATTAGAAATTTTTGAATTTACATTCAGGAGGATGTTATTGTGTAGTTTTATTTAGTCGTAAGGTCTTTTTCTTGATTTTGGCATCAGGAAAAACTGGTTTTATTTCTTGTGTGAGTAGGGAAAAAGTCCCTCTACTTTCATTTTTCCTGAGGAATTTCTGTAGAATTAGTACTATTTATTCCTTAAATATTTAGTAGGATTCACTGGTGAAGTTAAGTGGGCCAGGAATTCTCTTTGTGTGAAGATTTTTAACTACAAATTTAATTTCTTTAATAGTTATTACGATGTTTAAATTATCTACTTCTACTTGAGGGATCTTTGGTAGTTTGGGTCATTCAAGGAATTTTTCCATGTCATCTAGGTACTGATTTTACTGAGAAAAGAATGTTTATAATCATTGTTTTCTGCTTAGGTCTTTATTACTTTTTTGCCTTAAAATCTACTGTGTCTGATATTATTTTAGGCACTTCAGCTTTCTTTTAATTAGTGTTAGCGTCATATAACTTGTTTCATCATTTTACTTTTAGCTTATTTGTGTCTTTATGTTTAAAATAGGTTGCTATGATCAGGTGTAGCTCTTACATATTTCATCTTGATAAAAGAAACTGCCAGAAGAAACCTACTGAAAATATTATATTTAACAGTAAATTGTTGAAAGATCCCCCCGGTATTGGTAATGAGATAAAGATGCTTCTTCTCACCACTTCTATTCAACATTGTAATGGAGGAGCTAGCCAGTGAAATAAAACAAGAAAAAGAAATAAATGGATTAAGAATGTATGAGAACAGGGCTTCCCTGGTGGTGCAGTGGTTAAGAATCCACCTGCCAATGCAGGAGACATAGGTTCGAGCCCTGGTCCAGGAAGATCCCACATGCTGCAGAGCAACTAAGCCCGTGCTCCACAACTACTGAGCCTGCACTCTAGAGCCCACAAACCACAACTGCAGAGCCTACGTGCCACATCTACTGAAGCCAACACACCTAGAGCCCACGCTCCACAACAAGAGAAGCCACTGCAATGAGAAGCCTCTGCACCACAACAAAGAGTAGCCCCCACTCACTGCAAATAGGGAAAGCCCACATGCAGCAATGAAGACCCAACACAGCCAAAAATAAATAAATAAAATTAAAAAAAAGAATGTATGAGAACAAATAAAACTGTCACTATTCACAAATTAAGTCATTGTGGATGTAGAAAATCCAAAAGGATCTACAGACCTTTTATTAATTAGAATTAATCAATATATTTATAGACACTATAAGGTTTGTATACAAAGCCAAATGTATTCCTATATACTGACAATACTAATAGGAAATAAATATTTTTAAATTATATCACTTACAATAAATAGCATCAAAAAACCATCAAATATCTAGTAATAAATCTAAGAAAATTATATATGAACCTCCACACTGAAAAAATTAATTATTGAGTCAAATTACAGGAAATCTAAATGAATGAAGAGCTATACCATGTTCATGCATTGGAATATCTGATACTTTTTTTTTTTTTGCGGTACGCGGGCCTCTCACTGTTGTGGCCTCTCCCATTGCGGAGCACAGGCTCCGGACGCGCAGGCTCAGCGGCCATGGCTCACGGGCCTAGCTGCTCCGCAGCATGTGGGATCTTCCCAGACCGGAGCATGAACCCGTGTCCCTTGCATCGGCAGGCAGACTCTCAACCACTGCGCCACCAGGGAAGCCCTGAATATCTGATACTTTTGAAATATAAAGTCAAGGAAATTCCCCTCAAAATTTTTGACACACTGATTTGGGAAATTAACCAGTTGATTACAGTAAGTCCCCTACATATGAACCAGTTCCATTCCAAGAGTACATTTGTAAGTCCAATTTGTTCATTAGTCCAACAAAGTTAGCCTAGGTACCCAACTAACACAGTCAACTATATTGTACTGTACTGTAATAGGTTTATAATACTTTCCACACAAATAATACATAAAAAACAAACAAACACAAAAAATAAAACATTTTTAATCTTACAGTACAGCACCTTGAAAAGCACAGTAGTACAGTACAACAGCCGGCATACAGGGGCTGGCATCGAGTGAACAGGCAAGAAGAGTTACTGACTGGAAGAGGAAGAGGAGGTGGGAGATGGTGGAGCTGAAGGATCATCAGCAATAGGAGACGGAGGGCAAGCTTCAAGTTCACTCATGCTGATGTTGATGGAACGCATGTTCGCATCTTTGAAAGTTCACAACTTGAAGATTCGTAGGTAGGGGACCTACTGTATAGGATTTGTATGGAAATATAAAGGACCAAGATCAGTCAATGTAATCTGAGAAGGAACAAAGGTGAGGGACTTATATTATCAGATATCAAGATTTATGGTAAAGCTACAGTCATGAAACAATATGGATACTGGCACAAGGGCAGACAGAAAATAATGGAACAGAATGGTGTCCAGATACAAGCCCACACATAGTATGTTTAAGACAAAGTGATACTATAATTCAGTGAGGGAGATGATAGTTTCTTCAATAAATGGACCTGAGTCTATTATACCATGGGAAAAAAATAGAGAATTGTGGTAAGCAGAGTACTAAGAATGGTCTCCCATGATTTCTACCCCCTGGTATCCATGCCTTTGTAAATTCCCTTCCCCTTGACTGTTGGCAGGACCTGTAACTTGCTTTTAATCAATAGAATATGGCAAAGGTTAAGGGATTTTTTTTGAGGTTATTAAGTTCTCTAATCAGTGGACTTTAAATTAACCAAAGGGCAGATAATCCTGAGTGGGCCTCACCTAACCAAGAGAGCCTTTTACAATAGGATCTAGGGGTGAACAACCCAAACAAGCCAAATATCCCCCTCTCCTTAGCTGACTTTGAAGAAACAAGCTGCCATGATTCAAAGCTGCAAGAAAATTAATGCTGCTGCCGTATTAGCTTGGAAGAGGACGTCGAACCTCAGATGAGCCCCTAGCCCAGTTTACACCTTGATTGTAGCTTTCTGAGTGGAAGACCCAGCTAAGCAATTTCAACGACTGCTGACTCATGGAAACTATGAGATAATAAAATATGTGTTGTTTTAAGCTACTATATTTATGGTGATTTGTACACAGAAATAAAAAACTAATACAGAGAATCTTAACTGATACCATACAAAAAAAAAAACAAACAAGAAAAACAAACAAACACAAAAAAACTAACTCTAGATGGATTGTGGAAATAAGTAGAAGAATATATTGATGACCCTAGGATAGGTTAAAAGTTCTTAAACAGAACTCCAAAAATGCTAACTATTGAGAAAAATAATAAACTATACTATATTACGATTATGTTTGTAAATTCACATATGTGACAAAAGATTCACATCCAGAATATATTTTAAAAATTTTACAAATCAATTGAAAACAAAAGCAAATGACCAAGTAGAATAGGCAGAAGACTTAGTCAAATACTTTTAAAAAGAAGATTATCTGAATGACCAAAACATATAAGAAACGATGCTTAATCTCATTTCTCATCAGAGAAATGCAAAACATTGGTCTACCATACTATTACACATTCACCCAGATGCCTGAAATAAACAGACAATTGCCATCATGTAATGAGATATCATGGAAGCCTGGATTAGAATGGTGGTAGAGGGACTTGAAAACCATTACAGATTCAAAAATATTCCCTGATAGCCTTCCCATGAATTCACAGTGTCTTGAAATATCAGACTTTGAGGCTGTAGACAAAATATTTAGTAAAGAGATTTTCATAAAGATAGGCCATCAATATTCATTTAATGTACTCTGGTGTCTTGTTTTATAAGTATATCATTTTGCTTTAAAATATATACATACAAAACTACCTCTATTTATACACACACACACACACACACACACACACACATATTTCTCTCTGTCATGTACCCCAATGTGTTGCCAAAATAGTCTGTGTGAAATTGCAAGCAATTCTCAACCAATCTGAGACACTTAAGACTAAATATTCTGCTTATGTTTTGCTGGGCCACACAAGTAGTATGAATTTTGACCCCAAATCCATGTGATGGGAAATCTGAGGACAGAAATCTGAGGGGGACGGAAACCTGAGGTAGGAATACTCAGAGCAGCTTTTCTTTTTCCTTTTCTTTTTTCGACTCAGTCCTGAGCAATGGCTGAGATAAAAACGTAAACCCCACCATTTTTCTCTGCTGAGCACGATTTTATCCTGTTCACCTCTGAGGTCCTCAACTCATGGGAAGGTCTCCCCACTCTTTCTCTCCCTAGATGTCGCCCTCTCAAAACTAGGTTAAAGGTCATGGAAATCAGTTGACTCCAAAGTTAGCATACTCCTCTGGGGTTTTCTTACTTTCTCTTCAGTGTAACCATACATTAAAATGATGGGGTTTTTTGTTTGTTTGTTTTGTTTGTTTGTTTTGTTTTGTTTTGCTTTGTTGCGATACGCGGGCCTCTCACTGTTGTGGCCTCTCCCGTTGCGGAGCACAGGCTCCGGACGCGCAGGCTCAGCGGCCATGGTTCACGGGCCCAGCCGCTCCGCAGCACGTGGGATTTTCCCGGACCGGGGCACGAACCCGTGTTCCCTGCATGGGCAGGCAGACTCTCAACCACTGCACCACCAGGGAAGCCCTAAAATGATGTTTTAATCTAGCATTTTTTCTTAGCTATGCTATATATTGGGAGAGATTTCTCTGAACATCTAGTTTACTGTATTGATGAATAAAGAGAGCTTTTATGTTATTTTTGAGAAGGAGATACATATATACAAATAATAGTAATTTGCTAATAGACAGTTGTTTCCAGGTGATAAAACAAGAAAATTAAAGCAATATCTTGATGTTCTTTAAAGTGTTCCATGATTTCCGAATGTTCTACACCTGAAAAAATTTGATAAAAACTGAGATAGAAGAGAAAAAAAGCAATGGTAACAATTATTGTCAACAAGGCTAGTTCTTTACAGTATGAACATATACTCTGTTGTCGAAACTGAAACACTTATAAGCTTGAAAGGCATCTCATATATACATAAAGGGAGAGTAGGCCAGACACAGTGAGATGGATAATCACCTTATTTATAACTCCACATCTAAAGCACAAAGTTTAGAGCACCTATCACATTTCTATTCTCTAGTATCAAAGGTGAATTTTGGGAAGAGTTTAATATTATAGATATGAATTATTTGTCTTTATTATTTAGGAAGATAAAAGTAATATTTTGCTCTCAACATTTAAAAATTGACAGATAATCTTGGGCAACTAAATACTGCAGTGATGACATTTTTCAGTATTTTTATCTTAACTCTGAATGAAATACCAAAAGAATTTTTTTTACAAAAATTTAATTAAACTACAGTTGGTCTAGAAAGATATCAGTGAGGTATAATGAGCAGAGCTGAGGGATCCAACCATTCAGATATTAAAATATTGAGTAGCTGGTGATAATTAATAAATTTAGTAGTAGAGGAAAATAGATTGAACAATCAATAAAAAAGAATAGAGGGCTTCCCTGGTGGCGCAGTGGTTGAGAGTCCGCCTGCTGATGCAGGGGACACGGGTTCGTGCCCCGGTCCGGGAAGATCCCACATGCCGCGGAGCGGCTGGGCCCGTGAGCCATGGCCGCTGAGCCTGCGCGTCCGGAGCCTGTGCTCCGCAATGGGAGAGGCCACAACAGTGAGAGGCCCGCGTACCGCAAAAAAAAAAAAAAAAAAAAAAAGAATAGAGAGCCCGGAAATAAAAATATACTTGAGGATTAGTAGGTGATAAATGTGGCATTTTATGTGAGTGAAAAAAAGTTTTTTTTCCCAGAAACAAATTGTGCTGGGACAACTGATTAGCCACTTGGAAAACATAAAAGCTAAATCATTATTCCACTCATTATTCCACTCCTTATGTCAAAATTAATTCCAAATAAATGAAAAATATTAACCCCCAAATAGCAGCATAAATATAAGACAAATTAATTATCAATGAAGTGTTAGAATTTGGTATATTTTTCTAAGTATAATGCAAAACCCAGAAGGAATGAAGGAAAAGTTGAAAAATGTAAGGATGCAAAATGTATGAATGGAATAATACTACAAAGTCAAAATACAAGTGAAAAACTGTAACAAATGTTTCAAGAAAAGGAACAGATTTTTAATAAAAGAATTATTGCATACTTCTAGTAGTAGCCATGGCAGAGTCTTATCAGATTTACTCTCCCATAAACAACTATAAAACTTAACACAACTGCTTTCTGGCATTAGACAGAAGCTATCACAAGGAGATGAGGGAAGGAAGCACGTGGAGAAACCCCATATTT
Source organism: Tursiops truncatus (assembly GCF_011762595.2). NCBI lineage: Eukaryota > Metazoa > Chordata > Mammalia > Artiodactyla > Delphinidae > Tursiops > Tursiops truncatus. The sequence goes on from NC_047034.1 coordinate 127,697,854, forward strand.
AACATAGCTTTCTCCCTTGTTCTCTAAGCACAAGAAAATTAAGCCCAGAAGAGAGCATCAGTGTTTCTGGGAGTGTCAAAGTTTGAGTGGTAAGGCAGTTGGTATTTAGAGGGCAAGATACTCAATAGGAACAAGTTGTTAAGAATCTTCAAAACTCCACATGAGGTGCAGTTCCTTGGGTCCTTGGCCAAATTCTAAGCTGTATATTTACGGGGTGAAACTCTAATATCCCTAGTAGAAAAGAGCTGCTTGTGAATTAAGAGCTGATTAGTAATAATAGCACAATATTGGGGAAAGTTTAGAATTTCATCCCAGCCATAATGAAAAGACACTGAACAACACCCAGGAGATTTAGTTGTAACTCTAGAAAGGTCATACCTAGGAATAATAGTAAAGACTAAAACCTAGGATGGGACAAAACTGAAATAGACCCTCCTCAAGTAGCCTAAAACAAATGTAAATAAGATCCAAGTGATCCATAAATTCTTTAACTGCTAAAAAGAATGAAACTCAACATTTGGAGGGAAAAGATAACACAATCCAGAGCCCCTACAGCATATTATTCATAATATCCAGCATACAAGCAAAAATTACTACATATGTGAAAAAAAACAGGAAATCAGGAGGTAAACCAATTAATGGAAGCAGGCTCAGAAATTCACACATTGAAGTTAGAGAAACATGTTAAAATAATTATAATTAACAAAAAGGAAATAGAAGAAAATCTGGACAAAGTAGAGGAAAAGTGTAACATTTCAAGAGACTATTAAAAGCTATAAAAAAGAATTAAAAGAACTAGAACACATTGGATAGTTTTAACTACACAGTGTTCATGAAATGACATTAACTAGTGACCTCAAAGACAGATCAAGAAAAAATAAACAAAACTAAGAATAAGGACAAAAAAAGATTGGGAAAGAAATAGACATGTGGACCTAGACCAGAATAACTAACATGTGACTCAAGAGTTTCAGAAGGGGGCACAACTAAGGCACCTACCAGGCACCAGTGGGGGGACCACAGACACCTAATGGGACGGGAGGAACCCCCAGTGACCAGGTAGGACGTGGGGCATGGGAGGAGTGAAGGGAGCAGAGAAGTGGAGGGGGGATGGGGCTGGTGCCCCTGAGGGGCGGCTGGGGGAGGGGAAGGGATCCCACACCTGAAGGGGGAAATTGGGGAACCATTGGGAGGGTAGAGGATCAAAAGGGAGTGTGGCCAAGTCTCCCCTGCTCACTTGGGCCCCCAGGAACCTGCTGAGATGCCAGGCCTGATCCTCTGCCCACCAAGACCTGCTCCAGCCACGTGCATCCTGAGGGAGTGGGAGGGAGGGAAGGGGGAGCAAAAGTAAAGGCCGGACCTCTGGGACTGACACCCCTGAGGGGTGGCTGGGGGCGGGGAGGAGTTCCTACACCCAGTGGGATGCACCCACAGTTTGGGGTCCAGCGGCGATGGGGGAGACCCTCGGGGAGACGGTGGGGGAGTGGTGCGAAGGGAACGCGGCCAGTGCTTTCCCTGTCCACTTAAGCACTGGGGAGGCTGTTGGGCTCCTGGGCCTAATCCTCTGCCCTCGGAGTCTCCCTCCTGCTGTGCAGAACCCAAGCCCCACCCCTACACCCCCACCCAGAGCCCTATCTCTACACTCGGAGACCCCCTTCAATGTGCTGGGCCTAAATCCCAACCACACACCCTCACTCAGGGCCCTACCTCCAAACTCAGGAACTTCACACTCCAGAGGCCCTCCTTTCTACATGCTGCATCTCCCCTTCCGTGCAGGTCCTAAGTAGAGGCCCCACCCCACACTTGAACATCACCCTGCCTAGGCCCCGCCTCAAGCTCAAACGTCACCCTTCCACCCACCTAGGCCCCTTCCCACCCTAAACCCTGCCCCACCTAAGTCCCACACCTGCCTAAACTCTGCCACCATAGACAAGGCTTTTTTTTCTTTCTTTCTTCCTCTTTTAGATTGGGGTTCTGTTTTACCTTGTTGATTCATTGTTGTTGATTCTTTTATATGGTTATTTTTCCTAATAAATCTTTATTTTTCTAATTTTATTTTATTCTTAATACTTTGTTATTGTTCTCTCCTTTTGGCTTGTTACCCCCCCTCCTTTTATTTTTCTCCTTTTTTCTTTTTTCTGTTGTGGTTTTATTTGACCTTGTTGCAGTTGTTTCAATTATAGTTTTATTTTACCTAATTTTTTTATCTTTCTAATTTTATTTTGTTTTTTATTCTTTGATATTGTACTGCTCCTTTTTTTCTTTCTTTCTTTTTTACCGTGCCACAAAGCTTGTGGGATATTGGTTCCCAGGCTGGAGGTTGGGCCCGAGCTCCTGTGGTGGGAGCTCCAAATCCAAACCACCTGACTAACAGAGAACCTCAGACCCCAGGGAATATTAATTGAAGTGAGGCCTCCTGGAGGTCCTCACCTGGCTGTATGCAACTGCATTCAAACTCCAGTGCTGGACGTCTCAGCCCAAACAACCACTAAGATAAGAATATAGCACCACCCATCAAAATAAATAAATAAATAAATAAATGGCAAAAAATATGTTACAGATGAAGGAGCAACATAAAAACCTACAAGACCAAATAAATGAAGACAAAATAGGCAACCTACCTGAAAAAGAATTCAGAGTAATGACAGTAAAGATGATCCAAAATCTCAGAAACAGAACGGAGAAAATACAAGCAACATTTAACAAGTATCTAGAAGAACTAAAGAGCAAACAAACAGATGAACAACACAATTACTGAAATTAAAAATACTCTAGAAGGAATCAATAGCAGAATAACTGAGGCAGAAGAATGGATAAGTGAGTTGGAAGATAAAATGGTGGAAATAACTACTGCAGAGCAGAATGAAGAAAACAGAATGAAAAGAATTGAGGACAGTCTTAGAGACCTCTGGGACAACATTAAATGCACCAATATTTGAATTATAGGGGTCCCAGAAGAAGAAGAGAAAAAGAAAGGGTGTGAGAAAATATTTGAATAGATTATAGTCAAAAACTTCCCTAACACGGGAAAGGATATAGTCGATCAAGTCCAGGAAGCACAGAGAGTACCATTCAGGAAAAACCCAAAGAGAAACAGGCCAAGACACATATTAATCAAACTATCAAAAATTAAATACAAAGAAAAAATATTAAAAGCAGCAAGGAAAAGCAACAAATAACATACAAGGAATCCCCTTAAGGTTAGCAGCTGATCTTTCAGTAGAAACTCTGCAAGCCAGAGGGGAGTAGCAGGATATATTTAAAGTGATGAAAGGGAAAAATCTACAACCAAGACTACTCTACCCAGCAAGGATCTCATACAGATTCGATGGAGAAATTAAAACCTTTACAGACAAGCAAAAGTTAAGAGAATTCAGCACCACCAAACCAGCTTTACAACAAATGCTAAAGGAACTTCTCTGGGCAGGAAACACAAGAGAAGGAAAAGACCTACAAAAACAAACCCCAAACAATTAAGAAAATGGTAATAGGAGCATAAAAATTCATAATTACCTTAAATGTAAATGGATTAAATGCTCCAACCAAAAGACATGTAGACTGGCTGAATGGATACAAAAACAAGACCCATATATATGTTATCTACAAGAGACCCACTTCAGACTTAGGGACACATACAGACTGAAAGTGAGGGGATGGAAAAAGATATTCCATGCAAATGGAAACCAAAAGAAAGCTGGAGTAGCAATTCTCATATCAGACAAAATAGACTTCAAAACAAAGAGTATTACAAGAGACAGAGAAGGACACTACATAACAATCAAGGGATCAATCCAAGAAGAAGATATAACAATTGTAAATATTTATGCACCCCACATAGGAGCACCTCAATACATAAGGCAAATGCTGACAGCCACAAAAGGGGAAATCAACAGTAACACAATAATACTAAGGGACTTTAACACCCAACTTTCACCAATGGACAGATCACCCAAGATGAAAATAAATAAGGAAACACAAGCTTTAAATGATACATTAAACAAGATGGATTTGAATGATATTTATAGGACATTTCATCCAAAAACAACAGAATACACTTTCTGCTCAAGTGCTCATGTAACATTCTCCGGGATAGACCACACCTGGGTCAGAAATCAAGCTTTGGTAAATTTAAGAAAATTGAAATCATATCAAATATCTTTTCTGACCACAATGCTACGAGACTAGATATCAATTACAGGAAAAGAACTGTAAAAAATACAAACACGTGGCAGCTAAACAATACGTTACTAAATAACCAAGATCATGGAAGAAATCAAAGAGGAAATAAAAAAATACCTGAAAAAAATGACAATGAAAACATGACGACTCAAAACCTATGGGATGCAGCAAAAGCAGTTTTAAGACAGAAGTTTATAGCATTATAATCCTACCTCAAGAAAAAAGAAAAATCTCAAACAACCTAACCTTACACCTAAAGCAATTATAAAAAGAACAAAAAAACCCCAAAGATAGCAGAAGGAAAGAAATCATAAAGTTCTGATCAGAAATAAATGAAAAAGAAATGACGGAAACAACATCAAAGATCAATAAAACTAAAAGCTGCTCCTTTGAGAAGATAAACAAAATTGATAAACCACTAGCCAGACTCATCAAGAAAAAAAGGGAGAAGACTCAAATCAACAGAACTAAAAATGAAAAAGGAGTAACAATTGACACTGCAGAAATACAAAGGATCATGAGAGATTACTACAAGCAACTATATGCCAATAAAATGGACATCCTAGAAGAAATGGACAAATTCTTAGAAAAGGACAAGCTTCCAAGACTGAACCAGGAAGAAATAGAAAATATAAACAAACCAATCACAGGCACTGAAATTGAACCTGTGATTAAAAATCTTCCAAAAAACAAAAGCCCAGGACCAGATGGCTTCACAGGCAAAGTCGATCAAGCATTTAGAGAAGGGCTAACTTCTCATACTCTTCCAAAATATAGCAGAGGGAGGAACACTCCCAAAGTCATTCTGCGAGGCCACCATCTAAAACCAAACAAAGATGTCACAAAAAAAGAAAACTATAGGCCAATATCTCTGATGAACATAGATGCAAAAATCCTCAAGAAAATACTAGCAAACAGAATCCAACAGCACATTAACAGGATCATACACCATGATCAAGTGGGGTTTATCCCAGGAATGCAAGGATTCTTCAATATATGCAAAGGAATCAATGTGATACACCATATTAACAAACTGAAGGAGAAAAACCATATGATCATCTCAATAGATGTAGAAAAAGCTTTTGACAAAATTCAACACCCATTTATGATAAAAACTTTCCAGAAAGCAGGCAGAGAGGGAACCTACCTCAGCATAATAAAGGCCATATATGACAAACCCACAGCCAACATCATCCTTAAAGGTGAAAAACTGAAACCATTTCCTCTAAGATCAGGAACAAGAAAAGGTTACCCACTCTCACCACTATCATTCAACATAGTTTTGGAAGTTTTGGCCATAGCAATCAGACAAGTAAAAGAAATCAAAGGAATCCAAATCAGAAAAGAAGAAGTAAAGCTGTCACTGTTTGCAGATGACAAGATACTATACATAGAGAACCCTAATGATGCTACCAGAAAACTACTAGAGCTAATCAGTGAATTTGGTAGACTAGCAGGATATAAAATTAATGCACAGAAATCTCTTGCATTCCTATACACTAATGATGAAAAATCTGAAAGAGAAATTAAGGAAACACTCACATTTGCCATTGCAACAAAAGAATAAAATACCTAGGAATAAACCTACCTATGGAGAAAAAAGACCTGTATGCAGAAAACTATAGGACACCAATGAAAGAAATTAAAGATGATACGAACAGATGGGGAGATATACCATGTTCTTGGATTGGAAAAATCAACATTGTACAAATGACTATACTACCTAAAGCAATCTACAGATTCAATACAATCCCTATCAAACTACCAATGGCATTTTTCACAGAACTAGAACAAAAAATTGCACAATTTGTATGGAAACCCCAAAGACCCCAAACAGCCAAAACAATCTTGCGAAGTAAAAATGGAGCTGGACGAATCAGGCTCCCTGGCTTCAGGCTATACTACAATACTACAGTAATCAGGACAGTATGGTACTGGCACAAAACAAGAAATATAGATCAATGGAACAGGATAGAAAGTCCAGAGATAAACCCATGCACATACGGTCATCTTATTTTTTGATAAAGGAGGCAAAAAGTATACAATGGAGAAAAGACACCCTCTTCAATAAGTGGTGCTGGGAAAACTGGACAGCTATACGTAAAAGAATGAAATCAGAACACTTCCTAACACCATACACAGAAATAAACTCAAAATGGATTAAAGACCTAAATGTAAGGCCAGACAGTATGAAACTCTTAGAGGAAAACATAGGCAGAACTCTCTATGACATAAATAACAGCAAGATCCTTTTTGACCCACCTCCTAGAGAAATGGAAATAAATGGAAATAAAAACAAAAATAAACAAATGGGACCTAGTGAAACTTAAAAGCTTTTGCACAGCAAAGGAAACCATAAGCAAGACGAAAAGACAACCCTCAGAATGGGAGAAAATGTTTGCAAATGAAGACACTGACAAAGGATTAATCACCAACATATACAAGCAGCTCATGAAGCTCAATGTCAAAAAAACAAATAACCCAATCCAAAACTGGGCAGAAGACCTAAACAGACATTTCTCCTAAGAAGCTATACAGACTGCCAACAAACACGTGAAAAGTTGCTCAACATCACTAATCATGAGAGAAATGCAAATCAAAACTACAATGAGGTATCACCTCACACCTTTCAGAATGGCCATCATCAAATAATCTACAAACAATAAATGCTGGAGAGGGTGTGGAGAAAAGGGAACCCTCTTGCACTGTTGGTGGGAATATAAATTGATACAGCCACTATGAAGAACAGTATGGAGGTTCCTTAAAAACTAAAAATAGAACTACCATACGATCCAGCAATCCCACTACTGGGCATATACCCTGAGAAAACCATAATTCAAAAAGAGTCATGTACCACAGTGTTCACTGCAGCACTATTTACAATTGCCAGGACATGGAAGCAACCTAAGTGTCCGTCAATAGATGAATGGATAAGGAAGATGTGGCACATATATACAATGGAATATTACTCAGCCATAAAAAGAAACGAAATTGAGTTATTTGTAGTGAGGTGGATGGATTTAGAGGCTGTCTTACAGAGTAAAGTAAGTCAGAAAGAGAAAAACAAATACTATATGTTAACACATATATATGGAATCTAAAAACAAAATTGTTCTGATGAACCTAGGGCCACGACAGGAATAAAGCCGCAGACATAGAGAATGGACTTGAGGATGCAGGGAGTTGGAAGGGTAAACTGGGACAAAGTGAGAGAGTAACATTGACATATATACACTACGAAATGTAAAATAGATAGCTAGTGGGTAGCAGCTGCATAGCACAGGGAGATCAGCTCGGAGCTTTGCGACCACCTAGAGGGGTGGGATTAGGGGTGTTGGAGGGAGACACAAGAGGGAGGGGATATGGGGATATACATATGCATATAGCTGATTCATTTTGTTATACAGAAACTAACACAACATTATAAAGCAATTATACTCCAATAAAGATGTTAAAAAACAAGTTTCACAAGGGAAGGATAAATAAAATGGGACGACATTGACATGTGAAGAAATAATGGCTGAGAATTTTCAAGTCTAATAAAACCTATTGGTGGTCAAATAAAAGAAGCTCAATGAATACCAATCTGGACAAGTAAAAAAGAAAGCACACCTAGACTTATAATAGTCAAACAACTAAAAACAAAAGATAAAGAGAAAAATCTTAAAAACAAATAAACAAGGAGAAATTACCTTAAGGAAACAACAATTAAAATGATGGCTAACTTCTCAACAGTAACAATGGATACCAGACACTGGAAGACAATAAAAAGACAACTTACAAAGATGGAAAATAACTGCAAACTTAGAATTCAATATTGAGCAAAAATATCTATCAAAATTGAAGATAAAATATAGATGTTCCCAAACAAAGCCTGAAAGAATTTGTCACAGCTGATCCACAGTACAAGAAAGTTCTTTTGGATGAAGGGAAATTATCCCAGATGGAAGCACAAAGATGCAAGAAGTAATAAACAAACAGTACAAAAGGGAAATTTGAAAGACTCGGTACTGCCTAAAGCAGCAATGTAACAATATTTTAGATGTTTATGAAATACACAGAAATAGGAGAGGGATTCGTTAAGTGTCTCTCAAAATTATTACATATTAGAGAAGTGCAAAATAAACTCTAAGAAACCCTTACACACCATCAGACTGACTAAAATTCAAAAGGCTGACAGTATCAATGTTGATTAGGAATTGGTATATAAAGCAACAGAACTCTTCTACCTTACTGACAGCAGTGTAAATTAGTATGTATTTACATATGTATTTGGCAGTATGTATCTATTAAAGCTAAACTAAAACCTATCCTGTGATTCAGTGATTTTACTCAGATATGAAGTATGTAAAAATTCATTAAGCTTACACTGAAGACTTGTGTACATTACAGTACATAAGTCATATCTTTTTTTTTTTTTTTTTTTTTTTGCGGTACGCGGGCCTCTCACCGCTGTGGCCTCTCCCGCTGCGGAGCACAGGCTCCGGACGCGCAGGCTCAGCGGCCACGGCTCACGGGCCCAGTCGCTCCGCGGCATGTGGGATCCTCCCGGACCGGGGCACGAACCCGCGTCCCCTGCATCGGCAGGCGGACTCTCAACCACAGCGCCACCAGGGAAGCCCCATAAGTCATATCTTAATTAAGAAAACTTAGATCACATATATGAAAAATAATGATAAGAAAGCAATAAAATTATAATAGCCCAGTAGAAAATTAGGCAAAGAATAGGAAGGTAGAGAAAAACAAATGGCTTATAAACATGAAAATATGCTCAACTTCATTCATCAAGTTAAAATTAAAATAGCAAAAAGATACTTTAGACAATTTCAGTTGGTTTCTTACACTTGTAAGTTTCTTACACTTTCTTACACAAGAGTCCTGACAAGTAGATTTGTAAAAGTATGCCAAGACATAATTATGTATGAGAATGCTCACTTCAGTATTGTCCATAAAAATAAAAGATTAGAAACAACCTAAATGTTCACCAAGTTTGAATCATTTACATAAATCATTGTACTTTGATATAGTGGAATAACTATGTAACCATTAAAATAATAAAGTAGGTATATTTGAGTTTCTATGGAAATATCACTAAGATATATTAAGGGAAAAGGGTAATTTTATAACATCAAGCAGAATATGATCCCAACTATATAAAAACTTAAAATGTATGTGGTATAATAATAACAGGTTATTTTTAGGGAACAGGAACTAAAGATTGAGAATGGAGGGAGACAACAATTTTTATTTTATATTTCCATGTACTATTTGAAATTTTTTATGTTCATTTCACTTACATTTTAAAACTAAGCAAGGAGAACATATCTGAATCCTAGCCCAAATACTAGCCCCCAAACTCAAATTGCTAGAAAATTAAGTGATGAAACAAATGTTCACAAATGACTGTAAATCAAGATTTCTAAAGGAAGTAAAGAATCAAACTACAGAGCTCTTGATGTTTAAAATGAGTAATTTTTCATTGCAAGTGGCTGTAATGCCAGCAAGTATTTGGTGTGGGTGATATATTGAGAATACAGAGAGAATAACAGTAAAGAGAGACAGCTGGATCTAAAATGTTTACAAATCCCTTCCAAAGGCAAGGCATGTTTGTAACAATTTTAAAAACACAAATGCTAACAATGGGTAAAAATAATATAGTAACTATTCACATAAAATACAAGGATTACTTCATATTTTCCAAATCTTTGCTGAAAGTAGTAATCATACAAACATAAAATAATCCTAAAATAACTTAAACTCATAAAAATTTTACTTGGACTTTCCATTTCTCATATTTGATCTCATATCAATTCCAACATTGCTTATGATTTATAATGATAAAAATTTCATAGTCATAATTTACACGTCTTTCTTTATGACTTTAGGGACAAAAAAGGAGAATTAGGCTAATTAAACTTTATAAAACAATTAGTGATGCATGTCTCAGCACTTATGTTTATAACGTTTATTAACATACCAATTGTGACTAAAGAGAAAGTGTTATCTGCATGCTAAATACTTAATGACAAGTTTAAAAAGTACAATATCTACAATATAAGTATTTCACTACAAAATTAAATATCTTCCAATTTTATTCTCAGTTCAGACTTTTTGAGTGGACATGTTATTTAAAATATCCTGTCAAAGATCCTTACAAAATTGAAGTTGATGCCATACATTTTACGTATAATTAATTTTGAAAAATAGACAGCAACTTTCCACAATAAATATTGATTGATAAACTGTGTATAAAAATATTTCATTCAATATAAAAACCCATGAAAACAATTTCTTAATGTTCATACAAATGCAAGTAACAATATTTCAGTTCTAAAGCAGTCTGTTGTATTCTAAGCTGCTCTCCCAACATCATGATGAGGTACAGGAACACTTTCCAGCTTTAAACAATTGTTCAAGAAGGAGTAAAACTACTCACTTACCCAGTTTCTTTTTATAAACAGTTCTTCACATTTTTGGTAACTATGTTTAAATTTTTTTCTCAAATGTGGCTTCTTTTAATCATAATAGAGTGGACAATTTTAATTTTGTGTTTTAAAATTTGAGAATGTGTTTTCTCAATAGTAAACACTTTAGAAGAGTCTGTAACTATCAAGATGACCCTTGGAAGATGAAAGGTAGAACACATTTCTTTTAAAAACTACAGGAAATAATTTAGAGAGAGGTTTTTTTTCAGGCAAGTCTACGTGACATATGGTTGCAGTATGTCTTGATTCATTTAGCACGTCGTCCAAGCCCACGGGAGACCCGTGGGCACAACTCTTACAGCCTAATCTTTATATTGTGCCAACGAAAGTAGCTTTGGAATCTGGTATCAATTTGTGGAGGAAGTTTATCTTCTGTCAACTTATGAGTAGTTAAAATGGATATTCCTAAGAGAATATGACCATATGTTTGATATATGGAAAGAGGGAGTTGGTTTCATTGGAAATGGATGAGAGGAGGTAGAAGAATGTCATGCTTAGGGTCATAAAACCTTATTATAGGTCCAGGATCACCCACTGGTTTGGGACTTTCATCCAGGTCTTTTTACTACTCGAGACTAGGTTTAAAAATAAAAGACTATCTGTTCCTATTCCTCTTGTCACTATGTAGCTCATCTCTAAATGGGAACACAGGGCTCCAATAGGAGGCCCCTATTCATACTGATGTGTATCTCGTCTTCTTTCTTCTTCTTTGTTCTTGGGGGCTTTAACCTAGGACATCTATAATCTCATTAACCCTGACAAATGATTTATCTTCAAACAATCTGTTTAAACTTGAAGCCATAGCTCAAATTATTAATTTCTGAGTTGATTTTCATGAAGCTCAGATTTAGAGAGACTGATTCACAGCTTGTGTTGCAATTTTAGGCCTTTAAATGAAATACTCAAAATTCCAGATTTATCCTAAGTTTAAAAGTCCAAACCTATATTTCAGCTCCTCTCTCCCTTAAAATTTTTTTTTTACAGAATCTCTGCAAAGAAATGGAGAATATCTAACCAAACTGAAGTACAAAATATTCTAAATTTTCATCTAAATGGTAATTTTCATAAAGACCCAATAATATACAGTAATACATACAGTGAAATGAACTTTTGAAAGTGAAAATCAGAGCCCTAGCACACTGACAGTAAATATGATCTAAATTTATATATACCAATAGGCCAGACTGCACCACTTCAACCTGCTCTATGAAAAGAAAGTCCCTTGGAATTTCAGTTTCTGAAATGTTTTTGTTTGTTTTGGTAACTGAAGCTGCACCAGAATGGTATCAGTGATCTCAGGTTTAAGGTGCTGTCACAAAATTCCTTTAACTCAGACCTGCAGCACTACGGTGGTCCTGGGATGTCTGAATTCACTACAGAGTACACAGAGCATGGCAAAACCTTGGGCTGACTGGAACATTTATCAGTTTCTCTTCCCTGTTGTTCTGGGTCCCACACCACAGGAGAATGGGAGGATGTCATATCTCAGAGGACTTGCTGAGTGTTTAATCTCTAATTATATGCAGAATGGGGCAAAATGTAATTTTCTATCTATGTATATTCTGTGAGCAGTATTAAAAATAATGGTCAATTTTACTAAAATTTCAATACATGTAATAATTCTGTTTCTGAAACTATAAATCACTGAAAAATCATTGAAAAAAATTTTTTCTCTTTGTATAGAATTATTCAGTGAGTTGATATGGGTCCTCTACCTTTCTCTTGTAAGAGAGTCACTGGTTGAGTGTGTGAGATCCTGAGATACCTCAACAATACTTGTGTCATGAAACAGCTTTATTGATTTCTAGTTGGCAAATGATCATGAAAGGTGTGAAAAAATATCTATCAGTTGGGGTCTGAACAGCTCATTTCATATGGTCACAACTGGAATAGAGAAAGGGGGAGGATTTTGTTTATGGTAATAGTAAATCAGTGGAATCCTCTCTCAGTCTAAGTATGAAACTAGTGATGTTTAACAACTCATAGGAATATTTTTGAGGACTGAAGTATTTATTTTGACGATACTGATAATCTTGAAATTCTTATTGCCATTGAGCAACTATCTCTGCAGGTTTCTTAATTTAGTTTGCTGTTCAATATGCTGTCTGGGTTTTCTTGCCGTACCAAGAACTGAAATAAACAATAAAGTCTCTAAAGGCAAAGACAACATCTGCGTAATTCTCACTTAATTTTCATCCAGTGTTATATTTCTACTTAATAAATTTTATTTGATTACAAGTCAGTTTTTTTTAATGGATGATAATGTAAGGTATGGGTTAAAAACATAATCACTAGCATTCAAAAGATCCGGGTTTATATATGGATTCCACTAACTCTGTGACCTTGGGCAAATTACTTAATCTTCTAATCTTTAAAAGGAATGTAATAGTAGTACATGTCTCATACAATTATTTCAATAATTAATTGAGCTAAAGTATGGAAAATATTAGCACAGTGGTTGATTTATATACAGGAAGAATGCTCAGTGAGGAAAAAAACAATGTACATGCAAGTGGGAATGGGGAAGATGATTCCAGAGTGATACACAGTAACATTTAGCAGTCTAACTGTAGCAGAAAGTGAGCATTTCAACATCTTTTATAGAGAAGAGGTGAAGCAGACATTATGTTTTCACAAGGGCTTGTGTTCTCATCAAAATACTTGTTGTGGGTATCACCATTCTAACAGGTAGTTTCATTCTATGGTACAGATCTTAGATTTGATACATAAACATTTGTTTCTTGTATATCTTCACAAGTATATCCCCTAGACCAGGGCTAAATCATCTATCTGCAACATTCAGTTGAGTGCCTACCACAGAGTAAGTACTCAGGGAAAATATGTGAAATCGAAACATCTTCAAATCACACAGTCTAGTAGCACAAAATACAAATACATTGCACACTTTTAAAATGCACAAGGATGCCTATTAGGTATAATTGTGTGTATGTGTAAATTAGTGCACAGAAAAGACAACTCAAGGTAAAATAACCACACCCTTGAAAATACAGTTACATTTCACAAGTGTTAGTGTGAAGTGTTCTTTCAGATGTGAGTGTAATTCAGATGACTAGCTGTTTCCACATGGGTTCAATGTTCAAAGAAAATAGTACTGTTGGGTTTACGGCTAGCTAGACACAAGCCACTGGAGACCTTCCCAAGGTGCTGATTAATCATTATAAGAGTCGGTCTACACTGCTAGGCTCTTGAAGGCTTTCTCACATTTTTTGTCTATATTACTGAGTGAGGACAAACAGATACCATTAGTTTTGAAACAATCATTTTCAAATTTGCCTCTGACAGTTTTCTTTTCTCTCCCCTAACCAACACTATAGTGGAATATATTACCCTTCATATGACTCATTACATCATAAATCTGAGATGTGTCTGGAATGAAATTAGACAGTTAGGTCACACATCTTGTTTTCTACTATTTTCTGAGTCCGAGTAGAACAAGTCTGAAATTGAGGTATGTAAGATACAAAAGTCTTCTGATCAGAAGTTCCTAAATTGAAGTTATTTTCTACAAGGTGTGAGCAACTGTCCTGGAGGATTCTGATGTCGGTGAATAAACAGTGGGATGGGAATGGGGACAACACTCTTGACTCATCAGTCAAAAGCACATCACTCTCTCTCTTTTTGATTGAAGTGACTCCTAAATAATAGACAGACCTTTCGTCATGATTTTCTTCAGGGAAATTTCCCTCGAGTTTCAAAAGTTCATCCAATCCTCCTGAGAATGGAAGGTGTGGTGAAATTATATTGGGATGCTGATCTGATAATATAAAAAATGCCTGGGTTTCTATCTCCCATGAGTTATTAGAGAAAGAATCCTTAGGTAGAGAATTGTTGCTAGAGAAGCATTTGCTGACTGCGCTATTTACAAGCCTTTGCTCTTCCTCAGTTTCACCTGATTTAGAGTTGCTGAGCAGGGTGGCATATTTAACAGAGGGTTGTCTCCTACTTTCCTCCTCACAGGTTATCTCTGTGCTCTCAACCTCAGAGAAGTGAGCACTGTTGCATTGGTCACTAATACAAATAGAACCCTTTTCAAGATCCCGAGTCATCAAAAGTAGAGAGACTGTAGTTGGTGGTACCATCTCATCTTTATTTTTCCATGATGTATCAACACTGATATCTTCTGAAATGGTTTCAGGCTCCAAAAGAAGAGGACCAAATGTCACTGATTCTGTATGCTTGATAAAAAGATGCTCAAATGTTTCTGGCTAAAAGAAAAGACATATTTTAATACTCAATTGTGTTCATTTTTTTTCTTTTTGCTTCACTGTGATATCATGGAAGAAATAGAAGTGTGAAAGGTTAATACTAAAGGATATAAGTCAAGCACAAATTAACTGGTTTTGGTCTGAAATAAACAGATCAAAAATCATAAGGGAGAGGCAGTATAAGATAGTGTTTAAAAGTGGGATGAGACAGACGTGAGTCATTCTGTTTCTATGACCACGGACAAGTACATTAACCTCTCTGCCTTTCAGTTTCCTCATCTGTAAAATTGTGTTCAATATTTACTTCATGGTGTTGTGCAAGGAATAAATTAGATAGTGTCTGAAAGTGCTTAGCTCTCAATAAAGATTGGTTACTGTAATTAGAAAGTGCTATCTTCAGAAGAATTCCTAATATTTTATAGCAAATTACACTTCCATGAACTAGAAAATTTAACCCAAGTTTAAAAAGTAAATTGATATAAAATTGAATGAGCAAAACAACTTGTCTAAAGATAGCTAAAATAAGTACTCCATGACATAAGATATGATATGAAGGTAAACTATATGTGGCCTTATCTGCCTTACATCATACTAAAAATCTGTTTATGACTATCAGAAAGTAAGAACTAAGAATATCTGTTTGTGAAAACAATGAAGGTGAAAGAGATGATCATAGCCTTTTAAATTACCATTCCTTATAAATAACTTCATATAAAAATACAAACTATAGGACATGTGGAATGAAGACAAAGATGCAAAACAAATGCACATCATATTTTTTATAAGAACAGTGGTTACATCACAACAAAAAATTCTGCCAAGCAGCTACAAGCTAGAATCTGTGCATAAAAAAAGCTCAACTCATACAATGTAAACACGTTGAAAAAATAAATGCAAAATAAAAAATACTGTAGACACATCACATTAAAAAATTAACACAACTAAATGAAGTGCTATAGAAAATGTGCTCAAGTTTTGTTACACATATAATTAAACTTTTGAATTTTACAATTTTTAAACTAATAGAATGAATTCAGATTTATTGCTTGAAATAATATAACCAACTATTCTTCATAATGGCAAATATATTCCATATAAAAACACAACTCATTTAACATAGTTTTGAACTCTTAAATGAAATATATTGGTGATTATAGCCATAAAGGAATAAATATATGAAACACCAAATATAATGGAATAGACTTATACAGATATTAAAATACTGCATAATAACAAATACTATATTAACACAACCTTTTCTCTTATTCTATGAACATAGTATGTGAAGAGAAAACTGCTCCTGTGCCTATTTTCTTTCTGACAGAAATCTATTAGATTTATAATTTCCTTCAAATATTTTCTTGCTTATTTTGTGTTTCTTAAGGTTTTGACTACATATGTAGAGAATTTCTTAAAATTTAAAGTAACCTAGAAATTAAGATCTCCAAATAAAGGAATGTCATGCTATCAACATGAAAACAAAAAATACAAATAGCACATAGCATACAGTCAAACTCACAGCTGTTCTTCAAATGACGTGTTTGGCATATTTCATGCCCTCTAAAACTTCATAATTGGTAACTAATTATTATGTCAAATAATTTACATGTCTTCAAATGCATTTGATGAAAGATTTCACTAATAATTAAGAAATCACATATCCATATATTATTAAAGTATATTTTATAAATGGGTCACAAACATTTATTAAAAGTATGCTTATTAAAAAATCATTTCAATCACCATATGCATCTAACTTTTCAAGATTTTAGAACAGTCTGGAAGCATATTGAATATGTATTCAGCTGGTAAGAATTAAAGAATATCCTTTCATATTTTCACACTTCAATTTTACATTACAATGATGTCTATTAAAAGTCAGTGAAGGGGGAAAGGACACATTCTTCCTGATTTTTGGAGTTTTTTTTTTTAGATTCAAATCAAACTATGAATGAAATCTAAATGTAAGTAATATATATGTAGCCTAAATCTGAGTTATTTGGGTTCATCAAACAGAGGCTTTGGTTTATTCTGAATGTGAGCAATATACCACACAAGTTAAATTCATAGAAATAGCAGGTGGTCTTTTTTTCAGGTAGAAAAGTCCTATGTTTGCCTTGGACTAGTTCTAAAAACTCCAGAGAGTCTCTTTTTTTGCATCACTGCCCACTTACCTGACTGCCAGAAGCTTTGGGTGGTTCAGTGCAAATAAATTAAATTTAGTAAAGAATTTCATGAGGAGGTTGAATTGGAGGCTGATGTGTTTTCTGATCTGGTCAGTCTGACCTGGATATGTCAGGTCATCCTGGTACAAACTGTAACTTCTACTGGCCTTTGACCAGAACAAACTGTCTTTCTTTGAACTGAAATGGAAGTTAGCACTTAAGCCATTTTTAAGGCTATTGAAAATGAAAATTCCCATATTGATCAAAGTTAGACATACATAAAAGCTATCAATATAAGACATTCAAAAGAATACCCAAATGGGTCAGTTTATAGGCTGAAGTGTCTAAAAGAATATAAAATGGAAAATTTTGGACATAAAATATGAACTAAATATTTTGACTGCATTCTATATTTAGAGCCATTGTATTTGCAAAGCTATGTGTCAGAAGTTGCAGTTTTCACCTAGTCACAGCATAGTCTACTATATATTTGATGATGTCTAATAAATCTGTGGTAAGAGCAACAGTCATAATTCTTTAATGTTTTATGACCAAATGACAAATCAAAAGCTAGATATCATAAATATTACTTGTTAAACTTTAGATGACTTGAAAAGTAATCATACATCCAAACTGAATTAGACTCAGACGTATACCTTGACCCCAAATTTACCCATCTATTTTAAGTTCTAAATCAACATAATCCACCATATTTTAGTTCTCAATAGTTCCACCAAAATTTTTTAGATTGTCTCCCCTTCTTCAAAATGTAAAAATCTTCTAATACTCTATAGAATGTTGGGAAGTTGGTAGATTGGGTTCATCTGTAGTGATCATGATTAGACTTCAAAGAATGTCCATTCTCTGTTCAGATAAAATAAAACAAAATAAGAAAGAAAAATAAAAAAATCACTCAGAAAGCAAAAGATAAAAGATTTCAAAAAGATGTTCTGTCAAGCATGAGTTCTGGATTATAAATTCTTGTGTTATACTACAGTAATGCATGTTTTTAGGAAAAGATAAAATTCTGAATTAAGGTGGCCTCTTGCGTTTTCTTAATGCATGCCCTAATATCACACTCTAAGGACAGCCTTAATGATCCCAGAAAAGGAAAAACTATAGAGGAATAACAGAATAAGTAGAATGAGGAAAAACAAAGAGCTGGAAAAATAAAAAGGAAGTAGAGGAACAGCACTATTAAAGAGTTTGGAAGAAGAAAGAGTAAAAGAGTGTATCTCTGAAAACAAATATTTAAACATTAAAAGAAAGAAGAGTTGAAATAGTGAAGAAGAATAGAATGACAGAATCATTATCATGATTTTTTAAATCTAGAGAAATGTTCTAAGAAATCATCTGGTCCACATTTCTCCCTTTTTATAGACAAAGCAATCAAGGCTTAAAGTTGCACAGCTAATTATAGCAGAGTGAGGCCCCTGACTTTTTTTCTACTCCAACAAGCTTTCTATAATACAATGGAAGATGAAAAGATATTCCAAACACAAGTAGGGAGGAGAACATGTTGTTTTGCTTTTTCTATTTGTTGTCATAGATTTGAGCTGATTAAATTCATCCTCTCTTCTGGTTCCTTATAACCCAAGGGCATATATATAGACATTAAGAAGAACAAGAAAATAGAGAAAACTGAAGTCATATTTTAGGGAAGTGAAATATATACTTCTAAGCCCAGTCATGTGCCCTTCTAGAAAGAACTTCTTACTCAAAGCTGCACCAGCTCTTCTACACTTCTGTAAAGCCATTCTAGCAATTTCAGGGATGCTCTGCCTCAGATCCATGAGAATGGTGTTCTGGGAGCTTGTGGGTTGCTGAGCTTCTTATTTGGAGAGCTAGAACAGGCTGAGGAATCTAGGATGGTCTTTGAACCACAAAAAAAATATCCATTTGTTTTTAGATTTAACACTCTAAAGTAGGGTGTTAAGTGGAGTACACTCTTATGGAAATAGTCATAAATGTAGACAACAAAGGAGCAGGGATAGACTCCCCCCACCTCAAATATAGATGGCTTGGATTTAGAGGAAGAAAGTAATATTTTAGGCAAAAATGCTAAAGAAAAAGGTAAAACAAAAACAAATTGGCTACAGTCTTTTAAACACTGTGAAATATGAATTAGAAGAAAAGCAAGGTTATTGACTCACTGCAATACATTTTCCTACCACAAGAATTCAACCTTTGTTTAAAATTTTTATTTTTATCCTCTTTAAAAGCTTTTTAAGAGATTCTGATTTTTTCATTTATTTTATTGAAGTATAATTGATTTACAATGTTCTTAAAGATTCTGATTTCTAAAGTATCATGAGAAATGGTGTAGAGAAGTATTCTGGCTCAAGCTGTCTTATCTCTGTAGAGACTCTGTTAGGATGAAAGTACATGAATAAATCAAATATATACCCACAACAAAGAAGATAGTCTGAGAAGGTTAAGAGGTTATGAGATTTTGAATTTCTAAAAGATGGAAAACCGAAGGAGATGAACAAAGGAAGCTGCAGAGCAGAATATCTCCAGAGTGGGCTATAGCTGAAAAAGACAGTTTGCCCTGTTGAATACAGTGGAGATGGGAGGGAGGGCAGTGGGGGGGGGGGGGGGGGGGGGGGTGAAAAAATGGAAGGTAAAAACACAGGAAGAAATGAGACCTTTGGCTGAAAACTGGAAACTCTGCATATGAATGGGGCTCTTCTAACTCTACTGCACAGGGAAGAGCCACACCCAAATTGAGGTTTTATTCTCAAAAGTAATTAAGAAATTATCTGGGGAGGAGACCTTCAAGATAGCAGAAGAGTAAGATGTGGAGATCACCTTCCTCCCCACAAATACATCAGAAATACATCTACATGTGGAACAACTCCTACAGAACACCTATTGAACGCTGGCAGAAGACCTCAGACTTCCCAAAAAGCAAGAAACTCCCCACGTACCGGGATAGGGCAAAACAAAAAAGAAAAAAGCAGACAAAAGGATAGGGATGGGACCTGCACCAGTGGGAGGGAGCTGTGAAGGGGGAAAGTTTTCCACACACTAGAAGCCCCTTCACTGGCGGAGACGGGGGCGGGGGGGGGGGGAGGGGGGCGGGGGGAAGCTTCAGAGCCATGGAGGAGAGCGCAGCAACAGGGATGCAGAGGGCAAAGCGGAGAGATTCCCGCACAGAGGATCGGTGCCGACCAGCACTCACCAGCCCGAGAGGCTTGTCTGCTCACCCGCCGGGGCGGATGGGGGCTGGAAGGTTAGGCTCTGGCTTCGGAGGTCGGATCCCAGGGAAAGGACTGGGGTTGGCGGCGTGAACACAGCCTGAAGGGGGCTAGTGCGCCACAGCTAGCTGGGAGGAAGTACAGGAAAAAGTCTGGACCTGCCGAAGAGGCAAGAGACAATAGTTTCAGGGTGCACGAGGAGAGGGGATTCAGAGGACCGCCTAAACGAGCTCCAGAGACGGGCTCGAGCTGCGGCTATCAGCGCAGACCCCAGAGACGGGCATGAGATGATAAGGCTGCTACTGCAGCCACCAAGAAGCCTGTGTGCAAGCACAGGTCACTATCCACACCTCCCCTCCGGGGAGCCTGTGCAGCCGCTACTGCCAGGGTCCCGTGATCCAGTCACAACTTCCCCGGCAGAACACACGGCACGCCTCAGGCTAGGGCAATGTTATGTCAGTCTCTGCGGCCGCAGGCTTGCCCCGCATTCCGTACCTCTCCCTCCCCCAATCCTGAGTGAGCCAGAGCCCTCGAATCAGCTGCTCCTTCAACCCCGTCCTGTCTGAGCGAAGAACACACGCCCTCAGGCGACCTACATGCAGAGGCGAGGCCAAATCTAAAGCTGAGCCCATGGGTGCTGTGCGAACAAAAAACAGAAAGGGAAATCTCTCCCCAGCCTCAGGAGTAGTGGATTCAATCTCCACAATCAACTTGATGTACCCTGCATCTGTGGAATACCTGAATAGACAATGAATCACTCCAAAATTGAGGCAGTGGACTTTGGGAGCAACTGTAGATTTGGGGTTTGCTTTCTGCATCTAATGTGTTTCTGGTTTTATATTTAACTTGGTGTAGTATTTCGAATTTATTATCATTGGTAGATTTCTTTATTGATTTGGTTGCTCTCTCCCTCCTTTTTTTTTAATATAGTTTGTATATATTTTTTCCTTTTTCTCTGTTTGTGACTGTGTATGTGTACGCTTCTTTGTGTGATTTTGTCTGTATATCTTTGCTTTTACCATGTGTCCTAGTGTTCGGCCCGTTTTTGGTTTTTTTTTTTTTTTTTTAAGTATAGATTTTAGCACTTGTTATAATTGGTGGATTGGTTTTTTGGTTTGGTTGCTCTCTTCTCTTTTTTTTTTTTCTCTTTTTTAAATTACTTTTTAATTTTTTTATTTTAATAATTATTTTTTATTTTAATAACTTTATTTTCTTTCTTTTTTTCTTCCTTTTCTTCTGAGCCATGAGGCTGACAGGGTCTTGGTGCTCTGGCCGGGGGACAGGCCTGTGCCTCTGAGGTGGGAGAGACGAGCTCAGGACATGGGTCCACCAGAGACCTCCTGGCTCCACGTAATATCAAATGGCGAAAGCTCTCCCAGAGATCTCTATCTAAACGTTAAGACCCAGCCCCACTCAACGACCAGCAAGCTACAGTGCTGGACACCATATGCCAAACAACTAGCAAGACAGGAACACAATCCCACCCATTATCAGAGAGGCTGCCTAAAATAATAATAAGGTCACAGACACCCCAAAACACACCACTAGACACGGAACTGCCCACCAGAAAGACAAGATACAGCCGCATCCACCAGAACACAGGCACTAGTCCCCTCCACCAGGAAGCCTACACAACCCACTGAACCAGCCTTAGCCACTGGGGGCAGACACCAAAAACAACGGGAACTACAAACCTGCAGCCTGTGAAAAGGAGATGCCAAACACAGTAAGTAAAGCAAAATGAGAAGACAGAGAAATACACAGCAGATGAAGGAGCAACGTAAAAACCCACCAGACCAAACAAATGTAGAGGAAATAGGTAGTCTACCTGAAAAATAATTCAGAGTAATGATAGTAAAGATGAACCAAAATCTTGGAAATAGAATAGAGAAAATACAAGAAACATTTAACAAGGACCTAGAATAACTAAAGAGCAAACAAACAATGATGAACAACACAAAAAATGAAAATAAAATTCTCTAGAAGGAATCAATAGCAGAATAACTGAGGCAAAAGAACGGATAAGTGACCTGGAAGATAAAATAGTGGAAATAGCTACTGCAGAGCAGAATAAAGAAAACAGAATGAAAAGAATTGAGGACAGTCTTAGAGACCTCTGGGACAACATTAAATGCACCAATATTCAAATTATAGGGGTGCCAGAAGAAGAAGAGAAAAAGAAAGGGACTGAGAAAATATTTGAAGAGATTATAGTTGAAAACTTCCCTAATATGGGAAAGGAAATAGTTAATCCAGTCCAGGAAGCACAGCGAGTCCCATACAGGATAAATGCAAGGAGAAAAACACCAAGACACTTATTAATCAAACTTCAAAAATTAAATACAAAGAAAAATATTAAAAGCAGCAAGGGAAAAACAACAAATAACATACAAGGGAATCCCCATAAGGCTAACAACTGAAATTTCAGCAGAAACTCTGCAAGCCAGAAGCGAGTGGTAGGACATATTTAAAATGATGAAAGGGAAAAACCTACAACCAAGATTACTCTACCCAGCAAGGATCTCATTCAGATACAGCATAGAAATTAAAACCTTTACAGACAAGCAAAAGCTAAGAGAATTCAGCACCACCAAACCAGCTTTACAACAAATGCTAAAGGAACTTCTCTGGGCAGGAAACACAAGAGAAGGAAAAGACCTACAAAAACAAACCCCAAACAATTAATAAAATGGTAATAGGAACATACATATTGATAATTACCTTAAATGTAAATGGATTAAATGCTCCCACCAAAAGACACAGACTGGCTGAATAGATACAGAAACAGGACCCATATATATGCTGTCTAAAAGAGACCCACTGCAGGCCTAAGGACACATACACTGAAAGTGAGGGGATGGAAAAAGATATTCCATGCAAATGGAAATCAAAAGAAAGCTGGAGTAGCAATTCGCATATCAAAAACATAGACTTTAAAAGAAAGACTATTACAAGAGACAAAGAAGGACACCACATAACGATCAAGGGATCGATCCAAGAAGAAGATATAACAATTGTAAATATTTATGCACCCAACATAGGAGCACCTCAATACATAAGGCAAATACTAACAGCCATAAAAGGGGAAATCGACAGTAACACATTCATAGTAGGGGACTTTAACACCCCACTTTCACCCATGGACACATCATCCAAAATGAAAATAAATAAGGAAACATGAGCTTTAAATGATACATTAAACAAGATGGACTTAATTGATATTTATAGAACATTCCATCCCAAAACAACAGAATACACTTTCTTCTCAAGCGCTCATGGAACATTCTCCAGGATAGATGATATTTGGGTCATAAATCAAGCCTTGGTAAATTTAAGAAAATTGAAATCATATCAAGTATCTTTTCCACCCACAATGCTATGAGACTAGATATCAATTACAGGAAAAAAATCCATACAAAATACAAAAACATGGAGGCTAAACAATACACTACTAAATAACCAAGAGATCACTGAAGAAATCAAAGAGAAAATCAAAAAATACCTAGAAACAGATGACAATGAAAACAGGATGACCCAAAACCTATGTGATGCAGCAAAAACAGTTCTAACAGAGAAGTTTGTAGCAATACAACCCTACCTCAAGAAACAACAAACATCTCAAATAAACAACCTAACCCTACACCTAAGAGAAAGAAGAACAAAACACCCCCAAAGTTAGCAGAAGGAAAGAAATCATCATAAAGATCAGATCTGAAATAAATGATAAAGAAATGAAGGAAACGACAGCAAAGATCAATGAAACTAAAAGCTGGTTCTTTGAGAAGATAAACAAAATTGATAAACCATTAGCCAGACGCATCGAGAAAAAAAGGGAGAAGACTCAAGTCAACAGAATTAGAAATGAAAAAGGAGAAATAACAACCAACACTGCAGAAACACAAAGGATTATGAGAGATTACTACAAGCAACTATATGCCAATAAAATGGACAACCTGGAAGAAATGGACAAATTCTTAGAAAAGCACAACCTTCCGAGACTGAATCAGGAAGAAATCGAAAACATAAACAGACCAATCACAAGCACTGAAATTGAGATTGTGATTAAAAATCTTCCAACAAACAAAAGCCCAGGACCAGATGGCTTCACAGGCGAATTCTATCAAACATTTAGAGAAGAGCCAACACTAATCCTTCTCAAATTCTTCTGAAATAGAGCAGAGGGAGGAACAATCCAAAACTCATTCGACAAGGCCACCATCACCCTGATACCAAAACCAGACAAAGATGTCACAAAGAAAGAAAACTACAGGCCAATATCACTGTTGAACATAGATGCAAAATCCTCAACAAAATACTAGTAAAGAGAATCCAACAGCACATTAAAAGGATCATACACCATGATCAAGTGGGGTTTATCCAAGGAATGCAAGGATTCTTCAATATATGCAAATCAATCAATGCAATAAACCATATTAACAAATTGAAGGAGAAAAACCATATGATCATCTCAATAGATGCAGAGAAAGCTTTCGACAAAATTCAACACCCATTTATAATAAAAACTCTCCAGAAAGTAGGCATGCAGGGAACTTACCTCAACATAATAAAGGCCATATATGACAAACCCACAGCCAACATCGTTCTCAATGGTGAAAAACTGAAACCATTTCCTCTAAGATTAGGAACAAGACAAGGCTGTCCACTGTCACCACTATTATTCAACATAGTTTTGGAAGTTTTAGCTACAGTAATCAGACAAGAAAAAGAAATAAAGGAATCCAAATCGGAAAAGAAGAAGTAAAACAGTCACTGTTTGCAGATAACATGATACTATACATAGAGAATCCTAAAGATGCTATCAGAAAACTACTAAAGCTAATCAGTGAATTTGGTAAAGTAGCAGGATACAAAATTAATGCACAGAAATCTCTTGCATTCCTATACACTAATTATGAAAAATCTGAAACAGAAATTAAGCAAACACTCACATTTACCATTGCTACAAAAAGAACAAAATACCTAGGAATAAACTTACCTAAGGAGACAAAAGACCAGTATGTAGAAAACTCTAAGACACTGATGAAAGAAATTAAAGATGATACAAACAGATGGAGAGATATACCATGTTCTTGGATTGGAAGAATCAACATTGTGAAAATGACTCTACTAACCAAAGCAATCTACAGATTCAATGCA
Source organism: Tursiops truncatus (assembly GCF_011762595.2). Taxonomy (NCBI): domain Eukaryota; kingdom Metazoa; phylum Chordata; class Mammalia; order Artiodactyla; family Delphinidae; genus Tursiops; species Tursiops truncatus. Next base: position 127,723,266 of record NC_047034.1, read on the forward strand.
TTCCTTATCAAACTACCAATGGCATTTTTCAATGAACTAGAACAAAAAATTTCACAATTTGTTTGGAAACACAAAAGACCCCGAATAGCCAAAGCAATCTTGAGAAAGAAAAACGGAGCTGGAGGAATCAGGCTCCCTGACTTCAGACTGTACTACAAAGCTACAGTAATCAAGACAGTATGGTACTGACACAAAAACATAAAGATAGATCAATGGAACAGGATAGAAAGCCCATAGATAAACCCACGCACATATGGTCACCTTATCTTTGATAAAGGAGGCAGGAATGTACAGTGGAGAAAGGACAGCCTCTTCAATAAGTGGTGCTGGGAAAACTGGACAGCTACATGTAAAAGAATGAAATTAGAACACTCTCTAACACCGTACACAAAATCAACACAAAATGGATTAAAGACCTAAATGTAAGGCCAGACACTATCAAACTCTTAGAGGAAAACACAGGCAGAACACTCTATGACATAAATCATAGCAAGATCCTTTTTGACCCACCTCCTAGTGTAATGGAAATAGAAACAAAAAAACCCAAATGGGACCTAATGAAACTTAAAAGCTTTCACACAGCAAAGCACACCATAAACAAGACCAAAAGACAACCCTCAGAATGGGAGAAAAGGAGCTACAGAGACGGGCACGAGCCGCAGCTAAAACCATGGACCCCAGAGACGGGTGGGAGACGCTAAGGCTGCTGCTGCCGCCACCAAGGGGCCTGTGTGCAAGCACAGGTCACTATCCACACCCCTCTTCAGGGGAGCCAGTGCAGCCCGCCACTGCCAGGTTCCCGGGATCCAAGGACAACTTCCCCGGGAGAACGCATGGCGGGACTCAGGCTGGTGCAACGTCATGCCGGCCTCTGCCGCCACAGGCTCGCCCATCACTCCGTGCCCCTCCCTTCCCCCTGGCCTGAGTGAGCCAGAGCCCCGAATCAGTGGCTCCTTTAACCCCGTCCTGTCTGAACAAAAAACAGACGCCCTCCAGCGACCTACACACAGAGGCGGGGCCAAATCCAAAGCTGAGCCCCTGGGAGCTGTGAGAACAACGAAGAGAAAGGGAAATATCTCCCAGCAGCCTCAGAAGCAGCGGATTAAAGCTCCACAATCAACTTGATGTACCCTGCATCTGTGGAATACATGAATAGACAACGAGTCATTCCAAATTGAGGAGGTGGGCTTCGAGAGCAAGATCTATGATATTTTCCCCTTTTCCTCTTATTATGAGTGTGTATGTGTATGCTTCTGTGTGAGATTTTGTCTGTATAGCTTTGCTTCCACCATTTGTCCTAGGGTTATATCCATCTGTTTTTTTTTGTTTGTTTTTTAATTTATTTTTTCTTAATAATTAATTTTAATAACTTTAATTTTACTTTATCTTCTTTCTTTCTCTCTCTGTCTCTCTCTTTCCTTCCTTCCCTCCAGGAGGTGGACTTTGAGAGCAAGATTTATGATTTTTTTCCCCTTTTTCTCTTTTTGTGAGTGTGTATGTATATGCTTCTCTGTGAGATTTTGTCTGTATAGCTTTGATTCCACCATTTGTCCTAAGGTTCTATCTGTCCGTTTTTTTTATTTTTATTTTTTTTACTAATTATTTTTTAATTTAATAACTTTATTATATTTTACTTTATTTTATTTTACTTTATCTTATTTCTCTCTTTTTTCCTTCCTTCCCTCCTTCCTTCCCTTCTCCCACCATCCTTCCCTCCCTCCTTTCTTTCTTTCTTTCCTTTTTTCTTTCTTCCTTTCTTTTTTCCCTCCTTCTTTCCTTCCCTCCTTCCTTCCCTCCTTTCTTTCTTTCTTCCTACTTCTACTAATTCTTTCTCTCTACTTTTTCTCCCTTTTATTCTGAGCTGTGTGGATGAAAGGCTCTTGGTGCTGCAGCCAGGAGTCAGTGCTGTGCCTCTGAGGCGGGAGAGCCAACTTCAGGACACTGGTGAAAAAGAGACCTCCCAGCTCCACATAATATCAAAAGGCGAAAATCTCCCAGAGATCTCTATCTCAACACCAGCACCCAGCTTCACTCAATGACCAGCAAGCTACAGTGCTGGACACCATATGCCAAACAACCAGCAAAACAGGAACACAACCCCACCCATTAGCAGAGAGGCTGCCTAAAATCATAATAAGTCCACAGACACCCCAAAACACACTACCAGACATGGACCTGCCCACCAGAGAGACAAGATCCAGACTCATCCACCAGAACACAGGCACTAGTCCCCTCCACCAGGAAGCCTACACAACCCACTGAACCAACCTTAGCCACTGGGGGCAGACACCAAAAACAACGGGAACTACGAACCTGCAGCCTGCAAAAAGGAGACCCCAAACACAGTAAGATAAGCAAAATGAGAAGACAGAAAAACACACAGCAGATGAAGGAGCAAGATAAAAACCCACCAGACCTAACACATGAAGAGGAAATAGGCAGTCTACCTGAAAAAGAATTCAGAATAATGATACTAAGATGATCCAAAATCTTGGAAATAGAATAGACAAAATGCAAGAAACATTTAACAAGGACCTAGAAGAACTAAAGAGCAAACAAACAATGATGAACAACAGAATAAATGAAATGAAAAATACTCTAGATGGGATCAATAGCAGAATAACTGAGGCACAAGAACGGATAAGTGACCTGGAAGATAAAATAGTGGAAATAACTACTGCAGAGCAGAATAAAGAAAAAAGAATGAAAAGAACTGAGGACAGTCTCAGAGACCTCTGGGACAACATTAAACGCATGAACATTCAAATTATAGGGGTTCCAGAAGAAGAAGAGAAAAAGAAAGGAACTGAGAAAATATTTGAAGAGATTATAGTTGAAAACTTCCCTAATCTGGGAAAGGAAATAGTTAATCAAGTCCAGGAAGCACAGAGAATCCCATACAGGATAAATCCAAGGAGAAATGCACCAAGACACATACTAATCAAACTGTCAAAAATTAAATACAAAGAAAGCATATTAAAAGCAGCAAGGGAAAACAACAAATAACACACAAGGGAATCCCCATAAGGTTAACAGCTGATCTCTCAGCAGAAACTCTGCAAGCCAGAAGGGAGTGGCGGGACATACTGAAAGTGATGAAGGAGAAAAACCTGCAACCAAGATTACTCTACCCAGCAAGGATCTCATCTCATCTCAGATTTGATGGAGAAATTAAAAACTTTACAGACAAGCAAAAGCTGAGAGAGTTCAGCACCACCAAACCAGCTTTACAACAAATGCTAAAGGAACTACTCTAGGCAAGAAACACAAGAGAAGGAAAAGACCTACAGTAACAAACTCAAAACAATTTAGAAAATGGGAATAGGAACATACATATCGATAATTACCTTAAATGTAAATGGACTAAATGCTCCCACCAAAAGACACAGATTGGCTGAATGGATACAAAAACAAGACCCATATATATGCTGTCTACAAGAGACCCACTTCAGAACTAAGGACACATACAGACTGAAAGTAAGGGGATGGAAAAAGATATTCCATGCAAATGGAAACCAAAAGAAAGCTGGAGTAGCAATTCTCGTATCTGACAAAACATACTTTAAAATAAAGACTATTAGAAGAGACAAAGAAGGACACTACATAATGATCAAGGGATCGATCCAAGAAGAAGATATAACAATTGTAAATATTTATGCACCCAACATAGGAGCACCTCAATACATAAGGCAAATACTAACAGCCATAAAAGGGGAAATCGACAGTAACACATTCATAGTAGGAGACTTTAACACCCCACTTTCACCCATGGACAGATCATCCAAAATGAAAATAAATAAGGAAACATGAGCTTTAAATGATACATTAAACAAGATGGACTTAATTGATATTTATAGGACATTCCATCCCAAAACAACAGAATACACTTTCTTCTCAAGTGCTCATGGAACATTCTCCAGGATAGATGATATCTTGGGTCACAAATCAAGCCTTGGCAAAAATAAGAAAACTTAAATTGTATCAAGTAACTTTTCTGACCACAACACCATAAGACTAGATATCAATTACAGGAAAAGATGTGTAAAAAATACAAACACATGGAGGCTAAACAATACACTACTTAATAACGAAGTGATCACTGCAGAAATCAAAGAGGAAATAAAAAAATACCTAGAAACAAATGACAATGGAGACACAACGACCCAAAACCTATGGGATGCAGCAAAAGCAGTTCTAAGAGGGAAGTTTATAGCAATACAAGCCCACCTTAAGAAACAGGAAACATCTCGAATAAACAACCTAACCTTGCACCTAAAGCAATTAGAGAAAGAACAAAAAACCCCCAAAGTTAGCAGAAGGAAAGAAATCACAAAAATCAGATCAGAAATAAATGAAAAAGAAATGAAGGAAACAATAGCAAAGATCAATAAAACTAAAAGCTGGTTCTTTGAGAAGATAAACAAAATAGATAAACCATTAGCCAGACTCATCAAGAAAAAAAGGGAGAAGACTCAAATCAATACAATTAGAAATGGAAAAGGAGAAGTAACAACTGACACTGCAGAAATACAAAAGATCATAAGAGATTACTACAAGCAACTCTATGCCAATAAAATGGACAACTGGGAAGATATGGACAAATTCTTAGAAATGCACAACCTGCCAAGACTGAATCAGGAAGAAATAAAAAATATGAACAGACCAATCACAAGCACTGAAATTGAAACTGTGATTAAAAATATTCCAACAAACAAAAACCCAGGACTAGATGGCTTCACAGGCAAATTCTATCAAACATTTAGAGAAGAGCTAACACCTATCCTTCTCAAACTCTTCCAAAATATAGCAGAGGGAATAACACTCCCAAATTCATTCTACGAGGCCACCATCACCTTGATACCAAAACCAGACAAGAATGTCACAAAGAAAGAAAACTACAGGCCAATATCACTGATGAACATAGATGCAAAAATCCTCAACAAAATATTAGCAAACAGAACCCAACAGCACATTAAAAGGATCATACACCATGATCAAGTGGGGTTTATGCCAGCAATGCAAGGATTCTTCAATATACACAAATCAATCAATGTGATAAACCATATTACCAAATTGAAGGAGAAAAACCAATAGATGCAGAGAAAGCTTTTGACAAAATTCAACACGCATTTATGATAAAAATCCTCCAGAAAGTAGGCATAGAGGGAACTTTCCTCAACATAATAAAGGCCATATATGACAAACCCACAGCCAACATCATCCTCAATGGTGAAAAACTGAAAGCATTTCCACTAAGATCAGTAACAAGACAAGGTTGCCCACTTTCACCACTCTTATTCAATATAGTTTTGGAAGTTTTAGCCACAGCGATCAGAGAAGAAAAGGAAATAAAAGGAATCCAAATTGGAAAAGAAGAAGTAAAGCTGTCACTGTTTGCAGATAACATGATACTATACATAGAGAATCCTAAAGATGTTACCAGAAAATTACTAGATCTAATCAATGAATCTGGTAAAGTTGCAGGATACAAAATTAATGCTCAGAAATCTCTTGCATTCCTATATACTAATGATGAAAAATCTGAAAGTGAAAACAAGAAAAGACTCCCATTTACCACTGCAACAAAAAGAATAAAATATCTAGGAATAAACCTACCTAAGGAGACAAAAGACTTGTATGCAGAAAATTATAAGACACTGATGAAAGAAATTAAAGCTGATACAAATAGATGGAGAGATATACCATGTTCTTGGATGCGAAGAATCAACATTGTGAAAATGACTCTACTACCCAAAGCAATCTACAGATTCAATGCAATCCCTATCAAACTACCACTGGTATTTTTCAATGAACTAGAACAAAAAAATTTCACAATTTGTATGGAAACACAAAAGACCCCGAATAGCCAAAGCAATCTTGAGAAAGAAAAACGGAGCTGGAGGAATCAGGCTCCCTGACTTCAGACTATACTACAAAGCTACAGTAATCAAGACAATATGGTACTGGCACAAAAACAGAAAGATAGATCAATGGAACAGGATAGAAATTCCAGAGATAAACCCATGCACATATGGTCACCTTATCTTTGATAAAGGAGGCAGGAATGTACAGTGGAGAAAGGACAGCCTTTTTAATAACTGGTGCCTGGAAAACTGGACAGGTACATGTAAAAGTATGAGATTAGATCACTCCCTAACACTGTACACAAAAATAAGCTGAAAATGGATTAAAGACCTAAATGTAAGGCCAGAAACGATCAAACTCTTAGAAGAAAACATAGGCAGAACACTCTATGACAAATCACAGCAAGATCCTTTTTGACCAACCTCCTAGAGAAATGGAAATAAAAACAAAAACCAATGGGACCTAATGAAACTTCAAAGCTTTTGCACAGCAAAGGAAACCATAAATAAGACCAAAAGACAACCCTCAGAATGGGAGAAAATATTTGCAAATGAAGCAACTGACAAAGGATTAATTTCCAAAATTTACAAGCAGCTCATGCAGCTCAATATCAAAAAAACAAACAACCCAATCCAAAACTGGGCAGAAGACCTAAATAGACATTTCTGCAAAGAAGATATACAGACTGCCAACAAACACATGAAAGAATGCTCAACATCACTAATCATTAGGGAAATGCAAATCAAAACTACAATGAGATATCATCTCACACCAGTCAGAATGGCCATCATCAAAAAATCTGCAAACAATAAATACTGGAGAGGGTGTGGAGAAAATGGAACACTCCTGCACTGCTGGTGGGAATGTGAATTGGTACAGCCACTATGGAGAACAGTATGGAGGTTCCTTAAAAAACTACAAATAGAACTACCATATGACCCAGCAATCCCACTACTGGGCATATAACCTGCGAAAACCATAATTCAAAAAGAGTCATGTACCACAATGTTCATTGCAGCTCTATTCACAATAGCCAGGACATGGAAGCAACCTAAGTGTCCATTTACAGATGAATGGATAAAGAAGATGTGGCACATATATACAATGGAATATTACTCAGCCATAAAAAGAAACAAAATTGATTTATTTGTAGTGAAGTGGACGGACCTATAGTCTGTCATATACAGTGAAGTAAGTCAGAAAGAGATAAACAAATACCGTATGCTAACAATATATATGGAATTAAATAAAAAAATAAATAAGGTTCTGAAGAACCTAGGGGCAGGACAAGCATAACGACCCAGATGTAGAGAATGGACTTGAGGACACAGGGAGGGGGAAGGATAAGCTGGGACAAAGTCAGAGATTGGCATGGACATATATACACTACGAAATGTAAAATAGACAGCGAGTGGGAGGCGGCCGCATGGCACAGCGAGATCACCTTGGTGCTTTGTGACTGCCTGGAGGGGTGGGATAGGGAGCGTTGGGGGGAGACACATGAAGGGGGAGATATGGGGATGTGTGTGTATGTATAGCTGATTCACTTTGCTGTAAGGCAGAAACTAGAACACCATTTTAAAACAATTATACTCCAATAAAGATGTTAAATAAATAAATACAAAAAAAAAAAAAAGGACATTATCTGGGGAGGAATCTAGCAGCTGTGAGGTACTGGTGTCTATGACCATATCTCTCCTCATCTAGCCAGAGCCCTGTCCACCCATTTAGGCCAACAATCCCTGCTTATGTGCATCATGCTTTCCCAGTCAGCCTGTCTATTATTTTATTCTTAAACATGAAAGAAAAACAAAGGGTTTCTAGATATATGGGGAAATTGTGAGATTAAAAAAAAATAAAGCCAAGATAAATAGGAGGAGAACATGATCCTAGCAGAAACAGAGAATTCAGGGAATAAAAGAAAAGAGAATTTCTAAAACAAACAATGATCCTCTAAATTTGTATTTCTAGTAAGACTTAAGAAAATATTTCATGCATAAAACCAGAACAGAATACAATGAAAATGAATATTTGGAAATTTACAAATATAAATAGCAAATAAATGTTTAATAGAAGCACTGAAAAAACAGGGTACGGCAAGGTCTCAAACGTAAAACAAACATATTAGTGAAGTGATAAGAAATATAGAAGATCTATGCAGAAGTTTAACATCCATCTAATACGGATTCTAGAAAGAGATCCAAAAAGATAAGAGGAGAGGAAGTTATCAAAGAAATAATATAATTGCTTAGAGTTGACAGGAGACATGGAATCAAAAGTGTCTTCAAATGAGGACAAAGTTACATGAAAAAGAACCCCCCTAAATAGATTTAGACCTATCTCTAAAATTTTAGAACATCAATAATGGGGAGGATATTTTAAAAGTCAGAAATCTGCAAGTAACCAGTGAGGAGTAAAAATCAGAATGGCATCTGACTTCTCAGAAGTGATACTGATGCTAAATGATAAGGCAGGAATTGTCTCAAAGTTTTATTGGAAAGGCTCGTCGACCTGGAAATTGATATTCCACCAAACTATCAAGCGAGGAATGCACAATAAAAAGAATTTCAGGCATGCACAGATTCCGACTTACACAATATTTCCTGGCAGGTCATATAAGGAATTAGTTAATCAATAAGGAGGAAGGGAAAAATATCTAGAAAACAGTATCCGTTAGAAACCAGTTAAGGGAAAATTCAGAGTGATGGTTTGCAGCAATTTTAGAAAAGGCCTAATCCAGATTGCAGCAGGAGGATAACGGGTTTCCTGGACAGGGTGCCCTGGGAACAGGTCTCAGTGAAGAAGCTTATATAATAGCAGCACACAGAAGGTTAAAAAAATTTTTTTTTAAAAGAAGCAATTAGAAACTCCAGAAAAAGCAAAACAAACACAAAACAAAACATAAAAACTAAAAATGAAGCCAAGTAAAATTTGGCACAATTTAAATCAACAGGGTGGAATGTTTCTAAAATTTTTTTGAAAAACATTCTCCTGTGACACTGGAACCACCAAAAAGTGTGGTAATATAATCACATATTACTTGCTTCTGCAAGGAACAATACTTACATACTCATAAAAATGCAAATGCAGTTTACTGGGTTTTTTATTTTTTAAAATGAACCCATAGACAAATTATAGCACAGAACATATCAACCCTGACTTAAGTAAAAGTGTAAAGTTACAGTTGACAGAGATTGGGAAGTGGAGGGAGAAATGGAGGGAAGGGTAAGAGTGCTAATGTCTTTATTTTATTAAAAAGAAAAAATGGGGGAAGGGGAGCTCCAAGAAACAGTCTCTATTTCGTTGAACAAGAAATGGAGTTTAAGAAGATTCTTCTGAGGTTGCAGAGTGATTACTGAAGGAACTGAAAAAAAGTGACAAACTATATATGGTAGGAGCATGGGGAAAGAAGGGGAGAAAAAGTATATGTATAAGTAAATCCTCATTATAGCCAGAGATCAGTAAATAATGTCTACATTTCATAATGCCATAAGCATATTATTTTTAGAAATATAAAGGTGACCTGCCAGAAAAATTAAAAGCAAACCAGTTTAAAGTAATGGCACTTGGGAAGCAAGACTAAAGGTAGAGAAGGGTGCAGAAGAGACTATACTGTCCAATAAATGTTTTTCCATACTATTTCACTATTAAACCATGCACACTAGGCATACTGTAATGCAAAATGATTTTTTAAAATAATGGGACATATCAAGGCGTATACTCCCAGAGAACAAAGAGGCATATACAACCATGTGTCCTGTAGCATTGTTTATAATAAATAGAAAATAGTTTTCTATCCATCAGCAGGGGAATGGATATATGAATTGTGGTATATATTCATAGGATGAAATATTATGGATCAAATTATTAAACGAAATGAAATATATCAACATGAAGATATCTCAAAAAGAATGCTGAAAAAAAAAGAATGCTGAGAAAATAATAATTTTTGAATGATATGGGAGATTAATATTAACAATAACCAAATGTATTATTGTTCATTGGTCATGGATACATACATGCAGATGTAAGAAAAAAGGTGTTGTATAAAAGCATGAACTAGACAAATACATACTATATTCTTGAAAGTGCGTGCCCTAGGAAGGGAAGGAGAGACTAAAACTAGTAAGGGCAACAAGCAGGACAAACTTTATCTATAATTTTTATTAATAAAAATATATGAGGCAAATATGAGAAAATTTTAAGATATTGTGTTAGTACACAGACGTTTTTATATTACTCCATTTTATGTACTTATATTGTCTTAAAATAATTTTAAAGGGTAAAAGGAAACGGAACATACAAAAGAAAGAAAATCAAGGGGAAATTATGTGAGAGAATTTTCATCACATATGGTATCATCCTATACTGACGTTGTTTTAAACAAATGTGGGTTTTTTGGGAAATACCTCAGAATACTGGTTTTTTTCATCTTTGATTTGAATACTTACAGGTTTAGTATGGATTTTGATTTACTATAAAGGGAAGGAGAATGATAGCTTAAAAAGTGGAAGAAATTAATTAATTAATTTTAGGGGACATTTTAGAAATCAGGGTTTATTGTCTAGAAATTACAGGTATAGATAAAAATCAATGTTCAAAAAGATCCGAATTTGAAGAACAAATTAAGGGAAATAGTTTATACAAAAATTATTACCTCCTTTTAAACAATACTGTATTTGAATTGTTTTTAAAAACAATGGGCTCCCATAGTCTGTTTGCTTTGCAATGCGTTGTGGGTTTTTTGTGTTTCCTTTTGTTTTAGAATTGGAAATCTCAAATTTTGCTTATCCATTTCATCATTTGATGGCTATTTGGGTTGTTTCCATGTTTTGACCATTATGAACACTGTTGCTATGAACATTCATATACAAGCTTCTGTGTAGATATATGACTTCATTTCCATTGGATATATACCTAGCAGTGGATTGTTGGGTCATATGGTAATTCTATGTTTAACTGTTGGAGAACTGTCAGACTATTTTCCAAAAGCGCTGCACCATTTTCACATTCCCATCAGCAGTGTAGGAGAGTTACAATTTCTCCACATTCTCACCAACACTTATTATCTGTCATTTTAATTATAGCCATCCTAGCTAGTGTAAAGTGCTACCTTGTGTTTTTGGTTTGCATTCCCCTAATCGCTAATGATGTTGAGCACATATATATTCATTTGTGCTTATGGCTATTGGTACATCTTCTTTGCAGAAATGTCTATTCAGCTCCTTTGCCAATTTTTTTGCGTGTTGATATGCGTAACATAAAATTTACCATTTCAACTATTTTTAAGTGTACAATTTAGGGGCATTAGTACATTAAGCAATACATTGTTAATATGGAATCGATGGCTAGGGTATCAATGTGAGTCCAATGGACCTGAGGTTAACCAAGATTTTCACACCTACAGGCTGGATGATCAAGACAAGCTACAGAACCACTCTGTGCCTCAGTTTTGTCATCAGAAAATATAAGGCTATTAGGTCTATGAGATAATTAAATAAAATAATATGAATATGAAAGTACGGAGCAGATAGTAAATTTGTCTTGTCCTCTTTAGAAATATAATGTGAATTATATTATATTATTTTTCCCTAAAAAAATATATTTTAGTTATTTAGGAGATTAAAGTAGAAGATGAAATTTTAAGAAGTTATTTAATTTTAGAAGATTAGATTTTTATCATTAGTAAAACCTTTGAAATTATATTCTTCTTTACTCTTCAAATATCCCCAAAACTGATTTATTCCTAATTGTGTACCTGTTAAACCCTAGTAATAAACTAAGCATCTTGAGGGCTAGTTATGCTTAAAGAATATCTTAACAAGATTATGAAGTCTAACACTGGCAAAAGTAAAAAAAAAAAAAAAATCAGTCTTACAAATAAGGACATTCACACCTACTGTACTTAAAAAATTCTTCACACTTCCTCAGTTTACCAGAACCTGGGGAAATGTGATGATATTTCCGTCTATTGTATATGTCTGCCAGATGATCTGCTGTGGCATTACACTCCTCCTCAGGGAGCTCAGCCGGGGTAGCGCATAGGCTAAAAACAGTCACTGACTGAACCTACATCCACCAAGTGGTTCCTTTGTGTCAGGCATTTTCTGGAAAAGGGAAAAGCCATTTGGTGCAGGTTCAAACTGCATTTTGCTTAGGTGGGCCTAATCATTTCCCTGCCCTGGTAAACACTTAGAAACCATTTTCCCGGTGGTTCATAGAGGAGATTTCAGAGCTTAACATATTGAAGACAGAGTGTTTGAGCTTCTCTGAAAGAGACAGTAAGATGGTTATTCCCTACATTTATATGTACTGACATGGTGAAGCTTTTAATTTTTTATTTAGATAGGTATTTAGATTTTTTAGACAAAACTCCTCTCACATTAAAAGATGAAAAAACCCCAATATTTAAGAAAAATAATCTCCTTACTCTTTGTCTTTTAATCTCCCTGCTTTCAGCTTGCAAATGTGCTAAGGTACTTCCTACCGCAGGGCTTTGTATTCACCAGCGGACTTGCTGGGCTCTACCCTCCACCACAAATCTTAGTTAATGACTGCTCATTTTCCAGATCTCAGCTCACCCCCATCCCACACACGACACTCAGCACACTGGGCCCTTTCTTTCACAACACGTAGTTTATCATTATTAGTGTCTGTAATATTATCATAATATATATTACATATAACATATATAATGTATATTATTTGTTATTTCAGTTATAAATCGATTAATGCTTATCTTCCCCATAGACTGCACACTCCAAGAGTTCCTGTTTTCTGACCATTTTAACCCTAAGGCCTAGCATAGTGACTGGCATAGGATAACTATTCAATAAATACCCCTTGAATGAATGGATGGAATGAAGTAATGAATTTTAAAATAAAACATTTTAGAGAGAGAAAAGAAAAGTTCTTCCTATTCTGCTTTTAACCAAGTCACTCCTCTATGACCTCACTGTCTTACTGCCTAGATGGTAAGGAAAATCTCTTACAAATTGTTTTCCCAGAGCCTAGCAACATCCTAGACTTACATGTAAATACTTATTCTCATTTTGTGCTTTTTGCTGAATGAATGACAAACAAATACATATGGCTGAAATATCACTATCACTACAATAAACGTCACTGTAAGAATTCATAACGGAAGAGAAAGAAGAGGAATAAATACTTTACTAATTGAAAAAACCATCAGCTCTGCTTTAATGAAAGGAGACTCCGTGTCTTACAGTGAGTAAGGGCATAGCTGAGAAGTGTATGGGTGTGGGGCTGGTTAGGTTCAGGCTAAGTGAAGTTTCTATAACGAGAATGACCATATGTAAAACTACACTGCTACCATGTCTGAAGATATGGCACTGTCTCTTCCACTGAAAGATTACAATTTAAATGTCTGCATTATTTTGCCCACATTATTACATATCTGTTCACTAATTCATTCATCGGTAAACTGTAGAGCAGTGTTTTCTAACCGCAAATCATATCTGTTACTATGTGAATGAATGTAGAGGGTTGTAACCAGTATTTTTGAAATGAAACAGAATTTTGAAAACAGAGGGTGTTGCAAATAGTAAAACTGTTTTGAGCATCTTTTGTTTCAGTTTTGCATATTATCTACATCTACTCATTTACTAGGTTGCAAGGTAAAGCATTTTTCTCACTGTGGGTCATGGTCAAAAAAAAAAAAAAAAATCGAAAGCCAGAGAGAACACTTACTAATAGAACAGGCTCCAAAGTCAGACAAATTAGAAAACTAAGCCAGACTCTAAAACAAGTTACCTAACCATTATAAGCTTTAGGTTTTTTCTTCTATAAAATGGAGATTATAATACTTATCCCACAGGGTAACTGAAAGAATAACATAAAACATGTAAATATGTAAAATAATGATAACTAATATTCGTTGAGACAATACTATGTTAGAAGTACTATCTTCTTTAGTCCCCCAAACAACCCAATGAGGTAAGTTCTATTAAACCTCATTTTACAGGAGAGGAAACAGAGATACTGAGAATTGAAGTAAAAATCTTAATGAGTGTAAGAATATATATCTCAGTCATTTGCACATAAATAAATGGACATTATTATAAGATAGCAGCAAGTCATTAATAAATCCTGACCCTAGTACTTTGCCTTTAGCAGGAGAAGCTCAACAATAGTTGTGATTGGTAAAACACAGCCCTTGAACTCGGAACACTCTTCACAATAAAAAATAAAATGCTCCAGGAACTTAAAGGGGGCAGAAATTCTTCTGAACTACATTTGTTCACAAAAGGCTTGGGGAAAGAAGAGCTTAGAGCAAGGTCTTCATTGACGTGGAAGGGTCTGTAGAGATGAGGAGAATAGCATAGGCATGACTAAGGCCCACGGACAGAAAAAATGAATCTGTAGGTTGATAACAGATTGTAGAGAGAAGTCATTGAGTACTTGATCTTGTAACTAAAAGAAAACCACTGAAGACTTGTAACAGTGACTAATGATGACACAATTACTGAGACTGCATCATAACCTCCATATGATTATTGTTCAAAACAGCGTGAAGATACTTTGCCATGAAAATTGAATTCTATTTTCCCAATTTTATGGGTGGAAAACCAACCTTGCTTCAAGGGAAATTATGGGAATTAATGATACATTTGTTAAACTCTAGAGTTTTCTGAGAAATTCTATTATAAAGTGCAAATTATTTTATTAGAGTTGACTAATTGTTTCATAAAGTAGCTTGAAAGGAACTATCTTCATAAATGTAAGTTTTATTATGATAATTGCATTTTTCAGATTGCAGTATTTGAGGAAAGGATTATTTATATAGTTTTTAACTGATTTAAGTAATTATGGAGATAATTACAAGGGTTAAAAATATTGATTCCAGCCTTTTCCTAAGGACAATCAATTTATACCAAAAAAGTATATACAAATATTTGTTCTCCACCAGATTTGACTCTAATATTCTAATATTTATTTTATTATATACTGTGACACAGAAGAAAGATATGTATTTGTTAACTCAGATGATAAACTACCTATTGAATTTTTTTTGTCCTGGTTTCAAATTCCTGCATCTTGCTATTCTTGAAAACAAATAACAGATTAAATAGACTCATATTAAGATGAATTGAATAAAATAAGATTTAAACCTTATCCTTAAAATGTTTTAAACCTTAAAAATGTTTGAAGCTCTAGAAGGCATATAGCATCTAAAATGTGATCTTATATATTCTGGGGTTTAAAAACTGAAAAAGGGACCTTCTGAAAATTAAGTCCTTGTGCCCAGGAACAATTCTTGGGGTTTGGAACATCTTCCCAAAACAGCTTTTTCATCCTACAAAAGATAAACAAGGCATTAGAAGTAACGAAAAACATTCACATTGAAAATGTTAACAGTTAATAAATGTACAAACTAGAAATTTATCTACCAGACTGGTTATGCCTCAGTAGGATCAGATTCACTTTCACATGCTCTACCATGAAGATCTCCACCAACTTTCTGTCTAGACCAAAGTTAATGATCACTATAATAAACATAGCCAACTCTTATTAAAAACTGTTTACCAGGCACTGTGCTAAATGCTTTGCACAGGTTTTTCTCAGAGAAAATTAAATATTAAATATGGCCATCAATTGAGTGTCAGAAACAATTCTACTGGATATGGCCCGATCAGCTCACTTGACTGAAAGGTAAATTCAGATTGTAAAATCACTTTTCCCTCTTCACTGCTAGAAGACAAAATTTTCTGTAGAGATTTGGCATGTGTGAAATAACCTCAATGGTCCGGACCTCTCAGCACAGAGTAATGGGGCACCCAAAGAACCATCCAAGAAATTCAAGGCCATTTGCCAAACCAAACAGAATGGAGCCATTCAGCGCTGACGTTTAAAAAGCAGAATGCCTACTGACCATAAGTGAACTGACGGCTTCAGATAAATCTTCACCACTAAAGGTTCTCAACCTAGATTGTACAACTTTGAAAGCCATTCTTCTCACCTCTAAGAACATACCGCCTAGGATTTCCTATTATAAGCTTGTTATTTCATGAATGTATATACAGTAAAAAAAAAAACAAAAAACAAAAAAACTAATTTCTTTCCTGAGGCTTATGTGTACTAGCAAAACCGAGTGTGGTTTCCTGAAATCAGGTTTTTTCTTTTTACGCCATCTCATTGCCATCAAATACATATACAAATATTTAGAACACTTCAGTGTTTCTGATTTGGATCTAAAATCTAGGTTTAAATATGTTCAAGATTTTGACACCAAGTACAATACCTTTGGTGTGATATTAACAGTGTTCCAAGCAATAAGATGGAAGAGGAAATAATTATTGGCACAATTACATATAGACCTGCATCATGCTGGTGTTTTTCATCATCTGAAAAAGAAAAAATTCACACAACTCTGAAGCTTGAGGAAATAACATCTTTCTGAATCAGAAATTATAATAGACTTTTTTTCTGATTTCAACATAAATCTGAATGACCTTTAAAGATATAAAAATCAGAAAGAGGAAGATAAAAGTATAGCTTTGATCACATTAATAAAATTATTATTTTGGTCAGAATTATGCTTCTTGTAATTTAGCAAAACATTTTTTCAAAATTATTTATTTGCCAGCTCTCTCCATCTGGTCACTTTTAGATTATATGAGTCCAAGTGTCAATAAAAGTTGTTATGATGACTCTTTGTTTCAGCATCTGCTTTTAGAGAAGGCAACCTACAACACCCACCAACCTCTATCTTGCTCACTCCAGACACATTGACCTCCTTACTGTTTCTTGAACCACAAAGCACGCTCACTCTTCAGGGCCTTTGCACTTGCTATCCCCTTGCTGAAATGCTCTTCCCCTTTGTTCTTGCAGGGCTTTACCCAAATATCACCTTCACAGAGAAAAAGACCGTTTGGGGCCACCCTTACTAAAGCACCACATTTTAACTCCATCCCTTCATTTTATTTTGCTTCATGCACTTATTTCTATCTGACATTATATTATACATGATTTGTTTATTGTCTGTCATTCTTATTAGAGTACTGGAGTTTAAGCTCCATTTAGGGCACAGACTTATGTTCACTGTTCAATCCCTAGTGCTTAGAACAGTGTTCAGTGTATATTTGTTGAACAATACATGAATGAAGCTTTATAATTATTTTAATTCTAAAACCAGGTGAAATGTTTCTCTCTTGAAACTTCATTATTGGGTTGCTTGGATTTGAAGACAATCTGAAAAGTAACAGCAGAATCAAAATGTTCCCACTTCAAGTACAGTAAGGTGAATCAGAAATATAAGACACCCTGTGAACTTTTTTCTATAATTATTGCTATAGTTTTATTTTTAGAAAAAGATTTCCTTTAGAAGATGATTAAAATTTAAAGACTCATAAATATGAGTCAAAACATATTGTCTGGGGTAGGTGTATTTATATTAATTGTACAGAAAATTAATATTTTTCCAATTAATCTTTATGATGATGTATTTTATTGTATAGCTGGATACTTCCCTTTATTTTGTTTCCATCAACTTTTAGACTGAAATTTTTACTTACCAATACAAGAATACAATACCACGCCTGATTATTCTTCTTACCACCACCATGGAACCATGTACCCTTACTGCAGTCACCCATGAGCATCTACATAAGACTCTGGGCTATTCCATGATTCCATCAGAAAGAAAAGAATCAGATGGCAGCATTACTGCTAGCTAAGGAGGAAACCACAAATCTGTGTAAAAAGAAACTAAAAGTAAACATTTTTACCTTGGGTGAAACTATCAATTATCTTCGGTTTCCCCACTCCCTCCATAAATATCGGGTAAAGACTGAACTGATACTTCTCAATGGGGATAAAATGATCTGAGGAGAAAAAATATTTTAAAGAGTCATTCCCACTGAATTAATATAAATGAGTGAAATCTATGTACAAAAATGTTAAGTGACTCTTATATTTCCATGGATGTAAAATTGATGACTTATGGGTTGAAACTGATGGATTAAAAACTGATGATTGTTACCTATGGATTGAAACTGATAATTAGGGAGTTTCAAAGACAATCTAAGCACTACCAATTCTACTGTAATGACAATAATTTCACAAATAATGTTTTAAAATCTTACCCAAAGATAGAAGATTGCAATTTTTCAAAGGCATGTTCCAGTGATAGCCAGTTTGTTCAAGTTCAGGGTGTAGGAGTTGTTTTGTTTCCCTTTCCAGGACAATACTCTCTACCTCCTAAGACCAAAGCCAGCAATATTCCCTTTTCATAAGAATTTAGTTTACTTAGCCTCCCCATTCAAGGCAGCTGGGAGACTAAAGTCTCATGAAATCCCATGCAGAGAAGATGGGAGTGGGGACCAGGAATTACCTTATATATCCAGACGTCTAGATCTACGGAGGATGATCACCTTCATAGCAAAGCTCAAAATGGATCTATCAGTGATCTATCAGTTTTACAAATGCTAGTAAGATATAAATATTATTCCACAAGAGATAAATCTCTTTGAAGTACAGAGAGCAACCACCTAGACAACAGTATAGTAATGAACTGGATTTAGTTCTCTATCAATAATTTGTTTCTATCTACCTTGATGCTAAAGTCTAGGGTCTTTGCAATGAAATAGAAGTATGTGCCTTTGGGATGATGTTGTAAATAAGAACATGTCAATCCTTAGCTTCCCTGCTTAAACCTTACTCAGACTTGGAGACTCTGTATTGTGCACTAATATTTTGTATTTTAATCACCTTGTGGGGTAACTGGTCTTCTTTGGGAATATTATGCTGGCTTATGATCCTCAGACCTTCAGCCTGGCCCTCTCACTCATTGCTAGTGGCATCATAAGTTGGTACACAATTTGGGAAAACAATTTGTCAGTAGCTATCAAAAGTCATTAAAATGGTTTTAAAAAAACGTTAAGCTGGAAGCAACATAAATATTCTCAAATAAATAAATGGTTTATGTAGATTCTGGAATAAAATGCTATACAATCATTTAAAAAATAGTTATAAGGATTGTGAACAAAATAGAAACATGCTTGTGATATATCAAAGGAACAAACCATAAGAAAAGTGGTAGATGATATGATTACAACTACATAAAATATTTAAATGGAAAAGGATCAAATGAAATAGAATTAAATGTTTGTAATAGGATGACAATTTAGGCAGCAAGATATATCATCTATATTTTTGAAGTTTTCATCAACTATCTTATTTGAATTAATAATCTGTAGCGTCATACTAATCCATAGGAGAAACTTAATTAAAGTACAGTAAGCTTACCGTGGACATAATACTTCTTAACAGAGGAAGGGATTCTAAGCCATTTAATTTCATTGTCTTCATGAAGAATTTTCCACTCAAGAATAAAATACATCAGATTGTAATCACTGGGTGATAGCATCCAGGAAAGAATTACACAACTGCTGTTTAAAGGATATGCACTGAGTGACTGCACGATATTTACTGTGGGGAAAACAAGGAAATTTATTTTTAAATTCAAAATCAATGAAGATCTCCTAATTGCCTTTAGGAACATATAACCTACTGAAAAGGGGAGAAGGAAGAGAAAGCAGACATTTATACATGGCAATTATTTTTGTATCACAAGAGTCATATAAGCAGAGAGATGTGGGAATATACGCTATGAGGAGAAATAAGATTCTACCTAAAATCCAAAAAAGAGATTTTTGGATATGGTCAAAAGGTGTTCTCTCTGTAATACTGTACAAGCCTATGAATCATTCTAATTCCCTCCAAATCTTCTCTCCCGCTGATGGAGTCAGTGCTTTCAAAGCACAAATCTGATCATTTTAACACACTCTCCTCAGAGTCCCACTTAAAAGCCTCCAGACTTCCGCACGTGAGAACAAAATTCCTATCATGCCTACAATTCCCTGAGGGCCATGCCTCAGAGCCTCTGTCGGCCTTTCTGGACTTTTTTTGCACCAGCGCCAACCAGGTCTTCCTTCATATCCTCTCCTGGACTACAGGACTTTTGGTCAGATTTTTCCTCTCGCGGGAGCACTTCCCCCGACCTTCTGGGGAAGTTTAATTCCTCTACTGTATCCTCAAGAAAGCTTCTCTGACACTCAATACCAGGTTAGGCTCTTCTTTTCTTTTCTTTTATAAAATTATACTCTTTTCCTGGGAACACTCTTCTCAGTTTGTAAATAGGCATTAACTTGCATGATTATTTGATTAATGTTTGTCTCATCTATTGGGCTCTGTGAATGCAAAGTGAGGTGTACCTTTTCTTACCTTTGCTCATAGGCCATGAGAATGTTAGATTAAAATTTGCAGAAGAAGCACCAATTGAATTGACGGCCAGAATGGTAACAGAGTGTGCTTGCTCTGTCCAAAGGAAAGTGAATTTAGTGTGATTTCCTACATCTTCTGACCATGTTCCATTGCGGGAAGTATGATGTTTCACCACATATCTTCTCACACTGCACAATGAGTCATTTTTCATCAGGGGCTGCGGTAAACATAAAAATTGATTAGCTCAAGGGCTACAGTGCTTTTTATACTGACTGAGCTCACGGAACTCCTATTAAACATTTCCCATTGGTAAGCAGGGGCCGGGCCAGAGCAAGCACTGCTGAATTCAAGGCTGAGGTATGGGGCTCTGACCACAGTCTCCCTGAAGCCGTCTGGGTGGCTATGGAGCATGGGAAACTTATCTCCCCCCTTTTGGTTTTTTTTTTTTAAGACTCAAAGACTAAATCAATTGAAGATAATGAAGTATGGATACAAATAGGACACTTTTCCACCTGGAAGTTTCACTCTAATTCTAGAGAAAAGAAAGACTGAAAGAGAGTTGAGAGTTTCTTCATCTAAAAAGCAAAAAAGGAATAACCCTCTGTTTTCATAAAGCAATAACTAGAGAGAGTTGAAAAGATATTAATCATCACTTCTATTAATCCTGGTGAGACTGGTCACTCATTTTTTTTCTTCCCTTGATATGCTGCCCCTTCCAGTAACAGAGGCTATCAGGACAGTGTACATGGAACCCCAGAATTTGTGTCTTTAGTTAAAAAAATATCATACCAGGTCACTGATGATTCAGTGTAAAATATATAATTAGTCCAATTGTATTCATCTGTTCTACAGAATATAACAATATGTCCCACTTCCCCCATCACCTTCACCTGTTTCAGGTAAGATTTAAGTGCTACCAATCCCTTGTAAACGCTTAGAAAGCTTAACTCTATACAATAGACTAGAACAGTGCTTCCCAATTTTTGTCATTGAGATTCTTCTAAGTCAGAAATTGAGAAACATAAATATGTCCCTGCAGGGCGTGGAAGAACCTGGGTAGGTGGTAAGATTTTAGCAGCCTCTGCAACAAATAAATGTCCGAAAACTCATGCAAATTTTACATTTTGTTTTTTTAAAAAATCTGTCAGTTTTCATATACAAATATTTACTTTCGTAACCATCAAGTAAAATTGATGATAAAGTCCTTACTTTCTAGTCCTACAAGCTGCTCTAGGCTCATCTTGTGTTATTTCCTGCCCCAGCCCTATAACCGAGCATTTTTTCACAGAGCCTTAGTTCCTTTCATTGGAGAATAGTATTAGAAACAAATCTGGGAATACTCCTTACTACCAGAATATGGATTTCTCAGCTTACAGATCAAGGAAATACGTCTGTGTATACTACATCTGTATACACACATATCTATGAAATTTTCTAAGTGAATCCATCTGTATCCATATTAAGCTAAACATGAGTTCATACTGATGTCTCCAACCCTAATCCATTACCACACGGACCATTCCGGTCTTCTCCTTGCTTGTCTGTAACCAATTCGACAGTGAGAAACCTGGGTCCTTCCTACCATCCATCATCCTATGCTTAATTGTTCAATTCCAGTTTGCATATCTAATGATACAAGAACAGTTAACCCATACCTCGTGAGAGAAATGACTTTATCAGCTAGGACACGGTGGTTAGGTACAGTTTCTTTTGCCTTTAGTCTTAAGAATCTACTCATTAACAAGGTTACCTAGGCCTGAACCTTTTTCTCCCAACTCCTTCAGTAAGACTGTTCCATACACTTGTAATACAGTTAGTTTCTCTTACTGCAGTCTGGATTCCATCCTGGGATTCTCCAACCTCTTAACGATTTATCTTTAATTTGTATACACTAAGGTGTTTTCTTTGTGGTATAAGGTTTTATGAGTTTTGGCAAATGCATAATGCTATGTACTCACCAGGACAATATTATACAGAATAGATTCACCATCATAAAAAATCCCCTGTTCTTCACCCATTCAAACCTTTCCCCATCAACCAAACCCCTGGAAACCACTGATCTTTTTGCCATCTCTACAGTTATGCCTTTTCTTGAATGTCCTGTAAATGGAATCATAATGTAGCCCTTTAGGCAGCCTTCTAGCTCTTAACAACATTCATTTAAGAGTCATCCATATCTTTTTGTGGCTTTAGAGCAGTTTCTTTTTATCGCTGAATAATATTCCATTGTATGAAAGTACCAAAGTTTTTTGTAAGAAGCTACCAAACTATATCCAAAAGTGGCTATACCATTTTCCATTCCCACCAGCAGAGAATAAAAGTTCCTGTTGCTTTGCATGCTAGCCAGCAATTTGTCAGTTTTTTTGGATTTTAACCATTCTAATAAGTGTGTAGTGGTATCTCATTGTTGTTCTAATATGTATTTCCCTAATGACAAATGATGTTTGCTATGGATTGAATGTTTGTGTCTCCCTAAAATTCGGACCAAAAAAAAAAATACATTCACTTGGGATAGAAATCAATTCATTTGGGGGAGAGAACACTTTGAAAATTTCTAAGCTGTATACTCATTGTTCTTGGAAATATCCATTGTGTATTTGCCATCATACAAAAAGAATAATCGGGCTTCCCTGGTGGCGCAGTGGTTGAGAGTCTGCCTGCTGATGCAGGGGACACGGGTTCGTGCCCCGGTCCGGGAGGATCCCACATGCCGCGGAGCAGCTGGGCCTGTGAGCCGTGGCCACTGAGCCTGCGCGTCTGGAGCCTGTGCTCCGCAACGGGAGAGTCCACAACAGTGAGAGGCCCGTGTAGCAAAAAAAAAAAAAAAAAAAAAAAAAAGAATAATCTAAATGCCCTTGAGATATGTAGGGAAGGCCACGTTTACTCTGTTTAGAATTAAATACAAATGGAATTTTTGGACTTGAAGGAACACTAGATATCATCCAGTCCAATCTTATGTTGACACAGATGAGGAAACTGAGGTTGAAGGGTCTAAGTGACCTTGTCAAAATAGCACTGATTAACTATACTATGTCAAGCCAAGAATAGAATTAAAGTCTCCAAACTCCAGGCCAGTGCTCCCTCCATTCTACACCTTGGCTCTCTGTAATCACTTCTCCAAATTGAAATAAACTTGGGATTGCAGAGACCAAAAATGATAGAATTATTAAGTAAGTCTTTTTTACAATGAAGTCTTTTTTACAATGAAACAAATCTTTCAAGAGTATAGAAGTAAAATTTAAGAATAACATAAAAATCAGGAATACCTTCCAAAGCAAAGTGACATTTCTCTCTTTTTTAGTGTTGTCTTCATTAATTATTCTCCAAAATTCAGGTCCTCTGATAGGAACTGCAAAATAACAAGGAGCCCAAGTTGTATATGTGTTCTTGGAAGGATTACCTTTCAGTCACATTGGAAGCACATACTTGTGCATTTTTAAGACACGTTCACAAAATCTTTGCAAACCTTTTATATCCGTGACAATTGTGTAGGCTGGAGTACTCCAATTACTCCAATATCCCAGTCCATCTAGCCTCTTACAGCGCACCTGGACAGCATAGACTGCACACAGGTCTGGCACCGGGAAACTGGCAGATTTTAATTTTGCATCATACACCTCAAATACCTATAAAATAAGTCAAACTATTAGATTGATCATTACTAACACATATGTAGCTAAAGGGCCCTGAAGTGCATTTTATTTTAAACCCTAACACTATTCCAAAATTAAGAGAGAACTGACTGTGTTTTCTGGCTTTATAAATACTCTTATTAGGCTTGAATCATGAGCTCCTTCAAGTTAAGGATTGCCTCAGTCATCTTGTTATTTCCATCTCGTGACAAGATCTGGACTGGTCCACTTGCAACCTCACTTCCCAATCACTCTTTTACCCTATTACTAATCTCTGTCCACTAATCCTCTATACACAAAGACTTTTAAGAATTTTAACCTAGTGGTTAGAAAGGGCCTGCTGCAGAGAATCTTTGATATCCAGTCTCCTCAATAAGCAAGTAAACCGTCACATTTATTACAGCTGAACTCATTGTGATCTAATTCTATTCTAGGGTTCCTGCTATTTCTAGGTCTTTGCAGGCTGCCATCAGAAAACTGACACAGGAAGGCATCATATGCACACTTGCCACTATGTGTGTGATTCTGGTTGTTTGATAAAAGCAGCTTCTTCCAAAATGTGTCCCACTGAACATGCGTGTACTAAAGAACATTGTTAAAGGGAAAAAGATTCCTTGGTAAAATGAGTTTGAGAAACATAGGATGAAATAAAGTTACAAATGTTTCTTAAATTCAGGACTTCTCTAAACCTTTAATATGTAATATACCATGATTCTACACTAGGGACATATGGTGATTCAGGGTTTCTTAAACTTTATTAAGCCATGTGATCTTTCTTCAAGAAACATTGTATGGGACCAATGTACTACAAAACACATTTTGGGAAATGATAAATAGCAGGAAAGTTCATTTCTTAAAAGGGTTAGAATTAGATCAATCTATTTAATAAAAAGAGCTATGGAATACAGGAGGATGTACTTTTATGCCAATAAAATAAACCTTATGCAATAAAATTCTTAAACAGTTATAAGAAATAATATTTAGTGAGGCAAGCTGAAGAAATTTCCAGGTAAAAGGTACCTTCCATTGTACTTTTTTTCCACTTAAACCATAGCGAATCTGGAACTGAAGATTATTCTCTGGAAAGACTGGCTTCTCCCAAGATATTTTCAATAATCCAATTTTTACAGTAATTTCTGCTTTCACACTAGATGGAGGCAGTGGTTTCACTAGAAAATTTTTTTAAAGTATTATATAACAGTAATTTAAACAGTAACAATACTTTTAAAATGTTATTATGATGTTATAATATTCCATATCTTCTATTTGTAAAGTAACATCTCTTTCTCAAAACCTTCTCCTTCATTATCTCATTTGATCCCCTACAACTTTATGTGATACATAAGAAAGGGATTATCTCTATTTTGAAAATAGAGAGGTTGATTGAAGAAAGATCAATGCATCGTCCACGTCACTCTGCACGTTAACTGTAAGACCCGATTAGAAATGGAACCATTGGCTCTGCATGCAAAAGATACCATACTGATCATATGAAGAATATCAGTAGCAAACTCTGTTCTATATAGAGCTTTCATTAAAAGCAAAAAACTATACACCACATTCATTTCCACATGTGTGATTTTCAAAATCTTCTACTGTCTGTTGTTAGGTATTTCTAGGTCAAGGTCAGAGGAAGTCTTCCAGAGTAAAGCCTTGGTTCTCTACAATCTGAGGAAAATAAGCTTTTTAAAGGGTAGAAATAGAGGCAAAGATGAACAGAACAGCAAGGGCTTTAAAAAATAATAAAAGGCAACATGCAAACTCAACGTATTTGGGAACTAACATCTCACAGCTCAAGCACAACAGTGTGAACCTCTGAAGCTACAGACTTCATCAACAATACTTCCTTAGACTACTGATGGCCAAAACACCTAAACTTTTTAATTACTATACAGTATCTCATGCTTATTCAATTCCTCATATGCCAAGAAGACGTTCTTCACCAACCAGTAAGATGACATATATTTCATCTCTTGAAAAGATAATTCCTCTTCAGGAAAGGAAGTATGAGCATTCAAGAGACCCAAACACATTAAAGCTGTGATTGCACTTGACGGAATCATATGGCTATCACGTGTATATATTCCATGAATATCTAGTTTATAGAAAGAATGCTTTGAAGTACAATGGTTTATGTGATCCCCACAATACCCACATTAGGGAGGTAAAAGGAGCTTTCCACATTCTATAGGTGACAAAATAGTCACGGAGCACTTAAGTGACCAGCCCACGTTTACAAAGCTAGTAATAAGTGGAGCTGGCATTTGGATTCCAAAGTTGAATTTTCACATTGTTTTCTAGTACTCGGTAGGCAATATAAGTGCAATTTAAATGCCTTATGTTAGTACTGAAAAGAATAACATCAAAAATTGTTCAGATATCGAACTGAATCCATGTTGCAGTTGTCGTATAATACATGTGAGGGTATATCTGTGCATGTCTGTAGGGTAGGGAAGTAGGACAGTTCCTTGCTATCTTAGGATATTTAGTACCAGAGAAGTATTGCTTACAGTAAACTCATTTAAAATGGAACGAAACTAAACAGGAAGGGGCAGAGAGGGCAGATCAATTAACTGGGACTTCATATTGAAAAACTTTTTTTAATTATGACAACTTTATGCTATATTTAACAAAATGTAGATTTGAATTCAGATGTGTACTAATTATTTGAAAATACAATGGATCAAATGTTAATTTCTGGTACAATTCGCCAACAAAATATTATATAGCATCAAAAGATACTCTTCTACATTTGCTGCAAAATCATAAATGGATCATTTCCCAAAGATTTCACAGTGGGGCTTCCCTGGTGGTGCAGTGGTTGAGAGTCCGCCTGCCGATGCAGGGGACACGGGTTCGTGCCCCGGTCCGGGAAGATCCCACATGCTGCAGAGCAGCTGAGCCCAGTGAGCCATGGCCGCTGAGCCTGCGCATCCGGAGCCTGTGCTCCGCAACGGGAGAGGCCACAACAGTGAGAGGCCCGCGTACCGAAAAAAAAAAAAGGATTTCACAGTGATACTTAGAGTAGCATATCAAAATCTCCAAGGGGTCTCTTATTCCTTTGAAATCAAAATATCCTTTTAAAAGAATGTTTAAAATGTTATAATGGATGTCATCATCCTTGTCTATTTTCTCTTTATTTCACTTGAGTTATTGTGAATCCTTCTGCTTCCTACCCAGCCTTACAAATTAAAGCCTTGAGCTATGACTACTCAGATTACAAAAGCCGTCAGAATATCCAAATTAAACTTTTAGATTAAAAGCATCAAATATTTTCATAAGTACATTGGGAAAAAAACATAAAATAGTGCATTATTTAGAATAATATTACTACTAAATTTATACCCAGTGATCAATATAATTCATCAAATTATATGCTGAAAATCTTCCTATTATTGATTTAAAATAAAGCCAAAAGTATAAAACTTTCTAAGGCTAACTGTCTTTTCAATTCCACTGTAAGTAGGAAAAAAAATTTTTTAATCTAGTGTGATCAGAAAATTCAACAGTTACCCTGAACCAACCTGAATCCAAATATGCTAATAAAAATGAAGACATACATATAGTTTTTGACATACCCACGGAGTCAGGAATGACACATGTTGGTGGAGAGTCCAGTGAACCCAAGGAGTGATTAATTCTAATCCACATTGTATAGCCGGATAATAGAAAGATTGGCTGAAATAGGCATTCATAAAAACCATCTCTCTGCAAGTGGCAATCTTTGGGTTCAGATATGGGATGGATAGATGGAACATCAGAACAGTAAAGGCTGCTCCTTAAAAGATACAAAAACAATCAATAAATATACAACACTGATGAAAGCAATATTTGAGAATTCTGCTTTGTTGTTTAAAATAGACAGTTTTTGCTCCATCTAAAAGTAGTTGTTCTTATTAGAAAGGCATTTTTGAATTCTCAGCTATATCACAATCTTTCCATGAAAAGAGAAAATAACCCTTCTTAAATATATCACTAGACAGTAAGTGGGTACGCAAATGAAATAAATGGCAATGTTCTAACGGGGAGGTAGGGATCCAATTGGAGATAGAACTTACAACACTTTGGAAGCTACGCTAATATACCGAAGTGATCGAATTTTTAAAATAAAGATCACAAGTGGTAATGGGGAATTCCTGATATGGAAAGGAAGATAAATTCCTTGCACTTTAAATTCCACAAAACAAATTGAAAACATAATGATAGTAGATTGTAGCTTACTTGACATTGTCCTAATCTTTTCTAGCTCAAAGCAATATAATTAAAATAATATTAATTATTGACTTCTATATGGATCATATAGTCAGGTATATCACTTATTTTCTCAGAGAAGAAAATTAAGAAAATATTTTTTTATCACTACATCCCAATCAACACTCCACCTCAGAGAATACAAAGCATTTCTCTTCTTCTTTGCAATAGCCCTTCTGCCATTATTTGCTTTAAATATGGTATTTAAGTGGCTAAAGTAGCAGTTACTGTTTCCATAAGAATGGGAGTAAGGAGGTTACAAGAAAATGAAAAATCTATATTTTTCTGTCTTTCATTTTCCATTTTTTGTGACTCCTTTTTCTTCCTATTTCCTCAAAATTACAAGTGTTTGTCTGTATGTGTGTGTGTGTGTGTGTGTGTGTGTGTGTGAGAATCAGTGTGGTGGGTGGGGTTAAATGAGAAAGAGGGATGAAGAGTCATCTGTGCATAAAAAATAAGAACCATGACCTTGTACAGAAGCACACTAATAGTCCACTTGGAATCCAAAGGTTAGCATCATTATCGTCACGACAGATATAACCATTTATTGAATGTTTACCAGCAGAAATCATATCACTTAACTATAATTAAATAAAATGTCATTAATTCTCACAGAAACCCTGCAAGTCCTATTATTCATTCCATTTTACAGACAAGGAAATTGAGGCCTTAGAGAGGTTAAAAAAACTTGAACACATATATTCAGCTAGTTTCATGGTTCTTCTATAAATATTAGGAAGATAAATGAGTCCAAATGCTTATGGAATAGTTGTCCACAAACACCATTTTTAATGTGAAAATGCCATGGAAAGAAAGTAAAGACAGATTACAAAAGTAAAATGGTATGCCATGAATATTCTATTGATTTTAAAGTTCTCATATCAGGTAAGATGAAGACAGCTATGATTCCCACGTGAGAAACAAAGAAATTGCCTCATTTTTTTCTAATATTACTTAAGAATAGACTGGGAGCATTAGCAATAGGAATCAGAACACAGTATTTGAGGAAATGGATTTGTTTTTCAAGCAGAAATTTTAGATTTTAAGAATAAATGAGCACAAGCTATACAAATTGAAAGTCCCAGTACAAACTGAGACAGGGTGTTTAAGAGTAGTACACACACTTGAAAACTACTAAAGAATGTTATAAAAATTGTCCTAATCAAGAGTGTTATTATTTTAGATAAAGGTCTCTGTAGAGAGAAGAATACTATAGGAAGACGATGACTTTAATTCTTTTCAAATCAGAGAATGGTAAAAAAAAAAAAAAAGCCACGCAAATTACTCTTTACTAGAATTGTTTAATCCTTATTAAGTAAACAAAGTTATAGTTACCAAAGGGGAAAGGGCGGGGAGGGAGGGATAATTTAGGAGTTTGGGATTAACAGATACCCAGTATTATATATATAATAGATAAACAACAAGGATTTACTATATAGCACAGAGAATTATATTCAGTATCTTATAATAACCTATAATGAAAAGAATTTGAAAAAGAATAGATACATATATATATACATATATATATATAACTGAATCACTTTGCTGTACACCTGAACATTGTAAATCAACTATATTTCAATTAAAAAATAATAATAATCTTACCTATTTCTAAAGACCATTCATATTATCTCTTACAATATCTGTACCACTACCTCCAACCTTTTTCTAAAACATTAATCTTCAGCAAATGATACAAGGCTTCTATAATCCTTGATATTCTCCTCTAGCCAATTCTCCAAGTCAAATTAAAATGTATAGACATTAATTTTTTGGATTTCATTTACTAACTAAAATGCAACTGTGGAGAATTAACTGATCATCAGAAAAAAATAATCTGAAGCAAAAACAAATTACAATCTTTTTGTGTGTGAATTTTTTCAAGAATCACCAATTTATTTAACCCTCTAAAAATTTCCTAATTAAGAATATTCTACCTTCCTCTTTTGGGAATAAATCTACAAGACTACTGCTATGGTGATATTCTACAGGAGATGTTTATCTCACCATATCCACAGAAAAATAAAACAGCAAAAATATACATACCTCTGATACCTCAACTGCAAAGTGCTTCCCACAAGTGATTGGATTGCACTGGGTGACCATCTGCAAGTCATTTTAGTTAAGTACCCATCAGTTTCACATGATATATTGATATTGACATCTATTTAAAACACATTAAAATATTACTATAAAGCAAAAGCACCAAAACATTTTTAATGAAAATAAAATTTCCTTAACATCTTCAATGGGACTCTAAGATAGAGCCCATAATAAAAATGTATCTCATGGAATAAAATGAAGAAAATCCCGGGATTCTTACCAATCACATATAACTCAGCATAGCGATGGTGGCACTCATGCTCATTGCAGCAGTACACTGCGTCATAGGTGAACTTTCCTCGGGGTTTGGTTGCATTCAAATTAGGAAAAGTAACTTTGCTAACATGGTCACCCACAACATCATACTGGCTTTGGGGAATTTTCTCAGCTAAATTCATCCACCAAACAATCTTTTTTGAGGAAATTATCTTGTTTTCATTTTTATAGATGCAGTGAAAAGAAACGTTAGACCCAACGGTTGTCAGAATTTTAGGTGGAAAGTATATGACATCTGTAATGGGGAAAACAAAGGTAGGATGTTAGATGAAGACAGAAAACATCACGTAAGCAATTGATACCATGTAAAAAAGATTCACAAGGCATTCAGGATTATACTGCCCAAAATAAAATGAGTGCGCTGAGAGACTGCAGAACTGTAGCTGCCTGTTCGTGTACAGTTAGTAAGTGTCCCAAGTACTCCCATTCCCAAGTGACTTGAGCCTCCATAAATGTCCTCAGTATTTTCTAAACACAGAGACTTATGCATTATAAAATATGTTTTAGACAGTAATTGTCACTTGCTAACTGATAGGCAGGAAATTAATGAAAATGAAATGTAGTCTAATTCCACAATGGTATGTCTTCCATCAGACTCTGCTTTCAGAATCAGTGAACCTTAGAGCAAGTTCTTAAGTCAAATCCCTACAAAACAAAATCCTGAAGAATAAATGGTGATAGCCACTGTCTCGTTTGGATACATGAAAATTTCAAGTAAGCAGGTAGAGAAATAAGCTTTAAATAAGAAAACTTGTTAGGAAATGTAAAATCAATGATGCACCAGTAAACAAAGCAGGCAAAACTGTAAATACTGTTCTGTCGTATCATTTTAAGTTATTTAGTGCCAGTACCCTGTGGTTGAGGACAAGGGGAATCCGTATTTTTCTAAAATATCATTTTCAATGCCTATACACTATTCCATACTACTCTTTCAGTCTCCTATTGTTGGAAACATAGTTTGTCTCTATGTTTTATTAGAAACAATAAAAATAAATGAATGTTTACATAGGACGGAATTATTTCTGCCATAGTGTATTACAAAGACAGGGTATTTCAGTTGTACAATTTAAGGTAAGCTATTTTCTGCTGATATAATATGAATATCTGTTTTCATACATATTTGGATTACCCTCAAAACAAGTCCAAAAAAGCCTTGACTAGTTTTTATTATTTTTCTCTTTTCAGTAATAGCATGTTAAACTCCAATGCCTTTATATTTATAATCCATATAAGATATTTGCATCTTGTATGTCTACAGTCAAGCATAAACAGGAAAAAATTTATTTCTTTATTGTAAAATAAGGAAACAATAATGATTTTCTTCTCATGACCAAGTATCAATACCTTTACAGGACCTACATTAATAAATTTTATTAAAAAAGGAAATTCTATTGATAAATATTAGTGAATTACTCAAAAGAACATAAATCATGGATCAAAACATTTTAGATAAGTTATTTTAAAATGTGTTATCATAGCTCCAGAAAATAGCTTTTTTTTTAATTCTTGGAGAAGATTACCTATCTTTCTTTAAGGACAAAATATTTTCTTTAACCTGGTATAAGAGCTGCACAGGAAGTGTAGAAATTATCTAATATCTGTTTCTCCTCTTCTTTCACAGCAACAAGAATGCAGTTAATAAAGGTACTACAAGAATTCAGCAATTCTAAAGTTGTTTTTAGTATGTAAATTGCAATATTCTTGTACTTTATAAGTTCTGGGAAGGTCCTGAGTTTTCCTCTAAAAGCCCAAGATCTCCCAACAGCTATAGAGAAAGAACCTATCCAATTCATTTTAAAAGAATCCATAAGATGCAACTTCCCTGGCGGTCCAGTGGTTAAGACTCCACATTTCCAATGCTGGGGGCGCGGGTTCCATCCCTGGTTGGGGAACTAAGGTCCCACATGGCGGGTGACCAAAAACACAAACTAATTTTTTTTAAAAAAGACATAAGACCTACAAAATTAGAAAATAAAGGGATTCATACCCCATTTAAAAATAAATAAAAGAATCCATAATAATTCCTTGACTAGGAATAGTCAATGCTTCATTAACTGTGAACTTGGTAGGTTCACTTTTAATATATTAATGAATAAAAAGTAGTAGTTACAAAGGTACTGAGAATTAGCATTCTGTCTGCAGTAATACATCAAGTAACCTCTGTTTTTTTTAAAAAAAACAAACCCAAACTGTTTGAAAATGATAAGGTGGGTGTGCTAATTCATTCTAAACAAATTAACACCTCAATCTTACAGAATGTTTCTGTTTGGTGGATGCCGTTACAGCACCTATTAGTGAACAATGGAGGTGAATCTAATAATATTAGGTAACTAGACTTAAAGGACAAGGATTCAAATTCCTTTACACAAGAACAGGAAGTCCCCGAGTTTGGAGACATACTTTGCTGTTGCACACCTTTCAGGGAATAAACCTCAAGTGTGGTCAGCACTGTGAAGTGCAGACATTGCAGCCAACGTAACTCAGCAAACCTAAACCTAAAAAACCTAAGCAGCACTAAAACCTCATTTACCAGGAATCATGAAGGAAATGAGGTGTTCCACTAAAATGCTCTATGTAATTAAGCTTACTGCTTACTAGCTTTAAGAATCAATTTTATTTTTTATTTATTTATTTTTTTGCGGTACGCGGGCCTCTCACTGTTGTGGCCTCTCCCGCTGCGGAGCACAGGCTCCGGACGCACAGGCCCTGCGGCCATGGCTCACGGGCCCAGCAGCTCCGTGGCATGTGGGATCCTCCCGGACCGGGGCACGAACCCGTGTCCCCTGCATCGGCAGGCGGACTCTCAACCACTGCGCCACCAGGGAAGCCCTAAGAATCAATTTTTAGTGCCACCAGAAATCTTGCATAATTATACATTTATGCACTTAACTGTTTTACTAGTGGTTACAAACATGAACTTTGGAATTAGGCTACTTTCTAACTGCATTAACTTTTACAAGTTATTTAACCCTATCTAACTCTCAATTTCTTTGTCTATGAAACAGGAATAACAGTACCTATCTCACAGGGTTGTTGAAAGGATAAAATGATAGTACGTGCAAAGCACTTAGAACAGTGCCTAAACACAGGAGGCACCCTATAATTGTCAATATTATTATTATTAATCAATAAGGAATTATCAATCTACTTCTACCTTTTATTTGTGATTCAATACGCATTACATCATTACAGTAGACAATACTGTGATAGAGAAATGTGCTTGGGAGATACTAAAATGTATAAGATTTTCTCCCCACTCTTGGTGTCCTAGTCTACTTTCTATTTGGCAAGTTTCTGTCTTTCCCTTAATAATCGCATGGTACCACTTAGTGGCATAGGAGCTATCCAAGTTTGTTAAATTAGTAAGCTTAACTTTACGCTCACTGCTAAATCAACAAATTCTGCCCTTTGGAGCAGCCGTTTGCTCACTGTCTGGATTTATTTCTCACTTATTTTCCGGTTTTTCTGTTTGGGATGTCTACAGTCACTAGAGGGACACACCTGTGTTGAATAAGTAAAAGGCTAGCTGTTAATGGTAATATTGTTGGATATTGCACAAGTTAAACGTGTTGAATATCTGCTGAGTGTTTTACATGGTACTTGCTATCTCCATATATCCATAATCAACCTGAGTGAGTTTGAGTAGGAATAATTTTTGCACATTTGACACATCAGACAACTAGTCAAAGGACCATGAACTGCCTTCCTATAGTCACAACCTGGTTTGTGCCAGGGCTAGCACCATTAGACTCCTGGACCTCTATGTAAAATATTGCACCTCAACTCCACGAGGGAGCTGTGAATAAATTGCAGTTTTTCTGATGTTAAAGATACCTTTAAAAATATGAAAACTGGGACTTTCTTGGTGGCGCAGTGGTGAGAGTCCGCCTGCTGATGCAGGGGACACGGGTTTATGCCCCGGTCCGGGAAGATCCCACATGCCGCGGAGCGGCTGGGCCCGTGAGCCATGGCCGCTGAGCCTGTGCGTCCGGAGCCTGTGCTCCGCAACGGGAGAGGCCACAACAGTGACAGGCCCGCGTACCACAAAAAAAAAAAAGAGAAGAAAATTGAAAGTAAAAACTCTGAAAAGCAAGCATCTGGAGTGAAAAGAATTGCTTAATTATATATGTAATACTCAAATAAAATTTTAATACTTAAAAATCTCTGCCAAATAAATATACCTGATTTTCAAGTGTAAATTCAGGAGCTGTCAATACAAGTAGTGTTCTGAATTTGTAAATTTGGAACTATTATATTAACTCTATCTTTTGGGTAAGAAAGAGTAATTCAGCAAGATACTGCTATGGGTGCACATAAATGTGGGAGCTCTCACACAAGTTTTCATTAACAGGTTAAAAATTTAAATTGTTCAAAATTTAAATTAAAAGTTAATATGGTGTTCCTCCTTTAGGTTTACTGCCACAAAATTTAAGATGCATATAATATGCCAAAGGCAAATTCAAGAACCATATTCCCCTGTCAGTAGAAGTGACTCTTATAAAACCTACCTTGTGTGGTAAAGGTAAGGGGGGTGCTCCAGTCACTCCAGATTCCTGGGCCATCCAGTCTCTTGCTCCTCACCTGAACCTCATATGAAGACCCAGGAAGCACACTGTCTACTAGCAGAGATGTAGCTGAGACAATCTCATCAGCCTGTTAAATATTATTTGAAAACATCAGAGCATCAGGTCGGTGTGAAACCTTCACCAAAATTGATCACAAGCAGGTCTCAACTAATCTCACAGAATTAAAATCTTACAGAGTAGTTAGCTGGCCACAGTGGAATTTAAAAGAGATCAATAACCCAATAACAAATGTTTGACTGACAATAGTCAATAAAATTTTAAATAGCCTGCAAGTCCAAGGAAAAAAATCACAATGATAATCAGCATTTAACTGAATGATAACGAATGCTGACCTCTCAGAATTTGAGAGATACAGCTAAAGTCAGTGGGAAGCTTCAAGCCTCTGCTGACATCTGTAACACACATGGTAGAAGATGACGCACAGGGGTGAACAGAGAACTATAAGCATTCCTAGAGCAAAGTGTCCCAGAAGGAGGGCATGAATAATTTTAAGGACCCAAGGCTGATGATCAGCTATAGTGAATCAAAATATCGAAGAGACCTAACTGCATGAAACAACCAATGATGTACTCCAGAGATATTGAACTCCCTGGCTCATTAAGACTGTGGAGCACCGCAGACTAAAAATGGCGAAAAGCATCAGAAATGCATTAAACAATTTCAGATCACCTGTAGTTAAAATCCTATTATCTCCATTTTACAGATGAGAAAGCTAAAGCCCAGAGAAGCCTCAACTGCTTTTTCCATACATGACACTGGATTCTCATTCTGTTCTTTATGAATGTAAAGTCTTAAAAAATTAGCCCAGATCTAAAAAGACAGGTCTTTACCTCTAAATTAGATAACAATTAGTTTCACAAATTATAGTGCCGAAGTCTTTGCATGGCCCACAAGGCTCTTTATGACCTCCTCCTCCGCTCCCCCTCTTTGACCATCCACTAATACTATTGCCCTCACTCACCACCCTGGCCTCCAGCTTCTCATCCAGCTTAGGGCCTCTGAATTGCTATTTTCCCTATTTAGACTCCAATTCTCCCAGATATCTACATCACCACTTCCTTCAAATCCCTGCTCAAATATCACCTTCTCAAGGAGAGCTTCCCCTACCTCCATTTAATATTTCAACCCACCCTCTCCCGCTAGCATTCCCAAGCTCCCCTCATCCTGTTCTACTACACAATGGATCCTGAGTTCTTGGCACGTAGTAGGCGCTCAATACTTACTGAAAGAACGAAGAAAGGATTTGACACACTATACATGTTTGTACTGCATGTAAACAAATATATTGAGCAATAAGAAAAAATAAGGATGACATATAAAATCAGAAACCAGAGAAGGTCTTTAGGTGAAAATATTATAGTTATGAATTCAATAATTCTGTATCTGGACTTCTTGTAGCCATTAGTTGTGCGTGTGTGTGTGTGTGTGTGTGTGTGTGTGTGTGTGTGGTGTGTGTGTGTGGTGTTAATGAGAGGGAGAGGGAGAAGGAGAGTGAGAGGAAGGGTGTGAAGAAGAGAAAGAGAGAGAGACAGAGAATTAATCTAATATACATAAACTTTTGGAAAAGAAACTTTTCCTCGCAGTAAATTCTGGGAGGAATTTGTCATGCTCCTCAAAATATAACATGGATCTACATGTAAGACATATTGAGTAACATCAAACAATTTTTCTAAAATCATTTTATGGAAGATGCAGAAATGCTGTATATATGCTCATTTCTTACGCTGCTCCTGAATGAAAGCCAATGGTATGACATTAAATTATGACTGATTCTGCTCCAGAAGCAGTATGCACATTTGGTATGCAGAGGTGTTCTGTATGGGATTTGAAGGGGATCTCATCTTTCCTTAATTGCTTCTCAACTTTTCATTTTATTTACTAAAATATACTTACTTTTCTCATATTTTTTGTAGAATTCTCTGAATATTTCACTTGATATTGAAGTTGAAATGGTACCAAGGTTGGGCTGGACCAAGAAATCTTTAAATTACCAGTATCTGTGATTTTCATACACAAACCTAATGGTGGATCAGGCTTCACTTAAGAAAAAAAAAAGAACACTTTTAAGTCATGTCATTTTCATGATAATCATAAAGTGAAGTCAAAATGAGTTTTTAGCATATCCTATTCTTTCAACTAAAGTGTCTTTATTCAAAGGCTACTTACAGAACCAAAATATTGGTTCTACTCCTGTACCTTACTATAGCAATCCATGTATCTTCATTTCCTTTTCCCTACATGGTAAAAACTATAAATCAGTAAATGATGTTATTTGATAAATGTGAATTCCTGCTGCAAAAAAGCCTGCCTTACTTTATTTAACCTAGCTTTTGCTATGCTTATTTGAATCCTCCCCTGACAAAACCCACTGTTTTAGCAAATGACAAGTGGAAAAGTATATTACAGAGCACTATTTGGAAAATGCATATAAATTTTGCATGCAAAAATCAATGCACATATTCATGCAAATTCATGTAAATATGCATGCAAATTCAGTATATTTATTACTTTTAAAATACAACAAATCCAGATATACCCATTCAAATAGCCCAAACCATGCACAGTTTACACGCAGTAAACACAGCATTAGCAGGCCCTGGCTTGTCACCAGAAATGGGGATGGAGTTTCTTATCCTAATGGGGTATTTAACTCAGTTTATAATTTCTGAGTTCATGTGTATATGTGTTTTTATGTACACCTATGCATTTGTGTATATTAATACATGGAGATTTGTGTGTGTGTGGCTTTAAACATAGAATATAACCTTTAAATCATTTGTAGAAACAAAGCAAACATCTTACAATAAAGGATTGATTGAATAAATAATGATTCATCCCTTTAAGGGAAATCTATACAGCCTTTAAAAATCATATTAGAGAATAATATTGAAAATGTTTAATACTGTTAGTTTTAAAAGTTTATTAAACAACATCTATAGTTGGATTCCTGATTTATTAAAATTTACAAATTAAAGGATATTTGTAAAATAGAAATAAATGCCAAAATAGTAGATAATAAATGAATAAAATAATTTTTCTTCTTTGTGCATCTCTATGCTTTCAAGATTTTTGTGATTAACAGGAATTATTCATGAACACAGAAATCACCATTACATTGGAATATTTACTGACTTTTATTTTCAAGAAAAAAAATGCCACATTCTTTACACATTCCATATTTTCATGAATTTAGTCATAGTTTTTTTTCTTTCCTTGAGTCAAAATTAATGAAGTTTTTACTTTCTGTGACATATTACAAATTTTAGTTACTTTAAAGCAGGTATATCTAAACCGTAAAGTCCAGAAACAACAGGTGAAATTCACTGAGTTCTCGTGACCAATAAGACAGAAAACAAAGACACCAAACAGACATGAAATCACAAAATTATAAACTATTTTACACTTCCTATTTGCATACATATATGTCTTCATATTAGAAATCTAAAAATAAATCTTTCCCTGGACCCCCTATGTACTCAGTCCCAGACCTCATCTACCTGCTTCTTTCAGAGGAAAATTCCTCCAAAGAGCTGGCATACTCACTTTCTCCACTTTGCATCCCATTTTCCTGAGCAACCTATTCTGATCAGGTCTTTCTTCTCACTAGTCCACTGAAACTACTCTTACCAAGGTCACTACACTTTGCCAAATCCAATGTCAACTGTCTGATTCATTTTACTCCATCTCTCAGCAGTATTCCTACTGCTTGTTCCGTGAGTAGCTGAAATACTTTTTTCACTTGGCTTCCAGGCCACCACCCTCCTTTACTCCTCTTTTCTCTCTGATCATCCCTCAGTCTTTCTCTCACTGAACTCTAAATATGTGATCTCATACAATCCCATAAACATCTGTATGCTACAGACTCCCAAATATATATCTCCCCTGAACTCCAGGCTCATATATCCAACTACATACTCAACATCTCTTCGGTTTCTAATAAGCATCTCAACCATAATATGTCACACACCTAATCCTCTCTAATATCCCCATCTCAGCATCTGGTACCACTATTCTGGTACCACCCAGGTCCAAGCCTAACTATTATCCTTGATTCCTCTCTGTCCTTCACACTCCATACCCAATCCACTAGAACGTTCAGTCAGCACCATCTCCTAAATAGATCCCAAGCCTGATCATTTCTTTACTTCTCCACTGCAACAACCCTAAGCCAATGGGACAATTCCAACAGCTTCCTATCTGATTCCTCTGCTTCTACTCTTGCAACTATCCTTCCTTCCTTCCTCATCAATTTCCTTCTTCACATGCAGCATAAATTTTAAACATATGCATGCTTACACACGCACACATGCACACACACACTCACACACACCCTTGATCATATCATTCTCCTGGTTCAAATGCCTCCACTGCAACTAGAATAAAATCCAAAAGTTGTAACCCTGGTTTATGGTATGACCTGGACCCAGATGACTCTCTAACCACATCTCTAAATATTCTCCTACTTCATTCATTCCATGCAAAAGAGTCTTGTATTTGGTTCTTCCAACTTCCAAGCTCATTCCATCCCAGGAATTTTATGAGTGCTATTCTTCCTGCTTGGAGCACCTTTTGTTTTCGCATGGCTATCTCTTTTCTTTCAGCTTAAATGCTATCTTCTAAAAGAGGACATCTATAACTGAGATAATAGCCCCTACACCTGACTTTCTCCATCACACAACTTCTCTTATTTCTTTCATAGCACTTTTAAAAATATTATCAAATATATCCCAATACGAGGAAAGATTTTTTTCCCCAAAATTATCCGAAATAAGACAAAATCATTTTTAAGGTTCTTATAAAGTCTATCGCAGCAACTTCTCTTAACTACTTTACTTTTAAAAACAATTTAATTCAATGCTGGCTCTAAATATTTCTAAAAATCACCTGATAGAACTGGTTTTAAAAAGAGAAAATGATGATACTTTATAGATTTTGTATTTTTCCCTGTGGTATAACGTCATGACTGAATTCCTTGGATATCATTGTAATTACATTGTGGAGATCACAAATATATCCCTAGAGGACAAGTTATTTTAAAGTCCTAATGTTAAATATGATGTCATATGCAGATTCAAAAAGTGCTATTTCCTCAGTAACTTAGAAGTGAAGGTAAAGCTGTGTGGGAAAGTGTGTCAGATACTTGGAAAAGTGGCTCTAGTGATGTCAAAATCAATGATGCAGAGATGCATATAAAGAGTTTGTATACAGGTCTATAATATTACAATAACGAGAATTTAAGGGCTTCGCTGGTGGCGCAGTGGTTGAGAGTCCGCCTGCCGATGCAGGGGACACGGGTTCGTGCCCTGGTCCGGGAGGATCCCATGTGCCACGGAGCGGCTGGGCCCGTGAGCCATGGCCGCTGAGCCAGCGTGTCTGGAGCCTGTGCTCCGCAACGGGAGAGGCCACAACAGTGAGAGGCCCGTGTATCGCAAAAAAAAAAAAAAAAAAAAGAGTTTGTATACAATCGTTTCAGGAAATGTAAATGTAAAATAGTAACACCATTAAATTATGTATCATATGTAATATATAATTTAACATACACATAAAAAACTGAGTTAATAAATTAAATAGTTTGTTAACATTTGCCTATATTATTCACACTGAATAACTGAATACACTGAATATATGTAATTATACATTCCAGTTGATCAAATAAATTTGGAGAATCTTTGCACTGAAAATATGGGCCTTTGCCTATTATTTGAGTTTTTCTTAAGGTCAGATTTGTACAGCAAATTATTTATGTTTTTACTGTTTCTCTCTGCCGTCTGCCCCTGTTCTGTGAGGCATTCACCATTGTTTCCCCAGCTCCTAGGTCAGTGGCTGACACGCATGAGCCTCTAAGAAATGCTTACTGAAGGCATAAATTCAGATAATAACAAGCTTTCAATTATTTTCAGAAATAGTTATCCAAGATGTGAAAAAGTAATAACCAAGCAATAAATATCCATTAGATGGATCCAGGATTTAAAGAAATCAAACTGTTTTCAAAAAGAATTTAAGTTACAATTGCAGAGATATCTATACTGCTGTTAAATCATTCCAGAAGCTGCTTTTAATACT
This sequence comes from Tursiops truncatus, assembly GCF_011762595.2. Classification (NCBI taxonomy): domain Eukaryota; kingdom Metazoa; phylum Chordata; class Mammalia; order Artiodactyla; family Delphinidae; genus Tursiops; species Tursiops truncatus. Next base: position 127,764,286 of record NC_047034.1, read on the forward strand.
CCCTAGAACTACACTTACCATCTTTAGAGTGTTGGTCAAAGCAAGATAAGCTAGTGAAAAATTTTGTAAGCAATCTTCAACCTGTTTGTATGACTGATGTTGATATCTATTATCTTTTTTATGCACAACTTACCAACATTAATGGGCTGAACTGACATTGGAGGTGAGTGAAAAATTACTCCACCAGATGTGATTTTCAAATACATAAGAAGGGTGTAATTGATTTTGACTGTTGGCACAGGCACATGACATTCACAACATTCATGAACACTGCAGTTGCACTGAACAATCTGAAAACTGCTTTTCTGAGGGAGCAGAGGTGACTCTTCTAATACTTCAAGCCTATATGGAAAAAGAAGAGCTAAATATTAACACAGATGTGAAAGCACTGGATATATTTAAAATGTAGGACACAATATCCAAATTGAGGGCAGCTATTCTGCACACTCAGCTTAAAGAGCATCTGGGGAAAAAAGATACATTATAACAAGGATACAAAGACAAGGGTTAAAGCAGGTTAGCTATCAGAAATAATATAAACAATGGGCTTCCCTGGCGGCGCAGTGGTTGAGAGTCCGCCTGCCGATGCAGGGGACACGGGTTTGTGCCCCGGTCTGGGAGGATCCCACATCCCGCAGAGCGGCTGGGCCCGTGAGCCATGGCCTCTGGGCCTGTGCGTCCGGAGCCTGTGCTCCGCAGCGGGAGAGGCCACAACAGTTGAGAGGCCCACGTACCGCAAAAAAAAAAAAAAAGAAAAAATAGAAAAAATAATATAAACAAGAAGACAGTGAAGTACTGAAAGGAAAGAAAAATTGTGATCCTAAACCCTATATGCAGTAAAAATATCTTTCAAAATAAACATGCAATAAAGGCTTTTTCAGACACGCCAAAATGGAAATAACTCATTATCATCAGACCTGCATTATAAAAAATGCTAAAGGAAGTCCTTCAGGCAAAAAGAAAATGATCGTAGATAGAAGTCTGGTTCCACACAAAGAAATGAAATTTAACTAAAAGGGTAGATCTTTATTGACTGATTAAAGCAAAAATAATAACCGTGTAGTGTTGGGTTTATAACATAGGTAGAAGTAAACTGTATGACATTAGTACCAAACTTGGGGAAGGGGGAGATCTGTAAGTACACAGTTGTAATGTTCTTCTATTATACACAAAGTGGTGTCATAGCAGCTAGAGGTATAATATCAGTTCGACTATAATAAGTCAAAGACCTATATTCTAAATCCTAAAGCCACCACTAAAGTCATAAAACAAGAAGTTACAGCTAATAAGCTACGATAATCAGCCATTGGAGTATGAGTGTAAAGATAGGAAAATAGATTAATGGAACAGAAGAGGCACCAGCACCTATATGTACAATCAATTTTCTACAAAGGTACAAGCAGTTCTGTGGAGAAAAAGTAATCTTTTCAATAAATTGTGCTGGAACAGTGGGATATCTACATGCTCCCCACCCCAAAAAGCAACTTTAATCCATACCCCCCACCAGACCTAAAAATTAATTCAAAATGGATCATCAATCCAAATGTCAAGTCTAAAGCTATGAATCTTTTAGAAGAAAATAAGGGAAAAAATTTTTGTGGCCTTGGTTTGGATAAGAATTTCTTAGATGAAACACAAAAGCATGATCCATAAAAGAACAAATTGATATTGTTACAAAGTAGAAACTAACACACCACTGTAAAGCAATTATACTCCAATAAAGATGTTAAAAAAGAAAAAGAACAAATTGATAATTGGACTTCTATCAAGATTGAAAACTTCTGTTCTTCAAAAGACACTGTGAAAGATAAAAAATAACAAAAGACAAGTCACAGACTGAGAGAATACATTTGCCAGTCATCTCTCTAATAAAGGACTTGAATCCAGAAGATATAAAGAACTTTCATAACTCAATAATAATATTAAAAAATCCAATTAAAAATAGGCCAAAATGTCAATAGTCACTTCTCCACAGAATACATAGAATGAAAAGAAACATGTGAAAAGAAGCCCCAAATCACTAGTTATTCAGGAAATGCAAATTAAAACCCCAATACTACTATCCACATATTAGAATGGTCAAAATTGAAAAGATTCATCATATCACATATTGAAGAGGTATGCAGGAACTGGAACTCTAATACACTGCTGGTAGGAATGTAAAATGATACAACTTTGGAAAACAGTTTTGCAATTTCTTAAGTTGTTAAACATACACCTACTATATAATTTACATATTCCATTCCCAGGTATTCATCCAGGAGAAGTAAAAGCATATATCCTTACAGAGATATGTACACAAACAAGTACAGAGAATTGTAGCAGCTTTCTTTGTAAGAGCCAAAACCTGTAAACAACTCATTTATCAATCAATAGGTGAGTAGACAAACAAACTGTGGTATATTCATATAATGGAATGCTACTCAGCACTGAAAAGGAATGGACTGCCAGTAGATTCACACAGCATTAATGAATCTCAAAATAATCATGCCATGTGAAAGCAAGACAAAAGTTCTGTAGGAATGCATTTATATAAAATTCTAGAAAATGCAAAGAAACCTTTGGTTACAGAAAGGGTCAGATCAGTCATTGTCTGGGGACAGTGGAGGATGGGAGGTGGGGCTGGTGGTAGGGTACCACAGGTAGGAGTAGAGGGTGGGATTACAAAGGGGCAAGAAGAAATTTTGTGATTGACAATAGATTCATTTTCTTTATTATGGTGAAGACTTTATGAGTGGTTTCATATATCAAAACTTATAAGTCTACACTAAATATGTACAGTTTATTTTATATTCTTATATGGCAAAAAAGCTGTTTACAAAAAAAAGGAAATCTAGGGAAAAGTTTTTAAGCAATACTTTGCCTATCACTGTAAACCTACAAATGAATGGGTTAACTTTAAAAAATAACTGTAATTATCTTATAGGGTTACCCAACTCAAGGCATAGAGAATAACAGCCTGCAACCAAGACACAGACAGTTGTTATTTCTGATTTTTTCATGTTTGTTTTTTTAATCTGCCTCATCCCATGGAGAGTCTAAGCCTTGGTATAAACGAGAAGTCTTTAGGGTGGAAGTTCATGGCAGGGGCGGGGAGTATCCATGCCTCATATTCCCTGTCTTGCTTGAGCTACCCCCATTCTGTCCATAAACACCTGCTGCCTCGTATCCAAGCCACTGCACGCTTTTTAAAGAACCTGGGGACAGGGAGAGAGTATTAATATTTAGGCATGATCACTGCCTTCAGAAAAGACCTCAGTCCTTTTGGAGGAAAAAGCTGTAAGAGATAAATATACTAACTAAAAATTCAACGTGGAGAAAGTGTTGCTTTAGAAACTGTGCTAACTAGCCTATACATGAGGATTCAGATATAAACACATGAGAGAAACGGACCCTAACCTTTCCAAACACACCCCACGAATTATTAAGTGTTTTGAATTATGATAGATGTTTTCAAGTTTCCTGAGCTAGACTTTAGTATTCCTTTAGTCCTAAAGAAAAAACATCAATCAGGAAACAACATTTACAAGACATTTTAATGTGCAAAGCAATATCCTGGGCACTGTGGAAGGGATACTGTTATTGTAAGAAGCACACTAAATTAACATTGAGACCTAAATCAGGTTTTTCTGTTTGCTTATGAACCATAAGACCATAGACAAGTAAGTTCATCTTTGTAAGCCTTGGTCTCCTTAAACAGTAAAACAGAGAAAATGCCTGAACCATCTGTCTTTATTAAGTTTTTGTGAATATAAAAGACAATTACATAAAAGTTTTTTTTTTTTTTTTGCAGTACGCGGGCCTCTCACTGTTGTGGCCTCTCCCTTTGCGGAGCACAGGCTCCGGACGCGCAGGCTCAGCGGCCATGGCCCACGGGCCCAGCCTCTCGGCGGCACGTGGGATCCTCCCAGACCCGGGCATGAACCTGCTTCCCCCGCATCGGCAGGCGGACTCTAAACCACTGCACCACCAGGGAAGCCCCATAAAAGTATTTTTAAAAACTTTAAAGGGCTATACACCCATGAAATTCCATTTTGAATTGGAGGTGGAATGACTTAGCACTTTCAACTTTATCTAAATCTTTAAACAAATCCAATGAAATGTTATTTTTAAAAATATCACACCATGGCTTTTATGTGTTTTTCAAATATTAAAATAAAAGCTTTTATCAGAAGAGTATGGAACAAATTAAATGAATTGTGGTTATTTATGTCAGAAATATGCTTGCAGCTTGTATTATGCTTTGACTGAAGAACTCCCAAATTTTAAGCCACAAATAGAACTGAACAGAAAACAAGACACATACACTTCAGTAATATTTTTTAAAGGATAGGAAATTCTGGTGATATTTTTCTTTTTTAAAACAAAAAGAAAAGTTAGAATCACACTGTCTTACTTTACACGGTCTCACCAATGCCATCTTTTTCTAAATACAGTGGACATTTGTAGAATACGGCTGATTACCAATGAAATTAACTCTGTGGTTTCTCTACCACTTCACTGTTGTGTTCTATTTAATCAATCTATTTTCATTTTCTTTACAATTTAAATATACGCAAATATATATATTCATAATAATGACTATATACAATGATTATATATTATATAGTATGTATATATACAACATATATTGTAGTATTTCATAATTTGTGTTTTTTAAAAAAAAAACAAACTCCATTCAGTAATTTCCCAAACCACTCCAACAGATAACCCCATCATGAAAGTCTAAGAATGAACCTAAACCTAGTTTTCAAATGCTCTAAACAGGGGTGAGAAACCTGCAGCCCAAATAACACCCATTTTTAGAAGGACTTCTTACATTAACCAATGGTTTAAAACAATACAAAGAAAAGAGGAAGAATATACCATGATTCACGTAAATTATATGAAATTCAAATTTCAGCGTCCATAAACACAGTCGTGCTCATTCATTTACATATTAATTGTGACTACAAGGTTGTGATAGAGACAGTATGGTGGGCAAAGTCTAAAATATTTACTCTCTAGACTTTTAAGAAAAAAATTTTTAATCCCAGCTATAGGCCAAAAACATTTTGTACTCCCTACAGGTGGGTATTTGATGGGCAAAAGACACAAAAATAAGGAAACCACATTAAATATATCATCAAATTTCATTATATAACATATTTGCAATGTACACGAAACACCTTGAGGATCACTAATTCAATTTTTCAAGCCACCTTATTAGTTCCCTTATGAGGGAACTAATAACACCTACTTTACAAGTAAAAAACTGAGCTCAAAGAGAACGTAGACCTGGAATTCATCTTAAGTCTCATACTTCCACGTTCAGTGCTTGTTTCATCACACCCAAGCTGTCTTATCATTACAAGCTGTCTTATCATTACAAGATAACTTTCACTTTTACCATTGTCATCTTATTTAGGGGATTGATAAAAACTTTAATGGCCACAACTAAAGAATAATTATAATCTGAATTATGTTAATATTTCTATAAATCAGAATATTAGAGAATTACAGAATTATTTCAAATTATTTTTTCCTTGAGGAAAACATTAGATATTTCTCATGACAGCAGAAGTTTTTCCAAGTTTGTGTGAAACCTGTAATACACCAGCCTTGTTACTTGCCAAAGTCAGCATAAGAACTTCTATTACCTTCCAAAAGATTTTTTAAAGTTTTAAGTATTTATGAACATCAGGGGCTTCCCTGGTGGTGCAGTGGTTGAGAGTCCACCTGCCAATGCAGGGGACACGGGTTCATGCCCCGGTCCGGTAAGATCCCACATGCCGTGGAGCGGCTGGGCCCCGTGAGCCATGGCCGCTGAGCCTGCGCATCCAGAGCCTGTGCTCCGCAACGGGAGAGGCCACAACAGTGAGAGGCCCATGTACCGCAAAAAAAAAAAAAGTTTTAAGTATTCATGAACATCAAATGATACTTTAAAATTTTGATAATGCTATTTTTAAACCATCAAAATTTTAAAGTAGTATAAGTTAAAATGGTGATCAAATTTTTAAAATAAGAAAGAGATACACTGGCTTAAAATAACCAAAACTTAAGAATTTCTGAAATTCTTGAAAAATGTTTATGCAGCAAAATATTTTATGCATTGCCAACACACACACACACAAATTCAGTGTCACTATTTATTTAATTTCTCTATATGTGAGTAAACTTTACTTGCAAGTGAAAATAGTGAAAAAAATGGTCAAATAAATTTTAAATTTGGCTTCTTTGCAAATTTCACAATTTTGGCAATATTTCTACTCAAAAATTAGATATATAATTAGTACTGAAATTTCATCTTTTAGCCACAAATGGTTTATAGAAAGCACATTCTATCATCTGACCTTTGATCAAATTACTTGTTCCCCTCAAATTTTTCTATGAATATATTAATGTTTCTCTAAGCAAAGATCTATACTAAATTATTATAGGAATAACACCAAATGAGTGTTCTTGATTGTGACATAAACTGAGAGCAAAACATAGTGGGCAAACCAATAAACATGAATTGGAAAATTTAGCATTAGCTTTGTGTATAATTTAATCAAGTCACATTTTAAATCTCAGACTGGTAACCTATACAAATGTTACTCCCCAAAATCTAGTTTACCAATCCCAAGTAATTTCAAAGAACAGGTTAGTGTCCCAGACTAGTCTCATCATAATAGATTCCTGGACCCTCCATGGAGAATTCAGTAGGTCTGGGGCCAAGGAATCTGTTTTTAATAAGTGTCATAGACCAGCGGTTCTCAAAGTATGGTCCCCAAGCCAGTAACATCAGCATCATCTGGAAATTGATAGAAATGCAAATCCTGTCCAGACCTCATGAATTAGGCCCAGGTAAGAAGTTGACTTAGATGTATTTCATCAAGGAGACAAATTTAAGAAGCATTCTGTAAAACACAAAGTACTCATCAGATGTACAACATCACCAAACAAATGGAAAATCAACAAGGATGAGAGGGAGGAAGAAAAAAGAAAGAAAATAAAAAAGGAATGCAAACGAAAACAAATAGACCTAAATGTACATCAAGTTAACAATACAACCACCTGAGGCAGAAGGGGAGGGGATATCCTAATTAACTTCAGAACACAGAATTTTAGCAAAGGCAAAATGAGTCTAAACAAACATTGCACTCTAGTTACTCTATTTGTTTTCTATGGTGGTATGGCTTAGCTATTCCAAAACTACTTTGTGTGTATTCTAGGACTGAGCAACTAGGTAATATATTGTTGGAAAGGGAAGCAAGATTTCTCACTGCTAGAAAAAGGAGTTACAAAAAAAAAAAGAAAGAAAAGAAAGGCTAGGATAGATCCTGTGGTTTTGAACTAGAACAAGAGACATTAGTATTGCCAGAACAAAATCCAACATTCTTTGGGTTTTAATATGCTTTTAATATGTGTATATACAGAGAGATATAAAAATATAGACTTGTGAGTATTATATATACACATTATGTGTGTACTGTGTGTATGTATACATATAACTATGTAGCTGAGTGGGCCTAGAAACAATACCACCCAAGTAACAGTGAGCATCTAGCCCCCCGATACCACTTTGTAAACATCATTCTCCAACAGAAAGGAATCAGGGCTCCTTGGAAAAATGGCTGATACCAGTGTCAGAGCAGGAAAAGTATAAAATCAACCTGAAACATCTTGTAGTGCTAGAAAGTAAGGAGTCCTATTTAAAAAAAAAAAAAAAAGATCTAACACATCAAAAGGACACAGAGGCCAGTTTACATAAGCACCCACTGCCAAATATGGGACAGTGTAAGCAATAAAATGAATAATGATAGTAACTAAATATAGCTCACAAAATAAAATAATAATCCATGAGTCCATCTTGATAGGAAGGAAGAAAGGAAGGAAGGAAGGGAGGGAGCGAGGGAGGAGGAAAAAAGGAGGGGGAAGGAAAGAAAAAAGGTAAGAGAGAAAGAATGGAAAGTGTACTTCTCACAGAGACTAGCACTGTGGCCTGCACACACTGTTTCTTAATTAAATAACACTATGCCTAAAATGTCCCAATTAACATTGAGCACGTTTGTTTATAAATAATGCATCTTTCTTCTCTAAAAATTTTAGTTGTTCTTTTTTATATTGTCAATTTCTCTCCTCATTATGTTCATGTTTTCCTTTATATCCTTGAGCATGTGGAGCATGCTAAAACTAACTGTCTGCTAATTCTATTATCTCTGCCATTTCTGGGTCTGCTTCTATTGTCTATTTTTTCTTTTGGGGTTATATTTTCCTCTTCCTTCATATATGTACCATTTTTTACTGGATGCCAGACATTGTGAATATTACAATTGAGTGTTGGATTATGTTGTTTTGCCTTAAAGAATGTTGGATTTTGTTCTGACAATCAGCTAAGTTACTTGGGTGACTTAAGTGTGAACCTTTTAAGCTTCTTTTAAGCTTTTTTGGGGGGCGTATAGAATAGCCTTGACTGTAGGGCTAATCTGGCCCCACTTTTAAAGTGTGGCTATTATGGGGTTTCTACTGAATGTCAGTGATATTCAACAAGGTCTCTCCAAGTCTCCCTGTTGGAAACTTTCATTATTCCTGGCCCTGTGTGACCTCTGGGAATTGCTTAGATTACAGCTCCTGGTAGTTGTTCTCTTCCTAGAAGTTTTCTTGCCCAAGATCATAGACAGACGGGTATTCAGCCAAAGAATCAAGGGGACCCCAGTGCTAACTCCTGTGTACCTCCCTGCTTCAGGTACCCTGCCCTATGAATCAAGCCCCCTTTTACCCTCTGAACTCTTCTCTCTGTCTCCTCAATTCAGCAATATTGCTGGGCTCTGCTTGAGTTCCCCAGCCTTGTGCCATGTCCTGGAAATTGCCTCCAGCCCGGAAAACCTGAGTAAAATAGAACTTACTTTGTTTCCTCCTCTCAGGAATCACGTTCTGTTCTGCCTTTGTCCAATATCTGAAAATAGATGTTTTCTACTTTTATCGACTTTTCTAGTTGTTTATGACAGAAGAGTAATCCTAGAACTTATTATTCCCTCATGGCCAGAAGTCACTTTTGCTGACTTTTTATATTAACTTCTGAAGATATGTATTCACATAGTTCAAAACTTGGTTTTCTTTAAAGGGAGTAGTGAAATGGGGTGATGACTTGATGGAAATGTGTGATCAAGGAAATCTATGTTTTAAGTGGGAGTTACTGCAGCATGTGTATCGGCTGAGAGGAAAACTTGATGATGCAGGAGAGAGAGGGGATAATTGCCAGAACAAAGTCCTTGAGTGACAACAGGGGATGGGACTCAAAACACAGAAGAAAGGGTTCATTTTCTATTGGAACCCAGAGAATTCATCAGCAACTAAAGAAAACAAGGAAACTGCATAGGCACTGACATGAGCAGGCTGGTAGATTTTGGTGAGAAAAGCAAAAACTTGAACCCGCCCCCTCCACCTCCTGCTTTCCCAGTGAAAATCAAAAACAAGGTCATCAGCAGGTCTCTCTGGCTCTCTCTAAGGGAAGCCAGCTGCCATGTTGTAAGATGCTCTATGGAGAATACACAGGACAAAGAACTGAAGAAGGCCTCCAGTCACAGCCTGGGAGGAACTAAGGCTTTCTGTCTAGTGGCCCATGAGGAATTTGGAAGCCTAGGGAGTGAGCTTGGAAACAGATCCTCCTGAAGTTGAACCTTGAAATAACTGCACTCCTACCTGACATCTGCAATGCAACCTTGTGAAAGACCTTAAGGCAGATGTCCCAGCTAAGCTGCACCTAGATTCCTGACCCACAGAAACTGTGAAATGATGAATAACTGTTGTTTTAAGCCACTAAATTTTGGGTAATTTATCATATGGCATAGATAGCCAAGGAAGATATTGGTACCTGGAAGTGGGATGCTGCCATAACAAATACCTAAAAATGTGGGTGTGGCTTTGGAGCTAGGTGATGGACACAGGCTGGAAGTATTTGAAGAGGCATGATGGAGAAAGCCTAAAACACCTTGAACAGACTGTTAGTAGAAGTCTACAGTTTGAGGACACTGCCAGCGAGGACACAAAAAGAAGTGAGGAACATGATATTGGAAACTGGAGGAAAGAGAATCTTTCTTACATAGTGGTCGAAAGCTAAGTAACACATCGGCAGTTCTGTGGACAGTGTAGAATGTGCCCACTGATCTGGTGATCTATTTCAGGAGACTTCCAAACAAGTGCTGAAAATGCCTCTTGGTTCCTTACTGTTTCAAGAGGAGAGATATTCATTGACAAAAGGGCTGTTAAACAAAGGAAGTAGGACTTGAAAGTTGTAAAATTCCCAGCCTCTCCAGATGGCTAAGGATGTTTGAAATGGCTTCTAAGCAAAGAGAAGAGCTTATTTCTAAGAGACCTGCGGGCTTTTATCTAATGGAGTGAACCCCAGTAAGATTCCCAGGAGGCTGTGCGATCTTGTGAGAGAATTACAGTAGCAGAAACACTGCTAGCTTAGACTGAAGGAGTACAAAATGAAACAAAGCCACTGGATTCCCAAAATTGTGCCAACCGGAAGCATGCTGAGAAAACTACTCAGCTGCAGAGATGTGTAACTTTTCATTAAAAAAATGGAAGGCGAATCAGAGGGCAGAAGCAAGGGCCCAGAGAGCAGAGCCAAGGGCATGGAGATTTACTCCTGAGGCTGAGGTGACAGAGGGACTAGGCCTGACATGACGGGTAGGGGGAGAGAAGGTCAAAGAGTGGGATCCTTGAAACTGAGATTAAAGAAAGAGCAAGCTTATCAGCTAATGACAAGAGCCATGAGAATGGGTAAGCTAGGCTGGATGAAAAAGAGAAGAGTAAAAGTAAAGCTTTCAAGAAATTGAAGATCATCCAGATTGATGCTGAAATCACCAAGAATGCTGACAAGAGTGACAGTGAAGAGACAAAGTAAACTAGGTATTAGCAGTTACAAAAGTCCAAACTCCCTGGACAACCCTTGCTTATTCATCCACCTTGATTTCTCCTCATTCCCCAGCTTCCCAAACACAGAACTTTTCAAGTCCTCAAATGTCTATACGTGACTGTGTTCCTTTGCAAATGCTCTTCATTCTCTCTGGCTCATTCTTCTCTGCCCCCTTATAATCTAGGCAGATACTTCTAGCATATGTTTCTCAAAGTCCCCATATTTATTACATCACAGCATTTTCAAACTTTATTATGTTCTTTGTCTTTACTATCAGCTCCAAGAAGGCAAGGGTTGAGTCTGAGCTGTTTAACACTGTTCCCTACACTCAGCTCAGTGTCTGATGTACACATAGGCACCTCACAAAGGAAGAAGAGGATTTCCTTCCTAGGTCTAAGAGAAAATTCAAAAATAACACATTTGTACGGTATCTCTCCTTCAGTTTCTCGGACAAACATTAATATCTGACCTTAAACAATGCTTCCCCTTAAGGGACATATTTATAGGGCTTTAGGTCCCTTATAAACATTAGGTTTTAGTTCCTTTTAAATACATACTTATTTACACATGGAAGCATTTGAAAGACTTCTCTCATGAATTCTCTAATGTCTTGGGGAGGTGATTTTGATGAAAACTTTTCTATAGTAACCATCCTTATGGATTTCCTCTTCCACCGAGGTTTCATTTGTTATATGGGCCAGCTCTTCCTCCTGATCTGAAGAGTCTTATTTAAATTTTTGGAGATATATTGCCCAAAGATGCACACAAAAATAGAATTCAAGGTGGAAATAGTATGTGACAATTGGCAAAACTAACCAAATCATACAATGGAGAGAACAATTAAAGTGGCAAGAAAAAAAGAAAAGAAAAGAAAATGCTTCTCAAATTGCATGCAATTAGGTTTTCCTGTATTAATATTTTTCAGAAACCTAAGTTCAAATAAAAGCAGGTCAGAAGAATCTACTAAGTTCATCATATGAGCAAGTTGAAAAATCTATTTAGTTTATCATAATTTTCTCATTTTTCTGGGTCTTACCATTTAGATGAACAGACCAATGACTACTTAGCTGACTGAAGTTCAAATTCGCAGCTGTAGCTAACTTACTAGGCAATTTTGTAATGTTCTGGCATATTCATATATAATATCTTTTTCAGAAAATGCAGACCTCAGACATAACTATGGCCTATACATTATAAAAATTATAAAATATAAATCCTTACACATAGTCACAGAGCTTTAAAACTGAGCACATTACCCTAGCCCACTGACAATATTTGAAATTCTCTTGAATAGGCACCTAGTGAGATTTTAACCAAATACTTTTAACCAAAGTATTCAGGTCATCACAAAAATGTACTACATCGCAAAGGAATTCTTTTCTCTGAGCTAAAATCTGTCTTGGTTAATAAAGCAGGAAACTTTCTGCCCAGACGTCAAATATATCCTCATCCACCACAGTGCTTCCTTTCTTATCTCAATACGTTTTAAGACCAACCCTTCATCTGTGCTCTTTTTCTGGAACTTGCCTATTGAACCATTCACCCTCTGTCATGTATCTTCAATGGGTCCCCTTCTACCACATCTTCAATTTTTCTCTCCCTGCTGGGTCATTTTCTATAGACTAGAAACGAGCTCATTCTTTCCCATCCTTTACATGTTCACCTTTGGCTGTGCATTTGCCCATTACTCCTCTACCTTCTCACTTTACTACTTCAGCAGGCTTCTTGGGCCTCTAGAGATTTATAGCCCAGTCATTCTGTTGTGAACATTTATCCACCTGGCTGCCCAGCATCTGCCTGGGAAATCTACTCTTCTGTTAGGCTGAAACACTAGCAGCTACGGCACATTCTCACCAATCGGATACTCCCATTCAAGACACTGGCCCTAATGAGAACTGCACTCATTAAAGCAGCAGGGGCTAGCAGGGGCTTCTAGATTCATCTAGTGACCAGCATTAGAGGTGGAAATCATCACAGAGACACTCAATGACCAGATGTGACAGCAGGGGCACCCTATCTGGGCTACTCCTGCGGGGTGACTTTAAGAATTAGTCCAGGGAATTTCCTGGAGGTCCAATGGTTAGGACTCAGCACTTTCACTGCTGGAGGCCCGGGTTCAATCCCTTGGTGGGGAACTAAGATTCCACAAGCCTTGCAGCGAGGCCAAAAAAAAAATTAGTCCAGCAGTCTAACGTAAGTTATAAATATTAACTACAGTCTGATAATCAGTACATAATGAGGATGGTAGCAGCTATGCAAATTTTCTTCTAAAATTTGTCTTATTTACCTTCACACCAGAAATTTTCAAATTTTAGTTCCATCAGATTCATCTAAAGGGCTTGATAAAATACAGATTGATGGGCCTCACTCCCAAAATTTCTGATTCTAGTTCTGGGACAGAGTTATCAAATTTAAATTTCTAAAATATTTCCAGGTGATGTTGATATGCTTCTCAATGCTACCTGCCCACATATTTTTGTTATTAGCTCTTATTCATTCCTGAAGTTTCAACTTAGCTATCTCCCTCCTTGGGAAACCTTCACTCCTCTTGCCACCAGTGCTCTAGACATCCCCACATAAGGCTCTCACACCATTCTTGTGCTCCCACACCTTCATGTGCCTACCAAGTGCACATCAGTAACCACTAAAACTGAAGCCCTATTTTGATACATATTTGTACATATCTGTCCCAACCACTAGCCTGTGAGTGGCTCAAGAGCAGAGATCATAACTATTCTTTTTTTAAAAAAATATAAGACGGGCTTCCCTGGTGGCGCAGCAGTTGAGAGTCCGCCTGCCGATGCAGGGGACATGGGTTCATGGCCCGGTCCGGGAAGATCCCACATGCCACAGAGCGGCTGGGCCCGTGGGCCATGGCCGCTGAGCCTGTGCGTCCGGAGCCTGTTGCTCTGCAATGGGAGAGGCCACAACAGTGAGAGGCCCGTGTACCGAAAAATAAATAAATATATAAACAAAAATAATAAAATATATATATATAAGACAAAATATATTTTTAAAACTAAAGGCAAGATACAAAACAAAGAAGAATGTTGTATAAAGGTTAATGGGAAAATACATCAAGAAGATGTAACAACTAAGAACATAGATCCACCCAACAACATAGTCTAAAAATACATAGAACAACATACGGCAAAACAGTGAAGTTTGCAGTTATTTTAAAAAGTTGATGTAACTGCAACCATTGCAGTTATTTTAAAAAGTTGATGTAAAATACACATCTAGTGGGGCTTCCCTGGTGACACAGTGGTTGAGAATCTGCCTGCCAATGCAGGGGACACGGGTTCGAGCCCTGGTCTGGGAGGATCCCACATACTGCGGAGCAACTGGGCCTGTGAGCCACAATTACTGAGCCTGCGCGTCTGGAGCCTATGCTCCGCAACAAGAGAGGCAGCGACAGTGAGAGGTCCGTGCACCGCGATGAAGAGTGGCCCCTGCTCGCCACAACTAGAGAAAGTCCTCGCACAGAAACGAAGACCCAACACAGCCAAAAATAAATAAATAAATTGATTAAAAAAATACACATTTAGTAAAGTCTATGAATACATCTTTTTCTTGACATCTTTGTTTCTTTAAAATTTTTTTACTGTGGTAAAATATACATAACATAACATTTACCATTTTAAGTGTACAGTTCATGATATTAAGTACATTCACATTGTTGGGTAACAATCCCTACCATTCAACTTCAGAACTTTTTTCATCTCCCCAAACTGAAACTCTGAACCCATTTAAACAAGAACTCTTCATTACCCCTCCCCTAGTCCCTGGTAGCCATCATTCTACTTTCTGTCTCTATTCATCTTTATATGGACAGTTTCTAGCACACTGCCCCTTAATTATATGACCTCAATAACTGCAGAACTGAGGGAGGTGAGCGACATTCTTCTCAAGCATCAAATAAAAGAACAAATGAGAATGAATTTTAAAGAGTTAAAATTCAAATAGAAATGGTATGTATTATCACTGGAATTATTAGAAAACTTGAATGACATATTAGCTGTTAGAATCATAAGTGTATGGCTGTTTGAAACCACCATCATGGCTCTCTACCGAGCACAAATAAATAAAAAGCACTAACATTTTAAGATAATAAAAAGATCAAATATGAGAGAAAAATCCACCAGAAAAATAAATATAAACTATTTCCCCTTCTCCACTCAAATATCTAACACTACTGAATTGAGTTCACGCTTCTTTGAGAATATATGCCCATCCACATCTGCAATGCTTTGCTACCTGAACCAACATGAGGAGAAAAGAGGAAACCTAATGGAGAAGAAGGTTGTATAAAAAGTACAGAAATGTACATTGATATAAAAGGAAATGCAGAGATAGAAGAGCTTTCATAATCTACTTCTGTATATGGAAACTCTTGCATTTCAAAAAAACTTGTGTCATGGAAATGTCCAAATTTATTTATTTGGTACTTACAGAAGATATAAAACATGGACCTTAAGGTCATAATTCTTGAAAGGACTCTTAAATAATGACTCCATATAACAGATGAATAATTTCAAGTCCTCTTTCATCCAGCACTGTATGTTCCAGTTTGCACCTGAATTAAAAATAAACTAAATGAAACCCGAGAAAAACATTCTGAACAACTCAGTGAAAGAGAAGAGCTAAATTAAATTTACCAGTGTTCCAATACAACTTTCACTGCCCATTCTGAAAGAAAAAGAACAGGCTCTAACTGATCGTGTGTGTTTGCCCATTTAGTCCCTTTGGCCTTCAGTTTCCTTTTTCAGAAAGTAAGATAATTAAATTCAATTATTGTTTCTCAAACATTTTTAAAATCCTGAACCACTTAAGTAGGACAGAAGACCCCAAAACTCACCTAGCTCAGTTCATCCTCACTTTCCAAGAGACGAGAGAACATGAAATATCAAGGTACAAGCACATTTGGGGCAGTATTTAAGTGTCTGCTTTAGCAATAAAGCATGGTGATTCACATTGGAACTAAGATGCACATCTTAAATTTTTTTTTTTTTTTTTTTCCGGTACCCGGGCCTCTCACTGTTGTGGCCTCTCCCATTGCGGAGCACAGGCTCCAGACGCGCAGGCTCAGCAGCCATGGCTCACGGGCCCAGCCGCTCCACGGCATGTGGGATCTTCCCGGACCGGGGCACGAACCCGTGTCCCCTGCATCGGCAGGCGGACTCTCAACCACTGCGCCACCAGGGAAACCCTCAAATTCTTGTTATTGTAATATTATAGACCCCACATACAACTTATATGAGTATATTTCACTGTACACTGAAAAACTCACCTGACAATGATAAACTATTAGTGATTTGTAATTTAGAGAGCAAGAATAGCAATAGTTGAAAATCATGACTAACTTAAGACAACACTAATACTTATCTTTAAGCACCACTAACATATTTCCCCATTTGAAGGATTTCTAGCTAGTAGGGACTTTGCATAGGTTGAGCCCTATGCAAACAGCCCATATGGCAGAATATTAAATGGAAATCCTGAATAACCACCACTTAACCTAGTAATTTTAGTTACAAAAACTTAAACTCATTTAAAAATAATGAATTATTAGCCTTTATATATATACGTAAAATTAAAATCTGCATCAAAATCATTTCACTTGATAATCGAAAAAAGTGCTAACATTTTTTGATCATTTTACAGCTCATCACAGGGACCCTAACATTTTAAGTTCATTCTTAATATATTTAATAATCATTGGAATGGCTAAGTTAAGTTCCCTTACAAATTAAAGAACTGTGTCATTTAAAATTAACTTAAATGCTTATAGAGTCAGTTGGAGACACTGGGAGTTATTATTTCTAACTTGTTTTAAAACTCTGATTTTAGGGGCTTCCCTGGTGGCGCAGTGGTTGACAGTCCACCTACCGATGCAGGGGACACGTGTTCGTGTCCCGATCCGGGAGGATCCCACATGCCGCGGAGCGGCTGGGCCCATGAGCCATGGCCGCTGGGCCTGCGCATCCGGAGCCTCTGTGCTCCGCAGCAAGAGGGGCCACAACAGTGAGAGGCCCGCGTACCGCAAAAAACAAAACAAACAAAAAAAACCTCTGATTTTATTGCACAATTATGCTTTATCCTTACTCCTAACCTGATTTCAACAAACTGAGTGTTTCTTCCATCTAATCAGTGGTGCTTTGGCCCTCCAAGGGACATCTGGCAAAGTCTAGAGATATGTTTTGATTGTCACAACTGGGGAGTGAGTGTTAACAGACATTAAGTGGGCAGAAGGCGGGGATGCTTCGAACATCCCACGATGCACAGAACAGTCCCCCATAACCAAGAATTATCTGGCCCACAACGTCAATAATTTTGAGGTTGAGAAATTCTGACTAACCCTACATAGGAGTGTTATATTACGTACGTCTTTATTTTCATACTGTAGGTCTCTACAATGTTAAGTCAATTGTCTCTGCTCTATTTAGCTTTTCCAGAGGCTTGGAGATAATTTTGTTGTTTAGATTTCCACATGCAGAATTATTAACAACATGAGCTATACTTAGTATGCATTATACTTAAACAACAAAAAAAACCTTGATTTGGTTTTTTTGATCTCTCCTTGGTTACGGAGAGATTCCTTGCTTGCTTTAACTAGCTCAACAGTATTATCTGCCATTTGATATTTTATCTACTTAACAAAAATAAGTTGTACTTTTTCTATTTTAAAGCCAATTTAGAAGACTACAAGAAATGTATGTTAAGGTTAAAAAGTTCCCTCATTACATTTTTATTTTATTTTTAGGGGATAGAAAATAATTGGGGACTTATTAGTTTGGTCCTAATTTTATTACTAATATAAAATAATAATGTGTGCTCAGAATCACATCCATAATACATCTATTTCACACAGGTTTCAGAGAACAGAACCATTTTGTTCAATACAGTTAAGTAAGAGGTAATGTTTGGAACATTAAAATACTTACTTGTTTGTTGAAAAACTAAAGAATTTACTGTTGAAACAAATGCCTTCCCTTCAATGTTGTCTGCATGTACAGAGCAGTTTTTATCTTCCTCGCTCCAAAAGCAACAGTGGAAAGTTGTTCTGGATGATAAGTTAGATAAGTAGGTACCACTTGAATTAAGTTTAGTTTCAACAAGTGCCTCATAATGTCCACTCAAATTTGAAGTGTTCTTTGAGATTCCAGCAGGCAAGAGGAAGTCATATGTTGTATTTCGTGGCATGCAAGACAACTTAAATTTCCAGGGAGTAATTGGATATGCCAAGTTAAATGCAGTTATCACATAAATAAATTCTGTTAGGACATTTAAAAGACACACAGAAAAGCAATTAATCATTTTGACTAGACATAAATAGGAAGTATCTAAGATTAAGCCACGTAGTGCTCAACAGTAATTACTTAACTTTCTAAGTGCTCAATCAGTGCCTAATGCATAGCTCTGTGCTTCCACTGAACAAAGTGTTACACTTAAGAGGGTGCATTTATTTATAGAGGTAACTTCACTCCTTAGCACCCCTTTTTTGGAAATTCACAATTCATTTTCCTCATTAATCTAACATCTCATAATTATATTTTAATGATAGGAAATTATAGCTAAATATTCCAATTTCCTTTTGTAAAAAATAAATTATTCTAATGAACTTCCAGCATAAATGGTAAGTATCTGGATGTGCAATTATATAAGCAAACATTAACGTGCTGTTTTAATATTTCTTAATGAGAATAACACCAAAATGTTAACACTACTTTCACTGAGTGCTTTTAGAAAGGGTTTGTCTTCAACATCAGGACAGCTGGATGATTTCCTGAATCTGCCCATGGTTCTCCAGATATATGACATCATATAAGACATGTCCTTAATGCATTCTCCAATAATTGATGCACAATGACAGACTTCTTACAGGAAACGTCCACTGCTGATTAAAGACAATTTATCACTTTTTAGACACATAAAATTAAGAACAATTTTATAATCCTGTACCCCCCGCAAAAATCCTCAGAAGTGATACTTGTATTTTAATGAGTAGTTGTTTGATAATAAAATAATGAATTCTCCATAATTCTTTCTTTTATAAGTTACCTTAACGATCCAACAGCTGTGTTTCCTCATATACAAAGTAATGAAGAATGAAAATTCTAAGAATTTTTCATGGTTTTGTATAGAATGAGACTTTTGAAGGATTATGGTAAACATAAAAATGTAAGAAAATAGAAATTTTTTTTAAAATTCACAAAAGTATTGTTCTAAATTACAAAAGTAATACATGTAAAAATATTCAAATACACAATGACTGTTAACAATTTGGCTTCTAGAACTTTCTATTAATGTTAATTAATATAAACATGTATCAGATGCAAAATTTAAGGCAAAAATGATTAACACGACTAGCATTATTTTTCCCACACTGATAACAATTAGGTATTATAACATCACCAAAAGTGAATCCTCACTGCAACTATGTTCCTTTGGACTTCAATCCTTCTAACATTTATTTCTGAAATTAGAACTCACTAAAAAGAGAACTGGGTATTTCTTCCATTTTACAAAACCAAGAATATGTATTGGTACTAATTAAAAGCATTATATTTTATAGCTGCACATGGAAGATTTGGTTGGCTGAATTGAAATTAGCCTAAAATCCTCAAAGAACTATTTAAAACTTAAAATGTAATAATGAATGTCTTAGACATAGTAACTACTGAATCAGTTTAATTAAAAGATGATTCTATTTTGTTTACATGCTTCCTTTGCAAATGATATTTCTTTCCCTCCAAAGAGGGAAATATATATTCACCTGGAGGCTTATGTTATCATGTTATCATATGACACCTGTTATCATCCTATCATGTGTTATACAAGGCCCCAGACCTCTTCCAATTCACAAAGCTTGACAAAACCACAAACCTTTTGGAAAGCCAATGTGAAACATTAGCATGGAGCCTAATAAAAATTAGATAGAGAATGTAAGAGAGAATGTTACCACTCTTTGATAGCCCCCTGTGGTCTAGTTTTTCTGAAATTTGTAACAGTGGAATTATCCTGGATATTTTCAGTAAATATATATACGGCTAAAATGACAAAGAACAGTATATATAACAAGGAAAGCTCCAAGAGCACTTTTAAAGATTGGAAGTTTGGGATTGACATGTACACACTGCTATATTTAAAACAGATAACCAACAAGGACCTACTTTACAGCACAGGGAACTCTGCTCAATACTCTGAAATAATCTAAATGGAAAAAGAATTTGAAAAAGAATAGATACATGTATATGTATAACTGAATCTCTTTGCTGTACACCTGAAACTAACACATCATTGTTAATAAACTATACTCCAATATAAAATAAAAATTAAAAAAAAGATTAGAGTAGCCAAAAAGATGCCCAGAACTAGCTGACACACAGGTAATCGTTGCCAGAGAAAACAGGTTTTGTTAAAGATGGCTTGACTTTAATTTCAAAAACTTGGAACACAGTCTAAATAAATGAGTTGAGTTAAAAAAAATCAAAATATCTCTAGAATGCTGTAAGAAACAACTGAGAATAGTACAATGCGGAGGTTAAGGGCACTGACCCTCTGAGCAGTGGAAAATTTGCATATAACTTATAGTTGGCCCTCCCTATACACGGTTCCTCTGTATACACAGTTCTTCTGCATCTGCAGATTCAACTAACCTTGGATCGTGCAGTACTGCAGTATTTACTATTGAAAAAAATCTGAGTATAAGTGGACCTGCGAAAACCCATGCTCTTCGAGGGTCAACTATATACTCAAAAGTCACTGGCATTGTGTGACTACTTTCCAACAGAAGCCTGCTATGCTTCACAGAAATTTAAAACACAAGATTCTAAAAAAATGTCTATTAAGCTTTCTCTCGAGGATATTCGAGAGATAGGAATAGGTAGGAGGAAGACTAGTATACATTTAATTTTTGAAAGCATTCTTCTGGTGATAGTCAAGGTGGGAATTCCCAAGGTATACACCATCCCTTGATAATATCCCCTTATAACATTATCTTGTCATTGTTTACTAGTCATAATGGGGAATACCATTTAAAATGACATTTCCTTTCCATTTTAGAACAAATCTGTTATTCTGTATGGTAGCCATTTATTTTAAATATTATCACCAAGTAAACTGCTCCTGGATACAGACAATTAAAGTTTTGACTATCATCTGATATATGTATTCATAATTTAATAATGCTGCATTTGCTAAATAAAATTAAAATATTTAAATGTCATGATATCTTGTTTCCAAGTATGTATAAGGCTGTTAATGTGTATGTATAAATATTCTGAACTGTAAAAGAAAACCAAGTTAGAAAATAAATGATGGGCAAGGAAAAAAAATTTGCAAAACATAATAAATTCTTAGGGCTTGTGATGTTTAATGCTATGTGTCAACTTCACTAGGCCCATGGGGTGCTCAGACATTTGGTCAAACGTTAATCTGAGTGTGTCTGTGAGGCTGTTCCTGGATGAACCAGTAGACTGAGTAAAGCAGATGCCATCCCTGATGTGGGTGGGCCTCATCCAATCAATTGAAGACCTAAATAGAACAAAAATGACTGGGTAAGAGGGAACTCCTCCTGTTTGACAGGTGAACTGGGACGTCAGTCTTTTCCTTCTTTTGGACTCAAACTGAAGCTTTACTCTTCCTGGGTCCCAAACCTGCCATTGTTTGGACAGGAACTTACACCATCAGCTCTCCTGGGTCTCCAGTTTGCCAACTGCAAATCTTGGGACTTCTCAGTCTCCATAATCATGCGAGCCAATTCCTTATAATAAACCTCATCCTAGATATATATAAATCCTATTGGTCCTGCTTCTCTGGAGAACCTTGACTAATACAGAGCTAAATATCTACATTTTAGAAATTTCTAAAAATCAATTGAGACAAATAAAATCCAACAACAAAATAGTCAAAGTATGTGAATTAGAAAATCACATAAAAAAATAGAAATGGTCACTAAACAGTACTCAATCTCACAAATAACCAAATAAATAAAATTAAAGTGAGATGTTGTATTTTGCTTTGACAGGGCAAAAAGGTAAAAGAATGATAACATGCATCTTTGGCAGGAATACAATGGAATACCACTCATATACTCATGTTGGGACTGCAAAAGGCACAGAGCTTTGTGGAGAAGATTTCACAGTATCTATCAAATTCAAACATGTGCTTACTACTCAACACAGAAATTCCTCGTTAGGAATTAATCTATAGAAATACTCTTCTAAATACACAAAGATATATGTATATGAATTTCAATGTAGCATTATCTGTTATGGAAAAAGAATTGTCTATCAATGGGAGTTGTTCAAATAAATTTATAATTTAAGGTACATTCATACAGTTCATTGTCATGCAACCATTAAACAAATAAGTAAATCAGTAAACACTGGCAAAATAGTTGTCATGATAAATTGAAAAGCTGTTAAGTGGAAGAAAGAAAAATGCAGAATGTATAGACCAGTTCTATTTTTGCAACTAGAGATATGAATGTGTGTGTGTGTGTGTGTGTGTGTGTGTGTGTGTGTGTGTGTTATGTTCCTGGGAGGATACACATCACATTGTTTCCAGGAGGTTGGGAAGAGTTCTCATTTTCACACTTATACGTTTGTTTGGTTTGCATTTTTAACCATGAGCAAGAGAATTCCTAACTGGAAACGGGAAATTTGATTAGCCATTAAAGGAAACAGCATCTCTAAGGGCAAAATCTCTACCTCATATATGGATATTTAAAAAGCAAATAACTTACCCCAATGTAAAAAAGCCACACAGAATTTTTGACAACTCATCTTACTTCAGAGAAGTGCACCTGAAAAACAGTAAATCTAAAACAAATACACACGCACATAAAAAAACTGACATATACACAAGCCGTCTGTGGAAAAATATAAAAGGAAAAGGATTATAATTAAGAATTCTTTAAATTGTAATCCTCTACAATACTCTGGATCAGTATCAGTGTTTAACATTAACGTAAAACTGTAAGTTATAGATTCATTCCTACGCACATGCTATTTTACCTAGTTAAAATATAAGCGATACATTGACACATGGCTTAATAAAAAAAATGGCAATGTTCCTTTATGACATGACAAACCAGGACAGGTATCACAGATGAGATTGAATTTTTAACTAAAGAAAAGTGCTCACAATGTTAATTAAATATGTACAGCTGATCTAACATTATAAGTATCACACTCTTCATTTTCTGTGTGTGCTCAGTTCTTAAATTTCTCTTATTTCCTAAAGCCTTTATCTTCACTATGATACTACAAAGCCAAATGATTATAGCATAGGTAATGCACTGCACATTTATTTCCAATAAAGATGAGGACATTTTCCCATATGCTTTTAGAAACCCCCGTTCATTTGTAAATGAGGTAATATTCATTCACATTGGCGAGTTATCAGTAGTTGAAGGAAAGTCTGATGGCTTCATATATGCAGATGATAGGGATGACTTCAGAGACAAACTTTCCCATGAGTTCTATTCAATTTGAATATATTATGAATAAGATTATTTGTACTACTATGTTAACATATTGGACTTAGATTTGTAAGGAAACACTAAAGGCTTTTGATGTCCGAGTCTTTTTCATTATCTCATATTTGGAATTCAGTTCACTATATGAAAATTAATCTGAGGTAAAACACCCTGAATTAAGCGTCAGGAATGTTGGGTGTCAATCAAGGCTCTTTGACTAATCAGCTATAGGACTTGGGACGTCACCACTCTAGACCTCAGGTTCCTCATCTACAAATCAGACTGAAGGACGATCTCTACAATCCCTTTCAGAGCTGCCTATGATTCTGGGGAGACTTTGGTTTAAAACAGTAATCACAGCTTGAGCACAAAGAATATTATAAAGTATTGAGTGAGAAACATGTCTCATAAGTCATATTTGAGAACTGGTAGCATGTGATGAGCAAACAGAAAAACGTGTTTGTTTAGTTCACAACTTACATGACTCTTAGGAAAAAGATGGATGAGTACGACCATTTTGTAGTCTCGTAAATTTGTTTGTCAGACTGAGTTTTTCACCAGGATTTTGGTTCTTTACACACTTGACATCAGAATGTATCTTTACGGTTTCTAGAAATCAGTTCAGTGTGCAATCTTAATTATCTAATGGTATTAAATGTGTGCAAAGTTCTCCCAGGTTTTTTATGCTATCTGTTTCTGATACAACATTGTCTCATAAACAAACCCAAGGTCAATTGCATAATCAGGATGTGTCATAAATGCAACATATCACTAGACTAAGTGTTTCGACTGAAGTGACTAATGACTAAGTAATTCAGTCCAACAACTGATTTGACTCACTGTTAACTCAACTGTTCTACTGAGTCAAGTGGATCAACAATACATCATATTGTTCTTCCTTACATAAGACAACCATTCTTTTATTTAACGTTCCAGGCGAAACACAAACTACTCTTAGGTTTGAATTCCTGCAATCAGGTTTCACTCTTCTATAACAGAGTAACAATCACAAGCGTCAAGAGGGCATAGCCGTAACATTGAAGAGACTGTGAAAGGTGATATTTACATAGACACAAAGAAAGAAATATTTATATCCACCCTAAATTGTACCAGAAAGGAATATACGAGGAGGTTTATAAAAACGTAAATAATAGGGAAAAAATGACATATCTCAAAACTGTGAGGAAAAAAATCAAGCAAAGGGAAAAATTAATGGTAAGGTGACCAAAATGAGTATAATATACAAAACGCCATTAATTGAAATTCACTTCCTACAGATGAGCTTTTAATTTGTTTTAAGTTTTTTTTAAATTCAGAGAAAAAGTGAAACCAACAGTTTAGGGGGAAAGTACGAATAATCTAGGAAAATAGTCTAACACTAAGAACAGAAAGAAATTTTGCCTGAGTAACTTCATAAGATAACAAGTAACATCCTCATAGGTATCCTAACAGCACCTAGTTTCACGGGAAGTTCAAAATTCAATCATTTCTCACTCCCTCCACTGCCAAAACCCTGCTCCAGGCCACGATTGTCTCTTGAGAAGGGCCTCCTAACTGGTCTGCTGGCTGCAGCCCTTGCTCCCCAATTAAGTCTGTTTCCAATGCAGCAGCCAGAATGGTCTTGGTAACATATGGGTCAGCCCATGTCTCTTTTACAAAACACTGCAGTGCTCACCTTTTCACTCAGAGTAAAAGTCCCAGTCCTGTGCAACACTACAAGGTCCTGGATCTCTAGTGCCCCTCTGATCTCATCAACTGCTGCTCTCCCCTTTGCTCGAGTCACCTTCTCAGAGGAGCCTTCCCTGAACAGCCTACCTAAAATTCCAACACCTTCCCCACCCCATCATGTCATATCTGCTGTTCTGTTTACTTTTTTTCTCCTTATTACTTAACACTATCTAACATGAATATGGTTCATTATTTTTCTTGCTTATTTTCTAACTCTTCCTGCTAGAATGTAAACTCCTCTAGACCAAGGGATTTTTTGACTGTGTCCTTTTCATGATATCTTTCCCACATAGAAGCCTGCCTCTCATACAGAAGGTGCTCCATATGTAGTAACTGAATGAATGAGTGAAGAAATAAATAAATGAGTGTCAAGATAAGACTCTTTCTTGAAATAGCCTTCGAAACAGGCTGGTGGTATCACACCAAGACAAAATTGAATAAAAGCAATCTTTAAAAGAGGCATTCTAAATCATCCAGATACAGCTCTTTGAGAAACTGTCGTAATATAAGAGAGAATTTCAGAATGGTGATTCCTAACTACTTCTGGATCATTGACCTTGTTGAGAATTTGGTGAGAGCAATGTACCAACTGGCAGGAGGAGGCACATATACCTAAAATTAGGGCTATAATTTCAAGGGGTTAATAAACTCTCTGAAATTTATCCAAAGCTCCCAGATTAAGAATTCCTAATGTAGGTAAATGAAGTGCACATCCCTCTATAATTATAGCTCCATGAATTGAGTCATTGATAGACATCAAGTTATGAGGAGCTTGAGATGATACGGCCTAGCATTTCTCCTGGAATGTAATCATTCTACGTTGATAGTTAAAAGGAGTAATGTGTCTTATCTGAAATATCTGAAGAAATCTTTAGTAAACTATACAAAGATTCACCCATAGTCTGATCTAAATGACACATCCATTATATCTGGATGTACAGGCACTAATTCAATTTGCATAATATACCAAACATAGTAAAGCATATTAAACATATCACTAACTCTTCAGTTATTACTAAACTTAAAACAAAAGGAAAAATTAAAATCTGTACTCTACATAAATTATTTTATCAGACTTTAATATCTATTGTAGAGAATTTTTGTGTTATTTTTATGTATCAAATTCTACTTATATATAAACAGAATAGTCTCAATTAGTGTTTGAATGAATCTCTGGGCAGAAAAGAAATTAACTACAACTTTCTCCAATGATCTCAAAAAGTCTCTAGATTTGTAGAAAATTTTACAAGTAAGAAAAGCAATTCTGGCAATACTGTTGTTTTGATGAACAAACTCAATGAGCTCCATCTGCCACTAATTTTTGCTTTTACTTTCTGCTAGAGAAGCAGCCATGTATCTTTCACCTAAATAACAACATTTAAGCATTTTATTTAAATATAAATGAAAAACACTCTTAGAGTGTCAAAATTTAGCAAATATACTCTGGTCTATTTCTATTAACCTCATTATTTTAAGTATGTTTACTTTTATTTCTTCACTTAGGAAGGAAATTGGTCATGTTATTCCCATTAAGTAGCTGTTATAGACTTAAATTAGTTTTTTTATTAAACAATAAATTTCTTCCTTCATCCTGGTATAAGCATTTGTCCCTTTGAAAACATAATTTTGAGTTTAATTCCTGATATGACTCTAACTGTGTGTTCTTGTTGCAAATTGATTCCTTGAAATTAGACTAATAAGCTATGATTTATTAACCTAGGTACCAAAGTCAACACAGCTGAGTCAAAATAGGCATCTTACCAATATACGAAGTAACTTAAAATCTGTACATAAATCAACTCATTTAAATATTAGTTGAATACTTGGTAAAATGTAAGTTATTACGTGGGGTACTACGTATACAGAAATTAAGAAGAAATCATCATTTACTTTAAGAATAATATTATTTTTTAATTTTTATTTTATACTGACATTATTTTATTATTTTACATGTCAAAGTACTATAATTCCAGTATGAATAAAGTGTCATGGGACTTCAGATTCAAGATGGCAAACTAAACAAATTGATCTTCTTTTCCTCCTGAGATGCTTTTAGAATTATAGTAAAGTCAATCCACTTAGAACGAGAGAATGACGGGACCAGCAGCAAAAAAGAGATTTAAACTTCTGGAAGATGAAACAAAGACTAACAAAGTAGAATGAAGGAAGGAACTACCTAGGACATTTGGGTAAGGCTCTGTCATCAATGAGGAAACAAACTTGCTTGGGAGAACCCTGGATGTTGGATCGTTTGGTCTCTATATGTAATGTTTGACTTTTTTATCCCCTCATAAACAGCAAAATCTAGCTCTCTGTAACTGTCAGTGGAGTGGTTTACAAATAACCAAAATCAACTCTGCCTAGTTTAAGTAGTGCCAACTGAAAATTGTCACTTGCCATCTGGAATGAAGTCATTAGCCACTGTAGTCGCTGACCTTCAACACACCCTGAAGTGAGTTCAGGGTGGAGATCAGGAATGAGGCACTCTGTGCTCTGGGAAAACCTGGCAGAACAGGCCTTCAGATAGTTAGATATTTTCAAAAGACTTTATGAACCCAATTTCTTGCATCTTCTCACATCTAGAAAAGCACAGTCACTAACAGAGACATCTGATCCTCGTGACTAGCAGCTACCCTCTGCCAAAATGTGTGCTTGATTGCATGTACCCCCTTCACCAAAATCACATATATACTGCCCCCCACACCTCTTCAGAGCAGTTTCTTAGAGCTGTCTGAGAGGCTCTCTCCCGGGCTATAGTCCTCATTTTGCCCCAAATAAAACTTAACTTACAACTCTCACATTGTGCATTTTTTTTAGTCAACAGTAGAAAAGGAACTTACTAAAGATTACTGGGTACCTCACAGAACGTCAGCGAGGACCAGAGAACCCAGCCAGTAAAGCACACAGTCAAGAACCATACCCAACATCTAATGTAGAATTGCTCTAGAAAAGACAGCCCTGACACCACAACAGGACACTGTATGTTATGACTGAAACCATAGTGCCTACTACCTCTGAGTTCTTCTGAGCTCATCTGCCCCTTCATGTCCCACACTTCTCAACTAAAATCTGGCATGAATGCCTCTAAGTGGTAAAACCTAATTCACAATCTACCTTCAGACAGCCAGAAAACTTGGTAAAATATGGATCTATAATGTGGGGAATTCCCAAAGACAAGCAAAGTATTCAAAGGTGTCAAATGGCCAAAGAAAATAAAGAATTGTCCTTTATACTCCTATATGATAAAGGGGGGAAATACAAGTTATCTGAGGAGAACTTGGGCTTCTAGTATAGGCTTGGCACCAACATGATAAAGACCTTACACATCCTGATACTTAAGGGGATAAGCCTTCAGCATAAATGGCAGCTCCTTACTCAAGGGCCTAAAAATGAAGCCTGTCAGATGGCAAACAATGCCCATACACACAGAATTCACATTCTTATTTCTTCACATAAAGCCACCCTGAATGGAGACATGAGCTAAGACATGAAGAAAGTCTTCAGTATAATGGAAAAATTTTGTATAAAGAAAGATAGAAAAAAGAAAACCTACCACAGGGGACACAGAGATAAATCAGAGGAAAAAAAGTAGCTTTAACAAATGCTAAAGAGGACGTGTCAAAAGACTTTGCACCCATAAACTCAAAGATTGTTCTGACAAAGGAATATCAGAGGAAGAAAGAGCTTTGGGGAAAAAAAAAGGAAGAGTTGCGAAAAAGTTTTTCCAATGGAAAGGTTAGAAAACATATTGGCATAATTAATTCCTCCCCAAGGTGGGGGGAGGGGAATAAAGTCAAGTGATTCATATCCAACCAATAGCATTTACAGAAAAAAAGAATAAAGAGAAAATGATCAGCGAAATAATATAAGAAAATTTCCCAGGGCTGATAAGAGACATAAGTCTTCAAACTTAAAAAAAAAAAAAAAAAAAAAAAAAAATTCTACCAACTTCCAAGAAAGAGGAATGGAAAAAAAAATACATTCCTAAGCATATCATTAAGAAATTGCAGAAGAGCAAAGAAGAAGAGAAGATAGGAAGAGTTTCCAGAGAGAAAAAAATCACTAAAGGAACGGTAAACAGAATTAAAACAAATGTTTCATCTCAAAACACTGAATTCTAGAAAACAATCCAGTAATGGCTGATGGAAAATTATAGTTTAAAATTCTATTAGCCAATCAAGCAAGTATCAGAGCAAAACAAATATATTTTCAATAATGCAATGATTTAGAAAATTTATATCCCGTGAATCTCTTTCTCAGAGGTAATTTTATGACGTCTTCCAGCAAAATGAGGAATAAACCAACAAAGAGGGATTCAGGGACTCACGATACAGGAAAGCTTGACTACGACTCAGTTGATGACTCTGCAGGCTTGAGAATGAACTGTCCAGATAGTAGATGGGGTACAGATGACCACTGAAAGGAAATGGCCAAGAAAAAGGTGAGGACAGAAGGCAACTTAATGCATAATATGATTCTGAAGCTGCAAAAATTTGAAAATAAAACAAACAAAAAACCAGAATAACATGAGGGAAAAAAGGAAGCCTTAGTTCAAAATTGAAGCCACTAGTCCAAATAAGAATATGCATTCAATAAGCTTCAAAAAGAAGAATGAAATGGATTCCAAAAAATAAAGGGAATGAGGAAAAAACTTAAAATTAAAGACATAATGAACAAGGCTCACATATCTTCTCACAATAAGAAAAAATTCAGCTTAATGGAAAAAGCCTTATTAAAAAGTCCTGATCTAAATACGAATTGAAATAAAATATGGCACAATTTTGAGCAAATGCTGAAATTAAAAAATCCATTTGAAAGAAGAAAGAATCCCCTTAACCTTGATTCTAGGAACATTCTCCTTTGGGTGGCTGAGAAGTCACATTGAATGAAATAATCCTAGAACTCTTCCTAGTTCTGCAATGAGTAATACTTAAAAAGTCACAATAACACTAATGTTGCTATTTATTTATTTTTCAACTTTTTGGCCTAACCAATAGACAAAAATGAAAAATTTAATTGCAAATATTTAGCATAAAATATTATCAATATTTTCACTGTACAGCTGTCAAAATTGGAGTAGTATAATTATAAAAGGAGAGATGGTGAGAAGGCAAAGGGTGAAATATCCCAACCTCATAAAGTAGGGAGTCAAGAGAAACCATCTGTACTGAATGGAACAAGAAATGGTCATGGAATTATAAACGGAACCAATAAAAGAGGTCAGAAAATTAATATAATTATATGTAGAAGAGGGTCAGAGAAAGAAGGTGAAATTAGTAAGCTAAATTCTTTCCTACTATGGTACCTGTTTAAAGTTGATAAATGAAAATAAAAGGAAAAAAAGTCAATATAAGCATATTATTTAGCCCTACAGAGGTAGCCAATGGAGGAAACAAACCCAGAAATGATTAAAGTTAGTTGTTCTCAAAGTCAGGAATAAAAAAGTGAAGGGAGTGGGGCAACGGAACCACTGTGTTTTATTACAGTAGGTTTTTGTAACCATGTGCATGGATTCTTTTCATGCAGAATTATTATTTTGTCCTTTTAATTAAATTAAGTGCTAATGGATTTCAAAGAAAGTAGCTACTAACAAAGTCCTAGGAGCTAATTAAAAGTTCACAGAAATGACATATTAGTTGAACTCCAAGAAATACAATACAAAGGGAGAGAGTAGTATTGTATTTCCTCTATTCTAAGATTCACAATATTTTAACACCTCTGACACCAGGATCCTTGTTAAAATCGATGTCATCTTACAACCACTGATGGCCTGGTAGCAGCTGTGATCTCGTTGTCATTGATTGCATACACAGAAACCTGGGGTGCTTTTCTAATGACAGACAGGACAATTTTAATCCATCAATATTTCAGTTAACAAACTATTGAAAGACCATTTGAGGAAGGAAGGAATATGAGCCCTGTGTGCTATCTGAAAACCTTCTGTGGACATCTTTT
Source organism: Tursiops truncatus (assembly GCF_011762595.2). Classification (NCBI taxonomy): domain Eukaryota; kingdom Metazoa; phylum Chordata; class Mammalia; order Artiodactyla; family Delphinidae; genus Tursiops; species Tursiops truncatus. The sequence continues at coordinate 127,795,341 of NC_047034.1, forward strand.
GCTAAGATCAATACAGAGCCAGCATAAAATTTGCAAAATGAACCAACTTAAAAGAAAATTTCGGAGATTGGTTCAAGATGGCGGAGTAGAAGGATGTGCTCTCACTCCCTCCTGCGAGAACACCAGAATCACAACTAACTGCTGAAAATCATCAACAGGAAGACACTGGAACTCACCAAAAAAGATACCCCACATCCAAAGACAAAGGAGAAGCCATAATGAGACAGTAGGAGGGGCACAATCACAATAAAATCAAATCTCATAACTGCTGGGTGGGTGATTCACAAACTGGAGAACACTTATACCACAGAAGTCCACCCACTGGAGTGAAGGATCTGAGCCTCACGTCAGGCCTCCGAACCTGGGGGTCCGGCAACGGAGGGGGAATTCCAAGAGAATCAGACTTTGAAGGCTAGTGGGATTTGATTGCAGGACTTCAACAGGACTGGGGGAAACAGAGACTCCACTCTTGGAGGGCACACACAAAGTAGTGTGCACATCAGGACCCAGGGGAAGGATCAGTGACCCCATAGGAGACCAAAACAGACCTACCTGCTAGTGTTGGAGGGTCTCCTGCAGAGGCAGGGGGTGGCTCTGTCTCATCGTGAGGACAAGGACACTGGCAGCAGAAGTTCTGGGAAGTACTCCTTGGCGGGAGCCCTCTCAGAGTCAGCAATTAGCCCCACCAAAGAGCCTGGGTAGGCTACAGTGTTGGGTCGCCTCAGGCCAAACAACCAACAGGGAGGGAACCCAGCCCCACCCATCAGCAGTCAAGTGGATTAAAGTTTTACTGAGCTCTGCTCACCAGAGCAACAGCCAGCTGTAGCCAGCACCACTCCCTCCCATCAGGAAACTTGCACAAGCCCCGTAAATAGCCTCATCCGCCAGAGGGCAGACAGCAGAAGCAAGAAGAACTACAATCATGCAGCCTGTGGAACAAAAACCACATTCACAGAAAGATAGACAAGATGAAAAGGCAGAGGGCTATGTAACAGATGGAGGAACAAGATAAAACCCCAGAAAAACAACTAAATGTAGTGGAGACAGGCAACCTTCCAGAAAAAGAATTCAGAATAATGATAGTGAAGATGATCCAGGACCTCAGAAACAGAATGGAGGCAAAGATCAAGAAGATGCAAGAAATGTTTAACAAAGATCTACAAGAATTAAGGTAACAAACAAACAGAGATGAACAATACAATAACTGAAAACTACACTAGAAGGAATCAATAGTAGAAAAACTGAGGCAGAAGAATGGATAAGTGACCTGGAGGACAGAATGGTGGAATTCACCGCTGCGGAACAGAATAAAGAAAAAGGAATGAAAAGAAATGAAAACAGCCTAAGAGACCTCTGGGATAACATTAAATGCAACAACATTCACATTATAGGGGTCCCAGAAGGAGAAGAGAGAGAGAAAGGACCGGAGAAAATATTTAAAGAGATTATAGTCAAAAACTTCCCTAACATGCAAAAGGAAATAGCCACCCAAGTCCAGGAAGTGCAGAGAGTCCCATACAGGATAAGCCCAAGGAGAAGCAAGCCGAGACACACAGTAATCAAATTGGCAAAAATTAAAGCCAAAGAAATATTATTGAAAGCAACAAGGAAAAAACGACAAATAACATACAAGGGAACTCCCATGAGGTTAATAGCTGATTTCTCAGCAGAAACTCTACAAGCCAGAAGGGAGTAGCATGATATACTTAAAGTGATGAAAGGGAAGAACCTACAACCAAGGTTACTCTACCCGGCAAGGATCTCATTCAGATTCAATGAAGAAGTCAAAGGCTTTACAGACAAGCAAAAGCTAAGAGAATTCAGCACCACCAAACCAGCTCTACAACAAATGCTAAAGGAACTTCTCTAAATGGGAAACACAAGAGAAGAAAAGGACCTACAAAAACAAACCCAAAACAATTAACGAAATGGTCATAGGAACATACATTTTGATAATTAAACGTGAATGGATTAAATGCTCCAACCAAAAGGCACAGGCTTGCTGAATGGATACAAAAACAAGACTCATATATATGCTACGCTCTACAAGAGACCCACTTCAGACCTAGGGAAACATACAGACTGAAAGTGAAGGGATAAAAAAGATATTCCATGCAAATGGAAATCAAAATAAAGCTGGAGTAGCAATTCTCATATCACACAAAATAGACTTTAAAACAAAGACTATTAACAGAGACAAGGAAGGACGCTACATAATGATCAAGGGATCAACCCAAGAAGAAGATATAACAATTATAAATATATATGCACCCAACATAGGAGCACATCAATACATAAAGCAACTGCTAACAGCTATAAAAGAGGAAATCGACACTAACACAATAATAGTGGGGGAATTTAACATCTCACTTACACCAACGGACAGATCATCCAAACAGAAAATTAATAAGGAAACACAAGCCTTAAATGACACAATAGACCAGAGAGATTTAATTGATATTTATAGGACATTCCATCCAAAAACAGCAGATTACACTTTCTCTCAAGTGCGCACGGAACACTCTCCAGGATAGATCATATCTTGGGTGACAAATCAAGCCTCAGTAAATTTAAGAAAATTGAAATTATATCAAGCATCTTTTCTGACCACAATGCTATGAGATTAGAAATGAATTACAGGGAAAAAAACGTAAAAAACACAAACACATGGAGGCTAAACAACACATTACTAAATAACCAAGAGGTCACTGAAGAAATCAAAAAGGATATCAAAAAATACCTAGAGACAAATGACAAGGAAAACACGATGATCCAAAACCTATGGAATGCAACAAAAGAAGTTCTAAGAGCGAAGTTTATAGCTATACAAGCCTACCTCAAGAAACAAGAAAAATCTCTCAAATAAACAATCTAACCTTACATCTAAAGGAACTAGAGAAAGAACAAACAAAACCCTAAGTTAGCAGAAGGAAAGAAATCATAAAGATCAGAGCAGAAATAAATGAAATAGAAACAAAGAAAACAATAGCAAAGATGAATAAAACTAAAAACTGGTTCTTTGAGAAGATAAACAAAATTGAAAAACCATTAGCAAGACTCATCAAGAAAAATAGGGAGAGGACTCAAATCAATAAAATTAGAAATAAAAAAGGAGAAGTTACGGGGCTTCCCTGGTGGCGCAGTGGTTGAGAGTCCGCCTACCGATGCAGGGGACATGGGTTCGTGCCCCGGTCCGGGAAGATCCCACGTGCCGCGGAGTGGCTGGGCCCGTGAGCCATGGCCGCTTGAGCCTGCACGTCCAGAGCCTGTGCTCCGCAACGGGAGAGGCCACAACAGTGAGAGGCCTGCGTACCACAAAAAAAAAATAAAGTGAAAAAAAAAGGAGACGTTACAACGGACACCACAGAAATACAAAGCATCTCAAGAGACTACTACAAGCAACTCTATGCCAATAAACTGGACAACCTGGAAGAACTGGACAAATTCTTAGAAAGGTATAACCTTCCAAGACTGAACCAGGAAGAAGTAGAAAATATGAACAGACCAATCACAAGTAATGAAATTGAAACTGTGATTAAAAATATTCCAACAAACAAAAGTCCAGGAACAGAGGGCTTCACAAGTGAATGCTATCAAACATTTAGAGAAGAGCTAACACCCATCCTTCTCAAACTCTTCCAAAAATTGCAGAGGAAGGAACACTCCCAAACTCATTGTATGAGGCCACCATCACCCTGATACCAAAAACAAACAAAGATACTACAAAAAAAGAAAATTACAGACCAATATCACTGATGAATATAGATGCAAAAATCCTCAACAAAATACTAGCAAACAGAATCCAACAACATATTAAAAGGATCATACATCATGATCAAGTGGGACTTAACCCAGGGATGCAAGTATTCTTCAATATACACAAATCAACCAATGTGATACACCATATTAACAAATTGAAGATGAAAAACCATATGATCCTCTCAATAGATGCAAAAAAGCTTTTGACAAAATTCAACACCCACTTGTGATAAAAACTCTCCAGAAAGTAGGCATAGAGGGAACCTACCTCAACATAACAAAGGGCATATATGACAAACCCACAGCAAACATCATTCTCAATAGTGAAAAACTGTAAGCAATTCCTCTAAGTTCAGGAACAAGACAAGGATGTCCACTCTCACCACTATTCAACATAGTTTTGGAAGTCCTAGCCACGGCAATCAGAGAAGAAAAAGAAATAAAAGGAATACAAATTGGAAAAGAAGAGGTAAAACTGTCACTGTTGGCATTTGACATGATACTATACATAGAGAATCCTAAAGATGCCACCAGAAAACTACTAAAGCTAATCAATGAATTTGGTAAAGTTTCAGGATACAAAATTAATGCACAGAAATATCTTGCATTCCTATATACTAATGAGGAAAAATCTGAAAGAGAAATTAAGGAAACACTCCCATTTACTGCTGCAACAAAAAGAATAAAATACCTAGGAATAAACCTACCTAGGGAGACAAAAGACCTATATGCAGAAAACTACAAGACACTGATGAAAGAAATTAAAGATGATACCAACAGAGGGAGAGATATACCAAGTTCTTGGACTGGAAGAATCAACATTGTGAAAATGACTATACTACCCAAAGCAATCTACAGATTCAATGCAATCCCTATCAAATTACCAATGGCATTTTTTACAGACTAGAACAAAAAAATCTTAAAATTTGTATGGAGACCTAAAAGACCCCGAATAGCCAAAGCAGTCTTGAGGGAAAAAAACAGAGCTGGAGCAATCAGACTCCCTGACTTCAGACTATACTACAAAGTTACAATCACCAAGACAATATGGTACTGGCACAAAATATAGATCAATGGAACAAGATAGAAAGCCCAGAGATAAACCCACACACCTACAGTCAACTAGTCGATGACAAAGGAGGCAAGGATACACAATGGAGAAAAGACAGTCTCTTCAATAAGTGCTGTTGGGAAAACTGGACAGCTACATGTAAAAGAATGAGGGCTTCCCTGGTGGCACAGTGGTTGGGAGTCCGCCTGCTGATGCAGGGGACGCAGGTTCGTGCCCCAGTCCGGGAGGATCCCACGTGCCATAGAGCAGCTGGGCCCGTGAGCCATGGCCACTGGGCCTGCGCATCCGGAGCCTGTGCTCTGCAACGGGAGAGGCCACAGCAGTGAGAGGCCCGCGTACCACACAAAAAAAAATGAAATTAGAACACTCCTAACACCATACACAAAAATAAATTCAAAATGGATTAGAGACCTAAATGTAAGACCAGACACTATAAAACTTTTAATGGAAAACAGGAAGAACAAGCTTTGACATAAATCACAGCAAGATCTTTTTTGTCCCACCTCCTACAGTAATGGAAAAAAAAACAAAAATAAACAAATGGGACCTAATGAAACTTAAAAGCTTTTGCACAGCAAAGGAAACCATAAACAAGATGAAAAGACAACCCTCAGAATGGGAGAAAATATTTGCAAATGAATCAACGGACAAAGGATTCACCTCCAAAATTTACAAGCAGCTCATGCAACTCAATATCAAAAAAGCAAACAACCCAATCCAAAAATGGACAGAACACCTAAATAGACATTTCCAAAGAAGATATACAGATAGCCAAAAAACACATGAAAGAATGCTCAGCATCACTAATCATGAGAGAAATGCAAATCAAAACTACAATGAGGTATCACCTCACACCAGTCAGAGTGGCCATCATCAAAAAATCTACAAACAAGAAATGCTGGAGAGGGTGTGGAGAAAAGGGAACCCTCTTGCACTGTAGGTGGGAATATAAATTGATACAGCCACTATGGAGAACAGTATGGAGGTTCCTTAAAAAACTAAAAATAGAACTACCATATGACCCAGCAATCCCACTACTGGGCATATATCCTGAGAAAACCATAATTCAAAAAGAGTCATATACCACAGTGTTCAATGCAGCACTATTTACAATCTCCAGGACATGGAAGCAACCTAAGTGTCTGTCAACAGATGAATGGATAAAGAAGATGTGGTACATACATACACTGGAATATTACTCAGCCATAAAAAGGAACGTAATTGGGTCATTTGTAGAGACGTGGATGGATCTAGAGACTGTCATACAGAGTGAAGTAAGTCAGAAAGAGAAAAACAAATATCATATATTAATGCATATATATGGAACCTAGAAAAATGGTACAGATGAACCGGTTTATAGGGCAGAAATTGAGACACAGATGTAGAGCACAAATGTATGGACACCAAGGGGGGAAAGCAGTGGGGGGGTGGGGGTGGGGGTGGGATGAATTGGGAGATTTGGATTGACATGTATAGACTGATGGGTATAAAATGGATGACTAATAAGAACCTGCTGTATAAAAAAATAAATAAAACAAAATTCAAAAAAAAATAAGAGCCCACAAACAGCGTTCCCCTGGGCCACAGTCCCCCTCTCCCAAGGGAACCGATGGAAAAAAAAAAAAAAAAAAAAGAAAACCTCAGAAACCATAGTGAAGCATTCTTTTTTGAAGTGCTATATAACAAATAGTCTTGATAACCCAGAGTATGATACCATTTGGGAAAATACTGACATCAACAACACTGAGTTGAAAAATGATTCAGAAAAACCGGATTCTGAATAAGAAAACGAATTCCTCAATGGATTTCTTTGACTTTTACTTTCCTTATGAGAGTGATATGATTTAAACAAAAATCTTTACCTAAGTAATTCTAAAAGAGCTCTTTCAGTAGACATAAAACAAAAATTCTAAACAATGAGAAAGCATTGTAAAATAAATAGGCAGAGCTTTTTCTTTCTTAGCAGTGCAAAAGCAGTGGTGTATCTTAAAAATCCACAATGTCTTAAAGAATTACAACTAACTAGAAAGAGCGGTAACTAGGAGGAATCAGAGATTATTTTTAATTTGGATAAATCATAACAGATTTCAGAGAGGAGTGAGGATTTAACTGCCTCTTGAAGAATGGGGAGGAATGTGAAGCATATCGTAAGTATTATTTTAAAAGGTTTTCTTATAGAACTTTTTCTTCTCTCAGATCAGACCTGTAACCAGCAGTGTTACCGCAAGACACCCAGGTCACTAGAGAAATACTCAGCTACCTCCTGGGTAGGTCACGATCCTAACAGATAACATCTTCATAATATAACAGCAACTACAATTATCAGGTGCTTATTATGTATGTGCCAGTATGTTTTCTCTCTGTTTATGCATAAACACATATACACACACACATATATGTGTGTGTATAATTTATTTTCTCTTTCATCTCCTACACACTGACCAGTTTGGTTCAGAAACTTTGTTGGTGCATACAGAAGTCTAATTATTTGATTATCTCATAGGTTTAGACACCCAAATAACACGTGCTAAAGTAAAATGAGAAAATATAATTCTGAGAAAAACTAAGTTGTCCTATGCCTTCACCAAACAGCTATTTGGTAACAGCTGTTCTTAAACATGAGTTCACATTTTAAAGCCTATTATAATACCATTATAGACGCCGCTGAGAATCCTTACTTGGCTCACATCTTTAGCTATTATCTAGTACAACTAGATAAAACATTTATACATTTCCATAAACATTACAGAAATTATTAGCCCAAGAGTAGAGTCGGTCAGTCAGTCCGTCAATCTGTCTGTCTCTCTCTCTTCCCCCCATTCCCTCCCTTCCTCCTTCTCTCTTTATCTTTCTCATTCACTGTTATACACACATATATATATACAGATTTGTAAGTCTGTACTGTTTCTGAATTTTCTCTCTAATTGGCAAAGACTTAAAAATTAATATCAACATCACAATGCCCCTTTAGGGTATCTCCATTTGGGTCATTTTTGTTTGCTAGTCCATAGTACTCTAGTCTGATTTAAGTAGGTCCACAGGGTACCAGAAAATTTCATTAAAATAGTTCTCATATGCGTGACTCTCTCCTTTAAGACCATCCACGGACAATGGTTCCCACAGCTCTGTTCTCTCCTCAGCGAGTCTCCATCTACGCTCAGCAAAGCCACAGCTTTAACCCTGCCGACTGGACCACTTAAAGATGCTGATGCCAGGCAAAATTGAAAGTGGGCTGTATTCACTTTGGAGGACACTTTATTGGTACGATAAAATTGTATAAGTGGGAAGAATCTAGCCTATCAATTCTATGGAAGAATAAGAGACTTGCTGACTTTCATTCAGTGAGAATCAATATCCACAAAAATTCCACATAGCCTACCTTAGACATATTCAGTGTTCACATTCTGGAAAAGATTTTAGGGACTTCCCTTGTGGCCCAGTGGTTAAGGATCTGCCTTCCAGTGCAGGGGACGCAGGTTCAATCCCTGGTCGGGGAACTGGGATCCCACATGCCACGGGGCAACTAAGCCTGTGCGCTGCAACTACTGAGCCCAAGTGCTCTGGAGCCTGGGCACCACAACTAGAGAGAAGCCCACGCACCGCAACTAGAGAAGCCCACGCACCGCAACGAAAGATCCCGCATGCTGCAGTGAAGATCCCGCATGCCGCAACGAAGACCTGATGCAGCCAAATAAATAAATAAATATTTTTTTAAAAAAAAAGATTTTAAACTTCCAAGTTGATGGCACTTAAATTTGACAGGGATGTTTTACTACATAACCAGTATTTCTGTGTCTGATATTTCTTATAAAAATCTACTGAATCTCACTTAAAAATATTACAATGGCATTAATCACATCTTGAAGCTTGGCACACCAGCAACGTGGATTGAAGGGTTACAAGAGTGGATATTTCTGGTTTTCATTTTAAAGCCAACAGGAAGCATGAGGATAATCATAAGTCAGAACTACTGAAAAAGGTTGTTAAACATATAAATACATATTTTAAAGTAGTATCCCTTTAATAAAACCCTACAAAAACAGAAATATAACTCGAGAATCACTCCAAATTAATGAAAGCATCCATTCAGCAGGAATACATAATAATTTTAAATGTGTACATGTAGTATAACCTCAAAATAACATATATTTATTATAATGTAGCTTTGAAAGGTATATGGTGAAAATTCAGAGTACCACAAGGAAAAAGACAGATATCCACATATATGGTAGAAAATTTTAATACACTCTCCTAAAGAATGAATAGAACAGCAGACACAAATACATGAGGATATATGAGATTGAAATAATACTAACAAATGATACTGGAACAAAAACATTAACAAATTTGACATAGATTGAACTCTTCTCCCCCAAACTGTAGACTGCATATTATTTTTAATCACCAATGGGGCATTTACAAAAACTGACCACGTACAAAGCCATAAGGTATGTTACAAACAAATCCAAAGGACTAAAATCATACAGACCATGTTCTCTGTCCACGGTGTTTTTAAAACAGAAAAAATAGCAAAAATATAACTACACAAATGCCATATACTAGGACATTAAGAAAAAAAGTAAGCCACTGGGCAAAAAAGATATAATATATTTTAAACTGATGATAGTGAAAAAAGCATCTCAAAACTTAAATTATTTCATGCAGATAAAGCAGTACTGAGAGGAAATTCAAAGAAAGAAACATCATTCTTAATGTGACATGACTTCACCTGTGAGCACTTCAAATCAACATTATACCTGAGGTCCTAGGCAAGGCAGAAAGAGAAGTGGAAAAGGTTTAAGGAATATAAAGGAAGAAACAAAACTGTCATTATTCATGAATGACAAGAAAAGTGGAAAATCCCGAAGTATCTATATGTAAGCTGTTTAACTTAATTACAAAACTTAGCAAGATTGCTGGTAGAAAATATAACTACCTAAAACCAAGCATTTTAAACCCTTCCCAACTTATTATATGAAGCCAGTATTACTCTGATACCAAAACCAGACAAAGACATCACAATAAAAGAAAACTACTGACCAAAATCCTTTATGAATATAGATGCAAAAATACTAGCAAACCAAATCCAGCAATGTATAAAAAGGATTATACACTATGACCAAATATGATTTACCTCAGGAATGCAAGTTTGATTTAAAATGTGAAAATCAATCAATCATAATAATAGAATAAAAGACATGACATGTCCATAGAAAAAGGGTTGGACAAATTCCAATGCCATTTCATGACAAAAACATTCAACTAGGAATAGCATATGAATAACCCATAGCTAACATCATACTTAATGGTGAAAGACTGGCTGCTTCCCTGCTAAGATCAGGAACAAGACAAAGTTATTCACCTGCACTTTCTATTCAACTAGAGGTTTTAGCCAGGGCAATTGAGCAAGAAAAAGAAATAGAAGGCATCCAGATTAGAAACAAAGAAGTAAAACTATCTCTATTCTCAGACTACATGATCTTGTATGTAGAAAATAATAAGGAATTCACAAAAACTATATTGCACCTAATAAGTAAGTTCTGCAAGGTTGCAGAATACAAGATCAATGTACACAAATCACTTCTATTTCTGTGCATGAGCAATGAACAATCTGAAATACAATTAAAACATAATTCCATTTCCTATAGCATCAGAAATAATAAAATACTCAGGAATATTTTCAACAAAAGAAATGCAATTATTTGTACACTGAATGCTATAAAACATCACTGAAAGAAATTAAAGAATACCTAAATAAATGGAAAAACATCCCACGTTCATAGACTGAAAAACAATTTTATTAAGATTGTAATATTTCCCAAATTGATTCAATGCAATCCCTTCAAGTTTATAGCTACATTTTGTATATATATTGACAAGCTGATTCTAAAATTCATATGTATTGATATATGCAAGGGAATAGCTAAAACAATACTGAAAAAGAAGAACAAATTTGGAGGATTCACTTCTGATTTCAAAACTTGCTTCAAAGCTACAGTAATCAAGACAGTGTGGTACCTGGTATAAAGATAGAAGTATAGGTCATTGGAACAGAGTTGAGATTCCAGAAGTAAACCTTTACATTTTTGGCAAAATGATTTTTGACAAGACACTTAGATATGGGGAAAGAATGGTCTTTTCAACAAATGGTGGTGGGACAAGTAGATACCCAAATGTGAAAGAATGAAATTGGTCCTTTCCTTCATTCCATATATTCAAAGTAATCAAAAACCTAAACATAAAAGCTAAAACTCTAATATTCTTATAAGTAAAACACAGAAATGAAGCTCTGCAACCCTGAATTAGGTAATGGCTTCTTAGACTGAAATTAAGTATAAAAATAGATAAACTAGACAAAGTTAAAACCCTTGGGCTTCAAAGGATACCATCAAAAAAGTGAGAAAACTCACAGAATGGGAGAAAATATTTGAAATCCTGTATCTTAAAAGCGATTGTACACTATATGAAGAACTCTCACAACACAACAATAAAAAGACAAACAATCCAATTAAAAATAAGCAAAGAACATTTCTCAAAAAAAAGATATATAAATGGTCAATAAGCACATGAAAAGGTGCTCAATATCATCAGTCATCAGAAAATGCAAATCAAAACCATAATGAGTATCACTTCACATCCACTATGATAGCTTAATCAAGGTTCTGAACTGTAACAAATTTTGACAAGGAGGTGGAGAAATTGGAACCCTTGTACCTTGCTGGTGGGAATGTAAAATGATGAAAACTGCTTTGGAAAATAGTTTGGCAGATTTTCAAATGTTAAACATAATGTTACATATGACTGAACAATTCTACTCCCAGGTATATACCCAAAAGAGATGAAAACATACATTCACACAAAAACTTGTATGCAAATGTTGGTAGCAGCACTATTCATAATAGCCAAAAAGTGAAAACTACCCAAATGTCCATCAACTAACGAATGAATGAATAAAACGTGATATATCCATATAACGGAATATTATTTGGCCATAAAAAGAATGAAGTACTGATCCATGATACAGCATGGATAAACCTTAAAAACATGCTAAGTGAAAGAATCTGTTCACTAAAGTCCCCATGATTTTATTCGTCCAGAATGTCCAGAATAGGCAAATCCTTAGACACAGAAAGTACATCAGTGGTTTCCAGGGATCGGAAGAGGGGGCATGGGGAGTGAATGCCAAGGGGTATGGGGTTTCTTTTGGGAGTGACAAAAATGCTCTAAAATTAGATAGTGGTGATGGTTATATAACTCTGTTAACGTACTGAAAACCAGTGATTTGTACACTATAAAAGGATGAATTTTATGATATGTGAATTATAGTCCAATAAAGCTATTATTTTTAAAATACTTTTAAAGGTCAAGTTTATCTCTCTATGGCAGTAACAGAAACACAATGAATTTTTTGAAAAGATTCATTTAAAATAACTTCAAAAATATGCAGTTCCTGTGAATAAATCAAACAAGAAGATGTTCAAGGACTCCTAAGGGAAAAATGAGACTATATTTACATTTATCATATTAGAGAAGACCTAAATATATTAAGAGACAGTCATGGATTCTAGAACTGAATATTTACAAGGTATCAATTTCCTTTTAATTGTTTATAGACTCAAAACAATCTCAATAGAATCTCCATTAAATTCCTAACAAATTTTTTAGAACTTGACAAACTGATTGAAAAAATGTATATGGAAAGGTAAAGGGCCAAGGAATGCTATAGCACTCCTGAAAAAATTGCACCAAGTGGGAGGATTTACTCCCCTACCTACCAGATAGCAAGACAATTTAAACCTGTAGTAATTACAGAAAGAGGTCAAAGGAACAAATACAGAGCCCCAAAACAGACCCAACATATTATCAACTCTTGATATTTGAAAACAGTATTTGTTGTTTTAAGCCACTAAATTTGGGGGTAACTTGTTACACAGAAGTGGGTAACTAATACATTGCTGCTCACCAGTATTCTCAGATTTATTTTTTCTTTTAGAACAGAGGTTAACCTTCCCCACCTCCTTGAAGTTAGGCATACCATATGACTTCTTTTGCATCTAAAGTATGAGTGTAAATCATTCATGTCACTTCCAGATGGAGGCATTTAAAGCTAGTTCATGATTACCCCCACTTTATTTTCCCATACTATACCAACTGGGAAAGTCCTGTGTTCCAGATTGTAGAGCTACAGAATGATGGAGGTTCCCTGAATTTAGACCTGACAATAGTTGCCCTGGAAAGTTGCCTTAATCCAGAGGAAACTTTTCTTGAATGAAAAATAAACCTTTATTGCATTAAGTCAATGAGATTTGGGGATAATCTGTTACCGCAGCATAACCTAGCCTATTTTTACAGATACTAGGCTCGATCTCACTAGTAATTGAGGAAACAAACAGTAATGATATAATACATACCTACCAGATGGGCAAAAATTAAAGGTCATGATAATACTAAATTTTGGCAGGGATGTAGAGGAATGAAAGTAGGAATATAAATTGGTGGAACCATGCTGGAAAAGTGTGGCATTATCTAATAAAGCTGATATCTGCAAGCCCTGTGTTCTAGTAATTTGACTAGCAGTTTTATACTCTAAAGAAACTCCTGCATCTAAGCACCAAGGCATTTGTAGAAGAAGAATCATAGGTGGTTTATTTATGGTAGTGAAAGAAAGAAAGGGACAGAAGGAGGGAGGGAGGAAGGAAGGGAGGGAGGGAAGAAGAAGGAAGAAAGGAAAAAGGGAGGGAGGGAAGGAGAGAAGGACAGAAATGACCCAAATATCCTGAAACAGAATGAGTAAAAAATAAAGGTATTATATTCATATAATAAAATATATCCAGTAATGAAAACAAACAAACAACATCCACTGTCAGCAACAGCATTCAATCATCAAAAAAAATTACTGAGCTCCCCTTATACGCTTGGCTCTATTTCAGGTACTAGGCCCTATTTTGGAGCAAAACAGGAAAAAAAAATCCACCCTCATGGAGTTTGCATTCTAATAGAAATGAGACAGGAAAAATGATTAAGTCATACAGTATTTTTAAAGGTAGTAAGTACATGCGGAAAAGCAAAGGAAAGGGGAAAGTGTTTTGCAAGGTAAGATGTACAATTTTAAATGTGATAATCAGAGTAGCCTTCATTGAAAAGGAGACAACTGAACAAAGATTTAAAAGAAGTGAAAGTAACAGAGTAAGTCCTGTGGTATCTGGGAGAAGAGTGTTCCAGCCAGAGCAAAGATGGTCCCCGATATACTCAAAGAATACCAAGGAGACCAGTGTAGCTGGAACTGAGTGAATGAGAAAAACAGCAAGAAATGAGATCAGATAGGTAAATGGGAGAGAAAAAAACACGTAGCACCTTATAGGTAATTCTAAGGATTTGGGTCCTTTAAGACTTTACTCTGTATGAACTGGAAAGGCACTGGAGATTTTGGAGGAAAACAGTGACATGATCTGACATATGTTGCAAGAAAAGAGCTCTAATTGCAATTTTGAGACTGGATTATGGAGGGAAAAGAATGAAAATGGGGAGACCAGTTAGGAGGTTCTTGCAATAGTCCACGTGGGAGATGGTGTCAGCTCAGACTAGGATGGCAGCCATGCAGGTGATGAAAGTAATTATATTCAGGAATTATTTTGAAGATAGAGCAAAGAGGACTTCCTGACACATGACATCTAAGGTATGAGGGAATGGGAGATATCAAAGATGACTCCAAGTTTTGGGGCATGAGCAACGTGAAGGATGAAGGTAGGGAAGGCTGCAGATAGAGTGGGCTTGGGCAAGATGAAGATTCCATTTGGAGCATGCTGAACTGGAGATGTCTACTGGACATTCAAATGGAAATGTTGAGCAGGCAGGTGGACATAGAGGTCTGAAGTTCAAGGAGATAACTCAAAGCTTGAGCTATCATTTTGGAGGCATCAGTGTACAAATGTAGAGATTGCATGAAATCATCAAAGAGCGTAGAAAGGAATGAGCTCGCAAGGACCACAGCTTAAGATATTCTAAGGTTAAAACCTCTGAGAGCAGAAGAGAGATCAGCAAAGGGGACAGAAAGCAATGGCTAGTGAAGAAGAAGGAAAAATCAAAAAGAGTACATGGTGTCCTGGAGGTCAACAAAGAAATATTACAAGGAGCAGAGAGTGATAACTGTGACAATGCTACCAACAGGTGAAGTAAGATCAAAGGTGACAACTGACTACTGGATTTGGGAGAGGTGATGTCACCAGTGACAGTGACAGGAATAGTTTTGGCAGAGTACTGAAAACAGAAGAGTGATAGAAATAGGTTTAAGAGAGAATGTGAAGAAATGAATCAATGATAGGGAATATAGACATCTCTTTTTAAAAGTTTATGCTTTCAAATGGAGAGGATATGGCTTAGTCTCATAAGCATAATGTTAAGCAAAAGAATCTATGAAAGAGTGCCTCCTATATTCGTATAATTTTTTTAAGTAAAAGGAAAATTGTGATTAGGAAGGAACAAGCAAGAGGTTTCTGGGTATTGGCATGTTCTCTTACTTGTATGGTAAATAATGGGTATTTGCCTTGTAATTATCTGTTATAATGATTTGCTATATTATTTGTCAACCAGTACATTTGTTTTATGTACTCTTCTCCCTGTATATGTCATAGTTCAAAAAATTTAAAGATTAATAAGATGATGTGTATGAAAAGACAACAGGTAATATCACTACGGAGTTAACAGAAGTTTTAAAAAATATTTGAGGAGGAATATTTCAAATTATAAGCAGACCAAATTTGAACTGAAACTCCAAAAGTTTATATGTACTAGGTCTGGCCAGGAGGCGAACACTTGTGCCTTTCTGATTTAATTAAAAGTGGAATTTGTAAATCACATAAAAATCTCAGAAGAATTAGGGCAGACTGTAAGCCCTTTTCTTCATTTTTAACTCCACAGGACATGTTTTTTAGTATGTGTTTGGCTCTCAGCAGGAAAAATGCAGTGCAATATCTGCCAAGGCATTTCTTTTCTTTTTCTGGATATTTTTTAAGTTTTATTTCTAAGACCCCCTTGGGATACTGCACTTCACAAACACAAACCTTTTCGTTATATAATAGTGATCTAACTGCGAAGACACACTGTTTTTTTCTCGCTAAGTTCATTACAAAAGAGGAATAGAGCTTCTGCCAACCATGATGGCTCTCCCAAGCCATGAATGAGTTGGACCATGCGCAGATCCATCCACTGTTTTCAGTTGTTTTCCAACAAGCGACTAGAAGCCGGGATATTTGAGTTCTACTACTCTCTGTTCATTCAACAACCAATTTCTTTAACATTCTGGGCATCTCTTTCAAAGGAGATGATCATCTACGTCACCAGAGTCTATCATGGAAGACAAATGCCTGAATAACTGATGACACTTCCAGTCCAAAGGTGAAAAGGCAATGAAAATAAATTTAAATGTGTTCATAAAAGAGTACTTCAAATCTATACCACTCTTCCAAATGGAATACAAAGCACATGCTAGGTGGGAACACATTGTTTTATTTCAGATCAAAGCCACCAAAAAGAGCCAGAGACACTTCTAAACCTATCCCAACTACTGATGACTAAGTCTCAAATAATTTTGAATTACAAGGAACAACAAAAGCTATTCTAACATTCTGTCTGCTAAAACAAGTCAACAGTTGTTTGTTGTTTTTTATCAAAAGGAAATAAAAATCTCGCTGACACTTTATAGTACACACTTCTTGTACAACTTTGTGTGTGTCTGTGTGTCAATTCCTAATTTCTGGTTTATCTGTTTAGTTAACTCTGCTATTTTTCTAGGATTCATCCCAAGACAACTAAAATGCATTACTAAAATTGGCACCTCTGCTACTGAACTTAATTTCAGAGAGGCTCTAAAGTGGTCTGAAACCATTTTTTTAATATCCTGCACACAACTTCATGCTAAAAAGTAACACTGTTCAAGAGCAGAAATTGATAGGAAAGGTGCAATTTTTGTTTTCCTCCAAAACAATTTTTATTTCCTCCAAACATACAATACTGAAAGTGCATAAGTACTTATACTAAAGCCACATGTTTTTGTTGCAGTGTTGCAAATATTAACTTCAAGTTGAACATGATTCTTCAAGCTAGACTCAGAGATGATCTAAATATTTACATATAAACTACATATTTCTGAGCTCTTTTATAAGTGTTTTTCTCTTTAAGTTTTGGTTGGAAAACCCTAAAATCATAAGTCTTAAATGCATATGAACAAAAATCCCAAGATCAGTATAGATTTTTAAAATTTCATGAAATTATGAATCTAGCAATGTTTGTAACATGTTAAAAAGTTAAAGAATTATAAATTTTTAAGTTGGGAAACATCTTAGATATTATTAAAAGGCCCTCAGAACTTGACAGATGAGGAAACTGAGGCCCAAAGAAATTAAACTAACCACAGCTGTCACCATAAATGGCAAATCATACCAAAAGCCAGATGTTCTGACTCCAAGTCCAGAGCTCTGAAAGAGCTATTTGTTTCAACATACTTTAATACTTAAGGAAATGAAAGTTAACAGAGGACACTCCAGGCAGTCCCTCAATATAAGGAACTCCCTCAGGCTTACAAGAGCCAGTCTCCTCTTCTGCTTGCAAACCCAAGTCCTAGAAATAACACCCCCAAATTCCCACTTTCTCAAATGGCCTCATCCTACCTGGGGTTTCCAAAATGATTCCTCGGTTGGGTCTCTTTTTCACATCCCTACAAGTCCCTTTAAATAAGTGCTTTGGTTGGGATTGGGTTTTGTTGTTTTTGTTTTGTTTTATTAATTTGCTTGGGGAAAGCCGGAGATGGTGGAAACAGAAGCTCCGGGCTAAACCATTCCTAGAGCACATTTTTTTTCCTTTTGTCATCCAAACCAACAAATCCTTCCTCCGGGCCCCAGGGCTTACTGGTTTCCGTCGCAGTCCCTTCAGTTTCCAAAGTAGGAAGGAGACCTGGAAAAGAAGTTGGCCAGGTGGCACGTCCTTTCTGGGGCGCCCGGCAGGTGCGCGCCCAGGCTGGGCTGGCTGCCCTCGGGCGCGCGCCCCGATGCGCCTTGCCCCGGGGGAACGAGAGCCCCCGCCGCCCCTCCCCCATGGCGCGGGCCCCTCCGGTGGCGCCGGCTGACCCGCCCCGGCCTCCCGGTCCCCACTTGGCCAGCGGGCTCCGGCCAGCCACGCGCGCCCCGGCGCCCGGCTCCTCGCGTGGCCGGGAGACGGAAGAGGTGGCAGAAGCGGGTAGAGGAGAGAGAGAGAGTTGGGTCCCACCTCGAGGCCCAGGTCCCACCCAGGCGGAGGCAGAGATGGCGGCGGCGCGGGGGCTCGGCCGGCTGTAGGCTCTGCGGTGGGGCGGCTCCAAACTCCCTGCCGAAGGTGCCGGGCAGCTGTCAAGAGAGAGGAGGCAGCGGAGTGTGGAAGGAGGAGCTGAGGGGGAGCGGAGGGAGAGGCGGGAGTTGGGGGAGAGAAGGGAGGAAAGGTCGGGTCGCCGCCCGCGCGCCCCGCGCCCTCCGCCACCGCTCCCGGGGCGGCAGGAGTGGCCCCCGAGCCGTCAGGGCTGGCGCGCAGGTGACGGGGGCGGCGGCGGGGATGCGGCTGCGCGTGGCGCCGGGCCTGGGGGAGGAAAAGCGAGGAGTCCGGAGAGAAGGACCCTCTGCCCGCAGGGAAGCCGAGACTCGAGGCGAACTCGGCAGAAAGGTGGCGCCGCTACCTTACCCAACTGTCAGCTACCGCGCGCCCACTCTGAGCCCGGGGGTCTCAGGCCCTGGACTGGGCCCTGGGGTTCCCTCTGTCCCTCCCACTTACAGACTAACAGGCCTCTGTGCATCAGGTGTGCAAAATGCTGCAATAAAGATTGTAAAAAGCGGGAGGAGTGGGAAAGGAAAGCGAAATGGAAAAGACCAGAAGTAGTGAGGTAGTGAGTTTCCTGTCACCGAGAATGTTTCAGCCAAGCATTTTGGTCGTATTTGTCAGGAAGTCATGATTCTTTTCAATCTTGAAATTCAATGGCGTTTGACGTAGTAAGTTAAAAAAAAAAAAAAAAATCCGTCCTTGAACAGTCTGATTCTGACCCCAAAGTAATAATCATTTTCTTGCTCTCCACTCAAAATGTTCACTCACTGATTTATTCATTAATACATTTTTGTTGAGGCCCTACTGAGTGCCACACAATATGCTAGGTTGCAATTATTATGTGCCTTGAACTTGGAGTTATGACAAGCAAGTATTCATATAATTACCAGTTGTGATGGATGATATGAAAGAAACCAACAGAGTGAGGAAGAAAGAATAAAGGGGAGTAGAGTACTCTGGATTGGGTGGATGGTTAATTTTCAACGGAACTTGCCTAACATCCTCATAGGAAGAAGCATCAGAGACACAGAAAGAACTTAGCCCAGAGATGGGTAGAGCCAGAAGCAATGTCTCCCTGCTCCCTGACCCAGACACTTGGCCAACCTGTGGAGCTTTGTAAACGGAACTTATCCCCCAGAGGAATATTGTCCCAGGGTCAGTGTCACTTTAATGGAGACAAATGTCTTCACTGGATGAAAATAAGAATTGGAGTAGAAATACTGACTTCCTCAAATTATTGTGAAATAAAACAACCCAAGAGAATCCTTAATTAGATAGTTGCTATGAACTAGCGTATGAGTTTTCTAGGGTTGCCTTAACAAATGACCACAGGCTCAACAATTAATACAAGAGAAATATATTTGTTCACTATTCTGGAGGCCAGAAGTCCAAAGGCGAGATGTCGTCAGGTCCATAGACTTCCCCAAGGCCTAGGAGACAATCCTTCCTTGCCTCATTCAGCTTCTGGCGGCTCCAGGACTCCATCGGCTTATGGCTAAATCTCTCCAACCTCTGCCTCCATCTTCACATGGCCTTCCTCTCTGTGTCTGTGTCTTCTTCTCTTCTGTCTCCTTTAAAGACATTTGTCATTGGAATTGGAAACCATCCAGGTAATCCAGGGTGATCTCAGCTCGAAATCCTTACTAATTAAATCTGCAAAGACCCCTTTTCCAAATAAGGTCACATTCACAGATTCTAGAGTTTAGGATGTGGACATATTTTGGGAAGAAGCCACCATTCAACCCACTAAAGCTAGTAAACTAATAGGGGCCAAAATCATTGCCTACTGTGGAATCAGGGTGCCATTCCAGGACCACTATTCAAAATTGTACTGATACTAAGCACAATTAATGATTTTATTGTGAACTTCTAAAAATGTGTCATTAAACCTGGGCTTATGAGGAGTAACTGTAATAAGGAAAAGAAGTACAGAGGCTCAAGCCTTTAATTCATATCTGAGTCATAGGAAATATTTGAAGGCCAAGCATAGCTTGCCAGAAGCTACCATTGTTAAATTAATACAGAAATACACTCCACATCCATATGTATGGATTTCTGATAGTATGATCTAATACTGAATGTCTGCTAGGCACCAGGCTCTGAGTCATGGGCTCCTATGCAGCTTACATTCTAGGTTATGGGACACATTTGAAACTCATTTCCTCTGGCACAGTGTCTGATGCATACCTGAAACTTGATAAAGCGTTATTGAATGTAGAGATGAGTACAAATAAATCACTATCAATCAACTAGGCAATTATCACCACACTGAAAAACATCTCCATAATAAGAAGATAAGATTCATTAGAGCAAAACAGATTAACACCGTGACTCATTCAGTATTTTCCTGAGTGAAGGAAAAATCCCTAAAAGGAAACCTTTGATTTAAAAAAGAAAATAATGAGATCACCTATCTTCTCTTTTTTAAAAAAATCAATATGTGCCTATTTACACAGATACAAATCCTGCTGGGAACAATCAATCATAACTGAAGTTATGGTTACTGAAAGTGAATAAAATATTTTGTCCAAGTATTTTGGTTGATCGTTTCAACTATTAATTTCATTATATCGATGCATTACTTCTTGAAACTCTTTACAAACAATGATCTCAATGACTCCACTCTCTCCTCGTTCACCTCTTTCCTCTTTGAGTTTCCTTCTTACTCTTCTACTCGTACAATTATAAACCATCAACCAATATGTTAATATCTACTAAACTGAGTCCCACTCATGGACTTACTTGGGTCATGAGCCCATCTCTGAATCAGTCATGGTGGCCAGTAACTTCGAATATGATGACCGTACAGGTGTGAGTCACCTGTGCACTCCTGGAAAACAAGAAATGGGAAGAGAATTGATCTCACTCTAACCAAATAACTTACAGTGGGGGAAAAGTGGTACCTCAAAATAAAATTAGGGTGATCTTACTGAAGGAGCAGTGGGCAAAGAAGCACAGATACGTATCCACTAGAGTAGACACTCAAAAAGTTTTGCTGTGAACTGAACATAGTTTTAATTGAAACAGTTGGCACTTCACCCTTTTTATGGTGTTCTAAATGTTTCATAGAAAGTTATTTTTAAAGAAATGACAATTGTGACTATTGATTATGTGTCTGATTACCACACAAATCTTAGAATTTTACATTTACAAGGACTTTGAAAAATGCTTTTATATGCATTGGAGGCCATAGAGTCAAGCACGTGGGCTCTGGAATCTGATTGCCTAAGTTTCTATGCACACATATTATGAGACATTGAATAAGTTCCTTACCCTCTTTCTGTCTCAGCTTCCTTTTTTGTAAAATGGAGATGATAATAACCACCTCTCTGAAATGTCATCAGAAGTAATGAGATAGCCACTATGCCTTTGGAATGGTACTTATTACCTAGTACTCTATTATGCTTGCTTGTTATTCATCTCATTTAGTCTTCAAACATCTCTGGAAAACATTTTGGTACATTGTTGCACGTTGATAATTTATTTTGCCCTTAATAGATAATCAATATCTATTGTGTATCAGGTACAATTACCAAGATAAAGAGCATGTGTCCTTTATTCCCAAAAAGAGTAAAGTGAGGATTCCCAGAGTTCAACCAGGTTGGTATAGGGCACTCCATGCAGGGGAACAGAGTGTGGAAAGAAAGGCACAGAGGAGGAAAGGCATGGTACCTTAGGGAAATTCAAGCCGTATAGTGAGACCTTAGGGTATGTTCAGAAAAGT
The DNA here is from genome assembly GCF_011762595.2 of Tursiops truncatus. Taxonomy (NCBI): domain Eukaryota; kingdom Metazoa; phylum Chordata; class Mammalia; order Artiodactyla; family Delphinidae; genus Tursiops; species Tursiops truncatus. Next base: position 127,817,237 of record NC_047034.1, read on the forward strand.
ATACCTGGAAAAGTACTTAGAAGTCTAATAGGAAGAACTTTGAAGGTCATGTGGATTTTTAAGGTCATCTGGACTTTAACTGTTATGCATGATGAAATGTTGGAAACTTTTAGACTTAGGAACTATGTTTTCAGTTTTGTAGGAAGGAAAGCACATCCCGGGTGTGTTAAGTATGGCGGAAAAGGTAGAAGATAAGCCTAGAGCCAGGGATGACAGTGAAGAAACTAAGCCATTGCAGTAGACTAGTGCTTCTCAAACTTCAATGTACAACCGAATCAAACTTGGGATATTTAAAACACAGACTCTACTGTAGGAGTGCTGGGGTGAGACCCTGGAGTCTATATTTCTAATAAGCATCCAGGTGATGTCAGTACTGCTAGTCCCCAGTAGGACAACAGACTACTTAAATACCACTAATGCCATTGCCAACAAAAAGAAATTTATATGTAATGGACATCAAACTTCTAAATCCTCATGGAGAAATAATTGGCAGCTTATACAACTGCCAATTGAAGAAGTATTACGTACAACAAGCTAATAAGGTAGAATTGTTTTATTTTATCCTTAAAATATCTCTGAGAATAAATCCTTTTAAAGCATGAATATCCAAATGAAAATTACTAGGTGTATGTGTATACAGTATATACAGTATACTGTAATGGTTTCTTTATGTGTCAACTTGGCAAGGCTACAGTCCCCAGTTACGCAATCAAACTCTAATGTAGGTGTTGCCACGAAGATATTTTGTAGATGTGTTTAAAGTCCATAATCAGTTGACTTTAAGTAAGACAGGTTACCTTAAATAATCAAGATGGTCCTGGTTCAGTCAGTTGAAAGGCCATAAAAGCAGAGCTGAGGCTTCCCTTTTGAAGAAAAACTTCCACCTGTGGACAGAAGCTTCAGAAGCTTCAGACCATGACCAAGAGTTCTAGCTTGCTGTTCCTGGCAGTCTGCTCTATGGATTTTGGACTTGCCTAGCCAGGCCCTGCAACCACATGAGCTTTGCAATAAATATCTTACTATGTATCTTCTACTGTTTCTGCTTCTCTAGCTGAACCCTAACAAATTTTGGTAACTGGAAGCAGTGTGCTGCTATTAAAAAGACTGAAAATGTAGACATGGCTTTGGAATTGGGCAGTGGGCGGAAACTGGAGGAATTTCAAGGAATATGATGGAAAAAACCTATCTTGCCTTAAAAAAGCTGTGAGTAGAAACATGAATGATAACAACTCTGCTAGCGATAACTCAAAAGGAAGTGAGGAAAATGACAGAAAAAAACATATATCACCTTAGAGAGTAGCTAAATCATCACTTATAGACTGTTGGTAGAAATATGGACGTTAAAGTGACTGCTGGTAAAGACTAAGAAGGAAGTGAGGAATTTGTAATTGGAAATTTGAAGAAGGGGGATCCTTTTTACACAGTGGCTGAAAACTTAGCAGAATTGTGTCCTGCAGTTATGTGGAAAATAGAACTTGTATACAATGAAATTGGACATACAACTGAGGAGCTTTCCAAGCAAAGTGTTGAATATGCATCCTGGCTTTTTCTTACTGCCTATAGTAAATTGCAGAAAGAAAGAGCTGAATTGAGAAAAGAACTCTTTTTTTATTTTATTGAAGTATAGTTGATTTATAATGTGTTAATTTCTGCTGTACAGCAAAGTGATTCAGTTATACATTTATATACCTTCTTTTTTTAACATTCTTTTCCATTATGGTTTATCATAGGATAGTGAAGATAGTTCTCTATGCTATAAAGTAGGACCTTGTTGTTTATCCATTCCATATATAATAGCTTACATCTACTAACGCCAACCTCCCACTCCATCCTCCCCCAATCCCCTCCCCATTGGTAACCACAAGAATGTTCTCTATGTCCATGAGTCTGTTTCTGTTTCGTAAATAGGTTCATTTGTGTCATATTTTAGGTTCCACATATAAAGGATATCACATGGTATGTGTCTTTCTCTTTCTGACTTACTTCACTTAGTGTGATAATCTCTAGCTGCATCCATGTTGCTGCAAATGCATTACTTTGTTCTTTTTTATGGCTGGGTAGTATTCCGTTGTATATATGTACCACATCTTCTTTATCCATTCATCTGTTAATGGACATTAACATTGTTTCCATGTCTTGGCTATTGTGAATAATGTTGCTATGAACATAGGGGTGCATGTATCTTTTTGGATTACAGTTTTGTCTGGATATATGCCCAGGAGTGGGATTGCTGGATCGTACGATAATTCTATTTTTAGTTTTCTGAGGAACCTCCTTACTGTTTTCCATAATGGCTGCGCCAACTTACATTCCCACCAACAATGTAGGAGGTTCCCCTTTTCTCCACACCCTCTCCAGCATTTGCTATTTGTAGAGTTTTTAATGATAGCCATTCTGACCGGTGTGAGGTAATACCTCACTGTAGTTTTGATCTGCATTTCTCTAATAATTAGTGATGTGGAGCATCTTTTCATGTGCCTCTTGGCCATTTGTGTTTCTTCTTTGAGAAATGTCTATTTAGGCCTTTTTCCCATTTTTTGATTGGGTTGTTTGTTTTCCTTTTTGTTGTTGAGTCGTATGAGCTGTTTGTATATTTTGGAAATTAGGCCCTTGTCAGTCACATTGCTTACAAATATTTTCTCCCAGTCTGTAGGTTGTCTTTTCATTTTGTTTATGGTTTCCTTTGCTGTGCAAAAGCTTTTAAGTTTGATTAGGTCCCGTTTGTTTATTTTTGTTTTTATTTCTATTGCCTTGGGAGACTGACCTAAGAAATCATTGGTACAATTTATGCCAGAGAATGTTTTGCCTGTGATCTCTTCTAGGAGTTTTATGGTGTCATGTCTTATGTTTAAGTCTTTAAGCCATCTTGAGTTTATTTTTGTATATGATGTGAGGGTGTGTTCTAACTTCATTGATTTACATGTGGCTGTCCAACTTGAGGAAAGAACTCAAACAAAAAGGAACCAGGGGGCTTCCCTCGTGGCGCAGTGGTTGAGAGTCCACCTGCCGATACTGGGGACACGGGTTCGTGCCCCGGTCCAGGAGGATCCCACATGCCGCAGAGCGGCTGGGCCCGTGAGCCATGGCTGCTGAGCCTGCACGTCCGGAGCCTGTGCTCCGCAACGGGAGAGGCCACAACAGTGAGAGACCCACCTACCAAAAAAAAAAAAAAAAAAAAAAATGGAACCAAGACTTGATTTGAGAAGTTCTCAGCTTATCCAGTTTCAAAAAAAAACCACAAAAATTAAGAGATTCACTACCAGGAAAGCATTCTGCAGAGAAAAAGCCAAGAATGTGGCTGGTCAACCTTTGGCTAATACTTCAGAAAGATTAATAAATCAGAGTATTCAGTCCCACAAATCTCTCTGGAGAGATTGACTCATAGCTCCCCTCAAAGCTCCAATATAGAGATGGGATTATCTGGGGAACATCTATAGACAAGCCTCTGTTCTTCTGGAGTGAATTCCTATAACATATGCAGGAGACCTCACAGATTCTTGACAATTTTATACCAGTAGAAACACTACCAGCTTGGAATTAAAGAGACAGCATACAAAATGGAAGAAAGCTGTTGGACCTCCCAATTACTACATTCAGGAAACAGGCTGATAAAACTACTCAGTTGCAAACACAGCTCATACAAAAATCCTGGAGCCCACCACAGACCTAATGAATAAAAGCCTCCGGAGATGGGGAAACAGAACTGTGTATTTTTTTTTTAATATCTATTTATTTATTTTTGGCTGCATTGGGTCTTAGTTGCAGTACGTGGGATCTTCACTGCAGCCCAGGCCTCTCTCTAGTTGTGGCACATGGGCTTAATTGCCCCGCAGCATGTGGGATCTTAGCTCCCCAGCCAGGGATTGACCCGCGTTCCCTGAATTGGAAGGCAAATTCTTAACACTGTACCACAATGGAAGTCCCCAGAACTCTATATTTTAATAGGCACGCCAAATGAAACTAGAGAAAATTTGCTTTTAGAAGCAAGCAAGAATTACAGTTTACCTCAAACACTGGAAAGACAATCATCAAAAGATGTGGTAGATTTTTCTGTATATAGCTCCTGTAAATCAAACTAAAATCCGTGAATAGAAAGCATAGGTAGCTAGATTTAAACCAAATCAAAGAAGTAACTTTCTAGCTCTCACAGCCATTAGAAGTGATAAGGGGCTTCCTGGTGAGTGCAGGCCAACAAACTGATCCAGAATCAGAGCTTGAGTATCAGGGTCCGGCCTCCTTGCTGTTTTCAACAAGCAGTACTGTTTGATCACATCTCAAGAAAGATCAACTTCAAGAAGGGATGGGAAATGTGGTTTATTATGTTTATCTCTAGGCTGATTTTCCTAGTGATTTGTGAAGCTGTTTATAGAAGATGAGAAACTAAGGAGACTTCTGTCCAGGTTTCATAGCTATTTGTCTTAAGAATTTATTTTAGCTTATCAATTTCATGGTATTTATTTCTGAAAACATTTTGACTGCAAATTTAGGGATTAAGAGGCAATGTCCCATGAGTGCTCTGATCTAAATATGCATGATTGGCCTGAAAATAGAGTTGTACTTATGTTGACTATTATTCCTACATGGAACAATTGTCAATATGAATACTGAGAAATCACATTTTTCTTATGTGAGATACAGGTACATACGTATTCTGTAGGTAATGCTCAGTAAGTTAACTGCATAATATATATTTATCTTTCTCTTTTCAGTTGTAAACTGAGCTTAACAGGATGGTAATGAAAGGAATGATAAAAACATCAAACATTCAAAAAAATTTTGTTTCCACCATTCAGCTTTATTTTAGTGCTAGTTTTTGGTTCCCCATGAACTGCATGAGTGATAATCTTGGCCACCTGACTGGAGCCCCTTGAGGACTGGGCACTGTGGGCCGAATGCCTCTGAAAAGAGCTGAAGATAAGGAATCATGCTTATCTTTAACACCACTGGGGAAGGCCCAGGCTGAGGGCAAGGAGAGGTTCCAGTGCCACCTGGGGAGAAAATAGGAGAGGCTTGGGCACCAACTCCTAGTGGCCGCTCAACCTGGTGGGACATTAAGCCCTTCATCACTAGATATTTTTAAATAGGGACTAAAAGACTGTCCATCAGAAATATTATAAGACAACACTGGGTGGGAAAGAGGTTAGACTAGAGTGATGGTAATTAAGGCCCCCAGCACACCAAATAATCTATGATTTGGAGCTGCAACTTCAGAGTATTTATATGTAGAAGTTTTTGTGTATAAATGATGTTACATAATTTAAGTGTTACCTACCACCCACAGTACAGTTGAGTCACAAAGCATGAACAATTTTTTCCCTCTAAAGGTGACGATTGCTTTACTTACTTTGCCAGCATCTGTTCTTCATTGTATCTAGGTCTATCCATATATCTATCTATCTGTCTTATTTTCAATCCAGTTGGGGTAAATCAGTAAACCTAAAACAAGAAAATTAATTGATGCAGATTGTTTAAACATACATATGCAGGCTTTGACTTTAACCAGTTCAGTCCAGCATTCAAAGAACCACTAAGTAATTTGACAACTTATGATGTGTATGCATCATAAGTGGTTAACAAGCAATGAAAGAAAACATTTTAAAAATTTAGAAAGGAAATTAAAGAATAAGAGAAATCTAAATTTCCAAATATTTAATAACCAGGATAATTAGTATCAACTAATAAGGTTTGGTTATCTCAAGTGCTAGCATTTTCCTTAAATGAATGATATTCAAAATTCCCCTTACTAAAATGCTATCTTCAGGCAGAATTTATCCCAAATTATCCAGGGCACATAGCTCCTGTAATACTCATTATGTAACACAATATTCTATTCATATAGTTGTCCAAAAATGCTTTTTGAGTGAATGAAGCATTTCATGAAAGAGAGACAATGGGAATAAATATATACAGAAAAAATGAACACTTCATTGTTAAGTTGCAAATTATAAAAAACAAATACTAATGACAAGGAAGTTTAGACATTAAAATATTTTAGGCAATTCTTATGCTCTTTTAAGTAGTTCTAAAAAGGTTTTTTGGGGTATAGAAAGAAAAAAACATATCAATTTATAATAAAAAATTAAAAGGGTATTTAGAAAACCATTATATGAACACCAACCTACACACAAATGACGTATCATACCTTCTAGGAATTTTATGTCCCATATAATATTCTTAAGGTATAGCCCTGATCATTTTATGCCCCTTTTCAAAAGTATCTGTGGTTCTACACTGCCTACAGGAAAAACATACATATAAAATCAGTCTGGCATTCAAATTTGTTTTTAGTGTATCGTCTGAGATTTACTTTACCAGTGTTTTCTTCTACTACAGAGGTCAACTCATTATTTTTCACTTCTTGCTTTTGTTCATGCTATCCCATCCTGAACGTGTTTCCTTCATTCCACATCACCCTTCCTTCAACCATTACCCATCAACACCATCTGTGGGTTGAAATCCTAGCCATATACCAAGATCCAACTCAACTGACCCATCTTTGTAATCTTCCAAACTGGAGCTCTTCTATCTATGGCCTATGATCATTTGGAAATGTATTTAGTCTCTATTTTATAAAGAAACACTCTCTGATTCATCTAATGGTTAGTTGTGCATATATCTATATAAAATGCCTTGAGGGCAAAAGTTGTGTCTTATAAACGTTTTGTTCTGTTTTTAATCTCCCAAAGTGTTTTTCACATTATCTTGGATGTAGAAATTGCTCAATTAATATGCATTGGGCTGAAGTATAAGAAGCAAATCTTGTAGTTTTTCATTTGCATAATTAAAAGGAACAAAAACAAAAATTTTTTTATAAGTACTTTACAATGATTATTGACCTATTGCACTGTTTAAAAGTCACATACCAGAGGGAGATTTTTATTCTAAATTTCCAAAGCATATATATTATAGGAATTATATATGTAACATAATCTCAATGGATTTTAAATTATATATGCATAGGAAAAAAGACAAGAAATACACAGAAATGTTTCCAGTGGCTATCTTTAGATTACCTAATTTAGGAGATTGTTTTCTTAGTTATTTGTACCTTTCCAAGTTATTGAAAAGGATAATATGATCAGAGGAAATGTAAGATCATGTGTTCTTTGAAAACTATTCCTGAGAACTAGAGCCATTCAGATGATCCTTAAGGCCTGGGGTAGCCCAGTTACTGTCAGGTGCTGTTCACTGGCTAGCAGACCCAATCTGTAACTCCTTTAGGCTCCTAATCTATTGGAACATTTTTTTTTTTCTCTTTAAAATGCTACCAGCATAAATAAGGGAGAATTGTATTACCCCCAACTACCTAAAAAGCTATATAACACCAATGAAACTCACAGCAGCTATTTATTTTTATTTTTTTAAATTTTTATACAGTTTTTAAAATTTACTTTACATTTACAGTTATTACAAAATATTGGCTATATTCCTTGTGCTGTACAATACATCCTTGCACCTATCTAAACCCCAATAGTTTCACAGCAGCTATTTAAACTGTGACCTAAAAGCTATTACGAGTTGAAAGGCAAATCAATTGGATTATTTGTTTACAATTTACTACCAAGAATAAAACTTATTTCACGCCAACCTTTAAATTAGTACCAGAACCTGGACTAAAATATGACTTTTCCTCAAGGAATTTATCTTTTACATTTTTTCAGTGTTTCATGCTATATCTTCATATTTATTATCTATTTACCTCTTTACCAGAAGTGGGCATCAGGGTGTAAGAGAAATTACAAAGTTCTCCAAATTCTATGCTTAAGCCAAAGTAATTATTTCCTTGCATCTGAAAGAATACAATAAGAAGTAAAGTTAAGAGAATAAACGTGGAGAAATTACTCCTCGACAGTTGCCTGAGGGAGGCTGCTATGAATGAACAGTTGACTAGAATCATTTCAGAATCATGCAGCTAAATGACGTTTTCATAAAATTGCGTTTCAGTTTAAGTCCCTATGGACCTTAAAGGAAAATGATCAATATATGTGGTAACCCTGATGATTGGTACTCACATTCTATAGGCCAATTTTCACATAGCACAAAGCACTTTGTCCTCTGCAGGAGTATAATGGGATTTAAGAGCAAACAGCACCAGGGTATTCGCTGGCCTATAAACCAAGTCTCATAGTTAAGCTGTTGCAAAGTTTACAGATTTACAATGAAAAAGACTAAGTGTTGTGGGGTTTTCTGTTTGTTTTTTTCAGAGCCCAGATTCTAGTTCTGAGCTACTAGGTTGTAAAAGACATAGTATCCTGTTCATTATTTTAGTTACTTGCCTTGATTATATCAATGTAACAGTAAGGAAACCTTTATTAGCCTGGTCCTACCAGAGAGATACCCAATACAAACAGATTATAGAGGACACACTATTTTATCAGCAAGCTCCCCTTCTCTTCTTCTGGTCAAAGTATTTCCTTTTGGCAGAGGAACTGCTCTTCCCCAACTCCAGGCACGTGCGTCTAGTTGGGGCTGCCCGTCATAGCATCCTGGCTTCAGAGGCTACATAGCGTGTCATCCAAGCTGGATCTATCATAGACTCTTACACTCCTGGCTCTGTAATCGGTCAGTGGGGTGGGAACATGACTAGAGAAAGGGCAGTCAATGTTGTTCTCTAAGGCTTTGCAACAGGAGCTGGGATGGGGGTTCCAGGGGGTGGGAGTCAAAGGGGTGTTCGAGAGCTTTTTCGCCTCAGATGGTGAATCTGTGTGGTTGTGAGCTGCGGCTGCCAGCAGCCAGGTTCTCTGCCTCATGACTGAACACAGTCTACAGTAGAAGACAGAATTTGAATTTGAAGCCACATAAGCAGGTGTTGAGAAAGTGTGTCCATTCTTTTTATGCCAGTGAGCTTAATTTCTTCAACGAAGTCCTGTTTTACCAACTAATAGAAGCTAAACCCCAATAAACTGCGGGTCCTATTTCCTTTTCTTAACTTCTAAGCAGGGGACAATTGGAGGGGAAGGAAAACTGGACCCAGGATAAGCAAAGGTCCTGATCTTTGTCATCTGTTGAATTTGGCATCTGTTGAATCGTCATCCTGTCTGTTTGTCAGGTGTTGATCTACGTGGGTCCATGCCAAAGGTCACTTCAGGATCAATGACTCTCCTTGCTTTGCCCCTGAAGCCTTTCTGAAGTACACTAAGAGGTGTTCACCAAATACCACTCTGGGCTATAGATGAGGCTTTACTAGGCCCAGAACCATTATCTATGCTACTCTCAGGAATTATTCTACTGCTCCTATACCTTAAGTGAGTCAAGTTGGAACTCTACGAGGTTGCTTTAGATTTGACTGCCTTATCACACAGCAATTCCTATGTACTACCCCATGCTGCCCCAAGTTGCCAAGAGCCCTATGGCCTTCTCTCCACCCCCAGCTCTATCTAGGTTAAAGGGCAATGGCTCTTCCTACTCTGTGATTCCTCCGTTCTTGGAGTCCCCCTAGATTCATTGGGAGTGTCTGTTATTGCTCTTCCTTAGGGTTCAATCCTCTGATATAAACTTCATAGGGTACTTCAAAATTTTTGTTTCAATTATAGATTGGCCGTACTTGATAGGATGAAACATATTTGATTTAAAATACCAATAAACACAAATTGTCATTGTGTGTTGCTTAGTGATGGAGTCATCTACTGGGTGCAGGGTCTCTTTCTCAGGGGTACTCCGACTTAGCTCTCCCTGCTTCCCTCTTCTTCTTTTCCCCCTAACTTGGGAAAGCTCTCTTAATGTTCAGAGCTTGAATTGGCTCCTGGTCGGTGTTTCTGAGACTCAAACACAGCCTGCTATAACATCTCCTTCTGTGGCAATGGACACAAAAATGCCCATGAATGGAAGAGGGCTAAGGGGTAAATACCTGGGAAAAAACATGGCAGGTAATATATCAAACTATTCCTCCACAGAGGCCACATGAGGGAAAAGTGAGTCTTGATGGTACCTAACTCCTGGCCCTAGGCACTGGGTCCCCGCCATGAGTGCCAGCTCCTGTCTGCCTGAAGCCTCGCTGATCAACTTTTCTTTTAATTCTGTGAACTTCCTCAGGATCTTCCCTTAAGTCTCTCTTTTTACTTACACAAATTCAATCTAAATTAGCTAATCCAACACAATAGCTTAGCCAAGAAGGGGAATTTTTATTTCATGGAATCAGGTAGAATTGAACAGTCAAATAATAGAAAGAGCAGACACGTAGCTGATCTTCAAGAACCCTAAAAACACAAGTAATTTCTCTATGTCTTATCTCTGCTTCCCAACAGGGGTGGGGTTCACTCCCTCTTACTGACTAAATCTCTCTACAAGGTAGGAAATATAGTTACTGACATTTCCAGGCTTTGCATCTATTGGTCTTTGCCACCAGATGAAGGAGGAAATATATCAAGGTTTAAAGTTTCTATTCATTTGTTTCAGTGGTAGAAATGTAAAGAGAAAGAAAATCCTTGAGTTTACCAATTCTTCTTTCATGTTATGTGAACAATAGCTTGTGTTTGGATTTTAACTGTGTGGGAAGAAAAAATTCTTCTCTATGACAAAGCCCTTCTAAAGCTCCCTTTTAAAAGTATATAAAGCAGTGGGAAGCAGCCTCATAGCACAGGGAGATCAGCTCGATGCTTTGCAATGACCTAGAGGGGTGGGATAGGGAGGGTGGGAGGCAGGCTCAAGAGGGAGGGGATTTGGGGATATATGTATGCATATGGCTGATTCACTTTGTTGTACAACAGAAACTAACACAGCATTGTGAAGCAATTATACTCCAATAAAGATGTATTTTTAAAAAGTATATAAAGCAAAGAATGAATATTAAAAGTTGCTTTGTGTCTTTTCTTATGTTAAATGAAAAAAGAAAGTAATGAGAATAAAAACAAGAGAATGTTTTTAAATGGATGAAAACAAACAAGCAAACAAAACCCCAATCACATGTTAATGCCTTCGCAGTCCAAATTAAATGTAATAAAATACAACAAAGAAGGATATCACACTCCCAACATAGATTAATTTTAAAGTCAAGGAGACTGAACTGTGATAAATATATACCCTATGTTCCTCTACTTAGCCCAAGCACAGGGCACTTCAAAGATCGTGTTTCAGTTATATACTGGCTGTACTTGACATCATGAAACATACTCCATTTGAAACACCAATAAACACAAATGTCCAATGCGTTTTGCTTAGTGATGGAGTCGTTTATAAATTCCTCTGTGGAGGAATAGTTTGATATATTACCTGCCATGTTTTTTCCGTAACTATTTATAATAAAACAAATACAAATATTTCTGGATCTGTGAAGATAGAAGTTCTAAGTCACTATCACCAAAACTCCACAATTGATGGAAGAGTATTTTCAACTTCTCGCAAAAACTTCCAGATGCACCCATATCTTCTTCCTCTATCCCTTCCCCAATCAGATATCCAATGACATGCGATACTGAAAGATGCAGAAGATAACCACTTCAATTTTTATCGTTCCTTCTATTTTCCCCTGATACTGTTTCCCTCTTTATCAGGAGTGGGACAATCAGATATGCAAACAACAGAACCCCAGTAACTTGAGCGCCTGCCATGACAACTTTCACATTGGCAACTTTCACTAGATTTGTAGATTCTTGTGGTAAGATGAGTTACAGCTGAATTCTCTGAATGTTTCAAAGTCAAATACTCATTTAGATCAATAGTTCCCAGACTCTGGATTTCAAAAGTGAAATTTCAAAAATGTGTGGTGAACCAGCATAGGTTTGCCAACTTTTTCTTTGCCAAGTAAGGATTTAAGGAAAATAATGTTCTCTCCTATTCACATCCCTTCACAAAATAAAGGACATTTTAAGGCCAAAGTAGTATGCAGGACATTATACCAACTTTTTTTTAAAAAGGGGGCAGTGCTCATCATTTCCAAGTACAAAGAGTAGACAACTGTGCACTGTTTCCATCATAATTCTGACAGGGAACAGATGGCATCTTCTAAGGGTTAAACTAAAACTATTTCAGTGAAGAGACTATTTACTGAGGTGCAGGCAAAAATTTTTAAAAAGCCAGCAAAAGATGATGAGTTACCCAGAGACTAGCCACAGCAGGAAGCCATTACTTCCTTGGGGCCTGAAGGGCTGAAGAAAGAAGACAGTGTCCCCAGAGCCAAGTGAGAGCTGGAGATGACAGAAACTGGACTTAGGACAAACGCAGCCACTGCCAGAACCATGATGAGGAAGGGAAAGAGTGGGGCTCACAATAACCTATCCGTCTCCTCCATCCTGCATGAACCCAACTGGAAATCAGAGGGCAAGAGGCCCTGCCTATTGCAACCGATAGAGTCAGCCTCAGGGAGCACAGAACAAGTCAAAAAAGGGTGGGAAATGGGTCCACTAGAACATAATGATAATACTCTGGTGAGGGGGACTGGGGCCAGACAGAGGAAAGGGTATACGTGTGAATTTCTTTTTTCACTTCAATTGCAGGAAAATTACAAGAGAAATTTTATTTTAAGATACAATATTGTTTGTAATTATATGCTTGATACATTTGTCTATTAGTGGCTCCATAGTCAATAGTGTGACATCAAGTGGTGCTCAAACAGGCAACTTGTTCCAGTACTTTATTTTTACCACACTCATTATTAAAAATTCAATTTCATGTAGGTATAAAATAGAAGCAACACTCAACACTTTTATTTAGTTTGGAACATTTTGAGCAAATTAAGGAATGCCAAAATACAGCCTCTATGCCTCAGAGACTTCTACCCCAGAGGTTCCAAAACTATGCTACATGCTGTTATCACTTGAGACCTTAAAAAATAAAATACTGATGCCTAGCTCACACCACAGACATTCTGATTTAACACTATGGGGTGAAACTTGGAATAGGAATTTTTAAATAAATGTTCTATTTCTGTTTTAGATTTTAAAGAAAAGTTGTAAAGATAGTAGAGTTCCCATATACCTCATACTTAGACTTCCCTGTTATTAACATCTTACATTAGTACGATGCATTTGTCACAATCAATGAATGAATATTGACAGATAATTTTAACTAAAGTCCATACTTCATTCAGCTTTCATTAGTATTTAATTCATGTTCTTCTTTTGTTCCAGGATTCCACCCAGGGTACGACATTACAATTAGTCACCACATCTCTGTAAGCTCCTCTTGGCTGTGATAAGTTCTCAAAATTTTCTTGTTTTTGATGGCCTTGACAGCACTGAGGAATACTTGTCAGTTATTTTGTACAATATCCCTCTGTTTAATGTTTTTCTCATGCTTAGATCTGTCTAATGTTTTTCTCATGCTTAGACCATGGTTATAGGTTATGTGGGAAGATCACAAGTAAAGGGCTGTTCTCATCACATCATATCAGGAGTACATACTATCAACATGACATTACCATCCTGAGCACCTGGTTGACATAGTTTTGATCAGGTTTCTCCACTATAAAATTTCTCTTTTTCCCCCTTTCCATACTGCATTCTTAGGGAGGAAGTCAATATGCATAACCCACACTTAAGAACTAGGGAGCTTTGTTCCACCTCCTTAAGGACAGAGGATCTATATAAATTATTTGGAATTCTGCCTGGGAGATTTATCTATTCTCTCACAATTATTTAGTCAATCATTTATTTACATTAGCATGGACTCATGGATATTTATTTAATATTCTGGATTATAATCCAATACTACTTTACTTTATTACTCAAATTGTTCCATCTTTGGCCATTAGGAATTGCTTCCATTGGCTCTTGTCTCCCTTGATATGCCCCATTACTCTTGGTATTTTTTTTGTTGGCATGTCTACACATTCTGGCACTCTAAGATGCTTCTGGCTCATCTTGTATATTTCCTTATAATCAGCCATTTCTCCAAGGATTCCTGGTTCCTTTTATTGGAGAATAGTATTAGAATCAAATATATGGGTGATACATGTGACCTTGCTTCTAGGCCCTTTCAGCTGACAGAACAAAAAAATAAAATATATGTGTATATAGCTAATCCACATATATAAAATCCCCACATGTATATGTAAACATCTGTATCTATGGTAAGGTAACCATGAATTCATACTTATGTCTCCAAATCTAAGCCATATTCACAGGGATCATTCCTTCCTCCTCCCCTTGCTTGCCCATAAACTCTCACTCCAACAGTAAGAAACCTGGCTCCTACTAGCTGACATCCATTTACTTAATTTTTTAATTCCATTATACAATCATAGTAGTTTCAGAATTGTCAACCCATTCCCCCATGGAAGACTTTATCAACTGGAGTACAGTGCTTATGCACAATTGGTTTTTTTACTCCACTCTTTTCCAAAGTTTTTTAGGTCAGCCAACTTTTCCCCTAATCCCCTTACACTGAGGTTTTATTCATACTTTTATAACATAGTTAGATTATTTTGTCATGGTCTGAATTCCATCCTGAGACCCCTTGACCTCCTAAATATTTTTTTAAATTTGCATACATTAAGGCTCACTCTTTGTGCTGTAGAGTTCTATGAGTTTTGACAAATGCATTGTGTCAGGTACCGCAATTACAGTATCATACAGAATGATTTCACCACCATTATTCTCTGTACTTCACCTATTTAACCTTCCCTCGTCCCAAAACTCCAGTAATAACTGATCTATTTATTGTCTATATAGTTTTGCCTTTCCAGAATATAAAATCATGGAGTATGTAGCCCTTTCAGACTGGCTTCTTTCACCTAGAAATATACAGTTACCATTCATCCATATCTTGTGTGACTTGATAGCTCATTCTTTTTATTGCCAAATAGTACCTCATTGTATGTACTTACCAGTTTGTTTATCCATTTACCTATTGGAGGACATCTTGGTTATTTCCAAGTTTTGATGATTATGAGTAGAACTGCTATAAACTTTCACAGGCAGGTTTCTGTGTGGACATAAATTTTCAAATTAGCTGGGTAAATCCCTAGGAATCAATTTCTGGATCATATGGTAATACTATATTTAGCTGTGTAAGAAACTTACCCCAATCTATCTTACAGCTCATGTTGCAAATTTTGAATTATTCAGAAAACTTATTTCATTTTTCAATTTTGCACAGCCCCTTCTAGGAAGGGAAGAATATTGTGAAAACATGCCAGTTCTCTTTGGGAAACGTACTGTATTCTTGGATTGCAGTTGGTTTGCTGTATACCCCCCAGTCCCCATCATTTATCCGATCTCCTAAAGTACAGTGTTTCACTATCATAAACATTTAATAGCTTTCCTTTTCCCACTGGTACCACAGAGCATCAGGTGCATATTGACATAGCAAAGGAAAGTACATTTTTGAACTATGTATCAAGTGCAGCTATTCAATGCACATTGGTTTTCCTTTTAAACTAGAATCACTTAGTGTTTCTCTGTTGCACACTCACTGATGACCATTTAACCTTGAGACATACTTGAATGAATCAGACAATTTTCTAATGATGTTGAATTGGAAAGAAAAAGGTACCTTGATTTCTGCTTGTAAGTTTATTGTATCAAAATAAAGATACAAACTTTTAAAGAGGGTACTCTTCTGTGCTTGACAACATAGGACACAAGCTATTCTTTGATGAGCTTTTAAAGAAATCCTTATTTATTTTTAATAGTAAAATATTAAAGTCAAGTGTATACCTGCACATCTTGGGCATTTAAGGAAATGATCAATGTCATTGCAAGGTAACTGGCTGCCATCTTTCGAGAATCTAAACCGAAATCTAAACCGAAAACCAGAGAAACACAGGATTAGGAAAGAAAAACATAGGGACCAAATAATTGCCTTTCCTCCTTCTGTTTATATAATAAATGCACTTATTGTTGCCATGGCAAAGGAGCCAGTCTGTTTCCCGTTCCTCTGTCTCTACTCTTTATTATATCCAACACCAGAAAATGTCATATTTCATCATCACCTTTCTTGAACCATTATGTTTACCCATCTGCTCTGCACTTACTACTCTCCCCACAGTTTCTTTTCATAGTTAATACTTAGTGAAGAAGTGATCTCAGGTGAAGGAAGTGGTTTCAGACAGAGGAATCAGGAAGCAAAGAAGGAGGTAAGGGGAAATATCTCAGCAGTTTGTTTAGCCAGAAAAGCATTCCTAATCTTGGAAAGCCCCCTCAGATCCAAAAGGAAAAAACTCTAAAAATGCCCTTTAAAGCAAACTTCACCTTGTTGATAAGCTAAATCAACTTTGTAGCGGTCTATTAGGGCTTTCTAAACACAGTTATTCTCTTTCGTCATTATTAGGCTGAGCTCATCAAAGCATAAAGTCTAAATTAGGGGAATTAATAATACCACTACTTTAAAATAATCATGCAACACATTGGAGTATTCTGCCCAATTCATGATGTCACATTTTTTCACGGCCATGACACACTAACATGTTTTTGAAAGATGGTAACAAAGGCCTACAACTACATTTATTCCCCTATTCATTAATTCATTTGTGTATTCAAAAAATATTTATTAATAGCATATTATGTGCTAAGTGCACTGACCTAACTTGAAATTTAAAATATAAATATGAGTAAGACTTTATCCCTTCTCTCAAAAAGTTTCCATTCCAATCCTGCTATACAAGAGGTACTTAAATAAACAGGGTGTTTTTAGTTTAGAAAAGAGAAGACTGAACTCGAACAACTGTCCCTGAAAAGATAGTAAATTTAGGAAAATGCCACAATCTGTAGGAAACAATCAGTAGGGGTGAGATAGGGTGAGATAAGTGGTTTCATCCTGTTTATATGCCCCGAAGCTTGAGTGTATAAACAATCAGCTCAAATGTTCTTTCTTGTTCATTGCATTCCACCAATCTTGAAGGCAAAGGGATGAGGTAGCCTGCCTTTCCTTTCATAAATGCTTCAGTTACAGACTGACAGTCTTGTTAAAACAATCCTGCAGGACAAAGGTACTATGGGAAAGCTCAGGACAGGAAGGGTTCCAGCCTTTACAATCTGAGAAGAGTCCAGCCCAAGAACAATTTGAATTCTGCCTTCAAATATTTGAACAGCTGTCATGTGGAATAAGGAATAGACAATTTGTATAAAGTTAAGAGAAACTAAATTGAGACTGATAATGAGGGGAGACTATAAAGAATAAACTTGCAGATCGATATTATAAACAAAAACTCTGGGGCAATACTTTTTGAATTTTAATGTGCAGATGAATCACCAGGTGATCCTGTTAAATGCAGATTCTGACTCAGGCCTGGTGTGGGGCCCAAGATTCTTGATTTCTAATGAGATCCCAGGTTGTGCTGGTGTTGCTGGTCCTAGGACCACATCTCATGTATCACTGCTCTAGAATTCTCTGACAGTGGAGCTCATTAGGACAGACTGGGTTGCCAGTTACTGGAACAATTTATTAAGTAGAAGCTGAATAACTATTTGTCAGGAATACAACAGAAAGTATTTCTGCACCACATGTGAGAGTGGGCTACATGTTCCCTTTCAAATCTAAATGGTTTGATTCAGGGCTTTTTATAAAAGAATTGATTTACATGTGGTTGTTTCTTTTAAATATTAAAATGCTGCACATAGATAATGAAGAAAGTAAAATGAGTCTTTTCTTCCCACTTCAATAGATGTGGAAACAGAAGATCTTAGACGTTAAATGACTTGCCCAAAATTCACTGTCCTACAATGAATTTATTGAGCACTTACTCATAACCAAGGTCTGGCCTAGGGTTGGACAACCAGCAATGAACAAAACAGACATGATTCCTGCTTTCCAAAGGTTACAGTCGAGCTGAATAGTACACAGCACACCCATGTGATAAATCTCATTTTCTATTAGCCCATTGAGTTATCAGACAAAGACTCTATGATCAGGAGAAACTGATGACAATGACAGTGAAATTGAAAAGGTGGGGAAAACTACCCATCATTTGAAGTGTCAAGTGCAGAGAAGAGCACTGCTGAATTTCCCAAGGAGTTTTGGCTCTATTAGGATGGACAGCATGACCCTGACACTTTGACAGGCTATCTTTTCACCCCACTCCAAGAAAGTATGATATTAGCAAGGATTAAATCACCCCAATGTCTACAAACAAAACAGAAACTCTCAAAACACCACCTACTCACTACCTGACCAGCTGACCTACCCTTTCCACACACACCCCCACTTGGTAAGATGGGACAGAGACTTCCCATTAGACCCTTTAGAATCCTTCGTACAGCAAAAATAGGCAGACAGACCTCAGGGGAAGACACTGCAGGCTGATATCACTTGTGTGTTCAGTTTTGGTGTAAAGTTAACCCAGAAATTTCTTTCTTCAACAATCTGGTCTGTACAGCACCTCACTATTACTCTTTTTCAATCCCTTCAATAATTCCCTGGATGATCTCCATCATATTTTATCTGTGTTTCTAGACTCAGTACCACTAGGCCCATTTTTGATTAATATCCTCTTATTTTGTCTCATTCTTACCACAAGGTCCAATACTTTGGTCATTTCCCTATATCATCTTTATTTTCTATCCTTCAACCCACCATTCCTACCATATAAGATTTAAGCTCATTCATTAAAGAAAAGATTAAGATAAGCTGAAATATCTTTATATATTCTCAGGTCCCCTAGTTGTGTATCAAAGATTGGGTTTCCTGGGAAACAGACCCAGAGATGGAGATTGATATGCAGGTGATTTACGGGGGAGTGATCCACAGAACACTGCCTGCAAAGGAATGAGGGAAACAGGATTGGACAGCTGGGAAAGAAGCGCAACTCAGCTGCCACAGATGCCTGAGACAACTTCACAAGGAACTCTGGGGCTTCCCTGGTGGCGCAGTGGTTGAGAGTGCCTGCCGATGCAGGGGACACGGGTTCGTGCCCCGGTCCAGGAGGATCCCACATGCCGCAGAGCGGCTGGGCCCGTGAGCCATGGCCGCTGAGCCTGCACGTCCGGAGACTGTGCTCCGCAACGGGAGAGGCCACAACAGTGAGAGGCCCGCGTACCGCAAAAAAAAAAAAAAAAAAAGGAACTCTGAAGCTGGGGTGACCCATATGAGATGTCCCTCACAGAGGAGAGGGGAAAGGGCTTTATGCTGTCCACATTGATCAGCCATGGGATGCGGTTGCTCCTGAGGTGTAATCTTGGATGTGTTGGCTTCCTCTCTCCAATGGCTAGTCTTAGAGTTGGACTCAGCTGTGTGATGTCAGCACCCCTGGCAGCTGGAGAGATGAGAGTCTCGTTTCTCAGGGTATAATCTGTACAACATAACACAGCATCTGCTACAATCCACATCTTGTGCTGCTTGAATCCATTTGCTTCATGTAATAAATTTACGTCACCTGGGAAGAGCTCTTCCAGAATTCTGGTTAGTCTTTTCTCTTGGAAAAACTTTCAAGATGAAGGGTTGTGAGACAGACTCTAGCTTCCACTACTGCAGGTGGTCTCTGGACCACAGTTGATTCTTATCATTACCCTCCTCTACTTCTCATTCTCAATTCCCTCTCCTCAGCTAGCCTCTCTGTTAGTCTAGGTAGCTTAACTCGTGGGTGACCCAGACTTGCATTCTTAACATGTCTGAGCCGCTGATTACCATGACCTCCTTCTCAGGCCATGGCTGTTTCACGTGTACATTTACTATCAACTTAGGCAGGAGAGTATCAAGAGGAAACCTAGTGGTTTATCTGGATGCTAAATTTACTTTTCCCTGACGTCACCATTAACAGTCCTACCACTTCCAGGAGTTAATCATCCCTACCAGGATGGTGTCTCTTTTTTGCTGCTTGTCTCCTGGTATGAGAAGCCTAAAGCGGCCAGAGTAAACTGAAGCATAACATTTAAAGGGACTTGCTGAGAAATTGTTCCCTGTGTGACCTCCAGGAACTCTAGCCCTTGTAAAAGCATAAATTTACCAAATGGATTACTGGGAGTGATGGTAAACAGGGAAATTCCTACTTCTACCCCTTGCTTCTCACGTATTCTACTGACTGAGAGTACAGCACTATATAATAATAATTACTGCAGGGTGTGTATCAGTGAACTTTGGAGGATATCCAGGATATCCTGGAGGATAACACTCCATCATTGCAAGATATCATCTCTAAGCTGTCACCACAGCTGCCCCTTCAAAGGTCATTGCAACACTCCATCAGGCCAGCAGTTTCTGAATGGTACAGAATATGAAAGAGCCAATGGTCCCATGGTCATGTGCCCACTGCCACCTCTTCTTTGCTGTAAAGTGCGTCCATTAATCCAATGCAGTATTTTATTAGCTGTTATGTCAGTGTATTAAACATTCTCTAAGCCCTCATGGAGTGGTGCTGACTGACACACTATAGGTAGGAAAGACAGAACAATACCTGGACTATGTGTCAATTACAATAAATATGTAATTGCTCTCCTTCCAGGATGAATGAAGTACAATATAATCAACTTGCTTCAAGTCTCTGATTGGTCTTCCAGAGGCATGGCTGCACAACACACTCTTTATGAGAAGCAGCAGTTAGGGAAGCCCTAAATCAAGTGTGGAGACAAAAACAAGAATACTAGAGGAATTTGAAGTTTCTGGTACATGTTGCTATGGCAAATATTGAAAACAGTCCTAATCTTAGCCAGGTTAATATAAATCCTCACACTGAAGGCCTATTTATTTCAGTTCTTATTGCCCAATATAACATGTCCAGCTTTCAACAAAAAATTACAAGACATGACAAATAGCAAGAAAAACACAGTCTAAAGAGAGAAAACAATTATCAGGAACAGACTCAAATATGACACAAATGTTAAAATTATCAGACCAGAAATTTAAAACAACTATGAACAATATATTAAGAGGTATAATGGGAAAAAGAGAAGCAGACAACATGCAAAGGTCGGTAATATAAGTAGGGAGATGGAAAATCTAAGAAAGAATTTTTTAAAGGCTAGAAATCAAAAACACTGTAATAGAAATGAAGAAGGCCTTCCAAGGGCATATCAACAGACTTAACACAGCCAGGAAAAGAATGAGCTTGAATACAGGTCAATAGAAACTCCCTAAACTGAAATTCAAAGAGGTAAAAGAATAAAAAACCAGAGCAGAACATTTGAGACGTGTGAGACAATTTCAAAAGGGTAATATTTGTGAAATTGTAATGGCAGAGAGAGAAGAAAGAGATAATGGAACAGAAGAAATTGCTAAAGGATAAAAATTTTCCAAAATTAATGAAGGTCACCAGACCAAAACATAGGAAGCTCAGAGTGTATCAAGCAGAAAACATTGTTTTAAAAAATAAGCATATCATATTCAAACTACAGACAAGCAAAGACAAAGACAAAATCTTTAAAAAGCCAAAAGAGAAAAAACAATGTACCTGTATAGAGAAACAAGGTTAAGAATTACAAAGGACTTCTCATCAGAAATCATGCAACCAAGAAAAAAGTGGAATGAAATATTTCAGTGTTGAAAGAAAAAAACCAAAAACCTAGAATTCTATATCCAGTGGAATTATACTTCAAAAGTGAAGGAGAAATAAAGACTTCAAATGGACAAAACTGAATGAATTCATCTCCAGCAGAACTAGAGATGCAAGAAATATTATAACAAGTTCTTCAGGGGGAAAGGGAAATGATACACATACACTCATTCAATGGAATACTACTCAACAGTAAAAAGAAATGAGCTATCAAGTCATGAAAAAAACATAGACTAATGTCAAATGTATATTTCTCAGTAAAAAAAGTCAGTCTGAAAATTTTATATACTATATACCAATTATATGACATCTGGAAAAGGCAAAAGTATAAAATGGTAAAAAATCAGTGGTTCCTAGGGTTCAGAGGCAGGCGACAAGAAATGGATAGGTGAAACACAAGGACCTTTTTAGGACATTAAAATTATCCTTTATGATAGTACTCATGGATATCATTTGGATTATGCATTTGTCAAAATCCATGGAACTTTAAGCATGATGAGTGAACTTTTATGTGTGCAAATTTTAGAAAATTATTTAGGTGACCTCAGAAAGGAATTCAGAATGTGAAAAAACAATCTAACTATATTACAAATATATGAAACTACCTCACTGAAGGGAGTTAGGGAGAAAGGTGCAGCCTTAAGTATCTTTGGAAGTGAGAGGAAGAGATACTTTTGCCTCTAAAGGCAAAAGAAATTGAACATAAGCATTGCACTCTAGCTAATAAAGTTGCATTCCATGGGGGAACAGATTAACAATTCTGAAACTACTATACATGAACAATTAAGTAAATGTACAGCAGATGGCAAGAGCCAGGTTTCTCACCATCAGAGTGGGAGGAGAAGAATGATCCATGTGGTAATGGATTAGAGCTGGAGACATCAGTATGAACTCATGTTTAGCTTAATACAGATATAGGTTGATACAAACGTAAATATTTATAGATATAAGTATACACAAGTATTAGTATACACACATATTTTTCCTTGCTCTGTCAGCTGAAAGGGCCTAGAAGCCATGACAACCCAGTAGCAATGAACTCACCTAGCACCTAGATCTAGGTTTCTAATACCATTATCCAATAAAAGGAACCAAGAATCCTTGGAGAAATGAATGATTCTGTAGCTGGAGCAGGAAATGTACAAGATGTAGCAGAACATCTTATAATACCAGAAAGTAAGGAAGTCCTAAAACAAATAAAAAACCAAAAACCCCACAATGATAGGAGCATGTCAAAGAGAACCAGGAGCCCAGGAGTCAATGGAAAAATCTCCCAATGGCTAAAAATGGAATAATTTAAGCAACAAAATAAGTAAAATTTTGTAAATAAAATAAGTAAAATAGCATTGGATTATAACCCAGAGCATAAAATAAATATCCATGAGTCCAAATGATATAAATAAATGATTGAATAAATAAATTAATGAGGGAGAAGAGACAAATCTACCATGCAGAAGGACTCTAAATAATTTCTGTAGAGGTGGGGCACAATTCCCCACTTCTTAAGTGTAGGCTACACATAATGACTTCCTTCCAAAGAGTACAATATGAAAAGGGGGAAAAAAGAGTACATTTACTGTGGAGAAACCCAATAAACACTACCTCAGCCAAGTAATCAAGGTCAACATCCACACTGATAAGTCACGTTGATGAAAATCACGCTTTACCTTTGTGGTCTTCCCCCCAAAAACACATAACTCCAGTGTAATCATGAAGAAAAACATCACACAATCTCAGCTGAGGGACATTCTACAAAATACTTGACCAGTACTTCTTAAAACTGGCAAGGTCATCAAAAATAAAGTTTTAGAAACTGTCATAGCTATGAAGAGTCTGAGTACACGTGACAATTAAATGTAATGTGGTATCCTGGATGGCATACTGGAACAGAAAGGGACATTAGGAAAATATTAAGGAAATCTGAATAAAGTGTGGACTTAAGTTATGATCATGTATCTATAGCAGCACATCAATTGTGACAAAGGAACCATATTAATGTAAGATCTTAATAATAAGGGAAACTGGGTACAAGGTACACGGAAACTCTCTGTACTATCTTTGCAATTTTTCTTTAGATCTAAAATTGTTCTAAAACAAAAGTTTTTTAAAACTAAATTCCTTTCAGGAAGATAATTATCTTTTTAGTAAAAACAAACAAAAAATATTTGCCACTATAATTATGGAATGATAGTCCCAGGGCATGATAGATAGAAATTTGGGCAAGATAAACAGAGGACAAAATTTGGAGGGAGTGATATTCCAAGAACCAACTTGCAGAAGGACATTAGGGGCCCAGAGGTGAGCAAAAAAGGAAGTGGACAGAAATCAGTGATATTTCAAGAGACCCTGGAAATTGAAGGGTGAAGTCAGTCCCCAAAATATTTCCAGTGGTAAAAATGGTTAAGGAATTTTAAGAACATCGTGCCTAAAATCTGATTTTAAAATGTTTTGCACCATCATTATGTAAGGTAACCTCCACCTCTGTGCTACCTCTTTCTCCATTTAAATACCTCTTCTAGACAGCTGCCTGGTATTTTTGAGAAATCAAGGAAAATGGGATGCTTTGGGGCACATTTTGGGTAGAGGAAAGAGAACAAAGCCACAAGAGACAAAATGCAGACAAGAAAAAGAATTCCAGGGACTTCCCTGGTGGCACAGTGGTTTAGAATCCACCTGACAATGCAGGGGACACGGGTTCGAGCCCTGGTCTGGGAAGATCCCACATGCCGTGGAGAAACTAAGACCGGGTGCCACAACTACTGAGCCTGCGCTCTAGAGCCCACAAGCCACAACTACTGAGCTTGTGTGCCACAGCTACTGAAACCTATGTGCCTAGAGCCCAGGCTCTGCAACAAGAGAAGGCAAAGCAATGAGAAGCCCGCACACCGCAACAAAGAGTAGCCCCCACTCACCGCAACTAGAGAAAGCCCTCATGCAGCAATGAAGACCCAACAACAAAGACCAAATGCAAGCAAAAATAAATAAATAAATTTATTTTTTTAAAAAAAGAATTCCAGAAGCAGTAATACGGAACTAGAGGTGACTATGTGAGACATAAGCCCTCTGAGTACCTTCAAAGATATGGACAGGAAGCAGGGAGATAACGGGTTTCCCCTAAGTCTGGAGAACAGGGGTGACGTGTACAGTATAATTCTGTGAGGCTGTTATGTAAAGAAACACATTACTAGTAGAGTGTAAATTTAGAGGCTTTTTTAAAAAACAGGAATCATGAAAGTATTTGTCACTTGGCAACTTCACGAGTGTAAAATATTAAACTCCAGTTCACAGCAACCACTTCAAACAAAAGGAAGTTTCAATTTATTTGTAACCATCTTAGTTACAATAATAAGATGTCAGCACAGAAATTTCCTTTCAATTATGTGTTCCTGGCTTTCTGCCTTCTTAAAATAAATAAAACAGCCTTCCCATCTTCCAGAACAAACACAACAGCGCCATGTAACAGTTAAGCCAAAAAGCAAAACCTCCTAAGCAGAGGCAATACCGCTTAGGCCAACTTCTAACTCTGTTGACGTTCATCTCCCTTTCTTACATAAGTGGAAATGTTTTCAAGATGCACTCTATTTCACTGATGGCAGAATCTAGGTCTGTTAGCAAAGCAACGTTCCTGTGGAGAGCACATTAGATGAGAACACAGGGGAAGCTTGGGTCAATTCAACTTTATGAAGCAGTTATTCATTGATTATAACAGGTAGTTTGATAAGGCATACAAGAGTCAGTAACACAGCCTTGTCCTCAAGAAATGTCCAGTCTAATAAGCGAGGTAAAGCAAGCAAATAAATAGCTGTTTAAAAATACAAAGTAAGTTTGCAAGATGAAAAGAGTTCTGAACATTGGTTGCACAATATGAGTGTACTTAACACTGCTGAACTGTACACTTAAAAATGATAAAGATGGTAAATTTTATGTTACATGCATTTTCCCACAATTAATTTTTTTGATTTTAAAAGAGGGAAAAGAGTGTGAGAAAAAGATAATTGATTGACCACCTCCCCACCTTGGGGGAATACAGAGGGGAAGGTTAGCATTGGTTTGGCTCCAAGGAAGATTGGAATTTGAAGAGATTGGAAGACAACGAGGATCTTACCCAAGAGTATCCACTTTAAGAAAAAAATGACACACAAACTAGTTCAAAATCCAGTATGGGGAATCAACTATCAAATGCCAAGAGAACAAGTAGAAATACCTAAAACCCAGAGAAAAAAAAAACCAGAGGTGCAGAGAAAAGAGGACAGAGATGGGCAAAGAACTGGCAGAGTCTGAGGAGAACTGGCAGAGAACAAGAGTGTTCCAGAAATAAGAGAAAAACTGCTGGGGCAGTCGCTGACAACTGCTTAGGGCAAGTTTAGCTTCCTTTCTAGGTTGTTACGTAAGCAATTCAGAATGTGTCGGGACAGAGTTTAGGTAGCTAGATAATAAAAACCAATGCTGGAAAACAAATCCCAAGGATCTGCCAAAGAGGAAGGAGGAAGGAGATCAGGAAAATCTTTCTGAAGAAAGTGATCATTAAAGTGAACTTTAAAAGTGGATGGATTTTGTCGTATGGGATGCGAGAGGGGAAATCCATATGAAAAGAACAACATAACCACTGAAACCAGGAAAGGCCACGGATCATGGTGGCATACCTAGCAGATGAATTTACCCAAAATGCAGGAAAATTAAGAGAATAATGTCAGATTACCCTGGAAAGAACACTAGAGCCACACAGTCTTGGTCCTGCAAGCCAGAATGAAGCATTACACAAAATTAAACTGGCAGTAGTATTTTTAATGTAATGTAGGTAGAGAGACTACATAAAAGACCTATCTGAAGGATTTTGCAGCGACTCAGTTAAGAAGATTGTACCTGATATGAGGTTTCATCTTGATTATTGCTGGTATTTCCAGCTGCTAATCCCTAGTACATAGTATGTAAATAATAAATACTTGTTGAATGAATAAATTAATGCAGAGTACACATTTAATGAATGAAGTAAGAGGGCTTGGGCTAAGATAATGACAATAGTAATGGAAAGTGGGGGAACAAATAGAAAAAATATTGACAAAATCAATGTAATTTAATATTAGATTAGAAGCGGAGAAAGAATATATGATTTTGAAATTAGGAGCCTGGGGACTTCCCGGGTGGTGCAGTGGTTAAGAATCTGCCTGCCAATGCAGGGGACATGGGTTCAAGCCCCGGTCCAGGAAGATCCCACATGCTGCAGAGCAACTAAACCTGTGCGCCACAACTACTGAGCCTGTGCTCTAGAGCCTGCGAGCCACAACTACTGAGTCCACGTGCCACAACTACTGAAGCCCGTGCACCTAGGGTCCGTGCTCCGCAACAAGAGAAGGCACCGCAATGAGAAGACAGAGCACTACAACAAAGAGTAGCCCCTGCTCGCCACAACTAAAGAAAGCTCACACGCAGCAATGAAGACCCAAGGCAGCCATAAATAAATAAATAAATAAATAAATAAATAAATAAATTAGGAGCTTGGATGTTTTGAGAAGGAAGGGAGAAGATGCTGTCTTCCATCTCCACCTGTGGGTAGAAAAGATTTTTTACCTCTAATCTTTCTCATTAGAGGTAGAAACTCTGGTTGAGCTTGGTAAATACCTACAGCACAGAAAGAAGCACAAAAGTAGATTATAATTGACATGAAATTGAATTTACAAATTGTCTAGCTACACTTTTTAGAGTGCCCATAAACAGTGTTCCTAGCTGACTTAAGAACCTAACCTTTTAACCTAAAAGGATTCTAAGCAACCTGAATGCTTCAATGAATAGATAGCTTAGGTCCCACCCCATTTTTCTCAGCAGAAAATACAAAAAGAAAAAAAGCTAATTAAATAGAAATGCTGCCCTATAGCTCATCTCACAATTTTAGAAGCAATCCATTTTACTTTAACTACTCCTAACAGATACCTTCTAAAAGGCAAGAATACCGGTAAAAACGAAACTCAGCGTTCCCAGCTCACAATGTTTCCATCTCTGCCCTGATGGATGACAAAATAATCAAGATGATCTACATACTCATTACCGTCATATCTGGCTATTTGCTAAAAAGGATGTTTGCTCTTTATACCAGAGATTCCCCTAGGCAGTCAGTCAGAGGAAAATGGGGCTCTCTCCTAGCAAAGAAAATGTTAGAGAATGAATCACATTGATAAATCTGACGACACTTCTCTTTGAAGTCTTAAACTAAAGGGCAGGTGAAGGTTATCTTAAGAGTCTGTTATTTAACAAAAGTGAGTTACTTAGTGAGATATTCACCAAGAAAGCACATTTCTTGCTTCAGAGTAACATGAGAAATTTGAGGTTTCTCTGAAGTTTTATAATCTAAGCACAAACAGATACAGACCTGTTAGCTGGATGTGGGACCTCTTCTGAAGTTCTTTGATCTCCTTGATACATTCTGTGTATATAGGAAATTAATTCCCTGTACCATTTACCATAAAGCGATTTTAAGTGCATAACAAATATTAACCACTTCACATCTGAATTAGCAGCAGCAAATTTTGATGACCAGGCTGATCTCCCTGCCAGCAGCAAGGACTTGTTTGGAGTAAGGGAACAGAAGCACATGATACACCCATATATATGATTGTATATTGCTCAACCAACAGTTTTTATCTTGTAGTGGTAACTTTGTAGTCATCTGGTTTATCCAATCCCCTGCGTTCCAAATAGTGTTCCATCCTATTATTAAAAGTCGAGGGACATCCAGATTCCTCAGCCTCCCCTACAAGTTTGGTCCAATATTCCAAGAACTTGATCAATTATTTACACTTCTGAAATCAACTACATCATCACAGTCCTTTCTGATTCTTAGTTGAAGTCTGAGGAAACTCACTCCGTCAGGAGGTTGGAAAATACTTCCACAAGTCATCCAAGAGGGTGCAAACGTAAATACAAGCACTTCAGCCTTGAAATGCACAGCAATTAGCTGGTAAGAACTTTTTCTTAGATCCAAGGATTAAAAATACACAGGATAGGCCATTTCCTGCAAAATGTCTAAGAAGGGATAAAAGATTAGTAGAAAATGATGTGGGGTCTTAAGACAGTGTTCATGGTAAAGAGCTACTATTTCTCCTCTTTCCTCTAAATATCATTCTTGCCACAGCACAGACTGAAACTACTAAGATTGAAAAGAGAAACATTGAGAAAGCCCATGGTGCATTAGGGAAAACAGACTCTCTACCAAAAAACAGAAATTTAAGAAGCACAAGGGAATTTGTTCTCACAGAAGAAGAAGCCTGGGACAGTCCTCGTAAGAGAATTCACATTATCCCTAGGATGGGCCTCTAAATAAATTGTATTACCACTGACAAATTTTTAAGATTTTCTAAACTAACATCAGGACTATCAGAAAATGTACTATCCTCTTATAAAATGTGTCTCTTAGTCCTCTACCTCACATGGTGTTTTCTATATTTATCTTTGGGGGCACTGACAGCAGACTCTCACCATCTATTGAACACTTGCTGGTGCCAGGTAGTATGTTAAGTGTTTTATAAACATGAAGTCTTTTAACCCTCATAGCAATTCCTATAAGTTGGTAGTGTTAACTCCATTTTAGATGTAAAGAAACTGAAGTGCGAAGAAATTAAGAGAACTGCAGAAATGCTGTATGGCTAAGAGATAACAGAGCTAGGATTCATCTCTTATCCCAGCACGGTACTGTTTTCATTGCTATGAAAATGAAGGATGGACCAAGTACAAGCTTGACTACTGCACTGCCATTTGGGCTACAAAAAAAAAAGGCTTCTTCCTCATGTCCCTCTCACCCCTAAAACTGAACCTACAAGTGATGGGGGCCAGGAGGGTCCCATACAAATTGGAATTGCTGAAAAGCAGCTTGGAAATGGGTGTTTCAATGTTGGTTAATTCGACTGAAGTAAAGAATGGTATGAAGGGCCAAGTTTAATTTTCAGTTTTATTCAAGATGCATAATGAAAGAGGAAAAGTGGGCTTCCCTGGTGGTGCAGTGGTTGAGGGTCCGCCTGCCGATGCAGGGGACACGTGTTCGTGCCCCGGTCCGGGAAGATCCCACATGCCGCGGAGCTGCTGGGCCCATGAGCCGTGGCCGTTGGGCCTGCGCATCCGGAGCCTGTGCTCTGCAACGGGAGAGGCCACAACAGTGAGAGGCCCGTGTACCGCAAAAAAAAAAAAAAAAAAGAGGAAAAGTCCCAAGTACATCTGCTGGTCCATAAATGTAACCAATTTAATTTATTTAAATGTGATTGAAACTTCCTCACTGTTGGATTCTGGTAGAAACCTTACTCAGTTTTTCCCTAACTATGTGTATGCATTTAGGTAGACATTTATATGAAATATGTGTGTATGTATATGCATGTATAAAATCTCACATAACACTCCAGTTATCCACTATTCATTTACTACACTTTCAACAATCCAAAATCTAAAAGGAAAACAGGAAGTAGGCAAAATGTTCTCTTTGCACCCAAAATAAATAGAGTAAACATCAGGTGCTTTGAGCACTGTGTCACCCCTGCGCGTGCCCACACTAAGAGCTCTTATCCCACTCGTTACTGCTCACGACCTCGGTATTTGGTAACCTGTTTGTTTGTTTTTCCACTGCCGATAAGAAGTTAATAGAAAGGGAATATTATTAGAGGCAACAGTCCTTGTCAGCGGCAAAAAGTGACAATTGACAGGCAAATAGCTAAACTATAAAGAGTACATTCGCATATAGTAAATAGCTTAATATACTGCTGCTGAAAGAATGGGTGAATGAGCAAACTTTCCCAAAAAATCAAATACACAATTATTTTAGCAGCAATTCATGTGAAAAAACCTGGGCCTTTTAGTTATCTGTGTTCAGAATATGAATCAAGTATTAGTGTTATACAAACTTATGTTTACCAGGGGGAAAGGAAGGGGAGAGATAAATTGGGAGATTGGGATTGACATGTACACACAACTATATGTAAAACAGATAACTAATAAGGACCTACTGTATAGCACAGGGAACTCTACTCAATACTCTGCAGTGGCCTATATGGGAAAAGAATCTAAAAAAGAGTGGACATATGTATATGTATAACTGATTCTCTTTGCTGTACACCTGAAACTAACACAACATTTTAAATCAACTGTACTCCAGTAAAAATTTTTTAAAAAAGAATTCATGTTATATTAGGTTGAATAAACTGTTCCATGCTAGTTTGGAAGGAATAGAATTAACCTAAGCAACCTTTAATAAATGCGTGTGTGTGTGTGTGTGTGTGTGTGTGTGTGTGTGTGTGTGTGTATCCCTCTGTCAGAGTGGGACAGTGATTACTGCAAGAATTCAGAGATCTCACAAAGTGGAGAGAGCTGACCCTCATAGAAACTGGAGCCAGGCACTGGGGAGCCACGTGGTCTGTAGGCAGCTATGTGGTCTTTTCTCAATAGGGCTGTGTCTCTCCTGTGTTTCTCCCTGTCGAACTGCACTGTTGCTCTTGGTTCTGCTCCATGAGGCTGTAACTAGTCATGTCTCTACTTCAGTCTCAATGCTAGACCTTTCAGGTCCTCTCCTTTAGAGATAGGTCTTTATTCCAAATTCCCAGGAAAGGAATCTAATTGGCCCAAACAAAATTAGATATTTACCATTATCTCAACCAGTTGTGGCCAAGCATGGCAGGGTTAAAAGTTACCCAATAACTGCCTAGAGCCCATAAGCATTTATTCATTCAACCACTCATTCACCTTTTCCCTCACCACATAGAGCTCACATTTAAGAAGAGTTAATGGTCATATTTCATGTTTCACATTCAAAGAAATAGATGTCAAGAAAGTAGACCATGTTCATAAATGAATCACTAAGTCCATGAGAAATTTAGAAGCCATATCTCATGAAGAATTGTTCAAGACTCTGAGGCTGTTAGTGTAGAAAAGAGAAAACTCATTCAGTCATTCATCAAGAAATTTCACGAGTACCTACCTACTTTATTTCCCACACTGTTCTAGTTGCTGTGGTTATAATGGAGCACAAAATGAGACCCAACTTTCTCACATAGGAAACCTGCCTCACGATCAAAACCTGATTGCTCTCTTCAAATTTTAAAGGTTTGTCATGTATAAAATACATAGTTATTCTATGCTGCTTTAGAAGGCAAAACTCATCAGAGAGTGAGAGTTATAGAAATGAAGATAGAAGAATGAACTATCTAACCATCAGAGGAATCCAAAAATGAAATGAAAAATCCCATGAGATTGCACCTCCCTCCCCAGCTATCACAAGTGGTGATATAACTATCAGGAATACTGTCAAAGCGATTCTGGCAGAGGAGAAAAGTTGCACTAAGATACTTGCTAAAGTCCCTTATAACTCTAAAATTCCAAAATGGAGCATCAGGGAACGGAGTTCACAATCATAATACCCACATCTGAACCTCCAGTTTACCTCAGAGAGAGGGCTTCCCAACAGGCTTAATTATGTTATTCCCCATCCTCATTCTTCTCAGATGTACTCTCTGTACAGACGGCATTGCAGATATGCTCAAAGAGACCCACAGTGGCTCCAAAACAACATTTTTATGAGTAATGTTGTAGGCTGACTGTACAAATTGGTAATAGAAGCACTATAGGATCTATTGTCAGTAATCTGTTTTTAGAACAATACTGAAAAATGACACAACTTCTAACCAGAAAGGGAAATAGGCTGTGTGTGTGTGCACGGGCGTGCATGTGATGGTAATAAAGGATTTACGTAAGCAACCTTGGAGATCATCTGTAACCCTTAAGATGCAATGCTCTCTATGGCAACAGTGGAAGGCACAAAAAGCCAAGATTTTTACACGCAGATTTCGGAGCCACCAGATGTGGGTTTGAGTTCTGGCTCCCTCTTCTCTACTCTATGCCTGTTTCCTCATCTGTAGAATGGATATAATTACATCACAGATGACTAAAAGAGAATAATACATCTATGGCACTTAGCCCAGTGCAGTGCCTGGTCCATGGCAAGCACTCAACATACTCTAGTTACAAAATTTACATAATAGTGAACATGCAGTGAGTGTTCTTTTTATGCGCAGGGCAATGTGCTGACAGCTTTGCCTACATTTTCTTATTGTTCTATTCTATTTTATAGATAAGAAAATTGAGACTTAGAGGTGTTCAGTAAATTGTTCAAAGTCAGATGGGGAGTGACAGAACTGGAATTTCAACCCAAGAAGTTTTAAACCAGGAGTTTAAAGTTGACTAGTTTCTGACTACTGAATACAGCTCCACATCAAGCGTATTCTCTCTGCCTGGCATCTTTAACACCAGGCTTCTGCTTGAAATAATATCTTATTGTGGTTTTAATTTGCATTCCCAAGATTACTAATGAGTTTGAGTACATTTTCATGGTTTTGTCTTTCTCTCATTGATCTGTAGAAATACAGAATGCTAATTATGTAATTGATTGCCTGATACACACACACAAATACATGTGATATATATGTATGAACTATATATATGTGTGTGTATGAACTACATACATACATATATAGCGCAGTTACACATTACTATAACATAACATATATAGGTATGAACTATATATGTGTGTGTGAACTATACATACATATATAGTGCAGTTACACATTACCATAACATAACATATATATGTATGAACTATATATATATATGTGTGTATGAACTATATACATACATACCATGCAGTTACACATAACTATAACATAAAACATGCAACATTTGCCACAACAGTGTGTGAGTGTGATTTTTTGCAGCCCAGGTCTTTTTATGACACAAATAATCTTGTATCATAGGGTTTCAACTTATGAATTTCAGGGGCACATAAACATTTACTCCATAGCACCTTCCATTTCAAATTCCTGGGTCCTTTTCCTTATCATCTCACTACTCTTTCTTCTCAAAATTGAGCTAGTTCCTGTACCAATTAATTCATTGACTAATTATATTTTAGTATATAGTATGAATACTTTAGTCATACTATGAAATCAAATTTTTCTTATTCACTAGACTATCTAGAGCTTTGTCTTCCTGGTAAAGGAATCTCAGGCATCATTAAATATGTGTGAAAGAAATTTGGGAATGGAAAGAGGTCAAAATAATCTTAAAAGTTACACATATATAATTTCTCCTACCAAGATGAGGCTTTATCGCCCATATTACCTAAGTTAGGACCTAACCCCATGATGGCAGAGTATTTTTTACTAGGGTTGTGCAGAACCTATCATGAGAACACTGGTCTAAACTACCAAAGCTAACTTCTTTTTTTTTTTTTTTTTCATTGCTTTAGCACAGGTTACACAGCCATCTTCACTTCCCAGAATCAAAACTCAATTCTACTCCCTCACCTTGCCTTTAAAATTGCTTTGCTGAAAGCATTTGGGGATTTTTGAGCACAAGCTACCCATTCTCCTTGCATAACCCTGCAATAAACCTTTCTCTGTTCCAAAACAAAAACAAAAACAAACCCTTCAACTCTACTACAACCTACTGTCTACTGCAAGAATTCCAGATACTTGAAATAATTTCAGAGCCAGGAGTCAAAGGAAGGTCTAGTTGATCCAAAGCTAGCTTACTCGATAATTGTTTAATTGCATACTTGGGAAAAGCATTTCCCAAAGTGATTCAGCAAACATCTAGTCCATGAAATATAAATGGGCTTTGTGAAGTACAGGTGAAAGATACTATGGTCATATAAATTTGGGAAGCACTATGCAAAGCAAAAGCAAACAAGTTTATTTAGACCAGGAGTCCTCAGAAACTTAATATGCCATTGTATACTGGGAATATTTAAGAAATTCCCAAACACGCTCCCATTATTTTTTCCAAAGGACATCCGTGAAAGTTTGGATTAATATTTAGCAAACAGTCACTCCCTCTGCATCTACTGTAGCTAAAGTATACTTTCCAAAGCCATTGATGTTGGGCTTGGAAATGTGACTTGCTTTGGTCAATGCAATGTTAGGGATATGATTAGAACAGAGACCTCAGATGGTTCTTGCATAGATCAGTTTCCCTCTTGCACTTCTCCCTTTGCCCTGAGAACCTGTCCTGGTTAGACACTTGTCCAGAATGATGACAGATACACAGAGAAGATCAGAACCCAACCAGTCAGTAGCTTGGAATGAAGCCTTGGTGACTGGAACTCTGAAGTAGAGCCACCCGTTGGAGCCCGGTCTAGATCAGCCTAACTGTTGTTGAACTGCCGACCGTAAGCATAAAAATAAATGTGCATGGAGGATAAGCCACTGTGATATTGAGGCTGGCAGTCAGCAAAAGCTGACTGAACACGTCTCCCTAAAGTAGCGTGCCATGCAAAGCAGTTTGAGAAAATGAACTCTAACACCCTTCAAAATTCCTCTTTCTACCATCCTACCATCATTCTCCAGTGTTTAAGAAAATTTGTGCAGCCTTTCAGATGTAACATAATTTTACAGTTTTCATGTGTTTCACATATATAAATATGTGGATGGGGAACTATAAAGTCCCCCACAACAAAGCTCACGAGTTAGGATAAGCAGCCCCATTTCCCAACCAAATGGGGGGACTTGCAGGGCTAATAATGGGCAGAGATGCCTGTGGAACTCAGATCTCCTGAGTCCTAGCCCTGCTGATTTTCCACTAAACTCTGCTACCCCTCTTAATTCTTATAAAAAGCCCTTCATGATTTTCTGTGTAATTAGTTCCAAATTTCTATTTTCAGATATAGATCCTGATTTGGAAATTCTGTAATTAAAGAATGCCCTCAAAACAGCCTCCAGTTGAATAATATGAGTGTGGGTTGCATGTTTTGAACATTACTAATACCAAGAAGCCTCCCATTTATTTAGTTGCACAAAAATAGTCATCCAATGTACTCTACTGAAATGGCCCAAGTGACTTTAAAAGCTATTCTAAAGCGACAGAGAGTGGTGGGAAATGACTAAATAGCACAGAAAGCAGTACTCTACTCACCAAAGTTCAAAAATTAGTCAATCTGGGTGGTAGAAAGAAGTGAACTAAAGGAACCAGGACATAGTCCTGAGCAAGTCTCAAAATTTATAATGTGGACAAGTTATGTTCTCCAATGCTGAAACCAATAACTGGCTGAACATGTTTTTAAAAATATTCCTATTGAACTCGTTTGAGGGCGGGTGATCTTCCGCATGGCATTGCCCCGTGCATAGCCCCTGCTGTCGGCCAAGCGGCCCCAGGCACCGCCTGCTGCTTTAGTACTGCAGGGTTCCTGACTCCTGATGTCCTCCACAGAGATCCTAGGAAGCATTCAAGCAAGGCCTCAGAGTCCTACTGAGCAAAACTATTTCTCTAACGTGGACACTGCCTTACACTTCTTGTAGGAGTGGAAATAGTGCAGCGTTTCTGAAGAACAATTTGGCAATTTCATTCATCCATTTATCCATCATTCGACAAAGACGTATTAAGCCCTCTTTCCATGCCAGGCACTCTTCTAGAGGCTGTAGATACTGCAATGAACAAAGCGGACAAAAACTCTCTGCCCTTTTGGAGCTCACATTCTAGTGGCAAGGGTGGAAAGGGCAGGAGGAAATAAGATACTCTGGGGGAGAAAAATAAATGAATTAAAATGTCTTTAATAAGTAACAGGTAAGAAATTCTATGAAAAAAACTTAAGCATAATGGGGGAGGGAATGGAAGTAGGTTATAGTTTTAAATAAGGTGCTCAGTGAAGATCTCAAGGATAAGGTAACATTTACTCCAAAGTTATGTTTAAAAGTTTATAGCTACAAAAAACAAAGACCTAATGGAAACATACCAAGTGCTCTTTGCGATTATCTTAAAAAGATGGGATTTGTGGTGATTTTTTGTGTGCTGTATTCTATGTCTGTGTGCTTGTGTGTTTTTAATAAACGGGAATTTTTGAGAATGTCAGGCATCTCTATTTTTTGAAAGGTCCCCCAAGGCAATTCTGATGGCACAGTCAGATATAAAACTGTTTCCTTCCCACCCCATATTTTAGATTCTAGGTAATTCTAAATAAAGATCTCAATAATTCTGAGCATACTGAATTCAATATTTTATTCTTTTTCCACATCTTTATTGGAGTATAAATGCTTTACAATGCTGTGTTAGTTTCTACTGTACAACAAAGTGAATCAGCTATATGTATACGTATGTCCCCGTATCCCCTCCCTCTTGCGTCTCCCTCCCACTCTCCCTACCCCATCCCTCTAGGTTGTCACAAAACATCGAGTTAGATAATTTAAATCTTCCTAATATTCCCATCAATTAGTTTTCTAAAGAGTCATACATAAATACCTCATAGTGCACTGTGACAAATAAATGATGTAACTCAAGTGAAGAGGTTGGCATCCTGCTCAATAAATGTTTAGCTACCATCACTGTTGTTATTAGTGTATGAGGCTTAATGGAGAATAAGCTATTTGACCCAGACCTTGAAAAAAGAATGGGATAAGGATGGGTAAAAGATGTGGTTAAAGGTCAGATATTGGATTTTCTAGGCAGGAGAAATGCAAGGCCAAAGACATGGGCAATGAGCTGATCATGAGCAAAGGCACTCTTCCTTTCATTCCGTATACACTGCTGGGCTATTAGACCAGAAGCTTCCACAAGTGCTGGGACTGCGTCCACCTTGTTCACTGCTTTATCCCGGAACTTAGCACAGCACACAAAAGAGATACAGATATTATTTGAGTGCTCAAAGTATTTTGACCACAACAAAAAGGTGTCCATTTTAGATGTGTCCTAAAGTCATTCTATGACATCAGTCATCATTTAAATAAGGTGCTAACCAGAGCCATGCTAAGAAAAGGCGTTAACCAAGATACCCTCAAGCTATAAAAATAAAATGTAGGGCTTCCCTGGTGGCGCAGTGGTTAACAGTCCGCCTGCCGATACAGGGGACACGGGTTCATGCCCCGGTCCAGGAAGATCCCACATGCCACTGAGCGGCTGGGCCCATGAGCCATGGCCGCTGAGCCTGCGCGTCCAGAGCCTGTGCCCCGCAACGGGAGAGGCCACAACAGTGAGAGGCCCGTGTACTGCAAAAAATAATAATAATAATAAAATAAAATGTAATCATTTGTTGGATTTGTATGCAATAACAATTCATTTATCTGACATGATTAGGAAATTAGTAAATTCTTTAGAATGGAAATATCTCTTTAATATAAAATGTTTAAATTTTATTTTAACAAAGTTGGATGGAAATATTTAAAAATTTTATTCCAAATACTGTGGCATACAGAACAAAATTGAGCCTTTCCTTTAATGAATCTGAGTCGATCACGGATCACAAATTGTGAACAGCCAAAAAATACCTTTGGCTACCTTAAACAAGCAAAGTATTTTATCGGGATGTTTTAGAGTAGTACCCCAAGTTAAAGGAAAACTGGACAACCAACCTTGAAGAGATTAGGGACCATGCAGGAAGCTGTGGTCTACGTGCAAGGGAAGAATGAAGTATTTCTTCAGGGTACCACCACCAGGATAAAGCAGCTCCACTAGCTTTGAGTCACTCTACTCAACACCCATATTCCTGCAAGAAAACAGCTCAACTGACCTGGCTTGGGTGATATGCTCGACCTTATCCAGGAGAGGAGAGGACACCTTAAGTGATGGTTCCACTGGAACTGAGTACAACTTGGGAAGGGTAGTTTTCCAAAGGGAACTCACAGTGCTGCTTCCAAAAGAAAGCAGAATGAAAGCTGGACACCTGAAAACACAGAGGTCCAACACAAGAATTAGTGATCATTTTGAACATCAATTATAGCACCAGTGTATAATCCAGTGATGTTCTTGGAACCTAGTCATCTGTTCAAGGTTACTTTTCCCCTTCACTTAATGGTCTCAGACTTCTGTACTTCTGGGAGTTCTAATTTTTATAATTCTTTTATCTCTCTTTTTCTTTTAAAATGATTATTTCTTTCTCACTATTTTCAATTTGCCTCCTCTGGGTACTTTCAATTTACCTACTTCACTACTTTTTTTTTTTTTTTTTTTTTTTGCGGTACGCGGGCCTCTCACTGTTGTGGCCTCTCCCGTTGCGGAGCACAGGTTCCGGACGCGCAGGCTCAGCGACCATGGCTCACGGGCCCAGCCGCTCCGCGGTATGTGGGATCTTCCCGGACCAGGGCACGAACCTATGTCCCCTGCCTCAGCAGGTGGACTCTCAACCACTGTGCCACCAGGGAAGCCCTTCACTACTTTTAATTTACTTTCCTCCTCTACTTGGCTATGGACTAGGAAATGAAAGAAACAAGCTTATTAGATGTATGTGTATAATGAGGCTATAAGTGAGTATAGGTCTATGAGTAAAATTCAGGTGATAAACACAGACTTGGTGTCATCTACATTGCTGCTCAGATACTTATCTTGCTAATGTTTACTTGTTTAGCTGATTTGATAGCAACTAGATGAGGAATTTCTCTGTAAATGGTATGCTTCCATTTTTTTAAAAGGACACGATGTTCTTTTATCATTTTTTATTTCTTCTTCGTCATAGCACTGAAACGAAGGAAAGGGCAAATATTTTCTCAGTTTGACAAGTATACAAATGGAGCTACAGAGAGTTTGAAGTACATGTATGGGAAGGGGCTAGTGCTAGGCCCCAAGTGTCCCAGTCTCCATTCTAGTTAATAGATTCAGCTATGTCAATATCAGGAGATCTACAGCATCATAGGTCAGAGGCAGCTTAAAACTCAGGGATCACTAAGGGATAGAACAAGTAAGTGTACGGTACAGACAGAAAAGCACAGAGAAAATGTCATATGTAGCTGTAGAACAAGCACAAAATCCCGAGACCAGTGTATTGATAAGTAAATGGGCACAAATATAGAACAGCTTAAGTTAACTAAATGGAAACAAACATAGATTTCATTGTGCAATCACTCTTAGCAGCAACTTGGAGGAAATACTGAAAATATGTTTGCCAATTTTCAGGTGACACAAAATGGGAAGTATTACTAACATGTCAGATGACAGGAATAAGATTCTAGGTGGAACTATTGGCTAGATGAAAGTTAACATGAATTTATAAAATTATATATGTGTATCTATGATTTAAA
Source organism: Tursiops truncatus (assembly GCF_011762595.2). Lineage (NCBI taxonomy): Eukaryota > Metazoa > Chordata > Mammalia > Artiodactyla > Delphinidae > Tursiops > Tursiops truncatus. Next base: position 127,856,618 of record NC_047034.1, read on the forward strand.
TTTACAATCATGGTACAGGGGAAGACTGGCTTGACAACAGTCATAGGGATTTTGGTTTACTGCAAATAAAGAGATAATAATACTAATATTTACTGAACATAGTAGTTGGCATCATACTGAGTTCTTTACATGTATTATATCAATTCTCACAACAATTCTGAAAAAAGTGGGCTCTATCATCAACAGCATCATTATCATAATCTCCATGTTATAGGTGAGAAAACTAATAATTTGGGAAATACAATTTCCAGAGTCCAACAGCTTATCAGTGTCAAAACCAGGAGTTAAAAAACAAAACAAAACAAAACAAAAAAAAACCCAGGAGTTAAACATACCTAAATCCATGCCTTAACTAATATGCTACCGTTATTGTTGAAAAATAAATTCCACTAATAAAAGACTCGAAGAAGTCTCTTTGCAATGCTCACTTTTCTATTGGAGTACTGTGTGCATTTTTCTGGGAATCAATAACTTTTTTGATCTATATATACCTTTTATAAAGATTCAGTCACAGTTTATCCTGAGAGCGTCGGAAAGCATGCATATAAGATATGAATGAGAAAACGAAGAAAAAGAGTTTGAGACGCCTTAAAACACACAAATATGAAACAGAATTATGCATGGTGTTGAGGCAGGAGCCTAGGTGTTGGAGTTAGCCAGACTGGATCCACCCCTCTTTGCTGTGTGACCTTGCACCAGTTTCCCCACCTGTAAAATGTGCATGATGATCCCTTCCTGACACTATTGCTGGGAGCACTGGAAACAATGCATGTGAAGCTCCTTGGTTCAGTTCTTCTGCACAGAAGTACTCGAGAGATAGTATTATTACTGCTCTTTGTGGAAGTTAAAGGAAAATGGACTTTATCTTGATATTAGGAAGAACCTTTAAAGATGGCAACTGTCAGAAAGGGAATTAGCTGCCTCATGAAATAGTGAACTGCCATTCTGGGCTGGAATAGGGGGGAGGTGGGGAATGACGCTTAGTCAACTTATACATGCCCTTTAGGAGAATACGGCGCTGCATTAGATAAGGATTTGGATTAGGTGTTCTCTGAGGTCCCTTTTAAAGCTGAGATTCTGAATAAGAACAGGTGTGCTTTCTTCCATCTCCAAACACGTGCTGACTAACCATCAGTGCCACCCACGATTTGAGATGCAGCAGTGGGGTGAGGTGAGTACATGCAGACACTGTCACCATCTTACCCACTCCCCACGGGCTCGAGGACACACCCTTTCCATAAGTCTGGCAAAGTAAAGGACTATTTATAATCCCAGGTTAGCAAGAAGTCTTTGTATTGTTAAGCAGGTGACTTTGGCATCAATCATGTGTGTGTGTGTATATATATATATATATATATATATACATATATAAGATTTATAGCCACAGCTAAATAACCCAGATGGATAAAGTTAGTTGAATAGGGCAAAAATGGAAAAAGAAAGGACAGACAGCATGACTGCTTGTTAATATTTCTTTGGCCACTGCACCCTTCACCCTTCTCCCAGATGACAGCCCTGTTTGTGAATTATAGCATCTGGTCTGAGTTGCTTCATTTTACTACCTCACACTAGCATGCCATTGGTGAATTGATTTTATTCTTTTTGTTTTTAATGACTGTTTGGGAGTAACTCATATTTACATGATGTTTTGAAGACCTGAGTTGCCCTTTGCTTTATCTTTTGAGCCAGATTTCGTAGTGGTGTCTCTATTTACAAAGGCAGAAGAAAAGTTTTACTAGGTTACTAAAGTCTGGGAATTCATCTGGGATGATGAAAAAGAGTAATTACAAACTGACCTCAAGTGCTGGGGAAGTGTTCTGAGCATTTTGTTTACCAACCAGAGAGATGAAATCTACCTCTTTGAAGTTTTCTGCCTGACACATTTCTGGCCAGTCTAAAGCAAAGTTATGAGATTTTCTCATGTCACGGGATGCTGAATTTCTATTTTGGACTTTGGATTTTTCACAATATGAAATTTATTAAAGTCAAAACATACTCTGTCCCATGCTGCTTGTCCTACCTGGAAATCTCTTCCCCTCAGTCTTTTTCACCAGACCATTTTTTACTCATCCTTCAGGTCTCTGCTTCAAGATACTACTTCCTCATAGAGCCTTCCCTCTCTACCCTGCATCAGGTCTCTGTGTTCCATGCTTTCCTAGCACTCGTCCATTTTTCTTCTCTATCTCCTCAACATTTGTAGTTATGTATTAAAGAATAAAGTAAGACATGTGGACCAAAGTTGAGCAAACAATAAGCAGTAGTGAGGGGCTGAGTTGAACTTTTAACTTTTAGAGGAGACTTACCCTATTAGAAACTTAACATTGAGTTACTTTTCTTTGAATTAATGTCATGAAAAGTTAGAATGCACTCAATTCATTCAACATGTATTTGTAAGTAGTTCTTTCTTGAAAACATGATTCTCTGTTTGTCCATCAAAGATTCGGACAAAGGTCTTTCAGAAAAACAGTTCAACCAGATTATTTTTTGACTGGCCATGTGGGCAGAAGCATTTATGCACAAAGGTCACAAGTAAGGCAAACATTACAAAGGTACAAGATCTGCCACAGTTTCATTACTGCTTTCCCTAATACTTTCTGGGACTATATTGTTGTCAAGATAATGTTTTGGGGGAAAGTGAAAATTTAACTCAAAGTATGGGCGTATTTAACCAATAGCAGTGGTTTCCAGTTGCCTCAAAGATTTGCTTTTTGGTTTTTCCGTACCCTGACCTCATAACCCCACTCTTACTATAGATTCTTTTTTCTTTTTAATTAATTTTTTTTAAATTTATTTATTTTTGGAGGCATTGGGTCTTCATTGCTGTGCACAGGATTTCTACAGTTGCAGCGAGCAGGGGCTACTCTGGGTTGAGGTGCGCGGGTTTCTCATTGCAGTTGCTTCTCTTGTTGCGGAGCATGGGCTCTAGGTGTGCGGGCTTCAGTAGTTGTGGTGCGAGGCTCAGTGGTTGTGGTGCACAGGCTTAGTTCCTCCATGGCATGCGGGATCTTCCTGGACCAGGGCTCGAAGCCGTGTCCCCTGCATTGGCAGGTGTATTCTTAACCACTGCGCCACCAGGGAAGTCCTTACTATAGATTCTTGAGGTCAGGGACAAAGTCCACAGTATTCTTCATCTTACTCTTAGTGCCTGGCACAGAGAAGTTGCTCAATAAGCAATCATTGAGTAAATGAGTGGATCCTACCATAAGTATGGTTCTCCTTGCACAGAAGCAAATTAAAGTGTAATCAAAACAATAAATGATCCAGAAATTCCACTCCTGGGTATGTATCTGAAGAAAACCAAAAACACTCATTCGAAAAGATACATGTACCCCAATGTTCATAGCAGCATTATTTACAATAGCCAGGATATGGAAGCAACCTGAGTGTCCGTAAACAGATGAATGGACAAAGAAGATGTGGTACATATATTTACAGTGGAATGCTACTCAGACATAAAAAGGAATGAAATTTTGCCATTTGCAACAACATGAATGGGCTTGCATGGTATTATGCTAAGCAAAAAGAGTCAGAGAGAGAAAGACAAATACTGTATATTATCACTTATATGTGGAATCTAGTTAATATTACAAAAAAAGAAACAGACTCTCAGATATAGAAAACAAACTAGTGGCTACCAGTGGGGAGAGGGAAGTGGGGAGGGGCAAGATAAGGGTAGGGGATTAAGAGGTACAAACTACTATGTATATAACATCTTATGGAAAACCCCGAACGAACTTTTTGGCCAACCCAATAAAAAAACTACAAGGACATTTTGTACAGCCCTGGGAATACAGCCAATAGTTGATAATAACTATAAATTGAGTATAATCTTTAAAAATTGTGAATCATTATGTTGAACAACTGAAACTTATGTAACATTGTAAATTAACTATACCTCAAAAAAATAATGCTACAAAAACAATAAATAAATAGAAACCTTTATATCAGCAGGGGAAGTTTGATTATAAAATAGGTAGCTCTTTAATCCAACATTACTTGATTACCATTCATCACAAGTATTGTCTTTCTTTACCACCACTTACAAAGAACACCTTTGGAGTTCCTCTATGTGACTTGTCTTCAGGAGCTGTTTTTAAACCTCATGAAAAAAGACTGTCTTGATTATTACTTGTACCCTGTTTACTGCTTCCAGATGATTATCAGATGTCTCAATTATCCACTTTAGTCATCATAGTTGACTTCAAATAGTCCTTGATAAGTGTTTCTTATTTCTAGGTATCCTATGCTATTCCATCGATCCTTGTCTACCTCTCTGTCAGCACCACACTATTTTGATTAATAAAGCTGTATAGTAAGCATTAACATCAGGAAAGGTGATTCTTCCCACACAGTTTTTTTTAATGTAATACATTTTATGTTTGAAAATCTTTTATTGCCACTCTATTGTATTTTTCCTCAACAAAAAGTTATCTATAAATTGAAAATAAATTTCTCTTTACTTTCTGTAATAAAAGACTTTGTGTTAAAACAAAACAAAAAAAACCCCCACAATTATTTAATTATTACAAAATATTTTGGACATTTTTGTAATAAAGGTAGGACCCTCCCTCATGCTATTGCTTGGATATAGAAAACACTCATTTCAATATCAAGAATGTTCATCACTTAAGGTTTCACATGAAGTTTAATTCCTATTACGTATACATAAAAGAGTTTTCATTATAAATCTTAATGGCAAAGTCATAAGCAACTTTGAGTTATCAGTGGTAAATCATCATGACTAAAATCAGAAAAAAAATTTTTCACACACACACACACTGTATTTTATTTTTACAAGAGATAAATAAACTGACACCAAAAAGCATTGTAAATGGATAACCACAACAAAAGCAACAATGATTGCAATTACCAAACACAAAACACACTCAAACTATGTCATAATATTGACATTCAGTCCAGGAATCCTTCACTGTAACAGCTCCTTTACTTTGCAGTGAAAATTGATTTGTATATTTTTTGCCTCTGAGTCCTTGTGGGATTTTTTTTTTTTATTATTCAAACAGAAAGTCACAAAAATTATAATCATCCTCATCAGTTCACTCAGTCCCATGTAATTAATTTTTTTTTCATCTTAATCTTTTGTTAGCACTTTTATGAATTCATCAGTTTTCCATTAGAGTTCTGAAAACGCTTATCCATTCAGTTCAGCAGTATAGTCAGTTACCAGAAACCTGTACTTGTCAGAGTCTTTTCCATGAATTCCTTGAAGATGAAACCCTTTTATAGGAACATTTTTGCAAAAGCATCAGAGTACACCCAGAACTGTCTGTAAATGACAAAAGACTTAAAAATGACCACGGTTAAAGATTTGATGAAAGTTCATAATAATGCAATTGAGAAGGAAATTTACTTATTTCTGAGATATACATTTTAAAGTAATAACTAGAATTATGACTTACAACATTATACCAGACATATAAGATTTTTAGAAATTTCATGTAACGTCTGTAACATTTATATTAACATATTTCCATACAAATAACCCAAAGAAAGTTTAGTATTAATTGTTTTTTGTTTGTTTGTTTGTTTTATACTACAGGTTCTTATTAGTCATCAATTTTATACACATCAGTGTATACATGTCAATCCCAATTGCTCAATTCAGCACACCACCATCCCCACCCCACCGTGGTTTTCCCCCCATACGTTTGTTGTCTACATCTGTGTCTCAACTTCTGCCCTGCAGACCGGTTCATCTGTACTATAAAATCAGAAATTTTTCTCTGTTTGCTTGTTTGGTAAGGAAGCAAGGGATTAGGCAGAGCCCCACTAGGGATTTACACTATTTCTTCAGAGCTTTATGAAGATTGCTAATAGTTGCTGTTATTAATTCATGTTCTTTCATAGGAGGGAAATGAAATTAGAGCTGCTCTGATTTGTTTCACTGGACAGAACTAGAACCAATGAGTGGAAGTAACAAAACACCTACTTTAATTCATTGTTAGAAAGGTCCACCATTAGCAAAATTCTACTTAAAATATGTAGCTGCCAGTTTCCTGGCCTCTGGTTTTGTGCTTTCATCACAATGGAAGGAGCTTATCATAAATCCTAGAAATGATATTTGATCTCCTCGATGATGGTGGTGAGGTAAGGACAGTTATTTCAGCCTCTTGTGGGTGAGTAAAAGGCCAGCATTAGAACAATAAGAATTTGAAATATAATCTTATTGTTTAGGGAGGAATGTGCTTATCTAATGGCCCTGTAGAATTTGAAGAGTTTCAAATAAAAATTGTGGACTAGAATTTAGGGGAAGAGATGCCTGAGGGAGGGTGAGAAGGGACAGCCAGGCGGAGAGGGAAACGTTTCCCCCCCAGATAAACTTTTTTCATTTTGTTGGCTGTATGATGTACTTAAGAAGTCTCCCTGGCTGAGTCTGCCCTAATCTCACATCAAATATCACTGCTGTGTGCTGTGTGCACAGGTGAGGCATGGGTTTCTCACACACACACACACACACACACACACACACACACACACACACACACACACACACACACACTTTGGCTAATTGTTATTAATGGGCACTCTCACCTGAACCCAATTACTCTAACTGGACTCAGTATATTAATTTACTCTGTCTTTCTCTTTCTGTCTAGAAATTCCAGATGCTAATGTCAAATTTCCCAGTATAGCACCTGATTTCTGCCCTGTGCTTTTTCGAGACGACCTAGAGATAGTCATTGGTTGCCAACAGCTTAAAGTCCAAATGCCCAGACCCAGCATAATCTAGCTCCAACCTAACTTTCTAGCCCAGTATCTTCTTTTGATGAATCTTCTCCAATCATCCAATCCCCTAAACACACCCTATGATGCTGTAACTCTTGACGTCAGCTCATGCTACTTGCCATCAATGCCTTCCAGCTGTTCTCTATATTGTCCAAAACTTTCAAGAAGATTAGGCATTGATTCCCACAGATTGATCTTCTCATAGCCCAGGACCCAGACTAACTCCACGCTTTGTACACAGACAAAGCTCTGGCTCCCCCAGGTTGGCCCACCTGGCTCAGCAGAGCCCAGTTTTATAGAGAGTAGTTGCAAACTGGCAGTGTGACGACCATGTTTACAGAAGTATTTCCTTTGGCACAGTTTGAGTATGCATGACATTTAACAAAAACTTTCTGAATTAGTTGCCAATGCTTGAAAAGTAGACCATTCCACATTATTTTTTTTAAAGCTGGATTTCCAGCTTCTTTTGAAATATCAGGAAATATGCATCTGAGTTTACCGTCCTGAATAGCAAAAATCAGCCAGCACTGACTGAGCAGGAGCTGTCCTTTCATTTGAGGCTCGTCTCTTTTATTTGCTACAGTTCTCAGTGCTCCCACATTTCTTATAACCAACTTGCTTTACTCATTTATTCCACCTGACTGGATGCTGTGGGTATTTGAGTTTGTACATCACCACCCCTTGCACCAAGGAATTGTCAAATTTTATCCTCCAGAACACATGGTTCTATAGAGCTATAGCCTTTCCCAGGAAGAGCCACGAGACAGCAAAGCAAAACAAGCTGGACACCCTAATTTGGTTCAGTCCTTCTCCCAACAAATATCATCTCCTCCCTCCCACACCAGAGAGGAATAGATGTCCTAGTCTGCTGTGAATTGTGTTCCAACTCTCTTTTTTCCAAGGTTGTGAGACAAAACTATTCATCCTCCTCTGCCATCCATTATTATAGTAAGCTTTCTATTTTAGAATAGTTTTAGATTCAAAGAAAATTTGCTACCATAATACAGGTTGTTTCCTTATACTACCTCAGACCAAGTTTTCTCTGTTACTAACATCTTACATTAGTATGGTTTGTTTGTGACAACTGTAAACAAAAATTAATACATAATTATTAGCTGAAGTCCATACTTGATGCAGATTTCCCTAGTTTTTAACCTAATGCCCTTTTTCTGTTCTCAAGATTCTATCCACATGACATTTAGTCATCATGTCTTCTTAATCTCCTCTTGGCTCTGAGAATTTCTCAGACTTTCCTTGTTTTCGATGACTTTGACAGATTTGGGAATACTGGTCAGGTACATTATAGAATGGCCCTGACTTAGGAGGTGACTGAGATTTTTCATCATGATTAGACTGAGGTTGTGGGTTTCAGTTAGGAAGACCACCGATATAAAATGCCATTATCGTCATGTCATATCCAGAATATAAACTATTGATGAATATAAACCTCGATCACTAGGCCGAGGCTGTATTTGTCAGATTTCGGCACTGTGAAATTTCTCTTTTTCCCCCTTTCCACACTGTACTTTTTGGAAGAAAGTCACTATGTACAGCCCATACATCAGGAGTGGGGAGTTACGCTCCGCTTCCTTGAAGACAGAGGACTTACGTAAATAATTTGGAATTCTGTATGGGAGATTTGTCTATTCTCCCTTTCTTTGTTTGTTTGTTTGTCTATTCAATCATTTATATCCGTATGGACTCAAGGATATTTATTTTACCCTTTGGATTATAGTCCAATGCTACTTTATTTTATCACTCAAAATTTGTCATTAGGGGGCTTCCCTGGTGGCGCAGTGGTTGAGAGTCCGCCTGCCAATGCAGGGCACACGGGTTCGTGCCCCGGTTCGGGAAGATCCCACATGCCGCGGAGGGACTAGGCCCATGAGCCATGGCCGCTGAGCCTGTGCCTCCCGCAACGGGAGAGGCCACAACAGTGAGAGGCCCGCGTACCGCAAAAAAAAAAAAAAAAAAAAAAAAAAAAAAAAAAAATTCGTCATTGGGAACTCTTTCCCTTAGCTCCTGCTTCACTTTAACACATCCCCATTACTGTGGGATTTTTCTTTTTTTGAGCACTTCCTTACTTTCTGGTACTTCAGGCACATCTTCAGGTATAGCAGGCTTATCTTTTATTTCCTTCCTTGATGCTAAAATTGACCATTTGTCCTAGAAGACCTAATTCTTTTTCTTGGAGAATAGCATCAGAAAACAAGATTTGGTTGTTGCCAAGATTTGGTTGGTTGCCTATCATCCACTGTATATATTTTTATTTACTGACAATTCATTGTACTGGTGAGGATGCAGAACTGGGACTCATAACATACATTGCTGATGAGGATGCAAAATGGTACAGCCACTTGGGAAAACAAAATGGCAGTTATTACAAAATTAAACACACACTATTCAGTACAGAAAATGCCCTCTTAAGCATTTAACCAAGTAAAGAGACTCAGTGGTGTCTCAGACAAGAATACAGCCAGCAGCTCAGCTAACGTCTCTGGTCATTACACAATCTCATTTGGCTAAATATTATCTCCCCAAATTACTTGAGATAACATACATTTTTTCTTAGTTGGAAAACAACTTTATCCTCAGATTTTAAAATTAAGCATTGAAATGTTGAAGAGAATCGGCTCCATAATATTAACGTTTTTGTATTAAGTCTTCATGTTGGATATTTTATGTACTTACAGTTTGTACTTATGTACTTACAGTTTATGTACTTACAGTTGAGTTTCACTTGTTAGAGTTAGGAGGTTGATATAAAACATGTGATTAAGCAGTTGATTTAGTCTTCTATTTTAAGTTGACATTTTCTTGTTTATTTGTAGAAACGGAACATTTTTTTTTTTTTTTTTTTTTTTTTTCGGTACGCGGGCCTCTCACTGTTGTGGCCTCTCCCATTGCGGAACACAGGCTCCGGACGCGCAGGCTCAGCGGCCATGGCTCACGGGCCCAGCCGCTCCGTGGCATGTGGGATCCTCCCGGACCGGGGCACGAACCCGTGTCCCCTGCATCGGCAGGCGGACTCTCAACCACTGCGCCACCAGGGAAGCCCCGGAACATGTTTTTAAAAAAATAAGTTCAACGTCTTTACAGGTTAGAGTCCACTAACCTTAAAATTGCTAATATAGTGAAAAATTTGCAGTTAAAGAAAATTCTCTGTTAGGTTAATGTAATCACTAAAAGCACCACAGGAAAACAAGTATTGACTGTTCCTGGTAATGAGTTTACCCACACATCTACTCATTCTCTTCACATTATAAAAGTCTTCAAGAAAGAAGATAAAATTCTTCTTTCTAATTCCTTTTTTAATGCCATTCGGGGTTAGGAGGACAACGGAAAGAATGATACTCGGCAGCAACTTGGCCCTACATGCAGCATATAAACCTCTCTAAGCAAGTGGCATTTCTTCTACAAAAAAGCAAATTTCAATTCTTAGTTAACCTTTATTAAATTATTTATTATTGGCTTTGCTCAAAAACGCAGTAAACATAGCCAGGGGCAGCATTTAGAATCTCTGTAGCTTGATAAAGGGCTTCTGACCTGTGCTGCCTATAAAGAGGGTTAATTTATACTTAGTTTTTGTCCATAGTTAGAGTTACTGTATCTCAGATATACCTCAGACAGTCTCAGTTTACACCTGTTTCCAAGCATAATGAATGGTACCTATTTCCACTATCAAAAGTGTCCCAGTTAGGATGGCAATCTATAACCTAGCTTGCTGTCCATATAGGTTGGTATTTGTAGAGTGCAAAATCACTACCCTTGAAGTTAGAAAACTTGGGTCCAAGTAATAGCCAGGTTATTTCTTATCTAAGGCTGGAGAGTCCAGAGGTTTTCCAAGGATGTTGCTGCTTTTTCACAGTGTTATGTGCACTACATGAAAGCATGGAAATGCAAAGCTTTGTAAACCATAAAGGACTAAACAAATACAGTATTACAACAATGAAGCAAGTGGGTGGTAGCAAAAGTGAAAACTATAATGGAATACAAGGATTTAAAATGTTTCATAATTTTTTCACCCAATGCCACATCTCTCACTTAAAGTGGTTCATCCTTTCCTCCTCTCCCCTCCTTCCTTTGTTTTCTTCCTTCAATATTTTTGAGTCCCTACTATGTGCCAGATACTATTCTAGGTGCTATATGAAGAAAGGATACCAAAACAAAAGACTAAGATGCAGCCCTTTCCCACATTAATTAACCCATTCAATCATTTATTCAATATTCATTGAAAACTTCCTATTCTATCCCTAATACTCAAGCATAGTATATTTTTTTATTCATTTAGAGATTATATGTCCAGCAATGAAACTTTGAAATTTTTCCCCAAGTATGTATTATACATTTTTTGTAAGATTTATTTTCCTAGGTATAGTCTCTCTCTCTCTATATACACACATATATATAAATTCTATTGAAAATTTGAAAATTGAAAAATTTGGAAAATTGTATCTCTAATTAGTTGTTACTGGTATATAGGAAAGTAGTTGTTTTCATATTGATATTGCATCCAGTAAGCTTGATAAATATGGTTTTTTTGCTAATAATTTATAGATTCGCTTGCATTTTCTAAGTAAATAATGACATAGACTGCAAATAATGACTTGTTTATTCCTTTTTGGTCTTTCTACCACTTATATCTCTACTCCGACAGTGAGCAAGTGGTAACATAAGCAGCCATGTTGCCAGCACTGAACTGTTTGACAACAGTATGTGTTAGTTTTGCCTGTTTTTGTGCTGTCTTTAATTTGATACGCACCCATTTGTATCTGGCTTTTTTCACTCCACATTATATTTGTGAGATTCATTCAGATCTTTGTTGTGGTTATGGAGCATTTATTCTTATTGCTGTGTAGCATTCTATCATATAAAAATTCTGCAATTTACTTATCAATTCTACTGTCGATGAATAGTGGGATTATTTCCAAGTTTGAGCTCTTATAAATAGTGCTGCTAAGAATGTCATTAAATTTGAAGCCATATTTTTCACATAATTTCTTTCAAGTCAGAGGCCCAAACCCTTGAAGGTAGCACACACCCATATAACCAAAGGATAACTACCTCTGTGTTCCCAAGTCCCCCATTATTTGGGGAATTATGTTTTCATCTTATAGTTACAGAACAAAACTAGCTTGAGCCTCAACCACATCAACAAAAAATTAATCAGTCAATCTAAGATAGAAATGGAAAAATTTATTCGAGTCACATTTGAGGATTACAACCCGGGAAGAGCATCTCAGAAATCTCTGAAAACTGTTGTGCCTGTTAGAAGTCAAGACACAGTTACATAAGGTTTTTGAGACAGAGGGCTGTATATTGGATGACATATTATTGACAGTTTACATAATCCAGATTAAGCTCCTTGTGACCCCCTATCAAGAAGGAATGTTATCTTTAAGGAATTGTCTTATTGATGCTAGAACAATATTGCTCTTTATGGCTGAGCAGGTATTTCTGACGATGGGGAGGTCTGGTCGACGCATAAGGCAGGTACACAATGCACAATAGGGAGGAGAGCGGAGGCCAGAGGGCAGAGAAAATTTTTTATGTTTAAAATTTTCTTGTCTTGCCATAAAATATGAATTCTATTTCACAACTACATAGAGCAGAGTTTCTTCCACTGGCCTCACTGTCCATTTTACTCTGAATTCTTTATCTTCACCCCGTGACTCACAACAGCTCTCTTTCTCTCTCTCTCTCTCTCTCTCTCTCTCTCTCTCTCTCTCTCTCTCTCTCTCAGCCCACATTAACCTCAACCTCATTCTCCTCTTCTTCAATCCCCCACTCCCTAGATGTACCAGAACACCAGAGTCAACGCGCCAGCGTGTATCATAGGTTTGAGTGAGAGTCTGGCCAAGGGAGGGAGAGGCAGTGGGGAAGCCAGAGGGTTTCACCTCTGCTGGGCAAACGACTGAAATGTTATTAGATATCTTTGTCCTCAAAATCCTTGAGCTGTCATCTTCAAAGGAATGTCTCACTGGCACTGTGTTAGCCTCAAGTCCCAGTCCTTCCAGCCAGGATTTCTCTCTTCTTCCCCGGCCTCCTTCTCCTCTGGTGTATTCCCCTCCCCTTAGCCACACCTCTCTCATCTTTCTTCCGCGAAGCCCAATTTTCTCTCGCTTTATTATGCAAGACCCTTCCTCTGTTCTGGGTCCCAGCCCTTGACACTCAAATGGCTCCTCTGAGTTTAAATAAACAAAAAACCATTTTCTCCTCAGAAAAATTGTTCTGCCAGTCAAAACAGAAACTTTCCGTCTACACATTAAATGAATTTAATAAGTGCAATCCAAGGACTAATACTAAGAATTCACTTTTCTTTTACTGACAATTGGAATTTAACCAAGTGTGAGCCCTGACAGCAAATATGCCCAAATCACACGGAAGTTAATTTTTGTCAATAGAATCGCCACCAGGGGGCGGTAACACCAAAGCATTTGTATATTTCAGGACCATCTCCTACCCTCACCAACCACAGTATCCCTGCCCCTTCTGCTAAACAAATGTCAACATCCTCAGCCTTCCTGCCTCAGGCACAGACAACTCAAGTGGTCGCTGCTGGGGATGTGGACCACCAAATGCAACATTATTAGGACGTGGTTTCGGTTATTTGGGTTTTACACAGTATTCTTTGCCAAATGTATTGAAAACATGTTTTCATGAGAATCTATCTCATTCCACCTACTGCTGGCTAAATTTATCTCCTCTGAGTTTAACAACATGGAGTGATTAATTAGGGACCAAACCATTTCCTGAGTACTTTGGACATAACCGGTTCTGTGACTGTGATTCACCCTCATTGCTTCAGCCCTCTGTCCCTAATAAAATGCATTTATTTATGCTTTCCATGGTTTGTTTACCTCTTTTTACCTTCTTTCAGATTTAGAAAAGCAAAGTTGCTTATTCCTCTCTTTCTTTAAAAAACAGTTTTAATTAAAACACAATTAAAGCAATCCCATTAAGAGCTAAGTCATACATGTTAACTTCTGCTCAAATTCCTCTAGTGGCTTCTCATCTCTAAGCAAAAGTCAAATGATAACAATGACCAAAAAACCCCATAGGATCTGCCTAGTCCCTGTCCACACTATCTTATCTCTTTCCACTCTCCGCCTGAGTGCTCCTTGCTAGCCAACAGGCATGCTCCACCTCAGGACTTTGCCCCTGCTGGTTCCTCTTCTTGGATCATCTTTCCCCACTGCCACCCCCATAACTGCATAAGTCTTCCTTCACTTCCTCCAAATATCATCTTCTAAGTAAGCCTTTCCTAGCCACTGCATCTTAAATGAAAACCATCATCACTCACCCATACCTATGTGCACACTCACTCTCTCTATCCCCTTCCTTTCTTTTTTTGCCTTAGCATTTCCACTAACATCCCATGCCTTTTACTTATTTATGTAGTTTATTCCTTGTTTCTCTACAAAAAAGTAAGCTGCCTGGGTGTAGGCTTTTAAAATATATTTTATTCACTGCTCTATTTCCAACACCTAGAATAATATCTGGCACATAGTAGGAGCGCAACAAACATGTATTGAAAGGATGACTAAACAAAACAGACAGAAAAAAAAAACAGAATTGCATGATAAAAATAGTTCCACCACGTTTGTTCCTTCTCATTATTCACATCTCTGCTCAATAATCATCTCTACCTACGCTATTTCAGTAGCCTTTCCTAAAAGTCATTCTCTATGTCTTTATCCTGATTTACTTCTTCATAGCATTCACCACTGCCAAACTTAATTACTCAAATATTTGTTTACTTTGAATAAATAAATTATTTGTCTTGCCCAGTTGAATGTAAACTCCATGAGGGCAAAAAAAAAAAAAAAAAAAAAAAAATTGTCCTGTTCACTGTTGTATCTCCTCAGCTTAGAATTTTTTTTAATCAAAGATCTTTGACCATATATGTGTGGGTTTATTTCTGAACCCTTGATACTGTTTCATTGATCTATATGTGTGTCCTCTCTCTAATTTCACACTGTTGTAACTAATGTATAATTTTATAGTAAGTCTGGAAATCAGGTAGTGCATTAATTTCTCCCCAAAATCTTCCTGGGATTTTGATTGGGATTGTACTGAATCTATATATCATTTTGGAAAGAATGGACATCTTAACAATTTGAATTCAGGGATGTATGTTTGAGGATCCCATAAGCAGAAATGACTCATGCCCTATTCCTTGAAAGAACTCTAGGAAAGTGGCAACACCCAAAAGGAAAGGAGTTGATGGTTTTAAGCTTCATCAGAGATAATCTTGCATCAATGGTGGCCCCAAATGTGCAGAAACGACTGCCCCTAAAGAGATCAAGTAATCAGAAGCGATGAGTATCTCAGCAGTGACTCATGATGGATAAATGATCAGGGAGGTAGAAAACTTGTTCCTTGTCTTAAGGTCTGGGCTCTATATGCTGCCCTAGGTTTCAACTCCAAGAAAACTGGAGTTGAATTTCCCATCAGTACAATTTGATGGGAAGCACTGAGTTGAAGTTAAGGCAATATAAGGAAAATGAGAAAATTAGATGTATTAATCTAGATTCTCCAAAGAAACAGAACCAATAGGATAAATATACATATACATATATAAATATATATGATTTATTATAAGGAATTGGCTCACATAAATATAGAGGCTAGAAAGTCCCAAAATGTGTAGCTGGCAACCTAGAGATGCAGGAAGAGCCAAAAGTCTAAGAATCAGGAAAACTGATGGAGTTTCAATCCAAGTCCAAGGCTCAGTGCAGAAGACTAATGTCCCAGCTCAAAGACAGAGAGAGTGATTTTTCCTTTACTCAGCCCTTTTTGTTCTTCTCAGGCCTCCAATGAATTGGATGAGGCTCACCCACACAGGGCAGGGCAATCTGCCTTACTGGGTCTACTGGCTCTACTGTTAATCTCACCTAAAAACACCCTCACGAGCACACCAAGTATAATGTTTAACCAAATATCTGGGCATCTTGGGGCCAGTCAAGTTGACTTGACTTGAGATCACATGAGATCATTGTTGCACCCTAATTTCTGGATTGAAATTCATACTTGTGACATTAGACTCACTTTTCTGACTTACTGTTTGAGACATAGATCCATTGGCTAACCTGAATAGAAAAGTGGAGAGGAGAAGGAAAGAAATTGCATCAGTTTTTTCACCATTTATCAAAAATGAAGGTAGGGCTTCAAGATGGTGGAAGAGTAAGACGTGGCGATCACCTTCCTCCCCACAAATACATCAGAAATACATCTACATGTGGAACAACTCCTACAGAACACCCACTGAGCACTGGCAGAAGACCTCAGACTTCCCAAAAGGCAAGAAACTCCCCGGTGGGGGAAGCTTCGGAGCCACGGAGGAGAGCGCAGCGACAGAGGTGCGGAGGGAAAAGCAGAGATTCCCGCACGGAGGATCGGTGCTGACCAGCACTCACCAGCCCAAGAGGCTTGTCTGCTCACCCGCTGCGACGGGCGGGGATGGGAGCTGAGGCTCGGGCTTCAGTCAGATCCCAGGGAGAGGACTGGGGTCGGCTGCGTGAACACAGCCTGAAGGGGCTAATGCGCCACAGCTAGCAGGGAGGGAGTCCGGAAAAAGTCTGGAGCTGCCGAAGAGACAAGAGACTTTTTCTTGCGTTTTTCTTTCCTGGTGCGCGAGGAGAGGGGATTCAGAGCTCTGCTTAAAGGAGCTCCAGAGATGGACACGAGCCGCGGCTATCAGCGCGGACCCCAGAGACGGGCATGAGACACTAAGACTGCTGCTGCCGCCACCAGGAAGCCTGTGAGCGCTTGTTATCATTGGTGGATTTGTTTCCTTGTTTGGTTGCTCTCTTCTTTCTTTCTTATTACTTTTTAATTTTTTTTGATAAATATAATTTATTTTAATAACTTTATTTTATTTTTTCTTTCTTTCTTTCTTTTTTTCTCCTTTTTATTCTGAACCGTGTGGATGACAGGGTCTTCATGCTCCAGCCAGGCATCAGGCCTGTGCCTCTGAGGTGGGAGAGCCGAGTTCAGGACACCGGTCCACCAGAGACCTCCCAGCTCCACGTAATATCAAACGGCGAGAATCTCCCAGAGATCTCCATCTCAACGCCAAGACCCAGCTCCACTCAACGACCAGCAGGCTACAGTGCTGGACACCCTTTGCCTAACAACTAGCAAGACAGGAACACAATCCCACCCATTAGCAGAGAGGCTGTCGAAAATCATAATACGGTCACAGACACCCCAAAACACACCACTGGACATGGACCTGCCCACCAGAAAGACAAGATCCAGCCTCATCCACCAGAACACAGGCACCAGTCCTCTCCACCAGGAAACCTACACAACCCACTGAACCAACCTTAGCCACTGGGGGCAGACACTGAAAACAATGGGAACTACGAACCTGGGGCCTGTGAAAAGGAGACCCCAAACACAGTAAGTTAAGCAAAATGAGAAGACAGAGAAACACACAGCAGATGAAGGAGCAAGGTAAAAACACACTAGACCTAACAAATGAAGAGGAAATAGGCAGTCTACCTGAAAAAGAATCCAGAGTAATGATAGTAAAGATGATCCAAAACCTTGGAAACAGAATGGAGAAAATACAAGAAACATTTAACAAGGACCTAGAAGAACTAAAGAGCAAACAAACAGTGATGAACAACACAATAAATGAAATTAAAAATTCTCTAGAAGGAATCAATAGCAGAATAACTGAGGCAGAAGAATGGATAAGTGACCTGGAAGATAAAATAGTGGAAATAACTACTGCAGAGCAGAATAAAGAAAAAAGAATTGAGGACAGTCTCAGAGACCTCTGGGACAACATTAAATGCACCAACATTTGTATTATAGAGGTCCCAGAAGAAGAAGAGAGAAAGAAAAGAACTGAGAAAATATTTGAAGAGATGATAGTTGAAAACTTTCCTAATATAGGAAAGGAAATAGTCAATCAAGTCCAAGAAGCGCAGAGAGTCCCATATAGGATAAAGCCAAGGAGAAATAGGGCAAGACACACTTTAATCAAACTATCAAAAATTAAATACAAAGAAAAAATATTAAAAGCAGCAAGGGAAAAACAACAAATAATATACAAGGGAATCCCCATAAGGTTAAGAGCTGATCTTTCAGCAGAAACTCTGCAAGCCAGAAGGGAATGGCAGGACATATTTAAAGTGACGAAAGGGAAAAACCTACAACCAAGATTAGTCTACCCAGCAAAAATCTCATTCAGATTTGGCAGAGAAATTAAAACCTTTACAGACAAGCAAAAGCTAAGAGAATTCAGCACAACCAAACCAGCTTTACAACAAATGCTAAAGGAACTTCTCTAGGCGGGAAACACAAGAGAAGGAGAAAACCTACAATAACAAACCCAAAACAATTAAGAAAATGGTAGTAGGAACATATGTATTGATAACTACCTTAAATTGATAACTACCTGGAACAGGAGAAAAAGCCCAGAGATAAACCCACACACACATGGTCACACTATTTTTGATAAAGGAGGCAAGAATATACAATAGAGAAAAGAGAGCTTCTTCAATCAGTGGTGCTGGGAAAACTGGAGAGCCTAGATGTAAAATTAGAACACTCCCTAACACCATACACAAAAATAAACTCAAAATGGATTAAAGACCTACATGTAAGGCCAGACACTATAAAACTCTTAGAGGAAAACATAGGCAGAACACTCTATGACATAAATCACAGCAAGATCCTTTTTTACCCACCTCCTAGAGAAATGGAAATAAAAACAAAAATCAACAAATGGGACCTAATGAAACTTAAAAGCTTTTGCACAGCAAAGGAAACCATAAACAAGACGAAAAGACAACCTTCAGAATGGGAGAAAATATTTGCAAATGAATCAACGGACAAAGGATTAACCTCCAAAATTTACAAGCAGCTCATGCAACTCAATATCAAAAAAACCAAGCAACCGGGCTTCCCTGGTGGCGCAGTGGTTAAGAATCCGCCTGCCGATGCAGGGGACACGAGTTCGTGCCCCGGTCCGGGAAGATGCCACATGCCGCGGAGCGGCTGGGCCCGTGAGCCATGGGCGCTGAGCCTGCGCTTCCGGAGCCTGTGCTCCACAACGGGAGAGGCCACAACAGTGAGAGGCCCGCGTACCACACACACACAAAAAAAAACCAATCCAAAAATGGGCAGAACACCTAAATAGACATTTCTCCAAAGAACATATACAGATAGCCAAAAAACACATGGGAGAATGCTCAGCATCACTAATCATGAGAGAAATGCAAATCAAAACCACAATGAGGTATCACCTCACACCAGTCAGAATGGCCATCATCAAAAAAAATCTACAAACAATAAATGCTGGAGAGAGTGTGGAGAAAAAGGAATCCTCTTGCACTGTTGGTGGGAATGTAAATTGATACAGCCACTATGGAGAACAGTATGGCGTTTCCTTAAAAAACTAAAAATAGAACTACCATATGACCCAGCAATCCCACTACTGGGCATATACCCTGAGAAAACCTTAATTCAAAAAGAGTCATGTACCACAATGTTCATTGCAGCACTATTTACAATAGCCAGGACATGGAAGCAACCTAAGTGTCCATCGACAGATGAATGGATAAAGAAGATGTGGCACATACATACAATGGAATATTACTCAGTCATAAAAAGAAAAGAAATTGAGTTATTTGTAGTGAGGTGGATGGACCTAGAGTCTGTCATACAGAGTGAAGTAAGTCAGAAAGAGAAAAACAAATACCATATGCTGACACATATATATGGAATCCAAAAAAAAAAAAAAAGGTTCTGAAGAACCTAGGGGCAGGACAGGAATAAAGACACAGACGTAGAGAATGGACTTGAGGACATGGGGAGGGGCAAGGGTAAGCTGGGGTGAAGTGAGAGAGTGGCATGGACGTATATACACTACCAAATGTAAAATAGATAGCTAGTGGTAAGCAACTGCATAGCACAGGGAGATCAGCTCGGTGCTTTGTGACCAACTAGAGGGGTGGGATAGGGAGGGTGGGAGGGAGACGCAAGAGGGAGGAGATATGGGCATATATGTATATGTATAGCTGATTCACTTTGTTATAAAGCAGAAACTAACACACCATTGTAAAGCAATTATACTCCAATAAAGATGTTTTTACAAAAAATGGAAGAAAAATTAGTGTGAACTTATTCTACCAAATTTAAAAGTGTTCTTATTATAAAGCTACACATTTTTTTTAACGTAGTACCAGTTCAGGATAGATAAGTCAAAAAGAAGATAAAAACTAGAAATAAACTAGGTGGATATAAACTTTTACTATATGTTAAAGTTGATATTTGAAATTAAATTATATAACCAACTTACTAGCCAGCTGAGCTACCTGGCTAAAAACACCAGGGGAAATACTCTTGTCTGATATCATTTACGCAAGTAAATGCTAAGTGAATGAAAGATAAATGTTCTGTCAACAAATCTATAACAGATCTAGGAGAAAATATTTTTCTTCTCTTAGAGTAGAGAAGACATTTCTAAGAATACATACAAATTCAGATTTTTAGGAAAAATTAATATATTTGCTACACAAAACTCAGAAAATTCTGCAGGTAGGAAAATCATATTACTACCTTTTGCTAGTCTGTTATCTGATATTATCTGATTAAAATACATATATTTGTAAAATAAAAGGAAGTGTTTTTAATCTTAATATGTAAAGAACTCTTACAAATCAATAAAAAAGATAAATGTCCTAAAAGGTATGTAGGCAATTCATAAAAGAGAGCGGATGGTTTTAGGAAAAGGTATGAAAAAGAATTCAATATCACCAGCTTTCAAACATGCATTCAATTAAAAATAACAATGAGGTTAGAGTGGTTTTTTTCCTGAACAAATTAGCAATTCTTTTAAAATATGAAAACATGTTTTTTCGGCGGGGAAAGAGTATTCTCAAGAACTGCTGAGCAGGAAGATGATTTGGCACCATGAAAAATGTGTTCACTCTTCTATCCAACTTTGCTCTTCTTGAAAAGCATCTTAAAAGAGCTAATTAAGGATGTGCACAAAGATTGACTTGTGCCTCACATCCATGCAGCTCTGTCTTCTCATCTCTTTTGGGTCTGAACTCAAATGCTTTTTTTCACAGTGAAGCCTATGCCACCCAATCTAAAATTGCAAGGACCCACATACTACTTATTCCCCTTCCCTTCTATATTTTCCCCCATGGCACCTGTCATATCATGTATTTTATTTTCTTATCTAGTTTTTATTTTTCTTTTCCCACTGAAATACGAGTTCTATATGGCAAGTATTTTTGTCTGTTTTTATCACTGCTCTGGCCAGGGACAGTCCTACATTTTATGGATCCTGACACACAATTTGGGGGTTCTCCTTAAAAAAGAAGTGTTTTCCCCCCAAAATTTCAAATTTTAAAAACCTGATAAAATAAATATTATTAAATCTAGAAAAATGACAGTGCTGGTAAATTAAAGCTCAAAATTTGAATTATTTTGGTATTGGCTGGATTTCTAAAGGTATTCCTAAAGGTAAGCCTGGGAATAATTGATACACTTTTACTTTTTTTGTAGTTCAAAGGGTTCATTCACTCATTCATTATGTTTTGCAGATTTATTGAAATGCAATTCACATACCATAATACTCACCCATTTAAAGTGTGCAGTTCAGTAGTTTTTAGCATAGTCAAAGAGTTGTGCAAACATTATCACAATCAATCTAGAACATTTTTATCACCTAAGGTAAGTTTGAACCACACTTTTCAGTTGATAGACATTCAAGTTGTTTCCTCTTTTTGTTTGTTTGTTTGACTTTTTGTTTTTGTTATTAAGTTGAAATTTACCTACTACACAACTCACCTTTTTAAAGTGTACAGCCCAATGACTTGTAGTATATTCAAAAGCTGTGCAATCATCACGCTAATTCCAAATCATTTTCATCACCACAAAAAGAAACCCATACCCATGAGCAGTCATTCTTCATTACCCCTTCCCTCAGTCCTTGGCAACTACATGTCTACACTCTATTTCTGTTTATTCTGGACATTTCATATAAATAGAATTATATAATATGTGGGGTTTTGTGACTTTTTTTTCCCACTTAACATGATGTTTTCAAGGTTCATACATGTTGTAGCATTTATCGACACTTCATCTCTTTTTATGGTTGAAAAGTATTCCATTGTATGGATAGACCACATTATCCATTCATCAGTTGATAGACATTTGGATTGTTTCTACTTTCCAATTTGGGCTATTATGAATAATGCTGCTATGAACATTTGTATTCAAGTTTTTGTGTGATATATGTTGTCATCTCTCTTGGGTATGTGCCTAGGAATGGATTTGCTGGGTTGTATGGTAACTCAATGTTTAACATCTTGAAGAACTTCCAAAATTTTCTATAGTGGCTACACCATTTTATATCCCCACCAGCAATTTACAAGGGCTCTGACTTTATCCTACCCTTGCTAACACTTGGTATTGTCTGTCTTTTTGATTCTAGCTATCCTAGTGGATGTGAAGCCCATACTGGTTTGGATTTCCATTTCCCTGATGTCTAATGATGTTGAGCACCTTTTCACGTGCTTATTGGCCATTTGCACATCTTCGGAGAAATGCCTATTCAGAATCTGTGTCTATTTTTCAACTGGGTTGTCATTTTACTATTGAAGTGGGATGAGACGTCAGTGGAGCAGAGGGGTGACATGATCTGATTTACATTTTACAGGCTCACTCATGCTGCTCTGTTGAAACTAGCCTTAAGCGGGAAAAGGGCAAAAGCAGGGAACCAGTTAGGAGGTTAGTGCAATAACCCAAGTAAGACCATACTGTCTTGAACCACTAGCAGCAGCAAAGGTATGAGAAGTGTTTTCATTCCAGATACATTTGAAGCTAGAAGCAACACGATTTCCTGATGGAGTGCCTGGGGGATGTGCAGTAATGAGATGTTCTAAAACACTCCAGGTCTTTTGTTCTGGAGAACCGGGAATAATAAGAAGTGTCAGGAGTTTTGATTTTGGACATGCTAAGTTTGAGATACCTATTAGGCATCCAAGCGGAGAGATGATGTTGGCAGTCAGATATACAATTCTGGGATTTAGAGAAGTCTGGGCTGGAGATTAACATGTGTGAGTCAGCTGCCTAGAAAAGGTAAAGCCATGAGGCAGCATAAGCAAGTCAGTGAGTGTAGATACAGAGTAGGAAAGGTTTTTGTTGAATAAATGAAAAGTTGACTCTTTGATGTATGTTTTACATATATGTGTGTTATAATTTTCTATTAACTAAACTTCAACTTAGGTTTGTGGGAAGGGTATTAATCCTGAAGCGACTTATGCCACTAATTAGCGCTCATAAATATGTTTTATGTGACACCTCGCATTCATCCCTCAAAGATGGGTCCAAAAAGTCCCATCTTCAAACAGCCTGTGTATCTGCCCCACAACCTTCAACTTCCCCTTATTGACAAGCTGCAGAAAAAGAGGAGATAAGTGTTGATGCCAGTGTTTGGTGGGGACCCTCTGTTTCAGAGCCTTTAGCTAGGTGCTCTCAGAGTGACAGGAAACCTCCATGACATGAGAGACATGCGCAGGCAAAGTGGGTAGATTACAGAGGTGCTCCATAGCACACTGTGGGGACGTGGGCTATAGAGCATCAGCTTAGGTACCACTGTAAGACCCCATGGCAAATACTAAGTGTGGTACCTTGAGTAAATCAATCATCCAATTAAAACCTACATTTAAATTTCATTTGACTCAATTCCATCAGCAGCAAGTGGATTTCAGCAAGAGCATCGCCAAGGAACCGCAAATGGTGAGGCTGCAGGAGTGATGGTTAGAAGCGCTGGAGAATTCTGGATTTGTCAGAGGAACAAGCATACAGTTTTGGGAGGCAGGGCTGTAAGAATCATGAAACTTTACAGAATATGGTGATAAAATTTGTTTCTCAACTGCACAGGACATGAAGGCAGAAGCATGGATATGCATTTATGCTTTAAATTATTAAATGAAATAATTATCTAGCTAAGATTGAATTGATGGTTTTATTGTTTAATTATTCTGAAGACAAAAAAAATGAATGAGCAACTTTTGATTTAATAATATTTAATAATTTGGAAGTGTGAGAAACAGCTATAAATATCCAATTTCAGGACTTCCCTGGTGGTCCAGTGGATAAGACTCCACGCTCCCAAGGCAGGGGGGCTCAGGTTCAATCCCAGCTCGGGGGAAATAGATCCCACATGCATGCTGCAAGTAAGAGTCCGCATGCCGCAACTAAGAAGTCCACATGCCACAACTAAAAAAATCCTGTGTGTCTCAACTAAGGCCCGGCGCAGCCAAAATAAAATAAATAAATAAATATTTAAAAAAATTATCCAGTTTTGATAAAGAGATAAGTCAACAGTGAAGAGCTACTATGTGCCATGTCTTCAGTTGTGTTCTTTCCCAAGTGAGTAATCTCAAGATTAAGACCACTTTGCCTATATGCCCAGTATTGAAGATGAATCCTTGTTTCAAAATGGTCGTCTATTAATTTTGCACTATGCCTGGTGACTACAGGGGAATGATCTGAAATTCATTTTCTACAAAGTTAAACTTTTAAAAAATGTGGGGAAAGGCTGGACATTTTAATTCTTTGCACCTTTATTTCTTTTTTAAAAAACAGACATTTGTTTCCTACTTCAGCAAAAACAAAGGAGGATGAAACTTGACTGATAACCTAAATGGAAATTTTTAAGAGGCATTGTAGGAAGAAAAGAAGAAAATAACTTGCCAGGTATGATTACTGGATAACAGATAATACCTTTTTATTTACATTTAGCTGACCAAAAAGATAGGCAAGTATTTTTTTTAAAAAATCTCAAGACAGAAGATGCTATGTTTAAATAACAGGTACATGATTTCTCCAGACACATCCATTCTCAGCCCCAGACAAGGTCTCTCGATGCATCCAGCATGCTTTTTCTAAATGAAAATTCTTATATACAAGCCCTTGGACCAGAGAAGCTTCCTTGGGAACTATTTTTTCTTATGGGCATTTTACAGTGATGTTGGTATAACCAAATTTCTACTAAGAATTTAATTTTACGCTTAGTTGGGTAATACAATGAAATATCTAGCTCACTTTCTTTATAATCTAACTAACTGCCTCAATCCACCTGTGAAACATCAGATCTTCCCCAAATGCTCTGTGTATAAGGGGGACACGTTACTCCTTAAGCAGTACTTTACATGTGTGCATTCTTCACTGTAGTGTACAAAATGACTCTTCAGAATATGTACAGCACTTTTTAAAAGTGTTGACTTTTTCTCTCTTTTCCAAAACAGCAAATTCTTGATTAACCATGTCCCACACAACCACCTTCAACCCTGGGATGTTAGCAAAGCTGTAACTAGGGACTCGATTCCTCCCGGTTACACACATTCTTGGACTACTTCTATCAACCACAATAAATATGGGCTCAAAACTAGACAAATTCTCCAAGTTTAATTAAGATTATCCAAACAAAAACACCGGGGAAAGAAATCTGCTGGTCTCCTTTCCAAATATAATGCATCCTAAAGTAAAATATAAAAGTTTTAGTTTAATAATGTACATAAAAGTCTTTGTTCAAGTATAAATGACAAGCTTGATTTTAAAGGAAATCACCCTCTGGTGGCCTAGCTGGAGGAAGAAAAAAACAGAAAGAAAGAAAATCATCCCCATCATATGTACATAATTGCATTCTAAAGCAATCTTGGGGACCTTGCACAGTGTTTGGGGTCACATATCACTGCTCTACTCCAGGAACATGGCCACATGAAAGCAGATTGTAACTCATGAGTTATTATACACTGAGATTTTTGCATATAAGGTACTTCATGAGGCAGAATGGCAAAAAGGACATTTAAATGCAGAACTTATATTCATCTACAGGAATAATATTTCCCAGTTGTGAACTAATTACTATACTTGGAAAATGCTAGCATCCTCATAAATATTTTGGTTAAATTATGGTGCAAAACCTGAATTTTGCAAACTTCAAAAAGGCACATTTTTGTGACATCTCCTAAGCATTTCTCTGAGAGCCTAAGGAATGCTATTAACTTCATGAAACATTTCACTCCCTAGAAGAGTCTTCACCAAGAAGATACCTCAGAGGTACAGACTTCCTGAGGACTGTAAGAAAAATCTGTGGGTTCATAAGTGGAGGAAAACAACTATGAAATGTAGAACCAGCTGAGAACTCACCGTGAGGAACGGATGAAGTGTGATAGGCTTGCTCCTGGCCGAAAATATTACTGTCCTTCTATAAACTGCTGGAATGCTTTTTTCACTTTACTGTGTGGAACATTGCCATTTCTGCAAATGGGTTCCAAGGCATGCCCTTGTAAAAATGCAGCTGCAGGGCTTCCCTGGTGGCTCAGTGGTTGAGAGTCCGCCTGCCGATGCAGGCGACGCGGGTTTGTGCCCCGGTCCGGGAAGATCCCACATGCCGCGGAGTGGCTGGGCCCGTGAGCCATGGCCGCTGAGCCTGCGCGTCCGGAGCCTGTGCTCCGCAACGGGAGAGGTCACAACAGTGAGAGGCCCGCACACCGTTAAAAAAAAAAAAAATGCAGCTGCAGCCCTGCGTGGTAACTGCACGAGGCAGGTATGGATGTGTTCCAGATGTGGGGAAGATGATCACAGTCATTCTTTCTGGGAAAGAGTATGAACCAACTGCTTTCTCTTCAAACATCACAAGATATCAGCTCTACTAAGAAAACTGATTGGTAGCAGTAGAAAGGCGGGTGATTTGGGAATATGAAGAACCCCGGGAGGTGGGGCAGACTAAGAGGAAGCCTCTGAGTCAGGAGAGGAGGCCAGCAAACATCACAGGTTTAATGGACCCCAAGGGCATTAGGGGATAGAGAGGGCTGCAAAACTTGAAGCAAGAAAGACCTTGTTCTTAGGAAAGGAGGTGGAAATATACATTTTCCTTCGTTCAGACTGTTGACACTACCCTGTTGCCACGATCCAAAACTCAGGCAAGTTCCTTGAGTATTAAAGGACAGCTATGTTAGGGTTTAGCCTTCCTCAGAAGGCTTGGCCTCGTAATCCATGGTAGCATGATATTGTTTCTGTGGGAAAAGTGTTTCAAAGTATAAGCCAGTTGTTTGGAACATGATAGAGAATCTCTTCATAAGATTACTCACTTCTGGGCAATTCTTTATGTGCATTCTCAGTTTTAGAATGTAATCAATGTGCTTTGAATCTCCAAAATATATTCCATGGTGTAGAGAAAACAAATGAACCTTTTACAAGGAATTAAAAAATGCCCAACATTGGGCTTCCCTAGTGGTGCAGTGGTTGAGAGTCCGCCTGCCGATGCAGGGGACGCGGGTTCGTGCGCTGGTCCGGGAAGATCCCACACCCGCGGAGCGGCTGGGCCCGTGAGCCATGGCCGCTGAGCCTGTGCGTCCGGAGCCTGTGCTCCGCAACGGGAGAGGCCACAACAGAGAGAGGCCCGCGTACCACACACACAAAAAAAGCCCAACATTTGTGAAACTTTTGTACCGTACATTCATATATAGCAATACTCCCTACTGACATTTATTACTTAAATGATACTAGGTGCTGCAGAATAAATGTCTCTGTTTCATACATATGGCAAATCCAATAATCTATCACTTCGATAAACCATTCCATTAGTAGGGAATAACTACAAATATTCTACATGCAAGTGCTTTATAGCATTCTGGAAATACAATCAAGAGGCAATGCTTTAGGGCTACACATTAAGGCTACCTTGGTTATTTAAAATGTGTATAAGCAACAAGGGCACTTTTGCAAAAGATAGTATAAATTAAACAGTATCTCCATCTTAGGAAAAGAGAAGCTATTACAAGCCAACTGCGCATCGAAAATGGTATCTTACAACTTCCTGCTATTATTCTAATGCAGGACAGATTATTGCTCACAACTGCACATTTCAGAACACAAAGAAATTTTCATATTTTTGTTACCTTTTAAGCAAGGTGACATCAGAATAAAAACTTTTAAAATTAAGCTTTTCTTTTCTGTTAAAAGTAAAATTTATTACAATACAGTAAGTGTAAGTGTTATTAAAAATGCTGGTTAAAATTATAAAGTGTCTATATAATTTTTCTAATATAAATGTTGGAAATAACTTTAACAGTTCTATACATACATAGTACACTGAAAACATAAAATCATGCATAAGGCTGAAATATCACTTTGCATATTATCCTTTTAGGTATCACTCTTGTCTTCTGCTCCCAGGATCATTCCAGAATATGAAGGGGTTACAAACTTCAAGCTTTCAGTGTTTTGAATGTATGTCTGTTACCACAAACAATGCTTTAAAATCACTGCTTACATTCTAATCACGTGGTCCTAGTTCCCATATTTCCCTTTCTCGATAGGCCTTGGACAAAAAGTTGAGCTAGAAAACCTGTGATTACAGGACTCAGCATGACATGAATTCTCAATGATTCATTTAAAAGTGGCATAAAGTGTTTTATATATATATATATATACACACATATATACATATATATATATATATTTTAAAAGTCCTACAGGACATGAAAGACAAGTACATCACATGTAAATAAAATTAAGCAGCTCACCCTCTGCTTGCTTACTTGGCTCCATGTCTCTATAGAAAGGAGAAGCCGAGCCATGAAGAAGATAGGGCAAATCAGAACTGCTGGGAGTGCGTGTGTTTGGCGGGGCTGATGAAGGTGGGTGGGCAGCAGCACAGGGAAGGAACTGGGGAGAAATGTCAGATTATGAAGGGAAATGAAACAGCGTTACTTATCCATTCTTCCCCATCTTGCTAAAGCAGGGGCCGGTTCCAGCCCAGCCTCCCTCCCCTGCCTCCCAGTGAGGGATCTGTCCCCCCAGCACTGTGAAGGCAGCCACTGCCTTTCAGACAATGTGAAGCCATAGCTGTTGCCTACTGAGAACACTTCACAAATGTGAGGAACAGCCTATAAAGTATAGGTTTGGACATTTCATGAATTCCAAGGACAGGCTGAAGTAGGCCTCAACACGAGGGGCAGGGGAAACAGTTTTTACAAGCAGCTAATGCCCAGAGAGGCTAAGGGGTTCAGTCAAGGGGAAGGCAATGCTTCTTCCTTCAGGACAGCGCTTCTCAGACTTCAATGTGCCTGCGACTCACTTGGGGTCTCATCAAAATGTATCAGGTTGAGGATGGGGCCCCAGACACTGCATTTGTAATAAGCTCCTATGGACCACGCTTCGAGATGCTGATCCTCTTGGTCTATGGACCACACTTGGAGAAGCAAGAGTCTGCAACATAAAGAGGGAGCCGCCTCTGTCTCTCTGGGCCACAGGTATATCTTGGAAGTCCTGGGCAGAGCTGAGACAGCCCCAGTGCTACGTGCCCACTCAAGCACATCCCCGGGCCCAAGGTGGAGATGCAGCACACTGAGTGAGCAACTGTCTACAAGACTGAGTTAACATATTTTCTGAGAGCACCATGACTCTATGAAAAGCTAAACAAATAACATAATTCAACTTGAGTAAATGGAGAGGTCTACTGGCTGGGAATAAAACTAACCTTTTCCCCATGTAGTCCTCCTTAAAGTGAACATGATTACAAAGGTATAAAGAAACAGTATATTAAATTTCATAGTAAAAGGCCACATGTGCACACATATACATACAGTATGAATTCTAAGAAATTAAATGCATTTAGTCAGAATGAAGCACGTGCTACCACTGCTCCCAGCTAAAATCATCTCCTCTTCCAAATACAAGGAAAAAACCTTGAATTGTAAGGAAAATCACTGCATTGCCTGCCAGCACCAGGCCACAGGCTCCCCACTTGATCTGAAACACAAAAAAAGAGGATTAAATCTTTACTTTCTTTATACTGTATTCTTTGCAAATCTGTTATTTCCTGCTTTAGAAACATCCAATGAAATATTACATAAAACTGCTAAAAGGCTTAATAATCTAATAGACAGGAGAGAGTGAACTGTTCAGTAATTAGTCTAATTACTTCGTGATGCTTATTAATTAAGTCTGGTATCATCCTTAACGTTTTCCCCATTAGACATAATTCTATACTTGTTTTCAGTAGACAATGACTGCCTTAAGTAAAATACATGAAGCAAGATTACAAAGGGTCCAATTACAATATTGGGTACTCAGAGTTCTGTATGTATTGCCTTCTTTCATGAAAATAGGAATTGGAGAGTTACGGATTGATTTGTTTCTTTTCTAGGCAAGAAAAGGTTTTAAATAATACTCTGCATGCAAATAAAAAGAGCTTTCCAGCAGGGCAGATAGTTTTCCAGAGGCACAGTTGGGGATGAGAGTACCCTCTAGTGGGCATTTTTTGTTTTAATTTAACAAATAGAAAACATCAATGAAAGTTTCCTCATAAAACGTGATGCAGTATTTGAAAGGTAAAAATAGAAATCTTTAGGGCAAAATTTAAGAAGTACTAGTCTAAGGCACAAGAAGAATAAGATAATGAAAATATGACATCGAAAACCTTCCATGCAGACTTCCCTGATGCCGCAGTGGTTAAGAATCTTGCCTGCCAACGCAGGGACGGGTTCGATCCCTGGTCCAGGAAGATACCACATGCCGCGGAGCAACTGAGCCTGTGCACCACAACTACTGAAGCCCATGCGCCGCAACTACTGAGCCCACGTGCTGCAACTACTGAAGCCCGCGCTCCTAGAGCCCGTGCTCTGCAACAAGAGAAGCCACTGCAATGAGAAGCCCATGCACTGCAATGAAGAGTGGCCCCTGCTGGCCGCAACTAGAGAAAAGCCTACGTGCAGCAACGAAGACCCAACACAGCCAAAAATAAATTTTAAAAAAACAAAAAACAAAAGACTTCCACGCTTCTGTTATCTAGACAGAGTTCAAACTGGCCTGGCATTCCAGACCCTTCCCAGTCAGGCTTCCCCAGCCTTTCTATCCTCAATCTCAACCACTCCCTTTTTGCTCCATCATATTGGACTGCTCTTTATTCCACATACTGCATTTTTGCACTTGGATGCCATTCCATACAATAGCCTTCCCTACTTTACACAAAACATTATTTATCCTTAGAGGCCACATCAAATGCCAGTTGTAATTTCTCTCTTCTCGGTGCTCCTATGGCATTCTGATCATGTTTTAATGACCACGCTTGGTATATTTATAGTACACTTGCCCATCAGGCAAGTTTCTGTGCTCTTTGAGAACAGAGACAGTATCTGGTTCTTATTCTTAGTGTCCTATAAATAGCATATGCTCCAAAGATGTTTACTGCATGAATAAATAACACTTGTGCAGATCTGATATTCAATGCCCCAAGTAAGAGTTTCATGAAGTTGAAACAGTATGTAATTGGGGGAAATAAAAGCAAATAGTATGAAAGACAGTGAATGTCAAAGAACTGAATAAATTATACCCATAATGTGTATTTCAGAGACAAAAAGAAAAATTTTATATTTGATATCGATGAAATAAAGTGCATATTTTACGTCAAGACAAGAAAAAATTAAACATAAAATTTTTCTCTGCCTGTTTGGGCCTCCTCCCTCCCCTTCAGTGTAACCAGACTTCCTTCGGAGATAACTTTCCTTTTTAATCTCATAAAGGGTCACAACTGCTTAGGAGATAACCTTCCTTCTTAATCCTGTAAGGGACCACGATTACCCATGACCCACTACTTACTTTATACATGCCAATCTGGATTGCATAAACTGTCAATAGTATGTCATTTGATATATAACCATTTGTCTCTAAAACTTATGTAACTGTGCTTTGATCTCTAACATGTGGAACAGTCGTCTCCTGGGTTATAATCCTCAGGTCGGCTCACATAAAATTTTCCATTTCTTTTTTAGGTCGATGATTGATTAGTTTTTTTCTTCAACAATATGAAGATGTCATCTTATTCACTGTATCGTCTAGTAGCTGTACAGTTGTCCCTCAATATATGCCTATTGTGTTGAGGATTGTGTCTATGATGCCATTTGCAGAAGAATTTGGTATGTTGTGATTTATAATAAGAATTTGGTCTTTGTCCCCATTTCTTGCACAGAGCTTCTAAAACCCTTGTTATTTCCTAAGTGATGAGAGTGGTAAAGGTGACTTTTTTTATGTGAATGAGGTAACTTTGGAAAGCACCTAAGGATGGAAGCCGGTTGCAGGAGGAGACAACCATGTGACTAGACAGTTAGAACTTTCAGTCCCACCCCCAACCTCCAGGGACAGGGGGCTAGGGGGCTGGAGGTTGACTCAATCTCCAATAGCCAATGGTTTGATCCATCATGCCTGTGTAACGAAGTCTTCATAAAAACTCAAAAGGATAGGATTCGGAGAACTTCCAGGTTGATGATTTGCTGCTCTGGGGAAAGTGGTACCCTCAGAGAGGTCATGGGAGCTCCATGGTCTTTCCCCACACCTTGCCCTATGCATCTCTACCATCTGGCTGCTTCTCAGTTATATCCTTTTACAACAAACTGGGAATCCAGGGAGTAAATGGGTTCCCTGAGTTCTAACAAATTAATCGAACCCAAGGAGGGGGCCATGGGAATCCCTGATTTATAGCCAGTCAGTCAGAAGCACACGTAACAAGCTGGACCTGTGACTGGCGTCTGAAGAGGGAGGCAGTCTTGTGGGACTGAGCCCTGAACCAGTGGAATCTGCTGTTACTCTAGGTAGACAGAGTCAGAATTGAGCACAACTGTAGGACACCCAGCTGGTGTGTAAGACTTGCTCCTCAGTGGTGTGGGGAACAACCCCCCGAACTACACACACACACACACACACACACACACACACACACACACACTCACACACACACACACACACACACACACACACACACACTCACACACATTGGAATTAGGTGATCAGGACCCCTTTTGATGTTGACTTTGGAACTAGCAGAGTATTGCTATAGTAGTCTCTGGATGGCCCTACAATAAAAGGTAAGGATTTCAGAACAATTCTAGAAAATAGCTTACAGTAGAAAAAGCAAGAAATCACTTGGTCTGGCTAAAAGTTGTAAGAGAAACAAAGAAAGCATTCTGCAAACATGGGCAAGATACTGACAGGTGGCTCTAAAGTGGGGGAATAGAGAAACTAAAAATATGCCTGGCCTTGAGGCTTAAGTCAGAGCAGGGGAAATGAAATTTGTGGTTCCAGACGCAGGCCTGTGGAGTAAACTCAGCAATAACTGGGCAAAACAATAGACAACAAAACTTACCACGGCCACACGAGCAAGAATAACAGGAAATCCAAAGGCAGAAACAACAATTCCGGTAGTGAAAAAATAAGCCAGTTCCCGACAGGCACTACTTGTTGCATCGGAGTCATATGTTGCTCGTTTGGCAATGAAATAGGGGATGGGAGAGATGGCATGGAATATCAGGACAAACAAGGGCCAGTAAACACTGTTGGTTGCACCCAGAAGAAACCCAAAAGGAAAAGTTACAGTTACATCATAATTAAAGATATATTGCTGTTTCAAAGTTAATATTACTTTAAATGTCTAGGTCAACGATTACTTTCATTTGTCACTATTAATACATGAGATGATTTCTACCAGGAACAGTTAAGAAGTAGCGATCATTAAAAATTACTAGTCCATTAATCTGTAGATAACTTATATTGTGTTAAGAAAGAACTACACAATGTAAAATCTAGAATCTTTATTGTTTTCTGTATTATTGAGCTGTCATTTCTTTAGGGACAGAATCTTAACTCAGTCATCTTTGCTTTCCCTATAGAACATAGCACAGTGCCTTGCACATGCTAATTCAGTAGAGATCTTTTGAATGCACGCAGGTGGAAACTTTCGCTTGCTTGGAATAAGACCCAGATTCCCTGCCCTGGCCTACAAAGCCTCACATGATTTGGCCAATTTCTTCCATTCATTCTGTGTCATCTTCCCTTCATTCGCTCAATCTGTAGCCACACCAGCCTTTCTGTTCCTTAAACACTCCCTCTGCCTGAATGCCCTCCCCTGACTCATCAAGCCTGATAAGCTTATTTATCCACCAAGTCTCAGCTTAAAGACAACCTCTTCCATGCAGCCCTCCCTGACTCTCCCAGGGAAACTCAGATTTACCTTCTCAAAGCTCTCACTGTACTTTGTACACTCTCTACTAGAGCTGTCAGCTTACTGACTGGACTGTTTACCTGTCTCTCACTCATAACTAGAACTGTAAACTCCTTGAGGACAGGACTGTGTCTCTTCATTCTTGTGTCACCAGCTGGTCCAGAGGAGGTTTTCAATAAATGCTCATTAAATGAATACATCAATTTTAAACAGAGCTTTGGTCTGCACAAATACAAGTGACCCAGGAAGGGACTGGGTTCATAATTTGGACTTCATTAACTCATCGGTTAGAGCTTGGTGCTAAACTGACCAAACTCCCTAATACCCATACTAACAGTGACAAAGACACACAAAAAATAGTTCTTTTGGAAATGATAACTTACCCATAATCCTCTAAGGCACATCCCAGCATAAGAAAAGTCAGCCCAATAGCCCCACTGAAGGATAATGCCACAAGAGCTGTGAAAAATAAAACCGAGAGTTATAGGTCCCCGTGGTTGTCAGAGACTGGGGGCGGGGGGAGAGGAATGGGGAGGGACTCTTTTTGGGTTGATAAAATGTCCTGGAATTAGAAAGTAGTAATGGTTGCACAACCTCGTGAATATACTAAAACCCACAGAATTTTACACTTTAAAAAGGTGAATTTTATGTCACATGAATTATATCTCGATTTTAAATGTTTTAATAAAAAAAGAATGCAGTGATTTACTTATTTCATTGGTGTTACATTTGACTAGCAAATGACCACCTATGTGCATCATTTTTAAATCATCAGGTGGCGAAAAAGCTCAAGCCTTTCCAGTACTCAACCCCTATCTAACATATGAATTCCCTCTATATTTGTCCCAAGAGCCAGCCAGCCAGTCGATACAACTCCACTGAAGGGAAACTCACTACCACTGAGGAAGGTCATTTCATTCTGATAGTCTTTAAATGCTGAAAACCCTTTTTCCTTAAATTAAACCCCAAACTGCCTCCTAGCAATATATACCCTTTGATCATTGTGCCCTCCAAACCACAGTGCTTCAAGTATTTGAAGATTGGTGCTTCCCAATTAGTGTCCCCTGAATATTTATTCCCTGCATCTGTTACACTAATCTTTGAGGAGGCAGGAACATGCTTGTTTTGTCCACTGCTGAGTGGGAGACGGAATGTGAGTTGTTAAAAAATCTTGAGCTCTGAGTCACCAACATGGGTTCAAATCTTAACTCCATCACTGACTGGTTGTGTGACCTTGGGTAGAAGGTGAACGAACCTCTTTAAATCCGATTTTTCACCTGTAAAATGCGAATCATGGTGCCACCTTATTGGGAGTTTATGGGAATCAAATGAGATAATCTATGTAAAGTGCTTGGATGTGCTTTGATAAAGGTAGCAATCAAAAGCACAGGACACTGAATTATCCAAATATTCCTCTGAAAAAACCCCATAATACTCAAAATTAGTCACTGACTAAACTAATTAACATTTTGATTGCTTCCTTTTACTTTAAAGGCAATTTGGGGAGACTTTTATAGGAAGATACCAAGGTGATTTTAAAACATCTGGGAGTATACAGATGGTAGGGGACAAGGAAGCACTGTCAGTTTTATGTATTTTTCCATTTAGCACATGTCACTTTTGGAAAAAAAAAAATGTACAAAAGTAACTTGTCCCGTATTGTTTCATTACAGATGAACTTTTCCTCATTGGCTTTGTCCCCTGCCTGTGCCTGGTCACCTGCACTACTCTGTCCTCCGGGAGACCATTCAAAGCTAGGAATCATAGATCTCTTCCTTCTGTTCTGGGACACCAGTCACTCAGAGGTCACAACTATATCGCCAGTGGATGCTCTTTACCCCCCTTTTTCTTTTTCAGGAATTGCATCCTCGGCCATCTCTTAAACTTGGAGCTAACCAGGAATAGAATTTCATCTCTCTTGTCACTTTACACTCTTGCTGGGACATTGCATTCAACCCAAAGCTCCCTGGTACCACAAGGACCCAGCTACATCTGAGGCTGCAGCCCAGAGCAGGTTCTAAGAGCTTGGCCTGCACCTCCAACTCCAATCTGGACTTCTGTGGGTAGCTAACAAGGACCTCAACTTCAACATGTGTAAAACTGAAACAACCCCACCTTCTCCTCCCAAACACACACTTCTTCCCTTTGAAGGCTCTATCTTCAAAGACCGACACCAACCCTACACTCCGTTTTCTAGAAAATCAGTAAGTCAAGGTGACTCAGTCTCCCAGACCTCACTCAAACACACTGCTAAAGACTGAGTGATTGGGCTTCCCTGGTGCTGCAGTGGTTAAGAATCCACCTGCCAATGCAGGGGACATGAGTTCGAGCCCTGGGCCAGGAAGATCCCACATGCCACGGAACAACTAAGCCCGTTCACCACAACTACTTAGCCTGCACTCTAGAGCCCGCGAGCCACAGCTACTGAAGCCCGCGGGCCTAGAGCCGGTGCTCTGCAACAAGAGAAGCCACCGCAACGAGAAGCCCACACACCGTAACAAAGAGTAGCCCCCGCTCACCGCAACTAGAGAAAGATCGCACACAGCAACAAAGACCCAACTCAGCCAAAAATAAATAAATAAATAAAATTTAAAAAAAAAAGACTGAATGATTGTGTCCCTCCCCCCAAATTCATATATTAAATCCTAAAGTCCCATGAGATGGTGTTAGGAGGTGATAAGGTCATGAAGGTGGAGCCCTCGTGAATGGGATTAGTACCCTTATAAAAGGGGCTCCATAGAGCTTCCTTGCCCCCTCTGCCATGTGAGGACACAGCAAAAAGATGGCTGACTAGGAACCAGGAAGCAAGTCTTCACCAGACAACAAATCTGCTGGCACCCTGATTTTGGAGATTCCAGCCTCTAGAACTAAGAAATAAATGTTGTTTAAGCCACCCAGGTTATGGTATTTTTGTCCTAGCAGTCCTAAAGGACCAAGACAACCACCTCTTCTCTTGTGCCCCCCGTTACTGTCCCCGTGAAGACCCTAATCATCTCATGCCTGCCTTCATCTCATGACTCTGCCAATCCATCCTCCACACAGCAGACAATGATGTCTCAAATACATAAAGCTGGTGTCACCCCTTCACAGTTGCTTTCACAGCCTATGAGTTGTTCTAGCACTGGAGGCGCACCTCTGCCATTGTTCTAGCACTGGAGGCGCACCTCTGCCCTGCGTCACATGTTCTCTCCCCTTGGAATAAACTCTGCCCTCACTCCATCCTTTGCCAGGTGAAGCCTTACTGATCTTTTTAGATTCAGGTCAAGAATTGCCTCTTTTGCGAAAGTGGTCCCCTTCCTCCCCGGAGCAGGGTTCAATAATCCCATCTGTATTAATTTCCTAGGGCTGCTATTAATAATGTACCACAAACTGGGTGGCTTAGAAGAACAGGAATTTATTCTCTCACAGTTCTAGGGGCTTGACACCTGCTCCCTCTGAAGGCTCTAAAGGAAGACTCCTTCCTTGCCTCTTCCTTGCCTCTTCCTAACTCCTGCAATCTCTGGTCCTCCCTGGCTTGCAGTTGCATCGTTCCAATTTCTGCCTCTGTCTTCATATGGTATTCTTCCTATATGTCTCCATGTCCAAATTTCCCTTTTCTTATAAGGACACTAGTCCTTGGGTTAGAGTCCAACTAATCCAATATCATCCTAACTTGATTACATCTGCAAAGACCCTATTTCCAAATAAGGTCAAATTCACAGATACTGGGGAGTTAGAGCTTGAACATATTTATTTGGGGGACACATTCAACCTACAACACCATCTTTGTGCTCCCATTGTATCTGAGCACACCTTAGACATTTAAACAGTAACAATTATTTCCAGCTCTGTCAAACAACAACTTCTCATTTATCTTTTCATTCCAAGCCTCAGGCATACAGTAGTCCCTCTTTAAAAGTTGAATGATCTGCAAAAAGCTTCCTTTCCTTAGTCCTTTTCCATTTCATAGCCTATCTTCCTTGTTACTGTATCACAATTTCTAACACATTCACACATAAACATTATTATGTGATAGTTTCCGGGCATGACTAAACACAGTGTAGTGCTGATACTTGTCATCTGCTTTCTGCATTGGCTTCAAATGGATATATTTCACAATGGACACTATCCAAGTAAATCATGTTTACTAAATTAATGCCGAATATAAAAGTCAGCCAGAAATAATTTTAAAATGTGTCTGCTACTAACAGTTTCACACTCAGCTAAATTTCATAGTGAACACACACATGTGTACAAAGACACCCATACGCATGTTTACAGCACATGTTGATTAACTGGAGAGGGAAGATCTTTGCGTACAAATATCAAGGATAGGAACTCCCACGTGGAAAGAGTTATGCTACTCTATTCAAAAGATGAGAAATCTAAGGGTGTCCTACCAAACCAACAGGAAGCCTTCCAATAGCCTCTCCTAGAACTGCCATTCCCCATTCCTCTGAAGACAAATAGATGAGGGAACTGGTGTTCTTGGTACCCCTTTTTAAATCAACTGCCCCATGCAAAAACACGTACTGCACAAAGACCTACTGTATAGCACAGGGAACTATATTTAATATTTTGTAATAACCTATAAGGGAAGAGAATCTGAAGAATACATAATATACATATATATACATATACATTTATATATATATATATATGAATAGCTGTGCTGTAGACCTGAAACTAACACGATATTGTAAATCAACTACACCCGAATTTTTAAAAAAGTCCTGCACAAACACTACCTTCTTGTCTGTCCATAAATGAATAAAGGCTGATGAAAGCAGCGATAAAATTCCACCTAATCTACTCTCCACAATTAAGACAAATACAGCATTTCAGGGCGCTTTCCGCTGACACCCGCCTGCAGCCAACTCTGCCTAGTTGGAAAAATCATCGGGAACAACAGATTTAAGTGCCCCAATGCCGACACAATGGTTCCTCTGAAAGAATCGGGAAACTCGGCGAAGCGGCAGGAAAAGGGAGGAGAGGCATTAGGGTGGACATGTCAGGAAGTGAAAGCCCAGTTTAAAACTCGACAGAGGAGGGGGTGGGGGGACGCTCCCAGGAACTGGGAAGGAACCAGGGAGGTGATGCCCCCGGGGCTAGCCGGGGTCTCCCAGGGAGGGACTGCTCCCGGCGAGGGCTCCGCCTGCAGCGACCCGGACACTCCGGGCGAAACGTGAAGGCCAGTATCCTTGCAGAAAAAGGGTTGAGGTTCCCCAAAACACGTCTCCACCCGTACCCCAAGGGGCAAAGGAAGCAGGCGAGCTGCTTCCCACCGGGAAAGGAGGGACGGGTGGCAGGTCTGAGGGAGGCCGTTCCCCACCCACGCGCTGAAGGCGCAGCTCCAGCCTCATCCCAGAGCCGAGGCGGCGATCCCACGGCAGGACCAGCGAGCCGGGGACCTCGGATGTACCTTTAACGCCCGCCATGTCTCCCAAGCTGGGGCCGCGGCTGCTTCCGGCTTCTTGCCACGGCCCCTGCCCCCGCCCAGGCCCGGTCCATGGCCGTACCTAGGGTGCCGAGCCCGCCCCGCCACGCAGAGCTCCGCCCCTGCCGAGCCAGATCTCCCCCGTCCCCGCCGCTCAGAACCCCTCCCCTGCCAGTTCCTATAGATCGTCCCCACGGCTCAGCCACCCAGAGCCCCGCCCCTGCTGGTCTCCACCCCCGCCACTCTGAACCCGCCCCTGCCGGTCTCGATCGACTGTCCCCCAGGCCCAGCCACTCAGAGCCCCGCCCCTGAGGGTCCCGATCTCCGCCTCCCACCCCCCTGCCCAGCCACCCAGAGCCCCGCCCCTGCCGGTCCGAGCCCGCCCCCGCCACTCAGAGCCCCACCCCGCCCCGCAGAACCCCGCCCCTACCCCGATCGCGCTGATAGGCTTGCCACGCAAATCCTCTTTCTCTCCGTAGCCGCGACTTTGCTCCACTAGCTCTCCTGCTAGGTCCTAAGCATATGCATAATCCCGGAACTGGCCCCACGCTCCTCTCTTCCATCTGTGGCTGGGACCCTGGCTGCGCCGAACCGCTAGGTACGCGGGCCCAGACGCTCCCCCACAGCCCACCAGGACGCGTCCAGCACGGCGCGGAAGGAATCTCTGCGTGAGGGTGGAGAAGATGGAGAGAGGACTCGGAAAGTTACAGTCGGTAGAGGAGGAAGGAATACCCTCTTACTCTGGCATTACATTCTCCAACCCTAGCGTGCGTTTGTGTGCCTGTCTGCGTTTACGTAACTGAGGCTATGGCGGAGGTAGGGATGGGGACACCAGAGAAGAGGCCCCAAAGATCCTGTTTGTCTGGCCTTGCCTTGCTTAATACCAACTTGAGCACTTTTCGAGCACTAGCGTTTTCTTCGTTACACCCTGGTGTATCTATAGAGACAAAAACCAATAAGCTGTTTTGAGTCTGAGGCTTTCATGAACCTTTAAATAAATAGCTATTATTTTTATCCTTGGGGCCTCAAGGTCTGTAGGTAACCAAGGCCAATTTAGACTTCAAAGGGCCATTTCGTATTTTTCTTACAGGAACAGAGAGTTCTCTTGGTGGATACAATCTGCAAGAGACGTTAAATACTATCTGGTCCAAGCGCTTCATTTTACCTTTACGGAAGGAGGCTCAGAAGGGACAGGACTTGCCTGCTTCACACAGCTCTTTGGAGAAGGTTGGATTATGGGCCACTTATCTCTTATTCTAGCTGAGAAGCCCTCCACCTTATGGTGCTGCGCCTCTTCTATTGCTTTTTCTTAATTTTCAACAGGACTGAAAGATAAAGGGGTTCGTGGGAATCCAGGTTCCCCTGACTGTATACGTACAAATTCTCACCACCAGCACCTTTCAGGATCCCTGCTCGGTTCCCTTCCCTTTTTCAAAACTGTACACTGAGCATATTATTGTCTCAACACAACGTTTAATTACTTGTGAGTTTATTTTTCTAGCTCCTCCCATTTCTCCTCATAGATGGAAAGTACACTTATTAAAAACTGTGTTGCTCTGAGGGTTGCCAGAGGAGAGGGGCGTGTGAAGTGGGGAAAACAGGTGAAGGGGATTAAGAGGTACAAATTTCAGGTTAGAAGATAAGTTAAGTCATGGGGATGTAGTATACAGCACAGGGAATATAGTCAATAACACTGTACTTTGTATAGTGACAGATGGTAGCTAGACTTATGGTGATCATTACTATGTTGTTCACCTGAAATTAATACAATATTGTAAGTCAATCATACTTCAATTTTAAAAATTAAAAAAAAAAACTTTATCACACACCCATGTATGTACCACCAAGACTTAGAAATACAATATTATATATACAGTTGAAGACTCCTGTCATCCCCTCTCAATTCTATTCCACTCCTATCCTCTAAAGAGGTAACTATTCTTAATTTATTTATAATTCCCATACATACTTCTATCCTTTTATAATATAAATGTATAAAAAAATTGTCTTGCACATGATTACATTTTGTATAGATGGCATCATACATGCTTCTATAATTTGTTTTTTCCCTCAACACTGTTTTTGAGATATATTGATAGTGATACAGAAAACTCTAGTTAATTCATTTTAAGTGCTGTGTAACATTCCATTAAATGACTATACCAGAAAACAAACAAACAAAACTGTGTTGCTAATCCCTGGCTCACTGCAGAGCTTGCAGATCCAGAATTACACTGCATTCTTTACTTTGTAGCCGGCAATCTATTCAGGGTCATTGAGAACTTCTCTTTCCCTATGTTGAGTTAAAGCACTCAGGGGAAAGTGCCCACCACCCAAACCCTGGAAGCCTGGGTTTTTGCTCCCGTACTGAAGTACAAAACTGCACTCATGAGAAAGACTCTCCTTAATTGATGATTTTCCATGGGGTCAAATCTCCCATTTCCCCTTCCATTCCCAATCACCCAGCAGGTGTCTAGAAAGCCATATGTAAGGGTTTGCCGAAGCCTTCCATGTCAGCCTGAGGTCAGTCCCGTGGAAGGGAAATGATTTTGAAAAAAGTGACATTACTTCAGAGGCACAGCTTGGTTTGAGTACTGCCTTGGGCTTAGTAGTTAGAAACTGGAAGATAGTGAGAAGCAAAAAGGTAAGGAGTTTGTCCCAGGGTAATGTCTGGAATCAGAAAAATGCAGAGACATTGTCTCCAACAACTTTTCTGCCCATACCAGCTGTCCTTTCCAGTTTACAAAGCACTTAAAAGAGAAAGGCATCTTGCCAGAGGCTTTAACCATCCTGAGAAAATCTACTTTCCTCTTGCCAAGTGTTCACTGAAAAACTGTTCTTCTACTTACCCATTCTACGTTTCCTCAACAATAAAAGAGGGGCCTTTATTGAGGGGGATTGGTTCAAGATGGCGGAGTAGAAGGATGTGCGCTCTCTCCCTCTTGTGAGAGCACCAGAATCACAACTAACTGCTGAACAATTATTGACAGGAAGACACTGGAACTCACCAAAAAAGATACCCCACATCCAAATACAAAGAGAAGCCACAATGAGACGGTAGGAGGGGCACAACCACAATAAAATCAAGTCCCATAACCGCTGGGTGGGTGACCCACAAACTGGAGAACAATTATACCACACAAGTCCACCCACTGGAGTGAAGGTTCTGAGCCCCACGTCAGGTTTCTTAACCTGGGGGTCTGGCAACGGGAGGAGAAATTCCAAGAGAATCAGACTTTGAAGGCAGCGGGTTTTGATTGCAGGACTTCAACAGAACTGAGAGAAAAAGAGACTCCACTCTTGGAGGGCACACACAAAGTAGTGTGTGCATCAGGACTCAGGGAAGGAGCAGTGATCCCATAGGAGACTGAACCGGACCCACCTGCTAGTGTTGGAGGGTCTCCTGAAGAGGTGAGGGGCAGCTGCAGCTCACTGCGGGGACAAAGACACTGTCAGCAGAAGTTCTGGGACATACTCCTTGGTGTGAGCCCTCCCGGAGTCTGCCATAAACCCCATCAAAGAGCCGTAGTCTCCAGTGCTGGCTTGCTTCAAGCCAAACAAAGGGAGAGAACTCAGCCCCACCCATCAGCAGACAAGCGGATTAAAGTTTTACTGAGCTCTGCCCACCAGACCAACACCCAGCTCTACCCACCACCAGTCCTTCCCATCAGGAAGCTTGCACTAGCCTCTTATATAGCCTCAGAGGGCAGATAGCAGAAGCAACAACAACAATCCTGCAGCCTATGGAACAAAAACCACATTCACAGAAAGACAGACAAAATGAAAAGGTAGAGGACTATGTACCAGATGACGGAACAAAATAAAACCCCAGAAAAACAACTAAATGAAGTGGAGTTAGGCAACGTTCCAGGAAAAAGAATTCAGAATAACGATAGTGAAGATGATCCAGGATGTCGGAAAAAGAATGGAGGCAAAGATTGAGAAGACGCAAGAAA
Source organism: Tursiops truncatus (assembly GCF_011762595.2). Lineage (NCBI taxonomy): Eukaryota > Metazoa > Chordata > Mammalia > Artiodactyla > Delphinidae > Tursiops > Tursiops truncatus. Next base: position 127,899,780 of record NC_047034.1, read on the forward strand.
TGTTTAACAACGACCTAGACGAATTAAAGAACAAACACCTAGAAGAATTAAAGAACAAACAGATGAACAATACAATCACTGAAATGAAAAATACACTAGAAGGAATCAATAGCAGAATAACTGAGGCAGAAGAACGGATAAGTGACCTGGAAGACAGAATGGTGGAAATCACTGCTGCAGAACAGAATAAAGAAAAGAAATAAAGACAGCCTAAAAGACCTCTGGGACAATATTAAATGCACCAACATTCACATTATAGTGATCCCAAAAGGAGAAGAGAGAGAGAAAGGACCCAAGAAAATATTTGAAAAGATTATAGTCAAAAACTTCCCTAACATAGGAAAGGAAATAGCTACCCAAGTCCAGGAAGTGCAGAGAGTGCCAGGCAGGATAAACCCAAGTAGAAACACGCCAAGACACATAGTAATCAAACTGACAAAAATTAAAGACAAAGAAAAATTACTGAAAGCAACAAGGGAGGGCTTCCTTGGTGGTGCAGTGGTTAAGATCTGCCTGCCAATACACGGGACATGGGTTTGATCCCTGGTACAGGAAGATCCCACATGCCGCGGAGCAACTAAGGCCGTGCACCACAACTACTGAGCCTGTGCTCTAGAGCCCGTGAGCCACAACTACTGAGCCCATGTGCCATAATACAGAAGCCCACGCATCCAGAGCCAGTGCTCTGCAACAAGAGAAGCCACCACAGTGAGAAACCCGCACACTGCAGCGAGGAGTGGCCCCCGCTCGCCGCAACTAGAGAAATCCCGCATGTGCAACAAAGACCCAATGCAGCCAAAAATAAATTAATTAATTAAAAAAAAGCAACAAGGGAAAAATGACAAATAATATAAAAGGGAACTCCCATAAGCTTAACAGCTGATTTCTCAGCAGCAAATCTACAAGCCAGAAGGGAGTGGCATGATATATTTAAAGTGATGAAAGGGAAGAACCTACAACAAAGATTACCCGGCAAGGATCTCATTCAGATTCGACAGAGAAATCCAAAGTTTTACAGACAAGCAAAAGCTAAGAGAATTCAGCACCACCAAACCAGCTCTACAACAAATGCTAAAGGAACTTCTCAGTGGGAACACAAGAGAAGAAAAGGACCTACAAAAACAAACCCAAAACAATTAAGAAAATGGTAGTAAGAACATACATATTGATAATTATCTTAATGTGAATGGATTAAATGCTCCAAGCAAAAGACAGGCTTGCTGAATGGTTACAAAAACAAGACCCATATATATGCTGTCTACAAGAGACCCACTTATGACCTAGGGACACACACAGACTGAAAGTGAGGGGATGGAAAAAGATATTCCATACATATGGACATCAAAAGAAAGCTGGAGTAGCAATACTCAGATGAAATAGACTTTAAAATAAGGAATGTTACAAGAGACAAGAAAGGACACTACATAATAATCAAGGGATCAATCCAAGAAGAAGATATAACAATTATAAATATGTATACACCCAACATAGGAGCACCTCAATACATAAGGCTACTGCTAACAGCTATAAAAGAGGAAATCGACAGTAACACAGTAATAGTGGGGGACTTTAACACCTCACTTACACCAATGTCCAGATCATCCAGAAAGAAGATTAATAAGGAAACACAAGCTTTAAATGACACCACAGACCAGATTTAATTGATATTTATAGGACATTCCATCCGAAAACAGCAGATTACACTTTCTTCTAAAGGCCACATATGAAAAATCCACAGCAAACATCATTCTCAATGGGGAAGAACTGAAAGCATTTCCTCTAAGATCAGGAACAAGACAAGGATGTCCACTTTCGCCACTGTTATTCAATATAGTTTGGGAAGTCCTAGCCATGGCAATCTGAGAAGAAAAAGAAATAAAAGGAATACAAATTGGAAAAGACGTAAAACTCTGTTTGCAGATGACATGATACTATACATAGAGAATCCTAAAGATGCCACCAGAAAACTACTAGAGCTAATCAGTGAATTTGCTAAAGGTGCAGGATACAAAATCTCTTGCATTCCTATACACTAACAACAAAAGATCAGCAAGAGAAATTAAGGAAACAATCCATTCACCATTGCAACTAAAAGCATAAAATACCTAGGAATAAACCTACCTAAGGAGGTAAACGACCTCTACTCAGCAAACTATGACACTGATGAAAGAAATCAAAGATGACACAAACAGATGGAAAGATATACAGTGTTCTTGGATTGGAAGAATCAATACTGTGAAAATGACTAAACTACCCAAAGCAATCTACAGATTCAATGCAATCCCTATCAAATTACCTATGGCATTTTTTACAGAACTAGAACAAAACATCTTAAAATCTGTATGGAGACACATAAGATGCTGAATAGCTAAAGCAATCTTGAGGGAAAAAAACGGAGCTGGGGGAATCAGGCTCCCTGACTTCAGACTATACTACAAAGCTAAAGTAATCAAGGCAATACGGTACTGGCACAAAAACAGAAATACAGATCAATGGAACAGGACAGAGAGCCCAGACATAAACCCACACACATATGGTCAACTAATCTATGACAAAGGAGGCAAGGATATACAATGGAGAAAAGACAGTCTCTTCAATAAGTGGTGCTGGGAAAACTGGACAGCTACATGTAAAAGAATGAAATTAGAACACTCCCTAACACCATACACAAAAATAAAATCAAAATGGATTAAAGACCTAAATGTAAGACCGGACACTATAAAACTATTAGAGGAAAACATAGGAAGAACACTCTTTGACATAATCACAGCAAGATCTTTTTTGAGCCACCTCCTAGAGTAATGGAAATAAAAACATAAATAAAGCAAATGGGACCTAATGAAACTTTTGCACAGCAAAGGAAACCATAAACAAGATGAAAAGACAACCCTCAGGATGGGAGAAAATATTTGCAAATGAATCAACAAAGGATTAATCTCCAAAATATATAAACAGCTCATGCAGCTCAATATTAAAAAAACAAACAACCCAATCCAAAAATGGGCAGAAGACCTAAATAGACATTTCTCCAAAGAAGTAATACAGATGGCGATGAAGCACATGAAAAGCTGCTCAACATCACTAATTATTAGAGAAATGCAAATCAAAACTACAATGAGGTATCACCTCACACCAGTTAGAATGGGCTTCATCAGAAAATCTACAAACAACAAATGCTGGAGAAGGTGTGGAGAAAATGGAACCCTCTTGCACTGTTGGTGGGAATGTAAACTGATACAGCCACTATGGAGAACAGTATGGAAGTTCCTTAAAAAACTAGTATGACCCAGCAATCCCACTACTGGACATATACCCTAAAAAAACCATAATTCAAAAAGACACATGCACCCCACTGTTCATTACAGCACTATTTACAATAGCCAAGTCATGCAAGCAACCTAAATGCCCATTGACAGATTGATGGATAAAGAAGATATGGTACATATATACAATGGAATATTACTTAGCCATAAAAAGGAACAAAATTGGGTCATTTGTAGAGAAGTGGATGGACCCAGAGACTGTCATACAGAGTGAAGTCAGAAAGGAAAACAGGTATCATATAGTAACACATATATGTGGAATCTAGAAAAATGGTACAGATGAACTGGTTTGCAAGGCAGAAATAGAGACACAGATGTAGAGAACAAATGTATGGACACAAAGGGAGAAAGTGGGGTGGGGGGGTGGGATGAATTGGGAGATTGGGATTGACATATATACATTAATATGTATAAAATAGAAAACTAAAAAGAACCTGCTGTATAAAAATAAATAAAATTCAAAAAATAAATAAAATAAAGGAAGCAACTTTCACATACACACACACACACAAAAAACCCCAGAGAGTAAGACTTTAGAAGCTGAACCCTATCCCCAACTTGCCATCAGTTGTGTTACTTAGAAGTATATCCATGTCCTCTGTCACACTGTCCAGGACTACACAGGACTTCTTGGATAAATTTTTATATTCTCTCCTTGCATTCAATTCTCTCACACTATGAACTAGGTTTTATTATCTCCACTTTACAGATGGGAAAAACTAAAGCTCAGATCAAGCCCTAAACAGTTTAAATATGAAGTCAGACAGTCAGCACTTGAACTGTTCTCCATAGTAGATCTTATGCGCTAAGAAGGCAGGAACTGCCATAGTAATTAGAAATAACATCCCTTAATGTTTAACAGGGCAATCAAATTCATTTATTAGTTTGATCTTCCCATACAGTATACACAAAATATTGGTTGAATTCACAAATATTAATAAAGTTCACCGTATATAGTATCATCTTTCCCTATCCTACAGAAAAGAGCTAACCTCAACCTCAGCTCTGGGTAAACCTCTCTGTGCTTCCATTTCCTGAGCTAGGATTTACAAAACATGCCTCTCAGAACTTTTTGCAAATTAAATGAGAAAATGAATATATATAACAGCACCTAGGGTAGTGCATTCAAGATAGAGGCAGTGGCACCCTATCTGCACTGGGGTGGCTCTCAAGTCAGTGCTTAAGTTAAACGCAAGTTCGATGCAGCACTATTGTAATCAGTCAGTGTTAATTTTCCTTCCTCAATCTTCACCACCACTTTTTTACACATAGCCACTCCCTTTACAGAACCTACAATGTAAGTCCGCCATTGTATGCAGACAGATCTCTGTCAGCCCAGGGAGATAGAAAAAAGGGCTAAGGGACATTTTACTTCTGGTTGCCTTTTCCCACGCATGTTATCCACTCCCTACCACCTGAGGTTTCAGTGTAATTCCAGCCCCAGTACCGACCTGCAGTGATACTTTGTTTTATCGACTATCAGTAACAATAACAGTAGCTACTATTTAGTGAGTACCTATCCACTTGATTAGGGACAGTTTATATACACAATCCCTAATTCCTCCATTGCAGGGTTGCTAGAATTGTCTCTGTTTTACAAGCAATAAAATTAAGATTTAGCGAGTTTAAGCAATTTGCCCAATATAACAGTCCTTAAGTGGAAAAACCAGGATTCAAACCCAGTCTTTTGGTCTCAAACCAACATTGTACCATTATGCTGAAACACCATGGTTTATGTATAGAACAACCAAAACCTGTCTACTTGACCTAAATTCCCCAATAGATGTTTCCAGCAGGGAAACTGTCCTGTTGCTGCGATAGCTGGTTCTGGAATTCAACTTGCATGTTCATTCCTTATACAATAAGTGTTTCATCAGCATCATTAGGGTCTAACTTGAACGTTCTTCCAGACAGAGACACAACGCTGATAGTTCAAATGCTTTTGACTTGCAACATCTGCTTCCAAATGAACATGCTGCTTCTCTTCTTAAACACCTAAACGATCTGTTCTCTATGACAAAGTCTCAGACTCCCAGGATCAATCCCTTCGCCTCAGCACACAAATGAATTAACATCCTAGCTAGAACACCAGGATTTCTATGCTGATTCTTTTTGAAACATAGCATTCATGCAGCATGATCAAGTGTGTATGTAAAAAAAAAAAAAAAAAAAAAAGTGTGTCTGTGTATGGGGGCAAGGGTGGTAACGGGGGGTGGTTAAAGTATAAACCAAGAAGTCCTGTCAGATCATGTTTTGGTGCAAATGTATTATATGCTTTTCATATTCTTTCTCCGTAACTTTTCTTAAAAGTGAGTCAGAAGGTATAATTCAAGCTTGTCATCATATTCCCATGAGTGCAAAAATAACTTACATTTCTACAAATATTTTTGAGCCTTTTAATATACATTACAAATATTTTAGACCAATCACATTTTGTTGGTGTAACATATTTACAAAACAAAAAATATATTACAATAAATATGAACGAAACAGTGAATCTGATCAACGACGAGCTCTGTCACAACCAGGTATTTAAAAGGAATGCGAAAACCTGTTGGTCTGCATATGTTAAGAGTTTTGAGATGAATAGGGGTCCAGAATTATAATGTATCCAGAAAAGAGATAGGGAACATCCCAAATTTAAGTTAGGTAAGATTCTTTCTCATTGCTAATTACATAATGTTTAATGATGTTTTAAACTGTGAACATTGATGAATTATCCAAACATGATACAAAGCTAATATAGTTCTATCATTTCAAAATGTATGTGACATTCACATAATATCCTTTTAATTATTATCATTATATACTGTAGTTCACACAATATCTACAAATGTGAATGAGAAAAAAGAGTCACAGCAACATGTCTCACATTCCAGTTTTAAATAAGACAAGCACATACCGCATCAAACATTATTTTATGTTAATAAATAACACCTAGTTTTTTATGGTTACTTTGAACAGTTTACAGCTGTATATTTAAAAAGAACATTTTAGGCGAGTTTCACATTGTCAGCAAAAGGTAAAATAAATAATGAATCTTTATAACAAAAAAAAGAAAGAAAGGAAAGGAAGAAAGGAAGGAAGGAAGGGAGGGAGGGAGGAAGGAAGGAAGAAAAGGAGAAAGAGAGAAGAGAAAGAACGAGAGAGTTGTATATAGAACATAAAGTATTTTTGACATGCTGCTTTTCTGGTACAGTCTGCCACAAGAAAATGAAAATAGAAACAAAAAAATGATTGTCTTTTAAAAACAAGTTTTGAAAGCTTTCTACCACACTGAGCACGAACCTTTTAAGACTAGAATGGAGATCTTTTTTGCCATCTGCTTTGCATATATGTCTTCTGCACACTGTGTGTGTGCACACCCAAAGAGATCTACTAAAGTCACAGGACAATAACAACTGCTTGCCCCTTAAAATGAGAAACAGCCAAAACACTGAACTGAAATCCAACCAGTCTGAAGTCTGCAAAGGTTTCAGCCTTGCTTTACTTTCACAGATGTCCCTGTGTGACTGTTGTTCCTGTGGACCCCCGGCAACTTTTCAAACAATAAACCCCACTGTAATAATCCAAGGGGTCCAATTTCCTCAGGTGGGAAAAGGAACCTGGTTCCTCAAAAAGCCAGTCCTGACAAGCCATCGGACTCAGTCTGAAGGGAGCTCGGCTCTCTCTCTGCAACTGCCCCTGTCTGGTTACTAGTGGTTAGTGCTGTCGTCTATTCTCTTCCCACAGCTACTCACAAACCCGGAGGACAAGGGGGTCCATACTACACATCCTTCCTGATCGACTGTGAATGCGCCAAACTGCTTCACAACCTGCTCCCAGCAAAGAGCGTTTTCTCTGCTAAGCAAAAGGAAAAGCATTAAGCCTAATGGCAAAATTAGAAGTTTCCTTCCAATCAGGTTGTTGTTATGGCATTAAGACTTTTTGTTCAAGCATCCAGTTTTCTAAAGGGAAAAGAAGGTAGCAGCCCAACTTTCTGACCAGGAATACAGATTTCTACACTCTCAGAGTCCCTATTTTTCTTTAGCCAGCATTTTCACAAAATTTTAGCTTATCCAGGAAGCGTTGGTAGGAATTACTGGATTATAATATAATCACTTCCCACATAATTCAGGTTCTTTTACATCTGTCAGTCCTCTTGACCAAAAGAAGTATACAGTATTATGCTAGAGACCATAGTAAATTTCCACTGAAAAAGATACTTGGTGCTTGTGTTCCTGGAGTCTATGTGAAGCCATTGCTCAAACTATATCTTTCCAAGAAAATATGAAAACCATTTAAGTCCACCATGTAACCTTATTATTAGAACTTTTGCTCATCGTCCTATCCTCAGACATTGAGATGGGTGCTATGCCTTTGGTGGCCTCTATTTTCCATTCCCCCACAAAATGCTGAGTAGGCTCCCCAAAGGGCAGGCTGGAATGCTGTAAAACTCTGCAAGCTTATCGGACTAAAAGTTCCTCTCCTGCTTTGGACCTTTTATGGGGGGGATCGGAGAAAACAAACATCCACATTCCTTATCAATGAGGAATTAATTTACGAGTAACTTAACAGTTAAGTACTGGATACACGTTGCTGGAGTTTTTTGGTTCACCTGTGAAAACCTCAGAACTGTGACACACACTAAGCATTAGCACAGGTCTGCAGCAGAGATGGAAAAGCTCATACATTAATACAAGGGCTTTTGGCCTTGATTTTCAAATTCAGACCAGGCATCATTGAGCTCCATGAAAATCATCTTTGCATATTGTTCATAAGGTTGCCCAGTAGCCTATAGAAAAAAAAAACAAACCACACATTAGATACCACAGACCAAAGTTTTATTTCTATTAAATTTTTCACTGCTAATATGTGGGCTCTAAGGAATTGAAATGTTTTTCTATTAGGCCATTTCTCTTTTTACAGCCCCATCTACATGCCCCTAATTACTATGACCTCCCCAGGAAGCCCTCCCCCTAGGGATTCACTTTTGGTAGTAGTGGTCAGTCACTGAGTAGGTAACAGAGAAGTTACTGGGCAGCACAAAATGTATCTCCATTTCCAGAATTATCTATCAAATGACAAAGGTTCATGACTGTCTATCTCCAATTGATTAGCCATATTTTGAAAAACACATTTCCCCATTTCTTTTCTTTTAAAAATAAATTTATTTATTTATTTATTTTTGGCTGTGCTGGGTCTTTGTTGCTGTGCGCGGGCTTTCTCTAGTTGCGGTGAACGGAGGCTACTCTTCCTTGCGGTGCTCAGGCTTCTCATTGCGGTAGCTTCTCTTGTTATGGTTGTGGAGCATGGGTTCTAGGTGCACGGGCTTCAGTAGTTGTGGCACAGGGGCTCAGTAGTTGTGGCTCAGGGGCTTAGTTGCTCCACGGCATGTGGGATCTTCCCGGACCAGGGATCAAACCCGTGTCCCCTGCATTGGCAGGCAGATTCTTAACCACTGTGCCATGAGGGAAGTCCCCATTTTCCCATTTCTGAAAAAAGTTCTTGGAGACCCATAACATAAGGCGTATAGTTTGTGAATTTTTCTGGGCTGTTTCCCTTTCTCTTTGATTCACTGAAACACATTATTTCTTTAATACTATCCAGATTAGTCACAAAAAGTGTGGAGAGATGAAAATCAAATATATCAAATTCAAGTACGTGTTCCCAAGCAGGACTTCAGTCACAGCCTCACATCATAGGACTGGTATCCTCAGTCCAAAAGACAGCAAGGGACCCAATTCTGTCAGGGAGGTTTCTGTATATCATGGTGATCTCAACTGTGCCATCCTGTAGCTGAAGTTTCTGACAACGTGCAGCACGTACATGTGTACGTACTTCAATGAAAACATAAACTGGCATAATCAATATAGTGAAGCGTTTAGTTCCATTCTGAGTATTTTGTTAATTCTCACCAAGTTTGCCAACTACGTTCTAAAGCTTTTTTCACTCTATAATCCTGGCTAAATATCCTGCTATATCTCTAAAGGAGAACATTTTCCTGTCCAGCTCTTAGCCCACCCGTAAGTCAAGACACAGTTTGTATCTGTTCCCTGAAAATGAGTCAGTGGTGAACCTTACAGCTAAGGAAGGCCCCTATTCCATTATTTGTAATATATTATTTGATTCCTTTTCTTCTGTTTCATAAAGCGTAACTATTTGTTTAAATACCTTTTTTGAGCCCATGGGATTTATTTTATATAAATGGTCCAAGCAACAAGTTGAAAGTATGATGCTTTGACGCACACTTGTAAACGAACGACAGGAGGCCCAGACACGCGGTGGCGGAGAGCAAGCTGTACTCACTTTATCTGGATGTACCACCAGCACAGCCTTCCTGTACACCTTCTTCACCTGCTCTGGTGTGACCAGGTCTGCCATGCCAACTGGTTTCCACTTAGTCTCCCCAGCCCACAGCATGGTATGCATCGTGGACAGAAGGGCTCTGATATTTCTCTCTTTGCCTTCAATCCATTCCAGAATCTGTAAACACAGGGGCAGTTAAGAGATCCAAATGCTCTCGAGTCCAGAGGGTCTCCACTGTGACTCTGGAAACCCCTCCTGCTCCAGCAACGTCGAGTACCTGCATACTCCAACCTGCCCTCTACCTGCTTTTCTTCCTCCACCCCCGACCTCATCTTTCTGGTTAACTCTTCATCATCCTTCAAGAGCCTGCTCAGGAATTTCATACTGCTCTGCCTTTGAGAGTTTGAATACTTTCCTTCTTCTCTGGCCCCCCCTGAGTTAATTACTCACTCCTAAAGTATAAACTCCATGAGTGCCCACACCATGTCTGTCTGGGTCCCTGCTATCTGCTCCATCTAGTATAGTGACACAGAGACACTAAAAAAAAAGCCTTTGGATAAAAGAACAAATTTCTCCGGGCTAACTTTTAAACATGCTTCTATCATAATATGTGTGACACTTTATTGTAATCATGTGTTTGTCTTTCCCTGCCACTAGGCAGACCTGTTTGAGGAAAGGTAGTGTTTTTAACATATCACTGTAACTCAGAAATCAAATAGTATGCCTGGCATGGAACAGAGCTCAAAAAGGGTTGTTAAATGAATACATTTAGTCATTCATTCCAACTACGAGCATTCATAGTTTGAATCTTCATAGTTCGAACAAATGAGATGATTAAATTGAAGGGTTTGCAACAATGCATCAGCATTTAGCACATAACAGAAGCTTAGTCAAGGTAAATGATGGCTACTCTCCCAAACGATTTAATACCCCGTACCAACTAAATAACCAAGCATGGTTTAAAAGACATAAATGACTTCCTTTTATAGAAAACTGTCAGAGTTTACCTAATGAACAAAGGTTCTTGAGATGGAGCACAAGGTTTTTGGAAGGAATATAAAACCTTTTGGATGTTGTATGAAGTGCAAAGCAAATACAAACAAAGGATCCTATATTGTACTCCAAATAGTATCTGTACGTCTTCAACAAACGTTCGTATCTGTAGGGAAATTATGGCGAAGAACAGTAGTATACTTTTTCAAAATGTGTGACATTGACTAGCTGTACCACTCCTGATTTTGGAGTAACAGATTAGACCCTCATCTTCCAGGCTGCTACAGGGTCAGTATATTTCGTCTTGTGGAAATTCAGCCTCTCTGTCTGTGAAGAGCAGTCCACTTGTCTTGATCTTCACAAACTCTTTCACTATCTCACACCATTCATCAATATAACCACCCTTTTGTTCCCAAATTAACCATCATCCACGATAACATCCTCAGCTATAAAGTAATGTCTCCGTTTTCTCATCTACGAAATAAGGGCGTCACTGGTTTGCAAACTTTAAAAGAAAAGAAGATAATAGGGAAACATTCTCCTTCCCCAAATAGAATCTTACCTAGACTTCCAAGAATCAAAAACAGATAAAAGCAGAAATGCTCTGGTTAAAAGTGGAGGGAAGCAGTGGGGAAGCCAAGGACCTCACCTCCCTCAGCCTTCCTCCCTGCCACCTTCCCAAACCTCCAGATGTAACATTACGGGAGTGAGTAATTCCAGGTACATCAGTATTTCCCTCTCTGTCAGCAAAGAAGAGATCCTGAGGGCTTCAGTTGATCTGGTCTAATATAAAGCTCTCAAAGCAGAAATAGAGGACATAAATAATGCATTCTTCTTACCTCCAAATCATAATGACTTACCTACAGATCGGAATGCCATCTGAACAATAAGATCACCTCCTAAAGAGTGCCACTGCTTATTTGAAAATGTAAACAAAGAAAATCTATACTACCATACCATGGAATAAAGTGCATTTTATTAAAGAAACGAAACAGCATACACAGTACTCCCTGAAAGTACTTTGCTATTAAAGGACACAGTTGTACTCAAATCACAGCTATAGGAACCAAATGAAATAAAGTGGATGCTAGAAACCTAACACGGCACCTTCTATAAGTTAGTCCCACACTGACATCTCCACACACATAATAATCACCCTGGGTCAGAGGCTCACTTACCTTTAATTTCTCAGGATCCATCTCCTTAGCCATTTCCTCCTTTCTCATCTCAGCTATTGTTCGAGGGCCCTTTTTGTCTTTGTGAGCATTAAAACCTTGACCAGAGAGTAGGTCTTCAAAGTCAGCTGCTTTTTGTTTCCCTTCTGCAACATAATATTTTAAAAATTATTATGGTTTTTACTCTGAAACATAATATCATATCATTATATCACAACACTTGGTCTTCAAGGTGCTTTCACATGCACTAAGCCCTTAATCCTCTCAATTACCCTGTCATGTCCATTTTACAGATGAGGAAAGTAAAGTCTGGAGAACTTAAGAGATCATTCAGAATCATATACCATGTCCATGGCAAAGCTTGGACTCGGGGCGGGATTGCTAGATTAAGTCTAATTCCATATCCAGTGTTCCGTCTCTTCATAGATGAGGATATTCATGATTCTACCCCCTGCTCCCTCCCCCACGCCCCCCAGACCCCAGTCACACAACTAGTTAGTATCAGTGATGGGACCAAGACCTGGGTTTTGGTACTTGAAATCCATGCATGCCACTGCTTTCCTGCCCACACTCAGCTGACACTTTTAGTCCATCACAGTGCTCTTTTTTCCCAAGTCTGGTTTTAGCCTCACAATCTTTATCAGTCTGTTTGGAAAAGCAGCCTAGCATAGCAGCAAAGAACAAAGACCCTGGAGACAAACTCTCCAGGTTTGAATTCCAGCTCTGCCCTTATTAGCGATGTGACCTTGGGGCAAGTTCCTTGCCATCTCCATGCCTCAATTTCCTCATCTGTCAACCAGGCATGGTGTGCTTAGAACAGTGCCTGGCTGTTTAAATGTTTGTTGTTAAAACAAAACAGAACCAAAACACAGGAGTACATGCAGTCCATGCCCTTCAACCAAAGCTAGTGTTGGAATTGAAACCCACTTGCCAGCTCTATACTGTAAGGCATTCTGAACGTACACTGTCATACGCACACACTAAAATGTGAGTGCTCTGAGACTAGGGATTTTGTCTGTCTTGTTCGCTGCGTATCCCCAATGTTTTCTACACTGAAGACGCTCCATAAATATTTGCTGATTGAAGACATTCACCCCACATCTACTCAAAATAAGAACGGAGGGGAAGCCAGGTGACTCTATGGAATTATCCAGGAATATCCACTGCTAACTGAAGAACAAACATGATGTTGTATTCCCAATAAGAGGGTCCCTGTCATGTTACTATTGTGAGAAGTCACCTGTGTCATATGCAGTAGAGTGTGGCGGTGAAGAGCAGGGGCTCTAGAGCCACACTGTCCTGGTTCAGATCTTGGCTGTGTCACTTACGAGCTGTATGGACTTAGGAAATTATTGACCTCTGCCTACAACATGGGGTTGGTTTGGGAAGATTATATTAAATAATATGCGAAAACTGCATAGAATAGCACCTGACATATAATAAGCACTCAATAAATGTCAGCTACAGCTACCAGGAAAAGTAGAATTTCATTTTCCATGTTCCATAGGAAGGCCTGTTTCCTTATCATGTCCCTAAACGTTTCATTCTTAGGTATAATCAAATCAACGGAAATGTAAAATATATCATAACAGGCCTTTTAGCAAACTCAAGTTTAACCATCCCTGCTATCCAAAATATATTATTTTTCACTCGCTATCAAGAATCCCATTTGAAAAAGGAAGAATCCCATCCAGGGTATCCTCCAGCCTTAGCTGTTGGGCCATTTTGTGTTCTTGTAACTTTCTTCTCAGAAGAGAGGAAAAAACCATCACAGGAAACCCAATGATCTCAGGAACATCCCCCAACCAGAGGATAATCAAGACCAAACGTCCAAGATACGTCCACCCCTCTAAATGGGGTCCAAGAGCAAATGTGAACACAGTGCTTGAAAGGCTCCCAACCTTCCTCTTCTACCCTCTCTTCCAAAGGAATGACAGCTTCAAGATGCAACCACGCCTCCACTCACATCCATTCAATACCCATTTAGTGCCTACTACATGCCAGGCGCTCTGCTAGGTGCTAATGACAATGAGGCATTGGTCTCAGCGTGGAGAGAGACAGACAGGTGAGCCAGCACTCACAAAGCGATCTGTGTCAGGAGCCTGGTGAAACCTGGAGCTCCAAGCACCACCCTGGTGTAGGGATCGTGCTCTGTCTCTACAATTCAAAGACTGCCTCAGAAACTACCAGAATTGCTTTCTATCTCCTTCTTCAGACATACATACATTTGGGTACCCTACAGCCAGCCTCCATACCGTCATCCTTACCCAAGTTAGCTGCTCCTTTCCCACGTTCGTTCTGGCCCCCAGGCACAGATGAGAAGCTCACGTTGTAGTTGGGTCGGTTCTGGGGAGAGGAGTGGGGCATGCTGGACTGTGGCTTAGACTGTGTCTGCTGCCAGCTGTAGCCACTTCCCTGCTGCCACCCTCCACCCATAGGCTGGGGAGATGCTTTCTGTGGCGAGCTGAGAGGTGGAAATCCTCCACCCAATCCAGTTGGTGTGGAGGGTTTGCTGGCAAATGAAGAACCACCTACAGAACAAATTAAAAAAACAACAAAAAAAGGAGAGAGCGAGAAAGAAGGTAATGCTATTTTGAGTAGCCTCTAACTCCTGTGTCTCAAGTTACTGTTTACAGTGACTTCAGTGGAACTTCCCTTGACTGGTGGCACAATTAGCCTTGCTAATAGTTAAATAAATTGCAGTCATATATTTCCTTTAATCCCCACAATGACACTTTTAGGTATGTATTAATAGCCCCATTTTTTCTTTGGATGAACAAACTATAGCTCAGAGTAGTTAAGTGACTTTCTCAAAGTCACACAGCCAGAAGGTGGCAGAACTGGGACTTCAGTCCAAGTCTTTAACTCCAAGCCAGAAGAGCCCTGGCTCTTCCACTACGCCATCCCAGCCCTCCGTCCCATCCTCTCAGCAGACTCTACTTCACTGGAGTAAAAACTATCAAACGACAAGAACAGGGAATAAAACAAAATACCTTCACTCATGAAGGTGCTACTTAAACTTCAATGAGCAGGATTATTCATGGTCTGTTATAAATACAAGCATGGTTAGTGCCCATGAGTAAACCAAGAGGTTTTGAAATTTCATAAATAGGTTTCAATTTCACACTACTTGCATTTCAGTGCAGGAGAGTAAACACAGCTAACACTCTGACAGCCTTGAATAGGGCAAAGAATCTTATTCGAGCTTTAAGAACTATTACTTTGTGCTGGGAATTTAAGTAGAATCTTGATTCTGTAACTCCTAACTTTTAAGTACTCACTGCATATATGCTGGGCTTTTTCTAAAATACGAAGACCAGTTGTAGCTCATGTTTAAAGAGGTAAAATGAGAAGCTGAAACATGGTGATCTACAGGGACCCTTTCAGGTACCAATTCCAAAACAACAGTGATAATAAAGTAACATTTGTATAGCTCTTCAGAAATTATAAAACATGTTTCTAAATATTACTGCCTTCAATCTACACAACACCCTTCAGAAGTAGGTAGTATTACTAGCCCCACTTTATTTATTTTTCTTTCTTTATCAAAATTACCATTTAAAAATTATTTATTTATTTATTTATTTTTTTGTGGTACGTGGGCCTCTCACTGTTGTGGCCTCTCCCGTTGCGGAGCACAGGCTCCGGACGCGCAGGCTCAGCGGCCATGGCTCATGGGCCCAGCCGCTCTGCGGCATGTGGGATCTTCCCGGACTGGGGCACGAACCCGCATCCCCTGCATCGGCAGGCGGACTCTCAACCACTGTGCCACCAGGGAAGCCCAATTTTTTAAATTTTTATACAATTTTTAAAGGTTACTTTCCATTTAGTTATTACAAAATATTGGCTCTATTCCCTGTGTTGTACAATATATCCTTGAGCCTGTCTTACACCCAGTAGTTTGTACCTCCCACTTCCTCACCCCTATATTGTCCTTCCCTTACTCCACAACACTGGCAACGCCTAGTTTATTCTCTATATCTGTGAATCTGCTTCTTTTCTGTCATATTCACTAGTTCGTTGTATTTTTTAGGTTCCACGTATAAGTGATATCATACAGTATTTGTCTTTCTCTGTCTGACTTATTTCGCTTAGCATAATGCCCTCCGAGTCCATCCATGTTGCTACAAATGGCAAAATTTTGTTCTTTTTTATGGGTGAGTAGTATTCCATGATATATATATATATGCCACATCTTCTTTATCCATTCATCTGTTGATGGACCCTTGGTTGCTTCCATATCTTGGCAATCGTAAATAATGCTGCTATGAACATTGGGGTGCATGTATCTTTTCAAATTAGTGTTTTTGTTTTTTTCAGATATATACCCAGGAGTGGAATTGCTGGGTCATATAGTAGTTCCATTTTCAGTTTTTTGAGAAATGTCCATACTGTTTTCCACAGTCTGGCCCCACTTTAAAGATGAGGAAAGCAAGGCTCAGGGAGGTATACTGATATGCTCATGATCACACAGCTAGTTAATGGAGCTGGGACTTGACTATGGGCTTCCTAGCTCCACATGTTATGTTCATTTCCTGCAGCCATAATCCCTAATCCCTCCCTAAATCTCTGAGTCTTTCACTACAACTCATCCCTTACTTACAGTGTCTTGTTTATATAGATACTGTTCCTCTGCTCTGATCTGGGCTCCTCTTTCCTTTCCTACTAGGAATGTTGTGTTATGACCATCGGACCCAGAGTCACTCTGAGTTTGAGTCTCTGCTCTGTTGCTCACTCGTGCATTCATTCTTGCATGCACTTATTCATTCATTCATTCATAGAGTCATTCATCAGTATCTGTTGAGCATTACTAAGTACCAGATACTGTGCACTGGGAATATAGCTGAAAAACATCTACAGAGAATCCTTGCTCTTCTGCAGTTCAGTGAAAAACTCATCTCCTTGACCTCAATTTTGTCACCTGTGAAATCAGAACTATGTCTAAGTCACAGGTATATCATGAAGGCACAATGGCTACGTGAAAGTTCTTCACAATCCCTGAGTTAAGCGAATAAGAGACGTTATTTTAAAATAATGCAATTTCATATGCCCAGCATGCACCAGGACACCATAAGGGCTCAATAAATACTTGGTAATAGGAAAAAGTAATGACAGGGTTATATTCTGCAGGTAGGCATCGCTGTCAGTGTCTAACTCAGAACACGAAGCCCCTCTTTGTGAGCCCCTGGGCCCTTCTGCCAACAGTGCATCAACAGATACCTTAGGCTGGGTTTGCATTCTGCACTGGGAGTTCATTTTATATTTTAAGGATGCTTACTATCTTCTTTCTGAATATATATATGTTTATTATTTAAAAATTCAATAACACAGAAAGACCTGAAGAACTTAAAAAATACTTTCATATTCCCACCACACTGTCATTTATTTGTCCATTTATAAAACACTAGCGAGCGTCTTCTCCACGCCAGGCTGCAGATACCGTGGTGAACAGGCAGACGCTGACTCTGATCTCAAGCTGTTCATCAACATTGTAGGACTTTCTGATGTCTACCCTTCCGGAATATCTTCTACCCATGGTTAGCAATTCTAATTTTCAACGCCACTGAAGCGGAGAGCTGACAGAAATACAAAGCAGTAGCTAAACCCAGAGGCCACTGCAATCCTCATGAAAAGCAAAAGCAGTGGTCGTCAGACTCGGCTGTGCGTTCGACTCACTTGGGGAGCTTTAAAAACTGTTTATAACCAAGCCACAGCCAAACCAATTAAGTCAGAATATCTATGGGAAGAACTACAGTGTTGGTATCAGAACTGTTCAATGTGAAAATACCTAACGTTCTCAGAAGGATACTACCTTTTTTGAAAAATTGCAGCTATATAATTTGGAAGTTTAATGTTTACTCTAAAGCAATTACCTAAGAGTCAAAAATTCTAATGTGTAGCGCTTGCTTATATACCTGCTCACTGTGCAGCTTCAGGAAGGTCACTTACCTTTCCTGAGCTATGTGAGTTGAAAAATGGGGAAATTTAGGAAACTAGTTTCCCCAGCAGTTTTTTAAGAATTACTGCATTTTAAAAACAACAAAGAACTCTTGAACTCCTCCTAGTAGGTATGCTGTTGCAGTGATACGGACGCAGCTATTCTGAAACTATTTTTGTTGTCTATGAATGCTGAGATCCAAGGAAACGGAAGATACACATATGGAATAGGGGAAAGTAAGGAAGAACCCTGTGGTAGTGGATGGAATTATATATTGATATATGTATTTATATCCACACATCACCTATCTCCATCTCCTGAAAGGCAGAGCAATGACACCCACCCCCGTACCAAAAAACATACTTAGAACAGATTCTGGTTTCTAAATACCACTCCCCACAAAAAGGAATGAGGATTCTTGGAAATGCCTGATTCCAGGACTGGGGTGTAAAAAGTTCAAGATAAGCCTAGAACATCTTCTGCCATAAAGAAAGAAAGTTCTCAAAAATGATGGAATCAAGTGAAAAACATATAGAAGCCAGAACAAAGAAGCTTTCACAAACTAAATGTGGGACAATGTAAACATTAAATAATGACAATAGTAGATGATAACCAACTGAGTCCAAAAAGAATCCACTAGTCTGTTATGATGTGAGAGAGGGAGGGAGCCAGAAAGGAAGGGGGGAGGGGATGGAGAGAGAGGAGATTCTGCCTTAGAGTGAAATGCTAATTAATATACATAGAAAGAAGGACAGAATCAGACAATCACAATTCTGCAGATATCAAGGTAATGCCTGCTTTAGGCAAGAATCACTAATGAATGCTAAAATGCTAAAATGAATGCTTCCCATTCCAAAACCTCCTGGGTAAAAGTCAGATGGAGAACAGGATATTCTCAAATAGAACAGTCTCAAATTATCTCCCCAGATTACTCATTAATTACTATAGGGAAAAATGGTAACTTTATGGTGAAGAAACCTGGCAGACATCACCTTAACCAAGTGATCAAAGTTAACAAATCGAGACGTTCTCAACTGGCCTGTACCCTTCAAGTATCGATGTCACGAAAGGCTGAGGAATGATTCCAGGTTAAAGGTGTCTAAAAGGACATGACAACCAGATGCAAGACCACGATGCCGGAGTTTTTAAAAGAACTTCCTATAAAGGTCACCTCTTCAGAGAGGCCTTCCCTAACCACTTGATATCTAAAATAACACCCCAGCCCAACCCCTACTCGCCATCACTTTCTGCCTTATTTTTTTCACAGCACTCTGCACGGGGCTTATAGTGCAAACTCCAGACCTAGATTTCATGGTGTTGAAATCTTGTGATTTGGGCAAGTTACTTAAACTTTTGTGTCCATGTTTCTTCATTTAAAAATGAGGACTATAACAGTTCCTACTTCAAAAGATTATTGGCAAGATTAAATGAAATGATACGTGTAAAGCACTTAAAATAGAGCCTGGCACTTAGTAAAACCTCCAAATAAACATTAATTGTTTTTATTACTTGACATTATAATATATATTTATTCATTTAGTATTTGTTTCCCCTTCTAGAATACAAGGCTTACAAAGGCAGGAATTTTGTTTTGGTTTTGTTAGTTTGGTTGGTTGGTTTTTACTAAAGGAGTGTTAGCACGTAGAAGGCACTTAGTAAATAGTTGTGGGATGAATAAATGGGTAAAAAATGAACACTGGATAAGATTTTATTTAAAGTAGAACTTTGCCTGTTATATATGATGTTATTATTCTAAAATGTGAAGTTTATTTTAAGATATAAAAAGAGAAATAATTTTGGAGTTCTTAAAAGGAAAAAAGGTCTAAAGGGTATAAAAGAAAAGGTCAAGATTCTGACATAACTACTGGCAAAAAATAAAAAGGTAGTCACGTTCTCATTCTCTGCAGACAATCTGGTTCTAAATGCCTCAGGAGGGCTTTCAGAGAAACTAAACTATCAACGTGCCTCATTTAATCCTTCGTGTGAGGGCTGCCCCACCTTTATTTAACAACTCTGTACTGCCCAGAGAAGGAAGGAGGAAGAAAAGGTTTCAGAACACACTAGTCCAATGAACTACTCCTTGAAGAAAGGTTCCTTGGTGAAATAGTTTGAGAACCCTGCACACTGTATTCCCCTATTGGGAAGTATCACCATGAGCACTGATTCTCAGAAGTTTTTGCAGTAACCCAAATCCACCGAACCCAGTGTTTCCAAAATTACTTCCTCACGAAACACTTATTTTATAACAATAATTAACATATGATGAAAAACAGTTTGGATATACTATAAAGAGAGTCTATTTTCTGTATGGAATTTTAGAAACGGACCCGAGAGCACTGTCGCCAATGGAGAGAAGAGAGGGACAGTATGGGGATCTCACTAGCAACTTCACAGTAAGGCCTATGCACAGCTGGCCCTACCTGGCACAAATCTGACCAGCCTCATGTCTCAGTGTTTTTCTACACATTCATTACTTTTGCTGCAGCCAAACTCTATTGTCAGATGCTCCTGGAAGTTCTAACTTTATTTATGCTACTACTTCAAAATGAGTCATTAGAGAAACGGATTAATAGGGGTTAGTTCCAACCCAATATTTGAAGCCTGTTTCCTTTTTTTAAAAGTCAACCTCGGGTTTTAGAGTATAGCTTAAAAATACACATGATTTTAGATCCTAGGTAACAATACCAGCTTATTTTAACACCAAAGATTTAGATTTGAGGCTTGGTAGCCATAAGTAAATGTTATTTATATCTTAACCTGCTACATTTATACCTAATGTCCCAAGGTCGGCAAAAGGATCCAGAGTCCGCGGTTTGTTTTGATGGGTGGGAGTACCATGCAACGAGCCTGTTGGGCTGGTGGCAGCTGACTTGCTTCCCATTCCAAAACCTCCTGAAAAAAATAATAAGGTCATTGAAAATGAGTTAGTTGTCCAAGGCTGAATTCTGAAATTCAGAAATCCAGAGCTACTGCTCACCTTGTCTCTAAAGGCAAATTAGGACAGGGTTTGCAAATGTGTTAGGAGTTGCTAGACTTATTTCCCTGACTACTAGGTGAGTAGCGGCCTGGAGCAGAAACAGGGAACAGAGAAACCATACGTCATTTCCTGGCCACCCCTGCAAACTATTACGTCTAGCGTTTATCTCACATGTCACCTGACTTCATTCTTTCCTATGGGATTTGGAGTCAGGCCTGAATTCCGGTTCTGCCACTTCCTAGCTGAGTGACGTTTGGCATGTTGCTTAACTTCAATATTTTCTCGTTGGTTAGATAAAGAAACAGCAACTGCTTTAGAAGGTTCTGTGATAAACATAAAGTGTGTGTGTGTGTGTGTGTGTGTGTGTGTGTGTAACTTGCACAGCATCAGAAAACAATCACACAAGATGGCTCTCAAGAAATACAATACTAGCCATCAGAAAGAGAATTTATTTATTATAGACAAATCCAGCCCCCAAACAAGTCCTTTGTGAAGAAAGAAAACCATTCAGATTATGCAACACCTACTCTATGCCAGAAAATCTCACGTAAGTTATTTCACTTAACTGTGTGGAACAAGAATTAGGAACCCCATTTTACAGATAAGAAAACTGAAGTTAAGACTTGTAAAAAATCCAAGAGCTTCTAAACGGTTGAGTTAGATATAAACCCAGATTTGTCTAACTCAATTTATTGTCAAGGCATTTAGCAAATGAGACTTAGACAAGTTAAATACCATATACCATGCAGCACAACCATGCCATCGAGGGCAATGTGAAAAGCTCCGCCAGACTGTGAGCCTTTAGGAACTTTCTTAGGTGGGCTTAACACTCTGTATGGACTCACTTCATCTTGGGTAAAGGATTATGCTTCGGCAACCGGTTAAGTGTGCACAAAATTAATCTGCTGACCATTACCTGGTTTAGTATGCCAGTCCCAACCCCCTGAAACATCTGGCTGAATGTTCACAGCAGGTGTACTAGAAGCTGCAAATGAGAAGAAAAAGAATCAGGACAACATAGCTCAGAATCCACTTTTCTGTTATACACTACTAAACGTAAGGTAGATAGCTAGTGGGAAGCAGCCGCGTAGCACAGGGAGATCAGCTCGGTGCTTTGTGACCGCCTGGAGGGGTGGGATAGGGAGGGTGGGAGGGAGGGAGACGCAAGAGGGAAGAGATATGGGAACATGTGTATATGTATGGCTGACTCGCTTTGTTATGGAACAGAAACTAACACACCATTGTAAAGCAATTATACTCCAATAAAGATGTAAAAAAAAAAGAATCCACTTTTCTGAATTCACACAGGAAAATGCTCTCCCTCTCATGAGGCCTCATGACCTGTCCAGGTCCCAGGTGATTCAATTCCCCCTCTGAGCGCTCCCCACATTCTGCAACATTGTTATTTCGTGCTTTCATCTATGGTTGCTTACATGAGCACCGGTAGAAGCCATAAACTGTCTCTGTTCCTTCTTTGGCTCACTTTTATTTTACCTCATAACTACACTTTGAATTATAATGGTGCATATGTCTGTCTCCAATAAACTGTGAGTTTCTGTGAACTGTGTAACTGTGAAAATTATATTATTCATCTTTGTGTGTCCCATCTCTACACTTAACACAAAGTCGGCTGGCAATTAAAAATAGTGAAATGAAACTTAAACTCAATTTGCCTTGAATTGGCATTAACAAGTGTACGAGAGGCACGGGCAACTTAGAACTGAAATTTTGTTTTCTCCTCCGCTGTGACATGAATGGAGAATGATGAGTCAATCAGAACATGTACTGGGGACTGACTAGACACCACCCACCATGCTGGTGTCAGGTACGTACATACTGTCATTCAAAAAAAAACTCACTGCAGCTTCAAAATTGATCATTCTGACCCTTCTCGAAGTTCCAAATGTAGAATTTAAAAGAAATGTTCAGCTAAAGAGAATGGGATATATTAGAGAAGTACACACTGGTAGAGTAAGTTTTTTTCTACATCTATAAAATTCAAATAAGAAATAGGATGCCGTAAGACAGAATTTCTTTCTAAGACTCTTCTAGGTTCTGTTCATTAAATCAGTGAGTACAACACAAATACTAAAATAACTTTGCAAGTAGGATTTAAGATACAACACACACTCCCCCACTGCCACCAAAAGGATCATCAAAGGACCAAGATTAGCTTTACCAAGCCTTACATTTACCTGTTTTGTTTGCTTAGTACGAACGAAGACATTGTGTACCTTCCCATCATTGAGTTAAACAGAACATGCCATTATCAAAAATAACAGTTCTCCCCTTTTAGCTCTCCCCTTCCCTTTTTCCATACTAATCCATGAAAACTGAGGTGGAAACTAGACAATTTTACTAACATTTGCTCTTTGATTTCCTGTAAACTCTGACCTTAGTCTTACATCTAACTAGGATGCAGAACTAGGAATTAGTACTTCAACCTTATTACTAATCAAACCCTCAAATCCTTACCACCTACCACACATAAGGCACCACACTAGAGAACAGGGAGCTTAAGGACACAGTACCTCTCCTTAAGAAACTTAAAATCTGTTGGAGAGAAAGGAATAAACAAATGAACCAGTAATTACCCAATATTTTAAACTTCTATTTTGCCTTTTATTATGGTTACTTGTTTAGTTTTTCTTCTCAAATTGTGCCCCAAATGATTATTCTCTTCAGAGTAGATATTCAATAAATATTTGTAAAACTCAAAGGCAATATTTCTTGATTCTCAGAAGAGATTGACGGTGCCTTGTAGAAATCCAAGGTGGGCAATCTGACCTCCCAATATGACACCTGAGTCTCACCTGTATATGAAGAGGATGTGACTGACCCACTAACAGTGGAGTAATTCCCTTCTCATCAAGGATAGTGGAAAATTCTTTCACTCACCAGCATGGCACAGATCAAAATAAGAAGTGTAGCCACAAAACGAAGGAGTGCTAACTGTCTGAAACTGAGCTATAAACGTCTTCCAACATGCTCACAAGACAGAACTGAGTCCACTACTGCCATGCCGAAGTATGAACATCCATACCCATGGGACATAAAAGGTAGTACTCATATGAAAACAGTAAATTCAAAGTATTAAAGTCAGGAAAATATATAACCTTACTAACATTATCATTATGCATCGAAGAGACTTAGATAGGAAAAAGTTACAATTCATTTTATATTTATATATTATATGGAAAGACAGATAGATAAAACCTACCGTGTGCCAATAGCTCTTCTAGGCACTACAGAAACATTCATAAACAAAACGAACAAAAACCCCTGCCTTTGTGAGCTCATGTTCTAGTGGGGAGAGAAAGACAACAAAAATAAACAACACATGAGTAAATTATTGAGTATATTAAAGTTGGCAAGTACAACGGAAAGGAAAATGCAGAGAAGCAGGAGGATGGGTTTTAATGTGAAATGGGGCAGTCAGAGTAAACCCCATCGAGAAGCTGACAGCTGAGTAAAGACCAAAGAGGTGAAGGAATTAGCTATGCCGATGTCTTGGGAAGAGGGGACACCAGTGCAACAACAGAGAGGCCAGTGTGGCTGGAATGGAGTGAGCAAGAGGGACAGAATGGGGAAGGAGGTCACAGCCCTGGGTGCTGGAGCACAAAGGGCCTACATAGGCCATTTCAAGGACTTTGGCTTCCATGCTGATTGAGGCACGGAGATTTTGAGCAATGGCGTAACCTACACTTCAAACAAGTGAACAAAAACAACAGCTTTAACCTAGCTGCCTGCGTCTTGCCTCTCAGGGTAGCCAACTTCCAGTCAGGAGATTCTTTTAAGCGGGCACTACTCAAAGGTCAGAGGTGAATTTCTTGTATGTTGTCCTGTGGACCCGCTTCAAATAGTTTGAGATTTAAGACCAACAGGAAATCACCCATAAAGGTTGTTCTTGGACTGCTTTCTCCTTTTCGGTCGTTACAGTTTGACCAGTGCTGCACAACTCATCTTCCTTTTGCATTTGTATGGCTTCCATGAAGTCAAGCTGATGACTGGACCGCATTCTCCAAGGGGACTCAGGGTGCCTTCAACAACAAATACATCGTCCTCTAGGTTGAGGCCAATGATGTTCAATATCCTTCAACATCAGGAATGAGCTTCAGTTTTCCAGCTCAAAGTCATCTGTCCTTCACTGAAGAGCTTTGGTTTTAATCAGTGTTACCTAAGCGATACCTTTTCGCTCTTACAAATGGATGTGATTACGATTCTTTCTACACAACCTAAGTCTCTAACACAGAAATATAATGTGGGCCATGTATAATTTAAAACTTTTCTAGTAGTGACATTAAGAAAGGTAAAAAGACACTAGTAAAATTAATTTTAACAAAATATTTTATTTAACCCAATATATTCAAAAAATTAAATCAAGTGACCAATATAAAAATATTAATAAGATATTCTACTTTTTTTTGTACTGAGTTTTGAAATCTGGTATGCACTTTACACTTAGAGTGCATTTCAAATCAGACTGGCCACATCTCCAGTGCTCAAAAGCCACGTGTGGTTAGTGGCTTCATATTAGAGCTAGTCTAAGATACAAGGATATTGTATTCTAAACTGTTCTGTGGAATACTAATTTTGTGAAATGCCCATCGTATCACCTTTTATTAACCTAGCACTCATTTTTTCACATTTCAAAGACTTCAACTAGTATGCACCTTCCAATCAACTAAAAGTGGCAGTGTTTTTTCTTCTTTCTTAATAGTACATAAAACAAAGAAATGTGCTACAATTAATGATGTCCTATAATTCTGTGCATGTAGCTCTAATGTAAAAAAAAAAAAAATTCCAAATTAAATTTTAGGAAAGCTGAGTAAAACAAAGTTAAGTAGACTTCTTTACTGTAAAATATCTCAGAGCTTTTAATATGTTAATGTGAACAGTTAATTTTCAAAAGAGAGATGCATTATGTAGCTTTCCAAAAAAACAAAAACCAGAAAAACCCCACCTACAGGGTGCTTTTATATCTGAGCACCTCCTGCTATCTGTGGAAAACCATGCTCCACTGAACACAATATAAAATACTTCCTTACCATGCACTGTAGGTGAAGGGCTTCTTGTAGGCTGAAGAAAGGGGTCACTGGAAGCACTGGCTGTATTCAGAAAAGAACCCAGCAAATCCTGACCTGATGGTTTAGCAGGTGCTCCAAATGGGTCAAAGGTGGCACCTAGAAAACAACAGGAGAAAGGTATTTCTCTGTCCTATGAGTTCACCCATTCAACAACTACTGAAGAGCTGTCACTCTTACAAGGCTGTAGGCCAAATACTTGAAAAATCAGGATGATGCCTGCCTCACAGGCTGTTCTACAGACCCATCCTATCCTTATAACTTCCTCCAGGGTTAACAATGGATCCCAAGGATTTCTGACCACACATGAATAATCCCTTCTTTGTGGACAAAGGAGAACTCTGGATTTACCTGTTGGATGAACCATAAACACTATAAGCAAGGGCCCCTTGGGCCTTTGGGCGTCTTAATAACATAAAATAAGTCAGCCAAGCTTACAGACTAATAGATGAGTGGTGAAACAATGCCTGGACCATAGGAGATACCCAATGAATGCACTGTGCTCATATTCAGTGAATTCGTGGACCAAAACCAGGCGGGGGGCCCTGCTATTAAGGTGAACAATAGAAAACCTCACTGACCAGGTTTTGTTTAGTTTTGTTTGTGCTTAGTGGTCTCTGGCTCACTGAAAGTTAAAAAGGGAAGAAACTGAGCATGACAAAAACTGAACTCTTATCATACCTTGTCCTGTGAAGCTAAAATATTTCTGAAACATTGCCTGTCAACAACTTGCCAGAAACTAGATGCAGATGTAGTGAAATGAGAAAAAGTTTGTGAGTGAACCAAGGATACTACAACAAAGTGGCAGCTGAGGTTTCTAGCAAAAATGCAATAATATTGATACTGTATCATTTCTTCAGGGTTTACCGTTGTCTTTCATAAAGAATACCTCAGCTGATCCTTAATATCTCCCTGTCAGATAGAAGCGATATTATCTTCATTCCACAGACAACAAAACTGAGGTTCAGAGAGCCAAGTTTCTTGCCCAACGTCAAGCAAATGATAAGGCTGGACTCGTGTTCAAGTTTTCTGACTCCAAATTCCAGGAATTTCCCAAAGGCATCTCACATTCCTCACAGGTGTGAAGTGAATGTGATGAAAACCACGCAGAGTGGCACGTATATAACTGGGCTTTAATTTCTCATTATTGGTCAAGGGACAAAATTCCCTTTAGCTCCCTGTAGTAAGATGTCACTTCCTAATTTGTAAGTATCAAGCTAATGGGCTCTTTCTGGAGTGAGAGTGACCTATTCTAGGAATAGACAACTAGAATCAAACAAGTTAATGAATAAATTCCACTCTCAAAACCCAGGTAGGATATATGATTTAATATGTGTTCAGCTATGACTTCACTGGCATAATGCTCTCCTAATATCTGCTAGGCAGCAGATGAGCCTTGTGTAGCAGCAATGAATCAATGATATGTCAGGCACTCTGTTACATGATGTATATCCCTTACCTCATTTAAGACTTACAAAACTTTATCCCTTCTATAAAATGAGAATACTGAGATTTATAGAGTAACTGTAAGAGGACATTGGGTTAATTCTTCTACACCTAAGTTTGAAGTCAACCAGTAGAGGATGCTAAAATCTTTTCACTATTACTTGGTATACTTTTAATATCAACTTATGTTAAATTAGCAACATTCTCTAATAACTAAAAGTGAACTTCCCAACACAAGACAAGAGCTAAAATTTAGTCTTTACAACAATGCTGATAGGTAAGTATTTCCCCATTTTACAGCTAAGAAGATTAAGGTTTTTTTAATAAGCCTACACAAATAGGTAAGTGTCAGTCCTGACATTCAAATCCAAGCCTTTAACTCTGGACTCAGTGTTCTTTCTACTTCCTCTTGGAGGACAGAATACCTGAGTTCCAGATCTGGATTGGCACTAATCAGCTGTGTATCCTTTGACAAGTCAATTAATACAGCTGGCCTCAATTTCATTGTCTATAACCTGAGGCACAGATTTACCTAATGTCTGAAAGGTCCCCTCTAGATCTGACTCTGGAACATAACTACCTGCCTGGGACTATGATGAATTAAATCAGTGAAAGTCACATAAGGTACACGGTCTTAAAAACACGACCATTGAGTACTATGCTATCTTGGATCCCGGGGACTTCTTTTCCTGACAGAGCTTTTGTTCACTGTGGTGAGTAAGAACTGCTGAAGGGTAGAGGAAATGGCCTGGGATTCAGGGCACCTGGCTCCACACTGCGGCTCCATCAATAACTAATGTAGGAACGTGAGCCTCAGCATCTACAGTCCATGATTCTGAAACTCACTCATGTAAAGAATGGCTCCAGTTGAACCACCATAAATCAAGACCAGCCCAAAGCCTTCTGAGAAGTGAAGGATGATCCTGGGAAAGAAAGTTCCTAAAGGTTACCACATGCCTGGAGAGTGGAGACACTCCTCTTTACTCTTCCTAATGTGATGTCCTCTTGGTTAATGGGGGATGATAACAAGGGCGGCTAGGTCTTTAGAAGCTATAATGGACCTCTGCTTACCCAACTCTACTGTCTTGCAAATGTTAAAGAACGGTGGATGACCAGTCACAGAAAGGGTTGAGTCTGTGGCAATGAGCAGAGTGAAGCTGACTGAGCCTCATGGGGCTCAGACTCTGTATCTGGCACCAACTGCTCTGCTCCGCCAGCTGTGCTGCTGGCAGCAGTCCCTTAAATATATCTTGAAGTAAGCAAGTACTTCTCTGCACAGCCAAAGTGTATTCAGAAAACTACAATTCCAGGAAGGCATTACAGGAAAACTGAGGGAAAGCTCTGGAGTCAAATGGCCTGGTTTTGGACCCTAGGACTAGCTGTATAAAAGTATGCTACTAATTTGACCCTAAGCCTCTATTTCCTCAACTATAAAATGGAGATAATAGCACCTATTTACTGTGTTTTTATAAAGATTGAATTTATGGTTAGTGTCAAACTCCATGTTTGGCAAATAGTAAGTAGCCCACAAATAGTACCTGTTATTATTAACAACAATTCATCAATTTACATCTCCGAGCAGAAATAACTAAAGCAGCTCAGGGACTAAAGCCCTGAACAAAAAGTTAAAGTAAGGGTGACAAGTTCAAATATTCATTCTTAGACTGTCCTACCAAAATGGACACTATTTCTATTTCCTCTTGTGGTCCCCACTGAGATGAAGATACAGACCTTTTGGGGACTACTAGGGAGATCAGAGAAGTCTAGATTATTAGGAAAGTTCGATTCCACCTGCTTGGCCCAAAAGTTATAATTCAACACTGAGAGGTACAGCGCAACATGAAAAAAAAATTACCTTCTCCTACTCTCAGTGTTGGAGACGCAGAGGTGGAGGCGGTGGACCGGCGCGGTGTTGACTGGGTAGACGTAGGTCCACTCGGATGAAACACGTCGTCCACCCCTGACTGTCCAGCCCGGGCAGGGCCGGCTGCACCTCCACCCCCAAACAGGTCACTCAGAAGTTCGGAATTGGTGGGAGGAGCCGCCGGTGAAGAGAAGTTCTTACTCACTGCAGACCCTTCTAGACCCAGAAGGTCCACGTCCTCAGTGGGTGGAGGGGCAGCTGGCTCCTGCTGCTTTTTGCTGGGCTTCCTGGCTCCATGAGGTTTGTCGCCATTGGCATTGCCATGTGGACTGGAAAGGGTCAGAAGTTCATCATCCGACTGCTCACTTTCCTGATTCACTAGGGCAGCGTGGTCCTCCTCACAGAATGATTTCTCCGATTTCTGATCTAAGGAAGGCCATTGTGCCAGGAAACAGTTAGTTACCAGCCACGGCATTATTGCTTTATGTTAGAGTCTATGTACATAACTTCAGAAAGAGAGAAAGAGAAGCCTGAAAAACACACAATGCTTTTAGACCCTTACCAATGGAAAACCTGGATGTATTTCACATTACATTCAATGACTACTTGTTGAGCATCTGAGAGGCAGTATAGCATAGGAGTGAAGAGCAAGAACTCTAGAATCAGCCTGAGTTTGAATCTCATCTCTGCTACTTACTGGCTCTGTGACACTGAGAAAGTGACTTTACTTCTCTGTGCCTTGGGTTTTCTCCTCAGCAAAATGGGAGTAATAAATAGAACCTAGCTCACATCGACTATTGTGAAAATTACATGAGATGATATATGGAAAGTGCTCAGATCAATAGGAAGTAGTACTTAAGTGGTTTTTATTATTTTTTAAAATTACTACTATCATCATCATCTTCTTCTTTTTCCCAGCACTATGCTCGGGGCTTTGAAAAAAACATTATATCCTAGTCCTCTGCTGCCTCCTCTCACTTTTTCTTCTCCATGTGGCCTGCAGCCAAAAGCAAGGTCTTTCTCCCACAGTCTGGAGCAGAAGTGAAGCCCACACCTGATAAGTGAATAGAGGGAACGGCTCTGCTTAGGATGGTCCTTACACCAACCTAGGAGGAGATCCTTTCTGCATAAAATGGGGCCTCTTCTGGGGAAGGAATGGAGAGGCTGGTGAGTGACTTTCCAGGCCCTCCTTGAAACAGAGCCCTCTTTCTAACTCTGTTACTTACTGTCAGATGGACCCACGTTCCAAATCAAGTACAGATCCACATCCCTCATCCCCAATTCTGAAATGCAAAAAGCTGTGAAAAAGGAAAGGTTTCCCTAAACTGGTGGAAAAATCTGACTGGGACTGACATGAAAGTTAGTTATAGTCTTCATTGATTTCACTCAGGGTTATGAGTTATGTTTCACTACAGACATTTTCACATGTTTGATAACACATTGTCTGAGATGCCACTGGGGGTTCTAAGTAATCTGCAGTTTATGTACCGTATCATCTTTCTAACTTGCAAAAAATTCTGCATTCCTAAACCCATCTGGCTCTGCTGGGTTCAGATAAAAGATTGTGCATATGTGCTTAACCTATTTTATAGCCTGATAAGAATGATTTCTAAATTACTTACTAAAATAGCAATGGAGAGTAAAAGTAAAGTTTTCTTAAAAGCCTTTATGTGAGGAAGAAAGATATAGGTGAAACTAAGAGGGGGTTGGGAAATCTACCTGCTATCTAGATTTCACTGGGGTTTTCCAATTTTTAAAATGTTATTGGTCCCATTTCTCAGTAGAAAATTCTGAAAGCAAGACTTTGATTCAAAGGAATGCTATGAACAATTTTTTTATCAAACATGGAAAACTCTGTGTAGGCAATGGGAATCCTGTCTTATGTTTACATGGCAAAGGAAGGTCAATCAAGAGGATTGTAAGTACACTATCACCAAAGCCAGTTTCCTACCCTTTTCTTAAGAAAGTCCTTACCATGGAATTCTACATCGAACTTTGCAGTTAACCTCAGCAAACTCTAAAACAAGGATGGCGAATGGGTATCGAGCAGAATGCCAAGGCTAGTCTACTAACGGTAGTAGTCTGAAGTGTCACATCGGGAAGGATTCTAAACACATCTCCAGGTTTGGCAAAAAAGGATATTGTGATCGAGCCCAATTTCTGCCAAGGTTGTTAAAGCAAGTAGCGGAGATATGTAGGCAAAGTTTTGCCTTCCCTGTCCCAGGGGAAGCTCACCTCTGCCCTGCTGGTGGTTAGAGCCCTGGGTGGGGTGGGTGGAGTAGTGTGCCAGATTCTATATTTTTAAGGGCAGGAGATAGAGTCCTTTGTTAATTTCTTTGTGTGTCAGCAGTGTAAAGGGAGATCCTAGAAAATATCATGATTATTCATAAATCCAGGAAAGATGTGATCCAAAACACTGCATAGACAGAAAAGATGAAGTTCAGCTTAACATGGCCTTTGGCATCAATCTAAGAGCATCCATGGAGTTCAAAGCAGGGAAGCTCCTGATTTGGAAAAGGAATGAGCAGGAAGAATGTGAAACAAAGAAGACCCTAGATGGATGACTTCTAAATGCTGCTTTACTTTAGGCTGCTTCGAGGACGCATCCTCTTTATATATACAAGAACCACATAACTTAACCATGTAACTTGGAAGAAATGCTTAGAAGTACCTTGCCAACAGAGAGTGGAAAAGAAGCCGCCTTGCCCAAAATGTCTGGGGTTGTCTGGAGGGATGTCTATTGGAGCCTGTCCTATAAGACAAAAGACATCAAGGAAGCACAGGAAATAAATCAATGTGAGAAATCACACAGAGGCTTCGTCCTGAAAACAAAACCACCAGGTGACTCATACCTCCTAAGACCAGAGTATCTTGATGCTCCTGGTGAGAAGAGAAGAGGATGCTAGGGTTGACATCTTTTGTGCAGTAATGTTCCCATGGGGGGGTTAAGTCTATCACTTTGTCATGGGGCTGTAGTTCCACATCCAGAGTCACCTGAAATAGCTGAGGATATTTTTCTGGTACATCACATGCATCCAACTCAGGCCTAAATAGGGATTTCAAAGAATAAGATCAGTGAAAAACAATGGAACCAGTATGATGTTCGGCACAGAAACCATTGTAGATTGATTCTTAGTTTCACTCTGAGACGCATTTCTAGGGAAAAATCAACCATTAACCAGATGAGAGACTTTACTTTTCTGAGTCTCAGTTTCCTTATCTAGAGAAAAGAGGAAAATAATGCCTACCCATAGAATTTAAATACTACTGCACGTGAAAGCATTCTAGACAGCAGGGTGGATATATCCAGACAGTAAGCACTGGCAGGACCAAATCAGTTGTTAAAATAGTGAAATAAGCCCAGAGCTACCACCTTGAGCTCTTGAATGTCTACTCCTAAGCTGACCCCAGCAACTCCCACCTATCACCCCACCTTCAGCCACTCCCTTGAGTTCTCTAGGCCACACTTTAACAATAGCAACTAAGGGTGCTATAATATTTGGTGCAGGGGGTCCCCCAGGACCCTGCTTCAGTGCTGTGGCCTGGCATCCATTCTGACTGGTCATTGCTCATATCATACTGCTGATTCCACTGCCTTCCATGTTGCAAAACACAAAGGGATACACAGACGCAAAGGATCACGGTATTGAAACTCTGTTCCCTCTTTGTTCACTCTTGTTCCCTCAGATGGTATTTTAGACCTTGCAATTTGAAGTCTGATCCACTTGTGTTTAGGACAAATCACACCCAACTGAAAGTTATAAAATGCAACCAGCCTCTGTATGTTGCTAAGCCACACGCTACAGCCCTGAAGCACAGGATTTGGGGGGAAGCTGCAGCATGGCACTAAGGAGCCTTTCGCACTTGACTCCTAGCATTTCACAGCTGCTTGGATTGAAAAGGGATTTTGGCCCAAGTAGCACTCACTTGGTGAACTTTAAAACTGTTGTGTCCAGTGGAATGAATCCAGTATGAAACTGAAGCTGGAATATCTGAGTGTTGGTCACCTAAAAATACAAGAGAAGCACATTACAATCAACCACTGAAAAGGGAATCAGATCCAAAGATTATGTTTGGGGGAGTCATACACCATCAACTGTTTCTATAGCGTCTTTGTTTTCTATGAATATTAAACAACCTCCTCATTTGGAGCTGACCCAGGTTCATTTCTAGCCTCCCCTCTCCACGAACTCTGCCTTGGCAAGCCATTCCTTTATCTGCTAATGCCCTATGTTCTTACACCTTGCAATACTTTGACTCATCCCATTCCTTCTGTCTAGGATGCCCCTGCTCCAACCTCATGAACTCATCCTTCAAGGACCACCTTGAAAGGTCACATCCTCTGTAGCCTTTCTGAACCACCACTGGATAAAACAAACTGCTCCCATTATGACATTTCATCCTACCTCTACAATGGTAGTGGATATTTGTACATGTGTGAATTTCACCTGAGCTCCTTAAAGGCAGAGATACAGTTTTACTCTTGTCAATCCTAAACCCCTAGGCAATGACTGGCACGGAGTATGTACTTAGCAAATATTTAATGAATTAAAATACAATTACTTGCTATGAACATTAGGGTGCATATACCTTTTCAAATTAGTGTTTTCATTTTCTTCAGATAGATACCCAGGAGTGAAATTGCAGGATCATGTGGTAGTTCTACTTTTAATTTGGGCAAGGGGGCGGGGGGACTCCATACTGTTTTCCATATTGGTGTAGCAATTTACATCCCCCCCAACAGTGTACTAGGGTGCCCTTTCCTCCACACCTTTGCCATAATAACACTTGTTATTCCTTGTCTTTTTGATAATAGCCATTCTGATGGGTGTGAGGTGATAACTCACTGTGGTTTTGATTTGCATTTCCCTGATGATTAGTGATGTTGAGCATCTTTGCATGTGTCTGTTGGCCATCTGTATGTCTTCTTTGGGAAAAAAGGCCTATTTAGGTCTTCTGCCCATTTTTAAATTGTGTTTTTTGTTTGTTTGTTTGTTTTTTAACATTGAGTTCATAGCAGCATTATTCACAACAGCCAAGATATGGAAGCAACCTAAGGGCTCACTGACAGATGAATGGATAAAGAAGATGTAATATATGGTTATTACTCAGCCATAAAAAAGAACGAAATCTTGCCACTTGCAACACAATGCATAGACCTGGAGGGTGTTATACCTAGTGAAGTAAGTCAGACAGAGGTAAATACTGTATGCTTTACTTATATGTGGACTCTGAAAACAAAACAAATGAACAAACATAACAAAACAGAAACAGACTCACAGACACATGGAACGAACTAGTGGTTGTCACAGGGGAGAAGGGTGAAATAGGTGAAGGGGATTAAGAGGCACAAATTACCAGTTATAAAATAAATAAGTCACCTGCCCATTTTTAACTGGGTTGTCTGTTTTTTTGATATTAAGCTCCATGAGCTGTTTGTATATTTTGGAGATTTATCCTTTGTCCATTGCTTCATTTGCAAATATTTTCTCCCACTCTGAGGTTGTCTTTTCATCTTGTTTATGGTTTCCTTTGCTGTGCAAAAGCTTTTAAATTTCATTAGGTCCCATTTGTTTATTTTTGGTTTTATTTTCATTACCCTAGGATGCGGGTCAAAAAAGATCTTGCTGTGGTTTACGACAAAGAGCGTTTTTCCTACATTTTCCTCTAAGAGTTTTATAGCGTCCAGTCTTACATTTAGGTCTTTAATCCATTTGGAGTTTATTTTTGTGTATGCTGTTAGGGAGTGTTCTAATTTGATTCTTTTACATGTAGGTGTCCAGTTTTCCCAGCACCACTTATTGAAGAGGTTGTCTTTTCTCCATTGTATATTCTGGCCTCCTTTGTCATAAATTAGGTGACTATATGTCCGTGGGTTTATCCCTGGGCTTTCTATCCTGTACCACTGATCTATATTTCTGGTTTTGAACCTATTTGTAGGGCAGGAATAGAGACGTAGATGTAGAGAACGGACATGTGGACATGGGCAGGGGAAGAGGAGGGTGAGATGAATTGAGAGACTGGGTTTAACAAACCACTACATGTGTAAAATAGACAGCTAGTGGGAACCTGCTGTATAGCACAGGGAGATCAGCTCGGTGCTCTGTGACAACCTAGATGGGTGGGATGGTGGGGGGTGGGAGGGAGGTCCAAGAGGGAGGGGATATATGTATACATACAGCTGATTCACTTCATTGTACAGCAGAAACTAACACAACACTGTAAAGCAATTATACTCCAATAAAAAATAAATAAATAAGTCACAAGGATGTAATGTATAGTACAGGGAATATAGTCAATATTTTATAATAACTCTGTATGGTGTGTAATCTATAAAAATAATGAATCACTATGTTGTACACTTGAAACTAATGTAACATTTTAAGTCAACTGTACTTCAATAAATAAAATTTTTTTAAATGCAATTACCTGTAGCGTTATTTGTGATATCCAAACGGTGGCAATAACGTAAATGTTCATCAAATGATGAAGAGATTAATAAAAGCTATATAACCGTACAATGGAATATTATCTGGGTATATAAAGAAGTACTGATATAGGCTACAACATGGATGAACCTTGAAAACATTGGGCTAAGTGAAAGAAGCCAGTCACAAAAGACCGCACATTGTATGATTCCATTTACATGAAATGTCCAACGTAGGCAAATCCATAGAAACAGAAAGTAGATTCCTGGTTGCCTAGGGAATGGAGGAGGAGGAATGGACAGTGGCTGCTAAGAGGTGTAGAGTTTCTTTCGTGGGTGTTGAAAATGTTTGGGAATTAGCGGTGCTGCACAACTCTTTGAAAATATTAAAAATAACTGTACACTTCAAAAGGGTGAATTTTATGTTATGTAAATTCTATCTCAATTTAAAAATTGAAAAAGTATGATTACTTAATCCCACATCCTCAATAGAAATATCTCCTCTCACCCCGATCCAAATAGGGCACTATAAAAAAGGCACAAGTTTCTAAAGGGCAAGGTTTGCTCTTTAGTCCTTGGGCTTCCATCTTCTGGCAAAACCATCTGGGGATCTTCCCAGACTGGGGCAGGAACCGGTGTCCCCTGCATCGGCAGGCGGACTCTCAACCACTGCGTCACCAGGGAAGCCCTGCAGTTTTCTTTTTTTTATTGAAGTATAGTTGCTTTACAATGTTGTGTCAGTTTCTGCTGCACAGCAAAGTGATTCAGTTATACATATTTATACATTCTTTTTTAATATTCTTTTCCATTATGGTTTATCACAGGATACTGAACATAGTTCCCTGTGCTATACAGTAGGACTTTGTTGTTTATCCATTCTATAATAGAATAGTTTGCTTCTGCTAATCCCAAACTCCCAATCCATCCCTCCCCCACCTCCCTCCCCCTTGGCAACCACAAGTCTATTTGCTATGTCTGTGAGTCTATTTCTGTCTCTTAGATAAGTTCATTTGTGTCATATTTTAGACTCCATATAAAAGTAATATCATATGGTATTTGTCTTTCTCTTCCTGGCTTACTTCATTTAGTATGATCATCTCTAAGTTCATCCATGTTGCTGCAAATGGCATTATTTCATTCTTTTTTATGGCTGAGTAGTATTCCATTATATATATATATAATCGAATTTTTATATATATATTTATATATACATATATACACCACATTTTCTTTTTCTTTTTCTTTTTTCTCTCTGAATTGGGTCTTCGTTGCTGTGCGTGGGCTTTCTCTAGTTGTGGCAAGAGTGGGGGCTACTCTTCGTTGTGGTGCGTGGGCTTCTCATTTGCGGTGGCTTCTCTTGTTGCGGAGCACAGGCTCTAGGCGCGCGGGCTTCAGTAGCTATGGCACGCGGGCTCAGTAGTTGCAGCATGTGGGCCCTAAAGTGCAGACTCAGTAGTTGTGGTGCACAGGCTTAGTTGCTCCGCAGCATGTGGGATCTTCCCACACCAGGGATCGAGCCCGTGTCCCCTGCATTGGCAGGGGGAGTCTTAACCACTGTGCCACCAGGGAAGTCCCTCTACCACATTTTCTTTATCCATTCATCTGCTGATGGACATTTAGGTTGTTTCCAAAGGTAATCTTTAAATGTTTTTTCTGATTCTAAAACCAGAAGTCACTCAAGCCCAAAGTGAGGTACACTCCTATTAAAGGATCAGCTGAGCTTATATCATAATTCTTTCTGAAACCATACCTTAGCCTGTAGCCGGCTTCCAATGGTGGACCTCAAGTGATACATGGAAACAACCACATCTCCTTGCACAGTGATGCTCAAGGGAATGAAGATTTTTCCATCTTGGACACGGTACTCTCTTTAAACAGAGACAAAAGCATACACTGAGAGAGAGTCTAATCTGAAACAATAACACAGGTATACAGGCAGTCTTCTGTGGCTCTGGCCAAGGCACCTGTTGGCCCAGGCCTGAACCCAGGAACCATTTCTTATCTTAAGCAAAGTCAGGAGCACAGCAAGTGCCAACTGGATGCAAACTGGTTCTGCCACAGGATGCCACTGGTCTTATGCCAGATCCTCTCTCTCGAACCCATCCTGATTTCTAGATAAATCAATTGCCCATTAGCAGAAAACGTTTTCCCCAAATACATGTAGCCCTGATGTATTTACCTTGCCCTAACTGTAAATTTATGATAAAAACAGAGAGAGAACAAAGAAGTCTAACTGAGATCAATATAGAAACAGCAATGAGATGCTCTGTGAGTATCTCATATACCAATTTTGAAATTCAATCTATTTCCAATCAATTTCATTTTCTGTTATCATCTAGTCCCTTCTTCCATATCTCCCACCACCTCCCACTGGTACTTGCTCTTTATTATAGATTCTATAACTTTTTAATTATATGAGCATCTACCTAGTTGCTCACCTAGAAACCTCATTCGTTCCTGATTCTTCCATTATCATCACCAATTCTTATCAAGGTCATCTCCTTCTTAAGTGTCCAGGTCTTCTGCCCTACACCACTGTCTGAACCCTTATTATAGCTCATGTTAGTCCCTTAGTTTGTATCACCATTTGAAGGGGGGCTACGGCATCCCTTGATTTAATTGTGCTTTTCTATGATTACCACCTATATTGAACACTTTTTTAAAATATCAGGCATTTCATAATGTAGTCCTCAAAGGAAGAATAGGATCCAACTTACACAGGAATGGAGCAGTTCACAAGAAGAAATGAAGAAAAGTATCATGACTTACTTCATTCGTTCAAAATCTGCACAAGTTGTATATATTTTGGTTTCTCCAATCAGTACATCACAGTAAGGGCGACATCCATTTCTCTGTTTGTTGAAAAAAGGAACTGGACTGACAGTGATCGACTTAATAGTGAGAGGCTTGAAGTGAGGGCGGTAGGGTTTGTCTGCTAGGAGGTCACACATGTAGCCCAGGTACCTAAAACACAAGACAGACATTCTGTTGGTGCGACCACAGCAGAAGAAATAAGCAGTCGGTTTGCTAGAACGTTTGCTCTCATAAATTATTAACCTACAATAAAAACTTACTGTGTTAATTCTTTAAACATTAACTGGCAAGAGAGAATGCTGCCATAACTTAGGACAGCTTTTATCTAGTGACACTGCTGTACTTCCCCCTGAAGAGCTGACAAAGGGGTATTTATTAAATGAAAAAGCTTATGGGCATTTTACACTAGCTCAATATTTGATCTAGCAGATTAAATTTATCAGTTAAGGGCTAGCTTTAGAAAAAATATCAGAATTTATCATCCGACGCAGTTTTAACCCAAGAGGAAGTAAGGAGATGCAGTTTAAATAAGAGAAAGAAGAAACTGTGCCCAAAGAGAGAAGACAATACATCGATTATATAAAAAGGTTTTTCCCCTTTTTTGGGGACATGATACAAATTAGACCATGTCTGCGCCAACCCTGCATCTAGCTGACTTTACCTCCTGTGGGATGGCGAAAGTCCGATTCCTGGTCGCTTCGCGTAGAGTAATCGAACAGCTGGGCCAGGAGTAGAGTAGAGATTACAGAAAATGAACATAGCACCAACCAGAATTGATGATGCTGCCCGTCCATCCTATCAAAGAAAATGTATAAACTTGTCATAAACATGGGTCGGTCAGGCACTCAACACTGAGAGTGGCTGGTACTTGCAATTAAAAGAAAGAGGTGAAGGGTGGGGAGTCTGGGCGTGGCGTGTGGAGGACAGAAATCTTAACTACATGTGCCTGTCAGTTCAAAACTGTTCACCTGAAAACCCAAATCTATCCCAGCTATTTAAATCACAAAGCAGCAAGGGAAGACGGATTCTTAGGATACAACTGACTCTCTGCTAACCTAAGAAACCCAGCAATATAAATTAGATTTGTACATATTTACTGAAAAATAATCTAGTTTTCAAAGTAACTTTGGACTTGTAGGATCAGAATAGTTGAGGTCTCTCAGTTTAGGGTGAAGGTAAAGAGTTCTCAGGTTAGGCAAATACTGCTTTTTGGAATATGCGATGTGTGTATTTTACCCAAAGTTATGTTCCTAGATGGATATAAAATAAAGAAGCTTCACCTGATTCAACCGCACTCAGTAAAGGAATGCACGCGATGACATTCCTGACAGATGGTAAGCAGCTTCTTCTAGAAAACTTTAAGTGACAAGGAGCATCCTGCTTCTGGACGGACTTCACAAAGTTCTTCCTTATACTTGAACGTGCTGAGTTGCAGTCTATTCCACTCAACGATCCTCATTCTTCCTTCTCTCTGGACAAAGTGTAAACCTACTCCTTTCTCCCTGGGACAACCCTTCACATATCTGAAATACTGTCCCTTTCCATCAACTTTTCTATTTTCCAGGTTGAAAACATACCCAATCTGTGATAATTTTATGTCACAACTTGATTGGACTAAGAGATGCCCGAAGAGCTGGTAGAACATTATTTCTGGGTGTGTCTGCAAGGGCGTTTCTGGAAGAGATCAGCATTTGAATCAGTAGACTGAGCGGAGATTCACCCTCACCAAAGTGGGCTGGCATCATCCAACCTGCTGAGGGTCCAAATAGAACAAAAAGGCAAAGGAAGGGAGAATTCTCTTTGTCTTCTTGAGCTGGGACCCCCATCTTCTCCCTGTTCTTGGACATCGGAGCTCTTGGCTTTCAGACCTACACCAGCGGCTCCCTTGGTTCTCAGGACTTCAAACATGGACTAAATGTTACCACTGGCTTTCCTGGTTCTCCATCTTGCAGGAGGCAGATTGTGGGACTTCTAGGCCTCCAGAATCACTTGAGCCAATTCCTATAATAAACCTCCTCTTACATATGTATCTCTACACATATCCTGTCAGTTCTGTTTCTCTGGAGAACGCTACTACACAATCCCTTCAATTCTTCCTCATTTGATGTTCCATTTTAAGAGACATCATCATTCAGTGGACTTCCTCTTAACAGACTCCAGTTTTAAAACAACAGCCTTAAATGTGCTGCCCAGATGTGAAATGCAAGATATAAGATGTGCTCTGACCAAACTAGAGAGGAAATATCATCTTCCTTAGTGTGGTAAGAACCCTCTGCTTTTATTAACATAACCCCAGGCTAAACTAGTTTAAATGTAAGCTAAATCACACCATGAGCTCTTATTGATCTTTCTATTCACTAAAACTGTTAGTTCTTTTTCAAATGATGTGTTAATGGACAAACACACTTAATCTTTTAGAACCAGAATTCAGGACTTTACATTTACCCTGTGTTTAATTTCACACTGGTAGTTTCTATGAAATGACCCATCTGAGAAAACTGAGAAGCTTGCCTCCACATTTTCAAAGCTGTAATAAAAGGGCAACCAAATGCAACCTTTTCCTGGGAGGATGCTGATCCATTAGTCACCTATCTTTGGAAGCAATATTCAGCCAATAGTTGTCTAAATGTCTAAAAATTTAGCCCCAATTTCTCCATCTTGAATATAAGAAATGGGGAAATATCTCGCAGGACTCCAATAAACTATCTCTACTAATCTATTCGTCTTGTTCCGAAAGTCCAGTTGGTTTGATATGTGTGTTCATAATGAATCGATGTGGACTCCTTTTTTCTAAGAGTTTCAAATCATCTGTGCACAAACTGTGTTCGAATTTCACCTTGAATTGCCATCAGGCTCATCAGCCTGTAACTTTCCAGGATCAACCTCCTCCATCTTTTGGAAAAAAAATCTCCTCTCCTTTCTTCACTGGCACTCTTCTTCCTGTTTCCTCAATACTGCATAAGGAACCCATAATTGCTTTTCCAAGTGCTTTTAGCATTCTGTCACATAATTTAAGTCTAGAGAGTGGATTATTTTTAAGTATTGTGACGCTCTTTTACTATCTCCCTACCTCTCAGCTTTGTCTTAATTATCAGTGTTACTCCCTTTCTAGCTTGACATCTGTTCCCCCATGAAGGAACAGAATAAAGACTTAAGATTATACCGTGTGCCTCCAGCATTTGTTGTTGTCCTTATTCCAAGGACAGTTTTCTTTAAAAAGACATTTTTCTCAATCTTAATTCTTTTTAGAATTTAGTCTTCCTGACACTCTTTTAACAGGTTCATGGCTCTTAGATATGTGTTCCCTCCTTTTATCAGCCATGCAGGTCTTTTTTAAAGTTTTCTTAGTTTTTTTAATTAAAAGATGAATATATGATTATTTTTAATAAAACAGCAGTATATATAGGATAAAAATAAATGCTCCCACCTCCAGCTGCAATTCCACTTCCAAAGACTTGGTGCAGACTTCCAACTCATGCATGTCCTTTTTCAGTAAGCCTAGAGAGCAGGCTATAGGGTCTTCACTCTTTGTATGTCTCTTCTTTTTTCTTCTTCATTGGGTTTTTATTTGTTATGATTGTATCATTAGAACTGGGAGCCTCTGGTCTCTCTCGAGCCATCTTCTCTTACAAAGCTGCCAGACCTAGGCTCGCTGAACTTTTAGAAAGTTCTCGAGTGAAGAAAAAAATCACCAAAGTACCTAAAGGCTGCTTAGTCTCTAAAAATAATCTGTCCTTTATACAACCTGTTCTGTCTCTGAAAGGAAAACCCTTTGGCCTTTCACATTAAACTCCTATGAAGCACCAAGTGTTCTTCTTTTATTACCAAGAATTTGGGGTTGTGAGATGGAAAGAAGAAAAAATCTCAGCTTTCATCCCTCTTTTAGCCAACTAACTCTCAAGAAAGAGGGAGAAAATCATCAACTAAGATTATAGCAAAAAATACACCTTGAAGTTTACAGAAGCAATGAATAGTTCTAGTATTTATGCTCAGATTTCATTTGTGTGTTCATTTCTTTATATATCCAATCGCTTATTCAAATCTTTCATACCTTGTGACTTTCTGTTTGAATAGAAAAAAAAAATCCCACAAGGACTCAGAGGCAAAAAATATACAAATCAATTTTCACTGCAAAGTAAAGGACCTGTTACAGTGGAGGATTCCTGGACTGAATGTCAATATTATGAGATAGTGTGAGTGTGTTTTGTGTTTGGTAATTGCAATCATTGTTGCTTTTGTTGTGGTCATCCATTTACAATGCTTGGTGTCAGTTTATTTATCTCTTGTAAAAATAAAATACAGTGTTAAAAAAAAATATTTCATACCTGGGATTCCAAAGTAAAAAAGGCACAGTTCTTGCCCACAGGATGCTAACAGTCTAGTGGGGAAACAGGCAGGCCACCAGAGTATGATGATGCAGTATATTAAATTTGCTTAAATCCAAAGACATTTAGATATATAGGTTGAATGTCCATATTGTCAAAAAAGATTTTACCTAAAGTTGAGTTTTAAACAATAGGCAAGAGCCCTCCAGAGGAAGGGTTGGGGAAAGGGACTCTAGGAAGTCAGTGGTCAGAAAAATCCTCAGTTCCACTGGGAATTGCTATAAAATACAGTCAATCTATGTGACTACTTATAAGGGCATAGATGTCTTTTTATTTCATTTTTATTCAAACATAAAGGTAAGAAAAGAATATTCCAGTGTGCTTATGTCAATTCTATTCATCCAAAACTCAATGGCATTTTTGCCTATGCACACACAGCTCTTGTTTCTATCTCTTCTATAATAGTTAGCACATTCCAGAGGCCCTGTATCATGTGGGTTGTACACATATCTGCCTCTCCCACTGGTATTCGAGCTTTAGGGCAAGAATAATAAGTTTTCCCCTCATTTTATATCCTTCACATCACCTAATTCCTAAGTGGGTTCTTAAGAAATGCTTATTCAACTTAAGCACTACCTGGTTCACCAGTCTGTGTAAGGCCATTTGTATTTGACCAAACCAAACCAGCATGAATGATAGCCACAACAGCAACAAGAAAAGGTTACTCACCAAGCAATGGACAACACAGACGTTTTTGGGATTCTGTAGTA
This sequence comes from Tursiops truncatus, assembly GCF_011762595.2. Classification (NCBI taxonomy): domain Eukaryota; kingdom Metazoa; phylum Chordata; class Mammalia; order Artiodactyla; family Delphinidae; genus Tursiops; species Tursiops truncatus. Next base: position 127,943,204 of record NC_047034.1, read on the forward strand.
GCCAGTTATACATATTCCGACACACAGCAAAGAGGTTGTGCAGACTGGGGGCCTGCCTGATGGGCCAACTGCATTCTGAGACCTAAAGGAACACAGCGGAAGGAAATGAATTCGCCAAGCGACTTCCTCTCCATGGGCAGGTAGCACACCAAACAACTTCTGGAAGTGACACTACATTCTCTTTTAATACAGCAGAAAGAGTTGGGAACAGGGTCCAAACACAGAAAGAAGAGTTTAATCCTGCAATTTTTTTAATACAAAAATTCTGTTTCGGTAAACATATTTTGAAATATTGGGTTGGCCAAAAAGTTCCTTCGAGTTTTTGTAAGCGCTTACGGAAAAACCCGAACGAACTTTTTGGCCAATCCAAAACATTTAAAATTAAACTAGATGATTTAACATACATATTTGGATTTTTAAAGGTTCCAGTATTTGGATTTCAAAGGTTCAATGTTCCACTGCATTTAATTTCTATTTAGTATAAAATGTTTTGACCTGCCTACTAGATGCTTAATTATAGGATTACATTATAAATCCTGCACTATCCCTAATTTTATCCAAGATGATAAAAGTGAAAACACGAAAAAGTGCTGCTGGATAAGCTAAAGATAGGCTTTTTCAAGGGTCTTATTTCTTCCTCTTTTAATGAGGGAACCTACAACTCCATGGGGGCAACCTCTAGCATTTTCATTCATCTAACACACATGTTCATTTTAACACATTATAGGATATCAGCTATGTTCCTAGAATTCTGCTTGGCTCTGATCTGTACAACAGTCATATAAGACAGGTACTAATATGGTCTCTATTTTACAGATAAGAAAACTGACTCTCAGAGGTTGTCTTGTCTAACGTCACACTGCTGGTCAGTACCAGCATTGCAACCCAGGTCTTCTGAGTATAAGTCACTTTGCTGCAACAGTATACTGGTTGAGATTATCATTTGCCTCAAAATTCTAGGCATGAGCCTCAATCGATTAGGTATTTATTAATTTAACAGCAAGGAAAAACTTAGGCAAACTTCATGACCTCTCTAAGCCTTTCTCCATAAAATGCCATGAATGATACCTACCTACCTGCCTCATAGGGTTGTGGCTACTACATGAGAATGTATTTCAAGGGCTTAGCTCAGTATCTGACATACACAAAGTGATCAATTAATACTGGCTATCATTATTATTATTATTTTATCAGGTAACTGTCAGTGCAAAGCCCTAAGGTCAGATAGAGCTAGCTATGTTTGGAAAAAATGAATGAAACCCTATATGGCAAAATCATAGACTGAAGGGTCAGATCATACCAGGCCTTGTTAAGAACTGAGAGAAGTATTTAAGAAGGAGAGTGACTCTCACATTTTCCAAAGACCTCTCAAGGTCCAGTATGGAGAACAGATATAGATGACACAAGACAAAAGTCAGAGAGTACAGTCAGGTGGCTATATTAGGAATTTAAGTAAGAAATGATGGTGGCTTAGGCTGGATGAGTGGCAGTGGGACACACAAAGACTTGAGGGATTCAAAAAATAGAGAGGAAGTGGAATGCCTGTACAAGACTCAGGGACTGATCACAGGGTGGCAGTGCATGAGTATGGAGGGGTATGTGGAGGGGGAGCAATCGAGGATGACTGCTAGGTTTCCAGCCTGAATGGCTGGATAAAAGGATAAAAGGATGGCAGGTGCCACTGGCTGATACAGGGAATTCTGGAGAAAACAACAGGTTTTATACAGATGGTGTCATCAGAAAGTGTCTGCAACACTAACACCACTGGTCTCAGAAAACCCAAACGTCCCAAATTCTTTACATTTAAGAGTGGGGAGAGAGAGGCAGGAATAATCTGTTTGGTTCATGCTTTTCTAGTAACTAGATAATAACTAGTCAAAATATAAGTGGGAAATTATCTGTGGTCTCTAGAGCTGACACCTGAAAGCAAACACACGGAGTTTCTCTCTCTCTCTGTGGCTGCCAAAAAACCCATTCTTTTTGGTTAATTTGTAACTTTTTTCCTACAAAATGATTGTGGGTAGCGTCAGGGGACCTTCCAGGTTATTAATTTTCCTAGACCTTTGAGAATGACAGGTATAGTTTATTAAACAAAGTAGAGGAAATGCCTAACAAAGCTACCGAACAATCCAGGGTGACCCAGTATTGGGCCTCTGTCGATTTAAACTCCGTAACAGCTTGCCCCTTTCACCCAACATGATTTGGGTCTATTTCTGGCCGATTCTTTATCCTCAGATAGATTCCCCATTGACAAGTTCTCAAGGAATGGAAATAATGTATTGATTAAAACCAGAATAATTGGGAAGAAAAATTTTGCCATCAGAGGAATTGCAAAATATACTTTTATACAAGCTGCTTCCTGCCTGTGATGTTTTTCTTTCCCTTGGTAAATTTCTATTCATACTCCAAAGCCGAAGTTCAAGTGTTCTCTTGTCTCCCACAGTTTCTCTAACACCCACAGGCAGAAGTGCTTAGTCATCTCTGTCATCTTTGTCCATTTTCACCTGTTATAGCTTTCACCAGTAGAGCAAAATGGTGAAGCCACAGTTGGGTTTTCACCTTAGCTTTACAACTTACTACCTGATTCACCTTAGACAAGTTGCTAACCTATCCAAGCCTCAGTTCTCTTGTGTGTAAAATAAAAATGGTGGTAAGAATTAAGGAGCACAATGTAAACGCAGTAAGTGCCAGCTTATTGTATTCAAATTAACTGTTTACGTCTGTCTCCCCCTCTAGACACTAAGCTCCATGAGAAGAGAGACCATTTTTCATTTTTGTAACCCAAGTCCAGAGTCCACGTGCTAGTCCAATGGCAGGCACTCAGTAGGTATTTGCTGAGTGAATCAATGAGTGAAAGAACGAAGAATGAACCCTATTTGGCAATCCCTTTTTTTTTTTTTTTGTGGTACGCGGGCCTCTCACTGTTGTGGCCTCTCCCGTTGCGGAGCACAGGCTCCGGACGCACAGGCTCAGCAGCCATTGCTCACGGGCCCAGGCGCTCCGCGGCACGTGGGATCTTCCCAGACCAAGGCACGAACCCGCGTCCCCGGCATCCACAGGCGGACCCCCAACCACTGTGCCACCAGGGAAGCCCGGCAATCTCTTCTTATAATAAGATTTGTCTTTGTCTACATGTAAAGTACCTTGAGGAAGGAACCGATTTTGTTGTTTTTTTAGGTTGCGACCGTGTAAAAGTGTAGGAAATTTGTTTTCTCAGGCAGTATCTTTAAACCTTTTAGAAACTGTATGTCACTCCTACAAACACTAAATGTCAATATCTGAGTCTCAGCTAAAAGCTGGCTAAACTGTTCTTAGCACAATAGGCTAATTGTTCAGAATCATTAAACCAATCAAGTAAATAATATTAATTTAAAGTACTGCATAATTACATATTTACTTGATATATAATTATACTCCATTAAGCAAACATACAATTAGAATTTTTTAAAAGCATGTGCTCTGTCTAAAGGGGAAAAACATTTAAGGCATCAACAAAATCAAAAAAATTTTTTAAACGAATTCAACCCCTGCAAGTGATTTCTGTAGCCCTGTGAGGTTCACAGCTTCATGCAATAAGCACAATCCTTGGGCAGGTGACACTTCACGATGCTGCCTCCAGTCTCTCTGAACCCCTCCTGGAGCTGTAGAGCATCAGAAAACGCCATATGGATTACAGGCTGCCATGACACCACCCAGTGGGAAAGGAGGCCAGAACAGCACCAGGGCTGGATGCCATTTGGTTTTCATCTTTCTGTCTCCCCAAGCATGAGATAAGAAGACAGAAGCATCCCATTTGCTGAGCCTAAGAGCAAAAGGGGCTACGGAGAATCAGACTGAAGAGCCATATCCAGTGTCTTAAGAACCTGACACCATTTTGGGAGGACAGGAGTACTTCAGGCAATAATTTATTTGGCATTTTATTATTGTTAATGGTAATTATAGCTTCCACTTACTGAATGTTTACTCTAAGCCAGACATTGCTATCAAATGTCTTCCTTACAGCAAACCTAAAGAAAAATTTTCTATTTGTGAGATAGGAATCCTTGTTATCTCCATTTTATACGGGAGAAAACCGAGCTTTAGATGAGGTGAAGTAACTTACCGAGGAAGAGGAACAGCTGAGATGCGAATCTAGGATTATTTATAAAATTCAAAATTTGTGCATATTATATGAATTTCACCTCAATAAAAAAATAATAAAAGTTTGTATACTGTCTGATGATTATTAACTAGAATTCCATCTTACATTTGTGAGACAGTTATGGGATCAAGTGGTGGCTATTTTTTTATCAAAGTTACTAAGACATTCAATTCACTGAAGGCTGCAGAAGTAGAATGTGGGGCTTCCTGGTCCTCTGGCTCCCAGGCCAGGGATATTTTTCTGCCCCATTATTTCCTGTCCTTACACTGATGCACAGTGGCAGAGGACAGATGAATATAATCTATAAAGTCTCTCCGCTATGGCCAACTCCCTTCACCAACCAGCAAACCAGAGCAGAAACAACTGGGAGCTATGGTGACCTCTTTGATGAATTCTGGAAGGAAAAAGGAAAAAAAAAAAAAATGTGACCTTCAAACAATCCTTTAAGAAACCCAAGTTGATCATATATTTTCCTAAAATTAAGTTCTTTGCAAAGAGGAAGAAATTCTACAAGATTATGCAGTTTAGAAATAGTCGAAATAAAAGAAGATTCTAAAAGAACCAGCTGGGTTTATCTTTTCAATGCTACTAACTGGGCTCCTTCAGCACACCCCTTCCTGGTGAGACAGAGGAAGGAGGCTCAAAGTGGCACTGGAATAGCATTATCAGAATGTAAGAACTTTAGGGCAGGCTAGCCTTGGTGGCCATTCATCTGCTTTTCCATTTATTGCCAACAGCAACACCAAGAAATGTGTAAAGCAGTAGTTCCTGACATTCTAGGGCAGAGCTATAAAACCTTCTGTGCAGAAATGGAACCAGTGCACACACACATACACACAGAGTAAATGGCTATAGTGTTTACTTGGGGGATGATGAACAAGGTTTGGGTATAGATACTAGTGATGGTTACAGAATATTGTGAGTGAATTTAATGCTGCTGAATTGTACATTTACAAATGCTTAAAATGGTAGGTTTATGTTATGTGTATTTTACCACAATAAAGAAAAAACAGGAGTGAAAACAGACGGTTAAACTCTCTGAAGCCCATGCATGGATCGAAATATACAGTGGAACCATGTCTTTTAAACTCAGATTCAGAACATCTGGCTTAGATGATGCATCTCATTGGTCTATAGGACTTCACTGTCAAAATCAGGATGTTTATTTCCTCAAGGTAGATACTGGCTAAGAAGAGTCAAAACACTGACATTCAACATCTCCTCTGCAGTCCTGAATAGGTATTCTAGCACTCTGAATGAAGGGCTATCTGCCACGTTTTGTTTTGAGTCAAATCCTCTGCTAAAATTGAAACTAAACACAGAGTCCTATTTTAACATTCTGTTACATACGCAAATACTAAGGAATTGCTATTTAATTATTTCATATGATTCCTGTCAACCCATGTGGTTTCTAAGCCTAAAAGTGAATCAAAATACAGAGTGATGCCCCTCAAAAAAGTAAAATCTTCCTAGAAACAGCCTGTCTCTGTCACCACCGTCTTTATCTCCAAACACACGTCACATAATAAAAAGGTAAAATGACTGAGTTCAGGGTTCAAGGCATAGAGATATAGACACAGCTGGACTCCTGTGAGTCTATAAATAAAACCAGTCTTGTGTTTGGTCTTTTCCAACAGTGAATATTTATAGAAGCCTTGGCCATCTACATTTATTAAAATAAAAATTAGCTGCAGACCTAGCACTCCACTGGTCTGGAAGGAGGAGAAAATGATTTCAGGCCTCAAGGACTAGAAGATGAGAACCAAGAACACTTTTCTAAGTCATGCAACAGTGGGATGCAAATCAATTTGCGGTGTTAGTGCTGGGAAGAGAAAGGACTAGGAACTTGAAAAGAGATGTAGCCACATCAAAAACAGAGCTAAGGGGCTTCCCTGGTGGCGCAGTGGTTGAGAGTCCGCCTGCCGATGCAGGGGACACGGGTTCCTGCCCCGGTCCGGGAAGATCCCACATGCCGCGGAGCAGCTGGGCCCGTGAGCCATGGCCGCTGAGCCTGTGCGTCCGGAGCCTGTGCTCCGCAAGGGGAGAGGCCACAACAGTGAGAGGCCCGTGTACCGCACACACACACACACACACACACACACACACACACACACACAAAACAGAGCTAAGATGAAAATACTAAGGCTGTGGGACTGTCCTAAGATGGCAACTGAGGGTTGAGGGAGCTAGGTCAGAGGGTCCTCTTCCAGTCCCCAGAGTTCTGGGACTATCTATAAAGGGCTAAAGGTGCAGTGCAATCCTGCATTTTAGGGGAAAGAATTGGAAAAGACTTGTGGTATGTGGAAATCCTCCCCTTAGCGAAATGTGGCGAACAAAGAAGGGGTGGGGGTGTGGCACGCGTGGCCTTTCAGGGAGTGGGAGCAGCTCATGCAAAGAGACTGTGCGTCTCCCCTGGTGGGAGCATGGTTCTCATACAGTGGAGAACAGTGAAAGATGAGGTAGAGAGGCACAGAGGCGAGATCTTGCGGAGCCTGGTAAGACACAGACTACAGTTTGCATGGAGAAGAAATAACCCCACCGCTTTCACCTAGACAAGACTCATGCGTCAAGGTCCAGCTCTCACTGCTGTCTCCCTTTACTAAACTCCCTCAGTAGGTACTGTAAATATTATTGTCTTTAGAACGTCCTGACTTCTCTCTCCAACTAGGCTTAAGTGCCTTGAGAATAAGAATCAAACTTTTTTTAGTTAATTAATTAATTAATTTTATTTTGGCTGCGTTGGGTCTTTGTTGCTGTGCACGGGCTTTCTCTAGTTGTGGCGAGCAGGGGCTACTCTTTGTTGCGGTGCACAGGTTTCTCATTGCGGTGGCTTCTCTTGTTGCAGAGCATAGGCTCTAGGCATGCGGGCTTCAGTAGATGCAGCACACGGGCTTCAGCAGTTGCGGCGTGTGGGCTCAGCAGTTGCAGCACGTGGGCTCTAGGGAGCGCGGGCTTCAGTAGCTGTGGTGCATGGGCTCAGTAGTTGTGGCTTGCGGGCTATAGAGTGCAGCCTCAGTAGTTGCGATGCACGGGCTGAGTTGTTCCAGGGCATGTGGGATCTTCCCACACCAGGGATCGAACCCATGTCCCCTGCACTGGCAGGTGGATTCTTAACCACTGCGCCACCAAGGAAGTCCCAAGAATCAAATTTTTATTTGATATCTATGTGTTCAACAATTCTTGGCAGGCACATTCAACCTTCTGAGAGACATTTCTTAGCCATGCCAGGCACCGTTCCAGGTAGCAAATAAAATTAACGTGTTCCCTGCTCTTCTAGGGCAAGTGAGAGCAGTCTGGGGCAGATATTCCATATGCAATTCCTGGTTTCTTTGGTAAGACTGTTAAGTCTGGTCACAAAATACATAGTTACACTAATTGATGCCTTTCTTTAAATATCTTTATAAAAGAGCTTGCTTTTATAAATCATATATACATATAAGAGATACCTTTATATGCATGAATGCTTCTATAATGATATTACATCTTTATTTACTTCCAGAGGGAAAATTTTTCAGATTATCACAAATATTTCAAGATTAAATAAAATTTCTATGAAATGTTATACAGGATGTTCCATGGTCCTTCAGTTATAGAAATGATGGCACTATGTGTATCACTGAGTCACTTTGCTGTAGAGCAGAGACTGGCACAGCACTGTAAATCAACTATGCTTCAATAAAAAACAAATCAGAAAAAAGAAAGAAAGAAAGAAAATGATGGCACTGAGTCTCCAAACAAGAAAAATCAATTCAAAACATTTGCATCTGAATTAGAAATAAAATAGCTACCCACATTTTTATTGGATGCTAATTCCCTTGCTCTGAATTAGGTAATAGATGGAATAAGAGGTGGAAGGGCAGTTAACTACAGGGAATATTAAAGAGCTGCATTTGAAATCTCCGTTATAGAATGGGAATTGGGACGAAACCACTTTAGAATGGTTTTATCAGTGCTTCTCAGAGAGTGGCTCACAGGGCAACAGTAGAAGTAACACCCAGGAAGTTGTTAGCAATGCAGATTCTCACCACACCCCTCTGCTGAACCAGAAGTGCCAGGCCCAGGTGTTTAACAAGCCCTCCAGGACATTCTGATGTACACTAAAGCTTGAGAACCACTGGGTTACCTCTTGCCTATTTTGAAAACACTCTGGGAAAAGAGAATCCTTCACAAAATTCTCCCTTATCTTACTGAACATTAGGGCAGAAAGTGGTCTAAGACAGCATACAGACTCTCTTCTAGTTTTTACTGATCAGGAAACTGACGTCCAGAGATTATTAATGGCAAGTAAAATTTGGAGCAAAATGTGTTCTGGCATCAAAGCTGAGATCCTCAATACACAGTACACACAACCAGCTACCATTTTGCATCGTTGAAATCAAGTTTCACTTTAAAGGGTCCAATGTGTAAAACTCCTTTCTATTTATTAATAAATCCAGATGTAGCTGAAGAACCAGTCATATCTAAAGGCTAAGTCAAGAGTTTTGAAAATGTTCCTGAGAGAGAAAAAGCCTGATTTGAGTGAGTAAATCAAGAATTCAGTGGCCAGAAATATCAGGCTTAACATCAGATTCAAACCAAAGCCAGCTCTCACAGCTCCTTAACTAGACTGAAACTAGAACTATTTCTCTGCCTAGTTCTAAAAGCTCCTTGAGAGGATGATCCAGGTTTCCAGGTAATACTGTCAGCCCTGAGTAATGGCTAAGACACATGCCTGTAGTCTTGGGCAAGTTACCTTACCTCTCTGTGCCTCAGTTTCTCCATCTACTTCAGAGGACTGTTGAGAGAATTAATGAGATATTGCATGTAAAGTTCCTGGAACACTGTAAATGCTCTAAAAATGTTGCTGCTGCTCTCACTGCTCTAAATATTAGCAATAGTATCACCAAACCTACAGTGTGGACTGTTTATGTGCTACACCTCACTTATGAAACACATACCTTTACCAAATGTCAGAAAGCTATTTCCATTAATACTGGTGTGTCTCTACTGGTTTAGCCACACTGCCTCATCGTGATGCCAAAGCAGCAATAAGGAAGGGTGAAAGGCATCATTAGTGCTCCAGCATAAGGGTCCAACTGCCCTACGTAGCAGTCGATCTCCACTGAGCCGCACAGCAATGTGCCCTAACAACTGAGCAACCAGCCACAGCTGATTTGAGGCCCTCAATTAGATGGTATCTTATTGACAGAGAAACTTTCCTACAAACATCCTCACCCGAGGAAAAGCCTCAGAATATCTCATAAGAGCCTAATAAAAATTCTGTGGATAGAGAAGTGTCCAGAGTATATAGTTTTTCAGCTCCATGTGCCTAAAGGCAAAGGCTTTGAGGATAGCTCTTAAGGGGGAAAATACCCTCTTATATCTTCAACCTTGTGATCAGAGCTAAAATTCCTTACCCTGCTATGAAACTTGGCAGTTCGATAAGACTTGGGCGACAGATTGTACACCGTGTAGTGGTCAAGATGTCTGGAATCCAAAAAGCTTCGAATGTCATCAACCTGATTTCTGAATCCTATGTCAACACTGTCCAGAGGAAAGGACATCACTGGAGGAAGGGTCACACAGAAAAAAAATTGGTTAAACAGGTCCGCTGTCGCGATGTGTAGCCATTGAAAGCTGAGCTATTGGGCAGTTAATAAACATGAGAAACTTACCAATAATTCTGGAGGTAACATAAGTGAAGTCTAAATCTCCCTTCGTGTAGCTAAAAGCAAGACAGGAAAGGGCACTCATTAAAATGATCCAAATGTCCCACGATTTCTCTCTCTCAATCACTTGCACATCATGACCTGGGACATTTCCATCCAGTAGCTATATTCTGACTTCCCGTCAGGCCTTCCCCCTAACAAGTAAGCACTGTTGATAGAAGACAGCCCACACCCACAGGAGCACACACCTAGCACTCCAAACACGGCATGCAGCTAGGGGGTAGGGGAGGAAGTGATGGAGAAAGAACAAAGGACCCTTTTTTTTTTGCCTACCAGGCGCTAGTTGGGGATTGAAAGTAAAGGATACAATTACTGTTGAAAAAAATTAAAATGTTGATTAATATGTTGGACTTCACATTTGAATTTCTGATTTAAAACCACATATTTTAACTTAAAGTGACCCTACAACTTTCTAATTCCTAAGAATAAGAAAAGAATTCATATGGCCTGCTTGTAAAAGTTTCACACAGTAGAAGGGTAGAAACTCCTCCCAGTAAATAAGTTTTAAAGGGCTATTAAGATACGAAAACAAAATTCTGTTTTGATTACAATCCATAAGTATTGCTTATTTGGATTGCATGTGCATTACTGTCTCATTTAATTCTCAAAACACCTAAAGACATAGATCTTACCAGGGTATCAAAGCAAAGCTCAGAGAGGTTAATTAATTTGCCTTAGGTTAACAAGGGGAGATACTGCATTAGAATTCAGGATGCTGGATTCGAAAGCCAGGGATGGCAACCACTATCCTCTAACGTACCAAGGGGCCGAGTCCTCCCAGCCTATGCCTGTAGCTTCTGAAGGACTCAACTTTGCGGCTTCAATGGCATTCCTAGTCAATCAGATCCCATGCAGTTGCATCACAAAATTGATAGTCTTTGAGCCAGACAAGCAGTTGGCAGGTAATCAGATCCTTTGGGGGCACGGAGTCCATTAACTTAATGGGGAAGGACACACATACCTGGTAACAGATTGTATAACTCTGGAAGACGTGTCTTTGAGGGTGTCTTTCAAGTTGTCCTTTAGGTTACTGAAGAGCCTCCCTGCACCTCCTTTCACCATGTCAAAGAGACCTCCCCCATAGCTGGGCTCCATGTCTGGAGACGAGGCACCTGCCAGTGAAAATCAGAAAAAGAGGTAATAGCACAGACTACACAGGAAACCAATCCTTCTTGGGATTGAAACATACGCAGACCATCTTCGGGAGTCTGGGACAGATATTCCTGCAAGTTATGTCATGCTTCCAGAACTTACTGACTCTGGGTTACAGACAGCAGTCTGCTGGTCCTCAGACGAGACCAAGGAAAGCCCCTCACCAAGTTCCAGAACAGAAACCTCCAGAGCTGCATATCCAATACTGTAACCACATGTGCCAACTGAGCGCTGGAAATGTGGTTAGTCTGAATTGAGACAGTGCTGTGAGTATCGAAGTGTCAAAGTGCAAAAAATGTAAAATATCTCATACTTTTTTTTACAATGATTACATTTAAAATGATAATATTTTGGATATATGGAATTAAATAGATTATACTATTAAATTAATTTCACCTGTTCTTTTTTAACGTGGAGACTAGAAAATTTTAAATTGTATATGTGGCCTACATTATACTCCTTTCAGGCAGTGCTGAGGAAGAGCAGCAGTCAGCTGAGAAGTGAGTCCAGGGGCCTCCTCTGGCCTTCGATGGAGTTAACTGTGTTAGAAGACTCCTTCTACGGCTATCTCACAAAGTAATAGTTCACTTCCATCCTGGGAAAGTATTTTCTGAAGGGCCCTTATAACAGCTTTTAAGCTTGAGTACGCATAGTGGTCACTGGTGTTATTTGTCAAGTATGTCAGGTTCCCCTCCCTGACAGTTTCATAAATTGTACTTTCTGGCTCTTTGTGACTGGCTCTAGTCCAGAGCCTCTCAACCTTGGCACTATTGACCTTGGGGACGAATACTTCTTCGCTATATGTGTGTTGTGGTGGCTGGCAGGGGGAGGGATGGATTGTCCTGTGCATTGTAGGGCGTTTAGCAGCATCTCTGACCTCTGGTGATTAGGTAGCATCCCCCCCCCCTTCTCCAGCTATGACAGCCAAAATGTCCCTAGATGTTGGCAAAATTAGCCCTGTTTGAAAACCAGCACTCTCGTTTATAATGTGAGTGGAAATGTTGTGTGTCTCTCTCAGTCTGGAGCATTTAACTGTTAGGGTGAGATTATCCATGAGAACTATTATCCATAGTTCTCATTCCCATATATTCTCTCTCTCTCTCTCTCTCTCCATAGCAACCCACAAAGTCTGAGATTGTGGCTACTCTGTCCAGGACTCCTGGCTCCCAGAGTAACGAGCTTGTGGCAGAGCTCTCAGCTGACCCTTGATGAATATGTACCATGAATGAGGAATAACCCTTTATTATTAGAAGCTACCCCATTCCCATTTTAGGACTGTTCATTAACATAACTTAGCTTATAAAGATTGATACAGGAAGGAAGTAGGAATCTGTGTAGAGGAAGCTAATGTAAACAACAGGCAGGTAGGCTGTACAGACCAGCAGTCAAGAGCGTGAGTCACTCTTACCTGGGTTCTGGCAGGAAGAAAGATTCCTGACTGTAAAACAGGGATTAAAAATAGTGCCTACTTCACAGGGAAACATAAAATGAGTGTACCTTAAGCATAGTACCTACCACATTTAGGGGTTAACAGATTGCAGCTATACTATTATTATGCCACACCCTGAAATTCCTATGTTGATGATATTTTTTAATCTTTGTTCACTTATCAACTCTTTGATGACAAAGGGCAAGAATGCCATCTCTTCTTTTTAGAAAATTGCAGTATTTGTTCTATACTTCAAAATATGTTAGGAGGATAGATCCCTGGATCTCAGGTACAGCAGAACACAGGAACTTATTTAGCTTACAAGAGCAAACCTCTGTAACTTTGACTCTGTTGCTGAATAAGCTTCCTTCCGTGCTTTCCTCAGGACAAGGGAGGTGCATATCTATGTTCCAACCAGATCAGTTATTTTAAGTGACAGGTAGATGCATGCATGTGGACAATGGTTAAATGTGCTTGTGGAAAGTCTGGAGAGAAAATTTTAAAACAAACAAACTAATGAAGATGGATCTCACATTAAGTGTTCTTACAAAACAAAACCAGAAAAAAAAAAAAAAAAAACGAAAAAACAAGCCACACAAAGGAACACAAGAAACTTTTTGGACGTTGTGGTGATAGTATGATGAGTATATGCATATGTCTAAACGCATCAAGATGTATACATTAAATGTGTGTGATTTTTGTATACCAGTTATACCTCAATAAAGCTAAAAAATTAATCGCAGAAAAAGGAAAGTTGGAGGAGGAATTTGTAGATTAAAATGTCTTAAAAGATAAATCAATAAAGTATAATGCATGGAACTTAATCCAAAGAAATTATAAAAAGTTAATGACATTTATGGGCAATTGGAATTGGAACAATTAACTGAGTATTTGATGTTAAGGATTTATTGTTAATTTTAGGGGTACTAATTATACTGTAGTTATGTTACATATAGTCTTTATCTTTTAGAATACTGAAACATTTATTATACATTTTTAAAAACTGCAATGTTTAACATTTAAAAAAATAAACGGAGAATAATAAAAAATACTCATGTAATTAGAACCTGAATTGCTAACGCTTATATAGCACTTACTATTTGCTAGGTATTATTCTAAACATTTTACCTACGCTCATTCATTTCACCCTCACAGCATACCTATGAGGTAGATAATATTATTTTCCCATTTTATACATCAAAAAACTGAGGCACAGAGGTTAAGCAACTTGTCTAAGGGTATACAGCTGGTAAGTCAAGGGCAGAGTTGGGATCTGGGCCCTACGCAAACTTTACAACCATATCTTTCTTCTCCTAGTACTATCTTGAATTTAATATTTATCATTCCAAATAATTTCTTTAAACTTTTATTTCATATGTAGGTATCCATAGGCAATACATTAATATTGTTTTTCACACTTTCAAACTATATATAAATGGCTTTCTGTTTGCAACTTTATTTTTTTCACGCATCATTATTTAAAATTCTTCTCTGCTGATACCACATATACCTTTAGCTCACTTAAAGTATGCATCCATTAGCCCATAGATGGATACTAAGATTATTTTCTATAACAAACAATGTGGTGATGAACACATTGGCTTGATTACATGTGAGAGATCTCTCTAGGTTACGCCTAGGAGTGGAAATCTGCTTGGAGATGGGATACACACATCTTCAAATTTCTAGATATTAACACATCATTTTCCAAAGTAGCTGTATCAGCTTAAACTCCCACTAGTAGTACATACGAGCTCCGTCACTCTACATTCTCCTTAACACTTGGTATTGTCAGACTTTAACATTTTTACCAATCTGGTGAATGAGACAATATCTCCTCTTGGTCTTATTTGTGGTTTCCCCCAATTATTAGTAAGGTGAAGTATTTTTTATTGTGCTTACTGGCCAGGCAGCTGTTCTTTAAATCATACTTCACGTATCTACTAAACTTCTATGAGCCGTTTAGATGTTCATACATATACCTATAAATACATGTTAACTGTTATGTACTTACACCCTGATCACAAGAGGTTTTGATGCCTAAGTCACCATTAGGCATCTATTTGAAAACAAGGCTCTATTAGAAATTACAAAGAACAATCAATGCAGGTGAATAAACAAATGAATAGACACACGGACAAACACTGATAATGTCTACCACTTACTGAGCTCTCCCACGCACCAGGAGCCCCACTTGGACTTCTATGTTAGTACAATTTCACGTTCTGGGAAATAAGGAGGGTGTTTATTATCCCCATTTTATAGGTGAAGAAATGGAGGCTCAAAGAAGGGAAGCAACTCACCTAAGATCTCAGCTAACAAGCGGTAGAGCCAGGGGTTCAAACTCAGGTCTGTACAATTCCCAAGCCTACACTGTGTCTCCATGTCACGCTATTCCACGGCCCCATATTAGCCCACAATTCTCACAGCTGTAATCAGGACAATCCTTGCCTGCCTCACACACAACCACCCCTCTCCTATCCCTTGCTCTCCTCCACCTCCCACATGTATGCCATTCATCTGGCTGCTCTCAGCAGCAGGTGTCCTCCCAACAAGCACTCCCATAAATCACTGCATCTGTCAGACCAACCAAACCGATCTCATTACGCAGGCAGCCAAGCCTCTGTCGCCCACACTGCTTCGCAGCCCCAAATAATTGCCAGGAGCTCGTCTGAAGAGCAGCTCCACAGACCAGGGCTACAGCCACAGATTTGAGAAGGTTCTCTTGTGTTCTGTTTCCCTATGACATAGGGCATATGATTTCCCTTTAAACATATCCACATATAAAAATCTGTATCGTGTTTTCATTTTAAATACAGCAAGGACAGAGCAACATATGCTTATAACTCCTCATTTCCATCCCGAGCCTGAACGCCCTTCTGATACATTACTGTTCTAAGAGATGACCCCAAACTGATTATCCAGACCTCTCTCTGACTCTCCATTTCATGCTGGAACAGCACTTCAAGGCACCAACCTATTTAAAGATATAAATATCCTTGATTATCTAAAAATCAGACTCTCACCATCACTCAGGCTGCATGCTCTATTCATTAGAGCCTTAGAACCTTGCAGAAACCAGAGCCATTTGCCAGGGTTACAAAGTCTGCAACCTCCATATACCCAACTTATATGTCAAACTAGCCAGGACACAAAAAAGAGAAGAGGGACGCTATCTGATTTTGCCCTAACGGTTCTTTTAGGTGGGTGTTCTGACTCTCCTTAATGAGCTACATGAATGTCAGAAGCACAGATTCTCAAAAGGATACTGGAGCCTCAGCCTGCTGAGAGGAAGGGCAGAAAGACTTCAAAAAATGACACAACAAAGAGGGAAACGGTGCAGTCAGAGAGTGATATGCAGAAGAAAAATAATGACTAGTAGATCAGGGGTCGACAAACTACAGCCCATGGGCCAAATCCAGCCTGCTGCCTATTTTTATATAAGTGAAAAAATTGACACTCCCTATGCCAAACAAGAGGTTAGGCGTGGGACAAAGCCTCCACAGTCAAATTATGGGGTTTAAGTCAAAATATGGGGTACAGATTCAACTTCTGCTACCAGCTGGATATACAGCGTAGCAACGTTAAGTAACTAATCAAGGTCTTGATATCCTTATCTGTAAATTGGAAGCTTCAATAGAATCTCATATAGGATTGCAGTGAGGATTATATAAGTCAAAGTTCTATAAACTCTTAGCACAGTGCCTGGTGTGTTGTGCACACTTAATAAATTATAGCTACAAGGTGGCTCTGGGGAATGAAAAGAATAAAGCCATGAAAATGCTGTCTCCAGCAGAGTTAGGCAGCCTCAGCAAAAAAAAAAAGGCCATGCTGTTCAGTTTCAGAGTTGGTGAAGACAGACAATAGGGACGTGTACGACAAGGACAGAATCTCCTTCTGGAGCTTCCGTTACAGCACAGGTAAATTCTTCACTTCTGATAGTTCAGAATCACGAGTGTTTAACAGAGGTGAACCTCTTTATAGCTTTGGGGTTTCCTCTTCCCATCTTGAAGTGATCTGGTACCTAATACGGGGAACGATTATGTGCTCTTTGCACAACTAATATTCAGGTTCACACAGATTCACGGATACTGGTTTCTGAAATAGCTCTGTACTATTGGGCACATAATATGAGCTACAAAAACTACAAGTCACTTGATGACATTGCATAGCAGTGGCCCAAGACATGGACCAGTCTGGCAGCCGCTCAACAGACCCTGGGGGCAGAGGCCTGGGTGTGTGCTGCGTCCACCAGCAGCTCCAAAGAAACTCAGCACCACTGGCAGGTACAGGCCACAAAGCAGGTGGTGCCAATGGTTCTGGCTTCGAGGGTCCAAACCATGAAGGACCTTCAAAATGTATCACAGTCATGACAGGTCAGTAACACACTCAGTCCTTCTTGAGCTGGAATAAGGTGCCGGGGCCTCTGAGAGAGTCAACTTAACAGGGATGTTGCTGGAAGGATCTGATGCCATTCCCTACATCAAACCATCACTTGGAAATGGGAATCATTTAGCTAGCAACAAGGATACTCTAGAGAATGTCCCAACTCAACAAAAAAAGAGGGACATTAGCATGATGATGTGTGCTATAAATATTACCACATAGTAAACAATTATATGTGCATGTGTGTATTTGCTTGTTTAGAGAATAAAAGGGACTACACTTTATATTTTATATATATTTATACATTAAATTGTATTATCAGGGCAGTTTTTAAATATTTTATTATCACTCTTGATACCATCAAATCAGTATGTACAGTATTTCTTTACCCACTTTTAGGACTTTGATGGGAGGAGCAACCCCAGCTCCTTCCTGGGCAATGTGGCCATAACAGAATCACAGACTCAGGGTCTCAAAGAAGATAGAAACAGGGGAATGAACTTAGACGATTCCCTAAGTCTCTTCCAGTTCTAAAATTCTTTGAGACTGTATCATCATTGTAAAAAGGTCATCTGTTAAGCACATACTCTAGACTAGGCACTCTGCTAAGTAGTCTCCACACGCTACTAAATTAGACCCTCACACGAATAAGCACAGTGGCCCTTGGGTGTCCCACTGAGAAAACGGAAGCTTTGGTAAAGTCTAGTGACAGTCATGGCAGAACGAGAGTGAACCTACGTTTGGCTGGATCCAAAGCCTCTGCTCTTACTCACCTCCACATCCTGAAGTCTTTCACAAGAACTTTGTCTCTCCTGTCCTCATTCTCTCACCTCACTTTGCACCTCCATCCTAGGATGTGGTAGAGCTGTCTGACTGACACAGAATTATTTGTGAATGGGTCTGACCCGCCCACCTTAATCCCAGCAACTCTTGAGTCTTCAGTAACAGGAACAATGTTTCATGCTACCTCATACCTTCCTAAAAGGTATTGTGCCATACCTTAGCACAGTACCTGGCACATAGTAAACGCTCAATAAATGTACGTGAAACTGGGCTGCTGCAGAATATAAGAATCAGAGAGAAGATGGCAGAGGCAGAAAGGAAGACCAAACAGATCAACCTTGGGAGAGACTTGGTCTGGGCCTAACTGTAGGCAGCAAATACAACCAGATGCTTCCACTGTCTCCTCATATTTCTCTGAATTTCCGATTGTAGCGCTGTATCATTCAGCCCCCACTGAGCATGCTTGCCTAAGAGATGGAGATTTCATGAAACTCAACAAGAGCTGGTTATATTTGCTGCCTACAGTTTTTATACTCAGACAGATAAGAGGAGCTAATTAAGTAACCATCTCTGGCTCCTCTTTTCCGAAAGGATCCAAGGTATTTAAAAAGAATGATAAGAGTAGAAAGAATGAGAAATAGAGTCAAAGTGAAGAGCAAACTGAGACCAAAATTGACTTTGGTAGAATAAAGGCAAGGCTCAGTGGTCGCGAACAGGCCGGTAGTGCTAGGGCAACTCCAGCTACATGGATGGAACACATTTTGTTCCTTCATGGATCACTGAAGTCAGGCTACAGTTGTCCATCCAAATTCTACACAGTAAATTCTCATATAAAACAATACACAGATATTGCTTACTTTGATTCAACAAATATCTTAAGTACTCATGATGTGCCAGGGAAACAGATCTGTCTAGGAGATCTTTACTCTCCAACAGTTGGGCCAAATAAAGAGGTTCCCCCTTATGAAATAATAATGATCAAATCTAACGAGATCAGAACTCAGTGGAATTCTGAAGAAACAGAAAAGTTTCTGCCTACCACATGGCCTCTCAACTCCAGGAAGTGAGGGACCATCACATTTTTTTCCTCTTTTCTTTAACCAAAAGGTCAGGGCTTAAATTGCATAAATGTCTTTAACCAAAAGGTCAGGGCTTAAATTGCATAAATGGACCATGGCATTTCCCTCTAATGACTAGTCTTGTTGCCTGGAACAGAGAAAACGCCCTCAGTGTTATTTGACCCTGTCCATCAGAGGACAGAGATAGCAAAGAACTGAAGGCCTGCTGAGAGAATACTACCAAGAAAAAATCAAGCAAAAATCTTCTTTTCACCATTTTGGTTCTATTTAATGGGGAGAGGGGAGGCAACAGAGGCTTCAAAGGGTGACTGAGAACTCTAATGGTCCTCCCAAACAACTCCCAGATACACGAGAATCTTAGGAAAGCACTGTTTGTTATGCAGATGAAGTTCTAAGAGGAGTCTCTCACCCTCCCTCCTTCCAGCAAGATTGTCCTCTCTTAGCAACGCCTAGATGGAAATTCTAGAGCTGTCACTGTAAGCAGACTTCTGAGAGAAGGATCCCACCATTGCTCTCCAAAGGAGCAGCAACTGTCATGGACGGATATTGTTTGTTGTTTACAAGTTCAGAGTAGATGTATGTACACTATCTACACACACACATATGCTGCACATACGCCAGAGGAGCCTTGCTACATGCTAAGCATCATGCTAGGAACATACAATACCCCACACAGTAAAACTGACAGATATTTTTGCTCTCATTTTTCAGATAAGGCAAGTGGGCCTCAAAGAGGCAGATTCATTCACACAAGGCTCCTTAGCTAGGATATACAAATGCCTATGTGATGCCAAGACCCGTGCTTTTTGCATTTTGTCAGTCACAGTCGGGTACCTTCAACCACAGAGGTGGAAGTTCTGCTTGAACCTTGAGAGGAAGCAACCCAGACTCATAACACTTCAAAACTCAACGGGATATTAGTAACATATTCCCATGCCTCACACGAACACACTACGAAGACCAAATTATTCTCCACAAAGCATTAATGTGATTAACTTTTCTAAAAAACAGCTCTACTGACATATATAAAATTGACATATAATAAACTACACATATTTAAAATGTAAACCTTCAATAAGTATTCACATATATATGTATGGGTGTACACACACACACACACACACAAAGCATTAACTCCAAAGCCTGAGTCCCTCTTGCCATACTCTCCAACAGAGTCCAGAGTGGCAGAAGATAAGACAAATGCGAGATTCAGCACGAATTACCATCCATGCTCCCATAAGGCTGTCCCCATTGCCACAGCCATTCTCAGCTCTGTGTTGTGCTAAGAACTAGGAACCTGGCTCAATTACTTGAGACCATTCAGAGAAAACGCTATGTATAGCCATGTATCACAGAGCTCAAGACAGGTATCAACCAACAGATATAATAAAGAATTCTAGAATTTTAGATCCGAGGGTACAACTGGTCAAGATATCTTCATTTGTCTGTGTGTGTGTGTGTGTGTGTGTGTGTGTGTGACTGTGAAGTTGAGAGAGGGAAGGAAAGGGGGAAAGGAAGTACTAAACAAATACGCATTCCAGTTTCTACTGTAAAAAAGGTTTTCGGGGCTTCCCTGGTGGCGCAGTTGGTTGAGAGTCCTCCTGCTGATGCGGGGGACACGGGTTCATACCCCAGTCTGGGGGGATCCCACGTGCCGTGGAGCGGCTGGGCCCGTGAGCCATGGCCGCTAAGCCTGCGCGTCCGGAGCCTGTGCTCCGCAGCGGGAGAGGCCACAACAGTGAGAGGCCCGCGTACCGCAAAAAAAAACAACAAAGGTTTTCATTCAGATTAAAATACAGTATATATATAATGTATATGTTATATATATTTTTATATCATATTTTATTATGTAACATTATATAATATGTATTTTATTATAGAATAATATATATACTGCAGAGGTCATTCATATTTAATATGGAAAATCTGAGCACATCTAAGGATACCCATCAAGAACATTAGGAAGAAAGCAAATAGAAAAGAGGAAAGGATGGGGGATGAAAGGAGGAAAAAAGAAAATCTAGGATAAAACCAGAGAGGGGCCTGTGCAACGTAAAGACTGCAAAGCAGTATGATTAAGTCACTTCTGCACCTGAGGTCCACTAAAACCAAAGAAAATGGAATTAAAACAGAGAAGAAAATAAAACAAGAAACAAACAAGGGTGACCCTGTTAACATTTTGGAGAAATGTACATCCTCGCATTTTTAGTTCTGTGTTTTTGTGGACATGCACGCATATGTATTATGTGTTCTATGCACAGGTACACAAAAATAAGATCATACTATATATAGCTTGGACCTGCCATTTCTCCCACTTAACAGTGAAAAGCAGTCTTCCAAGTCATGAATATTTTTTCTCCAAATCTCTCATAGAGCTGCACCATAACTGTTAACTGCTTTTCTCTTGCTCAGACTTGCCAAGCATTATTATATATATACACGTGCATATAAAGTGAACAGGAGTTCAGAGGAGCGTATTTCCAGCTTGAGGAGAGGGATGCAGGTTGCTGGAAGTAGGAAATAGGAAGGCTTTATGGAAGAGGTGGTATTTGAATTACAGTTTGGGTAGAAATAGGCTGAAGGGCGTATCAGGCTGAGGGAGGAGAGAAAGCACAGACCAAGAGACCAACAAGTCAAGGACATACATAAGAAGGAAAAGAACCATAGCTGAGCACCGGTTATAACTGTTCTGGGGACCAAGCTAAGAAAACTGAGAGATGGGTTTTACAGTCTCCACTAAATGTAGAGGGAGGAGAGGAGATGGTAAATAATCTGTCTAAGAGACCAACTGTAGTGCACACTGCAACCAGGATATCATGCTGTTTCTTCAGGGAACTGGGAGGATGTAGAGGGTGTGTTAGAGAAAGGGGGGAAGTGAGCCTGGGAAGTTGAGTAGTCCTCGGATCCCAGAAGGTCTGAAGGTCAAGCAAAAGAGTAAGAACTCTTGCCTGCTCTCTGTATAACTGCTTGTGGGATTTGGTCCTCACACTGACATAACAAATGACAAAAAACGGTGATCATGAGATTTCTAAGAAGCCCTTCACAGAGCAGATTAATGCTGCCTCAGACAAGTGGAATTCCCCAGGGATGGCACACACACACTTCAGGGCACATTTCAAAAGCCAGAATTCCATCCGAGGACACCTGAAGGAAATTTCAAGGCAGTACCTTCAGCATCTAATCATCAGATAAATGTATTAGGAATCTCTGATGCGCCATCTCTGGAGTAAGTCTTGCCGAGCATAAAAATGCTCAGTGAGGGGCTTCCCTGGTGGCGCAGTGGTTGAGAGTCCGCCTGCCGATGCACGGGACGCGGGTTCGTGCCCCGGTCCGGGAAGATCCCACATGCCGCGGAGCGGCTGCGCCCGTGAGCTATGGCCACTGAGCCTGCGCGTCCGGAGCCTGTGCTCCGCAACGGGAGAGGCCACAACAGTGAGAGGCCCGCGTACCGCCAAAAAAAAAAAAAAAATTGCTCAGTGAGGATCAGTGAACTCAGAGTGAGGATACATCTAAATGCTAACTAAACAGGGAATATGGAAATACTCTGAAAGTGAATCCTGAGACAGAAAACAACAACAAAACAAAACAAAACCCCACAGCAAGCAATCAGAGGAAAACCTGCTACCAAAGTGCAAAAAGAACCTTCAACTCCTCATTTCACTGGTCTCAGGACGAAGCTTCCAGCATGGACTTGTCTGGGAGACATTCTCATAAGGGCCTCACCAGTACCCTCTCACATGGACAAACCAAACACTGAGCAAATTTAAGCAAAGGCAATGATGGAGACACCTGGGTCTGGCCTAGGCACACAGCAGATGTGAGCTAAAGCTCAAGGGCACACCTTCACTTGCTGGGTAGTAGGTTGGTTTCTAGCCTCTCTTTGGACCCCCTCTGCTCAAAAAATGCCCCTCCACGTGTTACTTGTCTCAAAGAGTCTCAACTCAACAATAAGCACTGCTGGAAAACCAGAGAAAAGAGAAGAAGCATTTGGTACCAGCATGATATAATCGAAAGGACTTATGCTTTGCAAATAAGCAGACCTGGATTAATGACACTGACCTTCCTTCCTTACTACCTGCATATCAGTGTACGAGTTAATTAATCTAAGCCTCAGTTTCCTCAACTGTAAAATGGGGGCAGATAGTATCTTCCTTCCATGTATGTGGTAGGGTTTAAACAAGATATTGACAGATAAACATCTGTCACCTGGAAGGCAATCATAAACAGTGTTTTCCTATACATGCCTATATTCTTATTCTCCTATGTGAAAGTGGAGAAGATCATCCTGAGCAGAACAACCACAAGAAAGGGAAGGAAACAGGCACTTGGGAATGGTCTGCATCTAGGAACTGACGAATTCTTCCATTCATTCAGTGGAAAGGCCACTTACTATCTGTATAACCTCATGCAAAGAGAAAGCCTATGATACCTTCCTCACAGAACCATCACAAAGATTAAATCCACCGTCTGTAAAAAGCACACTGTTACATTTACCACTTAGTAAATGGTAACTTGAGGTGGAGGTGTATGTGGTGGCACTGAATTAACCAGAACATTGTTCACAATGGATCACCAACTGGGACTCTGAAATCCTTTCCCTGTCTGGAGTTTTTTTTATCGTATGGGGATTTGAACTGCACAGAGATCAGACATGCAGGAAATGGTCCTCAGATGAAAATCCTCACATGCAGCCCCATGCTGCCTGAGGCAGGCTTACGAAGCAAAGGAAGGGGGTCCCTCCCTGGCTCCATGTTAACTTGCTGGTCTGGCTGTCTTTCTGGCTTAATTGTGCTCCAATAATCCTGACAAGACTGGCTGGGCTGCACTGTAAATCACGACAGTGGAAATCCTAAAATAAAAGCAAGATTCATGATATGACCTCAATCTTGGCATGAAGGCCCATTAATTGGAAATCATGGACTTAACCGAATTCTGGGCATAGAACAGCCAGCTGGATTAAATTTTCTGAGACCTGTTTCTTCACCCACATGAAGATAACTGGAACGCACCAATGACAACAAAGTCAAACACTGGGTGTTGCTGAGGAGACAGATAATTGTTTCCCTGGCATACTAGCTCCCCAACCATCAGTCATGCTTCGGAGGGGCCACTGCCACCATTTCAGCCACCTTCCTGTCCTCTACATGCTCAAGGGTGCCATGTAACCTCTTAGAGTCTCAGTTTTGAAATTACTGTTAACTTAAAATATATATATGTATTTACACACACACATACACAAGTGCTCGATAAGCAGCCATTTTCATCATCCCATATTTGCCATCATCTGCTATTATAAGGAGCTTGGAGGGGAGGAGGGGAACAGGAAAGAGCTGTGTGGCTCTTCTTCTGCAAGCTGCAGAAATGGTACCACAAACGGCACAGACAAATCACTGTACACCCAGGGCCGCCCTGCGTTCAAGGCAGCTCCTGCCTCTCCTTGCCATTTGACAGATGCAGATTCCAGTGTGTCTCTTCTTTCCTTCAGTCTAGTCCGTGTGAGGCTACCCGCTCTCAGAACCAAGATTTACAGGCATGACTCCTCACCCAACACTGAGATGGGTAGCACACTCTTCACTATAGAGAAGGAAGGATGGTGTGCAACGTGTCTAAGGCATTGATTATAGAACACACTGGAACCAGGATATCATGCTGTTTCCTCAAGGAACTGGGAGGATGTAGACAGTGTGTTAGAGAGGGTGGGACGCAAAATTAGGAAGGTGAGTCGTCCTCAAATCCCAAAAGGCTTGAGGGCCAAACTAACCTTCAACAGAACAGAGTTATTTAGAATTATTGGGAGGGGTGTGGGAATGCTTTTGTTGGAAGCTTCAAATAGACAAATTAATGTGCAAGAAAAGCTTAGTGAGAACAGAGACAGTGCTTAATTTACGTCTGTACCAAGTACCCAGCAGGTTGCCTACCAAGGTATAAACAGTCCAAAATAGGACGCTGAATCAAATGGAATTAAATCTGTCAAGAAACCAAGAGCACAACTTCACTCTTAAACCAACTGCAATTGCTTTGAAGTGCTGCCTGGTAATACTGGCAGTGGTTATCGTTCATTACTCACCTTCTGATTGCTGGGAACTGGGCCTCCAGGCTTTACATCCATTGTCTCATTTGATCCTCACAATTACGTTGCCAAGTAAGCTCTATCATCCCCCATTTACAGATGAGCAAACTGAGGACCCAAGACACAGATACAGTCACACAGCCAGGGCTCTTCCCCAGACCTGTCTCCCTCCAAAGCCTGTGATCTTCTCATGGCATTTTACATATTAGTTAAAAGCTTAAAACATAAAGGGAAACAATCAAACTAGCAAGCACTGCCAGAGTAGAGAAGCCAGGTCCTGTGATGTCTGCTCTGTATATGATGTAAGGATATTTTTAAGACCAGGTCCTAAGAAGGGGAAACCTCTAAACATCACTTGCTGGGAAGGCACAAATGAATGAAGACTACATGCTGAGTCTTTAGCAGACAGGAGAGGAAAGCTGAGGCCCGGCTCCACTCATGGTCCCTTGAGCAGACTATGTGGTCATGCACCGGGATGGGGGCAGCGCCTTCAGAGGCTCTTTATATGTGGAATCTGAAAAAGCCAAACTTGTAAAAACAGAAAGTGAAATGGTGATTACCAGGGTCTGGAGGGTGGGGGGAGAGGACTGAGGTTTAAAGGTACGAACTTGCAATGAGCGGTAAATAAGTCCTAGTGATCTAATGCACAGTATAGTGAACACAGACAACATTATGGTATTATAATCATCAAACCCGCTAAGAGACTACATCTTCGTTATTTCAACCACAAAAAAGAAATGATAATTATGTGACGTGATAGAGGTGCTAAGTAATGCTATAACGGTAATCATATTACAACATATAGACGTATCTAATCAACATGTTGTACACCTTACATTTATATAATGTTATATGTCAAATATATTTCAGTAAAAAAAAAATAAAAGATGCTCTTTCCTAAACTTGTCTCTTCTTGCTGCCCAGTCCCACCCACCCGACGGGCACAGGCGCTCTTTAGGGTCAGCAGCTGCTCAGATTTTGATCCTCCTGTTCACCGGTCATGTGTACAAGCATCCTAGCGGCGGCAGCAGAGGTCACGTATCTAACGAACAGCAGGGTGAGACACAAAGCAGGTTTGCCTGGCCCTAAATCCCATGCCCTCCCACCATCCTATTCTTCATTTCCCCATTAGAGAGAAGAGCAGAGGTCTCAGTGTAATTGCCAAAGTGCATGGGTGGCTGTACCTCTGAAAGAGCCCCAAGATGACCTTGCCCAATATAAATGAGACATAAGAAATGCCTACGTCCAAGACACCCAATTCTTCCCTCAGCAGCCACTGTCACTGTGCTTCTCACAAGGGTAGAAGCCTGGACTCGCCCAGGATGGTGGGGGGCAGCACATGAGTAGAGCCAACGTCTCTTCTCCCCACACACCTACACACTTGAGTCCACTCCCTCCCAGGCATGAGTCCAGGCATTTGGGAATCTGTATTATCCGACTCATGACAGTAACCAAAGGAGTTCAGTTCCAAATACCAGTGTACCCTGAAGCAGACGGCTTTCCCCCTCTGGGCAAAGCCTCTTCCTCTGTAAAATGAGGAGGTAGAATTAGCTGCTCCCTAAGGTCCCATAACACTGGAGACTCCATGGTTCACAGACTCTCTAAAACGTGATTATTAAATTGTGATTTGTGCTACAGGGCAAGGCACTGGTAGGAGCCCCACCAAGTTGGACATGGAGCTGAAGTTTTAACTGCTACTAAAGGGTGGCATTGGTCAAATCAAAAGCATCCCAATCTCCATCATGGCTTCTGCTTTCTATTTCTGTCCAGGAAGACCTGGTGAGGGCTGTTATGTAATAGGCTGGCCAGCTGCAAGCTCCTTCTGTCCTCTTTCTCTGTACTTGGCATTAATCCCAAAGGGACTGATCTCTCCCTGGCTGCCCTTTTTTTGTAACCTTTAAACATCTGCATCTTGCCTTTACAACTGTAAGCTCCTAGAAGGCAAGCTGGGTGGGTTAGACAAGACTGCATACACAGTGCAGAGCACAGAGCTGTGGACACAGTGGTAGTAAGAGTACTCTAGTATTCCGCTACTAAAAATGACAAACAGTAACTAAAATAGGCTCATACTTGAGAGCCTATTCTGTACCAGGCATTGTTCTAAATGCTTTACAACTCTATGAGGTACGTATTACTGCTATCTTATATTTTGTAGGTGTGGAAACAGATATAGAGAGGCTATCTTACTTGCCGAGGTCACACAGTTAATAAAGGCAAAATGTGGACAGTCTCCCACAACCATTTGTTGAATGAAATTAGCTAGACAACAGTTGGGACTGTGTTCTTTTGGCATTGGAGAGACCTGGGTCCAAACTCTAGCTCAGCAATTTACTGTTTCTTTAGATAAAGCCAACTAAACCTTTCTGAAGCTCAGTTTCTTCATCTGTAAAATGGGATAACAGTGTCTACCTTATGGGGTTATTCTGAAGATCAGGGATAAATGCCTGTAAAAGAACCTAGTGTGGTCCCAGTCTAGTCTTTTATTCATGTATTTACTAAGCTCCTACAGTGTAAAAGGCTCTGTGGCAGGTGGTGGGAAAACAGAAGAAACCCTGTCCCTACCCTCAAGCTGCTCAGGCAAACATACACAAAAAACTATATACCATGAGGAAGGGACAATGTTCTGCACTGGGTATCACCTGAACCCAGCGGAGAGCACCTGAGGGCAAGGACAGCTGAACAGGGTCTGCGAGGATGAGTGAGGCTAGCCAGGCCCACTTGGACAGATGATTCCATTCCCAGCTGATGAGGCCATACCCCAGGGTACTGACCATGACCCTGTTCTCATATCTCACATTCAATCTCTCAGAAAAGCACTGTCTGTGCTGCCTTCAAATTTTGTCCAGAATCCAAAATGTGTGTAGAGCTTCCACTTCTCTTTTTTTAAGAGAAAATGGAGGAGACATGGGGGGTGGGGATATATTTTTATATACACACCACTCACACACTTATATTTACAAAGTGAAAAGATAAACCCAAAACTACCTATGAGGCAGGAAACAGGGTATAGGGGACAGGGATAGAAGCTGAAATTCTTTGAATACAACTTGTTTTATAGATTTGAATTTGGAACTACGTAAATATTCTACATAATTAGAAACATAAAAGTAACCCATAAAAAGTGAAAGCAAAATGAAGCAAATTAACCCAACTAAGCACCAAACTGAAGATATAAACATATAGTGAGAAATTATCTCAAGTGACCTTAAAACACAAATTAATTGTCTTAAAGTGAAATCTATCCAAACCCTTCCCCACTCCCCAAAGTTTTAAAAACCCAACCATTTTACAACCTTATACTGTTTTGGTGGTAGTGTTGGTATTATTATTCTGTGATTACTTATTATGGCATAAAGCAAATAAGAAATTATATTGGTGTAGTTGAGAACCAGGGTTTTGGGCATGGGAGAAAAGGAGATACAGATGTAAGAGGCATTGATATTAAAAAATCAATGAAATTAAGTGAAAACCCCATGCTCCTGAATCTGAGTTGAAATTATCATTATGAATCCGTGATATATTTTATTTTTAAAAAATTGTTTCTAGCTCTGCCCACTGAAAAGGGCCGGACACAGAGACCAACCCAGTAGCAGAAAGCACCCGTCACACCAAGATTATGGTCTTGAAACAACACTGCCCTCTAAAAACAACCAGGGCCCTTTGAAAAATGGCCGATTCTAAGATTGGGGCAGAAAATGTACAAGATGAGCCTGGTTTGTGATACCAGAAACCAAGGAAAAAGGAAATGACCATTGCAGTGTGTGAAAAGGACTCAGATGCCAAATTAAAAGGCTCCCACTAGCCAAAGATGGGTCCATTTGAACATCAGTAAGAATAATAACTGCAATGGATTGGAACATAAATATATATTTATGAACATGAGTTCATAATAATAAGATAATGAGGAAAAGAGAGAGAGAAACTTCATTAGACACCTTTGGAGAGAAGGCTGGGGAACCAATCTTTTATTTTTGAAAACTAATAGATGAAAGGAAAGAATCAAGCCTTTTCCTGCCTTTGTTATATGAACTGTACTTCAGGGTAACTAAATATTTGATAAGGGAGTTTTTTTCTTCATGGAAGAATTTCCAGCTAACAAAGAGAGAATGATAAAATTCAGCATTTGCGACTCCTGATAAAATAATGGAACTAGGCAGTGATCACAGAAACAGAAACAACCATGCATTAGGTACTCCCAATGGAAATACAAAACACAATCAATGAGACAGTTTTGCAAAAATCTAATCTGAATCTAAATCTTATCAAGCCTCTAGAGCTAACTACCAGGGAACACAGGGGACAGAGGAATAGATTAAGTGCCACTACAGGGATGCGGTCAGAAAAATCCAGACTTTGGGGAAAACCTACAACGCAAATTACCTGATTTATGTCAACAAAGATATGCAGGGGGACAAAAAAAAAAAAAAGGAAAGAAAATTTTGGAAAATAAAGAGAATTATGAGACATGTCAACCGACCTCAATGCATGAACATTATTTGGTTCCTTGTTCAAACAAACTGTAGAAAGGAAAAAATAAGACTCTCACTTTAAAACCTGGGAAATTTTGAACAGACTGGATATTTGATGATATTAAGGAATTACTATTAATATTCTAGATAAAATGAGGTATTGTGATAATGTTTTTAAAAGAAGCCCTTCTATTTAGAGACACATTGGATGAGTTGATTATTATGGCTGAGATTTACGTCACAATAATCCAGGGGGCAGGTACAGATATAGAAGAAATGAGATTGGTCACGGGTAGATAATTGTTGAAGCTAGGTAACAGGGATATGGGTTTCCACTTTCTACTTATGTTGTTTCTCCTTCCTACTTTTATATATATTTAAAATTAGATGGGGCTTCCCTGGTGGTGCAGTGGTTAAGAATCCGCCTGCCAATGCAGGGGACACGGGTTTGAGCCCTGGTCCGGGAAGATCCCACACGCAGCGGAGCAACTAAGCCCGTGTGCCACAACTACTAAGCCTGCGCTCTAGAGCCCGCGAGCCACAACTACTGAGCCTGCGTGCCACAACAACTGAAGCCTGCGTGCCACAACTACTGAAGCCTACGTGCCTAGAGCCCGTGCTCTGCAATAAGCCCGCGCACCGCAACGAAGAGTAGCCCCCGCTCGGCGTAACTAGAGAAAGCCCGCACACAGCAATGAAGACCCAATGCAGCCAAAAATAAAATAAATAATAAAAATAAATAATTTTAAAAAGAAATTAGAAAATTGTACATATATTTATATATTATACACATTATATGCCATACTACATAATGTATATATTTTTATATACACATATATAGATATAATCCACCTTTTCTCATTACCTATAGTGCTACCAACCACAGATCTAAGTCATCATCATTTCTCACCTGAATTACTGCTACAGCCTCTTAACTGGTGTCTTTGCTTCCACCCTTGCTTCCCTGCACTCTGGTAAATAAAGAGCAACAAAAGTGTTCTTTCAAGAAATAAGGCAAGTCATGTTACCCTTCTGCTTAAAATCTTCCAATGGATTCCCATCCCACTTAGAGTAAAAAGAAAGTCCTCACTATTGCCTAAAGGCTCTACAGGAGTTGACCTCTGCATACCTCTCCAGCCTTATTTCGTACCTCTGTTTCCCTGTCTCTTTGCTGTAGCCAAACTATTCCTCTATTTAACATACAACTGCCTCACCGCCTTGGCATTTACTTATCCCACTGTTCCCCTGATATCCACATGGCTTGCTTCTTCACTTCCTACAGGTCTCTGCTTAAATGCTTCTTTTTCAGTTTTCCAGATCACCCTATATAAAGTAGCGCCCCCAATCTTCTTATCTTAGTTTATTTTTCTTCATCGTACTTTTTACCTTGATTTTTTTCCTACTAGAAAAGAAGCCCTATAAAAGAATACATATTTTTTGTGTTGGGCATTGTTATTTCCCAAAGTGTCTGGCTCAATACATACTGTTGATTTTGACCTTAAATTCTGAGCTATAAACTAGCCAGCAATACTGCACAGGGAGTGCTGAGCAAGGGGTGGTAGAGTAGGTAGGAACCGCAGTATGGAAGGCTGTGTGCCCCTTAAAGACACTGAATTTTATCTTGTAGGTGATGGGGAGTCTCAAACTATATACAACAGGCCTTCAAATTTTAGTTACACTCATTCTTGCCACCGTCATTATTATATTAAAGGAAACACATGTGTTTTGGTGTTTATAAGGTATATACACTACAAGGTTTATCAGCTTCTAACTAAAGAAGCTGAATCATCATACTTCTGGTTAGCCACTTAAAACAATTGTCTCCTCCTGAATTCGAATTAAAGGTCCCTGAGTAAAGAGATATGGGCATATACAAAAAAAAAAGGTAATCATTTGCCTGTAAGATTCTTTGAATAAAAAAGCCCCAAGGACATTAGCAACTTGGGGTGAGAGTGGTTATTAGTTCAAGAATCAACAAATCTCTCTTATTTATTGGCCGCAAAAGCACTGATGCCCACAATGATTTTATGGCATAGAAAGTTATGGGGTAAGAATGGGTGGATACAAAGAAATCTGAGAATCAACTTGTCTCCTCCTCTCCCCCCATTCCGGTTCCCATAGGCAAGCACCAAATCTATCCCTCCTTTCTAGGAACCCACTACTAGCTAGTACCTTAGTTCAGGCCACTTTCATCTCAATCAGGACAATCTCTCCTGAGTGTCCAGCTAGCTGATCTTCCTACCACCAGCCTTGAACCTCTTCGATCCTCTCCAAAGGCATCTTGTTAAAATGCAAATTTGACCTTATCACTCTCTTCTACGAAACATTTAGGTGCTCCAAGTAACAGGGTTTACAAGCCTGGAATGATGGGGAGCTGCCTGCCTCTACAGTCTCACCTCCCGAATTCCTCCCAGATCCTCCGGCTCCTTGTTCCAGTCCCAGGGAACCACCTGCTGCTCTTCCAACAGCCCATGCTCTCACTTTCTGGAACTTTGTACATGCTTTCCTAGGTATCCTTTGCTGTCTCGAGAGTATTTTTGCTGTCTCCTCTCCAGGAACAATCCTGCATGTGTTATATGTATTATATTTTGTGCTCTATCCCGAGAAAAGCTACTCTAAAAAACCTCATATTATTTACCACCTTGCCAGAGGCTGTCAGGCTTAAGGGTTTTGTAGTCTATGTCCTCCTAATTCTTGTGTCAAACATGATTACATCTTATACCTGCAGCTTTCCTCTCAGCCTAGAAAATTTTGCAAGTATAATCTCATCTGGGAGTCCTCTTTTTCTTTTGCCATCAAGTTTTGTTATTGCCCTCTCCCAAAGCAGGGATAGTTAAATTAACCTAACAAAATCGCTACCTTTCTCTCTCTATTCTATCTAGTCCAAGGGACTCAAAATATATCTTCAAAAGAATTTCTTATAATGAGTGAATCAGATATGAACATGGCTAAAGCGTTGGTTACTTTGCAAAATAATTTTATTTCTATTCATATCTATGCTTCTTTTTTTTAAAAAAAATGGTCATTTAAACAACCTACAAATCCTTAATGATTCTCCAGGCTCTGCTTTCAACATGATATAATTAAACACAAGGTGATATTAAAGACTGAAGCTGGGGAAAAATCAAATAGTCCTGAGGAATTCTGGACTCAGGGATGTTACAGAACACATTATTAGGGTTAGTATAGAACAGAATTTGCAGTTATTTCCTTAAAATGTTTAAAATAATATTCACGGAGGAAAAAAATCCCTAAGTTATTATCCTAATGATGGCACTGATGCTTTTCAAGATTTTAAAGCTACAGTGTTTTTCAGAAATTATGACTATAAGTGCAACATCTGCGTTGCAGTCCTGATTCTGTCACCTGCCAACTATGTTGTGACCTTGGGCAAGTCACTTACCCCTTTTGAGCCTCAGGCTCCTCAGCCATAACATGAAGATAATTATACTCAGCTCAAAGGCAGTTGTAAATTGGAGTAAAATGATGTCTGTGGAAGTGCTTTGTAAACTAAAAACAAGGCACTGATGTTGTGTACTTACGGGCAATGCCAAAGAGCAATGGGATGAAAGATAAAGCTCTTCCCAGAACCTCAGTTCCCCACCTGAGTCTGCTTATTTCTCCAAGCTGTTATTTTTATTGTTATTGGAAGTATATCAGAAGGATCTCTGCTGATCCTGGGCAGATACCAAACAAGTCCAGAATGTACTATTAAGTTCCCACAATTAATTACTAGGCTTGTGTTCTTTTTGCTTTTTTAAATAACCTCTTAGTATGTTACAAAGCTTAATAGGAATAGCTGAATTAGCATTAGATGAAGAACCCAAGTGCCCAAACTGGAACCATGTGCAAATCTGCTAGTGATGGATGGACTGCTGCTAGTGGATGCACATCTGTGAGGCTCTAGTCACTGTAAAAAAAGAGTCTGCCACTGTTTTCAGAGCAGCTCAGCCGCTCTGCCAACAGAACACCCTCTGAGTACCCTCCCATTTTCTATAAATTCCAGGTTTGAGATTCTAATGCAATCATCTGATTTCTAACTGTTTAAGTGCTTGAATGGATTTTAAGAGAAAAGGGTGATTTAAATATTCTTATAAATCATTGCTAATATCAAAAACATCACTCCTTTCTTATATTCACCCATTCAGAAAGGTGTCCTCTCTCACCAGCTCTAAAGTAGCCCCTATCACTACCCCGTAATTCACCAAATATTTGTTATTCCGAAATATCCAGGTTTCAAGTGCCCCTCTTGTCGTCTATATATGCTGATTTGGGGTAGAAAAGAGACTTGACCATAGAGACACGGCTTCCTCATAGAGTGCCCCATTGTTAATATTTGTATGTATAACTCATTTGTCATATCCATAAGAGAAAAAAAACCAAGCAAATGATAAAAAGCAAGGCTATCCACAAATGAGGGCCTAGAAATGTCTGTGGTAAATCAGGGCCTATAATCTCTAACCAAGCACAGCAAAGCTAGCAACCTAAGGCTTGGCACAGGTGCTAGGGTACGCTGAGAGACTCCAGAACACGAGGAAGCAGGGTTCAGGCCCATCAAAGCAATGAGCATGAGGCAGCGGGCGAGTTAAGATTCCCAGCTTGGCATCAGATCCACACGGAGCCACATCCCAACTCTACCACATGTCACAAGCCCTACGATATCTCTGTGCACCTGTTTCCTCAGGCAAACAAAAATACCCCAAGGAACACTGCTGATGGCAAGATGGGACACAAGGACAATGGCTTTTGCCCATGTGGTGACCAAATATTTCTTTCTGACCTGAGCTCACACTCGGCCAACAAGATGTAAAACCCGTCCTTTCAACTCGGGGCTCATAACCTACTTAAAACAACACTTCCTGCTCAGGTTATAATTAGGCGTGTCTGACTATTATGAGGATCATGAGACCGCTTTATGAAGTGTTAATGAGCGTCCTTAATTCGTCTGGCATCAGCGTGAAGAGGACGATGACCACAGGCCGCCAGCGCACTAAGATAAACAGGCGGCCGTTTCATTACGTGTTTGCTATGTGAGCTTGGGAAAGTGACTTCATCTCTCTGGAAAATTTGATCTGTAATTTGGGGATTAATAATAGTACTTGCCTCCTAGGAATCTTCTCAGAATTAAATAAGATGATTAATGTTAAATATTTAACACATGCACGGCAGATAAATAGTAAAAGCCCTAAACAAAGAGCAGCTATTTTTTACCAGTGTGACTTCCTCATCAAAGATTCTGAATTTCAGTCTTTCATGAAATTCTGGAATTTCTCTTGACTACTCTAGGGGGTCCTGCTTTGCTATCTTTCCTAGAAATGGCATTTCATAAGCCTGGAAGGCCAGTGGCTATAGAGTACTAACCTCGGGCCTATCTTCATGGAGTTGAAACACAAGGAGGGATGTGGCAGAGACTGCTATTTGTCACACTAATATCCATTATCCCCTTCTTTTTCTCTGGGAATATTTTTTATCTGGTAACATGGCCTCCCAGAATAAAAGACTACATTTCCCAGGCTTCCCTTCAGTGATATGTGACCATGTGATTCAGTTCTGACCAGTGAGATGTGAGTGGCAGAGTGCAACTTCCGGAGTGTTTCTGAGAGAGACGAGGTATGCTGGAAAACAAAAGTGTTACTTGGCCATCTCAGCCAACGAGGAAGAGGGTAACACCCTAAGGAGCATAAAGCAACCAGACAGAAGGAGCCTGGGACCCTAGTTATGCCATAGAGTAAAGGTGCCATTGCAGATCAGGCTTTTATATGAGCAAGAAGTAAGCTTCCATGTGTTTAAGCCATAGATATCATGGCCTTTGTTACCTGCAGCCCAGGCTATAATCTCACATATATTGTAGAGGATGTGGAGAAAAGCAGAAGAAAGGCAGAATGTGATGGAGGGTTACAACATGTCCCTGGCACATAGTAGGTTCTCATATTTACTTGCAGAATTAAACATCCTCTCTAGAACTCCAGGCAATCAAACCAAATTTGGAATATTGAGGTCAGCTCCAAAGACAAGAGGGAGAGTGGCCAGCTGGAGTATTCATAGCAGAATGACTAGGGCCATGGAAGCTTGAAAAAACCCATCTCGTGAGGAAAGACTATAAGAGCTAGAAGGAGAGAGGTAAACCAAAGCATCAGGATTAGGCTTCAAGTAACTCAAGGGTAGTAAGTTGAACAGGGCTCCTCTTTGTACTCCAGTGACCTCATCTGTAATAGATAAGACCAGAAAATTATTAAAATCCTTCTAGCTATACCATGAGGAATCTATAGATTCAGAGGAATTTATGTTGCACAAAAGGACAGAACCACAACCTGCCTAGATATAGCACTGAGAGAGTGATGGACAGATTTCCACTGAGAAAGACAAATTCCAGGTGATGATTCCTGTCCAGCAGGAGAACAGCTGCCTTCCACAGTGTGGAGTTATCTGATGGGAAGAGTTCAGTCAGGGGCTAGACAGGCTCCTAGAGGAAGTGCTGAGATTTGGAGGACGATGGAATTAAAACAGCTTCTTCCTACAGACTGTTCAGAAAAGTGGGCTTTATAGTAGACAGTCCTGGATTTCAATCCAGTTCTGCCACTTACTTGGCTACATGATCCTGAACAAGTAATTCACCTTTTTTTCAATCTCAGTTTCATCATTTTAAAAATGCGGGAAGTAGGGCTTCCCTGGTTGGCGCAGTGGTTGAGAGTCCGCCTGCCGATGCAGGGGACATGGGTTCGTGCCCCGGTCCGGGAAGATCCCACATGCCGCGGAGCGGCTGGGCCCGTGAGCCATGGCCGCTGAGCCTGTGTGTCCGGAGCCTGTGCTCCGCAACGGGAGAGGCCACAACAGTGAGAGGCCCGCGTACTGCAAAAAAAAAAAAAAAAATGGGGGAAGTAAAACATAATTTGAAGTCCATTGTGTTAAAAGGGGATAATACATATCAAGCAGGTAGCACAGTGCTAGGCTCACAGCTGCTTACAGAGGTCATCAATATTAACTTTAGAAATGGAGAAGGAAAAGAGAAAAATGTGAGGAGCTCAGAAGATGAGTTGTTCATCCGGGTGGCAGCATCGGCAGGTAGAAGACCGAAATTTGTGGACTGGGCAAGTAGTTGCTCAGCCAAAATAAACTTAGGGCTTGCCATATACATGCTGGGAAGTGCAGGCAGCGTCGAAAGCCTCTCAGAGAGTAGGAGAAGAAGAAGAGCTGGAAGTTGGAGTCTCATCAGAAACTGAGGAAGAACTCTTATCCAGACATCATCCACCCATCCAACACTTATTGATTATCTATGAGCAATAAGATGAGAAAATACCACAATGAGGAAAATACAGAGTATAATCAGGGCACAGAGGAGAAGCATCGGACCCAGAGTTAGAAGGTCAGATGAGGGTTTCCAGAGAAAATGAGAGTTAACTTAAGACCTGCATTACTGAGGCAAAGGAGTTTAAAGTGAAGGGTAGGGAGAGAGCTCAAGTTGATAATGTGTTTGAAGGAGACCAGAGAGTCATAAACTTCTTCACTACCCTTCTAAAATTCCCATATTCTGAGTGACCAATCAGACGGCTAAGTCCGTTCCAACTCCAAGGTTCTACAATTACGCTTTGGATGAAAAAGCAAAGTTAATTAAATGCACTACACGTTAGAGTTGACTGCATTTTTAAAAGAATAGTGGTGGGTGTGGATATGGTTATAAAAGGGCAATATGAGGGCTCCTGGTGGTATGCTGTGACTGTTCAGTATCTTGACGGTGGTGGTTGATTCAGAACCCACACAAGTGACAAACAGTATGGAACTTACACACACACACACACACACACACACACACACACACACACACTAATACAAATAAAACCAGGGAAATATGTCAATATCTTAGCTGTGATATTACACTATAGTTTTGCAAAATATTACCACTGAGAAAAGTAGGCAAATTTTACAAGGATCTCTCTCTATTGTTTCTTACAATTGCATGTGAATCTTTAACTATTTAAATAAAAAGTTTAGCTACAAGAGTAGATACAGAAAAAGAATACAGTTATATACAATTATAGTTATGAAATGTAAATTCATTGTTGAAACTGTAGCAAAACACATAAAAATAGCATGTTAAAATCACTGGTACCCTACTATCCAAATATCCTTTTATAATATTTTGATCTAGTTCCTTCATTTTTAGACTATTACACATCCTTAAAATGATTTTCTTGGGTGTATATACAAACATATGTGTGTGTCTTTACATAGGTTAATTTAGCATGTAGTTTATCTTATTTCATGAATTTTATATTTTAAGGCTCTTCCCATATTAAAAATTCCTTGAACAATTTTTAAAATTTTATTGAAGTATAGTTAATTCACAATGTGTTAATTTCTGCTGTACAGCAAAGTGATTCAGATATATATATGTGTACACACACACACACACATTCTTTTCCATTATGGTTTATCACAGGACACTGAATATAGTTCCCTGTGCTATACTGTAGGACCTTGTTGTTGATCCATCTGAACAATTATTTTTTAATGGCTATTTAGTAATACCATATAGGCATATCATAATTATCTGAACCAATCTCCTATTTTGGAACATTTTAGGTAGCTTTACATTTTTTTCTATTATAAGCAATTCTACAATAAATTAAACCTAACCGGTTGCCAACATTACTGAGATGAAAGAGAGCCAAGTCCCTGAATACTGAAATGTTAGAAGAGATCTTAGAAATCACCTGCCCAAACAATCCCCCTAAAACAAACATACACTCACACAAAAATCATTTCATAGTTATGGAAATTATGTATGTATTCCCGCTTTAGGAAGTTAGGACAATGCACAATTTCAATAGCTATTTAAAAAAAATTAAAAGCATGAGCCACTACCCTTGCTCTACATCATTTTTGACCTTGTAGAATCAAGTAGAAAAAGCAGAAATGTCGATGGACACTTAGGTTGCTTCCATGTCCTGGCTATTGTAAACAGTGCTGCAATGAACATTGTGGTATGTGTCTCTTTTTGAATTATGGTCTTCTCAGTGTATATGCCTAGTAGTGGGATTGCTGGGTCATATGGTAGTTCTATTTTTAGTTTTTTAAGGAAGCTCCATACTCTTCTCCACAGTGGCTGTATCAATTTACACTCCCACCAATAGTGCAAGAGAGTTCCCTTTTCTCCACACCCTCTCCAGCATTTATTGTTTGTAGATTTTTTGATGATGCCACTCTGACTGGTGTGAGGTGATATCTCATTGTGGTGTCCACTGACAGATGAATGGATAAAGAAGATGTGGCAAACATATACAATGGAATATTACTCAGCCATAAAAAGAAATGAAATTGAGTTATTTGTAGTGAGGTGGATGGTCCTAGAGTATGGCATACAGAGTAAAGTAAGTCATAAAGAGAAAAACAAGTACCGTATGCTAACACACATATATGGAATCTAAAAAAAAAATGGTTCTGATGAACCTAGGGGCAGGACAGGAATAAAGACGCAGATGTAGAGAATGGACTTGAAGACATGGGGGGGCGGGAGGCAGAAGTTGGGACAAAGTGAGAGAGTAGCAGTGACAATATATACACTACCAAATGTAAAATAGATAGCTAGTGGGAAGCAGCTGTATAGCACAGGGAGATCAGCTCGGTGCTTAGTGACCACCTAGAGGGGTGGTTTAGGGAGGGTGGGAGGCAGACGCAAGAGGGAGGGGATATGGGGATATATGTATACGTATAGCTGATTCACTCTGCTATACAGCAGAAACTAACGCAACATTGTAAAGCAATTATACTCCAATAAAGATGTTAAAGAAAAAGCATAAATGAAGAAACTACAGAGAAAAAAATTTTAAGACTAAAACGTTCTAGATATGGTTCATATTCTCATTCTCTATGACACTGGAGAAGCAATTTAACTATTTTAATTTTGTTTCTTCATCCATTAACATACCTTCCTTCTAGGAAGTCTTCAATAAATATTTGTTGTCTGAGTGAATGACTGAACTTTCTGACACATATAGGTACTCATAGGTACTCAACGCTCACTATAACCCAAACATTCCATGTTCTTCCACCTTTCCAGTCAGCTCCTATGTGTAACGTCTCCCTCAGCTCCTTCTTGCCAACACTTCAGAGCCAGCACTACTGTCCATCCTCAGAGTAGGCTTCATCAACCCACTAACTTACTTCTTGCCCAGATTCTTTACCTCATACTTTGTTATAGATACACAGACGCCTGTCTCCACTGATGGTAAAGGAGCAACTTGCAGGTCATGCTGTTTCATTTTCAAGTTTGAGTAGGGCTTTGCCAGCAACGTTAACACGACAAGACAGGCTCCTCACATCTTCCACCCTGGCTGCAGCTACTGGATGAGAGGTACACATGTAACACCTATTAAGCCAACTGGATTCTCTCCTGAAATTTAGAATTTGGGATTCAGAGACAGATGATCAGTGAAGACTGAATGCTTGAATTAGTGACATGTAAACTGGGAACTTTGGGGAAGCTATTCTACAAAGAGAAGATCAGAAAGCTGGTCTACAGAGAGAGGATGAAGGATAAAGCAAATGCATAGGAAGAAGCAAGACAAGAACCGTGAAGCATTAGAGAGAAGGGCTGCCGGGAGGCTCTCAGCTCTGGAGTTCCAGGCACAAATGAGGCAGGGCTCCACTCTCTGACCCTGCGACTCAGAAGGTAGCCTGTGACTTTATAACAACTCCCTTCCTTTGGTTTTCCATTAACATGTTTTGAAATGGCTTTTATTACTTGCAACCAAAGATAATTCACTAAGACATGGAGCCTTCACTAAAGACTCTGAATGATTTTTCCTCCATCCCTTTATCACCTTTTTCTTCCTCTGAAAATATTCTCTCCTACTTTATCTGAAATGTTCAAATTCTACTCATCCTTCAAGACCAGCCCTACATAAACCTAAGCACAGAGAAGTCTGTCTCTGTCTTCTCTCAACTCCCTCCCAGTGCATGTTGCTGTGCTTGGCACGTGCACAGCAGAGTGATTTGTGTACTTGCCTCATCCCCCCTTTAAGTCACTTCCTCTCTCCAGGCCTCGGTTCCCTCACTCTCAAAATCAGTAGACTAGGTGAGCTCAGTGGTTGTCAAGCTGGATGCTACTCAGCCCCAGGTTCTGCAATTACACACAAGAAACCACTGCTGAGGCAGGAGAGGCAAGTGGTCCCAAGAAAGCAGTATCCCAGCCTCCCATCCTTATTTTAACCAGAGTTGCTCTGTTTTCATGTATTGCATACAGTAAGAGTCTGGGTAAGGCTTTATTGAAAAAGGAATCTAGTGCTAATCAAAATGAAAACCCTAAACTAGATAATCCACAGGGCTCCAAGATGCCAGTAACAGTAGTGAACTAAAAATAACAAGAACATTGTATTGAGATAGACACTGTTCTAAACATCCTATGTTTGTCAACATTTTGATCATTACAACAATCATGTGAGGTAGATGTTCTTAACCTCATCCTAAAATCACAACCTGAATTACATCAATTACAAGTGGCAGAGGCAGAATTTGAGCCCAGGATATAATCCAGATCCAGATCTGAGTTCTTAACCACAATACTGTCTTCTATGCTCTTCTCGGGCAGATACTGTGATTTTTGTTTCTTTCTCTTTTTGATTTCACAGCACAGTTATTTGGCTGGTAGTCATTTAATAGTGTTTGCTGAATGAATAAATGCTTGAATGAACAAAGGAAGTCATCTTGGATTCCAAAGAGACTGAGACACAAACTTGAACTTTCTAGGACTTCGGCTGCCTCCAGGTAATAATCCTAGCCAAACAGAACCATTTTATAACTTAGGCCTTTCCCACACCATCTTTCTGAAAAGCAAAGGAACTTCTTGCAGCCAGGAAGAAATTCCTTTTAGGTATGGTTTAATTTGTAACCTAGCACTGACCAGTACCATTAGTTTGGTGGGTCCATGAATGCATACTTCACCACGTTCACTATCTTTAACTCATAATCAATATATTCATTCCATTAACATCAGAGTTTCTTAACCTTAAAACTACTGACACTTTGGGTCTGATAATTCTTT
Organism: Tursiops truncatus; assembly: GCF_011762595.2. Lineage (NCBI taxonomy): Eukaryota > Metazoa > Chordata > Mammalia > Artiodactyla > Delphinidae > Tursiops > Tursiops truncatus. The sequence continues at coordinate 127,984,461 of NC_047034.1, forward strand.
ACTGTGTGGAGCTGTCTGGTGCACTGTAGGATGTTTAGCAGTACCCTGGCCTCTATCCACTAGATGCCAGGAACAACCCTTCCCCCACATTGTGACAACCAAAAATGTCCCCAGACATTTTTGAGAACCACTGCTTTACGTGAACTAGCTTCTGTAGCAATACTGGGAAAAATAAATAAATAAATATAAGCAATGACTAATCATGCTTAGAACATAAACAGCAGATTCCTTTCATCCTTGGAAAGTTCCTGGGTTTCATCCTCCACCCTGAAAATTCTCCTTCAACTGGGCTGTCCTGAGGACCTTATAATGTATCAAGCCTGTTGACCGCCTCGTCCAAGAGTTCTGCTGATAACAACCCTCCACATTTATGAGGACTACATGGTAACCACACATTGTCTTAAAGCTTATGAACAATCCAAGAACGAATATAACAAAGAAAACGCTCAGAACCTTGTAAAATGAAGAAGTAAAATAATCCACTCTGAAGAAAACTCAGGATAATAAAATATTCCCAACATGGGCTCACTTAGCTTCAACCACTTGATGCAGCCAACACTTATCAAGCATCTACTCTAGGGCAGGGAATGCACTAGGCACTTTTCTATACCTTATCCCATTTGATTTTCCTAACAATCTGATGAGAAAGGCACTGCCCAAGGTCACAAAGCTAATCAGTGATTTCAAAACTTGAATCTAGAACAATCACTGGCTCCAACTCCAGTGCTCTCTCCACTGATGTACTGCAGCATTCTACAAGAAGACTAGTAGCCACAATTAATGGAGAGCCGATAAGGTAACAGAAAATCTTTTCATTCATATTTTTACACATAGATAAGAGACAAAAGGATCAATTCCAAAATGTTAATAATGGTCATCCATGAAAAACAGGTTTATCAGTTATTGTGTGTGTGTGTGTGTGCGTGCTTTTCTGCATTTTCTAAATTGTTTCTCCCTAGATATATATTACCTATGTAATAAAAAGTAGTCAAACCCCATTTCCAAAAACAAAAATAACTCATGGAAGTATCAACATGTAATGCCAGTTTTAAACAAAGCATTATCACTATTTCTCATTCATGAGACTGCCAAAAATTAAGAAGTTTGATAATACTCAGCCTTGACAAGGTTGTGGGGGGAAAAAGTAATCCCATACACTGTTAGTAGAAATCTAAGTTGGTACAAGGTTCTTAGAAAGCAATGCAGCAAGATCTATCATAATGTGAAATGAACAGGCTCTTTTTCCTAGCAGTGCCATTTCTAAGAATTTATCCCAGAGGTATATACCACATATGCAATATACAAAAATTTATGTTCAAAGATATTTACTGCCTATCAATAGAGGAACTTGGACAGTGGAATTCAAAGCAGTCATTAGAGAAAATGAGTTACATCTCTAGGTACTAATGTAGAAAGTTATCCAAGATATAGTGTTAAGTAAAGATCAAGTTATGTAACAGCATGTATAAGATTCCAGGATATACAAGTATACATTACATATGAATGCGTGTATGTGTATATGGGTGTGCAGGAATCTGCATGTGTCTATGCAGTTGTATATAAGCTTATATATGCTTGCATATTCTCTAAGTATACACAAGAAATCATTAATATTAATTATATCTGGAGAGTAAAACTAAAAGCTGAGAGAAAAAATGTGGACTTTTATTTTCATTTTTATACCACTCTCTGAATCGTTTTAAATTTTCTTTTCATAAACAGGTACCACTGCTATAAACAAAAACAGGGGCTTTTGTTTTGGTTTGGTTTTGGTTTTTGAGACAAGAAGCCCGGCTCTCACGCAATGGCTTGAAAACAAAGCAACATATGAAATAGAACTGTATTCTGTTAGGACTGCAAATGCTCACAAAACAAGACAGCGTGAAAGCCTGCCAGGCTGTGTGTACCAGTGAGAGGCATAACGGAGACACTTCTCTCCTGGCACATCGAGAAACAAAGCCAGCCTCCTACCCTGGGAGGGGGTTTAACGGCTGGGTATTAAGACGGATAATTAAAGCGAAATCCTGCTATACTTTTTTGAGGCACCTAATAAGCCAATTTCCCTAACAGCTAAAACCTAATTTTTCCTGTTCTATCCCTCCAGCTTGTCTTCTCCTAAAGTAGCTGATACATCTTGGTCACTGGGTGCCCAAGATCTCAGGCCTCCTCCTTTGCAATCTCTGTCACACTCCGATATGTCAGAAGACCTGGGCCCTGCTGCTGGCTTGGCCTCCACCACCCTGAGTTATCCTTTCTCACTCTGGTCCCCTCCATGGCATTTAACACTCCATATAATCCTTTATCTTTGCTTACTGGATTGCGTCTCATCCTGCATTGTATCTCTGTGCCTAGAACAATACCAGCACATAGTAGGCAGACCACAGACACTGTGAAGTGAATAAATGAAGGATTATTCACTGCACGGTGCTATCAGCTACATTTCACCTTGCCTGTGAAACAGGCAGGGTCAGTATGATTGTTCTCACTTGAATTACCTGCCCAAGGTTACAGCCTGCAAATGACAGAGCCAGAGCTTGTATCTGGGATTTCTGACTCATGATTCCCTAATACCCCCACTATGCAAGAGCACCAGCAAACTGAACTGTAAAGACTGAAAACACAGCAATTTATCTAGGCTTCAGCAGTAGCAGAGGGGAAGAGAAAGATCTGCGTTCCTGCAGGGGTGAGGTAGGAGAGACAGGGAGGGGGAAATGGAGAGCTATGATCTTGCACTCCCTAGTTGCGAATTAGGAAGAAAAATTCTTTCCTTCATCTGAATGAAATGCAGTTACCTCTGGGATGGAGGCTTATGAAACCTCTCATCACCAAGTCACAGCCTGGAATACTTTGCTAATTGCAACAGCAAGTGAAATTTTAGGTAGGTCAGATGCAATTACCCAAACCGGAAAGTGACACCATTGTTCACACCTATTGGACCACATGCAGCAGGCTGGGATCTAAGTTTCACACACACACACACACACACACACACACACACACACACACACACACACACCAAAACTACAGTCATCCACACACTTCTTATGGTATGGGGCTCCAAGTCTCCCAAAACATGCTGACTCACTGACTGGGGAGAAGGGAGGAGATCCAGACAGGAAAGGGGAAAAGAGAGAGAACAACAGAGCAGAAGGGTAGCAGAGGCAAAGGAGGAAAGAGGGAGACGAGGAAGTTGGAGACGGAAGTGAAGGAGAAAGAGAAAGAAAGAAGCAAAGAGAGGGAAGAAGGGCTGCAGAGGAGGAGAGAGAAAGGAGAAATGAGGGCTTCTGTCCTGCTAGGACTTGTGCTGCAATGCTCAAGTGGCCCAATGCAGGTACAAGCAGACCTGGAGAATTCCTAGGGTCAGGGTTTTTTTTCAGGCACTTGTCTGTTTCCATAGAGACCGAGAATTCCTGCTGCAGTAATCATCTTCCAAGTTTCTTCGGTGTTTGAGCTTTCTTCCTGTGCCTCCATCACCAGGCAAGGAACCAGAGCCGAGGGCTCATCCAGTGAGAATGGGAGTAAGGGCAGGCTGGCTACCCTACACGGTCCTGGCCTCCGGCCTCGGTCCTGGACTCAGCCCAGTGCCACAGAGCTTCGGTTCTAGCATTTCCACCGATTACCTTACTCCTCCCTCCAGGCAAACACAGGCTCTGCTCCCGCCTCCTGCCCCTCCACAGCACTGCCCTGGAGATCTGCACAGCCTGATGGGCAGGTTACCAAAGAGCTGAAAGCCTGGTGAAATCTTGTGCCAAGCTGACAGCATATTCAGCCCTGCCACACACGTGCCCGTGGTGCATCTGCAGCAGAGAAAACCAGTTGGTCACATTTTCCACTTCTAGCAAAGACTGGAAATACTACCTCCTCTCCTGCTGCCATCCAGGCTAATCATCTCTAGCTTTCTCTAGGCCTCCCGCCCCACATCCGGTCAGCTGTCAGCCTGTCCACTCTTCTGCATAATGCTTTCAGGAGCGGCCTCTTCCTTTCAGTCTCACTAGCACTGCCCTGGCTTGGGCCTTAGTTATTTCTCAGGGCATCAACTAAACTGCCATGTAACTGTTCTCCCTGTCCTCCAGGCGTATATATACGCTCTCTCTTTCAGTACACCTCCTCCCTCCTTAGCAAATCAGAAATTCCTGGAGCCTAGGAATCAGTGTTTTCAACCAGCACGTCAAGAAAATATGATGCAGCCAGGACACAGGTAGGACACAGATGGACTCCATCCCTTACACAGATGCAAATTATCCTCAGGATTCACACACTACATTCTTCTCTCTGGAGCTGCAAGAGACTCTGTGGGCCCTGGGGCACTTCTGCCTTCCTGTGCCCATTCCCCCATTTTAAAAAAAGTTTACATATTTTTTTACTGCATTGATATAAAGATGAATTCCTTACTGTTACTTATTTATTCCAGTTTTTAAAAGAAATTGAAATTAAAACATTTTTGTGGGCCTTAAAATTATTGTGGTCCCTAGGCACTATGCCTGTTGGATAAGTCGGGCTTGCCTCAGCCCCACTCCCAAACCTTCAGCGACCTCCCCCAGCCTACAGAATAAAGTCCAAGCTCCTCAGCAAACTCACCCGGACCTATCTTCCAGTGCCATCCACTAGAGCACTTCCCACCCATCAGGGCTTCAGCTTCCAGGTCTAAATGCAGGTCTCTCAACACACTGTGCATGATGAGGCCACTGTGTCTTAGCCCTCAGCCCCAAACAATTTTCCTTTCCTTCTCCACCTACTGACATCTGGCTCAAACATCACTTTCCACTGTGGCTTTCCCTAGTCCTCCTGGTTCAAATTATGGCTTCTTCTTCTGCACCCCCTTCACACTTTCTCTGTCTCTTATTATACCACTTAGACGCCCAATTCCAGCGTGCACATCTTTCACAGCATAATATTTCTAAAATCAGGAAATGGCTTACAACGTATGCCAAACAAACTTGCCAGCCACCAGGTAGAGTACTAGTTGCAACATGCCAACAGGAATTTTTTGCACATGCAAACCCAACACTGCACAGAAGCTACTGGGTCATCTGATTGCTTCTGTGATGGGGCTATTTCATTGGTAACACCATACACAGCTGAATTTTAATTTCTATCCCCAGTTAAAATTATGCTTTGATGCATTATTGAAATAAGAAGGTATTTTGGGGCTTCCCTGGTGGCGCAGTAGTTCAGAGTCCGCCTGCCGATGCAGGGGACATGGGTTTGTGCCCCGGTCCGGGAGGATCCCACATGCTGCGGAGCGGCTAGGCCTGTGAGCCATGGCCGCTGAGCCTGCGCGTCCAGAGCCTGTGCTCTGCAACGGGAGAGGCCACAGCAGTGAGAGGCCCGCGTACCGCAAAAAAAAAAAAAAAAAAAAGAAGGTATTTTGGATCTAGACTATAGCCTGTGACATGTCAGGTAAAGCAATTAAAGGTAACAGAAACTGCCAGATCTCTTAACACATGTCATGAAATTTCCTAATTCCTTTGACCGTGAAGCACTAATTCTCATACACTGAGCTGCTCTGTCGAAAGCTTCCAAGTAGATTTCAAGAGAAACTGTTTAATATACACTAACTGTAATTTATTTTTTTTCCTGAGTTACAAGTTTTGGCAACAAGGAAATGTACAATCTAAACTGCAGGATTCTTCAATCCACCTCAAAATTATAGATTCTTTCCAAAAGGAGTTCAAGATGAGTACAGGTGATAAAAAGCAGTAAGTCACCATAAAGCTTGCATATAACTACACATGGCCAAAGGTGATACCAAAAAAATGTTTAACACTAAACCTGAAAGTGGCTAAGATTCAAACCTTGTGATACGGATGAAACACACAGATCTACAGAGAAAAGTCATCTATTGTTAGTCTATTTTTTTAGTTGTATACACTTAGTGTTTCTGTTTTTCTGCTGAAAACGTTGCCTTGATGAATCATACAATAGATTGCATTTTTTTTGATCAAGAAAGCAGTCTTTCGTTAAGCTAATTATTTACACATTAGAAAATTCTTGGGAGTCTGGGACTATGTATTAATCATCCTTCTCTCCCCTCTGGTATCCCTGCATATGAAAAATGCTCATTATTGAACTGGTCTAGCTTTTTGCCAACAGTTTCATTTCTTTCAAGTCTGGCCTCATTTCCGTGAAAATCTAGCTGTATGTTTATTTTTAGGTTTGGATGGGCATATTTCATTATAAATGCCCTTTTTAAAAATTCAACTCCGTTCATGCTTTCATTCATTCGAAGAGTATTTATCAGGCTCCTAATGAATGCCAAGCAGTGACAAGAATACAAAGGTAAATAAGACAGGCTTGCTCTGAACTTTACTTACTGTCTAGATGGAGAGACATGCTAGGCAACATATCACAACTCAATGTGATGACAGCTATGACAGGGACGTGCAAGCCACTGAAGGAGCATGGAGAATGCTCCATCTCATGCAGCTTATAGGGTTTAAGATTATGGAAACCACGTCCTGAAGAATGAGTAGGAGATAACCTGGAAAAGTGGACATCTAGATGGCTATGGGATAAGCTGGCCTAAGCTGAGGGAACAGTGTATGCAGAAGCATAGAGATGCAGGTGGGAGGCAAGGGACCTACCAGTAAAGAAAGGACATGAAGTTCTATTGCGCTGGCTTTCAGAGGTACTAGAGGGGACTTCTGATGTCCAGTTAAGAATACTCTGGACCTAATTCCCAGAGCAGCAGGGACTCATTTTCATTGGCAAGACATTGTTCCATAAATTTATGAAGCTGCACCAATTATACTCTTTTCTCAGCGTTACATCAGGATTTAATAAGCCTTATCCAATACTGTTTTTGCTCTATTTCCTTAGTTTCCAGCATTTTAAAATTCTTTATGTTATATTTAATACAAAAGGAGATACTTGTTTCACGAGATTCAATGTGAAAAACAACTACATTTATTTCAGCTCCCTCAGACACTCTTATTTCTTCTTACCTCAGGGAAAGAAGCAGATAGAAACATTTACTACTAAGTTCTTCATCTGCAATCTTATAGGCATTTCTCTACGGAATTTTACTCAATATAGAATGAGTAGAGCCTGTGTAACCTCAGGCAACTTGCTGAACCTCTCTGTGCCTCAGTTTATTCAACTATAAGAGGAAAGTAACTATCACCCACCTTAAAGAATTCTTATGAGGGTTAAATAAGATACCATATGTACAATGCTTAGCACAATGTCTGGATTGTAGTCGTTAAATTGTAGCTATTATTATCATTAAACATTATTGAACAATTGTATATAAAGGTACATGGTTACAACTTTGAATCAGTATTTTATTACTGATTTTAATCTTATATAAGTTTTAATCTTATATAAGCACACATATATATACACAATATATTTTTGGTGGGGGTTTCTTATATAAATGTATTTATTTATTTTTGGCTGCATTGGGTCTTCATTGCTACACACGGGCTTTCTCTAGTTGTGGCAAGTGGGGACTACTTTTCATTGCAGTGTGCGGGCTTCTCATTGTGGCGGCTTCTCTTGTTGCGGGAGCACGGGCTAAGTGCGTGGGCTTCAGCAGTTGTGGTGCGTGGGCTCAGTAGTTGTGGCTTGTGGGCTCTAGAGCACAGGCTCAGTAGTTGTGGCGCACGGGCCTAGCCGCTCCGCAGCATGTGGGATCTTCCTGGACCAGGGCTCAAACCCGTGTCCCCTGCATTGGCAGGCGGATCCTTAACCACTGCGCCACCAGGGAAGCCCTATATTTGTTTACACAAACTTTCAATAAGGGTTATCTCTGGGGCAAGGACCTAAAAAATCAGAGAGGGAGAAGGTACATTTCTACATTTTTCGTTTTATTCCTTTATGAAATCTTTTATTCTTTTTCAGCCAAGAGCATGGAAAACTTTTATAATAAAAATTGATGAAAAACCTTTGGAAGGGGGTTAGATTTATTTTGAAACATAGAGGGCAGAAAGGCTGATTTTTGCCTAGATAAAAGAAAGTACTCTGTACCAATGAGAGCAGTCCAAAGGTACTGCCTCAGAAGGCAGTGAAAGCTTCCTCACAGAAAGTGTATATCATAGGCTACATGGATTCTCCTAAGTCTATGAAACATGGCAGTCTCCAAGCATTTGAAATTTGACACAGGTGCATCCTTAAATGGTTATCCAGAGTCATTCAAACTTTAGCCACAACTAAATAAGTTGGGTGAATCAACTTTGCCTTCAACCTTCAAGACCCTTAAATGGGCAGGTATTCCTAAATAAGTAATATTAGTACATATATGCTGATGATATTTCAATGAATTATGAAGTTATCCAAGTAAATGTTTCATAAAGTTAAAGCCAGATTCAAAATGTGGGTGCTGTGTTTAAACACTACCTGGAATGGTATTTGTTAAAGATAATTTTTGTTTTCAGTCAGATTCATACAAGGCAAGAAAACATTTTAGCATTCTTCGTCACCCTTACACTTTTAAATCCCATTAAAATCTGGATTTTAGTTGGTCTACTGTCTTATGACTTGTCATTATGAACTTTGTAAGTAAAGCCTTATGTTGGAACACTTTAGTGACTCAAGATTGGGCATCCTACTTCTGTGGATTCTACTTTCCGTGGAAGGCAAAATGCACACAGGAGAAGTATGAAGTTTCTGAGCTAGTGAATTGGTATAGCTGCAATGCCATGTGGGATATGAGAGGATGACCTTTGAATGACACTCTTCTAGAGAATAATTTAAATGAAGAGAAAGTGAGACTTCGCTGGTAGCACACTGGTTAAGAATCCACCTGCCAATGCAGGGGACATGAATTCGAGCCCTGGTCCGGGAGGATCCCACATGCCCCAGAGCAACTAAGCCCGTGCTCCACAACTACTGAGCCTGCACTCTAGAGTCCGCGAGCCACAACTACGGAGCTCGCGCGCCACAACCACTGAAGCCTGCGCACCTAGAGCCCGCGCTCCGCGATGAGAAGCCCGCGCACCGCAACAAAGAGTAGCCCCTGCTCGCCGCAACTAGAGAAAGCCCACACACAGCAATGAAGACCCAACACAGCCAAAAATTAATTAATTAATTAATTAATTTTAAAAATGAGAAAGTGAGCCAGGACAGGCAGACAGCTCTGCAAGACAAATCCAGCAAAGGGGCTGTTCTGGAATCTATCTGGAATCTGTTGACTTATAAAGTCATTAAATTCTCTGAACATCTCAGGAAAAATCAAAGTAGATAATATTGTTTCCATTTCAACAATGATTGATATTATGCCTACACAGAAAGATAGCTTAGTTCAATGGGGAAAAACTTAGACCTTAGAGTCAGAAGACTCGAATCTGGCTGTCATTAACTTGCTATTTTACCTTGAACAAGTCTCCTGCCATCTGTAAGAATGACTTTCCTCATCTCATAAATTGGAAGGGCACAGACAGTAAAAAGAAGAAAAACTGCAAAGGTATTCTCATGTTGTTTCAAGCCTCAAACTTAAGCTCTATGGTGAGATCAACTATGATGTTCTTAGTTTTATAAAAAGGGAACTGGCTTAAACATTTCTAGGTTTTCCAGCTAGTAACAATAGTGCAGAGGTTTGATCCCAAGTCTCTAGGCACAGACACATGCTGCTTACCCTATGTAATAGAATTCTGGGGAAATGAAATAAGATAAGTGTCCTATCTATTATAAGTAGCTATATAGATGTAAGGTATTGTTAAGACTAAGCTTTAAATTCTCTAAGGGATCTTGACATATTTTTTTCATTCTTAAACATTTTCGTTAGAGCAAAAGCCCCATGAACCACCTGTCCTATCCAGCATGTCACAGTACGATCAGTTGAATAAACGGGCAGATTACTGCTGGTTTAGAAGTGATCCATGAGTTTAATTAAATATCTTAAACAAATGGATATATTTACATTGCACAAGGCCACTCTTTGAAAATCTTAGAAGAAGGAACTATAATTAGACAGGACAGATATAGTTGCTCTAGTAAATGAAACTTGCTACCCGCTACAAGAAAGCCCACTCTCAAGAACCAATCGCTCATCCAAACAGCATTCTCCCGAAATGCGTGTTGAAACAAAGCCACAATATTCTCTTAGCCTAAAGGGGGTGGATGGCGATCCCTGCAACCTCTTCATATAGTGCTAGTTTGATCAAGCTGAAGAATCAACTCCTAGCAAAAGCACTTTAGAGATAACAGTATTATTAATAAAAATGCTTTTTCATTACAACAATTTATCAAGGCAATTCATTCTTTTTCTCTAAACCTATTGGAAAAGTCTGATTTTGTGAAGATAGGGAAAAAAACCCAAAAATCCAGAACTTAGCATAAGCTGCTCTGCGTTCAAGTTACCGCCCTTATCGTACGATGGCCCCGTAGAGGTCAGAATTGTCTCATTTATGACTGTCTTCCCTACAGTGCTTAGCACAGTGCCTGGCATATAACCAGGCTCAGGAAATATATGTAGAATTTATTCTACAATGTTAACATACTTATTTAAAAATTCCAATTTTTAAAATGAAAATCTCTATGAAAAATTGAAATGTTCAGAATTTCATATTTCATTTCCCTGAAGCGAGGCTCCTCTATACTCATCTGGAAATGTTCATTTTCATTTCAGTTATTTGTTTATATGCACACTATGTTCCCAAAGGATTATAGTAGCATCATTTAGAGTATATGAATCTTTTTTGTAAGATTTAAAGGAGATCACATCCAGTCAAAAGATGGTTTGTACTTTGATACATCACAGATTTGGAAAAACATAAATCAAATAACCATGTACAACCCCAGTACCAAAGCCCTTGAAACCATCAGTCCCTTAGGGAATAATTTTAGCTTTAATTTAAAATAGTACTGAGAAAACACACCACCAATATCTTATTTAACTTCAATAGGAGCTTACATGGATAAAATTAGTTTTCAGCCTGGACACTTGAACATCTGTGGACAATATTTCATCCCACTTATAGGATGAGGAAAATAGAAAATGGTAGCCCAAGAAGAGCCATTACACGATTTAAAGAAACAAGCATTTGTTTGCAAAGTGCAGGAATTAAATTCAGTTTGGTTTCATGACTGCCCAAACAACTCAACACAAATCTTTCCTCTGGAGTTCTCAGTTGTCCAGTATTAAAGTTACCAATATAGAACAAACCACTGAGCACCTCAATTATAAGTTATCTTTACGTAAACAATCCTCCTATCTTGGTTCCTTGAAAAGGTAAGCAAACAGCTATAATGACATTCCTGGTCCAACATGGATATATTAAATAACTGCTATGCTATGGAAATCGCCAGAAGAACATTTCCAAGAGAAAATCCAACTTGCTAAAACACTTTCTAAAAGACGGTCGCAAGCCCAGATGTAAAGTTTAGAGGCATTTCCATTTTCCTTACATATAGAGGTTGATGAAATATTAATACACTCAGTGCAAAAGTATCAAGATAAACAAGATCAAAGCCAACAACAGATGAAATAAAATTTCATTGTGCAAATCATAAAAGCTGTGTAAAAGGGCTCTAGATCCCAGGTAAAATTTGCTCAAGAAAGGTAACAGCATTAAACCTAGCAGACAGCAGAGTAGAGAAGAGGCAGAGCTTTACAGAATTGCAAATAACATCAGCATTACGAGAATAATAATTGGAATAAATACCATCAGCAGTCTGCAAAAACCATCAGCACACTTCGTCCTTCACCTCTTCCCCTCATCCAGCTGGGTAGTGAAAGCAGCTGCCTCTCCCCGCCCCCTTCCCAACTGCTCCTCGAGCCACCCCCTCCCCTATCCTGTCCACCCCTCCCCTCCCCTTTCCCCTCCTCTCCCCGCCCCCAGCTGGTGTATTTAGCAGCCTAGAGAGATTAACAGGCGATCGCTACGGTCACTGGGCCTCCGGACTGATCTAACGTTTCCTAGCTCCCTGGACTACAGAAATTAGAGACGCGACACCCTGGTGGTATTAGGTGCCTTCGCCTTCATCCTGTCCTCTCCGAAGCCGGACTGGGTTGGGAGTCAGTGGACTGGGCCACAACTGGAGGGCCCTGCAGAGTTCAGCGGGGCGCTGCCCGCCCGCTGCGCTACCTGAGCTGTCCATGGTGCTGGCGCGGTCCTGAGGCTGCCGGGCGGGACTCCGCGCCGCTGCCGCCCCGGCGTTCACTCTCAGCTTGCCGCCTCCCCCGCCGCTCCCTGCATTTAGGTCCCCGTTACTGTCCACCAGCTGCAGGGATTCATAACCATCGTTGCTGGTCTTTTTCCGGTAGCTTCCGAGCAGGCTCATGGGCAAGCTCACAGAAGAGGAAAAAAATATCAACCTGGGGAGACGAAGGGGGAGGTGGAAGGTGGAAAGGGCTAAAGGAGGATTTTTTTTTAAGGAAAAACAAAAACAAAAACCATCAAGTGCCCCACATGACGCAAAGAGGAGGGAAAGAGGGAGCGGCCCCCGGAGAGGAGCGTTGCGGGGCGCGGCGAAGCCACCGCCCTGGGCAGAGCGCGGCTCTGGGCGCCGGGCGCGAGGGCGGGAGGGAGAGAGGGAGAACGCAGGCGGGCGGGTGCGCGCGTCCCCAGTAAAGCCGCCGTGGAGCCGCCGGCCCAGCAGAGCTCCGGACCCGGGCCAGCCCCCCTATGGCTGGGGAGTGCCCGGAAGCAATCCTATAGGTGTCACCGCGTCGCCCCGCCGCGCGGCAGGGCAGCTCCAAGCGCGGCTGGCCCGCGGGGAGGGAAGGAAAGAGGGAGTAAGGGAGGGGAGATTCTCGGGGAGGGGGGGCTGAAGGCGGAAAATGGGGCGGGGTGGGAGGGGGAGGGGACTACTACCGCTAGGGTAGAGGGTGTTTGCGCACGTGAGGTAAAGAAGAAAGGGGCTGGGTGTCTCTGCCTGGTAAGCTTTGGGGACGAGGGGGGAGGGTCTCTTGGTAAGCTCCAGACACGCCCATTTTGTATAACTTAGCCTATACTTGCTGGAAGATTCGGCGAGTCAAAGCCACCCCTACCGTTGCCGTCCTGGAGGACTGACTTGTAACTCAACTGAACAGAACAAGACCGCATGTTACCCCAGGCTATATGTGTGCCAGGACAGAAAGAAACAGCAGCACGGCCCACATCTCCCAGAATGGGTAAAAGCCCTAAGTGAGACATCAAAGACCTGGTTATCCTAACGCTAGCAGGCAGTTAGAGCCCATTCCACCTAGTGAGTAGATGTGACTAGTAACTATTTGTTGAACGACAAAATTGGCGGGGGGCGGGGCGGGGGGCCGGGGGGGGGGGGCGGCGAATCAGGTGCAATTTCAGTTCTGACATCATTTACCTTGGGACCTGGGGAAAGGTCTATAACCACTCAGCTGGCTTGGGGAGGATGCGTGGGAAGAAAGCTAGACGAGGATTTTCTTTCTAGGGCCCTCCCGCCTTTTTCATAATTCTGGGCACAGAGAGCCGACACTAATTAATCAGAGGAGAATTTATGGAGAAGTTAATGAACCTTAAGAGTCAGTGCCCTTTTTCTGGAGAAGTCCCTTTCAAGGCTGTGCACCTAATTTTATATCTGTGATTTTGTATTCTTAAAGAGGACCTCAACATTGTATGTTTCAAGCCTTATGAAACGTGGATTTAACTCTGTTAAGTTTCAAAATGCAATTACCAAGTGCCCATTTTCACCTGAAATAATAAGATTGCAAAAGTATCCTTCGTTCTCATCATTTCAGGTGAAAATATTGGCTTAAAATTGTCATTTTCCCTATTAAGATTTGGAATGACTGAGGTGCTTTTCAAGTCATCTGACAGAGTTTCATCACCAAAACAAGAAAAAAGTACATGCATGTAAAATTTCCTTAAACCCATACACAAACCTAGATTTGACATTTCACCTTTCATGACTTTCTCTTGTTGTTATTATTATGATATCTTTAAGAACACAAATCAACCTATAGCATCTAAGAGACCTCAGTCTAAATCATTTGGGACCCAATGAGTTTCCTGGGAGTTCTAGGTCTACACAGGTCTACACAAAATAAATTAATTGGATTGAGAGTCATTTTCCTGTTGAAGGATCACTCAAATGCAAATTCTTATAGGAAGGGGATAAATCAGTAAAAGCCAAGAGTGCTTGCTGTCTTCTAGATCCCTCCAGTCCCTCTGAAAAGGTAAATTATCTGACCAGTTGCTTTCCTAACTGCATTATCTGATGAACATGTGGTCTGGCCCAAATCACAAATCACAGTTAATGCTCATTTACAAGATCAAACAACTTCAGTGGTGGCAGTTAAAATTGTAATAAAATTTAAACACAAACTTTATACTTTCAATTTTCCCAATCTGTCAGTTTGAGCTATTTTAGATACTTGACTAATACTCTGTAAGGTCTAGTAAATAAATCTTTTCCAATAACATTTTAAATAATCTTTTTCTGCACCTTTCCTTCTCCTTTAATTTATTACTGACCCACAGGGAGAGGAAATACCTAGTATCTATCGTGTGCCTTGACAAATACTGGATTTATACCCTGGATTAAGAGAATTTAGAAAAGACCATTTTTGAAAAGTGAAAATTATTATTTTCAAAAAAAGCACTCAGTTATTTTTGCTCAACTTTTCAGAGTTGCAGACATATTGCTGGAAGAAATTATAGATTAAACATAGGCCTTTGTATTTTGAGATATCTATTTCCCCAGTTTGCAAATTTAAAGAAAAACATGAGTGGGATACAGGGACCATTTTATTTTTTATATTTACACTTAATTTAACATAAATACAACCAATCAGAATAACTATTAATAACCCTACAAAATTAGGGATATAAAGAACATAATAAGGCAGGAAAATACAGTAACTAGATTAATTTACAACAGTTTAAAAATTACTTTAGGGCTTAAATTAAATATACCAATTTCAACACTAAAATTTTCTTTACTATCCTAAAGATCAAATTCACAAAGAGTTCGCAGATCCACGAAGATCTCACTTTTGTCTTCTATAAAATAAAGTATAATAAAGTACCATCATTATATAGTTGAAGTAAGAACTAAACTAGTACGTAACACGTATAAAGTAAGTACTTAGCAAGTGCTCTCTATTATTACTATTAGTGGTCTGGCTTGGGCACAGCTCTATCCTCAGCGCTGACAGTCCGACTTCCTCCCATGGGAGGAGCTCAATAAAGGCTAAGTATTATTTTCTCCAGGACTATACTAATGGAAACTTGTCTATGTGATTTTGAATGACAGCTTAGGCTTAAGGAAGAGAGGTGGTACTGGTAAAATCCAAGGTGAACATTTAGAGTCAAACTCTGTTTTTCCAAGATCAAGATTGTTCCATAATTTATTTTATCTCAAGAATATCACATCACATATGGGGCACAGCCAAAGGACTAGATGCCCTCTTTGGGAGAGTGTTCCTTCCCTTTGCCTTTTCCATTGCTGACTCAGTCACTTTTACTAACTTGGTGAAGATTATCCACACTGAGAAATGTCTGAGAGGCTCTATTTGAGACTCTATTCCTCCTCATCCCCTCCACCCCCAAAGTGCTCTCCTGTCACAGCAGATGTCGCACAACTTTCGTGGTGGTGCTGGAAGATGAATATGTACCACAACCTACCTGGGATTATGATCTGTGCTTTTTTGTCTCTAGGAACTATAAGACATTGCTTACGACTGGGATTCTAGCACCTTGTTTCCCAGGACTGAGTCCTAGTTCCATGGACTATTAGCTCTATAACCTTAGGCAAGTTACCCTCTCTGCCTCACTTTTCTCCTCTATAAAATGAGAATTATAGTGTCATCATAATAAGGTTGTGGTGAGAATTAGTACCTAACACATAGTAAGTGCTTAACAAAAGCTATTATCAGTATCACTGTTCTATTTTTATGTCACTTTTTCAAAAACATAATTTCCTACTTAAAATTAGGCTAAAATCTGTCTTGTGTACTTAAGAGATTTATTGTCATTATGATTTATGGTAATATAAAAGCATTATGTATGATGTGAAGTGATTATTCTGCCTTGAGTTTTTAGATATTTTAATGCATGTCTATCCTGTTAGGTTTTGGACTCCTTAAATACAAAAATCCATGTTTTGTTCATGTCTGTACCCCCATGACACCAAAAAGAGAATCTCATACTCATTAGATATTGATAAAAGTACCTGCCGAATTTTAAAATTAATGAATAAATAAATTTTAAAAATGTATTAGTATCACCCAGTCTAGTGAGTTTTTTAAACCACATGCTGTGGTCTACTAGTGGACTATAAAATAAACAGCAATTCATGACTATTATTTTCATAAAAATGAAGTAGGTTGGAAAACATCAGTTTTTAGCACATGGGAAGATGTTATTTCTTGAAATATTGTTTTGGGCTTGTAGGGCAAAATCTCCAGTACTGGGCTTCCCTGGTGGCGCAGTGGTTGCGAGTCCGCCTACCGATGCAGGTTTGTGCCCCGGTCTGGGAGGGTCCCGCATGCCGCGGAGCGGCTGGGCCCGTGAGCCATGGCCGCTGAGGCTGCGCGTCCGGAGCCTGAGCTCTGCAACAGGAGAGGCCGCAGCAGTGAGAGGCCCGTGTACCCCAAAAAAAAAAAAAAAAAAAAAAAAACCTCCAGTACTGAGACTGGTGAATTCCCAGTGTGAATGTCCTACGCACTGTGACATCTGAATTCACCTGGATAATTAGACAACAAAGAATTCTGGCTAACCAAACTGTAACTGAGGGCAGAGCTTCTATCCTCTGTTGCAAAACGTATTATGATCTGTTTTTTAACATTAACTTCTTCAATTTTCACTTCAACTGATATAAATCAATGAATAGTACTAAAACTTTCTTTGGCAACATGCCTGAGTTACATGATTCAATTATCTCCTTACTGAATATGGCCTATGGGTATAGATGGTGCAAGGCATTCAAACTGGGGACAAGGAAACCACATCTGGCCCCAGACATGTTTTGTTGGTACTGTACTTTTAAAAAATTTTTCAGCTTAGATGCCTTTACAAAAGGTACACAGGCTCCAGTTTGAGTGCCACACTTCACTACCACTTCCCAGTGTATGATTCCCAGCCTTCCCCACTCTGTCAACCCTGTGGGCATATGTATTTGAGACCTGTAATGTAGTGGCAAACCTGGAGGAATAACAACATGCCAAAGCCACATCTTCAAGCCACAGTCCAGAAGAAAGAGCAACAGACTGGGAATTCTCTTCTGACTCTATTATTACCTAACTCTATTATGAATCAGAAGAGAGGCCCTGATTGCTTCTCTTCCTCTTAGCAGTAAAACTGAAAGTGCTGAATTACAGGATTCTCTCTAGTTCTTAAATTTTCCTATTTTTCTCAGCACTTGAGTTGTCACTTCCTTCTTTCTCCTCCAAATGAAGCCCAGAGGGAAAAACCATGGCCATTGAAGTGTTCCAGTTGCTAAGTCCCATTTAATCAAGGTTTTACCATAGAACGCATGCATAACTAGTGGCAGCTCTCAAGAGTTACACATAGAGCAATACACAAAAAAAGAAGAGCAAGTATGCTGGAAAAAACGAAGTGAGCTAATATGAATAGAAGTCTCAATTATTCCTAAAATATTCCTCAGGAACGAGGTGGTCTGTTCCTGGTGCTTGGTGGAGTACTGGGTCTCCCAGAAAATAGGACAAATTTTCCAGGCAGGGCATATTCTTAAAGATAACTCAATACCCTGAAGCCTGTGCCTCCCTGAAGCGCTAGTCTAGCAGTAATAAAAATAACTGCCACTGATTACTTACCATTTGCCAATTACCTAACCCACCTTAACTCTCACCTTTCCAACAACCCTGCAACGGTGTTATCCTTATTTTGAGGCAAGCTTGCAGAGGGTAAATAACTTGCCAAAGCTCACACAGCTAGCTATAGGCTGGGATTCAAACTGCCGTCTAGAAAGATCATGCTTTGGCCCCTGCACCAGTCATAAGAGGTAATTCCAGTGGTCAAAGTGAAAAGCTGGAGGACATCTGGGTCATTCCTTGGCTCTGACCTGCCTTACTAAGTGTGGTCCGTGAAAATGGTCTGGGTGCCTTATGGGAGCTACTCTTGGTTTACTAACCCCACAACAGGTTCTGCTCAGTGAAACCTGAATGGTTTTAATTAATGTGGCTTCCCAATAAGCAGCTTGTTTTGTAACCATCTGAGTTAGAAGACTTTTTATACTGTGCTCTTGAAAACTGATATGTGGCTATAGTTTGGCCTAGTTTTAAACCACGAAAAGGAAAAAAAAAGCGTTGTTTTCATTAAAAGCAAGCTCCTTGCTTTAAAAGAAGTTAGACCTTCATTGTGTTCACACGTGTATGTGTGTAAGGAGATTAAAGAGACATCAAGGTATGGTGGAAAACCACTAGCTTTGGAGGAAAAAAATACAACTGTGTTTGAGTCCTAGACCTGCCACATCAAGTTTTCTGCAGTCGGCTTACCACTCACAGCCATATTCCCTTTCTATAAAGTGGACTACTCATCCTCCCTCACAGGAGGAATCAAATGAAATAAGGTACATGAAAGCACATAATAAACACAAAAGCCCTACTCATCAAATCTATGAATCATCCAGTTTAAGTTGCAGCATTAAAAAAATATATTACTGGTCACGTATGACACATGACATACTATCAATTTAAGATGCTTCAAGATTTCATAAATGTTAATATATTTTTAAGCTGTTTTAGAATTGATGAAACAAATATTATTATTTGACTATATGTTAGCCCAAGAATTTTATTTGTCAATTTATAATTCAGGTATTTTAAGCAACTCTGGTAGGTAAAGGTAATATTCACCATGTATTGCCAGGTCTAGCACAGTGCCTGCCAAGCAGTAGGTGCTCAATAAGTGTCTGCTAATTGAATGAATGAAAATGCAAAAAATTGTCTGGGAGGCCATCTTTAGCTTATAGGAAAATTCACCACGGGGTTCCTTAGTGAGCTCACTGAAAACACAGTCCCACCTGCTAACATTCAACTCACCCTTGACTTTTCAAGGACACGCTCATGGTATGACACTGTTACACATACATTTCAAGAGTAACTCATGGAAGCACCTGTCCCTTTTATTTGTCATCTTACAAGCCAGGAAACTTCAGCTTCCTGGACAGACGCTGACAGACTACCAAGAGCTGGCCCTGTGCTCAATTACTCTCATTCTTGGGTAAAACAGACTGAAAAGTTCTGTGTGGTAAATAGGTCCCCAAGGTCAGGTGAAAATCTACACTGAAGTGAAAGTTTCCCTAAATCCTAGATATTCCCATGTTTGGCTCTGAGCTCATTATATGAGATTTTATGTTCAAGATCATTAAAATACAGATGCTTATCCTCTGTAACCCCATTGTGCCTAAAAGTTCTGGGCTCTCGAGCATGTGGCAAATCCTCTATGGTGGTGAAGAGGAAAGTAGTGACCACCTCAGATGCAGGGAAAGCCAGTTCTTGGGGTGCTGAGTCTCCAGGCAGAGTCTCCCGGGCACCCAACCACTGCTGCCCACTTGACCACATCTACCTGGAGAAAAAGAACTAGCATTTCCTAAGCTCTAAATTAAGTGTCTGGGTTTTTCCGTATATTTACGCATTTAAATATGAAAGGTCTTTTTGAGAAGAATTACCATATCCATTTCATACCCAAGGAGACCAGAGCTCTGAAATGCAGCTGAGTGTGAGCTAAGCAGTGATAGCTAGTGATCTCCAATATTCATTATCATCTTCTATGCTAACAGAACCCCTGATCTTTAGCTGGGCACAGGGTAGCACAGTTTTATTGGGTTGGTCAAAAGGTTCATTCAGTTTTTTCCATAAGATGGCTCTAGTAGCACTTAGCTGTCTTTAACTTCATTTGAAACAATTTTGTTAGATTGTATGTGACAGCTGTCATATCAGCGTGCATTTAAAAAAAGACATCAAAATTGGTGAATTTTTGTGAAGCCACTTTAATATTGAAGATGAAAGAAAAAAAGCAACATTTTCGGCATATTATGCTTTATTATTTCAAGAAAGGTAAAAACGCAACCGAAATGCAAAAAAAGATTTGTGCAGTGTATGGAGAAGGTGCTGTGACTGATCAAACG
The DNA here is from genome assembly GCF_011762595.2 of Tursiops truncatus. Taxonomy (NCBI): domain Eukaryota; kingdom Metazoa; phylum Chordata; class Mammalia; order Artiodactyla; family Delphinidae; genus Tursiops; species Tursiops truncatus. The sequence continues at coordinate 128,004,453 of NC_047034.1, forward strand.
TGTCAAAAGTGGTTTGCAAAGTTTAGTGCTGGAGATTTCTTGCTGGACAATGCTCCACGGTCGGGGAGACCAGTTGAAGTTGATAGTGGTCAAATCAAGACATTAACTGAGAACAATCAACGTTATACCAGGCGGGAGAGAGCCGACATACTCAGAACACCCAAATCAGGCGTTGAAAATCATTTGTACCAGCTTCATTATGTTAATCACTTTGATGTCTGGGTTCCACATAAGTTAAGCAAAAAAAACCTTCATGACCGTTATTTCCACATGCGATTCTCTACTGAAACGTAATGAAAACGTTCCATGTTTAAAACAAATTGTGCCGGGCGATGAAAAGTGGATACTGTACAATGATGCGGAATGGAAGAGATTGTGGGGCAAGCAAAATGAACCACCAGCAACCACACTAAAGGCCAGTCTTCATCCAAAGAAGGTGATGTTGTGTATATGGTGGGATTAGAAGGGAGTCCTCTATTATGAGCTCCTTCTGGAAAACCAAACGATTAATTCCAACAAGTTCTGCTCCCAGTTAGACCAACTGAAAGCAGAACTCAACGAAAAGCGTCCAGAATTAGTCAACAGAAAACGCATAATCTTTCATCAGGATCACGCAAGACCATGTGTTTCTTTGATGACCAGGCAAAAACTGTTACAGCTTGGCTTGGAAGTTCTGATTCATCCGCCGTATTTACCAGGCATTGAACCTTCAGATTTCCATTTACTTAGGTCTTTACAAAATTCTCTTAATGGAAAACATTTCAATTTCCTGGAAGACGGTAAAAGTCACCTGGAACAGTTCTTTGCTCAAAAAGATAAAAAGTTTTGGGAAGATGGAATTATGAAGTTGCCTGGAAAATGGCAGAAGGTAGTGGAACAAATGGGTGAATATGTTACTCAATAAAGTTCTTGGTGAAAATGAAAAATGTGTCTTTTATTTTTACTTAAAAACTGAAGGCACTTTTTGGCCAACCCAATATAAAGAATATATTTCTCAGTCTTCACGTCTTGGACCTGCCACATGCAAGTTTTCTATAATCTACTAGGTACATACATGGGGCTAAGTAAAGGTCATTATAATATAGGTAGAAATGATGTGTGTAACTTCTGGTATGCATCCTTAAAAGGGAAGATGGGTGGTATGCCCTTCTTCCATTCCTTTTCCCTTTCTTCTGGTTGAGTATGGAGCTCCAGCAGGTATCTTGGACCATGAGGTGACGTTGAAGATGGAAGACTTTCACAGTGAAACAACAGGATAGAAGGACTCTGATCCCCAGAGAACATGGCAGCCCTGGAGCTATTATCTCTAGACTTCTTAAAGGTGAGAAAGAAACTATTTTGTTTTAAGCCACTGTTATTTTGCTTTTTTTCTGTTATGTGCATCCAAAATTAATCCTTACTGGGATACAAACTGCAACCTAACCACTGGATTTCAGTTATTTATTTATCATAACATTTACTGGGAATTATGTAAAATCTATGTGATCATGGACAAATTATATATAGCCTCTCTATGCCTCGATTTCCTAATCTATAAAATAGTGGCATTGAACTAATAAGGCAGCTGTTAGAATTGCTTGATATAAAGTACACACAGAGCTTAACATAGTGCCTGGCATACAGTGAGAGTTCAATGAACGTCATCTGTTTTGTTATTTCTTGTCATTGCCCTTCGACTGATAACATAGCTGAGTCTATCATGCCTGACTTCAAAACCAGTGACCTCTCCACCTCACCCTGCTATCCAGAGACTGTCTTCCAGGGTGGACCAAGCCCAGAGCAGCAGAGCCCTTGCCCATGTCATCAACAAAATCCCTGGAAGAGTTGCCCCTTCCTTGGAGTGTAATTCTTTCTTTGATCTGCCCATATAATCTCAATGCAGTCTGGAATATTTTAAGCCACCAAAGTTGATACAAAATTTAAAGCACAGTGTCACTGTGTATGACACAGCAGTTCTGAGTCTATTTATTTCAATACAGCCAAATGAGAGAGTCTGACTTTCTCCGTTTGTGCTAAAAGTAAATAAAGAACTTGAGAAATAAATTGGAGCATTTTTGTAGTATTATTTTACCTTTTATTTTCTATTATGAAAATTTTCAAACATATACAAAAGTAAATTATATAATGGACTTTCTGGGCCTATCATTCATATCTACAATTACAAAGTCATGGCCAATCATGTTTTATATGTATAAACCCATAATTTAAGCAAATTCCAGACTTCATCAGCAAATACCATTTCATCAGTAAATATCTCAGTATGTAGCACTTTAATTTTTGGAAAACAACTATCAGATTTCATCCGTACTAGAAGTGGGGCAAGGTGCCATTCCATCTGTCTGCTGAGAGGCTAAAGCCCACCAGTTCTCTTTCAGGAGACTGTCAGAGGAACTTGCATAACCTTTCTGTTTCTTTATTTCCCAGTGGAAATGATATATTATCCATTCAGCCCCCTGTCCCCACTCTTACCCACTCCTTTTCCCAGAAAACCACCTCTTTAAGCACTAGTTGTAATCACACGCTTTGCTACCCAAGAGATCTGAAGTCAGCATGGAATTAAGTTTTTCCATAATAGCAGAAATTTGTGGAATGTTATAGATGGAAGGAGCTGTAAAGGGTAAACTATCCATTTCAATTTAGAGACAAGAAAAATGAGACAAAGAACTGAGCAAATTGATTCACATTTGAACTTTCTAAAATGCAGATCCAATTATGTGACACAGATGCTTAAAACCATCCAAGGGTTTCGCACAGCCCTCAGTCTAAGGTATTCAAAACAATGGACCTCCATATTCTAAGGCTAGCTACTTGCCTCTGGAGACAGCCCTCACCACTTCTGCTTTCTCCATTCTCTCTCTAAGTCCAGACATAGAGCTTCTTTAAGACTCCCTGACTGAACAACCCTGATTGCCCTTCAGACCCCTACATAGAAAGCACTTCCCCCCAGGAAACCATCAAAGTTCTCAAAACCAAGTCAGATAAAATTCCATGTGGTCCCATAGAACACTGTATGTCTTCTAACATAGCACTTACAACACATTACATTGAAATTTCCTGTTTACACGTAAGACTTCCCACATCAGATTGTAAGGTCCATGATGGTAGGACCATGTTTGGTACCTAACTCCATGCCTGACACAATGCAGACCCCTTATAAATACTTGTTAGACAAATGAACGACTAATGACACTGGGAAGAGTCCATGAAAGACTTAAGAGAAAAGTGCTCTATATACTGTTTTGCACCCAACAAAGGTTTCCCATTGCATCTACTGCTGCTTAAGGCCACAGGGCTACATGCAAGGGACTGGTTTACTGACCAGTCCAGGGAAAAGATCATAGCATTCCATCACACTGCATTAATAAGAATTCAGCCAATAAAGTTGTCACTTATTGGTCTTTTTCTATGTAAATGAAACCATTTCTACTGAGTTAAGAAAAGCACACTTAGACTTGTAGCCTTTTGAAGTCATTTTTCTTTGAAAGTATTTACTTTTTGACCTGAATAAGAGATTCACAAACTCTAGATCACTTTTTTCTAAAAGACTCATAGATCATCATTTTAAAAGAATATTTCCTTCGGGAGACAGCAGAAGCAAAAAGAACTACAATCCTGCAGCCTGTGGAACAAAAACCACATTCACAGAAAGATAGACAAAATGAAAAGGCAGAGGACTATGTACCAGATGAAGGAACAAGATAAAACCCCAGAAAAACAACTTAATGAAGTGGAGTTAGGCAACCTTCCAGAAAAAGAATTCAGAATAATGATAGTGAAGATGATCCAGGACCTCAGAAAAAGAACAGAGGCAAAGATCAAGAAGACGCAAGAAATGTTTAACAAAGACCCAGAAGAATTAAAGAAAAAACACCTAGAAGAATTAAAGAACAAACACAGATGAACAATACACTAACTTAAATGAAAAATACACGAGAAGGAATCAATAGCAGAATAACTGAGGCAGAAGAACGGATAAGCGACCTGGAAGACCGAACGGTGGAAATCACTGCCGCAGAACAGAATAAAGAAAAAAGAATGAAAAGAAATGAAGACAGCCTAAGAGACCTCTGGGACAACATTAAACGCACCAACATTCGCATTACAGGGGTCCCAGAAGGAGAAGAGAGAGAGAGAAAGGAACCAAGAAATTATTTTAAGAGATTATAGTTGAAAACTTCCCTAACATGGGAAAGGAAATAGCTGCCCAAGTCCAGAAAGTGCAGAGTCCCAGGTAGGATAAACCCAAGGAGAAACACGCCGAGACACATAGCAATCAACTTGACAAAAATTAAAGACAGGGCTTCCCTGGTGGCGCAGTGGTTGAGAGTCCGCCTGCCGATGTGGGGAACACAGGTTCGTGCCCCAGTCTGGGAGGATCCCACATGCCGCGGAGCGGCTAGGCCCGTGAGCCATGGCCACTAAGACTTCACGTCCAGAGCCTGTGCTCCGCAACGGGAGAGGTCACAACAGTGAGAGACCCGCATACCGCAAAAAAAAAAAAAAAAAATTAAAGACAAAGAAAATTATTAAAAGCAACAAGGGAAAAATGACAAATAACATACAAGGAAACTCCCATAAGGTTAACAGCTGATTTCGCAGCAGAAACTCTACAAGCCAGAAGGGAGTGGCACGATATATTTAAAGTGATGAAAGGGAAGAACCTACACCCCAAGATTACTCTACCCAGCAAGGATCTCATTCAGATTTGACAATGAAATCAGATTTGACAATGAAAGCAAAAGCTAACAGAATTCAGCACCACCAAACCAGCTCCATAACAAATGCTAAAGGAACTTCTCTAAATGGGAAATACAAGAGAAGAAAAGGACCTACAAAAACAAACCCAAAACAATTAAGAAAATGGTCTCCCCTTCAGAAACATTTGTCATTTTGTTTATGTACATTCATTAAGTCCTTATTTGGTTAAGATCTGCTCACTTCTCCCCAGATTGACAGCTCTTCAATTTATCTCCACGTTCATCACACTCTCTGACAACTCAGTATTAGTTGAACAACTGATTAAAAATATAAAAGATAAAATTCTAAATTTATTGAGATAGTGCAAATTATTTTGAGCTACTTCTTTGACACTGAGTTCTAACATTTCACTTATAAAAAATATTTATTTATAAAACATAAAGAGCAGTTTAACATGCTATTTGTCACTCACACCTTAATAGGAATAAGGAGTATCAGAATTGGTCTTAAGATGGAGAAAGAGGAGAATTGAAGAGAGCTATCAAAAAAGAAGAGCAGAGATTGCTTTATAAAGGAGGTGGATACAAAAGAGATAAGGGAAATTTTTGTGAAGGGCCAGTTAGAACTGAAGGGAGGACAGTAAGAAACTATGAAAGGGCATAGTATTCAGGGAGTCACAAAAAAGTCAATGCTACTGACACAGGTGCTTCCTCTTCTTGTTAATGGTCTTCTTATTTATTAACCAACTTTGGTAACATTTGTTTTAAATTAAGGCAACATTTATATACAATGAAATGTGCACATTTAAGTGTATAATTCAATGATTTTTAACTAATATATACAACCCTGAACCCAATGCAGAGAACATTTCCATCATACCAAAAATTTCCTTCACGCTGCCCTACAATCATTCTCAGGACTCATAGGCTGCTACTGCTCTGATTTCAATCAATATATACCACTTTTACCTTGTATTTGAAGTGTTTACAAATTGTATCATATGGCATTTACTCTATGGTGTCTGGATTCTTTTATTCAACCAAATGTTTTGCTGTTTTTGTTGTTGCTTAATTCTTCAGTGTTATTCATTATACAGTGCCATATTCTATTATAAATGCTGAGTAGAATTCCATCATATGAATATATAAGAATTTATCCTTTTTTCTCTTAAGGATATTTGGGTTTTAGCAGTTTGGGGCTACTATGAATTGCTATAAACATTTTGGCACACTGCTGTTTGTGAACATATGCTTCATTTCTCTTGTAAATACTTAAGAGTGGAATTTCTGGGCAATGGGTTGATGGAGTATTTTTAACTTTGTAAGAAAGAGCCAAATAGTTTTCCAAAGGGGTGTACTGCTTTGTACACCCACCAGTAACATATGAAAGTTCTACTTCCTCCAAATCATCACATTTAGTATTATCAGTCTTTAATTTAGTTCTTTAAATAAGCATGAAGTGGTTTTTATTTAACCCAAGTGGAAAACGGTTCAGTGGGCTTTTGGCCTGCCTTATCTTTTGATAAGTGGCTGTTCAATTATCTAACCTGTTTATATTGGCTAGTTAACATTTTATTAATGATTTGTAGAAATCATTTATGTATTCTGGATGCAAATCCTCTGTCAGATATATGTATTATGAATATTTTCTCTAGCCTGTGACTTGCATTTTTATTTCAATAATGGTATCTTTTGATGGATACTTTAAAAAAATCACTTTGGTGAAATTCATTTTAAAATTTAATCTTCTTTATGTCTATTGCTTTTTGTTTCCTTGCCAAGAAATATTCACATAACCCAAGGTCATAAAGGTATTCTCACATTAAAAAAAAATGGTAATAGGAGGAAGAAATAGGAAATATGAACAGACCAATCACAAGTAATGAAATTGAAACTGTAATTAAAAATCTGCCAACAAACAAAAGTCCAGGACCAGATGGCTTCACAGGTGAATTCTATCAAACATTTAGAGAAGAGCTAACACCCTTCCTTCTCAAACTCTTCCAAAATATTGCGGAGGAAGGAACACTCCCAAACTTATTCTATGAGGCAACCAACACCCTGATACCAAAACCAGACAAAGTTACTACAAAAAAAGAAAATTACAGACCAATATCCCTGATGAATATACATGCAAAAATCCTCAATAAAATACTAGCAAACAAAATCCAACAACACATTAAAAGGATCATACACAATGATCAAGTGGGATTTATCCCAGGGATGCAAGGATTCTTCAAAATATGTAAAACAATCAATGTGATAAACCATATCAACAAATTGAAGACTAAACACCATATGATCATCTCAATAGATGCAGAAAAAGCTTTTGATAAAATTCAACACCCATTTATGATAAAAACTCTCCAGAAAGTGGGAATACCGGGAACCTACCTCAACATAATAAAGGCCATATATGACAAACCCACATCAAACATCATTCTCAATGGTGAAAAACTGAAAACATTTCCCCTAAGATCAGGAACAAGACAAGGATGTCCACTCTCACCACTATTATTCAACATAGTTTGGAAGTCCTAGCCAAGGCAATCAGAGAAGAAATAAAAGGAATTCAAATCAGAAAAGAAGAAGTAAAACTGTCACTGTTTGCAGATGACATGATACTATACATAGAGAATCCTAAGGATGCCACCAGAAAACTACTAGAGCTAATCAATGAATTTGCTAAAGTTGCAGGATACAAAATTAATGCACAGAAATCTCTTGCATTCCTATATACTAACAACAAAAGATCAGAAAGAGAAATTAAGGAAACACTCCCATTTACCACTGCAACAAAAAGAATAAAATACCTAGGAATAAATCTACCTAAGGAGGAAAAGACCTGTACTCAGAAAACTATAAGACACTGATGAAGAAATCAAAGATGACACAAACAGTTGGAGCGATATACCATGTTCTTGGACTGGAAGAATCACTGAAAATGACTGTACTACCCAAAGCAATCTACAGATTCAATGCAATTCCTATCAAATTGCCAATGGCATTTTTTACAGAACTAGAACAAAAAATCTTAAAATTTGTATGGAGACACAAAAGACCCCGAATAGCCGAAGAAATCTTGAGGGGGAAAGAAAACAGAGCTGGAGGAATCAGACTCCCTGACTTCAGACAATACTACAAAGCTACAGTAATCAAGACAGTATGGTACTGGCACAAAAACAGAAATATAGATCAATGGGACAGAATAGAAAGCCCAGACATAAACCCATGCACATATGGTCAACTAATCTATGACAGAGGAGGTAAGGATATATAATGAAGAAAAGACAGTCTCTTCAATAAGTGGTGTTGGGAAAACTGGACAGCTACATGTAAAAGAATGAAATTAGAATGCTCCTTAACACCATACACAAAAATAAACTCAAAATGGATTAAAGACCTAAATGTAAGGCCAGACACTGTAAAACTCTTAGAGGAAAACATAGGCAGAACACTCTATGACATAAATCGCAGCAAGATCTTTTTTGACCCACCTCCTACAGTAATAGAAATAAAAACAAAAATAAACAAATGGGACCTAATGAAACTTAAAAGCTTTTGCAGAACAAAGGAAACTATAAACAGACGAAAAGACAACCCTCAGAATGGGAGAAAATATTTGCAAACGAATCAACAGACAAAGGATTAATCTCCAAAATATATAAACAGCTCATGCAGCTCAATATTAAAAAAACAAACAACCCAATCAAAAAATGGGCAGAAGACCTAAATAGACATTTCTCCAAAGAAGACATACAGATGGCCAATAGGCACATGAAAAGCTGCGCAACATCACTAATTAGTAGAGAAATGCAAATCAAATCTATAGTGAGGTATCACCTCACACTGGTTAGAATGGCCATCAACAGAAAACCTGCAAACAACAAATGCTGGAGAAGGTGTGGAGAAAAGGGAACCCTCTTGCACTGTTGGTGGGAATGTAAATTGATACAGCCACTATGGAGAACAGTATGGAGGTTCCTTAAAAAATTGAAAACAGAATGACCATATGACCCAGCAATCCCACTACTGGGCATATACCCTGAGAAAACCATAATTCACAAAGACACATGCACCCCACCACTGCAGCACTATTTACAATAGCCAAGTCATGCAAGCAACCTAAATGCCCATTGACAGATGAATGGATAAAATGTGGTACATATATACAATGGAGTATTACTCAGCCATAAAAAGGAACGAAATTGAGTCATCTGTAGAGACGTGGATGGACCTAGAGACTGTCATACAGAGTGAAGTAAGTCAGAAAGAGAAAAAACAAATATCGTATACTAATGCATATATGTGGAATCTAGAAAAATGGTACAGATGAACCAGTTTGCAAGGCAGAAATAGAGACACAGATGTAGAGAACAAACGTATGGACACCGAGGTGGGTCAGTGGGGGAGGAGGTGGTGGTGGTGGGATGAATTGGGAGATTGGGATTGACATGTATGCACTAATATATATAAAATAACTAATAAGAAACTGCTGTATAAAAAATAAATAAAATTCAAACAAATAAAAGACAAAAAAAAGAATATTTCCTTCGGGACAGATATTGTTTATGTGTCACAGAAGATGACTCTTTCATCTTTGTCTCTGAAGTCACTATGCCCATGTGGTATAGAATATAGGGAACCATGCGTTGGTGAAAAATGAGATGGAGAAGTTTCTAAAAGAAGGTAGATGATCACAAATAACAGAAACGAAATGCCCAAGTGGTGATAAGTATGTTTTAAGCTTATTACTACAAAAGATAATTATGGTAGAGCTTTTTTATGACCTTTAAAGCTTTGGCTGCAAGATCAGAGAGCACAGGAGTATTGGTTTTCAATTCAAGAAAGATATACTGGGTGTTACCATGGGGTCAGTTTCCTTACATTCATTCTCATCATAAGTTTTAAGGGGAAGCGATCTGGTACAAGGGAAAAATAGCAAATTGTATAATTCAGTAAAACTTAAGTCAACACAACTTAACTCTCTCAGTGTAGTGTTTAAGAACATGGGCTTTATAGATAGACCTGTGCTTCCGGCTGGACGTTTGTACTCGGACAAAATATGTGACTTCTTTTTAGTTTCCTCATCTAAACTGGGGTATTATACCCCCCTACACAGAATGGCTGTATTTATTAAATTGGTTAGGGTAGGTATAGTGTATATTTATTCTCTCATCAGCAAAGAGCAGCACTTTCTTTTTCTGGGAAATCCTCCTCTGTGTGGTTGACATTTGAGCTGCCGTGTCCCAGGGGTGGGCACCTGAAACCAAGCTAGGTCACTCATGGCCTTTTCACATAACTTTTCAATTTAAAACCAGAGAGAGAGTAAGTCTGAGTCCTTCGCTAGAGCAAGGATGACAGGCAGGAGTTGTAGGAGACATACTTCCTGACATGTGGAGATCGGTGGTTTAAGAGAACAATGTTGCCAAGGAGGGAGAAGTAAATTTGAGAGAAGAAGAGAGAGTGAGAGAAAACAGCATCTACATCCCAGGAATTCAGGAGGCTCAGATGCATTCCTACCCTTTCCATGGTGACAAGATCCCCCTTTTTTAATTCAGTTAATTCAAATTGGTTCTCTGTCATCTGTAACCAAAGGACTCCTACCTAATGCAGTACTTAGCACAATCCCTGCATCATCTTAGCTCAATGCACTGAAATTATTACTAGTTGCTCAGATAATTGGATTCTTATACCCACCTCTAATCCCCTGATACACATAAAGAGGAAAAATTAAGATGCCTAAACAAAAGCTTGCTTAGAAACTTAGTAAAAATAATAAGCTTCCTGCTATCACTTAGAATTCTTATCCATTCAATTAAACCTTCTACATTTTCTGGCTATAACTAACATTTATTCTGTATGCTATGTTCTGCCGAGAACTTTCACGTAGTGTAGCACTGTCCAACAAAAATATAATGCAAGACACAAATATGAGTCATATATGTAATTTTAAAATTTCTAGTAGCCCCACTTTAAAAAAACTAGAAAGAAACAAGTGAATTAATTTTAATAATATATTTTATTTAATTCAATGGGTACAAAGTACTGCCATTTCAACATGTAATCAACAGAAAAAAGTAATCAATGAGCTATATTTTTCATACTAAGTCTTCAAAACCCAGTGTGTATTTTACACTTACAGCACATGTCAATTTGGACTAGCCACATTTCAACTGCTCAAAAGCTACTTACAGCAGTGATGACTGTATTAGACAGTGCAGATGTAAAATGTCTCAATCTGCACAACTCTAAAAAGATTAAAGCTTTTGTCATTGAAACTCAAAGAAATCAAGTACAGTTGACCCGAGAACACCCCCCAGGCAGTTGAGAATCCACATAAAACTTTACCATAAGCCCCCTGCATGCGCAGTTCCTGTGTATCTGCTGATTCAACCAACCACAAATCCTGTAGTACGACAGTATGTATTTATTTGTTAAAATCCATGTATACGTGGATCTGCCTAGCTAAAACCCATGTTGTTGAAGGGTCAACTGTAAGTTGTTCATAGTCAACAGCTAGACAGTGCACGACCAGGCTCAAACCTTGGACTTTGGCCTCCAAATTTTATGCTCCTTATCACATTATGCTGACTGTACAATAAGAACTGATGTTCAACATAATCTGTTTTGAAACAGTCCGAACAATCAAATAAATTAACAGTGATGTGGCTTCACCTATAAAATGAAAGGTTTGGAAAGGTGCTCTCTATGTATAAGGGCTGTAGTTTGTGATTGACCACTCAGGACAGAGAGCCTGCCAATGGGACAGAGGAGCTCAAATGGGAACAATCCCCCAAAATCCACACTTCTCTATATCTATTGGTTCGTGAGATTCTTACTGTCACAAATCCATATGTTCCCTCCATCAGTTCCTTCTCTAGCAAGCTATTACTTTATTCACAGAATCAAAATCAAAATGATTGCAAATAAAATTGTTCACTGAAACAGTCTGTAACAGCCTTCAGTGCAGCTTTAACATTGGGGCTAGTCCAGTAAAATTGTTTCTTTAAGCAACAGGGGGAAATGGAGAGCACACAGCCTCATCTACTGCCAATGGCCCAACCCTCCCATCATTTACAACATGGAGACGGCCTTTTCCTAAACAGCTAGAGCTGACGGGTTAGGCTCTCAAGACAAAAACAGGCAATGCTGATATATCTTAACCATTATAATTTTCTCTGGATCTTTTCACACAAACTCTATTTTTTTTTCTTTGCAGCAGTAAATGAATTCTTTGGTGGTAGAATGTCAATCCTGCAAATTAACGAGAAACTTGTTTTATAGTCAAGATAACTGTGAAAGTGCTTAGCATAGTGCTTGGAACATAGCAATTTATGCTGGTTTCCTTTGCATCACAGAGCAAACCACATTGTCAAGGAATATTTAATGTCTGAGAAAATACCTACAATATAATGGTAAGGGGAATGAACAGAACACAAACCTGGTTCTAAAATGTGAATCACGTTCTTTAAAAAAAAGAAAAAGTCTACCTCTATGTGTGCATAGACAAAACAACGGAAGAAATACACTAACATACTAACAATGGATATCTCTTGATGGTGGTATTAGGAATGATTTAAAGGATGTTTATTCTTGTATGTTCTAGAAGATTGTTTATAAAAATGGCTGCAGTCATTCAACCTCCCACCTCCCACCCCCACTCCTTGCCATCCACACTACTTTGTAACATTACTGCACATTTCTTCTCATCAAGAAGTACAGTTTACTTCCGCATTCCCAGAATCTGGGCTGGCCTTATTGCACTGCTTTGAACAATAGAGGATGTTATGAATTAAATGTTTGGGTTCCCCACCCTCCAATTCATATTTGCAGCCCTAAAATCTAATGTGATGGTATTTGGAGGTGGGAGATTTGTGAGACAATTAGGTGTAGATGAGGTCATGAGGGTGGGGCCCCCAAGATGGGATTAATATCCTTGTAAGAAGAGGAAGAGAGACCAGAGCTCGCTCGCTCTCTGTCATGTGAAGACACAGCAAGATGGCGGCCATCTGCAAGCCAGGAAGAGGGCCATCACCAGGAATCGAATCTGCAGGCACCTTGTTCTTGAAATTCCCAGCCTCCAGAACCGTGAGAAATAAATGTCTGTTGTTTAAGCCACTCAGTCTATGGTTGGACTAAGACAGAGGGGAAGTGACATTGTACCAGTTCTGAGCCTAGGCCCAAGAGACCTTGTGGAATTCTTCTTGCGCTCTTGGTTTTCCTTCTTTTTCCCTAGAACAACCCGAAGTTAGCCTGCCATAGGATGGGAGACCACAAGGAGGAGTTGGCTCAGTCATCCTAGACATGTAAGCAAGCCTCACTAACAGCGGATTTTGGTCCAGATCAGAACTGTGCAGCTGAGCCCACCTACTGGCCAAAAGAACTGTGAGCTGAATAAATGTATACTATCTTAAGCCACTAAGTCTCGGGGTGGCTTGTTATGCAGCAAACCTAATTGATAAATATGTGTTTTCCAGAGTTTCTACAATGAAAAGCATAACATTCATTTAAAAGACAAAAACCAACCTTCTTTGTAAAGAAGAAAGGGAAAGAGGGAGGTTAAGAGAATCTGGTCTGACTCCACCATTCAGCAGCTGTGTTAGCCAAGTTATCCAAAACATATCAAACTTCCCTAACACCACCTACAACATAGAGTTGCTTTGTAAATTAAAGGTGATGATACGTACAGCATCTAGCAGAGTAGCTTAGTGGGCACTCAGTACATTCCAGATCCCTTCCTTACCTTCTTCCTTATATTCCCAGCAATGCCTTAATTTTATGGAAAAAGCTTAGCTTTCTCTCATTCGAGCAGGCAATGCTATATAGTTCAGTTTTATTCTTAATTCATTTTCATCTCCTTTCCCAGATCTAACAAGCCAAGTTACTTAAAACCCATTTAATTATGTCCTTATGTACCCTGAAAAGAGAAAATGTTAAATAATGGCAGTGTATGACTTCATTAATAGCTAACTTTTCTCTGAAGATTTTATTATGAAAATTTCAAATATGACAAAAAGTTGAAAGAATTTCACAATACCCACATAATCTAATACTTAGATTCAACAACTGAAAACATTTTACCTGTTTGCTTTATCTAGATATTTGAGGTTTTTTCTTTTTGCTTATTTCAAATAAGTTGAGACATCATATTACTTTACCACTCATGTCTTCTTCATCATGCATCTCCTAATAAGGACATTCTTATATACAACCACAGAATTAATAATTCCCTAATATCATCTAATATCCAGTCTATATTTAAATATCCTACATTGCCCCAAGAATGTCTTTTATAACAGCTGACTTTTCAATAACAGTTTACATTTAGACAGATGTGATACTCTCAACAATACTTTCAGGTAGATATTATTATTCCCAATTATTATTCCCATTTATAGTTGAGGAAGTTAAATTCAGAATGCTAATTTGCCTCACCAATGATCACAAAGGCAGGGAGTTTGTGGTAACGTCATTATTTAAAACTATTTAATATTTAATTATTTTCAAAAGATCAGGCTGACATGTGGACAAATGCATTTAAATTTTTTTTAATCAACACATTCTAAAATAACAAAGCTTTTAGAAGCATAAAACAATATCTTTATAGCATTGGGGCAAGCAAAATTTCTTAAACAGAACCCCAAAAGTACTAACTTAATAGCAAAAACAAGTGAATTAACTATATTAAAGAATTTCTGTTCATCAAAAAACATCATTAAGAGAGTGAAAAGGCAAGCCACATGTGTGAGATTTCTGCAATACATTTATCCAAAGGATTCATATCCAGAAAATATAAATCAATAAGAAATATTCACATCAATAAGACAGACAACCCAACAGAAAATTTGGCGAGAGTCATAAACAGGCCTTTCACACAAAAAACTACATACAAATGGCCAATAAACTTCTGGAAAGATGTTCAACCTCGGATTCATCGTGGAACTTCCAATTAAAACCACAGTGCTCAGCCACTACACACAAACCAGAATCACTAAAATTTAAAAGACTAACAGTATCAAGTGTTCACAAAGATGTAGAGCAACTAGAAATCTCATACACTGCTGCTGGGAGTAAAACTTGCTACATTCACTTTGTAAAACTGGTAGTATCAACTAAAGCTTAATGTACACATATGCTATGACGTAGTACTTTCACTCTTAGTGTATCAACAACAGAAATATGTACAGATGTGCACCAAAAGACACATAAGAGAATACTTATGGCAGTACTTTTTGTAATATGCCAAAACTACAAATTACCTAAGTGTCTGTCAAAATTAAAACGAAAAAAGTAAAGTGGTATATTCATTAGATGGAATACTGTGGAGCAATAAGAATGAATGAACTACAAATACCATACAACATAGATATATCTCACAAACATGGCACTGAGCAAAAGAAACTGGAACAAAAAATTATATACTGAATATTTCCATCTATGTAAAATTCACAGACAAGCAAAACTAATCTACAGTGTTAGACCTCAGACTGACTAGTAGTTACTCAGCAGTTGTGGGAGGTGGGGTAGTAACTAGAAGAGGACTTCCGGATTGCTAGTAATAACATATTACTTGATTTGGACACTAGTTTCACAAGTGTGTTAACTTTATAAAAATTGATCAAACTGTACACTTAGAAATTGTGTGTACTTTTCCATATTCTTAAAAGTTTGCTTAAAATTCAATATTTTCAGGGCATTATCATACTCACAAATCAATATGAAGAATTCTGATGCCAAACCTTACCAGTTCATCTCCTGAGAACACTCTAAATTGCCTATTTATGTAATGTTCTTATTTACTTTTATATATTGCCAATTTGGCCTTTTCCCAGTGTTGTCATTAGTTATAAATTTCTCATGTTAGAGTTAAGCTTCTTTTTTTAATTATATAAGTTTCAGGTGTACAACATTATAATTTGATATCTATATACACTACATAGTGATCACCCCCAAACAGTTAATCCCCTGCACCCCGTTCACCCACCCACCAGCCACCTTCCTCTCTGGTAACCACCGATCTCTTCTCTGTATTTATGTTTGTTTTTGTTTTGTTTTGTTTGTACGTTTGCTCTTGGTTTTTGTTCCACATATGAGTGAAATCATATGGTATTTGTCTTTTTTCTTCTGACTGATTCCACTTAGCATAATAACCCATAGGTTCATCCATATTGTCACAAATGGCAAGATTTTATTCTTTTTTATGTCTGAGTAGTATTCCCTTGTGTATGTGTGTACACACACACACACAACATTTTCCTTATCCATTTATCCATGGATGGACATTTAGGCTATTTCCATATCTTGGCTATGGTAAATAATGCTTCAATGAACATAGGAATGCAAGTAGTATTGCATTGTTGAATTAGTATTCTCAAATTAGTTGAATTAGTATTCTCAAATTCTTTGAAGAAATACCCAGAAGCAGATTAGCTGGATCATATGGTAGTTCTATTCTTGATGTTTTGAGGACTTTCCATACTGTTTTCCATAGTGGCTGCACCAATTTACAATCTCACGAACGGTATATGAGTTCCCTTTTCTCCACATCCTCTCCAATATTTGTTATATATTGGCTTTTTGATAATAGCCATTCTAACAAGTGTGAGGTGATATCCCCTTGTGGTTTTGATCAGAATTTCACTAATATTTAGTGATGTTGAACATATTTTTATGTGCTTATTGCCCATCTTTATGTCTTCTTTGGGAAAATGTCTATACAGATCCTCTGCTTATTTTTTTCTTTTTTTTTTTTTTGCGGTACGTGGGCCTCTCACTGTTGTGGCCTCTCCTGTTGCGGAGCACAGGCTCCAGAAGCGCAGGCTCAGTGGCCATGGCTCACAGGCCCAGCCGTTCCACGGCATGTGGGATCTTCCCGGACTGGGGCACGAACTCGTGTCCCCTGCATCGGCAGGCGGACTCTCAACCACTGCACCACCAGGGAAGCCCTCTCTGCTGATTTTTTAAATCAGGTTGTTTGGGTTTTTTGTTGTTGAGTTCTATGAGTTCTTTATATATCTGAGATATTAAGCACTTATTGGATATATGATTTGCAAATATATTCTCTCATTCAGCAGGTTGCCTTTTCATTTTGATGATGGTTGTCTTTGCTGTGCAGGAGCTTTTTACTTTGATGTACTCTCATTTGTTTATTTTTGCCCTTGTTTCCCTTGCCTTTGGAGTCAGATCCACAAAAACATCACTAAGACTAATGTCAATGAGGTTACTACCTATGTTCTCTTCCAAGAGTTTTATAGTTTTGGATCTTACATTCAAGTCAATCCATTATGAGTTAATTTTTGTGTATGATGTAAGACAGTGGTCTAGTTTCATTCTTTTGCATGTGGCTATCCAGTTTTCACACCATTTATTGAAGAGACTTTCCTTTCTCCATTTTATGTTCTTGGCTCTTTTGTTATAAAATAATTGACAGTATATGTATGGGTTTATTTCTGGGATCTCAATTCTGTTCCACTGATCTGTGAGTCCGTTTCTGTGCCATTACTATACTGCTTTGATTACCATAGATTTGTAGTATAGTTTGAAATCAGGGAGCATGATACCTCCAGCTTTGTTCTTCTTTCTCAAGATTGCTTTGACTATTTGGGATCTTTTATGGTTCCATACAAATAGTTCTGTGAAATATGCCACTGGAATTTTGATAAGGATTTCCTTCAATCTGTAGATTGCTTTGGGTAGTGTGAACATTTTAACAACATTAATTCTTCCAATCCACGAAAACAAAATATCTTTCCATTTATTTGTGTCTTCTTCAATTCCTTTCACCAGTGTCTTATAGTTTTCAGTGTACAAGTCTTTCACCTCCATGCTTAGATTTATATCCAAGTATTTTATTCCTTTCAATGCAATTGTAAATGGAATTGTTTTCTTAATTTCTCTTTCTGATAGTTTATTATTGGTGCATAAAATGCCACATATTTCTGCATATTAATTTTGTATCCTGCAACTTTACTGAATTCACTGATGAGTTCTAACAGTTCTTTGGTGGAATCTTTAGGGTTTTCTATGTATAATATCATGCCATCTACAAACAGTCACAGTTTTACTTCTTCTTTTCTGATTTGGATGCCTTCTATTTCTTTTTCTTGCCTAACTGCTGTGGCTAGGTCTGCCAATATTATGTTGAATGAAAGTGATGAGAGTGGGCATGCTTGCCTTGTTCCTGATCTTAGAGGACATGCTTTCAGCTTTTCACTGTTGACTATGATGTTAGCTGTCTGTTTCTCATATACAGCCTTTATTTTGATGAGGTACATTCCCTCTATACCGACTTTGTTGAGAATTTTTATCATTAATGGGTGCTGAATTTTATCAAATGCTTTTTTTCTGCATCTATGATATAATCATATGATATTTATCCTTCATTTTGGTAATTTGGTGTATCACACTGACCGATTTGCAAATGTTGAACCATCCCTGCACCCTTGGAATAAATCCCATTTGACTGTGATATATGATACTTTCAATGTATTGTTGGAATTTGCTTGCTAATACTTTGTTGAAGAATTTTGCATCTATGTTCATCAAGAATATTGGCCTATAATTTTCTTTTCTGTGGTGTCCCTGTCTGGTTTTGGTATCAGGATAATGCTGGCCTCATAAGTGTTTGGAATCGTTCCCTCCTCTTCAATTTTTTGTAAGAGTTTGAGAAGGATAGGTATTAAATTCTTTGAATGTTTGGAAGAATTATTGGTGAAGCTGTCTGGTCCTAGACTTTTGTTTGTGGGGAGGTTTTTGATTACTGATTCAAACCCCTTACTAGTAGTTGGTCTATTCAGGTTTTCTATTTCCTCATGATTCAATTTTAGTAGACTACACGTTTCTAGGAATTTGTCCATTTCTTCTTGTCCAATTTGTTAGCATGTAATTGTTCATAGTACTCTCTTACAATCCTTTATATTTCTGTGGTGTCAGTTGTAACTTATCCTCTTTCATTCCTGATTTTATTTATCTGAGTTCTCTTTTTCTTGGTCAATCTAGGTAAAGGCTTGTCTATTTTGTTTATCTTTTCAAAGAACCAGCTCTTAGTTTCATTGATCTTTTCTATTGTCTTTATAGTCTCTGTTTTATTTATTTCTGATCTGATTTTTATTTCCACTCTGATCCTTCCTTCTACTAACTTTGGGCTTCATTTGTTCTTCTAGTTTCTTTAGGTGTACAGTTAGATTGTTTATTTGAAATTTTGTTTCTTGAGGTAGGCCTGTATTGCTGTGAACTTCCCTCTCAGAACTGCTTTTGCTGTATCCCATGTATTTTGGCATGTCGTATTTCTGTCTTCATTTGTCTCTATACCTAGAGATTTTTATTTCTCTTTTAATCTCCACATTTTTGTGGTTTTTCTAGTTTTCTTCTTATAATTGGTTTCTAGTTTCCTACCACTTTGGTCAGAAAAAATGATATGATTTCAATTTTCTTGAATGTATTGACACTTGTTCTGTGGCCAAACCTGTGACCTATCCTGGAGACTGTTCCATGTGTACTTGAGAAGAATGTATATTCTGCTGCTTTTGGATGAAGTGTTCTATATATAGCTGTTAAGTCAACCTAGTCTAATGTGTCATTTAAGGCTGATGCTTCCTTATTGATTTTCTGTCTGGATGATCTATCCATTACTGCAAGTGGGGTTTTAAAGTCCCCTATTGTTATTGTATTGTTTTCAATTTCTCCCTTTAAGTCTGTTAGTGTTTGCTTTATTTTGATGCCCTATGTGGGGTGTATATATATTTATATATGTTATATCTTCTTGCTGGGTTGACCCCTTGATCATTTTGTAGTTTCATTCTTTGTCTTTTATACGGTCTTTGTTTTAAAGTCTATTTTGTCTGATATGAGTAAAGCTACACCAGCTTTCTTTTCATTTCTGTTTGACTGGAATGTGTTTTGCCATCCCCTCACATTCAGTCTGTCTGTGTCCTTACTTCTGTAGTGAGTTCCCTTGGCAGCATATAGATGGGTCTTATTTTTTTATCCATTCTGCCACTCCATTTCTTTTGATTGCCAAATTCAGTCCAATTACATTTAAAGTAATTACTGATAGCTGTGTACTTTTGCCATTTTGTTAATTGTTTTCTGGCTGTTTTTGTAGTTGTCTCTCTTGCTTTTTTCTTCTCTTTCTCTCTTCCCTTGTGGTTTGCTGACTGTCTCTAGTGTTATGTTTACATTCCTTTCTCATATTCTTTTGTGTATTTACTATAGATTCTTTTCTTTGTGGTTACCATGAGGTTCACATATAACATTCTACGTATATAGCAGTCTCTATTAAGTTGATAGCTACTTAACTTTGAACACATTCCAAGCTTTATGTATTTACTCCCTACCCCATGTTTTATATTTTTGATGAAACCTTTTATATTTTTCCATTTTATACTTCTCTTAACTAATTATTATAATTAGTTAATCTTACTACTTTGTCTTTTAACGTTCATACTTGCTTTATAAGTGATTGATCCAATATCTTTACTATATATTTACCTTTCTAGTGAGATTTTTACTTTTGTATGTTTTCTTATTATTAATTAGTGCCTTTTTTCTTTCAGCTTAGAGAAGTCCCTTTAACATTTCATGTAAGACCAATTTAGTGGTGATGAACACCTTCAGCTTTTGCTTACCTGTAACTCATCTTTCCTTCAATTCTGAATGATAATCCTTCCAGGTAGAAAATTCTTGGTTGGAAATTTTTTTCCTTTCTTCACTTTGAATATGTTATGCTACTCCCTTCTGACCTGTAAAGTTTCTGCTGAAAAATCTGATAAGCCTTATGGAGTTTCCCTTGTATATAAGAAGTTGTGTTCCTCTTGCTGCTTTTAAGATTCTCTCTTTACCCTTAACTTTTATCATTTTAATTATAAAGTGTCTTGATGTGGTTCTCTTTGGGTTCATCTTCTTTGAAAACTTTCTAGGCTTCCTGGACTTGGATGTCTGTTTCCTTCCTCAAATTAAGGAAGTTTACAGCCATTATTCCTTCAATTAATTTTTCTTTCCATTTTTCTGTCTTCTCCTTCTGGGACTGCTGTAATGTGAGTATTATTCTGCTTGATGTTGTCCCAGAGGTCCCTTAAGGTATCTTCACTTTTTTAAAGCCTTCTTTCACTTTGCCGCTCTGCCTGGGTGATTTCCATTGCTTTGTCTTCCAGCTCACTGATTCATTCTTCCGCTTCATACAGTCTACTGTTAAACCCTTAAAATGTATTTTCCAGTTCAGTTGTGACTTCTCTTTGGTATTTCCTTATATTTTCCATCTCTCTGTTGTCATTCTCACTGTGTTTAACCATTTGTCTTCCAAGTTTGGTGAGCATCTTTACGACCATTACTTTGAACTCTGATTTATCAGATAGGTTGCTTATCTCCATTCCTGCAGCCATAGTTCCCCTTTTGTTTGAAAATCAGTCCGCAGTCCCCATCCCTTGGGGTCGGCTGGTTCAGTCCTTTCCCCAGTCCCTAGTTTGTTGATTACTGCTGATATGTTAATATGCACATGAGGGAAAGGCTGTTGCTACCAGGGATTTCAGAAGTAAAAAAGCTGCAATATTGGTGGGCACAGATTGCGCATTTAAAAGCTGTTAGAGCACTTACCACCTAACCCAAAGACTCCCATACTAGGATAAGTTGGTCATAAAATGGGTTAGATTGACACTAGGTCACCCTCTAACCTTGAGAAATCTTCTGTGCAATGAGGTACACTGTAAAACACCACACAATCCCTAACCACATGGCATATCCCTCTTAGATATTAATTTGGCTCCAAGAGACCCGAAGGCTTAGCTAAAAGAAACAGGATCCTTAAAATCCAAAGAGTTAAGTACACCACCTTTCAGCACAACTGCTTATTTTATTTCTAAGAATTATATGGTCCCAGAAGCTGTACTTATCTACAAAAATGGCAAAATCTTACTAAAAACAACTTAGAATTACAATAGCCATTATGAGGAATGTTCCATTTAGACAAAATCATTCATTTAAGATGTGCACTTCAAAGTAAGGGACCCAGGCTTCCCTGGTGGCGCAGTGGTTAAGAATCCGCCTGCCAGTGCAGGGGACATGGGTTTGAGCCCTGATCCAGGAGGATCCCACATGCCACGGAGCAACTAAGCCTGTGAACCACAACTACTGAGCCTGTGCTCTAGAGCCCGTGCTCTGCACAAGAGAATCCACCACAATGAGAAGTCCGTGCACCACAACAAAGAGTAGCCCCCACTCACCGCAACTAGAGAAAGCCCGCATGCAGCAATGAAGACCCAACACAGCCAAAAATAGACAAATAAAATTAAATTTAAAAAAAAAAGTAAGGGATCCCATATCAAGCAAACAGTATGGGATTCCTATTTTAATTGGTATGTAGAAGTTTCCAAAAGGCTTCAAGATTCCAAAATAGCTTCATTCAAAGATGTGTTGCAAAAGGCTAATGAAAAATTAAAAATGTAAGAGGTATCCAAAGCAAAAGAGTCTAAGACTAACATAAACTCCTACGGCTCCCCTCTATGCTTTTTTATTTTGAGTACTCATTCTAGTAATCCTTTGTCTGAATTACCTTTCCACTCTAAAGAGACTATAAAACAGTTACCTCTTCATCCTTGGTCAAAGGCCAAACTCAGGCCTATAGCTAAAGAATTTCCAAAACCCAAGGAGGACACTCAAAAGCTTTTGTAAATGGATTAAATTCAGAGCCTGATTTAAAAAACAGTATAGGTCCTCTCCCTTAAGCTAAACTAAAACTCTGTACCCAGAGAGAAAAATTGTTTTCTAAAGCCCTTGTAAAAGGATTTATAAGTGAACCAGTCTATGATGGCATTCAAGTTGCAACCCATTCCTTTAAGAAATTGAAAGCAACCGTGGGACTTCCCTGGTGGCACAGTGGTTAAGAATCCGCCTGCTAATGCAGGTGACATGAGCTCGATCTCTGGTTTGGGAAGATCCCACATGCCACGGAACAACTAAGTCCACGTGCCACAACTACTGAGCCTGCGCTCTAGAGCCCGCGAGCCACAACTACTGAATCCTACACACCTAGAGCCCGTGCTCCACAACAAGAGAAGCCACTGCAGTGAGAAGCCTGTACACCATAATGAAGACCCAACGCAGCCGAAAATAAATAAATGAATAATTTTTATAAAAAAATAGTTGCAAAATTATTTTTAAAAAATAATAAAATAAAAGCAACTGTTCTTGTCTTATAAATCGAGTCTTTACAGAACTGAGGTTGGGCTCCAGAAACAATTAAAAAATCCCCAACCCTCCCCTTCATCTCAATAGCCCTTCATCTCAAAGGGCTATTGTAGCAAGCAGGGTAAAAATTCTGGTCTTAGTGAATAAAAGTCCTTCTTGAAGGAGCTTTCATTCTTTCCCTGTGCCTCTGAGACATAAATGTTCTACCTGGTCTTCCCAGGAAACTCTTATATTCTTACCTAGGTCATCTGTTTAAAACACAAACATCAGGGAGATAATTCTTATCAGAAGAAAAACAAAAGGGGGGGACAGTTATTTGGAACTTGGGCAAATGAAAAATCTTTAATATCTACTCCACAAATATTAGTAAAAAGCTGTAGCTCTGAGCAAGTGAACTTAACTTATTCCAACTGTCAAAACGTAATTCGGATCCAACTGCTCTTTTATAAACCACTAAGTTTTACACTACCGTACCTGTCTCATGTCTAAAATTTTAAAACAAAACCTATAAGGTCACTATTTGCATCTGTCTGTATGTTTATGTGTGTGTGTATGTATATATATATATATATTATGGATGTGTGATAGTTTTTACCTCTGAATGGTATTGACAAAATTAATCTGCCTAAAGAGCTCTATTTCGTTGGGTTGAAGGTCAACCCAAAAGTCAAATTTATACCCTTATCCACTATAGTATTTATTTACCCTGGAATTTGAATTATCCTCCTATATCATAAACATTGCCCAGTTAAAGGTAGAGTTTGAATGGTTAAAGTGCCAGTTTCTTGATCTTTTTTTTTTTTTTTTTCCGGCCACGCCACATGGCTTGTGGGACCTCAGTTTCCTGATCAGGGACTGAACCCGGGCCACAGCACTGTAAGTGCCAAATCCTAACCACCAGACCACCAAGGAACTCCCCTAGATCTTCTTTTAATAGCTGAAGGCCTGGTTATTATTATGAAATATTATGACTATAACAGTATTTTGCAGACACTGAAAATGTGGAAAGTGGGCAGTCACATGTAAAGAAGAAAATATGATCTCAACAAAGTAAAGCACATATATGGAGATATAAAGATATGCACAGAAAGGGGATATATTTCTGTGGGAATACAACTGTTTTAACAAAAATGATCTCTAAAGCATGGATTAATAGACAGTTTTACAGGCTTCTCTGTGCTTTTCTGAATTTTCATAACTTCTTTTGGGGAACATCTATTCTTTTAAATATTGAGTAGGTATTGAGTACCTACTATGTCACTGTGTCAGGCACAATACTAGGTGCTTTTTCGATATTATTTCTAATCTCATAACAACCCTTTGAGTTGGGTACAGGCATACCTCAGAGATGCCACAGGTTTGGCTCCAGGGCCACCACAATAAAGTGAATATCACAATAAGTCAAGTCACACAACTTGCACATAAAAGTTATGTTTACACTATACTGTAGTCTATAAGTGTGCAATAGCAGTATGTCTTAAAGAAAACAATGTACTTTAAAAGATACTTTATTGCTCAACAACTTAACCATCATCTGAGCCTTCAGCAAGTTATAATCTTTTTGTAAGAGTAACATCAGAGATCACTGACCACAGATCACCATAACAAATATAATAAAAATGAAACAGTTTGAAATATTGCAAGAATTACCAAAATGTGACATAAAAACAAAAGTGAGCAAATGCTGCTGGAAGAATGATGCTCAGCACAGGGTTGCCGCAAACCTTCAATTTGTAAAAACACAGTATCTGCAAAGTGCAATAAAATGAAGTATACCTGTATCACCCTTTCAATTTTGAAAATGAGGAAACTGAGGCTCAGATACTCAACTTGTCCACCTTGTCAGTCTCTGAGAGGAGGGATCCAAACATGGTTTCCTTTTCTTTTTCCCCTCTGTCCCTCCCTCCTTCTCTTCTTTCCTTTTTTCCCCCCTTCCTCCCTTTTACAGTATATTCTGAAGGTCTGTGATATGCCAGAATTTAATCTAGTAATTAAAATCATGGGAAGTGACATGAAAGGGAAAACACAGGATGCCCTGGGGGTGTGTTATAAGGCAGGGCATGGGGAGGGGGCCTGGAGTCAGAGAAAGTCTTCCAGAGGAAGTTACTACTTGAAAGAGGAGTAGAAGAACTGAGAGCCAGGCAAAGAGGAAGGTAAACATATTCCAGGCAGAAGAAACAGCATTTTGGGAACTCAAAATCTAGCCTTTGAGAAAGTAAAATGTATCCAGCATGACTTAATGACTCACTACCAAGTCCAAGGTGTACATGTGTGTGCCCATGTGTGCGTGTGTGTGTGTGTACATAAAATACCCTCACCACATCCTCAGTAGGCCAAGTCTTGCCGAAGCAGGAGGGGAAATGGAGATCCTTCCTACTGTTTCTTTCTTCTTACCGCCCCTCGCATTCCAATTAAGGCAAGTACCCTCCCCTGCCACCCCCTCTCTTGAGAGCCCTCTTTTTTTAACACTGGTTCCCAGATTTTCCCATTTATTTCACAGCAGCAAAAGTCACAGCTGGGTTCAATCTCTGCATCACCACCCCCCCATTTGAAAAACGTATTCTAAATTTAAACCATACCGCACCAAACTAAAAATGGTTGAGAAAGGGGAACAAACATACCTTGTGCTGGGCTCTTGTTAGACTTCACAGGCACAAATTACCCTTTTTCCTAAGCATACAGAGTCAAATGATTCTTCGGTGATAAAACAGCCATCTCCAAGTTTGCATGAGATAAACGTTACCTGTTTCTAAATGACCAGGGAAGAGGTTGAAGAGGGCAGAAAAAAGAGTAGGGAGTTAACTGCTGACTCATGCAAGATGCCTTTGGGGTTCTGAGAATGTCATCCAGCTCCGGTGTTAGTGCGTGCTGGATTTTTCCTCATTCTTCATTTCCTGAACCAACCAGTTAGAAAAGTAAGACAGAACTAGGAGTCAGAAAGCCTGAGTGCCAGTCCCTGTTAAATGAGACACTCCACCAACCCTCATGTAATTTCCCCTTTCCAAGCTTCAGTCCTCTCTTTCTTAATCACCTTACGGATTGGAGGTTGAACTAGATCAATGAGTCTCAAGATTTCTTGTCTTTGGCACTTTTTTTGTATTTGACATTAAAACATTAGTTCTCTTTAAAATTTTTACTGACGTGCAAAAGACATACTAAAAAGTCATCAAATCATGTGTTCAGCTCAATGAATTTTCACAAACTGAATGTACCTAAAAAACCAGCAGCCGGATCTATTAACAGAACACTACCAGTATTGGAGGAGGGAAACACATCTGCTAAGACTGAAAAATAAGCACTAGCTTGTTTCATTTTAAAAGAAAATTTGGAAACACGTGGAAAACATTTCCACAAGTGGGTATGCACCAATCATTTTGGTCACCTTTTTGTTTTATGTCACATTTGAGTAGAGCTATTTATCGCCCTGATCTAATTCCTAGAACTATCTTAATGTGTATATGAGAAGAAAGGAGACTCTAGTACATAAGTGCTCAAAAATGAGATGAACAAGTGAATGAACTGAACTTGCATTTGAAAAACTAAGGACATGGGCAGCAAAATGAAGGTCATGGATGCAACTAGCACTATAAATATCCTGCATCCTGGGAAGAATGTTGGGAAAAAAACATACTCTACTATGGAAAAAGGTTTGAATCAAGTGTTCTAAAACTTTCTGTAACTCAATCATTCAAATTATTTTGTAAATTTCAGAATCATATCTGAACTTGGGAAGTGAGAGTTGACAATTCCAAATCATAAAGTCACAAAAGTAGTAAACAGCAGGATGGAGGACCAGATTCAGGAAAATGAAAAAGTCATTTAGTATACATATTCTCTGGAAGAAAGCAACAAAAATGTGTAAGCATTTCAGAGAAAATATGGGAAAAGAAGACACAAGTTTTTAATAAGCAAGAAACAATAGAATGACTAGAATAATAAAGAGTAAGTAGAAACCAACTGCACATACCTTTTATAATTGACATAAGATGTTTAAAATGTCATTGATATCTTGGGTTTTTTGCTTTTTTCTTAATATAATCCACATTAAAAAGACAAAAACAACAACAAAAAAAACACGTTCTGGTTCAACTTCCAGCTATAACACAGTGGAATGCAGCAGACCAACATTTCTGCTGAGGGCAATTAGAAAAGCCAGATAAAAGCCAAAAACATCTGTTGAAGTACCAGGAGAGCTGCTGATTAGTCAGGATTTGAGGAGCCGGATAGCCAGATCTTGGAGAGATAGAAGGCTCACTGAGGTAAGCCCAACTTTCTGCAAGGCCATTTTTCCCTCAAGGGTATTTGCTGATTCCTGGCATGGGGCAAGAAGTTGAGAAGCCAGGCAGAGAGTAGCTGCTAAGAAGCAGAGAAGCCTACAGAACTTTAGCCACTCTTATGGGGCTATAAAGACACAAAGTGGAGTTCAGGACTGAAAAGACACATGCTGGATGGGCTCAGAGAAGTGAGTCTGACATGAGCTTTTTCGCAGAAGTACTGCTAACTCAGCTGTACAGGGCTAGGGGCTCAGAAGCCAAGGAGAAAGGAGATGAAAAGCAGAATGAGCATTTTTTGCAGAGCAGAGAGTTTTCAGCAGACTCACAGTATAAGAAGACAAAAATTGGAGTTTAGGACCTGCTGAGGTTCTCATCTCAGGCTCTCAGTCAGCACCCCTGGGGATCTAGGGTTGAGGAAACCCAAAAGTGGACCAAATCTTAGGTGTCGGCAAAACAGCCTTAACTGGACTGAGTGCCTGATTGGATTGAGGCACTCTCTTTTCTACTGTGGGCAAAGAATATGGTAAATACTCTCATAAGAGAGAAGACATCATTCAGACCATCTTCATACACAATGCTGGACATTTAATAAAAATATTGTCAAGCATATGAAGAAAGAAGCCAAGAAGAAAAACAGAAAATGTAAACATACTCACAAGTGACCCATATATTGGACTTATTAACCATGGTCTTTAAAGTGACTGTGATTAATATATTTGAGGAAATAGATGACAAGATGGTGAACCTGTTTTTCAATAATAAAATAAAAACTCTAAAACTGAAAAATACAAAATGAAATTAAACTAATAGACTGTGTAATAATAAATTAGACACAGCAAAGAGAGCTAGTGAACCTTAAAATAACAAAAAATAATCAAACTGAAAATGAGAAAAAGTAAGAATACAGATAATAAAGTAAGGGATACATGCAAGAGAGTAAAAAGTTCTAACATAAAAGACCCAAAAAGAGGGGAAAGAAGGGAGCAAAAATAATATTTGAAACAATAATGGCAGAGAATTATGAGAATTACAAAAATCATCAAGCTTCACATACTCAAGAAGGGCTGAAAACCCCAAGCAGGATAAACACAAGGAAATAAAATCATGCCTAGAAAAGCAGTTGAAAAACAAATATACAAAGAAAAGTGTTAAAAGTAGGCAAAGAAAAATAGATGCAACATCAAATAGCAACAGTAAGACTGACAGCCCACTTTTCCAAGAAAGGATAAAAGCCAGAGACAGTGGAATGGCATCTTTAAAATGCTGTGTGGGGGCGGGGGGGGGGGGACTGCATTCCCAGGATTTTATTCATCCAATGAAATTATCTTCAAAAGCAAAGGCAAAGATAATTCATTTCCAGACCAAAAAAAAAACCTAAGAATATTCTTTTACAGAAAATATGACACAGAGGTAGTTGAGTATCACAAAAAAAAAAAAGAAAGAAAGAAAATATGCACTACAAGAAACACAAATGAAGTCTTTTTTTTTTTTTTTTTTTTAATTCAGAAGGAAAAGATCCCCGGGGGAAACACAGAAATTCAGAAAGTAATGAAAAGCAATGGATAGGGTAAATGTGTCAGTAAACCTAAATGAAAATTGATTGTAAAAAACAATGATGCTAGTGTCTCATGGGGGTTGAAATATAATTTAAATGAATTATAATAATGGCACAAGAGGCAGAAGGTGGGGGAGGGAGGATGGATAAGGGGAGGACACAGGGTAGAGTGAAAGTGTTCTCAGAGTCTAACACTGTCTGGAATGCAATAAGTAAAAGCAGCACTGAGGTAATCACATATACACAAAATGAAACGTAAAATGGGAACAAATGTGTAACATGCTAGCAGAGAGAAAAAAGGGAAAGTTAAAAATAATGCATGATTAGTCCAAAAAATAAAGCAAAAAAAGAAAGGAAGAAAGTGGTACATAAAACAGATGGAACACAAATAGGAAACAAACGTGAATAATTATATTAAATGCTTTAAATACTCAAACTAAAGACCAAAACTGTCAGGCTGGATTTTTAAAAACTCATTTACATGCTGCTTAAGAAGATTCAGAATAAACATAAGGGCATAGAAAAACTGAAGTATAAACATGGAAAAAGATATACCATGTACATATTGGCCCAAAGAAAGCTGTTATGGTTCCATTAAAATTAGAAAGGTAGACTTTAAAGCAGAAAGCAATACTAGAGGAGAGATACTTCACAATAAAGATACATCAATTCTAAATTTATATAGTATGCACCTAAAAACAGAGCCTCAAAGTTAATAAAACCAAGAGTTAGCAAATATAAAAAGAGAAACTTGAAATCTATAATCATAATGGGAAAGCTTAACCCTCTCTCAGTAACCAATAGATGAGAAAAAAATATTAGTGGGGATATAGAAGACTTGTACTGTAACATTTTTAAAACTGACATCCTAGCATATATAGAATGTGTAACCAAACAACCTCAGTATGTGCATTGTTTTAAAGTAGACACACAAGATATATATATAAAAATTGACAACATGCAGGGCCCTAAAGCAAGTAGAAACAAATTTTAAAGAACTAAAACCATTCAAAGTATATTCTTTGGAAAAAGAATAAAGGGAACCCAAACTGGAAAAGAAGAAGTAAAACTGTCACTGTTTGCAGACGACATGATACTATACATAGAAAATGCTAAAGATGCTACCAGAAAACTACTAGAGCTCATCAATGAATTCAGTAAAGTTGCAGGATACAAAATTAATGCACAGATATCTGTTGCGTTTCTATACACTAACAATGAAAGATCAGAAAGAGAAATTAAAGAAACAATCCCATTTACCATCACATCGAAAATAATAAAATACCTAGGAATAAACCTACCTAACAAGGCAAAAGACTTCTACTCTAAAAACTATAATATGCTGATGAAAGAAATCGAAGATGACACAAACAGATGGAAAGATATACCATGTTCATGGATTGGAAGAATCAATATTGTAAAAATGACTATATTACCCAAGGCAATCTACAGATTCAATGCAATCCCTATCAAATTACCAATGGCATTTTTCACAGAACTACAACAAAAAATTCTTAAAATTTGTATGGAGGACTTCCCTGGTGGTGCAGTGGTTAAGAATCTGCCTGCCAATTCAGGGGACATGGGTTCGAGCTCTGGTCCAGGAAGATTCCACATGCCACAGAGCACCTAAGCCCACGAGCCACAACTACTGAGCCCGCATGCCACAACTACTGAAGCCTGTGTGCCTAGAGCCCATGCGCTGCAACAAGAGAAGCCACCACAGTGAGAAGTCTGCACACCACAAGGAAGAGTAGCCCCCACTCGCCACGACTAGAGAAAGTCCGCAAGCAGCAACAAAGACCCAACACAGCCAAAAATGAATAAATTAATTAAATTTGTATGGAGGCACAAAAGACCCCAGATAGCCAAAGCAATCTTGAGAAAGAAAAACAGAGCTGGAGGAATCAGTCTCCCTGATTTCAGACTATACTACAAAGCTACAGTCATCAAAACAGTATGGTACTATCATAAAAACAGACATATAAATCAACGGAACATGATAAAAAGCCCAGAAATAAACCCACGCACCTGTGGTCAATTAATCTATGAAAAAGGAGGCATGACTATACAATGGAGAAAAGACAGTCTCTTCAATAAATGGTGCTGGGAAAACTGGACAGCTACATGTGAAAAAATAAATTAGAACATTTTTTAACACTATACACAAAAACAAACTCAAAATGGATTAAAGACCTACATGTAAGACTAAATGTAAGATACTAAATGTAAGATACTACACAACACTTATAGGAAAATACAGGCGGAACACTCTTTGACATAAATCACAGCAATATCTTTTTCGATCTGTCTCTTACTGTAATGGAAATAAAAACAAAAATAAACAAATGGGACCTAATTAAACTCAAACGTTTTGAACAGCAAAGGAAACCACAAACAAAACGAAAAGACAACCCACAGAATAGGAGAAACTATTTGCAAATGATGTGACTGACAAGGGATTTATCTCCAAATTTTACAAACAGCTTATGCAGCTTAATATCAAAAAAAAAAAAAAAAACAACCCAATCAAAAAATGAGCAGAAGACTTAAAGAGACGTTTCTCCAAAGAAGCCATATACTTGGCCAAGAGGCAGATGAAAAAATGCTCAACATTGCTAATTATTAGAGAAATGCAAATCAAAACTACAATGAGATATCACCTCACACCAGTCAGAAAAGCCATCATCAAAAAGTCTACAAACAATAAATGCTGAAGAGGGTGTGGAGAAAAGGGAGCCCTCCTACACTGGTGGTGGGAATGTAAACTGGTACAGCCACTATGGAGAACAATATGGAGGTTCCCTAAGAAACTAAAAACAGAGTTACCATACAATCCAGTAATCCCACTGCTGGGCATATATCTGAAGAAAAACATGGTTTGAAAGGATACATGCACCTCAATGTTCACTGCAGCACTGTTTACAAGAGCCAAGACATGGAAGCAACCTAAATGTCCATCGACAGATAAATGGATAAAGAAGGTGTGGTACAAACATACAATGGAATATTACTCAGCCATTAAAAAGAATGAAATAATGCCACTTGCAGCAACATGAATGGACCTGGAGATTATCATACTAACTGAAGTAAGTCAGGCAGAGAAAGACAAATATCATATGACATCATTTATATGCAGAGTCTAAAAAAAATGATACAAACTTATTTACAAAACAGAAACAGACTCACAGACTTATTAGAGGACAAATGTGGTTATCAGGGGGAAAGTGGGAGGAGGGATAGATTGGGAGTTTGGGACTGACATGTACACACTGCTATATTTAAAATATATAACCAACACGGACCTACTGTATAGCATGGGGAACTCTGCTCAATACTCTGTAATAACCTAAACGGGAAAAGAATTTGAAAAAGAATAGATGCATGTATATGTATAACTGAATCACTCTGTTGTACACGTGAAACTAACACAACATTGTTAATCAACTGTACTCCAATCTAAAATAAAAATTTTTTTAAATAATAAAATTTAAAAAATAAAACAAACTATATTCTCTGACCACAGTAAAAGTAAACTAGAAACAAAGAGCAAAAAGATAACTAGAAACTCCACCAACTGTTTAGATATTAAGAAGTACATTTCAACATGACTCTGTGTCCAAAAAATCACAATGGAAATTATAACTTAAACTAAATGACAATTAAAATATGACATAACAAAACTTGCAGGAGGCAGCTAAAGCATGCTTAGAGGAAAACTGATAGCCTTCAATGAAAATAGGTTTTATAAAGAATACTGAAGGATTTTCAAGATAGCGGAGGAGTAAGACATGGAGATCACCTTCTTCCCCACAAATACATCTACATGTGGAACAACTCCTACAGAACAACTACTGAATGCTGGCAGAAGGCCTCAGACTTCCCAAAAGAGATATACTTTTTTTCCTTCTTTTCTTTTTGTGAGCATGTATGTGTATGCTTTTTGTGTGATTTTGTCTGTATAGCTTTGCTTTTACCATTTATCCTAGCATTCTCTCTGTCTGTTTTTCTTTTCCTTTATTTTTATTATTTTTTTTTTTTTTTTTTTTTTGCGGTACGTGGGCCTCTCACTGTTGTGGCCTCTCCCGTTGCGGATCACAGGCTCCAGATGCGCAGGCTCAGCGGCCATGGCTCACGGGCCCAGCCGCTCCGTGGCATGTGTGATCTTCCCAGACCGGGGCACAAACTCATTTCCCCTGCATCGGCAGGTGGACTCTCAACCACTGCGCCACCAGGGAAGCCCTACTTTTTTTTTTTTTATTTTTAATAAATTTTTCATTTTAATAATATTTCATTTCATTTATTTTTTTCTCCCTTTTCTTCTGAGCCGTGTGGCTGACAGGGTCTTGGTGCTCCAGCCAGGGGTCAGACCTGTGCCTCTGAGGTGGGAGAGCCAAGTTCAGGACATTGGTCCACCAGAGACCTCCCAGCTCAACTTAATACCAAACAGCAAAAGCGCTCCCAGAGATCTCCATCTCAACGTTAAGACCCAGCTCCACTCAATGACCAGCAAGCTACAGTGCTGGACACCCTATACCAAACAACTAGCAAGACAAGAACGCAACACCATCCATCAGCAGAGAGGCTGCCTGAAGTCATGATAAGATCACAGGCACCCCAAAACACACCACTGGACGTGGTCCTGCTCACCAGAAAGACAAGATCCAGCCTATCCACCAGAACACAGGCACCAGTCCCCTCCACCAGAAGGCTACCCAACCCACTGAACCAACCTTTGCCACTGGGGGGAGACACCAAAAACAATGGGAACTACGAAACTGAAGCCTGCAAAAAGGAGACCCCAAACACAGTAAGTTAGGCAAAATGAGAAGACACAGAAACACACAGCAGATGAAGGAGCAGGTAAAAACCCATCAGACCAAACAAATGTAGAGGAAATAGGCAGTCTACCTGAAAAAGAATTCAGAGTAATGACAGTAAAGATGATCCAAAATCTTGGAAACAGAATGCAGAAAATAAAAGAAACGTTTAACAAAGACCTAGAAGAACTAAAGAGCAAACAACCAATGATGAACAACACAATAAATGAGATTAAAACTTCTCTAGAAGGAATCAATAGCATAATAACTGAGTCAGAAGAACAGATAAGTGACCTGGAAGATAAAAAAGTGGAAATAACTACAACAGAGCAGAATAAGGAAACAAGAATGAAAAGAATTGAGGACAGTCTCAAAGACCTCTGGGACAACATTTAATGCACTAACATTCGAATTACAGGGGTCCCAGAAGAAGAAGAGAAAAAGAAAGGGACTGACAAAATATTTGAATAGATTATACTTGAAAACTTCCCTAATATGGGAAAGGAAAGATTCAATCAAGTCCAGGAAGAGCAGAGAGTCCCATACAGGATAAATCCAAGGAGAAACACAGCAAGACACACTTTAATCAAACTATCAAAAATTAAATACAAAGAAAAAATATTAAAAGCAGCAAGAGAAAAACAACAAATAACATACAAGGGAATCCCCATAAGGTTAACAGCTGATCTTTCAGCAGAAACTCTGTAAGCCAGAAGGGAGTGGCAGGACATATTTAAAGTGATGAAAGGGAAAAACCTACATCCAAGATTACTCTACCCAGCAAGGATCTCATTCAGATTCCACGGAGAAATTAAGACCCTTACAGACAAGCAAAAGCTAAGAGAATTCAGCACCACCCAACCAGCCTTACAACAAATGCTAAAGGAACTTCTAGGCAGGAAACACAAGAGATGGAAATCACCTACAATAACAAACCCAAAACAATCAACAAAATGGTAATAGGAACATATGTACTGATAACTACCTTAAATGTAAACAGATTAAATGCTCCAACCAAAAGACATAGACTGGCTGAATGGATACAAAAACAATATATATGCTGTCTACAACAGACCAACCTCAGACGTAGGGACAAATACAGACTGAAAGTGAGGGGATGGAAAAAGATATTCCATGCAAAAGGAAACCAAAAGAAAGCTGGAGTAGCAATTCTCATATCAGACAAAATAGACTTTAAAATAAAGACTATTAGAAGAGACAAAGAAGGGCACTACATAATGATCAAGGGATCGATCCAAGAAGAAGATATATCAATTATAAATATTTATACACCCAACATAGGAGCACCACAATACATAAGGCAAATGCTAACAGCCATAAAAAGGGAAATCGACAGTAACACAATCATAGTAGGGGACTTTAAAACCCAACTTTCACCAATGGACAGATCATCCAAAATGAAAATAAATAAGGAAACACAAGCTTTAAATGATACATTAAACAAGATGGACTTAATTGATATTTATAGAACATGCATCCAAAAATAACAGAATACAGTTTCTTCTCAAGTGCTCATGGAACATTCTCCAGGATAGATCATATCTTGGGTCACAAATCAAGCATTGGTAAATTTAAGAAAATTGAAATTGTATCAAGTATCTTTTCCGTCCACAATGCTATGAGACTAGATATCAATTACAGGGGAAAATCTGTAAAAAAATACAAACACATGGAGGCTAAACAATACACTACTTAATAACGAAGTGATCACTGAAGAAATCAAAGAGGAAATCAAAAAATACCTAGAGGGGCTTCCCTGGTGGCGCAGTGGTTGAGAGTCTGCCTGCCGATGCAGGGGACACGGGTTCATGCCCCGGTCCGGGAGGATCCCACATGCCGCAGAGCGGCTGCACCCGTGAGCCATGGCCGCTGAGCCTGTGCGTCCAGAGCCTGTGATCCGCAATGGAGAGGCCATAGCAGTGAGAGGCCCGTGTACCACAAAAAAAAAAAAAAAAAAAAAAAACACCTAGGAACATATGACAGTGATAACATGATGACCCAAAACCTATGGGATGCAGCAAAAGCAGTTCTAAGAGGGAAGTTTATAGCAATACAATCCTACCTCAAGAAACAAGAAACATCTCAGAAAAACAACCTAACCTTACACCTAAAGCAATTAGAGAACGAAGAACAAAAACACCCTAAAGTTAGCAGAAGGAAAGAAATCATAATGATCAGATCAGAAGTAAATGAAAAAGAAATGAAGAAAACAATAGCAAAGATCAATAAAACTAAAAGTTGGTTCTTTGAGAAGATAAACAAAATTGATAAACCATTAGCCAGACTCATCAAGAAAAGAAGGGAGAAGACTCAAATCAATAGATTTAGAAATGAAAAAGAAGTAACAACTGACACTGCAGAAATACAAAGGATCATGAGAGATTACTACAAGCAACTACATGCCAATAAAATGGACAGCCTGGAAGAAATGGACAAATTCTTAGAAAAGCACAAGCTTCTGAGACTGAACCAGGAAGAAATAGAAAATATAAACACACCAATCACAAGCACTGAAATTAAGACTGTGATTAAAAATTTTCCAACAAACAAAAGCCCAGGACCAGATGACTTCAGAGGCAAATTCTATCAAATATTTAGAGAAGACATAACACCTACCCTTCTCAAACTCTTCCAAAATACAGCAGAGGGAGGAACACTCCCAAACTCATTCTACAGGGCTACCATTACCCTAATACCAAAACCAGAGAAAGATGTCACAAAGAAAGAAAACTACAGGCCAATATTACTGATGAACATAGATGCAAAAATCCTTAACAAAATAGTAGCAAAGAGAATCCAACAGCACATGAAAAGGATTACACACCATGATCAAGTGGGGTTTATCCCAGGAATGCAAGGATTCTTCAATACATGCAAATCAATCAATGTGATAAACCAGATTAACAAGTTGAAGGAGAAAAACCATATGATCATCTCAATAGATGCAGAAAAAGTTTTCAACATAATTCAACACCCATTTATGATAAAAACCCTCCAGAGAGGAGGCATAGAGGGAACTTACTTCAACATAATAAAGGCCATATATGACAAACCCACAGCCAACATCAGTCTCAATGATGAAAAACTGAAACCATTTCCTCTAAGATCAGGAATAAAATAAGGTTGTCCACTCTCACCACTATTATTCAACATAGTTTTGGAAGTTTTAGCCACATCAATCAGAGAAGAAAAAGAAATAAAAGGGATCCAAATCGAAAAAGAAGAAGTAAAGCTGGCACTGTTTGCAGATGACATGATACTATATGTAGAGAATTCTAAAGATGCTACCAGAAAACTACTAGAGCTAATTAATGAATTTGGTAAAGTAGCAGGATACAAAATTAATACACAGAAATCCCTTGCATTCCTATACACTAATGATGAAAAATCTGAATGAGAAATTAAGGAAACACTCCCATTTATGACTGCAACAAAAAGAATAACATACCTAGGAATAAACCTACCTAAGGAGACAAAAGACCTGTATGCAGAAAACTATAAGACACTGATGAAAGAAATTAAAGATGATACAAATAGATGGAGAGTTATACCATGTTCTTGGATTGGAAGAATCAACATTGTGAAAATGACTATGCTACCCAAAGCAATCTACAGATTCAGTGCAATCCCTATCAAACTACCAATGGCATTTTTCACAGAACTAGAACAAAAAAATTCACATTTTGTATAGAAACACAAAAGACCCCGAATAGCCAAAGCAATCTTGAGAAAGAAAAATGGAGCTGGAGGAATCATGTTCCTGAATTTCAGACAATACTGCAAAGCTACAGTAATCAAGACAGTATGGTATTGGCACAAAAACAGAAATATAAATGATTGGAACAGGATAGAAAGTCCAGAGATAAACCCACGCACATATGGTCACCTTATTTTTGATAAAGGAGCAAGAATATAGAATGGAAAAAAGACAGCCTCTTCAATAAGTGGTGCTGGGAAAACTGGACAGCTACATGTAAAAGAATGAAATTAGAATACTCCCTAACACCAAACACAAAAATAAACTCAAAATGGATTAAAGACCTAAATGTAAGGCCAGACACTATAAAACTCTTATAGAAAAGCACAGGCAGAACACTCTATGACATAAATCACAGCAAGATCCTTTTTGACCCACCTCCTAGAGAAATGGAAATAAAAACAAAAATAAACAAATGGGACCTAATGAAACTTAAAAGCTTTTGCACAGCAAAGGAAACCATAAACAAGACGAAAAGACAACCCTCAGAATGGGAGAAAATATTTGCAAATGAATCAACTGACAAAGGATTAATCTCCGAAATTTACAAGTAGCTCATGTAGCTCAATATTAAAAAAACAAACAACCCAATCCAAAAATGGGCAGAAGACCTAAATAGACATTTCTCCAAAGAAGATATACAGATTGCAAACAAACACATGAAAGGATGCTCCACATCACTAATTATTAGAGAAATGCAAATCAGAACTACAACGAGGTATTATCTCACACCAGTCAGAATGGCCATCATCAAAAAATCTACAAACAATAAATGCTGGAGAGGGTGTGGAGAAAAGGAATCCTCATGCACTGTTGGTGGGAGTTTAAATTGATACAGCCACCTTGGAGAACAGTATGGAGGTTCCTTAAAAAATTAAAAATAGAACTACCATACGACCCAGCAATCCCAATACTGGGCATATACCCTGAGAAAACCATAATTCAAAAAGAGTCATGTACCACAATGTTCACTGCAGCTCTATTTACAATAGCCAGGACATGGAAGCAACCTAAGTGTCCATCGACAGATGAATGGATAAAGAAGATGTGGCACATATATACAATGGAATATTACTCAGCCATAAAAAGAAATGAAATTGAGTTATTTGTAGTGAGGTGGATGGACCTAGAAGCTGTCATACAGGGTGAAGTAAGTCAGAAAGAGAAAAACAAATACCGTATACTAACACATATATATGAAATCTAAAAAAAAAAATGTTCTGAAGAACCTAGGGGCAGGACAGGAATAAAGATGCAGACGTAGAGAATGGACTTGAGAACATGGAGAGTGGGAAGGGTAAGCTGGGACGAAGTGAGAGAGTGGCATGGACATATATACACTACCAAATGTAAAATAGATAGCTAGTGGGAAGCAGCCACGTAGCACAGGGACATCAGCTCGGTGCTTTGTGACCACCTGGAAGGGTGGGATAGGGAGGGTGGGAGGGAGACGCAAGAGGGAGGAGATATGGGGATATGTGTATATGTATAGCTGATTCACTTTGTTGCAGGGCAGAAACTGACACACCATTGTGGAGCAGTTATACTCCAATAAAGATGTTAAAAAAAGAAAAATAAATACAACTGTCTTTATAGAAAACCAAATACCTACAAAAATCTAAAAACTATTTAATAAGTTAATTTAGGAAGGTCACTGAAATAGGTCAACAAATAAAAATCAACTATATTTCTATATTCTAACAGCAAACAATTAGAAAATGAAATCTTCAAATGCCAGTTACAGTAGCATAAATATATATTACCAGTGACATCATTTTTTAGATTTATAACACCTATATCCCAGTATTTCTGCCCTTAAAGCGGGCAGTTTATGCTCACCTCAATCTTGTTGTAGATTGTCCTAATTTTATTAAAGGAACCAGAATTATAGAATTGAATATATAATCTCCAAAAGTTTTGATGTTGGCTGAAATTCTTTTAAATTATTAAAGAGGTAAAAATAAAGTCATTTTGTATACTCTGAGTAACACATATATATACAAATAAGAAAATATTTTGTATTTCCTTGTTTAGTATCTCAAAATGAAATTTAAAGATAAAATATCCTACCTAACACACAATTAAACAACAATAACTATACCACACATACCAACAACAATGTAAAAGAGAAAGGAAAGAAAAGTTAATAAATATAGCAAAACAATATGGATTTCAATATGCAAATACTCAAGTAAGACTGTATTAGATGACATTAATAGTCAGATACATGTACAGGTACATAGATTGAATGAGACAGGTGTGTCGTTTTGATGTCTCAAACCAATTGACGCTTTGGGTAAGTGATTTTTCCAAACAAAATTAAGTGTAATCTTTCCTTGCTTTACACAACATTTTTAATCCCAGAAACTTCAGTGTATATGTAATACCAACTTATATTCTAGGCTCAGAAAAGTATAGAGGGTTTACACTTATGTCTTCAGCAAAACATCTGAAAGTTGCACAGGACAAGAGATAATTAAATTCATCATTAAATGGAACAGTCCGGAACATTGCAGGACATCTATCATTTCCCAGTGAATGCTGCTACAGCCCCTTGCATATTTCTAGTATGTTCCACAGGAAGCAGTATTGTGTCCATTTGAGAAGCAATGGCATAGTCCAGGCTCTAAACCCAGCTCTATCTCATGCCAGCCGTGAAAGCTGAGAACTCACTCAGCCATTTACAGATCACCCCAACCAATACACATCGTTTGCCTGACCTATGCAGTCCCAAGCAGGAAGCACAAATTCTTGAAAGAATCTGAGTCTTCTCTAAAGGTAGTCATGGTTGTTAAAAAAAAAAAAAAAAAAAAAACACACACACAACATTTTTGGATTTCCTTGCACTTACTTCATTTTGAATTACAGATTGGGGGATGTACACCATAGTGTTTTAAATATTTAGGGTTTAAAAGTCTGGATCTGACCATATTCAAACTCCCAATCAGATTCTGTAATAACTTTCAGGAAAAAATCAGATTCTTTCAGGAATCAGTGTGCTCTAATCCTAGTTTTACCATGTTAAAATGTTATGCATAACTTTATTTGCTCACAAAATGTCATGTTTGTTATTCTGAAATAAAACATAGAAAAATTGAAAAGAGAACTATTTGCCCTAAACTGTTGTAGGGAAAAAAAAAATGTTGCCACCCAAACTTTCAAACTCTCCACTCCTATTCTTTCGTATCTCTGCTTCTAAAACCTTACTCATAAAAGAGAGAACTTACAAAATAAAAGGAAAATTTGCAGCTGAACTTAGAGTTAAAATGCCTATTTTCCAAATAAACACAATCTAGAAAAATACACAAAAGCCATCATTTTCTATGGTTCACATTTCCCTTTTTATAATAAGTAAATTAATTCTAGCAATAAATGATGTTGAAAATTTTATTAAAAACTCTGCAATTTTCCCACGCTACTTATTCTCAAAGCCCTTGCCTACCACGTGAATGGTTTTGAAGGTAAAATGAGCTGGGTTTGAATCCCGGCTCTGCCACTTACTAGCTATGTGCCCCGTAAAAAGTTCTTAATCCATTTCTTAACATGTAAAATACCCCCAACCTTGCAGTGCTGTGACAATGTGTAAAGTACCTTGAAAAGAGCTTTTCACATACTACTTGTTCGTTAAATAGGAGCTATGGCTGTTATTATTATAATTAGCTGTCATGCTTGCCAATACCTACTTATTAACTCATTCAACTATTTTCTTCTGAGTTGCCTCATACAGAATTTTTTTTTCCTGGTTTGCAAAGCATTTTGAGATGTGCTGGGTAAATGTTATACAATGCCTTTTGTGTTTAAAAGCCTCACTGGACTGTCTTAAGACAAGATGTACTAAAAAGAGAAAAAAGAAAGAAAGGCATTTATTAAACCACAGCTCAACATTTACAGAACACTAGTCATGTGATGGTAGCTTATAAAATTCAGTTTTTGCCTACCAACAGCCTGATGCTTTATTTGTCCCTGTCAACCTCTTAAAATTTTACCTGGTGCCTGTTTCCAAGGAGAGTTGACTTCTAAACAATGCACAACATTTTAATAGTTTTCCTGTGGTACTTTTCAGCACAAAGACTCTAATTTTTAGATATTTGTGTTTCATATTCAGGTCACCAACTGGCACTTTGGAACCTACAAATAGCTCTCATGGTATAGTTACCACGGTCATACGTTCTCTTCAACATGGTCACACACCCCACCTCACATCTCACACTCAGCTGGTCCTGTCAACACATGCCCATCTCCCGGCCCTGAAAGGATTCTTTGATCCCTAAGAGGTTAGCTTAGAAGGGCCTTGGGGGAAACACAATAATTCATAACCTATTTGGGGTCTTAGACCCCTTGGAAATTCTGAGGAAAACTACTGACATTCTCAACATACATAAACAAAAATGGACTGCATTTCATAGACTCCTTGACAAACGAGGAAGCTGTGATTGATTTCAGTGTTTCTCAAACTCTTTTGACTGGGATTCACAGCGAGAAACTGATCTGACATCAATACAGCCCATATCTACATACATAAACAAACATAAACATCTAAAACAGAAGTTACAGGAAACAATTATTTACACTTACCATATGCAATGGTTTCTGACATTTTCTATTCTATTTCATCTTTCTAAAAGGTTGCTTGAGACTCACTAAATTGCTTTCTTACCACCCACAATCTGAAGAACAGTCATCTGGTCTAACAGTTATCCATTTTAGAGATAAGGAAACAGGTCCGAAAAAATCATGGGTATTGTGCTCGGTCACCAACGAGTTAGTGGCAAAACAAGCCAGAACCTAACCACCCTGACTTCCAACCAAGGCTCCTTCCAGAACAAAGTGAAACAAAAATTCTAAATACCAACTCCCCTAAAAAAGCAGCTGGGGATTTGAAGCCTAAAGCATCCTGCCTGATACACTGAGAAACTGGGAGTGTTTCAATTCCAAATGGGGGTGAATATTAACCTAACATGAGCCTCCAGCTCAGGCAGTCTTAACTTTTTCTAAACCATGCCCCTGGCCTAGCATGACATGGCACATAAGCACATTTTTTTCGTTCCAGAAACCTTTTCTCCAGCTACTGAAAACGACACAGGAAGGGCCAACATTCTCCCTGAGTTTATTTAAAATATTCTGATTACACAGACACAGGTTTTATTTGTCCATGAGAGCTTGGCTTAGAAACAGCAGTAGACAGGCACTCTTTGCATTTACCTGGGCCATGCAAATCTGTTTTCCTCCTCGCTAAGGCTGTTTAATCAAAATTTAAACATCAAAACCGCAGAGATCGCTATGTGGAACCGACACCAGCTACCCCAGACCCTTTTAAAGCCTCAGTTATAGTAAGTGAAATTGCTTAAGAGCCTTCATCACAAGCAGCGTGATAGATTAAAATACCAGCCTTCCTACCGGCATCAGGCTGTGTGTGGTTTTGTTTGGTTGGTTGCTTTTTGTTTGTTTTTAATATGGAATAAACATCACTGTTCATTACAAGTTGAGAATCTTATAACATGCCAGAGCGTGTGCCTGAGGACTGGGCTGGTGAAGGCCAAGCGGGCGGCCCTGCATGCAGTTAGGAGAAGGCTTGGGGCCTGGGCGGTCTCACCAATGAAGAGAACCACCCAGCTCCGGTGTTGCGGAGGGTCGGTGGGCGTGAACAACCTGCTCCGGCGCTGTGTGCCAGCCTCCACCTGAGCACCCAAGCCCGGTGCCCAAGGGCAAAGTGCTGGGGCCTCCTTAAAGCAGAGCGTGCTGGGAGGAGAGGGAGGGGTGGAAATTGCTGCAGAGAGGCTTGAGGTGAGATCAGCGAACGCCTGCTGGGGAAAAGGGGGGCGGGCAAACCCTAAAATTAGCTGGGGGGAGGCAGGGGCTGAGCCAGGCTACGCGGAGACTCGGCGGCTGCCCCGGAGCTTTCCCGGGAGCCCAGCCGCCCTGCGCCTTCCTCCTGCGGCAGGACCAGGAGCCGCACCTACGCAACACCACGGAAGGGCTCCTTCCTGGAAACAGGATTGGGGAACGCGTGTAGCCTCCCGAGCCTTGGGATCTATCGCTCCTCCCCCATCTGCGGCAGAAAATGTTAAGGACCCTCGGAATTTGAAACCCCAGAATCCTCCAGAATCCTTGTTGTTGAACTTAATATTTATTTGGCTGGCTCATTTGAGAGACCTGACCTTTCCTGAGTTTTCATTTAAATCCGTTTCTCTCCTCCCCCATGCCTCAAGCGGAATTGGCCGGGGGTTGAGGGGGAGGGGGCGAGAGCGAGGGGGGGATGCGAAGGGGGGTTGTTACCAGGGATCTAGGGGATGGAAGCTAGCAGAGTGGGGGGAGT
The DNA here is from genome assembly GCF_011762595.2 of Tursiops truncatus. Taxonomy (NCBI): domain Eukaryota; kingdom Metazoa; phylum Chordata; class Mammalia; order Artiodactyla; family Delphinidae; genus Tursiops; species Tursiops truncatus. Next base: position 128,048,076 of record NC_047034.1, read on the forward strand.
TTGCATCTGAGTATCTCTCTGCAAGATAAACACTTCTGAAGGTCAGTGACGGCTCCCCATTGGATCCTCCCGAAAAGGTGAATGTTCATTAAAGGCTTCTCCCTCTACATTTTTCTTAAGAACCCAAACTGCAAAAGTCCGAAGTATTTCAGATATTGCAATTCCAATAAAGCACCGGAAACCTATATATTAATTAAGTATTCTGAACACTTGCAAAATAAAAGGGAACTATTATAAGGAAGTCTGTGAAATGTAAATATGTGTTATTCAGCCAAGATTAAATGAAGAATGCAAAAATGTTATATTTAGTAGCACAAAAATGGACAACTGAATGACAGTATTTGGAAACCAGAAATCAGTTATTTTTAAAAGTCACGTTTATTATTATATACTAGAATTTTTAAATAATATATGCACACTAATTTTAAATCAGCCATTTAATATACACTAAACATGTCCATGGAGTGACATCTTATCCCTAGCCTCTTTTACCTACCCTCTGCAGTCGGCCCCTTACCTTTATTTTCAGAATCTTTCATTCTCTCCTTCCTCCCTCAGCTGCAAAGGAGCAGGAAAGTCCGGCTGGTTCTGCAACCCTGACTTTGGATTTGTCATTCAGACAGTCAGCGGTCTTGGGGGAGAAGTCCCTCAGCCGAGGAGCACCAGGCTCTGGTAATTGCATGCAAGTCAGCGTGCAGGGGTTATAATTTTGCTTATGCTGGAGCAGAAAGGATGGGGAATGAAGACAGACGTAAACACAAATTCCAAAACATGGCATGGAACTGGATCTGGAGCCTAGGCTTGCCTTTCCTTGCAGTAGGTTAGGGAATCAACTGTTCAGTGCCTCCTCGTCTCTGGAGAGATTTGATTCAAGTTGAAAGAGGACCACATGTGCCGTGCACCAAGCTTATTCTCAAATGGAGACCTTCACTTTGGAGGGGGATTAAGAGCCCTGTGCTTGTTTCCTCTTACATATTCATTCATTCAGCAAACACTTCTTTTACCTCTCTGTGGACCAGGCTCTATGCTAAGTATTGCGGACAGAACAGTGACGGGAACCAGCCCCAGTCCTCAAGCCACTCACCGGCTGTTACAATGCAGAGGCATACAGTGCCATCCAATGACCTATGTCTGCTGAATGGACCTGGGTTATTGAACCCAGTTCACCCAGGTGTAAGTTGGTACTCAAGGCTTTAGTGATTGGTCTTAAGCCACTGGATGGCTGAGACAGAAATGGATCTGTGGAAGCCAGACCAAACCCCCTCTCTGCTAGACAGCAAGGAGTACTCAAGCAAATCTTTCAATCATCCAATGCAAACTTACTTCCAATCATTACATACCTCAGATTCATTCTTTCATTCATTCACTCAACAACGGTTATTTGTGCCAGGCACAACTCCACCTGTTAGCAATTCAAGAGTGCAGGAAACAGACCAAGTCCCTGCTCTCGTGGCTATCACATTTGGGTGGGAGGATTCAGACAGGCCATAAACAAACAAATATAAACATATAATAAATGGCAGTAAATGCCGTGAAGAAGAATGAAGCATGATAATGAGGTAACAGAGCTGCCATTTTAGATAGTGTGGCCAGGGGAGGTGCCATTGAACTTGTTTTACAGAAAATGAACCAGTCATCACAGTCCCTTCCAAACATCTTCACTTAGAAATTGTTTTTTGAGTTGCAAACCCTCACAACTTCCTCTGCTCCAAGTGCACTCACTGATGGGTAGTGTTTATTCCCCAATATACAGACTGGTAAACTGACATCCAGAATGATTAACTGACCCAATCCAGGACCTCACTCACCTCCAAGATGGAAGAAGAGCAACAAAAAGAAATGCACCAACCTGCGCTCATCCCCAGAAATTGCTGGGTTAAGTACAATATTGAAAAGGAAAATTTGCCAGAGTAGGAGGTGAGAAAAGAGGGTTGAAGACCTCTCTCTACCACTATTACCTGAGTGGCGTAGAGCAGGTGATTTAACCTCTCTGGTACCAGTTTCCTCATCTGTAAAGTGGGGCTAATCATCCGTGCCCTGTGTGTGGTCCAGGCTGTTCAGAAGATCAAAAGGGAGAGCAGATGTGGTACTTTGTAAACTAAGTTCTACATAAGTGTAAAGGATAATTATCAACATACTTGGGCACATTAAGAGAACTAATTGCTAGTGTTTACCTGCTCACTACGGCAGCCCGAGAGTCAAATATAGCTATAGAGGGAAAGCCTGTCGTGGCCACTAGGGGTCCTGGAGTTGATTTCTAGCCGCCACAATTTAAAGACTCCCTTAAAGTTTGGGGAAATTTTATTTTGTTTTTGTTCCCATCTTTCCTTGACAGTGGATAATATCCTTATGCATCCTTGACAACTTAAGGCCAATGAGGAACATCTGCCTTCATTGGAACTCTTCACTGGCCACCAAATGAGGCATGTTGCCCCATAAACCACATCAAAGAAACGGGCATCTCCATCTCCAAGGACCAAGGCCAGGGCAGCCAAAACGTACCCAGTTAGGAGCACCTTTAGGGGCAGATAGGGTGAAGGAGGGGGTGATGAGAAGACACCATCCGTGTACTCTTTCATCCAATAAATATTCATTATGCCAGACACTGCTCTGAAGACTGAGAATGACACAGTGCTGAACAAAACATTCTGTCCTCAAAGAGCTTGTGGTCTCAGAACAAGAGGTTTCTACAACGTCTACTGATTTACTGAGTTAGGCCGAGGACTGGGTCTGAATAGTAGGGCAAGGGCTATAAAGCAGGAGAGACCAGGTTCAAACATGGGCTCTGCCACTTCCTGGCTCCTAGAGTAAGCTGGGATATGTTCCTGCACCTCTCTAAGTCTCCATTTCCTGATCTGTAAGATGAAGATACTGAAGGCACCTACCTCCTAGGGTAGGATGAGGCTCAAATGAGTTAATGCATGTAAAGTACAGAGCACAAAGCCTGACACATAAAGGGAGGGCTCCATAAATGCTGTAAGACTAATATTATCACCTACTGACCTGGATCAAGTGTACCCCTCTGCACCTCAGTTTCCTCATAAAATGCAGAAAATAATAACTAGTTTATATGGCTATTGTGAGAATTACATATCAGGAAGAAGATAAAGCCCTGGTGTAAAGGATTAGCTCACCCCCTGCCAGGCTCACTCCAGGCCCTTTTTCATCAAGCAGGCTCCCCAGGAAAAAAGACAAAGCCCGGGAGGAGTGAGGAAGTGGGAGAGAACCTGCCATTTATGTTAACAAGGAAGCAATTTTTTTACAAGAGTATGATCATTTCTAGGGTTACCTGCATTTTACTCAACACCGTATTTTGAAAAGTTTCAAAATACAAAGAGTTGGAAGAATTGCATGGCAAACATCTTCAAGTACATTTTGCTGAATTTGTTCTGTCACATAGATGTTCATCTTTCTATTCATCCTTAATAGATTTTTTTAAATTAAGTTGAAAGAGATTTGAAGTCCTCTTCAGATAAGAAGAGCCTTTATTTTCCCTGATACAAATTTTACAGAAGCCTTACACTGGCTGATTCTGTGGCCATTCCAAGCAGGGTCAGGTAAATTCTTAGAAGCCTTGTCTTGCCCACAGTAAACCTCAAGGCCACACCCAGCTGAGGGACAAGGATAGACTCAAGCCTTGGAGCCTTCCAGAACAAGGCACTGCCTCATGCTTCCAATAAACTGGTACCAACAACCATTCTAAACATCCATTAATGGAAACGATGCTCCATCTCAATAACCGGGTTTAGGGAAAGCTTCAGGCAGACTCCACTGGCCACAAGTCCCTGCACAGCTCTGCACAGTCCTTGTCTTGTTGGATGCCACTTCTGAGTCATTAGACCGGTGAGTCATGCCCAGCAAGGGAGGCCATCTTGAGAGCAAAACCAAAGAGAATTTTCAAGAACAATGAGTGACACCCTGAATTGAAAGAGAATAAGGCTCTTCATTGTCCTAGCAGAACAAAAATGAAAGAAAAAAAAACGCTGCTGTTAACACTGTGGGTTCAACTTCCCAGCTGTAAATTTTACTCCGAAGAAAAACTCAGCAACAAAGGCTTTTATATTCCCTTGGAAATCTGAGAGCAAAAGAGACTGGGAGGATATTTCTCAAATTGGGCAGACCCAATGATCTTTCGGTAACTTGCCTGGACCCTCTCTTCTGGATTAGTCATTCATTTCCAAAACATGCCAGGGTGGGGTGACAGGAGAATGACTTCACCTGCACCACCACAGTCGGTCTTCCCCCAGCCACGCCTGTCTGGTTTGCTCAGAGCATCCAAGTGGCCGTAAGCGAGATGAACTGGAGTGAGAAAACCGCTGACTGGGGGCTGGGGAGGGGATGGGGCTTTGTGATTAGGGTCACCGCAGGGAAGGGCAGCATGACTGTAAGAAAAGCTGGGTGTGCTCCGATGAAGCCAAGCCACAAGGCAAGGGGAAGAGAATTAACACATGGAGTACCCACTGTGTGCAAGGCAATCTTCTTATCATCATCACCATCCTTTCAAAGAACTTATTTGCCAAGCATGGCCTTTAGAGCGAGGACTTTCACAGCACACTGCCTGGGTTTGGATCCCAGCTTACTAGTTGTGTAACTTTGGAAACGTTACTTATCCTCTTTGTGTTTCGGTTTTCTCGTTCATAAAATAGAGACTGTAAAACAGGGTTATTGTAAGAATTAAATAAAATTAAAATATTCACAGGTTTAGGACCACGGCTGGCACACGGTAAGCAAGGCATGCACGTTAACGCTTGCCAGTCCGTCTTTTTTAGATGAGAAAAATGAGGCAGAAAGAAGAAAGGAGACTTGCCAAAGGACACATAGCAAAAAAGTAGCAGAGCCAGGATACTGCCTGTCATTTACTTCTCACAACACCCCTGTGACGGAAGTGACATCATCTTCCTTCTATTGATGAGAGCTTGGAAGCCCAAGAGCTTAGTAACCTGCTCATCGCACAAGCTGGCAAATGGGAGAGTTAAGACTGAAAAACCCACATTCACTGTCTTTAAAGCCTTTGCACATCCCACTAGGCCAACAGTTCTCAAAGGTTAGCACACACCAGAATTACTGCAGGGCTTGGTAAAGCACAGGTTGCTGGGTCCCACCTCCAGAGTCTCTGCTTTGGTAGCTCTGAGGTGGGCTCCAAGAATTTGCATTTCTAGCAAGTTCCAGGAGACACTGTTGCTGCTGGTCTGGAGACAACCCTTGAGAACTACTACTCTACAATCAGGCACCTGTATGCAGAACAGAGGGTAGGAGAAGGTATGGGGCCTAATGAGTATAAGTCCCACTCCGGCAAAGGGTTGGCTACTTCACAGAGCCTAGCAAATATATTTTGCATTTATATGGTCCTTTCATAGTTATGATATCAGTTGATCTTTCCAATATCCCTAGGTAGTGACCATTATCTCCATTCAATGTGATTTGTTTTTAGGGACATATGGCCAAAAAATGGCAGCAAGGATAAACCACAGGTCACCTGACAAGTGTTCTGTCCTTTCCTCCAGGTAACTAGTCCTGGAAAGCACTACCTGCGGATAGACTGACTCCAGGTCCAACCTGTGTCTTCCCAGGGAATAACTGAAGTTCAGGAAAGGGCACTTCGGCCACCAGCATTTGCAGGAGGCAATTTCTGGGGGGAAGAGCTCAGGACTGGTTTTCTACCATCATTTCAAGGACTGGGAAAGCCTACTGCTCACAAAATACTTCCACCAACTATCCGCTCCCTTCTCTATAAGCTAAAGCTTTGATATTTGACGTAAATCTGGTTCTCTGCAAAAGCTGGAAGCAATTTAGGGGCTTAATTTCTACTGGACACAGCTTGTTCATTTAGAACAGCTTGCATGGTTAGTAGATTTTTTTAAGTTGCTTGGACATATAAGCAGGTAAATCATTGGTATCCAGAAGATTTCAAGAACTCCTATGAGCAGATTTTTTAAAAAAACATGAACCACCAAAAAAAAAAACCATAAACAGGCGTTCACACATGTCTTGGTCACACATGGCCAATATTCATGTGAAAAGATCTCCAGCTTCATTATTCATCAGGGAAATTCAATATAAAAGCACCATGCAGTACCACTTCATACGCATCAAAAAATTCTGACAGTACTGAGTATTAGCAAGGAAGTAAGGAATCAATATATACATCCCAGAGGATTCATTCATTACTTAACCATTCATTCATCATTATCCAATAACTAAACATATTTATTGAATGTCTTCTATATTCAGGATACAATATTAAGCTGAACAGATGCCAGAGGCCCCCAGAAGCTATGCTACTTCTCATCTGTAGCCTCCTGCTGAAAAACAAAGGAAGGGAGGGTAGAAAGAAGGATACTGATGTAGAAGGCCTTCTGATTGGTCCAGAAGGGATTGCGGCCCCTGAAGAGCTTCCAGCCATGTTTTATTCCCACCGCTCATTGAACTTTCCATATTTGGGGTGTGATCATATGGTGCAATATCTGGACTAATATTAATAAAAATAACAACCACCACCTTGTGAGCTACTATGTACCAAGCACTTTATATACAATAACCCATATAATCATCACAGGAACATTATAACATAGGAGTATCATCCTTATTTTACGTATGATAGATAACTGAGTTTTAGAAAGATTTAGCACCCTGCCCAAGATCACACAGCTTATTAGTGTGCCACTTACTAGTGGCAGATTCAAATCATCGTCTGTCTGGCACCAAAGCATATGATTGTAGATGCCCCAAGTGACGCTGACATCATCGTGAGAAACTCAGGCCACCTTTAAGAAAAATTAAATAAAATTGGGATATGGATTTCATTCACTGCATAATATTTATTAATTTTACTTCTTCCCTCCATGTGTATAGATACTGGAACATGTTTATTTTGTGCCGATGTGGCAGAAAGGAAGCTGTGTGGGTAGTCAGGCCTGAATTGGCCACACACCAGTCCTATGACCTCTTGCAAGTTACTCTGTCTCTTGCTTCACTTTCCTCATTTACAAAATGGGGGAAATAAATACCATCTGTCCTCCCTCCTTCCAAGGTTAGTTAAGATCTAAACAAACAAGACCTTATAGCTGACCTACTCCATAAACTGTAAAGTATCATATAACATAAGACATTATAATGGCCTCATCTCCAGGTTGTAGGGGGGAAGGGGAAGTAGGGAAATACAGTGATCTGCCAAGATCCTACCTAAGAAAAGAGAGGTGTGGCGTGGCAATGGGCCCCAGGTAAGCCATGGGTGAACTCTACAATGGGAACAAAGAAGAAAAAGACAGGATGGTTGTGTACACAGTATACACCTGGGTTTAAAAATTATAAAACTAAAAAGCTTATTCTAACCCAATTTACTGCAGTGGGAATACCCATTTATTCCTTTTTTGTAAAACATTCACACAACACCTGGAATAACACTATGCATATAAGTATCACTCAAGGAACACTTGTTGCAATTACCAATCTATTCAACTACTCAGGCAAGCTAAAGAAAAGGGGTGGTCAGCCTTTAGACCTACTAAGTTTCCGCAACAGTTCTTGATGCAGTGTGGAAGGAATTTAATTGGCGCATTCACTAAAAGTAATAACACATCCTTTGAAAGCCGGCAGGATGACAAGGCCAAGCCACAGAACCTCCCTAACCATCAACAATAGAAAAGCTTGTTTCTAACACAATAGTTGGTGTTGTTTCTAACACAAATATTTGAAGGATAATTATTTTTGCTCTTTGTCAAATTTCTTTTTAGAATGCTTACTATGTGCCAGCACTTTACAATTATTAACTCATTAATTCATTTAATCTTCATAAAAACCCTGGGGTGGAGATGGGGGTGATGCGGCCCTGTTGCAGTCTAGCTTCTGCCCTGGCTCAGGTCGGCCATTTTAGAACTCAAGGCATGTCAGCCTCTGAAGAATCCTCAGATGATGGAAACAGACGAAAAGGACATGATAGGACACAGAGACAGGCAGACAGACAGACAGACAGACAGACACAGACAGACACACACACACACACACACACACACACACACACACACACACAAGCAGACAGGTATCTACAAAGTACCCAGCTCTGACTTAGCCTGGTGGGGGATGCAAAGATGAAGTGGATGAGAACCTGCCCACATGGAATCTATAATAGCAGATGAACAGTGACAAATGATGATGAAATACCAGCAGACAGGTTACAGGTGGCACCTATCCCAGGAAAGGCTTCACAGAGGAGATGCATTTGTGCTAGTCCTAACGGACGGGTAGGAATTGGCCAGGCTGAGACCAAGGCATGGCCACTGCAGATAGAGAGAAGGCAATGAGCCAGCAGATCGTGTCATGTCCCTGTGCTCAGAACATGTTAGTGGCTTCCCAGCTCACTTGGAATAAAATCCAAACTCATCATATACTACCCAGACCCTGACCCAGGCCCTGCCTGCCTCACTTTCCCCTTGCTTAGCTCAGGCACACTGAGAACCTTTCCACCTGCTATTGCCCCTGGCAGGAAGCTCTCCCCTGGCTCCATGCTGGAGTAACTCTGAATCAGTCTTCACGCTCAGCTGTAATTGCATGGCCGCAGAGACGCCTTCCCTGTCCACCCCCCAAGTAAGCTAGGGCCCCTCTACCTTTTCTTCTCTCCCAGCAGACGATTTGATTCCTTCCAAGCACACAGAGCAATCTGCAATGGAGACTTTTACCTATTTGACGTGTGTAACGTCTGTTTCCCCCTTTAAAAGTAGTTCCATGAGCTGCGGCCTTGCCTATCTCGTTCAATCCTGGGCCCTGACACACAGGGGAGCTCGATAAAAATTATGGAATGAATGAATGCAGTGAGTCAGTGACTGAATAAATGTGAGTTAAGGCCCTGGTGAGGATAGGGTGGAATGTGTTTGGGAAATAGTTAATTGTGACTAGAGCTTACAAGATAACAGATGGGTTGGAAAGAGGGTGGGTCCAATGGGGAGGACCTCCAAGGCAGAGTTGGGTGCGGATTAAATCCCCCAACGGGTACTGCATTGCAGGTGCCGGCCAGGTTTTGGGGGGGAGGGGGATGCAAACTGTTTTCCAGAGGCACCCCGGATTCCCTCTGTCCAGAGCCAAACGGACAGACAGGGACTTGTGCGGGAAATTAACAAGCTGCAACCACCTGGGCCAAGGGGAGATAAGCTTAAAGGGTGGAGGGGGAAGAAGGGACTGTCGTCGAGCGGCCCCGGGGGAGCTTGGGGACTGCTGTAGTCCCCGTGGCCGAGGGTCAGGGAGGAGGGTCGCCCAGGCAGGGCCAGACGTCCAGGCGGCGCGGCCCCCGCCCGCGGGCTCCGGGGGCCGAGAACCCAGCGGGAGATGCCGCCCACGGCAGCAGCCGGAGCCACCGCGGCCCCGCTTCAGCGGGAGGCCGGCGCCCGCCGCTCGTGGTAACAGGTCCCGCGGCCGCGCCCACACTCACCCTGCGCCGCCTTGGAAGCCGAGCGCGTCCGCCACAGCCGCCGGGTTGCCTTCCACGGCCGCAGCGAAGAAAACAGCCTCCGGCTCTTCTTGCCGCTCTTCTCAGTTGCTCCCATCTGTGCGCCCGCGCCCCTCCCCCGCCGCCCGCCGCCGTCCGAGGATCGCCTCCCGCTTCCCCGGCCGCCGCGCTTCTGCCAGGTGCCAGGCAGTCGCCGGGGAGGACGCGGCCGCGGGGGGAGGAGCTTGCGGCCGGATGCGGGGCGGGGAGGGTGGGGACCTCGCTCGCGCTGAGCCTGCGGGTGCGGCCGACCAAGGCGGGGACGCCGCAGGGATGCGCCAGCCGGGGGAGCGCTCAGCCCCTAGCAGCTCACAGGTGAATGCTTTAGTCTTTCCCCCTTCGTTCCGGAGATGTTGACGGAGTGCCCAACTACTGCTAGGCATCATTAATTAACACAAACCCCCCTGGGATGTGCACTGATTTTTTTTTTTTATCCCCAAATTACAAATGATAAAATTGAAGCTCCGAAACGTGAAGTAATCTGCCCAGAGATCACACAGCCGCTAAATTATGCCGATATCCAAGTCCTGGGCTCTAGCTATATTTTTTTCATCCCTTTCTACTGCCTCAGAATGATTCCACATTATATTGGATTTTTTTTGAAGTTTTGCTTTTTTTATGCTTCTATTTTTTCTTTTTTTTTTTACATCTTTATTGGAGTATAATTTCTTTACAATGGTGTCTTAGTTTCTGCTTTATAACAAAGTGACTCAGTTATACATATACATATGTTCCCATATCTCCTCCCTCCTGCATCTCTCTCCCTCCCACCCTCCCTATCCCACCCCTCCAGGTGGTCACAAAGCACCGAGCTGATCTCCCTGTGCTCTGCGGCTGCCTCCCACTAGCTATCTATCTTACGCTTGGTAGTGTATATATGTCCATGCCACTCTCTCGCCTCGTCACAGCTTACCCTTCCCCCCCCCATATCCTCAAGTCCATTCTCTAGTAGGTCTGTGTCTTTATTCCTGTCTTACCCCTAGGTTCTTCATGACATTTTTTTTTCTTAAATTCCATGTATATGTGTTAGCATACAGTACCTGTCTCTCTCTTTCTGACTTACTTCACTCTGTATGACAGACTCCAGTGGATTTTTTTTTATTTAAGTCTGATAGATATTCCTGTTTTCCTCATGCAACAGATTAAGAATCACTTTTTTTTTTAAATTTATTTTTGGCTGCATTGGGTCTTCGTTGCTGCACTGGGGCTTTCTCTAGTTGCTGCAAGGGGGCCACTCTTCATTGTGGTACGTGGGCTTCTCATTGCGGTGGCTTCTCGTTGTGGCACACGGGCTCCAGTAGTTGTGGCTCACGGGCTTCGTTGCTCTGCTGCATGTGGGATCTTCCCAGACCAGGGCTCGAACCCGTGTCCCCCGCGGATTCTTAACCACTGCTCCACCAGGGAAGCCCTTTTTTTTTTCTTCTTCTTTTTTTTAAGAACCTATTCTATGTGCAGGCACTTTTACACATATGCCATGAAACCTCACAGCAACCCTGTGGGGTAGGAGGCGTTTCCCATTCGCCAGATGAGGAAACTGAAATGTCAGAGCTGAGGTGGCCCAGCCCCCACCACTTTATCTCTGTCATGATTTTGCCTGTAGTTAAGAGTCGGAGAGGAAGAGCAAAACCACGATCCCTTAAAGTGCCTGACTGAAATAATAATAGCTAACATTTATGGAGTGCCTCTCATGTGCCGGATTTTACATACATTACCTTATTTAACTCTCCCAATGATACTCATGGGAGAGAAATTATTAATATCCTCACTTAACAGATGGGGGAAACTGAGTATCAGAGAGGTCAGGTTACCTACATAAACCCATATAAAGCTTATATGTTAGGTTGAATCATGAAACTACCATTTTTGTAGGTTCAAACAAAAGGCTCAATTCATCATATGACAGTTTCACCAGATGATCAAAATTTAAATCACCAATGGAGGGAGATGATAATCCAGTGCATCCAGATGATACACGGAGAGACACATCACCTTTGTCACATTCTGGCCAAGAATGCACAACCTGAATCTAATCATGGAGAAATATAAGTTAAACCCCAAATGAGGACTTTACTATGAAACCTGAGGTACGGGGGAGGGAGCGTCAGGGCAGGGATGTTATATTCGTTAAAAATGTCAATGATATAAAAGATGAAGAGGGACTTCCCTGGTGGTGCAGTGGTTAAGAATCCACCTGCCAATGCAGGGGACACGGGTTCTATCCCTGGTCTGGGAAGATCCCACGTGCCGCGGAGCAACTAAGCCCGTGCGCCATAACTACTGAGCCTGCGCTCTAGAGCCCACGTGCCACAACTACTGAAGCCCGTGCACCTAGAGCCCATGCTCCGGCAACAAGAGAAGCCACTGCAATGAGAAGTCTGCACACAATGAAGAGTAGCCCCTGCTCGCCACAACTAGAGAAAAGCCCACACGCAGCAACAAAGACCCAACACAGCCAAAAGTTTAAAATAATTAATTAATTATTTTTTTTAAAAGATGAAGAAAGGCTGTGGAGGTGTTTTAGACTAAAGGAGGCTAAAGAGATATGACAGCTAACAGTAATACCTGACTCTAGAATGGACTGTGTTGGAGTTTGGAAAAAAGACTCCAAGGGACATTACTAGGTCAATTTAAATATATATATATGATTAAATAAGTGTCAGTGATAAACTACTGAAGTTGGTAACTATACTGTGGTTATGTAAGAAAATATCCCTATTTTTAGAAAATACACACCAAGGTATTTAGGAGTAAAAGGTCATGATGCATTTATTTTACCTTCAAATGGTTTACAAAAGAAGTTTCATATATATGTTTGGGGAGAGGGGGAAGCAAATGATAAAGCAAATACAGCAAAATTATAGTAATAGGTGAATCTGGACAAAGAATATATGGGTGTGTTTTGTACTGTTCTTATTCTTGCAACTTTTCTGTAAGTTTTCAATTTATTCCCAACTGAAAAGGTTATAAAAAAAACCTTTAAGTTTCATAGAAAAAAGAAAATAAAGTGGGAAGACTGTACCTGATATTAAGGCCTACTGTACAGCTATAGTTATCAAAACAGTGTGGTCTTGGCAGAGGGATAGATGCATAGATTAATAAAGAACCCAGAAACAGACCTGCACACATATACCCAACTGATTTTTGACAAAGGTGCAAAAGCAGTTCAATGGAGGAAAGACAGCTGTTTCAACAAATGAGGCTGAAGCAATTGGACATATATTGGCAAAAAAAAATTAACCTTGACTTAAACCTCACACCTTATACAAAAATCTAGAAAAATGGATTATGTTATTTTATTCTATGTTATTCTACAGAAAATAATAAGAGAAAATCATCTGGGATCTGGAGCTATGCAACGAGTTGTCACCAAAAGCATGATGCATCAGAGAAAAAAGTTGATAAATTGGACTTTATCAAAATTAAATATTTTGCTGTGCAAAAGACCCTTTTAAGAGGATGAAAATACAAACTACAAAATGGGCAAAAATAGTTATCTGACAAAGGACTAGTATTTATAATATATAAAGAATTCTTAAAACTCAACATTAAAAATAATCCAATTAGAAAATGTGCAAAAGACATGAGCAGATATTTCACTAAAGAGGATGGACATACAGATATCAAATAAGCACATGAAAAGATATTCAGCATCATTAGCTATTAAGGAAGTACAAATTAAAACCACAATGAGATACCACTGCATACCTCAGAATGGCTAAAATGAAAAATAGTGACAACACCAAATGCTGGTGAGAATGCAGAGGGAGAAACTGGATCCTTTACACATTGCTGGTAGGAATGTAAATGGTACAGCCACGTTAGAAAAGAGTTTAGCAGTTTCTTATAAAACTAAACACAGCTACCATAAGACCCAACAATGGCACTCTTGGGTACTTATCCCAGAAAAAAATGAAAACTTATGTTCACACAAAAACCTATACAGCAATGTTTATAGTAGCTTTATTTGTAATAGCCCCAAACTGGAAGCAACCCAGATGTCCTTTGGGTGAATGGTTAAACAAGCCGTGGTATATCCCTACCATAGAGTACTAAGCAATAAAAAGTAACAAAGCTATTGCTGCAGGCAACAAACTATATGAATCTCCAGGAATTATGTTGAGTGAAAAAAGCCAATCCCAAAAGTTATGTACTATATGATTCCATTTATATAGTATTCTTGAAATGGCAAAAATTATATAAATCAAAAACAGATAGTGGGACTTCCCTGGTGGTCCAGTGGATAAGAATCCACCTTCAAATGCAGGGGACGCGGGTTCGATCCCTGGCGGGGAAACTAAGATCACACATGCCGTGGGGCAACTAAGCCCGTGCGTCGCAACTACTAAGCCCGTGCCCACTGGAGCCTGTGCACCACAACTAGAGAGAAACCCACGCACCACAATGAAGATTCTGTGTGCCGCAGCTAAGGCCCGACACAGCCAAATAAATAAAAAATAAATAAATAGACTTATTTAGAAAAAGACAGATAGTGGTTGCCAGGGAGGAGGGAGATGAGCATGGCTATAAAAGTACAACAGGAAAGGCCTGTGGTGATCGAACTGTTCTGTATCTTTTCTGTATCAATGTCTACATACTGGTTGTGATATTAGACTATAGTTTTGCACAATGTTTCCACTAGAGGGAATGTGTAAAGCTGTACGTAGGATCTCTGTATTATTTTTTACAACTGCATGTGAATCTACAGTTATTTTAAAATTAACAGTTTAATTTTTAAAAAGCCACATGTCTGCAGTTTCATATAGTTCACTCTAATATCTAAATCGCGCTTGAGCCAAGATTCCACTGAGGCCCACGCCTTCACGGCTACACTCAGCTTTCTTGTGACGGCTGGCTCACTGTGGGAGACCAAGGACCATCTGCCAGGTTCCAGGGCGGAGACATGGAAGACTCGGAAAGGTCACAGGAGCATGGAGACCCAGGTCAGCCAGGGAGTGCTAAACTACTCTCCTGTTTGGAATGAGTCCCCTGGGGGTCTAGATAAGTGACACTCGAAAAGTAATTAATGGCCAGACCTATTTTGTTCTTTCTCTAATCCAAGAAGAATAGGAAGATATAAATATGAAATAAAGAAGGGGAATGGGAGAGACCAGGAAGAGGGTGGAAATTGAGAGGTGTCCTCTCTATCGGCAGTAAGCTGTATTTTCTTCTACACCAGCCTTCATTCTCCATGCCATCTAGACTAACGTCTAAAGAAACAGACCCTTAGAAGAAACAATCTAATTAACAAAGCTACTCAGAAATAGCAGCCACATGCCAGCAACTCCTACCCTAGACAAGGGTTGCCCTCTGCTCCTGGGACTTCTTACTTGGCCTTGCGGTTAGGACACCTAAAATCGAATCCTGGTTACCAGGACCACCTGCAAAATATTGGTTATGTCCCTTCCCCTCCTGGCTTACTGTTTTAATCACCACGACCTCCACTCCCATTAATGAATGGGATTTAACCACATGACCTAGAAGTTTCCTTCCAGGGATTCCCACCATCCTTCCCTGCATGTCCTAACTCTCACTAGTTTTGGAATACTGCTACATATCAGTAACCCCAGTGCCTGGCTTAGAGACTCACCTTTTCTTCTAGTGTTTGGTATATCCAGGGGATTACAGTAGCTTCTTGGAGGGGCGCATTTGCTCACTGCTTAGACGTCACGGGTCAGGGTGGGATGAGAGAGACATTCTTCAGCTTGCCCTTTTAGTCCAAGCATCATGTGATTTCATGGCACCCCTCCAGCTTGGAGCTGAAACCGGCCAGAAGTCTCTGGCTCCCACGGTTACAGCCTGCTCCAGTCAGATCCAGTGGGGAGCCTTCCCAGCAGTCCCTGGAGCCCATGGGAAAAGAATGCAACCTGCGAGAAGATCTTCCACCCAAGTAGAAACATTCAAGTGCCCTGAGGCACATTCATAAGCACTAGCAACATGGAATTTCTTTTCAAATGTCGAAAGTGCAAAACAAATATTGGGCATCGGACAAAAAAAAGACTCCCCAAACTCTGAATTCCATTCATGTCGTTTTGTTTACAAAGCTAAGTCCAGAAATTCAAAGATGGCGGTGCCAAAGTCAATGGGATACAAGACTCTGTGTGTGTGTGTGTGTGTGTGTGTGTGTGTGTGTGTGTGTGTGAGTCTGCGTGTGTGCAGTGTGCGAGGGGGCTAATAGAAAGGAGCTGTGTGAATCCTGGCTCTGTCACTAACTGTGTGACCTTATCCAACTTGCCTAACTTCCCTAAATCTCAGTTTTCCCATCTGTAAAATGGAGATAGTAAATAGTGCCTACCTCACAGGGTTGTGATAAGTTTTACTATCATATGTAAAGAATCAAGTAGGCTAAATTAAACAAAGGAGCTTATTATAATACTATGTCCATTTAGAGATACAGATAAAAAAGAATGGCATCTCCTTTCACAATGACTAAATAAATTGTGTGTGTGTGTGTGTGTGTGTGTGTGTGTGCGTCTCAAGAGAGAGAAAAATGGGACGGTTGATATTTGGTGAAGATCACATCCTTCAAACTTCATGATTTAATTCCATGTCTGTCTTCTTTTACGCCTGAGGTGTCCTGTTACTCACCCTCCCTTACAGAAAGTTCCAGAATGTAAACTAAACTGTATAACCTAAAGGCAGCTCAGGTGCCTTTGGAACCACTGGATGCTGTTTCACGTTACCCCAATGGCAACGCCAGTAGGACTATCATTAGTACAGGAAACAGCTCAGGGTAGTCTCCACTTTAAACTTATTTTTCAGTCTGAAGTTCTGAAGTTTATATTGTATTGAAAATAAGTGCTTAAAAATCTGTCTTTCCTCCAGAGACTAGAGCTCCCATTTTTGCATCTGACACCTGGCTTATTAATCATAGGATTCTCTGCACTCGGCACAGACTTGGCAAAGTAGACGTTCTCATTAAATGTATTCTTATTCTGTTTGCGGTTTATATCAGAACAAAGGGACTTTATTGCAGGGGAGTGGTGATCATGAGGCAGTACAGAGAAGAGTCATAGTAAAAAGTCACTACCACTCTAGGCTGGAAGGGCAGGAGGAGAAGGCGTTACAGCAGCCCGGGAGTTGGGGCCACCGGACGGAAGATGGAACCAAGGGGATGGATGCCTAGGAGAAGAAACAGCCTCTGCAGGCATTTCAGAAAATGTTTTCTGACCTGTACCTCAATGTGCAGCCCCACATAGCCCAGACATCCCTCACTTCCAAGGAGCTTTTCCAGAAATCCTCCTTCCCTGTCATCCCTTATGTTATCTGGGATTTAGGAGCAGTGGAGAAGAGTGATGAAAGTCACAGAATTGATCACTTCTGGGCAACCCTTGGCAAATTACTAGCCTCTGTGTGCCTTAGTTTTCTCCTCTGCAAAATAGAGAAATTCACACATGTCTCGAAGGGGCACGCTGGAGACGAAATGTGAGATTACATTTACAAAGCATCTGGGCTTGTCTGGCATAAAGCAAATGTTCAAATTATGCTAATCCTCGCCCTCCCTTTTTAAATGACACAGAACATGCTGTAACAAAAGGTTTTTGTATTCCTCTCTTTTCTATTAGAGAAGAACTATTGTGTGGAGCCTGGAAAATCTATCAAAGGGCAAGGGATCTTTCTGGAAATGTTGGCCCCATGGCTCAGAGTTTAACTGTAGGCTTTGATGGTGGGGAAATGAAATACAGGGTGAGTGGTTATCTACAGACACATAGTTGGGGAGCCTTCAAAGTAGAGAAGGACAGGGCCATGGGAATGGCTGATGGGGGCTGAGGGAGGGTGATTTGGGGGTCCCTCCTCCTGTCTTCAATCTCCTTGTCAGAGACTTTTTTGAAAATGACAGTCCAATTGTGTAATGATAAATGATTTTTTTCTTCATGTCTTTCTAATTCTTTTCTTTTTTTCAAGCTTTCTGTGTGTGAATCTTAACTTGTATAATAAGAAAGAAAAAATTAAGTGCGAAGTTTTAGGCCAACTGAAAAAGCTGACTCTGTTGGTGAGGCTTTAAAATGAGTGGTAATAGGAAAATGGAAATAAGGTGGGTTCTACTAGGGACTCAGCTGCAGCCGCATGGGAGAGCGGTGGCCGTTTCAAACCAGTCTCACCGGCTGGGTCTGCAATCCTCACATCTTTTGTTCTCCTGGAGAGTGCCTTTGCAATACTTAGTATTGCGGTGTAATGCCTTCAGGGAAAGCCAGCATGCTTAGAATGTGTACATACTCCCCTTTTTTTTTTTTTCGGTTGAGGTATAATTATAGTTAAAATTGGAGTTTTTAACCCCTCCTTTGTTTGCTATGTATCTCTGTTATCATAGTATCAATTTGCTTTTGTGACAGAGATGACTGGTGCTCACCAATACCCATGTTTCTCTTCTTCCTGGGCACACAGCTAGACTACTTTCCCAGCCTAACTTGCAGTTGGTCATGGCCATGTAACTGAGTCTGGCCAAGGGAATGGGGAACAATGATGTAAGCCGCTCAGAAGCCTGGCCTCTGAAACTTTTCACATAACCCTCCAAGCTCTCTTTCTTCACCTATCAGCTGACTGGAAGCTGAAGATCCAGGTACTGATTTTGAAGCCCAGAAGTATGGTGGAGCTTTCAGATGGAGGGAGCCTGGGTCCCTGAATGACTGCATGAAACTAATCTCTCCCGCTCCTGCATCAATCTCATTGGACTGCAGTGTGAGCAAGAAACACCTCTGTCATGTCCAGAATTGAGATTCTGCAGTTGTTTGTTACAGCAGTCAGAATACTCTTACTAATACACCTAAAGAGACTGCATACTGGGGCAGAAATATCTAATTCTGAGTGGTATCCTGGGTGACATGATGCCAGATGGACACTTCCAAGGAAGATTCTTCAACATTGGACTTGAGCATTTTATGCGCATGCATGGACTTATAAAGAGGGTCTGCTTGCTGTGCATGTAAGTTAAGAACAAAATCACTGATAAATTAGGGTATAAACATTGGAATCACATCTGCAAATTGTGGTGGCGGTGCTCTACCGAAATTCATAACTGACCCTTCGGGATTTGGTCCTATTTCGTTATCTTAACCTTTGGGGCTTCTAACAAATTGCGCAAAGGTTTGTAATGGTTCTTCACTATATATCAGCTATCAAATGCTTTTCAGATCGATGAATGACCACATAAAATTATTTATTACACACAAAATGTTAATTAAAGAATGATTACTTAATACTTGAATTGCTAATTAAAAATAATGATTCAATATTTTCTTTTTCTTCCAGGATTTACGTTGAATATTGCTAATCGACCATAGCTGGAGCTGCATATCAACATCTCCCAAGGGGCCACAAAAAGCAAATAAGACCATTGGATGTAACATCTAAGGACAAATTTCTCTCAATTACATTTGCTGGTTTACGTTTCCCTCTTCCATGAAAAACTACCTCTGCTTCTTATTTTCAACTGTGGGTCATTAATGATGATGGAGAGAACTGAACTGGGTGGATAGTAAAAGGTGTTACAAAATGGAGAAGACTTTTGACAGTTTGAATATTTGAGAGGGTTTGCTTCTGTGAGCTTGGCTTGAAATATTACACTGCCTTATCCTGTGATGCTGACATGCCTCCATGAATTCTTTTTTTTTTTCATGAATTCTTTCTTTCATTAAACAACTACTCTGAACAAATATCCCGCTAGTCCCTTTGGATATAACTTTGAACAACTGAACAACTGTGGTTCTTTTACTCAAGGAGCTTTTGGTCTAATGGAGGAGAAAGACATTAAATAACCAATTACCCAAACAGATAATCATGCAAGTGGAATAAGTGCTATGAAGGAAAAGCCCAGCATACCAGCGCTGTTAGAACATATAATGGTGGAGGTGGAGGAGGGCGGTGACTAAGCTCACTGAAAGGGAAACATCTCTCTGAGAGAATGAATGGACTTCAAGACCTGCAGGATGACCAGTTGCCCAGGCAAAAAATATATAAGATATAGGAAGCAAATCTTAATGTAGGAGGACTATTATTACTGATAATACTAACCAACACTATTATAATACTTATCGTATGTCAGGTAGTGATCTAAGTATATTACATATAGTCACACATTTAATCCTTTCAGCAACCCAATGAGGTAAGTACTATTATTATTTTCATTTTACAAGTGAAAAAACTGAGGCAAAGAAATGTTAATAAGTTACTAACAAACGGCAAAGGAAGGATTTGCACTCCAGCGATCTGGCTCCAGAGTTTGTACTCTTAGTCACAATGGTCTGCTGAGATTTGGTGCGTTCTAGGCAGGAATAGAGAAGACCTGCATGGGTGAAGATTGGTGAGCAATGGAAAAGGTGGCACAAAGTGAAACAGGAAAGATATAGATTTGAGATTCCTCTGGGGTTGGGGGAAGCTATGCCATGCACTAAGAGGTCAATAAAGTCCCCTAAAATTCTGCAAGCCATCTTGATCTTTGTTTTCTCCACGTGAATTTGGTGACCCATGGACTTTGGAGGGCATGACCCCAGGGGCATAGAGAGGTTGTCCTGCCCCGTTAGCAGCTTGCACATCCAATCAGCCATGAGTTCTTCCCTATGGAGTTTAGTTTAGTTCCTCCCTCTGGCTGATCTGCCTGGGGGCTACCTGGACATCCTACCAATGGGTTCAAAGTTCCTGCGGCTCTGAGAAGTGAGTTTTGCTGATGCTGCCTGTGACTCCTCAGCCAGCCTGATACACCCCCCCCCGGATGAGCCCAGGGCACGCTGACTACATCTAACTCAGCACAATCATTAGCCTTGTGCACCCTCCTCACACAGTTCACCCCTCTTGCAGTCAAGTGCAGGAAATGCAAGAAAAATCAGTTTCTAGAGTTACGTTGTTCAATACAGTATCCACTAGACACATGTGGCTATTTAAATTTAATTAATAAACTTTAATAGAATAATTTAAAAGTCAGTTCCTCGGTTGAACTGGTCACATTTCAAGTGCTCAGTTGCCACATATGGCTAGTGGCTACTATATTGACAGCATAATTGAAGAACAATTCTATTGTTGCAGAAAATTCGATTGGACAGTGCTGCTCTAGAAACACGCTTCGTGTCTCTTGGGCTCATCTCAAGATCTGTAACCATGGCAGAGTGCATTTTATTCCAAAGCCCATTCTTATTACACAATGCTTCATTCCCATTCATAGATTACTATTTCTGATTCAACTAACGCACACGGAGCATCAACTGTTGTCAGACTCTCTGCTGGATGTTGAAATAGGCTGAACTATCAATTTGCTAAAAAAGGCTTAGATGACTAGAACAAAAAGTGTTTGAAATACGGATGCACTGGACTATTCCATTTTTTGTGAGTTTGTGGGTAGGCAATCAAACCTTGGGCAAGTTACTTAAGCTCTCTCAGCCTCATAGCACTGTTGTGGGTATTAAATGAGATAATATATGAAAAACACTTAGTAAATACTCAATAAATGGTAACCATTATTGTTCACATCATCATCATCTTCCCAGTTGACAGGGAACACAGTAGGAAGGGAACTCAGCCTTACTCATTGTGGGATAGTAATAACTGTTATAGGCCTTCTTTGTATTGATCATAGATCTATCGTCTTTATAGCATTTAGTCACCAGTCTTAGCTCTGCCTTGGGCTGCTCATTAGATATCTGAAAAATATGCCCTCTTGTCCCCTCCCCACACTCAGCCCCAGATCCTTCACCTACTTACCCCCCTTCTGCGGCTTCTCCTTTTCACTCTCTTCTGAATATTTTCTTCTTTCAAAATGGCTTTCTAAAAAGTAGAACCCAGAACCTCCCCAAGTACTTCAGGTATTGCCCAAACACTCTATATTCAGTGTCTATCAAGATACGTGGCCATGCCAAGGGATTCACTTAATAATTTTTTAACATTTAAAAAATTCATTTTGGGACTTCTCTGGTGGCACAGTGGTTAAGAATCTGCCTGCCAATGCAGGGGACACAGGTTCGATCCCTGGTCCAGGAAGATCCCACATGCCACGGAGCAACTAAGCCTGTGTGCCACAACTACTGAACCCATGCACCACAACTACTGAGCCCACACACTGCAACTACTGAAGGCTGTGCACCTAGAGCCTGTGCTCCACAACAAGAGAAGCCACCGCCGTGAGAAGCCTGTGCACCGCAACGACGAGTAGCACCCGCTCGCCACAACTAGAGAAAAGCCCGCACCCAGCAACAAAGACCCAATGCAGCCAAGAAAAAAAAAAAAACATTTATGAAGGTTTACTTTATAACCTGAAATTTGAAACTGAACTTTGAAAATTAAATATAAGACTTAGTTCATATCCACTACACACACACGTTTTTTACATAAATGGTATCATAGTCTACATTTTGTTCACAATTTTTGTTAGCAATATATCTGGAAATATTTCCAATACTGAGTACAATATAACTCCTCCATTAATCTGAACACAAAACTATATTCCTATTATAGGAGCGAAGATCCTATTAGCTGTTTTTTAGCGGGTGGAGGAGTTTTAAACCTTGGATTAGGCTAGTGTACGGTTATCTAAAATCTCAGAATTTTTTTTCATAAAATTGTTATCAAGCCAAGTTCCTCCCATTCTATACTCTGCAACTGAATGTTTTAAACCTAAATGTAGGACTTGGCATTCATTTCCATTAAATTGCATTTTGTTGTTTTGACCTAGCCTCAAGGTCTTTTGAATCTTGAGTCTTTTATCCAGAAGGCAATCTCTCCCAGCTATAAATCTAATTAATATAATTTTACTTCCACTAAATCACTGAAGCATCCTAGGCCAAGAACAGAGGCCTATAAACAGTAAGACAGGTGTGACCTTTCTCCAGATACATGGATCTGTTTCCCCTTCCACTAATCTTTGCAGGTATTTTGTCCCGGGACTATGGGTTTTATTGGATCCTGACCCTTTGCTTTCCCCCTTCCTCCTTTTAGGTCTTCCTCTTTACATTTGAACCAAAGACTGTCGAGCAGGTTGCAGCTGAGAATGCATTCGTTTACTTTACTACTCCTTAACAGGTTTGGTGACAAAAACAAAGTTCATCGCAAGAATTTGAAACAACAGAGATAAAATAGGGTTTTGGGGTCCACTAAAGATTCCAACTGGAAATTAAATATAGATCAGAAACTCATTAGATGAATCCATTATTTATTAATCCTATCCATTAGGAGGCGATGAATGAGAGGTGACACCCACTCTGCTTGTAAAGAGTCAGCAAACAAGGAGGGAAAAAAGGAGTATCTCGTAATGTCACTTTTTCTAAACCTCTAGTTTGGAGTGTGTGGAGTCGTTAGTGGGTTCTCAAATGTCATTCTCTTTCTCCCATCAGGCATGCAGCAGGGTTGCAGCTCCCTACTCTTCACAGCCTTCCCCAGAGGCAGCAACTGTTAACTGTTTGACATATACCTTTCCAGACCTTTCTTCTACATTCTCACATATGAATAAATATGAGTAGAAAATATCACTAGAAAATATTCAGAGGGACTTACTTACCTGGTGGCGCAGTGGTTAAGAATCTGTCTGCCAGTGCAGGGGACAGGTTCGAGCCCTGGTCCGGGAAGATCCTACATGCCGTGGAGCAACTAAGCCCGTGCGCCACAACTACTGAGCCCACGTGTTGCAACGACTGAAGCCCACGTGCCTAGAGCCCATACTCCACAACCAGAGAAGCCACCGCAATGAGAAGCCTGCGCACCGCAACAAAGAGCCGCCCCCGCTCACCACAACTAGAGAAAGCCCACACGAGGCAATGAAGACCCAACGCAGCCAAAAATTTTACAAAATATAAAAATAACTTTAAAAAATAAAGAAGATATTTAGAAATATTAACCAAATTCCTTTCTTGCTGTAACTCTCCAATTCAAACACCTTGGCTCTTTTGTGCTCGTTGAGAGAAGGATGAGAAAAAACAAGTATGAGGGCTGTGAGGGTCTTCCCCTGGCTCTGGTTTTCCAAAGTTTGAAACCCCGGGAATGAGGATGAATCTTAGTTTATACACATGATAAGTAAGAAAAGTAGAGGATTTGAAGACAGAGGGATGGCCCACTCATCTTCTCCTCACCCTTGGATATTTCCCTGGGAGGAGGGGAGCAGGGAGTCTGAAAGAAAGAGGTGAAGGTATAGATTTTGGAGTGTCCTGGAATGAGGGGCTTGGCAGCCTGTCTCTGAGGCAGCATCCTGAGACATTGACCGTAGACAGTCTCTCAGACATTCCAATGCCGTGGTAGGGAAAAGGAGCAGCAAAACGAGTCCTGGGCCTGAAGAATGATTTCTGTGCCCATGGGCAAGATGGAGAAGCAGCAGGAAGAACATCTTGAGCTGACAGGATGGAAACACCTATGTGACTGATGACCAAGAATCACGAAGTTGGATATCTTGGCAGATGCCTGTGTTGACAGAGGACCTCGAGTATCAGAGGGACCAGTTGCTATCCCATCCCCAGTTCCTTGGAACTCAGATGCAACGCTGGAGAAAAGGAATGAGAAACTTCAAATGCATTGAGAGTATATCTACAAGGTTGATGTGGTGAGGATTAGAAACAGAAATTAGACCAAATTATAAGAGAAAATTATAAAAATTTTTTAAAGTTCTATTTCGGAATCCCCTGGTGATCCAGTGGTTAGGACTTGGAGCTTTCACTGCCAAGGGCTCGTTCAATCCCTGGTTGGGTAACTAAGATAACACAAGCCATGAGGTGCGGGCAAAAAAAAAAAACAGTTCTATGTCTTGTACACCTGAGTTATGGACTTACTATCCATCACACACACACACACACACACACACACACACACACACAATTTTTTACATAAATGGAATCCTAAACTACATATTGTTTATATTTTTCATTAAGAATATATCTGACAATTTTTCCAGTACACAGTGTTCCACATAAAGATAGAGTATGATTTATGTATTACTTAACCATATCCTTAGTGTAAGATATTTAGGTTGTTTCTAGTTTTTGCTGTTTCACCCAAGACTTCAATGTACATTCTTATGTATATAACTTTGTGCACATATGTATTTCTGTAGGAAGAATTCCTTAAAATAAATAGTATATAGAATCAAAGGACATGTGAATTTTTTTTTTTTTTTTGTGGTACGCGGGCCTCTCACTGTTGTGGCCTCTCCCGTTGCAGAGCACAGGCTCCAGACGTGCAGGCTCAGCGGCCATGGCTCATGGGCCCAGCCGCTCCACGGCATGTGGGATCTTCCCGGACTGGGGCACGAACCCGTGTCCCCCACATCAGCAGGCGGACTCTCAACCACTGCGCCACCAGGGAAGCCCTGGACATGTGAATTTTTAATATTGATATATACTAGCATCTTGCCCTCCAAAGTCACTCTATCAACTTGTATATCCTGTGACAGTATATGTTTCCCTTTACATTATAACCTCACAATCCTGAATATCATCAGTATTTTTAATTCTTGAGAGTTTAATAGTTAAAAATGTTTTTCATCGTTCACTTCAGGGTAATTGTAAAATATGAAATTTTCTTCCTCTTTCCAGCTTTGGCCAACTGGCATATCCCACCTTAGGAACTGAGGAAGTACAAACTTCTAACAAAAGAACAGTGGTTAGCCAAACCAGATTTCGAGTAGAATCTTATGTTAATATATTGCAATGTAATCCTGATTAAAAATCTCATTTTTCTCAGATGCAACACTTAATGAATTTAATAACAGAACTCACTTATAGTTGTCCATAAGTAAAATGCAGATATGCAATAATAGAGAATATAACTTCTTTTCAAGAATTCATGGAGAGTCACAAAACTTCATAAAAGAATATTCAAAAGTTCCATAAAGTAGAAATCATACCAAAAAATTTTTGACCACAATGCAATACTGCTAGAAATTAATATCAAAATTAAAAATCAAAAGCCCTTCCACATAGAAATTTAAAAGAAAAATTATTAAATAGCCTTTGTGTGAAGAGAATATACAAAGTAAATACTATAATGAAAACACTGCATCTCAGAATTTGTGAGATATTGCTATGACAATAATCAGAGGAAAATTCACAGTCTTAAACATGTATAAAAATAATAGAATGAATATAAATGAATTAAATTCTCAACTTAAACAGCTAGGAAAAACAACAACAACAACAACAAACTGAACCAAGAAAGCACAAGGAAGGAGATAATAAAGACAAAAACATAAATCGATGGAATATGACATAGATACATAATTAAAACTTCTTAGGAAAGAATCAATGAAAGGAACATAGCTAACTTTTGAAATGGAGGAAAGTTAAGAAGTCTTATTTATGGAGAAACATGAGTCTAAGGCTAGAAACAAGATAAGGTTGCCATTGTCTCCACTACGACTTAACACTGTATTGGAAATATCAGCCAATGCAGTCAGTCAAGAGAAAACAATTGGAACTAAAAAGTGGAAAATAAGTTAAAACTATTTCTATGTACAGATATTCTACATGAAAGACCCAACAGAATCAATACTATAACAAAGAAATAATAAAGGAATTCCTTAAGATAGCAGAAAATAAAGCTAACATACAAAAATCAACAGCCAACTGCTAGTGGTCTTCAAGAAAATAAGGAGCTAGAACCAGATGTAAATCAACTAGGCCTCTAGGCACACTATTGAACTGGACTAGCAATTTTTTTAGAAGAAAAACTTCCTAATTTCTGAAGAACAAAATGAGTTGATTTGGGCTTCCCTGGTGGCACAGTGGTTGAGAGTCCACCTGCCGATGCAGGGGACTCGGGTTCCTGCCCCGGTCCGGGAAGATCCCACATGCCGCGGAGCGGCTGGGCCCGTGGGCCGTGGCCGCTGGGCCTGCACATGCGGAGCCTGTGCTCCGCGGCGGGAGGGGCCGCAGCGGTGAGAGGCCCCTGTACCGCAAACAAACAAACAAAAAAATGAGTTGATTTATATAACACTGGGAGTAGCACTGGGATAAAGCAAATAAATAAATATATTAATGTGAATAGGAAATAAGATTTTCAGTCTGAGAAGAAAGATATAAAAGAGGGTATGGAAAAATTCTGTAATGATTAAATTGGAATTAGAAATATCAGTATGAACTTATAGCTTAAAATGTATATATTTCTTAATTCTATCTAATGTCACCACAGTAACGATGAGCATACATGGTGCCAAGATCTTGGTGGTTTCTAAATACCCTACTACCCCACTAAAAGAGACCAGAGCTCTGTGAAGAAATGACTAATTCCAGGTCTTAGAAGGGAAAGTACAAGATGACACTGTGAACTCTTATGCCAACAATCAAGTAAGTGTTCAGTCACCAATGGAGCCGTGTCAAAAAGAAACAAGAACGGGCTTCCCTGGTGGCGCAGTGGTTGAGAGTCCGCCTGCCGATGCAGGGTACACGGGTTTGTGCCCCGGTCCGGGAAGATCCCACATGCCGCGGAGCGGCTGGGCCCGTGAGCCATGGCCGCTGAGCCTGCGCGTCCGGAGCCTGTGCTCCGCAACGGGAGAGGCCACAACAGTGAGAGACCCGCGTACTGCAAAAAAAAATAAAATAATTAAAAAAAAAAAAAAAGAAACAAGAACAACTTAAAGGATCCTACTTGCCAAATTTGGGATGATTTGAGCGTGAGAAAGAATAATTATTAGAGCTAAAAAAAGCATTTAGCAAGATGTCAGGACAAAATATCAATATACAAAAATCAATTGTATAGCTGTACTAGCAAAAAACAATCTGAAAATGAAATTAAGAAAACAATTCCAATGTTACAATAACATTAAGAGAATAAAATACTTAGCAATAATTTTTTTAAAAAATAGCAAAAGACTTGTACACCAAAAGCTACAAAATATCAGTGAAAGAAATTGGAGAAGAATTAAATAAATAGAAATGCATCACATGGTCATGGATTGGAAGACTTAATATTGTTAAAATGGCCATACTCCCCCAATGGATCTACAGATTAAACACAATCTCTAGCAAAATCCCAGATGTCATTTTTTGCAGAAATTGAAAAGCTGATCCTAAAATTCAAATGGAAATTCAAGGGACCCAGAAAAGCCAAAACATTCCTGAAAGAGAAGATCAAAGTTGGAGACTCATCAACTATACTCCAATAAAAATTAAAGAAACAAAATAAAAAAGTTTAGAGACTCACATTTTCTATTTCAAACTGTACTGCAAATCTACAGTAATCAAGACTGTGTTGAACCGGTTTGCAAGGCAGAAATAGAGACACAGATATAGAGAACAAATGTATGGACACCAAGGGGTAAAGCAGTGGGGGGGTGGGGGGGATGAATTGGGAGATTGGGATTGACATGTATAACTAATATGTATAAAATCGATAACTAATAAGAGCCCACTGTGTAAAAAAATAAATAAAAATTTCTATGACCTGGGAGGAATGGTTCTCAAAACAGAATTTAATTTTAGGTATAGAAAAAAAAAAAGACTGTGTAGTGGGCTTCCCTGGTGGTGCAGTGGTTAAGAATCCGCCTGCCAATGCAGGGGACATGGGTTCAAGCCCTGGTCTGGGAAGATCCCACATGTCGCGGAGCAACTAAGCCCATGTGCCACAACTACTGAGTCTGTGCTCCAGAGCACGCGAGCTACAACTACTGAGCGCTCACGCCACAACCACTACACGCCTACAGCCCATGCTCTGCAACAAGAGAAGCCACTGCAAATGAGAAGCCTGTGCACCACAACAAAGAGTAGCCCCTGCTCACTGCAACTAGAGAAAGCCCATGCGTGGCAACGAAGACCCAACACAGCCAAAAATAAATAAAATAAATAAATTTTTTAAAAATTAAAAAAAAAAAGACTGTGTAGTACTGGCATAAGGATAGACATATAGATCAATAGGATAGAATTGAGTCCAGAAATAAAACCATATATCTATAGTCAGTTGATTTTCAACAAAGGTACGAAGACAACTCAACGAAGAAAGAATAGTCATTTCAACAAATGTTGCTGGACAATTGCATATCCACATGCAGAGGAATTGGAGCCCCTACCTTATGCCATATACAAAAATTAACTCATAATATTTAGATCAAAGAATTATAAAATTCTTAGAAGAAAACATAGGGATGAATCTTTTTGAACTGTGGATTAGGTAATGGTTTCTTAGATATGACACCAAAACACAAACAACAAAAGAAAAATTAGGTAAATTGCACTTCATCAAAATTAAAAACTGTTGTGCTTCAAAAGACACTATCAAAAAAGTGAAAAAAACAACCCATACAATGGGAGAAAATATTACAAATCTTATAACTGATTACAGTCTAGTATGCAGTATATAAAGAACTCTTATAACTCAACAATAAGAAGACAAATAACCCAGTTTTTAAATGGGCAAATTATTTAAATAGACATTTCTTCAAGGAAGACGTACAAATGGCCAATAATGACATATGGAAAGATGCTTGACATCATTAGGGAAATTAAATCAAAATCACAATAAGATCACATCCACAAGAATAGCTATAATTAAAAAAACACAATAGCAAGTGTTGGCAAGAGTGTGAAGAAATTGGAACCCACTGGAACTCATTGCTGGTGAGAATGTAAAATGGTAACAGCCACTTTGGAAAACAGTTTGGCCATTCCTTAAAAAGTTAAACATAGGGTTACCATATGACCCAGGAACTTAATTCTTTGTTTTTATTGGAGTGTAGTTGCTTTACAATATTGTGTTAGTTTATACTGTACAGCAAAGTGAATCAGCTATACGTATACATATATGCCCTATTTTTTGGATTTCCTTCTCATTTAGGTCACCACAGAGCACCAAGTAGAGTTCCCTGTGCTATACTGTAGGTTCTCATTAGTTATCTATTTTATACATGTATCAATAATGCATATATGTCAATCCCAATCTCCCAATTCATCCCACTGCCCCCTTTCTCCCTTGGTATCCATACATTTGTCCCAGGAACTTAAGTTTTAAGTATATAATCAAGGGAATTAAAAATGTATGTCCAGGGCTTCCCTGGTGGTGCAGTGGTTGAGAGTCCGCCTGCCGATGCAGGGAACATGGGTTCGTGCCCCGGTCCGGGAAGATCCCACATGCCGTGGAGTGGCTGGGCCCATGAGCCATGGCCGCTGAGCCTGCGCGTCCGGAGCCTGTGCTCCACAAAGGGAGAGGCCACAACAGTGAGAGGTCCGCATACCGCAAAAAAAAAAGTTAAAAAAAAGTATGTCCACACAAAAACTTGTACACTAATGTTCATAGCAGCATTATTCATAATAGCCAAAGAGTGGAAACAACCCAAGTGATGACTAGATGAACAAAATGTGGTATATCCCATATAATAGAATATTATTCATCCATGAAAAGGAATGAAGTACTGATCAATGCTACAACATGGATGAACCTTAAAAACATGGTGCTAAGTGAAAAAGCCAAGCAAAAAAGGCCACATATATTGTTCCATTTATATGGACTTTCCAGAACAGGCAAATCCATAGACAGAAAGTAGATTAGTGGTTACCAGGGGCTGGGGAGAGGGAGGAATTAAGAAATCAGTAAATACTCAAAATAGTCAATACATTTTTAAAGTTAAAATTTTTTTGCCACTCAGTAATTAAAATTTTTCCCATCTGTAGGAAAGTTAAAAGAATACTACCCCTGGTGCCCTACACCCAGAGTCATCAACTATAAACTTTCTTTTTTTTTTTTTTTTTTTGCCACATCTCCGAAGGTCAGCTTGGCTAGATATGAAATCCTTGGTTCACACTTTCTTTCCTTGAAAATATTGTGCCATTGTTGTTTGGTTTGTACATTGAATCACTTCGTCTTTTTGCCTGAAGGTTTAGAGGAGTTTTCCTGGACATACAAGAATATGTCTTAGGGAGATCAGCTCAGTGCTTTGTGACCGCCTGGAGGGGTGGGATAGGGAGGGTGGGAGGGAGGGAGACGCAAGAGGGAAGAGATATGGGAACATATGTATATGTATAACTGATTCACTTTGTTATAAAGCAGAAACTAACACACCATTGTAAAGCAATTATACTCTAATAAAGATGTTAAAAAATATATATGTCTTAAAGTTGACTATTCTGAGTCAATTTTCAAAGTTCCATGGTGTAACTTTCAATATACAGTGTCCTTTTCAATATATAGATTAAGGATTTATTTATTTATTTATTGGTACGTTTTTATTGAATTATAGCTTTAAACATTGGCTTTATTATTTGTTTTTCTTTACAGAATCAGTTATAGGTGTATGAGGTCTTCTTTGTCTATCTTCTATAGCCATTATTTTCTTTGAGCTTTTCACTTTTTCTTATTTTGTTTCAACCTCATGGAAATTTTCATTTCACTTTTCCATATCTCCTCTGTATACTTTGTTGAATCTATTCCCTCTTGTACATCTTGTAATTTAGTCCTTATTTTGGAGATCATTGTCATTTCAATCACTTTCTTTTCTGCATTCAGTCAATTCTTATTCCACACCTCTTTTTGTGCCCAGTTCTCTTTTGCATTTGTGAATTACTGATTTGTGATGTTTTTTCATAACTTTTTTTTTTCATAACTTTTATGCCTTGTCTAACAATATATGATTCATGTTGGAGTGTTGTACTACAGTGTCTTCTGGTTGAATGTTGGGTCTCGGGTGTTTTCATCAGCTGAATTTTTTTTTTTTTTTTTTTTTGCGCTACGCGGGCCTCTCACTGTTGTGGCCTCTCCCATTGTGGAGCGCGGGCTCCGGATGCGCAGGCTCAGCGGCCACGGCTCAGGGGCCCAGCCCCTCCGCGGCATGTGGGATCTTCCCGGACCGGGAGACGAACCCGTGTACCCTGCATCGGCAGGTGGACTCTCAACCACTGCGCCACCAGGGAAGCCCAGATGAAGGTTTTTGAGTCTCTATTCCCTTTTGAAAGTGACTTTGTGTGGATGTTGGCTGCTTTCACCTGTTCATTTTCAAGACTTTTGGATTTTTCTGGATGGACCAGATGTTTCTACGGATAGGGTTGAAGGATTTGAGTGACTTACTAGTTTCTTAGTTCAAGAGTCCCCTCTTCAGTTGGTATAGTGAAATACAATTTCTTTAATGAAGAGGCTCTGTGGGATAAGGGAGGATGATTAGGGAGAGTTTAGAAAAACTTAATTTCCACCAACTTCTTTATTCTTCCCTCTTTGTCACTAACTCTCCAAGAGATATCTCCTCCTTCCAAGCTCCTTGTTCTCTCCCAGAAGCTACACCTCTTCATACATGTTTAGAAACATTTAGCCCCATGTACCTTCAAGCCCCTTCCTTCCCCCATTAGTGAGGTCTCTAATCCAGCATGGCTGTTCTCAGTATTTTTCCACTTAGTGTGGGACTCTCTGGGATGCCACTGCACTCTCCTTTTTCCAAATAATCCCTGCCTCACTCTCCATTTCCACATGGGCTCCATGCTACTAATTACAGATATTTATTTCTCCACTCAAATGCAATGAGAGTTCGCAGTCTTCTGTTTCCTGGTTATGTGGTAGATTTAATTGTGTTATGCGGTGAGTTAATTGTGATTTTGTTTGCTTTCCTTGATCTCTATAGTTTGGGGAAGACATGTAGAAAGAGTAAGATTGAGGCATGTCATCTTCAAAGAGCCCTCACCATCTAACCTCTATTGATAAATACCAACATTTATAAATTTTTAGGTAAGGTTTTCATATGAACACTAAATAATTGGGCTGTTTTATTGGCTTCATATGGGGGAAACAGCAGGTTTTTTTTTTATATACAGATAAAATATGGAAGATGGTTCAGTCAGGTCTTTAAGCAATGTTAGCCTGTACCCGCTTCTCCCTGACCCTGCTGGGCTGATAGAAGGCTTCCATACTGTGCTGAGTGCATATGATCAATGTGCCCAGGGTACGTTTTGGAGGTCAACATGTCCAGAGTAGTCTGAGATGGTCAGTGCACCCAGGGTGGTTGATGGAATATAACATAGTGGATCTAGAGTGGTCAGTGTATTTGGGCCATTACTGTGAAGAGAGTGGCTGATCTGTCTTGACTAATCTGGATGTGGCCCATTCCTTTTTGTATCCCTGATTCCTCCTCAGCAGGGAATCATTTTCTCAGGGTGCATGGACTTAGAATGGGGGGTGCAAGATGGCAACGCCTGATGGGATATGAGACCTAATCTCTCCATGGGAGGTCTTCTTGCCTTGTTAAAGGGACTGGCGCTAGGATCCTGACTAGGAGAAAAGCTGGTCACCGGAGAAACTCAACACTGCTCAGGCCCTAGTCACCTCCAAGTGGCAAGGCTCTCCACCCTGACTCCTGCAAGTCCTGCCCAAGGCCAAAGATGCCTTGACTGCAGGCCCTTTAATTGTGGTCCTTCTGGGTCTTTGGGTAGTAAGAGTCAGAATGAGGAAGAACAGCTGAATAATCATAAGGGAGCACTGGAGGTGAAGTCTTCATTCTACTACTTACTGAGTAGGTGGTCTTGAGCAAATTATTTAATTTCTCTAAGCCTGAGGTTCATCATCTATAACTGGTATACAATGCTTGGCCCATTGCCTGTCACCGCAGAGTAAACCTTCAGTAAACTGTAAATGTTATCTTCTGTAACATAGGCATATATGTACACACATATACATATATAATTTTATTTACACACACATATATAAAATGCATATACAACATAACTAGTTTAGGAAGGTTCTCTCAAGTATGGGTATGGTTTTCATTTAATTATTGGTTGCTTACATATTCAGTGGCTGAAACGGGGAAAATATATGGGGAAAATATGGGGAAAATCATACCCAGCTGAACTCTGGGAGAAAAAACTCAAGTGATTTATTTAAGCAGGTGGTGTTCTCTGATAAAGCAAAATTCTATATAACTATGCATTTCTTTTGGTCATCAAAATTAGAAAATCGTCCCCTTCATAGTGCCTTACCCTTACATATCCTACCCCCTCACTTCATAGATATCTAGACTAAGACCCTCATTCCTACCTCCTGAGTGCCTCTGATCCAGCAGTCCCACACCAGCTTAAAATGATATGCTGTTTGGCCCGTGCAATGCTTTCTAACGTTTAAATTGCCAACATTTAAAAATAAGATTTCAAGGGAATATATGGCTGATTCATTTTGCTGTGCAGTAGGAGCTAACACGACATTGTAAGGCAACTCTACTCCAATAAAAATTAATTTAAAAAAAAGGTTTCACACAGTGGCTCCCCTTTCAGCAAAAGCAGTGTCCCCCACACCACCTCCCCTCACTCTCGTTTCACTCATTTTTGTTCCTGACTTCTCCCTTGGAGGCATTTAACTCTCCTCTGGAGGCATTCGTTATAATCCAACCATTCCTTTTTGGTGAACCCTACATCTTAGTTCAGACCTGTAGTACAATTACAATCTTATCATGCAAATCGGATAAGTCACTTCCCAGCAGAGTCTGTACTGTCTATTGCAAATTTTAAGACCAGGTCAATACAACTTGATCTTACCTTTATCTCCCCAGTCCTGGCCTCCACCCGGCTTACATGCTTATACTTCGATACACATCCCATCCGCTTGGCCTGCGTTCCCTCTTTCCTGCAACACTCAGCTCAAATATTAACTCTCCCTTGGTCTCTACTTAGCCAGCCAAGAGTCACTCCACCTATATTCTGTCAAGTGTAACCCAGTGATTAACGCCAACAGTTACGTGTAGTTATTGAATCGTGTCCATCCCCTCCAGGAGACTGTAAGGAAGTCAAGGACAAAAACTGGGTCTTATTCATCTTTGCAGCCCCACAGCCTAATAGTGTTGATAAGAGAAAGTTGTAACTGGATGACATATTCATCTTGGACCCATTTCTATCAGTCAGCTTGGGATGAATTATGCTGTGGTACCAAACTCCACCCAAATCTTAGTGGCTTATAAAAGTAAAGGTTTTTCATACACACTACTCGTCCATCACAGATTGGCTGCATCCCTGCTCCAAGTCTCTACCTCAGGATTCAGGTAAAAGAAAAGCCCCATGAGGCTGCCAGTCTCGTTACAGAGATGGGTGCTCATGCTCTGGCTCCTAAGTCTTCTGCCCAGAAGCGGCACCTTCATTTCTGTTCACAGTCCAGTGGCTAAAGCACATCGCATACCCAAGCATGAAGCCAATGGGGCAGAGATGTTAAATCCTCCTGAAAGGTGAATGGTTTGAACTTTAAAATAATCTCCCACATTGCCATCATGTCCAGTTCACTTTTCAGGGCCATGGAAGCCTGGAGAACGCGCTCCCCAGGCTCCTGTGTTAGCTGGCTTCTGACCGGCTGCAGCTAACGGAAGGCCCCTTTAGGAGACGGGAGAAGATGAGGTTGGGAGAAGCCAGGGCGTTTGCCCCTCTCCCTGCCACCGGGAGCTTCTCCTGCAGAGGCTGTATTTCCTCCATGCCTCGAGCTCCCACCAGACAGGCCTGGGGGTTCTGCTTCTGCTGAGTAAGCCAGGACTCTAGGACCTTAGAGTCACGTATTCCACGTATTCTGATCCAGTCTCCTAATCTGTAGGATGTGATCTGTGTAGGATGTGATGATGGGATCTGCTCACATCATCCAGCTGTTTTAAGAATAAACTAAAGAAGGCCCATGGGGCTTCCCTGGTGGCGCAGTGGTTGAGAGTCCGCCTGCCGATGCAGGGGACACGGGTTCGTACCCTGGTCCAGGAAGATCCCACGTGCCACGGAGCGGCTAGGCCTGTAAGCCATGGCCGCTAAGCCTGCGCGTCCAGAGCCTGTTCTCCACAATGGGAGAGGCCACAACAGTGAGAGGCCCGTGTACGGCAAAAAAAAAAAAAAAAAAAGAAGGTCCATGAAAATATGTTAATAAAGTGCTGGAAAATAAGGAGCTTGAGGGTAAACAAAGTAAGGCAACATGATAAACAGACAAGAAAATGAGACTGGGGGTCATAACTCTTGGTTTCAGGGTCTCACTCTGCCACCAACTGTCACCTTATCCAGCGAACACCATGTTCCTTGTTTTCTCCATCTACAAATTGTAGAAAACACTGTTGACGATGGGGTGGCTGCACAGTGGCATAAATGAGAATCTCTGTGAAGATGTGTATTTTCCCAAGTGTAAAAAGCTACAGAAATGTTAAAGGAACTCACTAGTTATAAGCGGAAAAAAAAAAACTTTATTTCTATCAAATTAAAAAGTATGAATCAATCTTCAAGCAAGATAAAATCAATAACACAATTAACAGTTAAGAGAGCATGTACAGATTAGACTACAGGTTTAGAATCTTTGAATTAAGCACATACACCGAAATCAAGAGGGCCGACGACTTTCACACTGAGGAAAAGCACTGACTCATCGTAAACACATGACTTCTGGGAAAATGGAGCTGACATCTCACAGGACAGTAAACCAGAGACGAGTTGTCATTAGGTTAGAGAACTGATTTAAGCTCGAGAGGGATCATAGTGAAATGTCTCTGTAACTCAACAATTTCCCGAGATCTATGCATCTCAAAAACAAGAACATATAAAAATCAGTAGTATAAATTCTCATAAAACTAGAAAAGCCCTCTAAGCCCCGACACCCTGTAGCTTACATAAAGACTGAGTTTTTGTTTTTCTTCCCTTTATTCTTCTCTAAATTAAACACAAAACATTGTTTTTATTTAACACATTTCTGACTTTATATCCAAAGCTTTAAATGAAGAAGAGAAAGGTTTTATGAAACGAAGTTAGACACACATCAACCCCAGGGAGAATCTTTAAGGTGCGCTGCTCTTTGACATGTGTTTAAACAGGAAATCTTTTATTTCAAGAATTAACACTGTGCTTTCTGGAATAGCCTAATTATCACCAAAGAAGGAATGAATATTCTCTCTCTCTCTCTCTCTCTCTCTCTCTTTCTCTCTCTCACACACACACACACACACACACACACACACACACACACACACACACCCCAATTTAGGGAATTCCCTGAAGCATACAGATAATGGCATTTATTTTGGCAAGAACTGTGCAATTTGTTAAAAGATAAGGTACGGCATTTCTCAACACTTGTAATTACGTCTCAACAGATGCAGGAAGCAGATTTTTCCTCATAGTTGAAATACAGCTTCATGGTTCCCCGACACCTGGGTCTTGCACACTTTTCATCTGGAAACCAGACTGGGTCAGTTATTTATGGAAAGGGATGATAACTTATGACCAGACCACATTCCCTTATTAAAAGAAGTCTCTGCTACTGGGTTCTTCTTTTGAAACACCAAATAGACAAGGAGTACTGAGAATGGAGGAGAATAGAGAGAAAGCAATTCATACTACGAATACACCTCTGTCTTATTTACCAGAATTGCCTTTCTGGTAAAACTACTGCAGTGAGAAAAGGTATCGTCTATGAAATGAAAAGACATGAAATTCATCAGGTAGATACGAATGCCTCCCGAGATCCTGCAACCCAGCAGAGTACAGATGAGACACATGCCCTCTGCATATACAGTGTACAACTACCACCAGGACCCACCCAGTGCCCACTTCCTGTCTCAGCACCAGAGCCAAAAGCAAGGATTCCAGGTGGGAGCAAATATATTGTTTCACCTATTCATGAGAATAGGGAGCTCAAACTACAGAAACGGACAAAAAAGGCCTTTTTGAGTTTCCTGATTAATCCCTATAGGTAAAGGAAAAGGTTAAGGAGACAGGATTATTTCAGTTTTTAAATCCAAGGAGGCAAGATCACTGAGATAATACGATCTATTACATAGGGTCATTGTGGAGGATTTAATTACACAACGGCTGCAGTACACTTAGCACCGAGGACCAATAAACAGTAACTACCAAGAATATGCTGATACCTTCATATATTTGGAAATCTGCTGACTTTATGATTTGGGCAAAGACACTCCCCACCCCCAGCAGATGGTAAGACCTCTTTAAACAAAGAGCCAAAGTCAGATATTGAACTCAGGTCCCAGTGAACTAAATTTTACAAAAACCCTATTTATGGGTTTATATAGGCATCTTTCTATCTAAATTTATCCTGTCAACAACCTAGTAATGGCAGAAAAGGCCACAGCATCACCTCTCTCCCAAGAATCCTCTGTCACCTATGCCTATTCTTACCTTTTCCCCTTCCCTACCGAAGAGAGGGGCACAGCCTGGGTGAAGCTGGGCTGCTGGAGGATGCCAGAAGTGACCCTGTGGGAGGAAGGGGAGACAGGAAGCCAATATCCCATTTCTGCCAGAACCGTGCATGATAAGCACTGCCACCACATCAGAGGGTGGACAAAGGTGTGGATGTGGCATTCAGGATCATGTTCGTGTGTAATGTCATACAGGGAAGATAGTATGAAAATCAAGGATGACCCTATATTAGGGGCTCAGTCACCATCTGTTCATCTGCTAGCCCTTTAGGGAAGATCAGTTACTACCAGGGCCTTGTCTCGGGGTGGGAGTGAGGGAGGGATTTGTTCTGATGTCAGGGAAGCAAAGGGAGTAGTGTCTGGTGAATTCGCAGGAGTCCAGGCCTGTGTGTGAGCACCACGGCTGGGGTGGCTCAGGCATAAAGGTCCCTTCAGGGGCACAATGCCATGGACACTGAAAGGGTAGGGGAAGACCTTGAGCTTGCCTCTGCCACAGATTAGCCTGGACCCAGGTCTACTTTGACAGCCTTTCACTTTATTTACAAATGAGTAGTTATGGAGGATCAAGGGCTCAGACTCTCCTCTAGCAGCTTCCTTTGCTTAAGCAAAAGTCAAAAAACAAACAACAAAAAAAGGGAACAGTCCCATACAGAGCTGAATGTCACCATAGTGAACTCTGCTATTTTTGACATGAGGCCACTTGGAAATATAAGCAAAACCAAGCAGCTCAGTGCCCTGCCTTGCTTGGGACAGGACGCAGGTAGTTAACATCCAGGAGCAGAGTCAGGAAAACCTGGCTTTGAGTCCTGACTACACTGTGCGCAGGCAGCAGGAGCCAGGGCAAGATGCTTTACTTTTCTGACCCTCGCCTTCTTTGTTTATAAACATGGAATCGTGCCTATCTCAAAGGATGCTGGAAAGAGTAAATGAGATGTTTGTAAAGGTCCTAAAACTGTACATAGCACTCAGTAGGCCTTCGATAAATGGTACCTATTATATGCTTGCTTTAGTGTTAGAGTGTATTAAACACGGCAATATTTTCAAGTTCCACGTAAGCGGGAAGCCGGTCAGGATAGTGGAAAGCAAACTGAACGCAGAGCTGGCTAGAGTCACAGAAGGTGGGGCCGCGTAGGAATCTTAGAAACCAGCCAAACTACTCTTTTTGCCTAACTGTAATGGAACCTCATGTGTGGCAGTAGAAGGAAAACTAAAGAACGATATCCCTTTAATTTGACCTTTGTCAAAATATTTTCAAGAAGATTTTATTTTTTTTACAAAATCACTGAAGGAAAAACTAGACTTTGTTGAAGAAAAGCAGAAACAGATTTTTTAGGCCACTGAACATGAAACAAGTATCATCTTTCAAAGCCCACAGAAACAGTGTTTGGCTTTTATTGGCCTCACCTAGCAAAGGTGATTGCCCTCAACTGCAGGGCAACCTCAGAAACAGCACAGCGTTGAGACACACTGAGTGGTTCTGACACTGGCACTAAGCATCTATTTTGCTGGAAGGGAGAAGGGAGGGAAGGATGGAGGAGCAGAGTATATGGAATCAGGGGTCACCTAGGCCGTTTCCCATGCCTCTTTGAAAAACTCCAAAGCCAGTGGTTACACTGGAACATCTGCTAAACATTGAAAGAAGTGAAGAAAGAGGTCTGAAGATTTTTCTGCTTCCAAAAAAGCACACACTTTCCTCTTCTGAATGATCCATATAATAACCTTAACTTTCTACTTTTCCCACTTTGTGGAAATTGTCTCTATGGCAGAAGCAATTTTCCTCATAGCAGACTTGTTTTTCTTTGCCCGATTCCCCAGGAAACCTCAGCTGTATCTGCATGTCTGATTTTCACCCTGTCCCTATCAACTGGCATTCAAACACAAGTCTTCTAAAAAGTCACTGTCATGCACTGATGTTTCAAATACCTGAACTGGGCATTTTAAATGCATAAACCTAAAAAGTAAATAATCTTCTTTCACTTTGATTCAGAGGATAAGGAGGAAACTGGTCTGTGTTTCCACTAAGGTAGCCAAAGAACATTCACATGAAGGGACAAAGGGAGAGAGATTGGCAAGAGTGGGGGGCAGTATTTGTAAGGAAGATGTACGGCTACCATACAGAATCCACTGGTCAGTGAATTGACTGTGGATTC
Organism: Tursiops truncatus; assembly: GCF_011762595.2. Taxonomy (NCBI): domain Eukaryota; kingdom Metazoa; phylum Chordata; class Mammalia; order Artiodactyla; family Delphinidae; genus Tursiops; species Tursiops truncatus. The sequence continues at coordinate 128,087,728 of NC_047034.1, forward strand.
ACTGCGGCATCTTCGGAAGATAAATAATGTGTTTCAACACCACCTATGCTGAAATAGGCTTCTTTTGTTTTCTCACCAGTATGAAGAGTTAGACAAAAGTCACTCCCAGGAATAGTAAAGGACCCTCCCTGGGGACAGTCACGATGCATGAAGAGGAATATCTATTTTTAAGGCAACAGGAATAAATTTCATTGTCCTTCCCAGAGGAGAGCAAGAATTATAAAAGATGGCCACCAAGTCTGGAAACCAGGCAAATCCTTAAATAAATGGTTTACTGATACTACATTTCAGTGAATGACAAAATGGTATGATCTATATCTCTAGACTTAATGGCCACCCTATAGAAAGCATCTTTGGAATAGAATAAAAAATTACGATTTTTGTCAAATCCCATAATCGTAAACCTGTCATCATCAGTCTAGGCATGGCTAGTGCAACGTTTTCCTCAACGCCACAGGCTCCATTCCCTTCACCAACTATTTATAATATGCTTGGGTCACTCACAGGAGAAAAACACTGTCAGCATCAATATTTAGCAGCATTTTCAAAATACATTTTTTTTGTCTTGACTAAAAAGCTAAACTATTCATTTAGTCCAGTAATTCCATATGGTCTTATTTACTTCCATACATAAGATATGATATGATCTTTTAACATTTATGGAGGTGAATATTTGCCAGTTTTTCAGGGTTCCCTAAAGACTCTGAGGGTTTTATTTTGCCACAATAAAAGAAAGGAGCAGTGTCAACCCATGAGAGTCAGACCAGCAGTTTAAATAGACCCTCCACATAGCTCAGTTCCTAGTGCATAAAGAGATTCAACACAGTCCCCTAGCTCTCAGCTCTTAGAAAGGAATTTGAGAGGGATAAAAGCAGTAACAATCTGTATTACTTAATAGTCTAGGAAGGGAGAAAACAGATGTCTAATAAAAGTAGTAAAAGCCAAATCCTTTCATTCCAGGATGACTGGAAAGGAGAGATTCTATGGAGTATGGATGCAGAGAGAAGGTGTCATTCCTAAGAGAAAAAATGAATTGTGCAGACTGACTCAAGGCCAGAGAAGCAACCACTGAGAGCTTAGCTTCAATCCCACTGTCACCAGGAGGACACATACCAGAGAACCTGGGACAAAGGCAGCTACAGCCCTTGGCATTCTCAGGCCTCCTGGTGCTATGGTTCAACAGCCTTTGGGGGCTGGGGAGAACCAGGGACCACCACCATCACGTGTGAAAAGGCCGCTATGGCAACAACATGGCTGTCGAAAATCAGCTAGAGCTTGGGTTATACACCACTGGAAATCCAGCCTGTACTTGCTTGCTTTCTTGTGAAGGACTTGAGACATGTGCAGGGACATCTTAAACATGTGCAGGTAGCCCTTCTTTTAGAAAGGCAGAGAAGAGCCTCTTCATTAACTCTTTCTATTCATTAGTTTTCATAGCAGTTCACCATTTAAACTAGAAAAGATGCTGCAAGCTATCTCAGCTAGCTGCTAATTGGGACATGGCACCAACACTACACATACAATTGAATGGATGACCATATCTTCCTGGTTCTTCCACTGGAGGGCTCAGTAGGCTTCTTTGGACTGAATAGGTGCGATCTTGTTCGAGAAAAGTGTGTAAACATAGGGCCAGATTTTGTTAGTCTCCGTTCCAGAAAATTGGTGGAGTACTCCTCGGCTCCTGAAAAACAAAGTCCAACATACAAAGCATTTTAGGTTTCCTTTTGACATGACATTAGAGCAGAAGATCCTGGGCATAATGTAAGCACAATCTCATTGTCTATATCACACATCACTGAGCGCCAAAACAGCCCCTACAAATGTATCAACACCCCTAGTAATTCTGGCAAGCTGACCATCGTGCCACCTTTTCTTCTCCCCTTTAAAAACATATTAAAGGGGGGCTTCCCTGGTGGCGCAGTGGTTGAGAGTCTGCCTGCTGATGCAGGGGACACGGGTTCGTGCCCCGGTCTGGGAAGATCCCACATGCTGCGGAGTGGCTGGGCCCGTGAGCCATGGCCGCTGAGCCTGTGCGTCCGGAGCCTGTGCTCTGCAACAGGAGAGGCCACAACAGTGAGAGGCCCGTGTACCGCAAAAAAAAAAACAAACAAAAAAAAAACCATATTAAAGGGGACTTCCCTGGTGGTCCAGTGGTTAAGACTTCGCCTTCCAATGCAGGGGGGTGCAGGTTTGATCCCTGGTCGGGGAGCTAAGATCCCACATGCTTCGGGGCACAAAAACCAAAACGTAAAACAGAAGCAATATTGTAACAAAGTCAATAAAGACTTTAAAAATGGTCCACATCAAAAAACAAAAAAAACCTTAAAAAAATAAATAAAAACATATCCAAGAATAACATTATAGGGACAACCCCAAATCTGCCTCAATATATCCATTAAAAGGCAAATCACTGACAATTCTTGCTACTCTAAAACCTTTATTACTTACAACAATAGATCATGAAATACAAGAGGTGTCCTAATAATATGATCAGCAACGTCATATCTACAGGGTTGCTAACTTATTCGGGGGGTGCAAGGTCAGAAACTGATTATAGCAGAGGCTGTACACTGCTGTTCCGAATGCAGTCCACTTATAGGGTTTGTTTGGCTTCCATGCGGTTAAAATTTTTTTAACTTGTTGCCAATATAAAAACTGGGGAGAGACGGTGCACCACTGATGTCACCGCCGCTGACTGCTTTCAGGTAGGCAGGAGTGGAAGGCCCGCGAGTTGGTCATAATGGCAGGCGAAGAAATTAATGAAGACTATCCTGTAGAAAGGCACGGTATTTATCAACGTTTGAGAATTCCACTGGTGCTGTGGATGAGACGCTGAAGACCGTGACGTCTGTGTCTAGAAATGAGTTGCGTTGTTGCAGAAGTTGGACCCATTTGAACGAGCGAAAAGTGGATTTAGTTTCTACTTACACATTACATTCAGTATTTTGGGTTTATTTGGCAACTCAGGGAATCAATCCTAAGGAACATCCAGTAAAGCAAGAATTAGAAAGAATCGGAGTATACATGAACAGAGTCAAGGACATAACAGATGAGAAAGACGCTGGCAAGCTGGATGGGGGGTGGCTTCAAGATTTGTAAAAAACGCGCTCTGGGAACCAAAACCTAAAAAATGCATCAAAGTTGCCAATAAAGGAAAAAGTAAAAATTAACCTTTTGGATTTGATGTACACATGTTCATAAAGTACGTAATTTTTATTGTTTTCCACAAAATAGATGATGATTATGTGGCAATGTAGGGTTTAAATGTATTCCTTATTGAATTCATATATAAAATTTGCATTTTAAATCTGTAATGCTAAATACTTTTTTACCCCGAAAGATTAAGTTATCTTTAGAGATTTTCCTATAGAACACTATGAGGTTTTTAACGTTGTGGTATATTTTATATTTATAGTTTACCATCTCTTGACAAGACTCATTTCTTTATACAGGTCAATCTTTTAAGTGCCTTTTTATAAGCAACTATGAAATTTAAGTTAAATGTTCTCTGTAAATATTTGTTTCTGATGAATAATGATTTTATGAAGTATGCTGAAGTTATAAATATGTCCGTTTTCACTATATAAAATTAAGAAAGCATGAAATGAGTTAAATGTCCTTTTTCTCTGTGTAGTTATTTCATTATGCTTTCATGGTTTTGGGAATCACTGCTTTTTGTGATATTTGAAGTATGAAATTAGGACTTTAAAGTTAGTCTTTAATTCTTGGCACTTTGCCAGTACGCCCCATTTAAAGTAAAATATATTCGCATTTATTTTAGATGGGAAATGAGGTTGTATAATGATGGCTGAATTTTGCATAATGGCTATACTCTATCAATAAAGCTGTAAATGTTGTGTAAAAAAATAAAATAAAATAATAAAAATTGGGATTTTCTTCCACAGAGAGAGCCTGATTTCTGCTCTTCTTGAAAATCAGGGATCACTGGTCACACTGAGCCTGAGTGTCCCTGGGGTGATAACTGGCTGGAGAAACAGAGGAAGCTGTCCAGTTCAACTGTCACTCAACAGCCCAGCTTGACAAGGCCCCCACCAGGTTTGACACTCATTTCCAGTAAGTGCCTGGCCTCTGGGGCCATGTGAATTTGCAATCTGTAGTTTTAGCTCTTCTTTGTTTAAACACCCTCCAGACATGTGGGGGCCAAAAGTCTCTTCTAATCTTCTATCCAAGTCAGATATTTACATATGGGAGTATCAAAATGTAAGTCATTATTTCAGTCCCTTAAGAGAAAAATGAAAAGTCTAGATGCAGTTTTACAGTCAAGCAGACAGAGATGATCAGGTTTTGGTCCTTATAAGAGTCTCAGCATAAAAGTACCAGGCATTCTCTCCCACGTACAATGCCAGCATTTCATCTGACTTTCGTCTGACAGGTACTGGGCCTTTTGGGTTTATCAAGCTTAAAGAAATACTACCCCACTGCAGCCCAATGTCCTTCCCATGAGGAGCCACACCTTGCTGGCTGGCCACCTGCCATGGAAACACTGAAGCACACTCACTTGTATAATTCAATGACTGGTTTTGCCACATCCTTGTACTGTCTTAGTCTGGCAGCAACTGCTTCAGGTTTGTCATCCTCCTGCTGTACCAATGGTTCACCAGTGATGTCATCGATCCCCTACAAATACCAGAGAAACCAGTTAGTATGGCCAACGGTTGGGCTATTCCACAGGTGAAATAAAACTTTCCTGGGCAAAACCATATATTCACCTTTGATTCCTACCCCGTGATGATTTAGGCCTGGGGTACAATAGTAATGGTGAAGGTAGTTGAAAAAGAAATAGCGTTCACAACAATATGTTAAGCTGTTTTCATAAGAGCTGACGTTAAATCTTTATTAACTTCTCAGGTCTTTCCAAACATGTTCCAGTGGTTCTGATAAATGAGACCTTCAACTCACAGTTCAAAATTCCATGCTGTCTCCCCCAACACCAAACAGCCATTAGACAATGTCACTCTAGCCCTCTAAATATTCCTAAAACTAGCTGCCTTTCCAAAGCTTGAGTTCATAATACGGAAAATAAATATCTCAAAGAACCAAACAGTTTACTTAGGGAAAACACTTCATGGAGGAGGAGGTATTTCAGTCCTGTCTCTGCTAGCTTTCAAATTCTGTCACGTAGCTCTTCTGAGATTAAACTTGCTCAGGTTATTTTACTAAATTAAATAATGGCATCTGAAGGGAGAATAGGCATGAGTCATTATACCCATGAAAATCAGGAACAAACATTCTGAGAACTGAAAAACTGCAATTTGAGAAAATTTGATTTTCAATATATTTTAACTTCAGGAGTCATACCACCTACTTACAAATAGCAAAATGGACACATGAGAATTGCCTACCAGGGGAGAGAGTTAACAAGAAATAAATCTGTCAAAAGGTAGGCTAGAGCTGAAGCGTGGCCTGGGGAAGGATGGAGGCGGCAGAGACTAAGGCGGAGGCTGCTGCCCGAGAGGCCCTGGCCAAGGTGGCAGACATCCTGGAGCCTATAGGTCTTCAGAAGGAGGCAGAACTGCCCGTGCAGATCCTGGGTGAGTTTGTGATGGACTCCCGGAAGAAAGACAAGCTCCTCTGCAGCCAGCTTCAAGTAGCAGACTTCCCGTAGACTTTCTCGGTTCAGGAAGGCACTGCCCAGGACCTGAACCCCTTGGCTTCTGAAGACACGAGCCGGCAGAAGGCAACTGAAGTCAAAGAGCAATGGAAAGAGCTGAAGGCCACCTACCAAGAGCACGTGGAGGCCATCACAAGTTCCCTGACCCAGGCACTGCCCAAGGTGGAGGAGGCCCAAAGGAAGCAGGCCAAGCTCCGGGAGGCCCTTGAACAACTCCAGGCCAAGAAGCAAATGGCCATGGAAAAACTCAGAAGAGTCCAGAAGCAGTGGCAGCTACAACAGGAGAAGCGTCTGCAGCATCTGGCAGTGGTGTCTTCAGAGGTGAGGGAGCGTCAGACAGGAACTCAGCAGGAGCTTGAACGGCTATATCAGGAACTTGGAACCCTGAAGCAGCAGGCAGGGCAGGAGCAGTACAAGCTGCAGAGGCACCAGACCTTCCTCCACCTGCTACACACCCTTCAGGGTAAGCTGCTATTCCATGAGGCTGAGGCAGAGATGCCACAAGAGTTGGATCTTCCTACGGATAAGCCCCAGCAGCTGACCCAGCCCCAGGAGCAGAACATTCGGGACACCATGGGGAGAGGTGAATGTGTGTCCTCCAAGGCCAACAACCCACAGCCTGCTGGAGAGACAGGCTTACCATGGCTTCCTGGGAGACAACAACATGGGGAAGGATCCTAGAGCAGGAGAAAAACTAAAACTGGGATTTCATGTGCCTGAAGGAGTCATTTATTTTAATCATGAAGACACCTGGAAACTACAGGAAACTCATCTCCTTTTGTTGTAATACTGATTGCTATCAACAGTAGTCTATTTTCCACCTGAGTATCCTGTTTATTTGTAAAGAAGCTAAATGACAGCCTGGTTCATTGTTAAATTTTGTATTAGGAGCAGAGTTTTCACTTAGGACTGTCTTAGAATTCAAAAGATACTTGCTTCCTGGATGTTTGTCTTAGTTTGACAATATTAAAGTTTTGTGATGAACAGTAAAAAAAAAAAGGTAGGCTAAAGCAGAATCGAAAGGCTCAGGCAACTCAACGGGATAGTCTGAAACCGGCTGTAAGTTTGAATTGCACTAAAATTTTATTATAGCTCAGGGCCTTAGGTACCTAACTTACACTTAGGATTTACTGGTGAGCCACAATTATCACATGGGTATTCCAGGGCTGTTTCCCTAACAAAACATGAGACATGGGCATGGGAGAAAGCTGTACATCACCTATAGTTCCCTCTCTTTTATTTTACTTACTGCTGCAAAGTTCAGAAGCCATTTCTAGGGCTTCAGAGTATCAGGAGATAACAACAACTGCTTCCAGAAAGAGCAGAATAGGACATCAGCATCTCTCCTGGGGCAGCTTGGCCACAACAGCTGGTTGACTTAGGCCAGAGCAGCACTTTTACTGCTATCTTTGGAAATAGCACTGTAATTGCAGGTGTTCTCTTAGGGATACCCAGTCTTTGGAAAGCAACTCAGTGTTCAAGCTTCTCAAATTTTGGGAGAGTCTGCATCAGCAGGTCTAGGCAGAGCCAAAATATGAAGCTTTTGTGTTAGACTCCAATGCATGTTCAGAACCCTATTTTCCTCCCTATACATTTTTTTCCCCATACTAGCTTTTGGGGATGGAATGGAGGAAGGGTTCTAATAAAGGACTTCCAGAACTACTTACATTTTAAAAAGAAAACTTGAAAAGGAGACCAGTGCTTAGCCCAAATGAAAAAGACTCATCAGGACTTAATGAAGACTTACAGAGCTAGGAAGGCGTCCTTAACCCCTTGAAGTAGTTTTCTATAATTATTACTGACTCTATCTATATCCAAGTCTAGCCTATTCCATAAACATGAACCCAATAAGACACAATAGCCACCCCTTCCACATTTGGATAAGAACAAGTAATAGTATCTACCACCAAATAACTGAAGAATTATCAGATTGAACTAATTCATGTCTTTAACAGAAAGAACAGTTACTCTTTAAATGAATTTGTCAAAAGTTTCTTTAAACATATACCTTTACATGTATTTAATCTTACGCAGATGCATAGATGTTATATTTTGAACTTCTTCTTAAGGGCAATCTTTCACGCCTTTAGTCCTGCCTAGTCTCTCCTCCGCACTCCCACCACTCACATGACCCCACTCACTCTAACCCCGTTCCTTATTCTGTCCCAGCCTCAACTATTGGCCAGCCTAGGATAGTTCCTTTATATCTTTATCACTACTCCTATGAAGCTAGAGAGCGCTTACAGACACGTAAACAGATATACATAAAGAACGGTGGTCATAGGGAATTCCCTGGCAGTCCAGTGGTTAGGACTCTGTGCTTTCACTGCTGAGGGGTGGATTCAATCTCTGTTTGGGGAACTAAGATCCCACAAGCCGTGCAGCGCAAGCCAAAAAAAAAAAAAAAAAGAAGAAGAAGAAGAAGGGAGGTCACGGTTTTAGAAAAATGTAATCATTCTGCTATTTGCTTTTCTCATTCAACAATACCCAGGAGAAATATTTCTCCGGGCCAAAGAATGTACTACTATGTCTCTTTTTTTTTTAACCTTATACATGATTTTCCAAAATGTGGCTATTCTCAAATTTATTTAATCATCCACACAGATGAATATTTGTTCTGTTTTCAAGTTTTGCTTTATTTTTCCCACTACAAACAACATGGAAATAAGCCTCATCCTGTACATGACCTGACCTGAAAGTGCTTACATTTCCATAGACTGTACTCCCAGAAGTGGGTTGAGTGAAATATGTATTTAGAAGTTTTAATGTAGGTTGCTCAGTTGCTCTTCTAAAAGACTATTAATATTTCATATACCTAATACAGGTAAGAGTATCATTTTCCCAGATCCCAACCAGCAATAAATGTTGTAAACGTTAATTTACATCCCTTCACTACTAGTTAATGAGAATTTTAAAATATTTGCTGGCTATATATATTGCTCTTTTTGGAACAGCCTATTCATATCGTTCCCCTTTTTACCTTTCTTGTCAATATGCGAAAGTATTTTGTATATTCTTACATGTACATGAGGCGGGTTGAAGTCCAGGTTATATACCCTCCCACTAGGAGGGTGAATCCAGCGTCGGCTGAGACGGTCTTTGAGCGTCTCAAATGGAATGTTCAAAGTGATCACTAGGTCCAGGTCACATATTTTGTCCAAGGCTTCGGCCTGAACTAATGTTCTAGGAAAACCTAAATGCCAAAACAAAACATCAAATGTGAGACACTTCCCAATTCAGTTAGTTGTTGAAATATTTTCAGAGACAGAATAATCAAATCTGCACGTACACTACCCAGAAAGGAGATTTAATCAGGAATTTATATCTACTTCTATAAATTTAATACTAGAAGAAAATACGCTACTTTACAACCTAGCTTTAGCATTTGGAATATGAAAGGCTAAGGAGTCACATGATAAAAGCAGTAAGTGCTGAACATCACTACGCTAGTCCCAACTGTAGTCTCAGCTCTGCTCTTAACTACCTGTGTGACCTTGGGCAAGTTATTACACCTCCATTTCTTCTTCTGTTAAAGAATCAAAGGGGCAAATTTTATTTGTGTCCTTTTAGTTCTAACAGCTTATGAGCATATTATTCTTAGGATACCTCTATATATACACACAAATATTTTTTAAGTCTAAATCAATTAAAGTAGGATCCTTCACTCAGACCTTCATTTGAGCCTGCACCTTAGTAACAAGGTGGGCAAAATTCCAATCTCAAAAAGAACTGGTGCTTTTGAAACTATCTGGACACTGCAAAACTTATAAATTCACCCTACTTTTCTAAATGTCGGAAAATAAACTGCAGTTGAAATTTGAACTCATGGGCATCACTTCCTTTTTTGCAGTTAGCTGACCCCAAATTATATATATATATATATATATATATATATATATTCCCCCCCCCACCAGGGATTGACCTGCTTTAAATGTAACCCCAGGTTTGGCTGGGATGGTACACAGTAGTATCTTGTTCCTAAATAGTTTGTCAAGTTGGTCTGTTTTGTTAAAAACCTTACTGTATCCAATTATCACTTTTTAAAAAAATGTCCTTTAAATCTTAGATAAAAGAGCTGGGTGGATGGACAGCAGGAAAGAAAGTATAATAGGAGGTGCAATCTTCAGAAGACAAACTTAAATCACTTAACAATCAAAGAACTCCTTTTCCTATTACAGGAAGTCAGTTATTCAAACATGAATGTGCTGCACTCTGTGTTAAAATCTCCAAGTCGTTTGAATGCCAAGGTGATTTCAGAGTGTTTGTTGCATTCAATGTGACAAAACCCACCCAACACTGTCTCTACGCCCCCGCTCCAGGTACCAACCTCTGCTCCCTTCAATGCCTTCCTTATTGCCTGTGAGGCCAGGCCCTTTTCTCCAAAGCCCATTCCTCCCAGGGTCCTCATCCATCGTCTTCTGCACACAGAAATAGGCCCCTCTTCCCCCGCTCTCCATACACCAGGACACTGGATGATATTTCTGATTTTCCTTGGTCTTGCATGTTTCCCAGCTGCAACCCAACTCACCTGTTCCCACAACTTCACCTTTGGGCTACCCATGACACCACTTTCCTTATCTACACTTCCATAATTTATTCTTCTTTTGTTCAGTATCACATGACATGATGCCCAAGGTTGACATTGGCCACATCGACTTACTTTCAATACTGCTCTCTTCACTAGCTCCTTTCTATCTTTGTAGTGTCAGATACCTCTGCCTCAGGGCCTTTGCATTTGCTGTCCTCTGCCTAAAATGTTCTTCCTGCAGGTCTCCGAATATGACTCCTTATCATTTCAGATATATGCATAAATGTAACTTCCTCAGGGAGACTTCTTACACTAGTATACTTAAAATAGTCCCATTCCCCTTCCACTATCTATCTCATTACTGTTTATTTTCTATTATTTATTACTATGAATAATTTCCAAGTATTTATGCTTATTTTCTATCCCTATCTCACTCTGAGAAATGGGACTTTTTCTGTCTTGATCATTGCTATACCCTTCAGCTTCTAAAAAATTAACACAGATGAGCAACTTAGTATAGGGCCTTGTAGCTATTTCCAAAGTTTATGCCCTGATGAACTTGTTTACAGTACTTTGTATCTAAGTGTCTTTGCAAGTCCCATCTGAAATTATTCATTCCCTATATCTTACTAAACTCAACATCTGGTCTGCAGTCCAATGTAAGCCCTGGTCACAGTAAGTACAGAAATGAGAAAAAACATTTAGGAATTTTATAGCAATTCCACAGAGTAATTTTAACTCTGTTGAATCTAAAATTTGGGCTTGAATTTATTGGGTTTTTTTCTTTTAATTTTTCCAGTAATTTGTATTTGGCAAAAGAGATTGCTCTGCAGTGGATTGGGGAAAAAAATAAAACTGGATTTTCGCTACAGATAATTTGTTCTAGGCTTCCCCTGGAGCTTCTTTTCTAATTTCTCCAGTAAGGGAAATTATCCAATGGCCCAAGTTTCTAAATTTTTTTTTTTTTAAACTGGGCCAACCTTTATTATTTTTTTTAAACCCCACATTTGTTTATTTATTTATTTTTGGCTGTGTTGGGTCTTTGGTTCTGTGCAAGGGCTTTCTCTAGTTGTGGCAAGCGGGGGCCACTCTTCATCGCGGTGCGCGGGCCTCTCACTATCGCGGCTTCTCTTGTTGCAGAGCACAGGCTCCAGACGCGCAGGCTCAGTAGTTATGGCTCACGGGCCTAGTTGCTCCATAGCATGTGGGATCTTCCCAGACCAGGGCTCGAACCCGTGTCCCCTGCATTAGCAGGCAGATTCTCAACCACTGCGCCACCAGGGAAGCCCCCAAGTTTCTAAATTTTGATGTTGTTTATTGCAGAATCTCTTAAGAGATTAAGTGGTATCTCTTTGCAAAGGGATACAAGAACAGAGAGACCCAAACCCAGGGCACATTTCAACTCTATTCTTATGACAAGGAAAGACAGAGTAAGTTCAAACAGAGGTGAGGAGAGGCTTATCTTGCAGAGCACATCTAAGTTCATCGGCTATCATGTGCCCAACCTAAGCTAAACACATGCTTCCACCAGGCAACACCAGAGCTGTTCCAACATTACAGCTAACATCAGAAGAAACTGCTTTCACATCCTCATTTGCTGTCCTCTTGTGATCTCTCTTGCATTCAGGCTGGCTTCATCAGAGAAATAGGTATTTCTAATCTTACAGCCTAGGCTCTTGTGCCAATAGTCACTCAGCTGTATTCCCTCCTTCCTCCCACACTGGCTAAGCATCCCCTTCACATAAAGGCACCCGCATGTTGGGAGATTATGCCTGGAAGTATGTTCAGGGTGCTTCTGCAATGGGAACTGAGATACAGTATCTTCAAAATAGAAAACAATATTGCCTTTAAATAAACTAACTAGATTTTTTTCAAATCTCAATATTTTTTCAAATCTCAAATAAACTAACCAGATTTTTTTCAAATCTCAACATTCTGTCAGATCAGATTATGACTGCTTGGTATCTGGGGAAGTAAAAGGTCAAATCATACCTGCCTAAGATTAAGTACAATGTAGACACCTTGGCCTTAGCTCTGGAAGGCAGCAACGCCTGGTACACAGTGGGCAAACACTAGGGTAGTTGTCTTCTACTGTTCTTATTTATTTATTTATTTACTTATTTGGCTGTGTCAGGTCTTAGCTGCGGCACGCAGGATCTTCGCTGCAGCGCGCAGCCTTCTCTCTAGTTGTGGCACGCGGGGTCTAGAGTGCACGGGCTCAGTAGTTGTGGCGTGCGGGCTTACTTGCACTGTGGCACGTGGGATCTTAGTTCCCCGACCAGGGATTGAACCCGCGTCCCCTGCATTAGAAGGTGGATTTTTAACCACTGGACCACCAGGGGAGTCCCCTTCTAGTTTTCTATTAAGTGAATATACTTCCTTGATTAGTCTGCCTTATTTGTAAATAATTCCATGAAATTATATGACTCTTGAGCTCTGTAAAGTCTATATGTAACCCTCTATCATGGAATGGCTTGATTACTTTAAAATTGATTCATGAAGCAACTTCTCTTTTGATTATTATGAAGTTCAAAAACAGACTGACTTTTAGAATTGGGGTTTCATAGCATTTGAGTGTACTCTGGAGCCCCATATATGTGACAGTTACCAGGTAAATAATAATGTAATGCTATCTGGGTCACCAAGGAACAAGATTTGGACCCATGTGGGTGCTCATGGCTCAATTCTATCTACGGCTGCACAGACTGGGGGACAGGGAAGGGGTCTTAGGAGAGTCCAGATAAAACCACACCAAATTCTTTCCCACCAAATTCCCTTTTGAATACTACACACATCCTCAGCCAGGTGCTTTCTTCTGTCTCCCTCCTCCCAACAGCTCACTGCAGGTCAGGCTGGGGATGCTAGAGTGAGCACTTTTGGCAGCAGGCCCAGGCACTATGCCAAGTCTGAGTCCACTTCAGCCTACACCACGCTCCAGAGTCTGCCCTAGAAGATGAGCTTCCTGAGGTGGGGACTTAAGACGTGTCTCACTCCCCTTGTTATCTCCTGGTACTGTGCCCGGTACAATCTACATTGAAACACCAATAAAGTGAGGGCAGTAAACCTTCCACATAAAGGCACTCTCCCACTGATGGCCAGGTCCTGCCTTTCCCTGTATAACCTACACCTCATTGAAGCTTCAAGATGACAACTGGAATTAGAAAGATGCCTGCAGCCAAAACAATTCCAAATCAATCTTTGCTCTTTCCTCAAATCCAATTTCAAGGAAAAGCCATCTTCTGAAGCAGTAGCTTCCAAAGAGACCCTCCTCCGAGTACAGAAAGAAAGAAACAGAACCTCTATTGTTTTTTTTCCTCATTCTTTTTAATCTTCTATTCGGGAGGGCCCATTTTACCAGTTATATATTAATAAAATTGTATGTATTTATATATTTATACATAAATATCCACATACTGAAGATGTAGACAACATTTTTATTGATGAGTATGCACACAGAACTTTAGCAATCACTCAGCCACAGTCCCTGGGGCCTTCTGTTCCAGCATCACTAGTCACTACCCTGACAAGAAAACATTGTTCTTTATCCTTTGGGTAGAGGTTGAGAGCTGAAAAAAGCCATAGGAAAGAAGAGGCAGCTCTAAAACAGAATATAACAATTCCTTCCACAAATAAAAACTCAAATATTATTGGTTAACGTTTCCTTGTCAAATGAGGTTCAGAAGCCCATCTGCTCAGTTCCCCTAGAACTGCTTTTGAACTTTGGGGGCCTCTGGAAGAATGGGTGGGAAATGCAACTGTGTACAAAATAAGCTGAATTCACAAGGAACAGATTTCAAAAATATGCTGGGCAGTGCCAACCTACTGGGCTCTCACATTCAGACCCATATTTAATTCCTTTTCTGAGAGTTTCTAAGAGTTTGGGGGGTCACTGGTGCTCTTTGCTCTCCCACAATTACAGTTCAGCACACAGACTCCGCATTCTGGTCCCACCCAGTCACCAGGGAACTCAACCCCAGCATAGCTTAGAGCTCGGGCACAGCATAGCCATGACAGTAATAACCTTCCCACTCTAGTTATCTGTTTGCCCCTTTCATCACCTCATTTTTAGATAATAAAGCTCTTTAAATTTACTTTCCTGATCCAGTTCAATACCTTATCATGGGGCTTCCCTGGTGGCGCAGTGGTTGAGAGTCCGCCTGCCAATGCAGGGGACGCGAGTTCGTGCCCCGGTCCGGGAAGATCCCACATGCCGCGGAGCGGCTGGGCCCGTGAGCCGTGGCCACTGGGCCTGCGCGTCCAGAGCCTGTGCTCCGCAACGGGAGAGGCCACAACAGTGAGAGGCCTGCGTACCGCAAAAAAAAAAAAAAAACCTTATCATGATGAGCCTTAATTTAGGTTAAAATTCAGAAGACTGGTAGATTCAGCACAAAGATTCAGCCTCAAGCTGCTGGTAGTACAGGTGTGCCTTGTGGCGGCAATGGGACACAACTTGCAAGGAGCTAATCTACACGCAGGCTGCACTAACTGTAACAGAACCCAAACCGAGAAAGATATGGCTCTGCAGTCCTTTCCACCAGTGTGCACCCCATTTCTAGAAACATTCACACAGACAAGGAAACTCTAGAAGCTGGACTAGATGGTTTCCAGGTTCCAATAATAATTCAGCAAACACAGCCTTTATGCTTCACGCGTATTTTTAGTCTACAGTTTACGAAGTACTTATATAAGTTTACTTATTTCATTCTTCACGTCAACCCTAGGAGGTCGGCAGAGCAGGAATTATCACCCTCTGTTGGATAGATGAGTATGTTTGCCTTCAGTGAGGGTCAACAGAGGAACTTGGATTTAACATCGGGTCTCTGGTCTTTCAAGTGCTCTTTCTATTCTACTATGCTGTTGTTCCAGGGGTATAAAGGAGGGGTACTTAGAAGAATCCTAAATGTCACCCCATCTATCTTTCTTCAACCAAAAGAGCAGAGCATCACGGTAACATCCTCATCATCATGGTTACTATTTGTCGAGCATCCTCAATGTGCCAGATATATTACATGCAACAGAAAAACCAAAACTTGGCAGTAGCCGGCAAAGGCTTGTTGTTGTTCCTGATTCTTCTCTCTCCTCCTCTCTCCTCGTCTCCCTGCACATCACTGACATCCTTGCTGTTCTCAAGCAGGCAGGCTCACTCCCGCCTAAGACATTTATAGTTCACGTCCCCTCTGCTTAGAAGGCTCTCACTCCAGATGTCCAGGTATGCCCTCAGCTTCACAAGCCTTGGCTCGAAGCAGGTCTGTTAGTGAGGGCTTCTCTAACCAGCCCACCACTGGCGCCCCATTCACCCTTCATTCTTTTTCTTTTTTTCTCTGCATCACTTTTTGTCTATGACTTATTTTCTGAGTGCTTTTATTCCCACCAGAATGTAAGCGAAATGAGGGCAGAACTTTCAAAGTTATTTGCTGCCATATCCTTAGTGCCTAAAACAGTGCCTGGCATATAGTAGATGCTGAACAAATATTTGTTGAATGAATTAATAAGTATCTCAAAAGTCACAATTCTGCCAGGTGAGCATCATCCGCATTTTAAAGTTATAAAAGCTGAGGCTCAGAAAAGTTAAGTGACTTGCCCAAGACCACATATTTAATAACCGAGGAACCTAGAACCAAGGAACCAAGTGCTATCTGACTTCAGAATCACACACCATGTACCACACCTGGCTGTCTTCCTTCTGAAACAGAAAACTGCATACTATGAGAAGCAAATTCTCAGACGGGAAGCAGTGCCTGCCTGCTGCTGGCAACCAGAGCGGTCAGCTTACAAAATGACTTGAGAAACCCAAATCCTGGTGGCTTCAGGGGTTCTGCCTGGTCTAGTGCTGCAGGCACAGACGCGCCAGATTCTGTTCCCACATATGCATAATAAATATTCTGCATCTTGCTTTTTTCTGTTAATGTATCTTGAATATTTTTTATACATAGTACACATTGCTCCCTCACTCTCTTTAATACCTGCAGAGTACTCCCTAGTTTGGATGTGTCATAATTTAACCAATCCCCCTACTGCTAGACATCTAAACGGTTTCCAGTATACTCCAATAAATATCATTGCACACACCATTAAACACATGACTAGGGAAAAACAGCATGGCAAGTACAGACTCTGAGAATGAATATAGACTCTGGAGACAAACTTCCTCGGTTGGCGGTTCACCTATGGTTTTCTCACTTTGCGACGTTGGTTACCTAACCTTTCTGTACCTTTGAGAATGATGATATCTAATTCAAAAAATTACTATATGTAAATCCCAGCATGGTGGCTGGCCCAGGGCAAAGTGCTGGAGAAGGAGTGGAAAATGGGGGAAAATGAAAACCACGTGGAGCTGGAAGTCGAAAGACAAGTAGCAAGTTTGACAGTAAGAAGGACGTGAAGGATGAAGACAAGCTTGGGCTTTTATAAAAGTATGAAAGAGGTTGTAGGGAGACAGAATACCATCACCACCACAATCACCCAACAGGATGCTTTCACGTGGGAGAAATGAATCACCTCAAAAACAGAAGAGGTGGGCTTCCCTGGTGGCGCAGTGGTTGAGAGTCCACCTGCCGATGCAGGGGACACAGGTTCATGCCCCGGTCCGGGAAGATCCCACATGCCGCGGAGCGGCTGGGCCCGTGAGCCATGGCCGCTGAGCCTGCGCATCCGGAGCCTGTGCTCCGCAGCGGGAGAGGCCACAACGGTGAGAGGCCCGCGTACCGCAAAAAAAAAAAAAAAACCAAACGAAACAAGAAAAAAAAGTAACATCGTAAGGGAGACCCAGGTTTTCCTTAAGACAGAAGGTAGACAGAGCATTCTACAAAGAGAGGGCATGTGGAAGGTGGAGAAAATTGATAAGGAAAGAGGATTCCAGAGTACGGTGGAAGAATCAAGAATTAGGGGCAGGAGGAGGGGAATCAGTAACAAAGAGAAGAGAATTTTTAAAAGGTCATGTAAGAGGGATGTAATGTAAGAGGGATGACTTACATTTCCATTAATAATCAAGCATCACAGTTGGAAGTGACCAGTCTCACACAGTATAATTTTCAGGGCAGCTGTGGTGTCCTCATCTCTGAAGTGGTCACCAAGGCCCTGGGGATGGGCCGGGGATCCCACTGAAGTTTGGGGTACAATGTCACAGGCCTGAAGGGGCACAGGTCCCGTCTGTCACTCTAGTTAGGCGTAAGGACAAAGGTTCCATGGAGTGAGGAGCAGTGTTTATCTGCTTATAAGATAATTAAGAAATGAATATCCTTCAGCCTACAGACCCTAATTTTAAGACTTCAGGGCAGACAACAGGAAATGGTACTCAAAAAGGCAGCATGGGATCTTCCCTGGAGGCACAGTGGTTAAGAATCCACCTGCCAAGGCAGGGGACGCAGGTTCGATCCCCGGCCTGGGAAGATCTCACATGCTGCGGTGCAACTAAGCTCATTCACCACAACTACTGAGCCTGCGCTCTAGAGCCCGAGAGCCACAACTACTGAGCCCGAAAGCCACAACTACTGAAGTCCGCATGCCTAGAACCTGTGATCTGCAACAAGAGAAGCCACGACAATGAGAAGCCCGCGCACTGCAACAAAGAGTAGCCCCTGCTTGCTGCAACTAGAGAAAACGCACGCACAGCAACGAAGACCCAACACAGCCAAAAATAAAAAAATAAAAAAATAAAAAAAATAAATGGTAGCTCCAGAATTCCTTGAATTTATTTACACCAGTGTCTCAAGTTGGGCTGAGTAAATCCTCAAAGTAATTCATTTGTTTTTTTCTTTGTTTATTTTTATAAATGTCTGTTGTTGTTTTTTTATTTATTTATTTTTGGCTGCATTGGGTCTTCGTGGCTGTGCGGGCTTTCTCTAGTTTTGGCAAGCGGGGGCTACTCTTCATTGTGGTCTGCGGTCTTCTCATTGCGGTGGCTTCCTTTGTTGTGAAGCACAGGCTCTAGGTGCGCGGGCTTCAGTAGATGTGGTGCACAGGCTCAGTAGTTGTGGCTCACGGGTCCTAGAGCTCAGGCTCAGTAGTTGTGGCACATGGGCTTAGTTGCTGCCCCGCACGTGGGATCTTCCCAGATGAGGGATTGAACCTGCGTCCCCTGCATTGGCAGGCAGATTCTTAACCACTGCGCCACCAGGGAAGCCCCAAAGTAATTCGTTTGTAATTCTCACATCAATCAGCTGCCAGGAAGAGAATGTCAGAAGAGGTGCAATGTGACCAGCACATTTTAAACCGTTTTTTAAAAAGCGTTATTATCCAGCCATACATATTTTGTCAAAAGAACATAATGTCAGAGGGGCAGAGTATGCAGACTACTTGAAACCTGTCAAGCAAGATGCCCCTGTATCAGGACATGAGATGTTCATATTGACTTGGGGGGTGGGGTAACTGTGGGCATTTTGCTCTAGAATACATTTAGCTACCATTTGATATCCACTGATCCAAGTTCTCTGCTAGAGATCTACTCGTGGTATGAGATTCAAGTCGTTGGTATTTTGAATTGCTAGGCTACTGGGATTTGGAAGGAAACACATAATTAGCTAATGTATGGAATGTTAAACCATGATCCCATGGAAGTCTTGTAACAAAATCTGTATCTAAATAGGAAGAGCCATTCTGAACATGAAAGTGTTTCAGTGCATATGCAAAGTATTTAAATACATTCTAACCAAGAGATTATCGTCTCTTAATTAAGTGATTTAGACGAGGCAGGCTATGATTACACTGGCAGGCCCAAGGAAAACTTGCCACTCCAGCTGTGGCTATTTCTTCTTCTTTAAATATGCTTGCTCATGGAGCCTATTAAAATTACAAGATCCCTGAGGGCTGGGGCTGTGTTTAATCCTGAAATGCCCGGGATAGTGTCAGATCTCACATGGATATGGTATTCCTGGCGGGCAGGGATTACTAACCAAGTGGGCTGATGCATACTCAAATTCTGTCAACAGGTGGCAGCATTAATAATTTTTCCACTTAAAGAACTGCAACAATTGTGGTATGCTTTTGTTTTTACTAAAACTAATCCTGAAAGACATGCTTTTAAATGACTAGCAGTATTCCAGCCTCCTTAGACAGCCTATTCCCAGTGAATACATTCCATTGTTGAGGAAACCAGAAAGCCCAACAGGTAAAGTAAAATAAAGATCATATTTAAGCATGGAAAGCTTGCTTTCCTCCCTTTAACTACACATATGACACTGTTCCACTGCATGGTTTCTGATCAGGAGTATGGAAAACCTACCTCACGGTATCCCTATCTCATCTCATAACCTGGCCTGGAAAAGCTGCTCTGTCCTGTTCAAACAGCCAATCCACGTTGAAAGCTGAAATTTTATACAGTCTCCCAGAAGCTATCATGGTGCATCACTACTTACGGTGCCTTACAGGTTGTTTTTTAAAAACTCCCCAAAAGATTTACCAGGTGCAGGGAGATGTCACTAAAGTCTTGACTGGTATTATGTTCCCAGCAGTGCTGGCCACTGGGCCTTGGCACCGACTCCTGTCAGCCATGCCAAGAGCCTGAGGGAGGGTAGCTGAAGCAGGAGGTGCCGCAACAACAAGCTCAGGCAGTGGAGGGCAAGAGGGAACTAGGACGTTTGTTTTTCTAATTTGGAGTGCATTCACTCCAGAGGAAGGGCACAGAGCCAGAGTCCACCACCACATTCCCAGGCAGAAAAGCAAGCCCTCTGCTTGATGGAAATAAAAGGGCAGCTCTGAAGGGCAACTTCCAACATCCGCCTGGGATGGGCAGCTTGTGAAAAGGCCAAGCAACATCAGGCCCCCTTCCTACCGCCATTAAGATCTGGGGCCAACGTGGTGGCTTCTGACCACCCATCTCTTCCCAGTTGTTAGAAAAACAAGAACCAGGTTACAGATTGTTCATCACAATTAATCACGGAAGGATTAAAGTTGAAAGCAGTCAGTTATTCTTCCATGGTCTTCCCTAACCCAGTGGGGCATTCAGACCATTCATACCACCCACCAGAAGCCTTAGTTATAACTTAAAATTAATCACCATCAAAATCTGTTTTGTGAAGGCCTTTTCTCTCTTATATCTTATCTGTTTATTCAATATTTATTTCTATGTGTATCTGAGACCTCCATATTCCTTTTCAGCCAGTTTTTATTAACAGATGGTGAAAAGATTAAGAAGCAGCTGTGCTCCAGATGTTGGCAAATGGAGCTTATGCTACCTCCTATCACTTCGTGAGCTCCACATTTCCCACTATGCCAAGAGAGCTCGAGGGACTAATTCCTGCTCACTGAAACCTTCCAGGGACACTTGGAAATCCTGTTATACATCCTCGAGTTTAAGAGATTTGTAATAAATGGGTACTGCTCTCAAAGAGCTTATATAGGTTAGTAGTAAATGATTTAAAAACCGAGATATGCTATAATCACTACTTAGTGATCCACTGACAAATACAAGATACAGAACATTTGGCTTTAAACCACAAGTTTGGATCTTCAAAATGGCTTATTGAAATTAAAGAATTTCTATTAGGTAGGCATTCTTGGGGAGATTCCCAAATGGCGTGGACATGCTCTGGCATTAGCTTAAGGATTTTTCCTGTTTAAGGGCATAGAGGACAACTACTAACTTAAAACCTTTGTTCTTAAACAGGTTATTCTAACAGCACGGAGCCCTTTTCCCAGTAAGGGAGAATGGGTATTGCACTGAGGAAGTAGCCATCATCTGCAAATCCTTCGCTTAAAGGCTCTTCTGTTTAAGAATTCTGCTTGGTCATTCTTTGAACGTAAATCTCTAGAAACAAATTAGGGGAAAATTGGCCCCACTGTATCTCAATTGAGACAAAAGGGATTTGGATTTGTAAATGATTTCACCAGGGTCCACATTTTTGCCCCAAGTATCCCGTACGTAGGCTTAGCTACAGGCTGTGGGCCAGACCTCTCTATAATCAGACATATACTTATAAGCCTTTTCTTCGCAGCAAACACAGTGGTAGGCAATACAACCATGAACAGCACAGATATAATCTCTGCTTTCTGAAGACTTCATTGGGGGTGGGAGCATGAGGAAGGTACACAACACCAAATTTGCAGATAAATATCTAATGTCATGTGATTATAAGGTAAGAAGAAAGAGTGACATGGGTAGATAGGACGGTACACGAAGGATTCACTGAGGAGGGGATACCTGAGTAGAGATGTGAATGCAGCAATCCACATGGATCTCAGGAGCCAGGGCATCGCAGGCAGAGGGCATAGTAAGTGCAAAGGCCCTACAGCATAGCATGCATGGCAACAAAAGGTAAAGAAATTATAAAGTAGTTATGGAATATAAATAAAGTTTTGCTCTCCTCTGCCCTGAACATGTTTGAAGGCAAAAGGACACACAGCTGTAAGAAAAATTTAAACAAAATACGATAATGACAAAGAATATTCAACAAAGCATCCAATATAACTGGCGTTCTTGAAATAGAAAAACTGAACAGATGGGCCAAAAAAACGACATAATACAGGAGAACTACCCTGAAAGGAAAGAAGTGAATTGGAGGTTAAAAGGACATACTATATATAAGAGGAAAAACAAAACCAATAGAGAGATTCTACTTACTTAAAGTATGAAGAAACAATTCGTCAGGAAGTCTATACAGGACAAAATAATTATATTCACAAAAGGGAAAAAAGTCAGACTGGCCTTAGGTTTCTACAGAGCAATAATCCAGGCCAGAAGATGATGAAGCATGGCTGCAAAGGACACAAGGACCACTCAAGAATATCACAGTCAGCTCAACTGTTGAACAATAAGGAGATATTTTCAAACTCAAAAACTCATGGAATATAGCACCTCATGAGCTGTTCTGCAAGGAGGGTGGGAGAGGAGAGGAGAGAGGGATTCAACAAAATCCAGTCAACCAGGTGATGAATGGCAAAGTTGTGTTAAAAAGTAGTACAAATGAAGTTATTTACAAAACAGAAATAGAGTCACAGATGTAGAAAACAAACTTATGGTTACCAGGGGGGATAAGGGGTGGGGGGAATAAATTGGGAGATTGGGATTGACACATACACACCACTATATATAAAACAGATAACTAATAAGGACCTACTGTATAGCACAGGGAACTCTTCTCAATACTCCGTAATGACCTATATGGAGAAAGAATTTTTAAAGGAGTGCATATACGTATATGTATAGCTGATTCACTCTGCTATACAGCAGAAACTAACACGACATTTTAAATCAACTATACTCCAATGAAAAATTTTTAAAAGAGAATGTGGGCGACCCTGCCTGCCAGTTGCTGGGGAGCGGCTGCCGAAGCCCGCGGGGCTGGGGAGCGGACGCCGCCCTGAGGGACTTGCCGCGGACTCTTGACCATCAGGGCTCCCCGCCATGCAGCAGCTGGCTGTATTCCAGCTGGACCACCCCAGCCCGAGGGGGAGCTGCTGCCCTTTCTCTCCTCCGCGCCTTGCCCAGCGACGGCTGACCACACATCCCTGACACTGCACGTCGCCAGCAGCCCCAGGAGGAGCCATCTCCCGGCTCGGCCAGTCTGCCCCCGGGTGTGAGGGCTGGCGCCTGGACTCTGCCATCCAAGTTGGCGAGCCTGGAGCACTCGGAGGCCGCCCAGCGGCGTCTGCAGCCTGAAGGCAGGATGCTCAAGGGGCAGCTTCCAAACACTGATGAAGACCTCGCCGCCCGCCCGGGGTCCCCGGCCACTGACCACCGTTGCGGACCCGAGAAGAGCCCAGTGCTCCCTCTGGACACCCCAGCGCAAGTCAGCAACGAGGACCCACAGGCCAGCGGGAGACCCTTCAGCCTGAAGCCGCCGCCGCCGCCGCCGTCGCCGCCGAGGCCCAGGCTGGAGCGAGCACTGTCCCTGGATGAGAAAGGCTGGAGGAAGAGGCGGTTTCAAACCAGCCGTGAGGACCTGGCCGCGAGGAATGGGGCCAGCCCCTCCGGGGGCACCCCGCAGGACGAGGCCCCCGGGACCCCTGACCCCGGCTCAGGCAGTGGCTCCCCGCCCTGCCTGAGCACCTCCCTGCAGGAGATCCCCACAACCCGCAGGGCCCCGGGCAGCGGAGGTCCCTGCTCGCGGGGTAACTGTCTTTCCGGAATGATCAGCACTTCCCTGGACCTCTGCACCGGGATGGGGCCTCGACCGGGAGCATCCACCAGCTGGCCAGCCTGCTTCCCCGGCGCCCACTGCCCGCTATGGACGGCAACGCCGCCTCCGACGCCCTGCGGACAGCAAACAAGGTGGACTGGGCTCACGCGGACTGCAAGGTGCAGCTACAGGCCAGACTGTTCCGGGCCCACAGCAGCCTGGACCCCGGCCGGCCCCCGAGCCCCCTGGCCCGTGACGTCCCTTCACTGGGCCAGGTCCACCTTCAGCCTCCTGGTGCCCATCCGCACCAAGGATGTCCGCAGCAGGTAGGGCCTTGGGGGCGGGCGGCATCATGGCCTGGGTCTGTGGCCTTCGTTGGTCTTCAGAAGCCCCGTGAGAACCACAGGAAGCTTCCCCTGGAAGCGTGTGATGTGCTGCAGCGGGTCTCCCTCCGCTGATCCCCATCTCCCAGGCCCTCCCCAGCTTTTCCTTTGCGTCTCAGCCCCACAGGCACCTATGAAGCAGATAGTGGGGTACACAGGTCCCTCTGCGCACTGGGCGGCCCTGTTTTCCTTCCCGTTTCTTGCTCCGTCGGGGGCAGCTTTCATCCATGTGTGCAGGTCGGCCCAGGACTCCGGGGTGGGTCGTGGAACCCGTGTCCCCGTAGCCGCTTTGATCAGGACCAGCGTTTAGCCAGCTGTGCCCTGTGCACGCGCCGGCACTTTTCCAGGACCGAGAGCTTGACAGGGGTAGGGGCCCCAGTGACAGCGGCTGGGCTGCCCCGAGGGGAGGGTCCCCGGGGCCCACCTCTGGCAGGGAGGGGCGCAGGCAGAGCCCGACTTGTGCACTTTGCTCTCAGGAGCGCCCCGGGATTTCTCAGTGCTTGGGGCTGCCGAGGGCTGTCCAGCAATCGCCCCGCCCCCCGACCCCGCGGGCAAGGAGAGGGGTCTCGCATCTCATAGGACGCCGGGCTTCCGGGCCCCTCAGAGGACTTGAAGAATTAGTCCGTCTTGACTTCTTTATAGTTTAAAGGGGAGGTGGGCACCGCCCTCCTGCTTAGGTCCCATCTCGCACCTCTGCCCACCTCTCCCGAGCCAGAGCCATGAGGGTTCACCAGGACCCGGGTCCCAGGAGCTTCTGAGCCCAACCTATCCACGCCCACCAGCTCTCTCCTGACCCGTCGTCTCCGGGAGCCTGGTGTCGGGCCACACTGCGGTGCCCACGCTGTGACTCGGAAGGCCGCCCTGTCCGTGCTGGGCCTGGCCACTGACCGCGGGCTCTCAGGGCTCCTGCCTCGTCGGCTGGGGCTGGGCAGGTTGTTTGAAGCACACATCGGGCCACGGCCTTGACTTGGGGGCCCCACGCCATCCACTCCCTGCCAGGACGCCCTAGGCCCCGGGGGACGCGGGGAGCTCTGTCACCACCGCCCCCCGCCGCACCCTCCCATCCAGACCAGGCCTACGCCAACCCTTCCGGACGTGGACCGGGGGAGGGGAAGAGTGAGGCGATCCCTGTTCTGGTGTCCTGGGGCGGCTGCAACAAAGCACCACAGACTGAGAGCCTTAAAACAGGAGTTACTCCGTCCCAGTTCTGAGTCCAGAATTCAGAAATCCAGGTGCGGCAGGACCGCGCTCCCTCCCGAGCCTCCAGCAAGGGTCCTTCCTGCCTCTTCCACCTGCTGGGGGCCCAGGCGTCCCTGGCTTGTGGCTCCATCTTCACGTGGCTTCTCCTCTGTGTCTGTCTCTCCTCTTCCATAAGGACAGCGGTCATTGGACTTAGGGTCACCCTCATCCAGGAGGACCTCATCTCAAGATCCTTAACTAATTACATCTGTCTGCAAAGATCCTTTTCTAAATAAGGTCACATTCGCAGATTCTGGGGGTCAGGGGGCAGATGGAAGGTAATCCTTACCCACCCCCACCCTTGGTGAGCCCAGCAGTGAAAGCCAGGCAGGTGGTTCCTCGGGCCCCCAGCCTCCCTCCTGCACCCTCCATCAGCACCGGGCATTCTTTTAGGACAAAACAGGTTCCTTTGTTAAAGTAATTCAGCATGTTTCTCATAAAGCGCGAGATCTCTTAGTGCATTTAAAGTATGATTTCACAGGGAATTCCCGTGTTGTCCAGTGGTTAGGACTTGGTGCTCTCACTGCCGTGGCCCTAAGAACTAAGATCCTGCAGGCCGAGCGGCCAAACAGTATTTCACTGTTTAAATTTCATGCAATTTATGTAGACTCGCCTGTTATATAAAAATGAGAAGCACGTCTCAAAATCAGATCCCCAGCTTTGCTCTCACACAAGCAGCCGACAATGGGTTGATGGGCTCCCCACCTCCAGACTCTCCGTGTGTGTCCTAGGACACAGGTCGGTGGACTGGATAGTGACTGTTTCAATTTTGTGAGCCGTGTGGTCTCTGTGGCAGTGCTCACCTCTGCCGTGGGGGTGAAAAAGCAGCCCCAGGCCTCGCACCAACAGCGTGGCTGTGTGGCAGGAACGCTTTGTTCAGGGAGGCCGAAGTGTGAATTTCAGGGCATTTTCCCATGTCACGAAATACTATTTTTTCCCAACCATTTAAAAGCACAGGGGACTTCCCTGGTGGTCCAGTGGGTGAGATTCCATGCTCCCAATGCAGGGGGCCCGGGTTTGATCCCTGGTCGGGGAACTATGTCCCACATGCCGCAACTAAGAAGTCCGAATGCCACAACTAAAAGATCCTACGTGCTGCAGCGAAGATCCCACGTGCCGCAACTAAGACCCGGTGCAGCCAAAGTAAATAAACATTTAAAAATTAAAAAAATAAAATAAGAGAATGTGTATGTGTATATATATATATATGTATGTATAACTGAATCACTTTGCTGTACAGCAGAAATTAACACATTGTAAATCAAGTATACTTCAATACAATAAATTTTTTTAAAAAGTAGGGCAGCCTTACTCATATATAAATCATATACCATACAAGCCACTCATTTAAAGTGTACTATTCAATGGTTTCTGGTATATTCAGGGACATAACTAAGATTAATTAAAATAAAATTAAGAGAAGTGGTAGTGGGAAAAAAAACGAGTGCACAGAATTCATTAAAATTTCTTAACTGTAAGACCAAAAAAATGGGAAACTAAAGTTACAGAGAAATTTATAATAAATTTTAACAATAAAAGCTAAAAAAATTGGAAGAAAGGGGAGAGGAGATGGGAGGAAGTATATTCTCTAAATTTGAAATGTGAGACTAAAAAAAAACAAATTTGTCATCTCCTAATGTCTTTCACATTTTTTAAAATAAATTTATTTTAGGCTTCGTTGGGTCTTTGTTGCTGCACGTGGGCGGTGAGCGGGGGCTACTCTTTGCTGCGGGTGCACAGACTTCCCATTGCAGTGGCTTCTTCTGTTGCAGAGCACGGGCTCTAGGCACGCGGGCTTTAGTAGTTGTGGCTTGCAGGCTCAGTAGTTGTGGCTTGCGTGCTCTAGAGCGTAGGCTCAGTAGTTGTGGCGCACAGGCTTGGTTGCTCCGCAGCATGTGGGATCTTCCCAGACCAGGGCTCGAACCCGTGTCCCCTGCATTGGTAGGCGGATTCTTAACCACTGTGCCACCAGGTAAGTCCCATCTTTCATCTTCTTAAGGGGCTCCCATAGGAATTAATATCCCTGGTGATGAAGAAAGTTTTATCTGAAACTCAGTGATAATTCCTTAGGGTTCACTTTAGCTTTTGCTATATTAAATTTGAGTAAAATTAATTGCCTTTTTTAAAGAATGTAAAGGATGATATCATTCTTATAGATTTTTATCTGCATATGTGCATGGAGAGGTATCTACAATGATTGTTTGCAATTGTTAACCCTGGTTATTTCTGGCTAGTAGGATTTTAGGCAATTTGTTGCCTTTCTTTGCATTTTTCCATATGGCCTGAGTGTTTTATAGTGATCATGTATAATTTCTATAAAAACAGTATAAAAAAGGTGAAGTTAAATCGTCTGTGGGAATTTCCTGGCAGTCCAGTGGTTAGGACTTGGCACTTTCACTGCCGAGGGCCTGGGTTCAATCCCTGGTTGGGGAACTAAGATCCCGCAAGCCGCACAGTGCAGCCCAAAAATAAAATAAATTGTCTGCATTTTTCCACATCACCTTCTACTTTTAACCCTAATCAACTTGTTCTTCTTTCCAAAATCAGAGTTTTCGTATTAGTAATAGGAAAATCAAGAGAGTTTTATCCTGTTTTGTTTTATATTTACTAGGTAAGGTTTAATGGAAGATGACTGATTTTATTTACTTAGGCTTTACGTAAGCCAAGTGTACTTAGTGAGGGGTAAAAATGATGATCCTTATTTATTAGAATGACAATATTTTTGTTAAGTTTCTCAACAGTTTATTATTGAAATGTTAAGTTCTAACATCTATATCAGTGTCTATGTATATATTTACATTAATAATAATTATCAATTAAATTTTCTTTACACTGAAAATAAGAACACACATCTAACACCTGACCACCTACTGTGTTCCAGAACTCCACTACAAGTTTTACATTTGTTAGCCAATCCTTGCAAAACTATGACATACATACTCCTATTTTACAGATGAGAAAAAAAGAAACCAGGAAAGGTAAACTTGCTTGCTAAAGACTACAAGCTAATAAGGCCTGACTCCTAAGTCCATGCTTTTTCCACCACATAACTGTTTTCTTAGTATGGAACTTTGTGCATAGTAAGTGTACAATAATTGTTTTATTATTAAACCAGCAAAGTATACCTCATAAGTTTTGGATGTAGTTTTGCAATGAATTGTCTTAGTTCATCCAATTCCCAAGATACCTGCTTCCTAAATTAGGGAAGCAGCCTCTCCTAACATCTAAAATTAGTTTCATCCTGTGCCTTACTTTACAGACTTCTAAGTAAGCAGCATTAGCAAATGAGCTAAGTGCATCTGAAAGTGTACGACACGAAAGGCCCAACTACAGGGAAACCATGCTTTAATACCTAAAGTATGTCTGAATTTAAAATTTTTTTTAAATTTAGTTAACTTTTAAATGTTAGTTGAAAGGAAAGTTAAAATATAAATTATTCACTCTTTCAAACTCAGTTTTAAATTTTATTTTTAACTTCCTTCCACCTCATTTATAATATTAACTTTGACACTTAACTCCCTGTTTTTGAATTTCAAGAAGTGTTTAACTTTTGGCCCCATCCACTTTTCCAGCCTCATCTGCTCATACTTTCAGCTCTAGGATTATCCAACTACTTGTGGTTTCCAGAACACACCTTGTTGTTTCATGCCTCCATACCTTTTTTTTTAATTAATTTTTATTGGAGTATAGTTGATTTACAATGTGTTAGTTTCTGCTGTACAGCAAAGTGAATCAGTTATACATAGACATATATCCACTCTTTTTTAGATTCTTTTCTCATGCCTCTGTACCTTTCGTACATGATGTTCCCTCCATCTAGAATGTGCTTTATTCCCCCTTCCCAAATTTTGCTCTTGGTGTCACCTTCTCCCAGGAACCTTCCTAATAGCTGCCTCCCTCGCCCCCAAGAGAGGGCCAGTCACTTTCTCCTCTGTGCTACCTCTCCCCTCTCACCCCCTTCACTGATGCTCCCAAGATCCTACACTATGATTGTTTAATGCAGCGTTTGCTCCTCCTGGGCTATGAGGTCGGGAAGTGTGCTACTCCCTCTTCCGATGGATCGATGGGATACACAAATCATGTATACTCAATTTGTTTTTTGAGCTCTGAACCAAGTTTTTCTAGGATGTGTTCAAATACCTGTATACATATGGTTCCCATATGGCCCTTAGTGCTCGCATGTTAAAATCTAGTCATTCCTTGAAAACACAAACCGAATTAAACAAAGTCAGGATTGTCTACTATATTAAGATTGTTCCTGATCCTGGGGTAGCAGTCAGATCAATCAGAAGAAACCCACCAGAAATGGACACAGGGACAGGGTCTCAGGAGAGAATCCAACAAAATTAAGAAGAAGAGATCCAGAGTTTTACCATGTTTTTCAGTCACATACTCTGAGCTCATTCAGACACCAAGGACACTGAACAAAGGAAGAGTCATGGAATAAAAACCAAGTTCTCTGAACTTATGGTTACTGGGGGGAAGGGTTCTGGAGGTGGGGGTATTTAGGGAGTTTGGGATTGACATGTACACACTGCTATATTTTATTTTATTTTATTTTTTACATCTTTATTGGAATATAATTGCTTTACAATGGTGTGTTAGTTTCTCCTTTTAACAAAGTGAATCAGTTATACATATACATATGTTCCCATACCTCTTTCCTCTTGCGTCTCCCTCCCTACCACCCTCCCTATCCCACCCCTCCAGGCAGTCACAAATCACCGAGCTGATCTCCCTGTGCTATGTGGCTGCTTCCCACTAGCGATCTACCTTACATTTGGTAGTGTATATATGTCCATGCCTCTCTCTCGCTTTGTCACAGCTTACCCTTCCCCCTCCCCATATCCTCAAGTCCATTCTCTAGTAGGTCTGTGTCTTTATTCCTGTCTTACCCCTAGGTTCTTCATGACATTTTTTTTCTTAAATTCCATATATATGTCTTAGCATACGGTATTTGTCTTTCTCTTTCTGACTTACTTCACTCTGTAGGACAGACTCTAGGTCTATCCACCTCATTACAAATAGCTCAATTTCGTTTCTTTCTATGAGTAATATTCCATTGTATATATGTGCCACATCTTCTTTATCCATTCATCTGATGATGGACACTTAGGTTGCTTCCATCTCCTGGCTATTGGAAATAGAGCTGCAGTGAACATTTTGGTACATGGCTCTTTCTGAATTATGCTTTTCTCAGGGTATATGCCCAGTAGTGGGATTGCTGGGTCATATGGTAGTTCTATTTGTAGTTTTTTAAGGAACCTCCATACTGTTCTCCATAGTGGCTGTACCAATTCACATTCCCACCAGCAGTGCAAGAGTGTTCCCTTTTCTCCACACCCTCTCCAGCATTTATTGTTTCTAGATTTTTTGATGATGGCCATTCTGACTGGTAGGAGATGATAGCTCATTGTAGTTTTGATTTGCATTTCTCTAATGATTAATGATGTTGAGCATTCTTTCATGTGTTTGTTGGCAGTCTGTATATCTTCTTTGGAGAAATGTCTATTTAGGTCTTCTGCCCATTTTTGGATTGGGTTGTTTGTTTTTTTGTTATTGAACTGCATGAGCTGCTTATAAATTTTGGAGGTTAATCCTTTGCCAGTTGCTTCATTTGCAAATATTTTCTCCCATTCTGGGGTTGTCTTTTCGTCTTGTTTATGGTTTCCTTTGCTGTGCAAAAGCTTTGAAGTTTCATTAGGTCCCATTTGTGTATTTTTGTTTTTATTTCTATTTCTCTAGGAGGTGGGTCAAAAAAGATCTTGCTGTGATTTATGTCATAGAGTGTTCTGCCTAAGTTTTCCTCTAAGAGTTTGATAGTTTCTGGCCTTATATTTAGGTCTTTAATCCATTTTGAGCTTATTTTTGTGTATGGTGTTAGAGAGTGTTCTAATCTCATACTTTTACATGTACCTGTCCAATTTTCCCAGCACCATTTATTGAAGAGGCTGTCCTTTCTCCACTGTACATTCTTGCCTCCTTTATCAAAGATAAGGTGACCATA
The DNA here is from genome assembly GCF_011762595.2 of Tursiops truncatus. NCBI lineage: Eukaryota > Metazoa > Chordata > Mammalia > Artiodactyla > Delphinidae > Tursiops > Tursiops truncatus. The sequence goes on from NC_047034.1 coordinate 128,118,572, forward strand.
TGTCCGTGGGTTTATCTCTGGGCTTTCTATCCTGTTCCATTGATCTATCTTTCTGTTTTTGTGCCAGTACCATACTGTCTTGATTACTGTAGCTTTGTAGTATAGTCTGAAGTTAGGGAGCCTGATTCTTCCAGCTCCGTTTTTCGTTCTCAAGATTGCTTTGGCTATTCGGGGTCTTTTGTGTTTCCATACAAATTGTGAAATTTTTTGTTCTAGTTCTGTGAAAAATGCCAGTGGTAGTTTGATAAGGATTGCATTGAATCTGTAGATTGCTTTGGGTAGTAGAGTCATTTTCACAATGTTGATTCTTCCAATCCAAGAACATGGTATATCTCTCCATCTATTTGTATCAGCTTTAATTTCTTTCATCAGTGTCTTATCGTTTTCTGCATACAGGTCTTTTGTCTCCTTAGGTAGGTTTATTCCTAGATATTTTATTCTTTGTGTTGCAATGGTAAATGGGAGTGTTTTCTTGATTTCACTTTCAGATTTTTCATCATTAGTGTATAGGAATGCCAGAGATTTCTGTGCATTAATTTTGTGTCCTGCTACTTTACCAAATTCATTGATTAGCTCTAGTAGTTTTCTGGTAGCATCTTTAGGATTCTCTATGTATAGTATGATGTCATCTGCAAACAGTGACAGCTTTACTTCTTCTTTCCCGATATGGATTCCTTTTATTTCCTTTTCTTCTCTGATTGCTGTGGCTACACACTGCTATATTTTAAATGGATAACCAACAAGAACCTACTGTACAGCACAAGGAACTCTGCTCAATATCATGTAATAACCTAAATGGGAAAAGAATTTGAAAAAGAATAGCTACATCTATATGTATAACTGAATCACTCTGCTGTACACCTGAAACTAACATATTGTTAATCAACTATACTCCAATATACAATAAAAAGTCTAAAAAAAAAAGTTCTTATACTGTGATTTAAACCAAAGATGACCCTCACAAAGACTTAACATTCTGTTAAATTCTGTTAAATTTCTCAGCAGTTTATTATTGAAATGCTAAGTTCTAATATCTGTATTGGTGTCTGTACATATACATATCTTTTTCATTTTCATATTCATTCCTATACATATGAGCGCGTCAAGAAGGATGAGCCTGGTGAGGCACCAAAGATTACAATTGTTCAGTCCATGCTTAGCAGGCATGAACACTGCCACTGTACCCAATAAATTTCCATCAAGTCTATGACACTCCATTCTTTAGCAGTCACTCCAATTGCTTCAAACCTTCTGTCCAAGGTATGACAGTATACATATTGCCTTAACGGTGATCGAAGATACAAATGTTATCTGACAATATTTTTCAGGACTAAACATCTGAAGGTACTCTTACTGTATAACAGAGAACTAAATTAAATACCCTGTGATAAACCATAATGGAAAAGAATATAAAAAAAAGAATGTCTATATGTGTATAACTGAGTCACGTTACTGTACAGCTGAAATTGTAAATCAACTATACTTCAATAAAAAAAAACACATCTGAAGGTAAATGAGTAAAATAATCTATCACCCTCTTAAATGCACACATGCACACGCACGCACGCACACACACACGAGAAGAAAGCCTGATTCTTTTTTTCCAAAGAGAATATCTTCAGTGACCTTCCAAACAAACCTATTATACATTTTATTTTTGAAACATACCCTACATTCACAAGGGCAACAGAAAAAAAATTGCCCTTGGCATTTCTTAAAAGATGTGATTCAGAAGACACGGGATTGTCAGCTTTTTTTTCTGTAGGCATATGTTGCCCAGTGGGATGTAAAACCATTCAGAGGTCTGATTCAGAAAGAAAAATATGAAGGGGATAAGGTCAGAGCAGTTATGTACAGTTCAGTATGGTAAAACACATTTGCAAAATCAGGACAAGATACTGTAGCTCCACCATCTGTAGTCTGGTTTCCCAGCATCCACCTTTTACTTGGATACCAAGGGCTCTGAATGAGCATGTATCCCGGAATATCTTAGGTCTGAGATCATTCACCTCTCAGGGAAAACAAACACATACAAACACGGCACACCCTGAAGTGGCTCTGACTTGTGCTAAAAATAAATAAATAAATCCCAGAATTACCCACAGAAGGCACCAGCTAGTGCTCAGAATGAATCAAATGGAATATACAACCATGGACTGAATGATGACTCTCCTTGTAAAGTTATCTTTATCTCCAGTGAAAAGGCTTAAATTATATTCCACTTATAATTCCAAAATTTAAGATTGCTTTCTGTCAAACCGAACTTTGACAACAAATTTAAATATTTAGATGACACCTAAAGTCACCTGGCAGACAATTCTGTTACATCTTGAGATAAATTGGGACTGAGCCTGAGAACTTGCAGGTTACTGTTTAAATGCACAGGTTTCGGCAACCAAGTTTAGAAACAAAAGAAAAATCTACTACCTAATACACCTCCCTACGGGCCCCATCTCACTGCCAGCTGCTTTTTAAAAAGTGAAGAATTTGTATTTGAGCTGGTTATTTATAAGAGCTGGTTATTGTTCCCTAGTTACTTCACCTTAAGATCACCTAGTAAGCAGTAAACACCCTCTTTAAAAAACAAAAAAAACCCAAAACCATCATAGCAAAATTAGAAGGCTTGTGCATGACATTCCTCTGGTTGAATATTTGTCTTAAAAATTAAAATTATTTTCAGAAAACCGCTGTCACACATTAAACGTCTAAAGAAATTAAAGAAAGAAAAAAAGAGGGGAAAAACCACACTTATATACACATATTAACACATAAAGGAGTGTTTCTTATCCAACTAAAAAGCACACTGTGAAGGCAAGGCGGTGCTGAACTGTTTTTAGCAAGGACATAGCTGACCAAACCACAGAGCACTCACCAAGCCCATCCACTGCTACCCCTGGCGTCCCCTTGGTTTGCATCCATGCTACGTGTTTCCACCCACCATTTGCAGGATGCCTGTTTACAGCCATATGGACCAAGACGATGAGTCATCTATCATCCAGAATTCTTTTCTTGACCTTTCCACATGCAATCACCTTTAGCACGCTCCATAGGCACGTCCTCCGCAGAACACGTGCCCTGGAACATAAGGAGTTTCAAACTGAACACAGAACTTAGCATTCTTGATGGTCCTCACTTTGCCAAATGGATTTATTCCAGAGCTTTAAAGAAAAATCACAACCGAAACCATGACCAGATGTGTTTAGAAAGATACAAACTAAATCAGTTAGGAGACTGACGTCCTTTACTAAAAACAGGCCTATGAGGTAAAAGAACTTCAGTTACTCATCGAGAGGAAGTCATAGCAAAACAAAGCAGTGAAAAGATACATAAAACATTTCACATCTGAAGCTGACTTTTCCAACTTCACGTGGCTGAATATTTTTAAACTATTTTTGAACTTAACACTTCATGTAGTAAACTAAAAACAAAAATTCATGACCTGGACCTTATGTACAACAAATCACAAAATCTCATATAGCACTTACTATATGGCAAATATAAGCACTTTCCGGACATTCACTTACTTCATCCTTTTTGTAATCTCTGTTTTCCATGAGGAAAACAACGCAGAGACCTATGGGTAACTTGCCCAAGGGCACTGACAATGGCAGAGCTGGGATTCAAAGGGGGTAGTCTGGTTCTAACTGGGATCAGTGGTTATTATACTAACCACCTTCCCAAAGGAGTTTAACATAGATGATCCTTTTTTAAAACAGTTAAGTTTACTTAAAACTACACAAGTTTATTTTATAAGGTGAGAAGCCTTACAATTAAAGAATTTAAACTAGAGAAATTACTGTTAGGTGGTGGCAGAGCTAAAGTTTATCAGTCCCGGCAAACACTCACATAAGAAGAAGTAGTGGGAGCCTAACTTTTTTGAGTTAAATATTCAGTCTGGAGAAATTACCATAGCTGGAGAAGTGTAGGGAAGGTGATGACAGCCAAGAAACTCCAAAAGCTGGGAAGGCGATCAAAGAAAACCCCAGGGCTACAGTGCCTAACATCAGTCACACTCCTGTCAATTCTTCCTCCTCAATGCAGTCTTTCAGGAATGGTGCCTCCTCGCCATCTCACTGCTGGTGCTTAAATTCAGGCCTTCAGCATCTCTTGGCCCAATTGTGCCAACAATCTCTTACTCAGCTTTAGTCACCACCTCCTCCCCTACCCCAGCATCTAATAGCTCTGCTGCTAACAGAATAGTCTTTCTGAAACACAAATACATCTGATTATGTTATTCCCCTTTTTAACTCTTCAGTGGTCCCTATAGCCAAAAATTTCCAGTTCCACCATCTCTGCATAGAATCAAAGTCCATCACCCCAGGATTTCCCCTGTCTCTCTGTTTGCAGGCCCAGGAAAACACTAGGCTAAGTCATTCCTCTCTTACCCAGTTCACATTGCGCCTCTGCTGAAAAAATCCTTCTTCCCAACCCCCATTAGTCAACCTGCAGGACATGTCTCTAGTCATCTCTTTTTCCATAAAGTTGTTCCACTCCTGCCTCCCACCAATAGAACCGACAACTTTCTCCTTTGTGTCTTCAGTGTACCACATGTATATGATTTTATTATACTGTCCATTTTTTACACACCTGACTCCCCTACTGTAATATAAGTCCCGTAAGAATACAGAAAGTGTCTTGTCATTTTATCAGCAGCACCTGATAGTGCCTAACACACAGTAGGAGCTTTATTCATTACTGCCTGATAAACACATGCCTTCCACAGGCCATTATAGCCTTTCTCTTGACAAAAGTTTTCAGTTCAGTCTCAGTCCCATGAGAACATAGGTCCTGATTTTTTTTAATGGAAGGCATTCTAGAAAGATATGATCTACTCTATAGTCAACTTTTCAGAACACCTCCAAAGTGAAGAATAAATGTTGAATAGTATAGTTCACAAAGAATGGACCATAGAACAAATCCCAGAGGTTATAGGTAGGGTAGGAGATTCTATGGTCATATACATTCAGAACGCCTTGTGACATTTCCTTCTATGAAGAGTTAAATCACATTATCATATTAAAGGTTCATTAAAGTCCTAAGAAATTGGTTAACTTTGGACTTACTAACTTTGGATAGGCAAGTGAACCTTCCTTTGCTTCTGTTTTCTCATCAATAAATGGAAATAACAGTCTCTACCTTGATATTGTAGGAATTGAATGAGATAATAAATATCAAATGTTCAGAACAATACCTGGCATACAGTAAGTGCTCAGTAAATTCAAGCAACATTTAACATTTAAATTGACATTTTCTTTTTTTTTTTTTTTTTTTTTGGCGGTACGCGGGCCTCTCACTCTTGTGGCCTCTCCCGTTGCAGAGCACAGGCTCCGGACGCGCAGGCTCAGCAGCCATGGCTCACGGGCCCAGCTGCCCCGCGGCATGTGGGATCTTCCCGGACCGGGGCACGAACCCGTGTCCCCTGCATCGGCAGGCAGACTCTCAACCACTGCGCCACCAGGGAAGCCCTAAATTGACATTTTCTAAACACATTTAACTACAAAGTCTGTTTTTTGTCTAGCCATTACTAACACTGCACACTATACACTTTGAGAAACACCAATATAGAATAAATACTCTACCACAAGTTGGTCATTATGGCGATTTACGGCTCCAGACGTTAGGAGAAATATAGGCAATCTGATAGTTAAAATGTAGGACAATTCACTCTGGCTTCTCTGTGGCTGGCAAACATCAAAGTTTCAGCTGTCGCAACTTGCTGAGATAGGAAAAAGTGCATTGTGCGAACTGAAGGAAAACTACTCTGCAATGGAAAGAAGTTTCTTATATATAAATCTCACTACCCTTTCTGTACCTAGAAAGCAGTATATTCATCAAGTTCTTATTTTCATTGCCAAGGAATCCTGCTATTAAAGAGTAAGACAAATAATCCATCCAGTCCATTTTTTCCCTTTAATAAATGAAAAGATTTATACTGGTAACACTTAAAAGTAGATGATTCTTAATTCCAGCTTCCTCGAGTACAAAACTGTGCAGTATTGTGTGTGTGAGCATCTGTATGCATCTTCCTGGGTTAAGTACCATAGGAGTGACTGAGTTTTTTTTAACCATTTTTATAAAATTGAAGTATAGTTAATTTACAATGTTGTGTTAGTTTCAAGCATACAGCAAAGTGATTCAGTTATATGTATAATTGAATATATATACTTTTCATATTCTTTTCCATTATAGGTTAATACAAGATATTGAATATAGTTCTCTGTGCTATACAGTAGGTCCACGTTGTTTACGTATTTTACATATAGTAGTGTGTATATGTTAATCCCAAACTCCTAATTTATCTCCTCCCCACTGCTATCCCCTTTGGTAACCATAAGTTTGTTTTCTATGTCTGTGGGTCTATTTCTGTTTTGTAAGTAAGTTGATTTTGTATCATTTTTTTAGTCCTACATATAAGTGGTATCACATGATATTTGTCTGAGTTTTTTAAAAAAAATCAGGCCTATGTATCATTTAAATATTAAAAATCAAACAATAGGAATGGGTAGTATATACAGTGAAAGGTAAATCTCTCTCCCAACCCTAATCTTTACCCAGAGCCAACCACTAGTATCAGTTTTTTATAACCTTCCAAAGACAGCGTATGTATGTGTTTGTAAGTATATATAGTAATATTATACTGTCACTCCATTTTTATGGAGATAATAGTATATGATATTAACTACACTGCAACTAGCTTTTTTCACTCAGCAGTTTACCTTAGAGCTCTATCCATATCAACACAGAGGTACAGATTATTTGGTTAATGGACATACCAAAATTTAAGGCAACCCTATGATAGATAGATAGGTTGTTACCAGTGTCTTGCTATTTACAAATAACACTGAAAACAAGCATCCTTTAACATACATCTTTAGGCAAGAAATCAAGCAGGGAATTGCTGAATCAAAAAATATAAAGACTGCTAAACTGCCCTCCAAAGGTTGCCCATTTTATCCTCTCAAGAATACTTACTTCCTATACTCTTATGGTTTTCAGATTTTCTATCTTTTTTAATCTGACAGGTAAAAAATGATAACTAATGCTTTTAATTTATGTGGCCTATTTTGAATGAAAGAACCTCTGATTTAAGATGAGTCATACTTATGACAACTTAGTCATGGAAACAAAGGCACGATCAAAACTGGAACAATAACAGGAATTCAGTGAAGGTTTGCTTCAAGCTGACGGCTCTAGGGATGGTGGTCTGCAGACAGAGGAATTAAAAGGTTTCACCACGTGAGGTTTCTATCACGTTGCCAAACTGGAGTATGTCTAAATAGATGACTGAACGTTTAGGGGAAAAGGGCATTTTGCAACCTGTAAGAAATACGGGAGTGTGCAAGGAGACAATGACCCACTATTGGCAGAGGTCCAGCGGACCCACACGTTCAACTCACCATCCAGTAGCCAGTGCTGGCCGCGCCTGTTCTCCAGCTCTGACAGCATGAGGCGTGTGATCACGTGATCTGGAACCAAAAGACTTTTCTCTATGTACTGCTTTGCCATATCACCAACTTCTATTAAAGACAGGAAAAAGACACTCTCAAAAAAGAAGCTTCAAAAAAAAAAAAACTTACAAACTCTTTTCTGACAGTTTTGCCTTCTTTCTCATTCCTCCCTGATGGCACGGGGAAGCTGAGAGGCACAACCACTCCTTAGAGACCAAAGGAAAAATTTTCCACTGCTCTTCTAGAAAGAATGCTGGATGACACAAACATCAACCGGTTTATTTCTTTTCATGAGCCTCAGGATAAGCAGATGGCACCTTGCTGACGCAGTTGTAGAAGCAACGCAGTGTTATTAGTGGAATGCCAAGTTCATAAAAAGATGTGAATTTTAAAATTTTTTTCAAAGAAAAAAATGCTCATATCATAATTTAAAATAACAATTTCTTATATGTGGAAATTGTAAGTTGGGTTCAGGAGAACAAATTAGCAGTTTAAATCTGCTAAATTTCTAGGAACTGAATTTCTTTTTTTAACCAAGATGAAGTCCTCTGCTCTCCAGGGATCTGATAATGAACCATTAAGAAACACATTCTTGACAGGCCAATTAAGTTCTTATAAAAACATATAGCAGAATTATATTACTAGGTTAGAAAGCTCAAGAATCATTTAGCCTCCACCTTCACCTAGAATTTAAGGCAGAGCCCTTCCTTCCCCAGACTGAGCCTATACTCCCAACTCTGACTTCAACACTGAAACGTGGGCGGTGAAGAGTTCCCATCACTGGACAAGGATCTCAAAATTAGGCCCAATGATGTGGATTCGGTAACGTGCAAGAAACAGAACATATATGTGGCTAAACATGAATGTGAACAAAACACATTCATTCAACAAGGATTTGTTGACTGCATACGATTTAACAGGTAATATTCGACAAATGTAACAGTGACTAAAAGTTGCAGTTACTGATCTCTAAGCAGTATTACTTTCCTTAAGCGCAACAGTAACAATCTTAACCGAGAGTACATATTATCCCAGGCACTTACACGTGTTATTTCATTGATTCCTAAGATCCTCAACTTTAGACAGGAGGTAATACCCATATTTTTTAATGACAGTTTTACTGAGATATAATTCACACACCACAACATTCACCATCTTAAAGTGTACAATTCAGTGGTTTTTTAATGCTTCCTCAGCGTTGTGTAACCATCACCACTACCGAATTTCAGAACATTTATATGACCCCAGAAAGAAACCTTGTACCTATTAGCAGTCATTCCCCATTTCCTCCTCCCTCTAGGCCCTGGCTTCTACTAACCCACTTTTTGTCTATAGATTTGCCTACTCTGCACATTTCACATAAATGGAAGCACACTATGTGGTTTTTTGTGTCTGGTTCCTTTACTTAGCATAATGTTTTCAAGATGCATCCATGTTGTACCACCTACAGTACTTCATTCATTTTCATGGCTTAATATTATGATTCCATTGTATGGACATATCATATTTCTTTTCACTCTTTGGATATTCTGAATAATGCTGCAGTGTACAAGTTTTTGTGTGAATGCATGCTTTCAGTTCTCTTCAGTAATACCTGTAAGGTATATATGTTTTATATCTGAAAAATCACTGTCAGACAGAACGCTCAGAGTAACTGACAAGCTTGGTGTTTGCTCTGCAATGGTCAGGCCAGCCCCAGAGCCCTGTTCTTAGTCTCATCCACCAAACTTTAAGGTACATATAAACAACAAATACACATCTTCCAAGGTGAGAGACCAAGACGTGAACTGCCTCCAAATATCCCATGAGGAAACAGTAATGAGTAGGAATTGTCTTGTTTGGAAAAGAGAAGAACCAGAGAAGGCCATGACAACAACTTACCCATAACCTGATACTTGGCCCATGGAAAAGGCATTAATTTATTTAATCCTCAGGGCTTAGAATTAGGACTAGTAGTAGGAATTATAAATGGACAGGAAAAGTTGTCTAAGGAAATGTTTGAATGGAGACTGCCCAGGAAGGGATATTATAGAGAGATTTTGAAAACTGGATTGGGGATTGGGCTTAATTCATGTTTTAGGTCCCTTCAGATGGAGGATTTATGGTATTAGGATATATCTGAATTCAGTAATTTAATGGAGAACAGTATCAAAAATGATACGTCTAAGGCCTCTGATTATCTCCTGACTCTCCTACATGGCTTCCACTGACACCTCTGACACGTATCCTGTACAAACTCAACATTCCCCTCCCACTCTGCTCTTAACCTAGTGTTTCCTGCCTCCTCAGTAATGGAGTCCTGCATTATCCGCAGTTTTCTTGGATTAAGTTACCCAAGGTCAACCACGGTCTGAAAATATTAAATGGAAAATTCCAGAAATAAGGAACTCGTAAGTTTTAAATCGGGTGCCGTTCCGAGCAGCATGATGAAATCTCTTGCCGTCCTACTCCATACAGCCTGGGATGTGAATCATCCCTTGGTCCAGAGTATCCCACCTGTTAGTCACTTAGTAGCTGTCTTGGTTATCAGATCAACTGTCTCAGTACCTTCAAGTGACCATATTTTACATAATAATGACACAAAGTGCAAGAAGAGTGATGTTGGCCATTTGGGTGTGCTAAAGAGAAGCTGTAAAGTGCTTCGTTTAAGTGAAAAGGTAAAAGTTCGACTTAAGGAGGAACGAAAAACATTGTATGCTGAGGCTGCTAAGGTATATGGTAAGAACAAATCTATCCGTGAAATTGCGAAGAAGGAAAAAGAAATTCATGCCAGTTTTGCTGCTGAACCTCAAACTGCGGAAGTTATGAACACAGTGCATGATAAGGGCTTAGTTAAGATGAAAAATGCATTAAATTTGTACAATAAGATACTCTGAGACCACATTCACGTAACTTTTAGTACAGTATATTGTTATAATTGTTCTATTTTATTTTTTATTTATTTATTTTTTTAACATCTTTATTGGGGTATAATTGCTTTACAATGGTGGGTTAGTTTCTGCTTTATAACAAAGTGAATCAGTTATACATATACATATGTTCCCATATCTTTTCCCTCTTGCGTCTCCCTCCCTCCCACCCTCCCTATCCCACCCCCACAGGTGGCCACAAAGCACCAAGCTGATCTCCCTGTGCTATGCGGCTGCTTCCCACTAGCTATCTACCTTACGTTTGGTAGTGTATATATGTCCATGCCTCTCTCTCGCTTTGTCACAGCTCACCCTTCCCCTTCCCCATATCCTCAAGTCCGTTCTCTAGTAGGTCTGTGTCTTTATTCCTGTCTTACCCCTAGGTTCTTCATGACATTTTTTTTTCTTAAATTCCATATATATGTCTTAGCATACGGTATTTGTCTTTCTCTTTCTGACTTACTTCACTCTGTATGACAGACTCTAGGTCTATCCACCTCATTACAAATAGCTCAATTTCATTTCTTTCTATGGCTGAGTAATATTCCATTGTATATATGTGCCACATCTTCTTTATCCATTCATCCAATGATGGGCACTTAGGTTGTTTCCATCTCTGGGCTATTGTAAATAGAGCTGCAATGAACATTTTGGTAATTTGTTCTATTTTATTAATTATTGTTGTTAATCTCTTTCTTTACCTAATTTATAAATTACTTTACCATAAAATTACTTTATCGAAATTACTTTATCCTAGGTATGTATGTATAGAGAAAAACATACTATATATATATATACATATATATATGTATATATATAGGGTTCAGTACTCTCTGTAGTTTCAGGCATCAACTGGGGGCCTTGGAACCTATTCCCCATGAATAAGGGGATGTCACCTAAGGTTAAGCACAGTTGTCTTGATTTTCTTGATTTTTCCCATTCTTTTGTATCTAACTGAACATGAAGATTTTGAAATTCTACTTCCACAGTGTCTCTCATATCCAAGACAACTGATCAAAACATAATAGTGCAACAGTAACAATTGGTCAACAAATTTGAGCAAGCTGTGGGGATGCTGCAGAACAGGCTATGTCGTTGTGAGGAGAGAGAAGGGCAGCGATGGCCCTGGACCACCCTGGTGGTTAACAGGAGCGCATGGCTTCTCAGAAAGCTGAGCCAAAGGAAGGCAGCAGCTAGATACACTCCAAAACCTAATTTAGAAATCTTTATAGGTTGAAGAGGAGACAATTGGTCAGAGAACCAACAGACTGATAAACCATCTCATAGCTAAGATCAAAGTGGGTCCTTTACCCATACCAATCATTGACCATCTACAAAATCAAAAGATTGCTTCTGGGGTGTTCCACGTATCAGTCAACCAAAAGAATAAATAATTAGACTACCTAAACAGCCAATTCTCAATTCTTAGCTTACCTGGCTTGTCAGTAGCATGCGAGATGGCTCCTTTGCAATAAGTACAGCAGCTAGAGTGATCCTTTTAAAATGCAAGCCCATCATAACCCTCCAATGACTTCCCATCTCATTGAAAGTATAAGCCAAGTCCTCACCTTGGTCTCCAAGGCCCTGTGTGATTAGGCCCTAGTTCTCTGACCCCATCTCCTACTTCTCTCCTCATTGCCCATCCTATTCCAGACACAACAGCCTCCTTGCACTTTCCTGAAGATCATAAGCATGTGCCCTCGCCAGGACCTTTGCATTTGTTCTTTCCTCCGCAGGGAACGCTCTGTCCTCCAGAATTTCACATGGGTCAAGCTCTCATTGCATCCAGATCTCTGATTAAGTATCACCTCAAAATGGGCTTCTTGGGGCTTCCCTGGTGGCACAGTGGTTAAGAGTCCGCCTGCCGATGTAGGGGACACAGGTTCGTGCCCCGGTCTGGGAGGATCCCACATGCCGCGGAGCGGCTGGGCCCGTGAGCCATGGCCGCTGAGCCTGCGCTCCGCAACGGGAGAGGCCACAACACTGAGAGAACCGCGTACCGCAAAAAAAAAAAAAAAAAAAAAAAAAAGTGTATGCTCTGGGACTTCCCTGGTGGTCCAGTGGTAAAGAATCTGCCTTCCAATGCAGGGGATGCAGGTTCGATCCCTGGTCGGGGAACTAAGATCCCACGTGACACGGGGCCACTAAGCCCACGCACCACAACTACTGAGCTCGCACGCCTCAACAAGCGAGCCTGCGTGCCACAAACTACAGAGCCCACGTGCCGCAACTAGAGAGAGAACACCCGCACACCGCAGCTAAAGAGAAGCCCCTGAGCCGCAACGAAGACCCAAAGCAGCCAAAAAAAACTATAATAATAATAAAATAAAATAAATAAAATTTAAAAAGAAGGGACCTGAGATAAATTTATAACGTATTTATTGTAAAATAATGCAAAATCTTGAAACTATAAAGACTAATCCTATTTGTTCTTTGTTCCTTTGGACATCATCAGACTAAGATGCCCAACAGGTTCAGGTCACTGACCACATCTCTCTCCTGATTTCACATGAACTACACCTGTCTTCAAAACCTTTCCTCTGCCATTCAGTCTCAGGGTAAAAAATTTAGCTCATCATGGGGTCAATTATTATTTGTGTTTTAACCAAAGGAAATTGCAGCAAAAAATTATTTAAATCCGTGATCTATATAATCAGTTACTCCCTACATCAAAAGGATGTTAACAGTAAAAAAATTTCTTTTTCTTTTTAGATTTGAGCCCAAATTTATGTAAAGTACAAATGTTTATCTCTTTACCACTAATTCTGAGATTAAAATGAAAGAATTTGTAATGTGATTTCTTTTTTTCTATCGAGATATGACTCACATATAACATTACATCGGTTTCAGGCCTACAACATAATGATTTGATGTTCACATATATTTTGAAATGATCACCACCATCAGTCTAGTTAACATCTGTCATCATACATAGTTACAAACTTCTTTTTTTTCTTTCGGCTGCACCACACAGCATGTGGGATTTTAGTTCCCTGACGAATGGATCGAACCCACACCCCCTGCAGTGGAAGCACGGAGTCTTAACCACTGGATGGCCAGGGAAGTCCCTAAACGTTTTTTCTTATGATGAGAACTTTTAAGATATATTCTCTTAGCAACATTCAAATACGTAATACAGTATTATTAATTATAGCCGCCATGTTACACATGACATCCCAGGACTCTTATAACTGAAGTTTGTACCTTTTGATCCCCCAAAGCCCCCGCCTCTGGCGACCACCAATCTGTTGACCACCAATCTGTTCTCCATATCTATGAGCTCAAGGTTTTTTTGTTTTGTTTTGTGTGTTTTTTAGATTCCACATAAGTGAGATCATACAGTTTATTTGCTCGTGATATCTGCATTTTTATCAAGGGACAATACCCTTTCAAAACTACTGTTAACGGCTTCATAATGAGGCAAAGAGCCAATAGGCTACAATAAATTACCACCAGGCTGGGAATCTGGAGTCTTGATCTGAAGTTTGCCTCCAAGTCTCTGCCCACAGGACTGAACACATCAATGTCCTTCACTTATCGCGGCCTCAAGTTTCCTCATCTGCGCGAGGGAGGTGGGCTCTTCCTCTGCCATCCCAGAGGTGGAATTTCAATTTCCCGTACCTGGCTTTTGGCTTAGAGGGCTGGCTCCTCAGTACGCCTGAAACCACAGCAGGATCCTTTCCACCACCAAGACTCTACCTCTGAGGTGAGGACAGGGACCCCAGAGACTGAGAGTCTCCCTGCCTTCATGGGCAGCTAAGGCGCTGATCATTACGCCCATTCTAGATGTGAGGAGTGGCGTCCGGACCAGAACTCGGGCGTGACAATCTGCCTGGGAATAAGGGCCAATGCTCTGTTTGGCCTCTTTGCTTTTTTTCCTCTCTAGCCAGACTGGATATTTGCATTCACTTAGTCTAATTTTGTACCCTGGGTCCAGAAATATGTTGGCCGTGGGTGTGTTTCTGTAATAGCCAAGATAAAAATATGCATGGACAGAAACCATGACTCTGGATAGGGTAGGGGCTAGCATTACTGAGAAAGAAGGTGATCCAATATCTAAGCACAAGGAATACCCTTAAGCCTTCTCATCCCACTAGCAGGTCAATTATGTGACCGCCCCCCCCCCCACACACACAGATTCAAAGAATCAAATGGTACAGTAACTTCATTTTAAGACTTTAAATAAATCGTGAAAAGTAAAAGATACTGGAATTTCATTAAGCCAAAAAAAAATCTGGATGTCCTACGTCGGGAATATTTTCTTGGCCTAGAATAGGAACACATGCATTTATAGACACACCATGAACATCTGGAGAAGGACCACACGCTGCCTTATGTAAGCAGCAAAGGAGAAAAAGAAGATTGGGGTGAAGGCAACAGAATCTGGGCAAGGGAACAAATGGGGAAAGGCAAGTAATAGTAATCCACAAGGTTTACCAAAATCAAAGATGAGTTTTAGACCCAGAGCATTTAACCATCTCCTCAAGCTCAAGTTCTGCAAGTCTGCCTTGGCATCCACCACACCAGGTACTTTCAGCTCCAAGGGGTGGGATCATACTTCAAATCTTACAAGCTCTCTAGATTTTCTCAACTCCCCTGTGACCTTATCACAACCCAACTACTAGCCCCATTCAGAGGACAGGGAGGAATTTCACTTTTAAAGCAACAAAAAAGGAACTCCTTCCCATTGCAGAAGATCCCGGGTGTGGAATCTGGCTGTACCAGGCGTCTTGTCGGCTGCCTCTCTGGGCAGGATCTTGGCTGCAGATCTGTACAAGGGAAGCTGCTGTTTCCTCCAGTGCCATCTGCTCACACAGAATGGATTGCTACTGCTGCCCATGGGGGACTTTTTTTTCTCTCTCTCTCTGCCTCCCTCCCTTTTCCCTCCCTTTGTCATAGCTTTCCGGCAATATTCTGGTCAAGCACTACTCCAAGAACACCGAAGAGGTACACGTTCCCCAGCCTCCCGTGGATGGTAGGAGAGAGTCCTGCGAACAAAGGGAACGAGAAGGAGGGAAACAGCTGCCGCTCCCACTCTTTTTGCTGGGGCTCCCAGTGGGGTCACGTGGTCCACTGAGAAGGCCGACATGCAATCATCCTTTAACACCAGCAAGGACAACAACAACAACAATAATAATACCAGAGGGCAGTCATATGAAAAACAGTACGGAGGTTCTGCAAACAATCAAAAACAGAACTACCATATGATCCAGCAATTCCACCCTGGGTATTTATCCAAAGAAAATGAAAACACCAACTTGAAGAGACTTATGTAGCCCCATGTTCACTACAGTTCAATAGCCAAGATATGGAAACAACCTAAAGGTCCATAAGTAGATGAATGGATAAAGGAAAGGTGAGAGAGAAATACATACTTACATACATACATACACACACACTCATATACACACAGACACACACACACAGCGGAATATTACTCAGCCATAACAAAGAAGGAAATCTTGCCATTTGCCACATGGATAGACCTTCCGGGCATCATGCTAAGTGAAGTAAGTCAGACAGGGACTTCCCTGGTGGTCCAGTGGTTAAGAATCCATCTTCCAATAAAGGGGATGCAGGTTCGATCCCTGTTCCAGGAACTAAGATCCCACATGCCACGGGGCAACTAAGCCTGTGCGCGCAACTGCTGAACGCCAGAGCCACAACTAGAGAGCCCGCGCACCGCAACTACTGAGCCCATGTGCCACAACGGGAGAAGCCCGTGCTTTGCAACGAAGATCCCACATGCTGCAACTAAGACCCAACACAGCCAAAAATTAAATAAATAAATAAAAGTAGAGAAGGAAGTCAGAGAAAGACAAATACCATATGCTCTCTCTTATATGTGGAACCTAAAAAAAACAACAAAGAAAACCAACCAAGCTCGTGGACACAGAGAACAGACTGGTGGTTGCCAGAGGAAGGGGGTGAGGGATGTGTAAAATGGGTAACGGGGCTCAAAAGGTATAAACTTCCAGTTGTAAAATAAGTCAGTCATGGGGAATGTAATGTACAGCATGGCAGCCACAGTTGATAATACTGTACTGCATATTGAGAAGCTGTTAAGAGAGTAGATTTTAAAAGTTCTCATCACGAGAGAGATGTGAATTAACAAAATTAATTCTGTTAACTATGTGACATGTTAACGAGACTTACTGTGATCTTTTCATAAGATATACAAATATCATTATGTTGTACACCTGAAACTAATATAATGTTGTATGCCAACTATACCTCCATAAAAATAAATGAATAAAATAAAATCAGGTCAATTTAAAATAGATAGATAAGATAGACAGACAGAGAGATAGACAGACAGACAGATAGATAGAGTGTAATGGGGGAAAATACCAGAGGCAACAGTCATTAAACACTTAAGTGCTGGACCAGTGGTTGTCAAACTGCTGTCAGTATCACAATTCTGGTTTTGAAATTAAAAAGTGTTTTGTACACAAAAAGGGAGAGTATTACAAATTTTTTAAATGTATGTCATTTTATGTATTTGTATGTATATAGTTAATTGCAAGGTTCTAATTCCTACTGTTCAAAAAATGATTAAAGATGACAATTTAGGTGATACAGACAAACTTTAAACACTTCATAAAGGAGACAGTCTCCTTTCAGAGAACTGCAAAATGGGGCAGAAGGCAGGAAGCCCTTTATAGGATAAAGAATAAAGAACAAGGAAGAGACAAGAAAAAGATATCTGATTGGCTGGGGCCACATCGTCGGTCGATCTGGTTTAGGGTGAGAAGACCTAGAGCTGGCTTGGCATTTGGGGACTGGCTGACTGGATGTACCACGTTTACGGTCAAGCAGAACACTGACATGGACACGAAACTTACCTGAGTTTCGGTTTGCTGGTGTGGCACACCAAGCAGAAGCAATTCCATCTTGGGCCTAGAAATTTATTTCAACCTTATTATGGGTCACATTAAAAAAATTAAACACTGGGCCAAGCCCTACTCAAGCCACTTATATGCATTGTCTCATTTGATTTTTACAACAAGGCTAACACGTAGTACCTTTTTTTTTTTTTTTCTGGCCACGCCACACAGCATGTGGGATCTTAGTTCCCTCACCAGGGACTGAACCTGTGCCTGCTGCAGTGGAAGAGCAGAGTGCTAACCACTGGACCTCCAGGGAAGTCCCAGAGGTAGTACCATTATTATCCTTGGTTTATAGTTGAAGAAATGGAGATACGAAGTGCTTTAGCTTCCCAGGCGATGCATTCCCAGAGCCTGTATCTTACATGCCAGTAAGTGCTGGATTCCCTGGCCCTGCCTCCAAGCCTCTCTCCACTTCCTCAAGCAACTAGTCTCTTCCTCCCAATTCCTCCCAGAGTGCCATCCTTTGTTCAGCCATCTGCCCTCTCCCCTTCTGAACTGAGAACATCTCAACTGCAGGTCTGGTCTAGATGAGTGACTTAAACTAAGCCTCAGGGAGCAAAGGATGCCTTCAAGAGGTTTTCAAAGTTGAATAAGTAAACAAATAAAAATAGAATTTTTTAAAAAGGAAGGAAAGCAAAATGTAGCAAGAAAAATAAATAAATAAACCCTGACACTTGAGGGTCTGTCCTAGGCAAAGGGAAACTAAGTCTCTTTTTTTAATAAATTTATTTTTTTTGGCTGTGTTGGGTCTTTGTTGCTGCGCAGGGGCTTTCTCTAGTTGTGGTGAGCGGGGGCTACTCTTCGTTGCAGTGCGCGGGCTTCTCATTGCGGTGGCTTCTCTTGTTGTGGAGCACGGGCTCTAGGCACATGGGCTTCAGTAGTTGTGGCACGCGAGCTCAGTAGTTGCGGCGCACAGGCTTAGTTGCTCCGCAGCAATGTGGGATCTTACCTGGACCAGGGCTTGAACTCGTGTCCCCTGCATTCGCAGGCGGATTCTTAACCACTGCGCCACCAGGGAAGTCTTGGGAAACTGAGTCTTAATAATACTCTTCTCTTTCTTAGAAGTACTTGAGGGGACATAAGAAACTTTTACCTAAAATTTAATAAGATTTATAAAACACACTAAAGTTTTAAAGCCTATGTCTACACTTCATTCAGGGAAAGCAATTTAATGAGTTTTTGGCTCAGCAAAGGTAGGGCTAGGATTTATCTGTGGGGTAGACGCTGAAAACGTAAACTGCTCTGGATAAGAAAGTAACAACAGGTTTTGGATGATTGAAAGCTGGTAGATAGAAAAAGAGCAAAATTTCCAGAAGGGAGAAGAACAGGAAGGTAAACTGAACTTGAAGGTAGGAGAGGGGCAGGCAGGGCTAAAGGGGTGTGTAGGGAATGGCAGACAGGTTTTCAGACAGTGGTGTCTAATATGCCATGTCAGGACTTCCCTGGCGGTCCAGGGGTTAAGACTCCATGCTTCCACTGCAGGGGGGTCCGGGTTCGATCTCTGGTCGACTGGGGAACTAAAATCCCACAAGCTGCGTGGTGTGGCCAAAAATAATAATAATATGCCATGTCAAGATGTTGCTTATGCCAGCCTCTAACCTTCATCACCCCCAAACCTTTAATACAACCACCTTAGATTAGGAGTCCTCTGGAAGAAGAAGATTAATGTCCAACAAGGAGTGAGGAATGCAGAAGACGGCAGCCCTTATGAGACTGAAAAGCAGAAGTGAAGAATTCCAGGGAAGCGTGAAATCTGAAAAAGGAGTGATTAGAGAGTGGCCAGTACCGTAGATGGTGGAGTGAAATGCTGTGTACTGACCAAGCAGGTGATGGGAACCTGAGTCTTCCTAACTCAACAGATAATGCTGGAGGACCAGCCAAGTGCCACAGACTGTTCCCCAGGGTCGCCCCTCACCCACACCATGAGAGCACGTCTATGCCTGAGCACAGTCACTACCAGGCCGCACATCGTAATGACTCAACACTAACGACCAAGATGTGTGGTTTGCAAATCTCTTTAAAACTCAGTCCAAGCTGGCCCAGAAGCAGAAGTAATGAGGAAGAAGAGAAGAAAGCACTGGATTTCACTCTCTGACTCTGGAAGTCTTACCTCACTAACTAATCTGAAGATGAGCTGGTAAATTACCCAACAGGAAACATAAACCTCCGCCCATTAAACCAAAGGATTGCTTTCAGGCTAGGACAATGTATGCCCAGTTAGTTGCCTCTATTCCAAAAGGAGTTCCTCAATAACTGAGGATGTTTCCCTTGTAAATGAAAGGGCCACTGGTTTGCTGGCCCCTCGATGAAGCTGAATTCTACACTACACTTGAGTGTGGAATATGCACTCAGGTCTCTACATCTTCTGCTAGATATGCACATACATGCAACTGAATGCTCCACCAGATATACAATTTTAGACTCAACTTAAAACTTTCACACTTTCTCCACCCACCAAATGAAAGAAGGAAAACAAAGCAGACATATATAGCTCAGCAACTGCCACAGCTGTTCTCTAAAAACTGGTACAAAGAAGGTGACATACACTCTTTTGAGACAAGAATTTCTCATCCCTTTTTTTTTTTTTTAAATGCTAAGCCAGAAGATACCTGGAGTCTCTAAAAGTGATCAAATTCATGCAATAGAGCCACCTCGACACAGCAAAGCACCACTGTCTGGCAGCAGCCAACAAAATGAAGTTATGTTTTAACTCATTCCACTTCTCAAGTATATAACTGGATTCCACTCTTTGGAACATAAAAACAAAATGAGAAAACCTGCAGGTAAATTTAAACCTAATCAAAGCCAATGAAAACTGCTATGGTGATTATTAGTTTATTTAGTTTTACGTATTTTATGCAAAGCATCAACAACACCCACCCAGTTCACGTAACCTTTTAAGAACAACTATTTCTCTTACTTTGTGCGAAAAGCAACATTGGATAAATCTGTATAAGGAAAGAAGGAAAGACTACTGCAATAGGGTGGTGCCCAGCAGATAGCTTGCCTTGCCTATGTAACATCTGGACTGTCAAGAACATGGTTTAAAACATTCTGCAGCTTTTTTTTGCCCTTCACTGGTCACTAACTATGAAAAAGATTTGCAGGACATGTTTATAATCAGGCCTGGGGCTTCCCTTGTGGCGCAGTGGTTAAGAATCCGCCTGCCAGTGCAGGGGACAAGGGTTCCAGCCCTGGTCCAGGAAGATCCCACATGCCGCAGAGCAACTAAGCCCATGTGCCACAACTACTGAGCCTGCACTCTAGAGCCCACGAGCCACAACTACTGAGCCCGTGTGCCACAACTACTGAAGCCCACGCGCCTAGAGCCCGTGCTCCGCAACAAGAGAAGCCACCGCAATGAGAAGCTTGCACACCGCGACAGAGTAGCCCCCGCTCGCCGCAGCTAGAGAAAGCCCCTGCACAGCGACCAAGACCCAATACAGCCAAGAATAAATTAATTTAAAAAAAAGCATCAGGCCTGTATAACTAAAGGCAAACTGGAGCAGAACCAGAATTACAGAAAGACTCTATCACCATAATTCAACTTCTAGAAACACCACTTCCCAACCCCCAGTGGGGTCCTGCCTTCTGTCACTTAGAACATCTCCTACCGACTAACAGTAGTTCCAGCTCCGGCTCAGCCACCATCTGTGTTTGTCTTTCACAATCCCCACCATTGAGGAGAATCAATGTTGCAGTGCTGTTTGGTTTGGCTGGATTCCCCTAGACATAAGCTCAGTGCATGCATTTTTTATTCTCTGGGGTGTGAACTTCAGCAGTGTTTGAAGCATGACATTTGGAAACCTAAAACTGACCTTGATTACGAGATTTGGACTGGCATTCTGAGATAACGTCACAGAAATATCTAGGCTGGGGAAAGTAATCCTTCCACAAGGCTCTTAGAATGCATTTCCTCCACAAAACTAACATCCCTGCAATAACTACATAACAGACTTGCATAACTTGCATAACTGCAAACAGACTTGCATCCCTGCATAACTACAAACAGACATCAACACACAACACATTTGCCTGCAACCAGGGCACTCACCTTGGGCAAAAAATTGGAGAGGGTACAAGAGAAAACAAGCTCTAGTAACCAAGATAGATATTTTAATCCAGTGTTTTCAAATATCAAATTCAGGAAAAAGTCCATGATGAAAAACTATGAAAATTTTGAAGAGGATCCAACCCTGCACACAACTCATTCTCACTCACCTCACCCTAATCTCAGTCCTGTCGGATCTGGTCTTTATTTAAAATGTTGGCATTTGTTCATTTTACTGCATTACACTACGACTCACCTTGTTTATTGATTTTTTTTGGCACCCCTTTAAATCTTTTACTCAAGGAAAATGCCTTGCTCATCTCATCCTAGCCTCAGCCCTGCCAACTCATATTAACTTAATACGCACAAGGAAACCCTGTGAGGTAGCTCTACCATTACACAAGAAGTTTAGGGTTAGGTTAGCTACTTTACCCAAGTTCATACAGGTAGGGTGGCCAAGTCAGATTCCAAACCTA
The DNA here is from genome assembly GCF_011762595.2 of Tursiops truncatus. NCBI lineage: Eukaryota > Metazoa > Chordata > Mammalia > Artiodactyla > Delphinidae > Tursiops > Tursiops truncatus. Next base: position 128,140,346 of record NC_047034.1, read on the forward strand.
GCTATGTAGGTCAGAGCCCAAACTCTTAAAGACTACATCTCAGAGCTTTGCATCGCTAAAATATTTAGCATAAGTGAAACTGAGCAGGACCCTGTGGGGAGCTCCTGGGCACAAAAGCCTTTCCAGGTCCCCATTTCTTATTTGCAGGATAAAGGCTTCAGCCTCCTAAACCTTCCCTGAGTTCCAAAGGGCAGGTTCAAACAGCTACTAATCAGAGAAATAGGGAATGAAGAAACAAAGGAGGCACAATCAAGAAACTACAGTGCAGGGATTAAAGCAGGATCCAGGTTCCTCCTCAAGGGATATGCATAACAGTATCTTTGAGTTCTTCTGCAGGAACTAAGGCCCCACACAGGTGGAAGGTGGAGGAACGTAACTTCAGGCTGAGCTCAAGATTCTTGGAGCACCGCCCTGTTACCTCACCACCAGCCAATCAGAAGGAAGTCACACACCCTGCAGCCCTCACCCCAAATTTTGCCTATAAAAACCTTTCCCCAGGGCTTCCCTGGTGGCACAGTGGTTGAGAGTCCGCCTGCCAATGCAGGGGGCATGGGTTCGTGCCCCGGTCCAGGAGGATCCCACGTGCAGCGGGGTGGCTGGGCCCGTGAGCCATGGCCGCTGAGCCTGCGCGTCCGGAGCCTGTGCTCCGCAATGGGAGAGGCCACAACAGTGAGAGGCCTGCGTACCACAAAAAAAAAAAAAAAAACCTTTCCCCAAAAACCATCAGGAAGTTCAGGGGTTTTGGGGCACAAGCCACCCGTTCTCCACGCTTGACCCTGCAATAAAACTTTGCCTGCTCCAAACTCCGACTTCTCCGTTCATTTGGCCTCACCGTGCATCAGGCACTCCAACTCTCACTCAGTAACCTAAGTCTCTACAGTCCTGGGTTTCATAAAATAATATGTGGAAAACAATCCAAAGAAACTATAATTAATGACAATCTGGGTAAATTTAGTCATGAGTTGTTCATCGCTGATCCGTGTCCTGCAATCTTTAGACTAAGTGATTAATTCCATCTGGAATTCGTCCTGGAATCTTTCTAATTTGTCCCTAATTTTTTAGCTATTCTAACCTTCAGAAGGAGCCAAGGAAGAGAGAGGATCCCTGGACCCTCACTCAAGGACAGGACTATAGAGTTGAGTAGTCTGGAGTAGCTGGTGTCTGTACTTAGGTCTGAGATGACCCTAGTACATACCCTCAAATACTGTCAGCTTTACAAGGCTACTTGAACTACACTGTGCACTGCAGGACAATGTTCAGAAATACTCCCAAATGACATGTTCATTTAGAGTAGGATACAGAAGTAAATCTATTCTAACTGTAAGCAGATAGGTTAGAAGGTCCCGGAGAAAAAGAACTAGGAATGGCTTTCTTGACATGAGAGAACCCATTTTGGCCTAAGCCATTTTGTGATCTAAGCCTTGGCCACAATGCTTGCCCTTGAACAGGTCTCAGTAATCAATGATCTTAAGGGAACAAAGGAATGTAGGAACAGAGAAAAGGCAGTCAAACAATAGTCCAGTGATAAAGCAGAGTCCTATTTCCTCCTCGAGGGATACACAACACAATATACATATTTGAGTTTTGCAGCAACTGAAGCCCCCACCCAGGTGGAGGACAGGATGATGATGTTGACCCACTAGGCTTCAATCAACCAAGACTTAGACCTTTGCCCCAATTCTAAGCTGAATTCTCCTCTGCTCAAGCCCCTTCATGAATATGCATGTCCCCTTAGCTTAAAACTTCCCCAGTTTTGCTGTTTGGGGATGCTGCTTTCAGAAAGATCCCAAATTACTTGCTGTAAAGTAATAAGAAGTCCTTCCATCTCCCATTCTTCACCTTGGTTGTGTGTTTTGGCTTGACACCCACCAAGACATGAACCTGGCTTTCCGGTAACATAGCTACAATGATCCTGCCACATTTAGCCAGTTGTTCGGAAGGGTGGCCATTGCAGATTAAAAGGGTCGTAGTGAAATCAGGCTGCAAAAGAATCTAGAAATGGTATCATGGGGAGAATGGCTGGGGGAACTAGGGCTGTTTCTCTTGGGGGGAAAAAAAAGGCAACTTAAGTCAGGGAAGCGGTGCCTAGCAACTATTTTCAATTATCTGAAGAGCTAGTGGGTTTAATTTATGTGACACCAAAAGACTGAAGCTGGATAAGTGGATGACAGTTTCAAGGAGTTGGCTTTCATATCAGTATAAGGAAAAAAAATCTTCCAACAATTAGACCTGTCCAGCAATGAAAGAGCCTGCAAGTTGGCTGTCAGCTTCTATAGAGGGGATCTAGCGCAGAATGGCCACTTGGACAGAAGGACTTAAAATCCCTTCCAATTCTAAGATGTTAAGAAATGGAACAAATAATTAAACTAATAGTCATTGTTATGCATAGTGTTTAGTTCCTAAGAACCCCAGAAAACTGAAACAAAACTACGAGCTCAATGAAAAGGTTTTGCACTTTCATCTCAATCCAAGCTGTACCCCTGATTTTTTAAAAAAAACTAAGCCCACTGAAGTAATGCAAGTTGAAAATCAGTCTCCCTCTTGGAAAAACTAAATTATGTCCTGGGTTGGTATTTATAGTCACCATTTAAGAAAACTGGGAAACTATACTCATATATACAATCAATATTTTATAGCTCTCCTGCAAACCACATGGGTTATTTTTACCAAGATCTACAGGGGTCATGTAGGAGAAAAACTACAGAAGCAGTTGTGTTAGAATTTAGGAAAACCAAGCAAAGCAAAAGTTGAATCAGATATGTCAGCTACCCTGGATATTAAAAGACCTTGAGAAAAATCTATCCAATCAGACAAATAGGTAAAGTTAGAAAACTGTCCTTTTTAATGATGACACAACTTTTAAAAAGCTATTTTACGTTAAGGGAGTCTTCCAAAAGAGGCACACACCTAACTTTAATGTAAGTATTTTTGTTTGGACAAGAATGGAAACAAGACAAATTCAAAGGAAAACAGAAGGACTACACAATTACTAGAGGTCGAGCCCGAGGTATGCATGACTCCAAAGCCCAACTATATTTCCTCTATGCCATGGAGCCAACCTCCGTGCCAACTACTTGCTATGCCAAACCTACATGGGTACTTCCAAATGAACTTCCCTGAGAAACATCCCATCTAACAGGATGCTATTAGAATACCTTGATTAAACAAATACTTAACTGAAGTTTAAAGTCTACCTATTTGTCTGTGGATACTGTAACAACCTCTTACCTGTCTTTGGAAGTTTCACTCTAGAACCATCCAGTCCAGTTTCCAAACAGCCTGAGTGATCTATTAAAAAATGTGAATCATGTAAAGCAACTACACTCCAATAAAAACTAATTTTAAAAAAATGTGAACCAGATTGTCAATTCCATATTTAAAAACAGTGGCTTCACCTTAGATGAGGCAATGGTATCTTAGCCACAACACCAAAATCACAAGAGCAAAAGAAGAAAAGAACACAGGTAAACCGGACTTCATCAAAATTCAAAACTTTTATGCTTCCAAGGACACCATTAAGAAAGTAGGACTTCCCTGGTGGCACAGTGGTTAAGAATCGCCTGCCAATGCAGGGGACACAGGTTCGAGCCCTAGTCCCGGAAGATCCCACATGCCACAAAGCTACTAAGCCCATGCACCACAACTACTGAAGCCCACGTGCCTAGAGCCCATGCTGCGCAACAAGGGAAGCCACCACAATGAGAAGCCCGCATACCGCTATGAAGAGTAGCCCCTGCTCACCGCAACTAAGAAAGCCTGCACACAGCAACGAAGACCCAATGCAGCCAAAAAATAAATATATAAATAAATAAATTTATTTTTAAAAAAAAGAAAGTAAAAAGACAATTCACAGGGAATTCCCTGGCGGTCCAGTGATTAAGACATTTCTCCAACGAAGACAAGACATACAAATGGTCAGAAGCACAAGAAAAGATGTTCAACGTCGTTAGTCCTTAAGGAAATGCAAATCAAAACCACAATGAGACACCACTTCACACCCACAAGGGAGGCTAAAAGAAAAAAGAAAAAGACAATCACAAGCACTGATGAGGATGTGAAAACACTGGAAAACTCAATTCATAGGTGGTGGGAATATGAAATGATGCAGCTGCTTTAGAAAATAATTTGGCAGTTGCTCTAAATGTTAAACATAGTGTTACCACATGACTTAGCAATTCCACTGCTAGGTATACACCCAAGGGAGATGAAAACATATGTCCACACAAAAACGTGTATACTAAGGTTCACAGCAGGAAACAACCCAAGTGTCCATCAGCAAATGAGAGAATAAACAAAATGTGGTACAGCCATCCAACAGAGTATTATCATGCAATAAAAAGGAATGAAGTACTGATACATATCATATTACCACACAGTTGAATCTTGAAAACATGCAAAGTTAAAGAAGCCAGCTCCAAAAAAATCACATATTGTATGAGTCCATTTATACGAAACATCAAAAAAGGCACATGCATACAAACAGAAAGTGGATTAGTGATTATCAGGGCCTGGAGGGAGGGGGGAATGGGGAATGACTGCTAATGGGTACAGGGCTTCTTTCCGGGGTAATGAAAATGTTCTGAAATTAGATAGTGGTGATGGTTGCACAACTCTATAAAATATACTAAAAGGCGCTGCTTTGTGCACTCTAAAAGGAGAAACTTTACTATAAGCAAGTTATATCTCAGTAAAGCTGTTATATATAAAAAGTGAACAAAACTAACAAAAAACAACAACAACAAACCCCATCACTTCTCATCCAGTTATAATGAAGCCCAAACTCCTGGCCAGCCTGCAAGGCCCTAGGCCTACCTTTCCAGCCTCCTTTTCTGCCATCTCCTCCACACTCAACGGTGCTCCTGAGACACCTGCCTCCTCTCCTCTCCACTCATGGAAAGCTCACTCCTATATTACAGTCTTGTCACATGGTCTTCCCTCTGCCCAAGTCTACATATACCTGGCTTCCACACGCATGTTCAGAGCTCAGCTTATACATCATCTCCTCAGACAGCCCTCCTCCAACTTCACACTCCCAAGTGGTCTTCCCAGTCACTGTCACTGTACTATTACATTTTCTTCATAGTACTTATAAGGCATAAGGTGTACAAATTATCTTGATTATTTTTCCTTTGTTTGTCCCTCCTGCCCTAATAGGCTATCAAAACATCTGTTGAGCTGCACTGACGCTAATGAACGTACTATTCAGATGGTGAAAGATTGTAACTGAAGTTATGAAATAGATCATCTCACAGGGAGGTATTAATAAATGCCATGTTAGAGGTACAGATGGGGATGAGAGAAATTCCAGATTAGAAACTGACATGTAGCTGCAACAGCTGTGGAAAAGCTTCATGGAAGTGATGGGACTGAAAACAGACTGAGAAATTAATGGAAGTGTGAAAGGCATTATGGGAGAAAGGTACCTCTGCATAACACCCTCCCCGACCGTGTCCGTGACCAACACTTCACCCACATACACCCCACCGTGACTCATAGGACTATAACGTGGAACCGAGAACTTGAATCTTAAACCATAAATGCTTCAAGGGCACTTGTGCATGCCTCCCCCCACCTAACGCAGGCATAGAAACATCTGTCAAACAACTAATAAAAAAACAAGTGCAGGTACTATTCCAGAAATCTTACCATTTTGATGAGAAGCAATTTCTGCCTCCTCACAATTACACATGGTTTCTATTTCAGACCTTTTCTGGCCCTTTATTTAGGAGAAAGGAGGAAGTGGGTCCTTTTTTAGCTTTTTTTTTTAATGTTTTAAGGACAGAATGATAAGAACAAACCACATATCTCTAGGTCACCCTTAAAGCCGAATCTCAGTGGACTTGTGGAGAACTAAGCTGCAAAGGTTCCCTGCCATTCCTGTCCCAGTGTGGCATTTCTAAGACATGAAGTGGAGTTTCAGTAGTTACTGGAGTACCTGCATAGCAGCACGACATAATGGGAAGTTTAATCCCAGCCATGTGGTCCCAAGTTTGAATGCTAGCTTCTCTATTTAACTAACTGTTTAACCTAAGGTAAGTAACTCAACCTCTCTGAGGTCATTTCTTTATTTGTAAAATGATGTATTCCAACTGCCCTGTAGATGTGTGTGTAAACTAGAGAATGTGCGTACATTAGCCCCTGCAGGGCCTAGCGCATGCTTGACCCACTGCAAACGTTAGTTACAACGATCAAGTCACAAGAACTACAGTCACAAGAATTACAAAGTGCCAGGGTCACAGGTTGCTGTGATACAAAAAAGTGCTTTAGTACAGAAAATAGTTGATTTCTAGCTTCTTGGGAATTTGATGAGCAGGACTGACTTTGCATTATTTCAATACCATCAGTCTTTCTGGCTAAGGAAGGGATGCTTGCTGCTGGACCTGTCGTTTAACCAGTACAAGAACTCTTGGAACTTGGAGTGAGACTGTTAAAATATAACATCAGCCATCTAACTGGACTGCAGGAAGCTCTACAAATGAGACCTTTTGTACTATGTCTTAAAGGCCAACCTGAACTAAATACCAAGTGGTGGAGGGAAAAAGGCAGAGTAATCCAAAGCCTCTACTACCTGCTTTAAAAATATATGAATAAAAATGTGTATCTATCTAGTTAGATAAAAGACAATATGTAGTTGATATTATCTGATCCATTGTGAAAGCATACTGTCTAAAACTTTACAAGAAAAACAATTTCTGAGTCTTAAATCTTCTCACAACATGGACCACACAGAGTGCTACTGAGCAGACTAGCATAATACCATGTAACAATTTACTTGGCAATTTACTTGTTACATACCATTCAACAATTTAAGAGGCAACTCTATATGCCCTTCCCAATGGGTGGATTTATAGCTAATAGTCTAGTACCCAGTTTACTAGTTTCATGATCAGTTGCCATCACGTGAGTTCCAGGAAGCCTGAGGCAGAAGATTAAAGGTTTCCTGGTACCATATGTGTATGTATCTTTTTTTTTTTTTTTTTTTGCGGTACGCGGGCCTCTCACCGTTGTGGCCTTTCCCATTGCGGAGCACAGGCTCCGGACGCGCAGGCTCAGCGGCCATGGCTCACAGGCGCAGCCGCTCCGCGGCATGTGGGATCTTCCCGGACCGGGGCACGAACCCGTGTGCCCTGCATCGGCAGGTGGACTCTCAACCACTGCGCCACCAGGGAAGCTCTGTGTATGTATCTTAAAGGTAAGCACAAGTAATGGAAACTGGAAAAGGTGATCTGGAGCAGGTATAATAATAACCCTTTCCTTTGATGGTACGTACAGCTAAGAGATGAATGAGGTCTGAAACGATATTATACAAGGTGTGATCAAGCCACAAAAGCACACAAAAGATCCCTGTGAACCACAAACAAGCTCTAGAGGGGGAGTTCCGATTCTGTGTGGCAACAACCACCTTTCCTCACCTTGCAGATGGGCTCATTTGTCAAAACTCAGCTCAGGAGTCTCCTCCAGCTCTAAAAAGCCTTCCCAAACCCTACCCCCTCCTAAATGCCAGGTAGGCTGCCTCTTCCCTATGTCCCCAGGACCTACAAACGCTCATCTTGCTCCCTTTCACGACTTCATACTTGTTTGCCTGACTGCCTCTCCCAATAAACTTAGCAGCTCCTTCAGGGAACAGACCTTGTCTCACCTCTTTCTGTCCCATAAGCCAACACTGCTTGGCACTCACACATTTGTTGGAAGACATATTTACAGGACATGCAGCCCAGCATGCTTTGTATACTGAAAGACTATAAATAACCTACCCTCCCATCCACAGGGGACCGGTTAAACCAGCCATTCTCAAAGTATGGTCCAAGGATCCCTGAGGGTCCATGAGACCCTTCCAGGAGTCTGTGAGTTCCCCCTTTAACGACATATCTGGGTGAAGACACATAGTCTTCCAATACTTTAACCAAAACAAAATAGCACACCGCCTGAGTGAAGAACCAGATGTGAGAATCCAGCATTCTTCTATTAAGCCAAACTTAAGAGATTTGCAAATACTCATAACAAAACTACTCTTTCTCATTGCGTATGTTCTGGAAAATAGTTATGTTTTTATAGACATATGTTAACATGTAATGGGTTTATTATTGTTAGCTTTAATGAATTAGTAAATATTTTTAAATTTTCTCAGTTTTAATTTCTAATACAGTTAGTATCTATGGGGAGAACCTGTATAAAAAAAGGCTCTTTAGGGACTTCCCTGGTGGCGCAGTGGTTGAGAATCTGCCTGCTAATGCAGGGGACACGGGTTCGAGCCCTGGTCTGGGAGGATCCCACACGCCGCGGAGCAACTAGGCCCGTGAGCCACAACTACTGAGCCTGCGCGTCTGGAGCCTGTGCTCCACAACAAGAGAGGCCACGACAGTGAGAGGCCCGCGCACCGTGATAAAGAGTGGCCCCCGCTTGCCACAACTGGAGAAAGCCCTCGGACAGAAACGAAGACCCAACACAGCAAAAATAAATAAATTAATAAACTCCTACCCCCAACAACAACAAAAAATGGCTCTTTGGGGTTCTCAGTGATTTTTATATGTTAAAAGGTCCGGAGACCAAAACACCTGAGAATGGTTGGTTAAAGAAACAATGGTACAGTTGTACAATAAGAGTATGCATCCAGCCTTTTTTTTTAAAGAATGTGGTAGGTTGATAAGTGCTAGTAGAAACCAATGTCGAAGCTATACTTCAAAGTTTTAAAAAAAAGAAGGCAAAACAAAGTATATATGTGTACATGTTTTTTAAAAGAGGCACCACTATACATACATGAGATATATGTATACACAAATTCTTTGGATGAACATCCAAGAAAAGTAAAAAGGTAGGTATCCCTGAGGACAGTAACTGGGGAACCAGAGGGCAGGATGGGAGAGAGATCTTCCATTCCACTCCTAGTGTATTTGAAAATTTTACCATCTGCATGTATTACCTTTTCAAAAAATCAAGAGTGGAATAAAAATTATATTGAAATAGTACAAAGCATTAAACTCACATTAAAGAACAGACTTCAATGACATTGTAAAATATTAAATGGTACATTGTGAAATAAACAAGCAATTTTTAAAATAGTAATACATAATATATTCTTGAAAAACAGTCTGGAAGATATACTGCATATAAAAAGTATTAACAGTATTTTTTCCTCCCAGTTAGTGTGATTACAAGTTTATTGCTTCCTTATCTTTCTTGGATTTCTAAACCTTTGATAACTTAATACAAACTATTTCTAGAATCAGAAAAACAAGGAAAGAGTTTAAATACATAGGTACCGAGAATTCCCCGGTGGTACGGTGGTTAGGGCTCCACGCTTTCACTGCTGAGAGCCCGGGGTTCAATCCCTGGTTGGGGAACTAAGATGCCACAAGCCATGCGGCATGGCTGGAAAAAAAAAAAAGCCATAGGTACAAATGTATGTGTATCTATGTCTGTACTTAAATAAAATATTTAGTAAGCCAAAAATTACATGAATATAGTAGTAGTACCTATTAGATACCTTTACACCAAAACCTTGTCTGGATGTTTGTAAGCTAAGTTTAAAACTCTTGTGGGACTTCCCTGGCAGTCCAGTGGTTAAGATTTCACCTTCCAATGCAGGGGGTGCAGGTTTGATCCCTGGTCAGGGAGCTAAGTTCCCACATGCCTGGGGCCAAAAAACCAAAACATAAAACAGAAGCAATATTGTACCAAACCTCTCATTACCCTATGGTTTAAAAACGATTCTGGGGACTTCCCTGGTGGCACAGTGGTTAAGACTCTGCACTCCCAGTGCAGGAGCCTGGGTTCGATCCCTGGTCAGGGAACTAGATCCCACATGCATGCCACAACTAAAAATTTGCATGCCACAACTAAGGGGCTGGCGAGCTACAAAGAAGGGGCTGGCGAGCTGCAACTAAGGAGCCTGCGAGCCGCAATTGCCACACCTAGGACCCAGTGAAACTAAACAAATAAAATATATTTTTTAAAAAACTATTCTGATCCAGTCATTTTATTCCCAGTAACCTATCCCAAGGAGAGGATATCTGCTCAATGGTTTACATACAATGATGTTCATAAGAGCATTACGAAACAGCAAATAACCCAAGTGTTCCATACCACACTGGTTAGGCAGACTCTAGTTCAACCCTAAGGTACATCTGACACAGAGGCTCAGGCCAAAATCCTAGGACTCACTGTGCACTGTTTTGTCTCCATCACCCCTCAGAGCCAACTCATGCCTTCCAGTCAGCCCTGCCTTCATACACACCCTAAAGCCCTTCATTTCTCACCGCCACCGCCCAGTCCAAGCCACGGTCCACTCTCTTCATCCACCTGGTACCACTCTTGTCACCTCACACAGAACCCCAAGTCAACTTTTAGAAGGTCAATCCACTCGTGCTGCTGTCCTATAAAACCCTTCAATAGCTTTCCAGTGCCTTTAAAGTCCAATCTTTCCCAGGACCCTCAAGGCTCCACATGACTTCCTTCCACACCCCCCTTGCTCACCAGGCACCAATCATATTCCCTGTCTCTCTGTTCCTCAAACAAGCTGTGCTAGTCTCACCTTAGGGCCTTCAAACTTGCTGTCCCTTCTCCCTGGAACACTCCACTCCTGGATCATTATATGTTCATCCCTGCGGTTACTCACCTCCCAGAGAGGCACTCCCTAATCACACAACTTAGGATAATCACCTTAGCCTCATCACTAACTCATCACCCTTTCATTTCCTTCATAACAGGCACCTTTATCAAATACTATGCTGCTTATTCCATATGTGCTATCTCCTGTCTCCTCAATGTCCGCATCCCCTCACCTTGCTGTGGACTCTCACCTCTAAGAACAAAGGGAGGGACTTCCCTGGTGGCGCAGGGGTTAAGAATCCACCTGCCGATGCAGGGGACACAGGTTCGAGCCCTGGTCTGGGAAGATCCCACATGTCACAGAGCAACTAAGCCCGTGAGCCACAACTTCTGAGCCTGTGCTCTAGAGCCCATGAGCCACAACTTCTGAGCCTACGAGCCACAACTACTGAAGCCCGCATGCCTAGAGCCCGTGATCTGCAATAAGAGAAGCCACGACAATGAGAAGCCCGCACACTGCAATGAAGAGTAGCCCCTGCTCGCTGCAACTAGAAGAAAGCCTGCATGCAGCAACGAAGACCCAACACAGACAAAAAAAAGAAGAAAAAAAAGAACAAAGGGATATCTGAGTACTCAAAAGATACTCAAAAAAATATCTGCTGAACGGACTATAATACAGAAATTTTAAATGTTTTTGAAGAAGCGTTAAGAACACAGGAAAATGCTTACAATACATATCTAAGTGGGAGGTTATCAACTAATAGGACACCAAGTTTGTTGGGGGTAGTGGGGCAAATAAACAGAAAAGAAAAAAAGTAAAATAACTTCTGTTGGAATTTCCAAGTGTTGGGGTGGAATTGTGGGTAATTTTCACTTGCCTTTTCAGTTTCTTCCACAGCTTCACATTTTCCAAATTTTCTACAAGGCGTGACTTTGATCAGAAAAAGCTACTTTAAAAAATGACCACACCGGAAGGATGCTCAGATTCAGCTGTGAATGTGACAAAGTCAGTCTTACTGTCATGGGCCACCTTATTCAAGTCAAATAGTTCTCCCGAAGTACACATGAAAACCCTCAGACAAAGAAACCAGAAAAAGTAGGGGGATGTGGAAGTGGACCTGTAGACTGGACAGAGGCCTCCAAGCTGGTCAGACCCTTGACCTGGGCTACATTCCAAGTATCACCAAGCTAGGGGAGAAAAAAAAAGGAATATACCATACTCCAGATATTGCAGAATAAGCCAAGACTTTGTATGATCTACAAAAAGATGAACTATTTAAAGTTGTTTTAGATACATTGTTGAACATCAGTCTCTTTAATACTTCTCCAATTCTCAGAAGTTTTCATTCTTACATAAGAAAAGACACACATTTATACTTAATGAGTATAAAAAAACAAAAAACAAAAAACCCCTAAGCCCTCTGAACTAGGTCATCTTTTCAGAGGAGAGGCTCAGCCCATTGACTAATTTGAAATGCCAGTCCCATCTGCAAACCTCAGGAAGAGCTGCAGTTAATATTAAGAGCAGAAACAGGTTTGCTCTTGAACATCTTTTCTCAAGTCCAGGATGCTTCCAAATGGAAACTTTCCAATTTTCCTGCACTTGAGATAGTAGATCCAGTATAATCCTTAAAACAGGATTCTCACACCCTTCAGAAGGAAGTTTCAGTCACCCATCACTCAACAAAAGAAGGCACCACTAAATATAAATTTTAATGGAACTCACTACTGAGTGCCAGCTCAGTGTGTTCCTGTGTGTGCGCATGCACTCGCGCGCCCACACAGGCTCATGCATATGCTTGCAAACAACACACGCACACACACATAGAGAAAAGCTAATATTCTTTTTTTTTTAATAAATGTATTTCTTTTTGGCTGCTTTGGGTCTTCGTTGCTGTGCGGGCTTTCTCTAGTTGCAGTGAGCGGGGGCTACTCTTCGTTGCGGTGCGCGGGCTTCTCACTGCAGTGCCTTCTCTTGTTGAGGAGCACCAGCTCTAGGCACACAGGCTTCAGTAGCTGTGGCAGGCGCGCTCAGTAGTTGTGATGCACGGGTTTAGCTGCTCCGCGGCATGAGGGATCTTCCTGGACCAGGGCTCAAACCCATGTCCCCTGCATTGGCAGGCGGATTCTTAACCACTGCGCCACCAGGGAAGCCCCAAGGAAAGCTAATATTCTTTATGACAGACTGTAGGACCCTGCTTCTGGCAGCCTAAGAGAACTCTCCCATCTATTTACTCACTCACTTGCTAAAGAAAATGTAAGCCAAAGACTTGGGGGTGGGTCTTCAAATAAGGTATTTGATAAGTCTCAGCCTGCACTACTCCAGGCAGACTAGGCAAAGCCAACGGGTGACATCTATCATGAGGCTAATCTCAGATCCACAGTAAATACAAACTTTTACCATAAATCATAGAGCTAATTAAGCAAAATGGACTTGATCGCTAGAGGCTGTTTGATTCTTTCTGGGAAAAATGTAGATAGAATCCGTGACCCATGCCTTCATCAGACTTGTTGAACTCCTTTTATGCATTAGGCAATTTGTCAGATCCCTGTCCTTTAAGTCTCTCAGTGGAAACTGGAACATGGTAAAGGTAGAAAAAATATCACTCTAGTCCCCAGCCCCTAGAACACTGATATATATAGCAGGTACTCAGTAAGTCTCTACTGGATAAATCAGAAGGCATTTGCTGCACTGCATCATAACTGTGTGTGACTGCAGCAACAGAATCCACAGGCTAGGTGCAGAGGAAAGAGACGAATTCTGCCAGGGCAGGTGAGGGAAGACTGCCCAAAAGCAAAGAGTAGCCAGCCCTTCCCTGGAGAAGCCACCAGGGAGTGGCTGCAGGAAAACCTCGTGGACAGGAGTATGCCCCAATCCAGGCTGCAGCAGATGGCCTGAGCTACTTTCCAACTTAAATTCCTACCAAGGTTTTATTTCCTGGGGTTTTGCTGTGCTTCATCATCTCCTTCAAACCTTCAGCTATAAAGGGGTACCTACAGAGGGATCCTTGTGCTTCTCTACCAGGAAATTAGGGAAAAGCAAACAGCAGCTAACAGAAAAAATAAATGCTGTGGAATGTTTTCTTATTTACCAGGCAATGAGCCGGTAAGACTCTTAGACCTTCTGAGAGAGAAAAAATAATCTGAGAACACCCTCCAAGTCCACTAGAAACAGGCCACTTTCAAAACGAATCACTGTCCTTTATTGCTCCTCTTCTTCTTTCCCGGATAAAGCTTTTTAATTGTTCATGCATAAACTACTTGATCCCAACAGAAAAAGATAATTTAAACATTGCAGAGTCACTTCTTACTCCAGGGAGAAACACTGGGAGGGAAGTGAAAGCATTTGAAAGAGAATGGAAACTAAAATTCAGAACAAAGGAAAGTTAAAATGAACAAAATAAAGGAAAACAGCAAGTGGAAAGTTTTCAAAACCCCTAAAAAAGTGCAGAAATCAACTACTTCCCATCATATTCTTTTTAAAAATGGAAAGAGCCACTAATCCAGAACCAGGATGGATGGTGTGAAGCCCTTCATGCCAGAAGAAACAAGTTACCAAGTCAGTTGCTATAGAGAATGCAGAAAAATGGGCTCCCACCCAGCAGTTTCCTCCCCTCATTATGCCTACCACGAGAAGCCCCACCTGACCACAAAACCCTTGGGTAGAGAGCCAGCCTTCCCTCTCACAGAGTTCTCACCCCTGCCCAAACTGCATTCCAAACACGGAAGGAATAAAATGCATTTGAATGTGGTATTAAAATTAAAATAGACCCAATCGTGGTAACAATACCCACAAGAGAAAATTCCAGGTGCAGTCTGGTACACAGAACTCGGACTTGTGTATGTTGAGGGTGGGTGACAGGATTCTTGAAGATCAAAATAAAAGCTTGCTTTTTTACAACCTGCTTAAGAGATAATGCATAAAACTCCGCCTTTGAGATACATCTTAATTCCCCGCTTTCAGGCTTTCTGTTTTCCAGCACCGTCCTCCACCTACCTCACCAAACTAATCTGTGCTTCTGTAATGAAGATCCCTGGATAATTAGCCCATAATAGGCCATAACCACCTAGGACACTGATGAGAACAGAAGCCACAGTGAAGCACCCCGTCTGCAATAACAAGTTTTCATAAAGGAGTTGCTAATCGTGAGCATCTGCATCCCAGAAGGGCCATGTATATATACCTCGCAGGAGCACCACAGCTCCCTCTCGCCTTTGAACGCCAATTCATTATGAACTGGTGTGAACGTGGGGTGGGAGGAGAGGGGAGAAGGGCCGTACTGAAAGGCTAAGAGAGCAGGAGATCTATAGCCCCCAATTCACCACGCAAGCCAAAGGAGGCATTCTCAAGAAGCCATTTCCAGGGAAGCTGGATTCAAAATGTAATTTATCAGAACGAGTCTCCTTGTCTCCTAACGGCCAGGCCCCGGCTTGAAGAGGAGGGGGGAGTGAGTGGTGAGAGTTTACCTTAGAAGGCGGCAGGGAACAGACAGGCCTTTCAAAGCCACCCAGGGCTCTGCCCAGAGGTCCCAGGCGGAGCGGAGGGTCTGGAGCAGCGCGCGGCTGCGAGCCCCGCGGCGCCACAGGTTCCCCAGCGCGCGGCCCCGCCCGACTCCCACAGGTGGGCGGCGCTCGGCCCGGGGGGCTCGGGCGAGAGGAGGGGACGCTTTGGGTCACCAGGGACGCAGTAGACGGGGTAGGAGGGGGCCGAGGGACGGGGATGGCTTTGCCTTAAGGAAGCTGGGCGAGAGGGAAGCTCGGGGCTTTCAGATGCCTGGATCTCGCTCCTCAGCTGGGTGGTAACCGGCTTCTCGCCACGGCAAAAGCAGCCCGCGCGGAGAGAGGGGCCGCGTGCACCTCCCACCCTCCTCCCAACTAGCCTCGGCCTCCTCCCTGGCGCGGTTAAGCCGCACGGCAGCGGGCCACCGGCTGCATGCGCCCCGGCACGTAGGAGCCTGCACTACCACACGCGGGCGGGGGAAGGGCGCCCGGGGACCGAAGAGACCCGGCCCCTCGCCGGCCCTTTGCCTTTGCCTCCCAGCCTCACCCGATCCCGCGTCGGCTCACCCCGCCCCTCGCCTCCGCACGTCCTCACCCGTGTTGGCCTTGATGTTCTCCCGCAAGAAGTGGCCGCTGGAGAGATGCTGGAGGCCAAAGTTCTCGGCGATCCTCTGACACACGGTGCCCTTGCCCGAGCCGGGCGGCCCAAGGATGACCGCGCGCAGGAGTTTGGAAGCCATTGCCTTGGCGAGGAGGGGGAAGCCGAACTGGCAACCCGGACAGCGGCCTCGAAGAAGCCCTGGGAACTTTGCTTCTTCTGCCTCAGCCTCTGACACCCTGAGCTCGCGCGGGGACTTGCCGCCGCCCCTGCAGGGGAAGGAGAGACTTTTGAGACAACCCCTCGCCTCCGCCCCGCGCCGGGGCGGCTAGAAGGCGGAGTAAGCGCCACGCTACACCTCCCCGCCCTCCTCGCCCCACGCTGCGATTCTAGCGAACGCCCGAGCGCCCGCCCCTGGCGGGGGCAGCCGTCCGGGGCTCGGAGGTCCACCCGGACCGCCCCACCTCGATCCCTTCCTAAACCTCGCGCCCCACGCCCCGTCCGAGGAGGGAGTAGGGCATCCCCACGCCAGCCTCCCCCGAGTGGGGGGGCCGGGCTAGGCGGTGACTCTAGGCGAGCCTCCAGTCGCCCACGCCCCGGGAGAACTGGGGGCTGAGCCGCAACCCGGGTCCCCGCACGTGGGCAGCGTTTGGTCCGCGCCTCGGCCCCTCCCGGCGGCTGTCACCTCCCGGGGAGTCGCAGCGGCTGCCGCCCGCGCGGACGGCCCAGCGCCCACCTCCGCCGAGGGCTGACGGATGCGCTCTCCGCTGTAAGGAGCCGGAGTTCGGCGCCTCTACACCCGGAGCAGTCAAATAAACACACACCTCCGCCGGGACGCGGCGCTCCGCAAGGCTTCCAGCCCGGATCCCGCTGGGCGGTGCCGCCTCCGCCCGCCCCCATTCGGAGCCCCGGCCGGCCGCGCGGGACTCGCGCCTTACGTAAGCGGGGAGAACGGCTCCGCGCTAGCCGCTTGTCAGTCCGCCCGCGCCTCTCCCCGCCTCGTAGCTCCGCTCCCACCCGCCTCCCCGGCCCACTTGCTCCCCAAGACCCCGTGGGGCCCGCGGGGGCGAAGGGAGGTGGAGAAGAGGCAAGGAACAAAAACCCCCTTTTGCGGTCGCCTGGGGACCCGCTCTCCTGTGGAGAGGAAGGAAAAACACAACATGTTGAGCGCCTACTGTGCGTCAAGTTCGAGGCTAGTTGATTTCCTTCAGCAACAACCGTTCCAAGTAGGGTATGCACAAGGGAGGAGAGTAGGCTTGGAGTATGGCTATTCATTCATTGATTCATTCATTCAGCAAATGTTTTTTGAGCCCCTACTATGTGCCAGGCACTGTTTTAGTCCCTCAGCATATAGCTGCGAACCAGAGATAGAATCCTGCC
Source organism: Tursiops truncatus (assembly GCF_011762595.2). Taxonomy (NCBI): domain Eukaryota; kingdom Metazoa; phylum Chordata; class Mammalia; order Artiodactyla; family Delphinidae; genus Tursiops; species Tursiops truncatus. The sequence continues at coordinate 128,157,372 of NC_047034.1, forward strand.
CCGGTGGAAGTTACATTCCAGCGGGAATTTTTTTTTTTTTTTTTTTTTGCGGTACGCGGGCCTCTCACTGTTGTGGCCTCTCCCGTTGCGGAGCACAGGCTCCGGTCGCGCAGGCTCAGCGGCCATGGCTCACGGGCCTAGACGCTCCGCGGCATGTGGGATCCTCCTGGACCAGGGCACGAACCCGTGTCCCCTGCATCGGCAGGCGAACTCTCAACCACTGCGCCACCAGGGAAGCCCCAGCGGGAATTTTGAACTCTCATCTGCCGGACTCCAAAGCCCAGGTTCCTTGGGTTAGGAGGAAAAGGTGGGGCGGGAACGGGGGAGATCATCCAGCCCTCAGGATCTTGTAGCCGACTGGTTCCAGGACTTCAGCAGCCAGGACTTTGGCACTACGTTTACAACTCACTAAGTCCCGGTGGGTGCTATCTCCTCCCTCGCCTCCCAGGCATAACCAAATATCCCAATCCATATTCTCTGAAATCTGTTCCCACACCACACACAGCTTTCATTTCCCACTCGGATTTAGCGTGATAACCGCCTGCCCACAAGTCTCCGGCTTCCGCCAATCCATCCGTAATGCAGCTGCCAGAGATACTGCTAAAGTGCAAATCAATTTCCATTATTTCCCCACCTCAGATATTATCGTCCCTTCAACATAAAGCAAAAAATCGTCAGCAGGGGCACACAGGTGCCTTCCATACACCTTTGCATCCCACCGGCTCTGGTCCTCTGCCCTCCTTCCACAGGCCTCCAGCCTCCCGCCTTTGGGAAATCCACTGCAGGGTTCTGAGTGTGCCCAACTCGTGGCTCACAAACTCGGAGGGACAGTGTGGAGAAGTGCCTTCTCTAGACTCCTGGCTGCTCTGTCTGTGTTGGACTGGGGGTGGGGAAGCCTGATGGTATCGCAGGTCCCAGCCCTTCTCCTCCACACACTGATGGCCAGACAGCACCTGTCTCTGGCTACCTGGGAGCACACCCAGGCTGCCAACCCCAGGCCAGTGTTTGTTCCATAGGTTCATCCCCCTGTCTAAAATATCTCAGTGTTCTGTGGATCTCGGGGGGTTGTTACACTGAGCCCCTTCAGTCCTCCTGGGAACAAAGAGGGAGAAGAATTTCTGGGGGTTTGGACGTGATGACAAATCTCCACTGTTCTTCCTGCCATGTGATGTATAGTATATAGCAGATACTTTGCAGTCATTCTCAAACCTGAGCATGCATCAGAATGACTCGGAAGGCTTGTTAAAACAGAGTGCTGAGCTCCACCTCCACCGTCTCTGACTCTGTGGCTCTGAGGTGGGCATTTCTAACAAGTTCCCAGGTAGTGCTAGGGCTGCTGATCTGGAAAGCACACTGAAAACCACTGCTCTTGGGAAATGAGCATTGAGACAGGGGAGCTGTGCGGTCTCATTCCTCTGCCTGCTGTGGGACCTTTGGCCGTTAACTTCTCTTTCTAAATTGAGGAGATTGGATTTAGCACAAGGTCCCCTTGCATTTACCAAGAATTGATTCTGTAAGTTCCCACAGGAAAGAGAGCCTCTAGCCCCCGCAAACTAGATGTAGATAGCCTACCTTGCCCTCTCACCCAGTTCTGCCTGGTTTTGAAATATCTTCACCAATATCACCTTATGGTGTCATGCAGCCATATTAGCCACTCACATGGTCCTAGGACTTGGTCCTTTAAGAGTTTAGGAACATATATTATGAAACAAAAGAGGAGTTGTGACATAGTAAACTTAGAGAAGCCCAGCTGAGATTAGAACCTAACATTTCAAGAGCCCCGAATGGACCTTCCTTGTGCACAGCCATCCTCAGTCCCACAACTCAGCCACTGATTGGAAGCCGAAGAATTGGAAGAAACGGGTTTTGCAATCAAACGACACCCCAGGATTAAACTGCAAGGGCACCATTCACTAACTGCAAGCCTCTTGATCTCTGTGAGTCTTAGTTTGCTTATCTGTAAAAGGGAGATAGGACTTATCTCACAGGCTTGTGATAAGGTTTAAATGAAGTAATGTATAAGAGAATTTAGCACAGGACTGGGCATATAATAAATATTTATTCATGAACATCACCATGATTAACCATGGAACAATTATTTAGCCTCTCTGATCTCAGTTCCTGAGTTATGAGCTAGTATGACAAAGTACCTAACAGACTCCCTAGCCCTTGGAAGGGCCAGAATGGTAGCTATTCTTATCACAAACGCTCATGTAATCAGCTTCTTCCTATTTCCTTTGCCTGGGGTTTTAAACCCATTTATAATATGTATCACAGTCTACAGAATAATACACATCTATGTGTTAGTCCATAGACAAACAGTAAACTCTGAGGGCTAAGGCCAAATTGAATTCATTTTTCTACTTTCAAAAATCTACAGCATTTTGCCCATAGTAAGTACTCTGTAAATGTTGGCAAATCTCCCTCCCCATCCTGACACAGTCACCATCAAGCCATGTTGCCTCTCTGCTGCTTCACATAATATAAAGTCAACATTTGTTCACACTTTACACCTTCCTTCATCAGATTCTCACAAGCTTGCAAAGAAGTTCATGTAGAGATTCTTCTTCCTATTTTACAGATGAGAATACTAAGGTTCTGAGAGATTAGGCGAACTTCCCAAGGTCACAGAGCTAGTTGGTGGTATTGCAGGGACTCAAACCCAGATTTTCTCATTCCAGGCATAGTGCTCTTATTTACTAAACTTCCGTCACTTCCATACTACTTTCACAATTTTGCCATAACCTTGTGCCACCTTGGTTCTAATCTGCTTATCATGTTTCTTTATATCGACTCAATTTGTTTAAATAATTTATTTGGAAAAGAAACTGTATATAACTCACTAACCATAAATAAAAGGATACACTAAAATAAATGCAAGAAAAATAAAATAAAGTTACCAAATTCCAGATGAAATCTACCTCTTGAGTTTCTGAGCTTAACCTTTGTTTAAAAAAAAAAAAGTAAGTGTGTTGTTTACCAAGTGTTAGCCAAAACAAAAAACAAAAATAAAGACATGCAGCATGTAAATGAGACTTTCTGTTTGTCTATAAACATACAGCTCAAAATAGAAAGGGGGACTTCCCTGGTGGTCCAGTGGCTAAGTCTCCACGCTCCCAATGCAGGGGGCCCAGGTTCGATCCCTGGTCAGGGAACTAGATCCCACGTGCTGCAATATCCCACATGCCACAACTGAAGATCCCGCACGTGGCAATGAAGATGCCGGCACTAAGACCGGCACAGACAAATAAATATATAAATATTTAAAAATATATTTTAAAAATAGGATTAGAAAGGAAATACTTTCTTAACATTTAGCTTATTATTATATAAAGCCAGATCCATGTACCACCTAGAATCAGCTCTAGCTCCACATCAAATTATCTCTTGCTTCATCAGGGAGGCTTTCACATACTTCAAAGTGTACCCTTGAAATGTGATTTAATATAACCTCACCAGGATTTTTTTAAATGATGTGACCACTTCAACCATAGTTCACAGATATTATGCTGCTCTCACTTCAAACATTAACCCTCACGCCCCCACCCCATCCCCATTCTTCACACTATCATTCTCCATCACTGTCTTTCTATCATCATTTCAGGCATACTTCTGTTGTATTTAATATAGACCACAGGCACAGGGATATCAGCTCAGTGCTTTGTGACCGCCTGGAGGGGTGGGATAGGGAGGGTGGGAGGGAGGGAGACGCAAGAGGGAAGAGATATGGGAACATATGTATATGTATAACTGATTCACTTTGTTATAGAGCAGAAACTAACACACCATTGTAAAGCAATTATACTCCAATAAAGATGTTAAATAAATAAATAAATAAATATAGACCGTAGGTTCCTTGAACATAGTTGTTACGCGAAAACTGGGTTTGCCTCTTGGTGGGTGTCGAGTCAACAGACACAACCAAGCCAAAGATTGGGAGAAGGAAGGATTTATTATTACTTACAGCAAGTAAGAAGAACATCAGAGATCTTTCCCAGAGCAGTGTCTCCCCAAACAGCCAAACTGGGAAAGTTTTAAGCTAAGGGTACATGCATATTCAAGAAGGTTCTTGAGTAAAGTAGAATTCAGCATAAAATTGGGGCAAATGTCCAGAGAGTCCAAGTCTTAGTTGACTGAAGTAAGAAGAGTCAACATCAACATCATCATCCTGTCCTACACCTGGGTGGGGGTCTTAATTCCTGCAGAAGTCAAAGATATATTATTATGTATATCCCTTAAGGAGGAACTGGAACTCTGCTTTGGCACTGCACTATCCCTTGACTGCCTCTTCTCTGTTCCTGCATTCCTTTGTTCCCTTAAGATCATTAATTACCAACACCTGTTCAAGGGCGAGCATCGTAAACTCATTTTGGCTAGGCTTCGGCCAAAATGAGTTCACTTGTGTCAAGAAAGCCATTCCTGGTTCTCTTTCTCCAGGGACCCTCCCCCCCAATCTATCTGCTTACAAAGTGGCTTCATCTTGTATATCGTGGCCTCCACAGAGTTAGGTATCAATTCCAGACATAGTAAATATCACTGAACGACTGACTCACAGCTGAACGAAGAGTGGATAAAGTCTTTGGACAGACAGAAGAAAGGCTAGTGACTTGGAAATGGCAAGGTTCAGAAAAGAAAGATGTAAAATGGAATGGAAGAAGGGACAAGATATCAGCCCCAGAGTGCCTGACTCCTTTCTCCCTGTAGGCACTTATGAAATATTTAAAACACCAAAAGATTGTGTAAAAGGGAAGAACAAAATCTGACTCTATGTTAGATCTGTTTCTTTTACTTTAACTTTTGCTCTCCGTTTCTTTTTGTTTCTATAATCGCTGAAAGGATGCTGCCTATAGTTTTTTTTTTTTAACATCTTTATTGGAGTATGATTGCTTTACAATGGTGTGTTAGTTTCTGCTTTATAACAAAGTGAATCAGTTATACATACACATATGTTCCCATATCTCTTCCCTCTTGCATCTCCCTCCCTCCCACCCTCCCTATCCCACCCCTCTAGGTTGTCACAAAACACCGAACTGATCTCCCTGTGCTATGTGGCTGCTTCCCACTAGCTATCTATTTTACATTTGGTACTGTATATATGTCCATGCCACTCTCTCACTTTGTCACAGCTTACCCTGCCCCCTCCCCATATCCTCAAGTCCATTCTCTAGTAGGTCTGTGTCTTTATTCCCATCTTGCCCCTAGGTTCTTCATGACCCTTTTTTTTTTTTTCTTAGATTCCATATATATGTGATAGACCTAGAGTCTGTCATACAGAGTGAAGTAAATCAGAAAGAGAAAAACAAATACCGTATGCTAACACATATATGTGGAATCTGTCTATACTTTAAGCATACAAAATGGCCTGCTTTGGGGAACCTGCCCCTCTGCCTGAATGTTAAACTAAAGTGCCTTTGTTCAGCTCTCAGGGAAACATTCTGACCCTGTCCACCTGTGAATGGCTGTAAGGAAAAGAAATTAACACATCCCCTCCCTGAGGCTGACCAAACCAGGAGATATTTTGCAAGACTTCTGGCCTTTTTACTTTTACTTTACCTCCTCACCTCCTCCCCCTCTCTGTTCTATAAAAGAAACTATCATCCAGACCCTGATAAGATGGTACTCTAGGACGCTAGTCTGCCGTCTTCTCAGATGCCCGGCTTTCTGAATAAAGTCACTATTCCTTGCCTCAACACCTCGTCTCCCGATTTATTGGCCTGTCATGTGGCGAGTAGAGTGAGCTTGTACTCAGTAACAATTGTATTGAGAGAAGAATAAATGGTGAGGACTAACATGGCATTATGTGTGACAGTAGCACATTCTTGCAAGTGAAAGAATCATCTTATCTCCAAATTTTACTAGTTAACATGGTTATTAACCTATAACATCTTAACAGTTATTGAAAAGAGGCAGCAGCATTTTTTTTACAAGCTTGCTCTCAGACCAAAAAAAAAAAAAAAAGTTCCCAAGCCGTTAAGAAAAAGAACTGGGAGGAAAGAAATCAACATTCTTCATGTTTACCTGGCATGACCCATTATTCTCCATGAGCAAAAGACTACTTACAAATTGCTCCTGGAATAACAGTCTATGATAGAGGTGCTTCCTCGGGAGATGAAGGTGTTGATCTCCCACCCTAGGTTTTTTCACTGTGAAACACTAAAAAGCAAGGTAACAATCTGTTAGGCTCTACCCTCCAAATGTAGTGATATAATGATGATATCTTGCTCAGAACTTTTCCCTGATTTGCACATCTGGTAGTGGGGATGAACAAACTGTGTCATTCTCACTCTTCACGCCACCTTCCTAACCACAGTCATTCCTTCTTAGAGTTGCCTTGGGATTAGTAGGCAAGTCTCTACTTTGGATGCCTTTGACTGTGTCTTTCCTCTGTTTCAATTTGACTGCCAGGGGGAGTGCAATTTTCTTCCTTCTCCAACTGGATGAAGGGACTGGAAATGAACACTGAGTTTACTCTGCCCAAGTATTGCTCATCAGGTTCGATGGGTAAAGGGGATCCTGCTTGTGGGAGCCTTCTGAGTTTGGTCTTCTGATATGGGCAGTATAGACTATAATTAACATTTATTGAGTATTTGCTATGTGCCAGTGTTTCTCTCTCTCTCTCTCTCTCTGTATGTGTATGTGTGTGTATATATATATATAATTATATTATATTATTATGTTATATATAATATTAATTCTTGTCACAGCCCTATGTCATAAGTGCCTATTATTTTGTGTCCATTTTATAGACCTTAAACCTGGAGCAAGACATCTGGTAACTTGCCTGAGGTCCCACAGACATAAGTGGAAGATTAAGGACATAAATCAAGCATTCTGACTCCAGAGACAGTGCTCTTTAATCACTATGCTATGCTGATTCAGAAGTAACACTGTTATCTTTTTATTTTATAGATGAAGAAACTAAGACACTAAGAGGTTAGGTAATTTATCCCCCAGTGTCACTGAGCCAGAGCTGGGATTTGAACCCAGGCATCAGAGTCAAGGAACATAACCACTACCCAGTCTCCCCAGTACTTGAGTGAAGAGGGTCCTAAGACTATCAGGAGGGCTTTGCACCAGATTGCTGCTCTGTAGAGAAATACTAACAGCAAGGAGAAAGTCACTTATGTTCAACCTGGCTTTACTTGCTAAACAACTAGGTGAGGCCAGCAGGGTCCTATGAAAGGCTCTTCCCACTAGGCCCTCCGTCTCAGGAATCTCTGCAGGTTTTAACTTACATCCTTCCTGAACCTGCCAGTTCATCTGTCAGCCTCCCGCTGCCAGCCTGTTGCCAAATCATTGCTGTGCCCCAGATCTTGCTGCCAGACCCCTTTGACTGGAGCTTGGCTCACTGTGGATCTGGCTCTCAAATGGCATTCTCACTTTGTTCTCCACCCCATAACCACAGGCCAGCCTACCAACTCCAGAGTCAAGTTCTAGCTGCCCTCCCCTGCCACCACTGCCACCTCTATACCACACCAATTCCAAACTTGGCTCCCAGCTCTCCAGCCTCCGTCATAGACCCCCCCCAACTGTGTGAGATGTCACTACAGACCACTCATTCTGAGTGACAAACCAAATGGGTAGAAGTTGAGTATAATTTAAAAGGTGTGGTAAAGAAAATATTTGCAAACAATGGGACTGACAAGGGGCTAATTTCCAAAATATACAAACAGCTCATACAACTCAATATCAAAACAGCAAACAACCCAATCAAAAAATGGGCAGAACACCTAAATAGACATTTCTCCACAGAAGACCCACAGATGGCCACCAGGTGCATGGAAAGATGCTCAATATCGCTAATTATTAGAGAAATGCAAATCAAAACTACAGTGAGGTATCACCTCACACCGTTCAGAGTGGCCATCGTCAAAAGGTCTACACGGGACTTCCCTGGTGGCGCAGTGGTTAAGAATCCACCTGCCAATGCAGCGGACACGGGTTCCAGCCCTGGTCCAGGAAGATCCCACATGCTGTAGATCAACTAAGCCCATGCGCCACAACTACTGAGCCCACGTGCCACAACTACTGAAGCCCACACGCCTAGAGCCCGTGCTCCCAACAAGAGAAGCCACTGCAATGAGAAGCCCGCGCGCCGCAACGAAGAGTAGCCCCCCGCTCACAGCAACTAGAGAAAGCCCGCGTGGAAACAAAGACACAATGCAGCCAAAAATAAATAAATAAATAAAAGTTTTAAAAGGTCTACAAACAGTAAATGCTGGAGAGGGTGTGGAGAAAAGGGAACACTCTTGCACTGTTGGTGGGAATGTAAATTAGTGCAGCCACCATGGAGAACAGTGTGGAGGTTCCTTAAAAAACTAAAAATAGGCAATTCCCTGGTGATCCAGTGGTTAGAACTCCGTGCTTTCATGGCTGAGGGCCCATGTTCAATCCCTGGTCAGGGAACTAAGATCTCACAAGCTATGGGGCACGGCCAAAAAACAAAAGAACACTAAAAATAGAGCTACCCTATGATCCAGCGATCCCACTCCTGGGCATACACCTGAAAAAGATGAAAAAATCTAATTTGAAAAGATACATGCACCCCAATGTTCATAGTGGAATTATTTACAGTAGCCAAGACATGGAAGCAACTTAAGTGTCCATTAACAGATGAATGGATAAAGAAGATGTGGTGTATATATATACAATAGAATATTACTCAACCATAAAAGAATGAAATCTTGCCATTTGCAGCAACATGGATGGACCTAGAGAATATCATATTAACTGAAGTAAGTCAGACAGAGAAAGACAAATACTATATAACATCACTGGAATCTAAAAAATAATACAAATGAATTTATTTACAAAACAGAAACAGTCCCACAGACATAGAAAACAAACTTATGGTTACCAAAGAGGAAATGGGGGTGGATAAATTAAGAGTATGGTGTTAACAAATACACACAACTATACATAAAATAGATTAACAAAAAGGATCTACTGTATAGTACAGGGAACTATATTCAGTATCTTGTAATAACCTATAATGGAAAAGAATCTGAAAAAAATATATATATATATAAAACTGAATCACTTTGCTGTACACCTGAAACACAATACTGTATATCAACTGTACTTCAACTTTTTTTAAAGTGTCTTGTTGTAGAGTTGCACAGAAGACCCAGAGGCGAAACAAAGATCAGAAATTTGATGACCAGTTATAAGACTGATTAAATAAGGCTTTCCAAGTGAATTCCAACTATACAAAGGCAATATAGCACAAGAGTTAAGAGGATGGACCCTAGAGACAGCCTGGCAAGTTCAATCATTGGCTCTACCACTTACAGATGTGTGACTTTAGCAGTTCCTTAATCTGTACTTCATTTTTTCAACCTGAAAAATGGGAAAATAATAGTTCCTATCTCATAAGCTTGTTTTGAGCTTAAATTAGTATATGTAAAGACTTGGAACAATGCTTGCATATACTAAGGACTATATAAGTGTAAGTTTCATTATTATTTGTTCTTCAACCACCACAAAGCTCATTGTGCTTCATGACAATATAGGCAGGTTCTTGGAGGAATTAAGCCTGCCAGACAAATTTATTCCACTACCAGAGCTGTCTCCCGAGGACCTGCACGTTGTTCGTGGAATTTGTTTTCACATAAAGACTTTCATATATTTGAAGACAGCCATATTGTCCCACCTGTAGCTTCTCTTCCTCGAGCTGAATATTCTGAATTACTCAACCATTCCTTATGTAATACGGTATCTTGCTGGAGACTAGCACACCAGTGTGTCTTTTGCTGTTCAAGCAAGAAATACCAGAGAAATAGACTCACAGACATAGAAAACAAATTTATAGTTACCAAAGGGGTTAGCAGAGGTAAGGGGGGGAGAGATAAATGGGCAGTTTGAGATTAACCTATACACACTACTATATATAAAATGGATAAGCAATGACCTACTGTATAGCACAGAGAACTATACTTAATGTCCTGTAACAACCTATAATGGAAAAGAATCTGAAAAATAATATATATACATAAATAACTGAATCACTTTGTTGTGCACTGGAAAGTAACACAACATTGTAAATTAACTAGACTTCAATTAAAACAAAAAACAGAAATTTCTCCTGTTCATCCTCAAAAGATTTATATGTAGGTAACATATAGAATGTTCCCTTCTTAATGAAATATTAATAATAATAACAATGACAGCTAATATCTATTAAATATTACTATGCCTTGTATGAGACCTCATTTTGAACCATGTAAATCCCTGGGGGTTCTTAGATGATCCACAGAGGACCCCCAAAGAAGATGATACAGGACTTCCTATGCGGTAGATTATATAACTGTCCATGAAGTATTCTGATTTCCCATCATGAAATAGCCCTCCTCATTTTGCCATCTCAGGCCATGTGATTTACTTTAGCAAATATTTGCAATTGCTTTAAGAGTCAGGGTTCCCCTTGTCCATTTCCTCTTGGCCAAAATGGTCAGCAAATGGTGTGTGTTCCAGAGTAAAGCTGACTCCATCTCCCTAGAAAAGAATGAAATGTGATTGGCGTGTAACAGGAGCAAGAAATAAATTTTTAATTTTGTAAGTCACCAAGATTTTTTAGGGTTTTTTTGTTTGTTTGTTACTTTGTTTTCCAGTGACACTCCCACCCTCATTATCAAGGTTTGCAGAGCCAGGACAGAGGAGATTGCAATGGGGATATCGACAGCCCCTTCTCTCCTGACCATTAGACCCACAGAATTACTCTAGCCAGGGGCAGAGTTCTGAATCCCTGACTTTTGGGAAACCTGGCCCCTACCCCACCTCCCTCACTCAAGTGTCCCTAAGGTCTCAGGCCAAGCCAGATCCCAGGGCTGAGCCAGCGGGTGTGACAATACCCAGTCCTCAGACAGCTCTCTTGGGGCCCCAGGAGCACTGCCCGTGTAGATGGGCCCTCCTGAGCATCCTTCCTGATTTGAAGTATAGGTCCCTGGAGACCACAGGGGTGGAACTGGTCCCCAGGATTATGGAGAACATGACATCACCAAAGAGGCTGGCCCCCCCTTCCCAGCAGGTTGGATGACACATTGGGAAGATATGAGCCTGGGACCTCCTAGGAGCGACAGGGGAGCCACGTGGCACAGTGAGACTCCCAGGGCCAGTGGGCAGCCAGGGACTGGGGGTTCCAGGGTCACGTCTTCTTGGCATGATCTGCTGCGTCCAAGGCAGCCATGTTGCAGGCGGCTGTGATCAGGTGGTGATCCAGAGGCACATTCGGAAAAGACCCACAAAGCCAGCTAAAGGTCCCTGAGAGATCACAGGGGTGGGACTGGTCCCCAGGATTACATGACGGAGGAGAAGGCAGTAGAAGGGCTCATTTCCAGCACCCAGGATAAATAGAGCAGGTCTGGAGGTATAGTAGATGCAAAGCACTGGATTTCCAGACAGGTTAATCATCTTGTGACTTTCACTGCCTCGGACCACAGAACTGTGGAGGTGCAGCCAGTGCTGGCCACATCCAAGCTCACGTTGAGCTGGAAGAGAAGGGTGGCGTGAGGGTACAGTAGGGCCAGGTTGACCAGCAGACACATTGTGGAGCAGCAGTCTGCCCGCATGTCCAGCATGGCCCCAAACCCGCTCCCTTGATTAAGGACTCGAGCAGCGTGTCCATCAAAAGCGTCCAGAAATCCACTGAGCAGGTAGAAGGAGGAGGCCGTGAGGGGGCAGCAGAGCATGAAGTAGAAAGAAATGATGGTGAAGACAATCTGTGCATAACCGATGAGGTTAGGCGCAGACAGGAAGATATTTTCGCCTGGCACCGGAGGTCCCCTGGCCGCCCTGGGCCTTATCTGGAGGTGTCGGCTGTGTCCCACCCCGGGCACAAGGCTCACCCTCCAGCCCGGTGCATTGGCCGTGCCCACTGCACGCAGGTCCCCGCTGCCCCAGTCGGGTCCCAGATGTTAAAGCTCGCTGCCAGCCGGAGCATGGGCCAACCCAGCTGTGCGTGGAGCAGAGGTCATTTACTATCACAGCATAAACTAGCCTATCTTGACTGTTACATCCTCAGCTTTGGATGCTGAATGTTGTATAGAAGTCTTATTGATTAGATACTTATATAATGTGATTCAGAATCCCTTTACCTCCCTGGATCTTTGTGGATAAATATATTCTTTCTAAGATGAGATACACAGCAACATACAAGACATTCCCTGTGTAGTCTGATGAATGCTCCCTTGTTCTGGACACTATATTTCTTCTATAGCAGGATAACATCTTCCCCTATTTCACCCCATGATCCTTCTCCCTTTTCATGCAACAGCTGAGGAATGTTATGCCCATCATCTTAAGAGAGGTAATGCAGCAGAAAGAGAGAAGCCAAGAGTCTTTTCTTGGCTTTGAGTTTGGGGCTAGGGCCCCAGAAGAAGTGGAAAAAAATGCTTGTGCTTAGTAAATACAATTGATTTGGAAGTCTGCAAATGGTAGGAAGCTTTCTGCTTCCCATATCCTGAAATTGGAAAAATCCCCTGGGTTAGGAAGATGAGAGAGTCAGAGGAGAATTTAAGTGAAAATGATTTCCTGGAAAGAAGGGGTTACCTGACTACCTGTTTACTTCCCAGGACTGAGCCCAGCAGGATGAAAGAGACAACAGAGACTGGGACAATCCAAAGGCAGGGAAGATGTGTATCCACTTCCCCAGGTAGGACCTAGAGAAATGGCAAAACCCCAGAGTGAAGTGCATCACAGAATGAATCTTGCCCACAGCAGGTCTTGTTTGGCAAGCACAGGGTTTTTAAACAATGTGATTTTGAATGACTTTGAGTGGAGCATGCCCTTCCTAGGTTCACCAGTCCTCACTCCCTATTATCTTGTTCCTGGTCTACTATACTGACTTTCCCCTACAGGCACTGAGTTTATTTATGTTTCGTTTTTTTTAATTTTTAAAATTTATTTACTTATTTATTTTTTGGCTGAGTTGGGTCTTCGTTGCTGTGCGTGGGCTTTCTCTAGTTGCAGCGAGCGGGGGCTACTCTTTGTGGCGGTGCACGGGCTTCTCATTGCGGTGGCTTCTCTTATGTTGCAGAGCACAGGCTCTAGGCACGCGGGCTGCAGTAGCTGTGGCTCGTGGGCTCTAGAGTGCAGGCTCATGTGGCACACGGGCTTAGTTGCTCCGCGGCATGTGGGATCTTCCCGGACCAGGGCTCGAACCCTTGTCCTCTGCATTGGCGGGCGGATTCTTGACCACTGCGCCACCAGGGAAGTCCCCAGGCGTTGAGTTTAAAATTTTCACATCATAGTTGTAGCACTAAGATTCGTTTTGCTAAAATTTCACATTATCTAAAATTGAGTTGGGACTTCCCTGGTGGCGCAGTGGTTAAGAATCCGCCTGCCAATGCAGGGGACACAGGTTCGAGCCCTGGCCCAGGAAGCTCCCAGATGCCACAGAGCAACTAAGCCCATGAGCCACAACTACTGAGCCTGCACTCTAGAGCCTGCAAGCCACAACTACTGAACCCACCTGCCACAACTACTGAAGCTCTCACACCTAGAGCCCATGTTCCACAACAAGAGAAGCCACTGCAATGAGAAGCCCACGCACTGCAACGAAGAGCAGCCCCCACTCACCACAACTAGAGAAAGCCCACATGAAGCAACAAAGACCCAAAGCAGCCAAAAACATAAATTAAATTTATAAATAATAAATAAATAAATTTGAAGTTGCTCTTTTCACAAACCCAGTAAATATTAACTTATGTAAAGCGTTGAAGATATACATATTTTTTAATTGTTCATGGATAATCACTGGAAACTAGACAATTTCCACTCTCTACTTCTGCCTCATTCATTCATTTAACAGCATTTATTGAGTGCCAACTGCATGCCAGGCACTTAATACAATAATGGTCAAAAGAGTCCCATTTTCATTGACTTACAGATTATTGGATACAAGGAATTCAGGTTCAGAAGTGGTTTAAATATCTCTGCCAGGAAACCTCTAAATGAAAGAAAGAGATATGGGTTAAATTCTTAGATGAAGGAAAATTCAACAAGGAAGTCAGCTCCAAACACTAGCTAAAATAGACTCCAGGTTGAATTGGTGGTGGAATCAAAAATCTCAGGCTACGACTTCCCTGGTGGTCCAGTGGTTAAGACTCCGAGCTTCCACTGCAGGAGGTGTGGGTTCCATCCCTGGTTGGGAAAGTTCCCCATGCCACAGGGTGCGGTCAAGGGAAAAACAAAATCTCAGGGGAGTTTTTTTGGGTTTTTTTAAATAAATTTATTTATTTTATTTATTTTTATTTTTGTCTGTGTTGGGTCTTCGTTGCTGCGCATGGGCTTTCTCTAGTTGTGGCAAGCAGGGGTTACTCTTTGTTGCAGTGCGCGGGCTTCTCATTGCGGTGGCTTCTCTTGTTGTGGAGCACAGGCTTTAGACTCGCGGGCTCAGTAGTTGTGGCACGTGGGCTCAGTAGTTGTGGCTCGTGGGCTCTAGAGCGCAGGCTCGGTAGTTGTGGCACACGGGCTTAGCTGCTCTGCAGCATGTGGGATCTTCCCAGACAGGGTTTGAACCCGTGTCCCCTGCATTGGCAGGCAGATTCTTAGCTACCACACCACCAGGGAAGCCCCTCAGGGGTGTTTTAAATGGCAGAATCCTAAAAATGCCTTGTCTTAAAGTAGACCATATCTCAGGTTATATTCAAGGCTTTTCTCCAATTGGATCCAGAATACATCCTTTTCCTTTCTTCCTCAACATAGATATGTATAAATAAGCCACTATTCGTTTTATTCATTCAACAAACATTACTGAGTTCCTACTTTATTCCAGCTTCTAAGCTAGGTGTTGGGGATACAGAGTTGAATAGGGACCCTACTTTTCATAAAAGTTAAGACCAATGGAGGAGTCAGACATATAACAACAACAAAAACAAAACAAAGCAAAACCAAAAAATTAGAAAAGAATGGGGTCCAGTATCAAAGGGACCTTAGTTAGAAACCAGGATCCACAATTTAAAAGATAGGTGCTATGGGTCCATTGTTTACCCTTAATTCCTTTATATCCAAAAGGGGAATAATAATAATAGCTATATCATAAGTTATTTTTGATGATTAAATGCTTTCTGAAAAAATCATATATCAAGCACATACTAAGCACTCAATAAATATTAGCTATTACCACTACTCATTAAACGCTATGATTCAAGCACTGTTCTAGATGTTTGTGATATATCAGTGAATAAAACAGACAAAAATCTCTGTCCTTGTGTAGCTGACATTACTATTTTCATGCAATATAATACATATAATGAAAGCTCACTGTTGTATCCTTAGAATCTGACTTTCTTAACTTGGGATTCTCCCAGATCCTGAGTAAAGGAATTGGGCATAAGTCTTTTTTTGAGAGGTGATCCTGGAAAGCATGGTAAGGGAGAGAAGCGAAAAAGGGAAAGAGAAAAAAGCCCGCTACATGAATTAGTGAATCACCTCGAAGGCAACTGGAGCTCATCCTCACAGGGACTTTTTGAATGACTGTGTAGAACACAGCTCAGAACTGTCCTGGGATATTAGTCCACCAGCTTGTTTTCATTGGTAGAAGGTTGCTCCTGAGGCGTCCCTCAAGCAGAAAAACACAGGAAGCCATCTGCATGATAGGAATTGTCTGCCGGTGATCTCATGGGAGGGTTAAGGGATATGGGTGAGGGACAACAGCTCTGCTATACTAATAAAATTAATATTTTATTATAAATGCCTCTCTTACTAAGATAAATTATACTTTAAAAAATTACCTCATATAAATGTTACTGCTACGCTGAGATAATGTTCAGCATTAATTCCACTCTATTTTCCGTTTTATAGACATAAGTGTTAAGAAAACTTTTCCACACAAATCAGAGGATGGGAATAGAGTTTTGTTGCAGCAAATATCATTTTCAGTTCTTTGAACTCCTTCCAAGTTATATTCCGAAAACTGCAGAATGATCTATCATTAAAATGCATTTTATCTATTAGCTGAAACTCGATTCTTCCCTCAATTCTGTTGCAATCAAAGAATTAGAAGATACCTGACTTGCAAAAGCATTTGTTATCCAGTCGGGAAAGCCAATGACTTTCTGGATTTCTGGGAAGTTTATCAAAAGGGCTTTCTCAAGAATTATCAAACAATTATTAAATCAGACTTGTTACTTTTCCACCTAGAGGCATTTTGATTGACCTGGTATGTTCAGAAAGGTGTAGAAAATGAAAATACCATTAATTTCAAAATACCTTAGGTAACAAAAATTTTGACAAGGAATTTTTCTCGCTTAAACAGTGTGATTTAAATACATTTTATTCAAAAATCTTGGTGCTGTATTTTTAGCTCATGGAAATATCTGCCTAACATCTAACTGGAAAAGTCAGTCCTCACTGTCAAACCAACCAGCCAAATCAGATTGTTTTTCTGTCAAAAAAGATCTGACTACATTTTTCTATCCAAATAAATATATTAAGACATCCTCATGACAACCATCTCACTTCTGAATTCAAAGAGAGAGAACCTTGCTGAGAAATTTGTTCCTGAATGAAATAAACTATATAAAGTACCATTCAGTTTTTGAATTTTTGATCAATACTCCCCACCCCTCCCCCACCCCCATTTGTTTGTTTGTTGTCACAAGACTGTAAGAAGTGATAGATTCTTTTTTGGCCATGCCGCAAGGCATGCAGGATCTTAGTTCCCCTGACCAGGGGTCGAAACCATGCCCCCTGCAGTGGAAGTGCGGAGTCCTAACCACTGGACCGCCAGGGAATTTCCAGAAGTGATAGATTCTTTGACAATAGTCAGGGGACGGAAAGGTTGAGGTTGTTAAATTAAAAATGCCATCATGTCCCTACTCTACAGTGTAACTGGATTCAAAACATCTAACGGGCCAAAATAGTCCATCCCAGAGGCTACATTTCCTTCTTCACAGGATGTGGCATAAGTCGAGAAAAAACACAAGCCCGACTTTGGGTGCAGGCAACCTGGATTAGAAGACGCTTAGTCTACCCTAGTATTTTAAATAGTCTCTTTGGAGGCCTGGAGGATTTTACACCCAGTGCAAGTTACCATAATAAGATGGGGACAACTATGTCTTTTTATTTTATCAAATGGGGTAAAGATGATTATGCATGGGGAGTTGGGAATAGAAAACCTGCATAACACCTCAATACTCATCATTTCCTCAGATAAATCCTTTCTGGCAGAATTACTTATGGAAACCAAGATCCAGAAACTAATTCCCTTAACACTATCTGTATTGTCAGATTTCTTGGAAAGTCCTTGTGTCTGCCTTTGAAAACTATTAGATTTATACCATTTACATCATTTGATCCTCATAGCAGCTCTGTGAGTTTGGTACTTAAGAAAGCTATTAATATGACTCTCACTTAACAGATGAGGAAACTAAGGTGCAGAAACATCACACCAATTACCTAAAGTCACTTGAAGCCAGCTGAATCAACACCCTGGGTTCATTTAGCAGAGACCCCTGCTTCTGCTCCAACCAAGTGGACCAACACACCACCACAGCACCACTGTTTCCTACCAGGGAGGCCTCTACTGCTCCTCTCTGCCCCCTCATAGGATACTGGACTAAATGACACTCAGGTTTCTGTCAGTTTCTCATTGAGACTCAATTATCATGTTTTAGCTCTGATTCAAGCTAATTTTTCTCCAACATTTTATTAAGAAAAAGTTTGAAAACATCTAAATTGAAAACTTTTATACACCCACCTGTATACCTAGATTCTACCATTAATATTTTACCGTATCAGCCAGACATTTTTTTTTTTTTTTTTTTTTTTTTGCAGTATGTGGGGCTCTTACTGTTGTGGCCTCCCCCGTTGCAGGAGCGCAGGCTCAGCGGCCATGGCTCACGGGCCCAGCCGCTCCGCGGCACGTGGGATCTTCCCGGACCGGGGCACGAACCCGCATCCCCTGCATTGGCAGGCGGACTCAACCACTGCGCCACCGGGGAAGCCCTGGACTTATTTTTTAAACAAATCTTTGGCAGCTTACATTTTCCCCTTGTATAAAACAGGAAAATACCATTGTACCTTCACCCAAAACGTTTTCAAGGAGTAAGGCTTCTGACCCACAGAAAACTAGGAAGATACATTTTCTCAGCTCCACTGGTTCAGGTCATTCATTCAGTTCAGTACTAAACTTGAAAGTACATTAGAAACACCTGGGGAGTTTTTAAAACATACCAGTGCCCCAGCCCTCTCCCTGATCAGTCAAGTCAGAATCACTGGAAGTAGGTACCTCTTTTAGCATTCAATTAGCCAACAGGTGATTAATGAGTACCAACCATGTGTCAGACACCATCTGGGGCATCAGAGTGAACAAGGAAAGTCCCTGCCATCATGGCACTGCATCCTCTTGCCTGCCCACCAAATTCCTTTCTGCACATTGTGTCTCAGCCCCTTCCATCTAACTCTCCTTCCCTCGCTTCAGATCTTTGCTCAGATCCCGGAATATTCTACTTCCTCTTCTCTAACTAGGACACACCTACTTATGCCTCAAGGTCCAGTTTGCATGCCGCCTCCTCTGGAGTTTCGCTCAGCCCTAGAGCTCGCTCCTTCTCAGGAGTCCTACAGCTGGCTTTTCATATCATCATTATGGTAGGATACAGCTCATTGTGCAAGGGTTTCTGGTTTCACCCGTGGGACTCTGCGTGCTGTGAAGAGGCAGAGACTACCGTATTTGACCTGATATGCTCATGTAGGAAAGCGCCTGTAACACGGCACCATTTCAAAATTTAAAACAAGCAAACAAACAGAAGGCCAGTGTCCATACTGTATCGAACCTAAGGCAATCACCACCTCCATGTATGGCACGTTTCCTGAGACTTCTTCTGAGTTCCTTCCTTACGACTTGTTTGATGCTCTCTTTTATCCAAAGGGACAGAAGCTAGACTTTGCAGTGGACAGACCGGATAATGAAGAACTCTGGAAGCTTACAAATTGTGTTCTTGGATTTTTCTACATCCCCCATTGAAAAATCTTTCAAACTCCTGCCCCCACCAATGGAATTTGTAAAGGGGAATGTCCAGGAGAAGACAGGCCATGAAAGAGTCACTCGGTTAGACAGAAATAGTCGAGCACGCAGGCTTTGAAGTCTGATGGAACAGAGGACTTCACCCTACTATTTGACTTAGGCAGTTTACTTAACCTCTCTGAACCTCAGTTTCTTTACCTGTAAAATGCAGACCAATATTCTCTCCCCCATTCTGTCCACATCAGCCTCAAGCTTCATGAAGAATCACATTAATAGGTAAATTTTACTGAGTGTTTACTGTGTGACAGGCACATTGCCAGCTCCTTTACAATGCAAAACAGTGACCCTCTGAGGTACTGTTTTGATCCATGTTTTGCAGGTCATGAAACTGAGACAAATTAAATAAGTTGTCAATGATTATACAGCGAGTAAAGAGTGGATTCAAATCCAGACAATCTGGCTCCAAAAGCCCACTCTTATCCATGTTCTAGGGACCTTGTTTACCCCTATCTGCAGGTCCTAGAATAGTGACAGACACGTGGGTGCTAAAAATAACTGTTGAATGAATCAATCAATACCTTCTTGAAGCATTGTTGTAAGGAGGAAGGAAGTTCTATTTATTTATTATCTACCCTGTTCCACTCTCTTTTATGTGTCTTATTTCACTTAATCCTCCTACAAGGATTGCATACACAGAGGAGGAAACTGAACAGAGGTAAAGTAACTCGCCCAAGGACACACAACTGACAAACAGCCTCTACGCCTCCTCACAGCAAAGCCTCTGTGCTCTTATCTCTATACCTGTGGTCTTTAAGTATTTTTCTTCACCTTGTACCTTTTCTGTTCACATCTAGAAGGTTTTATCATTAGTTGAAGTAATTCCAAAGGCTGTAATTTCCTATTTTTAAAATGTCTGGTACTACTACCACAATTTGCAAATCAGGGCAACACGCCTGATGCAATAAAAAGAAAAGGAAAAAGCTACAACCGTTAAAAGATCTCAGGAATGTACATCTAATTGACACTACATCGCATTAGTCATTAATTGTCCTTTGTGCCAACTGACTATGACAGCCCTAAACAAGAAGGGTTTCCTCTTTAAGCTGCAGTAACTTTTCTGACTATGGACGATGGTCATTAATTATTCCTTTTGTGGCAGATTTCTGTAGTTCCTCTAATGCATTTGGGACGACTGTCTCAAAGTAATCCGCAACTTTCCTGACAACTCCTTGTTCTCTCTCCTGCTAAAACTGTAGCCCTTTTATGCCAAATGCTTAGAACCTTCTGCTACCATATCCACTACTTCTACCACTACGTTCATATCCATAAGCACCACCATAGAGAATGCCCCCCTTTGTTGGTCTATAATTTGACTGCTGTTGTCCATTATAATTTCCAAAATCATAGTTCCCACCACCACCATAGTTACCACTGCCAAAATTTTCTCCTTCATTGCAGCCATTATATACTCCACCATGGCCACCATATCCTCCACCTTGGTTTCCACATCCTGGTCCACTCTCCCCTCTATTACCATCTGCCATAGTTGCCACCATCACCTACAACTCTCCATATCTACCATTATGCCCTTCATAACTACCTGTGCTGCCACCACTTCTATTATCATAGTTGCCTCCCCTGAAATTACCGCTATAGCTGAAGTTCCTCCATGACCCCTAAAGTTGCCACATCCTCTCCATGACCTCTTCATAATCCAGCAGACTGTGCTTCTTGTTAAGAAAAAGCCTTTTTCACTTCAAAATTATGCTCATGAATAGTGTAGTCTCGGGCTTCCCTGGTGGTGCAGTGGTTGAGATTCTGCCAGCTGATGCAGGAGACATGGGTTCGTGCCCCAGTCCGGGAGGATCCCACATGCCGCTGAGCAGCTGGGCCCGTGAGCCATGGCTGCTGAGTCTGCGCGTTCGGAGCCTGTGCTCTGCAACGGGAGAGGCCACAGCAGTGAGAGGCCCGCGTACCGCAAAAAAAAAAAAAAAAAAAAAAAAATAGTGTAGTCTTGGGACTTCCCTGGTGGCTCAGTGGTTAAGAATCTGCCTGCCAATGCAGGGGACACGGGTTCAAGCCCTGGTCCGGGAAGATTCCACATGCTGTGGAGCAACTAATCCTGTGTGCCACAACTACTGAGCCTGTGCTCCAGAGCCCGCGAGCCACAACTACTGAAGCCGCGCACCTAGAGCCCGTGCTCCGCAACAGGAGAAACCACCACAATGAGAAGCCTGCACACCGGAACGAAGAGTAGCCCCCGTTCATGGCAACTAGAGAAAGCCCACATGCAGCAACAGAGACTCAATGCAGCCTAAATAAATAAAATAAAAAAATTTTTTAAATGCATATTGAACTTTTGATAAATAATTATTACACATTAAAAGCAAGTTGTATTGGAAATCCATCTTTCAATGAGCTGGTTGTGTTTCTGTTTTTTCAATTAGTTCATGAATCCATGGATTAATATAAACTATTGCTAGACTAGAGAAGACTGTATTCCAATTTTATTCCTATTTTTTGATTTTATGGATGTAAGAGCTGAGAAAGCTGTTCATAAAATATAGATGGGAATGGATGTCACTGAGCATGTCACTGAGTTCTCTGAACTCTTGAGTTGCATACCTGTTACCAAACTCAGGTTCAGCTACTTACCACTCCAAAGCCAATGCTCGAGAGCCAAGTGTTGGTTGGAAAGGAAGGGCTGCTTTATTCAGGAGCTGACAACCTGGGGAGAAGGCAGACTCATGTCCAAAAACAAACTCCAGGCACTTCCCTGGTGGCTCAGTGGTTAAGACCCCACACTCCCACTGCTGGGGGCCCGGGTTTGATCCCTGGCTAGGGAACTAGATCTCACATGCATGCCACAACTAAGAGTTCGCATACCACAACTAAGGAGTTGGTGAGCTGCAACTAAGGAGCCCACGTGCCGCAACTAAGGAGCCTGTGAACCATAACTAAGGAGCCTGCCTGCTGCAACTAAGACATGGAGCAACCAAATTAATTAATTAATTAAAACAAAAACAAAACCAACTCCAAATATTCTGCTTGACCATGAAAGTTTTTAAAGGGAAAATCATTTGAGGAGGGGTTCAGAGTCTTTGTTATCTTCCACTGTGTGCAGACTTTCTTCTGATTGGTTGGTGGTGAGGTAACAGGGTGGCATTCCAGAAATCTTGTACTCAGCCTGAAGTCACCATGCTCCACCTGGGTGGGGGCCTTAGTTCCTGCAGAATTCAAAGATATATTATTATGTGTATCCATCCCTAGAGGAGGAACTAGGACTCTTGCTTTATCACTGCATTGTTGTTTTCCTTTTCTCTGTTCCTACATTTCTTTGTTTCCTTAAGATCTTTGATTACTGAGACCTGTTCAAGAGCAAGCATTATGGGGACTCCCCTGGTGGTGCAGTAGTTAAGACTCTGAGGGTCTTCCCTGGTGGTGCAGTGGTTAGGAATCCATCTGCCAATGCAGGGGACATGGGTTGGAGCCCTGGTCCAGGAAGATCCCACATGCCACGGAGCAACAAAGCCCGTGCGCCACAACTACTGAAGCCCATGTGCCTAGAGCCTGTGCTCCGCAATGGGAGAGCCCACTGCAATGAGAAGCCCGCACACTGCAACGAGGAGTAGCCCCCGCTCACTGCAACTAGAGAAAGCCTGCACGCAGTAACAAGGACCCAACACAGCCATAAGTAAATAAATAAATAAGGAAGGAAGGAAATTTAAAAAAAAACTCCGAGCTAGCAATGTAGGGGACCTGGGTTCCACCCCTGGTCAGGGAACTAGATCCCACATGCATGCTGCAAATAAGAGTTCGCATTCCACAACTAAGGAGCCTGCAAGCCAGAACTAAGGATCCTGCCTACCACAACTAAGACCCACTGCAACCAAATTAATTAATTAATTAATTATTTTTTAAAAAAGAGCAAACTTTATGGCCAGGTTTAGATCACAAAATGTCTTAGGCCAAAATGGGTTCTCTCACGTCAAGAAAGCCGTTGCTGGTTCTCTTTCTCTGGGGACCCCCTAACCTATCTGTTTACACTGGTAAACTTCTATTCCATAAACTTAATCTTGCCAGCCTCTTGTCACTGCCCATCCTCCTGGCTATTGCTGTGTTAGGTACTTCTCTGTGTTCCCTTCGTACTTGCACCCATTCCCTTATAATTTTAAGTCTGCTGATTTTTCTTCCCCTTATTTGTGAGCTCTTTGAGGCCAGGGTCAGTGTCTTTCCTCTTCGTCCCCAAAGCATAGGTTGGGGTCTAGCCCACAGGAAGCATTCAATAGTGCACTTTTGAAGCGTCAAGGGAGGAAGAAAGAAATAATCAAACACAACTGTGTTAAGAAGAAATGTAGAAACTGGAACAACATGAGTCCAGATACATTGGGAAGAGCAGAGCAGATGACATAAGGCCCCTTCCAACCTTGAGCTCTGATGTGCCTGGGATGAGAAAACTCAAAAATAATAATGAAAGAGGACTTTTATTGTGATTCATCTCATTCTTCTCACTCCCACTCTCCTCTGGTCCGCAAAGAGAAGAAAGATATGTTCAGACCCTGAACAAGGAATAAGGCAATGATTTTGCAGGTGCCATCACTAACTATTTGCCTATTAAAGCCCAGCAATGCACAATCTCTCCCTGCCTCCTCTTTCTTATTATCTGCCTTTTCATGAAGAAAAACGGAACAAAAGACTTACTAGAGGAATATGCAGTTGTTTAATTTGGGTTTCTCTTGTATCCTCTAATAGCCCAGCAAACTGGTAATTCTTATTCCTTGCTGAATTACAAAGGATATATTATCCCTGCTCATTCTACTGCAGGAGAATAATGGTGTGGGGAAGGAAGAGAAAGGGACAGGCCTCTTTCCCAACAAAGAGGGACAGGCCTCTTTCCCAACAAAGGAAGAGAAAGGGACAGGCCTCTTTCCCAACAAAGAGGAAAAAGCTGTTGCCAAAGGACTATGTGTTTTGCTAGACACTGAATCCTTCCCTCTGGTAATATCTGAAATCTTCAGGTGAACCCAGAAATTCGAAATCTCTTCTACTAAACTAAAAGTATGAATACATAAGAAGATAGATACACGAATATTTTATGCAAAATGTTATTTGAAGTGGCAAAAGACAAAAACACTAGAAACCACTTGGGCCTTTATTCTAGGGGAATATATAAATAAAATATGGTATATCCAAACTATGGATATTATGCATAAAAATATGTTCAATCTATATGTACTTACCTGGAGGGGTTTGAATGAAATATAGGTGAAAAAAGCAAGTGATTTTTCTGAGTTTATAAGTCCCGTTCTAAAAGAGTGTGACAAAAATCTCTAAATAGGTGAATATATATGCACATACAGACATACATACGTACAGTGTATATCTATATATATATCTACAGATATATGATATATATATACATACGTACAGTGTATATCTATATATATATCTACAGATATATGATATATATATACATACGTACAGTGTATATCTATATATATATCTACAGATATATGATATATATATACATACGTACAGTGTATATCTATATATATATCTACAGATATATGATATATATATACATACGTACAGTGTATATCTATATATATATCTACAGATATATGATATATATATACATACGTACAGTGTATATCTATATATATATCTACAGATATATGATATATATATACATACGTACAGTGTATATCTATATATATCTACAGATATATGATATATATATATACATACGTACAGTGTATATCTATATATATATCTACAGATATATGATATATATATACATACGTACAGTGTATATCTATATATATATCTACAGATATATGATATATATATACACATACGTACAGTGTATATCTATATATATATCTACAGATATATGATATATATATACACATACGTACAGTGTATATCTATATATATATCTATATATATATGATATGCATAGATAAGGATGTGAAAAGATATGTACCAAAATGTTCACATTTGTTATGATGGGAGGTAGGGGACTGGCAGATTAAGCAGAAGGGGGTATTGCTGACTCTTTTACACAGTGGTATTGTTTGATTTGTTGCCTCAAGCTGTCATTACTTTTGTACTTCAAAATGAAAACCTAAAATTTCCAAGCACACACACATACACACACTTTAAAGTCCTCAACTGGTGCTTTAAACCTAAAAAACAGTTTAACAAGCAGGATCCCTTTGACTTCTAAAGTCTCCCTGGTTAGCTTGTTATAATAGTTCACTTGGACAAGAAAGGAAAATAGAGGCTAAAACCCTCTGGCTGGGCTGCATAAGTCTTTTTTTTTAATTGACCAGCCTGCTGAGTGAGGGCACTGAGGACTGTCCAAGCTCCGGAATGGCCCATCAAACTCTGTGTTCTAGGGAAGGAGAAAAGTAGAAAAAGGCAGCCCGATTGCCTCTTGGCTCTTTGCCAAAGCAGTTGCTAGTGGTGGGAGTGGAATTTTTCCATGGCAAAGGAAGAGGAAAAATCAGATCACATTTCCTACAGGGAGAGCCCTATTTATTCAGGAAGATCTTGGGGCCCTTGCTGTTCACAACAGGAGCATGTTCATTGGGTCATGCCTTGATTTTCACCATTAGAAATCTTCTCTTCTTTTCTTTTCTCTTTCTTTCTTTCTCTTCTCTTTTTTGCCTTCAAGTTTGAAGGTGTTTCTCCCTAAAATGCAAACGACCTAGAGAAGTGCTACAAGTGACCACTGTTAGATAAAGTGCAAAAGAAAGTCAGGGCAAAAGAACTACTGGTTCAGCAAGGAAACGTACATCCTCCCAAAGAACTAGACCTTCCTCTCTGTTACCTCACTAAATGAACTGGATCAGCAGCTTTTGGGGGACTTGAGAGCTCACAAGAAGAGGCTCCTGCCCCTTACCTTTTCTACCACTCTCTCCCAGCCAGGGTACTTGAATAGGAATCATGGACCTTCAGAAATGATTTTTGTAAAATTTCACTTGGGAGCATATTCTATAGTAAACATGGAAACACAGAATCAGTACACTTGGAAGGCACTTAATGGCCACCTACTTGCACCTCTACTGTTATACTTACTACTAATACTACTGGACACCATTTCTGAGGGCTTATTATCCGCTATGTGCTCTTCATTGGATATAATCCCCACAACATCCCTAGGAAGAAGGGGCTCCATTTTCCCAGCCTACAGATGTAGAAACAGGCTAAGGAAATTTCCAAAGTCACACTGCCAGTAAATTTTTATGACCAGGCCATCAACCTCCAGATTCTATACTGTTTGTCCCAGATACACTGCCTCTCCTTATGATGTCACTGAAACGTGATCACAATCTCTGCTTGGACACCTCCAGTAATGGGAGGCTCACTATTTTTAGAGGCAGTCCATTGCTAATTATGGTGACATTCTTTTTTTTTTTTTTAAATGCTGGCTGTTGTCTGTTTACGGTGGTCATGTTTATCCCTTCAAGCGCTGCTCAGAATATATCTAATCTCTACTTCTTCTCTGTTGTCTCTTCTTAGTTCTTTCAACTATTCCTTCCTGTTTCTTACTATCCTGGGTCTTTTTGTTTTTGTTTTTGTTTTTTTTTTGCAGTACGTGGGCCTCTCACTGTTGTGGCCTCTCCCGTTGCGGAGCACAGGCTCCGGACGCGCAGGCTCAGCGGCCATGGCTCACGGGCGCAGCCGCTCCGCGGCATGTGGGATCTTCCCGGACCGGGGCACGAACCCGTGTCCCCTGAATCGGCAGGCGGACTCTCAACCACTGTGCCACCAGGGAAGCCCAATATCCTGGTTTTTACACTCTCTTGCTTGTCAGCCTCCCAATTTAATTCTCATGGCCACAACACAAAAAAAAAAAAAAAAAAAAAGCCAGAAAACAATCTACCCAGTTGTGAACTCCAGATGGCTGAGAATGTATCTGTCTTGCTCACCAAACAGAGCAAGACTCTTATCTCACACTGGATGCTGTCAAAGTTGGCTAACGCCCTCTAGCTCACTGCTAGCTTTATGGCAGTCGCCCCAGGCCCAACCCTGACAACTTACCCGGAGTTCACTGTCCCTCAAATCACTGAGGATTTCAGAAAAATTTCCTGGCATGGACTCCCCTGGCGGTCCAGTCCAGTGGTTAAGACCCCACTCTTCCACTGCAGAGGGCGCAGGCTCGGGGAAGATGATCCCGCATGCTGCGTGGCACAGCAAAAAAAAAAAAGTAAAAAAGTACTGACAGGGCTTCCCTGGTGGCACAGTGGTTAAGAATCTGCCTGCCAATGCAGGGGACACGGGTTCGAGCCCTAGTCTGGGAAGATCCCACATGCCGTGGAGCAACTAAGCCTGTGCGCCACAACTCCTGAACCTGTGCTCTAGAGTCCACGAGCCACAACTACTGAGCCCGCATGCCACAACTACTGAAGCCCGCGCGCCTAGAGCCCGCGTGCCTAGAGCCCGTGCTCCACGACAAGAGAAGCCACAGCAATGAGAAGCCTGCGCACAGCAATGAAATGAGTAGCCCCTGCTCACCGCAACTAGAGAAAGCCCACGCACAGCAATGAAGATCCAACGCAGCCAAAAATAAATAAATAAATAAATTTTAAAAAATAAAAATAATAAAATGAAACTGAAATACTGTATTTAAAAAAAATAAAGAAATGCGTGATAGATTGTTAATTTACTCAAAATAAATTTCTATTTTAAGTTCTTACATTACATACGCAACTTAGTCACTCAAGGACACTGCATTTAGTCTGAAAAACAGAGATCAAGAAGAATATATGAAACTCTTGGTGCTTCTGTGAATAAAACAAGACCTAAGAACTAAAACACCTGGAAAGATAGAAGATCAAGACTGCTCTGCTGACCAGCCATCAATGAGATACCTCCTGGCATAGGGCCAGGCCCAGAACAAGAAACACACAGCCTGCAATCATGAAATACTGATGGCACAGAGAGCCAGCAAGTAAGGCAGGTGACATCCCAATACCTCCAGGCTTCCACAGTCTCAGAAAGATAAATCCAAGGCAACAAAGCACCAGTAGTCAGGAAAGAATTAGGGTGGATTTTCTGGAATTTAGTCCATTCACTTATTCAATAAATGTTATAGAGCATTTCATATAAACCGGGTGCTACACTCAGTGCTGTCCACACGGAAATGAGAAAGACGTAGTAGCTGCCCGCCAGCAGCTTGAAGTCTGGTGTATTCGCAGGACAATGGCATAAGTGCACCAATGGTATTTGCAAAGTCTGGGAGAGCCACAAAGGACAGCAGAGGACATCACAGAAATGACCCAACTGTTTCTAAAATCTTAACATGTGAGCAATGGGCAAGATGCTACACTTAAAAAGCAGTAAGCTGGGGCTTCCCTGGTGGCGCAGTGGTTGAGAGTCCGCCTGCCGATGCAGGGGACACGGGTTCGTGCCCCGGTCCGGGAAGATCCCACATGCCGCGGAGCGGCTGGGCCCATGAGCCACGGCGGGCTCGGGATTCCAATTCTTTCCTGCTACTCTTTGGCTTTGCACAAATATTTTCACCTCTTTGGGTCTTCGTGTCTCAGTTGAATGATTTACATGTTTCTTAAGGTTCAAGCAGTGACCTAAGCTCTCTGTATGTCTAAGTTTCCTCATCTGTAAAATGGGGGTAGTAATAATACCTGTCCCATAGGTCTCAATGGCTTCATATTTGTAAAAGCACTCAGAACAATGCCTGATTCATAATAAGCACTGTACGCCTATTAAATAAAATAAATATAACTATCCTAATTATTTGTCACTAGGTCCCTATTTTCAACCTCTGAGTGAAAGGAATTAAAGGACCTTTCAGGAACCCTACAAGCCCCAGCAGTGAATCTCGTATCATCAGACCACACTGCCCAACGCCCTCCTGGTTGCAGACATCTACCAACCCCAGGTCCCTGACTTAGCTCCTGATTCTCTGTGACTCTCCCCAACACTGTTCCCATCATTATTCTTGTGATTTCTTTATCCACGTAGAGATTCTTCCGGTGTCCCGGTCTCTTCATCACTGACTTCTCATGTTCTCTATCCTACTTGGGGGGGCTCATGTGTCTTGGTCACACTCTAAACACTGTCATTTTGACTTTTGACGAATGCTGTTTATTTTTATGTTTACCTAGGAAGTTCCTACTTATTCCTAATTTGTACAGAGCTTTGTATAAAATATTGATTTCTGCATATACCTTCAGCTTTTCTGATAAAGGGACTAAACGAGTCATAACGTAGTGAGTTGGAATAACAGAGCTCATTACAAACGAAGTGAACGAATTTCATTCCTAAATAAACATATTTTAGACGTTTCTTAGTTGAAAGTTGCCAGAGATTAGATGGGTAGTGTCTACTTAACATTAATGAATGGGCGTGGGTGGAGAGAGCCATTGCATTGTGCAGCTGGAAAAGAATCTATGTATGTCTCAAGAAGGTTGTGATTTTTTATGACAAGAGACAGGAACATCGTTGAAAGTTAAATAAGGCTCTTCCTTCCCTTCTAGATTCTCCCATCCTTCTGTTTACCAAGTTAATAAAATATTCCTCACTCCCTCTCCCTTGTCTTCACCAGGCCTCCTCCCTCTCCATGGTTGCTACTTCTCCTGTGAGTTTCACCATGGAATCCTCTAGCCATCTGGACAGAAGCGGTTCCTCTAACTTCAGCCCTTGCTTTGCTGGAGTCAGGGAATCTGGAATCGGGCTGCTCCCTGAATTTGCTAAGAGCCCTGGGCTCCTGCCCTTGCCCACCCTCAGATCCCAGCCTTTCAGACTCCTGGTCTACTGACCTGGCCTCTACCACTGCATGAGGGCTGCAAATTTCTCATTTATACTTCAATTCCCCACTGGGCTGAGAGCTCTTCTCTGAAGCTCCGTCTACTTGTTTGGGTCTTCACACCCTACTTAGCCCTTGCTGGAATACCAACTCTCTCACTAGTTGTAAAACCTGGAACAAGTAACCTAAACTTTCTGAATCTCCACTTTCTTTTTCTAGTCCAATATATTTTCAAATATTATAATATTTATTTTCAATACTTAAGGTTCATGTTTCTCTTTCCCTGTGATCAATAAAATAAATTGAGACAATACAAAAGGTTTTTCTATGTGACTTTCAACAGGAATTGAATGCGCAACCTATGCCACAATAAGAGAAGGATGCTGTAGGGAGCTAACCAACTTAAGCACAAAGACCAATAAACAAGACAGAGAGCAAAGAGGGGAGAGAGAGAGAGAGAAGAGTCAGGGAGAAAGGAAGGAAGGGAGAGAAGGAGGAAGGGAGGAGGGGTAGGGAGGAAGGAATAAAGGAGAGAAGGAAAGAGAGGAAGGAAGGGAGGAAAGGAAACAGTCTCCATTTTCTGCATCTTCTCTGGGCTGTTGTGAGGACAAAATTAGTTTGACTGATAGATGCAGGTATGGATATATGATACGAGATCTAGATATATCTCTATCTAGATCAGGATATAGATAGAGATACAGAGATATTCAAGAAATACTAGTTCCCTTCTCAGCCTGCTTTTCCCTCATCTCAGCTTTGGGTGTTATGTCCGTTGCTTCTGGCCTTCTTGAGTCTCCATGAAAGCATGAATTTCCCATACTGTAAACAGATAGGTTAGGGGGTCCCTGGGAAAAGAGAACCAGGAATGGCTTTCTTTTCTTTCTTTTTTTAAAAATATTTATTTATTTATTTTGGCTGTGCTTGGTCTTAGTTGCTGCACGTGGGATCTTCGTTGTGGCATGCGTGCAGGAACTAATTCTCCGACCCGGGATCGAACCCAGGCCCCCTGCATTGGGAGCGTGGAGTCTCACCCACTGGACCACCAGGGAAGTCCCAGGAATGGCTTTCTTGACATAAGAGAACCCATTTTGGCCTAAGCCATTTTGTGATCTATGCCTGGCCACCATGCTTGCCCTTGAACAGATCTCAGTAATTAATAATCTTAAGGGAAGAGAGGGAATGCAGGAACAAGGGAGGAGCTGTCAAGAAACAATAGTGCAGGCTTGGGGCAGGGTCCTGGATCCTCAAGGGATAGACATAATAATATATCTTTGAGTTCTGCAGGAACTAAGGCCCCCACCCAGGTGGAGGACGGAATGGTGATGTTGACCTTTCTGACTTCAATCAACTAAAGCGTGGAATCTGTCGACTTTTGCCCCAGGTCTATGCTGAATTCTCCTCTGCTCAAGCCCCTTCGTGAATATGCTTAAAACTTCTCCAGTTTTGCTGTTGGGAGACACCACTTTAGGAAAGATCCACAGTGTTCTCCTTACTTGCTGCAAGTAATAACAAATCTTTCCTTCTCTCAATCTTTGGCTTGGTTGTGTTTATTGGCTCAACACCCACCAAGAGGTGAACCCAGTTTTTGGTAACAATACCCTCACAGACAGTCCTGTGCATCCACCAGTACCATGCCATCCCCTCTCCCCTATCTTCCCCCCCGAGCATGCGCACTGAGGTCCCTGCTTGCACCGGGGCAGAGCCAACATAGCTCTCAACACTTGCACCGGTCTGGATCATCTTCCCTTCTTCCTGTCTTCTTTCTTATCCCCAAACTCTTACTTGGTGCTCAGTGTTCAGTCTGAGGGCCAGAAGGAGAAGTACCACCGGGGGCTTGTCAGGAATGCAGAGTGTGGTACCCCTCTCCCCAGACCTGCTGAATCACTGTATTGTAACAAGATCCCCAGATGACTCATAAATGCACTACAGTTTGAAAAGCACTGCACCAGATTATTCTTTAGGGCCTAACTCAGTCATCACTTCTATCAAAATATCATTGACCCTCCCATCCAACTTGTCCACTTACCTCCATGTGGGCGCTGTTACTTACTCATTCCTCCATGCTCCCATCTACCCACCACTCATCCATCCATCCATCTACTCCTCCATCCATCTTGGAATCTGCAAACATTTAATGAGTATTTATCTTAGCAAGACCTCTCCTCATTGATGGAGATAAAAACTAAATCCTACAGGTTCCTTTCTCTCAGAGAGATCACAGTCCTATGGAGAAGATAACTAGTCTATAGGCAATTACAAGATATTGATAAGTGCTATTTATTCAGCAGTCACAAATATATTTGCTGGAATAAGGGTTTGAACCAGAGGCTAAACGGTACAAAAAAGGCATACCTCACTCAGCCAATGAGGTCAGGAAGACTAATCAGAGACATTGACATCCAAGCTGAATGTTAGTCCTTTAAGTCCCAGCCTACACATTCCTCCTTCTCCAGGAAGCCTAATCTGATGTCCCTCTACTAGGTTAGGGGTTCCTGCTCTATGCTCTATCCCACAGGAATCAGCCTGCCAAAATGCCAAGGAAACACATTCTCGGCCCTGGGAATGACATATGCAAAAATCTATAGGATAAAAACATCGTGGAGCATGATATATATAGATGATATATATACATCCCCTGCATTACAATGATCTCTGTTCTTATCTGTCTCCCCTACTCATCTGTGAGCCCCCAAAGGGCAGGACTACGATTTGTTGATCTCTGTATTTCCATCCCCCAGCATAGTGCCTGGCATGTAGTAGGTGTTCAGTAAGTAAACAGACAGGACAGCAACAAGAATATAGGCTTGGAGAGGGGTTTCTCCTGGGTTTAGCTCATTGTCCTTCAAACTGGTATCTTGGATGCCGTTCTAGAGCAGCAGGATAAGACCACTAGGGAAAACAGTTTTTTTTTAATTTAAGAAAAAATTACAGACCACGGCAGGTATATGAGTCCTGTGTAAGCTACAATTATCATTAAAAAATCTCATTCACTGGAAACAGTCAAAAGGGTGGAGAAAAAAGTTCAGAGGTGGCTGCATAGTAAAGCATGAGCACATGTTTTTGGTTTCACTGCCTCACCAGTTTCAGGTCCAAGGGCACATATGTCCTTTTCTGCAGACTCATGTATGTGACTTAGTTATAGCCCCTGTGTTACATTTCTTCTGCATGTAACGCAGAGGTGTGTGCCTCTTTTGCTCATTGCTGAGAAGGGAGCCAGACGTTAGCTGGCTTGTTCTGGTTACACAAGCTGAAGTTGAGAGAGCCTTGACTCTCACCCTGTTTTTCAATTTCTACTGGGATTATGAGCTTTAGAGTCAAACAGACATTAAAAGTCTTCTAGTCCACCAGTCTCCAACTTTCAGCCCTTGGCTCCATTAGAGTTATGGCAAGAGGTCTGCGAATCTATACCGGCACCTCGCACTGCGTTCAGCCTGAATTATAGTTACACATGTGTACACGTATATACTATATTTTTCAGATCATAGTATAGTGATTTAGAACACTGACTCTGGAGTCAGACTGTCTGGGTTTGAATCTCAGCTCCACCTTTACAAGCCATGTGCCTTGAGGTAAGGCACTTTCTGTACCTCAGTTTCCCCATCTGTAAAATGGGTATAATAACTATACCTCTCTCACAGGATTAAATGAGCTAATATTCGTTTAGTGCCTAGCATAGCTTCTGGGACATAACAAGGAGTATATAAATGTTGGTTAAACAAAACGAAAAGAAAGTTGGTAGTAGCATTTATTACAACCCTAATAAATAATTATTGTGTGTATATTTAACACTGTCTGTCTCTCCCTAGCTTGTAAGAGCATAGGAAGGCCAAGTTGGCCTTTTTCTTTTTTAAAAAAAAATTTATTGGGGTATCATTGATATACAATGTTATGCTAGTTTCAGGTGTAAAGCAAAGTGAATCGATTATACATGTACATATATCATGTATATGTATATCATATACATGTACATATATCCACTCTTTTTTCCCCATATAGGCCATTACAGAGTATTGAGTAGAGTTCCCTGTGCTATACAGTAGGTCCTTATTAGTTATCTATTTTGTGTATAGTAGTGTGTATATGTCAATCCTGGCCTTTTTCTTAATGATATCTACAATGCTGGCAAAGAAGCTGGCACACAGTGTTTGATAGATACTGTTACGTATGGTAGACTCTTTACTTCTTTCCTCACTCCATCTCCCCTGCTCAAGAACCTACTATGGCTCCCTATTGCTTACTGCACCAAATCCAGTTTCTTTGCCTGAATTTCAAGGCCTAGGAAACCTGGCCACATTTAGTCTCTCTGTCCCACGTATTCTAAACAAGGGCAATATCGCCCCCAAGGGGGCAAATATTGGTTCTTGGAGGTTGAAAAAAATCTTAATCTTTTTATGCGTATAGCGTATGAACAGACATATAGTACATAACAGATACACAAATACCGGTGGTATTAAGATTTCATTGGAGGGGGCAATTAGGAAAAATGTCTATAACGGTTCCTGGGCTTTAATGAAAAAGGGTTGAAGAAACATTGATCTAGCCTGTTTCTCTCAAGAGGAAGAACACTCAGAGCATAAAGGGCCGAGGAAATCATTTTCTCTTCTTTGGTCCTCAGTTATCAGGGAAGTCAAATGAGGGAGATCTGCCTGTGACCTCTGAGGCCCTTCTCAGCCCTGAGAGTTAATGACCCCAAGAATCAGGCGCTCACCAAGCCCACATGTATGTACTCACCCTGAGCCTTTGCCCGTTGCAGAAGTGAATTTCATTCCCACCCACTGGCCTTCGTTTACTCATGTCATTTGCCAACCCCTCCTCCCTGCCCCGACAGATTCCCAGAACCTCTGTCTTCTCCTCCCCTTTTTGAGCCCCTACCTCCTTCACATGAAGCCTCTCCGGGTACCACTCCCACCTCCAATCCAGGTAGTGCTGGCCTGGGTGTGTGAGCTAGGATGTGGGTGATGGATGATTCCTCAGAGCCCTAGGAGGTAAGATTTCCAGCTGGCCCCCAACATGGTGCTTGGCACGAGATCAATGCTTAATAAGTACTTGCTGGGCTTCCCTGGTGGCGCAGTGGTTGAGCATCTGCCTGCCAATGCAGGGGACACGGTTCAAGCCCTGGTCTGGGAAGATGCCACATGCTGCGGAGCAACTGGGCCCATGAGCCACAACTACTGAGCCTGTGTGTCTGGAGCCTGTGCTCCGCAACAAGAGAGGCCGCGACAGTGAGAGGCCCGCGCACTGCGGTGAAGAGTGGCCCCCACTCGCCGCAACTAGAGGAAGCCCAGGCACAGGAACGAAGACACAACACAGCCAAAAATAAATTAATTAATTAATTAAAAAAAAAAAAAACGTACTTGCTGAGTGAAGAACGCATGAATGAATGAATGATTTGTCTGTGTCTCCCTAGCTTGTAAGGGCATAGGAAGGCCATCCTCTTTCACAATGTCCAAAGCAGCAAAAAACTCATTGGACAGGGAGCATGGTCCTCGCTGGGTTTCCCCAGAAGCAAACCATGAGACAAGGATCGGAGTGCAAGTGGTCCGTTTGGAAGGTGACTCTTGGAGACACTGGTAGAGGAGTGGGGAAGTGAGATAGGAAAGGAACAGACACCAGTAACTGTTGTGATATTAAGCAAGTCACCACTATGGACAACCAGAGCTTCACTCGATTGGAGATCTCTGGGAGTCAATGTAGTTACCGCACAAGAGAGGAAGGAGCTGGGGTGCTTATCCACCAGCTCACATCACACTACGGTGGAGAGCTGTTCCCAGGAGGCATGAATTCCCTGGGAGTCCCAGCCTGCGGCCGGTGAAGGCACAGTGGTCACCGGCATCTGGAGAATGCCCTCTTCCAAAGAGACCCAGGCACTGGCAGTCGATATTCAGGCCAGAACTATGGAAACAGTTAAACCAAGGGTCATGGGGGGTAGGAGAACCTGCACCTTTGCTACACGGATGCAGGCAAAGAGTGAGGGAGAAATGACTGCTCAGAACCTTTCCTTCTCTCCTTTCCAGGGTCCTAAACACAATCCATTCCAAACAGATAAGAAGACTCTTGCATTTGTAAAACACCTAGCACATTTTTACTGCTCTTTCGCCTTTCTAGCACATCAACCCTAAGGGGATTCCCCTGCCATGTTGCACAATGTCCATCCCTGGATGGGGTCCCTGGAGTTAAAAACGTCCTGCCTGAGAGGCAGGCAGGGCCGGAGCGCTGGCGGTGTGGGCACCATTACTCTTGTCTCCATTTGAACGAAAACACCCTTTCATTAGAGACAGAGTGAGTGAGAGGATGAGCAGAGGTCAGCGCTCTTGTCTCCGCCCTAGGAGGTGGTGTGTTAGGATTCTGTGGAGCTCTACTCCAGCTCCTTCCTGTCCGGTGGGGCCCACCAAACCTGGGCTGCTCTGTCCCCAGGCTGCCCTGCGTGCAGGGCAAAGTCAGAGACAAGGAAGCATAAGCTGCGCTTGACGAAGGGCCCTCTGACCCCCGCATCCCACTTGGACTTGGGAAGAAAGAGCCCTGAGCTTTAGATTCGACTCTGCCACTAACTTCCTGTAAAGCTGCAGCCAAGCCCTTTAGCCTCTCAACCCTCATTAGTCACATGTATGAAATGGTTCAATTCTCCTGTTGCCACTGAGAGATTAGGCCTGAGAAAGCGTTTTACAGACTGTAAAGTGCTGTAAAAATATAAGATGTTATCCTTGTTGTCGTTAATAATGTTTCCTGTCTCTGAACTCCTAGTGTGCTTGTGTCAGAACCACACAATCGCACTCGTATTTTCTCCCATTGTTGCAATTTTTTTAAATAAATGTATTTATTTTTGGCTGCGTTGGGTCTTCGTTGCTGTGCACAGGCTTTCTCTAGTTGCGGTGCGCGGGGCTACTCTTCATGTGGTACACGGGCTTCTCATCGCGGTGGCTTCTCTTGTTGCGGAACACAGCCTCTAGGCGCATGGGCTTCAGTAGTTGTGGCTCAAGGGCGCTAGAGCACAGGTGCAGTAGTTGTGGGGCATGGGCTTCATTGCTCCGCGGCATGTGGGATCTTCCCGGACCAGGGCTCGAACCCACGTCCTCTGAACTGGAAGGCGGATTCGCAACCACTGCACCACCAGGGAAGGCCCATCGTTGTGTTTTGAACGACTTGCCATTCCCTGCAGGTGCCACGTTCTTTCTTGTCTCCAAAGACTCCCTCTACCTCTGCTCACATTGACTCCTGGTTACCTCCTATTCATCTTTGAGGACTTGCCTGCAGTGATGCTTCTCCGGGCATTGTCTCCTGACCCCTGCCCTCTGCAGTCTGAGGAGGAAGTCCCACCTGTGTGTGCCCGTGCCTCCTTGGACACCCCTCTGTGGCTTACTGCCTGCTTTGTCCCTGAAACTTCTGCAAAGCAGGGAGACTGTATTAGTCTGCTAGTGTGGCTGTAACAAAATACCACACACCGGGTGGCTTAAACAACAGAAGTTAATTTTCTCACCATTCTGGAGGCCAAGATGAAGGTGTCAGCAGGGTTGGTTTCTTCTTCTTCTTCTTTTTTTTTTTAATTTATTTATTTGGTTGTGCAGGGTCTTAGTTGCAGCACGTGGGCTCCTTAGTTGCAGCATGCGGGATCCTTAGTTGTGACATGCGGACTCTTAGTTGTGGCATGCATGTGGGATCTAGTTCCCTGACCAGGGATCGAATCTGGGCCCCTTGCACTGGGAGCACGAGTCTTAACCACTGCTCCACCAGGGAAGTCCCAGGGTTGGTTTCTTCAGAGGCCTCTCTTCCTGGCTTGCAGTTGGCCATCTTCTTGTGTCTTCATGTGGTCATCTCTCTGTCTGTTGTGTCTGTGTCCTAATCTCTTCTTCCTAGGACGACAGTCATAGGTGTCCCCAAGGGTCCCATTTTAACAGGATCACTTCCTTAAAGACCCTACGTCGCGGGTGGGGGAGGAGGGATAAATTGGGAGATTGGGATTGACATGTACACACTACTATACATAAAATGGATAACTAATAAGGACCTACTGTACAGCACAGGGAACTCCACTCAGTACTTTGTAATGACCTCTATGGGAAAAGAATCTAAAAAAGAGTGGATATAGGTATATGTATAACTGATTCACTTTGCTGTACACCTGAAACTAACACAACATTGTAAATCAACAAGTAAAAAAAAAAAAGATCCTATGTCCAAACTGTGTTACATTCTAACGTGCTGGGGTTAGAGCTTCAACATGCGAATTTGGGAGGGACAAAATCAAGTGTAACAGAGACTCTGCTTTTATATCTCTGTATACAACTCTGTGCTGACACATTGAAATTGTCCAATAAGTGCTTTTGAGTCAGTGAATGAAGAATTGAACAGATATGTGTTGTACATGTTTTCTCAACCAGAGCATAAAGCTACTTGAGGACAATGAAAGAACACTAGCTTTGGAATCGGGAGACCTGGATTATTCTCCTTTGCTTCATGTCAGTGGAGGAGGAGATCCTTTTAGCAGCAACTTCAAAAGATGCCCCTTTACCTAGATCTAACATGCCTGTTCCACTCCTAAAGCCATTGGAAATTAGAGCATTTATTCTTCATAATGCCTAGAGCATTTGCCAAATTCCAGGCTCCTACAATTTCAACCCAAGAAAATGCCATCTGCTGCTCAAAAATTGATTGTTGGCCACCTTTTATCTGTTATGTTCTCTTCCAGTGAGAAATTGTGTTCCCCTGCAGGGTGAGTGGTTCTTCCATAGCCACTTAGTAATCACTGGAGAATCTATTGTCTTTACTGTTGCAGCTTGATTAGTCATGAGTGTTTATTCAACCAAAACGTTTCAGACACACATGAATTACAGCATTTTGGCCTTGGAAGGAACCTTAGAAAGCATGGGCCATGAAACTTTAGACCCGAGTATAAACCCTGCTTCCTTGGACAAACTAAGGTTTTCTCATCTGCCAAACATGTGGAGTAATATTTAACAGACTTATTCTGAGTACTGAATAGGATAACGTGCATATAGTGTCTCAGACATAAGAGGGCTGAAAAACTGTTCGTTTTCTTCATCTCTCCATTTTACAGATGGGCAAATCAAGGCACAGAGGAGGAGAAAGCCCTTAGCCCTAAGCAAATCAGCAGCTTTTTATTTTTATTTAATTTATTTATTTTGGCCATACTACGCAGCATGTGGAATCTTAGTTCCCCAACCAGGGATCGAACCCACGCCCCCTGCATTAGAAGTGCAGAGTCTCAACCACTGGACGACCAGGGAAGTCCCCCTCAGCAGCCTTTTAAACAAGTCAGAGTTTGAACCCTATTTTCTTAAAAATTTTTAATTTTGTTGTGGTAAGAACATTTAACCTGAGATCTGAGTGTACAATACACTATTGCTGACTGTAGGCATGGGGTTGTATAGCACTTATTTTTTAGAACTTATTCATCTTGCTTAAATAAATTTAATACCTGTTGATTAAATTCCCCATTTCCCTCTCTTTCCAGCCCCTGGCAACCACCATTCCATTCTTCGATTCTATGAATTTGACTATTTTAGATACCCCCATATAAGTAGAATCATATAGTATTTGTCTTTCTGCAAGTGACTTATTTCACTTAGCATAAGTTCCTCATGGTTCATCTGTGTTGTCGCATAAGGCAGGATTGCCTTCTTTTTAAGTCTGAATAGCATTCCACTGTATGTGTCCCTGGGGTCTTGATTTCAAGTCCAAAATTATTCTTTTGCCTCCATGCTGGATTTGTAAAATCTCTTTACCCACTAAGCAAGTAAGTTTTCCTGCACAACAAGCAGATATCTGAGTTGACAAGTCACCAAATAAAGAAGAGCAAACATTTGAAAAAGAAATGCATGAGTTTTCTATAAGAGACTGGTGTCCAACACTCAGGGATCTCACAGACAAGCGAAGACAACTTCCCCCAGAATGCTTTGCCACCCAGGCTAGTCTAGCCGATGATAAAAGTTTAAATTCAGGCCTATGGGTATAACTGTGCAAAATACATTTCCCATCATGAGCTCACTAATGCAC
Organism: Tursiops truncatus; assembly: GCF_011762595.2. Lineage (NCBI taxonomy): Eukaryota > Metazoa > Chordata > Mammalia > Artiodactyla > Delphinidae > Tursiops > Tursiops truncatus. Next base: position 128,197,121 of record NC_047034.1, read on the forward strand.
CCCTGCATTACTCTCCAGATATTTCTGAAACTTTAGACAGAGGATGAGCCTCCGCTTGAGGTCAACTCCTCTCATTAGATTTCTAGGTTCTTTCCAGTCTGGCCTCCTGGTTGACATCAGAATTTTCTTTTTAGAACAGAGATCTGATCTTGTCACTACTCTGCTCAAAAACTCTACATGGTTCCTGATTTCTACAGGATGAAGTATAGACTTTTAAACACAAAAACAACAAAAGTATGTGTTAAAATGCATGTACACATCTGGCCAGATCATATGTATATCAGTTTTCGAGGGCTGTCAGAACAGAATGCCATACACTGAGTGACTTAACAGAGACTTATTTTCTCATAGTTCTGGAGGCTGGAAGTCCAAGATCAAGGTGTCAGCAGGGTTGGTTTCTCCTGAGGCCTCTCTCATTGGCCTGCAGATGACTGCCTTCTAGCTGTAATCCCACATGGTCTTTCCTCTGTGTATTCATGTCCCTGTTGTTTCTTTATGCATCTAAATTTCCTCTTATTAAAAGGACACAGGGGAGTTCCCTGGTGGCACACGGGTTAAGAATCCACCTGCCAATGCAGGGAACACGGGTTCGAACCCTGCTCTGGGAAGATCCCACACGCTGCGGAGCAACTAAGCCTGCACGCCACAACTACTGAGCCTGCGCTCTAGAGCCCACGAGCTACAACTACTGAGCCCATGGGCCACAACTACCGAGCCTGTGTTCCACAACTACTGAAGCCTGTGCCTAGAGCCTGTGCTCCGCAACAAGAGAAGCCACCACAATGAGAAGCCTGCGCACCATAAAGAAGAGTAGCCCCCGCTCACCGCAACTAGAGAAAGCCCGCGTAGAGCAACGAAGACCCAACGCAGCCAAAAATAAAATAAATAAAAAATTTAAAAAAGGACACAAAGTCAGATTGGATTAAGGCCCACTCTAACAGCCTATTTTAACTAATCACCTCTTTAAAGGCCTTATTTCCAATTCTAGTCTCATTTTGGGGTATTGGGGTTAGAACTTCCCCCAAATGTATAAATCTGTGGGGACACAATTCAGCCCATAACAATATATGTGCATTAGATATGTTTTAAAACTGCACATTCTAGAAAGAGTTTGTTTAAAAGGTATTATAAACTAAATTATTTGGTTAATTTTTATATTTCAGATGTAACTTCTCCTGGACGGGAAGACCAAGAATTTGGTATTACTAAAAGTATATCTGGCTTGAGTTAGACTTTGAGAACTGCCATAGTAGAACTCCTGGAATTCTTGAATCTGCTAGGTCTCAATCAATGTTTCCTGGTTCATTCTCAATAACACTGTGACTTAAAATTCCATCTTATTTAATTTGTATCCCTAGCCCAACACCTAATAAGGATTCAGTCATTATTTTTTTAATTCAGTGACATTAATCATGCAAAGCCCCATCCCTTTCGTGCCCAGTTTTCAGTCTCACTAAGCATCCGTCTCTTCCCCAAGCATACCTCTCACCCTTGTGTTTTACACATGGTGTTGTCTCACCCTTGACTGCCCCTTTCTCTAGACAGCCAACGCAGTCATGGAGACCCGACACATATGTTGCAGATAAACACTCCCTCCTTTATTCTCTCATTGTATTATGTACCTCTTGCTACTTAGTAGATATCAGAATGTATTTTATTTTATTTACTTATTTTTTAAATAAGCTTATTTATTTATTTATGGCTGCGTTGGGTCTTCATTCAGGTGAGCAGGTGCTACTGTTCGTTGTGGTGCATGGGCTTCTCATTGCGATGGCTTCTCTTGTTGTGGAGCACGGGCTCTAGGCATGCGGGCTCAGTAGTTGTGATGCACGGGCTTAGTTGCTCCGCAGCATGTGGGATCTTCCCGGACCAGGGCTGGAACCCGTGTCCCCTGCATTGGCAGGTGGATTCTTAACCACTGCACCACGAGGTAAGTCCCAGAATGTATTTTAAAGGTCAGTTTTCCCATCTCCCTCACTATACTTTATACTCCTTCAGGGCAAGAAGAATATTCTATCACACATAGGCACTTAGTAAAGGTTAGCTAGATGAGTTGGTCTGCCATTCTGCATGGTGGCATGGGTGGCAGTCATACACCCACATGGACCCAAAGCGTGAGTTTGCCTTAGCCCCGTGTTTTTTTCCAGACCCGTAAACATCCACAAGCCCAACCTGACCCCAACACAAAGAGAGGAAAGAAGTCCTTTCATGATGAGGTCCCAGGATCCTCAGTTCTACCCTCAAAGAGTGCCCAAAGCAAAATACAGCTTTGGAAGTGACAGCTCCACCTTGCCCAGCCCACCCTCCTTCCTCTAAGCCACTCCGTCATCTGACTTTAGCCTGGGAACTTCTCAGTTCAGTCTCAGGCTATGCTAAAGAACGAACAAGAATTGTCTGTCTTTGAGAAATGTACATGACATTTGATAAATGGGGCGAGGGGGGATATTTTGTTATGTATGTAACTGGAAGAGAAAACACAAAATTGCTAATAATTGTCTTTGGGAGGTGATATCATGACAGATTTTTACTCTATTTCCTAGAATAGGTTGCATTGTCTAAATTGTCTACAAAGACCACATTTGACTTTTATGATTGAAAATAAAGATTCAATAAAATCCCCTCATAGCATCCTAGGTGGGGCCATAAAATTCAATTGTGTAAGATGCGTGGTCTTGGCCCTGTGAGGTTACTGAAACGACCAGGGCGAACCAGGTCAGCTAGCCCGGGGGTTGCGGGGGCCAGCCAGTGCCATCCAAACCTGTCCCTGCCCTGGCTGGGGTTTGGTACTTCCTACTGGTGCTGGACCACAGTGGCAATTCACAGCCCCTTCCTCTTGGCTAACTGACTTATAATATCAGCCCAATACTGGGGACACCGGGCGCCCTGGCGAAATGGAGTTCTCTGTCTCCCAATACACAGAGGAGAGGATGAGAGAGAGGTCAGAGGAGAGATGGGGAGACCTCCCTCCAGGAACGAAGTGGCTGCTTGGCTGCACGGAGCCCTGCTGGCTGACAGCCTCCAGAGATCAGCATCTTCAGCAGCTGCCTCAGGATCAGCTTAGGAGCCGAGGTCATGCTCCTTTTCAGCAACCCCTAGCCAACAGCTAAGCATGGCAGGATACTAGGGCCTGGTGGGTTTTGCCCAATGTGGACCTGTTCTGATGGGCAATCTTGTTCCAGAGCTTCCCAGTGGGTCATCCAAGACTCTCTCAGATCATGGTCTCAGGCTTTTCCTACATAGTCCTGCTTCTTCCCCTCTTTTATCTTCTATCTTTTCCATTTTAACAGTTTTTAATGAAAGTTGTATGCAAGATTACTTCATTCCTGCATCTTCTCAATTGTTTCTTCCTTATATTTGCCCTTTTCCTTTCCTACTTGGCGAGATTTGGCTTTACGTTTGAGGATCTTTTTGCGGTCTTTATCCAGCTTTAGTCTGGTGATAACCACCTTGCTGGGGTGAATGCCCACGTGGACAGTCGTGCCATTAGCCTTCTTCCGCTGCACTCGTTCAGTGTAGATGACATATTTCTTCCTGTAAACCTGGACTACTTTGCCAATTTGCTGCCCTTTGTAGTGCCCTCCTACCACCTGAACTTCATCATCCTTTCAGACGGGCATGGATCGGACATTGTACTTCTGTCTCAGCTCTTTAGAAAGAGGGGAAGACATAATCTTCCTGCGAATGTGGGAAGGCGCGTTGAAATGCCTTTTCTGGTTCTTGCTTCGGTCAGAAGTCACAAAGGGATTGAACTTCATTTCGGCCGCTAGCGCTTCAGCGATGGTCGCAAAAGGGAAGAACCCCTCTTTTATCTTATACAGACACTGTCTCCGACAAGCCTCTTGCACTCCCAACTCCAGCTTAGTGGACCCTACTGACAGTTTTACACACACACACACACACACACACACACACACACGTGTAAGGACCCATGAGTCTGACTAACACCTGAGCCCTCCAGGCCGCACGGAAGGACCTGCTCATTTACCTAACACATGCTAAGTACCTACTCTGTGCAGGATCATTGTTCCTGCCCTCAACCAAGCCCTGTCTAATGAGGGACACAGAGAGAGAAATAAATCAGCAAAATACATTGTGATATCTTAGTGTAATACATGCATGCTTCTAATTGTTTAAGTACATGGACACCTCTAATGAGTTCCCAATGTTCTCATCCTACTGTTTTCTTTGAGTGAACATTTCTCTTGCAATCTTGTTTATCATTTGGCTTTGCAATGTCTTTTGCTACTGACAAAACAGAGTTAAACTCGAATGCATATCCAATGGGGAAACTCTAATAAATTCTAAATTGGGGACTTGAATTAATGAATCCCTGAATAACAGAGTTGATTATACTGCCCTTTGTATTCCAGTTCCTGGTGTTTTATTGGTTTTGTCTCTGAAATGACTGATGATCAGCAGATCTAATAATGACAGTAATGACTGAAGTCCAAAAATAATAAGACTTAAGCCACAGTCACATTAAAGCCGGTAATAATAATAAGCCTCTACCCATACATTAAAGCCTTAGCTTGCTAATTGTACCTGTAACCTAAGCAAACAACTGCTGAGAGGAGAACCGAGAACATGACAGAGGAGCCAATATTCTGTGGCATCACAAGTTGGATTTTTTCTATTCTAAGAAACTCTAAAAGAATTTGTTGCCACCCTCCGGGAGTTCACAGAGAGGAAGAAGTTGGGTCACATATTAGTTTTCTAGATCACTTATAAAAGGCCCTGATAAACAACGAGGTCCTACTGTATAGCACAGGGAACTATATTCAGTGTCCTGTGATAAACCATAATGGAAAAGAATATGAAAAATAATGTATCTATATGTATAACTGAATCACTTTGCTGTACAGCAGAAATTAACACAACATTGTAAATCAACTATACTTCAATAAAAATTTTTTTAAAAACTTTTAAAAAGGGCCTGAATCGTGTCTTTGACACAAAAGCATCCAAGTACACCAGTCTTCTGGCGATATATATATATACACACACACATATATAATATGTATATGTGTATATACATATATATATATATACACACAGCTACATACATATATACACAGATACATATATACACAGATAGTTATATATGTGTATATATATATATACACAGATAACTATATATGTGTATATATATATACACAGATAACTATATGTGTGTGTATATATATATATATATATATATATATATATACACACACATATATATTTAATCTGGGTCCTTGTTCTCGGGGCTGTGTGGAAGTCCAGGACCTACCCAAGATTTCAGGGGGCTCCTCCTGAGAGGGTGGCTGCAAGTCTCCTTCCATGGCTCACTCAGCCAGCCTGCTACCAGCTTGATTCCTCTTGACCACCCTGTACACTCTCAAGCCTCCTGAGATTGCTCTCCTCTCTGCCTCTCTGCACCCCTGCACGCCAATAATATTCTTTCTCCCCTCATTCTCCATAGCAGTACTAACATGGGGCTATTACAAGTTAAAAACTCTTACTGACTGTATAAGAATAATAAAAGCAGGTACAGCGTAGCCCAAACAGGAGTCAACTAAAGAACTCCTCCAAATCAATAATAAAAAGAAAACCCAGTTTTGAAAAATGGAGAAAACCCTTGATTTCAAAACAGACGTTTCAGAAGTTATATGAATCACTAGTACACACATAAAACGTTTTTTACCAGTGTTCGGGAAAATACCATGTAAATTTGTGTGAATACCTCGTTATTCATCAGAGAAATGCAAATTAAAACCGTGAGATACAATTTCTTCCCCACTAGAATGGCTGCATTTTAAAGGAGTGACAAATGTCAAGTGTTAACAGCGACGTGGAGCTCCTAGAACTTGTGTACATTGCTAGCGGGGGATAAGATAGTACAACCACTTTGGTGAACTGTCTGGCAGTTTATTGTAAAGAATATACCCACATTATGACCAGGAATTCCACTTCCAAGCATCTACCCAAGAGAAATGAAAATATATGTACACAAAAATCATATAGGAACGTTCATAGCACCTTTATTCATAATAATGAAACCCGGAAACAAACTAAGTGTTCTCCAACAGGAGATAAACAAATTGTGAATTTTTTGTATTTAAAAGCATACTAATAAGAAGAATAAGAATAATAAGAAGAAATTATTGATATCCATATTAACAGTGATGAATCTCAAAAGTATATTGAGCAAGACACAAATGAGTACATACCATTTGATTCCATTTATAAATTTTGTGTGGAATTAAAAAACAGTCAAAACAAATTTATGGTGATAGAAATCAGAACATGTGTCACTTAGGGTGGGGGTGGGACAGACTGACAGGAAAGGGACATTTCTGGGTAATGTAAAAGATCTCTATCTTAATTAGGGTGGTGGTTAGAAGAGGGTGAACAATGGTCAAAACTCATTGAACTGTACACCTAGTGTGTGTGCAATGTGTTGTATGTAAACTATACTGTAAAAAAATCCTAATGCCTAGGCCACCCCCTAGTCCAATCAGATCGTTGTCTCTATGGGTAGAATGAAGGTACCAATACTTTTTTAAAGCTCCTCAGCAGGGGCCTCATCTTCCACAGCTAAAAACTCCGCCATGGGGTTTCCATTAAAAAAAGGAAAAAAGGGCTTCCCTGGTGGCGCAGTGGTTAAGAGTCCGCCTGCCGATGCAGGGGACACGGTTCGTGCCCCGGTCCGGGAAGATCCCACATGCCGCCGAGCGGCTGGGCCCGTGAGCCATGGCCGCTGAGCCTGCGCGTCCGGAGCCTGTGCTCCACAACGGGAGAGGCCACAACAGTGAGAGGCCCGCGTACCGCAAAAAAAAAAAAAAAAAAAAAAAAAGTTAAAAAAAGGAAACAAATTGAAAACTTTCTCTTTGTATCTTTTAAAGGAGCCAGCTCAAACCAGAGCCGAATTAAAAAAATTAGTTTTGTCTCACTTCCTTCGTATTTTTTAATGGATCACCACTGACAATAAAAAAAAGGAAGGAAGGGAACCAACATTTATTGAGCACCTACCACGTATCATGCACCAGACCCTGAACTTTATACTCATCATCTAATCTTTGGAACAATCCTTTTGGTAATTATTATCTCCATTTTGGAAAATAAATCCTGAGAATTGAAAAAGACAGGTAATGTGCTCCAAATTTTAAAAAAATGCACAATGGAGAATAAGATCCAAATGTGTTTGACTTGCAAGGTTTCATGTTATGCTCACACAGATACTTTTTAGAAAGTCTGACACAGCAATTTGAAAAAACAACAAAAAAAGTCAGGCCTTGATTCTTAGTTGCTGTAAGGCATGAGCTTTTGAATTGTTTGTTTTGTGGAAATCATACCTTTAAGAGTTGAGATTGCTTCCACTACCACACCTAAGGAGAGTTGTGATTTGGCGAGCAGTATCTGGCTTTCATCACAGTGAGTCCTAGATTCCACACCTCAGCTGACCATTGTGGGGCAGACCATTTTCTCATAGAAACAGCATTATTATTGGAGGTTGTATTCCTGAGCAATATGCTCAGCACCAAATAAGTCAAAGGAAAAAGTAGTGATTAAAAGCAAATATATAGGGCTTCCCTGGTGGCGCAGTGGTTGAGAGTCCGCCTGCCGATGCAGGGGACACGGGTCTGTGCCCCGGTCCGGGAAGATCCCACATGCCGCGGAGCGGCTGGGCCCATGAGCCATGGCCACTGGGCCTGCGCGTCTGGAGCCTGTGCTCCGCAACGGGAGAGGCCACAACAGTGAGAGGCCGGCGTACCGCAAAAAAAACCCCAAAAAACAAGGAACAAATATATACCTTCATAATTATTTTGAATACTCAAGCTGTACTTCACAGCCTATGAAATGATCCCAATCTTTCCAAGGGTCTCCAGGGTACTCTTATAACTGTACATACAGCATATATAACACACAAGTCTAGGGTGGATTCACTCATAAAATGAATCCAAGATTAATAATCTAGCCATAACATATATTAATTAAACATTTCAATAATTATTTTGCTTGTATTTTTAGAATTTTAGAAGATCTTTATTTATATATTTATTTATTAGAAGGGAGCACTGGTCCATCTTTTTTAAAAAATATTTATTTAGTTACTTATTTATTTATCTATTTGGCTGCATTGGGTCTTAGTTGTAGCACGCAGGATCTTTGTTGTCGTGTGCGGGCTTCTCTAGTGTGGCATGTGGGCTTAGTTGCCCACGGCATGTGGGATCATAGTTCCCCGAGCAAGGATTGAACCCACATCCTCTTCACTGGAAGGCAGATTCTTAACCACTGGACCACCAGGAAGTCCCTAGAAGAGCTTTAAAAGTTGATTAACATGAAGCGTAACTCTGCAACCTACCAGTTCAGTTACCAAACAGGTTGATCAGGGGAATGCTATAGAAAACCTGTCTGAATATCTTCAAGCTTTTGGAAATATCTTGGTGGGAGAATGGAGGGAGGAGATTAAAATGTGTACAAGATGAATGTCAAAAAGAATCATTGCAACAAACACTTACTGAGTGTTACACACTGTGTTAAATACTCTACCTATCTTATTCCGTTTAATCCTCACAACAACTTTGTAAAGAGGGCACTGTTCTTAAGATGAAGAAATTGAGGTTCAAAGAAGTTAAATAACTTGTCTAAGGATGCACAGCCAGGAAATGACAAAATGAAGATAGAGGCCAAGCTGTTGACTATAAAGCCCCTGCCTCCCCAGATAATAACTACTCACCTTCTTGAGCACATGCCCTGTGCCACATTGCAGGTGTTTCATCATTTAATCCTTACAAAAGTCCTATGAGTTGGGTACTATAATTATCATTTAACAGTAGAGGAAAAGGAAGCACAGATAAGTCAGTGTGTAACTGACTGAGCAGCCCTTCCTAAAGAGTGCTAACTGTTGAACACAAGCAACTAGAGGAAAGGCCTCCAATGGCATGCCACAGTGAGCTGTCCCTGCCCTGAGCTTTTTATTCAAAATTTACTTGGATAAAGACTGTGACCTGCTGCCCAGATATAGGACAACATGAATTTGGTGGGATAAATTACATAGGATGGCTGAAAATTAGGCTGTAAAAAGATCTCAGTAGTCTAGAACAATGAGCTGAATATAACGAGATGTAACTGAGAGAACTAAAGTCCTAAACAGTTCCCAAACTAGGCCAGTTGAAGGCCAAATGAATTAACAGTGACACATGTAAAAGAGTTGCATAGAGTTTGACTTAAAGTGTGGCTTGAGTACTGGATGATAACTGAGTGTTATCACAAGATATCCACCCCTACCCCTGCATGTGTACTTGCACACACCATTTGGAAATCAAAAGTAAGAATGCCCTTTCACATATACCCTGAGAAAACCATAATTCAAAAAGAGTCATGTACCACAATGTTCATTGCAGCTCTATTTACAATAGCCAGGACACTGAAGCAACCCAAGTGTCCATCAACAGGTGAATGGATAAAGAAGCTGTGGTACATATATACAATGGAATATTACTCAGCCATAAAAAGAAATGAAATTGAGTTATTTGTAGTGAGGTGGATGGACCTAGAGTCTGTCATACAGAGTGAAGTAAGTCAGAAAGAGAAAAAGAAATACCATATGCTAACACATATATATGGAATCTAAAAAATAAATTGGCTCTGAAGAACCTAGGGGCAGGACAGGAATAAAGACACAGATGTAAAGAATGGACTTGAGTACACAGGGAGGGGGAAGGGTAAGCTGGGACGAAGTGAGAGAGTGGCAAGGATGTATATACACTACCAAATGTAAAATAGATAGCTAGTGAGAAGCAGCTGCATAGCACAGACAGGGAGATCAGCTCGGTGTTTTGTGACAACCTAGAGGGCTGGGATAGGGAGGATGGGAGGGAAACACAAGAGGGAGGAGATATGGGGATACATGTATACGTATGGCTGATTCACTTTGTTGTACAGCAGAAACTAACACAGCATTGTAAAGCAATTATACTCCAATAAAGAAGTTAAAAAAGAAGAAAAAGAATGCCCTTTCAGGGAATTCCCTGGTGGTCCAGTGGTTAGGACTCTGCGCTTTCACTGCCAAGGTCCCAGGTTCAATCCCTGGTCAGGGTGGTGCAGTCAAAAAAAAAAAAAAGCCCTTTCAGAGTAACACATAAAATAAGCAATTGATCAGGGCAGACAATGACAGCATCACTAGAGACAAAAACTTTCCTGGCAAAAATTGTACTTTAATCTGGTAGAGTATGGACATCAGTAGGATGGTTGGCCAACAATTGAAGCAAAGACATAGGCAAGTCCCAGAGGCAAAGGGGATATGGATGGTAGATGCGTCAACACATGCTCTTGGTTCTTGTGACATATTTATCTTGGAAGAGATGGATATGGAAGGCTACATAGCTGGAGGTCAACACTACTGTTAGTGGAAGGTTCCAGTCTTTAGGAGGAATCTAAGGACACTCTACCTTACCCTCAGAGGAGGAGTCTTTAATATTATCAAGAGTAAGGATTTTGGGGGGGCCATGGTGTTGGGAGCCTGAGGGAGTGAGAGGCTTGACCGAGATGCAGCAAGCAAAGAATTTAAAAGCTACTGTGAACCTCAGGCAACATGATCTTGTACATAAAAAACTGCAAAGGGAACACTTGTGCACTTTTGGTGGGAACGTAAACTGGTACAGTCACTGTGGAACACAGTATGGAGGTTCCTCAAGAAGTTAAAGATAGAACTACCATATGATCCAGCAATCCCATTTCTGGATATATATCCCAAGTAAACAAAATCACTATCTTGAAGAGATATCTCTTCAAGAGGGGGAGGGAGGGATAAATTAGGAGGTTGGGATTAACATATACGCACTACTACTATAAAATAGATAACCAACAAGGACCTATTGTATAGCACAGGAAAGTATACTCAATATTTTGTAATAATCTATAAGGGAAAAGAATCTGAAAAAGAATATATATATATATTCATATATATATATATATCTGAATCACTGTGCTGTATACCTGAAACAAACATGATATTGTAAATCAACTATACCTAAAAAAAATAAAGAAAAAGAAGAGCTCTCTTTATTCCCTTGTTCATTACAGCATTATTCACAATAGACAAGGTATGGAAACAACCTAAGTGTCCATCAGCAGATGAATGGATAAAGAAAATGTGATACATACACACACGGAATATTATTTGGCCTTAAAAAAGAAGGAAATCCTGCCCTTTGTGACCTGGAAGGCATTATGCTATGTGAAATAAGCCAGATAGAGAAAGACAAATATTGCATGATATCACTTATTTGTGGAGTTTTTTTAAAAAACTCAAACGCATAGAGAGCAGAATGGTGGCTGCCAGGAGCTTGAGGGTTGGGGAAAACAGGGAGAGGCTGGAAAAAAGGTAGAACCTTTCAGCTACAAGTTGAATAAGGTCTCAGGATCTAATGTATAGCATGGTGATACTGTATTGTATTGTATACTGAATTGTACAACTGAAATTTGCTGAGAGCGAAACTTGAGTGTTTACAGCAGAAAAGAAAAAAAGGCAAATACGTGAGGTGATGGATGTGTTAATTAACTCGATGGTGGGAATCCTTTCACAATATATATGTGCATCAAATCATCATGTTGTACACTTTAACTATATTAAAATTTTGTCAGTTATATCTCAGTGAAGCTGAAAAAAAGTTCTTTTAATTGCAAAGAATCTGTGAAGAAATGACTAGAACTAATAAGTGTGTTTAATGAAATCACAGGATAAAGAGCAATGTACAAAAACTAATTGTATGGGACTTCCCTGGTGGCACAGTGGTTAAGAATCTGCCTGCCAATGCAGGGGACACGGGTTTGATCCCTGGTCCGGGAAGATCCCACATGCTGCAGAGCAACTAAGCCCATAAGCCACAACTACTGAGCCTGTGCACCACAACTACTAAAGCCTGCACGCCTAGAGCCTGTGCTCTACAACAAGTGATGCCACCGCAATGAGAAGCACGTGCACCGCAAAGAAGAGTAGCCCCCGCTCGCCGCAACTAGAGAAAGCCAGCTCGCAGCAACGAAGATCCAACGCAGCCAAAAATAAATAAATAAAAAATAAATAAATAAGCTAATTGTATTTCTATAAACAAACAATTTGAAAATGAATTAATTTTAATTTATAATAGCATCAAGAAAATACAATACTCAGGGATTAATTAAACAACAGAAGTGCAAATCTGTATACTGAAAACTACACAGCATTGCTGAGTGAAGTTCAAGAGGATTTATAAAAAAGGGGAGATACACAATGTCCATGGATTGAAAGGTTCAATATTGTTAAGATGGCAATTTCCCCAAATTGATGTACTATAGATTCAACGTAATACCTATCAAAATCTCAGTGGGATTTGTTTTTGGTAGAAACTAACAGCTGTTCCTAAAATTGATACAGAAATGCAAAAAACCTAGAATACCGAAATGATTTTGAAAAGGAAGTGCAAAACCTGAGGAATTTACCTGATTTTAAAACTTACTACCAATCTACAATAATTAAGAAACACTGAGGGACTTCCCTGGTGGTGCAGTGGGTAAGACTCTGGGCTCCTAATGCAGGGGGCCTGGGTTCAATCCATGGTCGGGGAACTAGATCCTGCATGTCACAACAAAGATCCCACGTGCTGCAAATAAGAGTCCGCATGCCGCAACTAAAACCCGGCGCAGCCAAAATATATAAATAAATAAATTTTTTAAAAAAAGAAACACGGGACATTTAGATTGATGGAAGAGAATAGAGAGTCCAGTAACAGACCTTGATGATCAATTGGTTTTCAAGGAAGGTGCCAAGTAATTCAATGGGGAGGGAAAGGATAGACCTTTAGCAAAAGATGCTGGGACAGTTGGATAAACACATGCAAAAAGATGAAACTTGACCCTTACCTTACATCATTCATAACAACTTAAAGAAAACATAGGATGAAATCTTTGCAACCTGGGATTAGGCAAAGAGTTCTTATATATAACTCAAAGACAAAATCAACACATTGAATTTCATCAAAATTAAAACTTTTGCTCTTTAAAAGACATCATTAAGAAAATGAAAATATTTCCAAAACCTGTATCTGATAAAGGACTTGAATCCAGAATATATAAAGAACATTTGTAATTCATCAATAAGAGACAAACTACCCAATAAGAAATGAGCAAAATATTTTAATAATCACCTCACCAAAGAAGATATATAAATGGCAAATAAGTATATGAAAAGATAATATCATTAGTCACCACAGAAATGCAAATTAATTAAAACCAAGATGAGATACCACTACATACCTACTAGGATGACTAAAACAAAAAGGACTGACCAAGTATTGGTGAAGATATGGAGAAACACATACATTGCTAGTGGGAATGTAAGTTGGGACAACCACTTTGGAAAACTATCTGGCACTTTTAAAAAAGTTAAACATGCACTAATCACTTGACCTAGCAATTCAACTTCTAGGTATTTACCCCATAAAAATGAAAATGGATGTCCACAAAAACACTAGTATACAAATATTCATAGCAGTAGTATTCATAATAGCCCTCAGACTGGAAACAGTGTTTACCAACCGGCAAATCAGTAAATGAAATGTTGTATATCTATAGAATAGAATATTACACACAATAAAAGCATTATGCTAAATGAAAGGAGGCAGACACAAAAGACTAAATATTGTATGATTCCATTTATATGAAAATTCTAGAAAATGCAAAACTATAGAGACAGAAAGATCAGTGATTGCCTGGGGCTGGGGGTGTGAGCAGAGATGGATTGCAAATAGGCACAAGGGAATTTTTCCTGGTGATGAAAGTGTTCTGAAACTGAATTGTGGTGATGGCTGAATAATTGTATGAACTCACTAAAATTCAACAAAGTTTACACTTAAAATGGGTAAATTGTATGGCATCTAAATTAAACCTCAATAAACATGTTTTAAACAGAATAAAACAGAAAGTTATCGTGTCTTCAAGGCATCCTTTTTGGCTCACCTCTGAAATACCTGGCGCCTGCATAACTCTGTGGTAAAATTTTCCTTGCGCGCTCCTCTCTACACCCTCAGAAGGCCTCGTAGGAGACCAGAAGTGGATGGTTCAGCAAGCAGCTCTAACCTTAGTCGGGGTGGGGATCTTCTTTCTCTCGGTAGAAGTTAGGAGAAAGCTGACACACAGGAACACATGCAGAAGAGCATGATCAGGATGGTGAAGACCTTAAAATCATATTCTAGTTAGTCATTGTTCTTCTAGCATATACGTTTTGGTCTTTACTGTGCCAGATAAGCGATGTGGCTATAAAGCAATAAACATTATGGGCAAAGTCCTTGCTCTCATGGGGCTTATATTCTAGTAGTGTGAAACAGATCATAGATAGATAGATAGATGAATGTTTACTGAGATAGATAAATAAATGACAGCCAGTTAGACAGAGATATAGATGGGTATAGAGATACAGAGATAGATAATATACAGATACAAAGATAGAAGACAGGTAGATGAAAGTTAGATAGATAGATAAAAGAAAGTACAGGCATATCTCGTTTTTTGCACTTTGCAGATACTGCATTTTCTTTTTTTTTAAAGTTTTTGGCCATGCTGCATGAAGGATCTTAGCTCCCCGACCAGGGATGGAATCCGTGCCCACTGCAGTGGAAGTGTGGAGTTCTAACCACTGGACCACCAGGGAATTCCCAACACTGCATTTTTTAAAATTGAAGGTTGGGACTTCCCTGATGGCACAGTGGTTAAGAATCCACCTGCCAATGCAAGGGACAAGGGTTTGAGCCCTGGTCTGGGAAGATCCCACATACGGTGCAGCAACTAAGCCCGTGCGCCACAACTACTGAGCCTGTGCTCTAGAGCCCATGAGCCACAACTACTGAGCCCATGCGCTGCATCTACTGAGCCCATGTGCTGAAACTACTGAAGCCCATGTGCTACAACTACTGAAGCCCATGCGCCTAGAGCCTGTGCTCCGCAACAAGAGAAGCCACCGCAATGAGAAGCCCACGCACCGCAACAAAGAGTAGCCTCTGCTTACCACAACTAGAGGAAAGCAGCGTGCAGCAATGAAGACCCAATGCAGCGATAAATAAATAAATAAATAAATAAATTGAAGGTTTGTGGCAACTCTGTCAAGCAAGTCTATCAGCACCATTCTTCCAAAAGAATTTTCTCACTTCATGTCTCTGTGTCGCATATTAGTAATTCTTGCAATATTTCAAACTTTGTCATTATTATTATATTTGTTATGGTGATCTGTGATTAGTGATTTTTGATGTTACTATTGTAATTGTTTTGGGGCACCATGAACTGTGCCTATAGAAGATGGTGAACTTAATAAATGTATGTGTTTTGATGGCTCTCCTGACCAGCTGTTCCTTCATTTCTCTTCCTCTCCTTAGGCCTCCCTATGCCCTGGGACACAACAATATTTAAATTAGGCCAATTAATAACCCTACAACGGCCTCTAAGTGTTCAAGTAAAAGGAAGAGTCACACATTTCTCACTTTAGACCAAAAGCTAAAAATGATTAAGCTTAGTGACGAAGGCATGTTGAAAGCTGAGAAAGGCTGAAAGCTAGGCCTCTTGCACCAAACAGTTAGCCAAGTTGCGAATGCAAAGGAAAGGTTCTTGAAGGAAATTAAAAGTGCTACTCCAAGAAACACAGGAATGATAAGAAAGCAGAACAGCCTTACTGATGATACAGAGAAAGTTCTAGCAGTTTGAATAGAAGATCAAACCAGCCACAGCATTCCCTTAAGCCAAAGTCTAATCCAGAGCAAAGCTCTAACTCTCTTCAGTTCTATGAAAGGTGAGAGAGGTGAAGAAGCTGCAGAAGAAAAGTTTTAAGCTAGGAGAGGTTGGTTCATGAGGTTGAAGGAAGGAAGCCATCTCCATAACGTAAAAGTGCAAGGGGAAGCAGGAAGTGCTGATGTAGAAGCAGCAGCAAGTTATCCAGAAGATCCAGCTGAGATAATTAACGAAAGTGGCTACACTAAACAATAGATTTTTTTTTATGAGATACTTTGATTACACAAACTATTTATACCACAGGCAGTAAGAGCCACTAATGGTTTTTGAGTGGAGGAATAACAAGATAAGACAGGGTTTTAGCAAAATGAATCTAGCAGCCATAGAGAGAATGGATTGGAGGGGAGAGGTTTTCTAAAAATTATTATTTTTTGCTTATTTATTTTATTTTATTATTATTTTTTATTGGAGTATAGTTACTTTACAATATTGTGTTAGTTTATACTGTACAGCAAAGTGAATCATCTATACGTATACATATATCCCCTCTTTTTTGGATTTCCTTCTCATTTAGGTCACCACAGAGCATTGAGTAGAGTTCCCTGTGCTATACAGTAGGTTCTCATTAGTTATCTATTTTATACATAGTATCAATAGTGTATATATGTCAATCACAATCTCCCAATTCATCCCACACACACCCATCCCCCTTGGTGTCTATATGTTTGTTCTCTGCATCTGTGTCTCTATTTCTGCTTTGTAAATAAGATCGTCTATACCAATTTTTTCAGATTCCACATATGTGTGTTAATATGCAATATTTGTTTTTCTCTTTCTAACTTACTTCACTCTGTATGACAGTCTCTATGTCCATCCATGTCTCTACAAATGACCCAATTTCATTCCTTTTTATGGTCGAGTAATATTCCATTGTATATATGTGCTACATCTTCTTTATCCTTTCCTCTGTTGATGGACATTTAGGTTGCTTCCATGTCCTGGCTATTGTAAATAGAGCTGCAGTGAACATTGCAGTACATGTATCTTTTTGAAGTATGGTTTTCTCCAGGTATATGCCCAGTAGTGGGATTGCTGGGTCGTATGGTAGTTCTATTTTTCGTTTTTAAAGGAATCTCCATACTGTTCTCCATTGATTCCATAGGGAATCAATTTACATTCCCACCAACAATGCATGAGGGTTCCCTTTTCTCCACACCCTCGCCAGCATTTATTGTTTGTAGATTTTTTGATGATGGCCATTCTGACTGGTGTGAGATGATACCTCATTGTAGTTTTGATTTGCATTTCTCTAATAACTAGAAATGTTGAGCATCTTTTCATGTGTTTGTTGGCCATCTGTATGTCTTCTTTGGAGAAATGTCTATTTAGGTCTTCTGCCCATTTTTGGATTGGGTTGTTTGTTTTTTTGATATTGAGCTGCATGAGCTGCTTGTATATTTTGGAGATTAATCCTTTGTCAGCTGCTTCATTGGCAAATATTTTCTCGCATTCCAAAGGTTGTCTTTTCATCTTTTTTATGGTTTCCTTTGCTGTGCAAAAGCTTTTAAGTCTAATTAGGTCGCATTTGTTTATTTCTGTTTTTATGCTCATTACTCTAGGAGGTGGGTCAAAAAAGATCTTGCTGCGATTTATGTCAAAGAGTGTTCTGCCTATGTTTTCCTCTAAGAGTTTTATAGTGTCTGGCCTTACATTTAGGTCTCTAACCCATTTGGAGTTTATTTTTGTGTATGGTGTTAGGGAGTGTTCTAATTTCATTTTTTTACATGTAGCTGTCCAATTTTCCCAACACCACTTATTGAAGAGACTATCTTTGCTCCATTGTATATTCTGGCGTCCATTGTTATAGATTAGGTGACCATATGTGCATGGGTTTATCTCTGGGCTTTCTACCCTGTTCCATTGATCTATATTTCTGTTTTTGTGCCAGTACCATACTGTCTTGATTACTGTAACTTTGTAGAATAACCTGAAGTCAGGGAGATTGATTCCTCCGGCTCAGTTTTTCTTTCTCAGGATTGCTTTTGCTGTCAAGGTCTTTTGTGTTTCCATACAAATTGTAAATTTTTTTGTTCTAGTCCTGTGAAAAATGCCATTGGTAATTGATAGGGATTGCATTGAATCTGTAGATTGTTTTGGGTAGTATAGTCATTTTCACAATATCGATTCTTCCAATCCAAGAACATGGTATATCTCTCCATCTGTTTGTGTCATCTTGATTTCTTTCATCAGTATTTTATAGTTTTCTGCGTACAGGTCTTTTGCCTCCTTAGGTAGGTTTATTCCTAGGTATTTTATTCTTTTTGTTGCAATGGTAAATGGGATTGCTTCTTTAATTTCTCTTTCTGATCTCTCATTGTTAGTGTATAGCAATGCAAGAGATTTCTGTGCATTAATTTTGTGTCCTGTGACTTTACTGAATTCACTGATTAGCTCTAGTAGTTTTCTGGTGGCATCTTTAGGATTTTCTATGTATAGTATCATGTCATCGGCAAACAGTGACAGTTTTATTTCTTCTTTGCCAATTTGGATTCCTTTTATTTCTTTTCTTCTCTGTTTGCCATGGCTAGGACTTCCAAAACTATGTTAAATAATAATGCCGAGAGTGGGCATCCTTGTCCTGTTCCTGATTTTAGAGGAAATGCTTTCTGTTTTTCACCATTGAGAATAATGTTTGCTGTGGGTTTGTCATATATGGCCTTTATTATGTTGAGTTAGGTTCCCTCTATGCCCACTTTCTGGAGTATTTTTATCATAAATAGGTGTTGAATTTTGTCGAAAGATTTTTCTGCATCTATTGAGATGATCATATGTTTTTTATTCTTCAATTTGTTAATATGGTGTATCATACTGATTGATTTGCATATATTGAAGAATTCTTGAATCCCTGGGATAAACCCCACTTGATCATGGTGTATGATCCTTTTAATGTGTTATTGGATTTGGTTTGCTACTATTGTGTTGAGGATTTTTGCTTCTATGTTCATCAGTGATATTGGCCTGTAATTTTCTTTTTTTGTGATATCTTTGTCTGGTTTTGGTATCAGGGTGATTGTGGCCTCCTAGAATGAGTTTGCAAGTGTTCTTCCCTCTGTAATTATTTGGAAGAGCGTGAGAAAGATAGGTGTTAGCTCTTCTCTAAATGTTTGATAGAATTCACCTGTGAAGCCATCTGGTCCTGGACTTTTGTTTGTTGGAAGATTTTGTCACAGTTCCAATTTTGCTACTTGTGATTGGTCTGTTCATATTATCTATTTCTTCCTGGTTCAGTCTTGGAAGGTTGTACTTTTCTAAGAATTTGTCCATTTCTTCTAGGTTGTCCATTTTATTGGCATATAGTTGTTCATAGTAGTCTCTTATGATCCTTTGTATTTCTGCAGTGTCAGTTGTAACTTCTCATTTTTCATTTCTAATTTTATTGATTTGAGTCCTCTCCCTTTTTTTCTTGATGAGTCTGGATAAAGGTTTATCAGTTTTGTTTATCTTCTCAAGGAACCAGCTTTTAGTTTTATTGATCTTTGCTACTGTTTTTTTTTGTTTGTTTGTTTGTTTCTATTTCATTTATTTCTGCTCTGATCTTTATGATTTCTTTCCTTCTACTAACTTTGGGTTTTGTTTGTTCTTCTTTCTCTAGTTGCTTTAGATGTAAGGTTAGGTTCTCTATTTGAGATTTTTCTCGTTTTTCGAGGTAAGGTTATATTGCTGTTAACTTCCCTCTTAGAACTGCTTTTGCTACATCCCATAGGTTTTGTGTCATTGTGCTTTCATTGTCATTTGTTTCTAGGTAATTTTTTCTTTCTTCCTTGATTTCTTCAGTGATCTTTTGGTTATTTAGTAGCATATTGTTTAGCCTCTATGTATTTTTGTTTTTTTACAGTTTTTTTCCTGTAATTGATTTCTAATCACATAGTGTTGTGGTTGGAAAAGATGGTTGACATGATTTCAATTTTCTTAAATTTACTGAGGCTTGATTTGTGACCCAAGATGTGATCTATCCTGGAGAACGTTCCCTGTGCACTTGAGAAGAAAGTGTATTCTGCTACTTTGGGATGGAATGTCCTATAAAGATCAATTAAGTCTATTTGGTCTAATGTGTCATTTAAGGCTTGTGTTTCCTTTCTAATTTTCTGTCTGGATGATCTATCCATTGGTGTAAGTGGAGTGTTAAAGTCCCCCACTATTATTGTGTTAATGTTGATTTCCCCTTTTATGGCTATAAGCATTTGCCTTATGTATTGAGGTTCTCCTACTTGGGTGCATAAATATTTACAATTGTTAAATCTTCTTGGATTGATCCCTTGATCATTATGTAGTGTCCTTCCTTGTCTCTTGTAACAGTCTTTATTTTAAAGTCTATTTTGTCCAATATGAGAATTGCTACTCCAGTTCTTTTGATTTCTGTTTGCATGGAATATCTTTTTGCATCCCCTCACTTTCAGTCTGTATGGGTCTGAAGTGGGTCTCTTGTAGACAACATATATACAGGTCTTGTTTTTGTATCCATTCAGCCAGTCTGTATCTTTTGGTTGGAGTGTTAAATCCATTTACATTTAAGGTAATTATTGATATGTATGTTCCTGTTACCATTTTCTTAATTGTTTTGGGCTTGTTTTTATAGGTCTTTTTCTTCTCTTGTGTTTCCTGCCTAGAGAAGTTCTGTTTAGCATTTGTTGTAAAGCTGGTCTGATGGTGCTGAATTCTCTTAGCTTTTGCTTGTCTGTAAAGCTTTTAATTTCTTCGTCAAATCTGAATGAGATCCTTGCCGGGTAGAGTAATCTTGGTTGTAGGTTTTTCCCTTTCATCATTTTAAATATATCCTGCCACTCCCTTCTGGCCTGCAGAGTTTCTGCTAAAAGATGAGCTGATAACCTTATGGGGATTCCCTTGTGTGTTATTTGTTGCTTTTTCCTTGCTGCTTTTAATAATTTTCCTTTGTATTTAATTTTTGTTGGTTTGATTAATATGTGTCTTGGCATGTTTCTCCCTGGGTTTATCCTGTATGGGACTCTGTGCTTCCTGGACTTGATTGACTCTTTCCTTTCCCATGTTAGGGAAGTTTTCAACTATATTCTCTTCAAATATTTTCTCAGACCCTTTCTCTTTCTCTTCTTCTTCTGGGACCCCTATGATTCAAATGTTGGTGTGTTTAATGTTGTCCCAGAGGTCTCTGAGACTGTCCTCAATTCTTTTCATTCTTTTTTCTTTATTCTGCTACATGGCAGTTATTCCCACCATTCTATCTTCCAGCTCACTTCTCTGTTTTTCTGCCTCAGTTATTCTGCTACTGATTCCTTCTAGTGTATTTTTAATTTTGGTGATTGTGTTGTTCATCACTATTTGTTTGTTCTTTAGTTCTTCTAGGTCCTTGTTAAACATTTCTTGTATTTTTTCCATTCTGTTTCCAAGATTTTGGATCATCTTTACTATCATTACTCTCAATTGTTTTTCAGATAGCTTGCCTATTTCTTCTTCATTTATTTGGTCTTGTGGGTTTTTGTCTTGCTCCTTCATCTGCAACATATTTCTCTGTCTTCTCATTTTCTCTGACTTACTGTGTTTGAGGTCTCCTTTCTGCAGGCTTCAGGTTCGTAGTTCCTCTTGCTTCTGGTGTCTGCTCCCAGCGGGCGAGGTTGGTCCAGTGGTTTGTGTAGGCTTCCTGGTGGGAGGGAATGGTGCCTATGTTCTGGTGGGTGGAGCTGGATTTTGTCCCTCCAATGGGCAGGCCCGTGTCAGGTGGTGTGTTTTGGGGTGTCTGTGGGCTTAGTACGACTTTAGGCAGCCTGTTTGCTGATGGGTGGGTTTGTGTTCCTGTCTTGCTTGTTGTTTCCAATAGATTTTTAATGTAGACAAAAGAGCCTTCTATTGGGAAAAGATGCCATCCATGATTTTCATAGTTGGCAAGGAGAAGTCAATGCCTGGTTTCAAAGTTTCAATGACAGGCTGACTCTTTTATTAGGGGCTGATGTAGCTGGTGACTTTAAGTTGAAGTCAGTGCTCATTTACCATTCTGAAAACCCTAGGGTCCTTAAGACTTACACTAAATCTACTTTTCCTGTGCTCTATCAGTGAAACAACAAAACGTGGATGATAGAACATTTGTTTACAAAATGGTTTGCTGAATATTTTAAGCCCACTGTTGAGACCTACTGTTGCAACCTACTGCTCAGAAGAAAAGATTCCTTTCAAAATATTACTGTTCACTTACAATGCACCTGGTTACCCAAGAGCTCTGATGGAGATGTACAATGAGATTAATGTTTTCATGCCTACTAACACATCCATCCTGCAGCCTATGGATCAAGGAGTAATTCTGACTTTCAAGTTTTATTATTTAAGAAATATGTTTCAAAAGGCTATAGCTGCTGTAAATAGTGATTCCTCTGATGAATCTGTGCAAAGTCAATTGAAAACCTTCTGGAAGGGATTCACCATTCTAGATGCTATTAAGAACATTTCTGATTCATGGGAAGAGGTCAAAATACCAACAGTAACAGGAGTTTAGAAGTTAATTCCAACCCTCATGGATGACTTTGAGGAGTTCAAGACTTCAGTGGAGGAAGTAACTGAAGATGTGATGGAAAGTGCAAGAGAAATAGAATTGGAAATGGAGTCTGAAGATGTGACTAAATTGCTATAATCTCAAGATAAAATTTTAGTGGATGAAGAGGTGCTTCTTATGGTTGAGGAAAGAAAGTGATTTCTTGAGATGGAATCTACTCCTGGTGAAGATGATGTGATAGTTGTTGAAATGACAACAAAGGATTTAGAATATTACATAAACTTAGTTGATGAGGCAGTGGCAGGGTTTGACAGAATTGACTCCAATTTTGTAAGAAGTTCTCCTGTGAGTAAAATGCTATCAAACAGCATTGCATGCTACAAAGAAATCTTTTGTGAAAGAAAGAGTCAATCAATTTCACAAACTTCATTGTTGCCTTATTTTAAGAAATTACCACAGCCATCCCAACCTTTAGCAACCACCACCCTGTTCAGTCAGCAGCCATCAACATCGAGGCAAGATCTTCCACCAGAAGAAAGATTATGACTCACTGAAGGCTCAGATGATGGTTAGCATTTCTTAACAATAAAGTTTTTTTAAATTAAGGTATGTAGGATTTCCCTGGTGGCACAGTGGCTAAGAATCCACCTGCCAATGCAGGGTTCTATCCCTGGTCCAGGAAGATCCCAAATGCCGTGGAGCAACTAAGTCCGTGTGCCGTAACTACTGAGTCTGCGCACCACAACTACTGAAGCCCACGCACCCTAGAGCCCGTGCACCGCAACTACTGAGCCCACGTGCTGCAACTACTGAAGCCTGCTTGCCTAGGGCCCATACTCCACAACAAGAGAAGCCATCGCAATGAGAAGCCCGTGCACTGCAATGAAGAGTAGACCCCGCTCACCACAACTGGAGAAAGCCCGCGTGCAGCAACAAAGACCCAACGCAGCCAAAAAAATAAATTAAGGTATGTACATTCTTTTTAGACATAATGTTATTGCACGCTTAGTAGATAACATTAAGTGTAAACATAACCTTTATAGGCACTGGGAAACCAAAGAATTTGTGTGACATGCTTTATTGTGATATCCGCTTTTTTTGTGTTATTCACTTTATTGAGGTGGTCTGGAACCTAACTTGCAGTGTCTCCAAGGTGTGCGTAAAAAGAAAACATGTTAAGTACTCAGAAGAGAGTTAAAAGGTGACATCAGAGAATGGCTGAATCACAAGAGGGAGCCAGTCATGCAAAGACCAGAGGGAGGAGCATCTTAGGCACCATTTTTTTTTTTTTTTTTGTCCTTTGCCCCTTGTGGTTCTCCATTCCCTCTTTACTCAGCTTAAAATTCAGAGTCAATAGACATAATCACTCCCTAAACTCCCTTGATCACCTTAATTCTGTCATACTTGTTGGCAAACTCACAGCACTGGTTAAATCCAACTTTCTACCCACTCTGGTCTCACTTTAAGCTTGTCATGAGGCACTTAAGAAGACCCTTACTGTTCCCCAGCTAACATCCTCCATCTCCCTGATCCATTCATTTTCCTGCAGTCTACAGTCATACGTTCACTTTCTGCTAATGGACTGTTTTACACCTGTGCCTCTCTTTTCCCGCATCTTCACTATCAGCTGATGACTGTGCTTCTTTCTTGAGAAAACTGAAGAATCAGAAGAGAACTTCCACTTGCTCCTACCACATCCACATGTCCGTACAGGTGTACATGCTTAGACCCCGTCCTTCCTGCATGCTCCGTGATCCTACGTAAAAGCTTCCACTTATGCATTCTCCCCCTCCCCCAGCAGACTCAAGAACACCAGACCAGCAAATCCTATCTCCATCCTACATCATGATCTTTTCCTCTACTGGATCATTTCCATCAGTATATGAAATTTTTCAAGCACTTTCAAGACAAGCAAACAAAAATCTCTCCTTGACCTGATTTCCCTCCTTTGATTATTACCTTATTTCTCTGTTAGCTTTTGTAGCCAAACAGTTGTCTATACTAGCTGCCTCTGATTCCTCTGCTCCTGTTCTCATCTCCAATCCATCTTTTGTGCCACCACTGATCTGGTTTTTTCAAGGCCAACAAAACCGACAAAAATAAAACCCTACCATAAAGAAAAATGAATGAGGCAGCCCTGAGTAAAAGAAGAGGGTGGGGTAGGTGGGAGAAAATCCTAAATTCTAGCAGCTGGATTGACTCCCTGTATCATAAGAATTCCTTACGTAAACTGTCTTCTTTCCACTCCATTTGAAAAATACTTCCTTTCTACACATTTTCTTTATTTTTTCTGGAACCTACTCTTGCCCAGCTTCTGAATATCAGATTAACCTGCTCACCATTTAGGGGAAAGGAGAGTAAAACCAAATCATAGCAGTGAGTGAGAGAGCTTTCATTTACATTTAACTACGAAATCAATGTGGAAACTCAGAAAACTAAAAGACTCTTTTACCCAACCAGGAATGAATTTTTTTTAAGTTTGAGAAAGAATTAGCCCCCAAACAATATCCCTCTATCCTGAAATGAATGTAGTTGCCATTTGTGATAATTTTGAGCTATCCCTCTTTATAAATGGCCTTGCCAGAAATTTTGTATATTAACCCCAGGCAGGTTAGAAAGTCTACCTGCAGCACTCTGCTTACTGATGTTATCAAAAGGGACAACTGTGACTTATCTCAGTGAGGTGGGCTCAACTCCCCTTGCAGGCAAGGTGGTTCCTATTGGGACTGCACCACACGAGGCTGACATTTGACAGCTGTCCTGGTCAGTTGGATAATACAGGAAACGTCATGGATTGTTCAGACCAGCGCTTAGCAAAATGCAAGTCACAACCTATTCGTGGGTTATGAAATTAATATCGTGGGTTAACCAATTTTTAAAAAATTAATTAATTAATTTTATTTTTGGCTGCACTGGGTCTTTGTCACTGTGTGCACTCTTTTCGCTACTTGCAGCGAGCAGGGGCTACTCTTTGTTGGGTTGTGTGGGCTCTAGGTCTGTGGGCTCAGTAGTTGTGCTCGCGAGCTCTAGAGCACAGGCTCAGTAGTTGTGGCGCATGGGCTTAGTTGCTCCGCGGCATGTGGGGTCTTCCTGGACCAGGGATCGAACCTGTGTCCCCTGCATTGGCAGGTGGATTCTTAACCACTGTGCCACCAAGGAAGTCCACCAATTTTTAGAAGATGAAATAGAAGAGAAAATATCAGAGTTCAATACACACACTCAGATTATGACATAGTTCACAAGACCTTGGTTTCCATTATGAAGAGGTACATCCTGGATCATAAAATTAAAATTTTAAAAATTAAAGCCGCTAGTCTAGATCCATTCATAATGCAATAGCCAGAGTGGTTGAATGCACTAATCAAAATTAGAGGACGTTTGGAAAATTTCCACATCATTTTCAGCATCATATATCACCAAGCATATATGCCTGACACAGGGGAAATC
The DNA here is from genome assembly GCF_011762595.2 of Tursiops truncatus. Classification (NCBI taxonomy): domain Eukaryota; kingdom Metazoa; phylum Chordata; class Mammalia; order Artiodactyla; family Delphinidae; genus Tursiops; species Tursiops truncatus. Next base: position 128,222,820 of record NC_047034.1, read on the forward strand.
CAGAGAACTTTAGAGAGAAGCTTTCCTTTATAGAACCAGGTGAAGAGCTTGAAATTAGTTTCTAACGTAAATTACCATCATGGAGACTTTATAATTTACAATCCACTTTCACAAACTTCATCTTATTTGAGTCTCTTGTTCAGCCTTTGTAGTAGGCAAGACAGGAAGGTGACAGAATCTCAGACAGGTTTCAATGATCTATTTAGTTTAGTCAGGAGCCCAGCCAGCAGCTGGGAGAAAAGATCTAGCCCCACAGCCCCAGGGAGAGAATTGGCAAGGGTGCAAAACCACGTGTGGGTCCCAGCCAAATAAACGGAGGTTCAGGGCAGAACTCCAGTTTCAGGAGGGAGAATGGAAAAGATGAACAGGAACTAGGGCAGAAGCCCAGGTATTAAACAAGGCTCACAGGTGGCCAGGCTCATCCCCAGCACACTGGATTCTAAGCTCACCCTTGCAGAGTTACAGATCCCATAACCGGCTTTTGAAGAAGCAGCAGGAGAATATCATGTGGATAAGGGGCAGGATGGAGAGGCTCTCAAGCACTGATAAAGGCATGAAGAGACCAGTGGGGAATGGCAAGTTAATTAATCTGGCTGGCATGGGTAGTGAGGGCTGCCAGGTAAAATACAAGATGCCCCTTTAAATCAGGATTTCAGATAAACAATGAATATTTTAGTATAAGTATGTCTCATGCAATATTGGGGACACATGTATACCAAAAAATTGTTGTTCATCCGAAACTTACATTAAACTGGGCAGCCGGTAGTTGTATTTACTAAATCTGGCACTCCTACATGTGGGTCTTCTGGAGGATGTGGCTAGAAGGCTTGGCAGGGCAAGACCACGAAAAATCTTACGTGCTATGCTGGGCAGATAATGAGGAACCATGAAAAATTTTAAGCAGGGGAATAATATAATCGGGTTTGTATTTTAGAATCACCATTAGAGTAGCCCTTTGAAGAACAAAATAGTTCAGAAAGACAGGAACTGAGAGACCAGAAAGCTATTTAAATAGCCCAGACTCAAGGAGAATTGAAAATAACTGCTCACTTCACAATTCTGCCTAATGCTAGCGAGATTTCCAGGTTCATGTGGGCAACAGCGACCAAACTATTCTTTCCAGAGCTGCTCTTTGATTCAAGGAACAAAAAACTTTGGGGGTGGGGCAAGGAATAGATATATTTTGTCTTGCCCAAACCCTGTGCCTGTCATATACTTCTTGAGGAAGATGGAAAGATATGTGTATATATCCAGCTCCATGTAGTAAGCTCATGTCTTGCTCACCACCACATCCCAGAAGGTAATCAACAAACACTTGTTGAATGAGTTCCTTAAGGACAAAGTCTATCTTCACCATCTTTGTTTCCTTAGCATCTGACCCAGGGCTGGGAATAAGTTTCTCAAAATAGTTCTTGATTAAAGCGATCTAATTAATTAACAACCAGAAGTGCTTCCTATTAACTACATTTATCCAACATTACATCAAAGGTACAACCTGGCATATTTTTCACAACCTGGCAAAAGAAGCCCTGCCTCATCTATGGGACCAGAAAACTTTTCGAAAGCTGCATAATGATGCTGATTAGAGGGAGTTTTAAATGTAATTTTCCTCATTTGTGTGAAAATGAGCGGGGTTTTTTTTTCTTTTGAGGTGTTTTGTTTGGTATTTTCCTAACTGCTTCCACAAGTATTGTCAGTGCCTGACTGTTAATAAATCTAGATCTTAATTAAGTATTTCTCAGGTAGATCATCATAAAGTGGTATGAACCAAGTACTTGTCTTCAGTCCTCCAGTATCAGTATAGTTACTGGCATATGTATCTTTTCCAAGGCTGAAGTGTGAACTTGAAGGCAGGACTTTATTCTCATTTATCTTCATAGTCACATAACTTTTACTAATAGCAGTTTTGTTGAAGGGTCAAGAGTAGGAAGCCAAAAGGGATAGAATAATTCTAAAAAGTGCATGGGGTAAATACAATAACAACATTATTACAGCTACTTGTTATTAAAAATTATGTTCCAAGTACCATGAGAGGTCTTTACATATATTTTATTAAATTTCAGTCCTAAAAACTCCTCTTTGAGGTAGGTGTTGTAATCCTCATTTTATGCATAAAGAAACAGAGAATCAGAACTGATGAATAATTTACCCAGGATGACACAGCTAATAGATTTGGCAGAGCTGAGATTAGGACCTGATTCCAAAGTTCATCTCACACACCAAGAATTGGCATTTTGCAAGTGTGTATTGGAGAGATGAAAGAAGATTGTTGGAGTGCCTATAAGAGTTCTCTTTTATCAGCAACTATGTAATACCCCAGAGGACTAAAGTGTGATAAAGAATATAATGATGTGAGTGCACGGATGTGGAAGACAAGAGGTATAGAGGTATTCCCTATATTTTTGAGCTGTGTCCCTTTTTTCTCTGTTGAGCTTTGTATTTAAGGGAGCACATGACATGACATATAATTAGGCTTCATCTCCACCTTGCTGGAAGTTGTTATTGTTGCCCTTAAAATTATTATCACACTGTTATTATCTGGGATGAAACATATGAACTTTAGATGTTACGATCAGTAATATCAGCTTGTCTGCCCTATCCAAAGGAATACGTTCAGTTCATGCTCAGATATGCAATGGAACCTCATCGATCTGGATGTGTCTGAGCTCACCTGTGACAGTCCAGATCCTTCTCCAAGCTGTAATTACATATATCAGCTATTCTCCAATCCTTTAAAGTTGCAAATGTGCACTTTTTGTCCAGATGCTGACATCTTTCCAGAAGCCCTCTTCAGCTTGCTCAACTGCCAGCCTCCTTACTTAGTTCACTGGGTTCCAGGAAGAATCCGAGTCTCATAAAGAATGCTGCCTCTGATCATTTAATTCCAGGCTGAGCAGAGTAAAATCAGTTTGAACCTCACCAAACTGAAAGTCTATGAAAGTAAAACTTTTGGAGTCTATGAAAGCAAAACTCAAAGGGCAAGTGTTGGCATAACTAATTATATGAATTAGATGGAATTTGAAGAGGAACCAAATATGGTAAAAAGAGGGGAGATAGCAGTTGGTTTAATAAAAAAAATTGAGAAAGCAAATTATGTTTTTCTTGGCTCTGTAAATTAGAAGCCAAAAAATGGTCCGCAGAGGTGTAAGAATCAAAAAGCATCTCCAGTGTTCCGCTTTCACCAAAAACATGGAAGAAATTTCCTAGAAATGGTCAGGATGGAATTATAGAAAATATCCTCTTCAGACCTTCACTGGTTCATTCACTGCCAGGCAGGGTGCTAAACATGGGAGATATAAGATGAACATGGCCGTGACCCTCAAAGCTTACCCTCTAGTTCAGGGAGGTACATCAACTGTCCTGTACAATGAAGTGCGAAAGGCACCAGGAAATAAATATAAAAGGGACACAGTGGGTGCACAAAGGGGGAGTGGTCATCTCTGTGATTCTAATAAAATTACTTCATAGCAATCATGTAGGGTTGTTTAGTGAGACGGCAAACTGTCGCATGGAAAGGGGAAGGAGAACCTGAATTAACAGATATACTGGAGTCAAGGCACAAGGAAGGGGGGTTTGAAGAAGCAATCAGTTCACACCAGTCCTAAGACGTGAATGATCTGGTAAGTGTTCTCCATCTTTAATTTCTAGGTTATGAATTTCACAAAGCAGAATTGCTGCTATACGTCGTCGCTAAGTTAACTCCCGTCCCCCCTCCCCACTTTCCATCGCCACCCCACTACCAGATGTATCAGGTGAGTAGGGCTCAATTCGAATTAAATGTGTCACCTGGGGCAACTCCTCACTACGCAGGGCCTCAGTTTCTTCGCCTGTAAAGTGAGACACCCGAACCAACTCTGAAGTCCATTTCTGCTCAGAATTACTAAATAGGACAAGAAACCAGAAAGGAAACTCAAGAGAAACAAAAGTGAAAGTGCCCAAAGGAAATACAGTAGTAAACAAAAGCACAAAATTCTATATCTCACTGAAAAATGTGGCAGAGTTCCCAAATACTTTTTTCAGCAACCCGTGAACACGAGACTTGGGAGAGAATGAAATGCCTATCACGCCCTCTGAATGTGAATGAGATGAGTGTAACACGAATCCACCTTGCTCCATGCAACTGTCTTCTTAAACAATGACCCTGAACAACCATTTATTAAAATTTTCTTTCTAAATAAGTCAATCCGCGATGAAAAGTCCATCCCCACGTAACAAACCCCACGGACCACCACACAAGGGTGTGTCCCGCTTTGGGAAGAGAGAGAAAAGGGGGTAGAGAAAGAGAGGAAGGAAGGATTCGAACCAATATTAGATTCTGCCTAGTGTGTTGCCACGCGGTTGTTATGCAGAACATCATGGAAGCAAACTATTTTAAAACTTGGGAAATACAGTAGCCTTTAAATTTGATCATTTCCTCCTTCACGGTGTTAGTGAGACTTCTCTGCACGTAACCCAGAACGGTACACCCGCCCGGGAGGGAGAGCGCGAGCTCTGGGGTGGACCGGCAAGTGAAGGCGGCCAGAGGAAGGGACAAGGCTGACAGCTTCGCAGAGCGTTGGCGGCGGGTGTGAGACCGGGACCCGCGACCGCCACGGCTACAGGGTTCGAGCTGGACCCTCCGGGGGCACAGGGCTCCCGAGGTGGGAGGATGCTCCCTGCCCACTGCGGGAGCCTCCCTTCTCTGAGCAGAGGAGGCAAGGGCGCGCAGTCGCGCGCGCGCGCACACATCATTCCCCTGGAGTTGTGTCTTGTCTCTTTTGTTTTTCTCCCTTCCCGGTCATGAGACCCGGAAGTTTTTTTTTTTTTTTTTAATCCTGTCTCTCTCTTTTCCAACCCCCACCCCCCCAATCTATCACATGGCAGAGATAGAATAAAAACAGAAAAATGGCGACGGTCACGTTGTGGCGAGCACGTTGTATCCTTGCTGCGTCATTAGATAATCCTCATGCAAATAGCTTGAAGAACAAAGGAAGGGGGGCCCGAGACCCCCGGGGGCGCAGGTGGGTGTGGGGGCGGCGTGCCGGGCGCGGGGGTGGCGGTGCGTGCGCCAAGCCGAGCGCCGGCGGGAGGCGTGCGGCCGCGCGGGGTTCCGTGCGCCGAGTGTCTACGTCCGTGTGCGCGCCCCTGCGGCGCGGTGGAGCGCTGGCCGGGCCGCTCCTGGCCGGGTCTCGCGGCGCCAGAGCCCGCCACCCGCCCGCCCGGGGGCACGGGAAGCCGGGGGCCGAGGAGAGCTGTTCCGGCGAGGCCGGCCGCGACGCGCGCACACGCACACGCCGCCGCGGGGCTCGGCCGGCTCGGCGGCCGCGCGGGGGGCGGGCCGAGGTCGGGCCGGGCGGGGGCCGAGGGCGCGCCGCTGTCCGGCGCTGGGCGGCTGCCTGCAGCCGCCGCGGGGGACCGCACGCAGCTCGCCACCTCGGGGTGGGCGGCCGCGGGGCGCCGGGGCGGCGGCACTGAGCGAGCTGGGACCCCGCACTCTCGCACGGACTTGGAGGGTATTGCTGGGCTGGGTCTGTTGTGCTTGGGGTGTGTTTTTTTCCTGCGGGGTGGGGGTGGGGGTGACCTCGCCCATCGGCATTTGCGCGGTTTCTCTCTGGCCCTCTCTGGGGTGTCAGGAGCGACGCAGGTTGGACAAGGGCGCGGGGAGACCCCCGGTGCCCCGCTCAGGTCCCCTGGCGGGCCGGCGGCGCGGAGGGGCGGGGCGGGTATGTGTAAATGTTGCGCACTCGCTTTTCCCCCACCCCCGCCTGCTTCCAGGCAGCTGGCGTGGGTCCCTCGCCGTCCGGCGGCGACTGTAAATAGAGCCTGGATGTTGTTTACATGAAGGATCCGGCGGGAGGAGTCTGCGAGGAGGAGGCGGAGGAGGAGGAGGGAGGGAGGAGAGAGGAAGACCGGAGTCCCCGCGGCGGCGGCGGCGGCGGCGGCGGCGGTCCGGGGTGAGGGTGAGCCCTGCGCGGCGCGGGCACCGGGCGCTACCACGAGGCCGGGACGCTGGACCCTGGGGTAGGAGGGAGAATGGGCTCGGGGCGGGGAGACGGGGTCTGTCAGAGTGGCATTTTTAGCTTACAACCTGCCACGCAGATTCTCCGGAGCGATAGAGGAGGGGTTTGCGGGGAGGGCGGGGAGGACTGGATTTCTCTGCACGTTCATTCTCCTATCCCCAATCTTTTCCCGCTTCCTTTCGGGGCTCACCTGTTTATTTCCATCAGCCAGAGCTTTCAGTTTTTATTTAGACATGAGAGGCTGTTTCTTTTATTAGAAGCGTAATTGGGGAGGGGGGTGCGTGGCTGTAATTTATGCCGGTCCCGGTCGCTTTTCAAGAAGGGGGAGGGGACTTGGCGGAGACCGCCTGTTCCCGGCCGTAGCTAACCCCAGGGCTTCTCCCTGCCTTCCCGCGGCCAAGGAATCTTTTCCCTCACTCAGCTACCCGCAGGCCGGCTGCCACCTTCTTGGAGAAGGACCACACCTGTGTTTATTCCTCGCTTTGGAAGAGAGGTGAGCTGAGAAACCGGGAAATCCTGTGTTCCCCAAAGCTCTTAGCCAACCATCCCATCCCAGAATTGGCCAGAAAGTGCTGCTTTCACCTGCTGATTGCGCTGGGCACGCCCATCCCCCCACCCCGGCAAGTAGTGGTCTACAGGTGTGTTGGGATTTTCTCTTGCCTCTGGACCTGCACCCCACCACCCGGCAACTAACTGCTGGGTTTAGATTGAGAGAGAAGTGATCCCCTTGGATTTAGTGTGCGTTCTGCATTCCCCAGTGGGTCTTCCAATGGAATCGTCTGCTCTTCCGCCACAGCCCCCTTTATTCTTCCACTAAGAGCTTAGTCCAGAATCTGGCCTAAGCAGCCAGTCTCTGGCTCTCTTTTTCTGGGCTCCACCCTGGCCCCTCTTGGTTCTCCAGAGCCAAGCACGCCTCCCAAGCAGAAGGCACACCCTGCCCTAAATCTCCTCCATTCCAAAAGGGAGGGGAAAACAGTGGAAGAGAAGGGAGCCAGGGGTCTTCCTTCTGTCCTGAGTATCCCCAACAGCATTTCCCTCTTCAAGCTTGCTGGATTTATAATCCCTTTTTTCTTCTTATCAGCTGCTCCCCCCCACCCTTTGACCCTAGTCCTATGATAGATACTTAGGGAGGTGCGGATGGGGGGGGGTGGATTGTCACCCCTTTTTCCTGGTGCGAGGCATTTTCCTTCTCCTTGGTCTTTTCATTTTTGAGACGCTTAACAAGTAAAATATGTAAATATGTTTGCATGCTTATTTGAACTTGTTTTCTTGCTGGCTAATGAATAGCTGGGACTCAAAAGGGAGGGAGGGGAAAGCGACGAGAGGTGCACATTCCCGCTGGTGTCCCCCACATGAACATCCCCAGAGTTGCAGGAGGAGACCCTTCTGTGAAAGCCAACAGTCTCCCTTCCATGACATCACCACCTAAGCCCTTCCAACTTTAGCTTCAGAACAGGAAGAAGGCTCAAAATAGAACTACCTTAGGAATCCAGCTCCTTTTAGAAGATCAACTTTTAAATCAGCTGCAGGAGGAACACTGAACTTTGACATGGGTAGAGAAAGCTATAGTGTTTGTAGTAATTGGTTCTTTGGGGGCAGGGTATGGGGATACTTTCCACGTATATTCACGAAATGCTTTTCTCAAGGTCAGTTGGGTACCTAGACCGATGAATGATTAATCAGATGGTTCTAGATTCTTTATTGAATTATTCATGTGTTTCGGTATGTCAACAGTAACAAGTACTTTTCAGAATGAATTAAAGAGGGGCTCCTAGAATGTGCTCTAGAGAGTCTGCTAGAGATAGAGGAGGTTGTTGGTGGGGAGGGAGCTTTTGAAGGCGAGGAATCTGAGGATGCAGTGACAGCTGTTGTGAGTATGGAAGTTGAGAGGCTTACTATAAACAATGCCTGTAACTTTTGCAGGGTGACTAATATCCTGGACAAAGAATTAACGATGTCAGGATTTTCCACCTTTACCTCGAAAATTAACTCCATATCTTTGAATCATGATGTCTCCATTTTTTTCCCTGAATTCTCTGAGCAGAAAGAGTTGTTCAGTCTTTAGGAAGGGCTGCTTAATAAATGATCATCACTGAAGTATTAACGACCATAAGGATTAGAAGTAAGGCAGAAAATACTTGGCATAATTTGAGTACCTGGTGGGTGCTGTAGAATGACTTGCTGGGTGAAGGGTTCCGGTTTGAAAAAAAGTCCGGATGACAGGACTTTCTCTACCTGCATTAATGCAGTAGCCACTAGCCACGTGTGGCTGTCAAGCACCTGAAATCTGGGTAGGGTGATAAGTCGATTTTTAAATCAAAAATTGGTGTTCCATTCAGTTTTTGGAAAACTTCGTTGTGTTTGGAAACAAGTTGGATATGTGCATCTACTTTTTAAGCTGTAACTTTTATGAAATCTAAATTCAGATTGAGTATTTCTGATGAAGGTTTAGTGTTCGAGTTGACATGTGTTATAAGTGAATATGCTCTGGATTTCAAAGACTTAGTACAAAAAAAGAGTAAAATAGCTCACTAATGTTTATATCGATTACATGTTCCAATGAAGATATTTTGGGTATATTGTGTTAAATGAAATTTATGGTTAATGTCACTTTAACCTGTTTATTTTTTAGTTTTTTCAAAATGTGACTACTGGAATATCTAAAATTACATACATAGCTTGCTTTTTACTTTTCTGGGACACCGCTGGCCTGTAGCATTGCTCCTTTTTCTCCCTGGATTAATTTCAGAAGAGGTGACTGCGTGAAATACAGTTCCTTCATGTTTGTCAACCATTTACTTTCCCCTGTTATTTTCCATTTGGAGATTTGGGAGCACCAAGAGTTAACTATCACAGTATATGAGACTAATAGTGACTGCCCTGCAGATTTCTACGCAGGAGGCGTGCCCTGCGCAGGAAGGTCAATAAAGACGTCCCGGGTGCTGGAAGGGCTGGTAGGGGTGTCTTGGGAAAACGTAGCGATCCACATATCTGGCCAGAGCTGCTTTTGTAAAAGGTTCCTGGGCATGCCAAAATATATCAGAGAACAGTTCGTGGTACTGTAACAGTCATGACACCTGGTGGCATCTTAGTGATGCCACCCACCTTTGTTCATTTTCTCTTTCTTTGCATTCAGTTTCTGCCCTCACTTCATAGCTCCATTGGTGGTAATTGGGCCCACAAGGTTCCTGACCCTTTTCTTTCAACAAAAAAGTATAATGTCGACCTGAATGGAGATGTTGCTATCTTTGGAGTTTGGTTTTATCTAATGAGATTCAGTAATGGCAGTGGAAGGGACTTGGGCCTTTAGTACTCTCCCCTCATTTTGTAGATGACAAACTGTCAAGTATCTTGCCGGTTGACATACAGAGAGAGGAATTAAGCATGTACGTTTGTTGATAAGCTATTTCGAGAATCCCTGGGAAATGAAGAAGTTTGTCAATGAATTAGGCAAGTATTTGTTGAGCTTGCACTCTATGGAAAGGACTGTGATGAATGTTGTGGAAGGACATGAAGACAGCAGTCTCTGACTTCAGGAACAATGCTGTTGATTTGAGGAAATCAGATGTAAACAGTACCAAAGTAAATCACAGTTTAAGATATAGCACTTCATAATGAGTGCAGTACCTCTGTGTTACAAGTAGAAATGTGTTCCTTTTCTATGTGTTACAAGTAGAAATGTGTTCCTTTTCCAGGTGTAGGAATAGAAGCTCTGAGAATGGTGGACTCTGCAGAAAAGAGGAGTGTGATTGTATTTCCGGAACAGCCCAAGGCTCTAGAAGTAGAGGTCAGTGCACGTCTTTGGTATCGCCCCCTTTAGCTGTCCGTTAAGGGAATTTGAGAGGTAAGACCCAGCATTTCTAAATGGCAGTGCTGCCAGTAATGAGGAAATCATAGATTAATTGGAGACACCCAGGGTTTTTAGAGAGACTAGCTAGGGGTGGGTCATTTTGAAGTCAGCTGGTGTATTTTTGATTGGTTTTTCTAAAAGGGTATGATAACAGAGGTGAGACGGAATAAAATTGACTTGTGAGCAGACAGAAATCCAAAATCTGGGGAAAAAAATTAAATCTCGAGCAAAATCCAACAGTGAAAGAAGTAGACAGTTGGACTACAGGTGTGTATTCTGAGTGCACATGTAAAGGGGAAAGGCCCATAGAATAGAATATTATATTCTATTAAGCATGAAGTGGGATGGTCCATTTATTTTAGATTTTTAGTCTCCTGGAGCCTTTTTGGACTAAAATCCCCACCAGTTCGTTCCTCCTTCTCTCTCCATTATCGTATAGAGACCTTCTGTGTTAGGTTTTTTTCTTCATGACCTGCTGAGGTTATGCAGCATGACTGTTTAGAGGCCAGTGCTTGGAATGGGTAAAACAATGTCACCCCCTCTGCAATTACTCCCAGTTAATGCTTCTCTGTGAGAATTGGGGCTGACTTGGCCAAGGCAGTCGTCCTTGGCTTTTCCTTGCCGTTTTAGCTGATTTATTTCTCCTAAGGAAAGCAAAAATTGTGTAACCCCCTTATTCCTGATTTCCTACTAATCTTGGCACAAGTTAGTTTTCGAACACTATTACCAGCAAAGCTTTGCCACGAAACGCAGGTATGCGTTTTCTGTATTTCTGACAAAGCAGTAGTTGACATTTAGCACTTTCTGTTGACAGTACATTTTTATAACATGACAGTTTGGTCAAATGCGCACATTTTATAATGTCACTGAGTTGGATTGTGGTTTTCAAGTTGGGGAAGAAAAAAACATCACACTTTAGTAAAAGACCAGTGGATTGAAATTAACCTGTTTAAACTATTTTAATTTTAAAGTATTGTCAGATATTTTACATGCCAGCAGTTCATTTCATGGTTCCTCCAGTTATTTAATCTATAATCAGATACTTAAAAGTTCAAAATCACTGTATTTTCACTTTCGGTCTGTTGATAAGAGAGACGTGACATGTTTTTTGTGTGTGCACAGTTTTAGTATACTTGGTTTGCCAGTAGTACTTGGTTTTCTAGTTGATAATATTTGGTGCATGCATCACGAAGAAATTGTTCTTGTATCATTTTCATCATAGAAGAACTGAGTGTAAAATCAGGTTGATCTCTGGAGGAAAGCATTTTACGTCATTATCTTTTTCTTCCCCTCTCACTGTGCAGTATACTTCCGTACTGTAGCATTAGCACCTGCCATCATTCGTTTTAAAATGAAAATAAGTCAATTTTTTTAAGAAAAATCTACTGAAAAAGAAGTGTTTCTGATAGATTTAGTTTTTTAAATGCGCATTTATAAGAAATAATTTCCATGAAGAAAGAAAACGTTTTAAGTGTTTACTAGTATTTATAAAATACAGTTCTGAAAACCCACATTTTTTTCTTCCTTGAAACTGCTTTAGAGTTATTCTGAGAAGATCACAGAGTAATGGCAGTTTGCTTTTTGTTATTACTTGGCCTCTAGGCTCCCTGCCCTATCCCCCCACGCCCAGTTTAGGTAGATAAATGAGAGAAAAATAAGGAAGTAAAGGAAATACCCATTACTTTTTGTACCAAAAATCTTTAGTTGTCTGATTTTTGGTCATGGCTAATAGAGTGAATTTCAACTTTGTAGCACATTACAAACATTAAGTTCGGGTTTGTTGACTTCATATTTAGACATTCAGTTGCATTAGTACTCAGTCTTTGTGAAGAACAGTCTAATAACTACTAAGTATATCAGAGTTATTTATTTGTCCCCATACTTACTTACCCTCTAGTATCTCACAGTAAGTATTCCTCTTTTCCAAAACTGACAAAACTTGTGGCTGGGAATTGTTCGGTGGTAATCTTTTTATCCTTTTTGATGTATCAGCTATCTAAAATTTCATTCTCAAATAATCACAATATCTTTGTTCATGTAACAGATGTTTATAATTTGGGTAAAATGTGCGACTATTTCCAGGAACCTTAGGTTAAGGGATCCAATTTTTTTTTTAATCTTCATTGCCCTCTCGTGTTTCAACTCTGTATTACATCAGTTGGCTAAGACCTAAGCGATGACCTCTTTAACTGTTACATATTTTTGCACTTCAGAGAATGTTGTTTTAATTTGTATGTGGGTGGATTGTTTCACTGGATATTCCTTTTCTGAAGATGAGGTCAGTTTCATAGTGCATAAACTTAACAGTTGAGCTAGGCTCACTGTACTCTGCTATTTTCTGACCTGTGCTGATCTAAAGAATTGATTGATCTCTCTGACTTATTTGAAGTAGAGAGCTAGTATCTAATTTGCATATAATGAGTCTTTGAAACTGAGCAAATGCCTAATTGAAAACAGTTATTTTTCAAATATCTGTCAAGTTACACTCACATTGAAATAACTTGAGAACTTATGACTGATATGGAAAAAAAATTAGTGACTCATGGCTTTAATAAGTTGATTATTCTGAAGCCTGAATTCTAGTTTCAGAATCTTTTTGTCCTTTTTGTTAAAAGTACATCATCCCTGGGACTTCCCTGGTGGTCCAGTGGTAAAGAATCCGCCTTACAGTGCAGGGGACAAGGGTTCGATCCCTGGTTGGGGAACTAAGATCCCACATGCTGCGGGGCAACTAAGCCCGTGCGCACCACAACTACGGAGCTTGCGCGCCTCAACTAGAGCCTGCGTGCTGCAAACTACAGAGCTCACGCGCTGTGGAACCCACGCACCACAACCTGAGAAGAGAAAATCCTCATGCCACAACTAGAGAGAAGCCTGTACACCACAAGGAAGAGCCTTGTGCCTTGCTGCAATGAAAGATCCTACGTGCCTCAACGAAGATCCGCGTGCCAACCAAGACCCAACGCAGCGAGAGATAAAAATAAATAAATCTTTAAAAAAAAATGTCCATCATCCTTGAAGATGACTTCAGGGTACATCTCAAAGGTACAGATAATTTTAAAGCAAGTGATGTGTATGTGTTGATTTTTTAAAAGGCATTCCAAAGGTTGTTAACAATCCTTCATCCTAACTGTAAAATTGACGTAACTTTAGTGAAAACACCTCACAGGTGTGATAAATATGTAATCATCATTAGTGTCATCAATTTGAGTATATTCTTAGCACTCAGAGCAAGAACAATAAAAGTTATTCTTTTTGCTAGTTTTTCTTAAATCATAAAACTCCCACAAGCTTCTGCTTCATGATCTGAGATGCTGAGAAAACTAAAAATTTTAAGCAAAAAGTAGATGTTTTCAGAAACTTTGTTTGCATAAATTGTGTAAACTGAATATTCCCTTGATGGAGTTGAATGGCTAGGTTGGGGTAGAGAAAAACACTAGGTTCAGTCATTTGACATGGATTTGAACTCAGGTTCAATGTAACTTAGTGGTATGATCAGGTAAATCACCTAACCTCTCTTAGATTTTTATTTTCTTTCTGTAAAATGGGCTAATGATACCTAACATATTCCAGAATCCTTTTGTGATGAATTAATGTGTAATTCATTGACAACCCCATAGGGGTTCTTGTGAAAACTAAAGCAGAAAGCCATAGAAAATTACTGAATGTTAGGCAGATATGAAGTATTCTTGCCATGTTTGATCACGAGCACTTTGAGGATAGGGACCAGGTCTTATTTATCTTCATTTCCTGGACATCTAGAAGAGGTCTTGGAATATAGTAGACCCTAAGTAAATATTTATTGCATGAATGATTGAGGTCAGGGAGATGGAATCAGCAAATCCGTGCACCGAAGAGGTAACACTGTGAAGTAGAGCTGGAAAGCATATGTGATGTATTCGTGGTTGCTCATCAATATGTATAAATCATATGTTCAGCTTTTGTCTTAATATAATTCAACCAGGCGTTTTACTATTTCAGCCTCACTAATTGTTGGGCTGTGACACTACTTTTTCTTCTGCTTCCCCAAATCTCGAACCAGAAGGGGATCTTGTAGTCTTCCACTTCCTGGGGAGCCTTCAGAGGGAGTCATGCAGCCACCCGGAAAGGATGCTGCCGGCCGACACAGTGACTGACAGGCTGCCCTGGCTCAGTTATCACAGTGCTGATGCTGTCCATTCTAAAGGTACAGTACTGTGATAACTGAAGGATGGCAGCCATCTTGCCTTCCATCAGAGGAGCTCTGTCGTGCCTGGGAAGGAAGACAGAAGATGAAAGAGGCATGTGAAACAGTGGCAGGGACCCAGAAACCCTCTTACCCTGTTCCTGTATTGTGCTTTCCCTAGAGCACAGGGAATGTTATTCCATCTGTCTTTGCCCTGTTTTGTGATATGCGACTAAAGAGGAGTTGGGTAGTTGTTTGCCTTGTTGTACTGAGCAGACATGTTATTAAGATCTTTTGGGACTTTTAAGAGACTGATTTGGGATAAGTGCGAAGTGTGGATTAGTATCTCTGGAGTGGCATTCACAGACATTGTGCCACTTTTGTAAACGTAAAAAGTAACCTGATTAAAATATCTTGATGCTTGTCAATATTAGACGTTCAGAATGAAATTCAACTTAAACAGGGAGAAAAAAGCCCTGCGTGTTGAACAGTATTCATATTATCGTGCGAATAAAATTACGTCTTTGTGTTGAAGAGTGGATAGAGACATGTCATGTTTCTTTCCGTAACAAAATTTAGAGGTCCCATTTCCTGTCAACAGGAAATCCTGGGCTCAGTCTGGGGCGTGAGCTCTAGAGGGCCTGCCTAGGCCTGGAGGTCCTTGGCGCTTTGGGGCAGTTCATAGATGTAAGGGGTTTCCAGTGGGTTAAGTGAGACGTGATGCAAGCAAAATATGATGGGGTTTTTGTTTAAAACACACATACACACGATGTGTGTTTGGTTGGTGTATTCATTGTATTCTTCAGTTTAGGTATGTGAGAATGGGAGGACTGGGATGAAACTCAGGAATATCACGTGATCCAGCATTTCCACTTCTGGTTATATACCCAAGTGAATGGAGTCAGATATTTTTGCACCCGTGTTCACAGCAGCATCATTCACGATAGCCAAAAGGTAGAAGCAACCCAGGTGTCCATCGATGAATGTGGATAAAGTGTTTATACGTACCACAGAATATTACTCAGCATTATTAAGGGAGAAAATTCTGACACGTGTTACGACACGGATGAACCTTGACGATAGCTAAGTGAAACGAGCCAGGCACAAAACAGTGTATGAGTCGTCTTATATGAGATTCCTACAGCAGTCAGAGTCATAGAGCCAGAGGAATGGTGGTTGCCCAGCACTGCAGGAAGGGGGAAATGGGAAATTCACGTTTAACAGAGTGACTGGGAAGATGAAAAATTTCTGGAGTTGGATGATGATGGTTGCACAATGTGAATGTACTTAATACTACAGAACCGTACGCTTAAAAATGGCTAAAATGGTAAATTTTATGTCTATTTTACCACCACCAAAACAAAAAAACAAGGGCAAGGTAATAGCACTGTTGCAGGATTGAATTGATTGCTCTCTTCTTTAGACAGTCTTCAGTGTGAAGATAATTGCTGTTTCAAATAAGCAATTAAAATGTAATTCCCATGTCTTTATGCATTTAAAGTTCTCTAATCTGTAGACTGTTAGACATATGTCCAGGGTTTCTCACATAGCATAGCTTTAAAATTTTGTAAAATATAAAGAAAACTAAGTATAATAACAATGAAAGTACTAAAAGTAGAGTGAAGAAAAGGCCTCAACAGGAAGGCAGATGATGGGGCATCTCGTGCCGGCTTTATGCCTTTTCTGGTGAAATTGGGCAACTCAGTGGACCTTTCCATGCTCTAGTTGCCTCATTTGCCTGCCTCTTTGGAGTAGTGGTAAAGATGATACTTTGTGTGTGTGTGTATCGTATGCGTAATATGTGTGTGTGTGTGTGTGTATGTATGTATGTATATATGACCATTTTGATGACCAAAGCAACATTCAAGTGGCATATTATTTCTTTTTCTCAAAATGTAGAAATACAATGTCTGAAAAGATTTTAAAATAACTTTTAATATTTTAAAATAAACTTTTAATAAACATCCTACCTGGACTTGTCACTCAGCTATTCCCAGCCTCATTAAAAGGAGTATTCTATAGCTTGCTCTTCATCACAAAAGGTTTTTTTTCTACTATTATATGTGTAAATTTGAAAGTAAGTAAAAGCATAGAGACTAGAAATAGACAGCAATAACCTTCTCTAAGGGATTGCATGTTTTATTAGCCCTGAGTAGCTTGCTCTTCATCATGAAAGATTTTTTTTTCTATTTGTTATTATATGTTTAAATTTGAAAATAAGAGAAGTAAAAGCATAGAGACAAGAAATAGACAGCGATAACCTTCTCTAAGGGATCGCATGTTTTATTAGCCCTGAGTAAAAGGCATCATTTGTGGATCGTATCTACTTTATCACAAAGCTCTCACTTGGACTCATGCTCTGGAAATCAGATTTTGGTGGTAGGAATGGCCCCCACCAGATCCCATGCAGTGTTCTACCTTGATCATATCACACAGAGTTGGAGCAGAAAGTGAGCTCTGATCCCTGCCGTGCCAGTTTCAAATATTTTGCTGTGCCTTGTATGTTCTGAGCTTCCCTGAATAACCAACCAACTATAAATATGCCACGAATTTGTCTGTACCATTATTAAACTGACTTGTTTCTTCCAAATCACTTGCTTTTTGAGGCAAGAAGATTCTTATGTTTCTGTGCTTCATGTGGAGGATTTTTTCCCCTAAAAATTGCTTCCTTAAAACTGTACATTCATATTCACAATTTATCCTCGCCAAACAGTTCATTTTCACCATTACCTGTTAAGAATCTTTTATTACACGAGTTCTTCATTAAGCATGAACAAGAGTAAGGGAGGCACCAAAAAACCACTTTGTTTTTTCCTTCTCTATCCAAACCATGATTATGAAGATTCCCATTGGAAGGGAATGCCAGGTACCAGAGGGTGTGCCTGGAATATTCTCAGCTGGAGTTCCTTATATTGGTTGAAAGGGTTTTGTGTTGTAATGTGTGCCCCTAATGTAATAGATGTTGAAACAATTCACATAATTGACATGGAGTAAAGTAAGTTGATTATGTCTTGCTTTATGCATTTGGACTATTACTGTACTTTTATTTTTCATGAGATTATGAGGAGATGGATAGTTCTGTTAAAAAGTGGGAAGACAGAGAGGACAGTTCCAATGTAGTGGGAAATTCATTTTCATTTTTTTGCCACTGTCTTTGTAAATGAAATTCCAGACATATTATTCAGACGGCAATTGCTTGATTTTTTTTTTTTTTTTCACTTTGAAAATGAGTATCTTTGGACCAGGGATATCTTAGGGTCAGTGGGCGTAGCTGCCTGGAGCAATTTGCAGAGAAGACTTTTGAGGCCACATCTGGGTTCCACAGAAAGGAGTGCTATAACCACCTTTCCATGTCTCCCTGTGGTCAACTCTCAGTGTCTGTCATTGGCATCAGATTGTGATGCAGGGGTACATTGCTGAC
The DNA here is from genome assembly GCF_011762595.2 of Tursiops truncatus. Lineage (NCBI taxonomy): Eukaryota > Metazoa > Chordata > Mammalia > Artiodactyla > Delphinidae > Tursiops > Tursiops truncatus. Next base: position 128,240,255 of record NC_047034.1, read on the forward strand.
CCCTTTCCAGGTACTGTGATTTTAGTATAGAGCTTTAGATCCTCTGGGAAGGCAGACATTCTCAAAAGTTACATTGATAGACTAGAATTCTGGGAAGCTATGTCATTGAGAATCTAGACACCCTTTTTTATGGGGAGGGCAGCACGGGCTTCTAATTAAAATGTCTACCAGCATAATGTGTAGAATTATGCCTAGACATAAATCTTCCCGGTTTTTATTATCATTCACTGATTTCTGTAAAATTATTCTAATACTATTCTAATACCATAAATTTGCCACACTTCAGTAAATGCATTTTGGGCAATCTTGCGTAGTTTATATATGTAGAATTTTGTGTACATAATTGGGTCTAGTGGCTAGAAGAGGACTTCCTTCCCCCCCCCACTCCTTTTTTTTAAGTTGTCAGGATTATTTGCTTGAAATGAGTTAGTATTTGTTGAGTGCACGTGTACCAAGACTCTTGTTTCATCCTAATTCAAATCTTTGACGAAGCGTTCTCCACACTTCATAATTGAAGAACCTGAGGAAGCTCACAGAGTCTTCAAGACACAGCTAGTAAGTGGTAGAGGAAGGGGATAAGTCTAGAACAGAAAAAGTATGAGAAGTTAATGTAAATTAATTCTGCTTTGCTTTTGAATGTAGATTAGTAGATGAGGCTTTGAAGAGGAATTAGACCCAGCATATGTCACAGTGCTTTGAAACTTACACGGCACCTTCCCCCATCCACCATGGCTGCTTTCTGCCTCCTTAGCTGTACACTATAATTGCCTTTTTATTTTTTTATTTTTTGTTTCTTTGGCCACACCAAGTGGCTTGTGGGATCTTAGTTCCCTGACCAGGGATTGAACCTGGTCCTCAGCAGTGAAAGTGTGGAGTCCTAACCACTGGATCACCAGGGAATTCCCTATAATTGCCTTTTTAAAATGAAAATCTGATCATGGCACAATTTTGTTTTAAAACCCTCTGATGGCTTCTTTGATCCTCTTGGGATTAAGACTACTGTCCTTAACATGCTCCATGATTGTAAAGATACCCATTGGAAGGGAATGCCAGGTATGAGAGTGTGTGCCTGGAACATTCTCAGCTGGAGTTCCTTATGTTTAAATTGGTTCCCACCCACCTCTCTGGTCCCATGTCTCGTACCCAGTTGACCAGCCCATCCTTTGTCCAGGGAGTCAAGCTTCTTTCCCCCTCCGGTGCATTTCCTTCTGCCTGAGGCATCCTTACCATTCACTTCTCTTATCCTTCACTTTTCTTATCCATCTCTGATTAAATATTAAATATTAATTCCTCAGAGAACCCTTTCCTGACAGTCTCAACTGTGTCCGGTCCCATGGCACTCTGTGCTTTTCTTTCAATGTACTTATCACAACTGAACTACGTAAACGTACGTGTTTGGGGTGTGTGTGTTTAATGTCTCATTAGATTGTGAGTTCCTTGAGGGCAGGAACCATGGCTCTATCCATTGCTTTGTTCACAGTGCCTGGCACAGAATCTGCCATGTGGCTCACAGTAGAAATCTAATGTGGTATGAGATGCTGAGTGGAGTCTTTCCTGTTTTCTAAGAACGGGTGAGAAGAGTCCACAGCTAAAAAGGTGTTTAAAATCCCCACTCTTCTTTGATCAGAGAACTTCAGCTCTGTGGCCAGCTTTTTCCTGCAAAGCGTCTTCAAAATGTGCCATTCAGCAGAACCAACTCTCAGATGACCCTTATCGCTCAGATGACCCTTATCGCTCACACCCATCCCCGTAAAAGAGGGCTGGGAGCGGGAGAGAACCTTCCTCAGAGAGCAGCATTCCACTTGGAGCTCATCTTTCATCTGGAACTTGGTGAGGCGCTAGCTATCCCAGTAGGAGCTCCCCACGACCAGACTCTGCAAAGCTAAGAGAAGGAATGGGGAGAGGGAGGAAAGGAGAGATGCTGAGTTGGGTGGGACAAGGATGTGAGTTTCTTGGACACTATGGTCAATGGAAGGGAATCTATAGAAGGTGGCTTGGGACTTAAGCCTTCTGGCTGATGCCTCGCGGGAGAGCAGCTGCCACAACCCATGAGTGGATCCCAGGAGTGAGCCAGGGTAGGGATGGTATCCCAAAAGACAAGCCTCTGGCCAGTCAGAAAACTCACCCCCACCAAGGTGGGATGGCTCACGTGGGAACCCTCTGTGGAACTGATGAAGAGGGGAGCCCCGTTTGATGCAGAGGTTTTTTTGAAAGATGTCATTTCAGCAGAACCAGCTCTCAGACTCACTGTCGGTGGTCATGAAAGGAACCAGCCAAGAAAGTAGTAAGCTCTGGGAGAAAAGGAGAGGCGGGCGTGAGGGAGAGACCACATCACTCCTCCACCCCAGCCCCTGGAGCCTCGGGCCTGGCCTCAGCTGGAGAGAAGTACAGAGCTTTGTAATGAAGATGGGATTAAAATCCTCATCAAAGTGAAACGCTTGGCAACTCGACTTGGTTAGAGGTCAATTTGAGGCCCTTACTACTCAAGAGGAAAGGGGAGCACAAAAGAAGCTACTGGACATAAAATAGTTTCATGTTTTACTCTTCACTGAGTTGAAAGTCAAAAGTTAAAATTATTCGTTAAAAGGATGAAAGGACTATAAAATATCCCTTCAGGGGCTTCCTTGGTGGCGCAGTGGTTAAGAATCCGCCTGCTAATGCAGGGGACACGGGTTCGAGCCCTGGTCTGGGGAGATCCCGCATGCCGTGGAGCAGCTAAGCCCGTGCGCGACAACTACTGAGCCTGCACTCTAGAGTCCACGAGCCACCACTACTGAGCTCACGTGGCACAACTACTGAAGCCCACATGCCTAGAGCCCGTGCTCTGCAACAAGAGAAGCCACTGCAATGAGAAGCCTGCTCACCGCCCCCAAGAGTAGCCCCCACTCGCCACAACTAGAGAAAGCGCGCGCGCAGCAACAAAGACCCAATGCAGCCAAAAATAAATTAAAATAAATAAATTAATTTAAAAAATATATCCCTTCAGGTAAAAGTTTGCATGTCCGTGTATCTTCCCCTAGTTAAGTCCCCTCACCCGCTGCTTCTAACGTGTAAAGGAGTTGAAATGCCAATTCAATCCTAACACTTCTAGCAGCCTGTTACCTCCCACTACTGTCCCCTCTCCCTTGTCCAGAAAGCAGAAGGCAATTTAGTGAGAAAGTAGAAACCAGTAAGGACATTGCCCCGTAACCCAACTCCTGGCACATTTGCCTGAAGGCACCGTGCATGAGGCTAGATGGGAGTTATTCAGGGTTACCTGTAGGTAATCATCAAGTGGTTTGAATTCCACAACCTTGACCGTTCTTCTTTGTCACTAATAGACTCATTAAGAATATCTCAATGCAGAACCAGGAGGCTTAAAAAACAAACTTGTAGATGAACCTGGCCTTAACAATGTCAGTCCTAAGAACCTGCTGTATATAGCACAGGGAACTCTACTCAATACTCTGTAATGACCTATACGGGGAAAGAACCTTAAAAAAACAAAAGATTCACTGGTAACTGATTCACTTTGCTGTACCCCTGAAACTAACACAACATTGTAAATCAACTATACTCCAATAAAAATTAAAAGCAAAACAATGTCAGTCCTTACTAGACACCAAATTGTGGATGACTGACAGGGACCTACTTCCTAGTCGTTAGCCCCATCGGTACACTATAGAGGATGGGAACCCAAGAGCTCATTTGCTCCAGCATTTTTCACACTGTGGGTTTGAAATCGATTAAATATGTCTTGACCAGCACTTAAAAAAATAAGACAATATAGAAAATATCAGAGTGCATAGCATGTGGTAGGGTAATATTACTTCATGAAACTTTGCAGTTGCCCCCTTGAGTGTATGTGAGTGTGTACTGGGACACAAATGTTTTTTTATTTTTCACTTCGGGTTTCAGTTCAGTTCATAAGTTATTGATCTAGATGTTAGATTCTAGATCATCTCATTATGTATTGCAGATTTTGGAAACTAAAGCCCAGAACAGTGAAGACACTCGTCCACGGTCGGTAGGAAGAGTAGGAACTCAGACCTGCATCTCAGTCTCTTAGTTAATGTTTCCCCTTCTTCTCACCAGCCCAGAGAGAATAGCAATAGTAACAGCTAATATTCAGTGAGTAATTACTATGTGCCAGCCGCTGCACTAAACACATCATCTTATTTCATAGGAAAAGGGGGTTGTTTGGCTTTGTGTTTTGTTTCAAGTAAATGTTAATGGCTGAACAGTGACTTAGTGCTGTAAGCTGTGGCTAGAACAGATACAGAAGCTGTGAGTAAACATTTAAAGTTTTTATAGCAATTTGACACAGTAATTTTATGTCTGTTGACTCTAGTAATAAAAACATTGGCTTGCATTTTATGTCTTTAATAAACACTTTTCTAGCAATTCATTTTCATTGTAGTTTATAAAAATATCGGTCCATGATGGACTAGGAATAAGAACAAACTGGTTCTTCTCCACAGATAGTTTGAGAAGCACTGACTTCGACCCAGCAAGGCCAACACCTTTGTCCCTTGAGGCCTCTGTAGTCCTTTTGAAGTGCCAGGTTGTCATAGATACCCCTGGAAGAGGCAGATTGCTGGATGCAAGCCCCCTAGCAGCAGAGAAGGGGTTACTGTGTTATCTAGAGCCAATGAGGGACAGCTGCCCTTGTCTTGGGAATGACTAGTGGAAAAGGCACTAACGCCAATAAATATTCCAAAGCTTTCATTTACTTCAGAACTCGAGGAAGTGGGAATGATGGGGATGCTTTCCCTCTCTGGGAAAGCAGAAAGAGCTCCTTCTTTGTAAAGTTGCCCCATGAGAAAAATTTCAACACAGAACAAATTAAATTCTCATTTCCCAAGACTCTCAGTCAGAGTGGTAAGAGCAGAGGGATGATGCTACAGAGGTCTTTGGAAAAATAAGGCTCCATTAAAGGGAGCCTGTGGATGTCCTTGACATGCAGGCTCTGTAGAGGGAAGCACACTTCATAAATCCTGCGGGACTGCTTTTTGGCTGAATCCTAAGATTTGTACGAAGAACTGTTTTGAGTGAATCATTGTGTCTTTGCATCTTCTGGAATTCTGAAGACTGCGGCCAAGGAGTTAGCAAGGCTGAGCACTGGACTGAGCATTTAATCAGTTGAATGCTTCCTTATGTTTTTTTTCCTGGTTTGTTCTCATAACAAGTGACCTTCGTCCAACTCCTAGCAACACATGATTGTGGAATGTTCCCTCCTGAGGAATACTGCCTTGTTTTTTCATTCTGAACACACTGAAAATCTCTGAAAATTCAGATGACCTTGTTTGGACAATGATAATAATGTAAGCTAACTGTACGTGCTGTGTGCCCAGTGTTTTACATCTGTATTATATTTTACGTACGTATTTACTTAGTGTTTACATACTAAGTGTCCCAACAGCCCTGGTCAAATGGGGGCACAGGGGAACTAAGGCTTAGAAAAATTAGGTCACTTACCTGATGTAATTTGGTTCAGTCCTCAGCTTCTGCATTTCTATATTTCCTGCAGATTCATATCAACATCCTTGCACAAGTGAGACAATGCCAGAACTCCAAAGTCATGACATTTTCATTGATTCCTTCTACCTGAAAACAGTATCGGGGCCCGCTTCCTTGTGGTTTTGATTTTGAATACACACCACCTATTGAATAATTCAGGAGTGGAATGATGCATATATAATTGTAGGTCCTGCAAACTCAGAAGTGCCCATGGTAATAATAGCTAGCATTGATTGAAGACGTTCTGCATAACCTGTCCATGCAGTAGTTTTTACCTGCATTCTGTTATTTAATCTTTCCACACCACCTCCTCCTTATCCCTATTTCTGCTTTCTTTTTCTTTTTTTTTTTTTTTTTTTTGCCGTACACGGGCCTCTCACTGTTGTGGCCTCTCCCATTGTGGAGCACAGGCTCCGGACGTGTGGGCTCAGCGGCCGTGGCTCACGGGCCCAGCTGCTCTGCGGCATGTGGGATCTTCCCGGACCGGGGCACGAACCCGCGTTCCCCGCATCGGCAGGCGGACTCTCAACCACTGTGCCACTAGGGAAGCCCCAAAATTTTTTTTTAAAAAAAATTTTTATTTTATATTGGAGAATAGTTGATTAACAATTTTTTTTTCTAATAACGTTTTTTTTCTTCCCCTGTGCCTCGCTGCTTGCGGGATCTTAATTCCCTGACCAGGGATCAAACCCCGCATTGGAAGCACAGAGTCCTAACCACGGGACTGCCAGGGAAGTCTTTCTGCTTTATTTTCTTACAGCACTTTTACATGGTCTGTTCACACTAGCATACTTCAATTTACTTAACTGTATCTATTACTCCCTCTCCCCCACTAGAATGTAAGCTCCATGAGGGCTGTGTGTCTTTTTAGCTCACTGATAGAAGTCCCCAGCAAGTAAAACCCGGTCTGGTACATAATAGGTGCTCAAATATTTGTTGAGTGAATGAATGAACCGTCTCTATAGGTAAATATCACTGTCATCACAAACTGAGGTTTGTGGTATTAAATAATGTGCTTAAATGGGAAGCAGTTACTCCTTTTTACTTCAAAATCAGTTTTGAAATGTGAGTGATGATAGCTTCCTTTCCCTGCTACATTGCTGGAATGAAAATCTTAACACACAAAAGAAGAGGATGCTTTGACACTTTAGGTACCCTCCTTAGAGCAGATAAGCAGTGTGTATTTGTTAAATACGTATATTGGGCCTCTCATCTGCAGTAGTAACGATAGCAAGTATTAAGGTAAATTAGATATCTTTTTCTTCTATCCTGTTGGGGTGCCCCCAGGTTTTATAACAGAGTGGAGGACAAGCTTTGTATGAATGACTCGCTAACACAAGACAGCTTCTGTTGAAGCAGTCGTGGGCTTCTCATGAGATAGAATTTCAGAGCGGCGAAGGGCCTGAGAGCTGTCTAGGTCAGCCTCCCCACCTCTCCCCCCCGATGCCAGATTGTGGACTCAGGTCCTCCTTCACAGGACAGCCCGTTCCACTGATGTACAGAAGCATTGTTATTGGATGTCTGCATTGTCAGAAAATTCTTCCTGCTGAGCTGAAATGTATCTTCAGGTAACTTCTCCCCATTGGCCTGCGTTCTGCTGTCCAGGGAATGACAGAATAAATGAAATCATCCTTTCACGGTCAGCCTTTCAGATATTGGTCTGTCTGTACTCCGCATTGGGTTGCTCTTGTCCCAGTCCCTCAGACCTTCCGCCTGGCGTCTTTCCAGCCACTTCCCCATCCTGCTGCCTCCTGTTGGCACGCTCTCCAGCTTGTTCACGTACAGTTTGTGTCCTCCAGTGCTCCAGGTGTGCTGTCGGGGTGACATCCATTGTGTTTTGGCAGCTGCACCACCCTGTTGACTCCTTCACACCCACGAAATCCTTGAGTGTGGACTATTGTCGAACGCAAGGGGGAAGAAAGTATTGCACAGATGCAACTAAGGATTACTGATGATTATGAAAAGTAATGGTGATGTCTGTAGACACTCTGTCCTCCATTTCTTTGGGCACTTCTGCCACACCCAAGACAGTTATGATAAGAACAACTATTTATTGCATTTGGACTGTGTGTAAGACACTGTCCTAGCCACCTTACATATACTTCCTATTTAACTTTCAAAGCAACCGCATTCATAGGTATGATGAAACTCTGTTACACTTGAGGAGATAGAGATTAGGAGAGATTAACTAACATGCTTAAGATCACATATCTTGTAATTAGTAGAGCACGGATAGGAATCTGTTTGATTACAAAGAGGACAGGCTTAGCAATTCAAGGCTCCAAGTTTCATTCTCTCTGAAAAACATGCACAGGAAGGTATTTTAAAGGAGTTATGATATCTTCTTCCTGTCCTCTGAAGGAGGAAAGGATCCACGTTATTGTGTTTCTACTCTCTGCCTGCTGTTCCATATCTGTTTATCTCATTTAGTCCTCAGGACAATTCTATGAGGAGAGCACTGTTGTCATTAACCATTTGACAGGGAAGGAAACCGTGGCTCAGAGAGGATAATGCTATGTCACTCACATAGCTCCCTGAGCCCAGAGCCTACATGCTTTCTGCCGTACTATGCCATTTCTCAGAGATTTTTAACTCAACCCTAACTGCCTCCCTCCCAGAGGGTCTCTGACCATTACGGTCTCCCCTCTCCTGTGCAGCATTACCAGACTTACTGACTTACTAAATTACCTAAGCGGAAACAAGAGAAAACCCTCACGAAATTAGATGAGCATTCACTCATTGGTAAAGGCTTCCTATATGCATATCTTTGAGGCAAGGATCAGCCTTAGAAGCCAAGTAAGGAGCCAGCTGAAGTTATTAGAGCTCAGCTCAGATGTGGCCCATCATGCTTCCTTCTCCGGTTGTAGGACCCTATACATAAATCCATGGTGAGTGCAATGGCTGCTGTCAAGACCTGATCATTAGTGATGCTCACTTGAGGGCCATGGACCCTCCAGCCTTCAGACTGAATTAACTTACTTGCCAAATCACAGGTCCAGAAATCTAGAGACCACCAGTAAGAATCTTGACAAATCACATTACTAATCTTTGCATTTGCATGAAATGTAAGTGTTCACAAAATGCTTTTTACTTATATTATTCCATTTGTTCCTCCCACCAACTTGGTAACAGAGGCCAGGCAGGGGTTCATTGCCCTGTTCTGCAAATAGGGAATCAGAAACTCCGAGAGACTCAGAGACTGGCTCAGAGCCTCACAGTCTCTAGGGCAGGGCCCGGACACAGTTCATTCAAGCTGTGAATCCTGCCCTTGCACTCCTGCCCCTTCTCCCTTTACTCCTCTCTCACACTGTGCCCCAAACTTCTTGTATATCTCTGCCCTTGCCACTGGCCCATTAACTAAGAACAGTCACCAGCTCAGAACTAACTTCACTAGGCCAAGCAGGGACTGCTCTTTTTCAGGCTTCACATCCCATGCCATCTGGTCACCCTTGACTTTCTACAGAACAGATGCGATGGTTTACAGGTTGTCATCAATCTTCACCATCACTTGGGAAGTCCAGTTGAGTCTGCAGCTCTAAGCTGCCATACATGTTCTTTTTCCCCAGGCAAGTACCTGTGTATTAATCTTAATGTCACGCTAACCATTTGAAAATCTTAAAACTTTACTTGGTTTCTCTAGGGTGGACAGTAAACTGAGAAATTGCCCTGGAAGCCAAGGCTTTCCTGTGGATTGGCTCAGGGAAGATCATCTGACTTAAAGCTCACTCTGCGCTTGGCCAATGGGCAGAGGCTGCGGTCTCCACACCGCCCAGCTCAGAGTTGAAGCCTGCTGACCCCCACCCCGTCCTGTCTCTAATCTAGCCTCCCTTCTAAAATGTTGTCATTTCATATACGTTCTGTGATTAGAATCAGATTGTATGTAACCTTTTGGAAATGGCTTTTTTCTGCTCAGCATAATTCCCTGGAGGTTCATCCAAGTCATGATATAGATTTTTGTTTTGGTTTATTATCTAAAGTCCAAAAAAAAAAAAAAGAAAAAAAAAGAAAATAAAGTCCATACATTAACTGAAAAAAATTTTAAGTTTAGGTTTAATTAATTTTTTTAAATTTTCACTTAGACTTAAAATATATATATATATATTTTATTTTATTTTTGGCTGCGTCGGGTCTTAGTTGCAGCACGCAGGATCTTTCGTTGTGGCGTCCGGGCTCCAGAGTGCGTGGGCTCTGCAGTCTCTGTATTTGTGGTACGTGGGCTCTCTAGTTGTGGCTTGCGTGCTCGGTAGTTGTGGTGTGTGGGCTTAGTTGCCCTGCGGCATGTGGGATCTTAGTTCCCCCACCAGGGATCAAACCCGTGTCCCCTGCATTGTAAGGTAGATTCTTAACCACTGGGCCACCAGGGAAGTGCCTCACTTAGATTTTTGATGGGGGTGTGAGTGCGTGTGTTTTTAATTCACTAACATCTGTAGCCGAAGTTACAGAAGCTAGATGTGCTACTTCCTAGCCAGGAGCCCTTGTTGATAGCTTGATCTTTTTGAGACTTGGTGTCCTCCCTTTTAGAATGAGCATGATAATTAGAACTTTATATTTGACTTTTTAAAGTTTCAAGGAGGAGAAGCGTCCATATTCCCCTCACTAGTGAAGTTTATTGCAAAGATGCAGGACAACGTCTTCTTTAGCCACAGGGTAGCTCAGTACTTCAAGTATTGGGATAAACAGCAGGCCTTGTGCATTGTTTATGTGTGACTCCCTGTCATTCCTATTATCCAGGAGAAAAGATCTGAACGGGTTGGTTGGCTGATTCCAATATAGAGAACCTGTAATGGCCCACACCAAACCCCTTGAAGGTGTCCTCTCGAGACCCTCTTGTCGATGTGCTAGGGGAATCTATTAACGTCTCTGTCTGGCCACCTGTCAGAACCAAGCAAAGATGCCTTGGGAGGTGATGCCCCCTTTGCAGGAGGTATTCAGTCTGAGGCTGATGGCCACATATCAGGTATGGGACTCCCCAGAGAGTACAGCTGACCCCTGGCTTTAGTCCTTTGTAGATGAAGGGCAGATATATTTCATTCAGAGTAAAACACACGAAGTCCCCATTCAGTCCATGTGTTCAGAAGGGTCTCTGCATGTGAAAGGACCTTAAGGCTTAATGGACCCCCAACCAGGACAGCGTTTCACAAGATTTATAAGGAGCAGAATTCAACGGCCAAGAACACCTTTGGCCAACTATAAAGCCCTCTACAAATACTAGTGATTTCACAAAGTCGTCTGATTTAACATGAATTCAGTGTCATCTAAGTAGCATTTTGGTTATGTTCCACTAGGAAGGAAATTTCCGTGTGTGTGTGTGAGAGAGAGAGAGAGAGACAGAGAGAGACAGAGAAACAGATTTTTAAAAATAAGTGACCCTGGTTTGTCATAGCTATTCAGGTTAAACAGGAAAATGAAAACACACACATACACAGACACACACACTCACACACACATCTACTTGTGTTTCTGAAAGGAGACAGCAGAGTTCAGTATAGAGCTGGAAACAAAGCCAGCTGGTTCCTTTGAAATGTCAGTGGGCAGGAACCTACAGACTCCCATGATAGCTTGCGGATTTCTTCTGATAACAGTTACAAAGTGGCCAGCAGGTAGGAACAAAGGTCAGTCCAGGCACATCCGGGGTCCTGGGCTGTGATACAGTATCTAAAAACAAACATAAATCATTGAAAGCTTAGGAGTTCGGGCTCCTTCCTCAGACTCCACATTTGAGATGCAGAGAGGAACTAAACTACATCTTTGTATATTTAATCTAACAATTTTTTTCCCTTTTCAACTTTTAAAATAACCCATTTCTTAGATCAGGCTGAGCCTGGGGAAATGAGAGTATCACCCGCCCTGGGTTGAGCCCATCCCACTTGAAGACTGTAAATAGCTTATTCCACTTGGCAGGGGTCCTCCTCACCTTGGTAATGAGTAATTCCTGCTGGCTGCTGCTGACCCCAGGCTGAAGCAAGGCCTTCAGAGCACAGAAGGAGATCTGTGTGCCCCTTTGCTTCTTGGCTTCTGAACAGCCCAGCCCTGCCTGGAATCACTGGGCATTGACACTGTAGCGATGCCTGAGACCAGATGACAGATCTTCATTTTTCATGATGAATCCTACCGTTTTGATTTTGTGGATCTTGATAGGAATAGGAGCAGTAAGGTATGTCTTTGCATATCCCTTCCCACCCTAGACCCCAAGTCCTGAGGGCCCCTTCACCACCTATGCTCCCTTTTATCCCAGTAATTGCCATATTTTCTTGTCTTTTATGATTTTTCTGTCAGCTTCACTAAAACGTGAGCACCTTCTGGGCAGGGACAATGTCTTTTTTTCTTGGTCTCTCCTGCCCCTAGCAAAATGCCTAGCACGTAATAGGTGCTCTATAAATGTTTACTGACTGAACACAGAAGAACCAGAATGCGTCCGTAGGAAGGTGAGCAGGATCCATAGGAAGGGGGAAGCCCTGCAATCCAGGTCACACGAGGAGCTGGTGTGTGCGGTGTGTCGGGAGGCTGCAGTGGACAGGATAACGGGCGCCCAAAGATGTCCACGTCTTCATCCCCTGCACCTGTGAATATGTTCTGTTACGTGGCAAGGGAGAATTACAAATTGCAGGTGGGATTAAGGTTACTAACCTGCTGACCTGAACATCGGGCGATTATTGTGGATTATCCAAGTGCTGAATGTAATCACAGTGTTCTTTTTTTTTTTTTTCGTTATGCAGGCCTCTCACTGCTGTGGCCTCTCCCATTGCGGAGCACAGGCTCCGCACGCGCAGGCTCAGCAGCCGTGGCTCACGGGCCCAGCCGCTCCGTGGCATGTGGGATCTTCCCGGACCGGGGAACGAACCCGCATCCCCTGCATCGGCAGGCGGACTCTCAACCACTGCGTGACCAGGGAAGCCCAATCACAGGGTTCTTATAAGAGGGAAGCAGAAGGGTCATGGTCAGAGCAGGGGACATGATGACAGAAGCAGAGATTGGAGTGACATGGCCACAAGCCAAGGAACACAGGCAGCCTCTAAAAGATGGACAGGCGCAAGGAACAGATTCTCCCCTAGAGCCTCCGGAAGAAACGCATCTCTGCCGACACCTTCACCTTAGCCCTGTGAGGCCCATTTCCGACTTCTGACCTCCGGAACTACAGGATAATACATTTATATTGTTTTAAGCCCACTACGTTTGTGATAATGTGTTACAGCAGCAGTTGGAAACTAATACAGAGGCTAATCGTAGTGGAAAGAACCTAACAGAGGGCATGAGCCTGGAAAAGGAAATGGCCATGTGGGAATAGCTCAGTTAACATCCAAAGAGACCTTCCCGGCTGAATCACCAGAGATCAAAATTAGTTGACAGTACAATCGGAATTGGTTACTAGCTCAGTGTGTGCCACCTCTAGCCACCTAGGTAGTGAGTGTCTCTAATAACTCGGGAGAAGCCCTAGTACATCTACTGTAAAAGAGTCTGTCAGGCCTGGGTGTGAGTTCTTTGCCACCTGTAACTGTATGGTCTTCAGCAAGTTATGTAACCTCTCTAAGCCATAGTCGTCTTATCTGCAAACTGGGGACAAATCTGTCTCTTAATTAGCAGGGTTGATGTGAGGATTACCTAAGATAACACATGTAATGTCCTTAACATAATGCCAGTCACATGGTAAACACTAACTGCTTTCTATTGCTACAAATATACATACAATCATGTTTATAACAGCAGTCTTTGAGGTATCACTGTACTCCTCACTGACTAGGTCATGTGTAGAGGCTGTGGTGAGTTCTGGGAACAGAAGTTCGAGAAGAACAACCAGGATGGTTAAAAGACCCTAAATCAGGTTCTGTAAAAAGAATGGCCAAATGAATGGGGAGGTTTGACATGAAGCTCTTTGAAATATTTTCAGCACTGGTTACATGATTTGTGGGATCCAGTACAAAATGAAAGAGTGGTTTCCCTCATTCAAAAAATTATTAAGAATTTCAAGGGACTTCCCTGGTGGCGCAGTGGTTGAGAGTCCGCCTGCCGATGCAGGGGACACAGGTTCGTGCCCCGGTCCGGGAAGATCCCACATGCCGCGGAGCAGCTAGGCCCGTGAGCCATGGCCGCTGAGCCTGCACGTCCGGAGCCTGTGCTCCGCAACGGGAGAGGCCACAATGGTGAGAGGCCCGCGTACTGCAAAACAAAAAACAAACAAAAAAAAAGAATTTCAAGATGATGACAACAGAGCATTAAATGAGCACAGGGCCCTGCTGCACAGTTCACACACCCATGACATGGCCCTGAGTATCATCATGTAAAAGTGATAGATTCACTCTGTGAGGCAGTGGCGACAAGCAGCAAGAAAGTGAACAAGTCCAAGGCCTTGAAAGATGATGACAGTGGGGACCATGATCACAATGAAGAAAACATCACATAGAAAGATGGTGAGAAGGAAGCGTAGGAATGGGACAGGCGTCAGAGCAGCAGCAAGAGGAAGGCTGTTGTCCTGGATCTGAGAGCATCCCTTGCAGTACAACTACGCTTTCTGGTACTTCAGGAGAACCCCAGGCCATCCCACCCGCTCACAGAACTTTGAACAGAATAGCAGCCAGGTTGATACCTTTGATACCTCCTGTCCTGGAGGTTTGACAGCAACATGATAGCTCCCTGCACTCTGACAGGTCACAGTGACTTCTTCCAAGTAGGAATTCTTCAGAGAAGGAACTAATCCTATCTGGGGGATGATGCAAATAAAAATAGTGGCAAGTGAATTATTTTCCTGTGGAAGGGTTTGGCATCCTGTTGCTGGAAGAATCTCATCCTGGCCATGCTGCGGGAATAGTTTCACAGTTGGGGGGGAGATCTGTGGGCGTGTGGTCTCTGTGTGGTTTCAGGAAGACATTATTTCAATATAGCATAAGACTGGAAGTGACCTAGGAACCATAGCGTGAATCTGGACATGTGTGTGTGTGTCCGAAATGGGTGGGAGGTGTCCAGCCAGTCCTTCCTTCTGCTCACTGAAGGGACATCTATGAGCCTCACACTCCCCTTTTGCACCCATTCCTACCCTCCAGCATTGCTGACTTTATAAAGCAGAAAAACGGAAAATGTGACTTTGTAATAGACACACTTTGGTTTTTAATGGGGTTCTGTGGAGGGGAGTTCAGCCTTTTTTTTTTTTTCTTCTTTTTTGCTATGTGCTGTCCAGATGCCTCTTGGGCATTCTGTTGTGTTCTTCTCACGCTGTGACATCATGACCACACGTATGAACCAGCACGGTCACCTGAGGGCTGTCAGTGTTGCGAAGGTCTGTGCGTCCAGGAAAAGCTTTCTGTTGGAGTGTCCTGGAATAGCTGTAAATGCTCTCTCCTAGCTCTGCCATGAAATCACTGGGACGTTTTGTTGATTTCTTTCCCCTCTTCCCCCAAGCCCACCATGTTCTAAAAATGTGTTTCTTATTTGGTACAGTCTCTGCTCATGCCCTCCCTTCTTCCCTCCTGCGGTGGTGCTCTCTTTCCTTCCGAGGCGCGGCTGCACTTAGCATTCCATCCAGTGGGCTACACTGGTTTCGCTGAGGCGGCTTGGAAGGGATGATGCCTTGGTCAATTAAACTGGAGCAGAATCCAGCCAGATTAGGAGCTAGATTATAATGCGTGTTCTAAGTGCAGGAATTGGAGCTGAAGACAGCGACTGAAATCATTTTCCCAGGTGAGCAGGGCCTGTGTGTCCAGCCTGTTTCCGTGGGCTCTTGCGTGCCCCTTTTTGGAGGAAGGGAAATGGGAAGCTGGTTGATGGTGGCCTTAATGTTTTATTTGCTAGATTCTGTGATTCTGAAAGTGAGACATCTGAAGAAAAGGCGGCCTTGATGGGTGCCGTCATGCGCATGGCTGTGCCTGTCTCTAGTGGCTGGAAAAACCTACCTCCCGTTCTCATCACCTGGTAAACCCAGGATTTAAATACCAGGATGATCCAGAATGCCCAGACAGAAACCTCTTAAAGGTTGACACAAGCATGCTCTTAAAACGACCTCTCATCAGAGCACCTAGGATTCAAATAAGTAATGATTAAGAGTCATACAGCAACCTCCAAGTAGCTTATTTGATTCTTGTGAGTGAAGATTGCAGTTCTTTGAATTAAGACTTTCTTTAAAAACATATCCTTGAAGGCTAGGAGGATCCTCAGAGAAAGATATGAGAGTGACAGGCATTTCCTTTTTGTGTATAGATTAATTTCTTCTCACTTTCCAACTTCTGAACACCCTCTAATTAATGCTTTTTCCTTAAAAAAGTAGAGGAGTAAAGGGGCCAAATAGAGGTGCTTCTATTACAAATAAAGTCAGGTTGGATAAGAAGATCAGGCAAAGATATAAACTCCAGGAACATAAAGAATGAATTCTGGGGCACTTCCCTGGTGGTGCAGTGGTTGAGAGTCCGCCTGCCGATGCAGGGGACGCGGGTTCGTGCCCCAGTCCGGGAAGATCCCACATGCCGCGGAGCGGCTGGGCCTGTGAGCCATGGCCGCTGAGCCTGCACGTCCGGAGCCTGTGCTCCGCAACGGGAGAGGCCACAACAGTGAGAGGTCCGCGTAGCCACCCCCCCACAAAAAAGAATGAATTCTGGGGTCCAGACAATCGTGGAGGGCTCAGGCGAATATAGGAGCAATACTGGCTAAAATAGGAAGCAAAGTCTGCTTCCTAAGATTTGTTTAGATCCCAGGGAGGTCTTCACTTTTGCCTACGCTCAGATTTACCATGAACATTCCAAAGAGAACAGACATTTGGATTTGCCCTCCTGTTGTGTGCGTGTGGATGGGTGCACATGTGTATAATGTGTTCATGAGCGAGGGTCTTGTCAGACCAAGTGGTTAGGTACATTGTCCGTATTTTTGCTTTTTTAGTTTTTGTCTCATTTGTTCAAGATTTTTGAATCTCTTTTTTTAAATTGAAGTGTAGTTGATTTACAATGTTGTGTTAACCTCTGCTGTGCAGCAAAGTGATTCAGTTATAAATATATATACATTCTTTTAAAAATTCTTTTCTATTACAGTTTATCACAGGATTTTTTTTAACATCTTTACTGGAGTATAATTGCTTTACAATGTTGTGTGAGTTTCTGCTGTATAACAAAGTGAATCAGCTACACGTATACATATATCCCCACATCCCCTCCCTCTTGCGTCTCCCACCCTCCCACCCTCCCTATCCTACCCCTCTAGGTGGTCACAAAGCACCAAGCTGATCTCCCTGTGCTATGCGGCTGCTTCCCACTAGCTATCTATTTTACATTTGGTAGTATATATACGTCCATGCCACTCTCTTACTTCATCCCAGCTTACCCTTCCCCATCCCCGTGTCCTCAAGTCCATTCTCTACGTCTGTGTCTTTATTCCTGTCCTGCCCCTAGGTTCTTCAGAACCTTTATTTTTTTTTTTAGATTCCATATATATGTGTTAGCATACGGTATTTTTTTTTCTTTCTGACTTACTTCACTCTGTATGACAGACACTAGGTCCATCCACCTCGCTACAAATAACTCAATTTCGTTCCTTTTTATGGCTGAGTAATATTCCATTGTATATATGTGCCACATCTTCTTTATCCATTCATCTGTCGATGGACACTTAGGTTGCTTCCATGTCCTGGCTATTGTAAATAGTGCTGCAATGAACATTGTATCACAGGATATTGAATATAGTTCCCTGTGCTATACCATAGGACCTCATTGTTTATCCATCCTATATGTAATGGTTTGCATCTGCTAACCCCAAACGCCCAATCCATCCCTCCACCAAGATTTTTGAATCTCTTATGTTTTCTAGAGCTGCTCCTGTTTCTCCTTTCTCTTTGACATTGAAGTATTTGAAAGTTATCTTTTCCCATCAGAAGCATGCTGACTCTATGCCGGTTAGGACAAGGGGTTATCCCTTTTATGCAGCATCTTACCCACAGTGTTCACCAAGATAGTCTGCCTAACAGCTTTAAATGGGGGGCATTGAATAGTCAATGTAATCAAACCACCTATTTTTTCAAACTAGCTTGAGGGATTTTTTCCATTTATTTTGACTCCATGGGCCTCTGATATGCTGAGATATGACACAGCTTTGGGTATGGCATCACCTGTTCTAGAAACCAAGGCAAGAAGGTCTGCTGGGGAACTGGAAGTCAGTCTCCACTTTGGCTGTTTTCCCATGACCGCTTTGCTGGGTTTTCCATTTGCAGCTGGCCCCCACTCCCTTCTAGGGCTCTACTCTTCATCCTTCTGTTCACATGTATGTGCTTTTTTTCCTGGGACACTGGCAATAATGTTCCACCTGGAGGGAAGCTTGTGTGTTCCACAGTGCTCCAAGAAGGAATTCTCAAGTATTTGTCGGTGAGAGGGAATAGAGGCTGCTACGAGAGTGATTGTACTTTTAGAGCAATTGTCTACTGCAGTGATCATTTCGGGGAGAAAAAAAGAAGTGATAGACTTGACCCCCATCAGAGAGAACTAGAACTAAGGGGAAGAAACTTCAGACATAACATAAGGGAGAACTTTGTAACCAGCCAGCTGAAGAGAGGAGAAACTTTGGCACTTCTGTCCCCAGAGGTGTTCAGGCTGAAGGTGGGCAGCCACTGTACTGGAGGACAGAGGACTCCTCAGGACTAAAGGTATTCAGAATCTGAAGAAATGAAAAATTATACTAAATGACTGCTAAAATTATTTCCAGTTCTCATACCTGATAATTCTATCAAATATTTTAAGAAAGGGGATTTTAAGAGCCCTCAAGCTTTTCTCAAAAATTTAATGCTGTTTTTGAACAATATAGAACACACATACACACTCACACACACATACCATTCATTCCTGCATTCACAGCTTTTCATATATTTTCCCTATTGTAATTATTCCACTTTTTTCTGTTTATGCACATTTATGATTACATAATATTTCATTGAATGGACATAGTATAATTTATTATTCCCTAGTTATTGGGTGGCTCCATTCTTCCAATGTTTAATTATTATAAAGAGCTATGCTCTAGATACTTTTGCATATGCAACTTCTCTTCCCTCTTGAAATACTTTATTAGAATAATTCGAGCTCATTAGGTTGCAAATTATACAGCTCATTGGAGCAGCCTAAGTAAAAGAGGTTTGTGGATAAGCATATAGAACAATCACAGAGATACAAAGTTCCACTTCCCTGGTGGCGCAGTGGTTGAGAGTCCGCCTGCCGATGCAGGGGACACGGGTTTGTGCCCAGGTCTGGGAAGATCCCACATGACGCGGAGCGGCTGGGCCCTTGAGCCATGGCCGCTGAGCCTGCACGTCCGGAGCCTGTGCTCCGCAACGGGAGAGGCCACAACAGTGAGAGGCCTACGTACCGCAAAAAAAAAAAAATAAAAGATACAAAGTGCAAGACACACGTAGGAACTGGAAAGGTCTTCAACACACCCCATCTCCCCTCCCCGGGCTCTTGTTTTCTTTGGACTGCCTTTCTTCTTTGCCTGCTCTTAGTTTCCTGTTCCCTTATAACTTTGGGTCACATGAGGCTTTGACTTGCCTTGGAGCCAGAAACCTCAGGTTTTTATCAAGAGTCTAGAGCCAAGCACTCTCTGACCAGAATTTCAGTATCTCTTATACCAGATTCCTGAGTAAGAGTCTGATAAGCCAAGCTCCTGAGACTTTGTGACCTGAGCTCTCCTCTGATGGGTGGAGGGGGAAGGGATTGGTAGTGGGGACAGGGCTCTGGAGTCTGTCCAGATTCAAACAGAGCTCTACCACTTACTAGCCGTGTAACCTTGTGGTAGTTACTTAGCTTTTCTGTGTCTCTGTTTGTTCCTCTGTAAAATGGGGGTACATTGGCACCTACTGCAAGAGGTTATTGTGAGGATGAAATAAAATAATCCTTGTTAATGATTATAAGAAAGGCACTAAGTCCTCAATATGTGTTAGTTCTTTTTTTTTAATTTGTTTTGTGGAAAAATATACATAACATAAAATTTACCATTTTAACCATTTTAAAGTGTACAGTTCAGTTCAGTGGCATTAAGTACATACACCTTTTTTGTGTGTTTTTTTTTTCTGGCCACACCACACAGCTTGTGGGATCTTAGTTCCCCGACCAGGGATCTAACGGCGGTCACAGCAGTGAAAGTACGGATCCCTAACCACTGGACCGCCAGGGAATTCCCAAGTACATACACATGTTGTACAACCACTACCATTGTCCATCCCTAGAAGTTATTCATCATTCTAAACGGTAGCTCTTGTTTTTAAATTATCATTGTTATTATTATTCAGATATGACTGCTTGGGTCCACCTTTTGGAAGGGTGTGATGGGGATGTTCCCCAAAGACAGGAACATAGTGGGTAGGCACCCTCCGTGTCTACTGAAAATATTACACTCTTAAAATTCTTTAAGCCTTACAGATCACTTTTACACATTATTTTATGCAATCCTCCCAAGGAAGGACTTCTTAAAGTAGGAAGGGGTTATAATCCTTATGTTACAGGAGACCCACCTGAGGTTTAGGAAATCTGAGTTGCCCAACTTCTCCAGTCTTCTTACTTGTACAGTCAGGACTCAAGGTCAAGTCTTCTCATCCAAGTTCGTGCCTTCTCCATGACCCCTCAGAGACGTGATTACTCAGACAAGCTTTATACCATTTGTTTGTAGTTCCTATTACATACGTTATTTCAGCTTATGAGAAGGAAGAGAAGAATTTCAGATTGGAACTTGTGGGTGGGTTTTATCGGGGAGGTACAGGCCTTCAGGAGGTCTGTTGGCTGGTTTAGTTTACCAGTCTTCATCCTAACATATAGGAAAAACAATAATTAGCTTTATTGTATACTGTGGTGACTCTATGAAAGCCAAAGAGTGGAGGGATTGCTTAACGGATCTCTTAATTTTTACTTTGGGAAAGTCCTGAAATATCTGCTGGAAACCAATGGCATTACTAAGTGAGTTTTTTAAAGCGCAATAGTGAAAAAGGCACTGTTAGAATCAAAATGGGTGAGTGTCTGCTGGTGTCTTATGGTTCATAGAGAGAAACATACTGTGTATGATTGGCTGGATTAAATTGAAAAGATTAAAGTGGAAAAGACCTTTGCCAAATACCAAAAATCTTATAAAAAGTCTTCATTTTATACAAAAACCACAGGAAGGAAGCTTGTGTGGACTCAAGCTACCTCACAGCACCTTTCTAGAAACTAGATTAATGTTTGCTATTAGGCAGTGTTTCCATTAAAGTAATGACCACTTTTTTGGGTTAGATGCTTGCCTTCCATTTGGCACTTAGGCTCATTTCCTGTCACTTGTTCTAAAAGAAAATCACTCAGGATAACTGAGCACCTTAGTGTGATGAGCTTTCATTATGTCTGTTTTGATAATTCTTTTTGTATGAAACTTACAGATTCTCCTGTGCCCTTTCATAGCAAGTCACATATCTTCTCTTTGACTTTCAGCCTGATCCCACCCCATCTATGCCACCCTGATCTCACCCTATCTATGCTGCTCTATTTTCCTTAACTCTACGGTACCAGTTATATTGATTTCCTTGTAACTCTCAAATATGTTATATTCAGCCAGTCTCTGTGTCTTTACCCATGCCTTCCCTGTACCCATGTGTAATACCTTTCCCCTTTATCCATCCTGAACATTTCGGTCCTTCACTGGCAACAAAATCCAACTTATTCGCTAAGCCTTTCTTTTCATTTCTTATTTTTTGTTTATTTATTTTTGGCTGCGTTGGGTCTTCGTTGCCGTGAGCGGGCTTTTTCTCGTTGCGGCGAGAGGGGGCTGCTGTTCGTTGTGGTGCGCGGCCTTCTCATTGCGGTGGCTTCTGTTGTTGTGGAGCACGGACTCGAGGCACGTGGGTGATTAGTTGTGGCTCATGGGCTCTAGAGCACAGGTTCAGTAGTTGTGGCGCACGGGCTTAGTTGCTCCGCGGCATGTGGGATCTTCCCGGACCAGGTCTCAAACCCGTGTGCCCTGCACTGGCAGGCGGATTCTTAACCGCTGCGCCACGAGGGAAGCCCTCTACGCCTTTCTTGATCATTTTAACCCATATAGATTTCATCCTGCTGTGAGTTTGTATAGCTTATAAATTACTACCATCATTTATTGAGCACCTATTAAGGGCCAGTCCCATTATCTCTGCTTCTCATTACAAATACACAAGGTAATCATTGTCATCCTCATTTTATAAAAGAGGAAACCGAGGTTTTAAAAAGATTAGGTAATTTGCCCAGAGTCAAACACCCTAAAATGCTAAGCTGAGGTTAGAACTGCAAGGATAACTGATTCTAAAGCTCTCCCCCTTTCTACCTATGCTGTCTCCTAACTACATACCACCCAGCTACATATGTTCTCTAAGTGTTTTATGTGTGCTAGTTTTTTCTCCTCAACTGGCTCTTAAAATCAGGGACTGTATAATTTAAAAATTGTATTCAACTGCTGGTTGCAGAGATCCTTTACTATGGCTTCAATAAGATAGAAGTTGATTTTTCTCTCACTTCAAAGGAGTCCAGAGAAAGCTGGCCAGGACTGATAATGTGGACCCTAAGAGAGCATCATGGTCCAAGCCTCTTTTAGCTCTTCCCTCTGCCATCCCCAGGGTGTGAGCCTTATCCTTGTGTTTACAAGATGGCTTCTGGAAGTCCAGCCATCATTTTTGTGTTCCAGGCAAGGTGGAAGAAAGGATGAAGGGAAAAGAGTAGGCCTCCCAGTTGAATTTTAAAGACCTTTTCTGGAAGCCTCACCTTGCAACTTCTGTTTGTATCTCATTGGGCACCACATCTGCAAGGAAAGGCAAGGGAAATATTTTTTAGCTGAGTACACTGATGCACTGAACAATGACGGTAGTCTGTTTCCGAGAAGGATACAGATGTTGAACAGGCAGCTAGTTTCTGCCGCAGAGACCCATGTCACGATCTTCTTTTATATTTGCATAGCACCTAGAAGGTGTTCAGTAAACACTGGTGGACAGTCTAATGTAGAGAAATAGTGGAAAAAGGTAATTTAGAAAACTGATAAATGAAGAAACTGAAGAGACAGGTAGCCACATGCGATTTCTAAGTATTTTTATTTTTATTTTTATTTATTTATTTATTTATTTGCGGTACGTGGGCCTCTCACTGTTATGGCCTCTCCCGTCGCGGAGCACAGGCTCCGGACGCGCAGGCTCAGCGGCCATGGTTCACGGGCCCCGCCGCTCCACGGCATGTGGGATCTTCCCGGACCGGGGCACGAACCCACGTCCCCTGCATCGGCAGACGGACTCTCAACCACTGTGCCACCAGGGAAGCCCTCTAAGTATTTTTATTAAAAAAAAAAAAAAAATACCCACTGTCTTCTCCCTAAACAACACTGCTGTTATTCAGGCTTCCTGTATGGAATGAATGCTTAAAAAATTAACATCAAGATTAAGAAAATAAGGCCAAGTCATTTGAAATTATTTTGACTAGATTCATGGTTGTTTCTTTCAGCCTTCATTCTCTGCATACATTTTATTTCCATTAACAAAATTGGAATCATAAAATGTTCTGTTTTGCAGAAGGACTCATTGCAAACCACCACTACTGACAAAATGACCAGTACTCGGGAATAGCTGATGAGCACTTAGAGAAAAAGAGTAGATTACATTTCCAATAGAAATTAGTGCTATGCATTTCTGCAGCTCTTCTGAGTTTCTTATTTTGACTTGCAAAATAATTCGAACGCTTTTAAGAAATATCTATGGTAATTACCTGAAGTGTTTCACCAGCCCACAGATTAACATCCAGAGAGGGTCTTTGTTTGAGATTAAAAGCACATTTTGTAATTTTTAATTTTGTTGTATTTTCAAATTTAGAAGAACGAATAATACATGGAACATCTGTATGCCCTATACACAGCATTACCAATTGTTTACAGTTTAGCCCATTTGCTTTATCATTCTCTCTCTCTCCCCCACCCCTCCCCCTCTCTTTTTCTATAGTATGTAGGTATGACTTTTTTTCTGAAATTTGGAGAGTAAATTGGCGATATCATATGTTAGGAGACCCCTAAACACTGCAGAATACTTGCTGAGAAAAAGATATTCTCTTATATAACCACAACAGTATGATCAAAACAAGAAGTTAACATTGATACAACACTGTTATCTAATACATGGTCCTTAGGCAAATTCCATTAATTGCCGCAGTAATGTCCTTTATAGCCGTTTTATTTTCCCAGGGCAGCATCCAGTCTTAGGTCATGTGTCACATTTGGTTGTCATGTCTCTTTAATCTGGAACAGTTCCTCAGCCTTTCTTTAATGTTCTCTAACTTGACATTTTTAAAAATATGGGATAGTTATTTGGTAGAATGTCCTTCAGCTTGGGTTTGTCTAACTTGCCTCATGATGACATTCAGGTTATACCTTGTTGGCAGGAATTCCACAGAAGTGGTACTCGGTCCTTCTTAGAGCATTATATGAGAAGGCACATGATATTGGTTTGTCTTAATAATACCACTGAAATTGACTTGGATTGCTGGTTAAAGTAGTGTCTGCCAGATTTCTCCACTGTAAAGATACTATTTTTCTTTTGTAATGAATAAATGATTTATAGGAGGTTTTTGGGAACTATGTAAATATTCTGTTCCTTAGCCAATATTCATCTACTAGTTATAGCTTCCACTGATGATTTCCAAATTCCATCATTCCTTCTATTTTCATTAGTTGTCATTTTACTGTGAAAACAGGTTTCTCTCCTAAGAGAGAGTTTCGGATGCTGTGTGGCTATATGTTTCTTTTTTTTCCCTTAAGCCAGTTTCTTTTTTTTCTTCCATTTTTTATTTTACAGCACTGTGTACGTTTAAGGTGTATAGCATGACGATTTTACTTACACACATCATGAAATGATTACCACAATAACTTTAGTGAACCTCCATCATCTCCTATAGATACAAAATTAAAGAAAGAGAAAAACAATTTTTTATCTTTGTGATGAGGAAAAGGAAAAATTTTTTCCTTTGTGACGAGTCGTCTTTCATTTATACTTTCATTTATAGTGTACAGCAGTGTTCATTTTATTTATCATGTTGTACATGACACCCCTACTACTTATTAATGTTATAACTGGAAGTTTGTACTTTTTGACTACTTTCATCCAATTCCTCCTCCCCCTACCCTCCCACCTCTGGTAACCACAAATCTGATCTCTTCTTCTATGAGTTTTTGGTCTATTTGTTTTTGAAGTATAATCAACCTATAACACTCTGTTAGTTCCCGGTACACAACATAGTGATTTGATATTTCTGTACATTTCAAAATGATCACCATGATAAATCTAGTTTTCATCCATCACCATACAATGATATTACATAATTATTGACTATATTCCCCATACTGTACATTTCATACCCATGACTCATTTATTTTATAACTGGAAATTTGTACCTCTTAATCTCCCTCACCTATTTCTCTCCTCCTCCCACCCCTCTGGCAACCACATGTTTGTTCTCTGTATCTAAGAATCTGTTTCTGTTGTGTTATGTTTGTTCATTTGTTTTGTTTTTTAGATTCTGCATGTAAGTGAAATCATACAGTGATTGTCTTTCTCTGTCTGACTTATTTCACTTAGCATAATGCCCTCTAGGTCCATCCATGTTGCAAATGGCAAGATTTCATTTTTTTTTATCATTAATATTCCGTTGCACATGTATGCCACATCTTCTTCATCCATTTGTCTATTGATGGGCACTCAGGTTGTTTCCATATCTTAGCTATTGTAAATAATGCTGTAATGAACATAGGGGTGCATATAGCTTTTCAAATTAGTGTTTTCATTTTCTTTGCATAAATACCCAGGAGTGGGATTGCTGGATCATATGGTAGTTCTAGTGGCTGTATGTTTCTGAGACTTTGTCTTAGTCTGGTAGGGTTGCTATAACAAGATACCATAGACTGGGTGGCTTAAACAACGAAAATTTATTTCTCACAGTTCTGAAGGTTGAGAAGTCCAAGATCAAGGTGCCAGCCAATTCGGTTACTGATGAGAGCTCATCTTCTGGCTTGCAGACAGCCACCTTCTCGCTGTAGCCTCACATGGTGGAGAGAGTGTACTGATGACTCTCCCTCTTTTTATAAGGGCATTAATCCCAACATGGGATCTCCACCCTCATGATTTCATCTAAAACTAATTACCTTCCAAAGGCCCTAGCTCCTAATACCATCACATTGAGGGATTAGGGCTTCAACAGATAAATTTAGGGGGAACACAAACATTCAGTCCATAACAGACTTTATAAAGAAAAAAAATACCCCCCATTGTAAGAAGATGGTGTCTCCCTTGGGCTGGGTAACTGTGATAGTGAGCGTTGCAGCCCATGCATAGTAAAAGTGATTCCTTACTCTGTCCTATGTAACCGGGGTCCCCGCCTCCCAGGCCACACAGCAAGAGGTGAGCAGTGGCTGAGCGAGCGAGTGAAGCTTCATCTGCCACTCCCCATTGCTCCCCATCGCTCGCATTACCGCCTGAACCATCCCCCTGCCCCGTCCATGGAAAAATTGTTTTCACGAAACCGATCCCTGGTGCCAAAAAGGTTAGGTGCCGCTGCTCTATGATATAACCCTTTTATACTATTCTCATTTTTATTATCAAGTGCTTCAGGAATTTGGCCGCTCTCCTCTTGTTTTAGCACAAAAGTCTGTTTCTTATGTGTTGCTATCAGACAAATCTGGATTTAAATTCCATACTTCCAGTTGTGTATGTGACATTGAGTACCTTCTTTGGACTTCAGTCTCTTTGCCTGTTAAAAAAGGATGACAAGACCTGTTTCAACGTGTTGTTGGGGGTGGGAGGAGTAATGAGATAATGTATGCGAAAGCTTGTAACATGGTATCTGATATAAGAAAGTAGTTAATAAATACGTTTTCTGTCTTTAATTTAAAATTCCAATTTTTAGTGACCTGGTTTTGCAAGTTTCTTCACTTGCGAGAGGTGATATGCTTGACTTGCATAGAGAAGTTAGATGATCTTCTTAGATGTGAAGTCTGCATCAGAAAGAGAAGGGTTTAGTGGTATCTACCAACTTTTAGATGATTCATGTGGTTATATCAGTTTTATTCCTTCCTTTTTTCCTATCTTCCTCTTTCTTTCCTTTCATTTGACATGTATTTAATGGCATTTGCTATGTGCAGTCACTACTGTAGGCCCTAGGGACAGCAGCAAACATTTCCTGACCTGTCATCAGTTATATTCTAATCAAAGAAGACGGAGGATAAATATAGAAAACCACATTTTCAATTATGCATGGTAAGTGCTTTGGAAAAAAAATAAAGCCAGGAAGGGGAATAAGGATTGTGAGGGGATTGCTATTTTATTAGATGATCAGAGAAGAACTCACTGATAAGGGGACATGTGAGCAGAGACATGAAGGAGATGAGAGAGCCAGTCATTAGAGTGACTGAGGCAGAAGCCTTCCAGGCAGAGGAAATCTTTCAAAGAGAAGACATCTAAGGAAGAGAATGACTTACTGAGAGTTGATCCAAGGGAATCACGAAAGAAGCCAAAGCAGTTCTGTGGAGCACAGCAACACGCCAGCTCCCTTCTGTGAGTGTGCATATTGGCAAAAGCAGAATGGCCAGATGGAGATCAGGGCTTGTGGCAGCTGTAGGGGCTGCAATTCAGCCCCGTCTTCAAAAAAGAATGTGCTTTCTTCCCGCAAGCTGCAAGGAGCGGCCTAATAATAATAATAAGAACAATAATATTTTATCCTGTAGCCACACCTACTGGCTTAGTTGCTATGATAAAATCATGTCAACTTTCAGTCAGACCATGGTTGGGAAGCACTGTAATGGGCATTTGCTAGTTTTTGACATCTCAACATCCATTTTCCTCTTCTTTTGGTAAACATATTCTAATTTCTCTCTGGTGAACTCCCCCTCCCCTACTTGCAGTCCATGAGCTTTGGGTCGGCTCTAACTCTGGCTACAGGAATGGAACCTATGACTCCTCTTAAAACTATGAGTGTACCTGTTCCCCTGGCCACTGCAACTGGGATTCATCTGCAGTCAGTCAGGACCAACTAGTCTTTTGCCAAAGCTGCTGGGAGAAAAGCAAGTGCTCACTTCCAGTTCACCTGAACCTGGGGCAATGTCGCCTGGAGCTGCTGGAGCCATATTCGTGCTATCACTGAAAAGTCTGTCCAGAACTGTGTTACACAGCAAAAGCAGAGCCAGGAGATGAATAGGGAGAAATGGGATCCTGTTGTCATTTTTACCCCACTGGATCAGGACATTCTTAAAGCCAAAACTATCCCAAGAACTTTCAATTCTGTGATATAACAAATTCCAGTTATACTTAAGCTGGTATAGGCTGTATTTTCTGTTAGTTTCCATTAAAAGAGGTTTCCCTGGTACAACAGACTTCCTCATTTCATTCAATTCAACCACTGTTAAAAGTCAATTAGGGGCTTCCCTGGTGGCGCAGTGGTTGAGAGTCCGCCTGCCGATGCAGAGGACAAGGGTTCGTGCCCGGCTCCAGGAGGATCCCGCATGCCGCGGAGCGGCTGGGTCCTTGAGCCGTGGCCGCTGAGCCTGCGCGTCCGGAGCCTGTGCTCTGCGACGGGAGAGGCCACAACAGTGAGAGGTCCACGTACCACAAAAGAAAAAAAAAAAAAAAAAAAAGAAGTCAATTAGGACTCAATAAAAATACAAATAGCCCAATTAAAAATGGGCAACAGATTTGAATAGATGCTACAGACTAAATATTTGTATCCCCTTAAAATTCATTATGTTGAAATCTAGTCCTCCATTGTGGTGGTATTAGGAGGTGGGGTCTTTGGGAGGTGATTAGGTCATGAGAGCAGAGCCCTCATGACTGGGATTAGTGCCCTTGTAGAAAAGACCTCAGAGAGCTCCCTTACCCCTTCTGCCATGTAAGAACACATGAAACGACTGCCTTCTCTGAACCAGGAAGCGTGCTCTCACCAGACACCGAATCTGCCAGTGCCTTGATCTTGAATTTCCCAGTTTCCTGAATTATGAGAAAGAAATTTCTGTTGTTTATAAACTATGCAGTCTGTGGTGTTCTGTTATAGCAGTCTGAATTGACTAAGGCAATAGCTATTTCTCCAAAGTAGACATGCAAATGGCTAATAAGCTCTTGAAAAGATGCTCAACATCATTAGTCATTAGGGAAATGCAAACCAAAGCCACAATGAGTTACAATTTCATACCTCCTAGGATGGCTTCAATCAAAAATACAGACAGGGACTTCCCTGGTGGTCCAGTGGTTAAGACTCCGCACTCCCAATGCAAGGGGCCTGGGTTTGATCCCTGATCAGGGAACTAGATCCCGCATGCTGCAACTAAAGATCCCACATGCTGCAACTAAAGATTCTGCATGACACAACAAAGATCCTGCACGTGGCAATGAAGATCTTGTGTGCTGCAGCTAAGACCCAATGCAGCCAAACAAATAAATGTTTTTAAAAAATACAGACAATAACAAGTTTTGACAAAGATATGGAGAAGTTGAAACCTGTGTACATTTGGGAATGTAAAATGATGCAGCTGCTTTGGAAAACGGTCTGGCAGTTTCTCAAATAATTAAAGTTACCATGTGACCAGCAATTTGGCTCTTCAGTATATACCCCAGAGAAGTGAAAGATATGTCTACAAAAAGCCTTCTATGAAAATGTTCATAGCAGTTGTATTTATAATAGCTTAAAAAATGGAAAACAACTCAAATATCCATCAACAGGACATGGATAAACACATTGTGACATAATCATACAAATGAATACTACTCAGGAATGAGCTAGTGATACATACAAAAACATGAATGAATCTAGAAATACGCTGAATGAAAGAAACCAGACCTAAAATAATATAGTACATGGTATGACTCCATTTATATGAAATCCAAGAACAGGCAAAACTAATCTCTGGTGATAGAAATCAGAAAGTGAGAAGGAAAGGTATTTAATTAGAAAGGAAGTTAAAAAAAATGCTATCATAAAGGAAAAACAAGAAGAAAGGAACAAAAGGGTATGGAAACTTTCTGGAACTTCAGGTGCTAATTACATGGGTGTGTACGATTGTAAAACCTATTGAACTGAACCTTAAGATCTGTGCACTTCACTTTTATTTTTATTAATTTTTTTAGATCTGTGCATATATTTTAAACATAACTCAGAAAGCTGCCCGAAACATAATAAAACATTGTAACATTATAAAGCATTATAACATTATTTGTTATAGCAGCCTATGCAGACTAATATGTCCTCTTTCAAATGGTAGAGGACATAATCAGGAAGTAGGAACACAAAGATAAACAGGGCACATTCCCCGCCCTGTGCCAAAATCTCAATCCCTGATTGCAATGTCACTACTTCTCCCGGGAATCTGTCATCACAATCAATCTCTGCTCCACTCTACTATGGAAACCTATGATGGTAGTGGCTCTAACCCAGGGAAATTTCTACTTTTAATGCCTGGCCAATGTGGATTAAGAGAACAGATAATCACTCCTTTAAACCCTTTTACCACTAAGGTAAAATGTGGAATAGCAAATTCAGTCTGCCTAGAGCAAAAGGTATACAAAGAAGCGTCACAGAAGCACATAACACATAAACAAATACAGAGTGTATGTAGTGTCAGAGTTTCACGGGACAGTGTGATTAGGGGAAAAAATCTAAAATGGCTCTTTGGAGAAAGGCAATAATGAAAAAAGGTTTGAAAAACACTGATATAGACAGTACTTAAGGCAAGGAAAGTGGATGTGATCACCAAGAGAATGAGGGTAGACATCCTGGTCTTCAATGTACAGAGTCAGAGAGTTAATGAGATAACAGCAAAGAAGATCAAAATGATGTCATTTTTTAAAATGTAGACTGGTTTTTCGTTTCTGATGAAAAAAGCATCCACCAAACTTACATGATTTGATATGTGTGAAAAGCTCTCCTATCCAAAAACATCTTTCCCCACCAACTTAAGAATGGACTGCATCCCCCCATTATTTTCTCCTTTGATATAGAGTACTGAAGTGCTAAATTAAATGTTATATTAAATTTTCCCCAATGAGTGTTTTAGCACAGGATTAATTTGCAACATTGTTTCTTCTTCTTCTTAGCAAGGCATCTCAACCCACTGTTGACTAAGGTGACCAAGTTAGTCAAGGCCTCATCCCTCATCTCAGAATGGAGAACATTTATAAAACATGAATTCCCAAATTCCACTCCTTTTTTACAAAGTTTTGTGCCAAAGTTCAAGAGAGCAGGTGATTTCTATCTAAAAATTCAGAAATTAAAAAGATAATGAAAGCAATAAAATAGTGATTACCATCTTCAAATCACTAAGGTAAAGAGCCACCAACCCTTACAAACTAAGTTTCCACTTTGGGTAACTCATTCTCACTTCTTTATTTCTTTCTTTGCCTCATCCCACCTTCCAGCATTATGCCTCATCACTTACTGCCTATTGATCAGTTTAACTCCAGAAAGACGATGGAAATCCTAAAATGCATAGTCACTTACAGACTTCTGAAATATCTGTTTTGATGGTGTTTTATGGATTAGAAAGAGCCCTATTGCTTCGCTAGTATGGACCCTCTGTAACTTAAAAAAAAAAGCAATGTGAATTCCTTTGGGGGAGTGGAGAGGAGAGAGTACAAAAGAAAAATGGTATTATTTTTCAATACCAAGGAAATTCATTAGGAAACACATTAAAATGCACTTGAGTAGTCATCACACTGAATTGTTTTAGAAAAGGCCCTGCTTTGGAAAAACATAGGGCAGAAACATCTTCCATGCTGGAGCTTGGCACAGTGAGACAGCAGGATGACAAATGTCTTATTCCCTATGGCGCCTTAACACATAGAGGACATCTGCTACTATGTGTTTCTCCCCCCGCCATGAGTCACCTTTATTACAGTCTAATATTATGTTACTGCTATTTTCCATGTCCACCTGTTAGTGATAAGACACAGATGTACTCCTCCAGTGTGTGGGAAACAAATTAATCAAGTCAGGAGGCTGAGCTTTTAGCTTCAGCTCTTGTACTAATTACGCAGTCTTAGGCAAATATCTCAAACTCTCTTTGCTTCAGTGTCTTCATATGGAAGATAGGAAGTATAGTAGACGTGGTTCCAATGACATGGAAGCTGACTTCCCCCTGCTCATTAGGGGTTCCTCAGGCCATAGAGCCAATATATAGAGAAGGGCTGATATTAAGCAGTAATTGGCTTGCTGCTACATGGGGATGGCATAGGGAAGGCTCTTTTTAAATTTATTTATTTATTGGCTGCACCGTGTGGTGTGTGGGATCTTAGTTCCCGGACCAGGGATCGAACCTGTGCCCCCTGCATTGGGAGCACGGAGTCTTAACCACTGGACCACAAGGGAAGCCCCAGGGAGGACTCTTTTTTTGTTTTTATTATTTATTTATTTATTTTATTTAGTTTTGGCTGCGTCAGGTCTTCGTTGAGGCATGCAGGATCTTTAGTTGTGGTGTGTGGGCTCTTTATTGCCGTGCACAGGCTTCTCTAGTTGTGGCGCACAGGCCCCAGGGCACATGGGCTCTGTAGTTTGTGGCACACAGGCTCTCTAGTTGAGGCGCACGAGCTCAGTAGTTGTGGTGTGCGCGGGCTTAGTTGCCCCGCAGCATGTGGGATCTTAGTTCCCCGACCAGGGATCAAACCCACTTCCCCTGCATTGTAAGGTGGATTCTTTACCACTGGACCACCAGGGAAGTCCCAGGAAGACTCTTTTTAAAACTCAGGGATGCAGTGCATTCCTGGACGTATATCCAGACAAAACTATAATTCAAAAAGATACGTGCACCCCTTTGTTCATAGCAGCACTATTCACAATAGCCAAGACATGGAAACAACCTAAATGTCTATCAACAGATGAATGGATAAAGAAGATGTGGTACACATATACAATGGAATACTACTCAGCCATAAAAAGGTTGAAATAATGCCATTTGCAGCAACGTGGATGCAATTAGAGATTATCATACTAATGGAATTAAGTCAGAAAGAGAAAGACAAATACCACATGATATCACTTACATGTGGAATCTAAAATATGACAAAAATGAACTTATCTATGAAACAGAAACAGAACCACGGGCATAGAGAACAGACTGGTGGTTGCCAAGGGGGAGGGGTTTGGGGGAGAGATGGAGTAGGACCTTGGGGTGAGCAGATGTAAGCTTTTATATATGGAATGGATAAACAACAAGGTCCTACTGTATAGCACAGGCAACTATATTCAATATCCTGTGATAGGGCTTCCCTGGTGGCACAGTGGCTGAGAGTCTGCCTGCCGATGCAGGGGACACAGGTTCGTGTCCTGGTCAGGGAAGATCCCACATGCTGTGGAGCGGCTGGGCCCGTGAGCCATGGCCGCTGAGCCTGCGCGTCCAGAGCCTGTGCTCCGCAACGGGAGAGGCCACAACAGTGAGAGGCCCGCGTACCGCAAACAAAACAAAACAAAACAAAAACAATATCCTGTGATAAACCATAATGGAAAAGAATATTAAAAGAAAGTGAATGTACCGTATATATATAACTGAACCACTTTGCTGTACTGCAGAAATTAACACAACATTGTAAATCAGCTATACTTCAATTTAAAAAACTGACAAAAAAAAAAAGAACTCAGGGATGCAGGGGACAACCTCCTAGCATTCTTTGGCCCAGGGGCCAAGTCTGGTCACTGGAAAAGTGCATTCGCCTAATGAAGACAAGACTACCATGCCTCATATCCCATATGTATGAATTTTAGGTCTCTCCAAACATGTTTTAGAAAAGCAGGCAAAAGCATCTTTATTCCTGCAGCCTGGAACAAGGAGATGGGTAAAAAACAAAACAAAAAAAATGAACAAAAACATTCAGCCCAAGTGCTGATAGAAAATAACAGGAGGGCTTCCCTGATGGCTCAGTGGTTGAGAATCTGCCTGCCAATGCAGGGGACACGGGTTCGAGCCCTGGTCTGGGAAGATCCCATATGCCGCGGAGCAGCTAGGCCCGTGAGCCACAACTACTGAGCCTGCGCGTCTGGAGCCTGTGCTCCGCAACAAGAGAGGCCCCGACAGTGAGAGGCCCGTGCACTGCGATGAAGAGTGGCCCTCGTTCACCGCAACTAGAGAAAGCCCTCACACAGAAATGAAGACCGAACACAGCCAAAAATAAATAAATAAATAAAAATTAAAAAAAAAAAAGAAAATAACAGGAAAAGAAATGGGAGGGGAATTCCTTGGCAGTCCAGTGGTTAGGACTCCATGCTCTCACTGCCAGGGGCCTGGGTTTGATCCCTGGTTGGGGAACTAAGATCCCACAAGTCCCGCAGTATGGCCAAAAAAATGAAAAGAAAAAGAATAGAAATGGGACATAGAAGGTAGCCTTGAGTACCAGCTTAGGCCCTGTGACCTGCTGCAGAAGCAAGGATTATACAAGCTCTGTTTTATTTCACTTAGTCATGTTTCCCTTTCCCCTAGACCACATGCTTTAAAAGAAAAATAATGGAGGTGGCTAACATTTTAGGTTCAGGTAGACATGTGACCAGCTTCTCATCACTCCAGATCTATTCTCTACCCTTCTTCTTTCTGGTACATTCCCTGGGAGGTTGACCTAAATGCACTGCATCACTTCCTTCTGATTTCTAGTCCGGTTCATCAACAAGGGAGCACAGAGAGAGGATCAGAGGAAAGAAGGGAAAAGAGTACAGTCAGCGTATTCACGCTCTTTCTATAGTCACTGTACTGTGAGCAGGCTGCATCCTTCCACTAGATGTCCTAGCTCCTGTCAAGCAGCTCTGTTTCCTGGTTCTTATACTGGCTTTCTCTCCTTGCCCCTTCAAGCCTATGTGTGGTAATGGAACTACTAAGTTATTAATACCAGGGTTTTTTATTATCACTTTTGGGTTCCTTAAATCCTGCCCACACTTTTGTAAAGAATCCCTTTATTAAACTCTCCTCAAATTACCAAATTTGCACAAATAAATGATGTCTCTTCTGGTGGGGCCCTGACTAATGTAGACAGGGTTTTCACAGGAACCACAGGTGGTAATTGAAAGATCAAATGACATTTGTTTAAAATGTGTGTGAAATTTCTATGAAGAATATAAGGACTTTGTAGAAGTTTAAAGGAAACATATGTAATATATATAGGAAAATGCATAAAATGTATATGCATAGTTTAAAGAATAATTTATAAAATGAACACCTATGTAACCAGTACTATGATCCAGATATAGAATATTGCTGGCTCCCTAGAAACACAAACTCTCCATCCCACCCCCAGTTAAAATCACCTTTATTCTGTGTTTTATGGAAATTATTTCATTGCTTTTCTGCATTTTACCAACTAATGTGTATTTTATCAGCTATGCAAGAGCATCCTTTATGTTTAAAAAATTTTTTATTAAAGCATAGTTGATATGCAATGTTGTGTTAATTTCTGCTGTACAGCAAAGTGACTCAGTTATACATATATTCTTTTAAATATTCTTTTCTATTATGGTTTATCACAGGATATTGAATATAGTTTCCTATGCTATACAGTAGGACCTTGTTGTTTATCCATCTTGATGCAAGCACCCTTTAAATCTAGTTTCATTTTGCCTGTTATAAAACTTATACATATGGAGTCATACTATAGACATTATTTTGTCTTCTTTTGCTCAATATTATGTTAGATTCATCCATGTTGTTGTATACAGCATCCATGTCTTATACTTTGTTCACTTTCTCTGCTGTCTACTGTCCCATAGTAACTATATTCAACCCATAATTTATCTATTCTACTTTTGATAAATGTGAATTGTTTCCAGTTTCAGGCTATTCAGAACAATGCTACTAAGAAAATCTTGTGCTTACCTCTAGGGCACAATGCAGAAGTTTCTCTAGGACAGTGGTTCTTGAACTTTGTGGTTTCAAGACCCCTTTACAGTCTTAAACATTATTGAGGACCCCATGGAGCTTTTATTTATAAAGTTATATCTATGACTATTTATTGCATTAGAAATTGAAACTGAAAATTTTTTATTATTTTATTAATTTTTAAATTATTTTATTAAAAATAAACTCATTACATGTTAACATAAATGTGTTTTTTAACATTTTATTTATTTATTTAGGCTGCATAGGGTCTTAGTTGCAGCACATGGGATCTTCGTTGCGGCACGTAGGCTTCCCTCTAGTTGAGGTGCATGGGCTCAGTAGTTGCAGTGTGTGGGCTTAGTTGCCGCATGTGGGCTTAGTTGCCCTGTGGCAGGTGGGATCTTAGTTCCCAGCCAAGGACTGAACCCATGTCCCCAGAATTGGAAGGTGGAGTCTTAACCACTGGACCACCAGGGAAGTCCCATAAATAATGTGTTTTTAATTTAAAAACTAAGTTTTAGGAAGAAAATATGGAATAATTTTTATGACTTCGGAATAGAGAAAGAGCTCTTAAATAATACAAAAAGCAAAGCTACAAAAATGGATAAATTAGACGACATTAAAGAACTTTTATTCATGAAATGATACCTAAGAGAGTGAAAACTCAAGCCACAGCCTAAGAGAAGATATTAGCTACAGATATAACCAACAAAGGACTTGAATGTAAAACATATAAAAACTCATACAAGTCATTACGCAAAAGTCAGGTAACCCAATAGAAAACAGGCAGAAGATTTGAATAGGCACCTCATAAAAGATTGAGTCCACAAAGCCAATAAATGTATGACTACTTCCTCCACCTAGTTCCCTTCATTGCAAATGCAGCATAAAACAACAATAAAGTACCAATGCAGTACCAACTGGTAGTGATAATGTGGAGTGGTGGGAAATCTCCTGAGCTGTTGATGAGAATATAAATTAGTACAACTATTTTGAAAAAGGGTGTGGCACTGTCCAGTAAAGATAAAGTTATACATACCTTTTGACAAAGCAGTTTCACTTCTAGGCTTGTATCCTAGAGCAGTGATTCTCAAAGAATGGTCCATGAACATCTCAAGGTCCCTGATACTTTCGGGAGTCTGTGAGTACAAAACTATTTTTACAATAAAACTTATATGTTATTTGCCTTTTTCATTGTGTTAACATCTGCACGAGCAGAGCAAAAGCAATGGTGGGGAACAACTTCTGAGAGCTTAGCCCAAATCAAGGCAATGGTAGCAAACTGTATTGGTAGTCATTGTATTCTTAAATACCACTTACCAAAGAAAATGCCAGTTTCACTTAAGAATATCATAAATGGGGGCTTCCCCGGTGGCACAGTGGTTAAGAATCTGCCTGCCAGTGCAGGGGACACGGATTCGAGCCCTGGTCTGGAAAGATCCCACATGCCGCGGAGCAACTAAGCCCATGCATCACAACTACTGAGCCTGCGCTCTAGAGCCCGTGAGCCACAACTACTGAGCCTGTGTGCCACAATTACTGAAGCCTGCACGCCTAGAGCCTGTGCTTTACAACAACAGAAGCCACTGTAATGAGAAGCCCACCCACCACAACAAAGGGTAGCTCCCGCTCGCCACAACTAGAGAAAGCCCGCTCACAGCAATGAAGACCCAACACAGCCAAAAATAAATAAATAAAAAATAAATTTAAAATTAAAAGAAAAAAACTTCTTTATAATGAACTGGTTACTCTGAGCACATCTCCCCAGGGTTTCTATCCACTGGAGTCCAGCTGTTTGAAAAAAAAAAAAAAAGGAATATCATAAATGAAGCAGTAAAAATTAATTTTATTAAATTTCAAGTATATTGTACACTGAGTACTTTTTTCTGGTGAGATCAGTAGTGATATTAACAAATGTGAGATTTTTGATATTATATTAGGAAACATGAGCTAACATTTGGAAAATCTGCATAACTCAGTTACTAATATTTTCCAAATGACTGATGTGTAATGTTTAAACACCTTGATTTATGTTAAAAGTTACACTCAAAGTGGGGCTTCCCTGGTGACACAG
Source organism: Tursiops truncatus (assembly GCF_011762595.2). Taxonomy (NCBI): domain Eukaryota; kingdom Metazoa; phylum Chordata; class Mammalia; order Artiodactyla; family Delphinidae; genus Tursiops; species Tursiops truncatus. The sequence goes on from NC_047034.1 coordinate 128,277,627, forward strand.
TCGCTAAGAATCCGCCTGCCAATGCAGGGGACATGGGTTCAAGCCCTGGTCCAGGAACATCCCACATGTCGTGGAGCAACTAAGCCCGTGTGCCACAGCTTCTGAGCCCCCTCACCACAACTACTGAAGCTCACGTGCCTAGAGCCCGTGCTCCGCAAGAAGAGAAGCCACTGCGATGAGAAGCCCGTGCACCGCAAGGAAGAGTAGCCCCCGCTCACTGCAACTAGAGAAAGCCCGCACACAGCAGCAAAGTCCCAACGCAGCCAAAAATTAAAATTAATTAATTAATTAAGAAAAAAGTTACACTCAAAGTAAAAAGAAAGAGCAATGGATTTTAATATAACAGAATACATAGTGCACTGATATGGTTTCAGATTCTACATCGCAACTAATCTTTAAGAAACTACCAGTGTAATGGCGAATAGAAGAGATGATAGTAGGAATCTTTCCATTTCTCCTTCTTTCAAAGAGAAAGCTTCCAGTATTTCACTAGTATGATGTTTGCTGTAGATTTACTGTATTAATTGACTTTAAAGTTCCCTTGTACTTCAAGTTTGCTGAATTTTAAAATTAAGAATCTATGTTGATTTTTTTTAACCATTTGCTTCTTATAAATAGATAGAGGTGGCCATATGGTTTTTTGCCTTTAATAATGACAAATTACATTGATTCATTTTCAATGTTAAACCAACTTTGTATTCCTAGGATAAATCCAATTTGGTTTTACATATTATCCTTTCGTATTGCTGGATTCAGTTCGTTAAAGTTTTGTTTCAGATTTTTAAATTAATGTCTGTAAATCAAATTACTCTAAATTATATTTTGTCATATTGTCCATGATAACTTTTAGTATCTTATTATGAAGTTGGGGAGTCGTTTCCTTTTTTATTTTCTGTTTATGTGATATTAGAATACTTTGTTTCTTAAAAAAATTCACATTAAGATTTTCTTTGTGGATTTCCTATGAATGATTCAATTTATTTAATGGTTATAAGAATTTTCAAGTTTTTTATATTACTATAGGCTTTGCTAATTTTTCCGCTAGGAAATTAGTCCACATAGACTACATTTAGTCATCCTCTTGATCTTTCCAATGTCTGCAACATCTTGAGTAATATGCCCCTTTTCATTCCTGATAGTTGTGCCCTCTCTCTCTCACCAGACATTTGACACCCTACTTAGTGTTCTCAAAGAACCAACTATTGGCTTTATTGTTCCTCTCTGCTATGTACTTTTTCTATTTCATGTATTTTTGTTCTTATTTATAATATCTTTTTTACTACTTTCTTTCTATTTTACTGTTTTTTTTCTCATACCCTGAGATGGATGACTGGCTTGTTAATTGTTAGCCTTTTACATTTTTTAATATAACATTTAAGGCTATAATTCAACCCTCTAAGTACTTTTTAGCTGTATCCTACATGTTTTTGATAGGTAGGGTTTCTTTTTTAATCATTCAATTGAAAAAAGTTTTTTAAATTTCCATTATGAGTAATTTTCCAAATATTGTGTCTGTTCTGTTTACCTTTTTATTATTGATGTAGTTTGATCACATTATGGTCAGAAAACCTATTCTGCGTTAACTTGGTCCTTTAATAAAATTTACTGAGGCTTGCTTAAATGATCTAGTATGAGCCCATTTTTGAAATGTTCTGTGTGGACTTCAGAGTATTTATTTTGCAGTTGTTGAATGTAATACATATATAAAATCTCAGTTAGGTCAACTTTATTAAGCATCATTGTTTGAATTATCTATCAGTGATTTTTTTTGGTCTTCTTATTCTATTATTAACAGATGTACTTTTTTTAACAGATGTATTTTTTTTTTAATTAATTTATTTATTTTTGGCTGTGTTGGGTCTTCGTTTCTGTGCGAGGGCTTTCTCCAGTTGGTGGCGAGCGGGGGCCTTTCTTCATCGCGGTGCGCGGGCCTCTCACAGTCGCGGCCCCCCGTTGCGGAGCACAGGCTCCAGACGCGCACGCTCGGTAGCTGTGGCTCACGGGCCTAGGCCTAGTTGCTCCGCGGCATGTGGGATCCTCCCAGACCAGGGCTCGAACCCGTGTCCCCGCATTAGCAGGCAGATTCTCAACCACGGCGCCACCAGGGAAGCCCTAACAGATGTATTTTTAAACTTTCCATATAATTGTGGATTTGTCTATTTCTCCTTGTAGTTCTGGTATTCTCTTACATAGTTTGAGGCTATGTTTTTAGGTGCATATAAATTTTATATTTCCCTGGTAAATTGAAATTGTTTTTTTAATTTTTAAAAAATTTAGTTGTTATTATTTATGTTTGGCTGCATTGGGTCTTTGTTGCTGTCTCTAGTTGTGGTGAGCGGGGGCTACTCTTCGTTGTGGTGCACGGGCTTCTCATTGCAGTGGCTTCTCTTGTTGCAGAGCACGGGCTCTAGGCGCACGGGCTTCAGTTGTTGTGGCATGAGGGCTCAGTAGTTGTGGCTTGCAGGCTCTAGAGCACAGGCTCAGTAGTTGTGGCGCACGGCTTAGTTGCTCCATGGCATGTGGACCTTCCCGAACCAGGGCTCGAACCTGTGTCCTCTGAATTGGCAAGCAGATTCTTAACCACTGCACCACCAGGGAAGTCCCTATAGTGTTTTTATCCAGTCTGAAAACGTTTGTCTTTTAACTTATGCATTTAACCTATTGATATTTTATTTAATTAATATTAATAACTAATGTATTTTAAATCCATCACCACATGTGATATTGTTTATTTTTGCCACTTCATTTTTCGCTCTCTACTGAGTTATAGGGTGTATTCTCTCTGTCTGTTCTTTTAGAGGTTAGATAAAATTTATATATAGACATAATCTATCAAGTCAAAAGTTAGCCAATAATGTTATTTTTGTGCTTGATACTACAAAGGCTTTAAACACTAACTTCATGTACTTTCTTCCTAACTTCCATGCTTTTATTTTTTTGTGTATTTAACTTATTTTTGGATCTGATAAGACATTATTAGTGTTGTGTAATGAACAACAATGCATTGATTAGATTTAATTTTTATTTATTTATTGACCACTTTCTAGGCTCTTCATGTTTTCTTGCATCTCAGAGCTTCCCTCTGAGATCACATTCTTTCTTCCAGAATGACATCCTTCGGGATTCCCTTTTTCAAGGGTCTGGATAGTAGCAAATTCTCTGTGCTTCTATTTTTTTTAATGTCTATATTGTACACTCAGTGTTGAAAGATACTTCCACTAGGAATAGAATAATAGGTGAACAGTTATTTTCTTTCACCTCATGAGGGATATCATTGTACTGTCGTCTGGTCTACCTTGCCGTAGAAGTCAGTTGTCAGTCTAACTTGTTCCTTTGATAATGATCTTCACCCCACAGCCTACCCCAATATCTTTTTTTTTTTTGGTGTTCATTAGTTTTATGGTGAATCTAGGGTGAAGTTCACTCATTAGTTAGTTCTTCCCTCCCTCTCTCCCTCCTTTCTTGGTTTCTCTTTTCCTATTTAGAATTTGTTAGACTTTTTGAGTGTGTGGATTGATACTATTCATTGGTTCTGCAAAAGTAGAGACCATTATTTCTTCAAATATTACCTCTGTCATATCACGTCTCTCCTCTCTTTCTAGAACTCTAACTAAATGTAGAGTTTAGTTACATTTGAGACTTCTCACTCTCTCTTCCATGAATCTTAATCTCTCTTTCATATAATCATTTCTGTGAATCTCTGTGCTGTATTCTGCAAAATCTTACGACATAAACTTCCTGTTCTCTAATTCTCTTTTCATTTATGTCTAATATGCTGTTAAACCACTGGTTTTTGTTTTGTTTTTAATATCAGTAATTGTGATTTTCATTTCTAGAAGTTTTATTTGGTTCTTCTTAAAAACTTCTTGGTCACTTTTTATAATTTCCAGTATCCTGAGAATATTTTCAAGCTTCTTTGTGCCTCGTTGTTTTTTACTGTGTGCTGCTTATTGACCTTGAAAAATTATTTATGTAAATATTCTGAGGCACAGGACAAAGATGACTTTTCAAAATGGATTTGTATTTGTCACTTTCAGTCTCTAAGGGCTTTGCCAGTACGGTACCAATTTAAATTAAGTTTATGGCTTGAATCATTTTGGACCACCAAGTGTTTGTAGCTGCATAACGCCAGCAAGTGATTACAAATTTTCAAGGATGAAATTGTTTCCCTATTGAATTGTTCAGTAGTCTCCTGCAGGTGGAGATTTGGAGAAAATGTAGCCTTTGAATTCCCAATATCTACTGGTGGATTTCCTTTTGTACTTTACTCTTTAAGAAGACAGAGGCTCAAATTAGCTGGATTAACAAATGCCCTCAGGGCAAAAGGGGCTTCCGTACTCAGTAAATCTTAGATTTTATCCATCTCATTAGTGCTTTGATACTTTTAATATAGTTTTATTGTTTAATACCTTTAATGTTTGATACTTTTAATATTCAATCTAGCATTCTTAATTGTCAGTTTCTGCAGTCAAGTGGCTGGGGTGAGCTACTCGTGGACCCGCTCCTCAACTGGTGTCCACTAGGTCTCACAGGTGCTCTCTCTGGTTTTCTGCTCTTCTATGTTGCTTGTGTATAGCTGGTGTATTTCATGGATGGTCATGTTTCTCCACTTGTTCAGGACTTGGTGGTATGCCTCAGCTGACTCAGGCCCACCATCAATCTCATCAGCACTACAGATTTCTTTGAATCTGCACCACACTCTCTGTTCAGTGTCCTCACCTCCACTTCTGCTGTGGGGCTACTTTGTCCTCCTTATGGCAGAACTACTATCTCTTAACTGAGCCATGTTCTTTGTCCTCTACAAGAGATGTGGGAGGATCTGTGTCCCTTCTTCACCACACAGGGGCTAATGGAAGCTCAGATTGGGCCCTCTTTTGCTTTCTCTTCTACTCTGTTCTCTTTCCTCCTCTCTGCCCATCCCATTGTGCTGCTGGCTCACCTTAAACACTGATTTCCTTCTGGTATCCCAAATGGGAAGTAGAGGAGAATCCCTCTGGCTTTAGCCTTCCCCTTAACCCTTCTAACACACCTTCCCTCTCTGAGACTTATTCCTGGGATCAAGAAAACTTCTCACTGGCTGGCTTTCCAAAATCCAACTCCAACTTCTCCCCACAATCCACTGGAACAGGTAGAAGGCTTGAACATTCCACTTCTTCAACGTCGTCTCTTTGCTGTATCCTGGGACAGGAATTCAATGGCCTGGTCATCATATGTGGACAAAGTTGTTTCCCTATACTATAAGAGAAACTCCATGATCTAGGCTATCAGGTTTAACCCTTGATATGTCAATGGTGGTAAAAGGAATGTGGAGAATACCTTCTCTCTTGCCTCTTTTTTTTTTTGGCTTTCTAGATAACTATTTTGATCAAAAATCTTATTTTTTATGTCAAAAGCTAATTTTTAACCCTTTAAAAAATTAATTCCTGCTTTAACAGTCTTAACCCCACCCTCCACATACCACCCTTAGGCACATGGAGGCTTGAGGCCAACCAAAGAAGAGATCATATTCATGAAAATGCAAAAGAGAAAAGCATATTAATATGTTCCATAAATATCCAAGTTACATATATATATATGTATATTGTTTTTTAATCAAAAGCATTTGTGTTAATTATCTATTGCTGTGTAATAAATTATACCAATCTTTAGTGGCTTAAAACAATGAATACTTAATATTTCACAGTTTCTATAGATCATGAATTTTGGAAGCAGCTTAGCTTGGTGATTCTGGCTCAGGGCCTCTCAGGAGGTTACAGACCAGATGAGCGCTGCAGTCATCTGAAGGCTTGACTGAGGCAGAGGTCAACGTCCAAGTTCACTTACATAGCTACTAGCAGGAGGCTACTGCTCCTTGCTGGCTGTTGGCTAGAGGCCTCTGTTTCTCACCACATGGGTCTCTCCTCATGACATGGCAACTGGCTTCCCTCAGAGCAAGTAATCAGAGAGAGAGAGCAGGAAGTCGTCATGCCTGTTATGTCTTAGTCTCTGGTCACCACTGCCATTGCTTTATTCTAGTCATTGGAAATGAGTGACTAAGTCCAGCTCATACCCAAGGAAAGGGGAATTAGGCTCCACCTCTTAAAGGTAGTGACAAAGAATGTGTGGATGTTGTAAACCACCGAAACATTAAAATCATTTATTTCCCACTTCCTATGTGCAGAGTGTAAAAATCAACAACAAAACAGAGATATTTTTCTTACATAATGGAGCTGAAAGTCTAGTGGGTATGTGAACCTGAAAACAAGCAATTACTGTACACTGAGCTGTGAGTCCTAGTTTTCTCCCATGTGACATGGGGGACAATAGGTGCTTGGGGGCGCATGAGTCAATACATGTGAAAATGCTTTTGTGTAAGTATAGTTTAGCAAAGTGATCAAGAGCTGAGATTCAAGAGCCAGAAGGTCTACATTCAAATCCCAGCTCTGCCACTTACTGGCCAGTTGACCATGGGCCACTAACTCATCTTCTCTGTGCCTCAGTTTCCTCATCAGTAAGGTGGGAGAGTAACAGTACTCAATTCATAAGATCCTTGTGAGCATTAAATAAGTTAACGTTTGGAAAAGTCTTAAAAGGTGCCTGGAACATAGCAAGATTTAGTTACCACGGTTGTAAACTGCAGGCTGCTTCAGAAATGAAGGGAATTATTATTCTAATTTCTGAGATAGGTATATATCCTTATGCCTATCTAACTGAAAATGAAATTAACTTTTTAAAAAAGATTTAATTTGTAATGATATATTTCTACTTTGTTTCTTTTTAAGCATACAATGTGTAGTAAAATGTGAATGTCACTCTTCACCTCCACCCTTACCCACTCATCAGTCCCACTTCCTTCCCTAGAGGAAACCACTTTAACAGTTTCATGAACGTTCTTTCAGAATTTTCTATTTAAAAGCTATGTATTTTAAAAATAGTTTAATATAAATGGAATCATACATATCTGGTACTTTACTTGCTTTTTTCTGTTAATAATTTTACTGTTAATAATTTAATAGATCTTTTCATGTTTGTGACTATAGCTTTATATCATTCTTTTTAATGACTATGTTAAATTTTATAGGATAGATATACCATCAATTCTCTAACCATTCTTCTGTTAATGGACATCCATGTTGTTTCCAACTTTTTACTATTATAAACAGTTGTATAATAAGTATAAACTTTTAAACAGACTTTCTAACCTTCAAAGACTTCATGAATATAAATATTTTTGATTAAGAACTGTTACACTCATTGAACCTGTACAGCTGTGGGTGACCATTGGGTGATCTGTCCCTCCTATGGGGGTGGCTTCCTGGTTTCCTTCCCTGATCACAATTCTTTGGACTGGGAGTTGGCACCAGTCCCAAGTTGTGCGAATCATAGTCTCTCCTGTGGGAACTTGGAATTGGGGCCAAAAGTGAGGGTGACTCTCTCCAGGCAGCCAGACTTGGGTCACTATGGAGCTATGGGATGGTTATCTGATCCATGAGGGCCAGAAGTGCAGCCACAGTTGGCTGGCAGAGACAAAAGAATGAGACAGACCTACAGAGAGGAGATGAGAGACAGAGTCTGGGTATTTTCCCAAGATGGTACCTGGATCTTCCTTTCAGGGACCAAGTTACATTCCTGCCTTGGATTCTGCTAGATACTGGGCCTGCTAGAGCTGGTTTTTCCCTATTTATATTCATAAACATGGGTCCCATTGTATCTTCCTTCAAGATCGAGCCCCAGTTACTCTGATATCAGAGGACTTCCTTGACCACCCTAGCCCTAGCCTGAACCTGTAGGCATTGGCCGTTAGGTCCACTCACTTGGAACTTACACCAGTTATTTTGGCCAATTTGTTTCAAAATCATGAGTATCTAACATTACTGTGCAAAGAAGAATTCTAGGTAAGGACGATAAAAGTCAATATCTTTCCTTTTTTAAACTTTTAATCATCTTGGATGCATCTTTTTAAGGCAGATGACAAAAATTACCTAGCTTATTAAATTGAGTGCATTACTATTTCATCATTTCTGGATGATTCAATGTAAAGATTATAAAGATCAAACATTTTATACACAGGCATAGTTCAGTAAGTCTACATGTTCAACTGACATAATGAGCACCTGCTACTAAAACAGAATAAAAGAAGCCCCCTCTTTGAAAAGGAAAATATGATATCAGATATGAGTCTCTCTTTCAAAATGGAAACTGTTTTAATTAAAGAAAAGCTATAAAGCAAACCACCTAGGCCTAAAGATATTTTCAAATTCAGATGCTATACTGTAAAATATTCCAGTCTGTCTGAAATATTTCAGACAGATATATCTGTCTGATATATGTATCAGACATATATGATATGTATATATGTATCTCTCTTGCTAGAAAGCCCATACTCATTGTTTACCTCTGTGTTAGTATGCACATCAAGGTTGGTGAAATATTAGTTGTGGGGTGTCCTAAAATGAGTATAGCTGGTGTCCAATCAAGAGAGTTTGTAAATAATATTTACTGTTAAACTTATGATGATCTTATTTTGTTTGTTTTGGTTTAGAGCTAAGCCCCTTGTTTCCACCTACAGAATTTCCAGTGTGATTTTTTTTAATTTGTTTTATTTTTAATTGAGTATTTTTTAAAAAATTAATCATACTCATATGAGAATGTATAAGACGTAAATGTACATTCTGAAGAATAAAATAAAGTGAGCATTCTGTCTAACCTTCCCCAGGTTAAGAAAAGAGCTTTGAGAGACTTCCCTGGTGGCGAAGTGGTTAAGCATCTGGCTTCCAATGCAGGGTACGCAGGTTCAATCCCTGGTCAGGGAACTAGATCCCACATGCATGATGCAACTAAAAGTTTGTATGGCACAACTAAGGAGCCCACTGGCCTCAACCAAGGAGCACATGTGCCGCAACTAAAGAAACCGGTGAGCCGCAACTAAGGAGCCCGCCTGCTGCAACAAAGACCCAGCACAACCAAAATAAATAAATTAATTAAATTAAAAAAGGAAAAGAGCTTTGACCTTGTGGAAGAAAACTCCCCTTATAGGCCTCTTCAATTGCTTCTCCCTCCCTACATCACTGGGGTAATACCAAAGTCCTGATTTTTAGGATAATCATTCCCTTGGTTTTCTTTAGTTTCCTTTGTGCATCCTTAAATAAAATAGTATTTAGTTTTATCTGTTTTGAGCTTAGTATAAATAAAATCATATTGTATGTTTTCTTCTGGGGCTTGCACATTGTGTTTGTGTTATCAGTGTCGATGTGTGTAGCTGTTAGCTCATTGTTGTCATCGCTGTATGGTAGTTCCTTTTATAAATATACAATAATAATTATATATTCTACCCTAGTGGATATTTGGATTGCTTCCAGTTTTTTATCATTATGAACAATGCTGCTCTAAACACGCATGTACATGTTTCCTAGTGCCAGAGTTTCTAGACTAGGGTACATAACTGGGAGCAGAATTTTAGCATCATAGGATTGTACATATTCAGTCTTAGGAGGTAATGCAAAACTCTCTTTGAAAGTGCTTGTACAAATTTACGCTCTTATCTGCAGTGAATAAGAGTTCCCATTGTTCCACAGCATCTCATTTGGAATGGTCAGACTTATTTTTTATCAGTCTGGTGGGTATGTAAAAATATTTCAATGTGGTTTTGTTTTTTTTTTAAATTTATTTATTTTATGTATTTTTTTTTGGCTGCGTTCAGTCTTCATTGCTGTGCGTGGGCTTTCTGTAGTTGCGGAGAGCCGAGGCTACTCTTCGTTGCTGTGCGTGGGCTTCTCATTGCGGTGGCTTCTCTTGTTGCGGAGCACAGGCTGTAGAGCACAGGCTCAGTAGTTGTGGCACACAGGTTTAATTGCTCTGTGGCATGTGGGATCTTCCCAGACCAGGGCTTGGACCCGTGTCCCCTGCATTGGCAAACAGATTCTTAACCACTGCACCACCAGGGAAGTCCCTTCAATGTGGTTTTACTTTGCATTTTCCTCCTTACTTGTCAGGTTGCACATCTTTTCATGTGTTTAGTGGCTATTTGAGTTTCCCCTTTCATGAGGTATCTGTTTGATAGTCTTTTGCCCATTCTCCTATTTTGTGTTTGTCTGTTTGTTACTAATTCATAACTATACTTCGTATATTTTTTATGTTCTTCTTTTTGTTCCATTTTTTTATTGAAGTATAGTTGATTTACAATGTTGGGTTAATTTCTGCTGTACAGCAAAGTGATTCAGTTATATGTATATGCATTCTTTTTCATAGCCTTTTCCATTATGGTTTACCACACGATATTGAATATAGTTCCCTGTGCTATACAGTAGGACCTTACTGTTTATTCATTCTGTATGTAAGAGGTTGCATCTGCTCACCCCAAACTCCTACTCCATCCCTCCCCCAACCCCCTCCTCCTTGGGAGCCACAAGTCTGTTCTCTATGTCTGTGAGTCTGTTTCTGTTTCATAGATAAGTTCATTTGTGTCATATTTTAGATTCCACATATGTGATATCATATGGCATTTGTCTTTCTCTTTCTGACTTACTTTGCTTAGTATGATATTATCTAGTTGCATCCATGTTGCTGCAAATGGCATTATTTCAACCTTTTTAATGGCTGAGTAATATTCCATTGTATATGTGTACCACATCTTCTTTATCCATTCATCTGTCGATGGACATTTAGGTTGTTTCCATGTCTTGGCTATTGTAAATAGTGCTGCTAGGAATATAGGGATGCATGTATCCTTTTGAATTATAGTTTTGTCCAGATATATGCCCAGGAGTGGGATGGCTGGATCATATGGCATCTCCATTTTTAGTTTTTTTGAGGAACCTTCATACTGTTTTCCATAGTGGCTACACTAACTTACATTCCCACCAACAGTGTAGCAGGGTTCCCTTTTCTCCACACCCTCTCCAGCATTTGTTATTTGTAGACTTTTTAATAATGGCCATTCTGACCAGTGTGAGGTGGAACCTCATTGTAGTTTTGATTTTTATGCTACTCTTTTATCACTTAAATGTGTTGCAAATGTTTCTTCTGCCAGTTGATGGTAGGTATTTTATGAAGTCTTTTGATGGAAAAATGTTCTCAATTTTAATACAGTCCAATTTACCAATCTTTTCTCTTATGGTTTATATGTTTTATGTCTTAAGAAAACTTTCCCTACCATAGGGTCATGAATATTTTCTCCTATATATATATTTTTAATGTTTATAGTTTTGCCTTTTACAGTAGATTTTTAATTCACCTAGAAATTATTTTTTTGTATGGTATGAAGTAAGTGTCCAATTTCATTTTTGTAATGAATACCGAAACATTCCAGCACCATTTACTGAAAGGTCTGTCATTTCTCCTTTATTCTGTAGTGCCTCTTTGTCCATATTAATCTAGATCTGGGCTCTCTCTACAAATTCATTGTTGTATTCTTCTATCCTTGGACCAATGTCATACTATCTTAATTATTATGACTTTATAAATTTTAATATCTGGTAGCAAGTCCTCTGTCTTATTCTTCTTCATCAAGAGTGTCTTGGCTATTTTTGGCCTTTTGCACTTACATATAAATTTTAGAATCAAGTTGTCAAGTTTCACCGAAAAAGTGTCTATTGGGATTTTGATTGGAATTGCAATTGAATCTATAGATCAATTTGGGAGAATTCACATCCTTAAATGTTAAGTCTTCCAATCCATGAACATAGTATATCTCCATTTACTTACATTCTCTTTAACAACACTCAATAAAGTTTTATAATTTTCTTGCATATATTTTGTTAGATTTATTCCTGGATTTTTAAAATAAATTTGGATGCTACCACAAATGTCATAGATATTATCTTCTTAATTTTCATTTATGAGCTGGTATTTAGAAATCAATGGTTTTATAATTGTATTATTTTCTAAGGCTCCTGTAAAAAATTGCCACAAACGTAGTGCCATAAAACAACAGAAGTTTAATATCTTGCATTTCTATAGTTTAGAAGACAGAAATGGGTCTCATTGGGCTAAAATCAAGGTGTTAGAAAGACTGTGTTCGTTTCTGGAGGCTCTAGGGGAGAATCTATTCCTTGCCCTTTACAGTTTTGTTTTTTTTTTTTTTGGCTGTGTTGGGTCTTTGTTGCTGCTCACAGGCATTCTCTAGCTGCAGAGAGTGGGGGCTACCCTTGGTTGTGGTGTGCTGGCTTCTTATTGTGGTGGCTTCTCTTGTTGCGGAGCACCAGCTCTAGGCACGTGGGCTTCAGTAGTTGCGGTGTGTGGGCTCTGTAGTTGTGGCTCGTGGGCTCTAGAGCGCAGGCTCAGTAGTTGTGGTGCACGGGCCCAGTCACCCTCCGACATGTGGGATCTTCCAGGACCAGGGATCGAACTCGGGTTCCCCACACAGGCAGGCAGGTTCTTAGCTACTGTGTCACCAGGGAAGTCCCCCTTTCCAGTTTTTAGAGCTGCTTACATGCCTTAGCTTGTGGCCCCCTTTTTGCATCTTCAAAGCCAGCAACAGCAGGTCAAGTTCTTCTTCTTTTTTTTTAATTAATTAATTAACTTATTTATTTTTGTCTGTGTTGGGTCTTCGTTGCTGCGTGAGGGCTTTCTCTAGTTGCGGCGAGCGGGGGCTACTCTTCGTTGCAGTGCATGGGCTTCTCATTGCAGTGGCTTCTCTTATTGCAGAGCATGGGCTCTAGGCATGCGGGCTTCAGTAGTTGTGGCACTCAGGCTCAGTAGTTGTGGCTCACGATCTCTAGAGTGCAGGCTCAGTAGTTGTGGCGCACGGGCTTAGTTGCTGTGTGGCATGTGGGATCATCCCGGACCAGGGCATGAACCTGTATCCCTTGCATTGGCAGGCAGATTCCCAACCACTGTGCCACCAGGGAAGTAATGTACTTCTTATAGTACATTACCTTGCCTTTTCTGTTGCCCTCTTTCACTTTTAAGTACACTTGTGATTACATTCAAATAATCCAGGATGATCTGCCCATCTCAAATCCCTAAATTAATCATATCTGCAAAGTCACTTTTGCCATGTAAGGCAATATATTCACAAATTTCAGGGATTAATATCTAGACATCTTTGCGGGGGTAGGGGGCATCATTCTGTCTACTATGGTATTATTGATTTTGTATCTTGCAATCTTACTAACATCTCTTATGAATTCTTGTAATTTATCTACAGGTTCTTTTAGATTTTCTACATATACAATCAAATCATTTGTAAATAATGACACTTTTGTCCTTTCCAATTAGTGTGTGTGTGTGTATCTTTTCCCCCACCTTTAAGGCCAAGGTACAATAAAAAGAATGGCTGGAAAAATTAAAAAATGGCTAGGACCTCCAGTATAATGTTCAATAGGATGGGTTATATCAGGCAATCCTATATGGTTTCTGCTCTCAGATGGAATACGTTCAGCATTTCACCATTATGCATAATATTTGCTGTAGACTTTTTTCTTCTGAAATTGAGATTATCATATGATTTTCTCCTTTAATGTGTCCATATCATTAATTATATTAATGATTTTCTAATGTTCAGTCAACCTCCACTTCTGAGAAAAACCAAACTTAGTCATGCATTTTAGTAGTTATGCTAATGAGGGATATGGGCCTTTTATTTTCCTTTTTTGTATGCATTGTCCTTATTAGGTTATAATACCTAGGTTATAACAGCCTCATAAAATTAGTCACAGAGGGTACCTGCTTTTTCTGTTCTCTCAAATAGTTTGTGTAAGATTAGAACTATTTGTCACTGCAGTGGTTTTAATAAGATTGCTTACATTTTCTAAACCTAAAATGCATTTTATTTATTTATTTTTTTTTCGGTACACGGGCCTCTCACTGTTGTGGCCTCTCCCATTGCGGAGCACCGGCTCCGGACGCGCAGGCTCAGCGGCCATGGCTCACGGGCCCAGCCACGCCGCGGCATGTGGGATCCTCCCAGACCGGGGCACGAATCCGTGTTCCCTGCATCGGCAGGCGGACTCTCAACCACTGCGCCACCAGGGAAGCCCTAAAATGCATTTTGAAGTTTGTACATTCTTCTGAAGTTCTGTGTCAAGTGCATTATCATCTTACTCAATGCATTTAATTATTCAGTCCAGGGGGATTGGAAGCATTTATCTCTTTTTTTTTTCTTTTTTCTGATAGGGAAAATGAAGCTAAACAACTTACATATAAATCTAAAGATTATATAGCCACTAAATGGCAGACCAGAACTCATCAAGACTTCCTGACTTCATATCCATTGTACAGCACCACATTTTCATTGATATTCTCAAGAAGTACTGATAGTTGGCTGTGGTGGTTTTAAATTCTTTTGAAAAAAATTTATGTTGTTTCTCTCTCTTCCTTTGATGTTATTTCTTGCCATCACTTTTTTCCTTTCTTTCTCTTTGCTCCACTATTTATGTTATTTCTAGTATGTTTTGCTCTCAGAGACAAAAATAGATTATTATTTTGTAACAGTAAATATGCTCTGAGTGTCTGAGGGACATTCCTAGAAGTAACCAGCATGAGTTTTGTAACATCCATTTTCTGATGCTAAGAAGCTTTTATCATTTTGTGTTACAAAATTTTGTGTTACAAAAATTTCAGGTTACTAGACTGTTAATTATCTTTCTATTTATATTTCCTACACTTCACTACTCAAAGTGTGGTCTGTGAACCAGCAGAATTGGCATCTCCTTGGGGCATATCAGTGGCAAAACAATCTCAGGCCCCATTCCAGAACCAGTGAATCAGAATCTGCATTTTAGCAAGATCCCTGTGTGATTCCTATGAACATTAAAGTTTGAGAAGCATTGGCCTAGATCACCAATTAGATTATAAAAAATCTTTGAGGGCTTCCCTGGTGGTGCAGTGGTTGAGAGTCTGCCTGCCGATGCAGGGGACGCGGGTTCGTGCCCAGGTCCGGGAAGATCCCACATGCCGTGGAGCGGCTAGGCCCGTGAGCCATTGCCGCTGAGCCTGCGCGTCCGGAGCCTGTGCTCCGCAACAGGAGAGGCCACAACAGTGAGAGGCCTGCGTACCGCAAAAAAAAAAAAAAAAAAAAAAAATCTTTGAGAGCTTCTTATACCTTTTCATATCCGCAGCTTTAAGCACCATGCCTTACACATGGTATGAACCACACACTTATGAAATGAAGGCTATGGTGATGATTTTGTAAAACACATGGCAAATCAGAATCCTCAGTTCTGTTTTTGACCGTCAGGAACTCCATATATTGCTTAATTTCAGTAGCCTTCAGTTTCTCATCTGTAAAAAGGAGGAATATAATTGCATTTTCTCTAATGACCCAACCAATTCCAAAATGCTGTACCATAACTGATAAATATCATCTTATAGTTAAACTAATTAATGTTGATAACAATTGAAATTGTTCTGAGATATTTTCTTTGCAAAAAAATTCAACACCAGTTATGTAATGGTATTGAAAGAAATACATAATATATTAAAAAGTATCATTTGCATCCAAAGTTGTTATTGGTAAGATCTGACTTGGAAAAGATGTGTTTTTTTGTTTGATCAGATATCTTTTCTCAAGCAGCGAAGCAGGGCAATAATAGGGGCCAACAATTTGTGTTTCTAGAGTTCAGGTTTTATAGTCTGGTAAAATGGCAAATCAGAAATTGCTATATGGGAAAAATATAGGAGATGATTTTTTTTTTAAGGTTCAACATTTTTATTACTGAAGAATAGAATGGCTTATTAGAATTTTAGGAGATAATGCTTTGATTTCATGAACATTGTGTAGGATTATCAAACCGGAATTAATATATTTTACCTAGCAGTCTAGAATTTCACATTTTTCTAGCAATTTGTATTTGTTCCTACCTTCAAGATATCAGATGTAGAGAAGGGTAGATAAAAGAGCAAAGTTACAGAAGAAGTTTACTCCATTTCAGAGTGTATCTGGCTGACCTAAAAAATGAGACATTTCATAGTTTGATCTGCTGTTGTGTCCATCACTGGAAAACCCAGCATTTTCTTGGATAAGAATTTGCACTCAAATTGTATTACTATAAGGACATCATAATCATCATTGTGGAAACCATTTTTGACAACCCACAAAAGAATCAAGTTTTACTCATGATTGCCACTTATAGTTTTGATTCCTTTGATCTTCGCATCTACTTGTTGGGCAATTCTGGTCCCTAAATTAGACATTTGGTATACTTGGTCAGCCTTGAAACTTCAAAGACAACAAGCTGTCCAGCCATCTGCAAGACTGTCATTGAAGTCCCTTGTGTTCTCACAAATTGCAGCTTGTCTACTTTGAAAGATGAGCAACAAATCTATTCCAAGCCTGAGTAAACCAACTGACCAATCTCAGAGCAACAACGATGGTCACTCATGGGTCTAGCAGTTCCCATTCGAAACACCAAAACACTGTACTTAGAAAAGTAAGGTTAGTGGAAACCTGGTGTCTTCCACACCATCTTGGAGAAGTACTGTTTGTTTATTTATTTGGTTGCGCCTGGTCTTAGTTGTGGCTCGCCGGCTCCTTAGGTGTGGCATGTGAACTCTTAGTTGCAGCATGCATGTGGGATCTAGTTCCCTGACCAGGGATGGAACCCAGGGCCCCCTGCAGTGGGAGCACAGAGTCTTAACCACTGTGCCACCAGGGAAGTCCCAGAAGCACTGTTTTGTTTGTTTGTTTGTGTTTGTTGGCATATTTTGTGTGATTAAGAACTGCTCTTAGCTTATGGGAATAAGACAAAAATGCCTCTCACATATGCCTTTGGCATTGTCACATTTAACCTTTTGCATGTATGTATTGAATTTGGAGATTTTTGTTTTGTTTCGTTTTGTTTTGTTTTAGATGGCTGGAGTAAGAGGGCCTGGAGTAAGACTTTGCAGATATTACGGCAGAAGGCATTTTATTTTCATAAAGAAGGAAAAATACACCCATCTCATAATTACAAGCATTGGAGTTGAAACATTGAGACAGTTTCTTTTACTGCTTTCCACCACTAATTGGTAGATGACCTTGGGCAAATCACTTAACCTCTAGATTTCCTCATCTGCAAAATGAAAGCATTGGTTTACAGACAACCATTTAAATCCCTCCTCCAAATATTCATTCATTCTCTAATTTATTCAGGACCTACGATGCGCCACCGGCACTAATTAACACTGTGATTCTTGGAAAGCTCAAGATTGTCTCCAACTCCTTTAAGCATCACTCCCCGTCCTGCCTTAAAACCAGCTCCTGAATTCTCCCCCAAAGAGATCGAAACACTTTTCCTGTCTGAAAATATCATGGGGAAGTGTCAATTGCCTTCACCCGGCGTCAACCGAGAGCGCGTGCTCCCGCCGGTTAGTGTCTTTTTCTTTCTTTGTAAAGGGCAACCTCTGCATTTTAAACGGCAACCTAGTCACCCGAAAAAATGCAATTGAAAGGGCGCCCGGAGGTCAGGGCGGGACACCCAACCGCTCCTTTTTCGGCCGGGGAAACCTGGGAAACATTTTTTGGGCTCTGTCCGAGTCACGCGGCAATTCCACGGCAGGAATTGTGCAATGCGGCGAGTCGGGCGGCCGTCCGGGGGTGGAAACAAGTGGGGAAGGCTTCCGCAGTGCCAACTCCCGCCCCCACTAGGGAACTGCGAGGCACTACGGCGCGGCCAGGCCAGCTGGGCTCCGGGTGGGCCCCAACCCGGGCCAAGAACGCCTCGCTTCGCCGTAGGGACCGAGGACTGAGAAGCGCGTGGGAGCCGTCCCTCTCTCGCGCTGGGTCAGCCGCCGCCCGCGTCCCGGGACTCAGTGAGGAGCCGGAGCACGAGGTGGAACGGCGCCCCAAGGCGACGCGGGGGGGATGCGGGGGGGGACGCAGCCAAGCCGCATCGATCGCGAATGGGAACTCCGCGCTCGCGCTTTCGGTAAGAGCACCGGGACTTCCAGCGGCGCCTCGCTCCCGCCCTCGCCGGCCCGGCTGCCCTTTCGGATGGTGACGCAGCCGGCCGGGTACGCAGAAGTCTGCGCGGAAACCTGGAACCTCCCCCGGCCGCGGGCGCCGCCTTCCCGCCCCCGCGCAGCCTTAGCCGCGCCGCGCTCCGCTGAGCCCCGCGCCGGTTGTCCCGCAAGGAGCGAGGACTTGAGCCGCGCTGAAAGGGTTAAACCTCTGAGCGGTCCCTGGGTGCAGGCTCGGTGATGAACGTTTGGTCCCACTCATTACTCACGTCACTATCTTTGTGATGTGCATACTGTT
This sequence comes from Tursiops truncatus, assembly GCF_011762595.2. Lineage (NCBI taxonomy): Eukaryota > Metazoa > Chordata > Mammalia > Artiodactyla > Delphinidae > Tursiops > Tursiops truncatus. The sequence goes on from NC_047034.1 coordinate 128,295,781, forward strand.
GTTAGCTTCACTTAAAGAGGTGGGGAAACAAGCTCAAAACAATAAAGTTACTTTCTTGAAGTCGAACAAGGCAGAGCTGCGACTCAAATCCAGGGCTGTCTTGACACAGATATATCCTACTTCTCTTGGATCAAACGCTTCATGGCTTTCATTCCAGTGAGCCGCGAACAGGTAACAGGTGGGACAGGTAAACAGAACTGGAGCTCCTCTTCCTGGGGTGACGGGAACAGTTTGCTTCTGGTTGGTGCTCACACATTAGCCCAACTGTGCTGTAAAAAAAAAAAAGAAAACAAAAGTTTTCCGTGTATACCATGAATTTGAAAAGGTTGGAAAGCGTTTCTCAGCCCTTGTGCCTCTATCTTCAAACTGTACACTGGGATCCGGGACACCTATCATGTGGGATTGCTGGAGGATTAAATAAAACGGTATTTTACACGTTAATTCAGCACATGTTAATTTTTCCTTCCTTTTGCAGCGCTGCCGGGGACATCGGGGCACTCACCCTCCTCAGCACTGAAGAGGGGACGCAGTCATTCTAGGTCAACCCCTTCCTTTTCTGACAGATGAGAGATTTAATCCACGCAACGGAAGATCACTTAACCCCATCGCCATTTAATTAGTGACAGACACCAAGCTAGGGGGCTCTGTCTCTTGGCCCCTACAAAGGCTTTTTCCATTTCACCCCCCCAACCCCCACTTTTCCTCCAAAAGCTTCAGAACAGCTCTGAGGCCAGAACGTGACTTCCTTGGTGACCGATGGCAGTGAAGTGGGCGGGAACCTCCCAGAAGGCTAGAGGAGGAAGTCGAGTCCTGGGGCTCACAGCCGGCCTGACCCTTGGAGAGGGGGACCCCCCACCCCGCCTGGGCCTCTTTGCTGGCCGGGGGGCGGGTGGTGGTGCCCCTTTTGGTAACTCGGGGAGTTAGAAGTACGTGTGTGTGTGTGTGTGTGTGTGTGTGTGTGTGTGTGTGTGTGTATTTCCAGCTGTGGAATGTCCAAGCAAAAGTAGATTAAAGTAAAAAGGAATATGCTAGCTTTAGGATTCTATCCTGGATGGGACAGAGTCCTTCCATGGCAAATCATTTCAATATCAGCACAGAATTTTCAGGGGAGTTTATCTTGAAAAGTGAAACACGCTAATGGAAGTTTTCTAACATCATAAAATCTTGGGAATCGTCCACTCTGTTTGCTTGGGTTTCAAAATCACTACTGACTGGAGCAGCTGTTTTTCCCTTCCAAGGGTCCATTTTCCGAAATGAGGCTAAAATATCTGGACAGCCTTTCCCTTGGGTACCATGCAATGTTGAGAATATGAATGGCCTCTTAGTAGAGTTGGAGCTCCAAAGGGAAGTAGTAGGACCATGAAAGGTCCTTTAAAAACAAAACTCTCCTTTTTAAAAATCATAAAAATAATTAGTACTCATTGTGGAAAAGTTAGATTTTTTTTTCAGAATCAGAAAGAAGAAAAAGAATTGGAACCCCATGCCCAGAAAACTGTTAACAATTTCATGTATAGCATTATATGTAATCAGACTGAACACACTGCTTTTTTCCTTGAACCCCCTCTTTTCCTTGAATAAAATATCATGACATGCCACTAAATATTTTCCATACTTGTTTTAAAATATTTAGTATTCCATTGTACATTCATTTAGCCAAAGCCCAATTGAAGGACTTAAAATTGTGCCCAGGATTTTGCTATTGAAACAGCAATGAAGTATGAGCCTTGTAGCTAAATCTTCAAGTCCATTCTCAATTATTTACAGAGGTAAATTTCCTACAAGTGGTATTTCTGAGACCAGGGATAAAGATTGCCCTACAGTGACCTTTTCAGCTTGACTTTTCCCCCCAGTGTTTTCCTGGACTTTCTATACCATTTGTTCACCAAGAATTTATTGAGCACCCAGTACATGCCAGACGTGCCTGGATAAAGAGATGAACCCTCTGAAGTGCAAAGTGCCATAGATGTTGTCAGAGAAAGCTTTGGGTAGGCAGATGCCCTGTTTGAAGAGGATCATGAAAGACCAGTAGACTTTCTTGAGACCAACACATTTTAGGTGAGAGGAGGTTAGTGGGGAGCATTGAAAAGGGATGGGAGGCACAATGAGGTCAAGGGGGAATTTCCTGTACAAAAGCATGGTGGCCTAATAGGCTGGTGGTATGTTTACATGTATTTGGGGAAATTGTGAGTTGTCTTGTGTGTGTATATTAAGAGCCGACCTGGGAAGGAGAGCAGGACAGAAGACAAAGAAATAGCCTCTGTGGCATGCTAAAATGTTTGGACCTTATTCTCAAACAGAAAGGGATTTATGGCGCCTCTAAGGTCATGATAAAATTGGATTCCACCACTTAACCCATTGATGGGCACTGTCTTCAGTGGGTCCCCCAAATCATTCCTGGGGAGGGAAAACAAAAGATAGAAAAATTTGCAAAGGAAATCTCCCAAAAGAATGTTAAAAACTGCAGAGAATCAACCAAACTCATTGGTAGTTACTACTGTATCCATCACACTTAAGGGCGGGCTGTAGTTATAATTAGTAAGTTGGATCGTGAGAAAATTTCTCTTCTCTACCTTGAAGAGAGTGGCTTTAATACTGGTGCATGCCCAGACATTACTTCAGTTTCCTATCAGAAAAACAAATCGAAGACTTCCAGTAAGTCTAAAAACATGCTGCATAGATGGTGGTTTAAGAAAAACTTTTACTTATAGACAAAAACTCAAATGCCTGCTGTGACCAGGTAGGTAATGACTTTCAACAATTCAGGAAAGTTCTCAGCTATTATTTCTCTGAATATTTCCTTTCCCTCATTTTTGCTATCTCCTTAGGGAATCTGGTTACATGTGTATTAGACTTTCTTTTATTTATTTAAGATTCCGCAGCTTGTGGGATCTTAGTTCCCTGACCAGGGGTTGAACCGGGGCCCTTGGGCAGTGAAAGCGCAGAGTCGTAACCACTGGACCACCAGGGAATTCCCCTAGACCTTCTAATTCTATTGCCCAAGTCTGGCACTCTCTCTTTCATATTTTGTATCTGCATTTGGATAATTTTTTAGGAACTGATTTCCAGTTTGCTAATTCTTCAGCTTCGTCAAATCCCCCTTTGAACTTGAGTTTTAAATTTCTGTCATTTTTTTCATTCCTAGAAGTTTTATTGGACAATTCTATATAGTTTCTTGCTCATTTCTGTTGGCTTTATTTTCTTGAAACAACGTCAGTCTCTCCCCTGACTTCTATACCTCCATCAGCAGGAAGCAAGAGGGATGCCTGTAGTAACCTGTGCTTCAGATAAGGACATTTCTTCCTTTACCCTCACATAAGCATTGTCAAGAGCAAAGAGAGAGGCCTAGCACTCTATATGCTTTTGTGAAGAGAATTCTCCCTCCACAGCAACCATACTCACAGTGGGGTTCCTTACCGCTGCCTGCCCTGAAACCACTATAATCTCATTATGCCTCTGTCCCCTGTTAATGTCAGTTGCAGAAGAAGCCCAGGACTCTCAAGTCATCCCTCACACCCAGAGCTAATCCCCATGTGGCTCTTAAGGACAGTCTCTACTGTAGTACTCCATATCTCTCCTAGTTTTTTTCTTTTTTCACCACTTGCCATACGACATATTTTATTAAGTTATTTGTTTGTCTTCCTCTCCTAAAATGTAACCTCCTTGAGAGCCAGGTATTTATTTTGTTGGCTGCTTTGTCCTTAGAGCTTAGAACATTACATGGAAAATAGAAGGTATTCAAAAAATTTTTACTGAGTGAATTAATATTAAGCCTTCTTATTTTATATTCTGTGTCTTGACATTCTATAGCTGAGGATTTTGCAGGTCTGATTTGTGTTGTCTGTTGCTGCTGCCTTTTACTCTCTGTGCCTCATTTACTTGTGTGTTTTATGGATTTTGACTCTGAACTCATACTCTTTGGATTTTGTCTGTAGGAATTCTTCAAAATATAGATTGAAGTTACATTCATTCAGAGATCATTTGTGTTTATTCTTATAGTTGCCCAGGGTCACTACTTACCCAGGACCAAATTAGTATCTCTACCTGTTTTTAACTACAAAAGTAGGGTGAACTGGACTACAAAAATGTGTGTGGGATTATCAGCTTGTGGATGTAAATTATCAAAAGATACACATGTCAAAATATATGTATGTGTATTTATCTTTTGATAATTTATAACCACATTCTCCTTGGTACTTGGCTGTATATATTTTTCCCACATGCCAAGGTCCAGACAGGCAAGTTTCCTTGTCCCTTTCTGTGCAGCAGGTTTTATTCTGTTTATCCTTACACTGGAAGTGTAGCCCCCTTTGGGTTTTCCAGCTTTATTAGGTTTCCCCATCTTGGGTGGACTTCAGCTTGAGCTGATTTCTAAAAGTCCAGTCCCCTCAGATCTCTAGATTTCTCAAGAGTAACTTGATTTTTCACATGAAATCAGCAATTTTTAAGTGTTGACAGTCAATTCAAATTTATATTTTTAAGTGCTGGACAAAACAGTTACCATGGGTCATATTTGAGCTTTGGTCTACCAGTTTACAATCTCTGTTCTAAACAGATTGACCCATGTGTATTGTATATATATGATGCAGGATGCATTTTGTTAGAATACATCTATTAGATACAATAGCCACAGATTTGGAGAGAAAGGTCCAATTTTAGATTTCTGCTTCTTTTTCTCTATAAATATACTTGCCAGATCATGTGTCTAGATTTTTCTATTCAGGAAATATGATCATTAAATCTACAATATAAGGAAATATAGGGCATAGTCCCTGCCCTCAAGGTTTTACATTCTATGCAAAGTAGAATGTGCAAGATGGATTGAAGTATCATGAGTTTTAAAGAAGGAAGACCATCTAGGAAGTCACTACCTCAGTCTGGGCCTGCATTAAAAGAGCCAGAGTGAGGGCGTGACGGCACTAGAAGGAAAGGGGCAGATACCAGATATTTAAAGGAAGAAGTGATAGGAGTTGATAACTGAATGAATGTGGGCTAAGAATAGGAGAGGAATTACGTTCGTTCTTATGTGATCAGTAAAATTCTAAAATTTCTTTTGGTTTGCTCATTTCTCATAAATTAGACAATATGAAAGATTTTATAATTTATAAAAGCCTCAACAAATGTAATCAGTTTTTATATAATAAGGAGAAAAGGAAAAATTCAACTATTGGGGGAAATATTTTGGCTGATGTATTTATATATATTATCCCCTTCTAGTACCTTCTCAACATTAAAGGACTGCCTTTCTCCTTTAGTAAACAAAAATAAACGTGCACAGGCACATCAAGATTTCAAAATATCTATAGGCTTCTCAGGTTGGAAAGCTCCATTGAAATAGACTGTCAGTATTCTCCTAAATCAATGCTATTCGTTCCACTTATGGCATTTCACTGGCATCTGATTGTTTCAAGGGGCTATAGGGAAACTGATGATGTTAAGTAAGATAGATTATGGATCACATTCAACTCTCAGTGGGCCTGGCAGGCATAACTCCCATTATTGCTAATGGGAGTTTTGAGTATAAGCTTTTGTGGACCTAAGAGTTTACCATTAAAAATCTGTCCATCTCCTCATCCTTTCAGTAGGTTGCAAATAGCTTTAACTTTAGGTGTAACTGATTAATTGGTTGGAACAATGGCCTGATTGTAAATGATCAGTGCCCAGCAGGTTCCCCCAACTTCTGCCCCTTTTTAGTTCCACCCTAGAATAAAGAAAACAATTTAGAAATTACCAAGCACTTTCACATGCATGGTATCACACTTGAATCTCTGCAATTCTGTACTGAAAGTAGGTTAGTGTCTTAGTTCAGGTGGCTATAACTAAGTACCAAAGACTGAGTGGCTTATAAACAATAGAAATGTATTTCTCACAGTTCTGGAGGTGTCTGAGGTCAAGGTGTCAACATGGTCAGGTTCTGATAAGAACCTTCTTCCTGGTTGCGGACTACCATCTCATTGTCTCCTCCAGTGGTGGAATGAGGACGAGAGAGTTCTTTGGGGTTCCTTTTACAAGGGCACTAAACCCATTCCCAAGGGCTCCACCCTCATGACCTAATTCCCTCCCAAAGACCCCACCTCCTAATACCATCATATTGAAGGTTAGAATTTCAATGTATGAATTTGGGGGAGACACAAACATTCAGTCCACTGCAGTTGGGCTTAGCTACTATTTCAATTTAGAAAGTTGACTATCAGTTTGCCTTGAAGTTTCTCGTTCAACGTCACAAGGCTTGCGCACGTGAAAAGAGGATTTGAACCTAAGTCTCATGGCAACAAGTCCATTGCTTTTTCCAGGGCTCCAGATTGCTTCTCAGCCATTCAATTTAACAAGTGTTAAATTACATGTGTGGCTTTATCAGGTTCTGAGGGTGGCAGGAGTGCACAATATTGCCACGGCTCCCCAAGGACTTGGAGTTTATTTGATCAAGATCTGTGTACACATAAAATGGCTACAGCATGAATTGTGTTTTCATGAAGTATTTTAGGAATGTAGTGAAAGGAGAAATCATCATGGCTGTTCACTGGGGAAACTTTCATGGAGGAGGCCTGTGGGTGTTCATAACTGCTTGGTAGCAAATTAGGTACCAAATTAGGTAACTCATCAAGAGGATGAATACCTACTCTGTGTCGGGCACTGTGCTGGGTGCCTCTCTTACCTTCTCTTATTTAAACCTACTCTCCACTTTACACTCTACTCTCCCTCAACATGCAGGCAGACCTATGGGCTAGAACAGAGAGAGGGGGGATCTATTGTATACATGGTCTCACTTTATAAAAGAAAGTCCTGACCCACAAAAAAATGCTTTGAGATAATTATGAAAAGGCCAAGCCATCAATCAAACATTTTGCCAAGTTTAGGAAAACAAAACAAGGGAGGATATAAGTACAGAGGACATTAAATGATCAGCATCTTTTTTTGTTTCGTTTTGATTTTGTTTTTACGAGATTATTTTATAAAACTTCCTATGTACAGCACAGTGACTATAGTTAACAATACTGTATTATATATTTGAAAGTTGCTAAGAGAGTAGATCTTAAAAGTTCTCATCACAAGAAAAAAATTGTAACCATGTGTGGTGATGACTAGATGTATTGAGGATCAGCATCTTTTAAACAGACCCAGTCTTTGTGGCCTAATACTTGGGGGACAGTCAGCTTCAGGAGGTCAAGATGCTTTGTTCCCTGAACGATTGAGGAAGGTGATCCCTAAGGAAGCTCATCTCCCTGGACAAGTTTCTAAAGCTATCAAATATGGTTTACATGTGTTTTCTAGAACTTTTGTTCAATGTACTTTTTGTACATACATTTTTACAATACATACATACTTTTGTATTCATATTATTTAAAATTTTTTTTCCCTAATGCCCTATGTTCCATGGCAACAGTTTTGTCAACACTGTAATGGTTGGCCAGCATTGGTGCTGGTTGGTACACCCTTCTCCACAACTGTCGCCAAGTGTACAACTTGGTGCCAAGTTTACAACACAGAGGAGAAAGGCTTCAAGCAATTGCAAGAGAAGGGGGCAGCATCAAACATTAGGTCACAGGGCTCAAAGGAGGAGGATAAGAAGATGCTGGAAAATTAGGTGGAGAGTTGACAAACAAGAACAGTTCAATTAGGGTATGTTTTTATTGTGGTGAAATTAACATACATAATAGGCTATTTTAACCATTTTAAGTGCACAATTTAGTGGCATGAATTATTTACACTGTTGTGCTACCACTACCACTATCTATTTCTAAAACTTTTCCATTACCCCAAACACAAGCTCTGTACCCATCAAGCAAATAACTTCCCATTACTCCTCCCTCCAGCCCCTGAGAAACACTAATCTACTTTCTGTTTCTATGTATTTCCTACAGTATTTGTCCTTTTGTGTCTGGCTTATTTCAGGGTTCATCCATGTTGTAATATGTATCAGAACTTCATTCCTTTTACTGGCTGGATATTATTCTATTGTACGTATATACCACATTTTGTTCATTCTTCTGTTGATGGACAGTTGGATTGTTTCCACCTTATTGGCTATTGTGAATAGTGCTGCAGTGAACATTGGCATATAATACCTCTTTGAGCCCCTCTTTTCAATTCTTTTAAGTGTATACTAGGAGTGGAATTGCTGGTAGTTCTGGTTAACTTCTTGAGGAACTGCCAATCTGTTTTCCACAGGGACTGCACCATTTTACATTCCTACCAGCAGTGTATGAGTGTTCCAATTTCTCCACACCCTTGCCAACACTTGTTATTTCTGTTTCTGTCTGTTGTTTGTTTATTTGTTTAATAGTCATCTTCATAGGTATGAAGTAGTTTCTTATTGTGATTCTGTGTTACGTTTTCCAATGACGAATGATGTTGAGCATTTTAAAAATTGGGTTGTTTGTCTTTTATTGAGTTGTAGGAGTTCTTATATATTTTGGATATTAAACACTTATCAGATGTATGACTCGCAAATATTTTCTCCCATTCTGTGGGTTCTCTTTTCACTTACTTTTTTTTTTTTGTATTAGCAAAGTTTTACTTCTGGAGGGGATATATGTATACATACAGCTGATTCACTTTGTTTTACAGCAGAAACTAACCCAACATTGTAAAGCAATTATACTTCAATTAAAAAAAAAAAAGATTTGCTTAGGTTAAAAAAAAGTTTTACTTCAATTTTTTTCCTGCTTATAAATAACTTTGAAAAACTTGATATGCATGAGGCTAACATAGCTGTTATTTAAAGGCAATGTAGGGGCCACTGAAAATGTCTCTCTGACAAGAGACATTGCTCAACATCTTCCCCACGCTGGAGGTGAAGGCAGGAGGAGGGGGTAGAGCTCTGCCATCAATCCCCTGCCCCAGTCCCCCTCCCCATGGTGAATCAGACTCTGCTAAGCTGACAGCTTGGAGCTCCTAAGGTTACCTGAATATTTCGGTGTGTTAGGGGAAAATGCCAGGGTTTCAAGATGGCCCATGTGCCAGCCTGATGGGCCCTCAGCCAGCACCTTCTTCCCACTCCAGCCACAAGAAGAGCCAAGCTCCTGGCTGGCTGGGGCCTGCTTGGGCCCTTGGGTGGGAGGTAGCCTTTCACCCCCAGCACCCCTCCCCACTCCCCGCCAGGAATTTTTGGTGTCCCCTGTCTCATGTGGTATGAGATGCTGCTGAGGCCTAGTCGTGGCTCTGAGGCAGACAGTGAGGGGTGGCAGGCAAAGGTCCAAGGACCGTGGCTGGGGGCAGTCCCGGCACCTGCAGCTCTGGGCTGCCCCTACTTTTATGTTTATTTCCAGACTGTGGACCCCCGCAGGGAGGGTTGGGTAGGGCACGGTGATGGCAGCCTCATCCCTGTAATAGGAGAAGAGGGCAAGAAGGGAGAGACAAAGAGTCATGAGGACAGGGACAGGACTGAGTGAGAACCAGACAGGAACTTGCCCTAAAGTTTGCCAGCTGTGGCCCACTTGAAACAGAGCTCTGCTTCCAAGGGGACCCCTCAGGTCAGCCCAGCTGGGTGACCACCCAGGGCATAGGCAGGCCAGACTGAACCTGGGCCCACAGCATTAAATAACATTGACAGAGGAGGACTAGTTGAGGACAGGGCATGGTGAGTGTTCAGGGTGTGATGCTGCCAGTGCCCAGCCATCAGAAGGGGAAGCAGCGCTCCTTGTAGTGACCCACGTGGTCCAGGTTGGGTAGGCAGGCATACTGGCTCGGGGCAGGAGTACCAGAGGCTCCTCCTCCAGGGCGGAATGTGGTCCTGGATCATCTCCTTGTTCACAAAGCCTGAGCTGTAGTCCCAGGCTTCAGGGACTTTGTCTACCATGTACCAGAGCTTGAAGAAAGTGGAATGTTCGTTCCTGCAGCTCCAGCTGCAGCAAAATGTCCTTCTTGGTCTGATTAGCAAAGAGCAGTTGGCACACGGTGTCATCCAAGTCCCTCATGATGGCACGGATCACCTGTAGCATCCAAGTGATGCTTGTTCCTCCTGTGATCATGTGAACAGACTTCACTTCTTGATGGGATTGGATTTCTTGTCTGGACAGATGGCAAACTTTCCTTGGCCCTGGTAGACTAGCAGCCAGGTTGGGCCCTGGAACTCAATGATGTCTCCAATCTTCTTGTTTTCCAGGTATGGGGACATCTTTACTTCCAGTGGGAAACTTGGGCTGGGTGTCTTTGAAGTAAACCTTGATGACCAGGTCCACTAAAGCCCTTTCATCATGGCTGGAGATGGTGTAGGGCTCAATGGTAAGATTTTAGTGGATTTGAGCTGAAAAGTAGATGTGATGGCCTATGAGGAGGCCCAAGATGTAATGGGGCTGTAAGTGGAACCACTGGGTGTTACGGCGGATGATCTCCTCAACGATAAGCCACAGTGAGAACTTGATGTCCAGGCTTTCAAAGGTAATGGCTGGGGCCCAGTGCTGGATAGCAGGGCTATAGAGGAACCAAGCTGGGGAGAGCACCGTGTGGCCCAGTGTGCTCAGCTGGGCCCTGTGGTGGTGGCTACTGCCCCAGCCAAGAAAGTTGGGCTGCCTCTTTTCACTTTCTTATTAATATCTTTTGACGCACAAAAGTTTTCAATTTTGATGAAACCCAGTTTATCTTTTTTTTTTTTTTTGGCTGTTTTGGGTCTTTGTTGCTGTCTCTAGTTGTGGCGAGCGGGGGCCACTCTTCATTGTGGTGCACAGGCTTTTCATTGCAGTGGCTTCTCTCGTTGCAGAGCACGGGCTCTAGGCGCGCGGGCTTCAGTAGTTGCTGCACGTGGGCTCAGTAGTTGTGGCTCACGGGCTCTAGAGCTCAGGCTCAGTAGTTGTGGCGCACGGGCTTAGTTGCTCTGTGGCATGTGGGATCTTCCTGGACCAGGGCTCGAACCTGTGTCTGCTGCATTGGCAGGCAGACTCCTAAACACTGTGCCACCAGGGAAGTCGTTATATTTTTTTTTTTTTTTTTGGTAATTGTTCATGCTTTGGTGTCATATCTAAGAATCCATTGCTAAACCAAACGTCACCAAGATTTACCCCTATGCTTTCTTTCAAGAGTTTTATGGTTCCATTTTGAGCTAATATTTGTATATGATGTGAGATAAGGCTCCAACTTCATTCTTTTGCATGTGGAAATCCAGTTGTTCCAGAACCATTTGTTGAAGAGACTAATATTTCCCCATTGAATGAAAATAGTACTCTTCTGGAAAATCAATTGGCCATAGATGTATGGGTTTAATTTCTGGACTCTCAATTCCCTTTCATTGGTCTATGTGTCTATCCTTATGCCAGTGTCACAGTGTTTAGATTACTGTAGCTTTGTAGTAAGTTTTGAAATCAGTTGTGAGTCCTCCAACTTTGACCTTCCTTTTTAAGATTATTTTGGCTATTTGGAGCCTCTTGCAATCCCATATGAATTTGAGGATGGGTTTTTTTCATTTCTGAAAAAAAGGTTGCTAGAATATTGATAGAGATTGTGTTGAATCTGTAAATCACTTTGGGTAGTATTGCCATCTTAACAATTTGAAGTCTTCTAATCCATTAACATGGATGTTATCCCATTTAGTTAGGTCTTCCTTAATTTCTTTCACAGATGTTTTAGAGTTTTCAGTGTACAATATTTCACCTCCTTGGTTAAATTTATTCTTGGGTATTTTATACTTTTTGATGCTATTTGAATACTAGTGGAATTGCTTTCTTTATTTCCTTTTTGAATTGTTCATTGCTGGTGTATTGAAACACAACTGATTTTTGTGTGTTGATTTTGTGACCTGCAACCCTGCTGAATTTTTTTATTAGCTCTAGTAGCTTTCTTGTGGATTCTTTGGAATTGTCTGTATGTAGAATCATGACATATGTGAATAGAGATATTTTACTTCTTTCTCTCCAATTTGTTTCCCATTTATTTATTTTTCTTACCTACTTCCTCTAGCTAGAACTAGTGTTGAATAGCACTATTCAACTAGTGTTAAATAGCAGTGATGCAAGTAGGCATCCTTGTCTTGTTCCTACTCTTAGGGGGAAAGCTTTCAGTCTTTTACTATTATGACGTTAGCTGTGGGTTTTTCATAAATGACCTTTATCATGTTGGAGAAGTTCCCTTTTATTCCTAGTTTTCTGAATGTTTGTATCATGAAAGGTTGTTGGATGTTGTCAAATGCGTTTTCTGTGACAACTGAGATGATAATTTTTGTTTACATTTGTTCTATTAATGTGGTTTACTACATTGATTAATTTCCTTATGTTGAACCACTCTTGCATTCCTGAGATAAATCCCACCTGATCATGGTGTATAATCCTTTTAATATGCTGTTGGATTTGGTTTGCTACTATTTTGTTCAGGATTTTTGCATCTAGAAAGGATATTGACCTGTAATTTTCTTTTCTTGTGATGTCTTTATTGCCTTTGATATCAGTGTAATGCTAGCCTTACAGAATGAGTTGGTAAGTGTTCCCTCCATCATGGTTAACTGCATCAACTTTGGAGGCAGATGGTGTCAGTTTTAATCCTGCTTTTGCCACCAAAAAGTTTGTAATAAGTTTTTCATTATTTATCCTCTCTAAACTTCAGTTTCCCATCTATAAAATAGGTGTGTTGGGAGTATTAATTGGGATCATTCATTGTAAAGCCAGTGGTGTGCTGGTAAAGGTTTAAAAATCAGCTCTCAGGGGACTTCCCTGGCAGTCCACTGGTTACGACTCCACGCTCCCAATGCAGGGGGCACAGGTTCCCACATGTTGTTCCCCTGGTCGGGGAACTAAGATCCCACATGTTGTGCGATGCAGCCAAAAAAAAAGAATCAGCTCTTAGAGAAAGTGGGAGTGGGAAACCCTGATCTGTAGTGTTTGCCTATTTCCATGGTGTAAATACTCCTGGCTGATTTAAAGATACCATTGTGAAGTCATCTAAGGTGTAGAGGAGAAGAAATGTACACAGTATGCTCTCATGAGCCAGTGGGAGCTGACTCCAGTACATCACTTTTTTAAAAAAGTATGAAGCACAGAATAAATGATCAATCATGAAATATTATCACTTCAGTTGCCTTTAACAAAAAGCATAAAATAAAATGAAAATAGAATGATTCCTGAAAAGTCAAGATATAAATCTCCCTTTCTATTGCCTTATGTTCTAAAATAATTTATATTCTAGGTACTTTGAAATGTTATCTTCAGATGGTCTGTCCTCTGTTGGGATCACACTGCATATCCCCTTACTATCTCTAGATCTTGTGTATCATTATTTACAGTGAACATAATCACAGGGCAGATGGTCTCTGTCCACAAGTCTGTCTGCCCTGCTGGCAATTGACCGCACCTGGAAAAACTTGTTACTCCTAATTGCTTAGCCATGTTAACCTTGAAGGCTGCTGGAAAACTTAGAGGCATCATCCTGCCTTGGCTCCCTGGTAACTAAGGTGTTCTGCCTGATACTGGTCTTGACAGCAGTCACCATGTGCTCATGCTTCCCCTAGAAGGCATAGATTGCCCAACCACCTCATCAGGCAAACAATTCTGCCAATGTCATGTCCTCTAGACTTCTGCTCAGACCCAGGCTTAGGAACATTTATGAAGCAAAGACTGTCTTGCCCTGTTCCCTGGGTACCTTTTCCCAATTCTTTTACCAAGTCACTGTTGTCCCATGTTCCTTATCCACCCATCTATCCATCCATCATCCATCCAACTAAGACTTACAGAATGCCTAATGGCTGCAAATACAAAGATGGTATATGGTCTCCATTGTCCAGAAACTCACCGCCTGGGATGGGGTAGGGTAGAGTGGAGACAGATATGCAAACAAATAGAATATACTGTGATAAGGGAAAGTACAAAAGTATATGCAAAGTACTCTGGGAAACTAAAGGAGGAATTCTGCTTGCCTCTGGAAGTTAAGGAGGTTTTCGCAGAGTGTGTACAGGTAACCATAGTGTAAAGCAGAGGCTTGGGGTCCGATATGGTAGACTTTGTGTGCCTGACTGTGCCATTGAACCTGATCCTTCAGCAACAGGGAGCCTTTCTTTTCTTTCCTTTTTTTTTAATTGCCCGGCATCTTAGAACTTCAAGGCTATGCTCCCTGTTAATAATAAAAAAAATAACCAACTTTTTAAGGGCTTATAATGTGCCAGATATTGTACTAAGTGCTTTAAAATCATTATTTAACTTAATCTTCACAACAGCCTTGGAAAATAGAAATTATTATCATCCCCACTTTACAGATGAGAAAAATGAAATTTAAAACTCTAAGTCACATAACTAGGAATGGGTAGAACTAAAACCTAGCTCTAATTCAGTGCTGAGTCTGTGCTCTTAGAAACACAAGCCAGCTGGACTTGGTATAGTTGAGGGCCTGGGAAGAGTGGTCCCATCTCCCCACACCAGCCTCCCAAAACTTCCTCCCATTTTACAGTGCTCATATGTTAAACCCTCTTACCACCTACCTGGGCCGATAGCAATTATCTGAAAGTACCTTGTTTAGGAGGCAGTGGTAGTTAATGTGGAGAAGGACTTCGAAGGATGTTGACAGCAGTGTGAATTTACTTCCAAGAACTGCGGTTGCTGTCGGCCGACGTTGAGTTAGTGATTAATATGCTCTTGTGTGATTCAGCTAATGTCCCTCCCAAATAATGTGTTAACCCAGTGAAAAAAGCACATGTCCAACTAAGCTGAATGTCAGACCTCTGTGTCAACTCCCATTTTACATTCTGTAGAAGGAAAAGCAGTCCCACTTAACACTGCTTACCAGGTATTATATATATATATAAAATTAATTACATTATTAATTATATATAATTAATTATACAGATATAGAATTTAATTTAATGTTGACATCGACATCAACTCCGTGAGATTGTGTGTGTGCAGATAAGTAACCTGAAGCTCAGAAAGGTGAAACCACCTGTTCAAGCTCATGGAGTCAACTTCTTTCTACTACTCCAGGACCCTAACTATTGGGGTGGTCTTGTTTAGTTTATATCATAGTGAATAACCACTCTTCTTTTTAATACAGAAACGTTATTTATTTTTAGAGATGTCTCTAAAGAGCATTATTATTTTAGGGATGGGGGTAGTGGAAAGAATGGGCACTTTGAAGCTAGATATTCCTGGGTTAGAATTCTAGTTCCTGCTCTGTAGTGGTGTGACTTTTGGTAAATTCCCTAATCTTACCTCAAAAGATGATTGTGAGAATTGAAGCCAGGTGGCTGGTCCCTAGGGGTACTTCAATACACGTTAGTCCTTTTCAGCTGCTGGTTGGTGTAACATGAATGAGCATCCCCAGACAACTCAAGCAAATTGGTTAAATAATCAATATATTCTTAGAGTTTATTTTAATTAAAGAAAAAAAAACCTCCTACCAGGTGGCCTTTTGGGGGGAAATTTAGGGACGGTAGTGTCAAACGAGGCAAATCATACAGCTCCCGCAGGTTGAGACTCAACAGACCCACCAGTGAGGCCCATTATACCCATGAGAGTTCTGGGGAGGAACAGGAAAAGCTGCTGTGTTGAAGCTGCAAAAAATCTGGTCCGGGAGACAAAGCACACAGACAGATAGAAAGAGAAATAACCATAGAAGGCAACAGAGGGCAAGAGTCCAAGGAGTGATGCAGGCAATCAATACTGCATGAATTTGGAAGAGAGAGAGAGACCGCTTAGAAGGGGCCAAGAAACCTTTCCTGACCTGTCTCCTGCACTCCATCCTCCTTCTGTCCCTCCGTAGTACTTCAGGTTTCTCTTAGAGTCTCCAGTGCACTTAGCTCTTCGTAACAAGGTGGAGAAACTTTCACTGTCTATTAATAGCTGGTGCCAGAATTCCTCTTGGGGATGGAAGCATCTAGGTTTGGAAAATTCGGTGTAATGGAATAGGCTGGGGAGTGCTGGAGGCACAAAGCTGAGACCCAAGGACCTGGCTGTTGGAGGAGGGGCGACTTACTGTGTTAAGACAGGGAGAATTTGAGATGCGTGGGGCCAATCTGGGATGGAGTGAGCGAGGAAAAGAGAGGAGAGAAGGCAGAGGGAAAGGGAAGAGAGCAGCCAGCAGCGCAGCAAAGCTGTGATTCCTCCCCACAATTACCTACATCTCCAGCGATTGCTACTAAACCTAGGCAGCTTTGT
The DNA here is from genome assembly GCF_011762595.2 of Tursiops truncatus. Classification (NCBI taxonomy): domain Eukaryota; kingdom Metazoa; phylum Chordata; class Mammalia; order Artiodactyla; family Delphinidae; genus Tursiops; species Tursiops truncatus. The sequence continues at coordinate 128,311,845 of NC_047034.1, forward strand.
AGGAGTGCCTTTGATGGGAAAACCAGGAAGAGGCCAGGTTTCGTTTCAACACTGCAGAACACATTAGACGTGGGGCGGTGGAAGTTACCCAGCTCTTGAAAGGGCTCTATACTTCTGCAGGCCAGGTAAAGGCTGGGGGTTCAAACCTAGTTTACCCAGATCTTTGAGAGGCAGACTTCTGATTTATCTCTCCAATTCCTTTCTCTTTTCTTCTTTGACTTTTCTTCCCCTCCGAACTTACAGTACCTGACACATAGTAGGCACTCCATAAATATCTGTTGTGCTGAATCAAAAATATGATACCTGGTTTCTGCTGTCATGGTACCTAAAATTGAGTGAAGACAACACAAACGCATTTCACACATAAAATTAAATCTAATCTTAACAATTCTGAGAAGGCTATAGGTACCCATTAAATAGGCTTAACACTTCTCTCTCTGTTTTTCAGTATCCTTCAAGGTTTTGCTTACATTTCATCTTCCAGGAAGCCTACCAGGATTTTCAGTGATGTGTCCTGTCTCTGAAATCTTATGACATTTCCTACCTGTATCAGCAAATTTGACACTTGATCACTTATTTTTTGACGGATGTCTTTCCTTTTTCACTACATACTACAGTCCCTGAGGGCAGGAAGCATGCCGCCCTTGGACAGAGGCGGCCACGCTCAGTGGCCTGAGCGTGAGTACATATAGTACCTTAATGCACATGGCTGTTCAGTTGATCGTTACTGATCATATGTGTCCTGCATCATATTCTCAGAAACTTGAGAACTTAGTGTGTACTTGGCAAATATTAGTACTGATTAACTATTTGCTGAATTGAGTTGAATTGTTGGGTAGCATAGACCTCTGAGATTATAAGATTCCTAGATATCATTCTTGTACCAAAGAAACGGAAAATTAGAAATTAGGAAGGAATCAAATCTAATTCTTGTTAAGCTGTAATTTATCTTCCTATTGCTTTTGGGCATATAATTTAGGCTTTCCACTTCAAATGCAAATCTGATTTCTTGGCCAGTAAATTTTGTATGGCTACTGTGAGGTTAAGAAATAAATATGCATAGCATTTTGAGGCTGGCAGGCAGCAGAAGATCATGTGATCTAACCCAGGCGAAATGTGAGTTCAGAGAGGTTAAATAGACTGCCTTATGCTCTGTAGTCTGTTGTAGAGCTTACTTGCTTTCAAGTTTCCTGCTTTCTGTTCCAGTGGTCTTTCCAGGGCACTAAGCTTAGTTGTTAGAATAGCATTTCTTCAAAGTGTATTCATTATTAATGCAGTATACTAAGTCCCTGGGGTAGAATAAGCCTCATTATTATAGCTAGTAAGTCAGTCTAAAGCAATCTGATATTCCTGTAAAACTGAATAAATTTTGTAGTAAAGTATCCTTGGGCTCACTGCCTTCTGAGGTGGCCATCATCTCATTTGTCCTATATTAAAAAAAAATCCATAAATGAGCCCTTCTGTGTTAACATTCATTATAGCTTAGCTTTATTGATTCTGTTATAGTGCTGTTAATTACAGGAACCACAGAAATCTTCAATTAGGTTAAAGCCATAATAAATAAGATTAGTAATACTTATTCTGCTCCGTATATTGAGTGTTTTTATGATAAACTGATGTTTATCTTTTCAGATATTACTACATTAACATCTTATAAAATAATTATATGAGATATTTTAATTTTTTTAGACAAAAAAATTTGAGTATCTTCTAATAACTAGTGATGTTAACTATCATTATTAATCCTCGTGACAACCCTATGAAGTGGACATTATGGTTATCTTCACTTACAGATGAAGAAATCAAAGCTTATAGAAATTCAGTGTCTTGCCCAAGATCCCACAAGAGGGGAAGCCAAGATTAAATGAGATGATATATATGTACCTAGCACAGTGCTGAGCAGATAGTGTAGTGAATAAATACAAGTGGAAGAGTCAGTGTGAAGTGAAAATAAGTGAAAGCAAAGATGAAACTGTTGTGAGGATAGTATATGAAGTATGTGTTATAAGTTCCTATACATTATACATATATGACTAATATTTGATTCTGAGCTTCCTAACAATCAAAGGGAGAAACGTAATCAGTTACATAAGGGATAAGTAACCTTGCTTAAGAGAAGTATATACTCAGCCATAAAAAGGAATGAAATTGTGTCATTTGCAGACATATGGGTGGACCTAGAGACTGTCATACAGAGTGAAGTAAGTCAGAGAAAAACAAATATAGTATATTAACACATATATATGGAATCTAGAAAAATGGCATAGATGATCTTATTTGCAAAGCAGAAATAGAGACACAGACGTAGAGAACAAACATATGGACACCAAGGGGGGAAAAGGGGATGGGATGAATTGGGAGGTTGGGATTGACATACATACACTACTACGTATAAAACAGATAACTAATGAGAACCTACTGTATAGCACAGGGAACTCTACTCCATGCTCTGTGGTGACCTAAATGGGAAGGAAATCCAAAAAAGAGGGGTTATATGTATATGTATGGCTGATTCACTTTGCTGTACAGCAGAAACTGACACAGCAGCGTAAATCAACTATACTCCAATTTAAAAAAAGAGAGAGAAGATAAATATTTCTGGAGCTCAGACCTAAGGGTCCTTTTTCAAGACAGAGGATTTACTTTAGCGGGGACCTTAGAGGTTGAGACAAAGTCACTATGGGATGCTGTTAGAAGCCTGGAGAAAGTGATGGCCAAGCCTGAGTGAAGTGGAGAAGCCTGAGTTGCCCTGGCAGGAGGCAGAGGAAGGATTAAGAAGTTGGAGGGGCGTACTAGAAGGGAAATGTTATGGAAGACCCACCAGAGCATTATGTTCCATGGGAGGCCTGAAGGACACAACATTCACCTAAACCATTAAGAATGGCTGAGTAATATTTCATTCTGTATATATACCACATCTTCTTTATCCATTCATCTGCTGATGGACATTGTCATACTTGTTTCTTGATGGAATTATACTAATACATGCTCCTCAGCTAGTAACTAGCTAATTAAGGGCCATCCATGCACTGTAATGTGGTTGGAATAGTGAGTTTGTATACACCTTCTTACCTAACCTTCATAATCATTTATTGAGGTAAATGGGCTGGGTAATATTATTCCAATTTTACATGTGAGGAAACTAAGGATTATTTTAGGAACTTGCCTGGGGCACACAGCTAGGAAGTGGCAGAGCTGAGGTGAAGTTCAAACTTAGGTTCACATTTACTCCAAAGTCAAATTTACGACTAGGCCATGGGACAGTTGGGCTGAGGGCAGAGATATCATCTTATGAGAGTCGAAGTATCTGAGGAAGAAGGATCTCATGTCTTACAGGAGTGGGCTGAGACAGTTCAAATCAGATCAAGGTTTATCTCAAGCAATAATTTGAGGGCAGAATCAATACCGTATCAAATGTGTGATGCCTTGAGACATCAAAGTTCTATTCTAGACAGTATCCCCTCAGTAATTTTAGTCTGAAAAGGTTTTAAAGTGTGCATTCAGGGACTTCCCTGGTGGTCCAGTGGTTAAGACTCTGCGCTCCTGATGCAGGGGGCCAGGGTTCGATCCCTGGTCAGGGAGCTAGATCCCACATGCCATAACTAAAAAGATTCCACATCCTGCAACTAAGACCCGGGACAGCCAAATAAATAAATAAAGTGCACATTCATAAGCATAAATATGATTCATTTGCTTTCATCTTTTTTCTTTCATTGAATTATACTTTCAGTAAATATCTATTTATCTTCTACTACATGTCATGCATGGTTCCTTCTAAGTAAAAAATTATATAGTTTCCTTCCTATTACATTTAATCAGACTCTTTTTCTTCCTTTCAGTCTATCCTTATGAGTAAGTATTTTCAGTGGTCTGCTGTATTCATGGTACTAAGCAGTGGAAAAGGATCTCTTAAAGTGTAATCATTTCACCATCATAGATGGAGCCTAACTCAGTGCATCAGAGGTCATATAGAAGATCTGTCCAGTTACCATCTAGGTTTAGTTTCGAGGTAAAAGATTTAACATTTAATTTTACTTTTCCTTTTTTTGTAGGGTGGGATGAGGGAGAGGGATTGTTAAATGAAGGGCATACATTTATTGAATACTATATTTTCAACATAAAAGACAGTCTTGATTGTAAAAAAAATAGTACTTTAGACACTTCAGAACATCCACTGAAATTTTAGATGGTTTAAATATTGGATATTTAAAGTATTTAGCTATATAAAACCTAGAGTAATATAGAATGAACACATGCCATTTCCCTTTACTTTCTATCCCTTAAATCTTGTTTTTTTCTCAGCATGTATCACTACTGGCATTATTTTAATTATTTATTCATTTACTTGTTTTCAACTATGCTCCCCAACTAGGAACCTCTTCTGTATTATTTCACTGCTGTATTTGCAGGACAGAATAGTGCCTGGTACATAGTGGTACTCACCAAATATTTGTTGTATTCATTTATTTAACCTAAAAAGAGAGGATAATTTCCTAAAGAATCACAGATGATATCACAATGCGAACAGACAGACAACAAACCCAAAACCCACAGCAATTCAACATGCTTGACTACAAGAAAACGGAAAACTTTTACAAGCATAGTTTTTTAAAGAGCAAATAGTATGCTGAAAAAATACATATCAAAAGCATGACAGAAAAACTATTGCTATTTTAATTGAAGATCCTATTATTACAAATTGATAGAAGATACTGTAGTGGACAAAGAACAAAAACAGACTGTATTTCCCCTACCCACACCGGCACACACATTGGTAAATTAAAAGAAACACGAAAAACAGAAACTAGTGAGAAAGCATAGGGAAAATTATTAATCTCTTTAACAATCATGGAAATTCAAAATTAAAGCAACAAGGTATATATATATATATTTTTTGCAGTACGCGGGCCTCTCACTGTTGTGGCCTCGCCCGTTGCGGGGCACAGGCTCCAGACGCGCAGGCTCAGCGGCCATGGCTCACGGGCCCAGCCACTCCGCGGCATGTGGGATCTTCCCGGACCGGGGCACGAACCCATGTCCCCTGCATCGGCAGGCGGACTCTCAACCACTGCGCCACCAGTGAAGCCCAACAAGGTATATTTTTAAAACATTAAAGTTATAAACCATTTAAAATGTTAAAATGTCCATTGTTACAAAACCTAACATTGTGTACATTTTTTAGGGCAGTGTAAATTCATGGAAATTTCTTGGCAAGTGACTTGCCATTATGAATCTGTGAATCAAGACTCTAAAACTATGTAGTCTATTTGACTCAATATTTACATTTCTGTGAATCCCTCCTAAGGTATTATCTAAATATTATATATTTAATTATTATTTAGGTTATTTGCATGGAGAAAGTCATTAGTTATGAAACTTCTGTAGTAAGCATTTATAAGTAAAATGCTTATAAATTAAAATAAGTTTAAGGAAACATTTACAAAATTACATGTACACCATGATTATGCTTATATTAAAAATATCCCTAGTGAAAAAATAACTGCAAGAAAATCTGAGGTGATTTTGCCTCTCTTTTTTAGTTTCCAGAATTTTATGATTTGTACAGTGGTATTTTAGTTTAGTTTTGTTCGGTATACCTTTTTCTAAAAATATTTATTTATTATTTTATTTTGGCTGTGCTGAGTCTTAGTTGCAGCATGGGGGCTTCTTAGTTGTGGCATGTGGGATCTAGTTCCCTGACCAGGGATCGAACCTGGGCCCCCTGCATTGGGAGCGTGGAGCCTTACCCACTGCACCACCAGGGAAGTCTCTGGTATAACCTTTTTTTTTTTTTTTAATAAATTTATTTATTTATTTTTCACTGTGTTGGGTATTCGTTGCTGTGTACAAGCTTTCTTTAGTTGTGGTGAGTGGGGGCTACTCTTCGTTGTGGTACGCGGGCTTCTTATTGTCGTGGCTTCTCGCTGTGGAGCACGGGCTCTAGGCATGCAGGCTCAGTAGTAGTGGCACATGAGCTCAGTAGTTGTGGCACGTGGGCTCAGTAGTTGTGGCACGTGGGCTCAGTAGTTGTGGCTTGCGGGCTTTAGAGCTCAGGCTCAGTAGTTGTGGCGCACGGGCTTAGTTGCTCCGCGGCACGTGGGATCTTCCCAGGCCAGGGCTCGAACCCATGTCCTTTGCATTGGCAGGCAGATTCTTAACCACTGCGCCACCAGGGAAGCCCACTGGTATAACCTTTTAAAGGCAAACCTCAGTGTTTGAATCTATTTTCCCATTGTAATCTAGGAAACAGCTTTTGCAGAGAAAGACTGGTGAGCAGATGCTCTTTTGATGAAAATTTATGTGTGAAACCTATGTATGTATGATTGCTGGCTGGATGATTTTTTTTAAGAGAATTTCCTAATAAGAGGCTTCTACTTCATTATATTTAGTTTGGTTCAGTTTGGATGAATATTTGTAGCAGATTGTAGGTTTCTTGCTACACATGACATGTTAGAAGGAGATAGGTTTATTCCTCCTTTTACACTGTTCTCTCTCTCCTGTATATTCCCTATAGAGTAACCTTTAAAAGCTTTTCTATTTTCAAACATAAAATTGAATTCCTCGCCCAATTTAGTTGGTGGCATCCTTGGTCAACTCGTCGACTAATTTAGAGAATTTGGGAATCATGTGAAATTCCTTATTCTATCTCCTCAGGTTTTTGACAACTTCTCAGTATCCCCCCCTGGTCCACTGCCTTAGATGTTGGTCTCATCACTTGCAGTTTGAAGTTCTACTATGTTATATGATTAATCTCCTTGCCCTCCAATCCATCTTCCACATTATCCCTATATTAGTGGTTCTCAAAGGGGATGATTTTTGTCCCCCAAGGCATATTTGGCAATATCTAAAGACATTTTTGGTTGTCGTAAGTGGACCAGGTGGACTGGGGAGTTGAGGGGGAAGAGTGGAGGGTTGCTACTGGCATCTAGTAGTTAGAGGACAGAGATGTTGCTGAACATCCTACAGTGCACAGGACAGCAACCCTACCCCCCATAACAAAGAATTTTCTGGCCCCAAATATCAGTAGTGCTGAGGTTGAGAAACCCTGCCCTGGAGTGATTCTTCTCAAATAAAAATCTGCTTACATACCTCAAAAACACACTATTTATTTTGGGCAGAAGTTTTTGCATAAGGCCCTTCTTTTCTTATTCCCCAGTCACACAGCGTATACTTATTACTGCCTGAATGTGCCACTTTCTCCTTGGTTCCTGTAACCTACCTGCTACTTGTAGCTGCTTCTTTTATTTTCGGTTTCTTCAGGCTGGGTTTCATGGTTCTTCTCTTGATCACTTTTAGAAGAGCATGAATCATACTGAATGGTTGCTTATCTATCTCCTCCACTAAACTGTGAGCACCCAGAGGACAAGGAAACCATGCCCCATAGAATTAACAGAAACTGGTAACTAACAGAAATTCCTTAGCTTGTCTTAACAGCTTGCTAAAAGCCCCCTCTGCTTGTAGCCTGCCTTCACTGAGCAAGCCTTAATTATTTTGTTGCAAATTGCATACCCTCCAAGCTTCCCATAGCCTAAACAGTAAGATGTTTGCCCAAGTTGTTTTCCAGGAACTTGGGGTCAGCTGAGTTTAGTTTGAGCTCCAGCTGGCTAAGACTGGTTGGGACCACTGACCCTAAAACTGGGTCTGTGCAAGTGTTCCATAAATAACCTTTTGAAGTCAGAGGGCCAACAACTGTACCCTCAGATCATGCCAAGTGCCTCCATTTTTGAACGTGCAGGCCATGAAGAAGCATGTAATTCAGATACTCCTGTGCGGGACCTGATTATCTCACCTTTCCCCATGCCTAAGACCACACTGCTTCCTTATTTCTGAAATATCCCAAGCTCCTCCCCTTTGAGGAGGCAGATTTGAGATTTATTCTCCCATCTTCTTGCTTGGCTGCCTTGTGAATAAACCCTTTCTCTGCTGCACACCTTGGTGCCTCAGCATTTGGCTTGCTGAGCTTCCGACAAACAAACGTGGTTCAGTAACATCAGGAACTGGGTCTTGTTTTTGGAATCTTCAGGACCCAGTGCAATGCCTGGTATAGTGGAATGGATCTGAACTCAACCAAGGACCTCTGCTCATTCCATTTCATGAGCCCCGCAAAGCAACCAGATTTGTTCTCGGGCTTTTCTGACTTTCATTTTTCTGTACCCTTTGCCTTACCTGAAATACTGTTCTTTCATGTTTCAGTCTCCACTCATATCACTCCCACCTGTTCCTTAAGGCCCAGCTTGATTAAAAAAAAAAAATCACAATAACTTACTAAGTCCACCACTTGTGTCAGGCCTGGCATTACCTTAGTTCACTTTTGGCATAGTCTTTATGAGGAAGGTATTATCCCAATTTCACAGGTGAAGAAAATAATGCAAACAGCCTTGAGTGGCAGGTGAGGTAAGACATTTACTCAAACACCCACAAGGTAGGCAGCTGGACTGACCTTCCCCACTTGATTCTCTTTTCTTCTCTGTTATCTTTGCTGTTTCCTTCCAGAAGACACCCTAGAGATTGTTTAGTCTGCCCCTCAACTCTTTTTTTTTTTTGCCCCTCAACTCTTATGAGTAAACTGTGAACTGTTTAGGGCAGGGGTCCTCAAACATCCCTCCACACACACACAGCAGGAGGTGAGAGGCGAGTGAGTGAAGCTTCATCTGCGGCTCCCCATCGCTTGCATTACCGCCTGAACCATTCCCCCCTCCCCCCGCAAGTGGAAAAATTGTCTTCCACAAAACCGGTCCCTGGTGCCAAAAAGGTTGGGGTCCGCTGGTTTCGGGTAACACAGGTGGTTAATGGTGGGAGCCAGAACTAAACCCCAGAATTCCAGATTCGAATGCGCTTCTCACGCACCACGTACCACACCCAGCACTTGCTCCATGTGAAGTAAGCTGCCAGTAACTCTTCAAGTGTCCAGGAATCCTCCAGCAGGGTTGGTGGAGTCAGGGCACATGGGGAAGCCTCAGTGAGCAGTGAACCGAGCTGCAGAAATCTGATCACGCATAGCTTAGGCAGATTCTCATCCAAGGATTTCCGGGGAGAAGGCACTGGAGTATTTTAAGCATGGGGGTGAGTGGAACACATTTGAATTTTTAAAAGCTCACTTTGTAGAATTAATTGGAGACTGGATTGAATACAGAGTGACAACTTAAGAGATGTTTGTGGTCCTTCAGATGAGAGATGGTGGCTGCTAGGATCATGTTGTCGGAACACTTAGAGAAACAAATGGACTGGAGACATATTTAGGAAGTAAAATCACCATGATTTGGTCGTAGACTGCCTATGAGGTATGAATCTGGCTATAGTGTGACCTTAACTAAGATAATTAAGACTTGTTTCCTCAAAGATAAAAGGAAGATAAAACCTACTTTGAGGGATTATTAGTAAAAAATGAAAATCGCTGGACACACATTAGATATCAACAAATGTTTTTATTAGTATTTATAAGTTTTTAAAAAACTTCTAAGACCTTGAAATACAGAATGGGTTGGACGTGAAGTAACCTGTTAACGTTGGAAGGTTAATTTCTTAAGTTCCTATTACTCTCATGCTTCACAAGCTCATCTCTTGCTTGGTGGCAAAAAGGGGCAGAGGACTGTGAGAAATGCATCGCAGTGCACAAAGATATGGTGAAGGGCACTCCAAATTCGAGACGGGTAAACCTATGGCCAAATCCTGACAATTTCACTTTCTGCGCTCGCAGATCTCTCATTCTTGCATTGCTGTTTCTAGAATACGTGCTGAAAAGAAGCGAGTGAGGGCTGGGGGAGTGAGAGAAGCCGCATGGGGGCGGGGCGCGAAGGCTAGAGGCGCTGGGTCCTGCGCGGAGGCGGTGCCGCCGCCTCCGCCTTCACCGCGGTCCCCGCCCCCCTTTCCGGGGGCAGCCGCGCGTGACATCACGGGGAGGCGGGACCGGCCGCGCGGTGGTAGGCGGGGCCAGCCGCGGGGCGAGGCGGGAGGCGGTTAGCGCAGGCCGCGGCGGCCGTGGAGTAGCAAGCAGCCGCAGACTGCCGAGCCCAGCGCCCCAGCCCTGGTAGCCCACCCTGCGTCCCCTCCTCAGACCCCGGTGCGTGTACGCTGGGGCTCTGGGGGGCTGGCCGCTTAGGGAGCGGGCCGCCCGACCCTGACCCGCGCAGTGACCCGGAGCCCCCTGGCCCAGGCGCACACGGAAGTGGTGAGTGTCACCGACTGGAGGTAGAGAAGCCTGCGGCGCCCGGAGGCTAGGGGCGGGGAGCCGGGCACTGGCGGGAGGCGCGGCCGCCGCTCTGGGGCCTCGCGCGTCGCGCAGCCGGGGCCGCTCCTCGAGCGTGGCTCTGGACCTGGGGGCCGGGCCGGGGCGGGGTGGGGGCGAGCGGGCAAGGCGGGGGATTTCCAGCTGAGCGGAGACGGCCGGTGCCGGGAGGTCGGGGGCCGGGGGCCCCAGGCCCGAAGGGGAAAGGTTAAGGTTCGCTGCCCCCTCCCCCAGAGCGCACACCAAGTTTTCATCAACAAGCCTGGGACGCGCTGACATCCTGTTTATACCACCCTGAGATACAGGCGCGGGCTTGAGGTTTGACGTCCCTCGCTGTTGCACCGAGAACTTGACCGCCAGCTCTCTGACAGAATTGCCGGGGAGCGGAAGGAGGATTTTTCAGGCCTCAGGACGGATGCTGAGCGTCTTAGCCATTTGACTTCTTTGCCATCTCAGCGAGGGAAAGTTTCTGGGATTTGGGGCCCAGTTTGGGGCAGGGGGGCGTCTGGGGACTCAGGAGACGCCCCCTTTCCTTTTAGGTTCTGTTGGGACACTGGCCCCAGGTAGCGGGCGGAAAGTCTGAAAGACGCTCACTGGGCGAGATGGCCAGGGAAGAGGAACAGTGAGAGCGAGCCACTCGGGGAATTGCGAGCCCTGCTGTAAAGGGACTAGTAACCGAAACTGGGGCTGGTCTCTGGCTCCTTGTGTAACTCCTCAGACCCCATCCGCACGCCGTCGCCAAGCATCAGAGGGAGACGTCGCTTTAGCAGGACTAGTAAACACCCTCTCAGGTCACTCCCCTAGGTTCCAGGGATGTGGGCGCCTTGGATGTGTTTACCGAGGAACTTCTCTAGGGGACTAGATAAAGGGTATGATTATTGCCAGGTGTTTGTGCACATTTTTTTGTTTTTTTGATTGTATATTCTTTGCGAATTCTTGTGTGTCCATGGGAAAGAGGATCCCATCCTCCGTGCCACTTTTCTTAATACGTGGCTGTGAGCTGTCTTATGCCCCTGGTTGGATACATGCTGTTGACTTTTTTTTTTTTTTTTAAGAGTGCAGGGCTTTTTTCTCAGTGGCAGGAGTTTACAGCTGTATAAAATTGTTATTACTTTTTTGGGGGGAGGAAAGCATTAAAAACCTGACATAGTTAAGTGATGAGTATAATGCAGAAACAACTAGATGTGATCATGGAGTGTTTGATTGTTGGCTATTTTTTTTTTTCAGAAAAAAGATGTGAGTTATGGGCATTTACACAGTGGAAAAAATTTTTAAGATGAACATTTTATATTGATTACATTTTTGTTCCTCTCTTTCCGAAACTCCATTTTTGTTGTTTCTGCCTTTGCTTTGGGTGACTGATGTTTTTCAAGACCAGGCAATCGTTTTTATTGAAGGATCAATGTGTTCTTTTGTACTTTGTGGTGAAGGTTAATGGAGGCTACAAGGGTACCAGACACTTTGGGTACAATATGCATTGTAATATGGAGAAAATGTCTCCTATGTATAGATCCAGATCACATTTAAAGACGCAGGTACCTGCGTGATTGTGGACATTATGAATAGGAATAGTCACAATCTCTTTAACTTTGCATGTCATATTAACTAAGCACTTACACCGTATCTTAGTTTCTCTAAATAGCTACAAAAATGTATTTTTTTAATACTAGGATTGCAGTGTGACACTCCATGTTGAATAAAGCCAGTTTAGTTTCCCTATTCCACAGTATACTAATTGCTTATTATTATTGGGAAGTGATGATAGAGGGTGAATAAACTATACATACATAGACAAAATAATTCAAACATTTCCCGAAATATAACTACATTTCAATTTGTTGTAATTTAGTCAGTCTTAATAGCAATTTGGCTGATGTTCTATATGTACTTGTAATTATCTTTCTGATCAATTGGTATCTACCTTTTACAGATGTAAGTTGTTAAGGGGAATTAGCTTGCAAAATGTTTTCAATTCAAGCGTTTGCTAAAAAGCTGGTAGAAAGTAAGGAATTTTGAGGGCAAAGTTGCTTTTTCAGGAAGAGACTCATTAAATGGCATGAAGAAATTTAAGCTGAGTGCTTTTAAATGGGATAGTGAGGTCTGCCAGTTTAGATTCTGGGTTCACAAACACTAGTGGTTTCAACTACAGACCACAGATTCTAATAATGTTTTGAAGTTATCACTCAGTTTCTTCTGAGTAGCTGGAAGTAACACATATATTTGGACAGAAACCCAGCTGGAGCAGGTATTGAGAATGTATAGGTTTATACCCATTTTAATAGAGTGGACACTAAGGTACAACTGCATTAATAAGGTTTATTAACAAAGACCAAGGTCTGTTTTTCGACTCCTCTGTTAAGTGTTTCCTCCCCCCACACACATTATTTTATATATCTTTATTATGTATATACTTATGTTCTAATGAGGTCATATGCTTTTAGAAGATTTATCATCTGAGATGTGAGTATTTATTTACAAGGAAGTTTTTCTTGTTCATTTCCACATTTAAAAAAATTGTTTTAAGTGGATAGGGAGTTGATTAATTACTGAATCTTGCTGAGCAAGCAGCTTCTGATGGTCTGACTTATGGTGGTACAGTGTTCTGTGGAGCCTTATCATAGAATAAAGATGCCAGAAAGAACCTCGCAGATTCTTTTAGACCAGTGTTCCTCAGCTGGGTGTGATTGTGCACCCAAGGAGATATTTGAGGTTTATGGAGACATTTTTGATTGTTAGAACTGTGGGGGCGGGGTGGGGTTGAGAGGAGGCAGTGTTACTGGCATCCAGTGGGTAGAGGCCAAGGATGCTGCTCAACAGCCTACGATGCACGGTGCAGCCGCCTACAGCAAAGAATTATTTGGCTCAAAATATCAATAGTGCTGGTCTTGAGAAATCCTGTTTTGGAATGCCAGGTGGGTAACGAGAAGAGCCTGGCTTCTGTCATGGCAAGCTGCTTCACTTCAGGCCCCTATTTTCTTCATCTGTAAAATGAAAATAAAAATATCCATCTTGGCAATCTCACGAAGCTGTTGGGAAAAACTAGGTAAATGATGGAAACTGAAGTGCTATGCAAATTATAACTATAACTATTGTGAAGACTTTTTTTTTTATTGAAGTATAGTTGATCTACAGTGCTGTGCCAGTCTCTGCTGTGCAGCAAAGTGACTCAGTGATACACATAGAGACATGCTTTTTTACATTCTTTCCCATTATGGTTTATCACAGGATATTGAATATAGTTCCCTGTGCTATACAGTAGGACCTTGTTGTTTATCCATGCTATATATAGTAGTTTACATCTGCTAATTCTAAACTCCCAGTCCTTCCCTCCCCCCTCCCCCTCGGCAACCACAAGTCTGTTGTAAGACACGATTTTCTAAAACCAAATGAATTGTTATATATACTGGTCGTTGAGGAGGAAAGGGGTTGAGGCAGTATGTTGAATGCCAAGATTGGATGGTTTGATGTTACTGAATTCTTTGTTATTCATTTTTTTGGGTAGAGGAATTATTTAATGTAGTTATGTAATTATTAGAACATAAATTTTTTAACTGTATTTTTTTTTTTTTTTTTGCGTTACGTGGGCCTCTCACTGTTGTGGCCTCTCGCGTTGCGGAGCACAGGCTCCGGATGCACAGGCTCAGCAGCCACGGCTCATGGGCCCAGCCGCTCCGCGGCATGTGGGATCCTCCCGGACCAGGGCACGAACCCGTGTCCCCTGCATCGGCAGGCGGACTCTCAACCACTGCGCCACCAGGGAAGCCCAACTGTATTTTTTTAAACATAAAGATTATTTTCTCACTATAATGAGGGAAAACTCATAAAAAAATTAGAACATAGAGGAAAGTAGAAAGCACAGAAGAGTCATCCCTGGTCTACTCCCTTTTCCATTTAAGGACAATAACGTTCTTAGCAATTTCTTTTCTGTTAGAGTCATTTATATTGGAAGAAGAGTTAACGATGAAAAAAGCGGCAGTAGTGACCAGGGAAGGTGCTGTTTGTTTCTATGCCCTTCATTTTCTCTTTTCTAATAAATATGATGTACGGGCAGTTACATTATAGGAAACATTAGAGGAATTGGTTCACTATTTTTATACTTTGCGGGCTAACCTCCAAGCCGTGTTCTTGTTTGGCATGTTGTTTCCTCTCTGCTTCTTGCTCTCCCCTGAATTCAGCTAGGTGTGCCACTATTGCTTCCTGTCTCGAAACCCTATGGTAACATGGGCTTTTAAACAGCTGCCATGTTGAAATGACCGGGTTTCTGGGGCAGGAAACTACTTCCTGTGAGTATTCTTTCCTCTGAAGTGCACCAGCTTTTTTGGCAGTTTGAGGCAACAAGAAAGCATAAAACTTTAAGTTCATTTCTGTGGTATATTTACTTCTGAGGTTTTATGATCTGTGATTCTTAACAGCTGGCAGCGGGCACACATTTTTCCTTGGTGCTCTATGAGTAAACTGCCGATCCTGAGGCAAGACCTGCTTTAGAAGCAAAACGAAAATTTCTTTAAGTCTACTCTAGGCAGAAGACAGAGCTGGTCTTTGTTCAGATATTTTTAATCTGTGGTAACTGAATTTACTTACCAGTAATATTCACACAGCATTTTGTTCATCCATTTATTCATTCAGTAAATACTTTTTGAGCTCCTGCTATGAGTCTCAGGGAGTGAATAAACAGAACAAAACAGGCAAAAATCCTGCTTTTATAGAGTTTACAGTCTAGTGGAAGACCCTTGAGCCTGTTCAGAGTTTCTCAGTTGCAGGTTATACACGGCAGCCACTGTGACTAGAGCAGGGTACTGAGAGGCAGCAGAAGGAGGTAGGGCTGGACGTTCAGGATGGGGCCAGACTGTGAAGACTGCACAAGTCCGTGAACAGTGTGAGGTCAGGGACTGTGACCTGTGTTGAACGAATGAACCGGGAAGATGGGAAGCCATTCACAGTTTTTGAGCTCAAGAATAACATCATTAAAAAATGCAACAGCTGTGAAGCACTGACAGTTCTATAAAGGGTCAGCTTCATTTGACCATTGTGCAACTCTTCATCCTCCCCATCACAGAAAACATTCCTTACTTATCCACCACTTATCAACTGTTAGAAGGCTACTAGGAAATAGAAAATGCTTAGAGCCAAAATAGATGTCATGAAGTCTGTATATGCTTTCCTTATAGTAGAGTAAAACTTATTTTTGGTTTGCTTTTAATTTATAAAGGATTTATAGACAATCTACCTAACTGGTTTTCAAGTCAATAGGAGATTAAATACAAAAAACACAAGAGATGGGAATTGTTAAGAGGATGAATACAGGAAGGAACATTCTCTGAGGCAGGCAGTGTTAATTTTTATATTGGAAGTGAATGAGGAGAGGTTTATGAAAAGCAGAGCCATAACTCAAAAAGTGAAGCACCTTGGGTGGGGCCATTTAGTGGAGGGGCGAATGCCATCGTAAATACCTTAGCGTATTGAAGGTGTCACTTTCACAGTACAGTACAGTAATTGGTGTTGATAATGACCAGTCCATTAAGAAGAGAAGAGGTCAAGTTGTGGAGCATAATGGAAATGAGGCCATATAGTTCTGGACTCTAGCAGAAAAGGGCAGCCTGAGGGCTTGGGAGGTGTGCAAGTGGTGGGCAGAGGTGGGGGTGGAGTAAGAAGCTGCAGTCAGGATTGCGACAGGACAGGCTTGAAGAAGAGGTTTTCTTCAGTGTTAAAACCCAGTGAGGAATCTTTGCTTCACAGAAGGAGCTTTCATTCTTCAGGGTAAGTGATTGGAGAGATCTGCAAGAGGAGGCTGCCTCTGCAAAACTTAAAAAGGGGAGCTGTGGCTATCTGCGGAGAAGGGGGTAACAGCTGGAACCCACCAGTTGGGGTGGTGCGGGGGACTAAATCAGGTCAACTAAATTACGCCTCTAGATGGTACACAGACTGATTTACTGTAGATTAGTCTTGTTTTTCATAATCTGTGTTTTTGGAAGCTCTGGAGCTGGACTGTTGGTTTGATCCTAGCTGTAAGAACGTGGGCCTGTTTCCTTATCCATAAAATGAAGATACGATAGTACCTACCTCTAAAATTGTTTTGAGGATTGAGTGACTACACCTAAATACACCTAACGATTTTGGAATGGTGCCAGGTACATGTTGTGAGCTAAACATTTGTTAGCACGTGCGCTCTCTTTTTTTTCCTCCTTCTGATTGGTGAGTATGCTTTGTGTTAAAAACAAAGAGCTCAGATTATATTCAGAATGCCTTAAGATGGTAGGGAAGTGTGACCCACTAAATGCAAAACAAAGAGTAGCTGATACATTCTATATTACAAAGGCTTCAGTTAGAAATGGATAAGTCAAAAACATTTAGGCACCTAAAGAAGGCAGTTTCTCAAATCTAGAAGAGATATAGACCGCACCAGGGTGGTAGGTAAGTTATTTTTAAGAAAAAATGAGAAACAAAGTGTTTTTAATTTTACTTTAAATGCCATCCAAGGTATATAATTTGGTAGGAATGTACTAGACTTCCCAGGAAAGTCAGTACTGTGTTGCTCTCCCTGATTCAGTTTACTTAGCGAGCGGTGAGCTGTTGGCAGAAAGGCACAGGCATACCTGTTTGTAAAATGGTGTCTTTAGAGTTGTGTGGAAATTTAAAATCTTATAAATCAGGTAATATGCTATGGAGTTTTGCTGTTTAATGAATTATAAAAGTGTAAGAGAACTCTTAAATATATGTTGTTTCCCCTGAATGCTGTTTTATTAGTTCCTTTTCCCATGTATGTGTTGCATTTTCCTAAAACAAGATTTACCCCAAATATAAAATTGTACAAAAAGCTGGTCCTTCCTCCTAGTCATATTTTGAATATATCTGTAGTTCTTTCTTAGTAATGTTTATGTTGCATTTATTCATATTCTCAAGAATAGTAGTTGTCATGTGGTTGGAAAAGAGCTCTTGATGATAGTCTCATCCCATGTGCTTTGATACCAAAGACATTAGCTGTCTCTTTTCCTTGTCTTTCTATTTGAGAAGGAAAATAACCGTAGAACTCCCTAATTTTTATTGGGTGGGGGGGTGCAGTAGGTAGGGAAGTCCAGCTCAAATAGTGAACAGGCTGACCTGTAGGTATTTAAAAGAATAAATTTAGGTCTATTAATTTCAGGTACATTAATTCAGACAAGTTCGAATGTATAAAGTGGGAATAGATAAGAACAATTTGTAATTAATGCAACTCTTGTTTTTAATGGTGTTTTAAAGGGCTTAAGGGTATTAGAACTGACAACAGTTCATTCAGTTAAGCACAATTATATCTGCAGGCTTATTTGCACAGTTAATTAAGCTCAACTGTAGCAAGGCTGTAAATTATAGCAATTTTTTTCAATTAGTAGAATTTAAAATAATCTTTTATGTTATGGTGAGAGAAAAGACAGAAGAAAAATATCAGGGAGAAAACAATCTACCAAATGTATATTTTCCGAGTGAAAAATCTTGTTATTAAACTAGTTTAATTGATCACACACAGGGAGGCAGACAGATGTGACTCATACAGTAAAGAAGTGCACTGGATGTTTGGATGTTTTGCCAGGTACACCTGCAAACCCATTTTAGGGCTAGTTCACAAAGTACAGACTTAAAAAAGGAAGATGCTTAATGCCTAAATTTAATATTCTGAACGATTTTGTTCCAGTAAAGCCATCTGTAAAACTTTAGGCAGGTCTGCTAATCACTGTATATCAGTTACCTAATTGGGAAAATCATTTGATGTTTGGTGGTATCTCCAAAACACCCCATCTCAGTTGGTCAGAAGTAGGAAGGGGAGGTCAGAGGAAGCCAAACTGGCCTGAACGTAAATTGTAAGCCTACTTGATGTGGATTTGTGAAGTAGGCCACTTGGGATGCACAAACTGGCTGAGACAAAAACGCTCTCAGGTTTTCATGTTCATTCCATTATGTAACAATTATCTGTAGATTGCATATTACGTGAGAACAAGATGGTCCTGATTTCTGCCCTCAGAAGGTTCCTTGCTACTGGAAGACAATAACTCAACAATTATTCAACTGTTTGTTTTAATTATGCTGAGTACCTGGAGAGATGTCTTAGTTTGGTATAAAGCAGAGGTGGGGGGCAGTAAGAAGAGGGGGTCTTTGTGACACATTTTTTTTTTTACATTGGAGTCTGAAGGGTGAAGGAGTTAGCCAGGCTAAGAGAGTGAGGAGCCTGTTAGCGCAGGCTCACAGCGTGCGCAAAGGATCTGAGGTGGAACCAACACTGCAGCTGGAGCAGAGAGGACCAAGAGGCAGGCTGGTGAGGTCAGACTTGAGTCACTGTATGAAAAACAGAAGGATCCCCCCACCCCTACCACACTGGGAGCACCTCTGCCCCCTCTGCTGCCAAATGCCTTGAAAGCCTTACTTCTTCCCACTCACTCATTCTTTAACCCTTTGCAACCTGACTGCCACCTCCACACACTTGAGACTTATTCTTTGAGGTCACCAGTGACTTTTTGCTGTCATACTTAGGCCTTTTTTCTGTGCTTGTTATCTAAAGCATTTGATGCTGCTAAACACCCCCTTCCTGTCTGGCTTCTGAGACACAATACTTCTCTCCTTTCTGTCTGTGTCTTTGCTCTCTTCTCTTTGGTGTCTTCTCTTCCTCTCCTCTCTCGCCACCCCCAATACAGACTTTCCTAAAGGTTCTGAGAACGGCAGATCTTATTTATTCCTAGAACTGTGCAGATGACCTGCTTTCACCTGTGCTCCAGTTGTCCCTTTTATTCATATTTCTTCTTCTGCACTCCCTACCTCCCCTAATACCAGCTGAGCAGCTTTAGGCACTGGCCAAGGCACTGGGGACACAGTGGGGAACAAGAGGCAGGGCCCTGTTCTTAAGGGGCCAACATTCTAAGATGTTAAACTTGGCGATAAATAGGTGCTGTTACGTGCGATAAAGAAAATTAAGTATGGTAATTGGTAGAGAATGCTTAGGTGAGTGGGAGAGGGGCTACCTCTGAGGAGATGACATTTGGGCTCAGACCTGAATGATGGATGATGAGCAGGAGCCAGCTCATGCCATGACCTGGAGGAAGAGTACCAGGCAGGGAGCAGCAGGTGCCGGGGCCCCACAGTGGGATGATCTTTCCATTTCATCTGGGCTCCCTTACCTGCATGTCTTGTTGACACCTCCCATTTAACTGCTCCAGAATTAATATCATCTCTTTTTCTGACCCAGCCAACCCAGTGGATGATTTCTCTGTTCCTCTTAGTACTATCTCTGTTCAGCACCATCAGAACCAGTGGTCAGAAAACTTTTCCTGTAGAGAGGAAGACAGTAAATATTTTCGGCTTTGAGGATCATGCCACTCTGTGACAACTCCACAGTTCTGCCACTGCAGAACTAAAGCAGACATTGACAACGTGTAAACCAACAAGTGTAGCTGTGTTCCAGGAGAACTTTACGTACGGACGTTGACATTCGAGTTTCCACTTGTCACAAAATATTATTTTTTCCCCAACCACTTAAAAATGTAAAAATTTGTATAGCTTCCTGGCTGTACAAAACATGCAAGAGGCCAGATTTGGCACGTGGGCCCAAGTTTGCTGACCCCTGCCTTAGGTCATCTTGGTTTCTCGCCCTGCTGCGCCCCTCCCGCACCCCCTCCGTCCCCCAGTCCAGCAGTCTGCCAGGCCCTCTCAGTGTTCCCTCCCAGCGTGTGGCTTTTTTGTCTTCTCGCCATTCCCTGCCTCTGACCTAGCTTTTCTTTACCTGGGGGATCACAGTAATCTCCAGCCTAGGCTCCCTGCTTCCAGCTTTTCCCTCCAGTCTGTCCTCCATACAGACATTGGATAATCTTCCTGCAGCTTGACTCAGGTCACAGAATTTCCCTGACTGCAGCCTTTGGAAGCCCCACAGAAAACAGTCCAAATTCCACCTTACTGTAGTATTCCAGGCTCCTTGTCATAAGATTTCAACTTTTCAGCTTATTCTCCCATTTCTCTCCTTCTGTGCCAAAGTAGATTGTTCACTATTTTGCATTTGTGCCTCAGACATTCCTCATATTTTTCTGCCTCCTCCTCCTCCACGGACTTTGCCCGTGCCTCATGCTCTCTATCTGTTACAATTCTGTAGCTTTCAAGGCCCCTTCAAATGTCCCTGTTCTCTCCGCCCCAGCCCCCAACAAGAGGCATGTGTATACTTAGTGCTTCAGTGGTGTGTGATCCTCTTTTCTAGGGCATTGTCTTCTGCCTTGTGCTTCAATTCCTTTGTAGACTTCCCTCCACTGTGCAGTCCCAAGGTTCTTGAGGACAGGGACTTATTCATTGTAATATCCCCTTTCACAGAAGATACATGGGTTATTATTGAGTAAATGCTAAATCCTCTGTATACAATTTGTAGAGGTTCAAAGTGGGAACTTTTTTTTTTTTTTCGGTACGCGGGCCTCTCACTGTTGTGGCCTCTCCCGTTGCGGAGCACAGGCTCCTGACGCGCAGGCCCAGCAGCCATGGCTCACGGGCCCAGCCACTCCGCGGCGTGTGGGATCCTCCCGGACCGGGGCACAAACCCGTGTCCCCTGCATCAGCAGGCGGACTCTCAACCACTGCGCCACCAGGGAAGCCCTGGGAACATTTTTACTAGAAGGAGTTTGGCCAAATTAAATCCTTGATTCTTATATAAAGTAGTACAGTTTTGTGAATGATCACCAAGTATTTTGGAAGACTATGGTGGTATTTTTCGTCCTGTCAGTGGCTTAAATAAATAAGTTTAGGCAAATTTTTGATGTTCCTCTTCAGGAATTTATATGTTTCCTTTTATAAAAAAGAAAAAGAGAAAGACTGTTCTGTAAATCATAATGTTTCCTTGC